>NC_037328.1:131907180-136707180 GCF_002263795.3 Bos taurus
AGATGGTCAACACCGAAATCAGATTGATTATATTCTTTGCAGCCAAAGATGGATAAGCTCTATACAGTCAACAAAAACAAGACCAGGAGCTGACTGTGGCTCAGATCATGAACTCCTTATTGTCAAATTCAGACTTACATTGAAGAAAGTAGGGAAAACCACTAGACTGTTCAGGTATGACCTAAATCAAATCCCTAATGATTATACAGTGGAAGTGAGAAACAGATTTAAGGGACTAGATCTGATAGACAGAGTGCCTGATGAACTATGGACAGAGGTTCATCACATTGTACAGGAGACAGGGAGCAAGACCATCCCCATGGAAAAGAAATGCAAAAAAGCAAAATGGCTGTCTGAGGAGGTCTTACAAATACCTGTGAAAAGAAGAGAAGCCAAAACCAAAGGAGAAAAGGAAAGATATACCCATTTGGATGCAGAGCTCCAAAGAACAGCAAAGAGAGATAAGAAAGCCTTCCTCAGTAATCAGTGCAAAGAGATAAAGGAAAACAATAGAATGGGAAAGACTAGAGATCTCTTCAAGAAAATTAGAGATACCAAGGGAACATTTCATGCAAAGATGGGCTCAATAAAGGGAAGAAATGGTATGGACCTAACAGAAGCAGAAGATATTAAGAAGAGGTGGCAAGAATACACAGAACAACTATACAAAAAACATCTTCATGACCCAGATAATCATGATGGTGTGATCATTCACCTACAGCCAGACATCCTGGAATGTGAAGTCAAGTGTGCCTTAGGAACCATCACTATGAACAAAGCTAGTACAGATGGTGGAATTCCAGTTGAGCTACTTCAAATCCTAAAAGATGATGCTGTGAAAGTGCTGCACTCAACATGCCAGCAAATTTGGAAAACTCAGCGGTGGCCACAGGACTGGAAAAGGTCAGTTTTCATTCCAATCCCAAAGAAAGGTAATGCCAAAGAATGATCAAACTACCGCACAAGTGCACTCTTCTCACACACTAGTAAAGTAATGCTCAAAATTCTCCAAGCCAGGCTTCAGCAATATGTGAACCATGAACTTCCAGATGTTCAAGCTGGTTTTAGAAAAGGCAAAGGAGCTAGAGATCAAATTGCCAACATCCACTGGATCATCTAAAAAGCAAGAGAGTTCCAGAAAACATCTATTTCTGCTTTATTGACTATGCCAAAGCCTTTGACTATGTGGATCACAACAAATTGTGGAAAATTATGAAAGAGATGGGCGTACCAGACCACCTGACCTGCCTCTTGAGAAACCTCTATGCAGGTCAGGAAGCAAGAATTAGAACTGGACATGGAACAATAGACTGGTTCCAAATAAGGAAAGGAGTACATCAAGTTTGTATATTGTCACCCTGCTTATTTAACTTCTAATGCAGAGTACATCATGAGAAATGCTGGGCTGGAAGAAGCACAAGCTGGAATCAAGATTGCTGGGAGAAATATCAATAACCTCAGATATACAGATGACACCACCTTTATGGCAGAAATTGAAGAGGAACTCAAAAGCCTCTTGATGAAAGTGAAAGAGGAGAGTGAAAAAGTTGGCTTAAAGCTCAACATTCAGAAAACAAAGATCATGGCATCCAGTCCCATCACTTCATGGCAAATAGATGGAGAAACAGTGGAAACAGTGGCAGACTTTATTTAGGGGGCTCCAAAATCACTGCAGATGGTGACTGCAGCCAAGAAATTAAAAGATGCTTACTCCTTGGAAGAAAAGTTACCACCAAGCTCCTGCTGCTGCTGCTAAGTTGCTTCAGTCGTGTTCGACTGTATGCAACTCCATAGACAGCAGCCCACCAGGCTCCTCTGTCCCTGGGATTCTCCAGGCAAGAATACTGGAGTGGGTTTCAATTTCCTTCTCCCTGATCAATCTAGACAGCATATTAAAAAGCAGAGACATTACTTTGTCAACAAAGGTCCGTCTAGTCAAGACTATGGTTTTTCCAGTAGTCACATATGGATGTGAGAGTTGGACTATAACGAAAGCTGAGCGCTGAAGAATTGATGCTTTTGAACTGTGGTGTTGGGAAGACTCTTGAGAGTCCCTTGACTGCAAGGAGATCCAACCAGTCTGAATGTTCATTGGAAGGACTGATGTTGAAGCTGAAACTCCAATACTTTGGCCACCTGATGCAAAGAGCTGACTCATTTGAAAATGATGCTGGGAAAGATTGAAGGTGGGAGGAGAAGGGGACAACAAAGGATAAGATGGTTGGATGGCATCACTGACTCAGTGGACATGTGTTTGAGTAAACTCCTTGAGTTGGTGATGGACAGAGAGGCCTGGTGTGCTGCAGTCCATAGGGTCACAAAGAGTCAGACACGACTGAACTGAACTGAACTGATATTCAAAAGTAGCTAAGAAAGTAGATTAAAAATTCTCATCACAAGGAAAAAAGTTGCAACTATGTAGTTGTAAATATTAACTAGACTATGTGGTGACCATGCCATAAGAAATGCAAATCTGGAATCAAGTTGCATACCTAAAACTAATATAATGTTACATGCCAATTATAATCTCAATTAAAAAACAAAACTGAACCCACACCAGAAACAGAGATGAGACAGCCCCATGTTATATAAGCCTTATCTCTGCAGATTAAAGAAAAAAATGGTTTAATTTCATATGCGGTATCTGTTCATTGTAGAAAGTATTTAAAATATTGTAAAATATAAAGGTAAAAATTGAAATCACCCATAATTTCACCTTTCAGAGATAACTGCAGTTAACATTCTCATGTATTTCTTTCTAATCTTTTTTTCCACAGACTGAATACAAAATGTCATAGGAGTTTAGAATTGGCAATAGTAAAGTTTTATGCTATGTCTTAACAAATGTTTTCTAGTTTTGCATTTACCAAATAAATGAGACTGTGACATATTATAATTTGATAAGCTAATATCATGCAATTTTGACAGTTTTATCATATTTCTTTTTTTAATATTTATTTATTTGGCTGCCTTGGTTAGTTGTGGCATGTGAAATGTGGTGTTGGAGAAGACTCTTGAGAGTCCCTAGGACTGCAAGGAGATCCAACCAGTCCATTCTGAAGGAGATCAACCCTGGGATTTCTTTGGAAGGAATGATGCTAAAGCTGAAACTCCAGTACTTTGGCCACCTCATGCGAAGAGTTGACTCATTGGAAAAGACTCTGATGCTGGGAAGGATTGGGGGCAGGAGGAGAAGGGGACAACAGAGGATGAGATGGCTGGATGGCATCATTGACTCAATGGATGTGAGTCTCAGTGAACTCCGGGAGTTGGTGATGGACAGGGAGGCCTGGCATGCTGCAATTCATGGGGCTGCAAAGAGTCGGACACGACTGAGCGACTGATCTGAGCTGATCTGGTTAGTTGTGGCACGTGAACTCTTAGTTGCAGCACGTGGGATCTAGTTCCCAGACCAGGCATCAAACCTCAGCCTCCTGCATTGGGAGCATGGAATCTTAGCCACTGGACCACCAGGGAATATTTATCATATTTCTTGAAGATGAAAAAATTTTTCACTGAAAAGTTGAGAGGACATTACAGGTACCCACTCTCATCTATTATACTTACTATTAAATAATGTATCTTAATTCTTTAGTTCATTTTATGTTGTTAAGCATTTCCCCACGTCATTAAATATGCTTAAAATATGATATGTGAAACATTTCAAAGCAAGGATAATCTATTCAATATTTCATTGAAAGAGTTTCCTACTCCTCAACATTTAATATATTTTCAGATTTTTAAAAGCAATATATACTATGATGATAAGAAACTAATATATATACATATAATATTCATATATAAATCTGTGACCACATTTGCAATTATTTCCTTAGAACAAACTCCTAGGAATGAGACTTGTAGATTTTTATAGAATTTTCTCTTCGATTCCAAAGAGACTCAGTGTTGTTCTGAGAGGGTCTGGCCTCTAAAGTCTGTGGCCTTGGTCTGTCAAGTGTTGGCCTTAGGTTTAAACCTGAGATTCCATGAATCCCTGGAGCATCTGTTTCAACCTAGAAGGTTGAAAAAGGTTGTTGACAATTTCACATCCGTCCCTTTATAGACAACAGCCTTCTGAGTTTTCCTCTTTATTTGTTCCCTTCCTGTGCCCAGCTCAGACCATTCAGAAATGAAATGGGGTAATATGCACATATCTCCTATCTGTATCTCCCTTTGCCCTGTGTACTCTTCTCAGCTCCACTTTAATGCTTTTTCTGCAGAGACTCCAGTGCCCAAGGATAGGACACCCAGTATCTAGGCACTTAAAACTTCTTAAGTTCTGCCTCCCAGCATCCTTCCAGTCAGGACTTTCATAACTACTTGCGTTTTAAAAGAAGATCTCAAAAGAAGAACAATGTTCAACTTAAAATAAGTAATCACTAATGGTGGAAATCACAAAAACAAACAAACAATAAACCACACCAAAGAGAGAGAGAGAGATTTGCATTAGGTCAATAGGAAGGGAAAGCTATTGAAATCAAGGGCTTGGCTGAACTTGCCCGCCAGGAGTGAGAGAAGGAAGAAGATGAGTGAGTCCAATATGGTGCCCTTGGAAGCCAGCGGCCTGAGCTCTCAGGAGAGGGGCTGAGAGGGAGTGAACCAGAAGTCCGGATGGTGAGATGGGAAGACAGTGAGAGCTTCTGTCTGCCAGATGAACGATCTGGCCTCACCTAAAGGCAATAAGACAGTAAAACTCTGTGGTCTCAGGCAAGAAGAAATTGCGCAGAAGCCAGCATCTGGAGATTCTTCCAGCAACTGTGGGCTTGAAAAATTGCAGAGAAGAAAAACCAAGAGCAGAAAAATCAGCCACTTAAATTGTGACAACAATAATAGCTGATATTTACTAGGTATTGATTGTATGTCAGGCACTGTGTTGTATCTCATGTATTGAAACGTTTAAAAATCAGCCAAGATTTATGTTGTAAGTATTATTATTACCCCATTTTATAGATAAGGAAACTGAGAAAGAGAGAGAGTAAATTGCCTGCCTAAAGCTACCAGCTAGTAAGTAGCAGTGCAAGGACCCAAACCCAGATGCTTAGCCCCTACACAATGAACTGCCATCAGGATGGCAGCCTTGACTGTGGAGGCAGTTACGGCCTTGGGAAGAAAGTGCATGTCTGTATCACTGCGCGAACAGTTTATGTTCTGGGATATGGGGAGGCAGAGGGAAAAAATGAAGACTGCGTCTCAGAAATGTTTCAGAGGTGGTAAAGGCAGGAACAGGAGGTGAGAACTGTATGGTGTCACAGGACTACAGCCATCACACGTCTGGCGGCACAGCTGCCTTCTGCAACTCACCAGACTGCGGATTAGCCTGGGCGGGGCTCTGCAGGACCCAGTGCAGCTGACATAGGAAGGGGCGGAGCTCCCTCTTACTGAAGAGGTACCTATTTTATACCAGGCACTGGGCTAGCAGCTTGACATGTATCATCTCATTCACTTTTCATAACAAAACTACTTTTACTTCTGTTTTACAGACAACAAAACCAAGGCTGCAGAGAGTTACCTGATTTGCGCGAGGCCTACAACTCTGAGAGCACCAAGATTTGACCTCAGGAAAGTCTGTGAGCTCCAAAGCCATCAGTTAGATAGGCTTTAGCCACTTCTGGCTAAAGACGACATTTCAGGGTTCTAAGTCTTTTGGGTCCTTCCTCCTCGTACTCCCCAGAGGTGCCCCCTCACCCATCAAGGATGAAAGGCTGAGCCTATCTTTGCTCAGTTCAATTCAGTTCAGTTGCTCAGTCGTGTCTGACTCTTTGCAACCCCATGAATTGCAGCATGCCAGGCCTCCCTGTCCATCACCAACTCCCAGAGTTCACCCAGACTCACGTGCATTGAGTCAGTGATGCCATCCAGCCATCTCATCCTCTGTCGTCCCCTTCTCCTCCTGCCCCCAATCCCTCCCAGCATCAGTCTTTTCCTCCCCACACTCCTCCTTTCTCCTACCCTCACCTAAAAGAAAATAATCTACTGGTCTCTGGACTTGTAGGTTGATGGGTGTGTTTAGTCGCTCAGTCGTCTCCAACTCTTTGCGACCCCATAGACTATAGCCCGCCAGGCTCCCCTGTCCATGGAGATTCTCCAGGCGAGAATACTAGAGTGGGTTACCATGCACTCCTCCAGGAGATCTTCCCAACCCAGGGATCGAACCCAGGTCTCCCACACTCAGATGGTCTTTACCGTCTGAGCCACCAGGTAAGCCCAAGTTGATGGATAGTTTTCTTCAATTCATGACCTTGTTTGGATATTTCTCCCCCTTTTATGAACTCCCAGCCAGCAAGGTCGTATGGGAGAAGCACAAGATGCGGAACCAGAAAGCCTGGGTTAAGAGTCACAGCACCTCAGTTCATGGATGGATGATTATGAGCCAACCTTAATTTCCACATTGAGTTGTTGGGAGAACCAAGTGAAATGATGCATGTGAAACACTTTGTGATCTAGAAAGCCCAATGTATCTATTCCACAGCACCAACCCACTCTCTCTGGTCGGTCAGGATTGAGTCCAGAATAATGGTCCCCTGAGTGGCCTCCTCCACTTTAGGGGAGATGAAACTGTGGACAGGGAGGTCTGGGCATCCATCAGATGTCTGCTGCAAGCCAAACCACCTGCCTGCCGAGTCAGGGCTGGAGTCGGGGCCAGGCAAGACAGCTCCCATTTGTATGAGGCTTCGCCACTTACAAAGTACATCCACATCTATTATGTATTGCTTCACAACCACCCTACAAGGCAGCAGTCCTATTCTACTGTTCAAAATAGAAATCTGAGTCTTCAGAGAGGTGAGTGGTTGCCCAAAGTCACACAGTTACTGAGTAGAGAGCTGGGCTCACACCCTTGTCTTGGGCTTCCCAGTCCACTGCTGCTTCTGGTTTTTGAAGGGCAACCTGGGATCCACAGTGCTGCTTCATCACTAGGCTCATAGATATTCTGTATAAATAGATAGTTTTCTATAAACTGTGTATATATGTATGCTTGCATGAGTGCTCAATTGCTAAGGCATGTCCGACTCTGCGTCCCCATGGACTGTAGCCCACTAGCCTCTTCTGTCCATGGAATTTCCCAGGCAAGAATTTTGGATTGCATTGCCATTTCCTCTTCCAGGAGATCTTCCTGACCCAGAGACTGAACCTGTGTCTCCTGCGCCTCCTGCATTGGCAGGCAGGTTCTTTACTACTGATCCACCTGGGAAACCCTGTGTAAATGTATATATGCTATGCTTAGTTGCTCAGTGGTGTCCGACTCTTTGTGACCCCATGGACTGTAGCCTGCCAGGCTCCTCTGTCTACAGGGATTCTCCAGGCAAAAATACTGGAGTGGGTTGCCATGCCCTTCTCTAGGGGATCTTCCCAACCCAGGGATCGAACTCAGGTCTCCCACATTGCAGGTGGATTCTTTATCATCTGAGTCACCAGGGAAGCCCTATAAATGTATAATTATGTATGACTCAGATAGTGAAGAATCTGCCTGCAGTGCAGAAGACCTGGGTTCGATTCCTGGGTTGGGAAGATCCCCTGGAGGAGGGCATGACAACCCACTCCAGTATTCTTGCCTGGAGAATCCCCATGGACAGAGGAGCCTGGCAGGCTACAGTCCACGGGGTCACAAAGAGTCAGACACCACGAGCACCTAAGTGCAGTGCAGCATGTATTAATTAAGGATACATTACTTTTGATTGTATTGTCTTTTCATCTCCAGTTGGGAACACCTCAAACATTCTGGAAGACCCTTGTGAATGCCATCAGCCCTAAATAGTGTCAATATAGCCTAATGGTTAAAGTCACCTGCTCTCCAACAAGCCCCCTCTCCCCATTCCAGCTGGGGGTATTCTGCTATGTTCAGTTCACCTCACTTAAGCCCAAGAACCAAGAGGTCCCCTGCAGGCGGAGATGCAGCCAGGGAACTCTCGCAGGGAATGCTCACAACCTCTGCTTGTTCAGGTCTTGGTCTAACCACCCATCTCCAGAAGCCATCCCTGACTCTGCTAAGCTTGCCAAAGTATCTCTTTTCTATTTACCCATAGTGTCCAGTGGTAGGCTTAGTCACTCTGGGGTGAGTGTCAGTTGCTTGGATGATCCCCGCTCCAGACAGCTGAGGCCGGGAACGATATCTACACATCTCCTTCTTCCCCAGCACAGGACCCATTGATAAATGCTTCCGAGTGAGTCAGTGAGTGAAGGAAACAACATGTGGATAGATGGAAGGGTATTTACCTCCCCTCCAGCTCTTAAATTCTCCTGTACTCCTTCTCTTACATCAGAAAGCACAGTGAGTGGGGGGCAATTAAGACCAGAAAAAATAATACTTTTAAAAAATAGCATTGATGGAAAGTTTTCTTTTTCTTTAAGAGCCCAGCTCTTACAAGCCCACAGAGGGATGGCCCACGGCACAGAGCCTGGCCAGAGAAGCAAGCATGCTAAAATCCTCTCTTACATTCCTGATCCTCTGAACTTGTTTAAGGACAATAAATTACCTTTTCCCCGTTCCTTCCCAGGTCACTATCATTCAAGTTGCAGTGACCAGTGTTTTCTACGCAGCAGTTTTCATTTATTCATTTCCTTTGGTAACTGGATTTTTAAAAAATATACCTTAGGGCTTTCTCCTTGACCTACAAAACAGCACAGCGCACTCTGCATTCCCTGGGGAGAGGTCCTCCCGAACCTTTATTCAGAGAACAGTGTGTGCCAGAGCTTGCCGTCCTCGGTGGATAGTTTGATTCATCTCACCAGGGGACGGTTGGGGGCAATGCTAGTCTAGGCTTCCACTTCTTCCTTTAATGAAGTGGCACCTATTTGGACGATAAGGAGCCACTGAAAATTGGGAACATCTTACAAATGCAAAATGCTCTTTATATAGAAATGTATATCTCACTTTAGAATGTGTCCTGTAATAGTATTCTAATATAATAAGGATTCCTACAAGAAGTTTATAATAACTTGGGGAAATGTTTATGAAGTAACGTTAACTTTAAAAGCAAAATGTGAAATTATATATACAGTATGTCCTCAATTCTGTTGCTGAAAAGTGCACAAAGAAAAAAGAAAGACAGCTTTCTCATTTCATCCTCATAACAACCCTGCAGTGTTATGAGGAATTATTAAGTAATTTGCCCAAAGCCATACAGCTATATGTGCAGCCCAAGGTCACAATGCATGAATAGAAGTTCAACTGTGCATGTATATTTCATCCAGAAGGCAATTTGGGAAAGGGGAGGGATCCTTGGAGTTCTGCTTGGAGGTATGTGGTAGAATTGCCCTTCCCTAGCTCCGTGGAGCCTCATGTGGCCAAATGAGTTATTCTGGCCAGTGACAAGTAACTGAGGTGATGTAGCCCTTTCAGGTAGAAGCTAGAAGAGCCAAGAAGCATGCCCCATGCATTGCTGTGCTTTCCACCTAAAGATTAGCAGTCCTTCAGAGAAAGGCTGTCCTGGTAGCTGGATCCTAGAAGAAGGACAACATGAAGCAGAATTCATATGTTGCACGAGTGAGAAGTGGTCCTGAGTTGTTTTAATCCAAGAGGTTTGGAGGATGATTGACACCACAACATACAATAAAACCTGGCTTATTCTGCCAGATTCAAGGGCACTGACCACTGAGGCCAGGTGACATGAACATTCTCACATAACATCTGTTCAAACAGGATGTGGTGTGATGCTACAGAGGAGTTTGGGTCTCAGAACCAGACCTGAGTTTCAACACAAGCCATTAACCTGGTTAAACTTAACTTTCCTATTTTAAAACAAGGATTATGCTACATTCTGTAAAGAATAAGATAGTGCATATAAAAGTGCCTGCTACTTAGAAAAACACAATTGTATTTTGCAAAGATGCTCCAATCCCAATATATTTGGTAAGCAAGGTATAATTGTACCTTTCTGATTCTTAATTTGTTCTTTCTACCAATGAACAAAAAATTGTGATAATTTTAGTTTTCCTTTGCTGCTGCTGCTGCTAAGTCACTTCAGTCATGTCTGACTCTGTGCGACCCCATAGACAGCAGCCCACCAGGCTCCCCTGTCCCTGGGGACTCTCCAGGCAAGAACACTGGGGTGGGTTGCCATTATCTTCTCCGAGTTTTCCTCTACCAAACAGTAATAAATACACAATGTACAACATTAATAGGTTCATTATTTCTAAGAGGAAAAACCAGTGGTTATCATGATTTAAAAGCTCACCATTAATAAAAATTACTATTAAGGTAAAATTAAGAGAAGGAAGATAACATTATTAAAAATATATTCAACAAAGATAAAAATTGAGGTTCAATCATGTATAACATCAATCTAAAGAAATAATGGAGCAACATAAGGAAATAATGGAATCTAACTTCCTTCAAATGCCTCCTCCACCAAATACACAGTTCCTGTCCTCAACATACTTCCAATCTGAGAAATTTAAATACATAGAAAATATTTAGCTCTAATGTGGTATGAAATTTTAGAATATTATGTTAGTCTCCTACTACTCAGGCTTCTAAGTTGCTCAGTGGGTAAAGAATCTGCCGGCAATGCAGGAGACACAGGCAGATGCCTATTCAATCCCTGGGTTGGAAAGATCCCTAGAGGAGATCATGGCAACCCACTCCAGTATTCTTGCCTGGAGAATTCCATGGACAGAGGAGCCTGGCAGACTACAGTCCATGGGGTCGCAAAAAGTCAGACACAACTAAAGCAGCTGAGCACACACCTTCCTACCACTTCCTGGATTATACAACGAGTCCACTCTTTTTTTCTCACTCCATGCTCCACCCAAACACACACACACACACACACACAAAACATATGTGGCTATGTAAGGTGTGACTAATATAAGGCATCTGAAAGTAAATCAGATCATTAAGTTGCACTGCTGCTGCTAAATCACTTCAGTCGTGTCTGACTCTGTGCAACCCCATGGAGAGCAGCCCACCAGGCTCCTCTGTCCACAGGATTCTCCAGGCAAAAATACTGGAGTGGGTTGCCATTTCCTTCTCCATAAGTTGCATTAAGTTGCATATTTTTGTGAGTAGTGGGAAGCTTTCCTCTCCTTTTCCAATGCCAGATCAGGTCTTAGCATCTCCTTCTTAGGGCTCTCCCAAGAGCGTGGAGTCAGAAATCTATTAGTCAGAGCCTAGGATTTTCTTTGTATGTTTTTGTAATTCTACAGGTTGCCATATCTTAAAATACAGGCACATTGCTATAATGTCTCCTCTGTACACACCCTCAGTCCCAGGGTTAGCTTCACTAAAAAGTGAAAGTCATGTCTGACTCTTTGTGACCCCATGGACTGTAGAGTCCATGGAATTCTCGAGGCCAGAATACTGGAGTGGGTAGCTATTCCCTTCTCCAGGGATTCTTCCTGACCCAGGAATTGAACTTGAGTCTCCTGCATTGCAGGCAGATTCTTTACAAGCTGAGCTAGCAGGGAAACCCTAGCCTCTCTGATGCAGACAAATCAAAGCTGCTCTGAGAGCTCCTGCTGGCTCCCTTAATAAGCCCACCCTTCGGTTGTCCAAGGCTGATAATGAGAAGGACCTCACAGGGCTATGGCTGTGTCTGCCAGCCCTGATATGTCTGCTGAGACTCACCACCTCTGCAGTTGCTGTAGAACTAGAAGTGCCAGTGCTAGAAGTGCTGCATCAACTGGAAGTGATGCTCTGCCAATGCCGTGATTCAGAGTTCCTCCCGTGGGCCCCTCAGCCCCCTCCAAGGATGACTTCCTCCCATTCCCATTCAGTGCAGGCAGTGTGGCCCAGTCACAGGGAAGCCTGTGATGATGATGCCTCACTTTTGTTACTACTGCTGCTCCCCAGGTCCCCCCAAAGTGACCGCCTCCTCAAAGAAACCACTTATCTTGCTCCACTCTAGTGGACACACCAACAGGAAGTGACCAGACAGCCTCCCCTCCCCAACCCCCAGCCTCTAGATCTAGTCTAGTCTTGCTTGTGACCAAACGGACAAGCTTAGACTCCTCCAGGGCAAGCCCATGGGACTATTTGTGGAAAATGGGATTGTAGGTACCGAGGAAAGGGATGGGCTAAAGGCATGTCCTGCCAGCCTTGTCTACTTAGACACTCAAGACACCAGTCATGTGTTTCAGCAGCAAGCAGCATCTCTCACTTCAGAAATTACTTCATCACAGGCTCCACCAAAACCCAAACCCTTTCTCCAGCTGGGGAGTTCTCTCCAGAAAGACATTCCTTGACATCGTCAGCCCATTGTTGCTTCATGCTGCTGTCTCTTTTTATTATTATTATTATTATTGGAGAACAATTGCTTTATAGTGTTGTGTTAGTTTCTGCTGTACAGCAAAGTAAATCAGCTATATGAATACATATATACATTTGTATATATCCTTTCCCTCTTGGATCTCCCTCCCACCCATCTAGGTCATCACAGAGAGCTGAGCTCTCTGCACTATACATCAGGTTCCTACTATCTATTTTAAACATAGTCTTGTATATATGTCAATCACAACTTCCCAATTGTTCCAACTCCCTCCTCCCCACACCGTGTCCACACATCCATTCTCTATGTCTGCATCTCTATTCCTGCCCTGCAAATAAATTCATCTGTACCATTTTTCTAGATTCCACATATAAGTGTTACATGATTAACACTTTCTGACTTATTTCAGTCTCTGTTACAGACTCTAGGTCTATCCAGTTCTCTAGAGATGACCCAAATTTGTTCCTTTTTAAGGCCGAGTAATATCCCACTGTATATATGTATCCCATCTTCTTTATCCATTCACCTGTCAATGGACATTTAGGTTGCTTCCATGAGAAAATCGTAATACAAAACGACACACGCACCCCTAATGCTCACTCCAGCACTGTTTACAGTAGCCAAGACATGGAAACAACCTAAATGTCCATGCTACTGTCTCTGCAAAGTGCACCAACTTCCTGCCCTAACCTGAGCTAAGTCTGGTAAAAACATGGCTGTCACACTGTTCCTTCAGTTCTCTTCTTCCACTGTCGTGAGCTACAAAGTCCTTCCACTTAACACTCCTTCCTTCCATTCCTCTACACCTGTCAGAACCTATTTCTATATAAAGTTTGGTTCCCCTTCCTAAACAGCTAATATTTGTAATGCTCACTGATATTGAAAATTATAAACCTGGTGATTTTTTTTTCTTTTTTTTCCTTTATCTGCCAGAAATCTCAGATACAAACTTATAGTTCAATTATGAGAACTGAGTTGGGTCTTTGACCCCACGTATCTACATCACTTTTCTAATTTATAATCCCTCGTCTAAATTTTTATGTATAGTTCACGATTTTATCATGTGTGTTTCTATATATACCCTCGACTCTTGCAAAATCTAGAAAGGAATAGAGATGATACATGGCTAACCAGGTAGGTAAAACTATAAATAAATAGATATTAATAGAGAAAAAGAAATTTCTTACTCACTGGTCACCTATTTAGTCAAATCTCCTCATTGAGTATCCACAGTGGGTAGTACATTTTTCTCTTCTTCAGTTTTTTTCCTCCCTTTGGACTATGTCTTCCCCTTCAGGAACTCACAGTCCCAGAGAAGGAATATTGTCCTTCAAGGCAAAGAGGTGAGCATCATGTTCAGGGCATACTGTGGCGGTGGTCCAGGCAGTGTGGATAGGGCTTTCCTGGTTTCCAGCCCAGTGATCTTTTCACAACATTGCCTACTTTTCGTGCAGTTTACAGTGTGGAACACCCACAGTTAAAGGCAGAGTCCAAACTAACCACATGCTGCTTGCATCCTGCTCTAACACCACCTCCATCCTAGGTAGGGGATTTTACTTTTCTTTATCTTTTCCCTGAACATTTTTACCCTCTGCAGCATATTCTTTCTCTTCCACTGACAACCCATCATTACTTTTAGTATTTTCTCCTTTAAAAAGCAGAAAAGAAAAAAAAAAGAATACTCATAACTATCCAGCTGACCTGCTGCCATGCTGCTGCTGCTGCTAAGTCACTTCAGTCGTGTCCCACTCTGCACGACCCCGTAGACAGCAGCCCACCAGGCTCTGCTGTCCCTGGGATTCTCCAGGCAAGAACACTGGAGTGGGTTGCCGTTTCCTTCTCCATTGTGTGAAAGTGAAAAGTGAAAGTGAAGTTGTTCAGTCATGTCCGACTCGTAGCGACCCCATGGACTGTAGCTCACCAGGCTCCTCCATCCATGGGATTTTCTAGGCAAGAGTACTGGAGTGGCTTGCCATTGCCTTCTCTGACCTGCTGCCATACGCACTCACTAAGTATTTGTTCTCTTCCCCTACACACGTTGACACATATTAAATGCTCCTCTCCTTCCTTCTATGCCTCCCCCCACCATTTCCTGTACGTAATGCCATTCTGGATACGTTGACCTGTGTGCGTGTGTGCATGCTCAGTTGCTCAGTCACGTGCAACTCTTTGCAACGCTGTGGACTGCAGCCCACCAGGCTCCTCTGGCCATGGGATTCTCCAGACAAGAATACTGGAGTGGGTGCCATTTCCTTCTCCAGGGAACCGTCCCAACCTAGGGATCGAGCCGTGTCTCCTGAGTTGCCTGCATTGGCGCTCCAATTCTTTAATCACTGAACCACCTGAGAAGCCCAACATTGACCTGTGAACTCTGCCAAATGAACCAGGAGAGATAGAATACATAGATGTCAATGTCATTCTGGTAAGAAAAGTAGAAATAAAAAAGGTGCCAGTCTGTTGGACTGGGATATGAAATAGCACTCCCTGTTTCCAGTAAGTCTTTTTCCATCTTCAGCGTATTTGACATTTGTCTTTGCATAGCTGGGGAAGTGAAGTCTGTCTGCTCTTCATCACTTGATTCACACTGTATTGATTGAAACTTGACTTCAATGAGGTGATAGGGAGGAAGTTGATGATTTGTAATGGAGATTATGGTAACTTCCATATCCGTTCCTTTCTTATGCTTTTTTTTTTTTTTTGTGGGTGGGTGGGGGAGTCCATATGGAGATCCATGTGGTTGGGAGGAATCTAACTCTACTGTCTGGCTCCAGGGGTGGAGCACAGAACTTAGCTTAAGCAAATCAGCATACTTCATCCACTGGGTCATGGTGATTCATTATGGGATGAGTTTATGACCTTGGGGAGCCCAACCAAAATAAATTTTAGGACTTGTGTTAGAATTCCTGAGTTAAGGGCTTTCTTTCCTCCTCTGGAAATGGGAAATCTAAAACTCCTCCAGCCACTCCTGAGTCCCGGCATCTGAGCTGTGTCAATGATGGGTAACTATAGACCTGAGCTGTTCAGTTCAGGAGCTACTAGCCCACTATGGCTATTGAGCACTTGAAATGTGGCTAATGCAACTGAAAAACTTCATTTTAAAATTTAACTTTAATTAATTTAAGCTTAAACACAAATGTTTGATCCAATTATTGAACAGCTTTGAAATATGTTTGGAACAACAGTGGTGTATGAATCTACTTTCTCAATTGTAAATTTTGTGAAATCTTATTACAGTTCAAGTATTTCCAAGGAAAATTTAGTGTTTGAATTGAGATATGCCATGTCAAATACAAACCAGATTTTGAAGATTTAATATATAAAAAAGAAATTGCAATATAACATTGATAATTTCTATATTGATTACATGTTGGAATAATTTTTTAACATATGCAGTTAAATAAAATATTATTGAAATGAAATAAATAAATGAACAGTAAAACTCCTCCAGCCATTTTACTACCACAAAGTAAATCAATGGTAGGATTCTCTGCAACAGAGAATTGCAAAGAAATAAAGCCAGGGCCCTCATGACATCATGAAACCTTAGTTTAGACCTTACCTAAGCATAAACTTTTAGTTAGGTGAATTAGTAAATTTTCTCTTTATTATTTACACTTATGTTTCTCAAATTAAAGCTTTCTAACTCATACTACCTTAAAATTCATGTAAATCGCATTTGTTTTTGATAGATAGCAATGGTTGTGATTCATCTTCACTACTAAAGGCACCAAGCAGGTAGAGGCTATGATGGTATGTGTCTATAATGCGTGTTTTTCCAGATGATCAATACCAACAATTGTCATTATCTCCATCATCACTGTGGATGGGGCCATCATATGTAAATCAAATTCAGATGACCAAAGTTTACTGCAACACTTGAAATTTAGTGTCTCAGAAGCATTTCATTTCAGTCCCATAAAAGTTATGGTATGCTGATTAAATACTGACTGGAGCGTGAAAGTGCTTACTTGAGGCTCATAGGGCTGGAAAGGATGCATTCTGTTGCCACCTAATTTTTTTCAAAATATTGCTGCCCAGAGACAGCCAAAATTGTGTATTTCAGGTGTTCTAAGGGAAAGAGGTGTCATACTTTTTATTTTTTTATAATGGTATTTTCTGCCAATAATAAAACAGGAGCAAGAAAAAATATTGATTAAAGAAGCCATAGTCCTTTTCCAAAGAAGACATTTGTTATCTTCAGTTTCCTCACTTCAATTTTTGAGGAGAGAGAGGTAATTTATTCCCTCTAGTAAACATTGTTCACGTGGGAATCTCCCAACTTTCCTTTTGTAACTCCTGTTCAGAGCTTTAAATGTTAATTTCTTTGCCTTCCTTGATTCTCAAAGACAAAGGACAGGGGTATCTTGAACAAGTTTTTAAGAAAAAAAACAAAGAAGAACCTGTTCAGGCCTTCCCAGGTAGCACTGTTGGTAAACAACACCCCAGCCAGTGCAGGAGACCTAAGAGACTCAGGTTAAATCTCTGGGTTGGGAAGCTCCCCTAGAGAAGGGCATGGCAACCTACTCCAGTATTCTTGCCTGGAGAATCCCACGGACAGAGGAGCCTGGCGGGCTACAGTCCATACGGTCACAAAGAGTCAGACACAAATGAAGCAACTTAGCATGCACGCACACAAGAAGCCTTTCAGTAGAAAAGGTTATGTCCATAAGCACCCCATATGGGGCTGCTCCTTACACAGAAGGCAATAGGGAGGGGCCAAGATATCATGACTTATAGAAAACAAGTTTTGGCGGTTTCTGGGTTTCTCCCAGGAGTCTGCTGGGAGTTTCTGGTCCTGTGGAATAGGCACACACAGGGGATTTTAAAAGAACTGCTGTGGCCAAGAAGCTGCAAAGGTTTGAGTTGTCTTTAGGTATAATATTGCTCCAGAATAAAACCTGGGTTTCCTGGCTCTATAAGCAACAAGTACAACCTTTGAAGATTTCTTTATTTCCAATGTTTTATCATGAGCATTTTTAAACATATAGAAAAGTTGAAATAATTGTGAAGGGTCCACTTCATATACCCACCATCTAGACTCTACAATGAATAGCTTCCCTGGTGGCTCAGATGGTAAAGAATTTGCCTACCTGCAGATTCTTTCTGCAGATGCAAGAGACCTGGGTTCCATCCCTGGGTCAGGAAGATCCCCTGGAGAAGGGAATGGCTATCTACTTCAGTATTCTTGCCTGGAGAATCCCATGGCCAGAGGAGCCTGGTGAGCTACAGTACACAGGATCACAAAGAGTTGGACACAACCGAGTGACTAACACACACACACACACACACACACATATTTACTATCCATTTGTCTACCTATCAGTCCGTCTTATTTTTCAGTCATTTCAAAGTAAGTTGCAGACATCAGTATCCTACACTCCTAAATACCTCCTCACACTTATCATTAACTAGAGGTCAGGGTTTATTTACAATACTTTCTCCCTAAGTGAAATTTATGTAGAGTGAATTGCATGAATTTTAAGTGTACTATTCCATGAGTTTTGACAAATGTACGTGCCTGGTAAAGGAAAAGCCCCATCAAGACACAGAACATTGTCATGATGATTTTTTTCTAACGTGAACTATCAGTAGTGCTATTTCTCCACTGCATTCAATTATCCAACATATATTTTCTGAGCTCATATATTATATGATTCAGGATAGGTGATAGAGAGGTAAATGAGACATAGCCCTCCACAAGAGTCAACAGTTTAAAGAGGTGCCTACAATATTTGAATTCATTAGTTAATTAATTAAACAGTTGCTGTGAAAATCTGTTCACACACAGGAGGGGTCAGACAATGCACTAGTTGTGGGGTCAAGAAGGACTTCATGCTGGGCATTTTGAAAGATGAAAGGAAACATGAGGGACTGACCTGGTGGTACAGTGATTAAAACTCCATGCTTCCACTGCAGTGGGTGTAGGTTCAATCCCTGGTTGGGGAATTAAGATCCCGCATACAGCATGCCCAAGAAAAAGAAAAGAAAATTTCTTGAGTTAAATAAAAATGAAAATAGAACATATCAACTTAAAAAATTATATGGGAACATTAACAAATTTTTAAAAAATGAAAAGAAACATCACATATCTGGGGACAAGAACACAAAGCAGCTCAAGTTCATGACCCTCCATGGCATCTGGCATGGCTGAGAAACAGAACTAGGGGAATGGAGTGAGGCTGGAGACTTTGCAAGGGCAGGTCTAGGAGGGCCCTGAATGCCCTACTAAGGGATTGAGCTGTTACCTAGAAAGAGGTGGAAAGTTGATGAGGAACCTGCCAGACACTGGAGCCAAGGTGACCCAACCTTGAGAATGCTGAAGAAAGGCACTAACTTGAAGGTTCTGGTTATAGAGAAACAAACATTTTAGATGAGGTGTTAAATTATGGAAAATTCTAGTCCATAATCCAGGATGCTGGACCCCAAGGGCCATAGAGGCTCCAGCTGGCTGCCAGATGGAACATGGCATCCACGCACTCCTGCCCTGCCGAGGAGCCCTGGAGGCAGCCCAGCCTCCAGTTCCTCCTCCACTCACAGCACCAGAGCCTCACAGACTAAGAAGAACTGGAGAAATCAAGCTGGAAAAACCTGGGTTCTAACATATTATTTTTTAATATAACCAGTTGCATTATAATCACCTACCAATGATCATTGAGCAATTTGTTTAAAGTGTTGCAAAGTGTCCTGCCAGACTCTAATCAAGAGACAAATCTTGTGTCTAGAACAGTTCAATCACTTTTACTTACACTGAGAGAAAATTGAGTCATCACGTATACACAAACATGCTGCAATCAGGCTGAGTCTTCTTATATGCTAATGTACTGCTAAGAAGTGTGAAGTAATCCAGGGTAAAGTGTCAAATTCTCTTTCAATGGAATGGGGAATCACTGTGCTTTTGTACGGTAAATCCACCCTGGACTACTGAATCAATAGCTGTAAAATGTAGAACAGTGCTGGTTTAAAACAAAAAAAAAAGTAGTCAACATCTCTCCATTGAAAGGGAAGACTGTTAAACTCTTAATGGATTCTATTCGTGATCAAAGTTGAAGGTGCAAATCACATAGTAAATAACATCAACAAAAGTATGAGCAGAGGAGTGGATGAGGCAGGGAAGAGAGAGGCTTAAGGAAGAAATAATTTCAGAAGAAGGTATGTCTTAATTTTTTCCTGACCTTTTTTTTTTTAATTTTTATTTTATTTTTAAACTTTACAATATTGTATTAGTTTTGCCAAATATCGAAATGAATCCACCACAGGTATACCTGTGTTCCCCATCCTGAACCCTCCTCCCTCCTCCCTCCCCATACCCTCCCTCTGGGTCGTCCCAGTGCACCAGCCCCAAGCATCCAGTATCATGCATCGAACCTGGACTGGCGACTCGTTTCATACATGATATTATACATGTTTCAATGCTTCCTGACCTTTTAATAGAGCTAGAGCTTTACAAATAGATCAGAACTGTCTTGCTTAAACTGTCAAGAAGAGTTACTCTCATGGGCTGAATGCTTGTGTTCCCCTCAAAACCGAGATATTGATGTCTAATTCCCAATGTGATGGTATTAGAAAGTGGGTCTTTCTAATCATTAGGTGATGAGGGTGGGGCCCTGGCGAATGGGATTAGTGCTTTTATAAGAAAAGGACAAACAGCTAGCTTGCTCTTTCCATCAATGTGAAGCTGACAGTCTGAAATCCAGAAGAGCACCTGAACCAGAACCTGATCATGCTGGCACTCTCATCTTAGACTTGTAGCCTTCAGAACTGTAAAAAAATAAGTTCTGGGTTTTGTAAGCCAACCAGTCCATAGTACTTAGCTAGAGCAGCCCACACTGACTGGGACAGTACCAAAAAGAGGACAAATGCTGAGCTTTAGGGCCCAATACCCTGCACGGTGGAAAGCATGGGAAATTTCCCACGGGAAATTCTCTTTTCTCTTGTTCTTTCTCTCTTAACTCTGAGACTCTCATTGGGCCTTACCCAGAGGAACAACAAATCTGTAGGTACTGGAAGAAAGTTGAGAAGCTGTCTTATGTTTGGACTCCATTAAGCCAGAGGCCAATCTTCATCAAAAGCAAAAATCTTAATACTCCTTCTATTTCCTTTTTTTTTAATCCTTAAGTTTTTAGTTTTAGATATCACCAAATGGTCAATACCAAAATCAGACTGATTATATTCTTTGCAGCTGACGATGGAGAAATTCTAAACAGTAAGCCAAAACAAGACTGGGAGCTGACTGTGGCTCAGATCATGAACTCCATATTGCAAAATACAGGCTTAAATTGAAGAAAGTAGGGAAAAACACTAGACCATTCAGTTATGAAATAAATCAAATACCTTACAATTATACAGTGGAAGTGACAAATAGATTCAAGGGATTAGATCTGATAGACAGAGTGCCTGAAGAACTATGGATGGAGGTTCATGACATTGTACAGGAGGCAGTGATCCAAACCATTTCTAAGAAAAAGAAATGCAAAAGGGCAAAATGATTGTCTGAGGAGGCTTTACAAATATTTGAGAAAAGAACAGAAGTGAAAGGCAAAGGAGAAAAGGAAAGATATTCCCATCTGAATGCAGAGTGCCAAAGAATAGCAAGGAGAGATAAGAAAACCTTCCTCAGTGATCAATGCAAAGAAATAGAGGAAAATAATAGAATGGGAAAGACTAGCAATCTCTTCAAGAAAATTAGAGATACCAAAGGATATCATGCAGATAGACAGGCACTATAAAGGACAGAAAAAGTATGGACCTAACAGAAGCAAAAGATATTAAGAGGTGACAAGAATACATAGATGAACTATACAAAAAAATATCTTAATGACCCAGATAACAACGACGGTGTGATCACTCACCTAGAGCCAGACATCCTGGAATGCAAAGTCAAGTGGACCTTAGGGAACATCATTACAAACAAAGCTACGGGAGATGATGGAATTCCAGTTGAGCTATTTCAAATTCTAAAAGATGATGCTGTGAAAGTGCTGCACTCAATATGCCAGCAAATTTGGAAAACTCAGCAGTGGCCACAGGACTGGAAAATGTCAGTTTTCATTCCAATCCCCAAGAAAGGCAATGCCAAAGAATGTTCAAAATACTGCAAATTGCCATCATCTCACATGCTAGCAAAGTAGTGCTCAAAGTTCTCCAAGCTAGGCTTCAACAGAACATGAACCAAGAACTTCCAGATGTTCAAGCTGGATTTAGAAAAGACAGAGAAACCAGAGGTCAAATTGCCAACATCCGTTGGATCATAGAGAAAGCAAGAGAAATCCAGAAAAACATTTTCTTCTGCTTTATTGATTAGGCCAAAGCCCTTGACTGTGTGGATCAAAACAAACTGTGGAAAATTCTGAAAGAGATGGCAATACCAGACCACCTGACCTGCCTCCTGAGAAATCTGTATGCAAGTCAAGAAGCAACAGTTAGAACCAGACATGGAATAATGGACTGGTTCAAAATTGGGAAAGGAATACATCAAGGCTATATGGTGTCACCCTGCTTATTTAACTTATATGCAGAGTACATCATGTGAAATTCTGGGCTGGATGAAGCACAAGCTGGAATCAAGATTTGTAGGAGAAATATCAATAACCACAGATATGCAGATGACACCACCCTTATGGTAGAAAGTGAAGAGGAACTAAAAAGCCTCTTGATGAAGTTGAAGGAGGAGAGTGAAAAAGCTGGCTTAAAACTCAACATTCAAAAAACAAAGATCATGCCCTCTGGTCCCATCACTTCATAGCAAATGGATGGGGAAACAATGGAAACAGTGAGAGACTTTATAATTTCTTGGGCTCCTAAATCACTGCAGATGGTGACTGTAGCCATGAAATAAAAAGACACTTGCTCCTTGGAAGAAAAGCTATGACAAACCTCTACAGCATATTAAAAGTCAGAGACATTACTCTGCCAACAAAGGTCCATCTACGTAAAGCTATGTTTTTTCCAGTAGTCACATATGGATGTGAGAGTTGGACCATAAAGAAAGATGAGCACCAAAGAATTGATACTTTTGAACTGTGGTGTTGGAGAAGACCCTTGGAGTCTTGGACACTTGGACTGCAAGGAGATCCAACCAGTCAGTCCTACAGGAAATCTGTATTCAGTCATTGGAAGGACTGATATTGAAGCTGAAGCTCCAATACTTTGGCCACCTGATGCGAAGAGGTAATTCATTACAAAAGACTCTGATGCTGGGAAAGATTGAAGACAGGAGAAGGGGATGACAGAGGATTAGATGGTTGGATGGCATCACCAACTTGATGGACATAAGTTTGAGCAAGCTCTGGGAGTTGGTGATGGACAAGGAAGCCTGGCATGCTGTAGTACATGGGATCGCAAAGAGTTTGACACGACTGAGTGACTGAAGTCAAGTTTTTAGTTAAAAGTAATTTTTCACTGGCTTAAGCACATTTGCTAGCCCTTGTTCAAGACTTAGCCCCTCACTCTACTCCTCTTGCCACTGTGTTGAGTCATACCTTTGGCTGGTTTCTCTAGACTGAGTCTACAGCATCTCCAGCCTCACATTCTAGGACTGACAAACAGCTTTTTTATCTCCAATTTTTTTTTTAAATTCCCTATAACTGAGTTCCTTTAGACTAGATTGGCTCACATGGTGATCCTCAAATGAAATATGCTGATTGGCCAGGACTAGGTCATATGATGGCCCTAAATTGGGAAGTGAGACTGAATCCATGGGTTCATAATGGGGGAAAGTTTTCCCCAAGCCCCAAGGTGGAGGTGGGGGTGGATGAGGAAATGCATTGGAGGCCAGCAAAGACAAGAGATGTCCACTAAGCTTCTGAAAGCTTAAAATGCTAGTGACAGGAGAGCCCAGGAAGCACAGAGATGGCACACCTTCATCTCTGCTGGTCCAAGTGGGGAAGGAGAGTGTGAATTCCAAGCCTCTGCACTGAGGACTACTGCTCTGCAACTGCTTCTCCTTACCATCTACTTTCCTGCCCCAACATTCACACAAAGTGACCAAAAGCCTCCCTGCTGGTCTCAAGAGAAGGATGGAGCTGGGACAGTCAGAAAGACAAAGTGCACCTATGGAGTCTGACACTGAAGTTTGTTTTCAGTCTCTTTCAGTAACTGCCCTTCCACAAATTCTCACTCGGCTCACTCTATCATACCTCTGTTCAAGTATGTGTCACTCAAACACCAGCCCCGGAAAGTCCTCTCGCAATTAGTCCAGGAACCCACATTCTTTCTAACACTAATTCTATGCAATATTAATAGGTGCTATGCCTCAAAGGAATTCTAGAGTCAAAAAATGTGTGATAAACACTGGGCTAAACAGCATTAAAAGATTTATTTAGTGCACAACTTCTCCTATTCCTTAAAGTATATACATGTACCATGAATCTGCAAGAGGAGACTTTAGTAAGAAGCATTTCCCACCTTTATTTAAACAAGGGATTTTATTTCAGAAAATATCTACAGAAGCCATTGTTTCTACAGAACACATTTTGAGAAAAGCTGAACTTGCCTTGCCCCTTCACTTTTTATTTTATTTTTTAATATAAATTTACTTATTTTAATTGTAGATTAATCACTTTACAATATTGTATTGGTTTTGCTATACATCAACATGAATCCACCATGGGCGTACACGTGTTCCCAATCCTGAACCCCCCCTCCCACCTCCCTTCCGTACCATCCTTCTGGGTCATCCCAGTGCACCAGCCTCAAGCATCCTGTATCATGCTTCAAACCTGGACTGGCGATTCGTTTCTTATATGATATTATACATGTTTCAATGCCATTCTCCCAAATCATCCCACCCTCTCCCTCTCCCACAGAGTCCAAAAGACTGTTCTATACATCTGTGTCTCTTTTGCTTTCTTGAATACAGGGTTATCATTACCATATTTCTAAATTCCATATATATGCATTAGTATACTGTATTGGTGTTTTTCTTTCTGGCTTACTTCACTCTGTATAATAGACTCCAGTTTCATCCACCTCATTAGAACTGATTCAAGTGTATTTTTTTAATGGCTGAATAATACTCCATTGTGTATATGTACCACAGCTTTCTTATCCATTCATCTGCTGACGGACATCTAGGTTGCTTCCATGTCCTGGCTATTATAAACAGTGCTGCAGTGAACATTGGGGTACATGTGTCTCTTTCAGTTCTGGTTTCCTCGGTGTGTATGCTCAGCAGTGGGATTGCTGGATCATAAGGCAGTTCTATTTCCAGTTTTCTAAGGAATCTCCACACTGTTCTCCATAGTGGCTGTACTAGTTTGCATTTCTACCAACAGTGTAAGAGGGTGCCCTTTTCTCCACACCCTCTCCAGCATTTATTGCTTGCAGGCTTTTGGATAGCAGCAATTCTGACTGGTGTGAAATGGTACCTCATTGTGGTTTTGATTTACATTTCTCTGATAATGAGTGATGTTGAGCATCTTTTCATGTGTTTGTTAGCCATCTGTATGTCTTCTTTGGAGAAATGTCTGTTTAGTTCTTTAGCCCATTTTTTGATTGGGTCATTTATTTTTCTAGAATTGAGCTGCAGGAGTTGCTTGTATATTTTTGAGATTAGTTCTTTGTCAGTTGCTTCATTTGCTATTATTTTCTCCCATTCTGAAGGCTGTATTTTCACCTTGCTTATAGTTTCCTTTGTTGTGCAGAAGTTTTTAATTTTAATTAGGTCCCATTTGTTTATTTTTGCTTTTATTTCCAATATTCTGTGAGGTGGGTCATAGAGGATCCTGCTGTGATTTATGTCAGAGAGTGTTTTGCCTATAAGCTCCTTCACTTTTTAGATAAAGAAACCACTTCTCACAGAGTTTTAATGACCTGCCCAGCCTAAAACTGGTCAATGTCAGGATCAGGAAATCATATTTCAAAGGCCAGGAGAAGATTGCAGGAGTTCAGCTGAGAATCTCTCTTATTGCAGAAAAATTTTACTATTGCTTTTCTTTCACCCAAGTCTAAAATTCCCTGTTATCTTATTGACAACTTCCTCCTAGCTCTCCCAAACACCCCCCATACACACACTCTCTCTCCAAAATCACAGTAAAAAACATCAGCTGGCCCACCAACCAGAGGATGTGAAATGTTTGGAAATAACTTTTGATATCAGCTTTGACAAAGAGAAATAATAATTTGGAAGCAATGCTTATTGCAAAATTTAATTCTGTATGGTGAAACTTTGATACATTGATTAATTAGTCATACATCCAGGCAGACTTTGCAACAAGCCTGGGTTCTAGAACATGGTTAAAGAAGTTTAATTGCAGTGCTTTCTGAATGGCAGTACCCATTTAAAATTTAACTCTAAGGGGATACCAGTTACTAGTAATGCCCTACCTCAGCCACTTAGTACTGTTAAAGCTACTTTGAAAGAAAATTCAATTTTTTGAGTCCTCTATTTGAAATAGTTGATAATTATAGAAAGGTTCCCTTAGCTTATGAGTAAAAGCTTGCAATTTTCAGGGGAGGAATAAATAGGTTCATTGACTCATCCAAACCACACTCCACAGAGATCTCGTGCAGGCAGCCAGCCCCCAAACACAGGGCCTGGGCTTGAATTCTCTATAATTCAGCACTAACCAAAACACTGATGGCATACAAAGATGCAATGAGCATTAGGTGGAGGTAAGTCCCATCTCCTATTGTGAGCGCTACCACCTCAGTCCCCAGATAATAACAGTCATTTACTGAGAGCTGTGCAATGTGCCAAATGCTTTCAAGACCAGTTTCATTCTTAGTTCTCCATTCATCCTCCATTAAATGGAAGTGGACATAGGTGGCAGCAAACAGTCTCCTGGAAGATGAAGGCCGTGCACATGTCCTACACCATGCTGCCCCAAGCACACTTGAAAATGCAAGATGGAAGTTTCTTTCTTCTGCCTCCCTCAGCGTCCAGGGAGTTGGAGAGGGACATCCCCTTTTGATGTCCCCATAGATGCTCAATACAAGGGTGCCACCTCCCTTGCAGAAGTTTTTGGACATCTTGCAGAAGTTTCTGGAAAACCCACGCCAGGCCCCAGGCCCACCTCCACCTTGTAGCAGATGCAGGAAACAGTTCACAGGGGCTGATGAGAGCCAAGTGTCTGCATCTCTTCCAGATTCCTCATTAGTAATTGGATATTAGCCAATATGGACTATTTACACCCTGGAAACTAGTGAAAACATACACCAGGGCTTTTACCTAATTCCAGGAGAACCAGTTCTTATACATTGACCAGCACACCAGTGTTATAATGTGATGAGATACAGAGTCTTACCATCCTGAGACAATGTTCTCATCGGTACACAAACATAACATGCTGCTATGAAAACTAGGAACATGTCAGATGGAGTCACATGCTGCCTCTGGGAGCCCCAACCTTCCTGCCGCCTTGCTTTAAGTACTACAGCTGTCATCTTGGAATTTTTCATTTACCCATAGAACCCTTAATTCATTTCTAAAATACGATTCACATAATGAAACCAGGTATTTCACCCAGTGCTAAAATCCAAAAGCAATTAGCCTTTTTGTTTATTTCATATGGGAGTTAGACTAAAAGCTAAATGAACACACAAAAAAAGAGCCAGGCATTGGTCCAAATGTCTGAATGATGTACTAATTAAATTGTATAACAACACTGCTATCTTTATACATACACTTTATTACAGGTTGGGGAATCAGCCCAGGGCCTTCCAAGTCAGCCTCTGGGAGAGCACTTTTAAAACTAGAGGAACAGTTGGGTAAGGCTTTGTAAGGAAGGTTTAGCTACACATTCAGGAAGAACAGATAAGACTTTGGATGAGATATGAGAAAGCTTGCTTAATTTTTCTCTTCTCTCTGCTATAATATGATCCTAATCAGGATAAGAGTTAAAAAGTCTGCTTATTTAGGTATTCACTAAGTAAATATGATAAAACTCGGGGTAGATGCTGAGGATAATACAAAATTAATCAGACCCATTCCAGGCCCTCTAAAAGTCCTCAGATAGCCTCAGTCTGGCAGAGAAGTCAATGTTTATGAGAGCATGTCCCTAAATGTTACATAAGACTCACAGGTTCCTCATGGGTCTGGAGAGAGATTGTTAGAGTGTCTGAGATGAGAGGGGATAGGGTGGGTATTGAAGGTTCCCCAGGGGAAAGTGGATTTGAGCCAGTTTCTCTCATTTCTTTCATCTTAATTCATAAGCTTCCATGAGGAGTTAACGAAATACGTATTGTAGAAGTGGCTTGTTTGCAGATCCATGGTGGCTGTCATAAGAACACCAGAAAGACTAGTAATAGGAATGATGGCTAACATGCACTGAGCCTTTTCCAGGAGCCAGGCCCTGTTCTCGGAGATTCACATGGCCTGATTCATTTTCCCTTCATAGCAACTCTAGGAAGAGTAAAGACCAGCAAAGTGAAGTTTTCTGAGTAACAGAGTTGACACTTGAATCTGGGGTCTGGTGTTCCCCACCATACACTGTCTGTCCTTGATTCCATAATCAAGTGCAAGTACACCATCAGAGATCACCTTCCTTCTCATAGTATCATCTATGTATGTTTATTTAAAGAGACTTTGTGGTACAGCAATAGATACGTCATGACCTGAGCTTTGGAGTCCAGCTGAGTCCTCCTCCTCCCCACATCACTAACTAGGCTGTGACAGGGAGATAAGAGCTCATCTCAGGCTACTAAACCCAAGTCCTCTAAACCGCTCACCATCTCCCTGATCATCAGGTCCTGCTGGGTCTCCAAACCTCTGCACGCTGTTTCTAATGCCCAGGATGAACTGATGACTCCAGAACAAAGCTGTAAGCAAGTTCTAATGGTGTTTCTCTTGCTGGGGAACAACAAAAAAAAGGTAAATTGCTCCATAACTACCAACTGCACCTGTAAAACAGCAGTAAACATTCCACATCACTGTGGGAAATAAAATGGCTGCAAAACTAATTCAATATTGTAAAGTAAAAAATAATAAAATTTTAAAAAATAAATAAAAGTAATATGCAGAACGGTAAAAATAAATAAATAAATAAAATGACTGCTGTGGTTCTGAAGGGAGGGTCAGGAAGAGTGGGAGTCCCTTAGTGTGGACTCCAAAGAACAAGCCGGTTAACATGGGCAGAGAGGAGAGAGAGGTGGACTACAGACTATGCTTCTTTATTCAGGACCCAGCATACAGTTGTTGCTCAATATAATTTTGTCAGTTAAACAATGACAACATCCTGTCTTGGGTCACACAGGTGCCAGGGGATATTTGCTAGTGATAACAGGTGCTCCGCACATCCACGGGGGTGGATCTGGTCAACCAAAGGCACAGACAGAACACACCCAGCTGTGGTGGAAGAAGACATGTTGAATGGTAGGGAACAATATTTGGGCAGGTGAGCCTGATTCTACTAACTAGAAACCAGAGATGGGACGAGAAAGAAAGAGGAGCATTTCCTCATCGGGAGCTGCATGTGGACCCTCAGGGCAGGGTGTATCAGATGCACACAGATCACAGAGGAATCTCATCAAAATTCAGGTCCTGATGCAGTAAAGCTAGGTTGGGACCTGAAAGTTTGCATTTCTATAAAGCTCCTGGTGAACTTCTCTTGGCAGTCCAGTGGTTAAGACTGCCTCCCAACGCAGGGGGTGTGGGTTCGGTTCTTGGCGAGTGACCTAAGATCCCAGGTGCCTCACGGCCAAAGAACCAAAGCATAAAACAGAAACAATACTGTAACAAATTCAATAAAGAGTTTTTTTAAATGGTCCACATCCAAAATAAAAATCTTAAAAAAAAAAAAGAAGCTGAGTGCTGATGCTGCTGGATCACACCTTGAGTAGCAAGTCCTAAAGAGTCGAAAACAGGCTTCAGAGGTCTGTGAATTCTTTACAATCATTTGCAAAATGTTATATTCTGTACACATGTGCATTTTTCAGTAGAAAGACCATAGTTTTCATTAGATTCTCAAAGGGTCTGTTTTGGATTGAATGTGTCCCCCAAAAGATAGGTTATGGTTCTAACCCCAGTACCTGTGATTGTGACCTTCTTTGCAAATCAGGACTTTGCTGATGCCATCAAGTTAAGATGAGGTCATTAGGGTGGGCTCCTATCCAATGTGAGCTCCCATCCAGGTCCTTATAAGACAGAAACATGGACACAAACACAGAGGGTAGAGACTGATCCAGTGGCAAGTCAACAAATGCCAGAACTGCTAACAAACACTAGAGGCTAGGGAGAGACAAGGAAGAATTCTCCCTGACAAGTTTTCAGAGCCAGCCTGGCCCTGCCAACACCTTGATCTTGGACTTTAAGCCTCCAGAAGTATAAGACAGTAAATTGTAAATTTCAGTGTTTTAAGCCACCCAATTATTTGTGATACTTTGTTATGGCAGCCCTGAGAAACTAACACAGGGTCTGAGATACACACACACACACACACACACACACACACACACACACACAGAGTGATTAATTATCATAAAGATACAAGAAGTTGCTGACAATTTGGGAACTAATATTTGCAGCCATAACTAGCAACTTACAGCTGCTGCACTTCCCACTTGTGTTTTCTTCATTTCTTAAACCTTAAAGATGGCTTCTTTCCTAATCAGATCTTTCTTTGGGATTCCCAGCTTTTCCTCCTTCAGTTTGTAGGAAGACGCACATTCTTTCTGGACTTCCAGACCTAAAGAGCCTGCTATTTCCTTCTTGGCATAGAACACGGAGAAGTCGAAGGTCCAGTGTTTCTTCCTCTGCCAGATCCCTGCTTTGCAAAAGTTTGTCTTTCTCTTGGTCCACACAGCCTTGCGCTCCTTCTTTGTTCTCCTCCTTCCTTGGCTGTGAGGAGAGAGACAGCCTTCCCTCTTTGAGGAGTAGATTTAAACCCTGAGGTATTCTGCCCCATGCCTTAGCTGGACATCCAGGCCCTCTGGATCAGGGGCCAAGATTCCAATAACTTGTTGTGTTTCCACAGAAATTGCCTGTTTCCAGGATGCTCCCTGTCCTTCACCATGTCTGGGCTCTTAGGAACTCTGCTCCCCACATCTTTAATTAGAGTAGCCGCTGCTACCATTAACACTTCTGCTATGGGAGAAGAGAAAGCAGATAGAGAACTAGCACTTACTATTCTGCACGTGGTTTTATATATATTTTCCCTCTTAACTCTCACATTCACACTTACACATTCAAAGTGAGAATGGGTATCAGCACAGCATTGATCTCATCTTCCAAATTAAGACACCAAGTCACAGGGCTCGAAAGAAACAGAAGCAAGATTCCAATGCAGCTCTAACTCCTCGAAAGCACGCACTCTCCTCACCACTCTAAACTGCCTGTCTGAGGCTGAGTTAAACAGCTAAATCAGGGAAATATATAAAACCAGTCAGGCTCAATTCTGTTGTTCTGGCATATTGTCTTTAAGACAAATATTTTGGTGTCATGTAAACACAAGCACATCTGTCTGCATGCTTGCTATCTGTCTGATCCACTTACTCTCTATGATGCAGAAATAACCACCATCAGCTATTCAACAGACAAGACATCCGAAGCGGCACTTCACTGGCTGTTAGGGACAACAGCCAGAGCTTTAGCTTTTCAACAATAATTCCCAACTCTGAATTTGCAACACCCCAGGGCATTTCCCACCACTCTATGGGATTTTGAAAGATTCTTAAAAAATTCTCAGAACCAAATTAGTGTCAGCATACTCTAAGAAATAAACAGGTTCTTAAGAGCAGACTTTTCAGAAGGCAGGGGTAAGGCTGTGTGGTGGAGCCCAGCCGTGGTAAGAGCTGCTATGAAGAGCACAAGGTGTGTGACTCAGTTTCCCCTTTCTTATTCAGGTAGTCTTTTCCTCCCAAAAAAGATGAACATGTCATTTTTGTTTATAAATAGGCATGAAGACCTATTTTAAAATAGGCATAAAAATAAACCATAAAAATAGGCATTTTTATGAAATGAGAATGTATGAGAAAAAAAATATCCCAAAAAGCTACAAAGATTTCTGGGTTAAAGGTAAAAGGACATGGAGCTAATTTTTTTTTTCAGTTTTAATATTTTTGTATATTTTAAAATATTTATATATTTTGCAGTATATCTGATTTACAAAGCTGTGTTAATTTCTGCTGTATAGCAAAGTGATTCAATTCTACATATATAGACATTCTTTCTTCATATTCTTTTCCATCATGGTTTATTGTTAGTCACTCAGTCATGTCTGACTCTGTTGCGATCCCACAGACTATAGCCCACCAGCGTCCTCTGTCTATGGAATTATCCAGGCAAGAATACTGGAGGGGGCAGCCATTCCCTTCTCCAGTGGATCTTCCCCACTCAGGGATTGAACCTGGGTCTCCTGCTTTGCAGGCAGATTCTTTACTGTCTGAGTTACCAGGGAAGCCTTTATGGTTTATTACAGGATATTGACTATCATTCCCAGTGCTATACAGTAGGACCTTGTTGTTTATCCATTCTATATATAAAAGCTTACTTCTGCTAACCTCAACCTTCCATTCATGGACCTAACTTTGTTTGGAGAAAGGGAAGCTGAAAAGAAAGGTTGCTGCTTATGTTTGAGAGGGACATATAAACAGCACATCTGCCTCCACTCTCCTGTGGCAGCCGCAACTCACTAATGACAGAACTTTAGCATGGAGCCAGAATTGAACCTCAGAATCCTTCTCAACACAACTCTGTAGGGAAGCACATGAAATCCATGCCAAGCACATGAAATCCATGCCAAGCACATGAAATCCATTATTCGTTGATGTGTATCAGCCTGCTGATACACACTATCACATTATGAAGCACAAATAGGATGGTAGAGCAAGTACCCAGAACCTATCTCTTCTCCTCTTTTTACTTTGCCTGAAATCCTCTAATTTCTTTCTTCATGACTTCTAGATAAATCTATCCTTCTCAAATTGTTCTGAATTTGTGTTCATTTTTACCACTGGGTATCCACCAGCCCACCCACCCTCCCTCTCATAGGTGTGCCATAGTTAAAGTGGCATTTAAGAGAAATGGTCTCAGGCTGAGAGTCTGAAGACCTCAGTTTGAACCCAGTTCTCTACCTCTGAGTCCATTTCCTCATCTATAAAATAAGAAAATACTTGGAGCAACCTCTTCATATGGATTTTATGAATATCAAATGAAATAATGGAAGACTTCACACAATGCCCAGATAAATAAACATTTAATAAATGTTAACTAATCTGAGGAAACAGGAGACATAGCTATTTCAAGATAAATTCCCCATCATAGTTGAAAGAGCACCCTGATTCACCATGTTACTTATGTTGAACACTCTTGAAATCTAGAATCAGCTGGGATCTCCCTGTCCCTTGAGATTTAGCTAAAATTAACCTGAGTGCCACCTGCAAAGCATAGCCATTAGAATTCCAAAGCTCTTCCTGTGAATTCCAGGGGTTCGCATTCTCAGGACCACCTTTACATCCTGGGCTTCTATGACCTCATATGTAGACTCTGCTCAGAACCTTCTCAGCCCAGACACAGAACTTATCTCCTTCCTCATCTACAGAAAAAAAAAAAAAAAGGTGTATGTGTGTGTTTTCCACAGAAAGCTTTTGGGAACAGAGGAGCCCTCTTCTCCTCCAGTTTGTCACTGACATCAGCTGCAGCCCCAGGAATGTGACTATTCATCCTCTGTCTGCAGAAGACGGTTATCACACCCATCCTACAGCAGCAGTTCCCCATCTTTTTGGCACCAGGGACTGGTTTCATGGAAGACAAAAATTTTCCATGAACCAGGGCAGGGTTGAGGAGAGGATAGTTTCAGGATGATTCTCATAAGGAGCACACAGCCTAAATCCCTCATATACACAGTTCACAGGCGAGTTCACGTTCCCATGAGAAACTAATGCTGCCTCTGATCTGACAGGCAGTCTGATCCGACCACTCAGGCAATAATGTGAGTGATAGGGAGTGTCTGTAAACACAGATGAAGCTTTGTTTGCTCACCTGCTACTCACCTATTGCTATAGTCCTAACAGGTCACAGACCAGCACCAGACCTAGAATGCCTACCAATTATTGAAGATTATGTAGATACTGACACTCTATACTTTCATAAAGTGAAGTGAAGTCACTCAGTCTTGTCCAACTCTTGCGACCCCATGGATTGTACTACCAGGCTCCTCAGTCCATGGGATTTTCCAGGCAAGAGTACTGGAGTAGGCTGCCATTTTCTTCTCCAGGGATCGTCCTGACCCAGGGATCGAACCTGGGTCTCTCGAATTGTAGGCAGATGCTTTACCATCTGAGCTACTAGGGAAGCCCCTATACTTTCATACACATTGGTTAGTCCCTGAGCAGTTCTGAGAGTTAGGAGTCAGCATTTGGGCACCAGAACACATCCCAACCCCAAAAATAAAAACACCAGAACCTCACTTCATTAGCTCATTCTCTGACCCATGCAAGCTGAGATCAACACAACCCTTAAAGGGCCAGATAAGAGTAACTCTCATGTCCTCCTTAAGATTTCCATGAAACTCTGTACAACCTATCTTCTCAGGGTGCTTCCTGGCTCTATGGTTCTGTTTTTGCTGAATTAGTTGTATCAGTGGGTCATTTCTCTGACTAAGGTGTGTTGGTGGAGAATAGAAGTCAACATCTTTCTCTGGTGTTTACAAAAAACCATTCACTTAAGTCTTGGTCTGTGAATCAGACATCACTAAGCGTTTGAACAAACTAAGATGATATACTGCAGGACGAGAAATGAAATTTCAGACATCTCTATTTCTTTCAGGCTCCAATCCTGGCCACCTCACCCCATCCAGAAACCTGAATGCTGTCAGATTCAGAGTTCTGTTTCTCCACTCTCACCCTCAACATTTTCCACTCATCGCTGCCTCCCTCTCCAATTGTGCCCATGAATTTCATGTCCAAACAAGGTACTTTTCTTTCTATTGTATAGGTCAGTAGCTCTCAAACTTGATTGTGTATCAGAATCAACCAAAGAGCTTATAAAACAGATTTGTTGGCCTCATCCCAGAATTCCTGGTTTAGCAGGTCTGGGAAAGGGCCTGAGAAGTTGTATTTCTAAACAAGTACACACTAGTATACATTACACTTCCCTCCAGCCCATATATAGGGCTTTACGGGTGGCTCAGTGGTAAAGAACCCACCTGCCACCCAGGTTCCAACCCTGGGTCAGGAAGCTCCCCTGGAGAAGGAAATGGAAGCCTACTCCAGTATTCTTGACCAGGGAATCCCATGAATAGCCCTTAAACTTGTCTCTGGGTTTACTTTTGCTCATCAGCTGTTAAGAAAAAGTCACCATGCAGTAAGCTACCCAAAGGATACTCAACAGCATCCAGAAATCACTTACTATATAAGTTAGTTATGGATTTAACTATAATCCCTTCTCCCTCCAATGCATTTGGGAGGCAGTGTAAATTAGTGTGACTGATTCAGAGCTGGCTCTGCCTACCATTACTTGTGTGACCTTGGGCCATATTACTTAAGCACTCTGAGCCTACTTTCCTCACCTGTAAAACTGTGGATGATAATGCTTACTTATTAGGATTGTTTGAGCATTAACAGAGATAGCACATGTATACTGTTAACCAGTTTCTGAGCATGTGTAAAATATTCTATACATGTTAGTTATTTCTCATGTATTCCACAGACCTTGACCAAGCCCCTGCTGTACTTCAGGCACACTGCTAGTCACTGGGATAAAAGATGAAACCACCTAATAAGAGAAAGGAAGAACAGTAAACCAACACAAGCTCTCAGATTTATGCAGGAGATGAGCTGTTGAAGGCCTCTGATAATTCAAGACTAATTCCTCTTAGAAATAAATGTAAAATGGGAAACATATTCTAGGGGCACATAAATCCACAAACATTGTAGAATAATGTACTCTAATGCTGTTTTTTATTTTCTTAGCATTAGCTCTAATATCTCACAGAGGGCTTTTTCTAATATTAATAGCATATCATTGCAGTTGTTGGGGCTGCTAGCCATATTTCATCACCTCTAACTTCTATTCCGAAGTTATTGATCTTTCTGGTACCTTTTTCATCACTTGTACAAACATCACCTAATGAATCCTTGGATGACTTCGCTAAATTATAATAACTGAATGTTAAAATAACAGGACAATAGTCACCAAAAACCACTCAGGGAAGTTTAGGTGCCTGGAGACAACTGAAGGGTCTCAAAAGGTTGACGCCATAGACCAGCCAAGATGGTGGCGCCCTGTGGCCACGGCAAAAACGCAGCATTGCTGCTCATTTCCCAATTCACAGGGTCCTCCATTCCCTGATGGGTACTTTTGGCTTGGATCTTCGCTGCTTTTCATTTGAGGGGAGTTGCTTTACTTTGCATTTTGTGCATAAAGTGAAATTGGAGACTCTATGTTGCACTGTTTCGAATCTATCGTTCAGATGCCCATGAAATGTGTGTGCCCAGAATCGCAAAGGTCTGATGCAGGCGGTGGGAGGTTCTCAGGTTGCACTGCTGATCTGTTCCCCTCATGGGCAACTCCATCTTCCATTCCCACAGCTGTGTTTTCTCTTCCAGATGTGTGCTCATCAGACAAGCACCCTTCCTGCCAAAATAAAAGCAATGATCCCAGGGGGTACATTTTGTCACCAGCTATAGTCTGGGGCCAACATCTAGCTTCTGTGGTTGAGAAAGTCCATCCCACAGGAATTCATGGACATTAAAGAGAAACGTATCTTTCCAAACACCTAACCGTAATGAAAGTATTGAAATCAGTTAACACTTTCCTGGTTTAAACATAGCCAGCTTGACACTTTTAAAAGAAATAGAATATCTGTGTATTTTTGAATATAAATTTAGGGATATGATCCAGAAAATTGTCCATTATTTAGTAACTAAAATTAAAATAAATCAAGTAGGACTCAAAAGTTACATTTTAGGAAAGTTAGCATCTGCCTTCTCCTGATATTTTATATTTTTCTTTAGTAGTGATATTTCTAAAAAGGGAAATGCTTTCTAACATTATTTACTCCCAGCATATTTAAGATATGGTAAAAAAGAAAATTACTTACTAAAGGCCCTGACTGTGAAGATGTATGGTATGGAGCTAACACTGAGTGATTCCTGATGCTCTAGACTTTGGGGGGAATATATAATGTCCAATTAAGGATACTCAACAATAGTATGTGTTGAAAAATTATTGAGCTATCTATGGCTTGTTTGCATTGTATATTTCCTCTTCATTCCACAAAAAAAAAAAAAGAGGCCGATTTGTTGTTGTTGTTGTTGTTGTTGTTGTTCTCTTGTCTCAGGGCAGAAAACTGAAGTCAACTGAAAAGTTTCTGCTTCAGGCTTCTGTTCTGAAAGCTGAAACTCTTTTGGGCTTCCCTGATAGCTCAGCTGGTAAAGAATCCACCTGCAATGCTGAAGACCCCGGTTCAGTTCCTGGGTAGGGAAGATCTGCTGGAGAAGGTACCCACTCCAGTATTCTTAGGCTTCCCTTGTGGCTCAGCTAGTAAAGAATCCACCTGAAAGTCAGACATGACTGAGCAACTTCCACTTTTCTTTCACTCATCTCCCCAGAAGCTAGAAGCTGCTACCCCTGGGAGTGGCAAGAAGAAATAGCAAGAGTCCTCCAAAAGTCACAACTTTCTGAGGTTTTCCTTTCTGTAATATATTAACATGACTGTTTTAAGAAAATTACAAAAAAGTGCTTCACTGTGCAGGTGAAATATGCCATGAAAGTGATATTGGTCAGATATCAAAGCCAGGGAGAAAACAGTCTCGGAGAAGAGCCTCTCAGGTTTGTCATATCACCCTCCCCTGCCCACCAGGCTGCAGAGGCTCCACTGGGTGCTCAGTGCTGCTGAGAGCCTCAGCCCAGTGCCTGCCCCGGTGTTAGAGGTTGGCCAGGCCACTAAGCAGAGTTGAAAGAAATCAGATGGGACCCAGGCATTTCTATGGAGAGCACTGGCCTGGTAAGCAGCTGAGGCACTGCCTGTGAGCAGCCACAGGGCCTTGGTACTGAGCATCTCAGTAGCAGTTAGAACACTGATGATAAAATCCCTGCTCATATGTTCTTTTTTTTTTTTTTTAATTTATTTTAGTTGGAGGCTAATTACTTTACAATATTGTAGCAGTTTTTGCCATACATTGACATGAACTAGCCATGGGTGTACATGTGTTCCCCATCCTGAACCCCCCTCCCACATTCCTCCCCATCCCATCCCTCCGAGTCATCCCAGTGCACCAGCCCTGAGCACCCTGTCTCATGCATCGAACCTGGACTGGCGATCTGTTTCATATATAATAATAAAAATCCCTGCTCGTATGTTCTAAACCAGGCAAGAACCCTCCCACTTTGAACCCTGGCAGTCTGGGAGGAATGCCTACACATTTAACCACCACCTCCTTATGAGGCATCACATATGACTAACCCTGGTTATCTTCCTTAGGAGGGACTGGGGTTCGTTTTACTGGGGAGTCATGTTAATATATTACAGAAAGGAAAACCTCAGAAAGTTGTGACTTTTGGAGGACTCTTGCTATTTCTTCTTGCCACTCCCAGGGGTAGCAGCTTCTAGCCTCTGGGGAGATGAGTGAAAGAAAAGTGGAAGTTGCTCAGTCATGTCTGACTTGCAGGTGGATTCTTTACTAGCTGAGCCACAAGGGAAGCCCAAGAATACTGGAGTGGGTACCTTCTCCAGCAGATCTTCCCTACCCAGGAATTGAACCGGGGTCTTCTGCATTGCAGGTGGATTTATTATGGACTCTTAATGTAACTAGAGATTATCATACTAAGTGAAGTCAAAAAGAGAAAGACAAATACCATATGATATCATTTATATGTGGAATCTAAAACAGGACACAAATAAATCTACCTATGAAACAGAATCACAGAAATAGAGAACAGGCTGGTGGTTGCCAAGGGGGGAGTGGGCTGAGGGAGGAATAGAGTGAGAGGTTGGGGTTAGCAGAGGTAACCTTTTATATATAGAATGGATAGACAGCAAGATCCTATTGCATAGCACAGAGAACTATATTCAATATCCTACGATAATCCATAATGGAAAAGAATTTTTTAATAAGAGTGTATGTATATGTATAACTGAATCAGTTTGCTGTATAGCAGTGATTAACACAACATTGTAAATCCATTATATCAATTAAAAAATATTTTGGTGGAAAAAACTAAGGTTGAATAAAGACATTCTCAGAAAAAAAAAAAAAAAAGATTCTCTATATATCCAAAATAGTGAGACTGATTAACCCTAGACCAGAGGCCAAAGGCAAGTACAGTTTAAAACTGTCAGATGTTTGAGATACTGGTAATAAACTGTGTGCTTAGAGAATCTAAATTATATTGTTAAATGATTAATTTGAGAACATTTGATGGTTACTCATTCCTCAAGCATTTACATGAACTCATCATGTGCTAAGTACTATGCAAAATGTTACTCCTAACAAATTTGGAAAACTCAGCAGTGGCCACAGGACTGGAAAAGGTTAGTTTTCATTCCAATCCCAAAGATAGGCAATGCCAAAGAATGCTCAAACTACCACACAATTGCACTCATCTCACACGCTAGTAAAGTAATGCTCAAATTTCTCCAAGCCAGGCTTCAGCAATATGTGAACTGTGAACTTCCTGATGTTCAAGCTGGTTTTAGAAAAGGCAGAGAAACCAGAGATCAAATTGCCAACATCCACTGGATCATGGAAAAAGCAAGAGAGTTCCAGAAAAACATCTATTTCTGCTTTATTGACTATGCCAAAGCCTTTGACCGTGTGGATCACAATAAACTGTGGAAAATTCTGAAAGAGATGGGAATACCAGACCACCTGATCTGCCTCTTGAGAAATTTGTATGCAGGTCAGGAAGCAACAGTTAGAACTGGACAGGGAACAACAGACTGGTTCCAAATAGGAAAAGGAGTACGTCAAGGCTGTATATTGTCACCCTGCTTATTTAACTTATATGCAGAGTACATCATGAGAAACGCTGGACTGGAAGAAATGCAAGCTGGAATCAAGATTGCCGGGAGAAATATCAATAACCGCAGATATGCAAATGACACCACCCTTATGGCAGAAAGTGAAGAGGAACTCAAAAGCCTCTTGATGAAAGTGAAAGTGGAGAGTGAAAAAGTTGGCTTAAAGCTCAACATTCAGAAAACAAAGATCATGGCATCCGGTCCCATCACTTTATGGGACATAGATGGGGAAACAGTGGAAACAGTGTCAGGCTTTATTTTGGGGGGCAGATGGTGACTGTAGCCATGAAATTAAAAGACGCTTACTCCTTGGAAGGAAAGTTATGACCAACCTAGATAGCATATTCAAAAGCAGAGGCATTACTTTGCCAACAAAGGTCTGTCTAGTCAAGGCTATGGTTTTCCCTGTGGTCATGTATGGATGTGAGAGTTGGACTGTGAAGAAGGCTGAGCACCAAAGAATTGATGCTTTTGAACTGTGGTGTTGGAGAAGACTCTTGAGAGTCCCTTGGACTGCAAGGAGATCCAACCAGTCCATTCTGAAGGAGATCAGCCCTGGGATGTCTTTGGAAGGAATGATGCTAAAGCTGAAACTCCAGTACTTTGGCCACCTCATGCGAAGAGTTGACTCATTGGAAAAGACTCTGATGCTGGGAGGGATTGGGGGCAGGAGGAGAAGGGGACGACAGAGGATGAGATGACTGGATGGCATCACTGACTCGATGGACGTGAGTCTGGGTGAACTCTGGGAGTTGGACAGGGAGGCCTGGCGTGCTGCGATTCATGGGGTTGCAAAAAGTCGGACACGACTGAGCGACTGAACTGAATTGAACAGTATGGGGAAAAAAATTTCTGTTCCTGCCCTCAAAATATTCCCCATCTAATTCAAGAATCAGATGAAAATTCAAAAGAACCTAGAAAATGCTTTAGAGTGGTATGCATATATTTCCATGGGGACCATATTAGGAGCAAGAGGGCCAAAGATGGTCTCATTCACTGAGTTTGGGAGCCTAAAAATGAGATCCTGGGTTTTATTTCAGCCAAACTGGAAGCAATATACCTTACCTTCTTGTTTTAGTTTCAGTCTTTTTTGGAATTTTCTCAGCAAAACTGGTCTTTCTCTAGATTAAGAGTTCATGAGGCTTTTAATGGGTTTTAAAGAATTAGTGAGGAGAAGGCAATGGCAACCCACTCCCGTACTCTTGCCTGGAAAATCCTATGGACGGAGGGCCTGGTAGGCTGCAGTCCATGGGATCGCTAGGAGTCGGACACGACTGAGCGACTTCACTTTGACTTTTCACTTTCATGCATTGGAGAAGGAAATGGCAACCCACTCCAGTGTTCTTGCCTGGAGAATCCCAGGGACGGGGGAGCCTGGTGGGCTGCCATCTATGGGGTCGCACAGAGTCGGACACGATTGAAGCGACTTAGCAGCAGCAGCAGCAGCAGCAAAGAATTAGTGAAACAGAAAGGAGATTTGTCACTTTGTGCTCCTTCTAAATAGCTTGAAAATTGTCTCTGGAAAAAAATTGTCATATTTTGTTCTGTAGAAATTGTTTCATACCACACAAGTGTAGAGTGACACAGATACTACTCTACTTCATCAGTTAACAAATTAGTCATCATCACTGTAGTTCTTTCCTGTTGATATATATTTTAGATGTAAACTTCTATTATGATTTTGAGCATCAGTCCTTAGTATATAGCCTGGTTTAGGTTGGAAAGCATCAAAAAATAAATAAAATAGAAGAAAATGTTTCCTTGGGTTTCATCCCAAATATAATGGACACCAAAACATAGTCCTTCTTGTACAGTGAGTTTCTTGCTTAGTAGAAGCATAAAACTAGCAAAATCAAAGGAATAATTGGCATCAGTGTACCTTGGGAATGTCTGATCCAGAATGGATTGTTTTCATGAGAATATAAGTCAACTCAAAGGAAAAAAAAAAAAGAAGAAGAACCAAAGAAATTTATTCTAACTCAATAACACAGACTTAGAGCATCCTGAAATAATGCTTTTCTTATGACCACGCAAAAGAAGCCTTGAAACTGGGCAGATCTTGGAGTGATTTGCCCTAAAGCATCAAGTGGATATGTAGTCTGAGAAGAAAAAAACACTGAAGCCTTTGATGAGAAGTACTGTCCTAACAAGAATCACCAGATTTTCTTGTTCAAAAAGGTCTCAGGGGACTCTGAGGTCCTTCAGCATGCAAATGTATATGTGGACGGTTCCTAGAGAGCCAACTCCTCATTTTCCTATTACATCCAGATGTCCATTTGGAAAGCCCTCTCAGAAGCATCAGATGCTTAGGACAACTTTGAAATAATATAAATTTTCTTTGCCAAGCCAAACTTTGGAAGAAAAATGTTGGTGCCATAGATAGAGATGGACACACTGCTGTTTCACAAAGCCTCAGCTTTCCTATGTTGCTGAAAAACACTCTACACATCAGATTGACCTCTTGTTTTCTCCATCCATGTGGTGCAAACAATAATTCTGAAATAAGTTATGTCTGCTTCAACTTTGAGTCAGGACCCTGAACCATGCCCTCACAATAGGATTTGTCAAGAAATTAAAGGCTGAACAACTTAATGCTCAAATACAGTGTCTTTCACCTAACACGTTTCAGTGCACACTCCTTGTACTCAGCTGTTAGAAAATAAAATAAGACTCCTGTTCTCCAGAAACTACCATCTAATTTAACAGGATATAAATATGTATGTCAAATTTAGAGCAACATTAAATAATAAAGAGAAAAATCTCTCTAAAAAAAAAAGAAAGAAATTAAAGGCTGAAGTTCACTGGCTTTCTAAAGTACAAGTTTTGAAGCAATTGATTAACTTCAGGCAGAAGTCTTTACCTTTCTTAAGTGACTAGCAAAGTACAGTCTCAGACTGATTTGACACAGAAGAGCTCATTCATTATTTGAGCGACTTGATTAACATCTGTGGTCATCTGAATGAGTCTTAACTCTTGACTCAGTGTCCAGCAGACACCATTATAAATGCTGCTGAAAAAATTCAAGTCTCCTGAACAGGCTACCATTGTGGAAGAGCTGTGTGGAGAAAGACATGTGCGTTCCTTGTATGTTGGAGAAAGGGCAATGGGGAGCCAGAGCTAAGAGTGAAAAGGCTTTGCTGTCTCTTGCACAGGTACAAATGGGTAAAGAAACCCTTGAAGAATATTTATGTTGGACGGCCTTAAAATCAAAATGTATGGTCCTGATTATTTCCTTAATGACCAAGACAACATTTATGATTCAGACATTGACAAAGTTGACTTCATTGAATTGAAGACAAAATAACCTTGCATGAATTCAACACAAAGTTTTAGAGAATTTGGTGTTCCTTGACACAAGCCTAACCTGTGAAAACTCTAACTCTTTTGCCCAACAAGTATCATTGCAAGTTAGAATTTATTACTTTTATCACCACAAAATGAAAGTCTAAACTGATGGTATGTGATAGATATTTGCATTATCACATTTAAAAAGCCATGCTCTATATTCAACTTGTTCTAACAAAACTTAGGCAATCTTCTTATGAAAGTCATTTCTGATCTAAATTATGTTTTACTTATATTTGCACATTTTGACTTACTAATAAATTTTAAGAAGTGGCTATTAATTTTTGCATGCAAAATGAGATTAAGAGATCATAAGTCTTTTATTGTTTTAACATTTTAACTGTGTGAAAGATGTTTGCAATGCAGCAAACTAGATTGTAGACAGAAAACAGATGTAATGTGTTTACATACATTTCTCTGAAGAAGGCTTTCATCAGATTCTTAAAGACTACCCACTCATTCACACATACCCCTTAAAAGGATTAAGAATCACTGACCTAATTAAATATGTATTTTCTGATAGGTTCTGAATTGGTAGAAGGAACAGACCCAAATTCATATTTGGTAGCTTGCTGCAATAAATTTTACATTTTTAAAATCAATAGTCCATACCTGGGTTAAAATGAAGTTCTTTTTTTAAGTTTAAATAGACTGAATTTTTTAAGTAATTGTTTCTTTTCCCTCATGGTCCTCAAAGACCATGTTTGTGTCTTTGAGGTACAAGGCAATACTAGCAGTCCTAATCCTAAAATACTTGAGATATTTATTAGGGATCTTATCACAACAAAACATACTTAAAATAATTAGCTCTGAAAACTAACATTAGAGCATCATAATATATTGCCCTTCAGTTTTTCAGAAGGCTTATAGCTGAATAAGGAAAAAGGAAGACTTGAAGGAAATAGAGACAATAAAGTCAAACACAGAAAAGACATCACTCAGGACAACTTTCCCAAGGGACTGAGTTTGTGGACACATAGACGGGGGCATACCGTGTAGCTCTGTGTGTGTGTGTGTGTGTGTGTAGAAGCATGTGAAATGAGCAAACAGCAGTGATTTCTTCCAGCTAAATGCATATCTTTGAAAGTGGAGAGTCAGCCCTGGTGATGTTAATGGAGTGGAACATAAATATTGGCAAGCTGGTTGTCAAATAGAGGCTTTTAAATGTTGGAATTTTTCAAGGAAAATGTTAACTGCAGTTAAAAGGCCAAAGTAGTCTTAACCCAATCTCAGAATCTAGAATTTCACTTGAAGTTCTAAATACTCAGGACTCTTTTGCTAAATTTAGCCTTCCCAGCTCTGCAATTGGCATTTTGGGATGTTTGGTCCAGGACGATAAAGCATCACACTTCCTGAATACAGGGTTAGAAGGGGACTAACAGACGCAACCAATTAATATATCAGCCTCCCAAGCAACCCGGGACCAGAGGCAAGAGTGTGAGCCAATAATGAACTTTTCTGCCACATTTCAAACGACGAATGAACTCACCCCTGGCCAGATCTCCCAACCCCGCACACCCAGCAAGTCTTTACTTCTTACTACTTTTCCGGATTAAACCCATCCCAAGAACCAGCCTAATTTCTACCTTTTTATTAAGGCTTTCTTTCCCAACTCCCCATAACCACATCAAACTCTATCTTCTCTAAATTCTTTTATATCCTTCACTCTCAATTTCACTCACTTACTAACCCAGGTTGCTATCTTTTCTATAATAACAGCTAACATGTGCCTAAATTTTCACTATGTACCAAGTACTGTGCTAAATGCTTTACAAGCATGACTTCATTTAATCTACACAGCAGACCTGTGATGTTGTTATTATCATTTACAAAAGTGAAATGTCTGCATGAGGACAGTAAGGCTTAGAGAGGTAAAGCAACTTTTCCAGGGTCCATGACTAATAAATAGGGCACGAGGCAATCAACCAGGTTGTCCTGCTCAAACAACACCCCCTTAGTGGCAAAATGTACAGTGCTGATGTCTACTATGCGTATACCATCTATCCAGCTAGATTCTAAGCTCTTCAGAGCACCTGTACAGCCCTTCCTTCTTGTCACCCTCAGACACCCATAGTCAGTCAATATTTATTGAGGGAGTTAATGAATTAATAAGTGAATAAAAATCAATGCTGCAAAACCCAAGAAATATTAATTGATTTGGACTTCCAAACAGCATGCAGAATCAGGAAAAAATGTTCCTGTCACTGCACACTGCATTGGCTATAGGAAGCAAATAAACTGCTGACTTGCTGCCCTTGGGCTTAGCATGGAGTTACAGCCAGGAATAGTTCTCTGTGAACAACCTTGATGGCCCTCAGCTTTGTCCCTGGAAACCCTCCAGCCTCCCAGGTCTATCCTGATCATTAAGATCCACAAAGTTCACTGGGAGAGCAGGAATCAGTACAGGGCCCAAGGCCACTTCCTTAGACCTAGCACTGCCCACATGCATAGCACACACACACACACACACACACACACACAGAATGATGACCCCACTAGCTCATTGCAATAAATGTTTTTTGAGAATGTAGCCCAGAGATTCACAAACTTGGCTGCACATCACAATCATCTGTGAGATTTTAAAAATTTCCAGCATCTGGGCCCCACCCAAAACCCATTGACTCAGAGCCTAGGCACTGGGGTGCATTAACACCTGGGAATTGGGATGCATTAACCCATGGGAATTGAATGTGCACTGTGATAAAGAGCCACTAACACCCATTCCAGGCACTATGTGCCAGCAGCTGAGTCACAGAAATGTGGGTGTGAAAAGGGAAGTTTGCAGAATAGCAAGAGAGTCACAAAAGTAATTGTAATAAAAATACATGAAAAAGTAACTGAAGTTACAGTGCTCAGAGAGCAATATGGGAGCTCAGAGGAGGAGTACCTATTCTCACTGGGAAATGTTGGAAGGCAGGAGTAGAGGATACAGATGAATGCAAAAGATGTGTTTTATATAATGAGATGCTAGATCAGGCAGAGGGGATCAGGCATCATGCTTTCCTGGAAGAGAAGGTTAGACCTTCATCACTTCTGATAACTTCCCTCTGCACATTCCCAAATGCCTCCAATCCCTGGTGGCAGCTAAGACTGCCTCTCAGAGGCCCCTGAGTCCCTCCAAGCCCCTTTGAATCTCATAAACACAATGGAAATGGCAATTATTAAACATTGGTCCTTGGGACTGAACATCAGATGTAAAACTTCTTAGAACTTTTCACCAGTGGTTAATGGGGATTGAGAGATTTTACCCTAAACTTGTTTATCTCTAAAATATGTATAATTGTCTATAATTTGCCAGTGATTGTGAAGATTCATGTATTCATTCAAGAAACATTTATTAAAATATTAATTCATAATTAATTTCCCTGCCCTCTTCCCTATTGGCCTATTCCCGGTAGACTCCATTACCTGAAGAGAGTAGGTTTCAGCACTATGTATTCCTCGGTAAGCTTGGGTCCCAGTTCTGCTGCTGCTAAAACCATCTGGCCTTGTACAAATAGCACTCTCTAATGAGTCTCAGTTTCCCATTTGTGAAATAGGGCATACTAGTAATTATTATGATTACTATCTTTAGTCATGATATAACATAGCTGACTTTATGTCAAAGTGTTGCTATTATGACAAAATAAGTAAAGTATCCAAAGACTTTAACATGTCAAACACATAATAAACATACAAAAAAATGCAAGTAGAAAAAAAAAGTAACATTTATTTAGCTCCTACTGAATTTCAGTCATGGTGCTAAGTGCAGAGATACAATGATGAACAATTGCATACCCAGACCTTGTTCTTACAGACTTCGTAGTCTAGTATGGAAGATGGACATAGAGGAAGTAATCACACAATTCATGTGATTGCTTTCAGAGACCAGTCCTATGAGGGATACCTGTTAACCTAAATGCCATGAGAACATCTAACAGGGAAACCGAACCTAGTCTAGGGAGTCAGGAAACATTGCTGGTAAGTAACTCTTAGGCAGAGATCTGAAAGATGTCTAAGAGTAAACTAGATAAAGAAGCAAGAGGAGAGGATGTGGAGAGAAGGGAACCATTCTACACTGTTGCTGGGAATATAAGTTGGTGCGGCCACTGTGGAGAACAGGATGGAGGTTCCTTAAAAAACTAAAAATAGAGCTACCATATGACCCTGAAGTCCCATTCCTGGGCTTCTATTTAGAGAAAATCAGGTCTGAAAGGATACATGCACCCCAGTGTTCATTGAAAATATCTGGAGTAACAAGCAAATTTGGCCTTGGAGTAAAAAATGAAGCAGGGCAAAGGCTAATAGAGTTTTGCCAAAAGAACACATTTGTCATAGCAAACACCCTCTTCCAATGACACAAGAGACAACTCTATACATGGACATCACCAGATGGTCAATATCAAAATCAGATTAATTATATTCTTTGCAGCCAAAGATGGAGAAGCTCTACACAGTCAGCAAAAACAATACCAGGAGCTGACTGTGGCTCAGACCATGAACTCCTTATTGCCAAATTCAGACTTAAATTGAAGAAAGTAATGAAAACCACTAGACCATTCAGGTATGACATAAATCAAATCCCTTAGGATTATACAGTGGAAGTGACAAATAGATTCAAGGGATCAGATCTGATAGACAGAGTGCCTGAAGGACTATGGATGGGGATTCATGACATTGTACAGGAGGCAGTGACCAAGACCATCCCCAAGAAAAAGAAATGCAAAAAGGCAAAATGATTGTCTGCGGAGGCCTTACAAATAGTTGAGAAAAGAAGAGAAGTGAAAGGCAAAGGAGAATAGGAAAGATATACCCATTTGACAGCAGAGTTCCAAAGAATAGCAAAGAGAGATAAGAAAGCTTTCCTCGGTGAACAATGCAAAGAAATAGAAGAAAACAATAGACTGGAATTCATAAGCAGAATACATCATGCAAAATGCCAGGCTGGATGAAGCACAAGCTGGAATCAAGATTGCCAGGAGAAATATCAATAACCTCAGATATGCAGATGATACCACCCTTATGGCAGAAATGAAGAGGAACTAAAGAGCCTCTTGATGAAAGTGAAAGAGGAGCGTGAAAAAGTTGGCTTAAAGCTCAACATTCAGAAAACTAAAATCATGGCATCCGGTCCCATCACTTTATGGCAAATAGATGGGGAAACAATGGAAACAGTGAGAGACTTTATTTTGAGGGCCTCCAAAATCACCACAGATAGTGATTGCAGCCATGAAATTAAAAGATACTTGCTCCTTGGAAGAAAAGTTATGGCCAACCTAGATAGCATATTAAAAAGCAGAGACATTACTTTGCCAACAAAGGTCCATCTTGTCAAAGCTATGGGTTTTCAGTAGTCATGTATGCATGTGGAGGTGGACTGTAAAGAAAGCTGAGTGCTGAAGAATTGATGCTTTTGAACTGTGGTGTTGGAGAAGACTCCTGAGAGTCCCTTGGACTGCAGGGAGATCCAACCAGTCCATCCTAAAGGAAATCAGTCCTGAATATTCATTGAAAACACTGATGCTGTAGCTGAAACTCCAATGCTTTGGCCACCTGATGTGAAGAACTGACTCATTGGAAAAGACCCTGATGCTGGGGAAGATTAAAGGTGGGAGGAGAAGGGGACGACAGAGGATAAGATGGTTGGATGGCATCACCAACTCAATGGACATGAGTTTGAGTGAGCTTCAGGAATTGGTGATGAACCTGTTCTGAACTGAGGGATGCCTGGTGTGCTGCAGTCCATGGGGTCAAAAAGAGTCGGACACAACTGAGTGACCGAACTGAACTGATGATGCTGCAATCCCATTCCTGGGCTTATATCTAGAGAGAAACTTTGTCTGAAAGGATACATGCAGCCTAGTATTCATTGAAGCACTGTTTTACAATAGCCAAGGTGTGGAAGCCATCTAAATGTCTATCAATAGAGGAATGGATATTGAAGATGTGGTACATTTATACCATGGATTACTCAGCCATTTAAAAGAATGAAATAATGCATTTGCAGCAACACTGATGGACCTAGAGATTGGTCACACTGAGTAAATTCAGTTGGAGAAGTAGAAATATCAAATGACATCCCTTACATGCAGAATCTATAAAGAAATGATGCAAATGAACTTAGATACAAAAGAGAAACGGACTCACAGACTTTGAGAGTGAACTTGTCACCAGAGGGGAAGGGGGTGGGGGGAAAGAGATAGTTAGGGAGTTTGAGATTGACATGTACACACTGCTAGATTTAAAATAGATAACCAACAAGGTCCTACTGTATCGGCTCAATATTCTGTGGCAACCTGGATGGGAGGGGAGTGTATGGGAGAAAGAATACATATACATATATGACTGTGTCACTCTGTGCACCCTAAACTATCATAACATTGTTAATCGGCTATATACCAATATAAAATAAAAAGTTAAAAAAGCAAGAAAGAGAATCCAGCAGAGGGAATCCTGGGCAAAAGCCCTGTGGCACAAGGGAACCCCCTGCAGAGATTAATCAAAAGCAGGTCATTGTGGGCAGAGCACAAAGAACAAGGACAGGAGTATGGCAAAACCAATGCAATATTGTAAAGTAAAAATAAATAAATAAGACTGAGGTTAAAAAAAAAAGTGTACTGTAGGTCAACTGAAAAACTGGAACACATACAGTAGATTTAAGGATTATATGACTGTAATTTTATGAAGTTGACAACTGCACCACAATTATATAAGAGAATATCCCATTTTTAGGAAATATACATCAAAATGTTTGGGGGTAAAGGGCCATGATGCATTCAACTCAAGTGGTTCAGGAAAAAGTGTGTGTACGCATGGGGAGGGAAAGAAAGAGAGCACAGTGATAAAGAAAAGGTATGTGGATGTATTTGTATTTGTATCTGTATATTTTGGGGTAAATTCAAAATTCTTTCTAAATAAAATTTAGAAAACTAAAAAAAAAAAAAAATAGTGGGCAACACAAACTGGAAAGAGAGTCGGAGCCCTGCCAGCAACATCCTCATCCCAGCAGCAGCAGGAGGCTCTCAGACTGTGACAAGATCAGATATAAAACTTGAGAAGCCCCTTGGCTGCTGTGTGGGGAATGTACTGGAGGGATAAAAGCAGATATAGATGGACCGGCTAGTTTGTTATTATAGTCCAGACCAGAGGTGACCAAGTTTTGTTTTAAACATACAGATTCAAGAAACCAAGTGTAAAATAGAAGTGAATATGAGACAGTCTATTGCACATAACTGGCTGCTATTTAATGAATGTTATATAGACATTCAGCTATATAGAAACATGGCTACTATTTGGAAAGGGAAGACTAAGTAGATCTCTTCTACACATAACCTAGATCACTGAGCCAGTTCCACCTTCCTCTGACCATCATTTTGAGCGAGGCCATCCACCAGCTTAAGAAAGTTGAGCCAGGAACCCCATAAACCCTTAAAAGAGTCCTTGGTAAACAGCAAGTTGACTCTTAAGAAGACAAGGAAATAAGCCACATTTCCAACCCCGGGACAGGTGCAGAGATGCTGCCCTCACGCCCAAAAGGAAGAAATTTTCTACACCTGTGTCTCTATTCCTGCTTTGCAAGTTCATCTATACTGTTTTTCTAGATTCCACATATTCAAACAATATTATACAATATTTGTTTATCTCTTTCTGACTTCACTCTGTATGACAGTATATAGGTCTATCCATTTCTCTGCAAATTACACTGTTTCATTCCTGTTTATGAAACTTACAGATACCAAAGGGGGAAAGGAGGTGGGATGAATTGGAAGACTGGGATTGACATATATACACTATGTATAAAATAGATAACTAACAAGAACCTACTGTATGGCACAGGGAACTCAGTGCTCTGTGGTGACCCAAATGGGAAGGCAATCTTAAAAGAGGAGATATATGTATGTATTATGCATGTGTGTATATATGTATGTATGTATGTACATATGTACACTTTGCCATAGAGCAGAAACTAACAGAATGTTGTAAAGCAACCATACTCTTTTAAATTTTTTAAATAAATAAAAAAAGTTTGAGTTTATCTACTGACCTGAATCTGTCATAAATAAGGGCACAGCTTTTTTATTTGAAATCAAAATGGGAGTTCTACTTGTAAAATTCAGGGATTTACCAAATTTACCTGAAGCCTCCCATAATTACCCATCATAATCACTTCACATTTTTCAATATTTGGGAAAATCATGTTGCTGTATATCTTTTTTTCTCCCTGAGCTTTAATTATAGTAAAACACTATCAATTAATCAAAAAAAAAAAAAGAGGAAGGGGAACTTCCCTGGTGGTCCAGTGGTTGAGAATCTGCATGCCAAGGTAGGGGACAAGGGTTCGATCCCTGGTCTGGGAAGAGCCCATATGCTGTAGGACAACTAAGGTGTGCTCAACAAGAGAAGCCACTGCAATTAAAAACCTCTGTGCAGCAACAAAGACCCAGCACATTCAAAAAGTAATGAATTTTTTAAATTTTTTTAAAAGAGGAAGAAATTTTCCTCCATGTAACTGGACTTACAGTTCCAAATCTACTAAGGGATAACAAATTCCAAGTTAAAGTGCATTGATTGTTGTGGTACATATACACAATGGACTATCACTCAGCTATAAAAAAAGAACACATTTGAGTCAGTTCTAATGAGGTGCATGAAACTGGAGCCTATTATACAGAGCGAAGTAAGTCAGAAAGAAAAACACCAATATAGTATATTAAGGCATATATATCGAATTTAGAAAGACGGTAATGATGACACCATATGCAAGACAGCAAAAGAGACACAGATGTGAAGAGCAGACTTTTGGACTCTGGAAGAAGGTGAGGGTGGAATGATTTGAGAGAATAGCATTGAAACATGTATATTACCATATATGAAATAGATGACCAGTCCAAGTTTGATGCATGAAACAGGGCACTCAAAGCCAGTGCACTGGGACAACCCAGAGGGATGGGATGGGGAGGGAGGTGGGGGTGGGGGTTGGGGATGGGGGGGACACACGTACACCCATGACTAATTCATGTCAATGTATGGCACATTGACCACCACAAAAACCACCACAATATTGTTAAGTAATTAGCCTCCAATTAAAATAATTAATTAAAAAAAAATAAAATGCATTGATTGGTCTTGGCTGAAGTAGATGAGGAAGTTAGAGGCCACCATTTCTGGTCCAGGCGGAATTTGGTCAGGAAGCTAATTAATCAAGGTTCCTAAAATCATAATCTAGACAAACTGCAATCAGAGAGCCATGTCCCAGAAGGGGCAACCAGGAATGCAGTTCCCTTACAAACTGGCCATCTTTTCATAACAAACTTTACCTTCTTGGGAAGGTGATTCCGTAAGTTTGTGGATGGAGGCACCCACATACCACAGGGGGTTCACTGCACAGGAGATGTCAGCAGAGGAAGATAGAGAGCCCAGAGGCTCCTGATACAGTCACCATGGCAACCAACCCAAATCTGGTCTATTTTATTCACTGACAAAAAACCCAGGTTCAGTGAACACTGTAGGGAGGTAAGAGCAGCTTAGATTAACCAGGCTATCTTCTGGCCCCAAGCAATCTGCAGGATAAGACCTTGCATTAGGCAAAGGTCTTCACTGTGACAAAGCGGAGGATTTGTTAAGCTCTTTGGATCTCATTGGGCCCATTTAACTTCTAGTGTGGGATTAAAAAATTACTCTTCCCCAGGCAGGATGCCTGAAGTTTCACATGAACTCGGTTTAAAGTGGTAATGGTCACATCACAATAAACAGTCTTCCAGAGCCATTCTCTTCCTCATCATCTGAAAGGTCAAGTGACGGTACAATCGGCACTTTCTCATCTCTGGATTACCAGGCAAGCAAATGGGCCATGTTTCATAACTGGAAAATATGTCCTGAAACTGCTTTGAGTGTTAACATGTAATTTACATGTATGGTTTTCCATTTTTTTCCCTGGAAATGAGAACAAACAAGGTCTCTGAGAACTGAACTAGAAGAAGCAACAAAAGTCTTTTTCAAGGAAATACCATTCATTCATTCATTTAATTTGTATTTATTGAAATCCTACTCTGTGCCATAGGGCAACAGAGATGACTAAGCAAGGACTCTGCTTACAGTTTAATGAGTGAAAACAACTTGAGTATAAATAAAGATTTAAATGTGTTAGAAAAAATAAAAAAATTTTTAAAAATAAAAAATAAAATAAATGTGTTAGAACTGTGTAAAGTAAACTGCAATGGCTCAAACAAAACAGAAGGTAAATCTTGCTCATGAAATAGTCCAGGGCAGATGACCCTCCACTATACTGACGTGAGAGTCCACCATCTCCGACTCATGGCAGCCATGACACTCTGTTTGCTCTCATGATAGGGTTCATGGGTCAGAACCAGATGTGGCACACATCCACTCACATCCATTGGAGAGAATTAAACCATATGTCAACACCTACCCGTAAAGAATTCAGGAAATACAGTGCACCTGGGCACCCATGTGCTGTGCTACAGTCCTGTTGCCAAGGAAGAATGAGAGAGCAGAATCTGGGAAAAAAAACTAGTCCCCTCTGACAATGACAAAGAGGTACCATGTTTTCCAGAAACATAAAAGAGAAATACTAATTATAAAACCATGAAGTACATTTTCCCCTATTAAATTGCCAAAAATAAAAAATAATAATAGTGATTATTGTTGGCAAGCGTCCAAAAGAAAAAGACACAACTCCAGAAAGCAGCAATTAGTACAATCTTTCTGGAAGTCAGTTTGGAAGTGTTCATGTAGCAGGTATTTTTAAAGTCACAACAATAAGGGAAGTCAGGTGAATAGCACTATAATACTCTTCATTTATCCTTATTTTAACCTAGCTTTGGAGCCCCCACTTTCCCTCAGCAGGGGAAAATTACACCCGTCAATTCAAGATACCAGTGACCTCCAATTTAAAACTCAACACTTTGGTGGTAAAATTCATCAAATTCAGGATTCCCTCCACAGGTGACCTCCATAAACTGGAAACAAATTCCTCTCTAAAGGCTTCAGAAGAAGCACAGCCCTACCAATACCTTGATTTTAGACTTCTGCCCTCCAGTTCAGTTCAGTCGCTCAGTCGTGTCCAACTCTTTGCGACCCCATGAATCACAGCACGCCAGGCCTCCCTGTCCATCACCAACTCCCGGAGTTCACTCAGACTCACATCCATCAAGTTGGTGATGCCATCCAGCCACCTCATCCTGTGTTGTCCCCTTCTCCTCCTGCCCCCAATCCTTCCCAGCATCAGAGTCTTTTCCAATGAGTCAACTCTTCGCATGAGGTGGCCAAAGTACTGGAGTTTCAGCTTTAGCATCATTGCTTCCAAAGAACACCCAGGACTGATCTCCCTTAGAATGGACTGGTTGGATCTCCTTGCAGTCCAAGGGACTCTGAAGAGTCTTCTCCAACACCACAGTTCAAAAGCATCAATTCTTCGGCACTCAGCTTTCTTCACAGTCCAACTCTCACATCCATACATGACTACTGGAAAAACAATAGCTTAGAGTAGACGGACCTTTGTTGGCAAAGTAATGTCTCTGCTTTTGAACATGCTATCTAGGTTGGTCATAACTTTCCTTCCAAGGAGTAAGCGTCTTTTAATGTCATGGCTGCAATCACTATCTGCACTGATTTTGGAGCCCAAAAAAATAAAGTCTGACACTGTTTCCACTGTTTCCCCATCTATTTGCCATGAAGTGATGGGACCGGATGCCATGATCTTAGTTTTCTGAATGTTGAGCTTTAAGCCATCCAGAACTCAGTAAATTTGTAGGGTTGGGGTTTTTTTGTTTGGTTGGTTGGTTGGTTGGGCTTTTTGGCTGTACTGGGTCTTCATTGCAACACCAGGCTCGTCATTGTGGGCAGATGGGCTTTCTCTAGTTGTAGTATGCAGACTTCTTTTGTTACAGAGCATGGGCTCTAGAGCTCACAGGCTGAGTTGTTGTGGCATGCCAACTTAGTTGCCCTGTGGCAAGTGGGATATTAGTTCCCCAACCAGAGATCAAACCCAGGTCCCCTGCATTGGAAGGCAGATTCTCAACCACTAGATCACCAGGGAAGTCCCAATTTGTGTTGTTTTAAGCCACCAAGTTTTTTATTGCAGAATCATTAGGAATTTATGGCCCTTTCCTTTGCTTCACAATGCCCTCTCACTCAGCACAATGGTTGTATTGGACAGACTGACCTGATGTAGAAATGTGGAGCCAGGAATAGGCAATGTGGCCCAAGCTAGTCTGGGAGATATTCCCAGGCAGAGCCTGAACCAGGCCTGTCAGATTTGAATTATCTGAGTTAGGGAGCAGACATGCAGACCACAAAAGGAGATTGAATAACCAAGACAGGAAGGCAGGAGTTATGGGATTTATGGGTTATGGTAGATAAAGATAACTGGCCCAACCAAAGCAGTGGCCACCTGATGTGAAAGCCAACTCACTGGAAAAGACTGATGCTGTGAAAGATTGAAGGCAGGAGAAGGAGGGGACAGAGATCGTTGGATGGCATCATCGACTCTATGGACATGAGTTTGAGCAAACTCCGGGAGATAGTGAAGGACAGGGAACCCCGACATGCTGCAGTCCATGGGGTCCCAAAGAGTTCGACACAACTTAGCTACTGAACAACAACAAGGTAAAAACAACTGGCCCGACCAGAGCGGTGACTCAAGAGGGTTCCATTCTAATGAAAAAACTCTGAAAGCTGGCACCTTCAGGGTATTCCCAATGCTTTGTGATTAATGCCTAGAAAAACAGGGTTCCTGCTGCCTGCTGATGGCCAGTGTCAGCAGCAGAATCCTGAGTGGGAAATCAACAGTCTCTTCACTGTGATGTGTGAGCACCTCTTCCTTTGGAGAGAACCTCTGGTCTTCCCATGCTTTGCTCTCTCAACCATGAAAGTCGATCAACCTCTTGGGCTGCATTTAACTCTGTTTTTTAAAAAAGACTTGGAGCCCACAGATGCCTAATGACAAACAGCAGGCCCTGGGGAAATCCTGAGGGTTTCTTGAAGCTCTTGGGGGCTATTCTAGAAATAGATGTGACTGGTTTGGACACTTACAAGACCTGACCACACCCTGGAAAGCCTGGCTCCATCTCTTAGGCTGCAATTCTACATAAAGCTGATGTTGATGAGGAGTAATGGCGGGGACAGGCAGGGAGATGGTATTTTAGGAAGTCTGATCTGTGAGTAAACAAAAGAGAAGAAATCAAAGTTATTGAGAACCAGGAGAGCAGTGACTGGGGAAATGTGGAGTAAGTGGCTTGAACAGGAAGCAGAAGCCATGATATCAACCACATCTCCAAACATTTGTTGTATAAGCAATTGTAGAAAAGGCTGGACTTTGGCCTATTAACAGTGCCAGTAGGGTGCCTTGATCAGTAGGCTCACTGGGATGGAGATGGGACTCCAAATTCTCCATCCTTCTCTGTAATTATACATATGAAACAACTAAATGTCGCTCAGATTAATGGTATAATCATTGATTAAGATATTTAACAAGGGACTTCCCTGGTGGTCCAGTGGCTAAGACTTCACATTCCCAGTGCAGGGGACCCGGCTTCCATTCCTGACCAGGGAGCTAGATCCCACATGCCACAACAAAAGATCCCATATGCTACAACTAAGATCAGAACAGCCAAATAATTTTTTTATAATTTTTTAAAGATATTTAACAAATCAATTCCAACGTCTCCTGATGCATTTCTGGGTCATCCTTGCCATTAACTACAGCAGAGAATGACCCTTGGCACTGTGATAAGAAGGACTGAAGGTCAGAGCAGGCAGACATCCAGATGTGTCCAATGGATACTGAAGAACAAGCAGGACCCAGAGATCAGAATAGGCACAGATCAGAACCACAGGTGATCAGACAGAAGCAATATACAGCCAGCAAGATCATAAGGAGACATTCTAAACTAACCTGAGGATTCTTACACACTTCCTATTGGGAATAGACCAAGAAATGGCAACCCACTCCAGTGTTCTTGCCTGGAGAATCCCAGGGACAGGGGAGCCTGGTGGGCTGCTGTCTATGGGGTCACACAGAGTTGGACACGACTGAAGTGACTTAGCAGCAGCAGATTATGAGCAGCTCAGGGTTCTCAGGTTTACCAGGCAAGTGACCACACCTGAGGAAGCAGTAGTGCGGCCACACTGCAGAGGAGATATTGTCACAGTCCCTTTCTAATTCACTTCATATTTTATCATGGAATCGAGACCCATCAAGGCCTGGGAAGCATGGCTAAGGATTCAGAACATAGGACATCAAAGCCCCCTCTGAGCCAGGCTCTGCAGCTGCCGGTGACTTCTCTAAATTCCAGACTTCTTTCTCAGCCATGAGTTTGAACTATCAGAAAGACGGAGAAGTGTCTCCTCTCTAGTTCCCTCTCATTCTTCTTCTCTATAATTTGGCTGAAGCAGAGAAAGAAGTAAAATCATGCCACTTAAGTGTGAAAATCCCTTGACTCATACTATTCTTCAATGAAAGTTGCTTTCTCCTAGAGACATCTGCCCTCTTGTTAGGTGTTTCCAGCAGTAGCTGCTGGCTAGATATTATTTGAAATTTACATCCTTTGTCACCCATGCAACCTGCACATTTTAAGCTGTTTCTGACATAAACTGCTCCAGAAGTCTTTTGTAAAAAATCTGTATCTCTTGCCATGGAATATTTTATCCCAATATTTAAATATGGATTTTGCGGTATAGATGCCAAGTGACCTTTTCATGGGGACACATCCTTGGAGTTCACAAGGAAGAACAAAGGGCAACCCCCAGGGATTAAAAGGCACACATCTGGGAACACCACTGAAGGCAGACATAGAGGTTTTGAAGAAGTTTGGGTGTGACTTGGATGGGCTTCCCTGGTGGTTCAGATGGTAAAGAATCTGCGTGCAATGTGGGAGACCTGGATTCAATACCTGGACTGTGAAAATCCCCTGGAGAAGGGAATGGCTACCCACTTCACTATTCTTGTCTGGAGAATCCCATGGACAGAGGAGCCTGGTGGGCTATAGTCTATGGGGTTGTAAAGAGTCAGACATGACTGAGTGACTAATACTTTCACATTCTTTCTGGGAAGAGAACCCTGGAGGAAGTGAATTACCATTCACTGGTATAGCTGGGTGAGACAGCAGACTCAACCAGTGAAGCCACCATTTACAGGGCATCCAGGATCTGGAAAAAGGCAAAGCATGGGACACATTGAGGAGAGGGGCGGGGGAGGTGGGGTGTTAAGATTATAGTACATAAACTGATCAGGACAGATGTGCTTTGTAGCAGGACCCAAGGGAGAAAAGGAAACCAAGGGCTCAGACAAAGTAGGCTCAAGAGGCTGGGAAGGGGCAAGCAGCCTTGAAGGAAAGTATTCAGAATCCTCCAGGGAAACCTAGATAGCCAGAGTGAGGGTAATAATTTGGGCAAAGGTGGGAGGTGGGAAAAAAGGACAAAAACTTAAAAAAGAGACAAACCTGGTTCTAAGATCCAACTCCACCACCAAGTTGCTAACACTGAACATTCATTTAGCTTCTCTGAGCCAGTTTCCACATCTGCAAAAAGTACAAAGCATAATGGAAGTGATTCATATAAAGCACTTAGCACAGTACCTGATATCTAAGTGCTCAATAAACGTTTGCTAGTTTTGTCCTAATTGCCATTATCATCACTATATTTATTGTTATAAACATTGTTAGAGAGCACGCCCATGTCTAATTCCAGCTCTTTCTCTAGTGCTGAGCCCAGAGTCTCGCAAATAGCATTCTTTCAGTAAATGTGTGAAATGACAGAGACTGACTTTGTAGCCATACAGTACGTGGAGTCATACAGGAGCCTGGACTTGGAAGGCCATAATTCTTGGTTTGCTGCTCCATTGTGGACATCTTAACATTCTTAATATTTTTAAACAAGGGGCTTCACATTTTCACTTATACAGAGCCCCACAAATTATGTGACCAGTCCTAAATGAGGATATGTATATAAGGAAGATGTAAGGAGGAAACTAAAGCATGCATAATTTCGGGAGATAAGAAATCTGCAAAAAGGCTATAAGATCTACAGTGGGGGTACAGGAGGGATAGGTTGGGAGTTTGAGGTTAGCAAATGCAAACTATTACACATAGAATGGATAATTACTGTACAGAACAGGTAACTACATTCAATATCCTATGATAAACTATAATGGAAAAGAATACAAAAAAGAACATAAACATATAAGTTACTGAATCACTTTTCTGTACATCAGAAACCAATACAACATTGTAAATCAACAATGTCAGTAAAAAAAAATTATAAATAAAATGTGTTAAACAAACAACAACAAAAAACTGTGGTGCACCACGTATTTCCAAGAATCCAAAGGTCTTGAGTGGAACCAACAATGGTTCATTTGTTGAGTTTTCATCATTTCCCACATTTGCAACATATGGGAGGGACTTAACTCAAAAATGTCTCAGACCTAATCTGTTCTTGATCAACAGTATTTCCAGAGTTTCAGTTCAGTTCAGTTCAGTCACTCAGTCATGTCCAACTCTTTGTGACCCCATGAATCACAGCACGCCAGGCCTCCCTGTCCATCACCAACTCCCGGAGTTCACTCAAACTCACGTCCATCGAGTCGGTGATGCCATCCAGCCATCTCATCCTCTGTCATCCCCTTCTCCTCCTGCCCCCAATCCCTCCCAGCATCAGAGTCTTTTCCAATGAGTCAACTCTTCACATGAGGTGGCCAAAGTACTGGAGTTTTAGCTTTAGCATCATTCCTTCCAAAGAACACCCAAGACTGATCTCCTTTAGAATGAACTGGTTGGATCTCCTTGCAGTCCAAGGGACTCTCAAGAGTCTTCTCCAACACCACAGTTCAAAAGCATCAATTCTTCGGTGCTCAGCCTTCTTCACAGTCCAACTCTCACATCCATACATGACCACTGGAAAAACCATAGCCTCGACTAGACGGACCTTTGTTGGCAAAGTAATGTCTCTGCTTTTGAATATGCTATCTAGGTTGGTCATAACTTTCCTTCCAAGGAGTAAGTGTCTTTTGATTTCATGGCTGCAGTCACCATCTGCAGTGATTTTTGAGCCCAAAAAAAAAATAAAGTCTGACACTGTTTCCACTGTTTCCCCATTTATTTGCCATGAAGTGATGGGACCAGATGCCATGATCTTCGTTTTCTGAATGTTGAGCTTTAAGCCAACTTTTTCACTCTCCTCTTTCACTTTTGTCAAGAGGCTTTTTAGTTCCTCTTCACTTTCTGCCAAAGACCAAAGTAGGAGGACAGAAAAGTTAATTCAGTCCCAATAGTTTCTGGATGCTGTCTCTTGGTTTTACTTTCTATTATATAGAGTAAGAAATGACAAACAAATGACACAATACATATAATTTCACAATCACAAGTCAATGTTTTAAAACCACTTTCTCCTGCCCAAACAAATGACCCCAAGCCATCACAGCTCACACGTTACCAGGCAGCCTTTTATGGCATTGCTGAGACTGGTTGCCTCAGTCTACACCATTCCATCCTTGCTGAGGTCAGCAGGTGCAACATCACAAATCAGTCACTTTCAGCTTCCCAGTTCTGCTCATCATTCTGTCTCACTAGGTGCCAAGGGGCAAACCATGCTCACTTTTTACAATGACATGGATGGCTTTTTTTTTTTAATCCAAGACCATTTTAGCCTTTTAGAACAAGCTCTTTGTTTGAATGTGTCCAGTGTTAGAGCAATCATCTACTCTCTGGATCTCTATACCAGTGGAGACCTGTGGCCTGTCCTATGCCAGGCACAGGGGACCCGGGGGGTGACACTATTCCTGTTCTCACAGAGCTCAGGGATGAGCTAGAACAACCCACGATTACACAGGTTTGAGACCCTAACTCAGCTGGGGGTAAGAGAAAACATCCCAGATAATGGGACAACTGAGCGGTATTTGGAAGAACAAGCAGACAGAAGAAGAATTCTGGGAAAACACCAGCAGCACATCAAGATCTAGCAGGGAGAACTTGGCTTGTTCCTGGAGTTCATTTCCTTCACTCAGTACTTCTGGTGTGTAGGGAGCAAGAGGAAAGGGTAGACAGGAACTCCTGGGCCAGGCTAAATCTGATCCTAATCAGGGAGTGGAAGAAAACCATCAGAGCATTTTGTTTCATCTTTTTTTAAACCTGATTAGATTTGCTATGCACAGAAACCTGACCCCCTTCAGATTGAGGGGTGGGAGGTGCCGAGGAGGGGGAAAACGAACAGCTCTGGAGCCCTGGTTTCTAAGTTTGCTGTTGTTTGCTGCCAGTTTGGAGGGGTTTGACGTAGCCTGAAATGAGTAGCAAGAGGTGTTCACATGTGATTATTAGGACGATTTGCTCAGCTAGGTTGATGTGACCATCACCTCCACTCCCTGTGAAACCTTCTGTAAATGTTCCATTGTTTCTCAAGGCTTTCAGAGTAAGGTTGAGTTTGGGGAGTGAATATGACAACATGTCAAGTTTCATGGCAGAGGCAGGGCTTGATCAACAGTGATCCAGGGGAGATCAGCTACTTTCAGGCCACAGAAAGATCTCTCAGGTGAGAGTCTGGAGGATGGAGTGGAGCTGAAGGGAGTCTGACATTGGAAGTGAGAAAACCAGAAAGGAAACTCTTGCAATTGTCTTGTGAAAAGATCCAAGGCAGTGGACACAGATGTCTCAGGTGAGAGCCTCAAAGATGGAGTACAGCTGAATGGAGTCTGACATTGGAAGTGAGAAAACCAGAAAGGAGACTCCTGCAATTGTCCTGTGAAAAGACTCAAGGCAGTGGGCACGGAATAGGAAGAAGGCACAGAATGGAACAATACCCAGGAAGTGGAATCCATAGGCTCATCCTGCTAACTGGAGGTGAGGGACGGGGAGGAACCAAGGAGGCATTTGGGCTGAAAAAGCCCAGAAGACAGAGCTTCCCCCACGGAGACAAGGGACATAACATGGGGCAGATGGGAGACAGTCTTACTCGGGATTGAGTGATTTCGCATTATCAATGGGACATTCAAGTGAGTACATGCAGCAGACTACTGGGTATACAGATGGGACTAGAGATAGCCACCATCCTCTCTCACCTGGATTACTGTGCTGGCCTCCAAATGGATCTGCTGTTTTTGCCTTTGATCTCTTCTGGCATCTTCATTCTTAGTAGAGCAGCCAGTGTGATATCATCAAACGTAAGCCAGAAAATAGCACTTCTCTGCTCAAAGCCTCGAGAGAGTTCCCATCACCTTGAGCTTCTGCCATAGAAGCTGCCTGGGAGCAACGAGGCCCCGGCCTTTTGACCTTTCTTCTCAGCACCATTCCAGCCACTCTGCCTCCTCACTGCTCCTTTCCAGGGCCTTTACAGACATGCAGGAGTTGAGGGACTTCCCTCTTGTGGGGGAAGGAGGTGGAGTTATCTTCTGAGAGTATTTGGGGGGGATAACAGTTATGAGAGAAGAGGGATCTGGGACAACTGCTGGAAATGGGGTAGGGGTTGGGGGTTGCTGTGGGATCAATCCCAGCTTCTGCTAAATGGTAAACAAATACCAAGAGCCCAGCAAACAGTCTCCCCTCAGAGCAGATCATGAAGACACACAGCATGGGCTGCTTTTACATTCTCTAAATCAAATTACCCCACAGTATAAGAAACCACTCATCACCCACATGTACTCAGGCCAAAACCAAGAAAAAGGGTATAAACTTGAGCATCAGAAATTTTAAGCTGACTACAAAAGCTATTGATATGTGTACTACACATATTCTAGGTAGCCTTAAGACTCAAGAAATAAAATTTTGGTTCAGGATTAGGCCCATGCCTGCCTTGAAACAATAATAAATAAATTATATTTATATCAATCAATATTATGTGTTTAACAATATAAAAATTAGAAATGAGAAAACCAGAATGGACACTCCTGTGATTGTCCCATGAAAAGGAAAATTAATATAGTGTCCTTTTACATAAAAATGTATTAACATTATATTTTTCTATTTATAAAGCAACTTTTACAGCTTTAAAGCTTAATTTTTACAACAACGCTGAGAAACACTGGAACAAATATTAAAACCCTAGGTAGATGGGGAAACTCAGGCCTCACTCAGCTGAGTTGCCCAAAGTCACTGAGAGGAGGCCAGAATCCAGACTTCAGCCTGTTTAGCCACTACTTTCCATCATCCCATGGGTTGCTCTTTCAGACTGACCCTGAAGTTTGTTCTTTTATAAATGAGGAGGTGTTCTTACGACAAAGAATATGAGGCCAACTGGCCATAAGGAAGGAATTGACTTGGGGCGGTGCTGTGACAGATGAGACAGTGATGTCCGTAAGGTGATGCTGACACAGGAGGCCACAGCATCTCTGCCCAGCAGGGGATGCACATGAGAGGTGCCCAGAGACTGCAGCCAGGGCCCCCTGAAGGTATCTGATCCCCAGCTTAGGCCTGAGGCTTAGCCACCCAGGGACTTTCTTAATGTATCTTCGAGCTCTCACAAGCCTTCCCAGATGTAGCAGTGATGAAATCTCACACATTTGTTCCCCAGCACGGAAATGTGTTTATGCTCTCAAAGTGAAGGTTTGTAATGGGTTTTGCTCACGGGAATGATTATTTTAGTGCTGACTTTTAAAAAGGCAATTGATAACAAGTTTACCCAGCCAAAAGAGCTCTGGCAATTATCTGCAAATTCAGACTCTGTGAAGAGCCAAACCAGATCATTTAAGACCCCCTGAATCCATTCTGGGGCCAAGATTATCCAAATTGACAAGCTAAAAATGAGATAATTTATGCTAAAATGGTGCTTATGAAATCAAGATGCTACTCTGGATGATGGCTGCTGGGAACTGCCACAGTCCCTTCTTCCCTTGTTTTGCTCTTTCCCTCCCCTGTTTACTTTCCCAGTTGAGGTGGTAGAGGAGGGGGGTTGGGTGGGGGTGGAAGGTTTTAGCCTGAGAGCTTCCTGAGATAGTTTTTAAGCTTTTCGTGCAAAGCCTTGAACAATCTGTAGAGAATACAAAGGTCTCCAATGATAGGGTTTGTTGCTGTTGTTTGTTTTTGATCACAGCTCTGAGCAGACCCTGGATAGAGAAACCCTATTGATGAAAAGAAAGACAAGTCCTGAGATTGCTTATCTCTGCCAAGCTCTTCAGTTCATCTACAAATATTCTGCCATGTGGTCTTGGCCTTGGACTGAGCACTGAGGTCCATAAGTAGAAGATGCTGGCTCACCAGGTGTCTCGCTTGCTCCCAGGCTCTGCTCCCAGATGTTCCCAGGGCTCAGAGCATTGGGAAAGTCCCTGAAACTGAGGCCCATGTCACTGTGGTTCCCAGTGTCCTCACTCACCAGCCTTGTCAGAAACAAACTGAGCAGAGATTTAGGCAAGAATGAGCTGGTTCTCCTCTGGTCCAACATGGTGAGCCAACCACACACATCCATCTCCCCTACACCCCTCACTCTCTAAATTAAAGGAATCAAAAAGCAATAACCAGCAAGACCAGAAGGATGGCAAAATAGGAGAGAGTGGAGGATTCGTTTCCGCAGGATTTGGAACCCAGAAAGAGACCAATGGGTGGTGACTGCCCCAAAGGAACAAAGTAAGTAAAATCCTTGTGCCTACAGAGGAGCTACACAGATGGAAAGCAAACCACTTGGTCCTGCCATCAGAGGAAGAGACCTGGCCCCCAAAGCACTAAGTACTCTGGAAGCCAGGGTGAGGTGTACCATGAACTTGTGAAAATCTATATAAAGAACAGTTGGATCTTCCAAGTTCCCACCCCCTCCACCCTAACCCCACCCCCCAGCCATCCCAGGCACCCGGGCATCAAGCAGATCTCTCACCTCTACAGGAGACGGGATGTTTATTCTCTGGAGTAGATCAAGCAGAGGCTTCAGATCAGAGGTCAGGGATTAGGTATGAAGCCAAACACAAAGGATTAGATTAGAGGCCTATATACTAATCTGTGAGGCCACCAGATTCTACCTCACTCTCAGGAGCAGGCAGCCAGGAATACATGGGTCTTGGCAAGAAACAGGAAGATTATTCTCTAGAGGAAATTAACAAAACTTCCTAAGAGGAGATCCAATTATTGATGTTTAGAGGCTCCCCTACAATGTGGCTGGCTCACCATTTACTACATCCCAGAAAGAACCACCATTGAAGAAGCCTTGCTGCCACCCACACAGGGTTTCTAATCAGCCTTAGTTATTTTCTCCAGTCCAAAACAGAGACACCAAAACAAGGATGGGGAAACAAAGAAGAGTGGGTAGAACCTCAAGAACCAAAACAAAAAAGAATTGGCCTAAAAGAAAACTTGAAAAGAGTAATCTCAGAGATAGAAAAGGTATAAAGGGACAAAGAATTAGCAAGATGTTTGGGATTTGGGGGAGTGGGGAAAGGAAATAGAAAAAAAACGACAACCAAAAATTTTAAAATCAGCGAAAGGAATAAATATAAAATCAAGAAAGTCTCCAAGAAAGTAGATTAAAAACTTAAAATATGAGAGAAACTATTGAGAAAACCAGGGTATCCACCAGAACAAAGTAAAAAGACTAGAAGATATTCTCAGAGACAATATATAAGAACTGATGGACTTTAGTTTCCAGATTTAAAGTCTACTGAGTACCCAGCATAATGAGGACTTTAAAAAGTACACCTCATCATAATGTTTTAGAATATTGGGTTAAATAGGACATCCTAAAAACAAGGCATAGTACATTCAAAGGAATAAAGATCCAAAAGGCATCCCCCTCCCCAATAACAAAGCTGGATGCTAGATAAGAGAGGACAGTGCTTTAAAAAGTCTTAGAGGAAATGGTTTTCAGCCTAGGGTCTATAAATAACACCAATGAATCATATGGTAAAATAAAAATACCAGACACAGAGCTCAAATGTTTTTCATTTACATACTCTCTCTATTAGAGAATGTATTTTGTCTAGTTGCAGGTGTAAACCAAAAAATATAAACCCAAAAAGGAAGACATGGAAATCCAGAGAAGAGCAGAGCCAGCCCAAAAGTAAGGGGAAAGGAAATTCCAGAACCATCTCCCTCAGCAGCCTTGTCAGCAGTGAGAACTGGTGGGACTCAAAAGAGGACTGAAGAGCTGAGAGCAATAGTGCCCTGCTTTGCTCAGTGGTAAGCTATATCTGCATATTTATCATAATAAACACTGACTGTTAGAACTATTCTGGAAGAATGAGGGGTGGTGATGTAGGGAACAATAGGTCTGAGTCTTCAAGTACCAGCACAGGAGTGATTAGATCTCTGCAATGGAAAAAGAAGACAATAATCACAGCATTTAGGTTTATGGAGGAAAATATCAGAAAAAATATCTTCAAGAGTGGGTGGTCCAGTTGTTAGGATGTCACCTTCCAAAGCAGGGGTTGCAGTTTCAATCCCTAATCCAGGAATAAGATGCCTTGTAACCAAAAAACCAAAACATAAATTGGAAGCAATATTGCAACAAATTCAATAAAGACTTTAAAAATGGTCCACATCAAAAAAAAAAAAAATCTTGCAAAAAGAAAGAATGTGCAGGGACTGGGCAATGTATAGGAGGCTTCTGTTTTTCTTAATTTGGTCATGTCTAAATACATTACATTGATAAATATACAATTTAAATTAATTTTTTAAAAGTGAATTCAAACATAAGCCCATTTTCCATATACCTAAGAATGATTAAAAGTCTCCATTTAATTCCATTATGATCCCTGAACATCACAATGCAGGCGGTATCTCTCCTTCTTTTTCACAATTTACTGATCAGTTGCCCCATAGGAGTCATATCAGTTCTTACGAAGATTTTTTTTTTTCTTTTTCCTCAGTGTCAAGAAGAAAAGAGTATTAGCTCAAAATATGTGAGGCCTAGTCAAGGCTATGGTTTTTCCTGTAGTCATGTATGGATGTGAGAGTTGGACTGTGAAGAAGGCTGAGCGCCGAAGAATTGATGCGTTTGAACTGTGGTGTTGGAGAAGACTCTTGAGAGTCCCTTGGACTGCAAGGAGATCCAACCAGTCCATTCTGAAGGAGACCAGCCCTGGGATTTCTTTGGAAGGAATGAAGCTAACGCTGAAACTCCAGTACTTTGGCCACCTCATGCGAAGAGTTGACTCATTGGAAAAGACTCTGATGCTGGGAGGGATTTGGGGCAGGATGAGAAGGGGACGACAGAGGATGAGATGGCTGGATGGCATAACTGACTCGATGGACATGGGTCTGGGTGAACTCCGGGAGTTGGTGATGGACAGGGAGGCCTGGCGTTCTGCGATTCATGGGGTCGCAAAGAGTCGGACACGACTGAGCGACTGAACTGAACTGAACTGAAGGCAAAAGTGAGATTCCCAGCCCCCTGCCCCATCTTCCTACCTGATTGTATAGAACAAAATCAATAGGAAGCCAGTCCCCAGCTCCATTCAAGAGGTGACTAGGCTGCTGGCTAAGCAAAGCATAGTTGTCTGTGTATATGAGTCTGAACTGGATGCTGGGAGCATCAGAATAAAGAAGCAATGGAATCAAACTTCTCCCTCTTATCTTTCCCCTTGTCAGAAACATCAACAGGAAAATGGCCCTGGAAGACCCATCCCGTCCTCTTTCAGGCGGTGCCCAGTGTTGCTGAACCACACCCCCGCATCCATAGAGGAAAATCACTGGACTGAAGCTTCTTCAGTCTCGAGAGGATCAGAGAGACACGCCATCACCCAAGAAAGCTAGAAAGAAGAACAAAGAAGGACCTCTCCAATGAGGAGAAGGGGTAACATACGATGAGATGGTTCAATAGCATCACCAACTCAATGGATGTGAGTTTGAGAAAACTCCAGGAGATAGTGGAGGACAGGGAAGCCTGGAGTGCTGCAATCCATGGGGTTGCAAAGAGTCAGACGCATCTTAGCAACTGAACAACAACACAATGAATTTTGATGATAAACCCATAGAGGAGGCAAAATGACAGCAAATAATGTTGAGGGAAGGATAAGGAGAACAGTCTATAGAGCCAGCAAGCAATCACCTACTAATCTTATCCCCAACAGCCCCGAGTAGACGTGAACCACTTAGTTAGAGGGAACAAAACATCTTCAGAACAAGGAATGAAGTTGGGCTATGAGGGTAGTAAAGAGGCCAGTCAAGGGCTCTGCCCAGTCCTGTGGTCAGACAGGGCCGAAGCCCCAGATGTCTCAGCAATATTCCCTATTAATAAGGTATTAAATTCTGTTCCCTTTTTCTGTTTCCCTCAGTTGTGGAAATCCTGACCTCATGCCTCTGTCCTCTGCTTTTGTATGAGTGATGCAAATAAGTTGATTCACAAAACTAAAGAAACAAACCTAGAGGAATAAAAACTAAAGGGAATAAAAATAAATTACAAGGAGCACCCATTAAAGGCCCTTCAAAAGGATAAAACGATTTCAATTTTACTCTGTCTCACTCACTTCTCCTCACTCCCTCCCCAGATAGACCTGCATATCTATATATTTATACAGATTTTTTTATTATTTAGTTAATATGAATTACAGGCCTCATGCTTCCTTCCTTCTAAATCCAAAATGAGGAAGCTTTCTCTTTTCTCTCGCTCCCTTTTTTCCTCCACTCCCCCTCACCGACACGATTTACATTCTCAATGTAATGTATTAAAAAGTTGACAGGGACGAAAGGATTCACACGATGTCTGCTAAGAAACCCAATTTCCATGATGAATTGCCCGAAGCCCCTGAATCACAAACCATTTTTTCCGCTGCTCAGAAGTTGGGTTTTTTTTTTTTTTTTAAATCTTCTTAAAGCCTCTTTCCTAATCTTCGGCTAGAAGAGATGGGTGAAAGGATTTTTTTTTTTTTTCTAAACTAAGGAAAGTATTAGCATCTTGGTTGTTGTGCATCAAATTTGAAAATGCAAGGTTAGTAATATTTCAAATCGGCCATGGTCCAAACCTCTTGATAAGTGAGTGTTCTCTTTCGTGTTCTCTCTCCCTCACTCCCTCCCCCACCCAACCCCCTGGTCTTATTGCTAGTAATAAGGAGGAGCTTCAGGAGAAAAGGAAAATTTAGAGTGATTCATCAAATATCTACTCCTTTTTAGGAAGGTTGTAGAATTCCAAATAAAAGATATCCAACTTTCCTAGAAATGGATGGCTCAACCATATCTAGGTGAAGGTTTCAGCAGCAAAACCCCAATCTCACTCATGGGACACACCCATCAGTTCAGGAGCAGAGGCTGATTTCAGATCTGTGTGTACATCGAACTGAGTATATTCTCTCAAGACACTGCATTTGCCCAGAAGAGTTCACCCTGGGCTGCCCATTACCAGAGTGGTGAAGAGGGACACAGAGTTCATCTGAACTCTTGCTAAGGTTTTTGTACTTTGGGGGAAAAAAAATCACTCTTTCCCAAACATTCTGGAAATTTCAGCCTCTGCTGACTATCTTCGATTTCAACTACAATTTTTTCCTGTGTGCTATAAAGAGGTCAGTCAGGTGCCCCTCTCACTCTGGGCAGGACTAGGCATTCTCTGCCACCCAAGCGCTATGCTTTTCCTAGGGTCCATTTCCCCAAAAAACTAACCAAAACAGACAAAGCACTAATAAAACCTTAATAGAATTAAATTACTTTTCTTTAAAGAACATATTTAACATCATTGTCCAGATGCTAAGTTGTGTCTAACTCTTTACAACCCCATGGACCGGAGCCCACCAGGCACCTCTATCCATGGAATTTCTCAGGCAAGTATACTAGAGTGGGTTGCCATTTCCTTCTCCAGGATCAAACCAACATCTCCTGCATTGGCAGGCGAGTTCTTTACCACCAAGCCAGCAGGAAAGCCCAAACTGTGTGATTAGAGGTTTGAAATTTTTAGCCCCACCCCCTCCCTTCTGGGGAGGAAAGAAGGGCTGGAGATTGAGTTGATCATCAATGGCCAGTGATGTAATCAACTGTGCACATAAAATGGAACCTCCATAAAAACCCTAAGCTACAGGGTTTGGAGACCTTCTCAGCCAGTGAACACACTGAAGGGCAGGGAGGGTGGTGTTCCTGAGTTGTATTCCTTATGATAAATGGATAATGAAAAGTAAAACACTTCCTAGGTTCTGTGAGCTGTTCTAGAAAATTACCAAACTTCAGGAGGGACCCCTCCAACTCTATAGCCGCTTGACCAGAAGTACAGGTGACCTGGACTTGTGATTGGAGTTTGAAGGTGGGGGCAGTCTTCTGGGATGGAGCCCTTAATCTATAGAGTCTGCACTAGCTCTGGATAGTTAATGCCAGAATGAAATGAAACTGTGTGACAGTCAGCTGCTGTCTGCAGGGAATTGTTTGGTGTGGAAAACCCACACATTTGATGACAAAAGTGCTATAGGTAGAAAAAAAGAAAATTCAGTGAAAGATAACATCAAAAGAATGAGAGGAAAAGCCACTGCCTAGGAGAAAATACTTGCAAAAGATATACCTAATAAAGAACTGTTATCCAAAATACACAAAGAAATCTTAAAATTCAACAATACATTATAATAACAAATTATTCCTTAAAATAGTTAATAAAATAAAATAAACTTTAAAGTTTAAATAAACTATTTTTTAAATGAGCAAAGGACCTTAACACTTTGCCAAAGATATGTGTGTGCGTGTGCTAAGTCGCTTCAGTCGTGTCCCACTCTGTGCAATCCTATGGACTATATCCCACCAGATTCCTCTGGCCATGGGATTCGCCAGGCAAGAATACTGGAGTGGGTTGCCATGTCCGCCTCCAGGGGATCTTCCTGACCCAGGGATCGAACCAATGTCTACTACATCTCCTGCATTGGCAGGCAAGTTCTTTACCACTAGAGCCACCTGGGAAGCCCTTGCCAAAGATAGCTGCTAGCAAATAATCATATGAAAAGATGTTCCAACATCATATGTCATTGTCCTAGTCACTCAGTCGAGTCTAACTTTTCACAACCCATGGACTGTGCTCACTAGGCTTTTCTGTCCATGGGATTTCCCAGGCAAGATACTTGAGTGGTTTGCCATTCCCTTCTCCAGAGGATCTTCCTGGCCCAGGGATTGAACCCAAGTCTTCTGCACTGCAGGCAGATTCTTTACTGTCTAAGCCACCAAGGAAGCCCTCATATGACATTCAGTTCAGTTCAGTTCAGTTCAGTCACTCAGTGCTGTCGGACTCTTTGTGACCGCATGAATCGCAGCATGCCAGGCCTCCCTGTCCATCACCAACTCCCGGAGTTCACACCAAACTCATGTCCATCAAGTCAGTGATGAGATCCAGCCATCTCATCCACTGTCATCCCCCTCTCCTCCTGCCTTCTATTCCTCCCAGCATCAGAGTCTTTCCAATGAGTCAACTCTTTGCATGAAGTGGCCAAAGTATTGGAGTTTCAGCCTCAGCATCAGTCCTTCCGATGAACACCCAGGACTGGTCTCCTTTAGGATGGACTGGTTGGATCTCCTTGCACTCCAAGGGACTCGCAAGAGTCTTCTCCAGCACCACAGTTCAAAACCATCAATTCTTCAGTGCTCAGCTTTCTTCACAGTCCAACTGTCACATCCATACATGACCACTGGAAAAACCATAGCCTTGACTAGACGGACCTTTATTGGCAAAGTAATATCTCTGCTTTTGACATTAGGGTAATGCAAATCAAATCAACAATGAGATACCACTACATACCTGTTGGAATGCCAAAAGTCTAAAATACTGATAACACCAAGTGCTGATGAGTATGTGGAGCAATAGGAACTTTCATCCATTGGTGATGGGAATGCAAAGTGGTATAGCCACTTTGGAAGACAGTTTGACAATTTCTTACAAAACTAAACATGCTCTTATCATAAGATTCAAAAATTGTTCTTCTTGGTATTTGTCCAAATGAGTTGAAAACTTATGTTTACACAAAAATCTGCACATGGGTGTCTATAGAAGCTTTATTCATGATTACCAAAACTTGGCAGCAACCAAGATGTCCTTCAATAGGTGAATGGATAAATAAACTGTGGTACATCCAGATAATGAAATATTATTCAGTGCTAAAACAGAAATGAGATATCAAGTCATGAGAGACACGAAGGAAACTTAAAGGTACATTCCTAAGTAGAAGAAGCCATACATAATATATGATACATACATACTATATGATTCTAACTATATGACATTCCAGAGAAGGCAAAACTCAGGAAACAGTAAAATGATTAGTAGTTGCTGAAGAAGAGGAGGTAAGAATGAATAGGCAGAGCACACAGGACTTTTAGGACAGTGAAACTGTTCTGTTTGATACTATATGTGGCACATATCATTATACACTGGTTAAAATCCACAGAATGTATAACACCAACTGCACACCCTAGTATAAACTATGGACTTCGAGTGATATTGATGTATCAGTGTGGATCCATCAATTGTGAAAAGTATACTACTGTTCAGGATGTTATCAGCAATCAGTGGAGAAACCAGTGGGACAGGGAGTATATGAGAACTTTGTGCTTTCTGCTCAATATTGCCATAAACCTAAAACTTCTCTAAAAAATAAAGTCCATTTAAATGAGAAAAATTAATAATACATGAGTTGTACAAGACTAGTGGTGTCTAATGTCAAAGCCTATGAAACTAGGACTTCCCTGTTGGTCCAGTGATTAGGAATCTGCCTTGCAGTGCAGGAGACATGGGTCTGATCCCTGGTTGGAGAACTAAGATCCCACTTATCAAGGAGAAACTAAGCCCACATGCTGCAACTAGAGCGTCCCTCTGCTGCAATGAAAGATCCCACACACAGCCAAATGAATAAATAAATAAATTTTTAAAAGCCTATGGAACTGTGAATTGTGTTAAAACCACACAGCAAAGATACAAATGGTTACAATTCAGAGGTCACATAATCACATAGTGACTGGCATAGGAAAAATTTAAAATGGAGTACATTTGATATGGATTCATCTTTAATGAAGTAAAATGGAGGAAACAGTTTGACTGTTTTGAAATTAGCCTTCCTCCATAATTTAAAGAGACTTCCCTGGTGATTCAGACAATAAAAAAAAATGCCTGCCATGTGAGAGACCCAGGTTTGATCCTTGGGTCAGGAAGATCCCCTGGAGAAAAGAATGGCAACCCACTCCAGTATTCTTGCCTGGAGAAGTCCATGGACAGAGGAGCCTGGCAGGTATAGTCCATGATGTCACAAAGAGTCACAAAGAGCCAGACACGACTGAGTGATTAAAGAAGATAAAATTGAAAACAGAAAAGGTATGAGATAGAAGTAAATAATCTATTAGAAAAAAGAAAAGGAAAATCTCGCCTTGTAAGAAACTGGTAAGTCTGTTCACTGTTCATGGGATAGTAAGAAAGAAAGATTCCCCACCATGGCCAAGAAACGACCTCATAGAATGGAAGTTCCTTGAGAAGAGGGACACCTTTTCATTTACTGTTGTATCACTAGTGTCTAGAACAGTGGCTGCTGCTGCTGCTGCAAGTCACTTCTGTTGTGTCTGACTCTGTGCAACCCCATAGACAGCAGCCCACCAGGCTCCTCTGTCCCTGGGATTCTCCAGGCAAGAACACTGGAGTGGGTTGCCATTTCCTTCTCCAATGCACACATGCATGCTAAGTCGCTTCAGTCATGTCCAACTCTGAGACCCCATGGACAGCAGGGGGTCTGTTCTGTTCACAGAATTTTCCAGGCAAGAATACTGGAGTGGGTTGCCATTTCCTTCTCTAAGAATGGTGGTTAGCACCCAATAAATGTTTGTTAAATAAATAATTTCATAAATCAAAAGGCTAGAGTTGAGCAGATATATTGTGAGATAGAAACAAGGTGGTACAACAATAATCACCAGTGCCCCCAGTAAAGAAAAAACAATGTGTATGATTCATGGTTCAATAATTGTAAAAAAGAAATGTAATTTTCAATAATTTAACCAAAGAAGTTTTCTTGTTGTTATCATAATCTGATGACAAAGATTGTGGAGACAATTCTGTTCCATATAGCTATTCAAGGAATCATCACTCAAGATGATTCAAGACTCTCATCACTTCAAGAGTCTCAGAGTCCTTCATTAAGTCCTCTGTATCCATCTGGTGACAACAGAAAAACAAATACATGGAAGATCAATGTGGGTTTATTAAGAGGTCAGGGTTTGAAGAGACATCTATCATTTCTGGCCACTTCTTTGTTGGCCAGGACTCAGCCCATGTAACTGCAAGAGTTACTGGAAAATGTACTGTAGCTGCAACCAACTAGGTAAGCAGCATGCTGGAGCATCATGGAGGCAATTGCAGATAGGAGAAAGATTAATACTTGTTTTCTTGGTCAGCGTCTGTGTCTGTCAAGAAAGAGAGAGAGAAAAACCAAAGTCAATAATTCATTCAGGGTAGAGACTTTTGTTTGAGATTCTCATTATATTAATTTGGGATCCCAAAGAGATATACCTTTAGGGAAAGAAAATCAGATCTAGCTAGACCTGCCTGCTGGGAATGGTAGGAAGAGCTACCTAGAAAATCAGATCAGAAGGGGATCAAAGAAGCTCTCTCTGGTAGGTCTTAGCTGTATTCAAGACTTATCTGCACTTACATTTTGAGTTTATCTTTGTGTACGATGTTGGGAAGTGTTCTCATTTCATTCTTTTACACTTAGCAGTCCAGTTTTCCCAGCACCACTTACTGAAGAGGCTTTCTTTGCCCCATAGTATATTCTTGCCTCCTTTGTCAAAAATAAGGTACCCAAAGGTGCATGAGTTTATCTCTGGGCTTTCTATCTTGTTCCATTGGTCTATATTTCTGTTTTGTGCCAGTATCATACTCTCTTGATGACTGTAGCTTTGTAGCATAGTCTGAAGTCAAGAATGTTGATTTCTCCAGCTAGAGGGGTAGGATGGGGAGGGAGGTGGGATGGAGGTTCAAGAGGGAGGGGATGTATATATACCTATGGCTGATTCATGTTAATGTTTGGCAGAAACCAACACAATACTATAAAGCAATTATCCTTCCATTTAAAATAAATAATTTTTTTTTAAAGACTTATCTGCAGTCAGGTTCTTCAAGAAGACACTGAGCCAAGGGTTCTATGAAGCTGATCTGTTAAGAAATTACTCTCAGGAAAAAACTGATGACTGAGAGGTAGGATAGAGAAAAGAAAGAAGCCAACCTAGGGTGAGAAAATTCAGGTGAGTTCCAGCTTCAGCCTGATTTGCAGGGAGTTCTAAAGTATAAATTGCATATCACAGATTTTCTTATCTCCAGGCAAAGGAGCTTGGCTTTTGTACTCCTCCACAAATTATTCATTGGCTATAGGATTTCTTGAGTGGATATAAACCAGTTATTTCTGGGCATGTGTGCATGCTAAGCTGCTTCAGTTGTGTCCCACTCTTTACAATTCCATGCACTGTAGCCTGCCAGGCTCCTCTGTCCATAGGATTCTCCAGGCAAGAATACTGGAGTGGGTTGCCATGCCCTCCTCCAGGGGATCTTCCCAACTCAGGGATAGAACTCTCATCTCAAACATCTCCTTCATTGGCAAGTGGATTATTTACCACTAGTGCCACCTGGGAAGCCCAGTTATTTCTGTACCAATCAGGTATGAGTTATGGGCAACCCTGAGGGTAAGAACTCCCAGAAAATTCCTGCTATCTCAGTGTGCAAGGTGGATCCAATAGTCCAAGGTCCAATGGCAATCCTCTGAATAATGTTTCAGGTACTAGCTATTAGCAGAAAGGCATAACAACACTATGGGATAAACACACAGAACCAATGGTAGGGATTGGAGGGAGTTAATTGAGACATCAACAGTGTCTCCTATGGACCCTCATGCACAACTGGACTCCAACTCTCCCATTTTCTGGGTGAGTCAGAAACCCTCAATCCTTGAACTTGGTGGTCCCAAAGAGTAGAGCACCTAGTCCCTGGAAGTAGCTAGCATAAGGCTTCTCTGGAGGAGGGCACACCTATTCTACATAGTAGGGAAATCCCACAAATAAGTTTTGAAAAACAGTGTCCAGCAATCAATCAGAAATTACCAGGCATATAAGAATATACGATAATATATATAAGAACTAAGAAAACCCACAGAAAGCAGAAATAGATATATACAAACTTCAAATTTTGCAACTAATAGACACAATTTGCTAAGATTCTTACTACAGTTATTTATTATGCTTAAAAATATAAATGACAATTTTGCAAATATCTGAAGGAAACAGAAGACTATAGAAATATCACAACTGATCTAGAAAAAAATGAAATAGGGTTTCTAGATATAAAAATATAATAGCCAAAATTGTAAACTCAGAAGAAAAAAAGGGAAAGGGACAGAGGTAATTTGTAAAGAGAAAATGGCTAGGAATTCTAAGAACTGATTCAAGAGTTTAATCTACAGATTCAAGGATCTCAAGCAGGATAAATGAAAAGAAATTTACTCCTTAGAAAAATCATAGAAAATTTGAAGAAAAAAAATATATATAATGTTAAATGCAACAAGTGAAAATGAAAAGTTGACCTTCAAAAGAGAAAAACTGAGACCAACAATTGACTTCTGAGTACAAGAATGAAAGCTAAAAGATAACCGAGGATGTCTTTTCAAATTTCTGAAGGAAAAAAAAAAAATAACTGCAACCTCAAATTTTCTATCCAACAAAAATATCTTCAAGAGAGAAGAGAAAGACATCTCAGAAAATACAGAAAAATTTCATCAGCAGTTAGACCCTCACTGAAAAACATGTTAAAGATGTCCTGTGAGCAGTAATCCCAGATTAAAGGTCTGAGACACAAGAAAGTATGAAGTGGAATTGAGTGGAACTACTGGGAATTGTAAGTAAACATTGATGCCATGAAGCAGTAAAAATGCCTATAGAGTTAAAATTTTAAAAAGCATTATTACCAGATAGTAATAATGTATACGCCAAAAGTATGATGAATGGAGACAGTTTAGTGCTTAGGATTTGTTGTGTTCACTGTAAAGGCCTGGATTCAATCCCTGGTCAGAGAACTGAGATCCCACAAGACACACAGTGTGGGGGGAAAAAATAAAAAAAGATATGATAAGCAGAATCATAGAATGTTAAGACATTATTTGAAAGATGGAAAAATGTTTTAACTCTTTCAAGATTTAAATACTCATTTCATAATTTCTTGGTAAACTTCTAAAAGAATAAACACAGAGTATATAATATCCTCCCTGCAAAATGAGGAGAAGCAGAATAACAAAAGAGTTAAAATTTAGGGAAAAAAAGAAATAAACATGAAATTGATACAGAAAATATATACCATAAAAATTCCAATATATCAATAATTTTGGTGAATATAAATCAACAAAGTTTCAACTAAAGAAAAATGATTAGAAAATATATAAAATCCAACTATATACTTTTTATAAAAACAAAACAAAAGAATACAGAAAACAAAAGTAAAAGACAGTATGAAAATATTAATAAACAGAAATATGGGATAGCTGTATTAATATCAGGCAAAATAGAATTTAAGGCAAAATCATTCCTGGAGATAAGGACAATCTCCTCAAAATAATAACAAGGTTCAATTCATGGAAAAAAATAATTTTCAGTTTATATACATTTGTAAGGTGGCCTAAAGTATAGAATATGAAATTTAACAGGTAGAAAAGTCAATATCCACAAATTGTGAAGATTTCAATACTCCTCTTTCGGTGTTTGATAGAATATGCTGAGCTATAAATTGAAGAAAGTAGGGAAAACCACTAGACCATTCAGGTATGACCTAAATCAAATCCCTTATGATTATACAGTGGAAGTGAGAAATAGATTAAAGGGACTAGATCTGATAGATAGAGTGCCTGATGAACTATGGACGGAGATTCGTGACATTGTACAGGAGACAGGGATCAAGACCATCCCCATGGAAAAGAAATGCAAAAAAGCAAATGGCTGTCTGAGGAGGCCTTACAAATAGCTGTGAAAAGAAGAGAAGTGAAAAGCAAAGGAGAAAAGGAAAGATATAAACATCTGAATGCAGAGTTCCAAAGAATAGCAAGGAGAGATAAGAAAGCCTTCCTCAGCAATCAATGCAAGGAAATAGAGGAAAACAACAGAATGGGAAAGACTAGAGACCTCTTCAAGAAAATTAGAGATACCAAGGGAAGATTTCATGCAAAGATGGGCTCAATAAAGGACAGAAATGGTATGGACATAACAGAAGCAGAAGATATTAAGAAGAGGTGGCAGAAGAACTATACAAAAAAGATCTTCACAACCCAGATAATCACGATGGTGTGATCACTCACTTAGAGCCAGACATCGTGGAATGTGAAGTCAAGTGGGCCTTAGAAAGCATCACTACGAACAAAGCTAGTGGAGGTGATGGAATTCCAGTGGAGATATTTCAAATCCTGAAAGACGATGCTGTGAAAGTGCTGCACTCAATATGCCAGCAAATTTGGAAAACACAGCAATGGCCACAGGACTGGAAAAAGTCAGTTTTCATTCCAATCCCAAAGAAAGGCAATGACAAAGAATGCTCAAACTACCACCAATTGCACTCATCTCACACGCTAGTAAAATAATGCTCCAAATTCTCCAAGCCAGGCTTCAGCAATACGTGAAAAAAAGATGTTCAAGCTGGTTTTAGAAAAGGCAGAGGAACCAGATATCAAATTGCCAACATCTGCTGGATCATGGAAAAAGCAAGAGAGTTCCAGAAAAACATCTATTTCTGCTTTATTGCTATGCCAAATTCTTTGACTGTGTGGATCACAATAAACTGTGGAAAATTCTTCAAGAGATGGGAATACCAGACCACCTGACCTGCCTCTTGAGACACCTATATGCAGGTCAGGAAGCAACAGTTAGAACTGCATGTGGAACAACAGACTGGTTCCAAATAGGAAAAGGAGTACGTCAAGGCTGTATATTGTCACCCTGCTTATTTAACTTACATGCAGAGTACATCATGAGAAACACTAGGCTGGAAGAAGCACAAGCTGGAATCAAGATTCCCAAGAGAAATATCAATCACCTCAGATATGCAGATGATACCACACTTACAGCAGAAAGCAAAGAACTAAAGAGCCTCTTGAAGAAAGTGAAAGAGGAGAGTGAAAAAATTGGCTTAAATCTCAGCATTCAGAAAACTAAGATCATGGCATCCGGTCCCATCACTTCATGGCAAATAGATAGGGAAACAGTGGAAACAGTGATAGACTTTATTTTGGGGGGCTCCAAAATCACTGCAGATGGTGACTGCAGCCATGAAATTACAAGATGTCTGCTCCTTGGAAGAAAAGCTATGACCAACCTAGACAGCATATTAAAAAGCAGAGACGTTATTTTGCCAACAAAGGTCTGTCTAGTCAAAGCTATGGTTTTTCCAGTAGTTGTGTATGGATGTGAGAGTTGGACTATAAAGAAAGCTAAGTGCTGAAGAATTGATGCTGTTGAACCGTGGTGTTGGAGAAGACTCTTGAGAGTCCCTTGGACAGCAAGGAGATCCAACCAGTCCATCCTAAAGGAAATCAGTCCTGAATATTCATTGGAAGGACAAATGCTGAAGCTGAAACTCCAACATTTGGCCATCTGATGCAAAGAACTGACTCATTTGTAAAGACCCTGATGCTGGGAAAGATTGAAGGCAGGAAGAGAAGGGGATGACAAAGGATGAGATGGTTGGATGGCATCACCAACTCAATGGACATGAGTTTGAGTAAGCTCTGGGAGTTGGTGATGGGCAGGAAGGCCTGACATGCTGCAGCCCATAGCATCACAAAGAGTCGGATATGACTGAGCGACTGAACTGAACTGAACAGAACAGATAACAGAAGAATTAATAATGGAAACTTGAAAACAGAGCTAAATGGCAATGAAAATACTATAACACTGAAACCTATAGCAAGTATTAGCATTAAAATTCATTTATTAGTAAAGAAAAAGATTAATCAGTTAAGCATCATCTCAAAAAGTTAGGGAAAGAAGGGGAGAAAAGGAATAACAAAAATCAGTGAAACCTAAAGCAAACAAAAAAGATAAAGGAAAAACAGTCAAAATTGATACTCTAGAATAAGAGATAACAAAGATAACTAACAGCAGGAATGGAAAGGAAATCAGTTCAGATGCTGAAGATGTCAAACAGATAAGAAAAATTTATGAACAACTTAATGTCTATTAATTTGGAAAAGTAAATGAAATGAACATGGTGGCACACCTGGCATGTTTGATACGCAAAGCAGAGCGTTTTTAACACCCTCAACTTCTGTTCAACAACATTGTTTTCAAGACTACATATGTAATAAAACAAATAATAATAATGGCCAGAAAATAAAAACAGTAAAATTTTCTTTTATTGAACTCCATATGCTAATGTGCACACATAGACACATACCAAGAAAAACTGTTTTAATAACATAAATATTATCATAAAAGATGAAGAAAAGAATGAAGTAGTCTTTTCTTCTTTTCCAGCCACATCATTCACCATGAGGAATAGCTCCCTGACCAAGGATCAAACCCATGTCCCTGCAACAGAAGCATGGAGTCCTAACCTCTGGACTTAATCAGGGAAGTCCCTAGAGTAATACTTTTGCATTGCCTCAATGTATTTTTAAAGGGAAAATACTTATACTTACATACTGATCCATCACAGTAATAAACACAAACAATATAATTTTTATTTTTGAGCCTGTCTTCTGAATGTTTGTCAATGACTTAATCAAAATTGATCTTGTTGACATGTTCATGTCCATGGGCAGTCAACCCAGATTTGTCAATTTCTCTTAACTTAGAGTTGAGCAGAAGATACTTTTTATTAATTTTAATTTTGAAACTACATTTTAAATGAAGAAACTGATACACAGTTAGGAAAAGCCTTAAACACAATAAGCACGGTCAAAATTCATAAAAATATCACTTCACAATAAAGTCCAGAAACAGCAATACTGTTCATGCCTTTGTTCTTGGGAACCATTCTAGCTGCTTTCAAACATCTGTAAAGAGGTTATCAAATTCAAGTGGTCACAGAATGACAGAGTTTATGTAACCCCAGTTCCATTTTTTTGTCTTTGCAATCACTGCACTATGGTTGTTAATTACTTAGATCCAGGAACATGTAGTACACCCCAGGGGATGGAGAAACAATCTGCACACAAAGCAGGCACTCTCAAATGATTCCCAGCCGTTACAACCTGACTCTCAAAACAAAGGTGTGTAGCTGGGTGCAAGTGTGTTAAGAGCCAACCCTATTATTGAGAATCCTCCAAATTACTTCCAGATGGAAAATAGTGATTTTTAAAGAATAAGTTTTGTAAAAGTGCCAGTTTGAAACTCATATATATATATAATTAAAATGCAACAGAAATCTCAGCTATTTTTTTTTACCAACAACCAACAGAAGATTGAGAGGAGGGTTGGAATAGCTGACAGTTTCACTGATTTCATGGTCATCTTAAAATTCTCTGCAGAGAATTGTAGAGAATGTATGTAATTCTCCTTTATCGCATACATCTAGGGTGCCTGCTCCCAATCATCCTGATCTTGGTACTAAATGGACAAATTCCTAGAAAACTAAAACTTATCAAATCTCTCGGTCATATAGGAATGAACACACGTACATGAATATTCATAGTAGTGCTGTTCATAATCGCCCAGCATACGGTATAGTCATGTGGTAGAATACTACATATCCAAATCCTGTTTCTTTTCTTTCTAGCACCTAACACAATTTGTTACAGGATCAGTGTTCATTGCTTGTTGTTTAGTCGCTCAGTCATGTCCAGCTCTCTTGCAACCACATAGACTGCCAGGTTTCTCTGTCCATGGAATCTTCGAGGCAAGAATACTGAAATGGGTTGCTATTTCTTTCTCCAGCTGATTGCTTACTCTTGTTTATTGCCCACTTTCCCTCACTCATTGGTAAACTCCAAAAAGGCAAGCAACAAGTCCCAGTTTTCATGTAGCACCCAACCTGGTGCCTGTGACACCATCAGCACTCACAAGTCATTTCATGCTTAAATGAAAGATGAATAGTTGCAGTCAAGCTCTGCTTGTCTAGAAACCATTCTATCACTTTGAGGTGACTTTGTTGCAATATACTATGTACTCATCTTTTTGTTTCATCCTCAGAAAAAAAAAAAACACTTCTCTCAGTTCCAAAATCCTATAGGACCCTCACTCGAATACTGATAACATAGGCAATGATGGACGTGGAACTAATTTACTCTGAGGACATTGGACATCTAACATGGGTCAGAATATTACAAAATTTATTAGTATTTATTGAGTGCTTACTATTTGTAGGCACAACCCTAAGAGTCTCAATATTCACAGCCACCATGTGAGGTAGATGCTAGTATTATTACTATTCTGTAGATGGGGAGACTGAGGCACAAAGCAGCTTTTCAAAACTCATGCAGCTGGGTAACTGGTGGGGCTGGATTCAGATCCAGCAGACCACACTGTGCTATGCTGCATCAAACACTCAGGGTTGTAACTAAGAGTATTAATTGCAACTCACAGTGCAAGTTGGTTGGCAATTTGAACAGCATGGCATGGGTTTTGTGGTGAACAGAAGACTGAGCTGCTGATGGGCACCACATGGGGCCTGTGAAGCCTGGCTTCAGAAAGCCAGTGCCCACATGGGCTTCCAATAAAGAACCCTTCAGATACCAACTTCTTCCTATGCTGGGTAATCACAGGATTTACCTGGAGGAGCCAGGATTGCATCTCTTGTGATCCTGGCTGGGGGCTCAGAGTGCCTGTTGCTACTGGAGTCATCTATAATTAGAGGATTAAACCTGCTCACATTTGGACTGGCTGCAGGCGTCCTTGACAAGCATCAGTCTTACTGATGGGTGCGGATGTCTGCGTGGTTTGTGGCTCCACATACAGATGGCTAGAACTTCAGAAAAATAAACTGCAGAAACCTTTAAAGTTTTCACCTCTGCCTGCTCAGACTTTTATTCCCTTTTTTGAACATTTTATGCACTGGAGGTATATGATCACCCTTCCTTCCTCTGCCACCCTGCAGACTAGCTGCAGAGCAACATCTGTACAGCTCAGTTGCACTGCCCTGGGTGACATGCCATCTAGAAACATGGTCATTCATATCCTAAGTTTTTTTGGCACAAGAAAAGCATCAGGGATCTCTTCCAAAGCTTCACTTCCTCTCACTGGCTCCTGAGCTGAGGCTGGTGGTCTGCATTCTGCCCTCAGTCTGTAAGCCCCTCCACTAGGTCCCCAAAAGTACTTATCCTCAGCTCCCAGTCTTTGTGACCTCCCTGCTGGGAAGCTATTGGAATATTATCAAATTACAACATGTTTATCACCAAAACATCAGACAAAATTAATGTACATTAAAGAGAAAGTCCCCATTTTACCCATACCCAAGAGATGACCACTGTTATTAGCATGGTACCTATATTTACAAAACCCTTCAAAGCATCTAAAATAGATAGGTAATAGATAGATAGATCGGAGAAGGCAATGGCACCCCACTCCAGTACTCTTGCCTGGAAAATCCCATGGACAGAGGAGCCTGGAAGGCTGCAGTCCATGGGGTTGCCAGGAGTCAGGCACGACAGAGCGACTTCACTTTCACTTTTCACTTTCATGCATTGGAGAAAGAAATGGCAACCCACTCCAGTGTTCTTGTCTGGAGAATCCCAGGGACGGGGGAGCCTGGTGGGCTGCCGTCTTTGGGGTTGCACAGAGTCGGACGCGACTGAAGCGACTTAGCAGCAGCAGCAGATAGATAGATAGATACACATCAACAAATTGTAAGAAATTGTTTCTACTATATTATTATCTAATTTGCTTAATAATATGTTATGGACATTTGACTGTGTCAGGAATTTTTGAAAGACTGATTTACCTTATCCCATTAATGGCTGCATAGTATTTCACAGTCCAAAAGCAAACCCATTTCAGTGAAGAGAATCATCATCCTTTTAGATAAAAACTAGCTGTCTTCCCTGACATCTCCCCAAATTCAAACATTTACCAACTTCTGGTGAATTCGTTTCTTAAATTCACTCAAGTGCAGCCCTCTTCTCATCTCTACCACCACCGCTTGAGTCTAAGTTACCATTTTCTTTCACCTAAACTTCTGCAACTATCTCTCAATAGGTCCCTTTTCAAATTATAAATCTGATCACGTCATCAATCCCCAGCCCCTCTTGCTTTAAAAGCATTGTAATAGCTTCTTTTGCTCTTGAGATATGGACAAGATACCATAGCATGGCCCAGGGGCCCTCATGAGGAGAACCCTGCTGAGGCGAAAGTTCATGCACATGTAAAATTTTGCTAGTCATCACCTGCACTCCAAAAAGGTAAGCGAGGGTACACCACCACCAGTGGTATCTGAAAGTATGAGTGAGAAAGAGAAATGTTTTTTTAAAATGCCTCTCCTCTACCCTCCCACCACCATCCTATACCAAAAAAAAAAAAAACCCTCCCAGGGCCTAAATATTGATTTAGCTAGCATGATGTCTTTACATTCATAAAATAAAAATGACTTGAGGCAATGTCAAATTAATAGAGAAAATGCTGCAGTAGCTTCAGCTCTGCCAGCAGTGTTACCTCACAAAGGCTCAGTTGGAAGGTAATTACAAACCATGGAATCCGGGACCTCCTGTAGACGTGAAGGAGGGAAAGTTGGCTTGGCTACTGAGCATTTCCAATTTCAGTATTTCTCAGACAGACAGCTGGGGGCTGCCATCTGGTTTGTGAAGGGAGGTCTCTGGATGGTTCTTTCTTCAATCTGGAAAAGTACTTGCTGTTCATTTCCTGTTTTCTGGATCACTCTGAGGCCACACCTTCCCCACACATTTTCTCCAGAGTGAATTCTTAACCAATGCTCAGCAAATTGTGAGGGCTCTAATCTAAGAGTAGAGTCACACTTTGAACCCATGTTAATTCTGGATTCTGGTTTAACCCCAAGGTGGTATTGCCTAATTATTCACATTTTTTTATGCAAGCCACAGAAAAAAGCAACAGCTTAAAATGTTCCCCAACCTAGCTGCGATATTCATTCATTCATTCCCTCATGACTTTGATAAAGAACAGTGGGATGCATATCACGTGCCAGACACTGAGTAAAGGGCCAAAAAAATTAACAAAGAAAAAGATAGAAACAAATTCTTTCTCCTGAGGACTGCAGCCTAGAAATATAATGCATGAGGTGAATAGGATCCCAAGACAATGCATTGTCAAACCCAAATCTATGTGCCCAATGCACAGTAAGGGCAAACAAACCAAAACGTAGGATTCTGGAGCAGAGAAGGGTTTATGGCAAGGGCCAAGCAAGGTTCAAACTACCATACTATTGTGCTCATTTAACATGCTAGCAAGGTAATTCTCAAATCCTTCAAGCTAGGCTTCAACACATGAACCGAGAACTTCCAGATGTACAAGCTGGATTTAGAAAAGACAGAGGAACCAGAGATTAAATTGTCAACATCCATTGGATCATAGAAAAAGCAAGAAAACCCCAGAAAAAAAAATCTACTTCTGCTTCTTTGACTATGCTAAAGCAGTTGCATGTATCACAACAAACTGTGAAAAAGTCTTAAAGAGATGGGAATACCATACCACCTTACCTGCCTCCTGAGAAACATGTATGTAGGTAAAGAAGCAACAGTTAGAACTGGACATGGAATAATGGACTGGTTCAAATTTGGGAAAGGAGTATGTCAAGGCTGTATACTGTCACCGTGCTTATTTAACTTCTATGCAGATTACATCATGCAAGATGCCATTCTGGATGAATCACAAGCTGGAATCTAGATTCCTGGAAGAAATATCAAATATATATATACATCAAACATATGTATATATAATATATCAAATATCATGCAGATAATAACACCCTAATGACAGAAAGTGAAAAGTAATTAAGGTGAAAGAAGAGAGTGAAAAAGCTGGCTTAAAACTCAACATTCAAAAAATGAAGATCATGGCATCCAGTTCCATCACTTCATGGCAGATAGATGGAAAAACAATGGAAACAGTGAGAGACTTTATTTTCTTGGACCCCAAAATCACTGTGGACAGTGAATGCAGCCATGAAATTCAAAAATGCTTGCTCCTTGGAAGAAAAGCTATGACAAACCTAGACAGCATATTAAAAAGCAGAGACATCACTTTGTTGACAAAGGTCCATATAGTCAAGGCTGTCTTTCCAGTAGTCATGTATGGATGTGAGAGTTGGACCATAAGGAACATTGGAGAAGACTTTTGAGAGTCCCTTGGGCAGCAAGGAGATTAATCCTAATTTGATCAATCAATCAAACCAGTCAATCCTAAAGGAAATCAACCCTGAATATTCACTGGAAGGACTGATGCTGAAGCTGAAGCTGAAGCTCCAATACTTTGGCCACCTGATGTGAAGAGCTGGCTCACTGAAAAAGGCCCTGCTGTTGGGAAAGATTGAGGGCAGGAGGAGACTGGGCCAACAGAGGATGAGATGGTTGGATGGCATCCTCAGCTCAATGGACATGAGTTTGAGCAAATTCCAGGAGACGGTGAAGGACGGGGAAGCAGTCCATGGGGTCACAAACAGTCGGACACGACTTAGAGACTGAACAACAACAAGCAAGGAGAACAGGTGACTCGGGCTCAAAAAGCCCAAACTCACTTTCACTGGTGGTTCGGGGGAAAGAATTTCTATAGGCAAAATTTGAGGAGAGGGCTGCTGTGTATTTGACCTTCCTCTGATTGGTTGGTGATGAAATAACAGAGTAGTGTTACAGGAATCACAATCATCAGCCAACCAGTCTCCACCCAGTCTGGGGTCCACATTCTTGTGCTCAGCCTGAAGTTACCATCTGCCACCTGGATGGGGGCCTTAGTTACTGTAGAAGAACTCAGAGATATATATCAGATGGTTATGTATATCCTTTGAGGAGGAACTAGGACCCTGACCCATGGCTGCACTATCATTTGTAAACTGCCTTTCCATTGTTTCTGAGTCCCGTCATTCCTCTAATCAGTAACTGTTTGAATCTGTTCTTTGGAACTCAGGAACGGTCTAGGAGGCTGAAACCTTTTTCCTACAAACAAGAAATGAGGGAGACAGAAACTCTTTTATACCTGTTTTGTACAAATGGGTCATTTCTGACTTTTATTCAAGACCTCATTTCTGTCTTCAGCATTTAACGTCAGTTCTCACCCTGAGTTACCCACAGAGTCTAACCTGTGCCTTCCTAGAAATAACCTTCTCAAACATGATGGAATCTTCTCAGTTTAATACTTTTTTATTTCAGGACCTTCAGACTGTTTTGCTTGTCCACTTTTAAAAAGAAATCTTCCTCGTTCCTGTGGTAAATTAAATTACTGACCCAAGTCTTCACTCCTCTTTGCATTCATCTTCTTTGTCCAAGGACTTTGTGGTTCCTCCCACTGGAGAACCTTGACCTTGAACTCAGTTGTTACTGAGTCCAAGCTCACTCTGCTTGCCACAAGACAGGCCAATAAATTGGGAGACAAGCTGTTGAGACAAGGAGTCACAACTTTATTCAGAAAGCCAGCAGACCAAGAAAATGGTGGACTAGTGTTTCAAACAAACAAACAAACAAAAAACCATCATATCAGAGTCTGGATACCAATCTCTTTTATAGAACAGAGAGAGGAAGGAAGTGAGGAAGTAAAGTAGAAAAGTCATAAGACGCTTGGCCAGCATCAAGGAGAAGATATGTTCATTTCTTCTTTTCTGCAGCCATTCACAGGTGAGCAGGGTCACACTGCCTCCCTGTGAGCTGCACAAAGGAACTTTTGTTTAACATGCAGGCAGAGAGGCAATGTTCCCTGAGGTAGGCTATTATGTATGATGATAACACCAAAAGCAAAAGGTTAAAGTCAAAGTAACAGACCCAACATGAAGTCAGATTTTGCTCTTCCCTGTTACACAGCCATGTGATTTGCTTTGGCCACTGGATGCTAGCAAATGTGACACAAGCAAAAACACATTTACTTTCTTGCATGGATACACTCTCTTGCACTTCTTCCATTACCACGAAAAGAACATAAGCTAGTCAGTCCACTGATACAAGGAAGATGATACCTGAAGGAAACCTCAACCCAACCTGCAACCTAGAGTAAGGCCCAGAAGAGCTCAGCCTAGAATGGCTGAACCTCAGCCTACTCATAGGTGTGTGAATGAGAACAAAAAATTGTTGTTTGAAAACACTGATTTGTTCCACAGCAACAAGTTATTGATAAAGTCTCCTGCAACTTGTGTAAACATCCCTAAGTCCCTCTCCGCTATAATTCTGTTAGGCCTCCTTCTGGAAACCCAAACAAAAAGATGATTATGCTTTAAATTTTTGAGGGGAATCTGTTTATTGGGGAACTATCACAAATAGGATATTTTTACCAGCAAACTGACTTGTTCCTCTGTCTTCTGTTTTTCTGGTGAAGATGCTGTCTGAGCTCCTTTCGGTACTTCCTCCAACCAAAGAGTGAAGGATTCTTCTAGGCTCTTTCTTAGAGGAGTATGGCAGGGAACTTTGGATATAGAGCTTCACAGGCCTGTATTTAAAGCATGGCTCTTGTGTTCATTAGCTCTGTGACCTTGAGCTTAAAGGTGACTTAAAGTCTCTAAATTTCATTGTACTCAACTGAAAAATGAAACTATTACTCACCTCAAACTGGATAATATCATCTGTGAAAATCTTGACTTTGGTCTCAATTGTGGGACTCAATAAAAAATTGTAGGATGTTGTTTGCTTTGCTTAATATTGGTTTTTAGCTATAGTTAATTTGTGGGGGTTTTTTGTTTGTTTTCTATTCTTTGCCTATCACCATTCTTTACTGTATCTGGGGAATTGTCAGAACTAAAGAAGTAAAAAGAGGTCTTCCTATACTTTCTAGAAGAGAAAAGTACATGTTGGGGGGCGGGGGGGAAATGCCTAATATTAACACTTCAAAATCTCAAAGTAATCAGCCAATGTATATGAGCATATAAAAGTAAAGTATGTCATGGCTTCAGAGTAAACATAGCAAAAAGAACCTAAACCTAGTCTCCTTATCTCATATCTTATGAAATTAATGAATAATGATACCAGCAAAAAAATTCATCAACAATAATCCAAACATCTACAGACTTCAGAAAGTGGTGGCCAACAATGGGAATTTGCTGTATGGCTCAGGAAACTCAAACAGGGGCTCTGTATCAACCTAGAAGGGTGAGATGGGAAGGGAGATGGGAGGGAGGGGATATATGTATACCTATGGCTGATTTGTGTTGAGGTTTGACAGAAAACAACAAAATTCTGTAAAGCAATTATCCTTCAATTAAAAAATAAATAAACTCTTTTTCTAAATGGTGCCCAAGAAATGAGTCAAGTTTATGGTGTGGCTCTGTAGGTTCCTAACATTGGCCTTAGCTCCCAATAACCAAATGGGGTGAGGGGTGACTCAACAAAATCTTGAGACTTCTTCCAACAGCCTTGAGTCTAGAGAGAAGACTAAAGTTTGAGTCAAGGAAATATCATGGTTAAAACCCTGGAGATAAAAGCCCCCTACTACAATGGACATGGGTTTGGGAGGACTCTGGGAGTTGGTGATGGACAGGGAGGCCTGGCGTGCTGCGGTTCATGAAGTCACCAAGAGTTGGACATGACTGAGTGACTGAACTGAACTACACACAGTAGAATCTTGGGATATTGGTAAAAGCAATAAAATGGCCTCCCAGAGTACAAAGATGAACTGTGAGGATGATCTGAAACCTGTGGGTAACCTCTCCAGGAAACAAAGACACCCTGACAAGGAGGCATAAATTTAGATTGGGGCATTTACCAAAATTCCCAAAGACAGCCCAGATCCCAGGTCATACAGCAAAGCCAGTCTAAAGCTCCAGAAGACTTTCCTCCACTGCCTTCCCAGTTTCTGGCTGTGCCCTTGAGTAAACTGAAAAGTGAGTAAACCTTCAATATCTCAGGCTTTAAAAAGTAGCTGAGGAGAAAAACAGATCTCAGCTACACAGAGAAAGGAGCCACGAAGATTTCATCCATACTCAATCAGAGAATCAGAAAGGCTGCCTACGTTAACAAGATAAAAAGAAAAGGTATGGCAATTTTCAAATTGATCACATCTAAAAGATATAGCATGCTAATGCCAAAATATCCATTTTAGAAGAACATTTTCTATAGTGATTTGGATTATAGAAAAATTTAATAGAAACATGAAATCAATAATGAAAAATATGAAGGTGAAATTACTTAACAGAATGAAACCAAAAGAGAAATTATATAGCTAATAAAATATCTTGAAGACCAAAGTTACATCATTAAAGAACTAATAATCAAATGAGGAAAGGCAAAGTAACCAGAGATCAAATTGCCAACATCTGCTGGATCATCAAAACACCAAGAGAGTTCCAGAAAACATCTATTTCTGCTTTATTGACTATGCCAAAGCCTTGACTGTGTGGATCACAATAAACTGTGGAAAATTCTGAAAGAGATGGGAATACCAGACCACCTGATCTGCCTCTTGAGAAACCTATATGCAGGTCAGGAAGCAACAGTTAGAACTGGACATGGAACAACAGACTGGTTCCAAATAGGAAAAGGAGCACGTCAAGGCTGTATACCGTCACCCTGTTTATTTAACTTCTATGCAGAGTACATCATGAGAAATGCTGGGCTGGAAGAAGCACAAGCTGGAATCAAGATTGCCGGGAGAAATATCAATAACCTCAGATATGCAGATGACACCACCCTTATGGCAGAAAGTGAAGAGGAACTAAAAAGCCTCTTGATGAAAGTGAAAGAGGAGAGTGAAAAAGTTGGCTTAAAGCTCAACATTCAGAAAACGAAGATCATGGCATCTGGTCCCATCACTTCATGGGAAATACATGGGAAAACAGTGGAAACAGTGGCTGACTTTATTTTGGGGGGCTCCAAAATCACTGCAGATGGTGATTGTAGCCATGAAATTAAAAGACGCTTACTCCTTGGAAGGAAAGTTATGACCAACCTAGACACCATATTAAAAAGCAGAGACATTACTTTGTCAACAAATGTCCATCTAGTCAAGGCTATGGTTTTTCAAGTGGTCATGTATGGATGTGAGAGTTGGACTGTGAAGAAAGCTGAGCGCCAAGGAATTGATGCTTTTGAACTGTGGTGTTGGAGAAGATTCTTCAGAGTCCGTTGGACTACAAGGAGATCCAACCAGTCCATCCTAAAGGAGATCAGTCCTGGGTGTTCATTGGAAGGACTTATGCTAAAGCTGAAACTCCAGTACTTTGGCCACCTCATGCAAAGAGTTGACTCTGGAAAAGACCCTTATGCTGGGAGGGATTGGGGGCAGGAGGAGAAGGGGACGACAGAGGATGAGATGGCTGGATGGCATCACCGACTTGATGCACATGAGTCTGAGTGAACTCCGGGAGTTGGTGATGGACAGGGAGTCCCGGTGTGCTGTGATTCATGGGGTCTCAAAGAGTCGGACATGACTGAGTGACTGAAATGAATCAAATTAGAAACATCAGTGAACAGTCCAGGTTTCACTGATTGAGGAATAATATTAGATAGTCAAAAATAAATTTGGGGAAAAACAGATAAGTAGTTTTAAGGCACTTATAAATAATAGATGTAAAAGACAAAGGCCATCCAACATACAGATTGTTCCTGAAGGACAGCCCAAAACCAGAACATAAATGTAGTTTAGAAACATAACACAAGAAAATTCCCTGCTATAAAGGAAGAACTAAAACCACGTGCCAGAAAATTACAATATGGAATTATCAACAAGCCATCACCATCCTGCATTATTGAAATTCAAAGACTGTGAAAGAATTATTTAATCATTCAGAACCCTTGAAAAACATATAGAATCACCTATAAAGAGGTAAATATCAGACACACAAAGGTGACAGGCAAATATTAATATGAAAGAACTTGGAGAATAAAGCATTCTTCTTGTAAAACCTAATTAAGAATGAATCAAGGAGCAGTGATAAATGGAACAGTGTGAAATTCAGTATCTAAAGGCAGTGGAACAATACCTACAGTCTTACGGGAAGGAGATTGGGACACCAAAACTTTATACCCATCCAGGTTAATGTGGAGGAAACCAACAAAATTTTCAAGAGAGCAAATGCTGGGAACTCATCTCGAAAAATGCTTGACAAGAAAATGTGGCAAACTAAAATTAAATCTCAATTTTTAAAAATAAATAATTCAGAATAGCAGAAACTGTAGCACAAGGTCAGGCAGTAGGCAGAAAATTCATTTAATTATAGATGTAAGACTAAACCATGAAAATTATTGAATTATAGAATTATAGATATATAATATAAATTCTTTGTACTCCAACATTTTTTAAAATAATGTTAGTAAAAACTCATAAGATGAGGGGAGTGGGAAATGAGGTGAGAGGAAGATTAAAAGTTTTAATTTCCTTATCTTTCATAGCAGAGAGTCAATCAATATGTCTAAAATTAAACATGGATCTTTTTTTTTTTAATCTAACTTTTCTAATTTTTTAATAATCTTTCTTTACAACCTTAGGGAGCACTTTTGGGATCTAATATCTCTGTGGTTAAAAAACAAATGATCTGAAGCTCCATAATTCCTTTGGTTTTTCTTTGGTTTCTTTTTCAATTGTTAAATTCAAGAAAAATTCAATTTAATGCTTTTTATTTTTCTGAAACTGTATAGTAAGACCCAATTTCTACAAAATTATTCAGCATTTTCATTCCATTTATACACTTAAAGAGCTACCTGGAATGATATTCACCTGAAGTTATTAGGTTACTTCTTGACAGAATTTGAGGCAGTATTTTTGTTCTCTTTTACTTTTTGCTTATTTTATGCTTAACAAATATCGCTTACATGAGGACAATAAAGTCATTCGATCTTTACTACATAAATACCAGATTGCAAAGACTGATCACAAAATCCTCCCATTTCTTTACTTCTCCTTTGCAGTATGACTTTGCAGCTGCACCATCAAAGGGTAGATACAGTTTCCCCATCCCTTGTATCTGAAGTGGCCTGTGACTTGATTCATTCTATCCAATAGAATGTGGCAGAAATAACACATGGCTTCAAAACAGAGGCTTTAAAAGAACTTTGCAGCAGCTTCTCTTACCTTACTGAAACATTTCCCTGAAACTGCAACGTGATGAAATCCTGGCTGACTTTGTGAAGGAGACAAGTCTGCATAGCAGAGTCGAGCAGTCAAAGCCCTACAGACTCACCAACTGACCATCAGCACCAAATACCACATGTGTGAATGAGGACACCTTAGACCACATAGCTTCAGTACAGCTGCCAAATGACCATGGCCATTAAGTGACCCCAGATGAGACTAGTGGAAAAGCTGTCCAGATGAGCCCAACTCATATTGCTGCCTCACCAAACTGTGAGCAAATAAAAGAGCCATTGTTTCAAGGTGCTAATTTTTTGAGGTGGCATGTTTCATGGCAATAGATGGATAGATAGATAAGATAGATACATGTTAACATAGGCTGAATGCGTTAAACCATGATCAGGCATTTAATTTAAATGAAAGACTGAGCCTATGCATTTGTCTCCCCAAGCCCACTGAGTTGACATTAAAGAAATACAAGGGAATAAAGTTATAAGAACAAATTCCAAAGGCCAAAACTACCATATGTTCATGTCTAAACCACTCCCTGGCAAAAAATGAGGCTACAGTGACCAACTTTACCCTCTGGGTCTGAAAGGGGAAAGCTTCTCTAAGCATAGGGTCTAGCAGATGCCAGGAGGTCTCCTGGAAAGGAGAAATGAGGGTCATTCATATCTACCAACTAATATTATGAAAAACATATTCCAGCAAAACTTTTTCTAAGAAAGAGACAAACTTTCTCAGTGAGATAAATACCTCACATAGAATCAAATATCAAATCCATATTTATAGGAGAAAGAAAAGGAAATGGAGCCAAGGGAGGAGACAGATATGGAAAAATCCTGGAAACAGAAGATACTAGCAGAGACTTCCCTGGTAGTGAAAAATCCACCTACCAGTGCAGGAGACACAGGTCCCATTCCTGGTCCAGGAAGATCCCATGTGCGAGGAAACTAAATCCATGAGCCACAACCACTGAAGCTCACGCACCCTAGAACTTGTGTCCCACAGCAAGAGAAGCCACCACAACAAGCCCACACACCACAGCTGGAGAGTAGCCACCACTCGCCACATCTAGAGAAAGCCACATGCAGCAACGAAGGCCCCGCACAACCACTAACAAAGATATATATAAATAAATAAAAAGAACCAGCAGTGTATTCATTCAGCTACAAATATTTTTTGAGTGTCTACTATATCCTGAACAGTATACCTACACTAGAAACCAAAGGACAACTCTGCAAGAAACAGGGGGTAGGGGTCGTCAAATGCTATAACGAAGTCAAGGGAATGAGTCTGACAAAGGGCCAGTGGTTGCAAGGAAGGAAGAGTGTCCTTGACTGCTCTGGAGAGTGTAATTTTAGTAGAGAGCCGGAAGTGGATGCAGATAGTGAACTTTATACACGGAGCAATGGGGAGAAAGTGAGTACAGGGGTTAGAAGGCCGCTTAGCTAGCAAGTTTGGATGTCATAAGTAGGAAAGGAATAGGCTGGCAAACACAGGAAGCAGCTGAATCAAGGAAAGGCTTTATTAAGGTAGCAGGTTTGTTGAAGAGAGAGAACTTGAGTTTGAATAGAAGGAAGACAAGCAGTTGTATATAAAGACTGATGTCCTGGGGTGAAATGGAGAGAAAACAGTGCCATTCCATCACCGGTCCAGATCTTCTCTCAGCAAAGGAGGAATGAGCTTACTTCAGAAAATAAATTCCTCTATGTGAATGATTCAGAGACTGTAGGCCTAGAGGGTGGCTCTGGGATGGTTTTCAATCTTCCTCATCCAAGAAGATGGAAATTCTGCCCCAAGAGAACCAGGCTGTAGCCACGTATGTGCTGTGCAGTCAGAAGTACCACTTACCCCCAAAATCCCAGAATAGGAGACAACATCAAAATGGTTCCAGTGTTCTTCACCTTCTGGTATGCATGTCCTTGCCTAATGCCCTCCTCTGGAGTGTAGGCTAACCTACAAACTCACTTGTTATGAATAATACATGTCACTTCCAAGATTAGGTCCCAAAAGGATTTTGGCTTCCCATTGTACTTGTCCTCTTGCTTGCTCTGATGAAGCCAGATGCCACACTGTGATCTGCCTTATGGGGAGGCCCACATGACAAGACACAGCTGAAGCCACTTAGCACATATAACAAAGGAATGGGCTGATTGTCTCCCACTTCATCATACCTCTTTTCCTGACTTTCTTTAACTTCCTTCCTACCCCCATGCTCCTGTTCCAATAACAATTTTACAGCCCTGGCTGAAAAGTATAGATGTTGTATTTCCATGATCAGAAATGTCCCTCTCCTAGGAACCAAATGTCAGCAATTTTCTGAATATAATCTTAGAAGAGAAAGAATCAGGCCCTCAAATGCCCATTTGTCTCATTTTGTGCTATAATATTATGATGAGTTTGGGCTCAAGTAAGCAAAGCAATCTACATTTGGCCATTTCTGTGCGTTTATCCCAGACTGCTAATTTCTAATAAAAAAATCAAATCCCATTTTAACATGACACCATCTTGTTTCCCTGTGGAATTATGCGAACATTCGTAACAATTTTGCTTTTGAATGTGGTGCCACACAGGAAATGCTGATAACACAATTTCTTAACACACACCAAGTACACAGGTTACACAAAAGCAGATTCTATTTTAGCTTTTTTGAGAGGCTGTTTAAAAGTTAAGTTCCCCTTAATGAAACAGCAAGAAAAGGGGCTTTGCTTTTCTTCTCAGCATCCTGGCTATCCCCTCTTTGTGGGCTTATGATGTTTTCCTTCTTCCCTGTGTTATCTGCGTTTCCTGCTCATCTCAACTTGATGGCATGTTGCTGAGACAACTAAGTCGCTAACCTTCTTAACTTGGCTTTTGTTATGTGCTCGTGTGTGTTTAGGCAGGATATTTTCATTTCTCTTAGAACACTCTGTGTCTGCTCTGGGGAGGGCTATTAGACCTGAAGGTGGAGAACAAGGGAGTCTTTTTAAGTACTTGCCATTCAAATCGCCTTTTTACTTCCTTTAAGCCTATCGTTTGTATGTGGGAGGGAGCTGGTGGAAGCTTCCCCTGCCGCCTATGGTCAGGATTAATTTACTCAGGGAAGTCGTACTTGTTCCAACCCAGACTCCTCTAGGGGAAGGGAAAGTCCAAGCAAAGAAGCACACAAACTGTCCATCACTCCTGTTCATTTATTTTCTCTTTCATCCACTTGCCAAAAGTGGGGACCCAGCTTGACTGTAAAATAATTACTCTGTGCAATCCCTTCATCTATTTGGCTATGCAATAGAGTAAGATTCGGACATAAAGACGACACTGGCCTAGCTCCGCACTTGGAGCTGTCCAGGTACTGAAACAATCCTTTGTCTGCCTCTGCACCTCCCTCCCCTCGCTACCCAGTGCTGTGCTCCCCTTGAGCTCTAACCTCAGTCTATCTTAGCCCACCTCACAGAGTGACAGCAGCAGAATTCCTCCTGCTGCAGGAGTAATGGATACAAACAGTAGATCCTAGAAAGTCATTTCTTAAGGCATAACTAATTAGGGACTTCCCTGGTGGTCCAGTGCCTAGGATTCCATGCTCCCAATGCAAGGGACCCAGGGCTCGATCCCAGGTCAGGGGACCAGTTCCACGTGCCACAACTCAGAGTTCTCATGCCACAACTAAAGACCTCACGTGCTGCAACTAAGACCCAATGCAGCTAAGGAAATAAATTAGTATTTTTAAAGACACAATTAATTAAAAGTAGCTTCTAAAGCTAAAGTTTAACTCTGTTGATAGATACAAACTAACCTAAGTGAAAAGTGAGATGGAGAAAAAATATTGAATTTAGAAACAACTTTTAACCCATCTTTGAAATATGTGCCTAAATTTTCCACTTTTTGAGCAGATCGTTCCTTTTTTATTCATCTGTTTTTCTTACAATTTTAATTCAGGTGTCATTTCTATAGGTGTCCTCAAACATCCAACCTTCTGGGGTTACCTTTCCCAAATCAGGAGGATGTCCAGCCGTGTCATCTAGATTCACTCCCATTAATTCCTAAAGACCTTGTTTTCATGGCCACTTCTGACTCAGTTTCCTCCCCCAACCAACTCTCAATGTCTCCCTCTCTCATCTCCTGCGGTGCATTTCTTATCTAAGCTTCTGGTTATTTAAAGGTGGAACACAGATTATCTTTACCTCCCTAAGTCAAGCACTAACCAAATCTGGCACATACAGGAGATTTACGGAAGTCTGGGCTTGGGGTCTGTTAGGTCACAACATGTACAGTAAATGGTTTTCACTCCTTTGCTTCTCAGGATCAATTACTTGCCCCACCACTGAGCACTAAGGCAGCTCCAGCTGTCCTTGGACACCCATGAAAGGGCTGAAGAGAGACACAGATTTCTTTTGAACAACTAAAGAAGATCTCGAAGTTCCTAGCAAGAGCTGAACTTTCTGGGAAGGAAAAAGAATTATGATTTTCAAGAGCCAAAGCCTGAAGTACTTGAACACTATTTGTAAAATAAATTCACATGGGGTAAAATGCAGTCATGATATAGCCATTTTCCTGCTTGACAATGAGATTAAAAAAAAAAAAAAATTTAAACACCTTTCTGGTTCCGAGAGAAAGAGCCTAAAGAAAGAAGAAATCCAGAAAGCAAAAAGAACCAGTGCCTAACTTTCCAGAGCAGGGCCTGGGAGAGAATTCCAGACTCCAAGAGAGGTCCTGCATCTTAAAGGCCTTCACAGCACCAGGGGAGTCAAGTTAGAAGGTGGAAACATGGCTTCAGGAATCCCCTGAGGAGGAGGAGTTCAATCTCAGTGAAAGGAGAGCCTGACCTATGCAGGCACTCCGGAACACATCTACTTTAGTTACAAACATATTATGTTGCTGTTGTTCAGTTGCTAAGTCATGTCTGACTCTGTGAGCCCATGTACTATAGCCTGCCAGCCTCCTCTGTCCATGGGATTTCCCAGGCAAGAATACTAGAGTGAGTTTCCATTTCCTTCTCCAGGGGATCTTCCCCACCCAGGGATCAAACCCGCATCTCCTGCTGGGCAGGTGGATTCTCTATTACTGAGTCACCTGGGAAGCCCATACTACTATTATATTAATATACATGTCGGAGAAGGCACTGGCACCCCACTCCAGTGCTCTTGCCTGGAAAACCCCATGGACAGAGGAGCCTGGAAGGCTGCAGTCCATGGGGTCGCTAAGAGTTGGGCACGACAGAGCGACTTCACTTTCACTTTTCACTTTCATGCATCGGAGAAGGAAATGGCAACCCACTCCAGTGTTCTTGCCTGGAGAATCCCAGGGACGGGGGAGCCTGGTGGGCTGCCGTCTGTGGGGTCGCACAGAGTTGGACATGACTGATGCAACTTAGCAGCAGCAATATACATGTATATATATAATTTTTTGCATATATACACATAAAATAAAATTATATATAACTTTATATCTTTTTATTGAGATAAAATTCACACAACATAAAATTCATCATTTTATCTTTTTTTTTTTCAGATATTAGTGGCTACTTCCCTTCCAGATCCTTCTATGGTCCTAAAGAAATTGAGATTCTTGGAGACTGAGCATGAAAATGCCATAAGTAATTTTACTTATAAATGCTCATTTACCATACTGAAAGCTAATGTACTTTTCAAACACCCCTCTCCAAATATCCAGGATGATAAAGCTTTAGCTTCTTCTATGTCAGCATCATACCAGAACACACATCCCTGGCTTGATTCAGTCAGTCACTCATCTATTCACTGTATTAGTCAGCATCCCTACATTGTGCTGTGGTAACAAGCATCCTCTAAATTCAGCAGTCTCCACCAACAAAGTTTACTTTCAACATGTGAGAAATTTCAGTTGATGGTTGTGATAACTGGAACTTAATCAGAAAATATGTGAAAAATATACTGTGCTCTATCTAGTCCCTTTATTCTTCCATGTAGGAGACTCTAGATTTCAATACTAGATTTTAAGTTCTTTGAAGACAGGGAATCAAATGTACTTAATATTCATGTTTCTCTCACTTCACCTTATGTGTGCTTAATTAAATATTTGTTGAATGAACCACTGAATAAACGTATCTATTGAAGAACTAAACAGGTATGTGAGTTAATGGCATGAGACTTTACATTAAGCTTTCCTGTTAAATGGTAATTAAATGTACTGACATTCATTACAGGCTGAATATATTGAGAATCTAATTGCTCACATGTTGCTCATGCAATTTTCAGTTATTTCAGTGACAACTTGATGTCTTTCTGACATACTTATTGTACCTGGATCAATGGCTATTTAACTGCTAATTGATGTTTTATTAACATATAATAATTCTTATTAAATCTAAATTATAATCTTAATTGAGACACTTTATCTGCAGTGTTTCAACATACAATCCTCATAACATAATGGATAATTGACAGAAATGCTAGTAACATATTATCTGTCACCTTTCTCATTGACCTGAGAACAGATTTTCAGCTGGAAGATTTTTTTCTCTTCATTAAGAAATCTGGCTGTCAACTACACTCACCCCTCAACTGACACCATGTGACCACCAATAGCAAAGGATGAGCACTATTACTTTAAGCATAAACATGGCAGCATAGCTACCAAGGAGGTTGCAATAAGTGTAACTATACCCTGCCCTTGGAGAGAGAAGGCAATGGCACTCCACTCCAGTACTCTTGCCTGGAAAATCCCATGGATGGAGGAGCCTGGAAGGCTGCAGTCCATGGGGTCGCTAAGAGTCGGACACAACTGAGCAACTTCACTTTCACTTTTCTCTTTCATGCACTGGAGAAGGAAATGGCAACCCACTCCAGTGTTCTTGCCTGGAGAATCCCAGGGACGACGGAGCCTGTTGGGCTGCCGTCTATGGGCTCGCACAGAGTTGGACACGACTGAAGCGACTTAGCATAGCATAGCATACCCTCCCCTGGAAAAGGCACTGGCGACCCACTCCAGTACTCTTGCCTGGAAAATCCCATGGACGGAGGAGCCTGGTAGGCTGCAGTCCATGGAGTCACTAAGAGTCGGACACGACTGAGCGACTTCACTTTCACTTTTCACTTTCATGCATTGGAGAAGGAAATGGCAACCCACTCAAGTGTTCTTGCCTGGAGAATCCCAGGGAGGGGGAGCCTGGTTGGCTGCCGTCTATGGGGTTGCACAGAGTTGGACACGACTGATGCGACTTAGCAGCAGCAGCATACCCTCCCCTGCCCCCAGTGGCTTTGTCTTGACTCCCTGCCCTCTGGCACTTAACTACCCTTTCCTTCATCCCAGCCATCCCTCCCTCTTCACCTGGCCTTTCTTCTTACTGTGTGATTCTACCCCAGTCAAGGGGAAGGTCCTGCCCCACCTTGGTCTGCCATTTGGGCAACAGCTCCCCTTCCTGGATCAGCCTGATTTCCTCCTCTTATTTACTCTTACCTAATCCATGCACCTGAGTTCAATCCCTAGGTTGGAAAGATCTCCTGGAGGAGGGCACGGCAAACGCACTCCAGTATTCTTGCTTGGAGAATCCCCATGGACAGAGGAGCCTGGAAGGCTATAGTCCATGGGGTCACAGATAGTCAGACATGACTGAGCGACTAAGCACAGCACAATCCATTCACTGTTGTTTCTGAATTCTACTGGCCTACTCATGCCAATCCTGACCTCAGCCACTAGTTCACACAGCTGCTGATCTAGACCCAGTCTTGAGTTCCAGTTCTCCCATCTGGATTTTTGGCTGGGTTTCCATAAACCATGGTTTGGTATCTTAGCCTCATTCCTGTTCCCTTAATAATACCAACCCTCATCTGGGGCCTAGCTGCTCTCAATCTACCCTGATGCTGATAACATCTAAATTTCTGATACATTGTTTCTGAACCCCTTGTTGTTGTGGATATCAGAGAGTCTACTCTGCATGCATTCACCACCTCATCCCCCACAAAGTACTCTCTCCTACAGTGGTCATCTGCCTCAGGAGAAGCTGACAGCTACTCCAACTCCAGCAATAGGCCAGATGAATTCAAAGGAAATCTATCATCTTCGCTGATGGTGACTGGTTCAAGTATGAGCCAATGTGGATTATAGGGGTTTCCAGAGGGACACTCTCACTTTTCTTCTGGACGTGATCACATCCACACATGGTGCATGGGAGTGGTTAGTCACCTCATCATCTATCTCAGGATGATGCAAGAGAAGCAGAATGAAAAAACAGACAGAAAGGCAGTCCAAACCATTGGATAAAATCAACCCTGAAGCCAATCTTGCCTCTGGAATTCCAGTTACATGACCAAATGACCTTCTATTTGGCATACACCTATTGTGTTGGTGTTTTCTACTATTGTAGCTGAAAGCATCCTGGTTGGTGCACATGCCTCTCAGAACTCAGAATCCTTTAGCTGGACACATCACTTACCCCTCCCCTGCTTAATACTGGCTGTATTCTAATCAAGCCAGTATCCCATTGTGTTTGATGTTCTCTGCTGTTCTCTTAGCCAGTGCAGATGGGTCTATACTCAAGTACTCTCCCTCAGGGGACAGGTCTCACTCTAAGTTCCAACGCTTCTCAGTTGTCTGAGCCCTGGTACATGATGTTCACATTTCAAGACAGAAGCAAATGAAAAGAACTCATGTAAAAGTACATAGTCCAATTCTTAGGAATTCCAAACCAGTATGAGAAAATAGGCAAATGCTTTTAGAAAATATGGGTCTATAAACAGTGACAATTTTTTAAAAACCAAAGTCTTACAAATAATACATAAAATGAGAATAGTAGGCACATCAAAACATAAATGAACAAATCTCCCTAACAAGTAAGTGTACCATCAAATATATATTTGGTGAGATGACCTCAGATATTACCAAGGAAAAAGTCTACCTTGAAAGCAGCTATCAGAATGTAATAGCATTGAGATTATGAGTATTTGCTTGGCCCTTTTATAAACATTTTATTTAATAATATTCATTGACCATTTTTCTCAGAATGATCAAAACGTATCTTATGTTTTGAAACACTATGTTGAACATGCTACTTTTACTGACATTTTCCAGCTTTCATAAATAGAGTTAAGGATCTCAAAGAATACTTAACCAGTGAGAAAATGTTGTGACTCATTGGCAGGGGTTCTGGCAGAAGCCATACCACTCTCCCTGGCTTTCTGTCCTCAGAGCTGTCTTGCTCTGCTGAGTACTAATGGATCACCCCTACCCTGGTCCAACCATGAACTACTTCAAAGAGTGGGATGGGTTTTCACAGTAAAATGAAGTTTGTTTTACAAATTAAAAATATGCAGCACAACAGTCATCAAGACAGTATGGTACTGGCACAAAGACAGACATATAGATCAATGGAACAAAATAGAGAGCCCAGAAATAAATCCAGGCACCTATGGACACCTTATCTTTGACAAAGGAGGCAAGAATATACAATGGAGAAAAGACAATCTCTTTAACAAGTGATGCTGGGAAAACCGATCAACCACCTGTAAAAGAATGACATTAGAACACTTTCTAACACTATATGCATAAATAAACTCAAAATGGATTAAAGATCTAAATGTAAGGCCAGAAACTATAAAACTCTTGGAGGAAAACATAGGCAGAACACTCTCTGACATAAATCACAGCAAGATCCTCTATGACCCGCCTCCTAGAATAATGGAAATAAAAACAAAAATAAACAAATGGAATCTAATTAAACTTAGAAGCTTTTTTGCACAAAGAATAAAACTATAAGCAAGGTGAAAAGGCAGCCTTCAGAATGGGAGAAAATAATAGCAAATGAAGCAACTGACAAAGAACTAATCTCAAAAATATACAAGCAGCTCAATACCAGAAAAATAAATGACTCAATCAAAAAATGGGCCAAAGAATTAAACAGACGGTTCTCCAAAGAAGACATACAGATGGCTAACAAACACATGAAAAGATTCTCAACATCATTCATTGTCAGAGAAATGCAAATCAAAACCACAATGAGGTACCATCTCATGCCAGTCAGAATGGCTGCCATCAAAAGTCAACAAACAATAAATGCTGGAGAGGGTGTGGAGAAAAGGGAACCCTCTTTCACTGTTGGTGGGGATGCAAACTAGTACAGCCACTATGGAGAACAGTGTGGAGATTCCTTAAAAAACTGGAAATAGAACTACCATACGACCCAGCAACCCCACTGCTAGGCATACACTCCAAGGAAATCAGAACTGAAAGAGACACATGTACCCCAATGGTCATTACAGCACTGTTTACAATAGCTAGGACATGGAAGCAACCTAGATGTCTATCAGCAGACAAATGGATAAGGAAGTTCTGGTACATATACACAATGGAATATTACTCAGCTATAAAAAAGAACACATTTGAGTCAGTTCTAACGAGGTGGATGAAACTGGAACCTATTATACAGAGAGAAGTAAGCCAGAAAGAGAAATACCAATACAGTATATTAACACATATATATGGAATTTAGAAAGATGGTAATGACATCCCTATGTGCAAGATAGCAAAAGAGACACAGATGTAAAGAGCAGACTTTTAGACTATGTAGGAGAAGGCAATGGCACCCCACTCCAGTACTCTTGCCTGGAAAATCCCATGGACAGAGGAGCCTAGTGGGCTGTGGTCCATGGGGTCGCTAGGAGTTGGACATGACTGAACGACTTCACTTTCACTTTTCACTTTCATGCATTGGAGAAGGCAATGGCAACCCACTCCAGTGTTCTTGCCTGGAGAATCCCAGGGACGGGGGAGCCTGTTGGGCTGCTGTCTATGGGGTCGCACAGAGTCAGACACAACTGAAGTGACTTAGCAGCAGCAGCAGGAGAAGGTGAGGGTGGGACAATGTGGGAGAATGGCATTGAAACATGTATATATCACCATATGTAAAAATAGATGATCAGTGCAGGTTCGATGGATGAAGCAGGCACTCAAAGCTGATGCTCTGGGACAACCCAGTGGGATGGGGTGGGGAGTGAGGTGGGAGGGGGGTGTGGGATTGTGGGACACATGTATACCCATGGCTGATTCATGTTGATGTGTGGCCAAAACCACCACAATATTGTAGAGTAATTAGCCTCCATTAAATAGATTAATTAATTTTTTTAAATATATGCAGCACAATTTTCTGGGGGAAAAATTTTTATAATATCCAAAACCCAGGTAAGTAACTATAGAGATAAGCTTTTACCTATCTTCCTTGAACAAAACTAACTCACAAGCTCTTTGACATGAAACAGTGATTAAAAAACAAAAAACTCAGCCTTTGGAATGACTTGGTTTCAAATCCAGACTCCACATTTACTAGCTGAATGATCCCAGGTCAAGGACTTAAGTTCCTAATCTCAGTATCACTGTAATCGTGGGTGGTACTTTATGCCAAGCCAGCTCTCACCGATCTCGAATGTAAATAGTTCACAAGCTCTTCGACAACTCTTTCCCAGTCTAACCTCTCTAAATTGGGCTGGATGGCTCACTTTGGCTTACACAATGCCCTACATTTACCTGCTTCACAATTCCTACTACACTGTGTTGTTATGTTCATTTTCATGTCTATCTCTTCTCACAGTCCTGAGCTCCTCATGAACAAGGGCCATGGATTGCTTGTTCTGTGTGCCCAGAGGCCCCCATGGTATCTAGCAGGTAATAGCTCTTAAATAAATCCATATTGAATGAATGAATGAGTAGATGTACTTCTATAGAAAGTAGACATGTTGGAGTGAAGACACATGTTTCCTAATTCACTAATTATTATCTTTGTTTGGCAAGCATAACCTAGATATGAAAAAAGTTTTTTTATTATTACATCATTTGTGGTTGAGGTATAATTATCACAAATGATAACACACAGATGTTAAGTTTAAGTCCAACTGAAATTGGCCTACATCGGTTCCATTCAGTTCAGTCACTCAGTTGTGTCCAACTCTTTGCAACCCCATGAATTGCAGTACGCCAGGCCTCCCTATCCCTCACCAACTCCTGGCGTTTACTCAAACTCGTGTTCATCAAGTCGGTGATGCCATCCAGCCATCTCATCCTCTGTTGTCCCTTTCTCCTCCTGCCCCCAATCCCTCCCAGCATCAGGGTCTTTTCCAATGAGTCAACTCTTCACATGAGGTGGCCGAAGTATTGGAGTTTCAGCTTCAGCATCAGTCCTTCCAATGAACACCCAGGACTGATCTCCTTTAGGATGGACTGGTTGGATCTCCTTGCAGTCCAAGGGCCTCTCAAGAGTCTTCTCCAACACCACAGTTCAAAAGCATCAATTCTTCAGCACTCAGCTTTCTTCACAGTCCAACTGTCACATCCATACATGACCATTGGAAAAACCATAGCCTTGACTAGACAGACCTTTGTTGGCATATGGCAGAAAGTGAAGAGGAACTAAAAAGCCTCTTGATGAATGTGAAAGAGGAGAGTGAAAAAGTTGGCTTAAAGCTCAACATTCAGATAACGAAGATCATGGCATCTGGTCCCATCACTTCATGGCAAATAGATGGGGAAACAGTGTCAGACTTTATTTTGGGGGGCTCCAAAATCACTACAGATGGTGACTGCAGCCATGAAATTAAAAGACGCTTACTCCTTGGAAGGAAAGTTATGACCAACCTAGATTGACCTACATAAATATGATCAATTAATTCTTGACAAAGATGCCAAAGTAGTTCAACAGGAAAAGAAAATCTTTTCAACAAATAATACTGAAAACTTGAATGTATAGGGGGAAAAAATTCCTACCTCACACCTTACACAAAAATTAGAGATGGATAATAGCTCTAAAAGTAAAAATTTAAGCTATATAAGTTTTAAAAAAAATTGGAAAAAAATTGCAAAACCTTGGACAAGATACAAAAACATTAATCATAAATGAAAAAAATGATAAATTATACCTCATCAAAACTTTTTAACTTACTTATCAAATACATTATTAAGAGAATCAAAAAGGATAGATTATTTTTAAAACTTAAAGAATGAAGTTTACATCACAGGTACTTTTTCTCAGTGAATCTCAAATTTTACTCTCAGATCCAAGAACCTTCATTCTACTCCCTCTGCAAGTCAGAAATCCAAGCCCCATGTCTTTTGGGCTCACTCAAGACTCTTTTGGCTAATGGGCAATCATTTTTTCCCTTTCTTTGGCTTTGGAGACCTGAAGATGAAAGCAGAGCAGAAAGATAATCTCTGCCATTCTCCCCAGGTTCTTAAAACTCGTATGTGTCTCTCTTCCAGCTAAGTAACACTTGGCAACTATATTTTTACACTGCTACCTCCTCTAACTCGTTTCACTATTTCACCTCCTTTGAAAATTTCGGTAAGAAAACAAAATGTATGAAAACATAAGCAGCTCAAAATCATTTTTAACTATGCTCCACAAACATCTCTATGTCTCAAGGAATATGTATACTTACACTTGAATACTTAGGTAAAAGCATTTGAGCATGAAAAAGCTGTTTCTACAACCAGAATTTTCCCACATATATCTTTAAATTGAGTTAAAAATTTAGATGAAATTGAATATTTTTATTTTAAAAGTTGTGAGGATCAAATAGATATCATATATGAAAATTCATTATAAACTGCAGTGCACGAGAGATGCATAAAGTTTTTCAGTTGTCAACTTCCAGAAATATGGTAGAGTAAACATTCAGAAGGTCTCTCATTCTAAAATACAGCTCAATCCTGGATAAACTTCAGCAAATACAATTTTTAGTTACCAGATTCTGCAGAAACCTAGAAAAGTCTCAAAGAAAAGGAAAAAGAGACAGCAGATTGAACCCAGTGTTGGGAATTTGGGCAATAATTAAATGCAAAAGATTTTCCCTGATTGAAAATGTTAAATTACTAACATCAAGTCTGCTATAGGAAAACTGATCCTTGGTCCTCATTAAAGTGCTGATGCTGATATTTCGGAATTATTCCAGGATGTTCAAAGGAAATTAAAGCGTTTCTAGTTCAATCATTTCTCCCTGGTTCCAAACAGATACAAATAAAATTTCCCTCTGGAAAAACACTTTCCATATAATGGGCCCTCAAAAGTCCCACAGATTAAAGACAACATATGCGTTCACATAAAAAACTTACAAAACTCACACAAGGAAACAAGTAAGTCTGAATAAGAATCAGCATAAACAGAGTTGACACCCACGAATCTTAAATATTCTCAAAAGAAGAATTTAAAATAGCTATTATGCATTATTTAAAGAAATAAAAGGTAGAACTTTGACAGTGATGAGTAACTAGAAGGTATTAAAGATGACCTAATAGGCTTTTTAAAGGGCAAAAAAGCTTTTAGAAGTAAAAATATAATAGTTGAAATTAAAATCTAATGGATGAGTTGAACAGCAGGTTAGTCACAGCTGAAAAAACAACGATGAACTGAAACGTGGAGGTGAATAAATTATCTCAGTTACAGCACAGAAAAATGAAAAGATGGAAACACAACAGATTAAGAGATGTGGGCAAGACAGTAGCAAGCATTCAGAGTACCAGAGAAAAGAACAGAGAATGGAGGAAAGAAATATTGAATAGAAAATGGCTTAGAATTTTCTAAACCTGATGAAAAACATAGTCTTTAGAAATAGGAAGCACAACATGTACTAAACTGGACAAATAAAATTAAATCCACAGACACATTATGATGAAATTCGAACCACCAAAGACAATGAGAAGATCTGCAAGTCATTCAAAGAACAGAAAAACAGATCACCCACAAAAGAACAGCAAATAAGCAAAGTTGATTTTCCAATAGCATCCTTGGAACCCTGAAGTCAGCGAAAGGATATCCTTAAGCTGCTGAGAAAAAATGACTGTCAACCTAGACTAGGCAAAATTATCTTTCATCTAAACAAAGATTTTGGAGAATGGCATTGAAACATGTATAATATCATGTATGAAATGAGTCGCCAGTCCAGGTTCGATGCACGATACTGGATGCTTGGGGCTGGTTCACTGGGACGACCCAGAGGGATGGTATGGGGAGGGGGGAGGGAGGAGGGTTCAGGATGGGGAACACATGTATACCTGTGGCGGATTCATTTTGATATTTGGCAGAACTACTACAATATTGTAAAGTTTAAAAATAAAATAAAATTTAAAAAAATAAAAATAAACAAACTTTTATAGTGTTCTGCCAGGAGAATGTCAGTAAAGAACTTCCAAAACTGAACTTCAGTTCTCAAATGGTCTTTTAAATGAGATTCGCATCCTTAATGAGAAGACATCATCTCCTAAAGAGAGAAAATTCATTCTTGCTAGGCAAAAAAAAAAAAGTTGCTCTTTTTGTGTATCTTTCTAAGAAAGCTCCAAGTCTTCTTCAGTATATGAACTACCAAAGTGAGCACAAACACTCCAAATCTTAACAATACCAGTTACCTCCAAAGCGATCTATGGATTCACTTGCAAATTCCAATCAAAATTTTCCAAGGAAACCGGCTAGTCAATTCCAAAATGTATACGTAAAAGCAAAAGTGTCCCAAGATACTGATAAACACTGGGTTTGAGGAAATTGTCCAAATATTATGACATTTCATAAACTATAGTAATGACAACAGAGCAGTATCAGCTCAGGGATCAAGAAACCAATTGATGGAATAGAGTAGCAAGACCAGGAACAGCTGTTGCATTGTGTAGACAGAGAACACTCTGCTCCAACATTGCCAGCAAGAGTGCCATGCTTCTCTTTGGTTCTCCTGAACCAATCACTGGTCTTCAGTATTTGGGGATAGGATGATTAAGTATCATGACCCCACCCATAGAGCCAGAGAAGGGAGAGCCCTTATAAAACCACAAGGACAGAGAAAGGGAAAGGAGTGATCCCCGCCGAAAGAAATCAGTTCAGTTGCTCAGTCGTGTCCAACTCTTTGCAACCCCATGAACCGCAACATGCCAGGCCTCCCTGTCCATCACCAACTCCCAGAGTCCACCCAAATCCATGTCCATTGAGTCGGTGATGCCATCCAACCATCTTATCCTCTGTCATCCCCTTCTCCTCCTGTCCTCAGTGTTTCCCAGCATCAGGGTCTTTTCAAATGAGTCAGCTCTTCGCCTGAGGTGGCTAAAGTATTGGAGTTTCAGCTTCAGTCCTTCCAGTGAACGCCCAAGACTGATCTCCTTTAGGATGGACTGGTTGGATCTCCTTGCAGTCCAAGGGACTCTCAAGAGTCTTCTCCAACACCACAGTTCAAAAGCATCAATTCTTCAGCACTCAGCTTTCTTTATAGTCCACGTCTCACACCCATACATAACTACTCGAAAAACCATAGCCTTGACTAGACGGACCTTCGTTGACAAAGTAATGTCTCTGCTTTTTAATATGCTGTCTAGGTTGGTCATAACTTTCCTTCCAAGGAGTAAGCGTCTTTTAATGCCAAAGGAAATAGGGGCACCAAAAAACAGGGGAGGGAAAGAGATGCCAACAGGAAAAAAAGTATCTAACACACATGCTATAGGCCAGTTTTCATAAAAGTGATGTATTTAGTGATGAAAGGAACAAGGATGTTGGTACAAAGTATTTACAAACATGGCCATGCAGACTCACAGACACACACATGAGTAAGGCGTGTTCATTTCACTCTTATGCCCCTGCTTGATCACCATGTCTTTTGTTTTCAGGTGAATTCTTAGTCTTATTCTTTCTAAGTCAGTATCTTAGAAAGAATCTTTTTTTTTCAACCCAGGCCTCTGTTTCATTGTCTCTGAACATTTTTCTCAAAACAACATATTTTCTTGCCATTCTGTGAAGCATTTCCCAAAGCACATTGTACAGGATCCAAATGTTTGGGATGTTGCTGCATACTTTATATATATATATATATATATATATAAATACTTAAGATATTTTTTTCACATGTACACACTGCTATATTTTGGGCTTCCCAAATGGTGCTAGTGGTAAAGAACTCGCCTCCCAATGCAGGTGACATAAGAGACTCAGGTTCAATCCCCGGACCAGGAAGATCCCCTGGAGGAGGGCATGGCAACTCAATTCAGCATTCTTGCCTGGAGAATCCCATGGACAGAGGAGACTTGCAGGTTATAGTCCATAGGGTCATAAAGAGTCAGACATGACTGAAGAAACAGCACTGCTGTATTCACCTATTTATTTTTATTTATTTTTGGCTGTGCTGGGTCTTCGTTGCTGCACACGGGCTTTCTGCAGTTGCAGAGAGTGGGAGCTACTCTCTAGTTGCAGTGAGCAGGCTTCTCATTGCAGGGCACAGGCTGTAGGCACACGTGTTTCAGCAGTTGCAGCACAAGGGCTCAGTAGCTGCAACTTGCTGGCTGTAGTGTGTGCGTGTATCAGTAGTTGAGGCCCACAGGCTTAGTTACTCCACAACTTGTGGAGTCTTACCAGACCAGGGATCGAACCCATGTCCCCTGTCAGCAGGCGGATTCTTATCCACTGTGTCACCAGGTAAGTATGGTAATTATATATTTTTCATCCATTACAAAATAAGTCAGAACAGTTCATTGAAGCACCACATCTTATGTGCCACACTACTTGCCTCTGGAGCCTTCCCCATGACCTTGAGCACTGGGAAGCTTCCACAGTGGAATCCAACTGAAATGCTACCCCTCATACTCCTTACACCAGTGACCCAGGGCATCCTCTCTTCTCCAGGTAGTGACAACCACCAAACGCAGACCTCCTTTAAAGACACTGGGGAGCAGTTTCCCCTGGGAACTCCCCCACACTGGAGGCATTCCCAAACATGGGCAAGTTAGAATGTAACCAGTGGCAGGTCATAGGTTCTGACCCGTCCCATTTTCCACCCCTCCTGCTACTATTGCTCAGAGCTTATCTCTCATCTATCTAGAGCAACAGACCTGTTGAAGTACAATGAGATGGATAGTTTTTCTTCTTCTAAATTTTCTCTGATAAGGTTATATTAGTTTTATGATAAAATCATCATAAAGTTTTATAAGTATTTTCTAAACAATCTTAACTTAGTATTGAGTTAAGGGGTATTACCCATATAGACCTCCACATAAAATTTCACTAGTAGCCCTCTTAGGAAGCACTAGTTTGGAATAGAAAGAACACAGTATTAAATTGAAGAATCTGGGTTTCAGTCCTGGCTTCTCCACTCCCATCAATGTGAATTTGCAAAGGCTCTTGAATTGCCAAGCCTTGGCTTTCTCTTCTATAAATGGGGAACTTGTGATGTGCCTCAGAGACTGTTGTGATTACTTATTTGAAAAAACACAGTCAATCCTCATGCCAACCCCAACCCTAGGAAGCTGATATCATCTCCAGGTAATTATTATCTCCTTTCTATGGAAGAGGAAACTGGGGCACAGAGAGGGTACATAACTTACTCAAGGACACACAACTAAGAAGGTGACCAGCCTGGATTTGAACACAGAGAGCTATTTGGAGCCTATACTCTTGACTAACATGCTGTATTGCTTCCTAACTCAGATTATATGAAAATTAAATAAGACAATGTATGTCAAGGATTTATATTCCCCTGACCAACTCCCAGACTACAGGTGTCAGGTAGAAAGGGACTGGGCTTCCCTGGTGGCTCAGATGGTAAAGAATCCGCCTGCAATGCAGGAAACCTGGGTTCAACCCCTGGGTTGGGAAGATCCTCTGGAGGAGGGCATGGCAACCCACTCCAGGATTCTTGCCTGGAGAATCCACATGGACAGAGGAGTGGGCTACAGTCCATGAAGTTGCAAAGAGTTGGACATGACTGAGTGACTAAGCACAGCACAGAAAGGGACTACATGTCACCATCTTGCATCCTCTTCACTGGATTTGGTCTCTGACAATACCCAGTTAAAATATGACACTCCTAAAATACTTTTGCACAGTTGGTAACAGGCCACTGCCTCAAGTCTCTTCTTCAAGAATTCCCCAGGTCTCCTCAGATCCAGGAACTGAAGAGTTAACCCCTGGCACAGCAAGGTGTCCTCCAGGGACACAGGAAATACCAGTAAACATTTGTTAACTGCGTAGTGCTCCACTCTGGAACCAAACCCAGAGTCATGTCCTTGGTAAATAATGCAAATGGAATTGGGACTGAGGTCTGCCTACCTCCAATGACCATGATCTGTGCTCCAGAGAACACAAGTGTCAGTGTCTGAGGCACTTGAAGCCTGAGACACAGAAGAGAGTTGCTTTCCACCACAGACTCTAGAGCCTAGATGAAAATTCCCACTGCTTTCCAGACTTGCAAGGTCCACCCAAGACCGGCTGGGATCTGGGACCTGGGACGCTTTACTGCAGTGCTTGCACCTGTGTTAGGAGAACCATTGACCAAAACTGCCCTCCACTTTTGGAGAAGGCAATGGCAACCCACTCCAGTACTCCTGCCTGGAAAATCCCATGGATGGAGGAGCCTGGTAGGCTGCAGTCCATGGGGTTGCTAGAATCAGACACAGCTGAGCAACTTCACTTTCACTTTTCACTTTCATGCATTGGAGAAGGAAATGGCAACCCACTCCAGTGTTCTTGCCTAGAGAATCCCAGGGACGGGGAAGCCTGGTTGGCTGCCGTCTATGGGGTTGCACAGAGTCGGACACGACTGAAGCGACTTAGCAGCAGCAGCAGCAGCAGCAGCCCTCCACTCTGGCCAGGCATGATAGTAACCACTTGCATGAGTTCTCTTAAACAGGAGGTCCTGGTAAGGAATCTGGAACTAATAAGCTACCACCAACCATAAGAATTTAGGGAAGGTCAAAAGGAAAGAAGTGATGCCGGTCCGTATATAGACCAACCTCCCAGAATCCTTCTCCTGAAATCCATCTTGGCTGAGTGTGTGTAATACCATGAAGGACCCTGAGTCAAAATTATTGGCCAGAGACAACTCAGAAGCTAACCCCATTACTGTAAAACCTGAGACGGCAAGCCACATGTCAGAGCTGTTCTCCTGAGTTCTCTCACCCTGCTGCCTCCACCCAGGCACCCCTTTCCAATAAAGTCTTTTGCTTTGTCAGCATATGTGTTTCCTCAGACAATTCACTTCCGAGTATTAGGCAAGAATCCACTCTAGGGCCCTGAAAAGTGTCCCCTTTCCTGCCACATCTGGACAAACGTCTCCTCTAACAACAAAATACAAAGAAACTCTAAGGGGCTAAAAACAACTGCATGCGTGTACAGTTGGGGCAAACTATGGACAATGAGATATTAATACAAAAAGACCAAAAACCCAACTGCCATTTCTGAAGAACTGGGAAAAATCAGGGTATCGGGAGCAAAATTAGGGTACTGTGCATGCCCCCCTGCACTCAATACCATCCAAAGGGGTGGGCAAACCACCTAAGCCACCTCTCTGGTCAGATCCCTGGACCCACCTCTACCCTCACCCTATATAAAGAACCAGCCCCAACCCCACCTAAGAGAGAGAGCAAGGGAAATTGTTACTTGTCCTTGCTCCCTCCTGCTGCAGCAGGAGCCCCAAGAAAGCCCTGTCAGAATTTCTTATCTGGTCTCTTATCAATTTCTATTTACTGGGGAAGACCAAGAACCCTAGATGGTAACACCCCCATCATCCTGTCTCCCTGAGCTCATCGCTACTTCTCTGCCACACACCAACTGCAATGGCTTCCTTCTGCTCCTTGGCTGTACTTGGTTTCTGTGACTTGGAAAGCTCTTCCAGCAGATTCTCACCTTGTGGCTCCTTATCATTCAGATCACATCTCAGATGTTCCCTTCACCCCCACAGAAGACTTCCCAGGCCACCAGACGTCAGGTTACTGCTCTGCCAAACACCAAACCATTGTCACAATCACCTGAACTATTGCCTTTTGCTTTCTGTTCTTTTTTTTTTTTTTGCTTTGCTGTCCCTAGCATGCAAATACCATGAAGCTATTCTCTGTTTTACTACTGTATTCGCAGCTCTCAGCACATTTCTGAGTAAATGAATGAGGAGCAAGTGTAGATATTCAGGAAGTGATATCCAACTGGTTAAAGCAGGCCAAGGACCGACAGCTTTAAAATACAGCAGGAAATATCAAAGGAAGCCTGATTCTAGCAAAGATTCATCCTCCTGCCAATAATAAGTGAGCATCTGCTATATACCAGGCACCATCCTAGGTACTGGGGGTACACAGGGGAACAGGGGAAAATCCCTGCCTTCATAAGGTTTTTCTAGTAGCAGAACTCAGGCAATACATATCATATATATTACATGAGTAAACATATCACATAGCCAATGGAGGTAAATGCTAAGGACAAAAATGAAATATAAAACAGCATTAGGTGGTATAGGGAAGCTATAGGGGAGTGTGTAGTTCTAAGGAGTCATTTAAAGACCTGGAGGCTGCGAAGCAGGGAGTCACCAGGGTTATCTGAGGGGAGAGCATTCCACAAAGGCCCTTGTGCAAACATGCCTGGGAAAGGGCATCTTTCTGAGAAAAACAAGGTGGCTCCAGTGGAAGCTAGTAGATTAGGACACAAGGCCCTGAGCCAGATGGGAGCCATTGGAGAGATGTGAGGAGAGGACAGACATGCTCTGCTATGTTAGCACAAGCTGGAGGGTGCAGCCTAGGGGAGGGAGGCAGAATAGCTCAGAGGCTGTTTCATGGCAATCCTACAAGCAAGAGATCCTGGTGGCTTGGACCACAGTGAGAGGCGTGGAAGGGGAAAGAGAGAGCGGGATTCTGAGTATCTGAAGTCAGATTCTGAAATCACAGCAACAGTTGTGGAGAGAAAGGAGCTAACAATTGTCAGAGACACCTTGAATATTTTTGCCAGTGATGACACAATCTGGGAGCAAGAAGAGGTTGGGAGAAAGGAGCGAGTAAGCAGGGAGATGACGTGGAGTTTGGGGCAGAAATGCCAGAGATCAGTGGGAGAAACAGCCTCACCAGACAAGAGAAAGAAAGAAAAAGAAGGCATGGAAGAAGTCTTTCTGGTTGTGGCTGCCTCTTCTTCTGAAATGCTGTGTCTCTAAATAAAGCATCCTTTCAAGAAGACAAACTCCTGGTAACCAAGGCCAGATTCATGGGCATGTTGGTGATCTGTGTAGTTGCTCAGAAGAGGTGTGCTCTTGGTTTAATGCTCTGCTGTCCCTGTCTTAAAATCCTAGCTTAAACCAGGGTCCCCTGGTTTCCATTTTGCACTGGGCGTAGCTCAGTCAGTAAAGAATCTGTTTCCATTTTGCACTGGGCGTAGCTCAGATTCAGTAAAGAATCTGCCTGCAATGCAGGAGACGCAGGTTCTATCCCTGGGCCAGGAAGATATCCTGGAGAAGGAAATGGCAACCCACTCCAGTATTCTTGCCTGGAAAATCTCATGGACAGAGGAGCCTGGCAGGCTAGAGTCCATGAGGTTGCAAGGGTCGGACACGACTTAGAGACTAAAACCCATCCACCCCCATGTATTATGCAGCTAATGCTGCTGACAATGCTCTCCACTCACCCGCTACATTATAAAGGACGTCTCCAGGTGGGATGTTTTGTGGGGAAGGCTGAGATGATGACATTGGAAGAGCCCTTGGACCCTTCGGAGAAGGAGGTGCCGTGTCCGTCTGTGCTCTGAGCAGCGCCGCAGTAACTCTGGGAGCATTAGCACATGGCCCTGCAGCAAAGGGCCTCCCTGACCTCTTTAAAAAAGAGAAGGACAAGAACAACACAAACAATGTCTCTGGTGGAAAAATACAGCATTCCATCTTTCCCGAGTTTATCTCTGCCCTCCAAAAACAAATGCATCAAGGAATGGTCCCAGAAACCAAGGTTGTCATTTTGATTGGTGCCAAAAATTGGGACCCAGCCACAGTCTTATGATTGATTCTGAGACACAGAATGGAAAACATTAATATTGATTTATCTGTTCATTCTCTTTATTCACTGTTCATCCATTTGCCCAGGCTAGCCATAACAACTAGACACTACAAAATTAAATTTAAAACAACTCTTCTATCTGTGGTAGACTCATTCTCCTCCTCTTGCTCCTAGGACTGCAGTTCCAGTGAGCTAAAGCATCCATTAATTCTATTTTTTAAATATCATGCAATCCACTCAGCAGGAACTGGAGAACTCACAAAAATAATATTGGAATAATGTAAACCTAAAAATTCTAAACCAGATTGACAGAATTTGTTCCCTTATGGCTGTTTCGGTGCCATTGTGGAACATCTCAGAAAATTATAAAAAGGAGCAATAGCAGCTTAATAAGCAGGTATTCACAGCTTAGCTTATAGCATCCAAATAATAAGCATGTTTTTGTCCTCACACAGCATCCTTCAGTGCAGCCCAGACACTCCACAGCCCAAAACATGAGCAGAGCCTTAGCCAGTGACCTAGAGTGTTTGTATTTCTATTGAGGTGTCTTTAATATGGAGTCAATCAACTAAAAGCCAAATATGTCTTAATTATTTACTAGGTACCAGCACTATACTCATATTACTGATAAAGGAAGATTAGAGTTTGCTTTCAAAGAGCATGGCACCAAACTGAATTCTGTAGAACTGCTCTGGCTTAGCTCCCATGATGGATAAGCCATAGCACCATCCAGCAATTACTGTCTTGTTACCTCAATGCCCCAGCCATCCGTCTTCAAAGCTCCAAATATGAGATCCTTTATCATATCACAGGTCTAAACTCCTACCATAAAATAATGTTAAGACCTCCTTTTCTCTCTCTCTGTCTCTCTGTCTCTCTGTGGAATCCACAATTGAAAAGTAGAAAAGTGAAAAAAAAAAAAGTCAGACCTCAAAAAGAGACATAAGTGACTGGCAGACCATCAAGACAACTGAGAACTAAACAGTCATCTCTAATGGGAAGGATGCAGGATTATGCGCCTAGAGAACAAGAGAGCACATGGACAGAGATTCCACCAACATGAGCTGGAAAAGCTCTGTCCAGAGGAGAACATGAGAAGCTCTTACAATGAACTGTTTGAGTATTTCCTTGCTCTGCTTCACTCTGTATGAGATTTATAGGCACCTCTGAATAAGTGCATCAAGATGGAAACATCCATTTATCTGAACAGAAGGACATCCATATCATTCTGGGGGAAAGCGCTTTGTTTTGAGGTCACTTAGGCCTACCTCATATGCACTAATGCAGTTCCCCCACCAGATGAGCCCCATGTCCTGGGAATCCATTCTAGGGTTTGAGGGAAAAGCCCAACTAATAGCAAAGGGTCGTTTTTCCTGCTTTGCTGAGATTCTCACACAAGGTCAGGTTCTTCCATTACTCCTGAAACAAAAGGCAAGAAACCCAATCATATCATTTTAAGATTCTTTTTAAAGACTGAGAATTAAAAAAAATAATAAAACTTAAAATTAAAAAAAATAAATAAAGACTGAGAATTAATTTATTTGCTTGTAAAAATGAGTTCCCCATGGGTTAAAATGACACACTAAGCAAAATCCAGCTTTACTTGGCAATTAACTAATGGGCCTTAACAGGATGCCCTTCCTCCAGCAGGTGTTTTTGGCATACTGAATTAACAACAAGAGATAAACTTTATGTTCTTCTGACCCAATTTTCAATGCATACCCTTGTTTTACGATAAGACAATTGATATACTCAGAAAGACTTTCCTTCAGTCAGATCTGTACCTATGTTTTTAAAATAAGAGGTTATATAAAGGAAATTTATTTCCCATTGCCACTCATTTCTAACACATTAAGTATCAATACTTCAAAAGTCATTACTTGTTTCTCTTCAAAAGAGAATTGAATTTAAGAAGGAAGCTTATCTAAGTTCTTTAAGATTTGGAAAGTAATTCCCAAGATAGGCATGTAGTCATTTCAAGGGAAAGTTTTACTTAAACAGAGGGAGCCATATGATTAAAAATGAATGTTCTTTGAAATGTTTTAAGCTTTACTTTGAAAAAAAAAATCTAAGAAAAAATGTGGTTTCTCCTAAGATAATTTCCAAAAGCAACCCTTCGCCCAATACGAGTTTCACATAATTGCAGCTCTGGAATCAATTCTGTTTGTAGAACAACAGAGTAATCTTCTCCCAAGACTACAAAGGACATTGGAGAATGTTCCATTTGTTTAGCCTAAAAACAATGTTACTTTTATAAAATAATGCACACTTACATTAGAGAGCAAACCAAGCATCACTGGGGACCATTGTAAGTCACTGATATTTATTAGTATCTTTTTCCTTTCCTTTTTTATGGTAATACGTACTTTTTAGCACACTTGAAAAAGAAGGTATACATGACAACCTCCAGGAATGCCTGGGGAAGAGCATCTTCCTTTTAGTATCTAAATACAGACTTGTTTCTAGTTAGTTTACTCAATGGTAAACCAGCTTTGGTAAATCACAAAGCAATGCTTTCAGAGTCTTGCCATAAACTGGAAATAAAAAATGGAATTAGGGGTCAAATTCTTGACCTACCGAGCCAAAATGTTAAGGAAGGGATACTCCATCCTATGGAAATTGTTTCAAAGATGAAAGAAAGGAAGGTCATTAACTAATTTTATGAAGTTACAAATTTAATAACAAAACTAGAAAAGTACAAGATAGACAATTATAGACATCAATTGTTAACATAGAAGGAAGAGTCCTAAAATATTAACAAATCAAGCCCAATAGTATATTTTTTTAAATTACCTCATAATAATTTGGGATTTAGTACAAGATGCAAAGAAAATTCAACATCAGAATCTACTAAAGCATAAATTCATGTTAATGAAATAAAGAGGGAAAAACCTCAGTAGGTACTGACAAATCATTAGTTAAAATTAAGTACTCATGTGTCTCTTTTAAAATGCTTTTAGTGAGCTATGAGTAGGAGAGAATTTTCTTAATACAATTTAAAAATTCACCAAAAGCCTAGACCAAACATAACACATAATGATGACAATTTAGAAACACCACCATTAAAATCAGAAATAAAGACGGCTGCTCTCCCTGCATGAACATCGTTGTAGAAGTGCTACATAACAGTAAGAAAAGGGAAAGAATAGCAAGAAGCTTGGAAAGAAATACATGCTGCTGCTGCTAAGTCACTTCAGTCGTGTCCGACTCTGTGTGACCCCATAGACAGCAGCCCACCAGGCTCCCCCGTCCCTGGGATTCTCCAGGCAATGAAATGGGATTCTCCAATGCATGACAGTGAAAAGTGAAAGTGAAGTCGCTCAGTCGTGTCCGACCCTCAGCGACCCCATGGACTGCAGCCTTCCAGGCTCCTCTGTCCATTGGATTTTCCAGGCAGGAGTACTGGAGTGGGATGCCATTGCCTTCTCCAAGAAATACATGAAGTTGCTACTATTTTTTATTATTATTTCCCACCTATAAATGGAAGATACTCCTCAGACCCAACTATTGAAAGCAACAAAAGAGGTTTGCTAGTTACAAAATCAACATACTAAAACACTAACATCCCTGTACACCAGCAATAACTATTTTAAAATGCAATAGGGGGATTCCCTGCTGGTCCAGTGGTTAAGACTTCGCCTTCCAATACAGGGGAGTGCAGGTTCAATCCCCAGTCAGGGAGCTAAAATCCTGTATGCCTCAGGGCCAAAAACAAAACATAAAACAGAAGCAATATTGTAACAAATCCAATAAAAAGACTTTTTTAAAATGGCCCACATCAAGAAAATTCAAAAAAAAATGCAATAGGGTATGTATGCACATGCATGCTGTGTTCTAAGTCATTTCAGTTGTGTCCAACTCTTTGCGACTCTATGGATCATAGCCCACCAGGCTCCTCTGTCCATGTGATTCTCCAGGCAGGAATACTGGAGTGGGTTGCCACGCCCTTTTCCAGGAGATCTTCCTGACCCAGGGGTCGAACCCACGTCTCTTATGTCCCCTGCACGGGCAGGCAGTTCTTTACCATTAGCGCCACCTGGGAAGCCCAGCATGTTTATATACTGATCGTTTTTGCATTAAAAGTGCATAATTCCAGTAGCAGTGATCTGAACTTAACTTTGTTGAAGCTCTTTGTGAATATGCAAAATGCGTGTGACTAGGGATTATTTCTTCACCTACAAAATGCATTGAGAAGGATTTTAATTAAGTTTCCTTTCTCCTAATTCACTGGGAAGTTTGGTTTGCCATATCTGTGGTTCTGTGGTCTAGTCAATAAAGCAAGACACTGGTATTTATCTTGCAACCTTTTCAAGTGCCCAGCTACTGAAAGTAAAACTGCAATTCACAGTATAGCGATAAGAAGTGACCTAATTGGTACGTGTGAATACCAGTGATGGTGAATTGGAGCTGGCTGATGTGGATGTCTATTTTGAACCCAGTGATTTTTGTCTACTCAGATGAGAGCTGCCAGCTTCACTGGGGGCTAATAACTGTGTTTACTGAAGCAGCCAAAGTGGAAAATTGAGTTTATGTTTACTTTCCCTGCAATATGCTTTCATATGCCAAAATGCCTTAATAACAGCTGGATAGCTGGCTGTCCCCAAACAACCTAGATGTTTGAACTAAAGCAGACCTCCCAAATAACAAGAGCACGTGGAGAACAAGGGTGGACCCGGCCTCTGAGGCTGATGGAGAGGCCTTTATCTCAAATATGTAACTGAGCTGTACCTGTCCTTGCTTAATCCCTGTGCTTTAAAAAAGCAGCTCATACCCTTCCCCCTGCTTGGTTCAGTAATCCCACCCAAAACTAGACTCCACCAAGTATGAATGATTTAGACCAAACCGTTGATCCTAAACAAGTAGAAACAAAGAACAAAGGGAAAGCAGGAAAACAAAACCGGAAAATAAATACTCACTCAATGTCTGCAAAAAAATAAAAAAAAGTGCATAATTAAATTGAAGGTTGACTTTCAGCAGAAAAGTTTTCTTCATCCATTACCTTCACAGGATTTGTTTTTCCTGTGTAAATTTCTAATACCCACTGAGTAAGTCTGGCTAAAAGACTGTTCATAAGTGATTAATTTCAAAGATTTACCTGCTGTGTGAGTCCTCTAATATCCAACGAGGACTGAAATACTATCCGTATACAATAAACATCAGAGATTTCTCTGTGAGTTTTGATTGATGGCTGATTTCTTACAGAGAAAATTTCCATGCTTATTATATTCATTGGGCTTCCCTTGAGTTCCTGAATGTTTCACTTCCAGTCAAATAAAGAGAATTATATGTATGCACATATAATTTACAATAGCAGCAAAACTTTAAAAAAAAAAAAAACTAGAAATAAATCTAAGAAAAAGTTTTAAGAGAGAATTCTTAATATTACGAAAGAACATAAAAGAACTCTTGGATAAATAAGATGTACCTTGTTCATGGATGGGACACTGAATAAAGATGTAATTTTTTTCGCAATAAGGTTAATGTGATTCTAATCTCAGTTGCCATGATCTTCGTCTTCTGAATGTTGAGCTTTAAGCCAATTTGTTCACTCTCCTCTTTCACTTTCATCAAGAGGCTTTTTAGTTCCTCTTCACTTTCTGCCATAAGGTTGGTGTCATCTGCATATCTGAGGTGATTGATATTTCTCCTGGCAATCTTGATTCCAGCTTGTGCTTCTTCCAGTCCAGCATTTCTCATGATGTACTCTGCATAGAAGTTAAATAAACAGGGTGACAATATACAGCCTTGACGTACTCCTTTTCCTATTTGGAACCAGTCTGTTGTTCCATGTCCAGTTCTAACTGTTGCTTCCTGACCTGCATACAGATTTCTCAAGAGGCAGGTCAGGTAGTCTGGTATGCCCATCTCTTTCAGAATTTTCCACAGTTTATTGTGATCCACACAGTCAAAGGCTTTGGCATAGTCAATAAAGCAGAAATAGATGTTTTTCTGGAACTCTCTTGCTTTTTCCATGATCCAGTGGATGTTGGCAATTTGATCTCTGGTTCCTCTGCATTTTCTAAAACCAGCTTGAACATCAGGAAGTTCACAGTTCACATATTGCTGAAGCCTGGCTTGGAGAATTTTGAGTATTACTTTGCTAGCCTGTGAGATGAGTGCAATCGTGCGGTAGTTTGAGCATTCTTTGTCATTGCCTTTCTTTGGGATTGGAATGAAAACTGACCTTTTCCAGTCCTGTGGCCACTGCTGAGTTTTCCAAATTTGCTGGCATATTGAGTGCAGCTAAAAAGCCTCTTGATGAAAGTGAAACAGGAGAGTGAAAGAGGAGAGTGAAAAAGTTGGTTTAAAGCTCAACATTCAGAAAACGAAGATCATGGCATCCGGTCCCATCACTTCATGGCAAATACATGGGGAAACAGTGGAAACAGTGTCAGACTTTATTTTTTTGGGCTCCAAAATCACTGCAGATGGTGACTGCAGCCATGAAATTAAAAGACGCTTACTCCTTGGAAGGAAAGTTATGTCCAACCTAGATAACATATTCAAAAGCAGAGACATTACTTTGCCAACAAAGGTCAGGCTAGTCAAGGCTATGGTTTTTCCTGTGGTCATGTATGGATGTGAGAGTTGGACTGTGAAGAAGGCTGAGCACCGAAGAATTGATGCTTTTGAACTGTGGTGTTGGAGAAGACTCTTGAGAGTCCCTTGGACTGCAAGGAGATCCTACCAGTCCATTCTGAAGGAGATCAGCCCTGGGATTTCTTTGGAAGGAATGATGCTAAAGCTGAAACTCCAGTACTTTGGCCACCTCACGCGAAGAGTTGACACATTGGAAAAGACTCTGATGCTGGGAGGGATTGGGGGCAGGAGGAGAAGGGGACGACAGAGGATGAGATGGCTGGATGGCATCACCAACTCGATGGACGTGAGTCTGAGTGAACTCTGGGAGTTGGTGATGGACAGGGAGGCCTGGTGTGCTGTGATTCACGGGGTTGCAAAGAGTCGGACACGACTGAGCGACTGAACTGAACTGAATCTCAGTTGACAAAGCGGAATTTAGCAAAATGATTTCGTAGTTCACATGAAAGAGTAGAGTTCCAAGAAGAGTCAATGTAATTTTAAAAAGAACAAAGATAGTAGTTCTGGTAGATATCAAGATATCATAACCTTTACAGTAATGAAAACAGTATGGTATTAGTAAAAAGACAGATAAAGAGATTAATGAAACAGAATAGAAAGGCTGAAAATACAAAATATGATAGAGATTGGCTTACACAGTAGAAGGAAAAGGATACAGTATTTAGTTAGTAATGTTGGAAAATTTGGCTAGGGCTTCCCTGGTAGCTCAAAATCTTCCCTGATGGCTCAGTGGGTAAAGAATCTCCCTGAAATGCAGGAGACACAGGAGACATGGGTTCAATCCCTAGGTTGGAAATATCCCCTGGAGGAGGAAATGGTAACCCACTCCAGTATTCTTGCCTGGGAAATCAGACAGAGGAGCCTGGTGGGCTACAGACCCAGGGCTGTAGTCCATGGGTCGCAAAGGGTTGGACATGATTGAGTGACTAACCACAGCACACCTAGAAAATAAACAGTACTACATATAAAAATACATTCTAAGTGAATTAAATGTATAGATACAGAGACTTCCCTGGCGGTCCAGTGCTTAAGACTTCACCTTCCAATGCAGGGGGTAAAGATTCAATCCCTGGGTGGGGAGCTGGGATCCCTCTCAGCCAAAAACCAAAACATAAAACAGAAACAATGTTGTAATGAATTCAATAAAAACTTATTAATGGTCTACATCCCAAAAAAAAATCTCAAAAAAAGGTACATTTGTAAAAATCAAAACTTTAAACTACAGGAGAAAAATAATTGGCCTCCATTTAAAGACAGAAATTCAAAGGCATGTGTTAGTCTTCACTTGCTCCTTAAATTTCAGTAAAATGACAGTCAATGGATTTCTAAGACATTAAAACCACAGAAACAAAAGACATAGAAGAACAAACAGCAGCAGCAAAATCTGCAACCCGACAAGCAGATGGATGAGCAGTAACTTAGTTAACAGATACCCAGAAAGTCAAATTCTAAACTGTCAGTGTAGAAATCAAGAAGCAACTTGATATACTGAACAGAACTGCCAAAAGATTTATCAATCGGTTTTCCAGTACCACTGGACATGAGGGTAAAAGTGAGCTATAAATAAGATCAGTTCAAGTATGTTTAAGAAGCATTTAGACCCCCAAATCTCCACCCTTGCTTTGTCTAATGAGGAAACACCCTTTCTTGACCCCACAGTTTATTCTCTGGAGAGGTCTGTGGGTTGGGGGACACCAGCCTAGTTGACAGCAGGGTACCTTAGGAAAATAGAGAGACTAAAGTAAAAGGTTTAATTCTGAAGTTTGACACTCCCAGCATTTTTTTTCTCTACTTGGTTCCTAAAATTCTGACAGGCAGATATGTACATTCCAATCAAGAGCATGAAAAGCCTTTTCTAGAGGAATATCTTGAGAAAAAGATCTAAAGGTCTAAAGAAAATTACATGGGGAGTTTCTGAACGAAATGGCACCACTGGAGCTGCCTACATGAAGCCTCCAGTTAGCTTCGTGTCCCAGGCGGGCTTAGTGTCCTGCTCAAATACAAGGGAACAAACAAGGATCCCCAGATATTTGAAGAAGTCCTCTGATCCTCTGATTGAAAGATAGGAGCTAACAAGGCAATTTGAAGGAACAGTCTTCAGGTGAGAAGAATGAAAACTTTAAAAATGGTAGCATCATTTCAGACCTAAAATATTGTAAATCCATGAACAAATAACGAGATACCGTTTTAAACAGAAAGAAAAGGAAGATTTTTTTTAAGATACTTGGAAGTTAAAAAGATAGCAAAAAATGAAACACTTCACTTTGAAGGTTAAAAATAAAATTAAAAGACTATCTCTTAAAGAAGGACAAAATCCTAAACAGAAAACTTTGAAAAAAAAGAAACTATAAAAGCGTAGGACGAAAATATTAGAGAAATAATTCAAGAAATTTCCCAGAACAAAAGAGTCTGTATTTTCAGACTGAATGGGTCCAGTTACTGCCCAGAACATTGAGGGGCCGGGGGAGTGGGGAGGGGGAGGCAATTAACCCCTATCAGGACATGCCATCTTGAAACTTCAAAACACCAGAAGACCCTTCAAACTCCCAAAGAAGAAAAGCAATAACCAGAGGTGTCAGACAATAATTACAAGGATAACCTTTTGAAAGGTAAAAGACAGTGGAGCAACGCCTCTAAAATTTTTCTTAAGGACAATTATTTCAACCTAAAATTACACATTCAACAAAAGTATTTTAAGTGAAGGTAAAATAAGGCATTTTAAGATATTCAAGTTCTCAAAAAGTTTCTCTCCGATGCATTAGTTTTCAGGGACCTACTATAACAGGGTCACTGCAAAAACAAAGGTGTAAACCAAGAAAGAGGAAGGTAGAAAAGTACAAACCCAATACAAGAAAGGCAAAAGGAAGTCTTAGGATAACTGTCAGTGCAGGAGACAGCAGTTCTCCTTGGAGGAGGAAAGACATCTTTTCAAGATGACTGACATCATATCTGTTGTATCTGACCATATCAAGGGGAGAGTTTTATATATTCATTCAATTAAATACTTGCAGATATTTTAATGAGTCAACACACACACACACACATACACACACACACACACATCTCAACATAGAAAGATTTGGAAAATAAAACATTGAGTGAAAAAGCCGTGAAAGTACTATGAACATGGAGATACCATCAGAATTGTTCAACCCAATCCAGTACTCTTGCCTGGAAAATCCCATAGGCGGAGGAGCCTGGTAGGCTGCAGTCCATGGGGTTGCTAAGAGTCGGGCATGACTGAGCGACTTCACTTTCACTTTTCACTTTCATGCATTGGAGAAGGAAATGGCAACCCACTCCAGTATTCTTGCCTGGAGAATCCCAGGGACAGAGGAGCCTAGTGGGCTGCCATCTATGGGGTCGCACAGAGTCAGACACAACTGAAGCGACTTAGTAGCAGCAGCAGCAGCAACAACACTGTAGGCTTTTAATGGGGATGTGGAGGGAACTAAGGTCATAAGCTTTCCTTTTCTGAGGAAAGAAGAACACCAATGGTACTGAAGAGGGGAAACCAAGGGTACTTCATTTTTATCTGTAAGGTTGTGTTTCTTTTAAATGATTTTAAAAGCCTAAGGTGAAAATGACTAAGCATGGATATAAGTAAATTCTGCATAGTAAGTATTCAAGTATTGATCTTACATTGATATTTCTATTTTCCTGTATTTTTATTTTCCAGGAAGCAAAGAAAGAAGGGGGAAAAGAAAGACAAATACATCAATCACAGCCTTTCCCAGGGCCTAGACTCAGGGCCAGGAAAACAGGGGCCAGGACAAGCAGGGGCCTGCTCCAGTCACTCCCTCCCAAACTAAGGCTTCTCTCCGCCTTGTTCAGTCCATTGCTCACAACAGAACACAACCATTCTGCAAGGTACATGTTTCATTTTTTAAATAAAATCCCTTTTGAAATCTTAGCTCTTTTGCTTTCTCAACATAGTCCTCTGAATTTGTGCTTCAAGAGTCCAAAGTCTCAGCAACCTGAGACTGAAACGGGTTTGGGAGACGGCTTAGTAATTAAAACATTGTTGACCGTTTGTATTATTGCTTAGTATAGCTATTACTTTAATAGAAAACATAGAAGTAACAATTCACTCTCACTCACTCTCAGTTACATCTGGCAAAGTGCCATCAAACCTAAAGACCTCACCTGGTGGCAGCTACCTCAAGGACAGGTGAGCTCCCAGGAGGAAATCGACAGGACTTGGGGCTGATCTGTCAATATCACCTAAGACGTGATAGCAAGCCTCATAATGATGCAGGGGCTTGGGAGTGGGTGATGCTGAGAAGGCATTTGTTCTGTTTACCCAGAGATTTGCCCTTGGCCATCAAAAGCCTGCTAAATACTCAGCTTCAAGTGCACAGTCACAACTTCTGCAGAAAAGCCAAAAAGCTGAGCCTACAGATACCCACGCATATGGTCTCCGATAGACTCGAAATAGTTCATCATCAGACACTTTCATTTGATTTGGGACTGGAAGAATTGCAAAGAAGACAAAAATGAAAGGTACCGGACAGTTATCCTTTCTCTATTTAAAAAAAAAAATGACTGAAGTTTGGTGAAAATGTTGTGTGCTTGGGTTCAGGTCAGGGCTTATACTCTGACGCTTGATGGATTTCTGGCTTCAAATGTTTTATCAAGACAATCCACCTTGTAGCCATCTCCAAAGAAGACTGTGTGGCTCTATTAAGTCTGCAATTTGCTTTTTAAAAGTGACTAAATATGCTTTTTCACAACAACGACAAGTCATCTCCCTCCTGGAGCCAACAGAGTTTGTCACCCAGCTTCACCGGCTGTTCAAAGCCAGCCATCAAAAAGCAAAGGAAATGTCATGACTTTGGAGCGGTCAGAAGCTCTTAAGTCGCAGTGCAGGCTATTTCTCCTTTTGTGGCACAGAAAAGAGTGGACAGACACAATGAATAAATAATCCCATTGTACTCACACACGAGTAACAATCCTTCAAAATGAGGTGAGGAACAAAGATAGGAGATAGCGGTGCAGCCCTGGTCTTAACAGAACAGCTTGCAATTCCAGGGCCTAAACTGCTTTTGCAAACAAACACACATGCGGTGACCCTGAGAAAATAAAATTTAAAAATGGCATCCGATTCAGAATGCCAATAGGCTCAGCCTAAATGGCCTTCTGCATAATTCACTTTGGACATCTTCAGGCTCCGTGGCTAAAAGGCAGTTGGTCTGGGCCAAGGTTAACGCCTTAAACCATTCAAAATAACTGACTTTGAAATAAGCATCAGGGTCACCAGTTGTTGCTAAAAACACCTCTTCATCATTTTTACTTCGCCACGGCCTTTCCTTTCCCTTTAGTGAAGTCTCGTTATTTTATGTTGCAGCATTTGTCCAAGGCTTCCGTTTTTCATCTCTGGTGCCTGCAGCCACCTCTTTCCCACCTTGAACTGCAGAATCCAGGGGTAAACAGCAAACATGTGATGACTGGAAGGCCCAGCGGAAAAGGTCTGATGGTGGATGGAGCAAAGGGGGACCCAAGACACAGCTAGATAAAGCTCAAGCTATATACCCGAGGGTTCACAGAAACAGACAACTCCAGGAACTCAGAACTTCTAATGGCCTTAGAGAATTCACAACTGCAAACTTTCAGTTTTAATTTCCAAACAAGTAAAACAAAGCCTCTTCATTAAGATAGAGAGTAGATTTTGCATATATAAAAGAGAGTTTTATTTTCTCTTCACAAGACCAGGGTTTTCTTACTTTGTAGGCAAAGGAAAAGTAAAATTTGAAAACTAGGATTGTTAGATGTGGGACCACCATGGCCCAATATTTATCTCCATGATGGACAGGTATACTGGCTGGCCTCATTCCCTCCCTGCAGAGCTTGCTGCTGCTACTGCTAAGTCACTTCAGTCGCGTCCAACTCTGTGCGACCCCATAGACAGCAGCCCACCAGGCTCCCCCGTCCCTGGGATTCTCCAGGCAAGAACACTGGAGTGGGTTGCCATTTCCTTCTCCAATGAATGAAAGTGAAAAGTGAAAGTGAAGTCGCTCAGTCGTGTCTGACTCTTCGAGACCCCATGGACTGCAGCCTACCAGGCTCCTCCATCCATGGGATTTTCCAGGCAAGAGTACTGGAGTGGGGTGCCATCGCCTTCTCCGCCCTGCAGAGCTTAGCACTCTTCTTAAACCAGACCTGCACAGCAGGTTTGATACCCATGCTGATGTAGATAAGCATCTGTCCTAAGAAAACATACCACTATGTTTAACCACTTTTCTTCAATAAAGTACAAAGAATTAAATTTAGTACTAGATACAATATGTTTTTCTTTTTTCCACCGATTAATTTATTATTTGTAGATCAATAAATATTTATTAGGTATCTTCTCAAGTCCAGGCACTGTGTTGGGCATGATATAAAATTATACATAATTTTTGGTGCCCTATGTAATTGTGAAAAAGGCACAGTCTTTGCTTTCTCAGACTACATTAGAAGGAAAATATTGCATGTGACAAAGTTAAAATCCTTAGCAGCCAGTCAGGCTAACAGGCCTCTCAATATTAGATACACACACACGCGCGTGCACACACACATGCGTGTACACACACAAAGACAAAATTAAACACACAAATGGCTATTTGTCCCAGAGAAACTCTCTTTTCAAGTCCCAGGTCTCCCTTGGACTATTTTTGGCCTCTTCTTTGTCCAGTTTCATGACCTTTTCATCCTCAGCTGATGCCAGAGTCCTAACCACCTGACAGAAAACAGAGAGCCTGAACTTCATTAAATCAGTAGACAAGATCATAAATACATCCTATAGTTGTGGTTCCCAAACCGTGTGCTGGGATACCCCAGGTTGCTACAACAAACGCATGTGGATATTTTAAATTTTCCAAGGAAATACAGGGACATGTGTCAGACACTGTGAAAAGTACTATCACTACATTGTGTATACACAGAGAGATGGTTTTTCTATCCCCATACAGTTGTGTGTTAACATTTTTTCTTCTGAGCTACATTATCATTACAATTATTATTACACAGTTATTTGAACAAGCTAGTGGAGGTGATGGAATTCCAGTGGAGCTATTCCAAATCCTGAAAGATGATGCTGAGAAAGTGCTGCACTCAATATGCCAGCAAATTTGGAAAATTCAGCAGTGGCCACAGGACTGGAAAAGGTCAGTTTTCATTCCAATCCCAAAGAAAGGCAACCCCAAAGAATGCTCAAACTACAGCACAATTGCACTCATCTCACATGCTAGTAAAGTAATGCTCAAAATTCTCCAAGCCAGGCTTCAGCAGTATGTGAACTATGAACTTCCAGATGTTCAAGCTGGTTTTAGAAAAGGCAGAGGAACCAGAGATCAAATTGCCAACATCCGCTGGATCATGGAAAAAGCAAGAGAGTTCCAGAAAAACATCTATTTCTGCTTTATTGACTATGCCAAAGCCTTTGACTGTGTGGATCACAATAAACTGTGGAAAATTCTGAAAGAGATGGGAATACCAGACCACCCAACCTGCCTCTTGAGAAATCTGTATGCAGGTCAGGAAGCAACAGTTAGAACTGGACATGGAACAACAGACTGGTGCCAAATAGGAAAAGGAGTACATTAAGGCTGTATATTGTCACCCTGCTTATTTAACTTCTATGCAGAGTACATCATGAGAAACGCTGGACTGGAAGAAGCACAAGCTGGAGTCAAGATTGCCAGGAGAAATATCAAGAACCTCAGATATGCAGATGACACCACCCTTATGGCAGAAAGTGAAAAGGAACTAAAGAGCCTCTTGATGAAAGTGAAAGAGGAGAGTGAAAAAGTTGGCTTAAAGCTCAACATTCAGAAAACGAAGATCATGGCATCTGGTCCCATCACTTCATGGCAAATAGATGGGGAAACAGTGTCAGACTTTATTTTTGGGGGCTCCAAAATCACTGCAAATGGTGATTGCAGCCATGAAATTAAAAGACGCTTACTCCTTGGAAGGAAAGTTATGACCAACCTAGACACCATATTGAAAAGCAGAGACATTACTTTGCCAACAAAGGTCTGTCTAGTCTAGGCTATGGTTTTTCCAGTGGTCATGTATGGATGTGAAAGTGAAAGTGAAAGTGAAGTCGCTCAGTTGTGTCTGACTCTTTGCAACCCCATGGACTGTAGCCTATCAGGCTCCTCCGTCCATTGGATTTTCCAGGAAAGAGTGCTGGAGTGGATTGCCATTTCCTTCTCTAGGGGATCTTCCCAACCCAGGGATTGAACCTGGGTCTCTTGCATTGCAGGCAGACACTTTACTGTCTGAGCCACCAGGGAAGCCTCTGCCTGTGTATGTATGTGAGAGTTGGACTATAAAGAAAACTGAGCACCAAAGAATTGATGCTTTTGAACTGTGGTGTTGGAGAAGCCTCTTGAGAGTCCCTTGGACTGAAAGGAGATCCAACCAGTCCATCCTAATGGAGATCAGTACTGGGTTTTCATTGGTAGGACTGATGTTGAAGCTGAAACTCCAATACTTTGGCCACCTGATACAAAGAGTTGACTCATTTGAAAAGACCCTGATGCTGGGAAAGATTGAGGGCAGAAGGAGAAGGGGACGACAGAGGATGAGATGGTTGGATGGCATCACCAACTCAATGGACATGGGTTTGGGTGGACTCCGTGAGTTGGTGATATGGACAGGGAGGCCTGGTGTGCTGCGGTTCACGGGGTCACAAAGAGTCGGACATGACTGAGTGACTGAACTGAACTGAACTGAAATATATTACACATTATTATATATAATCATTAAACATACTGTATCTCTGACTCTAATACATTATTGATTTTAAGATACATTCTTTCACTTACCTAGAGGGGGGAAATATCCTGCAAATTAAACCATGATGCAAAACTTTCTTATCACGATGGATTAATTTTTAGATTTATTAGAAGACCTTTATAGACTTTAGACATAGATTGTAATTATATACCATGCTTAAGCATTCATAAAAAGGGTAATATAAATGAAATAAGTTGGCTATGGTACTACTACATCTTCACATTTTGAGTCCCAGCTCTTATGAATCAATTTTCAACTGAGATGTAATGACCACAGTTTTCTACCCAGAATCATCTTATGCCATCAAGAACATTGAAGAAGAAACATTTCTTATGATGTTTCACTATTGTCTTTGGGAGTTTCTTCCAAGACACGGTCACCATTCTCTAAGTCTTCTCTTTGGAGCTTTCTTACTTGAAAATGTCGGACAATAAAACCACTTCATGACAGAAACCTAACTGAAGGCATTACAAGAAGCCATTGACAATGAGCCACACCTTGATTTCCAACACCATTAATGCTCTCCTAGACATAATAATTATGCTACCCTGGTAATAAAGGAGGCACAAGTCAAGGACAAGGGGACATACATCAATTCTGATGAAAGTGAAGAGTCAGAAACCAGCCAAGTAATGAGAGGATTTTCCACCCATCATCAGAGCCAGTCACTTTCTCAAGGCTGTGCCTTTTGTTGTTACACCCGGATGTTTATCCATCATGAGACAAAGCACCATGGTCAAGAGGGAGGGGTCAGGAGCGAGGTGTGCAGATGTTTTCTAAAGTGAGAGCAGGAGGGGAGAGAGAAAGGAGAATCTGCAGACCACAGGCACACCCCCAGACATAAATATTAGGAAAGAAGACCTGTGCAGTCTGAGCATCTAAGCTATCCCGTGCCCTTGTGCCATGTGGAAGGTCTCTGCGTATCCCCAGGGCTACACATTCACCAGCCTGAAGCCTGCAACACCAGACTGACTTGATATCTCATGTGCAGGGCAGTGAGATATTGTAGAAGGCTGGTTCAGAATGGACAGACTGCCTCGCTGCTCCTACATGCCTAGAACTCCCTCCCAGAAGCCATGGTGTCTCAAGAGAGGCCTCAATCCCCAGAGACACTGTGATCCACCAAGTCGGATTGATGCCAGCCTCTTCCTCCATTCCATGGGCCAAGCAACCAAAATTCAGAAAAGAGAAGAACCCCTCCTGGTTCTTTAGCAAGACAAATATTGATGTTTCCCCGCCACGTAGACTCCCCTTGCTTCTGTCACGGGTTCTGTCCCAAAGACCCATCATATAAACAGCTAGCCAGACAGCATGCCTAGATGCTTATGAAAATGCATGATGTTTTAAAAATGTTCTTCTGTGCTTTAATCCTCCCTTAAAATTAATGTTCCTAATTCCTGGGGCTGCCACGATAGGATCTCGGCCATCTGCCCCTGCTGGTGCCTCACATCCCCTAATTAAACAAAGGGGAACAGCTGAAGGCACCAGTTTTCTTTCAGAGGGGCCCACATATTCTTCATTCACCTCATTTAGGAATATGATTTTCTTCTCAAACTGATTTTTTTTAACTATATGAACAAATTGTCTTCCTCGTCGCTTCTTAATTTGACAACTGGGAAAAAGTTCTGTTACTTTCCTATCCTCACAATTTCAGACATGACTTCTCCCCAGCAGTGCCCTGCCTCCATCAAAATGGTACTTCTGTGTTTGCACAATCCTGTCTACTGCCTCGTCTTCTTTCTGATACATTCTATTATTATAACAATATATACACAGTGGTGCCCCTGACTTCTCCACTTCTCTGAGAATTGAAACAATGACACTGAAAAACATGAAATAAAATACAGAGCACCCCATCAGATTCAGAAAGTGAATAACTCAGGTCCAGGGACACTTCTGATACTTTACTATTTTAACAGATTCAAGTTACCAAGAGAAGCACAACTTCCTTTTCTACATCTCCACTCAGTCTGAACCCCCACTTCCATTTGACACAGCAGCAAACAATTTAGTCACATTGCTGATCACTCAGACATTTTAAGCTTAGTTCAATCAAATGATGTGTGTTCCTTGTTCTCCATTCCGCCTCCCCTTCTGTATTCCCTTTCCATTCAGGGTTGCAGCCAAGTTCCAGAGACAGCACAAGAGCCCAGGATGGGAGGGGTTGGGGAGGCATGGAGGAGGCCTCTAGGCCACAGCCATCCTCACCCATCTGCTTGTATCCATCAGCATGAGCTCTTCTCCTTTGATCAGTCATTTCTGTACTTTGAGGGATAGGGGGACTTTCTGAGGCTCTCCCAGTGGAAAGCTACTCCCATTTGTGGCCTGTGGAATATTAGCAAGGGTACCACTTCCAAAGTCCCAGAGGATAACAGATTACATCTCATTATTCTTGGAAGCCTACATTTAAAGACATCTCTAGGTACCCCCTCTGCACCCACCCCAAGGCAGTGCATGGGAAAGAACCTCACTCCCATTTCTAATCCGTTTTTTCTTCCCCATCTATATCACCATACATCTGGATCTTTCACTTAGGGTACTAGTTCTCAATAGTCACTGCCCTCATGGAAATTTTGAAAATTTGTGAGGGCAGCTCCCCCAAAACATCTTCTTTTCAAAGTTTTCAAATCTCTGAAAGAATGCTAAGAATAAAACAATAATTATCTAGATGATTGAGAAATTTATCATTAATACTATTATCTATTACAATAGTTAGTATTATATATAATAATTTGTTACTATATATAATAGTTATTATATATAATAGTTATTATATAACTATTATAATCATTTGTTAGTCAAGAGTCCCCAGATATCACAATAATATTCTTTATAATTAGTTTTTAGTTCCACCCAGGATTCAATTAAGGAACATACATTGAATTGAGCTGTGTTGAATCTGGACTCTATGGGAGAGGGAGAGGGTGGGAAGATTTGGGAGAATGGCATTGAAACATGTAAAATATCATGTATGAAATGAGATGCCAGTCCAGGTTTGATGCACGATACTGGATGCTTGGGGCTAGTGCACTGGGACGACCCAGAGGGATGGTATGGGGAGGGAGGAGGGAGGAGGGTTCAGGATGGGGAACACATGTATACCTGTGGCGGATTCATTTTGATATTTGGCAAAACTAATACAATTATGTAAAGTTTAAAAATAAAATAAAATTAAAAAAAAATAAAAAATAAATAAATAGCTATAGAAGTCAGAGAAGAGGAGGCAAGAATAACAGTCATCTCACGAATGCACGGGAGGTCCCACCAATAAAAAATGTTCTATGTCCCATGTGACTTCTGACTGTTTCTCCAGGCATTCATATCTATTTCATAAATTGTTTATATGATAGGAAGAAACTTTTAGGGGTGGTAGATATGTTTATGGCACAGATTGCAGTGATGATTTTAGAGAAATCCACTTATGTCCAAACTCATCAGTTGTATATACATTAAATATATTCGACTTTTTATATGTCAATCATACCTCAATAATGTGTTTTTAAGTAAATAATAACATTAATAAAATATAAATGAAATTTTTTAATAAATAAAATAAAAACAGTTTATAATTATCTAATTATCTGAAAGTATTACCTATAATTATCTGAAAGCCTTAGTCACTCAGTCATGTCCAACTCTTTGTGGCCTCATGGACTGTAGCCTGTCAGGCTCCTCTGTCCATGGAATTCTCCAGGCAAGAATACTGGAGTGAGTAGCCATTCTCTTCTCCAGGAGATCTTCCTGACCCAGAATTTGAACCTATGTCTCTTGAACTGCAAGAAGATTCTTTACCATAGTCTGAGCCACCAGGGATACATAATTATCTATCAGATCAGATCAGATCAGTCGCTCAGTCGTGTCCGACTATTCTCAACTCCATGAATAGCAGCACGCCAGGCCTCCCTGTCCATCACCAACTCCCAGAGTTATACCTAGAGCCTAATTTCATTTTACTTATAAATAAGGTGACTTTTGCACACTTTGATTATATGCTGAATTTTTAGGTATAGCAACAATGCTGTAAATTAAGGGAAGGCTGTAACCTGTTTAGTCAGAAATTTTTTTGAGAGTTCATTTTAAAAAAGTCTGTCACTAACGGCAGCACTATTTACACTAATTGTCAACACATGACACCCCAATATCAGTCTATATTCAAAACTGTCACTTTCACAGTTCAAGTTCAAGCATAAAACCGCATGATATCCTCTAGTATAGTAGTGTCCAAGTATTTAAACACTGAAATATATGTTTTATGGAACAAAATAGAAAGCCCAGAGATAAAGCCACGCACCTATGGACACCTTATCTTTGACAAAGGAGGCAAGAATATACAATGGAAAAAAGACAATCTCTTTAAACAAGTGGTGCTGGTAAAACTGGTCAACCACTTGTAAAAGAATGAAACAAGAACACTTTCTAACACCACACACAAAAATAAACTCAAAATGGATTAAAGATCTAAACGTAAGACCAGAAACTATAAAACTCCTAGAGGAGAACATAGGCAAAACACTCTCTGACATACATCACAGCAGGATCCTCTATGACCCACCTCCCAGAACATTGGAAATAAAAGCAAAAATAAACAAATGGGACCTAATTAAAATTAAAAGCTTCTGCACAACAAAGGAAACTATAAGCAAGGTGAAAAGACAGCCTTCAGAATGGGAGAAAATAATAGCAAATGAAGCAACTGACAAAGAACTAATCTCAAAAATATACAAGCAACTCCTGCAGCTCAACTCCAGAAAAATAAACGACCCAATCAAAAAACGGCCCAAAGAACTAAACAGACATTTCTCCAAAGAAGACGTACAGATAGCTAACAAACACATGAAAAGATGCTCAACATCACTCATTATCAGAGAAATGCAAATCAAAACCACAATGAGGTACCATTTCACACCAGTCAGAATGGCTGCGATCCAAAAGCCTACAAGCAATAAATGCTGGAGAGGGTGTGGAGAAAAGGGAGCCCTCAACACTGTTGGTGGGAATGCAAACTAATACAGCCACTATGGAGAACAGTGTGGAGATTCCTTTAAAAAATGGAAATAGAACTGCCATATGACCCAGCAATTCCACTGCTGGGCATACACACTGAGGAAAACCAGAAGGGAAAGAGACACGTGTACCCCAATGTTCATCGTAGCACTGTCTATAATAGCCAGGACATGGAAGCAACCTAGATGTCCATCAGCAGATGAATGGATAAGAAAGCTGTTGTAGATTCAATGCAATCCCTATCAAGCTACCAACAGTATTCTTCACAGAGCTAGAACAAATAATTTCACAATTTGTATGGAAATACAAAAAACCTCGAATAGCCAAAGCGATCCTGAGAAAGAAGAATGGAACTGGAGGAATCAACCTACCTGACTTCAGGCTCTACTACAAAGCCACAGTTATCAAGACAGTATGGTACTGGCACAAAGACAGAAATATAGATCAATGGAACAAAATAGAAAGCCCAGAGATAAATCCACACATATATGAACACCTTATCTTTGACAAAGGAGGCAAGAATATACAATGGATTAAAGACAATCTCTTTAACAAGTGGTGCTGGGAAATCTGGTCAAACACTTGTAAAAGAATGAAACTAGAACAGTTTCTAACACCATACACAAAAATAAACTCAAAATGGATTAAAGATCTAAATGTAAGACCAGAAACTATAAAACTCTTGGAGGAAAACATAGGCAGAACACTCTCTGACATACATCACAGCAGGATCCTCTATGACCCACCTCCCAGAATATTGGAAATAAAAGCAAAAATAAACAAATGGGACCTAATTAACCTGAAAAGCTTCTGCACATCAAAGGAAACTATTAGCAAGGTGAAAAGACAGCCTTCAGAATGGGAGAAAATAATAGCAAATGAAGCAACTAACAAACAACTAATCTCAAAAATATACGAGCAACTCCTACAGCTCAACTCCAGAAAAATAAACGACCCAATCAAAAAACGGCCCAAAGAACTAAATAGACATTTCTCCAAAGAAGACATACAGATAGCTAACAAACACATGAAAAGATGCTCAACATCACTCATTATCAGAGAAATGCAAATCAAAACCACTATGAGGTACCATTTCACACCAGTCAGAATGGCTGCGATCCAAAAGTCTACAAATAATAAATGCTGGAGAGGGTGTGGAGAAAAAGGAACCCTCTTACACTGTTGGTGGGAATGCAAACTAGTACAGCCACTATGGAGAACAGTGTGGAGATTCCTTAAAAAACTGGAAATAGAACTGCCTTATGATCCAGCAATCCCACTGCTGGGCATACACACTGAGGAAACCAGAAGGGAAAGAGACACGTGTACCCCAATGTTCATCGCAGCACTGTTTATAATAGCCAGGACATGGAAGCAACCTAGATGTCCATCAGCAGATGAATGGATAAGAAAGCCATGGTACATATACACAATGGAGTATTACTCAGCCATTAAAGAGAATACATTTGAATCAGTCCTAATGAGGTGGATGAAACTGGAGCCTATTATACAGAGTGAAGTAAGCCAGAAGGAAAAACACCAATACAGTATACTAACACATATATATGGAATTTAGAAAGATGGTAACAATAACCCTGTGTACGAGACAGCAAAAGAGACAGTGATGTATAGAACAGTCTTATGGACTCTGTGGGAGAGGGAGAGGGTGGGAAGATTTGGGAGAATGGCATTGAAACATGTAAAATATCATGTATGAAACGAGATGCCAGTCCAGGTTCGATGCACGATACTGGATGCTTGGGGCTAGTGCACTGGGACGACCCAGAGGGATGGTATGGGGAGGGAGGAGGGAGGAGGGTTCAGGATGGGGAACACATGTATACCTGTGGTGGATTCATTTTGATATTTGACAAAACTAATACAATTATGAAAAGTTTAAAAATAAAATAAAATTTAAAAAAAAAAGAAAGCTGTTGTACATATACACAATGGAGTACTACTCAGCTATTAAAAAGAATACATTTGAATCAGTTCTAATGAGGTGGATGAAACTGGAGCTGATTATACTGAGAGAAGCCAGAAAGAAAAACACCAATACAGTATACTAACACATATATATGGAATTTAGAAAGATGGTAATGATAACCCTGTATGCGAGATAGCAAAAGAGACACAGATGTATAGACAGTCTTTTGGACTCTGTGGAAGAGGGCAAGGGTGGGATGACTTGGGAGAATGGCATTGAAACATGTATATTATCATATGTGAAACAGATTGCCAGTCCAGGTTCGATGCATGATATAGGGTGCTCAGGGCTAGTGCACTGGGATGACCCAGAGGGATGGGATGGGGAGGGAGGTTGGGGAGGGGGGTGGTTCAGGATGGGGAACACATATACACCCATGGCAGATTCAAGTCAATGTATGGCAAAACCAACACAATATTGTAAAGTACTTAGCCTCCAATTAAAATAAATAAATTTATTTTTTAAAAAAGAAATATATGTTTTAAGTTGGTTGCATTTTATTTCTCCTTTATATTCAGAAAGGGTATATCAGGTTTGTTTTTTGTTTGGTTGGTTTTGTGTTTATGTAGGTAGGTTATGTGTGTCTTTTTTCGTTTCAGGAAAATAAGGGGGACTTTGCAAAGTAGCAGTGATTAAAGGGACTTCCAATTGTTAGAAATGTGTAAGTTCATCAGGGAAATATGAACACGGTGATTAGGGAATTATCATTAATTATCTTTAGATGTAATAATTGTATTGGGGTTATGTTGTCTAACAAGGCTCTTTTATTCTAGAAGATTGTATACAGAAGCATTTGCAGATAAAATGCTATGGTTTGCTTTGAAATAATCAGGATGGTGGAATGAATCAGGCAGGGATGAAATAAGACACATGATGGATCAATAATTGTTGAAGCTAATGACAGGTACATCAGGATCATTTTACTATTCTCTCAATTGTTGAAAATGTTTGAAATTTTTGGCAATAGAAAGGTTGAATTAAAGGAAAAGGGAGCCTACTGGATCCGATGCAGTTGAAAACCACCAGTTTATGGTGAAGTGTATATTTAGGTGAAGTTTTCTTTAGGGCTTAGTCTGTATTTTTGTGTCTTCCTTTAGTGTAAGTGGCAAACTGTGCTGGATGGGGAGAAAGCTCACTTGGAGAAAAGTGGGGCAAATGGGAATGAAGGAGACTGGGAACAGCATGGTGGGGGGCGGGGGGTGCAGTGCAGAAAACCTTGGAAAACAACCCTTGTCCCACTGTGCCACCTCTCAGCATCTCAAATGAACTTGCCTGCTGACTGCAGTGACCTCACTGACTGTGAAGTGTTTCAGACCCACAACTCTATGGACAGGTGTATAGAGTCAGCCCCCTGCTCCCTCCCAGCCAGACCCCCTTCTGGCCCCCAGATTTCTCTTCCTCTCTACTTGTTCTAATTCCAGTTCTCAAAGATGGAACCTATGCTGGCCGCAGAATTCATTAATGAGCATGTCCTAGGTTCTGGGCTGCGAGTTGCCGGGCACAGGGAACAAGCCAGATGATACCTGGGAACCCCAGTCTGGTAGAGGTAACACGTGTGCAAAGGAGTTGCTCATGATTCAGACACAAAGCAAAGTCACTGTCTCCTCAGGTGCTGAGGCTTCATGAACTCATAAACATGATGCAAAATTTATGCACAGAACAGCCCTTGCCTGGAGCTCCCCCAGGGGCCCAACCACCTCTAGGAGTCAAAACTGAATTCCATTTAATCCAATGATTATTTATCAAATACCCACCCTGGAGGTAGGCACTACCTTTTGGAAATATTCTTTCAAAGACACACTAGTTTTAACCTCTCCCGGCTCTCATTGCTCTGATCCTTCTCACTGGTGTTATTCATATTTCAGCCATTTCCTACCCCAAATAGATCAACATTTAGAGCTCTTTCTAGCCTAACAGAGCTGCCTTCCAGACAATTTCTGGTTCATTTCAAAGAAACATTTAAAAAACACTTTCATCAAAACCAGGTTTGCAAAAAAAGAGAGAGCAATGTACACCACAGGGAGAAGGCATGTCCCTCACATCCTCTCCACTCCCCTTCTTTGCCCAGAGACTCACCCTTCCAGGGTCCAGAATCTCCACTCCTGGAGGGAAAAGTCCTAGCAGACATACCGCCAGATACCCTGGTTTGCTCTGGACACTGTATGGTGATGTGCAAGTTTCTGTCAAAGCTGGATATTCATACTTTGGAACCGGCACAGGTAAGGGGTCACCACAAGCTTTAGGAACCCCCTTACCCTGATCAATTCATCTAAGAGACTCTGGGGGAAAAGAATCCCCATCTGCACTCAGGTGACATTTCAGATAGCTTGAACCCCACCTGCCATGTACCTTCACCAAGGGTGTGCATGTGTGTTGAGGAATGCTTTTGCTAAGACCACATATGAAAGCACATCAGAGACCTGTCAGTTCCCTCTGCTTGTACCTCAACAGTGCCGCTGAGAGTTGACAACGCATGTTCTACTTCCTCCACGATATATGCCTCCACCACCATCAGGAGTGAAGGCAGGTGGTAGAAACCATCCATCAAGGATGGAACCATCTCCCCTTCCTCTCTGGAGGCTCTCAGCAACTTGCTTATTAGCCCCTTTCTCAGAAGAGGCAGTCAATAAATAAAATGAAATTCGAAACCAAAATTATGAACATTTACACCTCATTTTTTTTTCTAGCAGCTGGAACTTTCAGGGAATAAAATTATATATCTTCTGATTAGTGATTAATAAAAGACAAGTCACAATTCTTTACTGCATTAAAAATTGCACTTTAAAATGCAAAATCAGTCAACTCTCTCACTTAGGGAGCAGAGGGGCTTTCTGGAATCTGACCAAGTCTGCCTTCCACAGTACATTTCCCTGCTAGCAATGCTCTTAGGAATCAAATGTGGTTTATTTCATTTTAAGTCGCTTTTTTTTTCAATTCAGGAAAATGAATGTTGCAGCCAGATAAGAAACTATAGTCTGCTTTCAAGAAGGTTACAAGAAAACTGCATCTTGCATTACTAATCCTTTATCTTCATGTTAACAAAAAGATTACTGACATATTTTTGAATGAAAGAAAATAAAATAGCAAATGAATCTTAGGAAATGTGTAACTTTCATGCGACACACAAATAGGTTGTTAAATATTTTTTAAATGAAGGAAAATGCATAATAAATTTTTCCTTTAGAAATAAAAAAAAGCAACTTTTGAGGCTAGAAGAAAAAAAAAAAGAAAAGGACGATTGGGAATCACTCTTTCACAGGATGTAGAATATGAATTAAATGATTGTACCTGTAACTTCTTAATAGATAACATGTTTCCCAAAAATGATTTCATTGGCCCAAATAAGTGTTGTTTTGTGAGGGGAAACATCTCAAAGGCTGTCTCTGTGCTTCTTTCCTGCAAGCCAGACTCCATTTCCCAGAGTTTCTGAGGAAGATTCTGGAAGACTGAAGCCAGCCAGACATACTCAACTCAAAACCCTCAAAAAGAATATCCAGGACAGAGAAGCAACTCAAGCCAATTGGCAGTGCTGACCAAACCCACCCAACAGCATGGGGTCAGGTAAGGACAACCACTCTCGGCAGCAGAGACCCTGCCCTCACTTTCAGCCATGTCACACAAACTGGGCACCTTCAGCAAGTTTCCTAAACTCTCTGGGCTCAGTCTGCTCATTTTTTGCATGGGCAGGGAGGAGGGCCATGCTGCAGTATGTGGGATCTTAGTTCCTGGACCAGGGCTAGAACCTGTGTCTCCTGCAGTGGAATCTCAGAGTCTCAACCACTCGACTGCCAGGGAAGTCTTAGAGCTCCTTTCATTCAACAGCTCGCTCAGTGGTGTCTGACTCTTTTGCGACCCCATGGACTATAGCCTGCCAGGATCCTCTGTCCATGGGATTTCCCAGGCAGGAATACTGGAGTGGGTTGCCATTTCCACTTCCAAGGGATCTTCCCAATCCAGAGATCAAACCCAGGTCTCCTGCCTTGGCAGGTGGATTCTGTACCACTGCACTACCTGGGAAGCCCAGGGAAGTACTATCCTCATCTACAATATAGGGATAGCAATATATCTGCCTCAGAGAGCTAATGGTACTTGATAGAACAAATAAATAAATACTGAGGAAATATAACTCAGGCAACAGAAGATAGTTGCTATTTTTGAGCAAGGAAAAGGGAGCCTGAGAGCTTCAGATTACAAAATGGAGGGAGGATGGAGGAAACGGAATTAGCTTCCCCCAAAAGATAACACGTGCCACTGAAAGAATTCAGAAAATCTGGAGCAACCTTCGATTGAGTGTTTTGTTTTTCTTTGAAAGTGGTAAAAGAGGCCTAATTCCATCTTAAATATTAGTTTTTCAATGAGGGCATGATAATACCCTGGTGATAAGAAGAAAAACTCATTGATATCAGAGTTGTTCACAAATTAACCTGTAATCACTCTATGAACTAGCTGTTAATATGATCCCCAACTAGAGGGTGATAAGAATCTCAAAATGTTTGTTTTTGTTAGAGATGTAGAACTTATTAGGTCTCAACCTCATGCAATAATACCCATCCTTTTCTAGAGAACTCTGCATGGAAATACCAGTTGCTTATTTGTAGTTCAGTTGGTAAAGAATCTGCCTGCAGTGCAGGAGACCCGGGTTCAATCCCTGGGTTGGGAAGATCCCCTGGAGAAGGAAATGGCAACCCACTCCAGTATCCTTGCCTGGAAAATCTCATGGACACAGGATCCTGGTGGGCTGCAGTCCATGGGGTCTCAAAGAGTTGAGCACGACTGAGCAATTAACACTTACTTACACACTTATGCTGTTCTGAGGGATGAAGTGGGGTTGTTGGAGGGGAGTGGGGTGCACAGAGTAAGTAACTACTCAAGGTTCTCCAGAGAAACAGAACCAGCAGGCTAACTCAAGAAGGCAGACAAGAAGCATAAAAAGGGGCTAATTCTTCCTTCCTCTGCCCTTTTTTTCTATTTAGGTCCTCCATGGATTAGTTGGTATCCACCCACATTGGGGAGAGCAATCTGCTTTACTGAATCCACTAGTTCAAATGTTCATCCGAAAATACCCTCACATGTACACCCAGAAATAATGTTTAATCTGGGCATCTTTTGCCCTAGTCAAATTGATACACAAAACTAACCATCGCCAGGGATAACTGGCAGGGCAGTATTGGGCATATCTAGTCACATTGTCAACACATACCAAGCGAGGGGCTGAGTGAGAAAGAATCCGCCTGCCAACACAGGAGACACGGGTTTGATCCCTGGTCCAGTAAGATCTCACATGCTGCAGAGCAACCAAACCTGTGCACCGTGACTACTGAGCCTGTGCTCCAGAACCCAGGAACCAAAACTACTGAGCTCATGCACCACAACTTCTGGGGCCTGGGTGCCCTAGAGCCCATGATCCACAACGAGAGAAGCCACCAAGTGAGAAGCCAGTGCCCCACAGCTGGAGAGTGGTCCCCACTCACCACAACTAGAGAAAAACCTAGGCAGCAAGGAAGACCTGGAAGAGCCAAAAACAAATAAATAAACAAAATTATTTTTAAAATAATTTTAAAAGGGGGCAACAAAGGATGAGATGGTTGGATAGCATCACCAACTCAATGGACATGAATTTGAGCACGCTCTGGGAGATGGTAAATGAAAGGGAAGCCTGGCATGCTGCAATCCACTGGGTCACAGAGTCGGACATGACTTAGCAACTGATTAATTTTTTAAATATACCAAAAAATCTGACCCATAACACAAATATTATTGGAGTTTCACCAGTTTTACTTTATAGATGGGAGAAATACATTATTGGTCCTCCTACTAGGTTTCCAAGACACAAGCCCACATTCTTAAAATCATGGCACCTGCCACAAGCTCCCCAGGAGTAGCAATGCTTGGCTCCCTCACTACCTGTATAAAGGCTAAAGCTTTACCCAAAATACTTTTTCAACCCTGGAGAAAATGCTTAGGAAATGAGCAACTAATCATCCTAACAGTTCAGACGATATTATCATATTCAATTATTTCCTTTCAGAGACATTCCCAAAGAATCCCTTAAGTGTTCACCATTTGAACTTACATATTGGAGAAAGGTTAAGAGGTCCTTTCATTCTAATTAAGTAATTGGTAAAGTCCAAGTAGAAAACAACAGTGGAAGAAAATGTATCACATGTGAAGAAGACACTTAATGAAAAGAGTCCTCTAGAGGAAAAAAAAAAAGAATAATAAAACAGGGCAAAGGGAAACTGAGAAGTTCTGTATAATAAATCATCTTATTTATTGGCCTGGTATCTCTTCCTCTGGAGATACCCTTTCATAGTCTAAGTGGACATGGGAGGCTGTCAATCACAAGACATTCCTTCCTCGTCCCTCAATCACGTGAGCATGGGCTTGAAATGCAGTCTCATCAGTCAGAATTTCCTTCCATCCCCCATCTCTAACCATGATTAGGTATGCAACACAGGTCAGACAATTAGATTCTTACCAAGACTTCTCTGGTTGAGCCAGTAAGAGAGCCTGTCCCTTGCCTTGGTGGTCACACTGATGGGAAGAAGTCAGATGGGAGCCTCTAGCACCCATCTTTCTGACCTGAAAAGAGTAAAAGGAAAAACATGTCAATTATGAGAAAGAAAAGAATGCAGTCAAGAGAAAAAAAGAAGTAAAGCTAATAAATTGCATCAGAGAAAGTTCTATTGACAGCTATTGGTCACCTGGATCTAACTGAACCTGAATCCCAGATCTATCTCTAGGCTTGCAAGTTAAATGGGCCAATAATCTCCCTTGTCCTTTAAACTAATTTGATTATGGTTTCCCTTGCTTATAACTGAAAGACTGCTAGCTAATCAAGGACCTTTCTGCTACTGTGCAAAGATGAACTTATCAGGATAAGAAAGATCCTACACCCAGAAATTTTCTGGATGAAATATTCTATTGAAATAGCAATAAATCACCTTTTATAGGTGTTCAGTGCTATCCATCTAAGCATCTTCCTTTTTTTTTTTTTAGAAAATTTCTTGTCTGCCTTGAGCTGGAAAGGGCATGTATTTGATGTTCTCTTATTTTTTATATAACTTTATTTATTTAATTTTGGCTGACATGAACACAGCATACTCTCTAGTTGTGATGTGCAGGCTTCTCATTGCGGTGGTTTCTCTTTTGCAGCACATATGCTTAGTTGCTCTGTGGCATGTGGGATCTCCCCACATCAGGGATCGAACCTGTGTCTCCTGCATCGGCAGGCAGATTCTTTACCACTGAGCCACCAGGTAAGCCCTACGTAACTTCTTTATAGAGATATAATTGACACATATATAGCATTGTATTAATTTTAGGTACACAACATACTGATACATGTATGTATGTGTGTGTGTGTGTGTGTGTATATATATATATATATATATATATAGAGAGAGAGAGAGAGAGAGAGAGAGAGAGAGAGTGATCACCACAATAAATTAACAGGGCTTCCCACATGACCCGGTGGTAAAGAATCTGCCTGCCAATGCAGGAGACCCAAGAGATGTAGGTTCAGTCCCTGGGTCGGGAAGAGCTCCTGGAGTAGGAAAAGGCAACCCACTCCAGTATTGTTGCCTGGAAAATTCCATGGACAGAGGATCCTTGTGGGCTACAGTCCATGGGATCAGAGAATCAGACACAACTGAGTGCACACACACACACACACCACCATTTTTTGTGTGTGATGAGAACTTTTAAGATCTACTCTCTTAGCAACTTTAATATAAACAATATGGCATTGTTAATTACAGTCATGATGCTGTACATTACATACCAGGACTTTTACCTTATAACTGGAGGTTCACCCAAGACTTCTTATTTCTTGTTTTTTTTTTTTTATAATATCCATGTTAAACAAGAGTTAAGGTGATGACTCACTCATGGCTTTGATCTGCATTTCCCTATGATGAGTGACGTTGAGCGCTGTTCACGTGCCTGTTGGCCACCTGTATGTCTTTTGTGGAAATTGTCTATTCAGCTCCTCTGCCCATTTTTTAACCAGATCCCACCAAAATATTTTATTGTCATACATTACTCCTCACTAATCGGCTCAAGTGTGAGGTTTATGGCTACCTAAAAAGGCTCTTGATGAAAGTGAAAGAGGAGAGTGAAAAAGTTGGCTTAAAGCTCAACATTCAGAAAACGAAGATCATGGCATCTGATTCCATCACTTCGTGGGAAATAGATGGGGAAACAGTGGACACAGTGTCAGACTTTATTTTTCTGGGCTCCAAAATCACTGCAGATGGTGACTGCAGCCATGAAATTAATAACGCTTACTCCTTGGAAGGAAAGTTATGATCAACCTAGATAGCATATTCAAAAACAGAGACGTTACTTTGCCAACAAAGGTCCATCTAGTCAAGGCTATGGTTTTTCCTGTGGTCATGTATGGATGTGAGAGTTGGACTGTGAAGAAGGCTGAGTGCCGAAGAATTGATGCTTTTGAACTGTGGTGTTGGAGAAGACTCTTGAGAGTCCCTTGGACTGCAAGAAGATCCAACCAGTCCATTCTGAAGGAGATCAGTCCTGGGATTTCTTTGGAAGCAATGATGCTAAAGCTGAAACTCCAGTACTTTGGTCACCTCATGCAAAGAGTTGACTCATTGGAAAAGACTCTGATGCTGGGAGGGATTGGGGGCAGGAGGAGAAGGGGATGACAGAGGATGAGATGGCTGGATGGCATCACTGACTCAATGGACGTGAGTCTGGGTGAACTCCGGGAGTTGGTGATGGACAGGGAGGCCTGGCGTGCTGCGATTCATGGGGTCGAAAAGAGTCGGACATGACTAAGCGACTGAACTGAACTGAACTGAAATTTAGAGAAAAAGTGAAAAAAAGATTCTATGTGATCCCTAAATGTCCTTCTAGAGTGAAACTGCAAAAGCCAGGTGTTCTAGACTATCTCCTCCACAGCCTGTCAGAGACCTTCACTCACCATCCAATCCTGCTTTCCAAAGTGAATGAATTAAAAAAGAAAAAGAGCTGGCACTAACTGGCACCTGTTGCATTCTAGATACTCCTGGGTGTTTGACACACATCATCTAATCATAGCAAATCTGTAACACAAGAATTACCCCTCATTTTAAAAATGGGAAACCAAGACTTAGAAAGGCTTAATAACCTGCCCAAGGCTATACAGCTAGTGCATGGCACAGCCAAAAGTTAAAACCTATGTCTGTATGAATCCAAATCCCATGTTCTTTCCAGTTCAGGAGCTGAAATACCTGCCACATTCACCATTTCTTAGAGGAAACAGTATGCCTGGTGATGGGTGTGGAGGAAAAACTTAACCATCATTTATGAGCTTTGCCAGTTGCTGTGAGGAAAGACATGTACTGGAATCACTACCCTCATTGTCGGAGGGGAAACAGACTATGACACAAACTACTGCCCTTCAAGCCTGGATTAGGTTACGGTATAAAGTCATGTAGGATCCTAAAGAGGGAAGGACAGATCCCAAGTGGTAATGGCAGAGGAAGGCTTTATGGAGGAGGAATTAATTTATCCTGAGCTTAAGAGTGACTGGGATTTCAACAAGCTGAAAGGGTGAAATAGCAAGGCCTTTTTCTTTGACTGAAACATCATATGTAGCTGGCTAAATGTGCCCATGCACTGTCTGGATTGCATCAAGATCTAAAGGGGCTGAGACAATGTATCCATCAGAATGGGCTGATTTGTGTGCTTAGTCACTCAGTCATGTCCGACTCTTTGCAACCCCGTGGACTGTAGCCACCTCAGTCATGTCCGACTCTTTGCGACCCCATAAGCTGTAGCCACCCCAGCCCACCCCACCTGGCTCCTCTGTCCATGGGATTTCCCAAGCAAGAATACTGGAGTGCGTTGCCATTGCCTCCTCTAGAGGGTCTTCCCAACCCAGGGATCGAATCCATGTCTCCTGGGTCTCCTGCATTGGCAGGCAGATTCTTTAACACTGAGCCACCTGGTTTATGTTATAGTAACAAACAACCCCAAAATATAGTAGATTTTACAAATAATACTTATCTTATTTAACTGCCTGTTCACCGTGCTTGACTGAGGAGTCCACTTCATGTCTCTTTCACTCTAAGATGCAGGGTGATAAAGCAGCCTCTATTAGGAACATCGCCAACATGAGAGAAAACAAAAGATGGCTACAGGGTCTTACGTCATCACTTAAATGCTCCATCTTAGAAGTGACTCCCATCACTTCCACTCACAACTCTTCATTCAGTACTAATCCAAAGCCCCATCCAATCACACGGAGCCCAAGAAATGCAGTTCTTACAAGTGTCCAGTAAGTAGACAGTGAGCGATATTTAGAAAGGGCAGCCATGATTACCACACTTGGTATAGACGCTTGTTATGACAGGCCCATGTGAGTCAAGGACATGAGGAGAAGGTAGTTATACGGAGATAAAACTGTCTAGAAATCAGACCAGCATACATGCAAACATTGATAAAGCATCTCCTGTGTGTTAGATTTTGTGCTGAGTCCTGGGGATTCAAAATGAATTATATAATATTGTATCTTTGGCTTCATGGAGCTCATAGTCTGATGGTAGTAAATGATACATGTTCTAGATTGAATCATGTTCCTCCAAAATTCATATATTGAAGCCCTAACCCCAGGGTGAATGTATTTGGAGACAAGGCCTTTAAGGAAGGAATTAAGGCTAAATTTAGGTCATATTGGTGGGGTCCCAATCCAAATACCTGCTGTCTTTAGAAGAAGATGGTAAAGAATCTGCCTGCAATGTGGGAGACCTGGGTTCGATCCCTGGGTTGGGAAGATCCCCTGGAGAAGGGAAAGGCTACCCACTCCAGTATTCTGACCTAGAGAATTCTGTGGACTCTATAGTCCATGGGGTCACAAAGAGTGACGACTGAGCGACTTTCACTTTCACTTTTCACTTAGAAGAAGAAGGGATACTGGAACTTTCTTCCTGTCAGTACATGCACACAGAGGAAAAGCCATGAGGACACAGCAAGGTGCCACCATCTGCAGACCAAGGGGGAGACATATTAGCAAAAACCGAACATGGAACCTTGGTCTTGGATGTCCAGCCTCCAGAACTGTGAGAAAATTCATTTATTTTGTGTTAGTCACCTAGTCTCTGGTATTCTGTTATGGCAGTCAAGTAGTCAATATAGTGCATAAACAGTTAATCACAATGTGAGGAAGTAAGTATGATGATGAGTGTATACACATGGATACACAGGAGAAGAGGCTCCTGCAGTGAATACAAAATAAAGGTGTTTCACTATAGTCACAAGTCACCCCAATTCTGTGTCCTGGTGCAGAACCCAGCGGCAGGGCTCTGCCTCTACTTGGAGGAAAAGATTCAGGGGCATTGGGTAGCTTTAAGAATCAGTCATGGTCTAGTAACCTCTCTAGTGTGGCCCAGGGCAGGCTCCATGCAGGAAGAGTATTAGAAAGATGCCCAAAAGTCCACCCCCTTAAGAATGAGCATGAAAGAGAGTGTGCTTAGGCGGATACTATTACTTGCTTCCCATTATCTTCTCTGGTCATCAGCCTCCTCGCACTGAAGCCTTAGAAAGAAATAATTTTCTGAAATACCTAAGAATTCCACTCTATGTTGGATAAAAGCTATACACTGAATAATCACAATTCATGGAATGTGATCAAAAAGCTTTATATTTGTCTTTCTATATCCCTTTAACATTTATTCAATAGAGTATGTACTTTTGCCCCTGTGTAAAACTCGGACTTTCCTATGATTCTTCTAATGACTTATAGGAAAAAAAAATCCTACAGACACAGTTTCAAAGAGGCAATTAGAATGTCCAGTCCCACGTAATAGTCAAATCTTCTAACTTCATTCAAAGTTCAGCTGATCTTTCTCACCCCAAGAATGACTTGCTACCTGGTAAAAAGAAGTCACTGACTTCCAACTTTCTTACTCCATTTCTCTCTCTTTTCTCAGCTGCCATTTCTGACATTCCAAGATTGAGGGCTCACAGAGGGAAGAGTGAAGGGAGCAGGAAAGCTGCTATTTGACTGGCACTTGACTAGCTCCATGGATACAACTTGATAGCACCTGAGTCTCTGATCCTACTCTGATCCTCTTGTGAAGCACTTTCACTATTTATTCAGAGATTCCCATTGATTTCTCACCTACAATCTCCTTGACACAGGCAAATTCATTTCTAGTACAACTAATCACTTCCTGCAGTCTCCCTAGTACAATAGTACTTCCAGGTCTGTCTCTGGGCAGTCCACTTCCAGTTTTTGTCAGGAGAGTCCTATTGACCCTCCAGAAGCCCCTACTGGAAGTGACTCAACTCTTTTACACACATGCAGTCATCTAGCCCTTAGGAACACTCGTGCCCCTTTGCCCCAACACAGGGTGACCTCGAAATCATCCACCAGCAAATAGCTGGCCCACCTCTCATACTTCTAAGATGTACTCAGTGGGAGTCAGACACCAAGCCACTATGCCCTCCATTCTGCGGGGGTCATGGAAACTCTCTGGGTTTTCCTGTTAAAGCGCCCCTCACTAGGCTTAAGGCAAAGTGGGGTATAACTCACCCCTCCCATCATGAGGACAGGGGCTACTCATGATGAAGCTCTCTACAAAGAACTTCTCTTCAAAAATTCTCTCTAACCTCCAAAACCCAACTGTTCCCACTCCTGATGTGAATGTATGCTTAAGAGAGAGAAAACTCGTTTTCCAAATATTTTCTCTGCAAACTGGCATCATAAAGTAACGTATGGTATCTGTCACTCATTGTCTTTGAGTTTCAGCTAAAATGTACATTTTAATATTCAGTTACTCATACCATATGACCCAGCAATCCCACTACTAGGCATATATCCTGAGAAAACCAAAATTCAAAAAGATACATGTGCCCCAATGTTCATAGCAGCATAATTTACAATAGCCAGGATATGGAAACAATCCAGATGTCCATCAATAGATGAATGGATAAAGATGTGGTACATAGATACAATGGAATAGTATTCAGCCATAAAAAGGGATGAATTTGAGTCATTTGCGATATGGATGGACCTAGAGCCTGCCATACATAGTGAAGTAAGTCAGAAAGAGAAAAACAAATATTATATAGTAATACATACATATGGAATCTAGAAAGGTGGTATTGATGAACATATTTAGAGAATGGACTAAATTCTCTAGTCCAGGGGAAGGAGAGGGTGGGATGAACTAAGAGAGCAGCATTGACAAATACACACTACCATGTGTTAATCAAAGAAGTTAATTCTGTCCGGTCTCTTCATTCTCTTTGGTCTTGTTCTTCCTGATTTCAAAGTGTTTGGATCTAAGAATGAAAGGCTGATGCCTGTGTCATTCAAACCAACCAACTCAGATCATGTGTTCTGACTGTAATATAATAAGATTGGGACTCATAAGAAAAGGATAGTGTTAGTTGCTCAGTCGAGTCCAACTCTTTGCGATCCACGGACTGTAGGCTCCTTTGTCCGTGGAATGCTCCAGGCAAGAATACTGGAGTGGGTAGCCATTCCCTTCTCCAGGGGATCTTCCAGACCCAGGGATCAAACCTGTGTCTCCTGCACGGCAGGCAGATTCTTTATCATCTGAGCCACCAGGGAAGCCCTAATAAAAAGATAGCCCCATCCAAAAAGACCCATGTATTTGGAAATTTATAAGACATTTCTGAATAATTCATCGAACAAAGAGGTCATGTCAAAGTATGGAACATTTAGAATTGAATGATGAAAAAGCGCCACATCAAAATTTGTGAGATATGCCTGAAGAGGTACTTAGAAGAAATTTTGTAGTCTTGAATGTATATTTTTATAAAGAAAAGAATTTAAAGGCAACAAAGTGAGCATCTATCACAAGTTAGGAGAAGAAACAAGAAAATCAAAGAGTAGAAAGACAGAAATAATAAATAATAAAATTAATAGTAATAAAATACATAGTAGAAAGAGCAATAAAACAGACACCTCTAGCAAGATTGATCAAGGAAGAAAATAAAAAGAGAACCCCCCTACCAAAAAAAGATAAAAATAAATTTTTAGAGGACCCAATTACAAATTCAGTAGATATTTAAACATCATAAGGAAATGCTACAGAAAACTTTATGCCAGTCAATCTGAAAATCAAGATGAAATGAAAAAGATAAATTGCCAAAACTGTCTAAAGATGAAACAGAATACTGGGTTAGAACCATAATCAGTGAAAGCATTAGACCCTGACAGCTCCATCATTGTTTTATCAAACCCTCAAGCTGTAGATAACTCTTACATTATCAAAATGTCCCCCAAAATAAAGAATGAGTAAAAGTGCCCCAATTCATTTTATGAATAGGACAAATAGATTATGAGAAGGAAAAATTACAGGCCAATCTCATTTATAAGCAAATATGAAAATATTTAAAAAATATATTAGCAAAGTAAACAAAGTATGAAAAAATTGATCATGACTAAGTAGAGTTTCAGTTCAGTTCAGTTCAGTTCAGTCACTCAGTCGTGTCTGACTCTTTGTGACTCCATGAATTGCAGCATGCCAGGCCTCCCTGTCCATCAGCAACTCCTGGAGTTCACTCACACTCACATCCATCGAGTCAGTGATGCCATCCAGCCATCTCATCCTCTGTCGTCCCCTTCTCCTCCTGCCCCCAATCCCCCCCAGCATCAGAGTCTGATACTCCAGTTCAAAAGATTGTTCTAACAGTTAAAAATCTATTAACTGCTTCCCAAAATAAGTTATCCAAATGGCCAATAAGCATTTAAAAAGTGCTTATTATCATTAGTCATCAGAGAAATGAAACAGAAATTAAAATCATGATGAGATACCACTTTATACTCTTTAGAAAGGCTAAAATTTAAGGCAAGCAATACTAAGTGTTGACAAGGATATGGAGCAACTGGAATTCTCATACATTGCTCACTAAAGTAAAAATTGTTAAAACTACTTTGAAAGGTCATTTGACAATTTCTTATAAAATTATATTTTTAAATATTTAAAATTCTTATAAACCTATTATTTCATTGACCAGAATTATGCCCCACACAATTGCATAATGAATACAATGAATTATTATTATAAAACAATTAATCTTAATATTAATTTGCTAACTCCTACTGTATATGAGAGAACATGTGAAGTATATATAACCAACAAATGAGTATCATCAAAATATGTAAAGAAAAATACAAGAATAATCCAATGAGAGTCAATTCTTAAAGAGGAAACTCAAATGGCCAACAAACATATGAAATGAAGCCCATTTTCATGTTTGCTGCTAAGTCGCTTCAGTCGTGTCCAACTCTGTGCGACCCCATAGACAGCAGCCCACCAGGCCCCGCCATCCCTGGGATTCTCCAGGCAAGAACACTGGAGTAGGTTGCCATTTCCTCCTCCAATGCATGAAAGTGAAAAGTGAAAGTGAAGTCGCTCAGTCGTGTCCGACTCTTCGCAATCCCATGGACTGCAGCCTACCAGGCTCCTCCGTCCATGGCAGGAGGAGCATTTTCATTTCCTCCGTCCATTTTCTAGGCAAGAGTACTGGAGTGGGTTGCCATTGCCTTCTCCATGTTCATGTTTCAGATCAGATCAGTTGCTCAGTCATGTCCGACTCTTTGCGACCCCATGAATCGCAGCACGCCAGGCCTCCCTGTCCATCACCAACTCCCAGAGTTCACTCAGATTCATGTCCATCCAGTCAGTGATGCCATCCAGCCATCTCATCCTCTGTCGTTCCCTTCTCCTCCTGCCCCCAATCCCTCCCAGCATCAGTCTTTTCCAATGAGTCAGCTCTTCACATGAGGTGGCCACAGTACTGGAGTTTCAGCTTTAGCATCATTCCTTCCAAAGAAATCCCAGGGCTGATCTCCTTCAGAATGGACTGGTTGGATCTCCTTGTAGTCCAAGGGACTCTCAAGAGTCTTCTCCAACATGTTTAGGAAAGTGTAAATTAAAACACAAAAACTCACCAAATTATCAAGCTGTCAAACAAGTAGGGATGAAGCCATTCCAGGTAGAAGAAACAGCATGTGCAGGCACATCAAATACTATGAGAATATTTATACCCCCTCCTGTGTATCTATCTGAAGAGAGCAGCAAAAATTTTACATGCAAGTGAACAAATCTGGACACTGAGATGATTTTCCTCTGCACCCGTTGCCACAAACCCACATGAGAGTCCAGTGACTCAGCAAATAAAGGTTCTCCAGTCCCAGGCACTCCCAGGATTCTGGTGGCTCTTTCCCCTGGGGTATGATTATCTCCCCCAACAAAATCAAGTGAGTCCCAACCTTCTCATCCATTTGTCCTGTGGGATGACAAGACTCCCTTAGACCTGCCTGAATCAGACAAAACCAGCAGTTAGGATTACTTTCTGCCTTACTCTTGCAAAGGTCCCCACTACCTAGACTGGTTTCAGGAGCATCTGACCTTTGGAGGATCCTGTGCCAAGTCCTGTGTGCTGACATTTTCTGACATAGTAGTAGATTGTAGCTGAGACTACATTACCTCAGAAATCCAAAGCAAAGTCAAAAAATAACTTGTATTAATAAAAAGTAGAGAGCAGCAAAGAGAAAGTAAAGTCATTATACAGTTCAGTGTGTTCTCAAAGAGCAAAATATTCTTCCGTTGTCTATCTTTTATCATTATATTATATTACTGTCTCAATCTATTTGATAAATATAGCATTTCTAAAATTCAGTGAAATTTTCCTAGTTAAAAAAAAAGAAATGCAGGTAATCATGGAAATGAAAATGTTTCACTCAAAGTGTTTCATTCAAAATGTTTCTGAGTTTCTCCACTCAGAAAGTGGAGATGGGAGTGTATAATGTATGATTTGGGGCATCACTTAACATATAGTGTAACATACAGTGCTGCTGCTGCTGCTGCTGCTAAGTCACTTTAGTCGTATCCGACTCTGTGCGACCCCATAGATGGCAGCCCACCAGGCTCCCCGTCCCTGGGATTCTCCAGGCAAGAACACTGGAGTGGGTTGCCATTTCCTTCTCCAATGCATGAAAGTGAAAAGTGAAAGTGAAGACGCTCAGTCGTGTCCGACTCTTGGTGACCCCATGGACTGCAGTGAGATAAGAACAAAAACATTAGAGGCCTAAATAAAATCCTCAGCTGGAAGAAGGAACAGGAGGATTGGCTCAGCCTGGCTGTGGGGAGCCGAAGAAAAGCCAGCCCCAACCCCTAGAGGAGGAGAAGACCTCCTTTGCCTGCAGAGCTCAATCTTGCGTGGAGTTGGTTGTAAGAATGGAAAGAACAGCCCACAATGGGGATTAACACAGTAACTCACCCACTGAACTAATTATATCTTGTTTGAATGTTAAGGGTCATGGGGTCAGGGGCAAAACTAAGATGCACCCATCAGTGGGACTCTCTCAAGCTCTTCTTTTAGGAGTAAATAGCAACAGCAGAAAAAATACAAAAGGAACAGGTTTTGAAGGCCAAGCTGAAGAGCAAGAAGAAAATGAGGTAAGGTAGCTATTGTAAGCAAGCTCATTAAGGTAATGTGTGTATAGGAGCATAAAAGCTGCTGGAGGGTTTTCACTCCATGCCCCTCTAAGCAGAAGGCCTGGGGGTGGTGGGTGGCAGTGAGCACATTCTGGGGGCTCCATACCCCTGGGGGAGCTGAGAGTGACTGTTGGGGCCTCACTGGTCCATCACTTCCCCCCCAATCAGAATAAGCCCAGATGACCCGGGTGAAGCCAGGTGGTGTTTCTCACCCTCTTTCTGTTACCATCCCCCTAAGGTGTCATTTTAGGTATTTTTCCCCAATTGTCCCTTGCTGGATTTCAGGGCCACAGATATGCTGTATATCTGTTTGTATAACGCATGTGTCTCTGGGCTGCCTACGTTAAAAGAGTCAGCATTTTTGTTGCCTCCTAAGAACATTTTTCAATCCCTTAGGAGTGACGTGCTCATCAAGGATGCTCAGCCTAGGCCCATTAACACTTCTCCCCCAGCTTGCCTCGGATGGCTTCTTGTAACCACAATCCATAGTCTAAATTAAATTCTATTTTTATAAAACAAGGACAACAGGTAAATTAGCCAGGAATAGACCTATCCTGATCTAATGATGACAGTCTATAACGGCATTCACGTACATCTAGTGGCAAGTAACAGAACTGCAGGAACACAAGTAAAATTATTTAGAAGCAGCCCTAAAGCGGTTTTGTGTTTATCACAAAAATATCACACATGCAAGTCTCTCGCCTTTTTGTTTGTGTGTTTGCACCGGGTTAGTTGCAGCACACTGGTTCTTCTACAATCCCTGTTGTGGCATGCGGGATTTTTTTTAGTTGCAGCAGGCAAACTCTTAGTTGCAGTATGTAGGATCTAGTTCCCTGACCAGGGACTGAACCCCAGCTGCCTGCCTTGGGATTGTGGAGTCTTATCCACTTCCCCACCAAGAAAGTCCTTCTCCCCACCTTGAAGATCATTCCTAGAATCTATATTCCATGTAGCCTTATCAGCCAAGAAGGCTGTGTCATATTTTCTGAGCCACGGTCATGTGGAATAAAAAATAAGTTTTTGGAGAAGGAAATGGCAACCCACTCCAGTATTCTTGTCTGGAAAAGCCATGGACAGAGGAGCCTGGCGGGCTGTAGTCCATGGGGTTACATGACTGAGCATGTGTGCATGCGGGTGGAGGGAGACGGGCTGGTAGCAATAAACCGGTAGAAAAATAAGTTTTTGCTTTTATAAAATTCTCCAAATTCAAACTGTAATATAAAATTTAATGTATATATTTTCCAGGAGCCATATTGTCTCAATATTCTGATCTAGTGTCCTAGAGATGGGGGCAGAGTATCCATTGGAAAGTCACTCTCCTGGAAAAAATTGACTTAATGATCATGAGGTAAACATCTCAGAGTAAGCTTGAAAACAATTGATTAAAGTCAACCACACAGCCCATTGGTTCCAAAGCATCCATCCACTTGCTTGATTCAATCAAATCTTTCCAGACTGGTTTACAGTATAACAACAGTTGTCGTCATAGTTATCATCATTCCAGTAACTGAGAAGTGAGTGTTGCTTGTTGTTCCCATTATCCAGCTGTGGAAAATGAGGCTTATGGAAAATGAGACCCATTCCTTGCCCCAAGCTCACAAGACTAATGAAAGTGGTGGAGCTGCAATTCAAACGTAGCACTGCCTGACCCCAAAGCCCACATTTTAACCACAGAACAGGCCCTCCATTTGTGTAGACAAAGCCCTGGTAGAGAGGAGTGTTAAATTCGGCTAAAATAGAAGCTGTGTCACTCAACTTTGTGGGGTTTTGAAGAATTTAGACCAGAGTGCCATTCTTCTAAAACCGAGCAGCTTGGAAAAGCCACTGTGAAGATTTGTTTTCGAATTTGAGACCCACTCCGAGAGGGTGTGCTCAGAGCTCAGCAGACAATGAAAAATCATCCGTCGCTCTTCCCTCTGACAATCGGTGCGCGGAACTCCCGCTCTCCATCAACCTCCCGGCTTCAGCCGGCTCACAGGGCTCTCTGCTTTGCATGCGACTGCACAGAGGCAATTTATTTTCTCATTGGAAATGGTGATGCCGAGAGAGCAGAGCCGTGTCACACATGGGGGAGCCACCACTATAGGGAACAGAAGCGCCTTCCAGCTTGACTTAGCTGCCATCTTTTAGGCTGCTGTGAGAGCAGCAAGAATGGTGCATACAGGATCCCTGTCTCAAGCAGGATTGAGAGTGTCTCAAATCCCTGCCTTCTTAGCGAGAATAATGGCCAGGGTTCGTGGGGGAGAAAGGGAGGGGAACCTCTCTCTTGAAACTCTGACTACTGGGCTCCTTAAAGATGGATTAGCATTTCAGAGATTTATTCAGTTTCTTGGGTAGAGAAGCTGACTCACAGATACTATAAGTTTGGGCGTGATAGCTTAGAGCTAAATCTGTGTCCTTAAGCAGAATTTCAAACCAATAATTTTGAGAAGGCGTAATGGAGTGCTGTGATAACCCAAAACTCCATAAATAATGAGTCACACATTCCCCTTATCCGAGAGTCAAGCATCAAACACCTTCAGCCATCCAGAGCATCTGAACGCACACAAGTATCCCAAGCAGTTACCCTGCACAGGCAGAAATTAAACAGCCAGGGAGAGCCTAAGAGGGCCGATTACAAGAAGATTGACATGATTGGTGGGTTTGCAGTGAAAGGAGCTACTTCATAGGTAAGCACTGGCTCTAAAAATCAAATGCCATTAAAGAAGATAAAGAAGGAGTGAAGAGAAAATGAGAAAAATACACAAAACCCAAACCTAGAGAATGATACTAATACTAGCACTGTCCGATAGAAATACATGAGCCACAAATGCAAGCCACATGTGTAATTTTAAATTTCCTAGGAGCCACACTACAAATAAAAAGGAACAGGTTAAACTAATATCAGTGAATCATTTTACTGAACATAGCTAAGATACCATTTCAAATTATAACCCATATGTTTTCAATTACTGAGATTTTTACAATCTACTTTTTGTACTAAGTCTTTAAAATCCAGTATGTTTTTTACACTTACAACACAGCCCAGTTTGGACTAGCCACACTTCAAGTGCTCAACAGCCAAATGTGACTAGTGGCCAATGAATGAATAGAAAATTCTTAGTTGTATAAGCTCAAGGGAATCACAAAGAGTGTTACAAGGACATTGGTTGTAAGTGGTGAAAAATTGTAAACAACTTAAATGTTCATCCAATGGTGACTCGATTATTTAATTTTACTATATTAAATAATGAAATACAAAACAGCAATGAAAATGAATAAATTGAATCTCAATATACCACCAGGATATCGCTCCAAGACAGTACTGAATGACCAAAGTGATCAGCAAAATCACACGTACCCTGTACCATATAAGTAAAGTTTTAGCAATACCCCCTCAAAAAAAAACACCATATATGGCTTTTTTGAAACAAACATGTGGAATGCAGCAAAAATTTAATGTCAGATGAAATATGCATCAGTTTTGAAAAAAAGTAATTAATTCTGGGAAAGGAGAAAAGAAAGGAAGGAGAGAGAGAAGAGGATTTTGAGAAAGGTACAGGAGTCCTCCACTGAATGTGTAATGTTTTATGTATTCAAAAAAAATAATCTAGCACAAATGAAATGTTAATATTGTGAAATGTCAGAGGTGGGTACGAATGCTCTCATTAAATTATTCTCAGTTCTTTTCTGTACGTTTGATATATTTCATGAAAGAAGAGGGGCGGGGGAGGCAAAAAGAAGACACATCATCACAAGAGAAACAAAAAGAGATAAGATAGTTGGAGCAAGGCAGCACAGGCCTGGGAGTCCTGCTCTCCCTGCCTCTGTAGACAGCAGGACCCATTTGACATTCAGCAGTAACACAAGGGTTTGTTGCATCCCTTCCAAGTACAAATGCTGCAGGGCATTGAGAGATGCTCACTGCTGAAAACCTAGTGGGGAAAAAATGTTTTATATATATATGTATATAAAATGTATATATATATATATATATATATACACACACAACTATATATTCTTTTGCTCTTCATACAGCCTATGAAGGCAGAAGAGCATTTGGTTTGATTTCAAATAATCTACTTTACAAGGTTTACTCAGAACTTTGAGCACACAAAAGCCCTCTGGAGCCCAGGCTGAGCAGATCCTCTACTTGGCAGTAATAGCTACCTGAGGAGCACTCACACAGCCCACAGAGCCACACCCTGGCAGCACCTCCTCATTCATAACTTTGAACTTAGCGTGTCCAGTCCTGGTCCACCATCTCCCAACCTGCCATATATACACCTGCCTGTATACACATGCGTACACACATGTGCACACACACACACACACACACTACACTACACTTGTTTCTGCCTCCTCTCCTCCCTTCTAAGTGTGTTTGACTTTCAGCCCAGCAGTGATTCTGTGCATCTGATGTCCTCCACAAACCTGAAGAGTTTTTGTCCTTCGTCTCTTTCTGGTCATTTATTACAGATGCATCAAAACACTAATCCCAAGAGGTCCCCACTTTTAGCACTTCTCTATCCACGAGGCGCCCATTTATCCCTAACCTTGATTGTTTCTGCCCCCGGTTCTTCTCTTGGATAAAAACGGCCTCCTCAGTTCCATGGAAACAGCTTTCAATGTTAAATGCTTTCAGAGATCTATTGTTTCGTGGGTTTTTTTTAAGCTTAAGCAGTTACCTGCATCACAACCATACAACTTCTTATTGACACCCTCACCAAAAAGGAAAAAGAAAGAGAAAATATGTATGTTTATATGATAAGCAAGGCACAAGCTCTCTTTCTAGAAACCAGTCTCCCTATCTAACACATTCTTTTATACACTCTGGTGAATCTATTTCAAGTTTTCTAGGTATTCAAGGGCCACAGGCCAGCCCAAGATTTTCAGGACCTTTGAACTTTCTGATGCATGATTTTTTATAAGCTGAATTCCTCTGTTTTCATTGGGAAATTTGGCACCACAGAGAAAGAACCCCATTTCCTTCGAGGAACAATTCTTACTTTATTCTTTGGGTTAACAGAAATTTTCAGTGTAAATTTATGTGCTATTTAATAAAAATCCCAAATAGTCTGTCATGGATCACAGAATTCTTTGAAATCCATTTATTTTAGTGAAGGTTAGCATTTTAGCTGTTCATAAATATAAACTATTGAGGAGGGAGAGGCAAAAAGATTTAATTTTTCACCATCCAAACAAGCATTTTTAAGCAATTCAAACGAGTCTTGAAATTCCATAACTCTATTAAAGCTCTTTCAACTCATGAATATTATTTATACAAGTGGATATGTTAGCATCGCAGAAATAAAATCAGAGAAGCTAAACATGCTTCAATCATCTGAAAAACAAAAACTACGAATTACTGTTTAAATGGCTCTTGAACAATTTAAGCATGTTGAAATAGAATTTCATCTTTTCCCTAGAAGCACCCGAGGATGAGACAGCAGAAAGAAATGTCCAGTCCTTCCTGACCTGTGCTCTGAGGAGTAGAAACCGTAGGGATTATATTCATTTAGAGCCTGCAGAAACACAGACATTGTCTTCAAAGAGAAAGGCCTATTCACCCACAGAGTTTTAGGGGTCTGGAGGCAAAACACAAAACTGTCCTTTAGGGTAAAAATTTTAAGTCCCTTTTGAAAATCTTGTAACATGGGCTCTAGTTGAACAGTGGATAGATTTTGTTTTGTTCTGTCTGTAATTTTCATACTTTGCTACTACAACTATAAATGAATCTGTAACCCTCCGTGGGTGAGTTCATTCTTTCTCCAATTCTTGAAACCTTGCCCTCTTCAGATCTCTCTCCTTCCCTTTTATGCCCTGTTTTCAGAGTATTCTGCTGAATTCATGCCTTAGGAAAAGAACAGCATACTTTTGTCTTTGGCGCCCTCTTATGGTCACTTTATTTTTATAACAGCACCTGCAGTGTTTGTAAAGGAACTTTGTAGTTTTGAGACTGAAAGGCCATGAGCGAATCCCCTGTTAATTGTTTTGTATTGGATGCTAATAAGCCATTCATGTACCCAGAAAGGACAACACCTCAAACCCAAGCAGGCCTAAGCGATACCCCTTCTACCTTAGGTGATGCTCCTTCTCCCCCTGCTGTGCACAGGATGAGAAATGTCCATGTTTCTAGCTGTTATCAACTAATCCTAGCTTCTTCATCTTTCTGTATTTCTCACTCAGTCCTATTTCAGAAATCTTCTACTACAAGGGCCCAAAGACTCTGCATTCACAGCAGTGATTCTTTTGCTGGTGAAACACACAAATCCAAGTGTGCTGGTCCCACTGCGTCCAGCACCAACCTTGGAGCCCTCTTCTCCCTGTCTCACCCTGACCCACCCAGCAGACCCCGCCCACCCTTCAGGCTGCGTCTGAAATGCTGTCTCCTCTCACCTCCTGGGATGGGCATGGCTGCCCCTTACCTTACGGTCCCTCCATAATTCATACACATCTCCATAATAGTAATTAACAAGTTGCACACTTTCCAAAGTGAGTTCTAGAGAATTCACTTCCTATTCCATAGGATGCTCCATGGAAAACAGGGTTCTGTGAACAAATGCCTCTGAACAATGGGACATACTGTATTCCCTTGATGAATAGCATGCACAGAACTTTGGGGAAACACTGCTTTTCTGTCACATTGGCAGAACTGAGTCACCTTTGAGGAGCCATATCTCTGTCTACTGAGGGCAGAATTAGCAGAGCTGATGAGAATCTTTATTTTTCTGAGGTCATCTTCCCTCTCTGGGAGGCCAGCCCTCTGTGGGACACTCTGACCCTCATCGAGAACTCTGAGAACCCCACTAAGTCAGACTCTCCAAGGCCACCTCACATCTCTTGGTGGCCAGGAGCTGACTTTCTTGCCAACCACTTCTTCCTAAGGCTCTGTCCCCAACCCCTTGCTGTCTACGCAGACGTCAGAAACTTGTTCAGCCCTGGATCTTCGCCACAGGATTTCCTGATTCTTCTGTCTGTCTGAGTGGAGGCTCCCATGGGTTTCAACAGATTCCTTTTGCCTTGCCACGATCTCACCACTCCTGTCCTACCCTCAGCCACGTGCTACAAACACTCAGCCCCGTGGCAGAAAACACCTCTCTCTTCGAGGAGAATAAACTATTATTTAGTCAATTCTATCTCCCAGTATCTCCAGAATCTCCCCCACTTCTTTTGACCCCACAACACAAATTCAGGCTACCTCATCGCGACCCTTGATGGCAATACTGATCCCCTGCCTCCATCCTTTCCCATATCCATTCAAACCATTCTTTTTAAAAGGTGAATCTGATCATGTCATTCCCCTTTACAAAAGCTTGTAATTCCTGCTTGTTGCTTGGATCAACACCAAACCCCTCCACAGCTGAGGCTCTGCCGAGCCCTCCATCCTTGTCTCCCCAACTCTCATCCAGCATGGTACAGCCACATGGATGCTTCCTAGGTTCCTAAAATATACCACTTTTCTCCCTGCCCAGCAGACACTATGCCCCCTGGCTGGAGCTCTCTTCCTGATGTCCTTCACATGTCTCACCACACCCATCCTTTACTCTCAGATAAAGCTCACTTCCTCCAGAGGCCTGACTCACATGAGCCCCTGGACTAGGATCTGACCGCCCCCCAACCAGAGGCTCCCTTTACTGCCTGCACACTCTCTGCTATAAACCTCATCTCAATTTAATTAAGTAACTGCTTCATGTATTCTGATTTGTTAATGTCCACTTCCTCCACTCAGGGCAGACATTAGGGCTGCAGAGGCCAGGTCTATCTGGCTCACCTCTCCATCCCCAACACCTGGCACCAGCACTGGCACATGGCAATGTTCAGTGAACATTTGTTGAATGATGGGATTCCCTGGAGGGCCAATGGTTAGGACTCTCAGCTTCCACTGCAGGCGCCATGGGTTTGATCCTTGGTCAGGGAGCTAAGATCCTGCAAGCCACATGGCATGGCCAAAAAATAATAATAATTAAATAAAACTTTGTTAAAATTTTTGTTGTTGTTGAATGAATTTGGATCAGGCAATTTCCTTGTACTCACAGAATATTCACTTTTCTCCCAACAATAATTTTATGGCCTGTTCCAGCATGAAGCATCCTAAGATATCATACCAAATAAACCATTTCTCTATGCTTCCTTAAAATAACTGATTTCTCTGTGCCAAATTTGAATCAAGCCTAAAATGAACTGAATTGTACATCACTGGTGGAGTCTTTCTCTTCCACATTACCAAATACCCCTCCAACCGGGGTCAAAATTATGGTAAGAATCTTTTTCATGTCTTCAGAGTTCCTAAATGCTTTTACATGTATCATTGCTCAGTGTAAAATCATGTTATTCTTGCATTATTTTCTATATATAATTGCAAAGTACTATTTGTAAGTGAGCTTTCCTTAGGATTTCAAAATTGTTCCTTGTGTACCAATACAGGTAATCAGATCATTAGAAATACCCTGGCCACCTGCCACTTCTTTTCCCCTCTGCCTACTCCCTTGGGCAAAAGCTATCACTTTTAATAAAAAGCTTGGCTTGGGACTTCCATGGTGGGCCTGCAGCTAAGACTCCATGCTCCCAATGCAGGGGGCCCAGGTTCAATCTCTGCTCAGGGAACTAGATCCCATAGGCCACAACTGAAGATCCCACGTACTGCAACTAAGATCTGGCATGCATGCATGCTCCATTGCTAAGTCGTGTCCAACTCTGTGACCCTATGAACTATAGCCTGCCAGGCTCCTCTGTCGGTGGGATTTTCCAGGTAAGAATGCTGGGGTAGGTGGCCATTTCCTCCCCCAGGGGATCTTCCTGACCCAAGGATCAAACCCGTGTCTCCTGAGAATCCTGTCATTTATAGGTGGATTCTTTACCACTGAGTCACCTGGGAAGCCCAAGACCCAGCACAACCAAGTAAATAAATTAAAAAAAAAAAAAAAAAAACTTTGCTTGCTTAGGGAAAAAAGAAAGAAACAAATATAATGGGAATTTTCAACACTGGCTGACAGAATATGGTAGACCAGTAACTTCAAAGTTCTGAGGGAAATTTTATTCGCAGCCTTGAATTATTATACCCTCACACTTGACCAAACTATTGATTAAGAGTTAGGGTATAATAAAAAAATTTTCAGATATTTAAGGATTTAAGATGTGGCTTCCCATATACCATTTCTAGAAAATCACTGGGAAGCTTGCTTTGTCAAAAGGAGGGAGTAAACCAAAAAGAGAATAACACAGGATTCAGGAAACAAGTGAAGCAGACAAGGAGAGTGGGGAAGAGGAGGGTGTCATTCATCCAGAGCCTGGAGAGTAAGTGCCGATGACAGCAGGGGAACTGCAGGTGGGGCACTAAGTGTGCTCATCCAGACTGGGTCCTACCCACAGACACGCCATCCAAAAGTCCCAGGGCACTGAAACCCAGCCCACACGTGGCTCACCAAGTCTGATGGAGGGCCATGTGCCCCAAAGTTCCATACTAGCTTGTAGCATCCCTGAAAGAAGGCTGTGGGATAGAAAGGTAGGAGGAGTGGACAGAATGTTTGGAACTCTTGAGGGTTTGGGAAAATTATTGATATAATTGTTGGACAATTTTGGGGAAAAAATTAGTCAATTGCATCAGTTTGCTAGGGCTACCATAACAAATACCACCAACTAAGGGGCTTAAAAACAGAAATATATTTTTTCACAGTTCTAGAGGCTAGATGTCCAAGACCCAGGCGTCAGCAGGGTTGGTTTCTTCTGAAGCCTCTCTCCTTGGCTTGCAGACAACCACCTTCCCACTGTGTCTTCATGTGGTCTTTCCTCTGTATGCATCTGTGTCCTCATTTCTTAATTTCTTTTTATGGGCACCAGTCATACTGGATTAGGGCCCACTATAATGGCCTCATTTTCACTTAATCACCTCTTTAAATCCAGTCTGTCTCCAAATACAGTCACATTCTGAGGTACTGAGGGCGAACATTTTAACATACATATTTGGGGAGGACATAATTTAGCCCATAACAATCACATAGTAAACTAAGTGAATGAAATAAATAAACAAAGCAATTATCAACTCAAGGAAAAATAAAGGTGGTAGCAGAAATGATCATAGTAAACTATCTGGTCAGCAGCAAACAATATTTACATTGTCATTATAATGTAAACACTAAGTTGAACCAAGCTTTGTACCATCGAGAGAATAGGGGTGGCAATAATGTAGAAGGTAAGACGTGTGAGGATTCACAGGGTAAAACCCTCAGTCACCATAAAAGTAATTACATAGCAGATAATTAAAACAGGTGACTCAAGGAATAGTAGAACAAGATTATTTAGAGATGTAGAGGTTAACACTCAGAAAACCAGATTAAAGTGGTTGAAAGTAGCTGTATTTGGTGAGAAGGAATTGGGAAGGAAGAGCTAGAGGAAGGAACTACTAAACTGTAGTATAGGTTTTCTGTAATTTAATGTTTTAACTGTGAAGATAATATGGTTAAAAACTAATTGTTTTTTTAGTTTAACTTTTAAGTAACTCAAATTCTAACACATTTGGAAGGAGGCAGACACAGACTCCTACTACTAATTTCTTTGTGTGCAAAATTCAGAATAATCTTCTCTCACCTCCATTTAATTAAAACATATTCCAAGTTGTAAAAACAGCTATCTAAAATCTTTTACCTTTTACAACTACTTATTCATATGGATTGAAATTTTCACAATATTTGCAACCCAAAGAAAACACAGAAATGAACTGGAATTCTGAGGTTGTAAAGCCACAGTAAGGGTCTGTACCCTGATCTCAAATGTATGGATTTACGAAAACCAATTCACTGTTCTCATTAACTTTATAATAAATAAACGTTGTATGTTTTTCCTCATATAAACATATTCTAGTAAAATGTTGCTTTTTTGCTTCCGTTAAATTTTTTTTCAGATAATGGCAGGGAAGATGTTTGGGAAAGCTGGTCTTACCTGGGAACCCCTTTCCCTCTGTCCTTAGCCAAGGGCACCTTGTAATTGTCCATCTCTCCTCCTAGTTTTGGTAAGTCATGCAGCTTTGGAATTCCAAGGTTTTATATTAATTTTTACATAAGCAATACAATGAATGATCTTTTCAGCTCCTTTATGATATTCACATGCAAATGTAAGGACAAGATTCTGACCCAGTGTCAGCTGGATAAAAATTCTTGTTTTTTCTAGAACTATGCTCAAACAGTTCTTATAATCTTAGTAGCAAAACCAGGTAATAACTTTATGCTGATGTGAAGAAAAGCATCTTTGAAGAGTTCCTAATCAAAGCTCCTGTCCAAAGGCAAGTTAATTTTTGAAATTTCCTCGAGTTCAAGATGGTCACCAAGCTATTTGCTAAGTGTTTCTGTAGTTACTTGCTTACTGAGGAAATAGCAGAGAGGATTACACATGTCTGTGACCCCTCTCTTCCCTGTAAGATGTGCAGGGACTTTGGCATTAAGTACCTAGAGGGGACCCACATTTTTTAGAAACAAACAAGCTCCACTAGGGCTTCCCTGATAGCTCAGTTGGTAAAGTATCCACTTGCAATGCAGGAGACCCCGGTTCAATTCCTGGGTCGGGAAGATCCACTGGAGAAGGAATAGTCTATCCACTCCAGTATGCTTGGGCTTCCCTTGTGGCTCAGCTGCTAAAGAAGCCATCTGCAATGCGAGAGACCTGGGTTTGATCCCTCTGTTGAAAAGATCCCTTGGAGAAGGGAAAGGTTATCCACTCCAGTATTCTGGCCTAAAGGCTACCTGCTCAAGTATTCTGGCCTGGAGAATTCCATGGAGAAGTCCATGGAAAAGCCTATGGAGTCACAAATAGTTGGACACAACTGAGCAACTTTCACATTCAAGATTTCATTTTCAATGTGACATTTGTTTACATTAAAGAGCGAGTTTTCAGGGCTAGAGAGGATTTGTAACATCTTCCAAGAGAGCAATATTCACCACTGGAAGTTTCTACCTGATATTTAGGAGGGCCTTCAACCACTAGCATCCTCATCACTAATATTCCTTCTCACTACGGTGCACAGACTGTAGTAAATTGCTTCAGGCACAGATAAACCTCTTCTCTCACATTTTTTATAAGCTAAAACTCTATATTTTTGTAAATAAAAATTGCAATGGTGTATTAATACTGGCAGTGGTAAACTTGAATGCCCACAGAGACCTGGCACGTAGTACATGTGAGGAAGGCACGTATGAAGAACATACCATCTAAGTCTGTCAGAGAATGAACAATGGCTTCTGTCCTCTTCTTGATCTTGAGTCTCTTTCAACACTTCTCATTGGCTGAACATGACTGGAATTCAGCTGGGAAGTGAGTGTTGGAATTGTAGTTAGCAGGTGTCTAGCCCACTGTGATACTTACAGAGCAGAATATAGTTGGAGGGCATGGAGCTGAGAGTCAACAGGCAAATAACCAGCCAAGTGTCCAGTCAGAAGAGGGTCATGACCTGAGGCCATCTATAGGTGGGAAGGGAAAAAAAAAGTCACATTCCAAAGCAAGGACTGATAAGAGGTTTGTAAAAGTTGGGGCAGCCACTATCTTCTTTCAGCTGATTGTTGCCAGGTTGAAATGAGATTCCAATTTTGCTAAATATTCTAACTTATCAAGAGAAATTGAAATTCTTGATGTTTATGGAAATGTTATAATTTGCATTCAACAACCAATTCAAACTTATTTTTATGTGTAAGTTTTGCAAAATAAGGTTGTGGTCTTGACTCACCACAGGGGTGTCAGTTTCAACCTCTAGTATCAACCAATGGCAATAGATTCTTTTTTCATTCATTAAGTCATAAACCACATCATACACTGTTCACCAACACTTGAAAGTAAAATGGACACAGTGTTCACCAACCTAAACTCTCTCAGCTCCATGCCCTCTATCTATGTTCTGCTCTGTAAGTATCACAGTGGGATAAACACCCTCAAACTATAATTCCCACACTCATTCCCAGCAGAATTCCAGTCTTGTTCAGCCAATGAGAAGCACTAAAAGAGACTCAAGAGCAGGAAGAAGGCAGAAGCCATTGTCCATTCTCTCTCTGTCTCTCTAACTTGGGTCTCTCCGTCTCTGCTCCTTTCACTCTCCCACCCACCCCTTTGAGTAGTCCACCCCAACAGTGGCTAAGCCTCAGTCTCCTCCCAGTTCCAGATCGCTCTATTCCCCCTTTATTCCCTCCAAGCCCTGGAAGGCTAGTGGTTTCCTGAAGTTACTACTATTTGGATAACCTCACTTTCCTCTATTTTGTTTTTCCAGCACCTTTATTACTAATTCCTAGATAAATTTTCTCATTTGAACTGCCTAAGTGTCAAACCTGACTATCTGAGTACTCACACATGTCTGCATATATGCAGTTGTATAAATAACATTTGGTCATGAAAGTTGCTTTTATGAGCAAGGTGTACCTTGCATCCATGCCATTCTTCCTAAATTCCAGAGACCTTCCTTTCCAAACTCATTAGCTGCCACTCCATCAAAAGCTCTGCAGTAGAGAGCAAGGCAGTGTTTCCCAGTTTTGTCTTATGATACAAACTTTTTGGGACACTTGTTTGAGAACAGTTTCCCAACCCTTCCCTAAATCTAGTGACTCAGATCTCCTGGGGAGTAGCTTAGAAATTTGTACTTTGGACAAATACCCTATGTGATTGTAACTCTCAAGGAGCTTGGAAAATACTTGTGAGCATCACCCACTCTGTGGGTGACTCCTGTGCCCATTAACAATTGAGGTCCAATGTTAACTAAGCTTATTGATGGAATCATTTCACAATAAATGTCATATGCTATACATCTTAAATTTATATAGTTCTTTATGTCAATTATATCTCAAAACTGGGGGGAAAAAGAGGCAATAGTTTCACTGAATGTGAGAGTGAATGGTAGATCAATAAAATAATTATCAGAAAGAAACATTTTAAACAAATGAATAAATAAAAGTTAATAATTGAGATCTTCTGCCTCAGAGGGTTATCTTGGTTTAAATGGGCAACCAGAGCCAAGTCTCCTTTTGGTATAGATGAAAAGCTAACAGTCACCAACAGCTTTTCTTTACTAAGACAAAATTCAGTTCAGTTCAGTCGCTCAGTCATGTCCAACTATTTGTGACACCATAGACTGCAGCACGCCAGGCTTCCCTGTCCATCACCAACTCCTGGAGCTCGCTTAAACTCAGGTCTATTGAGTTGGTGATACCACCCAACCATCTCATCCTCTGTCATCCCCTTCTCCTCCTGCCTTCGATCTTTCCCAGCATCAGGGTCTTTTCCAGTGAGTCAGTTCTTTGCATCAGGCGGCCAAAGTATTGGAGCTTCAGCTTCAGCATCAGTTCTTCCAAAGAATATTCAGGACTGATTTCCAAAATGGTATAAATAGCAATGCAATTATCTCATCATTTTAAGCCTGGGACTGTTTCATTGAAATGAATGAATTTGGGAATTGGAAAGACTTAGATTTAAATACCAGTGATATCACTTAGTAACTATATGACATGCAACAAGCAGTGCAATCTCTTAAGAGATTCCATCTTTAATAAAATTAGAATAATGCCATCTACTTCATAGAGCTGTTCTGAGGATTAAATAAGAATATGTGTAAATCATCTAGCATGGTCCCTGGCCCATAAAAGGTATCCAATAAATATTGGCTCCTTTCCTAAACCATAAGAAGTATGCCGAATCTGTGGTAGATTTGTCTTGTGTCAACCTAACTTTGCTAGAACTACATTTCCCAAAATTCCTTTTCCTGCATAATCCTGAGTTAGCAGAGAGCTCAAAAGACATTTTGCTGGAGATTCACAAGATGGTAGCTCAGCTGGTAAAGAATCCACCTGCAATGCAGGAGACCCCAGTTCGATTCCTAGGTAAGGAAGATCCACTGGAGAAGGGAACAGCTACCCCTTCCAGGATTCTGGCCTGGAGAATTCCATGGACTGTGTAGTCCATGGGATTGCAGAGTCAGACACAACCGAGTGACTTTCACTTTTCACTTTCCCAAGATGGGAGGATCAGCTATATTGCCTATACATGATAAACAAGTAAATATAAATAAACAAGCTGTAGTAAGTGAAAAGGGATAATCTGATAGGAAATAAATGGGGGAGGGGGGAGCACTGATTTGCCATCTTACACAAGATGGTCTAAGAAGGCCCCTCTGAGGAAGTATTTGTTCCCTGATCCTGACGCCTCAAAGATAGCTGACAGTCAAGCTACGAGCTGGGAACAGAACAACCCAGGCAGATAGAACAGCAAATATAAAGGCTACAGGACAGGCCCAAACTTGGCTGTCTTGAGAAACAGAAACAGGTCCAGCATGTCCCTGGTATTTGAAGTAAAACAGAATGAATGCCACAAGGAGATGGTGGAGACCTGGGCAGAGGGCTTTGTGAAGCCACATATTTTTTTTAAGTGTGAATTTTTTTTCTAAATGCAAGGACCCCACTGAAGAGTTGGGTAACATGATGTGACATCTCTTTTTTATGTTTGCTTTAAAGATCACTTCTTTCATGTTTTGTAGATTGCCAAATATTTTCTAAGTCAGAGAGTATCAAAGACTGGAGAACATAGAGAAACAGGAACATTCAGAGTGCTGGTGGGAACGTACTGTCATGTTGAAGAGCAGTTTGACAGTTTCAGGTAAAATTGAAAATGCATTACTGTAGGATCTGGCACTTCCATTCATTCCTGGTGTCTGCCAGAGAAATTCTTAGACAGTCTGTCTTTAGTACTTGCCACTCCCATTCTTCCCCCAACTACCCATCACAGCAGCTAAAGAGACCTTGAGGCATTTTAAATTTTTCAGAGATAGACGCAATAATACTTCTCATTTCACATACTCTTTTGCAATGTGACCATGCCACTCCTCCATAGGAAGTGAAATCTAAAACACCTCTTATGAATCTGGTCTGACCTCAAACCATTGCTTGAACAGTGAGGCAGAAGTAACATTCTGGGATTTCCATGACTAGTTTGTAAGGAGCCTTGCTGCTTTGGTCTCTTGGAAGTATTTCCCTTTAGAATGCTCACCCTATGAACCTTCTGTCCATGCTTGAGAGGCTCAAGCCACATGTGGGTGTTTCAGTCAATACCCAAGCTGAGGACCCAACCAACAATGAAAATCAAATGCCATCTGACTGGGGGAACTCAAGAAAGAACTGCCCAACTGAGCCCAGTCAATTCACAGAACCATGAAAGATAGTAATAAATTGTTTTAAGTCACTAAAAAGGAAAGAAAATATATAAATATATACAGTGGAATATTTTTCAGTCATTAAAAAAAAGAAGAAATCTCACCATTTCTGACATGGATGGACCTTGTGGGCATTATGCTAAATGAAGTTAGTCAGATAAAGAATGGTATTTAAGCATGTGCTTGTAGACTTGCAAGAATGACCCACTTGTAAGTGAGAGGCTGAAGAGATGGGGAGGAGGAGAAGAGATTGCAGGAACAGAGTTCTGAGTAAGGTAAGAGGAGAAAGGGATTCAAGTACACACTGAAGAATCTTCTTCCACTGTAACAAAAGACAGAGAATGTCAGTATAGGGGCAAAAAGGTTTGAACATTTGATTGTGGAGAAACAGAAATGTACCTGAAAGATACAATAAGGTCACTAACCAAAAGAGGAAGAAGGAAGATGTTGCAGGAAATTTGGTAAGAAAACAGAGTAAACCCACTATGAAAGAGGCTAGGATTTCAGACCTAGCACCCAAGTGCTTATTTTAAATTTATGATCACAAATTTAAGTGAGAATGTATTTTTTATGGTTAATGTTCTGCTTCTCTTGTGTAAGCAGATAATTGAGTTTAGCCAGCTTGGAGTAGACAAACAAGGGGAAAGAAGGGAGATAAAGACAAGGGTGTTGAAAATTTTTGCAACCTGGGAAAAAACAAATCCTGGGGGACATATGGGACATAACAAAGATCCAACGTTTCACACCATTGGTGGTGCTGGAAGGAAAGAAGGAAGAGGGGAGGGTTGATAAAGTCCTCCAAGAAAGTATGACTTGGAGGAAACTTCTGAACTTTGGCAAAAGACAAAAAGTTACAGATTTAAGAAGATATCCTAAACAGTATAAACCCAAATAAATCCATGTCAAGTCACATCATAATTAAAATTCTAAAAACTAAAAACAAAACTGAAATATTGAAAGCAGCCAGAAAAAAAAAACAAAAACACCTTACCTATAGGGGAAAATAATTCAAATAGCAATAGACTGCTCATCAGAAACCATGGAAACCACAAGAAAGTGGCAGAATATTTTTAAGTGTTAAAAAAAGAGACATCAACCTAGAATTCTACACTCAGCAAAAATATCTTTCAGGAATGAAGGGGAAATCAAGACATTCTCAGATTAAGGAAAACTAAGAATTTGTTACCAGAAGACCTATCTTCTTTAAAAAAAAAAAAAAGCTAAACAAAATTCTCCTAAGAGAAATGATAAAAGTGGAAAGCTTGGAAAATCATAAAAGAAAAAAGGACACGATAGGTAAAAATGTGGGCAAGTAAAATGGATTTCTTCTCCTCTGGAGTTTTCTAAATTATGAATGATGGTTGAAGGAAAATTATAGAACCATATGGTTCTAAATGTACATAGAGGGAATATTTAAGATAATATATTATAAATGGTAAATAGTAAAAGGGAAAAATATAGGTGTTTTCTGTACTCCACCAAATTGGTAAAATTACAGTACCAATAGACTGATAAGTTATGTATATATAATGTGATACCTAGAGCACCCACTAAAAAGAAAGCTATAAAAATTTACTCTCAAAAGCACTATACAAAAAATCGAAATGGAATTTTAAAGAATCATCAACCAACCCAGAGGAAAAATAAAATAAGGGAACAAAGAGAAAACACAAAATAAAATGGCAGACATAAGCATAAATACATCAGTGATTAGAGTAATGAAATAAGTCAGAAAGAGAAAGACAAATACTGCATATTAACACATATATGTGGAATTTAGAAAGATGGTACCAATGATCATACATTCAGGGCAGCAAAGGAGACACAGATGTAAAGAATGGACTTTTGGACTCAGTGGGAAAAGGAGAGGGTGGGATGATTTGAGAGAATATAATTGAAACATGCCCATTACCATATGTAAAATAGATGACCAGTGCAAGTTCAATGTGTGAAGCAGGGCACCTAAAGCCAGTGCTCTGGGACAACCCAGAAGGATAGGCTAGCGAGGGAGGTGGTTGGGGGATTCAGGATGGGGGAAACGTATGTATACCTGTGGCTGACTCAAGTTGATATACGGCAAAAAAAAAAAAAAAAAAAATCACAATATTGTAAAGTAATTATTCCTTAATTAAAATAAATTAATTAATTTAAAAGAAAAAATATATATCAAATATTAGATTAGATGTAAATCATTTAAATACACCAATTAAAAGACCAAAATTGGTAGAATGGATTTAAAAATCTGACCCAATTATATGCCTTCTATAAGAAATTGCTTTAAAGGTAATGATAAAGGCATGCTGAAAGTAAAAGAACACAAACCTATATATCATGCAAACATAATCTTTCTCTGAGGAGTAGGCCTCAGAGAAAGAAAATTACCAGAGGTGGGGAAGGATATTCTGTAATGATGAAAGGGTCAGTCCACCAAGAAGACATAGCGATCTTAAATCTGTATGTACTAAACAATAGAACTGAATGATTTGTGAAGCAAGAACTGAAAGGAGAAACAGACAAATCCAGTTATGGCTGGAGACTTTGAACACCCCTCACTCAACAATTTATAGTACTAGACATACAATAAGCTAGACAAAGAACTCAGCCACACATTCAACCAGCAGGATCTAACCAATTTATAGAACTGCTACTTCTGCTGTTTAGTCATTAAGTCATGTCTGACTCTGTGACTCCATGGACTGTAGCCCACCAGGTTCCTCCATCCATGGGATTTCCCAGGTAAGAATACTGGAGTGGGTTGCCATTTCCTTCTCTAGGGAATTTTCCCAATCTAGGGTTCGAACCCACATCTCCTGTGCTGGCAGACAGATTCTTCATTGAGCCACCAAAGAAGCCCTTTATAAAACACTCCACCCAATAACAGCAAAATACACATGCTTTTTAAGTGCTCGTGGAACATATAACAAGATAGATTATATCTTGGGCTATAAAACAAGTCTCAACAAACTTAAAAGAACTGATATTTTAAGAGTGTATTCTGCAACCACAATAGAATCAAGCTAAAGTTCAGTGACAGAAAGATAAAGGGGAGGACTTGCCTGGTGGTCCAGTGGTTAAGAATCCACCTGCCAATGCAAGGAACACAGGTTCAGTTCCTGGTCTGAAAAGATCCCATGTGCCATGGGGCAACTAAGCTCCTGCACCACAACTACTGGGCCTGCACTCTGGAGCCCACGTGCCACACATACTGAGCCCATAGGCTGCAACTGCTGAAGCTGGCATGTTCCAGAGCCTATGCTCGGCAATAAGAGAAGCGACTTCAATAAGAAGCCCATGCAGCACAACTGGAGAGCAGCCCTTGCTCACTCCAGTTAGAGAAAGCCTGTGTGTGGCGACAAAGACCCAGAGCAACCAATAATAAAATAAATAAATGTTTAAAACTATTAAAGTAACCACATGAAATTATTTTTAAAAAGAAAGAAAAAGGAAGATAATGGGGAAATCTCCAAACACTTGGAAACTAAACACACTAACAAATACAGTAAAGCGAAAGCCGCTCAGTCATATCCAACTGTTTTCGACCCCATGGACTTCAGCCCACCAGGCTCCTTTGTCTATGGGATTCTCCTGGAAAGAATACTGAAGGAATTGCCATTCCCTTCTCCAGGAGATTTTCCTGACCCAGGGATCGAACCCAGGTCTCCTGCATTGCAGGCAGACTCTGTACTATCTGAGCTACCAGGGCATACGTACAAATGAGTTCTGTTCTAAGAGTGTGTTTGTAAGTCCAATTTGTTCATAAGACCAACAAAGTCAGCCTAGGTATCCAACTAACACAGTCAGATATATAATGCTGTATTTTAATAGGTTTATAATATTTTTCACATAAATAATACATATAAAACAAAAAATAAAGAAAATATTTTTTAATCTTCCAATACGTTACCTTGAAAAGTACAGTACAATGCTGGCACACAGGGGCTGGCATCAAGTAAACAGATAAGAAGTGTTTCTATCTGGAGGAGGTAGAGGAGGTAGAGGAGGTGAGGGATAATAGAGATGAAAGATCATCAGCTATAGGCAATGGAGGGCAAGCTGCAATTTAACTCACAGTCTGACATTGGTGACACAGGTTCTGGTTCCTTGCTAGGTTCAATTCCATCCACCTTTTTGCAAGAACAATCCAGTGATGTCTGGCAGTAGTTCCTGTTTTCTCATCATAGATGACACGATAGCACTGGATTGCATTCTGAGTGGCTGCCGCACCCTTCATGTGCCATTCTACATTCGGGTCCTGTGCCTTAAAAACTAACAGTGCATCCTCAAATACAGACAATCCCCTTTCCATTTCCTACATCATGAATCTCTCTGGTTCTCTTCTTCCTCTTGTCTGTCTTCATCCTTTCTCTGGACCTCCAACTCCATTCAGTTCAGTTCAGTTCAGTTCAGTCGCTCAGTCATGTCCGACTCTTTGCAACCCCATGAATTGCAGCACGCCAGGCCTCCCTGTCCATCACCAACTCCCGGAGTTCACTCAAACTCATGTCCATCGAGTCAGTGATGCCATCCAGCCATCTCATCCTCTGTCATCCCCTTCTCCTCCTGCCCCCAATCCCTCCCAGCATCAGAGTCTTTTCCAATTAAGTCTTCATTAATGAGCTGCTTGTGTTGCACAGCAAGGAGTTCAGTGAAGTTGTCCTCTTGCAGATCTAGCTTGAAATGAAGATACTGTACTGCTGTACTCTATACAGCACAATACAGTAAAGTACACAAAAGCACAACCACTCGTAGACATGTGACAATGTATGCCAGGCACGTGAACTAACTTAGGTGATTGGACATGCAAATGCATGTTAGCATCTTTGAAAGTTTGCAACTTGAAGGTTCTTATGTAGGAGACTTACTGTAATCCATGGGTCAAATTAGGAATCTCAAGGGAAATCAAAATATAAATTGAACTGGATGGAAATGAGAGCACAACCTATCAAAATGTGTGGGACATAGCTAGGGCAGTTCTTAGAGGAAATTTTATAGCACTAAATGTACACACTGGAAAAGAACTGTCTAAAATCACTTATCTAAGCTCTCCACTGAAGAACAAAAAAATAAACCCAAAGCAAGCAGAAGGAAAGACTTAATAAAGAGCAGAAAACAATGACACTGAAAACAGAATAGAGAAGTCAATGAAACAAACAACTGGTTCTTGAAAAGGTCAATAAAATTGACAAATCTCTAGCAAGACTGAGGAGGAAAAAAGAATACACAAGTTACCAGTATCAGAAGTTAAATAGAGAATATCACTAAAAATCCTTATACATCAAAAGAAAAATAAAGGAATACCATGAACAACTCTGTACATGTATAGATAAAATGACCCGCTTTCTCAAGAGACAAAAACTACCACAACTCACTCAATCTGAAAAAAGTAATTTGAATGGTTTTATAGCTATTAAGACAACTTAATCCACAATTTTGAAAGTGAAAAAGTGTGAAAGTAAAAGTCTCTCAGTCGTGTCCGACTCTTTGCAACCCCACAGACTATACAGTCCATGGAATTCTCCAGGCCAGAATACTGGAGTGGGTGGGTAGCCTTTCCCTTCTCCCGGGGATCATCCCAACCCAGGGATCGAACCCAGGTCCCCCTCATTGCAGGCGGTTTGTTAACCAGCTGAACCACAAGGGAAGCCCAAGAGTACTGGAGGGGGTAGACTATCCCTTCTCCGAGATCTTCCCAACCCAGGAATCAAACCGGGATCTCCTGTATTGCAGGCAGATTCTTTACCAACTGAGCTATCAGGGAACTACCAAAAAAAAAAAAAAACCTCTAGGCCCAAGTAGTTTCACTGGAGATTTTTACCAAATGTTTAAGGAAGAATTAACACCAACTGTACACAATCTCTTCTAGAAAAAAGAAGAGAAGGGAACAGATACCAATTCATTTTATGAAGTTAATATTACCTTGATGCTAAATCCAGACAAAAATAACACAAAAAAGAAAATTATCAACCTATATCCCTCATGAGTACATAAAAGTCCTTAACATAATTTTAGCAAATAGAACTCAGCAGTATATTGAGTAACTAAGCTTTTTCCCTAGTAATGCAAGGCTAGTCCAATATTCAAAAATCTATCAATGCTATCCACCACATTAGCAGGCTAAAAGATCAGTCAATGCAGAAAAAGCATTAGATAAAATCCAATATTCATTCATTATTTTTTTTAACTCTCAGAAAAATAGGAATAGAGAAAAACTTCCTCAACTCAATAAAGATGATATACCAAAATACTTACAGCTAATTCATCATACTTAATAGTGAGAAGCTAAATGCTTTTCCTCTGAGATCAGTAACAAGGAAAGGATGTCCACCCTCACCACTTTTATTCAGCATAATGCTGTACATTCTATCCAGTGCAATAAGGCAAGAAAGGCATACAGAGCAAAAAGACAGAAAGAAAACTGTCCCTATTTGCAGATGACATGATAATCTACATAGAAAATCCCAAGGATTCTAAAAAATAGTAAAAAACCCTCCAAGTACTAATAAGTAAATTCCAAAATGTCATAGTATTCAACATAAACATGAAAATTTCTCTTGTATTTTATATACTAGCAATAAACACATGGACATCTAATTTAAAAATACAATACCATTCACAATCTCTCAAAAAATGAAATACTTAAATATAAATCTTATAAACATGTATAGGACTTCCTTACTGAAAACCATACAATGCTGATGAAAGTAATCAGAGATCTAAATAAATGGAGAGACATACCATATTCATGAATTGAAAGACTCAACATGGTAAAGATCTCATGGTAAATATTGTCCGTCTCCCCAAACTGATATACAGTTTATCATAATTCCTACCAGAATCTCAGCAAAAATTTTTTGCAGATATAGACAAGAATATTCTAAAACTTATATAGAAAGGCAAAGGCACTAAAATAATTAAAACTATTTTGAAATAAGAATAAATTAGAAAGAATTAGTCTACCCAATTTCAAGACAATATATAGCTATGACAAAGCTGTGCTTTTATACAGAGATGGTGTAAGTGGCACTGCCTTAGACAGGGTAGACCAAAAAAGACAGATGCATACGATATTCTACTTGACCTAGACCAAGAGTTTGAAATGCTCTAAATGAAGAATCCTCAAAAATGTTTTAACTGTGGATTGTATATTGGGTGAGTCTATATAAATGATACACCTGATAAAAATCAAGTCTCTCAATTTTCTTCAAAACTGAAAGACAATTATGTGGATTTGTCATGTTACTGTTACTAAACTTATTTGTTCACTTTAGGAAAAAAATAGAAAGCGTGAAATTCCATAGAAAGGGAAAAACTAGTTGTTCTGCAAAATCCAGATGAATGAGTGTACTGATAGGAAGACAAATATAAGGATATATTATGGGAAATACGAAATTTTATTAGATTTAGTGGATGTAAATTAAATTTCTACCTCAAATAAGATAATAAGGCACATATTAAGGAAAAAAACTGAGAAGAAATTATCTAGTCATATTTTTAGGGGCTTTTTCCCTGGCAATAAAACAAAGATTCGAAGTTGAAGGAAATGCAAAGGTGCACTCATGCTAGATCACTGCAAGTCTGCAAGTGAAAAAAAACTGATAGAATGTGCCTCTCAAATACAGCCATCGACTTCCTAAAAACAAGTGAAGGTTGAATAGAGCCGTTGACAGACAGCTCTCATCTCTCTATTCCAGTGTTATAAACCATAGGCATGAGGAGGGCCAAGAAATAGTCTGTATTTGCAGATTGCTGAGGGCAAGCTAAACAAGGCAGGCTGGTATCAACATAGTCAGGAACACCTGGCCCCTCTTTTAAACATATTTAAAACAGTGGTTCTTAAATTTTTCTGCATCCATCAGAAACACTTCATGGGCTTGTTAAAGCTCAGACTGCTTGGCCTCATCCCTCAGAATATCTGACTTGTAGGTATGGTATGGCGGAGAAGGCAATGGCACCCCACTCCAGTGCTCTTGCCTGGAAAATCCCATGGACGGAGGAGCCTGGTAGGCTGCAGTCCATGGGGTCACTGAGGGTCGGACACGACTGAGCGACTTCATTTCCACTTTTCACTTTCCTGCATTGGAGAAGGAAATGGCAACTCACTCCAGTGTTCTTGCCTGGAGAATCCCAGAGTCGGACACGACTGAAGCGACTTAGCAGCAGCAGCAGCAGCAGGTATGGTATGGAGCCTGGGGATCTGCCTAACAAGTTCCATATGGTGGCCCAGGGTCTGTTGCCAAAATCTTTTGTTCTCTGTGCACTAATGCCGAATAAAAATACAGAAACAGAGTTTGGGAGGAAAGAGAAAGAGTAGGTTTATTATTTTGCCAGGCAAAGAGGGAACAGAGGAGGCTACCACCTCAAGAACTGTGCCCCCTACTGGAAAGGGTAGTGAGGAGTTTTATAATGGTCAAGGAGCAGGGCATCATTTGCTCATGGACAGTTTTCAGATTGGTTGGCAACAAGGTGAAGTTTCAAACACCATCAGCTATCTGGTTTCAACCAATCTAGGGTCTATGTTTTTGTGATCAGCAGATCTGATCTGATGGGAGTCTGCTTCCTGTAGAAACAATTTCGGAATTTGTGCCATGTCAGGCCTTTATATCTTTCAGGGAACTGGGGGTTCTGTGATTCTGCTGTGTGGCAGATTTATAGTCTAAATTGTTACCAATTCTCCAGCCCAATAGCTATTCTTCGTTTCTACATCTTCACATTTCCCAACTGTTAACTCATGAGTCAGCATTTTACTTCAAAAGACACAGGGCTTTGTATATGATTTCAGGACCACACTCAGATAGCCACTAAAATTTAGAGGAACTTACACACTTGTTTGGTGCTTACCTAGGGAAATTATCACAAGAAAAAATTTTTCTCCAGATGTGCTGGCATGCCTCCCTTTACCAGATGCAGTGTGTTTCCCTTTCTTCTAGAAAGCTCAAAACTCTTATTTTTACCATCAATTATATTAAAATGTCAACTGAAGCTGGGGGTGCTTCTATAGACCTGTTCTTCAGTGGCTTCTCCTTTAATTGGAAAATGCTTCTGTTTAAGAAGAAGATGGACTGGAGAAGGAAATGGCAACCCACTCCAGTGTTCTTGCCTGGAGAATCCCAGGGACGGCTGAACCTGGTGGGCTGCCATCTATGGGGTCGCACAGAGTCAGACACGACTGAAGTGACTTAGCAGCAGCAGCAGGGTGAAATGAACAAATGAATGAATGAACGACTAAACTCTCATTGCACTTCATTTCTAGCCTAGAAATGTCAGACTTGGAAGCTAGCAGCCCTAACTATAAGCCCTATACTTTGATATTTTAACCTTTATAAAACTCTAGCTGCCACACCATTCCCCTCTAATAAACTGAAGAAAGGGTCAGTGACAGATGATGTCCATGTGGGCTTTGACTGGGAGCTGGTTCACTGCGTCAATACCACACCTGGCTTGCAAGCACGAGGCAGTAGGTGCCTGGCTGCTTAGATGGCACAGTACTTAGCTCATGAGCCACAGAACCAGCTTCCCTCTGTCTCTTACAACACTGGCTGCTGCAAGTTCTATTCAAAACCAGATTTTGGATTCTCCCTTTAGATATTTTCTCTGGGTCTTCTCTCTACAGCCTCAAGTGGGACCCAAGCCCCTCAGCCATTTCCAGGTACTCTTGCCTGGAAAATCCCATGGATGGAGGAGCCTTGTAGGCTGCCGTCCATGGGGTCACTAAGAGTAGGACACAACTAAGTGACTTCACTTTCACTTTTCACTTTCATGCATTGGAGAAGGAAATGGGAACCCACTCCAGTATTCTTGCCTGGAGAATCCCAGGGATGGGGGAGCCTGGTGGGTGCCATCTATGGGGTCACACAGAGTCGGACACGACTGAAGTGACTTAGCATAGCATAGCATAGTCACAGGTTTGGCAAAGGTCCTATCACCTGCCAGGGGCCTCGTTGGCCTCTATTCCCAAACCAATGGCCCCTTCAACAATGCCACTATTCCTCTTACTCACACAAAACACACGTGCACACAAATATATACACACAACATTCATGAACACCCTTTGGGGGACTGCTTTACCAACTCCTGGGTATAAGGTTTTAGGATATCATCTATAATAGGAATCTTTCCAGGACAAACTAGTTTGGGAAATAAAAAGATTGAATTCTATTTGACATACATTTTCTCTACTCATTATCAGGCTCTTCTGGAACCAGCTAGTTATTAACTTGCTATCAGCTGCATGCCACCTATAGTTTTCAAAGTGCTCATTGCCAACTGATTTCTACCAGAGTTTTTCTTTACAGGGGGTCAACTGAGTCCTGACCCTAGTGGCTCAGACAGTAAAGAATCTGCCTGCAATGTGGGAGACCCAGGTCCAATCACTGGGTCAGGAAGATCCCCTGGATAAGGGAATGGCAATCCACTCCAGTATTCTTGCCTGAAGAGTTCCATGAACAGAGCGGCCTGGTGGGCTACAGTTTGTGGGGTTGCAAAGAGTCAGATACGACTGAGCCACTAACACACACACATACACACAGCTGAGTGTCGGCTCAGGTAGAGCAGCCCGACAGGAAGTCTGAAATGATGTTTGTTGTTGTGTGTTGCCTGAAGACAGAAGGATCTTGCAGGCTTATCTATGTAGCCATGAAACAAGGTCCTGATAACAATAGCTACCATTAGTCAGCACCTCCCATGTGCCAGACATCTTATCTTGCATTTAAGCCTCAACAACAACATAAGATGTCTATCACCATCTCCAATTACAAATTCTGATGCCTAAAGGGTTGAATAACTCAAGCCAGTAGGTGACAGAATCAGATTCCACCCTTTCAACTCCAGCACCTACCTTTCTGCTACACATCCTGGTTTGCTTCTAGTGTCATAGAGAACCTCATTTTCTGATGGTCCTATGACCCTCTAATCATGGTTTGCCACCAACTATATGAAATTCCAAGTTATTTGGGAAGATGAAAAAATAGTAATGAAAACAGATTAAATGTGTATTGGCTTTTGAATTAATTTTTACTTAAATAATTATGCATTTGTGTCCAGATAATGGCTATCCCTTGTTTTTTCCTTCTTGTCTAAGCTCCTCATTTCCTGGTGGCTGGAACTAATGAATACATTTAAAGATACATACACACACACACAAGCACACCCTGGTAGATGGCCAAATCTATTTGTCTAGCATTTGCCATTAATTTAATTCATGAAGTTGAGCAGGACTGGTCCCACGAATCCACCAAGTTCTGACAGCCATGGAGATTTGTTCAGGCACAGGTATCTAATTCAAGTTGGTCCAGTCCTCATTCCCAGGATTTTTGCCAGCTCAGCCAGGAAGAAGACCGTCCATGCACATAGGATGTACACCTAGAGAGAGCCTGCCTGAAGGCAACACAGAAAAGAATGGAGCAAAGACGTATGGAGAGAGTCCTGAGGACAGTGTCTGAAGCCCCCAACCCAGCACACTTGAGCTAACTACTGGCTTTTCAGTTATGTGAGACAATGCAATGCTGCTGCTGCTAAGTCACGTCAGTCGTGTCCGACTCTGTGCGATCCCATAGACGGCAGCCCACCAGGCTCCCCTGTCCCTGGGATTCTCCAGGCAAGAACACTGGAGTGGGTTGCCATTTCCTTCTCCAATGCATGAAAGTGAAAAGTGAAAGTGAAGTCATTCAGTCGTGTCTGACTCTTAGCAACCCCATGGACTGCAGCCTACCAGGCTCCTCCGTCCATGGGAGTTTCCAGGCGAAAGTACTGGAGTGGGTCGCCAGTGCCTTCTCCAATGCAACACTATTTGGTCTGAAACCAAACTGAGCTGGGTTTTCTATCACATACAATAGACTAAGCTCTGATGGAGCATCTATAAACTGATACCTGGGTCTATAAGATAGACAACCTGGTCTAGTCCCTTCTTCCCTCAACTACTTCTTTTAGTTGCAAAAAACTCAAATAAGTTGCGGGAGGGAGTGAAGATTTTTAAGGATGTATGTGAAGCAATGAGGGAGAGGAAAGAACCTAAATTCCAGGAACAGGGGACTTCCTGGTCACATTAGCCCCTACCAGCAGAAAAAGGAGACCCTTGGGATAAGCAGACTTCCACTCTCCCTCACTGATAGGATTCAGCTGTCATCAGGTAGATTGTCTCCCTGGGGCTTGTCTGCTGCAGTCTCCTCACTGCTCATCCTTTCAAACTGCCGTTTCTCTGCCTTCCTCATAATTTGGACTCTCCAGCATCCTCTTGGCCCCCACTCTTCCTCAAAACTCCTCTTCACACAACCCCTAAGCTTCAACTCTGGCTCCTCACAGCCTCTTTTTCTTGGCATCTTCCAGTTCGTGGTCCTGAAAGAGAGAAAATCTGATTGGCCCAACTCTTCTTCGTGTGCAAGGCAACTTCTAGGATTGCTACCCAGCCTGCAAAATGGCTGCCCCTTGGGTCCATAAGCACTTCTGATCCCATGAGCTGTAGACAGGGGTGGAATCTCTTGCTTTTATTTAGAAGGGACTCTGAGCAAAGCGAGCACCATGACTGACTACTCTAAGTGCACATCCACTCTCCCCCAGCTCAGCCAATGAGTGCTTTTCCTTCTGCGCACGGTTCTCTTTTCTTCCCTCTCCCTGTTTTGGTGGAAAAGGCATCTCAAAGGTCACTTCTTCCAGGAAGAGGCTGTGTTAGGTTTCCCCCTTCAGGGGGCTCCCTCCATCTTGTAATGCCATTGTGCAGATAATAAAACGATGTTTTAACAGTTTTAATACTGTAATTGATGTCATTTTCTCCAAGATTTCCTGATGTCTGGAAGTTCTCTCTTTGAGAAGCTAGACTTTGGAAACCTAGGATGTATATAAGTGATATATTCTTGGCTTGATGCTTTGGAACTGTGGTGTTGGAGAAGACTCTTGAGAGTCCCTTGGACTGCAAGGAGATCCAACCAGTCTATCCTGGGGAGATTAGTCCCCCAGTTCATTGGAAGGACTGATGTTGAAGCTGAAACTCCAATACTTTGGCCACCTGATGCAAAGAGCTGACTCATTTGAAAAGACCCTGATGCTGGGAAAGATTGAGGGCAGGAGGAGAAGGGGATGACAGAGGATAAGATGGTTGGATGGCATCACCGACTCGATGGACATGGGTTTGGGTGGACTCCGGGAGTTGGTGATGGACAGGGAGGCCTGATGTGCTGTGGCTCATGGGGTCACAAAGAGTTGTACATGACTGAGCGACTGAACAGAAATGAACTGATTCTTGGCTTATAGTGCTTCAAAAACCATTTAGGGAACACAAACCTTGAGTTTATTCTGAGAAAGAATAAAGTCAGTCTGGCCTTGGTTTGCTAGGAACTGGTCTGGCACCTTAAGATAGGCCTGGGCTAAGGCAAAGAAAGGAGAAGACACACACACACACACACACACACACACTGGCATTAGCCACTGAAAAATAAGTACATTCTGGGAATAATGGGTCATCAAAAAACAGTATTGCAATCACTGCATGGGAAGGAAGAAACCTGGATCCAGGTGAGTTCCTGAGAGGGGTACCCAAGCCATTAACTCTCCCTCCTCTTCCCACCTACCCCCACCAATCCACATTCACCAAGCCAAGCCTTTTGGATAAAGTGTACAAAACAGAATTCCCAGATTTGGGAATCCAAGAATAAGGAGGATCTGTGCTTCCCAGGTGGAGCTCAGTTTAGTCAGTTCAGTTGCTCAGTCGTGTCCGATTTTTTGCGACCCCATGAATCGCAGCACACCAGGCCTCCCTGTCCATCACCAGCTCCCGGAGTTCACTCAATCATGTCCATCAAGTCAGTGATGCCATCCAGCCATCTCATCCTCTGTTGTCCCCTTTTCCTCCTGTCCCCAATCCCTCCCAGCATCAGAGTCTTTTCCAATGAGTCAACTCTTCGCATGACGTGGCCAAAGTACTGGAGTTTCAGCTTTAACATCATTCCTTCCAAAGAATTCCCAGGGCTGATCTCCTTCAGAATGGACTGGTTGGATCTCCTTGCAGTCCAAGGGACTCTCAAGAGTCTTCTGCAATACCACAGTTCAAAAGCATCAATTCTTTGGTGCTCAGCTTCCTTCACAGTCCAACTCTCACATCTATACATGACCACTGGAAAAACCATAGCCTTGACTAGACGGACCTTTGTTGGCAAAGTAATGTCTCTGCTTTTGAATATGCTACCGAGGTTGATCATAACTTTCCTTCCAAGGAGTAAGCATCTTTTAATTTCATGGCTGCAATCACCATCTGCAGTGATTTTGGAGCCCAAAAAATGGAGCTCAGTAGTTGCTAAAAGTCATGGGACTTCCCAAATCCCAGTATCAGGACTCTCTGAATCCAGCCATTTAGGAATTTTTATGAAGGTTTACCCACATAGGTAAGATTGTCTGAATCATTAGCCTTGGTGATTGAAATCAATCTCCAGCCTGGAGACTAGGATAAAAGGTGGGCCCAAAAATTCTAAGAAAATCAAGACTTGGTCTTTCTGGTGACCAGTCCCATTCTAAATCTATCCATGAGCCCACCAAGAGTCACTTCATTAGCTTAAACTGAAGTATGGTTGAGATGGTTTGCTATTATTAACAAAAGATGTTCCTATCATCTTTATCACTCAGGAAATTCCAAAGATCTTTGGAGTTCTGTGCCAGGAACCAGGGACAAAGACTAAGTATATATGTTTTAGTTTAGTGCATGAAACAGCTGACTCTCTAGGAACAAGCAGAGGGTTTTGGAGCAGCTAAGACCCAAACCTGAAAAAGCCTTGTAGCTGTAATCTTCATGGACCAGCCCTTATGGACCAGATGGAAATAAGATGTTCAGGAGATGCCAGTGTGGAAGGTGATACTGGCATCCCCCATGCCCCAAAGTCTTAGCATTCTGATACACTCAGAACTCCTTTCAACCCCATGGAAGAGGCAGAAAATCCTGAGCTGACCAAGATACTTACATCAGTGGAATTTAAGTGTCCATTTGTTGGAATTCCCTGTTGGTCCAGTGGTTAGGACTTTGCGCTTCCATTGCAGGAGGTCTGGGTTCCATCCCTGGTCAGGAACTAAGTTCCTGCAAGCCTTGAGGTGTGGCCCAAAAAAAGTGTCCGTTTGTTGTCAGAATAAAAGCTAAAAGTGGAAATTAAGTACTGTTCTGGGGAAAAAAAAAAACAGTTTTATATTGGGTGCACTTGAGTTTGTTTAATGAGATCAAGACACTACTTTTGTTGTCCTGACCCAGAGTGCGGGTGTTCTGACTGTGGAAATCATGTTCCAAGACCTGTCCATCCATCTCACTAATCTCTAAATTCCTAAAACACTAGAAACTCGTATTATTTGTCAGTAACCCACCAGTGCCTAACTTACTGCAGGTTTTGTATTGTCCTAGATTAGCTATTAACCAGCTATATATCCTTAGGGAAATTGCTTAATTGCTTTGAGATTCCATTTTCTCACCTTAAAATTAGGTAATCTACCAGAAAAAATAAACCGTGTGGTTTCACCGATTGTAGCAAAGACTAGTATTACATTGGTAATAAGTGTGAATTGCAAAATATATTAAGAAAATGTGTTCTCCTATTTTATAGCTATATACTAATCAGAACTAGGTTAACTATATTCAACCACTCCTTTAATGCAAGGCGAGGGTGGCGGGGGTCGGGGCGGTGGAAATTCAGAATGGTCCTTAGGGAACCTAATTTAATGACTAGATAAGGCAAGTTTGTAATTAGCGTATCAACAGCTTGTATGGAATTAAGTCTTTCCAAAGTGCTGAAGGTACTTGAAACAGTTTATCTTAGGTAGACCAACTGTTCCCAAACCTGACTCATCATCAGAATCATATGTGGAACTTTTTAATCACAGAGATCCCTGGGCCTGCCACGGAGATTCCAATTCTATGGGTCCTAGTGAGCTTTGAAATCTACATGTTTAAAAAGCTTCCCAGAAAATTTCAGTGATCAGCCAGGTATGAGAATCACTGCTCTAGAAAAAATTAACTAGACAATGGAAACTCTAACCTTGTTTAAATAGTTATAGATACCAAATTAATTTTTCACTTATATTTTATATTACAACATGCTTTTTAAAGTCAATCAGTCAGTTCAGTTCAGTTGCTCAGTCATATCCGACTCTTTGCGACCCCATGAATCGCAGCACACCAGGCCTCCCTGTCCATCACCAACTCCCGGAGTTCACTCAGACTCTCATCCATCGAGTCAGTGATGCCATCCAGCCATCTCATCCTCTGTCGTCCCGTTCTCCTCCTGCCCCCAATCCCTCCCAGCATCAGAGTCTTTTCCAATGAGTCAACTCTTCGCATGACGTGGCCAAAGTACTGGAGTTTCAGCTTTAGCATCATTCCTTCCAAAGAAATCCCAGGGCTGATCTCCTTCAGAATGGACTGGTTGGATCTCCTTGCAGTCCAAGGGACTCTCAAGAGTCTTCTCCAACACCACAGTTCAAAAGCATCAATTCTTCGGTGCTCAGCCTTCTTCACAGTCCAACTCTCACATCCATACATGACCACAGGAAAAACCATAGCCTTGACTAGACGAACCTTTGTTGGTAAAGTAACGTCTCTGCTTTTGAATATGCTATCTAGGTTGGTCATAACTTTCCTTCCAAGGAGTAAGCATCTTTTAATTTCATGGCTGCAGTCACCATCTGCAGTGATTTTGGAGCCCAAAAAAATAAAGTCTGACACTGTTTCCACTGTTTCCCCATCTATTTCCCATGAAGTGATGGGACCGGATGCCGTGATCTTCGTTTTCTGAATGTTGAGCTTTAAGCCAACTTTTCACTCTCCACTTTCACTTTCATCAAGAGGCTTTTGAGTTCCTCTTCACTTTCTGCCATAAGGGTGGTGTCCTCTGCATATCTGAGGTGATTGATATTTCTCCCGGCAATCTTGATTCCAGCTTGTGTTTCTTCCAGTCCAGCGTTTCTCATGATGTACTCTGCATAGAAGTTAAATAAGCAGTGTGACAATATACAGCCTTGACGTACTCCTTTTCCTATTTGGAACCAGTCTGTTGTTCCATGTCCAGTTTAAAGTCAATACATTATAGTAAAAGCTATGCTGTCTTGGATTTGCTTCAAAATAAGCTGGGGAGTTGAGGAATGTGCTGGGGGGAATGGGATAAAATGAAACAGGATTGGCCATGAGTTGATAATTGTTGAACCTGGGCAGAGTAAAGCATCCTATTTTGTTTTACTATTTTATTCTCTCTACTTTCATATATGTTTGAAACTTCCCACGACAAAGAGTTTTTAAAAATAAAACTGAGGTATGTGAATAATGAGTAAAGCCTCCTGCTTCTCCCTTCTTATAATCTCATTCCCCAGAAGTGCTGTTACCTGAAGTTGATTCTATATTCTCTCAGACATTTTTCTGTGTATTTTAAATGAATGTCCATTTTTTTTATCCCACTTATACGCCAACCTTGTGCCAAATCCTGTAATGAAATTGATTTTGGAGATGTGCCTGAAATGTTTCCATTGAGAAAATCTTTGTAATCCCCTCATCAGCCTTCCTGCTTCCTCACTCCCAGCATCTCCCATGTCACTCCCATGGCAAACAGAAGGGGGCGCCTTAGTTCCTAGTTGACTGGCCTGTGAAACGTGACTACATTTTTCTCACAGCCCAATTCTCCCTTCCTTGGGCACATCAGAGGCTTTTAAAGCAACCTTGAAAGGTAAGTCTGAGTTCAGATCACAGCTGCATCACTTTCTGGCTGGACACTTAATCTCCCTGTGCCTCAGTGTTGCCATCGGTTCATGACACTAACAGTAAAACTAACTGCTCAACTTTACACCTGTAAAGCTCAATTTCTGCTCCCCTCACCCTCAGTCCTCTACTTACCATATCTTCTTGCCTCACTGTGAGTTCTTGCCAAACTCATGGCCAAACGTCTACTCAAACCTTACACACACACACACCACAAACATGTTAATGTTTCAGATTTCACTGCATTAAAATGTAAGACAGTCAAACAAATCAAAGCATTAGTTGTTTTCTTCAGCCCCTCTCAACAAACAGATGTCTTTCCATTAGAGGAATAACATGGGTTGACACGTGTTCATACAGATATATATATGTGTCCCAAACATTGTCTCTAAAATCCCAAGACCTAGCTCGTCACCTTTCGGGTTTTGTCTTGGTTTGGTTTTAAATCTCATTTCATCTCTTTCTTTTCCAACTCTTTCATGTATGATGATCCAGTATCTCCAACCATAGGTTTCCAAGATGGTCTTAACCCATCAAAACTCTTGCAAATAAAACCTGTTTGGGTTGGTGTTTCCTGACACTAAATTCCATTTTATCTGCAGATCTATCTGCACAGAAAGAGAGAGAAAGAGGGAGAGAGAGAGAGAGTGCTTCCAAATACCTGGGTCATCTCCTGAATTTCATATCTATAATGCAAGTAGATTCAGGTCCATGTATTCACAGGCAGAAATATACTTCTTGTGCACATCCTAGCATGAGTGCACACACACACACACACGTATATAAATCTCTTTTGACCCTATCATGTACATACTTTGAAAAGTTTGTTAGAAGAACCAGACTGGTAATAATTCACTGCACCTCATGTATAATAAGCAGCAATGCACCGGCCTTATGATGAATTGCCAGGGTAACACAGGGACATCTTGTTTGCATTTCAATGCACCAAGTGTCAGATTCTTATTTCATTACTCGCCCGCACATTAGTGGACGGTTTCTAATTTCTTTTTTTTTCCCTTTAGCAAAGCTCCACGGAGACCTCTCGCTTTTGCCACTTGCTTCAAGAGCAAGGTTGTGTTATTTTTAAATGCTATAGTGTCTGGGTCTCCCTCCAAGTGTTGCTGAATTCACAAAATAAATGATAGCATATTACCAGCAATTCTACGGGGCTTTAAATTTTTCCCTTGCTTTTATTGAACTCATTCTCTAAAAAGTGGTTTGGAGGATTTGTGCTATCTTCTTTGTATTTTATATGGTAAGGTGTTTTTGTTTTGGGTTATGTTTGGGGTTTTTTAAAATCCAGATTCATATTGTTCCTTATGCACAATGACATGAGAAGCTACAAGAAGCTGTTCTCAAGGAAAATGTAGTTCTGAATTACCTTGTAATCTGCTGGGAGCTGCGGGATGCTCGGACCTACCATGAAGCCCCCGGGCCTGCCCCACACTCGAGGGTGGTGGACTAAATGTGTATGCCATGTGGACTGAGAGCAGGTTTTTTCCCCAAAGTTCTCCAGAAATTTGAGATGAACTTGCTTCCTAATGTTTCCCAGGAATATAATTAAATATAATAGAACATTCTTTAGAGCAGTCATTCTCAAACTTAGCAGGTATCAGATCAACTGGGGGGCTTGTTAAAATATTATGTCTAGGTCCCACTCACCCCCCGAGTTTCTGATGTAGTAGATCTTGGATGAGGCCTGAAAATTTGCATTTCTAACAAGATCCCAGGTGACGCTGATGCCACTGATTGGGATGCACTTTGAGAACCACTCCAGACTGGATTATAAGCCTGGCTCTGTCATGTACCTTCCAAATGACCTTAGGAAAGTTATTTCACCTCTCTGAGTTTTAGAGCCCTTATCAAAAAAAATGGAGATAATAATAGCGCTTTCCCACTAAAGTGATTGTTAGGGAAAATGAGCTAATAATATAAAGCATCAACCACAACACAGGATACATAATCAGTGCTCAACAAATATTGTTTTTTTTTCCCTTTCTCGTCTCCTTCTCACAGAATGGAGATAAGAGATCCAATACTCCACACAGTGCAGGGGTCCCTCCTCCATCTTCCTGCTTTGGTCATTCAGCTCCTGTCTGGTCACTTCCAGATGTGGGAAGCTCACATCCTCTGGGAATCCATTGCTCTATGGCCAGCTCACAGAGACAGTCATGCTGGGCTGAAACCCATCTCCCTGAAATTACGTGCTACTGCCCTCCTGAGTCACAGAGACTAAACTTAGCCTCTGATTTTGAAACTTTTTATTCAGGACGTCCTATAGGCTTATCAGCATGATAAGTGGGCTTCCTCAGGGGCAGATCTTGAGCTGTTTGGTACACCTTGTTTATTAGTGACTTCAATGATGGATTCATTCACTTATTCATCCTTTTACAAAGCAATGAGGTGAGGCACAGGAAGGGCAGACTGACAGGTCTAGGCTTTATTCCTGGATGGTGGGAAGCCTTTGATTAGTTTTAAGCCAGAGAGTGAAGTGGTAAAACTTGTATTTCATAAAGATCACACTGACAAGAATTTGAAGAACACTTTTTGTATGATGAGACTGGAGCCAAGGAGACTAATTATAAGATTAGGGAATGAGGAGGAAATTAACAAGAGAGATGTCAACAGGGTAGAAAGAACAGGACTTGATCCTTAGTTTCATGTGAAGGATGAAGGTGGAGGCATGTCTAGGATGATACCCAAGGCCCTGACTTCTGAATAAAAGGTTACATTTACTGATAAAGGTAATAGGTGGACAATATCAGGTTTTTTAGGAAATAATCAGTCCAATTTGGGGCATGTTAAGTGTGAAATACTTCTGGGATAATCCTGGAGGCAGTTGAATACATCGATCTGAGATCTCAGGAGTAAGATCTGAACCACAGATAAAGATGTGAGGGGGTCAGTGACCTACATATATTATGGAATATTATTCCATAATTATAGGAAGGAAAAAATACACAGTGAGATAGGAAAGAGAGGGAACGGGACACAACTCTGTAGAACAGCAACCTCTGAGGAGCAAATGAACCAGAAGGAATGAGCCAGGGATAGCCAGAGAGATGGGAGAAGACAATGAAATAATAACAAAGAAATAATAACACAGAAGCCCAAGGAGAATGCCAATGCTCATAGCAGCACTATTTACAATAACCAAGATGCGGAAGCAACCTAAGTTCTCATCAACAGATGAATGGATAAAGAAAATGTGGTTTGTAGATAGATAGGTAGAGAATAGAATACTATTCAGCCATAAACAGAATTCCCATTTGCAAACACATGGATGGACTTGGAGGACATTATGCTAAGTAAAATAGGTCAGACAAAGAAAGACAAATACAGTATGATGTGGAATCTAAAAAATGCAACAAACCAGTGAATATAACAAAAAAGCAGACTGACATATATAGAGAACAAACTTAGTGGTTACCAGTGGGGATGAGGAAGAGGGGTAATAAAAGGGTGGATGAGTGGAAGGTGCAAATTAATGGGTGTAAGATAGACTAAAGGATGTACAACATGAGGAATATAGCCAACATTTTGTAATAATTGTCAATGGAAAGTAACCTTTAAAATTGTAGAAAAAAATGAGGGGACTTCCCTAGAGGTCCAGTGGTTAAGAATCCACCTTGCAATGCAGGGGACACAGGTTTGACCCCTGGTCAGAGAACTAAGATCCCATATGCTGCCGAGTATCTAAGCCTGGGGGCCACAACTAGAGCCCACATACCACAGTGAAAGATCCCACATGGCAGGGCAAAGGTCCCAAGTGCCACAGCTAAGACCCAATGCGGCCAAATCATTTATACAACTGATAATATATTTTAATTTATACAATTAAAAAATAAACAAATGTGTAATTGTATAAAAATTTCAAATAAAAGAGACTTAAGAAAAAGAAGCCCATGAAGAAAATCAAGAAGAGGGATGTGGTCCAAAGTAGCTGCCATAGAGTGAGGACTTCAGGTAAACACTAAAAGAGTCCCATTGGCTGTGGCAATCCAGGGGGATCTTAGTGAGAAAGTATCTATGGGGTGAATGCGGTGAAAACTAGGTGATTGAGCTCATGTGAAGAAAAGCAGGACATGAGAAAGTAGAGGTGAAGTATACTAGCTTCACAGGAATGAAGACATGTGGACAGAATGGGTCAAAGAAGAGTATTTTTAATATCCAAGAAAAATAGATACAACTTATTGTGGGGTGGGGAGCTTTCCTGGTGGCTCAGCAATAAAGAATCCACCTGCAATGCAAGAGACATGGGTTCTATCCCTGGGTCGAGAGGGTCCCCTGCAGAAGGGCATAGCAACCCACTCCAGTATTCTTGCCTAGAGAATCCCGTGGACAGAGGAGCCTGGTGGGCTACAGTCCATGGGGGTCACAAAGAGTCGAACATGACTGAGTGACTGAGCACGGATGCATGCATTGTGGGGTGGGAACCAGCAGCCCCGGCCAGTATTTCTCCTAAGTGAGCTCATATACGTGCTTATTGCTGACACTCTGTGACTGACAGAGCTCAGTGACAGCTAAGTCAAGAATAATAAGATGATTTGTGGCAATGGGGACAGAGACTTAAAGCTCAGACTAGGCTGACCTGTCGGAGAAGGCGATGGCACCCCACTCCAGTACTCTTGCCTGGAAAATCCCATGGACGGAGGAGCCTGGTAGGACAGTCCATGGGGTCGCAAAGAGTCGGACACGACTGAGCGACTTCACTTTCACTTTCACTTTTCACTTTCATGCATTGGAGAAGGAAATGGCAGCCCACTCCAGTGTTCTTGCCTGGAGAATCCCAGGGACGGGGGAGCCTGGTGGGCTGCCATCTATGGGGTCATACAGAGTCAGACACAACTGAAGCGACTGAGCAGCAGCAGCAGCAGCAGCAGCAGCAGGCTGACCTGTAAGAAAATGAAAACACTTGAATTTTCAAGGTACTGTCTCTAAACTCAGGGTTTCTCTTTCCAGAAAATGTAGTCCTGCCTCATCAAGAACACTCAGACCTGGAGAAGAAGCAGGAAGATGACTCCCATGTTGGGTGAGAGGCGTCTGCCACATTGCTTTGCCAGGAGCCATGCCATGAAGCTAAAGCCAGCTCCAGATAACAGCTTCTTTCCCAAGTATTCAACTACAACTCTATTTATTCTCTTGATCCATCTCCCACCCTCAACCACCACAACCTCGCTCCCTGTCTCCAGTATCCACCTCTCACCTTCCTCGCTTTTGTTGACCCATTCAGATCCCATTCTTTAATTCACCTCTCCACTCCTACATCCACTGTACCTCCAGTTTTGAAAACATCCATAAGTTCAGCAGCCAAACTATCCCCAGGTAAGTGACAAACTCCTTGGCCTGCCACCGGCACAGAACACACCACCAGCCAGACCAGGCCCAGCCCCTATCAGGAGAGGCAGTGAGACAGAGCTTGTTGTTGTTCAGTTGCCAAGTCATGCCCGACTTTTTGCCGCGCTATGGACTGTAGCCTGCTAGGCTCCTATGTCCATGGACTTTTCCAGGCAAGAATACTGGATTGGGTTGCCATGCCCTCCTCCAAGGGATCTTCCCAACTCAGGGATCAAACCCGTGTCTCCTGTATTGCAGGCAGATTCTTTACCACTGAGCCACCAAGTAAGCAAAAATTTGTCTTAAAGTCAGCTGATTAACAATGTTAAGTTCTATCTGCAACTTAATTCCTTCTTGCTATGTAAAAACATACCCACAGATTCCTGGGATTTAGGACATAGACATCTTTGGAGGGGCTTCCCAGATGGCTCTAGTGGTAAAGAACCCACCTGCCAATGCAGGAGACATAAGAGATGCAGGTTTGATCCCTGGGTCGGAAAGATCCCCTGGAGGAGGAAATGGCAAGCCACTCCAGTATCCTTGCCTGGAGAATCCCTACGGACAGAGGAACCTGGGGGGCTATAGTCCATGGGGTCGCAAAGAGTTCGACATGACTGAAGAGATTTAGCACGCACACACGCTATATAATTCTGAAATTTCCTCTTGTGAACTACAAGGCCTGCAGGGAAATGTTCCTCTATTTATTCCATTCCCGTATAGGTGGAATCAAGGTGGTAAATTCCTTAGAGAAAGCAATATCAAAGATAGACATTTGCTTCATGACATCACAGAAGCCATGAGGCCAGATGAAAACAAAACCATATTAAGGGACAGAAACTCTGGGTTCTGGGTTGGGTTCAGGGATAAACTGCTGCCTTGGATAAGCTGTGAAACCTTCTTAGGAAAAGCCTCCTTGCTCAGAGAGTGGGCAGAGCAAGTCAAGCGTGTCCTAGATCAGTGTTTTAGGATGGGTGAAATGAATTCTGCAGCCCAAGGCTTCCTGAATTTCTGCAGCCACATTCTAATCAGCAAAAGGAAATGAATGATGAATTGTAGTGTTTGGAACAGAACCATGACGGGCCACACCACAGTAAGAAATTGTTCTGAAACCCATCTTTATGTTTTAACATTTTAGGCTGATTTTTAATTTTTCTCCATAGTAATTCTGTTTCTTTAATATAATAGTTATATTTTTATCATGTTTTATGTTGTTTGTGCTTTGCTGCAGAATTTCAGGGTGGGAAGAAATGTGGAGTTATTACCCTATATAGAAATGGGGAAGCAAACTTGAAAGCAGCTAGCACAATCCCGCAGGCAACCAAACAGAAACTTACATCCATGTCGTTATCTTAAACCTACTCGGATTCTGAACAACTCTCGTCACATTGATACAGTCAGACTAAAGTTTGAGTCCTACCACCTTTCACACATACCCAAGGCCATCCACCCTTGTGTACATACATCCAAGGTGTATCCACCCACCTGCCTCTCCCTACCCATAGTCACTGGAACCATCATGGGCCCAACATTCCCAAGTCACACAGACCCCCAGCCTCACCTCTATCACACACAGGCTGCCCCACACCTCATATCTGGAGAGCATCAGGGTGTATGTTACCCTAACTGCACCTCCATCCTTATGTCCCCACCAGCTCAGCACAGTGTCTTATATATACAGGTCCTTGATTATTATGTTACATTGAAATTCACTTGGTGGTCCTCTCCTTTGCTATATTTTCCTCCAGTTTCCCAAGACAGAAGTGATTCTCACTTTCCTAGGATTCCCAGGGCACCTACCTTCTGAGTAAGGTCCATCACTAGACTCCAGTGAAGCAGATTCCTCTCCCAACAAACTGGCATGCTTTGCCCACCACTCTCCAACAGATGGATTCTCATGTAGGTGTCCCAGCCCATCTGATACCAAAGCCTGTCCTATTTAAGACTTAGGGGCTGTCAGAAAGAATAGGACAAATACCATATGATATCACTTATGTGTGGAGTCTAAAATATGACACAAATGAACATATCTACAAAAGAGAAACAGACTCACTCCAAAAGAGAACAGGCTTATTGTTGCCAAAGGGGAGGGGATCAGGGAGGAATGGATTGGGAGTTTGGGGTTAACAGGTACAAACTATTACATATAGAATGGATAAACAACAAAGCCCTGCCATATAGCACAGAGAACTATATTCAATATCCTATGAAACCATAATGGAAAAGAATTTTTTGAAAAGTATATATGTGTGAGGTGGGGGGCGGCTTCCCTGGCAGCTCAGCTGGTAAAGAATCCGCCTGCAATGCAGGAGACCCCATTTTGATCCCTGGGTAAGGAAGATCCCCTGGAGATGGGAACAGCTACCCACTCCAGTATTCTTGCCTGGAGAATTCCATGGACAGAGGAGCCTGGCAGCCTACAGTCCATGGGGTCACAAAGAGTCAGACACGACTGAGCGGCTTTCATTTTCAATTTTTCTCTGTGTGTGTGTGTGTGTGTGTATAACTGAATTACTTTGCTGTACAACAGAATTAACACAACATTGTAAATCAACCATACATCAAATTTAAAAATAAATAAATAAAAAGACTTAAAAGACTGTGCCATCTTCACTTATCCAAAGCTGTGGTGCAAGGAGGGGAATATTCTGCCCCTAAAGGCTTTCCCTATTCAACAGGCATTATGCCTTGTCTCTAGACAAGCTTTCAGACTTTAGTCATCAAGAGACCCTACTGATTTTCCTAGGCCTGGGACTAGGGTAAGGCAAGAGGCTGACCTTGCATGTACATGACCCTAAGAGTGAAGATCTCCTTAAATTTTGTACCATAGGAGTCTCAGTCATCTCACCCTAGTCCTAGACATAGATTCCCTTAGGGATCTTCTTTGATATGCTAAAAAATATATACTATTCGAAGATGTGCAAAATTATCTCATCTGGGGAGTGATGTCACCAGCATGACCAAGAATTCCTCATTCACCCTTACACATGCTTCAGTGACAATTTGGCATCCATCCACAGACAAAGGGTCTGTGGGGTCCAGCACTATTCACCAAGGGACCCCGAGGGTCATGGCCACCCATGTGGAAGATAACAGGCATAGAGACCTCTGTCACAGCCCTGTCCCTGCAATGGTGGCCCATGAACCTTCTCCAGGTCCTTTCAGCCATGGTCTGGGAGTCCCTGGAAAATTCTGTCTTAGACAATTGCCCATGGACAAAGAGCTTTTTTGGAAGTTCAGGTTTCCAGTGGAGAAGTCCCAGCATGCCACTGAAGGAAAAAATGCAAATCTGAATGCATTGGAGGGAGAGATAAGAGGAACAATTTGATTTTACCTGCATCACCCCTTCCCAAAGCAGCCCAGCTCAGGGTCAAGAGACACTGTCTCTTCGTGACCTGTGATTTGTCCCACAGGGGAAAGAGAGTGTTTGGGTAGACACCTGACTTCCCTATATGCAGGATGCTACCAAGAAGGCCCATTTCTCTCTTACTCCATCCACAGTCACTGATTCAAGAACTATGTGACTGGAAGGCAGGAAGAGAGTGGAAGAGCAGCATATAAGAATCTTGGAGAACATTAAAAGGATGTAGACCAATTGCTATATCAAGAACTCCATCCAGCCCACCCACACCTGCTAGGGACACCTGGCCCACAGATCCCCATAACTGGTCCACAGGCAATGTTCTGTGCACCTCACCCACACATAACCCCACCCAGTAGTCAGGCCTCAAGGTGAACTACCAATAACAGATCAAGAAGCAACAGTTAGAATCAGACATGGAACAACGGACTGGTTCAAAATTGGGAAAGGAGTACATCAAGGCTGCATATTGTCACTCTGCTTGTTTAACTTGTATGCAGAATACATCATGCAAAATGCCAGGCTAGATGAAGCACAAGCTGGAATCAAGATGGCTGGGAGAAATATCAATAACTTCAGATATGCAGATGACACCACCTTTATGGCAGAAAGTGAAGAGGAACTAAAGAGCCTCTTGATGAAAGTGAAAAAGCTGGCTTAAAACTCAATATTCAAAAAACTAAGATCGTGGCATCCAGTCCCATTCACTTCATGGCAAATAGATGGGGAAACAATGGAAACAGTGACAGACGATTTTCCTTGGCTCAAAAATTACTGCAAGTGGTGACTGCAGCTATGAAATAAAAGACACCTGCTTCTTAGAAGAAAAGCTATGACAAACCTAAACAGCATATTAAAAAGCAGAGACATTACTTTGCCAACAAAGATCCGTCTAGTCAAAGCTATGGTTTTTCCAGTAGTCATGTGTGGATGTGAGAGTTGGACCATAAAGAAGGCTGAGCGCCAAAAAACTGATGGTTTTGAACTGTGGTGTTGGAGAAGACTCTGGAGAGTCCCAAGGACTGCAAAGAGATCCAACCAGTCAATCCAAAAGTAAATCAGTCTTGAATATTCAGTGGAAAGACTGATGCTGAAGCTGAAGCTCCAATACTTTGGCCATCTGATGCAAAGAGCTGACTCATTAGAAAAGACCCTGATGCAAGGAAAGAAAAAAGGCAGGAGGCGAGGGGGACAACAGAGGACGAGATGGTTGGGTGGCATCACCAACTTGATGGACATGAGTTTGAGCAAGCTCCAGGAAATGGTGAAGGACCATCTCCAGGATGGTGAAGGGAAGCCTGGTGTGCTGCAGTCCAGGGAATCACAAAGAGTCAAACATAACTGAGCAACTGAACAACAACAACAAATGTATTAATACATTTGTAATTCATGAATATTATTTGACCATGAGAAAGAAGGATATCCTGCCATTTATTACAACATGGATGGATTTTGAGGACATTATGCTAAGTGAAATAAGTCAGAGAGACAATGACAAATACCACACGACATCACTTGTATGTAGAATCTGAAAAAGCCAAACTCACAGAGACAGAATAGAATGGTGGTTACCAGGGACTGGAGGGTGGGGAAAATAGTGAGACCGGTCAAAGGGCACAAATTTCCAGGTATAAGATAAATAAGTTCTGAGGATCTAGTGTGCAGCATGGTGGCCATAGTTAACAGTACTGTATTATATACTTGAAATCTGCTAATAGAGTAGATTTGAAATATTCTCACCACAAAAATAAATGGTAATTATGTGAAGCAGTGGAGGTGTTAACTAACCCTACTGTAGTCATCACGTCACAATGCACAAGTTCATGAAATCATCGTGTTATACATCTTAAACTTACACAATGTTATATGTCAACTATACCTCAGTAAAGCTGGAAACCATTATCTTATTTCTATAAACTTTTTTTTTACTTTCTGACAGTCTTATATACACAGAGATATTCTAGAATGGATTTGCATTGAGAACGACTATGCCAGGGTTGAATGTTTAGAGGTATATCTTAGCCTAAATTCCCAGAGAAAAGATGAGCAGATGGTTTATTTGGGAAGTGATTTCTAGCAACCAAGGACAGTGAAGCAGGCAAGGAGGAATTGCTAATATAAGGATGCTGTCAAATTGAGCAGCACCATGGGCAACTGATGATCCATCTGGCCAGGTTCTCTTGAGGAAATATACAAAAAGTGTCTTAGAATTGTGGCCTCCAAAGATCAATAAGGAGAAGTATTTATCCACTGGTTTCCATCCCCATCAATTGAGGGTTGTCACACTTCAAGGCTGTGCATGGCTGAGTGTCCAGCACTGATATCCCCTGCCGTGGTGTCACAGAAGCCCCAGAGTAAGTGCAAGAGACACTCATGCGGGAGCCAAGGCGCTATCAAAGGAAGGAAGTTAAGCCCACATGAAACCATTGCCATAGCTGATCCTGCAATAAAGGACTGAGACTAGAAGAAGATGAAGCACAAAAACAACAAAAGATGACGTGATGTTTTCTCGCTTTCCTTCATCATAGCTTTTAATGGTAGTTATACCTGTTGTCTCCATTTTAGGAATGAGGAGGATGGGACTTCCCTGTTGGTCCAGTGGCTAAGATTCTGGGCTCCCGATGGAGCGCGGGAGACGGGTGCTATCACTGGCCAGGGAACTAGATCCCACATGCCACAACTAAAGATCCTGTGTACCGCAACTAAGACCCGGTGCAGCCAACCTAAATGAATAAATAAATATTTTGAAAAATAAACATGGGTTATGTTTACAGTGATGATATAATTAGGATTCTCTTTTAAAATTAGTCTCTATTTGCAATGGAGAAGTCCCAGGTAATCCAAAGTACTCCACATTTCTTTCAAGCTAGTTTCTACATTGAACTTGGCCTGATGGCTCAACTGGTAAAGAATCCGCCTGCAATGTGGGAGACCTGGGTTTGATCCCTGGGTTGGGAAGATCCCCTCGAGAAGGAAATGGCTACCCACTCCAGTATTCTGGCCTGGAGAATTCTATGGACTGTACAGTGCATGGGGTCGCAAGAGTCAGACACGAATGAGAGTGTTTCACTTTCACTTTTCACTTTCTACATTGAACTTGGCCTTGAGAACTGACCTGTGGCAGGCCTGAAGTCATGGGCCATAGCCTTATAGGAGGGAAGAACTTCTGTGAATCCATGGGATTCAACTTGGACTCTTTGTTCCTTGTATGTTACAGAACATACAAGTGCCCTTGCTCCCTACACACAGAGCCACTTCCCATCGCTTTCAAGAAAATTTAGATTTGCCAATAATTCCTAAATTTGTATCTTCAGCTCAGACCTCACCTCAGAGCCCCAGATCCTATGTATACAACTGCTTTCCTGATATTTTCACTTGTATTTATGATAGACCTCTCAAAATTAATACATTCAATAGTAAATTATTTAAATTTTTCAGAAAACTGTTCCTCCCCATTGTTATGGTCTGAACTATGCCCCCCTCAAAATTCTAAGCCCCTGAACTATGCTCCCCCCACACCAAATCCTAACTCCTTGTACTTCCACAAATGACTATACTTGGGAGTAAGGGGTCTTTAAAGAGATAACTAAGTTAAAGTGAGGTTATTGGAGTGGGTACTAATCCAATATGACTGGTATCATTTAGACACCAACACATACGTAGGAAAAACAACGTGAAGATATAGGAATAATACCACCATCTATCAATATAAAGCAAAGAAAGGCTTAGAACAAATTCATCCCTCAGCAGAAACCAACCAGGCCGACACCTTGATCTTGGACATGCAGACTCTAGACCTGTGAGAAAATAAACTTCTATTGTGTGAGCCATCCAGCCTGCGGTATTTGGTCACAGCAGCCCTAGCAACTGAACACACCACATAAACAGCTGTTACCACCAACCTCTAGTAGCTAAAACCCAGAAATCTGGGAGTCAGTCCTGAAATGCCTCTTCCTCACCCCTAAATCCAACCTATAACCAAGTCCTTCTGTGTCAACCTACAAAATATGTCTCAATCAGCCCATTTCTCTCTACCTCCAGGGCCACCACCTGGCCCAAGCCACCACAGCCATTGACAGGTACCCCATCAGCAGCCTGATAACTAGGTCTGGTTCTGATCTGTCACCTCCAGCACTGAAACAGACTCTTGGGTGGAAATTTGTGATCACCTAAAGCTAACTCAGCAGGGTTGGGGTGGGGAAGAAGTGGGGATCACAACTCCTGACCCATCCTATGTCAGCAGCTGGGTGAGCCTCCAGCTTCTGCAGGAGGCCTAGTTTGGTCTGTTCAGACTTATTCTGACCCTCAGTATTAACCTCACAGTGCAGACTTAAGATCCCAGCCTTCAAGGCCAGTGCACCCATCAATTCTTCCTTGCCTGTCTATGCACCTGGCTGTCTCCAGCTGTCCTGGTCCCACTCAGACTCCCAGCACTTGAAGGTGTCCGGCACTGCTGCTGCCAGCCCTTCAGTTTTCACTCTGCCACCAGATTCTCCCCAGGGCTTCTGGGCCTGAGCCTCAACCCCTGGGCTGCTCCTCAGACTCAGCCCCCCATCCATGCAAGACACACCCTTATTTTGATGGCTCCCCAGCCCCTACAGGACAAGGCCACTCCCCCCCCCCACAACAAGGTACACAAGTGCCCAGGCCCTGCTTACCTTTCCAGCCCTGTTTCATATATTCCCTCTCTTCTCTTGAACACTCTAGCCATCTATTTATCTCCCAAATGGGTCTCTTGGTCTCATGCTTCCATATTTTGTTCATGCTGTTCCCCCTGCCTCAAATGCTTTTCCCTCAATTTACTCCTGACTGTTCCTGTTCGTTCTTGGAGTATCAGAACAGAAGAACACCTCTTTCCACATTCCACCCCTCACCCTTCCACATCTACCAATTCTCAGTGCCTGCTCCTGAAGTTCCTTCCCGTTCTGCACTTTACATGCTATATATTAATTATTTGTTTGTTTTTCCATCACCATCACTGAACTGTGAGTTCTTTTAAGGCATGTGCTGTCCTGTGCTGCACTCAGTCACTCAGTTGTGCCCAACTGTTTGCAACGCCATGGACAGATGAGGCTCCTCTGTCAGTGGGATTCTCTAGGCAAGAATACTGGAGTGGGTTGCCATTTCCTCCTCCAGCAGATCTTTCCGACCCAGGGATTCAACCTGCATCTCTTGAGTCGCCTGCAATAGTAGGCAGATGCTTTACCACCGCACAATCTCGGAAGCCCCTTCGAAGGCATAGACCACCCCTTACTCACCTGTGTCCCCCCGACTTAGCACAGTGCTTGCACACAGTAGGAGTCAAATAAGTGCTTGTTGAGCCAAACCGGCCTAACTCCGAGACCCCCTGTGCCCTGTGTCCCGGGCGCCAGCCCCCCGTGGGATGACATGCTTTGCTTTCTCCACAGCAGGGACTCTGCTGCTGCCTTTGCTGAACCAAGTCACGTGACAGTTGCTTTAAATGAAGTGCACAGGTAGTGAGGCCTAGATGGCTTTTTAAAGTTTCTCAAGGAAAAGGAAATTGTGAAATGCCCCACTGGGGCCGCGAAGCAATCTCTCCTAGTCCAGACTTGTGCCCAAAGCCAGCTGCTTGGGCCGGGAGATAAGGGGGCCCCATGCTGAGCCGCCACCAGCGGACTCAGAAAAGTAACAAATTGACAACATTCAGGAAGAAGATTCCTCATTTCCAATAGTATCATCTATACCCTGTGGCATAAAGCACCTCCTGCCTTATTAACGTCTTTTACATTTTTTAGTGCTGAATCCAAGGTGAAAGGGAGGAGGGGGAGAGGATACTTCTGTACCAGAGTCCTTTAGGAACCAGGAAAATGCCGTGGCAGAGATGAATTGTAGACCCAGAAATAGCATTTTTTGGATGAAATGTATAATGTTCACTCTTTAAAAAAAAAATGTTTAATACAGCCCAAATGACATCATATCAGGTCAGACAGAGCGGAAGGAAGGAAGAAAAACACTGAGCATGAGAAGAAATTAATCCAGACAGGCGCTTTCTACACTGAATTCCACGCTGCACACACTGAAGACCAGGGAGAATATCTTCATCAGAAAGGGTGTCTCCCCTTACTCACCACAACTGGACTCATTTAGGTTTTAAACTATCCACAGCACTTCAAAGACTAACACCACAACTTGAAGGAAAATAATATTTAGCTAGTCTAGTCAGGTGCTCTCTGAGGTATGCCTGCGAAGCGGGGAGTTTCTTATCCTATTCAGTAAGCCCGGTAAATTTCTCTCACACAGAACCCCTCCCAGTCCCCATCCTCAATTCCCCTCAATTTGCCCAGGACCCACATTCCAGTTCTCCCCATCCTCAAAAACATAAGCGGTCCTGTGCATCACTGAATTACAGAGTTCTCGAAATTAACATGTCACCACTAGTATTATGGTGGCAGATCACTGAATCACACACGATCTAATTTCAACAAAGAAAGGGGGGAGACTTTTGTTTAAGATCATTAAGCTGTCTTATAGAATCTGAGGAGAATGCAGGCTTTCTCAGGAAAGAACCATAACTAGGAGTCATCCTGATTTCTATTCCACCTCTCTTTTCTGATTCTCTCTGAGCATGTGCTTCACTGCCCTGTGTCTGCAGCCTGGCGTTTCCTGATCCTCAGCTCATGGGACAAACTGCATAATCCACGCCTCCTGAGAGACCCACAGCTTCTGCCACTCCACAAAGAAACAAAATATCTGGTGTCTCTCCAGTTCAAGTCCAAATTCTTGGAGAAGGGAATCTGATCAGGTTAATTATCATTTCTGTCCCATTCAGCTCTAAGGAGATATCCTACAGTGCATTACTGATCAGGGTTTTTGACCTCCTTCATCAATAGAAATTGATCAGAGACCAGACAACAAACTCAAGCAAGGCCTTATTGGGACCCCTGCTGCCACAGAAGGAAGCAAAAACAAGTAACAGCTTCCCTTGCTTACACCCTGAGGAGGGCAAACTGGTTCTTTACCTGGGGTGAGGGTCCCTGAGGGACAGCCTCGGTAATCCAGGTGGGATTGTGTGCAGAAGGCAGACACTTGACCCTGCTTTTGCTCCAGGCTCTTCAGAACTGGCAGTTGGGCTTTTTGGTCTTTTTGTATCTTTTGTTCAGAATTTGCCCTAACTGCCCATGTATGTTGTTATTTTTAGCCCCAAATAGTTTCTTTGTATTTTGTAGCTTGAGGAGAGCTGTGTCCAGTGCAAGCACTGCAGCAAAGAGTCCCAGGTCCCAGGCCTGTCTCACATACAGAGCTCCTGGGAGCAGTTCCCAGGGTAGAGGTGTTGTGTTCTCTGCAAGGTCCAGAACCAGCCCTGGACAGTGGGCCACTGCGTCTCTCCTGACCCTAGACAGTCTGAAGTCTGTCCAGTCTCTGCCAGGAAATCTGAACCAAGTCAGGAAAGAGAAAGCTTTTGGAGAAAGGGATTAAATAGAGAGTTACAGATACAGAAAGATAGATACTTAGTATAGGCATCAAGAAAGGCAATGCCAAAGAATGGTCAAACTACCGCATAATTGCACTCATCTCACACGCTAGTAAAGTAATTCTCAAAATTCTCCAAGCCAGGCTTCAGCAATATGTGAACCGTGCACTTCCTGATGTTCAAGCTGGTTTTAGAAAAGACAGAGGAACCAGAGATCAAATTGCCAACATCCGCTGGATCATGGAAAAAGCAAGAGAGCTCCAGAAAAGCATCTGTTTCTACTTTATTGACTATGACAAAGCCTTTGACTGTATGGATCACAATAAACTGTGGAAAATTCTGAAAGATATGGGAATACCAGACCACCTGATCTGCCTCTTGAGAAATTTGTATGCAGGTCAGGAAGCAACAGTTAGAACTGGACATGGAACAACAGACTGGTTCCAAATAGGAAAAGGAGTTCATCAAGGCTGTATATTGTCATCCTGTTTATTTAACTTATATGCAGAGTACATCATGAGAAACACTGGACTGGAAGGAACACAGCTGGAATCAAGATTGCCGGGAGAAATACTAATAACCTCAGATATGCAGATGACACCACAGTTGTGGCAGAAAGTGAAGAGGAACTCAAAAGCCTCTTGATGAAAGTGAAAGTGGAGAGTGAAAAAGTTGGCTTAAAGCTCAACATTCAGAAACGAAGATCATGGCTTTCGGTCCCATCACTTCATGGAAAATAGATGGGGAAACAGTGGAAACAGTGTCAGACTTTATTTTTTGGGGCTCCAAAATCACTACAGATGGTGACTGCAGCCATGAAATTAAAAGACGATTACTCCTTGGAAGGAAAGTTATGACCAACCTAGATAGCATATTCAAAAGCAGAGACATTACTTTGCCAACAAAGGTTCGTCTAGTCAAGGCTATGGTTTTTCCAATAGTCATGTATGGATGTGAGAGTTGGACTGTGAAAAAGGCTGAGCGCCGAAAATTGATGCTTTTGAACTGTGGTGCTGGAGAAGACTCTTGAGAGTCCCTTGGACTGCAAGGAGATCCAACCAGTCCATTCTGAAGGAGCTCAGCCCTGGGATGTCTTTGGAAGGAATGATGCTAAAGCTGAAACTCCAGTACTTTGGCCACCTCATGCGAAGAGTTGACTCATTGGAAAAGACTCTGATGCTGGGAGGGATTGGGGGCAGGAGGAGAAGGGGATGACAGAGGATGAGATGGCTGGATGGCATCACTGACTCGATGGACGTGAGTCTGGGTGAACTCTGGGAGTTGGTGATGGACAGGGAGGCCTGACGTGCTGCGATTCATGGGGTCGCAGAGTCAGACACGACTGAGCGACCTATCTGATCTGATAGGCATCAAGAGAAACCAAGAGATGAACAAGAAATACAAATGTTTTGCCATGGTCTTCAAATAATCATTTATCAAGATAGAAACCAGATAGATGTAACATTGTCATGAAAACATAATTCATACACAGACATGAAGAATACTAGAAGGGCAGAGATGACATAACCGAAGTGTTATCTCATCCACTGAGTTATGCCAAAGTGCTCATAATTTGTTTTCCTTTTTCTATCTTGATTAAAAATTATTTTTATAATACTATGGAACTAATACATCTTGATGTGTATAACACTGTTTTAATGATTCACACTTATGCTATAATTTCATTTCTATTAAGTAGGACCAAGGAAACTACCATTTTTATAGGTCAAAAATGACAAATATCACCAATTTCAAAATAATATATATATGCATCCTTTTAAACAAAACTACAGACTTAAATGAAAACATTATTCCTCAGGATAACTCCCACTACATCCCTGATTCTTGCTACCCAGAGGCAACCATTTTTAGCTTTTTAAACTATTATTCTTGATTGCTTATTTCTAAATAATATTAATATATCTTTATCTCATGATCTTTTTATTTTATCTTGTATATGTCACTTCATCTTGTGGAAGATATGGACAATCTCAATGCCATCCCATCAGATAAGCTACCAATTCTAGGGGATTTTTTTAAATATTTATTTATTTGTCAGGTCTTCGTTACACGCAGGCTCTTCATTGCAGTCCATGGCTTCTCTCCAGTTGTGCATGGGCTCTAGAGTATGGGCTCAGTAGTTGTGGGAGTGTAGGCTTAGTTGTCCCGCATTGCGTGGGTTCTAGTTACCCAACCAGGGATTAAACCTGTGTTTCCTGTATTGGAAGGCAGATTCCTAATCACTGGACCAGAGAATTTCTTGAGGCCATTCCTTCTGGAGATTTCCATCCTTCTCAAATCTCAACGGGTGCTCTCTGGACCTAGACTAGCTGCAATACTGGAAATTATCCTCCCATCGTCCTGAGGATTCCCTTTGCTACTGTCCTGTGTTGGCTCTTCCCACATTAAGTTGACGTTCTCCTCTTTTTTGGTTTCAGTTTCGTTCTGTGGAACACACACCCAGTAGCTTTCTGAACATCTGAACAAAGGAGATGTGTTTGTAAAAACTTGTACATCTGCAAATATTCTGCCTTCAATCCTGATTGATGGTTTGGCAGAATATGGAATTCTAGACTGAAACATATCTTTCCTAGAATTTTGAAAGCATGACTCATTGTCTTCAATCTTGCAGAGTTCCCATGATAAATCCCACACCATTCCAATTCCTGATATGTGAGGCATAGACTGCTTTTTCTCCTTAGAAGATTTTAGTCTTGTCTCTGTATCCCAGGTGTTCTGAAACTACATGAAGATGTACCTTATAGTCAAACTCTGGTCATTCATTTTGCTGAAAGTTTAAATCCAGAAGTTCTTGTCTTAGAAATTATATTATTTCTATAAATTTCTCTTGCATTATTTCTTGGATAGCTTCTTCTCATCCACTTCCCTCATTCTTTCTTTAGGGCTCTTTTTCATTAAATATTGACATCTTGACCTGATTCTCCAGCTTTATCTTTTCTTTTTCTAGTTTCCATCTCTTTTATTTTGTTATTCTATTTCTGAGGGATTACCTTCCACACTATCTTACTCAATTTATCTTCCAACTCAGTTAGTAAATATATCACTTTTATCACATTTTAAATTCCCATGAACTCTTCCACATTACCTCACCTCATCTCTCTAAGGATACTTAATATTATATTACCTCTTATCACTCTGAGGATATTCAATTATAGGGAGCTTTTATAAAGATTTTTTCTTTCTTTCTCATTTGGGTTTCTTCAGTTACCTTTTCCTGTGTGCCTTTTTGGTCACATACGAGGCTTGTTACAAATGTCTGATGGTCAATGGTTGCCCATCTAAAAGTGAAGTCCTGAAAGGTTGACCAGAAGCTCTTTGTGCTTTGGCAGAGCTTGTTGGCTTCTAGACTTTGCAATAGGAGATCACGTGGTAACCCAGCCATTTGTATGGGGGGTTCCAAATATCAGTGTCCGGAGATTCATTCTCTGTTGTATTCTTTGTTCTTGTAGATTTATTCCCATTTTAATTCCTCTGCCTTTTCAGTGAGATTTGAGCAGGGAGAAGAAATCATTGAGCTGAGAGTACTCTATTACATTTGGGACAGTCAGTGTTTCTTTCTGGGGAACTGGGAGTTCACATACCTCCTGTGTGTCCTGAATCCTGTGTTCCTACCAGCTGGTGAACCAGCTCTCAGAAATCAAGCACATCCCCTTATCTCTTCCTCCTTTGTTTCTTCAGTCATCTCACTGGACAGAACCCACTTGGAGGTTTTCACTGGTTTCTCCGACCTCTTGAACACAGAGAACAGTCTTCATACCTGGGAATTTACTCACCCTCTCTTCCTTTTTCCTGCTTTAGCTGAAGCAACAGGGACCTGTTTGCTAGCATCTGTCTGTTCCCTTAGCATGGTTCTTACAACCCCACCTAACACAGCCAGTCTTCCCATGAGGACTCTGGCTTCTGTTGTACCTTAAGACCAGCAACTCCTGCTTTGAAAGGGTTTCCTTTGTACCCACTCAGCAACTGGCAAGGAGCATGGGCTTCCTCTGGAAAGTAGCATGATTGGTGCAAGAGGTGGGTAGGGGGAACATCTTTTTTAAGACAACTCTGGGGTTTGTACCAGCTTGGTCAGATACTCAACCTCTTTGAGACAGTTTCTTCATTGTGAAATGGAGATAACATTAGTATGCATGCTAAGTCACTTCAGTCATGTCCAACTCTTTGCTACCCTATGGACTATAGCCTACCAGGCTCCTCTGTCCATGGGATTCTCCAGGCAAAAATACTGGAGTAGTTTTCCATTTCCTACTCCAGGGGATCTTCTGGACCCAGGGATCGAACCTGTGTCTCCTGTATCTCGTACATTGGCAGGTGGGTTCTTTACTACTAGCGCCACCTGGGAAGCCCTTCATTAATTTAGTGAAATTGTGTTTCAAAGCATTTGTTATGCTAGTGTATTGTCACTGTCCCACTCATACTCTGTAATTAAAGGGAAGGAAGGACATCCATCGAGCTAGCTACAGTCACCATTGGGAACAAATGGCTGCGTGATTTATCTTTTGAGATCAAAAGAGGTTACTTTTTGGATGAGAAACATGAAGATGTTTAAATGGGGATGCCAATAGAGAAAGTACACTTGTCTTGTACTCCAAAGCAAATGGAAGAGCTCCAAGATGCAAGAGAAGGAAGAAAGTTTTGAGAGAAAGAGGAAGGAGACACCTTGTAAGAACCCAGATCCCTGCCTCTCATCCCAGGGCAGGCTCAGGCTGGGCAGAGGGCATCTGAGAGTGGACAGAGCTGTACTCTGCCCCTCTGAGAGCTCTGAGAGTCAGCCAGCAGCCTTGCAGAGCTGACAGTGAGAGGTGATGGGCTGGCTGCAGTAGCCCTAGGGGTGTCCATGAGCATGAATGGAAAACAGAAATTAATTGAGAATGAACACCATGAGTCAGTCTAGAAGTAAGCACAGCACAAGGCAAGTGGACCCCATCGCTGATCCTCCAGACAGAGGAAGCTCTTTGCAGCTGAGCTCAGGGTGACAGCAACAGCACAAGGGTAGCAGTGGGGCCAAGGGGAAGATACCCTGCTCCTGGCCTAAGCACAAACTGAGGTGGAAAGAAGTAAGGAGGGGCATCTGCAGCAGATACCTCATCAATGAGCCAACACAGACCTGAAGCCCACCAAGAAAATGCCACTGGGTCCCGAAGGCTCCCTTAAACAGGACGTATGAAATGTGAGTGGAGTTGGGGGAGGTGGGGCCACAGACCTTGAAATGGATATCTTTTCAACCAGAAGGGACAAATAGATTAATATTTTGTGTTGAAAAGGCTTGAAATATTGTTAGGTTACAGATCTTCTATCAGTAAGATTTGCCTCTAAGTTCAATGTTAGGGACATTTTTAAAATTTCATTTCTTCTCATCTGAGTCTTTGAGGCTATTGTGAGTATAAAAGTCATGGTCATTGTACTTGCTTCATAGACTTTTTATTGTGATTAAATAAGGCCCTATCCATAAAGGCCTTAACACTGGGCTCAGCACATAAGACACAGAACGTTGGTAACATCTGTCTGCCTTCACCCCTCCAGAGTTAGCACCATTGGGCCTAAAGAAACAACACAAGGAGCGAACACTCTCCACCCTGGAGCAGTGCCTAACCCTGCTCGCTGTATCCTGCAGGCGGGAACTGCCTCCAAGACACTGACTGGTTCCCTGTCCCTGTGTCTCTTTTCTGCAGAGCAGGCTAAGCTAGGCTTCGGGCTCTGACGCCTATGGATTAATGCTTTCCCTTTGCCAACTTCTGAGTTCTCTGCCCAAAACACCACCATTAAGATGATTAACTCACCCTCTCTTTACTCCATGTCAATGTGAAGCCAGAGGTATACCCACCGTCACCCTGATAAGAATGTTAGATAAATAATGCGGTTTGCCTATATACTGCATGTTCGATTCAACTGGCTTTATTTTCTTCTTATCTTTATTTATTTATTTCCTTTTGACTGCGCTGGGTCTTCGTTGCTGCACTCAGGCTTTCTCTAGTTGTGGCAAACAGGGGCTACTCTTCATCGTGGTGTGTGGCTTTCCTGTTGCCGTGGCTTCTCTTGCTGCAGAGCATGGGCTCAGGCACTTGGACTTCAGCAGCTGCAGTACACAGGCTTGGTAGTTGTGATGCATGCGGCTAGTTGCCCCATGCCATGTAGGATCTTCCCAGACCAGGGATGAACCTGTGTCCCCTGCACTGGCAGGCACATTCTTAACCACTGGAGCAGCAAGGAGGTCCCTTTAAAGAGAAATGTTGTGGAAAGCCCCAACTAGAGTAGAGATCTTCAGATCAACTACAGAAAGACAAATGCAAAACATCTGTGGACAGAATGAGACAGCCCTGGGAAGTTCCTTCTGCCATCAGGAGGGCCCTCATTTCATACCCAGGTAACAGGTTGCTTTTCTCATTTTATGGACCTCCAGCTGGATCTGCAGTTTGATGTATCAATTTCTTTCTTCTAGTAAAAGATGAGCTATGAGGCAGCAGAAGATGAGATTTTCGCGAGAAAGTTAAAGGAATTTTATGGCCTGTTTGTGTTGTCCATACCATCCGATGGCAGCCAGCCTCCATAAATACTTATTAAAATTAATATTGTTTGAGCAAGTCCAAAAAGGAGAAAGCACTTCTGCAAGTCTTTGCATAACATAACTCTGCCCTCACACAGCCTGGGACCATAGCAACCTCGTAACACAATGAGTCATAACACCGCTGTGATGGAAAGAACGCTGTGCAAGGAATGAATAAACTCTGAATGACATTTTGGTGTTTTGGTTTTGTTTTTTTGTGTTGCATTTGTTTGGTTGGTTGTTTTTTAAAGATTTTTTGATAGGACTCATTTTAAAGTCTTTATTAAATTTGTTACAATATTGCTTCTACTTTGTTTTGGTTTTTTGGCCACAAGGCATGTGAGATCTTAGCTCCCCAACCAAGGATCAAACCCACGCCCTCTGCATTGAAAGATGAAGTCTTAACCACTGGACCACCAGGGAAGTCCCTCAAGTGGCACTTTAGAATCTCACTTCCAGCTTAGGAATCTGACTGTTGTTTCATTCCACATCTGTCATTTACCAGGAACATCCACACACCTAATATTACACTCTGGTTATTGGACGCTGATTTGGTAAAACCTCAAGACAAAGCAGGCCTTGCCCAAGACACAGCTACAAGCTTGTAGTCAGCATCTGCTCTTACACATCTAATCAAAGGCTGCGATTCTATCCCCAGAACAACAAAGAAACCGTATCACAATTGGGTGTTGCCTACAATCAGAGGAGCCTCTTGGGCACTTGTGTGACTATAATGAGAATGCACACATATATGGTACTTTATAGTTTACAAAGGAGTTTGGGCCAGATTTATTCCAATTAATCCTCACAGCATAAGTATTAGCCCTATGATCTTATAGGGGAGGAAGCTGAGGCTCATAGAAAATAAGTGACTTGCCCAAGGCCACAAATCAAGTAGGTGGCAGAGCCAGAATTTGCACCCAGGGCCCTGACACTGTGTGGTTTTCACTCCTGTAGCTCCCACATGTGGGAGCAGGGCACGGGGACGGGACTCCCTACCATTCACTCTTGCCCATCATTTTTCTGTACATTTGAGGCAGCAGTTTGGGAATTTGGGGTTTGTTACATTGAAAAGGAAGGACAAAAAAAAGACATAAGTTTTCAGCTTTTGAGGGGGATTGGGGGAGTTTTTTTCATTTTTTTTTTTATTGTGGTAAAAGTCACATGATATAAAACGTACTATTTCAACCGTATTTAACTGGACAGTTCGGTGGCTCTAAGTACACTCACAGTGTTGTGCAAATCTCACCATCACCCGTCTCCTGAATTTTTCACCTTTCTAAACTGAAACTCTGTCCCCATGAAACACTAACTCCTCAGTCCACCACCCCCCATCCCCAACCCCTGCCACCTACCAATGTACTTTCTGACTCTATGAATTCAACTACTTTAGGTGTCTCATATAAGTGGAATCAAGCAGTATCTGGCTGCACCTAATGTATGTTAGAATTTGGCTTTTTAGTTTAAAATAGAATTTTGGAATTTCTTTTTTTTTATTTTATTTTTAAACTTTACAATATTGTATTAGTTTTGCCAAATATCGAAATGAATCCACCACAGGTATACCTGTGTTCCCCATCCTGAACCCTCCTCCCTCCTCCCTCCCCATACCCTCCCTCTGGGTCGTCCCAGTGCACCAGCCCCAAGCATCCAGTATCGTGCATCGAACCTGGACTGGCAACTCGTTTCATACATGATATTTTACATGTTTCAATGCCATTCTCCCAAATCTCCCGACTCTCTCCCTCTCCCACAGAGTCCATAAGACTGATCTATACATCAGTGTCTCTTTTGCTGTCTCGTACACAGGGTTATTGTTACCATCTTTCTAAATTCCATATATATGCGTTAGTATACTGTATTGGTATTTTTCTTTCTGGCTTACTTCACTCTGTATAATAGGTTCCAGTTTCATCCACCTCATTAGAACTGATTCAAATGTATTCTTTTTAATGGCTGAGAAATACTCCATTGTGTATATGTACCACAGCTTTCTTATCCATTCATCTGCTGATGGGCATCTAGGTTGCTTCCATGTCCTGGCTATTATAAACAGTGCTGCGATGAACATTGGGGTACACGTGTCTCTTTCCCTTCTGGTTTCCTCAGTATGTATGCCCAGCAGTAGGATTGCTGGATCATAAGGCAGTTCTATTTCCAGTTTTTTAAGGAATCTCCACACTGTTCTCCATAGTGGCTGTACTAGTTTACATTCCCACCAACAGTGTAAGAGAGTTCCCTTTTCTTCACACCCTCTCCAGCATTTATTGCTTGTAGACTTTGGATCGCAGCCATTCTGACTGGCGTGAAATGGTGCCTCATAGTGGTTTTGATTTGCATTTCTCCGATAATGAGTGATGTTGAGCATCTTTTCATGTGTTTGTTAGCCATCTGTATGTCTTCTTTGGAGAAATGTCTATTTAGTTCTTTGGCCCATTTTTTGATTGGGTCATTTATTTTTCTGGAGTTGAGCTGTAGGAGTTGCTTGTATATTTTTGAGATTAGTTGTTTGTCAGTTGCTTCATTTGCTATTATTTTCTCCCATTCTGAAGGCTGTCTTTTCACCTTGCTAATAGTTTCCTTTGTTGTGCAGAAGCTTTTAAGTTTAATTAGGTCCCATTTGTTTATTTTTGCTTTTATTTCCAATATTCTGGGAGGTGGGTCATAGAGGATCCTGCTGTGATGTATGTCAGAGAGTGTTTTGCCTATGTTCTCCTCTAGGAGTTTTATAGTTTCTGGTCTTACGTTGAGATCTTTAATCCATTTTGAGTTTACTTTTGTGTATGGTGTTAAAAAGTGCTCTAGTTTCATTCTTTTACAAGTGGTTGACCAGTTTTCCCAGCACCACTTGTTAAAGAGATTGTCTTTAATCCATTGTATATTCTTGCCTCCTTTGTCAAAGATAAGGTGTCCATATGTGCGTGGATTTATCTCTGGGCTTTCTATTTTGTTCCATTGATCAATATTTCTGTCTTTGTGCCAGTACCAAACTGTCTTGATAACTGTGGCTTTGTAATAGAGCCTGAAGTCAGGTAGGTTGATTCCTCCAGTTCCATTCTTCTTTCTCAAGATCCATGAATTTTGGAATTTCTAACTGCAAACTGCTTGAGATACCAAAATCCAGGCTTCTGAGCACACAAAGGCAGCATGCTGCAAAAGTAGAATTAAGAAGACATGCTTGAGTTGTGTTAGTTCCCCCACCCAAGACTCCACAGGCCAGGAGGAGACAGAGGTATTGGGAGAATCAGAGATTAATGCAGGATTGGGGGCCCCACACCCCTAGTTGGATGTTCAAGACCCTGGAGCCAGACCCTGCAGGGAGCAGACTCTGAGCTGGCCCTCAGTGACGGATCTGCCTCCACCTCTGGGTACTCATGCCCCTGCTAATCCCCTCCCCTGCCCACAGTGTGGGCAGAACCTGGACTTGCTTCCAACCATCAGATGTGGCACAGGTGACAGCATGTCCATGATTATAGGTACATGATCACACTACACACAGTTTCTGTGTCTGCCGTATGCGGAGATACCCTCCTTTGCTGACTCTAAGAAGCCAGCTGCCATGCTGGGAGCACCCCTGTGAGGACTACATGACAAGGATCTGAGAGCGCTCTCCAACCAACACCAGCGAGAAACCGAGGCCCGAGGCCCATGGCTGAGAAATGGAATGCGGCCGACCACCATGAGAACCTGGAGCAGATCTTTCCCCAGTTAAGCCTCAGGGAAGAACTCACCCCTGGCAGCCCCTTGACTGCAAAGTCACCTCTAAGCCATGGCCAGACTCCCAACCCACAGAAACCATGAGATGACATGTGTGTCTTGTTTTAAATCTCAGCATTAGTGGTAATATTGTTAATCTCAGCATTAGTGGTAATATTGTTTTGCAACAACAGAAAACTAGTCTGATAGTTCAGGGATCCGTGGGAGAAGGGATGTGTGTCACTCCCAGGAAAGGGCCAGCCGGGTAAGTGAGGTCCTGCGGGGACCCATGAGTTTCACAACCCCATCTCAGTAAAAATGCGGTGGGGTAAAACGGTGGCAGGCGGGGCACGTCTGAGCAAATAGGATGTGCAGAGCCTTCTCTGAGCCTCCGTCATACTGTAGAAGCTCCAGAGTTTCATTCAAGGGGCTCAAGGATATGATTGAGGAGGGACAGCAGACAAGAAGGGGCGCTGTGGGCAAGACCAGGAAGACACAGATCTATGACGTAGATATCTCAGGCGGTGTCTGTGGTTCAGGATGCCACAAACCAACCAGAGGGGTAAGTGACACATCCCAGGTGCCAACATGGACTCTTGCCAAAACCAGAGACCGGGAGCCCTCCATGAAGCCAAGGCCCCTCTAGGTCCCCAGACTGGATGTCCCTCCAGGGAGAGGATGGGAGCTGGGGTGGGAATCCTGAACAATCGTGTTCGAAGTAGAAATGACTGAGTTCACTTGGAAATGATTAAGGCTTCGTGTTCTGTCATCAGTGGAGGAGGGAGGGAGGTGAGCAGCATGATGCTACAGGCTGATGAGTACTGGGGTATCAGGACAAGGCAGGGATCTCAGGGGTATGGAAAAAGGATCAATCTGTACAGGCTTCCTGGAGGAGATGACAGCTGAGTTGCATTTTAGAGAATGAATTAAAAAGAGATTCTATGAATATAAGATTCCAAACTTTGGGACTTCCCTGGTGGTCCAGTAGCTAAGACTCCACACTCCCAATGCAGGGGCCTGGGTTCGATCCCTGATCAGGGAACTAAGATCCCTCATGCCACAACTAAGAGTTCTCGTGCCCTAACCATAAGAGCCCACATGCCCTAACGAAGATCGAAGATCCTGCGTGCCCCAACTAAGACCCAGTGCAGCCAATAAATAAATAAATAAAATATTAATTTTTTAAGAAGATTACAAACTTTCATGGTTCCATGCATTTAAGTTTTCAAGGTTCTAAGATGCCTTTTTTTCTCAAGTCTACAGATCAGAGGCTCCCTGCCAGCACTGCTATATCCTGGGCCCCTACTCAGGGGCCGGGAGAACACAAACCATCTGAAATGTATCTGAATCAGAATCCTATTCCTCATCATTTCCCACATCTCTGTCATCTCTGCCTGGAGGCATTTTCTCTTTTTTTAATTTACTCTTTTACTTCTAGTAAAAATTTCTTGTGCCCACAGTTTCAAGAGTCAAATTGTTTTATAAGCCTTGTATGAAAAATGGCAATTGCATACACTGCTCCATTCCACCACCACTCAGAGGAAACCACTCTCAACTTTAAGATGATTATTCTAAATGTTTTCCTCCCTATCTCTAAGAAACATGCTGATACTGATACTTCTTGATTTTTCAGTTGCACTCTTCACTGGCTTCCCAGTACAGAAGATGAGACTTTGTGTCTCTGTCGCCAGCCCCACCACATACCTTCTTATCCTCATTCTCCCAATGGAATTTCTTTATAATTTTAGTTAAACTCAATAGCTTCACTGTTTACATTATTATGATCATGTAAATGCTATTCACAACTGAGTCATGAAGCTTACGAGCTGGTGTTAATTTCTACTACATTTTGTTTTCCCTGGAGTTTATCATTACTTTGTCATTTCCTTTGCTAAGTTTTCTATATTCTTATCATTAATCTAGCTGTGAACTCTTCCTCATACATGTAAATCTCTTCTCAATGTATTCAAACTCACTAGGAATTTTATCATTTTTATTTTTTGAATAGTTTTCTCACAGTCTTCTGATCCACTCCAGCAATCTGAACAGTTTGCATGTCTGTCCTCTTGGGGTTTCCCTTCACCATTATCCTGGAGATTTCTTTTCTTCTCTCCTGAGTTGGCGTCTCTGTTTCCTCTGTCCCTATTTCACCATGTTTCATGTTCACACACACACCCACACTTCCTGGCTTCAGTGTGCTTTTGTTTCCAACAGCCAGTACTTTCAATTCATCTTCGGAGGACTGTCCTTGGACAACTGAGGGCACTCAGCCTGAACCTGGAGACCCAAGGGTCTTGAAATTTTCACCCTTCACCTGCCACCCGCCGGAGCATCTCTCGATGGACCAGAGGGGAGTATGCAAGCCAGTTCCTTTGTTTCAGGTTAGGACAACTGTAAAGTAACTTGCCCTCCAGCATATTCCGGGAGGATTAGACTGAACTCTGCCTAAAATCACTCCTTGTTGAGCTTTCTCTATTTCCTAGACCTACTTCCTCAAATCCCTTACAGATCTCCTCAATAAATCACCTGCACAAGAATCCCTGTCTCAGTATTTAAGGGAGCCCACCATGAGACCCAAGTCTCCCTTTTGCTTGGTTTGATCCTTCAGTTTGTTGGAGCACATTCTTGAGTAGCTTCCTGAGAATGTATGGAATATAAACATTTTAAGACATTCTATGCCTGAAAATGTCTTATTGTCCTGGCATCCTTAATTGATAGTTTGGTGGTGTGATGGTTATCTTTATGCATCAAATTGGCTAGGCCATACCCAATTACTTAGCTAAACATTAATCTAGATGTTGCTGTGCCAGGATTTTATAGATATGGTTAACATCTACAATCAGTTGATTTTAAGTAAAAGGAGTTACCCTCAATAATGTAGGTGACTCTCAACCAATCAGTTGAAAGAAATTAAGAGCAAAAACTGAGGCTTCCGGAAAAAGAAATTCTGCCTCCAGACAGCAACATTAGTTTCTGCCTGCATCTCCAGCCTGCTCTACAGATTTCAGACTCACTAGTTTCCCCAATTACATGAACCAATTCCTTGAAATATTCCTTATATATATTTACACAAATATATTCCGTTAAACATTTATATAACCAATAGGATATATGTGACCTATTGGTTCTGTTTCTCTGGAGAATTCTGACTAATACCGCTGAGCATCAGAGTCACTCCATCTGATATTTTGATGGTGTTACTTTGTCACCCTAGCCTAGTTCCCAGTGTTTAGAAGTCCAAAACGACTTGATTCTTAATCATCACTATATAGCCTGACTTTTCTTTCTGAAGGTTTTCAAAATCTACTTCAGCCCCAGTGTTCTGCAATTTCTTGATATATCTTAGAGTCAGTTGATTTTCTTTCATTATGTTTGACACTCAGGGACACCTGTCAATCTGAATACTCACATATTTAATTTTTCAAAATCCTTTTGAGCTGCTTCTTTGATGATGTGTTCTTTTTTGCTCTCTCTATTCTCTCTTTCAGGGACTTCCATTATTTGGATGTTGGTGAACATCACGGTCCTCTAACTTTCTCACCTTGTCCCTCCTATTTTCTTTTTTTTTAATTAACTTATTTTAATTGTGTCCCTCCTATTTTCTATCACTAGACTTTTTCTTCTACCTTTTGAGAGATGTCATACCATTTTTTCAGCTCTTCTATTAAGTTTATCATTTCACCCTTTCATATTTTTAATTTCTAATAGTTCTTGGTCCAATAGTAGTTTTTCTTACTTTTCTTGTGAAATATCTTCTTTAAGCTCTCTGAGAATATTAATGATAGTTGTTTTTCACTTTTTCCTATGGCAACTATTTACTTGAAAATGCTTATAACTATTGGTTTTTGTCTCTCTCTTATATGTAAGATTTCTTCATAGTATCCTATTTCTTCTTCATGGCTATCCTATCTGCTCCTAAGAATATGACTTTTAAATGGTGACTACAGACTTTCCTCAGAGAAGGCAATGGTAACCCACTCCAGTGTTCTTGCCTGGAGAGTCCCAGGGACGGGGGAGCCTGGTGGGCTGCCATCTCTGGGGTTGCACAGAGTTGGACACGACTGAAGCAACATGGCAGCAGCAGCAGCAGAAACTTTGCTAGCAGTCCAGTGGTTAAGACTTCGCCTTCCAGGGCAGGATGTGTGCGTTCAATCCCTAGTCAGGAAGCTAAGATCCCACATGCCTCTCAGCCAAAAATCCAGAACATAAAACAGAAACAATATTGTAACAAATTCAATAAAGACTTTAAAAAACGAAAAGTGACCAGAAGTCCCTAGTATGGGGTAGAGTTCATGAACCATCATCTTCCCAGCCAGATGATCTGACTGAGCTGTTTGTCCAGGGACTCCCATGTCAGTGTCTTTAAGTCTTTTCTCTTAGTCTGCCAAGCTTACATTGTGAGGTTTGTGTTTCCCTAACATGCACTGTACTATAGATCCCCTATTTCAGCCAGCTCTAATTGAAGGCAGAGGGCTGGAAATAATGATCTGTGATGTTCTCTCCCTCCTATGTCTCTGTAAGAATGTGTCATCCAATCAATGAAAAGTGGAAGTGTTAGCTACTCAGTCATGTGCAACTCTTTTCGACCCCGTGGACTGTAGCCTTCCAGGCTCCTCTGTCCATGGAATTCTCCAGGCAAGAATACTGGAGTGGGTTGCCTTTTCCTACTCCAAAGGATCTTCCCGACCCTGGGATCAAACCCACATCTCCTGGGTCTCCTGTCTTGCAGGTGACTTCTTTACCACTAGGCAAGATTGCTGCTGCTGCTAAGTCACTTCAGTCGTGTGCGACTCTGTGCAACCCCATAGACGGCAGCCCACCAGGCCCCGAAGTCCCTGGGATTCTCCAGGCAAGAACACTGGAGTGGGTTGCCATTTCCTTCTCCAAAGCATGAAAGTGAAAAGTGAAAGTGAAGTCACTCAGTCGTGTCCGACTGTTAGCGACCCCATGGACTACAGCCCATCAGGCTCCTCCATCCATGGGATTTTCCAGGCAAGAGTACTGGAGTGGGGTGCCATTGCCTTCTCCAAGGCAAGATTGCTAGACAAAGGCAAAAAGATTGCTAGACCATGGACAAAGTGTCAGACCTCACCTACCCAATGCTGCTCTTACTCTATGTTTAGATCCCTGGGGCAGAGCATTACTTAATTCCTCCTCAAGTTTCAGAGGATATACTTTTTTCTAATCTATGATTTAATTTATAGAAATATAGAGAAAAGGCAAAGTTTATAGAGACAGAGAGCAGATTAGTGGTTGCCAGGATGAAGAGGAACGTGGGAGGGAAGAAGAACTGGGAGACTTCCCTGGTGGTCCATCGGCCAAAACTCAGAGGATGTATTAACTTCAGGGACAAGTAAGAAGATGGTATCTGGAACGAGGAGGGAAAAGGGACTCCACCTCCTCCAGGCCACCCACAGCAACCTTGTGATGGCTTTCTGCAGGCAGAAGGCTCAGGTGATCAACCAACTACAGTAGGAGTAATAGTACAGAAACAGTGAGGTCAGTCCTCCAAAGGAAACCTAGAAATACCCTACACATTAGAAAACAATTGTCTGCATGGATTACACATATAATGAAGTTTTAACTACCATCTCATTGCTTTGTCAAATAGTAAATTTTTGACAAATACTTAAATAAATACTTTTATAGGGAAATTAAGGAGGAATTGAACACTCCTAGCTATTTACATCTACCTACATTTTTTTCCCAAACTCATCAGAGCACAAACACCATTTATGTGAAGTCGTAAGAGTGGCTAGTCTATTCTGCATTCTGCTTTGCTTGCACTTAGCTTTGTGATATGTGCACATTTTCACAGCTCACATACTTCTCAGTTTTCATGGTCACAGGGAATTCTGATTCACCATAGTTCTCTTAGTTATTCCCACTCACTGAGCATTTAGGTCACTTTCTATTTTCCCCCATTATGAACATGCTGCCATAAATATCTTCATATAAATGGCTTTTTTTTCATTTGGATTGTTACCTTCGGGTATTTTCCCAAAAGTAGGATTACCAAGTCAAAAGATATGAATAGTTTTTATTATAAATTTCCAGATTGCACTTGAGAAAAATAGGAACAAATTAGAGTGGCCAACAACAGTGTGGGTTTTCCATGCAGAACCTAATTTAACTGGTTTTCTTGATCTTATTTATTTTTATTAATTTCCTGTTGGCATTCCTTGGCTGCTCAAACTTGTATTTCTTTAATTATTATTCACATTGAATATCTTTTCATGTTAGTTTATCATCTGTAAGAAACAAAAACAAGACATTTTTGGTAGAGAAAATCTATTCCCTACAATGATGTTGCAACATTATAAATGGTAAAGGTGATATGAATGAAAGATGTAACCTGTCATTCTTTATATGTAAACAATATCTTCATATCTTTTGATAAATCCTCAAGTAGAATACAGGTCTTCACCATAAATTTGCATAACTCTGTATCTATTTTGGACCTGAAGCCTTATTTTAATAATTTAAATAATTTTCTAATTTTTCACTTCATTTAGTGTTTTTTGTCTACCAAAAGTTGAAATTATTTTATAATTGATTTGACTAACCTTGTTTCTGATGATATCTTCTATTGCTTTAAATATCACACATTTATCTTCCATTGTATAAATAAATATGCTATTTCATTCTCTTTTGATTTTTCTATGGCTTGTTTCATGGTGATTTACAAGGTGCAAACCTGAGGTACATTTCATTATCACCTGGACTTCTGACATATGTAGCTAAATTCTTCCCTTGTAACATTAACAGAGGATAAAAATGCACAGTCTTTTTTTTTTTTTAATTATTTATTTGGCTGCACCAGATCTTAGCTGCAGCATGTGGGATCTAGTTCCCTGACCAGGGACTGAACTCGGGGCCCCCTGCTTTGGGAGCACAGAGTCTTAGCCACTGGGCCACCAGTGAAGTCCCCCAAAAAATGCACAGTCTTTTAGTTGGGTGGTAGGTTGGTGCAGATCAACTCAGAGTTCAAGCTATGCCTGAACTCAGAGTTCATATGCCTCACCCTCCTGCAGGATTCCTTCATCACCAGACAGAGCAAGTAGAAGGATGTCCATAAGCATCATAGTGAATAGTGAAGTTGCTCAGTTGTGTCCTGCTCTTTGTGACCCCATGGACTGTAGCCTACCAGGCTCCTCTGTCTATGGGATTTTCCAAGCAATAGTCCTGGAGTGGATTGCCATTTCCTTCTCCAGTGGATCTTCCCAACCCAGGGATCAAACCCAGGTCTCCCCGCATTGTAGACAGGCGCTTTACCATCTGAGCCACCAGGGAAGTTATAAGCATCATGAGATGAAGGAAATGCATGCACACACACACATCTTTTAAATTTTTATTGGAGTATAGTTGCTTTATAATGTTGTGTTAGTTTCTGCTGTACAGCAAAGTGAAACAGCTATATGTTTACATATATCCCCTCCTTTTTGGATTTCCTTCCTATTTAGGTCACCACAGAGCATTGAGTAGAGTTCCCTGTGCTATACAGTAGGTTCTCATTAGTTATCTATTTTATTCATAGTAGTGTGTATATTGGAGAAGGCAATGGCACCCCCACTCCAGTACTCTTGCCTGGAAAATCCCATGGACGGAGGAGCCTGGTAGGCTGCAGTCCATGGGGTTGCGAAGAGTCGGACACGACTGAGCGACTTCACTTTCACTTTTCACTTTCATGCTTTGGAGAAGGAAATGGCAACCCACTCCAGTGTTCTTGCCTGGAGAATCCCAGGGACAGGGGAGCCTGGTAGGCTGCCGTCTATGGGGTCGCATGGAGTCAGACACGACTGAAGCGACTTAGTAGCAGTAGCAGCAGCAGTGTGTATATATACATCAATACCAATTTCCCACATCATCCCACCCCTCCTTTTCCCTTGGTGTCCATACTTATGTTCTCTACATCTGTGTCTCTATTTCTGCTTTGCTATTTGCAAAACATATATTATAATGCCTGTTTATCTGTATTATTACTTACAACTGCATGTGCATCTATAACTATCTCAAAACAAAAAAAAATCTATTAATAATTGGAAAAAATATTTTCAAAATGCATGGAAATTTAGTAAGATATTTTCTTTGAAGTATACAAATATCCATATTTACACCTTCTCAACAGAAGTCCAGAAGCTTAAAGCGTGGCTATTCTTCAGAATCAGCAGGCTGCTAAGAGATGACATCTTCATCCTCAACCTCCCATTATTTGAGGAATCAGTTTTCAAACACTGCTACATTAAAGCCAAAGGCAGGTTTAGAAATACTGGTTTTTAACCAAATTACCAAATATTTATTAAGAGCCATAAGCAATCTTGCTTGAAAGTGGGGTACCAGCTGCCAAGTAAACAACCTGTAGCAGAGAAAATTAATATTTTTAAACTGCCAACATTTTCTTCCCATTGCTACAGGTGAGGCTTAATTTTCGAAGGTGGGAAACTCATTTTGGCACTCGACTAAATTTTACATCCTAGAGATTAAGCTGGAATCTGTCCTCACATTGGCCTTCCTTCTCCTTTGGAAGGGCCTCTACGGTGACCTTTTTAGTCATGCAGACAAAGATAAAGCAATTTCTTACCCCCTTTTTTTTTCAAACACCCTGAACCAGTCAGAGCTTTGGATGTTAAGTATTCTGTTCAATAATGAAAATTTGGTTTATATTTTAGCAGGACTGTGCCTTGCAAATAAATGATTTTAAAATATGAATTTAAACTGTTCAGTCCCTGAAAATCATTGCTTGCTTAGGAGAGATATGTCTATTTTCTCTACCTCTTAGTGTTTATTCCCAGTGAATTGCCAGACTAGCCCATGCCAGGAGCAACATCAGGCCTGGTGGTCTTCTCACACTGAGGAAAGAGGGCTTGCACTGGGCTTGGCAGGTGCTCCCTGGCCTGGCCCGCTGGGACCCTGCCCTTGAACTTCTGGCCATGCTGCCATCACTGCCTTAGCCCAGTGGCCCCAATCTAGTTGCTAGGAGCATAAGTGTCCATTTGAACCCCAATTTGACCACTATATCCTTGTATGACCTTAAGCAACTCACTTTACCTCTTCTGATTCATTTTCCTTATTTGCAAAATGGGGAGAGATTAACTTACCAGGGGGATGCCAAGAAAAGGTTAGTTTTGCCCCCAGCCCCCACCCTAGGGTGGCGGAGGGGTGGGCTTTGCCATCCTGTATATAGAAATTGACATCCAATCAGCCAAAGGAGCCGGTAAGCAAGAGAGACAACTGCTTACCCACCTCCTTCAGCCCATTGTATAGACCAGCGGAACCAGATCTCTGCAGCAGCCCCCTGAGAGCTGCTAAGTATATGGAGGGCATAGGAATTCTCCCAGGATCTCGGGTTATCTATCTTCTCACAGACAATGTGGGAGATTTTCCCTACGATCTGCCTCTGCCCCACGTACACAGAATTCCAACTGGCACCAAGGCTGACCTTGGTCTTTTTCACTTCCTGGCCAAGAACGCACAAAGACCCCTAGAGGGACAAATAGCCTCTGCCCATGGGCCGCCTCACTGAGCTACCTGATCCAGCCTCTGCTCAGGGGGCCTTCCTGGGTCAGGACCAACATCCACAGGCCTCACCCCTCCGTAGGCCCCCGGATCATCCTTCCGCTCCTTGAAAGAACACCCAGAGCCCCCGGAACTCCCCTCAGTATACACAGACACACACACGTGCATACACTGTACCCTGCCCAGAGACACTGAGACCCCGTGTGCCAGTGCCAGGCGCCCCTAGCTTCCTTCCCCCTGTGCTTTGCTTCCAAGAGCTCTCACTCCGCAGTCTTCAGGAGATGACCCCTGAGTGGCTAGAACTTTCACCCAGACACAGCGACAGACACAAGTGGCTGGGAGTTTACTGCCACTAGCCCCCACTAAGCTGTCTGAAGCCAGTGCATGGCTGACAGGTGCAAGAGGACAGCCAGATTCCTTGCCTTCTGAGAGACACCATGAGGGATGACTGGTGCTCGAGAGCACCACCAAGGATCAGGGCAACGTCTAACTTCACAAATGATCACCTCATCCACCCCTGTCCTGCCTGCCTGACTCCCTTGTTGAACTCTCCCAGAGCACTTCCCTAATTAGTCTCTTGCACACTCCCTCTGATCTCAGGATCTGCTTCTAAGTAACTTGACCTAAGATGAACACTAGCTTGTCACACACTCTGATGATTAGCAGGGCTACTGGTCTGAGCCTGCTTCACCATCTATGTCCTCAGGTGTGTGTGTGTGCACGCACACATGCATGTGGAAGGGAGCGTGAGGACAGGCATGTTGGTGCATAACAATGTAAGCATGCAGGAGAATAAGCACATGTGTATTCAGGGGGACAAGTGTGTTTGCCTGTACATGTGTTCAGATATGTGTCTGTGTGTTTCTATTTGTAAATATGGATATAAGTGAAGAATGTGTGCAAGTTAATATGTGTGTATACAAGAAGTGATGGGTGTGTGTACATGGGCACATATGCTTGTGTCTAGATCTCCTACTGGGAGGGTCAAAGGTAGAAGTAACTCAAAGCACTTGAACATCTCTACAGCCAGCAGAGCCCACCTCCTTCTGAAGTCCAGCAAATAGCTATATCCCCGGCTCTTATGAAGTGTTCATGAACATAGCCTCATTTCTCTGTTAGGCAAACATCAGATCCACTTTCACACAAAGTCCACTGACTATAAATGAAAGACTTGGGGAAGAGGGAAGTCCTGTTCCAAATGATACCCGGGCCACCAAGACTGAAGACACCCACCGCACCTGACCACTTTCAACACATTTGGGTCCCTGCGAAGCTAGAACCACCCCTACTTCCTCTTAAATGAACTTAGCGAAGTTCCCAACATTTCTCTGCCTCAGCTTCCTCTTCTGAAAATGAAGATAATAGACAATAATGAATGATATTAGACAACAATAAACAATGAAGATATTAGATAATAATAGAATACTTACTAGAGTGGACTCTCCATATCCACTGGTTCTGCATCCAAAAGCACTGCCCCAGTTTACACAGGGACATGAGCATCCAGCAGAGTTTGGTGTTTGCTGGGGGCGCAGTGCAGATCCTGGATCAGGACAATGCACCTCAAATTAGGTGGCTTAAACAACAGAAACTTGTTATCTCAGAGTTCTGAAGACTGGAAGTCTGAAAGTAAGGTGCTGGCAATTCTAGTTCCTTTTGAGGCTTCTCTCCTTGGCTTGTAGATGGCCCTGTGTCTCACATAGTCTTCTCTATGTGATATATGTCTGGTTGTCCAAATTTTCCTGTTTTATCAGGACACTAGTCATAGTAGATTAGTGTTCACTCTAATGACCTCAACTGGGCTTCCCAAACAGTGCAGTGGTATAGAACCCATCTGCAGGAGATGCAAGATGGGTTCAGTTCCTGGGTTGGGAAGATCCCCTGGAGAAAGAAATGGCAACCCACTCTAGTCCTCTCGCCTGGACAGAGGAGGCTGGCAGGCTACAGTCCATGGAATCACAAAGAGTTGGGAACTACTGAGCCCACACACACAGTGACCTCAATGAACTTGATTATCTTCTGTGAAGACACTGTCTCCAAATAAGGGCACATTCTAGGCACTGGGATTGAACTGAGGACACAATACGACCCTGAACACTTACCTTATAGAGTTGTCATGAGGATTAAAAGGAGTCACTGCCTGACATAGAGGAAGCCCTATATACTGACACATGATGCTATAATGATGCGTGTATGAGTGCTTAGTTGCTTCAGTCATGTCTAACTCTCTACGACCCTATGGACCATGGCCTGCCAGGCTTCTCTGTCTATGGGATTATCCAGGCAAGAATGATGATGATGAATTAAATCAACTTCAGAATTTCTGTACCGTGTAATACTAAGACATAAAAGTGGTTGCAAAGTGGTTCTAACACAAAATAGAAAAAGCTTTATAACTCCCAAAAGATGAAAGAAAAGGCAAATCCATCCAAAAATGTTTACTCTCTGATTGTTCAGAGACCAATTTCTACCAGCATGTGGAATAGTTGAGCCTGGCTTGTGTGCCACAAAACTGAGCACACCAGTTGGGCAAAATTAACACACTGGCAGACAATTCTTAAGACAAATGTTTGTACTCTCCCAGTTACAAGGTACACTTGACCACTGCCACTCCCAATAAACAAGCAGAACTGACCTCACACTGAAAATCAACAGTAAAGGAACAGAAAAGGAAGCCTTGCCTCAAGCAATTTTTTTTTTTTCATTAACTCACTGCCCTGAGATCAGAGTACCCAGGAGAAAGAAAAGGAGATCTTTGCATGCACTGTTGAGTACCAGGCTCAGGGGAGCTTCCAGGATAAATACTGTAATTGTGTGTTTATATTATGTGGGGCAATCAGGAAGCCCTGAGTCTTCACTGGCCAGAAGGAAGTGGAAAACACTTCTTCCAGGACTCCTAGCAGGCACACAGGTGGCTGGGTGTGTTGAATGAATCACACAATGGTGGTGTCCGGTGGGAGACCCTGGAACTGAATCCCAGCATGCTTCAACCCAGGCTCCGCTTCCATCACTGATCAGCACCCACAGTTTGGCACTGAGGGGCGTAGAGGGGCACTGCACCCACAGACCTGGGGTTCAATGTGGCCTCAACCAGCCAGCTGTTGCTTCAAAGGGTGATAAAATGTAACACACTTGTTAACATAAGTCCACATTGGACGACTATTACATCAGACATGTTTAGGTATAAGTAACAGAAAATCTAACAGATTCAAACAAATATAGGCCTTTATTATTTGCTAATGAAGAGGAAAATTTAAAACCTTGCACCCAGCTAGAAAAAACCTCATGCTCCTTCTGCTTCTGCAACTCAGCCAGCTCCTTGCATAATCACGTAAGTTACATAGTTTTGGGAAAACGGAAACTTGCAACAATTCTAGGAGCTGAAATTCTCTACCCTCACCCTTGTCAATTACCCAGCCCCTGTAATCCTGCTTAACCATGTTTGTTTGTGTGAAGGTCAGGCACCCCCAGCCCCCTGCTGCTGCATCCTAATCACTGTTCTGGAGTATATGAGACCCCTACCTTGAACTAGCCTATTCAGTCCCCACTGCGCCTAAAGTCTGGTGTCATGCACTGTCTATAAAAACTCTGTAATTCCTTTGTTCAGGGCTCATAGCTGGAAGTGTTAATTCCTCTGGGCCTGCTGGCGTAAAAACCTGAATTCTCCAACTGAGTCTGGAGTGTGGTGCTTGGTTTCTTAACAGATTGACTTCTGCAACACTAACAAGAAAATGAAAAAAGGTGATCCGAGCCTGGTAGGCTGCAGTCCATGGGGTCGCTAAGAGTCGGACACGACTGAAAGGGACTTTCACTTTTCACTTTCATGCATTGGAGAAGGAAATGGCAACCCACTCCAGTGTTCTTGCCTGGAGAATCCCAGGGACAGGGGAGCCTGATGGACTGCCATCTATGGGGTCACACAGAGTCGGACACAACTGAAGCGACTTAGCAGCAGCAGCAGGGATGGTTTGGCAGCCTAATGATGCCACTGAGAAACCAAGAGTGTATATCTGTCCGTGCTCCCATCTTTGGCTTGTGGGCTTTTGAGCCTTATGCGTGCAGCCTCACTTGTAAGCTGGCTGTCCCAGTAACACCATCACCTCGCTTTCCTCCTAGGGTGGGAGCAGCTCCCTGCTAGTGCTAATTTCTAGGTTGTTTTATCCATCCACTGTTTGTCTTCTCAGCAACTCTACCACCTGCTTAAACAATTTCCTGCATTAAAATCCTCCTGTTGTAATAACTAAAGTAACTTTGTTTTCTCAATTACAACCCAAATGGCCACATGGCTAACACAGTAACAAACTCATATCCTCAGGGAGCAATGCTTCAAAGGTGGATACATGCTTAAGGAGAACAGGAAGATAATTTTTGGTAGAAATCAACAAAATTCACAGCCAGCAATAAGAAAATGATGCTGAATATGAAGAGTGTGGTCACATGACAGTGGTAGCAGCCTTGACAAGTGGAAAGGCAGGAGAGGCCAGACCCCTTGCAGTTTATACAGGGCGCCTGGACAAGGAGGTGAGTGGGGGCTCAAATTCAGCCTGTGATTCAGTCATCACACTCTGCACCCTGCATGAGGCTAGTTTCCCGAGGAAAGGACACTTCTTTATAACTAGTGCCAAGTTTACACAGAGGTTTCTCTAATTCTCATTGGCTGGCCTTGGTCCTGTCCAGAGTTGCCAAAACCCATGGCAGGCAAGAGAATGGAGAAGCAGGAAGAAATATAAACAGAGCATAAAATAAGGCCCACCTGAGTGCCCAAGAGCTTTGTGTAAGGTTTTTAACATTCCGAGAACACAAGGGGAAGGGACTTTTAAGAAGGAGGCTCCCAGTCCTGAGGCAAGGCTGGGGTGTCAGTACCCCTGCTGGAAGACCTTGTTAGAAGGGGGCCCATAATTTGACAAGTGACCTGCTCCCCATAGCAGCAGCCTTTTCTTTTCTCTATCATTTGGGAAGGTGGCCCAAATTATAAAGTTAGGACTTAGAAAGTCAACTATGACCTCAGATAGGCTTAATAACTCCCCGTACAGAACAGTAGGCCTCCAGAGCCCCCAGATAGACCTAGAGCACACCCAGCTATTCTGGAAGTCTTCAAAGGGGAGCCTGCCATGGACTTACCACTGGCCTATGAGCTGCATCCAGGCATCAGCCCTCCCTTCCCCGGGACCCCACATTTTATTTGTCTGTATCCCCTGAGCCTCAGCTCCAGCAGCCCATGGGGAAATCCCTCCAGCTGTGCAGTGGGTGCTGTGACAGACACTCCCAAAGCCACCGTCCTCAGGTGCCCTCATGGTGCTGGTCCCCATGCAGAAGGGGAAGATGGTCTCCCCAGATCTGTGCCTGTCCTCATCACCTGGGTCCCAAATCAGCACTGTCAGCGCCCAGAGTCTCAGCAAAGGGCCCTGTCAACTCCTAGAACACCCCAAGCTCACCCCTGGGCCTGGGCAACCTGGTGAAACCTGGGAGCCAGCAGGGACCCCCGTATCCTCCAGGGATTCAGCCCACAGGTCTGGTGCCCCAACCACCAAGCTGAATCAGGAACAGTTACCATACCACTGACTCCCTCCTCTTCCTTTTTACCCTCTTCTGCCACCAAAAAAATCCTCTGTGAAGCAAAAACTCAGAGATACTGATGTGTTTGAGAGAAATAGTACCACCTACAGCAGCAGCCAATAAAAGACCCTCTGGCACACTTGGCAAAAGGGAGGGAGGTCTTTCCTCCACAGCAGAGGGCATTAAGTAGGGGCTGCACAGAGTACAAAGGAATGTTGGCAGAGACATCGCCCGCCTCTGTTCAACCTCCAGGCCTGTAGGTGGCACAGCAGCACTGTCCTGGACCCGTGGAAGCTCCCTGGCAGGACCAAGAGAGGAGGCAGGCAGCCTCTGTCCTCAGATTGGGGTTTAGGAGGGGCCGGGAGAAATATCAATAACCTCAGACATGCAGATGACACCACCCTTATGGCAGAAAGTGAAGAGGAACTAAAGAGCCTCTTGATGAAAGTGAAAGAGATTGAAAAAGTTGGCTTAAATCTCAACATTCAGAAAACTAAGATCATGGCATCCGGTCCCATCACTTCATGGCAAATAGATGGGGAAACAGTGGAAACAGTGGCAGACTTTATTTTTCTGGGCTCCAAAATCACCGCAGATGGTGATTGCAGCCATGAAATTAAAAGACGCTTACTCCTTGGAAGGAAAGTTATGACCAACCTAGATAGCATATTGAAAAGCAGAGACATTACTTTGCCAACAAAGGTCCATCTAGTCAAGGCTATGGTTTTTCCAGTAGTCATGTATGGATATGAGAGCTGGACCATAAAGAAAGCTGAGCGCAGAAGAACTGTGGTGTTGGAGAAGACTCTTGAGAGTCCCTTGGACTGCAAGAAGATCCAACCAGTCCATCCTAAAGGAGATCGGTCCTGGGTGTTCATTGGAAGGACTGATGTTGAAGCTGAAACTCCAATACTTTGGCCACCTGATGTGAAGAGCTGACTGATTGGAAAAGACCCTGATGCTGGGAAAGATTGAGGGCAGGAGGAGAAGGGTCTGACAGAGGATGAGATGGTTGGATGGCATCACCAACTCAATTGGCATGGGTTTGGGTGGACTCTGGGAGTTGGTGATGGGCAGGGGGGCCTGGCGTGCTGCAGTTCATGGGGTCACAAAGAGTCGGACATGACTGAGCAACTGAACTGAACTGAACTGAACTGAACCTCCAACTCATCCTCTGTTCTCGTCTTTGGTCTCCCTCTTCTGTCCCTTTCTCTTCATTCTCATTCTCACTTCCCTCCCTCCTACTCCTTAGCCGCTTGTCCTTGTTCTTCCTCTGTCTTCTTCCTCATTCTACTTTCCCTCCAGTACCACTTTTCTAGAGGCCCTTGGCCCCACTCTTAGAGGTTAGTGAGTTAAAACGGTAAAATCATAGTCCTACCCAAAAGTATAGGACTACAATTGGACCCTTTAAATGTTCTGCATTCACCTGTTATGGCAGCCTTGGGGAAAGACACAGCCAGAAAAAAATAACCCAATGGGACCCTTCTGGATCAGTTCAGAAGACAAAGGGCTTCAGAACTCTTGCTGACATCTGCTCAGTGACACAACTGAATTTCTCTAATGAAAAATAAAGCAAAGAATTTTCTATGAGGGATTCATCTATTTCTTTTTTAAAATATAATAATGTTCTGTTTTAGTGTGTAGCACAGGAAACTCTACTTAATGCACTGTGAGGGACTGAATGGGAGGGAAGTCAAAAGGGAGGGGATAAATGAATGTATGGCTGCTTCATTTTGCCGTACAGTAGAAACTAACACAACATTATATAGCACCTGTACTCTAGAGGTAACAGGAGATGGTACAACTCCTACCTAAACGAGGCATGGGGTGAGGGTCCAGGAAACAGCCACCTAATGGCACCAGTGACTTGGACAAAGCACAGGGGCAGTGGATAAGAGTATATACATTCCTGTAGATGCCCCACAGCCCCTTCCACCCACACCTTTGGATTAAGCATGATGGACGGGAGAACTACCTTCTGCCAATTAATTCCAGAGTATAATTTGTAGCCTGGGCCCATCCTGGAAGATCCTGGGCTGCTAACAAACCATGACACTGCTTTAATTTCTCCTTTGCCCCCACACTTTATTAAAACCTGGACTGGGTTCTATCAAATATCCCTTTAAGGGAAAAACAGAGAGAGGGAGAGAAATGGAGCAACATTTGTCTCAATGCAATATGAAAGATTAGAGTTTGCTGGATCAAGAGGGAGATGGGGGGGTGGAATTCTTGTGAAACACACGCACGCACAGGGACACACACACACACACACAATTTCTCTTTTGCAATGACCTCCTTATGCCCCATCCATCAGCCTGGGGTTGGCTTATTCTAACTAGCAGATTCCTTTATTCTGTATAACAGGCCCATCAGACACAATCTGCATGCCAATTACTGGCACAGACCCCTTGATACCAAAAAATGGAAATTAGCTGTCAAGGAAAGGCTTCAACCGGCCAGGTCTCTTTCTTGCTCTCCATTTCCAGCTCATATACACACTTACTCTGCTCAGCGCCTGGCTCTCACCAGGGAGTCCCCAGTGGAAAAAGTCATCTAAAAAATACAAACATATTTTATTGTTACTAGTATTAGTTGCTGACTTTCTCAGTACAATGCAAAATTCACCAGTGGGCAAAAGCTGCTTAGGGCAGAAATGGGTGAGAGAGGTTGATTTCTGATAATTGCATTTCTTTGGGAGCAGATCAAGGCGTCCCATGAAAGGACATTCAAAGAAGTGTGAGGATAAGGGCAAAAGAAAACAGACAAGGAATGGGATTCTGTAACCAAGATAACAATCAGAACTTTCACACTTAGGAATGGGCCGAGGCAGAGTTGAGGGGACAGAGGTGAGACACGCTCCAGGAACAAGACTGCAAGATTGCTTTGCATCCTAATCAGTTCTCACAAAGCCAGGCTGCATCCAACCTAGAGGGCTTCCTATGGACACAGAAACACTCCAGTTGTTTTCAACCCAACCTAAGCATACTACCCACAAGATTTCTGTCCTGCTGCTCTCAGAATCTTCAAAAGAGCATATTTGATTATACAATTTCCCTTTTCTTTTTTCCAAAATGAGCCACAGAGGTAAGGAGTTTATTTTCTACTGTCAAAGGTCCAGGGTCCACATTGAATTTCCCTTGATGGGGCAAAGTACTCCATATGGATCATTATGACTTCAGAGTGGTAACCTGGCACATTCAGGGTATCCCCTTCATTCGGGGCAATCCTTTTTCAGCGAGGATTATCTCTGTATGAACAGTTTTAGTTGCATGGATCCATCCATCCAAACAACAAATTTCTTTTCATTAAATATTTTCTTTAGCACACAGTTCAATACTTGCTCAAAATCTGGATTCCTTCCTTAACAAGTGGAAAATATCTTTAGTTCTAAACAAACTGTCTCTTCTTCCCATGCATTCTGGTGGCTAAAATTGTCAGCCAGGGAAGTCTGGAGTTTTTCAAATGAACAATTTTCAGAACATGATGTAAAAAGAGCTTAATTTGTCCAACTGAATGCCTACTATGTTCTTGATACCTAAATATGTGACAGAGATTGTGGCAAGAATGAATGAATGCCAGGAGCTAAGCCAGGTATTGCAAATAGGTGGGTGAATAAGACACAAGCCTTGACCTTGAGGAGCTCAAAGTCAGATCTAGTTGCAATCCTCATCACTCATTTCTCATCCCTGTATGTATTTTGCAGTTGGCATTAATAAACAACTTGCCTTGGCTTCCACTGGAGAATGGCTTATGTATTCCCTCACCCAAATGCTCTTCCCCCAGCTCCCAGTTTTAAGATACTGAGTTTCCAAAAAGTTGTTTCCTTTTTCATCACCCATCGAAACAAAAATCAGTTGATTTGGGATCTGATGACATTCAGTGCTTCTAAGCACTCACTTCCTTCACTTCAGGGATGCTTCAGGAAGCATTCCTAGTTTTCCTCCCATTTCTCCTTCTCTTCTCCTTTTGAAGATTCTTCTTCTGCTCCTCAAATTGTTGGTTTTTCTCAGGGTCTGACCCATGCTCTCCTCCTTCTTATGTATTCAGGCTCTGGGACAACAGAGAAGACAAGAAGAGTCAAAGGTGACATCCCAGGTTTCTGGCTTGAGCAACTGGACAAACACAGATCATTCTAGTCTGAGAATCTTTGATCTTAAGGAACAGAAATCCATCCAAGTCAAAGGGGAGTGTCTCAGAGAAAGGGAAAACTCACAGGCCTCAGCAAAGGTGAAACCAAAGTTGCTATAAGACACAGAGGCTGTTGCCTCCTCCGCCTTAGCGGTTCCTCAGTATCTCTACCTTCACCCGCTTCTCATCCTCCAATTAGTCACCTCTGAGTTTCTCCACTCTCTGAATTTCATCTAGTCCTTTATTGCCATACCAGATATAAATCTACCAGTCTTTCCGCTCCAGTGCCTGTCATGAACCAAAACTTGGTACCAGACAGATTTCCCAGAGTGGGCATCTGATTGGCTCAACTCCCCTCTTCTGCACCAGGCCAGCTGACCAATAAGGTCCCCTTAGATGAGATGCACACCCCTGAGTCAATCAGCTATTTTGGGGGTGGGTCAGGGATCTGAGGTCTACCCATTAAGGGCTGTGGGTGGAGGAAGATTCTCTAAGAAGGGAGGTATCCCCACATGTGCTAAATACAGTGGTATCATTTTAAACAGACTACTTCTGCAAATATTCATTGTGAAAATGCTAAATGCATTTTTCTATTTTGGAGGAAACAGGTTGAAAAAGACCAGAAGATGAAGCAGAAGTTTCCATCACTTTAGATGGGACAATCTAGAGAAAAGAGAGTTTTGAGACGTGTATTCGTTTCTTATTGCTGCTGTAACAACTTACCACAAACTCAATGTCTTAAAGCAATGCAAATTTATTCTCTTACAGTCCTGGAGGGAAGAAATCAGAAATGGGTCTTATGGGGCTAAAATTAAGTATTGGAAGAGCTGTGTTACTTTTGAAGGCTCTATGGGATAATCCATTCCTTGCTTTTTCTAGCTATTAGAGGCTGCCAGCATTCCTTGGCTCCTGGCCCAGTATCAATCTGCTCTCTGCTTGGGTCATCACAGCTCCTCCCCAAAGTAGACTCTCCTATATCCCTCTTTTCCTTATAAGGATTCCCGTGATTACGTTGGGCCCACCCAGATAAGCTAGGATAATCTCCCCAATTCAAGATCCTTAATTTAGTCACATCTGCCAAGTCTTTTTTGCCATATAAGGTAACATAATCACAGATCCCAGGGATTAGAACGTGAATATCCTTGAAGGGTCATTATTTTGTCTACCAAAAGAGGGATATGGTGGTCATACAAGACAAGCCCTGACACTAGCTTAAGGAACAGTCACTGAGTCTCACACAGCCTCATCTGTGTCCTTCAAAAATATCATTTTCACAAAATGGAAGAAATGGAAATTAAATAACAAAAGATTACAAGGGACTTCCCTGGTGGTTTGGGGCTTAAGACTTCAAGCTTCCAATGCAGGGGGCAGGGGTTTGATCACTGATCAGCAAACTATGTTCCCTCATGATATGTGACCAAAAAAAAAGCAATTAGAGGCATGCAGGTGATAAAAGCAAGGAGGCAGAAATGCTGACCACTCCTAGGAAAAGTCCAGCAAAGGATGATGAGGAGAAAACTACAGAGAGAGAATCAGACAGACCAAAGGAGCGTAAGGAGCGACAGAGTCATTGAGGTACGAAAGTTGGAGGGGAAGACCCCACTGCCCTGAGACAGGACGAGGCAGAAGTAGTCCATGCCTTGAGGTCCCAGGCTTGAAGCTCCCTCCGGGGAAATGCCAAGAAGGAGTCCCAAGAGGAAGAGAAGTTCAACACGACTCAGAGTCTCCAGCTGATGTTAGATGTTGACTCCACCTTCATGACTTTCCCAAGAGCTCCGAGGCCTGGATAAAGAGCAAAAGGCAAAGGTTGGATGGTTTCACGGAGGCTCTGGGAAATGAGCAATACTGGTCTGCTAGAGAGACCAACAGTAGAACAACTGAGAAGGCAGAGAAGCCAGGGAAGGCTGGCAGTGGAGAACTGAAGTGGGAAGGGGAAACAGACAGCAGCCTGGGGAAAGGCTGCATCTGCACCAGGGAGTGATGGCATGCAGGTCAGAATGAACAGCCAATCTGCGGCCACATGGGTGTGAGTTAGGACCTGGGGCTGAAGGGTAGAGGTTGTGATTGGATGGGGGCGGAGCTACAGATGAATAGCATCACATCCCTAACCAAGCCACACACCCAAGGCTCACAGAGCTGCACAGATGAGGGTGCCAGCTTTCTTGGATGATCCATTTGGTCACCACAGTCTAAGGAGCCCCAGGCCACCCAGAAGCAAGGAATCAAGGTTATTCCATCAGCTTCCACCAAGAAGTTATTTAGCCCTATATCTTTTGCAGAGCTGCTGCTGCTGCTGCTGCTGCTAAGTTGCTTCAGTCGTGTCCGACTCTGTGCGACCCCATAGACAGCAGCCCACCAGGCTCCCCCGTCCCTGGGATTCTCCAGGCAAGAGCACTGGAGTGGGTGGGGGACAGTTTTATACACGGTCTCCACCTGCCATGCAAATCTTTACCCAGGCTTGTCAGATGGACCCTGGCTGAAAGCACATTCCTCCGCCAGAGCAAAGAAAGATGTCACTGAAATTATCTTGGGTTCCATAGATGACATTAGTACAGCCAGACTGCAAAGCACCAAGTGCCAATTTACATGGCAGCTTCTGTTGCACTAAATGGAAATCCTACCCTTGTTGTGTTAATTCTGTGGCTGAGAAAACCCCCCAGCCGCAGCCCTGGCACTGGGCTGCATGTGGGCCCAGGGGCCACTTATCTGCCATGTAGGTGGATTCTGCGCTGCTTGGCTCTAGAGGAAAATGCATCTTACATAAGGTGCTGCTCCACAGATAAGTCTGTTGTTAATATGCTTCAGACTGCCTTGGCCGAGGCTATTATCACAGATACATGCAATGTACATCTTTTTTATCGGTATACATTGTACTTAAGGTAAAAAATAAAATAAAAATAAAAAAGGAAGAGAGACCACAGGATGTCATTTGTTATTTTTTAAAAATGTTTCCTACAGATTCCACCCATACCACATAGTACCCCCAATGAATAAATTGGAACACAATGCTGGCTTCATACACCCAAATTGGAACAATACAGAGACCATTAGCCTGGCCCCCATGCAAGGATGACGTGAAAACTCATGACATGTGCCATGTTTTTTTTTTTAATAAAAATTTAAAAATTAACTTTTTTAAAAAGAGGGGGGACCTCCCTGGCAGTCCAATGGTTAAGATTCTGTTTCCAGTGCAGGGCATGCAGGTTCAATCCCTGGTTGGGGAACTAAGATCTCACATGTCATATGGTGTGGCCAAAAGATTAAAAACACATAAATAATTTTTTAAAAAAATTTGGAGCATCAAACATAAATTAGTTAAATGTGTGGGTTTTTTAGAATGGACTTTTCCACAGTTTACTATGATTCAGTGGTCAGTGAGTGAGTGAGAGTCGCTCAGTCGTGTCCGACTCTTTGCGACCTCATGGACTATAGCCTGCCAAGCTCCTCTGTCTGTGGAATTCTCCAGGCAAGAATACTGGAGTGGGTTGCCATTTCCTTCTCTAGCGATTCAGTGGTATGTGTAGGCAACGCACTCAGCACGTTGGCAGGCTCAGCACTCCTGCCACGACTCTGTCCCATCTTTCAGATGTATGGAGTACTTTTTCCAAAAAGTGAAAGAAGAGGATTTGGTGATGAATTCTTTTAGCTGAAGGAATGGAGGAGAAGTGGGTGTCCAGGGTGAATCTGAGGCATGTCTGCTTTAATATCTGGAATTAATCGACCCAAGGAATCTGAGGCAGCTCAACCTAACACTTGTTCCAACAGAAGCTGGCATGCAGCAGACAGAGCCCCAGCTGCACTGCTGGGGGAACGCCTGCCCCTCCTTGGAAGATCCTCGCCTGCATGGGGTCTTCAAACAGGGCTGTTTGGGGGTGTTCAGGTGATGACAGCACAGTAATCTATTTCCCCATTTCCTGGACTCAGGAAGGCAGAAACCTGAATGATGACCAGTGATGAAACCAACAGCACAGCCAGGCCAGGCCCTGGAGCCCAGGGGCCAAAGAAGTCCCAACGAGTTGACTGTATCCACACCTCTGGCCTAATGTCCGCATGTGTGAGACGCCTGGAGGGGACTAAATGACAATGACATCCCCCGTGCTCTGTGTACAATGCCTCCTCCAGCTTGTCCTCTCCACAGATTTCTGGGCTTGCTGTTCGTCAGGGGACAGCTGGAGGTCTGGCTGGGGGTCCCACTTGAGCTCTGGCAGAGCTCCATCCCCAAGTCCAGACCCCAGACTAGAACTGGCACTGAGAGGAAGGGATCCCAAATAAAAGTGGATCTGAGCACATGGATGGAGACTGGAGGGTCGGCGCCAGCAAAGTACAGGGATCCTCTGACCAGGCTGTCCAAGAGCTTTGCGCATCACCTGTCACAAGAGGGTGTGCTGACGGCTCCAGTCCCAATGTGCACAAAGGCTGGAGGGGACTCCATGCTCCACCCAGACCCCCTGGGGTCCCTTTCACCATTTCTGCACATTTCCCTCTTGGCTTCATTATGCTTTTCTCTAATGGCCAGTATCCCACTTCAGGGATTCAGACGGTTTAAACAGAAGTCTATTTACCAGTCCTGGACAGAACTGAAATCTAGAAAAGAGTCTTCCAGAGCTTGATCCAGACCACCAGAATTCTCTCCAGCCCACAACTCACCTATTCATAGCAGTCTCCAGCCCCCCTCACCTCTTGGCTGATCCCACGTCCCAATTGCCTGCCTGCCAACCACTGAACCATTTTTATGGTTGTCAGCTATGTGACACTGAGCACAAAATAGCTAAATTAGGAACCCCAGTACTCTTCTTCCTTACCCTCAGCTGCAAGAGCCTGGAAGCATATTTAACAGTGTCACACAGAAAGCCCCACAGTGCCTGCCTGCCCTTGGTCCCAGATCCAAGACTCTGCCACCCAGTGTGGTTTAAAATGGCCCTCCCACTGTAGATGGAAGCAGCGAAGGACACTGAGCAGGACAGAAACCCAACATCCAGACCCCAGAAACAGGCTGAGTGCCCGGGTTTAGGGAGGAGAGGCCAAGGAATGAGGGACAGCAAGAGAGTAAGAGGAAAACGACAGTCACTCAGCACACACAGCCCCACCTCCACTCCACCCCATCAGGCTGGCGAGCAGTCACTCCTCCCAGGTTTGAAGCCGGAGCCCAGTGTTCACTCATTTGAAAACAGACAGTAATTGCCAATATGCCCGTCCACAGATCAGCAAATAGTCAAAATGATAGATTTACCTTGCATATCATATCATATCGTACAAAGCTGAGGAGTTTTCTGTCAACAGTAAAAGTAACTCTGTCCAGAGTAAGTCCAGAATTGAACAAATTACACTGTCTGCCTGTTTGTCCTTTGGGTAAGGATAGTAAGTCACCTTGGGGCCATTGGGGGACCCTTCTTAGTTACGCACATTAAGGCCTTACATATACTAGGGGAGAGGATGCTAAGGCCCCAAGGGGATGCAGATCTATAAGTCCCTACTGCTGATGCCCTGTAGGAGTGTAGCAGGATTATGGGGTGCTATGAAGCCCCTGCCTGACACTCCATGATTTGCAGAGCTCAGGGGAAAGGAAGACAGTCTGCAGCAGGAGCCAGGATCTTCTGAGAAACAAAGGGTCTAAGATCCAGACTTGCAGCTAAGAAAGCTGTTGGGGACTTCCCTGGGGGTCCAGTGGCTAAGACCCCAAGCTCCCAATGCAGGGAGACCGGTTCAATCCCTGGTCAGGGAACTAGATCCCACATGCTGCAAATAAAAAGAAAAATAAAAATAAAAAAATCCGACATGCCCCAACTAAAGGATCCTGTGTGCCGCAATGAAGTCTATGATCCCACATGCCACAACTAGAGTCAGTGTAGCCACATAAATAGTAAACAAGAGAGGAGAAAACTAAAAAGAGAAAGAGAGAGAGAAAGAAAGCTGTCAGGGTGGACAGGTCTAGGGGAAATCTGAGGTGGGGACTCAGGCTCTAACCTGAGCCTGAGGCCTGGGGTCAGGGCTTGTGGGAGAGACGAGACCTGGCTGGGGCCTGCGCTTCACCCTGGGGGTAACAGCCGAGCCAATGAGCAAAAATTGAGTAAAAACTTGGATGACAGGGTGAGAATTCACTCTGCAGAGGACAAGCATCCATTCATCTATGGCCAGATGCCCAGTGGCAGTGATCACAGTTGGGTCCCAAGGCGTAAACATCTGTGGTCCTGGAACAGCATGGGGTGGGATATGGAGGCCTTAAGAGGAGGTTCTCATCACCCTTAGAGCCTGCAGGGACTCCTCCCCAGGGGAGGTAAAAACATCAAAACAAGAGGATAAAATTATTGTTTCAAGTTGGTGGTATGGCTCAAACATAAGAATCTCAAAGCAAAACAGAAAACAAGACTCCAGTCTAAATGGGTGGGCCATGGAAAAGGTTTGCACAGCTGAAAGAGAAGAAAGACTATTTTATTGGCAACCCTATCTAGGGGTCTACCGGCCCTGCCACCATTGTCCCTGGAGGTCAGCTGGGGACGAACCTCTGCTGGGACCTCGTTCCAGAGTGCCAGCCCACTCCTCTTTTACTCCTGTCACCTTCATAAAGGCCTGAATTGAAGAGCTCCCTGCACTAATTTAATACTGATTCAGTCAACATTTTAGATTCCAGAGTAGCAACCCCTTGGCAGCCCCTCTGGCCATCTCCCCAAGGAAATATGCTCTGTTCTCCACTGCAGGCCCTGGGAGAGACACTCACCAGGTCTGGCCGCCCTCACATCCCACAGAAAAGGCCTTGTCCTTTGCTGCCGAGAACAGGGAGGGAGCCTGGCCCTCCATGGTGGTCCCCATTGCACTGCTCTCCCTTCACCCTGTGAAGTGACCATCTTGGCAGCGCCAGGATTCCCTATTCACACAGGAACCCACCTGCACAGCCCACCATATAGCGTTCGTCGGCCTGCATTACCTCTCCGTAATAATCTCATACATCAAACCTGGGAGAGACCCCGGTTCTGCCTGTAAGCGACTCCGTTAGACATTGAATATCATTATCAGAAGCCCCTCGCTTTCTTGGCTTCGTATGCAAACTCCTGAACTCCCTGGAGTCCCTCCCGAAGAAAGTGCCCTGCATCACGGACATTTGTTATTTTGCAGGAGAGGACGCAGAGGCTCCAAATCAAATTAACAGCAGCCGGGAGTAGGCACCAACCAAGACCTACACTGACACCTAGTGGCATCTCTCGGAACTGAGCTGGCTCTGGAGGGTTCCTTTAGAAAAGAAAGTGGTCGCTCAGTCGTGTCCGACTCTTTGCAACCCCATGGACTGTAACCTACCAGGCTCCTCTGTCCATGGGATTTTCCAGGCAAGAATACTGGGGTGGGTTGCCATTGCCTTCTCCAGGAGATCTTCCCGACCCAGGGCTGGAACCCAGGTCCTCCACAGTGTAGGCAGAGGCTTACATCTGAGCCACCAGGGGAGAATAAGTGAAGTGAAATAAAAGCCACTGATCCAGGTATTTACAAATACCTGAGAGGAAGACAGAATGGGAAACAAAAAATTCACTTTCCAGAACCTCTTTGGTGATAGACAAACCCACACTTCATGTTAAATATCTTAAATTGGAAGGAGAGGAAGAATTGAAACCATTACTTTTTCATCCCATAGGATAGTCTATTGAGAAAGAAACGGAGGAATAGAGTCGAAAGCGTAAGTGGAATTCAGCTTCACACTGCACAGTCTTCTGATCTAAGACTCCGACCGACGTATAGTCACAAAAGTGCACAGAGATAGTCACTGCAGCTGTGTTGGGAATTTTTTTTTTTTTTTAATGGAAACTCGGGACTTCCAGTGGTTAGGATTCCACGCTCCCAAAGCAGGAGGAGCTTTGGGATCCCTGGTCAGGAAAATAGATCCCACATGCTATAACTAAGACCCCAGTAAAGCCAAATAAATTTTTTTTTAATGGAAACAATTTTAAAAGGCCAAATATTATATAGTGACAGACTATATATTTTTATATAAATATTGATATATTATATCTATATACTACATATTAAAATTATATAGATGCATGACAAAAGCCATATATATATCAGCTGGGTGCACTTGTCATGACTTTCGTTGTTACATAATTCAATTTTACCTTTATTTGGAGTCTCCATCCCTCCTGACTAACCATGGTCAGTCCTGGGTAAAGTCAGGTATTTTATATTTAGACTTAGTGCAGAAGTTTTCTTTCCTTACCTTGGCCCTTAGGTTTAGGGGCCTGCTTAGTATCCCATTTTAAGAGGAGAGGTGTCTGCTTCCCAAAGCTCCAAATGGCAGCTTTATCGCTGACCCCTCAGCCCCTGAGTCCGCACACTCTGCCCCTAGTGTTCCATAACACCCTCATGGTTATATCTAACCCCAGCGGGAGGGCACAGGAGACCCTGTTTTTCTGTCGCTTCCTCCTCGTCTTCCTCATCCTTGGCTCTGTCTAGTCTGGGTTTGGGAAGAGGGGAAAACTGGCCAGGCAGTCTTTCCTATTTCATATCCGGGAATAGAACTTCTCAGACTAAAACTTAAGAATTGGCATATTTCATCTCTGATTCCATGGTGGCAGCTTCCCCGAGGGGATGAGGATTTACCTTCCCAAATCAGGAGTGGAGGAGGGCTCCTCTAGAGAAGAAGGTAAGAAGGGTGGGCGAACCAGAGCTGGTGGCACTTCACGTATTATCCCACCTCTCAGGGAGAAGGATCTGGAAGGACGCGCACCCGGAAGTCCCCCTGTGAGTATTTGGTGGCTCAGTGGTAAAGAATCTGCCTTCCAATGCAGGAGACTCAGGAATTTCGGGTTCAGTCCCTGGACTGGGGAAGCTCCCACATGCAGCGAAGCAACTGAGCCCATGCACCACAACTGCTGAGCCAGCGCTCTAGAGCCGGGGAACCGCAACTCCTGAGCCCACGTGCTGCAAGTACTGAAGCCCATGCGCCCTGGAGCCTGTGCTCTGCAACAAGGGAAGCCACTGCAGTGAGAGGCCTGAACACCCTAACTAGAGAGTAGCCCCTGCTCGCCACTAGAGAAAGCGCACAGGCTGCAATGAAGACCCAGCGAAGCCAAAAGTAAATAAATAAAAATTCTCTCTCTTTAGTCGCTAAGTCGTGTCCAACTCTTGCGACCCCATGTACCGTAGCCCACCAGGCTCCTCTGTCCATGGGATTCTCCAGGCAAGAATACTGGAGTGGGTTGCCATTTTCTTCTATATATAAAATAATCACAGGGCTCACTCCCTGGGTGAAGGAGGAAGGGGAGGAAGGGAGAAGCTTTTTGATTTGTGTACTTCCTTATCATTCAGACTTTTTACAATAAGCGGATATTGCTTTTGGGGATCGATTTAATTGGCCTAAAGGTTAAAAATCAAAAGACTAGACAAATCTTGTTAGTTCCCTTCCTATTCTGTTCATCCTGTGAAACCATTGCCTGCAACAGCTCTGCAATAGGAGAGCAATCAGAATACGTCCTAAGAGATGGGTCCTGCTGCTTCCTCGCTTACCAACCCAGTCCCCATCACTGAATCAGCCAGGCCCTATTAGCGAGTTGAGTGTTAACAATGAGAAAAAGGAGATTCCTTCGTAGTCCAGTGCCTAAGGCTCCGAGCTACCATTGCAGGGGGTGTGGGTTTGACTCCTGGTAGGAAAACTAAGATTCCCCACACCACAACTGGCACAGCCAAATAAATATGTCTCAAACGATAAAGAATCTGCCTGCAATGCAGGAGACCTGGGTTCAGTCCCTGGGTGGGGAAGATCCCCTGGAGAAGGGTATGGCTACCCACTCCAGTATTCTTGCCTGGAGAATTCCATGGACAGAGGAGCCTAGCAGCAAGTCCATGAGGTCACAAAGATCGTGCGTGGTTGATCAACTAACACTTTTACTCTTTATCCCCTTAAAAAAAAAATAAACACTGAGAAAAAAAGCCCTGGAATAAGCTCCTACTGTGTTCCATGTGTCTGAGCCCTAAACAAGTGCCTTGAGCTCATCACAAGAAGCAGCAGAAAAGTCGTTTATCTTTAATAGATTTTTTTAAAAAAATCAAAAACCTGTTTGATCAGTTTGTGGAGGGAGAAGGAAGTAGTAGAAAGTTGTGGAGACGCCAGTCACATGCTCTCTATTCTCCCATCCTGGACCGAGGAGGCAGGATACACTCCTGACCCAGATGTTTCCTGTGATGGGAATGTGGTCGGTGTGGTGGTGGCCCCCTCCCTGTCTGTTCCCAGTGAGGCATGGTGGCCATGGTGCTCAGGAGGGATTTTTCGTTTTTTATTACTTTATTCTCACCACAATCAGTACAGTATCTAAGCTGGAATTTTTTCAGTTGGGAAGTTTTTCATCCGTTCCCTCACCTATGATCTCATCAGTGTTTTCATTCAGAACTCCTCTTGGATTAGAATTTCTCAGTCTTCCATGACTCTCAACTTCACATTTTCATTTCTCTATCTTTTGGTGCTTTTTATATGTAATTTCTCTCTCTCCTTGGATCAACTCATCTATCAACTATTCTAGCCTCTTGTTTAGCCTACATATTGAAGTCTTTTATTACCAAGAGCAATATTTTTCATAACTGCCTGTTCACATTTAATGATCTCCTGATCTCCTTACAAAGGTCCTCTTCTATCTTTACCCCTTCAGTACATAACATGACTTTAAACTCGAAAGTAATGTCCAGGGACTTCCCTGATGGTCCAGTGGTTAAGAATCTGCGATCCCTTAGGGAACATTTGGCTGTGCTGGGTCTTCACTGCAGTGTGTGGGCTTCTAGTTCTGATGTGTGGGCTCAGTAGTTCCAGTGTGGGGGCTCCTCTCATGGTGCACAGGCTTAGTTTCCCTGTGGCATGCAGATCTTACGCAGACAGCTTGGCATGTGTGCGTGCTAAGTTGCTTCAGTTGTGTCTGACTCTGCGACCCCATGGACCATAGCCCGCCAGGCTCCTCTGTCCATGGGAATCTCCAGGCAAGAGTAATGGAGTGGGTTGCTGTGCCCTCCTCCAGGGGATCTTCCTCACCCAGGGATCAAACCTGAGTCTCCTGCATTGGCAGCTGGGTTCTTTACCACTAGCACCACCTGGGAAGCCCTATATCAACATGGCTCAGTGATGGGCAGCTTCCCGTCTTCCTGTATGCCACAGGGAAACTAAGCCTGTGCACCACGAGAGAAGCCCCCACGCTGGAACTGCTGAGCCTACACCTCACAGCTAGAAGCTCACATGCTACAATGAAGACCCAGCACAGCCAAAAGAAAGCAATATCCAAATATTGTACCCAACACCTATTGAGAGGATATAAAAAGGATTGAGTTGTTGGACATTTCAAGGATGTGTGAAGAGGGTACCTTTGGAGAGAGTGTTGGAGTGCTTTGAGCGTCACTGAACCCTGGCAAAGGGTGGATTGAAGAGCAGTTTATCTTTTAACCCCAACTTGGGGGTCCCATGCACAGAGCCCAATATGTATTCCCTGCTGTTGGAGACAAAAAGAGGCTGGGTGCCTGGCTCACTGGGAGGAGGCCAAGGGCCTGTGCATTCAGAGGAGGTGGCAGTGTCTGGGGAAACCAGAAGCTAAGGAGGAAAGCTGAGTTGTGGACTAGTCTGGGTTCTCCAGAGAAACCCTAGGGGCCCAATTTGTGCTTCACCCACAGGGGCCACCAAATATTTTAAGCAGCATCCCTATCTGCCAGGACAGTCTAAGCCCCCTTGGACCTCCGGGGTCCTATGGCCCAAATGGCAGAGCAGCTTGCAGGGCAGCCTGGACCGATGCAGAGCCTTCTCTTGTTCTGAAAGTGAAGTCGCTCAGTCATGTCAGACTCTTTGCGACCCCATGGACTGTAGACTGCCAGGCTCCTTCATCCATGTAATTTTCCAGGCAAGGATACTGGAATGGGTTGCCGTTTCCTTCTCCAGGGGAATCTTCCCAACCCAGGGATAGAACCTGGGTCTCCCACACTGCAGAAAGACTCTTTACTGTCTGAGCCACCAGTGAAGTCCTCTCTTGTTCTGAGCCACACTCAAAACTAGCACCTTTTCAGATAACTCAGTAAATGGGCAGGAGAAACACATCACAGGAGGAATATGTTATCCCCAAAATGCAGATAGACCCACTGGGTGTTGTGCCACAATTTTGGTTGTTAGAGGGGCCTGAGCAACAACTTATTCTTTACCTTAGATGCAATATTTTGACATGCCCACACCACTTGAGCCCTAGAATTTTCACTAAGGTAGAAGGTCCCTGCATTTTTGTTAGATTTATTTCCCATCCTTTAACATTCAAATACCGATAATTTGCTACTTCTTGTTCAGTAGGTCTAATCAGCATAATGTCATCAGTGTCATGGGCCAGTGTGACATCTTATGGAAGGGAAAGGTGATCAAGATCCCTGTGAACTAAATTATAACATAGAGGTTGGAGAACTGATATACCTCTGAGGCAGGCCAGGGAGGGTGTATTGCTGATCTTGTTCACTGAAAGAAAACTATTTCTGGTGACCTTTACCAACAGGTAATGAATGAGCAAAAAGCAATTTCCAGGTCAATAACTACATACCAGGGGATGTGTTGAGTTGCTTAAGCAATGAAACCATGTCTGGTACAGCCGCTGCAATTAAAAACACCACCTGGGCACTTCCCAAGTGGTCCAGTGGTTGAGTCCACCTGCCAATACAGGGGACACAGGTTCGGTCCTAGTCCAGGAGGATCCCACGTGCCATGGGGCAACTGAGCCCACGCACCATAGCTACTAAGCTGACATGCTTTAGAGCCTGTGCTTAGCAACAAGAGAAGCCAACGCAATGAGAAGCCTGTGCACTGCAACTAGACTGTAGCCCCTACTCGCCACAACTAGAGTAACCCCATGCACAGCAATGAAGACCCAGTGCAGCCAAAAATAAATAATTTTTTTAATCTTAAAAAGAACACCACCTGGTTAAGCTTATAATGTTCCATGATGCACTGTCATTCCCCAGGATCCACCTTCTTCAGCAGAGGCCAAATAGGTGAGGTGGAGTGGGTGGGGTAGGAATCTACTCCTGTATCTTTCAAGTCCTTGATAGCGGCACTAATTTCTGCAGTCCCCCTGGGAATGTAGTACTGCCTTTGAGTTAATAGTTTCCTAGGCAGCGGCAGCGTTAGCAGCTTCCGCTCAGCCTTTCGCACCATGATAGCTCTCACGCCACAGGTCAGAGAGCCAGTGTGGGAATCCTGCCAGCCAGCAGGTGTATCTCTTCCACTGTGCTCTCCAGAACCATGGAAATAGCCACAGAATGTGCTCAGGGACCCACTGGTCCACTCTGACACAGACCTGATCATCTGACCTCCAAAACTCCCTGACATGCTGGGTCTACCAAAATCACTGTTAGTTCAGAGTCAGTGTCCAGTCATCCCCAGAATGCCCAATTATTTCATTTTCTCCAATGCAGTTACCCTGAAAAAAGGCTGTAAGTCAGTCCCTTCAGGAAATATGAGAGGAAGAGTAACAGTACCATGTTTAAATGTGCCAGCATCCTTCCTAAGGGCACCAGCCACCACCCTCCTTCATTCTGGGTCTATAAACTGGCTCAGGTCTGGGGATTGACTGGGAGGCCATAGTCTTCTAGTATTTTCTCCTTCTTCCTCTTCCTCTTTTTAATTTTATTGGGGGTATAGTTGATTTACAATGTTGCATGAGTTTCAGGTTTACAGCAAAGTGATTCAGGTATACATATATTCATTCTTTTTCGGATTCTTTTCCCTTATCTGTCAGTCAGTCAGTGCAGTCGCTCATTTGTGTCTGAATCTTTGCGACCCCATGAATCGCAGCATGCCAGGCCTCCCTGTCCATCACCAACTCCCAGAGTTCACTCACACTCACGTCCATCAAGTCAGTGATGCCATCCAGCCATCTCATCCTCTGTCATCCCCTTCTCCTCCTGCCCCCAATCCCTCCCAGCATCAGAGTCTTTTCCAATGAGTCAACTGTTTGCATGAGGTGGCCAAAATACAAAATACTGAGTAGAGTCCCCTATGCTATACAGTAGGTCCTTTTTGGTTATCTATTTTATATGTGTGTATATGTTAATCCCAAGCTCCTAATTTATCCCTCTCACCCATGTTTCCCCTTTGGTAACCATAAGTTTGTTTTTGAAATCTGTGAGTCTGTTACAATTTTGTAAATAAGTTCATTTATATCATTTTAAATTAGATTACACACATAAGTGATATGATATTTGTCTTTCTCTGACTTACTTCACTTATGTGATCATTTCTAGTTCCATCCATATTGCTGCAAATTGCATTATCTCATTCTTTTTTTATGGCTAATATTCCACTCATATATATGTGCCACATCTTCTTTATCCATTCATCTGTTGAAGGACATTTAGGTTGCTTCCATGTCTTGGCTAAATGGTGCTGCAACACAGAGTTCTCTGTTTTTAATGATTTAGGTTAGACTTTTTTCCCCTTGATCTAGAATTTTTCTGTTTCTACAGATTGAGTAGGAGGCTTCCTATCTATTTCACTTCTAGGAGCATTGTGATCAACTAGCCAATGCCCCAGGTCTCTGTGAGTCAGACTATCCTGATCGCTGCCCTCATTCTGCTGTCCATTACACTAACCACATCCACCTTGCTTTGGTGGTTGCTTGCCACCATTTGGCTCCTGCAACCCCTGGATGCAATTACTCCCATTGCATTTAGGTCTCAGTTAGTGCAGCTCCCACTGTGAGATATGACCTGCAGAGAAGGGTGATCAGATTGCTCTTCAAGGATGCCAGGGTTCCCCTCTCACACTTACTTCTCACAGTGGTGGTGAAAGATCTTTGCAGAGAAAAATACTGTATGTTTTCACTTAAATGTGAAATCCAAAAACTCAAAAAAAAAAAAAAAGAGTATAACAAAACAGAAACCGCCTCACAGATACAGAGAACAAACTAGCGGTTCCAGTGGGGAAAGGGGTAGGAGGAGGGGCAAGATAGGCGAAGGAGGTTAAGAGATACAAACTAGCAGGTATAAAATAAATAACACACAATCTAAAATGGATAAACAACAAGGACCTACTGTGTAGCACATGGAACTCTGCTCTGTGTTATGTGGCAGCCTGGATAGGAGAGGAGTTTGGGGGAGAATGGATACATGTACACTGCCGGGAGCCAGCGTGAGGAGCTCCGCCCGTGGCAAAGGTCATGAGGAAGGAGGCTCGGCATACACAAAGGCGGGATCAAGCCTCAGGAGTCCCCCTGGAAATTCTAGAGCACCTACCCCCAAAACCAGAGTCTGCCTACTTTACTTTTGTGCTCTCACCTATACCTCTGACTTTACAGGGGGCTGTCTCCCACCACCTCTCTCTGAAAAAGAGTTAACTTACAGCTCCAGTTAATAAAGTTCCTGGGCATGACAAGAGTGTTTCAACCTACAAACTCCTTTGGAAGTTCTCTAGCCTGCCTGAATAGGTTCTTCCGGCCACGTGTGATTGTTCACAGCCTCCTAACCATGAGAGGCATGAGATGTTCTAAACTGTCTAAATACAGATTCTTTTGAGCAGTTAAAAGATTGATTAGAAATTGTATTGGTGAAGAGTTTTTCACTTGTTGGGCCAATGTTTGCTGCTAAGTTTCCATATCCCTTACCTACTGTGTCCCTGGGAGTGTATTGATTAATATAATTGGTGTATAGGAATGTAAGTAGTAGCTTTAATGTTTGTAACCTTGGACCCTTGAGTTAATTCTTTTCTTGTTATAGTCCACCACACCTTTGCTCTATAGGAATGCAACTTTATCTAATGCTTTCAGAGGGTGGCACCTGACTTTAGAATAATCACCTTTAGAGAAAAGTTTTCTGAAGAAAGGGTCATAAAATGTTAACAGGCCTCCTGGCCAGAAGATGATGTAAATCACCTAAACTTTTGCATATGATAAGTTTGCAGGAAGAAAGCCTGGCTTCGGTTAGGATCAAGGACTGCTGTCCTTGCATGACTCTACTCCTTCCCCCATCATCCTCTATGCGCAACTTAAGGTATAAAAACTACTTTGGAAAATAAAGTGCGGGCCTTGTTCACCGAAACTTGGTCTCCCCATGTCGTTCTTTCTCTCACCTTCTGGCTGAATTCCCATCTGGAGCGTGGAGGCTCGTCAAGCCTACTAATTTTGCCTGGGCTTCTAAGATCCGACCAGGGAGGCCTTAGTGTCTCCCCTCCTTCAGGAGAATGGGAGGATGCCTGCGGCCTACGTAGGTGACGCAAATTCCTTATTTTGGAATTTTATTAGCTTTCCACATAAACCAAGTTATTCAGCCTCTTTTCTCCACTGAATTTTCTCACTGAGCTATCCTTATTTGATCACTCTTTATATCTTTAATTCTATCGTATCCTGATCGCCGAAGCCATCTCCCCTTCAAATTCCCTGGATCCACCGGGGCTGGACCCCGGCAGTATACCTATGGTTGAGTCCCTCTGCTGTTCACTTGAAATGATCATAACATTGTTAACTGGCTATCCCGCAATACAAAATTATCAGTTTAAATAATAAATAAATGATTTACATGAAAACAAACATAAATAAATAACATACAAGGATACAATGTGCAGTACAGGGAGTATAGCCAATATCTTACAACTTTAAATGGAGTATAATCTATAAAAATACTGAATTGCAAAATATTGTATCGTACACCTGAAACTAATGTAGTCAACTATAATTCAATTTTAAAAATAAAATAGAATAAAATAAAATAAAAATTAAGGTATGTCTTGTGGACCCTCCCAGTGGGAGATAGACAGAGATTTACTATGTTGGCTCATGTGATTTGGCTGACAAGTCCCAAAACCTCAGTTGGCCCAGTAGAGACCCAGGGGTGCCAATGGTATAGTTCCTGTCGAGCCTGGAGGCTGAGAATCACAAAAACCAATGGTATAAATTCCAGTCCAAGTTTGAGTCTGAAGACAGACATCTGACGTCCCAGCTTGAAAACAGTTAGACAGAGAAGAGAGAATTTTGGTTTTTTTTTAAGTAGTTTTGTTTATTTACTTATTTATTTGAAGTATGGTTGCTTTACATTGCTGGATCAGTTTCTGCGTTCGGTAAAGTGAATCAGGCATGTGCGTGCATGCTCAGTCGCTCAGTCATCTACGACTCTTTGTGAATCCATGGACTGTAGCCTGCCAGACTCCTCTGCCAATGGAATTTTCCAAGTGATAATACTGGAGTGAGTTGCCATTTCCTACTCCAGGGAATCTTCCCAATCCAGGGATTAAACCCACATCTCCTGCGTTGCAGGAAGAGTCTTTACCATTGAGCCACCTACATACACATATATCCCTTCTTTTTGGGTTTCCTTCCCATTTAGGTCACCACAGAGCACCGAGTTGAGTTTTTTGTGCTATATAGTCAGTTCTCATTAGTTGTCTATACATAGTATCAATAGTGTATATGTCAATCTCAATCTCCAATTCATCCCACCACCTCCCTTTCCCCCTTGGTATCTATACATTTGTTCTCTGTATCTGGGTCTCTATTTCTGCTATGCAAATAAGATCATCTATATCATTTTTATAAATTCCACATATATGCATTAACGTACAATATTTGATTTTCTCTTTCTGACTTACTTCACTCAGTATCAGTATCTGGGTCCTTCCATGTATCTGCAAATGACACAGTTTTGTTCCTTCCTTACTCTGCCTTTTTATTCTACTCAGGCTGTCATTGGGTTGGAGGAGGCCCACCCATCATGGGAGGGGCAGTGTGCTTTACCCAGTCTACCAACTCAAACATTAATCTCATCCAGAAACACCCCCACAGACACACCCAGAATCATGTTTATCCAAGTATCTGGGCACTCCATGGCCCAGCCAAGTTGACACATAAAGTTAACCATCACAAGCTGGAAAAACAAAATTCGTTGTCTGTCTGGGACTCGAAGTCTGAGAGTTTCAGCAGGAAAACCTTATAAAGAATTCACAAAACTACTCACAGGAGAATCAGCTTTAAATCTCAGCCAGTCTCAGGGATCCCAAATCCAGATTTTCACTGTTACAAAATGAAGTAAGACCCTTCCTGCTCCCCCTTTACCATCCCCCCTTCTTGAACTCCAATCTCAGACATGCACAATGGCAGCAGGTGAGGGAGAAGGAGGTTTAAGAGATAGAAACTGACCGCACCCTTCCCTGAAGTAAGGAAGCCACCTCCCAAAGACAAAAGAAGCTTTATATCTCCCGAGAGAGTTCAGAGTTTTTATTACTATCTGGGAAGAGGCAATTTTAATTATGAATGCAAACTCCTAGTTAAAATGACTGTAGCGCTTTCGGTTGTCCAGAATTAAGCAAAATAGTCTCAATTGGCAGGGGGAAGAAATGCCACCACTAAATTTAAGGAAGGGTGGGAGAGATTCCATGAGTTTTAGATTTTCAGGTAATCTATTATTTCCAGCCTTCTGTTATGAATTCTTATTCGTTGAGTCTGTAAAGTATGCCTCCCAATGTTCTTTGTCACTCCTGTTCCTCAGCTCATTCTGCCAGGTTTTTTCCATGAACAAGTCCTTGCTTGGTAAGCACCTCTGCAGCTGACTTAGACCATTCTTCCTGGTCTGCACACCCAGGACTGGGTCTTCAGTTATGGACTTTCATACGTTTGCTCTCAGCCAACACGATTCCAGGTGCTGCACCCCTTGCTCGACCAGCCCAGTTCCTCAGTTTAACAAAGATCCCTCTTTTTCTTCCAGCAGCATGGGCAAGCAGCACATTTCTGGAGCTTTTTCAGCCCCCATCCACTGGATAGGCAAGACAACCAGCCGCTACCTCAGTTTCATGCAGCGAGCACAGGTCCACTCTCCTGCCAAGCATGGGGTGCACTCATCTCTGTTCTCACGTGAGTCTTGAGGCCCACCCTGTGGACAGTATACCCGGTACCTTCTACCTTTGGGCTACATTTTACCAGCCCACGCAGTAGGCTTATTCTTCATTATTAGTCACAAAGATTGATTGATTCACTGATTCATTGTGTGTGCGTATGTGTCCGTGTGTGTGTGTGTGTGAATTTCATCAATCACTCCTCTGTGGAGGTTACAGAGAGGATCTGATGTGTGCTCACTCCACCATTTTGATCAAGGTCTTCCAGGCACATCTCAGATGCTACTGAGCTAGACAAGCAAGAAGCATGCCCCAGGGACTCCCCTGGTGGTCCAGTGGTTAAGAGTCTGCCTTCCACTGCAAGGGACTCAGGTTTGATCCCTGGTCAGGGAACTGGGATCCCACTTGCAACAGGGCAATTGGGCCAGTGTGCAGCATCTGCTGAGCCCTGCTCTAGAGCCTGCGTGCCACAACTAGAGAACCTGCATGCTGCAACTAAGACCTGACACATTCACATAAATAAATAATTTTTTTAAAAAAGAAGACACATGTCCCAGACCCAGTCATTGATGCCAAGCAGGGCCTTGTGGGACTCCTGGGCATGGAGGCCTTTTTGTTCCCCATTCCTTGTAGCCGAGACTCCAAACTCCATGACCTTCTCTGAGTTCCAAAGGGCAGAACAGTTGCTAATCAAAGGAGAAGCAGCAATGAAACCACCTGAGGCAGAAACTCATCAATATTAGGAGAGGACTACCAGGACCCTGCTGCTGCTGCTGCTGCTGCTAAGTTGCTTTAGTTGTGTCCAACTCTGTGCAACCCCATAAATGGCAGACCACTAGGCTCCCCGTCCCTGGGATTCTTCAGGCAAGAACACTGCAGTGGGTTGCCATTTCCTTCTCCAAAGTGAAAGTGAAGTCGTTCAGTTGTGTCTAACTCTCAGCAACCCTATGGACTGCAGCCTACCAGGCTCCTCCGTCCATGGGATTTTCCAGGCAAGAGTACTGGAGTGGGATGCCATTGCCTTCTCCTAGGACCCTGCACATACCCTAATCTTGTCAACAACCCACCCTTTTGAAACTGCAGAAGAAAGAAGAATATGCATGCTAAGTCACTTCAGTCATGCCCAATTCTTGGCGACCCCGTGGACTATAGCCTGCTAGGCTCCTCTGTCCATGGGATTATCCAAGCAAGAATACTGGAGTGGGTTGCCATGCCCTCTTCAGAGGATCTTCCTAACCCAGGGATTGAACCCACGTCTCTTAGGTCTCCTGCGTTGGCAGGCGGATGCTTCACCACTAGTGCCGCCTGGTACTGCCTTGATCCTTATCACAATCTCCTGCCTGACTATATAACCTTTCCCTACTCACCAGGGCAGGGGGCACAGTTCTTGAAGCACTAGCTTTCTGTTTTTCCCCTTTACCTGGCCAAGTAATAAAGGCACTCTTTCTTTCTCTTCCATAACTCTGTCTCCGTATTCTGTTCGGCATTAGTGCACAGAGAGCCAAGGTTTTGGCAACAATCTCAGTCTTCACAGAGTGGTCAGGCCCATTTCCAAAGTGGGAACACTTTCCCTGTGATAGGAGGAGTTTTCTTATTAGTGACTAAAGCAGAAATCTTATCCTCTCCTATCCTGTCATACCGAGAAGAATGGTCATTTCCTCACAGGAGCTGACACAGGGCAGGCCGGAGCAATGTCCTGGAGAGCCACAGTTCCAGAGGCCTCCCCAAGCCCTCCTCCTCATGTAAGAAACTTGAGGGGGGCCTTAGGACGTTCAGATAAAATCTCAGGTGCAAACACTGATACTACAGAGGTCAGACTGCTCCTCCTTCAGACTCAGTGAGCTCTCGGCCTCCAGCGTGCTGCTCCCTGGGCTTCTGCTCCCTCCAGGGGTTGCACCTTCAGCCCAGCTTGGCCTTGGCTGATCCCCCCAAGTCTTGAAGCTCTAACAACCAAGTAGGGTAAGAGCGGAAAGGAGAGGAGTGTGAGCGCTGCCCACTGGGGTATGTGGGAAGTCCAGACCCACGCCCTGCATGTTTGCGGCCACCTCCAACACCATACTCATGTCTAGGGCCTGGGCTTTTGGCTTTTAGGCAACACATTTAGAACCACACCTCAGACCCAAACTTCTTATCAGTTCTTCAACCTGAAGATTGTCTTTGCCAACCCCAAGTTAAAATTCTCCTTCAGAGTTTAAAACTTTGTTAGAAAAGGAAATAAAGAGAAAAAGGAAATAAAGAGGGAGGGGAAGGAAAGGAGAGAGAGAGAGGAAGTAGGTATAAAGGAAGGAAAGGTGGGGGGGGGGAGAAAGCAAGGAAAGGAGGAGAGAGAAAGGAGACAAATCCTTTTCTCAGGCAAAGAGATTATCTCATAAATTAAAAGTGAGCTGCTTACAGTTACCCATATTAAAATTTTAGCATCTACTTGTTGCCATCTGCTAAATTAAAACTCCTCATTTAAAATACAGTAATTCTTCCACCCCACTGGCCCTCCTTAACCTAGGCTTAAGTATGTTAGTCACTCAGTCATGACTGACTCTTTGCAACCTCATAGACTGTAGCCCTCCAGACTCCTCTGTCCATGGACTTCTCAAGGTGAGAATACTGGAATAGGTAGCCATTCCTTTCTCCAGGGGTCTTCCCAACCCAGAGAGTGTACCCGGGTCTCCCACATTACAGGCAGATTCTTTACCACCTGAGCTACCAGAGAAGCCCAACCTAGGCTTAACCTGAGGGCTGTTTCATTTCGACCTGTTTCTAAGTGCAAGATTCCAAAGTCTTCAGTGAAACGGGCATTACCTGGGAAAGCCCTCCAGTGTGGGTAATGTAGGTGGGATGGCATCAGGGGGCCCAGCTCTGGGGTGTGATCTCCTAAGGCTAGAAACCTGTAGTAACATCAGTAGACAGTTTGGCAGAAGACTTGCTGGCATCTCCAGGAAATTTGGAGATACGTGGCCACCTTGTAGATGGGTGATTTGAAAGCACAGGAGCAAATGTAGAAGTTACTTCGGTTTACACAGGCACTTATTTTTTCAACAGTCAGGTTTTTTAAGGTTGCTTTTTAAAATTTCCCCAGTGGGCTCCAATGCAGGGACTGGGGACACAAACCTCCTCCCATAGGAGAGTTTGTCCTTTGGCTCTGGGGGCTTTCTGCAGGTGCCTGGCAAGGCGTCTCAGTTTTTCCTCCAGGGTCCTTTATGGGGTTTTACTGCGGCTCCTGCGCTGGTGGCCCCTCGCTGAAGGAGGCGGAAGGGGCTGTGTCTTCCCTCCTGCTCCCACCTGCGTGTGCTCCCACCTCCAGGGAAGATAGATTTTTCCGGGCTTTTTTGTTTGATCCTTGAGGACCTGACAGCCAGCAAGAGAAAATTGTAATTTGGGTTCACCTCTTGTGTGCCGGTTCCAAATGTCACAGTCTGGGTGCCAAAATAATTAACACGACTCCCCTGTCATGGACACAAACCCCACCACCACCCAAATAAGTCACTTAAACCCTGAGATAGGCTATAGAATACAGGAGAAAATATCAAAAACTGTTTTTTAAAGATGTATGGAAGGGCAGCACAGAGGAAAGACTGGTAGACAGAGGCCTGAGGCAGAGGCCAGGGTCCAGCCAGGAGGGAGAGCCACAGGAGCACTGAGCAGAGCCCTTCATGGAGTGCGAGGGGCAGACTGAGCATGAGTGAGGATATGGTGTCTGCTAAATTATAAATCCCCTGACGATGGTGGAGGTTTGCCAGGGACCAAGCCCATGGAAATTCTGCAGTTCTCATTCTAGGAAATTTGCCCGAGTTTTCCTTTTCTCTCTCCAGGAAGCCCAGGGCACTTCCAGGCAAATGGGAACAAAAGAAGGAATTTCCAGCACTAAACACTAGGTGGCGCCAGACACCCGTGGACGTGATGAGGTCCCCACTCCAGGCGGGCTCCGAAGCTGGTCCCTAAAGGGACCGGGTCAGGCCAGATTCCAAGGAAACTGAGAACTCTGAGCGCCCACAGGAAGTTAGCCAAAGGAAAAAACCAGGGCACACAGAAAAATTAGAAAAATTAAGAGATGGGGAAGGGTAGCACAGAAGCTAGACAGTCTATAAAAGGAAATTTTAAAAGAGTTTTGCCAGGGAATCCCTGGAAAAACAGGAGATGGGCAAGTGCAGAGGCAGGAAGGGGAGGCTGTTGCAGGCATTCGGCAGGTCATGGCCTGGGCCAGGGAAGGGTGGTACAGAAGAACGCCTTCTGACTAATGTAGCTACATTTACCAGTTTGCATTTACAGGTATGCTCCTTAGATACAGTGAGTCAACAAGCCCAACAGGATTCAATAACAAGACTCAGTAGAAATACATTTTATTCATCTTCTTTGAGAATTCATTGTATTAACATTTGCTCTTTTCGTGTACAGTTACGGACCCGTGACTTTGCAAATGCGTTGTGCCTATTGATATCAGCCAGTATTCTCCTTTTGATGCTCACATTGTCCCAACTTTGGCCGAGGCAAATTTACCTCTTTTAGATTGATTCTTTGCATAATTTTGAATGACCCAATTATTTAAAGCTTTTTGCTTCTGGCCCAACAAGGTATAAGTGTCCTGGCATTATTATCTTGCTCATTTCTACCCCAGACCAGGTATGGAATCAGACATTGCTCCAAGAAACCCTGGCTCCTTTTGAGAGAAAAATAGCAAAAAAAAAAAAAAAAAAAAAGGCAAAATATGGGGTACATTCCAACTAGGCCACTTCGGTAGCAAAAAGCCCAAAAGGAAATCTACTTCTAATGTCATGTTTTATAAAGGCATGACTTCATATGGATAGACTCAATTCAGTTTCACTGCTCCTACTCAAATAACTGAGTGTACCATTGACCTTCCCTTTCACTAATCCTGAAATCTAGCTTCCTATCCAAACAAACATAATTATTTACTTGCTGTGACAACTTAAGAGAATAGCTCAAAAAAAAAAAAAAATACACTATCAGTACAAACAGTAGAAATACTGAGTGAAGTTCCTGTTTTAGGCTGCACACTCTTAAGGACTTGTTGCCAAAGCATTTGCTCTAGAGTCACACTTAATCTGAGCTTCCCCAGTGGCTCAGCAGTAAAGATTCCACCCACAATGTGGGAAATGTGGGTTGTAATTCCTGGGTCAGAAAGATTCCCCTGGAGGAGGGCATGGCAACCCACTCCAGTATTCTTGCCTGGAGAATCCCATGGACAGAGGAGCCTGGAGGGCTACAGTCCATAGTGTCCTGCGCTTCAGGACACGACTGACGTGAGTTAGCACACACACATGCTTAGTCCCCCACACTGTGGAAGGACTTAACTAGCATTGTGGTTCTCCTGTTTCCATTTATTTTCATTCAGAGGAAGCTGCAATCTGCCCTCACCCCACCCCTCCATTTTCTGCTCCATCTTGTCATCTTCCCATAGGACCTACACACTCCCAATATTCTAGATAATTCACCTAATAATGAAAATACTGTTATTATTTTATTATTATTCCTCCCCCCGGCCCCACCATCCAAAGGTAAGCCTCACAGAACCAGGATTTTGTTCCTTGGACCCTGGCAGCATCTGAAGGCAGGACTAAGAAAAATGTGCTTGACTCTGGGATCAGGAGTGTCTGCTCGTTGAGCATCATCAAGGACTGTGAGAAATGGTCAGTATTCCTGTTGTAGTTACTAATCACACCCCTTTCACTCATTGAAGAATCCGGGTGATAGGGGTAAATCAATCGGAGGAGAGGCCAGGGAGTCAAAATACCAGTATTCCAGGGAAGATGGAACGGCCAGCTATGGGGGAGGGCGCCCCTCTATTCTCAAGGACCAGCTAAATGTTTGGTGCGTGGTCAGACTTCCATAAATGATTCTGGGGACATGGAAGGACAATACGATAATTGAGGGAAATGTCTGGATACCTGTATAAACCTGCAAGGTGGATGGGCAAGGGAACTAGCTGTGAGAGGGATGCAAGCAGAGGGAAGTTAGAGGTCATTTCTGAGTTCTGGGTCTGGATAGGTGACGGGGCAACTGTGGCCCAAGGGTGGAGGGCAGGGGATAAGAAGGAGAGGGTCATGACTGGTGGAGTAGTAGAGTCTTTATTCCTGCATACTGAAAATATGATTCCAGTTTAGAAAGAAAGAAAGTGAAAGTGAAGTCGCTCAGTAGTGTCTGACTCTTTGCGACCCCATGGACTGTAGCCTAGCTGGCTCCTCCATCCATCCATGGGATTTTCCAGGCAAGAGTACTGGAGTGGGTTGCCATTTGCCATTCCAAACTGGAGTGGGATTCCAGTTTGGCCAAAGGTAAAATGAACATATACTCTTCATAAAAGAATCGAACAACGCAGAAGCATACAAAATGGTACAAAAGAGAAGATCTCCAGTGATATCATCTTAAGAGACAGTCTCTCCTCTGGCCCCTGGAAACCCTTGCCCAGGTGGAGAAAGGGCTGGGGGCCTCTGCCTTATAGGGGAAACACCTGGCTGAAGCAGTTAGATTGTCTCCACCTCAAGGCTGGCTGGAAGGGGCCCAGGAAGTGGGGGTGGAAACAAACCAGCTCAGAGGCTCCAGAGCTGGGAAGGGTGGGGTCTATGAAGGGAGACCCAGGCTTTGCCCAACAATTGCTTCGGCCCGCAAGAGACTCCCCCTCCATCCCTTCTCTGACCCTGACTCTTCCTCACCTGGTGGGCGAGACGGTCAGGAAGAGGCTTCAGTCATGGGTCCAGGACGAACATGCCGGGAAAATTAAGGACACCCTGAGGGGCTATCTTAAAAGAGTTCCCCAAGGGATTTCCTGTAGTGTGAGGCCCCCAGGAATAGCCAGGAGCACCTTGCCTCAGTCAGAGCCCCCATGCAGCCAGATGCTGTCCCCGACTCTACCCCTGCTCCATCCCCTACCTGGGCTTACATCCTAACCAAAGGTGGCCTTCATGCAGCCTGGACTCAAGGTTGATGATGTAACTCGAACCCTAAAGACCACTGTTTTGGAAGAAACCAAAATAATTCCCCAAGGTGACCTCTTTTTATTTTTCATGCTGTACTGTAACAACTCCAAAGGAAAAAGGAGCACAGAAAACATTACATTTACGATCGACAGCCTTTTGCAGTCTCATCTCATCATACACACTCATTTCAGCTGCTGTCCTCAGCGTGAACACCCTATTCACCCTGCACAGGCCCATTTTCAGTGGGGCTGTAGTCTCCCTCTAGGCCACAGATCTTATTGCTGGCTGAGCCATTCAGTCACCTCTGAACAGGCGGGCTACAGTCTACAGAGTCACAAAGAGTCAGACACGACTGAAGTGACTTAGCCCACATGCAAGCACAGGCATTTGGCTTGAAGTGAAATCAACCTCGTTGTACCCACCCTTCCTTTCGTCTTCAAAGTTTCCTCCAGGAAAGTGGCCATTGCTTGTGTAGTCTCTGATCATCCCTGTTACACATGGACCTGCTGCTCTTCAGAAAAGCAGAACTAATCACAGTGTACAATGTTGCCAATTTCCTGACAGCTCTGCAAGTGGCAGAGAGATAATATGGATATATATATACACATACAGTTTAATGGTCAAGTAGTTAACCATTGCACAGAGGAGCAGAGAGACTAAGTCATTTTCCCCCAGAGTCATCCTGCTAGTAGATGGCAGAGATCGAGTGTTGGAGGTCACATCCCCTGACCCCCTCTTCGCACTCCATCAGCCATACCACCCTGCCTCTGACAGCCGCTTCTAGACGTGGACATGGCAGGCTCTTCTCTTCTCTTTTGTCCTTGAAGGAAAAGAAGCGCGGCCTTTCCCCTCGTGGTTTCTGCGTCCGGCAGCCCAGATTTCTCCGCTTCATCTGCTAGATCCAGGCCTTGAGGAGCTCCTCAGAAGAGAGCCCTGAGGTCACACAGGCTTCTACCTCTTCTTTTCTGCAGCTGATTAACTTCTGGGGTGAATTTGTTATTTTCTGAAAGACAATTTTCATTCATATTCATTAGGTTAATAGTCATAGTCAGAGTTGAAGAGAGTATCATCAAAAATCCCAACTATTTGACTCATTAATTTTCTAGCAGCAAAAAAAGCCCAAAGAGACTTCCCTAGTGGTCCAGTTGTTAAGAATCTGCCTTCCAATGCAGGGGACTTAGGTTCAGTCCCTGATCAGGGAAGTAAGATTTCATGTGCCTCAGAGCCACTAAACCCATGCCTCACAACTACTGAACCCACACACTCTGGAATGAGCCGCAATTAGTGAGTCTCTGAGCCACAACAAAGATCCCACGTACTGCAACCAAGACCCAATGCAGTCAAATAAATAAACTTAAAAACAAACAAACAAAAAAAGACAATTCTAACCCCTAGAGCATGGGCTTGCCATTTTACTGAGATCATCTCCCAGGTCACTGACCAGTGGATCTCTTGGGGCCCTGCCTCCTCAGGGACACTGCCCCACAAAAGTCCAGCATGTAGTGCTGGTTCCAAAAATCTAGCCTTCTTCCACCAGAGAGCTCTGAGAATAGTGACCTCGTCCAAGGCGCTCTACAAACAGCACCAGCAGGGTGTCCGCTCCAAGGATGGTGCTCCATAAACAAAAGTCCCTTCCTACTAGTATTTCACTTTCTTGCCATCTTCTCCCAGTGACCCCAATACATCATCATGCTGCTGCTGTTGCTAAGTCGCTTCAATTGTGTCTGATTCTGTGTGACCCCATAGACGGCACCCCACCAGGCTCCCCCATCCCTGGGATTCTCCAGACAGGAACCCTGGAGTGGGTTGCCATTTCCTTCTCCAATGCATGAAAGTGAAAAGTGAAAGTGAAGTCACTCAGTTGTGTCCCACTCTTCGCGACCCCATGGACTGCAGCCTACAAGGTTCCCCTATCCATGGAATTTTCCAGGCAAAAGTACTGGAGTGGGGTGCCATTTCCTACATCATCATAACTGATGGTAAAAATGCAGGTATCTTCCTTTCAGGGTAACTCCCTCCACTGTTGCTAACTCAGTCACTTCCAACAGACTCACTTGACTCTTAAACAGCTTCTCCTGAAGCTCTGCTCATCATTACTCTGAAGAGTGGCACATGGGCACAGACAGGTGGGCACCAATGATTTCCTCCACCCCAGTGCCCAGGAGACAACAGCTTCATCAAGAGAGTTGCTCTGGATCTTGTTTGCAAAGAAGTGGCTTCAGGGCTCGGCAAATAATGGGCAGGACAGTGTACAAGCAGGGCTCACCAAACAGGATGTCAGTGTGGAGCCCGCCATCAGTTCACACTGATGGTCCACTCATTCTCAGGATGCTGGCTACCTACATCTGCAGTGCTTATACCTGATTGTTTCTTAAACTCTACAGCAGCGCTGTCCAACGGAAATGTGCTGGGAGCTACCTGTGCAATTAAAAATCCTCTAGTAGCACATTTTATAAACTAAGAAGAAATAGGTAAAATTAATTTTAATAATATACTTTATTTTTTAATGCTATTTCAATATATAATCAATATAAAATATTAATAAACTATTTTACACTCTCCTTGTACTACCTTCAAAATCTATTGTGTATTTTATCAGTCAGTTCAGTCGCTCCGTCGTGTCCGACTCTTTGCAACCCCATGAATCGCAGCACACCAGGCCTCCCTGTCCATCACCAACTCCCAGAGTTCACTCAGACTCACGTCCATCGAGTCAGTGATGCCATTCAGCCATCTCATCCTCTGTCGTCCCCTTCTCCTCCTGCCCCCAATCCCTCCCAGCATCAGAGCCTTTTCCAATGAGTCAACCCTTCGCACGAGGTGGCCAAAGTACTGGAGTTTCAGCTTTAGCATCATTCCTTCCAAAGAAATCCCAGGGCTGATCTCCTTCAGAATGGACTGGTTGGATCTCCTTGCAGTCCAAGGGACTCTCAAGAGTCTTCTCCAACACCACAGTTCAAAGGCATCAATTCTTTGGCGCTCAGCTTTCTTCACAGTCCAACTCTCATATCCATATATGACCATTGGAAAAACCATAGCCTTAACTAGACGGACCTTTGTTGGCAAAGTAATGTCTCTGCTTTTCAATATACTATCTAGGTTGGTCATAACTTTTCTTCAAAGGAGGAAGCATCTTTTAATTTCATGGCTACAGTCACCATCACCATCTGCAGTGATTTTGGAGCCCAAAAAAATAAAGTCTGACACTGTTTCCACTGTTTCCCCCTCTATTTCCCATGAAGTGATGGGACCAGATGCCATGGTCTTCGTTTTCTGAATGTTGAGCTTTAAGCCAACTTTTTCACTCTCCTCTTTCACCTTCACAAAGAGGCTTTTTAGTTCCTCTTCACTTTCTGCCATATGGGTGGTGTCATCTGCATATCTGAGGTTATTGATATTTCTCCTGGCAATCTTGATTCCAGCTTGTGCTTCTTCCAGCCCAGCATTTCTCATGATGTACTCTGCACATAAGTTAAATAAACAGGGTGACAATATACAGCCTTGATGTACTCCTTTTCCTATTTGGAACCAGTCTGTTGTTCCATGTCCAGTTCTAACTGTTGCTTCCTGACCTGCATACAAATTTCTCAAGAGGCAGGTCAGGTGGTCTGGTATTCCCATCTCTTTCAGGATTTTCCACAGTTTATTGTGATCCACGCAGTCAAAGGCTTTGGCATAGTCAATAAAGCAGAAATAGATGTTTTTCTGGAACTCTCTTCCTTTTTTCATGATCCAGTGGATGTTGGCAATTTGGTCTCTGGTTCCTCTGCCTTTTCTAAAACCAGCTTGAACATCTGGAAGTTCACGGTTCATGTATTGCTGAAGCATGGCTTGGAGAATTTTGAACATTATTTACTAGCATGTGAGATGAGTGCAATTGTGTGGTAGTTTGAGCATTCTTTGGCATTGCTTTTCTTTGGGATTGGAATGAAAACTGACCTTTTCCAGTCCTGTGGCCACTGCTGAGTTGTCCAAATTTGCTGGCATATTGAGTGCAGCACTTTCACAGCATCATCTTTCAGGATTTGGAATAGCTCCACTGGAATTCCATCACCTCCACTAGCTTTGTTCGTAGTGATGCTTTCTAAGGCCCACTTGACTTCACATTCCAGGATGTCTGGCTCTAGGTCAGTGATCACACCATTGTGATTATCTGGGTTGTGAAGATCTTTTTTCTACAGTTCTTCTGTGTATTCTTGCCATCTCTTCTTAATATCTTCTGCTTCTGTTAGGTCCGTACCATTTCTGTCCTTTATCAAGCCCATCTTTGCATGAAATGTTCCTTTGGTATCTCTGATTTTCTTGAAGAGATCCCTAGTCTTTCCCATTCTGTTGTTTTCCTCTATTTCTTTGCATTGATCGCTGAAGAAGGCTTTCTTATCTCTTCTTGCTATTCTTTGGAACTCTGCATTCAGATGTTTATATCTTTCCTTTTCTCCTTTGTTTTTTGCTTCTCTTCTTTTCACAGCTATTTGTAAGGCCTCCCCAGACAGCCATTTTGCTTTTTTCCATTTCTTTTCCATGGGGATGGTCTTGATCCCTGTCTCCTGTACAATGTCATGAACCTCATTCCATAGTTCATCAGGCACTCTATCTATCAGATCTAGGCCCTTAAATCTATTTCTCACTTCTACTGTATAATCATAAGGGATTTGATTTAGGTCATACCTGAATGGTCTAGTGGTTTTCCCTACTTTCTTCAATTGAAGTCTGAATTTGGTGATAAGGAGTTCATGGTCTGAGCCACAGTCAGCTCCTGGTCTTGTTTTTGCTGTCTGTATAGAGCTTCTCCATCTTTGGCTGCAAAGAATATAATCAATCTGATTTTGGTGTTGACCATCTGGTGATGTCCATGTATAGAGTCTTCTCTTGTGTTGTTGGAAGAGGGTGTTTGTTATGACCAGTGCATTTTCTTGGCAAAACTCTATTAGTCTTTGACCTGCTTCACTCCGTATTCCAAGGCCAAATTTGCCTGTTACTCCAGGTGTTTCTTGACTTCCTACTTTTGCATTCCAGTCCCTATAATGAAAAGGACATCTTTTTTGGGTGTTAGTTCTAAAAGGTCTTGTAGGTCTTCATAGAACCGTTCGATTATTATTCATGCCTGGAGAATCTCATGGACACAGGAGCCTGGCGGGCTATAGGGTCACAAAGAGTCGTACATGACTGAAGTGACTTTTAGCCAATTAACAATGTTGTGATAGCTTCCGGTGGACAGCAAAGGAACTCAGCCATACATATACATTTGTCCGTTCTCCCCCAAACTCCCCTCTTATTCAGGCTGCCACATAACATTCAGTAGAGTTCCATGTGCTACACAGTAGGTCCTTGGCAGTTATCCATTTTAAATATAGCAGTGAGTACCTGTCCATCCCAAACTCCCTAAGTATCACGTCCCCCTGGAAACCATAAGTTCATTCTTTGAGTCTCTGAGTCTGTTTCTGTTCACAGACTCCACTTTCTATGAAGCACACAAAGTCAGACTTGGGGTAGTCCATTGATGCATATCTCAATTTGGAGATGACTAACTCAAAAGCCTCTTGATGAAAGTGAAAGTGGAGAGTGAAAAAGTTGGCTTAAAGCTCAACATTCAGAAAACTAAGATCATGGCATCCGGTCCCATCACTTCATGGCAAATAGAGGGGGAAACAGTGGAAACAGTGTCAGACTTTATTTTTTGGGGCTCCAAAATCACTGCAGATGGTGACTGCAGCCATGAAATTAAAAGATGCTTACTCCTTGGAAGGAAAGTTATGACCAACCTAGATAGCATATTCAAAAGCAGAGACATTACTTTGCCAACAAAGGTCCGTCTAGTTAAAGCTATGGTTTTTCCAATGGTCATGTATGGATATGAGAGTTGGACTGTGAAGAAAGCTGAGCGCCGAAGAATTGATGCTTTTGAACTGTGGTGTTGGAGAAGACTCTTGAGAGTCCCTTGGACTGCAAGGAGATCCAACCAGTCCATTCTGAAGGAGATCAGCCCTGGGATTTCTTTGGAAGGAATGATGCTAAAGCTGAAACTCCAGTACTTTGGCCACCTCGTGCGAAGAGTTGACTCATTGGAAAAGACTCTGATGCTGGGAGGGATTGGGGGCAGGAAGAGAAGGGAACGACAGAGGATGAGATGGCTGGATGGCATCACCAACTCGATGGACATGAGTTTGAGTGAACTCTGAGAGTTGGTGATGGACAGGGAGGCCTGGCGTGCTACAATTCATGGGTTCGCAAAGAGTCAGACACAACTGAGTGACTGAACTGAACTGAACTTGGGGCCATCTTGATGTTTGCTCCCCACATTTACAGTGGAATGTGACAGCAAGAAGACAAAGAATAAAGTGAGTCACAGAAGGAAACTAAGACCTTTAGCACCAAAGCCTCCATCTCCATGACGCAATTATGGATAAAAGACAAGGAAAACACATTATATTTTAAAATAGGGAACACACACCAAGCAGTCTTAATATAATTCTCCTTGCATATATATTTTTGCTTTAGACTGTTCCTTGGTGATATAAAGTTGAATGGAAAGGCATTCTTAATGGTATATTTCAAAGTGCAACCATCACCAAGTATAAAATTACAGATGTAGACATGAAATGTTTAATCCAAAGAGTTAAAACACTTACAAGCTCAATAGGACTTGTTGAAGACTCTCAAGGATTTCCACTTGGTAATTTTCCATGGTTTAATTGGAAAGATGCATGGATTTTGCAAGGTTGGCTGGAAGCTGCTTTTTAATAGTTTGGAGGATTATCTATGACTAAGGCCAATGCTGAAATGCAGCTTCTGCTGCTGCTGCTACTAAGTTGCTTCAGTCATGTCCGACTCTGTGCGACCCCATAGATGGCAGCCCACCAGGCTCACCTATCCCTGGGATTCTCCAGGCAAGAATACTGGAGTAGGTTGCCATTTCCTTCTCTAATGCATGAAAGTGAAAAGTGAAAGTGAAGTCACTCAGTAGTGTCCAACTCCTAGCGACCCCATGGACTGCAGCCTACCAGGCTGCTCCATCTATGGGATTTTCCAGGCAAGAGTACTGGAGTGGGTTGCCATTGGCTTCTCCCGAAGTGCAGCTAGCCTGTACTAAAGTCAAAGCTGAGGATGAGGAGAGATGTCAGTGGAGGTGTGCAGCTCCAGAACTTGTTTGGGGTTTGATGGACACTAGCGATCTATTTCTCACACAGCACTGCAGGAAATGCATATACTCAGAGAAATTGTCCACGTTAAAATCTGGGGGAAAACAGAATAGAAATTAAAAGCCTTATGGAAAGGAATGCATGTAGAAGACACTGGAATGATGTAGGAGGGATGGTAAGGAGAACAGAGGAGCAAAAGGGGGTCAAGGATCATGGCATTTATCTTCCATGGACCCAAGTGGACATCCTCTCACAGAATCTCGTGTCTCTGGTCTCATCTCAGTTGTTTGGATTTTCCCAGAAGGTTGAGAGTCCCCTGGACTGAAAGGAGATCAAATCAGTCAATCCTAAAGGAAATCAACCCTGAATATTCATTGGAAGGACTGATGCAGAAGCTGAAACTCCAATACTTTGGTCACCTAGTGTGAAGAGCCGACTCATTGGAAAAGACCCTGATGCTGGGAAAGATTGAAGGCAGAAGGCGAAGGTGGCAGAGGATGAAATGCAACTCCTGCAGCTCAATTCCAGAAAAATAAACGACCCAATCAAAAAATGGGCCAAAGAACTAAACAGACATTTCTCCAAAGAAGACATACAGATGGCTAACAAACACATGAAAAGATGCTCAACATCACTCATTATCAGAGAAATGCAAATCAAAACCACAATGAGGTACCATTTCACACCAGTCAGAATGGCTGCGATCCAAAAGCCTACAAGCAATAAATGCTGGAGAGGATGTGGAGAAAAGGGAACCCTCTTACACTGCTGGTGGGAATGTAAACTAGTACAGCCACTATGGAGAACAGTGTGGAGATTCCTTAAAAAACTGGAAATAGAACTGCCATACGACCCAGCAATCCTACTGCTGGGCATACACACTGAGGAAACCAGAATTGAAAGAGACATGTGTACCCCAATGTTCATCGCAGCACTGTTTATAATAGCCAGGACATGGAAGCAACCTAGATGTCCATCAGCAGATGAATGGATAAAGAAAGCTGTGGTACATATACACAATGGAGTATTTCTCAGCCATTAAAAAGAATACATTTGAATCAGTTCTGATGAGGTGGATGAAACTGGAGCCTATTATACAGAGTGCAGTAAGCCAGAAAGAAAAACACCAATACAGTATACTAATGCATATATATGGAATTTAGAAAGCTGGAAAAACAACCCTGTATGCGAGACAGCAAAAGAGACACAGATGTATAGAACAGTCTTTTGACTCTGTGGGAGGGGAGGGGGGATGATTTGGGAGAATGGCATTAAAACATGTATAATATCATATAAGAAACAAATCGCCAGTCCAGGTTCAATGCAGGATATAGGAAGCTTGGGGCTGGTGCACTGGGATGACCCAGAGGGATGGTATGGGGAGGGAGGTGGGAGGGGGGTTCAGGATGCGGAACACGTGTACACCCGTGGTGGATTCATGTTGATGTATGGCAAAACCAATACAATATTGTAAAGTAAAAAAAATTTTTAAAAAGAGGATGAAACGATTAGATAGCATTACTGATTCAATGGACATGAATTTGAGCAAAATCCAGGAGATAGCGGAGGACAGAGGAGCCTGGCATGCTGCAATCCATGGGGTGGCAAAGAGTTGGAAATGACTTAGAGACTGAACAGCAACAAGAACAGAATGCATTAGGATTCCTAGGAGCGCTTGTCATTTGAGGGCTTTCCTTGTACTCCTGAAGTTCTGTACAGATGCAACACGGAGGGAGCTCTGGAGGCCTGCTTTGCATTTCCCCCACCCCTGCAAAGCACACAGGGCCTGCCCCAACTGGGAGACTCAGATCGATGGCCCAGGGTCCTCCTGGCTTGTGAGCTGTGGGGACCCTTCACCTTGGGTAGTCACTGGGCAGGTGCGGATAGTTCCCCTGCCCCAGCCAAAGGCGAAGCACTGTCCACATGCCCCACACTCACACACGTGCGCCTCACCCCAAGAACCCAGGACACTCTTGGTGTATGAATTGACTCTGTTGTGTTGGAACATGTTTCTGGATGTAGCTGCTGTTACAATGATGGGAGGGGGCAAAGAAGGCCTGGCATGCCAGTCCTCAGGGTAAGACTGTGCATGATTCCTGGAACGCTGAGCTCCTGGGCTGGGCTTCACACCTGCTGCCTTGGCTGTGCCAGGCCCTAGGGGCAAGCAGCAGAGGCCTGATGGGAGCCTGGGGGAGGCCAACCTCCACCCAGAAGGGTGGTCTCCCAGCCCCGCTGATTAGAAGGGAGGTCCTTCTCCCTTCTTGGTGCAAATGCTTGTAAACCCACGAAGCGGAGGTCCATGCCTGGCTCAGGCCCAGATGACATCTGGACAGCGCATCACACTGAAAGGAAGAAGAGCAGTTACCAAGGTGTCGGGGAGCATCACCACGGGGCAGCAGGAGTGCCGGAGCAGCCGGCCCATCTTCCAGACGGAGAGCAGCGCCACCACCAGGATCAGCATGAAGCCCACGAAGGCAAACAGGGCCAGCGCCAGAGGCAGGGCCTCTCCTGAAAACAGAAAGACAGGAACCGGCTTAGGAGACAGCCCTGAAGACCAACTCACTCACCAGTCCTGGGCCTCCCTGGCCTTCCCGGGATTGGCTCTGCAGACGGATCAAGAAAGCAGACTCCGGCACCCTGAGATCTGACATATGCCCCAGGGACAAGAGTGACCACCATTCAATCGTTTTTCTAGAATCCAGATTGGTTTCCAGAAAGCCAAGGAAGATTACAGTCTTTTTCTTGGGAAGGAAAAGGGAGGAGCCTCGTGCATTAAGCACTAGCTGTGTTTGCACACACCTTGGCACCACTGCCAGAAGGAAGGCAGAGAGCCAGGCCCCCAGGCAGGATGAGGGGGCGGTGCCCAAGAGCACAGCCCAGAAGGGAGCTGGGCGGTAACTGAAAACAAAGTGTGCTTCACAATTTTCTCTTGGCGTTGATCTGTATTACGGAGGAAAATATTGAATTCAGAACACAGTCACATAATAACTCTGATGTATTAAGTCCTGGCGATGGTTGAAGTGACTTACCCCAAGTCACACAGGGAGGGCCATGCTCCAAATGCTACTAAGTGATGTATCAGAGAGTGCCAAGTCTGAGCATCTGGAGATGTGGAAGTGGGGGATGGGTTATTTCCCCATCTCTCCATCCTGTTCGTGTAGCCCCTCTGAGCTGGGCTGCTCACCCACAGTGTGAAGGGTGGCACAGCTGATGCAGCTGCAGAGAAGCTGGGAGGGTCTCCTCAGTGCTTTTGGAAACTATTTGGCAGCACACATCAAGAGACGGGGCTTCCCAGGAGGCTCCGTGGTAAAGATTCTGCCTGCCAATGCAGGGGACGTGGGTTCAATCCGTGGGTCAGGAAGACCCCCTGGAGAAGGAAATGGCAGCCCACTCCAGTATTCTTGCCTAGAAAACCCCATGAAAAGAGGAGCCTGGTGGGGTATAGTCCACGGGGTTGCAAAAGAGTCAAACACGACTGAGTGACTGAGCACACAGCACGCATCAGGAGACACACAAATGTTCAGACTCTTTCATCCCCTCCTCTGAGTAGATTCCCAAGAATAACTCCAAAGAGGACAAAACATACACATAAAGCAATTCACAGCAACGTCTAGATTAGAGCCTCAGCTTCATAACCAGCTGTCCGCAGAGCCCACAGCAGCACACCTGCACCTCCCTCCACCCCAGCATGTTCTGGTGCATTCCCTCATAGCACGAGCCACGACGGGAAACCATTGCATTTGCTTACTTGTCTGTCTACTCAACTAGAAGGTAAGCTCAGTGAGGGCAGGGACTTGTCTGCTATATCCCAGTGACAGTGCTCAGTAATTATTCACTGAATGAATGAATGAATCAGTGAAAATGAACATCATCTTCAAAAGCAGATGGAAATGGGTACTTCCAGGAGTAGGCCAGTGGTTAGGAATCCACCTGCCAATGCAGGGGACATGGGTTTGATCCCTGGTCTGGGAAGATCCTATATGACACTGAACCATTAAGCCCATGTGCCACAGCTACTGAGCCTGTGCTCTAGAGCCCACAAGCCGCAACTACTGAGACCCCATGCTCTGCAACAAGAGAAGCCACTGCAATGAGAAGCCTGAGCACCGCACGTAGAGCACAGCCCCTGCTTGGCGCAACTAGAGAAATCCCACATGCAGCAAGGAAGACCCAGCACAGACAAAAACTAAATAATTTTCTTTAAAAAGCAGATGGAAATGACCTAAATATCCCCAAGTAGAGGATGATTTACTACATCATCAAATATCAGCATGGCAGGTCAGGAGGTTAGCTATTAAAATGAGAATTCAGTTCAGTTCAGTTCAGTCGCTCAGTCGTGTCCGACTCTTTGCGACCCCATGAATCACAGCACGCCAGGCTTCCATGTCCATCACCAACTCCCAGAGTTCACTCAAACTCATGTCCATTGAGTCAGTGATGCCATCCAGCCATCCCATCCTCTGTCGTCCCCTTCTCCTCCTGCCCCCAATCCCTCCCAGCACCAGAGTCTTTTCCAATGAGTCAACTCTTCGCACAAGGTGGCCAAAGTACTGCAGTTTCAGCTTTAGCATCATTCCTTCCAAAGAACACCCAGGGCTGATCTCCTTTAGAGTGGACTGGTTGCATCTCCTTGAGAATTAGGACACATAATATGCACAGGCGTGTCCACTGCAGCATGGGTGGCAGTCACAAAACACTGGGGAGCACAGAATACACCTAGTTGCAGGGTTCTGTTACACGTATTGTGACACATCCACACAGCGGCTTGTTATGCATCTTTAAAACGAGGTAGATCCATAGGTGCTGACGTGAACAGACGTTCACAACAGCAATACCAAGTGACGGCACGGGTGGTGCGGAGCAGTAAGCACAGTACAGTCCCAGCTGTGCTGGTGAGTTCTGGCCTCACACGATGATTGCAAAATTAAACACCACACTTGCCAAAGGAAACCTCCTCAATGGTGTGGGGAGAATGGAAAACTTGGATCAGGAGGATCACCTGGAGGACGAAATGGCAACCCACTCCAGGATTCTTGCCTGGAAAATTCCAGGGACAGAGGAGTCTGGCCGGCTATAGTCCATGGGCTCACAAAAGAGTCAGACACGACTGAGCAACTGAGCTCATACACACATATGCACACTTCTTACTCTACATACTTCTCTGTTGTTTGAATTTTTTTTAACAAGCTTGACCTACATGGTTCTAAAAAATAGTATAAAATGGTAATCAGAAAGTCTTCATGAAAAATGTTTTAATATGATATTTGTGAAAAAGCAGACACAAAACATATGTATAATACAACTGGAACATATGTCTACATGAAGGATAACACCCCTTTAGAGGATAATTTGGAAACAGCAGTCAAAATTCAAATGTGTATCCCTTCAACCCAGCAACTCTGCTGCCAGGAATTTATCCTTCACATACACCAGCAAGTGATCTATGTACCAGGTAACTAATGAGAGCATTGGCTATAATAGCAAAATATCAGGAAAAATCCTAAATAGCTCTCAATACCGCGCACGTGAGCTCAGTTGCTTCAGTCATCTCCAACTCTTTGCTACTCTACAGACTATAGTCTGACAGGCTCCTCTGTCCATGGGATTCTCCAGGCAAGAATCCTGGAGTGGGTTGCCACGCCCTCCTCCAGGGGATCTTCCCAACCCAGGGATCAAATCCCCGTCTCCTGTGTCTTCTGCCTTACAGGCAGATTCTTTGCTGCTGAGCCACCAGAGAAGCCCACCCCTCAATAGAGGGGTAGTTAAATTAGTTATAGGTATACAACACACAATGGAAAACTAGGTAGCTAGTAAAAGAAGGTTAAAGAAATTCTTTTTTAGATATGAAAAAATCTATAATATGTAGAAAGTGAAAAAGACTTTATAGATCCAGAAGATCTATAAAAAGATCCAGAACAGTGCACAGAGTATGCTACCATTTGTGCTAAAAAGAAGAAACATATATAATAATTTATTTCCATTTACTTGTAAATGCATTGGGAAGTTTTCAGAAAGATATACAAAGAGCTAACCCCTATGGGGGAGTGGATAGGAATGACATGGATGAGGAAGAGGAGGAGGAAGCCAATTCCAAATTCTTATCATATTTTTTGAAATATATATGTACCAAATATTCAAAGTTATATTTTAAAAACTAAAAAGCTATACACAAATGTCACTAGCAGTGTCTGTATGGCAGAATCATGGGATATGGGGTTTCATTTTGTTCATTTTCATTGTAGGTTTGTAGACCATAAAAAATTTAAGGGAAAAAAATTAAAGAAGAGGATTCTACAGACTTTCCGTCAGGCCCCTCCCAGCTGAGAGCTGTGCTACACAGTGGGCACCCCCTCACAAGGTCTGACCTTCAAGGGCCCCAGCCGCCTCACCTGCACTGGCCCCTGATTCGCAGGCAGCGGCCACCTGGTCAACCAGCTTTGCAAAGTCTGTCCTCAGGCCTCGGAAGCTTTCAGGGAGAAAGCGTGCCAGACAGCTGCCAAGGGACCCCCACCCAGCCCGAGGGTGGACTTTCACCTCAGGATTGGGGTGGGGATTAGGACACAGCACAGTTTCACCACCAGAACCCATGCAGCCTGGGGGAGCAGGTCAGGGAAACCAAGGGGAGACTCAGAGCCAGAGGAAGTAGCAGGCGCTGTGCAGCCCCAGGAGGGCAGGCAGGCTGCCTTACCTTGCACCTTGACACATTCTGTCGGGCTGAAGGCACTGTGCCGCCCGATGGCCTTCACGAAACGTCCGGGCCTTCACACAGTATGCCGCCCCGGGCTCCACCGTCTCCAGGTACACGGGAAGGACCCCCGGCCTCACCACTTTGATGTGTTCCTTTAGGAAACCAGAGAACAGTCACACCCTGAGTGAAGCAGGCCAGGAAAGGGAGAGGAGGAGGGAAGGAAAGCTGTCAATACTTCCTTTCCAGCATGCTTACATAATGTTCCTCTCATTCTTTCATTTATTCATTCACTCATTTTTAAAAAATTACTCATTTATTTAGCACGTATTGTGTGCCATGCACAGTCTCAGGCACTGAACAAAACAGGGACACCCAGCACCGAAGAGAACAAAAAGTTCCTGCCCTCGCAGAGCTTATGTCATATATGAGGAAGCCAGACCATTGATAACACACATCAGGTGGTGATGAGAGTTATGAGGAATCATGGAGCAGGACTAGCAGGTAGAGAGTGACGAGGAGGCACCAGCAGAGTGGCTCGGGGAGGCCTCTCTGATAGGCTCATATTCGACAGAAAGCTGACTGGGTGCTTGGCCCGGCCATGACTTCCAGAGGGTCAGTGAAGAGGAGCACTTCAGCCAGTGGGCAGTGCCTCCTCATGCATGCACCCATCCACTGTCTGTCCGTCCATCTGCACAGCCCTCCACCTCTGCCACCCCTGAGACCTGCAGAGGCTTGTCTGGGCCAAGCCCAGGTGACTCAGGGCAGGTGCTCCTCTCCCAAAGAACCTGAGGGACCTGCCCGTTCCCTGCAGCCCAGGCCCCAATCTGCTCCCACATGACTGCATCCGCCTGGCTCGCAGTGCCAGGCCCTACCACTGGGCCCTGACCCAGCAGGAGTAAATGCTAGGAACCGTGGCTACTCCCCTTCCAGGGGCATGTGGTGGGGCGCATGTCCTGGCATTAGCTCAGGGGTACCCTTGGCCAGAGAAGGGTCTATCAAAGGCCAGCCAACATCTGGCAACCCCTAGGCTTGGCCTGATAAAATCAGCAGGCCCAGTCAGATTTCTTGTCCTGGGAACTGGTATTGAGGAACTGAATACCCAGCCAGAAGCAGGGACCAAGGGGAGAGGACATGGTGAGGGGAGTCAGTCGCAACCAAAGGCACTCACGGGAAGGAGTGATGAGGGGTCAGGGCAAGCTGGGGTGAGGGCCACGGACAGAGCACATAGAGAGGACCCCAGGGGGAAGCAAGGGCTCCCCAGGTGGACGGGGGCCTCTGGGTGAGCGAGGCTGTGCAGCAGCCTGGCTCTGGGCCTGCTCCAGTCACAGATTCTGTGAGAGCCCCCGACAGCACCGTGTTAATCCTTGTGGCAGGGCTTCTCGGGTGACTCAGTGGTAAAGAATCCTCCTGCCAATGCAGGAAATGCAAGTTCAATCCCTGGGTCAGAAAGATCCCCTGGAGAAGGAAATGACAACCCACTCCAGTGTTCTTGCCTGGGAAATCGCATGGACAGAGGAACCTGACCTGATGGGCTATATTCCATGGGGCGCAAAGAATCAGACACAACTGAGTGACTAAACAACAGCAATCCTTGTGACAGAGCCTACTTTTCCCTGCGCTGATTCGAGTGGGTTTTATCACTGTTTCAGCTTGGACAGGGCTCCATAGGTGCACCCACACTTCATGCCTTCTGCTGCCGCAGCTCAGGCACTCCCTCTGAGAGAGCTGACCTCCCACCCAGCCTGGCCTGCAGCACCCACCCCACAGGGAGGGGCCGTGCCCCATCTAGGCATTCCCGGTGGCCCATTGGCTCACAATTAGGGTTGTTTATTAGCTAGCTTCTGGCTCTCTGCCCCGAATTCTGCACCCAGCCCAGATGCACACCCTCAAGAAGCTGGGACCAGCCTCGTATACTTATGAAATCATCCAGTTGATCTGCAACAGTCCTGTCTGCTGCCCCTAAACAGCAGGAAGAATGGCTGAGAAGACATGCTGATGGGAGAGAAGAAATGCATTGCACAGGTATTGTGGATCCAACTACGACAGAGTTTAAAGCCAGGAGGTGGCCCCTCTACTTCAGCGAATATGTCCTAAGACGGCTTCCAGCTAAAGTCTGGGTGGGACGAAGGCAGTCCTTTGAGTTTGATGCTGCCAGCATTGTCAGCCTACACCGATTCCTGTGTGCCTTCATTTCACCCAGGCCTGCTCATCCTCTGGCCACCCCAGACAGCAGGCACTGCAGGGGCCAGCCTTCCTCATCCAGCTCTCAGAGCTTCTCCAAAGTCTAACTCGAAGGCCCAGGCTGCAAGTCTCACCTTGGCACCGGGCTCCCTTCTCCAGTAGGACACGAAGAACTCAAAATGGGGCCCCAGATCTTCCAGCTTAATAAGCAGGTGGAAGCCGTCCATGGTGATCTCCATCCCAGGCGGGGTGAGGATGGCTGTTGGCAAGACAAGGGGAGAGTCAAAGCCAGTCCCAGACAGGACTGATTTCTGTCCAGGGAGACCATGACCAAACCATCAGTGGAAACACGCCAGGCTCATGGGAGGGGAGGGGTTTTGATGCGGCTTCATGGCATGCAGAAGCAAGACTGTACTCAGCAGGTGCTCAGCAAACTCTTTGTGAATGACGCGCAAATGAAAAAAACAAACAACAGCCATGTAGTACAATTCACATAGATCAGTGACATATACCGTCTGCTGCTAACTTTCAAACATCAGCAGATCAGCAGCTTGTGGATGGGTTGGCCTTTCTAGTCCCAGTCCAAGGAGTCTTCATCTCATAGCGTTATGGAAAGTCAGAGGGTTTTACAAATTCCAAGAATCAGCTCTAGTAATTACAACCTAAGCACAAACACCATCTTTCATGTTATTGGATCCAAAACAGAGAGACCCCGCAGGCCCCATGGATACTTTCCACTTAGTAGACCAGGAACCAAAGAGCCCACACAGACAGTCTTCAGTCCCTGCCTACTGATGATGGATCCAGACCTTCGTCTCAGATCCAGACACTGCAAGACCAGAAGGGCCACCCTAATTGTGGGCTGTGGCTTGGGAGTGTGTTCTGGCTAAATCCTCCTGCACCGGGGTCAGTGGACACTCAACAGAAAGGCAGTTCCTGCAGGGAGTTTTCAGAGAACAAAGTATTTCCTGGCATCTAAAGAGCTGCTTGGAAAGAGGGCAGGAGGACTTGGGAAGTCAGGGGCCAACTGTGCAAAACATACCCAGATTAGAGGTTTCATATGAGCACACAGCACCACTAGAATTGCCTCTGAAACACCTCCAGTAAGAAAGGAGATGTTTGACTCCTCCACTTTTAATTTAAACATGATTAGAACTGGATCCCCTGATCTCCATCTATGTAGAGAATAGAATTAGACAAAATGACCACATGTCATTTCCGTTCAGATGATTTTCTGACAACGTTGGGGCAGGAACTTCTCTCCTAGGTACTCTACATACTCATCTCATTTAATCCAACCAGCAAGCTTCAGAAAGTAAATATTACTCCTACTTACAGATGACATAGCAGAGCCTCAGAGAGGTTACATGACATTCCCAGAGTCACCCAGTGAATGGCCAGACTTTAAGCTCATGTCTTTCCACGTTTCTAGACTCTGTTGTGTGGGGTGATTTTTAACTCCCAAGGAACAGGATGCACTTAGATCACTTAAATCAGACTCTAGGGATGGGTCCCGGAGATCAGGGGTTCTCAAGCTCTCCTGTGACTTGAATTTGCATTGAGGTTAAGAACCTCTGCTCTCAACAGGCTTCCCTTTAAGAACTGGGGATCCTTTCCAAGACAGCCTTAAAACCAGATTTTTCATGTATGAGGAGAAGCTGGGGTGGGGTTTTACAAAGGCCAAAAAGCAGACGTCATGCCCTGAGGAGTCTCAGTTTCCTCCCAGCTCTGCAGCTGGATCCACCTGTGTGAGGACCCTCATCCTCTGCTTCTGGGGCAGGTATGGAGACACCTTTCCTCAGCTCCTCAGCAGCGAGCCCTTTTCCTGTTTATACTTGCCTTTTCAAGCACAAGTTGCTACTGCACACACCCACCCTCAGAGCTGTGTAGACACTTCCTTATCTCCAAATGCCCCATGCCTGCCTTTCCAACAACAGCTGCCAGCCTCCAGCAATGATCTTGGCTGGAACCCTGTGCTTCCAGGAGCCAGAGGGAGGTGGTGCTGGTGCTGCCCAGGCACTGTGGGTGGAGGCAGAGCTACAGCAGCCTCCGGTGCCCCTCCGGCTACCCCAGGGCCTGGCACTGGGATCCCATTGCTTCCACCATGTCCTACCATGGGAGAGAGGGCAGGCAGAGGAGCCCACATCCTGCACCAAAATTCCTACTGGTATCCATTCCAAAAGGACTTCCCTGTAGCTCTAACAGTAAAGAATCTGCCTGTGATGCAGGAGACCAGGGTTCGATTCCTGAGTCAGGAAGATCCTCTGGAGAAGGGAATGGCAATTCACTCCAGTATTCTTGCCTGGAGAATTCCATGGACAGAGAAGCCTGGTGGGCTACAGTTCATGGGGTGGCAAACAGTTGGACACGACTGAGCGACTAACATACACACACATCCATTCCAATGGTCCCACTCCCACCCCCTAGCTCTTCCCTTCTTCCTCTGCTTGCTGGCTCTCAACTCTGGGCATATCCCTAGGGTAATAATAATAATACAAATAGCTGAGTGCTATTACAAGGCAGCACTGCCCTGAGCATTTACACTTTTCATCTCACCCCCAACCACCCACCAAGGCAAGCCGTTGCCCCTCTCACTCAAGTGGCTGAGCCGGGATTTGAATCCCATCTGTCTGACTCTGGAGGACCAAGTTCTCTCTCAGCTCTATCTTCACCTCCTCCAGCAGGGGCTCCCTCACCTTCTAACCCTCCTGGTTTCTCCCAACTCCCACGCTCCTCAGGAAGCTCTGACTCACTCCATTAATTTAGAGGCTGCCCCGACCTCCCCGTGTCCTCACTCCCAGCAGAGGGTCACCTGTCACCCAGAGAATACAGGTCCCCAAAGACCTTTCATTTGCCTTTCCTGTGTGTCCCCGGGGGTCACATCATCACCCACAGCTGTCTTTGTACCTCCACTCAATCCCCCAGTTGGCAGCCTGCCCAACATCCCCGCTCCTCCTGCTCCATGAGACCACTTTCAAGAGGACCTATTTGGGGGACTCCCTCAGGTGCAGCAGCAGCCGTCTGTTCTCCCTTCTCTGACTCTCTCCCTGTCCTCCATTCTCTTCAAACCCTAGGTTTCCCAGAATCCTAGCCTGGTTCTATTTGTCCCCATATCTTGTCCCTGGACACCCTCACCTGCTCTCAAGCCGTTAGCTATTAATTTCATTTTGTGTGTCTGTGACCTGTCTGAGTCCCAGGGCCTGATTCCCAACTGCCAATCAGACATCCATGGGATGATGTCTGTTAGGAATCTCAACCTCAAAGAGCCCAAAGCCAGCAGCATCTCTTATTCCTCAGACCAGCCGCCCCTCCTGGGTCCTCTTCCTTGGATGGCACTCCTCCTAACCCCATCTGGAAGCTGGGTGCCATCACCATCTCCCCCACCTCTGTCTCACGGGAACTGGTCACCGAGCTCTGTCCCTTCTAACTCAACCATGTCTCTAGAATTTGTCCTCTCCTTCCCATGCCTCCCCCTCCTCTAGGATCACGATCCACCCTGGTTCAGCTGGAATGTTACAGCCCTCTCTTCACTCTTCCCATGGCCTGCAGGTCTCTCCTACTCCAGCTCACTTTCCACACCACAGCCAGTGCGACTGTTCTGTAGGCAGACCTGGACCAGATCCCCTCTTCTTCCATGACGCTCCTCTACTGATCTGATGAGACTTCATGTCGAAGCCCTTCACCGTGTGACCAGCTGCTTCCTCACCCCCAGCCATCCAGACCCTGCTCCTGCTCTTTCCCCTCACACCCTGCTACACACTGGGTATTGTTTGCACTCTGCCAGTTTGGTCACCAATCCAGATTCTTCCCTTACTTCTTTCTCAGTACGTTTGCCAGGTTCCATTGCTATAGAAAAGTTATTTATTTCCAAAGGGCTGTTTTTGGTCACTGTGATCATGTATAGACCCTATTGCCAAAGAAGATGCTTACACAGGCAACAAAGATGGGGCCAGTAAGCCTCAGATGGGAGGCAGTGTTAAGAGTTAATGATGTGTGATCATGGTAGGGAAAGGCCGTCCTAGCGCTTCTACCCACTTCCAGAGCACTTTTCCTTCCAGAGACAGTCAGGAATAACTTCCAAAGTCTCATTTCAAAATGAGAGAGAGGAAGCAGCTGGCAATGTTTTCAACAGACCAGTTAGGGTTGTCTATGTTTGCAGCATTCTGACTTTATAAGACTCATTTGATGCTGAAGAGAATCCCAACAGTCTCAGTGAGCACAGCTGCTGCAGGGGAGGCTGCTGGGGTCAGGGGAGTAAGGAGAGAAGGGCCTTACTTGAGTTCTGGTTAAAGCGGTGCTTCAGAGTGCTCCAGGTCGAGGTCAGCGAGCCCAGGGTGGCCCTGACCCGGAGGCTGTACGACACAGTGGCGGTGATGTCCTCTGTGATGTCACACTCAGGCCTTTGAGTGGGTGAGCACCAGATGCTGGGGATCCAGATGTGGCTCGTGTACAGGCTCTCATACTCCCTGGCCAAAGAGAGGAGGGGACAGCGTCACACCAGGCCCTTCCACCCTGGCTCAATGATGGTTTCAAGTAACCGCCTCCTCCGCTAACTTTTTATGGGCCAGGAAAACAAGTATTTGCTCCACATTCCTTTCCTCCCCTCTCCTCCGTCACCAACCATCCCTTCTTTCTGACTCCTTCTCCAAAGACAGGGAGCCTCAGGCATCAACCCCGCTCTGTCCTGGTCTCTCCATCTGCACGGTCACCACCCTAGTCTCAGCGACTGTCACCCCTTGCCTTGCTGTGTCTCTGGACAGATTTTCCTACTTCCCTTCCTGCCAGTCTTCAGACCATTTGTCACTCAGCAGAGCAGAGCATTTCTCTCCTTAGTGACTTCCAAAGAGCCTAGAATGGAATGCATACTCTCCCCGGCTGACAAGAATCTCTGGCCTTCTTGCTCCGCCCCTAAAGGTGATACTCCCTCCACACGGTCCTCCTCACGATTCCTCCAACTTGGCAACGTGCTGCTGTGTCTCAGTGCCCTGCCCTCAGTGTGAGTGCCCTGCATTCACACTGCTTGCCCACTCCTGTCCTTCAGATATTGGCTTAAATATCACATCCTCAGACAGACCTTCCCTAACCATCAGATAAAAAGCTGCCACAGAGCCAACTCACTGTGCAATGGATTTTAGCTCCCTCCTAGAACTGATTTCTATCTGAACTTACCCACAGCAGTGCTGCCTGATAGAACTTCCTGTGATGGTGAAAACCTTCTGTATTTGTGTTGTTTTACAATGGCACCCCACTCCGGTACTCTTGCCTGGAAAATCCCATGGATGGAGGAGCCTGGTAGGCTGCAGTCCATGGGGTTGCTAAGAGTCGGACACGACTGAACGACTTCACTTTCACTTTTCACTTTCATGTATTGGAGAAGGAAATGGCAACCCGCTCCAGTGTTCTTGCCTGGAGAACCCCAGGGACGGGGGAGCCTGGTGGGCTGCCGTCTATGGGGTCGCACAGAGTCAGACACGACTGAAGTGACTTAGCATAGCATAGCATACAGTAGCCTGTAGCCACAGATGGCTGTTAAGAACTTGAAATGTGGTTCATATGACTAGGAAACAGACTTTTGAATTTAATTTTGATTAATTTAAGTATAAATAGCTGTCCGTGTCTAGTGGCTACCACATTGGACAGTGCAGACCTAGTGTACTTATTTCTTTAAGTTTTTACTGTCTCCTCCTCTAAATGTAATCTTCTTCTGCCTGGAAACTTTGTGGTCTGTACCCCTGAGCCTAGGAGAATGTCTATGCATGTAGCTGCTTGGTTTGTATGAATTGTTAGTGAGCTTTACTGAGTACCTTTTGCATCCCTGTCACTCCTTGACAGCTCTGAGAGCCTGGACACCTGGAGAAGGACCAGCTGACCTATAGGGTCACAATTTGTTTTGGCTCCTGGAGGCAAGCGTACTGTCAGGAAAACTGAGGTCTCACCGACCCCTAAAATATCTGAGTCTCCAAATAATTTCTCTTCCTCAAGTCAGAGCCAAACTCATTTCATCTTAAGATTTTCTTCAGCTTTAGACAACTGACTCACTGTTGGAAAGAAACTTCACGAAAATGTGTTTATATACTTTTGTGTTCCCAGAGAGTTCACTGCCAAATCCATGGGACAATTTCCCTTGTTGCTTCAATTCTCTTAGGGCCCATGAAGACAGAGGAGGCAGATCATAGGAAATCATCTTTCTCTGGGCTCACAAAGCCTTCTTGAGCTCTGGAATGAGGGCTGTGCCTCTAGGAATCAACTACTGCCTAAAGGAGAGAAACTGAAAAACAAAACAACAGCAACAACAACAACAAACGCTCACCCCTGGTACTCGACAGAATAGTGTACTATTTCTTCAGGCACAGTCACTGGGCTCCATGTCAAGACGTGCTTCATGTTGGTTGATTGCACAGAGAGGTTCTGAGGGGCAGGTAGAACAGCCACTCCATCTGGGACCAAGGAGACAGACAAGCTGACAAGGCGAGTTCACCTCAGGGAATGCCACAGCTTCAGGTTAGTTTCTAACGAAAAGTCAGACATGCTTAGGAACTAGTCAGTCAGTCATTTCAGTCCCTCAGTCATGTCCGACTCTTTGTGACCCCATGAACCACAGCACGCCAGGCCTCCCTGTCCATCACCAACTCCCAGAATTTACCCGAACTCATGTCCATTGAGTCAATGATGCCATCCAACCATCTCATCCTCTGTCGTCCCCTTCTCCTCCTGCCCTCAATCTTTCCCAGCATCAGGGTCTTTTCAAATGAGTCAGCTCTTTGCATCAGGTGGCCAAAGTACTGGAGTTTCAGCTTCAACATCAGTCCTTCCAATGAACACTCAGGACTGATCTTTAGGATGGACTGGTTGGAACTAGAAGAAACTCTAATTTTACCATATTTGTGTTCATGCTAAATATTGCTATCATCATTGTAATTCTCCCTTTGGTGATTAGCATATTAACATTAATATTAATATGTATGTGTATGGGTGCTTAGTTGTGACTCTTTGTGACCCTATGGAATACAACCTGCCAGGATCCTCTGTCCATGAGAATTTCCAGGCAAGAATACTGGAGTGGGTTGCCATGCCCTTCTCCATGGGGATCTTCCTGACCCAAGGATCAAACCCACATGCCCTGCATCTCCGGATTGCAGGCTGAATCTTTACCACTGAGCCATCTGGAAAACCCAGTTAATATTAATAATAATAGCTAACATTATTGACATTAATAATGGTTAGTATTTTTGGTCACCTGATACAAACAGTCAGCTCATTGGAAAAGTCCCTGATGCTGGGAAAGATTGAAGGCAGACGGAGAAGAGGGCATCAGAAGATGAGATGGCTGGATGGCATCACTGATGCAATGGACATGAACTTGGGCAAACTTCAGGAGATGGTGAGGGACAGGGAGGCCTGGCGTGCTGCAGTCCATGGGGTCGCAAAGAATCAGACATGAATGGGCGACTGAACAACAATATTACTGAGCACTTACCAAGCTCTATCTATGCCGTGAGCTCGATTATCACATGATTTTCTCATTTAATTCTCATGACCATACTGGGATGTAAGGACCATCAGTTTCTCTGTTGTACAAGTGAGAAAACTGAAGCACATTATATACAACCCTTGTGTCACACTGGCCTCGATGCAGGCCTGGACTTTGTTTGGACTTTGCCACTGAATTTGTGACCATAAACACGTTGCATAAACCTGAGCTCCCCACCTCTACATGGCAAACCCATATCGGCTCCTGCCGGCTTCTTATCACCAGCCCCTCTTGCTACTGCCATCCTCAGAGCAATTCCTTTGTGTCCCCAAAATGGCCAAACGTGGCACAGCTGCTATTTGGAAAGTGCAGGCTCAGGTCTGCCATGGAAGGAGTCCAGTACAGAAGGGCACCAAGCCAGTTGGGAGACTCCACCCCAGACAGCCTGCAGGCCTCTGAGCCAGATGAGACTCAAGCATCTGCTCATGCAGCTGTGTGCCCAGAGTGTGCACACAGTGGGTCTACAGCTTGCACACAGAATCAAAGCTGATTTGTGATTCTTGTGATTCTTCACAGAATCATCTGTGAAGCTGATCCCTTATAAGGACTTTGCAGCCCCAGTCTGGATCTCCTACTGTGGTTTCCCCTCTGACTTTTACATACTCCCCTTTTAATGCCCAACACCTGCCTCCTTTTGCTGTTACAGTTGCAGTGATAACATCAACAGCACAGTGTGTATGAGGCTGGGACCCTCGCCTGGGGCTTTTCATCTTTGTGTCTGTCTCCAAATTGGCACCTGCTGTTCGTTATCAAGTCCTGTAACCATGAGGGGATGGGGGCTGCCAGGAACATCCCACTTAGTGCCCTTGTGGGCACTAATGTAAGACCCTGGTGATGCAGCCCAGTCTCACTCTCAGCATCCAGGGCTTGGCCTGTGAGGAAACACCTGGGGTGCCCTCAAGGGAGGCTTCCTGCCCTCCCCACCCTTATACTTGTCGTCATCCAAGGGAAGAAAGGGCAAAGAGCCAGCTGCAATAAGATAGCACAGGAGGGCAGGGTGTAGTCCCTCTGACATGTTTCCTCTGGTGAAGTAGACAAAACATTTCCCTAGTCAGATATGTGAGGATTTTAAAACTATAAACATAAAGAACTCTCAAAAATGAAATCTCCTGGCCCAGATACTGGAGAATACGAATGTGAGATGTGAGACTTGGACCATAAAGAAAGCTGAGCACTGAAGAATTGATGGTTTCGAACTGTGGTGCTGGAGAAGACTCTTGAAAATCCCTTGGACTTCAAGGAGATCGAATCAGTCCATTCAGGAAATCAGTCCCGAATATTCATTGGAAGGACTGATGCTGAAGTTGAAGCTCCAGTACTTTGGCCACCTGATGTGAGGAGCTGACTCATTGGAAAAGTGTCTGAGGCTGGGAAAGATTGAGGGCATGAGGAAAAGGGGGAACAGAAGATAAGATGGTTGGATGGCATCATCAGCTCAATGGACGTGAGTTTGAGCAAACTCTGGGAGATGGTGAAGGACAGGGAAGCCTGGCATGCTGCGATCCATGTGGTCACAAAGAGTCGGATACTACTTATCAACTGAACAACACCACAAACTATGAAATAGTTAAAGAGAAAGTAGTACCAATTTTATACAATATCTTCCAGAAATCAAAGAGGAAAAAACTTACTTTATGGGGTCAGTATTACCCTGATACCAAAATCAGACAATATTATGTATATATTTTTAAAAGCAAAAGACTACAGATCAATATGTCTCAGGCACTTAGATGCAAAAATCTTTGACAAATACAATCCAAATTTGGTGTTGTATAAGACTATATACCCTGATCAAGTGGGATTTATTCCAGGTATGCAAGGCTGCTTCAGTATTTGAAAATCAATTAATGTAATCCACCACGTCAACAAGATCAAGAAGAAAAATCATAATTGTTTCAACTGACACCAAGAAAGCATTTACAAAATTCAACACCCATTAATAATTTAAAAACAAAACAAAAAGAAAAAAAGAAACCGTTTCTTTGAATTATGAACAACAGGAATTATTTCAATTTGATAATGACCATCTATAAAAAACCTACAGCTGGATTTTCCTGGTGGCGCAGTGGATAAAAATCTGCCTGCCAATGCAGGAGACACAGGTTTGATCCTTGATCTGGGAAGATCCCACATGCCGTGGAACAGCTAAGCCCGTACAGCACAGCTACTGAGCCCAAGTTCTCGAGCCTGCCAGCCACAACTACTGAAACCTGTGCACCTAGAGCCTGTGCCCACAGCAAGAGAAGCCACACAGTGAGAGGCACTGCAATGAAGAGCAGCCCCTGCTCACCGCACCTAAAGAAAGCCCATGCAAATCAGTGAAGATCCAGCATAGCCAAAAGCCACCTACAGCTAGCATCTTGTTCAATGGTAAAAGGCTGGATGCTTTTCCCTATATCAAGAATGAGGCAAGGATGCCCACACTTATCACTTTTATTTGACATTGTACTAGAAGTTCTAGCAACTGTAATAAGGCAAACTAAGGAAGTGAAAGACATTACAGCTTGGAAAATAAGTGATAAATCTCCCTCTATTTCCAGGTGACATGTTAGGCTATGTAGGAAATCCCACAGAATCTACCAAAAAAGCCTCTGAAAACTAATAGTGAGTTTGGCAAGTTCATGGGATATAAGATAAACGTTAAAAAATTAGTTGTATCTCTAAATACTAGCAATGGACACTTACATGCAGAAACTTAAAATATTATTTGCAATCATTGCCCCTCCCCAAAAGAAAAACTCATGTGTAAATCTAATGAAACATATCTTTCTATGGGGAAAACACCACAATGCCAGTGAAAAAATTTCAAAGAAAATCTAAATAGATGGAGAGGCATACTGTGCTCATGGATTGGACAACTCAACATAGTTAAAAAGGTAATTCTCCCCAAATTGATATATACGTTTAACAGGGTTCCTATCAAAAACCCAGCAAGGTTTTTTTGTGGAGATAGGTAAGCTTTTCCTAAAATTTAAGAGAAAAGGCAAAGGCACAAGAATAAAACAATTTTGAAAAAGCAAAAGGTAAGAGAACTCAATCTACCCAATTTTAAAACTTACAATAATTAAGACTGTGTGGTATTGACAAAGCAATAGACACATAGATTGATGAAACAATATAGACATCCCAGAAATAGACCCACACAAATATGCTCAGCTGATTTTTGGCAAAGGTACAAAAGCAATTCACTGAAGGAAGGATAGCCTTTTCAACAAACAATATTAGAGCAATTGGCTATTTGCAGGCAAACAAAAAACCTCAACCTACATCTCACATGTTAGCAAAAATTAACTCAAAGTAGGCCATGGACTTGATGTAAAATGTGAAAGTCTAAAACTTTTAGGAAAAAACATAGGAGAAAATCTTCAGGGCCAAAGATTTCTCACACTTGACATCAAGGCATGATCCATAAAAGGAAACATTTATAAACAGGCATCACCAGAATTAAAATCTCTTGCACCACAAAGACCCTGTTAAGAGGATAAAAAGACAAGATACAGACTAGGAGAAAACATTTGCAAACAATATATCTCACAAAGGATTGTTATCTAGAACATATATATAAAGAATACTCAAAACCCAACAGTAAAAAAAGCAAGCAATTCAATTAGAAAATGAGTAAAAGATGTGAAGAGTAATTTCACCAAAAAAGCACACACAGATGGCAAACAAGCACATGAAAATATGTTCAATATCATTAGCTATTAGGGAAATGCAAATTTAAACTTCCATGAGAGAGTGCCACACAGCTATCAGAATGACTAAAAATTCTTACAGTGACAAAACCAAACCCTGGTGAGGACGCAGAGAAAGTGGGTCCCTCATCCATCGCTGGGTGGGAACAAAGTGGCACCACCACACTGGAAGGCCGTTCAGCAGTTTCTTGCAGAACTAAACTTGTAAATTACTACACAACCCAGCAAGTGCACTCTTGGGCATTTATCCCAAGGTAATGAAAATTTATATCACACTAAGTTTGCACAACAAATGTCCATAAACAAGATGGAATCAGCCCAGATGCCCACAGGTGAATGGTTAAACAAATATGGTATATCCAAGAAAAAGGAACAAACTACACGAAACAATCTGGATGAATCTCCAGGGAATGACACCAACTGAAAGAAGCCAAACCCCCAAAGTTACATACTGTATATTTCTATTTTTATAACATTTTCAAATGACAAAATTTTAGACTTTGAGAGATTAATGGTTGCCAGGAGTTAGGAAGAGTTGGGAAAGGCACAGTAGTGAGAGATGGGTGAGGTTATAAAAAGGCAACAAGACATATCATTGTGATATTGGAAATGTTCAGTATCTTGACTGCGGTGATAAATATACAAACCTTCACACACACACATACACATTCTCAAACAAATGCAAGTAAAGCTGGGGAAATCTGAATAAGATGTGTGGATTTTGTCAATACCAAGGATTTCAATATTCTAGTTGTAGTATTATACTATTGTTTTGCAAAATACCACTGGGGAAACTGGGTTTTCTGTATTATTTCCTTTTTTTAAAAATTTATTTGGCTACACCAAGTCTTTGGAGAAGGAAATGGCACCCCACTCCAGTACTTTTGCCTGGAAAATCCCATGGATGGAGGAGCCTGGTAGGCTGCAGTCCATGGGGTCGCTAAGAGTCGGACACGACTGAGCGACTTCACTTTCACTTTTCACTTTCATGCTTTGGAGAAGGAAATGGCAACCCACTCCAGTGTTCTTGCCTGGAGAATCCCAGGGATGAGGGAGCCTGGTGGGCTTCTGTCTATGGGGTCACACAGAGTCGGACACGACTGAAGCAACTTAGCAGTAGCATACCAAGTCTTATGAGGTATGAGGGATCTTTTTTAGTTGCAGCATGCAGGATTTTTTTTTTAAGTTTTGGCATGCAAACTCTTAGTTGTGGCATGTGAGATCAAGTTCCCTGACCAGGGATCAAACCCAGGGCCCCCTGCATTGTGGGGGTGGAGTCAGCCACTGGACCACCACGGAAGTCCCTCTGTGTTATATCTAATGAAAAGTGTGAAAGTGTTAGTTGCTCAGTCATGTCCAATTCTTTGCGACCCCATGTCCTGTAGCCTGCCAGGCTCCTCCGTCCATGGGATTCTCCAGGCAAGAATACTGGATTGGGTTGCCATTTCCTACTCCAGGGGATCTTCCTGACCCAAGGATTGAACCAGGGTCTCCTGCATTGCAGGCAGATTCTTCACCATCTGAGCCACCAGGAAAGCCCACTTATTTCTTATAACTGCATAAAAATCTAGAATTACAACAAAATTTCAGTTAAAAAATACAGTGCCATCACACCTAAAAAAATAACATTAATTCTGATTATCTGAATGACAGGATACATTTTAAAAGACCATGATAGGATAAACTCAAACAGGATGAAATGCATCTAGGAAAAAAGTTGTATAATTGAGTGCAGTCAATTAAATCAGCGAGGGAGACTGTTTACAGAGGGAGACCTAATGATTAGCCATCCCAATGATTAGGGCACTTACCAAGGCTTTAAGGAAGACACTCTGAGGTTGAATTTCTGGATATGTCTTTCTTCATGAAGGGCACACAGGCAGGACAACAGCAAGAGATGTCCCAACTTTTAGGTCACTCCATTATGCTATAGAGCTTCCCTGGTGGCTCAGAGGTTAAAGTGTCTGCCCGCAATGCGGGAGATCTGTGTTCAATCCCTGGGTCAGGAAGATCCCCTGGAGAAGGAAATGGCAACCCACTCCAGTATTCTTGCCTGGAGAATCCCATGGATGGAGGAGCCTGGTGAGCTACAGTCCATGGGGTTGCAAAGAGTCGAACACGACTGAGCAACTTCACTTTCTTTCATTATGCTATGCAACAGTTTGCACTTGTGTAACTGTCTTCACCTAGCTGTGCAATTCCAAATCTAATTCCATTATGGGCAAAATACTGTCTCATTCCTATATTAAAATGAAAATTACTGCTTCTTTCTGAGCCCTATGAGCAACATCTTCAATATCTTTATTCCACTTGTAGAGTATATTCCAAATTCTATCTTGGTTTCACTGTAGTTTATGTAGCACACACACACATTGGGAATGAGATGGAAAATCAGTAATGCCAATGAACTACTGATGCCAGGGTATGTTTAATTGGGTCACATAGAAAGTATGGAAGAGGACTTCCCTGATGGTCCAGTGGTTAAGAATCTACCTTCCAAGGCAGGGGGCACAGGTTCAGTCCCTGGTCTGGGCACTAAGATCCCACATGCCGTGCAGCCAAAATTTTAAATTAAACACACACACACACACACACACACACACACACGCACACACACACAACTAAGGTGGCACTACATGAGGAAGGATCCGTTTTATGCTAGGACACTAAATAGGGAACTCTAGTTTCAGCTCAACTCTAAGCGAGAGTGACTCCTTTCACCTATGAGAGGTTTTAAAATCCCCTCCAGTTGTTTGAGAAGGCACACGGTGGTCCTTAGAACGCAATTCAATGGAGAAAAACAAAACTTTGTCATCCACCCAGCAATCTCATTAACAAGAAATGTCATCTAAGAGCCAGGAGTAATATGTATTGAAGTCAAGTCCCTGAATAAACCAGTTAATAGACACTCTCCCTGATGTAAATAAGCAAATACAAAAACAAAGAATACAGTTAAGGGACTTCCCTTGGTGGTCCAGTGGTTAAGACTTCACTGTCCAAGGCAAGGGGTGCAGGTTCCATCCTTGGTCTGGGAGCTAACATCCCACAGCTCTCACAGACAAAAAATACAAAATGTAAGACAAAAGTAACATTGTAACGAATTCAATAAACACTTTTAAAAAGTACTTAAAAAAAAAAAAGGAATACAGTCAAGGGGGAAGGGGAGAGTAAGCTTGTAGTGAGAATGGGAAAGACACATTAGCCATAGGGAGGAGGGTACAAAATGGGGAAGTTTTTTGCTCAGCCACACTGGGTGAGAATTCTCCCGGGAGCTGGAGTGAGATGTTGGAATATCTTCTGGTCATTTGGTTCCTCTGAATAGTTACACTCTTGTCACTATAGAGAATTATTCTCTTTTAACTGTCTGACTCAGTATCTCAAGAAGGCCCATGGGGTGGAGCCTCTTGGATGGTGTTTCCAACAAAAACTTGAGCTGGGTGACTGTGACCTGACTATTAAGATTTTGGTGCTCAGTGTGGCAAAACTAGCTGAGCAACATTTTTTGCACAGAGCTGCATTCACAAAGCTGATCCCTTTTTCTTGTGGCCTGTTCATTTTCTATTGCACTGCAATATATTTCCACAAAGGCAGTATCTTAAAACAACATAGATTTATTATTGTCCAGTTCCATAGGTCAGGAATCTGAATCAGGTCTAACTGAGCTAAAATCAAGGCGTTGGCAGAAGAGCAGGCTCCAGGGAAGACTGTTTTCTTGCCATTTCCATTTGCTGGGACAAGGCCCCACCTTCTTGCGCACGGCCCCTCTTTCCTCCATTTTCAAAGCCAACAATGGCTGGTTAAGTCCCTTTCATGTTTCAAATATTTCCCTGCCTCTTTTTCTGTCCTCCCATCCCTCTCTCCCTGGATCCAGGAAAGCTTCTCAGCTTTGAAGGACTCATATGATTAGATTGGGCCCATCCAATAATCCAGGATAATCTCCTAATCTCAAAATCCCATAACATTAATCGCATCTTAATGTGGGGGAAAAAAATCCCCTTTTCCACAGGGTAACATATCCACTGGTTTCCAGGAATTAGAGTATGGACATCTTGAATTCCCCTGGTGGTCCAGTGGTTAAGACTCTGTGCTCCCAATGCAGGGGTAGGGGTTCAATCCCTGGTCAGGGAATTAAGAACCCACAAGCCACACAGTCAAATAAATGTTTTTTGAAAAAGAATGTGGATATCACTGGGGGACCATCATTTTGACTACCACTACAGGGGCTTGCACTTTAGGGGACACTGGTACTGCAAACTGACATGACATGTCTCTCAATTACAGTAGATTATTTCAAGAGAATCCCCTTGTATGTGATCTGAACAAAAGAGCAAGGCCGAGCCAGGACATGGCTGCTAAACAAGTTGCTGGCATCACTTGCTGCCTAGTAACTAGTGCCCACATCCCAGCTTCAAAAGGTATGCAAACCAGTTCATGCCTCAGGAAAGTGGTCTATTGTTTCAGGATCTTGAAGTATGGTCTGGATCAGCAGCAGCACAAAACCCTGCAACCTATGCCCTACTGAACCAGAATCTGCATTTTAACAAGACACACCACCCCAAATCCCAGGTAATTCATAAACATTAAAGTTTGAGAAGCACTGGTATATAGAGGTTAAACTAACCTTTCTCAATCTTGGCTGCCCATTACAATCACTGGGGAAGAGGCTTTTAAGTTTTATTTTGAAATAATTTCAGACTTAACAGAAGAGTTACAAAATAGTACAGAGAGCTCCCATATACCCTTCAGTCAGTTTTCCACATGTACACAACCAGGAAACAAATATGACAAGGAAGACATTAACATTGGCCCAATATCCATAATGAAGCCTCAGTCTTTATCTGAATTTCACCAAATTTTCCCGTAAATCTCTTTCTCTCTTCCTTCCTTCCTTCCTTTCTCCCCTCCTTCCTTCCTTTTTCCTTTTTTCAGGAACCAATCCAGGTCCTACATTTAGTTGTCATATCTACTTAGTCTTCCCCAGTCTGTCCTCAGTCTTTCCTTGACATTTTTGACAGGAACAGGTCAGTTGTTTTGTACGATATTCCTCAGTTTGGGTTTGTCTAACATTTTTTCATAATTTGATTATGGTTGTACATTTTTGCCATGTACTCATATATCTTATGACTGGTGGAGTTACCCTTGACCACTTGGTTAAGGCAGTGTCTTCACTATAAAATTACCATTTTCCCCCTTATAATTAATAAATAATTTAGGGGAAATACTGTGATACTGAGCAGTGATTCTTTCTCCTCAAACTTTCATCCATTAATTTTTATATTTATTGGTGGATGATACTTGCAACAATCATTGCTATGATGTTCTCGCAGTGGTTTTGTTGTGTTCATTGGAATTTTGTAAGGAAGAGTTCTTCCCGCTCTACCATTTGTGATTTGTAATAATCAGTGTGGACTCATAGAAATTTATTTTATTCTACCAATGTTGATTATGTTACTCAAATTGTTCCATCTTCGGTTATTGGGAGCTATTTTGGATTTTGTGTGCTTTTGACTTACTTTCATCTCTCCTTCTCTTTTTTCATGTTGTTTTTATTAATAGACTTTTAATTTTTAGAATAATTTTAGATTTATAGGAAAAAGTACAGACAGTAAGTACAGGGTTCTTGTAAACCCTTCACTCAGCTTCCCCTGATGCTAACATCTAATATAGTCATGATATACTTGTCAAAACTAAGAAACTAACATTGATATGTTACTTTTTAATTAAACTCCAAACTTTACTTGGATTTTGCCAAATTTTCCACTGATACTCTTTTCCATCCCAGGTTCCAATCCAGGATACTTGTGGCAGCTTGGCCCCCATCCTTCTTTGAGCACTTCCTTCATTACCACAAGATGCTCCAAACTTGTATTTTCTCTTCCCAGTTATGGAATAAACCCTTCTCTAAGGAGTCTGACCCAGGAAGTTTTTAAAAATCCCAGAGCCAAGGCAGCACCCTAGATTAATTAAGTCAGATTTCTGGCTTTGAAATCCTGGCTGCTGCTGCTGCTGCTAAGTCGCTTCAGTCGTGTCCGACTCTGTGCGACCCTATAGACGGCAGCCCACCAGGCTCCCCCGTCCCTGGGATTCTCCAGGCAAGAACACTGGAGTGGGTTGCCATTTCCTTCTCCAATGCATGCCAGTGAAAAGTGAAAGTGTTTGTATTTTTAAAAGCACTCCAGGTGATTCCAATGTGCATTTGAGATTGAGAACCACTGACCTAGACCTTACTTCTGGGGCCTGAAAGATAGTTAAAACTATGAGTGATATATGGTATCACTTTTATATGGAATCTAAAATACGACAGTAAAGAACCTGTCTATGAAACAGAAGCAGAATCATGGACATAGAACAGAATGGTGGTTGCCAAGGGGGAGGGGATGGGGAAAGGGGTGGAGTAGGAGTCTGGGTTAGCAATGTAAGGTTTTATAAATAGAATGGATAAGCAACAAGGCCCTACTGTATAGCACTGCTACTGCTAGGTCACTTCAGTCGTGTCCGACTCTGTGCGACCCCATAGACGGCAGCCCACCAGGCTCCCCCGTCCCTAGGATTCCCCAGGCAAGAACACTGGAGTGGGTTGCCATATCCTTCTCCAATGCATGAAAGTGAAAAGTGAAAGTGAAGTCGCTCAGTCGTGTCCGACCCTCAGCGACCCCATGGACCGCAGCCTACCAGGCTCCTCCATCCATGGGATTTTCCAGGCAAGAGTACTGGAGTGGGGTGCCATCGCCTTCTCTGGTATAGCACAGTGAACTGTATTTAATACACTGCGATAAACCATAATGGAAAAGATATATATGTATAACTGAATCACTGTGCTGTACAGGAGTAATTAACACAAAATTATAAATCAACTATATTTCAATTTTAACAACTATGAATGATAAATCCTTAGACTTGAGCGTATTTCCCAGTAGGCTCTTATGTTCCCTGAAGACAGGACACTCTGTTTTGTTCATCTTTAATCAGCACCTAATCCAGAAACTGAGACATAGTGGGTGCTCAGAAATTTAAAATGAATGAAAACAAAATACGTGAACCAAATCTTGGCTCAGTGAAATTGGCCTCAGCCTGAATTTTTTTCCCCTCTGATTCCTATCTAATTCAGATGACCGTTATATCTACTACTGGGGCAAGAATCCCTTAGAAGAAATGGAGTAGCCATCATAGTCAACAAAAGAGTCCAAAATGCAGTACTTGGGTGCAATCTCAAAAATGACAGAATGATCTCAGTTCATTTCCAAGGCAAACCATTCAATATCACAGTAATGTAAGTCTATGCCCCAACCACTAAGGCCGAAGAAGCTGAAGTAGAACGGTACCATAATGACCTACAAGACCTTCTAAAACTAACATGAAAAAAAGATGTCCTTTTCATCATAGGGGACTGGAATGCAAAAGCAGGAAGTCAAGAGATATCTGAAGTAACAGGCAAATCTGGTCTTGGAATACAAAATGAAGCAGGGCAAAGGCTAACAGTTTTACCAAGAGGATGCACTGGTCATGGCAAATACCCTCCTCCAACAACACAAGAGATGACACTACACAGGAACATCACCAGATGATCAATACTGAAATCAGATTGATTATATTCTTCGCAGCCAAAGATGGAGAAGCTCTGTACAGTAAGTGAAAACAAGAGTGGGCAATAACTGTGGTTCAGACCATGAACTCCTTATTGCAAAATTTAGACTTCAGTTGAAGAAAGTAAGGAAAACCACTAGACCATTCAGGTAGGACTTGAATCAAATCCCTTACTATTATACAGCTGAAGTGACAAATAGATTCAAGGGATTAGATCTGATAGACAGACTGCCTGAAGAACTATGTACAGAAGTTTGTAACATTGTATAGGAGGCGGTGATCAAAATCATCCCCCAAAAAAAGAAATGCAAAAAGGGAAAATGGTTGTCTGAGGAGGCCTTACAAATAGCTGAGAAAAGAAGAGAAGCGAAAAGCATAGGAGAAAAGGAAAGATATACCCATCTGAATGTAGAGTTCCAAAGAATAGCAAGGAGAGATAAAAAGCCTTTTTAAAGCAAACAATGAAAAGAGACAGAGGAAAACAACAGAATGGGAAAGACTAGAGACCTCATCAAGAAACTTAAGAGATAACAAGGGAATATTTCATGCATAGATGGGCACAATAAAGGACAGAAATGGTATGGACATAACAAAAGCAGAAAATATTAAGAAGAGGTGGCAAGAATACACAGAACTAACCACAAAGTTCTTAATGACCCAGATAACCACAATGGTGTGATCACTCATTTGGAGCCAGACATCCTGGAGTATGAAGTCAAAGGGGTCTGAGGAAGCATCACTATGAACAAATCTAGTGGAGCTGATGGAATTCCAGCTAAGCTATTTCAAATCCTAAAAGATGAAGCTGTGAAAGTGCTGCACTCAATATGCCAGCAAATTTGTAAAACTCAGCAATGGCCACCGGACTGGAAAAGGTCAGTTTTCATTCCAATCCCAAAGAAAGGCAATGCCAAACAACATTCAAACTACTACACAACTGTACTCATTTCACCCACTAGCAAGGTAATGCTTAAATCATTCAAGCTAGGCTTAAACAATATGTGAACCGAGAACTTCCAGATGTACAAGCTGGATTTAGAAAAGGCAGAGGTACCAGAGATCAAATTGCCAACATCTGTTGGATCACAGAAAAAGCAAGAGAATTCCACAAAAACATCTACTTCTGCTTCACTGACTACACCAAAGCATTTGACTGTGTGGATCACAACAAACTGTGGAAAATTCTTAAAGAGATGGTAATACCAGACCACCTTATCTGCCTCCTGTGCAACCTGTATGCAGGTCAAGAAGCAGCAGTTAGAACTGGACATGGAACAATGGACTAGTTCCAAATTGGGAAAGGAGTATGTCAAGCCTGTATATTGTCACCCTGCTTATTTAACTTATATGCCAAATACATCATGCAAAATGCCGGACTGGTTGAAGTAGAAGCTGGAATCAAAATTGCTGGGAGAAACATCAATAACCTCAGATGTGTAGATGATACCTCCATTATCGCAGAAAGCGGAAAGGAACTAAAGAGCCTCTTGATGAAGGTTGAAGAGGAGAGTGGAAAAGCTGGCTTAAAACTCAACATTTAAAAAACTAAGATCCTGGCATCCAGTCCAATCATGGCAGATAGATGGGAAACAATGGAAACAGTAACAGACTTTATTTTGGGGGCTCCAAAATCACTGCAGATGGTGACTGCAGCCATAAAATTAAAAGATGCTTGCTCCTCGGAAGAAGAGCTATGACAAACCTAGACAGGATATTAAAAAGCAGAGACGTTACCTTGTGGATAAAGGTCCGTATAGTCAAAGCTATGGTTTTTCCAGTAGTCATGAATGGATGTGAGAGCTGACCACAAGGAAGGCTGAGTGCTGAAGAACCGATACTGTTGAATTGTGGTGCTAGAGAAGACTCTTGAGGATCCCTTGGACAGCAGAGAGATCAAACTAGTCAAATCTGAAGGATTTCAAGTCTGATTTGAATTCAACACTGAATATTCACTGGAAGGACTGATGCTGAAGCTCCAATACTTTGGCCATGTGATGCAAAGAGCCAACTCATTGGAAAAGACCCTGATACTAGTAAAGATTGAAGGCAAGAGGAGAAGGGTACAACAGAGGATGAGATGGTTGGATGGCATCACCGACTCAATGGACATGAGTTTGAGAAAACTCTGGGAAGTAGTGAAGGACACGGAAGGCTGATGTTCTGCAGTCCATGGGATCGTGAAGAGTCAGACATGACTGATCAACTGAACAACAACAAGAGTTCCTATCTCACATTAGACCTTTGTGCCCTTCTGAGGTTTACGCTCACCACAAAGTCCTCGGGCAAATTTCCCCAGCAGAAAACCTTGCATCTTCTTCCTTGCATGACTCCACACTGGCTTTCTCCTCAGGGGGTCTGCTGTCAATTCCCCTCATTTGGATCTGCTTCTGTCACTTTTACCTCAATAGCCCTTCTGGCCAAGTGTCAGAAAATGTAGAAGCATCTTCTTTATTACTTTCACTTTGTGCCTCCAACCTTTTCCTGTCCTGCTTATGTGCCAGCTTCTTCTGCAGAGAACTAAAAGTGCACAGGCTCTGTGGGCACCCAAACCAGGCTCAAATCCCAGTTCTCCAACTTACAAGATGTATACTCTTGTGTAACTAACTGAATCTAAGTCTGTTCCCTAGTGTATAAATGGGGATTATATCACCTCCTTTGCAGGACTGGTGTGAGATGTCAAGAGAATGTTTTTACTAATCTAGCACACAGTGTGTGTGCATAAATGGCAGTTGTGATGGTCACTGTTGTTGCTGTTTTTATTATTATTATTGGTAGTGGGAATCAGTTTCTTGAATCACACAAATTACTTGAAAGGGACAGGGCAAGGCAAAATAATTCTATAAAAGAGAGCAAGAACTCTACCCATCTCTCCCAAGGATCTAGAGTAATAGTTCATTTAGATGTTGCTGAAATCATTTCAGGCTTCAACACAATTCAGAGGAAATGATCAAAATCACATAAAGGTAACCTCAGCTAAAGCAAATATTTGCTGACACCACCACCAGTTTGCACAACCAACAGATGGTAACATGGGGTGGGCACCCTGACATCCTCAGAGTGCCTTTGTTTGCATAACGTCGTTTGACACCTCCCAACCACAAGGTAGCTATTTTGACCATTTTACAGACAAGGAAATTGAAGTGATGTGATACATTCACTGAACTAGCAAGTGATAAAAATCAAGACTCACCCATAGGTCCTTCTCACTCTGACATCCTTGCGGCTTCTAGCACGTTTTTTTTTGGGGGGGGGCGGTGGGCAGGGAGAGACAAGGATAGTGGTGGTTGTTTTCGTTTCCTTGTTTTTCTGTGCAAGTTTACAGGTATCAGAGGAGTACTCACCTCTAGGTCTGTTTAAAATAGTTTTCCTTAAAAGGCTGGACTGCTTCATTGAAGAAAATGTCAAATTAACAAATGGGTCAAGGGGATCAAAAAAACATAAATTTCCTGTTAAAAAAAATTAGGAAAAATATGCTGGCTTTTCCCCTTCTCATGCAGCCTCCCCATCTTCTCCCTTGGGCTTAGTGGAGGAGTAGTTTCCTGGCAACTTGTTTGTCCCACCAACTAATCAATCGATCAACTAACTAACCAATCAACCAACACGCTTAGCCTATGCTATGGGCCATGGGGACACCAGGAAAGATGCCTTGGCCCTGCCTTCAGGCCAGTGTAGGAAACAGAAATAACCCACTGAAACAGAATACACGGGGTCAAGGGTCAAAGGAGAGAGGTCTGGTATGGATCTGCAGGAGCAGGGTCCCCCTGGAATGATGATGGGACGATGGGTTTGGGGTGGAGTAAGAACTAGAGATCGAGCTTCTGGTGGAGAAGAACAATAATAAAGTCCAGGAGGAGGAAATGAGGGGGTTACATGCCAACTGTGAAGACAACAGCTGCCTGTGGCCTATACTTGTTTACAAGGAGCTGTGAGAAAGAGGATTGGAGTCTAAATACAGTGGGTCACGAAACAAAGAGCAAATTTACATATCACGTGCTGAGACACAGAGCTGTGAAGGGCTGTGAGCTACACAGGCATAAATTTGATGTTTAAGTCAGCTCCAAACATCTGCTAATCACCTTGGCACTGATTTGTTGCCTGATTTAAACTCACTGGATGATTAGTTCTCAATGTTACCCCCAAAAAAGAAAAGAAAGTATGAAAAAGAAAGTATTCAATATACCCATCAACAGTGCAAAGCGTCTAGTACCTTGATGTATTCAAATTAGAAATTTCTCTTAAATGCTGACAGGAAGAAACATCAAAAGCAAAAGAGCTGCGATTTCATAACAATAAAACATGTAGGTGCAAGCAGCCAGAAATGGAGCAGAGAAAATTATGTAATCTTAACTGGCAGGCAAAATGCTCCAAACCAAATACTTTTAAAAATGTTACAGAGTACCTGACCAGGAGAGGAATCCAATTTTCATAAGTCTTAGACCCAATATTAAGGTTGCAAAGTATGTCTTCTTATTCGCCTGTGTTTTGTTAGAATCTTTATTTTACTTAAGCCTCTCCTTACAGAGAACATCTCTGAGGCACAAACAGAAAGACTGAAATAATACTGTTTTGTGGCTTTTAAAACTCGATAATGAAATGAATAATAAAATGCATGTGGATCTCTGCTCACCCTCAAACTATTTGTTCTGATGCTTTATCTTTCTAGATTGCTCTGTGGAATTTAACAGAAGTTTCTTAATAGAATGCAGGCCTCTTCTTTGTGGGGATGGAGGATTAGGAAGTGAAAAACCTTTTTAAAAACAGACATAAGGTGATCTATACATATATTACAACCCCCCCTGGGAAAGCATTTTTCAGTTTCTTAACCTATAGTTGAATCCCAGCCTATTGGCAGTATTCTAATTAATACTTACCCACAAACAAACAAGGAATCAAGGCGTAGGAAAACCACATGATAAGACTTGTCTTGATTTCTTCTAGAACCATTTTGAGGGTCGGTGTTTGGCAGACTCAGCTTGACCTGGAATGCTGTTTCCTTCCAGAATGAAGTATGCTTTCCATCTCAGCCATCCTTGCTTCGGGACACAGATGTTGGAGCTGAGTCTGAGTTGCTGTAAAGCCTGAATTGTTCTGGAAAGAGGAACCAGCCCGGCTCCGAAGAGGCAGGCTGTGCAGCACCTTCCTTTCCGCCTAAACCTAGATATTGCGTCAAGTGGGAGTGGCCTAGGAGAGTTCCAGAGAAAAGGTACCTGGGAAGCTTAAGCGTGGTGGGGGGAATTCCCTGGTGTTCAGTGGTTAGGACTCTGTGCTTCCACTGCAGGGGACACAGATTCGATCCCTAGTCGGGGAACTAAGATCCTGTGTGTAAATAAAGTTAATATTACTGTTACCTTTTTTAAAAAGATAAAAAATCTGCCTGGATCACAGGCTCTAACCTGGGGGACCCTGGATAGACCTCTAGAGGTCTCCTGGGCAGTAGCAGGCAAGATTATCTGACCCTCTCATTATAGCTGTTCTCTTTCACAAGGCTCCCTCTTGTGAGTTCATTGGAGGTGGGTACTTTTTTGCTACATCTCCACTTCAGAAGTAGAGATGTTTAAAAAAATTTTTTTTAAATATCTTTTTGAAAGTCAGGAGATGAAGAATATATAGCTTCATATTTGTTTGCATTTGCAAAAAGAAAACCTGGAAGGAGACAGAGAAACTACCAAGGTTGTTTATCTGGGGGCAAAGGGAGTAGGAATTGGGAAGATGGAGGAGAAAAATGGGAACCAGACTCTTTCCAGTAACTTGTTTGGGGAATTTTAAAAACTGTTTTTATTGTGGTAAAATACACATAAAATTTACCATCTTAACCATTTTTCCATATACAGTCAGTGGTATTAAATACATCCAAATTGTTATACAACCATTACCACCATCCATCCCCATAATTCTTTTCATCTTGTAAAACTGAAACTCTATACTCATTTAACAGTAACTCCCCTTTCCCCCCTCCCCCTGGAAATCACCATTATATCTCCTGTCTTGACGATTTTGACTACTCCAAGTACCTTGTGTAAGTGGAATCCCGCAATACTTGTCTGTGACTTGCTTATTTCAAACAACAGTATAACGTCCTCAAGATTCACCCATTTTGTAGCTTATTATAGAATTCCTTCCTTTTTAAGGCTGAATTATGTTCCATATACCACATTATGCTTATCCATTCATTGACACTTGAATTGCTTCCACATCTTCGTTACTGTGAATATAATGCCGTTCTGAACAGACGTACAAATATCTTGAGACTCTGCTTTCAACTCTTGTGGGTGCTATGTATCTTTTTATATTATTTGATTACTGAACCATGTGAATGTATTATTTAACTTTTTTTTAAATTGGAAGGAAATCTTATAAGGTTTGGCCCCTTAAAATGTCAGCTTTTTAAAGTCTCTAAACACTCTACATGTGCAAATGCATTAGTAAAAAGAACGTGAATTTTAGAGTGCAACATTTTAGTTACAGTGTCAGATATTATTTGCAATATAACCTTAGGAAAGTTATTTATTCATTCAACTGCCATTCACTAAGGGCTTATATATGCTAGATACTGGAAATTAATAGTTCCTGACCTCAACCACAAACTTCCCAACTAGTGGAGAAAATGGACATAAGAATAATCACAAATCAATATTGGAAATGAAGTGACAGAAATGTCATCAAAGGAATATAGGAGCATTAAACAGAAACAGCCTAGGGGATCAGAGAAGACTTCCTGGAGGAGGTGACTTTAGGGCTGAGTATTAAATGCTAATAAAAATCAGCCAGCTATAGTGTGTTTAGGAAACCCAAAGAAGTTTGGTGCAACTAGAGAACCAGGTTGGAGTAGCAAGAAATGGGGCTCATAGGCAGACAAAAAACAGAATTTGAGAGAGCTTTGAATACCTTGTCAAGGAGCAGTTTATCCTGAGGCAATGAGAATTAAAGGGACTCCAATCTGATCACATCATGCTCTGTATTTGAGTTTGAGAAAGTTTATGACTAGGGTGGAGAAACAGTGAAAGCGGCAAGACTGGAGGCTGGTAGGTGAGGAGGGAGATATTTTGGTCAGTCAGGTGAGAGATGTTGGCTTCCACTCGGTTTTCCCATGTCTCGAGAGAGAAGCGAACAAATTCAAAACTTGGAGGTAGAATTGACAGCTCCTAGACATGGAGTAGATTGGAGGAGGAGGCAAACATGATTTTCAGGTCCTAGGTTTGAGTAACTAGGTGGTGACAGCAGCTTAACCTAAATGTTAAGGAGGGTGGGGTGGCAGCAAGGTAGTCAGTGTTGGGGATGGTATAGAAAAAGTGTGCTTGTGTTCAGTTTGATACACTTGAACTTGAGGTGCTCCTAAGGACTGGGGGATGTAAACGATCCAAATGTGAACGATCTTTGTCTCAGTTTATGAGTGTCAGGGCACCATTTCCCCTACCTTCAGCATTTCAGGGGTAGCTGAGACTAGAAGTGGTGAGAATATTCAGGGAGGGTATGCAGATTAAGGAGGTGGGTGGGTATGCTCTTGATCAGCATTTAAGAATGAACTGACAAACGAAAAATGGCATAGAAAGATACGGGGAAATTAAACAGGTCAGAAAGGTGGTTCTGGACAGACTACGGTCCTGGAAACAATGAGGGAAGGGGTGGTCACCAAGTGGGAGTGCAGAAGAAAGTCACTTGATCATCAAAAAATGTCTCCAAGATTTATGTCACTTAGAAGGTCATTTGTAACCTCAGTAAGAGGAGTTCCAGTGGAGAACTTCGATCAGAAGTTAGATCGTTGTAGGCCGAGGAGCGTGTTGGAAAAAGTAGTGCTCTCTTGATGTGAAGGGGAAGACAGCAACTCCATGAGCCTCATTTTTATAAAACAACGATGTCTTGCGTAATAGTTGCGGGAATTAAAGAACGCAGACAGAGCACACTAGCACAGTGCCAGGAACACAACAGGTCTTCACAAATGGCTTATTGACCATTTGTTGTATTAACAATAAATACATTAGGGGTTATTTGCTCTTACTGGCTGGACCTTTGTAGGCTGCCCATCTTTCAGTTTGGACCCTGGATCAGCAAAGAAAGGCTTCCAGTTGGCGACACCTATTAAGAGGGTCATCAAAAGCATGGGTTCTGGAGCCAGACTGTCTGGTTTGGCGTTTCGGCTTCGCCATTTACTAGTTGTTTTTTTTAGCCAGCTCTTTTAAGCAATCTGTTTTAATGTCCTCCTCTGCAAATTGGAAAAAAATTGTAATAGTACCTAATTCATAGGGCTGTTGTGAAGATTATATGAGACAGCACATTCAGGACAGGATCTGGCAAAGTTAAGTACACAATAAGCATTAGCTGTGTTTTTTAAAAACGTAACGGTCAAGAACACTTGCTGCCCCGTCTCCTTGATCCCCACATTATAGATATAGTATATATACGATTTAAGTCTTTCAAGTTAAGATTTCATTCCCTACTTTTCAGATGAGGACACCCCTGAAAATTTACTGTAGACCCCCAGAGCTAGACAGACAGGAATTTTGACAGAGATCTGCCTAACTCCAAGTTCTTTTCACTCACCTTACTGCCTCCCAATTAGCACCAAAAGAGGGCTTGCAATGTGTATGAGGGACATAAAACAATGAATGATCTAGATTAGCAAGGGCTTGAGAGGACAGTCCTTAATATGGCATTTCAAGGATGTACCCACTTAAGATTTGGATAGGAGATACATGTTTGCAGTTAAGCATTCCAACTGAGAGGATGGCATGGGTAAGGCTCAAGGATGGAAAAATCGAAGGAAAACAGACTGAGGATGAAAAGGTAAGTAAACAGAAAATGGGAGAAAGAACAAGACTCATTTACTTATGCTGTAGGGAAAGGAGAGTTGTCCACTAGACTTTGAAATCCTAAGGTATTTAGCTCAGTCTGGACATGAGTCCCTGTCAAGATCCCCTGCCCACCACTGCTATTGACAAGGCAGTACTGCCTGCCAGTCCTTCACAGTCCACTGTAAGGACTCTGAACTCTGCTCAGCAGACTTCTGGGGCGCTGAAGGGTAATGCTACCTTTTTGAACGCTACCAATGCTTTTGAATGACAGTTCATCTCAGGACTGGCCCTTGAATCAATGAGGAGCTCAGACCATCAACCTCTGCATGGGCCATGCCACTGGCTGAGAATTTCTGGAGGGCTGCGCCTCACCTGCTAGCCACTCCCCTTGCCTGGACATGCCTGACTCTGACCATGCCTTTTTCTTCTGACTCTGAGGAACTTCCCCCTCTATACCTTCGCATCAGTCGGTTGTGATCTATTGGTTGGTTGGCTGGTCTATACAATCTGCCAAAATCGAACTATCCTCTAACCTGCTGCCAGGACTTCTCAGATTAATTCCCACAGCATTCCAGAGCTGAAGATGATCAGTCATCTATGTCTGAAGATGAACCACTGCAAGAACAAAGCTATTTCCTATCCTAAGTACAGTCTACAAATAGGAATTCGTTTTCCCATTACACTATTTGCCACTTGAATGATTATGGAAGGAAAAGCAAGGAGATAGTTTTTTTTTTTTTTTTTTATGGAAAGGCAAGACAGTTGGGAGGGAAAAGGCAATTGATGTTCAAGGAAGAAACTCCTAAGCCCTCTGAGCCCCGTAAGTGCTGGGATTAAACTGAAGCAAGGGAGGCCCAGGGCACAAAACTTGACACACTACTCTTAAGGTTGTACAAACTCAGGGTAGGTCCTGGTGCTCTGGCACAGACCATGAGGTCAATTAACTGCAATAATGCTTCCCTGCTCTACTTAGCACAAAATAGTCCTCTTCCCTTTAACCAAAGGAATATGTCTATGTCCTGTGTTTCAGCACATCTGACATTTCATTGTAACCCCATCTCAATTATTATTTTTCTTCTGCAAGTAACACAGTGGGTATTTAAACAGTAGAATTTGCCTTGTCTTAGATTTTTTTACTCCTGCTTCCACTGAGTCTGCTCCAGATGTAACTTTGACACACTTTCCAGCTCTCGTTTTCAGGATTCTTACAGCCCCTTTTCAACCTCCTCTGAACATACTTTACTTTTTCAATTTCCTGCCTGATTTATTGTCTGGCCACAGTGCAAAACATCAGGAATGTTAACCTCAATTCTTTCCTTCGGGTATGAATTAAAACCTTCAAGTCTGTCAACAAACTGTCCTCCTTCCTGTAGTTATAACTGATTCTTTTCTATGTGACACTCCCCAACAACTCAAGATGGAGAATCAGGCCTTATTCAAAATAGAACTTTGCAGTTAAAAGTTCCATGTCTAAATAAAACAAATACTTTATTCAATTTTACAATTTGAAAACCAGAAACAATGCTCTGTAACAGTGAAGATCTTAACATAATTTTTCAAATGATTTTGACTGCTGTATTTTCACTCATTCACTGGTTTAAAGCTAGTCACCAGAGATTAAGTGAAGCACACAGTACACTCAAGGTCAATCTTATGAGATCTCCTTTGACCATCCTGCATAAATTAACACCCCACTCTCACTCTCATCTTGCTCTGTTTTTCTTCATAGAACTTCTCCATTAGGCTTTACATTATTAGAAATGTACAGCTTTGGACAAATGTGTCCCTTCTCTTCACGCTCATATTGCTAGGTTAGAATGGTCTGACACCTACGCAAAATTATTTAACGTGAGGTGGCTGGATGGTTGGTTGATGGATAAGTATCTCCAAAACCTAAGCAGACACAAAACTATACACATAGATATAACTGCCCAAAAAGTATTTTTCTCATCTTGACGCCAAGTGATTAGCATATGCCCTGATGAAATTGTCTTCTACACCATCCCCCTTATCTATAGTCTAAAACATATCAAAACAAGTGAAAGTCTGTTTGCATTACTTGTTCCAAGAAAAGACATTTATTCGGGGATCACTAATTTTTTCTACAGATGCTCAAAAAACATCAATTATAACCATTCCAGTATTTAACAGACTCTGTAGTCTCATTCTGGAATATACCTGTCTCCATAATTTCCCAAAAGCTATCTTCAAATGTTCTACAGAGTTTAATATATTTTCTGAGTCCAGAGATCTATTTAAAGCAATATCTAAACTACTTGAGATGTCTATTCTTGTCTACTTGTAAGTTTGTTTTCCTGTTCAAAAGTCACAGTAATACATGGGAGAGAGGAAATTGAGTACTTTTTGTCTTCTGTAACTACAAATAAAATTTGCAACATTATTTCAAAATACAGAGACCAGCTTTCCCTGGAGATTTAAAAGCAGCTTAAAAAGTAACTTGAGAGGAACGTTTAAAAAATCTGCTAGGTAAACTAAATGTGTGAATCCTTTGTAGGCATCAGGCCAGTTCTGAAGTATCCAAGATAATATAAGTGCTCAAACCAACAAACATACTCTAAAAGACATGGTGGTTTATCTCTGTGAACAGGGCCAGTGGTAACAAAAACTCTTGCTCTCCAAAACCTTACTAAGTCCAATTTATGTTCTCGTTAAAGTCTCAGCAAACTATATTTATTAGTACTTCTAAATCAAAAGAACCCCTCACAGTAAACAAGAAAAATGTATTTCAGTTCTTTGGTCACTGGTTTTAGGTCATTTAACAGCAAGAAACTAGGGTGTGGAGTATGCATAGTGTGCTGGTCTGTTAAGAGTTTAGAAGATGAGAGTTAAGTCATATAAACTTGTTAAAAGCCAGTAGAACCAGTTTTTCAGAAGGAGCTTTCCTACTTTGCCTTGCGATAGAAAAAAACACGGATTTTCCCAAGAAGCAGTAATATGGCATTTTCAAAGAGTCCATTGGATGCTGTTCAAAACATAAAATGAGGATGTCATTTGTGCTGTATCAAATTTGCTTTATGTTAGAAGTGACTTCAATTGTGAAACCATTCAAAAACATTTAAAGAATCTAGATAAGACTACAAAGGATCTCCTTTTCTTCTAGCAAAATACTAAAGTGGAAAAGTTAAGGCATGCTGTAATATTTATTCCTAATTAATTTGGACATCGCAACTGAAATGTTTCTGCAAAATGCTAAGTTTTCAGATTCCAAACCTAAAACTCCAAGTTACAGGAAAAACAGGGAGTAACTGCATTTTGAGATTTGAACTAGCAGGATAAAGGTTGGGAAACACTGTTTTACGCTGTTTATCTTTAATGTATTGGTAAAAATATGGGGTGCATCCGTACTATCCAATGCCTTGTGAGAATTCAAATCCAGTGTTACCAGCTTCTCATTTTTCAGGGGAAACCAAAACTCTGTTTATGTAAACCCCTCCCCACCCCATTAAAAAATGTTAACAATTATTTTTTTAAGCATTGTAGGTTGAACTGTATTCCTCTTTGGTTGTATCCTGAAATGGGTTATCTTGCAAGATGGGGGAAGGGTGGTGATTGTGAGTTTTGGACTTTGTAACAGCAAAAAAGTGGCTGTCTTGCCAGGGGAAGATGTGCCTTTTTGCAATTCTCACAAATGTATCTACACAGACTGTAGTGGCCCTGCTTCTTGCAATCTCTAGATTAGATGACAAAATTAAAGCATTAAAGCTGGAGACAACTTATCTATCCACATATCCATGAGGACATCATTCCACCAACCAAAGCTAGGCATTCTATTCTTACAGCAATTACAATGGATTGCACTAAAGCCTTCTGATTTTGTTAAGTGCTTTATCTGTGACACACCATCTTTAAAAGTGCCAGGTGTTACTGTGTATAGTCAAAGGCGTGTAATATGTGTGAATATGTATTCAGCTGAACTTAAGGACTTCTGACTAAATAACAGATACAGCAACAATAGCTTTCTGTCACTGAGCTTATATAAAGTTCGAAATCCTTCTTCCAAGAATTTGAAGTTATTTGTAGAAGTGGGCTATGGGGCAGTTACGTGTGTTATGAATATTTAAATTGAAAGCTAAGCATCTCCTCACAGATGAAAGAAAATTTCTGTAATATTGCTCTTTCCAGGACTTTCCTACTAGTCTAAAAACAGGCACAATGAGGCCAATGTGTCACAAGGCAAGTGTACAGGCTAGGAATGAGGAAAAGTGCTTTCTAACACGAGTCCTGCTACTAGCTAGCTATGTAGATGTTTTTAAAAATGGTTCCAGTTCTTAAGAAAATTCATACTTTTAAAAAAAAGTCATTGATGTAAACATTGGTTTTAAGACTTTAAAAAAATTGATAAAATGTTGAACTACAAAGTTAAGTAGTGCCCAGCGAGGTTTCCATCATATAGTAAGAGCACACAATAGCTATTATTGGCACACATGGATCTCCTACAAATTCTCTAGTTATTATAAATCTAATTATAGCACAGAAATATGCATTCTGTTTCCAGTGCTGCTCCATTCCTTTTTCAAAATGCTTGACATCAGCTCAGCAGGGTTTGCTATAAATAGCTCATGTGTGTGATACAAAGTAGTAATTGAACCCATCGCTGTCCTTTCTTTTTTTAAACAAACATCCATTTTTTAAGTAAGGAAGACTGGATGGAGGGGAATCCACAAAGAGGTAGAGAATAAAAAGAAAGCATCAGATGTTTGTTTAAAATTAAAAAGTCATTTTACAACTACTTTAAAACTATTTTCCTCAATTTATATTCAAGTGATTTTACAGCCAAAAAAGGTAAGAATGTGACTTTTGTTTCCACTAAACTTGCCTACTCATAATTATCTTAATAAATAAAGTGGGGCTGAGAAAGATAATGAAATACAAACTAAAAGGCTTTATAAGCAGATGTAATAAAGATTTTAAAAACTGTAATAAAATGTTTATATTTGCTAACTCCTGATGCGTAGAGGGAGAAGTCAGGGCTGCCACCCAGTGGCAATCTAAGTCTTTAAATGATGTGAAGATTTAGAGAATTAAAAAACAAAATAAATCTAAAACCACCAAAATCAAGAATTTCATGAATTAGACAACTTCGATTTTAGAATCAGTAATTTTGTGTCTTAAATTTTCTCAAAGCATTAGCACATCACATCTTTTCCTCAAATACATATCAATTTTAGTGTCCTGGTCAATAAACTCAAAGCTGAATGAAGAAAATAAAAATACTACAACTACTTTGCCTGATTATTACTGATTTTTGGGGGGGGAGGGTTGGTAGGGAGAGAACGAAGTATCTCATTGTCACCTACTTCTTCAAAATTTGGCCACAGCTTTTTTTCACAGTGACAAGATATAACATACTCAAAAACTAGACGCTTTGGTAAAATAACATTAGGGGGAAAAAGTAACACTATAGCATCCATTTACAGTTAAAAGCTAAATATCTTGAGAATGCTTTTTTCTCTTGAATAACCAGAGAGAAGTGGGGGAAAAAATTCATAGGAATTTGGAGATTTTTGTTTCCAACAGCTGTAAATTTAAATTGTACAAGATATATATTTTCTAACCTATGTCCCATATGGTTTGCTTTAAACTGAAAACAAATGAATTCTGAAAAATGACAGACACAACATATTTGGTATTTACAATGGTTTGTGACAAATATAATAGCTGAAAATAATGTCTAATTTTCCATTTATTATTGCTATTTAGTCACAGAAAAGATTAACTCTCCAAGAAATTTATTTTAGCATATGGTATGTTGATATAATAGATATAATAATTTTACATGAATAGAAACCACTGCAGAAGTAACTAAGGTGGTGCCCTTACAAGAAAATAAAGGAAAGGCGATAAAGACATTCTTTCATATAAAGACTTTTGATTTGCATCATTTTTTCAAAATATAAAACCTTAATATTAGAAGCAAGAGAAGAGCAAAGAAAACAATAAAACAGACCAAGGACAAGGAACTGCTCTATGCAGATACTTGCTGTATGTAGTATATATATATATATATGGGCTGAATTATAATAAAAATATTTTATGTATTATAGTCAATTCTCGTATAGAGTTAGAAACAGCAATTTCCAGTCAAGCATGACTGGACTGACATTTTCTCAGTCTTCAATTACATGACGAATTACAACTGTACAGCAGTTCGCTTCGGTCAGCAGTATCATGATAAATGCTTGATAAGATATAATTTTTCTCCTTGTTCACTTGTAAAAATTGGTGCCTTTTTGTAATGTTCTACAAGTTCTTCCATGGTACTGAATTTACGCTGCCCAATGCAGTAGACAGTCTCTTTTAGTTGTACTTTAAAATGCTTGTTTTTCCCTTGTGCTTTTAGTGATACTGAGAAATCATTTGGCTAGAAGAGAAAAAAACATTTTGAAAGACATCTATTAGCATTTTTATATAAACTAATAACAGCTAAAATGTGAGCACTTTAAACACCAGGCACAATGCTAAATTATTCACATGAATTATCTCCTTTATGCCTCAAAACAAACCCATTTTACAGATGAAAAAATAAAGGCTGAAGAGAAGTTGAGTTGTCCAAGTTCATCTATCTAGTTAAAAGAGCCAGGATTCAATATTGAACCAGTTAAGACACCAAAATCTCCCTAACACCATGGCAAATCCTTTAGTTTAACATTTGATTCGTGATCTTCTCTTCATTCAAACTACTAGAGAAACAGCAGAAAATCCAAGACATCCACCCCTTTTCAATTAGTAGCAAACAGCAGCTGTCTTACAGAATAGCTGATATATACTCTGAATTCTCAAAGATGAAGGACACAAAAATGAGAACTAATGTAAACCCTAAGAGGTCATAAAATCAAAATGCCTGTAACGGGGAAGAAAGAAATATAAACAAGAGCCAGGGGGATTATATAGGGGGAACAACAATGCATGGCCACTTGGCTGCAACTGTTGCCCTGTAGGAATACAGCTCAACATTGACAGGTCTTCCAATTTTAAAAGGGAAGTCTGATGTCTCAATTTTTATTTGAAACCTCCCAATATTTAAATACTGACAATGAATTCAAATGATTAAAAACACTGTGCAAGTCAAACAAAATATGCTTATTTGAGAGCTCTACTTTAAAATTTCTACTACTAAAAATACTGGTATATTTTGGCTAATATCTATGCTCAATTACCTATAAGAAAATACAAGGTATTCTGCAATCAAGCTACTTTCTTAGGTTTTTTCTTTTTTTAATTCTAACACTTCTTTGAATAGTCTATATCACCCTCTTATGCAGTTACTGTCAAAGTTTCAAACAGTGGGTTTCTTGGAAACATTTTATGGTTATTAACCACCCATTCCAGGGTCACTCCCTTCCTAGCCCTTCTGCCCACTGCTTGTCCTGGAAACCAGGGCCAGGTCAGGCATCTAACAGAAAACAATTCCCATTACTCTTCCCTATCATCAACCACCTGCTCTTCCGGTGGGGTTACATACAGACCCCCATTTCCTGAACTTCAGAGCAGGCGGTTCAATTAATTTCAATCTCGCTCGCTCTTCCCCCATCCCTTACACACATGCACGTGCAGGCGCACACACGATATATACACACAAAGCTAATACTAATCATGTAAAAATAGTGATATCCTTTATCAAGGAAAAATAAAGGTCATTTTTAAGGGAAATGAGTATTGTCAAATTCTAAAATCCTATACAGTATGCAAAAGAACCCACATAACTATTTTCTTATTCAATTTTTATGGTTTTACAATTTTATTGTTTCACTACTATGGGAACAGAATTTATCATTATTGTAAATGCCCTCCAAATATGGTGCATGTTCAAATGGGTTTTTGAGGTACCTAAAAGTGTATTCCAACTTCCAAACAAGTATTTATACAGAAACAAATATAGATTTTTTTCTAAATTCAGGGATTTCATTTATTATAAGGATGACAGTGTACCAATTATGCAATTTAAGAAATGTTTTTCCAGTTTTATCTACCGCGTTGTTCTCAGTGAAAAAGTCAGTGTTTAATTTTCTCCATTTTTCAGTTTAACGCAACAAATATTTCAGGAAGGCAAAACCAACAGAACTATACAAGGCCAAATAATCTTGTTTAAGGCTATATTTTACTAAAAATAAACATACTTGGAAAGAACATTGACTTTACTCAGAAACTTCACATGTTTAGGGAAGCCACTAAACCTCTCTGGTCTTCCGTTTATTTTTTTTTAATATTCAGGGCTCTATTTCCATTTACCTTTGAAAACCAACTTACCGAAGATTCACTATCACGAATGAGGAAATCACCTTCATGCCCTCTTTCATTTAATGCCATTTCTGCTTGGTGCCTGGTGACTTTCCCATAATACCACGGATTGCCAGCAAACTTTCCAGTAAGTGAAGGCCTAATGTAATCACACTGTGGAGGCGATGGTTCCAAACCTGATGTTAATGGGTTATTCTGCATAATGGTAACATAGTTTTTTGGCACCAGACCAACCATTCCATTGATCTTCCTGCATTTCCACCACTCAGGATCATTTTCAGGTTTTTCAATAACATCCATTATATCTCCTTTCTCAAAATTAAGTTCTTCATCATTGGACGAGCTGAATGGGTAAAGAGCCTGAACCACATGTAACACTTGCCCAGTATTTAGGTTATTGACGACTGCTGCTAACTTCTCTGACAAAGAACCCACATGGTCACCCAAAGGACTGTCGCCTTCCTCAGTCACATAGTTTGAAGGGAACCATCCAACTTGTCCATTGTAGCTACCCCGCCACCACCCATCACTGCATTTCTCCATAACGATCACCTTCGTCCCTTTTATCAATGATAATTCATCCTCTCTCTCTGCCATATAGTTAAATTTTACATAAGCAGGCATGTTGAGGTCATAGAGACGTTCCCCTGGGTCAACAAAGCTATCATCAGCAGGAGATGCAGAATCTGGCACACTAGGTTTTCTTTTCACTTTTCCAATGCCTGTTTAAATAAAAAAGGGTAATGAGAATATAAAACAATGAAAAACAAAAAACACCAATTCATTCATTACAAAAGGATCTTCAACTCAGTAACTAAGTTTTTTACCCTCCCTCCTCCTCTCCATGTCACTCTTCTTTCTTTGCATTTGCATTCTCATGACTTATTTATTTTATATAACTGCAAGTTTGTTACTTTTGACTCCCCTCATAAATTCTCTTTTCTCATGTTAAAGACCCTGAAGTAATTGTATAGCATCATTCTAAAGTTGCCCTAAAATTAATAAACTGTCTCTTAAATGTAAGTATTAAATTATTTCCTACATATCTACAATCTAAATACATAAAGGCTCCAGCAAACCCAAGTTCTTCTTTATTAACTAAGAGTCTATAACTAGCTGTATAAAAATTAAATAGTAACTTAAATTACAATTTGATATGCAATATAAAACTTTAGTTATGTCTGGGTAATCCTCCCATTTGCTTTCTTAGTTTCCAAGACTCAAGTTGCTCTATTTACTTCATGCTTATTTTATAATAATATACAATTTACTTGCTTATCTGTCTTCACCCAATTCACATATAAATAAACTCCAAAACAGCAGAGATTTTTGCTGACTTTGTTCACAGATATAATCCCAAGGATCTCACACAATGCCTTAGTAAACAGGAGATGCCTAATATATATTTGTTAAAAGAATGAAAAAAATAACCAAATGGTACTATCATCATAAATGTATGCTACAGCAACTTTAGCATATGAGTTTGTGTTCTCCTTTTACTGAAGAAACTAAGGCATCCTTAGGTAAAATTTCTCAAATACTTTCTATCTCAAAATTCTTTCTCATTACCCTTACTCTTTTTCTTCTGCCAAGTTCCCAACCTCTAATCCTTCTGGACTCTTAATACCATCTTTCCTGCCTCTTTTTGGGACTCTTGGCCATCCAGATGTGTTTTCCTCCCACTCACTCCCAAAGTCTAGAAAAACACTTAGATCACTTCTATTCCGGAACAGAGTTACACAACTCTGCTATTGTTTTTTAACTACATCATTCTTAAAAGGTTGTCTTCCCTTTTTCCTTCAACTCTTTCGCCACTCACTCACTCCTAACTCCTTATAATCTGGTCCTTCATCTCCACCAAAACTACTCAATTACTTACAGCTGTCATCTTTTCACAGCAAATCAGACCATTTTAGAGTCCTCAAGTCTTTTCAAGCTCTCTATACAGAACCAAGATCACAGATTACTCTCTACAACAATTTCTCCTTCTTTAATTTCCCCAAGAGTTTGTTGTTTTCCCCACTGACCTGTTTAACTATTCTTGTGTTCCTCTGTCTGGGCTCCTGTAAACCTTGTTATAAAAACTGCATTTTTACTTGCTTACTTGTCCATCTTAATAAAACTGTGTTTTATTAATAAAAAAAAACTTAATAAAACAGTGAGTTTCCTGGGGCAGTAAACTGGATTTTACTACCTTGTCTCTCCAGCACTTAGCAGTAACTATACTAGTAGCAGGAGCAAATGGAATGTCTGCTGAAAGAGTAAGTCAATGATTCCTTAGTTCAAAGTATTTCCCAAGATGCCATGCTTGGACTTAGCCTCTACTTCAAGGAAATCACTTTCATTTTCTGTAACTTCCACAGAGAAGATTCCAAGGTCTCTTTGCAGCTCCAAGCTTGAATTTACACATTACAATTCCAACTGCCACTGGTCATCTACAGAAGGCACCATGAGCAACTCAAATACAACCACCATGTCCAAATGAAAATAATCTCTAATATCCACAAATCAACTAAACCACCCCCCCCAATTTCCTTCCTTCTGGCTAATGATATATCATGATTATGAAAAATTTGTACATCAGGGATTTCTGGCACTGTAGGAACTCATCCTTCCAAAAGAGTAATTAATGAGCTCATGAATACTGTCAAAATCAACTTTTGTGGAACTCTAAAATCCAGTAAGGAGCTTAAAATAACTAGGGCAAGGCTTAATGAAGAAAGAAGCTGCTGCTGCTGCTAAGTCGCTTCAGTCATGTCCGACTCTGCGCGACCCCATAGACGGCAGCCCACCAGGCTCCCCCGTCCCTGGGATTCTCCAGGCAAGAACACTGGAGTGGGTTGCCATTTCCTTCTCCAGTGCGTGAGAGTGAAGTCACTCCAGTCATGTCTGACTCTTGGCGACCCGATGGACTGCAACCTACCAGGCTCCTCTGTCCATGGGATTTTCCAGGCAAGAGTACTGGAGTGGGTTGCCGTTGCCTTCTCCAAAGTTGTCTGCCTAAGTATCTCCTGTCAGAGAGAGTAATACAAATCTTTCTCACAAAGAATTGTAATTATGGGTTTCAACCTCTCAGGCAGCTACCTGAAGGACTGGCACAGTGGCTTGCCTTGCTTTCACCTGACTTGGAGCATTTTCAGGATTAGGGTGTTTTCTGCTGAAATTATTTAATTGATGCAGCAGCCTGAGGTAAAAAACATAAAAATCTTAAAAAAAAAATTGAGAAAAAAACTTTTAGAAAGTTCCAAAAAGGAAAACCTGCATGTGCCATTATCAGCAACTACTTACATAGAATTTACGTTGTATTAGGTATTGCAAGTAACCTAGAGATGATTTAACATATATGGGAGAGTATGTGAAGAGTATATGCAAATACTATGCTGTTTGTACAAGGATTATCCTTAAGTTTTGGTATTTGCAGGGGATACTGGAACCAAAACCTAGCAGATACCAAGGGATGACGATACTACCCAAAGTGATGCACAGATTCAGTGAAATCCTTATCAAAGTATCCCCCTTTTTTTTCAGAAATGGAAAAAGCTGACCCTAAAATTCATATGAAATTGTAAAAGACCCCAAATAGCCAAAAGAAAATCTTAAAAATGGAAAACAAAGTTGGAAGACTCACATTTCCCAATTTCAAAATTTACTACAAAGGCACAGTAATCAAAAAAGTGTAGTACTGGCACAAAAGTAACGAAAAATAGACCAATGGAATAGAACCGAGTAGTGAAATAAAACCATACATCTTTGGTCAATTGATTTTTAACTCTGACCACGAGAAGGGTGCCAAGACCATTTTAATACAGGAAAGAATAGTCTCTTTAACAAATGATGCTGAGACAACTGGATATCCACATGCAAAAGAATGAAATTGGATTCCTACTTCATACCACATATAAGAATCAACTCAAAATAAATATGATGCAAATAAAAGAGTTAAAACTTAAAAACTGTCAGAAGAAAATTTAGGGAAAAGTCTTTCTGACCTTGGATTTAGCAACAGATTCTCAGATTTGACACCAAATAATAATAATAAACTATACTTCATTAAAAAAAAAAAACCATTTGTGCAAAGGACACTATCAAGAAAATGAAAAGACAACCTACAGAATTAGAAAAGAATACTTGCAAATATAATTCTGATAAGAATCTATATCCAGAACATATAATGCACTTGCAGAACCCAACAACAAAAAGAAATACTTATCTCAAAAATGGACAACGGACTTGAATAAGTAATTCTCCAAAGAAGGTATACAAATACCTCAAAAGCACTTGAAGAGAAGCTCAATATCATTAGTCATTACAGAAATGCCAATCAAAATAACAATGAAATACCATTTTACATCTTACTAGGATGGCTATCAGTTCAGTTCAGTCCCTCAGTCCTGTCCGACTCTTTGCAACCTCATGAATCGCAGCACGCCAGGCCTCCCTGTCCATCACAACTCCCGGAGTTCACTCAGACTCACGTCCATAGAGTCAGTGACGCCATCCAGCCATCTCATGCACTGCCGTCCCCTTCTCCTCCTGCCCCCAATCCCTCCCAGCATCAGAGTCTTTTCCAATGAGTCAACTCTTCGCATGAGGTGGCCAAAGTACTGGAGTTTCAGCTTTAGCATCATTCCTTCCAAAGAAATCCCAGGGCTGATCTCCTTCAGAATGGACTGGTTGGATCTCCTTGCAGTCCAAGGGACTCTCAAGAGTCTTCTCCAACACCACAGTTCAAAAGCATCAATTCTCAGCCTTCTTCACAGTCCAACTCTCACATCCATACATGACCACAGGAAAAACCATAGCCTTGACTTGACGGACCTTTGTTGGCAAAGTAATGTCTCTGCTTTTGAATATGCTATCTAGGTTGGTCATAACTTTCCTTCCAAGAAGTAAGCATCTTTTAATTTCATGGCTGCAGTCACCATCTGCAGTGATTTTGGAGCCCCCAAAAATAAAGTCTGACACTGTTTCCACTGTTTCCCCATCTATTTGCCATGAAGTGATGGGACCAGATGCCATGATCTTTGTCTTCTGAATGTTGAGCTTTAAGCCAACTTTTTCACTCTCCACTTTCCCTTTCATCAAGAGGCTTTTTAGTTCCTCTTCAGTTTCTGCCATAAGGGTGGTATCATCTGCATACCTGAGGTTATTGATATTTCTCCTGGCAATCTTGATTCCAGCTTGTGCTTCTTCCAGCCCAGCATTTCTCATGATGCGGTCTGCATACAAGTTAAATAAGCAGGGTGACAATATACAGCCTTGACATACTCCTTTTCCTATTTGGAACCAGTCTGTTGTTCCATGTCCAGTTCTAACTGTTGCTTCCTGACTGGCATACAGGTTTCTCAAGAGGCAGGTCAGGAGGTCTGGTATTCCCATCTCTTGAAGAATTTTCCACAGTTTATTGTGATCCACACAGTCAAAGGCTTTGGCATAGTCAATATGTTTTCCTGGAACTCCTCTTGCTTTTTTGATGATCCAGTGAATGTCGGCAATTTGATCTCTGGTTCCTCTGCCTTTTCTAAAACCAGCTTGAACATCTAGAAGTTCATGGTTCACGAATTGCTGAAGCCTGGCTTGGAGAATTTTGAGCGTTACTTTATTAGCGTGTGAGATGAGTGCAATTGTGCGGTAGTTTGAGCATTCTTTGGCATTGCCTTTCTTTGGGATTGGAATAATAAAACCAAATTAAACCAAACCAAAAAAAAAAAAGGAAAATAAGTGTTGATGAGGATATGTAGAAACTGGAACCCCTTTTACACTACTGGTCAAAATGCAGAATGGTACAAATGCCAAGGGAAACAGGTGATGGTTCCTCAAATGTTAAATACAGAACTACCATAATTCCACTCCTAGGTATATACTCAAAAGAACCAAAAACAGGAATTAAAACAAATACTTGTGTACAAATGTTCACAGCTTCCTAGTCACAATAATCAAAATGAAGAAATCACCCAAATGTACATCAACAGATGGATGGATAAACAAAAACGTGGTATATACCCATATAAGGCAATATTCAGTTCAGTTCAGTCAGTTAGTCGTGTCCGACTCTTTGCGACCCCGTGAATCGCAGCACGCCAAGCCTCCCTGTCCATCACCAACTCCCAAAGTTCACCCAAACTCATGTCCATCGAGTCGGTGATGCCATCCAGCCATCTCATCCTCTGTCATCCCCTTCTCCTCCTGCCCTCAATCCCTCCCAGCATCAGGGTCTTTTCCAATGAGTCAACTCTTCACATGAGATGGCCAAAGTATTGGAGTTTCAGCATCAGACCTTCCAATGAACACCCAGGACTGATCTCCTTTAGGATGGTCTTGATGAAAGTGAAAGAGGAGACTGAAAAAGTTAGCTTATGGCTCAACATTCAGAAAACTAAGATCATGGCATCTGGTCCCATCACTTCATGGCAAATAGATGGGGAAACAGTGGAAACAGTGTCAGACTTTACTTTTTTGGGCTCCAAAATCACTGCAGATGGTGATTTCAGCCATGAAATTAAAAGATGCTTACTCCTTGGAAGGAAAGTTATGACCAACCTAGATAGCATATTCAAAAGCAGAGACATTACTTTGCCAACAAAAGGTCCATCTAGTCAAGGCTATGGTTTTTCCAGTGGTCATGTATGGATGTGAGAGTTGGACTGTGAAGAAAGCTGAGTGCCTAAGAATGGATGCTTTTGAACTGTGGTGTTGGAGAAGACTCTTGAGAGTCCCTTGGACTGCAAGGAGATCCAACCAGTCCAGTCCATCCTAAAGGCAATATTCAGCCATAAAAGGGAAGAAGCAGTGATACATGCTACAACAGTATACACTTTAAAATGGTTAATTAATTTTATTAACTTTACATCATAAAAATTACTCAAAAACAGTGTGCTGAGTGAAAGAAACTCGACACAAAAGGTTAATATTGTATGATTCTATATTATCTACTCTGGTTATGTCATATAACGATTACATATTAAACAACATAGCCAGAGTAGGTAACTCTGTATAGACAGAAAGACGATTATTGGTCGCCAGGGGCTGAAGAGAAGGAGTAATGGGAGCAACTGTTGAATGGGAATAGGGTTTCCTTTTGGAGTGATGAAAATAGTCTGGAATTAGACAGATGCGATGGTTGCACAACACTGTTAATGAACTAATAATGCTGAATTATACACTTAAAAATGGTTAATTACCTTCATGAACTATACATTATAAAAATTACTTTCTTAAAAGATTCCCACGTCAATTTCTTAAAGTCATCATGTGTCCTTTCTGCCAAAACTTTCCATTTCTACTATTCATGTTCTAGTTCAGGCCCATGTTGTGCTTGAGCCGTCACTACCCTCTAGTTTTCTTTTCCTTTTTCTTTTACTAATCCAGTCTATCTGACTTAAACCCATCACCCATATCATCCAGTCTAACTTTATATTACAGCTACAATTACATGACCTATTGTAGCACAAGCTGGAATCAAGATTGCAGGGAGAAATATCAATAACCTCAGATATGCAGATGATAACACCCTTATGGCAAAAAGCGAAGAGGAACTAAAGAGCCTCTTGAAAGTGAAACATAAGAGTGAAAAAGCTGGCTTAAAACGCAACATTCAAAAAACAAAGATCATGGCATCCAGTCCCATCACTTCATGGCAAATAGATGGGGAAACAATGGAAACAGTGACAGACTTTATTTTCTTGGCTCCAAAATCACTATGAACAGTGACTGCAGCCATGAAATTAAAAGATGCCTGCTCCCCGGAAGAAAAGCTATGACCAACCTAGACAACATATTAAAAAGCAGAGACATTACTTTACCAACAAAAGGTCCATCTTCTCAAAGCTATGGTTTTTCCAGTAGTAATGTATGGATGTGAGAGTTGGACTATAAAGAAGCTAAGCACTGAAGAACTGATGCCTTCAAACTGTGGTGCTAGAGAAGACTCTTGAGAGTCCTCTGGACTGCAAGGAGATCAAACCAGTCAATCCTAAAGGAAATCAGTCCTGAATATTCATTGGAAAGACTGATGCTGAAGCTGAAGCTCCAATACTTTGGCCACCTGATGTGAAAAACTGACTCATTGGAAAAGATCCTGATGCTGGGAAAGACTGAAGGCAGGAGGAGGAGGGAATGAGGATGAGATGGATGGAGGCTGGATAGCATCGCCGAATTGATGGACATGAGTTTAAACAAGCTCCAGGAGTAGGTGATGGACAGGGAAGCCTGGCGTGCTGCAGTCCATGGGGTCTCAAAGGGTTAGACACAACTGAGCGACTAAACTGAACTGATTGCGCAAAAGCCAATAGTGGCTCTTCTGCCTAATAAATTACAAGAAATACTGTGCCTAGAGCTTCCCTCATAGCTCAGTTGTTAAATCATCTGCTTGTAATGCAGGAGAACCCGGGTTCAATTTCTGTGTCGGGAAGATCCCCTGGAGAAGGAAATGGCAACCCATTCCAGTATTCTTGCCTGGAGAATCCCATGGACAGAAGAGCCTGACAGGCTACAGTCCATGGGATCACAAGAGTCGGACACGACTTAGTGACTAAACAACAACAACTGTGCCTAGAGTCTACAGTCCTCTACAGACTGTCTTCAAACCTTCATTTCCAGGCTTATGTTATAGACTATAGAAAACAGTAGAGGCCTTGAAACATTATAGGCCTTTGGGTTCACATCCCAGGTATGTGTCTTATTAACCATGCCATCTTGAGGAAGCTATTTCACTTTTTGGAGCTTGTGAACAGCACTTATCATGAGTGTTATGAGAACTGAATACAATAATGTAATAGCACAGTACACAGGAGTAAATGTTAAATAAAAGCATCTTTCTGTAACGCCCTGCGTTGAAACTACTCTAAAGTTTAATAAAAATGTGGAAATATCTAATTCATGACTTTTCCCAAAACCTTATTAAAAATTCTGTCTTTTAAAGAATCTACCCATTCAAGAAGCGTCATTTCAAATAACAACTTTATTATCTTCTTGCTTTGTGTTTTTCAACATCCTTCATTCTCCATCCTCAACTCCCATGATATATAAGCTCTCCTTTTTTAAAAAATATTTTTATTTAGTATTCTGTATTTCTGAGGTACTTGTATGCTAGTATTTCCTGTATTTATCTTTTAACCCTATCTACAAGAATATAAGCTTTCGGAGAGGATCATTTTACTATCTCACTGATCTTTTGCATTTCCTATATACTACTTATAACTGTACAGATGGAAGATGATCAATGGGTTTATTAAATTGATTAAATTGAATATTGATATAAGCAAATGCAAAATTTAAATCTGAAAATGAAGACTAGTTCTAAAATATTTTTTTGATTCTGAAAAAGATAAATGGTCTAAGACTAATTATACCTTGTCCAAAAAAAGAATGAAGGATTTCTAGACAGACCCAACAATTAAATCCCAAGTGGGAAACAATCAAAACAACTTATTTTAATCTTAGAGGCCAGAAACAGTTCACAGAAAATATAAACTTAGAATATCTGTTTTCTGTGCAACACAAAGTCCTGTTTATCATGTGGATGATACAAATGCATGCAAAATTGATAGTTTGCTTTTTCCCCTGCTTACAAATCTTTAGGAAGGGCTTGTTTCCACTGCTTAAAAACATTCCTTCTAATCTCATGTTTTATCAATAAGAGAGTAGATGCAAATGCACTTTTCAAAATTATACAAATGTAAAGTATTAGTATCTCAATTTCTCAAGTATGTTATAATCAACAATTAGATCATTCCAACAACACAGGGCTTCCTGGATAGCTCAGTTGGTAAACAATCCGCCTGCAATGCAGAGAAGATCTGCTAGAGAAGGGATAGGCTACCCACTCCAGTATTCTTGGGCTTCCTTGTGGCTCAGCTGGTAAATAATCTGCTTGCAATGCAGGAGACCTGGGTTGGGAAGATCCCCTGGAGAAGGGAAAGGCTACCCACTCCAGTATTTTGGCCTGGAGAATTCCATGGGCTGTATAGTCCATGGGGTCGCAACAGTCAGACACGACTGAGTGACTTTCACATCACATCACAACAACAAGCAGGCTCCTTCAGATTAATGTATAATCTTTTCTAAATTTTTCTCAACTTCAGCTGGTTCACCACAATCCTAATTTTAATCAGACCCTTTTGCAGCAAATCCTGCCAATCCATTACTTATCTGACTCTAACACTATAGTCATAAATGTAATGTGTGCACTAGGAAAACTCTTTAACAAGAGACCCTAAGTTTAAATTTCAATGGTGCTACTTACAGATTAATCAGAGCTTGGTCAAGTTATTTAATCTTCTTTAAACTCTAGTTTCCTTGTTTGTGAAATGTGGTGCGTAGTAACTACCTATCTCAGAAAAATTTTGTAACGAATTTTTAAAAGTTTATATGGAAAGCACTCAGCACAGTGCATACACAGCATACAGCGGGCACTCAATCAATGGTGACTATTATCAATATTTTCCTACCTCCTAGTGCTTCCGGAATTTATTTTTTCAAATATAAGCATTTTTTTTACTATACTTTTTTTTCCACTATTTTTATTATTTTATTTATTTTTCTTTACTATTTTTATTATTTTATTTTTTTACTATAGCATGAAATAGCTGGACATGGCCAGGGTTGGGAGGGAAATACTCAGGTTCATGAACTCAGGATGTGCATAACTCTGAGGTAGTCATTTTTATCATTAGCTTTGTTTAAAAAAAACCAAAAGCATTAGTATAGCTTTCAGTCTTCCCCTCACTCACACTCTTCCCCTTCCACTCCAATCCACTAGTCTTCTTTCCTCCTATAGCACCATTTCTTGACCAAAACAATGTACTATTAACTCCTCAAAAGTTTTTAAGAATCTAGTGAAGCACTGTGAATATTCCATCTTTATAAAATGGTTGTCCTCTCCTATAGGATAGTTAAGGCAAATCTTTGTACCGATTAATTATTCATTATGTAACCTGGTTTCCAAATCCTTTGATAAACCTTATGCCAGTATTTGGAAGCACCTGGGTTTCTCAAAACCCCTGTTAAAGTATAGCTCCCCAAAATGAATAGACTGTGTCATGTTTTATTTGGCCAGCACACACTGCAGCCCTTCACCTGATTACCTCATAAATTTGAATCAATACCATCATATAACATGTTGAGAGTTTTTTTAGCACATACATTATCACAGCAGCTCCTGCTAAGTCTTTTACTCATGTAAACCACTGCCAGGACAGATTCTCAGCAATTTTTCAATCCCTTTTAAAAAGTTAATGTAGCCTTTTACATTAATGTCTGTCTCTATTAATCTATTTCTCAGTTTGTAGCTTTCAAATGTATTTCTGAACTCAATGTGCTAGTTACACTTTCATCATTAGGTCTTTACTTTAAGGATGTCATTTCCCCTCCATCTAAATCACACAGTAAATAAATGCTCGACAGAATGAGTCTGACGGGGGGCACTTCCGTGGTGGTCCAGTGGTTAAGAATCCCCCTTCTAATGCAGGAGAGGTGGGTCCAATCCCTGGTCAGTGAATGAAAATCCAATATGCTGTGTGCAGTTAAGCCCACATGCCTCAACTACTGAGCCCCACGTGCTCTGCAACAAGAGAAGCCTGTGTGCCACAATGAAGACCCGGCACAGCAAAAATAAAAGAATAATACTGATCCTTGCTAATTCTTTAGGGAACTATAATTCTGTTATGTTCCTATTTCTTGAAAACCAGCTTCTCCCTTATGGATTTCCCCCTGATTTCTATGATACACGTAAGGCTGATCAGCTGTGTACCAGGACTATAAGACTTTCAGAGTCAGTAGGGAATTTCCAAGATCATCTGGTCTTGCCCAACTCTCTCCTTTACAAATAAGAAACAGGAAATCAGGAAAGTTATACACCCTTGGCCACATGGCTAATAACTGATATATCTGGGAGGAGAATGAAGGAATTCTAAATATTATAAATGATGTTCTTTCCAACAGAGGTTTTTATTTAATATTTTTTTGTATTTTTATCAGTTTACCTGATTTATATGAAATAAGATAAATTACTGCTTTTTATTATTCTCTGCTTTATCTGAAACAATGCCCTTTCTGTTCTCAAGGGTTCTAAGTTGCCTACCACACAAGGAGCACAAATATTGTTTCCTCTATGTTTCAAGTTCGTTCAGGGAAAACAGTAGGTGAATAGCCTATTTCTATTCTAACAAGCTATAAAACTAAATTAGTAAAATTTCGGCTTACTGTAAGCAGTGAGGAACAAATACTTTGGCTATCAATCTCAAATCCTGACTCTAAGTCTACAAACGTATTTAAGAATAACTATCAACTTTCTAAGATTCAATAGAATGATAATTTTATATTATATTGATGGTATATATTAAACCACTGTATCAGTGATACAGTATATCCTTTTTACATCACTTCTAGTTGGTTTATGGTCAGTATCACTTAAAATCAAACTTAAGAAATATTAACAATAAATAACCGTCACCTACCTCCCCATCAGAATCTAAGTTCTGTGACAATTAGTTTTTATCTGGCCTACAGTAGGTAGGTTCTCAATAAAAATGTTGATAAATGAATGAATGAATAAACTCTTTAAAAGGAAAACTAACCCCCAAAAATGGATCTAAAATTTTAACAACTCCCCAAAAAGTAACCAAGAGAGACATATTCCAGAAGGATTCATCTGGCCACCAAAGTTACCGAAAAAAAATGAATGAGTCTTAATATTATAATTATAGCTTTTTTGACAATGAAGTGCCTGATCCCTTTCCATTTTGCTCTTTGCCCCAAAATCTCTGACAGGTTACTCTGTTTCCTTAGACTCCTTACACATAAGAGAGTTCTACAACAATTTCTCTGTTCATTTTTCTAGAACCACTGAGCAACTGTTCAAAGAGACCAAATCAAATTCACTATCACAGGAGTATACAAAGGCTATCAGCAGATCCACAATTTAGGTTCTTTGTTAGTATCAGAATCACTTTAAAACCTCGACTCAAAGCAATCCAAGTTCACTATTTTCTGTCAATGTTTTCAAATTCTTTGTATGCAGCTGCTCTCACAATTCATTTCAAACTATCAAATCTCACATTAACCAAAACAGCAATTTCTAGCAATCTGACACTGATTAAATTAAAATACCCTCTATACTGGCGCTTTCATTAAGCATTATCTTCTACATCAGTCCTCTCAAGTCTAAGTAAAAAGCAGTAACAGTATCATGTTACTTCAAATGCTGAGGATGAAGGAACTTGCTCACTTAAATCCTTTTTCTCCTCCTAAAATGTTTACAATTTATTTAGTTCATTTCAAATGTCTACGCTAAGTTCAGAGAACTACATCAAAGTCAAATCATTTATACTTTCTCTATTTGTTATTTAAATACTGATATTAAAATTTTGAAATTATTTTACTTATCAAGTCAAAGCTATTAATATCTGATGTACTGCCAATCACTTAGCTTATGATTCACAAACATAAAGCACCAGCCTATATAAACCCACCATGTTCTCTCCTTACAGTTTTCCTTTAAATTCACAAACTGAAAATTCTAATTCAAAAACAAGAAAGCTATAGATATAATAAACAGATTCACTTACTGAAAAAATCTTTAAACACCTTTAGCCAATTCATCTTGAAAAAAAAAATCCCGTGTTCTCTTTCGTTAGTTTGTTAATACAGCAGGATAATTTTCAGTGAACTTCCTGGTTCTGCAACACTGAAACTCCCCACACCCCATCCATGTGACTTGGCCCACACCCAGGCAATAGAAAGTTTTCCTAAGGCTTTCCTCTTGCCAAAACATTCTTTCCCTGAATGCTAACAGAACTTATAAAACAAGGATATCATGATGGCCACAAATATGACCTTACTATTCAGATTTATTTTGGAAAAAGTTTTAAAGCACATATTTAAAGCATATTTTTTTCAGTAGTTGAAAATATATTCATGTATTCATTCTTTTTTAATTGGAGTAGAATTACTTTACAATGTTGCGTTAGTTTCTGTTGTACAACAAAGTGAATCAGCAATATGTATATCTATATCCCCTCCCTCTTGGAGCTCCCTTGATCCTACACCCCCAACCCACCCATTGAGGTCATCACAGAGCACCAAGTTGAGCTCCCTGTGCTGCTCTGCAGGTTCCCACTAGTTATCTGTTTCACACGTCTAAGTGTATTTCTGTCAAACCTAATCTCCCAGTTCATCCCACCCTCCCCTTTCCTAACCTCTTCTCCCAGAGTTCTTTATGTCTGAATCTCTATTCCCGCCCTGGAACTACATTCATCTGTACTATTTTTCTATTTCTCATCATGTATTCATTCTTTTCTTTGTTTTCTCCTTTTTTTTCTTAACCTTCGAACAATATCTCCATCAGCACAATCATTGTGAAACAAATCCATTAGTTATATGGAACATTTAAGTTACCAAAACAGGATTCAGAAACCTGGAGAAAGGGGAGAAGGCTGTCCACCCAAGGCAAAAACTGGATTTACATCATTATACAGGCTAACTGTAGGTCACTACCTTAAAACAGAATGTTTCCAAGTACTTTGGAATAGACAGCAATAACTGTAATATAATACAATGATATTAAGCCTAGAACTTAAATAGATAACAGTCTCAATAATACAGTCTCAAGACAGTTAAAAAGATACAGTCTTGAGCAGCTAAAACTGTCTCAATAATATCAGAAAATAGTATGGAAGGTTTCCCAGGAGTATTAATAACAAAAACTGTATCTACTAAAGCTTTTGCAATTTATATGAAGTTGTATCTAAAACTGGGATTTTCTCCTTGCTCTATATTAGTTTTTTCACTGTCTTTTGTTAATTACCGTCACCTCTGCTATAGTCTCAGGATACCACTATCCTTTTTTAAAGGACATGAAAGTTTATCTAGGTGTGTCCTTAGTCCTTTCTGTGCCTTCATCACTATAAAGCATATTTTGACAGAAGTCACCTTAATTTTCTCAAACACCCTTAATCAATATACTTTAAATAAATATCTAATTATTTACAAAATCATAAGTATTCCTGGTTTTAACTTTGATCTCTTCAACCATTCAAGGACAATCTCTTTCCAACTGTCTTCCATTTAAAAACTAATATTAAATAATTAACTAATAACAATGACCTCAAAAATCTCAAAAAAAAAAAAAAAAAAGGTAAGCCTAGTTAAAGCATTTAAATGTGTGGATAATAACTTCATTTATTAAATTACCTTTAGAACAGAATAACAATAATGCTGAGTAAGAAATAAAAATTAATATAAAGCAGTCAATAATACTCCATGTTCAATCATGTCACATTATTCTCCAAAGTCACATTATTGTCAAACTATCTTTTTCAAGGAGAAATTATACTTTTTCTTCTACATATACACCAAGAACTATTAAGTAACAGCATGCTTGCCTAAATACCTGAGGGAAATTATGTCCCTCCCAGTTCCTTCCTGTTAGCTAAGGAGAATTCTTTAAAAAGAGAGAGACAGACTGGTTCTGATCTGTGCATATTTCCTTCCTATCACAGCTTGGCCAAGCCCAACATGAAGTAGATCCCCCTATTTATGGCCCTAAGGGAAGGTCAGTAAAAACAAAATTTACAGTTACAGGAAGAAAGAGAAACAAAATAAGAAAGATAAGCTTTGTAGATGCTAATATATGGCAATGATCCACAACTTAAAACTCTTTTATCAAACATAAGAACAAGATGAATTTGTTTTTAAAAGCAAATATCAAAATGTAAGCCATTATCAGCCTGCTTATTTAACTTATATGCAGAGTACATCATGAGAAACGCTGGGCTGGAAGATGCACAACCTGGAATCAAGATTGCCGGGAGAAATATCAATAACCTCAGATATGCAGATGACACCACCCTTATGGCAGAAAGTGAAGAGGACTTCAAAAGCCTCTTGATGAAAGTGAAAGAGGAGAGTGAAAAAGTTGGCTTCAAGCTCAACATTCAGAAAACTAAGATCATGGCATCTGGTCCCATCACTTCATGGGAAATAGATGGGGAAACACTGGAAACAGTGTCAGACTTTATTTTTTTGGGCTCCAAAATCACTGCAGATGGTGACTGCAGCCATGAAATTAAAAGACGCTTACTCCTTGAAAGGAAAGTTATGATCAACCTAGAGAGCATATTCAAAAGCAGAGACATTACTTTGCCAACAAAAGTCCGTCTAGTCAAGGCTATGCTTTTTCCAGTGGTCACGTACGGATGTGAGAGTTGGACTGTGAAGAAGGCTGAGCGCCAAAGAATTGATGCTTTTGAACTGTGGTGTTGGAGAAGACTCTTGAGAGTCCCTTGGACTGCAAGGAGATCCAACCAGTCCATTCTGAAGGAGATCAGCCCTGGGTGTTCTTTGGAAGGAATGATGCTAAAGCTGAAGCTCCAGTACTTTGGCCACCTCATGCGAAGAGTTGACTCATTGGAAAAGACTCTGATGCTGGGAGGGATTGGGGGCAGGAGGAGACGGGGATGACAGAGGATGAGATGGCTGGATGGCATCACCGACTCGATGGACATGAGTTTGAGCAAACTCCGCGAGCTGGTGATGGACAGGGAGGCCTGGCATGCTGCAATTCATGGGGTCACAAAGAGTCGGACATGACTGAGCAACTGAACTGAACTGAACTAAAGCCATTAGATGTAAAATCCATCAATGTATCCTGTAAAATAAGTGACCTTAATGACAAGGAGGATATTCTGCATCTCATTCATTTATCCCCATCTCAATTATATGGAGAATCTGTCTAAACTCCAATAGGTACCTACGGTTCAAGAAGCCCCTGACAGAAAATCAAGAGTGCGTTCCACTAGCTAGATTTACAGAAAATGACCTTCACTGGTCTTTTTGAACACACCTGACTTGAATACACTTGCTATGAGCCAAACTTATCTCGCCTAGCTGAAATCCCAGCTTGGGATGTTCTAGTCAGTTCTGCCCACTGATGCCAAAATTCTGTACAAAGAATGAATTTCTAGCATTAATTAGAAAGTATCGCTGTTCTTGTTTTAAAACAAAAATAACTTACCTAAGGTATCTTTTAGGTTTTTTACGATAGATGCTTTCCGAGCACTGTTTTTCCTTTCCACATAGTTAGAAGGCACAAAACCCGTTTTATTCATGGAATTTCGAACTCGCCACCAGGACTTTGAGTCATCCAGAAGCCACAGTCTCTCATTCTTCTTGATGTTCAGCTCTTGCTCTTGCTGGGCCACATAATCAAACTTGGCTACCACCACCACCTCTTCTGCCATTTTTCAGCACCTTCTGCGCTGCAACCACACAGAAAATATTTTATGTAAGGTTGAGAAGTTGTCCACATGCTTGTCAAGAGAAACACACCGAAGAACCTAAAGTAGTGAATGGTTAAAAAATAAAAATAGGGAAAAAAATTAAAATACCAGGCAAATACTAATCAATACAGAACTGGTATAGATATATTAATAACATACAAAAAGACTTTAAGGCAAAGCTATCACTAGTGATAAGGAAAGTCACTATATCCTGATAAAAGGTTTTATTCAATATACAAAACAGCTAAGCTTATGTGTACCTATTAATATGGGTTCAAAATAGACTGACAAAACAAGAAAAAACTGACAAATCCATTGTCGTAAAGGTTTAACTTTTAACATATTTATCTCAGTAGTAAATTAAGAAGACAAAAAATTAGAAAGGTTAAAGAAGAACTGACATCATAACTATTAAGTATGATGCAATAAACATACACAAATATAACTTCCAAACAGAAGAACACAAACAAGAGTATGTACAAAATCCAATCAAATGCCATAAAAATCTCTACACATTTTTTGTGTACTTGGTATCCTAAGTCATATTCTTTGACAATCCTAACAAAAAGATAGCTTTTAAAAAATCTTATAGGTCTAGAAACTTCTAAAAACTGATGTGGAGAAGGAAATGGCAACCCACTCCAGTATTCTTGCCTGGAGAATCCCACGGACAGAAGAACCTGGTGGGCTATAGTCCATGGGATCACCAAGTCAGACACGACTGAGCAAAACAATAACAACAAACACTGATGAGCCAGAGAAGAAATCTTAACAGAATTTTGAAAATACTTGTAAGTAAAATTAAAGACTATACGAATAACTTTGTGTGATGCAGCAAAGGAGAATATAAAAAAGAGATCTGTAGTTATACATAGTTACATCAGAAAAATAAGAAAAGTTAAAAATAAATTAATGAACGGATCATCTGTCTTCAGTTATAAAAGAACATAAAGAAAACCAGGTAAAAGGAAATAATAAAAATAAAAGCAGAATTTAATGAAACAGAAAGCAAAAAGACATAGAAGAAAGGCTCAAAACAAAGTTAGATGTCATGACTAAAAAATGGACATAGTTCTGACAAGACTAAAAAATGAAAAAAGGAATAGAGAGCCCAGAAATAAACCCACACATCTATGGTCAATTAATCTTCAACAAAGGAGGGAAGACTATGCAATGGAGAAAGACAGTCTCATCAGCAAGTGGTGTTGGGAAAGCTGGACAGCTACCTGTAAATCAATAAAGTTAGAACACACTCTCATAATGCCATACATAAAAATAAACTCAAATAGCTTAAAGACTTAAATATAAGATATGACACCATAAAACTCTTAGAATATAAGCAAGATATTCTGACATAGATCGTACCAATATTTTCTTAGGTCAGTCTCCCAAGGCAATGGAAATAAAAGCAAATAGGACCTAATCAAACTCACAGGCTTTTATACAGCAAAGGATACCACAAGCACAATGAAAAGATAACCTATGGACTGGCAGAAAACACCTGCGAGTGATGCGACTGGCAGGGGCTTAATTTCCAAAATACACAAACAGCTCATACAACTCAGTAAAAAAAAAAAATCAAAAAATGGGCATCAGACCTACATGCATTTCTCCAAAGAAGACATACAGATGGCCAACATGCACATGAAAAGATGCTCAACACTGCTAAACATCACTAATTATTAGAAAATGCAAATCAAAACCGTAAGGAAGCACTATCTCACCTTGGTCAGAATGGCAATTATTGAAAGGTCTACAAATAACAAATGCCAGAGAAGGTGTGGAGAAAAATCCTATACTGTTGGTGGCAATGAAAATAGGTGCAGCCACCATGAAAAACAAGATAAGGTTTCCTCAAAAAAAAAAAAAACAGAAGAAACTAATAATAGAGCTGTTATATGAGGCTACAATCCCACTCCTAAGCATATATCCAGACAAAACTATAAATAAAAAAGATACACATACCTAATGTTCACTGCAGCATTACTTACAATAGCCAAGACATGGAAATAGCCTAAATGTCCATGGAAACAGGAATGGATAAAGAAGATGTGGTATATATACACAGTGGAATACTACTCAGCCATAAAAAGAGTGAAATAATGTCATGTACAGCAACATGATTAGACCTATAGACTATTACACTAAGTGAAGTACATCAGAAAGAGAAAGACAAATACCATATGACACCACTTATTAAATATGACACACTGAGACTTCCCTGGTGATCCAGTGGTTGGGAGTCCACTTGCCAGCACAGGGAACAAGGGTTTGAACCCTGGACTGGGAAATAAGATCCAACAGGTTGCAGAGCAACTGAGCCCGTGTGCCCATGCTGCAACAAGAGAAACCACAGCATCGAGAAACCCGCACACCACTAGAAAATAGCCCCACCCACTGCAGCTAGAGAAAGCCCATGTGCTACAACAAAGAGCCTCATGCACTGCAATGAAGACCCATCACAGCCAAAATAAAATTACTTTAAAATGATATAAATGAAATTATCTATAAAATAGACTGACAGACCCAGAGGAAAAACTGTCGAGGCTGTCGAGGGCAGGGCACATGCGTGAGGGAGCTTGGGATTAGCAAACTATTATGTATTGAATAGATAAACAAGGACCTACTGTATGACACAGGGATCTATATTCAATACCCTGTGATAAACCATAATGGAAAAGAATATGAAAAAGAACATATATAAAACTGAACCACTTGGCTGTACAGCAGAAACTAACACAACCTTGTAAATCAACTATACTTCAACAAATTTTTTTAAAAATGAAAAAAAAGAAAAAAGTACACCCAAATATAAATAAAAAAGGAGTCATAATTATAGATGCTAGACATTCAGAAGCCACAGCAATATTAAAATCTTTCTCAATATATATGAGAAAAAAGTAAATGTACAAATTTATAGAAAAATTAAAGTAACAAAAGTAGTAAAATTGAATTAGTCATTAAGAAATCTTCCCATAAATGAAAACACCAGGGTCAAATAGTTTCACAGGCAAATTCTATTAAAATTCAAAGAACAACAACAAAAAAAGGAACAAATAATTCCAACTTACACAAACTCTTTTAGAATAAAGAGAAGAAATGTTGCAACTTAAGTCATAAGTCACTCCTGAACCTAGATTAGCTCTCTACTTTCTTCAGAGAGATTATTACACATAAATAGCTACCCCTGGTTTAGCAAGCAAATAAATTCTGCTTCTGCTTATTGAACAGCATTCTGTTTTCTCAACAAAGAAGTTAAGTTCTTCAGTATATTCAGAAAAATCCATTTTAATTTAGAATTCAACAACCCCTAGCATTCAACTGTATCTACAAGGAAGATACATTTGGGGGGTTATTGCAAAGGACTCAAAACCTACCAGTCTTCTAAAATAATGACTCAAGTATGGTCAGTTCAGTTCAGTTGCTCAGTCGTGTCCAATTCTTTGCGACCCCATGGACTGCAGCACGCCAGGCCTCCCTGTCCAATGCCAACTCCCGGAGTTTACTCAAACTCATGTCTATTGAGTTGGTGATGCCATTCAACCATCTCATCCTCTGTCGTCCTCTCTTTCTGCCTTCAATCTTTCCCAGCATTGGGGTCTTTTCAAATGAGTCAGTTCTTCTCTTCAGGTGGCCAAAAGTATTGGAGTTTCAGCTTCGGCATCAGTCCTTCCAGTGAATATTCAGGACTGGTTTCCTTCAGGATGGATTGGTTGGATCTCTTTGCAGTCCAAGGGACTCTCAAGAGTCCTCTCCAACACTCTTCGGCGTTTGGCTTTCTTTATAGTCCAACTCTCACATCCATACATGACTAGTGGAAAAACCATAGCTTTGACTAGATGAACCTTTGTTGACAAAGTAATGTCTGCTTTTTAATATGCTTTCTAGGTTGGTCATAGCTTTTCTTCCAAGGAGGAAGCATCTTTTAATTTCATGGCTACAGTCACGATCTACAGTGATTTTGGAGCCCCTCAAAATAAAGTTGCTTACTGTTTCCCCATCTATTTACCAGGAAGTGATGGGACCAGATGCCATGATCTTCGTTTTCTGAATGTTGAGATTTCAGCCAACTTTTCCACTCTCCTCCTTCACTTTCATCAAGAGGCTTTTTAGTTCCTCTTCTCTTTCTGCCATAAAGGTGGTGTCATCTTCATACCTGAGGTTACTGATTCTTCTCCCAGCAATCTTGATTCTAGCTTGTGCTTCATCCAGCCCAGCGTTTCTCATGATGTACTCTGCATATAAGTTAAATAAGCACAGTGACAATATACAGCCTTGATGTACTCCTTTCTCAATTTGGAACCATGTTTCATGTTGTTCCACGTCCAGTTCTAACTGTTGCTTCCTGACCTGCATACAGGTTTCTCAAGAGGCATGTCAGGTGGTCTGGTATTCCCATCTCTTTCAGAATTTCCCACAGTTTATTGTGATCCACACAGTCAAAGGCTTTGGCATAATCAATAAAGCAGAAATAGATGTTTTTCTGGAACTCTCTTGCTTTTTCCATGATCCAATGGATGTTGGCAATTTGATCTCTGGTTCCTCTGCCTTTTCTAAATCCAGCTTGAACACGTGGAAGTTCAAAGTTCACGTACTGTTGAAGCCTGGCTGGGAGAATTTTGAGCATTATTTTGCTAGCATGTGAGATGAGTGCAATTGTGAGGCAGTTTGAACATTCTGGCATTGCCTTTCTTTGGGATTGGAATGAAAACTGACCTTTTCCAGTCTTGTGGCCACTGCTGAGTTTTCCAAATTTGCTGGCATACTGAGTGCAGCACTTTCACAGTATCATCTTTTAGAATTTAAAATAGTTCAACTGAATTCCATCACCTCCACTAGCTTCGTTTGTAGTGATGCTTCCTAGGGCCCACTTGACTTTGCATTCCAGGATGTCTGGCTCTAGGTAAGTGATCACACCATCAAATTCCAAAACAATATGACTATGATATTTTGAAAAAAATCCTACTACATTAAAAGTTCAAGGGGGATACACATCAAACTGTACAGTGGTAGCCTCTCTGAGTGGTTAAGACTTTCATTTCCCTCTCTACACTCCATATATGTGTGTGGTTTGAATATTTTTCATTCACATTACTTGATTTTTTAAATGTACTATAAAAATAGAGAAAACGAACTGAAAGCTTGCTAATCAGAACAGGCATCCAAAACACAAAATATGGATGAGGAACATGGGGCAAGTAACATAAAAAAATTTAAGAGCAGTTAGGTTGATATAAAATGCAATCTGCTTTCCAGCAGAATTACATTCAAAATTTAAACAATTACATTCTAAAACAAAAACAAAACCCACTATAATTTAGCTTTCCTCTGATGACCATCTCTCAGTTAAGGACCAGATAGAAGAGCTAACTTTAGAGTTCAGATAGTGGGGAAAACTCTGCATCTTTGAGAACAAGTCACAAAGTGAAATGACATGACACTATGAGAGGGACAGCAACTGAGGCAACCTGAGAAAAGAAAAGTAAATGTTTCCCATCTCACACTTGCCCTGGAACAGATACTCAGAGGAGAATTACAAGTAGTAACATTTGCACTATTTTAACAGCCATTTCTCTCTTGCTATCTTTTATCCAAGCTTAGTTTAAATGACCTAAATTTAAAATGTAGTGACTCCACTGCACTTTTTTTGATCCAACCCAGAGGGCTGGTTGTAAAGACTGTCAATTAATATCTCACAGTTTCCTACAAAAGCTTCAGCTCCATATTTCCAACCACACTAACAATATTTGCATTGGGATGTTCTCTGCCCGCATTCTTGCTTTCAGGAATGAGATTCCTATCCTTTTGTCTCTTCCTTGAGCCTAGCACCTAAACCGAAGAGCCTCACCAAACAGTGTCCAATTTCTCCCTGACACCGAGTGTTGGATTTCCATTATAAAGCTGTCCACTAATTCGCACTGACTGCCTGCCCTGCTCTCATCATATAAACATCATGGACCTCGCACTTGACATAATTCTCACCTTATAGTACCCACATCCTGTTTGTCTTTTTTTCCTGGGCTTATTTCCTCATCTTAGTTTGTTTTTCAAATTCACTTCCAATCTCATTCCCAAACTGGATCTTCACACACTCACTAATCTGGTTACCACAAGGACAGAACCAAGTTGGAATTAAAGAACTCAATCATTTCAATATGTCACTAAAGACAATATGAAATTTACTGTTCTAGGAATCTTCATAAATTATACCCTTCATTCTGACTGGAAAGGGATCAACGAACTGAGTTAGAGAACACCTACTGGCTTAAAATGAAAGGTTTCTACACCCTCACAAAGGCTGAGAGTTGTTAAAAATATCTAACTCTATACACCAAGGAACATTTACTGAAGGTCTATGATTCAGGCATATCCTAGCATTTCCCTCACAACAATCATTCAAAGTATTATCCTCACTTTATAATACAGATATTAAGAAATTAAATGGCTTTTCAACCTGTGAAAATAAGCAGGGGAAACTGGGAGTCAACTGGGAGTCAAATACATGTTCTTTTCACTCCCCGCCCCGAGTTCATGTACTTTTGATTACTGCTGACTCTTAAGGAACAGAAGAGGAATACACAAGTTATAAATACATGGAAACCAATTACCTACTAAATCAATAATTCTCAAACTATTTGGTTTCAAAACCCTTTCACATACTTAAAATCTGAAGACTCAAAGAGCTTTTATCAATATTTACCATGAAAATTAAAGGTAAGAAATTGTTAGGGCATTTTAAATTCAATTAAATATAATCACATTTAAGTCAATATGTTTTAACATTTTAAATGAAAATTATATTTTCTAAAACAAAACGTTAATGAAAAGAGTAGAATTATTTTACATTTTTTGCGTTTCTTTTAAAAATGTCTGACTATTTAATAGAAGGTGGATTCTCCTGTTTCTACATTTACTGTATTACAGTGTTGTTTTGGGCTTCCCTCATAGCTCAGTCAGTAAAGAATCTGCCTGCAATGTGGGAGACCTGGGTTCAATTCCTGGGTCGGGAAGATCCCCTGAAGAAGGAAATGGCAATCCACTCCAGTATTCTTGCCTGGAAAATCCCATGGACAGAGGAGCCTGGTGGGCTACAGTCCATGAGGTTCCAAGAATCGGACACGACTTAGCAACTAAACCACCATCAATATTATTTTGGCTGAAAAGAAAACCTGGTTTCACATAAATGCATAGCTGGAAAAAGGGAAAGAGTATTTTAAAAGTGTTTTCAGATAACTGTGGATTCTATTTTGGTACTATACCAAAACACAACAAGCAGTAGAGTTTCTTAAAGACTAGTTTCTAATGTGGAATTTAAAACTTTATCAGTGAACTTTTCCATACCGTTTTAAATATTAAAAATCATTGGCCCAAGTATTTTTAATTTCAGGAATGATGACTATAAATAAGCCTGCTGCAAACCCTCTCTCCAACTGATCACAACCAAAATCTCCATGAAAAAGATGCAAAGAATCAGCTAACTAAGGACTCTGGGAAGTATACAACAGGTAGCTTGAAGAGGAAAATCAACTTGAAAAAAAGATCAATACACAGATTTCTCTTTGAATATATAAATTTCCTTTGAAATTTGACTGAACAATAAATTTCTTTTTGGTCACCCCACCACACACACACACTTTATTTCTTAGCTTTGACCTAAAACTAAGTGGAACAGGAAACTGTGCAGCAGGTACAATAAGGAAAAACCTCATATGGAAGAGCAGCTCACCTGGCCAAAGCACTGGGGGGAAAGGCTCTGGAAAGCCAGAGTGGGTAAGTTCAGCCCCTGAGGTGGTTTTCTTCTTTCCCTCCTCTCCCAGCCGTGCCCCAAGGCCGCCAACGGTGCCTCTGCATTACTGCCACAATGGTGGAGAGAGCATATATATTAAGACCGCGAGAGGGGACTTCCCTGGCAGCCCAGAGGTTAAGCCTCTGCACTCCCAATGCAGAGAATGTGGGTTTGAGTCCTGGTCATGGAACTAGCTTCCCACATGCTGTGCGGCACAACCAAAAGAGAAATAATTTTTCTTAAAAAAGAATCCAAAGGGACACCTATGCTTTCTCTAACCACTTCACCCTGAAGGCAGGCATAGTTGTGCCCAAAACTGAGCAACAACATGGGAGACTGAAACTGTACGTGTTGTTGTTCAGTCACTAAGTCATGTCCAACTCTTTGAGACCCCATGGATTGCAGCACACGAGGCTTCCCTGTCCCCTTCTCTATCTCCCTGAGTTTGTTCAAACTCAGGTCCACTGAGTCGGTGATGCCAACCAACCATCTTATCCTCTGTCATTCCTGTCTCCTCTTGCCTTCAATCTTTCACAGCATCAGGGTGTTTTCCAATGAGTCAGCTCTTCACATCTGGTGGCCAAAGTATTAGAGCTTCAGCATCACTCCTTCCAATGAATATTCAGGACTGATTTCCTTGAGGATTGAATGGTTTGATCTCCTTGCTGTCCAAAGGACTCTCAAGAGTCTTCTCCAGCATCACAATTCGAAAGCATCAATTCTTCAGTGCTCAGACGTCTAATAAGAGAACTCAACTTTTCTGGCTATAGGAACTGGAGGATATGGGGAAAACGCCCATGAAAGAAGAGTAGAAGAATGTAATCTATGACAAAGACTTCTTCTTGACCAAATTCTAGTCAGGCTCCTCTGAACCCTCTTCTTGACTAGGCCTCAAATTTGATCTATAAAAACTGCAGACTCTCAGCATAAATGCTTTGTCATAAATGACTTCTCACACTAACAGACTTGAACAAACACTAGCATAGTTTCCAACAACTTATGGTTCCATCCCTAAGATGACTCCTCCAGCCCCCTTAATTTCCTGCCTGAGAAAGTTCAATGTTGCCAGAAGAATTTACTGTTTGTTCCAGCTAAACCTTGATGACAGGCCCCTGAAATCCCTCTTAGAGCAGTTACTTTAGAAAGCTTGCAATTATAAATACTTCCTCTGCCCCTCTGAGATAATAATTGTCTACCACCTAAAACTGCTTTTTCAAGAACCGTAGAGCAATCTGTTTAAAATACAAACATTCAAGAAGATAATTCTCAATCTTGTTCCCAGACCCTGTAGGACAGGGACTGAACTTTGGTGGGTGCCTTGCTCTAACTTGGTGGCCCACTCCAGTATTCTGGCCTGGAGAATTCCATGGACAGAGGAGGCTGGTGGGCTACAGTCCAAAGGGTCGCGAGAGTCAAACACAACTGAAAGACTTTCACTTAGCTCTAAAACCTGCACCACTGCCTCTGTTATAAAGAGAAGTTTATTTCTCCTCTGGATAAGTAACAATTACAAACCCAGGTTCCCCTAGGCATATGGACCAACCCCACTTCAACACCACTGGATGCCTTTCCCTTAGCACACTCCAGTTTCTAAAAAGCCTCCTGCCTTTTGTTTTGACAAAGTTGAATTCTCTCTTCCCTACTGTAATATTTATTGAATAAAAATTATCCTTAACACTTCAACTAGTATTGAGCTTGTGAAATCTTTAATATCTATAATTCTAATTATGAACCAACGTAAGTACTAAACCTCCACCAAGTTGGACATTCATGGAATTTCCAAAGAAGTATTACAAAAGCACTGAGAACTGAAATACAAAATAAATGCCGCCCAAGCCCAGTCCATCCATGACCGGTGCATACAGCAAACAGATGCAATCAATACAGCAAAGGTTTAGAAACTGAAACTGATATTGGAACTATTGTCCATCAAAACCAAGTAAAAACTGCTCTGAACCTAACCAGACCGACGCCTGCTTAAACAACAGCAAATTCTCCAAAGCATTTTAACAGGATCCAAATTCTCACACCTAAATGTCCAGTATATAACCCCAAATTACCCAACATATCAAGAAGCAAGAAAATTTGGCGGAAAATTGGAAGAAAAGGACAACCAATAGATGCCAACCAATAAATAACCCAGATGTTGGACTTATCAAAAATCTTAAAGTAGCCAATATAATCGTATTCCATTAGTAAAGGTAAACACTCAAATGGAAAAATAAATCTGAGAAGCTGCTATTAAATAGAATCAAATGTAAATGTTAGAATTAAAAAACCACAATATTTGAAATAAAAACTTCACTGGATAGAACTCAGAATCAAGATGGCAGATGTATTCATTTTCTATGACTGCTGTAACACACTGGGTGGTTTAAAAAAACCAGAAATTTATTCTGTCACAGATCTGAAGGTCTCAATCAAGGATACAATCAAGAAGTCTGAAATCAAGGTGCTGACAGAACTGTACTAGCTCTGAAGGCTCTAGGGAACAACCTGTACTTTGCCTCTTTCAGCTTTTGGCGGCTGTAACATTCCTTGCGGCTGCATCACTCTGGCCCTGTGGTTATAATGCCTCCTCCCCTTCTGTCTCGCAAATCTCCCCCTCCCTCACTCTTATAAGCACACTTGTCACGGGATTTACAGCTTACCAGATAATCCAGGAATTTATCCTCCTCAAAATTCTCAAATTAATCACACCAGTTTATCACATAAGGTAATATTCACAAATTCCAGAGATTAGGAAATGAACATATCTTTTTAAAGGGTCCCATTCAGCAAAATACCACAAAGGGAAAACTATGTAAACCTGAAGACAGATCAATAAAAATTATCCAATCTGAAAAACGGAGAGGGGAAAATATTTTTGAAAAAGAAAAAAACAGGGCTTCAGGGACCAATGAGACAATATCAAAAAAGCTATTCATGTCTTTGGAAACCCTAAAGAAAAGCTATTGGTGCAGAAAAAAATACTTGGAAGAAAGAGTAGTTGAAACTTTCCAAAAGTAAGCAAAAGTCAAGAACTTATAGATTTAAGAAAATAAGCAAACCCAAACAGGATAAATTCAAATCATGTCCAAGCCCATCATAATCTAACTGCTAAAAACAATAAATAAAAGAAAAATCTTGAAAGCAGCCAGAGAAAAACAACATATTACATACAAGTTGGTGGTTCTCAGCTGGGGGTTATTTTACATCCCTGGGGATATGTTATAATGTCCAGAGTCATTTTTCTATCATCATTGCGTGGGGTGGGAGTGCTAATGGGTATAGGCTAGAGATACTGCTCAACATCCTATGATAAATGGGATAGGACTCCACAACAAGAAATTATCCTGTCCAAAGTACTAAAGTTGAAAAATCCTGACATAGGGAGCAATTTGAATGAAATGACTTTTCATCAGAAACCATGAACCATATCTTAAAATGCTGGAAGAAAACAACTGAAAATTCAGAATTCTATATTCAGGGAAAATATCCTTCAGGAATGAAATGAAATAAAGATATTCTCAATGAAGCAAAATAATATCAGTTTGTTGCCAACACCCTAGCTCTAAAAGAAATGTAAAAGAAGTTTCAAGGCTAAAACTAGTAAAAAAAAAAAAAAATTGTATCAGAGGGAAATGAAACTTCAGGAATGATGGAGGAGTAATAAAAATGCGAACTATCTGGGTGAATATAAGAAGACTGATTTTCATCTCTTAAGATCTTCAAAATATACACAGCTCTTGAAAGGGAATATTATAACATTTACATGGAGGAGCTTTCAACCTATATATGTACAATTCATATGACAATCATCATGTAAGTGGATAGGGCAATGGAACCTAAACAGCTGTTAAGGCTTTATGTTCTAGCTTAAGTTGTAAAATATAAACTTAAAAGATATACGAGGAGGTGGGAGGGTGGGGGTGGGGGGAAGAAGGGGTAAAAGTGTTAGTCACTCAATTGCATTCAAGTCAGCAACCCCATGAACTGTAATAGCCCACCAGGCTCCTCTGTCCATAGAATTCTCCAGGTAAAAATACTGGAGCGGGTAGCCATTTCCTTCTCCAGAGGATCTTCCTGACCCACATGGGTTTCTTGCATTGCAGGTAGATTCCTTACCAACTGAGCCACCAGGGAAGTATAATGTTTAATTTAATATACTATATTTATATTTAATAATATGGGGGAAATTAAATATTAAATATATGGTATATTATTTAGAGCATACTACTGAAAAGTCTTTAGAGCAACTACTAAAAAGAGGGACAAAGAAATATAGCCAAAAACTGATACATTAAAACAGATATTTAAAAAATACTCAATCCAAAAGAAGGAAAAGGAAAAATGGGAACAAATAACACAAGAAACAGACAAATATTAAAACTCAAGTGTATCAATAATTATATAAATGACCTACAAGATTAAATTAACAAATAAGACCCAACTGTTACCAAAAATCCAGTTTAAATATGATGCTATATAGATTAAAAGTAAAAGGATCAAGCATGTATTATTTCAAAAGAAAGCTGTAGTGGCTATATTAATATCTAACCACATAGATTTCAGAATGAAAATTACCAGGGGCTTCCCAAGTAGCTCAGAGGCAAAGAATCCACCTGCCAATGCAGGAGATGTGGGTTCGATCCCTGGGTCTGGAAGACACCCTGGAGAAAGTAATGGGAACCCACTCTAATATTCTGTAGATCTGGTAGACAGAGTGCCTGAAGAACTATGGACAGAGATTCGTAACACTGTACAGGACTCAGTGACCAAAACCATCCCAAAGAAAAAGAAATGCAAGAAGGCAAAATGGTTGTGTGAGTAGGCGTTACACAGCTGAGGAAAGAAGAGAAACAAAAAGCAAGGGATTCAGGGAAAGATACCCAACTGAATGCAGACTTCCAGAGAACAGCAGAGATGTAAGAAAGCCTTCTTAAATGAACAGTACAAAGAAGTAGAGGGAAACAACAGAATGGGGAAAACTAGAGATCTCTTCAAGAAAATTGGAAATATCAAGGGAAGGGAACATCTCATGCAAGGATGGGCATGATAAAGGACAGAAACGGTAAGGATCTAACAGAAGTAGAAGTGATTAAAAAGATGTGGCAAGAATACACAGAAGAACTACATAAAACAGGTCTTAATGACCCAGATATCCACAATGATATGGTCACTCACCTAAAGCCTGACATCCTGGTGTCTGAAGTCAAGTGGGGCTTAGAAAGCTGTACCACAAACCACGCTAATGGAGGTGATAGAATTCCAGCTGAGCCATTTCAAACCCTAAAAGATGATGATGTTAAAGTGTTTCACTCAACACGTCAGCAAATTTGGAAAACCCAGCAGTGGCCACAGGACTGGAAAAGGTCAGTTTTCATTCCAATCCCAAAGAAAGGCAATGCCAAAGAATGTACAAACTACCATACAACTGTGCTTATTTCACATGCTAGTAAGGTTATGCTCAAAATCCTTCAAGCTAGGATTCAACAGTACATGAACTGAGAAATTCCAGATGTACAAGCTAGATTTCAAAGAGACAGAGGAACCAGAGATCAAACTGCCAACATTCACTGGCTCACAGAGAAAGCAAAGGAATTCCAGAAAAACATCTACTTCTGCTTCACTGACTATGCCAAACAAACTACGGAAAATTCTTAAAGACATGGGAATACCAGACCATCTTACCTGTCTCCTGAGAAATCCATATGCAGGTCAAGAAGCAACAGTTACAACCAGACACAGAACAACAGACTGGTTCAAAATTGGGAAAAGAGTAAGACATGGCTGTATACTGACACCCTACTTATTTAACTTACATGCAGAGTACATCAAGTAAAATGCTGCGCTGGATGAATCACAAGCTGGAATCAAGACTGCTGGGAGAAGTATCAATAACCTCAGATATGTAGATAATACCACTCTAATGGCAAACAGCAAAAAGGAACTAAAGAGCCTCTTGATCAGAGTGAAAGAAAAGAGTTAAAAAAGCTGGCTTAAAACACAACATTCAAAAAACGAAGATCATGGCATCCAGTCCCATCACTGCATGACAAATAGATGGGGAAACAATGGAAATAGTGACACAGTTTATTTTCTTGGGCTCCAAACAAAATCACTATGAATGGTGACTGCAGCCATGAAATTAAGACGCTTGCTCCTTGGGAAAAAAGCTATGACAAACCTTCACAGCATAGTAAAAAGCAAAGACGTCACTTTGCCTGTACAAAGGTCTGTACAGGCAAAGCTATAGTTTTTCCAGTCATGTGTGGATGTGAGAGTTGGACCATAAAGAAGGCTGAGTGCCGAAGAACTGATTCCTTCCAACTGTGGTGCTGGGGAAGACTCTTGAGAGTCCCTTGGACTGATGGCAAGATTAAACCAGTCAATTCTAAAAGAAATCAACCCTGAATATTCACTGGAAGAATTGATGATGAAGCTGAAGCTCCAATAGTTTGGCCACTTGATGTGAAGAGCTGGAAAAGTCCCTGATGCTGGGAAAAGACTGAAGGCAAAAGGAGAAGAGGGTGGCAGAGGATGAGTTGGTTAGATAGCATCACTGACTCAATGGATATAAATCTGAGCAAACTTCAGGAGATGGTGAAGGAAGGAAAGCCGGGCGTGCTACAGTCCATGGGGTCGCAAAGACCTGGACACCACTCAGCAACTGAACAACAGCAAACAGGAGTTCCAAAGTACATGAAGCTAAAACTACTAAAACGGAAAGAAGTAAAGAAATTCACCATTCTTCTTGGGGACTGTAACACTACTCTTGATAATACATAAAACAAGTAGACAGAAAAGCAGCAAAGATACAAACGATCTAAACATCAGCCCTCTGAATCTAATTGAAAACTATACTCAACACAATATATGCACAAATCTTTCAAGTACACCAAAACAGACCATATTCTGGACCATAAAGCAAACCTTAATAAGTGTAAAATAACTGAAATCACATAGCATATGTTCTCTGACCATGAAGGAATTAAACTAGAAATTAGGAACAGAAAGGAACTGGAAAATCTCTAAATATTTGGAAATTAAACAATAATTCTAAATAATTCATGCACCAAAGGGTCTTCTCAAAAGAAACTAGAAAATATTTTTAACTGAATGAATATGAAAACACAACAATGAAAATTTGCTGGATGAAGCTAAAGCACTGCTTGGAAGAAAATTTACAGCATTAAAATGCTATTATAAGATGTATGAAAAGAAGATCTCAAATCAGTAATGTACGCTTCCTTGGTGGCTCAGATGGTAAAGCGTCTGCCTGCAGTGTGGGAGACCCGGGTTCGATCCCTGGGTTGGGAAGATCCCCTGGAGAAGGAAATGGCAACCCACTCTAGTACTCTTGCCTGGAAAATTCCATGGACTGAGGAGCCTGGTAGACTACAGTCCATGGGGTCCCAAAGAGTCAGACACGACTGAGCGACTTCACTTCACGCTTCCACCCTAAGAAACTAGAAAAAGAAGAACACACTAAACCCAAAGGAAACAGAACTTAATAATGATCAGAAATCAATGAAACTGAAACAAAACATAAATGAATGTGGGAGACTTGAGTTCAATCCCTGTATCAGGAAGATCCCCCTGGAGGAGGAAATGGAAACTGACTCTTATATTCTTATCTAGAGAATCCCATGGACAGAGGAGTCTGGCGGGCTACAGTCCATGAGGTCGCAAAGAGTTAGATACAACTGAGTGACTAACACTTACTTACTCACTCTGAAACCAAAAGGATGTTCTTTGAAATGGTCAATAAAATCGCCCTCTCTCTAGCAAGAATGACCAAGAAGACAACTTGTTCGTGTCTTATTGTTCAGTGGAAGGTAGAACTTTTGAGGATGAAATTGAACTATTTGGCTGATGCTATTTCCAAACAACGTGCAGAAGCAGCAGTATAGCTTCCCTTGAATGCTAATACTAAAATGCAAGTAGAGAAATAAAGATAGAAATTTTTATAGAAATAAAGATTACCACTTGACTTGTTCTCTTGTCAAGTGGTAAACAGAAATTTAAATGTTAAGTTGAAAAACTCTCTGCCTATATATACTGGAAAAAATGAGAAAGCACTATGTTCAGAACAGAACACTAAGGTTGTGGCCAAGGACCCCTTGATAAAGAGATTAGTACGGTTGTGAAATTAGACTTAATTAGACACCCAAGCAGGAAACAGCCAATCTGAACTGGAAGAAGAAGAAAGATTGTCAGTTTTCTTAGAAGACTTATACATGGTGGGACCACAAACCTATTCAGTTGGGAACTTGGGATATTCTTCAAGACAAGAGAACAAAGACCCTAAAGGCAACTCTGAAATCATGAAGGCTGCCTCCCCAGTTTCCAAAGAGGAGGCTATTACCTGGGTTTCAACAGGCCTGACAAAGACTCCCAGCCCAAAGCCATGGGGGCCAGGCCAGTAGAACCACTAGTATGTGAGGTTTCATACACTAAATTATCCTTGAATAATAAATGCTTTGCCACTGATTATTAAATTAATACATTTTATTAAATGTTAAATATTTAATATTTAAATGGGCAATTTTTAAAAATATTCTTTTTTCTTTCTGGCCACATTGTACAGTATGTGGGATCTTAGTTCCCAACCAGGGATTGAACCCGTTGCCCCCAGCACTGGAAGCATGGAATCTTAACCACTGGACCACCAGGAAGTTCCAGAATAGACAAAATATTTGAACAGATACTTCACCAAAGAAGACATAGAGAGAGCATATAAGCACATGAAAAGATCTTCAATATCATTAGTTATTACAGAAATGCAAATTAAACCCACAAGACACTATCACTACACAGCTATTAAATGGCTTAACAAGAGAAAGGAGGTAAGGAAGGAAGGAAGGAAAGAAAGGGAAAAAGGGAGCAAGGAAAGCAAGTGAAACAGAGGAGAAAGAAGGAAACACAAAAACTGACGATAATCGGTGTGAATGAGGCTGCAGAGCAGCCTGAATCCATACACTGCTTGTTGGAATGCAAAACAGCACAGCCACTATGGAGAACGGTCTGGCAGCTTCTTACAGAATTAAACATAACTTACGTAGGACACAGCTATCTCACCGAGTCAGACTCAAAAGGCTACATATGACCTTCTGGAAAAGGCAAAACTACTGTGAACAGAGACTAGATCAGTGGCTTTCACAAGTTAATGGTGGGAAGAAAGTATGACTACAAAGCAAGGAGGAAATTTTTTTTTTCTTGAGCAGATGAAGGAACTGTTCTGTACCAACACCGTGGTGTTACATCACTGTGATTACATCACTCCAAGTGTCAAATCTCATTTATACCCCAAAGTGTGAATCCTACTGTACAGCAGAAAACATTCGTTGGTTGACCTTAAATCTAACTATTTTTACTCATATATGGTATTGTATCATCACTCAATATACATTCACCAAGTTTTGCAGATCTTCCAAATGCTGACATCTTTATAACACTGCATTTCAAGCAGTCTCTAGTAATTTCAGAGTGGAAACAGAAACTGAACATCTCAGTCTAATGAAAACAGTTTGGGCCTTAGGAACTCCCTAAAAGGTCCACTTCAGCAACGGTGTTGTTGTTGTTACTGTTGTTCAGCTGCTAAGTCATGTCTGACTCTTTGTGACCCCACAGACTGTAGCCCACCAGGCTCCTCTGGGTTCTTTGCCACTGAGCCACCAGGGAAGCCCCTTTAAAGAACTGCTTATCTAAATGCGGGAATAACATCAAGCCAAACACCTAAAATTAAGTTCTTCCCAACCTACTTTTATAAATTCATTCAGTTCAGTTCAGTCACTCAGTTGTGTCTGACTCTTTGCAACCCCATGAATCGCAGCACGCCAGGCCTCCCTGTCCATCACCAACTCCCGGAGTCCACCCAAACTCATGTCCATCGAGTCGGTGATGCCATCCAACCATCTCATCCTGTTGTCCCCTTCTCCTCCTGCCCCCAATCCCTCCCAGCATCAGAGTCTTTTCCAATGAGTCAACTCTTCGCATGAGGTGGCCAAAGTACTGGAGTTTCAGCTTTAGCATCATTCCTTCCAAAGAAATCCCAGGGCTGATCTCCTTTAGGATGGACTGGTTGGATCTCCTTGCAGTCCAAGGGACTCTCAAGAGTATTCTCCAACACCACAGTTCAAAAGCATCAATTCTTCAGTGCTCAGCTTTCTTTATAGTCCAACTTTCACATCCATACATATTAATGACACTAAGTCATGTTAACAATCATCTTCATATTGTGCAGGATATGTACACAATGAGAAAGGGTAATGTTTGCTACATATGTTTGAGTGCTCAGTCACTTCAGTAGTACCCGATCTTTGCAAACCCGTGGACTGTGGCTTGCCAGGCTCCTCTGTCCATGAGATTCTACAGGCAAGAATACTGGAGTGGGTTGCCGTGCCCTCCTCCAGGGGGTCTTCTGGGCCCAGGGACTGAACCCGTGTCTCCAGCACAGGCAGGCGGATTCTTTACCACTAGCGCCACCTGGGAAGCGTCTTGCTACGTATATAGACCATCTGGGGGAAGCCAGTTATTATATTCCAAGGAAAAAGTAAAGAACCAGCTAGCGACTGAAGTGACTTAGCAGCAGCAGCAGTGGTTCTAAAGGGAAATCTCCCATGCTAATACAAATGCAATTTTAGAAATCTACTGTACTTTAGTACATAACTTGACAACTTCCTGTTTCTGATAAAAATCAGCGGAGTGACAATACCCAAGTGACTAGCTCCGGAAGTTAGGTTGGGCTACAGATCTCTCAGTAAACAATGAAGAAGGGGAAATCCCCAAATAACTAACTTCAATGTGCTCATCCTGAAAGACTCCCAGTATGTCTAGGGGGGTTACTGGGATGATACCCTTTTCCCAACAGACTAAAACCTGAGAACATGTATACTCAGAGTAACCATCACCACGTGGAACCTGGCAATGAAGCTGAGAGGCAAACAAAGATTAGATTTCATTTTTTTAGCCTCTAAACTTAATCATCCTTTATCTAGAATCTATCTCTGAATTTTTCATTTCACAAGCAAAAAAGTACCTTTCTGTTACAAACAAACTAAAAGGGTCACATACAAGAATGACAGGCATCCGAACTGACTGGGGAAAAAAAGTGTCAAATTTAAAAGAGAGAAGAATAGTATAAGAAGACTTCAGATGGAAGAAAAATGAAAAAACAATATAAAAAGCTAGACGAGGATTAAGGAAACTCTAACATTAGCAAGTACAGATAATTTCAGATGTAACAATTTCGTGTGTATGTGTGCCTGTACATAGAAACACTTTGCAATGGGTGAATGAAAGCTAACACTGAACACTATGTGGTGCTTATAAACAAGCTTTCACTTGTAAACGTTTACCAGGCTTTTTTTTTTTTTTTGAGGTCCTATTGTGTGTTGAGCACAGTGTCAGTGAACCAGCTTACAAAACTAAAGCTGTCCTGGAAGAGCTTACAGACTAGTGGGCAAAGTTTTACTTCTTGTTACTATTATTTTACCTATAATGCTGACTTATCTTAAACACATTTCACTTCCGATCAGCTTCACAAACTATGCCAACTGCATGCATAAATTAGGTCCAGTGTGTTGCTACTGTTTATACATTTATCTGGGCTTCCATGGTGACTTAGCCTCTCTTTTCACTTTATAAACTCTCAGCTGCCAGAACACACCTATTTTAAAATGTAATATAAAAACATATGGTCTGCCTTGAATTCTAAAGGCCTAAAAAACAAAATGGGAAATAGATGGGGAAACAGTGGAAACAGTGTCAGACTTAATTTTTAGGGGCTCCAAAATCACTGCAGATGGTGACTGTAGCCATGAAATTAAAAGACCCTTACTCCTTGGAAGAAAAGTTATGACCAACCTAGATAGCATTTTCAAAAGCAGAGACATTACTTTGCCAACAAAGGTCCGTCTAGTCAAGGCTATGGTTTTTCCAGTGGTCATGTATAGATGTGAGAGTTGGACTGTGAAGAAAGCTGAGTGCCGAAGAATTGATGCTTTTGAACTGTGGTGTTGGAGAAGACTCTTGAGAGTCCCTTGGACTGCAAGGAGATCCAACCAGTCCATTCTAAAGGAGATCAATCCTGGGTGTTCATGGGAAGGACTGACGCTAAAGCTGAAACTCCAATACTCTGGCCACCTCATGCGAAGAGTTGACTCATTGGAAAAGGCTCTGATGCTGGGAGGGATTGGGGGCAGGAGGAGAAGGGGACGGCAGAGGATGAGATGGCTGGATGGTATCACTGACTCGATGGACGTCAGTTTGAGTGAACTCCGGGAGATGGTGATGGACAGGGAGGCCTGGTGTGCTGCGACTCATGGGGTCACAAAGAGTTAGACACGACTGAGCAACTGAACTGAACTGAACTGAAAAAAACAAAAAATATAATGGTCCTAAGAAGCCAAGCTTGGTATCAGGTTAAAACAGGACAGATCCAGAAGATTCTTAATAGTTCTAAGAGGCTGTACATTCTGGCTTCATTCTCCTCACACAGGGTAATGTGAAAAAGGAAACTACTAATAGTTGGAGGAGAGCTTTTCTACTCCATGAGTCATCCATCCTGGAAGTGCAGGTAAATACAAACATGGAAGGAGGCATTTTACTCAGCCTTGTCTGCCTCTAACCCCTAACTGCTGGGGGAAAGGACTCTCAAAAAGAAACATGTTCTTTTTCCAAGAAGAATGGAGCTGAACTAGGTAACTGCTGCTGCTGCTGCTGCTAAGTTGCTTCAGTCATGTGTCCGACTGACTCTGTGCGACACCACAGACGGCAGCCCACCAGGCTCCTCAGTCCCTGGGATTCTCCAGGCAAGAACACTGGAGTGGGTTGCCATGTCCTTCTCCAATGCATGAAAGTGAAAAGTTAAAGTGAAGTCGCTCAGTCGTGTCTGACTCTTCAAAACCCAATGGACTGCAGCCTACCAGGTGACTCCACCCTCAAAAAACAAAAAAGGAGTCAGAAAGAGACCAGTTTTACTTGACTACAACAGTAAAACACCTGATTTATCTTATGTCTTTTTTACAATTATCTCTAAACTTCCTCCACATTGGTATGTGCGCTGTAACGCAGAAGAAATGAGGATTGTCTTTAGATTCTCTAACTCTGCAGCCAAGCTTGAGAGAATCCCAGGTGGCTGTGTAGGTGAACACAACTTTAGAAGCACAAAGGAAAATCTCTCTGATTCAAGGGAAAAAGAATAGGAAACAGTCCAAGCCTGACAACAGTACACCCTACACTGCTCTCAGAGAGTGAAGCAACGTTCCGCGAGTGCTCACCAACTGTTAGATAACTGCACACAGAAGGCTAGGTCTTAAGGGACAATTCTCTTCTATCATCACGCCACCTAGCTTCCTCAGCCTTCCCTAATGTGTTGGGCTGGGAGGTACCTCTTAGTCTTATTTGACATTTTGAATCACGTTCATATATTACACTGACAAATAAGGATCTTGCAAGTGCAAGGTCTGCACCTAAGAATGAGGACTTCCCTCAATTCTGTATCCTAGGCGACTTAGTTGCTTGTAGTTCCAGTCCTGCTTGACTGCCCTGTGAATAAAACATGCTTATGATGCATTCAATTTCCTTTTTAACCACACACTTGGGTTCTAAACATTGCTCAGTCACTCACTAGCTATGACTCAGGGAATGTCACATCAACCTCCAGGAAACTCCATTTCCTTATGTGTAAAACAAGGGGATTGAATAAGATAAAATCAAAAAGTCTTTTTTTGAGTATCAACATTACAATCTAAGTTTCCCCTTAAATTTTATGGCCTAAACAAGACCATATTTATCTTGTTTTTTTAATTTTTTTTTTCATTATATTAACCACCTCACTATTCCACTCCTTACTCTTTAGTATACTCTAATTATTGTACATCTTAAAAGTGTCACTTGAAGTTGTACATATTTCCAAAAGAATATGGAACACACAGCACAGGGGAATGTACGGTATAAATAAGGTTTAGATTGCATCATCACTTTTACCATATTTATGGTAAAATTTACCAACCATATTCTCCTGACATACACCAAACTCGAGGTCACCTGAAATTCCAGCCTATTCAACATGCAATTAATCATAACATTTGGGCATCTTTCACATTAACTGTTGTACTTAATTCTACTTTCCCCTCTAAGGCTCCATGTGTAATTTTCATTCAAAAATAGATTTAGGACTTCACTCAGAGGTCATCTCACATTTGCCAGAATGGCTATTAACAAAAGGACAAATAAGTACTGGTGAAGATGTGGAGAAAATGGAAGCCTTATGCACTTGTTGGTGGAAATGTAAATTGGTACAGCCACTACAGAAAACAGTATCAAGGTTCCTCAAAAACCTACAAATAGAACTACTATATGACCCAGCATTCTGACTACTGGGTATTTACCTCAAGTAAATCAAAACACTGACTTAGAAAGATATATGCATCTCTATGTTGACTGAAGCATTATTTACAATCATGAAAGATGATGCTGTGAAAGTGCTGCACTCAATATGCCGGCAAATTGGGAAAACTCAGCAGTGGCCACAGGACTGGAAAAGGTCAGTTTTCCTTTCAATCCCAAAGAAAGGCAATGCCAGAGAATGCTCAAACTACCACACAATTGCACTCATCTCACACGCTAGTAAAGTAATGCTCAAAATTCTCCAAGCCAGGCTTCAGCAATACGTGAACCATGAACTTCCTGATGCTTAAGCTGGTTTTAGAAAAGGCAGAGGAACCAGAGATCAAATTGTCAACATCCACCGGATCATCAAAAAAGCAAGAGAGTTCCAGAAAAACATCTATTTCTGCTTTACTGACTATGCCAAAGCCTTTGACTGTGTGGATCACAATAAACTGTGGAAAATTCTGAAAGAGATGGGAATACCAGACCACCTGACTTGCCTCTTGAGAAATCTGTAGGCAGGTCAGGCAGCAACAGTTAGACTGGACATGGAACATCAGACTGGTTCCAAATAGGAAAAGGAGTATGTCAAGGCTGTATATTGTCACCCTGTTTATTTAACTTATATGCAGAGTACATCATGAGAAACGCTGGACTGGAAGAAACACAAGCTGAAATCAAGATTGCCAGGAGAAATATCAATCACCTCAGAAATGCAGATGACACCATCCTTATGGCAGACAGTGAAAAGGAACTCAAAAGCCTCTTGATGAAAGTGAAAAGTGGAGAGTGAAAAAGTTGGCTTAAAGCTCAACATTCAGAAAACGAAGATTATGGCATCCGGTCCCATCACTTCATGGGAAATAGATGGGGAAAGAGTGGAAACAGTGTCAGACTTAATTTTTAGGGGCTCCAAAATCACTGCAGATGGTGACTGTAGCCATGAAATTAAAAGACCCTTACTCCTTGGAAGAAAAGTTATGACCAACCTAGATAGCATTTTCAAAAGCAGAGACATTACTTTGCCAACAAAGGTCCGTCTAGTCAAGGCTATGGTTTTTCCAGTGGTCATGTATGGATGTGAGAGTTGGACTGTGAAGAAGGCTGAGCGCCAAAGAATTGATGCTTTTGAACTGTGGTGTTGGAGAAGACTCTTGAGAGTCCCTTGGACTGCAAGGAGATCCAACCAGTCCATTCTGAAGGAGATCAGCCCTGGGATTTTTTTGGAAGGAATGATGCTGAAGCAGAAACTCCAGTACTTTGGCCACCTCATGCGAAGAGTTGACTCATTGGAAAAGACTCTGATGCTGGGAGGGATTGGGGGCAGGAGGAGAAGGGGACGACAGAGGATGAGATGGTTGGATGCCATCACTGACTCGATGGTCTTGAGTCTGGGTGAACTCCGGGAGTTGGTGATGGATAGGCAGGCCTGGTGTGCTGCGATTCATGGGGTCTCAAAGAGTCGGACATGACTGAGCGACTGAACTGAACTGAACTGAAGACATGGAAACAAACTAAGTGACCAACAGGTGAGTGGATAAAGAAGATGTGGTATATATGTATGTGTACACACACATACACCACAATATTACTCAGCCATATAAAAGATGAAATCTTGCATTTGCAACAATGTGGATGGACGTAAGAGGGTACAATGCTAAGGGAAGTAAGTCAGACAGAGAAGGACAAATACTGAATGATTTCACTTATATGCAGACTCTAGAAAACAAAGGCGATGGCACCCCACTCCAGTACTCTTGCCTGGAAAATCCCATGGATGGAGGAGCCTGGCGGGCTACAGTCCATGGGGTCGAGAAGAGTCGGACACGGCTGAGCGACTTCACTTTCACTTTTCACTTTCATGCATTGGAGAAGGAAATGGCAACCCACTCCAGTGTTCTTGCCTGGAGAATCCCAGGGACGGGGGAGCCTGGTGGGCTGCCGTCTATGGGGTCGCACAGAGTCGGACACGACTGAAGTGACTTAGCAGCAGTAGCAGCAGCAGAAAACAAAGGAACCAACATAACAACAGAAAGATACAGAAAGCAAACAGGTGGTTGCCAGAGGGGAGGGGTGGGGGGAACAGGATAAATAAGTGGGGGAGATTAAGAGGTATAAACTCTCAGTTACAAAATAAATGAGTCACAGATATGAAATATACAGTATAGGAAATATGTCAATAATTAGTGTAATATCTGGGTATGGTGGCAGATGACAATGACTTATCATGATCATTTGAAATATACAAAAATATGAATCACTATGCTGTGTATCAGAGACATACAGTGTTGCAGGTCAATTATACTTCAAAAACAAACAAATTCATAGAAAAAGAGACCAGTTTTATAACTATCAGAGGGGTTCGGGGAGAGGGAATTGGATGAAGGCAATCAAAAATTACAAACTTTCAGTTACAAGATAAATAAATACTAGGGATATAATGTAAAACATGATAAAGATAATTAACTCTGCTGCAAGTTACAGATGAACACTGTTAAGAGAATAAATCTAAGAGCTCTCATCACAAGGAAAATTTTTTTTCTATTTTTTAATGTTGTATCTATATGAGATGATGAATATTCATTAGACCTACTCTGCTAATCATCTCATGATACATGTAAGTCAAATCACTGTGTTGTATACCTTAAATTTACATAGCACTCGATTTCAATTATATCTCAATAAAACTGGGAGGCGAGTTTAGGATGGTAAATTTTGTATTATATGTATTTTACTACAATATTAAAAATTTGGGGGGAAAGGTATATATTGGGTTGGCCAGAAAGTTCATTCAGGTTTTTCTGTAAAATGTTGTGGAAAAACCAAACTTTTTGGCCAACCCAATAGATTTATACTTCCTAGGTCCATGTTTCCCTTTTTAATCATTTTCTGTTTAATTATTAAATTGTAAATGACCACAGTAATCTGAGCTTTAAAGTCCCCTACTCAAAATCCTCCAATGGTTCCTCCTAGCCCTCAGGATAAAACCACCTTCATATAAACCTATCTTTCCATATTTTCACCTATGCTCCATCATAAAGGTCCATGTTCTGCTCCCCCAATTTGGCATCCTTTAAAGATGTTTGTCTCTGCATTGCTCCTTCTTTGGAACCTAAATTCAAGAGTCATTTCTCTTATCATCAGATAAGGCTGATTTAGGTGCCTCTCCACTGTGCTCCCAGGTGGCACAGTGGGAATCTGCCTGCCAATGCAGGACACAGGTTCAATCCTTGGGTTGGGAAGATTCCCTGGAGCAGGAAATGGCAACCCGCTCCAGTATTCTTGTCTGGAAAATTCCATGGACAGAGAGGCCTAGTGGGCTACAGTCTGATACCTTATGGTGAACAGTGTCAGATTCGTGATCTCCGAAGATTTAACTTCGGGACCAGGGACCAGGCTTGATCACTCTGCATTTGTATAGCAGAGTTTTATTAAAGTATAAAAAGGGACAGAGAAAGCTTCTGACATAAGACATCAGAAGGGGGATGGATAGTGCCGCCTCTTGCTAGTTTTAGCAAGCTGTTTCATGTCTGTTAGAAAGCTATTAATCAGATAAGAGAGACACCTCAAGGCTGACGGAGTTTCACCAGGCCACTCTCCCACAATATGCATTTCTGAGATAGGATGGCATGAGGTGTATCATCCCCCAGCCATAAAACAACTGATATGAATTCTGGTTTCTTGAGCTATTATTAGCCCAAGGCTTGAGAAAAGAAAGTTAGTCTTAGGTGGAACCATTTTGAAGAAAGGCAAATTCCAAAGCAAATACATAGTTTCATTAACATAGCTTAAGAAAAACATTTCCATAGAGAACCTCCTTTTAATTTTGTATGGAGAAGGAAAAAAAAATTTGACACTTGGAGTTTGTTTCCTCCTGCCAATTAAGGGAGAGAGAAAAAATGTCTGACGCTTGCAGCCTATTTCCTCCGTTTGGAGACCCCTGGGCCTTCCTGCCTGTTACCCTCTGAAGTCCCTGGGGGTTGCAAAAAGTTGGACACGACTGAGCATGCACAGCAGGCAGGCCACTGTGCTCTTGCACCACTTTTTATTTATTAAGGCACTAAGTGTCCTGTCACTGAAACAGGCTGCTTAAATAGCATCTCCCCCCGCCACCCAGCAAGTTCTTAGATGAACTACACAAAGTCTCATTTCACTTTGTATTCTTGGCACCTTAACAGAATACCATATGTGTGATAATTAAATTTACAGAATCAATATCATAACTTTAAGCTTCCTTCATATGGTATTCCATTCCTCAATACAAGTGTTCTTCCTCAGTCAGCAAATCCTGAATATCCTTTATGATCTCATTTATTTTTTGTTTCATTATTTCCCCATACATGTCTGAGCAGAGTTAGTCAATCCCTTCACCATGCATCTACCTGACGTCTTCTCTTTATATACTTAACCCAGTGAATCGGAAATCCTCTTGTACACAGTTCTTACAATTTCTGTACCTCCATATGGCAGGAACCATTAGTTGTCTGCCTTTTTGTTTTCTTCTTCCTAAATAACAGAACTCCCCAACTGAGCTCAGCACATGGCAACCACAATAAAAAATATAATGTAAATCTGGAGTTAGCTGTGCCCATGTTGAGTTTTACCCTCAAGTAGCAGGCAGTTGTAGTGTGCCTCCCATAACAAGTAAGGCAACCCACCCCAATGTCTGGTTTTACTCAGTATCCTTAGCTCTGGTCTCCAGTATCAAGTGTGACTCTCAGCCTCTAGGATCTTACAGGACATGAATTCAGGACCACCTCAACTATTTCCATATCTAAATCCTGGCACAGCCAAGGCTTCAACTCCACTTTCCAAGTCTTACTTCTAATCTACTACTTACTCCCACATATAAATTTATCTCATTTTTTCAAACAAGGCTTTACCTTTTAAAATTCTATTTTATCTATCATTGGTTTTATAGACCAGGCATATATTACCCATTCTAAAAACTTAATCCAACCAATTATTAAAACTATATATGGGTCCCTGCAGATACTGGTGAAGAAATGTTAGTATGGTATAGCTATATAGGATATGCATGTACTTATTTTGTTATTAAAAAGAAACACATGCTCAATACAAAAATCTTATCAACTGTTTTTCTTTCCTCCCTTATTCCCTCCCTTCCCTTCTTTTGCAGTTTTGAAGGACAAAAGCTTCCAAATCTACTTTCAGAAATATCATCACTACTGAGATAAAAACAGTATTTATCACTGTATCACCCAGTTCCCTAGCATATGAGGTACACGAGGATCTAGTGGCTGAGGCTGATGCCACACAAGGATCTGAGGCAATGTCAATAGATAACTCTATATTCCCACTTTGTTATAAACTGAGTTAGAAGTAGTATTCAATTATCAACTCATCAAAAGACAGAAAAAGAGAAGTAAAAGTGGTAAACAAATCAATGAAAAAAATCAGTCTACTAGATGTAAATGTGTTTAGTTCATTTGTAAGAAGTTATCAAATTTGACATAAAAATAAAATACAAAATTCAACTAAAAGTTGTTTATAGGAGAAACAGGCTGAAAATAAATTTTAAAATATTTTGGCAAACACCAACACAGAAAAAAGATGATGCAGAAATCTTAATATCAGACAAAACAATATTATGACAACATTAATAGGTATGGAAAGGTATGATATACAGTAAAAGGAGTATAAATAAACAGGAATTCCCTGGCTGTCCAGTGGTTAGGATTCAGCACTTTCAGCACTATAAGGGCCTGGGTTCAATCCCTGGTCAAGGAACTAAGATTCACAAGCTGTGTAGGGTGGCAAAAAAAAAAAAAAAAAGCATAAATAAACTAATAAAATGCATAAAACTTTATTCATATCTCACTCTTAAGTAAGGCAAAACTAATATAATTATAAGAAAAAAATCAATCTTCAACCACTACATGAACTGCTAATTTACTTGTACTAAAAACTGATAAATCAGAATAAGTATGTAGAATAGATCCACAAAATTAATAAGTTTAATCTAACGGTTATATAGAGAACTTTCCACTAAACAAAAATATAAGAATATAATTATTTTCAAGTACACATGGAACTAAAAAACTAATTACAGAGTCACAAAATTTCAAAGAACTTATGTCTAAGATTACCTTCTCTGACCACAATATAATATTGAAATAATCAATAAAACGTCTTTTAACTGTTTTAAAACTTAAAAAATGGGACTCCAAGGGACTTCCCTGGTGGTCCAGTGGCTAAGACTCTGTGCCCCCAATGCAGGAGACCCAGGTTCAATACCTGGTCAGGGAACTAGATCCCACATGCCACAACTAAGAGTTCAATGCCATGACTAAAGACTCCATATGACACAACAAAGATCAAACATCCTTTGTGTCCCAACTAAGACCAGGTGCAGACAAAGAAGTATTTTTTTAAGAATGGACTCCTACACAAAAAATTTAAAAGAAAATCAAAATAGAAATGAATAAGAATCAGGCAACAATAAAAGTATTATGCTATCCAAAGGTAGATCTCAGCTTATAGTTTTAATGCCTTTATTACCCTAGTAAGACAAAATATGCTTAATTAATACATTTTCAATCAAAAACTGTAAAAGAGAATGTAAGCCTAAAGAAAGCATAAATGCATTAATCATGTTTTTAAATTTTCTGTATCTTTTAACAGGCTTCCCTGGTGGCTCAGAGGTAAAGAATCCCCTTCCAAAGCAGGAGATGCAAGTTTGATCCATGTGGTTGGAAAGATCCCCCAGAGAAAGAAATGGCAACCCAATCCAGCATTCCTGCCTGGGAAAACCCATGGACAGAGGAGTCTGGCAGGCTACAGTCTGTGGGGTTGCAGAAGAGCTGGACACAACTCAGTGACTAAACAACATATCTTCATGCTCTGATATGGCAGAGCCTTTAGGACCCAGCCTTTTGGACTTCCCTGGTGGCTCAGATGGTAAAAGCATCTGCCTATAATGGGGGAGGACCCAGGTTCAATCCCTGGGTAAGGAAGATCCCCTGGAGAAGGCAATGGCAACCCACTCCAGTACTCTTGCCTGGAAAATCCTATGGATGGAGGAGCCTGGTAGGCTACAGTCTATGGGTCGCAAAGAGTCGGACATGACTGAGTGACTTTGCTTTCACTTTTTCTCTTTAGGACCCAGGGAAAGGCTGGCCATCCAAGGATTACCTGCCTAATCCCTAAAGACAGCAAATAAACCCAGAAGCACATCTTTGATGTACAACACTGAACCCAGGGCCCATATCCCCAACTATTTCCATCAAAAAAATCCTCTCATATATACCAAGCCTAATATCTCCCTGCCCTAATATCTCCCTGCCCTAAATCACTCCAGGGCCACTACGAGAAACAACTGAAGACCACCCCTATCACCTGAAGTCATAAATTATTCAAACTATCCAGTGCCAAACTTGCTCAAGTGTGCCTACCTGCTTCATCTGGGCTTTCTCACAGAAACCACAGTAAAGGCTCCATACAGCACTACCATCCAATGGCTTAACAATGTTTGCTTTACCAAAATGCGATCCCTCTTAACATCACCTCAAACCAAAAGACCTGCTTAATGGTGAAGAAAAAATAGTATTAGTAATAAGCATCTACTGTTCTTAGCACATATCACATCATCAGGAAATTACCAGATTAACAAAACAATGGAGTGGCACGTTACTCAGCTGAACAGTCACCCTGCTAGTCTTCCAGCCTGCAGTATATGCACTGAACCAGTGACTATGGTGTCGTATCTCTATTATCCAGAATACGGATGTGTGCTCAGTCACTCATTCGTGTCCCCAGTCTCCTTTGCCCATGGAATTTCCTAGGCAGGAATACTGGAGCAGGTTGCCATTTCCTACCCCAGGGGATCTTCCCAAGCCAGGGATCGAACCCACATCTCTGGCATCTACTGCACTGGCAGGCAGATTCTTAAAGAATGCACAAGTCCAGAAACCAAAAAGTAAAAGCTGGACTCCTTTTCACCATCAATCCCAGTAACTCACTTGTAGAATCTGCAAGCTCTCTGTACTAGAGTTTCTGAGGGTAATACTTTTACCAGAAGATACAATAAGGGTTTCACTGAGCCTAAAAGCTACAACCATGGAAATCAAAGAAAGAGAAGCTTCCAAAGGAGGAAGGCAAGAAGTACCTTCTTGATGCAGGGCCTTTGACATGTGTTATCGGCTGGAATGTTCTTATCCACCTTACTTAATTTCAACTTATCCATCCAATTTCCAAGTAAGTGGAATTCCCTTAGAGAGACCATCCCCAACTCCTGAATAGTTAGGCCTAGTCTCTCTCCTTTCATATGCGCTCATGGTCCTGAAAATTTTCTACATAACTGTTATCCCAATCGTGTTGGCTGAAATGTGACTAATGCAAATATAACTGTACTAACGGAAATGTAATTAGATGAACTGGCATTTTAAAAAAAAGCTACAACCACTACTTGAGCACTGTGGGCTCCTCATGTTGATAGAATAGCAGACACAGAAAGGAATAAAATATACTAGATGTGACAATGGACTCTGAGTATCATTAGGAGTTGTACACAATGGAGGTAGGAAGCAGGCAGTCTGAAACCTTTTTTCATGCTTGGTACTAACAAAGGAAACAGGAAATCAAAGCAACCAGGGCCCAAAAATGGTAAGACCATTAAGGGCTCAAGTCCCTCAGGTTTGGAAGGGAAGGGACTTGAGATCACAAGCCACCTACATCAGCTGAACGGCTGGCCAGCATAAGGAAAATCTAGAATGGGTGGTGGAAGAGGAAAACGACTGAATATTAATCCTTGCTTCAAGACTAGCTGCAGCAGCCAGTACCAACATCAACAACCCTTTGTAAATTTCTGTTGAGAGTGCAGTGACTCGGTGAAGGATTAGAATCAATGCATGGTCCAAATAGATCTGCAGCCCTTCCTGGTAGCTCAGTGGTGTGAAGAATCCATCTGCCAGGAGACATGGGTTCGATACCTGGGGTCAGGAAGATCCCGAAGAAGGAAATGGCAACCCACTCCAGTACTCTTGGCCTGGGAATCCCATGGACAGAGGAGCCTGGCCGGCTGCAGTCTATCAGGTGGCAAAGAGATGGACACAACTTAGCAACTGAACAACAACAATCAGATCTGAGCAGAGCAAGAGGGACATTTATGGTAATTTGTTACATAGCGAGAGCCTAAAACAGCTAGAATTGAAGGTGAGGCTGGAAGCAAGGTGTAGAGTCTATCAGAAAAATTTTCATCTTCATATGGTCCAATTCTCCTTTGATTCTAACTGTATTAATTTTCCTAATGCCATGTTAACAAACTGCCATACATTTAGTGGCTTAAAACAATACCAATTTATCTTAAAGTTCTAGAGATAAGTCCAAAATAAGTTTTACAGAGCTGAAATCAAAGTCTACATTTCTTCAAAAGGTTCAAGGGGAAAATCCATTCCTGTCCATTCCAACTTCTAGAAGCTTCCCATATTCCTTGGCTCCTAGCCAGATCATTATGATGACCTCTGTCTCCACTGTCATACTTATTTTTTTTAAATGAAACAGTCAAGTTTATTGAAATTCTTCAAAATGTATAGTCAATATGTTATTTCTAAAATGTTTCACCTTTATATAATTTTTATTTCACCTTTCTTTTATATTTTATAGTTTTTTCCATTTTTTTCTTTCTAAAACTGACACCCCCTACTTTCTCTTATAAGGTTCCTCGTGATTACACTGGGTTCACCCAGATAATCCAGAAAACTCAACCTATCTCCAGAGTTCCATCTGCCATGCAATGTAACACATTCACAGGTTTAGAAGATTAGGATGTATATATCTTTGGGAGACCATTATTCTGCCTACCACACTAGGCATAAGCCAAGGCTAATAGTTACAGGTAGGTTCTGACTTACTTCCCCAACAATATTCACTGTGATTCATTTTCTTTGTGCCCCGAGGCTTCTTGAAAGCCATGAAGTGAGACACCACTTAGCAGGCTCCTGTGTGCAACCCTAAAATAGGGCTCCCCATTGAGGCAACTGTCTACTGGTGGAGAACAAGGACAGATGGTGTGATACAATTCACTCCTGACCATCCCTGAATCGACAAATTGAGAAGCATCAAAATCCTCAGAAGTTCCCACTGGGATTGAGTCTAATTGTCACAGCGCTTTCAATAACACACTCTTATATCACCTTTTCTTTTATTTCATTCACCTTGGTCCTTTGCTCTTGTTCCCTAAGATCATCTGCCAAATACATTACCTACATGCAACTCTGCTTTTAGATTGTTCTAGGGGAGAGGATGTGGAGAAGGCAATGGCACCCCACTCAAGTACTCCTGCCTGGAAAATCCCATGGACGGAGGAGCCTGGTAGGCTGCAGTCCAGGGAGTCGCTAAGAGCTGGACACGACTGAGTGACTTCCCTTTCACTTTTCACTTTCATGCATTGGAAAAGGGAATGGCAACCCACTCCAGTGATCTTGCCTGGAGAATCCCAGGGACAGCGGAGCCTGATGGGCTGCGGTCTATGGGGTCGCACAGAGTCAGACACGACTGAATCGACTTAGCAGCAGCAGGGGAGAGGATGAGGAAGAGACCCGGTTAAGGCTCAGTCAGGTATAGGGTTTTAGACACAGAAAAGGGAAACAAAAACTATGCATAAAGGAGGGTGTCAAGTGTTGAGATTACCGCTGTATTACTTGGACTCAAATTTCTTAATTTCTCTGTTTTATCACCTGTAAATGAATGATTTGACTTCCATGATTCTCTATAATTCCTTTCAGCTCGAAAGTTTGATGATACAACAAACAACGCTATGGACTGGTGAAAGGGGACAGTAGACAGGCAGAACTGAGAAATTATACCAAAGAGGCAAGCCTAGAAAATATTGAAACGAGCCAGTCAGAAAGTAATATAGTGTAAATTCAAGAAGCCATGGAGAAATTAGAAATTAGAACATAGCCACTTTGAAAAACAGTTTTGACAGCTCCCTGAAAAGCTAAACATAGTTAGCATATAACCCAAGAATTCCATTCCTAGTTACAAACCCCAATCTATATTCACATAAAATTTATACAATGAAGTTGAAGCCTTACCTTACACTATATACACAAAACAAAAGAACCCCAAATGGGTCAAAGACTTAAATGGAAGAACTAAAACCATAAAACCCTTAGAATAAAACAGGACGAAAGCTTCACAATATTAGACACAGCAACAATTTCTTGGATCTAATACCTAAAGCACAGGCAACACAAGAAAAAGTCGATAAACTGGACTTTAACAAAACTAAAATCTTTTGAGCATCAAAGGAATCCATCTTGGCATGGGAGTTAATATTTGCAAGTCACATATCTGATAAGGAATTGATATCCAGAATATATAAAGAACTCTTACAACTGAATAACAACAAAAAAAACCAACCCAATTTAAAAATGTGCAAAGAATCTGAATAGACACTTCTCTAAAGAATATACAAATGCCAATAAGCACAAGAAAAGAAGCTCAACATCACTAATCATTAGGAAAATGTCAATCAAATAAAATTTGCCACTGGCTTAAAACTCAATATTCAAAAAATTAAGATCATAGCATCAGGTCCCATCATTTGATGGCAAATAAATGGGGTAAAAAATATAAACAGTGGCAGATACTATTTTCTTCAGTTCTAAAACCACTGCAAACAGTGACAGCAGCCATAAAACTAAAAGACGCTTGCTCCTTGAGAGAAAAGCTATGACAAACCTAGATAGCCTAATAAAAAGCAGAGACATCACCTTGCCAACAAAGGTCCATATAGTCAAAGCTATGGTTTTTCCTTGGAAGGAAAGTTATGACCAACCTAGATAGCATATTCAGAGACATTACTTTGCCAACAAAGGTTCGTCTAGTCAAGGCTATGGTTTTTCCTGTGGTCATGTATGGATGTGAGAGTTGGATTGTGAAGAAGGCTGAGCGCCAAAGAATTGATGCTTTTGAACTGTGGTGTTGGAGAAGACTCTTGAGAATCCCTTGGACTGCAAGGAGATCCAACCAGTCCATTCTGAAGGAGATCAGCACTGGGATTTCTTTGGAAGCAATGATGCTAAAGCTGAAACTCCAGTACTTTGGCCACCTCATGCGAAGAGTTGGCTCATTGGAAAAGACTCTGATGCTGGGAGGGATGGGGGGCAGGAGGAGAAGGGGACGAGAGAGGATGAGATGGCTGGATGGCATCACTGACTCGATGGATGTGAGTCTGAGTGAACTCCGGGAGTTGGTGATGGCCAGGGAGGCCTGGCGTGCTGCGATTCATGGGGTTGCAAAGAGTTGGACACAACTGAGCGAGTGAACTGAACTGAACTGATGGTTTTTCCAAGAGTCATGTACAGATGGGAGAGTTGTACCATAAAGAATGCTGAGTGCCGAAGAACTGATGCTTTTGAACTGTGGTGCTAGAGAAGACTCTTGAGAATCACGTGGACAGCAAGGAGATCAAACCAATCAATCCTAAAGGAAATCAACCCTGAATATTCATTGAAAGGTCTGATGCTGAAGCTGAAGCTCCAATACTTTGGCCACCTGATGCGAAGAGCCGACTCTCTGGAAAAGCCCTTGATGCTGGGAAAGGCTAAGGGCAGGAGGAAAAGGGGCAACAGACTCTGGGACATAGTGAAGGACAGGAAAGCCCAGTGTGCTTTGTGTCCACTGGGTCACAAAGGGTCATACATAACTTAGTGACCAAACGAGATACCACTACCTCACACTTGTTAGGATGCTAATCCTATCAAAAAACAGAAAATAACAAGTATTGGTGAAGACATGGAGAATTTAGAACCCTTGTGCATCACTGGTAGGAAAGTGAAATGATACAGCCACTGCAGAAAAGTTTGGGGTCCCTTAACAATTGAAAATATAATCAAACAATTCTACTTCTCGGGATATACTCAAAAGAAATAACAGCACAATCCTGAATAGATATTTGTACACACATATTCACATAGCACTATTTACAATAACCAAAAAGTGGAAGCTACCAGAGTCTATCAACAGGTGAATGGGTAAATAAAATATGATATACACAATCAATGGAATATTACCAGCCTTAAAAATGATGTGCCACAATGTGAAGACATTATGCTAAGTGAAATAAGCCAAACACAAAAGGAAACTGTAAATAAGGTTCCTAGGTCAAATACATAGAGACAAAGTATGGTGGTTATCAGGGGCAGGGAGAATGGGAGAATGATAAGTTCAGTGTTTAATGGACACCAAGTTTCAGTTGAGGAAGATGAAAAAGTTCTGGAACTAGCTGGGGTGGTGATGGTTGCACAACACTGTGAATATACTCAGAGCCAAAGAACAATGGCTTAAAATGGTAAATACTATGTTATGAATATTTTAACCACAATTAAAAAATTCATACATGAATGTTCCTAACAGTATTATCTAATAGTCAAAAGGGAGAAACAATCCAAATGTCCATCAACTGATGAAAAAGGATAAATCTGGTATATCCATACAATGGAATATTATTCAGTAATAAAAATAATAAAGTACTAATGAATTAACAAAGTACTAAATACATGTTACAACATGGATGAACCTTAAAAACACTATGCTAAGGGAAGAAGCCAGCCACAAAGGACCACATGTGGTATGATTCCATTTCTATGAAATGCCCAGAATGAACCAATCTAGAGAGAGGAAGTGGAGTAACAGGAGGGCTGGGGGTAGGGCTGGTCAGACCGTGGCAACAGGAGTGGGGTCTCCTTTCAGGGGTGGCGTAAACATTCTATGTGTAACGGCTGCAAAACTGCACAAGTACTAAAAGCTACTGAATTGGACACTTCATCTCAAGGTATTTTTTTGATTTCCTCTTTGATTTCATTGGTGATCCATTGGTTTTTTAGTGGCATGTTGTTAAGTCTCCATGTAATCATTTTTTCCTCATTTCTCTTTCTGTGGTTGATTTCAAAATGGTATACATTAAATAGGTGAACTGTATGTATGGGAACTATATCTCAGTAAGCTTCTTTTTTTTTTAATGTCAACAGGGCCCAGGGACTGACTGGGACTGTAAAATGAAGCAAAGAGATGAATAAAAGAGAAAACAGAGACATCACAGCTTGAATTCTTGCTCTGACACTTATTAAGTGTGTGACCATGTGCAAGTTAAACTCTCTGTGCTTTGATAACATCTACTTACAGAGCCGTTGTGAAGATTAAACAAAGTAATATGTAAAACAGTACAGTGCCTGCTACACAAGCATCCTTTCCTGCCCTATCCTCCCACCTAACTTAATGATAGTTATATCTGAATTTTATAAAGAAATTATGTCCATTCCAGGTAGCAAATGACCTAAAAGTCATCAATTATATGCTACTGGCAAGACAATTTTCAACTGCTAATTCACTGCAAGTTGAAACCTGAGGCAAAGCAAAAGATAACCTTTAGAAGCTCCATTCACCAATTATCTCTCCGCTTCCCTTTCTCTTCCCCTCCTTCACTTTATACAGGTCTTTCCTTGCCTCCCTGACTTTTTACCTTACCCTTTATTCCAAACTACTACTCTTACTTACACATTGCTATTGATTATGAAAAAGCAACAATAATTTATTTTTTTCATAATAATACATGTGAAGATAAGAAAAGAAAAAATGAGAAACTGGTCAGGAAAACTATGTAACAATCAAACTTTTTTTTGGCAGGTTAGCTGCCAAAAAAACCCTAAACAAAAAGACAATGATGAAAATGAATGCAGGGAAGCTCCCACACCTTTCCTCGTAGGGCTCTCTTACTTGATTATCTGGAGACAGAATCTTGTGGTAGCTACATAAATGGAACTGGAATTTCGTCACACTACCTCTAACTAAGTTCCACTACCAAAAAGTCAAGTGCTCTTTGAGTTTAATACAATTTGACATATTAATCTATGCTTCCATTTTAAATATACCTTCATTTAATTTCAATGTTAAATAAGAATTTAATCTCAACCCAGTTTAAAGGACAATGCCGTTCAAAGAAGCACCTGCATTATAAATGCATCTGGAGTAAGATTCAGTAAAAGGATGTGGTTAAGAAGCATGAACAGATGAACTGTCATTGTACTGCTATGATTCTGCACACTTTCAGGTCAGAAAATTCCTACTAAAAACACTTCAAAATAAATTCATAAATGTTATCTACAACATTTAAAAAGAATGTGTATCTAAGAAAAGATGCTACAGCAAACCAAGAAGTCTTTTCTTCCTCTACAAACTACTTAATGTCTCCTTGATGGTTAATTGTATTGTCTTATTGAATTTCACTTCAAAACGTTTACTGGGCACTTAAGGAAAAGAGCAAGTACACTAAGTGCTTTTAATATAATATGTTAATAATCCCCACAGTGACCTTATGAAGCAGACATTAATACTGCCATCACAAGGAATAGCCACACTGCTGCTAAGTCGCTTCAGTCATGTCCGACTCTGTGCAACCCGAGACGGCAGCCCACCAGGCTCCCCCGTCCCTGGGATTCTCCAGGCAAGAATACTGGAGTGGGTTGCCATTTCCTTCTCCAATGCATGAAAGTGAAAAGTCAAAGAGAAGTCGCTGAGTTGTGTCCGACTCTTAGCGACCCCATGGACTGCAGCCCACCACGGTCCTCCATCCATGATTTTCTAGGCAAGAGTACTGGAGTGGGGTGCCATTGCCTTCTCCGGCAATGGCACACTAGCAGCAGTCAAGTTAAACTTCTTTCCTGAAATGCCTTGGCTTCCTTAACCCTGTATTAAGTTGGTTCTCCTCCTCCCTCTCTACCTACTCCTGATTTCCATTTCTGGCTTCTCTTTTTTTTCTTCTCCCTTTGCTCTTATCAGCATACACACTTTCAGTAGATCATCCATTTTCGTGGCCTCATCTTTCCACCTTAGTCAACTGATTCCCAGATCTAAAATTTCAATCGTGTGCTCTAATCCAAGCCACTGTTCCTCAATATTTCTACATGAAAAGTCTTGCTATCACGTCAAACTCAACAGTATGAATCCCAACTTATCATTAACTCCAAAATGCCAACTCTTCTATCCTCTTTGTGCTGAGTCATGTCCAACTCTTTGCCACCCCATGGAATGTAGCCCACCAGGCTCCTCTATCCTCTGTACTCATCTGTAAATTACAAACCATTATCATTCCCTTTACCCAGACTCCCCACTTTAGTCACACAGCAATTTGCATACATTTTTTCCTTTCTTGTCTATCCTTTTCTATTTCATTGGCACTGCCACAACTAAAACCCAAGCCCTCAGCAATTCACCTGAACTACCATTAGAAGTGTTCGTTATAATTAATTCACTCCAACCTCTCCATTTCAGTCTGTTCAGTATAATGGTCATTCATTCACACAACACATTTACGGAATGACTAGAGTGTGCTAAGTATTGGCTGGGTATTGCAGGGGTAAGTGAGAAAGACAACTCTTGCTTACCTAAAGCAAACAAATTATTTTTTCAAGTAAAATTAAGGATTGTGGTAAATGCTGTGCAGATATAAACATAGTGCTGTCCTAAAAGAGAATAGGAGAGCTATTTTTGTTTGCGATTTTAGTTATAAATGGATTTTAAGCTGATAATGAAGATGAAAATGAGGAAGTTATCTAAATATTTAGAGTGCTTCAAGCAAAGGAAACTGCAAAGCACACAGGCTCCAGCAGGAAAAATGTTTGGTGTGTTATGGAAAATAACCTATTCTAATATAACTTGAGAATATTAAGGAGGAAGTGGTACAAAATAAGGTTGGAACAGATATAGGCTTATTTTATTCTACAGGTAATAAAGTTATTAAAGGGTTTTAATCAGGGCTGGGCTGTGCTGTACTCAGTTATGTCTGACTCTGCAACTCCATGGACTGCAGCCCGCCAGGCTCCTCTGTCCATGGGATTTTCCAAGCAAGAATACTGGAGTAGGTTGCCAATTCCTATTCTAGAGGATCTTCCAGATTCAGGGATTGAACCTGCCATTTCCTATACTGGCAGGCCGATCCTTTACCACTGAGCCACCTGCTGCTGCTACTGCTGCTAAGTCGCTTCAGTCGTGTCTGACTCTGTGTGACCCCATAGACGGCAGCCCACCAGGCTCCCCCATCCCTGGGATTCTCCAGGCAAGAACACTGGAGTGGGTTGCCATTTCCTCCTCCAATGCATGAAAGTGAAAAGTCAAAGTGAAGTCGCTCAGTCATGTCCAACTCTTAGCGACCCCATGGACTGCAGCCTACCAGGCTCCTCCGTCCATGGGATTTTCCAGGCAAGAGTACTGGAGTGGGGTGCCACTGCCGGGAAGCCCTTAATCAGGGGAGTTCTAATCTAATACACACTGTGACAGAGACTGCTAGAGCTATTGCTCATGAATATCTATGTTTTCTCATTAGTACAACTGCTATACAACATTTCTCAGCAGCCTCTGTAGTTGGGCGGAGTCATGGGACTCAGTTCTAACCAATGAAATGTGGGTGAAAGTGACGTATGTCACTTTCTGAGCAGACCCCAGAATCTTCCTCCATACTTGCTTCCCTTTTCAAGACCATCTCAAAAGCTACATTGTTATGTGACAGTGATAACTTAAAAAGATAGAGGAGCCTACGCCTCTGAATTACCACAGAGTAGAGGCAGCCCCACTCCTACTCTATTCACACAGGGCCTTCCCTAGTGGCTCAGTGGTAGAGAATTCACCTGCCAATGCAGGAAATACGGGTTTGAGTCTTTGGTCGGGAAGATCCCTTGGAAAAGGAAATGGCAACCCATTCCAGAGTTCTTGCCTGGGAAATCCCATGGACAGAGGAGCCTGGCAGGGTCCATGGGGCCACAAAAGAGTCAGACATGATTTAGTAACAAATCCTCCACAACACATATACAGTAGACTGATGTGAGAAAGTAATATAAACTTCCATCATGTTAAGCCACTTAAGATTTGTTGCTTAATAGAGCTGTTAGCATATCACAATTAATACAGAAATCTTAAAAACCATTCTTTGACTACTGGTGAAGAATTAGTTAAAGGAAAAAATAAAACAGTAGAAATATAAACTGGTCCATTAGACTACTTAAGACTCAACAACAAAAATTTTAAATACAATACTTACACAGACATTTCTCTAAAGATAAAAGAAGAAGGGAGAGACAGAGGATGAGATGGTTAATTAGCATCACTGACTCAATGGACATGAATTTGAACAAACTCAGGAAGAGAGTGAAGGACAGAAGGAGCCTGGCATGCTGCAGTGCATGGCATGGGGTGGCAAAGAGTCAGACAGGACTTAGCGACTTAATGGCAACAACTAAATATATACAAATGACCAACAAGCACATGAAAAGGTGCTCAACATCATGAATCATTAGGAAAACAACACTCAAAAGCATAGTGAGATATCACCTTGTATCCATTAGGAGAGCTGCTATCAAGAAAGGAGTGAAGGAAGGGAGGGAGGAATCATAGTTCCTCAAAAGAAAGTATCGCAGTTCCTCAAAAAAAATCAGAGAATTATCATGTGGTCCAGCAATTTCTGAAAAGAGACTTGAATAGGCATTTGTACATTCATGTTCATAGCAGCATTATTCTTAATAGCCAAAAGTGGAAGCAAACTAAGTGTCCATCAACAGATGGATAAACAGTATGTGGTATATATATTCAATGGAATATTATCAGCCTTAAAAAGGAAGAAAATTTTGCACATGAAGACTATGCTAAGTGAAATAATGCAGCCATAAAAAAACAAATGCCAGTGATTCCACTTACACGAAGTAACCAGAGCAAACAAAGAGAAACAAAAAGAACGAGAAAGGAGAATGCTGGGTGCCAGACATTGTGGGAATGGGAGAATGGCAAGTTGTTTAGTGAGTGCAGCGTTTGTTTTTGCAAGGCAGAAAAGTTCTGAAGATTTGTTGTACAACAATGTGAATTTACTTAACAATACTGAACTATATACACTTAAAACTGGTTAGAAAGGTAAATTTTATGTTATGAGCATTTTACCACAAATTTTTAAAAAGACATGAATCATTACATGGCATACCTGAAACTAATAAAATGTTAGTCATATCTCAAATAAATACTGACAAGAGTGCAAGTGAAATGATGATGGTGGCTTGGCAGCCTGGACATGAATGTTATGGTGACTGTGTAGACAGAGAACAGAAGAATTCAAGATGTATTTGGAGTTCAAAGAGACAGGATGGACTAGAAGTATGGGAAGTAAAGAAAGCAAGCAAGCTACTAGGTGAATGGCAATACCATTTAATGAAATGGAGTGGACTAGTGGAGGAAAGAAGGGAAAGGTGGAGTTTAAGAGTAAGAAATTAAGAATTTATTTTGATTAAGTTCAAAATCTCTAAAATATACAAGTGGCAATATAGAGGAAAAAGTTTGATATATGTGGCATACTGTATTTTTCAAAAATGGTTCAAACAGTATCTTCAATACTGCATGATTCTGTATGATTTAGACACAGCCTCTGAATGGGGGGAAGTGAGGAGAAGACAGGCAATTTCCCTAGCCTTGAACAATGGTATGCTTATTACTATGCAGAAGTGAAGCTACCCGACTTCCAAGGCTGTCATAATAAAAACTGTCACAGCTTCTGCTGGACACTCTAAAAAAGCCTGTTCTTGGAGCCCAGCCATCATGTTATGATGAAGCCCAAGCAGCCCTAGGTAGATATCCATAGGAGAGGAAACAAGGTCCCGAACCCACAGCCAGCCACAGAACCCCCAATCAACTATTAACAACTTGTCAGCAACATGAGTAAGCCACCTATAGATGATACCTCATGGAACAGATACAAGCCATCTCTACCCAAGTCCTGCCTAAACGTGGACCTATGAACAAAATAAAATGATCATTGTTTTAAACCACTCAGTTTTGGAGTGGCTTTTACAAAGTAATAGATAATAGATATAATCTATGACTCTGGACCTTGGAGCAGAGGTCTTGCATAGAGACAGAAATTTGTGAATCAACCACATACCAATACTATGCATAATCACGTGACACGATTAAACTAAGGGACAGTGCAAGAGAAAAGTAATTTCAGAATGAAGCTCTAAACTCCAGCTCTTAAAATGAGGCTCTTAGGCTTCAACTAAGTAAGCAAAAGACATCACTAAATCAACTTCAAACTCTTTGCCAATTGCCTAAATTAAGAGATACAGACACAAGGTATTCTAATAGTTTCATTGTCATAAAACTACAAAGGCCTTTTCACCTATTCAAATCCAGACTCACCGCTCTTTCACTTAGCAATCAGTTAGCATCAAGGGAGGAGAAGGCAATGGCACCCCACTCCAGTACTGCTGCCTGGAAAATCCCATGGACGGAGCAGCCTGGTGGGCTGCAGTCCATGGGGTCGCTAAGAGTCAGACACAGCTGAGCAACTTCACATTCACTTTTCACTTTCATGCATTGGAGAAGGAAATGGGAACCCACTTCAGGGTTCTTGCCTGGAGAATCCTAGGGATGGGAGAGCCTGGTGGGCTGCCGTCTATGGGGTCGCACAGAGTCGGACAAGACTGAATCGACTTAGCAGCAGCAGCATCAAGGGAATCCTCCCTCTTTATTACCTTAAGAATCCCACTTGTCCCTTTAGAATTCTATTTCCTGCTTTTATATTGCTCACCTTCTTCTCTCACTGACATTTACTCCTTCTTTTTGGTGGGTGGAGCAAATTACACAATAGCATTAGTGAGGAAGAAAATATTTGGAAACCTTGCATGACTTAAAATGTCTACATTCTATAGTTGTAATAATTTGGCTGGGTAAAGAATTCTAGCTTGGAAATCATTTTCCTCCAGAATTTGAGGGCATTGCTCAGTCTTTTGGCTTGAGAGAGTACAGTTGAGAATACTCAATCTCTGAAGTTGAAAGACCCATTTCTCCCCCTCTGGAAGTTTATAGATATTCTTTGGCCCATGTATTCCAAACTTTTACAATAACATATTTCAGTGTCTGTTGGTTAGTAGGCTATTGTCCCAGAGTTCACACCTACTCTTCACTGCTCTGTAGGGGCTGGAACCCTGCAAACCACATTTCTTTGCTAGCTGGCTTCCTGTTAGACTCTGCCCAAAGGGACACTAGCAAGACACTGGAAGACTGAAGGAAGAAACAGAGAGATACTCCTTCAGCTCAGTATCAACGGTCAACCTTCACTCTGGCAATAGCAATTATTCTAGTTATCAGCAACTGGTTTTCGGTTAACAACTTTTGTGTTTCTCCTGCCATTCCCAGACCAGCCTCATCAAGTCTCCTAAAATACTTTTACTTCCTGAGCACAACAGCAACTTCTTAGAAGTTTGAGTTCCAGTGCCTCAGGGACACTCTTCAGTATTTAATTCCAATCTCTTCTCTGTGTTCTCCTAAACCTAAGGGTGGGCTAGAAATTACTTCCTACAGTTAATTATCTTTGTGATACCTGAAAGTTCCCTTATTGCCTTTTCAATCCTCTAATTACCTAGTCTATACGTTTCTGAGGGCTGCTGTAGCAAAGTAACACAAACTAGACTGGATTCCAATAGAAATCCTTCTCTCAGTTGTAGAGGCCACAAGTCTAAACTCAAAGTATTGGCAAACAATACTTTGAAAGTACTTCAGTACTTTCTCAAAGTACTAATAAGAATCTGTTTCAGGACTCTCTCCTAGCTTCTACAAGGCAGGCATTCCTTGGTTTGTAGATGGCCATCTTCCCTCTATGCATACCTGTGTCCAGATTTATGTCTAAATTTCCCGGCTGTTTTTAAAGAATACCAGTTGGGACTTCTTGGTAGTCCAACGGTTAAGACTTTGCCTTCTAGTGTAGGGGTGCTGGTTCAATCCATGGTCAGGGAACTAAGATTCCACATGCTTTGCAGCCAAAAAGCCAAAACATAAAACATAAGCAACATTGTAACAAGTTCAATACTGACTTTAAAAATAGTCCAACTCCAAAAAAAAAAATCTTAACACCAGTCATACTGGGTTAAAGGATACTCTATGACCTTACCTTCTTACTTTAACTTGATTACCTCTGAAAACAATCTTTTCAAGTAAGGACACATTCTGAGGTACTACAGGTTGGACTTCAAATATCATTTTGCAGGGATACAACTTAACCCATTACATATGGCTAAATAATTCTTTGTATTATAAAAATTCTGTTATTAGTAGCACGGTCCTCATTTTCCTGACCAGACACTGATTCTGAGTACATTTATCTTTTTTCATTCATTTTCCTTGAGTACTTAGAAGACCTCTCAATATGTAAAATGATGTTCCTGAACTCTCTGGGTTTTCTTTTTTAATATTTCATGAATATTTCTTCTCTACACTGTTTTCTTACCAGCATTTTTGTTACTTGGAAGTTGATTTCCTGGACTGACTTTTGATTTGTATTGCTGTTTTCTTTTAACCTGTTTTCCATCTTTTCCTCTACTTTATTCAAGGTCTGCTCTAGGGCTTCCCTGGTGGCTCAGACAGTAAAGAATCTGCCTGCAATGAGGCAAAGCTGGGTTCAATCCCTATGTCAGGAAGACACCCTGGAAGAGGGCATACAACCCACTCCAGTATTCTTGCCTGGAGAATCCCCATGTACAGCGGAGCTGGACAGTCCATGGGGTCGCAAAAAGTCAGACACAACTAACACTTACTTCAACTTCTATTCTTCTAGAGTGTTTTCTTCTTGCTACTACCCTCTAATTTTCAAGAGCTTTTTTTTTTTTTTTTGCTCTGATTGCTCCAAATTCTTTTTTTCTATTTGTTTTGGTCTCCTGTATTAAAAAAGCTTTTCTCATTAACCCGGTGATCCTTGATTTGCTCATATTTAAAAGCTGGCCCCTAAAACTGACTGTGTATAATTTAAAAGAGTTTTTCTTCTTGGTTGTACCGATACCGAGAATCATCCTCTAAGTCAGCGGTCCCCAGCCTTTTTAGCACCAGGGGCTGGTTTCATGGAAGACTACTTTTCCATGGATCAGGTATAGTTTCAGGATTATTTAAATGCATTACATTTATTGTGCACTTTATTCCTATTATTATTGCATCAGCTTCACCTCAAATCATCAAGCATTAGATCCTGGAGGCTTGGGAACCCTGCTCTAAGTTCCTACTTGACTGTCAAGATTCTAGGCCCCAAGAGAAGAGACTTAAATAAGGTTCTAACATTGAGCACATTTATGTAATCCAAGTGTTCTCTGTAGGATACCTGGTCTTCAATTATATCTACTATCTATCCCTCTCTCAGAGACACTGCATTTTATCCACTGTAGAGGATAAACCTTCAGTCTTCTGCTGAGGTAGTAAAGAGGGGAGTCACTTAGCTATACAAATTGACAAAAATATCTAGGCTCATGCTGCTTTTTTTTTTTAAATAAGAGCTTACTGAGATATAACTCAAACACTATATAAGTGATCAATTTAGAGCATACATTTCAATGATTTTAGTACATTCAGTTGTGTTACCATCAATATTTTAGAACATTTTCATTACACCAAAAAGAAATCTGTACCCTTGAGCAGCCATTTCCCATCTCCCTCTTATCTCCCCAATTCCCAGACCTAGGCCACCACTAATTTACTCCATATCTCTATAGATTTGTATTTTCAAGACATTTCATAGAAAATAGAATCACATAATATGTGGTCTTTTGTGACTGGCTTCTCTCACATAAACATATTGTTAAGGTTCATTCATGCTACAACATGTATGAGTCCCTCACTATTTTTATTCTAATATGCATTTTATTTACCATTTATCAGGTAATGGATACTTGGGCTGTTTCTAATTTTTTGGCTATTACAATTGACTGAGCTGACTCCTTAAACAGGCTTTCAAACAATCCTATTTTTAGCACCACTCTAGGGTGCTTCTTCCACAACAATACCTGATGCTGCAAATTCCTGAGCCTGAGGATTCTTTTCCATTTTTCCCACTTCAGAACTGAACATTTTGAAGTCTACTAAGATGTTTCTTAGACCAACCTAGACAGCATATTAAAAAGCAGAGACGTTACTTTGTCAACAAAGGTCTGTCTAGTCGAGGCTATGGTTTTTCCAGTAGTCACGTATGGATGTGAGGGTTGGACTATAAAAAGAAATCCAAGCGCCGAAGAATTGATGCTTTTGAACTGTGGTGTTGGAGAAGACTCTTGACAGTCCCTTGGACTGCAAGGAGATCCAACCAGTCCATCCTAAAGGAGATCAGTCCTGGGTGTTCATTGGAAGGACTGATGTTGAAGCTGAAACTCCAATACTTTGGACACCTGATGCAGAGAGATGACTCATTTGAAAAGACCCTGATGCTGGGAAAGATTGAAGGCAGGAGAAGAAGCAAACGACAGAAGATGAGATGGTTGGATGGCATCACTGACTCAATGGACATGGGTTTGGGTGAACTCCAGGAGTTGGTGATGGACAGGGAGGCCTGGCGTGCTGCGGTTCATGGGGTCACAAAGAGTTAGACACGACTGAGTGACTGAACTGAAGATGTTTCTATCAGTCTGTTGCTTTCCAGCTTCCAAATTTCACTGTTTCTTCCATTTTCTTTACCTGTACAGTTCAAATCTATAAAAAAAAAATTCTATATGATAATCTTGGTAGGCTTTGGAGGGGAGTAAAAATTAATGTATCTTTCACTCATTCATCTTTACACAGAAGTCTTTTGTATAATAATCTAAGAGTATGTAGTTGTTCTATTAATAATAATTATTAATAGTATTCTACTATTAATAATTACTAAAGTTACACTCAGTTCAGTTGCTCAGTCGCTCAGTTATGTCCAACTCTTTGTGACCCCATGGACTATATATAGTCCATGGAATTCTCCAGGCCAGAATACTGGAGTGGGTAGCTTTTCCCTTCTCCAGGGGATCTTCCCAACACACGTAAAGTTACGCTAAAATATCCCAAATTATATTTGTAGATTTGTCTCCTTTTTAGTTCTGCCAGTTTTTTATCTGCCAGGTTGGCAAAAATTAGAATAACAATGCAAAGACAAGGAACACTTTGTTGGTAAATAGATAAATAGGTATTTTTTTCTGAATAGTACTTTGGCAACCATTATCAACACTCAAAACCTCTGTATCTTTGAACCTTGGTATTTTACACCTAGAAACTGATTCTAAAGCTCTTAATGTGCACCAAACATTGCTTAGCAGTTAAGAGGACGCATGAATTATCATATAAGTTCAGTTCAGTTCAGTCACTCAGTCGTGTCCAACTCTTTGTGATCCCATGAACTGCAGCATGCCAGGCCTCCCTGATCATCACCAACTCCTGGAGTTTACTCAAACTTATGTCCATTGAGTCAGTGATGCCATCCAACCATCTCATCCTCTGTCGTCCCCCTCTCCTCCTGCCTTCAACCTTTCCCAGCATCAGGGTCGTTTCCAATGAGTCAGTTCTGCACATCAGGTGGCCAAAGTACTGGAGTTTCAGCTTCAGCATCAGTCCTTCCAATGAATAATCAGGACTGATCTCCTTCAGAATGGACTGGTTGGATATCCTTGCAGTCCAAGGGACTGTCAAGAGTCTTCTCCAACACCACAGTTCAAAAGCATCAATTCTTCAGGACTCGGCTTTCTTTATAGTCCAACTCTCACATCCATACGTGACCGCTAGAAAAACCATAGCTTTGACTAGAAAGATCTTTGTTGGCAAAGTAATATTTCTGCTTTTTAACATGCTGTCTAGGTTGGTCATAACTGTTCTTCCAAGGAGTAAACGTCTTTTAACTTCACGGCTGCAGTCATGATCTGCAGTGATTTTGGAGCCCCCAAAAATGAAGTCTGCCACTGTTTCCCCATCTATTTGCCATGAAGTGATGGGACCAGATGCCATGATCTTAAGTTTTCTGAATGTTGAGTTTTAAGCCAACTTTATCATGTAAACTTTATAATAAACTTCTGAAGAATAAGCTTAAAAAAAGGCTTAAGCCCAAACAAATAGTGATGAAGTCTACCTATACTGGAATTTAAGTTGCCTGACTTTAGAATCTTTAAACTTATATATACTGACTCAGGGCCTCCCTGATAGCTCAGTTGGTAAAGAATCCGCCTGCAAGGCAGGAGACCCTGGTTCAATTCCTGGGTTGGGAAGATCTGCTGGACAAGGGATAGGCTACCCACTCCGGTATTCTGGGGCTTCCCTTGTGGCTCAGCTGGTAAAGAATCTGCCTGCAATGCAGGAGACCTGGGTTTGATCCATGGGTTGGGAAGATCCCCTGGAGAAGGGAAAGGCTACCCAGTCCAGTATTCTGGCCTGGAGAATTCCATGGACTATACAGTCCATGGGGTCGCAAAGAGTCAGACACGAACAACTGAGTGACTTTCACTTTCATTCTGACTTAAAAGGATGTTTATAAAAGACAAGTTAGAAAACAAGATGTAGCATGTGATCCTATTTTTAAGTTAGCATGAGTTTATACATTCATAGAAACAACTCTGGAATAAACATATCAAAAAATAACAGAGACTTCCCTAGCAGTCCAGTGGTTAAGATTCCATGTTCCCAGAGCGGGGGACATGGGTTTGATCCCTGATCAGGGAACCAAGACGCCACATGCCACATGGTGCAGCCAAAACAAGAAAAACACATAAACACTAAAGACAGTTATCATTTAGAGGAAAGAAAAGATCATTATACAGAAACCTGTGATGAGACTGCTCACACAATTAAGACTAAACATAACTTAGTTTTTCAGCAGCTAGGACTTAAAGGATAAGACATTTATTTCCTATAACAATGTAATTCCTGTTTCTCCCATTCTGCCACATGGCTTACATTAATTCTCTCATTTCTGACTGATATCAGGTGGAAAAATACAAGCGCGCACACACACATATAGACATATACTACTGCTGGAACAGCTTCCTGTCTAGAGCCGATTTATTCTGCCAATTATTTTACTGACTACAGAGAGCAGTTGAAAGTGGCTCATTTAAAATATGACTTGGGCCTGCTCTTAATACAACTGTCACTCTGCTGTTTTCCAAAGTATATGCACTCATGTTCTGCACTTAGGTGACAAGACAAAGAACAATGCACACATACACGCGTTATGTGTTGTGGTTTATTTCTTCAATATTTTGTGTCTTTTTGAGATTTTAAATTAAAAATATCTCGTATCTCTGAACAGAGTATATCCTACCGATTCTTAGTCATAATTTCCATGTTATGCACTAGACTAAATTAAAACAAAGAGCTTCAGGAAGTTCCAAGATTGTAAACTTAAACCTGAGTAGGACTAAAAGTAGTTATAGTCCAGAAGCTTTATTAAAGGAAATCAAAACCACTAGAACAAGAGCAAGGTACACACTTCTTCTGTAAATGGCCAAATAGCAAACGTTTTAGTCTTTATGGGCCACACATAGTCTCTATTACATATTCTTCTCTTTTTTACAACCCTTTAAAAATGTAGTATCATTCAGACTGGCTGGCTTCCCCACTCTCACCAGAATTAAAGACTGGCATGTACTCTTGCCTAGAAAATCCCATGGACGGAGGAGGCTGGTGGGCTGCAGTCAATGGGGTCGCTACGAGTTGGACACGACTGGACTGAGCGACTTCACTTACACTTTTCACTTTCATGCACTGGAGAAGGAAATAGCAACCCACTCCAGCGTTCTTGCCTGGAGAATCCCAGGGAAGGGGCATCCTGGTGGGTTGCCGTCTATGGGGTTGCACCGAGCAGGACACGACTGAAGAGACTTAGTAGTAGCAGCATACCCTACCAAAAGTAGAGGATTGAGAAATCCAGCCCCTCACACCAAAAAAAACTGGCAGCCAAATTTTCAGCACTGGAGCAGATTTTCGTTTTCCTTCACAAACCTGACCCAAGAGGAAAACACCTCCTGGACATCAATCAGGGTTTTCTTTAAAAATGGCTCCCTTAGGCCACCATCAAGTCTTTAAGTCCCCATCAATTCAGACTTTCACTCTCTAGATAACATCCAAGGATTACTGACACTTAAGTAAGCCTCCAAATGAAAAGCTGGAAACCAATTTAGAAGCAAAGAGGCTGTAAAAAGAAAAAAAAGTTTTGTTTTTTTTTTAATTATACTCAGAAATTAAAGACAAGGCATCCATGACACAAACACAAGATGTGCTCTATAAAAGAGAAATTTTAAGAGAAAAACAACTCTTGGAAAATCAAAATCTTCACAACAAAAAAAGGAAAATTCAACACCAGGCTTAGGAAATAAACTTAACAGAGTCCCAGATAAAATAGAGCAAAAAGACTAGGAGGTGAAAAGAAAAAGAAAAAGAAAGTATTAGAGGACTAGTCTAAGAGATCCAAACAAATAACAGAAGTTTCATAGAGAGAGGAGATACAAACAGGAGAAGAGGAAACCACTGTTATGAACTGAATTGTGTTCTGTCAAAATTCGTACGTTGAAGCCCTAGCCCCCAACGAGACTGCATCTGGAAATACAACCTTTGGTTAAAAGAGGTCATAAGGGTGGGGCCCTAATCCAACAGGACTGGTATCCTCCTAAGAGGAGGAAAGATACAGTTCTCTCCACAGAAGGCCCTGTAAGGACACAGTGAAAAGGCAGCTGTCTACAAACCAAGAAGCAAACTCATCAGAAACCAATCCCAGTGGCACCTTGATCTCCAGCCTCCAGAACTGTGAGAAAATTAGTACCGTTATTTAAAACAAATAGTCTGTGGTATTTTGTTATGGCAGTCCTAGGCAATTAATCTAACCATCAATTAAGAAATTAAAGAAAAATTACCAGAACTGATGAACATAATTTGGTAGATTTGGAGGGCACAATGAATAACATCTAGGGAAATGCACAAAACTAGATGTATTTCATGGAAGTATGCCAAGTCACAGTCTCATGAAATTAAAAAAACTCCAAAATGGCCAAAAGCATTAGGATCAGAAATCAGAATGTCTTCAGAATTCCTAAAACTGTTATAAACTAGAAAACAACAGAGAGATGCCTTCAGAATTTCTAAGGGAAATTATTTCCAATCTACAATACATTACTCAACCAACCAAATCAGTGGGAAGACCTACATAAATAAATGAAGGAGGGGTTATTAATACAGATCTCAACTTTTCACAGGAATCTACTGTGCAATATAACCCATCAAAATGAGTGGGGTCAAACCAATAAAAAAAATTATGATTCACAGAAAATAAGAAATTTAAGGCAAAGGGAATAGTTTTATGGTAATGGGGGAAATTCCAGGAAACTACTATAGACCAGCTAAAGAACTAGTTTGATCAAGTGCAAAAACTGGTAGACAAAAATAGAGCAATTCTACTCCCACATATATACACACACACACACACACTCTCAAAAGAAATAAGGGTGTATGTCCACTAAAAGAGTTTTAAGTAAATGTTCACAGCTGCTTTATTCATAACTGCTTTAAAAAAATGTAAATAAGTATTCATTAATGGTGATTTTTTTCCCCATATTTATTCATCCGACAAAATACAGTCATCAGTGAATAAGACCAACTACTTCTGCACCCAGCATCATGAGTGAATCCACAAACAAAAAGTTAAGTATAAGCAGCCACAAAAGAGTATATACAGTATGGTTCCACTTACATTAAGTTCAAGAACAGGTAAAAATAATCTATGGTAATACAGGTGAAAACAGTGATTACTTTGGGAGGCAAGAGGCACAGATTGGGAGGAAGCAGGAGAAAGCGTTCTGGAGCACTGGGAATGTTCTATACTTCGACCGGGGTGATGGTAATATGATGCCTACAAATGGAAAAATTCATTATGGATACACTGAAATTTGGGCACCTTATAATTTAAAAAAATGTAACAATACTGTCTCTAAACAAGTTTTTAAAGAAATCAATGGACTTTTCAAATGGATCCCACAACAGGAACTAATCAAAAGGAAAATTTTCTAAGGCCTTATACACAAAGATCTTTATTTCAAAGTTATTTATAATAGGTAAAAAAAAAAAAAAAATAGGAATAACACTAAAAAAACGAGTGCCATGCAAACTCTAGATTTCTCTGGCATAGGAGAGAAATTATTTGATGTGTTTTTATTACTAGCAGCCAAACTTAATACTTATTACCCTAAGGAAGCTATCTGCCAGACAGGTTCACAGGCTACAAGGCAAAAAGGAGCTTGACTATTCGAGCAGCCTAAAGGAAAAAGATAACGACAAGAGATGCAGATAGAAGCTGGCAAAAGCTAAATTATGGAAAGTTTCACAGGGCTTTCTAAGAACATGTGGAAAGAAAAATGAGGAAAAAAAACCTGACTTCCCAGGCAGCAAATTGAGAGGTGGTACAGAAGTGTTCCTAAAATGTACCTATACTGTATCTGGAAGTGATCATGCATTTCCAAAAACTTTTCCAATGCGTTGTTTAATTAATAAACTGTTTTCATAATATACCTGGAATAGGCATGAAGTACAAGGAATATTAAATTCTTTGTTCTATTTATTATCTGAACTGATCTAAGTGCAACATGATTTTGAAGCATGTACTGAGACTTTTGGAAGGCTGGTTCACCAAGAAAAAAAAAAACCTTTCTAGATGCATTCATTTTTTAAAAACATTTCCCCAAGCCATAACCTCACTGCTTTATTCAACTGGTCTGTTTGAACAGAAATTACTCACAGCACATTTATCCAATTTAGCACTCCTTAAGTACAATTTCAGGAATAAAGAACAAGAGAATCAGTGTTTCAACAGTTTATTTTAGCAGATAATTTATTTAAACAAATAAAAATAAGCCATTCACAAACAACCAAAAAATAAAACAAAAATAGCTTCTAATTTGTTTCAGGCCAAAAATGTCAAGCATACTCTCCTTAGATATTTCACCTAATTTATCTATGCTACTTGTCTTGTTACATAAATATTAAGAAAAATACCGAAGAAACTCTCTGCGGCTGTTTTTAACAGAAATTTTAGAGTTGGGGGAGGAGCAGAGTGTGAAGAACAAACATACAAAAGCTCTCCAACTTTCCAAGTGGAACAAATGATTTTCAGAATGTTCTGCTCAATAAACAAATTGCTCAATAATCTGGTTCTTGACAGAACAAAATGAAAAAATAGCAAAAGTGTTCCTGTTCTATCAAAAAGAGCATTTAGTTAGATCAATACACTCAGATGCCTTACAAGTAATACATCGTTCACATTTACTTTCAAGGCTCCCAAAGAGTTTCTCTTTTTCAAGAGATTCAAACTAAAATCCAACAGTAAAACTTGTAAGAGATTCACTTTTAATGGGTCATAGGACTCAACAGTGGACACACCAATATTATTTTAGTTAATGCTGTTACCATACCCAACAAGCTAGAGAAAGACTTCATGTAGACTTTAAATCACTGTTTCAATGATCCAAACAAGTCAGGTCATAAAGGTTCCCCTCCCCTCATACAGAAGTTCTGAATCTAATTAATACACAAAATGCAAAGTCATGTGAAGCAAACAATACAAAATGACACTGCAAGAGATGAAAAGAAGTATAGTTTCATAAGAATAAACACAGTTGTTTTTTTTTTTTTTAATATAGAGAACTTGAGTTAGGAAACCAAGTAGGAAATTAAGGTTTAAGTCAGCTCTGCCAGGGTCACTAGGTGAATTTCAGTCAACTTAGTCTGTATGGATTACATTTTCCCTATGTATAAAATGGAAGGATGGATTCCAACATTCCCACAATATTGTTCCATAGTATTACAATACAAGTCCACATATTAAAAACCAAACAAATGATAAAACAGGGCTGTGGGTTCAAAGGAAAGCAACAACACAGAGAACAGAAAGATCTAGAAGGCTGTGCGCAAGGACCAAATATGAAATGTCAACAAAATCTGACTTTACTTGCCACTTAATTTAAGGAGGAAAATTTCTTTTAAAAAATACTAGCAATGGCAACCCACTCCAGTGTTCTTGCCAGGAGAATCCCAGGGACGGGGGAGCCTGGTGGGCTGCCGTCTAAGGGGTCGCACAGAGTCAGACACGACTGAAGTGACTTAGCAGCAGCAATAAATAGGCAGTCAAAGTGTCAACAGACATGAAGGCAGAAAAATACACAATCTAGATAAGAACAAGAGATTGGTTTGTGTTCGGATGGACAGCTCCTATAGAGAATTACTGTTATCATCAGAAAAAACAGGTTTTGAGCAGACTGTTAGAAGGCTGGGAATTCTGAACTATACCCTCAATAACAGGGAACTAATGCTGGTTTAACAGTGAGGGCGGGTGGAAGCACTATTTTAGAACAAGGCAGAAGCCAGAACATACAAAGCAGGGAGAAAAGAGGCAGAAAATCCGGTTAAAAGCTACTGGGGGAAAAAAGAAACGAGTGGTTAGAACAGCTATCTGAAAGAAATTTCAGAAAATGGCTGACAAAAATTGGGCAATGTTATGTGGTGAGAGGAAGTCTAAGATAAAACCAGGGCTTATGCCTGGGTAGTTTAAGGCATGATACATATCACCAAAACAATGTCAGCATATGGAATCAGTTTTGAAGGAAGACTATAAATTATATCTTTCAAATAAAGTGAGGAACAGACAGAATTGTTGCCTTATTAAATAATCTTTGAATGTCATTTCTGGCCCTGTCAGTTGTCTTCCTAAAACAGCACAGCAAAGTATTGACAGAGAATTTGTTAAATGCTTAGTGATTTCAAGAGTTTCCTCCAATTCTACTTATTGACTAAATAAGAAAATCATTTAGTCTTCTGGTGTAGGCAGAAAAATATCTGATATTTTTCCATATTACAAAGGGAAATAAATTGTAAAAATTGTTAAACTATAAAAGAATAAAATAGACAGGATATGGATTTATTAAGTCTTCCTGACAAGTGATTTCTAACAACATTTGCATCAAATCTACCTTGAGTTTTGGCAGGGAAGTTCTCAAAGGTGCAAAAATCCAGTGGCCTACAATATATTTCAATATCTAACAAAACCTACCATGTATGTTTCAAGTTTTATTTTCAAGGACCTGAAAGCACTAGTAAAATCTAGACTAAATATTCAGAAAAACAAACACACAAGTTTAAAATGTAACATGAAAAAGCACAGCTGAGAAATCTTGAACATTCTGCAAACTGTTCACAATTTTCCAAAGAAGAAGATGGTAAAGTTTGCCATGAAAATGAAATAAAACTATTAATCAACCAATTCGTAGTTCTCGAGTTTCTATTAAACTATGAGTGGGATACCTATTTAAGAACTGAACATTACTGACAATTACCAAACAGAACCTTCTCCTTGGATAATTTTCCCATTTACTCTGTAAAGTCCCTGAAGGTTGAGACACAGCGCTTTCCATCTGCTTAATAAACTGTATGGTTGGTCTTTCTTACATCTACCAAAATAAGATTTTTAAAATGAATACCTCTTGCAACACTTACTCGTCCTGACTGGACAGTGAGTTTTTTTTGCTCACCACCCAAGATAGGGATAGAAATTTCTCCTTCAACTCATCCTTTCCTAACTCCCATGGTTTCTTGCCAAAGTTAACGGGCAGAATTATTTTTAAGTAACTAGTTCATTAGTGTGACACTAAACTGGGCGTCTAAAAAGTAAGGGTTCTCAGTCCCGCACAAAATTCAGCTTCCCGAGCTTCTAATGGCAAACTTTTGTGGATACACATAAGAAAGGTTACAAAAATCAACTATCAAGATACATTTTTTTCTCCCGGATATATTACAACTCAAGTCAAAAGCTTACAGCCCAAGTAACTCACGTACGAATCCATAATATTAAAATAACCCAGATTTCCCGACGAGGGAAACGGCAGGGGGCTGGGTGGGGGGGAGGGGCGGGAGGCGCATCCCGAGGATGTCCATCCTGCGCACCCGGAACGGCTCCCTCCCACTCCTAGAGGTAAGCGTCCCCACCACCACCACCACGTCCCTACCTCCGCGGCCTCGGAATGCGCCACAAAGCCGTCAGGACTTTTAGAGAGGAAAAGAAAGGAGAAGGGTGCACGCCACACACTCGACCTCCCAGTCTCCGGGGGCGGCCGGCCGCAGCGGTCACCCGGACCCGACGCTCCAGAGAGGGACAGGAAGGTGGTAGGACTACGCCGCACAGGGCAGTGGCCGGAGGGTCGCGCAAAGCCGCGAGGCAAAAAGCCCAGGCCCGACCAAGCGGCCTCCCCGCCCCCTCCGGCTTAGCTCCGGGCCGGCAGACGGCGCCCCGGGAGCTAACTTCAGCAGGGAAGAGGAAGCACCGCGAATAACGGGCTATGTGGATTCCCCGGACGAGAAAAGCCTGTCTTTGCGTCTGCCTGCAGGCAGGACCGTCTCACCTCCCCTCTGCCGAGCCCGGGCGGCGCCAGCTCACTTGAGGAGGGCAGGGACGCCGCCACGGCCGCCGCGATGGCCGTTACGGCACGAGGCCTCCGCTCTGCCGCCGCGTAGCTCTGGGGAGAGGGGCGGGGCGCGCGCGGCGGGAGGGCGGGGCTGCAGCGCCGACTGGTCGCGAGGCCCTGGGCGGACCCGCGCGGACAGGAAACCCACCTTCCTGCCCAATATGATAGGTTCAGTCTTCCCCTTCCCTCCTATCACTGACGCGAGGGCGGTCTTCGCCGCTCTGGGATTGGGCGAGCCCGCCTGTCAATCAATTGCTGTGCTGGGTCTAGCGCTGAGGCTGCTCCGCGGAGGAGTGAGAGAGACAAGCGCCCTGCCTGCGTCTGGGTATTGTTGCTTCTGTGTCTCTGGCTGATTATTCTGGGACCTTCCTCCTCAGCGCCACGGGAGATTCCACAGCAAAATTGACTGCTTTCCGAGTTAAGCCCCAACTGCTCTGGGAGCTTCCTTCTGGTTTCTGCACCTGAAGAAGGTCTTACCAGCAGAAAGTTCTTAGGGATGGGGAAAGAAAATGAAAAGCAAACAAAAAGGCCTGAACGTGAAGTCCTGGGAGAAAAATGTAAGACGTGTCCTTAACTTGAACCGCAAATGAAAATAAGCTGAGTCTGAGGGCCTTCGAAGCGCCCTGGTGCGTGGATAGCTTCCATTCTTGGCTGCGGTAGCTTTGCTGTGAGGACAGTAACTTTTGGTGACAGGTCTGTCCTTTCTTAGCGGCCCAGCCCCAGACACCTGCCATCAGTAAGTCGGTTCTCTCCACGCCGGAGCTTCAGACCCCATCACCTGCCTCTTCCTCCCCAGCCATCTCTGTGGCTCTGCTTAGGCGTTTCCCGCCCAGGGAAGCTTGCAAAGTGCACAGGTGTTTTCCCCATCCAGCTGCTGAAAGAGCCAGACTTTTTGCGACTCCATGGATCTGAAGCCCGCCAGGCTCCTCTCTCCATGGAATTTGCCAGGCAAAAATCCTGGAGCCTTTTGCCATTTCCTAGGGATCCAGCCAGAGTCTCCTGCACTGGCAAGGGGATTCTTTACCACCTGGGAAGACCTCCCTACCCTACCGGGATTGTAAACTCAAATCAGGGCAGCAACTCCATCTATATCCTGTAATTAGGATCTAAAGTCAATAATGTAAGTGGATTTTGGATTTATTCTAAGGATCTAAATACCTTTGTATATTTTATCATGGCTGCTATGGACTGAATTGTGTCCCCTCTCAAAATTCCTGTGTTGAAATGAAGCTCTAACTCCCCAATGTGACTGTATTTGGAGACAAGGCCTTTCAGGGATAATTTAGGTTAACTGAGGTGCTAAGAGTGGAGCCCTAATCCTATAGAATTAGTGTCCTTTATAAGAACTGACTGCAGAGACGTAGACACTGTCTTGCTGTCTGTCCTCACAACTGGAAGACACAGTGAGAAGGCAGCCATGTGCAAACCAGGAAGAGAGCGTTCACCAGAAACTAACCAAACTGGCATACTGGACGTGGGACTTCCAATCTCCAAAACTGTGAGAAGTTTAATTTTTGTTGTTTAAGCCACCCAGTCTATGGCATTTTGTTATAGCAGCCCAATAGTTTTATTTGTTGATACATCTCATAAAGTTTATGGATTGAGATATTTCATTCATTTTTGAAGCTGTATAAACCCATTGTCAAGAGGTTGAAACTATTTCTCCAAAATAGTTTCACACAACAAACTATTAGGTACACCTGGCTCAGTTCAACTTTAGTTTTTTAACATGTGATGTGAGTAGGGGAATGTGAATACAAATATAACAGGTAAAATAGTCCTTGCTATCAGGTAGCTTAGACCACTTCCATAAATGGGGAAAATAAACCCAGAAAAAAAATACGCTGAAGTCGTTTAACTTTAGATTTTATTTTGTAAGGGATTATGTATTTTGAATGGGTCAGTGATCCAAACAGACTGTGAGATTTTGATCCAGATTTCTTAACTACTGTGTGCCATCTGTTTAAGTAATAGAAGAAGTAAGGGAGAGAACTTTTTCATAGAAGGATTTTAGTTTCCTGTAAATACGTGTTTTCCTTTTAACTTTTCTTTAAATGTTCCCTTATCACCCTATTCTTACCAGAAACTCTTAAGAAAGAAAGAAAAACTAAAAAAATACAATAAAAAGAGAAGGAATTGAATAAAAATAAGGAAACAGCAATGAGAGGAAAGCATTGGGGTAGATAGACAGGAAGTCATGTATGGAATTGCTCTATAGTGTACTTAGAAGTATGGAGCCCATGTTTGTAAGGGGTGGGTGTTGTCCCAGAGACCTTTCACACTGTCTCCTCTACTTCCAAATAGAAACATGTGCTTGACTTCTTCTTCCTCTCTTTTAGCGGAACTCAAACCAAAAATGGGAATCAACCCTGCTAATTAGTTCTGAGTGGACTAGCCAGAATCAGGCAACAACATTTAGGTCAAAACTTATGACCTATGGACTAGAAATGGGGTTTCAGATAAAGGTAGCTAATCAATCTAGGATAAGAACATATAGGTAGTTCACTTCATTCATCCCCAAGGAAAGAATTTGGGAAGACAAGGAAAGGGAAAATGAGCCTCCGTGTCACAAGACTTTTCCCAGGAAACTATTGAGGACTTGTAGAAATGATTAGAGAGAATGATCTGGTTTAATATCACTGTAAGGACTACATAGGGCAAAACAAACAAAAACAAAATCCTACCTACTAAATCAGTAAGAAGTCACTAATCACAGTCTTGACTATGAAGTGTTGAAATTAGTGAACCCTGGTAGCTAAATTCACTTTCTGGGTTGAGTAGTATTACTCTTTTATGGGAATTAATTAAACAAAAATTTATTGGGTTCACTCTGTGTTAAGCACTACAATACATACCAGAGATCTAAAAATCAGTCTTAAAGGAGCTCCATCCAATGTCAGAGAATGACATTTAAACTGATATTTATTATTTGTATAGTAAATGCAGCAATAGATGTCTACAGGGAGACATTAAGCCACAATGCGAGGGGAGGTGTGTGTGTGATTAGGCTAGTCAAGGTAAATAAGTAGGCAAAGAAGAGAAGGGCTTTTCACATAGAGAGGCCTTCATAAAAATATTTCTTTTAGTTTTTTAAAAAAGGAAGTATGCAACAGCAGAATATTGCTAGAGCAAAAGATGACAAAGTGTAAGCAAGAGTGGGTTATGCAAGTTAAGGGCCTTTGTTTTTATACTATAGGCAATGAGAAGCCATCAAAGGGTTTTCTTAACAGCACTTTAAACTGTCATTCTGTTGCTTTCTGGCCTCCACTGTTTCTGATGAGAAGCTGGCTGTAATTCTTATCATTGTTTTTCTGTAGGTTAGGCTGCTTTTAAGATTTGTTTCTTTATCTTAGTTTATCAGCAGTTACACTATGTTTCTAGGTGTGATTTTCTCTGTATTTATGCTGCTGGGGGGGGTTCACTTATTTCCCTGGATGTGTGGATTGCTGATTATTGTATCTTTTTATTGAATCTGGAAGACTCTTGGCCAGCATTTCTTCAAGTATTTTTTTCTGCCTGTTCTCTCTTTCTCTGACTACACTTAAATTTATGCTAAATTTCTTATTCCTTAGTACAGGTCATTCCAAGATCTGTTCATTTTTTTCAAATCTTTTTGTTTCTTTGCTTCAATTTGCATAATTTCTATTGAGAGCCAGTAATTCCTGGAAAATCTGAATGTTAACATTTTCCCAAAAACACAAACACCCTACAAATGGCTTTGGGTTCCTTTGGGTTATTGTCCAAAGGCATGTTAGTCAAGAGAACAGAAATCAAGATATTACAACAGAGAACTTACCACTGGGTGTTGATGGACTGGAAAAGCAAAAAGGGAACACTGAAGTAGCCCAGATGTGGTAACTACAGAGAGCAGCTGTCACCTCTAACCTAGCAAGATACCAGCTGGCATAGGAAAAATGTAGTTTGCAGGGTCTGAGCCATAGCATCACATAGGAAAGTTATAGATGAGTGTATCTGAAGTTGCTGCTGCTGCTGCTGCTAAGTCGCTTCGGTCGTGTCCGACTCTGTCTGACCCCATAGACGGCAGCCCACCAGGCTCCTCCGTCCCTGGGATTCTCTAGGCAAGAACACTGGAGTGGGTTGCCATTTCCTTCTCCAATGCATGAAAGTGAAAAGTGAAAGTGAAGTCGCTCTGTCGTGTCTGACTCTTAGTGACCCCATGGACTGCAGCCTACCAGGCTCCTCCATCCGTGGGATTTTCCAGGCAAGAGTACTGGAGTGGGGTGCCATTGCCTTCTCCAATCAGAAGTTAAGATAGCTCAATAACAATAACTTAATAACCAGTAACATATCAACATTTGTTTGTACTAAATTAGTAAAAACTTCCCAGATTGGATCCAAATTAACGCTACCTTATGCAGTTTTACAGACTTTTAGCTCTTTTGAAAGGAGAAGGCAATGACACCTCACTCCAGTACTCTTGCCTGGAAAATCCCATGGGCAGAGGAGCCTAGTAGGCTGCAGACCGTGGGGTCAGTATCAGTCAGATAAGACTGAGCGACTTTGCTTTCACTTTTCACTTTCACGCGTTGGAGAAGGAAATGGCAACCCACTCCAGTGTTCTAGCCTGGAGAATCCCAGGGACACAGGAGCCTAGTGGGCTGCCGTCTATGGGGTCACAGAGAGTCGGACACGACTGAAGCGCCTTAGCAGCAGCAGCAGCTCTTTTGAAAAGAATCCAGTACACGAAGTTTTCAGTTTTCTGCTGTACAATGATCACCGTTAGTGTCTTTTCCAGGAGTAAGGAGTACCTTTGCTGCCCCTCACACATGTACTTGCTACAAAATCATAAACAAGGGCAGGTTTGGAAGAGACTGGCATAACTGAGGATGAGTAGACCCTCCTCACACCTCATGGTGTGAGCATTCAGTCTCACACCATACGGCACAAAAGGGCATAGACTAAGTAGAGCTTGCAGGAATCCATATTCTCCCTACCTCCATTTCCTACGCATTGCCTAATATGGCCAGAGCAAGGAGAAGACAGTTTCCTCTCCTAAGGTAGGATGACCACCATTGCCAGTGAAAAACCAACTCCTTTCCTTTGTTTCCTCTTTCTTGCCTCAACTCCAGCTACTTTACCCAGCCCAATCATCTCTAGTTCCCTAATGCAAACAGATGACAAAAACAGGGCTTGGTATTCAGCATTTCATCTTACAGAGTTCTGAATATTGAAGGATTTTTGTTGAACACTTATAGAACATTGGACATGAACATTTTTTCTAACTTCTTAATATTTAGGACTGCTGAATTTCCACTGGAAAGGAGTCATTTCTTCAAGTCTTATGTTCTTTAGTGCTAAAAGTTGACATTCTCTACCACCTTTTATTATTTATAATAAATAATAATTTTATAATAAAAATTACCTTTTATTGTTAACAGCAAAGAGACCAGATTCATGATATTCCACATAATTTAATATTTAGAAGACTAAATTTTTCTACATCTGCATATATTAATTCTATATAGCACTCTGTCAGTTATACAACACAAAAAACCATTTATGGGTGAACATTAAAATGGCAGTGTACCTATTAGTAACTGAACATTAACAAGGTAATAATCAAGTATTCATTTAATGGGAGAGTCTAGTATTTCCTGATAATCCTGCCTTCTTAAATTCCTCCAGTAAAGTTTATAGCCAGCAAGGACAAAAACACTAATCATAATGATTACCCCTCCAAAGACATCATAGACACTAGGAAATATATGTAACACTAGAAGCTGCAACACCATTGCTACCACAATCTCCAGATGTTGTACTGTGCTGACCAAAGCTGGATGGAATTTGTCTAAGGCATAATAAACTCCCAAGAAGGCTGCAGTAGAACAAATGCATATAGCAATTAGATAACTCCAGGTTTCTCCATCTAATGGGATGATGGGTTCTTGAAGAACAAACATAGTAGATATTCCCCAGACTGTCCCAGTCCAACCAAATGTAAACAGTGCAGTCCACATGCTGATCTTCTCCTTAATGGATCTGTATACTATCATGGAAAGAGCAGTGGTCAGTCCAGCCATCACAGTCATAGTGTACCCAAAGGCTTCTTTCCAGGCATTTAACAAAGAATCATCTTCATCAACAATGTTGGGGATCATGACAAGACAAACACCTACGATGCTGCAAACAACTGTAGCCATGTCAACACAAGCCATTTTCTCATCTACAAGTAAAAAAGCCAAAATGCCACTGAAGACGGTGGTTGTGGCTCTCCACATAGTGGTCCCGTTGCTAGGAGGCACTATTGAAAACGATGTATAAGCACAGGTGATAGAGATGACATTGCATACACCGTAAAAGAAAAGTCGCAGTCTGTATCCACTTGGTCCAAAGGGGGCTTCCTGGTAGTAACACACAACTAACACAGATAAGACCTGCAAAACAGAACGGATAAAAATCAGTTCTAGAGATGGAACTTTGGAACGATCGGAAACAAGCCTAGTGATAAGAGCTACACATCCATGAGCCAAAGCAGATCCAAACAGCACTATCCACATTTTTCTGGATTGAAAAATATTTTTTTCTGCAAAGCTCTGGAACTGTCCAATTTCATTGGTCACTGGGTCTTCTGTTGGAGGGCAGGTATCCATGGTTCCAAAGAAGGTTCTTCCTTTTCTTTTCATTTCACTGAGCAGGCCTTTCTTTGAATTTTCTTCCATAAAACTTCCATAGTCTTCATTGATTTCTTCATATCCACCATCCCCAGGCTGAGGATAATGAGACGTATATTTCACCATTACTGTGTTTGGATGTATTTTCACCCGTTTTTTAACTGGATATTTTTTGGAGGGAGAAGTATCCATTTCTCCAGGCAATCAATTCTATTTAAGAAGGAAAAAAAGACAAATGTACATGTTCATCAGTTGAATTATAGCTTTAAATTCCATTATAATCTCATGCATCAATTCAATAATAGAAAGCAGAGGTTGTAACAGGAGTTTTTTTTTTCCCTAAAGTAATAGGAAGAGATGATCTGACAATATGCCTTATCAGTATACAAGCTCCAATGAGATTGTCTACCCTTTTTTCACTCTCATCCTAAGCCAGCCCCAGTTTCTCATCATGATTATTCTTTGTCTCATTAAACTGGATTTCTCTAAATAATAACTGATTTTTTCCATTTTTTTCATTCCTACCTCTCTATCAACCCAATAAGATAAACACACAAAAAATAAATAACAAGGTAGATCAAACCTCTCCTTCTGATTGTGTCATTTGTCTATAAGTTATTAAGTCCAAATGTTTTTGTATAATCACTTCTGTATGATACAAAAACTAGTAGTATGAATTATTGTGACTTTTTAAACATTTATTCTGGATTCCCATGCATCTTCAGATATATGGAATACTGAAACTAGAAAATAAAATTTTCTTTTTGATTTTGTGACATTCATGCACTGTTGGTATATACAACTTTTCTGATGAGCAACTGGGCAATAGGTTTAAGATTCTAACTGAAACTACCCTTCAATTCAGCAATATCACATCTAGATTTTACCCTAAAGAGATGAACACAAGATGCTTTTTACCTTATGTGTTTTTTAAGAAAGGAAAAAATAAGAGTACATATTTATATTTGTTTATATAATATAAAAAGTACAACATTAAGGAATTATGGAAACATACAAAGGAAACTAATAATCATTGAGGTGGGACAGGAAATAATAGAAAGAAAACATTTTGTATACTTTTTAATATATTATTTGAATCATGATAATTGTTTAAATTTTTTTTTAAAGTTCATCTGGTATTGAGAAAAGAGAGCACATAAAAAGGTTGGGAAAATGTATGAATAGAAGACTTCATTGTAGCGCACCAGAATGACCCTCCATACTACACTATGCATCCGTTTAAAATAATAATGCCGATCTTTACTGATGTAGAAAGATGTCCATGTTGTATGAAGGATTTGCCATGGTGCTAGCATATAGTAAAATCTCAAAGAATATTAATAAATTCAGCTTCCTTTCACCTATAATTAACCCTTTTGAAACACTGGATGTCATCTACAATCTTATTCTTTCTTTGAGACCAGTATTTGTTCGTTCAGTTCTCTTTAGTTCTTTTCCCTCTCCCCAAGAACAATTTGCTATTTCCTTCCCAATGATTTCTTCCCCCCAAAACAAAAAAATTTAAAAAGGAAACCTTTTTATTTTTTGTCTTCATGACATATTTCCCTTGTTCATTGCCAAAAACTCATCAGTTCCAGGATCTTAAACCACAGTCCAGAAATCAAATCCCATTTTGTTCTTTAACACCATCTGGGTAAACCAACTGTTCCTATTTATTCATTTCTCTTCTAAATGACACTACCTTCAGTTGGAAGAGTCATTTTAAAAAACACCACCTGTGCCTCCAAGCCCTTCAGTTCCTGGCCTGGATCTCCAACTTGGAGTCCTTCATGCATAATGCTATTAAATTAATCTGGATGTTCTCTTTTTTTCAACTTTTATCAGGATATTTCCACTTTGAATGATTAGCTTTAGTCACAAACTGAATTAACAGTCTTGGTCTCCCAAATAGATTTTCTGTCCCTAAATTCCTCATTTATGTTTGAAATGCCACTATCTTTGTAATTCCCCAAGCTAGAAACCAAGGAACACTCAATTATTCTTTCTGCCATCACATTCCATTTGGTCATTTATTTTATTGTTTTTGTCTCTGAAATATTTCTCAGACTTTTCCTTTCTCCTCCAATTTATTTTAGCTTTTGAATCTGGATCAGATTTTTGCAAATTCCCATCTAGCATATTGCAACAGCATCCTAACTAGTCCCCTTGAATCCTAGTCCTTCTCTTCTAAAATCCAACTATATTATACTACTGTCACATTAATGCCTTTAAAAGATTCAAACAAAACAAAAAACTTCCCTCAAGCTTTTCCCATTCAAGAACATACACTATTTCCTACCAACTACCTCACCGAGTCTCAACTCCTCTGCCTAGCTCTCAAGATCCTGCCTAGCCTTGCCCCTATCAATACTTAGCTCCTTAACACAGAGACTTCACTCCAGTGTTCTCTCTGTCCTGACACCCCACATTACATGTTTCTCTTAAGTCTTTATTCCTACTAGTTTCCTCTCTGCTCCCACTTTATAAACTGCTCATCTTTTAAGAAGGCCCAGTCCAAATCCTGCCTTTTAGAAATACACCTTCCCTGACCACTCCACTTTTTTTTCTTCCTTATTTAACAGCTGCAATAGTTCTAATTTTTGTAATCTCATCCCTTTGTTATTTACTTGTCTCAACTCAGTGGAATTTTATCTGCAGTCATTGTACCCAAATTTGCTGTTAAATTGCCTTTCCTTGCTAGTCAGCAAGTATCTTTTTCTTTTTTTCAGCAAGTATCTTAATGACATCTCATAACTTCCTATTTGCTGAAAATTGTTAAAATTGTAGTTTATATCCATCAAAGCTTTTCCCTTCCCACTGTAGCCAGATTTCTAGTCCCAGGAGCGTGAATAGGGGAAGGACACATTCTGCTGTTTTACTCTTTCTGAGAGAAAGGAGCTAGGCTCCAGCTTCTCTGGTGTATTGGCAGAGGGAGGAAGAGAAAGGACACATATCTCAGACATTGGTTGCTGCTGTGTGATGGCTTTTGGATGTATAAACTTGGCTAGGCTGAACTACAGTCCCAAGTTACTTAATCTACCACTAATCTATGTGCTGCTATGAAGGTTTTTGTGGATGTGACAGAAGTCCCTAATCAGCTGACTCTAAGTTAATAAAAGAAAGACTATCCTGGGTGAAGTGAAGTGAAAGTCACTCAGTTGTGTCTGACTCTTTGCAACCCTATGGACTGTAGCCCATCAGGCTCCTCTGTCCATAGGATTTCCCAGGCAAGAATACTGGAGTGGGTTAACCTCTGACCTAAACAAGTAAGCTCTTTCAAAAAGAGATTAGGCTTTCCATGACCTCAGAAATTACAAATAGTTCATGCCGTTAGGGTTCCAGCCTTCTCATGACCTTCCTTCCTTACTACCTGTGGACAAGAAGCTTTGGCCTGTTCTCATGGTTTCCAGCATGCTCCTGATCTTTGCTTTCTGATTGCCTGCCCTACAGACCACAGACTTCGTTATCCAGCCCTGACAATTAGCCAGTTCCTTACAATAAATATCCTACTGGTTCTGTGTCTCAGGTTGAACCCTGACTCTAATACACGGTGAAATTCTGTCTTGGATTGTTGTCTTTGTTTCTGTACTAACTCTAAAAGGCCACTGATAGTCTCTAGGTTGTAGACATCCAAATGCAGGTTATCTTGCATCAGTTACTTAGTCTCCCCAGTGCACAAAGCCCTGGTGTAGGCTGCTATGGGCCACAGGTTTTTGCTGTTTGGGTTCTCTTGCCTGTTGGGAAGTTCTCTTAGTGAGGCACCAACAGTATTCACTTGACCCCAGGAAAGTCATATATCCTTACCACTCCAGTGAGTATTATATCAGCTACTCACCACTGCCCCCTTCTCTCCAATCTTACTTCTCTTTGCTCGAGCAAGTAAAGAGCAAATTAAAATGTGCTGTCTAAGCAGACTTTCAGTTGGAGGAAGAAAGCATACCCAGTCATTGTAAATAATGATTTGATAACCTTCACCCTCTGGAGAAGGCAATGACACCCCACTCCAGTACTCTTGCCTGGAAAATCCCATGGACGGAGGAACCTGGTAGGCTGCAGTCTGTGGGGTCACACAGAGTCGGACACGACTGAAGCGACTTAGCAGCAGCAGCAACCTTCACCCTCAGTAGATTTTAAAGGGGAATATCCCTCTTCCCTCCCCATTAGGAAAAAGCACAACACTGTTCTTAGACCAAGGACCCATAACAGATATGACCCCTTTGACAGATTGTGTTTTCCAAACAGAGCCACCAATCTCATATCTCCTATACTACATATCTAGCTTTTTTTTAAATGTGAGTTTGACATTATTAAATAGAGAAGTAGGGTCTATGCTCCTTCCCTTTAAAAGTAGCCCCACTTTTGTGACTATTTCACCAGTAGCGTATGGCAGAAGTGACTTGTTATTACTTCTGAGATTAAGTCATACATATAACTGTGCCTTCCTAGCTGCAGCACTTGTGCTTGGAGCTCTGAGCTAGCAGGTCAGTAGTCTGACTGCTCAGAAGCCACCATGCTGTGAATAAGCTCAAATGAGCCATGTAAAGAAACCACATGGAGAGGTCCTGAGACTGAACAGAGAGAAATTCCTGGTCAGCCCCCGGGTGCCCCAGCCCCTGCTGTTCCAAGTCCAGCCACTCATCTGACTTTAAGTATATACGAGACCCTGAGTCAGAATTGCCCTTCCAAGGTATTTCCAAATTCCTGATCTTAGAAACCATGACAGATAGTAAAATGAGTGTTGTCATTTTAAGCTACTAAAGCTTTGGAGTGACTTGTTACCTGCAATAGATAACTGGAACACCCTATTTCCTTTCCCAGGATTTTAAGGAATGGGAAGGAGGAATGGTCTTAATGATAATTTAAAGTCCTCTTATATTTGGACCAAGTTGATTGGCTTTTGAAGTCGGACATTTTGTCCCTTGTTGTGAGATCCTGGATTCTACTTCTGAGGTAAGAGGAAAGTTTTTTGTTTTGTTTTCAAATAAGTATAGTTGATTTACAATGTTTTAGTTTCTGGTGTACAGCAAAATAATTTCATTAGATATATGTATATACATATATATCCACATGTATATAACTGAATCACTTTGAGATATATATATATATGTATACATACATATATATGAATGAAGAAGAAAATTTTATTCAACATCCTGTTAAGCACAGATTAGTGTATTTAATCCTAGTCCAACTGCATATTTTAAAGTATTATTTGAACTGTGTCATCTATTTCATTTCTGTCACTGGATTAGTCTGTACCTGATATCTTCCAGGTATATCTCAACACCTTTAATATTATATTGTATCCCACTGATGCAGAAGTCAGTCTTATACTAAAGGGATACATAAAGATTTTGGGTGTTTTGTTTTTTTTGTCTGTACCATTCAACATGTGAGATCTTCCCTTACCAGGGATCGAACCTATGCCCCCTGCATTGGGAGCATGGAACCTTAACAACTGGACCACCAGGGAAGGCTCAAGATCTTATTCATTCTCTCTAATTTTCATTTAATTTCAGGCTTTGTGAGTATAATTCTTGAAGAGAATCTGGAATCCTGACTAGTACTTACATTTGTGCACATGTAAGTCATTCAACCTGTGAACATTTCAGTAAATAATAAGGCACCATGTCCCCAGCACCACTCCAGGCTCTATAAGTAGAAAGATAAATAAAACTAGTGGAAGAGAGAGCAAGCAAATCAAATTTAATATTTTTAGAAGTCAATAATGCAAGTAACTACTTCAATACAGGAAAGGGCACATACAAAAGGCATCTAAACCCAAACACGGAGGATCTTTGCAGATTTCCAGGTGGAAAGGATGCCTGAACTGGGACTTTAAGTATATGTAACCTACAAATAAAAAAAGAGCAGAAAGAGAAAAACCAAAATTTTTTTTCTAGAGATACAAAATTTAGGAGTCAAAAATGTTGATTTTGAGTTCTAGCTCTGCCACCAAATAGAGCAATAACTATGTCTATTTTAAAATAAAGAGTTTTAGATGATAATTGTTGGGATCTTTCAACTCACTTCAAAATCAGTTTGTCAGTTTAATGAGTTCACATATCTAGTATTTTGATATCCCTCCCATGAGGGATCACCATGTAATTCAATGATCGCAACTTTCTACTACCTGCTCTAAGTTATTCTGACCAATGTGCCAACTCAACTTCTCCTCCTCCTTTACAGAGATGAGGAATCTGAACTAATTTCATGGCTCCAGGGCCCCTGACTTTATATGGGGATATCCTCCTCCCAGGCAGAAATGTCCATTTCAGCTGCCTAAAGCAACTCCCCTGAGCAGAAGGAATGTGAAACAACAGGACCAGAAGACTAGCCTCCCCAGCTACAAACGTATCAACTTGAAATGCTGGGCATAAATGGATTAAAAGGATACATAGTTGGTATCTGCTTGAACAATGGGCACAATTCAAACCTGAAAGCAGTATTTGTATCCAAAAGAGGTCCTTTCCTATGCTACATCCCACAACATGAGGCCCAAGATCACTTCTGTCCTAAAGTTGAAAATATTAACATTGCATCCCTATCATTTTAGTGGGAATCCTTAGACATAACCCTTATGGTGCCTAAGGCAAATGGCACTTGGTAATAAGAACTTCTTTCTTTAGTTAGCAGACTAACCCCTAAAATAGTAAAAAGTCTTAGATATAAAGCTAGCTAGTGCAACTTGATTATAAGATAGTGATTTAAATGTAGGCATTGATGTGATATTTGACACTCATGAGTCAGACTGGCTTTGAACTAAATATTTATCAGAAACTGATAGGTTACTACCTTATACCTGAGAAGCCAAGTCCTGAGAAACCTTATTACCCTGGAACCCTTGGACAGTCTTGCCCCTGAATGAAAATAAAAAGACCATACCTAACTGGTCACCTGAAAGGGAAGACCCAACAACCATCTTTCTGGGATATTGTGAGATATCACGATATGCATAGGATCTGTGCTATTAAACATACCTTCTGAGACCTACTGAAAGAAGCCATTCTCCCTCCAAACTGATGAAAAAGGGGACCATATTCTGATGCTCCAAAGGCTGTGAGCATGAGTCTACTCATCCTTGTGCTGAACCCTGCCTAGCATAACCTTTAAAATCTCTCTTTAAATTCTCTCTCTTCTCCACTGCAACCCATGAGCATCATTTAATTCTGCTTGTATTTTATTAATACTCTTTGAGTCTATATCTTTTTGTAAAAGCCTACTGTTTTAGTGGGAAAAGAACCTCCTTTTAAGCTCCAACCTCTGGAACTAGAAAATTAGTTCTTAAACAAACTAACAAAGTAGGATTTGAAAGACAAGAATGATAAGTGAGAAATAACAGAGTAGAAAGTAAAGAACATGCCCTTTCTTAAATCAGTCACACTTAGGAAGTGAGGGATTTACCATGAAGAAGTAAATGTCTGCCCTTCTTAGAAGGTGTGATAATATTCACATTGTGTGTAAGTAGTAAATGATCAAAATGAAATAAGTCTATAAACAAATCATGAAACTGAACACTTTTATGAAGATGTAAATAAGGGGCTGCAAGAAAAGTTAATTGTATAAGATTTCAAATACTCAGATTATAAAAGAACCAACATAAGCAAATTCAACTAAAGGAGGGAAAAAGAAGATACATACAACCTAGGAATCTCCTATGATAAACCAACTGAATCTCTTGTTGTTGTGTCTAGTCACTAAATCCCATTCAACTCTTTCAAACCCCACAGACTGCAGCACACCAGGCTTTCCTGTCTTTCACTATCTCCTAGAGTTTGCTCAAACTCAAGTCCCTTGAGTCTGTGATGCCATCCAACCATCTCATCCTCTGTTGCCCCTTTCTCCTCCTTCCCTCAATCTTTCCCAGCATCAGGGTCTTTTCCATTGAGTTGACTCTTCACATCAAGTGGCCAAAGTATTGGAGTTTCAGCTTCAGCATCAGTATTGCCAATGAATATTCAGGACTGATTCCTTTAGGATTGACTGGTTAGTTCTCCTTGCTGTCCAAGGGACTCTCAAGAGCCTTCTGCAGCACCACAATTTGAAGGCATCAGTTCTTTGGCACTCAGCCTTCTTTATGGTCCAGTTCTCATATCCATACGTGACTACTGGAAAAACCATAACTTTGACTATACAGACCTTTGTTAGCAAAGTAATGTCTCTGTTTTTTAATACATTCTCTAGGTTTGCATAATTTTTCTTCCAGGGAACAAGATCTTTTAATTTCATGTCTTATAGTTATGTACTCTTGCCTGGAAAATCCCATGGACAGAGGAGCCTGGTAGGCTGCAGTCCATGGGGTCGCAAAGAGTCGGACACGACTGAGCGACTTCACTTTCACTTTTCACTTTCATGCATTGGAGAAGGAAATGGCAACTCACTCCAGTGTTCTTGCCTGGAGAATCCCAGGGACAGGGGAGCCTGGTGGGCTGCCGTCTCTGGGGTCGCACAGAGTCAGACACAACTGAAGTGGCCTAGCAGCAGCAGAAATTTACTTGGAGCCCAAGGAACAAAAAAAAATCTGCCACTGTTTACACTTTTTCCCCATCTATTTGCCATGAAGTGATAGGTCTGGATGCCATGATCTTTGTTTTTTGAATGTTGAATTTTAAGCCAGCTTTTTCACTCTCCTCTTTCAGTTTCATCAAGAGGATCTTTAGTTCCTTTTAGCTTAGGGAGGTATTATCTGCATATCTGAGGTTATTGATATTTCTCCCAGCAATCTTGATTCCAGCTTGTGATTCATCCAGCCTGGCATTTAGCATGATATACTCTGCATTTAAGTTAAATAAGCAGAGTGACAGTATATGGCCTTGATATACTCCTTTCCCAATTTTGAACTAGTCCATTATTCCATGTCCGGTTCTAACTGTTGCTACCTGCATACAGGTTTCTCCTCTCAGGAGGCAGGTAAGGTAGCCTTGTATTTCCTTCTCTTTAAGAATTTTCCACAGTTTATTGTGATTCACATAGTCAAAGGATTTAGTGTTGTCAATGAAGCAGATGTTTTCCTGGAAGTCCCTTGCTTTTTCTATGATCCAACAGATGTTGGCAATTTGATGTCTAGTTCCTCTACATTCTCTAAATCCAGCTTGTATATCTAGGAGTTCTCAGTTCATGTACTGTTGAAGCCTGTCTTGAAGGATTTTGAACATTATTTGCTAGCATGTGAAATGGGCACACTGAATCTCTATAAAAATATAGAAAGACATTTCAAAGAACCTGGACAGAATCATTCTAACTCAAATATATTACTTAGGACAGATCCCTGGGCCAGGAGGATCTCCTGGAGAAGGAAATGGCATTCCATTCCAGTGTTCTTTGTTTTTTCTTTCAAACTTTAAACTTTTTATTTTGTATTGGGGTATAACTGATTAACAGTTGTGGCAGTTTCAGTTTCAGCCATACATATATATGTATCCATTCTCTCCCAAACCCCCATCCCATCCAAGCTGACACATAACATTGGGTAGGGTTTCATGTGCTATAAAATATATCCTTGTTGGTTATCCATTTTGAATACAGCAGTGTATACGTGACCTTCCCAAAGTCCCTAACTATCCCTTCCCCACTGGCAACCATAAGTTTGTTTTCTAAGTCTGTGAGTCTTTCTGTTTTCTAAGCAAGTTCATTTATAACATTTATTTTTAGATTCCACATGTAAGGGACGTCATACAATATTTCTCCTTCTTTATCTGACTTATTTCACTCAGTATGACACTCTCTAGGTCCATCCACGTTGCTGCAAATGGCATTATTTCATTCTTCTTAATGCCTGAGGAATATTCCATTGCACATATGTACCACATTTTCTTTATCCATTCCTCTGTTGATGGACATTTAGTTTGCTTCCATGTCTTGGCTATTGTAAACAGTGCTGTCATGAATATTGGGGTGCTTGTATCCTTTCATATCATGCTTTTCTCTGGATATATGCTCAGGAATAGGATTGCAAGGTCATATGGTAGCTCTATTTCTAGTTTTTTTAAGGAACCTCCATCCTGTTCTCCATAATGGCTGTATTAATTTACATTCCCAACAACAGTGTAGGAGGGTTCCTTTCTCTCCATACCCTCTCCAGCATTTGTTTGTGAATTTTTTAATGATAGACATTCTGACTGATGTGAGGCGTCTCATTGTAGTTTTGATTTACATTTCTCTAATAACTAGTGGTGTTGAACATCTTTTCATATGACTATTGGTCATCTGTATATTCTCTTTGGAGAAATGTCTGTTTGGATCTTCTGTCCATTTTTTTTTTTAATGTAAACTAAACAATTTTATGTAATCACATTGCTGTGCTCCTATACAGTCAAATGGAAATTCAAAGGACATGATTTTTCTGAATGTTTATTTCAGAAAGTTAGAATTGGATGCCTGAAAACAATAAAACTAATAATATATTAATATATAATGTTAATAACATACAGTTGGTCATTCTTTTTCCTATTCTACCACAGCTAACTGACTGGAAGTCAGTTTTAGTAACTACTACTAACATAAGACCTTCATCAATAAGTGAAGATATATAGGAAAATCCATAATATAACTAAAAAACATCAAAGATAATATGATGATAAAAAAAATACAGTGACATCTTAGTTGGTATAAGAAACAGGATAATTAAGAAAGCAAAGCCCATGATCACATACAGGCCACGGAAGCCTGTGACTGTCACGAGTGTTGACTTCTCCTTTATCTGAGGTTGTAAAAAGTGCTTTGTAAAATCCTGAGGTTTGCAGCAGTTGTAACCTCCTGAAGAGACTTCAATCAAAAGGGTTTCTAGAATATTCTGACGATTTCCATCTACCAGGCTGTGGTGAGCTCAAGCAATACATACTCCAGAGGACAGAAGACAGACATGTTGGGAAGTGGGAATGACTTCTACTGCACTTAGGGAGAAAGGGCATGTTGCTACTCAGCCTAGTACAAGTGTAGAAGCAACACCTCAGTGATTCAACCTTTAAAGACTCTATAAAAATGACAACAACTGGTAGGAATAAACCTTCAGAAGTGCCTTCTCAGACCTCCCGTCATAAGCACGAGCATAATCAAAACACTGAGTTTTCATGGTCTCACACAAAATTAGACTCACTTATGACAATGGCCGGAGAGGCTCCTATAAGACATCGGGGCTGGGATTTACTGTAAGATACACATCGGTTTAGTGCATCACTATGTGTTATGGAAATATGTGTCACTGACAGAGTGAAGGCATATTCTTGAATAACACAGCAAATAACACTACAAATTCAAGGAACATGGACACAATGACAATAGCTAACTTCATGATGGCTACTACTTGGTAGAGCTAGGATTGCCTCTCCCATAAAGTACTTCAATGGCCAGCTGGGATATTAGCCATTAGTTTCTCACTGTAATTCTCACTTAGAAACCGAATCTAATACTTTCCATGTTTACTAGCACAAGAACAGTGAAAAATCCTTGTAGAAGAAAGCCAGACAGATATGCTTCTGTTTTATCACAGAAGCTGCCTAGGACCGGTCCTGCTCACAGACAGATTGCTAATTCCAAATTTATTGACAGTTATGCAGATATTCTTTACCAGTTGAGCCACCAGGGAAGCCCTCATAGCTCGGTTGGTAAAGAATCTGCCTGCGATACAGGAGACCCCGGTTTGATTCCTGGGTCGGGAAGATCCCCTGGAGAAGGGATCCAAGGAGTAAGCATCTTTTAATTTCATGGCTGCAGTCACCATCTGCAGTGATTTGGGAGCCCCAAAAAATAAAGTTTGACACTGTGTCCACTGTTTCCCCATCTATTTCCCATGAAGTGATGGGACCAGATGCCATGATCTTTGTTTTCTGAATGTTGAGCTTTAAGCCAACTTTTTCACTCTCCACTTTCACTTTCATCAAGAGGCTTTTGAGTTCCTCTTCACTTTCTGCCATAAGGGTGGTGTCATCTGCATTTCTGAGGTTATTGATATTTCTCCCGGCAATCTTGATTCCAGCTTGTGTTTCTTCCAGTCCAGCATTTCTCATGATGTACTCTGCATATAAGTTAAATAAGCAAGGTGACAATATACAGCCTTGACGTACTCTTTTTCCTATTTGGAACCAATCTGTTGTTCCATGTCCAGTTCCAACTGTTGCTTCCTGACCTGCATATAGATTTCTCAAGAGGCAGGTCAGGTGGTCTGGTATTCCCATCTCTTGAAGAATTTTCCACAGTTTATTGTATCCACACAGTCAAAGGCTTTGGCATAGTCAATAAAGCAGAAATAGATGTTTTTCTGGAACTCTCTTGCTTTTTCCATGATCCAGCGGATGTTGGCAATTTGATCTCTTGTTCCTCTGCCTTTTCTAAAACCGGCTTGAACATCAGGAAGTTCACGGTTCACGTATTGCTGAAGCCTGGCTTGGAGAATTTTGAGCATTACTTTACTAGCATGTGAGATGAGTGCAATTGTGCAGTATTCCCCAATGTAATTGGTATTACATTAGAATTGTAATACCAATTGGAGTTACCAATTGGAATTACAATTGGAATTACCAATTGGAATTACAACTGGAATACCAATTATAATTGGAATTACAATTGGAATACCTCCCCAATGTAATACAATATAAATACTCACTCATACATATATGACTCTTTGTGGCCCAACGGACTGTAGCCCTCCAGGCTCCTCTGTCCATGGAATTTCCCAGGCAAAAATACTGGAGCAAGCTGCTGTTTCCTACTCCAGGGGATCTTCCCAACCCAGGGATCAAATCCCGGTCTCCTGAATCTCCTATGTCGCCTTCATTCATAGGTGAGTTCTTTACCACTGGGCTTCCCTTGTGGCTCAGCTGGTAAAGAATCTGCCTGCAATGTGGGAGACCTGGGTTTGATCCCTGGGTTGGGAAGATCCCCTGGAGAAGAGAAAAGCTACCCACTCCAGTATTGTGGCCTGGAGAATTCCATGGACAGTCCATGGAGTCACAAAGAGTTGGACACGACTGAGCAAGTTTCGCTCACTTCACTTTCACTTTACCACTAATGCCACCTGGGAACAAAAGTGGTATCAAACACTGTATCCTACTTTATAACTCCCCCCTTACTTATCAGTTCATTGTAAACATTTTTCCACGTCATTGAATGTCATTTTTAATGGCCAGTTACTATGTACCCAATATTGGGTTCTGAACACAACAGGTCAGTCATTAACTTCAGCTTTATGACAGCTGAAAGGCAAATGAGATGACCAACTGCTGCTGATCTTTTATGCAGGGTAGATCTATAACTGCCCCAGGAAAAGGCACAGATAACAATATTGAAGTTTTCTCATTGACTATAAATGAGGAAACAGTTTTTGATGGCCAGGGGAAGATTGTGAAAGAATAAATAGGAGATAAGTCAAGAGGATTCATGTTTCTCTCTTTGTTCCCTGTTCAAATGTCATCTATGGAGAGAAACTGGCTGAGACAAGTAGTGAAATAAAGTGTCTTCATTCATTTTTTGTGTTTATTTGGGATCAATACACTGTTTGATTTTGAAAAACTTTGAGGTAACCATCCAATTAGAGTTAAAGGAAAAATGAAACCACAGGAAATATCAAGCACAGATGCTTCCAAGCATCTGGGAAGTACTCTTTTGGATTGCTTGGTCCTGAATATAGTTCTAGGTTCTCTAATTATAAAGATATGTTTATTTAGCCTCTATTCTGTGGCAGGCATATACTAAGAACTTTACCATTTAAAGGTCAAGTAAATTCTGTGAAGTAGGTTATAATCTCTATTCTGTACATGAGGAAATAGGTTCTGAGAGATTAGATAATTTGCCAGTTAGTGGGTGACATAACTAGTTAATGCTAGAGACAAGATTCATATCAAGGTCTGCCTTCCCAAGCCCTTTCTTCTATGTTACTCTATTAAGTAACCATTCATGGTAGGCAGAGTAATGCCCCCCACCTCATCCTAACTGCCAGAACATTACCTTATATGACAAAGGGGAATTAAGGTTGCAGATGGAGTTATAGTTGTTAATCAATTGACCTTAAAATAGGGAGGCCATCCTGGATTATCTAGTTGGGCCCATTGTAATCACAAGTGTCCTTAAAGGTGGAAAACAGAGACAGAGAAGGTGTGTCAACAGAGGCAAAGTCAGAGTGATGCAATGTGAGGACTCAGCCTGTTGTTGCTAACATTGGAGATAGAAGGCAATCATGAACCAAGAGATGTGGGCAGCCTCTAGAAGCTAGAAAAGGCAAGGAAGTGAATCCTTCCCTAGAACATCCAGAAAGGGATATACCCTGCCAACACCTGGGTTAAGCCCAGTGACACCTGAACTGGACCTCTGACTCACAGAACTGCCATATAATAAATTCATGTTGTTTTGAGCCACTAAGTTTGTGGTAATTTGTTACAGCAGCAAACAGAAAACTCATTCACCATCATTTTGTGAATATCTAAAGATCAGATTTGTATTCTTAGAGAAGACCCACACATTTAGTTGTTGTTGTTCATTTGCTACTTCCTGCATGTAAATCCATGATTTTCCCCAGAAAAGAGTTCTTAAGATCTAGAAAAGTGTTGGATGAGAGTACAAAGTTCTGGGTCAAGTGACATGGACAAGATTATTTCAACCTGAGATAGAAAAATGTCTACTATCTATTTACTACTATGGCTTGCTTACTCCTGTGATACTGTTTGAGACATCTGCTTTTAAGAACCTCGTGGATCATCTAGGGAAAAAAGTGAATTATAAAACACCTCTCAGGGGCTCAGTAAACTGCCTTGTTGGATGTAGTCATTAAATACTGAGTCAGAACTTTGGTTGGATACCACAGATAAGACTTTGGAGTAATAAACAGTGCTGGACAACAGGTCTACCAATTCTTGAGGCAGAAGATCTGAACCTGAATTCTACCTCTGTTACTTTCTACCTGTGCATATATAGTGTAATCTTCCTAAACATCCATTTTTTCATCAAGATGGGCTCATATTACCAGCTTGGAAAGGTTTTTAATAAGGACTTAGTAAAAAGATAGATCTAAAGCATCTAGAACAAGGAATTCCCTGGTGGTGCAGTGGATAGGAATCTGCCTGCCAGTGAAGGGACGTGAGTTCAATCCCTGGTCCACAAGCCGCAGAGCAACTGAGCCTGTGCACCATAATTACTGAGCGTGTGCTATAGAGCCAGTAAGCCACAAATACTGAACCTCCATGCTGCAACTCGTGAAGCCCATTTGCATACAGCCTGTGCTCTGGTGACAAGAGAAGCCACCACAGTGAAAAGCCCATGCACTGCAACTAGAGAAAGCTGGCACACAGCCACAAAGACCTGTCACAACCAAAAGCAAACAAATAAAAATTTTTTTAATTAAAAAAAAAATTTTTTTAAAGCATCTAGAACAATACCTGGCACATAGCAGCCAATACCTATTAGCTTACTTCCTTCATGTTACCGAAATGCTGTAAAGGTTTTGTGTTTTTTTTTTTAACCAGCAGAGAGGAAATGCTTATTTTCCTCTATGATCTGTTTTTATTGCAAGAAGGCTTACATATAGTTTATAAATTTCTAGATTAGGAACTTTTTTTAAAGGATATAAACATTCATTCTAGGAAATGTGCCTGGAGGCCCAGATTGAAATCTGTTCCTCCAGCCCTTCCAATGATTTTAGAGGCTTCTGATCCCTTGTGTTATATCTCTTACTGATTCAAAGAGCTAGAGTGATTTTTGTAATCTGTAACTACACCCTGCCAGATACACAGATGCACTGTGTATTACACCATGAGATATGTAAAACTGAATCCTGTCAGTCAAGGAACAACTTCTGCTTATTCTGCTTTTAACAACATAGATGCTAACAAAGCATTAATATTTTGGAATTTATGGAAGAGTATTCACTCATACATAATGCCAATGTAATGAACCAAAGACTGAAGATAATGCTGGTGATCCCTTCCAATAATCTTAAATTGCCATTAACTCTTTACTTGATGAGACAGGGTGGTGAACAACAATAATTCATGGTAGACAGTTACCTAACATTTTGTTCCTCATGTAGTTATTTTTTGGGGGAAATGGCCTACAATTTATCAAGAAAGCTAGAACAGATTTTTGAAAGAATCAACCAGGATTGTGTGGAGTAATAATAATATAAGATTTTCATAAAGATGGGTAGACAGCACTTTGAGCTCCTACTGCAGAAATACATGTTAATTGTGGTAAATAAGAATTTAGGACTGCTAATTAGGACAAAATCCAAAAAATTCCTTCAATCCATCTTCCACTGTTGTTAGAAACTTTTGAAATTTAATGTGGACTACTTAATAATTCTCTGTAAATGCAATTATCAAACTGAGTTTCTTACAACTTCCTTACACATTCTGTTTACTCTGTCAACCACTTCACAAATCTTGTAGGCCCAGCTAGCAAATTTCAGGCAAGTATTAAAAGTTACTCAATCCTCTGATTTTTTAAAAAGAGCTATTTCTGAGAGGACTCAGAGACACAGAGAAGTCAAAAGTCATCACAGTATGACTCCATCTCCTCCCACATCCATGCTAGGCAGGACTTGTCAGTACATCTCAAATTTTCTGGGTTGTGCACAGCCCAGTGTAGCTCCTTTAATCTGCCATGTCCACTTTCTCAACAGATCCAGGCACTATTTAAAGGGAACTTGCCAAGTCACAATCTCCTTTGTAGCCTGTAAGTTCCATGAAAGCAAGAGAGTTCTCATCCATATTTGTATTCATAGAACACAAAACACATCGAACAAATGCAGGTTGAACAAAAATACTCAGTTCTGAACTACATCCTGTCCCAGTCTGCTATCACTTTTCACAGGCTCTGCTGTTCAGTCTCCCATTTCTCTCCTGGTTTCACCTTTGAGATTGTCCTCATACTGTTATCTTTGCCACTTGGCTACAGTTCTGACTTTCTGTGTTAGAAATATTGGTTCCAGATCCCTGAGGAACCCTTCTCCTGGTGCCCAAAGGTTGGGGACCACTGGTCTCAGTGATCTAAGAAGTACTGTGCTCTGCTGGGCTATGAGAAAACTAGAGCAAGGCCCGAGGATGTTGCTGGGCTGTGTCAGTCTGGGTTATATAAGAGAGGAGACAATTACAGCTAAAGGGCTTGGAGGTAAGGTGAGGTGGGGAGAGAGATCTAGCAGGGTGGATATGGGGTCAGGAGAGGTAGGAAGGAGAAGTGGAGAGATGCACCAAACAGGAAGCCTAGCACTAGTTTGACCTGAAGATTCAGCTGACAGTTCTAGGGCAGAAAGTTAGGGAAGGGATAGCCAGGGGCTGTCAGCTGTGCAGGAGCTTCCAGCAGTCAACTCTGGGAGGGGAAAAGACTGAGAAAAAAGAAATAATTAAATGTAGAGGTGCAAAATGTGGGAAAGGAAAGGGGTGAAAGAGGGGAGGTAAGGATGAGAGCTACCAGTCTGGTTGTGTGTGCTAAGTCGCTTCAGTCGTGTCTGACTCTCTGTGACCCCATGGACTATAGCCTGCCAGGCTCTTCTGTGAATGGGATTTCCCAAGCAAGAATACTGGAGTGGGTTGCCATTTCCTCCTCCAGATCAGTCTGGTTAGAGCTGGGCTAAACATTCTATTTTGCCCATCAGCTTGGAACTTGTGGGCATTCAGTTGCTGTGTAGGCAAAATTGAAATGAGAAGCCTGTCTCTTCTGTACTCAAATGACTTGGGTAGATTCTAATGAACTGTGTATATCGGGAAAGGAAAAGGTTAACTGAGATTAACCTGAAAAACAGCCTCATGTGGCAGTTTTCAAATAAGCAGGTTGACTTGGCTTGTGTGAAGGTGATGATGCCTGATCTGGAAAAGAGCAATATATGTTGTACCGTTTTAAAATCCATTCTGGCACACTGTGATGAATGTGTCAGCTGGCAGCTAAGAACTTGCTGAAATGCAAAGTCTCTCACCATTTATAATCGACACTCCCCTTCTAGGAAAGAGCCTGTCTCATCTCTGAAGCAGTGGACTTATCAATTTGCATAAAATCTGCCATTCTCAATGAACACATATTTATCATCTACCACTTACTTTCCTACTGTCTTTAATTTTATTTTATTTTTAAACTTTACAATATTGTATTAGTTTTGCCAAAAATAACAAAAAACAAAACAGAATTAGTTTGCAGTGAATCAGCACCTTTAAATTCAGCCATGCTGGGTGAATCTGTCAAGAGTGGCAGGAAGCCATTGCTGGAAGGGGGAGGGAAAGGAATAACATGATCCTTTTCTGTTTCCATCATCTTTTTTTGTATGTATCTAAGTGGTTAAATCACCACGTAGGTTAGATGTTAAGTGTACAATAGATTACTGTGCTGTTCTGATATCTTGTTAAAGTTGAACTTGTCAGTTGTTTATTCTTTACCTAACCTGTTCTTGCCTGGAGAATCCCAGGGATTTGGGAGCCTGGTGGGCTGCCATCTATGGGGTCGCACAGAGTCAGACACGACTGAAGCGACTTAGCAGCAGCAGCAACACTTATGAAAGATGATCAAATAACCCAACTGAGTACAAAGAAAGCTGAAAACTTCCCAGGTCTTAACACCAGTCCCTGAACAAAAAAGGAATACCCAGGATCAACAGTCTACTCTCAAATCCCACAAATACTACATATACTACCTGCTCACATTTGCCCTGTTCTTGCTGCTGTTTACCCATGAGAAAGCCAAGCCCGAATTTTCTCTTGAAGCCAAGACTTATGGAAATGCCAAATGAATCAGTTCAAAATTTTACACATTTGGTTTCATTTAACTTATTCTTCATGCTATAGGCACCACTTGATGACATTACAACTCCGTCACATCTCTCCATACATCTTATTAAACTGAAATAACATAAAGCAATAGAAAAAATGGTGACCAGATGCCATCTTGTTTCAGACCAAACTATGTCAGATTTTGAATGAAACTTGACAACATCTGGTTGCTTAGATGGCATACATAGATATATCAAAGTTATTTCAGGGAACTTCTCTGGTGGTCCAGTGCTTAGGGAATATGCCTTGCAATGCACAGGATGTGGGTTCTACCTCAGATCCAGGAACTAAGATTTCACATGCAGCTAAGCCCGCACACCACAGCTAAAGAGTCTGTGTGCCGCAATGAAAGATCCCGCGTGATGCAATGAAGATCCTGCATGCCACAACTAAGACCCAACACAGCTAAATAAATAAATATTTTTATAAATAAAGTTGTTCCACTCCTTTAATGTCATCTAGAGAATGCACACAAATATATGATGCTACTACAAAGCTGAAAAGAGACTTTATAAAGTCCCATCATCGGCAGGGACACTGTATATGAAAGAAAAGCATAGTATAATCCATCTCATCAAGAGTTAATTTTACCAGCAGCATGTACAAAAATTTAGAATGTGTGAAGTCTTTGACCCAGCAGTCCTATTTCCAAGAATATATCCAAAGGAGATCACTAGTAAAGTACATAAAGATGGCAAGCAAGGACACTCATCACGGCTTTCTTTACACTGTGAAAAATGGAAAATAACTTTATTGTCCTTTAATGAGGGACCTGTTAAACAAAAAAATCAATGCAATATTATGCAGTCATCAAAAAAGATAGTATATCTGTACACATATATTAACAGAAAAAATCTTCATGTCACCTGCATGCGTGCTAAGTTGCTTCAGTCATGTACAGTTCTTTGCAACCCTATGGACTGTAGCCTGCCAGGCTCCTTGGTCCATGGCATTCTCCAGGCAAGAATACTGGAGTGGGTTGCCATGCCCTCCTCCAGGAAATCTTTCCAAACCAGGGATCAAACCTTGAACTCATGTCTCCTGTGTTTCCTGCATTGGCAGGCAGGTTCTTTATCACCAGCACCACTTGGGAAGCCCTAGTGCCACCTAGAAAGCCCCTTCATGTCACAATGCTAAGTAAAAAGAAAGGTACAAAAGATATAAAAAAGCATTCATCCTATGAATCTATATAAAACAATTTGTATCTAGACTTTGGATGGTGAAATTTCAATTATTCAACACTTTCTTCTATTTACTTTTTAGTTTTATTTTCCATATAAGCCATGCATCTACTTTAAAATCAGGGGGAAAATTTTTTTAATTTTTTTTTCATATTTTCATCAGAGGGAAAATAATCAGTATTCCGTGTTTCAGTCATACCAGAAATCACCCAGGAAGCCAAATGTAGCTCTTACATTTCTATGCCTTCTGTTGCAAGGAAAACTGCATATAAACAGACTGTATTACAAAGGGAAACTGGATAAATGGTGCCTAGAACCCAAACCAAAACAGAGGTGAAATACTACATAAACTAAAGTGGATGCCTTTATTATACATAGTGTTCAAAAGAATTAAGTCATTGCGCATGTGTACATGGATTACTATATTTTCATGACTAACAAAAAAAATAACATGGATTCCAAATAGCAGCAAAGAATATAACCATCATTGGTTTTTCTTACATAAGTTACCACTCTATAAATTTCCATGTTAATGTGGAAAAATCTGACCTGAACAGATGGATCTCACGCTGTTTTCTAAAACATGAACAGATTTCTGATCTTCTGGACCAGGAAATGAAGTCAGCTCTACAACAGCAGACACCATCATCCAGCTCCTAGCATTTTAATTTAAGGAACTGCTAATAAAAGCAAAATTCCGTCTTTAGAAATAACAGCACAGCGATACGTTTGTCTTAATGGAATGTGCTCTTGATAGAGAAAGAAAACATAGTGGAGACCTGTGGCAGTGGAGGTGCTGGCTGACTGACCACCCAACTGCACTAGTTTTGGAGAATCCCCTCACTGCGGTTCTTGGCAGGTACCGCCATTCGGCTGCCTCCATCCTTCATTCTCCAAGTTTCCCTTGGAAGGCGCAGTCCTGAAAGCTGCCACTCTGCCTGCTTAAATCTTCATCTCATTAGCCAAAGGGCCCCTTTTCCTTGAGTATGTCTTCACAGCAGCAGCTTCACAATAGACACTCTTGGGTTGGAGAACTTGCAGTCAAGCAATTAAGCAACTTTGCACATTTTTTCCTGCTTCACCACTTTCTAGCTGTGTAACTTAAGGCTGTGAAGAGGCTGGTAGAGGCAGCAAGACTGAGCATGAGGAAGAATTGTGGCCAAGGGGATTGCCCGTGAGGTCAGGATATTGGTTATATAAAGAGAGAACAAACAAATATTATAGTTAAATATATTGAAGATAATGGGAACCAAATTTCTCACCCTCAGAGAAGGAAGATATAAATAGAAAAAAGGTGAAGACTAGAATTAACACTGTGGTATTAGAGTGCCGTTTAAGATATTAAACTAATTTTAATATAAATAGGTTAATAAATATAGATGTGCATATGTACTTATGAGTTCCCCAGTTCTGTCAGCTAAGATGGCCATTGTTCTTGTTGTTGTTGTTTAGCCAATAAATCATGTCCAGCTCTGTGACCCCATGGACTATAGCCCACCAGGCTCCTCTGTCCATGGAATTTCCCAGGCAAGAATTCTGGAGTGGGTAGCCATTCCCTTCTTCATGGGACCTTTCTCCTTCATTGGCGGGTGGGATTCTTTACCGCTGAACCACCAGGGAAGCCCAGGATGGCCTTAAAGTAGCCTAAAGTAATGAGACTCCAGGAGCAATGACCACACCTAGCACCCAGAGCTTGCATTCTCTGCTAAAAGAAAGCAGGGCTCTTTAGAAAAATATCTTTTGAAATGACTGAAATGGCAGGGACAGGAAAAGTACAAGATGAATCTGAAACATCTTACACTAGAAAGTACTCGGATAATAGAGATTTCAAAGCAACACAAGAAACAACTTGAATGGGATTCAAATGACCAAATCTGTAACAATTTCAGCATCAAAGTCAATAATGAAAGTAATCCACTGAACACAATAGAAATCCACAAGCCAAATTGATGTAAATAAATGAATACATAAATAAAGAGAAAACTCCTTTACAACAGAATACAAACTAGTAAAAGTAAAATAAATGGAGAATTCCCCGGTGGTCATGTGGTTAGGACTCCACCTGGGATTCAGTCTCTGGTCTTGAGGAGTTAAGACCCCACAAGCCACATGGCAAGGCCAAAGAAAACAAAAAAGGTAAGATGGAAAAATTGGAAAAATCGCCATTTGGCAATCATCATAGTAATTACTCAAGCAAGAATCATCATAAGTGACTGAAAGTTTGCTGAAGAATAGGATGACATAGTCTCAAAGTATCTCCCCACAAAATGCTTATTAATTACAAAGGGAGGGCTTCCTTCATGGTTCAGTGGTAAAGAATCCGCCTGCCAATATAGGAGACACCGATTTGATTCCTGGTCTGGGAAGATCCCACATGCTGCAGAGCAACTAAGCCTGTGTGCCACAACTGTTGAGCCTGTGCTCTGGAACCGAGGAGCCACAACTACTGGGCCCATGCGCCACAACCACTGAGGCCTGTGCACCCTTGAGTCCATAGGTGCCATTGCAATGACAAGCCTAAGCACCACAAATGAAGAGTAACGCCCGCTCTCCACAACTAGAGAAAAGCCCTTGCAGCAATGAAGACCCAACATAACCAAAAATAAATAAATAAAATTATCTCTTAAAAACTACAAAAGGAAAAATAACAACTTGACAGTGGAGAAGTTTTCACCTTTACCAAGTCATCAAAGTTCACATCAGCAGCAAAAAGACCAGTCACTGGGTAAGGGGCGGCAGACACCACATTGGGCAGCAAAGGTACCAGAAGAAGCCCCTGAAGCAGTCCAAGGAGCAAGACAAAAAGATGGACCAGGAAGATAAGGCATTCAAGCAGAAAAAGGAGGAGCAGAAGAAACTCGAGGAGCCAAAAGTGAAGGCCACAGGGAAAGGCCCCATGGGCACAGATGGAATTAAGAAATCTGGCAAAAAGGAAGCTGTTCCTTGTGCCTGAGGCAATGATGCTCCTTAATTCCATTCATGTTTAAACATCTGGATTTCCTGCTGTAACATCTGTTGCCATCTACAGCTAGAATGAGGTGTTGTCTTAGAACCTAGTACATTTAAGAACAAATGTTTGTATAAATTAATAAGTAATCATAGAGTAGCTCCTCTTTAGTTCTTCTTAGCCATTTCTACTTTAGCTATGAGATCTGCATAAATCCAACCCAGAATCCTGCCGAAGTGTGTTGTTAAGTCTTTGTTCTATACTGAATTCTGTACTACTTGGATTTAAATGAATTCATTTAAAATGGCAAAAAAAAAAAAAGGACAAATCAATATTGTGTCTCTTAATAAGATCCACTGAAAACACACAATATCACATCTATCATTTTCCTGCCAAAAATGTATAACTATGCCAAAAATGCATAACTTGCCTCAGACAAACCTAAATAAACCTAAATGAGGAACATTCTACCAAATGAATGGTCTGAACTTCCCAAAATGTCAAAGTCACTAACAACAAGGAAGAAATGAAGAACTATCACAAAGTAAAGATTAAAGGGACATAACTAAATGCAATTACAACCCTGGATTTGATTCTAGACAAGAAATAAAAAATATTTTTCCAAAAAGGAAATTACTGGGACAAATACTGAATGACTGTGGTTATACAGGAGAGTGTCTTGTCTTTAAGGAAGACACTTAAGTAGGGATAATTAGGCATCACATTTGCAACTTATTTTCAATTGGTTCAGAAAAAAAAAGTATCTGAATGAGTGACAAAGAGAACATTGAAAAATGTTTATCATTGGAGAACTTGGGGTGAAGTATACATGAGAATTAGCTTTCACCCCAATAGTTTGTTGGACTTTAAAAGCATGAAACTTTACTATAAATTTGAAATTATTTCTAAATAAAATATGAAAAAATATATTGGGGATAACATAAGAGTTTTTGGAAGAAGTACATGAGTTAATACATATGAGGTGCTTAAAACATAGCTAGGTATACAGTACCTGTAAAGAAGGCTGAGCGTTGAAGAATCGATGCTTTCGAACTGTGGTGCTGGAGAAGACTCTTGAGAGTCCCATGGACAGCAAGGAAATTAAATCAGTTAATCCTAAAGGAAATCAACCCTGACTATTCATTGGAGAGACTGATGCTGAAGCTGAAGTTCCAATATTTTGGCCACCTGATGCGAAGAGCCAACTCTTTTGAAAAGACCCTGATGCTGGGAAAGGTTGAGGGCAAGAGAAGAAGGGAGCAACAGAGGAGATTTTTGGATGACATCATTGACTCAATGGAGCAAACTCCAGGAGATAAAGAAGGACAAGGATGCCTGGTGTGCTGCAGTTCATGGGTTGCAAAGAGTCAGACACAATTTAGCAACTAAAACAGCAACAACAAGGTACACGGTAAATGTTAAATAAATGTTAGTGATAATTGTGGTAGTGGTAGTAGTAATGAACACCTGAACTGTACACCACAACTCATCTGAATCAGAACAAGTTGACTCTGGCTCACTTATTTATTTTCTCTTTTCAGATTTAATTTTGAGATTGAAAGAATATTTATTTGTATTTGAGATGCTAACACCATCACTGAACTTTTTATTGAAATTTAAGCACACAGTGTACACGTAGGACAATATTTTATAAACCACTGTCCTCAAGTAAAAAAGATGTTAGCAAAATATTTTAAATAATCAAGATAAGCTTTTGAAAAGTCATTTTCATCTTTCATTAATTTAGGCAATATGGTGATAATGAGGTTATATGATCTGTACATAAATACATTATATGTCTTTATCCATATACAATATATACATTAAGATGTATATATTTACTATAAGGCAGTCATATACAACATTATAATAATACACATAGAGTTAACAACCATGAGAGTTGAAAAAGCCTTTGGCGGTCATCTACTCCAGTTCCTTTAATAGCAACTATCACCTCTGTAGCATCTGCAACAAATAGTTCAGTTTCTGTTTGAACCTACTTATTCCTTTTGAAAGCAGCCACCTGGGAATCATTCTGGTTGTTAGAAAATTGTTTTTTAACATTCAGTCAAAATCTCCCTATCTATAGTTTCCAGAATCTGTTCCTACATATTAGCTCTGGGGTCACTAATTATTTCTCTTCCACAGGAAATCTCAGTATCAGGAACTTTTCTACCCTCCCTGTCCCAGGTCTCCCATCATGAGTTTTCTCTTCTCCAGACTGAAAATCTCCTCTTTTTTTAGTTACTCCACATATAATCATGGTTTTCATCTCACCATATTAACCACTCCAGTTTCTATGATCTCGCCTATTCAGGAGAGATTCTACTTCTATGAGGGGAGCCTGAGATCACACCAGCTATTCTGGCATCCTCACACATTTAGGGTTTTTCCTTCAGTCAATATTTACTAAATGCCTGTGGTGTGGAAGGCACTGTGCTAGGATACTGCGAGAGATAAAATTAAGAAAACATATGCTTTCTCTTAAAGAACTTACACATTCATGTGGGAGAAAAGAAATATGCTAATAGTACCAAAAATAGACACAAGTGCTGTGTATGTTAAAAGAAGGAAATTATACAATTAAATATGTATTTGCTGTAACACTAAGTACTAGAGAACAAAAAGTGATGACAGTTTCAGACTAGACCTGTTTTGGTTTGGGATAGCATGAGAATTGGTAAAAAGCAGTAGGCGTGGGATTTAAGCAACATTAAGAGAGGAATTTCCAGATTGGGAGAATTACGCATCGATTGAAAAGACACAAAAAGTTTTTATTTTTATCCTTTTGACCTGTAACAATGTGATCAATAAACACTAGTCCAGATTGATTTACATACAACTTTATAGAGAGACAAATAAATTGACTACTACGCACCTAGTGCTTTACATTATTATTTTACTAAATCCCACAACAACCCCAACAAGGTAGGCACTAATATTAGTCTCTCTTTAAAAACAAATCAAGTGAAGATCAACAAGCGTCAGTGACTTGCCCAAGGTTACAGAGCTGCTTATGGCAGCCAGCCTTCAAATTCAGACTGTCATCTTCCAGTCTGACTTGAAGTCGTCAACTACTTACTGCCTAATGAAGCAATATCCGGCAAACTCCCACCCACATTCCCACAACCTTCCTGGAGAACTACTTGGGAGAAATCTCTCAATGAACAACCTGTTCCTCCTCTGGGTTCAAGAACACTTTCTACAGAACTCTGTTACAATCCTTGGCATAACGTATCACTCACTGTGAATTGTTTATGTAACACTCACTCCTGATAAAGTGTTACTGCTCCAAGAACAGAGATTATGTCCTTACTTATTCATGGTATCCCCTTACCTTAAGGCATTGCCAGACTCAACAAATGCTGGGAGCATGCTTTGAATAAAGTCACCCGTTTAACCAGAGACCTCTAATTCTGGGTCTCATTTGTTGTGTAGAGCTTTGGTTGCCACAGTTCTGCAATCTAACACTATCTTCTATCTCAGCTCTAAATTAAGGGAATCATCCAAGAAGTAATTGTGAGTATCTGGCTTCAGTCCATCCCGCCCTCAGCAGCCTCATTCATCTTTGGGATCCTCGCTCCCATTTATTACTTTTTAAATTTTATTCATTTTTGGCTCCACTGGGTCTTGGTTGCAGTGTGTGGGCTTTCTGCAATTGTGGCAAGCAGGGGCTCCTACCTAGTTGTGGTGCGCTGCTCCTCATTGTGGTGGCTTCTCTTGTTGCACAGCGACACCGGCACAAGGACTCAATAGTTTTGGCGCATGGGATTAGTTGCCCTGAGGCAAGTGGGACCTTCATGGACCAGGGATGGATCATGCGTTCCCTGCATTGGCAGGTGAATTCTGAACCACTGGACCACCGGGCAAGTCCCTCACCCCCATTTAGAACAATGGCTCAGCCAGAGTTACACAGAGCCCAGAGGCAAAATAAATGAGAAATTAGATTACCTAATAGCTTTACTTTCCTTCAGGTTTTTAAAGTAAAAGTCATGGTTCAATAAAGTTGCTGATACTCCGGGGCCTTAAATACAAGGAAAGAGAAAAGTGATTTTGAGAAGTCAGGAAATGACTAAATGAACCTAAGTAATGATGACACACATGTGGATTGAATTAATATAAAATTCAATACATGAAATGGTGTTCAGTTCAGTTCAGTTCAGTTGCTCAGTCGTGTCCGACTCTTTGGGACCCCATGAACTGCAGCACGCCAGGCCTCCCTGTCCATCACCAACTCCCTGAGATCACTCAAACTCACGTCCATTGAGTCAGTGATGCCATCCAGCCATCTCATCCTCTGTCGTCCCCTTCTCCTCCTGCCCCCAATCCCTCCCGGCATCAGAGTCTTTTCCAATGAGTCAACTCTTCGCATGAGGTGGCCAAAGTACTGGAGTTTCAGCTTCAGCATCAGTCTTTCCAATGAACACCCAGGACTGGTGAACATCCAACCAGGATGGACTGGTTGGATCTCCTTGCAGTCCAAGGGACTCTCAAGAGTCTTCTCCAACAACACAGTTAAGTGCACATAAATTATTACATATGCTCATTGATCATATATAATTCAACTACAGCAGTGACTATAAGGGAAATCAGAGGAGTAAGTATTTAACATGTATAATGTTATACAGTGAAAGTGAAAGTTTCTCAGTCGTTTCTGACTCTTTGAGTCCCCATGGACTGTAGTCCATGGAATTCTCTAGCCCAGAATACTGGAGTATTCTAAATACTGATAGCCTTTCCCTTCTCCAGGGGATCTTCCCAACCCAGGAGTCAAACTGGGGTCTCCTGCATTGCAGTTGGAGTCTTTACCAAATGAGCCATCAGAGAAGCTCATAAAGGGCCAAAATTTTTAAGCTTTATATATATATATAAACATTTATAGGGCAAAGTACAGTTTTGGTCCACAGAAAGACAAAACTCAATGATCTCAGCTCATCTCTGACATTTCCCTAAGTAGACGGGGATTTCCTGTGTCCAGACTAGAAGGTAGATGGATGAAAAGTGAGAAGGGAGAGGCACTGGAGTGGGTATCATTCTCCTTCTGACACCCAAGCCAGTGATCAGCACACAGTGACTTTTAAACAATACTTTGGTTACATAGAGAATCAACTGTTAAGGACAGAATGGCAAAAGAAAAACAAAAACAAGTGTGGTGATGGAAAAGGTCACTGTGCCTGATTTTATAATAAAAATAATGCTGGAGAAACATGAAATAAGAAAGAGCAGCGGCACATAACATCCTGGAACTGTGACTTACCAGAGTGTTTAAGAATATCATCCATATTTCCTTGCAGAGGCAACGTGACCTCCACAAGGAAAATGAGACAAGACACTCATCACCAATGAAACGTTCGAAAGTGCCCAAGAAAGAGAGTTTAGTTAGAATACAATTAATACCATCATCATTTTCCCCATCAACAAATTCCAACCTCAACCTGGAAAATTATATTGCTATTCAGTTCACCAGGATGCAAAGACTCCTCAAGCACCTACTAATTGGGAATGATCTAGTCCTCATGAAGACCAGCACAAACTGCCAGATTGCTAGACAGGCCAACAATTGCTATGATCAGCTAAAAGACCTGAAGTGTGGATAGCAGTACTATCCAACTTAAAAGTCACTATGGATAAACAACAAAGTCCTAATGTCTATCATGGGGAACTATATTCAATATCCTGTGATAAACCATAAAGGAAAAGACTATTTTTAAGAAGAATGTATATATGTGTATAACTGAGTCACTTTGCTGTACAGCAGAGACTGGCACAGCATTGTAAATCAACTATACTTCAATTTTAAAAAGTTACTGGGGAATTCAGCCATCCATTTGAATTAAAATATTGTAAAAATTAATTTTATAAGCTCCAATTAAGCTTATATTTGATTATGGCATATTCAGTTCAGTTCAGTTGCTCAGTCATTTCTAACTCTCTGCGACCCCATGGACTGCAGCACTCCAGGCTTCCCTGTCCATCACCAACTCCTGGAGCTTGCTCAAACTCATGTCCATTGAGTTGGTGATGCCATCCAATTATCTTATCCTCTGTCACCCCTTCTCCTCCTGTCTTCAATCTTTCGCAGCATCAGGGTCTTTTCCAGTGAGTCAGTTCTTTGCATCAGTTAGCCAATATTGGAGCTTCAGCTTCAGCATCAGTCCTTCCAGTGAATATTCAGGACTGATTTCCTTTAGGATTGACTGGTTTGATCTTCTTGCAGTCCAAGGGACTCCCAAGAGTCTTCTCCAACACCACAGTTCAAAAGTATCAATTCTTCAGTGCTCAGCTTTATTCACAGTCCAACTCTCATATCCATACATGACTACTGGAAAAACCATAGCTTTGACTAGATGGACCTTTGTCAGCAAAGTAATGTCTCTGCTTTTTAATATGCTGTCTAGGTTGGTCATAGCTTTTCTTCCAAGGAGTAAGTGTCTTTTAATTTCATGGCTGAAATCACCATCTGCAGTGATTTTGGAGCCCCAAAAAACAGTCTCTCACTGTTTCCATTGTTTCCTCATCTATTTGCCATGAAGTGATGGAACTGGATGCCATGATTTTAGTTTTTTGAATGTTGAGTTTTAAGCCAGCTTTTTCACTCTCCTCTTTCACTTTCATCAAGAGGCTCTTTTTTTCCTCTTGGCTTTCTGCCATAAGGGTGGTGTCATCTGCATATCTGAGGTTATTGATATTTCTCCTGGCAATCTTCCAGCTTGTGCTTCATCCAGCCTGGCATTTCTCATGATGTATTCTGCATATAAATTAAGTAAGCAAGGTGACAATATACAGCCTTGATGTACTCCTTTCCCAATACTCCAGGTATATTTATATGTATACATATTTTCTTCACTGTCATATTTTCTTTCATCTACAAAAAATACTCTAAAGAGTAGCTCCTTTTTAAAAAGATTGGATAGTAACAGTTTGAAAATATGACAGACTAAATGGCATTTAAATAAAAACACTTTAAGTATTTTTTATTAATTTTTATTGGAGTATAGTTCCTTTACAATGTTGTTAGTTCCTGCTGTTCAGCAAAGTGAATCAGTTATACATATACACATATCCCCTCTTTTTTGGATTTTCTTCCTAATACACCACAGAGCACTGAGTACTGAGTATAGAGCTCCTTTTGCTATACAGTAGGTTCTCATTAGTTATCTGTTTTATACATAATTGTGTAGATATGTCAATCCCAATCTTCCAGTTCATTCCACCTCCTCACCTCCTTGATATCCATACATTTGTTTTCTACGTTAGTGCCTCTATTTCTGGTTTACAAATAAGTTCATCTGTACCATTTTTCTAGATTCCACATATAAGTGACACTATACGATATTTGTTTTTCTCTTTCTGACTTACTTCACTCTGTATGACAGTCTCTAGGTCCACCCTCATCTCTGCAAATGGCACAATTTTGTTCCTTTTTATGGCTGAGTAATATTCCATTGTGTATATATGCCCTAACTTCTTTATCCATTCATCTGTTGACGGACATCTAGGTTACTTCCTTGTCCTGGCTATTGTAAATATTCCTGCAATGAACATGGGGGTGCATGTATCTTTTTGAATCATTATCATTAAATATTTAGAAACTGAATAAGTATTAAAAGTTTCAAACTAAGTAACATGTTATTCCTCATAGAAGACAAGCCTATGTACATATGGGTTAAAATAAGCAATTACTTCTCACAAAGCCATCTTCAATAGAATTTTACATCTAGTAATGAAATGAATTTAAAAATGAAAATGGGAGTATAAACCTAGAATTTAAAATGTAATCTTTTTATCATATCATGAAACATAGTTGATTATCTTTATTATAGAAGGATGGAGTTGGTGATGGACAGGGAGGCCTGGCGGGCTGCCACAAAGAGTGGGGTCACAAAGAGTCCTACATGACTGAGCGACTGAATTGAACAACCAAATGTAAATGTCAGATATTATAAAGGGTAAAAAGATAGATTTGACTATATAAAATGTGAAATTTTCTATACAGCAGAAAATATAATAAAGTTTAAAAATTTTTAAAAAGTCAGGGAAAAAGTTGCAACATACTCAACAAAAATCTTTAGCATCTGAAGAATTTTCACAAATAAGAAAAAGCCTATAAGCATACCAACAGAAAAATAAAGCTATGAGCTGGAAACTCACAAAACAAAAAAAAAACAACCAGTAAGTACTCTTGCCGGGAAAATCCCATGGACGGAGGAGCCTGGTAGGCTGCAGTCCATGGGGTTGCTGAGAGTCAGACACGACTGAGCGACTTCACTTTGACTTTTCACTTTCATGCATTGGAGAAGGAAATGGCAACCCACTCCAGTATTCTTGCCTGGAGAATCCCAGGGACGGGGGAGCCTGGTGGGCTGCCGTCTGTGGGGTCGCAAGGAGTCGGACACGACTGAAGCGACTTAGCAGCAGCAGCAGCAGCAGCAGCAGCAGCAGCAGTAAGTATATAAAAAGATGCTCTTTACTGCCTATCCAATTGACAAAAAACCTTATTTTGGTAATAGTGTGGGAATTCTGACATTCTAATTCAGTTTTTATACTGGTATATTGGTACATCTTTTTTGTAGCACAATCTAGAAATATCATTCTTCCAACAAATATTTCTTGAATACACATATATCTGACATTAGAACATAGTAAAGAATAAAACAGACAAGGGAGGAGATAAGAAGTAATTAAAGAAATAAATCAATGTATCAAAAATAAAACATGCATATCCATTGAACCATCAATTTCACTTCTAGGAATTTTTTCCAAGGATATAATCAAGTGCACAAATATTTACTCAAAGATACTATTTGCAGAATGGTATGATAACAGCAAAAATCAGAAATAAATGAACGTTCTTTATTATGAGATTATTTAAATAAATTGCTCTGCTTACATAGTACAATATTACACGACACTTAATGATGACCTAGTTTTATATGTATTGATTTGAAAGACATTAGTGATAAATTATACAGTGAAAATGCAACCAACAGAAGATTGGTTCATTTAAAATACATGTGGATTTACTTAAAAGAAAATCTGTTTGAGTATAGCAGTGTCCTAAAAAACTAAAAATAGAATTACCATAATGATCCAGGAATCTCACTCCTGGACATGCATCCAAAAAAGATGAAAGCTCTAATTCAAAAAGATACATGTACCCCGATGTTCATAGAGCCACTGTTTACAATACCCAAGACACTGAAGCAACATAAGTGTCCATCAACAAATGAATGCATAAAGAAGATGTGGTACGTATACACAATGGAATATTACTCAGCCATAAAAAGAATGAAATAATGTCATTTGCAGCAATATGAATGGACTGACAGATTAACATATAAGTGACGTAAGTCAGAGAAAGACAAATATTACATCATTTATATGTGGAATCTAAAAAATAATACAAATGAACTTATTTACAAAACAGAAACAGATTCACAGACATAGGAAACAAACATGATTACCAAAAGGAAAGGGTGGCATAAATTGGAATATGGGATTAACAGATGCACACTACCAAATATAAAATAGATAAATAACAAAGATTTACTGTATAGCACAGGGAACTATACTCAATATCATGTAATAATCTATAATGGAAAAGAATCAGAAAAAAAGAATATAATGCATATATGTATAACTGAATCACTTGCTGCACTCACACAATATTGTAAGTCAACTATAATTCAATTTTTTAAAAATCTATTTACAATACTTTTCTCTGGTTTTATGTATTGCCCTATTACCCAAATTTCTTAACAATGAGCATACATTTTATTAGAGAAAAACCACAGCTATTCAACATTTTGAAGAGCATATATGTAATCTTTACAGAGTTCACAAAGCGTATCCCACCAGTATAATTGAGATTATCAGCATTGTGATACATCTTAGTCATTATTTTCTTCAGGTTATAACTTTCCATAAGATTGTTGTCTAGCTTTTTTCCTATTAAATTTGTCATTAATTCTTTTTGTTTAAACTTCATTTAGGAATATCTTTTTTGTATTAATATCAATTTTACCTCTTTATAGACTACATTTGTTCTGTAATTAAAATATGTGTATTTTCTTAGACTTTAAACTTTTTATCTTGTTTTGGGGTATAGTCAATGTTGTGAGTTTCAGGTGAACAGTGAAGGGACTAAGCCATACATACACATATATCCATTCTCCCCTAAATTCCTGTCCCATCCAGGCTGCCACATAACATTGAGCAGATTTCCATATGGTGCTCAATGCGCTCAGTCACTAAGTCATGTCCGACCCTTTGTGACCCCATGGACTGTAGCCTGCCAGGCTCCTCTGTCCATGGGATTCTCCAGGCAAGAATACTGGAGTGGGTTTCCATTTCCATCTCTAGAGGATCTTCCTGACCCAGGGACCAAATCTGCGTATCCAGCAGTGGAAGGTGGACTCTTTACCCCTGAGCCACCAGGGAAGTAACATGCTATACAGTAGGTCCTTGTAAAAATAAGTAAATTAATTTTAAAATATGTGTAAATACTTTCTTGCTCAGCCAAACACCAAACACTTTAATTCACAGGTTCTGTGACTTGGAAACAGATGATTATGAAAGTTAATGGTTATGAAGAGTTCAGAAATACTAAAGATGTCAAAAAATAAAGATGGATTATAAAAAAGTTCTGGAAAACATGTGTAATTTGTGGTGTGTGATGGCGCTGAAAACCAGTAAGTGTATTAACATGTTTGTAATGTTTGTGTGTATATACTATGTATTTTCATATGTGAGAGTTCTTGTTTATGCTCACCCCGTGCCCTCCCATGTAGGTAAATCAAGCCTGTTAGGCATATGCTTTATCTGCACCACCAGGACGAGCCACATTTGCCTTCAGTTATCTTCAGGAAACAAGCATCAACTCATCCGAAAAGGGTTACACTGTCGAGCGGGCGCTACTCTGGCCACCTGCCTTGGAGGCCGGCTATTTCTGGCAAAGGTGCGGCGTAGAACCGCAAGGCACGCCGCCTCCAGGGAACTAAGCCGACGACGAAGACGCTGGAGGTACTTCAGCACCACGGACACGGGCAATCCCAATCAGGTCCTTTAGAGACTAAACAGCCGACACCTCCCGTTTCCCAAGCGCTCCCAGCCCTCTCCGCCCAGTGCGTCACTGTCTCTGGGCCCTCAATCGTCACTCAGTCGCCAGCTTTTCATCCCGCTCCCCCGCCAACCCCGGCAAAAGCCTGGACACAGATGCGAGTCTGCGCGGCCCCCCTACTCGTCCTTCCTGCTGGCCCGCGCACCCCTCCATCCTCCTCTCTCCAAAGGGGCCACACGGCGCACGTGGCGTAGAAACCCTACGGCCCAAAGGCGGGTCAGGGAGGGGTAGCACTTTCCTCCTCGGAGCTGCGCGAGGCTGCGTGGACTTGCCCTGCGCCTCTAGCCACCACACTCGGCCGCGGCCTGGCCCTTCCTCCACTACCCCTTGCCCTTGCCTTTCACTGGGGAAAGATCGCGCTGTACCGTTTATTCTCCGCGAAAATCTCAAACCATACACACAGGCGTCCAAGGGTCGGCAACAGAGTAAACGAAAATACTCATTCTTATTTCTAAATAAGAATTTAGAAGTTGTTATTTCTTACAACCACCCAGCATTCTTATAACCTTATTTCTAAAACCACCCAGCATTCTTAAAAAGTTTGAAATTGATGCCATGGCGCCACAGGGACTCACCCTGGTTTGGGTGGGCTCCTGGGCGTGAGGAAAGCAAGAGCCCTGGCCTTTATCAGAGAAGTACACATACACACGACGGTGGCAGGAAACCGGGGCGCAGAGGCCATAGCTGATGCTGACCCTACCGAACTCGCGTCCAGGTGTTCCAAGGGAGCAGTGCTGGGAAGTGGGGGCCCCGCGGACCCTCAGGCGTCGAGCAGAGCCCCGGAGAAAGGGTGTGAAGGGGGCGGCCCAAGCCCCAAAGAGGGACTCGGCCTCTTAGGTGCCTCGGCTGAAAGTGAGTGGACTTCTCTCACTCCTTATGGGTGGGGGCGGCCGGGCAGGCAGGGTCAAGTGCCCAGTCTGCTGTGCTGACTGGCGGCCGGGTTACCTGCGTGTGGCGGAGAGGAAGGCGCGAACCGGTGCTCCGGCCGGGGCTGCCCGCTGCCGCGCGCCTAGTCCAGGCTCTGAGCCCGCTGAGGCCACCGCGGGCTTCGCCAGGAAAACCGCGGCCCGGGCGGCGGAGGCCGCGGGGCTGGGCGGGGAGAGGGGCGTCGCCCGCGCGGACACTGCGCCTGCGCTCTCTGCGGCTCCCCCTGTCCCTCACCGCAGGTGCCCCAGTGGAAGACTACCGGGGGCGCCGGGTATTCGTGGCAGGCGGGACTGAGGGACTTCCCCTACCCGCACGGTGGGAGGGCCCAGGAGCCGGGAGCCTGCCTTTCCGGACCGCCAGAGCCTACGCCCTCAGAAACACGCCCTTGGAGAGACCAGATTTGAAGCAATCGCCAGCCAGCCCGAGTGACTTGGTTTTCTGGAAGAGGGCAGGGAGGCAGCCTCAATCCATTTCGACCGTTCTGTTTGTGTTTAAGGTCGCAAGTCGATTCCTTGCTATTTAAAATATGTCTCAGTTCAGTTCAGTTCAGTTCAGTCGCTCAGTCGTGTCCGATTCTTTGCGACCCCATGAACTGCAGCACGCCAGGCCTCCCTGTCCATCACCAACTCCTGGAGTTCACTCAAACTCATGTCCAAAGAGTCAGTGATGCCATCCAGCCATCTCATCCTCTGTTGTCCCCTTGTCCTCCTGCCCCCAAAATCTCCCAGCTTCAGGGTGTTTTCCAATGAGTCAACTCTTAGCATGAGGTGGCCAAAGTATTGGAGTTTCAGCTTCAGCATCAGTCCTTCCAATGAACACCCAGGACTGATCTCCTTTAGGATGGACTGGTTGGATCTCTTTGCAGTCCAAGGGACTCTCAAGAGCCTTCTCCAACACCACGGTTCAAAAGCATCAATTCTTCGGTGCTCAGCCTTCTTCACAGTCCAACTCTCACATCCATACATGACCACTGGAAAAACCATAGCCTTGACTAGATGGACCTTTGTTGGCAAAGTAATGTCTCTGCTTTTGAATATGCTATCTAGGTTAGTCATAACTTTCCTTCCAAGGAATAAGTGTCTTTTAATTTCATGGCTGAAATCACCATCTGCAGTGATTTTGGAACCCCCAAAAATAAAGTCTGACACTGTTTCCACTGTTTCCCCATCTATTTCCCACGAAGTGATGGGACCAGATGCCATGATCTTTGTTTTCTGGATGTTGAGTTTTAAGCCAACTTTTTCACTCTCCTCTTTCACTTTCATCAAGAGGCTTTTTAGTTCCTTTTCACTTTCTGCCATAAGGGTGGTGTCATCTGCATATCTGAGGTTATTGATATTTCTCCTGGCAATCTTGATTCCAGGTTGAGCATCTTCCAGCCCAGCATTTCTCATGATGTACTCTGCATGTAAGTTAAATAAGCAGGGTGACAATATACAGCCTTGACGTACTCCTTTTCCTATTTGGAACCAGTCTGTTGTTCTATGTCCAGTTCTAACTGTTGCTTCCACCTGCATATAGGTTTCTCAAGAGGTAGGTCAGGTGGTCTGGTATTCCCATTTATGCCCCAACCAGTAATGCTGAAAAAGCTGAAGTTGAACAGTTCTATGAAGACCTCCAAGACCTTTTAGAACTAACACCCAAAAAAGATGTCCTTTTCATTATAGGGGACTGGAATGCAAAAGTAGGAAGTCAAGAAACACCTGGGGTAACAGGCAAATTTGGCCTTGGAATATGGAATGAAACAGGGCAAAGGCTAATCAGAGTTTTGCCAAGAGAATGCACTGGTCATAGCAAACACCCTCTTCCAACAACACAAGAGAAGACTCTACACATGGACATCACCAGACGTCAACACCGAAATCAGATTGATTATATTCTTTGCAGCCAACGATGGAGAAACTCTATATAGTCAGCAAAAACAAGACCAGGAGCTGACTGTGGCTCAGACCATGAACTCCTTATTGCCAAATTCAGACTTCAATTGAAGAAAATAAGGAAAACCACTAGACCATTCAGGTATGACCTAAATAAAATCCCTTATGATTATACAGTGGAAGTGAGAAATAGATTTAAGGGACTAGATCTGGTAGATAGAGTGCCTGATGAACTATGGACGGAGGTCGTGACATTGTACAGGAGGCAGGGATCAAGACCATCCCCATGGAAAAGAAATGCAAAAAAGCAAAATGGCTGTCTGGGGAGGCCTTACAAATAGCTGTGAAAAGAAGAGAAGCAAAAAGCAAAGGAGAAAAGGAAAGATATAAGCATCTGAATGCAGAGTTCCAAAGAATAGCGAGGAGAGATAAGAAAATATGTCTAGCATCAGTGAATCATGCCTGGAAATGTCTTCGGGCATCCTGGACTCCACTGGAAGTTTTACCCATGAGGTTTCTTTTTTTTTTTTTCTTTAATAGAAAATTATTGGGTCTTGAAGCTCCAGAGCTGGCTCCTGAACTGAGGTCTATGCACCCCAATCCTGTGCTGAATGAATACAGCTTCTTGGAAACAGACCTGGTCATCAAAGCAATGGACTAGATGGGTCAAGAGGATGAGCAAGAAGGCCAGCACCACAGGCCAGACAAGAAAGGGTGATGCCTGAACCAAGGTGCCAGCTGCGGGAAAAGATAGGAAGTGACTGCTGGTTTTCCCCGTGTCCTTCGAGACCCACTCAGCACCCTGCTCTGTGACTCAGGGCTGACGTTTAGGGATGACATCAACTGTCCTCTGACTTTTTGCCTGGTGTTGGCCAATGGAAGGCACCTGCAGGAGATGGATCACAGTGCTTGCAGGCTAAGTGGCTTCAGTTGTGTCCCACTCTTTGTGACCCAGTGGAATGTAGCCTGCCAGACTCCTCTGACCATGCAGATTCTCCAGGCGAGAATACTTGAATGGGTTGCCATTTCCTTCTCCAGGGGATCTTCCTGACCCAGGGATCAAACTCAGGTCTCCTGGGGCTCCTGCTCTGCAGACAGATTCTTTACCGCTGAGCCACCAATGGATCACAAGGCAGGATGTTATTCAAGACCTCCCCCTTGCAGCATCAGAGGGCCACTCTGTTAGCTGTGTCTGCATTCTTTATCTGACCACCATTTCTCCAACCCTGTGGCCTTCTCCTACACTTCTCTCTTAGTTCTGTTTCCCACCTGCTGCCTCTTCCCCTACAGACTTGGGGCTAGTTATGGCTCCCAGTACATGCATGTTCAGTGGATCTGTGGTGTCTGACTCTTTGTGACACTATGGACTATAGCCCACCAGGCTCCTCTATCCATGTCATTCTCCAGCGAAAATATTGGAGTGGGTTGTGGTGCCCTCCTCCAGGGGATATTCCCAACCCAGGGATGGAATCCAGGTCTTCTGCATTGGCAAGTGGATGCTTTACCATTGAGCCACCTGGGAAGCCTATGGTTCCCAGAGGTTTCCTTTAACCCTGCCCACATCTTTTTAAATAGTCCCTTCATTAAATTCTCAACTATCCCCTGGATGTGCCATGCCATCGTTACCTTCCCACCTTTTTCCTACCATTCCAAGATACTATAACAGACTTTGACTTTATTGTGGCTGGGAAGGCTCATTTAAAAAAAAAAAAAGTGTCAAAGAAAGATGGGACTTTTAAAAGGTGAGATGTCTCCCAGACTCATCCTGATAGTTCTCAGGCTCTGGGCAGTCATCATGGTGGTCTCCCCACTGGGTTCCCCAGCCTGAGGGCATCAAAGACACTTTGAGTAGACCCAAGAATGTGGTTCAGACTACTCACAATCAACATGTTCACAAAAGGGCTGGGGGTCATCTGAGTGCAAAGCATAGCGGAGCTTTTGGATGCCTCTTAATGTAGAGACAGTCTAGACCTTCATGGGGCAAGAGCTGGTGCCCTTCCAACCGCAGCTGGGCTGCTTTTGAATGAGGCAAAATCCTTGGAACACTTAAAGAGTCTTGGGCACAGTGTCTAAAAAATGTGTTTGAGAAGGAGCTGCTGAGTGAGGCAGTTGTCAGTGAGAGTCTCCAGCTGTTTCTGTAGAAAACCCAAAGAATGTTCCCTTTGGGAGGGAGAAATGAAAGGCAATAGTGAGTAGCAATTGCCCATAGCACTCATGTTAGCTGGGTTTCCTGACCATTCCTCTGACTTGTAAGGACAATCAAACTGGTTTAACTAACTTAATTTTTCCTCACCCCACCCCACCCTCTTAAACAAATCATACAGACAAAATAAAACACTGAGGAACTATCTTGACAAAATTTACTGAAAGGTAACCCCAGGAGTAGTTGTTTGCAAACAGAATTAATGTCCACTATTTGTACTGAATACAAATGAGGCCAGAACAGAAAATTTAACATGTATTTTTGGCCTTTCATCAGTTTGAAGAGGAAAGATCCTTTGTTGTTCAGAAAGCAGCCTGGGCACTAACTGCTGATCTAGGTAAGGAGCAGAGGTATAGAAGCAAAAGGAGCCTCAGAAGGCTAGACTGATGCACAAAACTCAGCTAGAGCTTATGTTGCTCTTGAAGGAAGTGGGGGAGGAAGAGAACCTGAAAAGTTTTGAGAATCAGAGTGAGAAAAATGAAGATAGAGAGTAATCTGAGTTTAAGAGAGGTTTCTGGGAGGTTTGAGACAATAAAACTAGAAATTTAGCACAGCTGCCATTCTGAATGATACTGAGAGATACAGAGAAACAAGAAAAAGGATTTTTAGATATTTTGTTATGTGTATTAAGTGGAATTCTTCTTTTGTGCTATAATATTGAGAACTTTTTCTGGCAAGTGTCAAAAATGCAAACTGATTTAACTGAAAAAAAAAATATAAATAGATAGCGGCAGGTATGGCTGGATCTAGGGTGCAAACAATGTTATCAAATATGGTCCTTCCCTCTCTGTTGCCTTCAAAGTGTTTATTCTCATGCAGTGATTTTTCCCCACCTCCTCACCTTTCCCCAGTGTTGAACCTATATTATCCTTATAGCTAATCATTCCAGTAGAAACAAAGTACATATTTCCTAGTAGTTCCAATAAAATCTTATTCTCACTAGCAAACTCTGGGTTATATCCTCAACCATATGCTTTAGTCCAGAGGACAAAGAATGGGGGATGAGTCATTCTCCAAAGAAAAGTCAAAGTTCTATTATCAGAAAAAAACTGTAAAGTGATAGGCAGGTGGAAAATAGAACGTGTCCACTACAAGTTCTTCTCAAAGAAACTTCAGTTAAGATTTACGTTTGCTTTTTAATTTTTTGATATTAGAATTGCGTTTCTTTTGAAAATGGCATCATGTTGACATGAGAAGCATGGCAGCTGAAATGTTCTTTCAACTAAAAAAATACAGTGAAATATCTTGCTGTTCCTACAGAAAGAGGTGCCAGAAAAGATTTTTTAAATATATTTTTGTTCTGAGTTTCCATATACATACAGCCTCTATTTAAAGGCCTCTTTTCTGATCCCGGGAAATGGTTCAAATTCCTGAAAGCCTGAAGAAGTAGCTAGAGTTCCTGATTACCATTGTGAAAATACATGTTTCCCCCATCAATGCCACCACAACTTCACTCTTGGGATTAGACACAAAGCCCAATACTTGTAGCACTCTGGGCTAAACAGCTAAGAATTGGTTTGCATATCCACACAGGGAGGCACACAATAACAACCCATTTCAGGAGCATTCAGATTTTCATTAACTCAAATGCTCCTCTGTACGGGAATTCTCCAGGTAAGAATACTGGAATGGGTTGCCATTTCCTTCTCCAGGGGATCTTCCTGACCCAGGGATCCAACCCCGGTCTCCTGCATTGCAAGCAGATTCTTTACCAACTGAGCCACCAGGAAAGCCCCAAATACCTGGCACACCACCACAAACCTTGAAATATGTGCGACAACTTGCTGTCTCAAAGATCAAGCACTTGCGTTAGCCTTCAAATTGTGTACAAAACAAAGGGCACCAACAATATGCAGAGCTGTCTGTTTTCCCCTCAATCAGTTCTTTCTTCATTATCATTTAGTACCCTCTTACCACAATAGCTAGTGGCTCATCTGGTAAAGAATCTACCTGCAATGAGGGAGACCTGGGTTCAATCCCTGGGATGGGAAGATCCCCTGGAGAAGGGAAAAGCTACCCACTCCAGTATTCTGGCCTGGAGAATTCCATTGACTGTATAGCCAATGGGGTCACAAAGAGTCAGACACAACTAAGCAATTTTCACTTCACCACATTTGCTGACTACACCATTTACTAGCTTTGTGCTTCAGATTCCTTATCAGAAAAAGGGACAACAATAACCTAATACACAGGGGTGTTCTGAGGATTAAATTAATTAATACATGTAAAGTGTTGAGGAGGACAATGTTGGGCACTCAGTAAGCATTAAATTAATGTTTGCTTTTATGATTACAGGGGCCCAAAAGTACAACCCTCTCCATAAGTAAAACATGTGAAAAAAAAATCTGTAGAGATCATGTCTGAAGAGAATGCTGTATAGGGAGAGTAGATGTTCATTCAGTTTCAGAGACCTTAAGGAAATTCAAATCCAGTGCTGAAAGACCCTCTATTTTTTTAAATATGAGGTAGAAATCTTGATTTATTTTCAGTTTTACCACAAGGCTTGATGGATCTTAGTTTCCCCACCAGGGATGGAACCCTGGTCCATAGCAGTGAAAACATCAAGTCCTAACCACTGCTGGACCACCAGACAATTCCCAGAAATCTTGATATTTAAAAAAATGTATTGCTTTTCTTTTCTGCTCATGGATACCGCAGAATAATCATCGTTGAAGTTTACCCCCTTCCACTGATGTTATGTCTAAATCTGAGTCTCCCAAAGAGCCCGAACAGCTGTGGAGGCTCTTCATCAGAGGACTGAGCTTTGAAACAACCGATGAGAGTCTGAGGAGCCATTTTGAACAACAGGGAGTGCTCACAGACTGCGTGGGAATGAGGGCTCCGAACCCCGAGGGCTCCAGAGGCTCCCAGTTTGTCAGGTAGGCCGCTGTGGAGGAGGTGGATGCAGCCCTGAATGCAAGGCCACACAAGGTGGATCAAAGAGTTTTGGGAACCAAAGTAGGCCATCTCGAGAGAAGATTGTCAAAGACCTGCTGCCCACTTAACTGGGAAAGAGTTTTGTTGGTGGGATTAAAGAAGACACTGAAGAACATCACATAAGAGATTATTTTAAATAGTACGGGAAAATTGAAGTGATTGAAATCACAGCTGACCAAGGCAGTGGCAAAAAGAGAGGCTTTTGTAACCTTGTTGACACTGACTCCATAGACAAGATTGGCATTCAGAAACACCACGCTGTGAATGGCCACAACTGTGAAGTAAAAAAGCCCTGTCTTAGCAAGAGATGGCTAGTGCTTCATCCAGCCAAAGAGGTCGACCTGGTTCTGGAAACTTTGGTGGCAGTCATGGATGTGGTTTTGATGGAAATGACAACCTCGGTTGTGGAGGAAGCTTCGGTGGTCGAAGTGTCTTTGGTGGGAGCTGTGGTGGTGGTGGATATGGTGGCAATGGGGATGGCTATAATGGGTTTGGTAATGATGTAAGCAATTTTGGAGGTGGTGGAAGCTACAGTGATCTTGGCAATTATGACAACTGATCTTCAAATTTTGGACCCATGAAAGAAGGAAACTTTGGAGACAACAATCCTGGCCCCAGTGGTGGTGGAGGCCAGTATTTTGCCAAACCATGAGTAACTATGGCAATGACAGAAAGTTTTAATTACTGCCAGGAAACAAAGGTTAGCAGGAGAGGACAGCCAGAGAAGCGACAGGGAGGCTGCAGGTTACAACTGATTTGTGAACTTTCAGGCAAGCACAATGGTGGCAGGGTCTAGCTGCTACAAAGAAAGCGTGTTTTAGACAATACTCATGTGTATGGGCAAGTCAAAATTTATTTACAACCTGCTTTGGTGGAGAAGCTGTTGTCTTCAGAAACCTTGGTGTAGCTGAACTGACAGTTACTGTGTAGTGACCTGAAGCTCACTGTTAAGAGGGTCACCCGTACAAAATATTCCATTGTGTATATCTACCATATTTTCTTCATCCATCTGTCAGTGGACATTTAGGTCTTTTCCATAACTTGGTTATTGTAAATAGTGCTGCTCTGTATGTTTAAAAAAATTTGATTGGAGTATAGTTGTTTTACAACGTGGTGTTAGTTTCTACCATACGGCATTATGAATCAGCTATACATATATATGAATGTACATATACACACACATACATACATCTCCTCTTGTGTGATTTTCCTTCCCATTGAGGTCACTGCGGAGCATTCCCTGTGCTATACAGTAGGTTCTCATTAGTTATCTATTTTATACATTGTATCAATAGTGTATATTATCAATCCCAATCTCCCAATTCATTTCACCACCACCCCTTTCCCCCTTGGTTCAGTTCAGTCACTCAGTCGTATCCAGCTCTTTGCGACCCCATGGACTGCAGCACGCCAGGCCTCCCTGGCCATCACCAACTCCCAGAGTTTATTCAAACTCATGTCCATTGAGTTGGTGATGCCATCCAACCATCTCATCCTCTGTTGTCCCCTTCTCCTCCCACCTTCAATCTTTCCCAGCATCAGGGGCTTTTCAAATGAGTTAGCTCTTTGCATCAGGTGGCCAAAGTATTGGAGTTTTAGCTTCAACATCAGTCCTTCCAATGAATATTCAGGACTGATTTCCTTTAGGATGGACTGGTTAGATCTCCTTGCAGTCCAAGGGACTCTCAAGAGTTTTTTCCAACACCACAGTTCAAAAGCATCAATTCTTTGGTGCTCAGCTTTCTTTATAGTCCAACACTCACATCCATACATGACTACTGGAAAAACCATAGCCTTGACTAGATGGACCTTTGTTGACACAGTAATGTCTCTGCTTTATAATATGCTGTCTAGGTTGGTCATAACTTTTCTTCCAAGGAGCAAGCATCTTTTAATTTCATGGCTGCAGTCACCATCTGCAGTGATTTTGAAGCTCCCCAAAATAAAGTCTGCTACTGTTTCTCCATCTATTTGCCATGAAGTGATGGGACCAGATGCCATGATCTTAGTTTTCTGAATTTTGAGCTTTAAGCCAACCTTTTCACTCTCCTCTTTCACTTTCATCAAGAGGCTCTTTAGTTTTTCTTTGCTTTCTGTCATAAGGGCGGTGTCATCTGCATATCTGAGGTTATTGATATTTCTCCCGGCAATCTTGATTCCAGCTTGCACTTCACCCAGCCCAGCATTTCTCATGATGTACTCTGCATATAAGTTAAATAAGCAGGGTGACAATGTGCAGCCTTGACGTACTCCTTTTCCTATTTGGAACCAGTCTGTTGTTCCATGTCCAGTTCTAACTGTTGCTTCCTGGCCTGCATACAGATTTCTCAAGAGGCAGGTCAGGTGGTCTGGTATTCCCATCTCTTGAAGAATTTTCCATAGTGATCCACACAGTCAAAGGCTTTGGCATAGTCAATAAAGCAGAAATAGATGTTTTTCTGGAACTCTCTTGCTTTTTTGATGATCTAGCAGATGTTGGCAATTTGATCTCTGGTTCCTCTGTCTTTTCTAAAATCAGCTTGAACATCTGGAAGTTCATGGTTCAGGTATTTTTGAAGCGTAGCTTGGAGAATTCCCCCTTCATATCCATACATTTATTCTCTATGTCTGTGTCTCTATTTCTGCTTTGTGAATAAGATTGTCTATACGAATTTTTTTCAGATTCCACATATATACATTAGTATATGATATCTGCTCTTCTCTTTCTGACTTACTTCAGTCTGTATGACCGTCTTTAGGTCCATCTGTGAAAGTGAAAGTCACTCAGTCATGTCCGACTCTTTGCAACCCCATAGACTATACAGTCCATGGAATTCTCCAGGCCAGAATACTGGAGTGGGTAGCCTTTCCCTTCTCCAGGGGATCCTCCCAACCCAGGGATGGAACCCAGGTCTCCCACATTGCAGGCAGATCGTTTACCAGCTAAGCCACGAGGGAAGCCCAAGAATACTGGAGTGGGTAGCCTATCCCTTCTCCAGTGGATCTTTCTGACCCAGGAATTAAACCGGGGTCTCCTGCATTGCAGTTGGATTCTTTACCAACCAAGCTATCAGGGAAGCCCTAGGTCCATCCATGTCTCTACAAATGACCCAATCTCACTCTTTTATATGGCTGAATGATATATATATATATGATATACATGTACCACATTTTCATCATTCATTCATCTGTCAGTGGACATTTAGGTTGTCTTCATGTCTTGGCCTTTGTGACTAGGGCTGCTATGAACATAGGGGTGCATGTATCTTTTGGAATTACAGCTTTCCTGGATGTATGCCCAAAGTGGGATTACTGGATCATATGGTCATTCTATTTATAGTTTTCTGAGGAACCTCCATACTGTTTTCCACCATGGCTGCATCAACTTCCATTCCCACTAACAGTGTAGGAGGGTTCCCTTTTCTCCACATCATCTCCAGCATTTGTTATTTGTAGACTGTTTAACCATGACCATTCTGACTGGCATAAGGTGCTGTTAGGGAAACCACTGACTGGCTCACCCTGGCCAGGCAAGACAGGAACTTCTTACAGAAGTTATCTTACAACAGGAGGTCCTGGTAAGGAACTCAGAACTAGCACGCTACCACCAACAGGAAGAATTCTGGAAAGGTCAAAAGAAGAGAGGGGCACCAGTTCCTATGTCCTACAAACCTCCCAGAATTCTCCTCGCTGGAATCCATCTTTGCTGAATGATGCACGTGCCACCAGGAAGAACTCTGAGTCAGAAAGATTGGCTAGAGGCAACCTGGAGACTAACCCCATCACCGTAAAACCTGAGACTGCAAGCCTTGTAGCAGAGCAGTTCTCTTGTGTTCTCTTAACCTGCTGCTGTCTACCCAGGCACCCCTTCCCAGTGAAGTCTCTTGCTTTGTCAGTGTGTTTCTTTTCACACAAGTCATTTCTGAGCATTAGAAAAGAGCCCACCCTTGGGCCCTGGAAGGGGTCTCCCGTCTTGTGACAGTACTTCATTGTAGTTTTGATTTGAAATTCTTTAATAATTAGCAATGAGTACATTTTCATGTGCCTATTGGCTATCTGCATTCCTTCTTTGGAGAAATTTCACTCTAGGTCTTCTGCCCATGTTTTGATTGGGTTGTTTCTTTGTTGTCAAGTTGTATGATTGTATATTTTGGAAAGTCGGTCACACCATTTGCAAATATTTTCTCTCATTCTGTATATTGTCTTTTTTCATTTTTCTTTCTTATGGTTTCCTTTGCTGTGTAGAAGCTTGTACCTTTGATTAGATCCCATTTGTTTATTTTCATTTTTATTTCTAATGCTTTGGGAGACTGACCTAAGAAAACATTGGTTACAATTTATGTCAGAGAATGTCTGCCAATGTAGAATCATACACTTTATTTTTAAATTTTTTAACTTATTTTATTTTGCTGCAGTGAGTCTTAATTGCAGCATGTGGGATCTTTCATTGTGGCACTCAGGCTTTTCTCTAGTTGTGGTGTGGGCTCCAAAGCGCATGGGCTCAGCAGTTGTGGCACACAGGCTTAATTGTTCCATGGCATGTAGGATCTTAGTTCCCTGACCAGGAATAGATACGTACACTTTAAAATAGTTAAAATGGTAAATGCATGATATGAATATTTGGCATAATTTTTTAAAAGTTAAGTTACAAAATGCAAATACATAAGCACTCTCTCAAACACATCCATAATCACAAGTCATAGAACCTGTAGAGGATAAGATGTGAACAAACTAAAAATTAAAAATCACATGAGGAATCATCAGTAGGGAGAGTCAAGGAGATGTAGCAGGGAAGTCATCTCTGGTCTTGATTGCTTCCTACTGGCACTATGGATCCCCTTGATGTCTGGCTGTGACTTCCAGAGGATTTCTAGCCCAAGAAATCTGCAAACATCTTTTGGCTACAAGGTCACTTTGCTGCCGCCATGGTGACCTTCTGGTGAGACAAGCTTGCACGATCAGTTACTTTCCATATCCCTCACAGTGCAGACAGGAGCCTCTGGATCGCTTCCACACTCTACAGGAGTATGAGAAGAGTCGGGAATGTCACCTCAGCCCCACTTTTCTGCCTTGACTCACATTCACTTTCCCTCTGCTTTGCCATCCTGTGTTGGTGCAAAGCCACCTGTGAGGCTTCCTCCTCCCTCATTCACATCAGGAGTGAAACTGAAGCTCTTTCTACTCTTGGCTTCCCCATAGCCTTGGAATTTCTGCTTGGAAGACTGAGGTGACAATACAAGGGTCTACCTCTTTACTCTTACTCTCCCTTTCTTCTCCTTTCTGCACTCAAGTAGCAAACTGAACTTTGACTCTATTTTTTTTCTCATTAAATTCCTTTTTCAGGAGTCCTAATCATCCCCACCCTCATGGTTAGTAGGTAACTTTGAAGGACTAGAGAGAAGGTCATATACATGGAAATGCAAAAGAGAAGAACCCGTTGTATATTATTTTACTCCTGTCCCTTCAGGCTATCTTTTCACAGCCAACAACTGTCTCCTCCCTGAGTCTGCGCTCCAGACCCCCACTCTCCAGCACCCAGCATCCCCTGCAGTGAGACACACTACTCAGGCCAGGGTGGGCAGGGCTGCGGCATGGCCCACATACACAGTTCTTACCCTGTCCTGCCTTCCACAGACCATCCACTGTGTTCTCCTTCAATCCCCCAAACATCCCTTTCTGTCCCAGCTGATTTCCCCACTATGAGGGTTTCTTTCTGATTGAGAAAATCTCTTCTCACTTTCAGCTTCCTGCCAGAGTTGCTGCTCTATTTTTTGATTCCTGCTTTCCTTTTTTCCTTTTCCTATCTAGTTGTGAAGAGATTTTTCTTGTCCTTTTAGGGGCCTGAAGTCTTCCACTAATATTCAGCAGGTGCTCTGGAGAACTGTTCCATTTGTAGATGTCCTCTTGATATGCGGTAGTCTGAATATTCTCTGACATTGCCTTTCTTTGGGATTGGAATGAAAACGGACCTTTTCCAGTCCTATGGCCACTGCTGGGTTTTCCAAATTTGCTGGTATATTGAGTGCAGCACTTTCATAGCATCATCTTTTAGGATTTGAAACAGCTCAATTGGACTTCCATCACCTCTATTAGCTTTGTTTGTAGTGATGCTTCCTAAGGCCCACCTGACTTTGTATTCCAGGATGTCTGGCTCTAGGTCAGTGATCACACCATCATGGTTATCTGGATCATGAAGAAAGATCTTTTTTTATAGTTCTGTATATTCTTGTCACCTCTTCTTAATATCTTCTGCTTCTGTTAGGTCCATACCGTTTCTGTCCTTTATTGTGCCCATCTTTGCCTGAAATGTTCCCTTGGTATCTCTAATTTTCTTGAAGAGATCTCTAGTCTTCCCCATTCTATTATTTTCCTCTATTTCTTTGCATTGATCACTGAGGAAGGCTTTCTTATCTCTCCTTGCTATTCTTTGGAACTCTGCATTCAGATGGGAATAGCTTTCCTTTTCTCCTTTACCTTTAGCTTCTCTTTTTTCAGCTATTTGTAAGGCCTCCTCAGACAACCATTTAGCCTTTTTGCATTTCTTTTAGTTGGGGATGGTCTTGATCACTGCCTCCTGTACAGTGTCACAAACCTCCACCCATAGTTCTTCAGGCAATCTGTCTATCAGATCTAATCCCTTGAATCTATTTGTCACTTTTGCTGTATAATTGTAAGGGATTTGATTCAGGTCATACCTGAATGGTCTAGTGGTTTTCCCTACTTTCTTTAATTGAAGTCTGAATTTGGCAATAAGGAGTTCATGATCTGAGTCACAGTCAGCTCCTGGTCTTGTTTTTGCTGACTGTATAGAGCTTCTCTATCTTTGGCTGCAAAGGATATAATCAGTCTGATTTTGGTAATGACCATCTGCTGATGTCCATGTGTAGAGTCCTTGGAAGAAAAGCTATGACAAACCTAGAGAGCATATTAAAAAGCAGAGACATTACTTTGCTGAAAGCTATGGTTTTTCCAGTAGACATACATGGATGTGAGAATTGAACCACTGAAGAATGGACCACTGAAGAATTGGTGCTTTTATACTGTGATGTTGGAGAAGACTCTTGAGAGTCCCTTGGACTGCAAGGAGATCAAACAAGTTAATCTTAAAGGAATCCTGAATCCTGAATATTCATTGGAAAGACCGATGCTGAAGCTGAGGCTCCAATACTTTGGCCACCTGATGCTAAGAACTGACTCACTAGAAAAGACTGTGATGCTGGGAAAGACTGAAGGCAGGAGGAGAAGGGGACGACAGAGGATGAGATGGTTGGATGGCATCACCGACTTGATGCACCTGAGTTAAAGCAAGCTGCAGGAGTTGGTGATGACAGGGAAGGCTGGCATGCTGCAGCCCATGGGGTCACAGAAAGTCAGATACAACTAAGTGACTGAACTGAACTGAACTGAACTCTTGATGTAGTTGTGAGGAGAAAGGAGTTCTGGGTCCTCCTACTCCACCATCTTGACTCCTCCTCTGTGTGTTTTTTTAAATTAAATAAAATGGACTGATTTAGGCAATAAAGAGATATAATTGCTCATTTAACTGAACAGTCCAGAGTTTCCGGCCAGGCTTTAACCAAATGCTGAAATGATGAAACTAGTACTGTTTCTCTCTGCTTCTCAAATCTACATGTTTGTTGTTGGTTCCATTTTTCTCAGGTTTCTCCCCTCGTAGTTTCCAAAAGCTCCAGGAGACTGAGTCTCCAGGACCCACAGGCTTTCTTGTTCACTTGCAGGAAAGAAGAGCACATTTCCTCTTCCACTTTTGAACCAAAATCCTGAGCTTAGCCAGGGTTGTATTTGTCCTTCCCTGATCCAATCATTGTGGTGATTGAGATGATACCTTTTAGCTTAAGTTAAACACCACATCCCATGTGAAATATTCCATCCCTAAAGCAGAAGATGGGTATCAGGTTCCCCTGAAGCCCATGGATCATGGGAATAAGCAGTAGATATCATTAACCAGGAAAAAGGGAAACATGTGTTGGGTGACCAATGATAGTGATGTGGGCTACCTCCAGTGCCTACCAGATTTGATTTGACTTACCGCTCAACAAGCAATTATCAAACTAAATACTAAAAAAAAAAAAAAAAAAATTGTAAAACAGAAACAACCTAATCTTAACAACTCTTCCTCATGGTACCGATCCTTTTTTGTCTCCTGCTTCTTGCTTGGGGAAATTTCTTTTAAAATAATAACCTAGTGTCTGCATTTGATACACAAAATTCCCCTATTTCCTAGGCGTCCTAGCCCACTTCTGTCTTCAGTCTCTGTCCTTGCCCTAGGACTTTGTTTGAACCCTTGGGGCTTTATGAGAAACAGGAGCCTTTGCCCAATACCCCTGGCTATGTGGGCAAGCTGTCAGTCTACATGTCCACATCTCCTTAAAAAGCATTAAAATGGTTCATAAATCACCTACGACTGAACAGAGTTTGCTCTAATTTTCATCACATCGCTTGTTATTATTAATAATATTAATAATATCTGTAACATATGGGTCTTTCTGCTTCGATTTGACTGTGAAAATACAAAGAAAAAGAAGTGGTCTGTTGGGAGGGGGTCATCAGGATCTGAGCCCAACGGCAGTTGGGGTGGAGGGGACTCACCCGGGCTTCCTGCCTTTGCCCCCTGCCATTTCACTTTTCTCCCCTCTGAGCCCTCTCTAAACACAGGTGAAGAACAATAACCAGCCTGCCACCAAATTTTCTTTATGCAAAATAACCTCTCTCTTCTCGCTTCATTAATTCTCAAAGACTTTTTCACTTTAAAACTGGAGATATAACTGCTCACACAGGGTATTTAATACCATATGTAATAATAACCAATGTGATAAAAATTAGAGCAAATTTTGCTTCAGCAGTGAGGTAGTTTATGAAACACTTTAATGATCTTTAAGGAGATGTGGACACGCAGACTGGCAGCCTGCCCACACGGCAGGTGGCGTTGGGCACGAGCTCCTGACTGGTGGGGGAGGATGGCCCGAGCTCTATTGTTAGCTCTGCTGCCCTGCAACTGTGTGACCTTGAGCAAATCAATTAACCCCTCTGGATCTACCAGTTCCTTAGCTCTAAAGAGCATGATTAAACTTGATGTTCTCTAAGCTGTCTTCACCTGCAGCATTCTAAAATGTTCAAAGAAATTGATTTTGCTTTTAACAGGTCACAAATGAGAAGTTACCAATAAAGAGTTCTTATTTTTTCTACAACAGGAAAGATCACTAAGAAACACTCATTCAGGCTGAAGGGATTAAGGAAGAGGTGGGGTGTAGACAGGGTGTAGACAGGTGGAGGAAAAGCTCCTGTGCAGGTCCTGACCCTCCTGAGTCTCTAGTGAGCCTCGGAGAACACCCTCACAGCCTCTGTGTGCATTTAACTCCCCATGCCCTTTGGCCTGGGGAGAGGTTGAGTATTCTAGATACATAGGATTCCCTTCTTCTGCAGCTCCTCCAGGGACCCAGTGCTCTCTCCCACCACCTCTATTTCCTAGAGGAGGGCCCTAACTAGGGGGGAAACATCCAAGGTATTGTCCCATGACAGCTAAATTAGGATGACAATTGGAAAGCTTGAAGTAACCTCCACTCCCTCTCAAAAATCTCACTAAAACAAGTGGGAATGAGTTTTTCTGTTTTGCTTGTTTTGTTTTTATTTATTTTTGGCTGTGCTGGATCATCATTGCTGCCTACAGGCTTTGTCTAGCTGTAGTGAGTGAGCTACTCTCTACTTGCGGTGTTCGGGCTTCTCATTGCTGTTACTTTTTTTGTTGTTCAGTATGGCCTCTAGGTGCGTGGACTCAGGAATTGTGCTCAGACATGTATCCTGCAGCATATGGAATCCTCCTGGACTAGGGATCGAACCAGGTATTGAACCTGTGTCCCCTACTTTGGCCGGCAAATACTTAACCACTGGACCACCGGGAAAGTTCAGGAAAGATTTATTTATTTATTTATTTATTAAGATATGTATCTACAAGGACAAAGATAAAAGATGAGGAGACAACAACTGAATTTTATCTGAATTCAGGAAGTTATAAAATGCCTAAATGAGCAGTAACTGGTTTCAAAGACTCTAGTAAACAGAATCTTAAATCAGTGATGGTGGAAAACAAGAAGCAGCCCAATTTACACTGCAAAACCCCAAAGCTCATAAACTGGCAGCACTAGGTATCAGTAAAGTGGGGCTGAAGTAAGGGATGGAGATAAAATGGATTGACTGAAGGTTCTTTTAAGAAGTTGCAGTTCCCCAGATTCCCCTCCCAATTCACACAGCAAGGAAACCACCTCTTCCCCACCATAGTAGGAGACTAGATGCCTTCCCTCTGAGAGCAAAGAGGAATGCTCTCTGGCGAAGGAAATCTGAGGGTCCTTGAACTGGAGGACATCAGGCCTAATTGAGGGTAGGGAGAGCCACATGGAAAGCAGGAGGGTGTGAATGTTCACATACTGAATGTTAAAACATACTGGCCCTCTTCTACATTTTAACTACCAGAATAATGGCAGCCAGGCCTGTACCGTCCAAGAGCCTAGAGGAGCCTTCTCTGAGTATTCTGATGCTCAAGAGAGAGACTTCAAAATTCTGACATAGGGATTTACTAGCCATTGGCGATGCTAGACCTCTGTACAGTGAAATAAACAACTGACAGGCCACAGTCTATGCTCTGAGAGCATCCAATCAGCTCTTTATGCCCTATCCTTAAAGATGAGCAGAGGTCAAAGATCACCACACATCTGAGGAAAGCCTCAGAGAGACCAGAACAAACAGAGATAATTTTGAGGAAACAGAGTCTATCCAGGGAGAAAAAAAAAATTTTTTTTAATAACCCAAATTCTCAGACAGCAGGATATTCCATCAATGAAAGAAAATATATTTATAAAAAGGAATACTCATAGAACACAACAGGAACCTTTGAAAATTTAAAACATGGTAGTAAATTTTTTTAAAATTATTATTTATTTATTTTTGGTTGTGCTGGGTCTTCATTGCTGTTCCGGGTTTTCTCTAGTTGTGGCGATCGGGGGCTACTCTCTAGGTGTGTGGGCTTGTCATTGAGGTGGCTTCTCCTGTTGTAGAGCACAGGCTCTAGAACTCAGGATCAGTAATTATGGCACACAGGTTTAGTTACTCTGAGGCTTGTGGGATCTTTCTGGACTAGGGATCAAACCCATGTACCATGCATTGGCAGGTGGATTCTTATCCACTGTGCCACCACAGAAATCCCGAAAGCTTTTTTTTCTTAAGTTAGTAAAGACATGGAAAAGAATAGTGCCCCATGATGTGAAACAAAAGGACAAGAGGATGGAATATTGGATAGCAAACGTAAGACAATGGGAAGACCTATTCCGGAAGTACAACATCCAAATAAAGAGTCCAGAAAAATAGAACAGAGAAAACAGAGGTGAGGAGATAATCCTTGAAATGATTCAGGATATCCTAGAGTTTGCAAATTGAAAGAGCCTATATAGTATCCAACATGGCTTTCTAAAATAGGCCCACATGAAGGCATATCTTGGTGAAATTTCATAACCCTTGGGGGTTCCCATGTGGCACACTTAGTAAAGAATCCGCCTGTCAAAGCAGGAGACACAAGAGATGCAGGTTTTATCCCTTGGTTGGGAAGATGCCTTGGAGAAGGAAGTGGCAACCCACTCCAGTATTCTTGCCTCGGAGTCCCATGGACAGAAGAGGCAGGCTATAGTCCATGGGGTCACAAAGAGTCTAACAAGACTGAGCGCACACACACACACACACACACACACAGGGACAAGCAGAACATCTTCAAGCTTCTAGAAGGAAAATAAAAATGAAAAACATTTTGATAAAATATATAAAAACTTGAAAATGACACCAACAGAAAGATACCCCATGTTCTTGGATTGGAAGGATTAATATGAAAATGACAACACTACCCAAGGCAATCTACAGATTCAATGCAATCCCTATCAAATACCAATGACATTTTTTACAAAAGTAGAACAAATAATTTAAAAATGTACATGGAAACACAAAAGACCTCATATAGCCAAAACAATCTTGAAAAAGAAAAACAGAGCTAGAGGCATCATGCTCCTTGTCTTCAAACTATGCTACAAAGGTCCAGTTATCAAGATAGTATGATACTGGCACAAAAGCAGAGACAGATCAGTAGAACAGAGTGGAGACCCCAGAAGTAAATCATGCACTTATGGCCAATTACTGTCTATGACAAAGGAGGCAAGAATATACGATAGAGAAAAGACAACCTCTTTATAAGTGGTGATGGGAAAACTGGACAGCCCCATGTTTAAAAATTCAGTTAAAACACTCTCTAACACCACATACAAAAATAAACTCAAGATGGCTTAAAGACCTAAATGTAAGACCAGAAACCATAGAAATCCTGGAGAAAAACATTGGCAGAACACCCTTTGATGTAAATCATAGCAATATTTTTTTGATTCATCTCCTAAAGCAAAGGAAATAAAGGCAAAAATAGACAAACAGGACCTAATTAAACTTAAAAGCTTTTGCACATCAAAGGAAACCACTGACAAATGAAAAGATAGCCTACTGAATGGGAGAAAAATATTTGCAAATGATATGACCAGTAAAGAGTTAATATCCAACATGTACAAACAGCTCATACACCTCAACATCAAAAAAACAAACAACCCAATTTTAAAAGTGGATAGAAGAACTAAATAGACATTTTTTTCAAAAAGGAAATGCAGATGGCCAGCCAGCACATGAAAAGATGTTCAATATCACTAGGTGTCAGGAAAATGCAAATCAAAACCACAACGAGATGTCACTTCACACCTGTCACAATGGCTATCATCAAAAAGAACACAAATAACAAATGTTGGCAAGGATATTGAGAAAAGGGAACGCTATTGTACGCTGTTGGTGGGAATGTAAATTGGTGCAGCCACTGTGAAAAACCTCCATACTGTTTTTCACAGTGACTGCATGAATTTACATTCCCACCAACAGAATTACCATATGAGCCAGCAATTCTACTCCTGGGTATACATCCAAAAACAAAAAGTGCTAATTAGAAAAGATACATGCACACCAATGCTCTTAGCAGCATTATTTACAATAGTCAAGATATGGAGGCAACCTAACTGTCCATCAACAGATGAATGGATAAAGAAGATGTGGAATACTCAGTTCAGTTCAGTTGAGTCGATCCGTCGTGTCCGACCCTTTTCGACCCCATGAATTGCAGCACGCCAGGCCTCCCTGTCCATCACCAACTCCCAGAGTTCACTCAGACTCACGTCCATCGAGTCAGTGATGCCATCCAGCCATCTCATCCTCTGTCATCCCCTCCTCCTCCTGCCCCTAATCCCTCCCAGCATCAGAGTCTTTTCCAATGAGTCAACTCTTCGCATGAGGTGGCAAAGTACTGGAGTTTCAGCTTTAGCATCATTCCTTCCAAAGAAATCCCAGGGCTGATCTCCTTCAGAATGGACTGGTTGGATCTCCTTGCAGTCCAAGGGACTCTCAAGAGTCTTCTCCAACACCACAGTTCAAAAGCATCAATTCTTTGGCGTTCAGCCTTCTTCACAGTCCAACTCTCACATCCATACATGACCACAGGAAAAACCATAGCCTTAACTAGACGAACCTTTGTTGGCAAAGTAATGTCTCTGCTTTTCAATATGCTATCTATGTTAGTCATAACTTTCCTTCCAAGGAGTAAGCGTCTTTTAATTTCATGGCTGCAGTCACCATCTGCAGTGACTTTGGAGCCCCCCAAAATAAAGTCTGACACTGTTTCCACTGTTTCCCCATCTATTTCCCATGAAGTGATGGGACCAGATGCCATGATCTTCATTTTCTGAATGTTGGGCTTTAAGCCAACTTTTTCACTCTCCACTTTCACTTTCTTCAAGAGGCTCTTTAGTTCCTCTTCGCTTTCTGCCATAAGGGTGGTGTCATCTGCATATCTGAGGTTATTGATATTTCTCCCGGCAATCTTGATTCCAGCTTGTGTTTCTTCCAGTCCAGCGTTTCTCATGATGTACTCTGCATCAACCATAAAAAAGAATGGGATTTTTCCATTTGCAGCAACATGAATGGACTTGGAGGGAATTATGCTAAGTGAAATAAGTCACATAGAGAAACATCATATGATATTACTTGTGTGTGGAATCTAAATAATACAGCAAACTAATGAATATAATAAGAAGAAGCAGACTGACAAGTGTATAGAACAAACTGGCAGTTACCACTGGGGAGAGGGAAAGGGGGAGAGGAAATACAGGGGTAGGGGAATAAGAGATTCAAACTATTATTTAGCAAATAAGCTACAAAGATATATTGTACAACATGGGAAACATAAGCCAATATTCTATAATAACCATAAATGGAGTATAACCTTTAAAAACTGTGAATCACTCTTTTGTAACTTATATAATATTGCACAACAAATATACTTTAATAATTGATCAATCAATCAAGAATTAGAATTCCTGGGGCTTCTTGAACAAAGCCCCTGCCATGTGCTCAGCGGTTCCAGCCAAATTTTCAGTGCTTGACTCTTTTCCTTTTTTGGTCATGCCACAGGGCTGGCAGGATCTCAGCTCCCCAACTAGGGCTTGAACCCAGGCCACAGCAGTGAAAGTGCAGAGTCTTAAGCATTGGAGCACCGGGGGATTCCCTTCAGTGCTCCACTCTTAAATATAAGTTAAAGACTGAGGACAAAAGAAAATTATAAATGATGATAGTAGAAGACTAAGTCCTGTTTAAAAGTCTAAAACTCATTCCCCTCTCCACTACATCCTGAGCAACCAGTGGGATGGACGGAGCCAGAGCTAAGGACCTGCCTGCCAGCCAACCCTTTATTTTTCCCTCAGACTTCACCTCTGCCACCCAACCTTTCATTATTCACTGCTACCACCCTTTCTCTCTCTCTCTCTCACCCACACACAGACACACATACACTAGCTTAATTCGAGGACATGCATCATGCTGCTTTTCTTGATAGCAAAAATTGTTAATTATGGCTCTGCCCAGGAAATAGGCAAAGATCCCAGGAGCTCAGGCCTTGACAGTAGGGAGCTGCACTTCTCTTTGGACAAAGAGTCAGACTAGACTTAGTGACAAATTCTAAATTGGTGTGAGACTTTCCGATTTCCTTGAAGCATAATGCTCCATTGATTGCAAGCTGAGTCATATATTGAATCTGCTTCTCACACTGTCAGTGGGAAGTGTAATTCCTGAATGACTCCCAGCAGACATTTATAGATTTTTCAGTCTGTTAAGTTATAAAAGATATTCGAAGTCTTTTTTTCCTGAAGACCTTTAAATAAATCTTGATCTCAACAGCAAAGCCATTGAACATAATCACATTCACACACTGGGAGTGATCTGCATGGAAGCAAGAGTTAGGTTAACGAGGATAGAAAAACAATCAAGTAAGTGTGTAAAGGAAGAATGAACAGAGGACTGAAGACTGGAGCTCCACCTTGCAGTGTGCTCTTATTTAAGAGGTAGAAGAAAGAAAACCAGCTATTTAAGGAGACAGGACAAAGATGGGAATGAGAACTTGCTTAGGGTGCCAGGACAGAAATACAAGAAAAAAAATACTTCAACACCACTCATTATTAGAGAAATACAAATGAAAACTACAATGAGGTATCACCTGACACCAGTCAAAATGGCCATCATCAAAAAATCTACAAACAAGAGATGCTGGCAAGGGTGTGGAGAAAAGGGAACCCTCTTGCACTGTTGGTGGGACTGTAAACTGATACAGCCATTATGGAGAACAGTATGGAGATTCCTTAAATATCTAGGAATAAAGCTACCACATGACCCAACAATCCCACCACTGTGCATATTCCCTGAGAAAATCATAACTGAAAATGACACATGTATCCCAGGGTTCACTGCAGCACTCTTTACAATAGCTAAGACACGGAATCAACCTAGATGCCCATTGACAGATAAAGAAATTGTGGTACATATATATGAAGGAATATTACTCAGTCATAAAAAGAATGTATTTGAGTCAGTTCTAGTGAAGTGGATGAACCTAGAGCCTATTATACAGAGTGAAATAAGTCAGAAAGAGAAAAACAAATATAGCATATTAACACACATACATGGAATCTAGGAAGATGGTACTGCTTAACCTATTTGCAGGGCAGCAATGGAGAAACAGACATAGAGAAAGACTTGTGGACACAGTGGGGGAAAGAGAGGGTGGGACGAATTGAGAGAGTAGCATGGAAACATACATTACCATAGGTAAAATAGACAGCCAGTGGGAATTTGCTGTATGATGCAGGGAGCTCAAACCCAGTGCTCTGTGACAACCTAGAGGAGTTGGATGGGGTAGGAGATGAGAGGGAGGTTGAAGAAGGAGAGGACATATGTTTACCTATGGCTGATTCATGTTGATGTATGGTAGAAACCAACACTATATTGTAAAGTAATTACCCTCCAATTAAAAATAAGTACTTTAAAAAAAAAAAGAAAAGAAAGTGCTAGGAAATTAGTGCTTTCCTATCCTTGCTGCAGCGCAACAGCCCTTAACTTAGTCAATGACTAACTAGAGTTGGTGTATAAATACCCCAGGTTCCACACCCCTTAGGATAATTCTGAGCACATGTTCTGCACGGACTCTCAGAGTTCCTGTGCAGCATTAAGTTCTAATCACAGTGGTAACTGACTTGATAGGCTACCATTTATTGCCTCTGTTCCTTTTTCTTTCTCACTTTCCTTACTGTTGCTTCCTGGCATCATCTAAAAAAGACTACAATGAGAAAAGGTCATTGATCAGATAGCCTGAAGATTCCTGAGAGATCAAGATCTGTCAAATGGAAAATGCAGAAGCAACATGAGGAATTAGAGACAGAAATAGAAAACTCTTGTCAGAAGTTTAGCTTTTAGAAGAAGGAAGGAAACGGGATGGGGTAGTGGCATTGATGGGGCAATGTTGCTCAGTCACTCAGTCATGTCTGGATCTTTGCAACCCTATGGGCTGCAGCCCAGCAGATTCCTCTGTCCAGGAGCCTCTGTTCCTGCCTCAGTTCAGGCCATTAGCATCTCTTGCATGAACTATAATGGTCTCCTAAGTCATCTCACTGCTTTTAGTTTTGGCCCATTCAACACATTCTTCACACTCCTGCCAAATAGATTTCCTGCTGTTTAAAACATCTCCAGTCTTTGTTACATGCTTGTGTGTGTGTGTGTGGTGTGTGTGTGTGTGTGGTGTGTGTGTGTGTGTGTGGTATGTGTGTGTCTGTGTGTGTGTGTGGTGTGGCATGGGGAGAGGGTTATGAGAGAGAGAAAGACTCTAGAAGGATGTTCATGGAGAAAATGGTGTCAAGGACCCCAGCTTTCTGGGTCCTTTCCCATCTCCTTTTCTGTAGGTTCAAAACCAGATAATGACTCCTCCAAAGATAATGAATCTTTTCCCGGGGTCAGTCCCTGTGAACCAGGATAAAGACAGGAAAGACATCCCCTGGTATTTTTCATGTACGGATGACAGCCCCTAGTGGAGCGCCCACAGTTAAGAAGCAGAACTGAAGGAGGGTCATGATACAGACAGAAAGCTCAAGGTGCAGGAACCCTCCTAAGGTAAGCATCTTCAAGGCAAAGGTCTACAAGAAGGGGATCTCTTTTTTCTTAGAAAATTCTTATTTCAAAAGTTGGTTATGGACTGAGGAGGGAGACGTTCCCATCCTAGATCTCATATGGCCCAACAACACCCCCCAGACAGTGGTCTTTGACCTGAGGCTTGTATAGCTCTAGAGACACTTGAAGATTTTCTTATTTTTTTCCTGCTAAATGGCTGATGTGGGTTTGCATCCTGTCCTACCTACTATTTTACGGTTATCCTTCTCCTTCTTTACAAAAGAGAGTCACACCTGTCACTCATCCCGAATCTTACTATGGTGTACCAAAAAAGGGTGTGAGTGTATTGGGGTGGAGGAATTTGATAATTTTGTGTTGGTGCTGAGGTGAATCACTGGATTACAAAACTTTTTGTAAGCAAGGTGTTTCCTATTCTTTCTTCAATAAATTGAAGGAGGATCTAATCAAGTTATCAGCTGACAGCTAAAAGAAAATAAATTTTTATAATATATAATTCTATTATTTTGTGGCATATAACTTAGAGGAATTTGAAGTCCTGAGTGACATTTATTTATAACAAAATGCCTTTCATCTCCATCATCTTATTCATATAAATAAGATTTCTCAGGGCTCACACATATATAGGCAAACGAAAAAGAAATATTGTTGCTACTGGATGCTATCTTGTTCCAGCAATAAATAATTTTCATCCATCTATTCATGAACTAATTTTTTAAATAGGCCTCCACTTCATTAATAAACTTACTCTAATTTTAATCTTGATGTTTAGTATTACTTATCAAAACTTGGGGTATATTTATATTGTTTTAATCAAATAAGTACTTATATTAATTGTAATGATAACTCAATCCATAAAAAGTATTTAAATGATTTCTAGTGTAGGCTAATGGTCATAGCAAACGTTTTAAAATTCCATTTCAATTTATATACACAATTTTGTCACAAAGAAGCATGATAGTGTGATCAATAACAGACTGACAAGCATAAAAATATAATTCTGTGAAGGAAGTGAGATGGAAATATAAGTTCAAGGAGAAAAAAATGCAATGAAATTTTGCAGTACAAAATTTTCTACTGAAAAAAAGACTGTTCATGTATATTTTAAATGGATATTGGTTGGAGGATGGTACTGCACTGCTTTGGTATTTAAATTCTACTGGATTCATTTAAAAGAGTTTATTTTAAAATACCAATATTTATAAAGCACCAGAAAGTATATCCTTTGCCATGATTAAACTTATGATAAACATTTTAAAGTTCAACTTAAAAATATGCAAGAAATGCACAGGATATATAGTTTTCAAATTATTTTAAGGAACATAAGAGCAAAAATGTTTGAAGCCCACTGAGTTACGACTGTTTTATTTTGTTTTAAATTAACCATCACCATAAAAGGGCTCCCAGTCCTGATAATGCTCCTTATCACCGAGGATAAACTTCTTAGCATTGAGCCAGGCTCATAAAGTTCTATCTGCCTACTTCAGATTCCACCAACTTCCCATTTGGCCTACCCCCTCCTTTTGCCTCATTTTCTACTTGGCACCCCTCTCACATGGGATCCTTACAACTCCTCCCCAAACCACCATCTCATTCTGTACCTCAGGCATTTGCTCAAACTTCTCCTTCTGCCTGGGATGCTCCTCAACTCTCCCCTTAGTTCCCCTTCTCCATCCAACAGGGAATTTCAATCTCAAACTGTCATTCATAACAGGTGGTTCATTAGCGTGACCAACCATCCCAGTTTTCCCAGGACTGAAAGATTTCCTCAGAATGAGGGACTTTCAGCAATAAAACCAGAACAGTCCCAGGTCAAACAGGATAGTTGGTCACTTCACTATTCTGTGTTCAAGGAATTCACAATGTGGTTTGGGAAAAGCAACCCCAACTTTAGGGTGTTAGGGTCTTTCTTCCCACTGACCACCTCTCACCTGTGGGAGATAATCACTCTTCTGTGTTCTTAGAGCCCTTTCTTAGGATAATGCAATTCAAATGCTGTAACACTTTAAGCTACTATATTCCCAATTATGAACTCACACTTCAAAGAGCAGCTCCTTGTGATCTTAAAAGAAACACTCTCTTCTAGTTAATTAAACTCATTAAGCTTGCATATTCAACTCCTGCCAGTACATGCCTTAGATCACTTCAAAATAATTGATCTGCAAAGATTAGGGTTTGTAATCTCCTAAATATAATTTTGAGAAGAGCATTATAAATTTCCTGTGACTGTATGAATATGTGTCGGGGGAGGTGGAAGATGGAAAGTTGAGTCTAAGTCATTGAAGTGTTTCCAGAATTTCTCAAGGTCAGATTGTGATCAGGAGTGAAGAAGCCATAGAGACGTGTTACCTGACTGAGCTCCAATCCAGTAACATGATAGCATCTACTTTATTGAATTATTGAAAGCATTGAAAGAGGCAGCATAGCAACTTGGTTAGAAACACAGATCCTGGAGTTAGGCTGTTCTTGGCTTGAAATCTGTCTCTCTAGCTTACTAGCTACGTGACCCTGGGCAAGTCACTAGAACATCTCTGTATCCCAAGTTCTTCATCTGTAAAATAGGGATAACAATAGAAGATGCCTCACAGGTTTCCCATGAGGATTAAATGAATTAATATGTGCAAAGTGCTTAGAGCAGTGCCTGGCACACAGTAAGTGATATAGAAATGTTTACAAAGAAATGCATGGAAAGTGCCAGGAGCATTAACAGAAGCCAGGGATATATACATATATATAAGCTATTATTGTTTTTATAGGCATCTTTCTTAGCTAGAATCTCTAAACTTTCAGAGAATAACTGGATTCAACAGGAGTTCAACAAATTACTGAACCATGAAGATAGATTTTCTAACTCTCTACTGAGAGTTCTTTGTTCAAATTATTTAGGGCTCACTGAGAAAAGACTTTGAGAGATAGATTGTTTTTTGCATTGATAAGAAAATCTGACAATTGACAATAGAATTATCTTAAACAAACTGTTTTATATTAGCAAGGGCATCCCTGAGGTTTTCATTCAAATGTTTCATTTCCATCATTGTTCTGCTTGCAGGGGAAGGGAGGCCAGCATTTGCAGCATGGTTCAGAGTCCAGGTCAGCAGGCAGCCTTCCTCAGCAGGGCTCCCCTTGGTACACAGGACTGTGAAACCAATTTTGGGTTACCATGGTAACTAAGGGAGGTTCTGGAAATTTTTCCAAATGAAACATTCATTCAGGGCATCAACAGGCATGGCCTGGGGGGAGGAGGGGGTGGGGAGAGGGACAAAAATGCACTGTCCCTGACCCCACCAAGTTCACAAGTCTATTGGATAGAAAGAGTATTTTAAAAAATCATTGTGTTAAAAATATGCTTTTTAAAAACATTTTAAAGCTTCTGAAATCAGATGTGTCAATGGATGAGTTCATTTAACATATGGGTTCTCCCTATTAGTAATAGATATAGACCCAGATATCTATTACTAAGTTAATAGATTAAAAGATGTCTTACAATCTGTAACTGCTTGGAACTGAAGAAATTTGGTATACTGCTGTGCCCTGTGCTGTGACTGAAGCCTGTTCAAAGGACAGAAGGGACCAAGTGTTGGAGGGAGGGAGAAGCAGCAGAAATGTAGTTGAGCTCCCCAGGAAGCGTTCTGCAAATTTTTGCCTTGGGTCTGAATTATTTGGATACAGAAAAAGATACAGGACTGTACCAGCAGGATGCAAATCAAATTCCCCCTACCTTCTCTCTCTTTCAACATGCCACACCAGCCTTACCTTATTACACAGAGATGACAGAAAGATGAAAGGAATAGAACTTGCGTGGCAAGGCTTGTGCCCACAGATGGCCATCTGTGAGCACTGATCCCTGGCTCTTGCAGCCTAGGCAGCAAGAGGCAGACCTGCTGAGGGAGGCTCTGTCTGTTGTATCCACTTTTAGCATGGCTACTCTCAGGGGCACCTTCAGTCAAACTAATAAGAAACCCTACATATACTATAAAGTGCCAGCACCACACTCTTCCTTGTGAACTGGAGGGAGAGTACTGTCCAAAAACCAAGAATAGCAAACACTTACATAGACCTTTCTGTGTAAAAACTCTGACACTGTTCTAAGAGGCTTACACAGTGAATTCATCTAATACACACAACAACTTTATAGACATGACTATCCCTATTGTGGATTTCCCAGGTGGCTCTGTGGGTAAAGAATCTGCCTGCAAAGCAGGAGACTCAGATTCAGTCCCTGGTTGGGACGATCCCCTGGAGGAGGGCATGGCAACCCACTCCAGTATTCTTGCCTGGAGAATCCCCATGGACAGAGGAGCCTGGTGGGCAATAGCCCATAGGATCTTAAGAGTCGGACACGACCGAAGCGACTGAGCATGCATTCCCATTGTGGTCTTCCCTGGTGGCTCAGTGGTAAAGAATCTGCCTATAATGTAGGAGATCTGGGTTCAGTCCCTGGGTTGGGAAGATCCCCTGGAGGAGGGTATGATAACCCACTCCAGTATTCTGGCCTGGAGAATCCCCATGGACAGAGAAGCCTGGCAGGCTAGAGTCCATAGCGGGTTGCACAGAGTTGCACACTACTGAAGCAACTAAGCAGCAGAAGCAGCAGCATCTCCACTGTACTGATAAGACAATAAAGGCATAGAGGTGAAATAACCTGCTCTCAGCACCACATTCTACAAAGCACCGAGACATGAACTCAGTCTGAATTTAAAGTCCAAGTTCTCTACCTTCTGCTGCTTCTCAGGCTTGCTGTGAGTTAGACAAGCCCACATGGGGGTCCAGGACCATACAGACAGCTCTTAACTTTGCCTTTCATGGTATATTCCCATCCTTAGAGAGTAGAGAGCAGGGAGAAGAAATAAAGGTGGGCAAGGCTTCTATTGAACTTGAATGTCTAGCTACTGCTGCTGATGTGGGATCAGGTGGGGTGAGGGTTCCTGACACTCAGGCCACCTCATGTGGCCAACTCCTCATAGATAAAAAAGAAACCTCTCCCTTTTGCATCCTTTCCAGCTCTTCATCCACAGGCCTTTCATTCATTTACCCAGAGGTCTTGAGGGACAGAGAACTAAAGAACAAATGCTCAAATCCAAAAACATGAAAGCCTATGACTGACAAAGAAAACACTTCTGGAGACAGAATATAGACTGGGAAGTTGCCAGCTTGTGATCACTGGTCTATTTCTTATTTATTTATTTTTTGACTCTGCTGGGTCTTTGTTGCTTCATGAGCTTTTCTCCAGTTGCAGTGAGCAGGCTACTCTCGAGCTGCAGTTTACAGGTTTCTTGTTGAAGTGGCTTCTCTTGTTGCAGAGCAGGAATTCTAGGCGTAGAGGCTGTAGTTGTTGCAGCTCCCAGGGCTTTAGAGCCCAGGCTCAAATGTGGCGCAAGGGCTTCCCTGCTCCGTGGCACGTGGGATCTTCTTGGACCAGGGATCAAACTGGTGTCTCCTGCACTGGCAATCTGATTCTTTACAAGCGGTCTATTTCTTTGTTCCCTGCTCATAGCCAGAGCCTCCCTTACAATGCAAGAGACCCAGATTTGATTCCTGGGTCAGGAAGATACCCTGGTGAAAGAAATGGCAACCCACTCCAGTATTCTTGCCTGGAGAATTCCATGGACAGAGGAGCCTGGTGGGCCACAGCCCATGGGATCACAAAGAGTCGGCCATGACTGAGCACAAGAGAGCACCCCTTTCTGGTGCTCAGCCTCTAAGGAACTGTCACCTTGGCATCCTGTCCCATCCTAATCCCTTGAGGGATAGCCCAGGAGAGGCTTTGTTGATCTGGGTCTTAAAGGATGGGTATGAGTTTGCCGGGGAGGAGTTTGACAGTGAAGAAAAATGTAGAAAGAAGTAGCAAGAGCAAGGTCCTCCCTGGTGGTTCAGTGATTAGGAATCTGCTTTGTAATGCAGGGTATGTGGGGTCCATCCCTGGCCAGGGAACTAAGAGCCCACATGCTTCAGAGCAACTAAGCCCACACACCACAACTAGAGAGCCCTTGCCCCACAGTGAAGAACAAGCACAGCCAAAATAATAACAGTAGCAAGAGCAAAAACTGAGGGGTAGAACACTTAGGAGACTGCTTGAGGATTTGTGGGTGATTTTATGTGACTGGAGAGTATGGGCTTTGGAGGAGGCTGGAGAGGGAGGCAGGGCTCAGTAGCATTCCAGCATCTACTGAAGAAACTTAGCTTTTACCCTGGAGTTGTGAGAGAAGTCCTTCGAGATTTTAAGCTAGAAAGTAGGATACTTTTATTTCTGTTTAGAATCTTCACCCTGACAGCTGCAAGGAGATGATCAGAACCAGTAGGGAGCTGCCAGGAGGCCAGGCTACTTGAACCAAAGCAGAGGCTCTCAGGAGGAAGTGCAGAGGTCCCAGGGATAATTAGCTTATAGGAAGGATGGTGTTCAGTGATGTGGTGGGGGGGCGGGTAGGGAAGAGAACACTGCAGTATGGATAATGTTCGAGCTGGTTCAGGAAAACAGTCTAGAACATGACTTTGTAGAATCTGTATCATTTTGACTTGAATTTATCCTTGAATTGTCTCAAACTAATATGAGTAAATCTCTGTAGAACTGCTTTAAAAGTTCATTCTGTTCTAGTCCAGTTGTAACTGAGATTAACAGTTACAGTTTCCTCTGTAATTGTAGCGGGGGGGGGGGGGGGAAGCACAGAACCCACTTGTGAGGAAATTCGGAGGAACACAGGCAGTAATACGGCAGTGGTAGGTGGGCATGTAGCTGGAGTGTTATGTTATGGAGTGTTAGCTCCATAACTCTTGGTAGCTCCCATGTTCTCTTGGTTCCTCTCTCTCTCTAACTCTCTCAAAGCTTCCAACCAGCACTGTCCATCTTCAGTTTTCCAGCCTTTAATTGACTGACTCCTCAGAAGCAGGCACCTCTGATCTATTTAGTCAATCCCCTGAAAAGGCAAAACGACACTTAGTCACACGGATCCCCAAATCTCCAGATTCAGGACAATTATCAGCTAGAGAAGGGGTGGGTAGGTAACAGGGAAAACTGCTCTTTGAATCAAGGTCTCCCTGGGGAGATGAGCTGTGGGTGGCTCAGTGCTCAGAGGTTTTGTTCAGAATGAACCACAAGGATTGGGAGGCATGAGAGTCAGCTTTGAGCTGACTCACAAGGGACAGTGCCAAGGCACGGGAGACATGAAATTCAGCAAATAAAATAAGGCCGTGAACTTCACCTTCAGCGGTAGGAAATCCAACTGCCTATACGGACCATTCAAGAGTGAAGTGGGCGGGGGAGACTGGTACCCTGGAGCAGGTATGTCTCATCCAGAAGGGGCAACTCCCACGCAGCTCCAGCCAAGACCCTGTGGCAACGTGGGCCCAAGGAAGGGAGGGCTGCCAACTTCTCAAGAGGAGGCAGAAGTTCAGTTTTATGAGGCATCTCCTGGTCTGGGGATATTGGCAATTAATTCAAAGTTTAAAGACAGTGAGCAGGCCAAACAAAGCTCACTTGTTGGGTGGGTTTGGCCCAGCAGCTACCAAGTCGCAATCTCTGCTCGGAAACTAGACATTAAGCTCTGAATTTCAACAATCCAGAGCTAGAACAGGAAAGATGGTGGAGATATCAGGAGGTGGGAAAGAGGCAAATGGTTCATCGGACTGGAGGAGTCATTAGTCCAATTCCTAATGGCATAGATGGGGAAACTGAGGCTTGAGAAGACAAGTACTGAGGGGCACAGGGTTTCAGGGAACCCGTGGCATTTGTATCAAGAACAAGGAGCTCAGAGCAAGTTTGAGAAAAGCAGCTCTGAGCCGGCCTGACGCGTTTGCTCCTCTCCCTTCAGTCTCCTGTTTGCTTATTTATTTAGTTCCCTAGTTTGCAGCTGTGACTGATACGTATGTCCTTTTCTGAACTCTGGGTTCTCCCCATTGGACTCCTGGAGGCTGTCTTGGGCTTCATCTGGAGTCCAGCCCAGACCTCTCATCCTGAAGCTGGTGCTATGTCTGAGTCTGCTGGCACTGTTCCCCACCCCCACTCCTCTTGGGGCCTGTCTGAGCCCCAACTGTGCTGGTGTGACAGGGCAAAAATAGCCCTGGATCTCAGTCTGCCTGAGTCCTGTGTTCTGTCCACTCAGACACACTGCTTCCCAGGATTAATGTCTCCTGCAGAGTGGAAGGGAGAAGGCAATGGCACCCAACTCCAGTACTGTTGCCTGGAAAATCCCATGGATGTTGAGGAGCCTGGTAGGCTGCAGTCCATGGGGTCCCTAAGAGTCAGACACGACTGAGTGACTTCACTTTCACTTTCCACTTTCATGCATTGGAGAAGGAAATGGCAACCCACTCCAGTGTTCTTGCCTGGAGAATCCCATGGACGGAGAAGCCTGGTAGGCTGCAGTCCGTGGGGTCACACAGAGTCGGACACAACTGAAGCGACTTGGCGGCGGCAGAGTGGAAATGCAGATTTGAATATTGGTTTTGAACATGAACTATAAAGTGAGTCTGAGTACATTTCAGTTTTGGTTCTTCTCACCCTTTTTGCCCTCTCATAGTCAGGGCCAACTTATCTGTTAGGCACAGCAAGCACAGCATCGAGGATCTGTGACACTTGAAAGGGACCACCATTTTTTTTTTTTTGGAAATCAGAATATGGATTTCCCTAGTGGTCCAGTGGTTAAGACATCATCTTCCAATGCAGGGGTTGTAGGTTCGGTCCCTGGTTAGGGAGCTAAGATCCCACATGCCTCAGGGCCAAAAAATTGAAACAGTATTGCAACAAATTCAATAAAGACTTTAAAAATGGCCCACATTAAAAAAATATTTTAAAAAATCAGAATGAAAATAAATACAATGACTATATAAAAATGAATCCAGTATACTTAATGCCAGTGAACTGTACACTTAAAATGGTAAATTTTCTGTGATGCATAATAAAACACCAAAAAAAAGTGAATGCAGCAGCCTGGATTGTATTAATCTTTATACCAACAATCATAAGATACAATTAAAAAAAAAATTAATGGAAAAAAAAGGCCTACAAATTCAAAATGCCAAGGCTCATGAAAGTCATAATTCAGTCCTACTAATAATGAATAGTTGGTTAATTCATATCAATGATGAGGTTTGTATTTATGGGCCAAATCATATGGACTGCCACTTGTCCATGGCTAATTATGTCCATGGCCTAATCATGAAGGCTACACACCAAGATCTAGGCTCCCAGCACCTGTCACCTGGTGACAGCTACGAAGATTGTAAATGATTTAGACGAGATGCTGAAGACAGTGGTTGTGAGAACCTTGTTAGTTCCAGTTTCCACAGTACAGGTTCCCGCTTCACACAGTAAACCCAGACACTTGGAGGTAATCAATTTTATTCCAAAGTGCATTTTTTATATTTTTTAAAAAATTAACAAGTCTTCCTCTTGGCCTACCAAAACAACCTTTTGGTGGCTCTCCCTGCCCGGACTTTTGCTCCCATCCAACCCAGTATGATCTTTGTAAACTTCTATTTCCCCGAAATAAGATTCTTCAGTGACTCCCAATATTTTCATTATTACAAAAACTCGATGGGGATCCCACATTTACTCAAGCAAGTAAAACAAATGAACTCAAAACTGCTTGAGTTTGGCCTAGAATTGTACCAGCATGCTTGGCTTAATTAATCAATTTTGGGAAAACAAATGTGTGTTTTTTCCAGTCCCATGCTGTGTTTTGCAAAGAGGTCTCTCACACAAAGGCCCTTGGGGAAAAGATCATGAATGGGTCCTGAGAAGTGCCAAGGCATGGGGGCCCCTGCCTTGGCACCCCTGGAAGTGCCTGGGAGGGTCAGGCCAACTGTTACTGTTACTCAGCTGTTACTCCAGCCACAGAGAAATTACTGACTAGCTGACTCTGGGACTCCAGGAGAGGGGGAGGGGACGATGAGGAGTCATCACATTAAAATTCAATGCAAAGTGAAAGCTTGTCTTGAACAAGGGTGAATGACTCAGCAAGAAACCTGTTCCCAGGATTTAGTTGCTGCTCTCTACAATTTCTATATTACACAAAAAGCACATACTTATTATCTACTTGAAATAATTCCATAACTCACCAGATGGCAAGTAAGCAACAAACACATTTCCTGGAATGTGTTTTAAGTCTTAAGTGAAAGGACTGCTTAGGGTCACAGCTACTTGGTGTATCTGGTCTTTGTGAGAAAACTGGCCTTTGGCAGCATGAAAGAGGCTTTGGTTTTTTAAGTCTAGTTCTGCTTGTTCATCTTTATAGCATGTAGTTATCATCTCCCCCTCCCAATTTGGGGGGAAATCAATAAATGCATACTCAGTTCACTTTTTATTTTATTAATTTTAAATTTATCTTTATTTATTTATTTTTATTATTTGGCTGCACTGGGTCTTAGTTGCAGCATGCAGGATCTTTTTTTTTTTTTTTCCAATAATAGAGCTATTTTATTAAACATATGAATGTACTTATTTTGTACAACACGCATTTCTTTCTTTCCTCTGCCCCAGGAAGCCAGCGCTCTAGAACCCCATGTTTATAAAACACACTTTGGCAGCTACTATGACAAGGTGAAAAAGTGCAATTCTGAAAGTAACAACACATAACCAAAGCAGGGAACAAAAAAGGCAGAGGTGAGTGGGCCCAGTGCTGCTCATCTTCTCTCAAGAGGAAACAATTTAAGAATAGAAACTCTTGAGCATTATTTAAGCAGTACTGCCCAACTCTCTTGGTAGCATCTCTCTTTCAATTCCATTTATCTTGATGTTGTAACTAACTAATCTGTTATTTCTTTAAGAAATTCTGCCCTGGTTTATATCCTTTTCAGTGGCCCATATCCCTTTGAGCTTCAAAAACACAGAAGTCGCTCAGTCGTGTCTGACTCTTTGCGACCCCATGGATTGTAGCCCACCAGGCTCCTCGGTCCATGGGATTTTCCAGGCATGAATACTGGAGTGGGTTGCTGTTTCCTTCTTCTAAGCATGCAGGATCTTTAGTTACAGCATGAGAACCCTTAGCTGTGGAATATTTGTTCTAGTTTTCTGACCAAGGATGGAACCCCAGAGTTTTAGCCACTGAACCACTAGGGAAGTCCCTTCTTAATTTATTTAAGTAGTACTTATTAGATGCTTTCACTGTGCTATTCTGGACCTAGGAGCCACAGCAGCGAACAATTCAAAGTTCTTAATGACAGCTGTTTGGGAATTCAGGTTTATGTGGTATAGGTGGGCATGTGACCTTGGTTATTTCTTAGCATAATCTCTCCCCTTAACTACCAGTAACTGACTCAGAAATGTGCATGTGTCTTAGATGAGGTTCCCTAGATGAAGAACCTGAGGCAAGGATTCAGAGATAAGAAAGGCAGGGTGTGCTCTTAGGAGAAACATGTAAGGGGGTGAGGGAAGAAAGATAAAAAAGAGGAAAGAAACAAACAGAGAGCTGGTGTAGAGGAATATAGAGAAGCAGAGTCCTGATGGCACTGTCTCACAACCAGCTGTATAAACAGGCAGGTAGCCTTGGACAAGGTGATGTTCAGCTGGGCAAAGTATAAAAGCTGAGTCCTGGAGGCACAAATATTTAAGGAGGGGACCAAAGAAGAAACACTCATGGAGGATGCTCAGAGGTCAGAGAAACAAGAATCTAAACTGAAGAAGAGGTTTTGAGCCTGTGTCAGTGAGGCTTTGCATAAATTCCTTTAGGAAATTAGTGTAGTGGAATATCTCTGGGCAGCACCTTCCCCCTTTTCTAGATCTCCTGCAACTGTGAAATGGATATGTTCACTGTTGCCTCTAAATCAACCCCCCCACCCACCCATGGACATGATCCCTTGCATAGTTCCTGATCACTCTGGAGTCCTGTCTCCTCTGGCCACAGTTTATTAGAACCTATGGAAATGAATCCAAAGGCAACCAAATTCTCTGATTAATCTAAGCTGAAAAGTCAAATGATTGACTCTGATGGATATTTTAATAAAAAACCATAGACAGTGAACCTAAATCAGCACAGGAACAAGTCAGCACCACAGCTAACAGGAAACAAAAATAAAGAAAGAAGGGTCCCCTTGAGAAGAAAGAAGAAACTGGTCTCACAGAGAAACAGGTTAATATAGCAAATGCAAAAGAAGCAGAAACCAAGAGCTATACCACTTTGTGAGAATGGCAGGGGTAGCTTTGTTACTGAGTCCAAGCTCACTCTGTTCACTGCACGACATGCCCATGAATCCCAGAGACAGAGTTGAGGCAAGGACAAGGGCTTATTCCGAAGGCTGGCTGACCAAGAAGAAGGCAGACTAGTGTCTCAAAGTAACCATCTTGTCAGGGTCTGGATGCGTGTCTTTTGTAGGGTCAGAGAAAGAAGCAGAAAGAAGCGATGAGGAACTAAAGTCAAAAGGCAGAATAGAGAGGGAGAGCAGGATTGAGAAGGGAAATAAAGTGAAAGGGTCTTCAGTGTTGCATAACATCTCCAAGGGATTGACCAGCCTTTGGAAGTGGTGTGTTAATCTCTTCCTTTTGTTATAGCTTTTCACAGGTGGGCAGGCTCAGATTATCTATGAGCTGAACAAAGGCATTGTAGTTTACAGTCAGGCAGAGGGACAGGGTCCTCTGAGGCAGGCCATTATACATGATTGTAATTAAAAAAGCAATGAAAAGCAAGTCAAAGAAACAGTTCCACCATGGAGTCAGGCTTGGCTTCTTCTCTGCAACAGCTTCTCATCCTGACTTTCTAGTTTGAGTCCCATGTCACCAGTGCAGCCTCATTTCCTACCCTCAGATGCTTAAGACATTGTTCATTGACCTCTTACAATAATATACCCTTCACATAAGCTAACTCAAATATCCTGTTCTATGACCAGTCCTCTCTGAATTATGAGACAGTATGCCTATTACATCTCTGTGGCCCATTAAACAGATGTGTATTATTTAGACAGTATGGTAGATGGATTTATTAGCACCAATTCTTCACCTTTGCCTGCAAACACACCTTTTGCCATGTGACTTTATTGTTCCTTTCATTAGAGGCAGAATATATTTCTCCTTATTGTGTGTAAAGCTTTGGGATTCTCTTTGGCCAAGAGGATATTACTGGACACTATGCATGGGAAAGCTTAAAATCTGTTCGTGCAATTCAGCTTGCCCTCTTGCATCTCGGCTGTCACAATGAGAACTGTCCTAAGGAACAATTGCCCTCACAGCCTGAGCCTTAGACTGAACGTATATGGAGCATATCTGAGCCCCATTTTCAATGAAGAGCCAAACACAGGTGAACCCATAGCTTGAAGCAGAGCCAGCCAATCAAATCCAGTCTAGATCAGTCAACTCTCTGATACACAAGCAAAAATAAATGAGTTTGGGATCATTTGCTACACAGAATTATTGTGACTATAGCTCACTAACACATCCACTAACAATTCCTGGAATATTCCAACCAAGTAATGCTATTACCATCTTTCTACACGTATTGAAATTTCCTTGGCCTTCCCCTTAGTTCATAGGGGGACCTCTGTTGTGGGCTCAGCTTTGTGCATCAGGCCTCACAGTATCCCAGCTGTCATCAGGCTCTGATGGAAACACGAACTTCCATTCTCCTCAGGGTCCATGCTAAAATCATCATTCTTCAAGCTCATGGCTCAAGTCTAGCAAGGCTGGTGGATCCTACCTATAACAGGTGCTGAGTTTTGGAGCCTAACGGCAAAGCAGTGCCTACTACCTTCTTTCTGCCACAACCAGACCATGAGATAGTTAAGTAAGAAGGCCCCCAGACACTGGTAGGTAATTCATTTACATAAATTCTTTTGTTTAATCCTCATAGTAAGTCTTGACATATTATTATAAAGTGGTATATTATCTCCACTTTTCTTTGAAGATTGAGAGAATTTTAGTGTTATGGCCAAGGTCACCAGCTGGTTAATACAAGAATGAAGCAGGACTCCAGTCTCCTAAATCGTAGTTGGTGTTTTTCCCTCTGTACACCAATGTGTCCTCCACCCTGATATGTCCCGTTCCCTTCAGCACACATCAGCTTAACCCAGCTGGGAGGGGACTCAGTAGTCATGGAGTCCAATTCTCTTACTTCAGAGGAGAGATTAAGTGAGTTTAAGGCAGTAGAAAATTGGGGATTGGAATCCAAACCTCATGACTGAGATTGAGGGCATGTTCAGGGCACCAGGCTGTCCTAGCCCTTGGAAGGTACTAAAATTCTTTTGCCAAGGGAAGAGTATTTATTTTTACAAGGTCACACTGTTAAGAGAAACACAAAAAGAAACGCTGCCTGGTGATTGTTCAGTGTATTCCAAATTATGGAACATTTTCACATCTAAGATATCCTTTGAGCCTTCCACCAGCCCTGGAAGTCACCAAGTTCTGGGCCCAGTGTCATTTCTCCCTGGAGACTCAGAGTGATTGAGTGTTCCACTCAAAAAAGAACTGGGACAGGAGGAGGGCTGGCTTCTGTGCTGACCTATCAGTTCTGCCTCCTGGTTGCATGCAAGCTGAGAGAGGCCCTTCCTGGAGACTCCACTGCACACTGCGAGTGCAGGCTGGGCTGCATCACCCTTGGCCTCTGTTGGCTCGTGTTTCTTGCATTTCAAGGAGCCAGCAGGCTGAGGGCCAGAAGAAGATCTCATTAAGGGATATGAAACATATGCTTCACCGCTCCTTTGTTGCTGTCAAACAAGAAGACTGAAGAATTAAGCGTTGATGAATTTCTGGAAGTGAACAAAGATAGTGCCAGAGCCAAGAAGGCAAGAGAAAACACCAACTTTTAAAAGTGACAAAATCCAAACTTAAAGAGACTGTACAGTTTCAAGCAACTGACTATTTGTCCAACCTTGGAATGATTCCTCTCCCCTTCTCCATACTCGAAAGCTTGCAAATGTTATTTTGAAAACATATCCTCCAAGGATTAGCAATGCTTTTGTGGGACTAGTCAGTGATGAATCAGAAATTTAAAATGAACTTTTACAATTTGAAGTTAGGATTCTCCAGCTGTATTTTTACTTTTCTAAAATACAACATCGAAGACCACCTCCTTCCATCTGGGCAGCCGGGCCACTCGGCTGTGGTGCGTATCTCCTTGGTGAATGTTTTATATGTGGTAACCTGCCATTCAGATCCCCTGCATTGCAGGATTGCCGTCCCAGCCACTGGGAGTGCTGTTAGCAGACAGCCTTTGGCCTTCAGTTCCTTCAGAGGTTGTCTCGTCTGTAGAGATTTGCTTCACCTAAGGTTAGTCTTTCAGGGCAGGCCATATTCAATGAAAAAAGATGCAGCAAATAAAGACCTAGCCACCTGACTCCAACTTGGGAAAACTTTGAAGGGCCATTCTCACTCTTATACTCCGTTTGAGGGAGCCAAGGCCACTGCTGGCCTTGCACTGGAGTTTGCTTTCTCACTCTGTCAGTTCCTGCTTCTTTCCCCTTCGTTCAGCAAGGGTTGGTTCTGAGGGCACTTCCCCATAAATAGCCAGCACACTAAACTCCATTTTCAATCTGCTTGCTGCTGCTACTGCTAAGTCGCTTCAGTCGTGTCCAACTCTATGCGACCCCATAGACGGCAGCCCACAAGGCTCCCCTGTCCCTGGGATTCTCCAGGCAAGAACACTGGAGTGGGTTGCCATTTCCTTCTCCAATGCATGAAAGTGAGAAGGGAAAGTGAAGTCACTCAGTCGTGTTTGACTCTTAGCGACCCCATGGACTGCAGCCCATCAGGCTCCTCCATCCATGGGATTTTCCAGGCAAGAGTACTGGAGTGGGGTGCCATTGCCTTCAATCTGCTTACTGGAGAATATAATCTGAGATAAATTGTTTCAATATTTTTTCAATCTTTAGATGATTTTTAGAGCAGGTTTAGGGTCACAGCAAAACTGAGCAGAAGGTAAAAAGATTTCTCACAGAACTCCCTGCCCATCACACACACTGCTGCTGCTGCTAAGTCGCTTCAGTAGTGTCCGACTCTGTGCGACCCCATAGATGGCAGCCCACCAGGCCCCGCCGTCCTGGGGATTCTCCAGGCAAGAACACTGGAATGGGTTGCCATTTCCTCCTCCAAAGCATGAAAGTGAAAAATGAAAGTGAAGTCACTCAGTTGTGTCCGACTCCTAGCAGCCCCATGGACTGTAGCCTACCAGGCTCCTCCATCCATGGGACTTTCCAGGCAAAAGTACTGGAGTGGGTTGCCATTGCCTTCTCCCACATACTCCCCCAATATCAAAATCCCACATCAGAGTGATTCATTTGTTACAACTGAAAAACCTACATTAACACATCATTATTACCCAAAGTTCATAGTGTATATTAGAGTTCTACGTGCTGTGCTGTCCTTAGTTACATGGTCATGTCTGACTCTTTGAGACCTGAAGGATTGTAGCCCACCAGGCTCCTCTGTCCAAGGGATTTTCCAGACAAGAATACTGAAGCAAGTTGCCATTTCCTACTCCAAGGGATCTTCTCCACCCAGCGACCAAACCCGTGTCTCTTGTCTCCTACATTGGCTGGAGGATTCTTTACCACTGAGCTACCAGGGAAGCCCCATTAGAGTCCTGCATGTGTGTGTGTGTGTGTGTGTGTGTGTGTGTATGTGTATTAGTCGCTCAGTCGTGTCCAACTCTTTGCGACCCTATAGACTGTAGCTCACCAGGCTCCTCTGTCCATGGGATTCTCCAGGCAAGAATACTGGAGTGGACAATGATTCCCTTCTCCAGGGGATCGTCCCAACCCAGGGATCAAACCTGGGTCTCCTGCCTAAAGAATCAGGCAGATTCTTTACCATCTGAGCCACCAGGGAAGTCCATAGGGTTCTATAAGTTTTGACAAGTTCATCGTGGTACGTATCAACTATTATGGTGTCATACAGAGTAGTTCCATTGCCCTAAAATCTCTGTGCTCTGCCTATTCATCCCTCCTTCCTTCCTTTTAAAAAAATATTTTATTTGTTCATTTGGTTTCATCAGGCCTTAGTTATGCAAAACAACTCTTAAAATGCAGGCAGGCAGGATTTTCATCATGTAGGATCTTTTGTTGCCAGGTATGAGTAGTGGCTCAGAGGTTAAAGCGTCTGCCTGCAATGCGGGAGACCTGGGTTCAATCCCTGGGTCGGGAAGATCCCCTGGAGATGGAAGTGGCAACCCACTCCAGTATTCTTGCCTGGAGAATCCCATGGATGGAGGAGTCTGGTGGGCTACAGTCCATGGGGTCACAAAGAGTCGGACATGACTGAGTGAGCGATTTAACTTTAACAGACTTTCTAGTTGTGGGGCACAGGGGCGCCAGAGCACACAGGCTCAGAATCTGTGGCTAAGCAGGCTTAGTTGCTCTGTGGCATGTGGGATCTTAGCTCCCTCAACACCCGTGTCTCCTGCAATGCAAGGGTTAGGGTTAACATTGCATTGCCCTTCATTGCAAGGGACACGTGTATTGGATCATTTATGGATCACTCTGATATGGGATTTTGATACCTAAGGAGGCTGTGTGTGTGATGGGCAGGGAGTTATGTGAGAAATCTTTGTAACTTCTGCTCAATTTTGCTGCATTGCAAGGCAGATTCTTAACAAATGGACCCCCATTTGTTAAGGGAGTCCTCCTTCCACCTTCCTTTATTCCTGGAAACCAGTGATTTTTGAATGCTTCTTTAGTTTTGTCTTTTCCAAACTGTCATGTAGTTGAAGCCATACAGTAGGTAGCCTTTTCAGATTGGCTTCTCTCACTTAGTAGTATACAAGCAAGTTTCTTCCATGTCTTTTCATGGCTTGGTGGCTCATTTCTTTTTAGGGCTGAATAATAATTCACTGTCCAGATGGACCACAGTTTATTTATCCATTCCCCTACAGAGGGACATGTTGGTTGCTTCTAAGTTTTGGCAATCGTGAATAAAGCTGCTGTAAACATTCCCATGCAGATCTTTGTGTGGACATACGTTTTCGACTCCTTTGAGTAAATACCAAGGAGTGTGATTGCTGGATCATATGGTAAGAGGTATTTTTAGTTTTGTAAGACACTGTCAAACTGTCTTCCAAAGCGGCAGTACTATTTTGCACTCCCACCTGCAACGTTTTCCTGTTGCTCTATATCCTCATCAGCATTTGGTGTTGAAAGTATTCCAGATTCTGGCCATTCTAATCGGTATGTTGTGATATCTCATTGTTGCTTTTATTTGCACTTCTCTGATGGCATGTGCTGTAGAGAGTCTTTTCATATGCATATTTGCCATTGTGTATTTTCTATGGTGACAAGTCTGTTAAGGTCTTTAGCCCATTTTTAAATTGTGTTGTTTTCTTAATGGTTGAGTGTTTTTTTTTTTAATTGTATTTTATTTTTAAACTTTACAATATTGTATTCGTTTTGCCAAATATCGAAATGAATCCGCCACAGGTATACATGTGTTCCCCATCCTGAACCCTCCTCCCTCCTCCCTCCCCATACCATCCCTCTGGGTCGTCCCAGTGCACTAGCCCCAGGCATCCAGTATCCTGCATCAAACCTGGACTGGTGACTCATTTTTGAGTTTTAGGAGTTCTTTTGGATAATGGTCCTTTATCAGATGAGTCTTTTGCGAATATTTTCTCCCAGTCTGTGGCTTGTCTTCTGATTCTCTTAGCATTGTCTTTTGCAGAGAAGAAGTTTTTAATTTTACTGGAGTTCACTTTATCAATTATTTCATTCATAGATTGTATCTTCGTTGCTGTTGGTAAAAAGGTATCATCTTACCCAAAGTCATCTAGCTTCTCTCTTGTATTATCACCTAGGAGTTTCATAATAAGCTTTGTATTTTACACTTAGGTCTATGATCCATTTTGAGTTAATTTTTTTTGAAGAAAATAAGATCTGTGTCTAAATTTTTTTTCTGTGTGTGGATATCCAATTGTTCCAGCACCATTTGTTGAAGATACTGTGGTTTTTCCATTGTATCATCTTTGCTCCTTTGTCAAAGATGGGTTGATTAGGACATGAGGAAAGGGGAGGAGAGGGTGAAATGTATGGAGAGAGTAACATGGAAACTTACATTACCATAAGTAAAATAGATAGCCAAGGGAATTTGCTGTATGCCTCAGGAAACTCAAACAGGGGCTCTGTATCAACCTAGATGGGTGAGGAGGGGAAGAAGATGGGGAGGAAGTTCAAGAGGGAGGGGATATATATACCAATGGCTGATTCAGGATGAGGTATGAAAACAACAAAATTCTGTAAAGCAATTATCTTTCAAATAAAAAATAAATAAAATTTAAATAAAGTAAATTTTAAAAGATAGAAAAAAAGATGAGTTGCTTGTATTTATGGGGGTCTATTTCTGCACTCTCAATTCTATTCCATTGATCTATTTGTCTATTCTTTTGCCCCTCTTGCACCATCTTGATTACTGTGGCTTTATAGTTAAGTCTTGAATCTGAATTATGTCAATCCTCTACTTTGTCCTTCTCCTTCAGTATTATATTTGTCACTCTGGATATTTTGCCTTTCAATTTAAACTTTATTTATTGTTTAAAATTCTTAATTTTATTTTCCTCTGCTTCATTGTGATGTAATTGATATAAAACATCATGTAACCGTAAGGTGTACAAGTAATGATTTGATATATGTATATATTGTGAGATGTTTGTCACAATAACGTTAGTTAGCACATCCTTCATCTCACCTAATTAGCATTTTTGTTGTTCATCTTATGGTGAGAGCACTTAAGATTTACTCTCATAGCAATTTTCAAGTATACAGTATTGTTAACTATAGCCACCATGCTGTACATTAGATCCCTGGAACTTATTCACCTTACAATTGAAACTTTGTACCCTTTGGCAGACATTTTCCCTACCCCTTATTCCCTGATAACCATCAATCTGCTCTTTATTTCTATGACATCAATACTTTTAGATTCCAGTATAAGTGAGACCATACAATATTTGTCTTTCTCTGTCTTGTTTATTTCACTTAGTATAATGCCTTCTAGATTCACTCATGTTGTTACAAATGGAAAGATTTTTTCTGACTGACTAATATTTCATGCAGTTATATATATATATATATATACACACACACAGTAACACACATTTTCTTTATCCCTTCATCCATTGATGGACACTTAGCTTGCTTTCTTGTCATGGCCACTGTAAATAATGCTGGAGTGAACAGGAGTATGCAGATATCTCTTCAAGATAATGATATCAGTTCCTTTGGCTCTATACCCAGAAGTGGGAATGCCAGATCATATGCAGTTCTATTTTCAAGTTTTTAAGAAACTTCCATACTGTTTTACATAGTGGCTGCACCAATTTACATTCTCACCAACAAATCACCAAGGTTCCCTTTTCTCCGCATTCTCACCAGTCTCTGTTATCTTTATTTTTTTATGATAGCCATTCTAACAGGTGTGAGGTGGTATCACATTGTGATTTTGATTTTCATTTCAGTGATGATTAGTGATTTTGAGCCCCTTTTCATTATTTGTTGACCATATGTATGTTTTCTTTGGGAAAATGTGTATTCAGACCCTTTACCCGTTTTCTAATCAGATTATTTGTTTTTTCCCTATTGAGTAGTATAAGTTCCTTAGGTATTTTGGATGTTAACCCCTTAACAGATATATGGTTTATAAATATTTTCTCTCCTTCCTAGGTCACCTTTTCATTTTGTTGACGGATTATTTTGATGTGCTTTTTAGCTAATCATAGTCCCACTCATTTATTTTTGCTTTTGTTGCTTGTACTTTTAGTGCCACATCCAAAAAACCATTGCCATGACTGATACCTGTGTGCTTTCCCTTGTTTCCTTCCAGAAATTTTATATTTTCAAATTTTACGTTTAAGTCTTTAATCCACTGTATGTTAGTTTTAGTGAATGGTGTAAGACAGGGATCCAGTTTCATTCTTTTTTGTATGAATATCTTATTTTCCCAACATCATTTATTGATGAGAATATATTTTCCCTATTGCATATGAGTTGACTACATATGTGTGGGTTTATTCCTGGGATCTCAGTTCTCTTCCATTTGTCTATGTGTATGTTTCTATGCGAGTACTATGTTTTGATTACCATAGCTTCATAATATAATGTGAAATCAGGAAGCGTGATATCTCAAGCTCTGTTACTTCTCAAAATGGCTTTGCCTATTTGGGGTCTTTGTGATTAAAAATGAATTTTAGGACTGTTTTTCCTATTTCTGAAAACAATGATATTGGAATTTTAATAGGAACTGCTTTGAATCTATAGATGGCTTAGAACAGTGTGGACACTAACAATATAACTCTTCTAATCTATGAACATTAGACATCTTTCCATTTATTTAAGACTTCAAGTTTTCCCCTCAATCGGTTCAGTTCAGTCACTCAATTGTGTCCGATTCTTTGCAACCCCATGGACTGCAGCATGCCAGGCTTCCCTGTCCATCACCAACTCCAGGAGCAAGCAAACTCAAGCTTGCTCCCATTGAGTCAGTGATGCCATCCAACCATCTCATCCTCTGTCATCCCCTTCTCCTCCTGCCTTCAATATTTTCCAGCATCAGGGTCTTTTCCAATGAGTCAGTTCTTCACATCAGGTGGCCAAAGTGTTGGAGCTTCAGATTCAGCATCAGTCCTTCTAATGAATATTCAGGACTGATTTCCTTTAGGATGAACTGACTGGATCTCCTTGCTGTCCAAGGAAGTCTCAAGAGTCTTCTCCAGCACCACAGTTCAAAAGCATCACTCAGCACTCAGCTTTGTTTATACTCCAACTCTCACACTACTGGAAAAACCATAGCTTTGACTCGATAGACCTTTGTCAGCAAAGTAATGTCTCTGCTTTTTAACATGCTGTCTAGATTGGTCGTAGCTTTTCTTACAAGGAGCAAGCGTCTTTTAATTTCATGGATGCAGTCACCATCTGCAGTGATTTTGGAGCCCAAGAATATCTAATATCTAATAATTTTTGATGTATTGACCTTTTACTTCCTTGGTTAAATTTATTCCTGTGTAGTGTATTGTTTTTGATACTATTATAAATAGAATTGTTTTCTTTATTTCTTTTTCATATAGTTAATTTGTCATTTAGTTCATCTATAGTCATCTGGGATATTGTCTTGTAGTTCTCTTTTCTTATAGTATCCTTATCTAGCTGTGGTAAAAAGGTAATGCTGGCCTTGTAAAATGCATTTAGGAGTGTTCCTTCCTCTTCAGTTTTTTGGAAGAATTTAAGAAGGAGTGGCATTCATTCTTTTAATATGTTGTTGTATTCAGCCATGAAGCCACCTGGATTTTTCTTGGTTGGTAGGATTTGATTACTGATCAAACTCCTTACTTTTTGTTGGTCTGATTTTCTATTTCTTCATGATTCAGTTTTGGTAGGTTGAATGTTTCTAGGGATTTATCCATTTGTTCTAGGTTGCCTAGTTTGTTGACATATAATTGTTCTTAATCATCTTTTATGATCCTTTTTATTTCTGTGATATCAATTGCAATGCCTCCTCTTTCATTTATAATTTTATTTATTTGAATTCTGTCTCTCTTTTTCTTGGTTAATCTAGATAAAAATTTGTTTTTTGCTTATCTTTTCAAAAGTCAACTTTTAGTTTCATTGATCCTTTCTATTTTTTTTTTTTCCTATTCTCTATTTCATTTACTTTTACTCTGATCTTTGTTATCTCCCTTCTGCTAACTTTTGGCTTAGTTTGCTTTTCTTTTTCTAATTGCTCAAGGTGTAAAATTAGGTGCTTTGCTTGAGATCTTTCTTTTTTCTCTTAATGTAGGCATGTATCACTATACACTTTCCTCTTACCACAGCTTTTGCTGCATTCTGTAAGTTTTAGTGTGTTTTTTCTCCATTTTTCACTTTTTAAATTTTAACAGTTACTTGTTTGGCTGTGTCAGGTCTTAGTTATGGCACAGAAGATCTTCTTCATTGCATTATGCAAGATCTTTTGCCCCAGCACACAAACTGTCTTGCTGTTGTGCACGAGCTCAGCAATTGCAGCATATGGGCTTACTTGCTTTGTGGCATATGGGATCTTATCAGTTCCCCAACTAGGAATTAAACCTATGTTTCCTGCATTGCAAGGTGGATATTTAACCACTGGACCACCAGGGAAGCCCCTCCATTTTCACTTGTCTCAAGATATTTTTTTATTTCATTTTTTACCTATTAGTTGTTCGGGAGTGTGTTAATTTCTGTGTATTTGTGAATTTTCCAGTTTTCCTCTTGTTTTCTATTTATAGTTTCATACCATTGTGGTCAGAAATGATAACCGATGCATTTTTAGTCTTTTTAAACTTGTTAAGATTTGTTTTGTGGCCTAACGTATGACTTGTGCTGGAAAATGTTCCATGTTCTTTAGAGAAGAAATCTTCTCTTGCTGTTGGATGGAATGTTCTCTTATTTCCCCAACCGAGAATTGAACCAAGGCACATAGCAGTGAAAGTGCTAAGCCCTAACCACGGAACTTCCACAGAATTGCCTTGAGTATTATTTTCTGACGTGTCGTATTTTTGTGCGACGAATTAGTACCCTTTTGTTTCAGTTTGATGGATTCTTTTCATCATTTCTTGTAAGGGAGGACTGCTGCTGCTAAGCTGCTTCAGTTGTGTCCAACTCTGTGCGACCCCACAGATGGCAGCCCACCAGGTTCCCCCATCCCTGGGATTCTCCAGGCAAGAACCCTGGAGTGGGTTGCCATTTCCTTCTCCAATGCATGAAAGTGAAAAGTGAAAGTGGAGTCGCTCAGTCATGCCCGACTCCTAGCAACCCCATGGACTGCAGCCTACCAGGCTCCTCCACCCATGGGATTTTCCAGGCAAGAGTACTGGAGTGGGGTGCCATTGGAATTCTAAACTTTTTTTTGTTTGAAAAAGTCTCTATCTTACTTTCATTTCTGCCAGGTAAGATATTCTTGATGACAGTTTTTTTTTTAATTCTTTCAGCCCTTTAAATGTATCATGCCCCTCTCTCCTGGCCTGCATGGTTTCTGTTGAGAAATTCATGGATAACCTTATGGAGATTCTCTTGTATGAGAGAGACTTTTTTCTCTTGCTGCTTTTAAAATTTTCTCTTTGTCTTTGATTTTAGACTGTTGTACTATAATTTGTCTTGGGGAGGATTGTTTTGAATTGAAACATGAAATTAGCTTCATGGACTTGGATTTCCAAATTTCTCCCCAGATTTGGGAAGTTTTCAGTCAGTATTTCTTCAAATAAACTTTCTACATCTTTCTCCCTCTCTTTTCCTTCTGGAACTCCAATGATGCATAGATTATTTATCTTAATGGAGTCCTACACATCCCATGGGATTTCTTCATTTCTTTCCATTCTTTTTTTCTCTCTGAATGTTTTCAAATGATCTGTCTTCAAGTGCAGTAATTCTTTATTCCACTTGGTCCAGTCTACTGTGGAAACTCCCTATTGAACTCTTCAGTTTAGTTCTTTAATTCTTTAAAATTTCTGCTTGGCTCCTTTTTATTCTCTATCTCTTTGTTAAGCTTCCCATTTTATTCTTATGTTGTTTTCCTGATCTCATTAAATCATCTGTTTTCTCTTGTAGCTCTTGAGCATCTTTAAACCAATTATTTTTAATTCTTTGTCAGAAAATTCACATGTTTCCATTTCTTTGTGTTCAGGTACTAGAGGTTTACTGTATTCCTTTAGTGGCATCATGTTTCCCTGATTCTTTGTGATCCTTGTAGCATTTTACAGGTGTCTACACATCTGAGAAAGAAGTCACCTCTTCCAGATTTTATGAACTGACTTTGGTAAAGAAAGATATTCACCTGTGGGTGGGGTACACAAGAGCATGCTATGACCCAAGGTCTAGTGGTGTAGGGTGTCATGAGAAGGGATATGTGGCAGCTCCAGATCCATGATGTATGTGATGACAATGGCTCAGGCTGCTGGGGTCCACAGCATTGACAACTATGTGGTCCTTGGTGAGTACTGTGAGGAGTCCACAATGGCTGTAAGGGTTGTTGGGTGCTTCCCAACAACCAATGATCTCTATGGAGATCATTGCAGGCACTGTTGGTGGCTGGAGCCAATTGTGTGCACACACTTGGCTGTGGGAACCAGATGAGGTGTCTCTTAAGTGGCAGGGGATGGTTGCTGACACACTCAGTGGTGACAGCTAGGGCCAGAACTAAAGACCAGGGCCAACTTCAGGGACAATGGCATCTATGTATGCTGGCTATGCAAGCGTACTCCTATGGCCACAGACTCTATGGGAATGCACACAGCAGTGGAGGCCAATGACAGGAGTTGTGCCAAGGTGTGCAAATTTCACAGAGGGAAGGGCTGCAGGTGAGATCAGCAGTGCAAGCCAGTGACAAAAGAGGGGCTTTATATGTGCCAATAAGCAGCCGAGGGGCCTCTGGCTGTTGGCCTGGACTTGTGCAACTGCAAAATCTTGCAACAAGTGCATGGCAGTAAAGGCTGGTGACAATATGCAGGTCAACAGGGTACAGGTGCACAGCTGAAGGGGCTAGCTGCAGTTGAGGTCACCAGTGCAGGCCAGTGATAGGAGACAGGGCTGGATTGGGATCCAGAAACAACTGTGGGGACTCTGGATGTTGGTGTGCGTTCTTGTGGCTACAGAATCTCACCACAGGCACATGCAATATTCTGGAGTCTAGCCCTTGGGGCTAAGTTGGCATTTTCACTTATGCAGGTGTAGAGGCAGGGGCTGGCTGCTTTTATGGATCTTGGGCTGGAGCGGTAGGAGCGAAAGAGACTAAAGAAGGAGCTGGGAGGCATTTAGACAGCTGGTGTCTTCCAATGTGAAAATTGCTGGGGTGAAAGCCATTGAAATCTGTATAGGGTCCTTGGTGGCTGTGCTGGCCTTTGGTTTCATCGGTGTCAAAATTTTCTGGGATCCCCTACATAGCTGATCGCTGGAAAGTGCAGTGCCTCCTACTCAGTTCAGTTCAGTTCAGTCACTCAGTCATGTCTAACTCTTTGCGACCCCATGAACTGCAGCACGCCAGGCCTCCCTGTCCATCACCAACTCCTGGAGTCCACCCAAGCCCATGTCCATCGACTCAATGATGCCATCCAACCATCTCATCCTCTGTTGTCCCCTTCTCCTCCTGCCCTCAATCTTTCCCAGCATCAGGGTCTTTTCAAATGAGTCAGCTCTTCGCATTAGGTGGCCAAAGTATTGGAGTTTCAGCTTCAACATCAGACCTTCCAATGAACACCCAGGACTGATCTCCTTTAGGATGGACTGGTTGGATCTCCTTGCAGTCCAAGGGACTCTCAAGAGTCTTCTCCAACACCACAGTTCAAAAGCATCAGTTCTTTTTGCACTCAGCTTTCTTTATAGTCCAACTCTCACATCCATACATGACCACTGGAAAAACCATAGCCTTGACTAGACAGACCTTTGTTGGCAAAGTAATGTCTCTGCTTTTGAATATACTACATGGATGAAAATGGGAGAACTTCTTCCTGGCTGTCTCTATATGTCTATATATCTCTGTATATCTACATACTTCTGTATATCTCAGCTTTGATTGTCTCTGGGTGGGGTGAAACTGAACTGGGTCTCTTCAGTATTGCCCCTAAAGTCTAATTATTCATCCTGCTCTCTCATTATTGATGAGGGGAATTCTTTCTAGCTGGAAAATTTTCTCTTGGAGCTGAGCAGTGCTGGCCTAGGGGATAGGATGATGCAGGCAAAATGGAACTGTTAATTCTTCCTTTTTGTGAGTTATTCTCAGGTTTTTTTTTTCCTACTGTGTGGCTGAAATTTCTTAAGTGGAATCCTGAGCTCTCCCAGAGCTGTTTTTATTTTGGATGCCCTTCTAATTGTCAACTGTTGTCGGAGGACAGCGACTGGAGCCTCCTACAGTGTCATCTTGGTGACATCACCCCATACACAATTGGGAATCAGCTTATAAATATCCACAAAATAACTTTCTGGAATGTGATTAGGATTGTATTGAACCTATAGATGAAGTTGGGAAGGACTGACATCTTGACAATACTGAGTGTTCCTATCCATGAACATGGAGTAGCTCTCCATTTATTTAGTTCTTTCTGTATTTCTTTCATCAGAGTGTTATAGTTTTCCTCATATAAATATTGTCCATATTTTATTAGATTTATACTTAATTAATTTGTTGAAAGTTAGTGTAAATAGTATTGTGTTTTTAATTTCAAATCTGATTTGTTCATCATTAATATATAGGAAAGTGATTGATTTTTTTACTTACAAGATACTAATCTAGTATCCTGCAAACTTTCTATAATTGCTTATTAGTTGATTATTTCAGATTTCCTACATAGATGACCATTTCCTCTGTGAACAAAGATGGATGTCTTTGTTAAAATGTATATAGTTTCCTTTCCAAGTTATATATGTTCTATTTTCTTGTCTTATTGCACTAGCCAGGAATTCCAGTATGATAAAAAAACAGTGATAAAAAGGAACATCCTTGCTTTGTTTCCAATCATAATAGGAATGTTTTGATTTTCTTACCACTAAGTATGATACCATGTGTAAATTTTTTTATAGACATTCTTTGTCAGATTAACAAAGTTTTCCTCTATTCTTGATTTTCTGTGAGTTTTTGTCATGATTGGCGTTGGATTTCGTCAAATGCTCTTCTTCCATCTATGGCCATCTACAAACCAAGTTGAGAGACTTCAGAAGAAAAACTTTGCTGACACCTTGATCTTGGACTGTTAGCCACCAGAACTGTTAGAAGATAAATTTCTGTCTAACACAAGGACTAATCTGAAGCACTTTTTGAACTGATGATGCTCACTCATTGGTACATTGTCAGTGTTCCAGTTGTAGCCCTACCTTTTGAGTTTTATATTGTCTTTATCCACATCAGTGCTGCTGTGCTATGCTTTGTTGCTCAGTAGTGTCCAACTCTTTGTGACCCCATGGACTGTAGCCCACCAGGCACCTCTGTCCTTGGGGCTTCTCCAGGCAAGAATACTGAAGTGGGTAGCCATTGCCTTCTCCAGAGGAACTTTCCAACCCAGGAATCAAACTGGGGTCTCCTGCATTGCAGGCAGATTCTTTACTGGCTGAGCTACCAGAGAAGTCCATCCATATCAATATGTAGTATCAAATTAGCCATAAAGTTAAACACAGAAATTTTGACAAATTCTAGTTCATAGAAATTCCATCAAAAAAGGTTTAGGAATGTATTAAGTATTTATAGTTATAAATGTTGTGTCGACCCCATAGACTGTAGCCTACCAGGCTCCTCTGTCCATGGGATTTTCCAGGCAAGAATACTGGAGTGGGTATTGCCATTTCCTTCTCCAGGGGATCTTCCCAACCCAGGGCTCGAACCCAGGTCTCCCACATTGTAGACAGACACTTTACTGTCTGAGCCACCAGGGAAGTCCACATTCTCAAAGGCATGAATGAGAATAGAATTACATGTTTATAATTGTTATGTGTAGTGATTGCTAAAATATTCCACAGAGTAACATCTGGACCTATATATTTCAAACTATGTTTCCACTCCCCATATACTTCAATTGTCAGGTTCTGTGGACAACTTCATATGGCAATTCATCCTCTAATTCATACCCTAATGTCATGATCCCAGGTAAATCAGTATAATGGGCAGAAGGAGTTCTCCTGGAAGACATTTATAACCCAGGGCAGTAAGCAATAAATTACTACATATAGAAATGACTGATGGACTGTAGCTCACCAGGCTCCTCTGTCTATGGAATTCTCCAGGCAAGAATACTGGAGTGGGTAACCATTCCCTTCTCCAGGGGATCTTCCCAACCCAGGAATCAAACCCAGGTTTCCTGCATTGCAGGTGGATTCTTTGCCATTGGAACCACCAGGTAAGCCCAAGTACATAAATACACTTCAGTAAATCCAAACTAATTGTTTTTCCAACTCAACTTCTCCTTAACCAGATTTCCAAAATGCTCATGGCCATTCCAATGATGCACAACTCAAGAAGTGTGACACAGGAGAAATTTAAGTGGAAATAAATTTCTTATTTTTGCAAAGTTTACAAAAATATACCACTATTAGAATGTTCTTCTTGGGTTCTCTCTTGAGCTCTGAAAGAATTGTGTGCATGTCAGTAACCCTGGAGCTTAAGTTCTAATGATTTCACTATAAACCTGCCTCTGCCACTATGACAGCCTTGACTCTTAACACCAATCATGAACTACCACATGGTCCTCTGGCCGACCAGGACCTTCTGTCCATGGGATTTTCCAGGCAAGAATACTGGAGTGAGTTGCCAATTCCTCCTCCAGGGGATCTTCCTGACCCAGGGATCAAACCTGCATCACCTGCAGGTGGCTCCTGCTTTGGCAGGTGGATTCTTTACCACTGAGCCGCCTGGGAATCTCTGCCCACTTCTCATGGCTACCTAATTTGCTGGTCTCATACCCTGAAATCAATGTAAAATTCTGCCGTAACAATATCAAAAACAATAACTACTTCAAGAATTTCTGCCCTATGTTCTTATCCACAGTCCCATCACATTCAGGTTCATCATGGTTTTTTCCTTGAGTCTCTGGTTTGCATTCTAATCATCACTCACAATTGTCACAATATGAAGTGACACCAGTACCTATCACCTCAGACACTTGAATAGACCCTGAAAGAGAGAGGATCAAGGAGGAGGCAGAGTCTGGATGACCAGGAATGGGGAACCATGACCAGAAATATACCAGCTTAAGTCAGGAGGAAGAGATGACTGGGTTTAAATTATAATTTCCTTTTTGTTTATTTTATTTTTATATTGAACGTGCTCCTTCTGAAAAGTAAATGTATCATTAATGTGAAAAGTAAGAACCTCCCCACTCTGAAGTCATCATCCCTTACCCCATAGTTAATCAGTAACTGTGGTTAATGATTTCCTCTGTGTGAATCTGAAGGATTAATTTTGAGAGACAGATTATGACTCTGGTTTGAGACACATTAAGTGGAGGATTATGATGTTATATCTTGGTGGCAATGTTCCAAGAACAGCTGGTCATTTTAAATAGGCAGTTGGAGAAGTGAGAACTAATGAGGTAGATCTGGAATTTTTTTCTGCATTGTTAATGGTGTGAGAGTGAAGGAGTTGTGAGGGAGAGAAATGAGAGGTAACCACACACAAAAAAGAGAGAGAGCACAGTTCTTAATCCTAGATAATGTTCACATTTCACAGGTAGCCGAGGAAAGTGAGCCCTTGAAGCGTAATAATTAATGAGAAAAGCCAAGAAATGATTCTGTATTTTAATGACATATAAACTCGGCTTCCCTGTGAAAAGTGCATTATAAATATGCCTGGCAGCCAATATTTATACTGACAAAAAAACTTATAGCAAATGCAACTACATTTTTAAAGATTTTTTTATGTGGGCCCTTTATTGAATTTGTTACAGTATTGCTTCTGTTTTATGTTTTGGTTTTTCTTTGGCTGTGAGGCATGTGGGCTCTTAGCTTCCTGACCAGGGATTGAACCCATAGCCCCTGCATTGGGGAGCTGAAGTCTTAACTATTGAACTACCAGAGAAGTCCCAAACATAACTTCATCTTGTGCTGTATTTTACTGTAGAACTTTCTGTTGCTCATTCAGTTTCGCTCTCTGGCCATTGTAAAAACCTCCCTCCTGTCTCACTGTGGTAGGTAGACTTCTAAGGTGGCTTCTTATGATTCTCCAACTCCTAGTATTCATACCCTTGCATAATTCCCTCCCCTTGAGTATGAGCTAGACCTATTGAGTTGATTCTATGGAATAAGTTATGGGATGTCATTTTGATGATTAAGTTATAAGATATTATAACTCTGTCTTGCTAGCAGATGCTCTCTGTTGTCTCTGGACTTGATCATTTTGAGGAAGTCAGCAATTCATGTAGTAGAGGACTGTATGGCGAAGAACTGAGGGCAGCTTCTAGCTCAGTGGTTGCCAGCCTTTTTGGCACCAAAGACTGGTTTTGTGGAAGACAATTTTTCCATGGACCAGGGTATGGAGGAATGGTTTCAGGATGATTCTAGTGCCTTATGTTTATTGTGCACTTTATTTTTATTATTATTACATTGTGATATATAATGAAATTATTATACAACTCACCATAATTCAGATCAGATTATCAGGCATTAGATTCTCAAGGAGCATGCAACCTAGATCCCTCACATGTGCAGTTCACAATAGGGTTCTCGCTCCTATGAGAATCTAATGTTGCTGCTGATCTGACAAGAGGTGGAGTTCAGGTAGTAATGCAAGTGATGGGGAGTGGCTGTAAATACAGATGAAGCTTTTTTCACTCACCTACCATTCACCTCCTGCTGACTGCCCAGTCCCTAACAGGCCATGGAGTAGTACCTGTCTATGTCCCAGGGGTTGGGAACCTCTGTTTTAGCAAAAAGGCAACAACGAACTGAAGTCCTCTGTGCAACAGCCAGTGAGTTGTTGGCTTGGAAGTTGATTCGTTCCCAGTTGAACCTTCAGATGAGATCACAGACTCTGGGCTAAAACCATGATCCCAGCCTTGTGAAAGACTGTAAAGTAGAGAACCCAGCCCAGCTCTGCCCAGATTTGTGACCTACATGAACTGTAATATGGTATATGTGTATGGTTTGAAGCCACTAAATTTTGGGGTAATTTGTACACAGCAATAGATAAATAATAAACACACTAAACTCCTAATGCTTGTTGTCTAAGAAGTGTCCCAAATCTCAAGTGTCAGGCTCCAGAAATGCAAAAGCCTGGACCAGGACCATGACAAAGGGAATGGAGCCGAGTAGTATGTAGGAGGCAGGACCAGCTAGACTATCAACTGGACAGTGAAAGATTAAGAGGAGGAGCCAAGCTGTGTTTCCAGCGGGGAGGGTGGGGCTATTCACTAAGGAGTCATATACAAAGAATGAGGCAATGAGGAGATGGTTTTGCATAAAATGACCTGTTCTCAAACTAGAAAAAAGAAATAGTTCAGTTTCAGACTTCTTTGATCTGCCTAAAAGCAGATCTGTTGGGAAACTATATAGGGGTATATACACTATATTTCTGAAGCTGGGGTCATGGATATATGTAAGTATACCCTTCATTATACAATTCTTTCAAAATTTGTACATGTTTGAAATTTTCCATAGTAAAAAAAAAAAAAAGCTCAGCTGGTAAAGAATCCACCTGCAAAGCAGGAGACCCTGGTTCGATTCCAGGGGAAGATCTCCTGGAGAAGGGACAGGCTACCTACTCCAGTATTCTTGGGCTTCCCTGGTGATTCAGATAGTAAAGAATCCACCCACAGTGTGGGAGACATGGGTTCAGTCACTGTGTTGGGAAGATCTCCTGGAGGAGGGCATGACAACCCACTCCAGTATTCTTGCCTGGAGAATCCCCATGGACAGAGGAGCCTTGCAGGCTACAGTCCATGGGATCACAAAGAGTTGGACATGACTGAGTGAATAAGCATAGTGCAAAAAAAAAAAAAGGAAAAGATTAATAGCTAGGATAACCTAGGTTGTGCTAAAGGAAAAATGAAGAGAGAGAATGTATATTAAAGGTAACAGGCAGAAGAAAAAGAATTAAATATAAAAGGACAGTTTAAAGCTGCCTTGTGGGAATTTCTTGGCAGTCCAGTGGTTAGGACTCTGCATTTTCACTGCCAAGGGCATGGGTTTGTTCCCTGGTCAGGGAACTAAGATTCCTTAGGGCACATGGCATGGCCAAATTTTAAAAAATAAAAAAACAAAACAGCCTGAGAAGTTCCCTCAGCTGAAGAGGACAGTAGCTAAAACTTTTAAGGGGATGCTATGACCTTGACCCTGAACTAAGGCCTATGACCTATGACTAAGGCCCTGAACCATCCTGAACTCTGAGCTACAAAAACAACCCCATCCTCTCCTCTGGTAAGATGCTTAGGACATTTCATAGGTAGATACAGCAGTAGTATCATTCTGAGCAGTGTCATTGTGGAAAGCCATCTAAAAACCAGTCAGGGAAGAAAAGGCCAACAGACAGCCCCCAGAAAATGGACCTGACTGGAGAAAGTATCCAAGTTGTTAGTGGTAGACTGCGGAGATACAGGAGTATCCTTCACGTTTGCATCACTGATTGAGGAAAGGGGACTGGGAAGAAAGTGGTCAAGTGTACCAAAGTGACCTTCCAGAAGGAGATCTGGGAGGCAGCAGGCCTTCCTTCTGGTGAAAATTACAAGATACCTACAGAAGCTAAGAAGGAGCAGCCCAAGACTATTACCAATGCCACTGACTCCTGGGATAAGAGCCATCCAATTGCCTTCTACTGTTAGCCTTTTATAATTCCAAAGAATGGGTAAACAATTTGCAGGGAGCTGAAAGGCTGAACAGCTGGGATGAGGCAAGAGTAAAACAAAGGCTGACAATTACCTACAGACTCGGAGCCATGGTAGAAACGCTACAGGATCAAATCAAATACAGTAGCAACCAAAGTGTGTACCATGTGGGACAGATTATAGTTCCAAAGATCACTCTGTGAATGCATCCATCATGCATTATCCTGGGACAAAGTCAGTGCTTTCTTCTCACCTTGCCAAAAGCTGATGGACCTTACAAAGGTAAAGTGAACATCTCTTACTAAACTCAAAGCCATCCTCAGTTCCACCACTGCTCAGAGGCAGGTAACATCTGCTGCCATGAAACTGAGTCCTTATTTTGGAAGAATAAATTAGTAGCAGTGACATGCTGGAAAATTTTTTTTTCATTCAGAGTTTTAAAAAAACATTTATTTATTTGGCTGCATCAGGTCTTAATTGTGTCATGAGGGATCTTTAGTTGTGGCACGTTCCTTGCATTGGAAGGGTGGAGTCTTAGCCACTGGGCCACCAGCGAAGTTCAGTAAATATTTAGCAACTGGCTCTCAAGGGTTGAAGAAGGGGAGAATCACTGGTTTTAGCATTTGTCAATATCCATGGTGTAAATCCCAATTTCAACTTGACATCACAGAGCACAGTTGGGAAGACATGTGCACAAATAGCTCTTACAAGCAACCCATGCTCTACAGGTCTCAGCTAAAGCAACATTTCTTTGAAGTTGTCTTTTCAAGAATCCTCACATCAGTCAGATGCCCCTGTATGTGGCATCTTACAATCCTGCACTTTTTCATAGCACTATGACAATTAGAATAGCTACTATTGGGCTTCCAGTGTACCTCAGCTGATAAAGTATCTGCCTGCAATGCGAGAGACCTGGGTTCAACCCCTAGGTTGGGAAGATCTCCTGGAGAAGGGAACGGCTACCCACTCCAACATTCTGGCCAGGAGAATTCCATGGACTATTCCATGGGGTCGCAAAGAGTCGGACATAACTGAGCGACTTTCACTTTCACTATTATAGAAGACACTTGAGATCCCCTTGGATTGCAAGATCAAAGATTGAAGGCAGGAGGAGAAAGGGACAGAGAGTGAGATGGTTGGATGACATCACCGACTTGATGGACATGAGTTTGAGCAACCTCTGGGAGTTGGACAGGGAAGCCTGTTGTGCAGCAGTCCATGGGATTGCAGAGTCAGGCATGACTTAGTGACTGAATAATAATAACAACTATATACCTACTTGTTACATAGTTTTTTATGTAAGTTCAGTTCAATTCAGTTCAGTCGCTCAATTGTGTCCGACTCTTTGCGACCCCATGCACCGCAGCAGGCCAGGCCTCCCTGTCCATCATCAACTCCCGGAGTCCACCCAAACCCATGTCCATTAAGTTGGTGATGCCATCCAACCATCTCATCCTCTGTTGTCCCCTTCTCCTCCTGCCCTCAATCTTTCCCAGCATCAGGGTCTTTTCAAATGAGTCAGCTCTTCGCATTAGGTGGCCAAAGTATTGGAGTTTCAGAACATCAGACCTTCCAATGAACAGCCAGGACTGATCTCCTTTAGGATGGACTGGTTGGATCTCCTTGCAGTCCAAGGGACTCTCAAGAGTCTTCTCTAACACCACAGTTCAAAAGCATCAATTCTTTGGCGCTCAGCTTTCTTTATAGTCCAACTCTCACATCCATACATGACCACTGGAAAAACCAAAGCCTTGACTAGACGGATCTTTGTTGGCAAAGTAATGTGTCTGCTTTTTAATATGCTATCTAGGTTGGTCATAACTTTCCTTCCAAGGAGTAAGTGTCTTTTAATTTCATGGCTGCAGTCACCATCTGCAGTGATTTTGGAGCCCAGAAAAATAAAGTCTGACACTGTTTCCACTGTTTCCCCATCTATTTGCCATAAAGTGATGGGACTGGATGCCATGATCTTAGTTTTCTGAATGTTGAGCTTTAAGCCAACTTTTCCACTCTCCTCTTTCACTTTCATCAAAAGGCTCTTTAGTTCTTCTTCGCTTTCTGCCATAAGGGTGGTGTCATCTGGATATCTGAGGTTATTGATATTTCTCCTGGCAATCTTGATTCCAGCTTGTCCTTCTTCCAGCCCAGCATTGCTCATGATGTACTATGCATATAAGTTAAATAAGCAGGGTGACAATATACAGCCTTGACGTACTCCTTTTCCTATTTGGAACCAGTCTGTTGTTCCATGTCCAGTTCTAACTGTTGCTTCCTGGCCTGCATACAGATTTCTCAAGAGGAAGGTCAGGTGGTCTGGTATTCCCATCTCTTGAAGAATTTTCCACAGTTTATTGTGATCCACACAGTCAAAGGCTTTGGCATAGTCAATAAAGCAGAAACAGGTGTTTTTCTGGAACTCTTTTGCTTTTTCGATGATCCAGCAGATGTTGGCAATTTGATCTCTGGTTCCTCTGCCTTTTCTAAAACCAGCTTGAACATCTGGAAGTTCACGGTTCACATATTGTTGAAGCCTGGCTTGGAGAATTTTGAGCATTACTTTACTAGCATGTGAGATGAGTGCAACTGTGCGGTAGTTTGAGCATTCTTTGGCATTGCCTTTCTTTGGGACTGGAATGAAAACTGACATTTTCCAGTCCTGTGGCCACTGCTGAGTTTTCCAAATTTGCTGGCATATTGAGTGCAGCACTTTCACAGCATCATCTTTCAGGATTCAAAATAGCTCAACTGGAATTCCATCACCTCCACTGGCTTTGTTCGTAGTGATGCTTCCTAAGGCCCACTTGACTTCACATTCCAGGATGTCTGGCTCTAGGTGAGTGATCACACCATCGTGATTATCTGGGTCGTGAAGATCTTTTTTTGTACAGTTCTGTGTATTCTTGCCACCTCTTCTTAATATCTTCTGCGTCTGTTAGGTCGCTACCATTTCTGTCCTTTATCGAGCCCATCTTTGCATGAAATATTCCCTTGGAATCTCTGATTTTCTTGAAGAGATGTCTAGTCTTTCCCAATCTATTTTTTCCCCTCTATGTCTTTGCATTGATCACTGAGGAAGGCTTTCTTATCTCTCCTTGCTATTCTTTGGAGCTCTGCGTTCAAATGGGTATATCTTTCCTTTTCTCCTTTGCTTTTTGCTTCCCTTCTTTTCACAGCTATTTTTAAGGCCTCCTCAGACAGCCATTTTGCTCTTTTGCATTTCTTTTTCTTGGAGATGGTCTTGATTCCTGTCTCCTGTACAGTGTCACAAACCTCCATCCATAGTTCATCAGGCTATCTGCCTAGCAGATCTAGTCCCTTAGTTATTATGTAATTAGCTGTTTAATGCTTTTATCCTCTGCTAGAATGTTAATCTCTAAGAGGGTGAGGACTGTGTCTGTCTTGTTCATCATTGTCTTTCCAACACCTAACATGGGGCTTTATATACTATAATAGGTACTCAAATATATTTGGTAAATGAATGAGAACTGCTTCATTCTCAGATTCTCCCAGCCTTCTGTGAGAAGAGTAATCTCTTTTCTTTAAGACTCACAGTATGTCTTGGTTTCAGCCTCTGAGAGGCACATGCAGATACCTAGGCCTCTCTCTTTCTAATGGAAGGTCACCTGGACTTGGATTTCATGTTTCTTTCCAGTTCTAGCTGTCTGCTTATGATGCTCAGAAACCATTCATCCAAGAGTTATTCAGTGCTTTAGCCCAAGTTAAAAGAACCTTTTCAGTGGTGAAAATTAGATTCAATTATTTTAATGGTTTTTTCATTATTTAAATACTAATATGAATGTTTAATAATTCATTTTCCATTATGATATATTGCATACCATATTATTTTATAGCTTCAGAAGTAGCAAACAAAATGATGTTTGTAATACTACTCAGTTTCTAGAAATGAATACATAAAAATGTATAATACACTTAACATTGTTTAACTTTAAAGACATCATTTTTCTCTGATTATAACAGTCTATGTTTACTATAGAAAATTTGGAACATTCACAAAAACAGAGAAGAAAATAAATATCACCTTTAATTCTAATACCTTAGAAATATACCACAAACATTTTCGTGTAGTTTCTGATAGTGTTTTTGTTATTGATACCATATAGTTCAATTTTTTAGAAAAATGAAATTATATGCATTTTTAGTTTTATATCCTGCCTGTTTTTTGGTAGATTGTGGGTACAAATTGGTATTCTCTCTTTGAAGGGAAATTAAAATTAATGATACAAATTTAAAATCCGTATACTCTTTGACTTAGCAATTCCATTTATTTTCTAGGTACATTCCATGAGCATGAAAAGATAAAAATGTAAAAGAATGTTTCAACAATAAATAATTTAAAGTAACCTAAATGTCCATATGGTACATTTACACAGTGAAATACTATTCAGCCATTAGAAAGAAAGTAGATGTCTTGTTTCTCATTCAGTTGTTAGAGAAAATGGATGATGTAGGATAATGTTAACAGTATGCACTCATCTGTGCAAAAAATTTGAAAACTTAAAACGGGCAATATGGGCACAAAAAGATTTCTTTTGATTTGTAAAACTGGTTCTTCTGGGGAGGAATATTGTTCTGAAGTGTTAGGAAGTTTTATTTTCCCTTGCATATACTTTTTTGCAATATAATTTTCTATTTTAATAGTCATGAGCATGTATATTATATTTTTTATTAAGAAAAATTAAAGATTTTTAAAAGGACCTGAAATTCCAATTTTCAGAAATATTTGTTGTTAACATTTTGATATATTTTCTCTCAGTCTTTTCCTTTGTGAGAGTATATGTATGCGTGTGGATACATATACATCCATGTGTATATGCTGGTACAAAACAATCCCCAATCCCCAAGATAATGGGGATTATTAATTATCAATCTGTATCTATAACTTTATATATTAATTTCTACCATTTACTAGTTTGTAATATTACTAGTTTGTAATATAGTAAATGGCAAATTGCTGCCATTTACTATATTGTAATGTTTTTATGTTAATGAATATTCTTTGAAAACAATATTTTGAAAAGCTATAAAATTTATGCACATACATATATCATGTATGAGCTTCCCTTGTGGTTCGGCTGGTAAAGAATCCACCTGCAATATGGGAGACCTGGGTTTGATCCCTGGGTTGGGAAGATCCCCTGGAGGAGGGAAAGGCTACCCACTCCAGTATTCTGGCCTAGAGAACATGGACTGTATAGTCCACTGGGTTGCAAAGAGTTGGACACAACTGAGTGACTTTCACTTTCACTTTTCATATATCATATGCATACATGTGAATCATTTATGTTGTTTATTCTTTTCTTTCTGACTAATTGAAGTAAGGCTGTGATAAATATCTTTGTGTATATTCAATTCCCCATTAATTTATTTAATCCCGTCTAAAATTATACTCAAAGAATAAATTCCTCAAAATAGAATTACTGGGAATTAAGGGTCTTTATACATACATTTAAGTTAATTTCCAGATTGTTTACAGTAGTTTACTGCCTTAGGTGTGGAAGAGATTGTCTATTTATGACAAAGTTAATTTTCCAAAATTAAAATAGCTTTGTTGCACATTTGATTAAAAATAAGTATACAAGTTCAGAAAATGTAGGAAAATAGTAAAAAGGAAAAATTACTATCCAGATATTATTACCATTAACACCAAGGTATACATCCAGATTCTTTTCTTACTATATAGTAACCTGATTTTATTTAACTTAATGTTTCTTTCCAAGCCAACACATCTTATGGAGGTACAGTATCTTTTTAATAAGTATACAGTAATCTATTAAGAGGTAATACTATAAATGGCTGTCTCAGGCTGGGTCCCCTGAGAAGCAGACTCTGAGTTGAATTTTAATAGGTAGGATATTTATTAAGGAGTGACTTTGGTATCAAAATCTATGGGAGGAAGGAGAAGGAAGCAGAACTAGAAAGAGAGAAGTTAAACTGGGATGCAAGCCCAATGAGAGCGTCAGTTGACCTCACAAAGAATTCTGGTGCTGAAATGCCACCTCCTGCCCCCAAGAATTATCCCACATTAGACTGAGATGCCAGGCCTTTCATACCCTGGCATTGCCTTGTCAATGGATATGGGCCATTCTGGGAAGAGACACACCTCTTTGCAGAGAAGACCATCTCTGAAGGAGCTAATAGCATTCCCAGAAATCAGGGTAACAAATCCTTCACTGAATAGTGATCTGGGCGCAGCATAGTATGATGTCCACTGCAGCTGAAACCAATCAGGACCCTGCAGGGCCTTTCTAGAGACAGCCTCCCAATCCCCCACCTCTCATTTGTAGCAAAGCTTTAACCTCCTAGGCCTTCCCCAAGTTCCAAAGAGCAAGTTTAATGAGAGAAGTCAGAAAATGCAGAAACAAAGGAAAAGAGTCTAAGACAAAATAATAATAGTTTAGCCATAAAGCAGAGTTAGGGCCTCCCTAGTGGCTCAGACGGTAAAGAATCCATCAGCAATGCAGGAGACCTGGGTTTGATCCCTGGGTTGGGAAGATCCCCTGGAGAAGGGAATGATGACCCACTGCAGTATTCTTGCCTGGAGAATTCCATGGACAGAGGAACCTGGTGGGCTATGGTTTATGGGGTCGCAAAGAGTTGGACACAACTGAGTGACTAACAGTTCTAAAGCAAAGTTAAGGACTTATAGTTCCTCCTCAAGGGCTATAGAAAATGTTCTGAGGCAGATCCTTTGAGCCGTTTTTCAGAAACTGATGCCTGCTGGTCCCTGGAGTCAAAGAACCCAAAGAGCTTGGGTTAGCAGCCTAGCTTGTAGCTCAGTGGGAGTCTCGCTGTGTTCGCTGGTAAAACTGGATTGCCTTTGGAGACCTGTACCTCCAACTCTGCAGAGCTGGGAGACAATTTTCCATGGATCTGTTTCTGCTGATTTTCCCTGAGGACACCAACAGCTTTTGTTCTGAGCTATCTTTTCAAGGATGTTTGTACAGGAACAACCTTAGAAGATAGAGTTGGTGTCTCTCTTCAGAATAAAAGACAAAGTTTTTTAGAAAATTGAAATATAGTTGATTTACAAGGATGTTTTAGTTTCTGGTGTACAGCAAAGTGATTCAGTTATATATATGCTATGCAGGCTAGTGTGCTAAGTCGTTTCAGTTGTGTCCGACTCTGAGACCCCAGACTGTAGCCCACCAGGCTTCTCTGTCCATGGGATTCTCCAGGAAAGAATACTGGAGCGGGTTGCCATGCCCTCTTCCTGGGGATCGTCTCAACCCAGGGATCAAACTTGCATCCCTTATGTCTCCTGCATTGCCAGGCGGGTTCTTTACCACTAGTGCCACCTGGGAAGCCCATATATGTTATATAAAGTGAAATTGCTCAGTCGTGTCCGACCCTTTGCGACCCCATGGACTGTAGCCTACCAGGCTCCTCCGTCCATGGGATTTTCCAGGCAAGAGTATTGGAGTGGGTTGCCACTTCCTTCTCCAGGGGATCTTCCTGACCCAGGGATTGAACCCAGGTCTCCCGCATTGCAGGCAGATGCTTTACCGTCTGAGCCACCAGGGAAGTTCCCATATGTTATATACACATATATAATATATATTATTTTCAGGTTCTTTTCCATTATAGGTTATTACAAGATATTACATATAGTTCCCTATGCTATACAGTAGATCCCTATTGTTTATCTATTTTATGTACAGTAGTGTGTATCCACTAATCCCAAACTCCTAATTTATCCCTCCCCCACTTTCCCTTTTGGTAACCATAAGTATGTTTCCTATGTTTGTGAGTCTATTTCTATTTTATAAATAAGTTCATTTGTGTCATTTTTTAAATTCCATGTATAAGTGATATGACATTTGCAGAAGACAGCTTGTTTACTGTTCAATATAATAAAGATAATGCATCTAGGGAAAAATTTGAGCAAGTTATTTGATAAAAGTTTCTCTAAACTCAAAATATGTCAGCCATGATACTGCTGTATCTATGTACAGCTGTGTCTAGACCACTCTACTTCTTCCTTATGGTTCTTGGGGAACAAGGGAAACCAGCATGAATGTAAGTCTCATGTTGCTTGCTGTGCTGTGAACATTAAAGTCTACTGACTCTGACCCAGGAGTTTCATGTCTTCTACCAGCATCTACAGTAGTGGCAGGCCAACTTGTCAGATTGCAAATTGGGTAAAATCTCAAAACCTTCACAGTTCTTGACAACTGTGTTATTACTAAGGATGGGAGAATTACAGCCCTGGGGCAGAAATGTTAATGTATTCTGTTTTCTAGTACAGGTAAATGAGAACTGCTTCTGATGCTTGTTTCTGAAAGAGATGGAAAAGAACCTGTGTCTATGTTATTCTACTCTAGCAAAGAATCATATTTTGTATCTTTTTCCATAATCAGTCTGGTTTTTGCAGGGACCAAACTGGTGAATAAAATGGAGGAATGATGGGGGATCATCATCCTTACATTCTGTAGATCTTTAGGAGTGGCATTTTCCCTCAGCAATACTTTTCAAAATGTATGTCTTAGCTAAGGGAGGGGGCAGATTCAGAGGTTTCCAGTTGGCTTGCCCCATCATGATGCCTATTACTTCATGGATCAAGGACTCAGTGTGGGACTTGTGCCCACTGTGAAATGTATCTCTTTCGATGACATATGTGAGTACTGAAGACATGACTAACATGTGAATCTACAGGCCATTGGGGCCACTGTGACCTGACCTGTGACTTGGATAGGACTTCACTTATTATATGGTCCCCATATGCACCTACTCTGAAAAGGAGGCCGTGATGATTCTCTGGGTCTCCAAGTATCAGTGTCAATTCAGATTCTATAATCAATAGTCCTTGAAAAATTTTATATATTCTCATTTTCCCAGTTGCACAGTTATCTGAGTAAATGGCCTTAGGCCCAAGGGCTCTGGACCAAACTTTGGTGAAAAATTGAGGGAATCCATTACTGACTACATCTGCAATGAGTTACAGGTTCCTTCCTCCTGGGGACCTGATCCCTTCTTAAGTTAGTGGGACTCCAGGTCTAAACACAGATTCATGTTTTAAAACTTGGCAAGGAATCATGCTTTTAATTGGGACAATTGCCTTAGTCTCCTATCAATTTTGAATTCAACTGATGATACAAACTGAGTCGCACCTTTATTGACTGCCCATCTATTTTTCCCCTAGGGACATCATATTCTAATAATGTCTCCATAATTCTTGTAGGTCACTTCCCCCAATTGCTCCTCTAAATTTATATGACAACAATTGTCCAACTTGGGTTCTGACCATTAAACACCACAACATGACCTCTGTCATTTGGGGGCCTTGTTGTCTCTGTTGGTATCAATAAAATTAGCTCCTTAATGGCTTCTTTTACCATCAGTTCTAGCTGATAAAAAGTCACCATGGAGCCTTGTAATCATACTGGTGTCCTCACAACGCTACATTTCTTGTGTCTTTACATGTGATGTAGCTTCCTAGCCTTTTGTAATCTGATCATCTGGTGGGTTTTTCATCTGTGCATAGTATATGGTCTGCTTAATCAATTGATTCTTTAAATTCTTTCTTCCGCTGTCTGTCAGGGCAGTTACGGATTTTAAACCAACTTTGTATGGATCATTGCTTTTTCCATGCTTCTAGAAATCATTCTCGGAGAAGGCAATGGCACCCCACTCCGGTACTCTTGCCTGGAAAATCCCATGGACAGAGGAGCCTGGTGGGCTGCAGTCCATGGGGTCGCTAAGAGTCGGACACGACTGAGCGACTTCACTTTCCCTTTTCACTTGCATGCATTGGAGAAGGAAATGGCAACCCACTCCAGTGTTCTTGCCTGGAGAATCCCAGGGATGGGGGAGCCTGGTGGGCTGCCGTCTATGGGGTCGCACAGAGTCGGGCACGACTGAAGTGACTTAGCAGCAGCAGCAGCAGCAGAAATCATTCTAGTAGCAAATTCACACTGTCTCCTGGAGGTTTAATTATGATGTTAAATCTTGACTACCAGGAGAATGCTCTCAAATCTAATTTCATCCTTATCCATCCTTACATTCCCTTGCTGTTCATCAGGCAGCCTCAAAATTCAATTCTACACATGCTCTCTCAGTTTACGCTGACTAGGTATTAAAGCTCCTTTGGAATATAGTTATTTTCCTAAATTATTAGATCCAGCACATTGAGATGTACCTTGAGTTAAGGCCTCTTGGACAGGATACAAACTGAGAACAAATCTTGAGAGGGAGGGCACTTGTCCTGATGGGAAGAAGTCTTTGTACCATCTCTGAATAATGGGAAAGGAACAGGTCTTAGCAGAGGAAGGTGGGCCACTACTAGGAATATCTTCATCTACTGTGTTAAGCCCCATTCTTTTCCAACCAGGGCCCTGACTTTGGCTTAATATATCTGTCTTGACTAAAAATTTAATTTTCGGAGCTTAGCCACTTTGAATTTATTTTGGTTTCCCACTGTAGGAGATGACAGTTACTTTGTGCACTACCAAAGTACTATAGTCTTCATTTTAGCTTTCGGTTGGTGATTAATCACTTAGCTTATCATTATCTTTTTACAGTGCATCAATCTGGCTAAGGAATAGGCACCTGTTTTAGTCAGCTCAGACTGCCATAACAAAATACCATAGGCTAGGTGACTTAAACACCTGAAATTTACTTCTCAGTGTTCTAGGAAGAGATCAAGGTGCCTGCCAGCTGATTCGGTTCCCAATAAACCTTTTCTTCTTGGTACGCAGACAGCAGCCTTATGGCTGTATCTTTATATGACCTTTCCTTCCCTGTGTGTGGTGGGGAGAGTGAGAAGAGGAGGTGGAAGGGAGGGGAATGTGAAGGAGACAGGGAGGAAAGGAGGGAGAGAAAGAGAGGTCTCTTCCTCTTAATTATAAGACCACCAATTCTATCAGATCAGGATCCTATTCATAAAACTTTGTGTGTGCTCAGTTGCTTCAGTCATGTCTGACTCTTTGCGACCCTGTGGACTGTAGCCCACCAGGCTCCTCAGTCCATGGGATCCTCCAGGCAAGAATACTGGAGTGGGTTACCATGTCCTCCTCCAGGGGATCTTCCCTACCCAGGGATCGAACCTGCATCTGTGTTCTCACATTGCAGGTGGATTCTTTACTGCAGAGCCATCAGGGAAGCCCTATAAAATTGTATTTAACCTTAATTACTATCTTCTAAAAGCCCTGTTTTCAAAGGCAATCACATAGGGGGTTAGGACTTCAACCGATGAATTTGAGGGAGCAGGACACAATTCAGTCCACGTTGTTGTCGTTCAGTCACTAAGTCATCTGACTCTTTGCAACCCTGTGTACTGTAGCATGCCAGGCTCCTCTGTTCTCTGCTGTCTTTCAGTTTGCTCAAATTAATGTCAATTGAGTAGAAATGCTTTCTAACCATCTCATCCTCTGCTGCCCCCTCCTTCTTTTGCCTTCAATCTTTCTCAGCTTCAGAGTCTTTCCCAATGAGTAGGCTCTTCAAGTGACCGAAGCACTGGAGCTTCAGCTTCAGCATCAGTCCTTCCAATGAATATTCAGGGTTGATTTCCCTTAGGATTGACTGGTTTGATCTCCTTGCAGTCCAAGAGACTCTGAAGAGTCTTCTCCAGCACCACAATTTGAAAGCATCAGTTCTTCAGGACTCAGCCTTCCTTATGGTTCCACTCTCATATTCATACATGACTACTGGAAAAATCATAGCTTTGACTATGTGGACATTTGTCATCAAAGTAATGTCTCTGGTTTTTAATACACTGTCTAGGTTTGACATAGCTTTCAAGGAGCAAGCGTCTTTTAATTTCATGGCTGCAATCACTGTCTGCAGTGATTTTGGAGCCCAAGAAAATAAAATCTGTTACTGCTTTCACTTTTCCCCCTCCTGTTTGTCACGAAGTGATGGGACTGGATGCCACAATCTTAGTTTTTTGAATGTTGAGTTTCAAGCCAGCTTTTTCACCCTCCTGTTTGACCCTCATAAAGAGGCTCTTTAGTTCCTCTACACTTTCTGCCATTAGAGTCGTATCATCTGCCTATCTGAGGTTATTGATATTTCTCCTGGAAATCTTGATTCCAGCTTGTGCTTCATCCAGCCTGGCATTTCACATGATATACTCTGCATATAAGTTAAATAAACAGGGTTACAACATACAGCCTTATTGTATTCCTTTTCCAATTTGGAACCAGTCAGTTGTTCCATGTCCAGTTCTAACTGTTGCTTCTTGACCTGCATACAAGTTTCTCAGGGGACAGGTAAGGTGGTCTGGTACACTCATCTTTTAAAGAATTTTCCACAGTTACACACAGTCAAAGGCTTTAGTGTAGTCAATGAAGCAGAAGTAGATATTTTCCTGGAACTCCCTTGCCTTGTCCATGATCCAACGAATATTAGCAATTTGATCTCTGGTTCCTCTGCCTTTTCTAAACTCAGCGAGTACATCTGGAATTTTGTCAGTTCACATACTGCTGAAGTGTAGCTTGAAGGATTTTGAGCACAACCTTACTTGCATAGGAGGAAGGGGGTGACAGAGGATGATGGTTGGATGGCATCATCAACTCAATGGACATGAGTTTGAGCAAACTCCAGGAGATAGTAAAGGACAGGGAAGCCTGGCATGCTGCAGTCCATAGGGTTGCAAAGAGTTGGACATGACTGAGTGACTGAAAACAAAACGAGAAATGAGCACAATTGTACAGTAGTTTGAATATTCCTTGGCATTGCCTTTCTTTGGGATTGGAATGAAACTGACCATTTCCAATTTGTGGCCACCACTCAGTTTAGTTCAGGTGTCCAACTCTTTGAGACCCCATAGACTGCAGCATGCCAGGCTTCCCTGTCCATCACCAACTCCCAGAGCTTGCTCAAATTCATGTCCATCGAGTCAGTGATGTCATCCAACTACCTCATCCTCTGTTATCCCCTTCTCCTCCTGCCCTAAATATTTCCTAGCATCAGGGTCTTTTCCAGTGAGTCAGTTCTTTGCATCAGGTGGCCAAAGTCTGGAGTTTCAGTTTCAGCATCAGTCTTTCCCGTGAATATTCAGGACTGGTTTCCTTTAGGACGGACTGGTTGGATCTCTTTGCAGACTAAGGGACTCCCAAGAGTCTTCTCCAACAACACCATTCAAAAGCATCAATTCTTGGGCACTCAGCTTTCTTTATAGTCCAACTCTCACATACACACATGACTACTGGAAAAACCAAAGCTTTGACTAAATGGACCTTTGTTGACAAAGTAATGTCTCTGCTGTTTAATATGCTGTCTGGGTTTGTCCTAGCTTTTCTTCCAAGGAGCAAGTGTCTTTTAATTTCATGGCTGCAGTCACCATCTGCAGTGATTTTGGAGTCCAAGAAAATAAAATCTGTCACTGTTTCCATTGTTTCCCCATCTGTTTGCCATGAAGTGATGGGACTGGATGCCATGATCTTAGTTTTTTGAATGTTGAGTTTTAAGCCAGCTTTTTCACTCTCCTCTTTCACTTTCATCAAGAGGCTCTTCAGTTGCTTCTTGCTTTCTGCCATAAGGGTGGTGTCATCTGCGTATCTGAGATTATTGATATTTGTCCCAGTATTCTTGATTCCAGCTTGTGCTTCATCCAGCCTGGCATTTCACATGATGTACTCTGCATATAAGTTAAATAAGCTGGGTGACAATATACAGCCTTGATGTACTCCTTTCCCAATTTGGAACCAGGCTGTTGTTCCATGTCCAGTTTGAACTGTTGCTTCTTGACCTGCATACAGATTTCTCAGGAGGCACGTCAGGTGGTCTGGTATTCCTATCCTTTGAAGAATTTCCCAGTTTGTTGTGATCCACACAGTCAAAGGCTTTGGCATAGTCAATAAAGCAAATGTAGATGTTTTCCTGTAACTCTCTTGCTTTTTCTATGATCCAGTGGATATTTGCAAGTTGATCTTTGGTTCCTCTGCATTTTCTAAATCCAGCTTGAACATCTGGAAGTTCACAGTTCATGTACTGTTGAAGCCTTGCTTTGAGAATTTTGAGCATTACTTTGCTAGTGTGTGAGATGAGCACAATTGTGCAGTAGTCTGAACATTCTTTGGCATTGCCTTTCTTTGAGACTGGAATGAAAACTGACCTTTTCCAGTCCTGGAGCCACTGCTAAGTTTTTCAAATTTGCTGGCATATTGAGTGCAGCACTTTCACAGCATCATCTTTTAGGATTTGAAATAGTTCAATAGTCCATCACCTCCACTAGGTTTGTTCATAGTGATGCTTCCTAAGGCCCACTTGACTTCGCATTCCAGGATGTCTGGCTCTAGGTGAGTGATCACACCATTGTGGTTATCTGGGTCATGAAGAAAGATCTTTTTTGTATAGCTCTTCTGTGTATTTTTGCCACCTCTTAATATCTTCTGTTTCAGTTAGAGCCATACCATTTCTGTCTTTTATTGTGCCCATTTTTCCATGAAATGTTCCTTTGGCATCTCTAATTTTCTTGAAGAGATTGCTAGTCTTTCCTTTTCTATTATTTTCTTCTATTTCTTTGCATTGATCACTGAGGAAGGCTCTCTTATCTCTCCTTGCTATTCTTTGGAACTCTACATTCAGATGGGTATACCTTTCTTTTTCTCTTTTGCCTTTAGCTTCTCTTCTTTTCTCAGCTATTTGTAAGGCCTCAACAGCCAACCATTTTGCCTTTTTACATTTCTCTTTCTTGGGGATGGTGTTGATCACGGCCTCCTGTAAATGTCACGAACCTCTGTCCATAGTTCTTCAGTCACTCTGTCTATCAGACCTAATCCTGTGAATCTATTTGTCACTTCCACTGTATAATCTTAAAGGATTTGATTTAGGTCACACCTGAATGGTCTAGTGGTTTTCCCTACTTTCTGAGTTTTCCAAATTTGCTGAGTTTTCAGCTCAGGCCACTGCTGAGTTCTCCAAATTTGCTGACATATTTAGTGCAGTACTTTAACAGCATAATTTTCTAAGATTTGAAATAGCACAGCTAGAGATTTGTCACCTACACTAGTTTTGTTAATCGAAATGCTTCTTAAGGCCCTTTTGACTCCACGCTCCAGGATGTCTGGAAACTAAACCATCACAGTTACCCAGGTCATTACAACTTTTCTTGTATAGTTTTTCTGGTATTCTTGCTACCTCTTCTTAATCTCTTCTGCTTCTGCAATGGCACCCCACTCCAGTACTCTTGCCTGGAAAATCCCATGGATGGAGGAGACTGGTAGGCTGCAGTCCATGGGGTCGCTAGAGTTGGACATGACTGAGAGACTTCACTTTCACTTTTCACTTTCATGCATTGGAGAAGGAAATAGCAACCCACTCCAGCGTTCTTGCCTGGAGAATCCCAGGGACAGGGAAGCCTGGTGGGCTGCCGTCTCTGGGGTCACACAGAGTCGGACATGACTGAAGCAACTTAGCAGCAGCTTCTGTTAGGTTCTCTCCACTTCTGACCTTTATTGTGCCCTTCCTTGTATGAAATATTCCCTTGATATCTCCAATTTTCTTGAAGAGATCTCTCTTTCCTATTCTATTGTTTTACTCTATTTATTCTGTTGTTTTCCTCTATTTCTTTTCATTCTCCATTTAAGAAGGCTTATCTCTCCCTGTCATTGTCTGGAACTCTGCATTCACTTGGCTGTATCTTTCCCTTTCTCCCTTGCCTTTTGCTTCTCTTCTTTCCTCAGCTATCTGTGATTCATGATTTAGTCTACCTACTAAATACCAAATCCAGTGAAACATAATCAGTGTCTCAGTGTTCATTTACTATAAGAAAAAAATTAAGTACAAAATATACATTGGCAGTTAAATGGACATATTGTAGTCTAATCATATAATGGAACACTACAGCAGTGCTAAAGAGGAATAAATAATTTCTATACACAACAATGTGGATGAATCTCAAAATAATTGTACCAAGTAAAGAAATTTTTTATGCTCAAAATTCTCCAAGCCAGGCTTCAGCAATACATGAACCATGAACTTCCTGATGTTCAACCTGGTTTTAGAAAAGGCAGAGGAACCAGAGGTCAAATTGCCAACATCCGCTGGATCATGGAAAAAGCAAGAGAGTTCCAGAAAAACATCTATTTCTGCTTTATTGACTATGCCAAAGCCTTTGACTGTGTGGATCACAATAAACTGTGGAAAATTCTGAAAGAGATGGGAATACTAGACCACCTGACCTGACTCTTGAGAAATCTATATGCAGGTCAGGAAGCAACAGTTAGAACGGGACATGGAATAACAGACTGGTTCCAAATAGGAAAAGGAGTTCGTCAAGGCTGTATATTGTCATCCTGTTTATTTAACTTCTATGCAGAGTACATCATGAGAAATGCTGGGCTGGAAGAAGCACAAGCTGGAATCAAGACTGCCGGGAGAAATATCAATAACCTCAGATATGCAGATGACACCACCCTTATGGCAGAAAGTGAAGAGGAACTAAAAAGCCTCTTGATGAAAGTGAAAGAGGAGAGTGAAAAAGCGGGCTTAAAGCTCAACATTCAGAAAACGAAGATCATGGCATCCGGTCCCATCACTTCATGGGAAATAGATGGGGAAACAGTGGAAATAGTGTCAGACTTTATTTTTCTGGGCTCCAAAATCACTGCAGATGGTGATTTCAGCCATGAAATTAAAAGACGCTTACTCCTTGGAAGGAAAGTTATGTCCAACCTAGATAGCATATTCAAAAGCAGAGACATTACTTTGCCAACAAAGGTCCGTCTAGTTAAGGCTATGGTTTTTCCTGTGGTCATGTATGGATGTGAGAGTTGGACTGTGAAGAAGGCTGAACGCCAAAGAATTGATGCTTTTGAACTGTGGTGTTAGAGAAGACTCTTGAGAGTCCCTTGGACTGCAAGGAGATCCAACCAGTCCATTCTGAAGGAGATCAGCCCTGGGATTTCTTTGGAAGGAATGATGCTAAAGTTGAAACTCCAGTACTTTGGCCACCTCATGCGAAGAGTTGACTCATTGGAAAAGACTCTGATGCTGAGAGGGATTGGGGGCAGGAGGAGAAGGGGATGACAGAGGATGAGATGGCTGGATGGCATCACTGACTCGATGGATGTGAGTCTGAGTGAACTCCGGGAGTTGGTGATGGATAGGGAAGCCTGGCGTGCTGCGACTCATGGGGTCGCAAAGAGTTGGACAAGACTGAGCAACTGAACTGAACTGAACTTAATAGATTATTCAGGGCTTCCCTGGTGGCTCAGATGGTAAAGAGCCTGCTTGCAATGCAGGAGACCCGGGTACAATCCCTGGGTCAGGAAGATCACCCAGAGAAGGGAATGACTATCCACTCCAGTATTCTTGCCTGGAGAATCCCATGGACAGGGTAGCCTGGCAGGCTACAAATCCATAGGCTCGCAAAGAATCACACATGACTGAGCAACTAACATTTTCCCTTTCAATATATTATTCAGTTTATATAAAATTCTGGAAAATGAAGTTAATCTATGGTGACAGAAAGCAGACCAGTAGTTGCCTGAATGGATGAATAAAGGCAGAGAGAGAGGAGAGAGGTGAAGTCACTCAGTCATGTCCAACTCTTTGTGATCCCATGGACTATAGCCTGCAAGGCTCCTCTGTCCATGGGATTTATCAGGCAAGAATACTGGAGTGGGTTGCCATTTCCTTCTCTAGAGGATCTTCCCAACCCAGGGATTGAGCCTGGGTGTCCTGCACTGCAGGCAGACTCCTTACTGGCTGAGTCAGGAGGGAAGTCCAAAAAAGTGAAAGTGACTCAGTCGTGTTTGGCTCTTTGAACAGTCCAGGCAGTTCTCCAGGCCAGAATACTCGAGTGGGTAGCTGCTTCCCTTCTCCAGCAGATCTTCCCATCCCAAGAATCAACTGGGTTCTCCTGCATTGCAGGCAGATTCTTTACCAGCTGAGCTATCAGGGAAACCCCAATAAAGGCAGAGAGGGATGGATTACAAAGTGATATGAGGCAACTTTTAGAGTTGATGGATATATTATCTTGATTATGGTGATGGTTCCATGGGTTTATATAGGTTACAGATTAGTAAATCATATACTTTAAATATGTGCAGCTTATTATATATCAATCAGACCTCAATATAACTGTAAAAAATAAAACTAAATCTACAAAACAAAACAAACAAAACATACCAAGTATCTGCCATATATACTAGTAAGTGCTTAATGCACATCTACCTAAACATCACTGAAAGAAGATGCTTATATTCATTGATTGTTTCCATGGTTTCAGAAAAACTGCAAGGTCCTGGTAACTTTTTATTAAAATTTGATCCCTAGAAATGTCATAACACTAAGATTAAAGAAAAAGTCCAAATGTTTCTGGAACTGGGTAATAGTGGCTGCTTCTTGAAAGAACTAAGAGGCTAGGGGGAAAAGATAGGTAACTTTTAAAATTGGTCACATGCATGTAGTATTTATATTAAGAGGTTCTTCTTCTCAATGTAATAGAGGAGGGCAAATTATAGAGGAGAGAACAGTGATCTAAGGAAGCAGCCATGAGCCAAGGAATGTGGGCAACCTCTAGAAGCTAGAGGCAAGGAAGTAGATTTTCACTTAGAGCCTCCAAAAGAACTCAGTCCTGTGGACACTATTTAGAGCTTCTGACTCTAGAACTGTAAGATAATAAACTTGTATTGCTGTAAAGCCACATGTTTTCGGCAAAATGTTACAGTAGCAATAGAAAACTAATATTAGATCCTAGTTCATCTCATAGTTGAGAAAATACTTATGTAAGTTTGACAAAATTAGTAGGAAACCAGCAAAAAAAGTTATTTTTAAGAAAAAATTTGATATTTAAAAAATGCAGTAAAAAATCACAGGAATTGATTTGAATGTGTTTCCATAAAATATTTTATCCAGTGATGATTTATAGCAAATAAAGCAAATTAAACATGTGTAAGCTTCTGGTGGTGATGATGAAATTAAGCAACTAGTCATTCATTGAGAGTAAGACCACACTTCCACCCAGTTTATCAGTATCACTGAATACTAGAATACACTAGACAATGCTTTAAGAGTTTTAAGGGAAAGTAAATTCAGTTATATTGACAGCATTACTTCCTATTCTTTAATATGTAGTTATTGAGGATATTCTTCTGAAAAACAAGAAGATTAACCAAGAACATAGACGAAGATTCTAGAAGAGTAGCTCCAACTTTGGAGCAGAGTAAAGGGAGGCTCTTAGCAGTACAGTAGAATTTAAGAACAGTTAGGCAAAGTAGGGGTAGAAGGCCAAAGGTCAGTCAGGTGTGATCACCAGAGGACAAAAGAAAGAGATCATCTCTGTAAAAGGATAGAGAAAACAGAAAAACTTGATTAGATAAACTATGTAAAACATACAGGAAAAAAAGTACAATTTGAAGCTCTAGAAGCAATAAAGCCAAATGAGCAGCTTATGGTCCAAGTATGATGCACGTATATTTGGGCAATGGATAATAAGGGGAGAGAATTTATTTGATCCTTGCTCTGCATGTTTTGAGTGGCTTTCTAGTGGTTGTGACAGAGGTCTTAAAGAGAAAGAGAAAGTGAAAGTTGTTCAGTTGGCTCTGACTCCTTGTGACCCCATGGACTGTCCATGGAATTCTCCAGGCCAGAATACTGGAGTGGGTAGTCTTTCCTTTCTCCAGGGGATCTTCCCAACCCAGGTCTCCCGCATTGCAGGTGGATTCTTTACCAGCTGAGCCACAAGGGAAGCCCAAGAATACTGGAGTGGGTAGCCTAGAGACGAAAATGTAATCCCGGCACTTTTCATAGCTTGGAAGTTGGCTGTTAATTTAGAATCAACTAATAGACAAAACACAAATGATATTGACTGTGTTTAAGGGAGGTGAGTAGAAGGTGGGAAGGAAGAATGGTGGTATTAACACTAGAACTGAAATATTATCGTAGGTTGAAGTATTACCTAGAGTTTCACAGTATTCTGTTAAAAGTTACAAAGATAACCAACAAAAGAGCTGAAACTAATGTAACTTATAAAGAAAGCTGAGCACAGAAGAATTGATGCTTTTGAACTGTGGTGTTGGAGAAGACTCTTGAGAGTCCCTTGGACTGCAAGGAGATCCAACCAGTCCATCCTAAAGGAGATCAATTCTGGGTGTTCACTGGAAGGACTGATGTTGAAGCTGAAACTCCAATACTTTGGCCACCTAATGCGAAGAGCTGACTCATTTGAAAAGATCCTGATTCTGGGAAAGATTGAGTGCAGGAGGAGAAGGGGACGACAGAGGATGAGATGGTTGGATGGCATCACTGACTCGATGGACATGGGTTTGGGTGGACTCAGGGAGTTGGTGATGGACAGGGAGGCCTGGCGTGCTGCGATTCATGGGGTCGCAAAGAGTCAGACACGACTGAGCGACTGAACTGAAGTATCAGAAGACTGGTTGTTAACACAATCCTCATCTTCTATGAGCGTGTCCTTAGATACTGTCTAAAACTGATATGAGAATATTTAGAAATACTGAAGTAATCACAAACAAAAACATGTAAAATAGGTTGTCCCTGGTGAATAGGCATAGAGGTAGAAACGATTAGCATGAGATTTGTTGCTTTTCATCACAAATTCTTTTGTGCAGTTTGTTACAGTATAATTTGTTTCATTTGTTGCCATTTGTGCACTTCTTTGATTGAAAAAAAATTAGAGACTGGTTGCTCTGTTTATATGGAAACAATAGTTTAGACATCTACCTTTATCAAAGTTGACTCCCTGAAATATGTCAGGCCTCCTTTCAGAATTTTTAAAATGAAATTCCAAGGACACCAAGATACTTGGACTAAGCAAATGGCTGTTCTACTGATACTTTACTCTTTACCCTAAATGATATTTACTTAGTTTCTCAGTCGTGTCTGACTCTTTGTGACCCCATGGATTTGTAGCCTGCCAGGTTACTCTATCCATGGGATTCTCCAGGCAAGAATACTGGAGTGGATAGTCATTCCCTTCTCCAGGGGGTTTTCTCAACTCAGGGATCAAACTCAGGTCTGCTGCATTACAGGCAGATTCTTTACTATCTGAGATACCACAGAAGCCCAAATGACATTTAAGAGTCCTTAATTCTACCATTACTAGCTCCAGCACTCTGCTTTCTTTTTTAAAGTGTCTGAGTAGTTCTTTTCCTCATTTTTTGGGGGGACAGAGTTTTTCCTGAATCCAGTTTTACTGATTCTGAAAGGGGAGGACTTCTGGTCTTGGGACAGAATTGATTTTTCATGTTTAGAAGGAGTTGGGAAAAAAGAGGGGTGAGATGAGGTGGGAGGTGGGAGGGAGGTTCCAGAGGGAGGGGATATATGTATACCTATGGCTGATTCATGCTGATGTATGGCAGAAACCAATACAATATTGTAAGGCAATTGTCCTTCAATTAAAAATAAATAAATTAAAATGTTTTAAAAAATGGAATGGAAAAAGTCACAGTTTAATTTGATAGGTAGGCCACTATGGCACATTACTGCCACCAGTTGGCAGCACGCCTTAATTGCAAGAGTAGAAAAGATGGGAAAACCATTTATGATTTTTGCAAAAGTCTAGCTGATAAACAACAGGAAATATCCTGTAGGCAAGTGAAAAATGCAAAGGAAGAATACTTGATTTGGGAAGAGTAAATTGAGACAGTGGTCATGATCCCTAAAATACTGTGTTACAGATATCCATGTGGTTTGTGGAGGCAGTCAAAATGAAGTATGATCAGAAGACTTTTCTTTAGTCTAAATATCAAGAGGTGTGTCTGGAACTCTATTATAAGGTATGGGAAAGGGGAGAATTATGAATAAAATGTTACTTCAAACAGTTTTTCTTACAAGATCTATATGAGGAAAACTATAAAATTCTGATAAACACAATCAGAAAAGAACGAAATAAATGAAGAGATGGCTAGAAAGACTCAGTATCATCAAGACCTCAGTTCTTCCCAAATTGATCTTAGATTCAATGCAATACAAATGAAAATCCCAGCAAGTTATTTTATGAATATCAACAAATTGATTCTGAAGTTTATATCGAGAGGCAAAAGACCCAGAATAGCCAGCATAATATTGAAGGAGAGGAACAAAGGTACCAGGACTAATGGTACCTGACTTCAAGACTTAAATATTAAGGTACAGTAATCAAGACAGCTGTGGTACTCATGAAAGAATAGACAAATAGATCAATGGAAGAGAACAGAGAGCCCAGAAGTAGACTCCTATAAATATAATCAACTGATCTTTGACACAGGAGTAAAGGTAATATAGTAGAGTAAAGATGGTTTTTTCAATAAATGTTGCTAGAAGAACTGCATACCCACATCCCCCCCAAAGAAGAATCTAGACTCAGGTCTTAGATCCTTCACAAAAATTAACTCAAAATGGATCATAGACCTAAACGTAAAATGCAAGACTATGAAACTCCTAGATGATAATTTAGGAGAAAATCTAAATGACCATAGGTAGGGTGATACCTTTTTATGTATTACCCAACTCTAAAGACACAATCCATGAAAGAAATAATTGATAAGCTGGACTTTCATAAAATTAAAAACTTCTGCCCTGGAAAAGACAATGCCAAGAGAATCAGAAGGCAAGCCACATACTGGGAAACAATATTTGCAAAAGACATATCTGATAAAAGACTGTTGTACAAATAACTCTTAAAACTCAGCTATAAGAAAACAAACAACCCAATTTAAAAATGAGCCAAAGACCTTAATAGACATGTCACCAGATACACAATGGCAAACATGCACACGAAAAGGTGGTCTACATAATGTGCCGTCAGAGAAGTGCAAATTAAAGCAACAATGAGATATCATAACATGCTGATTAGAATGGCCAGAATCTGGAACACTTTCAGCACCAAATGCTGATGAGGATATGGAGCAACAGCAACTCTCTTACATTGCTGGTGGGGGTGCAAAATAGTACTGCCACTTCGGAAGACAGTTTAGCAGTGTCTTACAAAACTAAAGAGACTCTTACCATATGATCCAGCAATCACACTCCTTGGTATTTACTCAGAGGAGTTGAAAACTTATGTCTGCACAAAGACCTATATAGGAATGTTTGTTGTTGTTGTTTAGTGACTCATTTGTGCCCGATTCTTTGCGACCCATGGACTGTAGCCCACCAGGCTCCTCTGTCCATGGGATTTCTCAGGCAAGAATACTGGAGTGAGTTGTCATTTCCTTCTCCAGGGGATCTTTCTGACCCAGGAATTGAACATGCATCTCCTGCATTGGCAGGTAGAGTCTTTACCACTTAGCCACTGGGGAAGTCCACAGGAACTTTATTCATAATTGCCAAAACTTGGAAGCAAACAACAGGTCCCAGTTACGTGTGTGTGAGTGAATGAATAAATAAGACTGTGGTATATCTGGACAATGAATTATTCTCTAAAAAGAAATGAGCCATTAAACCATCAAAAGACATGGAAGAGGCATGGAAATGGCTAAAATGCATATTACAATGTGAGAGAAGCCACTGAAAAGGCTACCTATCCATATGACAATAAAAATTAGTGATTTCCAGGGATGAGGGAGGAGGAGGGATGAATACAGAGTGTGGAGGATTTTTAGGGCAATGAAAAAACTATTATAATGATGGACGTATGTCACTACACATTTGTCTAAACTCATAGAAAGTACAATACTAAGAGTGAAGCCTAGGGAATTGCCTGTGGACTTTGAGTGATTATAATATGTCAATATAGGTTTATCCTCAGTAACAACTGTATCATTCTGGTGAATGATGTTGATTACAGGGGAGGCTATACATGTGTGCACGCTCAATTTTGTTGTGAACCTAACAGTGCTCTAAAAAAAAGTCATTAAAAAAAAAAAAGGCTTCTGTGAAAGGAATGCAATCATTACTGTCATGAAGCAAGTTGGCTGAATGTCTTTTACTTTAAGCAGGATTCTAAGGTCAACGGAATAACTTTGAAATCTTCTTCATGCTAAAATTATCCAGAAGGGAAAAAGATGTAAGTTCAGTCAAAATTTAGAAGGAGTTCTGCCATCTAAATAGCCACAAGTTAGCTTTTTATAAGGCAAAGTTCTTCACATTGTTGGGTAATAAATGTTAACAATTTATTCTGTGAAGCATTTATATTACATTTACATGTAATTCTGTAATGTAATTAAAAATTTATAGTAATAAAACTTTCAAATTTAGTATTTTATGTTTATATACTTTTGGACCAGATTGGCTAAGAGATTGAGTTGAAACAAAAGTCTAATAGGCATGTGCTTCCTCTTTAGACAACTAACCTATCAACCTGAATCTTCAAAGTGGGTCAGGTCTCATTTCAGGTCAAATATTTGTTCTATTGATACTTTACTCCCTACCCCAAATAATACTTAAGAATCCTTAGCTCTATCCACACTAGTTCCAGGTATTCTTTTTGACATTTTTGTTCATACCTCTAACTTGAAGCTGTTAATAAAAATTGTGGTGTTTGAAAACCGTTGCCGAGGTCTTTGGACTCTTGGTTAAGAATTTCATGAAAGCAGAGGCTCCTGGGAAACATATGGCTCTGCAACAGTCAACTTGTTGTAGGACCTATAGACTTCTCTGGTGGCTCAGACGGTAAAACGTCTGCCTACAATGTGGGAGACGCAGTTTTGATCCCTGGGTTGGGAAGATCCTTTGGAGAAGGAAATGGCAACCCACTCCGGTACTCTTGCCTGGAAAATCCCATGGACGGAGGAGGCTACAATTCATGGGGTTGCAAAGAGTCAGACATGACTAAGCGACTGAACTTAAACTTTCTACTTTATCTTGGGCTTCTCTGATAGCTCAGTTGGTGAAGAATCCGCCAGCAGTGAAGGAGACCCCAGTCTGACTCCTGGGTTGGGAAGATCTGCTGGAGAAGAGGGATAGGCTACCCACTCCAGTATTCTTGGGGTTCCCTTGTGGCTCAGCTGGTAAACAATCCGCTTGCAATGCGGGAGACCCGGGTTCCATCCTTGGGTTGGGAAGATCCCCTGGAAAAGGGAAAGGGTACCCACTCCAGTATTCTGGCCTGGAGAATTCCATGGACTACAGTCCATGGGGTCAGATGACTGAACTGCTTTTACTTTATCTTATCAAATAGTTAAAAGTTGAATGTACCTGATATTACAAAGCTACTAAGAGGAATCAGAAACTTGAGTAAGAAAGATGTATTATTTTAAATGTTGAATTTTGCACTGGAGCTTCCTGTCAAGAAAGCTGAATATGAGGAATGCTAAGGGAAAATCAGGAACAGATAGTAATTTAAAGAGATTTTTGAAGGGCAATAATGTAGTAGAGAACACCACAGAGAGCCTTAAGAGTTGACCTATGGGTTGGAAGAAAGAGGAGGCACTAGCAAAGGAATACAAAGACCAGAAAACCAGGTAGACTGATCCCAGGAATTGTCTTAAAAAGGGTGGGGGCGGGGGTGGGGGGGGCGGTGGGGACAGGGTTTCAAGAAGGGGATAAGGATTGGGTGTGCCAAGAAAAAGAGGATGAGAAAATGGTTGAAGCTTGAGCATGGTTAGAACTTGAGCACTTTATAAAGTGTAAATTCAGTTTGCCATTATGGGTTAGATTGATAAAAGGTAAGGAATAAGGTGGAAGTGAAAGCAGGAGACAGTGAAAAGAAGGTTGATATTACAGTAACAGGCGGTAGTAGTACAAATTTTTAAAAAGCCCTTGGAAACTGTTGAAAAATAGAAGCCAACGGCTAAGATACTGAAGATATAAGGTCCTAGGAAAGTAGAGGTGGAAGGAGGAAATAGGAATGAACGACATAGGTAGTCCTGGAAGAAGCACTGATCTGGGGGAGAAGGAGAGGGGGAGAATGAGTCAATTTGGTGAGAATTTGAAAGGTCATGAACACGGCGTGTCAACAATATTTTAAGATGGAGAGAATATTAAACTGGAATTTCATGGCTCTGATCCCTGTTAATCAGAAGATTTTATCTATTAGTATGGATCGGGATTGGCACCTTAACAAGGAAAATGAGAAACAGTTTGTAGAGAATACGATAGGAATTCATCCAAAGATGAGTTTATATTATATATATATATATATATATACATATATATAAAGTGGGAGTGCAGTCACGACTTCATAGCCAACCAGGTAGAACTGGGGCTTTCTCCAGTGAAAAACCACACAGTATGACCTTTGAGAGAGAAATCAGAAATTGGGATAATTTATTGGAGACTGACCCTTAAGACTATAAAGGAGTCGAGCGATTCTAAGGCAATACAGAAATAGAGCTTGCTGGCTACAGTAACAAGAGAATTTAGTCATAAATGGGGCTGATGACCTGCGAGATTAAGGATTCACTTCTGTATTGAAAGTTTTGAGTGGGTGAAAGGTAGGAGCCACGATCAGGCAGAGGCAGGGGGTAGAGTAGGGAAAAGGCGACATTCAAAGGCATATTTTGGGCATGATCTCACGCTAGTCAATTGTTTCCCTTTTGGCAGCTAAACGGCTAGGATTCTCCCGTCCATTTCAGAGCTACTGAGAATAGTCTTAGGCTGTGGAAGGAGAAATCTGATTCCAAAGCGGAGGCTGTATTTTCTCAATCTACTTACATTCTTTCCTCACTAACTAGCCAATGCTGCCGCCTTATGCAAAGCCGGCACCACGGAAAGGATCTGCTTTAGAGGCAGTGACGACGCCAATCGGCCTGGGGCGCGCAGTGTTGCGTCTAGATGCACGGCGAGGGAGGTCCCAAACAGCTCTCAAAACCTTTTCACCCAGGCCCGGGAAAGCACCTCGTCAACCGTAGACAATAAATCGCTCGTACAATGCTAAGCTCTGAGGCCCTGGTTGACACCAGGAGAGGCGGGAGCGTGGTTTAGCGCTGCCACCCTTCCGCTTTTCTGCAGAGGCGGGGGATGGGGGCAGCTGGACCGGGCGGGGCTGCGCTAGTCCAGCGACCTGGGGAGGGGCCGCGGTGAAGGGGCCAGGGGCGGGTTTCCCTCCTAGGTCTCGGAAAAGCTCCAAAAATGGCGGGCGGCAACTCAGCTAGCGGGGCGCGCAGGCGCCACTGCCGCCATCCTTCCGCCCGCCTCGGGCGGCCCACGAACCTCCACAGCCCCCTCACGGAGAGGTATCCGCCGCTTGCGATTGGCTGAGCTGGGCCAGCGCTCCGTGCGGGGGCCGGGCCGCCACGCAGAGGCCACGTTTCCCGCCCCGCTGGTGCGCGTGCGCGCAATCCCCACAGGAAAGCGTTCGCGCGCGTCCCCGCCGCGGCCCCCAGCTCGCGCCTCAGCTCCCTCCCCTTTCCGGGCAGGCCCGTCCCGTCAGCGAGGCAGTAAGCACCGCGGCCAGCAGAGGGCGGTCCGGACCCAAGTCTGCAGCGGCGCCATTGGCGTGTGGAAAATGCCACCAGATGGCGGGTTAGGATTGCAGCTCCGTTGAAGGCGCGGCCCCCGCTCCCGAACCCCCGGCGACCACCCCGTAACAACCCCCCCACATCGGGAATAACACACCGGAGACTTTTGGGGGGAAACTAGGTCGACGGCCGGCGGTGCCCGGATGGGCAGCTGAGGTGAGCGCGGGCGGCGGCGACGGCGGCGGGGGGCGGGAAAGAGGGGGAATGCGGCGGCAGCGGCGCGGGGGCTGGAAGCGCCGATCCAAGATGGAGGCCGGGCGAGAGCGAGAGAGCGCGAGCGGAGAGCGGGCGGGCCGGGCGCGGGCCCCGCGCGGGGGAGGGAGGCCGCGCAGGCCTGTGCGGGGCGCGGCGGTCTCCGGCCGTCCGGGCGCCAGTGGGGACGGCTGTGGGCGCGGCGGGTACCCCGGAACCCTAGTCGCTCCGCACCCCTCCCGCGGGCCCCGAAAATTGTGCCCCCGCCCGCTCGGGCACTACGGCGACGGGCGCGGAAGCCTTTGTGGCGCGCTCGGGCCCGCCGCCAAGCCCGCCCTCCGCCCCCCCGCCCGGACTCTCGGGACTCGCCCGCGCCCGGCGGGGCCGGGCCGAGGCGGCTGGTGCGAATGCCATCCGCCGCCCTGCGTTTCTGCGGTGTTTTAGCGGCGGCGGCGTCGTCACATGACAACGAGCTCGCCTCGGCTGAGGGGCCTGGGGGTCGCTCGGCGAGGCGACCGGCCCAGGCCTCTTCTCAGTGGGGAGGAGCGGGGGGCTGGCGCCTGGGGCAGAGGGGACGTCAAAGCCGGGCCTTTCCCGCTATCTGCCCTCCCCGCCCCCGACGGAGGCCTCCTTGTGAAACGTGTGCAGGCCGGAGCACTGCCCCGCTAGTTTTCCAGCCCCCCGGGAGACGAGGCCAATAAAAGTTGTTTTCCCTCCTTTCTCGGGGTGGGGGCGGGGTGAAGAGCTAGGAAACGGGAGTGCTTGGAGTTGAACCTGGGCCTCAATTGGAGAGTCCAAACTGGGTGCTTCTTGTGTGCTATGGGGACTAAGAAATTTTCAGGTTTTAGGATAGTCACGTCACCTCTTCTACCTACATTTAAAATGTTAACCGATTCTCTTCATATTGCAGAGAATCGTGCCCCGGGAGTGTAAAGCAGGGGATGGTTTTGGGCACTTATAGATTCAAACCAATGCTGTTTGTATGCGACGATAGCGAATTATTTGCTGTTCGTCGATGTTAAGATGATGTGTATAGTTTATTTTCGTGATTGTGACTAGAGAGGAGTTTTTTTTTCTTTCATCTCTTCGCGAACGTAGTGTTTATGAAAGTATTTGACATGGCATAAAGAAAGTTGTGTGATTTGTGACTTACGTGGTATTTGACTCCATCTTTTAGATTTTCATGTGTCTTTTTCAGAAAATTGCAAATTCTGATGGTGAAACACTTAGGAAAATAAAGATTCAGAACAGTGAAAATAAAAACAACTTGTGTATTGTATTGAATAGTGTACCTTGTACTCATATTTATACTGTACGAAAAATTCAGGCTAAAAAAATTTGCTCCAGGGAGGAAATAGCGAAAAGTTCGGGAAGGTTGTTTACTTGCTTTCAGATTTTGAGAATAGTTATAACACAAGTAGTTTGCTATCTAAATAAAGTACTAGAAGAATCGACAGGAGTTTTGCTACAATTTTTTCGTTATATTTAAAAACGTACATTAAGTTTACTCCGGTGGTCTATCAATGGTCATTTTAACAACCAAGCTACTTGATTGGAAATTCCTCAATATCCACTTCAGTTTTGATATTCTGGCAAAACTTAGGGGTATTTAAATATATGTGAAATGTGGAAAATTGTTATTTTCCATATGGAAAATGTTGCTAGAATTGCTTCCTTTGAACACAGTATACAAATACTGTTGATTTGAATAACTTTCTTAAAGCCTTAAGGGGGCTGTGGTAGGAAGAGAGCCCAGGACTGAAGTTATTTTAAACTTTTCCTAGGTATTTGATCTTTGTGGTGTCGCTCTTTGAGCCTTACTTTCCTTATCACTAAAATGAAAATTTTTGGCTTGTATATATATATATTTTAATGTATAGCGAGGTATCACACATTTAGTAGCTTCAGTTCAGTTGCTCAGTTGTGTCCGACTTTTTGCGACCCCATGAACCGCAGGACGCCAGGCCTCCCTGTCCATCACCAACTCCCGGAGTTCACTCAAGCTCATGTCCATTGAGTCCGTAATGCCATCCAACCATCTCATCCTCTGTCGTCCCCTTCTCCTCCTGCCCTCAATCTTTCCCAGCATCAGGGTCTTTTCCAGTGAGTCAGCTCTTTGCATCAGGTGGCCAAAGTATTAGAATTTCAGCTTCAACATCAGTCCTTCCAATGAACACCCGGGACTGATCTCCTTTAGGATGGACTGGTTGGATCTCCTTCCAGTCCAAGGGACTCTCAAGAATCTTCTCCAACACCACAGTTCAAAAGCATCAATTCTTCGGTGTTCTGCTTTCTTTATAGTCCAACTCTGACATCCATACACGACTACTGGAAAAACCATAGCCTTGACTAGATGAACCTTTGTTGACAGTAATGTCTCGACTTTTTAATATGCTGTCTAGGTTGGTCATAATTTTCCTTCCAAGGAATAAGCGTCTTTTAATTTCATGGCTGCAATCACCATCTGCAGTGGTTTTGGAGCTCAGAAAAATAAAGTCAGCCACTGTTTCCACTGTCTCCCCATCTTTTTGTCATGAAGTGTTGGGGCCAGATGCTATGATCTTAATTTTCTGAATGTTGAGCTTTAAGCCAACTTTTTCACTCTCCTCTTTCACTTTCATCAGGAGGCTCTTTAGTTCTTCACTGTCTGCCATAAGGGTGGTGTCATCTGCATATCTGAGGTTATTGATACTTCTCCCGGCAATTTTGATTCCAGCTTGTGCTTCATCCAGCCCAGCGTTCCTCCTGATGTACTCTGCATGTAAGTTAAATGCAGAGTACATTTAGCAGCTTCCAACAACACCTATTTATTATCTCACAGTTTATATAGGTGAGAAATCTGGGTACTTTGTAGCGGGGCTTTCTGTTCAACATCTCACCTGGCTAAAATCAAGATGTTGGGCGTGCTGGCTCAGTTCTCATTTGAGACTTAGGACCTTCCATGCTCACTACTTGTTGGCAGAATTTCCTTGTGGCTGTATGACTGGACTCACCATCTTCTTTCTAGCTGTTGGCAGGGCTTTCTCACTTCCTTACCACATGTCGTATAGGCATTTTCACGTCATGACTTTTTGCTTTCATCCAGGCAAGCAAGAGTAAGTTGCTCTGGCTTCCTCTGTCTTTGTCCTCTGGACTCCCTTAGGAGACTCCTTTTTAAAGCTGATCTAATTAGATCAGACCTACTCAGGATGATCTTTTTGATGAACTCAACTGATTAGGGACCTTAAGTACATATGCAAAAATCTTTTTGCCATATAGCAATCACAGGAGTGATACCCCATTATAATTACAGGTCTCTCCCATACTGGAGGGTTGCTTATGAGGGTGAGTCACTGTGGTTTGTTAGAATTTTGCTTGCCACGGGGACAGAAGTATCTTTACAATTTAGAATCTTTATGTACAAGAAGACCACTTAGGCAAAGCAGTAACCCCACTTGATAAGTTTACTCATACTTGTTTTGTCTTTATGCTTTTTCCTCTTTGTATTTCCTGGTACCTCAGTTGAAGTGCCTGCCTCTATAAAAATATTTTATTGTATATAAAAGAAATTAAAAATTAAAAAGTTAAGTAGAAAGGCAAAAAAAGGACAGTGGAGATTATGCAGTTCTCATCATTGCTTGATACCTATTGTTTTACTCATTTTAGGAATGTGATTGAATCTCAGGGAAGTTAAGAAATATAAATGACTAAGATCACCCTCCTATTAAGTGGCAGGTAGATTTACAAACTTATTACATCAGACAGTTGCTGTGGTATGGTTGGTCCAGTTACTTTTGAAGAGAGAATTGTGAAAAAGAATAATTATTTAAAATGGAGTACAGATATTGAAAAGTGTTAGTTGTTCAACCATGTCCTACTCTTTGCAACCCCATGGACTATAGCCTCTCTCCATGGAATTCTCCAGGCTTGAATACTGGAGTGGGTTGCCGTTTCCTTCTCCAGGGGATCTTCCCTACCCAGGAATCGAACCTAGATCAACTGGTGGACAAAGAGGGGAGCAAAAATTGGTCATGGTATATTGGAGGTTTCACAGTCTAAGAAGCAAAATATCTTCAAAAGAAGGCAATTTAGTTAAGAATAAGATTTAGAGACTATAACCAGGAGTTAAAATTGTTCAGGAGATACAGCTAAATTTCTTAATAGAGAGGTGATAAAGTAAGGGCTTGGTAGATCTTTGTTAGCTGAATTAAAATATGTCTCTAGAATTTATAGGATCCTTGCTACTGTGATACTGTAGGGAAAAGAAGGAAGCGGAGAATTAAAAGGATGCTCTTGCATAAGCCTAGGAAAGATGATTCTTGAGGTGGAAATAAGGATGTGTCTACAGAGGAGAAGGGATCAGTTTGGTAGTCAAGAGGACAGGATCCCAACTTCCTGAGTTTTAGTGCTGAGAGAAACCTTGTTTTTGACAAATGAGATTCTATTTAATTGAGCTTTAAGTAGGTCATAGGCCAGTTGGTTTTATAGAATCTTTTCTCTGTGTACTAATTCACACCTTATTGCTTCTTTCAAGTTTCTTCCCTTTCCTTTTCTGTGTTCTTGCCAGTTAGTGCTTAAAGGATAGTCAGTCCTACCTTCTTTATAGGATACATTCCTTTGTGCTGTGAGCCTAAATGATGCACCAGTTAGTCCTTCAAATTTCTCTATAGAGTTTTGCTGCAATTAAACAGCTCTGCTGCTAAGTCACTTCAGTCGTGTCCGACTCTGTGCGACCCCATAGACGGCAGCCCACCAGGCTACCCCGTCCCTGGGATTCTCCAGGCAAGAACACTGGAGTGGGTTGCCATTTCCTTCTCCAATGCATGAAAGTGAAAAGTGAAAGTGAAGTCGCTCAGTCGTGTCTGACTCTTAGCGACCCCATGGACTGCAGCTCACCAGGCTCCTCTGTCCATGGGATTTGTCCAGGCAAGAGTACTGGAGTGGGGTGCCATTGCCTTCTCCAAACAGCTCTATAGATGGCTTTTAACTTATTGGAAGACAAAGTTACAAAAACATTTAATGTTGTGACCCAGTGCAAACACACACTATGGAAATAACACTTAACTTTTATGCAGTACATGCTGATATATTGTATATATTTTTGAAACTAAGAATGCTGGTTGCAGCTCACTTATGTGATTTATAGCAACCCTTTCACTTGGCTGAATTATAATCTCATTGTTAATTGGGAGAGTGCGAAGTAAAACCAAACCATAAGAAATCATTTCACTTCTATCAGATTGGCAAATACTAAAAATTCTGATGATATCAAGTGTTGGTGAGAATGTGGAGAAATTAGCCTACCACTTTTGGAGGGACATAGTCATTTTGTAAAAGAAAGTGACTTTTGTAGCAGTAGAATACATGTACGTTAACCTAGTAATTATGTTTTTGTCTTTTTATTCCTAATGAGAGAAATTCTTGTATGCTGGGATATGTGAACAAAAATGTTTGCAATAGCCAAAATGTAGCCAAAATGTTCATCATTCTACCACTGTTTTTCAAATACCAGTGGTGATTTTCAAATGATAAAATAATCTTGATTTGTAGGATAACCTCACTTGGTCACAGTGTATTATCTCTTTTACATTTAATGTTTTGCTAGAATTTGGGGATATTTTTTCATCAGGAATATTATTTTGTAGTTTTCTTTGATTGTAATGTCTTTGTCAGGTTTCAGTATTTGGATTAGGATACTCTCAAAAGTATCCTAGTGGCTCAGACGGTAAAGCGTCTGTCTGCAATGCAGGAGACCTGGGTTCGATCCCTGGGTTGGGAAGATCCCTGGAGAAGGAAATGGCAGCCGTCTATGGGGTCGCAAAGAGTCGGACACAACTGAGCAACTTCACCTTCACTTTCACTCAAAAGTATGGGAGGTGTTCCCTCTACTTACTGCAATATTCCTTGACTGGTAGAATTCATCAGTGATACCGTTTGGACTTAAATTTTTTTCTTTTTTTGTAGGGAGACTTTTGGTAAGTTCAAATTCTTTTTTGTTTTTAATTGGACATAGATTTTGTTTCATCTTATGTTAATTTTGGTGTATTTTTAAAGAAGTTTGTTGACATTGATTTCTGTGCAATTCCCTTGTCATCTTTAGGATGTTTGTAGGATTTGTATCTATATCTCTTTAATTTCTGATGTTATTAGTGTGTTCTTTCTTTTTTTTCTTGACCAGTCTAATTCTTGGTCTATCTGTATATCTTTTCAAAAATAACAATGTTGGTTTTCTCCGTTTGTCTTTTCTCTCTCATTTTTTTCCTGTTGTTTATAATTTTTTTCCCCCATGTATTTTGCTTTTCCTTTTCTTGCTTCTTAAAGTGGTTAGAGATTTCAGACATTTCTTGTTTTCTAATTTAAATATGCAAAGCTCTAGATTTTCTTCTAAGCACTGCCGTTGCCTACAGATTTTGATATTCTTATTATCATTTACTTCGGAATAGTTTCTAACTTGCTTTGTGATTTCTTTGTTGACCCAGGGATTATTTAAAAAGGGTTTTGTTTAATTTTCAAATATTTGGCATTATTTTAGATATCTTGTTATTTATTTCTAACAATTTCATTTTGAGGCTTGAGATATATGCTGTATAATTTTAATCTTTTCAAATGTATAGAACCTTGAGTTATGGTTCATTATGTGGTTTATATTAATATACTTTTCACACTTGAAAAAAAAATACATATTCTGCAATTGTATGGTGTACTATTCTGTAAAATATCAGTTAGATTCAGGTGTTTTGGTAGCATTTTTCAAATCATTTGTGTGTACTGTTTTTTTTTTGTTTGTTTGTTTTGTTTGTTTTTTGGTCTAGTTATATCAGTTGCTGAGAGGGATGTTAAAATATCTAACTATGACTGTTGAATTACGTATTTCTCCCTTAATTTTGTTGTTTTTTGCCTCTATATTTTGAAGCTATGTTTCTAGGCACATTCAGTTAATACAGCCACTCTAATTTTCTTGAGCTTACTGTTTCTGTAGTGTATTTTCTTCTATCCAGTTACTTTAAATTTTTCTTTGTGTTTAAAATGTCCCTCTTGAAGGCAGCATATAGTTGAGTTTTGCTTTTTTAAAAATCCATTCTGACAGTATGGAAGTGGCATCTTTCGGTTTGATTGAACATTGATTATGTACTAATGCCTGTCAAAAAATGTGGAAGTTCTAAGATTTTACTGAGATTTAACTTGCTAACAAGTTAACCTGCTACAGTTTAATGGAGTCATGAGACTCCTTGGTCAGAGATGAACAGTGCACTACAGCAATAACAGTAGCCACAGCATCAGCATTGGTGTCAGATCTTGGAGCCCCACTTTGTACATGGTAGAGTGAAGATGTGACACCTACATGTGTATTGGGTTGTGTTAGAGGAGAGGAATCCCAAGCTTAGAGAAACTCGTATTTTTGTAATGGGTTATAAGCATACCTCTCCTTTTCTCTGAGGGAGATGCTATTTCTCTTTCCCAAGATAATTCACTCTACAAATATACTTGAAAATGTTGGATCAAAGACAGTTGGTGTCTCTGTTTTCAAGATAGGCAGAAAAACAAGAGATCCATGGAAAATTCTTTCAAAACTGCCCAGTGAATTGTCTCAATTTCCCCTATGTAGCTTAGATTTTTCTTTTCTTTGTTAGATGGCCCCGGCCTAGCTTTCCACTTCTGTCTCTGCACTGTACTTCTCTCTGGGTTTTATGCTCTCACTAGATTGATTTCATACTTTATCCCACGTCCTTCATGTCTTTGTTCTGGTGTATAATGTGTGTGTAAGGAACACTCCTTGAGTATTTACTGTATACCAGTAAATATTTTGCAATAACCCTGTGAAGAAGTTATATTGCTATTTTCTGTTTTAAAGGTTAGGTTAAATTTATTTAATCTTAACTAGATAAGTTTATTAGGTTTGATTAAGTCTCATGTTTGTGATGAGGGAGGGACACATTATAGAGAATTCTTTGATTTCTTGATGTTAGTGATAGTTACATGGAGTGCTCACTTTATAATTCTTTAAACTATTATTTAGATTTTATGTATTATGCTATATAATTGTTATATTTCACAAAGAAAGGAAAAACAGAAAAAGGAAATAAACACTGAGCTGTAGAATCTATTTCAAGTCTTCCTGATATCTTCACTCTCTTTGTATTTTCATTTATTGCAGATATAGTATTGGCACAGTAATGTTTGGTAAGTGGTGGGGTTCATAAGGATGGTATTTTGTAGAGTACTTGTTGCAAGGCCACACAACTAATGAATGAGAGTCAGGATTTAAACCTGCTTACTTTCAGAACCCACAATTTAAATCTTTTAAAAGGGCATTTTAATCTCAGCCTTATTTATGCTGTTTGAAATCTTTTGCATTTTGAAGTTTATCTTACAGAGATTTGATTTTCTTTCCTTTTCCATCATACAGCAGTCAGGTAGTCTTGAGTAGAACATTTGATTTCTAGAGGCCTCAGTTGTCTTATCTCTGTGATGAGGATCCAGTTAAGATTCTTTCAATAAATATTTATGAATGCCTACTCCATGACTAGTAGTGAGTATACAAAGTTGTTTAATACGTAGACTTTGCTTTTAAGCAGCTTCTGTTCTAACGAGAGAGATTTAAAAATCAAACCCCCCAAAGCAACAAACCAAGCTAATAAGGATAATACATGGAAGTTGTGAGAGCATTAGGTTCAGGATACTTTGGAAGCATAAAGTACAGAGGTAAGAGGCCGTGCCCCTCTCCTTGTCATTCCCCCCCGCCTCCCAAAGTAGATCATTTTTAATGTATCAGGAAGAGTTAGAAGAGTTTTTCAGGGTAGTTCCTTGACTTTGGTAGTTAAGTATCACCTGTACTGTTTTTAGCCTCTGGCAAGATTTCTCTTCATAATTGTTGAGTTGGTCTAAAGGTACAGGTAGAGGTTTGAGACGCCACTGCTTGTTTCCTCAGTCTTAGAGAGGCAAAAAAAAGTGTTTTATACGTAGTCAAGCATGAATATGACCTAATTGCCTCTTTTGAGGTAACTGATTCCCTGAAGCTATCCTGAAGTTATCTTCCGTGAAGTTATCCTGAAGCTCTGCCAATTCTGTTATATTAGGTTATTATAATTTTTTTCCTATCTCATTGAGAGTACTGAGAGGTAGGCTTTCTCTGTTCTCTAGTAGATACTAGACAGTACAAAGTAGTATATGTGCAGAAATTCTTATGACAGAACGCAAGATATAGAAGCTAAAGAATGTCTTACGCTATGTTCTGCTTAATTGTTAAAGCCTAAATTAATTTTCAGGAAGAAAATGCCCTAGTGTATGCTTTGTACTGTGGAGATAGTTAAAAAGTTTGTGCGTTCACAGATGAAGGAAGCACTGTCACATACTGAAGGGCTAAGAAAGCCATTGTCTGTTGTCTAAGAGATATTCTGGCCTGAGTTACACTCCTGGTGTCAAATTCTAATTCATCTCCTTCCTAGGTATGTAAACATGGGCAGATTCTTTAACCTCTCTAAACCTCAGTCTTCTCACCTGTGTAATGTCACTAATGCCTCATGGATTAATGTATCAGTTAAAAAGGTAACTTTTACCTGTTAGACCATGCTGTTTTTTATGTAAATATATTAGTGTTAAATTTAAAAGGTGAATAAAGTTACAATCCAGATACATCATAAGATTACTTTCCAGAAGCAAGGACTATTAATTAATTGGTTCTTACTAGCACATAGAGCTAGCTGATTCTTCTTAGCACGTAAAGCTGGTTCAACAATAAGCTCTGTTAATGAGAGTGGTCAGAGGGTGAGGTTCTCAGGTTAATAGAGAGATGAGGGTTATAGCCAGAGTTTTGTGCTTATTGTTAAATATATTTTTAAAAAATCGGACTTTTTTTTCTCTAGAAAGTAGTACATCTTGGAAATCCATTGTAATGCTTCCTTGGTAATTAAGATTCGATGGCTGTATCAAGATTTTTATTTATAAAAAAATAAAAATAGCTTTGCATGTATAATTTCGCAAAGAGACTAGGAATGAATCTTTACCAAAAGCAAAACATAATTTCGAAAGTTACTTCTTTGTGTAAGTTCTTAAAGTAAGATGGTCAGATGGCTGCTTTTCCTGTCATAAAAATGGGGTACAGGAAGCAAAACCTGGGTTAATCTGAGCTTTTAAAAAAGTTTTGGATATTTAATAATTTATAAATGTGAAGAGAATGTGATATAAGAGAGAAAAACGAGGGTAGGGCTAGAGACTTGAGTTTTAATCGCAGCTTTACCACTAAATAGCTGTGTGTCTTTGAATCACTACTTCTCTGAACCTCAGTTTCTTCATTGTAAAATTTGTGACTTGGACTTAGTTTCCAAGATTCCTGTAAATTTTTTAGTCTCTGTTGAGGAAATCAAGTCTGAATCAGGTAATGCAAAGTTTTTGATTTTAAAGACTTTAGTTTAAAGTTTGAGTGTGTTATCAGCAGGCTCCTTTGTCTCATCTTCTAACAGCTTATTAGAATAATTCATGCTTTGCTCTAGCTGATTCGTGTACAGACCAAATACGTTAATATTTAGATCGTACTTAACAGTTTTTGGTTTTAGCTATGGGTGTTTACTTCTTTATTTGGTGTAAAAAAGATTAGCAAGTGTCTTCATATAATTTTAGTCATTTTGAGTTATTGAGACATTTGTTGAACACCTGTAGTGTGCCTTACACTCTGGTTATAAAGACATAAAAGCACAGTTCTTGTCTTCCTGATGTGCAGAGAATTCAAGACTCAGAACTTAGGTGTGATAACCTCCAAAAATCCTTTTCCAATAGCCTTATTGCTCCTTCCTCCCACTATTTCTCCCTTTCTCAAATCCAGGATTGGTCAAAGTGCTATTCCTTTGTCTTTTAGTGGTATGCTGTGCCGGGGTGCCATGATTGGCTGTGGAATTGGTGATGCTCTGCATAAAGGTGCTCCAGCCAAGGGGCTTGGTCAGGGCTGAAATCCAGATTTCAGTCTTCTTGACCAACTATCCGTTTGCTTTTTTCATGATTTTTTAATCATCTGCCCAGAGGCCCTTTCCCCCAGTTCTTAGAAAAGAACTTGCATATGGTAGCAGATATCTACCCTGTGCATAAGTGTACCATTAAGAACTTCCCATAGTGTGTTTTTTTGGCAGATAAGTTTTATAGTAGGTAATACATGCCTTGAAATGGTTTGTTGAAGGAGCATGTGCTTCTTGAACACAAATTCTTACATAAGTTTTGAAAGAAGAATAGAAGTTAACCAGGCAAGACTGGGATGATGGAGATGGAATGGTAAATATAGAGGTAAATATTCCAGGTAAATATAGAGGGATAATGTAGTGATCTGGTCTAGAACTCAGTGGTTCTTAAATTGTGCTCCCTGCACCAGTATTATTAACATTACCTGTTTGAGAACTTGTTTGAAATACAGGTTCTTGGCCCTCACCCTAGTCCAGCTGTATCAAGAAATTCTTGAAGTAGAGGCCAGCAGTTTGTGTTTTAACAGGTCTTTCTGGTGATTCTGATGCAGTCTGAAGTTTGAGGGCCACTGCTATAGCCCACTTATTGAGGAAGCATTAGTTTGAGGGTGTGTGAAGAGGCTTGGGGTTAGCTATAGAGAGAGATTAAAATATAGAGCTGTAAGCAGTGACCAGAGTGCCGAGTGTGCCAAAGTAGAGTTTGAACTTTGTCCTTTGGCCAGTGACTGCACATTAGAATCACCTGGGAGCTTTAAACATAAGCTAAAGAATGGGACTTCGTAGTGGCTCAGCCGGAGAAGGCAATGGCAGCCCACTCCAGTACTCTTGCCTGGAAAAAACATGGACGGAGAAGCCTGGTAGGCTGCAGTCCATGGGGTCACTAAGAGTCAGACAGGACTGAGCGACTTCACTTTGACTTTTCACTTTCATGCATTGGAGAAGAAAATGGCAACCCACTCCAGTGTTCTTGCCTGGAGAATCCCAGGGACAGAGGAGCCTAGTGGGCTGCTGTCTCTGGGGTTGCACAGAGTCGGACACCACTGAAGCGACTTAGCAGCAGCAGCAGTGGCTCAGTGGATGGGAGTCTGCCTGCCAGTGCAGGGGACACTGATTCAGTCCCTGGTCTGGGAAGATTCAGCTATGCCTGTGAACCACAACCTCTGAGCCTGTGCTCTAGAGCCCTTTAGCTGAAACTACTGAGCCCATGTGCTGCAACTACTGAAGCCTTGCACCTAGAGCCTGTGCTCTCCAACCAGAGAAGCCACTGCAGTGAACAGCCAGTGCACTGCAATGAACAGTAGCCCCCAGTAGCTGCAACTAGAGAAAGATTGCCTGCAGTGATGAAGACCCAGTACAACCAAAAAATTAAAAATAAATAGAAGTTTAAAAAAACAGAAAATAAAGAATGGTTGGTATCTACCCCAGACCAACTGACATCCAGTCTCTGACTTTGTGATGCACAGAGGGTTCTGAAGTACGTACCTGACAGAACTTGGTTACTGATTATAATAGAATATGTGTTTATTGAGAATGTGTCAAATACTTTGTCCAGTAGCATGATGATAAATAACACCACAGTCTTACATAGGTATTACATTTCACAGATGAGGTACAGAGGTTAAGTACTTTTCCCTAGCTAGGAAGTGGTAGGTTTGAGTCCAAGTTTTTATAACTCTATAATAAAGTCTTAAGCAATAAACTCTATAATAAATCTCTTAAGCAATTTTTTTAAACCTGGGATTCATAAACTTGGGAAAATAATCATATTTTCATTTTCCCTAATCTCTAAGAGAGATTTCACATTTTCTTTGATTTTGAATGTAGGTAACAAATCATGGTTGTATGAGCAATACTATAGCTTTCTTACAAATAGAAATCAGAAATATTTTCATATTAAATTACAGATGTTGCAGATATCTCAAAATATCTTTTATCCTAAGCAGTGCTTTAAAATTGGGCTAACTGGTAGATCCACCTCTAGATGTGTTATTTACTGTGTTAAAGAAGCACATACAATCAGATCAGATCACATCAGTCGCTCAGTAGTGTCCGACTCTTTGCGACCCCATGAATCGCAGCACGCCAGGCCTCCCTGGCCATCACCAACTCCCGGAGTTCACTGAGACTCATGTCCATTGAGTCAGTGATGCCATCCAGCCATCTCATCCTCTGTCGTCCCCTTCTCCTCCTGCCCCCAATCCCTCCCAGCATCAGAGTCTTTAACAATGAGTCAACTCTTCGCATGAGGTGGCCAAAGTACTGGAGTTTCAGCTTTAGCATCATTCCCTCCAAAGAAATCCCAGGGCTGATCTCCTTCAGAATGGACTGGTTGGATCTCCTTGCAGTCCAAGGGACTGTCAAGAGTCTTCTCCAACACCACAGTTCAAAAGCATCAATTCTTCAGCACTCAGCCTTCTTCACAGTCCAACTCTCACATCCATACGTGACCACAGGAAAAACCATAGCCTTAACTAGACGGACCTTTGTTGGCAAAGTAATGTCTCTGCTTTTGAATATGCTATCTAGGTTGGTCATAACTTTCCTTCCAAGGAGTAAGTGTCTTTTAATTTCATGGTTGCAGTCACCATCTGCAGTGATTTTGGAGCCCAGAAAAATAAAGTCTGACACTGTGTCCACTGTTTCCCCATCTATTTCCCATGAAGTGATGGGACTGGATGCCATGATCTTTGTTTTCTGAATGTTGAGCTTTAAGCCAACTTTTTCACTCTCCACTTTCACTTTCATCAAGAGGCTTTTTAGTTCCTCTTCACTTTGTGCCATAAGGGTGGAGGTTATTGATATTTCTCCCAGCAATCTTGATTCCACCTTGTGTTTCTTCCAGTCCAGCGTTTCTCGTGATGTACTCTGCATATAAGTTAAATAAACAGGGTGACAATATACAGCCTTGACGTACTCCTTTTCCTATTTGGAACCAGTCTGTTGTTCCATGTCCCGTTCTAACTGTTGCTTCCTGACCTGCATACGGATTTCTCAAGAGGCAGGTCAAGTGGTCTGGTATTCCCATCTCTTTAAGAATTTTCCACAATTTATTGTGATCTGCACAGTCAAAGGCTTTGGCATAGTCAATAAAGCAGAAATAGATGTTTTTCTGGAACTCTCTTGCTTTTTCCGTGATCCAGCGGATGTTGGCAATTTGATCTCTGGTTCCTCTGCCTTTTCTAAAACCAGCTTGAACATCAGGAAGTTCACGGTTCACATATTGCTGAAGCCTGGCTTGGAGAATTTTGAGCATTACTTTACTAGCATGTGAGATGAGTGCAATTGTGCGGTAGTTTGAGCATTCTTTGGCATTGCCTTTCTTTGGGATTGGAATGAAAACTGAGCTTTTCCAATCCTGTGGCCACTGCTGAGGTTTCCAAATTTGCTGGCATATTGAGTGTGGCACTTTCACAGCAGCATCTTTCATGATTTGGAATAGCTCCACTGGAATTCCATCACCTCCACTAGCTTTGTTCGTAGTGATGCTTTCTAAGGCCCACTTGACTTCACATTCCAGGATGTCTGGCTCTAGGTCAGTGATCACACCATCGTGATTATCTGGGTCGTGAAGATCTTTTTTGTACAGTTCTTCTGTGTATTCTTGCCACCTCTTCTTAATATCTTCTGCTTCTGTTAGGTCCATACCATTTCTTTCCTTTATCGAGGCCATCTTTGCATGAAATGTTCCTTTGGTATCTCTGATTTTCTTGAAGAGATCCCTAGTCTTTCCCATTCTATTGTTTTCCTCTATTTCTTTGCATTGATCGCTGAAGAAGGCTTTCTTATCTCTTCTTGCTATTCTTTGGAACTCTGCATTCAGATGTTTCTATCTTTACTTTTCTCCTTTGCTTTTCACTTCTCTTCTTTTCACAGCTATTTGTAAGGCCTCCCCAGACAGCCATTTTGCTTTTTTTGCATTTCTTCACAAATGTGTTTTCTTAATATGTTGATAATTACATTTGAATATAATTAATAATGAATTCCTTTTCTAGATAATAGCCTTTGCTGAGAGAGTTTAGTAGAGTAAGGTGGACAGAAAATAAATCATTTTTGTTATCTTGTAGAATTGAGATTCTTATAAAAGACAATCTCTCTTTCCTTCACCACTTTTCTTTTCTTTGACTGTTAAATAGGACCAAAATCCAAGTTCTTCTTATTGTCAAAGTTATTAAAGACTACTTGGGTTTGGAGTGCCTTTTTAAAAAGTACTTTCTGAAAAATTAGAAGAGATATATGCATTATCTTATCAGGCATTCTAACTGTCTGGTCATCTGATACAATGCTATTTAATAGAACTTTCTGCAGTGATGGAAATGTTTTGTTTATGTGCTATCCAGTATGGTATCTATTAACCATAATAATGCAAAGAATCAAAATAATGATAACAGCAATATAATAACACTAATAGCAGTACTACCTATATATTAACTTATGGGATCCATATAACAACCCCATGAGGTGGACACTTTTTACGTTTCAGTTTACAGATAACCTGAAACATGGAGAAGTTAAGTGATTTTCCAAAGTTCACATAGCTAGTAATTAGCAGAACTGGGGATTCAGACCCTGGCAGTCTGGCTTCCTTTATGTTCCCTTTTTAATATATTCCTTTAATCACTTTCCCCCGCTGCCTCCATGCATATACAGGATGCTGTCAGAAGCAACATTTTAAAAAGGAATTTAAGATCACTCATTTTGCTTTATTAGCTAAAAGTTGTGCAGAGCTTACTGGTTTATTTCCTGTAAGTAAATTTGTCTTAGATGTATTAGGTATTTTTAGTAACCAATACTGATATTGTTAAACAGTAATTTATACTTTTCTTAAGTTTAATTTAAAGCTGAGTTCAGAAACTGAATATTCATGTGGTTATTTTGTTTACTGAAACTAACTGAAATATAATTCTGAAGCTGTTTTGTGATGAGTTGGCTTTGGTTAATAGATATTTGGCTTTCCTTAGTCAATATACACATGTGACTAACTTAGGTTACATCTAGTATGGTATGTTGGGTTCCTGGAGGCCCAGAAAGGGAGAGGTATATCTCTGAGGTACAAAATTCCATTCTTGCTCTATTCCGGGTGAGCTGGTGGTAGAGTGATATTAAAAGGGGCAAGAAAACTGTCATTTTTCAGTTATCTGTATAGGCATTGTGCTTGAGGCTTTACATATAAAGTCATCATTTATTAAATATAGGCTGTTTTTCACACCCTTCCAGTGCTTTAGATTCATTATATATGTCATTTAATCTGCACGCAATGCCTCAGAGAACATGATGATGACAAGGATTATGGATGAGGACTTTGTTAGTCTCTTCCTCTTCTCTCAGCTTTCCCCTCTCCACTTCAAGGGAATGATCATAAATATAGGTGGGGAATGAGAGGGGAGTGGTGCTGAGGTTATTGATAACAGCTTATCTAGTACTTAAGGTTCTCCAGCTGATAAATTCATTCATTTCATTTTGCCTAGATGTTGGAAATAAGGCAGACAAGGTATTTGTCTTCATGTGAGAGACAGTCAATAATCAGGTAAACAAAATAACCATACATGTGTTGAAAGCTGTGAAAGGAATGATTGAGGTATTGTGATTAGCAATAATGAGATACATACAGTCAGGAAAGGCATCTTTAAGGATGTTAAATTTAAGCTGAGCTTGCACAAAACCTGACGAGACTGGTCCAGGCACAAGGAAGAGCTGGTGCAAAATCTCTGTAGCAGAAATGGCTGTTGTATTTTAGGAACTGAGAGGTGATAATGCAGGGAGCGAGCACAATACCCGAACAGTGTAGTGGCTTCACCTGAGGCTAGAGGGCTAGGCCAGAGTCTGGCTTATGTGTGATATGTTTGGGTTAGCAGGGACTGTAAGGAGTGCAGATTTTATTATATGTAAAATGAGAAACCATTGAGTTTTAAGCAGGGAAGCATTTAAACAACATCCCTCCCTCTAGTTCAGTGATTCTCAACTATGGGTTATATCTTGCTTTACAGGGGACATTGGGCAATTTGCAGAGATTTTTGATTGTCATGACTGGGGGGTGATGATATATGCTACTGGCATTAGTGGGTAGAGACAAGGGATGCTGCTAAACGTTCTTCATTAAGCCCCCTCCAGCAAAGGATTGTTGGCCCAAAATGTCATAGTGCCAAAGTTGAGAACTGCTCTAGCTGCTTTGTGAATATTGGATTGTGCTGAGGGTTGGAATGGAAGAAGGAAAAGTTAGGTTGATGCAGTGTCCAGGTGATGGTACCTGTACCATGGTTGCAGTAGAGCTAATAATGAGAAATGTAATTGTTTTTATGTTTTGGAAACAATGAGTCAAGAATGATCTCTAGGTTTCTGACTTTAGTAACTGAGTGAATGGTGGTGCCATCCTGGCCACCACCTTGGGAAAGACCGAGAATGATGAGTTCTAATTTTTTAAATCTTATTCATGGAACCTGAATTGCCATTAAAAGATAACACAGCACTATTTTATGGGCAGTAAGAAAGAAAATGCTGTACGCTTGTGCAGTCTACAATTGGTCATACCAGCCACTCATTGCTTGGAAACCTTTTATCTATTTCCAGAGATTTGACAACTTCTTCTGCCTTCATTTCCATTGCTTGACATGTGATAGGCTGTCCTTTAGCATGTATCTCAGTAGCAAAACATAATACTTGTGGCTGTTCTCATTCCCCATAAGTCGCTTTGTTGCTTTTCAAGAAAACATGAAATTGAGATTGTTATTAGCAATAATGAAATTTTATTTACTAATCTTAATTTTTGTAACTTTGTGCATGGTAAGTTTTCATTTCAATATTAAATTGCAGAGTAATATTTTAAGACATTTAGCAGGTAGTTAAACTCAACATGCATGAAACTGACAGTGCAGACAATTCAGTTGATGACAAGGTCAGTCAACAATTAGGCTTGAGTTCATGGGTGAACAGTGGCAGCTTTGTTTAATTACTGTCTGTTGAGCACATTATAAAATGCCTTTAATTGTGAGATACATCTTTATCTCAGAAATGTTAAAATAGGGGGAAAATGTGAAATGCAGTAGGTGGTCAGAAACATCCCATACCAGTCCGTTTAACATATGATATGTTGAAATGGATTAATAGCACTACTGATAGTACTTGTTAATAATATAAATGATTTCTATGTATGGAAACTCAATTTTTATTTTTTTAAAATATAAATTTATTTATTTTAATTGGAGGCTAATTACAATACTGTGTTGGTTTTGCCATACATCAACATGAATCCGCCACGGGTGTACATGTGTTCCCCATCCTGAACCCCCCTCCCACCTCCCTCCCCATACCATCCTTCTGGGTCATCCCAGTGCACCAGCCCCGAGCATCCTGTATCATGCATCAAACCTGGACTGGCGATTCATTTCATATATGATATTATACATGTTTCAATGCCATTCTCCCAAATTATCCCACCCTCTCCCTCTCCCACAGAGTCCAAAAGACTGTTCTATACATCTGTGTCTCTTTTGCTGTCTCGCATACAGGGTTGTTGTTACCATCTTTCTAAATTTCATATATATGCGGTAGTATACTGTATTGGTGTTTTTCTTTCTGGCTTACTTCACTCTGTGTAGTAGGCTCCAGTTTCATCCACCTCGTTAGAACTGATTCAGATGTATTCAAATGCTTCAACTGATTCAAATGTATTCTTTTTAATGGCTGAGTAATGCTCCATTGTGTATATGTACCACAGTTTTCTTATCCATTTGTCTGCTGATGGACATCTAGGTTGCTTCCATGTCCTGGCTATTCTAAACAGTGCTACAATGAACATTGGGGTACACGTGTCTCTTTCAATTCTGGTTTCCTTGGTGTATATGCCCAGCAGTGGGATTGCTGGGTCATATGGCAGTTCTATTTCCAGTTTTTGAAGGAATCTCCCCACTGTTCTCCATAGTGGCTGTACTAGTTTGCATTCCCACCAACAGTGTAAGAGGGTTTTCCCCCACACCCTCTCCAGCATTTATTGCTTATAGACTTTTGGATAGCAGAAGTCTGGCGTGAAATGGTACCTCATTGTGGTTTTGATTTGCATTTCTCTGGTAATGAGTGATGTTGAGCATCTTTTCACATGTTTGTTAGCTTTCTGTATGTCTTCTTTGGAGAAATGTCTGTTTAGTTCTTTGGCCCATTTTTTGATTGAGTCGTTTATTTTTCTGGAATTGAGCTGCAGGAGTTGCTTGTATATTTTTGAGATTAGTTCTCTGTCAGTTGCTTCATTTGCTATTATTTTCTCCCATTCTGAAGGCTGTATTTTCACCTTGCTTATAATTTCCTTTGTTGTACAGAAGCTTTTAATTTTAATTAGGTCTGATTTGTTTATTTTTGCTTTTATTTCCAATATTCTGGGAGGTGGGTCATAGAGAATCCTGCTGTGATGTATGTCGGAGAGTGTTTTGCCTGTGTTCTCCTCTAGTTTTATAGTTTCTGGTCTTATGTTTAGATCTTTAATCCATTTTGAGTTTATTTTTGTTTATAGTGTTAGAAAATGTTCTAGTTTCATTCTTTTACAAGTGGTTGACCAGTTTTCCCAGCACCATTTGTTAAAGGGATTGTCTTTTCTCCATTGTATATTCTTGCCTCCTTTGTCAAAGATACGGTGTCCATAGGTGCGTGCGTTTATCTCTGGGCTTTCTATTTTGTTCCATTGATCTATATTTCTGTCTTTGTGTCAGTACCATACTGTCTTGATGATTTTGGCTTTGTAGTAGAGCCTGAAGTCAGGCAGGTTGATTCCTCCAGTTCCATTCTTCTTTCTCAAGATCGCTTTGGTTATTCGAGGTATTTTGTATTTCCATACAAATTGTGAAATTATTTGTTCTAGCTCTGTGAAAAATACCATTTTGAAAAATACCAGTTTGATAGGGATTGCATTGAATCTATAGATTGCTTTGGGTAGTATACTCATTTTCACTGTATTGATTCTTCCAATCCATGAACACGGTATATTTCTCCATCTATTAGTGTCCTCTTTCATTTCTTTCACCAGTGTTTTATAGTTTTCTATATATAGGTCTTTAGTTTCTTTAGGTAGATATATTCCTAAGTATTTTATTCTTTTCGTTGCAATGGTGAATGGAGTTGGGAAACTCACTTTTTAAAGATCACTGGCAGGTGAAAACTTGGATTTACAATGAGCTGGTCAAACAGTGATAGAATTTGTTGAAAGAATGGATACAGAGGGTGACAAGTAAGAAATCACTCTAAGGCAGTATTGTAGAAGCTAAAGGATGAAATTAAAGCAATGAAATTCCATGTGTATGTGATTTTTGAGGCTGTGTGCCTATACTACTGCTAAGTCACTTCAGTCGTGTCCGACTCTGTGCGACCCCATAGCCGGCAGCCCACCAGGCTCCCCCGTCCCTGGGATTCTTCAGGCAAGAACACTGAAATGGGTTGCCATTTCCTTTTCCAGTGCATGAAAATGAAAAGTCAAAGTGAAGTCGCTCAGTCGTATCTGACTTCTAGCGACCCCGTGGACTGCAGCCCACCGGGCTCCTACGTCCATGGGATTTTCCAGGCAAGAGTACTGGAGTGGTGTGCCATTGCCTTCTCCTTGTGCCTATACTAGCAGCACAGTTTTACAGAGTCGATGTATAGGCAAATACATCTTAATTTTGGTTAGTTAGAAAACCTAGCTGGCTCCCCCCCACACACATATTGCATTATAATTTCTATTAATAGTTTAACTTACATAGCTTTGGAAAGCAGTTTGCTAATAGTTTTGGTGCATTATATTAAAAGGTAAAACAGATACTGAATGTTTGTTAACCAAAACGAAGTTCCTTTGTATATAAATGGTGTGTGCATATGTGTGTATGTTAGTAATGTTTCTTTGACGTACAAAACCCAACTCTCTCACTGCTACCATTCTTCTGAGCCGGTCAGAAACATCAGGTACACCTGTGAGGTCTCATAGTGATATTATTCCACACCCCCCCGTAATAACCATATTGGTCAAGTCGCAAATACCCTGTTATGACTTTATCTTACTTGTTTGGCACTTAAAATATTGTTTGTATTGTGATAAACTGTAATAATTCACATATGGTTTTCTATACTATAAAGTGTCTTTCAGGGTAGGGACATGATTTTGCATGTGTGCCTTATAGCAGTGGAGCAAGCACATTGCTGGGCAAAATAATAGACAGAATAAATACTGCTTAATTCAACTGTATTGAATAATTTAGATTCATACTATATACTAAGCTTAATTGTTATACTTTAAATCTTTTTATTAGATATTACTGCATTTAGCTTTAGATATGCTGAAAACATCATTCTTTGCTGAGATTAATTCCTGTATCATGCTATTTGTTCCTAAATCTTGTCAGCTACCTTTTTCCTGTCTACTTATACTTCATTCATTCATTGCATATTGTTACTGACCAGTTTCACTTTTAAGGTCAAGCTGAACAGAGCTTGGAAATGGGAAATAATTCTTTGTCATATGACTTTACTTTAAACAGATACCCACACAATTAAAGAATGGTATATTGATGTATGTATTGACCTGTTTGCTTACATTAGATTTTTTGATAAAGATGGTACAGGTTCATTGATTGATCAAGAAATTTGGATGCTTCTTTAGTTAATTCAGAATATTATTGAAAAAAAATTATCTTTGGATTTACATAGAATGTTGAGGAAAATATAAATTTGTAATTATAATACTTCAGACATTTAACGTTTTCCATTTGTAATCTTAGTTCCCTTAAAACAGGAAATCTTTTAATAGGAGCATTTCATTTTCTAAAATAATGAGAAAAAAATGATACTTTGTATATAAGACCTGTTCATGAATTTCTGTATATGTTGAATTTTTGAAAAAAAATTTTTTTTGAACACAGTCATTGACAGTTTCTTTTCAGTCCAGAGCCTTCGTTCTTTGACACCTTTCTTATCTCCCTCCTGATTTAATTTTCTCATGTAGCTTGGAACCTTATTTAACTTTCGAAATATGTTGTGCTGCTTTCCTTCTTTGTCTCTTCATTGTATCTTTTCAATCAGTACTCAGCCACAGATCAGTACTGATTTCTATGTACCTGGCTCCCACCTGCTGAGCACATCTGGAAAAAACCATAACTTTGCTGACTGGAGTTACTAAATTACTTGTGCTTAACCAATCTTAATTGGATCATCATCATTACCCAGTAATTCTTTTTTGCCTAGTTAGTTCTTTTTCACTTCTCATAGCAGTTATTAAAAAATTTTAACTCTCTTGTAACCCCCTTACTTAACCACTTACCCTCTTTCTCAGTAGATGATCATATCTATTCATTGATAAACTTGGATTTAATTACTATTTTATTTCCAGAATATGTTGAAATGAGGCTAGATAGAGATTACCCTGACATTTGCTATGCCCAACCCTTGGAGGCATACACCAAACTAAGATAGAAATATTAGAACAAAATTTAAAATATTTATCTTTGTAATACTTTTGGTTGAATCTACTGTGGGCTGATTTTAGTATAAAATCACTTCAATTATAATTACATTCTTGGAGTAGTTTTATGTTTTGAAATTTAAGATTAAAACCATTCTTCTGCGTTGTGTTAAAAGTTCCAAATAAATATCTTGTGCCACCGTTTAAAACTGCAGTATAACATGTTAATACGTAAATAACACTGCCCATAAATTTGATGATATTTTACCATGTAACCATTTCCCAGATCAAAGATCTAAAACAATTCTAGCACCCCAAAAGCTTCTCTTAGTTACTTCTCCCTCTCCTCCCCTAAACTATTCCAACTTTTGTAGCTGTCGTTTAATTGTACTTTGTCTGAGTTCTTTTGCTATACATGATGTTTGTGAGATTCATCCATACTGTGGCATGTACTCACAGTTCTTTTTTTATTGCTGTATAGAATTCTACTATATGAATATACCAAAATGTATACCTTTTTTTTTGCATGTGTATGTGGGCATTTGGGTTGTTTCAGTTTTTGGCTATTAAAATAAAGTTGCTGTGAACAGTCTTGTACAAGTTTCTTGGTGAACATATGCTCTTAATTTTATTTGGATACATATACCTTGAATGGAATTGCTGGGTTAGTATACTTTTCAATGCCTCTTGGGCTTTCCAGGTAGCTCAGTCAATGCCTCTTTTGTAATGAAACCAAATCATTAACTTTCAGTTCAGTTCAGTTGCTCAGTTGTGTCCGACTCTTTGCGACCCCATGGACTGCAGTGCACCAGGCTTCCCTGTCCATCACCACCTTCCAGAGCTTACTCAGACTCATGTTCATCGAGTCAGTGATGCCATCCGAACATCTCATCCTCTCTCGTCCCCTTCTCCTCCCGCCTTTAATCTTTCCCAGCATCAGGGTCTTTTCAAATAAGTCAGTTCTTCTCATTAGGTGGCCAAAGTACTGGAGTTTCAACTTCAGCATCAGTCCTTCCAGTGAATATTTGGTACTGATTTCCTTTAGGATGGTCTGGTTTGATCTCCTAGGAGTCCAGGGGACTCTCAAGAGTCTTCTCTAACACCACAGTTCAGAAGCATCAATTCTTCGGCTCTCAGCTTTCGTTATAGTCCAACTCTCACATCCACACATGACTACTGGAAAACCATAGCTTTGACTAGGTGGACCTTTGTTGGCAAAGTAATGTTTCTGCTTTTTAATGTGCTGTCTAGATTGGTCATAGCTTTTCTTCCAGAGATCAAGTTTCTTTTAACTCATGGCTGTAGTCACTATGTGCAGTGATTTTGGAGCCCAAGACAATAAAATCTGTCAGTGTTTTCCTTGTTTCTCCATCTATTTGCCATGAAGTGATGGGACCGGATGCCATGATCTTAGTTTTCTGACTGTTGAGTTTTTAGCCAACTTTTTCACTCTCATCTTTCACTTTTAACAAGAGGCTCTTTAGTTCTTCTTCACTTTCTGCCATAAGTGTGGTGTCATCTGCATATCTGAGGTTATTGATATTTCTCCCGGCAATCTTGATTCCAGCTTGTGCTTCATCCAGTCCAGCATTTCGCATGATGTACTCTCCATTTAAGTGAAATAAGCAGGGGGACAATATACCTGTTCTTGACATACTCCTTCCTGATTTGGAACCAGTGTGTTGTTCCATGTCCAATTTAACTATTGCTTCCGGGCCTGCATACAGATTTCTCAAGAGACAGGTCAGATGGTCTGGTATTCACATCTCTTTAATAATTTTCCACAGTTGTGATCGACACCATCAAAGGCTTTGGTGTATTCAGTAAAGCAAAAGTAGATGTTTCTCTGGAATTCTCCTGCTTTTTGATGATCCTTGGATGTTGTCGACTTGATCTCTAGTTCTTCTGCCTTTTTTAAGTCCAGCTTGAACAACTGGAAGTTCACGGTTCACATACTGTTGAAGCCTGGCTTGGAGAAATTTGAACATTTCTTTGGTAGCGTGTGAGATGAGTGCAGTTGTGCGGTAGTTTGAACATTCTTTGGCAGTGCCTTTCTTTGGGATTGGGATGAAAACTGACCTTTTCCAGTCTTGTGGCCACTGTTGAGTTTTCCAGATTTGCTGGTGTATTGAGTGCAGCACTTTCACAGCATTGTCTTTTAGGATTTGAAATACCTCAAATGGAATTCCATCACCTCCGCTAACTTTGTTCATAGTGATGCTTCCTAAGGCCCCCTTGACTTCTCATTCCAGGATGTCTGGCTCAAGGTGAATGATCACACCATCGTGGTTATCTGGGTCATGAAGATCTTTTTTGTATAGTTCATCTGTGTATTGCCATTTTTTCTGAATATCTTCTGCCTCTGTTAGGTCCATACCATTTCTGTCCTTTATTGTGCTTATCTTTGCATGAAATGTTTCCTTGGTGTCTCTGATTTTCTTGAAGATATCTGTAGTCTTTCTCATTCTATTGTTTTCCTCTGTTTCTTTGCTTTGATCACTGAGGAAGGCTTTCTTTCTTTTCTTTTTTTTTTTGAGGAAGGCTTTCTTATCTCTCCTTGCTATTCTTTGGAACCCTGCATTCAGATGGGAATAGCTTTCCTTTTCTCCTTTACCTTTTCTTCTTTTATCAGCTATTTGTAAGGCCTCCTCAGACAACCATTTAGCCTTTTTGCATTTCTTTTTCTTGGGGATGTTCTTGATCACTGCCTCCTGTACAATGTCACTAACCTCCACCCGTAGTTCTTCAGGCTCTCTGTCTATCAGATCTAATCCTTTGAATCTGTTTGTCCCTTCCACTGTATAATCATAAGGGATTTGATTCAGGTCATACCTGCATGGTCTAGTGGTTTTCCATACTTTCTTCAATGTAAGTCTGAATTTGGCAATAAGAGTTCATGATCTGAGCCACAGTCAGCTCCTGGTCTTGTTTTTGCTGACTGTATAGAGCTTTTCTATCTTCGGCAGCAAAGAATATAATCAGTCTGATTTCGGTGTTGACCATCTGGTGATGTCCATGTGTACCCCTGTCTATAAGCAATGTCATTCCTTTTAGTAAAGAATACAAAAAGAGCATTAGACTTTCTAACAAGACTCTAAGAAAAGGCACTTTTTTTGTTTTACATTTACATATAAGATTAAAATTCTTCATTTGGCTCCAAATGGAACTATTTTTATTTCTGCTAGTACTTCCTTCAGTGTTGTTTATAAGTATTTATAAATTTCCTACCTGTATTCAGATTTTATCATTTCTATTATAGTTCATCCTGATCCCTATAAGATTATCTTATTATTAAAAGATTTCTCTGACTGCTCTTAAGAGTGCAGAAAATAATCATTGGTTTTTCTGGTAGAAGCATAGGCTTTCTTGGTCTTATTGGGTTTGCTTTTTAGACACTTGCATTGTGTAAAGTGGAAGGAACAACTGAATTTGGACACCAAAGATCTGGATTCTAATCCAAGCTAGTCCATTTATTAGCAGCATGTCTTTTTGTGAATAACTTTTAGGGATAAGCTTCATTGACGTTAGGGATAAGAATGTGTGTCCTTGTTATCTCAGAGGATATTAGTAAATGGGCTACTGTAACAGTGCTCTATAAACTATGAAAAATAAATATGTACAGTTGTCTTTTGAGGGGACACTTTGTACATTTGCAGATTTCTGAGCAGCATTCATCCAGTTTATTAAACAAACAAAATACAAGTTGCAGTTGTCAGAGGCATGCAGCAGGGCGGTAGAGTGTCTCCAGGGAAGGCTGACTGTCTGATGAGTCAATTCTTAAGTGTGGCAGGAACTGATGAACTATGTACCATACTCTGGTTTTCAGAATTGATATGTTTAGAAGTTCAATTTATTTTTTAAATGTAGGAGTGATTTAAGTTTCGGGTGAAGTCTGAGGTATAAGTAAGTCAGGATGTCAGTCTATTGATGTACATTGAGAAATGTAACTTTCAAATGAAATGGACTGCCTGTGCTCATTAGTCATTTTATTCTGCTCCTGGCCAAAGACCTGTGTCAGACACAGATTATAATCTGAAGATTGACCAGTAAACCTAGAATGAACCCAAAGTAAGTTCAGTCATCTTAGTTGTCAGTATTATTGAACTGTGATAGCCTGATACATATGTCTGCACTGCAGCAGATCTGGGTCAGAACACTATCCAGAGACAGGGTTGGAGACAAACTGCCAGATTTAATTTGTTTCAGTGCTCTTCAGTGTTCAGTTAATTTGGTTTCTGCTTTCATATAGTCATGGACAAGAGCGGGGTCCTGCTTCCCATGCTGCCTTATTTATATTTTATGTATTTACTTTTTTTCATTCTACAGATGATTTATTTCTTATGTTTCATTCTCTAATTTAATTCTCATTCTGACTTTACCTCAGTTTTAAAGGAACCTTTTTCTTTGTGTCCCATGTACTGCTTCATTAGTGGATTGAATTTATCCTTGCAAAGTTGAGTAATACTGCTTTGAGTGTACCCTTACTTCTGGATGTAGGAAGAATAAGGATTTTGTAGTCAAGTTTGGATCTCAGTATTGGCTCTGACATCTGTTTAGCTGAGATTTTTGGTCGGGTTACTGAGATCAGTCTGTCCATTCATTCATCATCTCAGAGGCACTTTAGTCTCTCTGCTCCGTCTTGCCCCCTTTTCCCTTCTCCTTTACAGTTATACTGAGGTATAATTCATGTATCCGATTCAGTGATTTTTAGTTAACTTACTGTACAACAGTAAGCTGTACAACAATCACCACAGTCTAATTTTAGAATTTTTCTGTCATCCCCAAAGAAATTCCGTAACCATTTGCAGTCACTCCACATTTTCACCCCTAAACCTAGGCAACTACTAATTTATTTTCTGTATTTATTCATTTGCCCTTTTTGGATAATTCATATAAACGGAATTATAAAATATGTGGTCTTCTGTGTTTCCTTCTTTCATTTAAGTGGTTTTGAAGGATGACCTATACTATAGCATGTTTCAGTACTTACTTTTTAATTGTTGAAGAATATTGATTTTGTTGATACATTGACCAGTTGACGATCATTTGGATTTCCGTTTGTTGGGTGTTGTGAACAATGCTGTTAAAAGTTTGTGTACAAGTCTTGGTAAAGACATATTTTTTTCTTTTCCATTGATACCTTGGAGTAGAATTGTTGTTAAATTTATATTTAACATTTTAAAAATTGCCAAACTATTTTCCAAAATTGCTGTACCACTTTACGTTTCTGCTTATCAGTGTGTGAGGGTTTCTGAATGTTTTAGATGTCTCTTTGATTAGATTTTAATATCACATATGATATTAGTTGCTATCAGCAAACAAGAATCATAGCATTACAGGATTTTACTTCTAAAGCTAGAAGAAAAATTAGAAAATGTAAAAATATTCTTCTGAATGTTTAAAAACCTAAATTTCAACTAGGTGAATGTAATCAAAAAATTAAGACAAAGCATTCTATAGAACTGTGGGGAAAATCTGTTACTTTAATTAAAATTAGCTCTTAATTACAGAAAAACCTAAAATATGTAGGTGATGACAGGTTAGTTCAGTGAATCCTCACATACTCGTCACCCAGTTTCAAAATTACCATGTCCAGTATTGTCTATAGCCATATCTGTTCTCTTCTCCCTGATATTATTTTGAAGCAAACCCTAGACATTTTAAAGATAAAGCCATTATCATACCTGATGCTATTAGTAATAATCCTTTACTAAGAATTTATTGCTTTAGAAGAGTGAGATGCAGAAAGAAAATTTTAAATGTCTACTATTGAAAATATTAATGCTAAAAAATATATTTCTAACTCAGGAATTGGAGTGTGTGTCTGTGTTTTAAAGAAATGTCTCTTTATGCATTTTTTAGTTCTATATTTTCCTCTCCTCCCCACCTAGAAAAATATGACAAAGTTTTGAGGGTATAGAGAATGGGATTATGCTTTCTGTGGTCCATTTACATGAGGATAAGTATGTACTTCTGCTTCATTGACTATGCTAAAGGCTTTGACTGTGTGGATCACAACAAACTGTGGAAAATTCTTAAAGAGATGGGAATACCAGACCACCTTACCTGCCTCCAGAGAAACCTGTTTGCGGGTCAAGAAGCAACAGTTAGAACCAGACATGAAACAATGAACTGGTTCAAAACTGGGAAAGGAATATATCAAGGCTGTCTGTTGTCATTCTGTTTATTTAACTTCTATGCAGAGACATTACTGACAAAGGTCTATCTAGTCAGAGCTATGGTTTTTTCAGTAGTCACATATGGATGAGAGTTGGATTATAAAGAAAGCTGAATGCCGAAGAACTGACGCTTTTGAACTGTATTGTTGGAGAAGACTCTTGAGAGTCCCTTGGATAGCAAGGAGATCAAACCAGTCAATCCTAAAGGAAATCAGTCCTGAATATTCATTGGAAGGACTGATGCTGAAGCTCCAATACTTTGGCCACCTGATGCGAAGAACTGACTTACTAGAAAAGACCCTAATGCTGGGAAAGATTGAAGGCCGGAGGAGAAGGGGATGACAGAGGATGAGATGGTCGGGTGGTATCACAGACTCAATGGATATGAGTTTGAGCAGGCTCTGAAAGTTGGTGTTGGACAGGGAAGCCTGCCTGGCATGCTGCAATCCATGGGTCGCAAAGAATTGGACACGACTGAGCAACTAAAGTATCTTTGAAACATGAGGCGAGGTTAGAAGGAATTTGCTGTTTCTCATTGAAATTTACTTTATTGCAGTTTTAGGAAAATTTTTAAAATTTACATTCAAAATTGGCTTCCCTGGTGGCTCAGACGGTAAAGAATCCACCTGCAATGCAGGAGACCTGGGTTCGATCCCTGGGTTGGGAAGATCCCCTGGAGGAGAGCATGGCAACCCACTCCAATATTTTTGCCTGGAGAATCCCCTCGGACAGAGGAACCTGGTGGGCAACAGTCCACAGGGTTCCAAAGAGTTGGACACAACTGAGTGATTAAGCACAGCACACAACTTTCTATAACATGATTTTTGATCAGCATTATAGATCCTCTGGATACTCCCAGATTCATAGTCTATTTTTTGTTTTGTTTTCTGAAAAGAGTACAGTTTTTCCTTTCCTGATACACATAATTGATTTCTTATTAGTACCAAAACACCTGTAATATCAAAGTCAGTGGTAACTTTATGGTAAGTCTGGGCTTTCAGATTTACTAAAGAATAAGATGAGAAGGTTTAGTAGATGGAGCATGGATATTGGACAGGGTTAACTTAAAGCTCAACATTCAGAAAACTAAGATTATGGCATTTGATCCCATCACTTCATGGGAAATAGATGGGGAAACAGTGGAAACAGTGTCAGATTTTATTTTCCTGGGCTCCAAAATCACTGCAGATGGTGATTGCAGCCATGAAATTAAAAGACGCTTACTCCTTGGAAGGAAAGTTATGACCAACCTAGACAGCATATTGAAAAGCAGAGATATTACTTTGCCAACAAAGGTCCATCTAGTCAAGGCTATGGTTTTTCCAGTGGTCAGGTATAGATGTGAGAGTTGGACTGTGAAGAAAGCTGAGCGCCGAAGAATTGATGCTTTTGAACTGTGGTGTTGGAGAAGACTCTTGACAGTCCCTTGGACTGCAAGGAGATCCACCCAGTCCATTCTGAAGGAGATCAGCCCTGGGATTTCTTTGGAGAGAATGATGCTAAAGCTGAAACTCCAGTACTTTGGCCACCTAATGCGAAGAGTTGACTCACTGGAAAAGACTCTGATGCTGGGAGGGATTGGGGGCAGGAGGAGAAGGGGACAACAGAGGATGAGGTGGCTGGATGGCATCACCAACTCGATGGACATGAGTTTGCGTGAACTCCGGGAGTTGGTGATGGACAGGGAGGCCTGGTGTGCTGTGATTCATGGGGTTGCAAAGAGTCGGACACAACTGAGCTACTGAACTGAACTGATGGTGTTAAACTTCATGCATTTACAGAGCAGAGCAAGGAGAAATAGAAAAACAGAGGGCAGCTATTAAGTTCCTGTTAGATACAACTCATTGTGGTAATTTATTTACATAAATTCCTGCTCTTGTTACAACAATGCTGGAAAGATTATATATATTATTATCTTCATTCTAAACCAAAGCTCAGAAATGTGAAGTGTTTTACAAAATGTGTATGTTTTACATACACATTCCTCATTATGAGTGAGGAATCTAAGGCTTGCAAAAGTGTAGTAATTTGCAAAAGTGCTTACAACTAGTTAATGTCAGAATTTCAGTCTAGGGCTGCTTTAATTTGAAAGTTTATGCTTCTTTCTATTGTGGGCAGTTGTACACCAGGGAGATAATGCACATTTTTACTCTTTTTTTTTTTTTTGTCTTAAGCATTATAATGTTAAAAGCTACTTTGGCCAGTTAGTTAATTAAAATATTTGTAATATAACCATACTTGTTAGTAATATATTTTGGCGACTTTACAGAAAAGTAAAACTTGAGTTATTTTCTGATATCTGCATGGCTGAATTGGGTTTATAGAATAAGCATCCTGAAAGCACATGGTCAAAGCAATGGGTCATCAAATGTGTTTTCAGAACTTCAGTTTTTCAGATACAAATGTCAGCAGTTTTGCCATTTTCCAGTTTTAGATTAAAAACTTCTTTAGTGTTGCACCGGGAACTCTTCCTTAGCCACTGGTGGTTTGCATAGCACTCATTGGAGAAAACTCAGATTTGGAAGATTTAACCCTAAGAGTTTTATCTTTTTTCAAGGTAAAATAAGCTGATAGAGAAAAATTGAGCTAAGGAAGGTGCAGGCATTCATACTAAGCAAGAGCAAGACCAGAGCAAAAACCATTTATGACAGGCCCAAAGTGACTTCTTTATCTATGATGTGAGCCATTAGAAATGATTCATGTCAATTTATGTGTGAAAGTGAAGTTGCTCAGTCGTGTCCGACTTTTTGCGATCCCATGGACTGTAGTCTACCAGGCTTCTCTGTCCGTGGGATTTTCCAGGCAAGAGTACTGCAGTGGGTTGCCATTTCCTTCCCCAGGGGATCTTCCTGACCCAGGGATCGAACCCAGGTCTCCTGCATTGCAGGCAGATGCTTTATGCTCTGAGCCACCTTATATATTCCTTTTTTAGCTACAGTAATTGACTAAGATGTTTAGCAGACTTTCTCTATTTATTTGCCTTTCTAAAAGGACTTTCAACTGTGAAATAAAGCACATTAAGTGCATCAAATATAAATGTACTGCTTAATTATAAAGTAAACATTGTGAAACTGATTTGGTCAAGAACTTGGACATTGTCCACACTGGAGAATCTCCTCCACTGCATGCCCGTTTGCATTACAGCCCCATCCCTTTACCCTAAATGAATCATTATCCTGATTTTTTTTTGGTTAGAATTTTTCTTGTTTTTAAAAAATATTTCTACCTCCTAAGTCTTTATTCCTAAATGTTATAGCTTGGCTTTGTCTATTTTATAGTTACACATGGGCGGAATCACGCTGTTTTTTTTAATGTCTTGCTTCTTTCAGTCAGTACTGTATTTGTGAAATTCATCCAGGTTGTGAAGACATAGTTCATTTTTAGTAAGTACTCAGTTGTGTGACTATGCCACAGTTTATTCATTCTGCTGTCAGTGTCCATTAGATTATTTTCAGGTCAGGGCCATTATGAATAATGCTTCTAAGAACAATCCTGTATATGTTTTTAATGCCATTTCTCTTGGATCTGTATCTTGGAGTCAGATTTTCTGGTCCTAATGTATGTCATCCAAAAACGCCAATTTGTTTCCTGCAGTAGTTTTGTTGTTTCATGTTTTATTTCTACTAGCATATGAGAATTCTCTTTCCTTTCTTTGTATTTCTCCTCAGCACTTGCTCCTAGTCTTTTAAAGTATTAGCCATTTTTGATGGTTTAAGTTTGTATTTTCACTGGGTACTAATGCTGTTAAGAATCTCACTTTTGGCTCTTTTTATAAGTGAAGTGATTGTTCTTATCACTTGTCCATTTTTCTGTTGGATTGTCTCTGGTTTGATTAATAGAGGTTCTTAATATTGAGTCCTTTGTCAGTTTAAATAGATCCCTACCATTTTCCATTCTGTAGTTGCCTAAGGTGCCATTTAAAGTGGTATCTTTTGGTGCAGAGTTGTTTTTATATAGTTATATTTAGCAGTTTTTTCCTTTCTGCTTAGTGCTTTTTGTGTCCTGTTTAAAAAAAATTCCTTACTTGGATGTTATGAAGTTACTGTTTTAAATCATTTAGAAGCTTTATTTGCTTTTCTTATTTAGGTGTGTACTTTACCTGGAAATGACTTTTGTGTATGTATTAAGTCATATTTTAATATTTTTTTATATAGATATCCAGTTGTCCTGGCAGCATTTAGAAACAAGCAAACAAGACATCAGAAACCTTTCCTGTTGCTCTGCAGCATCATCTTTTTATAATTCGTGTTCATATATGCATGCTTTGTCTTTGTGCTTCCATCTTGTTACATCAATCTATTGTCTGTCTTTGCACTAATATCATTGCCTTATTTATTGAGTTTAATGTTGACTTAGACTATTCTACAAAGCAAGTCTTCCCACCTTATTTTTTCGTTCAAGACTTTTTAGTCTAATTTTTGCATTTCATGTGTAATTTAGAACTATCCTGCCAGGTCTTCCCTCACCACACCCCCATTAAAAAAAAAATCAATAAAACTCTAGAACATGTTGGAGTTTGGATTGGAATTGCATTGTTGCTTTAAATCAGTTTTGTGGTGGGGAGAAATGACATCCTTTATAGCTTTCTGGGTAGAAGTTATACATATCTTTTGTTAGATTTATTATTAGATATTTGGTTTTTTAAAATGCTATTATAAGTACTCTAATGTTTTTTTTTTTTTTGGTAAGCTCACAGAAATTGGGATACTTTAATCAGGAGTTTTTTTTTTTTTTTTTTAATCAGGAGTTTTGTAGCAAAATTTTTTGTGAACAGAGTTTTATTCTAGTTCTAAGCCAAATTGTCCAAAGCATCTTTAGCATTTCTAAAGCCTGACAAGTTCCAGATACTACACAAAGTAACTGCTTCTAATAATGGTATTTTCCTTTTGCTTTCAAAGATGGTAGACAAGTGATTCTTGTGTGTTGTGATAAAAATACATACACATGACCATTTCACTTTAACCCAGTTTGGTTGAATAGACTTTTTTTTGGCATTTGACCTTTATTTGCATTTACAGTTTTAAGCTAGTTACAGAAATCGTTGCTTAAATAAAACGATCTATTTACTTTTTTTTTAGTTTTAGATTTTTCTGGCCAAACTCTACTTTGTATTAAATCATTTCTTCTGGTCCCTGGTTATAATGGGGTAGGACTATGACCTAAATAAACATTAAAGTGAAATACATTATGCAAATTCCAGCCTTGTTGCAATGAATATGAAGTATAAAAAGATATTTTGAAATTCTGTGACTGTGGAAAGGAAAGTGTATACAGTGTAGGTTTAATTCTGCATAGTGATGTATGTGTGTGAGAGAAAAAATTAGTCAGGAACTCTGGAACTGGAGCCCTGGAATAGAGTGTTTAAGAGAGAAAAGTATCAGAGAATAATGGTAAAATAAAATACCCTAGAGAATGGAATAATAAAATAATACTTGAACTGCTTATTTGTTTTTGGAAAATCATGATGAATTCAGATTTCAATACTGTGGGAAGACTGATCTTCATTTAATAAAAACTTATGCATTGGAATTTTGTGTGGATGAACTTTCCTAGACCTTAAAAACAATATCCAGAAAGGAAGGAAAAAGAACAAAACCCAGATATTTTTGGGGATAGATAGGCTAGTTTAATTCAGTTCAGAAGATGAAGCTCCAATACATTGGCCACCTGATGCAAAGAACTGACTCATTGAAAAAGACCCTGGTGCTGGGAAAGACTGAAGGCAGGAGGAGAAGGGGATGACAGAGGATGAGATGGTTGGATGGCATCACCGACTCGATGGACATGAGTTTGAGCAAACTCTGGGAGTTGGTGATGGACAGGGAAGCCTTGTGTGCTGCAGTCCATGGGGTCGCTAAGAGTCGGACATGACTGAGCAACTGAAGTGAAGTGAACTGAACTTTCCTAGCCCTTAAAAACAGTGTCCAGAAATGAAGGAAAAAGAAAAAATCCCACGTATTTCTGGGGGTAAATAGACCAGAAAATGTATAATGTTTTATGAGTGAATTCTGTGGGACTTATCTGGTGTTCTCAAATTCTTCCTTAATTAGGGCAAAGTTCATTTAAACTGACAAATAACCATACATCATCTATGTAAATCATACTGTAATCTGACTTTCCTACATCATAAATTCTACATCAGGGTTGGTTATAAAGTAGGTACTAGTAAATATACACATGCTTAAAATAATTGTAAGAATTTACTACACATTTCAAAGATTCTGTGACTTTTACTACACATTGTATTTGGGGGCGTTGGAGGATTGAATTAGGCACCTAAATGGTACAAATACCACTGTTAGTAAGCAATGAAACTGTTTATTTCAAATTAGTATTTCATAATTCATATTGGTTTTCCATTAACCTTTTTTTCTTAAATTGAAAAATTCGTATAACATCCAGTTAACTATTTTAAAGTGACATTTAGTGCAGTCATAGTTTTGTGCAACCACACCTCTCCAGTTTCAAAACATTTTCATAACACCAGAACAACACACAGTATATCCATTAAGGAATCACTCCCCACTGCCCCCTACACTTGTTAGAAATCAACCCTCAGCAAATCTCTATGGATTTGTTTATTTATGGTATTTCATTTAAATGGAATCATTTAATATATGGGTTCACTTAGCATAATGGTTTCAAAGTTTATCCAGGTTGTAGCTTAATCCTTTATATGACTGAATGATAATTCCATTGTATGTATGCCTTTTTATATAAGGGACTAAAGCATCTGTGGATTTTGGTATCTGTGATGGGGTCTTGGGACCAATCCCTTGGGTCCCTTTGGGACCAAGGGACAATTGTACCACAGCTTGTTCGTTCATCTAATGCACATTTTGGCTAATTGTTAATAATGCTGCTATAAATATTTGTGTACAAATTTATTTATGTGTGAACCTGTGTTTTCATTTCTTTTGTGTATATACCTGGGAGTGAAATTGCCAGATCACATGGTTATCATATGCCAGATCATATGCCAGATCGGTGTTTAGCTTTTGAGAGACTGTCAACGTTTCTTGACTGTGGCTGCACCACTGTACGTTTTCACCAGCATTGTAGACTTCCTATTAGTCTACATCTTGTTCAGTTCAGTCGCTCAGTCATGTCCAACTCTGTGACCCCATGGACTGTAGCCCACCAGACTCCTCCATCCATGGGATTTTACAGGCAAGAGTACTGGAGTGGGTTGCCATTTCGTTGTCCAGGGGATCTTCCTGGCCCAGGGATCGAACCCTGGTCTTCTGCATTGCAGGCAGACACTTCACCGTCTGAGCCACCAGGGCTTCCCTATCAGATGTATGATTCACACGTATTTTCTTGAAGTCTGTTGAACTGTGTTTTAATTCACTTGATAGTGTCCAAAGTTAAATTTGATGAGGTACAGTTTATTTTTTGAAGTTCTTTATTTCTGATGTTATCTCTAAGAAACCATGGCCAACTGCAAGTCCATTGCTTACCTCTGGATTTTCTTATAAGAGTGTTATGGTTGTAGCCTTCATATTTAGGTCTTTGATCCATTTTGTGTTAACTTTTATATGGTGTGAGGTAAGAGTCCAACTTCATTCTGTTTTGTGTGGATATCAAATTACCACAACATGTTTTGTTGAAGAGATTTGTTTGTCATTAAATTGTCTTCAGATCAGATCAGATCAGTCGCTCAGTTGTGTCCGACTCTTTGCGACCCCATGAATCGCAGCACGCTAGGCCTCCCTGGCCATCACCAGCTCCCAGAGTTCACTCAGACTCAGTCCATCGAGTCAGTGATGCCATCCAGCCATCTCATCCTCTGTCGTCCCCTTCTCCTCCTGTCCCCAATTCCTCCCAGCATCATAGTCATTGCATCCTTGTAAAAAATCAGTTGACTGTAGAATTATGTTTATTTCTGGATTCTCATTTCTTTTCTCTTGGTTATGTCTGTCTTTGTACCAGTACAACACTGTTCTGACTTAGTAGCTTTGTAGGAAGTTTTGAAATTAGGACGTGTGAACTGTCCAACTTTGTTTTTCTTTTTCAGTATTGATTTGACTGTTCAGGGCCCTTTGTAATTTCATATTAATTTAGGAGTTGATTTTTCCATTTCTGCAAAAAGGCCATGAGAACTTTGAAAGGGATTGTCCTGAATCTGTAGATCACTTTGAGGAGTAGTGCCACTTTAGCAATATTAAATACTCTCTCATTCTGTGAATATGGGATGCTTTTCCATTTCATTAGGTCTTCTTTATTTCTCTCAGCAGTATTCTTTTCATTTTTAGTTTACAGGTCTTTAACCTCCTTGGTTAAACTTATTTTGGGGTGTTTTATTTTTTGGATGTTGTTATAAATGGAGTTATCTTTATTTCCTTTTTGGATTGTTCATTGTGAATAGAAAACTCAGGGTTTTTGTATACTGATCTTATGTTCTGCAACTTGGCTTAGTTTATTAGCTTAGCAGGGGCGGCGGGCGGGAGGAGCTACCCCACGTCCAAGGAGCCTTGGCTGCACGGGCGCAGGAGGGCCTAGACGAGTTATCCTACCTTGAAGGTCAGGAAGGGCGGCAGTGAGGAGATACCCTTCATCCAAGGTAAGGAGCAGCGGCTGCGCTTTGCTGGAGCAGCTGTGAAGAGATACCCCACGCCCAAGGTAAGAGAAACCCAAGTAAGACAGTAGGTGTTGCAAGAGGGCATCAGAGGGCAGACACACTGAAACCATACTCACCGAAAACTAGTCAATCTAATCACACTAGGACCACAGCCTTGTCTAACTCAATGACACTAAGCCATGCCCGTGGGGCAACCCAAGATGGGCGGGTCATGGTGGAGAGATCTGACAGAATGTGGTCCACTGGAGAAGGGAATGGCAAACCACTTCAGTATTCTTGCCTTGAGAACCCCATGAACAGTACGAAAAGGCAAAATGATAGGATACTGAAAGAAAAACTCCCCTGGTCGGTAGGTGCCCAATATGCTACTGGAGATCAGTGGAGAAATAACTCCAGAAAGAATGAAGGGATGGAGCCAAAGCAAAGACAATACCCAGCTGTGGATGTGACTGGTGATAGAAGCAAGGTCCGATGCTGTAAAGAGCAATATTGCATAGGAACCTGGAATGTCAGGTCCATGAATCAAGGCAAATTGGAAGTGGTGAAACAAGAGATGGCAAGAGTGAATGTCGATATTTTAGGAATCAGCGAACTGAAATGGACTGGAATGGGTGAATTTAACTCAGATGACCATTATATCTACTACTGCGGGCAGGAATCCCTCAGAAGAAATGGAGTAGCCATCATGGTCAACAAAAGAGTCCAAAATGCAGTACTTGGATGCAATCTCAAAAACAACAGAATGATCTCTGTTCGTTTCCAAGGCAAACCATTCAATATCACAGTAATCCACATCTATGCCCCAACCAGTAACGCTGAAGATGCTGAAGTTGAAAAGTTCTATGAAGACCTACAAGACCTTTTAGAACTAACACCCAAAAAAGATGTCCTTTTCATTATAGGGGACTGGAATGCAAAAGTAGGAAGTCAAGATAACACCTGGAGTAACAGGCCAATTTGGCCTTGGAATATGGAATGAAGCAGGGCAAAGACTAATAGAGTTTTGCCAAGAAAATGCACTGGTCATAACAAACACCCTCTTCCAACAACACAAGAGAAGACTCTATACATGGACATCACCAGATGGTCAACGCCAAAATCAGATTGATTATATTCTTTTCAGCCAAAGATGGAGAAGCTCTATACAGTCAGCAAAAACAAGACCAGGAGCTGACTGTGGCTCACACCATGAACTCCTTATTGCCAAATTCAGACTGAAATTGAAGAAAGTAGGGAAAACCACTAGACCATTCAGGTATGACCTAAATCAAATCCCTAATGATTATACAGTGGAAGTGAAAAATAGATTTAAGGGCCTAGATCTGATAGATAGAGTGCCTGATGAACTATGGAATGAGGTTTGTGACATTGTACAGGAGACAGGGATCAAGACCATCCCCATGGAAAAGAAATGCAAAAAAGCAAAATGGCTGTCTGGGGAGGCCTTACAAATAGCTGTGAAAAGAAGAGAAGCGAAAAGCAAAGGAGAAAAGGAAAGATAGAAACATCTGAATGCAGAGTTCCAGAGAATAGCAAGAAGAGATAAGAAAGCCTTCTTTAGCGATCAGTGCAAAGAAATAGAGGAAAATAACAAAATGGGAAAGACTAGAGATCTCTTCAAGAAAATCAGAGATACCAAAGGAACATTTCATGCAAAGATGGGCTCGATAAAGGACAGAAATGGTATGGACCTAACAGAAGCAGAAGATATTAAGAAGAGATGGCAAGTATACACAGAAGAACTGTACAAAAAAGATCTTCATGACCCAGATAATCACGATGGTGTGATCACTGACCTAGAGCCAGACATCCTGGAATGTGAAGTCAAGTGGGCCTTAGAAAGCATCACTACGAACAAAGCTAGTGGAGGTGATAGAATTCCAGTGGAGCTATTCCAAATCCTGAAAGATGATGCTATGAAAGTGCTGCACTCAATATGCCAACAAATTTGGACAACTCAGCAGTGGCCACAAGACTGGAAAAGATCAGTTTTCATTCCAATCCCAAAGAAAGGCAATGCCAAAGAATGCTCAAACTACCGCACAATTGCACTCATCTCACACACTAGTAAAGTAATGCTCAAAATTCTCCAAGCCAGGCTTCAGCAATATGTGAACCGTGAACTTCCTGATGTTCAAGCTGGTTTTAGAAAAGACAGAGGAACCAGAGATCAAATTGCCAACATCCGCTGGATCATGGAAAAAGCAAGAGAGTTCCAGAAAAACATCTATTTCTGCTTTCTTGACTATGCCAAAGCTTTTGACTGTATGGATCACAATAAACTGTGGAAAATTCTTAAAGAGATGGGAATACCAGACCACCTGATCTGCCTCTTGAGAAATTTATATGCAAGTCAGGAAGCAACAGTTAGAACGGGACATGGAACAACAGACTGGTTCCAAATAGGAAAAGGAGTACATCAAAGCTGTATATTGTCACCCTGTTTATTTAACTTATATGCAGAGTACATCATGAGAAACGCTGGACTGGAAGAAACATAAGCTGGAATCAAGATTGCTGGGAGAAATATCAATAACCTCAGATATGCAGATGACACCACCCTTATGGCAGAAAGTGAAGAGGAACTCAAAAGCCTCTTGATGAAAGTGAAAGTGGAGAGTGAAAAAGTTGGCTTAAAGCTCAACATTCAGAAAACGAAGATCATGGCATCCGGTCCCATCACTTCATGGGAAATAGATGGGGAAACAGTGGACACAGTGTCAGAATTTATTTTTCTGTGCTGCAAAATCACTGCAAATGGTGACTGCAGCCATAAAATTAAAAGACACTTACTCCTTGGAAGGAAAGTTATGACCAACCTAGATAGCATAATCAAAAGCAGAGACATTACTTTGCCAACAAATTAGCCGTGTAGTCAAGGCTATGGTTTTTCCTGTGGTCATGTATGGATGTGAGAGTTGGACTGTGAAGAAGACTGAGCGCCGAAGAATTGATGCTTTTGAACTGTGGTGTTGGAGAAGACTCTTGACAGTCCCTTGGACTGCAAGGAGATCCAACCAGTCCATTCTGAAGGAGATCAGCCCTGGGATTTCTTTGGAAGGAATGATGCTAAAGCTGAGACTCCAGTACTTTGGCCACCTCATGCGAAGAGTTGACTCACCTGATAAGACTGATGCTGGGAGGGATTGGGGGCAAGAGGAGAAGCAGATGACAGAGGATGAGATGGCTGGATGGCATCGCTGACTTGATGGACATGAGTCTCAGGGAGTTGGTGCTGGACAGGGAGGCCTGTGCTGGACAGGGAGTTGGTGCTGGACAGGGAGTTGGTGCTGGACAGGGAGGCCTGGCGTGCTGTGAATCATGGGGTCTCAAATGTCGGAGACGACTGAGTGACTGATCTGATCTGAACTTTTTTGTGGATTCTTTCGTATAGTTTGTATATCTATCTGATCCTGTCTGTACATTAGAAGTAGTTCTCCTTTCTACTATGTTGTTGTTCAGTCACTAAGTTGTATCTGACTTTTTGCAACCCCATGTACTTCAACACGCCGGGCTTCTCTGTCCTTCACTATCTCGTCGAGTTTGGTCAAACACATGTCCATTATCGGTGATGCCATCCAACCATGTCATCCTCTGTCATCCCCTTCTGCCGTCAATTTTCCCCAGCATCAGAGTCTTTTCTGGTGAGTTGGCTCTTTGGATCAGGTGGTCAAAGTATTGAAGCTTCAGCATCATGGATGCCCTTTAATTTTTTCTTGTCTAAATCTTGCCTAATTTAACTTGCCAGTACAGTGTTAAATAGCAGTGGGTTTCCTTATCTTGTTTTTGATCTTAGAGGAAAAGCTTCAGTGATAACTATTGATTTTTCATAAATTTCTTTTATTATGTTAGGGAAGCTTCCTTCTATTCCTAGTTTTCTGAGTATTGTTTTTAGCACGGAAGGCTGTTGAACTTTGTCAGATACTTTTTGTATGTATGTCTGTTAATATTATCATATGGTCTCTCCACCCAAGTTCTATTAATATGATTTATTACACTAATGAAATTGTGTAAGCCATTCCAGGATAATTCTCATATGGTCATTGTATATAATCCTTTTAATGTGCTGTTGTATGTAGTTCGCTCATATTCTGTGTGGGTTTTTGCATGTATATTCATAAAGAATATTGTTGTGTAGTGTTTTTATTTTTTCCCCCTTGTACTTTTGTCTAGCTTTGGTGTCAGGGTAATACTGCCCTCATAGAATGTGTTAGGAAGTATTTCTTGTTGTAATTTTTGGAGGAGTTTGATAGTATTGGCGTTATCTTTTTTAAAATGTTTGGTAGAATTCACCAGTGAAGCTGGATTTTCTTTGTCTGGAGGCTTTTGATGATTGATTCTCTTGTTAGAAATATATTGATTTTCTTCTTGAGTTAGTTTTGGTCTGTTTCATTTACATTATGTAATTTGCTGGTGTACAGTTGTTCATAGTGTTTTCTTATAGTCCTTTTATTTTCTGTGTGATTGGTGATAATACCCTCACTTTCATTTCTGATTTTAATTATTTGTATTTTGATTTTTTGTTCTTAATCTAGGTAAAGATTTGCCAAGTTTGTTGATTTTTGTAAGTTGTTTTTCTGTTCTCTATATTTCATTTATCTCTGCTCTAGTCTTCCTTTTTGCTGGCTTTAGGTTTTGTTTGCTCTTCTTTTCCTATTTCCTTAAGGTATAAAGTTAGGTTATTGATTTCAAATACTGTTTTTTTTTAATGTAGATGTTTATAGGTGCTATAAATTACTTTCTGAGCACTGCCTTTGCTATATACAGGTTTTGGTAACTTGTAATTTCATTTTCATTAGTCTCAGGTTATTTTCTGATTTTCTTTGTGATCTATTCTTTGACTTGTTTCTTGTTTAAAGGTGGGTTTATATTGCTAATTTTCCAGTTTTCCTTCTGATATTGATTTTTTTTTTTTTAATGAAAATGATTGTCTGTATTAAATCTGATTTTTTGCAGAGCATATCCTTGGGAAAACATCTATTGAAAAATCTTTAAGACAGACTTGAAAAAAAGTAAATCATGAGAAATTCTGAATTATAAAACATACAAGTATTCTCCAAATTATGATAAAGATCCTCAGGTTCTCGCACAGGAAAGTTTGTGAAAATGAATGCAGCCATTCTCGAAATAATTTTGCAAGTGTTTCAGATCAGATCAGATCAGATCAGTCACTCAGTCGTGTCCCACTTTTTGTGACCCCATGAATCGCAGCACACCAGGCCTCCCTGTCCATCACCAACTCCTGGAGTTCACTTAGACTCACGTCCATCGAGTTAGTGATGCCATCCAGCCATCTCATCCTCTGTCGTCCCCTTCTCCTCTTGCCCCCAATCCCTCCCAGTGATATTGATTTCTAGTTTCGTTCTATTGTGGTCCAAGAAGATATGTTGTATATTTCAGTCTGTTTAAATTTATCAAGGATTGTTTTGAAACCTCAATATGTGGTATATCCCAGAGAATATTCCATGTATACTTGAGAAGAGTATATGCTCTTCTGGTAGGTGGAATGTTCTATGTATGTCTGTTACATCTAGTTGACTTATAGTATTATTTGTGTACTCTATTTTCTTATTGATCTTCTGTCTAGCTGTTCCAGCTGTTGTTTAAAGCAGAATTTTAGAGTCTTCACAACTATTATCATCTGTTTCTCCATTCAGTTCTCAATATTTGCATGTGTTTTTCTGGGCTTTTTTGCTTGCTTATAATCATTATCAATTTTTTTGACCTAAAATCAGTAAATGAACCTGGATTGTTGAAATGAATTATAAGTTTAATTATGGTGAATTTATAAAGTTACATTTGCTAATTTAATTTAATAATTTAAATTAATCTAATATTGGCCATTATTGGTTGGAAATAATTTTAACAAGTAGTGATTTTCATTTAAAAATGTAAAAGAATAGTCAAACTAGGTTTGAATCAATAATTAAAATCTAATTAATTTGTGTAGTAAAACTGTTGGGGCAGAGAAATAGCTCTTCATATTTTATGATGTTAATTAGCTGACTTCATTTGAAGTTTTCAGTGGATAGAAAGAATTGATTTATTAAATGAGTCCCACAAAAGTAATAGTCACCTTTTATTGAGCGATTGCTATATTCCTAGGACACTGAAAGTTGCAGTATATGATCCATTTTAATCCTCAGAGCATCCTCACAAGATAGGTATTTATCTTTTCAGTTGGAGACAGTTGATGTTCAGAGTGCTTAGGTATATGCACACAGTGGGGTGGCCAATACCAGCTATTAAGTGGCAGAGGTTGGAGGCATGTTCAGGTCCTTCTGGCTCTTTTACTGATCTGCTTTTAATTATGGGATACAGTGACTTCTAGAACTTACCTGAAAAAGTAGAAAGAATACGACTTACTCTGGAGAGATTTCCTATGATGAGGTATGGGGTATTGATGTTTTCAAAGAGGATCTTTTTTATTTTTTTTAAACCTTTTGTTTTGTACGAAGTATAACTGATTAACAATGTTGTGATAGTTTCAGGTGAACAGGCAAGGGACTCAGCCATACATGTACTTGTATCCTTTCTCCCCCAAACTCCCCTCCCATTCAGCCTGCCACATAACATTGAGTAGAGTTCCATGTGCTATACAGTAGGCCCTTGTTAATTATGCATTTTAAATATAGCAGTGTGTACATGTCCATTCCAGACTCCCTCTCTTCCCACATCCTTCTGCCCTGGCAACCATAAATTCATTAGGAGATTCTTTCTTAGTAGTTTTATGGCTGTGTACACATGTAGACATTTGAGGATAGAGTAGTGGTGGTGGTGTGTCAGCTAGGATTAAAATTTAATCAGGAACCAAACTATTCAAGGATAGAAGTCAGGTTTTTATTAAAAAAAAAACTTTTAATATATTTCAGACAAACTGGATATTTGAAAAATATTTAAAGGTTTTTGAAGATGCAATAACTCAAGATAGGGAATAATACATTTACTTAAAATACTTGAGGAAGCATATTTATGTCCTTTTAAATTGTTTTTGCAAGACCTTGTGTTGATTTCTTGCTAGCAATGCCATATAAGTAACAGAATCATTACATCATATATCCTGTAACTGAAAGGGATTTTTGATGTAATCTACTTCTGTATGTCCATTTATCAGATGAGAAAACTGAGTTTGAAAGTTACTAAGATGAGAAACCCAGTTTGTGTGTATGTGCTTAGTCGTGTCCAACTCTTTGTGACCCCATAGAGTGTATGTAGCCCACTAGGCTAGTCTGTCCTTGGAATTTTCCAGGCAAGAATACTGGAATGGGTTGCCGTTTCCTGCTCCAGAGAGAGACCCAGTTTTGTGATACATTTGCTTTCCGTTCCCTTGGTGCTTAATTGCTCAAGATTAGGAATGGAAGATAGCATGAACATCTAGAAATCATTTTCTGTAATTGCCAATTCTAGGCAAAGCTTTCTAGACAGGGAGGAAGAAAAAGTTTGGGAGGTATGCCAATAAGGGGAGAAGGTTTGGAAAGACATTGTTGCATTTTAATCATGTGGAAGAATATCAAAGAAAGGGAAGACTAAACTATTCTTTTTCAACAATGAGGCCTCTTGAATCTTCTAAAGTAAATTTATAGATATTAGCAGACAAGAGGAAGAATTGGAGACCTGTTGCATGGTAACAAGCATAGAATTTTGAAGGTGGTCATATGTAGACAAGATGTGGCTACTTAGTAGGTCCCTCCTTATTTCTTAGTATTGATCAAACCTATTGATTAATCTATTAATTTAACTATTAACTTCTTGTTCCTCTGAAAGTACTTTTCTTTAAGAGAATCACGGATGTGAAGACTTACAGATTATGAATCACAGCCTTGTATATTTTAATTCAGTGATTGTCAATGTAGTGTTTGGGGTTATATAATGTTAGAAGTGTCTAGGGAAGCTTTTTGGAAAGTACATATCTATTTATGATTCTCCTTGGTAAATCAGAATGTACAAATGTAGGGTCAGAGTAGAGAGGAAGATACTATTTATATTCTGGGGAAAGCTACCCACGTGATTATTCTGTATCAGCCTACTACCTTCTCTCTGAAAAGAGGGTTGAAAAAGTTAAATCTTCCATCAAAGACAGGAATTTGGAGAAGTCTGAATTTGGAGTTGATAGAAAAAGCTTTAAAATAAGGATGAGTTTTAAAGTATGTTTGTTTAACTGAATATGTTAATGCTGAAACTGAATTGATGTTTTGAATAGGAGATATAACACAGAATGATGTGTCACAGAGAAAGACTTCTTCAGTTATCTTTAGAAATACAATTAGAAGAGTTCAGAGGCAAATCACAGACAACTGAAATTTGGGTACCAAGTGAACTACATATATTAGCAGAATAAAGAATGGCTTTTTAATTTACATTTTTAAAAAGCTTATTTATTCTTAATTGAAGGATAATTGTTCTACAACATTTGTTTGATTTCATCCATGCATCAACATGAATCAGCCACACATGTATGAATGTCGCCTCCCACCTCCCAGCATTTCCCACCCCTGTAGGTTGTTACTGAGCCCCAGTTCGAATTTCCTGAGTCATACAGCAAATTTTTGATGCCTATCTAGTATACATATGGTAGTGTATATGCTTCTGTATTACTCTTATTTACATTTTTTTAGTTAAAAAATCAGTTTAGCAAATAAATGTGTTTATCATGTGACAGGCTCTGTTCTAGGTAAATCAGTGAACAAAGATGACAAAGATCGCTATCATAAAGAAAGTTACATTTCAATTTGAGGAGGAGGGCACAGTGTAAACAATAGCTGAACATAAGTAAATAGATTAAGTGGTAAGTACTCTTCTAAAAGAAAAAAGTAGAGCAGAGTAAGGAGATTGAGAGTGTTAAGAGGTGGAATGTTGAAATTTGTTTTAGGATGGTAAGAGTAAAACTGTTGAGAACCAGAGACCAGAAGACATAAATAATCTGGTGTAGGTATTTAATCTACATTAAATAGGGATTTAATGTAGGGAAAGTTAACTTTGCAGATACTTGGTGGTGATGTCAGTGTTCAGTTCAGTCGCTCAGTTGTGTCCAGCTCTTTGCCACCCCATTGACTGCAGCAAACAAGGCTCCCTTGTCCATAACCAATTCCCAGAGCTTGCTGAAACTCAAGTCCATCGAGTTGGTGATGCCATCCAACCATCTCATATTCTGTCGTCCCTTTCTCCTGCCTTCAATCTTTGCCAGCATCAGGGTCTTTTCCAATGAGTCAGTTCTTCGCATCAGGTGGTCAAAGGATTGGAGTTTCAGCTTCAGCATTTCAATGAATATTCAGGACTGATTTCCTTTAGGATGGACTGGTTGGATCTCCTTGCAGTCCAGAGGACTCTGAAGAGTCTTCTCCAACACCACAGTTCAAAAGCATCAATTCTTTGGCGCTCAGCTTTCTTTATGGTTCAACTCTCACATACATACATGACTATTGGAAAAACCATAGATTTGATTAGATAGACATTTGTCGGCAAAGTAATGTTTCTGCTTTTTAATATGCTGTCTAGGTTGGTCATAGCTTTTCTTTCACAGAGCAAGCGTCTTTTAATTTCATGGCTGCAGTCACCATATGCAGTGATTTTGGAGCCCAAGAAAATAAAGTCTGTCAGTGTTTCCATGGTTCCCCATCTTTTTGCCATGAAGTGATGACTGGGTGCCATGGTCTTTGGTTTTTGAATGTTGAGTTTTTTTTTAATTAATCTTTTTAAAAATTTATTTATTTATTTTTTTCTTTTTCTTTTTTTAATTTAATTTTATTTTTAAACTTTACAATATTGTATTGGTTCTGCCATATATCGAAATGAATCCGCCACAGGAATATACGTGTTCCCCATCCTGAACCCTCCTCCCTCCCCATACCATCCCTCTGGGTTGTCCCAGTGCACCAGCCCCAAGCATCCAGTATCGTGCATCGAACCTGGACTGGCGACTCGTTTCATATATGATATTATACATAATTCAGTGCCATTGAATGTTGAGTTTTAAGCCAGCTTTTTCACTCTCCTCTTTCACTGTCATCAAAAGGCTCTTTATTTCCTCTTGGCTTTCTGCCATAAGGATGGTATCGTTTGCCTATCTGAGGTTATTTGTATTTCTCCTGGCAGTCTTGATTCCAGCTTGTGCTTCATCCAGTCAGACATTTCTCAAGATGTACTCTGCATAGAAGTTAAATAAACTGGGTAACAATATACAACCTTGATATACTCCTTTCCCAATTTGGAACCAGTCCCTTGTTCCATGTCTGGTTCTAACTGTTGCTTCTTGACCTGCATACATATTTCTCAGACAGGTCAGGTGGTATGGTATTCCCATCTCTTTAAGAATTTTCCACAGTTTGTGGTGATCCACACAGTCAAATTCTTTGGTGTTAGTCAATGAAGCTGAAGTAGATGTTTTTCTGAAACTCTCTTGCTTTTTTCTATGATCTTGCAAATGTTGGCAATTTGATCTCTGGTTCATCTGCCTTTTCTAAATCTGGCTTGAATATCTGGGAATTCTTGGTTCACGTACTGTTGCAAGCCTTGCTTGGAGAATTTTGATCATTACTTTGCTAGTGTGGGAGATGAGTGTAGTTGTGTGATAGTTTGAACTTTCTTTGGCATTGCCTTTCTTTGGGATTGGGATGAAAACTGACCTTTTCCAGTCCTGTGGCCACTGCTGAGTTTTCCAGAGTTGCTGGCATATTGAGTGCAGCACTTTCACAGCATCATCTTTTAGGATTTGAAATAGCTCGACTGGAATTCCATCACCTCCACTAACTTTGTTCGTAGTGATGGTTTTAAGGCCCACTTGACTTCACATTCCAGGATGTCTGGTTATAGGTAGTGATCACACTATTGTGGTTATCTGGGTCATGAAGATCTTTTTTGTATAGTTCTTCTGTTATTCTTGTCACCTCTTAATATCTTCTGCTTCTGTTAGGTCCATACCATTTCTGCCCTCTGTTGTTCCCATCTTTGCATGAAATGTTCCCTTGGTATCTCTAATTTTCTTGAAGAGATCTCTAATCTTTCCTATTGTATTGTCTTCCTCTGTTAGTTTGCATTGATCCCTGAGGAAGGCTCTCTTATCTCTCCTTGCTATTTGGAACTCTGCATTCATGAACAGTATGAAAAGGCCAAAAGATATGACACTGAAAGATGAACTCCCCAGGTCGGTAGCCAAAGCAAAAAAAAAATGCCATTTTGGATGTGACCGGTGATGAAAGCAAAGTCTGATGCTGTAAAGAACAATATTGCATAGGAACCTGAAATGTTAGGTCTGTGAAACAAGGTAAATTGTAAGTGGTCAAACAGGAGATGGAAAGAGTGAGCATCAACATTTTAGGAATCAGTGAACTAAAATGGACTGCAATGGGCAAATTTAATTTAGATGACCATTATATCTGTTACTGTGGGCAAGAAATGGGAGTAGCCCTCAGAGTCAGCAAAATGCAGTACATGGTTGCAATCTCAAAAATGACAGAATGATCTCTGTTCGTTTCCAAGGCAAACCATTTGATACCACAGTAATCCAAGTCTGTGCCCCAACCACTAATGCTGAAGAAACTGAAGTTGAACAGTTCTATTATTACCAAGACCTTTTAGAACTAACACCAAAAAAAGGTGTCCTTTTCCTCATAGGGGACTGGAATGCAAAAGTAGGCAGTCAAGAGATACCTGGAGTAAAAGGCAAGTTTGGCCTTGGAGTACAAAATGAAACAGGGCAAAGGCTAACAGTTTTGCCAAGAGAATGCACTGGTCATAACAGATACCCTCTTCCAACAACACAGGAGATGACTGTACACCTGGACATCACTGGATTGTTGAGAATCTCTATACAGTCAGCAAAAACAAGACTGGGAGCTGACTGTGGCTCAGATCATGAACTCCTTATTGTAAAATTCAGACTGAAACTGAAGAAAGTAGGGAAAACCACTAGACCATTCAGGTATGACCTAAATCAAATCCCTTATGATTATTCAGTGGAAGGGACAAATAGATTCAATGGATTAGATCTGATAGACAGAGTGCTGGAAGAACTATGGATGGAGGTTTGTGACATTGTACAGGAGGCAGTGATCAAAACCATTCCCAAGAAAAAAAATGCAAAAAGGTTGTCTGAGGAAGCCTTACAAATGGCTGAGAAAGGGAAGCTAAAGGCAAAAGAGAAAAGGAAAGATGTCAGTGTAGGAAGTTACATAAAACAAACCAGGAGTTTGGGAAAGATTTCTATACTAGAAATATAAAGTTGGGATATTTTAGATCTTTAAATCTGTAAAATTACATCTGCAGAGACTGATCATAGATAGGGAAGAGCCTTAGGGTTGTTTTGCACTGAGGTATGTACTCAAGTGGTTGGGGAGGAGAGGTGTGTGTGTGTGCCCAGTAGTGTTTGATTCTTTGCGACTCTGTGGACTAGCCCACCAGGTTTCTCTGCCCATGGAATTTGCCAGGCAAAAATTCTGAAGTGGGTTGGCCTTTCCTCCTCAAGGGGAGCTTCCAGACCCAGGGATTGAACTGCGTCCTGTGTCTCTTGCATTGTCAGGCAGATTCTTTTACCACTAAGTCACTTGGGAAGCCAGGGAAGGAGAGGACGATCCAGTAAAGTTGTTACCAGCAAAGGAGAACAGCTAGAAAAGTAAGGTAATCCAGAAGTCAACAAATGTTTTAAATTAAATGTTTGTGCTGCTGATAGGTCAAGTTAAGATGAAGACTGAATATTGACTGCTAGGGTTAGCAAAAAGGAGTTACTGGTGACTTCGGCTAGCTCTTTTGATGGTGTAGTGGAGGAAAAGTCTTACAGAAAAGTGAATTTAAGAAAGAATGGAATGAGCAGTGTTGGAAATAGCAAGTACAGGTAATTAAAATGGGCTCCAGATTTTTTTATTATTTAATTAAAAAATTTTTTGATGTGGACTATTTTTAAGTCTTTCTTGAATTTTTTACAGTATTGTTTCTGTTCTATTTGATGATATTTTTGACCCTGAGGCATGTAGGATCTTAGTTCCATGACCAGGGAACCAACACACATTCCCTGCATTAGAAGGAAAGTCTTAACCACTGGACCACTTGGGAGTTCCCTGGTGAAGGTGTTAAAAGAAAATGCAAATTCGTTTCTGTGCTGAGGTGAATGAATAGTATGTGAAAAATTGATGTTGGAAAAAATTTGAGAAATTGTGGGAATATATCCTTGACAGGTTCACTGGAGGGAGGCAAGTCTGTGGGTGTAGGTGCCAGTGAGTGGGTAAATGAAGGGTTTTTGGTTCATGGAAGTTTTCTGATAATTTCAATTTTTTTTTTCTGTGAAAGGGGAAGCTGAGCAAAAATGGTAAACGGTGTGTTGTAGGATTGAAGAGAGATTTAGTGTGGGTGTGTGTAAAATGGTTGTCTAGGACAGTGGGAAATAAAGTGCTCATTATTTAATTTTTTTCAGAAGTATATAAAGTAGAATATGAAAATTACCATTCATTTTTTTATCTGCCTTCCTTCCTCAGAGGTAACTGCTGTTAATATTTTTCTCTGTATCCTTTCATACCTTTTTTCTAGCTAAAAATGTATGTTCTTATATATATATATATATATATGTATATATATATATAAATGTGTGTATATATATATATATGTATATATATATAAATGTGTATATATATATATATATATATATACACACACACACACACAATTAACAACATGTAGCTGAGCTGAGTAGTGTTGAATAGTACCAGTTATGTGTCCATGTCCTAACCTCTGGAACCTGTGAATGTGACTTTGAAAGAAAGGGTCTTTGCAGATATAATTAAGGGTCCTGAGGCAAGATCATCTTGGATTAGGGTGGAATTTAAATCCCAATAACAAATATCCTTAGAAGAGAAGAGAAGACATAGAAGCAGACATGTGAAGTCAACAAATATGGGGAGAAGGTGATGTGAAGATGGAAGCAGAGGTTTAATCCACAAGCCAAGGAACACTAGGAGCCAGCAGAAACTGGAAGAGGCAGGGAAGAATTTTCCTCTAGAGCCTTTGTGGTGAGCATAGTAGATTGAGCATATGGAGATATAATGCAATTGTTGTAAAAGAACAAAATCTATCCTTCTTCAGTAGCTGTATGTTTGTCACATTTCCAGAAAATCTGCCAAATATGCCCTCCTAAAAGATTGTTTTAATCTATATTCCCATTTTCAGTTTGAGCATTGCTTACACTAACACTGAATATTAAGAATCTTTAATTTCTCTTATCTAATGGGTAAAAAGTAGTATATTGTTTTGCTTTCCTCTGATTGCTAGTGAATTAAATATTTTCTTATGCTCAGCCATTTGTAAGGCTGCCTAAAAATGATCAGATCAGATCAGTCGCTCAGTCGTGTCCGACTCTTTGCGACCCCGTGAATCGCAGCACGCCAGGCCTCCCTATCCATTACCAACTCCCGGAGTTCACCGAGACTCAGGTCCATCGAGTCAGTGATGCCATCCAGCCATCTCATCCTCTGTCGTCCCCTTCTCCTGCCCCCAATCCCTCCCAGCATCAGAGTCTTTTCCAGTGAGTCAACTCTTCGCATGAGGTGGCCAAAGTACTGGAGTCTCAGCTTTAGCATCATTCCTTCCAAAGAAATCCCAGGGCTGATCTCCTTCAGAATGGACTGGTTGGATCTCCTTGCAGTCCAAGGGACTCTCAAGAGTCTTCTCCAACTCCACAGTTCAAAAGCATCAATTCTTCGGCGCTCAGTCTTCTTCACAGTCCAACTCTCACATCCATACATGACCACAGGAAAAACCATAGCCTTGACTAGCCGGACCTTTGTTGGCAAAGTAATATCTCTGCTTTTCAATATGCTATCTAGGTTGGTCATAACTTTCCTTCCAAGGAGTAAGCGTCTTTTAATTTCATGGCTGCAGTCACCATCTGCAGTGATTTTGGAGCCCAGGAAAATAAAGTCTGACACTGTTTCCACTGTTTCCCCATCTATTTCCCATGGAGTGGTGGGACCGGATGCCATGATCTTCGTTTTCTGAATGTTGAGCTTTAAGCCAACTTTTGCACTTTCCACTTTCACTTTCATCAAGAGGCTTTTTAGTTCCTCTTCACTTTCTGCCATGATACCCATTGTTTAAAAGAAAATAGCTAAGTATAATAAACTTCAAGTATATTTTTAAGAGACAAATGTATAATCTTCTTTTGTTTGTAGTTGACAGTTATCTTCCTTTATTAGTTTAATCAAAGGTAATAATAAGGCTAACATAACATAAAATGCTGATTTAGAAGAAGGGAGGGCAGAGTTGGGGGAGGCGGCTTTGTAACCTTTGAAGACAGAAGTAGAATCTTGTAAACGTAGTTTGGTATGTTGAACTTGTATAAAATACAGGTAAGCCTGCATATAATGAAATTGTTTAACTCACAGAATCTGGTCGTTTGTAAGTATTAGAAAACCACTTTTGTTATGAAGTGTATGTAATTCTCATCACTTAAAATAATGAGTTCTTGGTACAACTTCTCACACCACTCTTCTTTGAGCCCTATTCCTAGATTTCATTTCATTTTTCTTTGTGTTTCATGTAAAGCATGACATTGGTCTTTCATAATAAGAATCCTGTATGTTATGAAAATCAAATCAACCTGATGTTTTTAATTACTGAAATTAAATACGTTCAGAGCATCTTAGGTTATTTAAATGAAGATAATTAAAGGAGAAAGACTTATTGCTCCTGTTGTCATAAACAGAAAATATGACTAGTGAATTAGATTGCAGTTTGATCCCCATCTGAAATTAAGAAATGAGTCACTTAATCAAGAAACTCCTATATTAACTACTACTTCCAACACTGAAGATTTGATTGATCCCTTTGGTTTTTTCCTTAACTAGGTTTTCTACTGTTTTGGTAGATTGATGTCTGTTGAGTCATAGGTCTGTGAAAGATGGCCCAGATTCAGTGTGCTCTGTCTTAAGGTACTGTTCTAATACAGTCATTTAATTCAGAATATACATTTTGTGAGTTTTGTTCAATTTTTAAAAAAATTTTAATCTTCATTTTTACTTTTTCTTACACTTGGCCAAAGAAATTAGGATGAAAAATGACAAATTGTCATAAAGTTAAGAAAAGCTGAACAACACTTTGGAAATGGTGCATGATGAGGCAAGTCAACATCATTTAGGAATGAAGGAGTTATTGGTTTTTTGTTTTTTTGCTGTGATCATAGTTATGAGGGACCCTGGAAAACTTTGAAGGCAATGAAGAGTACCAGGCCAGTATAATCAAGTGATGACGAGAAAATGCAGTTGACTGATTTTCTGATTTGGGACAATTTTTGGTTATGTGGGTGAAAAGAAGAACACTCTTGTATTTATTCTCTTCTCTGCTACAATATTGAAGACTCTGCCCAGATGTGTTGGTTATCCAAACATCAAGCAATTCATTGTCACTGGCTGGGTATCCCAAAATTTTAGTTAATTCTGACATTTTACCTGGGGTTAGCAGCAGATCACACAAGTAAAAGACCATCTCACAGGACCAAAGCCCACCACCTCTCCTCCCACAGACATACAGACACACATGCACGTATCTTCAGATACCAATAACTAACCCAAGTTGTTACTTGTGCTTCTGACCAACTGGCTGTCAGTGGAGGTTCCTACACCTTCCTCCTTGCGTTTGATTAGTTTGCTCTAATGGCTCATGGAACTCAGGTTAGTGGTCTGTTTACTAGAGTATGGGTTTATTATAAAAGGATAGAACTCAGGAATACCTGGTGGAAGAGGAGGTATAGAGCCAGGTGTGGGAGAAGAGACATGGCACCCCCACCTCCATGAGTTCCCAACCCAGAAGCTCTCAGCTTCCTTTTGGCTTTCTATGGAGATTTCATTGCACAGGCATAATTGATAAATCATTAATCATTGGTGATTAATTAATCTCCATCCTTTCTTTTCTTCCTTCCTTGGAGGTCAGGGGATAGGGTTTAAAAGTCTGACCCTCTTCTTACAAAGTACAATACAACAGTGGATAAACAATCAAACACAGAATGCCTTAAGTATATGAATAAGCAGGTATCTCAGCAGAGACATTATCTCCCTATAAAATTAAGTAGGCTAGTGAGACATTAAAAGGAGACATTTTTAATAGGAGTAAGGAAGATGGTTTGATCTGGCCAGTAAGACAGCTGGTTAGCAAATAGCACTAGTATCAAAGTATTTTCAGTGTGAGCAAAATAAGAAACTATTTTGATTCTCGACTATGAAGCAAGTGTGGTTGAATTGTTAGATACAGAATCCCAGGAATGGAAGATTTTTGCTTAAGAGTCTCCATGGGAACAACATTCTGCCAGCATTTATTCTCATACCTTCTAAAATGAATATAAATTTTAGAAGGTAAATGACAGAAGATTTTTACAAAGAGTAACCAGTTTTATAGGAAACTCAACCTTCCTTAAGCAGTAATTGCCTGTCTTTTTATATAGATTAAAATAACATGAAAACAAGAAAGTGTGTTCTCCACAAACTTGTTTACTGCATTATGGTATGAGACAGAATTCCAGGAAGACAAAATGACACGTTCAGGAAGTAAGGGATCATCTTAAGGAGAATTACTTTGCAACTGTTTGTTTCAGGAATCAGTGGGTCTTAAAGTGGGGTTCAAGCAATGAATAAAATAGCATTGAAAAGCAGGAGAATATAGGTTTATGTCTTGACTTACTTGATTTTTTGGGATAAATACCTTCTTTAGTCACAGTTTCCTGTTCTATAAATTGATAATGCTTCTTATTAATGGGACTGAGAGAAGGTATCTGAAAGTGATTAGTAAACTGTTATATATATATGTGTGTGTGTGTGTGTGTGTGTATGTTAAAGATTGTAAATGGAAAGCCAGGGGAAAGTGGGGAAAAAAGGAAAAGAAATGTCAAAAAGTTGAGTCTTATAATATTAAAACCCAATAAAATTTTATGTTTAAGTTTTACAAAGAGTATTTAGTATAAAATGAGTTTTTAATAGCCCAAAGTTAACAGTTGGCTCACCTATCATTTATTTTTCTTCACTATTTTTCTTCTTGTGTGTAAAATTAATCTGAAACAGAGTCTGTATTAGTGCTAAAGTTTGATAATCATTGGATCTTCTGTAGTTGTAATGTGTATTTCATTGAAAAATGTGATTGTGGATATCTGTCTCACTTTTGCCAAATGTACCTCATATTTATTTGCTTAAATATTTGTTGTATAGTCTAGCTTCTATAAATATATACTTTAACTCCTCTCTTAAACAAGATACAGATCTTGGGGATGCAGTCAGGATGAGGAAATTTTGGTCTCTTCATTTTCTATTTCTATGTCTGGTTTGTGTCTGATTTCAAGAATGTTCAAGTAGACGAGTTTTAGCAGTAATAAAAAAGTACAGTACATTGTGGTAGTGGGTTGTAGTCATTATTTGTGATGAATGATTTTTTTAAAAAATTGTGGATCCTTAGGCTACTGACATTAGAAATGACTGGAGTGCTGTTAAAAATCTGACCTCTGATTCCAACCCAAGACTTGCTGAATCAAAATAAACCTTAGTTGCACATTGGAATTACCTCGGAAGATTAAAAAAAATTACAGATGACTGGACCCCACCCCCAGAAAATCTGATTTAATGCATCTGGAGTTGTGGTTAGGGGTTCTTAAAATAGTGTTAGAATTACCTATAGGGCTCTTCTGAGTTTGTTAGATCCCAAACTGAGAATTTGTGATTCAGCTGGTTATGTTTGGGGCCTGATATTTTGTAGTTCTAGTAAGTTCTTAGGTGGTACTTATGCCAATCCAGGGACTACACTTTGAGAACTGTACTCTTAGGTTATGAACTGCTTGTTTTGGAGGATATGCAATATTAAATGAAGAAGCTTAGTTGATAAGGAACATAGGAATTATAATAGATTTCAAAGTAAAAAGTGTTATGTGGTAAACTCTGTATTTTAATTTGTAAAGGAGAAAGGTTATTACTGTATTCATTGTATTCATAAGTCTTAAACCTTTAAAGTTTTTAGATGAAATAAAAAAATCCCAAATATTATTAATAATGTGTGTGTGCTCAGTTGCTCAGTCATGTCCGACTCTTTGCAACCCCACACACTGTGGCCCGCCAGGCTCCTCTGTCCATGGGATTTTCCTGGCAAGAATACTGGAGTGGGTTGCCATTTCCTCCTCAAAAAGAATATCCTCTGATGTTGAAGAAAGCAAATTTTTCTCCCTCATGTCAGGTTTATTGAGGTGGAATTTACATAAAGTAGAAGTTACTCTTTCCTGAGTTTTGACAAATGCATCAACTGTGAAACTATCAGAATCAAAATATAGAAGAGTTGTAACAATTCTCTCATGCCACTGTGTAGTCGCCTATTTCTCCAACCCCATACCTAGGCAGCCACTGATCTCCTTTCTCATCTTATAGTTCTGCTTCTTTAAGAATGTCATATAAATGAAATCACATATTCTGGTTTCTTTCACTAAGCAGAATGCATTTGAGATTCATCCATGTTGCATTTATCAGTACTTCATTTCTTTCTTTCTTTTTGTAAGAGCATTTTAGGTTTATAGCAAAATTAAGCTGAAAGCATAGAGAATCTTGTATAGCCACAACCCCCCCCATTCTCAGCCGACCTGATTAACAACAGAGTGGTTCACTAGTTATGATCAATGAAACTACATCGACACGTCATTATTACCCAAAGTCCATAGTTTACATTAGGGTTCATTTTATTGTTTATTTTTTGTTTGACAAAAATGTAATGACCTGTATCGACCAGAAGGCAATGGCAACCCACTTCAGTACTCTTGCCTGGAAAATCCATGGACAGAGGAGCCTGGTAGGCTGCAGTCCATGGGGTTGTGAAGAGTTGGACACGACTGAGCGACTTCACTTTCACTTTTCACTTCCATGCATTGGAGAAGGAAATGGCAACCCACTCCAGTGTTCTTGCCTGGAGAGTCCCAGGGATAGCGGAGCCTGGTGGGCTGCTGTCTGTGGGGTCGCACAGAGTCGGACACGACTGAATTGACTTAGTAGTAGTAGTAAAATAGTTTCACTGCCCTAAAAAAATGTGTTTTGCCTGTTTATCCCTTCTATCCCCTTAATCCCTGGCAGCTACTTTTTACTGTCCTCCATGGTTTAGCCTTTTCCAGAATGCCATTTAGTTGAAATCATACAGTATGTAGTGTTTTCAGATTGGCTACATCACTTAAAAATATGCATTTAAACTTTTTCCATGTCATTTCATGACTTGATAACTCATTTTGTTTTTATCACTGAATAACACCACAGTTTATTCATTTACTTGCTGAAGGACATCTTGATTGCTTCTAAGTTTTAGCAATTAGGAATAAAACTGCTCTGAATATCTGTGTGTATATTTTTATGTGAGCACAAGTTGTTAATTCATTTAGATAACCTTCAAGGAGTAAAGGTACGTTAGTTTTATAAGAAACTCCCCAACTGTCTTCCAAGTGGTTATACCTGCCAGCAATATAAGAGAGTTCCTGATACTCTACATCCTCATCAGCATCTGATATTGTCAGTGTTCCAGACTGACCATTTTGATAGATGTGTGTTGTTGAATATCTTTTTATATGCCATCTGAGTATCTTCTTTGGTGAGATATTTAGGTCTTTTGCCCATTTATAAATTGAATTGTTCGTCTATCTTACTGTTTAGTGCTAAGAGTCTTTTGTATATTTTAGATAACAGTCATTATTAGATATATTGTTTATATACATTTTTTTCCCAGTCTTTGAATTTGCTTATTCTCTTGGCAGTGTCTTTTGCAGAGGAGAGGTTTTTAATTTATCAAAGTCCAACCTAATTTTTTCCTTTTATGAATCGTGCCTTTGATGTGGTATCTAAAAAGTTCTCTCCAGACCCAAGATCATCTGGATTTTTCTCCTGTGTTATCTTCTAAGATTTTTATGCATTTTAGATACAAGCCTGTCATCTATTTTGTATTCATTTTTGTGAAGATGTATAATCTTCATTTGGATTTTTTTTTTTTCCGCATGTGAGTGTCTCTTTGTTCCAGCACCCTTTGTTGAAAACGTTTACTTTCTTCTCCACTGTATCACCCCTTGCTCCTTTGTCAAAGATCAGTTGACTAAATTGGTGTGGGTCTATTTCTGGGCTCTCTGTAATATTTTCTTAATCTAGTTGTCTGTTCTTTTGCCATTATCACACTGCTTTGATTACTGTAGATTAAAAGAAAGTTTTAAAGTTGAGTGGCTTCAGTCCCCCTGAATTTCTTTAATATTGTGTTGGTTCATAATTGGAAAAGACACGTATACCCCAGTGTTCATTGCAGCACTGTTTAACAATAGCTAGGACATGGAAGCAACCCAGATATCCATCAGCAGATGAATGGATAAAGAAGTTGTGATGTATAAATACAGAATGGAATATTACTCAGCCATAAAAAGCAACAAGTTTGAGTCAGCTCTAGTGAGGTGGATGGACCTAGAGCCTATTATATAAAGTTAGTCAGAAAGAGAAAAACTAATATTGTACATTAATGTGTATATGTGGAATCCAGAAAAATGGTACTGATGAATGTATTTGCAAGGCAGGAATAGAGGCACCAACATAAAGAACACACTTGTGGACACAGTAGGGGAAGGAGAGGGTGGTTCGAGTTGAGAGAGTAGCCTGGAATTATATACATGACCATATTTACACTAGATAGCTAGTGGGAGGTTGCTGTACCACACAGGGAGCTCAGTCCAGTGCTCTGTGACAGTTTAGAGGGGTGGGATGGGGTCAGCACTTATGGCTGATTCACGTTGTTGTGTGACAGAAACCAACACAACATTGTAAAGCAGTTATCTTCCAATTAAAAGCTAAAAAATATGTATTGGTTTTTCTGTCTTTTGCCTACCTGTATAAGCTTTAGAACCAGTTTGTGATATAGATAATGTAACTTGTTGATTTTGATTGGGATTGTGTTGAATCTATAGCTCCACTTGGGAGGAACTGACATTTTGACAATATTTTCTATTCATGAACATGGAATAGCTCTCCATTTACTTAGTTCTTGGGTGTCTGTCACCAGTTTCATCATTATTAGTTTTCTTCCTATAGATCTTATATATAACTTTTTAGATTTAGCTTAAGTATTGCATTTTTTGGTGTTGATACGAATGGTGTTATGTTTGCATTTTTTGGTGTTGATACAAATTGCACTTGCTCATTGCTGAAATATAGGAAAGCAGTTGACTTTTGTATGTTAACCTTGTATCCTGCAACCTTTTTATAATTGCTTATTATATAGGAATTTTTTGTCTATTCATTTAGATTTTCTGCATGGACAATCATGTCATCTGTGAATAAAGGCAGTTTTATTTCATCTTTTCCAATCCATGTACCTTTTATTTCCTTTCTATGTTTAATTGCATTAGCCACAGTGATGATGGGACATCTTTGACTTGTTCCTGATCTTACTGGGAAAGCTTCTGTTTTCTCAACATTAAGGAATGAAATTAGCTGTAGGTTTTTTTTAATTGTGTTCAAGTACACGTAACATAAAATGTACCATCTTGATTTTTAAGTGCACATTTCAGTAGTGTTTAGTAGTTTCATATTGTACAATCAATATCAGAATTCTTTCCATCTTGCAAAATGGAAACTCCATACTGGGTAAACAACTTTGTATTTCTCACTCTTAATAGCCATTGGCAGCCACCATTTTACTTTCTGTGTCTATGAATTTGACTACTCCAGGTACCTCATATAAGTGGAATCATACACTATTTGTCTTTTTGTGACTAGTCTGTTTCACTTAGCATAATGACCTAAGGGTTCATCCATGTTATAACGTGTGTCAGAATTTTCATCTTTTTTAAGGCTGAATTATATGTATAATGTATATATAATTTTTTTTATCCATTCACCCATCAATGTACACTTGGATTGCTAAATGTGGATATACATGTATCTCCTTGAAGCCCTGTTTTTAATTGTTTTTGATATATACTCAAGTGGAATTACTGGATCATTCATTTCTTCTTTAAATTCTTTAAACAACTTTTTGTAGTTTTTAGTATTTAAGGATTTTGCTTTCTTTGTTATATTTGTTCTTAAGTATTTTATTTTCAGATTTTCAATTTTATTTTTTATTTTATTGACTTATGGTTGATTTGCAGTGTTGTGTTAGTTACAGATACATAGCAAATTGATTCAGTTAAAATACACACACACAAACACACAAATATATATATTTATTTTTTACATTCTCTTCCACTATAGGTTATTACAAGATATTGAGTATAGTTCTCTATGTTTACACAGTAGGTCCTTGTGGATCATCTGTTTTATATATCAGATCAGATCATATCAGATGCTCAGTCGCTCAGTCGTGTCCAACTCTTTGAGACCCCATGAATCGAAGCACGCCAGGCCCCTCTGGCCATCACCAACTCCCGGAGTTCACTGAGACTCACGTCCATCGAGTCAGTGATGCCATCCAGCCCTCTCATCCTCTGTCTTCCCCTTCTCCTCCTGCCCCCAATCCCTCCCAGCATCAGTCTTTTCCAGTGAGTCAACTCTTCGCATGAGGTGGCCAAAGTACTGGAGTCTCAGCTTTAGCATCATTCCTTCCAAAGAAATCCCAGGGCTGATCTCCTTCAGAATGGACTGGTTGGATCTCCTTGCAGTCCAAGGGACTCTCAAGAGTCTTCTCCAACACCACAGTTCAAAAGCATTAATTCTTCGGCGCTCAGTCTTCTTCACAGTCCAACTCTCACATCCATACATGACCACAGGAAAAACCATAGCCTTGACTAGACGAACCTTTGTTGGCAAAGTAGTATCTCTGCTTTTGAATATGTTATCTAGGTTGGTCATAACTTTCCTTCCAAGAAGTAAGCGTCTTTTAATTTCATGGCTGCAGTCACCATCTGTAGTGATTTTGGAGCCCAGAAAAATAAAGTCTGATGCTGTTTCCCCATCTATTTCCCATGGAGTGGTGGGACCGGATGCCATGATCTTCGTTTTTTTAAGCCAACTTTTTCACTCTCCACTTTCACTTTCATCAAGAGGCTTTTGAGTTCCTCTTCACTTTCTGCCATAAGGGTGGTGTCATCTGCATATCTGAGGTTATTGATATTTCTCCTGGCAATCTTGATTCCAGCTTGTGTTTCTTCCAGTCCAGCGTTTCTCATGATGTACTCTGCATATAAGTTAAATAAACAGGGTAACGATATACAGCCTTGACAAACTCCTTTTCCTATTTGGAACCAGGCTGTTGTTCCATGTCCAGTTCTAACTGTTGCTTCCTGACCTGCATACGAATTTCTCAAGAGGCAGATCAGGTGGTCTGGTATTCCCATCTCTTTCAGAATTTTCCACAGTTTATTGTATCCACACAGTCAAAGGCTTTGGCATAGTGAATAAAGCAGAAATAGATGTTTTTATATAGAAGTGTGTATATTTTAATCTGAAACTTCTAATTTATCCCTCACTTTGGTAACCATAGGTTTGTTTTCTTTGTGAGTCTGTTTTGTAAATTCATTTGTATCAGTTTTTTAGATTCCACATATAAGCAATGTTGCATGAAATTTGTCTGGCTTATAATCTCTAGGTTCATCCATGTTGCTGCAGATGACATTTCATTCTTTTTTATGGGTGAGTAATATTCCATTGTGTTTGGGGGGGGTGGGGATACATACACATCCATTCATTTGTTGATGGACACTGAGGTTACTTCCATGTCTTAGTTATTATAAATGGTGTTGCAATATATATTGGAGTGTGTGTTTCTTTTCAAATTATGTTTTCCTTTGGATATATGCCCAGAAGTGGGGTTGCAAGATCATATGTTAGCTCTGTTTTTAATGTTTTAAGGATTAAGTATTTTATTTTTGATGGCATTATAAATGGAATTGTTCATTTTCAGATTGTTCATATTTATTATATGGAAACAGCATATATTTGTTTATTTTTAATCATACAGGTTTGCTAAATTTTTAAAATTAGTGCTAAATTTTTTCTCTGTGTGTGTAATCTTTAGGATTTTCTGCATGTATTATTATATGATCTACAGATAGCTTTATTTCTTTTCCTATTTGGATGCCATTTCTTTATGTTTCTTGCCTGATTGTTGCGATTTCTAATACTGTGTTGAGAAGAAGTGTTGAAAGTAGGCATCCTTAGCTCCTTCCAGATTTTAGAGAAAAGCTTTCAGCCTTTCACTATTAGGTATTAGTGAAATTTTCATATATTACTTTTATCATTAAAAAGATGATTTCCTTCTATTCCTAGTTTGTTGTTTTCAATCTAACATGGTGTCACATTTTGTAAAGTGCTTTTTCTGTATTGCTTGAGATGATTATGTAATTTTTCCCCCTTTGCGCATTAACGTACTGTGTAGTACATTGATGGATTTCAATATGTTGATCCATCCTTGCTTTCTAGGAATAAATCCCATTTGGTTAAGGGGTATAATTCTTTCAGTATGCTATTGTTTAGCTCAATCTTGAAACATTTAAAAAAATAATTTTTGTTTATATGATGATAGTCTTAGTAAATGACAAGACTATGTTCATTTTATACAGAGTTTGTATAGTGTGGTAATTCAGTTCTTATTTTTGACCTCGTGTTTATATACTGCCTTGCTTGGATTATACCTGATTTAAGGGAGTATATTGGTTCCCCTAAGGCTACAGACAGAATTTCACATATGAAAGCTGCTTATTTAAGTCATATAGTTAAATATTGGTGAGTTTGATAGTTTTCAGTTCTAGTATAAAAGAGGCATAGATATGTTGCTATTTTGTAATGTTCTGAACTGTAATTCTCAGATTAATATATTTTAAGTCAAAGAGATACTATAATTTTTGTTCTTCAGTCACCAAGTTGTGTCCAACTCTGCAACCCCATAGACTGCAGCATGCCAGGCTTCCCTATCCTTTACTATCTTCAGGAGTTTGAATGATTTTATTTTCCTCTGTATAATTCAGTTGATAGTTATTCATATTTACATATTTTTACCATGCAAAAAATCAAATTTTTGTGTGTGTTACAACAGGCAGTGCTTAGTTTAGTTTTCTTTATTATATATAATTCTTTAATCCTTATATTGGACAAAATTTGCATCTTGATATAATCTACTTAAAAATATTCAATTCATATAGTTTTTACATAAAGATATGAGAATTTATCCCCCTTTTGCTATTCTTTTTGTCTTAGCTCTCAACTTTTCCTTCATTCTATGTAAATAGCATAATATCTATTGTTCCATATTTATCTCTCTTCATATTATCTTATACAGATATTTGTATTCCCAGTTACATATATAGACTTGCTGTGATGTCGAGTTTAAAAAGGTGGGATCATTATATATACTTTCTGCATCCTTTCTGTTTTCATTAATAGTGCCTTAGAGAAATCCCCCATCTAAAGGGTAACTTTGCTATCCATTTGAAGTATAACTATAATTCATTGTTTTTGTGACTTCAAAAGAATGCTTAATTGTGTGTTGTATAAAATTATGGAAATAGTCTTTCTAGTTCATTGTCATTTTAAACAGTATTGCGTCTTTGAATATGTCCTTTCTTCCAGATGGTTTTATTTCTTTGGGATAGATTTCCAGAAGTAGAATTGTTGACTTGAAGGGTTTTTATATTTTTTATTTAAGTATATGCTGCCAAATTGCTTTTTACCAAAATTTTCCATTAGCAATGTGTGATAATACTTTTTCTCCTACACCTCTGCCAGGAATTGGGGCTATAGTTTTTTAAACCTTTGCCAGTCTAGTAGGTGTAATGTTCATTTCATTGTTGTTTCTAATTTGAATTTCCCTGAGTACTAAGGAGTTTGGACATCTTATTTTTTTATTTGTGATCATTTGATTTTCCTCTTTGTGAATTGTTCTTTTGATATCCTTTTTGCCCAAATTCTGTTTGAGTTCTTTGTCTTTTTCATATTGTAAGAGCTCACTGTGTCTTAATACATTAATACATTACCTCTGTTGCAGATGTTTTTATTTCTCTCCAGGTACAGAAAGCTTTTTATGCGAATCCCTTTGTACTTTTTTAGTTTTGAATTTTGAATAAGATGTTTCCCAGATTTTTTTTCGTGGAAGATTTTTACTTTTTCTACACTCATATTTGTCTTAAGTTTATTTTTGTGTGTCTTACAACATTAGAGTACCCACTTTTTCTTCAAGATTAAGTTCAGTTCAGTTGCTCAGTTGTGTCCAACTCTTTGCAACCCCATGAATTGCAGCACACCAGGCCTCCCTGTCCATCACCAACTCCTAGAGTTCACTCAGACTTAGGTCCATCGAGTCAGTGATGCCATCCAGCCATCTCATCCTCTGTCATCCCCTTCTCCTCCTGCCCCCAATCCCTCCCAGCATCAGAGTCTTTTCTAATGAGTCAACTCTTTGCATGAGGTGGCCAAAGTACTGAAGTTTCAGCTTTAGCATCAGTCCTTCCAGTGAACACCCAGGACTGATCTCCTTTAGAATGGACTGGTTGGATCTCCTTGAAGTTCAAGGGACTTTCAAGAGTCTTCTCCAACACCACAGTTCAAAGGCATCAATTCTTTGGCGCTCAGCTTTCTTCACAGTCCAACTCTCGCATCCATACATGACCACTGGAAAAACCATAGCCTTCATTTAAAAAACAAATTAATTAAACCATTGTGACATTGTACAGGAGGCAGGGATCAAGACCAACCCCAAGAAAAAGAAATGCAAAAAGGCAAAATGGTTGTCTGAGGAGGCCTTACAAATAGCTATGAAAAGAAGAGAAGTGAAAAGCAAAGGAGAAAAGGAAAGATACATTCATTTGAATGTAGAGTTACAGAGAAAAGCAAGGAGAGATAAGAAACCCGTCCTCAGTGATCATTGCAAAGAAATAGAGGAAAACAATACAATGGGAAAGATTAGAGATCTCTTAAAGAAAATTACAGATAACATGGGAACATTTCATGCAAAGATGGGCTCAATAAAGGACCGAAATGATATGGACTTAACAGAAGCAGAAGATATTAAAAAGAGGTGGCAAAAATACAGAGAAGAACTATACCAAAAAGATCTTCATGACCCAGATAATCACGATGGTGTGATCACTCACCTAGAGCCAGACATCCTGGAGTGTGAAGTTGAGTGAGCCTAAGGAAGCATCACTATGAACAAAGCTAGTGGAGGTGATGGAATTCCAGTTGAGCTATTTCCAGTCTTAAAAGATGATGCTGTGAAAGTGCTGCACTTAATGTGGCAGTAACTCTGGAAAATTCAGCAGTGGCCACAGGACTGGAAAAGGTCAGTTTTCATTCCAATCTGAAAGAAAGGCAATGCCAAAGAATATTCAAACTACCACACAATTGCACTCGTCCACATGCTAGTAAAGTAATGCTCAAAATTCTCCAGGCCAAGCTTCAACAGTACGTGAACTGAGAACTTCCAGATCTTCAAGCTGGATTTAGAAAAAGTAGAGGAACCAGAAATCAAATTGCCAGCATCAGTTGAATCATCACAAAAGCAAGAGAGTTCCAGAAAAACATTTACTTCTGCCTTATTGACTATGCCAAAGCCTTTGTGTGGATAACAGTAAACCGTGGAAAATTCTGAAAGAGATGGGAATACCAGACCACCTGACCTGCCTCTTGAGAAATCTGTATGCAGGTCAGGAAGCAACAGTTAGAACTGGACATGGAACAACAGCCTGGTTCCAAATAGGAAAAGGAGTACATCAAGGCTGTATATTGTCACCCTGCTTATTTAACTTCTGTGCAGAGTACATCATGAGAAATGTCGGACTGGATGAAACACAAGCTGAAATCAAGATTGCTGGGAGAAATGTCAGTATCCTCAGATATGCAGATGACACCACCCTTATGGCAGAAAGTGAAGAGGAACTAAAAAACCTCTTGATGAAAGTGAAAGTGGAGAGTGAAAAAGTTGACTTAAAGCTCAACATTCAGAAAACTAAGATCATGGTATCCAGTCATCACTTCATGGCAAATAGATGAGGAAACAGTGGAAACAGTACAGACTTTATTTTTTGGGGCTCCAAAATCACTGCAGATGGTTATTGCAGTCATGAAATTAAAAGATGCTTGGACCAACCCAGACAGCATATTCAAAAGCAGAGACATTATTTTGCCGACAAAGGTCTGTCAAGTCAAGGTTATGGTTTTTCCAGTAGTCATGTATGGATGTGAGAGTTGGATTATAAAGAAAGCTGAGTGCCTAAGAATTGATGCTTTTAAACTGTGGTATTGAAGAACACTCTTGAGAGTCCCTTGGACAGCAAGGATATCTAACCAGTCCATCCTAAAGGAAATCAATCCCGAATATTCACTGGAAGGACTGATGCTGAAGCTGAAACTCCATTACTTTGGCCATCTGATGAGAAGAACTGACTCATTTGAAAAGCCTCTGATGCTGGGAAAGTTTGAAGGCTGGAGGAGAAGGGGACGACAGAGGATGAGATGGTTGGATGGCATCACTGACTCAATGGACATGAGGTTGGATAAACTCTGGGAGTTGGTGATGGTCATGGAGGCCTGACGTGCTGAAGTCCATGGGGTTGCAAAGAGTCGGACACGACTGAGTGGACTGAACTGAACTGAACTGAACTGAAGCCATCCATTTTCCTCTAACTTGAGGGAATGCCCTTATTTATTAAAAATTTTCAGTTTTATGGTATTCTTTCTCTGTTTGTTTTTTTATTTATACTATTCTGTTTCTGTATAAATACTGAGTAGTTTTCTCTAACAGTAATGTGTTTCCATATTAGATGCAGGTTCCAGCTTAACCTTTTTCATCTTTGGCTTGCAGCATTAGTTCTTATATATAAGTATGATTGTTTTTTTCCTTAAAAATAGTTTGTAAAAGCCATTTGGAGTCTAATTTGAATTACATGAAATTCATTAGCATAAGAGATAACTGATGTCTGTGATAGTGCTTTCTGAATATATGATAATGTTTATATTTTTTAATAATAATGCATACTTTATGTATTTTTCCAAATTACTTAATTAAATATTTTATAGGTCTTGATGCTTTTGTAATGAGAACATTTTATTCTTACTTATTTCTCTAAGGTTATTCTTCCTTCAGCACAAAAACTATTGATTTTTGTATATTGCTGTTTTCTCTAGCCATCAGCTGGTAAATGGATTAAAAACAATGTGGTATACAACAAAGCATTATTTAGCCATAAAGAGGGACCAAGTGTTGATTTGTGCTTTAGATAAGATAGATGAACCTTGAAAACAGTATGCCAAGTAAAAAGAGTCAAATCCAGAAGTTCATATAGTGTATGATTCCATTTATATGAAAATGTTCAGAATAGGCAAATGCAGTGATACAGAAAGTAGATTACTATTTGTCAAGGGCTATGGATAGGAGAAATGAGAAATTACTGCCAATGGGTGTAGGGTATCTTTTGGGGATGATGAAAATGTCCTGGAAGTAGATAGTGGTGATGGTTATATAATGTTGTGAATAAACTGAAAACTACTGAATTGTGTGCTTAAAGTATATAAGGTTGAATTTTGTGTTGTGTGAATTATATCTCAGTGTTTAAAAAGAAACGGTGACTTTTTATTTGTATTACTTAGCCTTGAACTTGGTGTTAGGAAACAGAAAACCAGATAACCTTGGCTTGATAAAATAGAACTTCATTTTTCTTACACAATTGTCTTTTGTATTGCTTCATTGATACAGTGATAGCAGAACAGATAATTAATTCTTGCTCCATAATTTATTCTTGACTTCTTGTTCATGTTTGCATGTGGTTGATATGGCTTCAAGCACAGGAAGATAGAGGAAGTGATTGTATCAACAACAGTGATTGTATCAGTAACTCCAAAGTAGTCTTCAAATCTCAAGGCTTGACCTTGTTAAATGGTCACTCTTGGCTGGAAGTTGGTGGGCGATAAGATGGTGGGGAGTGAGATTTGTGTCAGAAAGTTTGTGGCACATGAACTTTCCCATCTAGATCCTTATTTAAACTAATGTCATTTAGCGTTTCACAGTTAAAAAAGACACTCGTTAATTTTGTTGTCTCAGTTATATTCAAGTTTTTTTCCTAGTTCACTTAGTTTTTTTCTTTTAAAGTTCTCTACATTTTCAGGGGTTGTTCATAGCATTTGTTTATTTACAGAATGGGGAATAGGGAACTAATTATTCAGGTTTGTTTAGCTTTGTTTTTAATAGCTTTATTGAATTAGAATTGACATACAATAAAATGTATGTATTTAAATTGTACTATTAAGTTTTGACATAAGTATACGCTTGTGAAAACATTGTCACTGAAGTTAGGAAATTTTTTTTTGTTAATGCCTCTCTTGTTATTGAGATGTAATTGATGTGTAACATTATAATAGTTTCAGGTATACAACATAATGATTTGATATTTGTATGTATTGCACAGTGGTCACCACAATAAGTCTAGTAAATGTCCATCAATACACAGTGACAAATTTTTTTTCTTGTGATAAGAACTTTTAATACTGTCAGTAACTTTAAAATGTATAATACAACATTATTAATTGTAGTCACCATGCTGTGCGTTACATCCCTTGGACTTAACTTATTTTGTAACTGGAAGTTTGTACCTTTTGGTTACCTTTACCCATTTTGCCTGCCCTGACCTCCTGCCTCTGAGAACTACCAATGCCCTCTGTATTTATGAGCTGGTGTTCTGTTTTAAATTTTTTAGATTCTGTATTTAAGAGATCATGTAGTATTTCTCTTTCTCTGTGTGACTTATCATAATGCCCCCATGGTCCATCCATTTTTCTCAAATAATAAGATTTTCTTCTTTTTTATAGGTGAATAATATTTAATTGCATATATATATAGCTACATATACAGGTGTGTGTGCACACGTGTGTACACACACATGCACATGTATATATATGAAATGTTTTCTTTATGCAACATGCACTCTAAGTTGCTTCCTGCCATGTTTTGGCTATTGTGGATAACGCTGCAGTGAACATGAGAATGCAGGTCTCTTCGAGATAATGTTTTCATTTCCTTTGGACAAATGCTGAGAAGTGGAAGTGCTGGATCATGTAGTAGTTCTATTTTTAATATTTGGGGAACTTTCATACTGTTTTCCGTGGTGGTTACACCAATTTATATTTCCATCGACATTATACAAGTGTTACCTTTTCTCCATATTCTCACCAAGACTTATTTTTTTTCTCTTTTTTGATTATAGCCAAAGAGTTGGACATGACTTAGCAACTGAACAACAAAATTCTACTACATGTGAAGTGGTAGCTCATTTTGGTTTGATTTGCATTTTCCTGATGGTTAGTTATATTGAGTGTCTTTTCATATCCTATTGGCCATATGTATGCCTTTGAAAACAGTATCTATTGAGATTTTCTACTCGTTTTTAAATTGGATTTTTTTTTTTTTTTTGCTATTGAGTTGTATGAGTTCTTTATGTATTTTTGATATTAACCCCTTATCAGATATATGGCTTAGAAATATTTTCTCACATACAGTAGGTTGCCTTTTTACTTTGTTTATGGTTTCCTTTGCTGTATAGAAAATTTTTAGTTTGATATCGTCCCACTTGTTTTTTCTTTTGTTGCCTTTGCTTGTGCTATCAAATTCAAAAAATTATTTACAAGACTAATGCCAAGGGTCTTAGCACCTATAGTTTCTTTTAGGAGTTTTATGGCTTCAGGTCTTACCTTCAGTTTTAATCATTTTGAATAAATTTTTGTGCATGATGTAAGATGGTGGTCCAATTTCTTTCTTTTGCATGTGGCTGTCCAGTTTTCCCAACACTATTTATTGAGATTGTTCTTTCCTTGTGTATTTTTGGCTCATTTGTCATAAATTAATTGACTATATAGTCTTGATTTTATTTCTGGGCTCTGTCATTGATCTCTGTGCCTGTTTGGTTCCCAATACAATACTGTTTTGAAATTAGGAAGTGTGATGCCTCCAGATTTGTTATACTTTCTCAAGATTGCTTTGGGTATTCATGGTCTACTATGGCTCCATACAAATTTTTGGATTGTTCTGTTTCTGTGAAAAACGCTGTTGGAATTTTGATAGGGATTTCATTGAATCTGTTGATTGTTTTGAGTAGTAAGGGCATATTAACAGCATTAATTTAAATTCCTGAGCATGGTATATCCATTTATTTCTGTCATGTTCAGTTTTTTTTCCATAGGTGTCTTCTAATTTAAAATGTACTTCTTTCTTCTCCATTAAATTTATTCCTAGGCATTTTATTCTTTTTGATACAATTTTGAATAGGACTTTTTTTTTTGTTACTTCCTAAAATCAACTTTTTTGGGGATGGTGTTTATGTTTGAATTTTAAGTATATGGTTTTAGTTTTGACAAATGTATAGGTTTTTGTAACCACTGCCACATGATCAAGATGAAACCATTTTCAGTGGTCCAAGAGAGTTTCCTCATGTTTCCTTCAGTCATTATCTCAGGCACCTATAGTTACATTGTATGTGACAGAATATTTCAATAGAACAGATAGAATCAATAAGTGTATATAGTTTTGCTCTTGGCTTCTTTTGGTAAGGTAGTGTCTTTTAAAAGTCATGCATGTTGTTGTATAGGGCTTCCCTCATAGCTAACTTGGTAAGAATCCACCTGCAATGCCAGAGAAGGCAATGGCACTCCAGTACTCTTGCCTGGAAAATCCCATGGACGGAGGAGCCTGGTAGGCTGCAGTCCATGGGGTCGCTAGGAGTTGGACACGACTGAGTGACTTCACTTCCACTTTTCACTTTCATGCATGGAGAAGGAAATGGCAACCCATTCCAGTGTTCTCGCCTGGAGAATCCCAGGGACGGGGGAGCCTGGTGGGCTGCCGTCTCGGGTTGCACAGAGTCGGACACGACTGAAGCGCCTTAGCAGCAGCAGCAGCAGCAGCAGGTCACCTGCAAGGCAGGAGACCCTGGTTCGATTCTTGGTTTGGGAAGATCTGCTGGAGAAGGGATAGGCTACCCACCCCAATATTCTTGGGCTTCCCTTGTGGCTTAGCTGGTAAAGAATCCGCCTGTAATGCAGGAGACCTGTATTCGATCCCTGGGTTGGGAAGATCTCCTGGAGAAGGGAAAGGTGACCCACCCTAGTATTACGGCCTGGAGAGTTCTAGGACTGTGTAGTCCATGGGGTTGCAAAGAGTCAGATACAACTCAGCGACTTTCACTTTCATGTTGTTGTATGTATCAGTATTTTTCTCTTTTTTATTGATGCAAAACATTCTGTTGTTTGAATGTATTCAATTTGTCTAGTCCCTTGTTGACATTTTTGGCTGTTGCTGGTGTGGCCAATAAGTTTGTTCACTTTTTTTCCATTGATGGCTCTATAGCACTTAGTTATCTTTAACTTAATTCGAAAGAATTTTGTTAGATTGTTTTGTGACAACTGTGATTTAAAAAAAAACTTACCAGAAATGGCAAATTTTTGTGTAGACATTATAATATTGAAGATGGAAGAAAAAAAAGCAACATTTTTGGCATATTATGCTTTAGTATTTCAACAAAGGTAGAAACCCAACTGAAATGGAAAAAAGTATTTGTACAGTATATGGAGAAGGTGTGTGCTGTGACTGATAAAAGATGTCAAAAGTAATTCGCAAAGTTTCATGCTGAATAGTTCTCAAAGGATGATGCTCCACGGTCGGGTAGACCAGTTGAAATTGATAGCAATCAGATTAAGACCTTAATTGAAAACAATCAATGTTCTACCACTTGGGATTGCCAACATACTCAAAATATCTAAATCGGCCATTGAGAATCATTGGAACCATCTTGGTTTTGTTAATTGCTTTGTTGTTTGGCATCCACCTAAGTTAAGTGGAAAAAAAACACCTTCTTGTCCCTATTTCTGCATGTGATTGTCTACTTAAATGTAACAAAAATGTTCTGTTTTTTAAACACTGTGAGGAGTGATGAAAACTGGATAGTGTTAAGTAATGTGGGACAAGTGAAATGTACCACTACCAACTACACCAAAGACCAGTCTTAATCCAGAGAAGGTGATGTTATGTACATGCTAGGGTTGGAAGGGGGTCCTCTCTTATGAGCTCATTCTGGAAAACCAAACGATTGATTCCAACAAGTGTGGCTCCCAGGTAGACCAAACTGAAAGCAGCACTTGATGAAAAGCATCTGAATTGGTCACCAGAAAATGCATAATCTTATATCAGGATAATCCAAGACTGCCTGTTTCTTTGTTGACCAGGCAAAAACTGTTAACAGCTTGGCTGAGAAGTTCTGATTCATCTGCTGTGTTCACCAGAGATTATACCTTCAGATTTCCATTTATTTTGATCTTTACAAAATTCTTCTAATGGGAAAAAGTTTTAATTCCCTGGAAGATTGTAAAAGATTGTACAGTTCTTTGCTCAAAAAGATGAAAAGTTTTGGGAAGATGGAATTATGAAGTTGCCTGAAAAATTGCAGAAGATAGTGAAACAAAATGCTTGGTGAATACCTTGTTCAGTAGAGTTCTTGGTGAAAAGACAGGTGTGTCTTTTGTTTTTACTTTAAAACCAAAGGAACATTTTTCACTAACCCAGTAGAAATAAATTCTTCTCAAACATTTGTGTAGAAGTTTTTGTGTGGATGTAAGTTTTCATTTCCATAGATAATGTCAGTCCACATTGTCTAAAAATGTCATTTCTCTTAGATGACTACTGTATCATTATCATGTCTGAGAAAAATACTAGTGATTTGTTTTTTATTATAATATAATGCTTTGTTCAAATTTACCTAGTTGATTTCAAAGGTCTTTCATAGTGTCTTTTCCTTCCCTTGTGTGTATAGGTAACCCACTGCATCAAGGCCTATGGTTATGTCTTTGTTCTCTTGTAATCTAGAATAACTCATGCTCTTTTCCTTGTAAGATACTGACTTTTTACTAGACAAGACTGCTTACTTTTAAAATGTCTCAACTGGTTTTTTTTTTAATTGTTTCAGAGGTATTCTTAACTTGTTCCTTCTGTATTCCTCGTGAACTGAAAACACTGAATGACTGTGTTTGCTGAAAACTTTTTAGTTATAACTAGTTTTTACCATAAAGTCTCTTAACTCTCTGATAATGTTGAGTATGTTCTGAGCCCAGGATGAATAGATATTTCATTTATTATTTAATTTTTGGAAGGAAAAATTGTACTAGTTATAATAGTGAAGTGAAGTCGGTCAGTCGTGTCCGACTCCTTGTAACCCCGTGGACTGTAGCCTACTAGGCTCCTCCGTCCGCGGGATTTTCTAGGCAAGAATGCTGGAGTCGCTTGCCATTTCCTTCTCCAGGGAATCTTCCGACCCAGAGATCGAACCCAGGTCTCCTGCATTGTAGGCAGACGCTTTACTGTCTGAGCCACCAGGGAAATGTTCATAATATATTATAATTATATAATTACTAGATAATATATTATGTAATATATTAGAACACACGAGTTGTTAAATCTAAAAGGAGTAGCAAGTTTAACAAAGATGAATTTGGGTCATCAGAAATGACCACTTGATGTAGGCATTAGAAAACTATAATATAACAATCCAACAACCCCTATTTCAAGTTGTATATATATGCTACAGTGTTACTACCTCAATATTTTAATCTCTTTTTCGTAACTAATATCTAAAGAGAAAGGGGAAGTTTTTCATTTCAACGCCTGCCCATTAGATGACAGTCTTTGGTCTCCAATTTTGTTTTCCCTGTGCATGAAAAAAACCTCACTGGCTAAATTCTGAAAATTTTAACGTCAAAAAGAATAACTATAATTGATTATAGAAAATATAAGAACTGTGAATACACAAGGGTACTCAATAAGACAAAATGAGAAACTGACTTGCTACCATAGAAATGTACATTGGATAAACTCCCTATTCTGAAAATATGGTTAAGGTAAAGAATTAAGCATTTCTGCTGCATTTTTAGGCAAGCTATAGTTTACCTTCACTTGTAAGGGGAAGGTGTTTTTTTTTTTTTTTGGTAATAGAAAAATGCCAGTGAGTAAATGTGGAAGAAATAAAAGAATTAGAAAATTACCATTTTGCTATCACCAGTGAAATAACTGATTCAGATAAAAATCATCAGTGAATTTTAATGCCATTACATGAAAGGTATTCTGGGCAACAATATCACTCCACAAATTGCAAAGGGAAAGATCTGGTAAATCTTACCATTTTATTAACTAAATGATCAGATTCATCATCACTCACAGTGGAAAAAAATTGAATTTATGTTCACACTTCAGCAGGAACATAGAAGGTACGTGATGTTACTTTTAAACTGTCTTTGCGAAAAAAAGTTTAACCATAGATTAATGAAGGATTTTAGACAATTTTCAGTTCACAGGACCTGAATATCTGTGTTGGTATGCTCTCTGTAGTCTCTTTCCCCTTATATCTGATTTACTAGTTTAGTCAGCCTCTTTATTGTTCCCTTTGTCTAACAATATTCTTGCATTCAAAATCTTGTATTCAAAATCTGAAACTGTACTAATTCTCTTTGTTTCTTCTCTTCTTTTGACTTGGGGTGGGTGTGTGTATGTGTGTGTGTGTGTGTGTGTGTTTGGCATGGAGTGGAGTGGTTGGTACATTTACTCAATGATAACTTTATTCCAGGTTCTCTAGTTGATTTTTACATCTTGGTAAAAATCACTTTGTTAATTTCTGTTTTGTGGTAAAATTTTAATTAAAATATGTGGATGTCAAAAATACAAAATAGCAAAACTTCATCATAGTTTTTTTCTTTCTCTAAATTGGATTACTTAAAAAATGTACACATATATGCATATATGTTTGTTTAGGCATATAATACAGATGAAAAGATACAGACACAATTGATTACAGTGGTGGGTCTAGTTGCCTCTGGGGTAAGGAGTCTTGTCATTATGTATCCTTATTTACTTATTAACTCCCTATCCCCAGATTTAAGATCTTCTGTTGTAATGAAGCTCACATATCTCTGTGTGTACATACATCCATTAAAAATGCTATTTCCATCTTAACTGATACATTTAGCAGGAGCAGTAATTTTCAGTTTGTGGGCTTCATTTTTGCGGGCTAATCTGAATTCTGATGACATTTCTATATTCTAGTTAGACTCATATATGTTGGCTAGAATGCTAGGTCCATGTCAAGGAAATCTTTGATTTGTAAATAGTAACAACAGCAACAAAATAGAGAAGTGTTTCTGCATATTTATTTGAATGAAATTGTAGAAATATGCTTTATTGTTGAATGGGTTATTTGACTTAGCTCATGTTTCAGTAGCTCAGCTTCCTACTATGTCATAAATCACTAAAGATGAGAATATTAATTTATTCCTTGTTGGTTCTGCACTTAAATTATTTGTATCTGTTCATTTGTATCTGGTCATCATTTCAGTATATTGTGTTTTTATTAAAATTCTTCTTCAAGAGTCCTGTTTTTCAAGTATTTCTTAAGTTTATCTGAAGGTGAAAAACCTGGCTTAAAACTCAACATTGAAAAATTAAGATCATGGCAACCCGTTCTGTCACTTTATGGCAAATAGATGGGGAAAAAGTAAACAGTGGCAGATTTTATTTTCTGGGGCTTCAAAATCACTGCAGACAGTGACTACAGCCACAAAATTAAAAGACCCTTGCTCCTTGGAAGGAAAGCTATGACCAACTTAGACAGTGTATTAAAAAGCAGAGACATCACTTTGCCAACAAAGGTCCATCTAGTGAAAGCTGTGGTTCTTCCAGTAGTCATGTAAGGATGTGAGAATTGGACCATAAAGAAGGCTGAGTGCCAAAGAATTGATGCTTTCAAACTATGGTGCTGGAGAAGACTCCTGAGAGTCCTTTGGGCAGCAAGAAGATCAAATCAGTCTATCCTAAAGGAAATCAGTCCTGAATATTCATTGAAAAGACTGGTACTGAAGCTCCAATACTTTGGCCACCTGATACGAAGACCCAACTCATTGGCAGAGACTTTGGTGCTGGGAAAGATTTAGGACAGAAAGAGAAGGGGATGACAGAAGATGAGATGGTTGGATAACATCACCGACTCAAAGGACGTGAGTTTGAGCATACTCTAGGAGATAGTCAAGGACAGGGAAGCCTGGCATGCTGTACTCCATGTGGTCTCAGAGTTGGACGTGACTTAGTGACTGTACACTACATACCTACAGCAACAATATTTTTCTTGGTGCTGTCAAAGGAGTTATCTAGAGATACGTTGGATCCAGACGTTAGCTTTCTCCTTTGCTTCCTATCAGTCTGCGTTTGTGAAGATAATAGTAAGACTGTATTGAGAACCAAATAGAGTATGAGATAGTATCTGTTATAGGTTTATAAAGCATTTGGAAGAGAAAAAACATGAGCTGTAAGATAAATACATGTTGTGGTCAGTTTATTTTAAAGAGAATAAAAGGTCATTAAAAAATTGAGCCTGTTTGTTTTTGTGTTGTTTTTGGGATAGTCTTTATAGATGCAAAACAATAACAGTTCACCATGAGCTGGAAAATTCATCCATTATTGAAACTCTTGGTGGTGTCAGTTAATATCTATCCCAGCATGTACTGGGATACATTATTTTTCTTCAAAGTACAAGTTGATTTAAAAAAAAAAAAACCTAGAGTTCTAGCTCTTTTCTTTAAAGTGAATATTTTTATTCTGGTAAATAAGAGTTCTGAAAGAATGGGTGAGTTTTGCAAGAGCCTTACTAGTATAGTCTAAAAATCAGTTATGAATCAGTGTTTTTCCCTGGCTTTGCCACTTACTTGCTTGGCAACCTTGGACTCATACATCAAATTCTGCATTTATTAAATGGGAATACTGGAAGCCTTTTTGGCTACAGGGTTGGAAAAATCAAAAGAGAAATGTGAAATTATGTGCTTTTTACTACATACATTGCTGGTAATGTTGAAGGAGTCTGTGAAATTGAAATGGTAAGTGAGTAATTTGACTGTAAGTTGTTCCTGACACATATATTCAAATCATTGAAAATTTCCCGAAAGTTATGTAATATGTGTTAGTTATTTGTGTGCTGCTATAAATAGTAAGTGCCATGATTTCATTAGTTGAATGTAAGTATGTTATTTAGAATAATTAAATTCAGGTCTTGTTCCTTAATGGGTAGGGTGCTCTTTGAAGTGAATGTTATAATTTGTAATGTGACTTTTTTTGGGGAGGGGGATAGGTATATTGCATTTTTCCTTTTTTTTAAAATAGAAATATAGTTGATTTACAGTGTGTGAGTTTTATATATATAGCAGAGTGATTCAGTTATGCATATATGTATATATCTGTTCTTTTCAGATTCTTTTTCCTTATAGGTTATTACAAAATATTGAATATAGTTCCCTGTGTTATATAGTTAGGTCCTTGTTGGTTATCTGTTTTAAATATGGTAGTATGTATATGTTAATTCCAAACTCCTAATTTATCTTCCTCATCTTTCCTTTGGTAACCATAAGTTTGTTTTCTAAGTTGTGGATCTATTTTTTTTTCTGTAAATAAGTTTATTTGTACTTTTTTTTTTTCTGTAAATAAGTTTATTTGTACTTTTTTTTTTTTCTTTAGATTCCACATATAAGGGATTTTGTCTTTGGCTTTGTAAATGTGATTTTCTTTTCTGTTATTAATAAGATGCCAAGTAATTTTTTGAAGTAATACATAGATCTGAAGTTGTAGAGAAAGACAGTTTGTCAGTTCAGGGTTTTAAATTTTAATAGAGTTTACTTTCTCTGATTGGCAAGATCTTGTAGTGGGAATTGTAGAAAGTACAGAAAATACAAGTAAGCAAAAAATAAAAAAGTTATAATCTCACCACTGAGTAGGTTACATCATTTTGATGTTTTTTAAAAGACTATAACATTTATCCTTATAGTCTTTTATGTTTGTTACAGACTTACACACAAGCACAAGAATAATTCTAAACACAATTTGTTAGTTTTTTCAATTAGAAGTTATTTTTTGTGGCAGAGATGTTTCTGAGTTCTTTTTAGCATTGCAGCCATTAGTTCAAACTAATTTTAGGGAGAAATGTAGTAAATAGATAACAGTGGAGCTGGTTTGTTGAAAATAGGATGGAAATACAAAACTTAGTATTTGGCTTTTTTTCCCTAGCTTGAATAATCTTCCTTGGAGATACCTCTGAAGAACTCTGGGAAGTGTAGTTCAAAGTTAGGACTAACATACATTTTTAATGGCTGCAGAGTGTATTCCTTTATATGGCATCTGTAATAGCCCTATAGGTATTCTGTTTAGCTCTCCCTTGGAAGAAACCTGCCTTAAGAAGTATTAGATGACAGCCTCCAGGCAACAGAGCTGGTGGGATTTGCTGCAGCATTGAGGCGTGGCCATGTTCTTCCTGGGCAGCTGTCTGCCAGTAACTGAGTACAGTGGGATACTAACGTCACTCCATTTCTTCCCAACATGGGTTCTTTTTAAGGCAGTTCTTTGGGGATCTGGAAGTTCCCCTGGAGAAGGAAATGGCAACCCACTACAGTATTCTTGCCTGGAGAATCCCAAGGACAGAGGAGCCTGGCAGGCTGCAGTTCATGGGATCACAAGAATAGGACATCTTTATCTTTTGTACCTAAACTCCCTGTTGTGCTGGCAGACCAGAGCTGCACTGGTCTGAGGCTCCTACAGTACTCAGACCTGCATTGCAGCCTGAACAGTTTCTCTGCCTGTCAGCTTCTGCTTCTGTTCCTCCTCCTTTTCTTCATTCTTTTTTTTTTTTTCCTTCTTCTTCATTTTGGCTGCATTGCATGTGGTATCTTATCTTAGTTCTTGTACCAGGGATGGAACCTGTGCCCCCTGCTTTGGAAGCCTGGAGTCTTAACCACTCGACTACCAGGGAAGTCCCTCCCTTTCATTCTTCATAGGCATTTCTCATAATGAATTTCTTTAACTTCTAACTGCATATTGGGTCTGATTCCCAGAGAAACTGACTTGACTCACATCCAGGTGTGTAGTGTTTACTAAATCTTTTTCAGTGTTATAGATGTAATACATGTGCTTGGTTCTAAAAAAGCAGAGAACTTCACAAAATGAAAAGTAAAATATCTACCCCTTCCCCCAAACCCTCAGAAAACAATCTTCACAAGTTAATTTTTATACCAGTGTCATACTCTTACTATTTTTGTATTTGTCAACTTTAGGTAGTATGTTATCTTACTGTTTTGAAAAACCAGGGAATTAGTGTATCTTACATTCCTTTTATAATTCCTCCTTCTCTTTTAATTTTTGTTAACTTGTTACTATTTTTACCTCATCAAAGTTTTGTTTATACGTAGTTATAAAATCTATAATTTATACTGTGTTTTGACTATCAGTTGACTTAAAAAATATATTTTAAACAGTAGCATCTGCTATTTTATAATTGTATAGTTTAGTTGTGAACCAAGTGATTTGTTGAAACTACAAAGGAGGAGTATAATTCTATGTATTTTAGCTTCTGCCAGAGAAAGTCTTCAAGTTTCATTCTAGATGCCCAGCTATCTCTGTTCCTTCCTGCTCATGTTGTCTTCTTCAGTGGTTAAGAACACATTCCACACTACTTACGGTTGAATCTGAATATCAGTAGTTATGGTAATGTGATATTGAGCAAGTTACTTAAGCTCTCAGCTTAAAAATTCTGATCTGCAAAGTTCATATGTTGTTGTTCAGTTGCTATGTCAAATCTGAATCTTTGCAACCCCATGGAAGCAGCACGCCAGGCTTCCCTGTCCTTCACTGTCTCCTGGAGTCTGCATAAACTTATGACCATTGAGTCAATGATGCTATCCCACCATCTCATCCTCTCTTCTCCCTTCTTTTCCTGCTCTCAATCTTTTCCAGTATCAGGGTTTTTTTCCAGTGAGTCGTCTCTTCACATCAGGTGGCCCAAGTATTGTAACATCTACTTCAGCATCAGTCCTTCCAGTGAATATTCAGGACTGATTTCCTTTAGGATGGACTGGTTTGATCTCCTTGCAGTCCAAGGGACTCTCAAAGTCTTCTCCAGTACCACAGTTTGAAAGCATCAATTCTGTGACACTCAGCCTTCTTTATGGTACAACTCTCGTATTTGTACATGACTATTGGAAAACCATAGCTTTGACTAGATGGACCTTTGTTGGCAAAGTGATGTCTCTACTTCTTAATATGCTCTCTAGGTTTGTCATAGCTTTTATTCCAAGGAGCAAGTGTATTTTAATTTCATAGCTCCTGTCACCATCTACAGTGATTTCAGAGCCCAAGAAAATAAAGTCTGCAACTATTTACATTGTTTCCCCATTTATTTGCCATGAGGTGATGGGACTGGATGTCATAATCTTAGTTTTTTGAATGTTTAGTTTTAAACCAGCTTTTTCACTCTCCTTCACCTTCATCAAGAGGCTCTTTAGTTCCTCTTTGCTTTCTGCCATTAGGCTGGTATCATCTGCATTTCTGAGGTTGTTGATATTTCTCCCAGTAAACTTGATTCCAGCTTGTGGATTCATGCAGCCTGGCATTTTGCATGATGAACTCTGCATATAAGTTAAATAAGCAGGGTGACAAGTCATATGCAGCCTTGATGTACTCCTTTCCCAGTTTTGAACCAGTTGATTGTTTCATGTCTATTCTAACTTGCTTCTTGATGTACATACAGGTTTCTCAGGAGGCAGGTAAGGTAGACTGGTATTCCTCTCTCTTTAAGAATTTTCCACGGTTTGTTGTGATCCACACAGTCAAAGGCTTTAACGTAGGCCAAGAAGCAGAAATAGATGTTTTTCTGGAATTCGTTTTGTTTTTTATGATCCGGTGTATGTCTGCAATTTGATCTCTGGTTCCTCTGCCTTTTCTAAATCCAGCTTGTGCATCTGGAAGTTCTCGGATCATGTACTGTTGAAGCCTAGCTTGAAGGATTTTGGGTATTACCTTGTTAGCATGTGAAATGAGAATAATTGTGTGGTAGCTTGAACATTCTTTGGCATTGCCCTTCTTTGGGATTGGAATGAAAACTGACCTTTTCAAGTCCTGTGGCCATCACTAAGTTTTCCAAAGTTACTGGTGCATAGAGTGCAGTACTTTAATAGCATCATCTTTTAGGATTATAGCTCATCTCGAATTCTGTCACCTCCACTAGTTTTTTCCGTAGTAATGCTTCCTGAGGCCCACTTGACTTCACACTCCAGGATGTCTGGCTCTAAGTGAGTAACCACACCATCATGGTTATCTGGGTCATTAAGACCTTTTTTTGTACAGTTCTGTGTATTCTTGAGACGTCTTTTTAATATCTTCTGCTTTTGTTAGGTTTTTGCCTTTTTTGTGCCCATCTTTGCATGAAATGTTTTCTTCATATCTTTGATTTTCTTGAAGAGATTTCCAGTCTTTCCCATTCTATTGTTTTCCTCTGTTTCTTTGCATTCACTTTAGAAGGCTTTATTATCTCTCTTTGCTATCCTTTGGAACTCTGCATTCAGATTGGGATATCTTTCCCTTTCTCCTTTGCCTTTCACTTCTGTTCTTAGCTATTTAGAAGACCTCAGACAACCACTTTGCCTTCTTGCATTTTTTTTTCTTCGGGATGGTTTTGACCACTGTTTGCTGTAAAATGTTATGACCTTGAACTTTTTTCAGAGTTCTAAAAGCTCCCTATCAAATCTAATCCCTTGAAACTATTTGTCATTTCCACTGTATAATCATAATGGGTTTGATTTAGGTCATACCTGAATGGCCTAGTGTTTTCCCTCCTTTCTTCAATTTCAGTCTGAATTTTGCAGTAAGGAGCTCATGATCTGAGTCACAGTCAGCTCCAGGTCTTGTGTTTGCTGACTGGATAGAGCTTTCCCATCTTCGACTGCAAAGGATAGAATCCATCTGATATCAGTTATATTGACTTTTGATTAACAATTGAGAAATTACCATGGGCATGGCATCTTACAGTTACCATAGGTTAGATTCAGTAGACTAGGCTGAGCCTCTGTAGTTTCCCAAGGCCAAAATCTATTGGCAGGACTGGTTCCTTTCTGGAAGCTTTAGGAGAGAAACTATTTCCTTGATCATGCAGATTGTTGGCAGAATTTATAGAAGTTGTTTTAGGGCTGAGGTCTCTTTTCCTCCTGGCTGGCTTTGGGGAGAAGAGTCCTTCTCAGCATGTAGAGGCCTACCACATTCTTTTTGTTATGGTCCCTTTCATATCAGAAACAGCAATGGAGGGTTGAGTTCCTCTCAAGCTTTAAATCTCTCCTGCCTCTTCTGCTGATCCTTGATCTTCTCCCTTCCTCTTTGCTTGTGATTACCTTTGAACCTACCTGTATCAGTTCAGTTCAGTTGCTCATTTGTGTCCTACTCTTTGTGACCCCATGGATTGCAGCACGCCAGGCTTCGCTGTCCATCACCAACTCCCGGAGCTTACTCAAACTCATGTCCATCAAGTCGGTGATGCCATCCAGCCATCTCATCCTGTGTTGGCCCCTTCTCCTCCCGCCTTCAACCTTTCCCAGCATCAGGGGCTTTTCAAATGAGTCAGCTCTTTGCATCAGGTGGCCAGCGTATTGGAGTTTCAGCATCAGTCCTTCCAGTGAATATTCCAGACTGATTTCCTTTAGGATGGACTGGTTTGAACTCATTGCAGTCCAAGGAACTCTGAGGAGTCTTCTCCAACATCACAGTTCAAAGCATCGATTCTTTGGTGCTCAGCTTTCTTTATAGTCCAACTCTCACATCTATACATGACTATTGGAAAAACCATAGCCTTGACTTGATGGACCTTTGTCGGCAAAGTAATGTCTCTGTTTTTTAATATGCTGTCTAGGTTGGTCATAGCTTTTCTTCCAAGGAGCAAGCGCCTTTTAATATCATGGCTGTGGTCACCATCTGCAGAAATTTTGGAGCCCCCAAAAAGAAAGTCTGCCACTGTTTCTCCATCTATTTGCCATGAAGTGATGAGACCGGATGCCGTGATCTTAGTTTTTTGAATGTTGAGTTTTAAGGCAACTTCTTCACTCTCCTCTTTCACTTTCATCAAGAGACTCTTTAGTTCCTCTTTGCTTTCTGCCATAAGGGTGATGTCATCTGCATTTCTTAGGTTATTGATATTTCTCCCAGAAATCTTGATTCCAGCTTGTGCTTCTTCCAGCATGGTATTTTCCATGATGTACTCTGCTTATAAGTTAAATAAGCAGGGTGACGATATACAGCCTTGATGTACCCCTTTCCTAATTTGGAACCAGTCTGTTGTTCCATGTCCGTTTCTAACTGTTGCTTCCTGACCTGATTCAGATTTCTCAGGGGGCAGGTCAGGTGGTCTGGTATTCCCATCTCTTTAAGAATTTTCCACAGTTTGTTGTGATCTACATAGTCAAAGACTTTGGTGTAGTCAGTAAAGCAGGAGTAGAATTTTTTCTGAAACTCTCCTGCTTTTTTGATGATCCAACAGATGTTGGCAATTTGATCTCTGGTTCCTCTGCCTTTTCTAAATCCTGTATAGTCTACCTGTATGGTGATGGTGGTGGTTTAGTCCCTAAGTCGTGATGACTCTTGCTCTGTGATAATCTCCTTGTTTAAAAGGTCCTAACTAATTTCTCATGTAGTGAGATGTATAAAGAAGTAACTACAGGGAACGGAGATCAGGTGGCCAAAATCTTGGCCTAATACAGTCCTCCCTCTGGCCTCTGTGATCCTTGTCTGTCTCTTGTATAAAAATGTGTTAACCCTGTCTCAAGATCCCCAAAGGCCTCATCCTTCTTAGAGTATCAATTTGGAGTTCTAAGTATCATCAGCTTAGAAGTCTTAAGTTTTGTGTCTAAATTATTTAATTCAAGTATGGGTGAAGCTCTCTGTCTGGACCTGTGAAACTAATGAGATAGTTATCCATCCCAAAAATACAGTGGTGGGACAGCATTAAGATGATAGTTATTAGATTTTTCAGTTCAAAAGGGAGAAAATGGAAAGAAAAATTAGTCACAAGTACCAAGTAACTTTTAAAAACCAGTTGGATTGGGGGGACCCATGTACACCCATGGCTGATTCATGTCAATGTGTGGCAAAACCCACAATACTTTACAGTATTATAAAGTAATTAGCCTCCAATTAAAATTAATTAATTAATTTTTTAAAAAACCAGTTGGGAAATTACTAGTAGATGTTAAGGCCTGGGAGTGAATAATCCTCTGCATTTGGGACCTTTGCCCTCTGGGCTTGCATCTCTGCCCTATTTGGGTATTTCTGTTGTTTGGTTTTTCATCTTTTATCTTTCCTTATATTTGGTAATTCTTGGTTGTCTATTCATACTCATGGAAGAAGGACTAAGTTGGTAAGTGAGTTTCTTTGCTGCAGGTTTGTTTTATTAATACATTCCTTCCTATACTATGGTAGGCTTCTTTATTTGCTCTAAGGCATTAATTCTTTTTTTTTTTTTTTTAAATTTTATTTTATTTTTAAACTTTACATAATTGTATTAGTTTTGACAAATATCAAAATGAATCCACCACAGGTATGGGATAAAAATTGGTTATGGGGTTTAAAAAAAGTGGCTCTTTTTAAGTATAAACCACAGATACATATATCTGTAGTACACAAACAAATTCACAGTATATCTGTGGTACTACAATTTCATGGAAATGGTGATTAGGGTGAAGATGTTAGAAAAACTCCCTAGTAGGTAAATATTGGAAAGGAAGGTGGGAAAAGTGCTATAAGGTATTTAGTTGAGGAGGAGGCAGACTGTTGGGTATCCACAGTTGCCAAACGCATCATAGCTTATGTGGAGAGTGTCTCAGCTGCTGCTTTGCTTTTTTTTTCATGCTTCAGCACCCACCCTAGGAGCCCTCCACAGCCCTGCACACTTTATTTCGAGTAACAGTCTTCTGATATTTTCATTGAAACTTAGTACATACAAATATACATAAATTTATAGATTCATAACTGAGCAAAAGTTCCTTGAAGTAGTGTACACTCTCACTTTGTATTTTCTGTACTATTCATTCTTGACTGTTAAAAATTGCTAGCTGTAACCCATCTAAATTCTTTCAGACCTGTAGTTTGAATAGGGTCTTCCCACATGATGCAGTGGTAAAGAGTCTGCATGCCAGTGCAGGAGATGCAGATGTGGGTTCAGTCCCTGGCTCAGGAAGATACTCTCGAGTAGGAAATGGCAGCCTGCTCCAGTATTCTTGTCTGGAGATTCCCACGGACAGAGGAGCCTGGCTGGCTACAGTCTGTGCTGTTGCACAGAGCTGGACAGCTGGGCAGCAACTGAGCACAGCAGCATAGTTTGAAGAGGACTTTAGTGCCTGGGCTTAATTAATTGTAAGACTAAGAACCACTGCTCTCAGCTTTTTCTTTAAGCAGGAAGAGCTGACTAATTATTTGGAATGCAGTTCTTTTATTACTGATATACTGATTTATATTCTGGATGACACCCCACCCTCACCTGCTGCTCTTTATTGGGATCTACAGAAAATCATGAACGAGCTTTTTGGCCAACCCAGTATTTTAAGCTTATGCCTCTTTTTGACTTTGGGAAGACCCAAAGTGCTTATCTTTGTTTCAGTTCCCTTTGTTCACTTTTTCTTAATCTGAATTTTTTTTCCAGGTATTATCCAAAATTTCTGATCTGATTGTGGAATGCTTTTTCTTCCATATGTTTATGATGTATTTTCTTAAAGGCACCTTTGTGTGTTCAGTCTGCCATCTTGAATTGGAAGTTCTTTAGTTTATTTAACATTGGGCTTCCCTGTTGGCCCAGACAGTAAAGAATCTGCGTCTAATTCAGGACACTCGGGTTCAATTTCTTGGTTGCTAAGATCCCCTGGAAAAGGAAATGGTAACCCACTCTAGTATTCTTGCCTGGAGAATTCCATGGAGAGAGAAGCCTGGTGGGCTACAGTCCGTGTGGTTCCAAGAGTCAGACACAACTGTGCGACGTGTTTTCCAATTTTTATGCAAGTTTATGATGGTTAAATCTGCATGCATAGCCACGGTTATTTTAGGAATGTTTATGTTGACTGACTGTGTGACGTATCTACCTGTAAAATCTTTTGATTCCCCATTTCACCAGAGCTAAGTGGTTGGTTGGGTCATAATTAAGAGTTAAGCTGTCTGTGGTGTAGCTGCCAGAGGTTTTTGAATTCCAGTTTTGCCACTTACTAGCTCTGTACCTTTGGGCAAATAACCTCATTTCTCTCTACCTGTTTGCTTATTCTAAAGTAAGGGTAGTAATATGTACTTCTTAGGGTTGTTGTAATCATTAGAATTTAGAGCATATTGAAAAAAAAAACAAAACTTTTAGGACAGTGCTAGTGACATATTCAGCTGGTAAAGAATCTGCCTGCAACGCAGGAGACCTGGGTTCGATCCCTGGGTTGGAAAGATTCCCCGGAGAAGGGAAAGGCTACCTACTCCAGTATTCTGGCCTAGAGAATTCCATGGACTGTATAATCCATGGGGTCGCACAGAGTTGGCGCGACTTGACTTTGACTTTTAGGGCTTCCCTAATAGCGCAGATGGTAAAGAATCCGCCTGCAATGCAGGAGACCCTGGTTTGATTCCTGAGTCAGGAAGATCCGCTGGAGAAGGGATAGGCTACCCACTCCAGTATTCTTGGGATTCCCTGATGGCTCAGCTGGTAAAGAATCTGCCTGCAGTGTGGGAGACCTAGGTTCGATCCCTGCGTTGGGAAGATTCCCTGGAGAAGGGAAAGACTTACCACTCCAGTATTCTGGCCTGGAGAATTCCATGAACTGTATATAGTCCATGGCGTCACAAAAAGACAGATACAACTGAGTGACTTTCACTTCACTTTTGTGACATGTAGTAAGCATTTGATTGTTACTTGTCTATGTCACTATCATAACCATATTCATCTATACATGTGTGGTTTTTTGCATAAGAAGAAGGAAATGGTATTTTGTTTTATCCTCTTGAACATTGTTTTTATCTAGGTTTCATATTAAAGCAATTTCCTCCTTTTGTGGGGGTTTTCAGCCTACTTGATTTTTATTTTAAAAAATCAAATTCATTTTTACTTTAATGGAATTATTAAGCTGGGAAATTGACATAGCTAAGAATGAGTTAACTAAATTAAGGATAGCAAGGGTAAGAGGTAATTAGAGAAACATCAGTTAGGCTAATGGGTTGAAGGTTGTAAACCATATTCACTTACTTCAGCATTGTGGATATAGGTAAAAGTAAGGGATATCGAGTCGGATTGTCTGGGTTAGAACAGTGATTCCATGACTTATTTACTGGCTGTGTCACTTGGTGTAAGTTACTTTTCTGTACCTCAGTTTCATCATCTGTAAAGTGGAGATAATAAGGATTATTGTGAAGATCCCATGAATTAACACATAAAAATTGCTTGGAAGAGCTTAATTATTAGTAATTTTGATATGTTGCTAGAGTTTTGAATTGTGTTTGATGGTGTTCAGAGTTAAAGTGTAAGGAGTATAGAGATGTAAAAAGGGTGAGGTTTTTGCAGTGAAAGGAGAAATGTACTGTTTTCTACTCTTTAGAGGTGAGATAGCATTTGGAGCAAAGGCATTAATCTAAATTAATGAATATTTTATTAATACAGATAATACTGCAGTCATTGGGCCTTCTAGGGTTGTTCTTATGTGTTTGGAGCCATACCTAGTCATTGTTGCTGTCTCATTTAATAGCCATTAAAAGATTTCTCTTTCATCTTTGTTATGTCTTATTAAAAAAGTTTCTCCTTTAGTAGTTAACAGTAGTTAACCCCTATTTATTTATTTTTGTTTTATTGAGGTGTAGTTGATTTATGATGTTTTGTTAATTTCTTCTGTGGAGCAGAGTCACTCAGATATATATATCTGACCCCCATGTTCTTTTCAATTATGGTTGTCATGAGATACTGGAATATAGTTCCTTGTGAACTGTATACAGTAAGACCTTTGTTTATCCATTCTATATGTAATAGGTAGCCTCTCCTAATCTCAAACTCCTATTCCTTCCTCCCCTAGCTCCTATTAGAAATTTATTTTCAAGTTGTACAAAATTTAAAGTTAAAATATGTATGATATATAGTATATAATATTATATACAGATGATACACTGATATAACATTATATCTGTATATAATATGATATATTATATACAGATATACATGATATACAGATATAACATTAACTTATTGTTTCCTTTTAGAGTTCAGTTTGGTTTAGTTGCTCAGTCATGTCTGGCTCTTTGCGACCCCATGAATCGCAGCATGCCAGGCCTCCCTGTCCATCACCAACTCCCGGAGTTCACCCAAACTCATGTGCATTGAGTCAGTGATGCTATCCAGCAATCTGATCCTCTGTCGTCCCCTTCTCCTCCTGCCCCCGATCCCTCCCAGCATCAGAGTCTTTTCCAATGAGTCAACTCTTTGCATGAAGTGGCCAAAGTATTGGAGTTTCAGTTTTAGCATCAGTCCTTCCAAAGAACACCTAGGACTGATCTCCTTTAGAATGGACTGGTTGGATCTCCTTGCAGTCCAAGGGACTCTCAAGAGTCTTCTCCAGCACCACAGTTCAAAAGCATCAATTCTTTGGTGCTCAGCCTTCTTCACAGTCCAACTCTCACGTCCATACATGACCACTGGAAAAACCATAACCTTGACTAGACAGACCTTTGTTGGCAAAGTAATGTCTCTGCTTTTGAATATGCTATCTAGGTTGGTCATAACTTTCCTTCCAAGGAGTAAGCATCTTTTAATTTCATGGCTGCAGTTACCATCTGCAGTGATTTTAGAACCCCTGCAAAATAAAGTCTGCCACTGTTTCCACTGTTTCCCATCTATTTCCTATGAAGTGATGGGACCAGATGCCATGATCTTCGTTTTCTGAATGTTGAGCTTTAAGCCAGCTTTTTTACTCTCCACTTTCACTTTCATCAAGACGGTTTTTAGTTCCTCTTCACTTTCTGCATAAGGGTGGTGCCATCTGCATATCTGAGGTTATTGATATTTCTCCCGGCTGTCTTGATTCCAGCTTGTTCTTCTTCCAGCCCAATGTTTCTCATAATGTTCTCTGCATATAAGTTAAATAAACAAGGTGACAATATACAGCCTTGATGTACTCCTTTTCCTATTTGGAACCAGTCTGTTGTTCCATGTCCAGTTCTAACTGTTGCTTCCTGACCTGCATACAGATTTCTCAGGAGGCAGGTCAGGTGGTCTGGTATTCCCATCTCTTGAAGAATTTTCCACAGTTTATTGTGATCCACACAGTCACAGGCTTTGGCATAGTCAATAAAGCAGCAATAGATGTTTTTCTGGAGCTCCAGAGAGTTATTCAGAATATTTTTATAGTTTTTGAGTATCACATACTCAAAAGTATTAGATTTTTAGTAATTTCAGTGTAGTTTACCTAGTTATCCTATTTGTAGCAACTTTTTTCCTGTTTAAAAACACTTTGGGTAATACTTTTTATACATTGTGTTTATTTAGGTGAATTATATGTTTGAGTATAGCTTTAGAAATAGATTTTTTAAGACTTCTAAGTTTTGTTTACTATTTTTTCCTTTAGTCATGTAAAAGCATTAAATAGACATTTGAAGTTATTTGTAGATACAGATTTGTTTTTGAAAGTTTTTTATTGCAGAATTGCATACTGTTCAAATGACTTCATTGGTTAACCCTGACTAGCTGTGTATCTCTTCATGAGAAGGAATTTCGTCAGTATAGTCTTTGAAGAAAAGATGTCTTATCTCTGATGGGTTGCCAGAAGAATAATTTTTCTTAAAAATAGTGAAATGTCTTTTGTATTTATTATTTGCCTGCACATCTTTTATCTGTGAAGTGTGTGTGACACATACACGTGCACACGCCATATGTGCATTGAGAAACATTTTGCTCTACCACATTTAGGCCAACTTTTCCATTAGTAAAATTGCATGAAAATTTGGCAGTTTTTATTTTAGCATATTATGTTTATTACCTTTGATGGTCTATTGCTAAATATAGTTCTGATTTATCTCCTTTCTTGTATCAGTTTTGTGCATTTATAAAAAAACTCTGCACCTATTCTTTATATTCTGTGTTATTAATTATAAGCTCAATTTTGAAATTTACAGAATATGGTAACATTTTGATTCAAGAGTATCCAGTATCCCTTTTGTTACAAAGTAGTTGCCTGTGTTAAAGATATTTCAGTTTCTCCTTTCATTAGGGTAATGTGCTATGTTGAGCTTAGGTTGTTAATTGATAGATGTGGTATCCTCTCTGCTAGAGCTTTTAAAATGCATAACACGTATTTCTGAAAGCAGCTGTTGCTATGGCAACTCTCGGGTCACTTGCAGCTCAGCTTACATGATTGGCTGTTAATGGAGTCTAATAGGCTTGAGAAGAGAATTGAGCAAATGAAAGAGGGTTTTGAAGGGATCCTCTTAAACCTCTTGAAGTTTAACAGACTAACACACAAAATTTTAATATTTATAACACTGTTTAAACAATTTACTAGTTTATGAATAATGAAAGGCAGGAAACATTTTTGGAAAAATAATTTTCTGAACCCTTTTAAGAATGCTGGAAGCTTGCGTTGTCACTTTTCCTCATTTTACTATTGTTTAAAGAAACACTCAAAACTGTCAGTTACATTCCATATTCTACTGTCTGTAGCACCTACCTCAGAGGAGTTAATTAGATTGAGACATGGAGAGATTACTAATTGTGCAGGCTCAGAAAGAATGGTAAAACTAGGAATGAAGTTTAAATAGACTCTATTTACCTGAGTTAAGAGTCTGCTGTCACTTGGATTCTTAATGAAGTCTCATGAACCTGCCTGTGTTAGGGGTATAGGAATGGTGTGAAAAGGGAGTGGTGGTGTGTATTTTGGATTTTGGGGCCTATTAAGTAAAATCAAGTCTAATTAGGGACTATGATAGTAAAAATAAATTGAGCCATGCAAATTGGCACATTTATATCTATCTACTTAAATGATGGAATTTTTCTCAGTGTCTACCTACCACCTCTTTAGTAACTATGATGTTAGAATGAGGGCAATTATATGAATTTAAGTAACTGCTGTTTCTACTTTATGTTAGGGTTAAAAACAGTTAATTGTGGTGGTGGTGCTGAAATTGATACACTAAGCAATAGCTGTGTTGGTATGTATAGTTATATTAGATTTTCTTATTTTGCTAGCAAAACTAACTCATGATAAAAAATTAATTAGCACTTGGTAACACCCTAAATTACCTTTGATATGTCCCTTATTAAAGAAATCCTTTATGATATTAAAGAACTTTTCATAACACTGTATAGAAGTGTGTGGTACCCCCATTAATTTTTGGACAAAACACTTTGGAAGTTCAGTAAATGACTTCTAAAGACTAAACCTGTATGCCCATCATCAGTATGATATTTGGAAATATTTTAAAATAGCATTTGTTTTTAAATGATAATGACATGTGATCTGGGGGATCTGGTGACCCTAGGTCCTGGTCTGCCTGGGCCATTCTGTTAGTACTGAATTATTATTATTATTTCTGTTACCTAAATGAAAATATTAAATAGCACTCCCATTTTGTATTTAATACTATGAAATTTAAAGAAAAGTACTGGAAATCATGTTCAGATTTGTATGTAGCTCGTAGATAATCACCTGTTAACATTTTAGTGCATCTTCTTAGTGCATCTCCTTTTCAGTCTTCTGTGTATGTACGTGTGCAAGTCACTGTTCATATATTTTCCTTCCATACAGTTTCATTAACATTTCATGTTTAATATTTCATAGTCATTATTTTAATGATACATGAAATATACTGCTGTCCATTTATAGGGCATTGTTTCCAGTTTTATTTTTATTTTCTATTATAATGTTTCAGGACAATGTGTGAAAATTTGTATGTGTAAAAATATTTAATTTTTAAAAATTTAATATAGATTCAGAGGATAACAGTAAGTCAAAGATTACTGATATTTTAAAGGTCTTAATCTGTTAGCTGCTTTCTAGAAGAAATTTTTTTTTTTTTCATTTTTTTTTCTTCTTTGAAGTTACTTTAAATTTACTTGTTGGACCCCAAGTGTGGAATGTAGAATGAATACTCTCCTCACTTTATGGCACATGGTAATTACTGACTCACTTAAGGTCTTACTCTCATTTTATTTATTTCTTTTCATCTGTGTTATCTACTCTTCTATCTCTTCTCACAGGCGTTTATATAACATGATTCATACACACACACAGAAATCTATTTGTGTGCATTCTTGAGAAACATATTGCTGTCTTGTGTGGAGTTTTTCCTTGTCAGACATAGGGTAGAATTGGCATCATTTTGTCCTTTACTTTTTTTCCTACCCATTTGGCATAATGTTTTAAAGATCTATTCATGTTACTCTATGCCTGTCTTGTCCATTGAATCTAATGGTTTCTTAGTATTCCATAGTGTTCCACCTGCCATGTTTCACTTAACCATTGCCTTAGTGCGGTGATGTACACTATAATTCCTCCAGCTCTCTGTTAGCACAAACAGTGCTGAAAAAAAGCATCCTTATTCTTATTCCAAAGAACAGCAAGGAGAGATAAGAAAGCCTGCCTCAGCGATCAGTGCAAAGAAATAGATGAAAACAATAGGCTAGGAAAGACTAGAGATCTCTTCAAGAAAGTTAGAGATACCAGGGAATATTTCATGCACGGATGGGCTCAATAAAGGACAGAAATGGTATGGACCTAACAGAAGCAGAAGATATTAAGAAGAGGTGGCAAGAATACACAGAATAACTATACAAAAACGATCTTCACAACCCAGATAATCACGATGGTGTGATCACTGACCTAGAGCCAGACATCCTGGAATGTGAAGTCAAGTGGGCCTTAGAAAGCATCACTACGAACAAAGCTAGTGGAGGTGATGGAATTCCAGTTGAGCTATTTCAAATCCTGAAAGACGATACTGTGAAAGTGCTGCACTCAATATGCCAGCAAATTTGGAAACCTCAGCAGTGGCCACAGGACTGGAAAAGCTCAGTTTTCATTCCAATCCCAAAGAAAAGCAATGCCAAAGAAAGCTCAAACTACTGCACAATTGCACTCATCTCACACGCTAGTAAAGTAATGCTCAAAATTCTCCAAGCCAGGCTTCAGCAATACATGAACTGCGAACTTCCAGATGTTCAAGCTGCTTTTAGAAAAGGCAGAGGAACCAGAGATCAAATTGCCACCATCCGCTAGATCATGGAAAAAGCAAGAGAGTTCCAGAAAAACATCTATTTCTGCTTTATTGACTATGCCAAAGCCTTTGACTGTGTGGATCACAATAAACTATGGAAAATTCTGAAAGAGATGGAAATACCAGACCACCTGATCTGCCTCTTGAGAAATTTGTATGCAGCTCAGGAAGCAACAGTTAGAACTGGACATGGAACAACAGACTGGTTCCAAATAGGAAAAGGAGTACGTCAAGGCTGTACATTGTCACCCTGTTTATTTAACTTACATGCAGAGTACATCATGAGAAATACTGGGCTGGAAGAAGCACAAGGTGGAATCAAGATTGCTGGGAGAAATATCAATAACCTCAGATATACAGATGACACCATCCTTATGGCAGAAAGTGAAGAAGAACTAAAGAGCCTCTTGATGAAAGTGAGAGTGAAAAAGTTGGCTTAAAGCTCAACATTCAGAAAATGAAGATCATGGCATCTGGTCCCATCACTTCATGGCAAATAGATGGGTAAACAGTGGAACCAGTGTCAGACTTTATTTTTTTGGGCTCCAAAATCACTGCAGATGGTGATTGCAAGCCATGAAATTAAAAGATGCTTACTCCTTGGGAGGAAGTTATGACCAACCTAGACAGCATATTCAAAAGCAGAGACATTACTTTGCCAACAAAGGTCCGTCTAGTCAAAGCTATGATTTTTCCAGTAGTCATTTATGGATGTGAGAGGTGGACTATAAAGAAAGCTGAGCACCGAAGAATTGATGTTTTTGAACTGTGGTGTTGGAGAAGACTCTTCAGAGTCCCTTGGACTGCAAGGAGATCCAACAAGTCCATCCTAAAGGAGATCATTCCTGGGTGTTCATTGGAAGAACTGATGTTGAAGGTGAAACTTCAGTGTTTTGGTCACCTGATGTGAAGAGCTGACTCATTTGAAAAGCCCCTGATGCTGGGAAAGATTGAAGGTGTGAGGAGAAGGGGACAACAGAGGATGAGATTGTTAGATGGCATCACCGACTCAATGGACATGAGTTTGGGTAAACTCCAGGAGTTGGTGATGTACAGGGAGGCCTGGCGTGCTGCAGTTCATGGAGTCACAAAGCGTCGGACACGGCTAAGTGACTGAACTGATGCATGTCCATTTATGGATATATTTTCAAGATTTGGATTCCTGGGTTATGTGTGTATATACTCAGTTTTACTAAAGCCAGATTACTCTTATGAGTAATTGCATTAGTCTTTACTCCCACCAGGAGTTCATGAGGATTCCGGTTTTTCCACTATAAATAAATTCCTAATATGGTCAGTTTTTTCAATATTAGTAGGAAAGAGCCAGTTGCTTCCAAGTTCTAGGAGTGTTCTTGTTTTCCAGGCATTTCATTTCAGTCTTTCTGAAAGACTGAAAGAGTTGTTGTGTTGTTTTGCCAGATAGGATAGTGAAGTGGTTAAGAGTGTACATTTTGGACCCAGTCAGGTTAGGGTGAATCCTGGCTGTGTCAGGTAGTAATTCTGTGACCCTGGGCTTGCTTAACCACCGGCTGCTTCAGTTTTGTAATTTGCGAAATGAAGTTAAGAGAAATTTCCTGCCCTTTTGAGGATTAAATTTGTGAATATGTGTGTAGTGTTACATTAATGACTGGCACAGATTAGATGCTACATTAAGTGGCTTACTGTTACCAAAGTAAGAAAATCCAGCTAGAATATAGGAGGAAATTACATTGAATTGGTATATTTGATACATCCAAGGGTGTGGAGTGACTCTCCATTGATCAAAACTTTTCGTGTATTTTACTAAAATTAGATTTTATTTTCTTTCTCTTTAGTACTCATTATTTTTGATCACTGATTTTTAATCAAGGTCATTTTGTGTCCCCCAGGAACCATTTGCCTTGTCTGGAGACATTTTTGTTTGTCTTGGAGATAGTTTGGGAGATGCTCCTGCATCTCGTGAATAGAATACAGGGATGTTGCTAAACGTCCTGCATTGTACACACTCTCTTCCACAACAACGGTTATCTAGCTCCCTGTGTCAGGAAATGATGAGTTAAGAAGCCCAGGGTAGATACATGTTTTTTGTTGTTTCCATTGTAAATTGTGTATTTTATTTTTTAGTTGGAAATGGTATAGATTTTCTGTTATATTGTATCTGGCAATACCGCCCAGTTCAGTTCAGTTGCTTAGTTGTGGCCGACTCTTTCTGATTCTATGGACTGCAGCACAGCAGGCTTTCTTGTTCAAATTCATGTCCGTTTAGTCGTTGATGCCATCCAACCCGTCTCATCCTCTGTTGTCCCCTTCTCCTCCCAACTACAGTCTTTCCCAGCATCAGGGTCTTTTCTAATCAGTTAGTTCTTTGCATCAGGTGGCCAAATATTGGAGCTTCAGCATCAGTCTTTCCAATGAATATTCAGGACTGATTTCCTTAAAGATGGACTGGTTGGATCTCCTTGTAGTCCAAGGGACTGTCAAGAGTCTTCTCCAACACCACAGTTCAAAAGCATCAATTCTTCGGCTCTTAGCTTTCTTTATAGTCCCAATCTAACATCCATACATAACTACTGGGAAACCCATAGCTTTGACTGAATCAACCTTTGTAGGCAAAGTAATACCTCTGCTTTTTAATATGCTGTCTAGATTGGTAGTAACTTTTCTTCCAAGGAGCAAGCGTCTTTTAATTTCATGGCTGCAGTCACCATCTGCAGTGATTTTGGTGCCCCAAAAAATAAAGTCTGCCACTGTTTCCCCATCTATTTGCTATGAAGTGATGGGACTGGATGCCATGATCTTTGTTTTTTGAATGTTGAGTTTTAAGCTAGGTTTTTCACTCTCCTCTTTCACGTTAATCAAGAGGCTCTTTATTTCCTCTTGGCTTTCTACCATAAGGGTGGTATCATTTGCATATCTGAAGTTATTGATATTTCTACCTGTAATCTTGATTTCAGCTTGTGCTTCATCCAGCCCAGGATTTCTCATGATGTACTCTGCATGTAAGTTAAATAAGCAGGGTGCAATATACAGCCTTGATGAACTCCTTTCTCAATTTGGAACCAGTCTGTTGTTCTATGTCCGGTTCTGCTTCTTGACCTGCATACAGATTTCTCAGGAGGTAGGTAAGGTGGTCTGGTATTCCCATATCTTTAAGAATTTTCCACAGTTTGTTGTGATCCACACAGTCAAAGACTGTTGTAGTCGATAAAGCAGAGGTAGATACTTTTCTGGAATTCTCTGGCAATACTGCTGGACTCTTTAAATTCTGTAGATTCTAATTATTTGTCTGTGTTGATGATCTGGTCTCTTGGTTTGTATTTTCTCACTCTTTCTTCATTCCTCCCTCTATCCTTTTTCTCTTTTCGTTTAGCATTGGCCAGGACCTTTACCATGGTTAAACACTGTCAGTGACAGTGGGCATGTTTGTTGTCCTCTCAAGTTTATAGAATGAGTTTAAAGTTTCTTAATGTAAAGTAACACCATAAATATAAGAGATAGTCACAATCTCATTTTACCTTGCTATTGTCAAGTATTAATACTTAAAGTATGTTTTTGAGGGGAGAATATTTAACTTCACTATTAGTCAAAAGAAATATAATAATTTAAAGGAATTATGAAATATGTTTCACTGGTGATACCAAGAATTTTTCTGCAAGTGCATTAGCCAGATTTCCTTTGTAGTTTTAGCCTTTACCAGTTTGCTTGCCTAGTGTTACTAGTTTCACTGTTTCTGTAAGTTAACAACTCTGTTAATTTGGACACTTTGGTTTTTTATGGTTTGTTTCCTAGCTTGCTTGTTTGTATTGATGTGCAGAGTTTTGATTTGCATGAAGTCAAATCTACTTATCTTTCCTTGTTAAGATCATTTAATGGTTTTATGCCTGCTGCTGTTTTCTTCTGAGACTTTCCTGTGATCTTTCTGCTTATATCTGTGATGTTTTCCTGGTTAAAGGGGGCTGTTCTTATTAATCCGTTCCCTTTTGTTCTGAATCACTCACCTGATTTTGGGTGTTACCTCTCTTGAAGTGCTGGGATTGAAGGTGGTCATAAATATTCACTCTCCTCCCTCACAGGCTCTTCCCCTCACTGTTAGTTTCCGTAGAGGTCCGGATTTTATGGAGGTACCTCAGGTACCATTGTCTCTGGGGTCGCACAGAGTTGGACACGACTGAAGCGACTTAGCAGCAGCAGCAGGGACCATTGCAAATTTGGAACTGAGATGTGAGCTTATATATGTGATATATATATATATCTGAATTACTTTGCTATACACCTGAAACTAACACATTGTTTTTTTTAATTGAAGTATCGTTAACATTGTAAATTAACTATTTCAATTAAAAATCATAACTCTTTTATTGTGTATGTAATAGTTGGTTATAGTAAGTACAGAGAAGCAAAAACAGGGAATAAAAGTTGTTCATAACCTCACTAAATAGAGATAATCATTAGTCAAGTCTTTTAAAATGAACTTCATAAGAGTTGAGTGTTTTCATATATATCTTGTGTGTTTTGATAAGTTTATACATACCTTTAAAATTTTTGCTTATTTATTTGGCTGTGGTAGGTCTTTGTTGCTCCATGTGGGCTTTCTCTTGTGGTGAGCAACAGCTACTCTCGTGGTACACAGGTTTTAGTACAGTTGCTTCTCCTGTTGCAGAACACAGGCTCCAGAGCATAGGTTCAGGAGTTGTACTGCACAGGCTTAGTTGCTTCAAGGCATGTGGAATCTTCCCAGACCACAGATTAAACTTGTGTTACCTGCCTTGGTGGCGGATTCTTATCCACTGTGCCATCAGGGAGTCCTGTGTTGCTGTTGTTGTTTAGTTGCCAAGTCGTGGCTGACTCTTTTACGGCCCCATAGACTGTATGTAGCCTGCCAGACTGCTCTATTCATGGGATTTCCCAGGAAAGAATAGTGGAGTGGATTGTCATTTCAGGAAATCCTATACATAACTTAGAATTTTTGTGTTGTTAATATGGACTTTCAAATCCTAGTTTTTTATTATTTTTATTCAGCTTTTTTGGTATAAAAACAAGTTATTCATTTTTTCCCTGGTTCATTAGCTTCCTTATTAAAGTCTTTATTAACTCACACTGGACTCTTAATTTAACACACAAACAAAATGGTAAATAGAATGTTTGAGGGAGGAAATAACATGAACAAAGTCATGAAAGTGTAAAACAGAAAAGTATTTGCGTTGAAACTGCAAGTAATTTAGTATTATCAGAGTAGTATTATAAAATGTCAGGGAAAGATTGGAAGTGAATCTAGGAACGAACCAGATCATTACAATTTTTGTTTGCTATGCTTAGGAACTTGAGTTTCACCCTAGAAATGATATGGATCTAATTGAAAGATTTTAAACTGATCTAGTATGATTAATATTTAAACAAACCAGTCTGGCTCTAGGATGGTGTATTGAATTGAAGGAAACATGAAGAGTAGGAAACTATTGAGATACTCATGGGGACAATGAGGGACTTTATTAGGGTAGTGTGAGGAGGATTAGAGAGATTAAAGGTGAATTTAAGATACATTTTGCTGGTAAAATGGGTAAGATTTTAAGGAGGAATCAAGGCTGATCTCAGGGATTCTGATTTTTCAGCTTGGGTGGCAGGATGAACTCTGTGAGATGAGATGAGCAATTTGGAGGAAAAACAATTTTAAAATTTAATTTTATTAATTTATTTTTTTTTTTGAAAGTCAAGAAGTACTGTTGAGAAAAGATGCTCAATTTATAATAATAATAGCTGAAAGTCACTATTTTTCAGTTAAAGAAATGTATACAGGAAGAAGTAGTTAAATCTGAAATAAGATTTTGGAGTGATCAGGTACTTTAAAATTGATGTAAACGATGTTTAAACCTTTCCAACACACCCAAAGGATATATCACATCCCATAGGTTAAAGTATTTGATTGTCACATGAAGACAAGGATTGGGGGATTTTGGGGAGGTTGATGATTCAAAGATTCTGTGGTGGTTAAAAATTATGGTCTAGTTGAAAAGAATACTAAAATATATAGATCTGTGTTCTTTATTATTATAAACGTTTTATTAAGGAAGATTCCATATATAGAAATAAATAGAATTGTATAGTAAACCCATATGTAATGAACCCAGCTCCAACTCATAGCTAATAGTGTTTCATCTGTGTATCTCCAATCCTATATTCATTTGAGGCAAATCCGTGACATACCATTTCATCTGTAAATATTTTAGTATGTATTTATAAAAGATAATGACCTTAAGAAACATTTAAAATATTGATAATTTCATAATCTAAAAATATTTCCAAGTGATTGTTTTGAAAGTGTAATTCAGAAAATTAAGGCTAAAATCAGATTTTAAAAACCTGCAAGGGGAAATGAGAAGCAAGGAGATGGAAGCAGTGAATGTAACTTACTCTTCTAAGAAGGAAAACAGATACTTGTGGTACCTACCAAGGATAGGGAGCTGCAGTCTTTCTGTTTTAAGTGATAAGGGGACACTTGAGTGGTTTGTAGACTTAGGGAAAGAGAAGTAGAGAACAAAATAATGACATGAGGGAATAGAGCAAAAACAAGAGAAGGAATTATGTTCTGAAATAATATTAAATAAGAGACAGTGAGTGAAGGAGAGGCTGAGAGTTGGGCAGATTTAATCACTGATTTTTTTTTTTTTAATTAACTTTAGAGAGGGTGGAGGTTGGCCAAGGGAAAGGGTCTTAAGATTAAACTTCGAAGTAGTTGTTAAAGAGAGTAAGAAAGGGTACCTACCAGGGTTAAATAAAAATATTGCTTTAGTGGAATTAAGATTCCATATGAAATTGTAGACCACAGTTAAAAGTGGTATTCATTTTCATATCTGATCCTTTTTCCAGATTCTCAGTAGCTTAGATATTTAAGAGAAGATACTATGTGGGATTGGAGAAGGCAGTGGCACCCCACTCCAGTACTCTTGCCTGGAAAATCCCATGGACAGAGGAGCCTGGCAGGCTGCAGTCCATGGGGTCGCTAAGAGTCGGACACAACTGAGCGACTTCACTTTCACTTTTCACTTTCATGCATTGGAGAAGGAAATGGCAACCCACTCCAGTGTTCTTGCCTGGAGAATCCCAGGGACGGGGGAGCCTGGTAGGCTGTCATCTCTGGGGTGGCACAGAGTCGGACATGACTGAAGCGACTTAGCAGCACTATGTGGGATTGTTTTAGGCTTGGACTTTTGCATGACAGATCTTATAGAAGGACCAGCGGTAAAAACGTGCTGTTGAGGAAGAGGTTTAAGAGATAGTTCACATGTAGGGTTACTGGCTTCCCTCATAGCTGAGTAAAGAATCTACCTCCAATGCATTAGACCTGGGTTCAATTCTTGGGTCAGGAAGATCCCCTGGAGAAGGAAATGGCAACCCACTCCAGTATTTTTGCCTGAGAAATCTCATGGACAGAGGAGCCTGGTGGGCTATAGTCCCTGAGGTCTTAAGAGTTGGACATGACTTAGTGACGAAACCACACCACACAAGGAAAGAAGATGACAAAGGGACTAGGTAGACAGTGGTTAGTGCTAGGCTTTGTGTATAAAGTTGAGGAGCGGAGGTAAGGATAGTGTGGGCATGAAGGAGTTATGAATATTGGAAGATTGGGTCAGATTAACTTAGTGTTCTATATAAAATTGGTAGATGAAGTCCAGAGGCTGTGTGTGAAGGTCTTTGGAATTGAAAAGGTTCAGGAATCTTGAGATTTTGGTTTTAGATAGGTGTTGCCCATGGTGATAGAACTTAAAAAGGCAAAATTCTGACCAAGATATAAACTTGTTCAGTGAATATGAAGAACAGTGGTAGGTGATCAGGAAATGAGTAGATGAATGACGCTGTTGAGGAAGATTAGAGCCTATACATACTTGGAGGGCAGGAGTGGTAATAGTTTAGGAGAGGCTGTGGGTAATGAAGAAAATTCAGTTTATAGGAAAATATTTGTCCAACTTTTCAGCTGAGTTCTACATAGCTGAGATGTTTCAATATGAAGATGTCCAAGATCTTGGCCTTACCCATAAAACTCAAAATAGTCATGTATAAATATAAAATGAGTCAAGTTTTATAAATAGGTACCATGAATGGCATGGGCAATAATATTCCGTTGTTGTTCAGTCACTCAGTCGTATCTGACTCTTTGTGACCCGATGGACTGCAGCATGAAAGGCTTCCCTGTCCTTCATCATCTCCTGGAGTTTGCTCAAACTCACATCCATCAAGTCAGTGATGCCATCCAACCATTTCATCCTCTGTTGTCCCCTTCTCCTCCTACCTTGAATCTTTCCCAGCATCAAAGTCTTTTCCAATGAGTCAGCTTTTTGCATCTGGTGGCCAAAGTATGGAAGCTTCAGCTTCATCAGTCCTTCTAATGAATATTCAGGGTTGATTTCCTTTAGGATTGACTGGTTTGATCTTCTTGCAGTCCAAGGGACTCCAAGAGTCTTCTCTGGCACCACAGTTCAAAGGCATCAATTCTTTTGCTCTCAGCCTCTTTTATTGTCCACCTCTTACATCCATACATGACTACTGGGAGAACTGTAACTTAGACTATACAGACCTTTGTAGGCAAAGTAATGTCTCTGCTTTTTAATATGCTATCTAGGTTTGTCATTGATTTTCTTCCAAAGAGCAAGTGTCCTTTAATTTCATGGCTGTAGTCACCATCTGCAGTGATTTTGGAGTCCAAAAAAATAAAGTTTGTCACTGTTTCCATTGTTACCCCATCTATTTGCTATGAAGTGTTGGAACCAGATGCCATGATCTGTTTTTTGAATGTTGAGTTTTAAAGCAGCTTTTTCACATTCTTTTGCATTCATCAAGAGGCTCCTTAGTTCCTCTTCGCTTTCTCCCATAAGTGTGGTGTTATCTGCGTATCTGAGATTGTTGATATTTTTCTCGGCAATCTTGATTCCAGTTTGTGCTTCATCTAGCCTGGCATTTCCCATGATGTATTTTGCATAGAAGTTAAACAGGATGACAGTATACAGCCTTAACATACTCCTTTCCCAGTTTTGAACCATTCCGTTGTTTCATGTCTGGTTCTAACTGTTGCTTCTTGACCTGCATACAGGTTTCTCAGGAGGCAGGTAAGGTGGTCTGGTATTCCCATCTCTTTCAGAATTTTCTGCAGTTTGACTATGATTCACACAGTCAAAGGCTTTAGCGTAGTCAACAAAGCAGAGGTAGATGTTTTTTTGGAACTCTCTTGCTTTATCAGTGATCCCACAGATGTTGGCAGTTTGATCTCTGGTTCCTCTGCCTTTTGTAAACTCAGCTTGAACATCGGGAACATGAACATTCTCGGTTCATGTACTGTTGAAGCCTTGCTTGGAGAATTTTGAGCATTACTTTGCTATCATGGGAAAAAGAGTGCAATTATGTGATAGTTTGAACATTCTTTGGTGTTGCCCCTTTTGGGGATTGGAATGAAAACTGACCATTTCCAATCCTTTGACCACTGCTGAGTTTTCCTAATTTGCTGACATATTGAGTATAGCCTTTAGCAGCATAGTCTTTTAGGATTTGAAATAGTTCAGCTGGAATTTCATCACCTCCACTAGCCTTGTTTCTAGTAAAGCCTAACTTCCTAAGGCCTGCTTGACTTGACTCTCCATAATGTCTGGCTATAAGTTAGTGATCACACCATTGTGGTCATCTGGGTCATTAAGATTTTTTTGTATAGTTCTGTGTATTCTTGCCACCTCTTCTTAATATCTTCTGCTTCTATTAGGTCCATACCATTTCTGTCCTTTATTGTGTATATCTTTGCATGAAATGTCCGTTGGTATCTCTAATTTTCTTGCAGAAATCTCTAGTCTTTCCCATTCTATTGTTTTCCTCTATTTCTTTGCATTATTCATATAAAAAGGCTTTCTTATCTCTCCTTGCTGTTTTCTGGAACTCTGCATTCAGATGGGTATATCTTTTCTTTCTCCTTTGCCTTTCACTTTTCTTCTTTTCTCAGCTATTTGTAGGGCCTCCTCAGGCAACCATTTTGCCTTTTTGCATTTCTGTTTCTTGGGAATGGTTTTGATCACTGCCTCCTGTACAGTGTCAGGAACCTCCGTCCATAGTTGTTCAGGTACTTTGTCTATCAGACCTAATCCCTTGAATTTCTTTGTCACTTCCACTGTATTTATTTTAAGGGATTTGATTTAGGTCATAGCTGAATGGCTTTGAGGTTTTCCCTTATGTTCCTCAATTTAAGTCTGAATTTTGCAATAAGGAGTTCATGATCTAAGCCACAGCCAGCTTCCGGTCTTGTTTTTGCAGATTGTATAAGGCTTCTCCATCTTTGGTTACAAAGAATATAATGAATCTGATTTTGATATTGACCATCTGGTGGTGATGTTCATGTGTCATTGTCTCTTGTGTTGTTGAATTAGAGTGTTTGCTATGACCATTGTGTTCTCTTGGCAAACTGTTAGCCTTTGTCTTGCTTTATTTTGTACTCCAAGGCCAGACTTTCCTGTTACTCCAGGTGTCTCTTGATTTCCTACTTTTGCATTACAGTCCCCTATAATAAATAGGACATCTTTTTTTGTGTGTTAGTTTTAGAAGGTCTTGCAGGTTTTCATAGAACTGTTCTACTTCAGCTTCTTTGGCATTAGTGGTTGGGGCATGGACTTGGATTACTGTGATATTGAATGGTTTGCTGTGGAAATGAACAGATATCATTCTGTCGTTTTTCAGATGCATCCACGTACTGTGTTTTGTTCTCTCTTGTTGACTGTGATGGCTACTCCATTTCTTCTAAGGGATTCTTGCCCACAGTAGTAGTTATAATGGTCATCTGAATTAAATTCGTCCATTCTAGTCCATTTTAGTTCCCTGATTCCTAAAATGTCAATGTTCATGCTTGCCATCTCCTGTTTGACCACTTCCAATTTACCTTGATTCATGCACCTAACATTTGTGTTCCTGTGCAATATTGTTCTTTATAGCATTGGACTTTACTTCCATTACCGGTCACATCCAGAACTGGGCATTGTTTCTGCCTTGGCTCAGTCTCTTCATTCCCTCTGGAGCTATTTGTCTGCTTTTCTTTAGTAGCATAGTGGACACCTACGAGTCTTGGGGGTTCATCTTTCAGTGCCATATCTTTGTGCCATTTCATACTGTTCATGGGGTTCTCAAGCAAGAATACTGAAGTGGTTCACCATTCCCTTCTCTAGTGGAGCACGTTTTGTCAGAACTCTCCACTATGACCTGTTTATCTTGGGTGGCCGTACATGGCATGGCACATAGTTTCATTGAGTTAGGCAAGGTTGTAGTCCTTGTGATCAGTTTGGTTACTTTTCTCTGACTGTGGTTTTCAGTCTGTCTGCCCTCTGATGGATGAGGATGAGAGGCTTGTGCAAGTTTCCAGATGGGAGGGACTGGCTCTGGGGAAAACTGGGTCTTATTCTGGTGGGCAATAATAATCAGTGGTAAATAATCTGTCTGCCAATACAGAACACGCAGGTTCAGTCCCTGGGTCGGGAAGATCTCCTGGAGAACAGAACAGCAGCCCACTCCAGTATTCTTGCCTGGGGAATCCCATGGACACAGGCCAAGCAGTCTGTAGTACATGGAATTGAAAAGAGTTGGACACGACTTAGTGACTAAACAACAACAATATTTAGTAACAGTAAACTTACAACTATATAATTAATTTTGTGTGAAAACAGCATGGTGTCTTGACTTAACGTACAATTACCAAGTTAAATGTCTTTTGAAACCCAACTTTTGTGATCAGCAAACTCTCATGGTATGATTGGGGACTATACAGTTTTAAATGATTCAAAATTGAAATAACATAAAAAGTTAAGTGTCTTAACATTTTGATGTACAGAATTTAATAAAAGATTCTAAGTAAGAATCATAATTTTAAACTAGGTATGCTTAATAAATTGTAAACTGTCTGCACCATTGCCACATGGCCATAACAGATAACTAAAGAAATACCTTCCCTTCCTTCGTTGTCAAGAATAGTCATTCTGCTTGGGCTTCCCTCGGGGCTCAGCTGGTAAAGAATCTGCCTGCAATGTGGGGGACCTGCGTTCGATCCCTGGGTTGGGATGCTACCCTGGAGAAGGGAACAGCTGCCCGCTTCATATTCTGGCCTGGAGAATTCCATGTACTATTCCATGGGATCACAAACAGTTGGACAAACAGTTGGAACCGACTGAGTGACTTTCACTTCCCATCCTTTTACATTGACCATTACACTTGCACACTCCTCAAGTCTTTACTCAAACGTTAGCCTCTCAGAAAGTTTTAAACCATCTGTTTAAAGTACTTTATCACCTCCTGTCACTGCATAATCCGCAGTAGTCATGTTTGTCTATTTATTGTCTGATTCTGTGATCTACAAATGTGCTCAGTTGTGTCCATTGCAGCCCCATGGACTTTAGCCTGCTATGCTGCTCTGACCATAACATTCCCCAGGCAAGAATACTGGAGTGGGTTGCCATGTCTTACTCCAGGGAATCTTCTTGACCCAGGGATCAAATCTGCATCTCCTGCATTGTTAGGTAGATTTTTTTTTATCACTACAACACCTGGGAAGTGAGCCCTAATGCAGTTTGACAGGTGTCCTTATAAGAAGAAAGAATTAAAACAGAGGAAGAAAAATGCTGTATGAAAGCACAAAGACTCAGGGAAGGGATATAGGGAAGATAGCCATGTGAAGATGGAGACAGAGGTAGGAGTTACACTGTAATACACCAAGGAATGCCTGGGATTCCCAGAAACTGGAAGGGGCAAAGAAGGATCCTCACCTAGAGGCATTGGAGGGAGCATGGCCCTGTCAACATCTTGATTTTGGACTTCTTCCCTCTAGAGCAGTGTGAGAGTAAATTTCTGTTCCTTTCAGTACCATCAGTTCAGTCGCTCAGTCAGGTCTGACTCTTTGCGACCCCATGAATCGCAGCACTCCAGCCCTCTCTGTCCATCACCAACTCCCGGAGTTTACCCAAACTCATGTCCATCGAGTTGGTGATGCTACCTAGCCATCTCATCCTCTGTCGTCCCCTTCTCCTCCTGCCCCCAATCCCTCCCAGCATCAGAATCTTTTCCAATGAGTCAATTCTTCACATGAGGTGGCCAGAGTATTGGAATTTCAGCTTCAACTGAACATCCAATGAACTTTCAATGAACATCCAGGACTGATTTCTTTTAGGATGGACTGGTTGGATCTCCTTGCAGTCCAAGGGACTCCTATTAAGATTCTTCTCCAACACCACAGTTCAAAGGCATCAATTCTTCGGCACTCAGCTTTCTTCACAGTCCAACTCTCACATCCATACATGACTACTGGAAAAACCAGCCTTAACTAGACGGACCTTTGTTGGCAAAGTAATGTCTCTGCTTTTGAATATGCTATCTAGGTTGGTCATAACTTTCCTTCCAAGGAGTAAGCATATTTTAATTTCATGGCTGCTATCACCATCTGCAGTGATTTTGGAGCCCCCCAAAATAAAGTCTGACACTGTTTCCACTGTTTCCCCGTCTATTTCCCATGAAGTGGTGGGACCAGATGCCATGATCTTTGTTTTCTGAATGTTGAGATTTAAGCCAACTTTTTCACTCTCTTCTTTCACTTTCCGGAAAAGGCAATGGCAATCAACTCCTGTACTCTTGCCTGGAAAATCCCATGTATGGAGGAGCCTGGTGGGCTGCAGTCCATGGAGTCGCTAAGAGTCAGACATGACTGAGCGATGTCACTTTCACTTTTCACTTTCATGAATTGGAGAAGGAAATGGCAACCCACTCCAATGTTCTTGCCTGGAGAATCCCTTTCACTTTCATCAAGAGGCTTTTTAGTTCCTCTTCACTTTCTGCCATAAGGGTGGTGTCATCTGCATATCTGAGGTTATTGATATTTCTCCTGGCAATCCTGATTCCAACTTATACTTCCTTCAGCCCAGCGTTTCTCATGATGTACTCTACATATAAGTTAAATAAGCCTTTTCCTATTTGGAACCAGTCTGTTGTTCCATGTCCAGTTCTCATTGTTGCTTCCTGACCTGCATATAGGTTGCTCAGGAGGCAGGTCAGGTGGTCTGGTATTCCCATCTCTTTCAGAATTTTCCACAATTTATTGTGATCCACACATTCAAAGGCCTTGGCGTAGTCAATAAAGCAGAAATAGATGTTTTTCTGGAACTCTCTTGCTTTTTCCATGATCCAGCAGACGTTGGCAATTTGGTCTCGGGCTCCTCTGCCTTTTCTAAACCCAGCTTGAAAATCTGGAAATTCACGGTTCACATATTGCTGAAGCCTGGCTTGGAGAATTTTGAGCATTACTTTACTAGCGTGTGAGACGAGTGCAATTATGCGGTAGTTTGAGCATTCTTTGGCATTGCCTTTCTTTGGGATTGGAATGGAAACTGAGCTTTTCCAGTCCTGTGGCTGCTGCTGAGTTTTCCAAATTTGCTGGCATATTGAGTGCAGCACTTTCACAGCATCATCATTCAGGATTTGAAATAGCTCAACTGGAATTCCATCACCCCCACTATCTTTGTTTGTAGTGATGCTTTCTAAGGCCCACTTGACTTCACATTCCAGGATGTCTGGCTCTAGGTCAGTGATCACACCATCGTGATTATCTGGGTCATGAAGATCGTTTCTGTATAGTTCTTCTGTGTATTCTTGCCACCTCTTCTTAATATCTTCTGCTTCTGTTAGGTCCATACCATTTCTGTCCTTTATCGAGCCCATCTTTGCATGAGATGTTCCCTTGGTATCTCTAATTTTCTTGAAGAGATCTCTAGTCTTTCCCATTCTGTTTTTTCTATTTCTTTACATTGATCTCTGAGGAAGGCTTTCTTATCTCTCCTTGCTATTCTGTGGAACTCTGCATTCACATGCTTATATCTTTCCTTTTCTCCCTTGCTTTTTGCTTCTCTTCTTTTCACTGCTATTTGTAAGGCCTCCCCAGACAGCCATTTTGCTTTTCTGCATTTCTTTTCTATGGAGATGGTCTTTAAAGCCACCCAGTTTATGGCATATTCTTACAGCAGCTCAAGGAACCTTGGAAGTGTAAAATATAAGCATAAACGATGAAAGAATTTACTTCTGTTTTTCTGGCTTCTGACTTTTAAATTCTTTTGTTAGTAATTTTCTTAGTGGGATTGAACATTTATTGCATTTGAAGAATGTACAAATATCAGTTTTTATCAGAAAAAAAAATTTCCCCCTTTAAGGATTTATTGAAATTTCATTTGTTGCACAGATCAGTACCATGGTCACAGAATGCTCAAACCACCACACAATTGCACTCATCTCACACACTAGTAAAGTAATGCTCAAAATTCTCCAAGCTAGGCTTCAATAGTACATGAACCGTGAAATTCCAGATGTTCAAGCTGCTTTTAGAAAAGGCAGAGGAACCAGAGATCAAATTGCCAACTTCCACTGAATCATCAAAAAAGCAAGAGAGTTCCAGAAAAACACCTATTTCCACTTTATTGACTATGCCAAAGCCTTTGATTGTGTGGATCACAGTAAACTGTGGAAAATTCTGAAAGAGATGGGAATACCAGACCAGCTGACCTGCCTCTTGAGAAACCTGTATGCAGGTCATGAAGCAACAGTGAGAACTGGACATGGAACAATAGACTGGTTCCACAGAGAAAAAGGAGTATGTCAAGGCTGTATATTGTCACCCTGCTTGTTTAACTTATATGCAGAGTACATCATGAGAAACACTGGGCTGGAAGAAGCACAAGTGGGAATCAAGATTGCCGGGAGAAATATCAGTAACCTCAGATATGCAGATGATACCACCCTTATGGCAGAAAGTGAAGAGGAACTAAAGAGCCTCTTGATGAAAGTGAAAGAGGAGAGTGAAAAAGTTGGTTTAAAGCTCAACATTCAGAAAACTAAGATCATGGCATCTGGTCCCATCACTTCATGGCAAATAGGTGGGAAAACTGTGGAAACAGTGCAGACTTTATTTTTTTGGGCTCCAAAATCACTGCAGATGGTGATTGCAGCCATGAAATTAAAAGATGCTTACTCCTTGGAGGAAAAGTTATGACCAACCTAGACAGCATATTAAAAAAGCAGAGACATTACTTTGCCTACAAAGGTCCGTGTAGTCAAAGCTGTGGTTTTTCCAGTGGTCATGTATGGATGTGAGAGTTGGACTGTGAAGAAAGCTGAGCGATGAAGAATTGATGGTTTTGAACTGTGGTGTTGGAGAAGACTCTTGAGAGTCCCTGCAAGGAGATCCAACCAGTCCATCCTAAAGGGAATCAGTCCTGGATGTTCATTGGAAGGACTCATGCTGAAACTCCAATACTTTGCCACCTGATGTGAAGAACTGACCCATTTGAAAAGACCATGATGCTGGGAAAGATTGAAGGTGGAAGAAGAAGGTGAAGACAGAGGATGACATGGTTGGATGGCATCACCTACTCAATGGGCATAAGTTTGAGAAAACTCCGGGAATTGCTGATGGACAGGGAGGCCTGGCGTGCTGCAAAGTCATGGTTTTGCAAAGAGTCAGACACCACTGAGTGACTAACTGAACTGAACAGTCCCATGGAGCTCCAGTATTCTTGCCTAGGAAATTCCATGGACAGAGGAGCCTGGCGGACTAACAGTCCCTGGGGTTAGAAAAGAGTTGGACATGATTTAGTGACAAAATAGCAACAAGAACGAAGCAATGTTTTCAACCTTTGGGGGCAAGTTGAATGATCAGTTTATAAAATCAATTGTTTCTTTTTTCATGTTCTTGGATCTTATAGTGAGGTGTATTTAGTGTACAGTTTGGGAGTTATTTTGGATTTTTCTCTTTACCTCCTAAAATAATATAAATTAAGCCCCAAAATTAATACAGAGATTTATTCTCCACATTCTTCATCTAGCTTCCCCAAATGCCAATATCTTAATTATCACAGCACAATTATCAAAATCAGAAAATAAACTAATCCATATTATGAACTAGTATGCAGACCTTATTCATATCTCATCAGTTGTCTCACTAACATCCGTTTTCTGATCTAGGATCTAATCCAGGATCACATATTGCATTAGGTTGTTATGCCTCTTCTTGACTGTGGCAGTTTCTCAGCCTTCAGTCTTTCATGACTTTGACCTTTTTGACAAATACCGGGTTTTTATTTTCTAGAATGTCCTTCAGTTTTGGTTCATATGATTATGATTGAACTTAAGTTTTTCTTTTTTGGCAAGAATACAGTGGAACTGAAATTGTATCCTTTTTTGTTCCTCCTATCAGGAGGCTCCTGTTTTTATGTTGTTAAATAATTTTGACCCATTATTGGCACTGTTAACTGATTCCCTGGTTAAGGAGGGCTTGCCAGGTTTCTCCATTGTAGTGTGACTGTTTTCCTCTTTGTCATTAGTTAGTATCTTGTACAAAGGAGATGCTTCGAGCAATACTTTTCGTTATACTTTTGCCTTCCAGTTTTGGTATCCATTAATGATTCCTACCTGAAAAAGCAGTTGTGATGTTTATTAAATGGTGATTTTTCTTCTTTTATCATTTCTTATACATTTATTCTACTGTGAGGTAAAGCTTTCCCTTCTCCCCCATTTACTTTTCCATTCAATTTTTATTTGTATCATTATGTACTGTTAGATGATTGTCTTATTTTGGGGGTTGTAATGGCACCCCACTCCAGTACTCTTGCATGGAAAATCCCATGGACGGAGGAGCCTGGTAGGCTGCAGTCCATGGGGTCACTAAGAGTCGGACACGACTGAGCAACTTCACTTTCACTTTTCACTTTCATGCATTGGAGAAGGAAATGGCAACCCACTCAGGTGTTCTTGCCTGGAGAATCCCAGGGACGGGGGAGCCTGGTGGGCTTCCGTCTACGGGGTCGCACAGAGTCGGACATGACTGAAGTGACTTAGCAAGCTATTATAGTTCAGGTTTTTCTAATTATACTAGTCTTCAAGATTTAAAGAATTTTTCAGAATTTAAGATAAAATATTAGTTGTTCGTGGAACAGTAGATTTGAGGAGAACTCACAGTAACTCTCTGGATTTAAAGTAGCAAGACACAATTAGATACTTTAATTATTATTCAAATAAACAATGTTCAAATTTTCTAGTTGTAAAAGAACTTTTCATAAACCTATGCACAAAGCAGTGAATCTGTAAAATTTCATATCTTTTATCTGGTTTGGATCTCTATTTTTTTAACTTGAAGTATTAAATATTGTGGTAGTTTCAGATGTACAGCATAGTAATTCAGCATTTCTGCAGATTATATGCCGTTATAGGTTATTATAAGATGATAGATATAATTCACTGTGCTATACTAGTATATCCTTGTTGCTTATCTATTTTGTATATATATATAGTAGTTTGTGTCCCTTAATCCTGCACCCCTAATTTGACTCTCTCCCCTTCTGTGTCACCTGTGGTAACCACAAGTTTTCTATGTGGGTTTGTTTTGTGTATACATTCATCTGTATTAGTTTTGTAATTCCACATATAAGTTACATATAATATGTTTCTTTTTCTAACTAAATTCACTAAGCATAGTATTCTCTAGGTCCATTCTCATTGCTACAGATGACAGTAGTTTATTCTTTTTATGTGACTGAGTAACAGGCTATTGTATCTTCTTAACCCGGTGTCTGTTGATAGGCACTTGGGTTGCTTCCATGTCTTGGCTGTTGTAAATAGTGCTGCTGTAACCACTGTGGTACATGTATCTTTTCAAGTTAAAGTTTACGGGTTTTTTTTTTTTTTTTTTTCGGTATATGCCCAGGAATGGAATTGTTGGATCATATGGTAGTTCTATTTTTAGTTTCTTAAAGGACCCTCCATGCTGTTTCCATGGGCTTCCTGGTGGCTCAGTGGTAAAGAATCCACCTGCCAATGCAGGAGACCCGAGTTCAATTCCTGGGTCAGGAAGGTCCCCTGGAGGGAAAAGTGGCAACCTACTCCAATTTTCTTGCGTGGCAAATCCCTTAAACTGAGGAAAACTTATAGTGGGCTCCGGTCCATGGGTTGCAAAAGAGTAGGAAGAGTAGGACGTGACTTAGCAACTAAGCAGCAACAACTTAATGTTTCCATAGTGCTGTTATTAATTACGTTCCAGTCAGCACTGAACGGACTCCCTTCTCTGTACATCCTCTTTAACATTTATTATTTATAAACTTTTTGATGATAGCCATTCTGACAGGTATAATGTGATACCGCATTGTGGCTTTGATTTGCATTTCTCCAATAATTAGCAGATGTGCCTGTTAGCCATCACTGTGTCATCTTTTGAAAAATTGGACCTCATTCTTTAAAGTTTGTTTAGTCATAAGGATTTATTAAGAACCCATTTCTTCTTGTTCATGAACCCATAGAATCTGTTTTTTCACTGCTTTTATCAAACTGAATAGGCACATATTCCTCCCTCAACAACTAAGAATCTATCATGGATTCTGTGTGTTTTTTCTGTCTTGCTGAGTTTCTTAAGAGCAAGCAGCATAAGTTTTCAATAATTATTTTTAATTGTAGAATAATTGCTTTACAGTATTGTGTTGGTTTCTGCCAAACATCAACATGAATCAGCCATAGGTATACCTGTGTCCCCTGCCTCTTGATCCTACCTCCCTTGTCCCTCCCCACCCTACCCCTCTAGGTTGTTACAGAGCCCAGGTTTGAGTTCCCTGAGTCATACAGCAACCTCCCGTTGGCTATCTGTTTTACATATGGTAATATGTTTCCATGTTAACTTTGTTCATACAGCCCACCCTCTCCTTTCCCCCATCCATGTCCATGAGTCTGTTCTCTGTGTCTCCATTGCTGCCCTGCAAATAGGTCATCAGTACCATCTTTCTAGATTCCATATTTATGTGTTAGTTTAGGTATTTGTTTTTCTCTACTTTGTTCTGTGTAATAGGCTCTAGGTTCATCCATCTCGTTAGAAATGGCTCAAATGCATTCCTTGTTATGTCTGAGTAATAGTCCATTGTGGATATTACCACAGCTTTTTTATCTGTTCATCTGTCAATGGACATCTAGGTTGCTTCCATATCCTAACTATTGTAAATAGTACTGCAGTGAACATTGGAATACAGGTGTCATTTTCAATTTTGGTTTCCTCAGGGCATATGGCTAGTAGTGCAATTACTGGGTCATATGGTAGTTTTGGAGAAGGCAGTGGCACCCCACTCCAGTACTGTTGCCTGGAAAATCCCATGGATGGAGGAGCCTGGTGGGTTGCAGTCCATGGGGTTGCGAAGAGTTGGACATGAGTGAGCGACTTCACTTTCACTTTTCACTTTCCTGCATTGGAGAAGGAAATGGCAACCCACTCTGGTGTTCTTGCCTGGAGAATCCCAGGGACGGGGTAGCCTGGTGGGCTGCCGTCTATGGGGTCGCACAGAGTCGGACACGACTGAAGCAACTTAGCAGCAGCAGCAGCAGCATGGTTGTTTTATTCCTAGTTTTAAAAGAAATCTCTGTACTGTCTTCCATAAAGGGTGTATCAATTTACATTTCCACCAACCGTGCAAGAGGGTTCCCTTTTCTCCACACCCTCTCCAGCACTTACTGTTTGTAAATTTTTTGATGGAGGCCATTCTAACTGGTGTGAGACTGACTCACTGTAGTTTTGACTTGCATTTCTCTAATAAGGAATGATGTTGAGCATCTTTTCATGTGTTTATAAGCCATTTCTATGTCTTCTTTGGAGAAACGTCTGTTTAGGTCTTTTGCCCAATTGTTGGGTAGGTGTTTTGTTTTTCTCATATTGAGTTGTGTGAGCTTCTTGTGTATTTTTGAAACTAATCCTTCGTCAGTTGTTTCAATTGCTATTATTTTCTCCCATTCTAAGGGTTGTATTTTCACCTTACTTACAGTTTCCTTTGCTGTGTAAAAGCTTTTACGTTTAATTAGGTCCCACTTGTTTACTTTTGTTTTTATTTCCATTATTCTAGGAGGTGAGTCATAGAGGATCTTGCTGTGGTTTATGTTACAGAGTGTTCTGCCTATATTTTCCTCTAAGAGTTTTGTAGTTTCTGGTTTTACATTTATGTCTTTAATCCATTTTGAGCTTTTCTTTGTATATGGTGTTAGGAAGTGTTCTAATTTTATTCTACATGTAGCTGTCCAGTTTTCCCAGCAGCACTTACTGAGGAGACTGTCTTTGCCCCATTGTATATTCTTGCCTCCTTTGTCAAAAATAAGGTGTCCATAGGTGTTTCTTGGGCTTATCTCTGGGCTTTCTGTGTTGTTCCATTGGCCTATATTTCTGTTTTTGTGCCAGTACCATACTGTCTTGATGACTGTAGCTTTGTAGTATAGTCTGAAGTTTGCTCCAGCTCCATTCTTCTTTCTCAAGATTGCTTTGATTATTCTGGGTCCTTTTTGTTTCCATATGAATTGTGAGATTTTTTGTTCTAGTTCTGTGAAAACTACCATTCATAATTGGATAGGGATTGCATTGAATCTGTAGATTGCATTTGGTAGTTTAGTCATTTTCACAATATTGATTGTTCTACCTCAGAAACATGGAGTATCTCTCCATCTGTTTATGTCATCTTTGATTTCTTTTATCAGGGTCTTATGTTTTTCTGTATACAGCTCTTTTGTCTCCTTAGGTAGGTTTATTCCTAGATATTCTTGTTTCAGTGGTGAATGGGATTGATTCCTTAATTTGTCTTTCTGATTTTTCATTGTTAGTGTATAGAAATGCAAGTGATTTTTGTGTAATGATTTTTTATTCTGCAATGTTGGTAAATTCACTGATTAGCTCTAGTAAATTTCTTACTGTATCTTTAGGGCTCCATGTATCATTGTTGTCTGCAAACAGTGAGAGTTTTACTTCTTTTCTAATCTGGGTTCCCTTTATTTCCTTTTCTTCTCTGATTGCCATAGATAGGACTTCCAAAAAATGATAGTGGTGAGAGTGGGCACCTTTGTCTTGTTCCTGATCTTAGAGGTAATGCTTTCAGTTTTTCCATTGAGAATAATGTTTACTCTGGGTTTATCATGTATGGCCTTTATTTTGTTGAGGTAGATTCCTTCTCTGCCCATTTTTTGAAGTTTTTTTTTTTTTTTTTAAATCATAAATGGGTATTGAATTTTGTCAAAGGCTTTCTCTGCATCTATTGAGAATGTCATATGGTTTTTGTCTTTCCTTTTGTTAATACAGAGTGTCACATTGATTGATTTGTGTATATTGAAGGATCCTTGCATCCATGGGATAAACCCTACTTGACCATGGCAAGCACCATAATTTAAACATTTTTTGATACCAACATTTTATAACATTGCCTTGCATTTTGTAGATCAAATACCATTGGGGGCATTTAAATACCACTGGGGATATGGAATGGAGGGCTCCAGAAGAATATGGTCTTGTCTTTTTAAGTTTGTGGGATTATTCATCTGTGAAACTAAGCATGTAGAAAACTATTCCAGAATGTCTCCTGGAGACTACACATTCATCCCTAAACCAGAGAATAGAAGTATGCATTGTGCAGTGAGAAAAGTTTAATATGTTGCTTTTATTTTGAAAATTAGAATTACTGTTAGAAAGTTAGTTTTGCAAATTAATATTGTACAAGCTGATAAACAGTGAATTGTAAATAAAAGAATATTGTGGAAATTTTGGCAGACAGGTATGTCAGTTAAGTGTTTGCAATTGTATTCTCTCTTGTATACTTAGTACAGGATGATTCAGTGTAAGGAAGTTAATCTCCTTGGTGTTCATTTTTACTTATTAGCTATCTTAAAGGTTGATGGCATTTTTAATCCTATTTAAATTTAGAGCAAGCCAATCAATAACATATTTGTAGTTGGTTAGTTGTATAATTTAATATTTTTAAAGATAATTTTAGAGGGCTAAAAGAGAAGGAAATGGCAACCCACTCCAGTATTCTTGCCTGGAGAATCCCATGTACGGAGGAGCCTGGTGGGCTACAGTCCACAGGGTCGCAAAGAGTCGGACACGACTGAGCGACTTCACTCACTCACTTCACTTAGAGGGCTATATATTTAAATTTATTTAAGTTTAATTTTTTCTTAAAATGATAATGGATACATATTTATAATGCTTTCTTAAAATTTTTGTTAAGTTAGATTAATAATAAAGATGAGCAAATGTCTTGACTCTGCCACAAATCCATGTATTATATTCATGTGGTCTTTGAAGTTTTGTTATTTGTTTCCAGTCTGCTCTGGTCTTGATGTAATACTTTATGTAAGATTCTTTTCTCTTAGTTCCATTTTGTGTTTGTAATTTTACTCCTATTTGTTAGATTTGTCATTTTGCATCTGACTTTGGATTCTGATTCCTTATCAAAACTCTAGTTTGGATCTGTTCAATTGATGCTTTTTTATTTTTCTACATTTTTCACATAGTACACCTGCCTGTTGAACTCTTGAAACTTAACTCAGGAGGCCTCAACCTTCTCTAGAGAGGAACCAGGGGTGAAGCTTACTGTAATCTGACTTCTTTTTGTAGTTTTGGTGCTGTACAGATTTACAGAAATGAGAAATCTCAGTCAAACTAAAAGGCAGTTTTTATGACAGCTATGTAACTGGTTAGAAATTATAGTGAGAAAAAGATCCCATGCACAATAGCTTTAAAAACTTCCCTTGTGGTCCAGTGGCTAAGACTCCACACTGCCAGTGCAAGGGCTCTGGGTTTGATCCTTGGTTAGGGAACTAGATCCCATCTGCTGGCACTAAGAGTTCACCTACTACGATTTTTTTTTTTTTTTTTTTGAGATCTCACATGGTGCAACTAAAGCCACATAAATAAATATTTCAAACAAACTTATAAATGAACTAGCAATTTACTTACAACTTTAGTGAGCTTCCCTGGTGGCTCAGTGGTAAAGAATCCACTTGCCAATGCAGGAGATGCAAGAGATGCAGTTTGATCCCTGGGTTGGGGAGATCTTCTGGAGAAGGGAATGACAATCCACTCTAGTGTTCTTGCCTAGAGAATTCCATGGGCAGACCATGCAGTTGCAAAGAGTTGGGGCACAATTGAGCGACTAACACTTTCACTTACCACTTTATTAATGTTTTACACTTGCTAAGAAGCCACCTTTCTGGGTGCCAGGTACTAGACATTTCCTTAAGAACAAGATGAGAAGACATTTCTCCCTGCTGGTGCTGCTGCTGCTAAGTCGCTTCAGTCGTGTCCAACTGTGTGACCCCATAGACGGCAGGCAGCCCACCAGGCTCCCCCGTCCCTGGGATTCTCCAGGCAAGAACACTGGAATGGGTACATTTCTCTTTAGAAGATCATAAAATCTCCTACAGAGCTAGAAATGCAAATGAATTACTTAAATTGCGTGGTGAATTGTTGTGAACTTAAAACTGCCCTAGGAAACTCAGTCAGGGGCTCTGTATCAATTTAGAGGGGTGGGATGGGTAGAGAGATGGGGAGGAGGTTCACGAGGGAGGGGATATATGTATACCTATGGCTGATTCATGTTGAGGTTTGACAGAAAACAAAATTCTGTAAAGCAGTTATCCTTCAATTAAAAATAAATTAATAGAGAAAGTAACAGAGTGGAGTGACAGAAGTAAGGAGCTGAAAGAAATTTGTGGAACTATTACTAACAAAATAATACATGATCACACACAGACACACACACATAGTATGCAGCAAAAGGTACTCTCAGTGGTACGTACAGCGTGGTATGAAAGCTTATAAGTGTGATTCTTAACCCTGCCTAGATTTCAAGAAGTTTAGAGCTTTCGAATTTGCTTCAGGAGGAGTAGGGTTTTATTGGGCATGAGGTAGTATTTGCACATGCACAGAAGCAGAAGAGAATTGGTTTTGTCGAGAAATAACAAGCACTTTGAAATTAGGAGTAAAGTAATGGGAGAGAAGCAGTGAAAGTTGCGATTGTAGGAGAGTTTTAAGTTTCTTGCTGTTATCTCTTGGTTTTAGAGTTATAAGAACATAAAGTAATGGAAATATAAAAAGTAAAGGGAAAATGTGACTAGATGTGAAGAAGATAAGAAGGAAGAATTTGGGAAATAGTTTGAGGATGTTTATCATGGAACTGCATTTTCCAAGGGCAACATGTAAAGTTTTGGAAGAGTTCGGTCAAAACAAAAAAATTTGAAGTTCTCTGGATATGACAGGAGTCTTATTTTGGCTTGTCCTTTTTCCTTAGTGCCAGGACATTTTTCTGTGTGGTAGAGTTGTATGTGTGTATAAGATCACTTGTGGGAGGCTTTTTCAAACAACTTTCTTCCATTTCTCATATGCGCTGTTCCTCCATCTTTTCACTTAACCCCCTTGCTTCCCACTTTCATCTGCCCAACATCTTAATGTCACTGCTGAATAAGTCAGTTACTGAGAATACTACTGTCAACTATTTTTGTGTTTGCTTTTAAAGAAAATGCTGCTGCTTTTGGTTTGTTAACCATCTGAGAATTCTCATGTTCAGTTTTGCAACTACTGCTTTTACAAATGTATTTACATAATATACATGCATGGTCACATAGTTTAATTGAACAAATTTTTACTAGGTTTCAGGCATTAAGAGTATGCTTTCATGTGTGCTAATTTGCTTCAGTCATATCTGACTCTGTGCGACCTTGTGGACTATAGCCCCTTCAGGCTCCTCTCTGTCCATGGGATTCTCCAGGCAAGAATACTGGAGTTGGTTGCCATGCCCTCCTCTAGGGGATCTTCCCAACTTAAGGATCGAACCCGCATCTCCTGCATTGACAGGCGTGTTCTTTACCACCAGTGCCACCTGGGAAGCCCCATTAAGAGTGTAAGATGGGGCAAAAAGAACAGATACTTGGGCTTGCAGAGCTTTATGTTTTTATATACTTCTTTCTGTAGCTCAGTCTTAATATTTTTTAAAGTTATAGGCATTCTTCCAATTATTTCTCTCAGCAACCAAATGAAGCTTTTTTTTTTTTTTTTTTTGTTAGTTGCATTATTTCTGTTTGAGAGGTGAGAATACTGAGGCATAGTGAGTTACAGAGTTAGAAAGCTTAAGGCCCAGATGATCTGGATCCAGGGCCCAAATTCTTGAAGCCCTCTGCTATAATTCCTTTTAATTTTAAGGCTTTGTTACCTGGAGATGGTAAAAGAAGGGGATACTTTTTTAGAATATTTGAAGAGAAAAAGAGGACTAATGAACGAGTCAACTTGCTGTTACCAGTGAACTATCCCATTTAGCACGTAATTCAATTTTGGTGTAAGTTGTCTTGTCTCTTTAATATTTGAGATTTTGAGGATTAATGTTTTCCAAAGTTTATTACTTCTCCATTTCCTGTGTCATAATAGTGCCTTTTTCCTATTTGCTTCATCTTGTAGTAGGTATTGCTGTGTAAATTGGAGGTTTGAACTCTATTTTGGCATTCTTTTTATTCACTGAAAGAACTAGAAAAATTTTCTCATTTGTAGGCTACTTTTACTTAGAAAAGAGATTGGTACTTTGTTTTCTTGATTGAAATCTACTTAAATTTTTCATAGTATGATGTATACATTTATGTATTGGAAATTTTTTTTCTCTTAATATCTTTAATTTGCTGTCATGAACATAGGTAACAATCATAATTCTAGTTAAAACAGTAAATGAGTATAACATTTCTGTGTTGGTGCAGAGTAGTACTTCAGATCCCACCTGCAACATTAAGGATCTTCATTGCGAAAAACGCATGGGCTCTCTAGTGTGTGAGGGCTCAGTTGCCCTACAGCATGTGGGATCCTAGTTTGCTAACCAGGGATTGAATCCTTGTCCCCTGCATTGCAGGGTGGATTCTTAAACTCTGGATCACTGGAGAAGTCCACAGTTTCAGAAACACCATTTTAATCATTGTTTTGCTTTGCAAATCATGTGCCACCCACTACCATATACCCACATGCGTATATATATACATATTCACTGCTAAGAGATTCTCTGAGACAGCTCAGATAAAATTTTAGGAGTGATAAAATAGGGTCCTGAATTAATTAGATTGTAAGTCTGCCTGGAGAGTGAATTCCTCTGATTAAAGACTAGAACTTTGTACTCCACAGGTGATACTGCCTGTAATTGGAAATAAGCTGTGTGATAGATACTGCTTTTTAACCCTTGTTCTTGAATCAGTTAATGAGAATTTATAAAACCGGGTGTTATTTAGGCAAGATACTGGCTGGTCATTATATTCTGAATTTTATTTTTCTTCCTGTCATCATCTTTGGCACAGTGCATGGTAAACAGATAGGGGCACTGCGTATTTAAGTAGATGGGGCATTATGCCTCTGTATCTCTGGGTGTACACATGTGCTTAAATCCACGTGAGATCAGAAAATTGACCAAGGATATAAATTAACTCTGTGGAAAACTTTAATTGGCTAATAAGTTATTTACTATTTCTAAAAAAAGACTTTATTTTTAAGAGAAATTTTAGAATCACAGCAAAATTGAATGGAATATACAGAGACTATCCCATATATTCCTTGTCCCCAAGTACATACAGTCTCTTCCACTATCATCATCTTGTACCATAGCGGTACATACACACATAGCGGTGAGTTTAATTGGTGAACTTACACTGACATGTCCTTATCACCCAGAGTGAACATTAGTGTTCACTTTTGGTGTTGTATAAACTATGGCTTTTTATAACTATATCATTACATGTGTCCATCATTATAGTATCATACAAAAAGTTTTACTGCTGTAAAAACCTTTTGTGCTCCACCTATTATCTCTTCTGCCCTGTAATCCCTGGCAACCACTGGTATTTTTAACGTCTCATAGTTTTGCCTTGTCAAGACTGCAGTGTAGTTGAAATCATGGAGTATGTGGCAGTTTCAGATTGACTTCTTTCAGTTACTAATATGCATATGACTTTTCCTGTGTCTTTTCCTGACTTGGTGACTCGTTCCTTTTAGTACTGAGTAATATTCCATTGTCTGCATGTACCACAGTTTATTTATCCATTCATCTCCTGAAGAACATCATGGTTCCTTCCATGTTTTCACACTTTTGAATAAAACCACTAAACATCTTTATGTAGGTTTATGTGTGAAGATGAGTTTTTACTTCCTTTGGATATATACTTTGGAGCATGATTGCTGGAACATATGGTAAGAATATATGGAGTTTGTAAGAAACTGCCAGACTGTCATCCAAAGTTGCTATACCATTTTGTTTTCCTGCCAGCAGTGAATTTCTGTTGTTCCATTTACTTGTCAGCATTTGGTTTTGTCAGTCTTTTGGCTTTTCACCATTCTGAGTGTAGAAGTATCGTACTGTTTTTTAATTTGCAGTTCTCTAATGACATAGGATGTTAAGTATCTTTTCTTTGCTTATATGCCAGCTGTGTAGTTTCCTTTGTGAGGTGTTCGAGTCTTATACCCATATTTTAAGCAGGTTATTTGTTTTCTTATTGAGTTTTAACACTTCTTTATATATTTTGGATGCTTAAGATATTAGATTAAAAACATATTGAAAATATTAAACAAAAATGTCTAGAGAAATATTATTTCCCTGTCTGTGACTTGTCTTTTCATTTTCTTGACAGTCCTTTGCTGAGCAGAAGTTTTAATTCTAGTAAGTCCAGTTTAACTATCATTTTCTCCTCATAGTTCGTGCCTTTGGTGTTGTATCTAAAAAGTCATCACCATATGCCTAAAAAATCATCACCATACCCAAGGTCATCTGGATTTTTCCATATGTTATTTTAAGAGTTTTACTTTTGAGTTTATATTTAGTTCTTTGATCCATGTTGAGTTAATTTTTTGAAGGCTTTAAATTCTTTCTTTCCCACATGGATATCCAATTTTAACATCATATGTTGAAAAGATGATGTTTTCTCCATTATATCACTTTGTTCAGTTGTCACAGATCAATTGACTATTTGGGTGGGTTGACTTCTGGGCTCTCTGTATTATTTTATTAATCTAGTTGTCTATTTTTTTTGTCACTATCATAGTCTTGATTGCTATAGACATATTAAAGCAAATCTTAAATTCAGATATTATCAGTCTTCTAATTTTGTTCTTGTTTTTGAATATTGTTTTGCCTATTCTAGATCTTTTGCCCTCCAAATCAACTTTAGCACCAGTTTTTGATATATAGAAATTAACTTCTTATGCAGTCAACAGGGAATGTGTTGAATCTATGGACCAATATGGGACTGACATCTTGGCAATTTTGAGTCTTCCTATCTGAACCAGGAATAGCTATCTGCTTATTTAGTTCTTGGGCTTCTCAGGTGGCGCAGTGGTAAAGAATCCACTTGCCAGTGCAGGAGATTCCAAGGACACAGGTTCCATCCCTGGGTTGGAAGATTCCCCTGGAGTAGATAATGGTAACCTGCTCCAATATTCTTGTCTGAAAAATTTCATGGACAGAGGAGCCTGGCGGGCTATAGTCCATGGGATCACAAAGACTCAAGATGCAACTGAGCACATATTTAGTTCTTAGATTTTTCATTGAAATTTTGGAGTTTTCCTTGTCTAGATCTTGTCCATATTGTTTTGGATTTATATTCAAATATTTATCTTTCTTCTGGTGCTGATATAAATGGTTAGATGGATAGACAACATCACCAAATCAATAGACATGAATTGGAGCAAACTCTGGTAGATAGTGGAGGACAGAGGAGTCTGGTGTGCTTCAGTCCTTGGAGTCACAAAAAGTCAGACATGACATAGCGACTGAACAATGTAAATGGTGTATTAATTTCAAATTTCATTTGTTCATTTTATATATGAAAAATGGCTTTTCAGTTTTTTCAGGTTTTCTGTATAGACAGTCATGTGATCTGCATACAAAGAAAGTTTGATTTCTTCCTTCCTGGTCTGTATACCTTTTATTTCCTTTTCTTATTGCTTTAGCTCGAATTTCTAGTACAGTGTTCAAAAGGAATGGTAAAAGATATCTTTGCTTTGTTCTTAAGAGGGCTAGTTCTTCCCATTATGTATGTGTTTGGTGTAAGTTCAGAAGTTCCCATCTATTTTAGTTTAGTGAAAGTTCTTTTAAAAATTATGAATGTGTGTTGGATTTTATGAAATGTTTTTCCTGAATTTATTGATATGACTGTGTGGCTTTACTTCTTTGCCTCTTGTTATGATGGGTTCCATTATTTGATTTTCACATTTTAACTAGACATGTGTACCTGGGATAAAGGACGTTATTGGTGGCTCAGATGGTAAAGAATCTGCCTGCAATGCACGAGACCAGGGTTCGATTCCTAGGTCAGGAAGATTCCTTGGAGAAGAAAATGGCAACCCAATCCAGTATTCTTGCCTGGAGAATCCCATGGACAGAGGAGCCTGGAAGGCTATAGTTCATGGTGTTCATTTCCAAGACAAACCATTCAGTATCACAGTAATCCAAGTCTATGCCCCAGTCACTGATGCTGAAGAAGCTGAAGTTGAACAGTTCTATGATGACCTAAAAGACCTTGTAGAACTAACACCAAAAAAAAAAAAAAGTCATTTTCATCATAGGGGACTAAAATGCAAAAGTAGGAAGTCAAAAGATACCTGGAGTAATAGACAAGTTTGGCTTTGGAGTACAAAATAAAGTAGGGCAAAGGCTAACAGAGTTTTGCCATGAGAATGCACTGGTCATAGAAACACCCTTTGCCAACAACACAAGAGATGGCTCGACACATGTACATCAGCAGATGGTCAGTACTGAAATCAGATTGATTATATTCTTTGCAGCTGAAGATGGAGAAATTCTATACAGTCCGCAAAAGCAAGACTGGGAGCTGAATGTGGCTCAGAGCATGAACATCTTACTGAAAAATTCAAACTTAAATTGAAGAAAGTAGGGAAAACCACTAGACGATTCAGGTATGACCAAAGTCAAATCCCTTACAATTACACGGTGGAAGTGACAAAGAGATTCACGGGATTAGCTCTGATAGAGTTCCTGAAGAACCATGAACAGAGTTTTGTGACATTGTTCAGGAGGCAGTGATCAAAAGCATCCCCTAGAAAAAAACATGCAAAGAGGCAAAATGGTTGCCTGAGGAGTCCTTACAAATACTGAGAAAAGAGAAGCTAAAGGCAAAGGAGAAAAGGAAAGATATACCCATCTGAATGCAGAGTCAAAGACTAGCAAGGAGAGATAAGAAAGCCTTCCTTATTGATCAGTGCAAAGAAATAGAGAAAAACAATAGAATGGGAAAGACTAGAGATCTCTTAAAGAACATTATAGAGAACCTGAAGCATTTCATGCAAATACGGGCATAATAAAGGACAGTAATGGTATGAACCTAACAGAAGCAGAAGATATTAAAAAAAAAGGTGACGAGTACAAAGAAGAACCATACAAAAAAGATATTAATGACCCAGATAACCACGATGATGTGATCACTCACCGTGAGCGAAACATCCTGGAATGTAAAGTCAAGTGGGCCTTAGGAAGCATCACTACAAACAAAGGTAGTGGTGTTGATGGAATTCCAGATGAACTATTTCAAATTCTAAAAGATGATGCTGTGAAAGTGCTGCACTCAGTATGCCAGCAAATTTGGAAAACTCAGCAGTGGCCACAGGACTGGAAAAGATCAGTTTTTATTCTAATCCAGGAAAGGGGAAGTGCCAAAGAATGTTCAAACTACTGCACAGCTGGACTCTTCACATGATAGCAGAGCTCAAAATTCTCCAAGTGAGGCTTCAACAGTATGTGAACTGAGAACTTCCAGATGTTCAAGAAGTGTTCAAGATGTTCAGATGGATTTAGAAAAGGCAGAGGAACCAGAGATCAAATTGCCAGCATTGGTTGGATCATTGAAAAAGCAAGACAGTTCCAGAGAAACATCTGGAACATCTGTTTTATTGACTACACCAAAGCCTTAGACTTTGTGGATCACAACAAACTATGGAAAGTTCTTAAAGAGATGGGAATACCAGATCACCTTGCCTGCCTCCTCAGAAACCTGTGTGCGGGTCAAGAAGCAATAGTTAGTACTGGACATGGAACAACAGACTGGTTCCAAATTGGGAAGGGAGTATATCAAGGCTGTATATTGTCACCCTACTTACTTAATTTACATGCAGAGTACATCATGTGAAATGCTGGATTGGATGAAGCATGAACTAGAATCAAGATTGCCAGGATAGATACCAATAACCTCAGATATGCAGATGACAGCACCCTTATGGCAGAAAGTGAAGAAGAACTAAAGAGCCTTTTGATGAAAGTAAAAGAGGAGAGTGAAAAAGTTGGCTTAAAGCTCAACATTCAGAAAACTAAGATCATGGCATCCCGTCCCATCACTTCATAGCAAATAGATGGGGAAACCATCTAAACGGTGGCTGCAGCCATGGAATTAAAAGACACTTGCTCCTTGGAAGAAAAGCTATGGCCAACTTAGACAGCATATTAAAAAGCAGAGACGTTACTTTGCCAACAAAGGTCCTTCTAGTCAGAGCTGTGGTTTTTCCAGTAGTCATGTGTAGTTGTGAGAGTTGGACCATAAAGAAAGCCGAGCGCCAAAGAATTGATGCTTTTGACCTGTGGTGTTGGAGAAGACACTTGAGAGTCCCTTGGACTGCAGGGACGTCAAACCAGTCCATCCTAAAGGAAATCAGTCCTGAATTTTCATTGGAAGGACTGATGCTGAAGCTTCAATATTTGCTACCTGATGCTAAGAACTGACACATTGGAAAAGACCTTGATGCTGGGACATATTGAAGGCGGGAGGACAAAGGCTGACAGAGGATGAGATGGTTGGATAGCATTACCGAATCAATGGGCGTGAGTTTGAGGAAGCTCTGAGAGTTGGTGATGGACAGGAAAGCCTGGAGTGCTGTAGTTCATGGGATTGCTCATGAGTGAGCAACTGAACTGAACTGTACATGGGATAAATCTCGCTTGTGGTACATAATTTTAAAATACATTTAAAATTTTTGATTTGCTATCACTTTGTTGACAGTTTTATATCTGTGTTGATGAGACATAGAGTGGTCTGTAATTTTCTTGCAGTGTGTTTGTCTAATTTTGATGTTAGGGTAATACTGTCTCATAAAATGAGGTAGGAAATATCCCCTCTCCTTTCATCTTTTGGAAGATATGGTAGAGACTTGGTTATAGCTTCTTCCTTAAATGTTAGAATTTGCCAGTGAACCTATCTGGGTTTGGTTCTTTATGTCGTGGCAGGTTTTAAAATATTGATGCAGTTTCTTTTATAGATGTAGGCCAGTTTATATTGCCTGTTTCTTGTGAGTTTTGGCATATTTTATCTTTCAAATATTGGATCCATTTCATCTCTGTTTCACATCTTGTGAGTATACTCATGGTATTCTGTTATTACCCTTTTTGTGTTGTCGTTTTCTGTTTACATTCCATTTTTTATTTCTGATATTGTGTCCTTAGTTAGCCTAGGTGGATGTTTATTAATTTTTATAGATCTTTTCAAAGAACCAGTATTTGGTTTTAGTCACTTCCATAATTTTTGACTTACTATTTTACAACTTCTTTGCCTTTTGCTCTAGTTTTTATTATTTCTTTTCTAACGCTTAGTTTTTATTTGCTTTGTTCTCCCCCGCCCCCCCTCTCGCCCCCCCAGTTTCTTAGGTTGGAAGATTAGACGATTGATTTTAGATTTTCTTCTTTTCTGCTACATGCAGACAGTGCTATAAATTCTCTGTAAGCTGCTTTGGCTGCATCCTAAAAATTTTGATGAGTTGTATTTTCATATTCATTCAGTTGAAATGTTTTAAAATTTCTGTTGAGATTTCTTCTCTGACTCATGCTATTTAGAAGCATGTTGTTTAATTTCCAGGTGTTTTGTGATTTTTCCAACTATCTATTAATGATTTCTAATTTAATTCCATTGTAGCCTGAGAGCATGCATTGTATGATTTCTGCTTTTCCAAATTTGTTAAGGAATTTTTTATGGTTCAGAATGTTATCTGTTCTGATGAATGTTCCATGTGAGCTTGAGAGAAATGTGAATTCTGCTGTTGTTGAATGAAACAGTTTATAGATGCCAATTAAATACAGTTGATTGATCGTGTTATAGAGTTCACTTGTGTCTTTATTGATTTTCTGCCTGCTTTTTACTATTTTTGTTGCTGTTCTTTATCCCTCAGAAGTTTGACAAAATGAGAGGAACAGCTCTTTTACATTCTGTTTTGAGGGTGAGAACTGATGGGAGAAGTGAAAGAGTTAGGAGCCCTGAGAAGAAGTGCTCAGCTTAGAAGATAACCTTGGGAATGATGAGAAATGTACCTTTAGAGTGAGAGAGAGAGAGAGAGATGTATGTGCTTTTTCAGGTGTAGTATCTTTCCAGGTGGCTCAGTGGTAAAAACTGCCTGCCAGTGCAGGATATTTGCATTTGATCCCTAGGTCAGGAGGATCCTTGGAGGAGGGCAAGGCAACTCATTCCAGTATTTTGGCCTGGAAAAAATCCCATGCACAGATGAGCCTCATGGGCTATAGTTGGGTCGCAAAAAATTAGACACAGCTGAGCACGCATGCATCTTTAAAACCAACATAATTCAGAAAGAATGGGGAATATTCTTTATTGAAAGTGAAGTTTAGCACAGTGTCTAGCATGTAGGTAGATGCTTTAATGAATGTTGGATGTTCTCAGTAAAGAGAAAAAAAACAATACCAAGTTAGTTATAGAGTGATACCAATTTATGGGTGACTACTATAAAAATGAAATAGAGGACTATATGACCAATGATAAATTTATAAGATTGCTGGAATGACAAGAGAAATGTTTAGAATGGCTTATGAAAAACGTAGTAAGTACAAACAGGAGTTTTTTGTTTTTTTGATTGCTTAACTGATTTTAATAACATGACATAAAGCCCCTACACTTGATATAATTGTTATGCAAAATACATAGATGAATACTGTCTTCTTTTAAAAATATGAAATAAATAAGCAAGACGTGAAAATAGGCAAGTTTCCATTAAATAAATGAAAATTTAAAAAAAAGTTTTGCTTTCCATTTCATTTGAAGAAGGGAAATTATCATTTTAAACAAAATACAAGTTTATTAAACTAAAACATTATATAAAATGTTTAACTTTCATAAGTTAAAATGTTTAACTTATATAAAATGTTTAAGCTTCAAGGTTATGTTACTCCCAGATTTTGCATGTAACTGACAGAAGATGAGATGGTTTGGATGGCATCACTGATTCAATGGACGTGGGTTTGGATAGACTCTGGGAGTTGGTGATGGACAGGGAGACCTGGCCTGCTGTGATTCATGGGGTTGCAAAAAGAGTCGGACATGACTGAGCAACTGAACTGAACTTTCAAATCTGCTAACACCCACTGAATTGATTCCATTCTGGATTCTAAGGCGTCAGTTTCTTCTTGCAAATTTTTCTTTGCTTCTTCTAACATTTCTTGTGTTTCTTCTTGAGAATGATTAATGAAAACATCGCCAATGTGATAAGGTGTCATTAAGAAGTTGTCATCTGCAAGCATGATGTCCTCACAGACATCTTCTAAATTTTGGAGTTGTTTCTTTTTTACTTCTATTTCTTCCTTCAGCTCTGTGATTCTACTTGTATTCTGTGCAAATTTTTTTATCTTTTGTTGATCTTCAAAAGTGATATTGACATCTTCTGCAGCTGTCTTCTTCATGGTGGCTGCCATCTTGGTAAACATGAGTTTTAAAGCTATGATTAGAACAGAAATAAGATTAAAGGATGGTAAAATGTTAAGTGAAAAATTGGTATGCATCATTTTTATATACCTTCTCCACCAAGGGAGATTTTTTTCCTTGAGAGCTGTAGAGAGCCAAATATATAGGTTTATAAGACAAAGTTGGTTGTGTTTAGTAAAATGAGACTTAATTAAAAATGGGGAATAGAGAATAAGAGTGCACTGGGTTATTTTACTTAAGTAAAATACTCATAAAATGAGATTCTCAAAATTTTGCAGATGTCCTGAAACTATCACTAGACTTCTTGTTTCTTGATCCCAAAACCTGGTGTTCATATGTGCTAAGTTGCTTCAGTTGTGTCTGACTCTTTGCAGCTCAGTGGACCATAGCCCATCAGACTGCTCTGTCCAGGCAAGAATACTGGAGTGGGTTGCCTCGCCCTCCTCCAGGAGATTTTCCTGACTTCAAGGATTGAACTCATATCTCTGATGTCTCCCTCATTGGCATGCGGGTTCTTTACTACTAGTGCCACCTGGGAAGCCCCTAAGGGAAAAAAAAACCTAGCAGTGGACTTTACTCTCTGAGCGAGAATATTAAATGCAGGAAGGTAAGCTGAGTGTTCTGCCTTTTAATGTTGTATTGGTATAAAACTAAAACTATAGTAGGTTTATGCTTAGCTGCTCAGTTGTGTCTGACTCTTGCAACCCCACAGATTGTAGGCCTCCAGGCTCCTCTGTGCATGGGGTTTCCCAGACAAGAATACTGAAATGGGTTGCCATTCTGTTCTCCAGGAGATCTTCCCACCCAGGGATCGAACGCGGGTCTCCTACATTGCACGTGGATTCTTTAAGAGCTGAACTACCAGGGAAGCCCCATACTGTGTTTATGTAAGTTTAAAGTATATATTAAAATGTTTTTCTGATTAAGGAAGACAGATCCTTAAGGATCTAAATACACTTATGACACATAAGTATTAACAAATGGTATAGAATTTCCACAGTGCTTTTTCCAAGTAAAAAATGTAAATTGCATATAAACATGTAAAGCATTCCATAATTGTATTTCTTATTAAACTTGTGTAAGTTTGTGTACTTATAGAAATCAGGTATTTTGTTTATTCTCACTTTTTTCTTTTTCAAAATATTGTAGTTACTCATTTTAGTTCCTTTCTGTTTTGAGAATTATCTCAGTTATTTGAGATTTTATTTGAGAATTAAATGAGTTTCTGCAGACGATCCTGATTGGATTTAGAAGTTAGTTGTCATTTGGATATGTTGTTCAACCCCCAGATTCTGTTATGCTGTCGCTTTCTAGTCAGTCCTCTTTTACCCCAGTCTCTAACAACCACTGGTCTGTTCTGTTCTGTGTGGTTTTCTAACAATGTCTTGTAAGTGGAATTCTACAGTAAGTACATAGTCTGTGTACTTGAGACTCATTTAATTGTTGAATAGTATTCCATCTTGTGAATGTGCTATCGTATAATTATAATCTTTTAATTAAGGATAGTTTGGAGATGTTTGGACTCCCCTGGTGGCTCAGACGGTAAAGCGTCTGCCTAAAATGCGGGAGACCCAGGTTCAGTTCCTGGGTTGGGAAGATCTCCTGGAGAAGGAAATAGTAACCCACTCCAGTATTCTTGCCTGGAAAATCCCATGGACTGAGAAGCCTGATAGGCTACAGGGCATGGGGTCGCAAAGAGTCGGACACAACTGAGCGACTTCACTTTCACTTTGGGGATGTTTACAGTTTCTGGCAGTTATGAATAAATTACTACGAGCATTTGATTATTAATGCACCTTTTTTTTTTTGTAAGAACATAAGCTTTCTTTGAACTTCGCCACCTAGGAGTGGCATTGCTTTCAGTTCCCTTCAGTTCAGTCACTCAGTCATGTCCGACTCTTTGCAACCCCATGAACCTCAGCACGCCAGGCCTCCCTGTCCATCACCAACTCCTGGAGTTCACTCAGACTCTTGTCCATGAGTCGGTGATGCCATCTAACCACCTCATCCTGTGTCGTCCCCTTCTCCTCCTGCCCTCAATCTTTTCCAGCGTTAGAGTCTTTTAAATTATTCAGCTCTTTGCATCAGGTGGCCAAAGTATTGGAGTTCCAGCTTCAACATCAGTCTTTCCAGTGAACACCCAGCACTGATCTCCTTTAGGATGGACTGGTTGGATCTCCTTGCAGTCCAAGGGACTCCTATTAAGAGTCTTCTCCAACACCACAGTTCAAAAGCATCAATTCTTCAGCACTCAGCTTTCTTTATAGGCCAACTCTCACATCCATACATGACTACTGGAAAAACCACAGCCTTGACTAGACAGAGCTTTGTTGACAAAGTAACATCTGCTTTTTAATATGCTGTCTAAAAAAAAAAATAATAATATGCTGTCTAGGTTGGTCATAACTTTGCTTCCAAAGGAGTAAGTGTCTTTTAATTTCATGGCTGCAGTCACCATCTGGAGTGATTTTGGAGCCCCCCCAAATAAAGTCAGCCACTGTTTCCACTGTTTCCCCATCTATTTGCCATGAAGTGATGGGACCAGATGCCATGATCTTAGTTTTCTGAATGTTGAGCTTTAAGCCAACTTTTTCACTCTCCTCTTTCACTTTCATCAAGAGGCTCTTTAGTTCTTCACTTTCTGCCATAAGGGTGGTGTCATCTGCATATCTGAGGTTATTGATATTTCTCCCGGCAATCTTGATTCCAGCTTGTGCTTCTTCCAGCCCAGCGTTTCTCATGATGTACTCTGAATATAAGTTAAGTAAGCAGGGTGACAATATGCAGCCTTGAAGTACTCCTTTTCCTATTTGGAACCAGTCTGTTGTTCCATGTCCAGCTCTCACTGTTGCTTCCTGAACTGCATATAGGTTTCTGAAGAGGCAGGTCAGGTGGTCTGGTATTCCCATCTCTTTCAGAATTTTCCACAGTTTACTGTGATCCACACAATCAAAGGCTTTGGCATAGTCAATAAGGCAGAAATAGATGTTTTTCTTGAACTCTCTTGCTTTTTCGATGATCTAGTGGATGTTGGCAATTTGATCTCTGGTTCCTCTGCCTTTTCTAAAACCAGCTTAAACATCTGGAAGTTCACAGTTCACGTATCACTGAAGCCTGGCTTGGAGAATTTTGAGTGTCACTTTACTAGCATATGAGATGAGTGCAATTGTGCAGTAGTTTGAGCATTCTTTGGAATTGCCTTTCTTTGGGATTGGAATGAAAACTGACCTTTTCCAGACCTGTGGCCACTGCTGAGTTTTCCAAATTTGCTGACATATTGAATGCAGCAGCATCTTTTAGGATTTGAAATAGGTCAACTGGAATTCCATCACCTCCACTAGCTTTGTTCATGGTGGTGCTTCCTAAGGCTCACTTGACTTCACATTCCAGGATGTCTGGCTCTTGTTGAGTGATCACACCATCGTGATTATCTGGGTTATGAAGATCTTTTTTGTGTAGTTCTTCTCTGTATTCTTGCCACATCTTCATAGTATCTTCTGCTTCTGTTAGGTCCCTACCATTTCTGTCCTTTGTTGATCCCATCTTTGCATGAAATGTTCCCTTAGTATCTCTAATTTTCTGTAGAGATCTCTAGTTTTTCACATTCTGTTTCTTTGCATTGATCACTGAGGAGGGCTTTCTTATCTCTCCTTGCTATTCTTTGGAACTCTGCATTCAAATGGGTGTATCTTTCCTTTTCTCCTTTGCTTTTCGCTTCTTTTCACAGCTATTTGTAAGGTCTCCTCAGACAGCCATTTTGCTTTTTTTCATTTTTCTTGGGGATGGTCTTGATTCCGGTCTCCTGTACAATGCCGCAAACCTCTGTCCATAGTTCATCAGGCACTCTTATCACATCTAGTCCCTTAAGTCTATTTCTCACTTCCTGTGTATAATCATAATGGATTTGATTTAGGTCATACCTGAATTGTCTAGTGGTTTTCCCCACTTTCTTCAATTTAAGTCTGAATTTGGCAATAAGGAGTTCATGATCTGAGCCACAGTTTCCTCCCGGTCTTGTGTTTTGCTGAGTGTATAGAGCTTCTCCATCTTTGGCTGCAACAAATATGATCAATCTGATTTTTTGTTGTTGAACATCTGGTGATGTCCACGTGTAGAGTCTTCTCTTGTGTTGTTGGAAGAGGGTGTTTGCTATGCCCAGTGCTTTCCCTTGGCAGAACTTTATTAGCCTTTGTCCTGCTTCATTCTGTACTCCAAGGCCAAAATGCCTGTTAGTCCAGGTGTTTCTTGACTTCCTACTTTTGCTTTCTAGTCCCCTATAATGAAAAGGACATCTTTTTTCGGTGTTAGTTCTAAAAGGTCTTGTAGGTCTTCATAGAACCATTCAACTTTAGCTGCTTAGTTATATATTAACAGTTAGTGTCTGGTTACTAGCTGTTTTTCATAGGGATTGTGCTATTTTTCCATTTCTTCCAGCTATGTTATGTATGAATTTTCCAGCTGTTTTGACTCCTTACCAACACTTGAAATGGTCTTTTTAATTTTAGTCATGTTAATATGTATGTAGTAGTATCTCATTTCAGTTCTAGTCCATTCCCTAATGAGAAGATCACCTGGAGAAGGAAATAACAACCCACTCCAGTACTCTTGCCTGGGGAATCCTGTGAACAGAGGAGCCTAGTGGGCTATAGGCCATTGGATCACAAAAGAGTTGGATAGAACTTAATAGACTAAAACAACAAAACAATGGTAAAGAGCATCCACTGGAAATATATGTTACCCTTTTATGTTCTTTGTTAAAGTGTCTGTTCAAATCCTTCACCTATGGGGAAGAAAAGGAACTGTTTTCTGTCTTATATTTGACGTTTGAAAGTTTTCTTCCTATAAGTTCTTTTTCAATTACATGATTTGAAAGTATTTTCTCTTAGTGTATGACTTTTTAAAATCTCTCACATGTCTTTTTCAGAGAAAAAAGATTAAGTCCAGTTAGTCTCTTTTTTGTTTCTTTTTATGAATGGTACTTTTGGTGTCAACATGTAAGAACTCATTACCTAACCAGAGATGACAAAGCTTTTCTCAAATTTGTTATGTTCCATTTTGTGATTATAGCCATCCTCAAAACTGGAAAATGTTATTGCATTGTGGTTTTGATGTGCATTTCTCTAACAAGTTGAGCCTCAACTCTTGATGTGCTTATTGGCCAATAATATATCTTCTTTGGAGAAGTGTCTGTTTGAGTCCTTTGACCATTAAAAATATATATATTATTTATTTTTGGTTGTGGTGGATCCTTGTTGCTGCAGGCAGCATCCTCTAGTTGTGGTGAGCTGAAGCTCCTCTTTGTTGTGGTGCGTGGGCTTCTCCTTATCCTGGCTTGTCTTGTTGTGGAGCATGGGCTTCAGATTCGTGAGTATAGTAGTTGCAGCTCACAGGCTCTAGAGCACAGACTCAGTAATTGTTGTGCAGAGGCCTAGTCGCTCCAAGGCATGTGGGATCTTGCAGGACCAGGGGATGAACCTATGTCCCCTGTGTTGGCAGGTGGACTTCCAACCACTGAACCTCCAGAGAAGTTCTGACAATTTCTTTTTAACTGGGTTTTTTTTTTTTTTTTGGTGTAATTCGATAGTAAGAAATTACAGTGGACTCTTGAACAGCATGAATATGAATTATGTGAATCCACTTAAACATAGAATTTTTTCAATAAATGCATCCAGTAGTACTAAACACAGTCTACAGTTGGTTGAATCTGTGTCTGCATAACTGGATGTAGAGTGCCATCTGTGAAGTTATATGTGATTTTTCAACCATATGGGTGGTTGAACCTTATAAGCCTTGTGTTGTTCAAGGGTCATCTTTGTATTCTGGGTACTAGATTCTTATCAGATAAATGATTTCCAAACTTTTTTTTTTTACTATCCTTTGATTGCCTTCTGACTCTGTTGATAAAGTCCTTTGATGCAGAAAAGTTTTTTTATATTGATGAAATCTATCTTATTTTTTCTTTTGTTGCCTGTGCCTTTGATGTCACAGCCAAGAAATCATTTCCAAATCTACTATCATGATGCTTTTGCACTAGTTTTTCTTTAAGAAGTTTTATAATTTTTTTACACTTAGATGTTTGGTCCATTTTCAGTTGATTTTTGTGCATGATGTAAGACCAGGATTCAATTTCTTTTTTTGCTGTATGTGAATATCTATATTTCCCAGCACCGTTTTTTTTGAAAAGACAGTGTTTCCCTTATTTGCATGATCTTGGTTTTCTTGCCAGAATCCATTTGACCAAATATGTGAGGATTTATTTCTGGAAGTGGTTTTCTTTTGGTTTGTATGTTTGTCTCTATACTTGTATCACAGTGTTTTGATTACTGTCACTTTGTGGTGAAATTTGATCTCTAGAAGTGTGAGACTTCCAACTTTGGTCTCTCTTTCCAAGATCATTTTGGCTTTAAAGGTCCTTTCCATGAGATTCCATAAGAATTTCGGATGAGATTTTCTGTATAAAAGAATTAAGATTTTGACAAGTACAGTATTGAATCTGTAGATTGTTTTGAGTGCCTAGTGACATCCTTATAATATTGTCTTCCCATCTGTAAACAAATCTTTTACCTGGGTTAAATTTCTTTTTTAAATGTTTCCTTTATTCTAATGCAACTGTAAATGTAATTTTCTTCCCTTTCATTTTTTTTAATGGTCACTGTACAGAAACAGTGTTTTGTGGTTGATTTTTTATCCTCTCACATTGTTAAACTTATTAGTTCTAAAAAAGAATTCATTTTTGTATGTTGTCTTCCACCTACAAGTTTTTTTCAACTTGTTCAAGTCGCTTAGTTGTGTCCAACTTTTTGCGATCCCATGGGCTGCAGCCCACCAGGCTTCCCTATCATTCACTATCTCCATGAGGTTGCTCAAACTCATTTCCATTGAGTCAGTGATGCCATTTTCAACTAGTATTTGGCTATTGTCGATTCCTTAAGATTTTCTATATATAAAGGATTATGTCGTCTCTGAATAAAGATAGTATCACTTTTTTTCCTACTTGCATGTGATTTATGTCTCTTTCTTGCATAATTGTTCTGCTTCAACATACACTAATTTGTTGAAAACCATGGTAAAAATGGACATTGTTGACTTCTTGATTTTAGGGGGGGTAGCTTTTATTTTAGTCGTTCAACAGAGTATGAAGTTAGTTACTTGTTTTTCATAAATGCTCTTTATTATATTAAGAAAGTTCCATTCAGTTTCCTAGTTTTTTGAATGTTTTTATCATGAAGTAATGTTTTGGCTCTTTAGTGTCTCTTGAGATTTTGTGAAATGCTTTTTGTCTTAATTTGAGATGATTTTGTGGTTCTTTTTTACTTTCTAATAATGTATCTTATTACTTTGATTTTCTAATGTTGGACAACTTTGGCATTCTTGGGTAGGCCCCCCTTCCCCATGGTATATATTATATAATATGTAGTTGTATGTTTGCTATTTGAAAAATTTTGCACTTATATTTCAGAGAAGGCAATAGCACCCCACTCCAGTACTCTTGCCTGGAAAATCCCATGGACGGAGGAGCCTGGTGGGCTGCAGTCCATGGGGTCGCTAAGAGTCAGACACGACTGAGCGACTTCACTTTCACTTTCCACTTTCATGCATTGGAGAAGAAAATGGCAACCCACTCCAGTGTTCTTGCCTGGAGAATCCCAGGGACTGGCGGGGGCCTGGTGGGCTGCCGTCTATGGGGTCGCACAGAGTTGGACATGACTGAAGTGACTTAGCAGCAGCAGCACTTACCTTTATAGGAGAAATTGTTCTGTAGGTTTTTTTTGGGAGGGGGGGCGGGTTCTGTGTTTGGCTTTTATATAGAAGAAATGCTGGCTTCATAGATTGAGTTAGGAAATCTTCCTCATATATTTTTAGGAAGATTTTGAGAATGATCATTGTTATTTATTTAAATTGCTTGTAGAATTCACTAGTGTAACCATCTGATTCTGGACTTTTTTGTTAGGAGGTTTTGATAGCTGAATCTCTTTGAATGTTACAGGTTTGTTCTAATCTTTTACTTTTCCTTGAGCCATTTAATATAGGTTATGCAGTTTATTGGCATATAATTTTTTCCTATCTCTTATAATCTTTTTTGTTTCTATAAGGTTTTTAATTCTAGAAATTTAAGAAAGGTGGGAATTTATAAATAAATAAATATGTAAATTTAAAATTCCTTTAATCAGATCCTGTTAGGAAACACTTGCAGGCTCTATAGCAATAGTTCTCAAGGTATGGTTCCCCACCAGCAATTTCAGTATCACCTTGGCACAGTTAAAAATGCAGAATCTTGGAAATTCTTTGAAAGTCCAGTGCTTAGGACTCTGTGCTCTCACTGCCAAGGGCATGGGTTCAATCCCTGGTCAGGGAACAGATGCAGCAAACTGCATGGCGTGGCTATAAAAAAAAAAAGAACTGTAGATTCTTGAGTTACACCCCATACCTACTGAATCAGACCCTGGGCATCAGATCCAGCAGTTGTATTCCAACAAGGCTTTCAGGTAATTCTGATACACATCAAAGTTTGAAAAACCCCAGTGCAGAGCTTTCCTGAATGTTCCTAGTATTCCCTAAATGGAGACCTGGTCCCCTCAGCCCTCAGGAGCAGAACCCCTAGGAGTATTCAAAGCCTCCAAGCCATAGTCTCCAACATCAGTGGCCTATCCAGGGTTGGGTCTTACTGGTCCCAACTTGTCTTCAGAGGCAGACAGAGAATGAGCATCATATCAGCACGTCCTGTCCCTCCTCAGATATTCTACCATCTGCTTGTCTGCTTCAGTCATCTGAACAAAGGCCATGTAACTGTGGGAGGAGCTCGTATCTCTTCACCCAGGGCAGCTGCACAGGGCTTAGGAGCCAGTTGGCATGGGGCTCAGATCAGGATGGCAGAGTGGGGCTCCTGTAGGCTGAATGATAGGTACAGGTCCTGATGTCAAGTCTTCATGTAGGTTGAATTCCTGGATGAATTCAGTTCAGTTCACCCTTAAGTTCTTTTTAGTATTCTACATGCCAGCTGCATGATGACACCTTTGACAGTGCACACACTTTCATGAAGTTAGACCTTCATTAATTTGAAATACTTGATATGAAAATGTTCCATTAGAGGGAATTTGTTGGTGGTTCAGTAGTTAGAGTTCCACATTTCCACTGCCAGGGCCATGGGTCCGATCCCTGGTGAGGGAACTACTAGTGTTGGAGAGGTTGGAGGCATGAATCAGCAGTGGCTTACTGTGGGAACCTATTTCTTTGTAAGGTTGATAGTAATATTACTGCTTTAATTTATGAGTGTGGTTATTTGCATCTTCTCTCTTTTTTACTTACTGAGTCTGAAAGTTTGTCAGTAATGTCAATACATTTAAAAAAGTCAAATTTTAGCCTTATAAATTCTATTATTTCTCTACTCTTGTTTATTTCTCCTTTTATTTTTATTGTTTCATAAATTTGCTGCCTTCAGGTTTAACTTGGGCTTCCCAGGTAGCACTAGAATCTGCCAGCCAGTGCAGGCGACATGAGAGAAGCAGGTTCGTGCCTGGGTCAGGAAGATCCTCTGGAGTGGGGCATGGCAACCCACTCCAGTATTCTTGCCTGTAAAATCTCATGGACAGAGGAGCCTGGCGGACTACAGTCCATTGGGTCGCAAAGAGTCAGACATGACTGCAGCGACGTAGCACGCATACAGGTTTAATTTGCTCTTGATTAAGGTAGAGAGTTAGATTATTGAATTGATACATTTCTTTTTAACATGGGTGTTTACAGTTATATTTCCCTCTGAGCACTGCTTTTGGTATGTCTCATAAATTTTGACATATAATGTCTTTGTTTTCACTAGTCTCATAGTATTCTAATTTGTCATTTCTTCTTTAACTCAGTAATTTAAGAGTATGCTGTTTAGTGTCCACATATTTGCAAATTTTCCAGTTTCTCTTCTGTTACTGATTTCTACTTCCTTTGCTTTCTGCTCTAAGAATACAGTTTCTGTGATTTCAAGCTTTTAAAAGTTGCTGGGACTTTTTTATGGCCTAATCAGCTATGCTGTAGAAGTTGTATGTGCACTTGAGAAAAGGGTGTATTCTGTTTTTGGGTGGAATGTTCCTTATATGTCTATTAGGTCTGTTTGATATATGGTATCTGTTGTTCAAGTCCTCTATTGCCTTATTAATCTTATGTCTGGTCTTGGTTTTTTTTTTTTTTTTGGGAAGTGGTGTATTGAAATCACCAACTATGGCCACAGTCCATGGGGTTGCAAAGAGTCCGACACAACTGACTGACTGAGCATGCACGCTTGATAAGGAAAGACTTCCGACACTTTGCTTTTTTTTTTCTTTTCTTTCCTGCTTGTCTTATATCTTCATTTTTCTTTAACTTTGTATTGGGGTGTAGCTGATTAACAAACTATAGTGTGATATTTTCAAGTGAACAGCAAAAGGACTTAGCCGTACATATACATGTTTCTATTCTCTCCCAAACCCCGCTCCCATCCAAGCTGGCACATAACATTGAGTAGAGTTCCATGTGCTGTACAGTAGGTCCTTGTTGGTTATGCATTTTAAATACAGCAGTGTGTATATGTCCATCCCAAACTCCGTAATTATCCCTTTCTCCCATCCCTACCCTGGCAATGAGAAATTTGTTCTCTAAGTCTGTGAGTATCTGTTTTGTAAGTTAGTTCATTTGTATCATTTCTTTTTAGATTCCACATAAAAGGGATGTTATATAATATTTCTGTGTGACTTAATTCACTCAGTATGACATTTTGTAGGTCCATCCATATTGTTGCAAATGGTGTTAATTCATTCTTTTTAATGGCTTAGTAATATTACATTGTGTGAAATGTTACATTGTGTGTGTGTGTGGTGTGTCCACATATATATACACACCACATTTTCTTTACCCATTCCTCCGTCAATGGACATTTAGTTTGCCTCCATGTCTTGGCTCGTTCAAAATGAGGCAGGGAGTACCTCAAGGCTGTATGTTGTCACCCTGCTTTTTTAACTTACATGCAGAGTAATCATGTGAAGCTCAGGGCTGGAAGAATCACAAGCCGGAATCAAGATCGTCAGGAACAATACCAGCAATCTTAGATATGCAGATGATACTACTCTAGTGGCAGAAAGCAGAGAAGAACTAAAGGGCCTTTTGATGAGGGTGAAAAAAGGGAGTGAAAAACCTGGCTTAAAACTCAGCACACAAAAGACTAAGATCATGGCATCTGGTCCCATCACTTCATCGCAAATAGATGGAGAAAAAAGTGGAAACAGTGACATTTTCCACTGGGTTCCAAAATCACTGTGGACAGTGACTGCATCCACGAAATTAAAAAGCTCTTACTCCTTATAAAGAAAGCTATGACAAACCTAGAAAGTGTATTAAAAAGCAGAGCTACCACTTTGCTGACAAAGGTCCATATAGTCAAAGCTGTGGTTTTTCCAGCTCAGTTCAGTCGCTCAGTCGTGTCCACCTCTTCGCGACCCTATGGACTGCAGCATGTGAGGCCTCCCTGTCCATTACCAACTTCCGGAGTTTACTCAAATTCATGTCCATCGAGTCAGTGATGCCATCCAACCATCTCCTCCTCTGTCGTCCCCTTCTCCGCCCGCCTTCAATCGTTTCCAGCATCAGGGTCTTTTCCAGTGAATCAGTTCTTCACATCACGTGGCCAAAGAATTGGAGTTTTAGCCTCAGCATCAGTCCTTCCAATGAATATTCAGGACTGATTTCTTTTAGGATGGACTAGTTGGATCTCCTTGCTGTCCAAGGTACTCTCAAGAGTCTTCTCCAATGCTACAGTTCAAAATCATCAATTCTTTGGCGCTCAGCTTTCTTTATATATAGTCCAACTCTCGCAAACATACATGACTATTGGAAAAACCATAGCTTTGACTAGACAGACCTTTGTTGGCAAAGTAATGTCTCTGCTTTTTAATATGCTGTCTAGGTTGGTCCTAACTTTCCTTCCAAGGAGTAAGCGTCTTTTAATTTCATGGATGCAGTCAACATGTGCAGTGATTTTGGAGCCCAAAAAAATAAAGTTAGACACTGTTTCCACTATTTCCCCATCTGTTTGCTATGAAGTGATGGGACCAGATGCCATGATTAATTTTCTGAATGTTGAGTTTTAAGCCAACTTTTCACTCTCCTTTTTCACTTTCATCAAGAGGCTCTTTCATTCTTCTTCACTTTCTGCCATAAGGGTGGTGTCATCTGCATATCTGAGGTTATTGATATTTCTCCTGGCAGTCTTGATTCCAGCTTGTGCTTCATCCAGCCCAGCGTTTCTCATGATGTACTCTGCATAGAAGTTAAATAAGCAGGGTGACCATATACAGCCTTGAAGTACTCCTTTCTCTATTTGGAACTAGTCTGTTTTTCCATGTCCAGTTCTAACTGTTGCTTCCTGACCTGCATACAGATTTCTCAAGAGGCAGGTCAGGTGGTCTGGTATTCCCATTTTTTGAAGAATTTTCCACAGTTTGTAGTGATTTTCGTGACCACAGCCACAAAATTAAAAAAAAAAAAAAAAACAACAAACTTCCTACTCCTTATAAAGAAAGCTATGACAAACCTAGACAGCATATTAAAAAGCAAAGACATTACTTTGCTGACAAAGGCCTGTATGATCAAAGCTGTGGTTTTTCCAGTAATCATGTATTGATGTGAAAGTTGGACCATAAAGAAGGCTGAATGCTGAAGAATTGATGGTTTATAATTATGGTGCTGGAAAAGACTCTTGAGAGTCTTTAGGGAAGCAAGGAGATCAAACCAGTCTATCCTACAGGAAATTAAACCCAAATATTCATCGAAAGGACTGATGCTGAAGCTGATGTTCCAATACTTTGGCCACCTGATGCAAAGAGCCAACTCATGGAAAAGACCCTGATGCTGGGAAAGATTGAGGACAGGAGGAGAAAGGGGTGACAGAGGATGAGATGGTGCATGGCATCATGACTCAGTGGACATGAGTTTGAGTAAACTCCTAGAGATAGTGGAGGACACGGAAGCCAGGCGTGTTGCAATCCATGGGGTCACAAAGTTGGACACAACTTAGCAACTGAACAGCAGTGTTTCGGCTATTGTAAACACTGCTACAGTGATCTTCTTTGTTGCTTAATTTCTCCATCACTGCCTTCCTTTGTGTTTGATCTTCTAGTGTACCTTTTTCATTTAAAAAATTTCATTTTAAATTACACTGGTGATCATGATATCTTATGTTTATATCAATTTAGTTTGAAACAGTAGTAACTTGACTTTTTATTTATATATTTGGGCATACCTCAAATATATTGTGGATTTTGTTCTAGAACACCACAGTAAAGCAAATAGCACAATAAAGTTTTAAGTTTTCCAGTTATGTTTGGTCTAAACTATAGCTTGTTAAGTTTTCAGTGTCACTATGTCTTAAATGATGTACATACCTTTATTTACATATATAAGAATACTTTATTGCTAAGACATGCTAGCCATCATCTGAGCCTTCAGCTATTGGTAGTCTTTTTGCTGAAGGAGGGTCATGCCTCAGTGTTGATTGCTGCTGAATAATTAGGGTTGTGGTTTCCAAAGGATGGAGTGACTGTGGCAGTTTCTTAAAATAAGGCAACAGTGAAGTTTGCCACATTGGGGACTCTTCAATTCATGAATGATTTCCCTATAGAGTGCAGTGCTGTTTGATACTATTTTACCCACAATAGAACTTTTTTAAAAAATTGGAGTGAGCCCTCCCAAACTTGCCACTGCTTTACCAGTTAGGTTTGCATAATATTCTAAACTCTTTATTGACATTTCAACATCTGCTCAGCATCTTCAGCAGTTACAACTTTCATCTCAAGAAAGTACTTTGTTTGCTCATATGCAGGAACCTTCTCATTTGTTAGTTTATCATGAGATTTGTAACAATGCAGTCACATATTCAGACTCCACTTCTAATTTTAGTTCTTTGCTATTTCACTCACTGCACCAGCAGTTCTTTCTCCCATGGAAGACTTGAATGCCTCAAAGTCATCTGTGAGGGTTGATAAGTGTTTGCAAACTCTTGTTGGTATTTTGACCTTTTCCATGAATCAGGAACATCACTAATGGTATCTAGAAAATACCATTTTGAATGAATGAATGTTTTCCTGGTTTTCATCTGACCTCATCCAGGTTCATCAGAGAAATCACTATCTATGACAGTTACAATCTTAAAATAGGTATTTCTTAACTAAAAAAACTTGAAAAGTGAAATAACTCCTTGTGGGCTACAGGATGGGTTCTGTGTCAGGAGATGTGAAAATGGCATATGTCTCAATGTGCATCTTTAGCAGAGCTCTTTGTTGATCAGGTACATTGTCAACGAACAGTAAGTAATATTTGAATCTTTTTTTAGTCTGAGCAGTAGATCTCAAAAGTAGGCTTAAAGCATTTACTAAACAATGTTGCAAACAGATGTACTGTCAACCAGGCTTTGTTTTTCCATTTCTGTAGCACAGGCAGAATAGATAATAGTGTAATTCTTAAGGGCCCTGTGATTTTTGGAATAGTAAATGAACACTGGCTTCACTTTAAAGTCACTAGTTGCATTAGACCCTGTCAGGAAAGTGTGCTTGTTTTTTTGAAACTTAGAAGCCAGGCACTGACTTCTCTTTATACCTGTGAAAGTTCTCAATGGCATCTTCTTCCAGTGTAATACTATTTTGTCTACATTGAGAAAATTTTGTTTAGTTTTGTCGCTCAGTCACTCAGTCATGGCCAAGTGTTTGCAACCCCATGGACTGCAGCACACCAGGCTTCCCTGTCCTTTACCATCTCCCGGAGTTTGTTCAAACTCATGTCCATTGAATTCTAACCATCTCATCCTTTGTCGTCCCTTTCTCCTCCTGCCTTCAGTGTTTCCCAGCATCAGGGTGTTTTTCAATGCGTCTGCTCATCCCATAAGATGGCCAAAGTACTGGAGCATCAGCTTCAGCATCAGTCCTTCCAATGAATATTCAGGGTTGATTTCCCTTAGGATTGACTGGTTGGATCTCCTTGCTGTTCAAGGGACTCTCAAGAGTCTTCTCCAACACCACAGTTCAAAAGTATCAATTCTTCAGTGCACAGCCTTCTTTATTATGGTCTAGCTCTTGTATCCGTACATGACCACTGGAAAAACTATGAATTTAGCTAGATGTGCCTTTGTTGACAGAGTGATGTCTCTGCTTTTTAATATATTGTCTAGGTTTGTCATATCTTTTCTTCCAGGGAGCAAGCCTCTTTTAATTTCGTGGCTGCAATCACCATCTGCAGTGATTTTGGAGCCCAGAAAAATAAAGTCAGCCACTGTTTCCACTGTTTCCCCATCTATTTGCCATGAAGTGATAAGACCAGATGCCATGATATTTGTTTTTTGAATGTTAAGTTTTAAGTCAGTTTTATCACTCTTCCCTTTAACCCTCATCAAGAGGCTCTTTAGTTCCTCTTTGCTTTGTGCTATAAGGATGATGTCATCTGCATATGTGAGTTTATTGATATTTCTCCTGGCAGTCTTGATTCCAGCTTGTGCATCGTCCAGCCCGGCATTTCGCATGATGTACTTTGCATTAAGTTAAATAAGCAGGGTGACAATAGACAGCCTTGACGTACTCCTTTCCCGATTTGAAACCAGTCCATTGTTTCATATCTGGTTTTGACTGTTGCTTCTTGACCTGCATACAGATTTCTCAGGAGGCAGGTAAGGTGGTCTGGTATTTCTCTTAAAGAATTTTCCACAGTTTATTGTGATCCAAACAGTCAAAGGCTTTGGTGTAGTCAGTGGAGCACAAGCAGATGTTTTTTCTGGAATTCTCTTGCTTTTTCTATGATGCAGTAGATTTTTGCAGTTTGATCCCTGGTTCCTCTGACTTTTCTAAATCCAGCTTGTACATCTAGAAGCTGTTGGTTCAAATACTGTTGAAGGCTAGTTTGAAGGATTTTGAGCATTAGTTTGCTAGCATGTGAAAAGAATGCAGTTTGGTAGTTTGAACATTCTTTCGCATTGCCTTCTTTTGGGATTGGAATGAAAACTATCCTTTTCAAGTCCTGTAGCCACTGCTGAGTTTTCCAAATTTGCTGAGATATTGAATGCAGCACTTTGACAGCATAGTCTTTTAGGATTTGCAATAGCTCTTCTTGAATTCTATCACCTTCACTAGCTTTTTTTCGTAGTAATGCTTCCTAAGGCCCAGTTGACTTCACACTGCAGGATGTCTGGGTGCAGATGAGTGATCAATCATACCATTGTCATTATCTGGATCATTAAGAACTTTTTTTTTGTATAGTTCTTTTGTGTATTCTTGCCACCATCTTCTTAATATCTTCTGCGTCTGTTACATTTATACGGTTTCTTCCTTTATTGTGCCTGTCTTTGCATGAAATATTCCCTTGGTATCTCTAATTTTCTTGAAGAGATCTTTAGTCTTTGCTATATTGTTTTCCTGTATTTCTTTGCATTGATCACTTAGGAAAGCTTTCTTATGTTTTGTTGGTGTTGTTTGGAACTCTGTATTCTGATGGATATAGCTTTCCTTTTCTCCTTTGCCTTTTGCTTCTCTTTTCTCAGCTATTTGTAAGGCCTTCTCAGACAACCATTTTGCTTTCTGCATTTCTTTTCCTTGGGGATGGTTTTGATCACTGCCTCCCGTTCGAGCCTCCATCCATAGTTCTTCAGGCACTCTGTGTATTAGCTGCTGAACAACTATCGACAGGAGAATGTTGAAAACCCCCCCCAAAGATACCCCGTGTACAAGGGCAAAGGACGCCACAAGAAGATGGTAGGAGGGTGCAGTCACATTTAAAATCAAACCTCATACCATCCAGATACTCTGGAAGGGTGCAAACAAAAACCTGTGTTCCTCAGGACCAGGGAAAGGAGCTGTGATCTCCACAAGAGGCTGAGCCAGACCTGCCTGTCTGTGTTTGAATGTCCTTTGTGGAAGTGTGCATCAGAAGTGACCAGCTGCTGGGATAATTCTGGGAGGTGTGGCTAGTGGCATAAGTCCTCTCGGAGGAGGTCGCCATTATCCCCAGTACAGAGCCACAGAGCAGGCCACCCAGAAACTGGAGAACAATTATCCCAAAGAAGTTCTTGCACTGTTGTGAATGTTCTAGGCCCCACAACAGATTTCTCCACCTGGGTATCTGGCAAAGGGACTGAGAACTCCCAGGGAGTTTGACTTTGAAGTCCAATTTAGTGTAAATACCTTAATTATTTTAACTAGATCTTCTAGTTAATTTGGTGCAGCTTCTGCATCAGCATTTGCTGCTTTACCTTGCACTTTTAGTTTAAGGAGACAGCTTCTTTCCTTAAGTGCCATGTACCAATCTCTGCTAGCTTCAGACTTTTCTATTGCAGCTTCTTCAGTTCTCTTAACCTTTATAGAATTAAGAGAGTTAGGGCCTTTTTTGGATTAGACTTGGCTTAAGAGAAAGTTGTAACTGATTTGATCTTTTATCGAGATCACTCAGACTTTCTATCACCAGTAGGCTGTTTGTTTCCTTATCATTCTTGTGTTTTCTAGGATAGCATTTTCAATTTTCTTCAAGAACTTTTCTTTGAATTCACAATTTGACTAACTGCATGGTGCAAGAGGCCTTGCTTTTGATCACTCTGAGCTTTCAACATTCCTTCTTCATTAAGCTTAATCACAATTAGGTTTTGATTGAAAGTGAGAGACATACAGTTCTTCCTTTGAGTTGAACACATAGTGGCTCTTGTAGGTTTACTAATTGGCCCAATTTCAGTATTCACTGCAGATGGTGACTGCAGCCATGAAATTAAAAGACGCTGACTCCTTGGAAGGAAAGTTATGACCAACCTAGATAGCATATTCAAAAGCAGACACATTACTTTGTCAACAAAGATCCGTCTAGTCAAGGCTATGGTTTTTCCAGTAGTCATGTATGGATGTGAGAGTTGGACTGTGAAGAAAGCTGACTGCTGAAGAATTGATGCTTTTGAACTGTGGTGTTGGAGAAGACTCTTGAAAGTCCCTTGGATTGCAAGGAGATCCAACCAGTCCATTCTAAAAGAGATCAGTCCTGGGTGTTCTTTGGAAGGACTGATGCTAAAGCTGAAACTCCAATACTTTGGCCACCTCAGGCGAAGAGTTGACTCATTGGAAAAACCCTGATGCTGGGAGGGATTGGGGGCAGGAGGAGAAGGGGCCTTCTTGGAGTTCATTTATTTTACTGATTGTGTAGATTTATGTATTTAAAATAGGTTAAGTTTTTGCCATGTATCTTCAGATATTCTTTCTTGTCTCTGTTTATGTACTTCTGGAAGTCTAAGTTCAATATCTGGGCTTAGATGGAGATGATTTCTGTGATTTTTTTTCCTGTTAATGGGCCATCATTTCATATTTTTTTGTATGCTTTTTGAATTTCTGATGTTATTAAAAAACTGGACATTTTCAATATGTCCATTGTTGTAACATTGGACACTAGGTTCTTCTCTCCTCCCCATGGTTTCCTGTTGTCTTTTCAAGGACTACAGTCATCTCTTTATTTGCTTTGCTAATCTGTTTTTGCAAGGACTGTATTCTTTGTCATGTGTGGGTCCTAAAATTTTGTTGTCTTGTTCAGTGGTCGTCTTTGAGATTTCTTTTGCTAATAGAAACAAGTAATTTCTGTTTTTTTTTTTTTTTTTGCAGATGGTCTATTAGCTGAGGTACTTCTTCAAAAATTAGGCAGGTTTCCTACAGCTTTGCCTTAGTATTCACTTTGTGCTTGCATGGAGAGCAAAGATCACCTAGAATTGAAAGCCTATACTCCTTAGTTCTTGTCTAAGAATCCATCCAGCCCTGGGCATTCATGTAATACTCTACATTTCCTTGCATATGTGATACCCCTTTAGAGTTCTTATTCCCCAAATATCTTTCTTCTCCCCCTTTTTAAATTTGAGGCTTTTTAGATTGTTTAATGCTTATGCAATCCACTCTCTTGCCACAGACAGCTACTTGTATCACTGTGTGTTTAAATGCTTTTGAAAGATAATAGTTTTTCCAAAAAAAGAAAAAGGAAGCTCTTCAAAACACTCTGCTACAGTTTGGGAGAACAAGTCCATGGTGTTCTCTTTGGCACTAGGAAGCCACACCAGTAACTTGGTGTGCTGTCCTTGTAGGCTATGGAGGTGGTATATAAGTAAGCAAAAATACTACTGTGCTCTCTTATCACATATAATAGACGTCTTTTGGCACTCCTCTCTTTATCATAAACTTTTATTAGATTCCAGATGTTCATAAGAGATGAGCTTTGTTGTTTTTTTGGCCAAACTAAGTTGCTTCTGGCTTCCCTGGTGGTTCAATGGTAAAGAATCCACGTGCCAATATAGAAGATGTGGGTTTGATCCCTGGGTCAAGAAGACTCCCCTGGGGAAGGAAATGGCAACCCACTCCAGTATTCTTGCTTGGGAAATCCCATGGACAGAGTTACCTGGTGGACTACAGTTCATGGGGTCCCCAAAAAGTTAGACTTGACTTCATAACTAAAAAACAACAAAAGTTCCTTTACTGGAGGGCCTAAGTTTTGAGGTTTCCTAGTCTTTCATTTTCCATGACATCATTTCTTTCTTTTGTTTTTGAAAGATTGATAATTCAATTTTCATGATTTTTTCCACTTCACGTTTCAAACAATGCTTATCTGTCTTTCAGCTTACATTGTTGGAGCTGGTGATGGACAGGGAAGCCTGGCGTGCTGCACTCCATGGGGTCACAAAGAGTCAGGCACAACTGAGTGACTGATACCATGGACCCCAGGATTCCAGGCTTCCCTGTCCTTCACCATGTCCTGGAGTTTGCCCAGACTCATGTCTCTTGAGTCAGTGATACCATCTAACCATCTCATCCTCTGTCGTCCCCTTCTCCTGCCTTCTCTCTTTCCCAGCATCAGGGTCTTTTCCAGTGAGTTGGCTTTGCATCAGATGGCCAAAGAATTGGAGTTTCAGCTTCAGCATCAGTCCTTCCAATGAATATTCAGGATTGATTTCTTTTAGAATGGACTTGTTAATCAGCTTGCGTAGTTTCTACCGAGAAGTCTGATCAGAATTTTTTGTTTGTTTCTTTGTATGTCAGGAATTATGTTACTTTTGTTTCCTTTTGAATTTTCTTCATATTTACCAATATTTATATTTTAGAATATTCATGGGAATTCTCTGATCTTTCTTCTGTGTTTTAAAATCTGAAATTACTTTTGGGAAGCTGCTTGCTACCTCTTGAAATGTTTGTTTTTGACTTGATGTTTCTCTCTCCTTCTGAATTCTAGTTATGTGTTATTCTGTTAGGTATTGTGCCATAGCCTGTCTTGGATGCTCTGTTTTGTCTCACTTTGCTGCCTTTTTTTTAATTTAATAAACTTTAGTTTTAAGATAAGTTTTAGGTTCACAGTAGAATTGAATAGAAGTTAGAGAGATCCCCCATAACTCTTGTTCTCACATACATATAACCTCTTCCACTATTAACATCCCACATCACAGTGATCCATCTGTTACAGTCAGTGAACCTACGCTGACATGTCATTATCACCCAGTGTTTGTAGTTTACATTAGGGTTCACTCTTTGTGTTATATATTCTATGGGTTTTGTTTTAAATGTACTATTTAGATGTACCCATGATTCTAGTATCATACAGAATAGATTCTGTGCCCTAAAAATCTTGTGGTCTCACTTGTTCATCTTTCCTATCACACAACGTTTGGCCATCCCTGATATTTTTACTGTCCTCATAGTTTTACCTTTTCCAGAATGCCATGTCATTCAAATCATATAGGGTGTAGCTGTTTCACATTGGCTTCTTTTAGTTAGTAATATGCATTTGAGCTTCCTCCATGTCCTTTCCTGGTTTGATAGCTCATTACTTTTAAGTGTTAAGTAATGATGAATTTTCAGTTTATTTGGGGAAATACAAAGGAGTGTGATTGTTGGTAGTTGGTAGTACTGTTGATTGTAGTCTGTGTATTCTGGCATACTCATTTTTTTCTAAAGTAATTTTCAGAGGACCTAAATATACATTTGGAGAAGGCAGTGGCGATTCATTCCAGTACTCTTGCCTGGAAAATCCCAGGGATGGAGGAGTCTGGTAGGCTGCAGTCCATGGGGTCGCGAAGAGTCGGACACGACTGAGCGACTTCACTTTCACTTTCGTGCATTGGAGAAGGAAATGGCAACCCACTCCAGTGTTCTTGCCTGGAGAATCCCAGGGACGGCAGAGCCTGGTGGGCTACCGTCTATGGGGTCGCACAGAGTCGGACATGACTGAAGCAATTTAGCAGCAGCAGCAGCAGCAGCAGCAGCAAATAGACATTTTTCTGAAGAATATACACAGTTAAGCAAAATCTACATGAATAGATACTCAACATCACTAATCTTCAGGGAAATGAAAATCAGAGCCGTAATGAGGTATTCCTTCACACCTATGTGAAGATGTCTTTGATCAAAAAGATAAGAGAGATATTCTTGTTGAGAATACCGACAGAAGAGAAACCTTGTTCACTGTTGATAGAAATGTAATTTGGTACAATCTCTAGAAAACATAATTAAAAATAAGACTATTGTATTATATATATAATATTATATAGCCACTTTTCAGTATATATCCACAATAAATGAAATCATTATCCCAAACACATAGATGTGTTTATCCCATGCTTGCAGCAGCATTCCAGTTTGCCTTGATTCATAGACGTAACATTCCAAGTTCCTATGCAATGTTGCTCTTTGCAGCATCGAACCTTGCTTCTGTCACCAGTCCCATCCACAACTGGGTGGTGTTTTTGCTTTGGCTCCATCCCTTCATTCTCTCTGGAGTTATTTCTCCACTGATCTCCAGTAGCATATTGGGCACCTACCGACCTGGGGAGTTCTCTTTCAGTGTCCTATCTTTTTGTCTTTTCATACTGGGGTTCTCAAGGCAAGAATACTGAAGTGGTTTGCCGTTCCCTTCTCCAGTGGACCACATTCTGTCAGACCTCTCCACCTTGACCCGTCCGTCTTGGGTGGCCCCACATGGCATGGCTTAGTTTCATTGAGTTAAATAAGGCTGTGGTCCGTGTGTTCAGATTGGCCTGTTGTCTGTGATTGTGGTTTCAGTCTGTCTGCCCTCTCATGCCCTCTCTCAATGCCTACTGTCTTACTTGGATTTCTCTTACCTTGGACGTGGGGTATCTCTTCACGGCTGCTCCAGCAAAGCACAGCCACCACTCCTTACCTTGGACATCTGGTAGCTCCTCTCGGCCGCCGCCCCTGACCTCAGACGTAGGGTAGCTCCTCTCGGCTGCTGCCTCTGACCTTGGACGTGGGGTAGCTCCTCTCGACCATGCATATTAAAAAGCAGAGACATTACCTTGTCAACAAAGGTCCGTCTAGTCAAGACTATGGTTTTTCCAGTGGTCATGTATGGATGTGAGATTTGGAATATAAAGAAAGCTGATTGCTGAAGAATTGATGCTTTTGAACTGTGGTGTTGGAGAAGACTCTTGAGAGTCCCTTGAACTGGAAAAAGATCCAACGAGTCCATCCTAAAGGAAATCAGTCCTGACTATTCATTGGAAGGACTGATGTTGAAGCTGAAACTCCAATACTTTGGCCACCTGATGCAAAGAGCTGACTGAAAAGACCCTGATGCTGGGAAAGATTGAGGGCAGGAGGAGAAGGGGATGACAGAGGATGAGATTGTTGGATGGTATCACCAACTCAATGGACATGGGTTTGGGTGAACTCTGGGAGTTGGTGATGGACAGGGAGGCCTGGCATGCTGCGGTTCATGGGGTTGCAAAGAGTCAGACACGACTGAGCGACTGAACTGAATTGAACTACAGCAGCATTATTTACCATAATCAAAATATGGAAACAGCTTTATGTGTCCATGGACTTAACGAATAGAGGAAACCTGGTTGTCTCTGTGTACACACAGTGGAATGTTACTCAGTCTTTAAAAAAAACAAAAAAACAACTGATCATTAGACAACTTGGATTAGCCTGGAAGGCTAATGAAATTAGCACCACAGAGAAAGGCAAATATCACATGAGATCACTTATATGTGATATCTATAGAGTGGGTAGATTTATGGGAAAAGTAGTGGAAAAAGTAGTTGCCAAGGGCAACGTGGTAGAAATAAGGAGCGATTGGTGAAAGGTACAAACTTTGTTGTAAATGAATATGGTCTGAAGATCTAACATATAATAAAGTGACTGTAGTTGATAACACTTTCTTGTATAATTGAAATTTTATGAGAGAGTAGAATATATTAAATGTTTGGGCCAAAAAAGAAGATGTGTGAGATGATGGATGTATTAACTCAGTGAGGGACGCCCTTCACTGTGTGTCCATATATCAAATTGTCTTGCTGTAACTGTCTTATAGTTTGTCAACTATACATTAGTAAACTGGAAAAATAATTTCTTTCTTTCTTTTTTAATTAACAGGATTACCTTTGAGGTTATTTTGAAAGTTTTGAGTTGTACAGTACTTGATTATTTTGCTGCATTGTGGAAAGATCTTTGCAGCAATGATTACTTCAGAGTTACCTGTGTTACAGTAAGTATTACAGCTTTTCATTTTTTAAAATTCTTGTAACACTTTTCTGTATCAAAATACTTTTATTAATGAGACATGAAATGTGTTCTTTGATAGTTGGGCAATATGTTTGAAGTAAAAGAACTATTAGAGGTTATACTTATTATATCCATCTATAGCCCTTGTATTTTCATGTCACTATGTGATGCCCATGTTACTGAACAAAAAAGTTACTATCTCATTTTAGGATTCAGCAGAAACTATGACTCTGGGCTGGTTTGACATGCCAACTTCTTCTGTAAATAAAGTATTAATGAAACAAAATCACACTGACTCCTTTGCAGAATTGTTTATGTGCTAGAGAAAAAATTAACCTGCAAACAGAAATATTTTGTTTTACTATATAGACAAGAGTTTGTAAACCTCTATCCCATATCACCCTCTCACCCCTTCTTTTCCCTGGGATTGAGATTGTAATTGATGAGTCCTTCTTGGCATCTAATTAGATTTTGGTGGCGTCTAATTTCTGGTGGCATCTAATTAGATTTTGTTGAAGTTACAGGACACGTTTAGAATTTGATCTTGTTTTCGATTCTCTGGGAAATGTGATCGTGTAATGGCAAATACTTTTCCTTTTATAGGTTTCATTAAGCTCCAATGTAGGAATCTATATAGTCTGATCGTGTATGATAACAGCAGTTTAGATATAATCAAAGTGACCAACAGCTTACATAATTATTTATATGTTTTTATAGTTCCAGATCATTTATATGTGTTTTTTCTAAGAAATTGTAGTCTCCTTCCAGTTGGTCTCCTGTCCTTCTGTTTTTCCTCCAGAGTTTTAAGACAGAATGCTATCCAAATTACTTTACATGCTAAAAGCCATCAATACCTACCCTAATAATTTGTCTAAATATGAAAGTGTTAATCGTTCAGCTCTGTCTGACTCTGTAACCCTCCAGGCTCCTCTGTCTAGGGGATTCTGCAGGCAAGAATACTGGAGTGGCCAGCCATTCCCTTCTCTAGGGGATCTTCCTGACTCAGGGATCAAACCCTGGTCTCTTGCATTGTGGGAAAATTCTTTACTGTTTGAGCCACCCGGCAAACTTTACTATTTATTAAACGTTATTAAATATCGCCAATTACACCATTTTATTTATTCCACCAAATGTTGTAGTAGAGCTATGCTAGGCTTTGAGGAGAAAGAGAAAGTGGAAAAAACTCACTTTGTCCTTGTTGCCATGAAGCTTATAGAGATAGATATTAATCAAATAATCACCAACATATAGATTTAAACTGCTTTGAAGGTAAGCTAGAGGATTTTATTAGAATTTTAATACATGCCTTGAATTAGTCTACTTTTCTAAGGAAGAAGTGTAGGGAGGTAGGAGGAATCGTGATAGGAGGAATCACAGTGTGTTTGAGGGACTGAAATAAAGCTGTGATTTTTCTTTTTTCAGGATTAAAGATGGAGAGTGGGGTGAGATATGGCTTGCAAGTAGAGTAGGGCTGTATTGTATAGGATCTGCTAAGTCTTAAATTAAAAATTTTGAGGTTGTTTTCCCCTGGAAGTAGAAGGAAATCATCATAGAGTTTTAATCATGAAAGAGACAGAATAAGATACACTGAAAATCATTCTTAGTACACAGTATAGTGATTTGACTGGAAAAGGCAACAGAAGAAACGAGGAGTCTTTTTAGGAGAAACGTGTTGCAGTGTCCAGGCCAGAGATAATAACAACTTGAGCTAAAACGATTACAGTGAAAATGGAGAGAGTAAGGCAGAATTTAGAGAGTTTTCGGGGGATTAAAAAGAATGACTTTATAAGGTTGAATATGATTTTTCTATTCTCTTTATTTATGTCCAGTAGTCATTTGCAGGCTTTTTGGTAGAGCAGTTTGGTTGAAGTTTGAGTTTGCGTAGCCCTTGATCCAGCTTTCTTTGTCTGTTCTAGAGAGGTGTTTGTTGATGTGTAATAAGAGTTAAGGTGCAAGGATAGTTGTTTCACCTCTGTTTGTAGCAGTTAAAACTGGAGACAGTCTAAGTACTCACAGATAGTGAACTTATAGAGTAGAATTTAGGAATCCTTTGTATTTGTAGGAAAACTCCTATTAATTTAAGTTTAAAAAATTAAAATGTAGACATTGCTTTGTATTTATGTATATATATGCCAGAACATAAGTATTTATGACAGTATTGATAAAACTTAATAATCTTGTTCTGCAGATTGAAATTCAGAGTTAGGGTATAGTGAAGTGAAACTCTTCCTTGAAATTAAAAATCATACTTATATATCATGTATTCTCATAAATAAAAAATACATACACTGATTGAAGTATGTTAGTTGTTTGTTGATAATAACTTTCATCTTTTAAGCTGGCTGAAGTATGAAGAATTAGAAAGCAGTTGTAATTTTTTCTGTTGTCAGTGAACTATTGCTGAAGGATAAATTAATTTCACTAATGGGACACATTTTGTATCCTTGGAACAAATTTGCTTTTGTATTTGCCTGGAGATTTCTATAAGCATCAAAAGTACTAGTGTATTCTGTCCACATAAGAGAAATACTAAACATAATATTTGCATTCTGCCATCCTGCCGTGGAGATAGAGAATTCACATTTACCTTGAGATCTAAGATTTTCAGATCTTTCATTTCCTCATTTGTAAAACTGAGACATCAATATGTTGTCTTAATAAGGTTTTGTGCATAGGTAATGTGTATAAACCGGCACACAGTATATACTAAATGGTCTATTTGGATTATAGTGGGGGAGAAAAAGCAGTATGATTTATTATTCTTAATTAAATAGGTGATTGAAAGACTACTGATACTGTTTCAGAAACCTGTTTTTATAAATATTATTGGACCACAGCAATATCCATTCACTTGTCTTTATGAATGGCCATATTCATGCTGTGGTCCACAAGTTGAGTATCAGATACAGAGAACTTCATACCATTCAGCCTAAAATATTTACTGTATAGCCCTTAAAGAAAATGTTTACTGACCCTTGGACTAGATCAGTATTATTTATAGTTTTAAATACCAAATTGCCTTTGAAGGTTTGCAAACAAAGAAGGAACATGATGTGAGAATATTAGTGACAGTAGTGTATAGAGTGGCTGGGACAGGGAAATGTTAGAAGCAGAGAGATAAGTTGTGATTAATTCAAAAAGTTGTGATTATGGTAGTAATCATAAAAAGAATCGGAGACGGAATTAGTACATAGAGAACGACTCAGGAGGATTTTTAACTGATGGCCTAAGAGAAAGACTGATGTGATTGTAGGTTTGAGTACAACAGGGTAATGGTGACAATAATAAGTTTATAAAACAGTGCAAATTTGGGTATTAATAAATTAGTTATTTAGTGATATTGCTTTGAATAGAGAGCTAGAAATAAGTCATACCTGGACTTAATTTTATGTGTGCTATTTGGTGAATTTGCGATGGTATGTAAAGAAGTGTTACACACACAGTTGAAAATCTTGAATTACAGATAGGTCTAGTGATAATATACTGAAGTCATTTGCATAAAAGTTCCACATCAATTGGATGAGATCTCCAAGAGAGGTTAGTTTAAAGGGAAAAGAGCAGATACTAATGAGATGAGCTTTAAGGGATCAAAACAAAGAGAATGGAGCTAAGAGCCGTCAGTGGAGCAGTTTCAGAAATATTAAGTTGTGAGTTGAGTTTACCATTTGCTTTGTACCCTTCCTCTTATTTGCAGTTGTATATAGATACAGTTAGTAATATAGAATTCAGTGAAGATAGTTTTGTTAATATTATCCATGTGTTTTTAATGCCATGCTAGGGCCAGTCTGTATTGGCCTGGAGAGCTGAATATTAAATTTCCAGGAATTTTGTGACCTTGTTAAATATAACATACATGCATGTGTGCATGCTGAGTTGCTTCTGTTGTATCCGACTCTTTGCGACCCTATGGATCTCTGTAGCCTTCCAGATTCCTCAGTCCATGGGATTCTCCAGGCCTGAAGACTGGAGTGGGTTGCCATGCCCTCCTCCAGGGTGTCTTCCCTACCCAGGGATAAAACGTGCATCTCTTATGTTTCCTGCATTGCAGGCGGATTCTTTACCACTTGCAGCCCTGAGAAGTCCAGATGTAACATAGCTGTTATGGAAAGTTAAATTGTGCAAGCTTAAAATTAAATAAATCCTATTAAAAATAAAAGTAAATTTTCAAAACTCATCACTTCCTAATTATTTTACATCTTACCATTTTCTATGCTCTCAAGGTTTTTATTTATTCCATGTATGGTGGAAATACTTTGTAGTAGTATACTACTATTGTTAATTACTTCTCAACTCTGTATTTGGTGATGTCACTTTGCTAGTTTGAATTTGGTTGTGATAAGAGTATTCACTTTATGAAAACCAGCAAACACAATAAATCAGAACTTAGTTTATTATTTTGTTGTTTGTAGACTCAATAAAGTGACGTAGAAATTGTTAATAAAGCAGATTAACCTTAAAGATGTATCAGGTCTTTAGTCATTATATTATGATACCACAAAAATTTGAGGACATATCCTTCTAGTGTTCGAGAACTATTACATATGCAATTCAGTAAAGAAGATGCTCACAACATTGACCAATGAGTGAAGTTCCAACAGATGGCTTTGTCATTTCTTTTGCATTCTGTTCATTAAAGTGCACAAAGGTATCAACTGTCTTGCACATCAAAAGCCTGTTCGCTCATCAGTTGAAACCATAGGTTAGCTAGGGATACAAGAGTTTCACAAAATTACCAAATCATTTTATATGAATCTGTAAACTAGATAGATGCTAAAAATTCTCCAAGCCAGGCTTCAGCAATACGTGAACCATGAACTTCCAGATGGTCAAGCTGCTTTTAGAAAAGGCAGAGGAACCAGGGATCAAATTGCCAACATCTGCTGGATCATGGAAAAAGCAAGAGAGTTCCAGAAAAACATCTATTTCTGCTTTATTGACTATGCCAAAGCCTTTGACTGTGTGGATCACAATAAACTGTGGAAAATTCTGGAAGAGATGGGAATACCAGACCACCTGATGTGCCTCTTGAGAAACCTGCATACAAGTCAGGAAGCAACAGTAAGAACTGGATATGGAACAATAGATTGGTTCCAAATAGGAAAAGGAGTATGTCAAGGCTGTATATTGTCACCCTGCTTATTTAACTTCTATGTAGAGTACATCATGAGAAACACTGGGCTGGAGGAAGCACAAGCTGGAATCAAGATTGCTGGGAGAAATATCAATAACCTCAGATATGCAGATGATACCACCCTTATGGCAGAAAGTGAAGAAGAATGAAAGAGCCTCTTGATGAACGTGAAAGAGGAGAGTGAAAAGTTGGCTTAAAGCTCAACATTCAGAAAACTAAGATCATGGCATCTGGTCCCATCACTTCATGGGAAGTAGATGGGGAAACACTGGAAACAGTGTCAGACTTTATTTTTCTGGGCTCCAAAATCACTATAGACAGTGATTGCAGCCATGAAATTAAAAGACGCTTACTTCTTGGAAGGAAAGTTATGACCAACCTAGACAGTGTCTTAAAAAGCAGAGACATTCCTTTGCCAACAGAGGTCTGTCTAGTCAAGGTTATGGTTTTTCCTGTGGTCATGTATGGATGTGAGAGTTGGACTATAAAGAAAGCTGAGCGCCGAAGAATTGATGCTTTTGAACTGTGGTGTTGGAGAAGACTTTTGAGAGTCCCTTGGACTGCAAGGAGATCCAACCAGTGCATTCTAAAGGAGATTAGTCCTGGGTGTTCTTTGGAAGGACTGATGCTAAAGCTGAAACTCCAATACTTTGGCCACTTCATGCAAAGAGTTGACTCATTGGAAAAGACTCTGATGCTGGGAGGGATTGGGGGCAGGAGGAGAAGGGGACGACAGAGGATGAGATGGTTGGATGGCATCACTGACTCAATGGACATGGGTTTGGGTGAACTCTGGGAGTTGGTGATGGTCAGGGAGTCCTGGCGTGCTGTGGTCATGGGGTTGCAAAGAGTTGGACCCGACTGAGTGATTGAACTGAACTAGATAGAATTTATGAAAAAGAATATTGTGCATTTTTATTATTGTTTGTAATTTGTGTGCTCTACTGCATTTACATTGGTACTGTTTCTAATAATTTATGTGCATAAGTTCTTTGAAGTGCCATTCTTAAACATTTACTAACACACTTTCATTATATTAGGAAATCAATAAAGTTCCTCCCAAGCCTTTATTTTTTTTTATATTCAAGAATCAGTCTTTTGCAGTTGTATTTTGCATTTATATTTTCTATAGCAGCTGCCATTTCCACAGTCATTTCCTTGTCTGTATTTCTCTGTTTGGAAAATCATTTTATTCATTGTTACATAATATTAACCAGGGAGGGTAATATTTTGAATTTGCTAAAGATTTTTTTCTGAACGTGAAAGCATAAACCACTTCTAATTAGCTATATGTGTACATACAGCAAAAGGTAAGAAAGCTAGAGGAATAGAGCTGCATTGTATTGTTAATAGGTATGTATTTATTAATTTGTTCACTAAAATAATGTATCATATTTTCTAGAGATTCAACTAATGAGACTACTGCCCATTCTGATGCTGGCAGTGAACTTGAAGAAACAGAGGTCAAAGGAAAAAGAAAAAGAGGTCGACCTGGCCGGCCTCCAGTATGTATATACTTGTCATCTTTGTTTCTATAATGGTTACCAAGTAAAGGTTCTTGATATGAGCTATATGTTAATTATAATACTGTAAATACTTTTTAAAATCGTACACATTAGAATGTCTTGGAAACTTTGCTTCATAAATAGCCTTAGCAGTGGTTAGAAAAAGAAAATTAATTATAGTATCTTTTTTGCTTTCCATGCCTCTCTTATAAATAAATGGTAGTCCATGTGAAGGAATTGGGAAGATGATCGACATGGAATGAGATGTAGTTATGATTTCCTTGCTTTTTATTTTTAGATGGAGCTCTGATTTCTTGTGAGCTCTTTATGCATTTTTGTAGTATTTGAGTTCAGTCTCAGAATATATTCTCATTTACACATGATTGAGAAGTTTAGAAAAGCTCTAATTATTCTTATTGTATGGTATCTTTATGTCATAGGAGTACACCGTCATTTAATTGAAAGTAGTACTGTCAGAGGCAGTAGTATCAATGGTATCAGTGGGTTAAAGCTTGTATTATTTTATACTCACCTTTATGAGTATAAAGGTGAGTTGACTTTGTTATTGCAGTTTTAAAATTTTATTTTATAAAAATTCTTACTATGAAAAAAAAAATTCTTATTATGGACAAATTTAGCCTCCTTCTGTGGAAGTCATAATAGTATAATAAACTCTGCATATAAATCTAAGTTACGGCAGTTATCAAGTCATTGCCAATCTTTTTTTCCTGTGTTATTTTTGAAGGTCATTCTAGATAGCATTCTATCTTTGAATATTTCAGAATGTATCTAAAAGATAAGGGCTTTCCTTCTCTTTTTTAAACATCACTGCATGACTTAGCAACTAAACAACAACAACCAATATCATTCTTATAATGCAAGATGACAGTATTTTAGTAAAATCACCAAATAAGACATTTAAAGTTTATAATCATCTCATAAATATTATCTTTTAAAAACTAGCTTGTTAGTTTGACTCATGATCTACCTATTGCAATCAGTGGTTATGTTATTTAACCAGTTATTATATATGTATGTCATCTGTAGTGACTTAAAAATGTTTTTTCGGAGAAGGCAATGGCACCCCACTCCAGTACTCTTGCCTGGAGGATCCCATGGACGGAGGAGCCTGGTAGGCTGCAGTTCATGGGGTCGTGAAGAGTCGGACACGACTGAGCGACTTCATTTTCACTTTTCACTTTCATGCATTGGAGAAGGAAATGGCAACCCACTTCAGTGTTCTTGCCTGGAGAATCCCAGGGACGGGGGAGCCTGGTGGGGTGCCGTCTATGGCGTCGAACAGAGACGAACATGACTGAAGCGACTTAGCAGCAACAAAAATGTTTTTTATGTTAATTTTGTTCTATTAATATTTCTCTGTTTGCCACAGTTTCTTATTAGATTCAGTGAAACTCCATAGCATTTACTTTCCAGGACAATCTTACAACAACAAAGAAAGGGATAGAAGGATGACATCTACAGTTTTCTTTACACTTGATTTTATCCTTCACCTTTATGTAAAGTAAAAAATAGTGGAGGAAAAGACATATATCATAGGCAGTCTTTATAATCCTTTATTTTGTAGAAGTATTTGATGCTATGGTATTCCTTTAAAAAACATGTTGGGCAAAGTGAGAGTCTTGTAGCTAGAAGCGGTAGACTCTTTGAGTTTGTCTTACTACTATATGGTTTTTCTAAGACTATTGGCAAGTCACATTGCCTTCTCTACAATTCATTGTTTATAAGTACACATTTTGAAATAAGACTAAAGTTGCTTGAAGATAATAGAATATACTGCAAACATGATTGCTTTCTTGAATTTGTTCCCCTCCAGTTAAAATTCTTTACTTAATAATTCAGGTTAAGTGCTGTCTTCTTCAAGAACACCTTTATTTATTTTCCTAAACAGAATTTATCACCCCTTCAGCAGTCTGTTGTATTATTTTTTATAACCTATTTAGTTTTGACTTGTCTATAGCTATAGTCTACAGCTATATTCATGTAATGTTTTGCTTTCCTGATGAAAAGGAGTCTGTGTATCCAAATGCTTAGCTTTTTTGTGGTTAGAAATAAGATTTTATTTTTAGTGAAATTGGCTTCCCTGGTGGTTCAGACTGTAAAGAATCTGTAGTGCAGGAGACTGAGGTTGTGTCTGTGGGTAGGGAAGATCCTCTGGACAAGGGAATGACTACCCACTCCATTATTCTTGCCTGGAGCATTCCATAGGCAGAGGACCCTGGTAGGCTACAGTCCGTGAGTTTGCAAAGAGTCCGACATGACTGAAGGACTAACACTGACTTTAGTGAAACTGCTACTACATAATCTAATATGTAAATAGTACATGTTCATCCCATGTTTCTAGTATGGAAAAACTGTCAACCATCATAGAATAATAGCATTCTAGAGACATGTGTTAGACTCTAGTCCTTATATTCACACTCATTAGTCACATAGCTTTTTATATTTTTACCTGACTCAGACCCATTTCTTAACTTTGGAAACAAAAGAGCTGCCTGAGTTTCTACTCTGGGCTTTGTACTGTATTGATGTTTTTTATGTCATTTAATCTTCATACCAGTACTGTTAAATAGGTCTTGTATGCAGTTTACAAAGTAGAAAACAAAAAAAGAAAGTGGCTGAGGTCACACTGTTGCATAAGGAACAAAGCTAGGATTTAAATTCATAACCTGCCTCCCAAATTCTTTCCCTCAAGAATGCCAAAATACCAAGATGTTAATTAAAATTGAGAGGTATAATTGTCAGAATGATCATATTTGAGTTATTCCACAGTACCTGTTCTGAAGATGGCTTGGGCACTTGCCCTCAACTGGCTCCATTTTGAACAATTCTAAGTTTTGGTTCATAAACTTTTTGTTACTATTCATTCTTGTTAAAAGGACTTTATGGATCTCTTATTTTACTAATTTACTCAGTGAAATGAAGAACAAATTGTATAAGGACTTCTGCTTTGGGCAGCATTATTTTCCTTATTTCTAAATTCTTAGGAGACATTTCATTTTTGGTGTTTCTTTTCAGTAGGTTATTATTTCAGAGACTTTTCTTACTGAACTGTTACTTTGCAGATGTCCTAATTCGTACTTGTTAATTATTGTGGCTCTGAAAGGATGATGCTATCCAAGAGTTGCACTCAGTATGTCAGAGGATCTGGAAGACCCAGCAGTGGCCACAGGACTAGAAAAGGTCAATCCTCATCCCAATTCCCAAGAAGGGTAGTACTAAAGAATGTTCAAATCAAAGGACAGTTGTAGTCCTCTCCCTTGCTAGTAAGGTCATGCTTAAAATCTTGCATGCTAAGCTTCAGCATTATGTGAACCAAGAACTTCCAGATGTCCACACTGGGTTTGAAAAAGGCAGAGGAACCAGAGATCAAATTGCCAACATCTGCTGGATAATAGAGAAAGTAAAGGAATACCAGAAAAACCATGTTTCATTGTCTGTGCTAAAGCCTTTGACTCTGTGAATCATAACAAACTACGGAAAGCTCTTAAAGAAATGGAAATACCAGACCATGTTACCTGTCTCCTGAGAAACCTGTATGTGAGTCAAGAAGCAACAGTTCACACCCTGTATGGAACAACTGATTGGTTCAGGATCGAGAAAGGAATACGACAGGGCTGTCTGCTGTCACTGTGTTTGTTTACACGCTGAACACATTATGAGAAATGCCGGATGGGACGATTTACAATGTGGAATCAAAATAGACAGTAGAAATATCAACAACCTCAGATATGTGGATGATACCACTCTAATGGCAGAAAACAAAGAGGTATCAAAGAGCTTCTGGATGAGGGTGAAGGAGGAGAGTAGTAAAACTGGCTTAGAACTAAGTATTAAAAAACTAATGGGATCTGGCCCCATTCAGTTCAGTTCAGTTCAGTACAGTCACTGAGTTGTGTCCGACTCTTTGCAACCCCATGAGCCGCAGCACGCCAGGCCTTCCCTGTCCATCACCAACTCCCGGAGTTCACTCAAACTCAGGTCCATCGAGTCAGTGATGCCATCTAGCCATCTCATCCTCTGTCGTCCCCTTTTCCTCCTGCCCCCAATCCCTCCCAGCATCAGAGTCTTTTTCATGAGTCAACTCTTCCCATGAGGTGGCCAAAGTACTGGAGTTTTAGCTTCAGCATCATTCCTTCCAAAGAACACCCAGGACTACTCTCCTTTACAATGGACTGGTTGGGTCTCCATGAAGTCCAAGGGATGCTCAAGAGTCTTCTCCAACACCACAATTCAAAAGCATCAATTCTTTGGCGCTTAGCTTTCTTAACTGTCCAACTCTCACATCCATACATGACCACTGGAAAAACCATAGCTTTGACTAGATGGACCTCTGTTGGCAAAGTAATGTCTCTGCTTTTGAATACGCTGTCTAGGTTGGTCATAACTTTCCTTCCAAGAAGTAAGCGTCTTTTAATTTCATGGTTGCAGTTACCATCTGCAGTGATTTTGGAGCCCCCAAAAATAAACTCAGCCACTGTTTCCACTGTTTCTCCATCTATTTTCCATGAAGTGATGGAACCAGATGCCATGATCTTAGTTTTCTGAATGTTGAGCTTTAAGCCAACTTTTTCACTGTCCACTTTACTTTCATTAAGAGGCTTTTTAGTTCCTCTTCACTTTCTGTCATAAGGGTGGTGTCATCTGCATATTTGGGATTATTGATATTTCTCCTGGCAATCCTGATTCCAGCTTGTGCTTCTTCCAGCCCAGCGTTTCTCATGATGTACTCTGCATAGAAGTTAAATAAGCAGGGTGACAGTATACAGCCTTGACATACTCCTTTTCCAATTTGGAACCAGTCTATTGTTCCATGTCTAGTTATAACTGTTGCTTCCTGACCTGCATGCAGGTTTCTCAAGAGACAGGTCAGGTGGTCTGGTATTCCCATCTCTTTCAGAATTTTCCAGTTTATTATCATCCACACAGTCAAAAGCTTTGGCATATTCAATAAAGCAGAAATAGATGTTTTTCTGGAACTCTCTTGCTTTTTCCATGATCCAGCGGATGTTGGCAATTTGATCTCTGGTTCCTCTGCCTTTTCTAAACCCAGCTTGAACATCTGGAAGTTCACGGTTCACGTATTGCTGGCTTGGAGTTCACGAAGCCTGGCTTGGAGAATTTTGAGCATTACTTTACTAGTGTTATAACTGGACATGGAACAACAGACTGGTTCCAAATAGGAAAAGGAGTATGTCAAGGCTATATATTGTCACCCTGCTTATTTAACTTCTATGCAGAGTACATCATGAGAAACGCTGGGCTGGAAGAAGCATAAGCTGGAATCAGGATTGCCAGGAGAAATATCAATAATCCCAAATATGCAGATGACACCACCCTTATGACAGAAAGTGAAGAGGAACTAAAAAGCCTCTTAATGAAAGTGAAAGAGGAGAGTGAAAAAGTTGGCTTAAAGCTCAACATTCAGAAAACGAAGATCATGGCATCTGGTCCCATCACTTCATGGGAAATAGATGGAGAAACAGTGGAAACAGTGGCTGAATTTTTTTTAGGGGCTCCAAAATCACTGCAGATGGTAATTGCAGCCATGAAATTAAAAGACGCTTACTCCTTGGAAGTAAAGGTATGACCAACCTAGATAGCGTATTCAAAAGCAGAGACATTACTTTGCCAACAAAGGTCCATCTAGTCAAGGCTATGGTTTTTCCAGTGGTCATGTATGAGTGTGAGAGTTGGACTGTGAAGAAAGCTGAGCGCCGAAGAATTGATGCTTTTGAATTGTGGTGTTGGAGAAGACTCTTGATCGTCCCTTTGACTGCAAGGATATGCAACCAGTCTATTCTAAAGGAGATCAGTCCTGGGTGTTCTTTGAAAGGAATGATGCTAAAGCTGAAACTCCAGTACTTTGGCCACCTCATGGGAAGAGTTGACTCATTGGAAAAGACTGTGATGCTGGGAGGGATTGGGGGCAGGAGGAGAAGGGGATGACAGAGGATGAGATGGCTAGATGGCATCACTAACTCGATGGACCTGAGTTTGAGTGAACTCCGGGAGTTGGTGAGGGACTTGGAGGCCTGGCGTGCTGCAGTTCATGGGGTTGCCAAGAGTTGGACATGACTGAGTGACTGAACTGAACTGAGACAGTGTGTTCAAAAGCAGAAACATTACTCTGCTGACAAAAGTCTGTATATTCAAGGCTATTGTCTTCCCACCGGTCACATATGGTTGTGAGAGCGGGACATAAAGTACGCAGAACACCAAAGAATTGATGCCTTCAAACTGTGGTGCTGGAGAAGACTCTTGAGAGTCTCTTGGACTGGAAGGAGATTAAACCAGTCAATCTTAAGGGAAATCAAGGCTGAATATTCCTTGAAAGGACTGAAGCTGAAGTTTCAGTGTTTGTTCACCTGATGTGAACAGCTGACTCCCTGGAAAAATTCTTGATGCTGGGAAATATTGAGGGCAGAAGAAGAAGTCGTTGTCAGAAGAATAGGCTGGATGGTGTCACCAATGCAATGAACATGAACTTGGGTAAACTTTGGGAGATGGTGAGTGACAGGGAGGCCTGGTGTACTGCAGTCCATGGGGTTGCAAAGTATTGGACAAGACTGAGTAACTGAACAACAACAATTCAAATAATTATTGATCTCCAAACAAACACTATATAGTATCATGTTTCTTCTACCCTTGTGATTTTATTAGGAATTAATGAACATCGTTTTCTCTCTCTACACCATCTGTAAGCTCATGTTACCCAGATTTATGTCTCCAGCTTGAACTTTACTCTGGATTCCAGACCACATCTAGTATCCACTGAGAATCATCATTTAGGTATTTAATGGTCCCAAGATATTTAAAAAAGCCAAACTTTCACGCTTCCTATCCCCTGCTCAGCCCTTTCATGGTAGCTTTGTTCTTCTAGTCGCTCAGCTGTAAACCATGTAGCCATTGAATCTTTCTTTCCCAGACTATATCTAAACTATCAACATATGTTGTCTAATTGATTTGCAAATTGCATCAGTCATTTTTTTACTGTAATGCTGAGTTAAGCCACCATCATGTGCTTTTGTTGAAACCTATCATGTGTGGTCCTTGACTCAGAGTCCTGTGTCATCTTTTCAGTGGGGACTCCCTTAATGATCGTATCTGGAATTGTGTATCTTCCCTCCTACTGCAAGGGACTTTTTGTCTTCATCGTGTGTGTGTGTGTGTGTGTGTGTGTGTGTGTGTTTTCTCCCCTTTTTGTCCTCATCGTATGTGTGTTTGTGTGTTCTCCCCTTTCTCTGTAGTACTTATTGTTATCTCACATAGTATGTCCTTGAGGTGTTTATTCATTGTCTGACTTCCTGGTGGCTCAGACGGTAAGCCTACAATGCAGGAGACCCGGGTTTGATCCCTCGGTTGGGAAGAGCTCCTGGGGAAGGAAATAGCAACCCACTCCAGTACTCTTGCCTGGAAAATTCCATGGACGGAGGAGTCTGGTAGGCTACAGTCCATGGGGTCGCAAAGAGACGGACACGAATGAGCGACTTAAATGTCAATGTCAGTGTCTGTTAGAAGGTAAGCTGCTTGAAGTGAGGGATTTTTATCTGGTTTGTTTACTGCTCTATACTACTGTTTGACTTCAGTGACTGTTTATTGAGTTAATGAATGGTGTTTAATTTTGTTAAATCATCACTCTTTTTTCCTTAGTGTTTAAAATTTTTTAAATTTTGAGATAATTTCAGTCACAGATGAATTCCAAGAATTCTACAAAGAATTCCTGTGCAGATTCTTCATGCATATTGTCCAAATGTTAACATGTTACAATATTTGCTTTATCATATTTTCTCTCTCTCTATATATACAGACAAATGCATAAATGTAAGTATACATTTATATATACAAATTTACTATATACAAATTATTATTTTTTAACTCTTTGAGAGTACTTTGTTGACATGATGCCACTTAACTCCTAGTACTTTATTTAGTATACATTTTCTTAAAATCAAATATATTCTTCACAACCACAGTACATGTTTGAAAAATAAGGAAAACAATATTTGTATAATACTGACCTTATGTGCATAAATTTCATTCAGATTTTGTCTGATATTCTAATAATGCCCTAAATAAAAGAAAAAAGTTTTTTTCCCCTTGGTTCATGATCCAGTCCAGGATTTCATGTTTCTTTTAGCTGTCATGTAAATCAGCATAACTGTAACGTCACTTGTCTTTACTCTCTGGTTTAATGTTTTATTATGTTTTTTGTTCTCCATTCTATTTAAGTGAGAACCAGTACTTATATTCTGAACATTATTTAACTTTCATATTTGTGTAGGGTAAGTAGGAAAAGTAAAAAAAGAGATACAATTTTTACTTTTCTGCCCATATATTCATGTACATAGAAAATTTAGTGTAGCATATACAACAAAACATTAACAATGAGTATGAGAAGTAAAGGTTAACAAGTGAATATATTTTTGAAAATTAGATATTCTAAATTCCTTGGTACTATTGTTTATGTTATGAATTTTATGATATATATTTTATAAATTTAATCACTTCATAGTATTCTGCCTGTAATTATCTAATTGATTCCCTATTCTTGAACATAAATGTTAAAATTTGCTTACTAATTTAAACCATGCAGACATAAGGTTATATCTCAGGAATAAATTTTGTTCTAGAGCCATAGATACTTTTTAGTCTAGATTCTTAAAATTAGAATTTATTACTCAAAAGATATGCTATATATTTTGAAGGTTTTAATGTATGTTACCGCCTTACTTTTCACACAACAAAATATATGGCATTACTTATATTACTTTTGAGTATACTGATTGTTAAATCTTTTCTGATTTTTTTTAAGTACTGTAACATTTTGTCAATATGTTCTGCAATAGTGGTCATTTGTATTTCTTTTCTGAATTGCCTATTGGTCCTTTTCCATACCACTTTTTCTATTTTTAATTTTCTAAGCAACTGAAATATCTTTTTAAAATAGTTTTTGCAGCTTAAGCCTACATACTTTTATGATCAGTTTTGGAAATGTAATTATCAGTTGGATTTGTATCTATCTCCTCTTTGTCAAGTCAGCTTTCTTATTTTATTTTGAAATTTTTTTCATTGAACATTTCTTCTATAGACTAACATTTAGTTCTGGCTTCCTTAATTATGCTAAAAGATACCATAATTTTTCCAGGAATCTAGAATTAAAACAGCAGTCACCATTTAATTTCCTCATCCCAAATCCCTTCCCCTCCATCCTATATCTAATGAGATTCCAAGTCTCATGAATTTTTGTTTCATAATGTCTTATACAATCTGTCCCTTTTTTTTACATTTCCAATGTTCCTTTCTTTAGGCCTCACTTTAAAGGACTTTGTAGTTACCTTCCTGTTTTTAAACTTTTCCCTGTTCCATCCTATTTTTTAAATCACTGCCAGGTTGACCCTTTTTTATTTTAACTTGTTCAAATATTAAGAAGCATCTTTTTATTTGGGGCAAGTTCTTCTAACTTATTTTATTGTGTTTGTAAACTCATAACCTTTTATTCAGTCAAATACATCTCTTTTGTCCTTCTGTATATGGCTTGTGTGTTTTTACTTATTCCTGGGTGTTCATTGGAAGGACTGATGTTGAAGTTGAAACTCCAATACTTTGGCCACCTGATGTGAAGAGCTGACTCATTTGAAAAGACCCTGATACTGGGAAAGATTGAGGGCATGAGGAGAAGCGGACGACAGAGGATGAGATAGTTGGATGGCATCACCGACTCAGTGGACATGAGTTTGGGTCGACTCCGGGAGTTGGTGATGGACAGGGAGGCCTGGTGTGCTGTGTGGTTCATGGGGTTGCAAAGAATCAGACACGACTTAGCCACTGAACTGAACTGAACCTTAACTCATGGTGTTTATTTTCTTTTTGAAATCTTTGTTTCCTAAATTCTGTTCGTAGTAATCTAACTAATTTTATTAATTGTATTTAATTGACCAAGTCTCAATTTTATACTTATCTCTAGTGTGACGTTTTCCCTGATTATCAGTCAGTGAAAGTTATTTTTCCTTTCATAGAACCGTTCCAGTGCTTATCTTAAAGCAAGTTTCCATGAAAAGTCTTTTTTTAAAATATACTATAGTTTATTGTAGTTATTTGTGTTTCTGTTTCAGTTGTTAGTTTCTGAAGATTTTACTTTAAGCTACCCCACATATTTAATATTCATTATTTGTGAAAGGATGAGGATTACTTTATATTCATACCTCATGAATAAGTTTAGGTTAGGCTCAGTTTCTCTCTCTGTTTCTTAAAGTTTGTAGACAATTTATTGTACATATAGACTGCAATTTATCCTGTAGAGAACTTGTGGGATAGAGTAGGTTTGGAAAATCTTCTTGTCCAATTATGCCAACTTAAAATAGTTTACTAGAAGTGTAGATATACATTTAAATTAAGTAGTATAGAGTTGAAGTAAAGCATTTGTTCTAAAGATTGGTCTGCTGCTGCTGCTGCTGCTGCTGCTAAGGCGCTTCAATCGTGTCCAACTCTGTGTGACCCCATAGATGGCAGCCCACCAGGCTCCCCCATCCCTGGTATTCTCCAGACAAGAACACTAGCGTGGGTTGCCATTTCCTTCTCCAGTGCATGAAAGTGAAAAATGAAAGTGACATCACTCAGTTGTGTCCTTCTCTTATTGACCCCATGGACTGCAGCCTACCAGGCTCCTCCGTCCATGGGATTCTCCAGGCAAGCGTACACTCTGACGTTAAAATGCATCATTTTCACAAAGTGAACGATGTATATAGGTTTTTGAATTCCTGAGTCTGTTTTCCAGAAAATTCATTACTTTATACATTGAGTCAGGGTTTGTTTTAGAAAGTCGTCCGCCCACTCCCCTCCCCGCCCCCCAGGTATTTGTTCGTGTCTTTTTTCCCCACAGTGTCCCTTGAATTACCTATAGCAGTGAATACCTGAACCCTGTGTACTATAGATGTCTCACTTGCACTATGGTTTATGGGATTTGAAGCTTCAGTGTCCCTCGTCCACCACCAAATGACAGAATTGTATTAGGATGTTGAAAAATACATTTTAAACACTGTGAGTTTTTTGAGAGATAGTGTGCTACTATATAGAAGGATCAACTGTTTAATATTTTTGGCACATAGTAACTGGACAATGAATATAGAAAGAAAAGTTGTGTTGAATGAGTGAAAGAAATTGTCTGATACATTCTGTAGATTGAATCAATTTGAGCATGTCTCTTTGCTCGTGATTAAATTCACGTAATGCATATTTGATAATATTACCGCTTAGTGTCACTTGGGCTATTAAGCATAAATTCTTAGAGGTAGAATAAATGAGCCTCTGTGAGATAAGACATGAGAAGCTAGGCATGCATACTTGGTTGAGGCACATATTTGGAAAGAGGTTCACTTTCCATTAGTGGAAGAAAGATTTACTAGACAGGTAATAGCTGGGATAAATGGAGTAAGCTGATCATCTTCTACCAGGGAAACTGTAACTCTAGGATCATAAGGTACATCTGGTCTAGAGCTAGCACCTGTATTGCCTGGTAGCCTGTTATGAGGGCCCCACCCAATGGCCTGGGATTCAAGGATAGGATTTCAGTCCCTGAGACAAACTGATAATGGACAGGAATCTACCTCCAGGGAACTGAGTTACTGGCTGGGTTTCTAAGGCATTAGTAACCTCCGAATTAAGGGAAAGACTCAGTTTTTTTTTTTTTTTCTATTAACTTATTTAAATCGAAGCATAATTAATCTGTAATATTGTTAGTTTCAGGTATGCAACAAAGTGATTCAGGTTATATAATTCAGATTATTTTCCATTATAGGTTATAGATCATTATAGGTTATTATAAGATATTGAGTATATTTCTTTGTGCTTACAGTAAGCACATTTCTTGTTGCTTATCTGTTTTAGTTGTTTGTATCTATTAATTCCGTATTCCTAATTTATCCTTTCCCCTTTGGTAACCATGTTTGTTTTCTACACCTGTGAGTATGTTTCTATTTTGTATACAGATACATTTTTTTTTTTTTTAGATTCCACATATGAGTGATATAATATTTGTTTTTCTCTGTCTTACTTTATTAAATATAATATTCTCTAGGTACATCTGTGTTGCTGCAAATGGTAATATTTTTTGTTGTGCCTGAGTTATACTACATTATATATGTGCCACATCTTTTTAAGCCAGTTGACTGTTGAGGGACACTTGGGTTGTTTCCATGTCTTGACTTTTGTATTTAGTGCTGCTGTGAACATTGGGATGGATGTATCTTTTTGAGTTGGAGTTCTCATTTTTTTCCTGATTTATACCCAAGAGTGGAATTGCTGGATAATATGGTAGCTTCATTTTCAGTTTTTTTTTTTGTTTGTTTGTTTTTAAGGAACCTCCATACTGTACCATGTGACTGTATCAGTTTATATAACCATCAACAGTGTAGGACGGTTCCCTTTTCTCTAGACCCTCTTCAACATTTATTTCTAGACTTGTTGATAAAGCTATTCTGACCAGTGTGAGGTGTTCTGTTACATTTCTTTATAGTAAAATGAAATATCAGAAAGAGAAAGCTAAAGAAAAATCTCATTTAAAGTTGTGTCAAAAATTACCTAAGAATAAACTTAACCAAGTTGAAAGGCCTATATGCTGACAATGATAATACATTGATAAAGGAAACTGAAAATGATTTAAAGAAATTGAAAGATATCCCATGCTCCTAAATTGGAATAATTAATAGTTCAAATGTCGATAGTGCCCAAAGGAGTCCACAGATTTAATGCAATCTATATGAAAATGCCCATAACATTTTCATAGAACTAGACCAAATGGCCCTGAAATTTATATGGAACCCAGAATTGCCAAAGCAATACTGAGGGAACAGAACAAAGCTGGAGGGGTAACCCTTCCAGACTTCAGACTATGCTACAAAGGTATAGTAACTGAAACAGTGTGATATTGGCATGAAAAACAGGCATATAGATCAATGGAACAGAATAGAGAGCCCAGAAATAGACCCATGTGTTCACAGGCAAGTAATCTATGACAAAGGAGGTAGGAATATACAATGGGAAAAAGAAAAGACACACCCTCTTCAATAAGTTGTGTTGGGAAAACTGGACAGCTGTATTTTAAACAATGAAATTGGAACATCCCTGTGTACTATGTACATTAATAAACTAAAAAATGCTTTAATGATCTAAAGAAATGACACTATATTATCTCCTGGAAGAGAAAATAGGCTAGACATTCTCTCTGACACAAATGGTAGCAATATTTTCTTCAAGTAGTTTCCCATGGCAAAAGAAATAAAAGAAAAGATAAAGAAATGGGGCTTCATTAAACTTAAAAGCTTTTGCACAGGTTTTGCACAAAGGAAACCATCAACAAAAGAAAAGACAACCTCGGAATGGGAGAAAATATTTTTAAATGATATGACTGACAAGGGATTAATAACCAGAATATACAGACAGCTCATTCAACTCAATATTGTGGAAACAAACAGCTCAGTCAAAAAAGGAGGGGAGGCAGAAGACCAAAGAGTATATATCCAAAGAAGATATATAGATGGTCAATAGGCACATGGAAAGATACTCATTGCTAATTGTTAGAGAAATGCAAATTAAAGCCACAGATGAGATATTATTTCACACTGGTCAGTATGGCTCAGTTCTTAAGATGGCACCACTGGAAACTGGACCAGTCAAGTAAGTTTGATACAGAGCATCACCCATTTCTTTCATTTGAGAGCACCGTGATTTCTTGTCCAGGAATGAGACTATGTTTACAGGTGTCCTAACCTTTGTATCAAAAATATGTAACCAAGGGAGTCTGAAAAGTCACAAGATACTAAAAGGTAATGTTTATATTATTACCCTTTGAAATATTAAGTTGTACAAAAGTAATTATGTCGTCATGAATTTTAAATCATTATAACTAGGCTCAAATACATCTTTATTAATCAAAATAGGAACCATTGCAATCACCACATTTTTGCCAATGAGAAATAAATTTGTTTATTCCTCTAGCATAAAAGTCAGTGCTTTGGGATTCAGTGAATTCTTGGAAAACAGTTTCTGTGTCTTGCTGGTCGTGGAAGCATTTTCCCTGCAAAAAGTTGTGAAGATGCTTGAAGAGGTAATTGGTTGGCGAGAGGTCAGCTAAATATGGGGGATAAAATAGAACTTTGTCACCCAGTTCATTCAACTTTTGAAGCTTTAGTTGTGTTATGCGCATTTGGGCATCTTTGTGAAGAATTGGCTCATTCTGTTTACTAATGCTGACTGCAGGCATTGCACTTTTCAATGCATCTCATCGGTTTGCTGAGCATAATTCTTAGATACAATGGTTTTGCCAAGATTCAGAAAGCTGTGGTGGATCAGACCGGCAGCAGATCACCGAACAGTGATTGTTACCTTTTTGGGTGCAAGTTTAGCTTTGGAAAGTGTTTCGGAACTTCTTCTCGGTCCAGCCACTGAACTGGTCGTTATCAGTTATTCCATACAATATACTTTTCCTTGCACATCACAATTCAATCGAGAAATGGTTTGTGGCTATTGTGAGTCAAAATGACGCTTTTTTATGATCTTCAGTCAGCTTATGAGGCACCTATTTACCAAGCCTTTCCACCTTTCCAATTTGCTTCAAATGCCTAATGACTGTAGAATGGTTTATATTCAGTTCTTTGACAACTTCATGTGTAGTTGTAAGAGGATTGGCTTCGATGATTGCTCTCAATTAGTTGTTGTCTGTTTCTGATGGTTGGGCACTATACTCCTCATCTTCAAGGCTGTTGTGTAGTTTGCAAAACTTCTTGAACCACCAGCAGTTCCTAGGCCAGATGCATTGTTGATGTGAGTTGTCACTGATGCTTTATGACCTATTTTGAACTCAAAAAAAAAAAAAAAACGCTCAAATTTTGCTTTCTAGAAGAAATATAAAATAAAGAGCAAGTGTTAAGTCATTAGGAAAAAAAGTGAGAAATGTACATTTAAATGATGTATATGATAATCACATGTATTTAACAGTATATTCCAGTATCAAACAGCAAAGTTCAACAGTGCAAAACCACATTTACTTTTGCACCATCCTAATAGCTTTGTGAGGATAGAGGTTATGATGTTAGATTGTACAAGGTTGGAGAGTCTAATCAGGAGATAAACCTTCACCAGTAATTCAAACAGAAAAATGTAATTTGAGAAATTATCATTTGTTGAAAATTCTTTAATCATTTATCATTCAAGGATTGTGAATTAAGACAACTAACTGTCTCCGTGTTAGAGTGGCTGAAATCTAAGAACCTGGCAATACCAATTTCCTGGCACGAATGTGAAGCAACAGAAGCTGGAACTCATTGCTTGTTAGAATGTGAAATGGTGTTGCCACTTTGGAAGACTGGAAGTTTTGTACTAAGCTAAACATAGTTTTACCATATGATCTGGTAATCCTAGGTGTTTGCACAATGGATTTGGAAGTTTTGTTTATACAAAATTCTGCATGTAAATTCTTATAGGAGTTTTATTCCTAACTGCCAAAAGTGGTGGGCAGGATGTCCACCGTTAGGTAGATGGATGACAAAACATGGTACATGCATACAGTGGAATATTGTTTACAGATAAACAGAAATGAGCTATTCACCTACTAAAAGACATGGATCAATCTTTAATTTGTTTTGTTAAGATGAAAAATACCAGTATGAAAGTGTATGCTGTGTGACTACAATTACATGACTGTGTAAAAGACAAAACAGTAGTGGTGATTAAAAAATATTTTTTGGAGTTTGCCAAGGGAAAGTGGGAGGGTTAAATGTGAAGCACAGGCATTTTTTAAGGTAGTGAAACTTTTTTCTGTTATACCATAATTGTGCATTCATGACACTATGTATTTGTCAAAAATCATCAAACTTTTCATAAAAAGTGAATTTTATTAATTCACATGTTTTAAAAATCATTTGTAAGGTCAGGGGAATACTAGGATGGAATGTAGAGTGAATCAATATCATCTAACACTGTTGCTGACTTTAGTAACTTTGGAAATGAGTCTGTAAGACTAAAGTCGAAGAAAACTGCTGTACACAATGCATAAAAGAACTTGCAATCTAGTTCATAAAATTGTTTCCCATGGGGTAGGGCTTAAAATACTACTAGGGCTTAAAATACTGCTATATAAGTACACTGATGAGAGCCAGATTTCTCACTGTTGGAGTGGGAGTTTGTAGATGAGTAAGGGGAGGAAGCATCCATATGCTAATGGATTAGAGTTGGAGATACCAGTTACAAAAAAAATTTGCTTTACTTAATATAGATAACAGATCATTGCATACAGAAATATTTGTAGTTATGTGTATATACATGGAACATACATTTCATTGTTTTGCCCACTTAAGGGCCTAGAAGCAAGGGCACTCAGTATCAAGGAGCAAAACCTAGTGCCCAGATCTTCATTCCTAATAAAATTCTCTAATAAAAGGAACCAGGACTATTACCCGAGTCTAAAACTGGAAAACAGAATATACAATATGAGCATGGAGAATGTTGTGCTGCCAGAAAGTAACCAAGTACTAAATAAAAAATACACACAATGGAGTATGTGTATATTTATCACACAATATATATAATATGTCAGAAGGACATAGGAGACAAAACTGAAAGATCTCTCAATGGCCAAAGCTGAAACAAGTTGAACAACAAAATAAAATAATATTGAATTGTAATCCAAAATACATGTTGATGGGTCTACATTAGTATAAATGATTGAATGAATGAGAGAGAATAGAGAAATTTCCCATGATGAAAGAATATCAAACTGTGTATAAATGCTCGACCTCCAAGGAGGTGGAGCATAGCTCCTCACCCCTTCAATGTGGAATGCATATAGTGACTTTCTTCTAAACAGTGAAGCATGGAGAGGAGAGTAAAAGTAACTTTAGTGGAAAACCTGACAAATATCACCTCTGCCAACTGATTAATAGGTCAGCATTAAGAATGATAAGTCTTGTGTTAGACTATACCCTTGATTGTGAGGTGACAAAAATGACACTTTATCTCTCATATCTTCTTCTCCAAACCCATAATTCCAGTCTGGTTGTGAGAAAAACATCAGACAAACCCCAGTTGAGGAACGTTGTATAAAATACCTATACAACATAAAATACTTGTCCAAAATTCCTTAAAATTTTCAAGGTCACCATAAACCAGGAAAGAATAAAAACTGTTGCAGCCAAGAGGAGCTTAGGGAGACATGATGTGAATATGTCTAAGAGCCCTTGGGTGGGCTTCTAGAACAGATCATTAAAAAAAAAACTAGGAAAATCTGAATTAAATATGGACTTTTGTTAATGTATCAATAGTGGTTCATTAATTGTAACATATCATACAAATAATAAGGTGTTAATAATAGGTCTAATTAGGTAAGATACATGTGGGGGTTCCTTGTACTGTCTTCACGACTTTATTTTGTATAGCTAACACTGTTCTAAAAATACTTTATTTAAAAATAGGCAGTAAATTTATTATGTATTAATCCACACACACAAATAGAGGTCAGGCTATTAACTATAATATCAAGAGGAGTGAGAGATACTTTGAAGAATATAAGAATAGAGAATGATGGGAATGTGTCCTATGAGCAGGAAGAGAAGCGCCACTATGCTGTGCTTTGTAGTGTTCCTCCAGGTCATTTGAGTTATAAAGCTTACCATTGCAGCAGACGACTAGAAAAATGTTTACCGAATCCAGTTCCAGCATCACAAAGTGTGGCAAAATAGAGTACATTTGGAGAACAGTAAATTGATAACCAAAACAGGCTGGTATGAGAGAGAACTAAACCACTCAAGAAAGCGTATAAAGATTGAGAAGATGCTTAGCAGAGACCTACGGTAATACTGCACGGAGAGGGCGATGGCACCCCACTCCAGTACTCTTGCCTGGAAAATCCCATGGATGGAGGAGCCTGGTAGGCTGCAGTCCGTGGGGTCACTCAGAGTCGGACAGGACTGAGCGACTTCACCTTCACTTTTCACCTTCATGCATTGAAGAAGGAAATGGCAAACCACTCCAGTATTCTTGCCTGGAAAATTCCCATGGATGGAGGAGCCTGGTAGGCTGCAGTCCGTGGGGTCGCTCAGAGTCGGACAGGACTGAAGTGACTTAGCAGCAGCAAGGTAACACTGACAGGGAAGGAATATAGGGAGGGAAGAGATATCTGAAGCACATAGGGATAATGTGGCTTGCTGGGAGGGTTGCAAAAAAATGTCTATTAAATTTAGCAACATTAATTTTACTGGTGAGTTTGATCAGTAACTCTAATGAGTTTATATACTAGTGAAATTTATAGGAATGATAACAAGAATAGTGACTGCAAGCTACTCTATCTTGACTCTAAAGGTGAGACATAGATAAGGTGATAGCCGGTGTTGACTTTTCTTTGTAAGTTGGGGGCATGGCATGGGATGGGTTGTTAATTGAAGAATGTGCCTTGTCTAACTCAATGAAACGATGAGCCATGCCCTGTAGGGCCACCCAAGTTGGACGGGTCATGGTGGAGAGTTCTGGCAAAATGTGGTCCACTAGAGAACTGAATGATAAACCACTTCAGTATTCTTGCCTCGAGAACCCTATGAACAGTGTGAAAAGGCAAAAAGATAGGACACTGGAAGATGAACTCCCTAGGTTGATAGGTGCCCAATATGCTACTGGAAGAGTGGAGAAATACTCTAGAAAGAATGAAGAGAAAGAGCCAAAGCAGAAAAAAATCCCAGTTTTTTTCTGGACTGACTGGTAATGGAAGTAAAGTATGATGCTGTAAAGAACAGTGTTGCATAGGCACCTGGAATGTTAGGTCCGTGAATCAAGGTAAATTGGAAGTGATCAAATAGGAGATGGAAAGAGTGAACATTGACCTTTGAGGAATCAGGGAACTAAAATGGACCAGAATGGGCAAATTTAATTCAGATGACCATTATATCTACTATTGTGGGCATGAATTGCTTAGAAGAAATGGAATAGCCATCATAGTCAACAGAGGAGTCTTAAATGCAGTACTTAGGTGCAATCTCAAAAACAACAGAATGATCTTTGTTGGTTTCTACGGCAAACCATTCAGTATCACAGTAACTCAAGTCTATACCCCAACCAGTAATGCTGAAGAAGCTGAGGTTGAATGGTTCTATGAAGTCCTACAAGATCTTCTAGAACTAACACCCAAAAAGATGTCCTTTTCATCATAGACTGGAATGCAAAAGTAGAAAGTCAAAAGATACCTGGGGTAATAGGCAAGTTTGGCCTTGGAGTACAAAATGAATCAGGGCAAAGACTAACAGAGTTTTGCCAAGAGAATGCACTGGTCATAGCAACCACCCTATTCCAAGAAGACGAGCTGAATCTACACATGGACATCACTAGGTGGTCAATACCAAAATCAGATTGATTATATTCTTTGCAGCCAAAGATGAAGAAGCTCTATACAGTCAGCAAAAAGAAGACCAGGAGGTGACTGTGGCTCAGATCATGAACTACTTATTGCCAAATTCAGACTTAAACTGAAGAAAATAGGGAAAACCACTAGGCCATTCAGGTATGACCTAAATCAAATCCATTAAGATTATACAGTAGAAGAGACAAATAAATCCAAGGGATTAGATCTGATAGAGTGCCTGAAGAACTATGGATTGTGGTTTGTGACATTGTCCAGGAGGTGTTGATCAAAACCATTCCCAAGAAAAAGGAATACCGGAAAGCAAAATGGTTGTCGGAGGAGGCCTTAGAAATAGCTAAGAAAAGAAGAGAAGCGAAAGGCAAAGGAGAAAAGGGAAGATACAGCCATCTGAATGCAGAGTTCCAAAAACAGCAAGGAGATATAAGAAAGCCTTCCTTAGTGATGAATGCAGAGAAATAGAGGAAAACAACAGAATGGGAAAGACTAGAGATCTCTTGAAGAAGATTAGAGATACTGAGGGAACATTTCTTGCAAAGATGGGCACAATAAAGGACAGAAATGGCATGGACCTAATAGAAGCAGAATATGCTAAGAATTGGTGGCAAGAATACACAGAACTATACAAAAAGATCTTAATGACTAGATAACCATGATGATGTGATCACTCATCTCAAGCCAGATATCCTGGAGTGTGAAGCCAAGTGGGCCTTAGGAAGCATCACTACGAACAAAGCTAGTGGAGGTGATGGAATTCCAATGGAGCTACTTCAAATCCTGAAAGATGATGCTATCAAAGTGCTGCACTCAATATGCCAGCAAATTTGGAAAACTCAGAATGGCCACAGGAATGGAAAGTGTCAATTTTCATCCCAATCCCAGGGAAAAGTAATGCTAAAAAGTTCAGACTGTCGCACAATTGCACTCATCTTACACTCTAGCAAAGTAATGCTCCAAATTCTCCAGGCTACGGTTCAACAGTAAATGAACAGTACTGATGTTCAAGCTGGATTTAGAAAAAGCAGATGTATGGCAACATACATTGGATCATTGAAAAAGCAAGAGAATTCCAGAAAAACTTCTGCTTTATTGACTATTCCAAAAGCTGTGACTGTGTGCATCACAGCAAACTGTGGAAAATTCTTAAAGAGATGGGAATACCAGACCACCTTACCTGCTTCCTGAGAAATCCATATGCAGGTCAAGAAGCAACAGTTAGAACCATACATGAAATCATGGACTGGTTCTAAATTGGGGAAGGAGTACGTCAGGGCTGTCTGTTGTCACCCTGCTTACTTAACTTCTATGCAGAGTGCATCATGTGAAATACCGGGCTGGATGAATGAAGCACAAGCTGGAATCAAGTTTTCCGAGAAAAATATTAGTAATTTCAGATATGCAGTTGATACCACTCTTACGGCAGAAAGCAAAGAGGAACTAAAGAGCCTTCTGATGAAAGTGAAAGAAGAGAGTGAAAAGGCTGGCTTAAAACTCAACATTCGGTAAACTAAGATCATGGCATCTGGTCCCATCACTTCATGGCAAATACATGGGGAAACAATGGAAATAGTGAGAGACTTTATTTTTTGGTCTCCAAAATCACTGCAAATGGCGACTGCACTATGAAATTAGAAGATGCTTGCTCCTTTGAAGGAAAGCTCTGACAAACCTAGACAACATATTAGAAAACAGAAACACTATTTTGCCAACAAAGGTCTGTCTCGTCAAAGCTATGGTTTTTCCAGCAGTCATGTATGGATTTGCGAGTTGGACCATAAAGAAAGCTGGGTGCTAAAGAATTGGTGCTTTTGAACTGTGGTGTTGGAGAAGACTCTTGAGAGTCCCTTGGACAGCAGGGATATCAAACCAGTGAATCCTAAAGGAAATCAGTGCTGCCAAATATTCATTGGCAGGATTGATGTTGAAGCTCAAACTCTAATACTTTGGCCATCTGATGCAAAGAAATGACTCACTGGAAAAGACCCTGATGCTGGGAAAGATTGAAGGGGGGAGAAGAAGGTCACAACAGAGGATGAGATGCTTAGATGGCATCTCTGACTCAATGGACGTGTTTGAGCAATCTCTGGGAGTTGGTGATCGACAGGGAAACCTGTCGTGCTGCAGTCCATGGGGTAGCAAAGTCGGACACGACTGAGCGACTGAACTGAACTGACTGAAAAACAACTCTAAGGCCAGAATATTTGCCGTATTTTTAGTACTTGGGATGGTTCCAAAAATTGTCAATATATATTTGTTGCATGACTGAATATGAAATATTTTAGTACTTAAGTTGAAGGAGAAGTTGAACATGCAGTTTGTCCAAGTAGCAATTTGTTGAAAATGATTTCTGAGGAAGTCTAGTCTTGAGGTTGGTAATAAGAAAATGTCAAGATGGGGTCGTGTTTGGGGGCAGGGTTACAGCATTGTCATTATTGTACAAAATAGTAAATCTTTTTCTTTTCATACCTTGTATAAATTAACTTGTATTTTGCTGTTTGCACTTTTTTTTAAATCAATACAAACATTGTGAAGCTTCTTTTGAAATTGTCTCTTACCTATAACAGTGCTAACTTGCCTTTCACAGGCTCAAACATAATTTGAGATCACTCTGCATAAGGCAAATATGCCTGCATTTAATTTTGCTTTTCCTCTTTTTTTATTCAGTCTACAAATAAGAAACCGCGAAAATCACCAGGAGAGAAGAGTAGAATTGAAGCTGGAGTTAGAGGAACAGGCCGTGGAAGAGCCAATGGGCACCCTCAACAGAATGGTGAAGGGGAACCTGTCACATTATTTGAAGTGGTGAAACTGGGGAAAAGTGCAATGCAGGTAAATTTTAAGTGTTTCTATTTTACTAATAAAGCAATATAGGGTCAATAACATGTAAAACCTGTTAGTGTGTATTTTGACATTTTTATACAATTGTTGATGTGTAGTCAAGTTTATTAAGGATTTTTCTTTGCTTGTTTTGTAAAAGTGTCAGGAAAGGCATATTGTTTAATAGTAAGTTAATGTTACAAATTTTAAATTGCATTATGTTGAATAAAATAATTTGCAATATAGTAGGAACTGCCTGAGAATTTGTATTGCTTCAGTCATGTGTATTTTTAGAATTTGACTTAATGTAAGTAACATATGTGTATTGAAGAATATTTGAAAGAGGAAAGGGTGTAAAAAAAAGCGTTAGTGAATTAGAAATAACCACAGTAAACATTTTATGGTTATTTGTGTTTGTGTGATGTTTTATAACTTCCTACACTGTTTTTTCTGCCCTCATTCACTCAATAAGTGTCATTAAATAGTCTCGAAGAGCATATCTTTATTGGCTTCTGACTAATTTATTTTAAGGATAAACTATAAGTATTATGATTCCTTTAGTGTGTGTTTACATTTTTAGAATATTTTAAAACTTATTAATCATTTGTATTTAGTTCCTTACATCTTCTTTTCATTTTAAAGGACTAGAGGTAAAATTATTTTAAGAATATTTCTTAACTATGTAGTAATAAATACCATTTTATTCTCCAGAATTTGTACTAGTTTATCTTTCACCAGAAGTTTAGCTAGCAATTGGATTTTATATTTAAGAATTATTTGGCAATATAGGTAAAGACAGTAATTCATTATTTTAATTTCCATTTTTAAATTACTAATGATTGTATGTTTAATCTATTTTGTCTTTGCTCATTTTTGATACTTCATTTTCAATGGGTAATTTATGAAACAGATTTACTTTAGAACCAAAAGCAGGCAACTTTCCATTAATACACCTTTTATTTTTTACATGTATTTCTTTTTGAATTCCTTAAAGGGGTTTAATGTATGTTACCGGATTGATTTGTTCAGGAATCTTGGAATATTGTATGGGAAGGGGAGGGTGTTAGAGTGGTATGATGATGCTAAATATTGATGATGCTAAATGGTGAAATACTGAATTCCCAGTGATCCAAAGCAGTGGACAACATTAAAATATATAAGTATAATTTTGAAATACATTAAGTGATTTTTAGCCATTAAGCTTGATAGTTTATATTGCAGATACAAACTGCAATAGAAAAATTGTTAACAGGCTATAGAGATATTAATCAAAATCTATTTGTTGCCTCCCATCCGTAGGTAGAGATACAAACAGAAAATCAAGGAAATTAAATTCTAAAATTGCATTTCATTATTTTGCTTTCTTTTTTCATGCAAAAGTTTATTTTTCTAGCTTTTATTTAATATGAATAAAATCTTCAATATTTATTGTGAACAAAATCTAGTCATTTGATTTTGATATACACTAGTGATGAGTATAAGATTTTTTTCTTTTTCACTCACTATGTTCTGTATTCTTCATCTACATTAGTCTTTCCTATCGCTGTTTTCATACTTTATTCTCTTTTTAAATTATTTTGGATTCATATTTTATAAAGGGTAAAGATTAGTAGTCAGAACCTTAGTACCTTCCAGAATTTGGTTTTAACTTCACTTTTTCAACTTTTTCTCACTATTCGTCTATTGAAAGTGACCCTATGTATTTTTTAACTTTGCTGTAATTTTTTATTATTCTTTTATGTTTTTGTTTCCTAGCTGTATTCATATTAATCTACAAATTGCTGTAATTTTTTTCATTTTATTCAGCGTTCTGTTGTGGACATTTTTTTCCAGTGGATTAACCTTAGAATTTTTAACATTTATATTATCTAATTAGTTTTCTTTTGGACTGCTTTATTGTTTAAGAAGAATAAGTATATTTAAGATAACTAAGAGTAGTTTTATTCTGTTAAAAATAGTACTTCTTTGAAGATCTTTATATATCCTTATGAAACCCTGCCTGTAGGAATCCTTTGTAATGTAAATTCTTGAAAGTGGTCACTGAGCGAAAGGAATGCCTAAAAATTCATGTTTAAAAAATGAATGCAAGTATTTTAATGAAGCTGGCACACTAATTTCAGTGTTTATTATTCCTTCATTTCAAAGTAATCCCTTCATAAAGTAATGAAAGACAAAGTGCTAGAAAGAGTTTAAACATTAATGGGTTTAGAAACTAAATGTTTCTGTGGTTTATATAGGAAAAAAACTACCTAGTGGTCAGCATTAGGTTTAAGGTAGCAGAAGCAGATACTTGTAGCCAAGAGTTTTGATCTTGTATGTTAAAAGGATGTAAGGTGCTTCATGAAGTGTGTATGAATAAAGTTAGGCTTAAAATACATGAAGCCAGGGCCTAATATGAGACCCCATACTTGGAAAGGAGATGGAAGAAAGCCACTGATAACTGTTGCATAGGCTAAGGCTTGTGTTTAAGGGGATCATATTAATAAATATCTTAGGTTAGTCTTGAGACTCTGCTTTATGCTTATCATCCATGTAGTTAACTGATAGAGACTCCTTTACTATTCAGGATGGCCTAGTTTGGATACTGGCTTATGCTAAAACCCCACTTTTTGGAAATCGTGAGATGAAGGAAAGAAGAGGACAGACATAGTCCTTATAATCAGGACCTGAAGTAAAATGACTACTTTCTTGATTGGTGAGGGAATCTTTAAAATTTCCTGTATCATCTTAGAGCAGGAAGTTCTTTTTAAGCCCACTGTACGATCTAGTTCTCCATGAAGTGAGTAGATGGAGCAGAGATAATCTCAAAAGCATAGGAAGGGGTAAAAAATAAAAGAAACAAGTATGTTTAAGTTTCCACAGAGATGAAAGAAATTCTACCTAATACTAAAAAGGAAATAAACTTAGTAAATAGGTTTTTCTGAGGTTAAAAAGCTGCATTAGATGCCATCAAAGGGAGAATTCAAGAATTGGCATTCATTCAGAATGTAGCCCAGAAATAAAAAAGTAAATATGAAAGAGCAGTTGAGTGACTTTGATGTGGATTGAAAGGGTTCCAAAATATGCAGGGGAAGAATTCCAAGGGAATAGAAGAGACAGGTTTTGAAGAGGTAGTCTTTTAGAAAATTTCAGTCACATTTCCTCAGATCTAGAGTTTGTTGTCAGGAGTAAGATAAGTGAAAATCATTACACAGGCATTCCTTGTTGTTGTTGTTGTTTTTTCCTGCGCTTTGCAGATACTTCATTTTTTAAAAATTGAAGGCTTATGGCAACCCTTCATCAAACAAGTCTATAAGCACCATTTTTCCAACAGCATTATCTTTTAATTAAGGTATGTGTAATGATTTTTTAGACATAAATGTTTCTGCACACTTAATATAATATAGTGTGAACATAACTTTTATATAAACTGAGAAACCAAAAATTCATGTGACTCACTGTATTGTAATATTTGCTGTGATGCAGAGAAGGCAATGGCACCCCACTCCAGTACTCTTGCCTGGAAAATCCCATGGATGGAGGAGCCTGGTAGGCTGCAGTCCATGGGGTCGCTAAGAGTCGGATACGACTGAGCGACTTCACTTTCATTTTTCACTTTCATGCATTGGAGAAGGAAATGGCAACCCACTCCAGTGTTCCTGCCTGGAGAATCCCAGGGACAGGGGAGCCTGATGGGCTGCCGTCTATGGGGTCGCACAGAGTCGGACACGACTGAAGCGACTTAGCAGTAGCAGCAGCAGCAGTGATCTGAAACCAAATCCTTAATAGGTATAAGGTATGCCTGTACAGTATAACTGTAGAATATTGAGGCTTGGAAGAAAGTCTTGAAATATTTCATTAGGGATTGCCTGAACCTTTTTGCTGACCACAATGCAAGTAAGATTGAAATATTCAAAATAATTTCCCTTTCTACACTACATCATAGTCACAAATCTCGAAAGGCACTTTTAATTATTTCATGTAGTAAAGAGTTAAATAAACAGTTGAAGTGTGAATGTTAATAAAAGTAATATCAGCAAAAGCACTAATTAGCAATAATAGTATCAATTTAGAGAAAGAAAAATAGCAAACCTGAAGTAATTAGGAAGAAAGGAATAAAAAAAAGTAGAAATGGAAATTAAGTAGAAAAAGAAATGATAGAAAGGTCTACTGATTCAAAATATTGGCAGTTTGAGTTCAATACACTTAAAACTTACTGGTCTTATCTTAGGAATGCAAGGGTAGGTTAATGTTAGAAAGAAAGTGAAAGTGAAGTCGCTCAGTCGTGCCCGACTCTTTGCGACCGCATGGGTAGTAGCCTGCACCAAGCTCCTCCGTCCATGGGATTTTCAAGGCAAGAAGTACTGGAGTGGGTTGCCATTTCCTTCTCCAGGGAATCTTCCCAACCCAGGGATCAAACCCAGGTCTCTCACATTGTAGACAGACACTTTACTGTCTGAGCCACCAGAGAAGTCCTAATGTTAGAAAGTCTTTTACTTATATAGCAGATAATCATATCAAGGGGAAAATTGATGTAGAATGTTTATAAAAATCATTTGATAAAATAATAGCTGATACAGTGAACAATAACTTTGTGAGTAAACCATCAAGAGGGAAGTTCCATAGCTTGGTAAAGGTTATCACACAAACATTGTAGCTCATGTTACACCATTTTTAACAGGGAAATTTAGATGTATTCCCAGGAACAAGCACTAGAGTATAATAGTTGAAAATATAAAATTATCCGTATTTGCAGAATATACAATTGTCTATGTAGGAATTTCAACATAACCTAGACTATTGGACTAATGAGTATTCAGTAAAACTCCAAGAGAGAAAATTAACACTATAAAAAAAAAACAGCATTGTGTAAAGTAGTAATAAACAGGCCATCTAAGAAAATAGGAAGAAGAATGAATAAAATTTGGCATGAAATAGAATAAAATTCTGTTTCATACTCTTTATTTGAGTAACATAAAAGTATCTGGAAAGTACTAAAAGTCAGTAAGGATGGAGAGTACTAACTAGTGAGAGTACAAATCTGTATAACCCCTTTGGAGAAAAATTTGACAGTATTAAGGTTAAATGATCTATTCATTTTTCCTTCATTTAGCAACTATTTAATGAGTACCTACACTGTGGGCAACACCTTTTTCTTTCTTATGTCTTTCTTCTTTTAACTGGGATCTAGAGAAAATTTTATGTAGTTTTATAGATGAGGCTCATACAGTAATTTTTATTTTAATTTGTAATGGTGAAAAGAAAGACAAAGGAAGTAAAAGTCTGTGAACAGAACGATTGATAAATAAAATGTGGTATATTCAGACAGTTAAATTTTCTATTACAGTTAAAACTAGTGTGAACTAGAGCTTTAGGTACCATTATGGACAAATTTTAGAAATGCATTTTAAGGGACAAAGCAAGCTGCAGAATGATACATAATATATAGTACTACTTATATAAACACATACCTAAAGGGATCAGACAGGTGTATTTGGACTGCTATAGCAATAACTGAAAAAAGAAGCATAAAGAAACAAATATGGCTGTAAAATATTAACTGTTGTTGAAACTGGATGGTCTGTACCTTCTTATCTATCTTACTATTTATAATAAAAGTGAGTATTTCTGAAATGCTTCCTAAAGGAGGACTTATATTGCCAGTATATTTGAAAAATGATTGTATCCCTTCCCCTTTGGAGAAGTGACATGTGAAGACTTTGGTAAGATTGGTTTTAAAGACCCTAGTTTCTTTTATTTATCCAGCATTCCACAAACCTTTGACTCCTATAACTATTTATGACCATTTTGTATTTTAGTCTTTTCTCCTTATTGGAATTGTGAAAAATCAACTTTACTGGCTTAACAGATACCTTACATACCTCCTGTAATTGGATGTTGTGCTAGATAGTTCCTGAATGTTCTTGCCTGTATAACTGAAAATAAATTTTACCTGAGACTTGAAGGATGAAAAGGAGTTAGCTAGGCAGTTAGCAGAGGGAACTTCTTATAGCAGAAATGCAACACACAAAGATAAAATCTCTACCCCTACCATGGAAGCCATAAGATGTCCAGTAAGAGTAGAGCTTAAAGAGGCTAGATTCTAAACATTTAGCTTTTTCTGAAATTGATGGCATTTTAGTAAGAAAATGACATGATCATATTAGCATTTTTAGAAGTACCTTTCTGGAAACAGTTTAGGTGATGATTTGGGGTGTGTGAGGCTGGAAGCAGAGAGACTAGTTAGGAGGCCTTTTTTTTTGTTTAATCTAATTCCTAAGTAATGAAAGTTTATAGTGTCAGTGAAGGGGAAGAAGAAGAGAAAGGGACTGATTCTATAAATATTAAGGCTGCAAGATGCTTCTGAAAGATGAGAAAGAGGACAGAATATAAGGTAATTCCTATTTGTTTGACTTGGGAATATTCACTGAAAGGAAATTTGTAAGAATATAGGTGTTAGTGATGGGTATGGGAATAGTTTGGTTTGGACATTTTGCCATTTAGATGCGTGACACTGACTACATACTGAATTTTGGAACATTCAAGCTGTTACTCTGTTATTTGTTGCTTTAGTAGTTATGAAGTAGTATTATAATGAATTTTTATAATCCATTTACATTTTGTACCCCAGACTTCATCTAAAAAAGTTGGGCTACAGTTGATTCATTCAACAGAAATTCATTGAGAGCTCTTGTTTAAGGCATTGGAGCTGAAACTCCAGTACTTTGGCCACCTCATGCGAAGAATTGACTCATTGGAAAAGACTCTGATGCTGGGAGGGATTGGGGGCAGGAGGAGAAGGGAAAACGACAGAGGATGAGATGGCTGGATGGCATCACTGATTCGATGGACGTGAGTCTGGGTGAACTTTGGGAGTTGGTGATAGACAGGGAGGCCTGGCATGCTGCGACTCATGGGGTCACAAAGAGTCGGACACGACTGAGCGACTGAACTGAACTGAACTGAAGCTTGTCTGACCCTTCCCTTCATAGACTTTCTAACCATAGATGGGAGAGGAAATTCTGTATCAAAGTCAAATGGTCTGTTAATGTACTATTACAAACTGTTGATTAATGCTAAGAAAACTCCATTTGGTCTTAATGTACAGATATAATAAATTTTGTGAATAAGGAAGTGGATTCAGCCTATAAATGAAGTATACTCAATGGCTCAGGTTGGCTTCCTGTTTGCTTTCGACAGATGACTATGAAGATAAAACGGATTTTGTCTGTTGAAGTTTTGATTGGGAAAGACACAGGTATCTTAGGGCGTTAGTCTGTGATTAGTCATACTCTTTCTTTTAGGGAGGAAACTTTGTTCTGATGCTAAATAAAAGTATAAACTTTTACAGGGCATTCGTTTCTTCTAGTACCCAACTTACAAATGGGTTAGATGCCAGATCTCAAGGTAGCAAATGCAGGGGAGTTCTCCCCCAAGGTTTGTGTAGGTAAGTTTTACTTACTTTATGATGACACCAAGGAAAGTGAAAAAGCACCTATGAGTTTATTAAAATCACACCTGTTAACTTGTGTTTGAACTGACTGTTAGGTAGTGACTGTATGAGAATTGAATACTTTGCTGAGCTATTAATTGAATGGATAAATATGTCCATAATAGTTTTTTAATTTCTGAATGTTCATTAAAAGCTTAAAAGTTTTAAGAAGTATTAAAATAGCTGACTCTTGAAAGTCCCTTGAACTGCAAGGAGACCCAACCAGTCCATCCTAAAGGAGATCAGTCCTGGGTGTTCATTGGAGGTACTGATGTTGAAGCTGAAACTCCGATACTTCGGCCACCTGATGTGAAGAGCTGACTCGTTTGAAAAGACCCTGATGCTGGGAAAGATTGAGGGCAGGAGGAGAAGGGGACAACAGAGGATGAGATTGTTGGATGGCATCACTGACTCGATGGACGTGGGTTTGGGTGGACTCCAGGAGTTGGTGATGGACAGGGAGGCCTGGTGTGCTGCAGTTGCTGGGGTTGCAAAGAGTTGGACACGACCGAGCGACTGAACTGAAAATAGCTGAAGAATGTCGTAAGAGGTGTAATTATAGAAGAATTGGTGATGAAACAAACCTTAGGAGACAAATACTATTAGGAGAGCTTAGAACTGTTGCGTGAAATGAAAAGGAGGACTTAGAACTATTGCATGAAATGAAAAGGAGAACTTAGAACTATTGCGTGAAATGAAATTTTATAACAAAGATGGTCAGGATATATTGAAAGAAGGAAATACTATAATGATGATGAGGAGTGAAACCTTATAAAACTAAGCAAATACATAAGTACTTGAATAGGATCAATGTATGAGTGTAATATGAGAAATACCTGCTTATAAGTACAAACACTACAGTGACAGGATATTGGAGTATAGGACTTAAAAATCATGAAAAAAAATGAAAAGATTTATTCTGATTTTTAACAGTATCATAATATCTAAACTTAACATAAAACATTTAGATTAAGTTTGACTGCTACTGCTACTGCTAAGTCACTTCAGTCGTGTCCGCTTCTGTGCGACTCCATAGACGGCAGCCCACCAGGCTCCCCCGTCCCTGGGATTCTCCAGGCAAGAACACTGGAGTGGGTTAGGTGATGGTAAATGTGGAAAACTGAAAATAGCCATTGTTTAAATAATAGTTTATTTCTATTTCTCTTATATGTAAAATATCTTAGGTGATCTTTGCAATGGCAGTAGGTAGACTGACAGAGCATCAAAATTGTTAACATATTTTAATACTTTAATAAGTTAAGGAATATGTAATCATAACTATAACAGCTATCAGATCAGTCGCTCAGTCGTGTCCGAATCTTTGCGACCCCATGAATTGCAGCATGCCAGGCCTCCCTGTCCCTCACCAACTCCTGGAGTTCACTCAAACTCAAGTCCATCGAGTCAGTGATGCCATCCAGCCATCTCATCCTCTGTCGTCCCCTTCTCCTCCTGCCCGCAATCCCTCCCAGCATCAGAGTCTTTTCCAATGAGTCAACTCTTTGCATGAAGTGGCCAAAGTACTGGAGTTTCAGCTTTAGCATCATTCCTTCCAAAGAAATCCCAGGGCTGATCTCCTTCAGAATGGACTGGTTGGATCTCCTTGCAGTCCAAGGGACTCTCAAGAGTCTTCTCCAACACCACAGTTCAAAAGCATCAATTCTTCGGCGCTCAGCCTTCTTCACAGTCCAACTCTCACATCCATACATGACCACAGGAAAAACCATAGCCTTGACTAGACGGACCTTTGTTGGCAAAGTAATGTCTCTGCTTTTGAATATGTTATCTAGGTTGGTCATAACTTTCCTTCCAAGAAGTAAGCGTCTTTTAATTTCATGGCTGCAGTCACCATCTGTAGTGATTTTGGAGCCCAGAAAAATAAAGTCTGACACTGTTTCCACTGTTTCCCCATCCATTTCTCATGAAGTGGTGGGACCGGACGCCATGATCTTCGTGTTCTGAATGTTGAGCTTTAAGCCAACTTTTTCACTCTCCACTTGCAGTTTCATCAAGAGGCTTTTGAGTTCCTCCTCACTTTCTGCCATAAGGGTGGTGTCATCTGCATATCTGAGGTTATTGATATTTCTCCCGGCAGCTATACATTTTGATATTTATAAAAAATGAATATTACATAATAGAAAGTCACCACAGCAGCACAATTGTAGTCTACCCAATGTAGCAGACATTGGGTCCTATTTTAAATGTGGTGATTATCTTTTCAGTCCTATTTCTCATTCCTCTGTCTTGACCCTTGTGGACCTAATATTTCTACTAATGATGACAGCTAGCCACATTACACGTTACATATTCCATGAATAAGTTGATGTTTTAGTGATGGGGTGAGGGAGGAAGTCCTTGCAGGTGCCAGGCACTGAGCTCTTGAGGTGAACTGCTTCATTTTAAACCTCAGCTCCTGTAGATAAACCATGCATGAATGGCCACAAGAATGGTCAAAGCCTGGTAAGTAAGGCCTAGCAAGCATACCTTTGTGGACACTGATTGCTGCAGAGCCCCAAATGTGACGGAAATGTTTGAAGGCCTACTAGTGCAACTAGATGTAATTGTGTTGGTGAACCTGGGTGGCATCCATGAGTTGGAAAAAGAAAATCTGAGTCTTCAACAAAACACCCTATTGCAAAAACATCACTGCTAGGATGTCTGTGGCTTCTCAACTCAGACTGGGAAGTTGAGCTGCAGTGATTCTTTTGTGACTGCTCCTGGCTAAATTCCAACTATATGCTGGCACTACAAGCAGCCCACCATTGATATTAAGCAGCAACAGAGCACTTTTTAGAAGACCCTAGATGAGATGGACATTGGATGAGATGGACATTCCTAGCTCTGCCTATTTTGAGTCAAGGGTAGGGTTGATTTACTCTTCTGGGTCTAGAAGTCTCACTGTGCACTTACATGGAAGTCCCCTGCTGGTAATCTCTACATGGATAAGAAATCCAACCTAACCCCCATAAAACTTTGACAGCTAGTTCCAGTCACTGTAATGGTCCTGCTGGCCATGGTTGTTAGCATTGCAATCCTGCTGATCAACATCAGGAGAAAGTAGGGAAGTACAAGAAGGCAGGAATCCAGGACTGGGAAACTGAATATACACCCCAGCATATGCTTATAGGGGGGAGAGTCGGAGAACAGTGTTCAGACCACTTCAGGAGTGAAATTTGATTCTCGACTCAAGGCAGATATTGTACTTTCTTCACCAACATCCCATTCTTCTCACCTACTTGTCTCCATCCTAACAGTTCTTTTCCTAGGACTATCTTTCTTTCTGGCTTTGTGTCCCAACCTCTTTTAAAGACCCATTTCTAATATTCCTTCTTATTCTTAGTCCTTGGATAAGAAATCTGATTCTGTAAAAGCAGACACAATAATGTCATCTTGGATTGTGCTTAAAATAAAAGGTTAAGATTAATGAAGAAGAAACGCAAAAAGGCAAAATGGTTGTCTGAGGAGGCCCTACAGATAGCTGAGAAAAAAAGAGAAACGAAAGACAAAGGAGAAAAAGAAAAATATATCCATATGAATGCAGAGTTCCAAAGAACTGCAAGGAGAGATAAGAAAGCCTTTATAAATGAATCAGTGCAAAGAAATAGAGGAAAACAATACAGTGGGAAAGACTAGAAAGTTCTTCAAGAAAACTAGAGATACCAAGGGAATATTTCATGCAAAGATAGGCACAATAAAGGACAGAAACAGTATGGACCTAACAGAAGCAGAATATACTAAGAAAAGGTGGCAAGAATACACAGAAGAACTATACAAAAAGATCTTAATGACCCAGATAGCCATGATGATGTGATCTCTCACCTCAAGCCAGATATCCTGGAGTGTGAAGCCAAGTGGGCCTTAGGAAGCATCACTAGGAACAAAGCTTGTGGAGGTGATAGAATTCCAGCTGATGTATTTCAAATCCTAAAAGATGATGCTGTGAAAGTGCTGCACTCAATATGCCAGCAAATTTGGAAAACTCAGCATGGCCACAGAAATAGAAAATGTCATTTTTCATCCCAAGCCCAAAGAAAGGCAATTTCAAAGAATGTTCAAGCTAGCGCACAATGCACTTATCTCAGACACTCGGAAAGTAATGCTCAAAATTCTCCAAGCTAGGCTTCAACAGTATGTGAACCATGAACTTCCAGATGTTCAAGCTGGATTTAGAAAAGGCAGAGGAACCAGAAATCAAATTGCCAACATCTGTTGGATCATAGAAAATGCAAGAGAATTCCAGAAAAACATTTACTTCTGCATCATTGACTATGCCAAAGCCTTTGACTGTGTGGATCACAACAAAACTGTGGAAAATTCTTAAAGAAATGGGAACACCAGACCTGCCTCTTGAGAAATCTTTATGCAGGTCAAGAAGCAACAGAACTGGACATGAAACAACAGACTGGTTCCAAATTGGGAAAGGAGTAAGTCAAGGCTGTATATCGTCACCTTGCTTATTTAACTTATATTCAGAGTGTACATTATGTGAAATGCTGGGGTGGATGAAGCACAAGCTGAAATCAAGATTTTAGGGAAAAATAGTAGTAATCACAGATATGCAGATGACACCACCCTTATGACATAAAGCAAAAAGAAACGAAAGAGCCTGTTGATGAAAGTGAACGAGGAGAATGAAAATGCTGGCTTAAAACTTAACTATGAGAAAATGAAGATCATGGCATCCGGTCCCATTGCTTCATGACATATAGATGGGATAAGAAGGGAAACAATGACAGACTCTTTTTGGGCTCCAGTATCACTGCAGTTGGTGACTACAGCCATTAAATTAAACGATGCTTGCTCCTTGGAAGAAAAGCTATGACAAACCTAGACAGCATATTAAAAAGCAGAGATACTACTTTGCTGACAAAGGTCCATCTAGTCATAGCTATAGTTTTTCTAGTAGTCGTGTATGGATGTGAGAGTTGGACCAAAAAGAAAGCTGAGCACCAAAGAATTCATGCTTTCAAGCTGTGGTATTGGAGAAGATTGTTGAGAGTCCCTTGGACACCAAGAAGATCAAATCAGTCAATCTTAAAGGAAATCAGTCCTGAATATTCATTGAAAGGACTGATGCTTACACTTCAGTACCATGGCAACCTGATTGATGTGAAATACTGACTCATTGGAAAAGACCCTTATTCTGGGGAAGATTGAAGGCAGGAGGAGAACGGGTCGACAGAGGACGAGATCTTGGATGGCACCACTGACTCAAGGGACGTGAGTTTGAGCAAGCTCCAGTAGTTGGTAATGGGCAGGGAAGCCTGGTGTGCTACAGCCCATGGGGTTGCAAAGACTCTAATATGACTGAGCGACTGAACTGAACTCTTAGTCCAAGGATAAGAAATCTGATTCTCTAAAGACAGACAAATTAATGATATCGTTGATTATGTCTAAAATAAAAGGTTAGGATTACATTCTAGAATCATTAAAAGTGATGGAATACCTTTTGAAGGCTTAGATGAATTTAGGTGAGAAATAGCTGTTTTTCAATACATTACAAAGAGAGAAGTATCATCTTCATCCTGAATTATCTGCTAGTACTACTTATTGATGAGAAGAAAATTTGGCTTTATTTGGGCTTGCATAATGGCCATGTCATGTGGCCAAACCACCAACACATATGCTTCTCACTTAAAAGGGAATTTAGTTACCTAAACACATTTTTATTTTTTTGTGAAAGACTGTCCAGAAATTGTCAGGGTTTATTCTTCAGCTTGCCTTTATTATAGCTGATATTAGTAATGTTTTATTATATTAAAATACTTGTATATACTTTGTCACTAGTATTTTTTGTGACTTAATATTGCAAACTTAATGAAGTTTAATAAAATGTGAAGAAGATATATAACGAGAGAGTTTGAACTTGCATCAGAATAATGCCAATTAAAAAAAAAGAAACCTATATATATATTTTTTATCCTGAGTTAGGTTTTACATAAGAGGAAGATGTTTTAAATAGAACTTCAAATAGTAATTGGATAAATGAAATAGTTACTTTAGTCATGGTATTAACATACCAGGGTACACACCTTAGAATCATAGTAACTTAATTTTAACTTCAGAAATTAACTTCAGAAATGTTCCAATTTTATAATCCAAGGTTTTTCCCATAAATGATTAAATTTTTATACAGTAATCATTGTTGATCCATTTTAGATTTTTGAATGGGTTATTTTTCAACTCCTTTATTGTTTAAGATTCATGGTCACATATCATTATTTTGTGCCTATGTTAAAATGACATTTAGAACTGTTCCAGACTATTTCATAATCAGTTTAGTGCCTTAAGATGCCCAGGTTATTTGACAACAGTTGTAACAAAGTTCTAAACATAAACTGTATACCTTGCAGTTTTTGTGTTGCGTAGATTTTGAAGTATTAGCATTGTTTACTGTTTCTCAAAGATTCATGTATATTTACATATATCTACTGTTTACCAGCCACAGTGGAAAAATGAGCGAGTGAAGACAATCTTTTTATGCTATTTGTTGAGCGATGTCAATATTTTCAGGAGAAAAGATATTAAAGTTAAGTTTCTGATTCTTCCCTGAGTCTGTCTAATTCTTAGGGCTTCTCTGGTGGTCAGAAGGTAAAGAATCTAATGAAGGAGACCCAGATTTAATCCCAGGTCAGGAAGATCCTCTGGAGAATGGAATGTCAATCCACTCCAATATTGTAGCCTGGAGAATTCCATGGATTCTTTACCACCACAAAATTGTAAAGCAGTTGTCCATCAAATAAAAAATAAAGAAAAATTTAAAAACAAAGGAATACTTGAGTGGGTTGCCATTTCCTTCTCCAGGGGATCTTCCCTACCCAGGCATCGAACCAGTTTTTTCTGCATTGGCAGGCAGATTCTTTAATGCTGTGCCCTTAGGGAAGCGTAAATAAAGATGTATTGAGGTATAAATGAGATTTCTTAGCATTTCTTCTTTTGTCCACCTCAATAACTTTGGATTATGTGCTCTTGTAGTTTCTTACTGTATATGCTAACTAATCATGTATAAAACAGAAACTTTCAAAAAATTTTTCCAGGATTTGTTTCTAAACTGTTTTAAGAAAAGTATATATATGTTGATAACATTCCTTATTATATTCTGGGCTTTAGTCCTAAACCTTTGAAAAAGTGAAAATGACAGTTGCTTAGTCGTGTCTGACTCTATGTGACCCCATAGCCTATACAGTCCATGGAATCCTTCAGGCCAGAATACTGGAGTGGGTAGCCTTTCCCTTCTCCAGGGGATCTTCCCAACCCAGGGATTTAACCCAGGTCTTGTGCATGATAAGTGGATTCTTTACTTGCTGAGCCGCAAGGACACCCAAGCCTTTGAAAATGGAAGACAAAAAGGATTTTCCTCCTGTTGAGAACTTTTGATCTAGTACAGGATTTCTTAACCTGGAATCAAAGCTAGAATTTTTGATAAGCATGAACAGAGATGAAGAGAGTGATAACAAATTTGAAATTGATTTTTAAAAAGTAAGTGCATGGAGAAGAAACAGTGGTTGTCAGATCTTTCTATGCTACTCACAGAAGCTTCGGAACATCAATTTCGTTCCAATGGCTTCTCTTCCAAAAGAATATCAGGGGACATGTGCTCGATCCCTGGTTGGGGAACTAGCATCCTGTTACACAGAGTGGCGCAAAAAATAGAGATCAAGCCTTGAGCCTTTGGAGTTGGAGCACTAACTTCAAGACCCTAGACTACCAAAGAACTAACTCTAGGGAGTATCAAATAGTATGAACTGACACAAAGCAAACCACTTGAATAGAAGACCCAGCATCACCCAACCACCAGTAGCACCCTGTGCAGGATACCTCATCTAAACAAGAAACAAAACAAAAATATAAACCCAATCATCAGCAGACAAGATTACCATCTCACTTGCTCATAACTGGAAAAACAAAGAACAACAAAAATCTCAGCACACATCTCACTCTATATGAAGCTTACACAAACCACTGGTCCAGCCTTAGGAGGGCAAAAACCAAAAGGAAGAAAGAGTTCAACCTTCAAGCCTGGGAAAAGGAGACCTCAAACACAGTAAATTAAAAAATAATAATAATAAAGGCAGAGAAATGCTGCACAAATGAAAAAACAAACTAGAAACACAGAAGTCCAGATAAATGAAGAAAAAACAGGCAAACTACCTGAAAAAGAATTCAGAATAATGATAGTAAAGATGATCAAAAACCTTGAAAGAAAAATGAAGAAAATGCAAGAATCAATTAATAAAGATCTAGAAGAATTAAAGAATAAACATACAAACAACACAATTACTGAAATTAAATACACTCTAGAAGGAATCAGTAGCAGAATATCTGAAGCAGAAGAGAGAATCAGTGAGCTGGAAGATAAAATGGTGGAAATAACTTCTGAAGAGCAGAATAAAGTAAAAGAAAAGAACTGAGGATACTCTCAAGAGTCCTCACAGACAATATCAAACACCAACATTTGAATTATAAGGGTCTCCGAAGAAGAGGAAACAAAAGGATATGAGAAAAATTTTGAAGAGATTATAGTAAAAAAAATTTCCCCAACATGGAAAAGGAAATAGTCAATAAAGTTCAAGAGACGCAAAGAGTCCCATACGAGATAAAACCAAGGACAAACATGCCAAGACACATACTAATCAAACTAACAAAGACTAAACATAAAGAATATTAAAAGCAGCAAGGGAAAAGCAACAAGTAACATACAAGGGAAACCCCATGTTTAACAGCTCAGCTTTCATCAGAAACTGTGCGGGTCAGAAGGGAATGGCAGAATATATTTAAAATACTGAAAGGGAAAAGTCTACAACAGGATTACTATACCTGGTAAGGATCTCATTCAAAATTAATGGTGAAATCAAAAGCTTTTCAGACAAGCAAAAGTTAAGAAAATTCAGTGCCACCAAATCAGCTTTACAACAAATGTTAAAGGGACGTATATAGTCATGAAATACAAGAGAAGAAAAAGATCTACAAAAGCAAACCCCAAACAATTAAGAAAATGGCAGTAGGAACATATATATCAATAATTACATGTAAATGGATTAAATGCTCCAACCAAAATATACAGACTGGCTGAATGGATACACAAACAAGACCCATATATATGCTATCTACAAGAAACCCCACTTCAGACCTAAAGACTCATATAGACTGAAAGTGAGAGGATGGAGAAATGTATTCCATGTGATTTGTGCTAGTGACTCCTTTTCAACAGTTGTAGTTCTTTGAGGGTTATGATTACTTGAAACAATGCAAACTAATCTGACATTAATAGTTTTAGAGTATGTGTATATGTTGTGTTGTTTGCAGCATCTTTGCTCAAATATGAATGCTTTCTGATTACAGAAATTCTGTAGTGTATGAATACACATTTTCAAGAAAGTCACATATTTCATAAGCTCTAGTAAAACTCCAACTTTCACTTATCACTCAGAGATGCTTGTCTAGATATATTTCTTGTTAGCTTTTCCATGTGAACTTTGATGTCTTATACATTAAACTTGGTTGTGCTTAGGTCTTTTCTTCCTGTCCATTTTAAGTAGGTCTGACAAATGTTAATCTGTATTTTTACTAAGATCCGATATTTTAACTGAGAAGAGTGTGATTAACAGGGTTTTTCTGGTAGATATGGTAGGAAATCATTAGTGTATAATATCCATAGCCTAACTTTGGTTTTGAAATACCAATACTTCATAATTTAGTCATTTTGATTTCAGAAGGTACATTGTGGACGTATATTCAATACTTGGAAAATGCTGTTGCCAACTTTATGACAACATTCATGCATTAACTGCAAGACAGGTGTATTTTCACTACAGTCATGAGTTTTAATAATCATGTCATCATATCCACACATATATCTTCGATTTTTCTGCTATGATATCACTTCCTGATCATTTATAGCCGGCCATTTCACACCTTTTCCACATACTGATACAATAGTAGGTTATTCTTAAGTGATACTAAGGACTGGCAAGATTTTTTTTAAGGTGTTATTTTAAAAATCCTTTTAGAACTCTTTGGTTTATGAAATGATATTTACTCATTTAATAAATTGTAGAAGGACTCGATCGATCCCAGAGTAAAATGAAAGAGAAAAAATTAGTTAGGGTGACTTTAACTCCACTTTTCTACTAACTTGAACATTTAATTCCAGAATAACCTTGTGTTACTGGTTGAAGCCCGCCTCAGCAGCACAAAGCAGTTGAGAATCCTGGCAAGAGACTGAAAAGATTTAGGACAGTCTTTTCTAGTGTAATTAATAGTACCCCCTTTCATCCTTTAAGTTTTTCTAGTTAGTATGATAAATTGTAATGGCACTCCAATAATTGGTAAAGAAATTAACTGAAGATAAAGAAGTTACAAGATTGAAGTTTATTGATGAGGCTCAAAAGGCACAGTGTGGGTATAAAACATTGTGTTTAATGAACAGAGATCATGCCAGGTAGTATGGAAATTTAATGATTTCGAAGGGGAAGTAGTTCCTCAGTCTCTTAGATATATTTGGGGTATTTGAATTTAAAATATTGATGGTTTTTCAGATGATCAGAAGTAAAAATTATGTATCTTAAAATATTGGATATATCTTTATTAACATTTTAGAATTGGCTTGGGATGCTTTGATTGGGGTGGAAGGGAAGACGTTGACCAAGAAACAGGTTCGGTTACATAGGGGAGAGAGAGAGGGTAGGGGGTGACCCTAGGGGATAATTAGTGTATCATAAAAAGGGTGGGTAGTAGGAGGGTAAGCCACTTGTCAAGGATCTTAAAGGCTGATGAGGTTTGAATGCTGATAGAAACAGTGTGGCTTTCCTATGAAATTAAAGCCAATTATCATAAAGCACAAAAAAGGAAGTATGTAGTATTATGAAGCCATTAGGGAGAATAGCCAAGTTTCAGACTACATTAAGGATACAGAGACATTGAATTGTTTAAACCATGTAGAGGAATTTTACAGTAAACTGCTAGTTCTGGATGTTTTCAGAGAAAATAGTTGAAAGGAAAATAGTTGGAGAGTGAATTAAGAGAAAGAAACCAAAAACTGTGTAGTATTCTAAAGCAGGAAAAAATGGGCTAAGTGGTTTTAATGTTTATAAATGATACAGGGTATACAGTCATTTTAAGAGATTTACCGACTTCAGTTTTCAGAATAAACGTGGCTTAAGATGATTTGAAAATTCAATGCATTCAGTTCTCCAGGTATTTTTAGCTTTGATTGACCTAAAACTGAGCCTTATTAGACAATAGTGGGGAAAATGCTGCACTGTTAGAAGACAAAATTTTCATTATTCAGTTGAGATGGCCTTGAGAGTCACTGAACATCTTTTACCTATAGTTTCCTTATCAGTGATTGTTATTGTGCACATTAGGCTCCTTGTGAGAATAAATAAGGCTAATTTATGGCAGTGTGTTGTGATACAAAATATTTTAGTCATACTTGGTTTATGATAAAATTCAAAGCTCACCTTTCAGTGAGACTTAATGTGGTTTTGATTCTGTGTTTTGGGCTTGTATTTGTAGATATTATAGGGGAATTTTAGAATGCATCATGCTAAAATTTTGGTTAAAGCTGGAGAAAGTTATAAAGAAAAGTATTCTGGGAGGTCATGTTTTAAGCCAAGGCAGACCTCGCCAAGCATGTGTAATGTAAGTTACCACAAATTAATCATGTTCTTTTGAAATGTGTATTAGATAATGTACTCTAATAAAATGCTGCTTATAATAAAATGCTGAGGTTAAAAAAATAACTAATTTGGACATTTTTAGTTGTTTTGATATCAGTATCTCTTCTAGTAAAGGACTGTTATGAGTATGCAAAGAAACATAACAGTTCAGAATAGTTCCATTAATTCTTTGACAGTAATTCATGCAGAAGAGAAAAATAAAGGCAAGTATTGACTGTCTTTCTCATATCTTGTTGTTCATTATATTACTGTTAAGTTGTTGGCAACTCTTTGCTTATCTCTCAAATCATGTATTTAGACTTGCTGGTTCATGAAATAAAAACATCTTGAATCACTAATTTAACTTAAACTCTGACATTATTGGTAAGTATTGGGTTGGCCAAATAGTTCATTTGGGTTTTCCATAAGATGGTATAGAAAAACCTGAATGAACTTCTGGCCAACTGTATAGCAGGCTCCATTTTCTCTTAGGTTTTCCATTATCAGCTCCTGCTGATGGCTTACTGAAAAACAGGTGGTCACTGTTAACTGTTATTTTAAAAACATCTGTTCAATGTGAGGCAAACTCCCTTAGCTTTCTTTAAAGTGTATACAGCTTCTTCTGGTCAAGTTTAATGCATGAACTCCTCTCATGCCAGATACTAGCTACACGCTTATGATATGTTTGTGTCCCTCCCTGCCCCCACGTCCCTCCCTCCAAAAACCCTCAAGATTAAGTATTTTTGAGTATCAGCAACTATGACAAGTACTTTTTGTATCTAGTATACCACCTTCTGCAGTAAAATGCATATATTCAGCATTTAGTAAATAGTTGACAGTGACCTCACACCACTCAGAATGGCTGTCCTCTCAAAGTCTACAAATAGCAAGTGTTGGAGAGAATGTGGAGAAAAGGAAACCCTTGTACATGATTGTTGGGATTGTAAATTGGTACAGCCACTGTGAGAAATAGTGTGGAATTTCTTAAAAAACTAAAAATAGAACTGTATAATCCCAAGAAATCCAGTCTCCGCAATATATCTGGAAAAAATGGAAACACGAACTTGAAAAGATAGATGCCTCTCATTGCTCTCAGCAGCACTGTTTACAATAGCCAAAATGTGAAAGCAACCCAAATACCCAACTGTTGAATGGATAAAGAAAATGTGATATATATATATACACAATGGACTATTACTCAGCCTCAAAAAGAGAGAAATCTTGCCACTTGCAATAATGTGGATGGTCCTAGAGAATATTATGCTTAGTGAAATAAGTCAAAGAAAGATAATACTGTATGATATCACATGCAGAATATAAAAAATAATACAGATGAATATATATGAAAAAAGAAGCAGACTCAGATATAGAAAACAAACTAGTACTTATCCTGTGGGGAAGGGAAAAGTGGGGCTGTGGGATTCAGTTCAGTTCAGTTGCTAAGTTGTGTTCAACTCTTTGTGACTCCATGGACTGCAGCATGCCAGGCCTCCCTATCCATCACCAACTCCTGGAGTTTACCCAGACTCATGTCCATTGAGTTGGTGATGCCATCCAACCATCTCATCCTCTGTCGTCCCCTTCTCCTCCCACCTTCAATCTTTCCCAGCATCAGGGTCTTTTCAAATGAGTCGTTTTCGCATCTGGTGGCCAAAGTATTGGAGTATCAGCTTCAGCATCAGTCCTTCCAGTGAATATTCAGGACTGATTTCCTTTAGGATGGACTGGTTGGATCTCCTTGCAGTTCAAGAGACCCTCAAGAGTCTTCTCCAACACCACAGTTCAAAAGCATCAATTCTTCAGTGCTCAGCCTTCTTTGTAGTCCAACTCTCACATCCATCCACGACTACTGGAAAAACCATAGCTTTGACGAGACGGACCTTTGTTGGCAAAGTAATGTCTCTGCTTTTTAATATGCTGTCTAGGCTAGATTGGCTATGGGATTAAGACATACAAACTACTATGTATACAATTGATAAGAGTATATTGTACAGCACAGGGAATTGTGAAAGTGAAAGTCGCTTAGTCGTGTCCTACTCTTTGTGACCCCATGGACTGTACAGTCAATGGAATTTTCCAGGCCAGAATACTGGAGTGGGTATCCTTTCCCTTCTGGAGAGGATCTTCTCAACCCAGGGATTGAACCCAGGTCTCCTGCATTGCAGGCGGATTGTTTACCAGCTGAGCCACAAGGGAAGCCCACAGGGAATTATAGCCATTATCTTATTATTACAACTTTTAATGAAAATATTTGTAAAAATACTGAATCACTATACTGTATACTTGAAACTAATGTGATATTTTAAATCACCTATATTTCAATAAACAGTTTTAAATAATACAAATGAATCTATGTACAAAACAGAAACAGACTCACAGACATAGAAAACAAACTATTGTTACCCTCAAAGGACAGAAGTAGTAGCGGAGGGACAGATTAGGAGTATGGGACTAACAGATACAAACTACTATACATAAAATAATTAAGCAACAAATTTACTGTATAGCACTGAGAATTATATCAAATATCTTGTATTTGCCTATAATGGAATATAGTTTGGAAAAGAAAAGCTGAATCAGTATGCTATACACCTGAAACTAACACAATATTGTAAATCAGCTATCAGTTCATTCGCTCAGTCGTGTCTGACTGTTTGCGACCCCATGGACTGCAGCACACCAGGCCTCCCTGTCCATCACCAACTCGCTGAGCTTACTCAATCTCATGTCCATCAAGTTGGTGATGCCATCCAACCATCTCATCCTCTGTTGTCCCCTTCTTCTCCGGCCTTTGATCTTTCCCAGCATCAGGGTCTTTTCAAATGAGTCAGTTCTTCGCATCTGGTGGCAAAGTATTGGAATTTCAGCTTCAACGTCAGTCCTTCCAATGAATATTCATGACTGATTTCCTTTCGGATGGACTGGTTGGATCTCCTTGCAGTTCAAGGGACTCTCAAGAGTCTTCTCCAACACCACAATTCAAAAGCATCAATTCTTTGGTGCTCAGCTTTCTTTATACTATATAGTTTTTCTTTATAAAGAAAAATAAAGTATATTTCTGTATGCTGCTGCTGCTGCTAAGTCGCTTCAGTCGTGTCCAACTCTGTGCGACCCCATAGACAGCAGCCCACCAGGCTCTGCCGTCCCTGGGATTCTCCAGGCAAGAGCACTGGAGTGGGTTGTTATTTCCTTCTCCAGTGCATGAAAGTGAAAAGTCAAAGTGAAGTCCCTCAGTCATGTCCAACTGTTCGCGACCCCATGGACTGCAGCCTACCAGGCTCCTCCGTCCATGGGATTTTCCAGGCAAGAGTACTAGAGTGGGTTGCCACTGCCTTCTTAGATATTTTTTTATACTAAATCATACTCTATACTTTATTTTTCTTTATAAAGAAATATAAACTATATTTCTTTATACTTTATACTAAATCAGCTATGCTGCTGCTGCTGCTAAGTCACTTCAGTCGTGTCCGGCTCTGTGCGACCCCATAGACGGCAGCCCACCAGGCTCCCCCGTTCCTGGGATTCTCCAGGCAAGAATACTGGAGTGGGTTGCCATAAATCAACTATACATCAGTTTAAAAAGTGTTTTTAAATGTTGGAACTTTGAATCCCCAGGATTTTGTTTCTTTTCTTAGAAGTAAATCATGTTTTTCCTGAAATAGTATTGTTCACTAATATTTCCTTTAAAAGTCTTTAAAATTTTATTTATTTATATAATGCAACACCATTCAGAATCTTAGGCATTGATTTTGAAATTGCTGAAGTGATTGAGAAAAACAAATTACACTTAAGTGGCCAAGAAAATTCTAAAAATAAAGAGTAACAAGGGACTCTGTCTGCCATTTAGTAGACTGTAAAACTGCAGAAAACATTAATGTTGGTGATTGGCTCAACAACTGGAAAATGGATCCGCTAAGCACAAACAGACCTAAGCATATATAATAATTTGTTAAAAATTATACCCTTCCTATTTGTTTCTCTTCATAGTTGTCACTTGATTAACAACTTGAAAAAAAATGCAGCACTTCCTCTCCTATAATACACCAAAGTCTAAGTGAGTAGAGTGTATTTCTGGTGGTCCATTGGTCAGGAGTCTGTCTGCCAGTGCAGGGAACACTGGTTCCGTCCTTAGTCTGGGAAGATTCCAAATGCTGCTGAGCCTGCATGCTCTAGAACTCATGTTCTGGGACAAGAAAACCCACCAGAACCAGAAGCCTGCACAGAGCAAGGAAGACCTGGCTCAGCCAAAAAAAAATTTTTTTTAATGTAGTAGAGAATTAAATATACACAGTGATGTCATAAAACAATTAGAAAAAAGTTATATGAAAAATAATTGGATTGAGAATGCTAAAAGCAAACTTAAAGCAAACATTGTACTTGTTTAAATGTCTTTAGTATTTAGCCTTTTAGAATTATATAATATCTACTTTCTGTTTAGTGTTTCTAATTTTAAATTCCAGTTTAATGTTTATATTTCCACTCAGCATATCTGTTTTTGTTTATTCACCTAGTATTTCTCATCCATATCTTTATTTTCTTCCTTTTTTAAGCCAATTGGTTTATATGTATGTACATGATTTTTTAGAGAAATCAAAGAATACAGGGACTATAATTGCAATTTGTCATGACTTTACCTACTTACTCCCAGTCCTGCTTCTCAAAATAATATTTTCATTTCTTTCAACATTCTCTTCTGATATTTATTCAACATAATTACTCACTTTTATTTTGGACAGCGTTGTGCTGATTGAATATGATGAACAGAAGGTATTAAATACAAGCAAGCCGTAGATATATGCAAAATACAGGGCCATAACTCAGAAACATTAGGGGCCCCATGGCCATCTCAGTTAAGTATTTGGGCATTCAGTGGTTGGGACATGTCATCAAAATAGTGAACTAATGTGATGTTTTGTGGAATGTAAAGATGATTAAGATACCTGTGGACTACTTTGGTGGTAGACTCAAGTGTTGCCCCTGATGGCTTCCTGGTATTCATGCTCTTGACTCATCCCATTGACTGTGTTGAGACCTGTGACTTGCTTCAAACCATCAGTTATAGCAAGGGTGATGGAATGCAATTCTTCTTTTTTTTTTTTTTTAATTTTATTTTATTTTTAAACTTTACATAATTGTATTAGTTTTGCCAAATATCAAAATGAATCCATCACAGGTATACATGTACTCCCCATCCTGAACCCTCCTCCCTCCCCATACCATCCCTCTGGGTCGTCCCCGTGCACTAGCCCCAAGCATCCAGTATCGTGCATTGAACCTGGACTGGCATCTCGTTTCATACATGATATTTTACATGTTTCAATGCCATTCTCCCAAATCTCCCACCCTCTCCCTCTCCCACAGAGTCCATAAGACTGTTCCATACATCAGTGTCTCTTTTGCTGTCTCGTACACAGGGTTATTGTTATCATCTTTCTAAATTCCATATATATGCGTTAGTATACTGTATTGGTGTTTTTCCTTCTGGCTTACTTCACTCTGTATAATAGGCTCCAGTTTCATCCACCTCATTAGAACTGATTCAAATGTATTCTTTTTAATGGCTGAGTAATACTCCATTGTGTATATGTACCACAGCTTTCTTATCCATTCATCTGCCGATGGACATCTAGGTTGCTTCCATGTCCTGGCTAACCCTTTGTTATACAAGATTCTGTCTTGCTAGGCGATTTGGTCTAAGGATTGTGATTGTTGGTTGACAAAGTAATTGATCATGTTGGGGAAGTCCATGTGGCAAGAAACTGTGGGCAACTTCTTGGATCTGGAACTTGTTTCCAGCAAATAGCCAGCAGGCGGTCAAGGTCCTCAATTCTTTAACCAACCACAAGGAAATAAATGCTCCCAACAACGTAAGTGAGCTTAGTAGTAGATTCTTTCTCATTTGCACCTCCAAGTGATAATGTAGGATAGCAAATGCCTTGATTGCAGCCTTGTGAGACCCTATGAGAGGATTCAGCTGAGTTGTTTCTAGATTCCTGACTCTCAAAGATTGGGATATGTAGGTAATCACGAAGCTGTTTATGACAGCTGGAAAATTAGCATAGTGCTGAGGCAGCACTGTGGAAGTTGTACTTTCTTGTCCATTCCAGATAAAAAATACTGAGTGGTCCTTGTAAATAAGGAAAAAAGACATTAGCCAGATTGTGTGTGTGTGTGTGTGTTCAGTTGTGTCCACCTCTTTGCAACCCATCAACTGTAATCCACCAAACTCTTCTGTTCATTAGATTTCCCAGCAAGAACACTGGAGTGGGTTGCCATTTCCTCCTCCAGAGGATCTTCCTGACCCAGGGATCAAACCCATGTCTCCGGCATCTCCTGCACTGGCAGGCAGATTGTTTACCACTGAGCCCACCTGGGTAGCCCAACCAGGTTGGTAGCTGCATATCAATTGACAGGGTCTGCAGGTGCCATAGGTCACCAAGTGATTAAGCTTACAATAATCCATAGTTGTTCTCCCGTTTCCATCTGACTTTGGTGTTGGCCAACCTGATGAGTTTAGTAGGGATAAGATAGATTTCTCTACCTCTCCCTCTTTGAAGTCTTTGGTTAAATTCTGTAATTCCCTCAGGGATGTTGTATTGCTTCTAGTTTATTATCTTGGTAAGGAAAGGAAGTTCCATGAACTTCCTTCAGACATTCCTACCAAAATGCCTCTTATTCCACAGGTCAGAAAGTTAATGTGAGTGTCTTCCAGTTGCCAAGTATGTCTGTTCCAAGTATATATTCAGGAACCAAGGAAATAACCACAGGGTGAATTCCTGGACCTTTTGGCCTCATTCTTGGTCAGGCTGGAGTTAACAGCTCCATGTATATGATTTGACATATATCATGTATCACCATAAACCTCTTTCTTAAATTAACTTCTGAACCACAGTGCCAGGAATTAAGGGCTATTCAGAGACAATGTTTATTAATAACTGTTTCATTTTTATGATACACAATACCTCCAATTAGTGGCTGCAAGTCTCTGGGGAAGGTTAAGAGGAGGGTATATGGTGTGACTTAACTTCTGCAAGGTCCTTTTGTAAGGGACCTGGTTTCCACTTTATTCAGCTGACTCTGCATCTGTGAGCTAACTCAGATTTGGGAATGAGAAGGCTTTAAGTGCTTGGTGAGAAGCTAACTTGATGAGAAGGCTTTAACTCTGCACTATGTGTTGGTGACAGACTTCGGGCTACAAGACCTAGCATTTTTCCTGTTATAAAAGTAAACATGGACTGCACACCTGTTTTGTTCCTGGGGGCACTGTAACCATTTAGCTGCTGCCAATGATAAGTACATCCCTGTACAGATGGTAATGTACCCACCTTGTCTTTGGTGCTTAAGTATATCCTCTTGGACTGTGTTACCTTGGCTCTCATCATCTCCATTGAAGCCTGGAAGCTCTTCTTGATGACCACATTCCCTGCAGTCTTACCAGGCTCACAAAGGAGAGTAATCACAGACCTTTGTAAGGATGGTAGATGTCATTCCTCCCTGCACTAATGCTCTCTGGGCTCTCTTGTGTAACATAGATGAAGAATGGCACTATGAAATTCTCACATGGTAAGTCCAGTTCAGCTCCCTAAATCATTACATTCTTTACTCCTTCCTTCCGTATCAATGCCAAGAAAGCTCTGACATCTCAACCTTTAAATCCAGCTTTTGGTGCACTGATTAGATAATAATGATCACCACTTTCTTTCTTTTTTTTTTTTTTTAACCACTTTCAACTACATGAACTAGTGTATTAAATCTGTTCTCTCTGCCAAGGGTACCCATGTCAATTAATTTGTCCAGATGTGGCATTATATTTTACCCCCTATGGTCAAATACTTTAGGAATCCACTCCACACGTTTCTCTAGTTTCTTCTGGGTATGTAAGCTGTCTCCTCTTGGGTCATAGAGTGTACCTGTCCCCCCTGGATCATGCTGAGTTTTGACTCTAGTTATGAATCTAATGGCCAAAGGAGTTGGCTGTGGTGGGTCTTTAGGAAAATGAGCATAACCCTTCAAGAATTTTTCCATGTGAGATTATCAGAAGATTTTTAAGCCAAAGAGGGCTAGTGTTCTTAGACACTGGAAAGCAAGCTATTTCCACCTGTATAGGAGGCTCCTAATTACCAGGGGAGGGTTAGGGAGTAGGGAAGGGGTCAAAATTGTTAGTTTCATTTAAGACCAACTAGATGCTTCATTCGAATTTCAGGATCTTACTCTTTCCCCGTTAAGGTTTTAATTTTCAAATGAGAAACTGGAGACTGAATTTAGCTGATTTTTGTAATTCGGCAGTGTACACAATTAAATTTTTAGTTTGACTTTCAGCAATGTCAGCTCTCTTGTTCTCACAATGTGACTTAAGGTGAGAGTTAATGGACTTGAACCTTTCATTTTCTAAGTGCTCAGTTGTCATCATTACTACCATAATGGGAGGTATCCTGTGCTGTACTAAGTCATTCAGTCATGTCAGACTTTGTGACTCTATGGACTGTAGCCCGCCAGGCTCCTCTTGTCTGTGGGTTTCTCCAGGCAAGAATACTGGAGTGGGCTGCCATGCCCTCCTCCAAGGGATCTTCCCGACCCAGATATTGAACTCAGGTCTCTTATGTCTCCTGCACTGGCAGGCGGATTCTTTACCATTAGCATCACTTGGGAAACCCAGTGGCAAATATAGTAGCCAGGTAAGTTCCAAAGGCATGTAGTTGAGTTGACACTTCATCACGATGAAACACAGCTGAAAGGTTCATTGGTTTCCTGAAACTGCTGTCTGCCATATATTACTAGCATCCCATTTGCTTGGCCAGGATCTCAGCCCTGTGCTTAATCCCCAGGACATGACCAAACCAGTCCCCAAATCTCATCTTTACTGGTTTATCATTTGGAACCATTCCCAGGACTATTTCTATACCTATCTGGATTCAGTTGCGAGTTGAAAACGACAGAGTTTTAATTGGTAAAATGTATTATACATAATTACTAAACTATGATAGAAGAGTAACTATAAAGATGTAAAGATAACACTAAATCTTATAGGGCTGAAGGAGATTTCTCAAGGAAAGACAGCCTTGGAAGACAGGGTTCCCTAGGCAGGAGTTCAGACCTTATTGGAGAAAGTGGAGTTAGAGCCTATTAAATAACAGAGAAGTTTACTGGATTGCCTTAACCAGAGCTGGTTCACAGTTACTGGGCAGCAGAAAACAATACTGAGTTATAGCCGTGTTAAGCATGGTAGACAGTTGTACATGAAAGATGGGGGCACTGCTGCCAGCATGAGACCTGAAGCATGCCAGTGTCTGTGTCAGTAGGCCTGCATCACAAGGGTAATCACTAATCCCAGGCTGGGGTTTAAGGTTGCCAAAGGACTGCACACTCTTGTCATGAGCCTGGGATAAACACCACTGGATTTCCTTTTATATAATTGCTGCTATTGGACTATATGTTAAGAGCAAGAATAACTTGACCGACATATGAAAAGGAAGAGAGGCCCCTTTCCTCTTGCAGTGTTCTTCCAGAGCTATATGCGAATAAAGCTTAAATAGTGCTTACTGTGAAAGAGAAGTAATAGTGCTTACTGTGAGAGAAATATTTGCTCATTAGTACAGAGCAGATAATTGAAGGGTAACTTTGGAGTTGAGGCATAGTAAACTGGTAACGTAGTAAACTGGTAATTGATGGAGATTTCCTTAAATGTCTGGTGTTGGCAGCTCTTTGCTTTCTTAAGAGAGAGGCAGGTTGGATGCTCTGTGTGTAGAAGTGGAGTTTGTATAGGCTTTCTGATATAAGATTTTATCTCGACTTTACCCTTTTCCTCATGAATTCCATTTTTATATTTTTGTGTTGAGATTTGTTTCCCCATTCACCTTCCAGGATTTTAAATTTATTCTTTATCTTAAATTGGTCCAATGAATATTTAAATTTTAAAGTCTTTTTTTTTTTTTAACTTCCAGAAAGTCTTTTCATGCTTTAAATCTTCCATCTGTTTCATATATACCCAATTTTCTTTTTTCCTTCTTGATTGCTGAGTCTTTTTGGCGTATTATTTTGCTTTGCCTTCTTAAGACTTGTTTTAATTTGGGTGGTCAAATCCAATTATTAGGATCCTTCCATTGCCAGAAATTCATGAATAATGTGTGTTGCCGTGGCCTCCATTCCTGTGAATATCACACTAACCAATAGTTCTATTAACTGGATAGTGTTTTCCCAGCTTTAGGAGTTAGGAGGCAACTCACCTTACAGTAATAATCCCCTGTAGTTCCTCTGAGGCCAGGAATATAAAAACTTTATATTAAGAGAACTGATATTTAAAATATCACTTTAATGTATTTGTACCATTTTACTTACATATCACTACTATAGTACTTAACTTCAGACCTAGTTAGGTTATCACGTTAAACTGAAAAGTATACTTGTTAAAAGTGCTTTCTATTTCAAAAGCTGAATAGTACAAAACAAAAGAAAAACAGAACAAGATTAGTGTCAAGTGTGAAAGTGGTTTATTTTTCTGAAAAATGACATTGAAATGACATTACAATAAGTGATTCCATTCCTAACTCAGGAATAAAATCTGCCCTGTCACATGATGGGTCACAGCATTTTTTTGAGTTTAAAACAAATTTCTCTAAGCAATAATACAGTTGGGTAAAAGGACAGTGATAAGGTGATCAGACTGGCCGGAAACTGCAGTTAACACAATAATCAACAAGAAAGAGCAGCCTTTAGAGAACTCTGAAAGAAGAATATTTTAGCTTATATCTGAGGTTAAAATAACAATCTAGTTTCATGGAATAATAAAAAACTCTTCTCAGTCTACCTATGTCATATTTATTTTTTTACTTGCATTCAGAGGAAATATGTAAATGGTATTAGTAAAAGCAGTGTTGAAAAAATATCTAAAATCTTTCTTTTAGGTTTACTTTATGATGCTTAGAGGCAAATCTAAAACTCATTTTAAACTATGATATTGACTGCTCCACATTTTTTTCTGTTTCCTGTTCTTATCCATGACATTTGTATTTTCGCTTTAGTTTTTCTTTCTCAGTTTTTAAGCTATACTTCTAACTACTATAAATTTATTATACTGTCCTATATGTGTAGAATGTTAAAACGTATAGCAAATGTCATGATTTTTGTCACTTCACTGTTATCTGTGATTCAGGTGCTGGCTTATGGTTTTCTCTTTGAGGATCTCTAACTTCTCAGAGATTATCATTTTAGTAAAGTCTTAGATTTAAACTTTTTGTAATGAATTGAGGACAAGCCTGTCAGTGTCACAGTTTGAATTTTTGCATATCTTTTTCTGTGCTACTATAAATGCGTGTGTGTGATATCATCTAAGAGTAGAATCATATAGTTCTCTTTTCACTTAACATGTCACAAATAACTTTATATCGTTAGTGCTAACGTTGATATAGCTCATTTGTATAGTTATATTTTATTCTGTACACATATAATGTAATTTTGTGAAACGTTCTTCTATAAATATTTTAGATTGATACTTTTGTCCCAGTAAGCAGTACTTAACGTATCCAGGCAGATGAGTATTTTTTCTGTGTAGGAAGAAGAAATACATAAATATTTATAGACAAGAGGGCAGATTTTGGCAGACATGACTGGCCACTTAACCAAATTTATTTTTCCTTTTTCATAGTGGATAAAGTTCCAGGAAGGTACTGGCCAAAACAGACTTCATGCTTCCCATTTATCTAGATGTGGCTAGTTTATATGTTCTTGCTAATGAAGTATTAGACAAAGTATTATATACTACTTCCAAAGCTGAATTATAAAAATCTGCCATGCTTTTCTGTTTTTTTCTTCCATTAGCTGGCTTTGGACTTCTCATGATCAACCTTGGAAGCCTCTTATAGAGGATGACCTTATATGACCTTATAAGGTGATAGAGGATGATAGAGCCTCTGTCACCTTAGCTCCCAGAGAATGATTGTGTGACTTGTATTTTATATGTTCTTCTATCTGAGAGATTGTGGGTGTGTTATTAGAAATGTTTTTTTCTTGTAATCTTGGAGTAATATCTTTCTCTGCTCCTTAACTGAGAGCAACCAACATTTAAATGTAATGTGTGTTTCTTAAGGTGGAAGCTTAAATCATTGGTTTAGAACTTTCTTTTGTTATAAAGTATGTGAAGCTATAAATTTCCCTCTAAGCACTGTTTTAACTGCATTCTACAAATTTTGATATGTTTTACTTTAATTATCATTCAGTTCAAAATATTGCCTAATTACCAAAACATTTGGGATATTTCATATAACATTTTTGTTGCTGATGTCTAATTTAAATCCATAATGTTCTGAGAATTTTCCCTGTGTTTTTTTATCCTTAAGAACCCATAGAGGCTTTCTGTTAGGTCTTTTGGTGGAATGTTCAGTGTGTAGCTGTAAGGAGTGTGTATTCTGTAATTGTTGGTATTATGATTGTATGTTGATTAGATCATTAGATCATGCTTATTAGCAGTGCTGTTCAAATCTTCTATATGTTTACTATTTTTTGTGTTTGCTTCTTCCCTCAGTTACCAATAGAGGTGTAGTAAAAATCTCGCCTATGGTTGTCTATTTGCATATTTTTCCTTGTAGTTCACATTTTGCTTTATGTATTTGGGGAGTCATTATTTGGTATATAAAAATTTGTAGTCATTTTATCTTCCTGATTATTTACCACTTTATTATTATAAGGTTTTTTAAAAAAATCTTTGTAATACTCCTTGTCTTGATTTATTTGTCTAATATAACAATCATAACAGCATTTTATAGTTAAAGTTTACATGGTATACATTTACTCTCCATTTTACTGTAACCTATATGTGCTGTTATATTCCAGGTATGTCCTTGTAAATATCATGTGATTGATTTTTATTCAGTCTGGATTTTCTGTTTTTCAGTAGTCTTTATTAGTCTATTTGCTTGGTTTTATTTTAGTTTTCTTTGTGAAGTTTTTATGTTGCTTTAATTTGAAGGTATCTTTTTGCCATATACAAAATTCTGGATAGGCAGTTTTTTTATTTTCTCCACCTTTATTGAGATATACTATATGTGTGTATTGTGGGGAGAGGAATACTAATTCATCCATGAGAGAGGAAGAAATCCTGCCATTTGCAACAACTTAGATGAACCTTGAGGCTGTTGTACTAGGTGAAGTACATCCAAGAAAGACAAACACTGTGTAACACTTATATGTAGAATATAAAAAAAAAGATACTGAAGTTATTTCCATATTTTGACCATTGAATGCAGTGAACATAAGAGTGTGGATATTTCAATAAAATCCTGATTGCCGGGGACCAGCCCCGGCTGATCCAGGGTATTCGAAGGAGAGACGGCGTAGGCGAGGATCAGGATATAATAGCTTCAATTAGATATTAATTAAAGATATAAAGAGTAATAGAATAAGGATAGCTCAGTAGGAAAATTCAGTGGAGAAAAGAGGCTGAGTAGCTTGGTTTACGCGGGAGACCAATAAAACTTCAAGACAAGAAGTTTGCACCACTTACGTAGGCCGCAGGCGTCCTTCCGTTCTCCCGAAGGAGAGGAGACACTGAGGCCTCCCCGGTCGGATCTTAGAAGCCCAGGCAAAATTAGTAAGCTTGGTGGGTTCCGCGCTCCAGATGGAGACTCAGCCAGAGGGAGAGAGAGACATGGGGAGACCAGTATTTTGAGAAACTGATCCCAATTCTTTATTTTCCATGGTCTACTTTTATACACTGAGATGTTATGCAAAAGTCACGTGGGGACAGCAGTCCTGACTTTTATCAAAGTCAGGTGCTTCATACAAAGGTATACAGAGGTCTTAGGGGTGTTACATCATCTTCTGGCCAGGGGGGCCTGCTGACAATTTACGACCCTCTCCTTGTGACAGCGGTCAGTCAATCAGGACACTTATTTCTCCAGGGCTGATTATTCTCAAAACAGACGCCACCCAAATAAAGTTACATTCCTACAGGGTGAGGGTGTAGTGGGTTTTAGTTAAGGAAAGAATTTACTTAGCCTAAGGTCTAACGTGATTAATATCAAAGGTTAATTCTATATATTCATTAATGTGTATAAGGGCAGGGGATATGGAGACTTAGCAACAAACATTGGCTCAACAAATGAAAAACCCTTCACCAACACAATTTCTAATTAGCCCATTATACTTATACTAATAGTTTTCTAACTTCTCTAAAGAACCTGTTTTTAGAGGGTTTAAAGCATCTTGTTCCTCTCACGGTTGGGAGGCTGTGAGCAATCACATGTGGCTGGACGAGCCTGTCAGGCAGGCTAGAGAACCTTCAGAGGAGTTTGTAGGTTAAAACACTCTTATCACGCCCAAGAATTATTATTAACTGGAGCTCTAGGTTAACTCCTTCTCCGAAAGAGGTGGTGGGGGACAGCCCCCCGTAAAGTCAGAGATGTAGGTGAGAGCACAAAGTAGTAAAGTAGGCAGGCTCTGGTTATGGGGGTAGACGCTCGAGGATTTCCAGGGGGACTCCTGAGGCTCGATCCCGCCTTTGCGTATGTCGAGCCTCCTTCCTCATGACCTTTGCCATGGGCGGAGTACCTCACTCTGGCCCCCAACACCTGATTTTATTTTCTTTATATATATATCCATAAGTAGGATTTCTGTATTATATGGTGGTTCTAGTTTTTAATTTTATGATGAACATCTGTACTGTTTATGTAGTGGCTGTACTGGTTGACATTTGCACTAACATTGCACTCTCACCAATGCTTGTTATGTCTTATATTTTTGATAATAGCCATTCCAAACTGGTGTGGCATTAATATCTCATTTTGGTTTTAATTTGCATTTTCTTGATGATTAAATGATGTTGAGTGTCTTTTCATGTATTTCTTAGCCATTTGTATGTCTTTTGTGTAAAACTATTCAATTCTTTACCTGCTTTTAATTGGATTGTTTTCTATTAAAGTTAGTGATTTATTAATTTGATTTAATATAGAAATGGAGCTTTACATTGCATAGAAATGCAGCTGTTTTCCTTATGTTGGTTTTGTATCCTGTAACTTATTGTTGCATCCTGCAACTTGTTGACTTGTTTTTTCATGGAGTCTTGAAGATTTTCTATATGGAACGTCATTATCTGCAAAAACATTTTTTTATTGCTTACTTTTCTATTTGGATACCTTTTATATGTCTTTTAAAATATATTTTCTTTTTCTTGACTGCTTGCTCTGGCTAGGAGAGTTGAACAGGAGTGATGATAAGAGTGTACTTTTAATCTTTTACTCTATTCATGTGGTGTATCACATTTATTTTAACATTTTGCACCATCCTTGCATCATTGAAACAAATCCTGATTAGTCAAGGTATATGATCCTTTTAATATATTGTTGAGTTTGATTTGCTAATATTCATACAGGATTTTTGCATCTGTGATCAGGAATATTGGCATTTTCTTGTGTTATATTTTTGTCTGGCTTTGGTATCAGAGTAATATTGGCCTCATAAAATGTGTTTGGAAGCCCTCCACCATCTTCCTAGAATGTTTGTTATAAGTCACCAGTGAAGCCTTCTGGTCCTGGACTTTGTTTGTTGTGAGGTTTTTAATTACTGATTTCAATCTCCTTGCTAGTAACTAGCTAGTTCAGATTTTCTATTTCATCATGAGATAGTCCTTCTAGGTTGTATGTTTCTAGGAATTACTCATTTTTTAAAATCAGGTTTAATTATTTATTTAAATATTTGGTCACACCCTTGCAGCATGTGGGATCTTAGTTCACTGACCAGGGATTGAACCCACACCCCCTTGTTGGAGGGCAGAATCTTAACCACTGTACCTCTGGGGAAGTCCTGAAATTTAGTAATTTTTTCCCTAGGTTCTCTAATTTGTTGGCCTATGATTGTTCACAGCAGTCTTTCATTATCCTTGCATTTTTGTGGAATCAACTGTAATACCTCTTTTATTTCTGAATTTGTTTATTTCAGCCTTTTTTTCTTGATGAGTCTAGATAAAGATTTTGTCAGTTTTGTTTACTTTTTCAGAGAACCAGTTCTTAATTTCTGCTTGAATCTTTATTATTATAGTTCTGTCTCTCCACTGATTTTGAGCTTAGTTCCTTTAAATTTCTTGAAGTATAAACTTAGGTTGTTAATTTGAGCTTTTTCTTGTCTCTTGAGATGGGTGTTTATCAGAGTGAACTTCCTTCTTAGAACTGCTTTTGCTGTATCCCATGAATTTTGGTCTGTTATATTTCCGTTTTCATTTTTCCCAAGAGAAAGAGAAAGCAATAGAGAGGAACTACAAAAGCAGCCTGAAAGCAATTAATAAGGTGGCAATCACACATACATATCCATAATTACTTTAAATGTGAATGCACTAAGGTCTGTAATCAAAAGATACAGTAATAGATAACAAATTTCTATTTATACCAATAAAAGTGTATCTCATTAATATATTATGTATTGAATTCTTCACTATAGTCCTTACATTTTTCAGTTTCAAAATTTGTTTGGTTCCTTTGTTGTTTCTTTGTTGAACTCATTTTGTTCTTGTATTTTTTTTTTTCCTGATACATTAGTTTTTTTTTATCTGTGTTCTCTTATAGCTCTCTGACCATCTGCAGGGTGATTATTTTGAATCTCCTTGTCAGGCAAAGATCTCCTGGATCGGCCAGTTGTTGTAGGCTTACTATGTTCTTTGGTAGAGATATATTTCCCTAATTCTTCATAATCCCAGTTGCTTTGTTTTCATGTCTGTTCATTTGAAGAAGCAGTTAACCTATTCCAGAATTTATAGACTGAATTTGATAAGGGTCAGCATTTCACCTGTGAGTGAGGGTACACTGGCACATGCTGTGACCCTAGGTAAGTGATGCAGGGTGACAGTGTGGGGAACATGTGGTAGTTTGGATCCCTGTGGGCATGATGTGTATTTAGCTCAGGCCACTGGACTACACACCATTGACAACTGTGTGGTTCTTGCTCAGCACTGAGAGGAACCTTGTAGTAGTTCTAAGCAGGGCCTTCACTAGGGATTTATCAGCTAGGGACCAAGGCAGGCTGTTGTAGAGGCCAGTTGCAGGCATACATACAGTGATGAGGGCCACTGCAGACAACAAGGATTGGTGCTAACTATGGCCCCATTGGCTAAACTGGAGTTCCTGGCCATCAGTGTCATCTCCTGTGGTTGCACACAACTCTGCTCACATGTGCACACTGCTTTGAAGGCTGGCAGAGGTCATTGGGCTGGGTTGTGCAGTGCACAGCTTGGAGTGGCTAAGTATAGGTGGACTTGTTGGTACTGGCCAGTGACAGGAGGCAGGGCCTTATCTGGGCCCACAAGAAGCTATGGGGTGCCTTTGTTGTAGGTGCTCTCACTGGTGGCTGCATATCCCTCCCATCCCTTCTGTGCATGCTCACTGCAGGGGAGGCCAGTGATGGATGTCAGTCTGGTAGTGCACAGTTGGAGGGACAATCCCTGAGCATGAACACAGTGGTCTGGTTCAGTGTAGGGAGGTGGTGTTAGGCTGGTATTTTGCATTTGTGCAGCTGCAGCAGCCCCAGTTGGCTGTAGGTGTGGCTGGCTGGCTCCTTGGTGGGTAGATTCAGGGGGCTGGCATCTTAAACTCTCACAGCTGTAGAGAGCTATAACATATTATAATCTTTCCTCCCCTCCTCCATTGTGTGTGTGTGTATTTCTTTATTTTATATATTTATAAAATATAAAATATCCTTATTTATAAAATAGCCACTGTAGTGGCTACAGTGTAGGTTTGGTATTGGCGGGAAAAGGGTACAGAGAGACTCAGGCAGTTGGCATCAATGAACACAAACACAAATACCTGTGGGGGGAAAGCTGGCAAGGTCTGTAGGGGTCTACAGTGACTATGGTGGCCTTTGGCTTTCTCGTTGGTGAAATTTGCTGAGTTTGTCTGAAGAGCCGTTCTGTGAACTGTGATACCTCTGACTGCTTCTCTGTTAATAATATTACTTCTGTTTTTATTCCTTGTTCATAGCTGGGTCAATAACATCTCAGGTTGCTGGGCTTGGTGGAATGAAACCAAAGCAGAACCTCTGTACAATGCTAAGGAAGCTGGTCAAGTCACCTCACACTCCTTTTCTTGGCAAGAAGAGTTCTTTTTAGCTGTGGAAGATTTCTTCTTAGCACTGAAGGGTGCCAGTTTGGGGGATGGGATGATGCAGGCAAAATTAAGTTAACCTTCATTTTCTTCTAATGTGAATGTTCTCAGTTTTGTTGTTCTTAAAACTTCATAAGTGGACTATAGAGAGCTCCTGGATCTTTTTTTGTTCTTGGATAGCTGTTCAGTCATTGGTTGGTTTGTTTTTTAAAAAAAGATTTAGTTGTTTATATATGGCTGCACTAGATCTTCCTTGCTGCTTGAGGACTTTCTCTTGCAGCAGGCAGGGGCTACTTTTCATTGGAGTGCGTGTGCTTCTCATTGTGGTAGCTTTTCTTTTTTTTTTCTTTTCTCCCAACCCAAGGATCGAACCCACATCTCTTAGGTCTCCTGCATTGGCAGGCAGGCTCTCCACCACCAGCACCAGCTGGAAAGCCTATTGCTTCTTACTTTTTATAACTCAACAGTTGTGATTTGCATTTCTAAGAGCACTTTCCTATTCTCTCATCATTACCTGTTACAGTTTCATCAATGTATTATCTTTATGAATTTTGTAAGCATACATATAATTTTCCAAATCTTCTTATTTCTTCAGAATAACTTAATATGATAATTCAGATTGGCTCCAGCTTTTTAAAATTGTATGTAGTTTTCAATAGTTGATTTTCTCTATTGAATCATACTAACAGAAAGGATTCTAGCCAAATTGCTGTGCTGTGTGCTATGCTTAGTTGCGCAGTCGTGTCCAACTCCTTGTGACCCCATGGGCTGCAGCCCACCAGGCTCCCCCGTCCATGGGATTCTCCAGGCAAAAACAGAGTGACTAGCCATTCCCCTCTCCAGGGGATCCCCCCAACCTGGGGATCGAACCTGGGTCTCCTGCATTGCAGGCTTTACCTTCTAAGCCACCAGAGAAGCCCAACAATGCTTACTGTGCACTTATTATGAAGCAGGGTTTGTGCTAAATGTTACACATACCGTTTTATTTAATCTTCACAACAACTAGGCACTACATAAGATCATCCTCATTATCCATGGCCACTGCAAGTTCTCTATCCCTCTTTAAGGATAAAGCTGCTTCACACAGAATTCTGCTCACATCCCAGTCTACCCACTTACAAGGAACAAACACTTAAGCAAAAGGAGATGATCCCCCCGCACACCCCTGACCATTGTATGAATCTTAGTTTCTCATCTGCTCCCTCTGAGTCAAAAGTTTTCTGTCCCTCACAGCTGTATTCTATCTTGCTTTGCTCTTTTGAGGATTAGCTTGGCAGTTATGCTTTGATCTTCCTGCCAATCCCAGCCACAGGATGTAACCTTCCTTACATGTCTTTTAGAGACTTACGCAAGAAGGCAATATTATATGTTTTTCAAACTTACAAAATTTCTATGAACAATTTATATCACTGAGGCATTGGAGCATGGGTTCTGTAACTGCAGCATATGGGCTTAGTTGCTCCGCAGCATATGGAATCTTTGTTCCTCTGCCTGGGATGGAATCCATGTCCCCTGCTTTGGCAGGAGAATTCTTAACCACTAGATCACTAGGGAAGCTCCAGACATTTATTTTTATGGGATGATGGAAAAGCTGGGTTTTATTCCAACCAATAGGCAATTTTTCTTTCTTTCTTTAAATATATCATACCATTATTCACTGGCTTTTATTATTTTCTTTGAGAAGTGTGCCATATATCTTATTCTTTTATCTCATGTATGTACCCTATGGATTTTTTTCCCTCTTTATTAAATGTTCCCAGCTATTCAGTTTTGATGTACCTTATGAAGTTTTTATTTTATTCTCCTCTTCACCTATCATCCAGGGCCCTGTAAATTCTGACAAGTTGTATCTTCCGTGTGCTTGTGTCCATACTTGGTAATGTCTCTAACAGTTATCAGTCTGCCAGTCTAAGAAAGGCTTATCTTTTTGGAGTTAACTGTTTAGATTCTTAGGATGAGATGATTGTATGGCATCATCAACTCAATGGACATGAAGAAGCTCTTGGAGATAGTGAAGAATAGGGAAGCCTGGTATGCTGCATTCCATGGGGTTGCAAAGATGCAGACACAACTGAGAACTACCACCACCATTGTATTTTCTTTATACTTTAAAAACAAAATCTACCAGATGCTAATGTGTTGAGAGAGAGTTGTTATATACACCAGCTTTTAATAAAGGGTCTTCCCCTTAAACATAGAAGGAAATATGATTGCTCCTCAGATCACTAAAGAAGAGAAATGTTCAGTCAGAATGGGTTAAAATCCATTCAAACAATTTAGATTTTTTTTGCCAGTGAAAATCTGTATGTTTGGGAAATTGTACTAAACCCTATGGAAAATAATAACAGAATAAAGATTTTAAAAATTGTAAAAAACAAACAAAAAAAGTGGCTGATGAAATCTAGAATTGGTGATATGTGGAGCACTGAATATCAATATCGTATGTTGCTGGAGGAAGTATAATTTAATATACCTGTTTTGGAAAATAGTATGACATTGTGTACTAAACCTCAATGTATATGTATTGTTAATAAGTCTGCTACTAGGTATGTATACAGCAGAAAAAATGTTTATGTGAGGATATGTATATAGTTGTGTTCATAATAATTTTATTTGCAATAGCCCTAAAATGGAAACAACACTCATGTACATCAATAGTAAATTGGGTTATAAGATAAAGTATGATAAGTCAATGAAACACTGTCCAGCAGTACAAACAAGGAATTACTAATAACACATAGTAACATGACGAAATCTCACTGATAAAACACTGAAATAAATCAAACACCAAACATAATAGTATTTACATGAATTTCAAAAGCATATCTATTGTTAAGGAATAATAATTATTTGCTTGCTGAATGGTTACTAACTAGAAGGGAACATGAGGCAGCCTGTTTGAGTTCTGGAAGTGTTTTTTATATATGCATTTTGGTTATGGTTATACAGGTGCATGTACATGTAAACTTTCTTCAGGGAATACCCTAAGATTTCTGCATTAATTATACAGTTGTAGCTAAGTACAGAAATTTATTTAAAACTTTTAAAAAAGTAATTTTTATCTATTTCTTGTGCTTCCCCTTCACCCCCAGCAAAACTCTTAATAGTTATGCCTGGTAGTATGCTAAGTGCAATTACATTAAATTTATCTAACAATTTGGAAAGACTTTCTTGATGCAGCATGAAGCTTATTTAATATGGAACTTATTTAAGTCATTTTCTATAACCTAAAGGTGTTTTTATAATGATCTTCATTAAAATTTATATAGTCCTTCAATTTGTTTTTAGATGATTTTGTTGTGAGCAGCATTCTCAATCCATTTATATTTCATAATATTGCTAATGTTCAAATTTGATTTTGTACATTTATCTTTTGTCAGTTGTCAAATTTTTTATTAATCTTTAAATCACATTAGTAGAGACTCAGTAGAGAAGGAGAATTGTACTTATTGTTATTTTACTAATTTTTGCATAAACTAAAATCTTTATGTGTTAAATGCTTAGGGATGCATCCTTGCCTCATTCTTCTTAGAGCTGAAAAGTGTTAAAAGTTTCCACAAGAAGTATGTTTTAGATTTGTCTTTATGTTGTTTACCAGCATATCACATAACCCCAGTTTTTCTAGACATATTTTTATTACGCATTCAGTTCAATTCAGTCGCTCGGTCGTGTCCGACTCTTTGCGACCCATGAATCGCAGCATGCCACGCCTCCCTGTCCATCACCAACTCCCGGAGTTCACTCAAGCTCACGTCCATCATGTCGGTGATGCCATCCAGCCATCTCATCCTCTGTTTTCCCCTTTTCCTCCTGCCCCCAAACCCTCCCAGATTCAGAGTCTTTTCCAGTGAGTCAACTCTTCGCATGAGGTGGCCAAAGTATTGGAGTTTCAGCTTCAGCATCAGTCCTTCCAATGAACACCCAGGACTGATCTCCTTTAGGATGGACTGATTGGATATCCTTGCAGTCCAAGGGACTCTCAAGAGTCTTCTCCAACACCACAGTTCAAAAGCATCAATTCTTCGGTGCTCAGCCTTCCTCACAGTCCAACTCTCAATCCATATATGACCACTGGAAAAACCATAGCCTTGACTAGACGAACCTTTGTTGGCAAAGTAATGTCTCTGCTTTTCAATATGCTATCTAGGTTGGTCATAATTTTCCTTCCGAGGAGTAAGTGTCCTTTAATTTCATGGCTGCAGTCACCATCTGCAGTGATTTTGGAGCCCAAATAAATAAAGTCTGACACTGTTTCTACTGTTTCCCTGTCTATTTGCCATGAAGTGATGGGACCGGATGCCATGATCTTCGTTTTCTGAATGTTGAGCTTTAAGCCAACTTTTTCACTCTCCTCTTTCACTTTCATCAAGAGGCTTTTTGGTTCCTCTTCACTTTCTGCCATAAGGGTGGTGTCATCTGCATATCTGAGGTTATTGATATTTCTCCCGGCAATCTTGATTCCAGCTTGTGCTTCTTTCAGCCCAGCATTTCTCATGATGTACTCTGCATATAAGTTAAATAAGCAGGGTGACAATGTACAGCCTTGACGTACTCCTTTTCCTATTTGGAACCAGTCTGTTGTTCCATGTCCAGTTCTAACTGTTGCTTCCTGACCTGCATACAAATTTCTCAAGAGGCAGGTCAGGTGGTCTGCTATGCCCATCTCTTTCAGAATTTTCCACAGTATATTGTGAACCACACAGTCAAAGGCTTTGGCATAGTCAATAAAGCAAAAATAGATGTTTTTCTGTAACTCTGTTGCTTTTTTGATGATCCACCGAAAGTTGGCAATTTGATCTCTGGTTCCTCTGCCTCTTTTAAAACCAGCTTGAACATCTGGAAGTTCATAGTTCATGTATCCCTGAAGCCTGGCTTGGAGAATTTTGAGCATTACTTTACTAGCATGTGAGATGAGTGCAATTGTGCAGTAGTTTGAGTATTCTTTGGTATTGCCTTTCTTTGGGATTGGAATGAAGACTGACCTTTTCCAGTCCTGTGGCCACTGCTGAGTTTTCCAAATTAGCTGGCATATTGAGTGCAGCACTTTCACAGCATCATCTTTCAGGATTTGAAATAGCTCAACTGGAATTCCATCACCTCCACTAGCTTTGTTCGTAGAGATGCTTCCTAAGACCCACTTGACTTCACATTCCAGGATGTCAGGCTCTAGGTGAGTGATCATACCATCGTGATTATCTGGGTCGTGAAGATCTTTTTTGTACAGTTCTTCTGTGTATTCTTGCTACCTGTTCTTAATATTTGCTGCTTCTGTTAAGCCCATACCATTTCTGTCCTTTATTGAGCCCATCTTTGCATGAAATGTTCCCTTGGTATCTCTAATTTTCTTGAAGAGATCTCTGGTCTTTCCCATTCTATTGTTTTCCTCTATTTCTTTGCATTGAGTGCTGAGGAAGGCTTTCTTATCTCTCCTTGCTAGTCTTTGGAACTCTGCATTCAGATGCGTATATCTATCTTTCCTTTTCTCCTTTGCTTTTCACGTCTCTTCTTTTCACAGCTATTTGTAAGGCCTCCCTAGACAGCCATTTTGCTTTTTTTCATTTCTTTTCTATGGGGATGGTCTTGATCCCTGTCTCCTGTACAGTGTCACAAACCTTCATCCATAGTTCATCAGGCCGTCTGTCTATCAGATCTAGTCCCTTAAATTTATTTCTCACTTCCACTGTATAATCATAAGGGATTTGATTTAGGTCATACCTGAACGGTTTAGTGGTTTTTCCTACTTTCTTCAATTTAAGTCTGAATTTGGCAATAAGGAGCTCATGATCTGAGCCACAGTCAGCTCCTGTGGCTGTATAGAGCTTCTGTATCTTTGGCTGCAAAGAATATAATCAGTCTGATTTTGGTGTTGACCATCTGGTGATGTCCACGTGTAGGGTCTTCTCTTGTGTCGTTGGAAGAGGGTGTTTGCTATGACCAGTGCGTTCTCTTGGCAAAACTCTATTAGTCTTTGCCCTGCTTCATTCCGCATTCCAAGGCCAAATTTGCCTGTTACTCCAGGTGTTTCTTGACTTCCTACTTCTACATTCCAGTCCCCTGTAATGAAAAGGACATCTTTTTTGGGTGTTAGATCTAAAAGGTCTTGTAGGTCTTCATAGAACTTTTCAACTTCAGCTTCTTCAGCCTTACTGGTTGGGGCATAGACTTGGATTACTGTGATATTGAATGGTTTGCCTTGGAAACGAACACAGATCATTCTGTCATTTTTGAGATTGAATCCAAGTACTGCATTTCGGACTCTTTTGTTAACCATGGTGGCTACTCCATTTCTTCTGAGGGATTCCTGCCCGCAGTAGTAGATATAATGGTCATCTGAGTTAAATTCACCATTCCAGTCCATTTTAGTTCGCTGATTGCTAGAATGTCAACGTTCACTCTTGCCATCTCCTGTTTGACCACTTCCAATTTGCCTGATTCAGGGACCTGACATTCCAGATTCCTATGCATTATTGCTCTTTACAGCATCGGACCTTGCTTCTATCACCAGTCACATCCACAGCTGGGTATTGTCTTTGCTTTGGCTCCATCCCTTCATTCTTTCTGGAGTTATTTCTCCACTGATCTGCAGTAGCATATTGGGCACCTACCGACCTGGGGAGTTCCTCTTTCAGTATCCTATCATTTTGCCTTTTCATACTGTTCATGCGGTTCTCAAGGCAACAGTACTGAAGTGGTTTGCCATTCCCTTCTCCAGTGGACCATATTCTGTCAGACCTCTCCACCATGACCCACCGGTCCTGGGTGGCCCCACAGGGCATGGCTTAGTGTCATTGACTTAGACAAGGCTGTGGTTCTAGTGTGATTAGATTGACTAGTTTTCTGTGAGTATGGTTTCATTGTGTCTGCCCTCTGATGCCCTCTTGCAACACCTACCGTTTTACTTGGGTTTCTCTTACCTTGGACGTGGGGTATCTCTGCATCGCTGCTGCAGCAAAGCGCAGCTGCTGCTCCTTACCTTGGACGAGGGATATATGCTCTTTGGTGCCTCTCCTGACCTTGAACGTGGAGTAGCTCCTCTAGGCCCTCCTGCGCCAGTGCAGCCATTGCTCCTTGGGCGTGGGGTAGCTCCTCCCGGCCACCGCCCCTAGCCTCGAGTTGGGTAGCTCCTCCAGGGCGCCGCCCCTGACCTCCGACGTGGGGTAGCCCCTCTAGGCTGCTGCTGTGCTGCCACAGCCTGGAACTCTTGGCCGCCCCCCCTGACCTGGGACGCTGGGTAGCTCCTCTCGGCAGTTCCTGTGCCATCGCAGCCTGGCAATCTTAGCTGCTGCCCCTGACCTCGGACGTGGGATAGCTCCTCTTGGCCACCGCCCCTTGGGCATAGGGTCCTCCCGGCTTCTGCCCCTGACCTCGGATGTCGGGTAGCTCCTCTCGGCAGTTCCTGTGCCATCGCAGCCTGGCACTCTTAGCTGCTGCCCCTGACCTCGGACGTGGGATAGCTCCTCTTGGCCTCTGCCCCTTGGGCATGGGGTCCTCCTGGCTTCTGCCCCTGACCTCGGACGTCGGGTAGCTCCTCTCGGCCGTGTTTGTGCGCTCTTGGAGCCACCGGCAACTTCCCTGGTGGCTCAGACGATAAAGCATCTGTGTACAATGCAGGAGACCCGGCTTCGATCCCTGGGTCGGGAAGATCCTCTGAAGAAGGAAATGGCAATCCACTCCAGTATTATTGCCTGGAAAATCCCATAGAGGAGCCTGGTAGGCTACAGTCCATGGGTTGCAAAGAGTCAGACACGACTGAGCAACTTCACTTACTTATATGAGGTTTATTAAGCATGGCTCCAGGATTTTTATCAGATACCTTTTGAGATCTGGTATTATAATCATTTAGTTTTCTTCTTTACATTGTTGATTAATTGAATTGAATTCCTAATGTTGAATCATCCTTGTGTTCCTGGGGGAAAATGTATTTTATTATATATGGTCTTAATTTTGTATTATATATATAATTTAATATATGTTATACATGTGATTTAATTAAGTAGTTTTCGTGTTTAAATAGCTGCACATAGAAAACCAATAATTTATTGAAAATTCATTTGCTGTAATATCAATTAAAATTTTTTTCTTTCTTTTTCCCCCCCCCACAGTCTGTGGTCGATGACTGGATTGAATCATATAAACAAGACAGGGACATTGCACTTCTGGATTTAATCAACTTTTTTATCCAGTGTTCAGGATGTCGAGGTACAGAATGTTGGAATAAATGATGTACACTGAGACTTTGTCAGTCCAGAAGTTTCAAATTTACTTTACCTTGTGTTAATCATTTTATAATTCATTCTGGAATTCATTGCTAGTCTTTTGTCGTTAACTTATTTTATTTAAAAATATTTCTCATTTTCTTAGTTTAATTTTACTCATAACAGATTTCTGAAATTTTAATGTTTTGAAGGAAATCTGAAATTGAGGAGTTTGTGATTTGACTTTTTAGATCACAAGATTTTATAGTTAATGTTTACTGGTATTATTTGTATATATGCTGTATGTTGTGAACTGTGCCAGTTGCTAACATTCATTATTTTGAATCCTTATCTTGTAGACAAAGTTCTTGAAGCATAAATGTTTGAAGGTAACATAAATATGAAAATCAGGTTTAAGTTTACAATCATTTGGAATCCATAGACAGTTTATTAAAAAGTGAAAATTTTTTTATCGTATTAGTTGGTAACTGATAGAGATCTTTTTTCTGTAGAATAAATATTAACAGGTTAAATTGTACCGTATGGGATAAATCAGTTGGTAGACACCTTTCTTTGCTTATCAGTGCAGAAAGGTGATCTTCTATTGAGGTCACTGATCAAATTGATTTCTTGAAGGCTTTCTTATTTCTGATGAAGTTATCACTCAGCATATTAACATAAGAATTTTATCGAATATTTACCAAGTACCTAGGTTATTGTTCCTATGTATTTATGTATGTACGTATGTATGTGTATATATATATATATATATATTATCAAGACAGTCTCTGCCCCAGTAACTATTAGAATACGTTTAATTTTTATTTATTTTTTTAAATAATTTCTGCTTTAATTTTTTTTAATGTCCTTTCTAATTTGAGTTTATTTGCTATTTATTCATTTCACCATGCCATGCAGCATGCAACATCTTAATTCTTACGCTGGAAATCCAGTCTGTTGCCTACTGCAGTGGAAGTGTGAAGTCTTTTTATCCGGATGACCAAGAAAGTCCCTGTTGAGTTTTTAGTTTATTTTTTTTTCTACTGTTGAGTTTTTAAAGAAGGATGTTTTGCAAAGAAAAGGAGGGAAATATACCAGTAATTCACTGAACTGCTCATTACCAGAAGACTAATAAAGTTGGTTACAATTTAATGACTGTTTGAGCTTGGCAGTGTATGTGCCAAGCTGTGTGCTTTACATACATTAGCTCATTTGATATTGGTTTGACACTTCTATCAGTCAGATATGATTTTTATTCTGTCGTTCAAGAAACTAAGGATTCAGGGCTTAGGTTAGTTTTTGGACATCATCCAGTTTTTAAGTGCTGAATTTACGATTTAGATTCAGGCTTGTCGCTATCTGGAGTCTCCGTGTCTAACCACAAGGTGTAGTGTAGGAATAACAAGGAGGAGCTTCTGACTGAACCTAGGTTGTGTGTTTCTGTGTGTGTGAATATGGGGATATTTGTAAGAAAGTGCATCTCAAAGGAACAGACTTGATACTGGAACTGAGGTGTTGCATAAGAGTAAATTAAGGTGGAAGAGAAAGGTCCAAGTTGACAGTTGGTATAAAAATTCCAGAAGAAGAGAAAGTACAGCACACTCTAGTGCGTAAAGAGAGTTTGTGGCAGCAACCTGGAGCATAGAGTTAGATGAAGATTGGCAAGAGATTAGTTTATTTGAAGGAAAGTGAGTTTGTTAATTTTACAGTCTTAAACTGGGAAAGGTAAGTACTGAGTGAAGTGCTTTACATATGTGGTCTTATCTAATCTATGTAAGTGTCCTGTTAGAATGAGTTTTGGTTTTAAAACGAATGGTAGTCTTAAAATTTTTTGCTTTTGTAAATTGTTCGTATGGTTCCAAAAAAAAAAAAAAAAAAACCATAATAAGAGAAATGTAAATCAAAAAGCCTTTATACTTCTTGCCTTCCCATCTATCTCCACAGAGTTACTTCTTAACTCCTTTGTTGTATATCCATCTGTCTGTCTGTATGAGTAGGAAATGTATGCTCTTTTCTTCCTCATCCCTCTCACACAAAAGATAATGGTGTATAGAGAACTTTCTTGGTTTCCTGCCTTCCCTCCCTTCCCTCACATTTCTCCCCTTCCTCCCTTTCCCTTCCTTTTCTTCTCTTTATTCCCTCCTCTCCATTTCCTCCCTTCCCTCTCCCTCTTTTCCAGCATCAAAGCATTCCTTTTTATGTATGTACAACAATTTATTTAACTAGTTGTCTGTTAACAGCGCATTGACTACTATCTGTTGTCTTTTATTCTTACAATGAGTAATTTCGTGTGTACCTCATTTGTTCTTTTTTTTTTTAATTTTTTATTTATTTTAATTGAAGGCTAATTACTTTACGATATTGTATTGGTTTTGCCATACATCAACATGAATCCGCCAGGGGTGTACATGTGTTCCCCATCCTGAACCCCCCTCCCACCTCCCTCCCCATACCATCCCTCTGGGTCATCCCAGGGCACCAGCCCCAAGCATCCTGTATCCTGCATTGAACCTGGACTGGCGATTCGTTTCTTATATGATATTATACATGTTTCAATGCCATTCTCCCAAATCATCCCCCCCCTCCCCAACCTCTCCCACAGAGTCCAAAACACTGTTCTAATACCTCATTTGTTCTTTGTGGCAGAATGAATATCTGTAGGTTATTATATTTTCATTTATATTAGATACTGCCAAATTTCCTGTTTTGGAAATTATGTCTATTTTACTCCTATCAGTAATATATGAAAATATCTTTTTTTATTTGGTCTTTTCAACAAAGTGTTTTTATCAAAATTTTTTATTGGTTTTATGAATGATTTAAAAATACATCATATGATTTTTTTTTTAATTGAGGTGAAATACACTTAAACAGTTAACCATTTTAAAGTGGGTGGTTTAGTAGTTTTTAGCACATTAATAGTGTTCTACAACCACCTCTTTCTGGTATCAAAACTTTTTTGTTATCACCCCAGAAAAATACTTATACTAGTCACTCCACATTAAAGCCTCTCCCCTGCAGTCCTTGGCTACCTCTAATCTGCTTTCTGCTCCTATGTTCTAGTCATTTTATGTAAAAGGAGATTGTACAGTATGTGACGTTTTGTATCTGATCTCTTTAATTTAGCATATCTTTGAGATTTCTCTGAGTAGTAGCATATATTGATAAAATTCATTTCATTGTATGTATATATTACAGTTTATCCATTCATCCATTGATGGACACTTGGACTTGCACTTTTTGGTTGTTGTGAATATTGTTACTATGAATATTTATGGTTAGGTATCTCTTTGAGTACTTATTTTTTAATTCTTTGGTGTAAATACCTAGGAGTGAAATTGCTGGATCATATGGTAATTCTATTTTAAGTTTTTGAGGAACTGCCAAACTGTTTTCACAGCAGCTGCACCATTTTAAATTCCAGAAATACATGAAGACTCTTATTTCTCCACATCCTCTAGAACACTTTTACTTTCCAGTTTTAAAATTTTAATGTCCTAGTGGGTATGAAGTGGTATTTTTTTTTTTATGGTTTTGATTTGCATTTTCTTTATTACCAGTGACTTGGGCAACTTTTTGTGTTTTTGGCAATTTGTATGTCTTTTTTGAAGAAATGTGTACTTGAGTCCTGTGCTTATTTTGAAATTAGATGGGTTTTATTTTTGCTGTGAGTTATTGTATTAGATTTCTTTGTTTATTCTTGATAGTAAATCTTTTATCAGATACATAATATGGAACTGTGTATAACTTGCAACTACTCCCACACTGTAGGTTGTCTTTTCCCTTTATTAAAGATGTCCTTTGATGGACAAAAGTTTTAAATATTTGTGAAGTCCAACTTTTTTTTTCATTTCTTTTGCTCACGCTTGTGGTATCAAATCTTTGAATCCATTGCCAGTTCTAAGTGCATGAAGATTTACCTCCATATTTTCTTCTAATAGTTTTATAGTTTTAAATCTTATATGTAGGTCATTGATCCATGGTTAAGTTTTGTATTTGGATGATTTTAATTTGTATTTCTCTTACATGTGTGGCTTGAGAGCCATTTTTCTTGTTTTTTCCATTTTCTGTTCATATCTCTTGCTACTTTTCCTTTTAGCTGTCTTCGTAGTTCCTGAAAAAGCATTTGACAAAACAGATTTTAAAACATTTTAGTATATCAGACTGAGATGCATATTTTCTTAACATGTTTAAAAGAGAAAGCTCATTGTCTCTCATATTAGTGCAGTATAATAAAAATCTAAAATAGATTCAAGTACCTGTGAACGTGTAGTAAGCAGATACTACTAGCACATATGAAAGAAAGACAGCTGCAAGATAAAACTATACAATATACCATTTTTCATCTATCAGATTGAAAAAATTATAAGTTATAATCTCTGTTCTTTAGGCTGTGAGGAAACAGACACTCTTAAATTATTTGTTGGAATAAAAGTGGATACATATCTCATAGATATAAATTTGACATTATCTACCAAAACTCCTTCATAGCTCAGTTGGTAAAGAATCTGCCTGCAATGCAGGAGACCCTGGTTTGATTCCTGGTTCGGGAAGATCTGCTGGAGAAGGCATAGGCTACCCACTCCAGTATTTTTGGGCTTCCTTTGTGCCTCAGCTGATAAAAAATGCGCTTGCAATGTGGGATACCTGGGTTCAATCCCTCGGTGGTAAGAACCCCTGGAGAAGGGAAAGGCCACCCGCTCCAGTATTCTGGTGTATACAATCCATGGGGTTGCAAAGAATCGGACACGACTGAGCAACTTTCACTTTCACCAAAACTCCATATGTTCTTACCTTTTGACCTAGCCATACTGCTTCTGGAATTTTGCCATGAAGATATATTTCCATTTTACAAAAATAAATGCACAAGGTTATTCAGTAACATATTATTTGTAGTAGTGAAATATTGGAAACAACCTAAATGCCAATGTATAGGACAGTGATTGAATAAACTGTGGCAAAACTTGTTCAGTGGAGGTTTTGGGCATGGCAAAAAATTATGAGGAAAAACTGTGTGGGCTAATGCAGGGAGATTTTCAGGATACATTTTTTTTTTTTAAGTGCAAAAGAGTGTGTAAAAGTATTCAACGTTTTTTAGAGGAAAGAAGGGAAATAATAGAATATACACATGTATCTGGTCTCTTGACCATAAAGAAACAAAGGGAAGATAAGACGCAGAATAATGATTGCCTACCTGTAGGGTATAGTGAAAGTGAAGTCACTCAGTCATGTCCAACTCTTTGTGACCCCATGGACTGTAGCCTACCAGGCTCCTCCGTCCATGGGATTTTCCAGGCAAGAATACTGGAGTGGGTTGCCATTTCCTTCTCCAGGAGATCTTCCATACCCAGGGATTGAACCTGGGTCTCCTGCATTGTAGGCAGACATTTTACTGTCTGAGCCACCAGGGAAGTCCCCTGTAGGCTATGTGTGTATGTAAATGGAGTGGAAAACTTACAGGGAATTGGGGTGGAGGGATGATACTGGAATATACTTTTTGAACAGTCTTGACTTTGGGAGTTATCTTCATGTATCATATACTCAGAAAAAAAAGAAAAATCAGTGAAGATGGACAGAAAATCCAAGACTTGGATGCACTCAGAATAGATGAGTCATGCATAAATAACACATGCTGAAGAGTATAAAAAGTACAAACTAAAATTTGAACTCAGTGCTTATACTCCAAACCTAGTGGGGGAAAGTGGAAAACATATTATTTCCCTCCTCACATTGTCTTCTTACAAGATATATATTATGAGTAAAATGGTGCTTTACCTGTACAAACTTAATAGACACCACCTTAAACAAATTATGAAAGCAAACAGTGCAAACAGTTATTAAACCAATTGATAGCATGTGCTTCATGGTAGGCACTTATAAGAACTCAACCTCATTTTCGTATTATTCTAGCCTATAGTACAGAGTCTGAAACTACTCATGAGAAAACAGTGGGCAAGCTCAAGTTGAGGTATATTTTTTCATAATAACTATCCTGTGCTCTGTAAGAGTGTCCCTGTCATGAACTGTTCCAGAACTTAATGCAATACACGATCTTAGATTTTTCTTTGACATAACATTATTGAGACAAATAGTAAATTCCAAAATCAGTTCTGTGAATTAGAACATATATATTATATTGTTAATTTCATCATTCTGATCATTATTCTGTAGTTGTATTAGATTTTTTTTGCTTTGAGGAAATATATACAGAAGTATTGATGAATAAAGGGATATGTGAAGAGGGAAAGGATAAAAAATGTAAAATGTTTATATCTGAGAATTTGGTGATGGATATTCAGAATCCCATGTACTTTTCTTACAACTTTTTTGTAAATTCTGGAAAGTGAAAAATGGAAGGATGAAAAATCCTTTTAACCCCAAAGCCAACATCATGCTCAAGGGAATCTAGTAGAATAATTTTCACTGAAGTCAAACAAGACAGAGATGCCCATTTTCACAACTGCCAGTTAATATTATCCATATAAGCCAGCATGTTTGTGGTGAAGCCAGTAAAGTGAAGTATGTATGATCACTATTTGAGAGTAATATTGAAAGTTGAGAAATTTCAAGAGGTTCAGTTTGCAAAACTAGTAAAAACAATATAATAATTCTGAAAGAGATCAAAATGGCAGAGTATGAGGATGCTGAGCTCCCTTCTCCCTGATGGACATCTCAGAAATACAGTACATGTGTGGCTACTGTTACTGAAACAAACTGTACACTGATAGAACAGCCTTTCTGTAACCAAGACTGCAAAGAAAGATTCACACAGAGTTGAGTAGGAAGAGAAGAGAAATGATCAGTTCTGGACTTGCACCCCTAGCAAGGAGAGCATATCACAAGCTCAAGGATCCTTCCTAGGGTGTGAGACATTTGAGCTACATATTTGGCAACCCAGATTTGGGATTACCAGGAATATGAGTCCCCTTAGCTGGTTTGAAATCCACTAAGACTTACTGTATGGCTATACAAAACCAAAATTCCACTTGTGATGGTTGCATGCAAACACTTGTTTCCCCTCGGGAACAAGGTGGAGGAAGCAGATTTAAAATGACCTGAGACTCTGACTGATTTCCTGCAGCTGTCCCATCGCACACTCTAGCTTGCACTGGGTACTTGCTCTGGCCCCCCTTCCTCTCACACTGTACTCTCCTAGGATGAAGGCTGCCATTGCCAAGTAGGGTAAGGACTTGGAGATTTGGAGCTAGCTCAGACTCAGTCTTATGTTGGAACAGAGCAAGGGCAGTCCAAGACTGGACGGCTTCACAGGAGAATTCTACCAAACATATTAAGAATATCTACTACCTGTCCTTCTCAAACTTTTACAAAAAGTTGAAGAGGAGGAAACATTCCTAAGTTCATTCTGTAAGGCTACTAATGCACAGACTGCCCCCACCCCAAATACAAGCCAATATCTCTGATGAATATAAGTACAGAAATCTCAAGAAGGTATTAGAAAACCAAATTCAGCAATCATCAAAAGGATCATACACCGAGATCAGAATTCAGCAATCATCAAAAGGATCATACACCAAGATCAGAATTCAGCAATCAGAACGATCATACACCATGATCAAAATTCAGCAATCAGAAGGATCATACACCATGATTAAATTGGTTTTATACAGGATGCAGGGATGGTTCAGCATTCATAAATCAATGCACCACATTCATGAAAAGAATAAAATTACACAATCATTTCAGTAGACAGAATTCAGTATTCATTCATTCATGATAAAAACTCTCATCAAACAAAAGTCACTTAGTCATGTCTGACTCTGCGACCCCATGGACTATGGAATTCTCTAGGCTAGAATGCTGGAGTGGGTAGCCTTTCCTTCTGCAGGGGATCTTCCCAACCCAGGGATTGAACCCAGGTCTCCATATTGCAGGCAGATTCTTTACCAGCTGAGTTATCAGGGAAACATCAAACTTGGTATGGAGGATATATGGCAGTATAAAAAGGCGTAAGTATGACAGACACATAGCTTTTAGGTTAGTGCAAAAGTAATAGCAGTTTCAGAGCCTGAATTTTAAATCATTATAACGAGGCACAACCACATCTTTATTAAACACAAGAGGAACCGTTATAGTCAACACATTTTTTACCTGTGAAAAATAAGTTTATTCCTGTAGCATAAATATCCGTGCTTTGGGATTTGGTGAGCTCTTGGAAAGCATTTTCTGTGTCCTGCTGGTTATGGAAACATTTTCCTTGCAAAAAGTTGCCAAGATGCTTGAAGAAGAGGTAGTTGGTACCGGTGAGAGGTCAGGTGAATATGGCTGATGGGGCAAAACTTTGTAGCCCAGTTTATTCAACTTTTGAAATGTTGGTTGTGTGACCTGTGGTCAAGCATTGTTGTGGAGAAAAATTGGGCTCTTTCTGTTGACCAGTGCTGGCTTCAGGCATTCCAGTTTTTGGTGCATCTCCATCAATTTTGTGTACATGAGTAAAAAAGTCTTATATTTGTGTTTCCAAAATTTTTATTTCTGAACTTTAGGTATTAAATCATTATAAGTAGAGTCTTCATTTTTTCTAAAGTACTTTTTTTTTAATAGGTTGAGGTTTAACAAAAAAATTAAGTGAAAATTATACAGTTCCCATATACCCTCTTCTCCCCTCAGTTTCACCTGTTAACATCTTGTACATTTGTTAAAATTGATGGAAAAGTATTGATATTATTAACTAAAGTCCTTAGTTGACATTAGGGTTTGTCCACTGAAAAAAATGCACAACCTAAAAGTTGAGAATTATGTTTTATTTTGTGGGCTTGCTGAGGACCTAACCCTAAAACATAGCCTATGAGATAGCTCAAAGGGACTACTCCAAAGAGGTAAGGGAGGAACCAGGATATATAGGAGTTTTGGCACCAAAACCCAAATATTAGTATTTTATTTTGTCTTGTTTTTTAATTGGAGGATAATTGTTTACAGTATTGTGTTGGTTTCTGCTGTACAAAAACTCATATCAGCCATAATTATATATAACCCCTCCATCTGGACCTCCCTCCCACCCCACTGCATCCCACCCCTCTAGGTCATAACAGAACCCTGGCTGGCGTCCATGTGTTATATAACAGCTTCCCACTAGGTATCTGTTTTAAACACAGTAGTGTGTATATGTCAGTGCTACTCTTGTCAGTTCATCCCACCCTCTCCTTCTACCACAAGTTCATTCTCTACATCTGTGTTTCTATTCCTGCTCTGCAAATAGGTTCATCAGTACTGTTTTATCTTGATTCCATATATGTACATTAATATATGGTATTTTTCTTTTTCTGACTTACTTCACTTTGTATAACAGGCTTTAGTTTCATCCACCTCTGTTCATCTGACTCACGTTTGTTTGTTTATGGCTGAGTAATATTCCATTGCATATACATGCCCACACCTTCTTTATTGTTCATATGTTGATGGACAGCTAGGTGGTTCCCATGTCCTGGCTAGTTAACATAGTCCTGCAATGAACATTGGGGTACATGTGTAAAAATTATGGTTCTCCCAGGTCTGTGCCGAAAATGAGATTGCTGAGTCAGAGAGTGGTTTTAGTTCTAGTTTTTAAGGACTCTGCATACTGTTCTCCATAGTCACGGTATCAGTTTACATTGCCACCAACCGTGTAAGAAGGTTCCCTTTTCTCCCCATCCTCTGCAGCATTTATTGTTTGTAGACTTTTTAATGATGGCCATTCTGACTGGTGTGAGGTGGTACCTCACTGTAGTTTTGATTTGCATCTCTCTAATAATGAACAGTACTGGGCTTTTCATGTGTTTATTGGCCATCTGTATGTCTTTGAAGAAATATCTGGTTAGGTCTTCTGCCCTTTATGGGATTGGGTTTTGTTTCTCTGATAATTAGCTGCATGAGTTGCTTGTTTATTTCTGAACTTCTTTGTTGCTTCACTTGCGGTTATTTTCTCCCATTCTTAAGGTTGTCTTTTCACCTTGCTTATACTTGCCTTTGCTGTGCAAAAGCGTTTAAGTTCAGTTAGATCCCGTTTGTTTATTTTTTTTATTCCCATTACTCTAGGAGGTGGGTCAAACAGAGTCTTGCTGTGATTTATGTCAAAGAGGGTTCTGCCTATGTTTTATAATTTACGGTTTCTGAACTTACTATGTCAGTCTTTAATCCATTTTGAGTTTATTTTTGTGTATGGTGTTGTTAAGTGTTATAATTTCATTCTTTCACTCATAGCTGTCCAGTTTTCCCAGCACCACTTATAGAAGGACTATCTTTTCTCTATTGTATATTCTTCCCTCCTTTGTCAAGGATAAGGTGCCCATCAGTGTGTGAGTTAATCTCTGGACTTCCTTGTTCCATTGATCTATATATATATGTTTTTTTTGCCAGTACCACACTGTCTTGATTACTATTCCTTGGTACTATAGTCTGAAGTCAGGAAGGTTGATTCCTCCAGCTCCATTTTCTTTCTCAAGATTCCTTTGACTATTTGTATTCTTTGGTGTTTCCATACAAACTGTGATATTTTTTCTTCTAGTTCAGTGGAAAATGCCATTGGTAATGTGATAGGGAATGGATTGAATCTGTAGATTGCTTTGGGTAGTATAGCATTCCCATCCAAAAACATGGTATATCTCTCCATCTGTTTGTGTGATCTTTGATTTCTTTCATCAGTGTTTTTAAGTTTTCTGTATACAGGCCTTTTGTCTCTGTAGGTAGGTTTATTTGTATATATTTTATTCTTTTTCTTGCAGTGATGAGTAAGATTGTTTTCTTAATTTCTCTTTCTCATTTTTCATTATAAGTTTACAGGATTGGAAGAGATTTCTTTTTAATTTTGTATCCTGTGACTACTGAATTCACTGATTAGCTCTAGTTTTCTTAATTTCTCTTTCTCATTTTTCATTATAAGTTTACAGGATTGGAAGAGATTTCTTTTTAATTTTGTATCCTGTGACTACTGAATTCACTGATTAGCTCTAGTAATTTTCTGATGGCATCTTTAGGGTTTTCAAAAGTTATGACCAACCTAGATAGCATATTCAAAAACAGAGACATTACTTTGCCAACAAAGGTTCGTCTAGTCAAGGCTATGGTTTTTCCTGTGGTCATGTATGGATGTGAAAGTTGGACTGTGAAGAAGGCTGAGCACCGAAGAATTGATGCTTTTGAACTGTGGTGTTGGAGAAGACTCTTGAGAGTCCCTTGGACTGCAAGGAGATCCAACCAGTCCATTCTGAAGGAGATCAGTCCTGGGATTTCTTTGGAAGGAATGATGCTAAAGCTGAAACTCCAATACTTTGGCCACCTCATGCGAAGAGTTGACTCATTGGAAAAGACTCTGAATCTGGGAGGTATTGGGGGCAAGAGGAGAAGGGGACGACAGAGGATGAGATGGCTGAATGGCATCACTGACTCGATGGACTTGAGTCTGAGTGAACTCCGGGAGTTGGTGAGGGACAGGGAGGCCTGGCGTGCTGCGATTCATGGGGTTGCAAAGAGTCGGACACGACTGAGCAACTGATCTGATCTCATGTATATAGTATTATGTCATCTGCAAAGAGAGACAGTTTTACTTCTTTTCCAATCTGGATTTTTTTGTTTCTTTCTTATTCTTATCTGATTGCCTTGGTACTTATCTGATTACCAGAACTTCCCAAAACTATATTGAATAGTAGTGGTGAGAGTGTGTTCCCTTGTCCTGTTGCCAATCTTACAGGAAATGTTTTCCGTTTTTCACCATTGAGAATAATGTTTGTTGTGGGTTTGTCATATATGGTCTTTATTATGTTGAGGTAGGTTCCCTATATGCGCAATTTCTGGAAAGTTTTTCTCATAAATTAGTATTTTGTTTTGTCAGAAGCTTTTTCTGCATATTGAGATGATCATATGGTTTTTATTGTTCAGTGTATTTATATGGTATATCACATTGATTGATTTGTGTCTATTGAAAAATCCTTTCATACCTGGGATAAACCCAACTTGATCATAGTATATGATCCTTTCAATGTGTTGTTGGATTCTGTTTGTTAGTATTTTGTTGAGGATATTTGCATGTATGTTCATCAGGAATATTGGCCTGTAATTTTCTTTTTTTGTGATGTCATTGTCCGGTTTTGGTATCAGGGTGATGGTGGGCTTGTAAAATGAGTTTGGAAGTGTTCCTCCGTCTCAGTTTTTGGAAGAGTTTGATCAGGATGGTTAGCTCTTCTCTAACCATTTGATAGAATTCTCCTGCCATCTGGCCCTCGGCTTTTATTTTTTGGAATATTTTTGATCACAGTTTTCATTTCTGTATTTGTGATTGATCTGTTCATATTTTCTATTTCTTCCTGGTTCAGTCTTGGAAGGTTATACTTTTCTAACAGTTTGCCCATTTCTTGTAGATTGTCATTTTATTTGCATATAGATGCTTACAGTAGTCTCTATGATCCTTTGTTTTTCTGTATTGTGTATTATTAGTTCTCTTTTTTTCATTGCTAATTTTATAGATTTGAGTCTTCTCCTGTTTTTCTTGATAAGTCTAGCTAATGGTTTATGAATTTCATTTATCTTCTCAAAGAACCAGCTTTTAGTTTTATTGATCTTTGCTGTTGTTTTCTTCACTTCTTTCTGCTGTAATTTTCATGATTCTGTTCTTTCTACTGACTTTGGGGGTTTTTGGTTCTTTTTTATTTCCTTTAGTTGTTAACCTTATTGGCATCCCTTTGTATGTTATCTGTTGCTTTTCCCTTGCTGCTTTCAATAATTTTTCTTTGTGTTAATTTTTGTTAGTGTGATTGATATGTGTTTTGTTGTATTCCCTTGTAGCTCAACTGTTAAAGAATCCGCCTGCAATGTGGGGGACCTGGGTTTGATCCCTGAGTTGGGAACATCCCCTGGAGAAGGGAAAGGCTACCCACTCCAGTATTCTGGCCTGGAGAATTCCAAGGACTATTCAGTACATGGGGTCACAAAGAGTCAGACATGAATGAGCGACTTTGACTTCACTTCACTTGTTTTATTTCTCATTTGGTTTATCCTGTTTGAGACTCTCTGAGTATCCTGTACTTGGGTGGCTATTTCCTATGTCAGGTAAGTTTCCAATTATAATCTCCTCAAATATTCTCTCATATCCTTTCTTTTTTTCTTCTTCTTCTGAGGCCCCTGTAATTTATATGCTTATGTATTTAATGTTGTCCCAGAGGTCTCTGTAACTGTCCTCATTTCTTTTCATTCTTTTTTCTTTATTCTGCTATGCTTCAGTTATTTCCACCATTCTATCTTGGAGCTTAGTTACTTGTTCTTCTGCCTCAGTTATTTTGCTATTAGTTCCCTCTAGTGTAGTAGTTATTTCAGTTTTTGAGTCATTCATTGATGATTGTCTGTTCTTTAGTACTTCTAAGTTCTTGTTAAACATTTCTTGTATCTTCTCTATCAGCTCTCCATTCTATTATCAGTGCCTTCCTTCTGTTTCCCAGATTTTAGATCATCTTTACTGTCATTACTCTGAATTTCTCTCAGATAGACTGCCTCTTTCCTCTTCATTTTTTTTTTTTTTTGGTCTTGTTGGTTTTTGCCTTTCTCCTTCATCTTCTGCATATTTCTCTGTCTTCTCATTTTGTTTAACTTACTGAATTTAGGGTCCCCTTTCCACAAACTTCAGGGTCATAGTTCATCTTAAACTTCTAGCATCTTGGTTCGGTGGGTTGGGTTTGGACCAGTGCCTTGTGTAGTCTTCCTAGTGAGGGGTCTGGTGCCTGTGTTCTGTTGGGTGGATCTAGGTCTTCTCTTTCTGATGGGCAGTGTTGCCTCCACTGTGTGTTTCGGGGAGTCTCTGAGTTTAGTATGGGTTTACACAGTCTGGCTGCTAATGGGTGGGGTTCTGTTCCAATTTTGCTAGTTGTTTGGCATGAGACATCCAGCACTGGAGCTTGCTGGCTGTTCAGTGGAACCAGGTTTTAGTGTTGTCAGGTAAAATGATGCACAGTGTGAGAGTTCCAAATTAAAGTTTATTTGGGGCAAAATGAGTATAGCGGCCTGGGAGATAACACCTCAGACAGCTCTGATAGACTGCTCCAAAGAGGCTGTGGGGAAAGGTCAATATATAAGATTTTGGTGAAGGGAAGTTAAGTGCAATCAAGTGCCTACTTTACAAAAGGTTTTCTGCTAGTCACAAAGAGCTGATGTCATCATGAAGGGATTTAGTGATTTTCTAGATGTGAAAAGATGCAAGCATTGGAATCTTGAAGTAGTTCCTGAAAATATCTAACTATCTGAAGACCTGTTCCACCTGTTTCCCTGAAGCAGAGTGCCTCATTCTTCGCCCTGAATTCTTCATTCTTCATCACCATTCTTCAATACCCTCAGGAGGTATTGAAGGTCAGTAGCTGCAACAGCACAGACGGGCTTCAGTCTCCATGAAGCAGATGACAAAAACCCTTGTTGTTCACTTGCTGCCAAATGCTTTTAGGAAGTACCAATTTGTAGTTGACAGGCAAGTGCTGGTGGGGTAGTTGACAGTGTTGAGATGGAGGCCTTTTGGAGAGCTCTTGAAGCCATTTACCTTGGATTGGGACTTGAACCCATGTGCTGGAACTTGAATGCTGCCAAAACCCATCTTAGGACTTGAACCCACATGGTTGGACTGGATCCTGGCCCAAACCCTATTTGGGACTTAACCCATAAGACTGGAAATCTAACCCACCCCAAATCCATGGTACTTGGGTTTCAGGACCTAATGAAGCTCAGGTTCTTGATGTCTTATCTTTGAAAGAATTCAGTGAGACAAACTGATGGGTAAAAAAGTGGGTTTATTCAGATTCAGAGAGAAACATACTTCACAGATAGAGCGTGTGCCATTCCAGAGGGCGAGTGCAGCTACAAAATGTGGCCTCGTTAGTTATTATAGACTGGGTAATTTAATATGCTAATTACTGGGAGGATTATTCCAACTATATTGGGGAAGGGGTGGAGATTTCCAGAAATTGGGCCTACTCCCTGGTCTTCTGACAGTGCCTTAGGACTGTCCTTGGTATCTCTAATTTTCCTGAAGAGCTCTGTAGTCTTTCCCATTTCATTGTTTTCTTCTATTTCTTTGCATTGATTACTGAGGAAGGCTTTCTTAACTCTCCTTACTTTTCCTTGGAAGTGTGTATTCAAATGGGTATCAGTTCAGTTCAGTTCAGTTGCTCAGTCATGTCCTACTCTTTGCGACCCCATGAATTGCAGCACTCCAGGCCTCCCTGTCCATTACCATCTCCCGGAGTTCACTAAAACTCACGTCCGTCGAGTCGGTGATGCCATCCAGCCATCTCATCCTCTGTCACCCCCTTTTCCTCCTACCCCTAATCCCTCCCAGCATCAGAGTCTTTTCCAATGAGTCAACTCTTCGCATGAGGTGGCCAAAGTACTGGAGTCTCAGCTTTAGCATCATTCCTTCCAAAGAACACCCAGGGCTGATCTCCTTTAGACTGGACTTGTTGGGTCTCCTTGCAGTCCAAGGGACTCTCAAGAGTCTTCTCCAACACCACAGTTCAAAAGCATCAATTCTTCTGTGCTTGGCTTTCTTCACAGTTCAACTCTCACATCCATACATGACCAATGGAAAAACCATAGTTCAGTCATGTCCAACTCTTTGTGACCCCGTGGACTGCAGCACACCAGGCCTCCCTGTGAATCATCAATTCACGGAGTTTACTAAAACTCATGTCCATTGAGTCAGTGATGCCATCCAACCTTCTCATTCTTTGTCATTCCCTTCTTCTCCCTCCTTCAGTCTTTCCCAGCATCAGGGTCTTTGAAAATGAGTCAGCTCTTGGCATTAGGTGGTGAAAGTATTGTAGTGTCAGCTTAAACATCAGTCCTTCCAATGAACACCCAGGACTGATCTCCTTTAGGATGGGCTCGTTAGCTTTCCTTGCAGTCCAATGGGCTCTCAAGAGTCTTCTCCAACACCACAGTTAAAAGCATCAATTATTCAGTGCTCAGCTTTCTTTATAGTCCAAATCTCAAATCCATAGATGACTACTGGAAAAACCATAACCTTGACTAGACGGACCTTTGTTGGCAAAGTAATGTCTCTGCTTTTTAATATGCTGTCTAGGTTGGTCCTAACTTTCCTTCCAAGGAGTAAGTGTCTTTTAATTTCATGGATGCAGTCACCATCTGCAATGATTTTGGAGCCCCCTAAAATAAAGTCTGCCACTGTTTGCACTGTTTCCCCATCTATTTGCCATGAAATGATCGGACTGGGTGCTGTGATATTAGTTTTTTGTTTTAAGCCTACTTTTTTATTCTCCTCTTTAACTTTCATCAAGAGGCTCTTTAGTTGTTCTTCACTTTCTGCCACAAGGGTGGTGTCATCTGCATATCTGAGGTTATTGATATTTTTCACAGCAATCTTGATTCCAGCTTGTGCTTCATCCAGCATGGTATTTTGTATGATGTACTCTGCATATAAGTTAAATAAGCAGGGTGACAATATACAGCCTTGACGTACTCCTTTTCATGTTTGAAAGCACTCTGTTGTTCCATGTCCAGTTCTAACTGTTGCTTCCTGACCTGCATACATGTTTCTCAAGAGGCAGGTCAGGTGGTCTGATATTTCCATCTCTTTCAGAATTTTCCACAGTTTATTGTGATCCACACAATCAAAGGCTATTCTTCCTTTACTCCTTGACTTTCTCTTATCTTCTTTTCACAGCTGTTTGTAAGGCCTCCTCAGACAACCATTTCGTCTTTATGCCTTTCTTTTTCTTGGGAATGGTCTTGATCCCTGCCTCCTGTGCAGTGTCAGGAATCTTGGTCCAGGATTGTTTAGACACTCCATCTATCAGATCTGATCCCTTGAATCTATTTGTCACTTCTACTGTATAATTATAAGGGATACAGTTTGGGTCATACCTGAATGATCTAGTGGTTTTCCTATTTCTTCAATTTAAGTCTGAATTTTGCAATAAGTTCATGATCTGAGCCACAGTCAGCTCCCAGTCTTCTTTCTGCTGACTGAATAGAGCTTCTTCAGCTTTGGCTGCAAAGAATATAATGAACCTGAGTTTGGAATTGACCATCTAGTGATGTCCACGTGTAGAGTCTTCTCTTGTGTTTTGGAAGAGGATGCTTGCTATGACCAGTGCTTTCGCTTGGCAAAACTCTACTAGACTTTGCCCTGCTTCATTCTTTATTACAAGGCCAGATTTGCCTGTTACTCCAGGTATTTCTTGACTTCCTACTTTTGCCTTCAGTCCCCTATAATGAAAAGAATATCTTTTCTGGGTGTTAGTTCTAGAAGACCTTGTAGGTCTTCATAGAACCATTGAACTTCAGCTTTTTCAGCATTATTGCTCGGGCCATAGACTTGGATTACTGTGATACAGATTGGTTTTCCGTGGAAACCAACACAGATCATTCTGTCATTTTTGAGATTACATCCAGGTACTGCATTTTGGACTCTCTTGTTGACCATGATGGCTACCACCTTTCTTCGAACGTATTCTTTCCCACTGTAGTAGATATAATGATCATCTGAGTTAAATTGACCCATTCCAGTCCATTTTAGTTCACTGATTCCTAAAATTTCAATGTTCACTCTTGCCATCTACTCTTTGACCACTTCTAATTTGCTTTGATTCTTTAAACTAACATTCCAGGTTACTATGCAGTATTGCTCTTTACAGTATCAGACTTTACTTCCATCACCAGTCACATCCACAACTGGGTTGTTGCTTTTGCTTTGGCTTAATCTCTTCATTCTTTCTGGTATTATCTGATCTCCAGTAGCATATTGGGCACTTGCCAGCCTGGGAAGTTCATCATTCATTGTCTTATCTTTTTGCCTTTTCATACTGTTTATGGGGTTCTCAAAGCAAGAATACTGAAGTGGTTTGCCATTCCCTTCTCCAGTGGACCATGTTTTGTCAGAATTCTCCACCATGACCTGTCCATCTTGGGTGGTCCTACATGGCATGGCTCACAGTTTCATTGAGTCAGACAAGGCTGTGGTCCATGTGATCAGATTGGTTCGTTTTCTGTGATTGTTGTGTTCAGGAAAACAATAGAATGGGAAAGACTAGAGGTCTTTTCATGAAAGTTTTGGGAACAATAAAGGACAAAAATTGTATGGACCTAACAGAAGCAGAAGACACTAAGAAGAGGTGGCAAGAATAAACAGAAGAACTATGCAAAAAAGATCTTCATGATCCAGATAACTATGATGGCGTGATCACTGACCTAGACCCTGACATCCTGGAATGCAGAGTCAAGTGGGCCTTAGGAAGCATCACTGCTAACAAATCTAGTGGAGGTGATGGATTTCCCTCCATTAGTAGTTCAGTTGAAGTATTTCAGATCCTAAAAGATGATGCTGTCAAAGTGCTGCACTCAATATGCCAGCAAATTTGGTAAACTGAGCAGTGGCCATAGGGCTGGGAAAGGTCAGTTTTCATTCTAATGCCAAAGAAAGGCAATACCAAAAAATGCGCAAACTACTGCACAGTTGCACTCACCTCACACGTAGGAAAGTAATGCTGAAAATTCTCCAAGCCAGGCTTGAACAGTATGTGAATTGTGAAATTCCAGGTGTTCAAGCTGGATTTAGAAAAGGCAGAGGAACCAGAGATCAAATTGCCAGCATCCATTGGATCATCAAAAAAACACGAGAGTCCCAAAAAACATCTACTTCTACTTTATTGACTAGGACAAAGCTTTTGGCTGTGTGGATCACCACAAACTGTGGAAAACTCTTCAAGAGATGGGAATACCAGACCAGCTTACAGGCCTGCTGAGAAATCTGTATGCAGGTCAAGAGGCAACACTTAGAACCTGGCATGGAACAACAGAGTGCTTCCAAATTGGGAAAGGAGTCCGTCAAGGCTGTCACCCTGTTTATTTAACTATATGCAAAGTACATCATGTGAAATGGTTGGATGGATGAAGCACAATCTGTAATCAAATTGCTGGGAGAAATATCAATAACCTCAGCTATGCAGATGCGACTACCCTTATGGCAGGAAGCGAATAAAAACTAAAGAGTCTCTTTATGAAAGTGAAAGAGGATGGTGAATAAGTTGGCTTAAAAAATCAACATTCAGAAAACTAAGATCATAGCATTCAGTCCCATCACTTCACAGCAAATAGATGCGGAATCAATGGAAGCAGTGATTAGTTTTGGAATGGAAGCAGACTTAGTTTTTTGGGCTCCACAGTCACTGCAGATGGTGACTGCAGCCATGAAATTAAAAGACCCTTTTATTTTCTGCCTACATCATCTGCCTACAATGCCTACCCAGTGGGAGACCCGGGTTCAATCCCTGGGTCAGGAAGATCTCCTGGAGAAGGAAATGGCAACCCACTCCAGTATTCTTGCGTGGAAAATCCCATGGATGGTGGAACCTGGTAGGCTACAGTCCATAGGGTCGCAAAGAGTCTGACAGAACTGAGCGACTTCACTTTGACTTTCCATAAGCCTTTTATCCTCATCCCTCAGAGGGCATACAGAATGAATACCACAGTCCTAGAAAACTAATCAAACTGATCACATGGACCACAGCCTTGTCTTACTAAATGAAACTATGAGCCATGCCGTGTAGGTCCACCCAAGATAAACAGATCATGGTGGAGAGTTCTGATAAAATGTGGTCCACTGAAGAAAGCAATGGCAAACCACTTCAGTATTAGTGCCTTGAGAATCCCATGAACAGTATGAAAAGGCACAAAGATAGTACACTGAAACATGAACTCCCCAGATTGGTAGGTTCCCAGTATACTACTGGAGAAGAGTAGAGAAATAACTCCAGAAAGAATGAAGAGATGGAGTCACAGCAAAAACAACCCCAGTTGTGTATGTGACTGGTGATAGAAGTGAAGTCCGATGCATTAGAGAACAATACTGCACAGGAACCTGGAATGTTAGGTCCATGAATCAAGGTAAATTGGAAGTGATCAAGCAGGAGATGGCAGGAGTGAACATCAACATTTTAGGAATCAACTAAAATGACTGAACTAAAATGGACTGGAATGTGGGCCAATTTAATTCAGCTGACCATTATACCTACTACTATGGGCAAGAATCCCTTAGAAGAAATGGAGTAGCCATATCATAGTCAACAAAAGAGTCTGAAATACAGTACTTGGATGCAATCTCGAAATAACAGAATGATCTGTGTTGGTTTCCACAGAAAACCATTCACTATCACAGTAATCCAAGTCTGTGCTCCAACCACTAATGCTGAAGAAGCTGAAGTTGAATGGTTCTATGAAGGCCTACAAGATCTTCTAGAACTAACACCCAAAAAAGATGTCCTTTTCATCATAGGGGACTGGATGCAAAAGCAGGAAGTCAAGAGATACCTGGAAAAACAGGTAAATTTGACCTGGTTGTACATAATGAGGCAGGGCAAAAGCTAATAGCATTTTGCCAAGAGAATGCAGTTGTCATATCAACCACCCTCTTCCAACAACACAAGAGACGACTCTACACATGGACATCACTAGATGGTCAATACTGAAATCAGATGATTATATTCTTTGTAACCAAAGATGGAGTAAGTCTTTACAGTCAGCAAAAACAAGACTGGGAGCTGAGTGTGGCTCAGATCATGAACTCCTTATTACCAAATTCAGAGTTAAATTGAAGAAAGTAAAGAAAACCATTAGACCATTCAGGTATGGCCTAAATCAAATCCCTTATGATTATACAGTGAAAATGACAAACATATTCAAGGGATTAGATCTGATAATGTGTCTGAAGAACTGTAGTCGGAGGTTTGTCTTTCTACAGGAGGCAGTGGTCAAAACCATCCCCAAGAAAAAGACCCACAAAAAGGTAAAGTGGTTGTCTGAGGAGGCCTTACAAATATCTGAGGAAAGAAGAGAAGCAAAGGCAAAAGAGAAAAGGAAATATATACCCATTTGAATGCAGCGTTCCAAAGAATAGCAAGGAGAGGTAAGAAAGCATTTTAAGTGAACAATGCAGAGAAATAGAGTAAAATAATAGAATGGGAAAGACTAAGGACTTCTTCAAGAAAATTCGAGATACCCAGGGAACATTTCATCCAAAGATGGGTACAATAAAATACAGAAATGGTATGTACCTAACAGAATCAGATGATATTACGAAGAGGTGGCAAGAATACAGAGAAGAACTATGCAAAAAAGATCTTCATGACCCAGATAATCACGACGGTGTGATCGCTCACCTAGAGCCAGACATCCTGGAATGCCAAGTTAAGTGGGCCTTAGGAAGCATCACTACGAACAAAGCTAGTGGAGGTGATGGAATTCCAGTTGAGGTATTTCACATCCTAAAAGTTGATGCTATTAAGGTGCTGCACTCAATATGCCAACAAATTTGGAAAACTCAGCAGTTGCCACGGGACTGGAAAAGGTCAGTTTTCATTCCAGTCCCTAAGAAAGGCAATGCCAAAGAATATTCAAACTATTCATGATTGCAGTCATCTCACATGCTTGCAAAATAATGCTCAAAATTCTCCAAACGAGGCTTCAACCGTACATGAAACAAGAACTCCCATATGTTCAAACTGAATTTAGAAAAGGCAGATGAACCAGGGATCAAATTTCCAACATTTGTTGGATCATAGGAAAAAGCAGGAGAGTTCCAGAAAAACATCTACTTCTCCTTTATTGACTATGCCAAAGTGTTTTACTGTGTAGATCACCAGAAACTGTGGAAAATTCTTCAAAAGATGGGAATACCAGACCACCTGACCTACTTCCTGAAAAATCTGTATTCAGGTCAATAAGCAATGGTTAGAACCAGGCATAGAACAACAGACTAGTTTCAAATTGGGAAAGGAGTATGTGAATGTCATATATTATCAATCTCTTATTTAACTTATATGTAGAGTACATACTGTGAAATGTTGGATGAAGCACAAGCTGGAATCCAGATTTCAGGGAGAAATATCAATTACCTCAGATACACAGGTCATACCACTCTTAGGGCAGAAAGCAAAGAAGAACTAAAGAGCCTCCTGAGGAAAGTGAAAGAGGAAAGTGAAAAAGTTGGCTTAAAACTCAACATTGAAAAAACTAAGATTGTGGCATCTGGTCCCATGACTTCATGGCACATAGATGGGGAAACAATGGAAAGAGAGACTGTTTTTTTCTGCTCTAAAATCACTGCATATGGTGACTGCACTATGATATTAAAAGATGCTTGCTCCTTGGACGGAAAGCTATGAGCAACCTAGACAGCATATTAAAAAGCAGAGACATTACTTTTCCAACAAAGGTCTGTATTAGTCAAAACTTGGTTTTTCCAGTAGTCATGTATGGATTTGAGAGTTGGAGTATAAAGAAAGCTCAGTGCTGAAGAATTGATGATTGTGAACTGTGGTGTTGGAGAAGACTCTAGAGAGTCCCTTGGACTGCAAAGAGAGCCAATCAGTCCATCCTAAAGGAGATGAGTCCTGAATGTTCATTGTAAGGACTGTTGAAGCTGAAACTCCAATACTTTGGCCACATGATGGGAAGAACTGCCTCATCAGAAAAGACCCTGATGCTGGGAAAGATTGAGGGCAGGAGGAGAAGGGGACGACAGAGGATGAGATGGTTGGATGGCATCACTGACTTAATGGACTTGAGTTTTAGCAAACTCTGCGAGTTGGTGATGAATGGTGAAGCCTGACATGTTTCATTCCATGGGTTTGCAGAGAGTTGGACACGACTGAGTGAATTGAACTGATGTTCCTCCTATTTATCTCATCAGTAACTCTCCATCCCTTAATCCTGGGTACCTCTGATCTTTTAATGTTATATGTATTATCTATTCTTGAAAGAAATTTTTCTTGATCGTGGTGAATTGTGTTTTTAAAATCATTTTTAGTTTCAGTTTGGTAATATTCTGTTGATGTTTTCATTTTGCTTTTATTTTTCTCTGCGATGAGTCTTCATTGTTTTGGGAAGTCTTTATCTAACTGCAGCCAAGTCGGGGCTGCCCTTTGTTTTGGTGTGCTCACACCACGTTATATTCCATTGGTGTCTCTTGTTTCGGAGGACAGGGTCTAGCCGCACAGGCTTCAGTCGTTGTGGCACGTAGGCTCAATATGTGTGACTTTTGGGCTCCAGATTACAGGCTCTGTAGTTATGGAATGCTGGCTTAGTAGCTCTGTGGCTTGTGTAATCTTCCTGAACTAGGAATTGAATTGTTGGACCATCAAGGAAATCCCTTGTTTAGGATTTTTTTACATTTGTATTCATCAGTTGAATTGGCCTGAAATTATTCATTTTTTTAAAAAATTTTATTTTATTTTTAAACTTTACATAATTGTATTAGTTTTGCCAAATATCAAAATGAATCCGCCACAGGTATACATGTGTTCCCCATCCTGAACCCTCCTCCCTCCTCCCTCCTCCCTCCCCATACCATCCCTCTGGGTCGTCCCAGTGCACTAGCCCCAAGCATCCAGTATCGTGCATCGAACCTGGACTTAAATTATTCATTTTTATTCTTTCCATTTCAGGTTTTATTATCAAGACTTTGCTAATCACAAAAAATGAATAATGTAGAGGATCTTCTTTTTCTTTTTTCTGTAAAGCTTTCTGAAATTAGAATTAATCATTTATAGGAAATTTTATCCAATTCATTATTGAAAACATAAGCCCCTGAAGTATTTTGTTATCATCCAGTTTTGTTAACTGATTTAACATTATTCAGGTGTTTTATTATTTGGACAGATTATATTTGTAGCAGATTGTCCATTTCATCTAAAGTTTCAAATTCATTTAATAAAGTGTTTTGTAATATGCCCTTGTATTTTTAATGTTTTTAACTTTTTGTGTTGTTTCCTTTGTTAGTTTAATTCCATATGTATTTTAGTTTTCTTTATGACTCTTGGATTACTTAAAAGTATATTTCTTAATTTTCAAATAAGAGATCTTCTGGTTAACTTTTCATTGGTTTCTTCTTGGACTAATTGACTTGAGACCAGAGAAAATGTTCTGTATGGTTTCTTTCTAATTTGTGTAAACTCTTGTTTAAAGTTTTATTTTCAGTTTTTGCAAATATTCTTTCCATGCATACTTGAAATGTATATGTATTATTTAGGTGCCGTTGTGTCCTTTAAGGAGAAGGCAATGGCAACCCACTCCAGTACTCTTGCCTGGAAAAATCCCATGGACAGAGGAGCCTGGTAGGCTTCAGTCCATGGGGTCTCGAAGAGTCAGACACGACTGAGTGACTTCCCTTTCACTTTTCACTTTCATCCACTGGAGAAGGAAATGGCAACCCACTCCAGTATTCTTGCCTGGAGAATCCCAGGGATGGCAGAGCCTGGTGGGCTTCCATCTATGGGGCCGCAGAGAGTCGGACACGACTGAAGTGACTTAGCAGCAGTGTCCTTTAAGTTAAGGTTGTTCAATAATTGTGTTAAAATATTTTGTATTCATTATTTGTTTTTGTCATAATTTCTGAGAGAAATATATTAAAATTCCATATTATGATTGTAGATTTGTATATTTCTTATTGATTACTCCTTGAAGGTCTCCCCACTCCCTCACTCCCCTCCAGATCCTCTCCTTCCCCTACTCTTGTTATGTTACTAGGCTAATACAGATGTTCAGATAATTCTTACAACTCAGTTTGCATTTACTTAATGCTCTTTTTAAAAAATCTCTGAGAATGCTTTTATTCTAAAAGTATTGAAATATTAATGAGACATACCCCCTATTGTGGTTTTCTGATGCAGCTTTTTCTGTCTTTTTATATTTATAATTTCTCTCTAACCATACGTATTAGATACTATTTGTATATAAAAGAACTGAGTTGTTTTTTATTTACTCTAAAAATTGTCTTTGACTTTAATTGTATCATGTAATCTTGTTTTTACTTTTAGTGTAATCACTGGATATGTAGCTTTACATTGAATCAGTGCTTGTTCTTTGTCCTATCTCCTCTGTATTTTCCTTATTTTTCTCTTTTTTATTACATTTAGATTTTTTTAATCTAAAAGAGTTTATTTTTTTACCATCTATTACTTTGAACATTTTATTTCTCTTTACATTGATTTAATGGTTGCCATATCAATTTTAAAAGAAGTCATGCTTCATATATTGAAATCTAAATTAGCAACCACTGTACCATTCACTCATGACCTAAATCACATCTCTTATGATTATACAGTGGAAGTGAGAAATAGATTCAAGGGATTAGATGTGATAGACACACAGAGTGCCTGAAAAACTGGACGGAAGTTCCTGACATTGTACAGAAAGTGTTGATCAAAACCGTCCCCAAGAAAAAGAAACGCAAAAAGGCAAAATGGTTGTTTGAGGAAGCCTTAACAGATAGCTGAGCCAAGAAGAGATGCTAAAGGCAAAGGAGACAAGAAAGGATACACTCATATGAATGCAGAGTTCCAGAGAATAACTAAGAGAAATAAGAAAGCATTTTTAAGTGAACAAGGCAAAGAAATAGAGGAAACAATAGAATGGGAAAGGCTAGACATCTCTTCAAGAAAATTTGTGATACCAAGGGAACATTTCATGCAAAGATGGGCACAATGAAGGACAGAAAAAGTAAGGAGCTAACAAAAACAAAAGAGATTAATAAAACGTGACAAGAATACAGAGAAGTGTCTGGCCTAGCATTTACGTTTATAATCCATTTTGAGCTTATTTTTGTGTACGGAGTTAAGGAATGATGTAATTTCATTCTGTTACACGTGGCTCCCAGGAGACTTCTCCAGTACCACGGTTCCCAGGCTTCAATTCTTCAGCACTCTGTCTTTACTGTCCAGCTCTCACTACTGTATGTGAGCACAGGTAAGACCATGGCCTTGACTATACAAACCTTTGTTTGCAGAGTAATGTCTCTGCTTCTCAACACATTGTCTAGGTTTGTCATAGCTTTGCTGCTAAGAAGCAGTCATCTTCTGATTTCATAGCTGCGGTCACCATCCACAGTGATTTTAGAGCCCAAGAAGAGGAAATCTGTTACTAATTACATCTTTTCCCCCTCTATTGCCATGAAGTAATGGGTCAGATTACACGATCTTAGTTTTGAAAATAATACTTTTAAGCTGGCTGTTTCACTCTCCTCCTTGCCCTCATCATGAGCCTCTTTAGTTCCTCTTTACCTTCTGCCATTAAGAGGGTGGTATCATCTGCATATCTGAGGTTGTTGGTGTTTCTCCCGCTTATCTTCATTCCAATTGTAAGTCATCCAGCCCAGCATGTCTCTCAATGTGCTCAGCGTATAGATTAAACAAACAGGGCAACAGCAGACAGCTGTGTCATACTCCTTTCTCAATCTTGAACCAATCAGTTGTTCCATACAGGCTGCTATGTGTTGCTTCTTCACCTACATTCAGGTTTCTCTGGAGACAGGTAAGATGGTCTGGTATTCCCATTCTTTAAGAGGTTTCCACAATTGATTATGGTCCTCACAGCAAAGGTTCCTCTGGTTCCTCTTCCTTTTCTAAACCCAGCTGTGACATCTAGAAGTTCCACGAAATATGTTAGGAGAGTGTAATTTCCTCAGTTCTTTCTCTCACAACAAAGATTTGAAACGGTGGTCCAATGTTACAGCTCCCTTACAGCTCAGAATTACATTTGGCAAACAAAGGTTAGTGTACCTTCTGAGGCATGAGGGCAGGCAGACCCGAAAGGAGAGGCCTCAATCTGTCTCTGTTCAGTTGCTCAGTCATTTAGGAGTCTTTATGACCCCATGGACTGCAGCACGCCAGGCCTCCCTGTCCATCACCAACTCTAGAATTTACTCAAACTCAGGTCCATTGAATCGGTGATGCCATCCAACCATCTCAACCTCTGTTGTCCCATTCTTCTCCCCATTTCAATCTTTCCCAGCATCAGGAGCTTTTCAAATGAGTCAGTTCTTCCCATAAGGAGGCCAAAGTATTGGAGTTTCAGCTTCAACATCAGTCCTTCCAATGAACATTCAGGAATAATTTCCTTTAATATGGACTGGTTGGATCTCCATGGAGTCCAAAGGACTCTCAAGAGTCTTCTCCAGCACCACAGTTCAAAAGCATCAATTCTTCGGTGCTCAGCTTTCTTTATAGTCCAGCTCTCACATCCATACATGACCCCTGGAAAAACCATAGCCTTGACTAGACGGACCTTTATTAGCAAGGTAATGTCTCTGCTTTTTAATATACTTTCTAGGTTGGTCATAACTTTTCTGCCAAGGAGTAAGCGTCTTTTAATTTCACGGCTGCAGTCACCATCAGCAGTGTTTTTGGAGCCCCCCAAAATAAAGTCTGCCACTGTTTCCATGGTTTCCCTATCTATTTTGCCATGAAGTGATGCCATGATGGCATGGATGCCATGATCTTAGTTTTCTGAATGTTGAGCTTTAAGCCAACTTTTTCACTCTCCTCTTTCACTTTCATCAAGAGGCTCTTAGTTCTTCTTCACTTTCTGCCGTAAGGGTGGTATCATCTGCATACCTGAGGTTATTGATATTTCTCCCAGCAATCTTGATTCCATCTTGTGCTTCATCCAGCCCAATATTTCTCATGATGTACTCTGTATATAAGTTAAATAAGCAGGGTGACAGTATAGAGCCTTGACGTACTCCTTTTCCTATTTGGAACCAGTCTGTTGTTCCCTGTCCAGTTCTAACTGTTGCTTCCTATCCTGCATACAAATTTCTTAAGACGCAGGTCAGGTGGTCTGCTATTCCCATCTCTCAGAATTTTCCAGAGTTTATTGTGATGCACACAGTCAAAGGCTTTGGCACAGTCCATAAATCAGAAATAGATATTTTTCTGGAACTCTCTTGCTTTTTCAGTGCTCCAGCAGATGTTGGCAATTTGATCTCTGGTTCCTCTGCCTTTTCTAAAAACAGCTTGAACATCTTGATGTTTGTGGTTCACGTATTGTTGAAGCTTGGCTTGGAGAATTATGAGCATTACTTTACTAACATGTGATACGAGTGCAATTGTGTGGTAGTCTAAGCATTCGTTGGCATGGCCTTTCTTAGGGATTGGAATGAAAACTGACCGTTTCCAGTCCTATGGGCACTGGTGAATTTTCCAAATTTGCTGGCATATTGAGTGCAGCTCTTTCACAGCGTCATCTTTCAGGATTTGAAGTAGCTCAACTAGAATTCCATCACCTCCACTAGCTTTGTTCGTAGTGATGCTTCCTAAATCCCACTTGACTTCACATTCTAGGATGTCTGGCTCTAGGTGAGTGAGTGATCACACCATCATGATTATCAGGGTTGTGAAGATCTTTTTTGTACAGTTCTTTTGGGTATTCTTGTGACCTCTTAATATCTTCCTCTTCTGTTAGGTCCATATCATTTCTGTTCTTCACTGAGCCCTTCTTCGCATGAAATGTTCCCTTGGTATCTCTAATTTTCTTGAAGAGATCTCTAGTCTTTCCCATTCTGTTGTATTCCTCTATTGTATTCCTCTGTTGTATTCCTCTGATCACTGACGAAGGCATTCTTATCTCTCCTTGCTATTCTTTGGAACTCTGCATTCAAATGGGTATATCTTTCCTTTTCTCCTTTGCTTTTCGCTTCTCTTCTTTCACAGCTATTTGTAAGGCCTCCTCAGACAGCCATTTTGCTTTTTTGCATTTCTTCTTAGGAATGGTCTTTCTCCCTGTCTCTCCTGTACAATGCCACAAAACTCCGTCCATAGTTCATCAGGCTCTCTGTCTGTCAGATCTAGGCCCTTAAATCTATTTCTTACTTCCACTGTATAATCGTTAGTGAGTTGATTTAGGTCATACCTGAATGGTCTAGTGTTTTCCCTACTTTCTTCAACTTAAGTCTGAATTTGGCAATAAGGAGTTCATGATCTGAGCCACAGTCAGCTCCCGGTCTTCTTTTGCTGACTGTATAGAGCTTTTCCATCTTTGGCTGAAAAGAATATAATCCGTCTGATTTCCCTGTTGAGCATCTGGTGACGTCCATGTGTAGTCTTCTGTGCTTCCTCTTTTTATGTGTTTTGTCTCCACCTACCCCCTCCCTTGAGCCTACCCTATGCACATTGGGATATTCAGGAAGGAGTTGAGTTTGGTTCACCTAAGGTTTTCACTGTCATCCTTGGATTGTCTTTTTTTCCATTTTCACAGGCTTTTTTCCCTTTCTTTGTCTTGTGCTGCTGCTGCTGCTACATCACTTTAGTCGTGTCCGACTCTGTGCAACCCCATAGACGGTAGCCCCCAGCATTTTGGACTCCTTTTTTCTATTCTAAGTACCTAATGTTCTCCCCTCAAGAGATAGGAGGCCCAATTCTTTGGGGATAGGAGCATTGAGGTCTCTCTGGCTACGTCCTGCTGTGCTGGTACAGCAAGGGGTGTTGGGCCTCCTCCCAACCCTGCTAGTCTCAAGCCTCAGAGTCTTTATGACAGTACCCGTCTAACGGTGAATGATGGATATTTTCCCCAGCCGCAGGTAGTTCTGTATATCCTTGTTGAACTAGGAGTTCGCTTTGTAGCTTGTTGACCTTGGAAGAGAGGAAATGACTTAAAGAATTTACCTTGATTCATGGATCTGTTTCCAGGTTCCTATGCAATTCTGTTCTTTGTAACATCAAATTTTACTTCCATCAGCAGACACATCCACAACTGAGCATCGTTTCTGCTTTGGCCCAGCTACTTCATTCTTTTGGTGGCTGTTAGTAGTTGCCCTCCACTGTTCCCCAGTAACATATTGGATACCTTCAGACCTGTGGGACTCATCTTTTGGTGTCATATATTGTTGTTTTTTAATGCATTTCTTGAAGTTCTGACAGCAAGTGACCTGTTTGTCTTCAATGGCTTTGAACAGTGTGGCTCATGGCTTAAAGTTACCGGCAAGTCCGTTTGCCATGAAGAAAGATCTGTGAAGGGGAGGTATACTGCTAGTTTAACCTTAACCTAGAGGTTAAATTCTTTGAGCCCCCACTTCATGAAAGAATTATTTCTCCTGACGTTTCACTTTAGAATCCTGAGTTCATGCATTGTAGGTTCAGCAGGTGTTATCAGAGCAAGATGATTTCAATGTTCCTTCCTTATTTTGGGTTTTTACTTTTAGTTAATTATCATAGTAATTTTTTTTTTACAACTTTATAATGTTTCAGATGCTTTTTTAATATTTTGCATATTTTTCATAGCATTTCAAAGATTTCTGTTACTAATAATGTTTAAAATAGCACATAATCAGGATTTGTATATATCAATTAAAAGTAACTTCTTTCCTTGGATAATTATAAGTGTGTGCATGTATAAATATAACTGAAATTTTTAAAATTTTCACAGTTTGAACATATTTTATGTATTTATCTTTTGTGGTAAATTAATTTCTACTTTTATGTACTTTAGAATCTCTTGGGACTACGTTTAAGTCTAAACTCATTATTATTCTCTTGTTTTTGAAAGTGCTTTTGAATATAGACTTATACAGGTAATATATTGGATAGAGTGCTGTTGAAATCACAGATAATTCTGACAGGTTTACGGTTGGATGTGAAGAGAACAGAATAAATATTATTAAAATATGGATAGAATGGAACCTGAAATATTTTGTTATATATTTGCCTTTCTTTTCCATTGGCTTCCTGGATATGAGGTATCAAATTTTTATACCTGTAATTATCTTTTAAAATATTACAGAAATCACCCAAATGTATTCAACTGATTTAATATATATATATATATATATATATATATATATATGTATAAAGATGCAAAGGGAGTTAAATGGATAAATATCTTTTCAGTAAATGGTGCTAGAGCAAATGGATGTTTATATGTAAAAAGTGAATTTTAACACAGTGCTTACTCCTGTACACTAAAATTAACTCAAAATCGATCCTGTAAAATACAAAACTGTAAACTTGTAAAAGGAAACATAGAAGAATGTTTCCATGAACTTTGGTTAAGTGATGAGGTTTTTAGATATAACCAGGAAGAATGTGATCCCTGGAATGAAAAATTTGGCAAGTTGGATTATATTAAAAGAATATTTTTATCCTGTAGAAGATAATGGTTAGAAAAGCAAAAAGCAAGTCACAGGGCTTCCCTGGTGGTTCATGGTAAAGAAGTGCTAACCAATGCAGGGAACACGGGTTCTATCCCTGATCCAGGAATATCCCACATACCATCACAGCTATTGTACCAGTGCTCTAGAGCCCACAAGTCACAACTACTGGGCCCACATCCCTAGAGCCTGTGTTCCATAAAAATAGAATCCAACACAATGGGAAGCTCATCCACCACAACTAGAGAGAAGCTAGCACAGCAGTGAAGACCCAGCACAGTCAAAAATAAAATAAATGCATTAAAAAAAATTTTTTTTTAAAGTGTCACAGACTTAGAGGAAATATTTGCAAAACACATATATGAAAAATCATTTGTATCCAAAATATACAAATACCCCTTAAAAATCAATAATAGCATATTGAACAATTGTATTAAAAGTGGGTAAAAGATCTTAACAGACATCTCACCAAATAAAATATACAGACGATAAATGAGCATGAGAAAAGACACTCAATGTCATTTGTCATTCAGTTCAGTTCATTTGCTCAGTCGTGTCTGACTCTTTGCGACTCCATGAATAGCAGCATGCCTGGCCTCCCTGTCCATCACTCAAGCTCACGTCCATCAAGTCGGTGATGCCATCCAGCCATCTCATCCTCTTGTCATCCCCTTCTCCTCCCAGCATCCCCAATCCCTCCCAGCATCAGAGTCTTTTCCAATGAGTCAGCTCTTCGCATCAGGTGGCCAAAGTATTGGGGTTTCAGCTTCAACATCAGACCTTCCAATGAACACCCGGGACTAATCTCCTTTAGGATAGACTGGTTGGATCTCCTTGCAGTCCAAGGGACTCTTAAAAGTCTTCTCCAACACCACAGTTCAAAAGCATCAATTCTTCTGCGCTCAGCTTTCCTTATAGTCCCAACTCTCATATCCATACATGACAACTGGAAAAACCGTAGCCTTGACTAGAAAGACCTTTGTTGGCAAAGTAATGTCTCTGCTTTTTAATATGCTGTCTAACTTGGTCATAACTTTCCTTCCAAGGAGTAAGCGTCTTTTAATTTCATGGCTGCAATCACCATCTGCAGTGATTTTGGAGGTCCCTAAAATAAAGTCAGCCACTTTTTCCACTGTTTTCCCATCTGTTTGCCATGAAGTGATGGGACCTGATGCCATGATCTTAGTTTTCTGAATGTTGAGCTTTAAGCCAACTGTTTTACTCTCCTCTTTCACTTTTGTCAAGAGGTTGTTTAGTTCTTCTTCACTTTCTGCTATAAATCAACTATACTTGAATTTTTTTTTAAAAAAAAGGAATTGTATATAAGCACTGTACTTTAAATAGCAAGTTGTTTCCCATTGGAGTGTCAGTTACCAATTCTGAGTTATGCTTAGTTTGGAAAATTAAGTAAATATATGATTAATGTTAGGAACCTGGTTTTTTGATGTTGAAGCAGGAGATTGTAGATAATCCAGTGGAGGACATTAGAATAATCCATTTGGTAATTCTGTTGAAGTTATTAGTATAATTTATATAACATAATATATATATTATTACATATGAAAATATTTATTGATATGTGTGTATGGTGGTGGTGGTTTAGTCACTAAGCTGTATTTGACTTTTGGGACCCTGTGGACTGAGCATCCCCGATGGCTCAGTGGGTACAGAATCTGCCTGCAATGCTGGAGACACAGGGTATGCAGGTTCGATCCCTGGGTTGGGAAGATCCTTTGGAGAAGGAAATGGCAGCCCACTCCAATATTCTTGCCTGGAAAACCCCATGGACAGAGGAGCCTGATGGGCTAATTCCAAAAGGTCACAAAGAGTCAGATATGACTAAGCATACTGGCAGGGGCTGTAGCCCACCAGTCCCCTATGTCCATGGGATTTCCTAGGCAAGAATACTGGCGTGGGTTGCCGTTTCCTTCTGCAGGGGGTCTTCCAGACCCAGGACTCTTGTGCTACAGGCAGTTTCCTGTATTGCAGGCAGATTCTTTAGGGACTGAGCCACTAGGGAAGCCCCACATAAGTGTTTCCTTGTTATTTTAGCTGAGAGGGCTTAGGGGAAATGACATTCTACTAATAGTGAGCCGGTAGCAATGAACACACCCAGACCAAATCTTGGTTTTCAATTCTATTCTCCAGTAAGAAAGCTAAGTAGAAATCCTAAGTGTTCTCATCACAAGAAGTTTTTTCTTTTTATTGCAACTATATGAGATGATGGATGTTAACTAAACCTATTGTAATTATTTCATTGTGTATCTATGTCAAACCATCATGCTATATGTGTTAAACGTACATGCAGTGATGTATGTTAATTATTTCTCAATAAAATAATGTTAGTCAGAAAATGGTAGTGTTATCAATACTGGCTTGTTGTTTCAGATATGCCATACAATGTCACATTCTAATAGTAGGAGAAACTAGTTGTGGTGTATATGACAACCTGTGTACTGTGTTCATAACTTTTCTGTCAGCCTAAAATATTCTGAAATAAAATGTATATTTTAAGAAAATATTGGGGAATTCACTTTAAGAAAAACTTTTTGAGACTCTTATTAAAACCAGTTAGTTTTTTTTTCTCTTTGATCACATACCTAAGTTTGATAAAATAGGAAAAAGGCCTTTTAGACAAAGATAAGTTGAGCAAGTTTTAATGGCTCATAAAAATTTTATAAGAGGGATTTTACAAAACTGTGCTTGAGAGTATTTAGGACCTTCTATTGATAAAGCTTTGAAACACAGTTTAAACAAACAGGACTTGGTTATTTACATGAAGTTTGATAAGAAACTGCCAAATAATCCTGTATAATCTCAAATATTTAAATCTTAAATTATATTATGTAGCTCAAGTGAAATATGTAGCATTTTCTGTAAATTGGATAATAGGTAAATAAAAATTTTCACTCTTTATGGATTAATCTAATGTGCAAATTCCCTTATGCTTTTTCCTTTGCCATTTAGAGATTACAGGGGTTCTCTTTTTTGGGGGGGGTTCTCTTTAAACAATACCATTTCACTCATGGCTTGATTTATTAGGATGGGAAAGAGTTCAGCCTTTTCTTCTCTCCATTTTAAAGTCGAGTCTTTGCTTTTCTGTACCACATTATGAAGGGTGAATCTTGTCTAGAGCTATTCTTTACTGTCACAGTTCTATTTCTCTGTTTATTTTTCTAAGAAGAAAAATCTTTAGTATTTTTTCTGCAGTGGATAATTTTTACTTTTTTTGATTTTTCAAATTCCTTTAATAATATCCTGAAAAGTTTGGACCTTTCTCTACAGAAATACATAGAGCCAGATTTTCACATAGTTTCAAAAGGTTCATAGATACTTAAGAATCCATGTGCTACAGATTAAAGCCTGTCTGTCTTGAATTACATTAGCAATAGTAATAGAGCCTCAGGTAGCAGACAGGCATTTTAAAAATGTTTATTTCCTCATTTTTCTTTAATTCTTGTCTGTATGAACAGCACTAGCCTGAAAATAAAGTTGTTATAATATTGTTGAAGGTTTGGTGAAAATACTTTGAAATATTATAGCTCTGGGACATTGCTTTGCTTTGGCCCTGTGCTATACTAGCATGGCTCAAACAAGCTCCAAAATTTCAAATTCTAATATTTTAGTAAAATTATTTGTTCTTGATATGGATGAAATATATTGTATTCAGTTTTTAAAGACTTGGTACTCATCATATCATATGCCGATGTGTGATTTTTCTTTTTGAGCAATTATTTTGATGTTTCCCTTACCTTCTATATTTATAGAGGAAGAAGTATATTAACTTTTTTTTTCTTAACAAAGAATGTTACAAAGCACAGAGTGCCATCTAGAGACAGAGTGTCACTGGAGACATCACAACAAGTTTTATTTTTATGCAATTTTGAAAGGTTTATCTTTCTGAAACTCCATATTTATTTATAATAACTTGTAAGTTAACTTTTTCCATATTTTCATATATTACTTAGACCAAATACATCCTAAGATTTTTATAATTAAGCTTGAAATGCTTATTAAAAGGGAAGTAAATTATCTCTCTCTCTCTACCTTTTCCCCACTCTCTCCTCTTAAATCTTGAGAAAGACTTTTACATATAGTCACTGGAATCCTAGGTTTCTGTTACAGTCTACATTTTTGGTATGCAGATGTTCCTTCAGTGACTCCTCAGTTTTAGTAACCTCCTGAGAAGGCAGTGGCACCCCACTCCAGTACTCTTGCCTGGAAAATCCCATGGATGGCGGAGCCTGGTAGGCTGCAGTCTATGGGGTGGCTAAGAGTCAGACACGACTGAGCGACTTCACTTTCACTTTTCACTTTCATGCACTGGAGAAGGAAATGGCAACCCACCCCAGTGTTCTTACCTGAAGAATCCCAGGCACGGGGGAGCCTGGTGGGTTGCCGTCTATGGGGTCACATAGAGTTGGACAGGACTGATGCGACTTAGCAGCAGCAGCAGTTTTAGTAGCCTCAGCATATTTCCCCTCTTTTGACTCAAATTTTGTCTAATAAATTTAACCATGTTTATGTTCAGTTTTTCTCATTTTATTTAATTATTTTTGGCTGCAAACAGGCTTTGTTTCTGTGAACAGGCTTTCTCTAGTTGTGCGGAGTGGGGGCCACTTTCTATTTGCAGTGTGTGGGGCTTCTCCTTACAGTGGTTTCTCTTATTGTGGAGCACAGGCTTCAGCAGTTCTCCAGCCCTAGGGTGTGAGCTCAGTAGTTGCAGCATACGGGCTTAGTTGCCCTGAGACAGTGGAATCGTCCTGGACCAGGGATGGAACCTGTGTCCCCTGCATTGGCAGGCAGATTCTTAACCATTGGACTACCACAGAAGTTCTTTCTCCATTTTATTTTGATTTATAGTCTGCTGCATATTAGGTAAAATAAAATGAGACAAAAAAATAAAAGACACCCAAACCATCCTGTTACATACTTGGGTTCTCTGGTCCCTCATCATATTAGATTTTATTTATTTAGACTCTGTAATCCACTCTGAAAAAAAAAAAAAAAAAAGTCTTAAATGTTTTTAAATACACAGACCAGTTACTTAGAAAACATTTACTGGTTGGAAGGTTCTCTGTTAAGTGCTCCCAGGCAATGTTAGTGTCCTACATGCAGGAAATCCCAACTCCCAGGTTAATTTTGAGTGAGCTGTAATGTTACGATGTCATAAAAGCTACAAATATTTGTTATTTTTAGATAGGTGGTTTTTCATTCTTCATTTCTACCTGCTTCTGTATCTTGTTGGAATGATACAGAGAAGGCTAATGTTCCTGTCTGTCTGGTATCATAAAGTAGTGCAGGGATAGAATTGAAAAGATTGAAGAAGATAAGATGAGATGTTCTTTAAGCCATGAATTCATACATATAAGAATAAGACAGTTTGCTGGTTCCTGCTTGACTTCTCTCAGAATGAATTCTTTATGGCCATAGCTTTTCCCTGTGACAGGTTCTAGGCTTTTGGGGCACAGATGTTTACTGCTGTTGTATTTGATCAGCTCCACTCTGGACATGGAAGCTAAAGGTCTGGGTGATGGGAAAGTTGCTGGGCTGACTTTCCACAATTCTGGATTAAAAGAGGTGACTGATCTCATTCTCCAAAGAGCATTAACCTGGCAACATGCACAAGTAGGAATCTGGAGTTCAGTAGAAGTCAGGTAAGAAATTAGAGCTCTTAGCTTGCCTCTGAAATTGCAGAATAATCTATCCAAAAATGAATGCTTAAAGTAAGAGAGTATAATACTAACCGAACATCTTATATCCTGCAGATACTGTGCTGAGTACTTTACGTTTATTGTCTCTTATAGTTCCCGTCCTTAGTTTAACAATTTTTTTTAAAGTTTGTTTAGTAGTCACAGGTTTTTGTTGGAATCTTTAGGATTTTCTCTATGCATAAGACCATGTCTTTTGCAAACAGTGATAGTGCTACTTCTCCCTTTTCAGTTTGGATGCCTTTTGTTTGTGTGTTTATTTTTGATTAATTGTTCTGACTAGGATTTTCAGTACTATGGTAAATAAAAATGACAATAGTGAGCCTTGTTGTCTTGTTCCTGATCTTAGAGAAAAGGCTTCAACTATGCACAGTGAAGTATAATGGTAGCTGTAGGCTTGTCACGCATTTGTGCATGCTAAGTTGCTTCAGTTGTGTCCGACTTATGTGCGACCCTGTGGACTGTAGCCCGCCAGGCTCCTCTTTCCATGGGGATTCTCTAGGCAAAGATACTGGAGTGGGTTGCCGTGCCCTACCCCAGAGGATCTTACCCACCCAGGGATGGAACCTGCCTCTCATATATCTCCTGTATTGGCAGGCAGATTCTTTACCACCAGTGCCACCTGGGAAGCCCATAGGCCTGTCATATATGGCCTATACTGTGTTGCGATAAGTTCCCTCTATAACTGCTAAGTTGAGAATATTTATCATTTATGGATGTTTAATTTTGTATGTATTTGTTTATTCATTTATTTATTTAGCTGTGCCAGGTCTTAATTGCAGCATACAGGATCTTTGATTTTCCTTGTTGTTTGATGATTTTTACATCTGTGTTCTTCAGGGATATTGGCCTGCAATTTTCTCTTTGTGGCAACTTTGTCTGATTTTAGTATGAGAATAATGCTGGTCTTGTAAAATGTTTTTGAAAGAGTTCCCTTCCCTTTGCCCCCAATTCTGGTGTTTGGAAGAGTTTCAGAAGGTTTGGCATTAATACTTTTTTGAATAGTTGATAGAATTCACCAGTGAAGCATTAGGTTTTGGATTTTGTTTGTTGGGAGAGCTTTGATTACTTGTATCTCTTTAGTAATCTATCTATTCAGATTTTCTATTTTGTCTTGTTTGACTATTTAGATAGGTTGTTTCTAGGTATTTATCCATTTCTTCTAGGTTGTCCAGTTTGTTGGCAAATCTTTGGTTATAGTAGTTTCTTGGAGAAGGCGATGGCACCCCACTCCAGTACTCTTGCCTGGAAAATCTCACAGACGGAGGACCCTGGAGGACTGCAGTCCATGGGGTCACTAAGAGTCGGACCTGACCGAGCGACTTCACTTTCACTTTCATGCATTGGAGAAGGAAATGGCAACCCACTCCAGAGTTCTTGCCTGGAGAATCCCAGGAACGGGGGAGCCTGGTGGGCTGCTGTCTATGGGGTCGTACAGAGTTGGACACGACTGAAGCGACATAGCAGCAGCAGTTTCTTATGGTCCTTGGTGTTTCTGTAAAATCAGATAGAACACCTCTTTCATTTCTTTTTTTTAAGTTTGAGTCCTCTGTCTGTCTTTCCCCTTTTGGTGAGTCTATCCAAACACTTCTCAGTTTCATTTTTCAAAGATTCACCTTCATTTCGTTAATCTTGCTTACTCTCCTTTTAGTCTCTGTTTCATTACTGCCCCAATCTTTATTGTTTCCTTCCATCTACTAACTTTTGGCTTCATTTCTTTCTACTATTTCTAATTCATTTAGGTATAAAGTTAGATTGCTTTCTTGTTTCTTGAGGTAAGCATTTATTTCAGTAAACTTCCCACCTAAAACTGCTTTTGCTGTATCTCATAAATTTTGACATGTTGCATATCTATTTTCACTTGCCTCAAGGTATTTTTTAAAAATTTCTTTGACATTATTTATTTAATATCATATGTGGTTTAATCTCTGCAAATTGTAAAATTTCCAGTTTTATACGTGTAACTAATTTCTACTTTATACCATTGTGGTCATGAAGTATGCTTAATATGATTTCAATCCTCTTAAGTTTTCTTGTAATTTTTATTTTATATTAGAGAGCATAATTGTTAACAATGTTGTATTAGTTTCAGGTATACAGCAAAGTGATTAGGTTATGTATATTGTTCATGTATCTATACTTTCTCAATGAATGTATGTGTTAGCTTCTCAATCGTGTCCAACTCTTTGCCACTCGATGTAGCCCACCAGGCTCCTCTGTCCATGGCATTTTCCAGGCAAGAATACTGCACTGGGCTGCCATTTCCTTCTCCAGGGGATCTTTGTGATCCAGGGATTGAACCCAAGTCTCCCACATTGCAGGGAGATTTTTTACTGTCTGAACCCTCAGGGAAGCCCATACTTTTTCAGGTTCTTTCCCATTTGGATTTTTACAGAATATTGAGCAGTGTTCCCTGTGCTATGCAGTAGGTCTTTGTTAATTATCTGTTTTAAATATAGCAGTGTGTACATGTCAGTCCCAAACTCCCATTCTGTCCCTCTCCCACCCTTCCCTGCTGGGAACCAGAAGGTCATTCTCTTAACTCTGTGAGTCTGTTTCTGTTTTTTAGATACGTTCATTTGTATCCTATTTTTTTAGAATCAACATACAATATTATTTGATATTTGTCTTTCTCTGTCTGACTTCACTTATTTGATAATCTCCACATCTGTCCATGTTGTGGCAAATGGTATTATTTCATTCTTTTTAATGACTCAATAATTTGTGTTTTGGTACCACATCTTTATCTCTTCATCTGTCAGTGGGCATTTAGGTTGTTTTATGTCTTGGCTATTGTTAATAGCACTGCTATGAATCTTGGCATGTCAGTATCCTTTGGAACCATGTTTTTCTCCAGATACATGCCTGGGATTGGAATTTCTGGATCATATGGTAGGTCTTAAGGAACCAGGTCTTAAGGTAGGTCTTAAGGATCATGTAGTCTTTAGTTTCTTAAGGAACCTCCATACCATTCTGCATAGTGGCTGTACCAATTTACCTTCCTACCAATGCCGTAGGAGGGTTCCCTTTTTTCCACACCCTCTCCAACATTCACTGTAGGTTTTTGAGGATGGCAGTTCTCACTGGTGTGAGGTGATTTCTCACTGTAGTTTTCATTTGCATTTTTCTAATAAGTAGAAATGTTGAGTGTTGCTTCATGTGCCTGTTGGTGATCTGTCTTTTTTGGAGAAAGAATTGTCTGTTTGGGTCTTCTGCCCATATTTTGATTGGGTTCCTTGGTTTGTTTTTTTTTTAAATACTGAGCCACATGAACTGTTTTGTGAATTTTGGAGACTAATCCGTTGTTAGTTGAATCCTGTGCAAATATTTTCTCCCATTCTGTGGTTTGACTTTCTGTTCTGTTTATGGTTTCCTTTGCTGTACAAAAGCTTTTGAGTTTAATTAGGTTCCATTTGTTTGTTTGTTTGTTTTCCATTTCTCTAGGAAATGGGTTGGAAAAGATACTGCTGTGATTTATGTCAAAGAGTGTTCTGCCTATGTTTTCCTCTAGTAGTTTTATACTATTTGGTCTTACATTTAGATCTCTAATCTGTTTTGATTTTATGTATGGTATTAGAGAATATTCTAATTTTATTCTTTTACATGTAGCTTTACAATTTTCCCAGCTCTGCTTATTGAAGAGACTGTCTTCTCTCCATTGTATGTTCTTATCTGCTTTGTCATACGTGACCATAGGTGCATGAGTTTAGCCTTTCTATCCTGTTCCATTGATTTATATTTGTATTTTTGTACCCATACCATACTGTTTTAATATTGACTTTAGCTTTGTAGTATAGCCTTGAGGTAGGGAGCCTGATTCCTCCAGGTCCGTTTTTGTTTTTTAAGATTGATTTGACATCAGGATCTTTTGTGTCTTCATGCAAATTTAAGATTTTTTTTCTTGTTGTTAAAGTAATAGTTCTGTGAAAAATGCCATTGGTAATTTGATAGGAATTGCATCAAATATATAGATTGGCTTTGGTCATTTTGACAATATTGAGTCTTCCAGTCCAAGAACATTGTATATCTTTCCCATGTGTTTCTGTCATTTTTAATTTCTGTCTTCAGTGTCTTAGTTTTCTGTGTACAGGTCTTTTGTTTCCTTAAGGGAGTTTTTTAGATATTTTATTCTTTTTGATGTGATGATAAATGGTATTGTTTATTTAAAATTTTTTGAAATCAAATTTTATTCCTTTATTGAAAATCATATTTACTTTGGGCTGTGCTGGTTGTTTGTTGCAATGTGTGGGCTTTCTCTAGTTGCAGTGAGTGGAGGCTGTTCTTCGTTGCAGTGTACAGCCTTCCCATTGTGGTGGCTTCTTGTTGGAGAGCATTGGTTCTAGGTGCATGGGCTTCTGTGGCTGCAATGCAAAGGTTCAGTAGTTGTGGCACACAGGCCCTAGAGTGGACGGGCTTCAGTAGTTGCTGTGCATGGGTTTCAGTAATTGCTGTGCACAGTCATAGTAGTTGTACCTTGCAGAATCAAGAGCCTAGACTCAGTAATCATGGTGCATGAACTTAGTTGCCCTCAGTATGTGGGGTCTTCCTGGACCAGAGATCGATCCCATGTCCCCTGCATTGGCCCATAGACTCCCAACCACTGGACCACCAGAGTAGTCTGGGATTATTTCTTTAATTTATCTCTTGTTTGTTAGCATATGGAAATGCAACAAATTTCTGTGTATTGATTTTGTATGCTACAGCTTTACCAAATTCATTGATGAACTCTAGTAGATTTCTGGTAGCATCTTTAGAATTTTCTGTGTATAGTAAGTATCATTTCATTTGCAAACTTTTTTAAAATTTGTTTACTCGTTTATTTAATTTTTGCTGCATTGGATCTTCACTGCTTCCTACAGGCTTTCTGTAGTTGGGATGAGCAGGTACTCTTGCAGTTGTCGTGCACGGGCTTTTCATTGTGGTGGCTTCTCTACTTGTGGAGCACAGGGTCTAGAACATGCAGGCTTCAGTAGTTGTGCTACGTGGGCCCAGGACTTGTGGCGCATGGGCTTAGTTGTCCCGTGGCACAGGTTGTCCTTGAACCAGAGATCAAACCCTTGTTCCTTGCCTTGGCAGGTGAATTCTTAACCACTGGACCACGAGGGAAGTTCAGACAGTTAGAGTTTTAAGTCTTCTTTTCCAATCTGGATTCTGTTTATTTGTTTTTTTCTTCTCTGATTGCCCTGGCTAGGACTGCCAAAACTATCCTGAATTAAAATGGGGAGAGTGGACATCCTTTTGCATTTCTGATCTTATATGAAATGCTCTCAGATTTTCACCATTGAGTATGATGTTAGCTGTTGGTTTATCATAGAAGGCCTTTATTATATTGATATATGATCCCTCTGTGCCCATTTTGTGGAGAGTTTTTTTTTTTTTTTTTTAATTGGGTGTTGAAGTTTGTCAGAAGCTGTTTTTGAATCTATTGAGATAATCATGTGCTTTTTATTCAGTTTGTTGATGTGGTGTATCCCATTGATTGATTTGTGGAGATACTGAAAAATCTTTGCATTCCTAAGGTAAATTCCAGTTGATCGTTAGTGTATGATCCTTTTAATGTGGCATTTGTTGGATTTGGATTGCTAGCATTTTGTTGATGATTTTTGTGTCTACAGTCATCAATGATACTGGCCTGTGGTTTTCTTTTTTGTGTGTGTGATATCTTTGTAATGTTTGGTATCAGGGTGATCATGGCCTCGTAGAATGGTTTCGGCATATTCCTTCCTCTGCAGTTTTTTAAAAAAAATCATTTCAGAAGGATAGGTGTTAACTGTTGTTCTCTAAGTGTTTGATAAACTTTTCTTGTGAAGCTTCATGTCTTGGACTTTTGTTTCTTGGGAATTTTTAAAATCATAGTTTCAATTTCATATTGAAACTTGTGATTGCTCAGTTCATATTTTCTCTTTCTTTCTGATTCAGTCTTGGGAGACAGTATGTATGCTTTTAGTATTTGCCCATTTCTGTAATTTTGTCCATTTTACTGGCATATAGTTGCTTGTAGTCTCTTATAATCCTTTGTATTTCTGCAGTGTATATTGTAGCTTCTCCTTTTACATTTGCAATTTTATTGACTTGACCCCTCTTTTTTTGATGAGTTTGCTAAAGTTTTATGGATTTTTAAAAAATCTTTTTAGGAAGCAGCTTTTAGTTTTATTTGTATTTTCTATTGTTTTCATTTCTGTTTCATTTATTCTACTCTGATCTTTATGATTTCTTTCCTTCTACTAACAAGTTTTTTTTTTTTTTTTCCTTTCTCTAGTTGCTTTAGGTGTAACATTAGGATGTTTATTTGTGGTTTTTCTTATTTCTTGTGGTAAGTTTGTTTCCCCTCTTAGAACAGCTTTTATGGTACCCCATAGGTTTTAGATATTTGTGTTTTCATTATCATTTGTCTCTAGATATTTTTTAATTTCATCTTTGATTTTTTCGCAGCTTCATGATTACTATGCTCTGCTCAGTTGCTCAGTCATGTCCAGCTCTTTTCGACCCCATGAATGGAAACCCAATAGGCTACTCTGCCCAGGATATTTTCCAGGCAAGAATACTAGAGTGGTTTGTCATTTCTTACTTCAGGGAATCTTCCTGACCTGGGGATTGAACCCATGTCTCTTGTGTCTCCTTCATTGGCAGGCAGATTCTTTACCACTAGCGCCACCTAGGATCCATGTTTAGTATCGTATTTTGCCTCCACATGTTTGTGTTTTTTATAGTTTTTCCTCATCCTTGATTTCTAATCTCATGAGCATTGTGGTCAGAAAACATACTGGATATGATTTCAGTTTTCTTAAATTTACCAAGGTTTGTTTTGTGGCCCAGCATGTGATCAGTCCTAGAAAATATTCCATGAGCACTTGAGAAGAATGTCTTTCTGTGGCTTTTGTATGGTATGCTCCATAAATATCAGTGAAGACAATCTGGTCTAACGTGTCATTTAAGGCCTGTGTTTCTTTATTGATCATCAATGATCTGTGCATTGATGAAAGTGGGGTCTTAACCCACTGTTTGGAGAAGGCAATGGCACCCCACTCCAGTACTCTTGCCTGGAAAATCCCATGGATGGAGGAGCCCGGTGGGCTGCAGTCCATGGGGTCGCTAAGAGTCAGACACGACTGAACGACTTCACTTTCATTTTTCACTGGCGTGCATTGGAGAAGGAAATGGCAACCCACTCCAGTGTTCTCGCCTGGAGAATGCCAGGGACGGGGGAGCCTGGTGGGCTGCCATCTATGGGGTCGCGCAGAGTCGGACACGACTGAAGCGACTTAGCAGCAGTAGCAGCAGCAACCCACTGTTATTGAGGTAATTACAGTTTTTCCTTTTATGGCTCTTAATATTTGTATTATATGTTGGGGTGTTCCTATGCTGGGTACGTATATATTTATAGTTGTAATGTATTCTTCTTGAATTTATCCGATGATCATTACGCAGTGTTTTTCTCTTGTAATAGTCTTTATTTTAAAGTGTACTTTGTCTGATATGAGTGTTGCTATTCCAGCTTTCTTTTGATTTCCATTTGCATTAAATACTTTTTTCCATCCCTCACTTTCAGACTATATATGTCCCTAGATTTGAAGTGTGTTTTTTGTAGACAGTATATGTACAAGTTTTGATTTTGTATCTATTCATCCAGTCTATGTCTTTTCGTTGAAGCATTTAATCCATTAAGGTAGTTATCTCAGTGTATGTTAGTATTGCCATTTTGTTGATTGTTTTGAATTTGTTTTGTAGGTCTTTTTTCCTTCCCTTCCTGTTTTCCTATTTTGTTCTCTTCTGATTTGATGGTTAACTTTAGTGTTGTATTTGGATTTCTATGTGTGTGTGTGTTTATCTATTATAGAGTTTCTATTTGTGGTTATTGTGATGGTTTGTTTTAGGTTGTTCTTATGTGTAGCATTTTAAAATTTTTTATTGAGTTTTTCATAGCATTCTTTCTGTTTTTAGGTTTTGATTTTTTTGACCATGAGACGTGTATGATCTTAGCTTCTTGATCAGAGATCCAACATGCATCCCATGCATTGGAAGGCAGAGTTCTAATTACTGGACTTCTGGGGGAAGGCCCAAAGGATGGAGTGGGGGATATTTTTGTTTTGGCCCTGCTGCTCAATATGTGGGGATCCTAGCTCCGTGACCAGGGATCAAATCCGTGTCCCCTGCTTTGGGATCATGGAGTCTTAACCATTGGACCACTGGGGAAGTTCCTGTGGGGTTTTGATATAGCAGTCTATAACAAGAATATTCTAAGTTGCTGCCTTTTAAATTCACTTGCCTTTCTGATATTCTGCATTTGTTGCTCTCCTCTTCTCACAGTTGCTGGTTTTGATATCCTATGTGTATGCAGATGAATTCCTACCTTTGTTTTATATTTGGCTTTACCAGTGAATTTTTCCATTCATAGTAGTGGTCTTGTTTCTAATAGTGGTCTTTTATTTTTCACTAAGGAAAGTTCCCATAGCTTTTGTTGCAAAGGTGGTTTCATGATACTGAATTCTCTTACTTTTTGCTTGTCTGTAAAGGTTTTTATTTTTATTTTTTGTTGAATCTGAATGAGAGCCTTGCAAGACAGGAAATTCTTGGTTGTAGGTTTTACCCACTCATCACTTTAAATATATCATTCCACTCCCTTCTTGCCTGCAGAGTTTCTGCTAAGAAATCAGCTGATACCCTTACGGGAGGGATATCCCTTATATTTTACTTCTTGCTTTTCTTATGTTTTTTTAAAAATATTTTTTCTGTCTTTAATTTTTGTCTGTTTGATTACTATGTCTCAGTGTATTCCTTTTTGGGTTTATCCTGCCTGGAACTTGCTGCACTTCCTGAACTCAGATGACTGTTTCCGTTCCCATGTTAAGGAAGTTTTCTTATATCTCTTCAAATATTCTCTTAGGTCGTTACTCTCTCTTCATCTGGAACTCCTGTAATGCAAATTAGTGCATTTAATGTTGTCCCAGAGCTTCTGAGGCTGTTTTCATTCTTTTTTAATTTATTCTGTTCTGCAGATGTGATTTCCACCATTCTTTTCTTGCACCTTATTTATCTGTTCTTCTGACTCAGTTATTCTGCTATTGATTTCTTCTGTTGTCTTTTTTATTTCAGTTATTGTATTGTTCCTTTGTTTTTGTTCTGTAGTTCTATTCAGTTCAGTTCAGTTCAGTTCAGTCGCTCAGTCGTGTCCAACTCTTTGCGACCCCTTGAATCGCAGCACGCCATGCCTCCCTGTCCATCACCAACTCCCGGAGTTCACTGAGACTCTCGTCCATCAAGTCAGCGATGCCATCCAGCCACCTCATCCTGTGTTGTCCCCTTCTCCTCCTGCCCCCAATCCTCCCAGCATCAGAGTCTTTTCCAATGAGTCAACTCTTTGCATGAGGTGGCCAAATTATTGGAGTTTCAGCTTTAGCATCATTCCTTCCAAAGAAATCCCAGGGCTGATCTCCTTCAGGATGGACTGGTTGGATCTCCTTGCAGTCCAAGGGACTCTCAGAGTCTTCTCCAACAGGTCTTTGTTAAGCATTCCTTGCATTTTCTTAATCTTTGCCTCCATTTTTTTTTCCCTTGAAATCTTGCATCTTCTTCACTCTCTTTACTCTGTATTCTTTCTCCAGTAGATTGTCTATTTGGACTTCACTTCATTACTTTTCTGAGGTTTTGTCATGTTCTTCATCGGCATTATATTCCTCTACCATCTCGTTTTGTCTAATTTTCTTTGGTTACAGTTTCTGTTTCATAGGCTACAAAATTGTAGTTTCTTCCCCCTTCTTTTCTCTGCCTTTCTGCTGGATGAGGCTGTCTGAGAGGCTTGTGCAAGCTTGTGGGAGAGTTTATTCCTGCTCTCACTGGTAGGTGGAGCTGGGTCTTGTTCTTCTGATGGACAGCACTGTGCTCAGGAAGACCTAAGCAGCCTGTCTTTTGTTGGGTGGGGCACTGCTGGTTGTGTGGCCTGAGGCCTTCCAGCACTAGATCCTACAGGCTGTTGGGTTAGGCTAGGTTTTGGGGAGGAAATGATGGTTTCCAGGAGGGCTCATATGAGTGACTATTCACCAAAACTGCCAGTGTGTTTATCCCTGCAGTCAGCAACAGCCACCCCCCCCATCCCCCCCCAACCGCCGCCCCCCCGCATGTCACCTCTGCAGAAGACCATCCAGTTCTAAAAGGTAGGTCCACACCAGACTCTTATGTGGTCACTGCTTTTTTTTTTTTTTCTCTATGTGCTGTTGTGGGTGGGACCTTGCGTGCACCCTCCAAGAGTGGAGTTTGTTTTCTACATTCCTATGAAATCTCTGTGAGCTAATCCCACTGACCTTCAATGCCAGATTCTGTGGGGTCCCTTCCCCTTGTTGCCAGGCCCCAAACCGTGAAAGTTTGACCTGGGCCCACGCCTTTCACTACCATGGGAGAACTTCTGTGGGTATAATTATTTACCAGTTTGTGGCTCATCAATCTGGCAAGTATGGGATTTGATTTTATTGTGACTCCACCCCCCCTACTGTGTCATTGTCGTTTCTTCTTTTTATTTGAATCTAAAGTATGTTTTTTGGTAGCTTCCAGCATGCTCCCCCCCTCCACCATGGTTATTCAGGATTTAGTTGTGATTATAGTGTTTCTGTCAGAAAGGGTGAGGTCATGTCCATCTACTATACCAACTTTCCAGACAGCATTGTGCTGTGTGCTTAGTTGCTCAGTCGTGTACAACTCTTTGTGACTCCATGGACTATAGCCCGCCTGTAGTCCATGGGGTCTATGGCCTAACATATGATCTAAGAATATGTTTCCTGTGCACTAGAAAAGGTCCACGGGGCCTGTGGCCTAACATATGATCTAAGAATATGTTTTCTGTGCATTAGAAATGCACTAAGAATGTTTCCTGTGCACTAGAAACAAATGTTGATTTTGGATGGAATGTTCAATGTATATCTGTTAAGTCCATCTGTTCTAATACTTCATCTAAGGCAATTATTTTCTTCTTAAGTTATTAAAGTCTTCTATTATACATCTCTTTCTCGCTTTTTTTCTTTTATTGCTTTAATTCTTTTGTGCATAAATATTTTCAGGTGTTTTTGTTGGATGATCCCTTTACCATTATTTTACACATTAAATTATTTTTTTATATTGTCTCCTTAATTGTCTCCATTAATTGTCTCCTACTTAAGTCTGTTTTGTGTGATGTGTAAATATCTATCCCAGCTTTATTTTAGTTTTTATTTACATGGTATAGTGTTTCTGTACCTTTACTTCAGTCTGTGTGTCTTTACCTCCAGTGTATCTTTTGTTGGCATCACATAGAAGGAACTTGGTTTTTAATTTACTCAGCTACTCCATGTCTTTTGTTTGGAGAATTTAGTCCACTTACATTGAAAGTAGTTACTGATAGATTTTTGCTTATGCCTTTTTCTTGTTTCCTAGCTGCTATTGTAGTTACTCTCTGTTTCTTTCTTCTTCTCTGCCTCTCCTTTGTAGTTTGATAACTTTATCTAGTGGTAGGTGTATATTTCTTTATTTTCTATGTATTTATAGTATAGGTTTTTGCTTTGGATTACCATGAGATTTATAACAGCATTTTAAGTTGATAATAACTTACGTTTCATCCCATTTTAAGGCTCAAAATGTCTACTCTGTCCCCACACTCCATGTTTTATATTTTTGATGTTATATTTAACATTTTGAAAAACGTATATATTTCTTAACTAATTATTTACATGCAAGTCATTAATCCACTACTTTACTATATATTTGCTTTTCAGTGAGATTAATTATTGCATATGTGTTCTGATAACTAAGTAGTGCTATTTCCTTTCATCTTAAAGATGTCCGTTAAACATTTCTTGTAGACTAGTTTAATGGTATAGATTTCTTTAGCTTTTGCTTGCCTGGAAAACTCCCTCATCTTCAGTTCCGAATGAGAACTCTTCCAGGTGGAGTTTGCTTGGTTAGAAGTTTCTTTCGTTCCTTTTTTTTTTCCTACCACTTTGAATATATCATGCATTCCCTTCTGGCCTGTAAAGTTTTTACTGAAAAGTGTGTTCAAAGTCTCATGGGAGGTCTTTGTATAGGCAGTTGCTTTTCTCTTGTTGTTTTTAGCATTATCCTTTTGTCTTTAACTTTTAACATTTTATAATGTGCCTTCCTTTGAGCTATTTTCAATTCATCTTATTTGGTATTCTCTGGGCTTCTAGACCTTGAATGTCTGATTTTTGCTCCTTTCTTGTCCCCTTCTCCTGGGAGACCTAAAATGTGAATGTTAGTATATTTGGTACTGTCGCATAATCAAGGTTGCTGGGAGAAATATCAATAACCTCAGATATGCAGATGACACCATCCTTATGGCAGAAAGTTAAGAACTAAGAGCCTCTTGATGAAAGTGAAAGAAGAGAGTGAAAAAGTTGGCTTAAAGCTCAACATTCAGAAAACTAAGATCATGGTATCTGGTCCCATCACTTCATGGCAAATAGATGGGGAAACAGTGGCTAACTTTATTTTTCTCAGCTCCAGAATCACTGCAGATGGTGATTGCAGCCATGAAATTAAAAGACGCTTACTCTTTGGAAGGAAAGTTATGACAAACCTTGACAGCATATTAAAAAGCAGAGACATTACTTTGCCAACAAAGGTCCGTCTAGTCAAGGCTATGGTTTTTCCAGTGGTCATGTATGGATGTGAGAGCTGGACTGTAAAGAAAGCTGAGCCCCGAAGAATAGATGGTTTGAACTGTGGTGTTGGAGAAAACTCCTGAGAGTCCCTTGGACTGCAAGGAGATCCAACCAGTCCATCCTAAAGGAGATCAGTCCTGGGCATTCATTGGAAGGACTGATGTTGAAGCTGAAACTCCAATACTTTGGACCCCTGATGCAAAGAGCTGACTCATTTGAAAGGACCTTGATGCTGGAAATGATTGAGGGCAGGAGGAGAAGGGGATGACAGAGGATGAGATGGCTGGATGGCATCACTGACTGAATGGACATGGGTTTGGGTGGACTCCAGGAAGTCTAGAAGCCAGGCCATCAGCTAACAGCTTTTAAAAATATGTAGATATAATATATGCAGTCCTTAAAGGCTGCAAGCATAAGACCCACTGGTTACCAGAGCCAGGCAATCTGAAAGCGTATCTTAGAGAGCAATCACAAAAATCAGGGCTTCAGATGAGTGTATAACTTCTTTGTAGAAGATAACGGTGAATTGGAACAAGGCCAAAGAGAGCATCAAAATGACATCCACAGTCTGTATTCCTTGAGAGCTGCTCCATATATGCTGCTACATGTGTGTCAAACCTGAAGCCTGTTTGTTGATCCAAAGGTCCAAGAGAAGTAAAGTAGCCTCTTCCATAGACTGGAAATGTTTTTCAGGCAGCTATTTGTGCAGTGGTCTATGTGTGTTAACCTGCCTAGAATCATCTCTCTAATTGCCACAGTTCATCCAGGTACCCCAGCCCCTTGTATCAGAACAGGGTGATCAGGTAGCCGTGAGTTCCATTTGTAAAATCTCAGGTGTTAAACACAAAAAACCAGGGCACCAGATACATGTAAAAGTTCCTACCAGTAGACTCTGGTGCTCTGGAACACTTCAGAGAGTGAGGGTAAATATAGTGCCCACTCTCTGAAATCTGAAAAAGCAATGCTCAGTCCCTAGATATTTGTTTAAAGAGAACCCTGCCCTTCCGGTCACAATTGTAATGACTGACTAATAGGTCTCTTTCTCAGAAAGATTGAACTCTTGGATCTGTTGCTTCTTCCTATTCCCTGGAAGTGGTAGCTGATTTAGAACTCTTTCTTCATTGGTTAAGGTCTTGCGAGATCTGCAATTTTAAGTCCCACTGGCCTCTAAAGTCAAGTGAAACAAAGGTGTCCCCCTGGCAGCAGTCACAAAAATCAGGGCACCAGGTGGATAGGAGCTCCATTCTGATGACACTGATTATTACAGTTCCATGTGATCAGGAATGCAAACTCCCCTGACCTCTAGAGCCAGGTGATCAAGAATTATATTGTCAGCAACAGCTGCAAAAATTAGGACATCAGGCACATGTAGGCCCCCTTCTAGGAGATATTGGTGCTCCAGAGCATGGCACGGGAAAAGTAAAAAATGGTGCCCACTACTCTTTGTCCCCAGAGTGTTCCATCAGGCTCCTAGATGTGCATGTGTTAAATTAGATGCCTGCGTCTTAGGCCATGGTTTTAATGTAAGCATGTGATCCTTATTCGCTTTAAGTGTTAGTTGCCTTAACCTACCTGAGCTGAGGCCTGGGTGGAAGAGTTCAAGTTGTGCAGGCCCTTTTAGAACTTTCTGCTAGATTGATGCTGTTTTATGGGTCTCAAGATGCGATCCTTGTTGATTTTCAAAAGTAGATTTTTTTTGGATGGGGCTCATCTCTCAAGTGCATATCTTAAAATTTGGCATGCCTGATGTGGAGTTTGAGCCTTTCACTCCTCAGGGAGAAGCTCTGGTTTTGAGTTCGTCCAAGTTGTAGTTCACTGCAGTGTAGATTGGTTTTATCTTGTGCCACATTTGATGATATTTGTGCCAGCCTGTCTTGCTGGTTTGATGTGATTTTCTTGTTGTTTGCCGGATATATAATCATCATTCTGCCAACCTTTAGGTTTTTTTTTTAAGAGGAAGTCTTTGCATATGTAACTGTTTACTGTTTCCATGGGAGAAGGTGAGTTTAGGATCTTCGTATGTTGCCACCTTAAACTAAAACCTAGACCTCCCTTCTTCATGTATGAATATATCTTACAAATCTTTTTTTATCAGTCATAAGTAACTTTGTTTTTTATATCCATGGCTTCCGTTGACTTTCAGAGCCATTTAATAGTAGCGGTTTCCATGGATCAGTTGCCAGTCCGCCTACATATAGGCCATGGATCTGCTGCTGGAAAAGCCCTTTACAAGTTGCTAAATCTCTTTAAGTGTCTCAAGTTTCTCATCTGTAAATGGGAGAAAAATTGTATTCTGAATAAGGTTGTTGTGAAGATTAAGCACTTTTTAGTACAATGCCTAGTTGGTAGTGGGCAGCCAAATGTTGCCGGCCATCATTGTCCTTATCATCACCATTTTTACTTAATCAGATTCTTATTTATGGGGAAATGGGGTGTTTACCTTTTTTATTGTTGTAAACTATGATTCAGGGCATAACCTTGTGTATTCATTATTTTGCACACATGTGATTTTATGAATACTTCTCAACAAGTACAGTATCAAGGCAAAAAGGAATATAAATTTGTAATTTTTGTAGACATTTGCCAAATCACATCCCACAGGGATTGTATCAATTTCTGCTGTCATCAGTGTTTGACATAGTTTAAATAATCAAGAATTTGCAGGTAGATTTCTGATGTTACTTCTGTTTCTAAAATTATTCATAATTTAAAATGACAGTTTTTAAAGTTCTTCCTTTTTCTTTATTAAAACTACAATCCTGTCTGGAGAGCCTGCTGAAACAACCTTTCATAAAATATGTATATTGGTGGCTTACTCTTTTAAGATTCTCATAGGTAACTTGTTAGTATTTAAGGGCTTGAAAGATGATCTTTACTCTTTTTTATTCTGTATTTTCGTATAGTTTTGTTTCCATAAATCTGAATTATTTCAGATTTATTTACCTTTACTCTTCAAAATCTTAGGATAATCTATTAGAAATATTCATATTTAAGAATGAAGAACCTGAAAATGAACTGAGGTTAGCTTTTTAATGTGTTCTGAAAATTAGTCTTGAATTAGGGCAATATTCTTCATTATTATTATCAAAGAAAACTTAATAGGACGGAGGAACTTGCTCATGGAGAAATAAAAGGATCAGTAAATAGTGGTCACTGCTATACTTTTTTCTATCGGGTGAGCTAGATGGGGGCCGTTTGCAGGCTAGAAGATTTAAAAATGGACAAAGAAGAATGCTTGAATGGAGCTTTAGAAAATACCTTTGTTTACTCATGTTAAATGCCTAAAAGTAAGTGAAAGAAATCAAAACAAATAAACAGAAAATATAGTACAAATATATAATGCTATGCTATGCTAAGTCACTTCAGTCGTGTCCGACTCTGTGCGACCCCATAGATGGCAGCCCACCAGGCTCCCCCGTCTCTGGGATTCTCTAGGCAAGAACACTGGAGTGGGTTGCCATTTCCTTTTCCAATGCATGCAAGTGAAAAGTGAAAGTGAAGTCGCTCAGTCGTGTCTGACTCTTAGCGACCCCATGGATTGCAGCCTAACAGGATCCTCCGTCCATGGGATTTTTCCAAGCAAGAGTACTGGAGTGGGGTGCCATTGCCTTCTCCGATATAATGCTATAGGAACCAATGAAATAAACAAATGCTTTAAATAGAATAGATAGATTATTACTAAGATTGTTTGATGTAGCAGTTCAGAGATGACTGGTGTGAGGAAGCAGTTTCGGTAGAATTGTGGGACTCAATTGGAGAAGAATGAACAGGAGAAAAATAAGTAAATAAGGCAATCTTTGGGACAGTCATTATGGCAGCAAAAGGAATTTTTTTCTTAAAAAGTATCAATGCAAAGCTTCTGTTCATTTTAAAAAGTATGACTTTTAAACATCTGATTTTATTTTCTTAGTAATTGTTTTTTATATATTATAGTCATCTTTAAAGTTTTTTATATTGCTTTTAATACTGGTTGCTGTTTTGTTGCCTTTCCCTTCACCACATTAAATTGATGCCATGAAATAGTCCTCCCTTTATGAACTAACATAGCTATTTTATTGAAAGTATATTTAAAAATTCCACTCTGTGAAAACTGCCTTGTCAATTATGGAAATTGAGTAGTTGAGCATTATTAACATTGGAAATATTTTAACAGTGATATGTGCAACTCATTGCTGAAGAAGTAGGGTTAGCTTTGTCCTTTTTCTTGAATTTTTAAAGAATCAACTTTACCAAGGTCTAATATCCATGCATTAAAAGCCACCAGAGTATATAGATAGATAGCTTTTGACAAATGCATACAGCCATACTTATGACACTCTATTCAAGATCTACAATATTTCCTTCCCCCTAAGAACAGTTCTTCTCATGTTTAATAATTTTAACATCTTATTTTATTTCTTTTGCTTTATAAGTACAGATGAATGTAATTTTACTTATCAAATGTTGTTGTTGTTCAGTCGCTAAGTCATATCCGACTCTTTGTGACCCCATGAACTGTATAGTACACCAGACTTCTCTGTTCTTCACTACCTCCCTGAGTTTGCTCAGATTCATGTCCATTGAGTTGGTAATGCCATCCAGCCATCTCATCCTCTGTTGCTCCCTTCTCTTCCTGCTCTCAGTCTTTTCCAGCATCAGGGTCTTTTCCAGTGAGTGATCTCTTTGCATCAGGTGGTCAAAATATTAAAGCTTTAGCTTCAGCATCAGTCCTTCCACTTATCAAGAATACCATGAAGTAACTCCTGAAATGACTTCCTTTTTATCTATGGAAATCTGTTTCAGATTGATGCAATATTTTATGACCCATACAAGGTATAAACAATTTTATTTAATTGAGTGATTTTTAAGCATATCTAACAGAAAGTTATTTTTATTTGAGCTCACTTATCAGTTAAGGACATTTCTTGTTTATTTAATTTTTAAAAATCCTCTGAAAATATAGACTGTTCTATAGTACATAAACAGCCTATTTTCAACACTGTTGAATACTCTGTGCATTACTGTTTTTCTCATAAAATTTTAAATCACAGTAAAAATTTTATCTTTTTTTTTTTTTTGGAAATTGCATATTTCCACGGAGAAGGCGATGGCACCCCACTCCAGTACTCTTGCCTGGAAAATCCCATGGATGGAGGAGCCCTGTAGGCTGCAGTCCATGGGGTCGCTCAGAGTTGGACACGACTTCACTTTCACTTTTCACCTTCATGCATTGAAGGAAATGGCAACCCACTCCAGTATTCTTGCCTGAAGAATCCCAGGGACGGGGAGCCTGGTGGGCTGCCGTCTCTGGGGTCACACAGAGTCGGACAGGACTGAAGCAACTTAGCATGCATATTTCCAAAAACTATTGGAAGTTTTTAAGAACTTTTAAGGGGAAGAACTATTTAAAAACATTTTCGTTTTCATTCTCCTTCCAACCTATCATTTCTACAGTTGAATATTTGGAATACCTATTGAAAATTAATGAGAGCTATGTATCAATAAATAAAATGTGCTGTAAAATGGTTCTGATTTAAAGATAGGGCAAACATAATTTTTCTCATTTTAAGATTAGTAAAAATTAAGTTAAATAAGAGCTAAATACGCCACTGTAGTTTTTTTAGGACTCTGATTCTAGATCATACTTTGACTTTAATGACTATTCATTGCTCCATGCTCTTTCATACAGTATGACTCAGAGACTCTTCCTGCCTCCATTCCTAATTGTGACTGCAGATAGAGCTGATATTAATCACTTGCAAGGAGCCTGTCAGAAGTTACAAATTAATTATTTTCCTACTGTTTATTGAGTATTATTCTTGTGATTTTTAACTTGAATATTTTACATTTATGCAATTGAAACTAAACCTCATTTAATTATTGAGCTTCCCAGGTGGCTCAGTCATAAAGAATCCACCTGCCAATGCAGGAGACTCGGTTTGATCCCTGGGTCGGGAAGATCTCCTGGATCAGAAAATGGCAACCGACCCCAGTATTCTTGCCTGAGAAATCCTATGGACAGAGAAGCCTGGGGCTACAGTCCATGGGGTTACAGGAGTCAGACACAGCTTAGCGTCCAACACATTTATCCAACTAAAACAGAACCTCCTTTAATTATTATGTCAGAATTCTTTGTATCTAAGTTGATTTTGAACCTTGTTTCAGTTTTCTTTAAATTCTGTTATTTTTAACATAGATTTTCAGTGTAAACCACTCATTCTTATAAGAGTGATAATACTTACATAGCCATATTTGAGATAAAAGTAAAGTAAGGTAGAAGTATAAAGGAATGAGATGACAAGGGGGTTACAGCTTTTTCCTTTGTTTGATCCTTATGTAGAGGTTCCTGGCATCTTCAAAGAAAACAGATTCAACTGAAAGTATTGTTAAATTAAGGAACAGTTAGTTTTAAATAAAAGGAGGATATTCTGATGATTAAAAAAAAAAAAACAAAAACAGAAGGTGCCTTGAAGGGAGATAACATTCTCTATACTTGGGTGATTTTTGGACTAAGGTAGCTAGCCACCTGGAATCTTCTTGACCCAGGGATCAAACCCAGGTCTCCTGCTTTGCGGGCCAGCTCTTCATCATCTGCCACCAGGGAAGCCTCATATATCTGGTTATCATAAGCCATCTTTAGGGCCCTCTGTACTACGTAAATTCGTGTTTTATTCTTTGTCTTTTCCTTCTTCAATACTTCTCTCAACATTTTTCATTAGACTTACCTAATGCATAGGTTATTCAGGTTTTTTTTTTTTTTTTAAACGTTTAAAGAATTTTAAATTTCTTAAACAAGGGATTCCTTTAAAATAGAAGTTTGAGGAAGAAAGAAAAACCCAATCACTTTCATATAAAACTTTTCAAATGGTCAAGTTAAATTTAACTTTTAGCATGGAGAGGAAAAATTAACTATAGAATCTGTTGTTCCACAGGTACTGTGAGAATAGAGATGTTTCGAAATATGCAGAATGCAGAAATCATCAGAAAAATGACCGAAGAATTTGATGAGGTATAGCATTTCGCTGTTTATACAAATTGCCTGCTTTGTACTTGTAAATGGTGAATATGTTGATTATTTTAAGTTTTGTTTTGACTTTGTACTTAGTATAAGAGAAGTTATACTATTTTCTCCTTTATGTGATAATCCATGCTGTTATTTCCAAAATGAATCATCTTTGGAAATTTTATTACATTGCATGGAGATAGTAGCACTGAGTAATGACTGATGGCTGATAATGATTGGAAAATTAATGGTATGAGGTATGAGTTGATTCTTTACATTCATTCTTGAAGACCATCTCAAATCCTGAATTTATAAGTGCACCTCCAACAGTTCCATATTCTGTGGAATGCTAGTCCTCTTAAATGTTTTAAAGAAAAAAGGGTTTGGAGGTCAAGGAAGTGTCAGAAGGCTGGCTATTATACCTACCTAAGATACCTGACCTAAGATTGTCAAAGCACATTTTTTTATTTAAGGTTATTAGAAATCCTAACAGTGAAAAATTTCCTAAATTTAATCCAGAATTCTTACTTTATATGGATCCCTGCCACTGACATGTGTCCCTCTGCCCTCCCCCGCCCCCTTTCCATTTTCTGTGTGTGTGTATAGTTCTTCTATTTGGAACACTCTACTTGAGATAATCTGATTTCTATTCAGAATACGAGTTTTCTTTGTTAGTCTTCACAAGTTAATCATGCATGATTTTCCATTTTAAGACTTAAATATTCTCTCAAATAGTTTTACACTAGTCATAAATGTTTATTTTTGAGACACTTTAACAGTTTTATTTCTTTATTTATAGTGAACTCAATTCATGTCATGCTTTAGGCCAGCATCAGTTCCTGTTTTAACATTCTGCCTTTGGTATTATTTTCTATTTTCTGATAGGTGTTCCTTTGTTTTGACCTTCAACACTAACCACAAGGATTGGTTTTCTTATAAGTCCACTTTTTTAGTAACATGGGTTTAGGTTTTTTATTAATAGTAGCAGTAGTATTTATTTTTAATTGAAAAAAGTACTACAAATACATACTAAGGTAAATATTCAAGCATAGGCTGCTCAATGTCTTTTTCTCATCAGATGTTCACCTTTAGCAGCAGTATCAAAATGTTTTAATGTGCATCTTTCTAGATAAACATTCTGTCATTGGATTTCAGACTATGTAGTCACAATTTATGGGACATAGGGAAGACCTTGAATTGTAACCTGTGGACATAATATTTCAGAATCACTTGCCTTAATTTCTGTAATCTCAAAAAGCTCTGACAGTTCGTAATCCAAACTCTGAGGTTTGGCTCTAAGGCCACTTGGCCTCAACTAACATAGGCTATTTACAGTCAATTTTTATTTCTCACAGTTTGAAAAAAAAATTATATATATATATATATGCATTGCTGTTAAATATTAATGTTCTTAACTACAGAGTGCTACACCAGGTTTTATTGGGGGTATGATGAAATATAAGGTTATGAACCAAGTTCACTTTTAAAATTCAAAAACCCTAGATTCTGAAACATTTCTGTGGCGCTACTGTTCAGTAAAATGTATTTTGTTGTTGTTGTTAATATATGAGTTTATACGTTAGAAATAGAAGTTAAAGCCAGGTAACATACAGTTAAGGTGCAAGTAGTAGGTTTACTCACCAGCTGCTATTCTCCCATGCGTGGCCTGCAATACAGGTGATTCAGATTGTAGATTTAAAAGTGGTATATGTCTTGGACCTTCCCAGGACTAACACATGATAGAATGATTATTATGTATTTTAAGACAGTGGTTCCCAAACGGAATTTGAGCTGCAAATTAATGTCTCACTGGGATACTGATTCCTGGCTCCCTTACACATGCCCTAGACATTTGATTAATTTGTAAGGCATGTGACCTTGGCATAGGGATTTTTTTTTAAAAAGCTCACCAGGTGATTGTAACATAGAACAACTATTGAGAACTATTATTCTAAGGTAAGTAAAAAGAGGAATCCAAGATTTAAGTTATAAGAACACTTCATATATGAAAACAGGCTGAGGGGAAAACAAAAATGAATACAGTGTAACAAATGAAATTATTCAGAATGCATGTTTCATATTCTTAAACATTTTGTCTGAATATTTGAGATTATTGACCTAATCAAAGACTTTTAAAAATCACAGTTCTATTTGAATATAATTCTGTTCTAATATTATTTTTATTGTTATTAGAATAACTTAAAGCAGAATTAGATATCTCCTAGGGCTACATAAAAGTAAATAAATATAATTGTGATGATTAGAAATTTTAATAAATATTTTAAGTTTCAATTTTAAATATCTATATAATTTAATTAGGTGGCTTAAAACAGTGTCATTAAAAAAAATAGGATGCTTACTCATTTGCTTGAGATTTTCTTGTATAAACAATTTGAAAAATAAAAATTTGAACTCAGAATAATGAATAAATAAACACACAAGCAAACAGATACACAAAATTTCCAGAGAGATTAGTGAACAAGATGTGCCAGACCTATTTGACAAAGATGATTGTCTGCTAGTATGACAAGATTCAATGAAGCAAGAACAAGTGGAAATTCTGTTTGAAAGGTGGTATTGTGTTTTGGAGGGATAGACTATGTATTTACAAAAGCCATTGATGATGCAGAGTGGTAAGACTTATGAGCTCAGTACATAATAAGTATAAGTGGGAGTGAATCACACATTGTTCACTGTAATGAACTCAATGAAATTATAATTCAGGTGCAGATAACAAAAATTTTTAACTTCAATTCTTTAGAAAGATATTAATCTTTTACTACTGTGTATATACTTGAGAATGCATTTAAATCCTTGCGTATTATTAAATACACAGGTTTTTTTTTTTCTTAAATACTTAATTCCTTGGGAGTAGAAGGAGGTTAGTTTTTAAATTATGATTTGTGATAAAATTCTGAAATATCTGATGAAAGGAGTCATTAGATCCCAAGATGCTAGAAAAATGCCTAGTTAATAGGGAAAAGCCACTAACTTCTGTTGAATGAATGACTGAATATGTTGTATTATAGCGAAGTGAAGTAAAGGTGAAATGAGGTAGAAATCATTTTGATTGAAACTGAATTGAAAAAGGTGGTCAAAAGTATCTTATTCCCTGAAAAACTAGTATGCTGTAACTTCTATTCCTTATTACAAACTAGTCATACCCAGTTATTACATGACCTTTTTTTGAAAGCCCTACAAATCTCTACTTGGCCAAAAGTCTTTTATAATTGTAATAACAACCTAATTAGAAATACGTTAATTCCCAAAGCAGTCTATAACTCTTCAAGGTCAGTAGATATACTTGGTTCCTGGTGGACAACCAAATTGTCATGAGATAAAGGAAAATGTAATTGTATTTCTTCCTGAGATTATTAGAATCAGATCTCCATATATAAATTCTTAGATATGGTTTCTCAAAGGTCAGTTTGTGTAGTTTTCAAATATTTAAGTAAGACATCTATGTTGGGGAATCTTTGCAACACAACACGTTTCATAGTCAGCTGACCTTTGGACAATGTGGGTATTGGTTACTGTAATGCCTCTGTAGCTGAAAATCGTCAATATAACTTTTGACACTCCCAAAAGTTAACTACTGATACCTTACTGTTGACTGGAAACTTTACCAATAATATTGACAGTCAATTAACACGTATTTTGTGTTTTATGTGTAGTATATGCTATATTCTTATACTAAAGTAATCTAGAGAAAATAAAATGTTATTAAAATCATTAAAAGGGGAAAGTAAATTTGCAGTATTGTGTACTACGTTTATCATTACAGAAAGTTTATGTCATCAGTTTACAAGGTGAATCATCCAGTTAGTACCTCTATCAGTATTGTCTTATATGATACAAAACACCATAGTAGGTGTTACATATATAACTAACACTAGACATCAAAAATGAAAAGATACTGTGAATAATTCATATTGATTTATAATTATGATTTATGGGTGATGATGATGAAGGCAATAATATAATTGCTTTGTATTAGCCTAGTGTAACTGATAAAATTGTTTCACAGTAGCCTTGCCTTTACACTAATGAATGAATTGTTATAAAATTTTTATAGCATATAGTATTACTGTCATATTTATAATATACTATTGGAAACATTTTTGTAAATCACGCTGATACATAGTTTCAGCTCATATATAGCTGATACAAGATATGTTGATACATAGTTTCTCCAGCTATATGAGAGAGAGTGAGTCATACTATATACATTACTATATAGTAATGTAACTCTTTGAAAGCAAAGTTATAGAACACTATGTGAAAAATATCACTCACCTTGTGCTTGTCTTGGACACAAAACATAATTGAACACTTAAGCAATGATGATGGCACAAGAACTTACACAGTTCTTGCCATAAAAAGATAAAGATAGTGCTAAGGTGTGTCTGACTCTTGTGATCCCATGAAGTGTAGCCTGCCAGGCTCCTCTGTCCATGGGATTCTCCAGGCAAGAATACTGGAGTGGGTTGCGATTTCCTTCTCCAGGGGAACTTCCTGATCCAGGAATTGAACCCAGATCTCCCGCATTGCAGGCAGATGCTTTACCTACTGAGCTATGTGGGATATTTTCCATTGGAGACACACACATATACAACAGATACATTTATTGAGTGTATGGCATGGTGATTATTTGCTGTTCCTTAAGTGGAAGTGAATCATCATAAAAGTCTTTTTCCTCATTATCTTTACATTGAGTACGCTGAGGAAGAGGAGAGTTTGGTCTTGCTGTTTCAGAGATGGCAGATGTGGAAGAGGTGGAACAGTAGGCAGGAAAACAGGCATATTCAGTGTAATTTTATGCAAATACATAATAATTTCTGTCTGAATTTTGCTTTTTCATCTGTATAAAAATGCTTCTATATAATACCAAACCTTCTTCCACCATTCACTTTAGTTTCAGTGCTCTATATTAAAAGGGTCCTTGTTGTTAAAGAAGTTAAAAGTAGTATTTGAGTAAGATTGTCTAATGTTATTTGTTTTCTGGAATTGTTTATTCTATGTGTTCTTCCTCATTGTACAGTACTGGTTTGGAAGCACTCATCTCTGTCAAGTCATCTTCTCATAATTCCTTTGGTGTAGTGTCTGTTAGCTCTTGATTTCTCCAAGATTCGTATCTTAAAACGCTTCACCACACCCCACCTTTTATGCCATATTCATAGTCTCTTTCATGATTCCTTTGATAGGCTCTCTCCTAAGTCCTCTGAAGTGATGGAAAACATCTAGGCAAAATTTATCTCCAGTGGGAATTTATTATTTCAGGTCTGATAGCTTTCATGACTTTTTCTGTAGCAACAATGGCAACTTCAGTGGTGAAGTTCTTTCAGACTTTCATGATGTTCTATCTTCTATAGTACAGAGACAATCCTTTCCATCAATTACTGTGTATCATGAGGCCCTTATGTGAACATTTTATTCAATCATCAGGCACAGTAAAGGACAGAAACGGTTAAGGACCTAACAGGAGCAGAAGACATTAAGAAGAGGTGGCAAGAATGCTCAGAAGAACTATACAAAAAAGTTCTTAATGATCCAGATAATCGCAATGATGTGGTCACTCACTTGGAACCAGACATGTTGGAGTGTGAGGTCAAGTGGGAAATAATTACTTAGGAAATAATTATATGCACAAAGCTAGTAGAGGTGACAGAATTCCTCCTGAGCTATTTAAAAATCCTGAGAGCTACACTCAGTATGTCAGCAAAGTTTGAAAACTCAGCTGTAAGAACTGGAAAAGGTCAGTTTTCATTCCAGTCCCAAAGAAGGGCAATGCCAAACAATGTTCAAACTACCATACATTTGTGCTCATTCCACATGATAGTAAGGTAATGCTCAAAATCCTTCAACCTAGGCTTCAGCAGTATGTGAACTTCCAAATGTACAAGCTGGGTTTTGAAGTGGCAGAGGAACCAGAGATCAGATTGCCAATATCCATTGGATCATAGAGAAAGCAAAGGAATTCCAGAAAAACTTGTTTCATTGACTACATGAAAACCTTAGACTGTGTGGATCATAACAAATTGTGGAAATTTCTTCAAGAGATGGGAGTACTAGACCACCTTACCTGCCTCCTGAGAAGCCTATATTCAAGTCAAGAAGCAACAGTTAGAACCAGACATGGAACAACTGACTGGTTCAAAATTGGGAAAGGAGTACAACAGCACTATATATTGTCACCCTACTCATTTAACTTGTGTGCAGAGTGTGTGTTTGCATGCTTAGTCACTTCAGTGGTGTCTGACTCTGTGCAGCCCTGTCACTTTAATCCACCAGGCTTATCTGTGCATGGGATTCTCCTGGCAGTACTGGAATAGGTTGCCATTTTCTACTCCAGAGCATCTTCCCAACCCAGTGATCAAACCTGAGTCTCCTACATCTACCTGCATTGGCAGGCAAGTTCTTTACCACTAGTGCCACCTGGGAAGCCCCTATATGCAGAATACATTATGTGAAATGCCAGGCTGGATGAATCACAAATTGGAATCAAGGTTGCTGGGAGAAATATCAATTTCAACCTCAAATATGCAGATGATGCCACTCCAATGACAGTAGTTGAAAAGGAACTATAGAATTTGATATGGGTCAAAAAGGAGAGTGAAAAAGGTGGCTTGAAACTCAACACTGAAAGACTAAGAAGACCATGGCATCCAGTCTCATCACTTTATGGCCAATAGAAGGGGGAAAAGTGGAAATAGTGGTAGATTTTATTTTCTTGGGATCCAAAATCACTGGACAGTGACTGCAGCCATGAAATTAAAAGACCCTTCTCCTTGGAAGGAAAGCTTATGACAAATCTCGACCACATATTAAAAAGCTGAGACATCACTTTGCCAACAAAGGTACATACAGTCAAAGCTATGGTTTTTCCAGTAGTCATGTATGGATGTGAGAGTTGGACTGTAAAGAAGGCTGAACACTGAAGAATTGATGCCTTTGAATTGTGCTTTTGGAGAAGATTCTTGAGAGTCCCTCGGACTGCAGAGAGTCAATCCTAAAGGAAATAAACCCTGAATATTCATTGGAAATACTGATGCTGAAGCTTCAATACTCATCTGATGTGAAGAGCCAACTCGCTGGAAAAGACCCTGGTGCTCAGAAAGATTGAGGGCAAAAGGAGAAGAGGGTGGCAGAGGATGAGATAGTTAGATAGTGTCACGGAATCAATGGAAATTAATTTCAGCAGACTCCAGGCGGTAGTGAAAGATAGGTGAGCCTGGCATGCTGTAGACAATGGGGCTGGAAAGAGTTGCATACGACTTAGGAACTGAACAACAACGACTGTGACTTCCTCATCTAAAGACCGAATTAGAGATGTTTTATTTCAGAACAGTTTGATTACTTTGACACCTTCAGTGTTGAATTCATAGAGTTCTGGGTAATCAAGGGTATTGTTCATTATGAAAAGAATTTTAAAAGTCAGTCTCTTACTGGCAAGGTACTTCCTAACTTCAGTGACAAAACATAAATGGAATCAGTCCAGAAAAAGGGTTCTCATTGTCCATGCATTCTTATTGTACAACCAAAAGTCTGGTAGCCAGTGTTTATCTTTTCTACTTCAAGGCTGAGGAGTTTGTAGTTTTTTAGTTAAGAGGAGTCTTGATCATAAACCTGACTTGTGTGTGTACAAAAAGTAGAGTTAACCTATGCCTTCATGTTTTATGGCCTGGTGCTCACTTCTCTTCCTTACTAATGATATTCTTTATGATAATTTTTTTCCTGAAAAAAATTTTTTTTTCACAAAAGGGCACTTTCATCTGCATTAAAAACTTGTTCAGGCAGACTTACATACCACTGAGCATGTACAGTTGTAAATAAACTTTGTCTCTTCTCCACTCAGTCTGTTGGCTGTCAGTTAATCTTCAGGCCCTCTCTACCAGATCCAAGCTAGAAGGGAAAGAAGTTTTTCCTTTCAGAAGTTTTGTTGACTAGGACAGGATGGTTGGAACTTTCTGCTCAGTCCAGAGACAGTAGCTGCAACTGAGATCACTAGTCCAGCAAAGATGAGCTACTCTCCTGCCATTGAGATATGTAGGAACACACCCAGCCGTGAACAGCGAGGTATCTTTTATGCTGGAGAGCAGTTTCTAGCACTGTTGACACTAAGCAAGGGTCTGTGGCTCTTGCTAGTTCCTGCAGGTGCCCCATCCTTAGCTGGCCAGGAAAGAAAACAATATGGCAGAGTAGAAGAACTTAAGTTCACTTCCTCCCATAAGAATATCAAAATCACAACTAACTTCTGTACAGCCATAAATAAAAAAGATTGAAACCTTCCGAAAAGGTACTCTACATCCAAAGACAAGAAATCATGAAGTGATAGGTGGAGCACATTTGTGATATAATCAAATCCCATACATCTGGATTGACCCAGAAACTGGAAAATAATTCCATCACAGAAATTTTCCTATGGGAGTGAGAGCTCTGAGCCTCACATTAAGCTCCCTAGCCTGTAGGTTTGGCATCAGGAGGAAATGCCTACAGAGCATTTATTTGGCTTCTAACTCAAGCAACTTTTGATCACAGGAGCTCTATAGGACTGGGGAAAACAGAGACTCCAGACTTGGATGATGCATGTGAGGTTGTGTGAGCACCAGGACTCAGAGGGAAAGCAGTGACTTCATAGGAGCCTGGGCTGGAACTAATCCTGCTCTTGGAAGGCTTCCTGGGAGGGAGAACGGGGCTGTGGTTCTCTATTGGGTCATAAAAGTTGGCAGTGAACATATCCATAAGAAATTATCTGAGGGTTGACATCTTGCTTGGGACATTAGCACAAAGACCTGGCACCACCCAATAGCCTGTAGGTTCCAGTCCTGGAATACCTCAGACCAAGTAAGCACCAGGACTGGAACACAGTCCCACCTGTCAATAAAGAGGCTGCCTAAAGACTTCCTGATCCCACAGCCACCTCTTGGCACACATTTTGACAAAGCCCTGCCCACCAGAGAGCCAAGATCCAATTTTACGCACCATTCCCTCCCATCAGGAAGGTTCCACAAGCCTTTAGACCAGCCTCACTCACCAGGGAGCAGACAACTGAAGCAAAAAACATACAGTCTTACACCCTGTGGAGCTGAGTCCACAAATAGGTCAGAACTTAAAATGGGAACAGCTGGTACCTGATCATTGCGTTATGAGCGGGAATTGTACTGCTAGAACACCTAGGACATACTCAACAGAGGGTTTCTTTTTCAAAGTCAAGAATAATAACTTTACACATATATAAAATAAAAATAGAACTTTAGACAAAATGAAATGACAGAAGAACATGTTCCAGATAAAGGAACAAAATTAAGTCCCAAAACAACTAAATGATGTGGAGATAGGTAACTATATGAGAAAGAGTGCAGAGTAATGATGCAAACATTTAGGAAGAGATGCAAACATGAAGGATGCAAACATTTAGGAAGAGAATGGATATACAGAGCAATAAGTTAAAAGAAGTTTTTAACAAGGATTAGAAAAATTAGAATGCAGTATCTGAGGACTTCCTGGTGGTCCACTGGTGAAGAATCCTCCTGCCAGTGAATGGTACATGGGTTTGATCCCTGATCCAGGAAGATCCCACTTGAAGTAGGACAGCTCAGCCCGTTTCACAGCTACCAAGCCAGTGTGCTGCAGCTACTGAAGCCCATGCATCCTAGAGACCATGCTTTGCAACGAGAAGCTACCACTGCAATGAGAAGCCTGCACACTGAAACCAGAAAGTAGCCCCTACTTGCCATAACTAGAGAAAGCCTGTACATAGCATTGAAGACTCAGTACAGCCAAAAATAAAACAAAGAAAAAATTTAGAAAGAGAGTACAAAAACTGAAATGAAACATACAGTGGAAGGAACCATTAAATAAAGCAGAAGACCAAATAAGTGTACTGGTAGACAGAGTAGTGCATAACACCATTGTGGTTTAGAATAAAGGAAAAAGAATGGAAAGAAACAGTGGTATTTTTTTTCCTTTTTTTGTTGAAGGATAATTGCTTTATAGAATTTTCTTGTTTTCTGTCAAACTTCAAAATAAATCAGCCATAGGTATACATATATCCCCTCTTTTGAACCTTCCTCCCATCTCCCTCCCCATCTCATCCCTCTAGGTTGATACAGAGCCCCTGTTTGAGTTTCCTGAGCCATACAGCAAATTCCTATTGGCTATCTGTTTTACATATTTTAATGTAAGTTTCCATGTACTCTTTCCATACATCTCACCCTCTCCTCCCCTCTCCCCATGTCCATAAATAAATTCTCTATGTCTGTTTCTCCAGTGCTGCCCTGTAAATAAATTCTTCAGTACCATTTTCCTAGATTCCGTATATGTGCGTTAGACTCTGATATTTATCTTTCTGACTTACTTCACTCTGTATAATAGGCTCTAGGTCCATCCACCTCATCAGAACTAACTCAAATGTGTTCCTTTTTATGGCTGAGTAATATCCATAGTATATATGTACCACAAGTTCTTTATCCATTCATCTCTTGATGGACATCTAGGTTGCTTCCATGTTCTAGCTATTTTTTAAGTATATTCATTCATTCATTGCTGCAATGAACTGTGGGATACATGTGCCTTTTCAATTTTGGTTTCCTCAGGGTAGATGCCCAGGAGTGGGATTGCTGGGTCATATGGTGGTTTTATTCCTAGTTTCTTAAGGAATCTCCATACCGTCTTCCATATTGGCTGTATCAGTTTACATTCCCAGCAACAGTGCAAGACCGTTCCCTTTTCTCCACACCCTCTCCAGCATTTATTGTTTGTAGACTTTTTGATGATAGCCATTCTGAACTGCTGTGAGCTGAAAATCTCATTGTGGTTTTGATTTTCATTTCTCTAATAATGAGCGATGTTGAGCATCTTTTCATATGTTTGTTAGCCATCTGTATGTCTTCTTTGGAGAAATGCCTGTTTAGATCTTTTCCCCCACTTTTTGATTGGGTTGTTTGTTTTTCTGGCATTGAGTTGTATGAGTTGCTTATATATTTTGGAAATTAATCGTTTGTCAGTTTTTTCATTTGCTATTTTTTTAATTTGCTATTATTTTCTCCCATTCTGAGGGTTGTCTTTCACTTTCCTTTGCTGTGTAAAAGCTTTTAAGTTTAATCAGGTCCCACTTGTTTACGTTTGTTTTTATTTCCGTTATTATAGGAGGTGGTTCATATAGGATCTTGCTTTGATTTATGTCATTCAGTGTTCTGCCTATATTTTCCTCCAAGAGTTTTATAGTTTGTGGTCTTATATTTAGGTCTTTGATCCATTTTGAGTTTATCTTTCTGTATGGTGTTAGAAAGTGTTCTAATTTCATTCTTTTACATGTAACTGTCCAGTTTTCCCAGCACCATTTATTGAAGAGGCTGCCTTTACCCCATTGTATATTCGTTTGTTAAAAATAAGGTACCCATAGGTGCATGGGTTTATTTCAGGGCTTTCTGCCTTGTTCCATTGGTCTGTATTTCTGTTTTTGTGCCAGTAGCATACTGTCTTGCTGACTGTAGCTTTGTACTATAATCTGAAGTCAGGAAGGTTGATTCCTCCAGCTCCATTCTTCTTTCTCAAGACTGCCTTGGCTATTTGGGGTCTTTGTGTTTCCATGTGAATTGTGAAATTTTTTTATTCTAATTCTATGAAAAATGCCTTTGGATAATTTGATAGGGACTGCATTGGATCTCTAGATTACCTTTGGTAGTATAGTCATTTTCGCAATATTTGCTCTTCCTACCCCGGAACATGGAATATCTCTCCATCTGTTTATGTCATCTTTGATTTCTTTCATCAGTGTCTTAAAATTTTCTGTGTGCAGTTCTTTTGTCTCCTTAAGTAAGTTTATTCCTAGATATTTAATTCTTTTTGTTTCAATGGTGAATGGGATTGATTACATAATTTGTCTTTATTATTTTTTATTGTTAGTATATAGAAATGCAAGTGATTTCTGTGTATTGATTTGTTTCCTTCAACTTTGCTAAATTCACTGATGAGCTATAGTAATTTTCTGATACTGTCCTTAGGGTTTTCTATGTACAGTTACATGTCATCTGCATACAGTGAGTGCTTTACTTATTCTTTTCCAATCTGGATTCCTTTTATTTCTTTTTATTCTCTGACTGCTGTAGCTAGGACTTCCAGAACTATGTTGAATAATAGTATGAAAGTGGACACCTTTGACTTGTTCCTATTCTTATGGGGAGTGCTTTCAGTTTTTCAACATCAAGAATAATGTTTGCTGTAGGCTTCTCATATATGGCCTTTACTATGTTGAGGTAGATTCCTTCTATGCTCATTTTTTGAAGAGTTTTAATCATAAATGGGTGCTGAATTTTGTCAAAGGTTTTTTCAGCATCTATTGAGATGATCATATGGTTTTTATTTTCAATTTGTTAATAAGGTGTACCACATTGATTGATTTGCATTTATTGAAGAAACCTTATATCCCCAGTATAAACCCGACTTGATCATTGTGTATGAGCTTTTTGATGTGTTGCTGAATTCTGTTTGCTAAACTTTTGTTGAGGATTTTAGCATCTATGTTCATCAGTGATATTGGCCTGTAGTTTGCTTTTTTGTGTGTTGTCTTTGTGTGTTTTTGGTATCAGGGTAATGGTGGGGTCATAGAATGAGATTGGAAGTGTTCCTTCCTCTGCAATTTTTTGGAAGAGTTTTAGAAGGATAGGCATTAGCTCTTCTCTAAATGTTTGATAGAATTCTCCTGTGAAGCCATCTGGTCCTGGGCTTTTGTTTATTGGGAGAATTTTGATGAAAGCTTCAATTTCAGTGTTTGTAGTAGGGTTGTTCATAATTTCTGTTTCTTCCTGGTTCAGTCTTGGAAGATTGAACTTTTCTAAGAATCTGTCCATTGCTTCCATATTATCCATTTTATTGCCATATATTGCTCATAATAGTCTCTTAAAATCCTTTGTATTTCTGCCTTGTCTGTTGTAACCTCTCCTTTTTCATTCTAATATTGTTGATTTGATTCTTCTTTTTTTCTTGATGAGTCTGGCTAAAGGTTTGTCAATTCTGTTTACCTTCTCAAAGAACCATCTTTTAGTTTTATTAACTTTTACTTTTGTTTCCTTCATTTCTTTTTCATTTATTTCTGCTAGGATCTTTATGATTTCTTTCCTTCTACTAATTTTGGGGTTTTTTTGTTCTTCTTTTTCCAGTTGTTTTAGGAGTAAAATTACGTTGTCCATTAAATGTTTTTCTTGTTTCTTGAGGTAGGATTATATTTCTGTAAACTTCCCTCTTAGAACTGCTTTTGCAGTATCCAATAGGTTTTAAGTTATTGTGTTTTCATTGACATTTGGGAGAAGGCAATGGCAACCCACTCCAGTACTGTTGCCTGGAAAATCCCATGGATAGAGGAGCCTGGTAGGCCTCAGTCCATGGGGTCGCACAGAGTCAGACATGACTGAAGCGACTTAGCAGCAGCAGCAGCAGGAGCAGCATTGACATTTGTTTCTAGAAATTTTTTTATTTCCCTTTTGAATTCTTCAGTAACCTGTTGGTTATTTAGAAACGTGTTGTTTAGTCTCCATGTGTTTGTGTTTCTTACAGTTTTTTTCTTGTAATTGATATCTAGTCTCATAGTGTTGTGGTCAGAGAAGATGCTGGATACAATTTCAATTTTCTTAAATTTACTGACATAGATTTTTGATCCAAGATGTGGTCTCTCCTGGAGAATGTTCCATGTGCACTTGAGAAGAAGGTGTATTCTTCTGCATTTGGTTGGAATGTCCTGAAGATACCAGTGAGATCCATCTCATCTAATGTATCATTTGAGACTTCATTTCCTTATTAATTTTTGTTTTGATGATCTTTCCATTGGTGTGAGTGGGGCGTTAAATTTCCTACTATTATTGTGCTATTGTCTGTTTCTCCTTTTATGTCTGTTAGTGTTTGTCTTAGGTATTCAGGTGCTCCTATGTTGGGTGCATAGATATTTACCATTGTTATGTCTTCCTCTTATGTTGATCCCTTGATCACTATGTAGTGTCCTTCCTTATCTCTTGTAATATTCTTTATTTTGCGATCTAATTTGTCTGATATGAAGATTGCTACTCCAGCTTTCTTTTGCTTTCCATTTGCATGGAATGTTTTTTTCCATCCTCTCACTTTCAGTCTATATGTGTCTTTAGGTATGAAGTAAGTTTTTTGTAGACAGCATATATATGGGTCTTGTTTTTGTATCCATTCAGCCCATCTATGTCTTTTCTTTGGAGCATTTAATCCATTTACTTTTAAAGTAATTATTGATATATATATTCCTATGCCATTTTTTAAATTGTTTGGGGTTGACTTTGTAGATCTTTATCTTTTGTATTTTGTGGCTATATAAGTCCCTTTAGTATTTGTTATCGGAGAAGGCAATGGCACCCCACTTCAGTACTCTTGCCTGGAAAAACCCATGGACGGAGGAGACTGGTAGGCTGCAGTCCATGGGGTCATGAAGAGTCGGACACGACTGAGCAACTTCACTTTCACTTTTCACTTTCATGCATTGGAGAAGGAAACGGCAACCCACTCCAGTGTTCTTGCCTGGAGAATCTCAGGGGAGCCTCGTGGGCTGCCGTCTGTAGGGTCGCACAGAGTCGGACACGACTGAAGTGACTTAGCAGCAGCAGCAGTAGCAGTATTTGTTATAAAGGTGGCTTGGTGGTACTGAATTCTCTTAACTTTTGCTTGTCTGAAAAGCTTTTTATTTCTCCATCAATTTGGAATGAGATCCTTGCTGGGTACAATAATCTTGGTTATAGATTTTTCCCTTTCAGTACTTTAAATATATCCTGACATTCCCTTCTGGCCTGCAGAATATCTGCTGAAAGATCAGCTGTTAAGCGTATGGGGTTTCCCTTGTATGTTATTGGTCGATTCTCCTTTGCTTCTCTTAGTATTGTTTCTTTGTGTTTAGTCTTGATTAGTTTGTTTAGTATGTGTCTTGGTGTGTTTCTCCTTTGGTTTATCCTGTATGGGACTCTCTTTGCCTCCTGGACTTGATTGACTATTTCCTTTTCCATGTTGGGGAAATTTTGAACTATAATCCCTTCAAAAATCTTCTCATACTATTTATTTTTCTCTTCTCCTGGGACCTCTGCAGTTCGAATGTTGGTGTGTTTGATATTGTCCCAGAAGTCTCTGAGATGATCCTCAGTTCTTTTCTTTTCTTTTTTTTTTTACTTTATACTGCTCTTCAGGGGTTATTTCCACCATTTTATCTTCCAACTCACTGGTTTGTTTTTCTGCTTCAGATATTTTGCTGTCACTTCCTTCTGGAGTATTTTTAATTTCCGTAATTGTGTTATTTGTCTGTGCATGTTTATCCTTTAATTCTTCTAGGGCTTTTTAATTGATTCTTGCAATTTCTCCATTTTGTTTTCAAGGTTTTTTTTATTATCTTTACTATCATTATTCTGAATTCTTTTTCAGATAATTTGCCTGTTTCCTCTTCATTTATTTGGACTTCTGTGTTTCTAGTTTGTTCCTTCATTTGTGTAGTATTTCTCTGCCTTTTAATTATTTTTTCTTACTTACTGTGTTTGAGTTCTCCTTTTCTCATGCTTGAAGGTTGAATTCTTTCTTCCTTTTGATTTCTGCCATCCTAAGGCTGGTCCATTGATTCCAGTAAGCTTCATATAGAGTGAGATTTGTGCTGAGTTTTTGTTTACTTGTTTATTTCTTTTTCCTCTGATGGTCAAGGCTAAGTGAGATGGTAATCATCTCTACTGATTATTTGGTTTGTATTTTTCTTTTGTTTCTTGTTTAGATGAGGCGTCCTGCACAGGGTGCTTACTGGTGGTTGCGTGATGCTGGGTCTTGTATTCACGTTGTTTCCTTTGTATGTTCAGTTCAGTTCAGTTCACTCGCTCAGTTCAGTTCAGTCGCTCAGTCCTGTCTAACTCTTTTTTTTTTTTTTCTCCTGTGTCTAACTCTTTACAACCCCATGAACCACAACCCGCCAGGCCTCCCTGTCCATCACTAACTCCTGTAGTTCACCCAAACTCATGTCCATCGAGTTGATGATGCCATCCAACCATCTCATCCTCTGTCATCCCTTTCTCCTCCTGCCCTCAATCTTTCCCAGCATCAGGGTCTTTTCAAATGAGTCAGCTCTTTGCATCAGGTGGCCAGAGTACTGGAGTTTCAGCGTCAGCATCAGTCCTTCCAGTGAACACCCAGGACTGATCTCCTTTAGGATGAACTTGTTGGATCTCCTTGCAGTCCAAGGGACTCTCAAGAGTCTTCTCCAACACCATGGTTCAAAGCAACAATTTTTCGGCACTCAGCTTTCTTTATAGTCCATCTCTCACATCCATAAATGACTACTGGAAAAATCATAGCCTTGACTAGATGGACCTTTGTTGACAAAGTAATGTCTCTGCTTATTAATATGCTGTCTAGGTTGGTCATAACTTCCAAGGAGTAAGGATCTTTTAATTTCATGGCTGTAGTCACCATCTGCAGTGATTTTGAAGCCCAGAAAAAATAGCCTGCCACTGTTCCCCATCTATTTGCCATGAAGGGATGGGAACGGATGCCATGATCTAAGTATTCTGAATGTTGAGGTTTAAGCCAACTTTTTCACTCTCCTCTTTCACTTTCATCAAGAGGCTCTTTAGTTCTTCACTTTCTGCCATAAGGATCGTGTCATCTGTATACCTGAGGTTATTGATATTTCTCTTTGCAGTCTTGATTCCAGCTTGTGATTCATCCAGCCCAGCGTTTCTCACGATGTACTCTGCATATAAGTTAAGTAAGCAGGGCGACAGTATACAGCCTTGACACACTCCTTTTCTATTTGGAACCAGTTTGTTGTTCCATGTCCAGTTCTAACTGTTGCTTCCTGACCTGCATACAGGTTTTCAAGAGGCAGGTCCGGTGGTCTGGTATGCCCATGTCTTTCAGAATTTTCCGCAGTTTATTGTGATCCACACAGTCAAAGGCTTTGGCATAGTCAAAGAACAGAAATAGATGCTTTTCTGGAACTCTCTTGCTTTTTCCATGATCCAGCGGATGTTGGCAATTTGATCTCTGGTTCCTCTGCCTTTTCTAAAACCAGCTTGAACATCAGGAAGTTCACAGTTCACATATTGCTGAAGCCTGGCTTGGAGAATTTTGAGCATTACTTTACCAGCGTGTGAGATGAGTGCAATTGTGAGGTAGTTTGAGCATTCTTTGGCATTGCCATTCTTTGGGATTTGAATGAAAGCTGACCTTCTCCAGTCCTGTGGCCACTGGTGAGTTTTCCAAATTTGCTGACGTATTGAGTGCAGCACTTTCACGGCATCATATTTCAGAGTTTGAAATAGCTCAACTGGAATTCCATCACCTCTACTAACTTTGTTCGTAGTGATGCTTCCTAAGACCCACTTGACTTCATATTCCAGGATGTCTGGCTCTAGGTGAGTGATCACACCACTGTGATTATCTGAATCATGAAGATCTTTTTTGTACAGTTTCTGTGTATTCTTACCATTTCTTTTAAATATCTTCTGCTTTTGTTAGATCCATATCATTCCTGTCCTTTATTGAGCACATCTTGGCATGAAATGTTCCCTTGATATCTCTGATTTTCTTGAAGTGATCTCTAGTGTTTCCCATTCTATTGTTTTCCTCTATTTCTTTATATTGGTCTCTGAGGAAGGCTTTCTTATCTCTGCTTGCTATTCTTTGGAACTCTGCCTTCACATAGGTATATCTTTCCTTTTCTCCTTTGCTTTTTGCTTCTCTTCTTTTCACAGCCCATCTGTAAGGCCTCCTCCGACAGCCATTTTGTTTTTTGGCATTTCTTTTTCTTGGGGATGGTCTTGATCCTTGTCTTCTGTACAGTGTCATGAACCTCTGTCCATAGTTCATTAGGCACTCTGTCTATCAGATCTAGTCCCTTAAGTCTATTTCTCACTTGCACAATATAATCATAAAGGATTTGATTTAGATCATACCTGAATGGTCTAGTTGTTTTCTCCAATTTCTTCAATTTAAGTCTGAATTAGGCAATAAGGAGTTCATGATCTGAGCCACAGTCAGCTCTCGGTCTTGTTTTTACTGACTCTCTCAAGCATCTCTCTCTTTGATATTCTCAGTGTTAGTTCTCTGGTAGTCTAGGATCTTGGAGTCAGTGTTCCGACTCCAAGGATCAGGGCTTGATCTCCACAACCCTCCTGTAAGGTTGAGAGAGACAGTGACCTCAAAGAGTAGAGCTTGTGCATCATGTTTGTCTCGCTGTCCCATAGACCGTTAGCAGTCTGCTTCAATCTCATTTCCCCATTGCCAGAAACAAAATCTGCAGGTGCTCAGACCCATACATCGCTCTCTCTCGAAACAATAGTATTTTAAGTGATCTTTTGGACTATGTCAAATGCACCAGCATTTGGATTATAGGAGTCCTAATAAGAGAAGAGAGAGAAAGGGCCTGAGAAGACATTTGATGAGGTAATAGCTTAAAATATCCACAGCGTGGAAAAGGAAGCAGTAACTAAGTTTACTAAGTTTAGAAAGTAGCATATGGGATGAAACCAAGGAGAAACATACCAAGACTCACAGTATCAAATTGACAAAAAGATAAAGGGAAAATATTAAAAAAAAAACATCAAGGGGAAAACCACAAATAACATACAAGGAAATACCCATAGTGTTATCAGCTGAATTTTTAGCAGAAACTTTTGTGACCAGAAAGGGTTGGCATAGTACCTCTATAATGAAGAATGGGAAAAACCTACAACCAAGAATTCACTATCCATCAAATCTCTTGTTTAGATTCAATGAAGAAATCAAAAGCTTTACAGACAAGGAGAAGCTATCAGAATCCAGCCCCACCCAAGCAGATATACAGCAAATGCTAATAGAAATTCTACAGGTTGAAAGGCCCACTTTTAGAAGGAGGAAAATTACATAGCAAGAAAGTTCACCAGGAAAATCAAATATTCAATAAAGATAGGAAATCATACATGTGCATAAATGGTATCTATACCAATAATTGTGAAAGGAGCATATAATTGCAGGATATTTCAAATACATTTGAAATCTAGTGACCAACAACTAAAAACATTCATGTGTATGTACAGACTGCTGTATCAAACACTCATGGTGACTGCAGTGGAAAAAGCTATAATAGATATACACACAAATAAGAAAATAGAATCCAAACACAGCACTAAAGAAAATTATCAGATCATAAGAGAAGAGAGCAGAAGATGAAGGGAGAAAAAAGAACTATAAAAGTAAATCCTAAACTATTACCAAAATAACAGGAAGAACATACATATTGAAAATTGCCTTAAATTTAAATGAATTAAATTCCTCAGCCGAAAGACATAGACTGGCTGAATGAATATAAAAAAAGACCTGTATATATGCTGTCAACAAGAGAATCCCTTTAGATCTATAGTTATACAAAATGAAAGGGATAGAAGAAGGTATTTCATGCAAATGGAAGTCAAAATGAACCTGGAAGAAACAATACTCATATCTGACTATATAAACTAAAAAGAAAAAAAAAAAAGACTATTATAAGAGACTAACAAGGGTATTGTATAATGACAAATCCAAAATTATATCACAGCTGTAAATGAATGTACCCAACATAAAAGCACTTCAATGTATAAGGCAAATGTTAATGGATGTAAAATGAGAAATTCACAATAACACAATAATAAGGATTCCTTTAACATTTCACATACATCAATGGGCAGATCATCTGGATAGAAAAGAAGGAAACACAGACTTGAAATGATGTGTCAGACCAAATGGACTTAATTAATATTCATAGAGAATTCCATCGTAATGCTGCAAAGTACAGATTCTTTTCAAGTATACGTGGAGCTTTCACCAGGATAGATCACATGCTCAGGTACAATGCAAGCCTCAGTAAATTTAAGAATGTTTAAATTGTATGAAGCATCTTTTCCAATCACAACACAAGGCTAGAAATTAACTATAGGAAAAAAAAGTGTGCAAATGGCACGAACATGTGGAGACTTAAGGTATTCTAGGAAACAACCAATGGATCATTGAAGAAGTCAAAGAGGATATCAGTAAAGGCCTAGTGACAAATGAAAAGATGAAGACTCAAAATCAGTGGGATGTGGGAAACGCAATTCTTTGAGCAAAGTTTATAGCAATACATTCTTACCTTAGGGAACAAGAACCATCTCAAATAAACATCCTAACTATCCACAAAAGCAATCCGATTAAGAACAAGGAAAACTCCCAGTTAGTAGATGGAAAGAAAATGCAAACGTCAAAGTAGAAATGAATGCAACAGAGACTAAAAAAGCAATAGAAAGGATCAGTGTAACTAAAAGTTAATTCCTTGAAAGATTTAAAGAATGGTAAAACTTTAACCAGACTCATCAAGAAAAAAAAAGGGAAAGGCCCAAATCAATAAAATTAGAAATTAAAAAGAAAAGTTAAAACTGACATTACAGAAATAGAAAGGACCTTAAGAGACTACTGTAAGCAGCTGTATGCCAATAAAATGGACAATCTATAAGAAGTGGAACAATTCTTAGAAATTTACAGTCTCCTAAGCTGGAACTGGGAGAAGGCAATGGCACCCCACTCCAGTACTCATCCCTGGAAAATCCCATGGACGGAGGAGCCTGGTAGGCTGCAGTCCATGGGGTCGCTAAGAGTCAGACCCGACTGAGCGACTTCACTTTCACTTTTCACTTTCATGCATTGGAGGAGAAGGCAACCCACTCCAGTGTTCTTTCCTGGAGAATCCCATGGATGGAGAAGCCTGGTAGGCTGCCGTCCATGGGGTTGCACAGAGTCGGACACGACTGAAGGGACTTAGCAGCAGTAGCAGCAGCAAGCTGGAACTAGGAAGAAATAGAAAACAAGAATAGGACAGTTATAAGTACTGAAATTCAATGTGAGACTAAAAATCTCCCAACAAACAAAAGTAACCAGATAATTTCACAGGTGAATTCTATCAGATATTTAGAAGAGAATTAAAACACCTGAGGATAGAGCATGTCCAAGGTCATTCTGTGAGGCCAGCATCAGTGTGATACCACACGATGTGCAAAAAAAAAAAAAAAAATTATGTATATATCACAGGCCAGTTTCACTGATCCACATAGGTACAAAGTTCTTCAAGAAAATACAAGCAAATCGAATATGGTGTAAAGAGCATAAACTGTGATTAGGTCGATTTATCTCAGAAATGCAAGGACTTTCCTATATCTGCAAATCAGTAAGTGTGATACATTGCATTAGCAAGTTGGAAAATAAAAACCATATGGTCCTTAATTGATGCAGAAAAATGCTTTTGATAAAATTCAACATCCATTTATAATTTAAAAAATTTTCCAGAAAGCAGACATAGAGCTCTATATAATAGAGGCCATATATGAACAAATGGCATAGCTGCCATCATACTTAGTTGTGAAAAGCTGAAAGGACTTCCTCTAAGACCAGTAACAAGATAAGGTTGTCTGCTCTCGCCACTCTAGGAAGTCCTAGTCAAGGTAGTAAGAGAAATAAACAGAATCCAAATTGATAAAGAAGACATAGTACTTTTATTGTTTGCAGATGACACTGCCTGTAGAAAATCCTAAATATAGTACTAGAAATCTGCTGAAACTCATCAGTGAATTTTGTAAAGTGTATGAATTTAATACACAGAGATCTGTTGTATTTCTATACACTAACAATGGGAATTCAGAAAGTTAAAGAAAAATCCCATTTAGCATTGTATCAAAGGGAAAAAAAAATACCTAGGAGTGGGTTGCTGTCTGTGGCATGACACAGAGTCAGACATGACTGAAGTGACTTAGCAGTAGCAACAATCCTAGTAAAGGAGGTAAACTACCTATACTCCAAGCACTATAGAGTGCTGAAAGAAATTGAAGATGATACAAATAGTTGGGAAGATATACCATATTTTTGGATTGGTGGAATCAACATTGTCAAAATGACCATTCTGCTGAAGACAGTCTACAGACTGAGTACAATTCCTATCAAATTGCCAGTGGCACTTTTCACAGAAGTAGACTTTTTGCAGAATTTGTGTGGAAACACAAAAGACCACAAATAGCCAAAGCACTGTTAAGAAAGAAAACTGATGCTGGAGAAAGCAGGCACCCTGTGTTCAGACTGTATCACAAAGCTACAGTCATCAAAATGGTATGGTACTGGCACAAACAGACAGACAGAACATGATACAAACTCAGAAATAAAACCATGTACCTGTGGTCAATTAATCTATGACAAATGGTGCAGGAATACACAATGGAGAGTAGGAAATCTCTTCAGTAAGTGGTGCTGGGAAATCTAAAACCTACATATAAAAAATAAGATTAGAACTTTCTTTCATACCATGCATAAAAACAAAATGGATTAGACCAAAAATAAAGACTAGATAGTATAAAACTCCTATATGGAAACATAGAACATTATTTAACATAAGTCATTGGAATATCTTTTTGGATCCATCTCCTAGAGTTGTGGAAACAAAAACAAATTTAAAAAGGGACATAATTTAAAAAACAAAAAGATAACCTATAGGATAGGAGAATATATTTGCAAGTGATGCAACTGAAATGGGAGTAATCTCTAAAATAATACAAAGAGCTTATGCAACTCAACATCAAAAAAGCAAGCAAATAAAAAATGGGCAGAAGAGAGAGAGAAGCATACAGATTACCAACAGACACACAAAAAGATGTTCAACATTACTAGTTATTAGAGAAATGCAAATCAAAACTATAATAAGATACCACCCCATACCAGTCAGAATGACCTACATCATATTCTATAAATAAATGCTGGAGAAGGTATGGAGAAAAGTAAACCCTCCTACATTGTTGGTAGTAATGTATATTGGGACAGCCACTTTGGAGAACATAATGGAGGTTCCTTAAAATAGTAAAAATAGAGCTACCATATGATCCTGCAGTCCCTCTCCTGGGCTTGTGAAAAAAAAACATATCCTGAAAAAAAAGCAAAGTTGGAAAAGATAACATACACCACAATGTGCACAGTAGTGCTATTTATAACAGTCAAGACATGGAAGCTCTGTAAGTGTGCATTGACAGATGAATGGATAAAGAGTGCTGTGTGTGTATGTGTGTTTGCAGTGAAACATTACTTAGCCATTAGAAGAAAAAGAAGAATGAAATCTCACAGCAGTGTGGTTGGACCTAGGAGATTATCATGCTAAGTGATGTAAGTCAGACAGAAAGACAAATACCATATATCATTTATAAGTGAAATTTAATAAAAGTGATACAAATGAACTTATGTAGAAAACAAATGCACTTACAGACATAGAAAACAAATTTTTGGTTTACTAAAAGGCACAAGGGGTTTGGTTCCAAAGTACACACATTACTGTATATAAAATACATAAGCAGCAAGTACCTAAGAGTTATAGCACAGGAAACTACACTATCTTGTAGTAACATATAATGGAAGAGAATGTAAAAACAGAAATACATATACATACACATACATATGTACACACCTAAATAACTTTGATGTACGCTTGAAGCGAATACAACATTGTAAATCAACTGTATTTCAATAAAAGTTAAAAAATTTATTTTAGGCAGTTGTCCTTTCTCCTTAGTGATTGTCTTAATGAAGACTTGGAATTTGCTGCCTCTTGGTCAGCACAGTTTTCTTTGCCTGTTATCTTTATGTTTGTTAAAGCAAACACTTTTTCTAAAATTATCAACAATCCTTTTCACGCTTTAAATTCTCCAGCTTTAGATGTTTCACCTTTCTTTTGCTTTATGTTTTCATATGATTACATTTTCTCCACTTATATTAGAAGTCATAGGTATGCCTTTCTTGAAGCAGTCCTATACCAATATAAGAGCTGCATTCAATATGAAATAAAAAGATATCATGAAAAGTGCAAGGTTTTTATGCCTGCTGGAATAGCTACAGTGATCATTTCATGAATTTCCTTTTCTTTTTAAATAGTCTTTTTGCTGGATTTCATTTATTTTGAAATGGTGGGCAGCCACAGCTGCAGACCTCAGTCTTTCATACATATCAAGCAACTTTTCTCTGCTTCAGAGAAGCACTTCCAGCATCACTAGTAGCACTTCTGTGGGTCTCATGGTATTATTGAAGGTTTTTCATGGTATTGTACTAAATATGATGTTAAATATGAAAGAACAGCAAGAGATTCCATTTTATTGTAATTATGCAGTTTACTAAAGAAACAAAGTGCTCACAGGAGATGATTAGTGTCACACAGCATATTAAGCCAGTCCTCACTAAAATAGCAACAGGAAGTAGCTACAAAACTATGACAGTAATACAGTATGTACTATAGTTAATTTTATGCAGTTATGTTTTAATATTGCATCTTCACATTTGTTTACATTTCTCCCAACTGCAAATGGCGCCATGTGACAGTCTGTAAGTGTTTGTGTGGGTAAGTTTTGATATATTTTAACTTTTTATAGTAGATTTATGTATATTATATGGTAGTGATAAAATAAATGATATCATTATTTTAAGCATTTATGATATTTCTATTTTTCTTAGTTTTTTGGTTGACAAGCTATGTGGTTTGCCAGTTAATTTTCAAGTTTTTGCAAATCTATAAAAAATTTTCCCAATTTATTTAAATTTGAAAAACTTTGTGTGGATTTGCATAGTTCAAACCTGTGTTGTGCACGGGTCAACTGTATTCACTTAGTGCCTTTCATTCGTATGTGTGTTATTTTGTATTGCTCTGCTCATAATTCTAAATGTTGTTTATTGTGCTCTTTATAGTGATTATGACTTATCTTCTAGATTTTTTTCTTCTCATTTCTAATCATATGTGCTTATGTGAATTTGTTGATTTAAACTTAAGTATAGTACTTTTTACTTATCCATTTGAGCAGTTATTAAACAAATGATTAAAAATATTATGAAATGTAAAAATGTTCAAATAGTACAAACTGAGAAAATGTGAAGAGATGCGAAAACATGATAGAGGAAACCTGAATTTAAAGTCTCTAAATATTTTTGATTGTATATTCTATCAGTGAAACATTTTTAATCTAAATTTCTAGTAATAAAAACTTATGAAAAGGCTAATTTTATATATGAAATTATTCTGCCCATGTCTTCCCCATACTTCTTCTCAGAAGGCTATATAGTTCTGTTCTTGTAAGGAAATTACTTAAAAAGTAGCTGCCTGTTAATTGTTGCCGACTTTCTTAATTTAACTGAACTAAGTTTATTTCCTAAATACCTAATGAATAAAAATAGGAAGTTGTTTCCTTTTATCCTTATGTCAGTAGACTGTATTTATTGTTAGTGTTTGTTAAAGCATATATTTATTTATAGAATTAAGTGCTTGTACTACTAGGTCAGTTTCTTTTTGTTTTTAATTTATTTTTAACTGAAGGATAATTGCTGGTGAGTTTCTAATGATGGAAGTCATTAGCTTGTCATCATGGCTTTAAGTTTCATAGTGGTCTAAAGGAGAGCTTGTGCAGGAAGTGTCAGTGCCGCCATGTTTCTTGTTATTCACTTGTGATTATAGATTTTTGTTTTGTGTCTGTTTTCTCCAGAAATCTTTGCATTTCCATTTTGTGAAGAGTTAAACGTAGTATAAATCATAAATCCATTGCAATGATAAGTAACTTATGAACAACCTGTGGAGAGTTTAATTTCTCGTGTCAATCCTTTAGAGCACTGAACTATTTTTGTTCTCCTAGGATAACTCAAATAGGATACCTCAAATACTATCTGTGACACAGAACAATCTGAAATGTGGACCTAATGAGGACATACCAATCTTATTCATTGTCTTAAATATTTATAGTAAATTATTTATTTTTAGATAAAAATAAAAAGTTGTATTTTGTTGCAGTGCATTGTTCAGTTTGTGTTGTCTGTATTACTTTGGAGACTACTCCAAGTTGAGGAAGGTAAACAGAATATTAAAGAAAGGAAGCAAAGTTGGATATGAGAAATGCCAAAACAAAGGAATAATCGTGTAGAAAAGTAATATAGACTCAAGAAGTTGTACCCAGTTTGTAATGTGGAAAGGTTCCAGACTGGAAATAATATTGTACCTATGAACCTTGAAGTATAATTATTGGAAACATGATAAAACATGTTGAAAAATAATAGTAGCAGATACAGATACCATACCTATTCTGTATCATGCACCATTGTAAGTACTTTTCATAAAAATGTAATTCTTGACATTTTCATGAGGCAGGTTTTCTTTATCTCCTTTTCACAGATGATAATATTGAGGCCAAAAGGGTAGAGACATTTCTCTGAGGTCACAAAACTAGTAAATGGCAAAGCCAGGAACTGAACCCAGATCATTTAGCTCCTAAGTTCATATTGGTAGCCACTACTGTATTCTGCCTAATATGTAACTCTAAGTGTATAATCTGAAATAGCTGGAGATGGGTACAAGTAATAGTTACACCTTCAGTCATATTATAAACTTTCTGGTGGGTTTTATTACATGTGTCTTAGGACTAACTGAATAAGTTGTAGATTTAGCTAGTATTTCTTAAAGGATCAATTATATTCTATTGATTAATATGATATCTTTAATTTAGATTGAGTTTTCTCAGACACTCTCATTATGAGAAATGCTTAAATGAGATAATCATAAACCAAAGTATGACTCAACAGTAATACTTGTATCGCTGGGAACTGGATTAACTCCCTATCTGCGTTAATCATAATCAGCTGTATATTGAGGTTATTCCTTTGTGGTAATTTCAAGCATTATATCCTTCAGTTTTAAAATATACCTACAAAATCATGATGTAATTGATGTGTGACATAAATGTGACATTTTAGGGATAACTTTCTTTTTTAACAAGTGTTAAATGAACTGTTTGATCTTTCAAACTTATTTCTATGGTGTTAATGTAATTTTGTATTTGTTCAGTAATAACAATGCATGTCCAACTTTTGGATAGGTACTATAGAGATCAACAAGGTTATAGCTCTAGACGGTGAATTTATGTTCTAAATGATGAAAGAACTTTGTAAACTAATAGCAGTAATACACTGACAACTTCAATAGTTAAAAAATATAAGACCCATGAGAACCCAAAGGATGAGTTCATTATCTGAGGTGTGAATGCTTCATACATCAGATAATGATTATTTAACCATTAAAATTAGATTTCCAAAGATTAATATAAGTTCAGTCATAAAACCTGGAAGGAGCTTAAAGAGAAGATGATGTTTAACCTGTAGAGGAGGAGATAGTGACATACAAAGCTGGAAAGAATGAAAATAGCCTTGTAGATTAGACTAAGGAGATTGTATTTAGTACTAATAAATAAGTCATGTCCAAAACATTGTTGTCCTCCTAAGCACATGAGACAGTGTCCTAGATAAATGCTAGAGATACAGAGATGAGTAAGATTATAATAACATTTTTGTTAGATTGACTTGAAAAGTTGTTCTTTCCAAATATATTTTTATATTATTTCTTAATTAGTGTACATATATTTCTATAGGCATATGAATTTACTGATACTTCGAAAGTCTGAGGGTTTGCCAAAATTGGAAGAGTTAATTTCAGCTTAATTAGCAGAGGTCTCATAGTAAAGAGCAATTTCTCTTTTGTGCATCATGGCAGACAGCCACAAAATCTCTCCTATAAATAATTTTTATAGTTATTTTTGTTTTTAAATATACAGTATAATTTAAAAACAAAAGTTCAAGGGATACATTTAATAATAAAATATTAATGATAAAATGTAAAATAGTTTTGTTTTGTAAATATGTTTTCTCTGATCTTTCCAAAGATAAGCACTATATCCTTTTCTTTGTTCCCATGACACACAATTGTTATGCATTTTGACATTCTGAAGGAAAATTAAAATGAAGAACTCTACTGATCATTGTGATATGTAAATTCACAGATGTTAAACACAGACTGTGACATTGTGATAATTTAGATAATGACACCCCAGAATTTGGGATTTCTTCTAGTCATTTTAGGAACTCAAAGATGTTGATGTGGATAGTTTCAAACACTTTTTAATGCATCCACCTAAAGAAATTATATGTCACTCGATACATACCAAAAAATGTACTTAATGTGTAAGATATGTAAATCTCCCACCCTCAGCTTAAGAACTGAACTATTAATACTACTAAAATGCTTCTTATCAGAGGTAATCAATGTCTTGAAGTATGTAAGCATTTTTTTTTTCTTACAAACCCATTAATCATGTACCACTCCTCATGAAATGTTTGTGAAGATGCATGGATAGGAGTAAAGGCCAGATGTTTGGTAGCACTTCACTTAAATAACTGATGTCAGTGTGGAGCAGGACATATTTAAAAGGAGCAACATTGGTAGTCCCATTGCTGGTTTGACTTTATATATTTTCCTCATTTCTGTCTATGCCTAAAGAAACAAAAGTCATCAAAGTTTATGATTAAGGAAAATATTGATAGGGATCACTTAGATACGTTTATGGATGTGAGAGTTGGACTGTGAAGAAAGCTGAGCGCTGAAGAATTGATGCTTTTGAACAGGGGTGTTGGAGAAGACTCTTGAGAGACCCTTGGACTGCAAGGAGATCCACCCAGTCCATTCTAAAGGAGATCAGTCCTGGGTGTTCATTGGAAGGACTGATGCTAAAGCTGAAACTCAATACTTTGGCCACCCCACGTGAAGCGTTGACTCATTGGAAAAGACCCTGATGCTGGGAGGGATTGGGGGCAGGAGGAGAAGGGGACGACAGAGGATGAGATGGCTGGATGGCATCACCGACTCAATGCACATCTCCGGGAGTTGGTGATGGACAGGGAGGTCTGGCGTGCTGCGATTCATGGGGTCGCAAAGAGTCAGACACGACTGAGTGACGGAATTGAACTGAACCATTATTTTAGGCCCATTTTGACAGTATCATTTTTGAGGTAATTCATTTGTTCTACCAAGAAATATTTGACTATTAACCATGCCAAAAATGGAAGATACAGCACTGAATAAACCAAAATCCCAGTCTTCATTGGAATTTTCATTTCATTCAGGGGAAAAGCTAATGAATGGCTATATATTAGCCAAAAGAGTATGACAAATGATAATAAATGCTATGCAGAATAATAAATCAGAGAAGACTGAAGAAATTAGGAAGGGAAGGATTATTTTAAATAGGATGGTCAGAAAAACTGTGTAAGTATGTAACCTTAGATAAAGACTTGAAGGAGGTGATGGAGCATCCAGGCATATATCTGGGGGAAGAGAAAACAATAAGGGCAAATGGCCCCTTGATAGAAGCATAACTAGGATATTAGACAACAGGGAAGTAAAGCACACTGACTTACATACTGCACTTGATTGTTGTGTTCTCAGGACTTTTTAAATATGAAATAGTTTTTCCACATATTTTGTTATTTACATCACATTAACTTTTAGATGACAACTTAGTTGTCGTCTAAAAAAATGCCTCACATTTTTATTTAATTGTTTTACCTCCATGGTATCATTTAATTTATTTCTATAGTATAGCCTCCTAAAATATAGCCTCTATTTTGTAACTGAAAGTTATGTCTAGTGACTTTGTTAAATTATATTTACATTCTCTGGAAAGATAATTTCATCCGTGATGCTGTATACTTCATATTTTGTCACAGTAGGGTAGCTCATAATGTCAGGTTGCCCACCTATTATTCTGATTGAGCACTTGTTTAGTTTAAGATAATAACTCTTGAATCTTTTTGTGAAACTACTTTTCCCTTTTCAAGTCTCAAATTATTTTGCACTTTATTAACATTCTGCTTATGTCAACTTGCGTCTTAATGGTTTAGCATCCATTGACAGCACGTTCCAGAAATTTTGTATTTATTTTGACTGTAGATAGCAGTGTGTTGTGATGTCTAAAAATAGGATATTCTCTATCAGTCATTTATGAATTAAAGGGAGAAGGCAATGGCTCCCCACTCCAGTACTCTTGTATGGCAAATCTCATGGATGGAGGAGCCTGGTAGGCTGCAGTCCATGGGGTCACTAGGAGTCAAACACGACTGAGCGACTTCACTTTCACTTTTCATTTTCATACATTGGAGAAGGAAATGGCAACCCACTCCAGTGTTCTTGCCTGGAGAATCCCAGGGATGGGGGAGCCTGGTAGGCTGCCTTCTCTGGGGTGGCACAGTCGGACACAACTGAAGGGACTTAGCAGCAGCAGTCTCTTCTTATGGGATATACTAATTAGGTATTCTTAAAAGTGTTATGCCTTCTGCAGTAGTCAGGGAGTAAAGAATTCTTTGTTTCCTGTTGTGAGGAAACAGGTTCCGCCCAGAAACAGAAAGTCATTTTTGTCCATTACTCAGTTTACTTCAGTAGATTTTATTTCTTTAATTTTCAAATATTCATCACATCCCTCCCATTTTGTCTGTCATTATTGTTACTATATTAAACGGTCTCTCCCCTCACACTTTTGGTTTTGGATTGACTGCAGTGGAGAGTCACCTTTGCTCCATGTCCTTCACCTTTTCTTCTGTTTTTCACATTGGAACCAAAAATACATTTTTAAAGCTCATAGCTGTTGATGAACATCCTTCAGTTCAGTTCAGTTCAGTTGCTCAGTCGTGTCCGACTCTTTGTGACCCCATGGACTGCAGCGCACCAGTCCTTCCTGTCCATCACCAACTACCAGAGTTTACTCATGTCCATTGAGTCGGTGATGCCATCCAACCGTCTCATCCTCTGACATCCCCGTTTCCTCCTGCCCTCAGTCTTTCCAAGCGTCAGGGTCTTTTCAAATGAGTCAAAAAAAAAAAAAAAAACAAATGAGTCACCTCTACGCATCAGGTGGCCAAAGTATTGGAGTTTCAGCCTCAGTATCAGTCCTTCCAATGAATATTCAAGACTGATTTCCTTTAGGGTGGATCTCCTTGCAGTCCAAGGGACTCTCAAGAGTCTTCTCCAACACCACAGTTCAAAAGCATCAGTTCTTCGGCACTCAGCTTTCTTTATAGTCTAACTCTCACATCCATACATCATTACTGGAAAAACCATAGCTTTGACTAGATGGACCTTTGTTGGCAAAGTAATGTCTCTGCTTTTTAATTCAGTGACCACCTGTTTTCTCCAAAGTAAAGTTTTACTTCCTTACCTTTCTTTGATCCAACCCCATCTTTCTTCTTGGTTACAGAATCCAGTTTAGATTCCAAATGTAATGCAGTTCTGTACTCCCATTGTTGCACTTTTGTTTATAGGCCTTCACTAATTGTTATTACCTAGAAAAGGTGTTGACCCTGTTTTCCCTGTCCAGTTGCTTCTGCAGAGAATTGACATTCCTTTCTAAGTACTATATACCCTTGTCAAGTTCCTATTATTATATTTAATTCTTTTACAGTTTTTTTAATGTGTTCATCTTATCAATTAAATTAGTTTCTTTAGGGGACTGAAGAAATGGGGAGAAGTTGATAAAAGAGTTTAAATTTCCACTTACAAGATGAATAAGTTCTAACGATTTAATGTACAGCAATAGTATATGTTGCATACTTAAAACTTGCTAAGAGAAAAGATCTTAAATCTTATGTCACACATATAAAAAGTAATGGGATGGAGGTGTTACCTAATTGAGTGGTGATAAGCTTTGCAATATATATGTATTAAATCAACATGCTGTATAACTTAAACTTACACAGTGTCATATATCAATTATATCTCAATAAAGCTGTAAAAAATATATAGAGTAGAAATTCTTCTAATAATATCCTTGTTCTGCTTATCTTTGTATGCCTGATGACCTCGTATAGTGCCAGAGCTTATTTGTTGCTTAATAAATGGTATGAATAGATAAATGAGTGGGTGGATGGATAGTTTCTCCAAACAGTTGTTTGCAGATCATTGATTTAAGCAATAGTGGTACATATCCTCCGGCAAAGTCTGTTGAAATTAGGTAACCAAAAGCCACGTTTTACCAAATAGGTAACTTTTTTTTATAACATTGTCCATCAGCTGGGTTAAAAATCAAATCTCTTGAATTTATTCTTAGAAAGTGTTTTATCTCTTTAAATATTTGTAATTTGTGACCACAATGCGTTCCCAAATACCAAAGTCTTAAGAATTAGGCAGTTAGCCTTCCACCTCTGCTAGCTGCATGAGTTCTGCCTTGCAGTGGACCTCTTATCTTTTAAGATTCTTATTTTAATCCTAGTTAGAAGCTCACAATCTTCTAGTTCTCTTTGTTGACTCTTGTCTATGAAGGTTGGCACCCTTACCTACCACACCCATCAGTGTTCCCAGAACTTCCAAAATAGGTGTTTCCATTAGTTTTTTGTCTTTCTGTTTGGCAACAAAAACAATTTTTCTCCTTTGGAAGAGTATTCACTAGACAGCCTTTCTGTCCTCCAAGGCTACTGGTGTAAACCAGGTGAAGCTCCATTGTAGAATAGAGAATACATGGATTTTACAAACACAGAACCAGAGAAGACTTGTAGCTGTGTGATCTGGGACAGGTTCTTTAGAACTTATTTTTCTCATCTTTATATGTACTATAGGATGCTTTTTTTCTACTCTTCTAGCTATAGTAGGTTTTTGCTGTGCCATGATGGTGAATCCATTTACTGACCCTCCCCAACAAGATTAAGGTTTCTGGCTTTTATGGGAGAAAGGTCTAGAGAAGTGAGCTGTACGTCTTACCTTTCCCATAGCAGTTGAGGATCATCCTCTGTAGGCCTGCATCAAAATAGGTTCTGTCTTTTCTGCTGTCTCAGGCTTTTATTACCTGGTTGAAACCTGTGGTCAACTGATAAAAAGAGATTTGGAGTGAGTGTGAATTCCTTGTAATTCTGCGCTGACAAGTTGGCCCACACTTGGTCTTTGACATTTGTTAGCATTTTGCCTGATTTCTTCTTACCTCTTTTTGTCACAGAACCTTTTCTTCTGGGTTCTGCCACAGGTGGTAGAGTTTGTGTGGCTCATCTTTTCTTGGAAAGCTTGTTCTTTGGAGTTCAAGTTACTTCAGCTCAAGATGGGATTAAGAAAAACTATAATTTTTTTTTTGATGATTAAGCTATTTTCATTGTTTGTAGCATTTTATATTCTAAGCAGAAGCTAAACCCTGTTGTTACTCTTTGACTTTACTTTTAGTGTTGTGTTTTTTTAATGCAAAAAATTACTTTTATGTTGATTGAATTTGTTGGTTCTTTTTTTAAATTTGTTGATTCTTTATGACTTCTGACTTTTTAAATATTTTTGAAAAAAAGACCCACTCTGAGAATATTCTCCCATATTTTCTTCTATTTCTCTCTTTGTTGAGTATTTTTATTTCATTGGAAATTTAATTTGGTATAAGGTACAGTGATATCTAATGTTTTTCTAATGAAAAGCCACTTGTATTGTACCAAAATTATTTATTGAATTATCTTTCCCCACTGCTCATAATTATTCTGTAACAGAAATGAATTTGTTTGTAACAGAAAATCTGATTAGTAGTGACTCAAATTCACAGGAGTTTGTCTCACACAAAATAAATCTGCAAGTAGACAAAGCATGGTTAGTACTACACCTTAACAGATTAAAAACCTATACTTTATCCATCTTTCTCTCTAGGAATCCTTATCCATGTTCCCTCATGGTTACAAAATGGCTGTTGAATATCAGTACCAAATCCAGTGAAAAAGGAAAGGGCAAAGGTTGAAGAGGTCATAGTAACCTCCTTTGTCCATTTTAAAAGATTTTTTTCCACAAGTCCCATCTAGGGTATTATTTTCTAGGCTACTAGTGTAACTTCTGTCAGTGACCATCCTTTCCTTCAGTTCATCAATTGAGTTTCTAAAGAAATAAAGTATTTTGGATATATGCAGCCTCATGTTAATTGCAGTATTATTTACAATAGCCAAATATGGAAACAACCTAAGTGTCCATCAATGGATGAGTGTGTAAAGAAAGTGTGGTAGGTACACACACACACAAGAAATAGTATTCAGTAGTTAAAAAAAGGAAATCTTGGAATTTGTGACAACATGGGTGGTCCTTGAGGTCATTACACTAAGTGAAATAAGTCAGATAAGGAGAGATACCATATGATCCCACTTATATGTGAAATCAAAACAATAGCAACACAGAAGAACACTGAGCTCATAGATACAGAGAACATGTTAGTGTTTCTCAATGTGGAGCAATGTGCAAAATGGGTGAAGGGGGTCGAAAGATATAAATTTTCCAGTAATGAAATAAGTCCTGGGGATGTAAAGCATGGTGACTATAGTTGTTACTACTTTATTGCATATTGAAAAGTTGCTAAAAGAATAGACCTTAATAGTTCTTAACACAAGAAAATAAAAAGTTTTGTAACTGTTCATGGTAACAGATATTCAGTACAGTTCAGTCACTCAGTCGTGTCCGACTCTTTGCAACCCCATGAATCGAAGCACACCAGCCCTCCCTGTCCATCACCAACTCCCAGAGTTCACTCAAACTCAACATCCATCGAGTTGGTGATGCCATCCAGCCATCTCATCCTCTGTCGTCCCCTTCTCCTCCTGCCCCCAATCCCTCCCAGCATCAGAGTCTTTTCCAATGAGTCAACTCTTCACATGAGGTGGCCAAAGTACTGGAGTTTCAGCTTTAGCATCATTCCTTTGAAAGAACACCCAGGACTGATCTCCTTCAGAATGGACTTCTTGGATCTCCTTGCAGTCCAAGGGACTCTCAAGAGTCTTCTCCAACGCCACAGTTCAAAAGCATCAATTCTTCGGCGCTCAGCTTTCTTCACAGTCCAACTCTCACATCCATACATGACCACTGGAAAAACCATAGCCTTGACTGGACGAACCTTTATTGGCAAAGTAATGTCTCTGCTTTTGAATATGCTATCTAGGTTGGTCGTAACTTTCCTTCCAAGGAGTAAGCGTCTTTTAATTTCATGGCTGCAATCACTATCTGCAGTGATTTTGCGATGTTAACTACACTTATTGTGATTTTTAAAAATATATACAGATATTGAATCATATTTTATACCTGGAACTAATGTTATATATGAATTATACTTCAAAAAAGTACAAATATATAGATATATATATAAGTTCTCTAGAGTTTTTTGTTTGTTTTATGCTACATTTGAATCTTTGAAGTATACTTATTTTTTATTTAGATTTTCCCAAATGCTGATTTTTCGGGCTTCCTTTCTTTTTGCTGTTGGACCTGAACAGAAAGATTATTTTCTTTCTATTTCCTTGGGGCCCAGGTCAGGTTATGAGCTCTTAGTGGTTGACTTTCACAGTTGCTACAAAGCAAAAGAAACTCTTCCCTGGTGGGCTTTTGTGAAATAGAAGCAGCAGGCAGCCTTCAGAGATAGCTTTGAGAAATACCTTACCTTTCCATTGTGCTACCCTCTACAATCTGTGTTTCCACATCCCCAATCTAAAGAGCTGGGGAGATTCAGCCAGCCCCTTCAGTTCCTTTCTGGTCTCCTATAGCGCTTAGGAGAGCTTATATGGAGCTTATAGAGCTCATATGGCTGTCGGAGGAGGCCTTACAAATAAGCTGTGAAAAGAAGAAGCCAAAAGCAAAAGAAAAAAGGAAAGATATACCCATTTGAATGCAGAGTTCCAAAGAATAGCAAGGAGAGATAAGAAAGCCTTCCTGAGTGATAAATAGAAAGAATAGAGGAAAACAATACAATGGAAAAGACTAGAGATCTCTTCAAGAAAATTAGAGATACCAAAGAAACATTTCATGAAAAGATGGACTCAATAAAGGACAGAAATGGTATGGACCTAACAGAAGGAGAAGAGGTGGCAAGAGTACACAGAAGACTGTACAAAAAAGATCTCCACGACCCAGATAATCACGATGGTGTGATCACTCACCTAGAGCCAGACACCCCGGAATATGAAGTCAAGCGGGCCTTAGGAAGCATCACTACGAACAAAGTTAGAGGAGGTGATGGAATTTCAATTGAGCTATTTCAAATCCTAAAAGATGATGCTGTGAAAGTGCTGCACTTGGTATGCCAGCAAATTTGGAAAACTCAGCAGTGGCCACAGGACTGGAAAAAGTCAGCTTTCATTCCAGTCCCTAAGAAAGGCCATGCCAAATAATGCTCAAACTACCGCACAATTGCACTCATCTCACCCACTAGTAAAGTAATGTTTCAACAATACGTGAATCATGAACTTCCACATGTTCAGGCTGGTTTTAGAAAAGGTAGAGGAACCAGGGATCAAATTGCCAACATCTGCTGAATCATCAGAAAAGCAAGAGAGTTGCAGAAAAATATCTATTTCTGCTTTATTGACTATGCCGAAGCCTTTGACTGTGTGGATCACAATAAACTGTGAAAAATTCTGAAAGAGATGGGAATACCAGACCACCTGACCTGGCTCTTGAGAAACCTGTATGCAGGTCAGGATGGAACAGTTAGAACTGGACATGGAACAACAGACTGGTTCCAAATAGAAAAGGGGTGCGTCAAGGCTGTATATTGTCACCCTGCTTACTTAGTACCATATGCAGAGTACATCGTGAGAAATGCTGGGCTGGAAGAAGCACAAGCTGGAATCAAGATTGCCAAGAGAAATATTAATAACCTCAGATATGCAGATGACACCACCCTTATGGCAGAAAGTGAAGAAGAACTAAAGAGCGTCTTGATGAAAGTGAAAGAGGAGAGTGAAAAAGTTGGCTTAAAGCTCAGCATTCAGAAAACAAAGATCATGGCATCTGGTCTCATCACTTTATGGCAAATAGAAACAGTGGCACACTTTATTTGGGTAGGGGCGGAGGCTCCAAAATCACTGCAAATGGTGACTGCAGCCATGAAATTAAAAGATGCTTACTCCCTGATAGGAAAGTTATGACCAACCTAGACAGCATATTAATAAGCAGAGACATTACTTTGTCAACAAAGGTCCGTCTAGTCAAGGCTATGGCTTTTCCAGTAGTCATGTATGGATGTGAGAGTTGGACTGTGAAGAAAGCTGAGTGCCAAAGAATTGATGCTTTTGAACTGTGGTGTTGGAGAAGACTCTTGAGAGTCCCTTGGACTGCAAGGAGACCCAACCAGTCCATCCTAAAGGAGATGAGTCCTGAGTGTTCATTGGAAGGACTGATGCTGAAGCTGAAACTCCAGTACTTTGGCCACCTGATGTGAAGAGTTGACTCATTTGAAAAGACCCTGATTCTGGGCAAGATTGAAGGAGGGAGAAGAAGGGAACAACAGAGGATGATGGCATCACCGACTCAATGGACATGAGTTTGAGTAAACTCCAGAAGTTGGTGATGGACAAGGAAGCCTGTTGTGCTGCAGTCCATGGGATCGCAAAGAGTCGACACGACTGAGCGACTGACCTGAACTGAACTGATCAAGCTTAGTAGCCCATGTAGTACTCATGTAATACCAAAATTAACTCTCTTTATGGGGTATTTAACTAAGTGCCAAGGTTTCCCCTTCTTTCTGTTCAAGGCTCTTGAGATTCTTTGAGATTCTCTGTTATTGTAAGTATCAAAGTACGCTTTCATGTAACACCACAAAGCTCAAGACCTCATTTGTATCCAATTTTCCTAGCTGCATTTTGGCCTGTAAAAAACAAATAGCCACAAATTGAGAATAGTCTGATAAGGAAGTTCACAGAATTTCTCACCCTCTGCCTTGTGAATTTCCATTTCTCCACCAAAATGTTTTAGGCTAGAGTGAGAAACCTCTGCTGGATTCAGCTCTCAATTTTGTATTTTAAATAAAATGACACAATCTGGGGATCCCAAGAGCCCATGGTAGGCTTTTTCTTGGAAAAGTTAATAAATTCAGTGCATAAACTGTAGAGTTAAATGAAAGTTCATAGTAGAGTTAGAAGAAATAGGGTTGAAATTTCATATGTGGGAAGTTGGTTATACTCTTAAAATTCTTAACTCTTTAAAGTGTCTTATTTAAAATAATTGAAAGGTGCTGTTACACATGTCATGATTAGTTTGATCTGAATTCAGTAGCAAGTAATCCTTTCTAGTTAAACTTCTTTCTTTTTTTGTTTTCTTCTTTACTTTAAATTATCTCAGCTAGTTCCCAAGTACAACAAAACTTAAACTATTATTTTGAATGAATGGCTTAGAATAATGAATTAAATACTGATTGTAAATAACAATTTTGAACTCATTAACAATTATTCAGTTGGGGTAGATCAAAACAAGCAAAAAAGAGAAAGCCATCATGTACCTCTTGGTGTCTGTCCACATGTACTTTGAGAGAAAAATGTTCCTTTTCCAGTAGGAGGAAAAAAGAAATCAAACTGTATGTCATATATCATACTTAATATGTTATTTTTTCTTTTTATCCCTTTTAGGACAGTGGTGATTATCCCCTTACCATGCCTGGACCTCAGTGGAAAAAGTTTCGTTCAAACTTTTGTGAATTTATTGGAGTCCTGATTCGACAGTGTCAATATAGCATAATTTATGATGAGTATATGATGGACACAGTAATCTCGCTTTTGACTGGTTTGTCAGACTCCCAGGTCAGAGCTTTTAGGCATACAAGTACTCTTGCTGGTAAGTAACTAACACTTTATTTCCTTTTCATTTAGTTTTGTTAAATATATTCCAGTTAAGCTGTATTTAAATTCAATATTAATTTAAATTGATTACTTTGCTCTTGAAAAACACAATGTTTCTCCAAAATTTGCATGAATGGTTTGTATTCTCTGTTGAAGTAAAATTTGTGCTTATTTTGATAACTGGCATTTGTTAGTCTTGAGAATGAAAATTGCAATTTTCTGATGAATGTTACCAAATCTCTTTCTGAATGTGTAGTTATTTTCTTGCGTTATTTTATAACCAAATAAGTTGTAGGAGTCCAGCAGGCCATATTCTTTGATAAAACCAAATAATAGTTGAAATTCCAAAGTCACAGGTATTTTCCTACTTAATTACATGGTTTCATTGTTATACATAAATGTGTAAATATTTGTTTATATATATATATATATATATTTTAAACAGTTCCATCTAATTGTAATAGGTAATTGTGACCTAGCTAGGATTCTTTCTGTTCCTAGTGGTATAATAATTTAAATGTAGTGTTTCTAAAATCAGTTTAAGTAGGTAGACTAAGTCCTGAAGAACTGATACATTATCATTTTCCCTGTTGCTTCTGTTTTAGAATTATCTATATAACTTCTGAGTCAAGTATATTCATTTTCCCCTTGTTTTCCTGTAACAAGATAATTTTGTTTATTTAGCTGTTCTGAGTTTTTCAACGATTTTAACTGTGTTTACCTAAAATGACTAAATGACTATTCTTTTTTTCTTATATATATGTGTATGTTTATAAAGAACCTGTGTTTGCATAAACATATATTTAAATATTCCCCAATTACATCCCTTTTAGTAGCAATAACTGACTATATTCAATTTATACACATTACCATTACAAAAATGAGATTTAAGAGTATCCCTTTCCTATTTATTAGGTAAAGAGGCAGATCTTTTACTTAATTTTATCTTTTTTATAAAGGTAAAATCACAGTTTATTGTTGAAAAAATTTTCTGATAGAACAAACATCAAGCACATTTTATTCTGTGTTGTGAGAGACTTTGTACCAAGTTGTAGCTTTTTTGACAAGGTACTATAAATATACTACTTATTACTTAAAAGTTACCTGATACTATATATATTTTCTAATTTCATGACTTTTATTATTTTCTGCCCTTTATATGTACTTTTTTCTTTTCGTTATATTTTCTATTTACTTTTCATCTATCATTCTTCTGTCTGTGTACAGCAATTTCCATTTATTTGGCTGTTTTTCAGATGCATTGTACCAGGAAAAATAGGAGATCAATGTTATGTTTATCCTTATTTTTCAAAAGCTAACCTATTTTTCAAGTTATTCTCAAATTTACTTCAGAATACTACAGTAATTTCTCTTCGTACATTAATGATCGTGTCTTCCAAAGTTCAGTTTCATAAAAAGTGAGACACCAGTCCTACCCTTCAACAAAGTGTGGAAATCTTGCTGAGAATTTAATTCCAGGCTGGATAATAATTTCCATCTTTTCAAGGATTATTTTCTTTTCATCTTTAATCTCTTCTCTGGTTCTCCCTTCCCCTTTTTTTTCTTTTATAGTATATGTATGAGGGATAGATTTAAAGATAATCGTTTTTATTCACTTTGCAGGACGAGTCTTGGGGACTAGATAAAATGGGCAGGAACATTTAATCCTCTGCTTCAAAGACTATGTGCATGGACAGTTAACAAGGCAGTTATGGCCAGATATGATTATCGGCTTTGGAATAAAATGCTCCTTGACATTGCTTATATCTTAGCTGAGAAGAGAGACAATCAGGTTAGTTGTTTTCTAGGGTACAGACAAGATAAGTTTTAGAACTTCATAAGTCATCAGAGTGATCTTATCAGTAGTACTTTTAATCTGTTTACCAATACCCCATTTTCTTGTTATTAATTAATAGTGTGTCCCAATTTGTTAGTGTTTATGCATTGCATTTAATTGTATATTTTGCCACGTTTTTATTAAAATTTTTCATCATTTTGTAGTTTTTCACATTTGTCTGTTCTCCAGGTAGAAGTAGTTTCATTTTCCATTGGTGATAAACTGAACTTTCCCTTTTATTTTTGAAATTCTTTTTACTATTAAATTGAAACAGACTGTTAACAATTAGATTTTATATTACATTTTCCTTATTTTTTCTATTCTTTTAATTGTACTTGTAAAGCATACTCTCCTGTTTGTCTGATTTATCTTCAATAAAGAAGCTTTACTTTGTAGTAAACTTTTCATTAACAATCTTCATAGTTAAGTGCCTTTGTTGTGAAGGTACATAGACAAATAGATAGCTAAATAGTTAAGACATATTAGAACACAGTTTGTGGAATTAATATATATAAGTAATATTTCGGTGGATTTACAATCTGGGATTGGCCATATTTTCTTTCTCCAGTTTCATGAAATTTTCATGAAAAAATATTTTTCTCCTCCAGGTCAAAACTAAGTAGGATTCCCTTTGTTTTACCACTTTGTTCTTTGGTATTATAAAGACAATTCTATTCTCAAAGGATCTATTTTTCAGATTTATAGTTATATTATACTCAGTCATTTGCTGTTATAGTCTCTGACAGTACTTTAGAAATTGAATGTTGGCTTATCTTTTTTATTTTTTGCTTTTTTCTCACCTACATAATTTTCTACATTAGAAATAGATTAATAATGGATATTTCTCGCTTCTAAGGTAAAAATGCTAATTTGAACAAAGAGGGATTAACCGTACAGAATTTTATTAATAGCATCTTGATTGATTCTGTTCTATTTTTTCTAAAATGAATTATGGAAAAATTAGAAAATATGGGTAAAATCATCATATGATAGATGGCCTCATTATGCTGGAAGGTTATCACTATTTAACAATAATGAGTGCCTCTCAGACTCTTGGGAAAGTAAACATTTCTTTTATATCTCATTGTTTAACATCATTGTGTTGGTATATGATTGATTTTTATATTGACATATGATTTGTTATTAATTAGCACTTTTTACCAAGTCAGCATCTCTGGACTTTTACTGAGGCAAGGCAAGCTATATGAAATTTCTTTGTTCTCTTGTCATAGACAAAAATAATTTTATCTTAGTAAATTGATATCTTTTCTTTGGCTTTCAGTTGCTGAAATCATATAATATAGGGTTCATAGAATGGGTTCTGAACCAGATTGTCTGAATACATATCCTTTTCTGCATTTTACTAATTGGGTAATTTTGACAAGTCCATAATTTATTGGGCCTCACTTTCTTCATATGCAGAATGGGAAAGATGTTGATAACTATCTCATTAAAGGAAATTAGGAAAGCTTGAATGGTGCCTGACATATAGTAAACTAATGCTATTATTCTGTAATTACAAAAAGAGCCAGTCGTATTTGCAGTGTTTCCCTTCATTCACTTCTTTTTCCCTCAGAATTTATTGAACACCTACTATTTTAGTAATAGAAGACATTATAGATGGGGAAATCAGAAACAAACATGTAAATTAACAGATCTTTAAAAAACTATTATTAGGAAAACTAATAGTATGTACTTTCATTTTATTTGTCTTTTGGCTCTTCAGTGCCAAATTCTGTTTATTAAATTCAGTAAGTATTTTATGACTCTTAACCAAATTGGATATGAATTTCTATATGGTAGACTTCTGGTATTCTAGGATTAATGCCCAATAATTGACCAGATCTACAAGTGCCACCATATATCATATAACTGTATACATAAAATATAGTAAACTTTTTAAATGTAATTTGCTCTTTAAAATGTAAATATAGATAATTAGAGTAATAAAGAAGTATCATTTTCTTAAAATTATCTCTTATTTTCTATCACCAGGTATGAAAATCAGTTTTCTTTGGGGAGCTAGTTTTTGTAAGGAAGTTATGATTTTTAAAATAATTTTATAAGCATGTCCTTTCTATGTCAACCTAGTGACCTTGGGCAAGTTACATAACTTTGGTGCCTTTCCTCATCTGTATAATATTGATATGAATAGTCCCATTTTATTAGGAGTGTTGTGAGGCTTAAATGAAAGAATTTGTGTTAAATGTTTCACGTATACAGGTCATTCAGTAAGTGTCTGATGTAATAATTATGATAGAATGACAAAGCTTGCTTGGTTTGACTCTAAAGCGGGCAGAGAAACTGAGAAAATCTTGTAGATTTTCCATTAGTGCTTTCATATTACACATGTAAACATTTTCTGTAGATATAAAATTACACATACAATTTAACGAATTCAGAAAAGGAGAAAAATACAAAAGTAAAAATCAGCCATAATCATACCACTTCTTAATTTTGCCATGACATGCTGGTGTTTCCTTTTAGTTTTTTTCTCGTATACATATATATTAGGATTTTTTTATTTTTAAACAAATAATAGGATATTATAATCAATTTTGTAGAATGAGTTTTCTGTGCTTTAAATTTTTATAATTATGTTTAATATAGCAGCCTAATCTTCTAAAATCTAGATGTCCTTTAACTAACGTAGCTTTTTTGCCATTATTTGGATCCTTTGTCTTCTGTTGGATCTCCTACCTTTTGCCTTGGGTTGTTTTTTTTGTTTGTTTTTTTTAAATTTAGCCTCTTCTTTTTGGGTAGCATGTTTTTTGATAGCTTCTTGAGAAAAAGAGCATTGGAAAAGTATATATTTTAGATTTTACATGCCTGAGAAATACATTATATTCTTATGTTATTTGGCCCAGTATAGAATTCATCATTAAGATTTTCTTGAGAATTTTTGTCTTGTTTCCAGCATTGCTGTTGAGAATTCCAGTACATTTTCAAACTTATGATTCTGATCCTGTTTCTTGTCAGTGGAAGCTTCATTTTATGAAATATCATGGTGATATATCCTGATATATATAGATATATACAGATGTATAATTTCCCATTCATTACTCTCTGCTGAATATATTTTACTTGGATGTTAATCTGTTGAATCAGTCCTAAGTTTCTTGTTATTTCCTCTTTTAGTTTTCATTCCTTACTCTTTTTGTTCACTTTGCTTGTATTCCTCAACTTTATTGAGGTAATTTTCATTATCGTTTTAAATATTCTAAGAGTTCTTTTCCATTCTCCATGTTGTTTTTTAACATTATCATGAGTGTAACATTTTCTCTTATCTCGTTGACAGTGTTATTACTCAGAAGTTTTGTTTTTGTTTTTTTGGTGCCCCATTCTGACCTCTTTTTCAATTCTCTTTTATGAGTGTCTTTCATGGGAAGCTTTCCTTAAGTATCTGTTGGCTCTCTAATCATTGCTAACAATGAGACACTAAAGAACTGATTGCCTGCCTGTGTGTGTGTGTGTGTGTGTGTTGTGTTTGACAGGCAGTGGCAGTGACTTTAACCTTTTTGGTGACCATCATTGTAGGGTGGTCCTGTGGTCACTTACCGTTTTCAGTATGAACCATAAAGGGTTGGTGTTGATAATTATTTTCCCTGGGAAAGTTCAGCTCCTTTGTAGAAGGATCTTTCAATCTCAGGTCTGGTTGCTATCTACCTTTTGGGAGTTATACAGGGTGAAGGAGCACCCAGGGCACTCTGCACTTCACATGTATCCCTCCTCTGTATCTGATGAATCCAAATCTCTATGTTCTTTAGGGAATAAACTTTTTTAACTTCCAAGATGAGTTTGTGTTGGAGGAATTACATGACTGCCTTGGTTCAAGTGGAGATTTAATTGTTTATTATACAGACTTTGAAATGCTCCTGTTTTTAGACCTTACTTCACTCCATCTTCTGTAAAAGCCAGTACTTCTCCAATTCCTTAGTGCTTCTGGGTTCTACAGAGTAAAACTGTTTTGTTTTTGTCTTTTTTCTTTAAATAGAGTTGTCAAGCTTTTTTGACCATTTAGTTTGATTTGAATACTTCATCCATCTGCTTTGCATATACATATATTAACATATTATGGTTTGGCATTGCAAGTGTTTTTCTGGATTTATTGGGGATGAAAATTGTTTTCTCATTATTTTGGTTGGGTTTTTAAGAGACAAAGATTTATTAAGTATTCTTTGTAAAGTGGAAGCTTGTAAACCTTTTTTTTTTTAAATAAGTTTTTTAAAACTAACGAAGAAACATGATTACAATGGAATACTCTTCAGCCTTAAAAAAATAATGAAGTAATGCCATTTACAGCAACGTGGGTAGACCTAGTGATCAGAAAGACATATGGTATGTGATGCACATGAGCTTATTTAGAAAGCAGAAACAGACTCACATACAGAAGAAATTTATGATTGGGAATGAGGGTGGGGGATAAATTAGGAGTTTGACATTTGCAGATACAAGCTACTGTATATAAAACAGATAAACAATAAGGTTGTTTGGTATAGCACAGAGAATTATATTTACTGTCCTGTAAACATTTTGTAAAATATGTATGTAAAAATACATAATATATTTTATATGTAAAAATATGTAAAATAATGTATTTTATATGTAAAAATAAAACATTATGGAAAAGAATATAATATATATGTGCATAGCTGAATCACTTTCCTGTACACTAGAAACTAACATGGTAAATCAATGATACTTCAATTTTTAAAAGAGGAAGATAATCTTATCTCTCTTTAAAATTTAGTTTTGTCCCACTATCAAACAGTTTTAGAGTTTGCAGTAATATTTTTCAAAAGTATAATAAGTATCACTAAATATAAGGGCAGATTTTTAGTTTTCATTTTCATGTTTAAGAAAACATAATTGTAAATTGTTGAATAGTGATTAAATGGCCAGTGTCCATAATCTTAATTTCAGCCATCCTATTTGTTGATACCTTTGGTCCCTGTTTTTGTTTTATATGTTCCCAGCTCCAGTATTGTTTTTCCTCTGCTGCTGCTGCTGCTAAGTCCCTTCAGTCATGTCTGACTCTGTGCGACCCCATAGATGGCAACCCACTAGGCTCCTCTGTCCCTGGGATTCTCCAGGCAAGAATACTGGAAGTGGGCTGCCATTTCCTTCTCCAATGCATGAAAGTGAAAAGTGAAAGTGAAGTCTCTCAGTCGTGTCTGACTTAGCGACCCCATGGACTGCAGCCTACTAGGCTCCTCTGTCTATGGGATTTTCCAGGCAAGAGTACTGGAGTTGGGTACCATTGCCTTCTCCTCTACTAGGCCGTTAAATTCCTGATCCTCTTTGTTTAGTGCTCTTGATGTCCTTACTTCCTCCACTTTCCTAGCTTAGATTCTGTTACCCAGATTAATTATAATCATGTCCTTCTCATGAAGGACCCGTAACATCCTTGCCTGCTTGCTCTCTATTATATCCCTTAGGAAAACCTCATATTATCACCTGCTCCATAACTGCACCAGTGGAGTTCAAAGTGAGTGTAGAAAAACACATAATGACTCGGCTTTCTACAATTTTTCTCTCATTTCTACCTAGCAATCCTATTACAGTATTTTATGCCATGGATATTCCTTTCTTATAATATTATTTCATACCTTCTCAAACCTGTAATGTCTGCTATCCTCTTCACACTTGGCTGATTATAGGAACAGAATACAATCCTTCAAGGATTAAATTTTCTTGTTTTAGCTGTACCTATACACATATACTCTGCGTTTACACATATACTCTGCGTTTTCTCTTATGAGGGTGCTGTCTAGCTAAGATCAGTCCTTGCACTTGTGCAGTGGATCTGATCCCTGTTCACTACCTCAAGAAGTTTTTTCTCTTTCCGGCTTCACTTCCCCCACACCCTTTATCATTATACTGCAGGCTGTAACAGCCCTTATCTTTTAGAAACACTTTGTATCAGTTAGGGCTCTTCAGAAACAGAACCATTGGAAAATATACTTTGTTACTTGCTTACTTATTTGCATAATATAACCATTAAGCTATGTTGTGTGTGTATGTGTGTGTACATATATATATATATATATATATTTGGAGAGAGGAGGATTTATTTTAGTGAATGACACACACACTTTTGAATCTGCTATTTTAAAATCTGTAGGGCAGACCTGCAGGCCAGAAACTTAGGCAGGAGTTGTACAGTCTTGAACGAGAAATTGCTTCTCCTGAACCCCTCTGATTTTGCTCGTAAGGCATTCAGCTGATTGGATGAGGCCACCACATTATTGCGGGTAGTCTCCTTTACTTATAGATGTTAATTTTATCTACAAAATGGCTTCACAGTAACACCTGGATTACTGTTTGTTTAAATAATTGGATACCATAGCCTAGCCAGAAAGCAGTGTCTGACTTTATTTTTCTGGGCTCCAAAATCACTGCAGATGGTGATTACAGCCATGAAATTAAAAGACGCTTACTCCTTGGAAGCAAAGTTATGACCAACCTGGACAGCATATTCAAAAGCAGAGACATTACTTTGCCAACAAAGGTCCATCTAGTCAAGGCTATGTTTTTTCCAATAGTCATGTATGGATGTGAGAGTTGGACTATAAAGAAAGCTGAGTGCTGAAGAATTGATGCTTTTGAACTGTGGTGTTGGAGAAGACTCCTGAGAGTCCCTTGGACTGCAAGGAGATCCAACCAGTCCATCCTAAAGGAGATCAGTCCTGGGTGTTCATTGGAAGGACTGATGTTGAAGCTGAAACTCCAATACTTTGGCCACCTGATGCGAAGAGATGACTCATTGGAAAAGACCCTGATGCTGGGAAAGACTGAGGGCAGGAGGAGAAGGGGACGACAGAGGATGAGATGGTTGGATGGCGTCATCAACACAATGGACGTGGGTTTGGGTGGACTCTGGGAATTGGTGATAGACAGGGAGCCCTGGCGTGGTACAGTTCATGGGGACGCAAAGAGCTGGACACAACTGAGTGACTGAACTGAACTGATAGCCTGGCCAAGTTGATACCTAAGACTGACCATCCCACCATCCCTTGTTTCCACATGGTCCTTAGCTACATTCCTATTTTTCTCCTTTTCTCCTTTTCAAATATCAAAGAATTATTTCTGTTTATTGTCTCTACTCACTCTCCTCTTACTCTCTTTAAACCCACTCCAGTAGGGTTTTTATCTCTACCTCTTCACTGCCTTTGCTCTTGTTGAGGTCGGCAGTTACCTTCTTAGCGTCCTAATCACTGGGCAGTTCCATTGTTACCTTTCTCTTTCTTGAAAGACATAGCTACTTCTTCCTTCTTAAAATGCTATTTTGATGGGTCTTAGAAAGCTAAACTGTAAATACTGAATTATCTCAGGACTCAATCTAAAGATATTTTCATTTTTTTATATCTTTATTCACTTCTCAGTGAGTAAAGTGAAAACAAATTCCATGTTTTTATTATTTCTACTAAAAATTAATTATGGTAGGAGAGTAATGCTGTCATTTGATTTAAAATTTCAGATTTAAAAATGTTATATGGTGAAATGTCACTCTCCTACCCGTGGCTCTCAGGCAACAAATTATCTTCTCTGAATGCATCCAGAGTTTCCTGTTTCTAGTACATCTTTCCAGTGATATTTTATGAATATGGTAGCAAATGCATATTCAGTGAGAGGCAGTATGGTATAGTGGTTAAAAGCTTAGACTGTGAAACATGATGGCTGCAATCAAATTATATCTCTGCCAGCTACTAGCTGTGTAATTTCCAAATCTTTAATCTGTGTCTCAGGTTTCTCTTATATAAAAAAGAAATAATAATAGTACTTGAAAGAGTTGTGAGGTACAAATGAATAAGTGTGTAAAGAGCTTAGAAGACTGACTGGCATATAATAGTAAATAATGCATTCCTTCTTTATGTATAAATGATAATATAATATACACACTGACAATCATCTTTTTTTTCTCCATTAACAAGTGTCTTGGTAGACTTCTTTTCAGCATACAAATCATGCCTCATTTGTTTCCAGTGACTAAATTGAAGTCCATTGAATCAATATGACATCCAGTTTAATGGCTTTAGAAACTAGTATTTTGGTGATGATGTATATCTGTTAACCATCTCCACTTGTTGTTTAGTTGATAAGTCGTGTCCAACTCCTTTTGCAGTCCCATGGACTGAGGCCCACCAGGCTCCTCTGTCCATGGGATTTCCAGGCAGGACTACTAGAACATGTTGAAATTTCGTTCTCCAGGTGATCTTCCTAACCCGGGGATCGAATCTGCACCTTCTGCATTAGCAGGCGGGTTCTTTACCATTGAGCCATCTGGAAAGCCCCATTTCCACTTAGATACCTAACAAGCACAAGACTTTCCAATTTCCCTTGCATTTGCTGTTTCTCTAATTTCCTATATTATCATATTCTTTCAGCTTTACCTTGGAAATATATTTCAGATGTGATTTTCTCTCTACCTCTTGCTGCCACTCTAATCAAAGCCAGAATTGCTTTACTGAGTTGCTTAAGGCCAAAAACTTGAGAATCAATAAGGTTTTGACAAAATATGTGCAGCTCTTTTTCAGTGTTCTATTTGGTCTTCCTTCTTCCACTTTTACTCTTCTATAAATGTTCACACAGTATTTTAAAATATAAATCGGGCTATTTCTCACCCACACCAAAATTTCCAGTGAGTCGTTCGTATCTCATTTAGATTTCATTCTTGTGTTCTAACTGCTGCTGCTGCTGCTAAGTCGCTTCAGTTGTGTCCGACTCTGTGCGACCCCATAGACAGAAGCCCACCAGGCTCCTCCATCCATGGGATTCTCCAGGCAAGAACACTGAAGTGGGTTGCCATTTCCTTCTCCAATGCATGAAAGTGAAAGTGAAGTCGCTCAGTCGTGTCCGACCCTCAGCGACCCCATGGACTGCAGCCTACCAGGCTCCTCCATCCATGGGATTTTCCAGGCAAGAGTACTGGAGTGGGGTGCCATTGCCTTCTCCGTGTGTTCTAACTAGTTCCTAGTAAAACTCTTGCAACCTGGCCTTTTCATTTCCTCCTCAGCCTGTCTCTTGCCTATTTCTGTGCTTCAGCCACACTAAATATGTTGCTCTTTTTTTTTTTTTCTAGAAAAGAAACTTTAATTGGATAAGAGAGAACAAATGTTGCTCTTTTTATGAACAGTTTACCTCATAACCTTTGCACTTTTTATTCCTTCTCCCTGGGACACAATTCTGTTACAGAATCATGTTCATCGCCTCAGTTTATGCTTAATTGTGAGCCCTTCGGTGAAGCCTAACCAGCCTGTTTGCTCTCTGTCCTTTCTTGTTGTTTTTCAGTTGCTCATTCATGTCCAACTCTTTGTGACCCCATGAACTGCAGCACACTAGGCTTCCCTGTCCTTTCCTGTCTCCAGGAGTTTGCTCAAACTTATGTTCATTGAATTGATGATGCCATCCAATCATCTCATCCTCTGTTGCCCCCTTCTCCTCCTGCCATCAGTCTTTCCCAGGATCAGGGTCTTTTCCAGTGAATTGGCTCTTCACGTCAGGTGGCCCAAGTATTGGAGCGTCAGCATTCATCTTTCCAGTGAATATCCAGGATTGATTTCCTTTAGGATTGACTGGTTTGAACTCCTTGTTATCCAAGGGTCTCTCAAGAATCTTCTCTAGCACCAAAGTTTGAAAGCATCAATTCTTTGGCACTCAGCCTTCTTTATGGTCCAGCTCTCTATACATGACTATCTATACATGACTGCTGGAAAAACCGTAGCTTTGATTACACATACCTTAGTCGAAAGTGATGTGTCTGCTTTTTAATATACTGTCCAGGTTTGTCATACCTTTTCTTCCAAGGAGCAAGTGTCTTTTAATTTCATGGCTGCAGTCACTGTCCACAGTGATTTTGGAGCCCAAGAAAATAGTCTGTCACTATTTTTCCATTCCATTCTTCCCCATCTGTTTGCCATGAAGTGATGGGACCGGATACCATGATCTTTGTTTTTTGAATGTTGAGTTTTAAGCCAGCTTTTTCACTCTCCTTCAAATTCATCAAGAGGCTCTTTAGTTCCTCTTCCCTTTCTGCCATTAGTATGGTGTTATCTACATATCTGAGGTTATTGATATTTCTCCTGGCAATCTGCACAATATACTTAGTTTACAAGTTAAATAAGCAGGGTGATAATATATAGCCTTGACGTATTCCTTTACCAATTTTGAACTGGTCAGTTCACAATTGTTGATTCTAATCTAATCTAATTAGTCCAGTTCTAACTGTTGCTTCTTGACCTGCATACAGGTTTCTCAGGAGGCAAGTAAGGTGGTTTGGTATTCACATCTCTTTAAGAATTTTCCAGTTTGTTCTGATCCACACAGTCAAAGGCTTTAGTGTAGTCAATGAAGTAGATGTTTTTCTGAAATTCCCTTGGTTTTTCTATGATGCAACGAATGTTGGCAATTTGATCTCTGGTTCCTTTACCTTTTCTGAATCCAGCTTTTTTTCTGTAATTTCTTGGTTTACGTACTGTTGAAGCTGCTGTTCAGTTCAGTCACTCAGTCGTGTCCAGCTCTTTGTGACCCCATGGACTGCAGCACACCAGACCTCCCCGTCCATCACCAACTCCTGGAGTTTACTCAAACTCAGATCCATTGAGTCGGTGAAGCCATCCAACCATCTCATCCTCTGTCATCCCCTTCTCCTCATGCCTTCAATCTTTCCCAGCATCAGGGTCTTTCCCAATGAGTCAGCTCTTTGCATCAGGTGGTCAAAGTATTGGAGTTTCAGCTTCAGCATCAGTCCTTCCAATGAACACCCAGGACTGCTCTCCTTTAGGATGGACTGGTTGGATCTCCTTGCAGTCCAAGAGACTCTCAAGAGTCTTCTCCGACACCACAGTTCAAAAGCATCAATTCTTTGGTGCTCACCTTTCTTTATAGTCCACCTCTCACATCCATACATGACTACTGTAAAAACCATAGCCTTGACTAGATGGACCTTTGTTGGCAAAGTAATGTCTCTGCTTTTTAATATGCTGTCTAGGTTGGTCATAACTTTCCTTCCAAGGAGTAAGTGTCTTTTAATTTCCTGGCTGCAGTCACCATCTGCAGTGATTTTCAAGCCCAAAAATATAAAGTCTGCAACCTTTTCCACGGTTTCTCCATCTATTTGCTGTGAAGTGATGGGACCAAATGCCACGATCTTTGTTTTCTGACTGTTGAGCTTTAAGCAAACTTTCTCACTCCCCTCTTTCACTTTCATCAAGAGGCTCTTTAGTTCTTCACTTTCTGCCATAAGGCTGGTGTCATCTGCATGCCTGAGTTTATTGATATTTCTCCTGGCAGTCTTGATTCCAGCATGTGCTTCATCGAGCCCAGCATTTCTCATGATGTACTCTGCATATAAGTTAAATAAGCATGGTGACAATATAGTCTTGACGTACTCCTTTCCCTATTTGGAACCAGTCTGTTGTTCCATGTACAGTTCTAACTGTTGCTTCCTGACCTGCAAATAGGTTTCTCAAGAGGCAGGTCAGGTGGTCTGGTATTCCTATCTCTTTCAGAATTTTCCACAGTTGATTATGATCCACACAGTCAAAGGCTTTGGCATAGTCAAAGAATTTTGCACATTACCTTGCTGGCACATGAAACGAGTGCAATTGTGTTCTGTCCTTTTTACCATACTTTATTTTTCTTTCTAACCATATTTTATTTTTATTTAACTGATATAGTTTTTATTTTATATTATCTATTGGTACTTTGCCTTCTCCTCACTAGACAGTAAATTTATGGACGCAGATACTGTCTCATTTACTTTTCAGCTTCTAATACTCAGAACAGTGCTTATTCCGGATTGGCAGATGAGTGGGAAGCACTAAATAAGTATTTTTTGTGGCAAAAGACTAGTTTTTACATTATATTCTTAATGTCATTTTGTTAATAGACTCAATATATATAAGATTTTCTGTCAGATTGTTATAAAAATTTCTAAAAACTTTCAAATTTATACTTTTTTTTTTACAACGAGAAACGTTTATTTTTCTCGCTAATAAATTTATAATTTTTCTTGGAAGTCTCTGTGGACTAAATAGGGATTAGCTGGCTAGACTCTAGGCTGCAAGTGTGTTTTGACTCCAAGCTGTAATTTCGATTAAAAGTGCTCAAAATTTCTCTCTTCTGGAATCAGCAGCTCTCCAGAGCATGTTCTTGTTATGACTTTAACAGAAGTACAAGAGGCCAAACCAGATCATGTATGAACAAATTTATACTTTACTGAACTGGTAACAAGCCAGCACACTTTTAGTAGTACAGCAATAGAACAAGTTTGTCATTCCATAGCTAACCTTTAAAATGTGAATGCTAAATGAAATATTCACTTTGGTAAGCAAAGAGAAGATACTTTCAAAGTCCATATCATAGACCAGGTTGAATTCCTGTAGGATTATTATTTTATAAAATTCTTTTAATAATACCAGTAAATTGTAATTCATGCTCACTTTATGCAGGAATGAGTCTTTTTTCAGGGGACTCCATCCCTATCACAGTCCCCATTATTGTACCTATATTGTTAAGTTAGGAGTCTTCTTCACTAGCTGTATTTGCTTGTATTTTGGTATTTAAGGTGAAAATTTCAGTGAAGTTGAAATTTTACATACTCATACACATTAAATACTGCATTATCATATCTAATATATTTCTGAAAATATACTGATTATTTTACATTTCTTCTGTTTTAGTATGTTGATATATTTTGCTGTTGATATATACCTAGAGTATGAGAAGGGTCATTACACAACTGCCAGTTGGGGAGTTTGGGATCTGGGTTCGCAAGGCGATATAACACAACAAAACACGGTTAAGTTCAAGAGCATTAATGTCTCAGCGTCCACTGATTAATTCCAGACAGAGTTGGTGGAAATTTAAATGCTTTCCAACTCCTTGATCTTCAAGTCATTTTATTTTAGAAGTCTAGAAGTATAAACAGAATTAAGCTCCATTTGGGTATGACTTTGTATGCTTAGGACAAACTCCCTTAAAATATTATCCCTAAAAGAAAAGTTATTCTTGACTTAGGCAGTTTGAATGCCCCTGATCAATTCTGTCTTTGAGCTATTCTTTTTTATACAGGTTAATTTTAAAAGTACTTTTAGCTTTCAGAGGTATTCTACTGACAATGTGTAAAATGCTGTCAAATCACTAGCCTATATTTTGAAACACAAGATTTCTCAATATATTATATTTAGATGTTGTATCTCAAGAAAAAAGAAACATTTAAATGCATTTCAAAGTGCTCACTAACTTAAATGCTTTTTTTTTTTTTTTTAGGATTTTTGTGTTAATATTTTGGTTTGAGGCCAGTATCAATTGATAGTATCCAAAACGTAGATAGAGTTTCAGAATAACACGTGTGTGTGTGTGTGTGTGTGTGTATGAATAGAAAGGTATAGATAGAGCATTATGTATATATGTTTATGTGTAATTAAAGGAAATTTCGGAAGTTTTAAAAGAAATGCAGGCTCATTTAATTATTTATATATTTGTATTGGTTCTTCCAAAACACTCAGTAGTAACTGAGCATTCATTGCAGATAAGTAAACTAAAGGGAAAAAAGGGGAGATTATTTTTCCATCACAAGTTCTTCCGTTCCTTTAACAGATTTCCCTATACTCTCAGCATCTAAATGATGAAACTGAATAGGAATAGACAAAAGATTAAGTATTGTGTCATACCTGTTCCTCAGAGGATTTGAAACAGAAGTTGGAAAATATTTAAATAGATTTATGAACACAGGTGAATGTTTAAAAGTACATGAACACTGTGGGGAAAATAGATCAATCAGAAATTCACAAAATATGTTTTTGATGAATTTAATGTGTTTCATAGGTTCAGTCCATTTTTCAGGAATCAAAAGTTATGCCATTCACTGAGGTGAGGAACACAGGGAAAGAACCATCTGTGGTAATAAAAGTCATAAATTGATTGTACACAGCTGAGACACCTTTGAGGCATCTAAGCACAGATATTAAGGAAGCAATTGTATGCACAGAACTGGTAGCCAGAAGTGAGGTCTGAAAGGCTTGGTTAGTATTCTTGCCTGAAGAATCCCGTGGACAGAGGAGCCTGGTGGGCTACAGTCTGTAGGGTTGCAAAGAGCTGGACACGACTGAAGTGAGAGCACACACGCACACACTTAGATTTGTGTATGTGTGAAGGTGAGGGAAAGGAGTTGTTGAAGATACTGTTTAAGTTCTTCATGGTGATAATTAGAATGAGTCAGTTGCGGGGGTAGGGGTGGTGTTTGGGTTTGGGATTATTTTTTGTTATTGTTAGTTCTTTGTGTCTGCACCATGCAGCTTATAGGATCTTAGTTCCCCAACCAGGAATTGAATTCAAGGCCATGGCAGTGAAAGTGCCAATTCCTAGCCCCTGCACCACTAGAGAACTCCCAGGATGAGTCTGGTTTTCATAGGAATATTAATAAGCCAAGCTTATAGGGACACTGAGACAGAGAAAATTTTTGCAGACTAAAATGATTTTATTTCCATAAAACAATTTTTCTTTTTATTTTAATTATGCCTAGATTATCAAACATAGAAGTTGACTAGTTTCCTTCCATCATCCATTTCTGTTACAAAATTGTAAACTTTTGAAGTTCTGATTCACAGGTGAATACTATAATCTTCCTTTATTTCTTAGCCATGAAGCTCATGACTGCTCTGGTGAATGTTGCCTTAAACCTCAGTATTCATCAGGATAATACACAGAGACAATATGAAGCTGAGAGAAATAAAATGATTGGGAAGAGAGCCAATGAAAGGTTGGAGTTACTACTTCAAAAACGTAAAGAGGTAAGTTTCACAGTAACTGAGATTCTTCAATTTGTCTTTTAAAGGTACATTGTTTGATCTCAAAGTTTTCAAATGAATCTGGCATTTGATTCCAGCCAGTGGTTATCTGAGTGCAGTGTGATGGCAGAAGAGTATCACAAAACAACCCTGTTTAGAAAGAAGGTAGTCTGAGAGTTAGATAACTCAGAGAGATTATCAAGCTATGAAACCAGAAAGCACAGTAAATACTAACATCAAAAGTAGGGGCCAGCAAAGTTGCATTCCACAAGAAAGCCAAAGACTGTGTATTTGTGGTGTATGAGACATTTCTGTGAATTAAAAAAAAAAATAAGATTGGCCCCAATTTTATAGTGAAGGTTTCATATATGGGTTGAAAATGATTTTAAACTAGATTTTTATAGGCAATATTTTTTCATCCAATCAGAAATAAAATTTTAGATGTACAGTATTAATCTCTGTTTTACCTTGAAAAAAGAAAAGTATCTCAGTGCTATAAACACATCGCTGTCAACAAATACTGGGTTATAACTGGCAATAAGAGGGAACAAACTTATGATTGATTAAATCATAGTCTATGATGTATTGGAGGGCTAAGGCTGCTACAGCAGATACCACAAACTGATTTTTCTTTCGGACAGAAATTTATTGTCTCACAGTTGTGTAGGCTAGAAAGTAAAGGATATACATAAAATGATTTTTACATTGTTATTAAATATTAATTTTTCAAAAAAAAAACAAAAAAGAAAGTAAAGGGTAACTCTAATCTTCACATGGCCTTCTCACTGTATGTGTCTCTAAGTTTCTCCTTATAAAAAGGAGACAGCAGTCAATTAGATTTGAGGTCCATCCTACTCCATTATGACTCCAAGTTAACTAATTACATCTGCTACAACCGTATTTCCAAATAAGGTTTGAGGTCTAGGAGTTACGACTTCTGTATATGAAGTTTTGAGGAACACAATACAACTCACAGCACATTCCATACTAGAAATAATTGTAAGTTTTGGAATTGTTCTTTAGTAAGTCCTGCTAACCAAACTGTATACCTTTTATATAAATTATTAAGTTTTTGTATAATAAAGGTAGCAAAAGTAAATTTAAACTAAGTTTCAATAATTATTATCCCAAACTTATTTCAGTAAAACTGAAAATAAAGCATATAGCAAAAGAGGATATCTGAAGGTATTTTATTGTCATAGTATTGAATGTACTTTTTGTATCACTGGTTTTATTCCTTTTGAGTAATATTTGAACTCAGATTTTAACTTCAGTGAGTAGTAATGCCTGAAATTTCTTCATCTCTTTTCTATAGTATTCATTTTGTTGCTGCATTTCATCACTAATGGCTGAGATGCTTGCTGCCTTGTATTCCTCCTTTATTGGGAATTTGACCTACACTTACTTTGAGGCTAATGGGTACTTTAGGTGAAATAGGAACGTTCCCATACAATGGCAAATGTAATAATCAAGAATTATCTGTTACTGAGAAAAGTAAAACCAAGCAGGGGACCTGGTTTGGACAGGAGAGGTATATAAGTTGAGGCCTATTCCCAAAGCAAATAATATTTTGTGATAGGCATCTGGTCACACTTAAACCATACCACTATTTTTTAGTCATTGTGTAATACATGTTGCTGCTTCTAAGTCACTTCAGTCGTGTCTGATTCTGTGTGACCCCATAGATGGCAGCCTACCAGGCTCCCCCGTCCCTGGGATTCTCCAGGCAAGAACACTGGAGTGGGTTGCCATTTCCTTCTCCATTAATACATGTTGAGAGAGACAGAAAGAGGTTCTAAGCCAATGTAGTAAAGCTGTAGAAAAAAATGAAAGGATCCTGGTAATTTAAGACATCTGTTGCACAATACTTAAGAAAAAGGATTGAAAATTACACAGAATGAGAATAATCATGAATTTAAAATGATTGGAACTCTTTATTTCAAATAAAATTATTAGTATTTTAATTTATATTTATTTCTCATTTCAGCTACAAGAAAATCAGGATGAAATCGAAAATATGATGAACTCTATTTTTAAGGGTATATTTGTTCATAGATACCGGTAAGGGATTTTAAAAATCATTTAGAAGATTTTTAACTTAATTTGTAGCTTCTTTGTAGTCCTACTCAATTATAAAAACATAAACTCTTTAATTACTTGTTTTGTTAGCTAGAAAGCACCATTGTATATGAAAGCTAAATAAATGTCATGCTACTAACTGTGGTCAAAATTGTACCACAGCTGTCATCGACACGTTCTTCCAGATTCAGAATATATACTGTTAGAGACTTCCTTTGTACTTGCGTTTGTACTAATTTCATTTTAATTAATAACATATCCGTAAGTTAATGTGGCCTTAATATGATTTCATTATCTTCATTTTTGAAAGAATTAAATTCCATGCTTAATGCCCCATTGTACACATCTTATTATATGATCAAATTAACCAGCAGTGTTTTAAAAATTGTTATGGGAGAAATGTGTACAGGAAAGGACACCTCTGCAAATAATGCAGCATCTCTGTAATATCATTCTTCTTTACCTTCAACTATATACATGAAAGTAGGAGCAAAATACTCCTGAAGTATTTTTGTCATGCTCTATTGCAAGTGTCTTTCTTTAAAACCTGTGAACTTTTAAAATATTAATTACATGAGTGTATTTCATAGAGAATTAATGAATCAAATACATATGCTTGTTGTTTTCTGTTAATTAGGTGTGATGTTTACATAGATAAGACACAGATACAGATAATAAGACTTTTTTTAGACACATTTGAAACTTGTGATGGGCCAGTTAATTTTAAAACTTAAACAGAGAAAGTAGGGGGAATTTTTTTTTTTTTAAGGAAAAATTGTAACTTTGATAATTTACTTTTAAATCATTTTGATGTCATTCAAAATATAAAACTCTTGAAATATAACCAAGGCTTTTACTTTGAGTGTGGATTCTCTCAATGGAGAATCACATGCTCTTCCTTCCATATACTGGGCTTTCCTGGTGGCCAGGAAGAATCTGCCTGCAATGTGGAAGGCCTGGGTTGGGAAGATACCCTGGAGAAGGGAAAGTCTACCCACTCCAATATTCTGGCCTGGAGAATTTCATGAAGTGTATAGTCCATGGGGTTGCAGAGTCAGACACGACTGAGCGAACTTCACTTCATAATAAATTATCAACAAATTAATTTTCGAAAATGCAAGAATTTCCTTGCATTCCTACCTGCTGTGCAGTCTTTTTGGACTTCCCCAAGCGGATCAGTGGTTAAAGGATCTGTCTGCAATGCAAGAGGCACAGGAGACGTGGGTTCGATCACTAAAGTAGGAAGATCTCCAGGAGAAGGAATCAACAACTCCCTGTAGTATTCTTGCCTGAAAAATCCTACGGATAGAGGAGAGTGGCAGGCTACACTCCGAAGGGTCACAGAGAGTCGCACATGAGTGAGCGACTGAGCATGTACATACATACATAAATATAATTAACATAAAATAAATTGTACATTTAAGTGCATAATTTGATGTTTTGGCACATACACACACACCCCTGTAAAAGTGACAGGCAAAGTATGTCCATATCCTGAAAAGATTTCTCATAACACTTTGTAATTCCTCCCTTCCTACCACTCTTCACCTTCCCCATCCTTAAGCAATCATTAATCAGCTAACTGATTTGTTTACATTTTCTAAAATTTTATAGAAATAGAATTTACATATTGTACTCCTGATTCTCGTTCTTATCTCCTTCTGATTTCTTTCACTAAGAAAATTAAAGTCTTTCATCCCTACGACTGAACTGTTAAGTTTTTCATAGATTAACTTTGTTGAGTTCAGGAAGTTTCATGTCCTGTCCTGATTTTCTGAGACTTCATTAGGAATAAATGCTGATTTTTGTCAAGTACTTTTCTCCATCTTTTGAGATCATTTTGTGGTTTTTCTTTTTTAAGACTATTAATGTGGTGAGTTAATTTGGTTGATTTCTCATATGTTAACCGTAAGTTCTTGGGTTAAAACCCACATAATCATGAGGTATTACTTTTCTTCATTTGAATGTTTTTATCACTATAAATTCAGGTTTATTTTTTAAAGTACAAATGATTTACAGCATCATGTTTCTGGTACACAGCAAGTGACTCATATATATACACACACACATACACACACACAGAAAAATATCGCACATGCTTTAAGTCCCCTACACAAGCATGAGTTCTGTCCTGAGAGCAAATTTTAAGTCCAATGTGTTGATAAGTCCAACAAAGTTATCCTGAACCCCCAACTAACACAATCAGCTATATAGTACAGTAGTGTACTTAGTCGCTCAGTCATGTACAACATCTTTGCAACCCCATGGACTGTAGCCCACCAGATTCCTCTGTCCATGGGGATTCTCCAGGCAAGAATACTGGAGTGGTTGCCATGCCCTCCTCCAGAGGGTCTTCCCAGCTCAGGGATCAAACCCAGGTCTCCTGCATTGCAGGTGAATTTACCAGCTGAGCTTCCGGGGAAGCCCATATAATACAGTACCATAGTGTAATGGTTTTATAATACTTTTATACACGAGTAATACACAAAAAAACAAATATTTTTAATCTTTACAGTATTATAAAAAGTACAGTATTACAGCTGCTGACATACAGGAGTTGGCATTGAGTGAATAAGCAAGAAGAGGTGCTGACTGTAGGAGGGAGCAAGAGTGGGAGATGGTAGAGCTGAAGGATTGTCAGCAATAAGAGAGAGCAAGGTGCAGTTTCACTCACACCTGACAATGATTGCACAGTTTCTGGTTTCTTGCGGGATTCAGTTCTGTGTACTCTCTTGGGGGGGAAAAATGATCCCATGATGTGTGGGTAGTAGCTCTATTTTTCTTACCATAGATGACACAGTACCACTGGATTGCATTCTGAAGCTTGTTGCTGAAAGCTTCGTGTACTGGTCTACGTTAAAGTCCTGTGCCTACAAACAAATAACACTTCCTCAAATAAAATCCCCTTGCCATTTCCAGCATCATGGATCTCTTCAGTCTTTGAGTTACTTCTTTCTCTTCTTTGTTTTTTCTCTGAGCTTCCAATTCCTGGCACTTCTTAGCAGTACCACTTATATCACTGCTGCTCTTATGCTTACTTATAGACACCTTGGACTTACATAAAGATCCTATACTACTGTACTCTATACAGTGTTACACAGTAAAGTACAGAAAAGAACAACCACTTGTAGAGGATGCACACACATGACAATGTATGCCGGACATATGAACTACTTTACATAAATTGGACATGCAAACACACATTCTCATCTTTGAAATTTCACAACTTGCAGGTTTGTGTGGAGGGCACTCACTGTACATGAATGTAAATCTGTTTTTTTTTCCTGATTTTTTTGCCATGTTGTTCATTCACTAAGTCATGTCCAGATCTTTGTAGCCCCATGAACTGCAACATGCCAGGCTTTCCTATCCTTCACTATCCCCCAGAGTTTACTCAAATTCATATCCATTGAGTCGGTGATGCCATTCAACCATCTCATCCTCTGTTGGCCCCTTCTCCTCCTGCCCTCAATCTTTCCATGCGTCAGGGTCTTTTCTAATAAGTCAGCTCGTCCCATCAGGTGGCTGAAGTATTGGAGCCTCAGCATCAGAAGTTCCAATGAATATTCGCTGTTGATTAATACACTGTCTAGGTTTGTCTTAGCTTTTCTTCCAAGAGGCAAGCATCTTTTAATTTTGTAGCTGTAGTCACTGTCCGCAGTGATTATGGAGGCCAAGAAAATAAAATCTGTCACTGTTTCTACTTTACCCCCATGTATTTGCCATGAGGTGATGGGACCAGACATTATGATTTTCACTTTTTTTTTTTTTGATTTTCACTTTTTAAATGTTGAGTTTTAAGCCAGCTTTTTCATTCTCCTCATTCACCCTCATCAAGAGACTCTTTGGTTCCTCTTCACTTTCTGCCGTTGAAGTGGCAGAAGATTTGTGCACTGTGTAGAGAAGGTGCTGTGACTAATCAAAGATGTCAAAAGAGGTTTGCAAAGTTTCATGCTGGGGATTTCTTGCAGGAAATGCTCCAAGGTCGGATAGAGCAGTTGAAGTCAATGGTAGTCAAATGGAGACTTTATTTGAAAACAATCAATGTTACACTGTTCAGGAGATAGCTGAGATACTCAAAATATCTAAATCAAGCGTTGAAAATAATTTCCACCATCTTGGTAATGTGGAATGGAAGAGATCTTAGGGCAAGTGAAACAAACCAACCCCAACCACACCAAAGGCCACTCTTCATCCAGAGAAGGTTGTGTTGTGTATGTGGTGGGATTGGAAAGGAATCCCATTAACTTTTGTTAATTGGTTACAGTGTGTCTAGGTGTGTTCCTCTGTGGATTAATCCTGTGTGGGAATTTGGGTGACTATTTTCTTTCCTTGGTTAGGAAAGTTTCCAGCTCTTCAAGTTCTTCCTCCACCTCTCTCCTCTCTTTCTGGGACTCCTATAATGTAAATATTAATCTGCTTGATGATTTCCCAGAATTCTCCTAAACTTCCTCATTTTATATCATTTTTTTTCCTATTTTGTGGCAGTGATTTTCACTACTCTGTCTTCCATCTGATACATTCTTCTGCCTCATGTAGTCTTCTGTTGATTACTCCTGTTATATTTTTCATTTCAGTTATTGTATTCTTTTGTTTATTCTTTATATTTTCTAATTCTTTGTTAAAAATGCCTCGTTTCTTGCTCCATGCATCCATTCTTCTCTCAGTACCTTTTATCATCTTTACAATTATCACTCTGAACGCATAGGTAGATTGCCTGTCTCTGCTTCTCTTTGTTGTTCTTCTGTGGTTTTATCCTGTTTTTTTGTCTGAAATATATTCCTCTGTCATCTCATGTATCTTCTGTCTAGAACTAATCAGTTATATTTATTTTTTCTTAAGAGAACGAGATTTTGGTTCTTCACTGTTTTTGTTTTCTGTTTCACTTGAGGACTGCTCTTTTTATTATTATTTTCTTTCTTCTACTTTCTTTAGGTTTCCTTCCTTTGTCCTTAGTTTCTCAAGGTGGAAACGGAGATCGTTGGTTTAATCCTTGCTTTTCTTTGTGCTATAATTCTTTGTTGTCAGTCAGTTTGTTGTGTTCAACTGTTTGCGACCCCATGGACTGCAGCACACCAGGCTTGCTTGTCATTCAATTTCTCGGAGTTTGCTCAAACTCATGTCCATTGGGCTTCCCTGGTAGCTCATATGGTAAAGAGACCTGGGTTCAATCCCTGGGTTGGGAAGATCCCCTGGAGAAGGAAATAGCAACCTACTCCAGTAATCTTGCCTGAAAAATCCCATGGACAGAGGGACCTGGTGGGTTACAGTGCATGGGGTCACAAAGAGTCAGTGTTCATTGAGTTGATGATGCCATCCAACCATCTCATCTTCTGTCACCCCCTTCTCCTCCTGCTTTGATTCATTCCCAGCATCAAGGTCTTTTCCAATGACTCTGCTCTTAGCATAAGGTGGCCAAAGTATTGGAGCTTTTTTACTCCTACAATTTTCTTTCTTAGCAGTGCTATACCTGTTTTCCCTAGATGTGGAGTGTGCTGTTTCCATATTCATTTAGTTCAAAATACTTTCTAATTTCCCTTTGGGCTTATTTTTTTGAACCATGGATTATTTAGATTTAGAAATTTTGTGTATATTTGCAAATATCTCAAAACTTCCTATTATTTTATCCTAATTTAAAATCATTTTAGTCAGAGAATATACTTTGTATGATTTAAGTGTTAAGTTTAATAAGATTTGTTTTATGTACCACAGTATGTTCTATTGTGATACAGTAGGAAAACAGTATGTATCATGCTTTTGTTTTTATGCCTGTTAGGTCAGAGTTGGTTGATGCTTGGTTAAGTCTTTTCTATCCTTACTGATCTTTTTATTCTAACAATTATCAAGAAGGATTTTATAAAAGTACTTTTTGTATTCTTAATTCTGGTGTGTTATCACATAAATGATTTCCATAATTTTCCCCAGCCTGTGACTTTATTTTCTTTCTTCATGGTACCTTTTGAAGAGCAAAAGTTTTCATATTCAGTGCAATAATTTATCCATTTTTCTTCTTTGGTCATGCTTTTGATGTCATATCTGTGAACATTTTGCCTAACCCATTCTTATGCCTTATATTCTAGAGGTTTAATCATTTAAATTAATTTATATAAACTATTTTTAAGTTAATTTTTGTATATGGTATATATAAGGGTATAAGTACACTTTTTGGATATAGGTGTATTTTTTAGAAGCACCATTGGTGGAAGGCTGTTCTTCAGCTGAGTTGCTTTAGTGCTTTTCTTGGGACTTGAATTACTATAAATGCAAAGTTTTATTTTTTGGATTTTTTAATCTTTTCTTTTTTAAAAAATTAAATTTATTTATTTTAATTAGAGGCTAATTACTTTACAATATTGTATTGGTTTTGCCATACATCAACATGAATCTGCCACGGGTGTACACGTGTTCCCAATCCTGAACGCGCCCCCCCTTCTCCCTCCCCATACCATCCCTCTGACTCATCCCAGTGCACCAGCCCAAGCTTCCTGTATCCTGCATTGAACCTGGACTGGCAATTCATTTCTTATATAATATTATACATGTTTCAATGCCATTCTCCCAAATCATCCCCCTCCCCCCACCCCCAGAGTCCAAAAGACTGTTCTATATATCTGTGTCTCTTTTGCTGTCTCCCATACAGGGTTATCGTTATCATCTTTCTAAAATCTTTTCTTACACCCATACCACCTGTATTGATCTCAGTTTTGAAATTTTTTTTAATTTATTTATTTTAATTAGAGGCTAATTACTTGACAATATTGTATCGGTTTTGCCATCCATCAACATGCATCCGCCACAGGTGTACACGTGTTCCCAATCCTGAATCCCCCTCCTAACTCCCTCCCCATACCATCTCTCTGGGTCATCCCAGTGCACCAGCCCCAAACATCCTGTATCCTTCATCAAACCTGGACTGGCGATTCATTCCTTATATGATATTATACATGTTTCAATGCTATTCTCCCAAATCATTTCCCCCCTCTCCCACTGAGTCCAAAAGACTGTTCTATACATCTGTGTCTCTTTTGCTATCCTGCATATAGGGTTATTGTTACCATCTTTCTAAATTCCATATATATGTGTTAGTATACTGTATTAGTGTATTTCTTTCTGGCTTACTTCATTCTATAATCGGCTCCAGTTTCAACCACCTCATTAGAACTGATTCAAATGTATTCTTTTTAATGGCTGGGTAATACTCCATTGTGTATATATACCACAGCTTTCTTATCCATTTGTCTGCTGATGGACATCTAGGTTGCTTCCATGTCCTGGCTATTGTAAACAGTGCTGTGATGAACATTGGGGTACACGTGTCTCTTTCAGTTCTGGTTTCCTGGGTGTGTATGCCCAGCAGTGGGATTGCTGGGTCGTATGGCAGTTCTGTTTCCAGTTTTTGAAGGAATCTCCACACTGTTCTCCGTAGTGGCTATACTAGTTTGCATTCCCACCAACAGTGTAAAAGGGTTCCCTTTTCTCCACATCCTCTCCAGCATTTATTGCTTGTAGACTTTTGAATCACAGCCATTCTGACTGGCGTAAGATGGTACCTCATAGTGGTTTTGATTTGTATTTCTCTGATAATGAGTGATGTTGAGCATCTTTTCATGTGTTTGTTAACCATCTGTATGTCTTCTTTGGAAAATGTCTATTTAGTTCTTTGGCCCATTTTTTGATTGGGTCGTTTATTTTTCTGGAATTGAGCTGCAGGAGTTGCTTGTATATTTTTGAGATTAGTTGTTTGTCAGTTGCTTCATTTGCTATTATTTTCTGCCATTCTGAAGGCTGTCTTTTCACCTTGCTTATAGTTTCTTTTCTTGTGCAGAAGCTTTTAATTTTAATTAGGTCCGATTTGTTTATTTTTTGCTTTTATTTCCAATATTCTGGGAGGTGGGTCATAGAGGATCCTGCTGTGATTTATGTCGGAGAGTGTTTTGCCTATGTTCTTCTCTAAGAGTTTTATAGTTTCTGGTCTTACGTTTACATCTTTAATCCATTTTGAATTTATTTTTGTGTATGGTGTTAGAAAGTGTTCCAGTTTCATTCTTTTACAAGTGGTTGATCAGATTTCCCAGCACCACTTGTTAAAGAGATTGTCTTTTCTCCATTGTATATTCTTGCTCCTTTGTCAAAGATAAGGTGTCCAAATGTGCGTGGATTTATCTCTGGGCTTTCTATTTTGTTCCATTCATCTATATTTCTGTCTTTGTGCCAGTACCATACTGTCTCGATGACTGTGGCTTTGTAGTAGAGCCTTAAGGTAGGCAGGTTGATTCCTCCAGTTCCATTCTTCTTTCTCAAGATTGCTTTGGCTATTCAAGGTTTTTTGTATTTCCATACAAATTGTGAAATTATTTGTTCTAGCTCTGTGAAAAATACCATTGGTAGCTTGATAGGGATTGCGTTGAATAAATTTTTTAAAAAGCTTTATTGAGATCTAGTTGACATATAAGATACGTACGTTTAAGGTGTACAACAAAGTCCTTTGAAACACATATATTTTGAAATGATTAACCTCCATCACCTCACCTTTTAAAATTTATTGTTGTGGTAATATTTAAAAATTACTCCCTTAGCAGCTTTCAACTGTGTAATACAATATGGTTAACTATAGTCACCGTACTGTACATTAGGTCCCTAGACCCTTTTTATGTTAAACTAGAAGTTTGTTCTCTTTGATCAATACTTCCCCACTTTACCCCCACCCTTAGAATTTGGCAGCCATCTTTGTACTCTGTATTTCTGTAGGTTCACTGTTTTAATTCTACATAAAAGTGAGAACATAAAATTTTATAGATAAAAGCTTTACATAAGATAAAGTCTTTACATAGATAAAGTCTTTACATAAAAGCTTACTGGAATTTTGATGGAGAATATAATCAATCAGTACTTCAATATGGAGAAAATTGCCTTCCTCATTATATTGCATTTTCCATTCTGTGAGTATAGGTTGTATCTGCATTTACTTAGATATTCTTTAGTTTCTTTTAGCAATTTTTATTATTTTCAGTATATGTCTTTATTGCTTTTATTGAATTTATTTCTATACGTTTTCATTTTTATTTTGTTATAAATGGGGGGTTGTTTCCTTAATTTTGTTCTAGATTCCTTCTTACCAATATGTTAAAAATATAATTCATTTATTCCTCAAAAATTATAAAATATTTTCATTCATTCTGTAGTTTCAGTGTTTTGTTTTTTTAGATTCATTAAGATTTTCTACATACAGGATCATGTCTTTTGTGAACAGACACTTTTAATACTTACCTTGACTATCCAGTATAATATTCAAAAAAAATTGTGAGAGACAACAAGTTTACTTGATGTCCTCTTCCAAAAATACACTCCATGTGCATAGAAGAATATATTTTATTTTGTTACATCTTCCCATAGACCTTTTATTATTATGAAATGTCCTTTTCTAATATAAAACTTCTTTTTCTTAAAGACTTCTTTGCTTCAAAATAACATACCTCAAGCTCTTTTCTGTTTGTTTGATATATGACATCTTTTTTCATCCTTTTATTTACAACTTACTTGTGTCTTTGAACATGAAACATGTCTCTTATGGAGATCCTAGAGATGGATATTGGGTTTTAATCATTAAACAATCTGTTTATTTTCTTTATGGTTGCTACAGAAATTTCATCCCATTAGCATAACTAACTTCACATAAATACAGTTTCTTTGCTTCAGTATATCTCCATTTTCTTGTTCTTCCTTTGTAGTGTTATTGTCATATATCTTTTATCTCTGTTTGTTATTGTCTTAATAGTGCCATCTTAACCATAATCTACTATCAAAATCTTATGCTATTCAATGAAATTAAACAAGTAAATGTTCATTCTGTCTTCTCTGTTTACCCTGTTGTTAGCATTTCTAACATTCTTCATTTTCTTCTATGAATGTGAGCTATTATATAGAGTTATATTTCCTTTCGGTTTGAAGGACTTTCTTTCCTGTTTCTTGTAAGGCAAGTGTGCTAGCAGTCTTTCTTTATCTGGAAATGTGTTATTTCATCATCATTTTTAAAAGATAGGTTTGTTGGGTATAGAATTCTTGATGGATAGTTTTATTTTCCTTGCAATAACTCAATGCCTTTCTGCCACTTACTGTACTTCATATTTTCTGAATAAAAACGTAATTGTTAGTCTTGCTTTTCCCCTGTACATCATGAGTCACTTTTTTTGTATTGTTTATTTTTCTTTTCTTTCCCATTTTTATTAGCTTTCCACAGTTTGTTTATCTGTTTAGATATGGACCTCTTTGTGTTTATCCTGAGATTTTGTTGACCTTCTTGGAACTGGAGATTAATGATTTTCATCAGTTTCAGAAGCTTTTAGCCATGGATTCTTCTAATATTTTTTTACTTATTTCTCTTTGTTTGGACTCCTTTTTCACATATGTTGGTACACATGATGCTGTTTTTTAGGGTTTTGGAGCTTACTCACATTCTCTCTTTCTCTCTCTATCTCATTCCTTCTCCCCTTCTTCCTCACTCTTTCTCTTTCTTGTTTTTCCTTCTCAGTGTTTTTCATCTCAATTATTTGGATATTTTCTGTTATCTTCAGGTTTGGTTTTTTTTTTTTTTTTTCCTGTCAATTCAAATATACTGCTGAAAGTATTGTGAGTTTTTAGGTTTTTTTATTGTACTTTTCAGTTGGTCCTATTTTCTAGTTGGTATTCTTCATAATCCACTCGTGTCCTTCCATGTTCTCATCTAATTCTGTTTGTTATATCTGCCTTAATACTGTTGCTGTATTTAACCACTGGGCCCACTCAGAGACAGTTTCTTTAGATTTTTTCAATTTCCAGGTATAACTATTACTTCCCTTTCCCTTAGTACATCATGCAACTTTTATTAGAAACTATTTATTTTACAAAATATACCAAATTTGGGTTCTGATTTTACCCCTGAAATTTGTTCTGTTGTTGGCGATTTTGTTTTTGAATAATTTAGTTGGACTTAATATGAAAAATTTCTCTCTGCTGGACTGTAGCTTTAAGCAGAACTCTGTTCTTTCCAAATTCATTTCTTATAGAGTTCAGCATTTTTATTGAAATCTTCCCTGGGTGTAGATATGTAGCATGCTGTATCAGTTGAGTCACCTCCCTCAGCTTAAATCTTTGATTTTCATGGGCATTCCCAGTCCTGTCAACTCAACTATACCTTCTGCTCCTACTCTTAGGATGTTTGAAGGGTTTAGGTCCCTTCTAAGATGCCATAGATTTTTGCTCTTTTTGGCTCAAATTTTATCACCTTTTTACAAGTAAATGCTTCTCAACTTCTTAAAAAAACAAAAGATTATTTTTATATTTTGAGTTATTTGGAGGGGATTAGAAAGGTGTTTTCTATTAGTATGGATTTTAGGTTGACTTTTTTTCAGTCTTTTAAAGGAATTGATCCACTTTCTGTGGTTTGCCTTGTTTCTACCTAAAACTCCTATCATACTTATCTTGTATCCTTTGTAGTTAATTTATCTTTTGCACTGGGTTGTATTTAAGATGTTTTAAAATTTGTAACTAGTTTTTACTGTTCTTTCATGCTATTCTTTGGGGTCATTTTCTTCATGTTTCTTTTATTCTCTGCAGGCTTTCCTATAGCTTCTTGAACACATGAATTTAGTTGTTATGTTTTACTCTTTATTTTACTAGTTTCATCATTGCATTATTTCTGGTTTTGTTTGTTTTGATTGACTTTTCTTATTCTCATGAGTCATTTTCTTTCTTCTTTGAAGGCCTCATAATTTTTATTAGATGCCAGCCAGTGGGTTTTGTTGAGTGCCAGATAAGACATTCTGAAAATTATCATCCACTTTTTTCTGGGACATAATTAGTGTTTGGTCTTTTCAAGACTTTTTTATCAAGGTATGTAAAGTGGACCAATGCAGCATTTAGTCTAAGGTTAACTTTACCCAGGTACTAAGGTAAAACATTTTTTGTACTTTTCTTGATGAATTACAAGGCTTTTCTGTTCTAATTCACTGGAACACAAAGGTATTCCAGGCCCTATGTTTGCTCCAGATATTGTCCTGTCTGCTCTTGCCATTCTTTCCTCAGCATTGGGTGGTTTCTTCACATGCACATGCTCTTGAGTATTCAGCTGAAGACTTGCTGGGGTCTTTCTGCACACTTACGGAGCCCACTGTCATGTGCATCTCGGTACCGTGCCTTGTAGTAATTTAGCTACCCTGCCATCTATAGTCCCAGCTCCTTTTCCTCAACTCAGGGAGATACCCAGTCTCTTTCTGGGTTCCTCTGCTTATACTACTGCGCTTCTCTGCCTGACATTCCAACATCTAAAAGCTATTATTTTATATATTTTATGCAGCTTTTTTTACTTTTTTCTAGTAGAAGTATAAACCCTATCCATCTTGGCTCAGCCATGCAATATTCAGTGCAGAATCCGTTTTCATTTTTTATGATTTTACTTTAGTCTTCAAGCCCAAAGTAACATAGCCTTTATTTTCTTTTAGTGACTCACCCTTTTTGAGGGTTGCCAAAGTCTTCAGTCTATTATTCTCATAGAAACAACAATTCTTTAATTTCTTACTGTTAGCTTATTGATTTTTAATTTAATCAGACCTTGCATGCTATTACTGAGTCTGCCATAGCTCAGTTTTCAATTTCATTATCATTTCAGTCACTTAGTCGTGTCCAACTCTTTGCAACCCGGTGGACTGCAGCATGCCAGGCCTCCCTGTCCATCACCAACTTCCAGAGTTTACTCAAACTCAAGTCCATCAAGTCAGTGATGTCATCCAACCATCTCATCCTCTGTCATCACCTTCTCCTCCCACCTTCAATCTTGCCCAGCATCAGGGTCTTTTCAAATGGGTCAGTCTTCGCATCAGGTGGCCAAAGTATTAGAGTTTCACCTTCAACATCAGTCCTTCCAATGAATATTCCAGACTGATTTCCTTTAGGATAGACTGGTTGGATCTCCTTGCAATCCAAGGGACTCTCAAGAATCTTCTCCAACACCACAGTTCAAAAGCATCAATTCTTTGGTGCTCAGTTTTCTTTATAGTCCAACTTTCACATCCATACATGAGTACTGGAAAAGCCATAGCTTTGACTAGACAGACCGTTGTTGGCAAAGTAATGTCTCTGCCTTTTCATATGCTATCTGGGTTGGCCATAACTTTTATTCCAAAGAGTAAGCATCTTTTAATTTCATGTCTGCAATCACCATCTGCAGTGATTTTGGAGCCCCCAAAAAATCAAGTCTGCCACTGTTTCCACAGTTTCTCCATCTATTTGCCATGAAGTGATGGGACCGGATGCCATGATCTTAGTTTTCTGATTATTGAGCTTTAAAACAACTTTTTCACTCTACTCTTTCACTTTCATCAAGAGTCTCTTTAATTCTTCTTCGCTTTCTGCCATAAGGGTGGTATCATCTGCATATCTGAGGTTATTGATATTTCTTCCAGCAATCTTGATTCCACCTTGTGCTGCATCCAGCCCAGCATTTCTCATGATGTACTGTGCATATGACTTAAATAAGCAGGGTGACAATATACAGCTTTGACATACTCCTTTCCTGATTTGGAACCAGTCTATTGTTCCATGTCCAGTTCTAACTGTTGCGCTCTGACCAGTCTATTGTTCCATGTCCAGTTCTAACTGTTGCGCTCTGACCTGTCTGGTCTGGTATTCCCAGCTCTTTCACAATTTTCCAGAGTTTATTGTGATCCACACAGTCAAAGGCTTTGGCATAGTCAATAAAGCAAAAATAGATGTTCTTCTGGAACTCTTGCTTTTTCGATTTCTTTTTCTTAGGGAAGGTCTTGATCCCAGCCTCCTCTACAGTGTCACATGCCTCTACCCATACTTCATCATGCACTTTGTCTAGGAGCAGCTGTTAGGAGATAGCCCACCCCCAGGGGCAAAGGAGAAGCCCCAGCAAGATGGTAGGAGGGGCGAATTCTCATTCAGAATAAAGCCTCATTCCCTCCAGAGACGCTCAGAGGGCTCAAATAAACCTTGTGCACACCAGGACCCAGGTACCCCACAGAGACTGAGACAGAACTATGTCTGAGCATCTCCTGTGCCGGTGCAGTCAGCAGTGGACTGCCACAGGGACAGGAGCTCTGGGTGTAGCAGACTTGCATATGGCGTAAGCCCTCTTGGAGGAGGTCTCCATTAACCTCACCACAGAGCTGCCAAAACTTACACAGGACTGGGAAATGGATTCTTGGAGGGCACAAATAGAACCTTGTATGCACCAGGTCCCAGGAGAAAGGAGTAGTGACCCCACAAGAGAGTGACCCAGACTTTCCTGTGAGTGTCCAGGAATCTCCAGTGGAGGTGTGGGTCAGTGGTACCCTTCTCCAGAGTTGGGGGCACTGAGTGTAGCAGTACATGCATGGGATCTTTTGAAGGAGGTCGCTGTTATTTTCATTACCTCCACCATAATTTGGCCCCTGGTAAATAGCAGGGAGGGGACACAGTGCCACTCATCAACAGAAAATTGTATTAAAGTCATACTGAGCTTGGCCCTGCCCATCAGAACAAGACCCAGTTTCCCCCTCAGTCAGTCTCTCCCATCAGAAAGCTTCCATAAGCCTCTTATCCTTCTCTATCAGAGGGCAGACAGACTGAAAACCACAATCACATAAAACTAACAGGTATAATCACATGGACCACAGCCTTGTCTAACTCAGTGAAAGTATAAACCATGCCGTGTAGGGCCACCCAAGATGGATAGGTCATAGTGGAGAGTTCTGACAAAATGTGGTCCACTGGAGAAAGGAATGGCAAACCACTTCTGTATTCTTGCTTTGAGAACCCCATGAACAGTATGAAAAGGCAAAAAAGGTAAGACCCTGAAAGATGAACTCCCCAGGTCAGTAGGTGCCCAAAATGCTACTGGAGATCAGTGGCAAAATAACTCGAGAAAAATGAAGAGATGGAGCCAATGCAAAAACAACACCCAGTTGTGGAAATGACTGGTGATGGACGCAAGGTCCGATGCTATAAAGAGTAGTATTGCATAGGAACCTGCAATGTTAGTTCCATGAATCAAAGCAAATTGGAAGTGGTCAAACAAGAGATGGAAAGAGTGAATGTCGACATTTTAGGAATCAGCAAACTAAAATATATTGGAATGGGTGAATTTAACTCAGATGACCATTATATCTACTACTGTGGGCAAGAATCCCTTAGAAGAAATGGAGTAGCCATCGTAGTCAACAAAAGAGTCCAAAATGCAGTGCTTGAACGCAATCTCAAAAACGACAGAATGATCTGTGTTCGTTTCCAAGCCAAACCATTCCATATCATGGTAATCCAAGTCTGTGCACTGACCAGTAATGCTGAACAAGCTGAAGTTGAACAGTTCTATGAAGACTTACAATACCTTCTAGAACTAACACCCAGAAAAGATGTCCTTTTCATTATAGGGGACTGGAATGCAAAAGTAGGAAGTCAAGAAACACCTGGAGTAACAGGCACATTTGGCTTGGAATACAGAATGAAGCGCAAAGGCTAATAGAGTTTTGCCAAGAGAACCCACTGGTGATAGCAACCACAGTCTTCCAACAGCACAAGAGAAGACTCTACAGATGAACATCATCAGATGGTCAACACCAAAATCAGGTTGATTATATTCTTTGTAGCCAAAGATGGAGAAGTCTCTAGTCAGCAAAAACAAGACTCGGAGCTGACTGTCGCTCAGATCATGAACTCCTTTATTGCCAAATTCAGACTTAAATTGAAGAAAATGGGGAAAACCACTAGACTATTCAGGGGTGACCTAAATCAAATCCCTTACAATTATACAGTGGAAGTGACAAACAGATTCGAGGGACTAGGTCTGATAAACAGAGTGCCTGATAAACTAGCTCATTTTTGAAATGCTGAATTTCAGTTCCTCAAAATGGAAGAGTATGATCTTCTTGCCAAAGTGATTAGCATGTCATGAATACCGGTTATTGATTTTTCCAGAAGTATCTCTTAATCTATTTTATTTGTTAAAGAAAGATGTTATTGCATATACATAGAAATAGAAGTTCCATGGAGAGATGCCAGTTTCAGTTGATGCTTTGTGTCTCGCCTGCCACCCCAGCTTCAAACAAAAACTAAATATTAATGTATATGTTGCTAGATTTAAGTCCTAATTATAGGAAATACAGAAAATAGAAGATCATTCTGTCTGAATCCTTATGGTATCATTTTAGTCCAGAATGTGGGAAATTCATATAGCAAATAACTCAGTTTATTCAACAATTAAATGGCATATAATATAAACAAGTAGACTTAAAAATACAATTTTAAAATACCAGATATAAAAACTCTATTAATGGATATATATTTAGTGAATAAAATATAGAGTGTTGAAGAGTCTAGACATAGAATGTAATAGAATGGCATTTCTGAAAAAAAGGCAATCATTTGAGAGGCTTTGTAAGTCCTTTACATAATATTTCAAAAGAAGAGAGACATATTGGAAAGTAGTAATAAAATTTACTGAAATTTCAAAAATTGGTTAGAAAAACAGAATGAAAAAAAATTAGTGTTAAGTAGGTTAAGAAAAATATTTCACATCTATGCATACCATAGTCAAAGTACAAAACATCAAAGACCAAGAAAAGGTCTTAAAAGCAATCAGAAAAGAAAGACGGTTATTTTAAAGTCAGTACAAGAATTTAAATGTTACTAGTTTTTGGGCTTCTCTGGTAGCTCAGTGCTAAACCCGTTGAGAAGGACCTGTTGAGTCTTTCATTTTTTTATACAGTAATGGAACATTTCAAATCACATTTTCAGAACTGTTCTTATACTCTACAGTGATATGATTTATTATGAGTAAACCTGTCATTCTACTTCTTTAATATCCTTACTTCCTAACATTTCATCTTTGACCTAAACATGTGGGTCAAATTCATAGTTTCAATGTAAATATAAATTAAATATATTTTTCCTTGAAAGTTAATGTATCCTTGACATTCAGTTTTTATTCTTATACATAAACTTCTGTTAATAGTCACATGTTAAGGGGTAATACAAGATAGCAGATAACTATGTCACCTGTTCTGTGGGATACTTTTAGTGATATAATCATTGTCATGTATTTTGCCTGTATTTTTTCTAATGGATAATACAACAAATGAAAGGAAATGTATTTTTAATTTCTGTAAGCTTATTATGTTTCTGATGCACTTAAAATCAGTGGTCCCCAACCTTTTTGGTACCAGGGACTGGTTTCATTGAAGACAATTTTTTCATGAACCAGAGGTGAAGGGGAATGGTTTTGCAAGGATTCATATATTGTGCCCTTCGTTTGTATTATTACTATTTCATCTCCACCTCATTTCATCGGGCATTAAATCCCAGAGGTTAGGGACCACAGCTTTAAGTCATACTGAAATAGTTTAGTGGAAGATTTGGATTTTGTAAGCACACCAAGAGAGTTTCAGTTGTTTGGATCTATACAAACATTACTGCCTCTCAGAAGCCTTCTTTGACCCTCTGTTTCTCTCCATCATTTACATGGTTCAGTGTTCCCTGTACTGCCCTTTATTAACATTTAACACTCTCTAAGTGAATATTTTAATCATTTTATGCAAGCTGTGTATTCTCTAGTTCTTATTCACAGTCCAGTGAATGATACAGTATGACTTTTTAGTGACTCCTTCAGCTATTCATTTCTCCCTTAGGCTTTTGTTCACCTAGTAAGAGTTGTGCTATTTTGAAAAATGTAAATTTTTTAGCTAAACATTAGTGACAAAATTGGTTGAGACATAAATTTACTGTGTTGTACAATTTAGATAGCAGACCTTCTCAGCATTCGTAATCATACTTCCTAATCTAGTGCCCTCATGAGATTTCTTGCATAAGAGAGAGAACTGTGTCAAAACATGTATATTAACTAAGAATTTGTCTCTGAAATTTATTTGCCAATTTAGCATTCTTTTTTACTGGGAAAGCATCTGTAAGGGTAGTTCACAAAATATGTAATTAAAATTAATTAACAGAAAACAATTTAAATTTCATCTGCCAGGAAAGGAATTCAAAACAAAAACTTAAGTCCAGATATTAAATTAAAGGTACAGTAACTGTGAGGATCAATAAAGTATGGAAGTTTTCCATAGAAATGAATATAATTATTCTTTTATACTGTGAAAAAAAAAAAAAGAGGTACAGCAAAGGATTAATTGCCACAGAATTATTCTTTTCTAGTTTTTTTCTTTCTTTGAGTTTGCAGGTAAAGTGTATTCTGGTCTTCCCAATTGGCTCAATGGTGAAGAATCCACGTCTAAGCAGGAGACATTGGTTTAACCCCTGGGTCAGAAATATCCCTTGGAGAAGGAAATGGCAACCCACTCCAGCATTCTTGTCTGGGAAATCCCATGCACAGAGGAGCCTGGCAGACTGCAGTTCATTGGGTCACAATCAAGGGTCAGGCATGACTTACCGACTAAATATCAATAACAATGTATATTCTAACTTCATTTTTAGTTGTTCATTTCAAGACCCCAGTATTAGAACTAATAGAAATTAGTTCCTCATATTATTGTCTTTATACCTTTCCTCTTGTTTTACTAAGTTTTCTGCTCCCACACTTTAATCTTTATCTTGGAAACTTCCAAACACCTGCAGTTAAATGTTACCTTTCAAAATGGAGTGAGGCCTTCAGAAGTAGATTAAGACATTAAAAATAAATTTAGTATGAAAATCAAGGACTGAAAGACTCTTATATGAGAAAAATATCTGTGTATCAAAAGATATACTGTAATCAAACCAGGGAATATTTAGAAGTGTACTAAATTTTCATTTCCTAGTTCATATACTTAAATAGAACATTAGTTCCTGGAAAGCAAGAAAGCATTCTCTGTTAATAAGAGGATATGCCATGAATCGTGGGAGAACTGAAACTTTACTGAAACTTAAAAGAATAATCATTGTACATAATCAGAGTGGAATGAGGGCATTGTATGGTTAGGAATGATCACAGACATGTAGTCTGTATAGTTGAGATATTTGGACTAAAGAACTCATTCACAGACTAAACTAGAAGAAAATTTGTTATGGCTTTAATTGGTAAAGGCTTTTAATAATAATAAAACTAACAGTTGTGGTTGCTCTATCACTAAGTCATTTCCAACTCCTTGAGACCCTGTGGACTGTAGCACGCCAGGCTTCCCTGTCCTTCTTTATCTCCTGGAGTTTGCTCAGACTCATTTCTGTTGTGTCAGTGTTGCCATCCAACCACTTCATCCTCTGTCCTCTCCTTGTCCTCCTATCCTCAGTCTTCCCCAGCATCAGGATCTTTCCCAGTGTGTCAGCTCTTCGCATCAGGTGGCCAAAGTATTGGAGCTTCAGCTTCAGCATCAGTCCTTCCAATGAATATTCAGGGTTGATTTCCTTTAGGATGGACTGATTGTATCTCCTTGCAGTCGAAGGGACTCTCAAAAGTCTTCTCCAGCCCCACAGTTAGAAAGCATCATTTCTTTGGTGCTCAGCCTTCTTTATAGTCCAACTCTCACATCCATACATGACTACTGGAAAAACCATACCTCTAACTATGCAGACCTTTTTTGGCAAAGAGGTGTCTCTTCTTTTTAATATGCTATTTATGGTTTTTCCAGTGGTCATGTATGGATGTGAGAGTTGGACTGTGAAGAAAGCTGAGCACTGAAGAATTGATGCTTTTGAACTGTGGTGTTGGAGAAGACTCTTGAGAGTCCCTTGGACTGCAAGGAGATCCAACCAGTCCATTGTGAAGGAGATCAGCCCTGGGATTTCTTTGGAAGGAATGATGCTAAAGCTGAAACTCCAGTACTTTGGCCACCTCATGCGAAGAGTTGACTCATTGGAAAAGACTCTGATGCTGGGAGGGACTGGGGGCAAGAGGAAAAGGGGATGACAGAGGATGAGATGGTTGGGTGGCATCGCCAACTCAATGGACGTGAGTCTCAGTGAACTCCGGGAGTTGGTGATGGACAGGGAGGCCTGGCATGCTGCAATTCATGGGGTCGCAAAGAATCGGACATGACTGAGAGACTGAACTGAACTGAACTGAACTTAGGTTTTGTCATAGCTTTTCTTCCAAGGAGCAAACATCTTTTAATTTCCTGGCTACAGTCACTGTCTGCAGTGATTTTGGTGCCCATGAAAATAAAATTTGTCACTTTGCACTTTTTGCCCATCTAGTTCCCATGAATTGATAGGACCAGTTACCATGATCTTAGTTTTTGACTTTTGAGTTTTAAGCCAGCTTTTTCACTGTCATCTTTCACCCTCATCTTGAACAGTATAAAAATTAATAATATTGGTTATCTTTCACCATGTAACAAGAAGCAATAAAGATACCCATATTCAAGAAAAAAGGCATGTGCCTCCACAATAGGGAATAGTAACGAAATCTATGGAAATTGTAAGACCACCACCAAAAAATTCTACTCTATAATTTATGATTACATAATATAATTACATGTAGAGAATGGTTAATAGGGTGGTATCAGCAAACAAAGTATATTAGCACTCCAAAACCCAAATTGGAGAAGAATCACCAAGGGACTTTTATTTTTATTTTATTTTTTTACAGAAAACAAAACTTTATTGACAGTAGATTTTCAGGCTTGCCTACCTCTAAAGTCTTTTTAATTTTTGAGAAATATGTTTTAAGATTCAGAAATCATTATTTATAGCTATAGCTAGACCTGAAATAATACTAAGGGACTTTTAATAGTAGTAAAATGAGCTATCTTATCACACACAGTTAAATTGAAGTTGGAAGGGTCAGATGAGCATCTGAAGTAGACAGGGACTGGGATTCCAAGAAGAAAAGCTGAATCAAAATATTGGCAGTGTATACAGAGGAGAGCTGTGTTCCAAAAACATGAGCTTTGGGGAGTCTAATAAAGTGAGCCAAAATGGCATTAGAATATGTATTCATATAGCTGATGCAGTTTGCTATACAGCAGGAAATAGCACAACATTGTAAAACAACTATACTCAAACAAAAAATACCTTTTTAAAAAAAGATATTAAAGATCAGGGTTAGACATAGATATGGTTATAAAAAAAAGATTTTGAACACTATTTTCAGTTTTTCCTATTGAAATAAAACTAAGCCTTTATATTCTCTAGCCTTGGAAATCAACCACCCATAATCTCAATTCCAATAGTAAGGATAATACCAATAGTAATGAGTAGAAGAATGATTGAGCTATATTATGAATTACCATACTTAGTAGTCACTAAAGTTTGTTTGTAATATTTATTTATTCATTTATTTTTGTCTGCATCAGGTCTTAGTTGCTGCTCATGGGATCTTTCATTGTAGCGCATGGGCTTCTCTCCAGTTGAGGCTCACAGACTCAGTAGTTGGGATGCATGGGTTTACTTCCTCCATGGCATGTGGGATCCAGCTCCCAGATTAGGGATCCAATGCATGTCCCCTGCAATGGAAGGCAGATTCTTAACCACTGGATCATAAGGGAAGTCCCATAGTTACTATAGTTTCAGTCACTATACCTATTCATTTTATCCTTCGCCTGCTTCCCTGAGATTGTGTCGTTTAAAAAAAAAAAAAAAAACTCAGCCTGGTTTTGGTTTGTTTTGGTTTTTATTTTTATTTTAGGATTAGTCTTTACAAAAGTAATTTAGCAGGGAATAAGTGTAATAGATCTCTGGGAATGACTGCTTGGTAGGACTGGGAGAACTAAAACGGGTATTTTGTGTTTATGTTTTGGTTTTGGATGAGGAGCTATGTTGTTGTTTGTTTTGTTTTTGACTTACTCCAGTAGAACGCAAAATATATGAACTTGTAGTTCTTAGAGGTGGAAATTTATATGAAATAGTAGAACACGATGTCAGGCAGGGATTTAAAGCACTATACGGAGAAATTTGTTAATATCTAATTAAGGTGACGATGTGTATTCATTCTCACCCAGTAAATTCTACTTCTGAGTATAACAGCACTGTCTCACAGACTTCATTGACCATGGTTTAGTCCATAACTCGTTTCTGACTCCTGCAACCCCATGGACTGTAGCCCTCCAGGGTCCTCTGTCCATGGGATTTTCTAGGCAGGAATACTGGAGTGGGTTGCCATTTCCTTCTCCAGGGGATCTTCCGAACCCAGGAATCAAACCTGTGTCTCCTGCATTGTAGGCGGATTCCTGTATTGACCATGTCCTACATCAAATACACAGATGATTCAAGAAAAAATACGTGCCTCACCCGATGTGAAGGACTTTAGTGTTTTCTGTGCTGAACGCTTTTGGTTGCCACTTATAATGTGCTGATAGGTAATAATGCACTGTTTGAAGAACACTGCCCTAGGGAAACCCTTACACATGTGCATAAGGAGACATGTAAGAAAATGTTTATGGCATTCATTGTTAATAAAACCAAAAACTGGGAAACAGCCAGGGTCTGCAACTGAGAGAATGTGTAAGTAATTTGTAATTTATTTGTAGAAAAGATCACTGAATCAGTTAAAGTTAATATATTGGAGTTGAAGTGATATGAATCAGTATATATAAATTGTAAAACCTGACTTGTGAAAAAATCAAGTTGCAGACAATACCTACAAGATATAATGTATGTAAAGTTTCAAAATATGTAATATGAAGTTAAAGTTTAATAACTTTGTAATGTCTGAAATGTTTCATATTCAGAAAAAAATAAATGTTTCATATTTAGAAAATGCCCTTGATCTATTGCATTCAGTATTTTACAGGTCAGGGAACATTCTTTTACAGATGTTAAGCTGCTTTTTATATCGTCTTGTCTAGATGCAAATGTCTAGATTGATGATAACTAAAAGATTATAATAATGAACATTTAGGGAAGGTTTTAGTAGGTATTGGAGAAGGCAGTGGCACCCCACTCTAGTACTCTTGCCTGGAAAATCCCATGGGCGAAGGAGCCTGGTAGGCTGCAGTCCATGGGGTCGCTAAGAGACGTGACTGAACGACTTCACTTCACTGTAACTTAGTAGGTACAGAACACAGTTCTGGGCTTCTCAGGTGGCGCGAGTGGTAAAGAACACACCTGCCAATGCATGAGATATAAGAGACGTAGGTCCGATCTCTGGTTTGGAAAGATGCTCTGCAGGAGGGCATGGCAAGCCGCTGCAGTATTTTTGCCTTGAGAATTCCCATGGACAGAGGAGCCTGGCAGGCTATAATCCGTAGGATCGCAAAGAGCTGTACACAACTGAAGTGACTGAGCACACGTGCACGAAACACATTTCTAAATATTTTATTTTACTCTCAGACCTTCTCACAGTTACACCTTCTCACAGTAACTATGAGATCTAGATTCCATTATTGTTTTACCGATGAGGAAATTAAGAAGGAGGGAAGTAATTTGCAGCTAGTAAATAGCAGAGTTAGGATTTACACTCAAGATATCTTGCTCCAAAGTCTGTATCACTCGCCTCCGTGCTATAGAGAAAAGGGTATTAGCAACCGCAACAACAACAAAAATGTAGGAAGACCTTAACTCTGTAATTGGCAGTATACTTTTGAGAGAGAGCGTTTCATATTTTTATTTTTTAGCAATGACATGGACTTAGAAGGAACTAAAATTTATTAGGGCAGAGAAATATTAGAATACTAGCACTCATCTCAAAAAAGAAACCAAGAAAAGCACCTTGATAGATGATTGCCTTGTGTAAATTGGAGAATTAAAAATTACCTGAAGTTTTAACTATGTATTCATGTATGGCAGCTCAGAAACCTTTAAGATTGATCTACAAAAGAAAGGTAGGATTTACCATATTGTATAATTTGGGAGTGTTTTTAGCCAGAATTATTAACCTGTTGAAAGATAAGGTGAAAAATTAATACCATGTTTGTTTGTGGTGCACAGATTTTAGAATAGAAGTAATCCCAAGAGGGTTGTGGTGGATGCTGATGGTTAGGTGACAAGTTGTCTGGGCACAGAGCCAGAGACCTTGCCGTTGGCAGTTTTTTTCTCCTACAATTTCATAGTGTAGTCACCAGGATTGTTCTTTTATGACTAAACATGAATTAAGGTCTTGGATTTTGTAAGCTATATTTTCAAGGGCCGCCCGAGTGGCACAGTAATAAAAAAATCTGCCTACCAATTCAGGAGACACTGGTTTGATTTCTGGGTCAGGAAGATAGCCTGTTAAAGGAAATAGCAACCCACTACTGTATTCTTGCCTGGAAAATTCCATGGACAGAGGATCCTGGTGGGTTACAGTCCATAGGATCACACAATCAGATGTGACTGAACACACATGCTCATACATTTTCAAATAATACAGGCTTCTAAAATTTTGCCTCATAAATACTAATTTGATGTTCATGAAAATTATTTTCGTTTTAATTCTTTAGATGTGTACTAGCTTATAACTTAAAGTTATTTAGAGAAACAGTTTTTGAATTCTGCATTATTCTGTATTTGGATATTGATACTCTAGTTCCTTAGAAGTTTTAACATGTTTAATGATCCCATAATTGTGAGGTTTTCAGAAAACTGCAAATGCCATTTCCGAGTCTACTGAAAATACAGCACTTGAGTCAAAATAAGATGATTTCCAGAAGCATTTTTTTTTTCAGTTTGTTATTGGTAGTTTTTATAGAAGTCGTATAAAAAATAGAAGATATTCATGTTGGAGACATTCGAGAGTGCATGTATAAATAACAGTATTTGGATTGTGCTAAGTTGCTTCAGTCATGTCCAACTCTTTGTGACTCTATGGATTTTACCCCACCAGGCTTCTCTGCCCATGGAATTCTCCAGGCAAGAATACTAAAGTGGTTGCCATTTCTTTCTTCAGTGGATCCTCCCAACCCAGGGATCAAACCCCCATCTCTTATGTCTCCTTCTTTGGCAGGCAGGTTCTTTAACACTAGCACCACCTGGAAAGCCCAGTATTTGGATAATACTGTTTTTGTTGCTTGCTGAAAATGAGTACGAAGTCCATTCTACCTTTGAATGTTAGTCAGAGGTTTTTCTTTCTTTGTTTTTTCTTTTGTTTTTTCCTCCTCTAGTGATGCTATTGCTGAAATTAGAGCCATTTGTATTGAAGAAATTGGAGTATGGATGAAAATGTATAGTGATGCCTTTTTGAATGACAGTTACCTAAAATATGTTGGCTGGACTCTTCATGACAGGGTAAGTTACTCTGTTCTCAGCTTTGATAGAAGATATGCTTTGTGCAAATATTAATGGTAAAAAGCTTGAAATTAAGATGGCATTTGTTGGGTTTTTTCCCAAAAAGTGAAATAATAATGAAATTTGAGATGATATAGCTGAATACTGTTTACTTGTGGCCATGATGAAACTTGAAACATCAGCACATGTCTCAAAACTCTTGTCTTACTTAGTTGTAATGTTATCTTAAACCACCATTGACAGCCTGGTACATCTAAATTTAAGAGGATATAGTATTTTAAGAAGCTAATTACAATTATGATTACAGTCTTTTTCTAGTTAATAATCAAAAGAGATTCCTTGTTTCTCTTGATATATAGAAACTAAATAAGCTTTCTTTTTTTGATTCTCAAGGGTCATATCCATAGTAGAACTTTTATAACAGGTGAATAGATTTGTTGGATTTTAGAATATTTGATTTTAAACTATTTCTGTACTTCCACTCTCTTAGAAAAGCCTCTGACGTAAAAGGAGTCCCACAGTATTGAATACTGGATATGTAATCATTAAAATAACAAAGGATAGGAATGAGAAATCACTGGAATTTTTATATTGAATAACCTAGATTCCTATAACTTGAACTGCCAGATTGTCACAGAATAAAACTAAATCTCACAGCAGTCTGTTTTAAAAGTTGCTATATTCCATTATTTGAATTGTTATGAGTATCATAGGTATTCAGATCAGATCAGATCAGTCTCTCAGTCGTGTTTGACTCTTTGCGACCCCATGAATTGCAGCACGCCAGGCCTCCCTGTCCATCACCAACTCCCGGAGTTCACTCAGACTCAAGTCCATCGAGTCAGTGATGCCATCCAGCCATCTCATCCTCTGTCGTCCCCTTCTCCTCTTGCCCCCAATCCCTCCCAGCATCAGAGTCTTTTCCAATGAGACAGCTCTTCGCATGAGGTGGCCAAAGTACTGGAGTTTCAGCTTTAGCATCATTCCTTCCAAAGAAATCCCAGGGCTGATCTCCTTCAGAATGGACTGGTTGGATCTCCTTGCAGTCCAAGGGACTCTCAAGAGTCTTCTCCAACACCACAGTTCAAAAGCATCAATTCAAACATTTTAAATTTCTGTCTATTTATTTTTGGCTGTGCTTCATCTTCATTGCTGTCCCAGCTTTTCTCTAGTTGTGGCAAGCTTGAGCTACATTCTGGTTATGGTACGTAGGCTTTTCAATGGTGTGGCTTCTCTTTTTGCAGAGCACAGGCTCTAGGGAATGTGGGCTTCAGTAGTTGCACTTTCTGATCTCTAGAGCACAGGCTCAGGAGTTGTGGCACAGGGGCTTAGTTGTTCCATGGCATGCGGGATCTTCCTAGATCAGGGATTTGAACCCTTATCTCCTACATTGGCAGGTGAATTCCTTACCACTGGGCCACAAGGGAAGCCCAGTATTTTATCTTTTTAAGTGCAATTTTATTTTTAGACTTTTAGGATAATTTTGGTAATATTCTTTGACTTTCTTTTTTATGCTATTTTTAAAATTTGTTAATTGGAGGATAATGGCTTTACAATATTGTGTTGGTTTCTGCATACAACAATATGAATCAGAAATTATTTTATACATTTTCCCTCCCTCTTGAGCCTCCTCCTCTGCTCACATCCAACCCCTTTAGGTCATCAGAGAAAGCCAGGCTGGGCTCCTTGTGTTATATAGCAGCTTTCCACTAGTTAGCCATTTTTACATGATAGTATAGGCTCTCACATCAGGAAGCTTCCATAAGCCTCTTATCCTCATTCACCAGAGGGCAGACAGAATGAAATCCACAATAACAGGAAACTAGCAACCTAATCACATGGACCACAGACTTGTCTAACTCAATGAAACTATGAGCCATGGTATGTAGGGTCATCCAAGATGGATGACTCATGGCAGAGAGTTACAACAAAACATGGTTGCGTGAAGAAGGGAATGGCAAACCACTTCAGTATTCTTGCCTTCAGAACCCCACAAATAGTATGAAAAGGCAAAAAGATAGAATCCTGAAAGATGAACTTCCCAGGTCAGTAGGTGCCCAATATGCTACTGGAGAAGAGTGGAGAAATAACTCCAGAAAGAATGAAGAGACGGAGTCAAAGTGAAAACAATGCCCAGTTCTGGATGTGACTAGTGATGGAAGTTAAGTCCAATGCTGTAAAGAACAGTGTTGCATAGGAACCTGGAATGTTAGGTCCATGAATCAGCATAAATTGGAAGTAGTCAAACAGGCGATGGCAAAAGTGAATATTGACATTTTAGGAATCAGTGAACCAAAATGGCCTGGAATGGGCGTATTTAATTCAGATGACCATTATCTCTACTACTTTAGGCAAGAATCCTTTAGAAGAATTGGAGTAATGCTCATAGTCAACAAAAGAGTCCAAATTGCGGTACTTGGGTACAGTCTCAAAAATGACAGACTGATTTGTGTTGGTTTCCATGGTAGACCATTCAGTATCACAGTATTCCAAGTCTGTTACTGAACCAGTAATGCTGAAGAAGCTGAAGGTGAATGGTTTCTACGAAGACCTTCAAGACCTTCTAAAACTAACACCAAAAGAAGATTCCTTTTCATCATAGGGGACTGGAATGCAAAAGTAGAAAGGCACGAGATATCTGAAGTTTGGCCTTGAAGTACAAAATGAAGCAGAGCAAAGGCTTACAGAATTTTGCCCAGAGAACACACTGGTCATAGGAAACACCCTCTTCCAACAACACAAGAGATGATTCTACACATAGACATCACCAGATGGTCAACATTGAAATCAGATTGATTATATTTTTGCAGCCGAAGATGGAGAAGCTCTATACAGTCAGCAAAAACAAGACCAGGAGCTGACTGTGGCTCAGATCATGAGGTCCTTATTGCAAAATTAATTTGAAGAAAGTAGGGAAAACCACTAGACCATTCAGGTATGACCTAAATCAAATCCTTATACAATGGAAAAGACAAACAGATTCAAGAGTTTAGACCTGATAGAGTGCCAGAAGAACTATGGATGGAGGTTCATGACATTTTACAAGAGGCAGTGATCAAGACCATCCCCAAGAGAAAGAAATGCAAAAGGGCAGAAAGGTTGTCTGAGGAGGTCTTACAAATAACTGAGAAAAGAAGAGAAGCGAAAGGCAAAGGAGAATGGGAAATATATACACATTTAAATGCAGAGTTCCAAAGAATAGCATGGAGAGATAAGAAACTCTTCCTCAGTGATCAATGCAAAGAAATAGAGGAAAAGGGTAGAATGGGAAAGACTAGAGGTATCTTGAAGAAAATTAGAAATACCAAGGGAACACTTCATGCAAAACTGGGCTCAATAAAGGACAGAAACAGTATGGACCTAACAGAAGCAGACTCTATTAGGAAGAGGTGGCAAAAAGATCTTTATGACCCAGATAACCACAATGGTGTGATCACTTAACTAAGAGCCAAACATCCTGGAATGTGAAGTCATATGGGCCTTAGGAAGTATCACTAAGAAGTAAAGCTAGAGGAGGTGTTGGAATTCCAGTTGAGCTATTTCAAATCCTAAAAGATGATGCTGTGAAAGTGCTGCACTCAATATGCCAGCAAATCTGGAAGACTGAGTAGTGGCCACAGAACTGGAAAAGGTCAGTTTTCTTTCCAGTCCCAAACAAAGGCAGTGCCAAAGAATGTTCAAAGTACTACACAACTGCACTTATCTCACATGCTAGCAAAATAATGCTCAAAATTCTCCAAGCGAAGCTTTAACAGTACCTGAACCAAGAACTTCCAGATATTCAAGCTGGATTTAGAAAAGGCAGAGGAACCAGAGATCAAATTGCCAACATCCACTGGATCATTGAAAAAGCAAGAGAGTTCCAGAAAAAGATCTGGAACATCCACTTTATTGACTGCACCAAAGCCTTTGACTGTATGAATCACAACAAACTGTGGAAAATTCTTAAAGAGATGGGAATACCAGGCCACCTTACCTGCCTCATGAACTCTGTATGCAGGTCAAGAAGCAACAGTTAGAACCGGACATGGAATGACAGACTGGTTCCAAATTGGGAAGGGAGTATATCAAGGCTGTCTAATGTCACCCTGCTTATTTAACTTATAAGCAGAGTACATCATGCAAAATGCCAGGCTAGATGAAGCACAAACTGGAATCAAGATTGCCAGGAAAAATATCAATAACCTCAGATACGCAGATGACACCACCCTTATGGCAGAAAGCAAGAAGCAACTGAAGAGCCTCTTGATGAAAGTGAAAGAGGAGAGTGAAAAAGCTGGTTTAAAACTCAACATTCAAAAAGCTAAGATCGTGGCATCCAATCCCATCACCTCATGGCAAGTAGAGGGGAAAACAATGGAAACAGTAAGAGACTATTCTTGGGCTCCAAAATCACTGGAAATATCGACTTCAGCCAGGAAATTAAAAGACGCTTGCTCTTTGGAAGAAAAGCTATGACCAACCTAGACAGCATATTAAGCAGAGACATTACTTTGCTGACAAAGGTCCGTCTAGTCAAAGCTATGGTTTTTCCAGTAGTCATGTATGGGTGTGAGAGTTGAACCATAAAGAAAGTTGAGTGCCAAACAATTGATGCTTTTGAATTGTGGTGTTGGAGAAGACTCTTGAGAGTCCCTTAGACTGCAAGGAGATCAAACCAGTCCATCCTAAAGGAAATTGGTCCTGAATATTCATTGGAAGGACTGAAGCTGAAGTTGAAGCTCCAATACTTGGGCCACCTGATGCAAAGAACTGACTCATTGGAGAAGACCCTGATGCTGGGCAAGACTGAAGGTTAGGAGGAGAAGGGGATAACAGAGGGTGACATGGTTGGATGGCATCACCAACTCAATGGATATAGTTTGAGCAAGCTTCAGGACTTGGTGATGGACAGGGAGGCCTGAGGTGCTGCTGTCCGTGGGGTCTCAAAGGGTCGGACACAACTGAGCAACTGAACTGAATGTATATATGTCAATGCTACTTTCTCCCTTCATCCTACCCTCTCTTTTCTCCATTGTGTCCACAATTAAGACTTATTTTCTGTATGTTACCATTATTAACCTGTAGGTCATTTTTATGACCTACATTTTAAAAATAAACCTGTAGTTTATTTTTAAAGAGCTCAGGGCAATTTATTTTTTTTAATAGGTTGGAAAGTTTAAAATTTTTTTTAATTGAAAAATATTTAGTTTATATTATCCAATCTCTGTAATACAGCAAAGTGACTCAGTTATACAGATACATATATTCCTTTTTTTATATTCCTTTCCAATATGATTTATCACTGGATATTTGGTATAGTTTCCTGTGCTGTATATTAGGACCTTGTTTTTTGTCCATTCTGAATGTAATAGTTTTCATCTACCAACCTCAGCCTCCCAGTCCATCTCTCTCTCTCTCCCCCTTCCCCATGGCAACCACAAGTCTGTTCTATATGTCAGTGATTCTGTTTCTATTTCATAGGTTCACTTGTAGCATATTTTAGATTCCACATATGAGTTCTCATGATATTTGTCTTGCTCTTTCTGACCTAACTTCACTTAGTATGATGCATCCATGTTGCTGCAAGTGGCATTATTTCATTTTTTTTTATGGCTGAGTAATATTTTATTGTTTATAATTACCATATCTTCTTAATCCATTCATCTGTCAATGGACATTTACGTCGTTTCTATATTTTGGCTATTGTGAACAGTGATGCATTGAATATAGGGGTACACATATCTTTTTGACTTACAGTTTTGTTCAGGTATATTCCCAGCAGTGGGACTACTGGATCATATAATAATTCTGCTTTTATAGTTTTCTGAGAAACCTTTATTCTGTTTTCCATAGTGGCTGTACAAATTTTCCTTCCCACCATCGGTGTAGGAAAGTTCCCTTTTTGCCACATCCTCTCTAGCATTTATTACTTGTAGACTTTTTAATGATGACCATTCTGACCGGTGTGAGGTGGTACCTCATTGTAGTTTTCATTTGCATTTCTCTAATAATTTAGTTACATTGAGCATCTTTTCATGGACTTAGTGGCCTTTTGTATGTCTTGTTTAGAGAAAGGTCTATTAAGGTTGTCTACCTACATTTTGATTGGGTTATCTGGGTTTTTGTTGTTAAATTGTATTGAGTTGTTTGTATATTTTGGAGATTAAGCCCTTGTCTGTCACATCATTTGCAGATGCTTTCTCCCATTCCATAGGTTTTTTCAGTTTTGTTTTTTTTAATGGTTTCCTTTGCTGTACAGAGGTATATAAATTTGATTATGTCTCATTGGTTTATTTCTATTGTCTTGGGAGACTGATCTAAGAAAACATTGGTACAATTTATGTCACAGAGTGTTTTGCTTATGCTTTTTTCTAGGAGTTTTATGGTGTCTCTTCTTATGTTTAGTCTTTAAGCTATTTCAAGTTTATGTTTGTGCATTGTGTGAGGATGTGTTCTAACTCCATTGATGTATTGATACATGCAGGTCTCTAGCTTTCCTAGCACCACTAGCTGCAGAGACTTTCTTTTTCCCATTGTATATTCTGGTCTCATTTGTAAAATATTAATTGACCGTGGTTGTGTAGGTTTATTTCTGGGCCCTCTATTCCTTTGATTCACATGCCTGTTTTTGTGCCAGTACCGCGCTGTTTGGGTTACTATAGCTTTGTAGTATTGTCTGAAGTCTGGGAGAGTTACGCCTCCTGCTTGCTTTTTTCTTTTTTTTTTTTCCTTCCAGAACGCTCTGGTAATTCTGGGTCTTTTATGGTTTAATATAAATTTGTTATAGTTCTGTGGAAAATGTCATGAGTATTTTGATAGGGATAGCATTAACTCTGTGGATTACTTTGGCTAGTATTGCCTCTTTAACAGTGTTAATTATTCAAATTTAAAAGCATGGGTTATTTTTCCATTTTTTGAATTTTTTTATTCTATTTATTAATGTTTTGTAGTTTTAGCATATAAGTCTTTCACCTCCTTGGTTAGGTTTACACCTAGGTATTTTATTTTTGATGTAATTCTTTAAAATAGTATTTTTTTTTTTACATTCCCCTTCTGATATTTCATTGTTTGTGTAAATGAATGCAACCGATTTCTGAATGTTAATCTTGTATTCTGCTATCCTGAATTCACTTTTTATATCTATTAGTTTTCATGTAGAGTCCTTGGAATTTTCTGTGTATAGTATCTTGTCATCTACACATAGTAAAAATTTTACCTTCCAGTTTGGATACCTTTTATTTCTTTTCCTTGTTTGATTGATGTGGCTAGAACTTCCGAAACTGTATTAAATAGAAGTGGTGACAGTGGGTATCCTTGTCTTATTCCAGCCTTTACTGCGAAGGCTTTCCATTTTACCTCGTTGAGTATTATAGTGGCTGTGGATTTCTCATAAATGGCTTTTAGTATGTTGAGCTTTGTTCCCTCGTTTCTGACTTTGGTAAGAATTTTTATCATGAATGGATGTTAAATTTTGTCAAATTCTTTTTCTGCATCTATTGAGATGATCATGTGGTTTTTACTTTTCTTTTGTTAATGTGATGTTAGTACATTCGTTTATTCATATATTTTGAACTATCCTTGTAAATCTGGGATATAATCTCACATAGTCATGTTATATTGTCTTTTTTATGTGTTACTAGATTCGGTTTGCTAGTATTTTATTGAGAATTTTTGCATCTACATTCATCAAAAATACTGACATGTCATTTTCTTTTTTGATAATGTCTTAGTCTGATTTTGGTATCAGTGTGATGGGGCTTCAGAGATTGTCTCTGAGAGTGTTCCCTCCTCTTGAGTCTTTTCTAAGAGTTTAACAAGAATCAGTATACGTTCTTATATGTGTGTTTGTAGAAGTTGTCTGTGAAACCACCCGGTCCTGGACTGAATTTTTTTTTAGGACGTTTTTTAATTACAGGTTGTATTTTACTTTTAGTGATCAGTCTTTTCAAATTATTTATTTCTTCTTGATTCACTTTTGGTTGTCTATATGTTTCTACACAGTTGTCCATTTCTTCTAAGTTGTCAATTTGTTGCTGTATAATTGCAGTATTCTCTCACCTTTTTTCCCCCCTGCACTATCAATTGAAATTTCTCCTTTTTCACTTCTTATTTTGTTTATTTGGGTGCCATCTCTGTTCTTCTTGGTGAGCCTGGCCAGAGGTTTGTCTATTTCGTTTGCCCTTTCAAAGAACCAGCTCTTGGATTTGTTGTTGTTGTTGTTGTTGTTTTTTAATCTTTATTTTCTTTCCACCCTGATCTTTATTATTTCACTCCTTTGACTTTAATTTTTTGTTATTGTTTTTGTTCTCCTTTTTCTAATTCTTTTAGGTGGTAGTTTAGGGTGTTTACTTGAAATGTTTTGGTTTTGATCAAGGCCTGTATCACTCTGAACATTCCTCTGAGAACTGCTTTTGCTGCATCCAGATTTTTTATGATTGTGTTTTTATTGTCATTTGTCTCAAGGTATTTTTAAAATTCTTTTATTATGATTTCCTCATTGACCCATTTTTCAGTAGCATGTTATTTAGTCTCCAGGTCATCATTTTTTTCTCAGTTCTTTCCTGTGGTTGATTTCTGGTTCCATGCTATTGTGGTCAGAGAAGATACTTGAAACAGTTTCTGTACTATTTGTTAAGATTAGTTTTGTGCCCCAGGATGTGGTCAGTCCTAGAGAATGTTCCATGTGCACTTGAAAAGAATGTTTATTTGGGGTTTTGTTTTTTTGTTTGTTTTCTTTTTTGGATGTGCTGCTGCTGCTGCTAAGTCGCTTCAGTCGTGTCCGACTCTGTGCGACCCCACAGATGGCAGCCCACCAGGCTCCCCCATCCCTGGGATTCTCCGGGCAAGAACACTGGAGTGGGTTGCCATTTCCTTCTCCAATGCATGAAAGTGAAAAGTGAAAGTGAAGTCGCTCAGTCGTATCCGACTCTTAGTGACCCCATGGACTGCAGCCTACCAGGCTCCTCCGTCCACGGGATTTTCCAGGCAAGAGTACTGGAGTAGGGTGCCATTGCCTTCTCCGTTTTTGGATGTAGTATCCTAAAAATACCAATTAAGCAAAGCTGTTCTGTTGTATCATTAAGGACTTATGTTGCCTTATTGATTCTCTGTATGGAAGATCTGTCTATTGGTGTGAGTAGGATGTTAGAGTTTCCTGCTGTTAATATATTCATATTGATTTCTCCCTTTATGTTCTGTTAGTATTGGGGTGCTCGTATATTAGGTGCATATATATTGAAGTGGGTAAAAATCCTCTAATTGTATTGATCCTTTTATCATTATTAATGCCCTTTATCTTTCAGCCTTTGCTTTAAAGTCTTTGGATTTCTTGTATATTTTTAATTTGTCATTGCCCTGTTTTTTCAAGTCTGTTAACCCCTTCCTAATCCACTTGATTTAGACTGATACTCATATGGCTCAAATACATTTCTTAAAAAAAAGAAAAGAAAAAGAATCTGCATCTTCTTACTCTCCTTCCGTATGTTTTATGATTTTGATGTCCCTTTTTATATCTTCATATTTATCCCTTTGCTGTTCCTTGTGTTCATCATTGCTTTCACAAATAGGGTTTTTGTTTTTGTTTTTTCCTTTTCATCTGTATTCTGGCTAAATTAAGTGCTTTACTTTTCAGTTGTGATTTCCTCCTTCCTATTTCTTCTATTTAGCAATGACCTTTCAATATTTATTTTAGGATAAGTTTAATATTGCTATGTTGTTTTAATTTCTGTTTCTCTGAAAAATTCTTTATTTCTCCTCCTATTCTAAATGATAATCTTGCTGGCTAGAATATTCTAGGTTGCAGATTTTTCTCTTTTAAGACTTTGAATATATTTCATCACTCCCTTCTGGCCTGCAGTATTTCTGCAGAGAAATCAGCTGACTGCCTTATGGGAATTGCTTGTTAAAAAAAACCTTTTTTCTCTTCCTTTAGATTCCTTTAGAATCTAAGGATTCTAAGGATTCCTTTAGAATCCTCTCCTTTTAACTTGTGCCTTTTTTTTTTTTTATTATAATAGGTGTTTGTGTAGATCTGATTGTGTTCATCTTGTTTGGGACCTTCTGTGCTTTCTGTATCTGGATATCTGTTTCCTTCTTTAAGTTTGGAAAATTTTCTGCCATAATTTCATCAAATACATTTTTAATCCTCTGTCCTCCTTTTTCCTCTTCTGGAATTCCTATTATGCATAGATTAACCCACTTTATATTATCCCATAGGTCTCTTTATGTTACGTTTTTTTTTGTGTGTGTTATTTTTGGCATTCTGTCTGCTGCATTGATTTGGTAGTTTTTTGTGTTTTTTAATTTAATTTAATTTAATTTATTTATTTATTTTTTGCTTTAATTTTATTTTATTTTTAAACTTTACATAATTGTATTAGTTTTGCCAAATATCAAAATGAATCCGCCACAGGTATACATGTGTTCCCCATCCTGAACCCTCCTCCCTCCCCATACCATCCCTCTGGGTTGTCCCAGTGCACTAGCCCCAAGCATCCAGTATCGTGCATCAAACCTGGACTGGGATCTCATTTCATACATGATATTTTACATGTTTCAATGCAATTCTCCCAAATCTTCCCACGCTCTCCCTCTCCCACAGAGTCCATAAAACTGTTCTATACATCAGTGTCTCTTTTGCTGTCTCATACACAGGGTTATTGTTACCATCTTTGTAAATTCCATATATATGCGTTAGTATACTGTATTGGTGTTTTTCCTTCTGGCTTACTTCACTCTGTATAATAGGCTCCAGTTTCATCCACCTCATTAGAACTGATTCCAATGTATTCTCTTTAATGGCTGAGTAATACTCCATTGTGTATATGTACCATGGCTTTCTTATCCATTCATCTGCTGATGGACATCTAGGTTGCTTCCATGTCCTGGCTATTATAAACAGTGCTGTGATGAACATTGGGGTACACGTGTCTCTTTCCCTTCTTGTTTCCTCAGTGTGTATGCCCAGCAGTGGGATCGCTGGATCATAAGGCAGTTCTATTTCCAGTTTTTTAAGGAATCTCCACACTGTTCTCCATAGTGGCTGTACCAGTTTGCGTTCCCACCAACAGTGTAAGAGGGTTCCCTTTTCTCCACACCCTCTCCAGCATTTATTATTTGTAGACTTTTGGATCGCAGCCATTCTGACTGGTGTGAAATGGTACCTCATAGTGGTTTTGATTTGCATTTCTCTGATAATGAGTGATGTTGAGCATCTTTTCATGTGTTTGTTAGCCATCTGTATGTCTTCTTTGGAGAAATGTCTATTTAGTTCTTTGGCCCATTTTTTGATTGGGTCATTTATTTTTCTGGAGTTGAGCTGTAGGAGTTGCTTGTATAATTTTGAGATTAGTTGTTTGTCAGCTGCTTCATTTGCTATTATTTTCTCCCATTCTGAAGGCTGTCTTTTCACCTTGCTAATAGTTTCCTTTGATGTGCAGAAGCTTTTAAGGTTAATTAGGTCCCATTTGTTTATTTTTGCTTTTATTTCCAATATTCTGGGAGGTGGGTCATAGAGGATCCTGCTGTGATGTATGTCAGAGAGAGTTTTGCCTATGTTCTCCTCTAGGAGTTTTATAGTTTCTGGTCTTACGTTTAGATCTTTAATCCATTTTGAGTTTATTTTTGTGTATGGTGTTAGAAAGTGTTCTAGTTTCATTCTTTTACAAGTGGTTGACCAGATTTCCCAGCACCACTTGTTAAAGAGATTGTCTTTAATCCATTGTATATTCTTGCCTCCTTTGCCAAAGATAAGGTGTCCAAATGTGCGTGGATTTATCTCTGGGCTTTCTATTTTGTTCCATTGATCTATATTTCTGTCTTTGTGCCAGTACCATACTGTCTTGATAACTGTGGCTTTGTAGTAGAGCCTGAAGTCAGGTAGGTTGATTCCTCCAGTTCCATTCTTCTTTCTCAAGATCGCTTTGGCTATTCGAGGTTTTTTGTATTTCCATACAAATTGTGAAATTATTTGTTCTAGCTCTGTGAAGAATACTGTTGGTAGCTTGATAGGGATTGCATTGAATCTATAAATTGCTTTGGGTAGTATACTCATTTTCACTATATTGATTCTTCGAATCCATGAACATGGTATATTTCTCCATCTATTAGTGTCCTCTTTGATTTCTTTCACCAGTGTTTTATAGTTTTCTATATATAGGTCTTTAGTTTCTTTAGGTAGATATATTCCTAAGTATTTTATTCTTTCCGTTGCAATGGTGAATGGAATTGTTTCCTTTATTTCTCTTTCTGTTTTCTCATTATTAGGGTATAGGAATGCAAGGGATTTCTGTGTGTTGATTTTATATCCTGCAACTTTACTATAGTCATTGATTAGTTCTAGTAATTTTCTGGTGGAGTCTTTAGGGTTTTCTATGTAGAGGATCATGTCATCTGCAAATAGTGAGAGTTTTACGTCTTCTTTTCCAATTTGGATTCCTTTTATTTCTTTTTCTGCTCTGATTGCTATGGACAAAACTTCCAAAACTATGTTGAATAGTAATGGTGAGAGTGGGCACCCTTGTCTTGTTCCTGACTTTAGAGGAAATGCTTTCAGTTTTTCACCATTGAGGATAATGTTTGCTGTGGGTCTGTCATACATAGCTTTTATTATGTTGAGGTATGTTCCTTCTATTCCTGCTTTCTGGAGAGTTTTTATCATAAATGGGTGTTGAATTTTGTCAAAGGCTTTCTCTGCATCTATTGAGATAATCATATGGTTTTTATTTTTCAATTTGTTAATGTGGTGTATTACATTGATTGATTTGCGGATATTGAAGAATCCTTGCATCCCTGGGATAAAGCCCACTTGGTCATGGTGTATGATCTTTTTAATGTGTTGTTGGTTTCTGATTGCTAGAATTTTGTTAAGGATTTTTGCATCTATGTTCATCAGTGATATTGGCCTGTAGTTTTCTTTTTTGGTGGGATCTTTGTCAGGTTTTGGTATTAGGGTGATGGTGGCCTCATAGAATGAGTTTGGAAGTTTACCTTCCTCTGCAATTTTTTGGAAGAGTTTGAACAGGATAGGTGTTAGCTGTTCTTTAAAGTTTTGGTAGAATTCAGCTGTGAAGCCGTCTGGACCTGGGCTTTTGTTTGCTGGAAGATTTTTGATTACAGTTTCAATTTCCGTGCTTGTGATGGGTCTGTTAAGATTTTCTATTTCTTCCTGGTCGAGTTTTGGAAAGTTGTACTTTTCTAAGAATTTGTCCATTTCTTCCACGTTGTCCATTTTACTGGCATATAATTGTTGATAGTAGTCTCTTATGATCCTTTGTATTTCTGTGTTGTCTGTTGTGATCTCTCCATTTTCGTTTCTTATTTTATTGTTCTGATTTTTCTCCCTTTGTTTCTTGATGAGTCTGGCTAATGGTTTGTCAATTTTATTTATCCTTTCAAAGAACCAGCTTTTGGTTTTGTTGATTTTTTGCTATGGTCTCTTTTGTTTCTTTTGCATTTATTTCTGCTCTAATTTTTAAGATTTCTTTCCTTCTACTAACCCTGGGGTTCTTCATTTCTTCCTTTTCTAGTTGCTTTACGTGTAGAGTTAGGTTATTTATTTGACTTTTTTCTTGTTTCTTGAGGTGTGCCTGTATTGCTATGAACTTTCCCCTTAGGACTGCTTTTACCGTGTCCCACAGGTTTTGGGTTGTTGTGTTTTCATTTTCATTTGTTTCTATGCAAATTTTGATTTCTTTCTTGATTTCTTCTGTGATTTGGTGGTTATTCAGCAGGATTTGGTAGTTTTTAATCAGTCTTATTTTCCAGATCTCTTATTCTTTCTTCTGCATTCGTTCTGCTATTATTCATTGCCTTGAGCTCAGGTTTTTCTCAGGAAAGGAATTTTCTAATTTTTCTTGACACCTCCTTATAGCTTCTACTTCCTTTTTATAATACCCTGCATTTTCATCAATAGTGTTTATTAATTTCTGCAGTATTTTCAATACCTCCTTTTTGAAGTCCGTATCTGTTAGGCTGAAGAGGTCTGTTACATTGTTTATTCCTTCAGGGGCATTTTCTCGGTCTTTTAACTGAAAGTGGTTCCTCTGCTTTTTCATTTTCTTATATTTCTCTTACTCTGAGTTTAGGAGGAACAATTATCTACTGTGGTCTTAAAAGGCTGTTTATCAGCCGGAGTGAAGAGAAGCAAAAGCAAAGGAAAAAAGGAATGATACACCCATCTGAATGCAGAGTTCCAAAGAATAGCAAGGAGAGATAAGAATGCCTTCTTAAGTGAACAATGCAAGGAAATAGAGGAAAACAATAAAATGGGAAAGGCTAACAGTCTCTTCAAGAAAATTAGAGATACCAAGGAAACATTTCATGCAAAGATGAACACAATAAAGGACAGAAACAGTATGGACCTAACAGGAACATAAATATTAAGAAGAGGGAGCAAGAATACACAGAAGAACTTTGCAAAATAGGTCTTAATGACCCAGATAACCACAGTGGTGTGATCACTCACCTAGAGTGATAGCCTGGAGTGCGAAGTGAAGGAGGCCTTAGGAAGAAGCATCACTACAAACAATATGCCAGCAAATTTGGAAAACTCAGCAGTAGCCACAGGACTGGATAAGCTCAGTTTTCATTCCAATCCCAAAGAAAGGCAATGTCAAAGAATGTTCAGACTACTGCACAATTGCACTCATTTCACATGCTAATAGGTAATGTTCAAAATCCTTCAAGCTAGGCCTCAGCAGTATGTGAATAAAGAACTCCCTTATGTACAGACTATTTAGATAATGCAGAGGAACCAGAAATCAAATTGCCAACATCCGTTGCATCATAGAAAAAGCAAGGCAATTCCAGAAAAACATTTACTTCTGCTTCATTGACTCTGCTAAAGCCTTTAGCTGTGTGGATCACAACAAACTGTGGAAAATTCTTTAAGAGATGGAGATACCAGATGAACTTACCTGCCTCCTGAGAAATCTGTATGGAGGTTGAGAAGCAACAGTTCAAACCTGACGTGGAACAACAGTCTGGTTCCACACTGGGAAAGGAGTATGTCAAGGCAGACCCGTTCCAAATTGGGAAAAGAGCACATCAAGGCTGTATACTGTCACCTTGCTTATTTAACATATATACAGAGTACATCATGAGAAATACCTGTCTGGATGAAGCTCAAGATGAAATCAAGATTGCCAGAATAAATATCAGTAACCTCAGTTATTTAAATGACACCCACCCTCATGGCAGAAATTGAAGAGGAACTAAAGAGCCTCTTGATTAAAGTGAAAGAGGAGAATGATAAAGCTGGCCTAAAACTCAGTGTTCAGTAAACTAAAATCATGGCATCCAGTCCCATCACTTCATGGCAAATAGATGGGAATAAAATGAAAACAGTGACAAACTTTATTTTCTTGGGCCCCAAAATCACTGTGGATGGTGACTGCAGCTATGAGATTAAAAGACGCTTGCTCCTTGGAAGAAAAGCTTTGACAAACCTAAACAATGTATTAAAAAGAAGATATATCACTTTGCCAACAAAGGTCTGTCGAGTCAAAGCTGTGGTTTTTCCAGTAGTCATGTACAGATGTGAGAATTGTACCATAAAAAAGGCTGAGCATTGAAGAATTAATGCCTTTCAACTGTGGTGTTGGAGAAGACTCTTGAGAATCCCTTGGACAGCCAGGAGATCAAACTAGTCCATCCTAAAGGAAATCAACCCTGAATATTCATTGGAAAGACTAATGCTGAAGCTGAAGCTCCAGTACTTTGGCCACCTGATGTGAAGAGCTGACTCATTGAGACGACTGATACTAGGAAAGATTGAGGGCAGGAGGAGAAGGAGGTGACAGAGGATTAGATGGTTGGATGACAACATTGACTCAATGGACATGAGTTTGACCAACTCCTTGGGATAGTGAAGGACAGGGAAACTTGGCATGCTGCAATCCATGGGGTCGCAAATAGTCAAACACCAATGAGTGACTGAACAACAACGTCCCTGTGTAACTTGTGTGGATTCAAACAATTTTTGTTTTTGACTTGAGGGGTGTTTTTGGTTTACATGCTTGCTGTCTGTTTCCTCAGCCTATGCTGGCTATTGTCCCTTTGAATGGAGATGTGCGGGTGCTCACTCCCAGGGAGGCACATCAGTGATCACCTCCCAATCATGGGTCCCTAGCAGTGGCAGCAGCAAGTCACCAGTCTTTAGGAAAGTTGGCCACTGAGCGTGGGACCCTAGGTGGCGACAGTGTGTCATGCACCCCTGGGAGGTGGGAGCAGTGATTGGTGCCAGGTCACAGGGTCCTCTTCAGCAGCAGTGGGCCATCCTCATTTCTGGGGATGTTGGTCCTGGATCACAGGACCCTCAGCAGTGACAGGCCATGCTGACTTCTGGGAAGATGGGGCCAGTGACACCCATTCACAGAATTTTTGGCAAGGTGGCAGCAACAGCAGCAATCTGCACCTGCATCTGGAGTCCAAGATGGCAGCCACAGCTCACAGCCTCCCCTGGAGTTCATGTAGGCAGAGCCCTGCTGCCTGCAAGTGCATGGAGAAAGCAGCATTGGCCCACCCGTCTCCTCACACACCTCCTAACAATGGTCCCATGGCTCTCTGGCAGGCCCAGGCTTCTTCCCAGTTTCCTTTGGTTGTGGTGCACTGCTCTCTAGCCCCTCAGGCTGTCTTCATGCAGCCAACTCCAGTCCAGTCTCCAGGGTCACTGAAGCCTGAGCCTTAGTACCCAGCCCCCACCATCTCTAGATACCTCAGGCTGGAGAGTGCTGGGTGGTGAGGACCTGACTCTGCTTTGCCCTCTGCACACCTATTGCTGGGCTCTCTGAGGCTCCAAAGCTCCACCTGTGTCCCTGCTAGTGAGAGGACTTGCTCGTGTGATGAAAGCATTCCTCTTTCACAGCTCCCTCCCAGAGGCATAGGTCTTGTCTGTATTTCTTTCTCTTTTTTTTTGTTTTTCTTTTGCCCTACCCACTTTTCATGCCCTTTTGGAAGTCTGACGTCTTCTGCCAGTGTTCAGTAGATGTTCTATGAGAGTTGTTCCACACATAAATGTATTTTTGATGTATCTGTGGGAAGATGAGCTCCACATCCTACTCCTCTGCCATCTTGATCTAGTCCCCCAAACATGTTTTTTTAATAGTAGTGTGCTAAGTATTATAAAAGATATTTAGAAAATGACAAAATTACATAAATTATAATGAAAGTTTCCAGTGGAATTTACTAATGCCATTTTTGCTATAAGAGATATTTCAGAGCATCACAGATGGGTTGTTCAATTTCACAATTATTGATTTTTATTTGATGATTAGAAAGTTAGATGTAAATAGATGGTTCTTATTTCCTATCTCATGTGAGGGGAAATCCAGTTAGTATGTACATAGCAAATTTTTTCCTGAATATTTATTTTCCCTAGCAGTTCAGATTCTTTTCTCTTCACTAATAAATCCCATGCTCGATTTCGTTTTTGTTTTCCAGTCTTCATGTAGTTTTTGGGGTCTTCATGTCTAAGTCTCATCTCAGGTACATCCAGTTAAATTTTACTACAGTGTGAGACATTACAGGATTTCACCCTGTGCCATTATGCGGGCATATCCACACAATTAAACCCGAAAAGACCAACTTCTTAGTAGGAATAAGTTTAAAGTCTTTCATTTTTGTTCCCCACTACTACCATACCAGTTTTCCTCCTTTCCTTATCTCCCTAGTAGAGTATTATACTGAATTTCAGTAACAATAACATTGACTAGTTTTAGCGGAACTTATGTATGTCCACAAAACTGGGGAAAATACCAATTTGATGTTACTTATCAAAAAATAACCACCCTTTTCAAATAAATCGCTAAACTATGTTTGTAGAAATCTTCTGTCAAGATAAAGAAAGAGGTAGATTTCTCTTTTATGTTGTTGATAAAATGATTTAAGGAGTTTTCCATAGAATGATTTTAAAAACTTCTTGTGTGCTCTCCAGTTGCTTTACTTAGAAAAGGGGGTAAGTGTTAAATATTTATTTCTAAACTTTCTTTTTTGTCATTCCCTTTTCATCACCTTGTATTTTTTTTTTCCTCTGAGGACCAAAGTAATTTCCTTTCTCTCCATTTAATCATCTGGTTGAAACTGCTCATTGTATAGGCTATAGCTTCTGTGTTCAGATCCAACTCTAATGAGCTGATAAAATTTCTTCTCTCTTTTTTTTAAGATTGCATTTTAATTATCAATTGCATTTTTCCATTTTTATTGCAATATAATTGCCTTTATCATTGTTTTGGTTTAAGGTGTACAGAATAATTTGATATTCTATTTTTATTTAGAATATTAATATATACTATAATATATTATATTACTATAATACTATATAACTATTATATAATATATTACTATTATATAGTTTACCCTCCTAAAAATAAGACAAACATTTTTATAATGCTGCTGGTTTGTGTAAGTTTTAAAGTATAAGTTTTGGCCAATAGAAAGACAAACAATTTCTAGTTTAGTTAAAGGAGTTGTTAGAAATTCAGTTTGTCTTTCTCTCCACCAAAACTTATTTCCAAATTCCTACCCATTCATTTTACTTCTAACATTGAGAATGACACAGAACAGATCTAATTTAAATAGACCTTTAGTAATCTTGTGCTCTGGGCTAAATCTTTTTGTATTTATGCTCATGACTCTAGGTTGCCTTTCTCTGTCCTTTCCAGTTAGGAAATATGACTGTAATGTTTTTACTTTTAGCTTATGTGTACAGTTCTCCTTCTTTCTTGCATTATGCTTGTTTTGCTTGAAGCAAAACACAAAGGTTTTAGCTTCAATTGGCCAGTCTAAGAAGGACTGCACAAACTTCACATGCGTGATAACATCACCCACCTGATTGGAATGGTCAGCAGCGTGCCAGCACTACTAGAAGGATCCTAGCTAACACCCTGGTACTGCTTGGTTTCATCTCCCACCTTTATGGTATCCCATAGGAGGAAAGTGCCCATGGGAAGCATCACATCAAGACTAGAGTCAAGGAGCCCTATCTGGGATACATTGGTACCCATAACCTCAGACCACCCCAAAGTTGTACACTCCAAGGAGAAAAAATCAAAATAATTATTGACATGTTGAGATTGTTATTTTGCAGGCATAGCCTAATTCTGTGACTGCCTAGTTCACTTCTACCACGATCAAACTGTTTCCCAACATGTCTTGCAGAGCCTTGTTCCCTTGAACTGGAGTGTTTAGTCTCCATTGTCCATAGGAGTGTGCCCATTGCTGTCTTGCTTGGGCAGTGAAAGATTTTCCTTGGACAGAGTCAAGTCGCATGGGGTATCCAAAAATATGATGTATTTTTATTCAAGAGAAGCTATGATAGTTTTGGCATCCACATGCCAGACTGAAATAGTAATACCATAGCCTGACCAGGCCTTATGACAGTGAAGCATCATCCTTGCCTATGGCTGGTCGTCAGGGGTTCGATGTGAATAATCTGCCAGACCCAGGCAAGTCCAAGTCCTCGGTTAATGTATCCCAGTTCTTCTCTCTGGATGACTGAAGTATATCAGTGAGAATCACAAGATTGTATTACATCCTTAGACTTCTAGGTCACCTTTGAGCTCCAGCCCATTTTTGCATCTGAAGTGGACTCCTTTTCCCATAGATGGGCCCAGGCATCTGTTGCAACCTATTGGGCACAAATTTGATTGGCACGTGAATTCCTTGTATGTATTTTAAAAGGTCCTTTGCAAACTCAGGCATGTAGTTCTTTGCAAAAAAAATAATAATAATAAAATGCTACTGTTAAAAAAAAATCAGTGAGTCAATGAAGAAATTAAAGAGGAAATCAGAAAATACCTCAAGACAAATGGAAATAAAAACACAACTTGCCAAAATCCATGGGATATAGAAAAGCAGCTCTCAGAGGGAAGTTTGTAGCAATACAGGTCTACAAGAAAAATCTCAAACAAGCAACCTAACCTTCCAATTGAAGGAGTTAGAACAAAGCCCAAAGTCAGCAGGAATAAAGAAATAATAAAGATCTGAGAGGACATATATGAAATAGAGCCCCCTATCCACGCCCCCCCCCCAAGAAAAAAAGATGCAACAGGAAAGATCAGTGAATCTGAGCTGATTTCTTTGCAAACATAAGCAAAATGGAAAAGCCTTTAGCCAGGCTTGTTAAAAAGAGAGAGAGAGATAACTCAAATAAGCAAAATAAGAAATGAAAGAGGAGAAACTATAACCGATATCACAGACATAAAAAAAAACTCAAAAGAGAGTACTATGAGAAGTTATATGCAAACAGATTGGAAACCTAGGGGGAAAAATGGGTAAATTTCTAGAAACTTACAATCTTTCATGACTGATTCTGGAAGAAATAATCTAAGCTGAACAGTCACTAGTAGTAAAATTGAATTAATAGTCAAAAAACTCCCAGCAAATTTAAGTCCAAGATCCAATGGCTACACAGAGACATTCTACCAAACACAGAAAGAAAAGGTACTACCTATCCTTCTCAAACTATTCCCAAGAATTGAAAACCACTTTCAAATCCATTCCATGAGGCCACCATTACGCAATACCAAAACCAGACAATGATACTTCAAAAAGTGAAAGTGACTCAGTCATGTCCAACTCTTTGCGACCCCATGGATCTTACAGTCCATGGAATTCTCTAGACCGGAACACTGGAGTGGATAGCCTTTCCCTTCTCCAGGGGATCTTCCCAACCCAGGAATCGAACCCAGGTCCCCTCATTGTGGGCAGATTCTTTACCAGCTGAGCCACAAGGGAAGCCTAAGAATACTAGAGTGGGTAGCCTATCCCTTCTCCAGGGGATCTTCCTGACCCAGGAATCGAACCGGGGTCTCCTGCATTGCAGGCGGATTCTTTACCAACTGAGCTATCAAAAAAAGAAAACTAGAGACTAATATCTCTGATTAATAAAAGTGCAGAAATTCTCAACAAAATATGAATGGAGCTAATTCAGCAATATAGGAAAAGGATCATACACCATGATCAACTAGAATTTATTATATGGATATAAGGATAATTTAATATCTGCAAATGAATCAGTGATACACCACATTGACAAAATGGCAAATATAACCACATCATTTCAGTAGACACAGAAAAAGCATTTGATAGAATTCAACAGCTCTCATCAAGGTTGATATCAAGAAAGCATATGTCAAGTAATAAGGCCTATTTATGACAAACCTAAGAGGCCCTAGTGGTACAGAACTCGCCTACCAGTGCAAGAGACGTAAGAGACACGGGTTTGATCCCTGGATTGGGACGATCCAGTATTCTGGCAACCCACTCCAGTATTTTTGCCTGGAGAATCCCATGGACAAAGGAGCCTGGCATGCTGTAGTCCATACGGTCACAAAAAGTCAGACACAACTGAAGTGACTTAGCACACACACACACACATGACAAACCCACAACTGACATCATCCTCAGTGGTGGAAAGCTGCTAAAATCAGGAACAAGACTAGAATGCCCCACTCTTGCCAGTTCCATTTAACATGGTATTGAAAGTCCTTGCCACAAGAATCAGAAGAGAAAAGAAATAAATGGCATCTAAACTGGAAAGGAAAAAGTAAGACTATTTGCAGATAGCATGATATTGTATTTGGAAAACCTTAAAATGTCCACTAATGTAGTATTAGAACTAAGAAATGCATTTAGTAAAGTTGCAGGACACAAGATTAATGTACCAGAATCTGTTGCTTTCCTATATACTAGTAATGAACTATCAGAAAAAAAAGGCATGAAAGCAGTCCCATTTAAAACTGCATTAAATGGACAGAATAGAAAGTCCAGAGATAAACCCATGCACTTATAGGCACCCAGTCTATGACAGAAGGCACGAATATAAACTGGAAGAAGGAAAGTCTTCAGTAAGTAGTACAGGAAAACTGGAGAACTACATGTAAACGAATGAAATTAGAACACTCTCTAACATCATACACAAAGATAAAATGTATTAAAGACCTAAATGTAAAGCTGGATACTATAAAACTCAGCAAGATATTTTTTAATCCACCTCCTTGAGAGTAATATAGATAAAAATAAACAAATGAATCCTAATTTTAAAAGCTTTTGCACAGCAAAGGAAACATAAACAAGACAACTCTCAGTATGGAAGAAAATATTTGTAAACAAAGCAACAGACAAAGGATAAATCTCCAAAACATACAAACAGCTCATAAAGCTCAAAGAAAAAAAAAAAAAGTCAAAATACGGCACACTAAATAGACATTTCTCTGAAGAAGACATACAGATGGCTAAAAAATACATGAAAAGATGCTCAAAATTAGTAGTTATTAGAGAAGTGCAAATCAAAACTACAGTGAGGTATCATTTCACACCAGTCAGAATGAAAGTGAAAGTCACTCAGTCGTGTCCGACTCTTTGGGACCCCATGGACAATACAGTCCATGGAATTCTCCAGGCCAGAATACTGGATTGGGTAGCCTTTCCCTTCTCTAGGGAATCTTCACAACCCAGGGATTGAATCCAGGTCTCCCGCACAGCAAGTGAATTTCTTGACCAGCTGAGCCACGGGAGACACCCAGGAATACTGGAGTGAGTAGCCTATCCTTTCTCCAACGTTTCTTCCCAACCCAGGAATCAAATTGGGGTCTCCTGCGTTGCAAGCAGATTCTTTACCAACTGAGCTCTCAGGGAAGCCCCAGTCAGAATAGCTATCATCAAAAAACCAACAAACAGTAAATGCGAGAGAAGGTGTGAAATAAAGGGAGCCCTCATATACTGTTGGTGGGAATATAAACTGGTACATGCACTGTGGAAAGCAGTCTGCATATCTATATATAGAGATATCTCTATATATCTCTATATATAGAGATACCATATAATCCCACAGTCTGACTCCTGGGCATATATCCAGAAAAAAACAATTTGAAAAGATACGTGCACCCCAGTGTTCATTGCAGCAGTGTTTACAGTAGGCAGGACATGGGAGCAGGCTACGTGTTCATCAACAGAGGAATGGATAAAGAAGATGTAGTACATGTATACAATGCAATATTACTAAGCCATAAAAAAGAATGGAAAAACGCCATTTGCAGCAACATGGATGGACCTAGAGATTGTCATACAGGGTGAAGTAAATCAGAGAAAGACAAATATCCTGTGGTACTGTTTATATATGGAATCTAAAAGGGGGGTACACCTGTGTTAATTGCAGCACATTTACATTAGCTAGGACATGGAAGCAACCTAGATGTCCATCAACAATGAATGGATAAGGAAGTAGTCCATATACACAATGTGATATTGTTCAGCTCTGAAAAGGGAACATGTTTGAGTCAGTGCTAATGAAGTGGATGAGCCTGTAGCCAATTATACAGAGTGAAATAAGTCGGAAAGACCAATACTGTATATTAATACATATATATGGAATCTATAAAAATGGTAATGTTGATCCTATTTGCAGGGCAGTGAAGGATATGCAGACATAAAGGACAGACTTTAGACAATGGGGGAAGGAGAGGGTGGGATGATTTGAGAGAGTAGCATTGAAACATATCTATTACCATATGTAAAATAGATAGCCAGTGGGAATTTACTGTATAATGCAGGGAACCCAAAGTCAGGACTCTGACAGCCTTTAGGGGTGGAGTGGAGAGGGACCTAGGAGAGAGGTTCAAGAGGGAGGAGACACATGTATACATATAACTGATCCATGTTGATGTATGGCAGAAACCATCACAATATTGTAAAGTAATTATCCTTCAATTAATAAATTTTTAAAACAATTTTTGAAGAGTACAAATGAACTTATCTACAAAACAGAAATAATTGCAGGCATAGAAACCAAACATGATTACAAGGGGGTAAGGGAGAAGAGTAAATTGGAGCATTGTGATTGATGTATATACACTATTGTATATAAAACAGATAGCTAATAATGATCTATACAGGAATTCTACTCGATGCTTTGTAATGGCCTATAATGGGGAAAAATCTGAAAAAGAGTGGGTGTATGTATATCTATAACTGATTCACTTTGTTCTACATCTGAAACTAACAAAACACTGTAAATCAATTATACTTTGTAATTACATCAAAAAAAATAAGATACCTAGGAATAAATTTAAGCAAGGAGATGAAAGACCTGTTGCTGTTGTTCATTTGCCCAGTCGTGTCCAACTCTTTGCGACCCCATGGACTGCAGCACGCCAGGCCTCTGTCTCGAACCACCTCCTAAGGTTTGCCCAAGTTCATATCCATTAGCATAGTGATGCCATCCAGCCATCTCATCCTCTGATGCCTTCTTCTCCTTCTCCTGTCAATCTTCCTCAGCATCAGTGACTTTTCGAGGGAGTCAGCTGTTCACATCAGATGACCATAATACCAGAGTTTCAACTTGAGCCTCAGTCCTTCCAACAACTAGTCAGGGTTGATTTCCCTTCAGATTGACTGGTTCATTTTTGTTGCTGTCCAGGGGACTCACAGGAGTCTTCTCCATGGTTCAAAGGCAGCAATTCTTCGGCTCTCCTTCTTTACAGTCCAGCTCTCACAACCATATGTGACCACTGGGAAGAGCATAGCCTTGACTATGAACGTTTGTCAGAGTAATGTCTCTGCTTTTCAATGCACTGTCTAGGTTGTCATAGTTTTCCTGCCAAGGAGCAAATGACTCTGATTTCATGACTGCAGTCACCGTCTGCAGTGATTTTAAAGCCCAAGAAGAGAAAAATCTGTCACTGCTTCTACCTTTTCCTTATTTGCTGTGAAGTAATGGGGCCAAATGCCCTGATCTTCATTTAATATTTAGTTTTAAGCCTGGTGTTTCTTCACTCTCCTCACTTTCTGCCATTGGAGTGGTATCATTTGCATATCTGAGGTTGTTGATATTTCTCCCACTTATCTTGATTCCAGCTTGTAACTCATCCAGCCTGGCATTTCTCATGATATTCTCAATGTATACATTAAACAAACAGGGTGACAGCAGACAGCCCTGTCATACTTCTTTCTCAGTCTTGAACCAATCGGTTGTTCCATACAGCCTGCTACATGTTGCTTCTTCACTGCATACAGGTTTCTCTGGAGACACGTAAGATGGTCTGGTATTCCCATTTCTTTAGGAGGTTTCCACAGTTTATTATGATCCTCACAGTCAATGGCTCTGGCATAGTTGATGAAACAGAGGTAGATGTTTTTCTGGAATTCTCTAGCTTTCCCTGTGATCCAGCAAATGTTGGCAATTTGATTTCTGGTTCCTCTTCCTTTTCTAAACCCAGCTTGGACACCTGGAAGTTCTTGGTTCTCATAATGCTGAAGCCTAGCATGTAAGATATTAAGCATGACCTTACTAGCCTGGGAGATGACTGCAATTGTCCAGTGGTCAGTACATTCTTTAGTCACTACCCTTCTTGGGAAATGGGATGAGAATTGACTTTTTCCAGTCCTGCAGCCACTGCTGAGTCTTTCATATTTGCTGACATATTGAAAGCAACACCTTGATGGCATCATCCTTTAAGGTTTTGAATAGTTTCACTGGAATTCTGTTGTATCCACTAGCTTTATTAACAGCAGTGCTTCATAAGGCCCACTTGACCTCAGTCTTCAGAATGTCATGCTGTACGTGGCTGACCACACCATCACAGTAATCAGGTTTATTTGGATCTTTTTTGTACAGTTCTTCAATGTATTCTTTCCATATCTTCTTGATTTCTTCATCATCTACTAGGTATCTACCATTTATGACTTTTATTGTGCCCATCTGTGGGCAAAATGTTCTCTTGATAGCCACAATTTTCCTGAAGAGATGTCTAGTCTTTCTCCTTCTGTTGTTTTATATGCTATTCATTGAAGAAAGCCTTCTTGTCTCTACTTGCTGTTCTGTGGAAATGTGCATTTAGTTGGATATTCCTTTCCCTTTTTCCCTTGCTTTTCACATCTCTTCTTTTCTTTAGCTATTTGTAAGGCCTACTCATATAACCACTTTGCCTTCTTGCCTTTCTTTTTCTTTGGGATGGTTTTGTTCACTGCCTCCTGTACAATATTGCAGACCTCCATCCATAGTTTTTCTTGAATCTATTTGTTACCTCCACTGCATAGTCATAAGGGACTTGATTGAAGTCATGGGCTTCCCTCATAGCTCAGTTGGTAAAGAATCTGCCTGCGATACAGAACACCCCGGTTCAATTCATGGGTTGGGAAGATCCCCTGGAGAAGGCATGGACTACCCACTCCAGTATTCTTGGGGTTCCCTTGTGGCTCAGCTGGTAAAGAATCTGCCTGCAATGTGGGAGACCTGGGTTTGATTCCTGGGTTGGGAAGATCCCCTGAAGAAGGGAAAGGCTATCCACTCCAGTATTCTGGCCTGTAGAATTCCATGGACTAAGTCCATGGGGTCGCAAAGAGTCAGACACAACTGAGCGACTTTCACTTTCTCTTTGATTTAAGTCGTACCTGGCCGGCCTAGTGGTTTCCCCCACTTTCTTTAGTTTAAGCCTAAATTTTGCTATGAGAAGTTGATCTAAGCCACAGTCAGCTCCAGGTCTTGTTTTTGCTGACTGTATACAGCTTCTCCATCTTCAGGTGCAAAAAATGTAACCAGTTTGATTTCAGTATTGGCCATTTGGTTATGTCCATGTGTAAAGTCGTCTCTTATGTTGTTGAAAAAGGGTATTTGCTATGACCAGTGCATTCTCTTGGCAGAATTCTGTTAGCCTTTGCCCTGCTTCATTTTGTTCTCCAAGGCCAAACTTGCCTGTTACTCCAGCTAAGACCTGTACTCTGAAAATTATAAAATATTGTTGAAGATCATAAATGATAGAAAAAATGGAAAGATACTCCTTGTTCTCAGACTGAAAGAGAACTGTTAAGATGGTTAAACTACTGAAAAGAATCTACAGATTGCAGTCTGTATCAAAATACTTATGTCATTTATCACATAAGTAGAACAAATCATCCTAAAATGTATATGGAATTACAAAATACCCTGAATAATCAAAGCAGCCTTTACAAAAAAGAACAAAGCTGGAGATACCATGCTCCCTGTCTTCAGACTACACTACAGTACTACAATAATCAAAGTATGGTACTGGCACTAAAACACACACACAGATAAATAGAACAGAATAGAGAGCCCAAAAATAAAGTCAATTAATCTACAACAAAGTAGGCAAGACTATACAATGGAGAAGATACAGTCTCTAAAATAAGTGGTATGGGGACAGCTATACATAAATGAAATTAGAGCACTTTTCCACACCATAGACAAAAATAAATTCAAAATAGATTAAAGACCTAAATGTAATCCAAAAGTACAAACTTCTAGAAGAAAACAGGCAGGATACTCTTTGACATAAATTATAACAATATTTTTTTGGCTCAATCTAAGACCAAAGAAACAAATGTAAAAATAATCAAATAGAACCTAACTAATTCAAAAGTTTTGCAAAGCTTTTACCAAAGGAAACCATCTACAAAATGAAAAGACAACCTACTGAAAGGGGAAACCATCAACAAAATGAAGAGACAACCTACTGAATGGGAGGAAATATTTGCAAATGATATGATGGATTAGGGGTTAAAAACAGCTCATACAACTCAATATCAAAAAACCGAGCAACCTGATTTTTAAATGGACAGAAGATCTGAATAGTCATTTTTCCAAAGACATACAGATGGCAAACAAGCACATAAAAAGATGCTCAACATTGCTAATCACTGTAGGAATGCAAATCAAAAGCACAATGGCATATCACCTCATACCTGTCAAAATAGCTGTCATCAGTAACAAACGTTGTCAAGGATGTTGAGAAAATGAAACCTGTCTACAGTGTTTGTGGGAATGGATTGGAGATGCCCCCTGTGAAAACCAGCATGACAGTTTCTAAAAAAACTGAAAATATATGTGATATAGCAGTTCTACTCCTAGGTTTATGTCCAAAGAAAACAAAAACACTAATTTGAAAAGATATGTACACTCCTGTGTTCATAATGGCATCATCTACAATCACCAAGATATGGAAGAAACCTGTGTTCATCAACAGATGAATGGATAAAGAAGAGGTGTTATATATACATATATACACACATACAATGGAATATTACTCAGCCGTATAATAATACGAAATTTTGCCATTTGCAACAACATGGATGTATCTGGAGAGTACTATACTTAGTGAAAAGTCAGAGAAAGACAAATACTGCATGTTAATACATACCTAAAAATGAATGAATATTATAAAACAAGCCAACTTACAGATATAGAGAACAAACTAGTGTTTACCTGTGGGGAGAGGGAAGTGAAGAGGGCCAGGAAGGAGTAGGAAATTAAGAGGCACAAACTACAAGGCTATACTGTACAAAGCAGGAAATATAGCCAATATTTTATAACTTTAAATGGAGGATAAATCTATAAAATATTGACTCAGTATGTTGTATACCTGTAACTAATATAATATTGTATAATCCACTATCCTTCAATAAATATAAAGAGAAGATCTTTTGCTGTGAGTATCTACATAAGTGACATATGTTGTTTTCTTCCCAGGGAGCAAGCTGCTGCCATAGTTCTTTTTCCCATATGGGGGATCCAGTCTTTTAGTTGCCATTTGCCTGACCAGATGGCTAGATCATTGGCAACAACCTGCTTGTTGGTGAAAAATGTTACAAGGAATGGTAGTAGGGGTGACCTGCACTGCTATTATCATAGTGCAGAGCTTGGCCTATTGAAATGCTGACACACCTGATAGTCAAAAGATAGCCGTCCACTGGTCCAGATGATGGCTACAACCTAGCAGGACTTATCTGCCTTTGTTTCATAGAGCTGTCAGTAAACCATGCCATAATGTCATTTTTGAACCCTGAGCCTTAGAAATTGCACTTGCTGTGCCTAGGGCCTGGACTTTATCTGGATTTATAGTCAAATTGGCACTAATCATTCAGTGTCAGTGGCCCAGTACAGCACTGTAGCCTCCATGTCATTAGCAGCACTGTAGCCATCTCATTAATTAAAGGATGACTAAAATTTCTGTGGGCACTTGGGCTTATTGAGAATCAAGCCCTGCCCTCTGGTAGCATATTGCAGAATGATTTAGGTATCCCTGCAGGAGTGCAGTAGAAATACACTGGAGGCTGTTCAGTGTGAACAAAAATTGGTCATGACCTCATTCTGCAAAGGGATCAAGTAAAAAGCCTTAGCCAGCTCAGTCACAGCTTGGTTGTTTCACATATGGGTTGCACTGTCTCAGCGATGGTGATAATATCAGAAGCTGCTGGGGCAAAAGCTCAAACTGCAACTTTTATCCTTTGGTAATCTGTCAACGTCTAGTCTCTGGAGGCCTTCCTTATGGGCCAGATTGGACTGCTTGTATTATCTTGAATTAGCAGAATGATGTCCTTTTCCCCACCATAGATTTAGTGTTTTTGTTGAACAGTGTACCGTGATTTGGACAGCTCTGGAGTTGGTTAGGAGCGCACCTGTCTCATTGTTCTTGAATTTGTCCTTGTCGTACATACCCTATGAGGCAGTGGTGGTGGTCAGTACTATATACAGCCAAAATGTTAATGCCTATTATATACTCAGTGATAGGAACCACTCAGTGATAAGATTATCAGCACCTGAAATGGTCTAAAGGGCCTCATCCCCAAAAATGTGTGGATGGCCTTCTATGAGTAACTTCATTCTTCACAGAGCTACTATGTACATCAGGATGTATAGTGTCACCCTCCTTATTTAACTTATATGTAGAGTACATCATGTGAAATGCTGGACTGGTTGAAGCACAAGCTGGATCAAGTTGCCGGGAGAAATATCAATTACCTCAGATACACAGATGACACCACACTAATGGCAGGAAGTGAAGAACTAAAGAGCCTCTTGATAAAAGTGAAAAAGAAGAGTGAAAAAGCTGGCTAAAAACCTAGCATTCAAAAAAAAAAAAAAAAAAAAACACCTAGCATTCAGAAAACCAAGATTATGCCATCCAGTCCCATCAACTTCATGGCAAATAGATGGGAAACAATGAAAACAGTGAGAGACTTTATTTTGAGGGGCCCCAAAATCACTGCAGATGGTGACTGCCACCATGAAATTAAAAGACACTTGCTCTTTGGAAGAAAAGCTATGAGCAACCTAGACAGCATATTAAAAAGCAGAGACATTACTTTGCCAACAAAGGTCCGTCTAGTCAAAGCTATGGTTTTTCCAGTAGTCATGTACGGATGTGAGAGTTGGACTATAAAGAAAGCTGAGCACTTTTGAACTATGGCATTGGAGAAGACTCTTGAGAGTCCCTTGGACTGCAAGGAAATCCAGCCAGTCCATCCTAAAAGAAATCGGTCCTGAATATTCATTGGAAGGACTGATGCTGAAGCGCCAACATTTGGCTACCTGGTGCGAAGAACTGACTCATTAGAAAAGACCCTGATGCTGGGAAAGATTGAAGGCAGGAGGAGAAGGGGACAACAGATCAGATGGTTGGATGGCATTACTGACTCAATGGACATGAGTTTGAGCAAGCTTTGGGACTTGGTTATGGAGAGGGAAGCCTGGCATGCTGCGGTCCATGGGGTTGCAAAGAGTTGGACATGACTGTGTGACTGAACTGAACCGAATATGAACTCTTTCGCAGTATTCCCATTGGGGTGTTCATATTATTGTATGCATTTTAATAACAATCAGAGTATAATGGAGTCCCAAAAGAGAAAAATTACCAAAAATTCAAGTGGCTTTTTCATTTAAGTTATTGTTAAAGTTATTTAGTTAAGTTCCTGTAATGAAAGCAGGCCATGTTATAGGTAAAGAACAAAGATTTGGTATGAGAGGTACTTGATTGGGAAGCATCACCAAACAAGGTGTAGATAAAACTTGATTAATGTCTTTGTTCTATGTATAATTTTCTGTGTGAACTTGATTGGGTGAAAGTAATTTCATCTATTTTGGCCTTATTTTGAAATTTAGAGGTAAAGAAACTTCTTACATGCTATCTTAAATCTGGAGTTATAATTTTACTTTGGGTCAGCTGTCTTTAATCTTTTGCTTATCTGTTGATCTCTTGTGATCATGGATACATATTACGTGATACTTTTGTTGGGTTTTCATATATCATGCCTCCAGGAAAACCATATCTTATGAGCCATATCCATATCCCATGGGCTGCTCTTCAACATTGCTCTACCCACTACAGTTATCATGTCCACCTTGCATCTACTAATTCGGTGATGCTACCTTGTTTCTGCTATTCTGTAATCTCTTCATCATTTTTGTTATTGGAATGGAAACTGAATTCTGTTTGAGTCTCTTCTGTTGCCAGCTCTAGCCTCCAGAACACAGCCATTTTGTAGTTTCTCAGTAATGCCTGGGCCCCCAGTCTTTTCTTTATTGCCTTGATAAACAGTATTGTCCAGGCCCTCCTGAGGAACATACCAAACCAGTAGGTCTTCTGAGTTTATACAGTAGATCCTTTATATTGCTTACTTCACTGTGTTTTAATTGCCTTTCTTCACAGTCTGCCACAATGATTCTTGGATCTCTTATTTCTTTAATATGCACCACTGCTTTTTCCAGAGGTCATCCAGCAATGTTAGTCTATTTGCATGGGCCTTAAATCCTGAGGCAAGAAAGAATGCCCCATATCCAAAAACTCTCTCTTATCTTGTTTGATATTCCCATTCCCTAGTCCAGTACCCTTAGCAACCACTCTCAGTTCTTGTTCAAATTGACCCATTCCTGTAGCACTTACAGCAATATAATCTTCCTCTTCCTTTAGCAGACCTGCTACTTCCCCACTTGGGCCATACTGAAATTTGACCTTAGCTTGTGGCCATAAGGGAAGGTTGGTATAGATCATGAGGAAAGCTACTAGCATTGTCCTTAAGGTAGTTGCTTCACTTGAGGTTTCCATATATTCAAGGGGATAGTTAGGTGGAAGAAGCATGCTCTCTTCTAACAGGGGAACTTGAGACTTATTTGCAGGCCCACATGTTTATGGAAAACTTCAAGTTCATTGTTCTATCTACATCTGCCAGCTAGCCTTTGAACTCCCACTTCTTTCCTATATGGCTGTGATTTTGGCATAGACTTGCCTGAGATGCAATGTCTCATAAATTCTGCCACCCCTAAAATTGAGTTCTCAGTCTAGTCTTCAATATAATGAACTCTTGATCTGCAGGAGATGAAAGTCTCTTAAATGTTGCCATTTGTTAATTTAAACTGGTGATTAATTAGCCTGTCATTTTCTCTCTTCAGCACTCTCAGTGACAGCCACCCAATTCCGTAGTCCTTATAGTTACTGTTTATAACGTAATCCCTCAAATGCTTGTCATGTTGTACAAGCTAAGTGCATATCTCCTTTCATGTACAAGTGAATTAGCAAATGGCTACTCTTCTATGTCAGAGACTGTCATTGACTTCACTTACAAACAGTAATTGGGTACATCCTCATGGTAGCTCTTCATTCAAGTGATCCATCTTCAGAATCCCATCAGTGAGGTCTGTTTGTTAGGACCACTCTTGCTACCAGCTGTTTGGGTCACATTCCCTAGAATCTCGCCTCAGTCAGAGATTTTTGTGCTAGAAATACATTGAAGTTTATATTCTCAGGAGAAACCTGTAAGTAAATGAGGAATATAGGATAAAGTAGGAGACACTGACAGAAATGTGGTTTCAGGAGTTTTGTCTGAGCATCACCTCAGAAGGAACTTTGATGAATAAATTGCACCTCAGAGATTATCCTGTCCTGAGACGAGGAGATTGGGCTCTTTTACCCTCCTATTTCATTCCCCCATGGCTATGAGCTTCATCCTGAAGGAGGCAAAGGCAAAGTAGAGCATAGGAATCTCTGTACTAGGTGGTTCTTTCCAGCCATGGTCAATTCTCCACAGAGAGATGCAGATAAGCTCCATTAGCTGTCAATAGAGAAGGAAGTGGGAAGATTAGCCGTGTATATTAGGATTTGGACTTCTGGGCAGGTCATCAACAGCAACTACCACAGATACCTTCTCTGTGCTAGAGACTTTACCAACAAGCATATCTCACAGGAGGGGGCTTGAGCTACCTTGAATCAGCATTCAATGCACATCCATTCATTTATATCAGTTCAGAATTGGTATCTTGAAATTGGCTGTGGAGCGAGTAATCACATCACAGAAATCTGTAAATGGAACAGTTCAGGGCTCCATTCCCAGAGCTTGTTGTTAAAACTTTTACCAACATACCTCTGCACTCAAATTTTAAAAGTCAGAATCGTATTTTATAAGTAAGAAAACTAGTATCAGAATGATTAGTGTACTTCAATTCAGTCTCTCACTCGCATCCAATCCTTTGCAACCCCATGGGCTGCAGCACCCCAGGCCTCCCTGTCCATCGTCACCAACTCTCAGAGCCTGTTCAAACTCATGTCCATCGAGCTGATGATGCCATCCCACCGTCTAATCCTCTGTCGTCCCCTTCTCTTGCCTTCAGTCTTTCCCAGCATCAGGATCTTTTCCAGTGAGTCAGTTCTTCATATCAGGTGGCCCAAATATTGGAGCTTCAGCCTCAGCTTCAGTCCTTCCAGTGAGTGTTCAGGACTGATTTCCTTCAGGATTGACTGGTCTGATCTATTGCAGTCCAAGTGACTCTATTAAGAGTCTGCTTCAACACCACAGTTCAAAAGCATCAGTTCTTTGGTGCTCCGTTTTCTTTATGGTCCAGCTCTCACATCCATACATGACTACTGGAAAAACAATAGCTTTGAGTAGATGAACCTGTCGACAAAGTAATGTCTCTGCTTTTTAATATGCTGTCTAGGTTAGTCACGGCTTTTCTTCCAAGGAGAAGGTGTCTTTTAATTTGATGGATGCAGTCAACATCTGCAGTAATTTTGGAGCCCAAGAAAATGAAGTCTGTCACTGTTTCCATTGTTTCCCCATCTATTTGCCATGAAGTGATGGGACCAGATGCCAACATCTTAGTTTTTTGAATATTGAGTTTTAAGTCAACTTTTTCACTCTCCTCTTTCACTTTCATCAAAAGACTCTTTAGTTCTTCTTCACTTTCTGCCATAAATGTGGTGTCATCTGCATATCTGTGGTTATTGATATTTCTCTCAGCAGTCTTGATTCCAGCTTGTGCTTCATCCAGCCCAGCATTTCTCATGATATACTCTGCATATAAGTTACATAAGCAAGGTGACAGTATACAGCCTTAATGTGCTCTTTTCCCAATTTGGAACCGGTCTGTTGTTCCATGCCCATTCTAACTGTTGCTTCTTGACCTGCATATAGATTTCTGAACAGGCACGTAAGGTTGTCTGGTATTCCCATCTCTAAGAATTTTCTAGTTTGTTGTGATTCACACAGTCAAAGGCTTTAGCGTAGTCAATGAAGCAGAAGTAGATGTTTTTCTGGAATTCTCTTGCTTTTTCTATGATGCAACAAGTGTTGGCAATTTGATCTCTGGTTCCTCTGCCTTTTCTAAATCCAGCTTGAACATTTGGAAGTTCTTGTTTCACATACTGTTGAAGCCTGGCTTGGAGAATTTTGAGCATTACTTTGCTGGCGTGTGAGATGAGTGCAATTGTGTGGTAGTTTGAACATTCTTGATATTGCCTTTCTTTGGGACTGGAATGAAAACTGACCTTTTCCAGTCCTGTGTCTGCTGCTGAGTTTCCAAATTTGCTGGCATATTGAGTGCAACACTTTAACAGCATCATCTTTCAGGATTTGAAATAGCTTACCTGAAATTTTGTCACCTCCACTAGCTTTGTTCATAGTGTTGCTTCATAAGGCCCACTTGACTTCACACTCCAGGACGTCTGACTCTTAGTTTAATGATCACACCATCATGGTTATCTGAGTCATAAAGATCTTTTTTGTATAGTTCTTCTGTGTATTCTGCCACATCTTAATATCTTCTGCTTCCTGTTAGGTCCATACCGTTTCTGTCCTTTACCGTTCCATCTTTGCATGAAATGTTCCTTGGTATTTCTTATTTTCTTGGAGACATCTCTGGTCTTTCCCATTCTATTGTTTTCCTCTATTTCTTTGCACTGATCACTGAGGAAGACTTTCTTATCTCCCCTTGCTGTTCTTTGGAATTCTGCCTTCAGACAGATATATCTTTCCATTTCTCCTTTACCTTTCCTTTTTCTTTTATCAGCTGTTTGTAAGCCCTCCTCAGACAATCATTTTGCCTTTTTGCATTTCTTTTTCTTGGGGATGGTTTTAGTGTACTTATCATCTCTCTAATAATATACAGATTGGAAATCTAGCTTTGTCTGATTCCAAAATTTGGACGCCCACTGTGGAACATGTTGCTTTTTGAACATAGAAATTTTGTTTCCTTTTGAATCATTTGGATTGGCTAAGTTTCCATGTGATCCTGAATGCATTTTGATTACCAACATCTACTCCAAGTTAATGATTTTATTATATTGCCCTAGTAAAGAGCAACCCCAGGACACATGACTATCATTTTGCCTTTGTTTTAAACATTCTTCCCTTTATCATGTTTTCCTAACTGCTCTTTCTGGAATATAAAAGACTTTTAGTAAATATTTGCTAAATAAATGAGTGATAATACTTTGTTATGAAGTTAGATTTTTTTTGAAGTAAGGAGAAATTAGCATACCCTTCTTTAGTTAAAATCATAGGCTAAAAATTATCTCACAGTGCCACAGGTATGATTGTAGGAAATATTTCATGTTGAACCAGAATTGATACACATTTGAAAAAGATATAGACTTACTCTCAACTAACTAAGGGGTTTTAGTGCATTTTTAGTTAAATGTAAGTACAATATAGTTACTTGTTCTGTCTTATGTCAAATTACAGTATGAAATAAATTGAATGGTTAAGCTGAAAATCACTTTAGTTTTCATATAGACTTGAAAATCTAACTTTTGTAACATTGAATTGACTGTTTGTGTTTTGGTTTTATTTGTATTTCTGAAGCAAGGAGAAGTCAGACTGAAGTGTTTGAAAGCTCTACAAAGTCTGTATACCAATAGAGAATTATTCCCCAAGTTGGAGCTCTTCACTAACCGATTCAAGGTAAGAATGTTAACTTCTTTTCTTTTTCACTTTAAAAATGCTTGTTATAGCTAGCTTAGCAAATGGCATTACCATAGCAAGTGTAGCTCATATTCTTAATACATATTCTTTAAATAGCCCTGTATTAAATAGATGAATCTCTGCTTTAGAAAAGATATTACCAACATGAGGTCTTATTTATTACCTTCAATGGAAAGCTCTCCTGCTTAAAATAAGATTTTTTTCCTGGACATCTTTTTATACTTAATGATTTTGCAAGGTAAGGTTTGTCTCTTTGTTAGAGAATGCTAGTTGATGAAAATTATAAACATTTACAACACCTCCTGTGTGTGCATAGAACCATGATGATAACATTTGAAAAGGAAAACTTTCCATCTAATCTAATCATCATTAGACTAATCTATCATTACTCTTCCATCATCTCCCCACAAAACATTACCTCACATCTGTCTCAGCTTCTTTTCTGTTCATGGTTGGTTTGACTTATGACTTTTCTTCAGGATCGCATTGTATCAATGACACTTGATAAGGAATATGATGTTGCTGTTGAAGCTATTCGATTGGTTACACTAATACTTCAGTAAGTATAATATTTTAATTTAATCTGTTAAAATATTAATGTTGTTTCCCAGCATTATTAGTGCCCTTCACATATATAATCCTAATGTGTATTCTTACCACTTTTGGTTTTGCTTTCTTATTTTAAGGTTAGGTTTGAAACAAAATGTTTTCTGTTTGTCTTTTATTTTGAATATTTTCTATTTCCTCTATGTACAAGTTCTTTTATGCAATCCAGAAAAAGTATCCATGAAGTAACATTGTTATTGTTTAATCTCTAAGTCATGTCCAACTCTTTCGGAACTCGTTGGACTGTAGCCCACCATGCTCCTCTGTCCATGGGATTTCCCAGGCAAGATTACTGGAGTGGGTTGCCATTTCCTTCTCCAAGGGATCTTCCCAACCCAGGGATTGAACCCACATTTCCTGCATTGGCAGGTGGGTTCTTCTATTTAAAGAGAGAGACAGAGAAATGAGAAAGAAAAGACTTAAAAGGGTTAGGTTTTTCAAATAGACTTCTTTAGAATGGTACAGAAGTAAAAGAAGGAAACAAGGTGATTAAATTATGTCATTAATATGCTATAGATTTTAAAATAGGAATAGTTTCATATATAGAACTAACTAAAAACCAGGAAGAATCTGTATGAGAGAATGCAAGACCTGACAAAGTCATTACAAATCCTCTACTCCCTATTTTATGATGCTATATATCTGTCATATACCAGATATCATGTATGCCAGGGTCTATTGTTGTTTTGGTCTCATTTTGCCTCTTTCTGCTGTACTACCATATTCTTTATTATTGTGGCTTTATAGTCTGGTAGATGTTGTGTGCTTATGGCCTCTTACTGATCAGTACCTTCTTTGCCTTTCTTTTTAAAATGCACTTAGCTACTTTTTTCTTTATGAATTTTTAAGGTGCTTTTGTCTAATTCCTCAGAAACTTTGGTTGGGAGTTTAAATATTAGAACTGCATTTAGGAACTTCCCTGGCAGTCCAGTGGTTAAGACTTTGCACTTTGAGTACACGGACAAGGGTTTGATCCCTAGCTGGGAAACTAAGATCTTATAGTGGTGTGGCCAAAGAAAAAAAGAACTGCATTTAATTTTATGATAAATTTAGGAGAGAATGGAACTTTTTATAATTATATATATAATTTATATATGAAAATGATGTATTCCTTTATTCAGATCTCATTAAGTCTTGTGTAAGGTTTAAATTTGTTTTGTAGCAGTAGTGTACATTGTTTACTGGGTTAATTCTTAAATACTTTATGGTTTTTTTGTTATGTGATAAATATTTAGTTTTAAAATATTTTCTACTGAATTATTGCTAAGACAGAGAACCTTAATTTTCATGTTTGTCTTTTATGTGCAGCATAGTAGAACTTTTATCCATGCTGATGGTTTGATTTTCTTGAATTTACTATGTAGATTATTTTATGATGTGAAGACAATTTTAGTTCTGTCTTCTCCTCTTCTCATTTTAAAACTTTTGTTTCATTTTCTTGTCTAATTCCATTAGCCCGGATATTGAGCACTTTAAGTATCCCTGATAGTGGATTTTTTTGTTCTTTTTCTAGGAAGGCATCTAAAGTTTTTTTGTTTCTGCAGTTACTGAGATAGGTTTTTGATATGAAAAATGTTCTTCTGTATTCTCAGTTTTCTGGGATTTTCTTTTTTACATAGATGAGTCTGAATGAAATTGATGTATTTGTCTAATGGTAAACCACATGTGCATTTCTAAACTAAATCCTGTTTGAACGTGACATATTTGTTTTCACTGTAATTTGCTTAAATGCAGTTTTATGTTTTATTTCGGATTTTCACAGTTGTGTTATATATAGCTTTAACATTTTTTTCTTTTCTTTATCCAACTTTGAAATCAGGGTTATATGTATACTCTTTGTAAATTATCATCAGTAATTTCTCACCCTTTTTCTGTTCTGAAATAACTTTTCTATGATGAAGATTTTCTTCTTAAAAGTTTGAGAGAATTCTCTTGTTAAAGCCATATCAGTTTTAAGTTTCTTTTGAGGAGAAGTCTTTGATCATCATTCCTACTTCTTTAACTGTTATCTGTCTAAGTTAATCTTTATTTCCTCTTATATTAATTTTGGCTTTTTATAAGCTTTTGAAAATATATCAGTTTTATCACAGTTTTCAACTTTATTGTTTATGATATGTTTATTCATAAAACTTTGCTATTTTTCTGTTATTTCTCTTTTTCATCATTTATTTTATTTGTATCCCCTTCTTCTTGATAAGTCATGCTAGAGGTTTGTCCATCCTACTGTTCTTTTCAATGAATTAGCTTCTTTAAGCTATTTGTTTATTGTTTCTGAATAATCATGTTTAAAGTAATGAATATACCTTTAAGTACTACTTTCAATTTCACTACTTTACTTGTCTCCCAAAAATTTGGACATGGAATATTTTCATAGGCAATTAATGATAAATATTTTGATTACTGTTATGATTTTCAGTTTAATCATGGATTATTCAGTAGTAATTTCTGTTCTCCCTAGATCAGATTGTTTAAAGCTGTTCTTTCTATTTTATTGTATTATTTAAGAATGTGTTCTGCATATTTTGGTTAATCTTCTGAATGTTCTAAATATATGTAAAAACAATACTTATCTGTGTTGCTTATATAGTTAATGTATTTATATTCATTACTTTGAATTTATTCAGTGTCATCCAAATTATCTATAACTTTACTTTTTTTCGCCTATTTTTTCAGAAGGATGTGTTAGAGTCTTCCAACTACTATCTTATCTTTTCTTACACACTGTATAGATCAGTACCTCTCTATTCATAATTTGTACATCTTCTGATAGTATTCACTTTATTGTTATATCTCTTTCTTTGTCATTTATGAAGATTATGACTACTATGACAAGTAGATTATAATCTAAGTTTGAATTTTACAAGTTTATCAATGTCTTTCCCTTGAACAAAAAATAACCTCATTCCACCCACTCATCTTTTTTCATTTAAATTGTCTAGAGTTTAAAATCTGTTGTTAAGGATTACTTTTTTACCCTTTTTTTTTTTCTTTTTGCCTTTTTTTAAATTTAGTTTTAATACTTGCTCATTCAGGCAAGTGTTAACTGCTTTGATATTTTCAATACTTCTTCCCTTACCTTCAGGGAAGAGTAATTCTCTCTGTTGTTGCTGTTTAGTCGCCCAGTCATGTCCCATTCTTTGTGACCCCATGGAGTGCAGCACGCCAGGCCTGCCTGTCCCTCACCATTTCCCGAAGTTTGCCAAGTTCATGTCCTTTGGATCTGTGATGCCATCCAGCCATTTCATCCTCTGACGCCTTCTTCTCTTCCTGCTCTCAGTGTTTCCCTGCGTAAGGGACTTTACCAAGGAGTCGGCTGTTCGCATCAGATGACTGAAATACTGGAGCTTCAACTTCAGCTTCTCTGATAGCTCAGTTGTTAAAGAATCTGCTTGCAATGCAGGAGACCCCAGTTTGATTCCTGGGTTGGCAAGATCCTCTGGAGAAGGGATAGGCTACTCACTTCAGTATTTTGGGGCTTCCCTTGTGGCTCAGCTGGGAAAGAATCTGCCTGCAATGTGGAGACCTGTGTTCTATCCCTGGGTTGGGGAGATTCCCTGGAGAAGGAAAAGGCTACCCACTCCAGTATTCTGGCCTGGAGAATTCCAAGAACTGTATCATCCATGGGGTCCCAAAGAGTCAGACACGACTGAGCGACTTTCACTATGCTCAGCTTCCGTGTCAGTCTTTCCAACAAGTATTCAGGGTTGATTTCCCTTAAGATTGACTGGTTTGATCTCCTTATTGTCCAAGGGACTTTCAGGAGTCTTCTCCAGCACCACAGTTCGAAGGCATCAAGTCTTTGGTGCTCTGCCTTATTTACAGCAGTCTCTCATAGGCTCCTCCAATATATTTTCTAGCTAGTTTACTTCCTTAAAGAGTGTTTTTCAAACTATCTGATACCTTGTTTGGCTAAAAAAAAAATCATACTTTCCTCTTGAATTTAGAAAGTAGTTTGGCTAGTTTCAAAAGTCTATTTTTAAGATTCTTTTCTGTGTTTTCATTGGAAGAAATAAGGTCAGAACATATATTAAAAGTACAGTTATGGCCCTCCAACTGTGTCAGATGATCTAATTCATTAGATAACTTTGGTCCTTTTCTGGATTCCTCAGAGAGCTCTCCCTGTTGCAGGAGAGGGAGGTGTCATCCTGAGACCCACAGAAGTCCTTAGGATGGACCTCCTAGTGAGGGTTATTGGCAACCCACAGGAAAAATTTAGGAGGGAACCATAGTAAAGGGAAAGCAAGTTTATTTAGTGATATGCATTCCATAGACAGAATGCAGTCTGTCTCAGAAGGCAAGAGCCACCCCAGGGCACAGGGTCCTCTGGGAAAGTGAAATAGGCCCAGAGGCATGGGGACGTACTTTTTTTGGGTTAAGTGATTTCATAGGCTAATGAGTAGGAGAAATATTCTTGCTATTCTGGGGAAGGGTGGGTATTTCCCCAAAATGGGGCCACTGCCCACTCTTTTTGGCCTTTTATGGTTCTTTTCAGAACTGACATGGTGTGAAAGGAGTGCTTTTTAGTATTTCAGTGAAGGTATTATGAGCGAAAGGTCAGTAACTGTACTATTCTCAAAGCCACCTTGGTTTCAGCTGGCTCCAGCCTGTCCAGCATGCCAGCAGGTGCTCCCCATCGTCATTATTTCATGTTTGTGTCCTGCCCTTTTCCCTCCTGTCTTATTCCCTCTTTGGGTGTTTATGACAGTGGTTCCCCACAGTGGATGATGCTTCCTCTGGCTATTTACTTTGTGATTCAGCACCTGGCTTTCGGTTTCCTCTCTTTGAATCGCTTGCCCTGTATATGGCCTTGTTGGGCAGGATGTCTTTTAAAACTATCCAGGCTGGCTGTCTTTAATTATTTCATGTCTGGCCTAAAGGAAACTTGGAGGAACTATGAATTTCTACTCATTATATTGCTCTGTCTCCTGATTTCTACTTTCATGGTGAGGTTCACAAACTAACTCTCCAGTCTCTTATAGCACTGCATGAAATAATCTGGCCTTATTTTTCTTGGCTTGTGAGATGTCTACCAAAACTTCCTCAAAATAACAAGTTAAAGTCACCTTAACATCCTGTTGTACTATCTTTAAATTCTTTTTTTCTCCATCTGTTTATTCTTCTTTTGGTGTAGATTATTTCCTTTCCCTTATGAGCTTGGATTACTGAGAAATCTTAATTTTTTTTTTTTCCTAGGAGTTTAACTTCATCCTGAGGGTATTAGTTCATTGAGCTGATTTATATACATATAATTAAGTGATTAAAACTTAGGCCTTGTTGAGAGGGGAAAAGTGTGAACTTTAAAATTAAACTGCTTCTAATCTGTCTCCCTTCCTTGAAATCCAGCTCTTTTTCATTCAAAACTAAAGTTTCTTCCTTATATTATGATGCAACCACATTATTTTGCTGCAAAGATCATTCTAATTTATATTCATTTGACTAGTTTCCTTCTAGTCTCTGAGGCATCTCCAGAATTGAATTCTGTGGAATGAGTTTATACTGCTACATCTCGTCAAGAACCTGTACAGCCTAAACATTCTGTACCCCATCTAGTCATTAATCTTTAATCCTTTCAAATGTTTTTAACCATATTAATAGTCAGGAAATAGATATTCCCTCTTTGGGAAAAAAATACTTAAATATACATTCCAGCAAACCAATAAAAGGTTGAAACTTTACGACTACATGAAAAGAAAGATGGCAAATTTACATTAGTAAAGGAATGATTATGACTGGTAAATCCATTTTATATAGAAAGAAGACTAGTATTGTAAATATTGTGATAAACTATAAAATAGACAATTCTGGCAAGAGTGACATAGCACAGTAACAATTTAACTATGAAACAGGTGAATATATGACTAATGTCTGTTAACAAAAAAACTTATGCACGTTTAAAGAAACTGAGCTAAATTGGGCTAATATATATCCCAAGATATTAAGAGTTGTTGTCTATAGGTGTGTATGGAAAGAAATGTGGACCTTTTATTTTCTTGTTTTATCTGTATTTTCTGAATTTTATATAACAATTGAAGTGCCCTTTATAGTTAAGGAAAAATATTATTTTCAAACTCAACTAAAAAGAGTGGAAAAATAAAATCAGAATACCTTGAGCTTTTATAAAGAACCATACAAAATTTTGATGAAGGTAGAACTGACAGTAAACATTTGTTTTGGCTCAGTTTTACTTTTCTGAATTTTTCAGTGGAAGTGAAGAAGCTCTTTCCAATGAAGACTGTGAAAATGTTTACCATTTGGTGTACTCAGCACATCGCCCTGTTGCTGTGGCAGCTGGAGAATTCCTTCACAAAAAGTGAGTTAATTCTCTATGAAACAAGTTCCACTTTTCTGTTTTTGTTTTGTTGTTGTTTTATAGTTAGTAAAAGAGTGACTGAAAATAGTGCTAGAAGTGGCCACTGCAAATTCTGTGGGCTGTAACATTCTTACAGCCTACATACACATCGTGAATCACATCTCTGAGAAGGATGTCCCTTGTGACGTATTCCTTTGATCTAAAATCTAAAATGACAGTCATCAGCTAGTCAGCTCCTTGTAAATGGAGGTAGCAGAAGTGCTTGAAGTTTATAAAGACTCACCTAAGTAATTGATACTTTATTTCATCAAATTGTTTTCCCTTTTAAAATTCTGTGTTCTCATCTTAACTTCCCAACACTGGTAATCTAAAATTATCTTCAAAATACCTCCCACATTTTCAGGGTTTTTTTTTTCCATCTTATTAGGAGGAGCATTATTTTAATCAGTAATCTGTAATGATAGTAAAAATATGTATGCAGCTACAGTTTAATTTCAAAGCAAAATCTCATCCAATTTTTTGACAAAGCATAGCGCTAATGAGAGTTTTTTTATGTAATTAAACATCCTTATGAAATATGTTTTTGATCATGGTCTCTACTATATATATTCTATAATTTATTAATTCATTCTTAAAATATAAGCATATTCTTGGGCAGGGGGATGTTTTGCTGTGTTTTTGTTTTTATTCATAGATTTAACATAGTCACTTTGACTGGTTAACCCAGAGGTCTTTTACATGTAGTGATTTGTAATTATGTGTGATTATGCTAAGCACAGATATAAGTCATGCACTGGGCAACTGTTGTACATGGGTGATTGACTTTGATAATGAGCAAGCGTGGCCCTCCATCTAGCATCAGCATCTTGGTGCTACAATCACAAACTGCTCTTTACTCAGTGGTAGAGTGACTCTTGCTTACCACTATTATATATTTGTCTCACTGTCTCTTTTTAAACCTGTTTCTTTGTGGACAACTACAAAGTAGGCTAAGACTGAGGGTGCTCAGCTGTCATAGGAGTCAGCAAAGCACAAGGAGGTGCCACACATCCAGTGTGCTTAGCCACTCAGTCGTGTCCAGCTCTTTGGACTGCAGCCTGCCAAGTTCCTCTGTCTATGAGATTTTCCAGACAAGAACACTGGAGTGGTTTTCTGTTTCCTCCTCCAGGGGATCTTTCCGACCCAGGGATCGAACCTGATCTCCTGTGTCTACTGCATTGCAGGTGGATTCTTTACTAGCTGAGCCATTGAGGAAGCCCCTCTTTACTCAGTGATACCTCTCAAAACAAGAAAGAGCTATGTCTGTGTAAAAAAAAATCTTTATTTAAGAAGGAAGCTGGCTAGTAGTGCATGCTGCTAATGAAAGTGAAGAAGTCAGAATTTTCAGGCATGGCTTTTACAGTAAGATGCGACTCTGACTCATTGGCTAATATAGAATAGTGCTATTTCCATATTTATCTTGAGGTGTTGTCTGTCGCAAATATCAAGGGTATATTGTAGTCTTAATTTCCCTTTCTTTTTGTTTTATTATATTCTAGTTAGTCTCTTTTTTAACTTTTCAAAAGGAATTTTAGAAAGAATTTATTGTTTCTGTATGTTTAGAAAGAATGTATTGCTTCTGCAGTTTCAAAGAAAAGATAGATTTAAAAAGGTTCATTATCTACAGAATGGAGGCCATTAACGGCAACACTGGAATCAGAAAGAGCCCTTGGATATATGTAATTTTATCTGTATTGTATTTGTCTAAGTTTGAAACATTTGCTAAAATTTTTTAAATTTAACATTTCATATAAATATCTACCAATGTAAGCCTCCATTATATTTTATTTCTTTAAGAAAATGGAGTCAATTCCTATGTAAACAAAAGCTTCGCCTCATAAGCATCTTTTATTCCCCTGCCCTGGAAATACTCAGTTGGAGAACTTTTGAAAAAGCTAATCTTTTTTAGCATTTTCCTACCATTTAATATTGTGATCTTTTAAAATCTGTTAAGTAAACTGTAGAGTAGACTCAGAATTCCATGATCAAGTTTGGTTTTTTTGTTTGTTTTTTTATCAAATGTACATCCACATACACTTAGTCTGTTTTTTAGTCTCAACACTGAAATTTATATACTGAAGGAGAAGACTTAAATTCATATCCATGTAAATTTGTAATATTCTTGTTTTGTTACTTATTTCCAGATTGTTTAGCAGACATGACCCACAAGCAGAAGAAGCATTAGCAAAGAGAAGGGGGAGAAACAGTCCGAATGGGAACCTTATTAGGATGCTTGTCCTTTTCTTTCTTGAAAGTGAGGTAAATTTTTAACATAGCTATTTATTTTGTTGTATTAGATTACATTTTAAGTAAAATTATCATTTAATCATTGTAATTAGTGATTTTTTTTTTAATCAAATAAAGACAAGACTGTTTCTTACAAAGTTGCCTTCATGGATATTTTAAATTTTTTGGCTGTGCTGCACAACTTGTGGGATGTTAGTTCCCTGAGTGAAAGCCCATGTCCTAACCGTTGGACCACCAGGAAATTCCTTAGCTCCATAGATTTGATTCCATGATAATGGGATCAGTACACTACCTTTTTTGGGAATATGTGTGCAGATATGGATTAACACTGAACATAGGTTAGCAGTTTTTAAAGTTTTATAGTACTTCATTGCAATACAGCATACTCTTTTTGTTACTTTTTGTTTTTCTTGTAGCTTTTCTTTTTACCTGTAGCTTTTAAATTACATTATTTAGGGAATTCCCTGGTGATCCAGCAGTTCACCAGGGAATTCCCTGCAGAGGGCCCAGGTTCGATCCCTAGTCAGAAAACTAAGATCCTACAAGCTGTGTGGTATGGCCAAAATAAAAAGAAAAATTATATTATTGAAACAGTATATGAACATTTTCAAGCTGTCAAAACCACTGGTTCTATCTTGTTTGAAAGTTGTTATTTAAGGAAAAATATGAATTTGAATGTAAATTAGTTATGCAAGCTTATGCAGCATTTCCATGTCAATTTATCAAACAGTTAACATCCGTAACATATTATCTATCAGAATCTGTTTGCACATGTGAACTTTAGTTTGCCCATTTAAATGTTCTTTAATATTAGAACTGTATTTCCAACTGCTGGTATAACATGGGGGGATAGCAAACTTATACCTGAATGAAAAAACTTGTTGGCTTAGAAATGAGTGGGAATAGAGTTCCAAATAAAGGTAGCAAAAATCTAGAAATCTAGGACCCTGAACTTTACTTGGAGAAAGAGTATTTTTGGTTTGTATGGGAATGTCTAGGAATAAGAGAAACGTAAGAGACTGTATGACTGCTCAAGTTTGAACATGCTGGAGATACTCTGTAGAAATGAGGAATTGAGAGACAAACAGGTGGTCTATAAAAAAATTAAGATCAGACAGAGATGTAAGGATTAGTGGAAAGAGTGGGGTTAGGGCAAAGCAGAACCAGAAAAGTGAAGGAATTGCTGGTATTTTTTAAGTGAGTTGGGAACAGAGAAAGAATATAGTCAAAATGAAACCAGCTGGAGAGTTGCATTTGTGTAAGGGATGTGTTTAAGAACAGTGTATTAAATATGTATACAGATTTTGTGGGGATCTTCTTAAAATGCCAGTTCTAATTCAGTTACTTTTGAGTTGGAATCTGAGATGCTACTTTTTGTTTATGCTTCTGGACCAGAAGTCCAGGAACCACTTGGATAGCAAGAGTCCAAAGCATTATTTTCTTAACAAAGCAAGTGTGGATATTATTATGGAGTAAAATATAGATGCTTGTGAATGTTTAAGGTAAAACACTAAATACTCAGCAAATATCACACCTGTGATAGACTATTCAAATTAAACTCTTAACCCTTTAGGTTTTAAAGAAATGAGGTTAAAAGTACTTTGCAACAATCAAGTCCTATTTAAAATTTTGACTTTAATAGTAACGGTAGTATCAAAAATTGGTAGGAATGAGATACATATATACTATTAAACTGCTGAAAAGTTTGGGAAATATGATCAGATTAGTTGAACTTGATTATTAATTGAAATAAAATGTTTTGGATCTCTGAAAGTCCAAGGACTTTACTTTTTTGGTATATTAAAAGCTGTAAGTACTTAGTTTTACAGTTTCATCCTCTATTCATAGCAGTAATTTGTGAAGTGTATTACTGCTCTATTTTTGAAATGGTATTACTGTTTTATGTGTTTGCTGCTCTTTACTAAAACGTTACAAGAACATTAAAATATATTTCCCAGTTGTCTTCTGTGACATTCTTGTCAGCTGCAAAAACAACTGCAAATTGTAGTTAAGGGTTTCTAGTTGATTCATGATCATAATATTGGTGTTTATGGTCTCCTGTTTTATAGGAAGCATTGTTTATTAAAATCTCTCTTCTTATTTTGTAATACTAGTGTACACCTGGAGTTGAATGCTTATTAAACCCATATTCTTGTAATATGGTGGGATTCTGATTATACCTTATTCTGAATTCCTCTGGTTTTGCTATAATGTGTGTTTTAGTAATATTTTAGTCATAGGCTCATAAAAAGTTGAATTGAAAGAAACCTTAGAAATCATAAAAGTAGAATAAGTCTAGCTTATAGTTGAATTATCAACCAGTTACCTAGAATTGACTGAACTGATTATCTTTCCTATTCCTTTGTTTTACTGGGATGATGATGTTGTTCTTTACTTGCTAAGCCCTGTCCAACTCTTCGCAACCCTATGGACTGTAACCCACCAGGCTCCTCTGTCCCTGGAATTTCCTGGGATGTTAAGTAGTAACATTTTAATAATAGAATTGTAAAATATTGAATTGAAAGAGGTTTGCAGTCCATAGGGTCTTCCTCTTTTATATATGAATTATAGGTGAAATAATCAAGATTAAGATATCTACCTAAATTAGTTTTTCTTTCTTTTTGTACCAAAAAGTGGCATTTTTAAGCCATCACAACTTTTTTAGCAGTCATTGGTTTCAAGTGAAAAAATACCTAGTGTATTTGAGATTGTCGTTGTTGTTTGAAATACATGCCAAATAGTAGGAAAAATGGTACTTGTGTATGATAAGTCCAGATTTCCCTGTAGGTTGTGTGACCATGATACTTACTATACAAACTTTTGAAACTGATGCTTTTCAGAGTGATGATGCTGTTAATAATTATTCCAAAGCAGTTAATCATAACCCAGAACATTTCCGGACAATCTAGAAGTATTGTAACTGTACTTCTAGGCATTTAGAATGATAAGGCCAATTATGGCAGTCATTTAAGACAGAAAGTTAACAGATATATTATGAATATAACAACCAGGAAATCCCCCCCAGAATAACTTTTTCTTGGTTTTATTTTTTTTAATGTGTTCTTCAGGATTACCAAAGCTGACTCTGTTTCAGCAGAGAATAAACCCAGTATAAGAGTATTTACAAATTTAGGCTTAATTATTTAGAATGGTTATTTGCACTGTAAATGATTTTTCATAAAAGGAATAAGTGTAAGATTCCTTTATACTGTGAGCTCCTTTAGAGTATTAACTGTTTGACAGAAGAGTTAACTATTTGACATGAGGTACAATATTTATGAATAACCTTGAAACCAATTAAAGACAAGTAGGAACACACTGAGAAAATTTTAATTAAAGTCACCAGGAAAATGAAATTAGTTTGTTATATACAAGATTAGAGGAAACTCTATAAAATAAATTATGCTTAGATATAGCAGGGTAAAATTCACCCCCACATAAATGTAATTTTAATTTATGTATCTAATATAATTCTGATTATTTGCTGTACAGTGACTCTTTATCCATTAATGAGCAACCTTTTTTGTTCATCTGTTTCAAAGGAATACAAAGAATGCTTGCACAACCTGATTTTCATGCTGTTTTATAAAATTATGATACCAAAAACTGTTTTTAGAAAGTAAATTTTTGTTTCATTGTTAGGTTTCCAGATCCTTTTTAATCCCAGGGCTTTTTTATGGCCATTGAGAACGCCTCAAGACCTTTCTTCTTAATAGCTTCATCTTTCACTTACAATAGAAAACCCTTGGTATGAATTGTCTGAAAGACTACTGTAACCTTTTACCCTATTGGCCACATTAAAAAAAAATTTTTTTTTTTCTCAAACTTGGCTCTGTCTACCTGGTATTCTTGTAGAGGTTTGAGAGTAGCAAGTTATGTGGCCATCACAGATTCCCCAAGACAGGAAGATGGTATCATGAATATTATGTCAAGCCAGTTCCTGACAGACTATGTTGTACTGATTGTTGTTGCTAATACTCTTGAACTTAAAATTTTTAATAAGATAATGGGCCAACATATTATCTTGCCCTGCTGGTGTACACATTGAGTTTGAAACAAGAGGTTGTTAGTGTTAACAGAATGCATTTTACTAAGCCACCACCTTACAGTCAGAAAGAGGAAATGGTCCAAGACATTAGCATCTATATTGAGAATATACACACAAAAAATTTCTAGAACAATGACAACATTTCTGAGTTAAATTTTAATATGCTGTCATTTAAGGCAAAATCATCCTTAAAAATGCCAATACTAGGGGAATCACAATATTTAAAGCCTTGAATTGTGCCAACAACTCATCCAACTGAAAACCTCAGGCTAAAAATGTCAAAATGAATGAGACATTACCAGTTGACAGAACAATGCAAAGTAAATGATTATTAATTCATTCCAATAGAGTTAAGTAACCCATACCCTCACAGAAGACAAAAATAGGGGGAAATTTTTTTGAGACTTTTTTAGTAGAAATCTGAAAAACGTTAAAGACAAGAGAGAGCAACAAAGGCTGGTGAAAGGAGTAAGCTATCAGTAATAATTAAGTGACTGCCCTTTAGTGGAGCTTATTCTTCACTTTAGAAATGCTGGTCCAGGCATTGGGATATAGACATTAGGCTAAGAAGCAAAATTGTGAATAAATACCCCAATAATTTATAGGTACCTGTAGAGACAGGGAACTTCTGCACTCAAAATACAAAGTGCATACCTACAGTTAGCCTGCCTGCCTATATATCCCCCCTTTCCACTTTCTTCACAACCAAGGAAGCAAGGACCTTGCAATCAGACTCAAGAAAAGCATTCTAGCTACTAACATTCTTCAGTCTGGGCTCATTGATATATGTATGTATATATATATATATACATATATATATATATATATATATATATGCATGCATGCTGGTACCCAAGAAACTCTGGAACCTGAAAATAAAATACCATGGAAAAGAAGCACAAGGCCTGACATACGAAAAATTTTTTATTAATGCCCCCAAATACAATAAGAAGTAATTATGAAAGAAGAGAGTTCTTAGAAATTAACATGATTTTCAAAATGTGGGGGAAAGGTGGATCATTAAATGACCTGAATTGACATAACCAAGGATTGGCTGTAGATGAAGGGATTTTTTTCCAGGAAGGAAAAAATTTTTTCCAAAGGAGGAAAGAAATTAAAAGTATGAGAGAGAAATTAAGAAATAGGGGGTACAGATTAAGACATTTTATTATGTTACCTAGTAGAAACTCTAAAGAAAACAGAGAATGAAGTGGGGAGAAACTAAACAAAGGATATGTAGTTTAAATGTTTACTACCTTCGTATCCTATATGCAAAGTATTACTTGAGGAAATTTTTTTAGCAAAGTGAAAAATTGATGCAATAACAGGAAAATAAGGAATATAAGAAATATTGGTGAACAGATAAGTCTAGGAATCAAGCTAAACAATATGGCTGTTATGCTTAAGGCAAATAAAATTTTTAAATTTTGGTGATCATGGTGATGGAAAAAACAAGTTAGGAAAAAAACTCTGCAGGAAGCACATATTTTAAAAAATGTCATTAGTAGAGCACAGGGGAAGCAGATGCCAACATCTGTAATCTCAGTAAATGTAAATGGACTAACATGCTTTATTTAAAAGGCAGGTTATCATATAGGGTTGAAATAAAGAGATTAAATGTTTACAAATATACCTTAATCAAAAATTTAACACAGAAAGTGAACTGGATAAATACTGGATGTAATTAACAAATGCTTATAAAAAGCTGAAGGGGCAATGTCATATATAAGTCCAGAATTCAGAACTAAAAGGGATAGGGACGATATGTATAGAAGATATAATCTGCCAAAAATATAATTGTGAACTTTTTATACCTATTCTATAGATATGGTTAAGTATGTCAAGCATAAACTCAAGTTTACTAAGCATTTTTTTAAATTTTGGTGAAACAGTTTACCATTTTAGCTACTAGTAAGTGTACTTGTTCATTGGCATTAAGTACATTCACATGGATGTCCAGGTGTCACTACCATCAATCTCTAGAACTTTTTCAAAATCTTCCCTATATTGAAACTCGATACCCACTAAATAGTAACTCCATTTCAGCATAGGCTTAGTAGCCTGTTTAGAAAAAAAAAAAAACTATTGTTTTTTCTATTTTCTGCTAATTTTCATTTTTGATACCAGGTTGTGCACCGTACTTGTGCCTGTCTCTGTTGGAATGATGTTACTGATAGTCTAGAGATATTTTCCTAGGATATGTGATTTAGAAAGTTTGACTATATCTGGCTGCAAACCTTCCCCCATCTTCTTTCTGAACAGAGATGCTAATCAGTATTATCTACTCTGGCTTTGACGAAAAACACTGGGAAACTGTGGATGTTGAGTGTGCATGAGTGTGTACGTAGTTTCCTGAGGCATTTCAGAAAACAGAACGTGAGATTTAAAATGCGGTGGATTCCCAACTACAGTGTAAGAGGGTTCCCGTTTCTCCACACCCTCTCCAGCATTTATTGCTTGTAGACTTTTGGATCACAGCCATTCTGACTGGCGTGAAATAGTACCTCATTGTGGTTTTGATTTGCATTTCTCTGATAATGAGTGATGTTGAGCATCTTTTCATGTGTTTGTTAGCCATCTGTATGTTTTCTTTGGAGAAATGTCTTATTTAGTTCTTTGGCCCATTTTTTGATTGGGTCATTTATTTTTCTGGAATTGAGCTGTTGGTGGGAATGCAAACTAGTACAGCCACTATGGAGAACAGTGTGGAGATTCCTTAAAAAACTGGAAATAGAACTGCCTTATGATCCAGCAATCCCACTGCTGGGCATACACGCTGAGGAAACCAGAAGGGAAAGAGACATGTGTACCCCAATCATCGCAGCACTGTTTATAATAGCCAGGACATGGAAGCAACGTAGATGTCCGTCAGCAGATGAATGGATAAGAAAGCTGTGGTACATATACACAATGGAGTATTACTCAGCCATTAAAAAGAATACATTTGAATCAGTTCTAATGAGGTGGATGAAACTGGAGCCTATTATACAGAGTGAAGTAAGCCAAAAAGAAAAACACCAATACAGTATACTAACGCATATGTATGGAATTTAGAAAGATGGTAACAATAACCTTGTATACGAGACAGCAAAAGAGACACTGATGTGTAGAACAGTCTTTTGGACTCTGTGGGAGAGGGAGAGGGTGGGATGATTTAGGTGAATGGCATTGAAACATGTATAATATCATATATGAAATGAGTTGCCAGTCCAGATTCGGTGCACAATACTGGATGTTTGGGGCTGGTGCACTGGGACGACCCAGAGGGATGGTATGGAGAGGGAGGAGGGAGGAGGGTTCAGGATGGGGAACACATGTATACCTGTGGTGGATTCATTTTGATATATGGCAAAACCAATACAATATTGTAAAGTTAAAAAATAAAATAAAATTAAAAAAAAAATGCAATGGAAATGAAGTATAGAATTCAAGAGGTGAAATGAGGCAGAGCTTTAAATAGGTCACCAAAATTTACATAGAAGTTAAGCATAACGATAGAATTAGGAATGAGGAAGAAAAGCAACTCACCTGCAAAATGTACCAAGATATCAGTAGATAACCATTAGGTCTACTAAGGTGACTTTCACATTTTCAGACCCCTCCTCATAATGTAAAACTATTTTCGCTCACAAATACAAGAACATATGACTGATATTTAAAATAGTATTTAACATTCTATGTGCTATACGCTCTTTTTTACTGTTTCCTTTTTTTAAAACTTGGATCTCAACACATTAAATTATATTAACAGCCAGTGAATGGGTTGCAGTCCTAAAGTTTGAGAAATGCTGATCTAGAAGGTGGTTGTTATGAGACTCAAAGGTAGTAGAACTTTCATACAAGGATAGAGAAGTAAATTTTAAGTAGCGGAAACTAGAACATGGACAACACCTCTACTTACCTTTTCTAAAGAACTTTTATATAAAGAGATTTATATTCTTCACAGTTTAGTGACTGACAAGCAGAAAAGAGTTGAGCATGAAATGTTTGATGAGGAACTTGAGAGCATTTGTTTACTGTGGGAACAAGGATTCCAAAGAAAATAGTCAAGTAATAAGCAGCAAAATGTGACGGTGTGGTGAAATGACAGATTCATTGAATTAAGTGGAAATGAGAGGGGAAAAGCAGAGATATGGAGTAACTTACATTTTGACCTTTACCAAGAAAACAGAGATAAAAAGTAAGTCTGGTACCAATGTTTCAAATGAAATTATGGGAGAAAGTACTTGATTTTTTTTTTTAAAGGTTGTTATAGAGAGAGACAAACCAAAAGTAATGAATAGTGGCATAAATCCAAATGTAACTTCAGGAATTCTGTTAACTAGTTGTCCTCTCAGTTTACTCATTAAAGATCATGCCGTTGGACTAGGAGATCTTAACCTTACTATTGTTTTAAAAAATTGATTGAGTCTATGTATTGTATCCCCATTATCAGTAGTAGAAAGCATGTGTGTGTGTGTATTCTCTAAGTGGCTCTTGAAAACATTGTCAACAGTTTTAATTATAAACAAAATGGCTGAATAACTCAATATATTAGTAGTAGTTTCTTCATTAAATATTCTTCAGTCACATTTGATTTGTTATTTTTAGTTACATGAACATGCTGCCTACTTGGTGGACAGTTTGTGGGAGAGCTCTCAAGAACTGTTGAAAGACTGGGAATGTATGACAGAATTGCTATTAGAAGAACCTGTTCAAGGAGAGGAAGGTACAGTATTTTGAAAAGTTGATTTACATATTGTTTTGGGTTGATATTAATAATCATACCATCCTGTATAAATGACTTCTTAAAAATGAGTATATGCAAGTATATCTGTGTATCTTTTTTTCAAAAAGAACAGTTTGTTTCCTGTAACAAGCAAAGGTGTCTTAATAGTATCTAACATCTTTCTATATTAGGACTACAATCATGCATGTCCTACAAGTTTTTAAAACCCTGTAAACATCATGGAGCATTCAAGGTTTTCTTTATGCTGATTTCAGCTACAAAATACTGATGTACTTAAAGTAAAAAGAAAAAAAATGGTTCATCCAGAGTCTTTTTGCTGTATATAAGTACTTGATCTTTCACATACAAGGTTTAATTACACCACAATCATCCCATCTTTCGTTATATATATTCTTAACATTAAAATTAGGAAACCAACAATAAAGTCACTTACTTAGCTGTTCAAGAAATAGGGAGGGAACTTCCCTGGTGGTCCAGTGGCTAAGACTCCACACTCCCAGTGCAGGAGGCCTGGGTTTGATCCCTCATAGGGGAACAAGACCTCATATGCTGCACCTAAGAGTTCACATGCTGCAACTGAGACCCAGCACAGCCAAATAAATAAATATTAAGAAAAAGAAGAAATACGGAGAAATAATTGCTATACTGATAATTTCTGAAGTATGTGTCTTAATGTTACACTTTGTGTAATAACATGAACAGCAGACTGGATATGTATACTTAATAAAACATTCATCTTCTAAAAGCTTATATGAATATTAGCTCTGTAAAGCTAGCAGTGCCTCTTCTGTATAGCTTGTTTTTCAGTCTAGCCCAGAATATTGTTCAGTCAGTAAGTCATATCTGACTCTTTGCAACCCTGTGGACTACAGCACACCAGGCTTCCCTGTCCTTCATCATCTCCCGAAGTTTGCTCAAACTCATGTCATTGAGTTGGTGATGCTATATAACCATCTCATCCTCTGTCACCCCCTTCTCCTCCTGCCCTCAATCTTTCCCAGTATCAGGGTCTTTTCCAGTGAGTCCACTCGTTGAATCAGGTGGCCCAAGCTTTGGAGCTTCAGTTTCAGCTTTAGTCCTTCCAATGAATATTCAGGACTGATTTCCTTTAGGATTGACTGGTTTGATCTCCCTGCTGTCCAAGGGACTCTCAAGAGTCTTCTCTAGTACCACAATTCAACAGCATCAGTTCTTCAGTGCTCAGCCTTTATAGTCCAACTCTCACATCCATACATGACTACTGGAAAAACCATAGCTTTGACTAGACAGACCTTTGTCAGCAAACTGATGTCTCTGCTTTTTAATACACTGTCTAGGTTTGTCATAGCTTTTCTTCCAAGAAGCAAGCGTCTTATGATTTCATGGCTGCAGCCACAGTCCGCACTGATTTTGGAGTCTGTCACTGTTTCCATTGTTTCCCCGTCTATTTGTCATGAAGTGATGGGACCAGTTGCCATGACCTTAGTTTTTTGGAGTGTTGAGTTTTAAGTCAGCTTTTTCACTCTCCTCTTTCACTTTCATCAAGAGGCTCTTTAGTTCCTCTTCACTTTCTGCCATAAGGTTGGGGACATCTGGATATCTAAAGTTATTGATATTTTTCCTGACAATCTTGATTCCAGCTTGTGCTTCATCCAGCCTGGCATTTCTCATGATGTACTCTGCATGTAAGTTAAATAAGCAGGGTGACGATATACAGCCTTGATGTGCTCCTTTCCTAATTTGAAGCCAGTCCTTTGTTCCATGTCCAATTCTAACTGTTGCTTCTTGGCCTGCAAACAGGTTTCCCAGGAGGCAGGTAAGGTGGTCTGGTATCCCCATCTCTTTAAGAATTTTCCACAGTTTGTTGTGATCCACATAGTCAAAGGATTTAGCATGGTTAGTGAAGCATAAGTAAATGTTTTTCTGGAATTCCCTTGTTTTTCTATGATTCAGTGGATGTTGGATACTTCACCTTCTTGCATTTCTTTTTCTTTGGGATGGTTTTGGTCACTGCATCCTGTACAGTGTTACAGACCTCTGTCCATAGTTCTTCAGGCACTCTGCCTACCAGATCTAATCATTTGACTCTATTTGTTACCTATGCTATATAATAATAAGAGATTTGATTTAAGTCATACTTGAATTGCCTAGTGGTTTTCCCCACAATAGTAGTGTAAAAAATGACTGTTTCATGTAATCTATATGAATTCCTAGAATGGAGATGATACCTTAATGTAAGTGAGGGTTGTAATGAACTTTAGAATTGAAAGAAACAGATTCAGATATCTAACTATCCTTTGTTACTTATATCGTCTTTTTTCTGTTCCTTAGATTACCTTTCTTTAAAACATAGATTCTTTTTCTTATTTTCTTAAATAGATATTGTGAGTATAAATGAAATAGTTTACTATTGATTCTGTTCTTTTTTTTCCCTACTTTTCTGTGTGGTTCAGCTCTCTGGTACATAAGAGCAGAATTAGCCATTACCTGCAATAGATTTCCTATACTTATTAGTGACCATCCCTTAGTGTTGTTTCCAAGCAGTAACGCTAATTCTTAACCACCGGACCACCAGGAAAGTCCTTGGTATTGTTAACTTTTTACTCTCATTTAAATATATAAAACATGTCATTCAGAAAATAATTACCATGACTGTTAGTCATCAGGGTGTTCTAGATGAATCTGCCTTCTTAAAATAACTATATCTTAGTATTAGATTTTCTTTGTGGTTTAAGTTTAGTTGACATTGGATTTAACTTTCAGCCAGTTGGTTTGGTTTCGTTTGATTTTGTTGGATTTTAACTAGAAAAGCAGATTGTAAAATGGGGGAAAATTTTTAAATCAACCACAATTTTAGGGTATGGTTGAATATGGAAAGGCAAGGCTGGAGAATTTATTCAGAACAAGTGCAGAACTATTTTAAAATCCTGATTCAACTTTTTTTCATACATTTGTCCATATGCATGCTGTACCACATATAAGCTTTGGTATGGAATGACATCCAAATCAATATTCTGAGCTACCATATTGCTGTATTTCATATAATAAAATGCCATAGTAACTTATTTTCTTAAGACTAATTAGAAGTTAAGTTGTACTTTAGGTAAGTGAAGTTTGATAGGTATTCTAGTGGGTGAAAGTCTAGTTAGTAGTTGCAAATATAGGACTAAAATTTTTTCAAAACAGTTATCAAAGACTACCAATAGAAGTTTAAATTATAACTGCTATATGTCCAAACAAAATTATCAGTAAAAAAGATAAAATGCACCCCTGAGTGCATAGCAACACTATTTCCAGTAGCCAAGATGTAGAAACAACCTTAATGTTCATCAACAGATGAATGGATGAAAAAGATGTGGTGCATATGTACAGTGGAATACTACTCAGCCATAAAAAAGAATGAATGTCATTTGCAGCTACACAGATGGACCTAGAGATTATCAGTCAGAAAGAAGAAAACAAATACCTTATGATACCACTTATACATGGAATCTAAAATATGACACACATGAACTTATCTGTGAAACAGAAATGGACTCATAGACATAGAGAACAGACTTGTGGTTGCTGATAGGGCAAGGGGTTGAATTGGGAATTTGGGACTAGCAGATGCAGACGACTGTATAAAGGTGAAGTCACTCAGTCGTGTCCAACTCTTTGCGACCCCATGGACTGTAGCCCACCAGGCTCCTCCGACCATGGGATTTTCCAGGCAAGAATACAGGAGTGGGTTGCCATTTCCTTCTCCAGGGGATCTTCCCGACCCAGGGATCAAACTCTGGTCTTCTGCATTACAGGCAGACTCTTTACCGTCGGAGCCACCAGGGAATCCTAAATGTATATAGAATGGATAAACAACAAGGTCCTATTGTATAGCACAGGGAACTGTTAATATATTCAATATTGTATAACAAACCATAATGGAAAAGAAAAATAATAATAAGTCACAACTTCTATAAGACTACTTTGCAGTGTTTTTAAGAGATGGTAGTTTGTGGGGATATATGTGTATTCTACAGCAAAATCAAATTGCTGGTTAAATTTTTTAGTGTAATGTGAAGGTCTAGATAACAGGTAATCAGGCAAAAACAGGGCCATAGCTAAGTTATTTAACTTCTCTGGGTCTTAGCTTCTTCATTTATTAAGAAAAGTCTTGTTGATTAGATAAACTTCTGTGGTCATTGAAGGTTAGAATTCTGTGATCCAGTTGAGGCTGACGTAACATGGATAAGTGGAATTCTTCAGGTAGTGAGTCATTAATTCAGTTATAATATAAACATATTTGTTGACCATCTCTTATGTGCTGTTATACTAAGCATTGCGAGTGTAGTCTTAAGCAGAGACAGCTCACTGCCCATATGGAGCTTACATTTCAAGTGGGGACGGTAGACCAAAACTAAGTGGTCAGAATAATTTCAAAAGTTAATAAGTACCTATGATAGGTGATAACAATAAGAAGGTGTCCATTGTTAGATTGAATCTCAAAAGGAGATTCTAAGGATGCCATCCGTGAGCCAGGAATCTAAAGGATATGGGGGCTAGCCTTTAGAAGAAAACAGCTGTCTGGATAGAGGAAATGGTAACTGCAGAGTGCCTATAGCATGAATGATATTGTTATATTCAAGAAGCTGCAATAGCTATAGCACTGTGGGTCAGCGGTACTAGATGAGATAGAGGCAGAGGCCTGATGATGTAGAATATTTAAGTTCATAAGTGGATTTATTTAGTTTATTAGTTTATTTATTTAGTTTATTTATTTAGTTTATTGTAAGTGTAATAGGCAAATTTGGCCTTGGAATACGGAATGAAGCAGGGCAAAGACTAATAGAGTTTTGCCAAGAAAATGCACTGGTCATAACAAACACCCTCTTCCAACAACACAAGAGAAGACTCTATACATGAACATCACCAGATGGTCAACACCGAAATCAGATTGGTTATATTCTTTGCAGCCAAAGATGGAGAAGCTCTATACAGTCAGCAAAAACAAGACCAGGAGCTGACTGTGGTTCAGACCGTGAACTCCTTATTGCCAAATTCAGACTGAAATTGAAGAAAGTAGGGAAAACCACTAAACCATTCAGGTATGACCTAAATTAAGTCCCTTATGATTATACAGTGGAAGTGAGAAATAGATTTAAGGGCCTAGATCTGATAGATAGACTGCCTGATGAACTATGGAATGAGGTTCGTGACATTGTACAGGAGACAGAGATCAAGTCCATCCCCATGGAAAAGAAATGCAAAAAAGCAAAATGGCTGTCTGGGGAGGCCTTACAAATAGCTGTGAAAGGAAGAGAAGCGAAAAGCAAAGGAGAAAAGGAAAGATATAAACATCTGAATGCAGAGTTCCAAAGAATAGCAAGAAGAGATAAGAAAGCCAAAAATTCCAACATATGGAGGCTGAACAACACGCTGCTGAATAACCACCAAATCACAGAAGAAATCAAGAAAGAAATCAAAATTTGCATAGAAACGAATGAAAATGAAAACACAACAACCCAAAACCTGTGGGACACGGTAAAAGCAGTCCTAAGGGGAAAGTTCATAGCAATACAGGCACACCTCAAGAAACAAGAAAAAAGTCAAATAAATAACCTAACTCTACACGTAAAGCAACTAGAAAAGGAAGAAATGAAGAACCCCAGGGTTAGTAGAAGGAAAGAAATCTTAAAAATTAGAGCAGAAATAAATGCAAAAGAAACAAAAGAGACCATAGCAAAAAATCAACAAAACCAAAAGCTGGTTCTTTGAAAGGATAAATAAAATTGACAAACCATTAGCCAGACTCATCAAGAAACAAAGGGAGAAAAATCAGAACAATAAAATAAGAAACGAAAATGGAGAGATCACAACAGACAACACAGAAATACAAAGGATCATAAGAGACTACTATCAACAATTATATGCCAGTAAAATGGACAACGTGGAAGAAATGGACAAATTCTTAGAAAAGTACAACTTTCCAAAACTCGACCAGGAAGAAATAGAAAATCTTAACAGACCCATCACAAGCACGGAAATTGAAACTGTAATCAAAAATCTTCCAGCAAACAAAAGCCCAGGTCCAGACGGCTTCACAGCTGAATTCTACCAAAACTTTAAAGAACAGCTAACACCTATCCTGTTCAAACTCTTCCAAAAAATTGCAGAGGAAGGTAAACTTCCAAACTCATTCTATGAGGCCACCATCACCCTAATACCAAAACCTGACAAAGATCCCACCAAAAAAGAAAACTACAGGCCAATATCACTGATGAACATAGATGCAAAAATCCTTAACAAAATTCTAGCAATCAGAAACCAACAACACATTAAAAAGATCATACACCATGACCAAGTGGGCTTTATCCCAGGGATGCAAAGATTCTTCAATATCCGCAAATCAATCAATGTAATACACCACATTAACAAATTGAAAAATAAAAACCATATGATTATCTCAATAGATGCAGAGAAAGCCTTTGACAAAATTCAACACCCATTTATGATAAAAACTCTCCAGAAAGCAGGAATAGAAGGAACATACCTCAACATAATAAAAGCTATGTATGACAGACCCACAGCAAACATTATCCTCAATGGTGAAAAACTGAAAGCATTTCCTCTAAAGTCAGGAACAAGACAAGGGTGCCCACTCTCACCATTACTATTCAACATAGTTTTGGAAGTTTTGTCCATAGCAATCAGAGCAGAAAAAGAAATAAAAGGAATCCAAATTGGAAAAGAAGACGTAAAACTCTCACTATTTGCAGATGACATGATCCTCTACATAGAAAACCCTAAAGACTCCACCAGAAAATTACTAGAACTAATCAATGACTATAGTAAAGTTGCAGGATATAAAATCAACACACAGAAATCCCTTGCATTCCTATACCCTAATAATGAGAAAACAGAAAGAGAAATAAAGGAAACAATTCCATTCACCATTGCAACGGAAAGAATAAAATACTTAGGAATATATCTACCTAAAGAAACTAAAGACCTATATATAGAAAACTATAAAACACTGGTGAAAGAAATCAAAGAGGACACTAATAGATGGAGAAATATACCATGTTCATGGATTCGAAGAATCAATATAGTGAAAATGAGTATACTACCCAAAGCAATTTATAGATTCAATGCAATCCCTATCAAGCTACCAACAGTATTCTTCACAGAGCTAGAACAAATAATTTCACAATTTGTATGGAAATACAAAAAACCTCGAATAGCCAAAGCGATCTTGAGAAAGAAGAATGGAACTGGAGGAATCAACCTACCTGACTTCAGGCTCTACTACAAAGCCACAGTTATCAAGACAGTATGGTACTGGCACAAAGACAGAAATATAGATCAATGGAACAAAATAGAAAGCCCAGAGATAAATCCACGCACATTTGGACACCTTATCTTTGGCAAAGGAGGCAAGAATATACAATGGATTAAAGACAATCTCTTTAACAAGTGGTGCTGGGAAATCTGGTCAACCACTTGTAAAAGAATGAAACTAGAACACTTTCTAACACCATACACAAAAATAAACTCAAAATGGATTAAAGATCTAAACGTAAGACCAGAAACTATAAAACTCCTAGAGGAGAACATAGGCAAAACTCTCTCTGACATACATCACAGCAGGATCCTCTATGACCCACCTCCCAGAATATTGGAAATAAAAGCAAAAATAAACAAATGGGACCTAATTAACCTTAAAAGCTTCTGCACATCAAAGGAAACTATTAGCAAGGTGAAAAGACAGCCTTCAGAATGGGAGAAAATAATAGCAAATGAAGCAGCTGACAAACAACTAATCTCAAAATTATACAAGCAACTCCTACAGCTCAACTCCAGAAAAATAAATGACCCAATCAAAAAATGGGCCAAAGAACTAAATAGACATTTCTCCAAAGAAGACATACAGATGGCTAACAAACACATGAAAAGATGCTCAACATCACTCATTATCAGAGAAATGCAAATCAAAACCACTATGAGGTACCATTTCACACCAGTCAGAATGGCTGCGATCCAAAAGTCTACAAATAATAAATGCTGGAGAGGGTGTGGAAAAAAGGGAAGCCTCTTACACTGTGGGTGGGAACGCAAACTGGTACAGCCACTATGGAGAACAGTGTGGAGATTCCTTAAAAAACTGGAAATAGAACTGCCTTATGATCCAGCGATCCCACTGCTGGGCATACACACTGAGGAAACCAGAAGGGAAAGAGACACGTGTACCCCAATGTTCATCACAGCACTGTTTATAATAGCCAGGACATGGAAGCAACCTAGATGTCCATCAGCAGATGAATGGATAAGAAAGCCATGGTACACATACACAATGGAGTATTACTCAGCCATTAAAAAGAATGCATTGGAATCAGTTCTAATGAGGTGGATGAAACTGGAGCCTATTATACAGAGTGAAGTAAGCCAGAAGGAAAAACACCAATACAGTATACTAACGCATATATATGGAATTTACAAAGATGGTAACAATAACCCGGTGTACGAGACAGCAAAAGAGACACTGATGTATAGAACAGTTTTATGGACTCTGTGGGAGAGGGAGAGGGTGGGATGATTTGGGAGAATGGCATTGAAACATGTAAAATATCATGTAAGAAACGAGATCCCAGTCCAGGTTCCAGGTTCGATGCACGATACTGGATGCTTGGGGCTAGTGCACTGGGATGACCCATAGGGATGGTATGGAGAGGGAGGAGGGAGGAGGGTTCAGGATGGGGAACACATGTATACCTGTGGCGGATTCATTTTGATATTTGGCAAAACTAATACAATTATGTAAAGTTTAAAAATAAAATTAAAAAAAAAAAAAGAAAGCCTTCTTCAGCGATCAATGCAAAGAAATAGAGGAAAACAACAGAATGGGAAAGACTAGGGATCTCTTCAAGAAAATCAGAAATACCAAAGGAACAGTTCATGCAAAGATGGGCTCGATAAAGGACAGAAATGGTATGGACCTAACAGAAGCAGAAGATATTAAAAAGAGATGGCAAGAATACACAGAAGAACTGTACAAAAAAGATCTTCACGACCCAGATAATCATGATGGTGTGATCACTGACCTAGAGCCAGACATCCTGGAATGTGAAGTCAAGTGGGCCTTAAAAGCATCACTATGAACAAAGCTAGTGGAGGAGATGGAATTCCAGTTCAGCTATTCCAAATCCTGAAAGATGATGCTGTGAAAGTGCTGCACTCAATATGCCAGCAAATTTGGAAAACTCAGCAGTGGCCACAGGACTGGAAAAGGTCAGTTTTCATTCCAATCCCAAAGAAAGGCAATGCCAAAGAATGCTCAAACTACCGCACAATTGCACTCATCTCACACGCTAGTAAAGTAATGCTTAAAATTTTCCAAGCCAGGCTTCAGCAATATGTGACCTGTGAACTTCCTGATGTTCAAGCTGATTTTAGAAAAGGCAGAGGAACCAGAGATCAAATTGCCAACATCCTCTGGATTTTGGAAAAAGCAAGAGAGTTCCAGAAAAGCATCTATTTCTGCTTTATTGACTATGCCAAAGCCTTTGACTGTGGGGATCACAATAAACTGTGGAAAATTCTTCAAGAGATGGGAATACCAGACCACCTTATCTGCCTCTTGAGAAACCTATATGCAGATCAGGAAGCAACAGTTAGAACTGGACATTGAACAACAGACTGGTTCCAAATAGGAAAAGGAGTTCATCAAGGCTGTATATTGTCACCCTGTTTATTTAACTTACATGCAGAGTAAATCATGAAAAACACTGGACTGGAAGAAACACAAGCTGGAATCAAGATTGCCGGGAGAAATATCAATCACCTCAGATATGCAGATGACACCACCCTTGTGGCAGAAAGTGAAGAGGAACTCAAAAGCCTCTTGATGAAAGTGAAAGTGGAGAGTGAAAAAGTTGGCTTAAAGCTCAGCATTCTGAAAACGAAGATCATGGCATCCGGTCCCCGCACTTCATGGGAAATAAATGGGGAAACAGTGGAAACAGTGTCAGACTTTATTTTTCTGGGCTCCAAAATCATTACAGATGGTGGCTGCAGCCATGAAATTAAAAGACGCTTACTCCTTGGAAGGAAAGTTATGACCAACCTAGATAGCATATTCAAAAGCAGAGACATTACTTTGCCAACAAAGGTTTGTCTAGTCAAGGCTATGGTTTTTCCTGTGGTCATGTATGGATGTGAGAGTTGGACTGTGAAGAAGGCTGAGTGCCAAAGAATTGATGCTTTTGAGCTGTGGTGATGGAGAAGACTCTTGAGAGTCCCTTGGACTGCAAGGAGATCCAACCAGTCCATTCTGAAGGAGATCAGCCCTAGGATTTCTTTGGAAGGAATGACGCTAAAGCTGAAACTTCAGTACTTTGGCCACCTCATGCGAAGAGTTGACTCATTGGAAAAGACTCTGATGGTGGGAGGGATTGGGGGCAAGAGGAGAAGGGGACGACAGAGGATGAGATGGCTGGATGGCATCACTGACTCGATGGACTTGAGTCTGGGTGAACTCCGGGAGTTGATGATGGACAGGGAGGCCTGGCGTGCTGCAATTCATGGGGTCCCAAAGAGTCGGACACAACTGAGTGACTGATCTGATCTAAAGTGTAATAGGAAGCCACTGAAAGATTTTAAACAGGAAAGTTATTTAATCACCTTCGTATTTTAAGAAAAATGTTTTTTGTCAACATTTTTGGAATAGGCAGAAGATCAGTTAGATAACTGTTGCAGTGGTCTCTATGGGAAATGATAATAAAAATACAAAAGATGAAGATAAATTATAGAAATAAAAAGCCCATGTGAGTTTTTAAAATTGTGATAGGAAAGGGACAAAAGAAGGAAGAACAAGGGTGAGAGCAAGCTATATAAAAAGGATGGTAAGAGATAACTGTACACTATAGAAGGCCCAGTAAAAAGGGTGTTCAAGAGAGCTGTGGTTAATAATATCAAATACTGCAAAGGAGGAGAAAAAGGACTGTGCAAAGACCATCAGCTTTAAGTGAACATTTAGGTCATCCGTGACTTTTTAGTGTTTCTTTTCAGTGGTATTAAGGAGAAAAGCCAGAGTTTAAGGTGATAAGATTGAAATTGAGATATGTAAAAAGGTTTCTGAAAACTTAAAAAGTTGTGTAGTTATTTGATAATTCATAGAGCAAACAGCACCCATTCCTTTCTGCCATTGTGGCTGTTTGGCTCTCAACTGTGGCTTAAGGCTTGCTTGTTTTCACTTGTAAATTTCAATTGTTTTGAATTTGCCATATCAAAATGGATGTTTCAAATTATACACTAATAAAGCTGATGATGTTAGACACTATATAAGGTTGAGTTATTCTTCAACAATAATCTGTATATTTTAGTGTATAAGAGAAGAGTATTTCTATATTTAATAAGGTTTTCTTTGTCCTCATTTTCCACAGAACTTGATTTTTTTTCATAAATAATAGAAAATGCATTTATTGGGTTGGCCAGAGAATTCATTCAGGTTTTTCTGTAACATCTTACAGGAAAACCCAAACAAACTTTTTGGCTGACCCAGTAGTTCATAGTCTCGTCACTCCTTTATCCCCAGCCAAATGTCAAAAAACAAGAAATTCTAGAATCATAAAGTAGAAACTTTGATTGTTTTATTGCACGGGAAGTTTTTTCATATTATTAAGCATTGAATCAGAGAGTATAAATGGAAAGCTGAAGCTGTTTCTGTGGTTTTACTAAGACAAGCTAAAGTTCATGTGTTTTTCCTATCAGTTAAAGTGTTAAAAATGATTGAATTAAGATGTACATACATATTCCTGTTCAGGATGATTTTGGTATAGAGTAAGGGATAAGATGTAACGTCTTTGCTTGTCTTTTCGTTGGTGTTGCCCCAGTTTATTTTGAAATAATCAATATAAACGTCTCAGCTTCCAAAGCTTCTTATTTTTTCTTTATGCCTAATTCTGTCTCTATAATCCCCATATCTATTGGTCTTCTTTTTTTAATTTGTCTTTAGCATAAACATGTATACAGAGAAAAGAACACAAGGAAGGAGACAAAGATAAAATTAAACTATTCAAATTAGTTTCAAAATGTTTTAAGATATATATATAGGAATGAATTCAATAAGAAAAGTACAGAATCAGTATGAAGAAAATCATAATGTTTCATTAAATAATGTCAAATATGATCTTATAAATGAAGAGTTATATCATGTTCCTGTCTGGAAAGATGATTAAAATGTCAGTTCTTCCCAACATAATGTATAATTTTCTTAAAAATACCAGTTCAAATTCCAATGCATTTGAGAGAGTTCTGAAAGGTGAGGTGAGAAAATGAACTAAGCATAATGATTTTAAAACTTACATAGACTGAGTAAAGTAAGTCCAACAGAGAAGACAAATATATGATATTAGGTATATGTGGAATATTCTTTTTAAAGGGTGCAAATGAACAATCTGCAAGACAGAAATAGTTACAGAAGCAGAAAACAAACATGGTTACCAGAAAGTTGAGGCGGATAGATTGGAAGATTGGGATTGGCATATACACACCGCTGTATATAACATAGATAACTAATAATGGCCTACTGTAAAGGACAGGAAACTACTTAGTACTCTTTAATGGCCTATATGAGAAAAGAATCTTAAAAAAAAGTGGATATATATATATATATATATATATGGCTCACTTTGCTGTACACCTGAATTAACACAACACTGTAAATCAACTATACTCCAATAAAAATTAAAAATTAAAATTTATGCAGAATTTCATGCATATGTTATAAAGACAGTATAGCATAGTGCTTAAGAGCATAAACCTTGAAGTCAGACTGCCTGGGTTCATATCTTGGGTCTACTACTAATTGAGTAGTTTGAAAAGTTATTTATAACTGTGCCCTACATATAGAAAATACTTAATAAATTGTTTGCTACTACCTTTATAGTAATTAGAAATTTTTAGGGAAAAGCATTAGATAAGGGAAATTTGTTCAACTAAATATTCAAATTAGTTGAATTAAGTTACACATTAAGGTATATAACATTATAAAGTTGCTATAATCAAAACAGCATGGCTTTATAACACTGAAACTTAAGAATCCAGAAATATTAATAGATCAAAGTATATAGGAGCATCTAAAACATGTTAAAAGGTGACATTTCAAATAAACCAAGGAAAGCTGATTTTCTTCAACAATGGTGGGGGCATCATTGAGTGCTCCTCTGGTGGGAGTAAACAGACCCATACCTGATATTAATACTATCAGCAGAATAAATTTCAGATAGATAAGAGATGTAAAAGCAAGCAACAGAAACAGAGAAGAAAATACACTTCTTTGATCTCTGGGAGAAAGGAGCTCTTTGAAAGCAATGCAAGAAACCCAAAAGACTTTTTTCTTTTTAATTTATATGAGATGATAGATAATAGCTAAACTTAACTATGGTGATCATTTCACAATGTAAGTAAATTAAATCATTGTGTAGTACAACTGAAATCTGTATGGTATTGTATGTCACTTATCTCTCAAAAAAACAAATAAATAAAAATCCTGGAAAGCAAAGAGAGAAATCTGAAAGTCAGAAAACAAATCAGTATAGATATGACTCTGTAAAGGTTAACTATTTCTGACAAAATATACCATGAGGAGTTCTAAAACCAAAAGAACAAACTGTGAGAAAATATTTGCATCATTTAAGACAAAGTTAATGCTACTAAAATATAAGAATCCAAGAAACATGTATAACAATAGAAAAGTTAGTAGAGAATAAACAGAAAAATCTCCAAAAAAATTTAATAAACAAGAAAATGCACTCCACTAATTATGCAGGAGCAAAATAAGAAATAGCACTTTAAGTGATTGGATTGGCAAAAATTAAAGGAACTTATAACATCCAGTGTTGGCAGGGATAAAAGGAATCAAATATTGTCATCATTGCAGTTGGAGGTGTGGATTGCAGTAAGTAACCTTATTGATTTGTCAGTACCAAGATTTTAACCTTTGACTCATTATTCCCTCTCTTGACATTTATTCTGCTGAAATAGAAGTGTTAGTTACATAATGTGTGTATTTATGATACTTGTTATTGAATTTTTTATAAATGTGACAAGAATTTGGGGAAAATTTGAGTGAATGTTAATAGAGCAGGTTGGATAAACTGTGAAACACAAACTATGTAATAACTTGTAATTATTTAAGGTAATTATTCATATACGTCATATCACTTGAAAGATACTCAGAATCTATTAATTTTTTTTTTACTAAAAAAAGAAAAATATATGTAAACTTTGAAATGATATAGACGGAAAATTTTGGCATTGCCCAATTCAGAAGTATGATATTACAAGAGATTAGGTATTAGAAGAAACCAGAGGTTGTCCTTTTTTTCTTTACTTTGTGTATCTCTTTCTTATTTGATTTATGACAGATACATATTATTGAAAAGATAAAAAGGACAAAGAATAGAACTTAACCTTAGTCTTTAAGTAATAGTGTGCAGGTTTTTTTTTATATTGTGTGCATTTTTGATATGTGGCTATTATAAAACTATCTACTTATGCTAATGTGTTTTGTTTGACTTTAGCAATGTCCGACCGTCAGGAGAGTGCTCTTATAGAGCTCATGGTTTGTACAATTCGTCAAGCTGCTGAGGCACATCCTCCAGTGGGAAGGGGTACCGGCAAGAGAGTAAGTTGGCCTTACATACTTTTACCAGACCCACTCCCACAACATACATCTTAAATTAATAGGATTAGAACTAACAATAGAAAGGTCTTAAGATAACAAGATTAGTCAGAAGGTTCTTGTTAAGGAGAAACATGTCCTCAAGCAAGATACATTGTTATATTGACTAAGACAAAGCAATGTAGAAAAAGTTTGTCCTTTTCTCCTCCTTGAGAGCCCCTGACCCCTTCTTCCTCAAGGGCTCTGGACCCCTTCCTCCTTGAAGACCCCAGACTCTTTATCAACGTTCCTAAGGATTAGATCTTTCATTGTTATTCCAGATGAATTGAGATGATCACAGATGGAAAGACTAACTCTGGTAGTGTGAAGAAGTAGGCAATTCCCTTCCTCTTCCCCACCCCCACCCCCGCAAAAAAAGGAATGAAACTGGAAAAAATATCAAAACCCATATCAGGGCTCTGGAAATTCACCACAGATTTAAAAAAAAAAAAAAAATTGAGAAGTATTTCTAGGCATATCTTAGAGATATTGTAGGTTGAGTTCCAGACCACTACAATAAAGCAAATATTGCAGTAAAGCCAGGCACATGATTTTTTTCTTTTCTCAATGCATATAAAAGTTGTATTGACACTATACAATAGTCTATTAAGTGTACAATGCCTTATGCCTAGAAAAACGATGTACATACCTTAATTTAAAAATACTTTATTGCTTAAAGAAAAACACAATAATCTGAGCTTTCAGAAAGTTAGAGTCTTTTTGCTGGTGGCAATTTCTTAAAGTTAGACAATGATGAAGTTTACCTCATTGGTGGACTTTTCCTTTTGAAAACTGGTTCTCAGTAGCATGTAATGCTGTCTGATAGCATTTGACCTACAGCAGAAGTCTTTCAGAACTGAAGTCAGTCCTCTCAAACCCTGCCACTGCGTATCAACTAAGTATGTGTCATATTCTAAATTCTTGATTGTCATTTCAACAATCATCACAGCATTTTCACCATGAGTAGATTACATCTCTAGGAACCACTTCCTTTGCTCACCCATAAGAAGCAACTCCTCATCTGTTAAAGTGTTTGTCATGAGGTTTATACATATTCAGACTCCACTTTGAATTCTTTCTCTTGTTATTTCCTGCACATCTGTAGTTTCTTCCTCCACAGAACTCCTTGTATTTCTCAAAGTCATTCATAAGAGTTGAAATCAACTTCTTCAAAAATCCTATTAATGTTGATATTTTGACCTCTTCTCCTTGAATCATGAATATTTTTAGTGCCATCTAGAATGCTGAATCCTTTTTAGAAAGTTTCCAATGGACTTTGCTCAGATTCCTCAGACGAGTCACTGTCTATGGCAGCTATAGCCTTACAACATTTTTCTTAACTAGTAAAAGTTGAAAGTCGAAATTACTCCTTGATCCATGGGGCTGCAAAATGAATATTGTGTTAGGCGGCATGAAAACATTATTCTCTTTGTGCATCTCCGTCATTACTCTTGGGTGACCAGATGCATTGTCAGTGAGCAGTCATATTTTGAAAGGGATCTTTTTTTTGAGCTGTAGATCTCAACAGTGGGCTTAAAATACTTGCCAAACCACCAGCTCCGGGAGTTGGTGATAGACAGGGAAGCCTGGCATGCTGCAGTCCATGGAGTCACAAAGAGTCAGACACGACTGAGCAACAGAACTGAACTGAAACCACATTGTAAACAGATGTGCTATCATCCAGACTTTGTTGTCGCATTGATAGAGCATAGGCAGGTTAGATTTAGCATAATTCAAGGGTCCCTTGATCCGTGGGGCTGCAAAATGAATATTGTGATAGGCAGCTCATAGCTCAGTTGGTAAAGAATCTGCCTGCAGTGCAGAAGACCCAGGTTCATTTCCTGGGTTGGGAAGGTCCCCTGGAGAAGGAAATGGCAACCCATTCCAGAATTGTTGCCTGGAGAATCCGATGGACAGTGGATCCTGACAAGCTACAATCCATGGGGTCGCAAGAGTCAGACATGACTTAGCGATTAAACCACCACCATCAAGGAGCCCTAGAACTCTCAGAAAGGCAAATGAACATTGGCTTCAGCTTAAAGTCACACCTGTATAACTATGAAAATCCTAGGTGGCATTTTCTTTTAATATAATGCTATTTTATCTACATTGCAAATCTTTTGTTTAGCGTAGCCACCTTCATTACTTGTCTTAGCTAGATCTAGATAACTTGCTGCAGCTTCTGCATCAGTACTTGCTGCTTCACCTTCAAGTCTTATGTTAGGGAGATGGCTTCTTTTTAAATCTCATGAACTAGATTGCAACTTTTCTCTTGGAGCTTCCTCACTTCTCTCAGCATAGAATTTAAAAGAGGGCCTTGCTTTGAATTAGAATTTGACATAAGGAATTATATATCTGGTTTGCTTTTATCAGATCACTAAAGCTGATTCCATATCCTCCATAAGGTTGTTTCACTTCGTTATTATTTATGTTTTCACTGGAGTAGCACTTTTAATTTCTTTCAAGAACATTTCCGTTGCATTCACAGCTTAGCTAACTGTTTGATGCATGAGGCCTAGTTTCCGACCTGTCTTAACTTTCAGCACTCCTTCCCCATTAAGCTTAATCGTGTCTAGTTTTTGTTATTCAGTTACTAAGTCATGTCACACGCTAGTAAAGTAATGCTCAAAATTCTCCAAGCAAGGCTTCAGCAATACATGAACTGTGAACTTCCATATGTTCAAGCTGGTTTTAGAAAAGGCAGAGGAACCAGAGATCAAATTGCCAACATCCTCTGGATTTTGGAAAAAGCAAGAGAGTTCCAGAAAAGCATCTATTTCTGCTTTATTGACTATGCCAAAGCCTTTGACTGTGTGGATCACAATAAACTGTGGAAAATTCTTCAAGAGATGGGAATACCAGACCACCTGACCTGCCTCTTGAGAAACCTATATGCAGATCAGGAAGCAACAGTAAGAACTGGACATGGAACAACAGACTGGTTCCAAAGAGGAAAAGGAGTATGTCAAGGCTGTATATTGTCACCCTGCTTACTTAACTTATATGCAGAGTACATCATGAGAAACGCTGGGCTAGAAGAAGCACAAGCTGGAATCAAGATTGCCAGGAGAAATATCAATAACCTCAGATATGCAGGTGACACCACCCTTATGGCAGAAAGTGTAGAGGAACTAAAAAGCCTCTTGATGAAAGTGAAAGAGGAGAGTGAAAAAGTTGGCTTAAAGCACAACATTCAGAAAACGAAGATCGTGGCATCTGGTCCCATCACTTCATGGGAAATAGATGGGGAAACAGTGGAAACAGTGTCAGATTTTATTTGGGGGAGCTCCAAAATCACTGCAGATGGTGATTTCAGCCATGAAATTAAAAGACGCTTACTCCTTGGAAGGAAAGTTATGACCAACCTAGATAGCATATTCAAAAGCAGAGACATTACTTTGCCAACACAGGTCTGGCTAGTCAAGGCTATGGTTTTGCCAGTGGTCATGTGTAGATGTGAGAGTTGGACTATAAAGAAAGCTGAGCACCAAAGAATTGATGCTTTTGAACTGTGTTGTTGGAGAAGACTTTTGAGAGTCCCTTGGACTGCAAGGAGATCCAACCAGTCCATCCTAAAGGAGATCAGTCCTGGGTGTTCTTTGCAAGGAGTGATGCTGAAGCTGAAACTCCAATACTTTGGTCACCTCATGTGAAGAGTTGACTCATTGGAAAACTCTGATGCTGGGACAAATTGGGGGCAGGAGGAGAAGGGGACGACAGAGGATGAGATGGCTGGGTAGCATCATCGACTCGATGGACATGAGTTTGTGTGAACTCTGGGAGTTGGTGATAGACAGGGAGGCCTGGTGTGCTCAATTCATGGGGTTGCAAAGAGTCGGACATGCCTGAGCAACTGAACTGAAGTCATGTCCAAGTCTTTGAGACCCCATGGACTGTAGCACACCAGGCTTCCCTGTGTGTTTGCTCAAACGCATGTCCATTGAGTCTGTCATGCCATCCAACCATCTCGTCCTCTGTTGTCCCTTTCTCTTCCTGCCTTCAGTCTTTCCCAGCGTCAGGGTCCTTTCCAATGAGTCAGCTCTTTGCATCAGGTGACCAAAGTATTAGAGGTTCAGCATCAGCCCTTCCAATGAATATTCAGGGTTGATTTCCTTTAGGATTGACTAGTTTGATCCCCTTTGCTATCCAAGGGACTTTGAAGAGTCTTCTCCAGCACACAGTTCAAACACATCAGTTCTTTGAGGTTCAGACTTCTTTATGATCCAACTCTCACATCTGTCCATGACTGTTGAAAAACTCAGAGCTTTGACTATTCGGACCTTTGTCACCAAACTGATGTCTCTGCTTTTTAATATGCTATCTGGGATTTCTTTGGAAGGTATGATGCTAAAGCTGAAACTCCAGTACTTTGGCCACCTCATGTGAAGAGTTGACTCATTGAAAAAGACTCTGATGCTAGGAAGGATTGGGGGCAGGAGGAGAAGGGGATGACAGAGGATGAGATGGCTGGATGATATCACTGACTCGATGGACGTTGAGTCTGGGTGAACTCTGGCAGTTGGTGATGGACAGGGAGGCCTGGCGTGCTGCAGTTCATGGGGTCGCAAACAGTCGGACACGACTGAGTGACTGAACTAAACTGAACTGATCTAGGTTTCTCATAGCTTTTCTTCCAAGGAGCAAGCATCTTTTAAAATCATGGCTGCAGCCACCATCCGCAGTGATTTTGGAGCCCAAGAAAATAAAGTCTGTCACTGTTTCCATTGTTTCCCCATATATTTACCATGAAGTGATATTACCAGATGCCATGATCTAATTTTTTGAATGCCGAGTTTTAATCTAGCTTTTTCATCCTCCTCTTTCACCTGCGTCAAGGTTTTGATTTGCAGTGAGAGATGTGTGATGAAGCTTTTCACCTGAACACTTAAGAGGCTTATTAGGGGTTAGTAGGGTTATTAATTTTAATATTGTTGAGTCTCAGGGAGTAGGGAAGCCTGAGGAAAGGGAGAAAGAGGGGAAAACAGCTAGTTAGTGGAGCATCAGTGAGACACAGCATTCATCGAGTAAGTTCCCCATTTTATATGGGCATGGTTTCTGGCACCCCAAAACAAGTTAAGTGGTAACATCAAAGATTGTTGTTCACACCAGAACAAATCTAATAGTAATGATGAAAAAGTTTGAAGTAGTGCCAGAATTACCAAAATGTGACGCAGAAACACAAAGTGAGCAAATGCTACTGGAAAAATGGCACCAATAGACTTGCTTAGACAGGGTTGTCACAGATTTCCAATTTGGTGGATTTTTTTCTTTAATGCAGTATCTGCAAAATATAATGAGGTGTGCTTATATTCTTGAAAAATTGCTGAAGCTTCAGTTTAAAGCTGTAGGGGGCTACAGCCTTTGCCTAGGATTACAGTGTACACAGCCCACAAGCTTGATTGGTGACATCTCTAATTTTACCAGAATGGCACTGTATGCAAAAACCAGCATACAATTGCTGTCAGAGAGAAAAGGCTCAATATGGGACAAGAGGGAAAAGTCCACAACTTTGTCAACTAGAAACGAAAGAAACACATATAAGAGAAACTTTCACCTGTGACATTCAGAGATTATATCTGCAATTGGCAAGAATAGTGGACCAGCCAAGAATCTAACCATAAAAATACTGGAAACAAGAAAACAGTAAAAAGTTTAATAAACTCTTCATACATCCCTGGCTGATTGGGAAACCTGAGAAAACGCAACAGAAAATAAAAATCAAGAAAACTGACTGAACCTTGAATGTGCTCCCTATGCCACAGCAAATCAGGTCTCAGAGAGGAGTCTTACAAATTTGAAGCATTTGAACACAATCTCTGCCAAATCATTGGCTAACCAGTGATATGTTGAAACACAGAGGAAACTTCCAGAAAGACAGGTTAAAAAAAAAAAAAAAAGAGTAAAATTCCAAACAGAAACCATCTATCATGGGAGAGAGAAAGTTACACAGTTTCAATTAAAGATTAATTTGTTAAAGTGAAACTTAGGAAAATAACTTTGAAATACATAGCTGTTACAAGATACCCCAAAATGTCTGCTTTTCTAGAAAAATTGGAGCCATGCCAAAAAAAAAAAAAAATGACCAGTATAGTGTGAACATACTCAGGGGGGAAAGTAGACAATAGAGATGATTTCTCAGGGGCTTCCCTGGTGGTCCAGTGGTTAAGAATCCACTTGCCAAGTGCTGGGGATACTAATTTGATCCCTATTCAGGGAAGATCCCACATGCCACAGAGCAACTAAGCCCACATGCCTCAACTACTGAAGTCTGAATGCCTAGAGCCTGTGCTCTGCCCCAAGAGAAGCCACCACAATGAGAAGCCCATGCACCACAATGAAGAGTAGTCCTGACTTACAACCAGAGAAAGCCCACGTTCAGCAGTAAAGACCCAGGGCAGGTTAAAGAAAATTAAAATTAATTTAAAATGTAAAAAAAAAAAAGCTTAGAAACAAGAAATGACTTCTCTATAGGCCCAATTGTTGGATTTAACAGATACTTCAGAGCCCTTTTTATAAATGTATTCAAAGACTTATAGGAAAATATGTTCAGAGAATTATAAGAAAATATAGTAACAAGAAATAAGGAGTGAGTAATTTGTTTTTCAAATGCTAATTTATGAGTTGAAAATTACAATAACAAATTTATAATTTATTAGATGAGCTCAACAGATTTTAGATGACAGAAGAAAGAGTGACCATGAAAGATTAATAGAAATTATTCATTTTGAACAAAACAGGGAAAAAGATGAAGAGAAATGGCAGAGCTTAAGAAATGTGTGAAACAACATCAAGTGCACCAGATTTGTATAATGGAGTCCTAGAAAGAAAGGAATGAGAGAAGGAGACAAGAAGGAAAACATTTAAAGGAATATTAGTAATTGCCAGAGACTTCCCAAATTTGGTGAGAAATATTAATCCACAGATCCAAGAAATTTTTTAAAAACCCAAATAGTGTAAACACAGGTCACATTGTTGAAAGACAAAAATGAAAAATCTTGAAAGCAGCAAGTGAAAAAGAACTAATGTGGAGGACAGCAGCAATAGCTTTAATAGTTTGACTTATCAGAAACAGTTAAGGCCAGAAGACAGTAAAATGACAGTCACCAGAAGACAACAAAATTGCCAACCAAGAATTCTAAATTCAGTAAAATTATTTTACAAGTATGAAGGTGAAATGAAAACATTCCTATATAAACAAAGATTGAGAGACATGTTGTTTAAAAGACCTGCCTTTGAAGAAACACTAAAGATGAAAATCCTTTAAGTTGTAAAGAATGGAAACCATAATCCACAGCAAGAAATAGAAAGTACTAGAAATGATAAATATGTGGGTGGACATAAACGGCTGTGTAATTTTTAAAGGGACATGAGATTATTTTAAAGCAATAGTACTAGCATTGTAGTGTTAAGATTGTAATACATATAGACATGTGACAATAGCACAAAGAAGGGTAAAGGAAATAGAACTCTCTTGGAGTAAAATTGCTGTATTTTGTTATAATTAATTCATTATTAATTTGAAGTTGTTTGTAATAAGTTGAAGAGCTATTGATATATTGTAACCTCTAGAACAACCTCTCATACCTAAAAAAGGAGAACAAAATCAACAGAGAAGTTCCAATTGCATGCTGAAGAATGTTTAATTGCAAAGAAGACAACAAAGAATGAAAAGAGGGGAGGAAAAAAAGATACATAGATAACAAATAGCCCAGTGGCTGATACAAATTTAACCGTATTAATAATTTCATTAAATATGAACATAGGGCTTCCCAGGTGGCGCTAGTGGTAAAGAACCTGCATGCCAGTGCAAGAGACTTAAGAGACACAGGTTTGAACCTTGGGTCAAGAAGGTCCCCTGGAGGAGGTCATGGCAACCTGCTCCAGAATCCTGCCTGGAAAATCCCATGGACAAAGAAATCTGGAGGGCTATAGGGTTGCAAAGAGTCAGACATGACTGAAGCGACCTAGCACACCCACATGAATACAGGAAAGATTCCAAAAAGTAAAGACTGAGAAAAGTAGTGACTGGGTACGTAATGATAATAAGCGATTATTGTTTAATATTGGAGATGTAAAGTCTGTTCTTGCATCTTCATCTGTTAAATACATACTTAAATATTAGGGGTGAAATGATATACCAACAATTTGCCTTAAAATGCTACAAATGGGGAAAAAAAAACTTAGAGAAATTGATGAAGCAATGACAGAATGTAATTTTGACTGACAGCCCCTTTGGGCTAATTTCTTGTCATTTTGACATACTACCACTTTTTGAGTGCTTTCTTTTAGAGCAAAATGTTCCAGGCTCACTTTCTTCCTTTACTGCTTATATTAGTAATCTATTGCTATATTTAAAAGAATTGCAGTAGTTGTCCCTTATCCATCATTTCTCTTCCCAAGTTTTAATTACCAGTCAACTATGGTCCAGAATATTCAATGGAAAATTCAAGAATAAACAGTTGATAAGTTTGAAGTTGCATGCTATGCTGAGAAGCATGGTAAAAATTCTGACATCCAGCTTTGTCTCTCTCCATCCTATCCGGAACATGAATCATATCATTGTCAAATGTACTCCACCAGTTAGACACTTCTTATAGGTTACCAAATCTGCTATAATAGTGTTGCTGTGATTGTGTTCAAGTATCCCTTATTGTACTAAATATTGACCTGAATGCACAAGAGTAGTGATGCTGGCATTTTGGATATGTCAAAGAAAAGCCATAACTGCTTCCTATAAGTGAAAAGATGAAAGTTCTAGACTTAACAGGAAGAGAAAAAAGTATGTACTGAGTTTGCAAAGATGTTCGTTAAGAATAAATTTCTGTCTGTGACATTGTGAGGAAGGAAAAGGAAATTTCTGTTTGTTTACTGTCATACATCAAACTGCAAAAGTAATGGCCACAATACTTGATGAATTCTTAGTTAAGATGGAAAAGGCATTAAATTTATATAAAATATTTTGAAAGAGAGAGACCACATTCACATTTTATTGCAGTATATTGTTATAATTGTTCTGTTAGTTACTGTTGTTGATCTCTCACTATGCCTAATTTATCAATTTAACTTTAACATAGGCATGTTCGTGGTGGTAAAAAACACACTATATCAAGGGTTCAGGGCAATTAGCAATTTCAGACATCCACTAGGCATCTTCGAATGTATCCCACACAGTTAAGGGGGACAACTGTACTCCAAACTTCGAGGCTTAAAGGAATAAGTATTCATTGTCTCATATAGTTTCTGTAGGTCAGAAATTTGTGAATGACTTGGCTGTTTTTTACTTTAGAGTCTCTCGTAGGGTTACAGTTAAGATATAGCCAGGGCCTTAACCTCTGGAGTCTTAATATTAAATTTGCTACTTCATAATGGTTTAGTCACATGATTGGTAAGTTAGTGTTTATTGTTGGTAGGAAGCCTTAGATCCTTACCATGTTGACCTCTTAGTAGTACTGTTTCAAGGCTGCAAGCCTCCCCCAGAATGAATGGTGCAAGAGAGAATAAAGTGGACACTTCTATGTCTTTTATGACCTCAAAAGTCATATAGCATAATTCCCACAGTATTCTTTAGGTTACACATGTCAGCCTTATTCATTTTTGGAAGAGATTCTATTAAGGGCATGAATACTAGGAAACCAATGGTCTTTGGGGACCCACGCTGTAGGCTACATTGCCCTAGAATAGGAATCTCCCACGAGCACTAGTTCCTTTTGATAGAGAGTGATATGTAAAAATCAAAATCTTGTCAATAAAGATCAGTTCAGTTCAATCGCTCAGTCACGTCCGACGCTTTGCGACCCCATGGACTGCAGCACGCCAGGCCTCCCCATCCATCACCAACTCTCAGAGTTTACTCAGATTCATGTCCATTGAGTCAGTGATGCCATCCAACCATCTCATCCTCTGTCATCCCCTTCTCATCCCGCCTTCAGTCTTTCCCAGCATCAGGGTCTTTTCCAATGAGTCAGTTCTTCACATCAGGTGGCCAAAGTATTGGAGTTTCAGCTTCAGCATCAGTCCTTCCAATGAATATTCAGGGTTGATTTCCTTTAGGATGGACTGGTTGGACCTCCTTGCAGTCCAAGGGACTCTCAAGAGTCTTCTCCAACACCATAGTTCAAAAGCATCAATTCTTCGGCACTCAGCCTTCTTTATAGTCCAACTCTCACATCCATACATGACTACTGGGAAAACCATAGCTTTGACTAGATGGACCTTTGTTGGCAAAGTAATGTCTCTGCTTTTTAATATGCTATCTAGGTTGGTCATAGCTTTTCTTCCAAGGAGCAAGTGTCTTTTAATTTCATGGCTGCAGTCACCATCTGGAGTGATTTTGGAGCCCAGAAAAGTAAAGTCAGCCACTGTTTCCACTGTTTCCCCATCTATTTGCCATGAAGTGATGGAACTGGATGCCATGATCTTTGTTTTCTGAATGTTGAGTTTTAAGCCAAGTTTTTCACTCTCCTCTTTCACTTTCATCAAGAGGCTCTTTAGTTCTTCACTTTCTGTCATAAGGGTGGTGTCATCTGCATATCTGAGGTTATTGATATTTCTCTTGGCAATCTTGATTCCAGCTTGTGCTTCATCCAGTCAAGCGTTTCTCATGATATACTCAGCATATAAGTTAAATAAGCAGGGTGACAATAATACAGCCTTGACGTATTCCTTTCCCGATTTGGAACCAGTCTGTTGTTCCATGTCCAGTTCAAACTGTTGCTTCTTGACCTGCATACAGGTTTCTCAGGAGGCAGGTCAGGTGGTCTGGTATTCCCATCTCTTGAAGAATTTTCCACAGTTTGTTGTGATTCACTAAGAATACTCATTGCCAATTGGTTATCATTTCTTCTAGGCACCATTGGTATACAGAGCTAAGAAATACATATATTTATATATATACATTGTGCTTAAATCATGCATTCATATTAATATTTCTGACTTAAATTTAGCATAACAGAGTTTTTACCTCTTTGATTTTGTTTTGCATCTTTATTTTTTGGAAATACATAAAAAATTTACTTTGTTAAAAAATCAGAATGTTTAGAGAAGTCTTTTAAATCCTTCCCTCTATACTCCTTTTCTACCTGTATCCAATTTTATTTGTTTTTTTTAATCTCTCCTTCAGTGTTTCATTTTGCAAATATAGATAAATACATGCACAAATACAGGTGCATGTACTTTTATTCTCCATCCTCTTCCCTTTCAATCTCCTATCTGTATAAAAGATAGCATATTATATATGGTGTTCTGTACCTTATATTTTCATTTAGCAGTATATCCTGGGTATTACTACATAACTTTACTTGCAGATTTTTTGTATTTTCTTATGTCTGAATAGGATTTGTTTTGCAGATATACTATTGAGAGTCTTTTTGGTTGTTGCCAGTCTTTTGCTAGATATAATGTGAGGTGAATAATCCTGTATCATTTCATACTTGTACCAAGTTTGTTGGTGGGGTAGATTGCTAAAGTAAGATACCTGGGGCAAAGAAAAAAAGTGTGTACGGTTTTGTTGGATATTTTGAAATTCCCCTTCATAGGTATTATGCCATTTTTGCTCTCCCATCGAAGATTCCGTGAGGATTAAATAAATTCATGTACATAGAGTGCCTGACACAATGACCATTTAATTGAAGATAGCTATTACCCTAAAATCAATATCCTTAGACCTTCATTGTCTAATGAATTTCAAGACTTCTCAATATTCTAAATACATTTCTATATACATATACATTTCATTTTATATGTAGCCCCTTTAATTATTTTGTGCAAAACCAAGCTTGACACTTTGTGGTAGAGCATTCCAAAATATTTATGTTTTAAGAGGTTGAAGAACAGTTGTTGTTCAGTTGCTCAGTTGTGTCCAACTCTTTGAAACCCCATGGACTGTAGCACGCCAGGGTTCCCTGTCCTTCACCATCTCCTGGATCTTGCTCAAACTCATGTCCATCGAGTCGGTGATGCCATCCAACCACCTCATCCTCTATTGTCCCCTTCTCCTCCTGCCTTCAGTCTTTCCCAGCATTGGTCTTTTCTAATAAGTCTGCTCTTCACATCAGGCGGCCAAAGTATTAGAGCTTCAGCTTCAGCATTAGTCTTCCATTGAATATACAAGGTCGATTTCCTTTAAGATTGACTGGTTTGATCTCCTTGCTGTCTGTGCAAGGGACTCTCAAGAGTTCTCCAGCACCACAGTTCAAAAGCATCAATTCTTGGATGCTCAGCCTTCTTTTTGGTCTAACTCTCACATCCATACATGACTACTGGATAAACCATACCTTTGACTATACAGACCTTTGTTGGCAAAGAAATGTCTCTGCTTTTTAATACACTGTTTAGGTTTGTCATAGCTTTTGTTCCAAGGAGCAAGCGTCTTTTAATTTCATGGCTGCAGTCGCCATCTGCAGTGATTTTGGAGCCCAAGAAAGTAAAGTCTGTCACTATTTACATTGTTTCCCCATCTAATTGCCCTGAAGTGATGGGACCAGATGCCATGATTTTATTGAAAAGCAATAAAGCCCCTGAAAGAACAATTAAATAGGACATCCTATTCTTTCATATGTTATCAGACATTGAGGTTTACATTTATAAAGTAGCAGTTTATATTGGAATGTTTCTGTCCTGTAAAATCATTCAAAATTATGGTGGCATATTCCTTCAAACTGCAGAATACTTTGGGAAAGTAATTATCCTCACTGAGCCTGCATTTTAATGTTTTATTTTTGGAACCACCTATGGTTTAATTTAGTTGAGTACAGGTTAAGGTGAAGGGCTCTAGTCTGCTCAGTGAGCACAGGCTATACCCCTCTGTCTCAAATATTGTAACTGGTTTTTTAGAAATGTTTTTGTTTTGATCTAAACAAGTAATAATTTATCTAAAATAAGTAGCTATTTAATAAAGGAAGAGTACATGTTTGTTAGTAATTTGAGTAAAACTAGATACATTTATTTTAGTCATTTGTTAAGCTTTTCTGCAAATTCTGTTAAATTATCTGCCAGTGCTTCATCATCTTTGTAACAGTCTAGATTTCTAAATTAGTACATGACACTTATTCTTTACACATGTAAATTTATTTCTAGGTGCTAACTGCCAAAGAAAGGAAAACTCAAATTGATGACAGAAACAAATTGACTGAGCATTTTATTATCACACTGCCGATGTTGCTGTCAAAGGTACAGTTTCCATTTTCAGTCTTGTGATAGTATGCCACCAAATTTGCTTTACTACACTATACTATTAAAGTAGTTACATGTTTTTCTTTGCTTCTTCTTCTAGTATTCTGCAGATGCAGAGAAGGTAGCAAACTTGCTACAAATCCCACAGTATTTTGATCTAGAAATTTATAGCACAGGTAGAATGGAAAAGGTAAGAAACTGTAAAATTGAAATTCTACTATTATAATCTGTTTTATTACCTGGATTATTTTATTTTCATGTAATTTATAGGCTTATTATGTGACAGATGCTTAGTTTTGTTTTTTGTTATTAATCTAAATATCATAGTTTTTTTTCCTCTGCAGCATCTAGACGCTTTATTAAAACAGATTAAATTTGTTGTGGAGAAACATGTAGAATCAGATGTTCTGGAAGCCTGCAGTAAAACCTATAGCATCTTATGCAGTGAAGAGTATACCATCCAGAACAGAGTTGACATAGCTCGAAGCCAACTGATTGATGAGTTTGTAGATCGATTCAATCATTCTGTGGAAGATCTATTGCAAGAGGTTGGTTTTAAAGTTAATGTATACATATAATAATTTTGGCTAATAATTATTCAAGGTAGCTGAGTTTGTAAATTTTTCCATTTTAAAAATGAAATTTAGTAGAATTCTCTTAACGGTTTCACAGCCTGGCAGCATTATTGCAGTTCATTTTATAAAGATCAGCCTTAGTTACACTTTATTTTTATTTTAAAAAACCTGTTTCATAACGGGCAGATTTTTTTGTTTTTTTCTTTTAAGGAAATTCTTTTTAAGGCCAGCTTTTTAGCTCATGTTTATTTCATCTTCTATTCCTGGAATCTAATTTGCATTTTAATATTACTGAACTATTATGATGTACTAGTGAATAGAACATGAAAATAAAGTGTGCTAATAAAGAATGGCTGCTCACCAGTGGTGTGCCTAGGAAAGCAGCAAGCACCTCCAACTGGTTACTTTTATGATTATTTCTGTGATTCCTGAGTGTTGCCATCTTCCTTCAATCTATATAAGGCAACCTGGAATTCCCACAGCTTTGTATGTCCTGACACCCAGGCTCATACGATTTCTTTTTAATCCCTTTAATCAATTTTCCCCTATTTTTAATTTTAACTTTTAATTTTTTAACCTGTTTTAAAATTTTCCTTGTGATTTTGCAGTTACACATGTAAGTGACAGTCAGTAAAATGTTTGAAATAACCATTAAAATCTTTAAAGTATATGTCCTTCCACTCCGCAGTTGCAAGGAATTTATCCTAAGGTATTAATCTGAAAAGGGTACAAAGTCATGTTTATGACATTGTTTAAAATGCAAAAGTGGTCATCTCTGGGTTTTGGACTTACAGGTGTTTATTTTCTGGTATTTTGCTTATTTGTACTTTATCATTTACCAACAGTGAATATGTACTTTTTGTATAATTTAAAAGAATTTTTCTTTATATGGTATGTATTAATACACGTTCATGTGAATTTGAGGATGAGTAAAATTTATGGTAGTGAGGTGCTATCTGCTTTCTGTTTATAGGGAGAAGAAGCTGATGATGATGATATTTACAATGTTCTTTCTACATTAAAGCGGTTAACCTCTTTTCACAAGTATGTCATTTTATTTAAAGTAGATTTAGTGAATATCCTATATTAGTTAACATAAAACAAACTGATTGTAATGTTTAACATCTGAGTAACAATGGGAAATTTTAGAGAAATATTGAGATCTAAATATTTTTATTATTCAGATTTTCTCAGGATAAATTTTGCGTTATTTGATTACTTACGGAGTAAGATTTATCTTTCAGCATGGTGAATATACACTGTACACTGTAAAAACTTGAAGATAATTAGTTTTATTAACAAATTAGATGGGCTTATTCTGTAAGCTAGAGTTTTGTAGGTATAATTTTCAGTTCATAGATCTTAGAAAGCTTGCTAAATAAGAATCACAATTTGACAAAAGCCATAAAAGTTATTTCCATATGCTTTTTTCCCTGAATTGTTCTTGTTTGTCTGTTTATTATTGTGTTCTTACTGTGTAGACAGAACAGTTGGATTTGAGTAAGGTAAAAAGGTTTCATATCAGTGAAATAGGTATCGTTTTCAAATTCTACTTTACATATCCGTTGTAATGAGACATGCTTATCTTCTCCATAAAGAGGGGGAAGTAAAATTTTGTTGTGAAAAAGAATATTTAGGTATAGCTCTTACTTTAATGAATACTTCAGAGTCATTTCAAAAGCACTGTCTAAAATCTAAGCCTTTTCTATATACACAAGTACATTTTTAGAATTCCATGGAGAAACAGACTCATATCTGAAAAAATATTTTGACATCTGAAAATAAAAGTTGACAACCAGTGTCAAAACTCCTTTTCAAGAAAATATTTTGATACTTGAAAATAAAAGTTGACAGCCAGTAATCATACTGTTTTTAGTAGTAGAGCTCATGAGAATTTAGTGTCAGTCTTACCTCATTCAGAAGTCCTCAGCCCATATAGACAGCTGCACTAAAGTTTTTGAACTGTGCTATATTTCCCTTACCCTGACTTTGTCTTTCATGTCTTTTGTTATCTCCGTCTTGTGATGATTACAGATCTCTTTCAAAAATATGCATGTATTTATACTTTGAAATTATAAATGAATTTGTTTAAATATGCTTTAAAATATACTAGAAAGAATGGTAACTTAAACATATGAAGTTTTATTATTATTGACTTCTCTTAATGAATTCCTAATATCAGCGTCTACTCTTTTTCTCTACCCACCTCTGTCCTCTTCTCTCCCTCTCATTCCCCTCTTCCCTCTTTTTTTCATTTCTCTCTCTCTCTCTCTCTCTCTCTGTCTCTCCCCCTCTTTCTCTTTTTCCTTCTAAGTTTGGAGACTTGAACATTTCCTTATGGAACTTTTACACTTCTACTGGAAAATGAGATTATGTTATTTTCCCCCACTGAAACTGAGCTCAACAAATTTAAACTTTACTCCACTCTAGAATAAAGTTAATGCATCTTTGTTTATTTTAGCGCTCATGATCTCACAAAATGGGATCTATTTGGTAATTGCTACAGATTATTGAAGACTGGAATTGAACATGGAGCTATGCCAGAGCAGGTAGGAGTTTATCATTATTCCTTCCATGTCGTTTTATTTATTTATTTGCTTATTTATTTTGGCTGTGCTGGATCTTAGTTGCAGCTTGCAACTCCATTGCAGGATGCATATGGGATTTAGTTTCCCAACCAGGGATCAAACACAGCCCTCCTGCATTGGGAGCACAAAGTCTTACCCACTGGACCACCAGCAAAGTCCTTCTGTGTCATTTTAGAAAGCTAAGCTTTTCTGAGATCATGTAGGATTATCAAAAGCCTTTCATGGAAACATAGTTGACCATGAAAGGCTTTTGATAATCCTACAACTCTTAAATGCAGCCACCTCCTTTGAGAATTATCACCTTAGTGATTGAGTGTTACAGATAGGTATATTTTACCTTCAGATTTGAACAGAAAAAAATAGAAAAAGTTTGCTATAATGTAGCAGAAGTTTAATATGAATAATTTTGAAGTAAGTATTGTTGCTCTTTTAGGGAAAATACCATTAATTAATCTAGAAGCAATTTCAAAACTTGATCAATGTAATATAATGAAAATTTCTGATCATGCGTGTTTCAGGCACTGTTCTAGGTATTGATAAGAGTAAGCCTTAGATATGGCTTAGTTTTTGTGGAGGAATCATAGTTAAATAAGTTTAGAGGCTTTTAGCAGATTTTAGACTTTTTTGTATTTATATGTAAGTTGGAGTGAAAAAGTGTCTTTAGTCTGAAAGAGATTCTGTCAGTTATCACACAGAGAATTAAGAATATAATACTTCTATATGAGAATTAAGTTGTGAGTTATTAATTAGCAATTATAATTACTGCTAATTAACAGTAACAATCTGTTGTTAAGAAGTAAGAGTTATTTTGTACATTGCAGACACTCATTCATATAGACCAAAATATTAATACTATCCCTGTGGTTAGGTACAGATGATGTTTAAGGGTGAGTTCATCCATTCCTGTTTTGATAATATGGAATTCTTAGATGACACTTCATTATACTAAAGCAATAAGAATGTCAATAGATGTAACAATTAATTATTAATTCACGTTAAAACTTAATTGCAGAAACCATGCTTTATTATTGCTATGATTAACTCTTAAGTTGTCTTTGATCTCCACTTTGTAGGCACTGTTAATAATAAATATCCCTGATTGTATTAGATGTTTTATTACAGTTTGTGCGAAAATGTTGAATATTTGACCCCTTGTTTGTTCTTCATTTATTGTTGACTCTTCCAGCTTTCATCCCTTTTTATCTCAGACTTTTCAATAGCCTAAATGCAATTCACTGATACTCTAAGCTGTGCTTCAGAGTTGAAATGATAGAGTTAAGATAATCTTTTTTTGGTCTACTTATTTTCCTCAAGAAGAGAATAGGAATAGCACTTTGCTGTTTTATCTGGAGATTATAACTATGTCTAAATTTATTTTTAATTCTCAATACCATAATTTCTTAGTGGTCTTTTTAAATTTTATTTATTTATAATTGAATGATAATTGCTTTATAATCATTATCATTTTTTGTTTTAGATGTCACTTGTTATAGTCTCACAATATTTTTTGGTGATTATGCTGGTTTTCTGTTATTTATTTGTACTACATATGCATTATTTACCCCCATCTTATTTTAATTTCTTTGAGTAAAAGAACATATTTATGTGACATTTGCTTTAGCTTTGTTAACTTCTTAGACACATTCTTTAAACTCTCATCATGTGTATACATTTTGAGTACATCATTACTAGATTGTACTCATATTCATTTTAGCAATTAGAAATTATTTAGCATTTAACAGCTCTTAGAAACATGTCTTTAGATACCCAGTATTGAAAATCCAAAACGTGAATTCAGTCATTTCTTCATAGGACCGTGAAAAAAAAAAAAGTAGAAGTGTTAGTCGCTTAGTTGTGTCCAACTGTTTGCGACCCCATAACTGTAGCTTGCCAGGCTCTTCTGTCCATGAAATTCTGTCCATTCTGTCCATGAACTTCCCCAGGCGAGAATACTGGAGTGTGCAGCCATTGCCATGCAAGCTTGCTTTTTTAGATTCCAGTTCTGTTCCTTTCAGAATCCAAAATATATATCAAAAAACTACCACAGTGTGTACTATTATTAAACCTCAGTTATGCTTAACATTTTGAAGATAGACTAAAATTTATTTACCAGCTGTTTCGTGGAACTGTATTGTTCTTTTATGGTTGACTGTTCATTTTCTATGGTAACCATTTCAATGAGAAGTTTTACAGTCCCACTCTTTGAGATTAACTGAATTCTTTTTTTCCTTCCTCTTTCCATGATCTCATTTCAGTGCTATTTTAACTATTACAGTACAATATGTAAAACCAAATTTTAAAAAATCTAGCTGTTCATAAAATACGTTTTTAAAGTTGAATTATAAAAAAAGTTATAATAGAAAAATTAACTTGTTTCCTTCAGTTCATCAGCTATTTCCCATAGTTGCACACTCACGTTTGCACTTGCTGTGTCCCTCTTTCTCTCTTCTCCCCATATAATAATATGCATGTTAAAAATAAATATTAATAATACTCTAGAATTTTTCTCTAGCCCTGGATCCAAGTCATAATAATGCATTACATTTTTGTAATATCTTTGGTGTTTTTTTTGGTCTTCTTTAAATCTGAATGGTCATTCTGGCTTGTCTTTTATGACATTTTGAAGAGTACAGACCAGTTATTTTATAGAATGTTCTCCATTTAGTTTTGTGTGATCTACATGTTTAGATTTAGATGATGCATTCTTGGCAGGAATGCTACACAAATGATACTCTGTTTTCAGTGAATCACATCAGGAAGCACATGACGTCAGTTTGTTCAGTATTGGTAATAATTAATTTTGATTACTTTAGTAAGTGAGGTCTGCCAAATAACTCCTGTGTAGAGTTGCCATGTTCTTTTTTAATGCGTAAGTAATCTGTGGGAAGATTCCTTAAGACTGTATACAATCCTGTTTCCTATCAAACTTTGACATAATAATTTGAGCATTCATTTATGATTTTGCCTGACTCGTTTATTACTATGATAGTCACAAAATGGTAGCTTAAGTGGTGATTTTCTTTTATTTTATATTTATTTGTTGGCCCTCCGTTGTAAGAAAGAGCTTTTCCTTACTCCCAATAGTTATATACTTATGTGTTTGTTCATTAATTTACCTTTTTAAATTTTAAATTTATTTTTAAAAATTTAGTAGCATAATGGACTTATGGTTTCCTGTTTTATTCCTATTCTGTTCATCTGATTAAAACAGTACTATGATTATTTATTTTGGTGCTCAAATTGTCATAGATTTAGCCAGACAGAATTTCTTTCCAGCCTGCTCCTGTGTGCTTTAAACATCTTTTGGGGCATTAACATACTTTCCGGCTCAAAAATATGTTCCAAGGTCTGTTTAGGCCCCCCTATGCTAATGAATTCTTAACCTATGGAAAACATGAGACTGACTGCAACTCCTTGACACAGTAGTCATTAGCTCGTTTCAGAATTTATTGTAGTATTCATACTTTTTTTTTTTGGTAAAAAAAATGAAGGCAAAAAAAATTAAATATTTAAATTCTTCTTATCCTGTTTTATATTTCTTATTAGTATGTCTGTAAGTTATCTAAAACTCCTCTTAGGCAATATCTAAGAAAAATTAAGTGTTAAAATTCTGCTTTAATACGTAATTCCAAGAATTATCTTACCATATTCTAAAAATTGAAAGCCAATAAAGAAAAATTCATAAGTTATTTTGGTAAATATTTGCTATATAACAATAGTGTGATTATACATATAAAAAAGGAAGTTAATCATGTCAGTAACTTTGGATCTTTCAAGCCATCAGTAATAGAAAATTTTAGTTTTGTGTTTATTATGTACAGTGTACTATTTTAAGTCTTTATATGCATACATTTGTTGAAGCCTCCTGACAACCCTATGGAATATACATCGTTATTCTCATTTTATTATTAAACTGAAGCAAATAGACATTAACTTCCCCAGAGCCTCATAACTGCTTCATACCTTATTAAACCAAGCTTTTAAATTCTTTTCATTGTATTTTCATATTTTCTACTGCTAGTTTGCTACTACTATTTATAGTATCCCATGCCTTCTGATGTTTGTCCCATGTCAAACTCTTATTATTTTGCATTTTTATATTTTTTTCTGAACTTCTTTTGTATTGTTCTAGTGAGAATTATGGGGAGAGATTAGATGCTGATACTTTATCATTGTGAACTGAAAATCAACACCTTTCTTTTTTTTTTTAATTTTGGCTATGCTGAATCTTCACTGCTGCACAGGCTTCTGTATTTGCAGTGAGTGGGAGGGAGCTGCTCTCTAGTTGCAGTGCACGGGCTTTTCATTGTGGTGGATTCTCTTCTTGCGGAGCACAGGATCTATGAGTTTCTAGAAGGTTTCAGTAGTTGCAGTTCTAGACTCTCGAGCACAGACTCAATGGTTATGTGCATGGGCTTAGTTGCTCCTGCACATGTGGGATTTTCCTGAAACAGGGATCAAACTTGTCTCCTGCATTGGTAGGTGGATTCTTTACCACTGAGCTACCAGGGAAGCCCTCAACATATTTCTTTAGACATAACATAGTATATGAGGTTAAGTTTAATTTTAGTCAAGTTATTGCTTATGATTATAATAAAGCTTATTATGTAAATAATGGGACCTTGTTTTCTCTAGAAGTATATGGATGTAGTCATGCTTTCCTTGAAAGACTACATACTTATTTCATTGACTGGGCATAAAAATGTTTTCACTTACCAACTTCTTACTATTCTTTGGGCATGCCATATCAGAACTTTTCGGAACATCTTCACGACCCTTCCACACACATCTTCTTAATTCTGTGGTCCTTATTGACCAAAAATGTGTTTGAGTGTCAGATTCTGGAGGTATAAGGATATCTTGTAAGCAGTGTTTAACCTCAGGAGACTTTTGATCTTTTTAAAAATTCTACCTCCTTAAGTCTCTTCCTGTCATCATTCTGATAGCCCTACTGCCATTTCCTTAGTTTCATCCTTCATATCTTCTCTTGCAGATCATAGTAGTAGCTGCCTATTTTGTCTTAGTAACCTGAGTTTCATCCTCTGTCCAGTCTAGGTTCTATTCCAGTAATTTTCAACTATATGTGTGTGTCAGAAAATGTTATGGAGTTGTTTTTTTGTTGTTGTTGTTGTTTGTAATACTGACATACTTTCAAATACCGTTCTGAGAAAAAATTAGTGTGATCCTTTTGGAAGGTTATTTGTCAGTCTCTTATCAAAATTAAAAGTGGACATACCTTTCATTGAGCTTTAGTAATTTGAGGAATTTAGACTACAGGTATGTACTTGGACATAGGAACAAAGATATTCATTGCAAAATTACTTATAAAAATTTAAAACTTAAAATAATTTTAAATGTCCAGGAACAGAAAACTGGTTATCTATGGAAGGACTGTTTTGACTCTGTATAATACTGTGTAGTCATAATTAAAAGAGTGGGGTTGATATTATTTGTTCTATAATATTCTCTGTGAGAAGAAATTTTATGAAAAAGTCAAGGAACAGAACAATGTAAATTTAAAAGGATGATAAGATTTATATATACATGTTCCTTTTGATTGACAGACTATTTCTGGAATGATACATAAGAAATTAACAATGACTTTAACAGTGGCTTTATTTGTAGTGGTCACAAAACTTAATTTTAAGGGGGTAGGTAATTTAGGAGTTTGGGATTAACATATACACAGTACTATGTATAAAACAGATAACCAACAAGGACCTTCTGTAAAGTACAGGGAACTATACTCAGTATTTCATAATAACCTATAGGGAAAAGAATCTGAAAAATCTGTGTACACACACACACACACACACACACACACGTATGTATTACTGAATCACTTTGCTATATACCTGAAACTAACACAACTTTGTAAATCAACTATACTTCAATAAAAAGAAAAACAAATTATATTGTTACAAATTTTACCAATATACTTACTGCTTTTTAAGTTTAAAAACCAGCTGTTTAAGACCAGTAGGGTAAAGGTATGGGGGAGGGGCAAGATAAGGGTATAGAATTGATACAAACTACAATGTGTAAAAGCCAGTTGTTTAGTAGTAAACACTGGCAAATGAAACTTTAGAAATATGTGCCATTTACAATAGCACCAAAAGACACAAAATGCTTAGGTATAAATCCAACAAAATATGTGCAGGGTATGTATACTGAAAACTATAAAACACTAATGATAGAAATCAAAGAAGATTTTAATGAATGAAGATATTTCGGGTTTGTGAATTACAAAGCTCTGTGTTGTTTAAATGTCAGTTCTCCCCAAACTGATCTTAGATTTAGCACAATTCCAGTTAAAATCTCAGCAAAATTTTTTTGTAGAAAGTGACAACTTGATACTAAAATTTATATGGAGAGGAAATAAAATAACCAAAAGAATGTTTTAAAAATGAATGAAGAAGATTCACTCTACTTGATTTCAAGACTACAAAAAGTTTTAGTGTGACATTGAAGAGAGGATGCTGCAGCTGCTAAGTCGCTTCAGTCATGTCCAACTCTGTGTGACCCCGTAGACATAAATAAATCAAAGGAACAGTATAGAGAATCCAGAGATAGACCCACACATATATGGTCAATTGATTTTTGAAAAAGGTGTCAAAGCAGTTCTTTGGAGAAAGGATGATCTTTTCACAAGTGATGCTGAAATGGCTGGATATCCATATGCCCCCCCCCCAAAAAAAAGAATCTCAGTTCATTTACTTAACTTAAAATAGACCAGAGACTTAGAAATCGCAGCCTTCAGTAGCTGTGGTTCCTGGGCTCTGGAGCTCTGGCTCAGTAGTTATGTGCAAGGGCTTAGTTACTCCACCGTATGTGGAATCTTCCCAAAACAGGGATCAAACTCATGTCTCCTGCATTGGCAGGTGGATTCTTTACTACTGAGCCCTTCTATTGTTTGAATATTTTGCTTGAGTTTTTCAAGCTTACAATTTAAAAAAAAATTATATAGTATGCATATTGGTAATACAACAGTGGATGATCTCTCATTCCCAAAACACGTGTAGGATTTAGGAATCTCTCCTTTTTATTAAATAATTTTTGTCACTTTATAACACTATGATTTGCTTCCATGTTTGTGCTTTTCTTGCATTCACTCAAAAATATTACTGTAAACTCTACTCTTTGCCACATTGATTCTTACTCATTGTTATACAGTAAAACTGACTTGTCTTCCTTCCTATGTAAAGAATTTTAACATATGTATAGATTTATGTGGTTACCACCACAGTCAGGATGCAGAACAGTTTCATCATCCCCAAAACTTCATATTATCCCATCACAGTCATATGCTTGCACCACCTACATAGGACTGCTGGAAATCACTCATCTGTTTTGCATCACTATAGTTTTGTCTTTCTGAGATTTCCAAATAAATGAAATTTTATAGTATAAACCCTGAACATAATGCCTTTCAGATTAAATCAGGTTATTGTGTGAGTCAGTAGTTAGTTTGTTTTTACTGCTCATTGTTAGTCCATTGTGTAAATAATTATGTTGGTGAAAAAGTAATTGTGGTTTCAAGCCATAAATTTGTAATCATTATAGCTAGGCTCAAACAAGTCTTTATTATTCAAAATAGAGACCACTACGATCAACACATTTTTGCCAATGAGAAATAAATTTGTTTATTCCTGTAGCATAAAAAAATCCATGCTTCAGGGTTTCAAGAACTCTTGGAAAGCATTTTCTGCCTCCTGCTGGTTGTGGAAGCATTTTCCTTGCAAAAAGGTATAGAGATGCTTGAAGAAGTGGTAGTCGGTTAGCTAGAGGTCAGGTGAAAATGGAAAATGAGGAAAAACAGCGTAGCCCAATTAGTTCAACTTTTGAAGCATTGATTGTGTGACGTGTGGTTGGATATTGTCATGGAAAAGAATTGGGCCCATTCTGTTGACCAGTGCCAGTTGCGATTCTTGCAGTTTTCAGTTCATTGCTGAGCATGCTTCTCAGATGTAATGGTATCGCTGGGATTCAGAAAACTGTCGTGGATCGGACTAGTAGCAGACCACCAAAGAGTGACCATGACCCCTTTTTGGTGCAAGTTTCGCTTTGGGAAGTGCTTTGGGGCTGCTTCTTGGTCCAACCACTGAACTGGCTGTTGCCAGTTGTCATATAAAATCCACTTTTCATAACACATCAGAGTCCAATAGAGAAAGGGTTTATTGTTGTTGCATAAAATAAGAGAAGACAACACTTAAAAACAACGATTTTTTTACATTTATAGTCAGCTTATAAGGCACCCATTTATGGAGCTTTTTAACCTTTCCAGTTTGCTTCAGATGCCAAACGACCATAGAATGGTTGATGTTGAGTTCTTGGGCAACTTCTCATGCAGTTGTAACAGGATCAGCTTCAGTGATTCTCTGAATTGGTTGTTGTCAACTCCCGACGGCCACTGCGCTCCTCATCCTCATTCTCCTTTATGAAACTTCTTGAACTGCCACATGCTGTATGTCCGTTAGCAGTTCCTGGGCCACATGCATTGTTGGTGTTGCAAGTCATCTTTGCTGCTTACAACACATTTTGAACTCGAATAAAAAAATCGAATTTGCTTTTTGGGTAACATAATTTCCCTAGTCTAAAATAAACAGCAAGTAATAAGTCTTTAGCAAAAAAACATAAAGCAAAAAATGTGCATTAAAATGGTGTACAACATAACCACATTTATTTAAGAATGTATTCCAGTATCAAATGGCAAAGTTCAGCAGTGCAAAACTGCAGTTACTTTTGCACCAACCTATGCATCACTGTTTTTAGTCATTCAGTTGAAAATATTTGGGTTGTTTTCAACTTTTGGCTGTCACCAAAAGAGCACTGTAAATATTTGTGTAGTATTTTGTTTGAACATAAATTTTCATTTCTCTAAAGTATATTCCCAGGAGTGTAATTGCAGGGTTTTATGGTAAGTATATGTTTAACTTTATTAGAAACTGCCAAACCACTTTCCAGAGTAACTGTACCCTTCTGCATTTCTGCCAGCAATGTATGAAAGTTCCAGTTATTCTGAATTCTCATCAGCACTTCATATCATCAGCAATTTTTACTCTAGCCACCTGAGTAGATATGCATTGGTGTTTCACTGTGTTTTTTAATGTATGTTTTCTTAATGCTAATGATGTTAAACATGTCTACATGTACTTATTTGCCAGCCTTATATCCATTTTGATGAAACCATGTTGGTTATTAATTTTTACCTTAAAGGTTCTTTTTATTCATGTTAACCAAGTCCAAATATGATAAATAAAAAAAACCAGTTTGGGATATTAGAAGCACACTAGTATTAAGTTCAGTTCATTCTTTTGACATGCACTTGTCCACTAAAAAAATTTTATCATCCTTCCCCTTAAAGTGTCTTACAAACAGAAAAAAAGTAAGAGTCTTAGTTTATCCCAGTCATTATGTGTATTTTCAGAATTTTATTACTTTGCCAGGCAAAGGGGGAACATAGCAGGCTAGTGCCTCAAGAACTGTGCACCCAGGTTTTCAGAATTTTAAACATGTCCCGTATATGTAGATGATATATATCTACACATGCATATATATTACATAGAATTTTTCCCATTCTTAGTGTCATAATCATTTTTCCTATTATTAGTATCTTGTCAGATTTTATTTTCCAGGCAAATTCAGTTTTTCAAAACTTTAAACTTTCTAAGATTTTCTCTCTTAGTCTTAACTTACATGTAATAAATACAGTTCACCTTCATCTCCAAGATATATCATTAGTTATAGGTTGAATGATTCTCATTGATTCAATCTGCTAATCAAAGATAGAGCTAGCTCCTTTAAATAGATTAAAGTAATTATTTTTTTAAAAGGGCTAATAAAGAATTTTTATGTTGGTTAAGGTAATACTAGCTGCTATAATAATCTTAGTATCTCAGTGGCTTAACACAATAGAAAGTAATTTCTCACTTACATAACCATAAAGCACAATTACAGGAAGTAGGTGTCACTGCACAGCCAAGTCATTCAGAGACCCATGGTCTCCTGGATTGTTGGTATCTTGGCTGGCAGATAGAGATGGAAAGGATGAAGAAAGCAGTCCTGCTTCTTAACTAATTTTTGCGCAGAAGTGTGCAGTATACATTACTGTGTCCTTCTGGGAACATCATTACCTTGTGCAAAAATGAGGTCAGAAGAGTAGGGTTGGAAGAAATTCTTGGGTCGGGAGACTAGTACTTCGTATTACTCAGTTCAGTTCACTTCAGTTGCTCAGTTGTGTCTGATTCTGCGACCCCACGGACCATAGCACGCCAGGCCTCCCTCCATCACCAACTCCCAGAGTTTACCCAAACTCATGTCCATCAAGTCGGTGATGCCATCCAACCACTCATCCTCTGTCGTCCCCTTCTCCTCCTGCCTTCAATTTTTCCCAGCATCAGGGTCTTTTCAAATGAGTCAGCTCTTCGCATCAGGTGGCCAAAGTATTAAGAGTGATGCTTCAGCATCAGTCCTTCCCGTGAACACTCAGGACTGATTTCCTTTAGGATGGTTGGATCTTCTTGCAGCCCAAGGGACATTCAGGAGTCTTCTCCAACACCGCAGTTCAAAAGCATCAGTTCTTTGGCACTCAGCCTTCTTTATAGTCCAGCTCTCACACATCCATACATGACTACTGGAAAAACCATAGCCTTGACTAAATGGACTTTTGTTGGCGAAGGTCTCTGCTTTTTAATATGCTGTCTGGGTTGGTCATAACTTTCCTTCCAAGGAGTAAGTGTCTTTTAATTTCATGGCTGCAGTCACCATCTGCAGTGATTTTGGAGCCCCCAAAAATAAAGTCACCCATTGTTTCCACTGTTTCCCCATCTATTTGGTATTATTAAAAGATCCTTTCCAGAGTCAGAGCAGTGTTAGTCAAGAAAAGGCAGAAGGGCTATCCTGCTCCTAGGTTAGAATTATCATTTGGCTTTTTCAGTTTTTAATTGCTTGTCTTTCTTGTTTTACCTGTACTACAAAAAGGTGAAGTTGCTAAATAAAAATGACTTTCAGATTTAGGATAACATTGCTAGTTTGGGAGATAAAAATCAATATGACTGATGTAAAGCCTGGAAGAAAGAGTTCTGAATTTTCTTTTGAAGTGTGATCAACTACATTGTTACATAATTATAACTGTGAGAAAGTAAAATGTTTCCCAATCAATGAGAGTGAGCTTTTTATTTTAAAATAATACTGTGGAGCCCTTCTGAAGTAAACATATAATGAATACCATTGTATTGAAAATTAAAATGGGGATGCTGTATAGGTATTGAAGTGACCTGTTTCTTCTAAATCTAAGAAACTTGTGTATTACTTTGAAATACATTTTGAGTAATTCCTAGTATATAGGTCATAGAAATGTAGAATGAAAAGAAATATTTATAATGATTAGGATAGATATAACCAAAATTAAGCAGATCTTCAATAATACTTTTTTCCATATCTTAATTTCCCATTGATTAATGTTTTTTTGTATATCACTTTTCTAGTAATCTAACAATACAAATAGTTTCAAATTCAAGAAAAAGTTTTAAATCACACAAACCACTTCAATACTTTTTTATAAGGTAGAAGTTATCAGAGGGTGTCTCAGGACCAGAAGTGTACCATATTGAGTATCTTCTAAGTGTAGTAAGAGGATTTCTTTAGCATTAATGTTCATAAGTTGACGGTGTTTCAGTAAGTCTTGTTTCTAGCATTCTGACATAAATCAGGCATTTAATTATCATGTTTAATAAAACCTTGACATCTCATTAGTACTGTATGAAAAGCAGCACCAGTCATCCTTCTAATTCTGATGAGTTATTTTCAGAGCTGAGAAGATGCACTGGATCTGAAACCTGAAATTTTTAAAGTAAAACCAATCAAATTTCTACTTCCTGAAGCAGTCCACTTACTGATCTCTCTCTTGATTTATCTTATACATATATTCATTCTTATGATTTTTAGTCTATCTAGAGGGGAAAATAATAGAGACACTATAATAATGGAGTATCATATCTGATATGCTTTATTGCAATAGAGATCTATCATGTTTTCAAACAGAAATGTTAATAAAAGCCCTATCCAAAATGAAGTTTTCTTTTTTATTAATGTTTTTAATTTTTATTTTCCTAAACTCTACTGTTTGCCTTGCTGAAATATATGGGTAAATATTTTACAGAATAGGGGTTCAGTGCTAATAAAAAATGAAAAGGTGCTCATCTGCATTGATAATTAGAAAAATATAAATTAATACCACATTAAGATACTACTCATGCATAAAATAAAGTCACCTGATGTAAAAAATGTGATGACATCAAATGTAGATAAAAACATAGAGCCACAAGACCTGTCAAAGAATATTAGATATAACCACTTTGGATAAAAATTTGGTACTATCTCCTGTAAAGTTAAATACACACATACCCAGCAATCCTGTTCTCAGAGCAGAGACTCTCAAAATGTGGTCCAGGGAGCCTGGGAGATTTCCAAGGCAGGCTCATAAGGTCAAACTATCTTCATACAAGAGAAAGATGTCATTTGCTTTCTCTCACAAGTGCAAATTGAAGTATTTGGTGTTGTATCAAATAATATCCACATTTATCTACAAACACTAATCTGTGACAGAATTTTCTTCATATACTTCAGTCATTAAGTTTTATATATGTTTATGCACATTTCTGTGTGAGTGTTACGAAAGTGTTACGAAGTTATGAAAAACTCTAAACAAATTAAATAATCATTTAAGTGTAACATTTGGATAAAAGTTTCTTCAATCTCTTCTTAAAAATTTGACTGAGTAAAGTATTTATGACAATGCATTTTTGTTTAAAGCATAGTGTATTGGGGTCCATATTTATTGAGATACATTATATCTGTATTCTCTAGATTGATTGGTTGGTTTGTCTTTTTAAACTAAATATTATTTTGTGCATTCTTATTAATTCTACAACTATTTGGACTTGAAACTTTATTGTAAGATAAAAACTATGATAAATATTATTCTCTTAATATTGTACAAACGTAAATTATGTCTCATTTGTTTGAATTTTTTATTTGATACAGATAGTCGTACAGGCACTGCAGTGTTCCCATTACTCGATTCTTTGGCAGTTGGTGAAAATTACTGATGGTTCTCCTTCCAAAGTAAGTAAGAGTTTCCGTAGGCAGAAGGATTATTACTAAAGTACAGTGATCTTGCTTAACTCATTATATTATTTTTATTACTATAATTTTAATAAAATATGTAATTATTGTTATCAATTCTTGTTTTATCCTAAACACACATATATATATATATATTTTACATCTTTGAAAGATAAACAGTTTTTCAAGCAGTAGCCACAGAATTGTATGTATACGTGAAGTTTAAATTCCTTTAAGAAATAACTGTACTTGAAACCAGAAGAGCTTTGATAGGTGATATGCTGTAAGAAAGAGAATAATATTGAAAGACAATAGTGTGTAGGTTTTAGTTCTGGCATTATGGCACCTTGGGGCCCAAACTAAACAAACTTGTTTGTGAACATTTTAAATCATTGGATAAAATTTTTTTTTTTTTAATTTTTAACTTACCCATGACCATGCAAAACAAAGAGAAAATACAAACCAGAACTTAAGTGAAATTCAGATCCCAGAAAGTCAAGCAGAGTACTGCTGCTGCTGCTGCTGCTAAGTCACTTCAGTCGTGTCCAACTCTGTGCGACCCCATAGACGGCAGCCCACCAGGCTCCCCCGTCCCTGGGATTCTCCAGGCGAGAATACTGGAGTGGTTTGCCGTTTCCTTCTCCAATGCATGAAAGTGAAAAATCTTGAGAATATTTGCTAATCTAGACAAGTCCCAAAGCCCTCCTGAAGAGGACTGTCTAATAAGTAGCATGTCCCTTGATAAAGTTGGGATCCCAAAAAGAGCTACTCCCAGCATGAGGTTAAATTAGAAATAAACTCATACCAATTCCATTCATGAGGGAATAAATAAGATTTGGATTATGTTCTATAATGGTAGTATCCCCAAGCACCTAAGAGAATCAAATACAAATCCTTTCTGAAGGAAGTTGCCTCAGAGAGTTTTTCAGAGTTTTAAGAAAAATGAGCTCATATTAAAAAGCCAACTTTACTAAAAAGACTAGAAACCATGAAGAGATTCAAAGTAAAAAATATTTTATAGATTGAAATTATCAGAGTCTCTTTATTTGGTTCTTTATCAAATGTGTGCTCTTTGGGCATATGTTCAAGCCCCTTTGATTTCATAACACAATTGAAATATATTTATTTTGTATTTATGTCAGATAATTTCAATCTATAAAATATTTTTTACTTTGAATCTCTTCATTTAACAAAACAGAAGCTATTTAACCAGTAACAATGTTAATAATACATTTCCATATAGAACCAACTACTTGATACAGAGTATTCTTTTCTAGGAGAAAGAATTTTTTTTCTTTTTGTCTTTTCTGTTGAATGATTGGAGGATTTCTGTGCCTTTGGAAGTAATTGGGAGTTCTGTTCATTTTCAGTTAGAAGGAGGTTGATACATTTGTTGGCTTTTTGGTTTTTTTCTATTTTATTAAAAGTTTTAGTCTTGAAAAGCAAAAATCAAGGTTAATCTTCTTTTATTGGAAACAAAAACCACTTTAAAACTATATAACATTTTCATGTTTTTTGAAATATTCTTTTATATGAAAAGATTAAAGGAGAGTGTATATATGTAAGTTAAAATTTGAAAGCAAGAGTTTATATGTTATGCATAATTAGTTTATTTGAATTTTTCACTTAGTTTATTTGACTTTTATGTTGTTTTCCACTGAGATCATTTTGATTGTCTGAGTTATTTGTATTTTAACTGAATGTTGATAACTGCATTTTAGTAAATTTGAAATATACACTAGCCTAAAACTTTAGCATAATTAGTGGTTATTTCCTTCATTTAATTTAAATTTTGTCCCTTTACAATTAAATTCCATAATTAGAGTAAGAATCTATTCTTGGACCTCCTTCTTTGAATATTTTGTTTTTTAACCCCAACCAGAGATCGAACCCATGCCCCCCTGCATTGGTAGCACAGAATTTTAACCACTGGACCACCAGGGAAGTCCAGAATATTTTGTTTTTTTTTAATCCTGTTGCAGCAGAGCTATTTTGAGATTCTTTGCCTTTGCTGTGTAATTTTCATCTCATATATTCTCCTAATGAAAATAGCTTCCTTTTTGTTGTTAGTCATTCTACTGATTTTGTTTTTGTCATTGCCACAATGGCAATGCAGATTTTTGTAGCCAACATTGGTTTTCTTTATTCCAGAAAGTGTGCCCTAGCACCTTTTAGATGCTTTAGTGTTCATTGATTTCCATTTTGGTTTTGTGTGCATTTATATCACATGTGAAATTATCCTTACTTAGCTGTATCTCAGGATGTTTCTTCTCACTTTGAAGTTGTTGGTAATTTTTGTAAACCAAAGTATATTTAGTAATCATGTATTGGTTGTGTCTATAGTTTAAAACTGATTCGCTGAAACTGATAACCTTATAAAACATGAATCTTTAGGATACACACAAACTTGAAAAATTAATCTTCCACTGCTAATATTTTTTTCTTTTAAAATAGTTACTTTAATGATTCTTATTTATAATAATCACAAGATCAGGAATTGTCAAACTTTCTAATCCTCTATATAATATAGGATATCTTTGAAAATGTATGAGTCACATACATAAACTTTGTATACATGAATCTGTATTAGTAACATCCCACTTGGTAAGATATCAAATTCCTAAGTATAGACTCGGCTACATCATTAAGTTATGAAAGTAACCTTGAGTCAAGTCACTTAAATAATTTTAAAATAAATAATTTATATCAAAGCATTTTATCAGTTGTAAAGGGCTTTCCGTATTCTAGTAACAACTGAAAAATCATTTATCTGTGTCTCACGTTACTTTGTTATGAAGTTTATAGTTGTGTGTCGCCAATCTTTTCTAGCTCTAGAATTCTACAACCTATGCTAAACTTAAAAACCGCTATACTGAAGATGTTTGGATAAATATACAAGAATCTTAACAGTGATTACCTCTGGGAAGTAAAAATTGTTTGGGGGCAGGCATAAGGAGAGAAATTTACTTTTCCATTTATACCTTTTGATACTTTTTGAGGGATTGTTTTTGTTGTTGATATTTATGGTGCATATTAATATCTTAAAAATTAATTTTTTAAAACTATTACTATGAAAATTTTTTTATTCTCCATCTTCTAATCTTAAGTTTTGGTTTATCACAAATAACTCACTGAGTTATTGGACTTAGATGAGTACTAAAAAAGTACATAGTATGTTCTGTATCTTACTTGCTGTTATAGCATTCTTTTGTTGTTTATAAGTGTAATATTAAAGCTATAAAGGAGTTTGAAAATAATTTGATGAAACCTATAAGGGGACGTTGTTATTTTTACCTGTTTGTATTTTACATGTTATTAATCATTTTAATATAAATGTTCTAATTTGATTAAATCTGCTTAATTATCCTATAGAGTGGATATTATAATCCCATTTTTACAGAAAAGGAACCTAATACTTAACAAAAATTGAGAGTTGTCTAAAATCACACTTAGAGCACAAGTCTCTGAATCTCAACATACTGTCTTTCTGTTACTACTCCTTAAAATCTTGTATTATTAAGCTTTTAATACAACTACTTTTTATGGAGTTTTGTCGTAGTTGGTTTTTTTAAAAGCAAATTTTCTAAGGACACATTGGTTGATTCCTTACTGAACAATATCATTTGTCAGTTGTATATTGAAAAAGTATGACACATGGCAGTTTTCTGTGGTCATTCTGTATCCCTCAAAGTATTTAAATGAGAAGTTACCATGATTTTTAAATGGCTCAGTTTGTAATGTCAGTGCTTAAAGTATATGGAAAACTTTGCTAATGAAGCACCTGAAATTCTCTGTCCTTTTTTCTCCCCTTTAATTTGTTCCCTGAAATTTAAATGTAATACAGCAAACCCTTTGGGTCTATATATTTAACATTTGTAATATTGATTTTGTAGAGGTAACATGAAAGTCTTACTACATGAATTAATTTTGTTTTTTTTTTATTGTTGAATAACTGTTAATATAGAATGAGCCATTTATTTAGTGAGGAACTGGCCACCTGACTACTGTTTTTCTCTGCTCATTTTTGTTATATTTATAGAAATTCATTTAAACCTCTGAAAAGGTCACTTATATTTTTAATTAATAAATTATGCATGTTTGGTTTTGGTGTAAAATATAAGGTAGAATGGTTTTCATAAATTTGAGCTTTCTTACTTATGTGTTCATTATAAAAACTATATACACAAAATGAAATTTCCAAATCTTACTACCTGTTAATATTTTGATGTATTTTCTTTCAGTACTTTTTCTTACATACTTTTCAGTCTTACTAAGATTATGATGTATTTATAATTTTGTGTCTCTTCAATTAACATTCTTCATGTATTTAATGTTTATAGATAATATTTTAACATATGCATGATAGTACATAGTGTAGTTTATAATTTATTTTACTGCTCTCTTGGATATTTAGATTGTTTACACATTTTAAGTAATAAAATTCTGTGATGGACATTCTGGTGCAAAAGCTTGTTCTGTGTTTTGCATTTTTTCATCTTACATTCTTGGAAATGGAATTGCTTGGTCAAAGATTGTACATACTTTTAAGGGTTAAACATTACCAAACTGCTCTTTAGTGAATACTGTCTAAAATTTACTTTTCTTCTTTCTCTGTTGTCATGAACACTGTCATTTGGGGGATTATGAATGGTAGTTATATTTGAAGTTTAAATTCAAATTATAACTTAACAGTGAACAGTATTCTATAAAATGAAGTACATGAGAAGACTGTGTCAAGATCAGGATTAGATCTTTATTTAAAATGGAAGTCCACTGGGTTTTACCGATGGGTATTTCCTCTGTTCCCCTAATTTCCAGAGTTGAACCTCTTTGGCTATCTCACAGGTCAAGCTCAGTATACTTTGCTCGGGTGCCCCCTAGTGCTGGTCCTGTAGAAGCAGCCTTCAGTTTCTCTTCTCTGTAGCAGAAAACACACTTCTTCCTTCAGCTCCTTCTGGACATATACGAGACATTTAAAGAGCCAGGTAAATAAGACTTAGGGCTGAACTAATGCCCCTATTGCCTTTTTAGGCCTGGGGATCTAGAATTTATCCTCAATTTTTTTTTTCCTCCTGAGAGGAGCTGTCCTGCCCTCTGTAGTCTTAAATTTGTAGTGCTCTCTGCCTTACCCTGCATGTTTCTATTCTAGACAGCAGTAGGAATGGCCTGGGGGAAACATCCCTGTATTCTGGACCCAGGCTTTATCCTTAAGTCTTCAAATTAAAGAAAATCTACATCCCTCAGGGAGCTACAAGTCAAATTATTAGTGAGAAGTATAGCATATTTATTACAAAGTTTGTTCCTCCATTACACTCTTGACTGAAGGTTCTCCTCTGCAAATTTCAACTTGTTTACCTCCAAACAGTTAGGGTAAAGATAGGACTGATGGTGGCCAAGGCCCATGAGGAGAAATGTTTAACCTTGCTGTGTATAAAAATCCACAGTCTTCTTTCTAGACCTCTTTCTCTCCCCTTCCAAGTCCTATAGAGCATTAATATCTGTGAATACGAAAGAGATAGCTCACTTAGGTCCTTGTCCCCAAACTCTTATAATAACAAAATACAGATAATATACCTCAGTCTGCAGAGTTCACTGCTTTGAAGGGGAAGGGAATGAGGCCAACAGCTGGCAACAGTAGCTATCCCTCTAGGAATAAAGTATACAACCGTTTTGCTTCATTCTTTTCTAGATCTCCCCTCCCCTACCTTTTTATTTCTTAAGAAGTCTATCCTCAATAACTATCTACTTGGTTTTAGTCTTAAGCCTTTCCTTTTTACTGGTCCATGACTTCAGAGTGATTATTTTATAGCTTTGTTTCTATTAATAGTGTGTCCAGTCTCAAGTGCCTGAGTGGCTGGTCTAGGAAAGTTAGGAGGGAAAGATCCAGGACTTGTTTTATATTCATTTCTTTTTCAGCTCCTGGAGGGTTCTTTTTTTGTTTTGTTTTGTTTTTAAACTGGAATACTTAAGTAGATGGCTAAACTCTCAACTTGTCCAAAATTTTATTAGACTCTAACATTCTAAAAATTTCTGGAAATCATAAGTATGTTCAACTTTGAGGGGCATGTACAATTCATGATTCCAACATCTTATTAAGAATTCCATACTGTGTTTGCAACCCTGTTCCTGGGCCTCTACTTTTTGGAGCTTGCTTTCTGGTAAGGAATGCCTTCCCACCCCTTGAAGGACAGCATAAGGCTTCCTCAACTTCACTAGCCTGTTTATTTGGATGCTGTTTTTACTTGCACGGGGACAGTGGTCTTTAAAGTGCCACTTTATAAATACTCTTAACTCCTAATTTATTTAATACCTCAGGATCTAAGCAGTGAGCCAGGACTGAGAAGATCTATTCTAAATAACAATTATTATAATGTAAAAATGTGTTTTAACTGTTTATTAGAGGCTGAAAGCAATGTTAACAATATTTAATGCTGTGTGGTGTGGCCAGATATTTTTTAAAAATAATATTTAAACAAAGCATAACACTTCCACTCTTCAGTACAGAAATTGGAAATCTTTCTCCACCAAAATTAATTATAAAGGAAGTTTACTTTCCTGTCAGGTCATTTATTTGAATAAAAGAATGTAAGTATTTTATATTATTTAATATTCCCTGAGTGATAAAATAATCACTTTTCCTTTCTGCAGTAGGTTTTTTATTTTGAAAATGTTTTTTCCAGTGGCCATTCTGTAATTACTAGGTATTTGTTGAAATGATTTCTTCTTGCTAACCCAATTTATATATATATAAGAAACTTTCAGTTTATAAATAAATAATATCTTTCCAGCATTTTTTGTGTTGAAACATGGCCTTTGGAGTTAAATTGAGTTTGAAGTTTGGCTCTATTTCTTACCACCTGTGACAAAGGTATACAAATTACTTTACATTTGAACTTTAGTTTGCTAATAAGTGATATTCATTGCTGGACAGGGTTGTTGGGAAGATTAAATTAAAAGAAATGTTTTAGTCAGCAATAACTGTTGCTTTGATAGCATTAAATTGCAGTCCTAGCCTGTGCTTTCCTAGTCTTCTCTCCTGCCAAAACCAAAAATTAATGCTAAATGAACTGTTATATAAAGTTATGGAAGTACATAAACATGCTCAGTGTCTAGTGTAGGTTTGGAATATAGCATGGTAGATTTTGTCCTCCATCTGTATTTTGAAAAATTTGAGAATTCACATCTCTTGCTTTGCTCCTAACAGTCACTACTTTCCCCCTGTCCCTCTGACTCCTCCTTTAGCTTCCTGCATCTTTGTACACCACAGAAAAGAGAAATCAGAAGACGTTTTGGAACTACAGTAGGCAGCTTAAGGGTTCCTAGATCAAGTGGATTACCCTTGAGGCAATGGCAGGAGGCAGCAGGTGGGGATTCAGATCACCAAGAAAAGCAACACTGAAAACTAGGTATTACATTTGGGGTTTTAAAATCCAGTATTTTACTGTATATTCACAAAAGTGGCACATTCTCCTTATCTTCAGAAGAGAAGCTAGTAGCAGTTACTCGTGAATGAAAGCAGTTTCAAAGATATTCCATAGGGTTTACCCTATAGCAGTGGTGAGGCTTTTGTCTCTTGCCCACTGATGTGTCCCAAGTGGATGAATTACCTAAATATGTTTCTGTCATATTTACTATGGATAATGAGTTAGTTGAGCTGAAAAATAATTTAATGAACGTTATGTTAGTAATGATGCTAAGTACATAAAAGTATAATGCAGTTTATATGTCCAAAGAGCTTTGTAGCCCAATACAAGCTAGACAAACTGTATAGCCCATGGGGCAAATCTGACTAGACACCTGTTTTTGTAAGGAACGTTTTAATGAAACACAACAATGCTCATTCATTTATGTGCTGCTTTCTTGTTCAAAAGGCAAACTTAAGTAGCTGTAACAGAGACATTATGACCCACAAACCCTAAAATATTTACTATCTGACCCTTTACCCAAAAGTTTTGCCAGTACCTGGCCTAGTAGAGTAACCCCTTGGTCTTGTTTTTAACTAGCTTAGTTTCATGCCCCATTTTTTAATCACAAAAAATGTTTCACTAAATTCTTAACAGGCTTTATTCTCATATTCTAAGATCTTTGGCCTGATCTAGGTCCTTATTTCACAACTTCCCATATTTTACTTCTGCACACTCTGAAAATGTATAATTGTCAGATAATGTTGAACTAGTTTTAGATATTTATTGCTAGTTTTTCCATGGCTTCAGTTTCTATGATTATCTAAATCATATTTCATAGTTGTGGATAAAAGGGCAGCCAAATGTAGTCTGCCTCTAGACACATAAAATTATGATGCAAAAATGAAAGGAAATCACCCATTTAAATCTGCCTGTTTGGGTCTTCCAGGGAGTTCAGTGGATGACTTTGCCTCCCAATTCAGGGGGTGCCGGTTTGATCCATGGTCAGGGAATTAAGATCCCACATGCCCTGTGGTATGACCGAAAAACAAAAAATCTGTCGGGATCTTCATGTTTTGTGTGTTTATGAATTAAACCCTTATCTTGCCTCACTGACTATAATCATGTTGAGATACTTGGCTCTTAAAGGACATTTTTCATCCCAAGATATTAGGGTAAGTCAAGTTTGAGCCTTTGTACCTTTAAGAAAACTTCTAATATAGTTTATATGATAAGTCCACCATCTTAATTGTGCCAGCCTTATTTGGGGCTCTTCTTTGTTGAGATTTTGCTGACTAGGGTATATTTTCAAAACATCATGTTAGTTCATTAAGAGAGATTTCTTTTTATTTTTAACAATAAATCACTGAAAAACTGAAGGTCTTTTAGCCCTTTCACATTTGAGTATATTGGGTTTCAATCTTCTGATTCTTGGTTTCACTAAATCTACAGGGAAGCAAAAGCTTCTCTTAGTGAAGCAACTTGCAAAATGCATATAAAAGAACATAGCCAAGATATTATAATTTAAATCTCAGTGTCATCTTTTCACTTGACTCTTTTGAATTCCTTTCCATAACTACTTTAGGAAAAGTGCTTTTAACCCCAAGCTGCTTTCTGAAAATAAAAGAAAATACTGGTTTCATCTAGGGAAAAGCATTTAAAAGGAGGCACTGTATTCTTAGTCTACATTCTCTTATATGGACTGAGAGAAGAGATTACTGTTCTAACTCTGCCTTCAGTTTTTATCACTATAATGCAAATACTCTGGCTAGAAAGAATTTAAATAGAAATCCCATCATGTTCAGAGTGTTAGAAGCACTCCCTAAAAATTTTAGTCACTTAAAATTACAGTCTATTACAGATAAGTTAGCTCATGTGTTGTTCTTTTTCAGTGTCTTTTGGGTTGACCTGCGTTTTTGTTTATAATACTTTTTGAGTAATTTGAGTTTTATATTTCTTAGCTCCATAATGCTGCCTGTTTCTTCAGTATATTAATTTTCCTGCATTATAAAAAGTCACTATAGCAAAATGGTTAGGACTATAGACTCTGGAGGCAAACTGTTCTGATTAATTTACTGCCTCACAAAGACAAAGCTTTGTCTTTGGGTCTGCGTTTAACATTTCTGAGCCTGTTTCTTCATTTGTAGAATCGAAGTGATAATATCTATACACGTCACAGTTGAATTAATATGTGAGAAGCTTAGATTAGTGCCTAGTACACAGTAACTGCCAATAGATGTTAACTTTATGTAGTGTGAGATGCTAGCATAATGAGGTTTGTAGGAAAATTATAGGATGAATAAATAAAGCACAGTGTTCTGAAATCCAAAAGAACTAAAATTTTGTTCTCAGCTGTTCAGAGGAATTTACTATTTGAGATTAGCTACCTCTGTTAAATATACAGTATCTATGCCTGTTTACCTAAAATTGTTGGTACTTAAACTTCTCTCAGTGGGTTCTAACTGATTACAATTAAGTTAACTTTCTTGAGCACTGAATATTAAAGTTCTATCCAAATCTATGCTAAACTTACTGCTAAAAAAGCTTCTATTTCCTTAGTTGTTTTCCATTTCTACATTCTTAAAATGCTACTGCTGATTAGTAAGCAATCAGTAGGTTGCTTACCTAGTTGTGATGTTAAATTTACAACTTCTCAGATGGATTGGCAAGTAATCATTTTATATAAGGCACATCTGCTTTATGACTGACCTTTAAAGGAATCTTTTGTCTCCAACTCCAGCAATAGCTGATTCCCTAGACTGCTTCAAACTGCACAGTAACCATGAAATTTAAGGGAATAAAGGAGCATTAATGCCTCCTGGCATCATTTTTAACTATATTTATTGTGCAGTAAAATGAACACATTTATTTGTCTCTTGGATTGTGCTATCATCTGTATTATGTGTACTTGGATATTATTCAGCAAGTATTTACTATATATCTGCCCATGTGCCAAACACTGTTTTAGGTACCAGCAGGAAGAGTGAACATTCATCCTTTGAATACTAGGTTTACCAGTTAGCACCTGTATTTGTTCTCATTTGAGTGCCTAGATTAATTCAACAGATTCACAGAATGCCATAGAACCTCAGAGAATACATATTTCAACCCTTTTGTTTATAAATTTTTAAAATCTGTAATCCTGAGATACAGTTTCTCTAAGGTCTAAACTAGTTCATAGCATGGCCTGCATTTTGTTTTTCTTTCAGTTATTTATTCAACAAACATTTCAAATCTTTTCTATTGAAAAGGACAACAAAGACCCCCAAAGACCTCTCCAGTAGCTGTCCTATTTTTCTCTCACTTTTTACAGTCAGACTTTTTTGAAAGAGTTGCTTGCTTTCTTATCCTTTCTACCATTGCCGTTTAAAGCCCTTTTAATTCCTTTGAATGAGTGTGTGTGCTCGGTCATGTTTGACTCCTTGTGAGCCCATGGACTGTAGCTCGCCAAGCTTCTCTATCCATGGGATTTTCCAAGCAAGAATACTGGAGTAGGTTACCATTTCCTACTCCAAGGGGATCTTCCTAAACGAAGGAGAGAGCCTGCATCTCTGTGACTCCTGGATTGACAGGCAAATTCTTTACTTCTCGTGCCACCTGGGAAGAATTGATCCCTTCGAATTGTAATGCTGGAGAAGACTTTTGACAGTCCCTTGGACTGCAAGGAGATCCAACCAGTCCATCCTAAAGGAGATCAGTCCTGGGTGTTCATTGGAAGGACTGATGCTGAAGCTGAAGCTCCAGTACTTTGGCCACCCGATGCAAAGAACCTGCCTACTCATTGGAAAAGAACATGATGCTGGGAAAGATTGAGGGCAGGAGGAGAAGGGGACGACAGGTGATGGTTAGATAGCATCACTGACTCAATGGGCATGAATTTGAGCAAACTCCAGGAGATAGTGAAGGACAGTGAAGCCTTGTGTGCTGCAGTCCAAAGAGTCAGACACCACTTAGCAACTGAACCACTTAGCAACTGAACAACAACAACAGATTGTTTTGAAGAGCTTTGCTGGTGGCTCAGTGGTAAATGCAGGAGAAATGGGTATGATTCCTTGGTCGGAAGATCCCCTGGAAAAGGAAATGGCAACCCACTTCAGTATTCTCGCCTGGGAAATCTCATGGAGAGAGGAGTCTGGTGTGCTGCAGTCCACAGAGTCACAAAAGAGTTGAACACAACTTAGCAACTAAACAACAATCCATTTGAAAGTGTTCTCCCCAAGGTCACTCATAACATTGTTGCTTTATTCTTGCAACACCTTCAAGTCCTTTTCTTTTCTCTTGGTGACATTTGTCATCATTAAACTATTCCATTCATTATTGTTGTTTAATATTTTTATTTATTTGTTTATTTTTTAGCTGTGTCGGGTATTAGTTGCAGCAGGTGGGATCTTCATTGCATGGGGGATCTTCAGTCCAGCACACAGGATCTTTTGTTGTGGTGCTCAGGCCTGTCTGTAGTTGTGGTACGAGGCTTGGTTTCCCTGCAGCCTATGGGATCCAAGTTCCCTGACCAGGGATCAAATCCACATCTCCTGCAGTGGTTTATTTAAGGTATAGTGCTCCAGGTGAATTCTTAAGCACTGGACCACCAACGAAGTCTCAATTCTACTCATTTTTAAATGTTTCCTTTTCTTACCTCTGGGATGCCATATTCTAATTTTGTTCCTACTTCTCAGACTATTTCTTAGATTTCTTCATATGCCTTTCTTTCTTATCCGTCTGTTAAGTTTTGGTGTTCCCCAGGGTACTTTTGTCAGCCCTATTTACATATTCTCTTTTTAACGGTCTCATCTACTTCCATTGTTTCTAAATGCTGAGGCCTCCCAAATCTCTTCTTGCTCAGATCCTTTACTGTGGACTTTGAACTCATCCAGCTGACTTTTAGACATCTTTAATAGGATATTGTCTTGGGAGTGTGTAATTTCCTTGGTTCTGTCTCACCGCAACAAAACTGGAAGCAATGGGCGGACCAGTGTTACAGTTCAGTTCAGTCACTCAGTCGTGTCAGACTCTTTGCAACCCCATGAACTGCAGCATGCTTGGGCCTCCCTGTCCATCACCAACTCCCGGAGTCCACCCAAACCCATGTCCATTGAGTCGGTGATGCCATCCAACTATCTCATCCTCCATTGTCCCCTTCTCTCCTGCCCTCAATCTTTCCCAGCATCAGGGTCTTTTCAAATGAGTTAGCTCTTCCCATGAGGTGGCCAAAGTATTGGAGTTTCAGCTTCAACATCAGTCCTACCAATGAACAACCAGGACTGATCTCCTTTAGGATGGACTGGTTGGATCTCTTTGCAGTCCAAGGGACTCTCAAGAGTCTTCTCCAACACCACAGTTCAAAAGCATCAATTCTTCGGCAGTCAGCTTTCTTCATAGTCCAACTCTCACATCCATACATGAATACTGGAAAAACCATAGCCTTGACTAGATGGATCTTTGTTGACAAAGTAATGTCTCTGCTTTTTAATATGTTGTTTAGGTTGGTCATAACTTTCCTTCCAGGGAGTAAGTGTCTTTTCATTTCATGGCTGCAATCACCATCTGCAGTGATTTTGGAGCCCAGAAAAATAAAGTCAGCCACTTTTTCCACTGTTTCCCCATCTATTTGCCATGAAGTGATGGGACCAGATGCCATGACCTTAGTTTTCTGAATGTTGAGCTTTAAGCCAACTTTTTCACTCTCCTCTTTCACTTTCATCAAGAGGCTCTTTAGTTCCTCTTCACTTTCTGCCATAAGGGTGGTGTCATCTACATATCTGAGATTATTAATATTTCCCCTGGCAATCTTGATTCCAGCTTGTGCTTCTCCAGCCCAGTGTTTCTCATGATGTACTCTGCATAGAAGTTAAATAAGCAGGGTGACAATATACAGCCTTGACGTACCCCTTTTCCTGTTAGGAACCAGTCTGTTGTTCCATGTCCAGTTCTAACCGTTACTTCCTGACCTGCAATACAGGCTTCTCAAGAGGCAGGTCAGGTGGTCTGGTATGCCCATGTGATCCACACAGTCAAAGGCTTTGGCATAGTCAATAAAGGAGAAATAATTCCAGAAAAATTTCTGGGACTCTCTTGCTTTTTCAGTGATCCAGTGGATATTGGCAATTTGATCTCTGGTTCCTCTGCCTTTTCTAAAAACCAGCTTGAACATCTGGAATTTCACGGTTCACATATTGCTGAAGCCTGGCTTGGAGAATTTTAAGCATTCTCCATGTAATTTCCTCAGTCGCAGCAAAAATTTGAAGTGATGAATGGACCAGTGTTATAGCTCAGTTTTACTGGCAAGCAAAGGAAAATACGTCCTGGAGGTGTGAGGGTGGTCCAACCCAAAATACGAGAAAAGAAAAGCCCTAGCCTCAGGTTTGCTCCTCTCTTTGTTTTCTTTCTTCCCCCTGAGCCTGCCCTATGTAAACTGGGCTACCCAGGAGGGCTGTTTGTTTTACCTAAGGTCCTCACTCCTTCGTTTGTTCTATTTTTGCAGGCTTTTCCCTTCCTTGTCTTTTACCCACCGCCATTTTGGACCTCTTTTTCCTATTCTCACTACCTAACGATATCTTTCAGGGTTTGCAGATCAGCATCCCTAAAGCCAAACTTATTACCTTAGCATTTGTTCCTGTATTAACTATCTTGGTGACTTATACCATAATCTATCTAGTAGGCAACTACCTAGAAATTAGGAGTCACATCAACATCCTCTGTTCCTGATAGCTCCTAAATGCTATCAATTCTTCTGCTTTAATTTCTCTACACCAGGTTAACATCTTTACTGACAGCATTTTATTTTTAGGCCCAATATTTTATTTTCAGATTATTCCTATGGTGTCTGTTAATATATGATGAACTGTAGGATGATGGTTTGAAGCATAGGCTTTAGAGTCAGATGGCACTAGGTATGGATCCTTACTCTATCACTTAAAATCTGCAGATGCTCTGAACCTCAGTTTCCTCCTCTGTAATATAGGCATATTAATCACTTACTTCATAGGCTGATTGTAAGACTTAAATTTATGCCTGTTCATCGTCGTTCATTCAGTTGCTCAGTTGGACTCTTAATAACTCCATGAATTGCAGCATGCCAGCTTCCCTGCTCTTCACCATGCCCCTTAGAACACAGCATTTGGTACATAATAAACCCTCAAGAGAAGACTGTATTTATTATTAATACTATTAAGAGTTTATTTACTATTTTACATCTTTCTCCCTTTTCCTTAGAGTATGATTCCTTAGCATAAATTTTTAGCAACTTCATGATAAAAATCCTTATTCATTAACTCCTTATTGCTGACAGGATAATAGCCAAATAATTTAACATGGCATTTTAAGTTGTATTCCATTTAAATGGAAATGGGTCCTCTTTCTCTTCAGTTTTCTCTCACCACTCTCCTCCCATTTGCACCCCAACTGCAATAAATTAACAGTAGTCTCTCAAAAGCACCTCCAGGCTTTTGAACATTCTGTGCCCTCTGGAACACCTTTCCTTATAGGTAGATGATTTTTAGTTGTTCAGAACTCTTTTTGGCAACCCTGCTGTGACTGCTCTTGACTCTGGGTTAAGCTTTCCAATGTAAGGACTCCTTAAATTCTTTTGTGACTGCCTACTCTTGTCTCTTTCCCCTGATGCTTTATGAGTCTTTGAAATTAAAGAAGATCAAGGAATGTTGAGGTTTGATTGTTGGATGTTAATCTACAGGAACATTAAAGTTTCTAGAGACAGTGTCCTTTTTAATACTCTGCGCAAGAGGGTCTTATTCCTTCTAAATACTGCACTCATTTTAGCAAAAGGAAATATATGTAATTTTTGAAGTATTATTTGGGATGTGAAGATTCCAAAAAGGAAATAGTACTGTCAACTATGCAAAATAGAGAAGCTTAAAGAATCTTTGTTTCATAGAATACTTTTTAAAAGTGATTTCTATACAAGCCTATGCTCATTTAATTACTCTTCATTACTATTTTAAATATCAATATAATACTGAGTTATCTGCATGCATCTTGCTTATTAGTGAAAAGAATGTGAGCTCTGATATCAGACAGTCCTGCTTTCATCTTTGCTAATAATAACTACTTCTTATAATCAATATAAATATTAAATTATACAACAGCCCTCTTACCAGTGCCTGGCACTTTATAGGGACTTGATAAATTTAAATTTCCTTTTATAGTTTTCCAGTGTTTGATATTGAATATTGTAATATGGCTATCTGATTAAATCCTATTCACCTATCCAATCTTGGATTAAAGCTCATTTTTCTATGAAGCTGCCCCCAACTCAGCCATGTCTGTCTGCTACAATTAGAGTTGATACCAAAAAATTAAACAATTAATTACTCTATGATTGATCTAACTCCCTGCTAAAATATTAACTCTTTGAGAACATGAACACTATCTTAAAGTTATCTCTTTGCCTTGACATTTTGCAGAGTGCTGAGAATATGGAAAAAATTCAGTACATGTTTACTGCTTAATTGGTTTTTTTCCCGATGCTGCTGCACTTCCTCATTTTACTACATCTAGTATTTGTAATAGGAATGACTATCAATTTTAATACCAGCCCAAGTAAACCATATTTATAAAGGAAATATGTTGGAGGAAATCATACTGAGCATTCCAAAGCAAAATTGAACAGAGTATTTGGGATTATTGGTTTCACTGCCCCTTCCATTAGGATAACTAGGAAATTATGATTTGGTTCCCAGTGATAAATTTGATTTTATGAATTTCCTTAACAATAAACTGGTTTGGCTATTTTCCATTTATTATTTCTTCAGTTTTCAAGAATACTGTAATTCGTGCTTGCAAATTTGTGTCTTACAGGAGGACTTGTTGGTATTGAGGAAAACAGTGAAGTCCTTTCTGGCTGTTTGCCAGCAGTGCCTATCTAATGTTAATACTCCAGTGAAGGAACAGGTAAGAGATTGTCAGTTAAGAGCCCTCAATATAAATAATTCAAATGCATTGAAGAAGCATAAGAAGATGTAAATTTTTTAAGGTGTAATTTTTTATGGCAGTTCTTAGCATGTAGTTTATCTTATGGGACCTGGGACAAGAGTATAGATGCTAAATAGTTAAGTTATAAAGTAAGCTAACAAACTTGTTATACATCTTTGTACCTTGGCAAGTGAGGTCAGGTTTAAGTTTAGAATTCTTGATTCTTAAGAATTCTATACCAGAACCTGAGGATTCTGTACCAGAATGGGAGCTGGCTTAGGGTTCACTTTCTTCTCATCTTACCTTCAGCTCTTTCCCACACCAGTTAGAACTTCTCACATATGCATGTGAACAGTTTAACCCACATATCCAAACTATCAGCATCACTTCCTTAAACAAGTTGTTCCTTAACTATCCTGGGGCCTAGGAGTACACACTGGGGATACCTGTGTCTCAGAAGGATGCCTGTGCAGCCCCTTATAGCAGAATCCAGTCTGTGAGGGCAGGGAGTTCCTGAATCCCTGCCCCTGGACAGAGATGTAAAGTTGGGGTGCTGATGGGCATATCCCACTGGACCAACAGACTCCTAACCCCTTGGCAAGGGGTGTAGACCAAAGACAGTCAAAGTGAAGCCCAAGGCAATACCGTTTTCACAAAGTGATTTTGTAAGCTAAAACTGTTCTATTAGGAAGAGCTTCTATCAAAAAAAAAAAAAAAAAGATATATCTTTTCCATGCTGTTTTTTTATTATGATGTTCAACTAGAAAGTCTATATCTAGTTAAAGAATAGAATAGTACTTACCCTGTGCTAACTCATCTTACAAATAGGGTATCACAGGTCTCTTCTTTATTATCAGCATAGTCTAACTTAAAATGGGAACAGAGATTATCTTTCCTAAACCTTATTCTCTAAATTTTCTGAACTTAACCAGTGCTATCTAAAAGTACCGAACTCAGGACACTTAAGCCAGAAATTCAGTGTTTCTGCATCATCACTGTTTGGTGACATGCAGAAGTATGGCCTCAGTTAAAAATATACATTTCCCTAGATTCCTTTCATGCTCTCCTCTTTTCAAGTGACTTGTTTCTAAATTTATGTATTTCATGGTAATGTACTTATAGCATGAATTTCCATGATTCTTGCTGGAGGTAAACGGCCAAGTATACAACCATCTCCAAATTTATACCAAAATTGTGTTTTCCACAGAAGTCAGTTTTTAGAGGGGGGTGAATGGATTGTTTTAGAGTGTAAGAGCCCTCAGTTATTCCATAACAGTAAATTAATGACACAAGTTCATTTTGTACCATCCATTAAATAGGATAAATGTGGCAATATAACCTTAATGTATTCTCTATGGGAAAATATATTGAAAGTTCTTTATGTGAATACATTTGTTGGGAAGCTTTGCATCACTGTTTTTTAAGTGAATGATCTTGAATCCAACTTTAACCTATGGTTCAGAATTTTGTTTTACAGTAGATTATTAAAAGAAGAATCCAAAATGGTAACTTACAGATGTAGTGTACTATATTGTAATTGATTGAATTATACAGTTTATCTTAAGATTTGTGCTTATTTTTTTGCTTATGCAGTATACGATTGACTTATACTCTCTGTCATTAATATAGTAATTCAATTTTGTGTTTCCAGAGTTGAATTCAGTTCATTTTTTATAAGTTCAAGTCAAAAATCTCTTAATCGTTTTAAGTTAATACAGCCAAATTAAAAATAGTTTAAGTAGCTGCAATTTGAATACTTAGCGTTTCTGTTATGGTACCATTACTGAACTGCGTGTAATTTAGTATATTTTCATTTGTAGTTACTATTGTACAATGTTTTACTGATGAATTTCCTTTTCATTTCAGGCTTTCATGCTACTCTGTGATCTTTTGATGATTTTTAGCCACCAATTAATGACAGGTGGCAGGGAGGGCCTTCAGCCTTTGGTGTTTAATCCAGATACTGGACTTCAGTCTGAACTCCTCAGTTTTGTGATGGATCATGTTTTCATTGACCAAGATGAGGAGAACCAGAGCATGGGTATTTGCAGCTATCATCTTGTCAATATTGATCTTGTCTTAACAACCCCAAGAGATTGAAGAAAGTTTCCAATTCAGTCCTAAAAAATACTACAATTTCTCTCTTTTAAACAAAAGTTAATACATTCATATAAGTCAGAAATCAAGAATAATAATATGCACAGTGAAGTGTCTCTCCTTTAACATAGTACCTTAGAGACCTTTCCCCATCACTAAGTACAGAGTTCCTTATTCTAATTCTAATAGCTACACAGTATTTTATTATTTAAATATAGCATAATTTATACTATTCATCTCATATTGATTGGTATTTGACTAGTTTCCAGTCTTCTGCTATCCTAAGCTATACTATAATGGATAATTGTGTACATTTGTCATTTCCCACATGTTTGAAATGTATGTTCAAGATAGATTTTTTTTCTAATAGAACTGCTTCCAGGTTCACAATTTTCTAAAGAAAAGCATCTGAGTTCCTTTCTGTTCCTGAGGAGTGATCATATATTACTTAAATTAACAAAATGTTACTCTAAGATACTAAACTCTAAGAGAATATTATGAAACCTCACCAGTCAAAATTGTTCTGAGCCTGCAGAATGAAAACTTAGCAAAATAAGACTGAATATAAATAATTATAAATAAATACTATATAAAATAGGTTATTTGTGAAATAGATGATTTAAGCTCTCTTAAGTAAGATCCATGGCATATCAAATCCACAGATCTACCTGGTGCTATTGGAATGTTCTTTATTTAACAGAACATTTTAGAAAATACTAGACTGTGAAAAAAGGATCTCTGAGTTCATGTTAATCTCAGGAAACAATATTTACCTGCTACTTGTCCTAAGCAAAAAGATTTCCAACTTCCAAAAGCACTGATGCTTCACAGCAGGCCCAGGTAATAGAAAGGGAAGAGAGAAGTTGAGAATAAGTTATTTTATGAATACACTTGTGAAGAAGAGAAAAAGAACACTGTCCCTAAATAAGGGCAGGCCAAGACATGAGAGGGTCAGTACAGAACCTGAAACAACTGTGTCATCTTTTATCGTCTGAGACTTGTGGAGATATTTTGAGGGGGATTAGAAATAGATAAACCTGAGAATCTAAAAAATGAGGAATAAACACCACTTGTTTGAAAGCATTTGATAATGATTTGTTTTTAAAAATGTGTATGTACATAACATGGTTTGCAAAATATACTTTATTTCTCAGCTTATAATGTAACCACATTTAAGACAAGAACTGAAAACTAACTCCTTCATGTAATTTCCATTCCTCCCCATATATGTTTCTAAAAGAAAACTTTTCCCTGTGTCTTAAATTTTTCTATAAATTTCTTCTCTGTAGAAATAGATTAGCACATAAGGAATATTCAGGTAAAAGGACAACAGTATTGTTATGACAAAAGTATAAGGAAAAAACCTATATATGGTTTGCTTCTCTAACTAGTCTTTGCTATGATAATCTCCTAGAAACTTAGTGCCTAGTGTTTAATAAATATGTAACCAAGTGTAGCACCCTAAAATAATCAGTACGGCTAATAATTTTTATCCTATCTAAAACTAAATTGTACCTATTTGTAAAGTTATATCCTAGTTATTTGTTCTACAGATTGTCTACAATGTTTTACCTTGGATAAAGGGCCAAAGTTCATAACTAATTTATTTTCTGTGGTTAGAGGGTGATGAAGAAGATGAAGCTAATAAAATTGAGGCCTTACACAAGAGAAGGAATCTACTTGCTGCCTTCAGCAAACTTATCATCTATGATATTGTTGACATGCATGCAGCTGCAGACATCTTTAAACACTACATGAAGGTATAGTTTGATAGTCTTTTTTTTAATGGGTCAAGGACATTTATTGATTGATTAAGGTAGTAGCTTCATATTCTTGTTTTTCTCATTCCACCTAAGTGCCTTAGAAGTTTGCAACTAAAAACGAAAGAGTAGTGAGCAAGCTAAAATTGACAGCTTTTACCTAAATATTATTGATGGTTTTCTGACATATTTAAAATTTCTCTTTTTTATGAGTTTTTTATCACTCTATACCATTATATCAATTCCATTAAGTAGGAGTTCCTTACATTTATAAGAAAGAATGCTGTTTTATTTTCTTAAAGCCATGGACACTTCTTATGGAAGAAAACTCTCTCTTCCCTATGACATCTCTCCAGATACGTTTATATGTGTGCCTACAATGCTACCTGCCAGGCACTAAAGTTAACAAAGATTTTTAAATTCCTACTCCAAAGTGGTCTAAAGCTGGAGACAATCAAGTGATTAGACAGTTGCATTTCTGCAGTGTAGAGAGATATGTATAGGGGTTCCTGGAAATATATAAAATAGATACACTCTTAAGAAATATGAGGGTTAATGAAAACCATTAGACATGCCTTTTGAACTAAGTCTGAGATGAGAAGCATTCATTAGTCAAGCAAAGAACTAGTTAAAGGGCTTTCAGGCACATTGGACTACCTGTACAAAGACAAAGGAAATTGAGGAAAATGCAAGTAATTTGATACAGCAACATAGATTGCTTATGAGAATGGAGCTAGAGGTAAGATTTAAAGATATTAAATGAGGTTAGACCGTATATGTTGTGTGAGAATTTGGGATTTTTTTCCTGCAGGAGGTAAGGAGATGTTGAGAGTTTTACACCATTCTAAAGTCTCCGACTTCCTGGCTGCTCTTCCCAGAAGCTCCATTTTGTTTCTGACACTCAAAAAAAGTAGTCCTCAAAAATCTTTATGATAAAACCTAACAGGCATACTTATCGGTGTATGTATTTTTGCCTTGTTTTTATGTCAGAGACAGTATTTTATTTTGCCCATGTTCAGAATATTGTGTATGCCATTCATTCACTTGTGTCTTTGTCCATGTTTGGGCTCCATTCTAGTTATGACACAGTAACTAAATATTTTGCTAGACAACTCCCATGTGAGTACTATGTTGGTAGCCAGAGGTTTAAATAAGATACAATTTCTGTAGTATGGCAGTTCTAGATTACAGAGAAACTGAAATGTAAACATTATATAACATGCTAATAATGAATAGCTGCCTGTGTTCTATGCCATTTACATTCAAGAGACTGCTCTAAGGCTTTTATATTATCTTTGTTGACTGCAGTAACTGTGATTTAGGAAATCAACATTTATAGAAAAGGAAATCAAGGCTCAGAGAAGCAAAGTAACTTTCAAAGGTCACACAACTATTAAAGTAGCAAAAACTGACATTTGATTTCTCTAACTTAAAGCTTAACTCTTTCCACTAGATGTAAAACAAAACCTCAGCATGATTATTGTGGTGATAGATGTATAAATTACAAAGCAAGCACAGATATATAGACACTTAAGTGAGCAACTAGGGCAGGCTTCCAATAGTAATATCTAAATAGGACTTGGTTGGATGAATATGAGCTTACCATGGTTTTCCTTGTCGTCCCTCAGCAGTACTATCTTGGGTTCAAGAAACAGGCTTTATCCAAACTTTTATCATCCTTAGCAGTTTTTACACACCTGTGTTCATTATAGGCTTTAATCTTTTATAATATTTTAATTGCTGTTTACTATTCTTTATATATCCTTGTCTATTTGGCTTTTTGCCTCATTTCTCTATGTGATTATTAAAAATCTGAATTTTTGTTGATTTACCTGTTGAACTACTTTAGTGTTCTCATATATCTTTTTCTTCTTATCTGCACTGAGATAATTTTTAATTGCACTGAAAAGATGATTCTTTTGAGATATTTCCCCTTCTTTTGCTTTCCCCTTTTTTTTTTTTTTTTTTGCACCTCCCATCATGGAAATATATCCATCTGCTTGAAGCTAATATACTCATTTCTTTACATAGTTTATAGGTTTTAGGCTTTAGTTTGGAAATAACATCCAGATTTAATAGTCTCAGAGTTTCTCCTAATTATTTACTCACAAGGAAAACTCTTTAAATCCTGTATCAAAAAATTGAATTATAAAATTAGTTGAAATTTTCCCAATCACTGTTGAAGAAATCACTGTTTTTACTTTTTATATTATATATAATAGTAAAATACAGACATTGTGGGGGGAAATGGGTACACAAAAATATTTAATGAAAAGTTAAATCTGTATTGTAATCTACCCTTCCTTTGTTTAGGCCCTCTCCCCAGAAGTAAGCAATTTTGACTGTTTAGGTTTTAGTTCTTCAAGATGTTTCTGTCAGAGTTCTGTTTCTTGATCTGGACAAGTGGTGTCTGTTGAATCCATGTTGTAAAGAATGAGTAATTTTGCTCACATATATCACTTCTCCTCTTTGAATTTCCTAGTTATCTAGTTTTATTATTTATTTCATAATTTTAAATGTCCAATGTGTATATATTTAACATTAGACAATATCTTTTAACTCTCATTAGGTTTTTAACATGAAAAATTAAACATGTCTTTACTCACCTTTCCGTTTTTTTCACCAGCCTGTTCTTTATCTCATGAAATGTCAACAGTTTTAAAGCTGTATTTCTTTTCCTTACAGTATTACAATGACTATGGTGATATTATTAAGGAAACATTGAGTAAAACTAGGCAAATTGATAAAATTCAGTGTGCCAAGACCCTCATTCTCAGTTTACAGCAGGTAAGAAATTTGAAGGAAAAGAAATGAGTAGAATTAATACTATTGAGTATTGGCATGTGCTTATTATTATATGCTAGTTATCTTACCTCATTTAAATTAGATCATTATATTAATACATTACTATGGATACTTTCTGGTACAAAGATGTGTTATGTGTCTTTTCTTTAGGAAGACAGTCCTATAGTTTACATTTCAAATGGGTGAAATCCTAAGGTGATCTATTCTTAGACCAAATGAAATGCCAAATTGGATATTTTAAAAGTGATCATTTTTAAAGAACAAATATAAAAATACATTTCAAAAGTATTTAATAATAAAAGGGGCAACAGTAGTATCCAAATAAGAAAATATGTCACATGTATTTCCTAAGGAAGATTCCTAATAAATGCCTAGTATTAAAGTAGAGATGAGGGGTAGTAGTGGCTATAGGTATGTATGTATGTATGTATGTATGTATGTATGTATGTATGTATGTATGTATATATTTAGCCTTTGATAAAGGTCAGTGGGGAAAGGATCACCTCCTTTTTAATAGGTGATGGGTCCATTGACTATGTATTTGGAGAAATGGCTATAAATAGCCCTACTGAACATGTAGCCAAAATAACTACTAGGTGGATTATATATATATATATATATATAAAATTAAAAGTTTGAAAGAATATAAAAGGATATTTTTATATACTGGAGTAGGGAAGTCCTCCAGGAGAGAAGCCACAATATAGACTTAAACAGCTTTATACATCAACCAACACTCTGAACAAAATTAAAAAACCAATGACAGATTATAGGAAAATATTTTTAATCATACATAGCAAATCCTACAAATCTGTAATAAAGGTAAACAAATCCCATATAAAAGTGAGCAAATGAAAAAAGCCACTTTTCGGAAGAGACAACTTTTCCTTAAAAAGCAATAAACGTGAAAAAAACATCATTAATAATTAATATAATACAAATTGAAACAAGGAGATATTTATCACTGCCAAATAGACTGGCAAGAATTAAAATGATAGATATACCAGTGATTGTTAAAGATACAGCAAGAAAAAGGTCCTTTGTGAAAGCAATTGTTCCTACCTTCTTGGAATATAATTTTGCAGTATATTTCAAAGTTTAAGATATACATTCCTTTTGAACCAGTTTTTTCCTACTTAGGTATCTACATAGATAACATTTAGGTATGCACAAAACCGTGTATATGAAAGATCATTTTATTGCAACAGTCTGTGTAATATTGCAAGATTCTAAATGTTCATCAACATAGGACTAGTAAAATAAACTTATTCTGAAATAGCTAAAAAATTGTAAGACAAAATATTAAGTGAAGAACAGCAAGTTTCAGGACAAAATATAGTACAATACCATATAAACGAAAATTAAAACTTTATGTACGTGTAAATATATTAATGTGTTTGCTGCTGCTGCTGCTGCTGCTAAGTCGCTTCAGTCATGTCCGACTCTGTGTGACCCCATAGATGGCAGCCCACCAGGCTCCCCCGTCCCTGGGATTCTCCAGGCAAGAACACTGGTGTGGGTTGCCATTTCCTTCTCCAATGCATGAAAGTGAAAAGTCAAAGAGAAGTCGCTCAGTCGTGTCCGACTCCTAGTGACCTCATGGACTGCAGCCTACAAGGCTCCTCCGTCCATGGGATTTTCCAGGCAAGAGTACTGCAGTGGGCCTTCTCCGATTAATGTGTCTAAATTGATTAAAAAAAAACTTTCAAAACTTTAACCCTAACATTGATTACCTTTGGAGAGAAGAATGATATATAATGGGAAAGAGAAAAGAGAATTTTACTTTGATATTCCTTGAATTTTATACAGTGAAATACATTCTTTGTATTTATTTTGAATGTAAATTTTAGAGTTTAAGGCTATTTTATACAACTATCTCTGAAAACATTTTAAAATTAAATAATTTATAAACAATTACTCATGAATAAATTTGAAAATCTCTGGAAGAACTGCTTTTTCTAGTCATGGCAGAGTAAATAGTTTAAGCCAGTCTATTGCTGAAGAAACCTAAAAAGGTAGACAACATAATTAATAGAAGATAAGAGCTATTTCAATGAAATGGTGTGCCTAGAGTGAATTGAGAGATTGGGAGGTGAGGAAGTAAAGAAAACAAATATAAACAGTATTTCTCAGGATCGTTGGGTAGAGAATGTGACAGATGCATCCGTAATTGGCAGAGGAGATGGAATTAAGAAGTTAGGGTTGTTTGTTTTTTAAGATGCATGCATCTAAGAGAGGGAGTAGTTAATGATTCAGGAAAAAGCAGTACACAGGACCAAACCACTAAGTCGGTAAAGGAGGCGAGATCCAGTACATAAACAGGGAGTGGCTTCAGATCAGAGCTTGGACTGTTCATTCTCTCATAATAAAAGAGGACGCAGATACATGTAAAGTGTCTAACTTTGGTGGCGGAATGACGATGGCTTTTATATTCTTTAGTATTCCAGAGTTTTGATTCTGTTATTTTGATGCAATACACGTAATGTGTATGTGATTATAAAATCCCATCACTCAGTTTTAGAACATTTTTTGTGTATTTTGTCATTGGATGGGAAAAAACATTTCATATATCTTAATGATCTTCTTTTACATAATGTTCTTGTCTAAGATGTAATGAGTGAGAAACAAAGTTCTGAACCCTGCGTTTTATATATTGCCATTCCTGTGAAAACAACAAAAAGAATACATAGTATATTTTTGTAAACATTTTCCCCAACCCAAAATATGTTCCTTTTGGTAGAAAAATAAATTCTGGTTTGCATGTAATCACACAACTAGCATGAAAATGAGCTTGAGAAATAGTAGATAATAGTAGATGACTTGGAGAAGGGTAAAGTGTGGCTACTGTTAATACAAGAAGGGAAATACGTATCTTACCATATGGCTTTTAAATATTTTTTAAATTGTATTACCTATTCTAACAATAAATAAATATTTCTTAGCTATGAACTTTTTCCTCTTTTTTTCTTTCTACCAGTTGTTTAATGAACTTGTTCAAGAGCAAGGGCCCAACCTAGATAGGACATCTGCCCATGTCAGTGGCATTAAAGAATTGGCACGTCGCTTTGCCCTTACATTCGGATTGGACCAGATCAAGACACGAGAAGCAGTTGCCACACTCCACAAGTAAGTGAGCTAAATAGACACTGTTATACACAATCTGGTTTACTGAAACTTACCAAAAACAACTATTATTTGACCAATTTTTTTTAAATTTTATTTTATTTTTAAACTTTACATAATTGTATTAGTTTTGCCAATTATCAATTTTTTAAAGTAACAAATGTTAGACTTTTCAAGGAAAGTTTTAACAAAATATTCTCGTCACTCTTATCAGTGAGAAAATGTTGTGGGAGACATATATCTAAAAACACTGTGCATCCTCATTTCATAATTGAAAACTGAATGATAAAAAAGTTTTTAAGTACCTTACAAAAACTCTTAAGAACCAGATTTTCTGACAATTTCTGTATCTTTCCAGGGTATTCTGTTACCTCTGAAAGCTACACAGAAATTTAGCTTTGTGGCTACATAGCTATTTTTTATCTTTTACAATGTAAGTTTTGAAATATAACTTCACAACATAAGTTGTTTTCCACTATAAATACTAAAATTAAATATTATTATGCGACTATGTCATGCAAATTATTACTTTACCATTTGAGTTTATTTTTACCCTCAGTGATGATTTTGCTGCCTTCCCAACTATTTTTTTTTAATTTTATTTTTAAACTTTACAAATTGTATTAGTTTTGCCAAATATCAAAATGAATCTGCCACAGGTATACATGTGTTCCCCATCCTGAACCCTCCTCCGTCCTCCCTCCCCATACCATCCCTCTGGGTCGTCCCAACTATTTTTTTTTAATTATAGCCTATTGAAGAGCTATACTAGCTATTTGGAAAAATAAGACAATATTTTCTTTTATTTCAGGGATGGCATAGAATTTGCCTTTAAATACCAAAATCAGAAAGGACAAGAATACCCACCTCCTAATCTGGCTTTCCTAGAAGTACTAAGTGAATTTTCATCTAAGCTTCTTCGGCAAGACAAAAAGACTGTGTAAGTTGCACATTGTAGGACAAGTGGTTTTTATCATGACACCATTATAATTCTTGGAGAAGGAAATGGCAACCCACTCAGTACTCTTGCCTGGAAAATCCCATGGACAGAGGAGCCTGGCAGGCTACAGTCCATGGGGTCGCAAAGAGTGGGACACAACTGAGCAACTTCACTCATGTTATAATTCTAAGTGTTACAATTTTTGAAGGAATTAATCATGTAATTACATTGATAACTTAGGCTCTGATAGTTTAAAGGACTATAATTTTCTTTTAAACTTTGTATAGTTTTTCTTTGCTTACCTTTCAGTAGCCTAGAATTTGCAAGTGGGAATGATTTCTTATTCTCTTATTCAAAGATCTGTGAACACTAGCTTAACCATTGTGGAACACTTTCCTCTTTCCTTTTATATTAGTTATAGTTTAGTTTTTTTTGTATTTGACTTGTTTCCATAAAATCAAAGTCCAGTTGGCTTATAGTTTTCTTCATAACATAATAGTCTTCTATTTTCTGTTAGTTCTGTCCATTACTGCAAGTGGGGTATTGAAGTCTCCAACTATTTTTATTGAATTGTTATTTCTCCTTTCAGTTCTCAGTCCTCAGTTTTTGCTTTTGTATTTTGGGACTCTGTTGTTAGGTTGTATATATAATTGTTATGTCTCCCTGGTGGATTGATTGACTCTTAACTCCACCGCCTTCTCTGTCCCTAGAAAAGTTTGTCTTAAAGTCTATTTTGTCTGATACTAGTGTGTAACCACTCCAGCTCTATTTTAGTTACTGTTTGCATAGTATAGCTTTCTTTTCCCATCCTTTCACTTCCTATCTTTTTTGCCTTTGAATCTAAAGTATGTTTCTTGTAGACAGCATATACCTCAGAGATATTATAGGTTCAGTTCCTCACCACCACAAGAAAATATTGTGATAAAGTCACATGAATTTTTCGGTTTGTCAGTGAGTGCATAGAAAAGTTGTATTTACACTCTACTGTAGTATATTAAGTGTATGATAGCAGTATGTCTTATAAACAGTGTTCATACCTTCATTTTAAAAACACATACTGCTTAAAAATACTAACCATCATCTGACAGTGCAGGCTTACTGCAAACTTTCAATGTGTAAAAACTGAGGTATCTGCAAAATGCAGTAAAGCAAAGCACAATAAAATGAGGTTATTAGTTATGTTATTTGTTATTAGATCATGTTATTTGTTTTAAAACAGTCTCTGCCAGTGATAACGTTTTCTGTATGTCTCTTTGATTTTTCCCTCTTTTATTGCCTTCTTTTATATTAAATAGATATTTTCTACTGTAACATTTTAATTCCTTCAGTCCTTAATTATATTTTTCAGTTCTTCCTTAATTGTGGATGTGATATTCCATCTCTATCTCATATCATTTCCTTACTCCAATACATCTTTGCCATCACCCACTTTTCTGTGTACGTTGTTAAATACACGTTTCTGTGTTATTGGCTCAACAGCACAGTAGTGCATATTGTTTTATATAGTTGCTTTTTAAATCAATGAAAAGATAAGTAGGCAGTTATATTGTTCTTTATGACCTGGTAATTACTCTTCCACACTCATCATTTTTTCATATAAATTCAGATTACTTTTTGGTGTGTTTGTTTTTAGCCTGAAGAACTGTCTTTAGTATTTCTTGTAAGGCAAGTCAGCCACCAACAAATTCTCTATACGCTTTTGTCCATCTGAGAGTGTTTTTATTTCCTCTTTACCTTTAAAGTATAGTTTTTTAGATACAAGATTCTTGTTTGATAGTGTTTTACTTCTAGCATACTGACTATGTAATCCTGCTGCCTTCTGGCCTTTACTGTGTCTGATGAGAAGTCAGCTTTTACACTTATTGGCATTCTCTTGTTTGTAATCGATTACTTTTCTCTAACTACTTTCTAGATTTTTTAACCTTCGGCATTCAGCATCTTCATTGTGATGCGTCTTGTTGTGCATCTCTTTGTATTTATACTGCTTAGAGTTTGTTGAGCTTTGAGGATGTGTTGATTGTTTTTCATCAAATTCTGAAGTTATTATTATTTCCTCAAGTTTGCTTCTACACCTTTCTTCTGGTACTCCCATTACACATGTCAGTGTGTTTAATGATATCCCACATTTCTCTCAGGCACTGTTCATTTTTCTTCACTTTTTTTCTGTCTGCTCTTCAGATTACATAATCTCTATTGATATATGATCAAGATTATTGACTTCTGCCAGCTCAAATCTGTTGAGCACCTTTAATGAATTTTTAATTTCCATTGTTGTACTTCAAAATTCCATTTGATTCTTTATCATTTCTATCTTTTTATTCATGTTCTCTATTTAATGAAAAATAGTGTTACTATGGGGCTTACTTTTAATTCTTTAGACATTGTTTTCTTTAGTTCTTATGCCAGGTTTTCTGTTGCTTGGTTGTTTTTTTTCCCTGTATATGGATTACATTTCCCTATTTCTTTGCATGTCTCATAATTTTTTGTTGAAAAGTGACCATTTTAGATAACATTGCACTTATGATACATCATGAGATAATAATTTATCTACTCATGATGTTCATTCTTTATCTCCCTAGAGATTGATGTGATTGGTTACTTGGTTGTTTATTTCTTTAGAGACCTGCATCACCAAACTGTGAGGTCTGTTTCTCTTGCAGTATGCAGCCTCTACTGTCCCTACTCAGATCTTTATTCTTTGTTTTTTATCATTTAACCTGTATCAGCCTCTCAAAGGTTGTGCTTAAACTTCCTTATTAGCAAGTTAGATTTTTACCTTTTACTGTTGGATATGTGTGTGCCTTTTAAAAGCTGCTGTCACAGTTCAGATTGTTTACTTTGCCCCATGGTCAGTCAGGAGACCAGCAGCTTAGAAGCTTCCTCCCTGATTGCTCCTGAGAAGGGCAGCCTTGGGCCATGTAGTCTTCTAGACCAAGAGGAAAACATGTGATATAACATATTTATTTTATTTAACTTTACTTTTTTAGAGCAGTTTTAGCTTCATAGCAAATGTGAGGGGAAGGTACAGACAGTTCCCATCCCATAGACCCCCTAACGTCCCCCACTCTCAACATCTACCACCAAAAAGGTGGTTTTTGCTGGGGACAGGGTATGCAGCTCTCCACACACCACCATTTTAGAAATCCTGCCCTGTTTGAACATTTTAAAAGAGAATCAGTATCCTTTTTGAGCCAAACTTCTGGGTTTTTTTTAACATTGGTATTTAAAAACAAAAAAAGGAAGAAAGGAAGAAACACACATGCACCCTTAGTAATACATTGCTTATTCCAGAGATAATGTGAAGCAAAATCTTAAATTCTCAATCCCTGTCTTTCTAAAGGTAACCACTGTGAACAGTTTAATGTGTATCTTTAAGGATTATTCAGAGAGAGAAGAGAATTTCAGGTTGTGAAAAAAATTAAATAAGTGATGCATGAACTGCTTCCATAAAAATGACTGCTTCTGTTCTGTCTCTAGTCACTCATACCTAGAAAAATTCCTTACGGAACAAATGATGGAAAGGAGAGAGGATGTATGGCTTCCACTCATCTCCTATAGAAATTCTTTAGTCACTGGCGGTGAAGATGACAGAATGTCTGTGAACAGTGGAAGTAGCAGCAGCAAAACCTCCTCAGTAAGGAATAAGAAAGGACGACCTCCACTTCACAAAAAACGAGTAGAAGGTAAGTGTGCCTCTATGGTGTGAGGCAAATAATGTGCCTGTCAAGATAAATAAAGCAGTGAATACTCTGCTGAAGCAAGGTAATTCTGTTATGCACATTATTTCCTTGTGTGTTTCATACACACTGAGAGAGGTGTAGGCATGAAGGTTAGAATAGACAAAGTCAAGAAGAGGGTCAAGGAAAAAGAAATTGAAGTTGAAAAAGCATTGAACACAGGAAGATGATAAGCACAGAGAAGTAAAGGAGACAAGAAGGTTTACAAGATTGATTCCCTTACCATAGACCTCTAATACATTAAAATTTAAAATAAGACAGTCATAATGTTATTCTAAAGGAGATCAGTCCTGGGTGTTCGTTGGAAGGACTTATGCTGAAGCTGAAACTCCAGTACTTTGGCCACCTCATGTGACGAGTTGACTCATTGGAAAAGACCCTGATGCTGGGAGGGTTTGGGGGCAGGAGGAAAAGGGGATGACAGAGGATGAGATGGCTGGATGGCATCACCGACACGATGGACATGAGTTTGGATAAACTCCAGGAGTTGGTGATGGACAGGGAGGGCTGGCGTGCTGCGATGCATGGGGTTGCGAAGAGTCGGACACGACTGAGCAACTGAACTTAACTGAATGTTATTCTATCAACATGTATCCTAATATAGGAGAGATTCTGGTAATTTGAGGGTAGAACTCTCCAACACATTGAATATACCAAAACAACTTTCCATTTCCACTGCTTGGTTGGAAAATCTATTTTTGTATATTAAAATAGTGATGGTCAGATCTAGTTTTAGATCTAGACCTCATAGATCTAGATTATTCATAGGCTATGGGGAACGGGGAGTTGAATTGTCATGAAAATGTGATCAAGAGTAGAAATTCCTATATCCCAAAAGACTAAAGATTGCTATTAAAACAAAAGTATGAAAGTTGCTCAGTTGTGTACGATTCTTTGCAACCCCATGGACTGTAGCCTGCCAGGCTCCTCTGTCCATGGAATTCTCCAGACCATAATATACCAGAGTGGGTATATTTCTTTCTCCAGGGGATTTTCCCAACCCAGGGATCAAACCCAGGTCTCCTGCATTGCAGGAGGATTCTTTACCATCTGAGCCACCAGGGAAGCCCAAAGGATTATTCTTTTTTTTTTTTTTTTTTTAAGGATTATTCTTAAACTAAGAGAAAACTCAAGAGTAAAAATGCTTATTTCCTCAAATAATCTTCCTCCATCTCCATGATTCTCCTAATAAAATTTCTCCAAACCAAGAGAGCAATATGCTTCTTTTTACAAATTTGTTTACTTCTGCTACCTTAAAAACAGTGACTCATCAAAGACTTTGCTGAAATCTGTAGCAGAATTAATTAGAATTTAAGTCTAATGTTTCTTTCATCATTGAGGAGGTGGTATGAACTATTGATGAAGAGCACAAAGTCTAAATTCAGAGTTCTAGACTACAGACCTGGCTTTCTCGTTTTTCAGCTGTATAACCTTTGAGCATGTTACTGAACTTCTATAAACCCCAGTCACTGAGCAGATGAAGGATGATCTGAGTACTTGTCCTGTTGCCTATTGTGAATATTAAATGAGATACTCTTAAGTAAAAAACTTAGTACACAGACAGTGATTACCTAGCATAGTGCTTGACACAAAGGCATCGTTTGATAAATGTTAGCTGCCATTGTTCAGATGTGGTCATCATATAGTATTGCCCCTCATCTAGCATTAGTCAGTGGATTAGGCTGAATGTATATTTCAAAGAGAATAAAAAGATTTGAATATATTTACAAAATTAATGTTAAAGATTTCCTTTGAAGTTTCAACTTTAGGACTTAACATCTTTTTGGTCCAGAAAATGAAAATAACAGAACCCTATCTTTATAGTGTAGGATCCTCAACTTTTCCCTAAAGAATGATTTCAGTCATTTCCTCTTGAAAATGTCTTTATCTGGGCACCCCACATCTATTCATCTATCTGGACTTTTTTTTCCTGCTCACAGCTTTTCTTAGGTGTAGTATGCATTTATGAGCCAGCATTCATCAAATCCTTGCTATATACTTACATTCTATCACTTAATCATTTATTTGACCAATGTTTGTAAAGCACTTAGGTCAGTTCCTGGCACATAGTGAATGCTATGTAGATGTTTTATAAATCAGTTCTGAGTTAAGCACTATTACCCAGATTTTACAGAGAAGAAACAAAGGCCTAGAGAATTTAGATACCCACTTATCTACACACTAATGGAGAGTTCGTCATTAGTGTGCTCAGGACAGAGAGGTATATGTGGGGCCAGATAACCCAGTTTCGTAACAATTTAATTGCAAAAAAAGAAAATCTTTCTCTGTATTAGTTTCAGATTTACCAAGTGATTGAGGTAGGTTAGGTGTCCAGAACCCTTAAGCAATGGGGTTTCATCAGTTTGGGATGAAGATGAGAGAGCTTTGCAAGAAGTGTTTTCATTGAGGTATCTTGAGGGGTTAGTAGGATCTCTTCAAGAAGAATAAATTCTTCCTGAAGTTATTCTTTTATTCAGTAAGTTTTTACCAAGCACCATCCTAAGAACTGTGCTAGATGCTGGGGATTTGGTATTAAGAAAAGAGTTCATACTACAGAAAGGGAGACAGAAGCAGGCAGTTTCAGTTCAGCATGGTGAGTGCTCTGATGGGCCAGAAAGGTTCTCTGGAAACATACAAGGAGTGACCAATCTCTTAATGCATCCCAGAAGATTTTTTTGGAGATGACGTGTAGTAGAAAGCTGAAAGATGGTTTACCAAGTTAAAAAACTTAAATGAAACCATTCCTATGGTCATCAAATTTTGCAGCAGAGAATAACAGTTTTGAATTAAATGTTGAATGAAAGTGATATGAATAAAAGATGTAATCTTGGCTGACTTAGAAGAGATTTGGTAGTGAGCTTCAGATCAGTGGAATGACCTTAACCAGATAGTAGATAGATATTTCCAGGAACAAAAAAGCTTATCTAGAACATACGTGCATCTGACAAAATTTTAGAAAACCTGAGGGCGATAGAATGCTTGATGGCTAAAGAGAAGCCTCGCGTGCACATTGTCTCTGTGACTTAATGGGGGAGGAAAACTTCGTAATATATATTGTGATTAAAATTCTTCTTCACAAGAAAATGCAGTTGACTTTGAACCAATGGGGTGAGGGGGAGCAACCACCTACATAGTTGAAAATCCATATCTAACTTTATAGGCCATATACATGGTTCTGCATCCATGGATTCAGCCAACCATGAAGCATATAGCACTGGAATACATATTTATTTTTTTAAATCCATGTTTAAATGGACCCAACAGTTCAAACTATATTGTTCAAGGATCAACTGTAATTTAGAATTTTATAGGTAGAACTTTAGGATTACATAGTATTTTATCAGAATTTAGATATGCAAATGATGCTATAAACAGTGATTTAATCTGTTCAAGCCTTTATGAATGATCTTTAGAAGAAGGAAAAAATAGTTCCTGGTCTCTTGAAGAAACTTAAATCTGATTATAAAGATAGCGAATGCACATTACAGATCACTGCCAGGAGAGTATATAAAATTAAGCCCTAAGTGAGCAAGAATGATTCTGTTTCCTCTAGAAGCTAAAAAAGAATGGTAAGTAGGGGCCAAGCAGGGTGACCAGGGAAGACTTCCCTAAAGAGGCTGAAGTTAAAGGTGTGAAAACAGACCTTCAATCCAGCCCTAGAAGTATAACTTGGCAGAGAGTTACTTGTCTGGTGACCAGACCCTAATTGTGTAATAGGATTTGCTGATTTCTCAGTGAAGCCAGACTTTCAGTGCTACTGCCTGGGGCCCCTGTAAGACCCAGCAAATAGGCCCTTTATGGCTTGAGCAAAGGGAGGTAGAGGGGTCTCTGGCTGGCTACATTCTTCCTCTCTCTGGAAGTAGAGGGACTTGGAAGAGATGATGATGTAGGATAGCTAACATGTATTTGCTGATTATATACATCACCTCATTTAATCCTTACAATAGGGAGGGCAGTTACTGAAAGTCCATTTTGTATATGAGGAGATTGAATTTTGGAAATTTAATAGCTTATACAAAGTCACACAAGTGAGTGGTATAACTGGAATTCAGACCTATGCAGTCTACTCCAGAGCCATGCTCTTTGAATGTGTGCTGTAACTTCTACCAGAGCTCATTCCACCTGTGACATTCTGTGACTCCAACTGGAATTTTACAGATGAAAGCCTGGATAATACGTGGCTGAACAGGACTGACACCATGATTCAGACTCCTGGCCCCCTGCCCGCACCACAGCTCACTTCCACCGTCCTGCGGGAGAACAGCCGGCCCATGGGAGAGCAGATTCAGGAGCCTGAGTCTGAACATGGCTCCGAGCCTGACTTTTTACACAAGTGAGTAGTAAAAAATGGTTTTCTTGGCATAAACCTTCAGCTGTTAAAGTAAGAATTATTATTTCATCCGAGCATATTCTTTTCTCAATTCATGAGAAAACAAAACCACCAAGAGATTAAATAACTTATATTAGAAGATATATAATATCTTCTAAAGTGGTGATAAATTCTGAGAATAGTTGCTCTTTCTGTAAAAGAGAATCAAGCTCTTACCTTTTCCCACACCAGAGATTAAAGTGTTTTCTGGTACTATGGCTCTGCAAATCACAGAAAAGTCAGGGTGATGGCATGACTTGCTATGAAAACCTTAAGTTTTTCTTTGTTATTTTTCTATTCAAATTTGAAAGTCTCTAAGCTCCTCACTTGTGTTTCTATTCATTTAAAATAATTCTGTTGAGTTATTCTGATGGATAAAAGAATTCTCACTCAAACTCAACAAACTTAGCAGGTTGAAAAGAGAAAGGTTAGAAATGTTAAAAGTATTCAGATCTTGGGTTTTCATAAGGAATCCTTTCTCTGAAGGTCTGCCGTCTTCAAAGCTGAAAGGATAATTATTGTCAGCTCCTGCATAACTGAGCAGTCTTAGAGGGGAGTTTGCCTTATGACCAACATTCCTACTTCACTTCCTTGGGCAGTGGGAAGTCTTATTTGAGCAGCTCGCCTTGCTTTCCTGACTTGATACCATGTCAGGCCCTCCTGGCTGTGGTCTGTCACCTTTTTCCTGCTATAGTTTTATAGGTTGAATCAAGGTGGTAGCCTCACATGATACAAAGACAGCTGCTTTGAGAGAACTTCATGTGGCAGATTTTAGCTACCAGAAAGTCATCCCATCTAAGTTTGCATCCTATAAAATTCTCAAGAAGCATATGTATGCAAGTGTCCATGTTTCAGGAAGGATAGAGTGCAGGTGAAGATGTGGCCCAGTATGTATCTGACTCCAAACTTCCTCAGGACTGAGAAAAAATGTGGTCTACCCTTCCTTGTTTGACTCTGGAGAGCTCTGAGCCACCAAGCCGGCATCATTCCTGTCTCTTAGGGGATTTAGTGTCCAGCTAGGAACACTTGTAAATAGGGTAGCCGCTGGATACAGGAGTCTGAGAAGCATTCTTGTTCAGTAGGGATTTGGGGAATTAAGCTGATAATTTAAGTACCTAATAGGAGAGGAAAAAGTTTTCCTCAGCCCTCTTAGAGCCCCTGTCTGGGTCTAAAAATTAAACTGACAAAGACAGATTAACAGGAGAAAAGTATACAAATGTTATTAAATTTTTACATGTACAGGAGAGCCTTCACAAGAGAAGGAAGATCTGAAGAAGTAACCAGAGTAGGAAGCTTTTAAGCCTTTTAGACAAAGAAACAATACATTTGTGAAGAAATGACAAGACACATGAGTTTGGACTAGGGGTGGCGCCAGGGCTAGGTGGTCCTCATCTTCCTTAACCAGGAAGAATGAGCATTTGCTTAGCAAGGTTTGTTTGCAGGTTCCTCTGCTGCCATCTCTGGGCTCATCAGAGTCTGTCTCCAGTAAAAGGATAATTTATTTCCTACCCTTTTAAGATGAAAAGGGGAACTGTTTTTTTGTATTTTGCTGCTGCTTAATTGCCTTCAGCTCAAGAGGTATATTTGGGGATGACATATTCCGATTGCTTTCACACCTAACAACTAGCTGCCACAGCTCTTGGGGACTTAGGGATCTCCAGCTTACTACCATTTCTGCCAAGACAGGTCCTTTGATAATTATCTCAACCTTGACCCTGGAATAAATCCAGCTAAGTCCCCTTACATGGGGATTAGACCAACCAACTATGCCTTCTTAGCATGGGACCGATTACCTAAACCCTGCCTCTGCTGCCACAAAATGAATAATACTACCCTCTTTTAGTCCTCAGATGCAGATCTCTTGGTTAGGCCAGCCGAAATTAGAAGACTTAAATCGGAAGGACAGAACAGGAATGAACTACATGAAAGTGAGAACTGGAGTAAGGCATGCCGTGTAAGTGTTCCATCAAGTTCATGAGAACATGACGACTGTGTGATGATGGTCATTCTGTGTAATGACTTGGGTTTCTCTGATGTTTAGTCTTAGGAGTTAAAATCAATTCAAATATGCTATGCAGCGTAGAATAGGAATGGAGGGCATGGGCTCTTAATGCGTTCAGCATTTAAATCCTAGTGCTGTCCCTTGTCAGCTGTGTGGTCTTGGGTAAGCTCTAAAACCTCTGTGCCTCCAGTTCCTCATTTGTAAATCTGGGATAATAGTGGGAGTTTGTGTACATAGTTAGCTAGTAATATGGTTATTGCGTTTAACTTCCTTCTGATGAACTGAGATGAAATCTTGAGTGAATCAAATGAATGATCCTTAATTACCTGAGTTCAATAGCATAATTTGTGCAGTCTGTTGGCTGCAATTGGAAGGTGCTTTAACTGGTTTGGAAACCCAATATGAAAGTCAGGATTCCAGGTTCTATGAGTCTGAACAGCTTTCTGACTGTATCTTTTCATGTTAGTCGGGGTCTCATGGAGGAAGATGCTGAGCCCATCTTTGAAGATGTGATGATGTCATCCCGGAGCCAGTTAGAAGATATGAACGAAGAATTTGAAGACACCATGGTTATTGACCTGGTAAGGAAGTTCAATACATTTTTTTCTGTTAAAATATGTGAAAGCGTTGGTGTAAGATGATGCTCTTATTTTAAGAACCCTGTGAGGGACGAGAGGAGGTAACACTGACTAGCTGTGGGTGTGGCATTTGGATGAGCTTGTGTTTTTCAAACCTGCTTTCAAAGCAAGTCAGATTTTGAATTCTGGCAATAATAGGGACTGGCTCCTTATTACATTCATGAAAAACAGCTTCCCGAGATCTGCCTTTCAGTGCAGCATGTGCATCTGGCCTCTCGTACTTTAAATTGGAGTCTGACTATATACACTGTGCTCCAACATAGCAACCAGTTGCAGAATATGGACCTTATCTGTTCAGTAAAGAGAGACATGTTTAAGGAAATCTGAATATGGACTTAGTGTAGGTATACTAAGAAATGATTAACTTTGTCAGAAATACATGGGGGTTATGTTCTTTTAAAAAGAGATCTGTTAAGAGACACACTGAAGTTGTCCGAAGTGAAATAACATGAGAAGGAAAAAAAAAAACAGGTGATTCAATGAAACAAGATTGGCCAAATGTTTGAAAATTGTTGAAGCTGGGTGAGAGGTGCACAGGGGTTCACCATACTGCTTCCTCTGGGTATTAATTTGCTAGACTGCCATACAAACACACCACTGACTGGGTGGCTTAACACATTTATTTTCTCACAGTTCTGGAGGTTAGAAGGCTGAGAGCAAGGTGTCAGCAACGTTGATTTCACTCTGAGACCTCTCTCCTTGACTTGTAGATGGCCCTCTTCTCCCTCTGTCTTCACATGATGTTTCCTCTCTGTGTCTCCTCTTCTTATAAGAACATAGATCACATTGAATTAGAACCCACCCATATGATCTCTGAGCTTCTCTGGTAGCTCAGTTGGTAAAGAACCTGCCTGCAGTGCAGGAGACCACAGTTCAATCCCTGGGTCAGGACAATCCCCTGGAAAAGGAAATGGCAAACCACTCCAGTAGCTTTGCCTGGAAAATCCCACGGACAGAGACACCGGGTGGGCTACAGGTTGTGGCACAGAGGATAAAGAATCTGCCTGCAATGTGGGAGACCTGGGTTCAATCCCTGGGTCAGGAAGATCCCTGGAGAAGGAAATGGCAATCCACTCCAGTATTCTTGCCTGGAGAATCCCCGTGGACAGAGGAGACTGGCGGGCTACAGTCCATGGTGTCCCGAAGAGTCGGACATGACTGAGCAATTTCATGTTCACGTTCATATGATCTCCTATTAACTACCTCACCTCTTTTTTTAAAAAGCCTATCTCCAAATACAGTCAAATTCTGTGGTCTAGGGGTTAGCACTTAAATATATTAATTTGAGGGGCAAAATTTAGCTCATAACAGTATGCTTTATGTAACTTATATGCTTACCAAACCTTTACATAACGAAAAGGTTTGGTAAGAAATGTAAATGAGACATATCCGGTCTATAACCGCCTTCAACCCACCCATCAGTAGGTCTCCATCTGCCTACCTGGGGTAGGGAATTTAGTGAAGTTTTGTCACCTACTGTTTGATCATGATTGACTGGAATATAATTATTCCATAATAATTGAATATAATTATTCCATGATTGAAAGGTGTGTTGTTTATAGGCCCCAAAATTATATACTTTTATACATTCATTGTAATTTGAAAGCCTTTAAAAAAAAAAAAAAAAAAACCTAAGTGATAAAAGCCAAAGTTAGATTTTTCTTTAATGTATGCTCCTATAAGTCAGACTCTTTTCCTTTCAAAGTGACACTTAACAGTTATTTATATTAATGATACCATAGAAATATTAGCTGATTATCACAGTTTGTCTTAATGTATCTCAGGAAAAAAATTAAGTATCGGTTTCTCTTTCCAGCCCCCATCAAGAAATCGGCGAGAGAGAGCGGAGTTGAGGCCAGATTTCTTTGATTCTGCAGCTATCATAGAAGACGATTCAGTAAATGTTACATTATTACTGTTCTTTCTTGTGTTTTCTGGGTCTTGTTTATGCATGAAGTTAATAATTGTGTTTCATTTTTTCTAGGGATTTGGAATGCCTATGTTCTGAAGTCTGAAGAAAATTTACAAATCTGGAACTCTATTATTTAGAGCTAGAGGCCTATATACTGTGATAGCTTGTATGGGGAAAAAAACACTTTTGATGTGATCTGATTTGTTTTTTAATCAAATGATTAAGGTCAATCCCTTTTTGCAGTGACAGAAGAGGCGCATGTAAATTACCCAAGGGAATGTTGGTGAATGTCACCTCAGAAAGACTGACCTGAAAAATCATTTGTGTCCTATTATTGGACTTATCCCAGTACAGATGTGTGTGTTTTTCTGGAGGGAGGAAGAAATTTTAAATTTTTAAAACAGCTGTCAAGATAAACACTGTAATACACCTGTTTTATGAAAACTCAGCATTGAGTAAAAAAAAAAATATTTTTAACTTTATTTTCCTGTTGTACAATTTAAAAACCGTTTTAACATTTTGCCTTTTTATGTTTTAAAAGCTAACCATTTTTATTAAACCTATGAGTAAGCAGCTCACCCTAATTGCCGAAGAGTGTTTTTGGAGCTCACTGGATTTGGTTGACCATGTGGAATACGGGAATATGGAGGAGCAGAATATTGACAAGCTATGATGAAATTCCCACAGTGCATCTCTGCCAAAAACCACACACCCTCTGTGGACATGGATATGAATTCCCAGATTTTATATACTCTTGAATAAAAAGGTTTATTTTTATTTATAAGGGGGCATAAAATAAGAAATGTCCATGCAGCCATTTTTCCAACAGATGCTGTACACCGTTCATTTTATATAGAATAGGGAGATTCAAATACAGTACATTTTCTATTGGTATTTGTTCTGTGCATTTTTAGCAACTTCTACCAGCAAATAAAGTATTCTCAGTAAAACAAAATGGTTCTCAAGTTATCAGTTTGCTGTTTTTACCACTTATTTCATGCCCTGCCAAATTCAAGTTACATGGACTTCGATTTTCTTAAAAAGATAATCATGAACTCCTTTGCCATTCAAACGTAATTTTAAGTGTAACATAACCGTGTCTACTTCCCATGCACTTACTACCCTTATGCACTAATTTTGTGAATTACGTTTACCAATTATAGAAGTATGTGCTGCATAGAAGTCTGTGCTTAGAGGGTGAAGTTCTTAAGCTTACCTTGAAATACAGCTACATTTCAGTGTTAAATGTGCATATTAAGGATAATTCTTTGGGGGAAAGAAATTATGAATCTTCAGGACAGCCTTCGATGGTTTAGAGTTACATTCTGCTTAGACTTTTATGACTTGCTGCTACTGTTATTTTAAAAAGCCCACTTAGTTTCTTCCTTTCTGATTTTAAAAGTAAGCCTCAAAATTTGCAAACCAATCCACCACAGCTGTTTCCCGGCTGGTTTTTAAAGTAGCTGCAACAGAATGATGAGGCTTTGCTTTCCCTTTTTACCAAAAAAATAAATAAAAGCGTTTTTTAAATAACAAATCTGTGCACCCAGTGACTATGTGGGAAAGCAAAATGGGTTATTTTATTCATCCTTTTAGTAAACAAACTTCTCAACATTTGTACAGTTCTGAAAAAAACTTCTTGGTCACCAAAAATGTTTTATCTGCTAATTTAGCAATTCCTGGGCCCCATTTAGGGGGGCTGGGGTATTGCTTTCTTCCAGAAATATGGATTTCACTGGACATGAACGGGCAGGGATGACTGGACTGTCCATACCAGCCCTGGCACCTGCACAGATTGGTCCTTTGCTGGACAGTTTCATGTGGAAAAACCAGTGCCGACTTAGAATCGTAGACAACCACACGACAGAAAAGGCTTAGTATCTACTCCAATGGGTTTCCAGTTTAGTTTGAAGTCAATCGAATTTTTGTATTTTCAGTGTCTCCTTGATTGGTTTTGCTAGTAATTCTGTAAATTGTACATTTGCAATATGAGGTTTTTTTCCTTTTGTACAATTTGAAACTGATGCTTCACCTTTCCTTTAATAAACTATTCAAAATCAGGCTTGTGGTAGTCATCCTATTGTTCCATTAGGTAAAGCTTGAAAGAGGTGATTTCTCGTCCTGTTCAACAGAATGATGACGCTTTCTTTTTTTTTTTTTTTTTAAACCAAGAGCTGAGAATTTGCTGTTTAGGATAATTTGTTAAAACAACAGCAAATCACTGTTATCAATGAGGCTTTACTTTTTTAAGCAAGTAGAATTTTAGGACTAGCTCATCAATTTTCTTTCATCCATTGGATTTCCTTGGAGAGAAGGAAAGACTGGTTAGACCAAGTGAGCATTCAAGAGGAAGTCTCTTGTGGGCTGAGTGTTGGAGGAGGCATTCATGGATTATCAAATGGTCTGAAGCCTGGGACCTTCCCCCGTCTGAGATCCAGACCCAGCACTTAGGCATGACCATGCCCTTTAAAGACTTGTGTTCTACATGGCTGCCAAAAGTGAAGGTTTCTCTTGACACTGCTGCTAGATGTCACTGCACAAAATCATGTCCTACACTTTACGGGCCCCACCATGTTCTCTGGGCTGTGTTCATTAGATGGCCTGAGATGTCCATGAGAAGCAGCAGACTTTACGGGCCCCACCATGTTCCCTGGGCTGTGTTCATTAGATGGCCTGAGATGTCCATGAGAAGCAGCAGGAACACAGGAGATAAATGGGCAGTGGGGACTCTGAGGCAGCCAAAGATGGAAGGTGATTAAATTGGGGCTCTAGCAGCTCATCTTGAAGGTTTGTGCTTATGAGATTAGACCAGGGCTTTACCCAGGTGCGATTCTACCCTGGCTGTGACTGTTGGCCCTGCTCTCAGAAAAGAAACAAGAAGCAGGATCTTCCTGGGAAGCAAAGACTTAGTGCCTGTTCATAGCAGACCAAACTCAAGTAAGGTTCCGTCCCTGCCCTCCCAAGTGCCTTGCTCTGCAGAGGACAAGGATAGCTTTCTACTCCCAAGGACACACAAATGATCACAAAGACAGTAGGGACATGGGAAGTACCTACCTACTAAATACTAAATAATAAATCTGGTGACAAGATTCAGCATTTTCCTCTAAAACAAGACCATAGTTGGGAAAGGCATGCCTAAACACCAGCCCGTGAGAACTCAATGCCACTCTGTAACCCAAAAAGGCTGGTCTACTGGACAAAGCTGCCAAGATCTTAACAGCCTTGTGTCTCCTTCACCACCAGCTTGGTTTTCAAATGGGCCAAATCCTAGATTTGCAGACCCCAGAAACTATTGGCCAGGCAACTTCAAACTATTGAGCCACACACAGGCCAACCTATATGATTCTTCCTTAGCCAGGAGGCCTCTAAAAACCCAGGAATCTGCCACCACTCCTTTCCCAGCTCCCATAGCTTAATCTTTCTGCTGATGCCAAAGAGAAGTACAAAGGACCCCTGGCCAAACATCTCTACCCACTAGGAACTTATCACCTAGCTTGGAAGACAAAACTGTTTCAGGTCTAAAAAGGAAAGGAGGGTGAGGAATACACCATAAGCTGCTTTAAAAAATACATGTTATGACAGAATCATCTCAATACAAGTTGAGATGAACTAATGGGAAAGTCAGGCCCTTGAGCGTGAGCAGATTGGAGCTACTTGAAGCAAGACAGTATTCTCAAAACTCACTAGAGGCAGGACAGGGACATACCAGAACCTTCTGTGTGGGCTGCAGACTCTGGAGAGCAGGGTGCTATCCATTAGAAGTGCTAGAAATGCAACAAGATCTGGACATGGATTTCTGGCTTAGCAGGAGGCCACAGAGATGGGCGAGAGGAGGGGGAAGACTGTTGTAAAAGAACTCGGAACCCAACTAGAGTGGGAGATTTCCATTCCCCCAACAGAGGGAAGATGCTCAAGAAAAATAACTAGGGGCATAAACCTGTCTATCCAGAATGGTGGGGTGACTGGCAGAAATGGGAAAAGTGGATGATAGTCACATGTAGGTTAAGTTGAGCTTAAAATGATACAATCAAGCAGGGCTTACAGACCTTTGGAGCTAAGAGTCTGGAACCAAGAAAGTCATCAGGGATTGAAGGATTCAGAATTCTCACCTCAGAGAAGCACACCCATGCTTTAGTCTTCATGTTGGAATCACTTAAAATCACCATTTCTGGTATAACTTAATAGTTTACATACTCAGAAAAATAAAATCAACAAGGGTAGGGGAAAAAAACTCTATAAAGTGGTCTACAGACATAAAGGACTGATTCTTTAAAAATGATAACCACTCAAGTTACTAATCCAAATAACCATGTATCTTCTGTTTAGAAACAATTACAAAAAAGTCTTGAACTTTAGAAGATTTGATGTTGATAAAGCTATAGTATCTCTGACATTGGTGTTTATTGTAGGACTAAGCAAGTGAGTAAAATACCCTTAAAAAACACAGGTTTCAACTGGGCAAGTCCACTTATACAGGTTTTTCAACAGTAGCTACTACAGTACTACATGGCCCACAGTTGATTGAATCCTGGACGTGGAACCACAGACTGGATCTGCATATAGGGAGAGCCAAGTATATTTTACATGGCTTCTCAACATCAGGAGGGCAGGCCCCCCTAACCTCCACATTGTTCAAGGGTCAAGTATATACCGAATAAGAGCCCATTTCATCAGTGTAGGAGAAGACCTAATTATGGAAAAAAAGAAAAGCAAATAACTTATATGTTAGATTAGAATTAAAAGTTTCAGTATGAACTCATATTTTCAAAAATGTACATAATATATATATTTTCATGTATATATGTTCCCCATATACATATATATACACACACATACCAGGATAAATATTTCATAGTCCGCTGAAAATACCTAGAAGCAATGACAAGCCAGTATCAATGTGAAAATCTAGGGTCAATGTTTGCATCCAAATTTCATCTACTAAAAGAAACCACGGCTCTAAGAAAAACATACGATGAACCGAGTATATTATCCTGTGTCAAAAAATAAGCAAGGGCACAAAAAATTACTGTAACATACCAAAAGGACTAAGAAACCAGCTTGAAAGAGCACCCCTCTGGCCATATCAGGAAATTCTGAACATCAAAATGTGTAACATTAAATCTTTAAAGAACCCATGATTGAATATATTTATATTCATTCACTAAAAACAAGCATTTATGAAATTATGTACCAAGCACAGATTTCAGCTATGAAAATATGATTCTCAATCTCAAGAAAGCCTAGGGTGGGGCTTCCCTGGTGGCTCAGTGGTAAAGAATCCTCCTGCCAATGCAGGAGACATGGGTTCGATCCCTGGTCCGGTAAGATCCCACATGCCTCAGAGTAACTAAGCCCGTGCACCACAGCTACGGAGCCTGTGCTTCTGAGCCTGGGAGCCGCAACTACTGGGAAACCATATGCCCTCGAGCCTGTGCCCTGCAACGAGAAGCCTGAGCAGTGCAACTACAGAGTAGCCCCAACTTGCCACAACTAGAGAAAAGCCCACACAACAAAAAAGACCCAGCCCAGCCAAAAATCATAAATTAAAAAACCCTGGGGTGAAGGTATGGGACAGGGAGAAAAATGTAACAAACTAGTATAACGTGCGTCTGACAATTTGATAGGGTGAAGGATGGCACAGTAAGAAAAGGCTTCCCCAGCGGCTCAAACAGTAAAAAGTCTGGCTGCAGTTGCAGGACACCCAGGTTCGATCCCTGGATGGGGAGAAGGGCAACCCACTCCAGAATTCTTGCCTGGAGAATTCCATGGACAAAAGAGCCTAGCAATACAGTCCATGGGGTCGCAAAGAGTCAGACACAACTGAACATAGTAAGAAAAATAAACTATTTCAGGAAAACTGTTTAAAAATGAAAACATAATCTACATGTCTAAATTGATACTAAAAATTTTTTGAAGAGGAGAAAACTCCATCCTTCCTTCCTTATGGATAAAATGATAGAATCAGAAATACAGTATTTTATAACCAACACAGAACAGCTGATTGAGGCAAGAATCGTACTACAAGTACTAGACAAAAGTGTGCTGACAAAAGTGGGCTTACAAAATGCCCCCAGATTCGTTACTAATTACAAAGAGAAAATTACAAAGGCTGTCATCTTTGTAGCTGTCACCTTATCCAAGTGATCAGATTCAATTTCATCAATAATGGGAAAAAACTAACATGCTTCCTAATGTAATATAAGAAAAGAACACTCGTGTATTATTCTTACCTGGATCTAAAGGTCTGTAAACAGACAGACCCAAACTGAGCGACTGTCTACAAAATACTTTACAAACATGCTTCAAAAATGTCAATCTCATTAAAGACCATGTAAGACAATGAGCCTTGTTTCACAGGAAATAAACACTGAAATCTGGAGAGACAAAGGTTTATGATTCTGTAACTTACTCTCAAATAGGTCAATAAAAATAGTAATTATACATTTATGTAGGAGATGAAGCAAATGTAGAAAGTGTTAAGAACTGGAGAATCTAGGTAAAGAGTATACAGCTCTTGCCATATTTCCACAGGTTTGAAATTTTCCAAAAAAGTTTTTTAAAATCTGAGAACACATTTCTGGAAAGAAGTTAATATAAGGTAAGCAATTACTATACAGCATATGCTTCCTAAGCATCTATTCTGATAGACACACACATGTATACAACACAATTATAAATACCTTTAATCCTCAACATTTCCTGAAGGAAACAGAAGGACAGTATACATCATTTAAATATTATATCATTTATAATATCATATATCATTTATAACTGAAGCCTACGCAGATAAGTAGTTCACCCTAAAGGCTTATTATCTCACCTTCAGAGAAAAAATTAATTCTTAGGGAAAGAAAGGAAAACAATACACAGATAAGGGTCAGCTCAAAGTGATCACACTGTAGTGTTTTCTTTCTAGTTTTCTTCATTTTTCAGATTTCTACCACAAAGAAAAATAAATTTAAGCTCAAAATATATCAGTTAAGATTTTTAATAAAATAAGTTTACAGTAAGGCACAAATGAAATCTTTCTAGGATTTAATAAACGTAGCCATTTCAAGTGATTAATTGTATTTAGATTCCCAGGTTTCATGATTGCAAAGGCAGGGGCGTATACAAATGGCCAGGCAGTAATTAGCTCCTGGTTTATCTTTGCCTGATTCATTTACAATGGAATATTCGCATGTTTCCTCCAAGGGCGCTGTACCTTCTTGCTGGCCAGGACATCCAGGTCACAGCAGATTCGGGCACGTGTGGAAGAAGGCTGGATGATGTCGTCCACAAACCCTGGGGAAGCACAGGAAAGGAAGCGGATCACCTGCTGCCCACCAACCCCTTACGTGGTGCTCGATGTGGGCGCCACCTTCTGGGGCCAACAGTGTGCACAGGGCCCAGGCCGACACAAGAGCGGCTCGGTCCTGCGAACCTCCCCATGACCCCAGGAGCCCCCTGTTCCTCTGGCGGGTCCCAAACTGGCCCAGAAACATTCAGCAAGAAAAGGAAAATGTGACCCCTCTTCCATCCTGTCAAGATGGAAGTGCACTTTTATTTTTTAAAACTCACTACAATCATTCGTCCCATCCTGTGCATAAGTCCGTCTTGCCACTTTACTTTGCCACTCTTCCCATCAGGAAGTGGACTGTACTTCTTCACCTGGCCTTGTAAATTGCCTTGGCCAGTAGAATGTAGCAAGAGTAACACTGCAACTTCCACACCCAGGCCTCAAGGCACCTTCTCTCCCCTCTCACCCTCTTGCTGCCCTCAGGACACCCTGCAGAGCAGCGTGGACTCACCTCCCAAAGAATAAGCAACCCCGTGAAGGAGAGTCCAGCTGACAGCCAGCACCAGCCATGTAAGTAGGGCCACCACGGACTATCCAGCCCCAGCCAGGCAGCTAGATGACATACTTCCATGACTGATGCCAGCAGAACCACTACCCAGCTCAGCCCAGACCAAATGCTGACACTCAGAACTACGAGGGGAAGATGCAGGGAGGTTATTTTAGACCACTTTGTTTTGAGTAGATTTTTCACAGTACTGGGTAACTGGAACACCACAAAGAGAGATTTAGCCACTTCAGCAATGTTTTCTTGACCTGTTACAAAGTGGCCCATACAGGCCCCTCTGCCCTTAAGTGATGACGGCTCATGGTCCAGCCAGCCCTCACTAGTCTCCAGACTCAACAGGAAGGACAAAGGTAGGCCTTCTGAAGCAAAATAAGCAGCAAGCAATCCAACAACTGAGCCAAGCCGCTCTCCCCACCGCAGACCCACCTCTCACGGCTGCAGGAAAAGGGTTGGCAAACTTCTCGATGTACTCTGCCTGAGCAGCCTCCACGTTCTCGTGCCCTTTGAAGATGATCTCCACAGCACCCTGTCACGAGAGGAGTTGGTGATCGTCCTGGAGGCCCCCGGAGACCAGGGTAGGGCCCCCCTCCTCTCAACACCACTGGGAGTGATTGCAAATGTCTCGGTAAACAACATGTGCTGGAGAGCAGTGGCCACACAGGTGCCTGGAGCGGCCGCCATAACCCCACGGCTGCAACGGATGCTCAGCCACGGCTCCAATGACCGGGTGGCCCAGACCACGGCATCACCTGCCTCCCTAGATTCTGTCCTAACCTCTCCAAGTGCATTTGTCCTTCTCCGAGTCTAAGATATTTGGCCTAGTTTCCACTGTTAAGAGTCAAGGTCCCTGTATCAAGGGAAGCAGAATGCTGTTACACTTTTTCATTATCCTGAGCCCTGAGCACACAACTCAATGGCCAGAGGCAGAGAAACTATAATGCAAATGTAGAAAAATGAGGACTGAGAGAGAAGCCTTCCTGTCAGAACCCCTAAAAGTCAGCTTGGGGAGCTTGGGGCCTGGGAGATACCTGGTTCAACCCCGACAGCTATTTCAAAGCAGGAAAGGAGTGGTGGGTAGACTAAGCAACAGAAGGCACCCTGCCCAGAGTCAGCAGGGTCAGGACTACAGCTCAGCCTCCGGGGGCTGCAGGAGTGGCTCCAGGCCCTCTTGGGAGCTGGGGATGGGGTTGGGGAAACATCCAGTCCTCCAACAACTAGTTCAGCTGACTCAGCCCTTTCCCTTCTACTGAACCCCTGAATCCACTCAAGGTGCCTACTACCTGGGTCTGTGCCTGAAGTGAGAGTGCAGGAGGGGGATTGCCAAGGTCCAGACCCCAACTCCCCAGAGGCCTGGCGACCCCAGGGGCCCAGGCCTTTCCCAACACTTCCCAGCTGTGCAGGGAGAGTGGAGTCCCTGGAGCCAGGAGAAGGGAAAGCTGGAGGGTCTTACCTTTGCTCCCATGACTGCAATCTCTGCCGTGGGCCAGGCGTAGTTGGTGTCACCACAGAGGTGCTTGGAGCTCATGACATCATAGGCACCACCGTAGGCCTAGAACAGTCCCAAATGCTGAATGTTAGCGCCTGAGTCAACCAGATCACGTCCCTATAAGACCCCAGGAAGCCAAGTGAAATGAGGATAAAAAGCAAGACTGGCCCTCCTGGGCTCCTGAAGGCCCAGGGCTGGGAGGCCCGAGAATACCAGGGCGCAGCCACAGGCCTTTCACAGTTCACAGTCATGGTCTGCCGGCCTTTCCCCACTCCCAGATGAGCAGGGACTTCTCTGCTGGGCGTGTCTGCAGGACCATCCACGCCGAGCCATCCTCAAGAACTTGTTAAGGGGAGTGAGGCGTAGACTCCTTCCAGCACTGCTGACCCTCTTGGCCAGACCCCCAACCCCCAGGCCCCGCCGCTGGGGGTGAGCAGGCTCCAGCCTGAGCTCCTCACCTTCCTGGTGATGACCGTCACTTTGGGCACAGTGGCCTCTGCAAACGCGTACAGCAGCTTGGCGCCGTGGCGGATGATGCCCCCATACTCCTGCGCGGTGCCTATGTCACGGGCAAGTTACTGGATCCCCACAGAGTCTCCCCAGGGCCCACCCCCACTCTCAGCTGTGAGGGCTTCCCCTTCCCCACAGGGCCACCCCCAGCCAGCCCTACCCTCCAGACACCCAGAGGATGGCAACGTCACAAATCCTGAGGGAACTGTACAAGAGGACCTCCAAATAAAGCGGGCGTCTCACTGGACAAAACCACCTCTCCTGGCCCACCTCCATCAGTGACTCACCAGGCAGGAAGCCGGGGACATCCACAAAAGTGATGAGGGGAATGTTGAACGAGTCACAGAATCGGACGAAACGAGCCCCTTTCACAGAAGAATTAATGTCCAAGCAGCCTAGAAAGAGAGAGACCAGTCCAAGCCCCACCCAAACTGGGCAACCATTCAGAGCTGGTTTCCACAGGGGTACCAAAGTTTCATCATCAGAGAAACTAAAGGAGAGCTTCATACTCCAGGAAAAACAGGGGAGACAGGAGAATCCCCCTGGCACTGGCCAGAGGACCCAGCAGTGGCTCAGCCCCAGGGGCTGGCACCACACCCCAGCACAGACATCCAGTCTTTGTCTGGTGAACTGAAGGGCAGCTGTCACCTGAGGCACAGCCCACCTCACCCCTGGAGCCGCAGTGGGAGGCCTCATCCAAGGGCTGGTCTTCTAGAGTCTGTGTAGTGGAATTGGATTCTGCCTCCATCAACCACAGCCATGTGTTTGGGGAAATTACTTCCTGAGCCTGAGACTCCCCACCTGAAAAGGAGGGATGTTACTACCCCTATTATGGAGGTGGTGGGTTAGTCGCTAAGTTGTGTCCAACTCTTGCGACTTCATGGACTATAGCTAGCCAGGCTCTGTTCATGGAATTCTCCAGGCAAGAGCCCTGGAGCGGGTTGCCATTTGCTTCTCCAGGGATCGAACCGGGGTCTCCCGCATTGCAGGCAGATTCTTTACCAACTGAGCCAGCAGGGAAGCCCTACCATAGTTTAAAGATTAAAGGAGATGGTATCGGTAAAATGGCACAGAATAGAATAAGAGCTCAATTCCTAGTAAATCCTCTCACCCAGAACAGTCTGCAGAGTGTTCTATGAGGTCAGCATTATCCTGATACCAAAACTTCTTGTTTTGGGTCAAGAAAATGCAGAGCAAAATCCCTCATGAACACAGATGCAGCGAGTCCTGAGATAGTATAAAAACACTGGCAAGTGCAGTTTAACCCAAGAATCCAGAGTTGATCTAATGTGTGAAAAGCAGTGAACTTACTAAAGGAAAAAAACAATACGGTCATCGCAACAGACATAAACATCTGAGAAAATCCAATATTCATAATTAAAAACTAGCACTAAACTATGAGTGCAATGGAACGCCTACTATCTGATAAAGAATGTCCGTAAAAAACTTAAGTACTCCTGGATCAGAAGAATATATAAATCCCCAAACTGAACTATGCCAGTGCTGTCCAAGAGAACCTCCTATGATGATGAAAATGTTCTCTGGCTCTGGTATTTGTTGACATAGTAACCACTAGACACATGTGGCTACTGAACACCTGAGATACGACTAGGGAAAGTGAGAGACTAAGCTCCTAATCGTATTGAATCTTAATTACTTATACTATTTTATTATTTCAGATTTAAAGCTTAATAGCTAGGCTAGCATAGCTGGACAAATTTGCATTTTCAAGCAATTCCTATCAAAATCGTAGGAAATGCCTTTGTAGAAACTGATAAGCAGATTCTAAAATTCATATGGTAATACAAAGAAGATAGACTAGTCAATGGTATTTTTTTAAAACAGCAGTATCAGAAGACTTCCCTAGCTGACCTGAAAACTCACAAAAGCAGGGTTTCTCCACCTTGGCACTACCAACATTTCAGACAGAATAATTCTTTGCTATGGGGGTTTGACTTCTGCATGTAGAATGTTTAGTCACCATCTCTGGGTTAGACACACTAGATGTCAGGAGCCCCCCTCCACCCCTCACTCCCACTGGGACAATCAAAATTGTTTCCAATATAGCCACATGTTCCCAGTACATTGAAACTGTTCCTAGTTGAGAACCACCAAGAACTATAAAGCTTCAGAAATCAAGACAAGATGGCAGAGGCATAAAGGTGGGCAAAACCAGCAACAAAACAGGACAGATGGAGAAGAAATAGACCCAGAGGACTGATTTCAGACCACACACCAAAACAATGTGGAAAGCAAGTCTTCTTAACAAACGGTAATACTGTTTCACTCCATACTCTACACACAAAAATCAACCAAAATGGATCAGAGAGCTTAACATAACCCACGACCACAAAGCTCCGAGAAGGTGACTTGGACTGTCTTCGAAACCTTGCAGTAGGCAAAGATTTCCCAGACAGGACACAAAAAGCTCTAATCAGAAGTCAAACACTGATAAAAAGGATTTTACCACTTTTTAAAAATAATGTGAGTCAAAAGACTTAAATAAATAAACAAGTCATAGACCATGAAAAAAATATTTAAAATACACAAATCTGACAAAGGGTTCACATCAGAATATGTAAAGAACCTTAAAAATTAGCAATAAAAAGACAACTCAAAAAATAACAACAATAGGCAAAGCTTCCCTCTTGCTAAATGCGTTTTCTGAGATGACAGAATGTTCTGTATCTTATTTTGGATGCATTACAGGTTCAGAGTTTCCCCCTGGGTGGGGAGGATCCCTGGAGGAGGGCATGGCAACCCACTCTAGTTTTCTTGCCTGCAGAATCCCATGGAGCCTACGGTCTATAGGGTCACAAAGATATGACTGAAGTGATTTAGCACACATCAATTGTCAACCTGCCAAAACCCACCCAAATGAGCATGTAAAAGCTGTGCATTTTATGGTCTGTAAATTATAACTCAGTGAAAAAAAAATGTTTTAAATCTCCCCTCTTCCCTCTCTATCCAAATCTATGTTAATAAAGAATGTGAATGATGAGTCCTGGGATGAAGACAACTCTAAGAAACCACAAGATGGAAAAGAGGTCAGAATAAAAATCAAAAGGAAGAAAAATATGAGCAATGACAACCAAAACAAGATAAAATCACTGGGGAATTGAAAATAGTCAGAAATGGAAAACCTGTGACCCTGAGCCAAGAGTGGGCCCTAGGTCCAAGAGCTTGGCTTCCTCACCATAGTCCAAGCCTGTCAGAGCATCTGGCACCCAGGGAGTCCAATGAGCCCTGGCTAATTCTACAAGGAAGAAACAAGAACCGGTGCCAAGGGGGAGGAGAGAAAGGGGAGAGGAGTGCGAGCTTGGGATTAGCAGATGCAAACCAGTATACAAAAAATGGATAAACAAGAAGGTCCTACTATATAGCATGGGGAACTATATTCAATACCCCATGGTTTATCATGAATATGAAAAAGTATATATACATTAATATATGTATAACTGAATCACTTTTTTTGTACAGCGGAAGTTAACACAACATTGTAAATCAACTACATCAATGAAAAAGGAACATAAATGAGAGCCATGACAGAGGCCTCCTCTGTGAGCCTCTGACACTTTAGGACTCACCATAAATATCACAAAGAAAATTACAAAGTCAGAAGGAGGGAAGCTGAAGAACCACAATGGAACCAAGTATTCAGACCCCAATCAGGGCTCAGGAAGGCCCTGGGATAGAAGTCTAGGTATTTGAAGATAAAGTTTCCAGAATAAGCCAAGCAGTTTCTTCAAAAGTGAGCCTGTGAGAGTGTGCCTGTACCGGAGGGTACCAGAACCTGCAGACATGCTCTTGGGACAAGAAATCTCTTTGTGCAGACACAGGAAATCATGTGAAGCCCACGCCAGGGACAGACACAGTGAGGAGGAGGAACTCGAGAATATGTGAACAGATGAGAACTTACCACAGAAACAAAATGCACATTCAGCATGTGTAAACACAATTTCTAAACACAAAACGGTGGGACAGACAGCACCTAGCTCCTATCCTCAAAGAGAAGCAGCAAAAAACAAGCAGAAACAGTCAGAACTAACTTTGTCAAAATTCTGAAACAGGCAAGTTAACTAAGCAAAAGCTGAAATGGGAAAAAAGGCAATTTAGAAACTGCAGAAAAGCTTTGTGGCATTTTGAATTACACTTGCCCCACATTCTCCCTGGTTCTAGAGGAAGGAAAGACGACCTCAGACACAAACCACCATGTAAGTCTGTTCTACCTTGTGTGAGGGTGCCCTGAAAGATGACGCAAGCCTTTCATCTCTGTACCTAACTCAGAACTCACCCAGACCACAAAAGGAGCAGCCAACGCTCACTGTGAGAAAAAAGAACCGCCGACAGTCATCTGGGGCAAGAGATTACAGTTGATATCATCTAAGGCCAGGGAGGAAAAAAAACAGGCAGAGTGGGGGTTTGGCGGGGGTGGGGCAGAATTTGGACATTCAAGAGCAACTGTATATACAAGGAACTTCAGAAAGAGGCAGATATGCCTAGGGCGAGATGTATGCTCGGAAAAGATCTGAGAAGGGAAATTAGAAAGTACCTTGAATAGATCAGTGAAACAAAACAGAGAGCCCAGAAATAAACCCACAGAGCTAAGGGCAATTAATCTTCGACAAAGAAGGCAATAGTGTACAATGGGAAAAAACAGTCTTTCAGCAAGTGGTGTTAAGAAAGTTGGGCAGCAACATGTAAACCACCCTCTGAGCATACTCAAAAAGAAATTCAAAATGGCCGAAAAACTTAAATGTAAGACAAGACACCATAAAACTCCAAGAACAGTACACTGGCAAAACATTCTGACATAAATCGTACCAATGTTTTCATAAGTCAGTCTCTCATAGCAACAGAAATAAAAGCAAAAATAAACATATGAGATCAACCAAGCATATAAGCTTTCAAACAGCAAAGAAATCCATAAACAAAATGAAAAAGAGAAACTTCCAACTGAGAGAAGATATTTGCAAATGATGCAACCAGCAAAGGCTTAATTTCCAAAATATATAAACAGCTTCTACAATTCAATAACAAAAAAGCAAATAACCAACCAAAAAATGGTCAGAAGGCCTAAACAGACATTTCTCCAAAGAAGACACACTGATGGCCAACAGACACATGAAAATATGCTCATCACTGCTAATTATTAAATAAATGTAAATCAAAACTACAATGAGGTACCACCTCACACCAGTCAGAATGACCACATTAAAAAGCCTAGAAATAATAAACGCTGGAGAGAGAGCAGAAAAAAGAGAATCTTCTTACACTGTTGGTGGGAATGTAAATGAGTGCAGTTCAATGCAAAACATTATGGAGGTTCCTCAAAAAACTAAAAATAGAGGTGGAGTATGACACAGCAATCTCACTCCTAGGCATATACCCAGAGAAACTATACTTCGAAAAGACGCCTGCATCCCTATTGTTCATAACAGCACTATCTACAACAGCCAAGACACGGAAAGAACCTACATGTCCAGTGACAGAATGATGTGTGTGGTGTATACACACACACAATGAAATATTACTCAGCCATTAAAAAGAATGAAATAATTCCATGTGCAGCAACATGGATAGACTAAGGGATTTTCACATTAAGTGAAGTAACTCAGAAACAGAAAGATAAATACCATATATCACTTCTATGTGGAATACAGAATACGACACAGATGAACACATGCACGAAACAGAAACAGACAGAGGACAAACATACTTATGGTGGCCAAGGGAGAGGGTGTACGGGGAAGTCAAATTAGGAGTGCGGTTATGAGCAGGTGTAATCTATTCTATAGACAGTGGATAAACAACAAGGTCCTACTGTATAGCACAGGGGAAAATATTCAACACCCTGTGATAAATGAGAATGCAACTGACTATGCAGTATAGCAGAAATTAACACAAAACTGTAAATCAACTGCAGTTCAGTTCAGTCACTCAGTCGTGTCCAACTCTTTGCGACCCCATGAACTGCAGCACGCCAGGCCTCCCTGTCCATCACCAACTCCCGGAGTTCACCCAAACTCATGTCCATTGAGTCGGTGATACCATCTAACTATACTTGAATAAAATTTTTCTAAAAAAGAAAATACCTTGAGATGAATGAAAATGAAAAGGAAATCATAACATTACAAAACAAAAGACCTGAGAGGATCTTAAGCTTTAACCTTGGGCTGACCCCTAAGCTCTGTTTAGCCAAGTGTTGAAAGAAAGCCTCAATACAGAGCCAAATTGCAAAGATTAAGAGAGATGTTTTCTTATCTATTTTGGCACCTCAGTCAAAAATAGTAGTTGGATACTAGCTATGGAAGAGAACAAGGAATACAGCCTCTGCAAAAACAGTTAGGAAAAGTCACTAGACAAATGGACTACTACAGCATTCAACAATCAAAAAACAACAAACTCTGGAAAAGGGGGAGAATATGATTCCAGAGTTTAACACATTATAATATTCAAGTGTTCCGTTTTCAACAATAAAAAAAAAAAGCATACAGAGAAACAGGAAAGTAAAACCATTCAAATGAACCAAATAAATATAAACAATCATCCTTAAGGAAGCCCAGACAATAAATTTACTAAACAAAGATTTTAAAACAACTGTTTTAAATATGCTCACGGAGGTAAAGAAAAACATGAAGAAATAAACAACAAACAAACAGAAAACAGGAAAAAAATGCATGGGCAAAATGAGAATATCGATGGAGAAACAAATTATAAAAAGGAACCAAACAAATTCTATTACTAAAAAGTACAATAACGGAAACGAAAATATCGCTACAGGGGTTCAACAGAACTGAGGAGACGGGAAGAAGGATGAGGAATCCTGAAAATAACAAAACTTAAATTATCCAATCAAAGGAACAAAAAGAAAAGAAAAACTGAAGTGATTAGAGACTAACGGACTATGAATATCATGAAGTAAACCAATATATACAGCAAGTCAGGACCATAAGAAGGAGAGAGGAGAAACGGGTAGAGACATTGTTTGAAGAAATAATATCCAAAAAATTTCTCGAATTTGGCACAAGATGTGAAGAAGCAAAACCAAGAAACTGTAAGCCTAAGTAGAATAAACTCACACATATCCACACTGAGACACATTATAGTCAAACTATTTAAAGAAAAAGAATCCTGCAAGTAGCAAAAGTAAGTGATTAATCACATACAAAGAATCGTCAATAAGATTACAAATTGATTTCTCAGCAGAAACCATGGAGGCCAGAAGACAATGGGATACATATCTAAAGTGCTGAGAGTTCTATTTTTTTATTTATTTTTTTATTAAAGGATAATTACTTTACAGAATTGTGTTGTTTTCTGTCAAACCTCAACATGAATCAGCCATAGGTATACCTATGTCCCCTCCCTCTTGAACCTCCCTCCCATCTCCCTCCCCATCCCACCCCTCTAGGTTGATACAGGTCCCTGTTTGAGTTTGCTGAAACATAACAGCAAATTCCCACTGGCTGTCTATTTTACACGTGGTAATGTAATTTTCCATGTTACTCTCTCCACACATCTCACACTCTCCTCCCCTCTCCCCATGTCCATAAGTCTACTCTCTGTGTCTGTTTCTGCACCGCTGCCCTGTAGATAAGTTCTTCAGTACCATTTTCCTAGATTCCGTATATATGCGTTAGAATATGACATTTACCTTTCTCTTTCTGACTCACTTCACTTTGTATAATAGGTTCTAGGTTCATCCACCTCATCAGAACTGACTCAAATGCTTTCCTTTTTATGGCTGAGTAATATTCCATCGTGTATATGTACTACAACTCCTTTATCCATTCATCTGTCAATGGACATCTAGGTTGCTTCCATGTTCTAGCTATTGTAAATACTGCTGCAATGAACAGTGGGATACATGTGCCTTTTTCAATTTTGGTTTCCTCAGGGTAGATGCCTAGGGGTGGGATTGCTGGGTCATATGGTGGTTTTATTCCTAGTTTCTTAAGGAATCTCCATACCGTCTTCCATAATGGCTGTATCCATTTACATTCCTACCAACAGTGCAAGAGTGTTCCCTTTTCTCCACACCGTCTCCAGCACTTATTGTTTGTAGACTTTTTGATGATGGCCATTCTGACCAGTGTGAGGCGATATCCCATTATAGTTTTGATTTGCATTTCTCTACTAATGAGCGATGCTGAGCATCTCTTCATGTGTTTGTTAGCCATCAGTATGTCTTCTTAGGAGAAATTTCTATTTAGGTCTTTTTCCCACTTTTTGATTGGGTTGTTTGCTTTTCTGGCACTGAGTTCTATGAGCTGCATGTATATTTTGGAAATTCATCCTTTGTCATTGTTTCATTCACTATTATTTTCTCCCATTCTGAAGGCTGTCTTTTCACCAGGCTTAGTTCCCTCTGCTGTGCAAAAGCTTTTAAGTTTAATCAGGTCCCACCTGCTTACTTTTGTTTTTATTTCCATTACTCTAGGAGGTGGGTCATAGAGGATATTGCTTTGATTTATGTCATCATGTGTTCTGCCTATGTTTTCCTCTAAGAGTTTTATAATTTCTGGTCTTACCTTTAGGTCTTTAATCCATTTTGAGTTTTTCTTTGTGTATGGTGTTAGGAAGTGTTCTAATTTCATTCTTTTACACATAGCTGTCCAGTTTTCCCAGCACCATTTATTGAAGAGGCTGTCTTTTCTCCATTGTATATTCTTGCCTTCTTTGTCAAAAATAAGGTACCCATAGGTGCATGGGTTTATTTCTGGGCTTTCTATCTTGTTCCATTGGTCTATATTTCTGTATTTGTGCTAGTAGCATACTGTCTTGATGACTGTAGCTTTCTAGTATAATCTGAAGTCAGGAAGGTTGATTCCTCCAGCTTCATTCTTCTTTCTCAAGACTGCCTTGGCTATTCAGGGGCTTTTGTGTTTCCATATGAATTGTGACATTTTTTGTTCTAGTTCTGTGAAAAATGCCATTGGTGATTTGATAGGGATTACATTGAATCTGTAGATTGCCTTTGGTAGTATAGCCAGTTTCACAATATTGATTCTTCCTACCCAGGAACATGGAATATCTCCCCATCTGTTTATGTCGTCTTTGATTTCTTCCTTCAGTGTCTTTCAATTTTCTGTGGACAGTTCTTTTGTCTCCTTAGGTAAGTTTATTCCTAGATATTTAATTCTTTTTGTTAAGGATTGATTCCTTAATTTCTCATTCTGATTTTTCATTGTTAGTATATAGAAATGAAAATGATTTCTGTGTATTGATTTTGTATCCTGCATTTTGCTAAATTCACTGATTAGCTCTAGTAACTTTCTGATACTATCTTTAGGGTTTTCTATGTACAGTATCATGTCATCTGCATACCATGAGCACGTTATTTCTTCTTTTCCCATCTGGATTCCTTTTACTTCTTTTTTTTCTCTGATTGCTGTGGCCAAGACTTCCAGAACTATGTTGAATAACAGTAGTGAAAGTGGACACCCTTGTCTTGTTCTGTTCTTAAGGGGACTGCTTTCAGTTGTTCACCACTGAGAATAATGTTTGCTGCAGGTTTCTCATATTTGGCCTCTACTATGTTGAGGTAAGTTCCTTCTATGCCCATTTTTTGAAGAGTTTTAATCATAAATGGGTGCTGAATTTTGTCAAAGACTTTTCTCCATCTATTGAGATTATCATATGGTTTTTATCTCTCAATTTGTTAATATGGCATATCAATTTGATCGATTGGCATATATTGAAGAATCTTTACATTCCCGGAATAAACCCAACTTGATCATGGTCTATGAGCTTTTCAATGTGTTGCTGAATTCTGTTTGCTAAAATTCTGTTGAGGATTTCTGCATCTATGTTCTTCAGTGATATTGGCCTGTAGCTTTCTTTTTTGGCTTGTCTTTGTTTTTGGTATCATGGTAATGATGGCCTCATAGAGTGAGTTTGGAAGTGTTCCTTCCTCTGCGATTTTTTGAAAGATTTTGGAAGGATAGGCATTAGCTCTTATCTAAATGTTCTACAGAATTCTCCTGTGAAGGAAGCCATCTGGTCCTGGGCTTTTGTTTTAGGGGAGATTTTTGGTCACAGCTTCAATTTCAGTGCTTGTAACTGGGTTGTTCATAATTTCTATTTCTTCCTGGTTCAGTCTCAGAGAATTGAACTTTTCTAAGAATCTGTCCATTTCTTCCAGATTATCCATTTTATTCCCATATAGTTGTTCATAATAGTCTCTTATAATCCTTTGTATTTCTGCATTGTCTGTTGGAACCTCTCCTTTTTCTAATTCTGTTGATTTGATTCTTCTCTCTTTTTTTCTTCATGAATCTGGCTAAAGGTTTGTCACTTTTATTTATCTTCTCAAAGAATGAGCTTTTAGTTTTATTAATCTTTACTATTGTTTCTTTTTCATTTATTTCTGCTAGGATCTTTATGATTTCTTTCCTTCTACTAATTTTGAGGGGTTTTTTGTTCTTCTTTTTCCAGTTGTTTTAGGTGTAAAGTTCGGTTGTCTATTCAACGTTTTTCTTGTTTCTTGAGGTAGGACTGTATTGCTATAAACTTCTCTCTTAGAACTGCTTTTGGTACATCCCGTAGGTTTTGAGTTGTCATGTTTTCATTGTTATTTGTTTCTAGAAACTTTTTGATTTCCCTTTTGATTTCTTCAGTAACCTGTTGATTATTTACAAACGTGTTGCTTAATCTCTCCAGGTGCTTGTATTTCTTACAGTTTTTCTCTTGTAATTGATATCTAGTCTCATAGCATTATGGTCGGAGAAGATGCTTGATACCATTTCAATTTTCTTAAATTTACTGAGGTTTGATTTGTGATTCAAGATGTGGTCCATCCTGGAGAATGTTCCATGTGCATTTGAGAAGAAGGTGTATTCTTCTGCATTTGGATGGAATGTCCTGCAGATATCCATCTCATCTAATGTATCATTTAAGACTTGTATTTCCTTATTAATTTTCTGTTTTGATGATCTGTCCATTGGTGTGAGTAGGGTGTTAAAGTCTCCTACTATTATTGTGTTACTGTCCATTTCTCCTTTTATGTCTGTTAGTGTTTGTCTTATGTATTGAGGTGCTCCTGTGTTGGGTGCATAAATATTTATAATTGTTATGTCTTCCTCTTGGATTGATCCCTTGATCATAATGTAGTTCATAATGTAGTGTCCTTTCTTATCTCTTGTAATATTCTTTACTTTAAGGTCTATTTGTCAGATATGAAGACTGCTACTTCAGCAGGAGATCCAACCAGTCCATTCTAAAGGAGATCAATCCTAGGTGTTCATTGGAAGGAATGATACTAAAGCTGAAACTCCAGTACTTTGGCCACCTCATGTGAAGAGTTGACTCATTGGAAAAGACTCTGATGCTGGGAGGGATTGGGGGCAGGAGGAGAAGGGGACAACACAAGATGAGATGGCTCGATGGCATCACCGACTCAATGGACGTGAGTCTGAGTGAACTCCGGGAGTTGGTGATGGATAGGAGACCTGGCATGCTGCGATTCATGGGGACGCAAAGAGTGGGACATCACTGAGCAACTGAACTGAACTGACTCCAGCTTTCTTTTCCTTCCTATTGGCATGGACTATATTTTTCCATCCTCTCACTTTCAGTCTGTATGTGTCTTTAGGTCTGAAGTGGGTTTCTTGTAGACAGCATATATATGGGTCTTGTTTTTGTATCCATTTAGCCAGTCTGTGTCTTTTGGTTGGAGCATTTAATCCATTTACATTTAAAGTAACTACTGATATATATGTTCCTATTGCCATTTCTTAATTATTTGGGGTTGATTTTTGTAGATTTTTTTTCTTCTCTTGTATTTCTTGGCTATGTAAGTCCCTTTAACATGTGTCGTAAAGCTGGTTTGGTCATACTGAATTCTCTTAATTTTTGCTTGTCTAAAAAGCTTTTGATTTCTCCATCAATTTTGAATGAGACCCTTGCAGGGTACAATAATCTTGGTTGTAGATTTTTTCCTTTCAGTACTTTAAATATATGCTGCCACTCCATTCTGACCTGCAGAATTTCTGCTGAAAGAGCTGTTTAGTGTATGGGGTTTCCCTTGTGTGTTACTTGCTGCTTCTCCCTTGCTGCTTTTAATATTCTTTCTTTGTGTTTAGTCTTTGTTAGCTTGATTACTATGTGTCTTGGCATGTTTTTCCTTGGGTTTATCCTGTATGGGACTCTTTGCACCTCTTGGACTTGATTAACTATTGCCTTTTCCTTGTTGGGGAAATTTTCAATGATAATGTCTTCAAAAATTTTCCCATACCCTTTCTTTTTCTCTTCTTCTTCTGGGACCCCTATAATTTGAATGTTGGTGTGTCTGATATTGTCCCAAAGGTCTCTGATACAATCCTCAGTTCTTTTCATTTTTTTTTTAATTTATTCTGCTGTACAGAAGTTATTTCCACCATTTTATCTTCCAGCTCACTGATTTGTTCTTCTACTTCAGATATTCTGCTATTGATTTATTCTAAAGTGTTTTTAATTTCAGTAATTGTGTTGTCTGCCTCTGTATATTTATTCTTTAATTCTTCTAGGTCTTTGTTAATTGATTCTTGCATTTTCTCTATTTGTTTTTCAAGGTTTTTAATCATCTTTATTATTCTGAATTCTTTTTCAGGTGGTTTGCCTATTTCCTCTTCATTTATTTGGACTTCTGCATTTCTAGTTTGTTCCTTCATTTGTGTAGTATTCCTCTGCCTTTTCATTATTCTTTTTTTAACTTATTGTGTTTGAGGTTTCCTTTTCCCAGGCTTCAAGGTTGAATTCTTTCTTCCTTTTGGTTTCTGCCCTCCTAAGTTTGGACCAGTGGTTTGTGTAAGCTTTGTATAGGTGGGATTTGTGCTGAGTTTTTATTTGTTTGTTTGTTTTTCCTCTGATGGGCAAAGCTGAGTGATATTTTTATTTTGTTTGTTGTTTAGATGAGGCATCCTGCACAGGGGGCTACTGGTTGTTGGGTGATGCTGGGTCTTGTATTCAAGTGGTTTCCTTTGAGTGAGTCACACTATTTGATACTCCCTAGGGTTAGTTCTCTGGTAGTCCATGGTCTTGGAGTCAATGCTTCCACTCTAAAGACTCAGGGCTTGATCTTGTGCTGGAGGCTGAAAGTCTGTGATCAAGGTACCTGGTGTGGTCAGGTGAAGAAACTCTTCCAAGCCACAGACCCATCAAAGGATTCTCCCCTCTCTGAAGCCAGGTCCTGGAGGGATACCCCAGTGTGTGCAGCAGACAGACTGCTAGGCAGAATGTGGTGGCAGTCTTTGCTCCCCCATTTTTTTTTAATGGTAATTTTATTTTTTAGTTTTTGAGAACCCTCCATACTGTTCTGCATACTGGCTGTACCAATATACATTCCCACTAATAGTATACAAGGGCTCCTTTTTCTACACATCTTTGCCAACATTTATTTGTGTTAATTTTGATGATAGCTATTCTGACAGGGAAATAGATGGGGAAACAGTGGAAACAGTGTCAGATTTTATTTTTCTGGGCTCCAAAATCACTGCAGATGGTAACTGCAGCCAGGAAATTAAAAGACGCTTACTCCTTGGAAGGAAAGTTATGACCAACCTAGATAGTCTCTGCATATTCAAAAGCAGAGGCATTACTTTGCCAACAAAGGTCCGTCTAGTCAAGGCTATGGTTTTTCCAGTGGTCATGTATGGATGCGAGAGTTGGACTGTGAAGAAAGCTGAGCACCGAAGAATTGATGCTTTTGAACTGTGGTGTTGGAGAAGACTCTTGAGAGTCCCTTGGACTGCAAGGAGATCCAACCAGTCCATTCTGAAGGAGATTAGCCCTGGGATTTCTTTGGAAGGAATGATGCTAAAGCTGAAACTCCAGTACTTTGGCCACCTCATGCGAAGAGTTGACTCATTGGAAAAGACTCTGATGCTGGGAGGGACTGGGGGCAGGAGGAGAAGGGGACGACAGAGGATGAGATGGCTGGATGGCATCACTGACTCGATGGACGTGAGTCTGAGTGAACTCCGGGAGTTGGTGATGGACAGGGAGGCCTGGTGTGCTGTAATTCATGGGGTCGCAAAGAGTTGGACACGACTGAGCGATTGAACTGAACTGACTGATTCTGACAGGTGTGAGGTGATATTTCATTGGGGGTTTGATTTTTCATTTCCCTGACAATTAGCGAGGTTGAGGATCTTTTCATGTGCATGTTTGCCATCTGCATTTCTTCTCTGGAAAAATGTCTATTCAGTGCTTCTGCTCTAGTAATTTCCACTCCTGGGTATGTATCCAAAAAAAAAAAAAAACCACCACTAATTCAAAAAGATACATGCACTCCAATGTTCACAGCAGCATTATTTATAATTGCCAAGATATGTAAGCAACCTAAGTGTCAATCAACAGATGAACAGATAGAGAAAAATGGTATATATGTATAATGGGCTTCCCTGGTGGCTCATACAGTAAAGAATCTGCCTGCAATGTGGGAGACCCAGGTTCCTGCTTGGGTCAGGAAGATCACCTGGAAATGGGAATGACTACTCCTGCAGTATTCTTGCCTAGAGAATAACATGGACAGAGGAGCCTGCTCAGCTATGGTCCACTGGGTCACAAAGAGTCAGACATGACTGAGTGGCTAACACTCATACATATAATGGAATACTACTCAGACATACAAAGAATGAAATTTTGCCATTTGTGGCAACATGGATGGACTTGGAGGGCATTATACTAAGCGAAATAAGCCAGAGAAAGACAAATACTGTATGATATCACTTACATATGGAATCTAAAAAACATAAAAAACTAGTGTATACAACCAAAAAGAATCAGACACGGATGTAGACAACAAACTAGTGGCTGTCAATGGGGAGAAATAAGACAGGAGGAGCAATATCGGGGTAAGAGAGTGAGAGGCACAAGGTATAAAGTAAGCTACAGGGTATATTACATAACATAGTGAATACAGTCAATATTTTATAACTATAAATATATGTACAACTATAAATATTTTTTAATTATAACCTTCAAAAATTGTGAATTACTATATTGTACACTGTAACATATTATACAAAATATATACAAAATATATACTTCAATTAAAAATGTAAGAAACAAAGTGCTGAAAAAGTAAAAGCTCAACCAAGAAGTCTATACTTGGCAAGCTGTCCTTCAAAAATGAGGGACAAATTAAGACATTTCTAGATAAACAAGCTGAAGAGTGTGTTACCACTATGCCTGCCCTACAAGAAATGGTAAAGCAAGCCCACCAGGTTGAAATAAAAAGATAGTGGATGGTATCACAAAACCATATAAAGAAATCAAGATCTCCAGTAAAGATAACTACATAGGGAAATATGAAAGTCATTATTACTGTATTTCTGGTTATTATTTCTGGCATTATTACTGTAATACCACTTTTTATTTCTTACATGATTTAAAAAACAAATTCAGGGAATGCCCTGGCAGTCCAGTGGTTACAACTCCACACTTTCATTGCCAGGGCCTGTGTTCAACCCCTGGTCAGGGAACCTAAGATTGTGTAAGTCATGTGGTGTAGTCAAAAAACAAAACAGCAACAACAAAAAACGCACTCCAAAAAGGTTCATTGGTGGAGAATTCTAAAAAACCTTTAAAAATGAAATTGCACCAGTTTTCTATGATCTCTTCTAGAAGATACAATCAGACAGTATATTTCATAACTCATTCTATGAGGCCATCATCACCCTAATACTGAAACAACATTACAAGAAAACTACAGACCAGTGTCTCTCACAAACATAAATGCAAGAATTCTCAACAAAATATTTAACAAATCAAACTCAGTAACAGACAAAAATAATTATAGACTACTTCCAGGTGAGATTTATCCCAGGTATGTGAGGCTGATTCAACATCTGAAAAATAGACTTCCCTGGTGGTCCAATGGCTAAGACTCCAGGCTCCCAATCCAGGGGGACTAGGTTTGATTCCTGGTCAGGGAACTAGATCCCACATGCTACAACTAAGAGTTCACATATTGCAACTAAGAGTTCTTATGCCGCAACTGAAGATCCCTCATGCTACAACAAAGATCAAAGACCACGTGTACCACAACTAAGACCCAGCACAGCCAATTAAATAATTTATCTGGAAAACAATTCACATATCCCACTACATCAACATCTAAAGAAAAACTACATGAACATATCAATAGATGAAGAAAGGCATTCACAAAACCCAGCATCTCATGATTAAAAACTCCCAACAAAAGGGGAAATATTCTTAACTTAATAAAGAACATCCACAAAAACCCAGAGCCAACATCATATGTAATGATGAAAACCTAGAAATTTTTCCACTAAGATCAGGTATAAAGGCAAGAATGTGCCCTCTCACCACTCCTTGTAAAAACTGTACTGGAAGTCCTAGCAAATACAATAAACCAAGAAAAGAAAATATACAGAAGCCACACAGACTGGGAAGGAAGGAATCTAACTTTGTTTACAGATGACACCATTGTCTATGTAGAAAATCCTATAGAACAAAAATACTGCTGAAACTAATAATTACAGCAAAGTTGTGGGATCCAAAGTGAATTTACTAAAGTAAATCACTTTTCTATATACCAGCAATGAATTTGAAACTATCAGTAACAACACAACACCATTTACATTAGCACACACCCCTCTGCCAGAAATAAATATATAGGCATAAATCTAACAAAACAAATACAAGATCTATATGAGGAAGATTACAAAACTCTTATGTAGAGTTTACAAAGATTACAAAACTCAAAAAGCTAAATAAGTGAAGAGATATTCCATGTTCATGGATAGAAAGACTCAATATCATCAAGAGGTATGGTACTGGTGAAATAAATGAGGTATGGTATTGGTGAAATAAATCAATGGAACAAAATAGAGTCCAGAACAGACTTACATAAATATAATAAAGTAATTTTTGACAAAGGATCAAAGGTAATAAAATGGAAGAAAGACAGTCTTTTTAACAAATGATGCTGAAACAACCAGACATCCCTATCCAAAAAAACTGATGTAGACCCAAACCTTATACCTTTCATAAAAAATTAACTCAAAATGGATTCACAGACCTAAACGTAAAACACAAAACTATAAAACTCCTAGAAGACAACATGGGAGAATACTTAGGTGACCCTGGGTATGGCAGTTAACTTTTTAGATACTCTACTTTCAAAGGCATGATCCATGAAAGAAATAATTGGTATGCAGGACTTAAAATTAAAATTTCTCCTCTGTGAAAGACACTATCCAGAGTATGAGAAGACAATCACAGACTGGGAGAAAATACAAAACACACAGTCTGACAAAAGCCTGCTATCTAACATATACAAAGAACTCTTAAAACTTGTGAAAGAATTTCAGTCTAAAATAGGATATAAAATGTAGAATCTCATACATTTGTCCTCAGGGAGACAAAACTTAAACGGATTTCTCTAAAATGCCTGATTTACTCAACACCAGTAGTGCCCAAATTTTCTCAGATGACAGGGGGTTGACCAGGGGCTGTCTCATATCAAACTCGGGAAGTTTAAAAAACGGGAGATGACCCAGGTCAGGTTGGACTCAAAGAGAGGGCTGAGTTTTGTTTGTGTCGCTAAACTGATTTTTATCTGCTCAGGAAGTTTTCAAGGCTGGTCTCCATTTGTTGTTTATTTAACTGACTCTTAACTGAACTCTCCCCTCTTTACATTCCTTGTCCATAAATACAACCTGCCCCAAACCCTCAATGGACTCATCTGTAACTTGCTACAGTTTGCTTGTCCTGAATTACAGTTCCTCTGCTATTCCTGAATAAACTCATTTTCTTGATCTTGTTTCAGTTCACCTCTATATTTAGGTCAAACAAACTCAACAATAACAACCCAATCAAAACAATGGGCAAAAGACCTGAACAGATCCCTTACCAAAGACAACACAGACAAGGCAAATAAGCATATGAAAATATGTTCTACATCATATGTCATCGAGGAAATGCAAGTTATAATGAGATACCACTACACACCTATCAGAACAGCCAAAACTCAGAACACTGACTCCAAATGCTGAAAAAAGATGTGGAGCAAGAGAACTCTTCTTACAGCTGGTAGGGATGCAAATTAGCACAGCCACTCTAGAAGACACTTTGGCAAACTAAACATACTTACAAATTTACTTACAAGCAAAACACACTCTTACTTTTTTGAGCCAGCAATCATGTTCCTCCATATTTACCCAATGAGGTGAAAACCTATGCATGTCCACATAAAAACTTGCATATGTATTTTTAGCAGCTTTATTCATAACCTGCCAAAACTTAAAAGCAGCAAAGACATTCTTCAGTAGATTAATAGAAAAATGAACTGTAATATAACCAGACAATGTAATATTAACGCTAAAAAGAAATCAGATATTAAGCAATGACAAGACATGGAGGAAACTTGAACCACAGAGTAAACAGCTTTATCAGGCCAGCTTCTCCCATATAACAAGTTGGAACGGGGCTGATCCAAAAAATCTACATACTGTGTGATTCTAACTACACAGTATTTTGCAAAAGTTCGGAAAACTATAGAAACAATAGACGCATGAGTGACTGCCAGTGGTTATCAGGCTATCAGGGTTATGGCTAAGGGAGTGATGAATAGGCAGAGGAATTTTAGGGCAAGTGAAACCATTTAGTATGGTGCTGCAAATGGTAGATACATATCATTATATATTTATTAAAACCTACAGAAATGCAAAGTGGTTCAACATACACAAATATCAATCCGTATGATATACCACATTAATACAACAAAGGACAAAAGCTACATGGTCACCTCAACTGACACAGAAACGGCATTTGGCAAAATCTATCACCTTTCATGAAAAACACTCAGAAAACTACAAACAGAAGGAAATTTCCCCAACATCATGACCATGTACAAAAACCTACAGCTAACATCCTATAATGAATAGTGAAACACAAAATTCTCACCCTAGGATCAGGAACAAGACAAAGATGCACACTAGTACCACTGCTACTCAACACTGTGCTGGAAGTTCCAGCCAGAGCAGTTAATAATGAAAAGGCATCCAAGTTGGAGAGGAAGAAGTAAAATTACTTTTATTTGGATAAATATGATCCTATGTATAGAAAATTCCAGAGAATTTACAAGAAAGCTATTCAAGCTACTAATTTCAGCAAAGTTGCAGGTTATAAGATCAGCAAACCAAAAGCAGGTGCATACTTGGCTTTCTATACGCCAATAATGAACAATTTGAAAGGGAAACTGAAAAAGGAATTCCATTTACAATAGCATCTAAAAGAATAAAACAGTGAGGAGTAAATTTGACCAAGGGGTTACTTAAAGACTTATGCAGTGAAAACTACAAAATACTGCTGAAGAAATAAAAGAAGACCAAAATAAATGGAAAGACATCCTGTGTTCATGGGTCAGACTTTACATAGTTAAAATGTCAATACTACACGAAGTGATCAATAGACTCACTGCAATCACCATGAAACGTCCAACATCCTTTTTCGCAACAGTATAAAGGCCAATCAATAGTCAAATTCATATGGAACTGCAAGGGGGCTACAAAATAATCTTGAAAAAGAACAGCACAAGAAGACTCACACTTCCCACTATTAAAACTCACTACAAACCTACAGTAATCAGAACAATGTAATACCAGCATATGGACAGACATGTAGATGAAAGGAATGGTATTGAAAAGCCAGAAATAAATGTATACATCTCTAGACCATTGATTTCTGACAAAAATGCCAAGACCATTGATTTCTGACAAAAATGCCAAGTCCATTCAATAGGAAAAGAATAGTCTCTTCGGCAAATGATGCTGGGATAACTAAGTTTCTACATCCAAAAGAATAAAGTGGGGGGGGGGGGGCAGTCCTAAGACGGCAGAAGAATCGGATGGGGAGACCACCTTCTCCCCCACAAATTCATTGAAAGATCATCTGAACACTGAGAAAATTCCACAAAACAACTTCTGAACGCTGGCAGAGGACACCAGGCACCCAGAAAGGCAGGCCACTGTCTTCAAAAGGAGGTAGAGCAAAATATAAAAGATAAAAAGAGAGACAAAAGAGTTAGGGATGGAGACCCGTCCCAGGGAGGGAGTCGTGAAAGAGAAGAAGTTTCCAAACACCAGGAAACCCTCTCACCGGCGGGTCTGTGGGGAGTTTTGGAATCTCAGAGGCCAACAAAACTGGGAGGAAAAAATAAATAAATAAAATCCACAGAGTACAACCTAACTGCAACTCCCAGCAGAAAAGTAGCCCAGAAGCTTGCATCCGCCATGCTTGCATCTGCCACCAGCGAGCGGGGACTGAACAAGGAGGCGCAGGCTGCATTGCTTAGGGCAAGGACTAGGCCTGAATGCCCTGAGGACAATCTGAGGGAGCTAACCTGAGACAGCAACCCAAACTGTGGGATAGCTAAAGAGAAAAAAAAAAAAAAAGAGAGAGAGAGAGAGAGAAAGAGAGAACTTTCCCATGAAAAGCTCTAACCTAAGGCACTGCCAGGCCCACTCACAGAACAAAGGACTGAGCGAATACCAGAGGAGAGCTAGCTGGCTGCAGATTGGCCCATCCCCTGCCGGAGGCAGAGAGGCAGGCGGGCAACAACCAGAGCTGGAGGGAGAGGGGCAATCTCTGCCCCACAGACGGCATCCTCCACCAAACTGTGAGCAGGCCCCCAGTTGCTAACCAAGTCTTCCTGGGATCGTGGACAGTTGACATCCACCAGGAGGGTCGCAGCCAGAGATCAGCTCCCCAGAGGAGACACGGCACACCTGAGATGGTGCTCCCACTGCGCACATAGGAAACCAACTGGCTGGGACCAGGGAGGTGATAAGATGCACCGCCCCACCTGGGGACAGCACGCTCGCCAAGCACCTGGTTGCCTGAGCTGCTCAGACCTGGGAAGGGCACAAAACGCAGGCCCAACTGAGTCTGTGCCTTTGTGGAGTACTCGAGAATCTGAATCTGAGCAGCTTAAACCTGGGAAGTGCACGCAATCCAAGGCCCGCTTTAGATAGTTCCCCTGCAGAGCAACCTGGAGCCTGAGTGGGGTAGACCAGGAAAGCACACACGCTGTGAGTCGGGGCAAACCCAGTGTGACCCAGACACAGCGAGCACTACCCACACACACCAGTGATATTTGTTTGCAGTGTTCCTCCCTTCCCACAGCACAACTGAACAAGTGAGCCTAAATAAGTAATCACCTCTGCCCCCTTGTGTCAGGGTGGAAATTAGACACTGAAGAGACTTGCAAACAGAAGAAACCAAAATAAACAGATGGAACCACTTTGGAAGTGACAGGTGCCACAGATGAAAATCCTGTAATTCGGACCAACGTTGGAAGGTGCCTACAGACCTCGAGAAGAAGTATAAGCTGAACAAGGAACTATCTGAAACTGAACTGACCCCACACTGCCTACAACAGCTCCAGAGAAATTCCTAGATATATTTTACTATTACCACTTTTTAAATTTTTTAAAATTTTAAATTTTAATTCCTTTAGTACTCCATTAATTTTCATTTTTATAACCTACTATTACCTTGCAAAAAAAAAAACCCCTATTTTTAAAGCAAATTCATACATATTTTTTGTAATTTTTCTGATTTTGTTTTTTTAATATTGTATTTTTGAGAGTCTAACCTCTACTCCAGATTTTTTATCTTTGTTTTTTGGTATTTGTTATCAATTTTGTACCTTTAAGAATCCAATCTTCAGTACCCATTTTAACTTATGAGGGTGATTACTGGCTTGATTGCCCTCTCCCCCTTTTGACTCTCTTTTTTCTCCCCAAGGTCACCTCTATCTCCTCCCTACCCTTCTCATTTCTACCCAACTCTGTGAATCTCTTTGGGTATTCCGGGCTGTGGAGAACACATAGGGAACTGATTACTAGCTTGGTCTCTCCCCTTTTGATTCCCCCTTTTCTCCTCCTGGTCACCTCTATCTCCCTCCTCCCTCTTCTCTTCTCCATGTAACTCTGTGAACCTTTCTGGGTGTCCCTCATTGTGGAGAATCTTTTCTGCATTAACCTAGATGTTTTATCATCGGTGTGGTATGGATGGAGAAGTCTTGAGGCTACTGTAAGAATAAGACTGAAAACAAGAGGCAGGAGGCTTAAATCCAAAACTTGAGAACACCAGAAAACTCCTGACTCCAGGGAACATTAATCAACTAGAGCTCATCCAAAAACCTCCATACCTACACTGAAACCAAGCTCCATGCAAGAGCCAACAACTTCCAGAGCAAGACATATCATGCTAATTCTCCAGCAATGAAGGAACATAGCCCTGAGCATTAATATACAGGCTGCCCAAAGTCACACCAAACCCACAGACACCTCAAAACTCAGAACTGGATACTTCATTACACTCCAGAGAGAAGAGATCCAGCTCCACCCACCAGAACACTGAGGCAAGCTTCCCTAATCAGTAAACCTTGACAAGCCACACATCCAACCCCACCTATAGGGAGGAACCTCCACAATAAACAGGAACCACAAACTTACAGAAAGACCACCCCAAACACAGCAATCTAAACAAGATAAAAAGGCAGAGAGATATTCAATAGGTAAAGGAACATGATAAATGCCCACCAAACTAAACAAAGGAGGAGGAGACAGGGAGTCTACCTGAAAAAGAATTCAGAATAATGATAGTAAGAATGATCCAAAATCTTGAAAAAAAAAAATGGAGTTACAGATAGTCTGGAGACAAGGATTGAGAAGATGCAAGAAATGTTTAACAAGGACCTAGAAGAAATAAAAAAGTCAATCAATAATGAATAATGCAATAACTGAGATCGAAAACACTCTGGAGGGAACCAACAGTAGAATAACTGAGGCAGAAGATAGGATAAGTGAGGTGGAAGATAGAATGGTGGAAATAAATGAAACAGGAAAAAATTAAAAAGAATTAAAAGAAATGAGGTCAACCTCAGAGACCTCTGGGACAATGTAAAACACCCAACATTCAAATCATAGGAGTCCAAGAAGAAGAAGACAAAAAAAAAAGGCCAAGAAAATACTTGAGGAGATAATAGTTGAAAACTTCCCTAAAATGGGGAAGGAAATAGCCACCCAAGTCCAAGAAACCCAGAGTCCCAAACAGGATAAATCCAAGGCGAAACACCCCAAGACACATATTAATCAAATTAATGAAGGTCAAACACAAAGAACAAATATTAAAACCAGCAGGGAAAAACAACAAATAACACACAAGGGGATTCCCATAAGGATAACAGCTGATCTTTCAATAGAAACTCTTCAGGCCAGAAGTGAATGGCAGGACATACTTAAAGTGATCAAAGTGAAAAACCTACAATCCAGATTACTATACCCAGCAAGGACCTCATTCAAATATGAAGGAAAAATCAAAAGCTTTACAGACAAGCAAAACCTGAGAGAATTCAGCACCACCAAACCAGCTCTTCAGCAAATGCTAAAGAATGTTCTCTACCCAGGAAATGCAGAAAAGGTTTATAAACTCAAACCCAAAACAATAAAGTAAATGGCAATGGGATCATACTTATCAATAATTACCTTAAATGTAAATGGGTTGAATGCCCCAACCAAAAGACAAAAACTGGCTGAATGGAAAAACAAGACCCCTATATATGCTGTCTACAAGAAATCCACCTCAAAACAAGAGACACATACAGACTGAAAGTTAAGGGCTGGAAAAAGATATTTCACACAAATGGAGACCAAAAGAAGCAGGAGTAGCAATACTCATATCAGATAAAATAGACTGTGAAATAAAGCCCATGGAACGAGACAAAGAAGAACACTACATAATGATCAAAGGGTCAATCCAAGAAGATATAACAATTATAAATATATATGCACCCAACATATGAGTACCTCAATATGTAAGGCAAATGCTAAGAAGTATGAAAGGGGAAATTAACAGTAACATAATAATAGTGGGAGACTTTAATACCCCACTCACACCTATGGATAGATCAACTAAACAGAAAATTAGCAAGGAAACACAAACTTTAAATGGTAGAATAGACCACTTAGACATAATTGGTATCAATAGGCCATTTTACCCCAAAACAATGGATTTCACCTTTTTCTCAAGTGCACACAGAACCTTCTCCAGGATAGATCACATCCTGGGCCATAAATCTTGCCTTGGTAAATTCAAAAAAACGGAAATTATTCCAAGCATCTTTTCTGATCACAATGCGGTAAGATCAGATGTCAACTACAGGAAAAAAACTATTAAAAATACAAACACATGGAGGCTAAACAACACATTTCTGAATAACTAGCAAATCACAGAATAAATCAAAAAAGAAATCAAAATATGCATAGAAACGAATGAAAATGAAAACACAACAACCCAAAACCTATGGGAATCAGTAAAAGCAGTGCTCAGGGGAAAGTTCATAGCAATACAAGCTTACTTCAAGAAACAAGAGAAAAGTCAAATAAATAACCTAACTCTACACCTAAAGCAACTAGAAAAGGAAGAAATGAAGAACCCCAGGGTTAGTAGAAGGAAAGAAATCATAAAAATTAGGGCAGAAATAAATGAAAAAGAAACAAAGGAGACCATAGCAAAGATCAACAAAGCTAAAAGCTGGTTCTTTGAGAAGATAAATAAAATAGACAAACCATTAGCCAGACTCATCAATAAAAAAAGGGAGAAGAATCAAATCAACAAAATTAGAAATGAAAATGGAGAAATCACAACAGACAACACAGAAATACAAAGTCTCATGAGAGACTACTATCAGCAACTATATGCCAATAAAATGGACAACTTGGAAGAAATAGACAAATTCTTAGGAAAGTATAACTTTCCAAAACTGAATCAGGAAGAAATAGAAAATCTTAACAGACACATCATAAGCACGGAAATCGAAACTGTAGTCAGAAATCTTACAGGAAACAAAAGCCCAGGACCAGACGGCTTCACAGTTGAATTCTACTAAAACTTTAGAGAAGAGCTAACACCTATCCTACTCAAACTCTTCCAGAAAATTTCAGAGAAAGGAAAACTTCCAAACTCATTCTATGAGGCCTGCTGCTGCTGCTGCTGCTAAGTCGCTGCAGTCGTGTCTGACTCTGTGCAACCCCATAGATGGCAGCCCACCAGGCTCCCCCGTCCCTGGGATTCTCCAGGCAAGAACACTGGAGTGTTCTTCTCCAGTGCGTGAAAGTGAAAAGTGAAAGTGAAGTTGCTCAGTCATGTCTGACTCTTAGAGACCCCATGGACCGCAGCCTACCAGGCTCCTCTGTCCTTGGGATTTTCTAGGCAAGAGTACTGGAGTGGGGTGCCATTGCCTTCTCCTCTATGAGGCCACCATCACCCAAATACCAAAATCAGACAAAGATGTCACAAAAAAAGAAAACATACAGGCCAATATCACTGATGAACATAGATGCAAAAATCCTTAACTATATTCTAGCAAACAGAATCCAACAACATATTAAAAAAATCATACATCATGACCAAGTGGGCTTTACCCCGAGGATGCAAGCATTCTTTAATATCCGCAAATCAATGTGATACACCACATTAACAAATTGAATGATAAAAATCATATGATTATCTCAATAGATGCAGAGAAAGCCTTTGACAAAACTCACCATCCATTTATGATAAAGATCCCCCAGAAAGCAGGAATAGAAGGAACATACCTCAACATAATAAAAGCCATATGTGATAAACCAACATCAAACATTATCCTCAATGGTGAAAAAACTGAAAGCATTTCCCCTAAAGTCAGGAACAAGACAAGGGTGCCCACTCTCACCACTACTATTCAACATAGTTTTGGAAGTTTTAGCCACAGCAATCAGAGAAGAAAAAGAAATAAAAGGAATCCAGATTGGAAAAGAAGAAATAAAACTCACACTGTTTGCAGATGACATGATCCTCTACATAGAAAACCCTAAAGACTCCACCAGAAAATTACTAGAGCTAATCAATGAATATAGTAAAGTTGCAGGATATAAAATTCACACACAGAAATCCCTTGCATTCCTATACACTAACAATGAGAAAACAGAAAGAGAAATTAAGGAAACAATTCCATTCACCATTACAATGAAAAGAATAAAATACTTAGGAATATATCTACCTAAAGAAACAAAAGACCTATATATAGGAAACTATAAAACCGTGAAGAAAGAAATCAAAGAGGACACTAATAGATGGAGAAATATACCATGTTCATGGATCAGAAAATCAATATACTACCCAAAGCAATCTGTAGATTCAATGCAATCCCTATCAAGCTACCAACAGTATTTTTCAGAGAACTAGAACAAATAATTTCACAATTTGTATGGAAATACAAAAAACCTTGAATAGCCAAAGCAATCTTAAGAAAGAAGAATGGAACTGGAGGAACTAACCTGCCTGACTTCAGGCTACACTACAAAGCTACAGTCATCGAGACAGTATGGTGCTGGCACAAAGACAGAAATATAGATCAATGGAACAAAATAGAAAGCCCAGAGATAAATCCATGCACCTGTGGACACCTTATCTTTGACAAAGGAGGCAAGAATATACAATGGAGAAAAAAGACAAGTGGTGCTGGGAAAACTGGTCAACCACTTGTAAAAGAATGAAACTAGGACACTTTCTAACACCATACACAAAAATAAACTCAAAATGGATTAAAGATCTAAATATAAGACCAGAAACTATAAAACTCCTAGAGGAAAACATGGGCAAAACACTCTCTGACATAAATCACAGCAGGATCCTCTATGACCCACCTCCAGAGTAATGGAAATAAAAGCAAAAATAAACAAATGGGACCTAATTAAAATTAAAAGCTTTTGCACAACAAAGAAAACTATAAGCAAAGTGAAAAGACAGCCTTCAGAATGGGAGAAAATACTAGCAAACGAAGCAACTGACAATTAATCTCAAAAATACATGAGCAGCTCCTACAGCTCAATTCCAGAAAAATAAACGACCCAATCAAAAAATGGGCCAAAGAACTAAACAGACATTTCTCCAAAGAAGACATACAGATGGCTAACAAACACAAACACATGAAAAGATGCTCAACATCACTCATTATCAGAGAAATGCAAATCAAAATCACAATGAGGTACCATCTCACACCAGTCAGAATGGCTGCTATCAAAAAGTCTACAACAATAAATGCTGGAGAGGGTGTGGAGAAAAAGAAACCTTCTTACACTTCTGGTGAGAATGCAAACTAGTACAGCCACTATGGAGAACAGTGTGGAGATTCCTTAAAAAACTGGAAATAGAACTGCCTTATGATCCAGCAATCCCACTGCTGGGCATACACACTGAGGAAACCAGAAGGGAAAGAGACACGTGTACCCCAATGTTCATTGCAGCACTGTTTACAATAGCCAGGACATGGAAGCAACCTAGATGTCCATTGTCAGACGAATGGATAAGAAAGCTGTGGTATATATACACGATGGAATATTACTCAGCCATTAAAAAGAATGCATTTGAATCAGTTCTAATGAGGCGGATGAAACTGGAGCCTATTATACAGAGTGAAGTAAGTCAGAAAGAAAAACATCAATCTAGTATACTAACGCATATATATGGAATTTAGAAAGATGGTAAGGATGACCCTATACACCAGACAGCAAAAGAGACACAGATGTAAAGAACAGTCTTTCAGACTCTGTGGGAGAAGGTGAGGGTGGGATGATTTGAGAGGATAGCATTGAAGCATGTATATTATTATATGTAAAGTGGATCCCGGTCCAGGTTTGATGCATGACACTGGGTGCTCAGGGCTGGTGCACTGGGATGACCCTGGAGGATGGGATGGGGAGGGAGGTGGGAAGGGGGATCTGGATGGGAAACACATGTGCACCCATGGCTAATTCATGTCAATGTATGGCAGAAACCACCACAATATTGTAATTAGCCTACAATTAAAATCAATAAATTAATTTTTTAAAAAAAGAATAAAGTGAACCCCTAACTCATACTACATGTAAAAATATAGGTATATATGCAAAGAACTGAAAATGGGGTTTCAAACAAATACTTAAATTTCAGGGCTCACTGTGACATTATTCACAATACTGAAAAGGTAAAAACAACCCAAGTGTCCATCAACAGAAGAATGATTAAATAAAATGTAGTATAAGGCTTCCCTGGTGGCTCAGTAGCAAAGAATTTGCCTGCCAATGCACAGGATGCAGGTTCAGTCCCTGGGTTTGGAAGATCCCCTGGAAAAGGAAATGGCAGCCCACTCCAGTATTCTTGCCTGGGAAATCCCATGGACAGAGAAGCCTGGAGGGATACAGTCTACAGGGTCATTGTCTGTCAAAAGAGACAGACACAATCTAGTGACTAAAGAACAAGTGTACACATGCCCTATCATATATAAAAAAGATAAAGAACAAGAATTTACTGTACAGCACAAAGAATTACATTCAATATCTTATAATAACCTATAACCATCTAGACATCACTGGATAGTCAATACCGAAATCAGACTGATTATATTCTTTGCAGCCAAAGATGGAGAAGCTCTATACAGTCAGCAAAAACAAGACTAGGAGCTGACTGTCTCACATCATGAACTCGTTATTGCCATTCAGACTTAAATTGAAGAAAGTAGGGAAAATCACTAGACCATTCAGGTATGACCTAAATCAAATCCCTTATGATTATACAGTGGAAGTGACAATAGATTCAAGGGATTAGATCTGATAGACAGAGTTCCTGAAGAACTATGGACAGAGGTTCGTGACATGGTACAAGAGGTAGCAATCAAGACCATCCCCAAGAAAAAGAAATGCAAAAAGGCAAAATGGTTGTTTGAGGAGGCCTTACAAACAGCTGAGAAAAAAAGAGAAATGAAAGGCAAAGGAAAAAAGGAAAGACATACCCACTTGAACGCACAGTTTCAAAGAATAGCAAGGAGAGACAAGAAAGCCTTCTTCAGTGATCAGTGCAAAGAAACAGATGAAAACAACAGAATGGGAAAGACTAGAGATCTCTTCAAGAAAACTAGAGATACCAAGGGAACATTTCATGCAAAGATGGGCTCAATAAAGGACAAAAATGGTATAGACCTAACAGAAGCAGAAGATATCAAGAAGAGGTGGCAAGAATACACAGAACTATACAAAAAGATCTTCATGACCCAGATAATCATGATGGTACGATCACTCACCTAGAGCCAGGCATCCTGGAATGTGAACTGAAGTGAGCCTTAGGAAGTATTACTATGAACAAAGATAGTGGAGGTGATGGAATTCCAGTTGAGCTATTTCAAATCCTAAAAGATGATGCTGTGAAAGTGTTGCACTCAATATGTCACCAAATTTGGAAAACTCAGCAGTGGCCACAGGACTGGAAAAGGTCAGTTTTCATTCCAATCCCAAAGAAAGGCAATGCAAAGAATGTTCAAACTACCACACAATTGCACTCACCTCACACGCTAGCAAAGTAATGCTCAAAATTCTCCAACCCAGTCTTCAACAGTATGTGAACCATGAACTTCCAAATGTTCCAGCTGGATTTAGAAAAGGCAGAGGAACCAGAGATCAAATTGCCAACATCTGCTAGATTATGGAAAAAGCAAGAAAGTTCCAGAAAAACATCTATTTCTGCTTTACTGACTACCCCAAAGCCTTAGACTGTGTAGATCACAACAAACTGTGGCAAGTTCTTCAAGAAATGGGAATACCAGACCACCTGACTTGCCTCTTGAGAAATCTGTATGCAGGTCAAGAAGCAACAGTGAGAACTGAACATGGAACAACAAACTGGTTCCAAATAGGAAAAGGAGTACGTCAAGGCTGTATATTGTCACCCTGCTTATTTAACTTATATGCAGAGTACATCATATGAAATGCTGGGCTGGATGAAGCACAAGCTGGAATCAAGACTGCCAGAAGAAATGTCAATAACCTCAGATACGCAGATGACTCCACCCTTATGGCAGAAAGTGAAGAACTAAAGAGCCTCTTGATGAAAGTGAAAGAGGAGAGTGAAAAAGTTGGCTTAAAGCTCAACACTCAGAAAACGAAGATCATGGCATCCAGTCCCATCACTTCATGCCAAATAGACGGGGAAATAATGGAAACAGTGACAGACTATTTTCTTGGGCTCCAAAATCACTGAAGATGGTGATCGCAACCATGAAATTAAAAGATGCTTGCTCCTTGGGAGAAAAAATATGACCAATCTGAACAACATATTAAAAAGCAGAGACGTTACTTTGCCAACAAAGGTCTATCTAGTCAAAGCTATGATTTTTCCAGTAGTCATGTATGGATGTGAGAGTTGGACTATAAAGAAAGCTGAGTGTCAAAAAAAAAAAATTGATGCTTTTGACCTGTGGTGTTGGAGAAGACTCTTGAGAGTCCCTTGGACTGCAAGGAGATCAAACCAGTCCATCCTAAAGGAAATCAGACCTGAATATTCATTGGAAAGACGGATGCTGAAGCTGAAACTCCAATACTTTGGGCACCTGATGCGAAGAACTGACTCATTTGAAAAGACCCTAATGCTGGGAAAGATTGGAGGTGGGAGGAGAAGGGGACAACAGAGGATGAGATGGCTGGACAGCATCACCGACTAGATGGACATGAGTTTGAGTAAGCTCCAGGAGTTGGCAATGGACAGGGAAGCTTGGTGTGCTGCAGTCCATGGGGTCACAAAGAGTCAGACATGACTGAACAACTGAACTGAACTGACATATCACACACACACACACACACGTATATAAAAACTGAATCACTTTGGTGTACACCTGAAACTAACACAATATTGTAAATTAACCATAGTTCACTAACACAAAAAATGGTTAAAATGGCAAATTTAATGTTAATATATTGTACCACAATAAAACACATTTTTACAAAGCCTCTTCTAAAGACAAGGAGAAATTGCCATGGCAGAAACAAAAGATGAGACTGGGTCAAAAAGGGAAGGTGTATGCATCCCACACAGGGATGCAAAGGAAACCTAAGAAGGAAGAGAGTAAGGAGGGAAGTGGTAAGCAGAGTCCCCAGTCCCACCCTGAGCATGAGCATGGAATAGTCCCCATCACCTGATTGGGATTCAAGTGTGGCCATGTCACCAGAAAACTGTGCACAGCAGGATGCTGTTCACTTGTTACATATAACTCTGTTCCTGGCACCCCTGAAGGCACTAGCAATAAAACTATGAATAAGACACCAACACCCCTGGCCTCATGGAGCTCACAGTTCAGTAAGTTAGTCATAGCATAAACAGATGGACAGAAGGCAGACCTCTGAAGAAGCAAAGAGCTTAAAAGTTAAAAAGTAATCCATAAACACTTAAAAAACTAGAGAAGCATGAAAGAAGCATTTTCAGATGCGTATGTTAATTTTGAGAAATTAAGAGAGAAAGGAGCTTCTGCAACATCTATTTGAGTTTCTCTGGCCATAGAAGGCCTTGACTGAGGAAAAGGCAGAAGACAGGCACTGCGGGCGCAGGCAGCCCTGGCCCCCATCCGCTCCCCACCCCGATTTAGGTCTGTGTCTAGAGCATTTCCCTCCTACCTGAAGCCACCTTAGGTTGGTTGCCAACAATTCCAACAGTCCTCCCGTTCATTCTTGCAAAACCAACAATGATGTTCTTGGCATAATTGGGCATGATCTCAAAAAATTCTCGCTCATCCACAACCTGCAGGGATAAATTCACTCCTGAGCTCAAAATGATAAACAAGATATAACCACATTACAGAAAGTCAGATATTTGCAAGTTTCCAGGCAGGACAGCCGCTCCCCAGCACAGGTTCTCCCTGGGAGCAGGACAGCAGGCAAGGGCGGTGCCTCTTCCTTGTGCACGGCTGGGGGAAGACAAATCAGTGAGTGCGCCCTTCTTTTTAAAGGTTCTATTTAACTTGGCATATTTAATATATTTTTTTACCTTATTTTGAAATAATTTCAAACTTACATAACAATTTCCAGAATAGTACAAAAAATTTAAATATTCTTCACCCGGATTCCCCGTTATTAACGTTTTACCAAATAAGCTTTATCATTCCCTCTCCCTATCTAGCTACCTTACTCTTCTCCTAGTCTCTCAAGCATATAAGTGTGTATATGTATTTACTACTATGTATATATATTCAAGCAATCTTTTTTTCTGAATTTTGAGAATTACAGAAATGCTGCTTCTTTACCTCTAAGTACCTAAGTTGTCTATCTCCTAAAAATAGGAGAGTCTCCTATGTAACTTTAATGACATTGTCAAAATAAGGATGCTAATATTAATAGATTATCATCTATTATATAATCTTATTCACATTTTGCCAGTGATTCCAATAACACCTCTTACAGCAACAAAAGTCTGGTCACCTGGTACTTTTAGTGGTAATGTCTCTTTACCCTAAATTTTTCCTTTAAATTTTTCCCCTCCATTTTTGTCTTTCATGTTCATAACATCTTTGAGGTCGGTTATTTGGTTATTTGGGTTTCATGTTTGTTCATGTTTAATTTCAGCCTAAGCATTTTTGGCAGAATATCACAGAAGTGACCCTCTCAAGTGCATCACATCAAAAGGCACGCACAGTCAATTTGCCCATTAGTAGTGGTGAGATATGCCAGGTTTCTCTCCTGTAAAGTCACTATTTTTCCACTTGTAATTAGTATTTTGTGGGGAAGTATTTTGAACTTATGTAAAAATCCTATTCTTCATCAAGTTTTTACTCAGGAGGTTTACTTAACATTCATGGATGAGTGCTCAGTCACTTCAGTCGTGTCCGACTCTATGCAATCCCATGGACTGTAGCCCACCAGGCTCTTCTGCCCATAGGATTTCCCAGGTGAGACTGCTGGAGTGGGTTACCATTCCCTTCTCCAGGAGATCTTCCCAACTCAGGGATTAAACCCACACCTCCAGCACTGGCAAGCAGATTCTTTACCTCTGAGCCCCCAGGGAACCCAAATTACTGCCACAATAACCGTCAAATGATTTCTCTAACCCCATTTTCCTTCTCCACTTATTACTTGGCATTCTACTGTTAGAAATGTCTTTGCCTTTCCCATTTACTACTGGAAAATCCACAGTGTGAATTTACAGATTTATATTTTATTGTGTGGATTACAATCTTTACCAACATTACTTTATGTTCGAATGTTCCCATATTTGACAGTGAGAGCTCATTCAAGATAGATTCTATGCCCTTTTGATGTTCTCCATCGTTCTTTGAGCACTACCTTACATTCTGGAATTACCTTTCAGGTTTATCTCATAATTTTTTCCTGCCCCAAATGTATAAACAGCCATTTTTCCAAGAAGCCCAGGTCCCTGCGGTGGAGAGATGGGGTAAATAATTACTTCCAAGAAGCTATTCCAGAGCAAAGAGATAGGAAGTCCACAGACATACACATATACACATTTCTGTGAGTAATATGAAAATCAGGAGTTCACACTGATAACTTCATTCTAGTTCAACTCCAGGGTTCATTCTAGTACCTCCCTTTCCATACCTCTTGCTCCTACGGTGGAATCTAACTCCCTTAACCTCAAAACATTTATTCAATATGCAAATAAAAATGAAATAGTTTCAGAATTCATATGACTGCCAAATACACACACACACAGAAAATATAACTTCAATTCAGCATTTCCTTATTTCTGTCATTACACTAAAGGTATAGAGTCAAAATACTGTGTTCAAGTTATTCACTTGAAACTCATGTTCTTTTGTTTTTATTTCAAAGGTTAACCACCCAGTATTGATTTTATTTTTTAATATGTAAACATTAACATAGTTTAAAAATGTCATTCCCAATCTCTTCCACTCATCATGTTTTGAATGTCATCATTTTCTGGATTTATGATTTGTGTGTGTATTGCAGAAATGAGTAGATACATTTATAACATTTTGATTCCCCTTCCACCTTAGACAGAGAAATACTCCCTCTTGCACTCTGAGTTTCTTCAATTAATATATCCTGGGAATCACTCCATATGAGCTCAGAGGGCTCTGCTGCTGCTGCTGCTGCTAAGTCGCTTCAGTCGTGTCCGACTCTGTGCGACCCCACAGACGGCAGCCCACCAGGCTCCTCCATCCATGGGATTTTCCAGGCAAGAGTACTGGAGTGGGGTGCCATTGCCTTCTCCATCAGAGGGCTCTACCTCGATCTTTTTCACTCCTGCATAGCCTATGTGTTGTTTACATTATTGTGAAACTGACATTCAAGTTGCTTAGAATATTTTGTAATCATAAATAATGATGTAACAGTAGCAACCTTGTTCATCTATAATTTTGTATGGTGGGAAGTGTATCTTCAAGGTAAATCCCTAGAGGTGGGGCTGCTAGGGCAAAACCTCAAATATTACCATAACCCTTACCAGCAATATATCAGAGTGTCTACTCCCCACAGACTTACCACAGAAAGTATTTCCAAGTTTTTAGTTTTTGGCCAATTTGACAAAGGAGAAACAATTCAGTATAATTTTAAGTTGCATTTCTAGCATTATGAGTAAACTTAAACATCTTTCTAAAATGTTTAAGGTCAATTTCATATCTTTTTTGTGTGTGTGTGAGCTATCTATTCATGATTTTTTTCCTGCTTTTTATCAATTTTAGTCTTTGTTCTCTTAATTTTTTAAAAAGGTCTTTACATTTTAGAGTTCTCGGTCCTTTATTTGCAATATATGTCACAAATATTTTCTCCCCGATTGTTGGTTGTCTTTTTTTTTTCTCTTGTGCCACACCTCAGGGCATGTGGGATCTCAGTTCCCTGACCAAGGATTGAACTCCAGCCCTCTGCAGTGGAAGCAGAGTTCTAACCGATGGACCACTAAGGAATTCCTGGTTGTCTTTTTAACATTCATGTTTTTATTTGGCTGCACTGGCTCTTAGCTGAAGCATGCAAGATCTTTCGGCTGTAGCATGCAAACTCTTCAGTTCCTGCATGTGGGATCTGGGTCCCTGGCCAGGGACTGAACTCTGGTCCCCTGCACTGCGAGTGTGGAGTCTCTGCCACTGGACCACCAGGGAAGATGTCCATCCACCATTCCTGGATGTCTTTTAACTGTATGTACTTTTTACTATGTGGAGTGCAATTTTTAAATGTTTACACAGTCAAATTTATCAATTTTTTAACTTAAACTGCATTTTAAATCAGTTCAAAATCCTTTATCTTCTCCTAGAGAAATTGATCCATGATTTCTTTTAGTACTAATTCACTTATACTTAGTTCTCTGATCTATTTGTAGTTTATTTTTGTATATGGTATGAACTAAAAATATAATTTTATATTTTCCTAACCAGCTATCTGGGCTTGCCTTGTGGTTCAGCGGTAAAGAATCCACCTGCCAATGCAGAGACGCAAGTTTGATCCCTGGGTCAGGAAGATTCCCTGGAGAAGGAAATGGCAACACACTCCAGTATTCTTGCCTGGGAAATCCTATGAACAGAGGAACTTGGCGGGCTACAGTACACACGGTTGCAAGAGTAGAATACACCTTAGGGACTAAGCATGCAACCAGCTATCCAGTCACCTAGCACCATTATTTTGGGGGGGAGGGCCATTTTCTTTTTCTGAATGCAGGCCCTCAGCAGTGAGAGAGTAGAGTCCTAACCACTGATCTGCCAGCAAATTCTTTAGCACCATTAAAAAGCTAATCTTGCCCCGAGAATTTGACATAATAGCTTTATCAGATGTGCCTGAACTCTGTACGTACTTGAATCAACTTCTAGTTTTTCTTTTCTATTCCACTATTTATGTGTCAAGACTACACTGTTTTAACTATAGCATGCTTTAATAAAGGATATGGCCATAGTTTCTCTTTTAACATTTTTATATTAACTCAATATCCAAGATCAAGGGATGTCTGCATTTGTTTAAGCCTATATTCATGTTACTAAATATTTTATCTTTGTTGTTGTTCAGTTGCTAAGTTGTGTCCAACTCTTTGCAACTTCATGAACTGCAGCCTCTAGGCTTCCCTGTCCTTCACTATCTCCCAGAGTTTGCTCAAACTCATGCCCACTGAGTCAGTGATGCCATCCAACCATCTCATCCTCTGTGGCTCCCTTCTCCTCCTGCCCTCAATCTTTCCCAGCATCAGGGTCTTTTCCAATGAGTCTGCTCTTTGCATCAAGTAGCCAAAGTACTAGATCTTCAGCTTCACCATCAGTCCTTCCAGTGAATATTCAGGGTTGATTTCCTTTAGGATTAACTGGCTTGATCTCCCTTCTGTCTAAGAGACTCTCAAGACTCTTCTGCAACACCACAATTCAAAAGCATTGATTCTTCGGTGCTCAGCTTTCTTTAGGTCCAACTCTCATATCCGTACATGAATACTGGAAAAACCATAACTTTAACTAGATGGACCTTTGTTGGCAAAGCAATGTCTCTGCTTTTTAATACACTGCCTAGGTTTGTCATTGCTTTTCTTCCAAGAAGCGAGTATCTTTTAATTTCATGGCTGTAGTCACTGTCCACATTGATTTTGGAGCCCCCAAAAATAAAGCCGGCAACTGTTTCCACTTTTTCACCATCTATTTGCCATGAACTGATGGGACCGGATTCCATGATCTTAGTTTTTTAAATGTTAAGTTTTAAGCCAGTTTTTTCACTCTCCTCTTTCACATTCATCAAGAGGCTCTTTAGTTCCTCTTCTCTTCCTGCTATTAAAGTGGTATCATCTACATATCTAGATTGTTGATATTTTTCTCAGCAATCTTGATTCCAGCTTGTGATTCATCCAGCCCAGCAGTTTGCATGATGTACTCTGCATAAAAGTTAAATAAGCAAGGTCACAATATATAGCCCTGACCTACACCTTTTCCAGTTTTGAAAAGGAGTCTGTTGTTCCATGTCCAGTTCTATCTTTACTGCTATGTAAAAGGAGTTTTTACACTACCATATACAATTGATTATTGTTTGTGTATATGAACACTATTCCTAGGTTAATTTTATATCCTGTTCCCTATTTATTCTATTTATCACACATCCTCTAGGATCTTTAGCATATTATGTCCTGCACAAGCATAGGTTAAACTTTCCAAAGCTTTTTGCCTCTAGTTGACTTTCTTGCCGAATTGCATTGGCTGATACCTCCAGTACCATGTTAAATAATAGTGAAGATGGACAGCATCCCAGATCTTAGTGTATTTCCATATCAAGTAAGATGCTTGGTTTTGAAGAAGTGTATATTAAAGTCTATCATGTTAAATGTTCATCAATTCCTAGTCTCTTGTGTGTATTAGGTGTTGAACTTTCTTAAAAGCTTTTCTCAGCATCTATGAAAACAACTACATGATCTTTCTTCCATCTTTTAACAGAGTATAGCACAGATTTTCCATATAACCAACCTTGCATTCCAATAAATCCTACTTCCTTAAGGTATATATTAACACAGTGTTGGAATCTGTTAATTTATTTGGTATTCTTGCCAAGTGATGGTAAGTAATGCCAATCTGAAATGTTTTTCTACTCTACATCAGATTCAAGTATCAATGCCATACTGGCTTCATGAAAAGAATTTGTAAAGGGTGTGTGTATGTGTGTGTTTAATGTCTAGTCTCTGAAACAATTTATGTAGCATTGTCACTCTTTAGTCTTTGAAAGTTTCATAGAATTCCCACATGAAACTATCTAGGCCTGCTGCTATTTTTATGAAACAACTACTATGTAATTGGGTCTACTTAGGCTTTCTATGTCTAAGAGGGTCAGTTTTTGGTAAATGTATTTGCCAAATAAAATGTCCAGTTCATCTCACCTCTTGTGATTTTGAAATTTCTTATATTTCCTTTGCACTTTTTTGTTTTTTAATTAATTTATTTAATTGGAGGCTAATTACTTTACAATATTGAGGTGGTTTCTGCCATACATTGACATGAATCAGCCATGGGTGTACATGTGTCCCCCAATCCTGAACGCCCCCCTCCCACCTCCTTCCCCATCCCATCCCTCAGGGTTATCCCAGTGCACCGGCCCTGAGTGCCCTGTCTCATGCATCGTACCTGGACTGGCAATCTATTTCACATATGGTAATATAAATGTTTCAATGCTATTCTCTCAAATCATCCCACCCTTGCCTTCTCCCAAGAGAGTCCAAAAGACTGTTCTTTACATCTGTGTCTCTTTTGCTGTCTCGCATATAGGGTTATTGTTACCATCTTTCTAAATTCCACATATATACATTAATATACTGTATTGGTGTTTTTCTTTCTGACTTACTTCACTCTGTATAATAGGCTCCAGTTTCATCCACTTCATTAGAACTGATTCAAATGCATTCTTTTTAATGGCTGAGTAATATTCCATTGTGTATATGTACCACAGCTTTCTTATCCATTTGTCTGTCGATCGACATCTAGGTTGCTTCCATGTCCTGGCTATTTTAAACAGTGCTGCGATGAACACTGGGGTACACGTGTCTCTTTCATTTCTTGTTTCCTCAGCATGTATGCCCAGCAGTGGGATTGCTGCGTCATATGGCAGTTCTATGTCCAGTTTTTTAAGGAATCTCTACTGTTCTCCATAGTGGCTGTACTAGTTTGCATTCCCACCAAAAGTGTAAGAGGGTTCCCTTTTCTCTGCACCCTCTCCAACATTTTTTGTTTGTAGAGTTTATGACAGCAGCCATTCTGACCAGCATGAGATGGTACCTCATTGTAGTTCTGATTTGCATTTCTCTGATATTGAGTGATGTTGAGCATCTTTTCATGTGTTTGTTAGCCATCTGTATGTCTTCTTTGGAGAAATGTCTGTTTAGTTCTTTGGCTCATTTTTTGATTGGGTCATTTACTTTTCTGGAATTGAGTTGCATGAGCAGCTTATATATTTTTGAGATTAATTCTTTGTCAGTTGCTTTCCCATTGTGAAGTCTGTTTTTTCACGTTGCTTACAGTTTCCTTTGTTGTGCGAAAGGTTTTAAGTTTAATTAGATCCCATTTGTTTAATTTTGCTTTTATTTCCATTACTCTGGGAAGTGGGTCATAGAGGATCCTGCTATGATTTACACCTGCTATGATTTGCCTATGTTTTCCTCTAGGAGTTTTATAGTTTCTGGTCTTACATTTAGATCTTTAATCCATTTTGAGTTTATTTTTGTGTATGGTGTTACAATGTGTTCTAGTTTCATTCTTTTACAAGTGGTTGACCAGTTTTCCCAGAACCACTTAAAAGATTGTCTTTTCTCCATTGTATATTCTTGCCTCCTTTGTCAAAGATAAGGTGTCCATAGGTGCATGGATTTATCTCTGGGGTTTCTATTTTGTTTCATTGATCTCTATTTCTACCTTTGCACTTTTTACTTGTCTTTTTAACTTGTCTAGTAGTTATTCTATTCCATTAGCTACAGTTGTTTTTCTATATCCTAAATCATAAAATTTCTGCTTTATTATTAAATTCTTAGAATTCTTTAGAATATTTTATTTTTCCCCAGCTTTTTGAGTACAGAATTTAGTTTCTTTTCCTTCTTTCATTTTTCACTAAGCATTGAAGGCTATACATTCTCCTCCTCTCACAGAGAGTATTCTGTAGATATTGATATGAAGTGTTTTTTTTTTTTATCTTGATTCTCTTATAATTCTGTCATGTGTGCAAGTTAAATTGCTTCAGTCATGTCCAACTCTTTGAGACCATGTGGACTATAGCCCACCAGGCTCCTCTATCCATGGGGTTCTCCAGGCAAGAACACTGGAGTGGGTTGCCATCCCCTCCTCCAGGGGATCTTCTTGACCCAGGACTCAAACCCACATCTTTTACATCTACCTACACTTGCAGGCGGGTTCTTTATCACTAGCACCACCTTATAATTCTGTCATTTTGGCTTATATTTTCTCCTTTTATCCAAGAATTAACAGAAAAATTATTTTCAAATGAGTATATTTATTGTTATAGCTATAAATTTCTAGTTTTGATCAGTGTTGTTTATAATATTTTTGCTTTATGGGCTGCTAGGATGCTTTCTTTCTGACCAAATATGTGATCAACTTTTGTAAATGTTCCACACACACTTGAGTATAAGATTCATTGCCTTTTGCTGCTGCTGCTGCTGCTAAGTCACTTCAGTCGTGTCTGACTCTTAGCGACCCCATGGACTGCAGCCTACCAGGCTCCTCCGTCCATGAGATTTTCCAGGCAAGAGTGTTGGAGTGGGTTGCCATTGCCTTCTCCTCGTTGCCTTTTACCAGGCTGTAAAGTCTGAAATACATTCATAATATCTATCTGTGATGTTACTGAGATCTTCCATATATTAATTTTTCTGTCTATTTCATGTACATTGTGCTAATTATGGTGTGTTTAGTTGTTTCTACCTATGTCTACTTAAATATCCTATAGCTTTTCATTTTCAAAGATGGCAGTTGTATCATTTAGGGAATAGATCTTTCTATCATTGTTGTGGACTGTGGCTTTTAACATTTGAAAATGTCTTTCCTTGTCACAGTAAATATTTGAATTTTACATCATCCAATATTAGGCCCACACATACTTGCTATTTCTGTTCTCCTGACATACCTTTGCGCATCCCTTATGTTTAACTTTTCAGAATCACTTTGTCTCCTGTACATCACATACAGATGGTTTTACTTTATGAGGTATATTGAACATCTTTTTCTTTTAATAAATGAGATGAATTTAATAAGTTAAGCCATTCGTATTTATTGGTATTTCAGATTTTTATTCTTATAATTATTCTGTTTATTATGTTGTATTTGCCATTCTAAATGATATGTTTTATGTTGTTATTTTAAAAGATGTATATTTTTGATCTAGTGGTTGCCACTGCAATTATACCTTTTTATTGCCTTCAGTCTGTTTCCCCATTTAATATCTTTATTAACTGAGCTGTCTACTTTTAAAATCTGCTGAGCCACAACTATCAGTGAACTTATTGTTATACTCTTTCCCTCATCCTTCTCTTTCATCTTCCAGTGGCATTTTTCTCCAATTGAAACACTCATTCCCAACCCAGTTTTAGCCTTATAATTAAATAAGTACCATCAATCCCTTTGCTAAAATTTCTCCAGTTATCTCTTGGTTGGATGAATCTCATCCTCTGGTAGCTTCAAGAAACACCTGGGAATACAGAATTCCCTCTGTTTTACCTATTTAAAACTAGTTTTCTCTAGCCTTCATACATGAACATCAGCTTGGCCAGACAAAATCCTCAGTCCCATACTCTTTCCTGCAGTCTCCAGAAGTGTTTTTCTATTGTTGTCTTGCTTTCTTGTTGCTTTGAGAAATCTGCTGCTACTCTAGTCCTTCTAACCTTGTAAGTTTTCATCTTTTTGCCTCAAAGTCCTGTTTGTACATGCATTATGTGCTCAGTCATGACTGATCTGAGGATTTTTTTAATCTAATGGTTATATGTGGATATTAACTAGTTTCATCATTCTTGGTTAATTTTCCCATATACTCAGTGGGAGTTTGGCTCTGGGTCTTATTTCTGGAATGCTTTCTTGGATTACAGTTTTACACATCAATTCTAGTCCTGTTTGTCCTTCGTCAGACCCTCCAGTTATATGTATGTTCAGTCTTCTTTGCCACTTTAATCACTTGTTTTCTGATTTTTTTTTCTACCTTTCTCTTTATATTCTTGGTTGTCTTCCCCCTTTCTTCAACATTCCTTATTAAATTTCATTCAAATTTTCTCCCTAGAGCACTTTATAATTGTCTTCATTTCTGATATGTGATTTTGTTCCTCACATTTTAATTCAGTCACCACTAACTTTTACTTCTTCCTATTTTATGTCTATTCCGTTATTCGTTTCTGATTTTTCACAATTCAAATGATTTGAGGCTACTGAACACAACTGCAGGGTGATCATCTGCTGAATGAACTCTTACTCTGAAAGGAGTTTTGTTGAAGTTTTTCACTTTCATTTTTGGTTTTCTAATTTTAGTAGCTTTATATAGATAAACTACTTGTATCTGAATGAACAGGTTGGCAGTTTTGATGGTGAACAAGATTCCCAGTTCAAGAGCACCCTCTTCTGTCAGTATAACAAAGTGTTATTTAGTTAATGGGTGTCTTGATATTAGAGTGCTAGGGAAAGGGGTATGACGACCTTCAAATTTTTGTTTTTATCTTGCAAACACATAAATTTATCTCTTTCTTTATTCTTCCCTCATTTCATAATTTCCAAAGGTGCCTCAATAACCTCAGATATGCAGATGACACCACCCTTATGGCAGAAAGTGAAGAAGAACTAAGGAGCCTCTTGATGAAAGTGAAAGAGGAGAGTGAAAAAGTTGGCTTAAAGTTCAACATTCAGAAAACTAAGATCATGGCATCCAGTTTCATCACTTCATGGGAAACAGATGGGGAAACAGTGGCTGACTTTATTTTGGACGGCTCCAAAATCACTGCAGATGGTGATTGTAGCCATGAAATTAAAAGATGCTTACTCCTTGGAAGGAAAGTTATGACCAACCTAGACAGCATATTGGAGAAGGCAATGGAAACCCACTCCAGTACTCTTGCCTGGAAAATCCCATGAACAGAGGAGCCTGGTAGGCTGCAGTCCATAGGGTCACTAGGAGTCGGACACAACTGAGCAACTTCACTTTCACTTTTCACTTTCATGCATTGGAGAAGGAAATGGCAACCCACTCCAGTGTTGTTGCCCGGAGAATCCCAGGGATGGGGAGCCTGGTGGGCTGACATCTATGGGGTCGCACAGAGTCGGACACAACTGAAGCGACTTAGCAGCAGCAGCAGCAGTAGCAGCAGCAAACAGCATATTAAAAAGCAGAGACATTACTTTGTCAACAAAGGTCTGTCTAGTCAAGGCTATGGTTTTTCCAGTAGTCATGTATGGATGTGAGAGTTGGACTATAAAGAAAGCTGAGTGCTGAAGAATTGATGCTTTTGAACTGTGGTGTTGGAGAAGACTCCTGAGAGTCTCTTGGGCTGCAAGGAGATCCAACCGGTCCATCCTAAAGAAGATCAGTCCTGGGTGTTCACTGGAAGGACTGATGTTGAAGCTGAAACTCTGACACTTTGGCCACCTGATGCAAAGAGCTGACTCATTTGAAAAGACCCTCATGCTGGGAAAGATTGAGGGAGGAGGAGAAGGGGACAACAGAGGATGAGATGGTTGGATGGCATCACTGACTCAATGAACATGAGTTTGAGTGAACTCAGGGAGTTGGTGATGGACAGGGAGGCCTGGCGTGCTGCGGTTCATGGGGTCGCAAAGAGTCGGACATGACTGAGCGACTGAACTGAACTGAAAGGTGCCTCTCTCTTCCTTTAAATCTTTTCTTCCCAAGAAGGAATACCCTTCTATGACTGTCTTCTTGATTCTTGTACATGTTTAAATCTCCCCTCTGAAGTAACTCTTCTAAACTAACAGGACTCTTTTCCAATATTTTCACTCTTAGAGTGAACTTTCTCTCTGAGTGGTTTCTTCTAAATACCCTTCTCTTTCTTCTGAGCAACATCTCGACACTTTTTCTAGCTCTCCACAGAGACTTATAGCCAAAACTCAAGAAACAGTCCAACTAGAAAGTGGTATTTATTGTTCCACTCATTTTTATAGTAAGTTTATGGTTTCCTGTCTTCCAGTTACAATAAATGCATGGAGTTGGTAGGTTTTTTTTTTCTTCTTATTGACCTACATAGTTTTTCAAGGATGTGTACAGTTTTGGATTTAGAAGACCATGACTACCCAGAAATACCACCTTCCCCACCGCCTTTTTTTCTTAAAAAAAAAAAAAAATATTTTAAGACTTTTGTTCTCTGGCCAAATTCCATTACTGGGCAAATAGCCATTCTGATCCAATGGATACAGTCACAAAAGCATACTGATACACAAAGATGTTTTCTGCATCACTACTGTAAAAGCAAAAACTACAAAAGATTAAACTGTCTATCAGTACAGTGATGCTTAAATAACGTTCCATCCATACAATGGAATAATATACATTCATCACAATGAATAAGGTAAATTTGTATGCCATGATTGGGAAAGAAAGTGAAAACCAGCAAGGTATGCAAGTGTCTGTAATAATTTTTTTCAGTTAAAAGTAAATATATTGACACATATTTGTCATATAATTTGTTTTCTGAAAAGATATACAAGAAACTTAATAGTAGTTACCTCTGAGAAAGACTGATAAGGAGAGAAAAAATTTGCATTTCACCTTGCATGTTTCTATACTGTTTTCTCCTTTGTTCATATTACTTACTTTTATTTTAAAAGGATTAAGAGAGTGTAGCAGAGACTCCTAAGTATCCACCAAAAATCCAGCTTCCATTTCTACCACTGTAACAGAAACGACGGCCAAATGGCCCTATTTCCTAACCTTCCCTGCAGTTGTATGTGATTTTATCAAAATTAAAGAAAATATATATTAGACTTCTGGTTCAAAAATCTGAGAAGGGGAAAAAATGATTAAATGAAAGGAGAAAAGGAGTTAATATAAAAGCAAAAAACAGCCTTAAAAAAGAAAAAACTCTGAAAGTTGACCCTTCAAAATACCTCAATAAAATATTTCAACTACTAGGTAACTATCAAGAAAATACAGAATACAAAATGTCAGAGGAGAAAACTACTGAAACGGATTTTGCTGATCTGAGACTATATAACCCTACATAACCCTATGCAGGTAAAATTAAAAATCTGGATGAAATAGAGAGTCACAGAGAAAAATTTATATACTTTACCAAAACGGACCCCAGCAAAGATAAAGTTTAGAGACATTAGCATTAAAGAGCAGAGGAAGTTATCAAAAAGCCACTCCTCCATCAAAAAAAATAATAATAAAGCATTAGGCACTGACAATTTTATGAGAATTTCTCCCACATTTTTAAAGAGGAGAAAATCCCAATGCTATTTCAGTTGTTCAGTCCATAGAAAAAGAAAGAAAACTTGCACATTCTTATTATGGCACTTTATGAACTGAACTGTGTACCCCCTCCCTCCAAATTCATATGTTGAAACCTAACACCCAGTGTGATTATACTTGGAGACGGGACCTTTAAAGAGATAAAGTAAACAAGGTCATAAAGATTCAGGCCCTAGTCTGAAAGGACTGGTGTCCTTTTAAGAGGAAGAACACTTGGGCAGCGTTCACTCAAGCTCCGTGTATGCACGACTGTGATGTGGGCTTCCACTCTCAGTATGGACTCAGAGACGCGAAAGTTTTGTTTTCTTTTTTGCCAAAATCATATAACAGAACGATCATATCAGAACTATTTGCAATAGCCTCAAACCAGAATTATCCAAATGCCCATCAACAGTAGATAAACTGTGGTCTGTTCATACAAAAGATGAAGAACCACGGCAACAATATACACTGCACCAATGCAGATGAATTCCAATTGTCATGTTGAATCAAAGTAGCCAGACAGGTAAGACCACACACTACATGACTCCATTCCTATAATATACAAAACCAAGAAAAACTAAACTATGCTATTAAAAGTCAGGATGGTGGTTTCCCTGAAAGGTTTAGGGGGAAACAGTGCCTGGAAGAGAACACCAGGGAGGCTTCTCTGTTTCTCTATGTGATGCATTTGAGCTACTCTACATAATTTTGCTTTGTTTTTAGAAGACTTGTAATTGTTAAAAAAAAAAAATAATAATAATAATAATAATGGTTACCTCTGTAACTATACCCATGTAATGCTCTTGGTCCCCTGGAATTAGCAATTGGAGAAGTCATCAGGAGGGCTGCCATTCAACAGAGGGACAAAACCAGAAGCCAGGTTCCAGAGAGGAATAAAGGAAGAAGAGACACGAGGAGATGAAGGAAAAAGGGAGAAAAGACTGTGGACAGCAGTTAAGCAGAAATACAGGTAAAGAGGGGCACGTTTTAGCAGACAAGAAGTCCATACATGTTCAAACACATTGACTGCCCAGAGGAAAGAGTTATGAGAGGGAGAAGTTAAACCAGGTAAGAAAGCAAGAGGCCAGATAGACAGGGATGAAGCAAGGAGCCCCGGTGAAGGCACCTCATTTCCTGAGCCTGGGGAGATACGATGTAGGGGGTTGGGAAGGGGATGGTGGAGGGGAGAAATGGAACCTATGGGGCTCGAGGAACCTGATGCTCTTAATTTTCTCCATAAAGGAAATGCCAATGTCATGTGATCCGAGTGCAGAGTAGACATGAAAGTTAGGGTTTGGATCAGGAAGAGTGAAGAAGATAAGACCAGGGGCTGAGGGGAGGTTCACAGCACATATTCAAGCCAGGGGCCAGAGAGGCACACCGAGGGCCCAGCTCAGGCTGGAGCAAGGCTCCAGGGCTTCCCCCCAGCAGGCTAGCAACACGGGTGGATGGGCAGATGACTGCAGCCTTGAACCAGGGATGGTGCTCCATAGGATCAAAGGAGAATTGGGGCACTGATAACAAAGATCCCATTTTACCTTATTCACTGTAGTTTTGGACCTAAAATTACCCATGCTGGGTATGCTTTTGTTCTCTGAATGTCTTACCCGGAGGTGAGGTTGCCAAGGTAAAGTTTTGTCCATCACAGTGTCACTAAGAACAGGGCAGAGTCCAAGCTGGGCCAGGAAGGAAGTTTCCAGAAAGCGTGGAGGGCTCCAGAAGAAAGGGAAGGACAGAGACAGTGAGAGACAGACAGGACAACTGCGAGGTGCAGAGAGTAGTGAAGGCCAAGGTCAGAGGAAGGCATGCTGGAGGGAGAGGGCTCACATGGTGCTCAGCAGGCAATGATCCCGGCAACAAGGATCAGCTGCTGACTCACGCCGGCTTACCACAGCATGGGGGAGAAGGAACAGGTCCCTGGGGGAGCCAGGGCCTTGGGAGAGGCTGTCCCCACAGAGCCACCTGGGCTGAATTAAGCAAGAAGAGCTGAGAGCTCAGAGCACACAGGGAAGCACACAGGAAGGAGGGAGACAATGGCCATGGACAGGCGCCTCCAGTTCACTCCAACACTGTCCTCTTCACTTAATGAGCCAGGAACCCACTACACCAAGAAAAAGGTACAAAGGACTCCTGTGCTCCTCAGACCTACAAACATGTCCCTCAACTATGTCACAGGATGCCTCGTGAACTCTCCTTTCTCTAGAGAAACAAAACGCCCTCTGAGCATGACCCCAACAGACCCCAAACAGAAGTGTGTGAAGAGTCAACCCACCTCAGCTCCAGGCTCTGGACACATGGCCCCACAGAGTGCCAGCTCAGGACCTCTGGGCTCTGCTGGCCCAAGTGCTGCCCCTCCCTCAGGTCCATCTAAGCCAGTAGGGTGGCCACACCCGCTGACTCTTCCCACAACATGTTCCTCAGTGCCCTGGCTCTGCGCCACCCCATGCCCTGCCTGTGGTGCCTGCTCTGAAGGCGTGTGGGTCCTGCACTTCCTCACTGAGCCAAAGCACCAGGACATGCACACTGCCAAGCCAGCAGACAGACAAACAGATGTGGGACTCACAGCATGTATGATGTCCACCATGTTGTAGGCTTTGGTAGATTCCAAAGGGACAATTGTGTCAAGCTCAGGAACCAGACGGTCACTTTGGGTAGAAAGAGAAGTAGATTTAATCAACATGGAAGAGCCGGTTGCCTTCTGTGGGTGGTGGGGGATAGGAGAGGGAAACAGGGGAGACAGAATGTGTAGGGGCTGGACTGATTTTGTCTCTGCTGGGCTTGAAAAGCAGTCCCCAAAGATACATTCCTATGCTACCACCACATTAAAATGAACCTGAGCTTGATATTAACCCAGAAGATCTTCCCATTTTCATTTAGAGGGAAAAAACGAGCTTATTTCCCTAAATGTGGTGATGCCTTCATTTATCCTCTGAACACTTCCTACATTCCAGGGACTGTACAGGGCACTAAAAGACATGTAGTGAACAAGACAATGCCCGTCCAATTTGTCTTGTGGGAACAAGACAATTCCCACGCTGGGGTTTTGGGCATCACCCCACCCAGTAACAAAGGCCTCCTTTACTGTTCATTCGCTGTTTACTCAGACACATACAGCTTCCCTGGGACTGAAGAGAAAGCAGCTATGGCTGGGCCAAAGCAGGCTATTCAGACATGTGTAGGCCCTTGGTCTGTAACACCTTCAAAGATGCCCTAAACTTTTTGAGAACCCACACACAGTGCAGAGGCTCGGAAAAGGAGACTGTGCCCACTGCTCTAGGCCTTGTGACCACCCTCCCTTTCATGACCACACACAGTGGGCCACTGGTCGGGTCCCCTGAGGAGTAAGGCAGGCAGACAGGGAGGGGTCCTGGGGACATGACTCTTCAGAGCAACTCTGGCCCAGACACAGCCCAGAAGGTGGGAGCCCAGGTCCACCCACAGCGGAGGGTCTGAAAATGGCTTCTTCTCAAGGGGCACAATTTCAAATCCTTCTGCAGAAGTCGTGTAAGCCAAGTGAGCGCTTCAAAATCAGAGAGGAAACAAAGTGGAGAAGTAAGCCGCCAGAGGTCTGGAGCAGTGGTTCCCCAGCTGGGCGTCTGGTTTACTCTGTGGCGTGCCCCCACATCAGACAGTGGCCCAAATAAGCAAGAAGCAAAGTGGAGAAGGTCTCCACAGGGTGGCCAGCAACACGGCCTTCCCCAGGGCTGCCCTAGCTTCTGGCCACAAGCAAGTGTGCATAAGCACATTTCCTAAAGGGCACGCTGTCTGTATCAGTTCACACTGATTTACTTCATGTTAATACAAACAAACAAAATCTATCTCAATTCTGAACAAATTAAGACTGCCAGAAATAATATTTTGGGGCCCCATTTTTTTTATTCCCAAGCTACTTATCAGGTATTACAGAGAGGAAAAAGGAAAATAAAAATAAAATCTTTTGGGACTTCACTGGCAGTCCAGTGGTTAAGACGCCACACTTCCACTAAAGGGAGCACAGGTTCAGTCCCTGGTTGGGGAACTAACATCTCGCATGCCACACAGCATGGCCAAAAATAAACTCTAAAAGAAAAAAAATTTTAATAAATAAATGATATCTTTCTTGGCTTCTGTACCCAGACATGCCACCACCATGCCTACACCTGACTCCACTCCACAGTCTACTTCCAGTTGCCCACCAGGGCAGATCCTGGAGATCCAGCCAGAGCAGGGGGACCAGAGAAGGACTCCAACCTGCAACTCACCTGGGGTCATGGCACTCAAGGACAGGAGCTGGGTCCTGATTGCTGAGAGGCAGGTAGTTGAAGAATTCCCGGAGATTACACAAGGCATCAACGTCATTCTCAAAAGCCCTGTGGGCCACACCTGAGAAGACAGGGAGGACGTGATGAGCCAGGGCGCCTGTCAGCCCAGAGACACAGCTTCATGCCCATCTGCCCCTTCTAGGGCAGGCCGGCTGACAGCCCTGTTGCTGCCTGCCTCCACTGAGGATGGCACCCCACCACATGCCTTCAGGCTGATGCTCAGTCTATGCAGCCTGTTTCTTCTGCTTTGAATCTACACCCCTACAGAGGTCACTCCTTATACAAGTTTTTGCCCTAATATCACCTAGTCACTGGGGTTTCCCCTGGCCCCTCTCTCAAACGCAGCCCACTATGTGAATTATATCTCAATAAAGCTATTACTAAAAAATAAATATATATATATATATATATGTGTGTATGCATGTAGAGCATCTTTTGGGTCTTACTCTAAGACTACAGAGCTAAGTGCATCAGACACAGCCCAAGAGCCTAAGATTCAGGATACCAAATGATGCTTTTAAAGCTAAAATTATGTTATAGAAGAAAATATAATGTCACAAACAGTCATTCATTACATTAAGCTGTCAAATGAAAAAACAGGCCACAAATGAACATTATACACCTATGTTTGAGTATGCAGTTGTATATTCACATCCATCTGCACAAAAAGACTGCAGGGTATAACCAAAAAGTGAATGGTGTTTATCTTTGGGTATAAAATTCCTAGTGATTTTTATTCCTATAGTTTCTAAATTGTCTACTATAAACATAATACCATTGCAGTCAGGAAAAAAATTGCATATTTCATCAAATCTAAGACTCCATCAAGACTCAACATTATTTAGGGTGGGATGGATTGTGAGATTGGAACTGATAAATAGACACTACTATATATAAAATAGATAACCAATGAGAACCTACTGTATAGCACAGGGAACTCTGCTCAGTGCTCTGTGGTGACTTAAATGGGAAGGAAATCCAAAACGGAGGGGATTTATGTATATATAGCACACTCACTTTGTTCTACAGCAGAAATGAACACATTATAAAACTATACTCTAATTAAATAAATACATACAGTTTTGAAAACACCATGGTTAATTTCCAATCATGGTTTTAATTTAAGAACTTCTGCACTGTGATCTATAAATCTAAAATAAAGTCAAGACTACAAACAAAGGGGAAAAAAAGTCGCAACATTATTTTATATTCCAGTAAGAAAAAAACTGCTGCCAATTGAGCCCTGAGATAGGAATGTGACAAGCTGTGGGTCAGCAGTGAGAAGTGTGCTGGCCAGAGAGCTGAAAGGACTCTTTCAGGGGTGAGAAAAAGGGGTGTGTCAAGGTGACCCCCACCCAAGATAGGGGAGGAACAACTGTGGGTAGGGGGAATCAAGAGATCTGACTTTTATTTTTTAAGCAGATTTCATCAAATGTTAAGACCTCACGGACATTAAGACATACCTCGACTATATGTACACTAAGAAAGAAATGCTGACAATCAAATGATGACCCAATGCCTTACGCACAATACAGCGAGGTGCAGATCATCCACCAGCCCCTCGATGCTCTGAAATCTCTCAAAGAGGCAATTTCTCCCATCTTCAGTTACACTGCTTGCTGTGTGGTACGCAGTACTTTCACAATTTGAGGTCTTTTGCCAAGGAATTATGGAATTCCAATCATTATTCCAACAACTGTCTTCTCTAATACCAGATTCATGCTCTGCTCCCAATTACATGCCTCTGTGTATAAACAGCATCTTTCAATGGTGAAAGCAAAGGATAATCTTCCAGCATATGTGACACTTAACCTTAAGGAGGTGAAAAGCTATGACCAAGCTTATGAACACACGGGTCTTGACCATGTGCTCACTGGCCAATGGTGACTGGTAAGATGCTGCTGCTGCTACTAAGTCGCTTTAGTCGTATCCAACTCTGTACAATCCCATAGATGGCAGCCCACTAGGCACCTCCGTCCCTGGGATTCTCCAGGCAAGAATACTGGAGTGGGTTGCCATTTCCTTCTCCAATGCATGAAAGTGAAAAGTGAAAGTGAAGTCGCTCAGTCATGCCCGACTCTTAGCGACCCCATGGACTGCAGCCTACCAGGCTCCTCCATCCATGGGATTTTCCAGGCAAGAGTACTGGAGTGGGTTGCCATTGCCTTCTCTGATGACTCTTAAAACATATCCCAACTTTGGAATAAAAGAAGTCCCACACCAAGGGACTTCCCTGGTGTGGTCCAGTGGCTAAGACTCCCCACTCCCAATGCAGAAGGCCTGGATTCAATCCCTGATCAGGGAACTAGATCCCACATGCCACAACTAAAGATCCTGCTTGCCTCAACTAAGACTCAGCATAGCCAAATAATTATTTTCTTTTTAAAAAGTCACATCAAAATGCAATTTTTTAAGTTCAACTATATGCACATGAATCATAATTCTTACAGCCATCATTCTAGTTAGTTCAACATTTTCAAAGACTAGAAAAGCATTAGAAGTACCCCATTAGTTAACGAGTTTGAGATATAAATCCACATTTATTACTATCTGTAGATAATACATCACACTACAGTCTATTCAAATAAACTCTGTCGATAAAGCGATATTTGTAACAGACTGTCAGCTCTAGCAACGCCTCCTCTCCGTGTCTGACGACAGTGAGGTGAGCCTCAAGGCCCCTCACCTGACATGGTGGTGTGGGTCCTGGCACCCCCGAGTTCCTCCTGAGTAACGTCCTCATTGGTGACAGACTTCACAACGTCAGGGCCAGTGATGAATAAGTAGGAGGTGTCCTGAAACCAGAGAATTCCAGAAAGTTCAGTCTCAGAGAAGGTGGTGACATGGTGGCAGAACCAGGTTAGGATACGCTCACAGATGCCTAACCAAAGTAAAGAGCCATGTTTTCCCTGCCTTGCCATCAAAAAATCTTTGTTGCCTGGTTCTCTCTCAGCAGAATGACCTGTAGTATAGCTAACATTTCAGGGTCACTCATCTGTAGGGCCACACCCTAACAAGCGGCCCTGGTGCAGACCTTGCTATGCACTAAGGACTTTTCTAAGCACTTCACCAGACTCTGTCATTAAAGCCTAGGTACTATTATCACCTTATTTACAGATGAAGAAAGGCACTGGTCTGCAGCTCGCCTAAAATGAACCAGTCACTTTAAGTGAAGCCATCTGGAGATAATGATAATAATCAATGTTTGGTGTTCTGAGACACTGATAGGCTTTGGTTTCTAGTTTCTAACTTAAAGATAATAAAGACATATTATAAAATATTTAACCAGAATAGGGGATACAGTGGAATGTAAGTCTACGTGCCAGCCCTTATTTCCAGGCCTCCAATTTCCATCCCCAAAGGCAACTGCTGTCAGTTTCTCTGACATCCATGCATATGGGAGCATTTATATATTTTTTCCTTCTTATTTTCTCTCTAGCACAGTGCCCCACACACTGTTCTGGAACTTCCTGATGATCATTCCACATGAGGATAGTAAAATACGTATCACATATTTACTGCTGTCACCTACTGATGGTCTTTTAGATTGTTTCCAGAGTTTTGCTATAGCAAGCAATCTTGCAATAAATATCTTACTACAATTTTCTGTCAACTCACTGTTCATGTTCTTTGCCTATTTTCTTACTGGATAGATGTTTTTATGTAAAGGACATCAGTGCTTAGATTATTACCTGTGTGTATCAATCTTTATTTTATGGCTCTGTGTTTGGAATCTTGCTAGAATGGCCTAGCTAGAGAGGTCTCTCTTCTCCACTCTACACATGGACTCAAACATATGTTCATAAGAGCATGACTTGTAACAGCCAAAAATTAGTAACAGCCCAATTCCATCAACAAGTGAATCTCAAAATAATTATCCTAAGTGAATGAAACCAGCCCCATGTCACAAAACAAACAAAAAGAGAGTACACAGTGGACCTCCCTAGTGGTCCAGTGGTGAAGAGTCCACCTGCCAACGCAGGCGACACAGGTTCAATCCCTGGTCCCGGAAGATTAGTCCTGCAACTACGCCCGAGGACCGCAACTACTGAAACCCACATGCATAGAACCCACGCTCCGCAACAAGAGAAGCCACCACAATGAGAAGCATGCACCCACAGCTAGAATAGGCCCTGCTTGTCGCAACTAGAGAAAGCTCATGCACAGCAACAAAGACTCAGTTTTTTAGAAAACTGTGAATGAAAAAAAAAGTACATACTTTTTGTACATATTTTGTACATACAAAATATTATTTTGTAAAATGTCATTTTGTATGATTCTGTTTATATCAACATAATATTATAAAAAAATGCAAATTAATCTAGTGTGATAAAAAGCAGATGAACCTGAGGACAGGGCTGGGAGGTAGGAAAGAATGAATTACAGTGATACAAGAAGACACTTTGGGAAGTAATGGCTATGTTCATTATCTTAATTGTGGTCATAGCTTCATGGCTATAAACATACATCAAAAAACTCTTAATTACACAACTTAAATGTGTACAGTTCACCATATATCAATTATATCTCAAAGTTGTAAAATATGTGGAAATGCAAAGGGTCAAGAATATCCCATATCCATATGACTTAAAGAAAATAAGGGGGAACAACTTTCGTACCAGATATTAGCATTTATTATAAAGCCATTGTCATTGATAGTATCATACTGACTGCCACAGAGATAAGCAAATAAGGATTGAGAAAGCGCAATAAACACTCTTGATATGTGGACACTTGATTCATGACATAAATGACATTACAGAGCAGGAAACAATGTTCTTTTCAATATAAGCCTAGATGTCAACTAGGTACCTGTATTGGAAAAATAATTTTTTAATAAATCAAATTAGCCTCTATGTGTAAAAGCCACTCCAATTTTAGATGAATATATAAAACACAAAATAAAAAAGCCTTTAGAAAACAGAAAGTATCTTCATGACTTCAGGGTTGGAAAAGGTTCAAGAACTTAAACACACTATCCATAAAGTATTCATTTGAAACTGGTTCTCCTATCAAAAGGGCACAGAAGCCAGCTTACAGGAACTTCCACTGGCTAAGGGAAGGATGATTTGAGCATCAAAATAATGATAGTAATGGATTATAAACCACTCAGTAAAATCTGAAATCCATAAACCTATATTAAGTCAGTGAAATGAATAAATGCCCAGGAAATGCAGGGCTCTTCCTTAAAGTAGAATGCCAGTTAATATGAAGCAAGTGGTGGAGCTGGAAAATAACCACCTTGTAAAGATTGGTTTGGACAGGAATAATCGATAGATATTAATCAAGGAGCAAAAGTATAACGTGGAACAGTTATTTGGCCTCAAAGCATCTTTCCAGTGAGAATCAGCTACAAAGGAAAAACAGTAACTACACAGTGGAGAAACCAGACAACACCTCAACAATGATCAAATTAATATCATCAATGAAGGGCAGATGGCCACCACTTGCCTCCAGATGTGATCATCTAAGCAGGAGACAATATCACTAATGTAGTAGACAGTCTGGGATATCTAATCTGAGTCTGATCATGAGGAAATGCCAGATAAACCCAAACTGAGCAACAATCTATGAGATAATTCATTCTGCAGCCTTCAATGTCATGACAAAGAATCTGAGAAATTGTCACAGTGTAAAGGAAATTAATGCAATATAACAACTAAATGCAATATGTGATCCTGAAATGGATCCTGTACTAAAGAAAATGCTATAAAGGACATTTTTGGGACAACTGACTGAACTGGAATCTGCTTGGTAAACAAAAGTATTACATGAGATGGACTACATGTTAGTCATATGCAAAACAAGCTTAAGAAATTTTTAAAAATTGAAATCATACAAACTATCTTGTTTGATCACAATGGAATGAAACTGGGAACAGAAAGAAAACTGGAAACTTACAAATACATGGAAATTAAACATCACACTCTTTAAACAACCAATGGACTAAGATGAAATAAAAGGAAACTTAAAAATATCCAGAAATGAAAACATACAAAAACTTATGAGATACAGCAAAAACAGTGCTAAGAGGAGAAATTAAAGCTGTAAACACTTACACTAAGAAAGTTCTGAACCCAACTTTACACCTTAAGGAACTTAACAAGAAAAAAAGAACTAAACCTAAAGAGCAGAAGGAAGGAAATAAATATTAGAACTGAGATAAGTGAAAAATAGAAAACATAGAGGGAGAAAAAAAAATCAGTAAAACCAGAAGTTGGTTTTTCAAAAAGATCAACAAACTTGACAAATATTTAGCAAGATGGACAAATATTTAGCAATATTTAGCAAAAAGAGACTCAAATTACTAAAATCAGAAATGAAAGTGGGGGGACTTTCCTGGCGGTCCTGTGGTTAAGAATCCACCTGCCAATGCAGGGGACACAGGTTCAATCCCTGCCACAATTACAGAGCCCACACTCTAGAGCCCATAAGCCACAACTACTGAAGCATGCACACCCTAGATCCTGTGCTCTTCAGTAAGAGAAGCCACTGCAATTAGAAGCCTACCCATCACAACGAGAGTAGCCCCCACTCACCTCACTACACCTAGAGAAAGCCCACGTGCAGCAACAAACATGCAGCAGTGAATATCCAGTGCTGCCCAAGACAAAAAAGTTTTTTTAACAGAAATGAAAGTAGAAACATAACTACTAATTCTACAGAAATAAAAAGATTATTATAAGAGTCCTATGAACAATTCTATACCAACAAATTGGATAACCTAGATGACATGGACAAATTCCTGGAAACATACAACCTACTACCAAGACCGAATCATGAAAAAGTAGAAAATCTGAATAGACCTGTAACTAGTAAGGAGACTCAATCAGTAATCAAAAACCTCCCAAATAAAAGCTCAAGACCAAGAGGTTTCATCACTGAATTCTACCAAATATTAAGAAAGATTAAACACCAATCCCCTCAAATTCTTTCCAAAAAATTGAAGAGGAGGAAGTATCTCGTAATTCATTCTATGAAACCCAGCATTACATTAATACCAAAGCAGACAAAGACACTACAAGAAAAGTGCAGATCAATATCCCATATAAATACTGACATAAATATACTCAACAAAATACTAGAGGATCTAAACCAACAATATTTTATAAGGAATTATACACCAAAATGAAGAAGAATTTTTCCTGAAATATAAGGATGGTTGAACACACCAATATCAATCTAATACACCACATTAACAAAAAACAAAGAAAAAAGTTACATGATCATCTCAATGCAAAAAAAGCATGACAGAATTCAACACTCTTTCATGATAAAAATACTCAGAAAACTAGGAAGAAACTACTTCAACATGATTAAGGTCATATACGAAAAGCCTACAGCTAACATACTCAATGGTAAAAGATTAGAAGCTTTCCTCTAAGAACAGGTACAAAGTAAAGATGCCCGTTTTCTCACTTCAACACAGACCTAATCAAAACAACCAAAAAAAAGAAAAAGCCATCTAAATCAGAAAGAAAGAATAAAATTATCTGTTTGCAGATGACATACATTTTATATGCAGAAAACCCTAAAGATTACACACAAAGTTAGAATGAACAAATTAAGTTGCAAGATACAAAATTAACACATCAAAAAATCAGTTGCATTTCTGTACACTAACAATGAAAAATCTGAAAAGAAAGTTACAAAAACAAGAAAAAAGAATAAAGCACTTAGGAATAAGGCAAAAAGGCAAAAAAAAAAAAGAAAACCTGTACAATGAAAATTACAAAACATTTCTGAAATAAATTAAAGAAGACATAACGGAAAAGACAGCTGTTTGTGGATTGAAAGACTCAATGTTGTTAAGATGTCAAAACTACCAGAAGGAATGTACAGATTCAATGTCATCCCTATCAAAATTGCAATGACATTTTTGAAGAAACAGAAAAATCCATCCTAAATTTGATGTGGAACCTCAAGAGACTCTGCATGCAAACAATATATTTATTTTTAATTACAAATATCCTTTACGAATATTGACATAGAAATCCTGGACAAAATACACGCAAACCAAAGGAGTACATTAAAAGGTTTATACACTATAATAAAGTGAGATTTATTCCTGGAATTTGAGAATGGGTCAACAGACAAAAATTAATCAATGTGATATGCCACCTTAATAGAATGAAGGAAAAAAAAACCCAAATCATCTCAATTGAATCAATAAAAGAATGACAGTCAAACAATTTTTAAAAAGAACTAAGTTGGAGATCTCACACTTTCTGACTTCAAAACCTACTACAAAGCTATAAAAATCAAAACAGTGTGGAACTGGCATAACAGCAGACATACAGACCAATGGAACAGAATAATTAGCCCTGAAATAAACCCTTCCATACTTGGTCAAGTGGTTTTGAACAATGATCCTTAGACCATTCAATGGAGAAAGAACAGTCTTTCCAACAAATGGAGCTGGAATCCAGCATTATGCTGGAATCCTGGGCATATAATCAAAGAAAACTCTAACTCAGAAAAAATACATGCACTCCAGTATTTATAATAGCACTATTAACAACAGTCAAGACATGGAAGCAATCTAAATGTCCATCAAGAGATGACTGGATAAAGATGTACTACATGTATACAATAAAATGCTGCTGCTAAGTCGCTTCAGTCATGTCTGACTGTGCAACCCCATGGACTGCAGCCTACCAGGCTCCTCCGTCTGTGGGATTTTCCAGGCAAGAGTACTGGAGTGGGTTGCCATTTCCTTTTCCAGGGGATCTTCCCAACCCAGGAATCAAACCTGGGTCTCCTACACTGCAGGCAGATTCTTTACCATCTGAGTCACCAGGGACTAAGAGAAAGACAAATATAAGATATTACTTATATGTGGAATCTAAAATATGATACAAATGAATTTATTTACAAAACAGAAACAGACCTCTAAATATAAAAAACAAGCCTATGGTTACCAAAGGGGAAGGAGCAGGGAGAGGAAAAAAATTTGGAGTTTGGGACTGACAGATACACACTGTTCAGTTCAGTCGCTCAGTCATGTCAGACTCTGTGACCCCATGAATCGCAGAACGTCAGGCCTCCCTGTCCATCACAAACTCCCGGAGTTCACTCAGACTCACGTCCATCGAGTCTGTGATGCCATCCAGCAATCTCATCCTCTGTTGTCCCCTTCTCCTCCTGCCCCAAATCCCTCCCAGCATCAGAGTCTTTTCCAGTGAGTCAACTCTTCGCATGAGGTGGCCAAAGTACTGGAGTTTCAGCTTTAGCATCATTCCTTCCAAAGAAATCCCAGGGCTGATCTCCTTCAGAATGGACTGGCTGGATTTCCTTGCAGTCCAAGGGACTCTCAAGAGTCTTCTCCAACACCACAGTTCAAAAGCATCAATTCTTTGGCACTCAGCCTTCTTCACAGTCCAACTCTCACATCCATACATGACCACAGGAAAAACCATAGCCTTGACTAGACGGACCTTTGTTGGCAAAGTAATGTCTCTGCTTTTTAATATGCTATCTAGGTTAGTCATAACTTTCCTTCCATGGAGTAAGTGTCTTTTAATTTCATGGCTGCAGTCACCATCTGCAGTGATTTTGGAGCCCAGAAAAATAAGTCAGTCACTGTTTCCACTGTTTCCCCATCTATTTCCCATGAAGTGATGGGACCGGATGCCATGATCTTCGTTTTCTGAATGTTGAGCTTTAAGCCAACTTTTTCACTCTCCTCTTTCACTTTCATCAAGAGGCTTTTGAGTTCCTCTTCACTTTCTGCCATAAGGGTGGTGTCATCTGCATATCTGAGGTTATTGATATTTCTCCCAGCAATCTTGATTCCAGCTTGTGTTTCTTCCAGTCCAGCGTTTCTCATGATGTACTCTGCATATAAGCTAAATAAGCAGGGTGACAATATACAGCCTTGACATACTCCTTCTCCTATTTGGAACCAGTCTGTTGTTCCATGTCCAGTTCTAACTGTTGCTTCCTGACCTCCATAGAGGTGTCTCAAGAGGCAGGTCAAGTGATCTGGTATTCCCATCTCTTTCAGAATTTTCCACAGTTTATTGTGATCCACACAGTCAAAGGCTTTGGCATAGTCAATAAAGCAGAAATAGATGTTTTTCTGGAACTCTCTTGCTTTTTCTATGATCCAGCGGATGTTGGCAATTTGATCTCTGGTTCCTCTGCCTTTTCTAAGACCAGCTTGAACATCAGGAAGTTCACGGTTCACATATTGCTGAAGCCTGGCTTGGAGAATTTTGAGCATTACTTTACTAGCGTGTGAGATGAGTGCAATTGTGCGGTAGTTTGAGCATTCTTTGGCATTGCCTTTCTTTGGGATTGGAATGAAAACTGACCTTTTCCAGTCCTGTGGGCACTGCTGAGTTTTCCAAATTAGCTGGCATATTGAGTGCAGCACTTTCACAGCATCATCTTTCAGGATTTGAAATAGCTCAACTGGAATTCCATCACCTCCACTAGCTTTGTTCATAGTGATGCTTTCTAAGGCCCACTTGACCTATAGATACACACTGCTAAGTCACTTCAGTCATGTCCGACTCTGTGAGACCCCACAGATGGCAGCCCACTAGGCTCCTCTGTCCCTGGGATTCTCCAGGCAAGAATACTGGAGTGGGTTGCCATTTCCTTCTCCAATGCATGAAAGTGAAAAGTGAAAATGAAGTCGCTCAGTCGTCCCCAAATCTTAGCGATACCAAAGACTGCAGCCTACCAGGCTCCTCCGTCCATGGGATTTTCCAGGCAAGAGTACTGGAGTGGGGTGCCACACTACTATACATAAAATAGGACAGCAAGGACCTACTGTAGAGCACAGGAAACTAAATTCAATATCCTATAATAAACTATAATGAAAAAAAAATACTGCTGGGAAAACTGGATCAGTCAGTCAGTCCAGTCACTCAGTCATGTCCGACTCTTTGGGACCCCATGAATCGCAGCACGCCAGGCCTCCCTGTCCATCACCAACTACCGGAGTTCACTTAGACTCACATCCATCGAGTCAGTGATGCCATCCAGCCATCTCATCCTCTGTTGTCCCCTTCTCCTTCTGCCCCCAATCCCTCCTAGCATCAGGGTCTTTTCCAATGAGTCAACTCTTCACATGAGGTGGCCAAAGTATTGGAGTTTCAGCTTTAGCATCCGTCCTTCCAATGAACACCCAGGACTGATCTCCTTTAGGATGGACTGGTTGGATCTCCTTGCAGTCCAAGGGACTCTCAAGAGTCTTCGCCAACACCACAGTTCAAAAGCATCAATTCTTTGATGCTCAGCTTTCTTCACAGTCCAACTCTCATATCCATACATGACCACTGGAAAAACCATAGTCTTGACTAGACGGACCTTTGTTGGCAAAGTAATATCTCTGCTTTTTAATATGCTATCTAAGTAACGATAACCCTGTATGCGAGACAACAAAAGAGACAAAGATGTATAGAAAAGTCTTTTGGACTCTGTGGGAGAGGGCGAGGGTGGGGTGATTTGGGAGAATGGCACTGAAACATGTATAATATCATGTGAAATGAATCACCAGTCCAGATTCGATGCATGATACAGGATGCTCGGGGCTGGTGCACTGGCATGACCCAGAGGGATGGTATGGGGAAGGAATTGGGAGGGGGGTTCAGGATGGGGAACACGGGTACACCTGTGTGGATTCATGTTGATGTATGGCAAAACCAATACAATACTGTAAAGTAATTAGTCTTCAATTAAAATAAATAAATTTATATTTAAAAAAATTTTTTAAATAAATAAAAAACCTGATTAGATAGAAATTGAAAAAAAAAATTAATATGCTATCTAGGTTGGTCATAACTTTCCTTCATGCAAAAACATGAAATTGGACCTTATGTAATACCATATACAAAAATTAACTCAAAAGGACCAAACATAAGAGCTAAAACTGTACAACTTAGAAAAGAAAAAGGGGAAACTCTTTTGTGACACTGGATTTGGCAAGATTTCTCAGGTATGACAACAAAAGCAGAGATAAGAAAAGTACATAGACTTCATCAAAATTAAAATCTTTTGTGCAAAAAATACTAACAGAATAAAAAAGTAGCCCACAGAATGGGAGGAAATATTTTCAAAGATGTATCTGTTAAGCGGTAATATCAGAATATGTAAAGAACTTCTACAACTCAACAAGAACAAAAACAATCCAATCAAGAAGACATAAACATCTCCAAAAAAGATATGTGAAAGTGAAAGTATCGGTTGCTCGGGCATTCCTGACTCTTCTCGACCCCATGAACTGCAGCCCCCAAGGCCCCTCTGCCATGAGATTTTCCAGGCAAGGATACTGGAGTGGCTTGCCATTTCCTTCTCCAGGGGATCTTTCCAACCCAGGGATCAAACCCATGTTTCCTGCACTGCAGGCGTGTTCTTCACCAAATGAGCTACCAGGGAAGCCTGTATCAATGGCAAATAATATGAAAACAGGCTCAACATCACTAATTATATTAGGAAATATAAATGAAAACCACAATGAGATACCACTTCACACAAACTAAGATGGCTATAATCAAAACAGAAAACAAGTGCTGGCAAGGATGTGGAGAAGACAGAACTTTTGTGCATTGTTGGTGGGAATGTAAAACGGTACAGCCACTGTGTAAAAACAGTGTGATGTTCCCTCAAAACATTAAACAGAGTTACCATTTTGTTGAAAAGGCAAAAAGATAGGACACTAAAAGACGAACTCCCCAGGTCAGTAGGTGCCCAGTATGCTACTGGAGATCAGTGGAGAAATAACTCCAGAAAGAATGAAGAGACGGAGCCAAAACAAAAACAACATCCAGTTGTGGATGTGACTGGTGATAGAAGCGAAGTCCAATGCTGTGAAAAGCAATATTGCATAGGAACCTGGAATGTTACATCCATGAATCAAGGCAAACTGGAGTGGTCAAAGAGATGGCAAGAGTGAACGTTGCATTTTAGGAATCAGCTAACTAAGATGGACTGGAATGGGTGAATTTAACTCAGATGACCATTACATCTATTACTGTGGGCAAGAATACCTTAGAAGGAATGGAGTAGCCATCACAGTCAACAAAAGAGTCCAAAATGCAGTACTTGGATGCAATCTCAAAAATGACAGTATGATCTCTGTTCATTTCCAAGGCAAACCATTCAACATCACGATAATCCAAGTCTATGCCCCAACCAGTAACGCTGAAGGAGCTGAAGTTGAACACTTCCATGAAGACCTACAAGAACTTCTAGAACTAACACCCAAAAAAGATGTCCTTTTCATTATAGGGGAATGGAATGCAAAAGTAGAAAGTCAAGAAACACCTGGAGTAACAGGAAAATTTGGCCTTGGAGTGCAGAATGAAGCAGGGCAAAGGCTAATAGAGTTCTACCAAGAGAACACACTGGTCATAGCAAACACCCTCTTCCAACAACACAATAGAAGACTCTACATGTGGACATCACCAGATGATCAATACCAAAATCAGATTGATTATATTCTTTGCAGCCAAAGATAAAGAAGCTCTATACAGTCAGCAAAAACAAGACCGGGGAGCTGACTGTGGCTCAGATCATGAACTTCTTATTGCCAAATTCAGACTTGGATTGAAGAAAGTAGGGAAAACGACTAGACCATTCAGGTATGACTTAAATCAAATCGCTTATGATTATACAGTGGAAGTGAGAAATAGAATCAAGGGATTAGATCTGATAGACAGAGTGTCTGAAGAACTATGGACAGAGGTTCATCACATTGTACAGTAGACAGGAATCAAGACCATCCCCAAGAAAAAGAAAAGCAAAAAAGTAATAAAATGGTTGTCTGAAGAGGCCTTACAAATACATGAGAAAAGAAGGTAAAGGCAAAGGAGAAAAGGAAAGATATACCCATTTGAATGCCGAGTTCCAAAGAATAGCAAGAAAAGATAAGAAAGCCTTCTTCAGTGATTAGTGCAAAGAAATAGATGAAAACAATAGAATGGGGAAGACTAGAGATCTCTTCAAGAATATTAGAGATACCAAGGGAACATTTCATGCAAAGATGGGCTCAATAAAGACAGAAATGGTATGGACCTAACAGAAGCAGAAGATATTAAGAAGAGGTGGCAAGAATACACAGAGGAACTACACAAAAAAGATCTTCATGACCCAGATAATTACGATGGTATGATCACTCACCTAGACCCAGACATCCTGGAATGCAAAGTCAAGTGGGCCTTAGGAAGCATCAGTATGAACAAAGCTAGTGGAGGTGACAGAATTCTAGTTGAGCTATTTCGAATCCTAAAAGATTATGCTGTGAAAGCGCTGCATTCAATATGCCAGCAAATTTGGAAAACTCAGCAGTGGCCACAGGACTAGAAAAGATCAGTTTTCATTGCAATCTCAAAGAAAGGCAAAGCCAAAGAATGCTCAAACTACCACACAATTACACTCATCTCACACGCTACTAGAGTAATACTCAAAATTATTCAAGCCAGGCCTCAACAGTACATGAACCGTGAACTTGCAGATGTTCAAGCTGGATTTAGAAAAGGCAGAGGAACCAGAGATCAAATTATTTACATCCATTGGATCACTGAAAAAGCAAGAGAGTTCCAGAAAAACATCTATTTCTGCTTTATTGACTATGCCAAAGCCTTTGACTATGTGGATCACAATAAACTGTGGAAAATTTTTCAAGAGATGGGAATACCAGACCACTTGACCTGCCTCTTCTCATCTGCATGCAGGTCAGGAAGCAACAGTTAGAATTGGACATGGAACAACAGACTGGTACCAAATAGGAAAAGGAGTACATCAAGACTGCATATTGTCACCCTGCTTATTTAACTTATATGCAGAGTACATCATGAGAAACGCTGGGCTGGATGAAACACAAGCTGGAATCAAGATTGCTGGGAGAAATATCAATAACCTCAGATATGAAGATGACACCACCCTTATGGCAGAAAGTGAAGAAGAACTAAAGAGCCTCTTGATGAAAGTCAAAGAGGAGAGTGAAAAAGTTGGCTTAAAACATTCAGAAAACTAAGATCCTGGCATCTGGTCCCATCACTTCATTGCAAATAGATGGGGAAACAGTGGAAACAGTGGCAGACTTTATTTTGGGGGATCCAAAATCACTGCAGATGGTTGACTGCAGCCATGAATTTAAAAGACGCTCGCTCCTTGGAAGAAATGTTATGACCAACCTAGACAGCATATTAAAAAGCAGAGACATTACTTTGCCAACAAAGGTCCATCTTAGTCAAAGCTATGGTTTTTCCAGTTGCCATGTATGAATGTGAGAGTTGGACTATAAAGAAAGCTGAGTGCTGAAGAATTGATGCTTTTGAACTGTGGTGTTGGAGAAGACTCTTGAGAGTTCCTTGAACTGCAAGGAGATCCAACCAATCCATCCTAAAGGAAATCAGTCCTGAATATTCATTGGAAGGACTAATGCTGAAGCTGAAACTCCAATACTTTGGCCATCTGATGCGAAGAACTGACTCATTTGAAAAGACCCTGATGCTGGGAAAGATTGAAGGTGGGAGGAAAAGGGGACGACAGAGGATGAGATGGTTGGATGGCATCACCGACTCAATGGACATGAGTTTGAGTAAACTCTGTGAGTTGGTGATGGACAGGGAGGCCTGGCGTGCTGCAGTCCACAGGGTCGCAAAGAGTTGGACACAACTGAGTCACGAGACAAATTGAACCCAGGAACTCCACTCCTAAATATACGTTCAAAAGAATTAAAAACAGGGATTCAAACAGATATATATACACAAATGTTTATTACAGAATTATTCACAAGAGCCTGAAGGTGGAAACAACTCACATGTTCACTGGCAGATGAATAAACAAAATATAGTAGTAGATACAAAGGAATATAATCACTCTTATAAAGGAAGGTTGACACATGCTACCATATGCATGAGCCGTGAAGACATACTAACCGAAATATGCCAGTCACAAAAAGACAAATATTATATGAGTCCAAAATTCTGAGATAGAAAGGGACTGGGAGTGGGGAATGAGGAACCAACATTTAATGAGTACAGAGTTTCAACTGTGGTAGATATGAAAAATTTCTGGTGGTAATGGTTGCACAAGTATATAAATGTACCTAAGGCCACAGAAACGTAACACATTTTTACCACATTAACCATTTCTTATGTATATTCTATAACTTTTTTTTTAAGTATTATATCTGGACTTCCCCGATGGCTCAGTGGTGAAGAACCCACCTGCCAGTGCAGGAGACACCAGCTGGATCCTGGGTCAGGGAAGATCCCACGTGCCTCGAAGCAAATAACCCCATGCACCGTAACTACTGAGTCTGTGTTCTAGTCCCTGGGAGCCGCAACTACTGAGCCATGTGCCGTAACTACTGAAGCCCGCACGCCTGCAGCCCAAGCTTCACAATGAGAGGAGCCACTGCAATGAGAAGCCCGAGCACCCCGACAAGAAAGTAGCCCCTGCTCACTGCAACTCGAGAGGAGCATGTGCAGCAAGACCCAGCACAGTCAGAAATAAGTCAACAACTTTTCAAAAGTATTATATCAGTGTTAAACCTCTGGAATTTAACAACTGGTTATATAAGTGCTTAAGAATTATACACTGAAACATTAATAAGGTAAAGGGACATGATATATATAACCCATTCTCAGTTAAGAATTCTGTACATTTGAAATTTCAAGATAAAAAGATTTCTTTTTCAATTCTGCCCAAAGGATAGCATTGAGACAGAAAACTTCCCATCACAGAGTTGAAGAAAACAGGTGCAACATACATAATTGATACTTATATCCAGACCATATAGAGAACTGCTAAAAACCAGTAAGAAAAAAATGAAAACCTCAATTTTTAAAAATGGGCAAAATTGATGAACAGGCATGCCACAAAAGAAACATAAAAATGAATTCCCTGGCAGTCCAGTGGTTAGACTCCTTGCTTTTACTGCCAAGGGCCAGGGTTCAATTCTTGGTCAGGGAAGTAAGATCCCACAAGTCACACAGCATAGACAAAAAATAAATAAATAAAAGAAACATATGAAAAGGGTTCAACCTCATCAGTCACGTAAATGCAAATTAAGACAAGAAGAGACCACACCACATGTAAACTGGCATTAATTAAATTACGTCAATAAAAGTGCTGGCAAGGACATTAGTTCAGTTCAGTCACTCAGTCGTGTCTGACTCTTTGCGACCCCGTGGACTGCAGCACGCCAGGCTTCCCTGTCCATCACCAACTCCCGGAGCTTGCTCAAATTCATGTTCATCAAATCAGTGATGCCATCGATGCGGTCGGCAAGGACATAGAACAAGTGAAATTCTCACACACTACCAGCAGAAATGTAAATTGCTGCAACTTCTTGGTAACAAGTGTTACCTAGAAAAGCTGAAGATATGTATATCCTATGACCTTGAGAAACTGAAACATGTATACAGCAAGATACATGTGTAAGAATGCTTACATCAGCATGATTTGTAATGGCTATACCACTATTAAAATGAAATACTTTTACAAAGTACATGGATAAACCTTAAAAGCACAAGTCACAGTCACACACAAGAGAATGTATATTATATTTACTTTAAAGGTAAAATAGGCAGCATTACCCCACTGTTTAGTGAGACATGAATAAAATTTTAAAGCAAACAGCAAAACAAATTTTTAAATTACCGTAGAAGTTGAAATAAATACTTCTAGGCAGGATAGATGGAGATAATAATGATTAGGAGGGTGATGAGAGCAGGGCTCCTGGAGGGCCATTTCTTTCTTTAAATTTTTTGGCTGAGCTGAATGGAATATGGGATCATAGTTCCCTGACCAGAGATCAAAACCACACCCCCTTGCAGTGGCAGCACAGAGCCTTAACCACTGGACCACCAGGGAAGTCCCTGGAGGGCCATTTCTCGATCTGGGTGTTATTTACATGAATCTGTACTTAATAATAATTGCTTTACATACTTTATGTACTTCCCTGAGTATGTACTACATTAGAAAATTTAAAGTGTTTAAAATCTGGGGGACTTCCCCAGTGGTTCAGTGGTTAAGAATCTGCCTGTCAATTCTGGGGACATGGATTCCATCCCTGCTCCAGGAAGATCCCACATGCCGAGGGGCAGCTAAGCCCACGTGCCACAACTACTGAGCCTGTGTTCTAAACCCTGTCTTCAAGACAAGCCGCCGCAATAAGAAGTCTGCACGCCTCAACTAGAGAGTAGTTCCTGCTTGTCCCAATTAGAGGGTCTCTGCACAGTAAGACCCAGTGCAGCCAAAAATAAAAATAAATAAACAAGTAAATAAATAGAGTACTTAAAATTTTTTTTAAATTAACTGGGAGAGGAGGCTGAGACAGAAGCAGGAAAATCAGTTAGAAGGATTCTGCAATAACCCTAAATGGGGTGTTTGACTCAAAGTAATGGCAGTGTAAGTGATAAGACATACATGCCAATTTGATTATGCTTTAGATTACATCCTAAGGTAGAGTAAACATGATTTCTGACTGATTGAACTTGGAATTTGACAGAAAAATATGAGTCAAAATTATGTCAATGTTTTTGACCTGAGCCAATGGAAGGCTGGTCTTGCCATTTATTGAGACGAGGAAGGCTACAGAAGAGCACTTTGGGAAAGGTTCGGGAAAGATCTAAACCTATCCATGTTGAGAAACCCATTCAAGTCCAGATGGAAACGTTGATAGGAAACTGAATGTCTAGTCCTGGAGTTCAGGAAACCGTTCCATCATGAAGAAATAGGTCTGAGAGCTGTCAGCACATAGATATTTAAAGTCTTGAGGTAGGATAAGATCACCAAGGGAATGAGAGAATTGCTAGAAAAAACCAAGAGAGTATGGCGCCCTGCTGTTTCAAAGAGGAAGAAGTGGCAAGACGGGCCAAGTGCTGCTTGGAAGACCAAGAAACATGAGGCCTGAGAAACGTCCACTGGATTTAGTGATACAGAAATCGTTGATGTCTTTGATAAGAGAAACTGATATTACCAATGACCCTGAATAGAATAATATCCTTTTCACCCTAAATTAAATGTCTAAGTATATTTGGGCTTCCCTGTGGCTCAGATGGTAAAGAACCTGCTTGTAATGCAGAAGGCTGAGGTTCGATCCCTGGATTGGGAAGATCCCCTGGAGAAGGGAATGACAACCCACTCCAGTATTCTTGCCTGGAGAACTCCATGGACAGAGGAGCCTGGCAAGCTACAGTCCATGGGGTCAAAAAGAATCAGACATGACTGAGCGACTAACACACACAAGTATATTTAGATTTATTTCTCAATTCTGTTCTGCTCCCTGGTCCACTTATTTACTATGGAGAAGTAAATGGCAATGGCAAGTAAGTGGGCAATGGCAACCCACTCCAGTACTCCTGCCTGGAAAATCCCATGGACAGAGGAGCCTGGTGGGCTGCAGTCCATGGGGTTGCTAAGAGTTGGACATGACTAAGCGATTTCACTTTCACTTTTCACTTTCATGCACTGGAGAAGGAAATGGCAACCCACTCCAGAGTACTTGCCTTGAGAATCCCAGGGACGGGGGAGCCTGGTGGGCTGCCGTCCATGGGGTCACACAGGTCAGACACGACTGAAGTGACTTAGCAGCAGCAGCTATTTATTTACAAACTGACCAAACAGTTTTAGTTATTTTAGCTTTATAATGTATTTTCTCTCCTGGCAGCACTAGCCCTTCATTGCACTTCCTGCATGGTATGTCTATTTTTACACTGTGGTTTTCCCCCTAATACGAACTTTATAGTTACCTTGTCTAGTCCTTTAAAAGAGAATCTGCTAGCATTTTTACTGTACTCTCATTAAACATTTAAGATGCAGACTGGTTAAGGCTTAATGATTAGTTGTGGAGAACGAGAAAGAGGAGGTGGTACCAATACATAGGTATTAAAGTTCTACCAGTGAAGAATGAGAACACAGGATTAAAAGACAAAGCATACAAAGTCAACATAGAAATCAGCTATATTTCTACATACTATATACAAAATACCTGAGAAAGAAATAAAACCATCCTATTCACAATAGCATCGAACATTACAATACCTAGGGATTAATTTAACCAAGGAATTGAAAACTACAGGACTTTGATAAAAAACACCAAAGAAGACACAAATAAATGGGAGGAAAAAAACCCATGGTTATGGATAAAAATATTGTCAAAATGTTCATACTACTCAAAGCCATATATAAATTCCATGCATCTCCTATCAAAACTGCAATGGCATTTTTCAACAGAAATCTGTCATCATGGCATAAAAAGAGAAACTCAGACTAATGGAACAGAATCAAGAGCCCAGAAACAAGCACTCACATACACAGTCAATGAATACTTGACAAGTGAGTCAAGAATACTCAGTGAGGAAAAGATAGTCTCTTCAGTAGATTTACAATGGGAAAACTGGATAACCACACGCAGAAGGTAAAACTGGACTTGAACCCATATCTTGCACCTCTCACAAAAATTAACTTAAAATGAATTAACAACTTAAAAACCTGAAGCTGTAAAACTCCTAGAAAAAAAACACAGGGGAAATACTCCCTAACACTCCCAAGACCCTAACACTGGTCTTGGCAATAATTTTATGTATGACACCAAAAGGGTATGCAACAGAAGTAAAATAGGTGTGAGGATTCCATAGTGGCTCAGTGATAAAGAAACCGCCTGCCAATGCAGGAGACACAGCTTTGATCCTCGGTCTGGGAAGATCACACATGCCACCAAGCAACTAAGGCCATGCTCCACATCTACTGAGCCAGCACTCCAGAGCCCACATGTTGCAATTATGGAAGCCCTCACACCTAGAACAGCAATAAAGACCTAGCACAGCCATAAATAAATGAATTTTTAAAAACAAATTAGTAAGTGGGACTATATCAAACTAAAAAGCTTCTACGGAGCAAAAGAAACAATCAACAAAATGAAACGGCAACCTACTGAATGGGAGAAACTATTTGCAAATCATATATCTAATAAGGAGTTAATATTCAAAATATATAGAGAACTCAAGCAACAGCAAAGTTTTTTTGATTAAAAAATGGGCAAAGGATCTGAACACGTATTTTTCCAAAGAGAATATAAAAATGGGTCCATGAAAAGATGCTCAATATCACTCATCATCAGGGAAATGCAAACCAAAACCACGATGAGGTTTTAGCTTCACACCTGTTAGAAAGGCAATTACCAAAAAGTCAAGAAATGACAAGTGTTAGTGAGGATGTGGGAAAAAAACGGAACACTTGTGCACATTGGTAGGAATGTAAATTGATACAGCCATTGTAGAAAAAAATACAGAAAGATTCTTCAAAAAGCTAAAAACAGAACTATAAAATGATCCAGCAATCTCACTTCTGGGTATATATCCAAAGGAAATCAAATCAGGACCTCAAAGAGGTAACTGCATTTCCATGTTCAATACAGCATTATTCACAATAACCAAAATACGGAAACAACCTAAGTACCCACCAATGGATGAATGGATAAAAAAAAAAGTGACACACATACACACACACACACACAGAGCATTATCCATCGGATATGCATATCAATGAAGAAAATGTGACACATACACACACACAACCATGCCCAGAGAAATATTAAGCCATGATAAAAAAGGAAATCCTACCATTTGTGACATGAATAGACTCTTAGGGCACTTTGCTTAGCATATACTAAGCAAAATAAGTCAGAGAAAGAGAAATACTGTATGATCTCATTTACATGTGGACTCTAAAACAGCTGAACTAGTAGAAAAAGAATGGTGGTTACCAAGTTGGGGGGGCATGTTAATTGAAAGATACAACCTTCCAATTATAAGATGAATAAGTTCTGGGGATTTACTGTACAACATGGTGATTAGTTATCAGTAAATATCATATCATATACCGGAAAATTGCTGAGAGAGTAGATCTTAAGTGTTATCATCACAAAATAGGAATGGCACTTATGCGAGGACTATGGGGGTAATCACTTTGCAATATGTAAGTATCAAATCAACATGTACACCTTAAACTAGAACAATGTAATATGTCAATTATATCTCAATAAAACAGGGGAAAATGTTTTAAAATCCCAGCATGTAAGTAGGGAGAGGAGGAAAGAAGGCTTTATCCAAAGGAACTGATCCCACACCTCCATTCCTACCAGGTAGGAAGACAACTAGGGTAGCACCAGGTAGGTATGGCATACACAGATTTAGTGGGCAGTTCAAGGAATCCCGCTTTGTTCAGGAAGCAAGGGATGTGGTCATCTTAATTTTTAAAGCCCAACCTAAATGGAACATTGAACTTTTAGGTTGTTTTTAATACATCACTAAGAAAAAATAGTTGAATCAAGGGGTAAGGACTCTGCTAAATCTTAATTCCTAATGCCAAAGAGAAAAGCATTTCCTATGTATGTTCCCTGTGTTTACACTGTTTTCATCTTGGATGATTCTCTTTCATTTTGCACACTAATGTGTCTTGACATTTATTGCTCATTATGTTTAAAAATATTTTAAGAGAAAAGACTTTTTTAAGTATCAGGGTAAGGGTAATTACATACGTATGATTTCAAATAGGCTTCTTTTAAAAATCATTTTTTTCAAAGGCTACATATTGTATGATTCCAATTATATGACTTTTTTTTTTAAATATGGACCATTTTTAAAGTCTTTCCTGAATTTGTTACAATATTGCTTCTGTTGTTTATGTTTTGGTTTTTTGGCCATGAGGACTATGGGATCTTAGCTCCCAGAAAAGTATGTTAGTCACTCAGTTGTGTCTGACTCTTTTTGACCCCATGGACTGTAGCCCACCAGGCTCCTCTGTCCATGGAATTCTCCAGGCAAGAATACTGGAGTGGCTTGTCATTCCATTCTCTAGGGGATATTCCTGACCCAGGGATCAAACCCAAACTTCCTGCATTTGAAGGCAAAGTCTTAACCACTAAACTGCCAGGAAGTCCCCCAAAATCATTTTAAAATATCAAGTCATCTAAATCATGTAATAAAGATATGTACCTTGCACAATAAAGCTAGAAATCAGATTTAACATTATCATCATAGACAAAATATAATAAAATGGTAAAGAGCTGAAGAAATAAAGGCAGAACATAAGAAACAACTTCCCAGTGAAACAGATTACAGAAAAGTTTTCCATGAGAAACTTTCTAATAGAATCCAGTAAATAATCACCTGTTTGGGCAGAGGATAGAATCCTTTGATTACCTAAAACCATCTGCAATTCATATCAGCAAGTAAAATCACCCGCCAATCAAGTACCCAAGCACATTCTGCCACTGAATGCACACAAGCTGCATTTTCATGCCAGAACTTTCTCCCTACCAAGATTTTATCATCACTATGTTGAAAGTCAATACAACTGTACAGATAACAACCCAGATCTGGGTCAGGAATGATTGCTATTGCAGGTGAGGTGCTGCATAACTCTCAAAGGGGAGGAGAACCAGGAATTTCTTTCTTACCTTCACCATGAACGTGAAGTCTGTTAAGGCTGGGGAGTAGACAGCCCCACCAGCACATGGGCCCATGATCAGAGAAATCTGAGGGATGACTCCGGATGCCGTGACATTCCTCTGCCAAAAGAGAAAGGCAAAGGTATCTAGTTACAGAGGTGTTCAAGGCATTATCTGCAGAAAGACAGAGGCAACAGTTAAAGTACATTTGGCTTTTATTCACAGAAATTCTATCCAAGAGAGCTAATCTGTACAGTTTCTTCCAATATTGTATATGGGATCTTCTCCCCATAACTGGTGGGAGGGTTGACATATTACTTTCTGGACCAAATAACCTCTTCTCTCCTTGGCGGGGCATTCATTCCCCAAAAGCTCCACCAGGACATGAACTCAGAGAGAACCCCACCACTCTCACCCCACCTCTAAACACACCTCAGGCCAGAGCCTGTCTGTACAAAACTGGCTGAAAGAATGAATAGAAACCTTAGGCATAATACACAGTGCCAACACTTATCCTGGACCCTTGACCTCTTCTTGGAGCCCCTTCCCACTCCACACAGAGGATACCCAATAGTTACAGGGTAAGCCTAAGAGGTTAAGTGCTACTTTACCCTGAGTCTTCAGTGTCTGCCCACCCCTAGACAAAGCAGATGGGCAATAAGGAGGCAGCAGGAGCCAGAAGGGCTCCACAGGGACAACGGTGCTGTGAAGAGCCAACCCTCAGGCCATCTCTTGGGAAAAACAAGATCCCAGGGTGCTGGAGGACCCAGACAAGATATGAGCCCAATGACCGGATTCTATCCTTCCCTGAGCCATGTCAGCTTAAGAGAAGTACGTCCATTTTTAGCCCTGCCCTGGGTCTGAGCCCAATTTCTATAACTCAGGACATAGCTCAGGATGGCATAAAAAGGATCTATAGAGAAGATTCTGGGAACATAGTAGAGTGGGAAGCACCAGGAATCTGACACCCCACTTAGACAAAAACTGCACTGGCAGAATCTGCCTCATGTAATTTTTTGGAACTCCAGAGCCTACTGAAGGTTTTTAACTTCCAGAGGAAGACTCAGTTCAGTTCAGTCGCTCAGTCGTGTCCGACTCTTTGCGACCCCATGAACTGCAGCACGCCAGGCCTCCCTGTCCATGACCAACTGCCAGAGTTCACCCAAACTCATGTCCATCGAGTCAGTGATGCCATCCAGCCATCTTATCCTCTGTCGTCCCCTTTTCCTCCTGCCCCCAATCCCTCCCAGCATCAGGGTCTTTTCCAATGAGTCAACTCTTCTCATGAGGTGGCCAAAGTACTGGAGTTTCAGCTTTAGCATCATTCCTTCCAATGAACACCCAGGACTGATCTCCTTTAGAACGGACTGGTTGGATCTCCTTGCAGTCCAAGGGACTCTCAAGAGTCTTCTCCAACACCACAGTTCAAAAGCATCAATTCTTCGGTCCTCAGCTTTCTTCACAGTCCAACTTTGACATTCATACATGACCACTGGAAAAACCATAGCCTTGACTAGATGGACCTTTGTTGGCAAAGTAATGTCTTTGCTTTATAATATGCTGTCTAGGTTGGTCATAACTTTCCTTCCAAGGAGTAACTAAATCTACAGGCTTAGTTAATTTTAATTCATTGTTTATTTCGTGGAGGGAGAGTATGTAAAACATTACTATGGTTCAAATTTCAGCTCTTAGCACAGCAGCAGCTACCCCTACCCAGCCCCTAACCCGAGCCATGAGGCACATGCAGCAGCTATGCATGTTTTCCTGGAACAGTTTACCCAGACAAAGGCAAAAAGGACTCTGTCCTCCAAATACTGGAAATCCATGCTATGATGGTCAGCTGCTGATTCTAACCAGAGGTGCAGTTAGGAAGTTAGGCAGCCATGGTTGTTGCACCTCACCTCATTGTTGCAAGCCCCTCCCTCCAGCTCAGAATCACTTGCATGAGGGCAAATCAAACCTAGAATGAGATGCCACATCACACGTATTAGGATGGCTACTATTTTAAAAAATAGAAAATAAGCAGTGTCGGTAAGGATGAGGAGAAACTGGGCCCCTTGTGCACTGCTGGTGGGAATGTAAAATGGTACAGCTGCTGCGAAAAATAGCATGGTGGGTTCTAAAAAATCTTTAAATAGAATTATCACACAATCCAGAATGTTTACTGTGGAGCCCTATACCAAGGTCACAGGTGCAAGGCCTTGTACCAAGGCCACAGATGTGGAGCCCCACAACCAAGGTCATCTCCGGAACTGACTGAGCCCCATAACAACTGTTGCCGAGAGCCCCTCTAATCTAAACTGGCTTGTTCTCTGACAGCATATTAGATAAAAATATCCACCCTGTTTACCACCTTATAGCATCCTCACCAATCACCTAATGCCACCCTTCCAGCAGGAATTTTCTTTGTTGTGAGGCTACAAATATTGGCTACTAGCCCACGAAACGCGTGGGCTCTCGCTTGAGCCAGCCACTGTTATAACAGCATCCCCCACTCTAATAAACTCAATCCTCCTCTCAGTCTGCCTCATGTCAGGAATTTCTTTTCCAACCCACAACATCTACTTCTGGGGATATACCATATAGAATGCAAAACAGCGTCTCAAGGAGATAATTTTACACCCACATTCATAGCAGTATTACTCACGATAGCTAAAATGTGGGATCAACCCAAATGCCCATCAATAGATGAATGGATAAACAAAATGTATGTGTATACAGTGGAATATTATTCAGCCAGTCACAAAAAAACCAATGTGCAATTTTCCTTAAATAAGCTATTTCTTCAAATAATAGAAACAGAGTAGAATGGTGATTACCAGGGGTTGGGGAAGGGGATAACAGAGAGTAATTGTTTAATGGGTTCAGAGTTTCAGTTTTGCAAGACAAAAAGTTATGGAGATGAACAATGGTGACAGGTGCATAAAATCATGAATGTATTCAAGACCACTGAACTGTACATTTAAGAATGTTTAAATTTAGTAAGTTTTCTATTATGCATATTTTACCACAACTATTTAAAAAAGATGAAGAAAAGCTGTCCATATTCTGCAGAAAATATCAAGCTGGGTGAACAGGCTTCCAGCTATGACAGAGTGAAGAGTTCAGAAAATCTCTCCCCAAAAACCAACTATAAAATATCACTAAATTGTCAAAAACATTTCAGGGCTCTGAAACTGGACCAAACATTAACGGAGGCGTGTTTACTAATGAAAAGCTGCTGACTGTGTGATAAGAACGGTGGGAGTCTAAGGCATTCTTAACCAAGGCTCTATCATTGCCCACACAAGCTCAGGACGTCCTTCAGGGTGAAAGAAAATACCACCAGACGGTAATTCAAATCCACAAGAAGTAAGAACACTAAAACTGGTAAATGTGTGGTTAAATATACAATATTGCATAAACATAGTTCTCTCTCTCAATACTTTTAAAACAACAAGGGTACATAAAGCAAAAACGGTAACACGTTGATGTTAAGACTTATAACAATAACAGCACAAAGAAAGGAGGATAAAAATGGAGCTCTGTGGAACAAAGCTCTTATATTTTACCAGAATTAAGTCAGGATCAATTTGAAATAGATAAATTTACATATTATTACCCTTAGAGCTGAAACCATGTACAAGCCCCGTGTCCTTGTCTTTTGAAGTAAAATGCTGACTCAAGAGTTAATGAGTGGGAAAGGTGAAGATGCAGAAACAAAGAGTAGCTGTTGGGCTAAGGCACTGGTAACAATTTAGACTATAATTCTGCCACATAACAGAATCACCAAACTGCCAGTTTCCTGAAAGACATAAACCCCTGACACACATTCCTAAGTTGTTTTTACAGGAAGCAGACCCCCTCCAGATGAAAAACGCTAACCACAGGAGCATAGACCCTGGGCTGGCTGAAACCAGAAGGTTGACTGTATTGCTGATCCCGTTCGTGATGCCAATTGTTTTGCTGTTCACACTGTTCACTGAACCCAGGGTAGGCAAGCTAAGAGGCTGGAAGAAGACACAAGGAGCCATAGGAACTGCAGACATGTTTATTCTCTCTTGGCTGGCACGGCAGCCATAACACAGCCTCTCTCCTAGCTGACACAGCAACTGTAGCAGCAGCCACAACATAGCCATAACCGAGTCATCACATTATCTCACATAACATAACCATGATGCCACCCCAGCAGCCAGGGCTTTTCAGGTGAAGCTTATATATATTTATAGAACAAAAGTAGCCAGTGGCCAAGCAAGTATCTCGTGGAGTGCATGAGTATTGCTATAATTGATCTCAGCTGTTACATAACCCTGCAAAGACATTGTTTACAGAACATAGGGTGAGAGGGTGTGAGAACATGGAGCGAGAGAGCCCGACTGGAGCCATCTTGTTAATTTCCCCACAGTTGATGATGCTAGAAACTTCACCTTGATGCCAACCAATCTAAGAACTGTCCATGAGCTGATCATGCCCTGCTCCTTGAACACTATAAAACTCTTCACTACCCCTTCCATGGGTGGGTCACACAGTCTTCAGGGCATTAGCCCACTCTGGCCCCCTTTGCCTGCTGCTGCTAAGTCACTTCAGTCGTGTCCGACTCTGTGTGACCCCATAGACGGCAGCCCACCAGGCTCCCCCGTCCCTGGGATTCTCCAAGCAAGAACACTGGAGTGGGTTGCCATTTCCTTCTCCAATGCATGAAAGTGAAAAGTGAAAGTGAAGTTGCTCAGTCGTGTCTGACTCTTAGCGACCCCATGGACTGCAGCCTACCAGGCTCCTCTGTCCTTTGCATGGCAAAGCAATAAAAGCTAGTCTTTTCTACTTCACCCAAAACTCTGTCTCCGTGTTTCTATTTGGGACCTGTGAAGAGAGGCTGAGTTTCAACAAGAGTAACCACTTAAAAAACTCATACAGTACCAAAAGTTCAGAGGAATTGAAAAGGTACATTTAAAAATATATGTTTGACGTAATATTTGAGTGACATCAAAGAAGATTATAGAAAAGGAATCCATCCCACCACCAAAATAACTATGGAGTTGGCAGGAACTGTCTGAAGCAACTCTTTTGAAACTCTGGAATCTAAGGGAACACTTGTAGCTTCCAGGAAAGACTTCCTAAAGTGGTAGGTAAATTTCGGTCAATTTTCACATTTAGCATAGTAGTCTTGCAACAGAGTTCTTGGCTTCCTTAATTAGTAGAAATTAACTAGAGACCAGATAAGAAATTCAGGGGAGGCTTAGGGTGGGCAGAGGGAGGAGGAAACCCATGCTCAGCAGGGAGGAGCAAGAACAAACAAGTTTCCTTTGGTTGCTGGTTCCCCAAATTGGGAGGCAGGCAGGTGGTGAGCTTGTTCATTATATTGGGTGAGAGTAAGGCAATGGCTCCCCACTCCAGTACTCTTGCCTGGAAAATCCCATGGACAGAGGAACCTAGTAGGCTACAGTCCATTGGGTCGCTGGGAGTCGGACACGACTGAGCGACTTCACTTTCACTTTTCACTTTCATGCATTGGAGAAGGAAATGGCAACCCACTCCAGTGTTCTTGCCTGGAGAATCCCAGGGACTGGGGAGCCTGGTGGGCTGCCGTCTATGGGGTCGCACAGAGTCGGACACGACTGAAGCGACTTAGCAGCAGCAGCAGGGGTGTGTCCAGGTGTCAGACCAGAGGGTGGCTTAGGTGGTTTGCCCACCCCCTCGGTAGTGTTCTGTGCAGACGGCATGCACAGCACCCTGCTTTCGCTCCAGGCTCCTTAGAAGCAGCAGTTGTGTTTTCTGGTTTCTTTGTATCTTTTGTCCAGATTTGTCCTGACTGCCCATGCATGAAGTTATTTTTAGTCCCATATAGTTTCTCTGTATTTTGTTGCTCGAGGTGTGTCCAGGTACAAGCATTGCAGCATTGCAGCAAAGAGTCCCAGGTCTCAGTAGCTACCCTCCCACGGCCTACAACCCTGTGGCAGCCTGGGTTCCTAGGGTGGCTAGCTGGGGTCAGGGTGGGTAACAAGGGCTTTGTCCTCCAAAAATCAGGTTTGTGGATTTGGTTACTGATCAAAGGTTTTGATCACTGGGAGGCCAGCACAGAGGCTAGCCACTGTTTTACCCCTGACTAGCTAAAGCCACTTCCCAGCTGAGATGGGATTTAAAGGGACTTCTCATCTCCTAGGAGCCAGATATTTAAAGAAATCTTTGTCAGGTCACCAGATGACTGTAGACACAATGGAATTGTTAGGGGAAGCACACTGACTGAAACTGCCCACCCTGGCCAGGCGCCATAGTAACCATTTGCATGAGTTATTTTATGAAGGAGGTCCTGGTAAAGAACATGAAGCTAAGAAGCCACCATCAACCATAAGAGTTCAGGAAAAGTCAAAAGGAGGTGCCAGGTGTCTACCACCTCCCAGAATCCTTCTCACTGGCATCCCTCTTGGCTGAGCGTGCCATCAGGAAACAGAACAATTGGCCAAAGACAACTTGGAAACTAATCCCATCACCATAAAACCTGAGACTGCAAACCACGTGGCAGAGAAGTTCTCCTGGGTTCCCTTACCCTGCTGCTCTCCACCCAGGCACCCTTTCCCAATAAAACCTCTTGCTTTGTTAGCATGTGTGTCCCTCAGTGAGTGTGTGACAAGAGCCCACTTTCAGGCCCCGGAAGGGGTTCCCCTTCCTGCAACAGAATTAAAACTTCATGAAATCATGAAGATTTTGTCCAGTGTTTTTTTTTTTTTTAATGGAGTTTTATAGATTTTGGCTCTCATATTAGGTCTGTGATCCCTTTTGAGTTAAGTTTTGAGTATGGTGTGAGGTCAGGGTCCAAATTCATCCTTGTCTCACCACCATTTACTGACATGATCATTCTTTCTCTCTTGAATTGAATGGAAAACATTTTGCAAAATAAGTTGGAAAAGTCACAAATGGAAGCCCCTGGTGACTCAGACAGTAAAAAATCTGACTGCAATGCAAGAGACCAGGGTTCAATCCCTGGGTCAGGAAGATCCCCTGGAGAAGTGAACGGCAACTCACTCTAGTGTTCTTGCCTAGAAAATCCCACGGACAGAGGAGCCTGATGGGCTACAGTCCGTGGGTTCACAAAGAGTCAGACACGACTGAGCAACTAACACTTTCACTTTTCAGCCCCCAATAAGCAAAAATCAGCAATCTAAAAAGTGGGAGAATTAGATTTCCAACATCACCAAACGTAATTCAATGTCTAGTACATAAAAAAAATTACTAAACAAAGAAACAGCCTAGTATAGTCTATTTACAGGGAAAAAAAGAACCTGACAAAAACTACTGCTGGGAAGCCCAGACAATGGAATTATAAGTCACAGATGTTATATTAACTGTCTTAAATATGTTCAGTGAGCTATAGGGAATCAGGAAAACAGTGTGTGAACAAAATGAGAAAGACACTAAAGAAACAGAAATTATGGAGAGAAGCCAAGCATAAATTCTGGAGTTAAAAAGTACAATAACTAAAACAAAAAGATGACTAAAGGGGTTTAACAGATTTTAGCAAGCAGGAGAACCTGAGAGAACTTGAAGACAAGACATCTGAAACTATTCACTCTGAGGAACAGCGAAAAAGGAAAAAAAAATAAGACTAGAGACTGAGGAACGTGTGGAAAAACATCAAATGAATCAACAAACACCATATACCAGGAGAGACTGTACTTCTGATGTGAAGATAAGCATATAGATTAGTGGAAAAGAACTGAGTCCAGAAAGAAACCCTTACATTTATGTCAATTGATTTTCTTTCCACCAAAGTGCCAGGACAATTCAAGAGAGAAAGAATGATCATGTCAGTAAATGGTGGTGAGACAAGGATGAATTTGGACCCTGACCTCACACCATACTCAAAAATTAACTCAAAAGGGATCACAGACCTAATATGAGAGCCAAAATCTATAAAACTCCATTTAAAAAAAAAAAACACTGGACAAAATCTTCATGATTTCATGACATATTGCACAGGGTTCTTACATATGACAAATAAAACATGATTCACAATAGAAAAAACTGATAAACTGGACTTTAAAATTTTAAATTTTGTACTTCAAAAGCCACCATTAAGAAACAAAAAGCTACAGACTAGAAAAATAAACTTGTAAATCTGATAGAGGATTTGTATCCCGAATATATAAAGAACTCTCACAACTCAAGATCCAATTATAAAATGAGCAAAAGATCTGAATAAACACTTCAGCAAATAAAATATACAAATGACTACTACATACATTAAAAAATACTCAACAGGATTCATTAGCAGAAAAATACAGACTAAAACCTTAGATACCACTACTTATCACTGAAATGGCTATAAGGAAAAAAGATGACAATGCTAAGTGTCAACAAAGATGGCTGGAACCTGAAACCCTCAATTACAGCCACTTTGGAAATATTTTGGCAGTTTCTTGTATAGTTACACATAAACTTATCACAATGAAGTTGAGCAGGATCTTGTAAGACCTTTCCAAATACAAAAATCTTACTGTGTCCTGCAATTCTTGTTTGTAGGAAAAATGGTTCAGCCTCCTAGACCTTCCCTGAGTTCCAAAGGGCAGATTCAAACAGTAACTAGTTAAGGGAGTGAATGGGGCCTGGGCCTGTTCATCCTCAGGGGATGTGCCTAACAATTTGACACACATCTCTGAGTTCTACAGAAACTAAGGCCCTCTACCACCAGGGTGGGGGATGGTAACTTGAGACTAAGCATATGCACTGGACCCCAGCCTGGCTGGAACCAGAATGCTGATGAGTGAGATTCCTGGAACACCACCATGTTATCTCACCGATCAGCCAGATAGAGGAAGGTCAGACACACTGCTACTCCCCTCCCTCACCTTCCCAAAAACTCTTCCCTGAAACCCACCAAGGAGTACAGGCCTTTCCTTGGCCCTACAATAAATCTTCCTCCACTCCAAACTCCAACATTTTAGTTTTGTTTGGCCTCACTGTGCATCTGGCACACAAACTTGGGTTCAATAATTTGACACAATAATTCTACTCTTAGGAATATACTCAAGGGTTATGAAAATATATGTCTACACAATGAGTTATATACAAATGTACATTGCAGCATTATTTATAATAGCCAAAGTAGAAATCCAAATGTCCATCAATTAGATAAACAAAATGTGGTATATCTATCTATATAATATTATTCAGCAATAAACACAAACCACTGATAAACAGTACAATATGAATGAACTTCAAAACCATTATGCTAAGTGGAGAGAGTCAGATGAAAAAGGATCTTTTTGGAAGGAAAGAATCTAAACTATAGATTGTGGTAATGGTTTAAGTATATTTTAGAAATTGTTGACAGAGAAGGCAATGGCACTCCACTCCAGTACTCTTGCCTGGAAAATCCCATGGATGGAGGAGCCTGGTAGGCTGCAGTCCATGGGGTTGCTAAGAGTAGGACACAACTGAGCGACTTCACTTTCACTTTCATACGTTGGAGAAGGAAATGGCAACCCACTCCAGTGTTCTTGCCTAGAGAATCCCAGGGACAGGGGAGCCTGGTGGGCTGCCGTCTATGGGGTCACACAGAGTCAGACAAGACCGAAGCGACTTAGCGGCAGCAGCACTTGTTGAATTGTATGCAATGGACGGCTTTTATGACTTGTAAATTATATCTCAATAAAGCTGTATTTGAAAATATCGGAAGACAAACAAAATTTGAGGAAATGTTACAGATTAAAGGAGATTAAAGAGATATGACAACTAAAAGTGAAAGTGAAGTCTCTCAGTCGTGTCCGACTCTTATCGACCCCATGGACTGTAGCCTACCAGGCTCCTCCGTCCATGGGATTTTCCAGGCAATAGTACTGGAATGGGTTGCCATTTCCTTCTCCAGGGGGGATCTTCCCAACCCAGGGATCGAACCCAGGTCTCCTGCATTGCAGATAGATGCTTTACCCTCTGAGCCACTAAAGGCAGTACCTAATCCTAGATTGGATTGGGGGTGGGGGAGGTGGTGATGCCCAGGGAGTGGGGAGTAATTTAAAGGTCTTTATTAGGATCATTTGATGGAATATGAATAACATCGATGAGTCAGTATGAAGTTTCCTAACTATGGTACTCTGTTTATACAAGAATGTCCTTGTTCTTAGAAAACAATGAAGGATTTAGGAGATAAAGGGTGCACAATCTCCAATCTATTCTCAAATGTTTCAGAAAAATATAACATGCAAATATGCACATAGAGAGAGAAAATGATAAGAGCAAACACGAAAAATGTAAACTGGTGAATGTGGGTAAACGATATATAGGAGTTCCTTTACTCCCTAGTGGGCTATCCCTAGAGCTCAAGTTTAAAGATTAAAAAGTAGGTTTAAGATCTACAAAGTGGCTGCTTAACGCACCCAAGTGCTCTCACAACTAGCTGAGTATCATACACAAAGTAAACACACATTTTTATATCTGATCACAGAGGGCAGTGGCCAGGAATAAAAGCCCTCATAAGCTTGCAGGCCAGAGGACAACAAGAACAGCTGGCCTGATTAGAAACAATGTCTGCCTGTCTCCCTCCTATCTCTCCTCCCTTCCCTGGAAATGCTGACCTGTCCCTTCTCTTAAGTTTCCATTTGGCAGGATCTCTCCCTCACCCCAGCCTCCCTTACTATACTCTCACAACACACTACCCACTTCAAATAACACATTTAATTTACTTTTGTGTTTCTTTTTATTTCCTTCTCTTTAATTTCAGTCTGTAAGAAAGCAGAAAGACATCTGAAATGATGTTCACCAAGTGTTCCTGAATGGTGAGGTCTGGGGGAAGGGAGATTTCTTTCTTCTTTGCCCTACAGCTTGAACTTTGTAATTATCTTGTAATGTCTTAACCAAAAAAAAAAAAAAGCACTGCTTTTTAAAAATTTCCAATCCTATAGATACATGTATACATATAACCAAATCACTACACTGTACATCTGAACCTAACATAGCATTGTTAATCAACTATACTCCAATATAAAATAAAAAGTTTAAAAAAAATTATATAAGAAATTCCTAATTCCAGCAAGTCAGTTCATTTTAACCTTTTAGATTCCTTCCTCCTTGCTTTTGAAAAAAATATATATATATATTTAAGTGACTTTCGCTTCTGAATGATCTTAATTTTGTTTTTCCCCAGTAAGTACGAGGCCTCTACGAGTAAAAAAGGAAGAAAATCCTCCCCATGGTACCTCTCTTGCTTTTTTTTCCCCTTGTTGCAGCACTCTGCTTGAAAGATCTCAGTTCCCCCAACCAGGGATTAAACCCAGGCAATGGCAGAGTCCTAACCACTAGGCATCTAGGGAACTTCCATCTCTCTTGCTTTTCAACCGCCCTCATGCCACCCCATGACACAGGAATGAGCCACAGGACACAAGGTGAGATGAGGAAGCTCTAACCAGCACACAGCTTAGAGAACTCAGTCCTGTACTCTGATTCTCTTTGAACAGTTTCTCACCAGAAAGATGTCTGCATAGCCAGCCAAAGATTCCACTCCCTCTTGAATCCGTGCACCTCCAGAGTCATTCAGTCCAATCACTGGAGCCCCCACTGTGAGGGCTTGGTCCATGATCTGAGACAGCAGAGAAATTTTTTGTGAGACAACTGATCTTGCTATGAAAAACCATATTTACAAAGCACCACAGTGGTTTTCTAGAAAATGTTTTAAGTGTACTTTTCAAAACAGGAGTTGGTAACACTGGCTTCATTCCCCATGGTGACTGGGTACCTTCATGGAAGACAGAGAATCAGATATTTAAAGGGCTAATTAAAGACCCCCAAGCAGCCCAGAGCCAAAGAACTTCCCATTAGCAGAGGCCAAGACTATTCATGGCAATTTCTAGAGCCAGAGGCCCAGGCTGTAATATTTTTTCAATAGTCAGTTTTGTTCCTGATTACTCTTTTGAAAGAACGGATAGAAGACAGAATGGTAAAGCAATATTTTTCTTTTAGTGTTTATGTATTTATTTGGCTGCACTGAGTCTTAGTTGTGGCATGTGGGATCTAGTTCCCAAACTAGGGATCGAACCTAGGCCTCCTGCATCAAGAGCGTGGAGTCTTAGCCACTGGACCACCAGGGAAGTCCCTCAAAGCAGTATTTTTGTGAAAGTAAATGTGGAACCCAGCCTCAGGCCTTCTACTTCCAACAAGACAGATTTTTCTCACAGGTCAGTAGTTGACAGCCTAATGAGCAACATTTTTAACAGTGCTAGAGAATTTACAAAGTACTTTCACTTCCATTATCTCATTTAACCATCATCACAGAGGCAGTAAGAAAAGAAAAATTAGGAAGGTTTAAAAATGAAGTGACTGGCCCAAGATCTCGGGAATAACACGTGACAGGACCACGTCGAAAAGCCAGGTGTTCTGTTACACAGGGAAACCCACCCACCTATTAAGTAATGTCTGCCTTTAGACCAGCTGGTTAGAGCGTGGTGCTAGTAACGCCAAGGTTGCAGGTTCAATTCCCATATAGGCCATAGTTACCTCTGGGCTTCCCTAGTGGCTCAGACAGTATAGAATCTGCCCAGAGTGCGGGAGACCTGGGTTTGATACCTGGGTAGAGAAGATCCCCTGGAGGAGGACATGGCAACCCACTCCAGTTTCCCTGCCTGGAGAATCCCCATGGACAGAGGAGCCTGGCATGCTACAGTCCATGGGGTCACAAAGAGTAGGACACAACTGAGCAACTAAGCACAGCACCTTTAATTCCAAAACTCTCCAACTGCAACCTACACTATTACTCACTTCCAGAGCATCTAATCTCTAGCAGAGGTTTTTAAATACCATCATGTAATCCCTGCACTGTTCTTTTAGCAACTGAACTCTACACCTAGACCATGGGTTCTTTACTTGGGGTCCCAAGAACCCAAAGTGGCTTGTGAACTTGGACCCTTAGAGCAAGGAGTCTATGAACTTGGATGGGAAAATCTTACATCTTTATTAACCACATAAGTATTAGAAATACCTGTGATTTTTGTCATCAAAGACTTTTATGTCCCACTAAAGTTCCTTCAGATAATCTCAAAATACTGTTTTCATTCATACCTACTTTGAAACCAGAGTGTATCCACTGCTAAATCTTGTTATTTAACACATTAAATAAGGAAGCATATATATTACATATGTGATTTTAAATATTTTTAATCCCTTCTAATCCTACATATTTTATTTTATGCATGTGTAAAAATGTGGGTCCAGGCGTCACAAGATTGCCAAAGAGTTCCATGTTACAAAAAATGTTAAGAACTCCTGCCCTGGACTGAAGGAACCTTCAGGTCAGCACCACATCCTGCATACCTCTGACCCACTCCATGTAACTGATGAAAGTACTGAGTTTCTTTTGCAACATTAAATACTTACTTTGCAGATCTTTTGGGCATGTGCTCCAGACAGGCTACCTCCAAAAACTGTAAAATCCTAAAAAGAAAACAACTAAATCAAAAAAATATGTAATGACTAGGCAGAGACGAAGACCCACTAGGAGGAAGAAATGAAAAATTCACAGATTTTAAAGTTTTTAAAGCATTTTCAAAAGTTTAAAAGATTGGGGGGAAAAGTCTGACTTCTAAATTATTCCATAGAATAAGTAATGAATAAAATATCTTAAAAGGGGTCCATGTAATGTGAAGAGCAAAAGACCTAGTTTTTATCTACAAAAAAGATTTGTAGCGCTGAGGAAAGGAAAAGCTTTCATGCAGAATTAACCTCCAAAGTCAGAGGTTATCAGAGGGTCTATGGAGGTCAAACAGGCATTTCTATTACTAGGATATATTTGCTGTTTTGACAAAAGAGGTGAAAAAGTGAGTGACAGGCCTCACTGCTGCTTCTTGCCTCTAGATTTTCATTACCTTCTGATATAAAAAGCTTTCTGTAGGAATGACCAACTTCCTAAAACTGCCTCAAAAAGATTGTAGAGAATTAATAACAGATTCAGCCCATGAGGACAAAAAAGGAAGAGCAAACAACAGCAGACGAGAGAGTGAACAAATGAGCAGATTGAGAGCCCAGGACTATCTAACTGGGAGCAAAGGGAAGCCTCTACACCTGTGTAGGGATAACCTCAGGAGCGGACAGCCCAGGAACCACAGAAAGTGTGGTGGGAAGTGGCTGACAGGAAGTCTGGGTTGAGAGCACAGGGCCTCTTCTTTACCTGGAGAGGAGAAAGGATGTTTACTCCCTAAAGAAACCTAACCAGAGGGCTGTTGTCACAACCCCCGCCACTATAGGCAGCAAAGATGAGGCTGATAACAGGTGAGATTTCCAATGTGTACAGTGAATGATGAGCCAATTTTGACCTCCCTCCGCCAGGAACACATCTACAGCCAATTATCGCACAAAAGACTGTGACTGCTTCTCTGGAAAAATGTATGCTCCTCCTAGAAAAAAGGCCTGCAGATACGAACATCTGGGGGATCACTACAAAAAAAGCTGGCTCATCATTCTTCCCCTCGGTATCTTTCAGGGCCTATTTCACATGCCCCATGTTCCCTAAAGCTTTCCTGGATCCCAATGTGATCTTTCCGTGTCCTGAGAGCTAGTCCGGAACCTCACTGTAGATGTAGCCATTCCTGTTCTGCCCCACTCCATCAACAAAATGATCAGCTTCTTCAGGACAAGAACTGTCTCATCATCTCCACCTCCACCACACTCCCACCAGACAGGGGCAGAAGAGGCGCTCAGAGTATCAATTCAATGAATTTTTGTATCTGCTTAAAGTTCAGAGAACACTGTGCCCCCAAAACACAATAACCTTCTTTGTTTTAGCTATCTTACTAATGGTTCCTTCTGTACAACTTTTTGCCTAGCTCTCCTAAATGACAAAAAAAAGATATGATTCCTTCTAGTCAGGCATTTGGTAGACTCATTTATAAAAAAGTTTTAAAATATTTCAAAAGTAATCCTATTTGCAAATTAGTATAGTTTAAATTTTAAAATAATCAAGTATAATTATTTTACTGCCAAACCCAGAAAACATTCTAGGTTTCTAAACAAGCTCTCTACTTTTAAGATGTGTAAAAGAAATTGAATATTTAGAATTATATATATATTCCCATCTCTTAGTGGAGGGGGAAAAAAAAAGTCAAACAAAAAATAGTATACAACATGTTCTTTGCATTAGTTTTCATTGCTGTTGTAACAAATTACCACAAATTCAGTGGCTTGAGACAATACATATTCATTACCTTACAGTTCTGTAATTCAGAAGTCCTACATGGGTCTCATTGGGCTAAAATCGTGGTTAGCGGGTCTATGCTCCTTTCTGGAGGCTCCAGGGGAGAATCTCTTGTCTTATCTTTTCCAACTTCTAGAGACCATCTATTTGCTTTCCTCTCCTCACGACTCCTGTCCACCCTCTTCTGAGGCAGCAACTGCAGGCAGAGTCCTTCTCACACAGCCTTACTCCAACCTCCCATTCTGCCTCTCTCTTCCACTTCTAAGGACCCTTGTGCTTACACCGGGCCCACCTACGTAACCCAAGCTGTTCTATTTTAAAGTCAACTGATTAGTAACATTTATTCCATCTGCAAGCTTAGTTCTACTTTGCCAGGTAAAATTACATATTCACGAGTTTCAGGGATTAGGATTTGAGTCACTATTCTGTCTACCGCATTCTCCTACGGTCTCCATGTGAAGAAACTGTATCTGTCTTGATACAGCCTAACAAAACTTGCTTGAACACATTCATGAAAGCCCAAAAGGGCCTATGGTTCTGAGAGTCAACTCCCCTCTGCCCAAATGCATCCACTGCCCAGACCACGGCAGCCCTCCCAGCACACACCCAATCTGCCAAGGGGAATCTCACTCACTTGGATAAACTCCTGTCTCCCAAGACCGCTTACAAGACTACTGTCCTATGATCCTCCCCCAAACAGACTAAGGACTCTTTCTCCCTAAGAAAAAAAAAAAAAAAAACCCACATAGTATAATACTCTGGACATATGTACTAAAAAAAAATAATAATTCCCCCACCAGCCCCAACTATAGGTAAGCATTCTTTCCCCAGAACTGTTTTCTTTTCAAAGAAAAGAACATTTTGCTCCTGGCTCTGCCCTCAAGGAAAGCTCAGCCAATTAGAGTAGAAAATACCTGACTGAAGACATAAACCAGTCTTCCATTGATTCGTCCTCGTCCAGTGACCACACTGTCTCCAGGGAACTACCAGAAAAACAGAAAAATAAAAGTTAAAAAATCCAAAGACTTCTCTCATGAATCTAGCAATTATGCCCCAATGAAAGATCCCACCCTAAAATAAAACTCCACCCCAAATCCCTTAAAATTCAGTATAAATACAGAACATGAAGGAATCCCCTCCTCCCCGACTTAGCTCTGCAACAGCAAGCACTGGGCTGCTGCTTCATCACCACAAGTGAAAAGCACTGTATCCTTCCTCGAAGTAGAACAATCAGGAGACCCTCCTAGGGCTGTCACTACTGAGGGCTCAGAGGAAAGAAGAGGACATACAAAGAAACATGGCAATTTCTGCAAAGCCACATACCACCCCCTAAACCTTAAAGCAAACCTAGCATTTTCCTTGGAATTCTGACAGTCACTGTGTGGTTCATAATGAATCAAATGGAGCTGGCTAGTTTATTGCCAAGGTTACAAATCTTTGATCATAGACCTGAAGAAAATGGACCCAGTGAGTCCAGAGAACTCTGTGCACCTTGGAGAACACCCAGTCGAAAGAATAGGTGTCGGTGACTCTGACCTCCAAAACTCCAAAGCATAAACTTAAAGTATGTCAAAGAGGTGACTGGTTAGCCTTTAGGGGTCCCTGGTACCTAGGCAGAACAGAACCCAATCAAAAGACATTCTCAACCTTCCTTCTAAGTTTGTCATTCTACACTTTTGAGAACTAGGAAACCACACCAGAGCCCTGGGAGCTAGGCCAGTCACCTTGCACAAGGCATGAGCAGTGAACCCACATTCCTTCAGTTGCAGACAAGGGTGAGTGGGGAACCTGGAGGCCCCAACAGTGCTTCTCAAGAGGCACTTCTGCAATTCCAGAACCTGATACTTGAAAATTTTCAATGTATTCTGAGTTCTGGCAGGACTTTATTATCTAGTAGTAGACTTCACTTTCACTTTTCACTTTCATGCACTGGAGAAGGAAATGGCAACCCGCTCCAGTGTTCTTGCCTAGAGAATCCCAGCGACAGTAGAGCCTGATGGGCTGCCATCTATGGGGTCACACAGAGTCGGACACGACTGAAGCGACTTAGCAGCAGCAGCAGTAGACCAGCAGGGCCACAGCTGGTAAGTGCAACTTGGAGGCCTGCACCATTGTGAACAGATACCTTATTCTTATCAGCAGCCATTCCAAAATCTGCACATCTGTGTTCCACAAACATGTCGCTCTCAACAAAACTGCCAGGGTCCAGCAAGAGACTGATCCGCTCTCTGGCTGTCAGCTTTCCCTAAAATGCAACAAAAATCATTCAGCAATGTCATGACACACAGTCAGTAGGCAAGGAGTGTTCACGGGAGGGCCAGGAGGACTGGGTTTGCCTTCACTCCACATGAAAGCCCTCTCTCTATTCCATCAACCTGCCCAAGAGACAGGTGTTATCAGTAGAATTCAGCCAGTAAGGCAATCAGGGCAAACCAGCTGCTCCAGGAGCCACTAACTGTGAAAACAAATAAAGAGTAGGAGGAAAAGTTGGAGAGGACAAATGAGGGGGTAAGGAGAGCCTGACCCTGGAACAAGATAACTAGTTCCACAAACATTTACTGGAGACCCAAGGGTCAATAAAAAGAAGAATGGAGAAGCAGGAGGTAGAAAACTCAGGCTTTGCAAAGGATCTGAGGCTACACCCCCAGGTTCACAGACTTCCTATAGGGAACCCCACCAGCCCTGTTAAAAAAAGAAAACAACACAAAAAACACCTCTAACTAGCTATATTTTCCCCTTAAGAAAGAGACCAAAGCTAGCATTGCATATTAACACAAAAAGGCAATCCTCCACACTACTGTGTAAAATATATTTTCAGGAAAGCAATTGGGCAATAATATATCAGTGTTGAAAAATATTCAGATCTTTTGACCTAGTAATTCCACTTCTGGAAATCTACCCTATGGAAGTAGTCCAAAAATTGTGTAAAAGCGGGTGGAGTGAGAGGTTTTAAACCAAGTCAGCCTCCTGACTACGTCAGCTTTGGCAAAAGAAAAAGTTTCTGGGGGTTACATCTAAAGCCAGTAGGATCACTTGGAAATGCTTGGGGTGATGATCCAGGGAGGGACTGAGCGATGGACCCCAACAGAAAGAGTGCACAGAGCACCAACAGGCCTTTGCAGAGGACGATCTGAAGTTCCCTCACAAACACAGCCACCTGGGGTCGGGGGGCACTCCTGGCACCACACACTATCAACCAAAGTTACATCTCACTCCCAAATGGCAAAAAGGAACTGTCACCTTCAGGCCCTTATCAAACGGGTATTTACAACATCTAAATCAACATTCAATTTAAACTTAATAAAAGGCTGGTGCAAATCTCCTCACTGAAGACCCCACCTCCCCCCTGCTTGTGAGTTTATGCCTCAGTGTCCTTCATCTCTAAGAATTTCACTTTTGTGCCTTCGAGGTTGGTTATTTAACTCTTCCGGCACACCAATCCAGACTCACACGTGTCCAGGACCCACTGGGCGAACCTGGTCTCAAGTCCCAGGTCACTGATCTGGGCCTCAGTTTGGTTTTTTTTTTTTTTTTTTCTGCTACTAAAATGATCTACAGAAGCACCCCGGGCAGTGCTTAAGCTGTTCACTTCAGTCAAACACCCAGACTGACCTGAGCAACCCCAGGGGGAAAAAAAAAAAAAAAAAAAAACCCCAAACACCTGCTTCCTAGGGTGCCTTTCCTACCCAGAAAGCAGGTCGATGTACTCTGAGACCCATAAGAGTTTCAGCTGGCATTGGGGAAAGAGGTTCCACAAGTTTCCTATACAAACCACACGCCTACCCAGGTGAAGGAAAGTTTGCCCATGTAACTTCCCCTGCCAAATGTCTTGATTTTCCTTGGAGCAAGAAGCTCCTACCACTCTTAAACCGGGCATGAGAAGAGCAACATTTGTTTTTCCGTGCCTATCGTTGTTTCATTATCTTATTCCACTAAGATTATGAGGGGAGAATTATTGCCATTTTCTGTTAAGAATAAACTGACTCCGGGGGAATACGTAACTTGTCCAAGTTAACTGGTGAGCCGCTGGAGCCCAGCCAGGCTCGTCTAAAATTTCAAAGAGAAAGTAGACAGTGACAAAGCACAATGGTGCTTGTCCTGGTTTTACCTGCCCAGTTGAAAGGCATCAGGTTCACAAGGTGAACATCCTCGGCCCCACCCCGCCCCTCAAGACATCGCGTCGATTGGCTGGGAGGCCTCTTACGCAGCGAGCCGCACTCGCTGTGATAGGTCGCGACCGCTGGGGGCGGGCTGGCTGGCCTGGACCCCCTCACGACTCACTCGCTTATGCTGCGCGTCAATGCGGCGCTGCCCTCCTCCCAGCAGTGCAGCTTGCCGCTTGTTCTCGATGCGTTCGTTAACCGATACAGGCTGGGTGCACAAGCTGCGCCCCGCGCCCCGGAGACTTCTCAGTACAACACTGAGCCTGGCTCCGGCCACAGCCACGCGCATTGCTGCAGCCATTTTTGCTCTATCAGCGAACCGGAGTGCGCATGTGTGTCAAGTGGTCGCTCTGTGGTGTCTGCGCCTGCGCAGCATGGGCGGGACGTAGGGAGCTTGTGGGCTGGAATACCGAAGGCTTTTGGGAGAAAGGCCTTGGAATCCTGAGGCTGTGCTAGGACGTCACCCTGAGTCCTGTGGGACGAATCAATCTGTGTTGTGCCCTCCAGGTTGCACAGAAAAGGGACTTAGCCTTTGCTCTTTGTGGCTACCTAGACCGCTAGTTGTGTCCTACACGTAGCAATCAAGAACTTCCAGCTGTCCAAGCTGGATATAGAAAAGGAAGAGGAACTAGAGATCAAATTGCCAACATTCGCTGGTTTATAGAGAAAGCAAGGGAATTTCAGAAAAACATCTATGTGTGGTTTCAGTGACTACACTAAAACCTTTGTACGGATCATGACAAACTATGGAAAGCTCTTATGGAACAACTGCGGAGAAGGCAATGGTGACCCACTCCAGTACTCTTGCCTGGAAAATCCCATGGACAGAGGAGCCTGGTAGGCTGCAGTCCGTGGGGTCGCTGAGTCGGACACGACTGAACGACTTCACTTTCACTTTTCACTTTCATGCACTGGAGAAGGAAATGGCAACCCACTCCAGTGTTCTTGCCTGGAGAATCCCAGGGACGGGGGAGCCTGGTGAGCTGCCGTCTATGGGGTTGCACAGAGTCGGACACGACTAAAGCGACTTAGCAGCAGCAGTAGCAGTTCAAGATTGGTTGAAGATTGAGAAAAGAGTATGACAAGGCTGTCTGCTGTCACCCTGTTTGTTTAACCTATACACCGAGCACATCATGCTAAATCCTGGGCTGGATGAGTTACAAGATGGAATCAAGACAGACGGGAGAAACATCAACAACCTCAGATATGTGGATAATACCACTCTAATGGCAGAAAGTGAAGAGGAACTAAAGGGTTTCTTGACAAGGGTGAAGGAAGAGAGTGAAAGAGCTGGCTTAAGACCAAATGTTAGAAAAACTAAGATCAAGACATCTGGCCCCATTACTTCATGGCAAATAGAAGGGGGAAAGGAGGAAGTAGTGACAGATTTCCTCTTCTTGGGCTGCAAAATCACTGCTGATGGTGACTGCAGCCATGAAATCGGAAGACAATTGCTTCTTGGCAGAAAATCGGTGATAAACCTAGACTGTGTTGAAAAGCAGAGACATTACTCTGCCAACAAAGGTCCATAAAGTCAAGGCCATGGCCTTGCCAGTGGTCACGTTTTGTGAGAGCTGGACCTTAAAGAAGGCAGAAGGCCAAAGAATTGATGTCTTGGAACTGTGGTGCTGGAGAAAACTCCTGAAAGTGCCGTTGACAGGAAGGAGATCAAACCAGTCAATCTTAAGGGAGATCAACCCTGAATATTAACTGGAAGTGATGCAGAAGCTGAAGCTCCAGTATTTTGGTCATCTTATGCAAACAGATGACTCATTGGAAAAGTCTCTGATGCTGGAAAAAATTGAGGGCAGAAGGAGAAGAGGGTGTCAGAGGATGAGATAGCTGGGCAGCATCACCAATGCAATGAATATGAACTTGGGCAAACTCCAGGAGATGGTGGGGGACACGGAACCCTGGTGTGCTTCAGTCCATGCAGTCACAAAGAGTTGGACACAACTGAGTGGCTGAACAACAACAACAATAATTAACTTTATGGAACACTGTACCAAGTGTCACTTTAAGCATTTTCTGTATTAGCTATTATCCTGATTTCACTGGTGAGGCAAATTAAAAGAGGTAAGGTGATTGATCCAGCGAGGACTACAGAAATGGAACCAGGATTCAAACACAGAGATGTATTATATACGACTTATTGAGCACCTGGTGTCAGCGTCACCTGAAGGCCAGTAGGGAAATGCAAACTTTCAAATTCTCAGATTCCATCCCACACCTACTGAATCAGGAATTCTGGGGGTTTGGCCAGCAATCTGTTTCAACAGATGACCTCTAGGTGATTTCGGTACTTGCTCTGAGTTTGAGAACCACTACTCTGGGGCTTTAGAACTGAACTGTTGGGAGCTTGTCTGTTTCCCCAGCTAAAAGTCAACTCTTTAAGGAAAAGAATAAGGGGTACATTTCAAGTTTATGTTCTTCAACACAGGAAACTGCTGAAGTTGATCATTAATCCCACTGAGCTCACAGCCAGGGCACTCATAAAGTCCAAACTCTGGCCTGAGACTTCAGTGTTCAGTTCAGTTCAGTTCCGTGTTAATACAGCTCAATTCAGCAAATGTTGAATCTGCTGAAACAGTTGCTATCTGCCAAGAACAAACCATCCGTACTTACTACTTTCCTGGAGTACAAATTGTTCACCTAGATATGCAGGGAAGCTGAGGATTTTAGGCCTGAAGTCATATGACTAGACAAAGCCCACCTGCAGCTCTCTGACTCCATAGTGTTAATAGATGCTCTTGGCCCTGCATTTGGGTCCCTCCTGGGTGGCACGGTGGTAAAGAATTCACTTGCCAATGCAGGAGACACAAGAGACACAGATTCAATCCCTGGGTCAGAAAGATCCCCTGGAGTAGGAAGTGGTAACCTGCTCCAGTATTCTGGACTGGAAAATTCCATGAAGAGAGGAACCTGGTGGGCTGCAGTCCTTGGGGGTCGAGAAGAGCTAGACATGACTGAGCACACAGCTGAGTGTGCATGCAACTCAGCCAACCTAGAGAAGTAGACTAGGGACCTGCCTGGTAGCACAGGGAAGAATTTGGGCAAGGCTGAATGTGTCAAGGAGAGTTATCTCTAAGAAGGTAACTGCATTCCAGGAGTAATGGCCTGTCCAAATTCATACACATGATTGTGTCCCCAGCTTTAGGGAGAATGGTGGTAAATTACAGTGTGAAGAATTTTGCCACATTCTGAAACTGGGACTTGATTTGGCTTGGGGCATTGGACACCTTTGTCCTAAGGTGCTTTGCAGATCCCTCTCCTGTGGCTCATTTCACACTGTGTTAACATTTCACTCTGTGTTTAGCTCTCTTCCCAGTGAGATTCCCAAGCCAGAGAGCAGGGACCATGTCAGCTTGCTCACCACTGTGGCACCTGCACCTAGAAGAAGACCTAAAACAAAAGAGACCTTCAGAATGTGTTTGTGGCAATAGCATGTGGTTCAGGAGGTTTTCTCCTAGACCTCTACATCTTTCCAGGCTCTGCTCAGATATCCTCTCCTCAGGCAGTCTACCCTGATCCTCCCTCTACCTGAGTTAGGGAAACTATTGGTCCCTCTGGCAGCAAAGAAGTTTGTTTTTCTTATTAACTTTGAATAACGTGTATTTAACAGAAAGCACAGCACAGGAGGGATCCATAAACAACTGTTAAGAGTTGTTAAGAGCCCTGTCCAGATAGTTCTCTTTCCCTCCCTTTCTTTCTCCTCCCAGTCTTCCTCATCACTGTTCTAGTAACCCACCCTGGCTACCCAATACTGTACAGAATTCTGAAGATCTATCATGTTATTTCTGCTACTTCAAATGTAAGCCTAGGGGGGTGGGAGAAGGAGGAGGAAGATTTAAGTACTCGACAATTGCCCTTCGGAATCCTCTGGGCTATGTTTGAGTTATTTCTTCACTTCAAGACAGGAGTCACCTTGATCTGGCCATTCTGTGCTTGTCAGTGACCACTGTCAGCAAAGATGGGTGAAATGGAAGGAGTAAATTTGGAAGAAGTGGCATATTTGGGGGAGTGGGTTAATCAGAATCTTCAGAAAAGCAGCTGCCAAGAAAGGAATTAAACATGTAAGAAATCAATTAGGGTAATCGCCTATAAGAGAAAATGGGACAGCACCTGGGAGAGGCTGGAAGACCCCTCAGTCAGATTGCAGTTCAGTCTGACCCCCAAAGAGGAAGAGAAGGAAGAAGGGCAACTAGGAGCTTTTTAGAGTAATGTGCCATTTTAAGAGACTGTGAGAGGCGTGGCCTCAGGCAAGTACAGCAGTTAATTAAGGAATGAAGCCAGGGGCTCTCTGTCAGTTAGGATTAGTGTAGTACTGGTATCCTCTCACCTTAGGGAAGGTAGGACGAAAGGGTGTTACAGGAAATTTTGGACAGCAGCTGCCATCCATGTGGGGAGAGATGATTTTTTAAATGTTTCTTGTACATTATGAATGCACTTATCCCTCAGTGTTCTATTTTTTTAAGTGAAGGGGGAAAGTACTTTAAATTCACTTTTTGGTTTTTTTCTGGACCATGTTTCTTTGACTGCTGAGATTGGGTCACAAGAGCCCTGGTTTAAATTCCAGTTAAAACTGTTATTAAGATGTGGAACCTGGTTTTCCCCAGTCCACACATTTTTCAAGTCATCCTGGAAAATTATCTTTTCTGACTCCTTGGGCTCTGTGGGAAATGAACAGAACTGGCTTATCCTTTTTTCCAGAGGCACTTCCAGGCCTCTCTTCCACGTTTGATGAGCTGCTCTTCTTTTGAAGTTTTTGCCGTGTTGATACCACCTTTCAGCATTCCCTGACCTCCACAACATACCTCCTCTGCCTTCTCTTACAATGTCTATGTCAGGCTCACATTTTCCCTCTTCCCTACTATACTAGTCAGGATTAGGGTTCTCCAAAGAAATAGAACTATTGGGCAATAGATAGAGACAGGGAAAGACACACAGAGAGGTTTTTTATAAGAATTGACTCAGAACAACAGTAAGCTACTACCTCATATCAGTCAGAATGGCCATCATTAAAAAGTCTACAAATAACAAATGTTGGAAAGGGTGTAGAGAAAAAGGAACCCTTTCACATTGTTGATGGAAGTGTAAATTATTGCAGTCACTATGGAGAACAGTTTGGAGGTTCCTCAAAAAATTAAAAATAGAGTTGCCATATGACCCCACAATCCCACTCCTGGGCGTATACCCAGACAAAACTGTTAAAATATGCATGTACCTCTATGTTCATAGCAGCACTATTTATAACAGCCAAGACATGGAGACAACCAAAATATTTAGTGACAGATGAATGGAAAAAGAATATGTGGACAATGGACTTTTTGCTTAGTCATTAAAAAGAATGAAATAATACCCTTTACAGTTATAAGGACAGACCTAGAAATTATTATAGTAAATAAGTGGGAAAGAGAAAGACAAATACATGTGATATCACTTATATGTGGAATCTAAACTATGGCACAAGGACTTCTCTGGTGCTGCAGTGGATAAGAATCCACCTATCAATCCAGGGGACACAAGTTCGATCCCTGGTTTGGAAAGATTCCACGTGCTGTGGCACAACAAAGCCCTCGTGCCACAACTACTGAGCCCATGCTCTGCAAGTCACAGCTACTGAGTCCCCATGCAGCAACTACTGAGGCCCACATGCCCTAAGCCTATGCTCCGAAACAAGAGAAGCTACCACAATGAGAAGCCTGTGCACCACAGCGAAAAGTACCCCCTGCTTGCTGCAACTAGAGAAAGCACACGCACACCAACAAAGACCCAGCACAGCCAAAAATAAATTAATTAAAAATTTTAAATAAATAAAATAAGTTATGTCCCAAATGAACATATCTACTAAACAAACCCGCAAATATAGAAAACAGACTTGTGGTTCCCAAAGGTGGGGGGTGGGGTAGGGAGGGATTGAGAGTTTGAAATTAGCAGATGCAAACTATTATATACACAAACTATTATATATAGGATGGATAAACAAAAAGGTCCTACTGTATAGCACAGGGAATTATATTCACTGCCCTGTGATAATTTATAATAGAAAATAATATATATAACTGAGTCACTTTGCTATATAACACAAATTAAACACATTATAAACTAACTATACTCAACAATAAAATAATGATCTGATTTAAAAATGGACAGAGGATCTGAATAGACATCTTTTCAAAGAAAATGGCTAATGGGTGCTGAAAAGATGCTCAATATCACTCATCATCAGGGAAATGCACATCAAAACCACAATGAGGTGTTAGTCTCACACCTGTTAAAATGGCTATTACCAAAAGTCAAGCAATAACAAGTGTTAGTGATGATGTGGGAGAAAAGGGAACACTTGTGCACTGTTGGTATGAATGTAAATTGATATAGCCATTATGGAAAATATTATGGAGGCCCCTCAAAAAACTAAAAACAGAACTACCATATGATCTAGCAATCCACTTCTGGGTATTTGTCCAAAGAAAATGAGAACACTAATTTGAAAAGGTATATATGTACCACCATGTTCATGGCAGCTTTATTTACAATAGCCAAGACATGGAAACTGCCTGTGTTCTCCAATGGATGAGTGGGTAAATAATATAATATGAATATTATTCAGCCATGAAGAAAAATGAAATCTTGCCATTTGTGACATCATGGGTGGACCTTGCCGTATTATGCTAAGTGAAATAAGTCAGGCAGAGGAAGACAAATACTGTATGATCTCACTTATACGTGGAATTTTTTTAAAGTGCTCAGATTAGTGGTTGCCAGAGCTGGTACAAAATTCCAGTACTAAATATGTCATGGGGAATGTAATGTACAGGTTGCTGCTGCTAAGTCGCTTCAGTCGTGTCCGACTCTGTGCGACCCCATAGACGGCAGCCCACCAGGCTCTGCCATCCTTGGGATTCTCCAGGCAAGAACACTGGAGTGGGTTGCCATAGTGACTATACTTAATAATACTGTATTTCATATTTGAAAGTTGCTAAGAGAATAGATCTTAAAAGTTCTCATCACAAGGAAAAAAATGTGTAACTATGTATAGTGTCAGGTTAACAAGACTTGTTGTGGTGACCATTCCACAATGTATACAAATATAGAATCATTATGTTGTATACCTAAAACTACTATAATGTTATATGTCAATTACACCTCAATTTAAAAAAAAAAAAGCATTTTCAGCAACATGAATGGACTTAGAGACTGTCATACTGAGTGAAGTAAAGTCAGACAGAGAAGGAGAACTATCATATGACATCTACTATATGTGGAATCTAAAAAGAAATGATACAAATGAACTTATAAAACAGAAAGAGACTCAGAGACTTAGAGAATGAACTAATATGGTTGATGAGGGGAAGGGATAGTTAGGGAATTGGGGGTGGACATGTACACACTGCTATATTTAGAATAGATAACCAACACGGATCTACTGTATAGCACATGGAGCTCTGTTCAATGTTATGTGGCAGCCTGGATGGGAGGGGAGTTTGGGAGAGAATGGATGCATATATATATATGTATATATGGCCGAGTCGCTTTGCTGTTGACCTGAAACTATCACAACATTGTTAATCAGCGGTACCCCATTACAAAATAAACAGTTTAAAAAAAAGCCTACAGTTTAAAAATTCTAATTAACAAAGAAAGCACTCTGTAATATTCATAGTTTATTTCATATTTGTATGTGTTATCAATATTCAGTTCAGTTCAGTCTCTCAGTCATGTCCAATTCTTTGCAACCCCATGAACCACAGCACACCAGGCCTTCCTGTCCATCACCAACTCCCAGAGTCCACCCAAACCCATGTTCATTGTGTCCGTGATGCCATCCAACCATCTCATCCTCTGTCATCCCCTTCTCCTGCCAGCATCAGGGTCGTTTCAAATGAGTCAGCTCTCTGCATCAGGTGGCCAAAGTACTGGAGTTTCAGCTTCAACATCAGTCCTTCCAATGAACACGCAGGACTGATCTCCTTTAGGATGGACTGGTGGATCTCCTTGCAGTCCAAGGGACTCTCGAGAGTCTTCTCCAACACCACAGTTCAAAAGCATCAATTCTTCGATGCTCAGCCTTCTTTATAGTCCAACTCTCACATCCATATATGACTACTAGAAAAACCATAGCTCTGACTAGATGGACCTTTGTTGGCAAAATAATGTCTCTACTTTTTAATATGCTGTCTAGGTTGGTCATAACTTTCCTTCCAAGGAGCAAGAATCTTTTAAATTCATGGCTGAAATCACCATCCACAGTGATTTTGGAGCCCAGAAAAATAAAGTCAGCCACTGTTTCCACTGTTTCCCCATCTATTTGCCATGAAGTGATGGGACCGGATGCCATGATCTTAATTTTCTGAATGGTGAGCTTTAAGCCAACTTTTTCACTCTCCTCTTTCACTTTCATCAAGAGGCTCTTTAGTTCTTCTTCACTTTCTGCCATAAGGGTGGTGTCATCTGCATATCTGAGGTTATTGATATTTCTCCCAGCAATCTTGATTCCAGCTGATGCTTCCTCTAGCCCAGCGTTTCTCATGATGTACTCTGCATATAAGTTAAATAAGCAGGGTGACAATAGACAGCCTTGATGTACTCCTTTGCCTATTTGGAACCAGTCTGTTGTTCCATGTCCAGTTCTAACTGTTGCTTCCTGACCTGCATACAGGTTTCTCAAGAGGCAGGTCAGGTGGTCTGGTATTCCCATCCCTTTCAGAATTTCCCAAGCTTATTGTGATCCACACAATCAAAGGCTTTGGCATAGTCAATAAAGCAAAAATAGATGTTTTTCTGTAACTCTCTTGCTTTTTTTGATGATCCAGGGGATGTTGGCAATTTGATCTCTGGTTCCTCTGCCTTTTCTAAAACCAGCTTGAACATATGGAAGTTTGTGGTTCACATATTGCTGAAGCCTGGCTTGGAGAATTTTGAGCATTACTTTACTAGTGTGTGAGATGAGTGCAATTGTGTGGTGGTTTGAGCATTCTTTGGCATTACCTTTCTTTGGAACTGGAATGAAAACTGGCCTTTTCCAGTCCTGTGGCCACTGCTGAGTTCTCCAAATTTGCTCACATACTGAGTGCAGCACTTTCACAGCATCATCTTTTAAGATTTGAAATAGCTCAACTAGAATTCCATCACCTCTACTAGCTTTGTTCCTAGTGATGCTTCCTAAGGCCCACTTGACTTCACATTCCAGGATGTCTGGCTCTAGGTGAGTGTGAGTGATCACACCTTCCTGATTATCTGGGTCATGAAGATCTTTCTTGTACAGTTCTTCTGTGTATTCTTGCCACCTCTTCTTAATATCTTCTGCTTCTGTTAGGTCCATACCATTTCTGTCCTTTATTGAGCCCATCTTTGCATGAAATGTTCCTTTGGTATCTCTAATTTTCTTGAAGAGATCTCTAGTCTTTCCCATTCTATTGTTTTCCTCTATTTCTTTGCATTTATCACTGAGGAAGGCTTTCCTATCTCTCCTTGCTATTCTTTGGAACTCTGCATTCAAATGGGTATATCTTTCCTTCTCTCCTTTGCTTTTCACTTCTCTTCTTTTCACAGCTATGGGTAAGGCCTCCTTAGACAGCCATTTTGGTTTTTTGTATTTCTTTTTCTTGGAGATGGTCTTGATCCCTGTCTCCTATAGAATGTCTCGAACCTTCATCCGTAGTTCATCAGGCACTGTGTCTATCAGATCTAGTCCCTTAAATCTATTTCTCACTTCCACTGTATAATCATAAGGGATTTGATTTAGGTCATACCTGAATAGTCTAATGGTTTTCCCTACTTTCTTCAATTTAAGTCTGAATTTGGGAATGAGGAGTTCATGATCTGAGCCACAGTCAGCTCCTGGTCTTGTTTTTGCTGACTGTATAGAGCTTCTCCATCTTTGGCTGCAAAGGATATAATCAATCTGATTTCGGTGTTGACCACCTGGTGATGTCCATGTGTAGAGTCTTCTCTTGTGTTGTTGGTAGAGGGTTTTTGCTATGACCAGTGTGTTCTCTTGGCAGAACTCAGTTAGACTTTGCCCTGCTTCATTCTGTACTCCAAGGCCAAATGTGCCTGTTACTCCGGGTGTTTCTTGACTTCCTACTTTTGCATTCCAGTCCCCTATAATGAAAAGGACATCTTTTTTGGGTGTTAGTTCTAGAAGGTCTTGTAGGTCATCATAGAACCATACAACTTCAGCTTCTTCAGCATTACTGGTCAGGGCATAGACTTGGATTACCATGATATTGAATGGCTTGCCTTGGAAACGAACAGAGATCGTTCTGTCGTTTTTGAGATTGCATCCAAGTACAGCGTTTCGGACTCTTTTGTTGACTGTGATGGCTACTCCATTTCTTCTAAGGGATTCCTGTCCACAGTAGTAGATATAACGGTCATCTGAGTTAAATTCACCCATTCCAGTCCATCTTAGTTCGATGATTCCTAGAATGTCGATATTCACTCTTGCCATCTCCTGTTTGACCACCTCCAGTTTGCCTTGATTCATGGATCTAACATTCCAGGTTCCTATGCAATATTGCTCTTTATAGCATTGGACCTTGCTTCTATCACCAGTCACATCCACAGCTGAGTATTGTTTTTGCTTTGGCTCCACCCCTTCATTCTTTCTAGAGTTATTTCTCCACCGATCTCCAGTAGCATATTGGGCACTTACTGACCTGGGGAGTTCATCTTTCAGTGTCCTATCTTTTTGCCTTTTCATACTGTTCATGGGGTTCTCAAGGCAAGAATACTGAAGTGGTTTGCCATTCCCTTCTCCAGTGGACCACAGTCTGTCAGACCTCTCCACCATGACCTGTCCATTTTGGGTGGCCCCACATGGCATGGCTTAGTTTCATTGAGTTAGACAAGGCTGTGGTCCATGTGATCAGATGGGCTATTTTGTCTCTGATTGTGGTTTCAGTCTGTCTGCCCTCTCATCCCCTCTGTCAGCGCCTACCGTCTTACTTGGGTTTCTCTTACCTTGGACGTAGGGTATCTCTTCATGGCTGCTCCAGCAAAGCATACGCAGCAGCTGTGGCACTAAAGATTATTTAATTATTTATTTTTTAAAAAGAAAGCCTGTTGTGCTATTCAGTCTGAGTAGAAAATTCTGAGAAAAGAAGGCTGAAGAATTAATGATGTACATCTCCAACTGAGTCCCAAAGCCATCAGGAATACAGGTGTTCAAGTGCAGGAAATAAATGGATGTCTCAGCTCAAGCAGAGACATTTGGCCTTCCTCTACCTTTTTGTCCTGGTCGATTGGATGATGCCCATCCACATTTGTGATGATGATCCTTTTTACCCAGTATGCTCAAATACAAATTTTTTCTAGAGACACCCTCACAGACACACCCAGAAATAATTTGGACATCCTTTAGCCTAAACTTAGTTAGGTTGACTCATCAAATTAACCTTCAGATCTTCATTCTACCACCATTGTGAACGAGTTCATTCAATCTTTATACTGATATCCTCTGATTATCTGGCCTGAGAGTGCCTCAGCTTCCCTAACAAGAAGGGCCTTCAGCTGTCTTCCACTTCAGCCACCCACATGCTGGGCCTTCTAATCACCTAGAATTGCTTCACTTCCAGGACCTAGAACCCAGAGGTTCTCCCTACCACTCTTTGTCCTCCTTCCTTTCCAATACCCTTTCTTCAAACTGAATCTGGTCCATGCCCTCAATATAATCCCCCACCTTTCCCCGCCCTTTCTTTTTTTTTTTTTAAATGAAGATGACATAGCAGGAGTATTTATTTATTTTTGTTTTTGGCTGTGGTGGTCTCTGTTATTTTGCTCCTGCTTTCTCTCGTTTTAACGAGTGGGGCTACTCTTCCCTGAGTGCACGGGCTTCTCCTTGTGGTGGCCTCTTTTGTTGCAGAGCACAGGTTCTAGAGCTCAGTAGTTGTGGTGCAGGGGCTTAGTTGCTCTGAGACATGTGGAATCTTCCTGGACCAGGGATTGAACCCATATCTCCTGCATTGGCAGCCAGATTCCTATCCACTATGCCACCAGGACAGTCCAGTAGTATTTGTTTATTGGCTGAGTCAGGTCTTAGTTGCAGCAGGAGGGATCTTTCATTGTGGCACGTGGGCTTAGTTGCCCTGTGGCATGTGAGATCTTAGTTCCCGGACCAGGAATCAAGCCACATCCCCTGCATTGGAAGATGTATTCTTAACCACTGGACCACCAGAAAAATCCCCATATAACCTTTGTTAATTCCCACAGTATAACTATTTAAACTCTACCTGCTCTAGCACTATCCTCTCTTGACCCCTTTCCATCAAGATCACCATGCCAAGGCCCAACCCTGGGTCACCGCTTCTTTTGGATCATGCTGATTCTGCTCACAGACTGCCCACAGTTGCTGGAAGAAGTAAAAAAAAAAAAAAGCATATCAGGCATATTAGTTTCCTAGAGTTGCTGCAACCAGTTACCAAAAAACTGGTGTCTTAAAAGAATTGAAATTTATTCTCTCTCTGTTCTGGAGGACAAGAAACCAAAATCAGGGTGTTGGCAGGGACAATCTGCCTTCAAAGTCTTTTGAGGAGACCCCTTTCTTGTCTCTTCCAGCTTCTGGTGATTCCTGATATTCCTAAGGTTATGGTAGCATCACTCTTATCTCCATCTTCACATATGTGGTCTTCTTCTCTGGATCTCCTTGTCTGCACTTTCCCTCTTCCTTTCTTTGTTAGGATACCAGTCATTGGATTTAGGGCCCACCCTAACTGGCTCAGATGGTAAAGCGTCTGCCTGCAATGTGGGAGACCCGGGTTCAATTTCTGGGTCGGAAAGATCCCCTGGAGAAGGAAATGGCAATCCACTCCAGCACTCTTGCCCGGAAAATCCCACAGACGGAGGAGCCTGATAGGCTACAGTCCATGGGGTCGCAAAGAGTTGGACATGACTGAGCGACTTCACTTTCACTTTCTAAGTCCAGGAAGTCTTCTCAGGTGGCACTGGTGGCAAAGAACCCACCTGCCAATGCAGGAGACATTACGACACATGGCTTTGATCCCTGGGTCAGGAAGATCTCCTGGAAGAGGGCATGGCAACCTATTCCAGTATTCTTGCCTGGAGAATCCCACGGACAGAGGAGCCTGGCAGGCTATAGTTCATAGGGTTGCAAAGAGTCGAACATAACTGAAGGGACTTAGCATGCACGCACGCTCTCTAAATCCAGAATGACCTCATCTTAAGATCATGCACAAGATTACATATACAAGGGTCTATTTCCAAATAAGGTCACATTCACAGGTGCTAGGGGTTAGGGCTTGGATGTATCATTTGGGGGGACATCATTCCCAACACTGCACTACATCACTGCAGATTCTTGCTGTTCCTTGCTGTTCTCTTCAACCCTATATCTGCATGTCCAAATCTAATACATCCACTTTCAAACACCAAGCAACCTCTTCTTTTGCTAAACTCCCATCTGCTTTTTGTTCCTAATTTATGGCTTTTATCAATTTCTACCTGTTACCAGTGAAATCTCTGGTTCCCTGGATTGCAGAAACTATCTCATTATCAATCTTCACTTTGGAACCTTAGCTCTGACTGGAATTATTTATGTTGTTCCTGCCACAAATGAACATGCTGCCCTGGTCCCTCTACCCTAATCGTCTTTGTCTTTCTCAATCAAAAGAAACTTGTGATTCTTAGTGATTCTTCTTCCCTAACTAGTTCTCTGTCTTCCTCCCCCTTGCTTCCGCTTCCTCCCAGTGCTCAGCAACCTGTCCTTTTTCTACTTCCACTTCTCAATCAGGCCATTGGTTGCTTCCCTTTTCTCTCCTTGACCAGTTCAGTTCTTTGCTTAAGGTTTTCTTCTACCTCCTCAGGGCCCACTAGATAGCCCTTTTAAAATCAGTTGATTAATTAATTAATTTGGCTGTTCTGGGTCTTGGTTGTGGCACATGGGCTCTTCAGTCTTTGTTGCAGCATCCAAACTGTTAGATCTAGCTCCTCAACCAGGGATTGAACCCAGGTCCACTGCATTGGGAGTGCAGAGTCTAAGCCACTGGACTACAAGGGAAGTCACCTTGATCGCCTGAACTTTCTCCAAGAACACTCCCTTCAACTTCTTGCCTTTTCTGATACCCTTACTCCCTTTTTTCTAATATCCAACATGTGTGCATTTGTTTTTCATGTTCCCATTGTTTGTCCCTACTTCTGTGATGGTACCTTCTTGATAAGTTGCATTAAAATTACTTGTTCGGGTTTTGCAAACTTGCCCCTTACCATCCACGTTACACTCCAATTCTATCTGTATTTATACCTGGCAATGGGTTCGGGATGAATGTGTTCAGGACTATGGTACATTAGGTACATACACCCAGCTGGAATGATAGAAGATAAGAAAAACGATGTAGATTTGAAGAAAGAGTCCTGAGCTTGCAAAAACAGTTCCAGTGTTACCTTCTGAGTATATTGATTCTACTACCCTTGAGAATAGCTTTTTCCACTTCAACTGAAAGTCTTAATGATTCTCTCCATTTCTGGATACTGGGTTGCATTTAAATTAAAATCTAACCATCATACTAGAAATATTCTTTCGTTTTCCCTTATCTTCCTCCTTCCTAGCCCTCTTCCAACTGTTTAGAAAATTCCAAGACAAGAGTCATGGTACTGGATTAAGAAATGTTTCTTTTATTTAGGGGCTTCTCCTCCTCACTTCTTTTCTGATTTCTGGTATAGAATTCCATGGACAGAGGAGCCTGGTGGGCTATAGTCCATGGGGTCTCAAAGAGTCAGACACAAGTGAGCAACTAACACTTTCACTTTCAAACAGATGATCTATGCTACTTTCACAATTATTTCTATTATAATGGATGGTTTCAAGCATTTGGTATGAATTATACTATTCTAAAGCAATTAAAGTTAACATCTAGAAACCGGAAAAATTGAGTATTCATATATGACTCTCTATTGGTTTATAAGGTTGTTTAGGATAAGGATTCTTTCATTTTTATTTCTAAGTTTCTAGCGACCAATGGTTCCTAGTCCAGGGGAGGTATTCAATCACTGAATGAACTTCCCATTTCCTTACTCTAGTTTCTTTGGGAAAATGGAATTTTCTGACCCTCAGTTCCATTATTAGAAGCAACTTCAGAGAAAACAAGGTGGCAGAGGAGTAGGTGGACGTGGAGTACATCTCTCTCCCCGGATGCATCAGGAATACAGCTCAGACACAGAAATGCATACAGAACACCAGCTGAAAGCAGACAGGAGTGCCTGACCAGCAGAAAAGAATATATAGACCTACCCAAAACTCGGTGGGATGAATGAACTAGGGGGAAGAACAGGAGTATTAGTAGGACTGGACCTGCCCTCAGCTTGTGGGGGAACTGAAGCAGGGGTTCAATCCCTACATTGGGGAAATTGTCTGAGTCAGAGGAGAAACATTTAAGGCTGAGAGTGAAATAGATGATCTGTGGCAGCCACCCAAGATGGACGGGTCATAGTGGAGAGTTCTGACAAAACGTGGTCCACTGGAGAAGGAAATGGCAAACCACTTCAGTATTCTTTCCTTGAGAACCCCATGAACAGTATGAAAAGGCAAAAAGATAGGACCCTGAAAGATAAACTTCCCAGGTCAGTAGATGCCCATTATGCTACTGGAGATCAGTAGAGAAATAATTCCAGAAGAATGAATACACGGAGCCAAAGCAAAAACAACACCCAGTTGTGGATGTGACTGGTGATAGAAGCAAAGTCTGATGCTGTAAAGAGCAATATTGCATAGGAACCTGAAATGTTAGGTTCATGAATCCAAGCAAATTGGAAATGGTCAAACAGGAGATGGCAAGAGTTAACATTGACATTTTAGCAATCAGTGAACTAAAATGGACTGGAATGGGTGAATTTAACTCAGAGGACCATTACATCTACTACTGTGGGCAGGAATCCCTTAGAAAAAATGGAGTAGTTATCATAGTCAGCAAAAGAGTCTGAAATACAGTATGTGGATGCATCTCAAAAATGACAGAATGATCTCTGTTTCCAAGGCAAACTATTCAATGTTACAGTAATCCAAGTCTATGCCCCAACCAGTAATGCTGAAGAAGTTGAAGTTGAACAGTTTTATGAAGACCTACAAGACCTTCTAGAACTAACACCCAAAAAAGATTCAAAAAAATTATTCAAGAGATGGGAGTACCAGACCACCTGACCTGCATCTTGAGAAATCTGTATGCATGTCAGGAAGCAACAGTTAGAACTGGACATGGAACAACAGACTGGTTCCAAATAGGAAAAGGAGTATGCCAAGGCTGTATATTGTCACCTTGCTTATTTAACTTATATGCAGAGTACATCATGAGAAACACTGGGCTGGAGGAAGCACAAACTGGAATCAAGATTGCTGGGAGAAATATCAATAACCTCAGATATGCAGATGACACCACCCTTATGGCAGAAAGTGAAGAAGAACTAAAGAGCCTCTTGATGAAAGTGAAAGAGGAGAGTGAAAAAGTTGGCTTAAAACTCACCATTCAGAAAACTAAGATCATGGCATCTCATCCCATCACTTCATGGCAAATAGACAGGGAGACAGTGGAAACAGTGACAGACTTTATTTTTTAAGGCTCCAAAATCACTGCAGATTGTGACTGCAGCCATGAAATTAAAAGACACTTACTCCTTGGAAGAAAAGTTATGACCAACCTAGACAGCATATTAAAAAGCAGAGACATTACTTTGCTAACAAAGTCCATCTAGTCAGGGCTATGGTTTTTCCAGTAGTCATGTATGGATGTGAGAGTTGGACTATAAAGAAGGCTGAGCACCGAAGAATTGATGCTTTTGAACTGTGGTATTGGAGAAGACTCTTGAGAGTCCCTTGAACAGCAATGAGATCCAGCCAGTTCATCCTAAAGGAAATCAGTCCTGAATATTCATTGGAAGGACTGATATTGAAGCTGAAACTCCAATACTTTGGCCACCTGATGCAAAGAACTGACCCATTTGAAAAGACCCTGATGCTGGAAAGATTGAAGGTGAGAGAAGGGGATGACGGAGAATGAGATGATTGGATGGCATCACCAACTCAATGGACGTGAATTTGTGTAAACTCCGGGAGTTGGTGATGGACAGGGATGCCTGGTATGCTGCAGTCCATGGGGTTGCAAAGAGTCGAAGACGACTGAGCGACTGAACTGAACTGAACTGAAATGGAATGAGAATCAGACAGGTCTTGCTGCAGCCATACATACCCCAGATCGCACAGTGGATGGGAGCTGGAGTTTAGGGATTGTGGTGCAATCCCTGGGTGAGGGCTGCTTTTGACTGCAGAGAGACAGATTGAGGGGACATGGGGGAGGAGACTGTGGTGGGAAATGCCCATGGAGAAAAGCCGGGCAGCCATGGAAACAAGGCGATACTGCTGAGTCACGCATAGGGGGTAGGGCCATCACCATAGCCTCTCTCCTCCCACATAGAAGCATTGGCAGCTAAACAATAGAGAGGCTGGCCCATCAAACGCCTGACGCACTGAACTACAGAGTAGGACCCCACCCAGGGTGCACCTTTAAGTGCCGGACTTGCTGATATACAGAGTAGGAGGGAGGAGGGGAGATGGGGCGGGGGGGGTCCCTCTACGTGCCTGATAAGCCGAACAACAGAGAAGGACCCCAGGCAAGGAAGCCCTCTAAGTGCCTGAACGGCTGGGTGGAACTACAGAGAAGGACCAGCCAAAGAGGCCCTCTGATCGCCAGCTACAAGAGGCTCGAGAAAAGACTGTGATAAGGCCGTAACACTGTGGCTGAGGCAGTCCGTGTCCCTGCACACTTGGTGCCGCCAGGGTCCCCACAAGCCAAGCAGCTGCACCACCTTCACACTCAACTGTCACTGGGGCAGAGCTGTCAGGCAAAAACAAATCTTGCGTCTATGTGGGCAGGGATGTTTCAGTAGTGTGTGACTCTTTGTGACCCTGTAGACTGTGGTCTGCCAGGCTTCTCTGACAGGGAGGGGGATTCTCCAGGCAAGAATACAGGAGCAGATTGGCCAATGGTTGCCATTTGCTTCTAGAGCACTATATTTCCTGCTGCCTTAGCTGCCAACTCCCCTGAGTACCTGGTGCTGCCAGAACCCCTGTGACCCAAGCAGCTGCACCACCTCCATACCTGACCCTCACAGGGGCAAACCCAACTCCTCCAGAGCAGCTTCAAGAGCAAACCCCAGTGGACCACCCACATGCAGAGGTGGAAATAAAGCTACAATTGAAACCCAGGGGCAGTGTGACTAAGGAAGAAGACCCCAAACCCTCCCATGAGCTGTACAAGCTATAGATTAAATCCACACAATCAACTAGGCAGACTCTGTGTCTATGGAGTATATTAAAGGTCATTGAGAGCTCCCACAAAAGAAAACATGCTAGTTCTGATAGCTGTGGACACTGGAGGTGAGAACACAGAGGAGTAGGACCAGATCAGAATCTGAGCTGCCCCCAACAGCAGGTCCAGAGATCAGCACAGTGTCAGAGGGCATCCTAGGGAGGTGAAGTGGACTGTGACTCCCAGCGAGGGAAAGAACTCTGACAGCAGTGACTCAAGAAACATTTATTATTCTTATGTTTTGACTTGTTCTATAGATTCTTTCTTTTAGGGGCTTCCCTGGTGCTCAGAGGTTTAAGTATCTGCCTGCAATGCGGAAGACCTGGGCTCGATCCCTGGGTCGGGAAGACCTCCTGGAGAAGGAAATGCCAACCCACTCCAGTATTATTGCCTGGGAAATCCCATGGACGGAGGACTCTGGTGGCCTACAGTCTACAGGGTCGCAGAGTTGGACACAACTGAGTGACTACACTTTCACTATAGATTCTTTTGGATTTTTTTTCTTTTCTTTCCTTTTTCCCCTCCCCTCTGTTGTAGTCAATTTTATTGGCACTATGAAATCCAATAAATCTTTTGAACTATTTTTTATTTTCTTTTTTTCCTCAGTCACATTTTTTTATTGTTGTTATAAAACCTCTGCCTCTATGTTGGGCTTTTGAAGGTCTGGATAGTTATTTTTTTCTCTCTCTCTCTCTTTTTTAAATTTTAATTTTTAACTTTTTAAACCTATTATTTTTTATACATTTATTCCTTTGTTTGCTTTTCCTACTGTTCTTTTCCCCTTGTGGTTAATCTTTCATATATATAAATCTTCTTTATCTACCTCTGTTTAACTTTGCATATCTATTCTCTCTTTTCTTTCTTTCCTTTAGTCTCAACATATTTGTTAGTTTTGTTTTCACTGCTTTATTCCCCACTTGGCACCTTGCTTTAGTTTTGTTTTCCAGTTTATGCTTTAGTTACTTTTTTTCTGGTAGATATAATTTTTGGTTTCCTTTGTTTGCTGGGTCTAACTATAGTACTTTATTTTTGTTGGACTGTTTTGATTTTGCTTATGGGTGTATGTGTATATGTGTATTTTCAGTCACAATTTTTATTGTTGTTATAAACTTCTACACCTATGTTGGGCTTTTACAATTCTGTGGAGTTTTCCTTTTTTAAAAATTTTTCTTTATTCTTCCATTTTTAAAAATTTTCTTTTCTCTTTTTTATAATTTTAACTTTTAATTTTCTTAAACCTAATATATTTTTTCTACATTTATTCCTTTGTTTGCCTTTCCTGCTGCTCTTTTCCCCTTGCAGTTAACCTTTCTATATACAAATCTTCTTCATCTACCTCTATTTAACTTTACATATCTATTCTTTCCTTTCCTCTCAACATATTTGTTAGTTATGCTTTTACTGCTTTATTCCCCACTTGGCACCTTGCTTTAGTTTTGTTTTCCAGTTTCTGCATAGTTAGTTTTATTCTTAACTGGTAAATATAATTTTTTATATCCTTTGTTTGCCAGGTCAACCTATTGTACTTTATTTTTGTTGGACTGTTTTGACTTTGCTCATGGGTGTATATGTATATGTGTATATTCCATTATTTTAATTATTATCAGCCTGATTTTGTAACTGCCATTTGTCTTGGGTTCATCTTTGGTTTCTCATTTTTGGATATTTGTTTTAATCACACTTAATGCCGTAACAAACCACTTGTGGAATTTTCCTCCCTGACCAGAGATCAAGCCCCGAGCCTTTGGAGTGCGAGCACTGACTCCAAGACCCTAGACTACTAGAGAAGTAACCCTCAGGGATATCAAATAGTGAGAACTGATGCAAAGGAAACCACTGGAATACAAGAGCCAGCATCACACAACCACCAACAGCACCCTGTGCAGGAAGCATCATCCAAACAACAAAAAACAAAAATGCAAACCCAATCAGCAACAGACAGGATTACCACTTCACCCAGTCTTGCCCATCAGAGGAAAAACAAAAACACACAAACAAAAACTTAGCACAAATATCACCGTATAAGAAGCTTACACAAACCACTGGACCAACCTTAGAGGGCAGAAACCAAAAGGAAGAAAGAATTCAACCTTGAAACCTGGGAAAGAAAGTTGGTCACTCCATCGTGTCTGACTCTTTGTGACCCCATGGACTGTAGCCCACCAGGCTCCTCTGTTCATGGAAGTCTCCAGGCAAGAATACTGGAGTGGGTTGCCATTTCCTTCTCCAGGGGAGCTTCCTGACCCAGGGATCTAACCGAGGTCTCCCACATTGCAGGCAGATTCTTTACTGACTGAACCACCAGGGAAGCCTGAGAAAAGGAGACCTCAAACACAATAAGATTAAAAAAAGAATAATGAAAAGGCAGAGAAATACTACACAAATGAAGGAACAAACTAGAAACACAGAAGTCCAAATGAATGAAGAGTAAATAGGCAAACCACCTGAAAAAGAATTCAGAATAATGATAGTAAAGATGATCAAAAACCTTGAAAGCAAAATGGAGAAAATGTAAGAATCAATTAACAAAGACCTATAAGAATTAAAGAATAAACATGCAGAGATAAACAACACAATTACTGAAATTAAAAACACTTTAGAAGAAATCAATAGCAGAATATCTGAAGGAGAAGAACGGGTCAGTGAGCTGGAAGATAAAATGGTGGAAATAACTTCTGAAGAGCAGACTAAAGTAAAAAGAATGAAAAGAACTGAGGATTGTCTCTGGGACAATATCAAATGCATCAACATTCGAATCATAGGGGTTCCAGAAGAAGAAGAGAAAAAGAAAGGATATGAGAACATTTTTGAAGAGATTATCGTTGAAAATTTTCCCAACATGGAAAAGGAAATAGACAATCAAGTCCAATAGGCACAAAGAGTCCCATACAGGATAAACCCAAGGGAAAACATGCCCAAGACACATGCTAATCAAACTGCCTCTGCAGCTGCTGCTGCTAAGTCGCTTCAGCCGTGTCCGACTCTGTGCGACCCCATAGACAGCAGCCCACCAGGCTACCCTGTCCCTGGGGTTCTCTAGGCAAGAACACTGGAGTGGGTTGCCATTTCCTTCTTCAATGCATGAAAGTGAAAAGTGAAAATGAAGTTGCTCAGTCGTGCCTGACTCTTAGCAACCCCATGGACTGCAGCCTACCAGGCTCCTCCATCCATGGGATTTTCCAGGCAAGAATACAAGTTAACAAATGCTAAACACAAAGAAAGAATATTAAAGGCAGCAAGGGAGAAGCAATAAGTAACATACAATGGAAACCCCATACACTTAACAGCTGATCTTTCAGCAGAAACTCTGGAGGTCAGAAGGGAATGGCAGATATATTTAAAGTACTGAAAGGGAAAAATCTACAACCAAGATTACTGTACCCAGCAAGGATCTCATTCAAAATTGATGGAGAAATCAAAAATTTTGAGACAAGCCTAAGTTAAGAGAATTCAGTACCACCAAACCAGCTTTACAACAAATGTTAAAAGGACTTATATAGCCAAGAACTACAAGAGAAGAAAAAAGATCTACAAAATCAACCCCAAACAAGAAAATGACAATAGGAATATATATATTAATAATTACTTCAAATGTAAATTTACTAAATGCGCCAACCAAGAGACTGGCTAAATGGATACACAAACAAGACCCATATACATGCTGTCTACAAGAAAAGCACTTCAGACCTAAAGACACATATAAACTGAAAGTGAGAGGATGGAAAAATATATTCCATGCAAATGGGAAGCAAAAGAAATCTGGAGTAGCAATCATCATATCAGACAAAATAGACCATAAAATAAAGAATATTACAAGAGATAAGGAAGGACACTACATAATGATCAAAGGAATCAATCCAAGAGGAAGACAACAATTGCAAATATCTATGCAACCCAAATATCTGACAGAATGTGGTCCACTGGAGAAGGGAATGGCAAACCACTTCAGTATTCTTGCCTTGAAAACCCCATGAACAGTATGAAAAGGCAAAATGATAGGACACTGAAAGAGGAACTCCCCAGGTCAGTAGGTGCCCAATATGCTACTGGAGATCAGTGGAGAAATAACTCCAGGAAGAATGAAGGGATGGAGCCAAAGCAAAAACAAAACCCAGTTGCAGATGGGACTGTTGATAGAAGCAAGGTCCGATGCTGTGAAGAGCAATATTGCATAGGAACCTGGAATGTCAGGTCCATGAATCAAGGCAAATTGGAAGTGGTCAAACAAGAGATGGCAAGAGTGAATGTTGACATTCTAAGAATCAGCAAACTAAAATGGACTGGAATGGGTGAATTTAACTCAGATGAACATTATATCTACTACTGTGGACAGGAATCCCTCAGAAGAAATGGAGTAGCCATCATGGTCAACAAAAGGGTCTGTAATGCAGTACTTGGATGCAATCTCAGAAACGACAGAATGATCTCTGTTCGTTTCCAAGGCAAACCATTCAATATCACAGTAATCCAAGTCTATGCCCCAACCAGTAACGCTGAAGAAGCTGAAGTTGAACGATTCTATGAAGACCTACAAGGCCTTCTAGAACTAATACCCAAAAAAGATGTCCTTTTCATTATAGGGGACTGGAATGCAAAAGTAGGAAGTCAAGAAACACCTGGAGTAACAGGAAAATTTGGCCTTGGAAAACAGAATGAAGCAGGGCAAAGAGTAATAGAGTTTTGCCAAGAAAATGCACTGGTCATAGCAAACACCATCTTCCAACAACACAAGAGAAGACTCTACACATGGACATCACCAGATGGTCAACACCGAAATCAGATTGATTATATCCTTTGCAGCCAAAGATGGAGAAGCTCTATACAGTTAATAAAAACAAGACCGGGAGCTGACTGTGGCTCAGATCATGAACTCCTTATTGCCAAATTCAGACTGAAACTGAAGAAAGTAAGGAAAACCACTAGACCATTCAGGTATGATATAAATCAAATCCCTTATGATTATACAGTGGAAGTGAGAAATAGATTTAAGGGCCTAGATCTGATAGAGTGCCTGATGAACTATGGAATGAGGTTCGTGACATTGTACGGGAGACAGGGATCAAGATCATTCCCATGGAAAACAAATGCAAAAAAGCAAAATGGCTGTCTGGGGAGGCCTTACAAATAGCTGTGAAAAGAAGAGAAGTGAAAAGCAAAGGAGAAAAGGAAAGATATACGCATCTGAATGCAGAGTTCCAAAGAATAGCAAGAAGAGATAAGAAAGCCTTCTTCAGCGATCAATGCAAAGAAATAGAGGAAAACAACAGAATGGGAAAGACTAGGGATCTCTTCAAGAAAATGAGAAATACCAAAGGAACATTTCATGCAAAGATGGGCTCGATAAAGGACAGAAATGGTATGAACCTAACAGAAGCAGAAGATATTAAGAAGAGGTGGCAAGAATATACAGAAGAACTGTACAAAAAAGATCTTCACGACCCAGATAATTACGATGATGTGGTCACTGACCTAGAGCCAGACATCCTGGAATGTGAAGTCAAGTGGGCCTTAGAAAGCATCACTATGAACAAAGCTAGTGGAGGTGATGAAATTCCAGTTGAGCTCTTTCAAATCCTGAAAGACGATGCTGTGAAAGTGCTGCACTCAATATGCCAGCTAATTTGGAAAACTCAGCAGAACTGGAAAAGGCCACAGAACTGGAAAAGGTCAGTTTTCATTCCAATCCCAAAGAAAGGCAATGCTAAAGAATGCTCAAACTACCACACAATTGCACTCATCTCACATGCTAGTAAAGTCATGCTCAAAATTCTGCAAGCCAGGCTTCAGCAGTACATGAACTGTGAAATTCCAGACGTTCAATCTGGTTTTAGAAAAGGCAGAGGAACCAAAGATCAAATTGCCAACATCCGCTGGATCATGGAAAAAGCAAGAGAGTTCCAGAAATATATCTATTTCTGCTTTATTGACTATGCCAAAGCCTTTGACTGTGTGGATCACAATAAACTGAGGAAAATTCTTAAAGAGATGGGAATACCAGACCACCTGATCTGCCTCTTGAGAAATCTGTATGCAGGTCAGGAAGCAACAGTTAGAACTGGACATGGAACAACAGACCGGTTCCAAATAGGAAAAGGAGTACATCAAGGCTGTATATTGTTACCCTGCTTATTTAACTTATATGCAGAGGACATCAGGAGAAACACGGGGCTGGAAGAAGCATAAGCTGGGATCAAGATTGCTGGGAGAAATATCAATAACCTCAGATATGCAGATGACACCACCCTTATGGCAGAAAGTGAAGAGGAACTCAAAAGCCTCTTGATGAAAGTGAAAGTGAAGAGTGAAAAAGTTGGCTTAAAGCTCAACATTCAGAAAACGAAGATCATGGCATCCAGTCCCATCACTTCATGGGAAATAGATGGGGAAACAGTGGAAACAGTGTCAGACTTTATTTTTCGGGGCTCCAAAATCACTGCAGATGGTGACTGCAGCCATGAAATTAAAAGACAACTTACTCCTTGGAAGGAAAGTTATGACCAACCTAGATAGCATATTCAAAAGCAGAGACATTACTTTGCCAACAAAGGTCCGTCTAGTCAAGGCTATGGTTTTTCCTGTGGTCATGTATGGATGTAAGAGTTGGACTGTGAAGAAGGCTGAGCGCCGAAGAATTGATGCTTTTGAACTGTGGTGTTGGAGAAGACTCTTGAGAGTCCCTTGGACTGCAAGGAGATCCAACCAGTCCATTCTAAAGGAGATTAGCCCTGGGATTTCTTTGGAAGGAATGATGCTAAAGCACAAACTCCAGTACTTTGGCCACCTCATGCGAAGAGTTGACTCATTGGAAAAGACTCTGATGCTGGGAGGGATTGGGGGCAGGAGGAGAAGGGGACGACAGAGGATGAGATGGCTGGATGGCATCACTGACTCGATGGACATGAGTCTGAGTGAACTCCGGGAGTTGGTGAGGGACAGGGAGGCCTGGCGTGCTGCGATTCATGGGGTTGCAAAGGGTCGGACACGACTGAGTGACTGTACTGACTGACTGCCTGAGGCAACCCAACATAGGAGTACCTCAATCCATAAGAGAAACACTAACAGACATAAAAGGAGAAATGGACAGTAACACAGTAATAGTGGGAAACTTTAAAACCCCACTCACACCAATGGACAGATCATCAAAACAGAAAATTAATAAGGAAACACAAGTTTTACATGATACATTTGATGAGATGGATCTCCTTGATATCTTCTGGACATTCCATTCAAATGCAGAAAATACACCTTCTTCTCAAGTGCACATGGAACATTCACCAGGATAGACCACATCTTGGGTTACAAATCAAACCTCAGTAAATATAAGAAAATTGAAATGGTATAAAGCATCTTCTCCAACCCTAGCACTATGAGACTAGATCAGGAAAAAGAGCTCTAAGAAGCAGAAACATACGGAGATTAAACAACATGTTTGTAAATAACCAACAGATTACTGAAGAAATCAAAAGAGAAATCAAAAAAATTCTAGAGTCAATGAAAACACAATTCAAAACCTATGGGATGCAGCAAAAGCAGTCCTATGAGGGAAGTTTATAGCAATACAATCCTACTTAAAGAAACAAGAAAAACATCAAATAGACAACCTAACTTTACACCTAAAACAACTGGAAAAAGAAGAACAAAAAACCCCCCAAATTTAGTAGAAGGAAAGAAATCATAAATATCCTAGAAGAAATAAATGAGAAAGCAATGAAAGAAACAATAGTAAAGCTTAATAAAACCAAAAGCTGGTGCTTTGAGAAGATAAACAAAACTGACAAACCTTTAGCCAGACTCATGAAGAAAGAGAGAAGAATCCAACCAACAAAATTAGAAATTAAAAAGGAGAGGTTACAACAGACAATGCAGAAATATAAAGGATTATAAGAGACTATTATAAACAACTATATGGCAGTAAAATGGATAACCTGGAAGAAATGGACAGGATCTTAGAAAAGTTCAATCTTCCAAGACTGAACCAGGAAGAAATAGAAATTATGAACAACCCAATTACAAGCACTGAAATTGAAGCTATGACAAAAAATCTTCCAAAAAACAAAAGCTCAGGACCAGATGGCTTCACAGGAGAATGCTATCAAACATTTAGAGAACTAATGTCTGTCGTTCTAAAACTCTTTCCAAAAACTGCTGAGGAAGGAACACTTCCAAACTCATTCTATCAGGCCACCATCACCCTGATACCAAAACCAGACAAAGACAACACAAAAAGAAAACTACAGGCCAATATCACTGATGAACATAGATGCAAAAATCCTCAACACAATTTTAGCAAACAGAATTCAGCAATACATCAAAAAGCTCATACACCATGATCAAGTTGGGTTTAATCCAGGGATGCAAGGATTCTTCAATATATGCAAATCAATCAATGCGATACACCATATTAACAAATTGAAATATTAAAAATCATATGATAATCTCAATAGATGGAGAAAAAGCCTTTGACAAAATTCAGCACCCATTTATGATTAGAAATCTTCAAAAAATGAGCATAGAAGGAACCTACCTCAACATATTAAAGGCCATATATGAGAAGCCTACAGCAAACGTTATTCTCAGTGGTGAATAATTGAAAGCATTCCCTCTAAGAATAGGAACAAGACAAGGGTGTCCACTTTCACTACTGTTATTCAACATAGTTTTGGAAGTCCTAGCTACAGCAATCAGAGAAGAAAAAGAAATAAAAGGAATCCAGATCAGAAAAGATGTAAAGTGCTCACTGTTTGCAGATGACATGATACTGTACATAGAAAACCTTAAAGATAGTATCAGAAAATTGCTAGAGCTAATCAGTGAATTTAGTAAAGTTGCAGGATACAAAATCAATACACAGAAATTACTTGCATTTCTATATTCTAACAATGAAAAACCAGAAAGAGAAATTAAGGAATAAATCCCATTCACCATTGCAACAAAAAGAATTACATATCTGGGAATAAACTTACCTAAGGAGACAAAAGAACTGTACACAGAAAATTATAAAACACTGATGGAAGAAATCAAAGATGACGTAAACAGATGGAGAGATATTCCATGTTCCTGGGTAGGAAGAATCAATATTGTGAAAATGACTATACTACCAAATGCAATCTACAGATTCAATGCGATCCCTATCAAATTACCAATGGCATTTTTCACAGAATTAGAACAAAGAATTTCACAATTCATATGGAAACACAAAAGCCCCCAAATATCCAAAGCAGTCTTGAGAAAGAAGAATGGAGCTGGAGGAATCAACTTTCCTGACTTTAGATTATACTAGAAAGCTACAGTCATCAAGATAGTATCCTACTAGCACACATACAGAAATATAGACCAATGGAACAAGATAGAAAGCCCAGAAATAAACCCATGCACGTATGGGTACCTTATTTTTGACAAAGAAGGCAAGAATACACAATGGAGAGAAGACAACCTCTTCAATAAATGGTGCTGGGAAAACTGGACAGCTACATGTGAAAGAATGAAGTTAGAACACTTCCTAACACCACACACAAAGATAAACTCAAAATGGACTAAAGACCTAAAGGTAAGATCGAAACTATAAAACTCTTAGAGGAAAACACAGGCAGAGCATGCAATGACCTAAATCAAAGCAAGATCCTCTATGACCCACCTCCTAGAGTAATGGAGATAGAAACAGAAGTAAACAAGTGGGACCTGATTAAACTTAAAGGCTTTTGCACAGCAGAGGAAACTATAAGGAAGGTGAAAAGACAACCCTCAGAATGGGAGAAAATAATAGCAAATGAAACAACTGACAAAGGATTAATTTCCAAAATACACAGGCAGCTCATACAACTCAAAGCTAGAAAAACAAACAACCCAATCAAAAAGTGGGAAAAAGACCTAAACAGACATTTCTCCAAGGAAGATATACCAATGGCTAACAAACGCATGAAGAGATGCTCAACATCACTCATTATTAAAGAAATGAAAATCAAAACCACAATGAGACATCACCTCACACCGGTCAGAATGGCCATTATCAAAAAGTCTACAAAGAATAAATGCTGGAGAGGGTGTGGAGAAAAGGAAACACTCTTGCACTGTTGGTGGGAATGTAAATTGATACAGCCACTATGGAAGACGGTATGGAGAGTCCTTAAAAAACTAGGAATAAAACCACCATATGACCCAGCAATCCCACTCCTAGGCATCTACCCCAAGGAAACCAAAACTGAAGGAGACACATGTATCCCATTGTTCATCGCAGCACTGTTTACAATAGCTAGAACATGGAGGCAACCTAGATGTCCATCTACAGATGAATGGGTAAAAAGTAGTGGTACATATACACAAGGGAATATTACTCATCCATAAAAAGGAATGCATTTGAGTCAGTTCTGATGATGTGGATGAACCTAGAACCTATTATACAGAGTAAAGTGAGTCAGAGAAAGATAAATATCGTATTCTAATGCACATACACACAATCTAGAAAAACAGTACTGAAAAATTTATTTACAGGGCAGCAATGGAGAAACGGACATAGAGAATGGACTTATGTACATGAGGAGAGGAGAGGAGAGAGTGAGATATAGGGAAAGAGTAACATGGAAACTTTCATTACCATATGTAAAATAGATAGCCAACAGGAATTTGCTGTATAGCTCAGGAAACTCAAACAGGGGCTCTGTATCAACCTAGAGGGGTGAGATGGGAAGGGAGATGGGAGGGAGGTTCAAAAGGGAGGTGATATATATATACCTATGGCTGATTCGTGTTGAGGTTTGACAGAAAACAAAACAATTCTGTAAAGACATTATCCTTCAATTAAAAAAATAAATTAAAAGAAAAAGCAACTTGTTTTTCATGGAGCATGGGACACCTATACAGTTTCCCAATGGTGTTTTTGATATTTGAGACATACTTCCTGGGGAATATCAAAAGTAATAAAGATAGTCGTTTTCCTTTAGGACATGGTTCATCCAATTTCATGACTGATGCAAGTGTGAATGACCCTAAGTGAATGAGAGAAAGAAGGAAGGAGGTTTGGGAAAAGGCAGTGCATTCTAAGGAAAGTCAGTCCGGGAGTTGAATGACGTGATGCCACCAAGTGCTATCTGCTGTCCCATGTGATTTGTTATTTTGTTAAGGAAGCAAGGGAAAAATGAAAGAAGGAATGGAGGGAGCGAGGAAGGAGAAAGAAAGGGAAAATAAGGAAAGATGAAAGAGAAAGGAAGAAAAGGAAGAGCAGGGAAGGGCAAGAAAGGAAATGAAAAACACATATTGTTTGAAGGCTTAGAAATCAGCCTTAGAAATCCTTAAAAATAGGAGAATTTTCTCTAGAACCTCTTTTATATGTAGGGAAGGATCAAGTAAATATTGATGTATTTCATACTTCCAGAATCAGATGATCACAGGCTACAAGAGGCCCTAGAGAGGAGCAGTGCAGTAGTTAGGAGTTAGTAAAGGGTTTCTGGCACAATGAAAAAATATGCTTTGATGCCATAAAAATGGAATTTCAAGTAACACAGGACTGAAAACTTCAGTTAATCTCTTTGAGCTGCAGTTTTCCCATTTATTAACAGCAATATTAATATTGACCCTATAGAAGAGATGGAAGGATTAAATTGAGTGTGACAGCATATTTAAAAGTGTCTTTCACATGCTGGGTATGCACTAGGTGCTTAATATATATTAATCTCATTGACTCTAGCTTGAGAGGAGAGGCCAATTAGACAGGAAAGATCGTATAGATGAAACCAGTCCTGTAGCTCTGAATAAGATAGCTAACTATTGCAAGGAAGGAATTGTCAAAAAGTCTGAAGAAAAGTCAAAAAGTAAGTGAATCTAGAAGTAGGAAAACAGAGCCAAGGTCATACCACAAGAATAGTCTGCTTAGAGCATTGACCTAAAAAACACTGTTGCCAGGCCATGCTGGCACTGCCCCTGGATTCTCAAGGCCATACCACTCCTGTGAATGGTTTTGATACTGTTATGTATCTTTGTGTTACTCCCACATTTGGAGTTTTGAGTGGCAACATGTCAGATTGTCAGAGACTAAGTAAAATGCCCACACTCTAGCATGAGAACGATATAATCCGTTTGTCAAGAGTCCCATGAAAGGAGACTCCCTTTAAATAAAAGGGAGTTATAATGGTGAGTAGCCAAGAAAAGGACAAATGATTTCTGTATTATTTAGAATAATACTAGCAACTGTAATGAAGCAACCCCCAAATTTCAGTGACCTAACGTAATAGAAGCTTATTGTTCACTAATCCAACATTCCAGTGTAGGTGTTCCTCACATGGTGGGCAGCTTTCCTGCACATGGTGTTTCAGGGGCCGAGGTATATTCCATCTTGTGGCCTCACTATCCCTAGAGTCCTCTGTATTCAACTGGAGAATAGGGAAGAGGGCAAGTAGAAGAGGAGTCCTGCTTCTTAAAGATCCCAGCTATCCCTGGATACAGGAGCAAGCTTGGCCATGCGATCCCTGACTGGCCAGCCACTTTCTAGCAACAACTCCACACTACAGAAAGGGAATCGAAAAAGTGTGGTTGCCAATATGCTGCCTATGCCACATCCTCTACTGAATCAAAGTATGTGGTGAAGTGTGTAGGGTTTTCGATCAGGGAAGTAAAGATGAAAGCAACCTGAAAAGATGGGGAACTCTTTGAGTAGGGGATTGGAGAGTGAGGAAAGAGATAGTACACCAGGAAGTGGAAGTAAATGGGGAACATCAATCCTGGGGTGCAGGATAGTCTGAAAAATGCAGCATCCCTGACAACCTCTTTCCTATGACTGTTGCACTGAATTCCTTCTGTGTATAGAGCACTTGGTGAAGTGCAGAGGTTGACAAGTGTGACATAATGGTAGGTATCTCCATGAGACTTCTAAACTATTCAGTTCAGTTCAGTCGCTCAGTCGTGTCTGACTCTTTGCGACCCCGAGAATCGCAGCACACCAGGCCTCCCTGTCCATTACCAACTCCCAGAGTTTACTCAAACTCATTTCCATCGAGTCAGTGATGCCATCCAGCCATCTCATCCTCTGTTGTCCCCTTCTCCTCCTGCCCTCAATCCCTCCCAGCATCAGAGTCTTTTCCAATGAGTGGCCAAAGTATTGGAGTTTCAGCTTTAGCATCATTCCTTCCAAAGAACACCCAGGACTGATCTCCTTTAGAATGGACTGGTTGGATCTCCTTGCAGTCCAAGGGACTCTCAAGAGTCTTCTCCAACACTACAGTTCAAAAGCATCAATTCTTCGGTGCTCAGCTTTCTTCACAGTCCAACTCTCACATCCATACATGATCACTGGAAACTATTGGGAAGATGTAAATGTATATAGAAAGATAACTTTTGTTTTCTTAGGTAGCACTTGGGAATTATCAAGTGAGTGGTGCGGGCAAGTGCCATAAAAGTTCAAAATAGGAAGTTGTCACTGACTGCTGAGAGCTTAGAGCAGGTGTTTAGTCCAGGGCCTCCAAAAAACTGACACCCAGACACGACTGAATGTGTAAGAAATGTATTAAGGTAAATGCCTGTGAGAGAAAGGGCTTCCCTGGTGGCTCAGAGGGTAAAAACACCGGCAATGTGGGAGACCTGGGTTTGATCTGTGGGCTGGGAAGATCCCCTGGAGGAGAGCATGGCAACCCACTCCAGTATTCTTGCCTGGAGAATCCCCATGGACTGAGGAGCCTGGTGAGCTACAGGCTCACCACGTGGTCGCATTACTCACATAGTCTCAAAGAGCTGGACACAACTGAGCAACTAAGCACAGCACAGCAGTGAGAGAAAATGCAGTGAGCCAGAGGAGTCTGGGAGAGACTCTAGACTATGAATATAAGGTAACCTGACCCTGAGTGAAGGAGAATTGAGAAGTGATCTGACTGGAAGCATCTTTTTTATTTTTGCCTGTGCTGCACATCATACGGGAACTTAGTTCCCTGACCAGGCACTGAAACTGCACCCCCTGCAGTGGACGCTCAGAATCTTAACCGATGGACCTCCAGAGAAGTTCTGCTGCTGCTAAGTCAGTTCAGTCGTGTACGACTCTTAGTGACCCCATGGACTGCAGCCTACCCGGCTCCTCCGTCCATGGGATTTTCCAGGCAAGAGTACTGGAGTGGGGTGCAATTGCCTTCTCCGAGAGAAATCCTAGGTTCAGTTCAGTTCAGTTCTGTCGCTCAGTCGTGTCCGACTCTTTGAGACCCCATGAATCGCAGCACGCCAGGCCTCCCTGTCCATCACCAACTCCCGGAGTTCACTCAAACTCATGTCCATCGAGTCAGTGATGCCATCCAGCCATCTCATCCTCTGTTGTCCCCTTCTCCTCCTGCCCCCAATCCCTCCCAGCATCAGAGTCTTTTCCAATGAGTCAACTCTTCACATGAGGTGGCCAAAGTACTGGAGTTTCAGCTTCAGCATCATTCCTTCCAAAGAAATCCCAGGGCTGATCTCCTTCAGAATGGACTGGTTGGATCTCCTTGCAGTCCAAGGGACTCTCAAGAGTCTTCTCCAACACCACAGTTCAAAAGCATCAATTCTTTGGCGCTCAGCCTTCTTCACAGTCCAACTCTCACATCCATACATGACCACAGGAAAAACCATAGCCTTGACTAGACGGACCTTTGTTGGCAAAGTAATGTCTCTGCTTTTGAATATGCTATCTAGGTTGGTCATAACTTTGCTTCCAAGGAGTAAGTGTCTTTTAATTTCATGGCTGCAGTCACCATCTGCAGTGATTTTGGAGCCCCCAAAAATAAAGTCTGACACTGTTTCCACTGTTTCCCCATCTATTTCCCATGAAGTGATGGGACCGGTTGCCATGATCTTTGTTTTCTGAATGTTGAGCTTTAAGCCAACTTTTTCACTCTCCTCTTTCACTTTCATCAAGAGGCTTTTGAGTTCCTCTTCACTTTCTGCCATAAGGGTGGTGTCATCTGCATATCTGAGGTTATTGATATTTCTCCCGGCGATCTTGATTCCAGCTTGTGTTTCTTCCAGTCCAGCGTTTCTCATGATGTACTCTGCATATAAGTTAAATAAGCAGGGTGATAATATACAGCCCTGATGGACTCCTTTTCCTATTTGGAACCAGTCTGTTGTTCCATATCCAGTTCTAACTGTTGCTTCCTGACCTGCATACAGGTTTCTCAAGAGGCAGGTCAGGTGGTCTGGTATTCCCATCTCTTTCAGAATTTTCCTTAGTTTATTGTGATCCACACAGTCAAAGGCTTTGGCATAGTCAATAAAGCAGAAATAGATATATTTCTGGAACTTTCTTGCTTTTTCCATGATCCAGTGGATGTTGGCAATTTGATCTCTGGTTCCTCCGCCTTTTCTAAAACCAGCTTGAACATCAGGAAGTTCACGGTTCACATATTGCTGAAGCCTGGCTTGGAGAATTCTGAGCATTACTTTACTAGCGTGTGAGATGAGTGCAATTGTGTGGTAGTTTGAGCAATCTTTGACATGTGGAAGCATCTTAAACTGCAGTGTAGGTTAAAGAAAGTGGAGCCAGACCATCCAGGAGTTCTTGAGCAAAGTCACCCACCTGATAAGCCCCACATCTCCCAGGAACTTCAGTTTCCCTGCCACACTCAGTCATTGACTGGGAGCAGCCTATGGGATGTACAGCCATGGGGAAAATCCAGCCAGGGAATTCGGAGAGCAGCAGTGATTGGTCAGTTATATTCCTTGAAGTTGGAGATCTGAAAGGTATATTCTCAGGGCCACCACAGTCTACCCTCCACCCCCACACAGATCTGCCTCTTCCCATAGGTTTAGGAAGCAGTTCCTCTCTGTTTCTGTGGGCCTTTCTTTCCGAGAGGAAAACTCAAAAAAGGGCATTTAGTGGCACAAGCTATAGCCTCTGTAGCTGCAGTTACTCTCAGAGCCACAACTGGTGTTCATTCTCTCCATCCTCACCACCCATTCTCAAATCCCCTCACCCTCAGCAATCACCTTGGCAGGTCTTGTTGACTTAACTGGTGATGTGACCCAAACTTTCATCCTGGAAGAGTCTGAATCTTTCCCAGGCTATATTGCATTTATGGCTACAAGAGAGTACCAGGAGGCACCTAAGTGGATCACTTGGCTTCTACATGTTTCCTCCTTGTCCCCATGTGTAAAAGCCATGTCTCCATCCCACCTCACCCCCACCCAGCTAAACAGAGTCAATTACCCTTTCTGGATAGTGATTCCTCTCACCTGTGGTCCTGGACGCACAGAACTCAAAGAGCCATGGCAGAAGCTTCAGCTTGTAGTTCAAAGGGGTCCTCATTATATCTTCTGGCAAAAGTGTGCCCTGTTTGGGGACTTGGATGTCTAACCTGCAGAGTTAAGAGTTGTGGGTCTAGGGACTTCCCTGGTAATCCAGTGTTAAGACTCTGCACTACCAATGCAAGGGGCCTTGGGTTCAATCCCTGGTCAGGGCACTAGATCCCACATGCTACAAATAAGAGCCCACATGATAAAGATCCCATGTGCCACAACTAAGACCAGGCACAGCCAAGTAACTTAAAAAAAAAAAAAAAGTGTGGTGGGTCCAGGAAGCACGGAACTTCTTGGTGGGACATTGGGTCTGATAGCAAGTGAGGTCACTTCTGCTTCTATCTCTTGGTTCCTAGACCCATGTATCCTTCCTAACGAGGACATAGCACCATGTAGAGATCTCTGCTTTAACACATACACTGTGTCTTGTATGTGTTAAATCAGATGGGCACCCCATCCACCAAACTCTACACTGTAACTTGCTGCCTCTATCAAGTACTTCAGTGCCCTTGGAGGCCACTGCAGACCTGCTTTAGCTGAGCATTCCAACGTCTCTGGAGCTCTGCTACTCTAACAATTAGGTCTTCATCCTGCAACTCAGCTGTGTATTCCCTACCCCTGATGGACATAAAAGTCTCTTTGTAAGCTATTCCAAAGGCCTATGGCTTCTTGCTTAACCAAAAATTACTTGTTGTTAATGGCCTTTCAACTCTCATGATTTCTCTGCAGGCATCAATACAACTTGGTAGTAATCACTCAATTTTACTTTGTAAGCATTATTCCTTCCCATGTTTTTATGTATTATTATTATTATTATTTTTTTTTTTTTGGCCATGCCACATGGCATGCAGGATCTTAGTTCCCCATCCAGGGATCAAACCTGTGTGCCTTGCATTGCAAGTGTGGTGTCTTAGCCACTGGACTGCCAGGGAAGTGCCCCCCAATCCCGCTCCCACGTTCTAAAATGCTTGTGTCATCACATCTGCCACAGCATTCCCATCCATTGGGCCATTTCCCCGGGTTAACACTGGTAGAATCTTTAGCAGTTGAGCTACTACCTATGTTCCACCTACAAACCAGCTTGGTGTGCCTTTGAATAGACAGTAGATAAGCCAGTCCAAATTCTTATCTTACCGCCTGTTTTCTTGGACCACTTCTGGTACCACTTGTGTAAGTCCAGGTCACTGAGAAATGATGCAAGACAAGACTAATCATGCAAGAAATGAATTAGAGGAAATGACTGTAGAGAAAATAGGGAGGTAAAAAAAAAAAAGATGCTGGAAGAGCCATCAGATTACAAAACAAGTCTGACTCTGAGTGAAAGGATGAGAGAAGGAAGATTGAATGTAAGCATCTTACACCCCAATGCAGTTCTAAGCACAGCTGGACAAGGATTTTCAGGGTTTCTCAAAGTCATCTATCAGAGGAGTCTGGCATCTCCCAAGAATAGGCCTGCTTTGGCGTCTGTGCAGTGTTCAGTCATTGTCTGGGAGCAGCCCATGGGAAGAAGAACCTTGGTGCAAACAGTGATGAATTTCAGAGGTCAGTAGCTAGTGCCCACAGTCAATTATGCTCACTGCAATCAGAGATCTGAGAAGTATATTCTAATGACCTCCACAGCAATCTTCATAGGAGAGGTAAGATAGGGTCAGGGCCTAGAAAATAGGCAGTAATTAGATAAGTAGTGATGGGCAGAAGATATATTCAATGGTGATTGTTAGGCAGAGTATACTATCTGTTCTAGATTAAAAAGAAAATTTGGCACCTTATCTGAAGGGCAACTTATCTAAAAGGCTCATTTTAGCACTGTCATGAGAAAAATAATGGAAAGGTAGGTAAAGATATAGTTGTTGTGGCCCTTCTACCAGAGTAAGAAATTCAGGCTTTATCCCATCAGCATTTGGAAGTGATGGACATATTAAATCTACATTTAATTTAAAGCTACTCTCAGTAGCTTTAAATACTAATGATAACTCTCTTCTTCTTTACCTTCTCCTTCATGAAAAATTCTCTTGGCCTCTTTGACATCGCATACTCCTAATTTCCCTCCTGCATCACTGACTACTTGTTTCCAGTCTCCTTTGTGCAGGTACACATGACTTGAAAGTGGGTGGTTTGCCCAGAGCAGAATATAAATGGGGAAGATCAGAAATCTAAAGGAAGAATTAGTTATTGAGTTAATCCATCCTTAAGCAACTATTTCAGGATTATGCCATTCTCAAATCTGAACACTTCAATGGATTCTCAGTGCTCATATGATAAAGACAAGCATTCTTAACACTGTCTATAAGACCCTACATGGCATAGATCCTACCAACCTCTATGACTCATCTAGTACATCCCCCAATCTCTCTGCTCCAGCCAAACTGGTCTTCTACCAACTCTTGAACGTCACCATGTTTCTCCTTCTGCAAGGTCTTTGCCTTCACTGCATCTCTTCTCTTTTCAGTGGTTGAAGTCTACTCATCCTTACATTTTAGTTTGACACTTCCTTAGAGAGGCCTTCCATGACTTCTTTAAGTCAAATTCTTCCGTTTTATCTCTTATACCATTTATTTTTATTTGTTATTATCAAAGTTGTTATTGTATGTTTATTTGTGTGAATGTTTGATTAATTTCAGTTTTGTTAGTTTCTCCAACTCTACTGTAGAGGCACATGAGGGTTAAAGGACTGTATCCATATTTTTATTTTTCTTCTATCACTTAGGACAGTGACCGAAGTATATCCAACATAGTACCTTAATTAATCAGGCTTCCCAGGTAACTCAGTGGTAAAGAATCCTCTTGCCAATGGAGGAGACACAGGAGATTCCAGTTTAATCCCTGGGTCGGGGAGATCCCCTGGAGAAGGAAATGGCAACCCACTCCAGGTTGTGTGTTTATACCAAGAGGCTTTTTGTTCCCCCAGGGAAGCAATGCTTTTCCTCTATTCTCACCACCAAGTGAGTTTGGAGTCGTGGTATGTGGGAAAGGGAAGCTGATTTCCTGTTGAATGTATTTTTGAGTAGGAGACTTGATGGAAGCAAAGCGAAAGGAACTGAAGAGAGATGTCAAATGGGCATTGGAGGTAGGCTATGGGGGCTTCCCAGGTGGCAACAGTGGTAAAGAATCCACCTGTCAGTGCAGGAGACATGAGACGTGGGTTTGATCCCTAGGTTGGGAAGTTCCCCTGGAGTAGGAAATGGCAACCCCTTCCATGGTGTCGCAAAGAGACGGACACTACTTTAGTGACTTAGCAGGCTATGGAGTAGTCTGAACTTCCATCATTTTTCATAACAAGAATGAGTAATTCCAAAGAAGCAGAGGTAACTATAAGGGCAAGAACTGTGATCCTTCCTAGTTGGGTAGACACTCGTTGAGACCCACCCCAACCATGTGCAGGGCTCAAGACAAGTGTACAAATGCCAGCTTACATACAATAGGTCTAAATATTTACATGTTATAAATCAAACTAACAAAGTTTTAAATGATATATGTTTTATCCTCCTACTTTGATGAACATATTTTCAAAACAACATGTAAGGCGGGGTTACAATTTAGAATTTTTGAAGTCTTTGGTGTTTCACAGCAGAATGTGGCAGCACAGGCAGAGCTGGTCTTCCAACTATGGCTCCTGGCCCACCTCCCTTCTCTTCTTACTCTGATTCTTCCTCATTCTTCAAAGTTCCTAACCTTGAGGTTTTTCACCTCAACTCAAACATCCAACCTCTATTACCAACTGCTGTCCCTTGACCACTTCTCAGACTCTTGGGCAAATCTCTTTGGCTTTGTGGACCCCTCTACCTGGAAGAAGGAGAGTCTTCCCCAGAGTGGCTCCTTCTAGTCTGGGTCTAAGTATTCTACTGCCCTAGTTCTTCTTCCTCTCCTATTTGTACCAACACACCAGAAGAGCTAGATCTTGAGTGAAGGAAAAAGAGATGAGATTTTAAAATATTTTGAGATTATAGTTTGTGGTCGAAACTACTAGTTGCCATCCAAAGTCTACCCTCTCCTTCCTTGATGTTAGAACTTCCGTTTTGCTTGGCAAGTCCATGCACCTACTAAAAGCCTGTTTTTCTAGGCTCTCTTCCCATTGGGCATGGTAAAGTGATTAAGTTATGGCCAAAGAAATGTAAAAGAAGTGTTACGTGGGCTGCTTAAAACTGGAAATTTCTTAGAAGGTGCTGACTCAGATGGAAGGTGGGCCCTTTAGTTTTCCCTTTCTCCTTACTGTTGTCTGAAGTGCTGAAACTTCAGAAGCTATCTTGTACTATAAGACAGTCTTGAAGGTAGACGGTTTTGGATGGTGGAGTATAAAGATAAAGCCTGAGTTCCTGATGACAGTGGAACTACCATGCTAACTGTGCAAGTCCTACTTCTGGACTTTTTCTTTAAAAAATATGAAAGAAGTGGATACCTGTGTTGTTTAAAAATTGTTATTTTAGATTTTCTGTGATTTCATCCAAACCTACCCTTGATTCAAAGTTTTAAACTAGACTAGGCTTATTTAACTTATATGCAGTGTACATCATGAGAAATTCTGGGTTGGAAGAAGCACAAGCTGGAATCAAGATTGCCGGGAGAAATATCAATAACCTCAGATATGCAGATGACACCACCCTTATGGCAGAAAGTGAAGAAGAACTAAAGAGCTTCTTGATGAAAGTGAAAGAGGAGAGTGAAAAGGTTGGCTTAAAGCTCAACATTCAGAAAACAAAGATCATGGCATCTGGTCCCATCATTTCATGGGAAGTAGATGGGGAAACAGTGGAAGCAGTGTCAGACTTTATTTTTGGGGGCTCTAAAATCACTGCAGATGGTGATTTCAGCCATGAAATTAAAAGACACTTACTCCTTGGAAGGAAAGTTATGACCAACCTAGATAGCATATTCAAAAGCAGAGACATTACTTTGCCAACAAAGGTCCGTCTAGTCAAGGCTATGGTTTTTCCTGTGGTCATGTATGGATGTGAGAGCTGGACTGTGAAGAAGGCTGAGCACCAAAGAATTGATGCTTTTGAACTGTGGTGTTGGAGAAGACTCTTGAGAGTCCCTTGGACTGTAAGGAGATCCAACCAGTCCATTCTGAAGGAGATCAGCCCTGGGATTTCTTTGGAAAGAATGATGCTAAAGCTGAAACTCCAGTACTTTGGTCACCTCATGAGAAGAGTTGACTCATTGGAAAAGACTCTGATGCTGGGAGGGATTGAGGGTAGGAGGAGAAGGGGACGACAGAGGATGAGATGGCTGGATGGCATCACTGACTCGATGGACATAAGTTTGAGTGAACTCCGGGAGTTGGTGATGGACAGGGAGGCCAGGCATGCTGCGATTCATGGGGTCGCAAAGAGTCGGACATGACTGAACGACTGAACTGAACTGAACTGAACTGAGGCTTTATTAACCAGAAATTTATGAACTCTACAGAACATGTAATACAAGGACAAGAAAGGCCAATTTAATATAGCATGGTTGAAAGTGGTGATTGGACAATAAATGAGTCAAACAGTGGGGCTCTCTGTGGTTTTGAAGAATATAGCTTCAGTAAATGGTGGAGACAGAAATCTGATTTCAAGAGATGAAAAAAATTGAAATAAGGTTGAATTCTACCAAAAGTTTGACAGATCAAAGGAAGAGAGAGAAGAAATGGTCTGAAAGATGGTTTCTGAAACATATGCCCCAGTTAGAACTGAGGAACATAGCAATGAGGGATGGAAGGCTGAAGAAATATTTAATAAGATTCGGGAAAACCGTGGAACAAATTCCCGGAGGAAGCCAGAAACAGAAGGCAAGGATAAAAGATGGGGAATTATGGACTATTTTGATGCAGACAAGAAAAAGATCTCAAATTTCTCCTTAAAGTAGAGAGGTAAGTTCTGCTAAGAACCGCAAGGTAAGATGGGAGTTCAAAGACATGAGAATGTGGAAAAGATTTGGAACAGACAGTCCCATTCCACAGCTAAGAAAGAGGTGGCCCTTTCAAATAAGACTTCAGTAGTAAAAGGAGCTTCAATTTGTGATGCCTACCGTATGCTCATTAGTATGCTAGACATTTACATATACCACTTCACTAAAAATGAAAATTTTTTCCAGTTTGCAGCTTACCTCCATAACTACTCCTTCTCAGTCTTTTTTGTGAGATGTTCTTCTCTGCTCTTTGTTTAAATATTGGTGGTCCTCAGGGTTTCATTCTTAGCCTTTTTCTCTTCTTATTTCCCCTGGGTAATTCCTGTCTCTCCCATGATTGCTCTCGCCAGCTGACTGCCAGGTTTATATCTATAATCCAGATCCCTCCCTTCCATACCTGGAGCACCAGACTCATCTAACTGCCTATTGGGCATTTCATTTGGATGTTTCATAGCAACTGTACATGTCCAAAACCTGCATTTATCATTTCCTTCCACACTTATTTTACCTACTAAGTTCCCTATTCTGAATTTATAGAACATTGAGTAGAGAGCCAACATCTGCTGGATCATGGAAAAAGCAAGACAGTTCCAGAAATATATCTATTTCTGCTTTATTGACTATGCCAAAGCCTTTGACTGTGTGGATCACAATAAACTGTGGAAAATTCTTCAAGAGATGGGAATACCAGACCACCTGACCTGCCTCTTGAGAAACCTGTATGCAGGTCAGGAAGCAACAGTTAGAACTGGACATGGAACAACAGACCAGTTCCAAATAGGAAAAGGAGTACATCAAGTCTGTATATTGTCACCCTGCTTATTTAACTTATATGCAGAGTACATCATGAGAAACGCTGGACTGGAAGAAACACAAGCTGGAATCAAGATCGCCGGGAGAAATATCAATAACCTCAGATATGCAGATGACACCACCCTTATGGCAGAAAGTGAAGAGGAACTCAAAAGCCTCTTGATGAAAGTGAAAGAGGAGAGAGAAAAAGTTGGCTTAAAGCTCAACATTCGGAAAACGAAGATCATGGCAACCAGTCCCATCACTTCATGGGAAATAGATGGGAAAACAGTGGAAACAGTGTCAGACTTTATTTTTCGGGGCTCCAAAATCACTGCAGGTGGTGACTGCAGCCATGAAATTAAAAGACACTTACTCCTTGGAAGGAAAGTTATGACCAACCTAGATAGCATATTCAAAAGCAGAGACATTACTTTGCCAACAAAGGTCCGTCTAGTCAAGGCTATGGTTTTTCCTGTGGTCATGTACGGATGTGAGAGTTGGACTGTGAAGAAGGCTGAGTGCCAAAGAATTGATGTTTTTAAACTGTGGTGTTGGAGAAGACTCTTGAGAGTCCCTTGGACTGCAAGGAGATCCAACCAGTCCATTCTGAAAGAGATCAGCCCTCAATTTCTTTGGAAGGAATGATGCTGAAGCTGAAACTCCAGTACTTTGGCCACCTCATGCGAAGAGTTGACTCATTGGAAAAGACTCTGATGCTGGGAGGGATTGGGGGCAAGAGGAGAAGGGGACGACAGAGGATGAGATGGCTGGATGGCATCACTGACTTGATGGACGTGAGTCTGAGTGAACTCCGGGAGTTGGTGAGGGACACGGAGGCCTGGTGTGCTGCAATTCATGGGGTTGCAAAGAGTCAGACACTACTGAGCGACTGATGTGATCTGATCTGATCTGAAGAGTAGAGACTGTGGAACTAGACAACCAGGATTCAATTCTCACCTCATATTAATTGTGTGACCTTGAACAAATTACTGGACCTCTGTGCCTCAGCTTCCCCATAAGCGAAATGGGGATGATAAAAATAGCAATTACCTCATAAGGATGTTGAACAGGTTAACAAGTTAATATGATTAAATGACTTCAATCAGTGCCCAGCACATGATAAAGCCAGGTAAGTGTTTGTCATTATTGTTGGCAAAATAAGAGAACTTGGACATCACCTGTGACTGTCCCTCATTCTCACATTCCATTTTTTCATCAAGTTCTATTGATTCAGTCTCCTAATATCTCTCCTCTCTCATTGATACCTCCTTAGTTTGATGCCCAAGATCAAGAGTCAGAAAATTTGTTAATGTAAGAGGCCAGTTGGTAAATATCTCAGGCTTTGCAGGTCACAACTACTCAAATCTCCTGAAGTAATAAAAAATATATATATAAATTCATAAATGATTGAGTGTGGCTGTGTTCCAACAAGATTTATTAATGAACACTGAGATTTGAATTTAATGTGCCACGAAATATTATTTTAAAAAGTTTTAAATGTAAAAAATTCTTATTTTGTGTACCATACAAAAATAGGCCTTTGGCCTTTGGTCTGTAATTGCCAACTCCTGGGCAAGATCATTTTTTGATGAGATATTGCAATAACTTCTTAACTGGTCTCTCAGCTTCTGATCTTGTACCCGCTTCTTGCAAAATCTATTTTCTATGATGTCCCATTACTCTTAGGATGACCCTAAGTGTCCATAAAGTCCTTCATATTACATCACTTTTTCTCTTGCACTATATATATTTTAGCCCTACGCAGCTACATGAAGTCTCCCAAATACACAAGCTGTTTCCTCTGGGCCTTAGTACATGCTGTTTCTTCTGTCTAGAGACTCTTCCCGCCTTTCCCACTTTCTCTTACTTCTCCTTCAGGTCACATTTTGTATACCACTTCCTTTATACTTTCCTGAGCTTTGATGTCTAGTTAGGTGTCCCTTACCATGTTTTTCAGTCAGTTCAGTTCAGTTGAGTTGCTCAGTCGTGTCCAACCTTTTGAGATCCCAAGAACTGCAACATGCCAGGCTTCCCTGTCCATCACCAACTCCCAGAGCTCACTCAAATTCATGTCCATCGAGTCGGTGATGCCATCCAACCATCTCATCCTCTGTTGTCCCCTTCTCCTCTCACCTTCAGTCTTTCCCAGAATCAGGGTCTTTTCAAATGAGTCAGTTCTTCGCATCAGGCGGCCAAAGTATTGGAGTTTCAGCTTCAACATCAGTCCTTCCAATGAATATTCAGAACTAATTTCCTTTAGGATGGATTGGTTGGATCTCCTTGCAGCCCAAGGGACTCTCTAGGTCTTCTCCAACACCACAGTTCAAAAGCATCAATTCTTTGGTGCCCAGCTTTCTTTATGGTCCAACTCTCACATCCATACATGACTACTGGAAAACCCAGAGCTTTCACTATATGGAACTTTGTTGGCAAAGTAATTCTGCTTTTTAATACACTGTCTAGGTTTGTCACAGCTTTCCTTCCAAGGAGCAAGTGTTTTTTAATTTCATGGCTGCAGTCACCATCTGCAATGATTTTGGAGCCCAAGAAAATAAATTTTGTCATTGTTTCCATTGTTTCCCCATCTATTTGCCATGTAGTGATGGGACCAGATGCCATGATCTTCATTTTTTAAATGTTGAGTTGTAAGTGAGCTTTTCAATCTCCTTTTTCATTTCATCAAGAGGCTCTTTAGTTCCTCTTTGCTTTCTGCCATTCACAGTTCAGAGTTCAGTCGCTCAGTCGTGTCCAACTCTTTGCGACCCCATGAATTGCAGCACACCAGGCCTCCCTGTCCCTCACCAACTCCCGGAGTTCACTCAGACTCACGTCCATCGAGTCTGTGATGCCATCCAGCCGTCTCATCCTCTGTCATCCCCTTCTCCTCTTGCCCCCAATCCCTCCCAGCATCAGAGTCTTTTCCAATGAGTCAACTCTTCACATGAGGTGGCCAAAGTACTGGAGTTTCAGCTTTAGCATCATTCCTTCCAAAGAAATCCCAGGGCTGATCTCCTTCAGAATGGACTGGTTGGATCTCCTTACAGTCCAAGGGACTCTCAAGAGTCTTCTCCAACACCACAGTTCAAAAGCATCAATTCTTTGGCGCTCAGCCTTCTTCACAGTCCAACTCTCACATCCGTACATGACCACAGGAAAAACCATAGCCTTCACTAGACGGACTTTTGTTGGCAAAGTAATGTCTCTGCTTTTGAATATGCTATCTAGGTTGGTCATAACTTTCCTTCCAAGGAGTAAGTGTCTTTTAATTTCATGGCTGCAGTCACCATCTGCAGTGATTTTGGAGCCCCAAAAAATAAAGTCTGACACTGTTTCCACTGTTTTCCCATCTATTTCCCATGAAGTGATGGGACCGGTTACCATGATCTTTGTTTTCTGAATGTTGAGCTTTAATGAGAGCTTTTCACTCTCCACTTTCACTTTCATCAAGAGGCTTTTGAGTTCCTCTTCACTTTCTGCCATAAGGGTGGTGTCATCTCCATGTCTGATGTTATTGATATTTCTCCCGGCAACCTTGATTCCAGCTTGTGTTTCTTCCAGCCCAGCGTTTCTCATGATGTACTCTGCATATAAGTTAAATAAGCAGGATGACAATATACAGCCTTGACATACTCCTTTTCCTATTTGGAACCAGTCTGTTGTTCTATGTCCAGTTCTAACTGTTCCTTCCTGACCTGCATACAGGTTTCTCAAGAGGCAGGTCAGGTGGTCTGGTATTCCCATCTCTTGAAGTATTTTCCAGTTTATTGTGATCCACACAGTCAAAGGCTTTGGCATAGTCAATAAAGCAGAAATAGATGTTTTTCTGGAACTCTCTTGCTTTTTCCATGATCCAGCGGATGTTGGCAATTTAATCTCTGGTTCCTCTGCCTTTTCTAAAACCAGCTTGAACATCAGGAAGTTCACAGTTCATGGGACATGTATTGCTGAAGCCTGGCTTGGAGAATTTTGAGCATTACTTTACTAGTGTGTGAGATGAGGGCAATTGTGTGGTAGTTTGAGCATTCTTTGGCATTGCCTTTCTTTGGGATTGGAATGAAAACTGACCTTTTCCAGTCCTGTGACCACTGTTGAGTTTTCCAAATTCGCTGGCATATTGAGTGCAGCACTTTCACAGCATCATCTTTCAGGATTTGAAATAGCTCAACTGGAATTAGGGTGGTGTTATCTTCATATCTGAACTTATTGATATTTCTGCTGGTGATCTTGATTCAGCTTGAGCTTCATCCAGCCCAGGATTTTGCCTGATACATTCTGCATGTAAGTTAAATAAGCAGCGTGACAATATACAGCCTTGACATACTCCTTTCCCAATTTGGAACCAGTCCATTGTTCCACGTCCAGTTTTAACTGTTGCTTCTTGACCTGCATACAGATTTCTCAGGAGGCAGTTAAGGTGGTCTGGTATTTCTGTCTCTTTAAGAATTTTCCACAGTTTGTTGTGATTCACACAGTCAAAGGCTTTGGAATAGTCAACAAAGCAGAAAGTGAAAGTTGCTCAGTCATGTCCGACTCTTTGCAACCTCATGGACTATACAGCGCATGGAATTCTCCAGGGCAGAATACTGGAGTGGGTAGACTTCCCAGGGGATCTTCCCAGCCCTGGGATTGAACTCAGGTCTCCACATTGCAAGTGGATTCTTTACCAGCTGAGCCACAAGGGAAGCCCCAATAAAGCAGAAATAGATGTTTTCCTGGAACTCTCTTGCTTTTTCTGTGATCCAAGAGATGTTGGCAATTTGATCTCTGGTTCCTCTTCCTTTTCTAAATCCAGCTTGAACATCTGGAAGTTCTTAGTCATGTACTGCTGAAGCCTCGCTTGGAGAATTTTGAGTATTACTCTGCTAGCATGTGAGATGAGTGCAATTATGTGGTAGTTTGAACATTCTTTGGCATTGCCTTTCTTTGGGGCTTGAATGAAAACTTTTCCAGTCCTGTGGACACTGCTGAGTTTTCCAGATTTGCTGGGATTTTGAGTGCAGCACTTTCACAGTATCACCTTTTAGAATTTGAAATAGCTCAACTGGAATTCCATCACCTTCACTAGCTTTGTTCATAGCAATGCTTTCTAAGGTCCACTTGACTTTGCATTCCAGAATGTATGGCTCCAGGTGAGTGATCACATCTTTGTGACTATCTGGGTCATGAAGATCTTTCTTGTATAGTTTTGTGTATTCTTGCCACTTTTTCTTAATATTTTCTGCTTCTGTTAGGTCCATACCGTTTATGTTCTTTTTTGTGCCCACATTTGCATGAAGTGTTCTCTTGGTATCTCTATTTTTCTTGAAGAGATCTCTAGTCTTTCCCATTCTATTGTTTTCCTCTATTTCTTTGCACTGATCATTGAGGAAGGCTTTCTTATCTCTCCTTGGTATTCTTTGGAACTCTGCATTCAAATGGATATATCTTTCCTTTCTCCTTTGCCTTTCCCTTCTCTTCTTTTCTCAGCTATTTGTAAGGCCTCTTAAGACAACCATTTTGCCTTTTTGCATTTATTTTTCTTGGGGATGCCCAAGAAAAATAAATGGAAAAAAGCAAAATGGTTGTCTTGATCACTGCCTCCTGTACAGTGTTAGGAACCTCTGTCCTTAGTTCTTCAGGCACTCTATCTATCAAATCTAATCCCTTGAATCTTTGGCAGGATAGAAGGACATGCACTCTTCTTTTCCTGCAAGAACTCCAAAATTGCAACTCACTGCTGAACAACCATCAGCAAGAGAATGTTGAATCCCTCCAAAAAGATACCCCACATCCAAGGCAAAGGAGAAGACAGTTGGAGGGGTGAAATCACGTTTAGAATCAAACCCCATACCTGGCAGAGATATTTGGAGGGCTCAAACAAGGCCTTGTGTGCACTAGAACCCAGGAACCCGACACAGACTGAGTTAAACCTGCCTTTGAGTGTTTGCGCGTCTCCTGTGGAGGCTCAGGTCAGCACTGGCTTGCTGTGGGTACAGGGGCTCTGGCTGCAGCAGATCTGGGACATGTAGCATGTAGCATAAGCGGTCTTGGAGGAGGTTGCCATTAGCTCCACCATAAAGCTGTCAAGCAGACAACCCACAAATTGCAGAATAACTGTACCAAAGAAATTCTCACACTGTTAATTAATAAAGTTCTAGGACCCACAACAGAGTTTTCAACCTGGGTATCCAGCAGAGGGACTGAGAATCCCCAGGAAATTTGATTTTGGAGGCCAGTGGGATTTGATGATAGAACTTCCACAGGACTGAGGAAACAGACTCTTGGAGGGCACAAATAAAACCTTGTGTGTACCAGGAGCCAGGAGAAAGGTGCAGTGTTCCCACAAGAGACTGAGTCAGACTTTCCTGTGAGTGTCCAGCAGTCTCCTGCAGAGGTGTGGGTCAACAGTAGCCTGCTGAGGAGTCAGGGGCACTGAATACAACAGTGGGAACATAAGTCCTTTTGAAGGAGGTCACCATTACTGTTATTACCCCTACCATAGTTTGGCCTCAGGCCAAACAATAAGGAGGGAACACAGCCCCACCCATCAATAGAAAATTGGATTAAAGATTTACTGGCATGGCCCCACTCATCAGAACAAGACCCAGATTCCTCTATAGTCAGTCTCTCCCATGAGGAAGCTTCTACAAGTTTCTTATACTTATCCATCAAAGGGCAGACAGAATGAAAACCATGATCACAGAAAACTAACCAGACTGATCACATGGATCATAGCCTTGTCTAACTCAGTGAAACTATGAGCCATGCTGTATAGGGCCACCCAATATGCACGGGTCATAATAGAGAGTTCTGACAAAACGTGGTCCACTGGAGAAAGGAATGGCAAACCACTTCAGTCTTCTTGCCTTGAGATCCCCATGAACACTATGAAAAAGCAAAAAGATATAACATTGAAACATGAACTCCCCAGATTGGTAGGTGCCCAATATGCTACCGGACAAGAGTGGAGAAATAACTCCAGAAAGAATGAAGAGACAGAGCTAAAGCAAAAACAACACCCAGCTGTGGATGTGACTGGTGATGGAAGTAAAGTCCAATGCTGTAAAGAGCAATATTGCATAGGAACCTGGAAGATTATGTCCATGAATCAAGGTAAATTGGAAGTGGTCAAACAGGAGGTGGCAAGAGTGAACATTGACATTTTAGGAATCAGTGAACTATAATGGACTGGCCTGGGCAAATTTAATTCAGATGACCATTACATCTACTACTGTGGGCAAGAATCCCTTAGAAGAAATGGAATAGCCTTGACAGTCAACAAAAGAATCCAAAATGCAGTACTTGGGTGCAGTCTCAAAAATAACAGAATGATCTCTGTTCGTCTCCAAGGCAAACCATTCAATATCATGGTAATCCAAGTCTATGCCCCAAACACTAATGCCAAAGAAGCTGAAGCTGAATGGTTCTATGATGACCTACAAGACCTTCTAGAACTAACCCCCGCAAAAGACGTTCTTTTCATTATAGGGGATTGGAATGCAAAAGTAGGAAGTCAAGAGTACCTGGAGTAACAGGCAAATTTGTCCTTGGAATACAAAATGAAGCAGGGCAAAGGCTAACAGAGTTTTGCCAAGAGAATGCACTGGTCATAGCAAACACCCTCTTCCAAAAACACAAGAGAAGACTCTACACATGGACATCACCAGGAGGTCAATATTGAAATCATATTGATTATATTCTTTGCAGCTGAAGATGGAGAAGCTCTATACAGTCAGCACAAACAAGACCAGGAGTTGACTGTGGCTCAGATCATGAACTCCTTATTGCCAAATTCAGACTTAAATTGAAGAAAGTAGGGAAAACCACTAGACCATTCAGGTATGACCTAAATCTCATGTTTTTACAGCACCATATTGAAGTACTTGTCTCATTGCATTATAACTGTATATTCATTTCTGTCTTAGCTGGTAGACTGGAACTCCTGAGACTGTGTTTTTCACCTGTGTACTCATAATACCTATGTTAGAATTACATTTGATGACTATATGACTCTCCATGGTAACCCTTCAAGGTAAGTATTTTTACCCCCATTTTACAGATGAGAAGACTAAAGCCCAGAGAGCTTGGATATTTTCCCCAAATCTACACAGTAAATATTGGAATAAAGATTTCATACTAATATCACTACCCCATGCCACCCCCCAAAACACAGGAATAACAAGAATGTTTGGCTCAACTTCAGGTTAGAAAGCTTTTTTAAACTTTTTTTTTTTAATTGCAGTACAGTTAATTTACAATTTGTGTTAATTTAGTTTCAGATGTACAGCATACATACATACATACATACATATATAAAACAGGTTAGAAATCTTCATTCTTAGCCTGTTTTTTGTCTTTAAGTTGCAAATACCATGTTTTTCCAATTTTATTGAGAAATCATTGACACACATAACTGTGTAAGTTTAAAGTATATAGCAAGATGGTTTGATTTACATATGTCATGAACCGATTACAATAGGTTCAATTATCATTCATCTTCTCATATAGATACAATAAGAAAAAATAAATAAGAAAAAAGGAAAACATTTTCTCCCCATAATGAGAAATCTTAGGGTTTAGTCTCTTAACACATTTCCTATTTATTATATATCAGTGTTAGTTATAGTCATCATATTGTACATTACATCCCTAGAGCTTATTTATCTTATAACTGAGAGTTTGTACCTTTTGACTACATTTCTCCAATACTCTCTCTTCCCACCCATCACCCCTAGTAACCACAAATCTGATATATTTTTCTGAGTTTTTATTTTCAGATTCCATATATAAATGAGATCATACAGTATTTGTCTCTCTGTTTGACTTATTTCTGACAGAGAGCATAATGCCTTCAGCATAACGCCTTCAGGGTCTATCCATGTTGTCACAAATGGTAGGATTTTCTTGTTGTTTGTTTTTTTTAATGGCTGAATAATTTTGCATTGTATATATGCCAGAACTTCTTTATCCATTTATCCATGGATGGAGAGTTAGCTTGTTTTCATGTCTTGGCCATTGTAAATAATGCTGCAGTGAACATGGAAGTGCAGCTATCTTTTTGAGTTAGTGTTTTCATTTCCTTTGGATGTATTCCCAGAAGTGGGATTGCTGGATCATATGGTAGTTCTATTTTTTATGTTTTGAGGATCCTCCATACTGTTTTCCACAGTGTCTGTACAAATTTAGAATCCCACCAACAGTGCACCTGGGTTCCCTTTTTTCCTTACATCCACACCAGCATTTGTTATTTATTGTCATCTTGATGATGGCCATTCTAACAGACTTGAGGTGATATATCACTGGAGATTCAATTTGCATTTTCTCTAATGACTAGTGATGCTGAGCATCTTTTCTTGTACCTCTTGACCTTCTGTATATCTTATTTGGAGAAATATCTATTCAGGTCCTTTGCCCATTTTTATTTATTTATATTTTTTTGCCCATTTTTAAATTGGATTTTTTCTTTTGTGTTATATAAGTTCTTTTTATATTTTGGATAGTTAACCCCTTGCCAGATAAATGGTTTGCAAATATTTTTTCTCATCCCACAGGCTATCTTTTCAGTTTGTTGATGGTTTCTTCTTCTGTGCAGAGCTTTTTAGTTTGATATAGTCCCTTGTTTATTTTGCTTTTGTTGATTGTGACTTAGACGTCATATCCAAAAGATCTTTGCTGAGACCAATATGAAGGCCCTTTATTCCTATGCTTACTTCTAGGAGTTTCACAGTTTCTGGTCTTACATTTAAGTCATTAATCCATTTTGAGTTAAGTGTTATAAGAAATGAATTCAGTTTCATTCTTTCACATGTGAGTATCCAGTTATCTCAGCACCATTTATTAAAAAGACTTGTATTTTTTCCAGAGTATTCTTGGCCCCCTTTTCAAATATTAGTTGACCATATATGCTTAGGTTTATTTCTTGGCTCTTGATTCTGTTCCATTGGTTTAGTTGTCTGTTTTTATGCCAGTACTATACTGTTTTGATGACTATAGCTTTATAGTATAGCTTGAAATCAAGAAGTGTGATGCCTCCTGCTTTGTTCTTCTTTCTCAGGAGTTCTTTGGCTCCTTAGGATCTTGCGTGGTTCAAAGATCATTTTTTAAGCCTTGTTGTTCAGGAGTGTCTCCTAAGATATCTTTACAGATCTCATTTTATCTAAGAGATATACCCTTTTAGAAACAATTTCTGAAATCCCGTTTTTCCTTTCCCTAAGCAGTTCCCTCTTTCATTTCACACAGCAGCAATTCCAAACTCTCATTACTCTCTCAGTGAAATTTTCTTGCTACCTTCCCTAATACTAAAATTTTGAACAATCAAACTTAGGACTAAGGCTCTTTTAGTCCTACCTTCTTGACTCAACCTGCTTGACTAGAGAACTGTCTCAATCATGTAATGCTAAACCCTGTACAGTAAGTTGGTGGCCCTGATACTAGCAAACTTCAAGTAGTACCATATGCCATATGGAACAGGTGGGAATTGTAAAGAGACATAAATTGTCCTAAGACAAACAGGGATCTTAGATAATGGTCACATGGAAGCCCCCAGGGACAAATGGGCTGTGTTCCAAAAATTCAATTTTAAACTGACTGTTTGGAATGCAGAACACGTTTTCCCTTAGAAACAATGCTATGAATAATTGCAACTATTCTCTCAGGGAAGTCTACAGAAGCTTGTTTAACCCATAGTGTAACAGAAATATCTGCTAAGATATTTTAGATTTGCAACAAGTGCATCCCTAAATCCTTGCCACTCTGAATTATAAATTAGCTTTTTACATAGCTGCCACCCCAATAAGACTGTGAACTCTTTGAGGGCTGGAAACTGTTGAATTATTCATTTTTGTATTTTGAATGCCTGGCATATAACTGGCAATAAATGTTGATTGCATAAATGAATGGACAAATTTAATAGGCATTTGAATAGTGTTAAAAGTGTCTTAAGGAATAAAAACAGTAACATTTAGTGGGTACCTTAATATGTGTCTGGCACTGTGCTAGTCAGATGACCAATAAAGCAGCTGCTTTGCTTAGGCTAGAGTTAGAGATGAAGAAACTGAAGGCAATTTTAATATTTGAGACATAAATAGGTGCTGGACTTGCTAAATAAATGTTTTGGATGAAGTGAATGGATATATGTATTGATTTGGAAAAAATTTCATTGAAAAATAACAGAAGTTGATATGCAAAGGGATATGTGTCTTTTGAAGGGCTACATTTTTTTTGTTTTTTTAATATTTATTTGGTCATGCTGGGTCTTCAGCTGCACCACTCAGGATCTTTAGTTGTGGCATGTGGGATTTAGTTTCCTGACCAGTGACTTAACCCCAGACTCTCTGCATTGGGAGCATGCATTCCTAGCCACTGGACCACTAGGGAAGTCTCACTGAGGGGCTACTTTTGAGGAGGAGATAGGTATGAACACAGCTAAAGAGGAGCAGATGGAAGATGAAGTTTGGTAACAGTCAGAAAGGAGTGGATGGAAAGAGCAGGATTGGTTTTGATTAAGCCCTACTGGGCTTAAGTCCATCTGGCTTACTGTTCCTCATAAAGTGATATTTGCTCTGGCCAATCTTCAAAGACTTCTTGTGAGTTATATTAAGCTATTATCACTTTCCATAGATGGAGGTTAATTGGATTGATTTCTTTCCACAACAGTAGATGAAGCACTTGTTAAAATTTGGTAGGGATGATGTCTCAGTGAGCCTAGGCTGCTATCACACAAAATAAACTGAAACTTAGTGGCTTAGACAATATTTATTTCTACAATTCTGGATGTTGAAAGTGTGAGATCAAGGTGCCAGCATGATTACCTGGCAAGGGCCCTCTTTTGGGTTAAAGATGGTTTATGTCCTTGTTGTATTCTCACATGACAGAATGAGAGAGTTCTTTGGGGTTCTTTTCATAAGGGCTGCTGCTGCTAAGTCACTTCAGTCGTCTCCGACTCTGTGCGACCCCAGAGACGGCAGCCCACTAGGCTCCCCCATCCCTGGGATTCTCCAGGCAAGAACACTGGAGTGGGTTGCCATTTCCTTCTCCAATACATGAAAGTGAAAAGTGAAAGTGAAGTCGCTCAGTCATGTCCGACTCTTTGGGACCCCATGGACTGCAGCCTACCAGGCTTCTCCGTCCATGGGATTTTCCAGGCAAGAGTACTGGAGTGGGGTGCCATTGCCTTCTCCGTTCATAAGGGCACTAATCCCATTCATAAGGGCTCTATCCTCATGACCTAATTATTTCCCAAAGCCCCATCTTCTAATACTATCACACTGTAGGTTAAGATTTATATATATAAATTTGAGTTGGGAACTTCTCTGGTAGTGCAATGGATAAGAATCTGCCTGCCAATGGCAGAGGACACGGGTTTGATTCCTGGTCTAGGAAGATTTCACATGCTTCAGGGCAACTAAGCCCTAAGCCACAACTACTGTGGTCCAACTATTGAAGCTCATGTGCCTAGAACCTGGGTTTCACAACAAGAGAAGACACCCCAATGAGAAGCCCGTGCATGGCAACGAATAGTAGCCCCCACTTGCCACAACTAGAGAAGGCCCCGCATGCAGCAAAGACCCAGCGCAACCAAAAATAAAAATAAATAAATAAAATTATCAAAAAATAAATAAATTTGGGTTGGGGAGGAAGACATAGACAACCGATGGTTACAGGACAGAAGGTCCTGGAGCAGAGATACTAGGTAGTCAGGGAGAATGTATCCCGGGAAGGTGAGAGAGGGAATATCATCTCCAAATAGATTTTGGTTTTGGAAGGAGAAGGCAGAGGGAGGAGGGTGAAATAGGAGGAGGAAAGAAGGCAAAATCTTTTCCACAATTTTGTAAAGGGCTTAACCCCTCAGAAAATCCCTTTAACTTATTGCCAGCTTGATCTCTGTTCACTGAAAGTATAACTACAACTACTTCTGCATTAATTTTATTGTCCTCAAAGTGCTAGATGACTATCAATAAATACTTGTTTGATTATTCCTAGTGTTTTAAATCAGTCCACACTCTGGCTTTACTAATGATCTTAGAATTGACATTGATCGAGCTGAAGTAAGAACTATCTTTAAATTTAGAAGACATTTTATGTTTTTCTCCAAGGAGAAGCAAACATTTGTCCATGCCTATTATTCACCACACAATGTACTGGGGTGTTTACTTACATTATCACATTTCTAGTAATTCATCATTATTTTAACAATTACTTAGTAGCCATTAAATTGAAGAAAGTAGGGAAAACCACTAGACCATTCAGGTATGACCTAAATCAAATCCCTTATGATTATACAGTGGAAGTGAGAAATAGATTTAAGGGCCTAGATCTGATAGATAGAGTGCCTGATGAACTATGGAATGAGGTTCGTGACATTGTACAGGAGACAAGGATCAAGACCATTCCCAGAGAAAAGAAATGCAAAAAAGCAAAATGGCTGCCTGGGGAGGCCTTACAAATAGCTGTGAAAAGAAGAGAAGCGAAAAGCAAAGGAGAAAAGGAAAGATATAAGCATCTGAATGCAGAGTTCCAAAGAAGAGCAAGAAGAGATAAGAAAGCCTTCTTCAGCGATCAATGCAAAGAAATAGAGGAAAACAATAGAATGGGAAAGACTAGGGATCTCTTCAAGAAAATCAGAGATACCAAAGGAACATTTCATGCAAAGATGGGCTCGATAAAGGACAGAAATGGTATGGACCTAACAGAAGCAGAAGATATTAAGAAGAGGTGGCAAGAATACACAGAAGAACTATACAAAAAGATCTTTTGTCGTGACCCAGATAATCACGATGGTGTGATCACTGACCTAGAGCCAGACATCCTGGAATGTGGAGTCAAGTGGGCCTTAGAAAGCATCACAATGAACAAAGCTAGTGGAGGTGATGGAATTCCAGTTGAGCTATTTCAAATCCTGAAAGATGATGCCGTGAAAGTGCTGCACTCGATATGCCAGCAAATGTGGAAAACTCAGCAGTGGCCACAGGACTGGAAAAGGTCAGTTTTCATTCCAATCCCAAAGAAAGGCAATGCCAAAGAATGCTCAAACTACCACACAATTGCACTCATCTCACACGCTAGTAAACTAATGCTCAAAATTCTCCAAGCCAGGCTTCAGCAATATGTGAACCGTGAACTTCCTGATGTTCAAACTGGTTTTAGAAAAGGCAGAGGAACCAGAGATCAAATTGCCAACATCCGCTGGATCATAGAAAAAGCAAGAGAGTTCCAGAAAAACATCTATTTCTGCTTTATTGACTATGCCAAAGCCTTTGACTGTGTGGATCACAATAAACTTTGGAAAATTCAAGAAATGGGAATACCAGACCACCTGATCTGCCTCTTGAGAAATTTGTATGCAGGTCAGGAAGCAACAGTTAAAACTGGACATGGAACAACAGACTGGTTCCAAATAGGAAAAGGAGTTAGTCAAGGCTGTATACTGTCACCCTGCTTATTTAACTTATATGCAGTGTACATCATGAGAAACGCTGGACTGGAAGAAACACAAGCTGGAAGCAAGATTGCCAGGAGAAATATCAATAACCTCAGATATGCAGATGACACCACCCTTAGGGCAGAAAGTGAAGAGGAACTCAAAAGCCTCTTGATGAAAGTGAAAGTGGAGAGTGAAAAAGTTGGCTTAAAGCTCAACATTCAGAAAACGAAGATCATGGCATCTGGTCCCACCACTTCATGGCAAATAGATGGGGAAACAGTGGAAACAGTGTCAGACTTTATTTTTCGGGGCTCCAAAATCACTGCAGATGTGAACTGCAGCCATGAAATTAAAAGATGCTTACTCCTTGGAAGGAAAGTTATGACTAACCTAGATAGCATATTGAAAAGCAGAGACATTACTTTGTCAACAAAGGTCCGTCTAGTCAAGGCTATGGTTTTTCCTGTGGTCATGTATGGATGTGAGAGTTGGACTGTGAAGAAGGCTGAGCGCCAAAGAATTGATGCTTTTGAACTGCGGTGTTGGAGAAGACTCTTGAGAGTCCCTTGGACTGCAAGGAGATCCAACCAGTCCATTCTGAAGGAGATCAGCCCTGGGATTTCTTTGGAAGGAATGATGCTAAAGCTGAAACTCCAGTACTTTGGCCACCTCATGTGAAGAGTTGACTCATTGGAAAAGACTCTGATGCTGGGAGGGATTGGGGGCAAGAGGAGAAGGGGACGACAGAGGATGAGATGGCTTGATGGCATCACTGACTCAATGGACGTGAGTTCAAACTCCGGGAGTTGGTGATGGACAGGGAGGCCTGGCGTGCTGCGATTCATGGCGTCGCAAAGAGTTGGAGAGGACTGAGCGACTGATCTGATCTGAGTAGCCATTACATGTCAAACCCTGTGCTTGGCAATGATGATAAAGGCAGAGAGAGAAGAGCAGAAAACTGCTCTTCAAATGGTTCTAGCATAATAGGGAGAAGATAGGACTAAATCAACAACTGTCACTTAGTATGATAAATGCAATCAAAGAGGTAAGCCCTTGGAAATCTTGAAAGACAGAAAAGGGGAGCTTTAATTCAAAATGGATAGGAAAAACGATAATAAGAAGGAAACAAGTATTTGTTGTTTGTCTGAAAGGAAAATTTAAGTGCCAAGAGGAGTCTAAGGAGCCATGACTAAATGTTATGTGCTATCCTTGATGGCATCCCAGATCAAGAAAGGAACATTAGGGGAAAACTGAAGAAAAATGAATAAAATATGGATTTTAATTAATAATAATGTATTACTATTGGTTCATTGATTGTGACAAATGCACAATACTAAGCTCTTACTAACAGAGGAAATTGGATGTAGAATATAGGAGAACTGTCTGTACTATCTGTGCAATAATTCTGTAAATTCAAAACTTTTCAAATTAAAAGTTAAGTAATTTTTAAAACTGGCATTTTGTATTTTTGTCAGATCTGGCAACCCTAACAGTTTTACTTCCAAATAATAATTAAACACAAAATATGAAAAAAAACTACCTTAAGTTGATAGTTTAAGATTTAAGTTACATATGAATTCTCCTAAATATTTGATCCAGGCACTTCTTTTAATATAAACAGTTCATTTGTTTTCTTTTCAGGCAAACCTCAGACAAATAAATAGTTATTATACAAGGAATGTATTTCAGTGTGGAGATGCTTTGCCTCTGAGTGTCATAGCCTATCAGTATTTGCAACCAATTTCAAAAGCTAAAAAAAACTGCCTCTTCTTTCTCTTTCACACACTCACACATGAACCATTAATAGAATTAATTATTCTATTATTCTTAATTATTATTCTATTAATTATTCTTAATCTGATGTGCACATCTCAAGAGATTTTAAAAAATCCGTTTATGCGAAAATCAGCAAGGTTAAGGCCCTGCAAGTAATCACTTGTCTAGGGTGACCGCTAACTTGTACTGTCTGAATGGAAACAGTGCTGATCATTTCACTCTCCGTGTTGGTCCTCTGGGGAAGAACAACCTGTGTGTTGTAGAAGAACTTGAGTCTGGAATAAAAATAGAACTGTATATTAAAACAGTTTCATTTGAAGGTGAGCTTAGAAAAGATTTATTTAAGAGAAAAGGAAGACCAGACTTTTAAAAGAGAGTGAATTTTATAAACTATTTGTCATTTTCTAGATAAGATAACCAAATACATTTTGCACAGCTTTCTTTCACAAAATTAGGAAAATAGATTATTTTTAACACTTCGTACTAATAGTATGCTAGTGCTTCCAAAGAAAATGTCCTCAAATGGTAATAGAATTTATCAGAGGTTATATGGGTTCTGTTGCTACCTTAACTCTTCATTTCTACTCTAAGTGGCAAGCCTCTAAAACAAAAATGTTTTTGTCACAAAAGATTTACATACGTCATAAATCTTCGTTTGCAGACATGTTTAGAGCATTTACTAAGCGCAAAAAGTTATGCTGAAGAGCTTTGGTGTATCCAGAGATAATGATTCCTACGCTGTTTCTATTTTTAAAGACGGTTTTGTTCTTTTGGAGGGGAGGGGAGTCAGACGTTAAATTAGGGTTTTGTTTTTACCTCACTGACCTTGGTCTCCTGCAAAAACAGGTCAAAACTTACTTTAAAAAACAGGTAATACTTTCAAGGATTTAGGTTCTAAAGCAGGACCATGGGTTCTTTATCTGTTCATACAGAAGGCGAGGTCTGTTAAAGGACAGAAAAAGAGATTAGTTTTGTTGTTTAATTGGATTCCTGTGGAGAGCTCAGTGCCCTGGAAGGCTGGTCTGCTCACGTCCGTCGTTCTCCAAGCACTAGGAGAAAGAGCCCGCTCTGACGGGTAGACAAGGTGGGTGCGGGCACCACCGCTTCAGACGGCCTGCTCCGGCCTTAGAGGCCTCAGGGTGCCGTCGACGTGGGCCGCGGCCTCTAAAGAGCCCACGCCGCCCGAACGCCCGCGGGGCGCGCGGCCACGTCGCTCGCCACCTCCCTTCTGAGCCGGGCGGGTGCAGGCGAGCAGCGGCAGCGCCCTTTCGGCCGTCTGGAAGCTCGGTTCCAGGAGAAAGGCCGCGAGGGCGGGGCTTGGGGCGGTGCGGAGCTTTCTCCTCACCTCGCGGTCAGCCCGGGCGAGGAGAGGCCGCGTGGGGCCAGGGCGGAGCGTCACATGGCGCGACCCAGCCGGGGCTCCGCGTTGGCGGTCACCGAGGAAGCTGTGTAGTGCGGGAAGCCTACAACCCACACCGAGGAAGGATGGGTCAACTAACGAATGTTTCACCACAGCCCACACGCCTAAGAGGGAATTTGAGAGCGCATGGGGGAGGGGTGGGGAGAGCAGGCGGTTCACCAAGAGCACGCTCCGTACAGAGAGCAGTAAAGTGGAGAGTCAGGCATGCGCAATGAGCTCAGGGTGGGTTGGCAGCGGGGAGGGGCTGGTGTGAGCGGGCTGATGTGTTTATCCGGTTTTCTGGGTGGGCGCTCAAAGCGCACGCGTCAGGGCAAAAGGCGGCGGAGCTGGGTACTGGAATGCGCATGCGCCGAGCGAGCCGGTAGCTCTGGGAGGGTGTGGAGGGGGCTCTTAGAGGAGAAGCAGGGGAAAAGGGAAGCGAAGGGAAAGGAAAGGGCGGGGGGAGGGGTGAGAACGTGGTCTGCGCATGCGTGCGAGCACTAGCGACGACGGCGGCGGGGGAGTCTCGGGGATGACAGTGGCTTTGCCCGTTGGGGTAACGGTCGTCGTCGCCGGCAGGGCCTGAGGCGCCGCACAGCCCGCGGGATCCATTAAGGCCGCAGCAGCCCGGGCCCTACCGAGCTAGAGTGGCGCGTGGAGTCGGGGTGAGGGCGGCGAGGCACGAGGGGAGGGGCCTGCGGCGGGGCCTTGCCGTGTGCGCTGGGCGGCGGCGGGGCCTGTCGGTGTGAGCGCTCGCCTCAGCCGCGGCCGGCCGGGCGTCGTGGGCGGTGGCGGCCGTGGTGCTTGGCGGAGGAGGCGTCCGTGTGTGTGGCGCGGAGAAGATGGCCGGGCAGTGAGGGGGCGGCGCTTGCGCCTGGTGACCTCGGAGTGAGCGACTGAGGAGCGAGGGGCGCCGCCGCGGCCCGGCCGGGCCTGCTCCCCGCCCCCTCCCGCCGCCGCCGGCCCGCGCACTTCCTCCCCGGCCCTCCCCTCTCGGGCGGGGGCCTCCCCTAGCCGCTTCGCCACCTCAGGGAACAGCCGGGCTCTAACCGCCGGGGCGGAGAGCCAGGCTCAGTCCGGACCCCGCGTCCGATATGGAGAGAGCGGCGGCGGTCTCCGTCAGCCGCAGCAGCAGCGTTCGCCGCCGCCCCGGCTCGGTGCACTAGATCCAGGAAGCCGACGCCCGCGCTGCCGTCCTTGCCGTCGCCGCTGCCTCCACGCCGGGCGCTGTGATGGAGTAAGGGCCCCGCAACCCGTGAGAAGCGTGCCCGCCTCTCGGACCGGGCCGGGGCCTGCTGCCGCGCCCGCCAGCCCGACCACAGGAGGTGCCTCCGCGTCCAGGGATGCAGCTCGAGCGCAGGCCGCCCGCCGAGCCGTGGGGCTAGACTGAGCGCCGCCTCCGCCGCGTTCTGCGCCCCGCGGCCGCCCGGGACGAACTCGAACGCTGGTTTCTCCCTCGCTCTTTTTTTTTTTTTCCTACTCGGTCTGCAAGTCTCAGGGACGGAGGAGGGGCGCCAGGGCCCCATGTGTGGGAGGACTGCTTCAGCTCCACAAACTTGTACGGATTTTGGTTACTACTTTGGCCAGTGGTTCTGCCCCGATTTCCTCCGAATTGTTACAAACTCGCTGTTGTTCCCTGGCTGCTTACAAAGTTGGATCCGGAATTTCTCTTCACCCGGGAGCCAACGGTGTCGAAGCGTCTGCAATGAACCCGGTGAATGCTACTGCTCTCTACATTTCCGCGAGCCGCCTAGTGCTCAACTACGACCCCGGAGACCCCAAGGCGTTTACAGAGATTAACAGGCTCTTGCCTTACTTCCGACAGTCCCTCTCGTGCTGCGTTTGCGGTGAGACGCTTTTTATTGTTCCCTTTTCAATGCTGGTTTAAAAAAAAAAAACAACACTCCGGGCGATGGTAACAGGAAAGGTTTGACGGCCGGGTAGTTTGTATTAAGCTTTTGTTACTTGTGTGGTAGTGCAAGGTCTTTAGTTTTGAAACTCGCCAGAGGACTTTTGCCCGGCATTTGAGATAGAACCTTCTAAACCGCCCTGTACGGCGGCCTCAATGTTCAAAACTGTTTAATTCGCCTTAAGTCAGCTCAGTACCATTTCTGGTGGTGGGTTTTTGTTGTCTTCCCGCCCCCCCCCCCCCCCCCCCGAAAGAGGGAAAATCATGCATGCTGCTGCCTTAAAAAAATTTTTTTTTTTTTTTACTGTTTCGATAACAGAACTGACAAAACACCTACCTTGGTTAAACCTGGTTTACACATGTACATGTGGCGTGTTTGCATTTCTCCAAACGTGTTAGGTGTGGACGATGGTATAGCGGGTGAACTCGCTGCGGAACTTTCCCCCCAGGTTCTTTTAATGCTTTGACAGCTTGACGGTAAACAATGATCCAGGGCAGACTGATGGTACTAAGTGCTTTTTAGCTAGTGGGGTTTTTACAGGATTACGTTTTCTTTGGCTTTACTTTATCTTGGCTTGGTAGAAAGTGATTTTAGGTGTTTTTGTTCAAGAAGTATTAGTTCGTGCTGGGCAGGATATTTTCCAAGTTATTTTTGAGAGATGAAGTTGTCTAATATTAGTGTTTCCAAAATGGTAATAACTTGTGATTATTATCGAAGTGATTGAAACTTATTTTTCAAAAACACACCTAGACTGAAAACTTATTAATATAAAGGAAAGGGCAACTGGCAGAACCAAAACAAAATAGTAATACTCCACATTCTTATTTCTCCAAAACTTCTGAGGTTTTGTTGATCCTCTTGTTTAGTCAGAATTTGAGAAATTCGGTCGTTTCAGGCTTTTACTTAAAGATAAATTTTGCGACTGTAGTGGCTGAAGGGAGAAATAGTATTCATCTGAGATTCAACATTTTCTGTATAGCTCTGGGGCAAAGCACGGAAGGAGGGTGCAGAAAAGGTGAAGAGGTGTTTTTTTTTTTTTTGCACGTCAGGTACTTAATTTAATCTCATAGACATTTAAGTAACAGTGTTCGAATGTGATTAAGTGCTACGCTCACTGGTAACGGAGACTTAACCTTTATAGAGAAGCAGTTGCCCTGGGTAAATCAGGTAACTGCCCCCGGACCTCAGTTTCTTAACGTGTAAAATGAGAGCTTTGGGCTAGATTCACAGTTTCCTTTCTGCTCATATTTTACAAATATAAGAATTTGCTTGATTTCAGCGTTCTATCCCACCTCATTCTCCCTCTCTTTTTTGTATGGAGTACTTTATTTTATGCCTTCACAGCTTTTGATAGTCCGTGGAATGAGGAGATGGGGCTGCTGTAACAACTTTTTACACAAACTTTTCTGGGAGTGGGGATTGCTACTGTGGTAATGTAGAGGGCATAAGCCAGCCCATCCTGGCCTGCTAGAACTGCAATAAAGAGTGATGTCATAATCCAGGTAACACTTGAATATCTGGTAGGTCTCCTTTTTACAAGATAGAGGGAACTTAGCTCTCTAAGAGGGAAATGGTAGTTTTGAAATAGTGTAGGTGCTTGGTTCTTATTAGTAACTTCAGGACAGTTGTGGTCTAATTGAACATTTTCTAGAGTCTAACCTGGATTTTAAAAAATGTTATTAAAGCTACATTAGAACCTTTTTTAAAAACCAGTTTGACTACTGAAAAAGGAAGTTTTCTGACATTGGGGCTTGGTATTATTCCTTTTTCAAATGTCTCTTTCCCATCATTCTATGGGAGAGATTTGTGGGTTCTACTTTGCCTTTATAATTAAGTAGCCTGCATAAAATTTCAGCATTATAGGTGTAGGTTCAGTTTTTTCCCCTTATCTCTTTGGATGTAAGTCTGTGGTTATCAAGAGATGGGGAAAAAAAATTGTTATTTGTATTCAGAGCCAACATTTTTCATTTTTGTACCAGATACTATCCTAGACCCTTTCTTCTTAGCTGAAAAGTAGTTATTTCAATTAACAGGGCATGTGCAGTCTTACTTAATAAGGATAAACAGATATGTAAAAACTAAGTTTAATTCTCTTGGTGCTTTAAATAGGAAGTTTGTTTAAGTATGTCCTTCAGTGTCTGACCCAGTCCTACCTTTTCAGCTTTGTATTCAATTGCCCTCATATATAATTTCAGTCAGTTTAGTATTTTTGTCTTTTCAAACGTACATACCGTATGACTTCCTCCTCTTTTCCCCACCTTTGCACTCTGAAGTTCCTTCTACCTAATATTTCTATTCTGTATGGTCTAAATCCCTCCTTAGTGAATTCTTTGTTCTAATCATAGGCACTTTGAACTCTTGTAGAGCAGTTTTTATATAAAATTATTCTATCTTAGGGTAAATACTAAGTTTTTGTACATTTTTTGTGTTCCTTTTGCCTCATTCTTTCCTATCCAGTGACTTAGTTGCATGTAGGTGTTTATGACAGACTCAGAGGAAGAAAGTGAGGAGGTGGGGAGGTAAAATCCTAACTTTGTTACTTTGCTGTCTAGGCAAGTTATTTTAACTTTTCACCTGAATTTCCTCTATGTACAGAAGGGGATAGTCAGGCCTTCTTTAAGTTTTGTTTCTCCAAATCTGTGTTATATGTGAGTTTATTTTTAAGGGGGAAAAGCCTTTTGAACCCATGAGAACAAGTGTGTGGACTTGGCTGTCTGGCTTGGCATCCTGCTCTTGTAGAGAGGTAGACAAAGGTAGGGGGAAGTGAGAGATTGAACTATCAGTTCAAATATAGTGAGTGAGTGAAAGTTGCTCAGTCGTGTCCTACTCTTTGCGAACCCATGGGCTATACAGTCCATGGAATTCTCCAGGCCAGAATACTTGAGTGGGTAGCCTTTCCCTTCTCCAAGGGATCTTCCCAAGCCCAGGGATCCAACCCAGGCCTCTGGCATTGCAGGCGGATTTTTTTTTTTTTTTTTTCCAGCTGAGCCACAAGGGAAGCCCTTGTGAATATTGTGAAACCTTGAGTATTCACTGGAACTACAGGTTTTGTTATCATTGTTCTTTGAAATGTTAATAAGCTGATTATCACTGCTTGTTTTTCAGTTCTTTGAATGTTTAGACTTTCTGAAGCTTCTGGTGAATGGGATAGCAATGCTCCAGAGTTATTGTTGTTTCTAGGCCACAGACAGTATTACTGCAGGTACTAATTTTGTGTCAGTTTTTTCCCCTTGTTATAAATGTTGAGCTTTATTATTTTGTCATTTATCTTGAAGTATGTAGAATTTACTTCTGATGGCATGAGACTTCATAAATTCTAAGGATTTTAAGTTTTTTGTTAAGCTTTTAAGTCCTCAAATGCTGTAATAAGTTTGATATGTTAGAATAAATACTGTTAGAACTGGAAGGACAAGATAAGTGAGTGGAAAAATATTACTCTCTGACATATTTGGAGTCCTGTAAATTAATCATGGTCACATCTCTACTCAGGGACGTGAATATTTCCCTGATGTTTTAAATTCTAGAAACGAAATAGTTTTGGCTTTTACTGAATAGTTGTGAAACTTTTGGATATCCAGTTTCTCATTTATAAAATAGAAAGGGGCTGGAAAATAGTACCACTGACAGGCTGACCAACTTTTGAATGTTACAGTCTTAAAAACCAAGCCCTATTTTTTCTTTCTACTGTTAACTCTCACATTGCGTTACCAGGTAGGTGGTTCCCTGAGGGCGAGAATCTTCCTGGTCTTGGTCACCTCTGTAGCCCTGCACCTGACAATTACTGGCTCAATGAGTATTGTTGAATGGATGAAGGTTCAAAGTAGGAAGGATGTGCTCTCAGAATAAAGTGTGTGCCTTAAAATTAAATAGATTTAACTTCATGAAAGATGACTTTCATTTTCCTTATTTGTCTCATTTGGGCATTGTTTGTGGGACCACGTTGGAATTAGTGCAGTAGATCTCAAAAATCTCTTTCAGTTCTGGAATTCTGATTCTTGAAGCAGAAATACTTTGTCTTTTGATTGAGTAAACAATTTATAAATAGCAAGAATCTTCTAAAATGAAGTTTGAACATGTAGCCTGGAGTGACTTAAACTATCTTTTAGACTGTGGCTGAATTTAAAGCCATTTGTATAATGTAAGCATTACACTAATTTTTAAAATTTTTATTAATTTATTTGGCTGTGCAGAGTCTTAGTTGCAGCCTGTGGGATCTTCTGTGTTTGTTGAGACAGGCGAGATCTTTGGTTGTGGCCTGTGGGATCTAGTTCCCTGACCAGGGATTGAACCTGGGCCTCCTGCATTGGGAGCACGGTTTGCCACTGGACTACCAGGGAAGTCCCTATGCTGCTGCTGCTGCTAAGTTGCTTCAGTCGTGTCCGACTCTGTGCGACCCCATAGACAGCAGGCCACCAGGCCCCATCGTCCCTGGGATTCTCCAGGCAAGAACACTGGAGTGTGTTGCCATTTCCTCCTCCAATGCGTGAAAGTGAAGTCGCCCAGTCGTGTCTGACTCATAGCGACCCCATGGACTGCAGCCTACCAGGCTCCTCCATCCGTGGGATTTTCCAGGCAAGAGTACTGAAGTGGGTTGCCATTGCCTTCTCCGAGGGAAGTCCCTATACTGATGTTTTATATTTATGTTTGTTTCAAGTGTGAGTTCATTTGATACTGTATTTTTTTGGTACCTAAAATCACTGTAGTAAAATTTTTTTATTTTAAGCACATAATATAAATATAAAACTTAACCACCTTAACCTTTTTATTAAAAGTTAATTTTTGGTTGTGTTGGATCTTTGTTGCTTCTCGTGACTTTATTTTTGGTGAGTAGGGGCTAGTCTTCATTGTAGTGTGCGGGCTTCTCATTGAGGTGTCTTCGCAAAGAGTTGGACACGACTGAGCAACTGAACTGAACTGAGTGGATTTCAGTAGTTGTGGTGTGTGGGCTTAGTTGCTCCAGAATCTTCTCAGACTGGGGATCAAATTTGTGTCCTCTGCATCGGCAGGTGGTTTCTTAATGACCGGACCACCAGGGAAGACTGTTAACAATTTTTAAATGTATCGTTCAGTAGTGTTGAATATGTTTACATTGTTGTGGAACAGGTTTCCACAACTTTTTTGGTCTTGCAAATCTATGCCTAACGAGCAGCCACCATTTTCTTTCTTCCCCCCCAACCCCTTGTAACCACCGCTGTACTCTCTGTCTTTCTGAATTTGACTGCTGTTACTGATTCCTCATATAAGTAGAATTATATGGTCTTATATTTGTCTTTTTTTTGACTGGTTTATTTCACTTAGCATAACGTCTTCAAGGTTCAAGCATCAGATTTCTTTCCACCTTTTGGCCACAGCACATGTGGGATGGTAGTTCTCCCACCAGGGATCAGACCCACACCCTTTGTGTTGGAAGCACAGAATTTTTACTACTGGGTAGCCAGGGAAATCCCAGGATTTCTTTGCTTTTTAAGGCTTAATAATAATTCTCTTGTATGCATAGCACATGCTTACTTTATTCATTCATCCACTGTTGAATGTTTGAGTTGCTTCTACCTCTTGACTGTTGTGAATAGTATTAAGAACATGGATGTGTAAACAACTCTTTGAGACACTGCTTTCAATTCTTTTTGGTGTATATATACCCAGAAGTAGGATTGCTGAATTGTGTGATATTTCTGTTTTTATTTTTTGAGGAACTCCATACTGTTTTCCAAAGTGGTTGGTACCGTTTTACAATTCTGCTGGCAAAACAGGGTTTCCAGTTAGTTTCTCCATGTCTTTGCCAACACTTGTATTTCCTGTTTTGTTCTTGATTATTTTTTTAATGGTAGCCGTTCTGATGGGTGTGAGATGATCTCTCATTGTGCTTTGTATTTCTCTGGAGGTTGGTGATTTTTGCATATACTTGCAGTCGTATATCGTCTTTGGAGAATCACTGTTTTTTTAAATCTTGAAAATTTTTATTTTGCTTATAAAGTCTTTATTAATCAGTTGTGATGTTCTCAGTGCTGGAATAAAAGATGAATTAAGACACATAGCCCCAACCATATGTTACTCAGTGATATGGGAAAGACAGATAAGTAAACCAGCAATTATTGTGTGTTAGAGTCACTTATACCAAGTCTCAAGCATTATAATAGAATACTCATATGTTAATTTTGTCACACATGTAAAAACCTCAGAAATTAATGGAGTGGTTCTGTCCCCCCCACCCGTCTCGCCCCCAACTTGTTTTTGAATAGCTGTTTGGGTCAAAGTTTGGGCAATCCTGATTGGGGTTAGAGCAGAATTTGGTTTACCAGTTTTTTCTTGGAACTTAAGTTTGCCTCTGATCTGGGAAGAATTCTTTGCCCAGTCACCCATGTAACTCTTTGCAACTTTTTCGATTGTAGTCCGCCAGGCTCCTTTCTCCATGGGATTTTTCAGGCAAGAATACTGAAGCAGGTTGCAATTTCCTCCTTCAAGGGATCTTCCCAGCCCAGGGACCAAACCCACATGTCCTGCACTGCAGGCAGATTCTTGACCACTGAGCCATCGGGGAAGCCAAAGGAAGAAAATTATTTAGTATTATGTGTTGGCAGATACTCTTATTTTAGATATATTTAACTGTTGGTTTCTTTTCCTAAGAAAAATCTCCTTTTTACAGTTTACCATTTTAGTGTTCTAAAATTATTTCTAAAATGTTAGTTCCTACTTGGTTATGTTTGAAAAGTCAAAGTCTCTCAGTTGTGTCCAACTCTTTGCGACCCCCATGGACTGTAACCTGCCAGGCTCCTCTGTCCATGGAATTCTCCAGGCAAGAATACTGGAGTGGGTTTCCATTCCCTTCTCCAGGGGATCTTCCTGACCCAGGGATTGAAAGCAGGTCTCCCACATTGCAGGCGGATTATGTTTATGGACAGTAAAATTGCCTTAGGGAAAGGATGCACTATGCATTTTTGTGGATGCTGAGTGAGAATAGCTTTGATCCACAGCCCTTTGTCATAAGATAAAACCTACTGAAAATGTAGTAACAATTCAGAGCAGAAACAGTATGGTACTGTAGAATTAAGCAGCAGAAACTGTTTCAGTCTAATGGGATCTAAGGGTTTCCCAGTGTCTCAGTAGTAAAGAATTCACCTGCCAAGCAGGAGATGCAGGTTTCATCCCTGGGTCAGGAAGATCCCCTGGAGAAAAGTGAAAGTGTTAGTTGCTTAGTTGTGTGTGACTCTTTGCGACCCAAGGACTGTAGCCTTGGGCTTCTCTGTCCATGGAATTCTCCAGCAAGTTATACTGGAGTGGGTAGCCATTCCCTTCTTCAGGGAAGATCCCTGGGTCAGGAAGATCAGCTGGAGAAGGAAATGGCAACCCACTTCATTATTCTTGCTTAGGAAATCCCATGGAGAAAGGAGCCTGGCGGGCTACAGTCCTTGGAGTCTCCAAGGGCCAGGGACATGACTTAGTAACTAAACAGCAGCAGTAGCAGTTAGATCTAGGAAATTTGGGGCTTGAGCTGAGCTAAGAGGAATGGTGAAAAGTGAACATTTTCAACAAGACTTAAGAGAGAACATTTGGCTTGTTTAGGATGCAGAAAATCAAGTTTATTTGTAATGAGTCCTTGTAGGGGAGCCCATCTGTGACCCATAGTGGTAACTCAGGGGCCTTTTGTGGGAGGGAACCTTGATGTCAGGCTAAGGAATTTGACATTTACCATATGACTTGTTCTTTTTCACAGTGTGTTCTATAGGTCACCAAATCAAACCCACTGAAAGAGATTGTTAAAATACAGATTCCTGGTTATCAGACTGATTGAATTGAAATCTCTGTGGGCAAGGCCTTGTAATCTGCATTTTCTCCCCCCTCCCCCATATGAGGAGCAGAATTTGGAAATCCCTATTACCTTCGAGAAATATTTTTAAAGTAGGAGAGTGATGTGATCAAAACTTTATTTTAGAAAAGATTAGTTTGGGGATGGAATTTAGGATTGATTATTGGAGTAAGGTGAAATTCAATTAGAAAGGATAATATGTATCCTTGTTATAGAGGCCTGAATAGTGATGGGAGTGAAGAGGCAACACCCTAAGATAATGCAAAGGGAAAATTTTGTCCTCTTTATAGTTATAACATTTTAATTCTTTGATATATACTGTAGTATATTTTGTTTTTGGCTAGGCATTTTGACTGTGAATGGGCTAAATGAGATATTTCCTCCCATTAAATTTATAAAAGTACTAAATTTTACAGATAAAACCTGGCTTGTCAGGTACTTGGGAGAGGTTTCAGTTAAGGTAGGAATTAGTGGAGTAGGAAATGGCAACCCACTCCAGTACTCTTGCCTGGAGAATCCCTTGGACAGAGGATCCTGGTGGGCTACAGTCCATGGGATTGCAGTTGGACAAGACTGGGCGACTGACACACACACAAAATTGAGGAGATACTTGATAGTGCAATACACTTCATCTATTCTCCCATCTCCTGCAGGAAGCAGGATGGGGCCGCCAGCACCTGGGAGGCAAGATGGCTCCTCCCCGCCCCCCCAAATCCCTTCTGGAAGTCTTGGGGCCTCAGTGCCTGCAAGAGCTGCTCCTGCTGCTGCTGCTAAGTTGCTTTCAGTCATGTCCGACTCTGTGCGACCCCATAGACGGCAGCCCACCAGGCTCTGCCATCCTTGGGATTCTCCAGGCAAGAACACTGTAGTGGGTTGCCATTTCCTTCTCCAAAGCATGAAAGTGAAAAGTGAAAGTGAAGTTGCTCAGTCGTGTCCGACTCTTCGGGACCCCATGGACTGCAGCCCACCAGGCTTCTCCGTCCATGGGATTTTCCATGCAAGAGTACTGGAGTGGGGTGCCATTGCCTTCTGCCTTGGGCAAATAAGAGACTAAGTTGTTTACTGGCAAAAAAAAAAAACAAAACACAAAAGATAGGAATTAGGACCAAGTAGGCCTGGGGAGAATGAAAAGAAGGATGAAACAGTAATGATTTGATGATGCCTGGGAGTTGGGATTAGTGAGGAAATATTATTGGAAATGTGTTTAGGAAAGGCTAAAATTGAAACACTTTAATTTTGTGCCCTTTCCTGGAAACCTTGATTTTAAAATGATCTTATATGCTTTTTGGTATAGTAAAACAAACAATATAGCTTTTGACTCCTGGGATTGTGGTTTTCATTCTCTCAAATTAATTTGAACATTCAGTCCTTTTTTTACAGTCCTTGTTTTCATTACATTGATAGTATACCATCATTAATTGGTTAATGCTTTATTGTATTATCTTCTCTTGGAGTCCACCTGGCTATTTTAATCTATAATTTGATTTGTTTTTGTGAGTTCTGATTAAATTTTATCTTTTATTTTAAAAGATAGTGTTTCAGAATCCTTATTCTAATTTGTATTTCTCTCTGTGTCCCTCACCTTTGAGTTTTCTTCCTATCCATTTAGTTTATGTTATTGTCTTGTCTCTTTTAAACATTATTTTTTGTTGTTTCCATGTCAGGAAATTAATTCAGATAATTTTCTTCATTTTAATTACTGTATGCCTGGCCATTTTCATCTTTTCCCTGTTCTGACTCCATAATATTTTAGCAGAGTTTTTCTTGTTCATTGCCTTTCTGCTCAGAAACATCTGGCTTTGTCAAGCTATTTTTATCTAGTTTTATAGCCTGCATATTTTGTGTATGTTAACTTTAGTTTGTCTATTAATTAGCATTTGCCCTTTAAAAAAGTAATTATATTTCTGGCTGAGCTTGTTCTTCATTGTTGCAAGGGCTTTTTTCTAGTTGCAGCAAGCAGGGGCTACTCTTGCTTCTCATATCCGTGGCTTCTCTTGGGTTGTAGAGGTGTGAACTCAGTAGTTTTGGCATGTGGGCTTACCCCACTGTATGTTGGATCTTAGTTCCTCAGCCAGGGATCGAACCCATGTTCCCTGCCTTGGAAGGCAAATTCTTAACTAACCACTGGACCACCAGACAAGACCACATTGAAGTTTAAATCTCTGTCTCCTTTTCTCCCAGGTGGCACAGTGGTAAAGAATCTGCCTGCCAATGCAGAAGATGTGGGTTTAATCCTGGGTCAGAAGATCCCTGTCATAGGAAATGCAACCCACTCCAGTATTTTTGCCTGGAAAATTCCATGGACAGAGGAGTCTGGCAGGCTACAGTCCATGGGGTTGCAAAGAGTCAGACATGACTGAGCTACAGAGCATGGCATACACTCCTGTTGTGAAATTTGGGACTCTGTCCATATATAATATGGGATTATAAAATTAGAAGGGAGCATTCCAATTCAGGTATCCTTGTGATGGATTTCTGAATCCCCTCCACAGTTAATTAGTTGGTTGCCCAGCTTATGAGTCAGCTTTTTCAAGATACGACATAAGATATGACTGGCATATTCTTTCCACCAGAATGTCTGAGTGTCTCAGAGATCTTTTAATGATGTCATTGAGCTTGCCAGTTCAATTTTTACATAGATTTTACATGGAAGGTTATTCTTCCTAATGAGAATTTATAAAGCTTTAGACAGGAAGATAAATTGTAAAGCCATTTTCTTCACATCAAATAATCCTTCCTGTAATATTCTTGAAAATTCGTCCAAGCCTTTTCCTGAATACCTCTGGGGTAGGGAGCTAAATTTTACTCTGCAAAATAGCCCTATCTGTTTTGAAGTGTAGAATTCTAATGTTGAGATCTTGAATTATTTTGTGAAACCATATCTGGATAAGAATCACTGTTGCTTTATCTTGTTTGGCGTTTGGGATAGTTATTGGTTTATGATGTTTATGGTCAACTAAAGTATTTTCATAAGTTGGTTGATGGTGTGTTTAGATCTTCTCTGTCATTACTGATTTTCTGTGTTGTAAATTTTTGAGAGATGTTATCTCTAGCTGTGATTATGGATTTAGCAGTTTCTCTTTGGAGTTTCTGTCAGTTCTTGCTTTGTGTATTTTGAAGTTCTGTTTTTAGGTACATAAAATAATTCTGAACATCTGGAATATAGATAAGATATATAATGTAATAGTCATAGAACATAGTTGATCAACATCAAGTTGATTTTTAATGTTCTGGTCTAATCCTGTCATCTATCATTTTTAGTTATGTTGCTGTTTGGTTTTTCTACTCTGCATGGGTCATATTTTTCTGCCTTTTTTGCATACCTAGTTAATTTTTTTAAAAATGTATTTTTGGCCATACCATGGATGCAGGATGTGGGATCTTAGTTCCTCTATCAGAGATTGAACCTTGTGCCTCTTCCTATGGAAGTGTGGATGGAATCTTTAACTACAGGACTACCAGGCAAGTCCGTACCTGGTTAATTTTGATTAGATGCTAGATACTGTGAATTGTACCTTGTTGGTAAAATTTTACCTTGTGGGTGGGTGTTTTTCTCCTATTCTTGAGCTTTGTTCTTGAGAATGAGGTTAAGTTACTTGGCAGATAGTCTGACCCTTGATCCTTTTGAAGCTTGTTTTTTTCTTTTTTTAATTAAGGGATAACCAAAGCAGCCTTTGGGGCTGATTTTCTGCACTACTGAGGCAAGAACCTTTTTAACTACTCTGATGCCTCGTGAATTATGTGGTTTCTCACACAAGGTGGTGGGAATAAGAATTGTTCTGCTGCTTTGGAGTTACAGGTATTGTTCTTTTTGCTCCTTTCTGGAGGTTTTCTCTCCATCCTGGGGTGATTTCCTCATACACACGTGCTAATAATTTTTTACTCAGCTGAAGATTTGAAAAGGGCCATGTATGAATCTGCATTCTTTCACTGTTCAGCACTCTAATCTCTGGTGTGCTCTGCCCTGAGGCATCTAGCTGCCTTAGCACCCAGTTCTGTCTTCTCAGCCCAGGGACACCCCTGGGCCTTGTCTTGGTTCTCTCTCCTTGTGCTGTGGCCTGAACATTATTTCTAGACAGTAAGCTGGGACAGCTTAAGTTGTTTGTTACTCCATCCAGGGATCTGTGGAACCCATTGGACAATATATATGAAAACCATTGTTTTGTCCAGTTTCTGTTTCAGTTAGGAGAGTAAGTCTGATTATTCCAATTTGTCTGGAAGCAGAATCAGATTAAATACAGTTCTTTAGTTATACTTAGCTATATCTTAGGTGCTTGGTAGCCACATGTAGGTAACAACTACCTTATTGCATATGTAAAATATTTCCATCATTATGCATAAAACAGTTCTACTGGGACTTCTTTGGTGGTCCAGTGGTTAAGACACTGCACTTCCACTGCAGGGAGCACAGGTTCAGTCTCTGGTTGGGGAACTAAGATGCTGCATATTGTTGGTGGCCAAGAAATAGAAGGAAAAAAAATAACCTTAAAATAATAAAGTTTTACTGGACAGTGCTAACACAACTAACGAACTTAGGTTTATTCCTGAAAGCTGTGGGAGCATTGAAAGATGCCTTCAATGTTTTCATCTTAAGTTTTGATTTTTAAAACATTGAGCCCTTAAAACATTATGAACAGATCACTGGAGCTCACCACTATAAACTTAAAAAAAACAACTTTCCCAAATCAATGAATTGGATTCAAGCAGGTGTTTCACAGTATTCATGTAGTGAAGTGAAGCGAAGTGAAAGTTGCTCAGTTGTGTCTGACTCTTTGCAATCCCATGGACTATATAGTCCATGGAATTCTCCAGGCTAAAATGCTGGAGTGGCTAGCCAATCCCCTCTCCAGGGTATCTTCCCAACCCAGGGATCGAACCCAGGTCTCCTGATTGGCAGGCTGATTCTTTACCACTGAGCCACCTGGGCAGACCTCATGTAGTAAAAGGTTTCCATTATTTAAGAAAAAGGAAAATAACTTTTTTTCTTCCTTTAAAATGAAGCAGTTTGAGATGTCAAATGACTACTGGACCAAATCGTGTGCCATACTAGTGAATAATTTTGCCAAATCATTCTGTTGTGAGGGTTTTATATGGTTCTGTTACTTCAGTTCAGTTTAGTTGCTTGGTCATGTCTGGCTCTCTGTGACCCCATGGACTGCAGCACGCCAGGCCTCCCTGTCCATCACCAACTCCTGGAGTTGACTCAAACTCATGTCCTTTGAGTCGGTGATGCCATCCAGCCATCTCATCCTCTGTTATCCCCTTCTCCTCCTCCTGTCTTCAGTCTTTCCCAGCATCAGAGTCTTTTCCAGTGAGTCAGTTCTTCACATGAGGTGGCCAAAGTATTGGAGTTTGAGCTTCAGCGTCAGTCCTTCCAATGAATATTCAGGACTGATTTCCTTTAGGATGGACTGGTTGGATCTCCTTGCTGTCCAAGGGACTCTCAAGCGTCTTCTCCAACATCACAGTTCAAAAGCATCAATTCTTTGGTGCTCAGCTTTCTTTTTAGTCCAGCTCTTACATCTGTACATGACTACTGGAAAAACCATAGCTTTGACTAGATGGATCTTTGTTGGCAAAGTAATGTCTCTGCTTTTTAATATTGCTGTCTAGGTTGGTCATTACTTTTCATCCCAGGAGCAAGCATCTTTTAATTTCATGGCTGCAGTCAGTATCTGCAGTGATTTTGGAGCCCAAGAAAATAAAGTCTGTCACTGTTTTCACTGTTTCCCCATCTGTTTACCATGAAGGGATGGGACCAGATGCCATGATCTTAGTTTTCTGACTGTGAGTTTTAAGCCAACTTTTTCACTCTCCACTTTCACTTTCATCAAGAGGCTCTTTAGTTCTTCGCTTTCTGCCATAAGGGTGGTGTCATCTGCCTATCTGAGGTTATTGATATTTCTCCTAGCAATCTTTATTCCAGCTTGTGCTTCATCCAGCCCAGCATTTCTCATGATGTATTCTGCATATAAGTTAAATAAGCAGGATGACAATATACAGCTTTGACGCACTCTTTCTCCCTATTTGGAACCAGTCTGTTCCATGTCCAGTTCTAACTTTTGCTTCCTGACCTGCATACAGATTTCTCAAGAGGCAGGTCAGGTGGTTTGGTATTCCCATCGCTTTAAGAATTTTCCAGAGTTTGTTGTGCTCCACACAATCAAAGGCTTTGGCATCATCAATAAAGCAGCAGTAGATATTTTTCTGGAAGTCTCTTGCTTTTTCGATGATCCAGCAGATGTTGGATATTCTACTAACTTAGTCATGTGTTAATGTTTTTTTAATTCTTAGTAATATTGTTTTAGTTTTTTTAGTTCTTTGTATATCCACTCAATGGTCCATTGGTTAGGGACAAGAAACATTAAGAAAATTAAGTTGCTACTGAAATACTAGTTAACAAGGAACACAAAAACACTGATGATTTTAAGTATCTGGCTCATGATTATTATTGCCCCTCTCTGTAAATTGTCTGTGTTCTGTTAATATCCTGTCTATTAACAGAGTATAGGTAATTATCCAAAAAGAAATATTAGCAAGAAAAAATAGTGATATATACGTGTATATATTCTCAGTCGCTTTAGTTGTGTCTGACTCTTTGCAACCCCATGGACTGTAGCCAATCAAGACAGGCTCCTCTGTCCATGGGATCCTCCAGGCGAGAATACTGGAGTGGATTGCCATTTCCTACTCCAGGATATATATATATTTGGCCTTTTATTTTTAGAGAATAAAGACTATGCTTGCTGTGCTACTTGAAGTGTTTGTAAATACCAAACACTTCATCATTTAGTAACAGAACACTAAAAGTTTTTCTAGTGAAAGATGAATTCCAAATTCCAAGTCACATTTACAGTTTTGTCCTTGTATAATGTGTTAAATTTTAGCCTATGTTTTTAACATTTGTAAGTCTACAAACAAGTCATTTAAAAATAAATATTGGGGGGATGTCCCTGGCATCCCAGTGGTTAGGACGCTGTGCTTCTATTGGGCTTCCACTGCAGGGTGCAGGTTGCGGAACTAAGAACCCACATGTTGTGTGGTATGGGCCAAAAATAAAAAAGATACATTGCCAAAATGCATTTTATTACATAATTTAAATAATGCAAGATGTAGTCCTTGTTAATGGGAAGTCAAAATTTGTATGTTTTATTAAAATTAACTCATAATTTTTGATAATACTCTGATTTAAAAATTTTCTTTTTTGAAACCATTTAATCACATTTCTTAACTGATTAGAAAATTGTCCAGGTTGAAAGATGGCATCAAGGCAAAAAAGGTAAAGTATCTTTAATCCTGGTTGTCGATCAGAATTTGTTAGGAAGCTTATTCAAAATACATATTCCTGGGCAGTCTTGAGTCAATCTGGAGAAGGCCATCTACATAATTCTAATACTAATCTCTGAATAAGAGTACTGCTGTCTTTGAATTCTCCTTATGTGAGGTTTTATAGGTGTACTTTAAAAAATATGTATGTGCCAATAAATTAAGTAATATGGAATTAAGCAAGGGCTTCCCTGGTGGCTCAGTGGTAAAGAATCCACCTGCCAATGCAGTAGACGCAGAAGATGTGGGTTTGATTCCTGGGTTGGGAAGATCCATTTCTTAGAGAAGGAAGTAGCAACCCACTCCAGTATTCTTGCCAGGGAAATCCCATGGATTTCCAAGAGGAGCTTGGCAGGCTACAGTCCATGGGGTCATAAAGAATTGGACACAACTAAGCGACTAAACAACAATATTAAATGAGCAAGTTTCTTGACAGTTTTCAGTTTTAAGATACTATTGTAGATTTTGGGATGCCTTTCCAGGAGGATATTAAAGCAAACCTATTACTGCATTCTGGTATAATGAAACACCAGTTTGGGAAATTTGGATCTAGCTTTATATTGATTTATTCAGTTAATGTTTGGTTGTTCAGCGATGAATCAATTGTGCCTGACTAGCCTGCTTTATCTTACTGCTAGTAATTTAATGAGAGATCATCATGGCTTTGCTAAAATATGAAAATAACAGAATATTACAAAAGTACTCTGTAACCACAAAACACTCTATAAAAGTCTCTTCTACATAATTATAAGATAAATGGTGTCTGGCATTCTTTTAATATCTTACTAGAATATGAAATGAGGTATGACTTGAGTTTATGACTATGCTGTGGTTTATATATCATCCATTTAATAATTTATGGTGTTTGGTCTTTTAGTTTATAATGGTAGTTGACTGGTGAAGCCTACTTACCTTGTATCAACTACTGACATCACCAAGAGTATCAGGAAATATTTTTCATAGTTTTACATTGACTAAAGACATAAAAGGTAAAGAAGCTCTGAAGTTTAATTATTCAGATGTTCAGTAAACAGGTTGGCTTGAGTAACATTCATACTTTTAAAATTGCAGTATTTAACAGTTGATTTGCATTTTTTATTACACAGCAGACTAGTTGTAATCCTTTTTCCAAAACTGGAAATGCAGACTTTGTGTCTTTTTTTTTTTTTTAAATCACCCTCCCCCCACCGCCACTCCCCTGGTGTACATAATTAGCTGTCACTGGTCTGTCAGTAAAGTCGTGCTTATTTAAAGTGATGTAAATGAACTTTAAAATAATTACTTGATCAAGCAGTCAAAATACATCTGTGTCACCATTTTTAGTGATTGATGCATATCTATCATCATACTCTCTGATTTTAAAATGCACCTTTTCTATCATACTATGAAATTATGGATATTTGTGCTAGATATTTTAAAGAAAAGTTTACAGGTCTGTGAAATCTAGACGATCAGGGGCTATAATGATGGTTTGGGGCATAGCTGCTTGAATATTTAATTAAACAACTAATAATTTCCTTGAAATTTTAATTTGTTTGGATTTGTTGACTTTTTGAGGCATGTATTTGCTTTTTTTTTTTAATTTGCTTTTTAGTTTACGACTAAAATTTATGCAAAACTTTAAAGGAACATGTTTTAAGCGCTGCTTAATCAAAAATTTAAAGAAGAAAAACAGACCTGTATAAGCAAGCTCTGCCAAGAGGAAGATGGAGCTGTCATAAGAGGGTTCTCTAATCTCATTCATTTCCCTTTGATTTGTGCTTATTATTCTTCATAGTAGCACTCATGAATTTTGCCTAATGAAAAGATTTGAAGAGGTTTAGACTTCAACATATGTTTGAAAAAGGTATATTGGGCACAGTGTTATAAGACTAGTAACAAGTTTTAAAAAGAACAGTTTAAATTGTCTAAAAATTAATTCATCTATCCCCATTTGCTAAGTGATACATAGGATCTTTTTATGGTATTGTAATTTTTGTTCTTAGTTGAATCCAGATTATTATTCCCATGTGTTTATGTATCTAGGAGATCTCTTAATGTTGTTTCAAAACATACTTTACGTCCTTAATTTTGGGGTGTAATTTTGGTGCTGTAATTCAGTGATGTAGAAAGATCCAAGTATTTATTAAATGCACAGTGCTTGGCACAGAGCTGGGCCTTAGAAGTTACTGCTTAAGTGATTAAAGAAAGAGGAATGTTTTTTTAATTGAAGATAGCCTAAACAATTAATTCTTCATTTGGAAGAGGTGAAGAATGGGGATACTTAGATCAGTAGGTTGAATTATGCAAAGATTATTGACCTTTGATTGATTATGGAAAGGTTATTGACATCAGTAGGAGAAGTATATTTTCCCAGTCTTTTTTTTTTTTCCTCTTCAGCTAAGACAGTAAAAGAGATGATGTATTTTATACAAGTTACATTTAGCCACAACTGAGTACAGAAGTAGTCCAGAATATCTCAGGTCCAGGGCAAAGGACCCAAAGGGACTGCTTTGTTATGAGCAAGGTGGGTCTCTGAAAGGTGGTCTAGGTGATTAGAATGGCCATAGTGTTCCAGATAAATTGAGACACGTTCTAGATAGTTAGGCATGCAGTCCAACAGTTTATATGAGTGTCCTTGGCCCATTGTTTCCCTTGTTTTTGGCTTCTGTGGGTGTACAAGTTCACTTGGCCTCTGCCTCATCTTTTGCGCTTTAGCCTGCACATTTCTTCTTCCTCCACTTAACTTGCACGGTGTGGAGGTTTCTCAGGATGATGCCAAGGCTGAGAACTCTCCCAGTCTTTATATGTGCCTTGGTACTGCTGTTGGAGGTTGAATCTAGGCTGAATGGATATAACTCAAAGTCAGCATAGTTATTCTCACATCACAGGAAGAATAGGGTGTTTGTATATACTGGGGTTCATTAGCATCAATTTAATGCTACTACTAGCTTTACTTTTATAGATGAATTATAATATGTTCAAAAGTGACATTGCTTATAAAAACCAGCTCATCCTAATCATAAGAGTTTAATATGTACATATTTACTTATTTTATATACTTAGTGTTATGTACATAGAACATTTAATATATATACACATAGTCTTTAATTAAGATTTCTCATGCTGTAAATGCATAGACTGATGTGTAGTCTGGGGTTTTTTTGTTGGGCTGTCTTCACAGAGGAGATAATACAATGCTTTATATTATCATGTATGTTCACTTAAAATATTTAAGATTAACTTTAAAAATAGAGCTTGGTGTATAAGAGAATCCAGGCAGGACTCTTGTAGCTCCAGTTTCTATGCAGTAAAGATTTCCTCACCTTCACGAAACTATTATTGGTCATCCATTTTCCCCTTTGTTTCACTCTTCCTGCCTCATTCACTGTTCCTTACTGCCAGTACGCATTCCTGTCTTGTATCTCATTCCCTCAAAAGGTTTTATATCTTGTGGTTGTTGATTCTGCTATGCCTAATTTCAGTAATTACTGTTTTTGATAAGTGAAAACAAAAATTGTCTGGGTGGATGCCGTGGACTTAATAGCAGATGTATGGATGGCTACCTGTTAAGTAGAAAGAATACTAAGATTGGGAATCAATAGACTAAGCTTCTGTTTCTCTTTGTAACTAGCTATGTAATTGTATGGAAGTCCATCTTGGTTAAAATGAGACTGTGGAACAAGTTGATTTCCAAGGTCATTCCCAACTCTAATGTGCTTTTTATGATTCATTGAACATTTATTAGGTGCTGGCTTATGTGCCAACACTGGCTTAAAGACACAGAGATAAATTAAGTTTCTGGCCTTGAGTAAGTGGAGAAGGCAATGGCAACCCACTCTAGTACTCTTGCCTGGAAAATCCCATGGACGGAGGAGCCTGGTAGGCTGCAGTCCACGGGGTCGCTAAGAGTCGGACACGACTGAGCAGCTTCACTTTCACTTTTCACTTTCATGCACTGGAGAGGGAAATGGCCACCCACTCCAGTGTTCTTGCCTGGGGAATCCCAGGGATGGCGGAGCGGGATCGCACAGAGTCGGACACGACTGAAGTGACTTAGCAGCAGCAGTGAATGTTGACAGTATAATGTGATAAGTGCTATAATAGGATGTGCAGACTCCTTTTTGAACAAACTGAGGGGCAGCAATTAAGGAAAGGTTCCTCTTGGAGGTCATAGTCAAGTCATTTCTTAAAGAGTAAACAGTTTACCATGCAAGGAATGAAGAAGGTCTTTATAGGAAGAGCAAATCACAGAGGAATGAGTAAGCAAGCATTGCTTGTTTTGAAATGGCCAGGAGAGGATAGAGTATGGAGTTTGTGGAGAAAGCTTAATGGTACAAAATTTTTGGGAATAAGGTGAGTAGGGGCTAGATTCTGAAAGGCCATATGTCATTCCAAAGACTTTGGGTTTTAAAGGTTGCTTGAAGGTGTTTTTAGTTGTTCCTTTGTGAAGTATTTTGTAAAGAAGAAAGATCATCAGATTTATGTTTTAGAAACATCACTTGCTAGTAGTATGGAAAATGGACTGATGGAAGCAGGTGAAGTTAAGTCAGGAAGATATGCTATAGAGAACCCTTACAGTATTCAGGATGAGAAATGATGAGGGTCCAACTAAGGCAGTATGTTGTTTGGAGTGGGTGTGGGTAGGATGGGCAGTGGGGAGAGAGGGAGAATATTTAAGTATGTAAAGCTGGTAAATTTTAAATCATGAAAAAATTGGGGCAAGTGAAAATATGGAAGCTTTCATTGAGTTTTATTTTGAAACTTTTATAGAAAATTTCATTATACAAAACAGGACTCTAATATCCCTATCCTTTCAACAGTGATATTCAAATGTAGAACTTCTGGTATACTATAGATCTTGCTGTAGAATCTTAGCATCATGAAATTTTGGAGTTAGATCTTAGATATTTAGTCACTTTATAACTTTAAGAAATGGGCTGCTGCTGCTAAGTTGCTTCAGTCGTGTCTGACTCTGTACGACCCCATAGATGGCAGCCCACCAGGCTCCCCTGTCCCTAGCTAGTCATTTTTAAAGGCAGAAATCATACACCTTTTTTTTTTTTAACTCAAAATTCATCAGATTGGGACAGCTAAAATGACTAATCATAGTGGTTGTCATGTATACACTACCCAGATCCCCACTTTAGAACTGAAGGATTTCATTTTCTTAGTTACTGGGAGTGTTACTGGAGTTGTCAGACCTCTCTGGGAATTGCTGCTGGCTGAAGAGAGACACTAACCCACACTTACATTCCCTTCCTTGGAGTATCTTGCATCCAAAGACTAGTCCATTAAAGACCTGGCTCTCTTGCCAGGACAACCTTGAAGAGCCATCTCAGCTTGAGAGCTGTGGGGTTGGTCTGAGGCCTTTGCTGTGATAGATCCCGGCCTAATTTGTTCTTCTGCCCCATCCTTCCTTGCCTGATAAACTTTCCACTCTCTAACGTCTCACCCAAGAGTTTGAATGTCTAGGAACTTGATTTCCAATACTGATGAACTTTAAAAACTTATTTTGATTTGTAACAGATTTGTCAACTTTGAAGGATTTAACATCTATCGGTTTTTCATGTTTATGAGAAATATTCAGGTAAATGTTGAGTCACATAATAATGTAATGAAAGGATGGAAAAATATTATTAATTTGTGTGTGTGTGTGTGTGTTAGTTGTTCAGTTGTGTCCAACTCTTTGTGACCCCATGGACTGTAGCCTGCCAGGCTCCTCTGTTTGTAGAATTCTCCAGGCAAGAATACTGGAGTGGGTTGCCGTTCCCTTTCCAGAGGATCTTCCCGACCCAGAGATTGAACCCGACATTGCAGGCAGATTCTTTACCATCTGAGCTACCAGAAAAAAAAATTCATTATCAGAACATGTTTTGGTGTGGAACAAAAAGGAAAGTAACTTTTATAGTATGGTACACTTTTACCAGTGGTATTCTGAAGTTGAATTAATTACCACTGGCTTTGTTCAAACTTGGTATCACTTATGAATTCAGAAGAGTTTGCCAAGACTGATCATATCCTTGCTTGCTTATACTAAGGAGTTGTGCCTATTCCTTGTACAGAGAAAGGGGCAAGCTGATTTGAGACCTAGTTGTATAGTTTGCCTATTTATTTTGGTGCTGTAGGCCTTTTCCTCAAACTTAGGCTGCTTTGTTATTCTTGATGCTGGCAGTGGTTTTTGGTAGAGGTAGGGCATGGCAACAGATCTTAGCTTTGGTATATTAATACTGCAAAAGTAGTGATTTGAATGATCTATGTTAAATCTGTTTAATAAAAGGAACATTTTATGACTACTCCAAAAGCCATAAATATTTTTACTGAGAAAATACAACTTCTGAAAAATTTTTTTAATGCCAGAATTAAAGCCCTCTTCTAGGTTTTTAAAATGTTTTCCCTTAAGTCAAACCTAAATTTGGTTTACATTTTTTTATTACATTTATTTAAATAATTAATTTTGTTAGGTGTGGTAATAACATTCTGATTACTTACGGAAATGTACTTTGTACTGATTTATACTGATACATAGAGATGAGACTTGCTGGAATTTGCCTTGAAATACTTAAAGATCAAAAGATGTAGATGAGCCAAATGTGGCATAATCTAGATAATTACTGAATCTGTGTGGTAGGTATTTGAAGGCTAATTTTACTACTGTCTGCCTTTGGAACTACTATAATAACAGTTTCACAAATTTAAAAGCATTAAAAAATTCTGGTATTGAATATCTTAGTAAATTACTTGCCAACAGTTATGTATTCTCAGAAATTCCCAGGACTATTATGGTAATCTAAAACTAAATCTTAAGTCTCAGATTACAAGTATCTTACTTGGGGATGGGAAAAGTTAAGGAGAGGGAGAGTAAAAAAGGAATTAGTTACTTTCATTACCGTGAGGAGTAAAAATGAAATTTAATCTTTATTAGGGTCAGTATAGCATCATTTAGTATTAAGGCACATTATATCAAATTCATTTAGTTACAGGACAACTTGCATTATGTAAAGGAAGGTAATTCCTATGATATATTCCTGATTAAGAATTCAAGTCAGTGCAGTGAGAAAAACCTTTTGTCATGAACTACCAATTTTTAAGGTCTGAAGATGTGTATTTTTGAGCAGGTCTTTTTGTGCATGAGTTTGAAACTGGATATAAGCTAAGCAAGTTAAACCTCTTCCCAAATACTTCCCAGTTTTTATGGTACGGTCTACCAGTAAGTGACACACTTCCTCTTGATGCAAATTGCCCCTCCATTTTACTTTCTAGGGCCAGATGTATTTTTACCATTTAAAAAGTGTTCTTTGATATTTCTTAATTTTGTAGGCAGGAGTTTCCTTAGGGACATATAGTAATTATATGGTTAACATTTGGTTCTAGGAAGCCCTTGAACTTTTTCTTCCTTCCTTGTATCATTGGAGCTGCCTTCCTCGTGAAGGGTAAAGAGAACCCTCTGGGAAGCTTTTCAGTATTAGGATACTTAACTGAGTGCATGAAACAGGTTTGCCGATAGGCATCTTCAATAGTAGATTAAAATTTCAAATATCTTAGTTGAGGAATGGTTGGGCAATCCAATAGGTAATATGTGTCTACATGGCGGAAGTTCTTAAGAACTCAGTGGTGGTAGAATTATGAATTTATAAATGATAGTTTTTGTGTTTTCTAGCCTGTTTTCAGTTCTCAGGATTAGGCATAGTCTAAAACCTCATCAAAGAACACAAATGTGTAGGGGATAAGTCCTTTAAAGGTGCTGGGTAGCTCATGATTAACATGACTGGTGAAAAGAAAATCAGTGATGGAATGAGGGCAAGAGATAATCCTTACTTTTCACTTAGCTTGTATAATCTGCAAATCATTGTTGAGTTGCTAAGTTGTGTCCGACTCTTGTGACCTCATAGACTGTAGCCTGCAGGCTTCTCTGTCCATGGGATTTTTCAGGCAGGAATACTGAAGTGGGTTGCCATTTCCTTCTCCAGGGGATCATTCCAACCCAGGGATTGAACCTGCATCTCCTGCATTAGCAGGTGGATTCTTTACCTCTGACCCACCAGGGGAGCCCTTAAAATGATACTCAAATTATGTCATTCTTCATTAGTTATATTATTCCTATAAAGTGAAACTTCTCATCTATGATTTGGTTATTTAGTGGTTTAGCTCATATATAGGTAAGTCAGAATAAACACTTGCTTCTTGTCTTTGTTGTTGCTGTTGTTTAGTCCCCTTCTCTAGAGGATCTTCCCGACTCAGGGATCGAACCTGAGTCTCCTGTATTGCAGGCGGATTCTTGTATTGCGGAGCCGCTGGGGAAGCTCTTCCTCTTGATTTACCAGTTTCCAAACTTAATGAGCAGGTTCACTAGCATCCTGAAGCTGATTTTCTCCCTTTTTAAAAAAATGAACTTCAGAGATTTGACCTTTTTTAGGTGTGCTTTTATATTCCATTGCATTTATGCATGCTCAGATTTTCTCGTCTTTGGTCACTGAAAGTCTCTTCAGGTTTGCTCCTGAGTCTTTTTAAACATTATCCTGATCGTTCATAGTTTCCTTGTGAAATTTCTAGCGTAAGATAATCAAAATTTATCTCTTAAGTTATGTCACAGATGTAGAATCCACCATTTGCCCTGATCCCTTTGAACAGGAAATTGTTTTTTAGCATTATTAACTGAGTTCATTGCTGCTGTGGTTGGTTCCTGTTTCCATGCCTTTTCATGGAAAAGTGTATAGTGCTAGGAAATATGTATGTCTGAGACAAAAACTTAAGTTCATATTGATAAATCCAATTGAAATTCAGGACTACCAAATTTTTAATTTTAACTTTCATATCTTACAACATTTTCCTTCTTCTTACTAAAAAAATCAGGATTTTCAAGAATGTCAGCATTTACTTTACCTCACAATTAGACACCATCACTTTATGGTAACTATCAACACTACCAGCAACAAATATAATTTCTGAAAACAAAACAAGAATATAAGGACTAGAGTCAATTTTCTGTTTTAAAGTTTAATATTTGAAATCGTTAACTGAAATGGTTATACCATCAATTTGATAAATTACAGTTACTTGTTTTGCTTTTGACTTGTAGGCGTTTCCTTTAAATTTATATAATTATGTAAAATATTTACATGATTTGCAAGTTAAAAGTTACAAAACAGTTTAAACCCAGAATGCTGCTGCTGCTGCTGCTAAGTCGCTTCAGTCGTGTCCAACGCTGTGCGACCCCATAGACGGCAGCCCACCAGGCTCCCCCGTGGACTAGTGCTATCCTAGGTCATTTCTCTTTGTTCAGTCTCCCCATCTCAAGAGGGTAACATATTTTATTTTTTAGCTTTACGCTTTATCCTTTTAAGTGTGTACACATCTCTCTCTCTTCATATTTTCTGTACTCTTCCTTAGATTAAGTCAAGGGTACCTTAAAGGATTCCTGCATTGGATGGAAAGCAGGTTGGACTTGGTAACTACAGAGGCCTTGCCTTAAGGTGTTTTTATTTATTTTTTTAAGTGTTGTTGCAGCCATCACCACGAAATGATGTTAGAACATTTTAATCACCTCAAAAGTTCTATTGAGCCTATTTAAAATTAACCCCAGCTCCTGCCCCTAGACCTGGGCAACCACTATTTCTGCTTTTCTGTCATTTCTAGACATTTTATATAATTGTTGTGCTTAGTCGCTCAGTCATGTCTGACTCTTTGCAACCCTTTGGACTGTAGCCCGCCAGGCTCCTCTGTCTGTGGGGTTTTCCAGGCAAGAATACTGGAGTGGGTTACCATTTCCTTCTCCAGGGGAATCTTCCTGACCCAGGGATCGAAGCAGCATCTCTTGTGTCTCCTGCATTGCAGGCAGATTCTTTACCCTCTGAGCCATCAGGGAAGCCCTTTGGGTCATCAGGGAAGCCATTATATAAATGGGATAACACAACAATGTATGCTTTTGTATCTGCCTTCTTTCACTTAACATAATGTTTCTGAAGTTCATCATGATGTGGCATGTACCAATAGTTGTCATAAATGCTAAGCATTATTCTTTTGTATGAATATATCACAGTTTGTTTATTCTCTAGTTGATGGACATTTGGATTGTTTTTGTCTATTACGAATAATGGGCTTTCCTGATAGCTCAGTTGGTTTTGTGCCTGTGATGCAGGAGACCCCAGTTTGATTCCTGGGTCGGGAAGATCCCCTGGAGAAGGGATAGGTTACCCACTCCAGTATTCTTGGGCTTTCCTTGTGACTTAGCTGGTAAAGAATCTGCCTGCAGTGCGGGAGACCTGGGTTCAATCCTATTCACAAACATCTCTTTATTTGGATGTATGTCATTTGTTTTTGAGTAGGCTCCTAGGAGTAGAATTGCTGCTTTGTATGGTAAGTGTGTGTTTAACTTTTAAAGAAACTACCAGACTGTTTCCCAGTGTGATTTATCATTTTATATTCTTACCAGTGATACAGAAGGATTCTGTTTTCTCTACATTTTGGTCAACTCTTGATATTATCTGTCATTTTGAGTTTATCCATACTAGTAGGTGTATAGCAGTGTGTCATAGTTTTAATAATATATTTGGCATATTTTTATATGCTTATTAAATATTCATGTTTTATTTAGTGAGATGTTTATTCAAATTTTGTTTGATTTTTAAATTGAATTGTCTTTTTATTGATTTATATGAAGTTTTTTAAGCTCTTTATCAGATGTATGGTTTGCAAATATTTTTTTCTCATCATTTTGTGGATTATCTTCTTGTTTTCTTAATGGTGACTTCTGAAGCACAAGTATTTTTATTTTTTGAATATGTAGTCAACTGTTCACAGTTGACAGTTTTTTTCTTTTTGTGCATTTGATGACACGTCTGACACTGCCCAACCCAAAGTCACAGTTTTTTTCCCTCCATTTTCTTCTGCTTCTGACTTTCAGCATAGATTTATGTCTGTGATCTACTTTTAAGTTAGTATTTGTGTCCTGAATGAATCCTCTTCCATCTTAGCAGCTTCCTGTTCTCACAGGGTAAACACCGATGGAGCTGGGTGGTTGGGGAGCCCTAGAGCAGAACCCCACAGATCCCCACTGTTCTCACCTGAGATTCAGCAGGTTTCACACATAAATGCTTCTCAGATGGTTTTATGTCTTTGGTTGTGAAAATGACTCTCTGTCAAAAATTTTCAGGTTTATAGTTGCTTTTAAGGGAGAGGGTTTGCTGATTTCACCATCTATAACCAGAAGTACCTTTTGTCTCAATCTTAAATTATGTAATGTTTATGAGAAAACAAATGCTGCTTTGAGTTCATTATTATTTGTCCTGAATTGGAAAGCAGTGAACAGTTGTTTCTTTGGGGACTAAGGGTAGAGATAGGGACTGGATCTAGTTGTTTCCCCCTTTCTGATTCATTTTGTATAGGTCATTTATAATTTAGGAGTTCGATCAAGTTGAGTAATCACTTTCACTCCCCCTCCCCACTTTCACTTTTATATTATATTGCTGTACTTGGATACTTGACCATGGTCATTTTCTATTCTGACAAAATTTTGAGCCCAATATTAAATTCTTTTACTTAATTTTTTTTAAGCTACATTTAAATATAGTTCTTTTTGTTGTTACTGTATTTTGATCTTCTGTAAAAGGATTTAGTAGTATTTCCTTTTTTTAAATAAATGAATATAGTTCTTTTTCATCATAACTATATTTTGGTCATCTCTTTTCTAGTTTATGATTAGTATATACAGTAACATGGCTTGCAGTTATACTTTTTTCGTGAAGATGCTTTTGTACTGATGATTAATGAATAACCTCAAACAATTTCTGATGAGGCAAGGACTAACCTTTTTTGGGGGGCTTTGTTTATCTACCCACAAGGCCTCAAAAGATTTCCAGGAAATAGTTGGCCTGTCATTACCTAACTGAATCTGTCAAATGAAACAAAACATTCAGTTTAAGGAAGAGAAATGAGTAAGAATAAGAATAGGAATTAACTCTTGCTCTTATCTTTTTCCCAGTGTCTAGACAATTGTTGCAGTAGGTTGAGGTCCCAAGGGTTATAAGCCTGGTTGGTACTTTCAGTGACTGATCTCCACCTCTTTATAGCCTTTGGAGAAGAGAGTAAGAAAGTGAGCCAGAATATACCATTTTGGGGGAGAAACAGACAGAGGAAGATTGTTTGAGAAAAAGAAATGGGGAATATAGCATGGAAATGAAGTGAGCTATTGAATATTTTTCTGTTTCCTGTAAGATACGTTTTTTTGTATCCTGTTTTGTTGTCTGGTGAGTTTAATCCATCTTAATTTTAATAGATTACTTATAATCTCAACTTCAGTATATAAAATTATAAATTTATTTTACTAAAATCTTTGCTTTCCTCCTTTTTCCCTCTTAGGACATTTGCTACAAGATCCTATTGCACCCACCAACTCAACCTGCCAACACTATGTCTGCAAAAGTTGTAAAGGCAAGAAAATGATGATGAAACCTTCATGTAGCTGGTGCAAAGACTATGAGCAGTTTGAGGAAAACAAGCAGTTAAGCATCCTAGTGAACTGCTACAAAAAACTATGTGAATATATAACACAGACTGCATTGGCACGGGATATAATAGAAGCAGTCGACTGTTCTTCTGATATTTTGGCTTTGCTTAATGATGGATCCTTGTTTGGTGAGGAGACGGAAAAACCCTCAGATTCATCCTTTACTTTGTGTTTGACACATTCCCCCTTACCTTCAACCTCAGAACCCACAACTGATCCTCAAGCTAGTTTATCTCCAATATCTGAAAGCACCCTCAGCATTGCTATTGGCAGTTCTGTTATCAATGGTTTGCCTACTTACAATGGGCTTTCAATAGATAGATTTGGTATAAATATTCCTTCACCTGAACATTCAAATACGATTGATGTATGTAACACTGTTGACATAAAAACTGAAGATCTGTCTGACAGTTTGCCACCTGTCTGTGACACGGTAGCCTCTGACTTATGTTCCACAGGCATTGATATTTGCAGTTTCAGTGAAGATATAAAACCTGGTGACTCTCTGTTATTGAGTGTTGAGGAAGTACTCCGCAGCTTAGAAACTGTTTCAAACACAGAAGTTTGTTGCCCTAATTTGCAGCCCAACTTGGAAGCCACTGTATCCAATGGACCGTTTCTGCAGCTTTCTTCCCAGTCTCTTAGCCATAATGTTTTTATGTCCACCAGTCCTGCACTTCATGGGTTATCGTGTACAGCAGCAACTCCGAAGGTAGCAAAACTGAATAGAAAACGATCCAGGTCAGAAAGCGACAGTGAGAAAGTTCAACCACTTCCAATTTCTACCATTATCCGAGGCCCAACATTGGGGGCATCTGCTCCTGTGACAGTGAAACGGGAGAGCAAAATTTCTCTTCAGCCTATAGCAACTGTTCCCAATGGAGGCACAACACCCAAAATCAGCAAAACTGTGCTTTTATCTACTAAAAGCATGAAAAAGAGTCATGAACATGGATCCAAGAAATCTCACTCTAAAACCAAGCCAGGTATTCTTAAAAAAGACAAAACAGTAAAGGAAAAGATTCCCAGTCATCATTTTATGCCAGGAAGTCCTACCAAGACTGTGTATAAAAAGCCCCAGGAAAAGAAAGGATGTAAATGTGGGCGTGCTACTCAAAATCCAAGTGTTCTTACATGCCGCGGCCAACGCTGCCCTTGCTACTCTAACCGCAAAGCCTGCTTAGATTGTATATGTCGTGGCTGCCAAAACTCCTATATGGCCAATGGGGAGAAGAAGCTGGAGGCATTTGCTGTGCCAGAAAAGGCTTTGGAGCAGACCAGGCTCACTTTGGGCATTAATGTGACTAGCATTGCTGTGCGCAATGCTAGTACCAGCACCAGTGTAATTAATGTCACAGGGTCCCCAGTAACGACGTTTTTAGCTGCCAGTACACATGATGATAAAAGTTTGGATGAAGCTATAGACATGAGATTCGACTGTTAAATCAGTGGGTCTTTAAACCTACCTCTGGTAGGAAAATAGCTACAGTTTTACGGCAGCTATGGTTTTGTTGGTTTAACTTGCCGGAGCTCCTGCATATAGATCACTTGTATCAAGTGTTTTCATTGCTAAGTTATATGTGTTAGTGTCGGGGAAATAGTTTGCAGATAATGGAGGAGTAACCCTACAACTATATGTCCTTAGTTCTTACAGAACCTCATAGTTTGAGAACAAATGCTGATGCAACTGATTTATACAAAATGAACTTTGGCAAGGAAAATAACATTAACCTCATTGTTTATGGTCATGCTTTGTGCATAATCAAAGTTTATGATTAAATGTAAGGAAGTGGTATCTAGTCAGTCCATAAGGATTGTGCTCATATTTTGTGGAAAAGTAGCCATTAGTTTGTTCAGGAGACTCAGTGCTACCTTCAGATGCCATTGATGTTTCTCCTGTTGAAAAGCTGATGTGTCCAGCTCAACCTTTGTACTGACATAATACCATTTCTGATCATGAAAATTGGCTACTGGTGTATGTAGCAGTTTTTAAATCAGCAGTATTATGAAAGAAAATTTGCCCCTCATTAGAATGTTGAAAAAAATCTGTCTTTTAAAAGTGAACAAACTGAAATTCTGTCAGACTGTGGATGTTTAAGCTGTTCATGCCACAAAACTCTTCTGAGTTGAATCCCATTTTTAGTTAAGTCTGACTCATTTCTAGGGGAAAAACTCTAAATCTTTCCTTCACTTTGAGCAATGTTCTGATTAGATAAATGAAGTGGAGAAGAGTAGTTTTATTCTGAAGGTAATTGAATTTAGACTATACTATGTGACAGAATTTTAAAAAATTATACAAATGTTTTATTTAGAAATTGGGATTTACTTAAAATAATTTTGGAATAATGCTCCAAAACTTACTCAGATTTATGCACTATACCTATTGCCACTGGCCACTTCAAAGTGATTTTTTGTTTCCTCTAATAGTTTGCCGCAGACTTTAGTTTGGAGATGCTTTTTCCTTTTTTTTTTTTTTTTTTTTAATAGGGTGCTATTTGTTGTGGAGACTTCTTTATAGAGGCCTAATAAAAATGCCTTTTTATGAAGCCTGTGCATTTAGGTAGGTTTGAAGCTAGTTGGATTTTCTTTAGAATACTCTTTTGCATGTAAAGCACAAACTATGTTTCAGTTTAAATCCTTGTCTTCCCTGTAATTTTTATGGGGGAGGTAAGTGAGTCACAAACATTCTTTTGAAGGGAAATCTAGTCAGTTGCTTGAAATAGCACACACAGCCCAAATAAAACAAGGACTGACTAGGTTGTAAAGCAATGACCTTATGATTTAAAAGAAGAGTTGCTGCTTTGACAGTGCTTATTTAAAGAAAAATACTGCTGGAAAATTTTCAGTTTCTACTACGTTCACCATCTTTTCTGAGATCTGACATATGCTGAAGTTATGTTTTGATTTGGCACACAGCATGTTCAATGATGGTTACTCACTTAGTACAAGACATGGAGAAGAACCCTTTGGACACAGAGCAGATGACACCTCCTTCTGTTTTGTAGTGTATCCTGGTGTCATTTTCTGTGAATGTGGTCAGGTAGAGTTGTTTTTGTTGTTGTTGGGCTTTTTTTTTTTTTTTTTTGTCTCTTTTGGTGGGGTGGGGGTGGGCTAAAGCCATAGGAAGAAAAATGTGATGTATGTGTCCAGTATGTACTATTTTGTTTTTGTTTTGCAAGAAGAGTTGAACTATTTTTGATAACAAGAGTAAATGGTGGAAAATGCTTCTTAGTTGTCTTGTCTTTATTTGCTTTCCAAGTTTTGGAATTTTATTTAATTCCTCTGAGTGTTAGCAGTGTCTTATGAAACATGTATTTGCCTAAAGTTTGTAACAGTTTTACGTTGGATGCAGATGCCCTGCTATATAAACTTGTAAATCTGTTCTTTATTCACTAATGATCACTGCAAAAATGACTAGAAATAACGAGATTGTACACATGGATGATTAGAATATATTTTGCAAATCTCCCAAAGTTTCCTAATATTATGATCTTAAAATTCCTTGAGTACTTTATTGCTTCCCAAGTTTGATAATCTTAGTTTCGTGTTTTTTGATGCATGGGAGGTTGGCAATATAGACAAAGTGAAAATCATTAGTATGTGAGGGCCTTGATTGTTATGTAATATTGCCAATGATGAATTCAGGTTGTTTTTAGCACAAGTTTCTCTTTTTTATGCTGGTATTCTCACTGCCACACTTTTGGAAACCTGTATTACACCTTAAATCTATCAATAAATGTTAGTTTTCTAATTCTATGTTGTAGAATACTGAGGAGTTTGGGATAGCATGCTTTGAATGGCCTGTATTATATACGTTTGGGGAAGAGTAATTAATTACTGTGCCTTGATTTTTATGTTGTTTTTCTTTATATGGTGAATTATTTTTAGGAATGCTGACCAATGGCTAACAATGGATAATTGAGAAATTATTACTGAAGTAATTGGATTTACTTCAACAGGATTTAAAAGCACCAAAACAATAACAGCATTTAATATGACTCATCTTCATTTGTTTTTTTTGATTCCTTGTAATTACCATAAGTGATCCAATGATCTTTCACCTTAGGTAATAGACGTTTTACAGCTGACAGTTGTAGAACTAATCGTTTTGATTAGTTTCCATAGGTCTACACCTCTAAACATAGAGGCAGTACAGTTCTAGGATACAGAATTTCTTCACTGTGTTCTTAGTTTTCTTAAAACAACTTGATGGTGACTAAAGCAAAGTAAAAGTTTCATAACAGATGAAAAATAAAATTTTCCATGTATTATAGGCAAAAAATATAAAATGTTTTAGAAAATACTAAGTTCACAGTTTAGAATTGGAATCTAAAGTGTGGATGGTATTTTTCCTCCCTCTTTGTTAAAAAAAATTTAGGTATCCAAATAACAATTACATATTCTTTAAACAATATATAAGGCTAAATTCTCCTTTGATCTTGTGAACTTCTCATTCCCAAACCCAAATTCCCATCCCCAGAGGAAATGACTTCTTAATATGAGGTGTTATCTTTCCATATCTTTCTTTATAAAGTTTTCCCAGAGGTTCAAAGAGTTACTTTCTTTGAAACTCAAGCTTGTTTATAATGCTACTCTTTTCAAACATAAAAATGAGTTGCAAGTGTCATTAAAACCAAAAGTGTGTATTTGACAACTTTATTTAGTTTTGCAAAAAGGGAAAAACAAAAGTTAAATCATGCAGGCTTCTCCACCCAAACACACCATAACATTTCCAAAGTTGAGCAAATGACTTCTCTCATTTGATCAGTCTAGAGTTTTAGAAACACTTTGAACAGTACACAATGACATAGATAAGATGCAGGGAAAATACACATAATTTCATTAGTTTGATTACCTTGGCAGTTAATGTTAAGCTCTGAAACTTATATCATTGACTAGCTTTAAGGTCATACCTTCAATTTAACTTTTATCAAGGAATCTTGGATATTGTAACAACTTGAAATTTCCAGTTGGGCAATAATGATTATATTCTGCATGATCTTTACCAGAAAGTCAAATATACCCTATTTTAGTTCCTCAGAATTCACATTTCTTATATTTAATACTAAGAGGGGAATACAGTGAAATACATTCTTGTTTCTGAAAATGTGTTACTTTGGATGACCTAAATTAAAAGCGCTTAAGTGGAATGATACTGGTAGCTATACTTTTATAATAATTGCAGGCTTTTGAAACCAAATATTGACCAAAATGAAAGCAAGATGACTTCAGTAAGGAGAAACAAGGTAAAGTACAGCCATGTAGTTTAAAAAAAAAACAAATGTGTGTTGAAAAACTGAATTTTTGCTGAGTCTTAGAAATAGTTTAGACCATTACGGCTAAAACCTATAAACCATATCTAACTTCTAATTACCATTTGAGTATTTTTTATCTGAAAAAAATTTGTTTCCTTGTAAAGGCTGGATGGGGTAGATGGCAAATTTTATGTACTACAAAAATACCTTTAATCCTAATTTCCAATGTGTTTAGATTACTGCATGTAGTATTTCCTAAAAATTTAGTCACTTTTAAGGTTTTATTTCTTTGTGAGCTATTAGAAACTAAGTTTTTTCTATAATAGTTAAATTGAACGTCAGTTCTGATCATGAAGGTAAAACAACAGGAAACTGGGAGGATACTGACAAAAGGATTGCTAAATCTATTAATAACTGTACGAGTTGATGGTACATTTCCTAGATTCTCCTTTTCTCCACTTTTTGCCAATGTTTGATTATTTCAAAAGTTTGGCCTTCACACCAGCAAGGGAACCAATGTGGGGTGGAAAGGGAGCTATTCTGACATTTAGGACTTGTGGTTAAAAAATCCAGGGAAAAACTTCAATGACTTTATACAGAGGTGGATATTAAGTTTCTGGGAGGTTTCTTTTATACTAGCAGAAATTTCCATCCTTTTTAATAGTTTATTTTCAATTTGTCTTCAATATTGTGAGATTTGACTAGCCTTGTGGTTTGCTGAAAAGTACAGTATTCTGTAATAACCACGTCTGCTCTCTAGTAAGCATGAAGTTGCTTTCTTTTATGGGTAGCATCTCTGTTTTCTCCCATTTTTGTGATAAATACTGAAGTGGATGCAGTATTTTGAATACGTTATTTTTCAACACGAAAGAATAATGTTGAGATAGAGGCCTTTACTGTTAGCCTAGTCTAATATTCAGTGATGAATATGTCTAGTAAGAATTTTCATATATAATTATTTAAGCCTTCAAGTAGGCTTTCTGATATGAAGTACAGATGGGACACTAATTTTTAGATTAATAAATCACTCAATAATTTGCTACAAATGTTAAGAGTTAAAAGGAAACTTTTTTCCCTCCCAATTAGGAGTCATATTCTGCACTTGTCCTCAGTTAAATTTTTCTTCAGGTTTTATATAAGATCCACAGTCAGGATGGGGGGAGGGTTTAGAGCTTGCTAGCAAGGTTGGAAGGCCCAGTGGTTACAATACCTGAGGATGTAAAGTGACTAGCAGTTTGGCAGGTCATTGTGAAATTACATTAAGTTCAAGATCTTTGAACTCCAGTACACATACAATTAAAAGAAGTCTCTGAGATGTTTTGGCAGTGCTTTTATTACCAGGGCTAATTCAGTTCTGGAGGCCCTGACTGCTTTTTCAAGTTCCAGAATTTCTTGACTCAAGTTTTCTGCAAGTGAAGGTTTCTTCTGGGCTCCATAGGAGCCCTGATGGGCCTCAGCGATACTGGACAACAGAGGCAACTTCTGCTTTTGTGCAGAGAGCCGTGCTTGGCACTGTCCCCAAGAGATCCTTGGTACATTCAGGGTGAAGAGTGCTGATTCACAGATGTTGGAAGGTGATGTATATATCATTTGCTTTTGAGGAAAAGCTCTGTAGGAGGTTTGAGGCAAACTGGAGGAGTCTCCCAAATTGGGTATGTGTATCCAGAGCTATTGCTCAAAAACGTTAAAAAGTTCCTAGTGCAGATACACACTTGCAGAAATCAAAGCTTTTAAAATGCAATATGCAAACTAGAGCATCTCTTCACAAAAACATTTTTTTTGAAATACGTATCTCCCTTTCATGTAGCCACTGGCAACTATTCTTCATCCACTGACTGAAGCTTTCCACATTTCTCTGAAAGGCTTGAGGTCACTATTTTATTGCCCTTGTTTCCAATTTCAGAGGGAGAGGGAGGCTCTTCTGTTTCATAATCTTCAAAGGAGCTGAAAGAACAAAAATGAGTTACTGATTTTTTAAAAGTTTTAATGTTTGGGTAGAAGTCAATATAGCAAACTAGACTAAAGATCAGCTAGTGAAAGTACCTGGAGTTGCTAAATGGCAGCTATAAACTGAAACACCCTGGAAGAAACCGTGCCCTGGAACAGAAAACACGTTCTCCCTGTTCACTCAAGCTCATGTTAGAATACGTTGAAATGTGCTGAATCAGGCTTTCCCTAGAGGCTTTGATGGGAATGAAAGCATTATGGATTGAGGGTATGAGGTCTGGAAAGTATGAGCTTTTACATGAATGCTTTCACTGAAGTGGCTTTGATGCAGAGTGGGGAACTTTCTCAACTCTAATTGCTTTATAGCTTCCATGGCTTCTAAGAAATCTGTGTACACAGAGCTGATTAAAGCTTACTCCTGGATTTCGTTTCATTCTTTACAGAATTCCACAGCATTTTCCCTCTGCTCACCCCTCTTTAGAGTTCTATATCCTCCAGACTAACCCTCCTGGCTACTCCAGGCATGGATGACAAAATATTTTATCTCCTGGGAATGATGGCTGTTTCACCTGTGCAGAAATTTCTGGATATATAACTGTTTTGTCAAAAAGGTACCAATACTGGCTGATGACAAAAAAAAAAAAAAATACTAGGTTAGGACTACCCAGTAGGTGGCACTTACTCTTTGAGGGTAGAGAATGTTACATTTTTGTTAAAAGCATATCTGATGTTTGGAAAACTGCTCTGAGTACCCGTTGATGATCCTGTCAGAAATCATTTACAACTGTCATTTTGCAAAAGCTGTCCATACTTAATTTCTGTTTGCACTCTGCCATCTCCTAGAGGCTGCACTATAACTGGTATATGAATAAGGAGGCAATAAGAGTAATTTTGCTTTAATGGAACTGAAGCAGGGTTGATGGAAGATCCTCTATTTCTGGGGGGAAACACTCAAAGAAAAGTTAATTCTACAGATGCAGCTACTTATTTCCCATCAGACTGGAAGACATTTTCTTCCTCTTTGTGATCTAATTTGCTGTTTGTGAGTGCTCTCTCAGTGCGGATCTATGAATGAATTAGAGTTAAGTCTGAGCTGAGACTATTCAATATTCAATAAATATTTGAGCTTCTGTTGCTAAGCATGAGCCAAATGCTAGGTATACAATGGTGAAAGAGACTGACCAGCCCCTTCCTCACAGAGCTTACAGCCTAATGGAGACCATCTGGAATAGTGGTTAAGTAGTTTAGCTTTAGAGTATGGACTTTTGGTCACTTAATGCTACTTTGGCCATGTAACTTAACCCCTCTGCCATCAGCTTCCTCATTCCTACCCCATTATATATGGGCTTTCCTGATAGCTCAGTTTGTAAAGAATCTGCCTGCAATGCAGGAGACCCCAGTTCGATTCCTGTATTGGGGAGATCCGCTGGAGAAAGGATAAACTACCCACTCCAGTATTCTTGGGCTTCCCTTGTGGCTTAGTTGGTAAAGAATCAGCCTGCAATGTGGGAGACCTGGGTTTGATCCCTGGATTGGGAAGATCCCCTGGAGAAAGGCCAGTATTCTGGCCTGGAGAATTTCATGGATTTGCTAGTCCATGGGGTTGCAAGGAGTCGGACATGGCTGAGTGACTTTCACTTCACTTCACCCCATTATAAGGGTTGAAGAGAGATGAGGTGAGAGAGAAAATACCACATTCTGATGGTGGAGAAGTACCTGGGCTTACTGAAGCAGAATGGTGGCACCTAATCCTGTAGTAGGGGACAGGGTTTTGTGTAATTTTTTTTTAACAAAAGAGTGTGTTTTTCCACTGTAGCCTCATGTAGAAATGGAATTTTTAACAACAGATTTGATTCAAGCTAGTACCTAAACGTATTCCAATGCGTTGTGGGTTGGATGTAGTGGAATGTCACCTGCATTTCTTTTGTACTTTCAAGGTACCAAGAACAGTAATATACATAAAGGCTTTGGAGGAATCTTGGGTCAGGGGAGCTCATTCAGAACCTCTTGTCAGTGTGCTGATGAATCTTACCCTAACTCAGTAGTTCTCAGCTGGGGTTGATTCCCCCTACCTTGGGGGTCATTTGGCAATGTCTGGAGACAAATTTGTCATTAACTGGGCAGGTCCCATTGGCATCTAGTGGATAGAGACCAGGGATGTTGCTAAACATCCTACAACAGAATTACCCAGCTTAAAATATCAGTGCTGTTGAGAAATCCTGCTCTAACTTGCCCTTGTAGTGTCAGTGCATCCCAGGGTTCTGGATTAAGCTCTTCTCACTTTGTACTTCCGTGAGCAATCAGTCTTACAGCTTTATCTACACTTGTGGGTTCTAGACGTACATGTCCAGCCTCAGCCTCTTTCTAAGCCGAAGACTGCCATGTATCCACCTGTCTAGTATGTGGCTCTTCCCATGTGGCAGCGTATACGAACCTGGACTCATCGTACCTACAACCCTGGTTTTCCCTGTTGTAGCAAATAGTACCATGATCTACCCACTCAAAGCCATAAATCTCATTACTTCAAGCTCCTCTTCCCTCCCCTCTTCAAATCCAGTGACTCTCCTAATACTTCCAATAATACCACATGCATACAGTCTTGGCTCGTCCTCTGCATTGCCACTAATTGAGTAAAGGATGTTACACGTTCTTGCTTGGATTACTGCAATAGTTTTCTAACAATTGGTCTTCCTGTTTTTGCTCCTATCACATACCCTTGGCTCTTGCCATACCAGACTGTTTACAGTGTCAGAATAGGTCTTGGGACCTAATGCCACAGTAGATGTTTTTCAGGGGCCTGCAGTGCTCTTCCTCCTTGGTTAACTTGTGCTCATATTTTAATCTGAGATATCATTTAAAAGGTTCTTGATTTCCAGTGCCTGAGCTTCCACCATCTCTTATTTAGATGTCTGTAATAGCTTCCTTATTTGTCTCCTTGCCTCTGTTCTTGCACCTCTCCAACCTAGAAGAGTACTACCTTGCTGGACTTTTTATCAGTAGCTCCCCCAGGCCCTGCATGATCTGACCCTTGCTAATCTTTCCAGCTATGATTCCCTCTTATTATATTCCAGCTATACTGGCTTTTTAAAATCTCCTCAGCACCATTTCCTGCCTCAGAGCCATTGCACACATTTACTCCTCTGCCTAGAATATTTCTCCTCCCTGCTTTTTGCATAACTTTGCTTCTCAATTTTTAGGTTCTCATCACTGTAGAAAATTCTTCCCTCAGCTCCCTAAGTTGCAAGCCTGTCTCTATTACTGGTTTACCCTGTTTATTTTTCATAATTATATAATTAAATGTGTCATGCCCACTCAAATGTGAAATGTCCATTTTGTAACGCACTAATTTCCTTGGGTTATAGTATAGTGACTGACACTAGCTGCTTAAAATGTGCTGCTGAATGAAAAATAATGTCTTAGTGCTCTTTCAAAATAATGAGGAATGCTGGAGTCAGTAAAATGGTGAGGGTACAGAAGTCATCTTGAAGTCACCAAAGTCTTTCTTTATCTTGCTCTCCAGGAATTCCTGAGGGAGAAAGAATGTTTACTGATTGTCTTCTAAATGACCACTTCCAGGCTTGCTTGCAGGTCACTGGAATGCCTCTGGGCTCAAATGAAATTATTTTATGATGTATTCCCTGTTCATTTAATTGGCCACTTTAAACTGAGTATAGGGGTCAGAGGATTAAAGAACTCATAGGGTTCACAAACAGTTCTCAAAGAAACCTTAGGTATCAAATTGAGCACAGATTCTTTAATTGAGTAGTAACAGTATTGTTAGCATAAGGGAAAATAATGGTTCATGTATTTTTTTTTAAACTTTATTTTGTATTGGGGTGTAGCTGATTATTGATGCTTTTGAATTGTGTTGGAGAAGACTTTTGAGTCCCTTGGACTGCAAGGAGATCAGATCAGTCCTAAAGGAAATCAGTCCTGAATATCCATTGGAAGAACTGATGCTGAAACTGAAACTCCAATAATTTAGCCACCTGATGCGAAGAACTGACTCATTTGAAAAGCCCTGATGCTGGGAAAGATGGAAGGTGGGAGGAGAAGGGGATGACAGAGGATAAGATGGTTGGATGGCATCACTGACTCGATGGACATGAGTTTGAGTAAGCTCCAGGAGTTGGTGATGGACAGGGAAGCCTGGCATGCTGCAGCCCATGGGGTCACAAAGAGTCGCACACAACAGAGCAACTGAACTGATAGCCGATTACCAATGTTGTGACAGTTTCAGGTGAACACAGAAGGAACTCAGCTATACATATATGTGTATCTATTCTCTCCCCAAACCCCCTCATCCATGATGCCACATAACATTGAGCAGAGTTCTGTGTACAATAGGTCTTTGTTGGTTATACATTTTAAACATTGTGGTGTTTACAGGTTCATGTATCTTTGCTAGCAATATGGTAGCTTTTAGAAACCTGTGTCCCTAAGTTTCCCCTTTTAGAAACTGTGTCCCTAAGTTTCCCATTTCAGATGAGCAATTTCTGGGCAAATGTATTAAGGCTAGTTCTGCAGATTCCTGGGATGGAAGTATAATAGCTAGAATGAACAGAAATAATGACTGGCACATGTGTGGTCTGACAAAGGATTTGTAGGCAGTTTTAGGATGTCTGCGAGTTATGGTTTGATTCCAGTTTGGGGATTCTGACTTTACAGGGGCAAAGGGATAGAATATTCAATTCAGGGCTTGTCAGGAAATCTAAGATACATGGTAGCTATAAGCACAGAATAAAATGTTAACTAGTCCTCTTAGTTTGAAGTCTATATTGCTGTAGAAATAGGAGTAGATGAATTTTACCCTTATACTTTTAAGAACAGATATCCTAAGATATCCCTGGTGGCTCAGACAGTAAAGTGTCTGCCTGCAGTGTGGGAGACCCGGGTTTGATCCCTGGGTTGGGAAGATCCCCTGGAGAAGGAAATGGCAACCCACTCCAGTATTCTTGCCTGGAGAATCCCATGGATGGAGGAGCCGGATAGATTATAGTCCACGGGGTCGCAAAGAGTTGGACACGACTGAGCGACTTCACTCACTCATCCTAAGCCATTTACATAAAATGAATTATCGGAAATACTTTAGAAGTTGGATATTTGGTTCAAAGAATTTCCTTATTGACCCATTCAATCACTTCAAATTTGGTAAAGTTTCCTAATACGTACCATTTACTTTTCTATCTTAGAAAGTTGATCCTATTTATTTTTTGATGGCTAAGGATCTCTTGCAGTTCCAGGTCATGAGCCATCAGTAATTCTTATTTTGGCTGTAGATATAAAAATTTTGGATTAAATATATTCTAATTTTGAACTTGAAGGAAGGGACAGAGTTTATTTTTATTACCAGCCATAATGCCTGGCATAAATTACCAGTGCATATCTACTGAAATAAAATTTATTTAATTTTAAACTTCTCTGGTCTTCTGACTAACCTACAGTGTCGTACTTTCCAGTACTAATTGAACTAAATGTACATCTCATAAATAGTAATTCAATATATGTTTATATTTAACATAAAGGAGAAATTCACCTTTAAAAACATCCAGTGGGAAATAATTCTAAATTATCTAAATGTCCGAAGGTAGGGAATATGGATGTGTTATTGCTTGAGAGAGTACTCTGAAGCATTAAAAGTCATGTTTTTGAACACACTAGTAACATTAAGCATCAAAAAGAAATACACCAAAGTATACATAATGGTTATCTCTGGATGACTGAACTGAGGATGATTTTAATCTTTTTATATTTTTCAATTTTTCTTCAGCAAAGCCTGTCTTTCTCTACTAATCAGATAAAGACTCAGAAAATTGTGTTTAATCTAGGTTAATCAAATGTAAAGCTGTTGGTGAAATACCAGAATATCCTGTAAGAATGTATTTTTAGGATAATGTGAAAGACTCTTAACTAAAAATCTGAAGTAATCAAGTTTTTGTCAGATAGGTAGAGAAGTTTGTTTCTAATTATTACAGGTCCCAGTTTCTCAAGATAGCAACATGGAGGACCCTTTAGCCTACTTTTCACAATTCTTGTGGCGTTTTAAACTTTATTGCAAAAACCATAAGAAAGTTAATTATAAATTAATTGGGTGTCATATAACTTGTTATCTTCATGTATGTGACATGTTTAGTTGGCCAGAGGTATGTAACTGTTACCTGTTTCTGGCTTCCCCTATGACCTTGGCTGAATTTATACAAATGCTGTTGTATGCTCTTATCACACTGTGTGCTAGATGGGGTAATTCACAGTGTTTGCAAATTCATACCTAAGGAGACCCTTGGCCCTCCATCACCAAACTAAAATATGGAGTCATACTGCATTTCTCATTGTTTCATTACTAGGTTGCTTACTGAAGGTATTACCCAAGCAACAGCCTTGAGTCAGGGGGTACAGGCACTTGGCCCAGAGGTGGCCTGTTATGTGAAATGGTAAAGTAGAGAATTTCAAGTTGTTTCTGGAAGGTCAAGTTGTCTAGGCTTCTGCAGTTATCCTTGTAGTGAAGGTGGCTGCCAGATTAGTGCTACCTTCTGTGCCACTCAGTAAACATTTGCTGAGGCTCTCCTACTTCCCAAAGAGTTTGCCCAGTGCTGGGGCTACAGGATGAATGAAACAGGTGCTCTGCCTTAAAGGAGCCTGTGTTCCAGTGGAAACACAAGCAGGTCCACTTCCCCCAGCATTTATATGCTAGATACTGTTAGATACTGTTCAGTTCAGTTCAGTTCAGTTCATTCGCTCAGTTGTGTCCGACTCTTTGCGACCCCATGAATCGCAGCACGCCAGGCCTCCCTGTCCATCACCAACTCCCGGAGTTCACCCAAACTCATGTCCATCGAGTCAGTGATCCCATCTAGCCATTTCATCCTCTGTCGTCCCCTTCTCCTCCTGCCCCCAATCCCTCCCAGCATCAGTCTTTTCCAATGAGTCAACTCTTGGCATGAGGTGGCCAAAGTACTGGAGTTTCAGCTTCAAGCATCATTCCCTCCAAAGAAATCCCAGGGCTGATCTCCTTCAGAATGGACTGGTTGGATCTCCTTGCAGTCCAAGGGACTCTCAAGAGTCTTCTCCAACACCACAGTTCAAAAGCATCAATTCTTTGGTGCTCAGCCTTCTTCACAGTCCAACTCTCACATCCATACATGACCACAGGAAAAACCATAGCCTTGACTAGACGGACCTTTGTTGGCAAAGTAATGTCTCTGCTTTTCAATATGCTATCTAGGTTGGTCATAACTTTCCTTCCAAGGAGTAAGCGTCTTTTAATTTCATGGCTGCAGTCACCATCTGCAGTAATTTTGGAGCCCAAAAAAATAAAGTCTGACACAGTTTCCACTGTTTCCCCATCTATTTGCCATGAAGTGATGGGACCGGATGCCATGATCTTGGTTTTCTGAATGTTGAGCTTTAAGCCAACTTTTTCACTCTCCACTTTCACTTTCATCAAGAGGCTTTTTAGTTCCTCTTCACTTTCTGCCATAAGGGTGTTGTCATCTGCACGTCTGAGGTTATTGATATTTCTCCTGGCAATCTTGATTCCAGCTTGTGTTTCTTCCAGTCCAGCGTTTCTCATGATGTACTCTGCATAGAAGTTAAATAAGCAGGGTGATAATATACAGCTTTGATGTACTCCTTTTCCTATTTGGAACCACTCTGTTGTTCCATGTCCAGTTCTAACTGTTGCTTCCTGACCTGTATGCAGGTCAGGTGGTCTGGTATTCCCATCTCTTTCAGAATTTTCCACAGTTTATTGTGAAATCTCTAATTCTCATGCAGCAAATGTTTACTGTGTGTCAACTGTGCCATGTTCTGGGAATGAAGGGGAAAGAGGCAGCCAGTGGAACACTCATGTACTGCTGCTGCTGCTAAGTCGCTTTAGTCGTGTCCGACTCTATGCGACTCCATAGTCGGCAGCCCACTAGGCTCCTCCATCCCTGGGATTGTCCAGGCGAGAACACTGGAGTGGGTTGCCACTTCCTTCTCCATGCTAATGTACTACCTGACTAAATTCTAGTTCAGAGAGGTTAGGTAATGTGGCCACGATCACAGAGGTAATAATAATTGTTATCGTTTAGTCGCTCAGTCGTGTTGGACTCTTTTGAACCTCATGGACTGTAGCCTGCCAGGCTCCTATATCCATGGGATTTTCCAGGCAAGAATACTGGAGTGGTTGCCATTTCCTTCTCCAGGGGATCTTCCCCACCCAGGGATGGAACCCATGTCTCCTGCACTGCAGACATTCTTTACTGTGGAGCCACTGGTGAAACCATGGTACTAATAAGAGCCATTGTTTATTGATTACACGTTTCCCCAGTGGTTAAGAATCTGCCTGCAATGCTGGAGACTTTCAGGAGATGTCGATTTGATCCTTGGGAGTAGAAGATCCCTTGGAGAAGAAAATGGTGATCGACTCCATATTCTTACCTGAGAAATCCCATAGACAGAGGAGCCTGGTGAGCTACTGTCCATGGGGTCGCAAACAAGAGGGACATAACTGAGAGACTAAACAACAACAACAACAAAATTGATTACATGGGCACTGTGCCTGAGAACATAATATATTATGTATGTTGTCTTCTCTAAAACAGTCTGGTGTGGCAGGTGGTATCCTCATTGTATAGCGAATGCTGAGGCTTAGATGACTAGTAAGTGACAGCGAGGATTTGAACTTAACTAAATTTGTCTAACTCCAAATTCTGTGGTTTTAAGCATGATGTTATATTGTATAATATCTCTTCCTCTTCAGGGAGTAGTAGTAATAGCTACTCTTTGTCACATATTTATATCAGTACTATGTGGCAGGTGTTTATAGAGTTATATTCTCTTTGATTCTTACAATCACCTTGGAAGGTAGTTGAAACTGAGCTGCAAGGAGTCAGATAACCTGCCCAGCTGGTGAGTAAGAAGACAGAATCAGATCTGTGTGGCTCTTTCCATGGTACTGCCGTTCTTCCTCCCTTTCTAATAGTCGATTCTGGTAATTTCTGTTTGACAAACTCACCCTGACTTATTTGTAATTCCTTTTGAGATGAAGCCCAACATACCCTTGGAATTCTGGATCTGGCCTTGCTTTTGAACTGTGTCAGTCAGTTATTAACAACTGTAAACAGGCCTTTCGTTTCTTGTGGTGACATTCCAGTGCTTGCTCTACAGGCTGCGGCTGTTAAGGCTTCCCCTCTCTCCCTGAGACCTCATCACCCACATGGGCTCTGTGCAGGCCTTATCTTATCTCCCATAACATGAGAAGAGGGGTGTCCAGCAGAAGCCTCTCATATGCACCGGTTGAATTTCACTACAGCTGGTCTCTGCATCTCCTCTCGTGACCCCTCCTCACCTGTATTTCTGTCTGCATCCCTTTTTCTCCTCTGTCTCCCCTCCACACACACACTGGGACCTTCTTTGAGCACTACCACAGCTCAAAAATTTTTTTTACTTGACACATAATAATTCTCTTTAGCTGCCATCATTTTCTTGTCTCTTTAGACTAACAAACTTCTAAGTGTTTAGATCTGCTATCTCTTTTCTCCTTCCTCTAAAGCAGGTTACAAAACAGTATGTTATATCAAATTCCATTTTTGTAAAACAAATTACTTATCTATTAATATTTGCAAAGAAGTATCTAGAAGCATACTCCTAAATGATGTCAGGCTATCTCTGGATGGTCGATTTTAGGTGAAGATTTTTATCTTTATTTCTACTCTTCTGTAGTTAATACATATTACCTACGTAAGCATATAAAGGAGAAAAATAACTTTTCCTATTTATTAAAATAGTACATGTTCATTATACAAACATTATAAATTACAGAACAGAATAAAAAGCCAAATTACTTGCAATTCTACAGCTCAGAGTTAATCACTTAATATTTTGGAGTCTTACTATTTAGCTCATGTATATATAGATATACATTTGTAATACTGGGATTATATCACAATTTTGTAAACTTGATTTTTCCGTGTTATGTTTTTGTGCAACACGTAGTTTAGATGTCTGCATAATATGACACAGATATTAATACCATGACTTACTTAACTATTCTATTATTGTACATTTGTGTTGTTTTGAATTTTTTAATTTTACAATTTAGTTAGAAGAGTTCTATCTAAACTTCTGATTATTTACAGTAGATGCCCAGGATTGGGAGTTAAAGGGTATGAATTCAGGCTTCTGCAGCATATTGTCAAATTAATTTCCAGGGAGGTTGGGCCACTTTGTTTCTACCAGCAATATCTGTTAACTACAGTGTGTTGCTTCTGTGAGAGAGCAGTAGAGACACTTTAATTGCATCTGTCTGTTTCTCCTGCTAAGGCAGGGATCCTGCGTTCATCAATATCCAATAATGCTTAGTGTATAGAAGGAATGCAAACATTTATTGAATTAATATTGTCTTTTAAAAAATTCCTGCCAGTTAATCTCAACTTTTTTCGGTGCTTGCTTTTTACAAAAATTTTCAGTTTAGTTTACATATCACAGAATTCACTCATCTTAAGTGGAACTCACTGCAGTGTTCTTGCCTGGAGAATCCCACAGACAGAGAAGCCTGGCAGGCTACAGTCCATGGGGTCGCAAAAAGTTGGACATGACTGAAGTGACTGAGAGGACACACAGTAAATTTTTACAATTGTGCAATCATTACCACAATTTAAATTTAGAACACTTTCATCTCTCCATCTGCCCCTCCTCTCCCTGTGCTTGTTTGTATTCATTTTCTACTTTTTCCTGGAACCTAGGCAGCCACTGATCTGTTTCATGGCTCTATAATTTTGCCTTTTCTAGAAATTTCATATAATGGAATTACGTAGTCTTTGGTGTCTGGCTTCTTTCATGTAAAATGATATTTTTTTGGATTCATCTGTGTTGCTGCATGTATTAATAGTTCTTTTGTTTATTGAGGTATAACTGACAGAATAAATTGCTTAAAGTGTACGATTAGTAAGTTCTGACTTTTGTTTACATCTATAAAACATCATATCGAGATCATGAAAATATCCCTCCCTCCCATGAAAGTTTCCTCTTGCCCCTTTGTAATTACTTTTGCCTTACCAAGGTAACCATTGATTTGCTGTCATTATAGATTAGAATGCATTTTCTAGAATTTTCCATAAATGGAATCATACAAGATTGGAATATATTTTTGTCTAGCTTCTTCCACTTCACTTACAATTCATCCATGTTGTGTTAGTCAATAGTTCATTCTATTGCTGAAGAGCATTCCATTATATGGATATACTGTATTTTGGTTATTAATCTACCAGTTTAGTGGTATCTGGATTATTTTCACTTTGGGGCTACTATGAATAGTGCGGCTATAAACATTCATGTACAAGTCTTTGGGTGAACATTTTTCTTGGGTAGATTCCTAGGAGTGGAATTGCTGATTCATATGACAAATGTTTGTTCAACTTTTTAAGAAACCGCCAAACATTTCCAAAGAGGCTACATAATTTTACATACACATCAATCCAATATATGAGGGTTCCAGCTTCTTCACAGCATTGCCAACTGGTGGTTTTAGTTGTTCTAGTGGCTGTGAATGTATCTCATTGTGGTTTTAATTTACATTTTCCTAATGACTAGTGATATAGAGCATCTTTTCATGTATCTATTTGCTGTTGGAACCTCTAATGTAGTTATTGTTTAACCAAATTTTTGTCCATTTAAAAAATTAGGTTGCCTTTTTTATTAGTGAGTCGTAAGTTCTTTATATATTCTGGATGGAGTCCTTAACAGGATGTTTCGGAAATATTTCCCCCCAATGTGTCTTTTTCATTTTCTTAGTGGTGTCTTTAAAGAGCAATACTTTTTAATTTTGAAAGAAGTCCAATGTATCAATATTTTATTGCTCTTGCATAACTCAGGGTCACAAAGATTTTCTCCTGTGTTTTATTCTAAAAACTTTAGGATTTCAACTCTTATATTTATTGAGATTATTATTATTATTTTGGCTGCACTGTGCAGCTCGAAGGATCTCAGTAGACAACCAGGGAATCTGAGATACTTATAAAAATAAGTATACAAAAGTATATGGTGTGAGATATGGATTGAGGTTTTCTTTCTTTTTTTTTTTTTTGCAGAAGGACGTCCAATTATTTCAGGTTCATTTCTGAAAAGACTACCCTTTCTCCTTTGGTTGAAAATTAATTGGTCGTATGTATGAGCATCTATTTCTAGAGTGTTTCATTGGTTGTGCATACTTACCAATTCTGGGACTTCCCTCATGGCTTAGATGGTAAAGAAACTGCCTGCAATGCAGGAGGAGATCCAGGTTTGATCCCTGGGTTGGGAAGATCCCCTGGAGAAGGGAATGGCTATAGACTCCAGTATTCTTGCCTGGAGAATTCCACAGAGGAGCCTGGTGGGCTACAGTCCGTGGAGGTCACAAAGAATTGAACGTGACTGAGTGACTAACACACACATACTTATCAATTCTACAGTGCCTTGATGGTTGTTTGCTTTCTAATAAGTTTTGAAATCAGGTAGCCTAAGTTCTTCAACTTCGTTCTTTTAAAAAAGTGTTTGCTAGTGCACTGGGACGACCCAGAGGGATGGTATGGGGAGGGAGGAGGGAGGAGGGTTCAGGATGGGGAACACATGTATACCTGTGGCGGATTCATTTTGATATTTGGCAAAACTAATACAATTATGTAAAGTTTAAAAATAAAATTAAAAAAAAAAAGAAAAAAAAATAAAGCTAAAAAAAAAAAGTGTTTGGCTATTCTAGGTATTTTGCATTTCCATATAAATTTTAGGATCAGTTTGCCAGTTTTAACGAAAGCCTGTAGGGATTTTGATAGGGAGTGGATTAAATCTTTAGATCAATTTGGGGAGAACTGACATTTTAAAAATACTGAGCTTTCTATTATTATTTGAATCTTCCTTAATTTTTCTCAACACTATTTTGCAGTTTTCAGTGTGCAAGTATGTTCTTTTGTTATATTTGTGTGTTCTTTTGTTACATTTATTATACATATATAAAAGTGTGTTCTTTTGTTATATTTATTCCTAAGTATTTTTCTTTTTGATGCTGTTGTGAATAATTATTTTTATTTGTATTTCTCTATTTGATTGTTCATTACTAGTACATGGAAATACAACTGACTTTTATATTCTGATTTTGTATTCTGAAGAAAAATGAAAGTGTTAGTTGCTCAGCCATGTCCGACTCTTTGTGACCTCATGGACTGTAGCCCACCAGGCTCCTCTGTCCTTGGAATTCTCCAGGCAAGAATACTGGGATTGGTTGCCATTCCCTTCTCCAGGGGATCTTCCCGACCCAGGGATCGAACCCATGTCTCCCACATTTCAGGCAAATTCTTTACCATCTGAGCCACCAGGGAAGCTGAGACCTTGCTAATGAATTTATTAGTTCTGGTAGCTTTTATGCAGATTTCTTCATATTTTCTACTTAAAGTATATATAACCTAGGGATAGATTACTTCTTTCTTTGCAGTCTGAATACTTTTAATGTTTTTTTTTTTTCCTTGTCTTAATGCACAGGATAGGACCCTCATTACAATGTTGATTAGAAATGGGGAGGAACAGAAGCCTATTTTCCTTGCTCTGGATCTTAATGGGAAGGCATTCAGTTTTTCGCCATAAGTATAATGTAAATAATGTAATTATAGATGTCTTCTATCAGGTTAAAAAAGTTCCTTTCTATCCTTACTTGGGTAAGAGATATTTTGAATGGATGTTGGATTTTGTCAAATGGCTTTTTTGTGTCTATGGAAATGATCATGTGCTTTTTGTCCTGTGTTGTATTAATATGGTTTATTATATTAGTAGATTTTCAGATGTTAAGATGGCCTTCCATTCCTGGGGTAAACCTACTTATAGTGTATAATCTTTTTTATATGTTGCTGGATTTGATACTTTTAATATTTTGTAAAAAGTTTTATATTGATTTCATAAGGGATATTGGTATCTTTGTCTGGCTTTGGTATCAGGGTAATACCAGCTTTCTAAAATTAGTTTTGAAGTGTCCCCTCCTATTATTTTCTGAAAATATTAATGAAAGATTGGTATTATTTTTTTCCTTTAAATGTATGAACCATTTGGACCTAGACTTTTCTTTTGGGGAGAACTTAATAACTTATTTAGTGTCTTGATATGGCCTATCCTGATTTTCCATTTCTTCTTGAGCTGTTTTCTTTTTTTAATAGATATAATTAAATTTATTTGAGTTGATTTTGGTAATTTGAGTTTTTAGATGATTTTGTCCCATGTCATCTAAGATGTGAAACTTACTGAGATTAAGCTGTTCATAATACTCCTTTATAAGTATATCTATAGTGATGTATCCTCCTTTATCCTGATTTTAATGTATTCCTTTCTCTCTTTATCTAAAGCTTTCTATTTTAAAATATTTTTAAAGAACCAACTTTTGATTTCATAAATTCTTTCATAGTATTTTCCTATTTTCTATTTCATGGATTTCTACTCTGATCTTTATTATAGCCTTCTTCCTACTTATTTTGGGTCTGATTGGTTCTTACTTGTTAGCTTAAGATGGAAGCTTATCTTACTGATGTTAGAACTTTCTGGGTCATAAATATTCCTTTAAGCACTGCTTTAATTGCACCCCACACATGGATTTTCATATCATCTTTTATTTTCATTTGTTTCAGGACAACATCAAATTTCCCTGCAGTATCTCCTTTGACCCATGTGTCTTTAGAAATGTGTTATTTAATCTCTAAACATTTTGGGGTTCCTAGATTTCCTTCTGTTATTAATCTGTAATTTTATCCTATTATGATCAGACAACATACTTTATTTGAATTTATTGAATCTTTTTTTTTCACCTAACATATGGTCTTTCCTGAAGAAGTTCCATGTGCATTTGAGAAAAATGTATATTTTGCTACTGTTTTGTAGAGTACATATGCTGGTTAGATCAAATACACTGTGTTGTTCAAGTCTTCTGTGTCTTTAGTGATTGTCTCTTACTAGCATCAACTACTGTAAAAGAAGTGTTGAAATCTTAAACTATTAATTGTTGAATTGTTTGACAATTTTTGTTTTATGTATTTTGAGGCTGTTGTTAGGTAAAAATAGCATTTAAAATAGTTATATCTGGCTACTACATTTTACCTTCTGGTGAAGTGGGAATTTTCATTGTTATTTCCTGGTGAAATTTCTATCTTTTGATGTTTTAGAATTGGTTAATAGTCATGTTCTTAACTATTGATTTTGAAGATTCCAATAATGAAAGAACATTATTGATGATTCAACCCTATGCCTTTTGATTGTGATATAGGATTTGTCACTTTTAAAATATACTCAAATCTATAATTCCCTTATAAATTTCTCCCATCATTTTTTTGCATTTAAAGTATTTATTTACATGCAGGTATTAGCTTAATATGTACTTTTTTCAGTCTGCAGAGAGTCAACATTTTACTGACTAGACTTCTTGACACAGTGTCATATACTACATTGGTTTGCATAAGTCTTCAGTTTTGGCATGGATCCTATACGGAGTTTAATTACTATAGCTTTGGATTATGCATCCCCTGTGCCCTACCATACCTTTGATTCTTTTCAGAACTCACTTTAGTTCTTTTGTATTTATTGTTCAATATGAGTTTCAGAATTAGTTGATCAAGTTCTATAACATATTTGGGGGGATTATATACAATTTTAACATGGAGAATGATCTTTGTAATTTTTAGTGAAATTTTATATTTTTGTCATATATATTTTCAAGTAACTTTTTTTGTTGCTATCACAAATAGGATTTCCTCCCTATTATATTTTTAGCTAGTTATTTCTGGGGTATGGGATTAATACCCTTTACCCATTAAGGAGGTGTTCTTTTTAAGTTTGCTTAGTTTCATTTTCTCCAAATTAGAAAATATATTTTATCACATGCCTTCAAAGAATCAGTCTATATTTTCTTTTCTTTTCTTTCTCCTTTAATCTGTTAATGACAGATTTTGTAAAGTTGAACCACTTGCACTTTTGGGATAAAATCAACTTACTTATGATGTATTCTTTTGATGTATTCTTTTATACATGTTGGTAGATTTGACAAGTTAATCTGTATTTCAGTTTTAATATCTGTAAAACAGGGATAAAGCATCTACAAGATATGAGTTTTGCGATTAAAATGAATTAAAATATTTAGAATAGTGCTTGGCACAGTATGCTTTCTGGTTGTGTATGTATAAATTAATAGATTTATTTTTTGTTTGAAATACAGTTGTTTAACTTCTTTTCATGTACTTTATTTGGGTCTATTTTGTCATCCTTTTTCATGCATATTGAGATGACAGCCTAATTTATTTCTTTCTACAGATTACAACTTTTCCCGTGTTTATATCCTACATATCTTAATAAATATAATGCTTTTATTGCCTGGTTCTAAAAAAAACCCTGTAATTGGTTTTTTGATCTTCTCTGTAGCTTAACAGTTATTTTAAGATATATTTAATTTTTCAAAATGTTTTTTTTAACTTTCCAGATATGTGTGTTTTTGTTGTTGTTGCTAATTTCATAAGTAACAAATATGGCCTATATGTTAGTAGTTTTTAAAAATGTGATATTCTTCATGCCTTAATAAGTAGGCACTGTATTGTGATGGCTCCATATTTGTCGGGTATCAAATCTATTTTTGAGTACCCCTATGAATGTTTACTAATTCTATATTATGAATTTTTTGTCCTATTTGATTTGTTGGGTTTTATATGACTATGGGATTGTCAAGTTTTCTTTTGTATTTCTATCAGATTTGCTTTTTGTATTGCTTAAAGTTGGTGACTTGTTTTCACGGCCAACTGCTGAAATACTGATGTTTCTTTTAAAGCTTTCAATTCTACTTGTCTCATAAACATTACTGTACCTGATTTCCTCTTATTTACTGTTTATTTGACTGTTGCCTCTGCGTTAGGTATGAATCTAAAGAATAGTGTACAGTTGGATTTTTAATCCCTTCTGAGTTTTGTGATTCATACTATATCTGGACTTATTTTGTCTATTTATTTTGTACTGTCTTTGTCTTTTTGTCTCCTTTATACTGTAGTGAACATCTGCTATTCCTTTACCAGCATGCGTTTCCCCTTTTTTGACCGTCATGTTCAAATTTCCCAAATTTTCCTTGAGAAAACATGTGGTTTGGATGAACTTGAACTTCTGTCCAAGCTAATTTCTAGGTCTGACTCCTTCTAGAGCTGGTTCAGGGACTAGACCCAAAATAAGCCAATTACAGCCAAACAAGTCCTGGGCTTTTGTAGAATCTGGTGGGAAAGGGACTTGCTCTTTTATTTGAATGTAAAGCTATCATTTTGCCACCACATACTAAAAATTTGCTGAAGAGTGAAAGAATGAAAGAAAAGCATTACCTAAGAGATTAAAGAGAGACAATCTAAGTCTCTGAAGTCAGTACTAGCTCCGGACTTTTCAGTTCTTTAAGCCCACAATTTCTTTTTTGCTAAGGCTTTGCTTTCCCTTTATGCCAATGTGAGTTAAAGTCACTTCTTACCAAAAGAATACTGGTTAAACACACTTGTCTTTTAGTAGACTGAGTTTTCTATATACAGATTTTCCAGTTAAACAGTCTACTGTCTTTTTCTGAAAATGATTAGAAAGTTTTCCATTTAATATTTACTTTTAGTGATTTTCCTTAAAAAATTTAAGACATTTTAACTCTATAGTTATCATTATAAAAATATAAATTTATCAGTGTCTGTATTCTCCACTTTAATAAAGATTCACCCTGACCTTTTACTATCTGTTAATGGTATCTATAAAAATTCTAAGGATGCTATGCTATGCTAAGTCACTTTAGTCGTGTCCGACTCTGTGCGACCCCATAGACGGCAGCTCACCAGGCTCCCCCGTCCCTGGGGTTCTCCAGGCAAGAACACTGGAGTGGGTTGTCATTTCCTTCTCCAATGCATGAAAGTGAAAAGTGAAAGTGAAGTCGCTCGGTCGTGTCCGACTCTTAGCGACCCAATGGATTGCAGCCTAACAGGTTCCTCCGTCCATGGGATTTTCCAAGCAAGAGTACTGGAGTGGGGTGCCATTGCCTTCTCCGAATTCTAAGGATAAATTTTGCTAATTTTGTTGTTGCTTATATCCCACTATTCCTCTAGGATATATTTACCTTGTTGCTGAAGAAAACCCTTTAATATTTCTTTCAAAGTTTGTCTGTGGGTGGTAAACATTTTTGCATCTCTTGATGTCTAAAAATGTCTTCATCTATCCTTTGCATTTAAATAGGAACAGAATTCAAGGTTCAAAGTTGTTTTTAAATAAATGCTGTTTCTTTTTGTGTTTATATTATGGGCATTTTTTTTTTCTCTCTAGTAGCTTTCCAGTTCTATCTTTTTATGTACTGAGATTTCACTCTAGTACAGGAATTGGGAAACTGCAATCTGTGGTCCAAATCTGTCTCACCACCTGTTTTGGTATAATAGCCCATGAATTGTTTTACCTTTTTAAATTAAAAAAAAAAAAAAATCAAAGAATACTTCATGACGTTAAAATGATCTGAACTTAGTATCTTAGTGTCTGTTAAAAATTTTATTGGAACACAGCCACATTCATTTGCTTACATATTAGGGCTACTTTCCCAACACAGTGGCAGAGCCAAGTAATTGTGACAGAGATTGCAAAGCCTAAAATATTTATTACCTGGCCAGAAAAAATTAGCTGACTTCTGTTTCTGTTTATATTTTTATTTGTTTTAATAGCTAAAATTCTGGGAATTATCTGGCTATTATTTCTACTGGTTTCTACAGGAATTTCTTACTCCTGTATTACAATCAATATTATAGATAAAAATTTTTTCAGATGTGTCCATTCTGTTATCACATCACCCAATGATTGTGTTTTCTTTCATTTAAAATTTTATCTGTCTAAAAATAGACAGACTTCTCTGGTGGTCTAGTAGTTGAGACTCTGAGCTTCCACTGCAGGGGGCATGAGTTTGATCCCTGGCTGGGGAACTAAGATCCTGCATGCCACACAGTAGAGCCAATAAAAGCAAATAGTAAATATACCCATCTTGATGTCTAGTTCTGATTGCTGTAATGAGTCCAGGGTTAAAAGTTCTTTCATTTGCTGAGTATTTTGTTGGTTGATATTTGTCTCCTTTACCGTGTACTGTTGGCCCTGCACTGGCTGCTCAGGAGAGAGCAGTGTGGACCTGCTGGCACTTTAAATGAGAACAGGGGGATGGATGGTCCATGCATGTCTGAGGTTATTGATACTTCTGGCAATCTTGATTCCAGCTTGTGCTTCAGCCTGGTATTTTGCATGATTTACTCTGCATATAAGTTAAATAAACAGGGTGACAATATACAGCCTTGACGTGCTTTTCAGATGTGTCCAGGAGAAATATCAATAACCTCAGATATGCAGATGACACCACTCTTATGGCAGAAAGCCAAGAGGAACTAAAGAGTCTCTTGATGAAAGTAAAAGAGGAGAGTGAAAAAATTGGCTTAAAACTCAACATTCAAAAAATGAAGATCATGGCATCCGGTCCCATCACTTCATGGCAAATAGATGGATGGGGAAACAATGGAGACAGTGACAGACTTTATTTTCTTGGGCTCCAAAATTACTGCAGATGGTGACTGCAGCCATGAAATTAAAAGACGCTTGCTTCTTGGAAGAAAAGCTATAACCAACCTAGACAGCATATTGAAAAGCAGAGACATTACTTTGCCAACAAAGGTGTGTACAGTCAAAGCTATGATTTTTCCAGTGGTCATGTATGGATGTGAGAGTTGGACCATAAAGAAAGCTGAGCACCAAAGAATTGATGCTTTTGAACTGTGGTGTTGGAGAAGACTCTTGAGAGTCTCTTGGACTGCAAGGAGATCCAACCAGTCCATTCTAAAGGAGATCAGCCTTGGGATTTCTTTGGAAGGAATGATGCTAAAGCTGAAACTCCAATACTTTGGCCACCTGATGAGAAGACTCACTGGAAAAGACCCTGATGCTGGGAAAGATTGAAGGCAGGAGGAGAAGGGGACAATAGAGGATGAGATGGTTGGATGGCATCACCAACTCAATGGACATGAGTTTGAGCAAGCTCTGGGAGTTGGTGATGGACAGGGAAGCCTTGCATGCTGCAGTCCCTGGGGTTGAAAAGGGTTGGACACGACTGAGTGGCTGAACTGAATGGGGCCATGCTGCTCCAAGATTCCATTTTTACTGCTTTTGTCTTTCCTTTAAGAGTAGGATGGGATGTATAGGGTTCAACCTACCTGGATTGAACCTCCCTTTTGCTCTTGTTTTCAGTCATATTAAGGTATGGATCATCTTTAAGTACTGCTCCCTTATCTGTGGCAATTATCTTTCTCATCTTCTGGCAGAGAACCTAAGCTCTGGCTCCCTCTTCAATCTGATTCCATCTGCTGTCCTGTTAGTCCACTGAAAGCTTCACTTCTTACTTCAGGTGATACTCTGTATTTCTTATTTTTATATGGCATGAGAGACTGAAAACTACAGGATGCTTTGTTTACCACCTTGAAATGAGAAGCTACTCTATATTATTGTAATACTTTTGGGAAGTCTACTGAAGTTTTGTTTGTGGCCTAATATATATTTTGTAAATAGTCTCTGGACAATACACCACAAAAATATTTTCAGGGAATAATTTCCTATGGATGCAACTAACAGGTTTCAAGTTCTCCTTTTCTTTCCTTTTGGAGTTTCTGCTCCAAAAATTTGATGTTATCAGGACAGCTTTTTGGGGGTGGTTGTTTTTTTTTTTTTTTTTAAAGTCTATTTGGCTGCTATGGGTCTTAGTTGCAACACGTGGGATCTGTAGTTGCAGGATCTTTTTTATTTTCAGTTGTGGCACAGTGGGTCTTAGTTGCAGCATGCAGGATCTAGTTCCCAGACCAGGAATTGAACCCAGGCCCCTGGCACTGGGATTGTGGAGTGTTAACCACTGGACCACCAGGGAGGTCATTGTTTAATCTTTTTAAATTCAGCTTTTGTTACCATTCTATAATGGAATTGTTTTATTTTTATAAGTGAGTTTGTTTCACTTACGTTCACTGATCAAAAAGTATTTATTTTAGTTCTGTCATCTTTATGCTGCATGGTGTGTGTTTTTCTTTTTTGTGCACACGTTTTCTGATTGAATTAGAATATTTAGAGATTGGCTTTGGTTTTTCAAGTGTTTACTTTAATTAATAGTCTTAAACCTCAACTTGACTTACTAGCTTTAGAGGGGAGCCATTGAGGACCTGCTAGCGAAACTTACACACGTTTCTTCCTCCACTGTACATCCCACTTTGAGTTATATTATTTTTTCCAGAATGCTATGTTCTGACCCTATCCTTTATGTTTAAATGGACTGAACACTCATTGTTATTTCTTTTCCACCATGGTCGCTCCATTTCTGGGATCCTTATTTTGGCTCATCTCTGTTTTATGATTATGCCCTTTTTAAACAAGAGCTCATGGGTGCTTTATTCCTTTCAGTTTTTAGAAAATTCCCATTTGTGTTCTCATGCTTGAATGTCATCTTGGGTTAGTATAAAACTTTGGGGTATAGAATTTCTTTCTCTGAGGGAGAGATAAATATTGCTTCATGATCTTTTCCGGTATTCATTTTTCCTGTGGCAGTCTGTGAGGCAAGGTTGATATTTTTTCCCCTCTTACCTGGTGACGTACATTTTTAAAAAGCTGAAAAGTCCCCCAAATAATCTTTGAATTCTGTTAACTTCACCACACATTTGTGGGGCCAATCATTAACATACAGTGTGACTTCTGACCTTTCAGACTCAGGTCTTCTTTTATTTCAAAAAAACTTTTTATTATCTTTGAATTTTTTTTCTACTTCATTTGTTCTATTGTCTAGTATGTATAAGTTAGATCCCTTTTGTTTTCCTTACATATACCTAATTTTCTTTCTGATAACTTTATTTTGTTCTTTTCTGTTTCACTAGATCTTTTAAGGCCTTTTTTCATATTCCTATTTTTTTATTGATGGTCAATAATTATACACCCACAAAATGATTTTTTAATGGTTAAATGGGATTGAACTGTGTATATGTATGATAATTTTATTAATCTTATTACCTAGATTGTCTTTAGGTTTCACTATTATAAACATCTGCACATGTTCTTGACAGAAGTGATATTGCTTCATAAGATCAGTACTTACCCCAGTTCCTAACTAATGAAGCTCACTGACAAAGAATTAAGTCATGCCTGTGAATAGAGCTGCTCCTTTGGGTTTTGATGATGTTGTCATCTCCTGGTCCTTTTAGGCCTACGGGTGATATGGCTCCCCACCATTGCTAAGTCTGGGTATCTGTGTCATTTCATATTGGCTTCTCCAAAATCCTATGTATTTGTAAGTTTGCTATCTGTTTGCTGTGTGTGTGTGTGTGTGCTCAGTTGTGTCACACTCTTTGCGACCCCATGGATTGTAGCCTGCCAGGCTCCACTGTTCATGTAAGTTTCCAGGCAAGAACACTGGAGCGGGTTGCCATTTCCTACTCCATGAGATCTTCCCAACCCAGGAATCTAACCCGCATCTCTTGTGTCTCCTGTACTGGCAGGAAGATTCTTTACCACTGTGCCACCTGGGAAGCCCTATCTGTTAGCTACACCCTAGAAATTTATCCCACAGATGTATAAAATGACATATATAAAAGATTATTCACTGTAACCTTATATCTCTTAATATTTCACTATTTTCACTATAATGTCTGTGAATAGAGGAATATAAGATAATGGTGTAACTATACAGTGGAATATTATGCAGTTATAAAAAACTTAGCACATTCACTGAATATATTTATGGAATAATCTCCAATTTATTGATTTGTTTTTCTTCCAATCTTCAGTTCTTCTTTTACTAATTTTTTCATACACTCAAGGATCCCCAGATATTTATGCTGCCTCATTTATACCTCAATGATCATAAAATACAAGTATTTAGTTCACCATGCTGTTCTCCCAAGCTTTGTTGTTACTGTTTTTAGATTTATTGAAGTTTGATACAAAAAACTGGACACATTTAGTGAATATATCTTGATGATTTTGGAATATGCATATATCTGTCATATCATCACTACAGCCAAGGCACTAAATATATCCATTACTTCCAGACATTTCCTTGTGTTCTTTTTTTTTTTCTTTTGTAGGAACACTTAACATAAGATCTATCTTCTTATTTTAAACCACACAATACCATATTTTAACTATAGATACTGTGTTGTACAGCAGGTTTCCAGAACTTATCTTATGTAACAGAAACTGTATAAAAAGTGTGGAAAAAGTGGAGAACCAAATAGTATGCTACCATATGTGTAAGAGAAAAAAAGAAAAAAATGTATATGTGTATTTGCTTTTATACACATATGTATAACGAGAGAGTGTGAGAATGGGAGGAACAGGATGGAGCATCCTTGGAAAGGCACATGAAGTGATAACAGTGGTTGTTTCTGGGGAGAACTGAGTAGCAGGAAACTTACTATTCTTTAATTTGAATATTAAGTGAGTATACTGCCTATTCAAAAAAGTATTACATTAATAAATGAGGATTGATTGAGAGCCTTACAGAAACAGTGACTATAAAGGAACTGCTAAAGAAATCACTAGAAGGTGAAAACAGCCAACAAAGTACAGTTACTAAATGTTCTAAGTAGTAAAAGTCTTGGATAATTTAATTTCTTACCATGGTCCCTTAGTAGAAGTTAACTTCTTCTTCAGAGTTGAATGCACAAAACCATGTCTGATAAAGGTTTGTTTTGATGATCATAATGGTCTTTATTATTTAAAAGAGCTTCAGTTCTCCTGTGTTTATAGGGCTTACTAACATCCCTAACAGAGCAGTATGACTGCACAGTGATCTCCATTTTCAGTAAAAGGTACAACTTCTTTAAAGGAAATGGCACATGAGAAGACTTTTCATAAAATCAGTGAAGGGAAGAGAATACTGCCGGAGGAATATTCACTCAACTAAAATTGGGTTAAAATCACTCATTTTTATGATATGACAAAAATCTTGATTTTTTTAAAGGTGATCCTAATGTGGTTACCCCTGTTAAAAAAGACACAGGGAAACTTACTCACCCTTCCTGGAACTGTGCTTGGGCAGACTCCTCTGCTACAAGGGTCTCATACTCTTCAGCAGCAAACCTGTCCCAGTCGGAGGGCTCAGGACTGTCATTCTCAACATCCTGATTGGGAAGGGGATGGCCACAGGAAACAGAATCAAAAACAAAAATTGGAGATAGGTCATCACAAATTTTTACATCCTGAAAAAACCTATGTGAAAAATGTTTTATTTGACCCCATGGACTATACAGTTCATGGAATTCTCCAGGCAAGAATACTGGAATGGGTAGCCTTTCTCTTCTCCATGGGATCTTCCCAACCCAGAGATTGAACCCAGGTCTCCCACATTGCAGGTGGATTCTTTACCAGCTGAGCCACCAGGGAAGTCCAAGAATACTGGAGTGGGTAGCCTATCTCTTCTCCAGTGGATCTTCCCAACCCAGGAATTGAATTGGGGTTTCCTGCATTACAGGCTGATTCTTTACCAACTGAGCTATCAGGGAAGCTCTAAACATTAAAGAGGTACTAAAGTCACACTCCTAAACTGAATCTACACCTTGAATCACAAAATTATTAAGTACTCTTCATTAGCTGGACTGTTTGGGTCTAGATTCTTCAGCCTTATAATCAGAGACTTTTCTCTAGCCCCTTCTCCTCTCGCACTTGGCAAAGCAGCGATCTGGAGTGACCTGTGGTTTGCATATGCCCACCTGAAATGTGGCTTCCCTGGTGGCTCACATGGTAATGAATCTGCCTGCAATGCAGGCGACCTGGGTTCGACCTCTGGGTTGGGAAAATCCTCTGGAGAAAGAAATGGCAACCTATTCCAGTATTCTTTTTTTTTTTTCAATTTATTTTTTAATTGAAGGATAATTGCTTTACAGAATTTTGTTGTTTTCTGTCAAACCTCAACTTGAATCAGCCATATACCGGTTCACTATTCTTGCCTGGAGAATTCCATGGACAGAGGCTACAGTCCATGGGGTCACAAAGAGTCAGACACAACTGAGCGGCTTAAACTTAACCTGAAATATACCATCCCTTCCTCTAGTGAATTTTTATTGCTTCCTTCACAGCCAGCTTGGATACCCTGCCATCTGAGTTACCTTCTGAGAAGCAGCCCTTCTCCCCTAGTCATTTCCTTCACTGTACTATGTGGGCTGGGCTGCCACCTTTTGTTCTCCTGTCTTTGTCATCTCTATACACCCGTTCTTTTTATACACTGAGTCATCTCTATATAACCCCCAGTGTCTCTTCAACACAGTACCTGGAATTTACTGAGCACTTACTAACAGCATCCTTTGAAGATCACAATGTTGATAATTACTACCTCTCAGAAAAAAGAGGAAAATTTAAAGTAAAATTTGTAATACAAATAAAAAAACGAAGGGGGAAGAAAGTATATATTTTCTTTTCCTTCTACAATACAGACTGCATCTTAGATTCTATGTTCTAGGTAAAATGATGTTTTTCCATAATGAAATTGGGTTAACAATGCCCTAGGATGTAAAGTTAGTAATGCTAAAAGAACGTAAGTACCTTAATACTGACTACATAATGTGTTAATTACTGTAATCCATTTGAAGAACTTCACCCCATCTTTTAAACATGTCTGAAATTGCTATGCATCTTAGATTTATAATTGCTTTTTCTTGCTTAAAGGTATATAAAATAATGGGACATTTTAAACTCAATGAAATATAATACTGACTTTAGGCTAGTGATAATGTACCTTGATATGCTCCAAGTTCTGGTGCAGAGTATTTGTTTTTAGAAGCTGGTCCTTGTATTCTTAACTATTAATATTTAGGTCAAACAGTTATGCAACATATGGAAGATAAAAGACTGAGGAAGTTTCCTGTACTGTATGTACTCAATCAGTTCTTTTCCATCAATATAGTTTTTACTCTTTAAACAGGGGAATAGAAGGAGAAGTGGTGATATTCTGCTTTTTGTTTGTTTTTTTCCTGGATTTGGGTTTTCTGAGAGTCCACAGGTTTTTGTGTATGGGGAAGGCATTTCACGGCTCTTCAGCTGTAGAATGACTTCAAACTGATGTCATATACAGTCATCGTTACTGCTTGAAAAAGTGTTACATTTATCTGAAGGTTGTCTATCTTTGAGGGCATCTAGTTTTCATTACCATGCCATCCTGAAATTGAATGGTACAGTTAAATCAAGCCCAGTGTATACTCTGTAATAGAGATGTATCTATTGATGTAGTGTTGAAAGTGAGAAAGACAATTATTTCAAAATTTTCTGTAACCAGTTTCTATGTATATGGAAGTACACAAAGCACATAGTTCATTCAATGAAAGGCAGATGCAGGTTATTACCTACACTTGAAGATTAGCTGTGGGAAGAGATGGGCTCTGAGTCCTTTATTCTTTCTTTTCAGTATGTTATGAAATATTTTAAATGTTAGCTTTTTTAAATACCAGAATTCCTGCAGACAGAGGCCACTTTTATCTGAAGCATAGAACCCCTGATATTGCATCCCTCAAACAGAAGTTAAAACTATACTGGTACCTTCTGGACCGCAAAGGGATCTCTCTGTTCATGGTCTAAGTATTTCTCCAGATTAAAGAAAGTGTCATAAAAGATGTGAGCCATTCTGCATCTCTTCAGGTCTCGTAGAGTTATTTTGCCTGTGTAAGAACAAATCTGGTAAATTTCAAAGGCTTTTTTCGAAGTGAAAAAAAAACTTTTACTGAAGTTTAAAAGGATATATGGATATGCTTACTTGATTATAAAAATTTGATGTTTTTTGAGGTAAAGTTCACATAAAATTCACCACTTTAACCATTCTAATGGTTTTTCACACATTCACACTGTTGCACAAGCATCACCACTATAACATTCCGTAGCATTTCCTTCACCCCCAAAGGAAACTCTGTACCCGTCAAACAGGCTCACTCCCCTCCCCTCTGCAATCCTCCCCAACTGGCTACCACTAATCTGCTTTCTAAATTTGCCATTAATTGTTAGTTCTATGCCAACAATAAAGGAGAAACTTAAATATTTCTGTATTTAGAAAGCCTGTATGGAAGACTGGGAAGTTAAATAATTTAGAACAATCCAGGATTACAACCCCCACTCTGTTATGTAGATGGACAATGCAACTTGGCTCTTTATTCAGTCTTACCATCACTGGCTGGCTTTACCAGGTCAAGCATCTGGCACAACAAATCATGGAATGGCAAGGGCTCAATGCCCATGGCTTCCATCCGTTCACACTGCTCCTCGTAGAAGTATTCCAGCTCGTACATGGAGAGCACTCCATCCCCATCCACATCCATACAGCGGAACCAGTACTCAATGCTAGGAGGTAAGGATACTCATTAGCAATGGCCTGTTAAAGCTCTTTTATTCACTCAGATTTATTACTGTTTGCTTCTTTTAAAAGTTATATATGGGTATACTTTGGACTTAGACATAGTTTTACAAAATTTATTAGAAACAATGGCAGTCATCTTCTTAAATTTTGTCTTCCCCAGATCCAGGCATTTTCAACACTTGCTTATTTTGTTTTTTATCTTTACATTTCAGTTAAGATGTCTATATTGTTCCTTTCTTGCATTTCTGATTTAAGGACTGTGGTTTAATTTTGCACTATGAAAGATGAGGTTTCAGTTCTTTTGCTACTCATTCCACCTTACCCACATGCCCTTTCTAACCTCAGCATAGACAAATTACTCAACATTCAGAGTTTATAACTTTACATTTTCCTTTTATCTCTTTTATTTGTTTAGTTTTGGGATATAGTACATGCTACTAATTCAACTAATTCAAAGGCTTCTGCCAGTTTTCTATGTCCATAATCAGCCCCATTGGGTATTCTAGCAATTTCATTTCCTTGAAATCATTTTCAGTTCCCTCTGACCTACTCCAATCTGGGCTGGTTGATCTCTAGGCCTGATTTACAGTTTCACCCTAGGGATTCCCTTCACCTTTCTCCTGTTTCTTATATCTCACATTTTCCTCATTCTTGGTTTGCTTCCTTGTTTGGTATAACACATTCTTCAGTATCTTCCTAAACAAGGGAGCATAGCAGGTACATTTTTTGGATGTTAGATCATTGAAAATACCCTTTATCTACCCCCTAATGTGGTTGGTATTTATACAGTTATGGCTTGATGGTTCTTTCCTTCAGAATTTTACAGGCACTGACTCATTGTCCTCGATTTATCCACTGTTGCTGAGAAGTCTAAAGCCACTGATCTTTGACTGCAACCTGTTTGTTGCCTACAGAGGTTTCTGAGTTCCTGGTGTTTTAAAATAAAACTGATGAAGTGCCTTGGTCTGGACCAAATTCACTTTTGCTGGGCTAAGAGCCTCCTCAGTTTGGAAACTAGTATTCTTAAATTCTTGGACATTTTCTTAAAATTGTTTTGTTTCTTCTCTGCTTCTCTTTCCCCTTATCCACTCTATTTCTGGAATTCTTGTTATTCAAATCAGCATGGTCCAATATGGTGACCACTAGCCATATGTGGATAACCCAATTTGAGATGTCTTTTTTTTTTTTTATAAATTTGTTTTCTGTTAATTTTTGTTTATTTATTTGGCTGTGCTGGATATTAGTTGCAGCATGTGGGATCTAGTTCTCTGACCAGGGACTGAACCCGGTCCCCCTGCATTGGGAGTGCAGAATCTTAGCCACTGGACCACCAGGAAAATCCCTGGGAGGTCTTTAAGTGCAAATACAGATTCTGAAGACTTTGTAAGAAAAAAACAGTAAAACATCTTATCAATAGTTTTAAACTGATTACATATTGGAAAAATATTTTAGATATATGGTATTAAATAAGAGATGTAAGTAAAATTAATCCTGTGTTTCTTTTTACTTTCTTACTGTGGTTGCTACTGCTGCTGCTGCTAAGTTGCTTCAGTCATGTCCGATTCTGTGTGACCCCATAGACGGCAGCCCACCAGGCTCCCCCATCCCTGGGATTCTCCAGGCAAGAATACTGGAGTGGGTTGCCATTTCCTTCTCCATCTTACTGTGGTTAATTTTACTTAAAAAATTAAAAAAAAAAAAACATATTTAAAGTAAAAATTGTATGTATTTAAGGTATATAACAAAATAATGTGATATAGACAGTGAAACAATGACTACAGTAAAGCTACTTAACATAGCATCTCCCCACAATATTACTATTTTGCAGGATAGTAGGGATGTAGAGTACCTGAAATCTACCCTCTTAAGTGAATTTTCAGCATTTAAAACAATATTACATGTATAGTGATTATATTGTACATTCGATCTCTAGATTTATTCATCCTGTATAACTGCAACTTTGTACATTGGGTCAGCATTTTCTTTTTGCCTCACACCCCCTGCCCCTGGTAACCACCATTCTACTTTCTGCTTCTATTAAGTCTGACTTTTTTTTTTTGATTCCCATAGAAGAGATCATGTACTATTTGACTTCCTGTGCCTGGCTTATTCCACTTAGCATAATATCCTCCAGGTTAATCCATGTTGCAAATGACAGGATTTCCTCCTTTTTTGAAGGCTGAATAAGATTCCATTGTGTGTGTATACATACACCACATTTTATTTATCTATCCATTCTGTGAGAGAGATTTAGCTTGATTTCATATAATGCTTAACCAACAAGGGAGTTCAGATATCTTCAAGAGACTGGTTTCAGAGTTCTGGTTCAAGATGGTCAAATAGGAATTTGCCTTCTCCCATGGACACACCTATATAGCTACATATGGACCAATTTCTTCTGAAAAAACCCTAAAAACTAGCTGAGTGACTTCTTTGAGTGACTATATTATTGGAAAAAAATGAGAAAAAACTCATATTTAGTGGATAGGAGATGCTAAGATACAATCTTGCTGTAAACCCCAGCACACTGACCCACAATTTGGAGAAACTGGAAATCCAGAGCTTTTCCCCAAGGAGCAAAGAGTTTGAATCCCATGTTGTGAACCCAACTTTTAAGACCTGCAACTGAGACAACTACCCTCAAATCTAGCTTTTTTCCTTCCTTTTAAAAAACTGAAGCATAGTTGACATGTAATATTATATTAATTTCAGGTGTACACCATAGAGATTTGACATTTGGATACATTATGAATTGGTCACAATAAGTCTAGTAACCATTTGTTACCAAAGTTATTACTATATTATTGACTATATTCCCTATGCTATATATTACACCCCTGTGGCTTATTTATTTTATACCTGGAAGTCTGTACCTCTTAATTCCCTTCATCTATTTCACCCAACCACCCATTTACCCTCTGGTGACCTCTACTGTGTTCTATTGGTGTTCTGTTTGGTTTGTTTGATTTTTAAATTCCACATATAAATGAAATCATATAGTATTTGTCTTTCTCTGTCAGACCTATTTCACTGAGCATAATACCCTTAGAGTCCATTCCTGTTGTTTCAAATGTCAAGCTTTCCTTCTTTTTTTATGACTAAGTAAAATTCCATTGTGTGTGTGTGTGTGTGTGTGTGTGTGTGTGTGTGACATCACCTTTATCCACTTACCTATTGATGAATACTTAGGTTACTTCCATATGTTGGGTATTGTGAATAATGCTGCAGTGAATGTTGGAGAGCACCTATCTTTTAAAAATAACATTTTTATTTTCTTTGGGTAAACACCCAGAAGTGAAATTACTGGATCATATAGCAGTTCTATTTTTAAATTTTTGAGGAACGTCTAGACTGTTCCATGGTGGTTGCACCACTTTACATTCTCACCAGCATAAGGGTCCCCTTTCCTCCACATCCTTGCCAACACTTGTCATTCGCTGTTTGTTTGATAACAGTCCTTCTGAGAGGTGTGAGGACAGCTCACTGTGGTCTATTTGCACTACACTGATGATTAGTGATGCTCAACGCCATTTTATGTGTCTGTTGGCTATCTCTATGTCTTTCTTGAAAAAGCGTTTGTTCAGGCTTTTTGCTCATTTTAAAATCAGGTTGGATTTTTTGATACTGAGTTATGTAAGTTTTTTTAAAAAATATTTTAGATATTAATCTTTTATCAGATAAATCATCTACAAGTATTTCTTCCTATTCAGTAAATTGCCTTTATGTTTGTTGATGGTTTCCTTTGCTGTGTAAAACCTTTAAAACTGATATAGTCTTATCTATTTTTATTTTCCCTGCCCTTGCCTGAGGAGACAGATTAAAAAAAATACTACTAAGTCTAATTTTAAAGAGTATACAGCCAATGTTTTCTTCTAGGAGTTTTTTTTTTTTTATGGTTTCAGATCTCACATTTAAGTCTTCAATCTTATTTGAGTTTCTATTTTGTATATGGCATAGAGAGTGATCCAGTTTCATTCTTTTGCATGAAGCTGTCAAGTGTCCCAGTATCATTAATTGAAGACACGGTCTTTTACCCGTTGTATATTCTTGGCTCCATTGTGTACATTCAGTTCAGTCGCTCAGTCGTGTACGACTCTGAACCCCACAGACTGCAGCATGCCAGGCTTCCCTGTCCATCATCAAGTCCTGGAGCTTGCTTAAACTCATGTACAGCGAGTCACTGATGCCATCCAACCATCTCACCCTCTGTTGTCCCCCTTTTCCTCCTGCCTTCAATCCTTCCCAGCATCAGGGTCTTTTCCAATGAGTCAGTTCTTCGCATCAGGTGGCCAAGTATTGGAGTTTCAGCTTCAGCATCAGTTCTTCCAATGAATATTCAGGACTGATTTCCTTTAGGATCGACTGGCTGGATCTCCGTGCAGTCCAAGGGATTCTCAAGAGTCTTCTCCAACATCACAGAAGTGTCAGTTCTTCAGCACTCAGCATTCTTTACAGTCCAACTCTCACATCCATACATGACTACTGGAAAAACCATAGCCTTGACTAGATGGACCTTTGTTGGCAAAGTAATGTCTCTGCTTTTTAATATGCTGTCTGGGTTAGTCATAGCTTTTCTTCCAAGGAGCAAGCATCTTTTCATTTCATGGCTTCAGTCACCATCTGCAATGATTTTGGAGCTCCCCAAAACAAAGTCCCATTGTTTCTCCATCTATTTGCCATTAAAGGATGGGACCAGATGGCATGATCTTAGTTTTCTGAATGGTGAGTTTTAAGCCAACTTTTTCACTTTCCTCTTTCATTTTCATCAAGAGGCTCTTTAGTTCTTCACTTTCTGCTGTAAGGGTGGTGTCATCTGCGTATCTGAGGTTATTGATGTTTCTCCCAGCAATCTTGATTCCAGCTTGTGGTTCATCCAGCCCAGCATTTCGCATGATGTACTCTGCATATAAGTTAAATAAGCAGGGTGACAACATACAGCCATGATGTACTTCTTGCCTGATTTGGAACCAGTCTGTTGTTCCATGTCCAATTCTAACTGTTGCTTCTTAACCTGCATACAGATTTCTCAGGAGGCAGGTAAGGTGGTCTGGTATTCGCACCTCTTGAAGAATTTTCCACAGTCTGTTGTGATGCACATAATCAAAGGCTTTGGTATCATCAATAAAGCAGAAGCAGATGTTTTACTGGAACTCTTGTGCTTTTTCGATGATCCAGTGGATGTTGGCAGTTTGATCTCTGGTTCCTCTGCCTTTTCTAAATCCAGCTTGAATGTCTGGAAGTTCACAGTTCACATACTGTTGAAGCCTGGATTGGAGAATTTTGAGCATTCCCTTGGTAGTGTGTGAGATGAGTGCAATTGTGCTTGAACATTGTGTTTTTTTGCTTGAAAATGTGCTTGAATATTCTTTTCCACTGCCTTTCTTTAGGATTGGATGGCAACTGACCTTTTCCAGTCCTGTGGCCACTGCTGAGTTTTCCCGATTTGCTGGCGTATTGAGTGCAGCACTTTCACAGCATCATCTTTCAGGATTTGAAATAGCTCAGCTGGAATTCCATCACCTCCACTAGCTTTGTTCCTAGTTATGCTTCCTAAGGCCCACTTGACTTCACATTCCAGGATGTCTGGCTCTAGGTGAGTGATCATACCATCGTGATTATCTGGGTCGTGAAGATCTTTTTGGTACAGTTCTTCTGTGTATTCTTGCCTCCTCTTCCTCATAGCTTCTGCTTCTGTTAGGTCCATACTGTTTCTGTCCTTTATTGTGCCGATCTTTGCGTGAAATGTTCCCTAGGTCTAATTTTCTTGAAGAGATCTCTAGTCTTTCCCATTCTATTATTTTTCTCTATTTCTTTGCATTGATCACTGAAGAAGGCTTTCTTATCTCTCCTGGCTATTCATGAAATGCTGCATTCAAATGGGTATATCTTTCCTTTTCTCCTTTGCCTTTACCTTCTTTTCTCAGCTATTTGTAAGGCCTCCCCAGACAACCATTTTGCCTTTTTGCATTACTTTTTCTTGGGGATGGTCTTGATCACTGCCTCCTGTACAATGTCACGAGCCTCCATCCATGGTTCTTCAGGCATTCTATCAGATTTAATCCCTTGAATCTATTTGTCATTTCCACTGTATAATCATAAGGGATTTGATTTAGGTCATACCTGAATGGTCTAGTGGTTTTCCCTACTTTCTTCAATTTAAGTCTGAATTTGGCAATAAGGAGTTCATGATCCGAGCCACAGTCAGCTCCTGGTCTTGTGTTTGCTGACTGTATAGAGCTTCTCCATCTTTGGTTGCAAAGAATATAATCAATCTGATTTTAGTATTGACCATCAGGTGATGTCCATGTGTAGAGTCTCCTCTTGTTTTGTTGGAAGAGGGTGTTTGCTATGACCAGTGCATTCTCTTGGCAAAACGCTGTTAGCCTTTGCCCTGCTTCTTTTTGTACTCCAAGGCCAAATTTGCCTGTTACTCCAGGTATCTCTTGAGTTCCTACTTTTGCATTCCAGTCCCGTGTAATGAAAAGGACATCTTTTTTGGATGTTAGTTCTAGAAGGTCTTGTAGGTCTTCATAGAACCACTCAACTTCAGCTTGTCAGCATTACTGGTCAGGGCACAGACTTGGATTACCATGATATGGAATGGTTTGCCTTGGAAACGAACAGATCATTTTGTCATTTTTGAGACTGCACCCAAGAACTGCATTTCGGAGTCTTCTGTTGACTATGAGGGCTACTCCAGTTCTTCTAAGGGATTCTTGCCCACAGTAGTAGATATAATGGTCATCTGAGTTAAATTCACCCATTCCAGTGAATGGTTGTATATTAATTGACCACATAAGAGGGACTTTATTTCATGTCATCTGCAAATAGGAACAGTTTTACTACTTCGTTTACAATGTGGATACCTTTTATTTCTCTTTCTTGTGTGACTGCCGTCACTAGGACTTCTGATACTATTTTGAATAAAATGTCAATAGTAGACACTTTTCCTTGTTCCTGATCTTAAAGGAAAAGCATTTGGCTTTTCATTGTTTAAGTATTTTCTGAGCCACTGGTTTGTCATACACAGCTCTTATTATGTTGATACATGTTTCCTGTATACCCACTTTATTGAGAGTTTTTATAAAAAATGGATATTGCATTTTGTCAAACATTTTTCTGCATTCATTCAAATGATCATGTGGTTTTTCTTTACTTTGTTAATGTAATATATCATGTTGATTTATTTATGTATATAGAACCATCCTTGCATCTGTGGAATACACTTGGTAATGGTGAATGGTTCTTTTACTATACTGTTGATATCCGTCTAATATGTTGTTTAGAATTTTTGCATTATAATGGCCTGTAATTTTTTTGTAGTGTCTTTATCTGGTTTTGATATCAGCATAATGCTGGCTTCAGAGAATGAATTTAGAATAGTTCCTTCCTCTTCAATTTTTTGGAATAGTTTGAGAAGGATAGGTATTAACTCTTCCTTAAGTTTGTTGAATTTACCTGTTGTCTGGTCCTGGGCTTGTTTGTTGGGAGGCTTTTTAAAATTTCTAATTCTGTTTCATTATTGGTCATCTGTCTGTTCAGATTTTCTATTTTTCCTGATTCACTTTTGGAAAGTTGCATGTTTCTGGGAACTACCCATTTCTTCTAGGCTGTTCATTTTGTTGGCAAATAATTGTTTGTAGTAATCTTTTATGATCCTTTGTATTTCTGTTGTGTCAACTGTAACGTCTTTGCTTTCAGGTCTATTTTGCCTGATAGTATTGCTACTACAAGTTTCTTTTCATTTTTATTTGCATGAAATATCTTTTTTTTTTTTTTTTAAACTTTACATAATTGTATTAGTTTTGCCAAATATCAAAATGAATCCACCACAGGTATACATGTGCTCCCCATCCTGAACCCTCCTCCCTCCTCCCTCCCCATACCATCCCTCTGGGTCGTCCCAGTGCACTAGCCCCAAGCATCCAGTATCGTGCATCGAACCTGGACTGGCAACTCATTTCTTACATGATATTTTACATGTTTCAATGCCATTCTCCCAAATCTTCCCACCCTCTCCCTCTCCCACAGAGTCCATAAGACTTTTCTATACATCAGTGTCTCTTTTGCTGTCTCGTACACCGGGTTATTGTTACCATCTTTCTAAATTCCATATATATGCTTTAGTATACTGTATTTATGTTTTTCCTTCTGGCTTACTTCACTCTGTATAATAGGCTCCAGTTTCATCCACCTCATTAGAACTGATTCAAATGTATTCTTTTGAATGGCTGAGTAATACTCCATTGTGTATATGTACCACAGCTTTCTTATCCATTCATCTGCTGATGGGCATCTAGGTTGCTTCCATGTCCTGGCTATTATAAACAGTGCTGTGATGAACATTGGGGTACACGTGTCTCTTTCCCTTCTGGTTTCCTCAGTGTGTATGCCCAGCAGTGGGATTGCTGGATCATAAGGCAGTTCTATTTTCAGTTTTTTAAGGAATCTCCACACTGTTCTCCATAGTGGCTGTACTAGTTTGCATTCCCACCAACAATGTAAGAGGGTTCCCTTTTCTCCACACCCTCTCCAGCATTTATTATTTGTAGACTTTTGGATCGCAGCCATTCTGACTGGTGTGAAATGGTACCTCATAGTGGTTTTGATTTGCATTTCTCTGATAATGAGTGATGTTGAGCATCTTTTCATGTGTTTGTTAGCCATCTGTATGTCTTCTTTGGAGAAATGTCTATTTAGTTCTTTGGCCCATTTTTTGATTGGGTCATTTATTTTTCTGGAGTTGAGCTGTAGGAGTTGCTTATGTATTTTTGAGATTAGTTGTTTGTCGGTTGCTTCATTTGCTATTATTTTCTCCCATTCTGAAGGCTGTCTTTTCACCTTGCTAATAGTTTCCTTTGATGTGCAGAAGCTTTTAAGGTTAATTAGGTCCCATTTGTTTATTTTTGCTTTTATTTCCAATATTCTGGGAGGTGGGTCATAGAGGATCCTGCTGTGATGTATGTCGGAGAGTGTTTTGCCTATGTTCTCCTCTAGGAGTTTTATAGTTTCTGGTCTTACGTTTAGATCTTTAATCCATTTTGAGTTTATTTTTGTGTATGGTGTTAGAAAGTGGTCTAGTTTCATTCTTTTACAAGTGGTTGACCAGATTTCCCAGCACCACTTGTTAAAGAGATTGTCTTTAATCCATTGTATATTCTTGCCTCCTTTGTCAAAGATAAGGTGTCCATATGTGCGTGGATTTATCTCTGGGCTTTCTATTTTATTCCATTGATCAATATTTCTGTCTTTGTGCCAGTACCATACTGTCTTGATAACTGTGGCTTTGTAGTAGAGCCTGAAGTCAGGTAGGTTGATTCCTCCAGTTCCATTCTTCTTTCTCAAGATCGCTTTGGCTATTCGAGGTTTTTTGTATTTCCATACAAATTGTGAAATTATTTGTTCTAGCTCTGTGAAGAATACTGTTGGTAGCTTGATAGGGATTGCGTTGAATCTATAAATTGCTTTGGGTAGTATACTCATTTTCACTATATTGATTCTTCCAATCCATGAACATGGTATATTTCTCCATCTATTGGTGTCCTCTTTGATTTCTTTCACCAGTGTTTTATAGTTTTCTATATATAGGTCTTTAGTTTCTTTAGGTAGATATATTCCTAAGTATTTTATTCTTTCTGTTGCAATGGTGAATGGAATTGTTTCCTTAATTTCTCTTTCTGTTTTCTCATTATTAGTGTATAGGAATGCAAGGGATTTCTGTGTGTTGATTTTATATCCTGCAACTTTACTATAGTCATTGATTATTTCTAGTAATTTTCTGGTGGAATCTTTAGGGTTTTCTATGTAGAGGATCATGTCATCTGCAAATAGTGAGAGTTTTACTTCTTCTTTTCCAATTTGGATTCCTTTTTCTTTTTCTGCTCTGATTGCTGTGGCCAAAACTTCCAAAACTAAGAAATAGAAAATCTTAACAGACCCATCACAAGCACGGAAATTGAAACTGTAATCAAAAATCTTCCAGCAAACAAAAGCCCAGGTCCAGACGGCTTCACAGCTGAATTCTACCAAAAATTTAGAGAAGAGCTAACACCTATCCTGCTCAAACTCTTCCAGAAAATTGCAGAGGAAGGTAAACTTCCAAACTCATTCTATGAGGCCACCATCACCCTAATACCAAAACCTGACAAAGATGCCACAAAAAAAGAAAACTACAGGCCAATATCACTGATGAACATAGATGCAAAAATCCTTAACAAAATTCTAGCAATCAGAATCCAACAACACATTAAAAAGATCATACACCATGATCAAGTGGGCTTTATCCCAGGGATGCAAGGATTCTTCAGTATCCACAAATCAATCAATGTAATACACCACATTAACAAATTGAAAAATAAAAACCATATGATTATCTCAATAGATGCAGAGAAAGCCTTTGACAAAATTCAACATCCATTTATGATAAAAACTCTCCAGAAAGCAGGAATAGAAGGAACATACCTCAACATAATAAAAGCTATATATGACAAACCCACAGCAAACATTATCCTCAATGGTGAAAAACTGAAAGCATTTCCTCTAAAGTCAGGAACAAGACAAGGGTGCCCACTTTCACCATTACTATTCAACATAGTTTTGAAATATCTTTTTCTATCCCTTCACTTTCATTATGTGTATGTCTTTAGATCTGAAGCCTGGGTATGCAGCATATAAATGGGTCTTGTTGCTTTAATCCATTCAGCCACCCTTTGTCTTTTGATTGCCGCATTTAGTCCATTTACATTTAAAGTAGTTATTGATAGGTATGTACTTATTACCATTTTCTTAATTGTTTTGTAGTTCCTCTGTTCATTTCTTCTTTTCTTGTTCTCTTTGTGATTTGACGACTTTCTTTAGTGTGTTGTTTGTATTCCTGTCTCTATTTTTTTTGGTGTGTATATTATAGGTTTCAGGTTTATGGTTACCATGAGGTTCATATACAACAATCTATGTAAACAGCAGTCTATTAAAATGATTGGTCATTTAAGTAAGAGCACATTCTAAAAGCTACTTACCCGCCCCCCCATATTTTATGTTTCTGACATATTTTGCATCTTTTTGTGTATCGTCTATTTGTTTCATATTATAGGTGATTTTACTACTTTAGTCTTTTAACCTTCATGTTAGCTTTGTAGGTGACTGACCTTTAGTATATGTTTGTCCTTACCAGTGATATTTTTTCTTTCATGATTTTCATGTTTCTAGTTATAGCCTCGTCTTTTTGGTTTAAAGAAGTTCCTTTACCACCTCTTATAAGGCTCAGTTAGTGGTGATGAACTCTATTAGCTTTTACTTCTCTGGGAAACCCATTATCTCTACTTCAATTCTGAATGATAGTCTTGCCAGGTTGACTATTCTTGGTTTAAGTTTTTTTCCTTTTAGCACTTTGAATACCATGTTAGTCTCCTCTGGCCTGAAAAGTTTCTGCTGACAAGTCAGCTGAGAGTCTTATGTGGGTGTCCTTGTTGCCTTAAAGATTCCTTCTTGGTCTTTAACTTTTGAGGTTTTAATTATAATGTATCTTGGTATGGATCTCTTGGGTTCATCTTATTTGGGACTCTGTGCATCCTGGACTTGGATGTCTGTTTTGCTAACCAGGTTACGAAAGTTTTCAGTCATTTTTCTTCAAATATGTTTTGAAGAAAAATTTCCCTCTCTTCTCCTTCTGGACCCCTGTGAATGTTAATACACTTGATGTTGTCTCACAGGTCCCTTAAACTATCCTATTACTTTATTTTTTAAAATTATATTTTGGCTACATCACGCGCCATGCACAACTTCCCTTCAGTTCAGTTCAGTTCAATCGCTCAGCTGTGTCCAACTCTTTGCAACCCCATGAACTGCAGCACGCCAGGCCTCCCTGTCCATCACCATCTCCCAGAGTTCACCCAGACTCACGTCCATCGAGTCAGTGATGCCATCCAGCCATCTCATCCTCTGTTATCCCCTTCTGCTCCTGCCCCCAATCCCTCCAGCATCAGAATCTTCCAATGAGTCAACTCTTCACATGAGATGGCCAAAGACTGGAGTTTCAGCTTTAGCATCATTCCTTCCAAAGAACACCCAGGGCTGATCTCCTTTAGAATGGACTGGTTGGATCTCTTTACAGTCCAAGGGACTCTCAGGAGTCTTCTCCAACACCACAGTTCAAAAGCATCAATTCTTTGGTCCTCAGCTTCCTTCACAGTCCGACTCTCATATCCATACCTGACCACTGGAAAAACCATAGCCTTGACTAGACGGACCTTTGTTGGCAAAGTAATATCTCTGCTTTTCAATATGCTATCTAGGTGGGTCATAACTTTTCTTCCAAGGAGTAAGCGTCTTTTAATTTCATGGCTGCAGTCACCATCTGCAGTGATTTTGGAGCCCAGAAAAATAAAGTCTGACACTGTTTCCACTGTTTCCCTGTGCCCCCTGTAGTGGAAGCATGGAGTTTGAACCACTGGACTACCATGGAAGTTCCAAGCTATCTTCATTTTAAAAATTATTTTATTTTTTGCTGTTTTGACTGGGTGATGTCCACTACCCTGTCTCAGATTGCTGATCTATTCTTTTGCATTTTCTAGTCTGCTGTTGATTCCCTCTGGAATATTTTTCATTTCTGTTAATCTATTTTTCAGTTCTGATTGGTTCTTTTCTATATCTTCTATCTCATTGTTGCAGTTCTCACCAAGTTTATCCATTCTCCAGAGTTCAGTGAACAACTTTAAGACTATTAATTTGAACTTTTTATCTCGTTAGTTGCTTATCTACATTTTGCTTTTTTCCCTTGGTTTTGTCTTGTTTTCTCATTTGTAGGCTATTCCTTTGTCTCCTCATTTTGCCTCTCTGTATTTGTTTCTACATATTACAGCTATATCTCTCACTCTTGAAAGACTGGCCCTATGTAAGTATCTGTGGGCCCAGTGGCACCATAAGCCCAGGCACCAGCGTGAGATCCTCCTGTTATCCCTTGTATGTGCTGTGTATGCCTTCTTGTTGTGGTTGGGCTGCAAGTGCTGTGTGTGCACTGGTAGATGGGGCTGATTCCTGACGTGACTAGCTGAGTGGCGTGGCTACAACTGCTGTTGACACCCTCGTGGGTAGGGCTAGCCCCCAGTCTGGCTGTCCATGAAGCCTGGCTGTGACTACTGTGGGTACATTAGTGTGCAAAACTTGTCCCCTCTAGCAGGAGCCATTTTTGAGGGGCACTGGTGGGGGTTGGGACTACTTGCCAGGTAGGGCAGGGCGGGTGCTATTTTGGAGGCACTGGCTGAGGCTGGTGGGTTGGGCAGTGTGAGTTCTCAGAGGAATGCTGGGGATGGGTCCAAGGTGTTAAGTAGACTGATGGAGAGTGACAGAAATGGTACCTGGCAGAACAGAAGAGTAAAAACAAAAAGGATGCCAAACAGCACTTCTGTCACTGGAGGAAGAGCCACCAGAAACCCTCCCTTCATGGCACATGCACTAAAATAAGTCTCCCTCCTGTATGATCCAGGTGCCTTTCAAGCTGCTGTCTCTGTGCTGGGACTCAGGGTAAGTGAGCTTGTGTGAGCTTTTCAAGAGTGGAGCTTTATTTTCCCATTGTCCTTAGGCTCTCCTGGACATAAGCCCAGCTGATTTTCAAAGGCAAACATCATGGGGATTCATCGACTCACCTTCCCTGAGTAGGCCTATGGGCTGTGAAGCCCAACCTGAGGCTTGAGCCTCTTGCTCCTCGAGGGGACCCTCCTTGGTTATGCTATGCCTCCTGCTTGTGGCATTGCCTCAGGGGCACGGGTTCTGTTGGGATCCATCTCTGCCTCTCCTATCTGTCTTGATGTGGCCTTTTATTTATATCTAGAGTTGTAGAAAATTTGTTCTGCTAGTTTTCAGGTTGTTCTCAAAGACATCTGTTCCATATAAAGTAGTTTTAGTGTGTCTGTGGGAGGAGATAAGCGTAGTTTTTCTTTTTCTGCCATCTTGACCTGGACTCTCCCTGAAACATTTAGCTTTGAAAACCAATGAGGCTGGAGTCCATGAGACCTACAAGGCTATACTGAAGTGAGAGAAGGCTCTTGAAGAGTTTGTATGTTTGGTCTAACCTGCACCAGGGCCCAGTATAGAAGCAGCCACTAGAAAGGTGCCAGATTTTCTGTTAAGGAGGCAAATTTCCTTATCTTTAAGCCTTGGCCTAAGGGACAAGCATCTAATTTAATGCACATCTAGGGGCCTCCTGGGTACTCTGAAAGGACAGACACTAGCACCATCTTTTCACTCCCTCTGGCTCACTCCAGCCAGAGGGCACCAGTTTCCCACTCTCCCACTGCTTTACAGGACACCAGTGTCTCACCAGTGTCCTGGCTTTTATGTCAGGCGCTCCAGTTTTTATTGTGCCACCTGGGGGATGCCACTTGATTGCCTGGCTTGGGAAGCCAGCATGGCCTATGATACCATAGCATGGGACCGTAACAATTTGAGACAGTTCTTAGCAGGCTACCATATCTAGGGCACAGCACAGACAGAAGACCAGAAAACACTCCTAGTCTTTCAGTGAGAAGCCTATTTGCTTAACCAGGAACTTGGGCCTGAAGGGGCAGGCTTCTGATTTAGCATACATCCAGAGGTCAACAGAGGAGCTCTCAGGGAATGACGACTGATGGATGCAATCTTTGAGCTTCCCCTCTGCCATACTCTGGCTGTATCTTTCAGGAAGGAGCTTATAAACTTGTCTGACACCTTGGTTACTGTGGCTGCCTCCAGGGACATCTCTGGATTGTCTGGCTCTGGTGGCCACCAGGGCTTATACTCATGGGTTCCACAGGACTGTAACCAAAGGAGAAAGAATTCTTAAAGAGCTACCACTCCCAGGGCAAAGCAAGAGGCAGCACACCCAAGAGCCCAGTCTGTTAAAGAAGCCTATTAGCTTACCATCACAGCTGCAGTCAGAGGGACAGAAATTCTTAATTAAACACAGATCTAAGGGTAATCCTTTCCAGAGGCCTCAAAGGGTGGGTGTTTCTTCATACTGTCTTTCTGCTGCACTTGAAAGCCCCAGGATCTCCTGGAGGGGAATTTTTATGTATGTCTGGTGCCCCGGGTTTTGTATCTGGAGCCCTGGTTTTAGTGGCTGCCACCCAGGAGACACCTGATCACCTGGTTCTGGTGGCCAGGGGGCCTTGCATTCCTAGGTACCATGAGAATGTGACAGCTGGAGAGACAGTTCATTGTAAGCTACCAAACCAGAGCACTATGTAAACAGCAGAGTGAAATATAAACCCACCAGTCTTTCTGTGAAAAACGTCTACTTGTGTGTGCTAGAGCACTGGCTTCACATTTAGGGCCCTATGGCGGTGCTTTTAGAGAACACAAGGCAATGGATGCCATCCTTTCACTCTTACTTTGTCTTGCTTCAGCCTGCCAATACCTCCCAGAAAGGAGTTTATATAGTTATTTAGCACCCCTGATTTTTTTTTTTTGACTGTTGCCCAGGGATATCTCCCAATTACTTAGTTCTGATGGCAAATGGGACTTATACTTGTGGTGCCATAAGACTTTATATATTTGCATAATTTAAGAGCTACTGATGAGAGTCTCCTGCTTCCCTGGTGGCTCAGATGGTAAAGTGTCTGCCTGCAATGTGGGAAACCTGGGTTTGATCCCTGGGTTGGGAAGATCCCCTGGAGAAGGACATGGCAACCCACTTCAGTACTCTTGCCTGGAAAATTCCATGGCTAGCTTTTAATCAGCCTGAATCTAGCTGCTGCCTGAGATCCTTCCTTTGGGACACTAACAAGTCTTCACATACTCTTAACTACTGGGAACCATCAAACTTAAAATAGGATGCTTGGATGAGTACAGAGGTTTGAGAGACAACCAAGAGCTAGGGCAGAGTTGAACCATAATGTTCATGCCCTATGTGAAGCCACTACTTCAAGAATGGGAGAGGTGTTTGTTTTATCTAATGCATAGAAACTAACAAAGGGAGTCAAGCATAATGAAGAAAGAGAGAAATATGTTCCAAACTAAAGAACAAGGGGAAAAAATCTCAGAAAAAAATCCTTAATGAAATGGAGATAACTGATTTACCTGATAAAGAGTTCAAAATAAAGGTCATAAAAATCCTCACCAAACTCAGAAGAAGAAAGAATGAATATAGTGAGAACTTCAACAAAAACAGAAAATATAAAAAAAAGTACTAAACAGAAGTTACAGAGTTGAAGAATACAATAATGGAATGAAATACTTTAGGGGAGTTCAACAGCAGACTAGATGAAGCAAAGAAAGGATCAGTGAATTCAAAGACATGGCAGTAGAATTCATACAGTCAGAGGAGCAAAAAAACAAAACAAAGAGAATGAAGTAAAGTGAAGACTGCTTAAACGACTTATGGAACAGTATCAAACAGACCAATATTTGCATTACAGGGGTCTAAAAGGAGGAGAGAGAGAGAAAGAGGCAGAAGCAGAAAACTTAACTGAAATAATGGCTGAAAACATTCCTAACGTGGTGACAGAAACAGACATTTGGATCTAGGGAGCCCAGAGAATTCTAAAACAGAGTAACCCAGAGAGATCCACAGGAACACATATTAAAGTGTAAAAGGCTAAAGACAAGAAGAGAATCTTAAAAGCAGCAAGAGAAAACAAACAAACAAACAAAAACACAACTAGCTGCATACAAGGAAACCCCTGTAAGTTGATGAGTTGATTTTTCACCAGAAAAACTGTAGACCAGAAGGGAGCAGCATGGTATATTTAAAGTGTGGAAAGAAAACTTCTAGGCCAGAGTAGTCTACCAGGCATTGTTTTCATCAAGAACTGAAGAAGAGATAAAAGAGTTTTCCAGACAAGCAAAGCTAACAGAGTTTATTGCCACTAAACTGGCCTGACAAGAAATAAAAGAAAAATACTTTTTTTAAAACTGAAAAAAATGGGGCTAATTAGTAACAAGAAAACATATGAAAGTATATATCTCACTGGTAATGACAAACATATAGTAAAGATGGTGAATTATTTATAAAATATGAAAGTTAAAATATAAAAGTATTAAAAATAACTATAATTAATACATATATAAGAGATGTAAAATGTGACTACAAAAAATGACAGGAGAGAGCAAGAATGTAGAGCTTTAGAATGCATTCAAACTTAAGTTAAAATAGACTGTTCTTAATATAATTTTTTATGTAAGCCCCATGGTAACCAAAAAGCAATAACCTATAAAAGATACACAAAAGATAAAGAAATCTAACATACCATGAAAGTCATTACACCATAAAGAGAACATTAGAAGAAGAAAGAAGCAGAGAACTACAACAACAATCAGAAAACAATTTAAAAAATGGCAGTAAATACATAACTATCAATAATTACTTTAAATGTAAATGGACTAAATTCTCCAATCAAAGGACACAAACTGGCTAAATGGATAAGAAAACAAGACCTAGCTATATGCTGCATACAAAAATTCACTGACTGTAAAGACATGCGCAGACTGAAAGTGAAGGAATGGAAAATGATAGCTGGGTTAGCAATACTGTTGAACTCCCCTAATAAAGACTGTAATAAGAGGGAAAGAAAGGCATTACAGAATGATATAGAGCTCAACATGAGGACGTATCATTTGTAAATATTTATGCACCTCAATATATAAAACAAATATTACCAGACTTAAATGGACAAATAGGCACCAATACAATACTAGTAAGATACTTAACTACCACACTTTGATCAATGAATACAGCATTCAGATAGAAAATCAGTGAGGAAACATATCTTAAATGACATGTTAGGTCAGATGAACTTAATTGATACATATAAAACATTCCATCAAAAAGCAACAAAATACACACTCTTCATGAATGACATGAAAGTTTCTCCAAGATAGATCATACATTATGCTATAAAACACGTCAATAAATTCAAGAAAGTTCAAATTATATCAAGCATCTTTTCTGACAGTTGTATAAAACTAGAAATTAATTGCAAGATGAAAACTGGGAAATTCTCAAATATGTAGTAACTAAACAACATGATACTGAACAACCAACATGTCAAATAAATAAAAGAAAGCAAAAAATACCTTGAGATAAATGAAAATCAAAATACAACATACCAAAACTTACAGGATGCAGTGAAAGCTGTTCTAAGGGGAAAATTAATAGTGATAAATGCTTATATCAAAACCCAAGAAATATCTCAAATAAATAACTGAATTTTAATCCTCCAGCAACTAGAGAGAGAGGACGTAGGAGCCTGGTAGGCTGCAGTCCATGGGGTCACGAAGAGTCAGACACGACTTAGTAACTTCACTTTCACTTTTCACTTTCATGCGTTGGAGAAGGAAATGGCATCCCACCCCAATGTTCTTGCCTGGAGAATCCCAGGGATGGTGGAGCCTGGTGGGAGGCTGTCTATGGGGTTGCACAGAGTCGGACACGACTGAAGCGACTTAGCAGCAGCAGCAGCAGAACAAATGCAGCCCAAAAGTATTAGAAGGAAGGAAACAACAAAGATCAGAGTGGAACTAAATGAAAAAGAGGTTAAAAAGACAATAAAAAGTCAATGGAACTAACAGCTGGTCCTTTGAAAAGATGAACAAAATTGATAAACCTGCAGCTATACTCCCAAAAAGAGAGAGAGAAGTCAAAACCAAAAGTGAAAGAAAACATTACTAGTGATAGTAGTGAAACACAGGATTATAGGAGGCTACTATGAACAATTACACACCAACAAACTTGACAACCTAGAAAAAAATGGATAAACTCCTAGAAACATATAAGCTACCAAGACTTGAATTATGAAAAAAAGAAAATTTGAACAGTCCAATTACTAGTAAGGTGACTGAATCAGTAGTGAAAAATCTCCCAACAAAGAAAAGCCTAGGACCAAATTTACTAATGAATTCTGTAAAACATCTAAAAAGCTTTAGCACTGGTTCTCTCAAACTATTCTAAAAGACAGGAGAGGAAGGAATATCCAAACTAACTTTGAGGCCAGCATTACCCCCAAATAACAAAATCAGACAAGGATGCCACAAGAAAATTATAGGCCAATATTTCTCATAATTATAGATGAAAAAACCTCAACAAAATGTTAGTAAACTAAATGTAACAACAAAGTAAAAGGATCATAAACCAAGATTCAGTTCAGTTCAACATCTGCAAATCAATCAAGGTGACACACCACATTAACAAAAGGAAGGATAACATATGATCATCTGAATAGATGTGGAAAAAGTGTTTGACAAAATTCAACATCCATTAATTATAAAAACTCCCAACAAAGCGGGTATAGTGGGGACATATCTCAACATAATAAGGGCCATAGTGGTAAATGCTTATATCAAAACCCAACAAGTATCTCAAACAAACAGCTGAACTTTAATCCTCCAGGAACTAGAAAGAGTAGAACAAATGAAACCCAAAAGTAATAGAAGGAAGGAAACAACAAAGATCAGAGTGGAAATAAATGAAAAAGAGATTAAAAAGATAATAAAAAGTCAATGAAACTAAGAGCTGGTTCTTCGAAAAGATGAAGCTTTTCAGCTAACATTATACTCAATGGTGAAAAGCTGGAAGGTTTTCCTCTAAGACCAAGAACAAGAAAAGGGTACTCACTTTTGCTACTTTTATTCAATGTAGTACTGGAAGTCCTAGCTGGGACAGTTAGGCAAGAGAAATAAATAAAAGCTAACCAAATTTAAAATGAAGAATTAGACTGTCACTAGGTACAGATAATATTATATACAGAAAACCTTAAAGACTTTACCAAGAGACTGTTAAAAACTAATAAACACAATAAAATTGCAAGATACAAAATCAATATACAAAAATCTTTTGCATTTCTATACAGTAACAATGAACTAGCAGAAAGAGAGATTAACAAATCCATTTACCACTGCATCAAGAATGAAATAAAATATCTGGAAATAAATTTAAACAAAGAGGTGAAAGATCTGTGTACTGAAAAATCATAGGACACTGATGAATGAAATTGAAGCTACATATAAATTGAGATATTTCATTCTAATGGACTGGAATAATTAATGTTGTCAAAATGTCCCTACTAACCAAAGTCGTCTACAGATTAAATGCAATCCCTATAAAAATTCCAATGACATTTTCCACATAAATAAAACAATCCTAAAATTTGTATGGAATCATACAAGATCTCAACTTGTCAAAGCAAACTTGAGCAAGAAGAACAAAACTGGAGCATCACATTACCTCATTTCAAATTATACTACAACACTATAATAATCAAAACAGTATGGCTGTCACAAAAATAGACACATAGATTAGTGGGACAGAATAGGGCCCCGAAATCAAACTACACATATATGATCAATTGATTTATAACAAAGGAGCCAAGAATATACAAGAATATACAATGGGGGAAAGAACAATCTGTTCAATAATGGGTACTTGGAAGAATGGACAGCTTTATGCAAAACAAAACAAAACTGTACCACTGTCTTATGTTACACACAGAAACCAACTCAAAATGGATTAAAGACTTGAATATAAGACCTGAAACCAAGCTTCTAGGCTGTGATCTCCTTGACATTGGTCTTGGCAATGTTTTTTTTGGGTTTGACACCAAAAGCAAACTAATAAAATAAAAAATACATGAGTCAGCTACATCAAACTAAAAAGCTTCCACACAGCAAAGGTGAGGTGAGGTGAAGTTGCTCAGTCATGTCCGACTCTTTGCGACCCCATGGACTGTAGCCTATCAGGCTCCTCCATCCATGGCATTTTCCAGGCAAGAGTACTGGAGTGGGTTGCCATTTCCTCCTCCAGAGAAACAGAGTTAGAAGCTCTTCACAGCAAAGGAAACCATCAAGAAAAATAAAAAGACAACCTACTGAATAAAATATTTGCAAATTACATAGCTGATAAGGCATTAATATTCAGAATATATAAAGAACTTATAAAACTCAACAGCAAAAAATAAAACAAAAACAAAAAACTGAAAAAATGGCAGAGGATCTTAATAGACATTTTCCCAGGAAGAGATAAGAATGGGGGAAAAAAAAGAAGAGATACAAATAGTCAACAGGTACATGAAAAGATGCTGAACATCACCAATTATCAGGGAAATGAAAATCAAAATCACAATGAGACACCTCATACCTGTAAGAATGACTGTTATCAAAAAGACAACTGTTGGCAAGGATGTGAAGAAAACGGAATCCTTGTGTACTGCGAAATCTAAATTAGTGCAGCCACTATGGAACGCAGTAGAGAGTTCCTTAAAAAATTGCAAATAGAACTACCATATGGTCTAGCAGTTCCACTTCTGGGTATTTATCAAAAGAAAAAACAACATCCCCAAAAGATATTTACCCCCTTGTTCACTGTACAGCTAATATATGGAAACATCCTGTATGTCCATCAATGGATGAACAGGTAAAGAAAACATGGTATATACACACAATGGAATATTATTCAGCTATAAAAAATGAAATATTGCCATTTGTGACAACATGGATGGACACTGAGGGCATTATGTAAGTGAGTTAAGTCAGATCGAGAAAGGTAAATCCTGTATGATCCTTAAATTCCTTACATATGGAATTTAAAGACCACCACCACCACCACCACCAAAACCCAAAATCAAGAGATCACACAAAGAGAACAGATTGGTGTTTGCCAGAGGTGGAGGGTAGAGAGTGTGTGAAATGGCTTGCTGCTGCTGCTGCTGCTGCTAAGTCGCATCAGTTGCGTCCAACTCTGTGCGACCCCACAGACGGCAGCCCACCAGGCTCCTCTGTCCCTGGGATTCTCCAGGCAAGAACACTGGAGTGGGTTGGTGAAATGGCTTAAGGGGGTCAAATATTACAAACTTCTAATTATAAAATAACTCCTAGGGATATAATGTATGGTATGGTACCTAGAGTTTATAACACTGTATTGCATATTAGAAAGGTGATAAACGAGTAGATCTTAGAAGTTCTCGTCACAAGAAAACTGTAACCATATATGGTGACAGATTAAGCAGACTTATTGAAATGATCTTTTTGAAGCATGTAAGAACAGTGAATCATGAAGTACATCAGAAATTAAATTAATGGAAAGTTATGACCAATCTAGATAGCATATTAAAAAGCAGAGACATTACTTTGCCAACAAAGGCCCGTCTAGTCAAGGCTATGGTTTTTCCAGTAGTCATGTATGGATGTAAGAGTTGGACTGTGAAGAAAGCTGAGCGCTGAAGAATTGATGCTTTTGAACTGTGGTGTTGGAGAAGACTCTTGAGAGTCCCTTGGACTGCAAGGAGATCCAACCAATCCATTCTAAAGGAGATCAGTCCTGGGTGTTCATTGGAAGGACTGATGCTGAGGCTGAAACTCCAATACTTTGGCCACCTCATGTGAAGAGTTGACTCATTGGAAAAGACTCTGATGCTGGGAGGGATTGGGGGCAAGAGGAGAAGGGGACGCCAGAGGATGAGATGGCTGGATGGCATCATCAACTCGATGGACGTGAGTTTGAGTGAACTTCCGGGAGTTGGTGATGGACAGGGAGGCCTGGTGTGCTGCGATTCATGGGGTCACAAAGAGTCAGACACAACTGAGTGACTGAACTGAACTGAACTGAATAGGTCAATTATACTGAAGGAAGGAAAAAAGGAGGTGGAAAAGGAAAAAGAAAAGACACAAATTGCAACTGTAGTAATTTGATATGAGGCCAGTCTTTTTTCCTGGGGGGAGGTAGGCAAAGAGACTTTATTTATATGGAAGAACTCCCCAGGTTGGTAGGTGCCCAATATGCTACTGGAGATCAGTGGAGAAATAACTCCAGAAAGAATGAAGGAATGGAGCCAGAGCAAAAACAATACCCAATTATGGATGTGACTGGTGATAGAAGCAAGATCCGATGCTGTAAAGAGCAATATTGCATGGGAACCTGGAATGTGAGGTCCACGAATCAAGTTAAATTGGAAGTGATCAAACAGGAGATGGCAAGAGTGAACGTCAACATTCTAGGAATCAGCGAACTAAAATGGACTGGAATGGGTGAATTTAACTCAGATGAGCATTATATCTACTACTGTGGACAGGAATCCCTTAGAAGAAATGGAGTAGCCATCATGGTCAACAAAAGAGTCCGAAATGCAGTCCTTGGATGCAATCTCAAAAACGACAGAATGATCTCTGTTCGTTTCCAAGGCAAACCATTCAATATCACAGTAATCCAAGTCTATGCCCCAACCAGTAACGCTGAAGAAGCTGAAGTTGAACGGTTCTATGAAGACCTACAAGACCTTTTAGACCTGACACCCAAAAAAGATGTCCTTTTCACTATAGGGGACTGGAATACAGAAGTAGAAAGTCAAGAAACACCTGGAGTAACAGGCAAATTTGGTCTTGGAATACGGAATGAAGCAGGGCAAAGGCTAACAGAGTTTTGCCAAGAGAACGCACTGGTCATAGCAAACACCATCTTCCAACAACACAAGAGAAGACTACACATGGACATCACCAGATGGTCAACACCAAAATCAGACTGATTATATTTTTTGCAGCCAAAGATGGAGAAGCTCTATATAGTCAGCAAAAACAAGACTGGGAGCTGACTGTGGCTCAGATCATGAACTCCTTATTGCCAAATTCAGACTGAAATTGAAGAAAGTAGGGAAAACCACTAGACCATTCAGGTATGACCTAAATCAAATCCCTTATGATTATACAGTGGAAGTGAAAAATAGATTTAAGGGACTAGATCTCATAGAGTGCCTGATGAACTATGGATGGAGGTTTGTGATATTGTTTAGGAGACAGGGATCAAGACCATCCCCATGGAAAAGAAATGCAAAATGGCAAAATGGCTGTCTGGGAAGGCCTTACAAATAGCTGTGAAAAGAAGAGAAGCGAAAAGCAAAGGAGAAAAGGAAAGATATAAGCATCTGAATGCAGAGTTCCAAAGAATAGCAAGAAGAGATAAGAAAGCCTTCCTTAGCGATCAATGCAAAGAAATAGAGGAAAACAATAGAATGGGAAAGACTACAGATCTCTTCAAGAAAATTAGAGATACCAAGGGGACATTTCAGGCAAAGATGGACACAATAAAGGACAGAAATAGTATGGACCTAACAGAAGCAGAAGATATTAAGAAGAGGTGGCAAGAATACACAGAAGAACTGTACAAAAAAGATCTTCACGACCCAGATAATCATGATGGTGTGATCACTCACCTAGAGCCAGACATCCAAGCCAGCCACTTGGAATATGAAGTCAAGTGGGCTTTAGAGAGCATCACTACGAACAAAGCTAGTGGAGGTGATGGCATTCCAGTTGAGCTATTTCAAATCCTGAAAGATGATGCTGCAAAAGTGCTGCACTCAGTATGCCAGCACATTTGGAAAACTCAGCAGTGGCCACAGGACTGGAAAAGGTCAGTTTTCATTCCAATCCCAAAGAAAGGCAATGCCAAAGAATGCTCAACCTACCGCACAATTGCACTCATCTCACATGCTAGTCAAGTAATGCTCAAAATTCTCCAAGCTGGCTTCAGTAATATGTGAACCGTGAACTTCCAGATGTTCAAGCTGGCTTTAGAAAAGGCAGAGGAACCAGATATCAAATTGCCAACATCCGATGGATCATCAAAAAAGCAAGAGAGTTCCAGAAAAACATCTATTTCTGCTTTATTGACTATGCCAAAGCCTTTGACTGTGTGGATCACAATAAACTGTGGAAAATTCTTCAAGAGATGGGAATACCAGATCACCTGACCTGCCTCTTGAGAAACCTATATGCAGGTCAGGAAGCAACAGTTAGAACTGGACATGGAACAACAGACTGGTTCCAAATAGGAAAAGGAGTATGTCAAGGCTGTATATTGTCACACTGCTTATTTAACTTATATGGAGAGTACATCATGAGAAACACTGGGCTGGAAGAAGCACAAGCTAGAATCAAGATTGCTGGGAGAAATATCAATAACCTCAGATATGCAGATGACACCACCCTTATGGCAGAAAGTGAAGAGGAACTAAAGAGCCTCTTGATGAAAGTGAAGGAGGAGAGTGAAAAAGTTGGCTTAAAGCTCAACATTCAGAAAACGAAGATCATGGCATCTGGTCCCATCACTTCATGGTAAATAGATGGGGAAACAGTGGAAACAGTGTCAGACTTTATTTTTCTGGGCTCCAAAATCACTGCAGATGGTGACTGCAGCCATGCAATTAAAAGACGCTTACTCCTTGGAAGGAAAGTTATGACCAACCTAGACGGCATATTAAAAAGCAGAGACATTACTTTGCCAACAAAGGTCCGTCTAGTCAAGGCTATGGTTTTTCCAGTAGTCATGTATGGATGTGAGAGTTGTACTGTGAAGAAAGCTGAGCCCCGAAAAATTGATGCTTTTGAACTGTGGTGTCTCTTGAGAGTCCCTTGGACTGCAAGGAGATCCAACCAGTCCATTCTAAAGGAGATCAGTCCTGGGTGTTTGGAAGGAATGATGCTAAAGCTGAAACTTCAGTACTTTGGTCACCTCATGCGAAGAGTTGACTCATTGGAAAAGACTCTGATGCTGGGAGGGATTGGGGGCAAGGGGAGAAGGGGACGACAGAGGATGAGATGGCTGAATGGCATCACCGACTCGATGGACGTGAGTCTGAGTGAACTGCGGGAGTTGGTGAGGACAGGGAGGCTTGGCGTGCTGCAATTTATGGGGTCGCAAAGAGTTGGACATGACTGAGCGACTGAACTGAACTCATAGTCGATTTATAATATTGTATTAGTTTAAGGTATACAGCAAAGTGATTCAGATATATGTATTTTTCACAGTATTTTCGATTACAGGTTATTATATATATAATATTCTGACTAGAGTGATGTGGATTTATTTCTGGATCTGCCCATTTTTTGAGTTTTTTTAAAAAAGTTTTGAGTTGTATGAACTGTTTATATATTTTGGAAATTGAGCCCTTGTTAGTCCCATCATTTGCAAATGTTTTTTCCCATTCCCTAAGTTTTTTTCATTTTGTCAATGGCTTCTTTTGCTGTGCAAAAGCTTTTAAGTTTGACTATGTCCCCTTTACTTATTTTTTCTTTTCTTTCTCTTGCCTTGGGAGACTGATCTAAGAAAATACTGCTACAACTTGTGTCAGAGGATGTTTTGCCCAAGTTAAGAGGCCAGTCATTGAAGCCTGTACTCTCACGGGCTTGGAGTCAGAAAAAAATTACCGTAATAATTTACTGTGGTTAAAAAGACCATTACATTTGCTTCTAGATCAGTTATATTTGAGAAAGAGTTTCTTTAGAGTGCAGAAAATGTGACTTGCCGCAAGCATAACCCGTTATTTCAATACCCTTTATTATTTATTTTCCAACATCCTTTATCGAAGAGACTATAGTTTCCTCATGTATGTTCTTGGCACCTTTGTTGAAGATCAACCAACCATAAATGCATCGGTTTATTTCTGGTTTCTCTATTCTGTTCTCTTAGTGTATGTGTGTATGTATGGTTTTATGCAATATGATGCTGTTTTACTATAGCTTTGTAGTATATTTTGAAATCAAGTAGTGTGATGCCTCCAGCTTTATTGTGTTCCTTAAGATGGCTTTGTGTTCTTTTCTAGGACCATATGAATTTTAGAATTGTTCTTCTGTTTTTGTGAAAAATTCCATAGGAATTTTGATAGGTATTGCATTGAATCTGAAGATAAGTTTGAGAAGCAATTTTTTTTTTCGTTTTAAGCAATTTATTAAGGTATAATTTATTGTTATATATTACAATAAATTGGACATATTTAGAGTATATAATTTTGATGTTTTGTTTTATAGATATATGTATATTTATAAATATAATATATAAATATATAAAATCTATAAATATAAAAATAAAAATATATAACTATATATTTATAAGTATATATATATATAATAAAACCACTACTATAATCAAGAAAGCTACCGGGTCCCAGTGGTTAAGACTCTGGGCTTCCACTGTAGGGGCACAGGTTTGATCCCTGGCTGAGAAACTAAGATCCCACATGCTGAGTGGCCAAAAAATAAACTGAAAAAATTTTTTGTAAAAGACAGCAACCATATCATCACCCCCAAATGTTCTTCATGCATTTTATAAACCTTTCCAATGTCCCCTCCTGCTACTGGCACCCTACCCCCAGGAAACCACCTGTTTTCTGTTGCACTACGTTAGGTTACAATGTTAGGCTTTTATATCCATGGACCCATACAGTATGCACTCCTTTACCTGGTTTCTTTCACTCACCATAACTATTCTGAGATTCATCTGTGTTTTTTATGTTCATTAGTAGTCTATTACTTTTTATTGCTGAGTGGTCTTCAAGTTTGCATAATCAGTTCAGTTCAGTTGCTCAGTTGTTTCCGACTTTTTGCCACCCCATAGACTGCAGCATGCCAGGCTTCCCAGTCCATCACCAACTCCTGGAGTTCACTCAAACTCATGTCCATTGAGTCAGTGATGCCATCCAACCATCTCATCCTGTTGTCCCCTTCTCCTCCCGCCTTCAGTCTTTCCCAGCATCAGGGTCTTTTCCAATGAGTCAGCTCTTCGTATCAGGTGGCCAAAGTCAAAACTGGAGTTTCAGCTTCAGCATCAGTCCTTCCAATGAATATTCAGGATTGATTTCCTTTAGGATGGACTGGTTGGATCTCCTTGCTGTCCAAGGGACTCTCAAGAGTCTTCTCCAACATCACAGTTCAAAAGTGTCAATTCTTTGGCACTCAGCTTTCTTTATAGTCCAACTCTCACATCCACACATGACTGGTGGAAAAACCATAGCTTTGACTAGATGGACCTTTGTTGGCAAAGTAATGTCTCTGCTTTTGAATATGCTGTCTAGGTTGGTCATTATTTTTCTTCCCAGGAGCAAGAGTCTTTTAAATTCATGGCTGTAGCCACCATCTGCAATGGTTTTGGAGCCCCCCCAAATAAAGTCTGTCACTGTTTCCATTGTTTCCCCATCTATTTGCCATGAAGTGATGGGACTGGATGCCATGATCTTAGTTTTCTGAATGGTGAGTTTTAAGCCAACTTTTTCACTCTCCTCTTTCACTTTCATCAAGAGGCTCTTTAGTTCTTCGCTCTCTGCCTTAAGGGTGGTGTCATGTGCATATCTGAGGTTATTGATATTTCTCCCAGCAATCTTGATTCCAGCTTGTGGTTCATCCAGCCCACCATTTCGCATGATGTACTCTGCATTAACTTTAAGCAAGGTGACAATATACAGCCATGATGTACTTCTTTCCTGATTTGGAACCAGTTTGTTGTTCCATGTCCAGTTCTAACTGTTGCTTCTTAACCTGCATACAGATTTCTCAGGAGGCAGGTCAGGTGGTATAGTAGTCCCATTTCTTTAAGAATTTTCCACAGTAATCTGTTTTCTTTTAATTTTGAGGCCTGTCCATCATATCAGTTTCCTAGAGCTCCCCTAAAAGTTGTACCACAAAATATGTGGCTTTAAACAGAAGTTTTTCTCTTTCAAGTTCTGGAGGGAAGCATGGATATTTTAACAAGATTCTTCCAGATCATTAAGATGGGGTATCTTTCCATTTTTTGTATCCTCTTTAAATTCTTTCATCAAGATTTTATATATTTCAGTATACAGATCTTCAATTTCCTTAGTCAAATGTTTCCTATGTGTTTCATTTCACTTGATGCTGTTTGTATATGGGAAGATTTTCTTAAATCCCTTTCAAATACTCTGTTGTCAGTGTACAGAAGTGCAACTAATTTTTGTATGTTCATTTAATATACTGCAACTTTCCAATATTCATTTGCTTTTTTCTAACAGATTTTGTGGTCTTTAAGGGTTTTCTATATATAACATTATGTAATTTCCAAAGAAAAAAATTTACTCTTTCCCTGGTCTGGGTACTTCTTCTTTACTTTTCTTGACCGATTATTCTGGCTAAGACTTCTACTTCAGTAAAAGTGGCAAGAGTGGGCCTCCTTGTCTTGATCTTAGAGGAAAAGCTTTCACCTTTTTACCACTGAGTATGATGTTAGTTGTGGACTTGTCACGCGTGCGTGCGTGCTAAGTCGCTTCAGTCATTTCCAACTCTTTGTGACCCTATGAACTGTAGCCTGCCAGGGCTCTCTATCCACGGGATTCTCCAGGCAAGAATCCTGGAGTGGGTTGCCATGCCCTTCTCCAGGGGATCTTCCAAACCCAGGGATTGAACCTGCGTCTCTTATGTCTCCTGCACTGGGAGGTGGGTTTGTTACCACTAGTGCCACGTGGGAAGACTGGGTCTTGTCATACACAGCCTTTATTATGTTGAGGTACATTGCTTCTACACCTAATTTGATGAGACTTTTTTAATCTCTTTAATTGAAAGTTGTTCAATTGTGTCAAATGCTTTTCTAAGTATCTATTGATTTGATCATATAACTTTTATCCTTTATTCTTTTAATGTGGCATGACATTTACAGATTTGCATGTCAAACTATCCTTGCATCCTAGGCATCAGTTCAGTCGCTCAGTCGTGTCCAACTCTTTGCGACACCATGAGTTGCAGCACGCCAGGCCTCCCTGTCCATCACAAACTCCTGGAGTTCACTCAAACTCACGTCCATCGACTCAGTGATGCCATCCAGCCATCTCATCCTCTGTCATCCCCTTCTCCTCCTGCCCCCAATCCCTCCCAGCATCAGAGTCTTTTCCAGTGAGTCAGCTCTTCGCATGAGGTGGCCTGCTGCTGCTGCTAAGTAGCTTCAGTTGTGTCCGACTCTGTGCGACCCCATAGACAGCAGCCCACAGGCTCCCCCGTCCTTGAGGTGCAGCCCTGGGATTTCTTTGGAGGGAATGATGCTGAAGCTGAAACTCCAGTACTTTGGCCACCTCATGCAAAGAGCTGACTAATTGGAAAAGACTCTGATGCTGGGAGGGATCGGGGGCAGGAGGAGAGGGGGACGCCAGAGGATGAGATGGCTGGATGGCATCACTGACTCAATGGACTTGAGTCTGAGTGAACTCCGGGAGTTTGTGATTGACAGGGAGGCCTGGCGTGCTGCGATTCATGGGGTCGCAAAAAGTCGGACACGACTGAGCGACTGAACTGAACTGAAACCTCACTTAATCATGGTATATGATCATTTTAATGTGTTGTTGAATTCAGTTTGCCAGTATTTTGTTGAGAATTTCTGTATCTATGTTTATTAGAAATATTAGCTTATAATTTTCTTCTCTCATAGTTTCCTTATCTGACTTTGGTAGAAGGGTAATGCTGGTTTCATAAAACGAATTTGAGAGTATTCCCTCTCCACTTTTTAAGAAGAGTTTTAGAATAATTTGGATTCATTCTTTCATTGGCAGAATTCAACTGTAAAATCATTAGGGCTTGGACTTTTCTTTCTTGGGATGTTTCTGATTACTGATTCTATCTCCTTACTCACTCATTACTGGCCTGCTCAGATTTCCTGATTCAGTCTTGGTAGGTTGAATGTTTCAAGGAATTTATCCATGACACCACCCTTATGGCAGAAAGTGAAGAAGAACTAAGGAGCCTCTTGATGAAAGTGAAAGAGGAGAGTGAAAAAGTTGGCTTAAAGCTCAACATTCAGAAAACTAAGATCATGGCATCCGGTCCCATCACTTCATGGCAAATAGATGGGGAAACAGTGGAAACAGTGGCTGACTTTATTTTTCTGGGCTCCAAAATCACTGCAGATGGTGATTGCAGCCATGAAATTAAAAGACACTTACTCCTTGGAAGGAAAGTTATGACCAACCTAGACAGCATATTAAAAAGCAGAGACATTACTTTGCCAACAAAGGCCCGTCTAGTCAAGACTATGGTTTTTCCAGTGGTCATGTATGGATGTGAGAGTTAGACTATAAAGAAAGCTGAGCACAGAAGAATTGATGCTTTTGAACTGTGGTGTTGGAGAAGACTCTTGAGAGTCCCTTGGACTGCAAGGAGATCCAACCAGTCCATCCTAAAGGAGACCAGTCCTGGGTGTTCATTGGAAGGACTGATGTTGAAGCTGAAACTCCAGTACTTTGGCTACCTGATGTGAAGAGCTGACTCATTGGAAAAGACCCTGATGCTGGGAAAGATTGAGGGCAGGAAGAGAAGGGGCCAACAGAGGATGAGATAGTTGGATGGCATCACTGACTCAATGGACATGGGTTTGGGTGGACTCTGGGAGTTGGTGATGGACAGGGAGGCCTGGAGTGCTGTGGTTCACGGGGTCACAAAGAGTTGGACACGACTGAGTGACTGAACTGACATCCAATTTCTTGCTATAAAAGTGTTTATATAAATCAACCCTGAATACTCACTGGAGGGACTGATGCTGAAGTTGAAGCTCCAATACTTTGGTCACCTGATGGAAAGAGCTGACTCACTGGAAAAGACCCTGATACTGGGAAATACTGAGAGCAGGAGGAGTAGGGGGTGACACAGGATGAGATGTTTGGATGGGATCACTGACTCAATGGACAAGAGTTTGAGCAAACTCCAGGAGATAATGAAGGACAGGGAAGGCTGGCATGCTGCACTCTATGGGGTCACAAAGATTTGGACACAACTGAGCAACTAAATGACAACAACAGCTATTATTGTTTCTCCATTTAAGTCTGATAATATTTGCTTTATATATTTAGAGGCTCCTACATGTTAGGTGGATAAATATTTACAAGTGTTACATCCTCTGCTGCAATGATTTCTGTATCATTCTGTATCATTCTGCATTGACCTTCTTTCTCTTTTATTAGTCTTTATTTTAAAGTCTTTTGTCTGGCATAAAGGTAGCTAATCCAGCTTTCTTTTTGTTTCCATTTGCATTGAATATCTTTTCCTATCCCTTAACTTTTAGGGTATGTGTGTCCTTAAAGCTAAAATGAGTCTCTTGTAGGCAGCATATCATACCATCTTGGCTTTTAAAAAATATATATATTTACTTATTCTTTTTTGGCTGCATCATTTTAGCTGTGGCATATGAGAGTGTGCGGACTCAGTAGTTGTGGATGTGGGCTCTGTAGTTGTGGTGTGTGGGATCCAGGGCATGTAGGCTCTGCATTTTGTGGCACTCAGGCTTCCTAGTAGAGACATGTGGGCTCAGCTGTTGTGGCAGGCAGGCTTAGTTGTCCCACGCCATGTAGGATCTTAGATACCTGGGTTCTTTGGTGGCTCAGATGGTAAAGAGTCTGCCTGCAGTGTGGAAGACCTGGGTTCAATCGCTGGGTCAGGAAGATCCCCTAGAGAAGGTAATGGCCACCCACTCCAGTATTCTTGCCTGGAGAATTCCACGGACAGCGGAACCTGGTGGGCTACAGTCCATGGGGTCACAAAGAGTCAGACATGACTTAGTGACTTTCACCTTCATTTTCCAGGGATCAAACTCACATCTCCTGAATTAGAAGGCTGATTCTTAACCCCTTGACCACCAAGGAAGTCCCTGTACAATCTTGTTTTTAATCATTTCACAATCTGTGTTTATTGGTTGTTGATTTTGATCCCTTTACATTTAAAGTAATTATTTATTGGTAAGGACTTACTATTGCCATTTTGTTAATTTGTTTATGTTTTATAGTTCTGTTGCCTTTTTCTTCCTGTCCTCCTTTTTCAGTGGACGATTTTTTTGTAGTGATGTATCTGGATTCTTTTATCTTTTGTGTATCTATTACAGGTTTCCTATTTGTGGTTATCTTCCATGAAAGATCTTATAGTGATAAAAGTTTATTTGAAGTTGATAACAGCTTAAATTTGACTGCATACAAAATCTATATGTTTTACTTTTCCTCCCATCACATTTTATGTTGTCATAATTTACATCTTATATATTGTGTATTCACTACAAAATTACTGTAGTTATATACTTTTTTCTTAACTTTTAAAGCAGAGTTAAAAGTGATTTATGCTTTATCCTTAAATATTAAAATATTCTGAACTTAACTATATTCTTATCTTTACAATGAGCTTTATAATTTCTATTTTTATGTTAGTTGGCATCCTTTAAGGAACGGTTGAATAACTCTTTAGCATTTCCTGTAAGGCAGGTCTAGTGATGATGAACTCCTACAGATTTCATCTGGAAAAGTCTTTATTCCCCCTTTATTTCCGAAGTATAAGCTTTGCCAAGTACAGCATTTTTGGTTGAAATTTTTTTCTTTGAGCAATATGAATACATCATGCCACTCTTTCTTGTCTGTAAAGTGTACACTAAGAAATACATTGCAAGTGGACTGAAAAAGAAAAAATAAATACACTGCTAGTCCTATAGGGGTCCCCTTGTATATGATGAGTTGGTTTTCTCTTGGTGATTTCAAAATTGTCTTTGAGAATCTGATTATAATGTGTCATGGTGAAGATCTCTTTATATTTTCTATATTTGAGATTCCTTGTGCTACATGGATCTGGATGTCTATTTCCCTCTCCAGATAAGTGAAGTTTTCTGTCATTATTTCTTTAACACATTGACCAGACACATATGTCTTTTGTTACCCAAATGTTACTGACAGGAGGCATATCAATATCACTCACATAACAAATTGCCCACCACAGGCATTAGTTTCTGCAAAAATCCCCCAGGTAATAATGAGCTGAGTACATTTTCTGCCTTTGTCTCTTTCTCTGTCCCTTCTGGGACTCTAATAATGCATATATTGTTCATTTTCATGGCTTTCTGTAAGTCTTGGAGACTTTTTATTCCCTTTCCATTCTTTTTTCTCTGATTGGGTAATTTTAATCGACCTGTTTTTATGCTCACTGATTTTTTCATTTGATTGGTCTGTTGTTGAAGATTTCTATATACTTTTTCTGTACAGAAATTTTGCTCTTTGGTTTTAGAATTTCCATTTGGTTCATTTTTATGGTTTCTGTCTCTTTGTTGAACAAAGAGGTATTTTCTTCATGTATTGTTTACCTGATATTTGCTTAGTTGCTGATCTGTGTTCTTTCATAGCTCACTGAGATTCTTTAAGATGATTATTTTGAATTCTTTCTCAGCCAATTCACAGATCTCAATTTCTTTAGGGCCAGTTATTGGTGTTTTATTTTGTTCCTTTGATTATTTCATGCTTTCCTGATTATTTGTAACTCTTGTTGCATTGAATTGCTGTTACTGTATCTAAGAAGTAGGCATTTATTTCGGTCTTTACAGACTGCCTTTGGCAGGGAAAGCCTTTCACCAGTCTGCCTGTTCAGAGATTCTAGACAAGTTTTCTGGTGGGGTCTGTGGGCAGGTTTGCTGCTGGAGTACTTGGGTAGGCCACACAAGTGCCTGAGTCTATAGGTGGGTGGGCCTGTGCTTGGGTTCATATGGGCTGACCCAGTAATATGGGGTCTTGAGCCTGATTCTGTAGGGACTAGCCTAGTGCTGGGATGTTACTTGATCCCTGTGGTACTGAAACTTCAGTCTGCAAGGCTAGATCCTGGGTCTGGCCAGTGTTGACATCTACTGGCGTTTGTTGGAACCTGGGTTTCCAGGGTTGGTTTGGGACTGGGATGAGTCTGGGACCATAGGAAATGGCTTGGTCCTCGGTGAGTCTGGAGGATGGGTCTGTAATATCCTACCTGGAATCTGGGATTTCAGGAGCTGGCCTGGTGCTGAGGTGAGCCAAGAACTCTAATATAGGGGTAAGTCTGGAGCCTGGGGCCACAGGGGTTGACCTGGTGGTGAGGTGGGCTCAAAGGCTGGGTCTTTTGGTGCTGACCTGGAATCCTGAGCTCTTGTGAATGTATTTTTGTTCATGGATAGTTGTTTAGATGGGTGTTTCTGCTAGGGGATGAGCAATCAAAATGCATATCTCACCATCTTGCTGACATCACTCTTTTATGGCTAAATTTTTAAATTACCATGTAAATCTTGTATTATATTTCAATTTCCAGTTATGTTGGACTTCTTAGATTGGTTCTCTAATTTTCATATTTGTCTCTATATTACTTCAATTTCCAGGGTTTTTTTTTTTTTTTTTTTTTGAGGTTTATCTAGCTTTATCTTCTGAAAACCTTTTTTTTTTTTCTTCCTGTTATCATAATTTTGATTTTCCAGAGTTCTGTTTTGGTTCCATGAATGTTCCTTTTATTTAAAAGTACCATTCTGTTCTATGAGTTTAATTTCTTCTCTTATCTCTGAGGATACTAATAACTATTTGTTGTTTTTGCTGAAAGTTTCTTCTCCCTGAATTCTGTTTCATCCAAGTTACTTTCCCCCACTTCTATTTGTTTGGTTTCTATCTTTTAAGTAAGAAGTTTTACTTAGGTACTTAGTGATTCTTTGTTCTCTGCTCCTATTTAAGAGTAGATGTTAAAAAGCTGATGGGAAGTTCTGGATTATGGGTTTGTTGATGTTGAACTTTACTGTAAAATCATCTGGCTGGTTTCTTTCCTTTGAGATGAGCCAATGTCAAATTTTCAGGTCTTTTATTCTTGGGCTGCCAGATTCTCCAGAAAAGCATCTTTTTGTCTTCTGCCTAGAGGTTCAGGACAGGCTGCCAGGATTAAGGTCCAGAGAGGAATGAAGACTGGACATCTTATTTTCAGTATGCATACACTCATTTCATCTGTTTTCAGTATGGCAGCCCTACCTTCAATTGTGCCCAGTGAGCCCCAGTCCAGAAGCTCTCTATACCCTCCACGGAATAAGGCACCGGTTTCCTGCCTAGGCACAGGAGATGATCTGGAGGTTAGCTGTTTCTTTAACAAGCTTTCTATAAACTCTCCTGATTTTTGGTTTTATCTTTCAGTTCAGTTCAGTCGCTCAGTCATGTTCAACTCTTTGTGACCCATGGACTGCAGCATGCCAGGTCTCCCTGTCCATCACCAACTCCTGGAGTTTACTCAAACTCATGTCCATTGAGTCAGTGATGCCATCCTACCATTATCCCTTTCCTATTTCCAGCATTCCTGGTACCCCCTCAAGTCCTGAATGTTAGGAGGTTTTTGTGATATATCTGATTGCCTCTTTGTCTTTTCCTGTGGTGGCATAGGTTTCAGGTAGTCTGCTAAATTTATTTACTTTCTGGTTTCCAAATCTTCATTATTATTTACTCTTTTTTCCTTATAAAAATCTTATAAAAATTCCTTATAAAAATCTCTGTATTGTCATTTTAATGGAATATCAAGAGGGATTAAAAGTACTACATGTGGTTGTGTTGCTATCTTCATTTGAAAACTTATCCATACTCTACTATGACCATTTTATTATTTAGCAATGTCACTTTTAGTAGCAAGTATAGCCATGTTACTAACTTATCATATAATAAGAAAATAATAGCATTAAATGGTAATAAAGAACAATATTTTTCTATGAAGAGCCAGTGATTCATGGTAAAGTTAAGGTTCTAAGAGACTCTTCGATAAATTACCATTTGTAGGCTTTAAGCCATATTGAGAAACCATATACTTACTAGTTTTAAAAAATCTCTTTCGAGAAAAGAAAGGTAAAAATAACTAGGTTGTGACTATTAATAGTTTTCAAGTACATCACACTAAGATTCATAATGCACCTTTATTCTGAAAGATAAATTTTATATTACTGAAACAAACCAAACATGTAATATTTGCAAAATTCTTTTCAGAAATCTATTTTAAAAATTGTACCAGCATGATGTTTAATATTACCGTCAAAGAACACAGGAAACAAACAGGATCCAAAAACATTAGGTAAAAGAGTTTGGCTCTGGTGAATTCCAATCATATTACATCTACTTGCAGAGTTTTAATACTGTCCCATCTTGAAACATTTCCTGATTGTGTAATAATGTTTTGAATAGTACAAATAGAAGCAGTAGACTGTCCTTTGACTGCTCTCTGAGGCCTCTTGGTGACCTGAAATTCCTTTTTACTTATCTTAGTATAATAAAAATTAGGATAATAGGAAGGAAGTAACTCTTGATTTTGGCAATTATCTAATAGGACTTTAGTGAAAGGCAACTCATTTTACTGAGAAATATAAACTAAAGTTAGTTGCATTTTCAATTAAGAACTAAGTTGTTGTTCAGTCGCTAAGTTACATCTGACTCTTTGCGACCCCATGGACTGCAGCATACCAAGCTCCCCTGTCCTTCACGATCTCTTGGAGTTTGCTCAAAGTCATGTCCATTAAGTCAGTGATGCCATCCAACCATCTTATTCTCTGTGGTCCCCTTCTCCTCCTGCCCTCAATCTTTCCCAGCATCAGGGTCTTTTCCAATGAGTCTGCTCTTTGCATCAAGTGGCCAAAGAACTGGAGCTTCAGCTTCACTATCAGTCCTTCCAGTGAATATCCAGGGTTGACCTCCTTTAGGATTGACTGGTTTGATCTCCCTACAGTCCAAGGGACTCTCAAGAATCTTCTCCAAAACCACAGTTCAAAAGCATCAATTCTTCAGCACTCAGCCTCCTTTATAGTCCAACTCTCACATCCGTGCATAACTACTGGAAAAACCATAGCTTTGACCATACGGACCTTTGTCAGCAAAGTGATCTCTGTTTTTTAATAAGCCATCTAGGTTTATCATAGCTTTCCTTCCAAGGAACAAGTGTCTTAATTTCATGGCTGTAGTCACCATCCACAGTGATTTTGGAGCCCAAGAAAATAAAGTCTGTCACTGTTTCCACTTTTTCCCTATCTGTTTGCCATGAAGTGATGGGACAAGATGCCATGATCTTAATTTTTTGAATGTTGAATTTTAAGCTAGCTTTTTCACTCTCCTCTTTCACCCTTACCAAGAGGCTCTTTAGTTTCTCTTTGCTTTCTGCCATTATAGTACTATCATCTGCATATCTGAGGTTGTGGATATTTCTCCCGGTAATCTTGATTCCACCTTGTGAGTCAGCTGGCCCGGCATTTCGCATGATGTACTCTGCACAGAAGTTAAATAAGCAGGGTGACAATATACAGCCTTGATCATACTATTTTCCCAATTTCGAACCAGTCTGTTGTTCCATGTCTGGTTCTAACTGTTGCTTCTTGACCTGCATACAGGTTTCTCAGGAGACAGGTAAGGTGGTCTGGTATTCCCATTTCTTTAGGAATTTTCTACAGTTTGTTGTGATCTACATAGTCAAAGGCTTTAGCGTAGTTAGTGAAGCAGAAGTAGATGTTTTTCTGGAATTTCCTTATTTTTCCTATGATCTAATGGATCATAGGCAATCAGGAAGCTTGCATAAGCCTCATCCTCATTCATCAGAGGGGAGACAGAAGCAGCAAGAACTACAGTTCCACAGCCTCCAGAACGAAAACCACAATCACAAGAACTAAGTTAAAGAGTCTATATAAAAAATAAAGTTAAGATGAATTCATCGACAGATGAATGGATAAAGAAGCTGTGGTACATATATATAATGAAATATTCAGTTCAGTTCAGTTCAGTCAATCAGTTGTGTCCGACTCTTTGTGACCCCATGAACCGCAGCACGCCAGGCCTCCCTGTCCATCACCAACTCCCGGAGTTCACCCAAACTCATGTGCATCGAGTCGGTGATGCCATCCAGCCATTTATGCTCTGTCATCCCCTTCTCCTCCTGCCCCCAATTCCTTCCAGCATCAGGGTCTTTTTCAATGAGTCAACTCTTCGCATGAGGTAGCCAAAGTATTGGAGTTTCAGCCTCAGCATCAGTCCTTCCAATGAACACCCAGGACTGGTCTCCTTTAGGATGGACTGGTTGGATCTCCTTGCAGCCCAAGGGACTCACAAGAGCCTTCTCTAGCACCACAGTTCAAAAGCATCAATTCTTCAGCTCTCAGCTTTCTTCACAGTCCAACTCTCACATCCATACGTGACCACTGGAAAAACTATAGCCTTGACTAGATGGACCTTTGTTGGCAAAGTAATATTTCTGCTTTCTAATATGCTATTTAGGTTGGTCATAAATTTCCTTGAAATATTACTCAGCCATAAAAAGGAACACATTTGAGTCAGTTCTAATGAGGTGGATGAACCTAGAGCCTATTATACAGAGTGAAGTAAAAGTCAGAAAAATAAAATATTGTATATTAACACATATACATGGAATCTAGAAAGACTGTACTGATGAACCTATTTGTAAGGCAGCAGTGGAGATGCAGACATAGAAAACAGACTTGTGGACACAGGGGTGGGGAAGGAGGATGTGTAATGAATGGAGAGAGTAGCATGACAACATATATACTACCATATGCAAAACAGATAGCCAGTGGAATTTGCTGTATGATTCAGGGAGCTTAAACCAGTGATCTATGACAACATAGTGGGGTGGGATGGAGTGGAAAGTGGGAAGGAGGTTCAAGACGGAGGGGACATATGTATACCTGTGGCTGATTCATGTTGTATGGCAGAATCCAACAAAATATTGTAAAGCAATTATCCTTCAATTAAAACTAAATAAATTTAAAAAGAACCTGATGACAAATTTCTTTTGTTTCTTGCAGGCTAGCATGCAGTGAAAATAATTGAGTCAGCATTATACATATTGCCTCTGGTTCACTGAAATTTAGCATCTTGAGGTGTATGACTCAAAGTGCTCTATGTTGCTGTTTTATCATACCTTATTATATCTGACAGTTTTACAAACTCATCTTTAATGTTATGCCAAGAAATAAGTATAAAGTATGCCAATATTGCATGGTGTTGAGAAAAAACAAACAAGGAGCAGGGATTAGTCTTTTAAGCTAAAGCAGTTAACTTCAGAGTTTGCTTTATAATCTAGATGATGTCATTTAAACTACAATATCAGTTTGCAAAACCCAAAATACAATGCTTTGTTTTCTAATTTAGATAAATCTTATATTCAATTAAATGTCTTCCTGGTTTAAATAAAAGTTACACAATTAATTAAACAAAAATAAAGCTAAAGCTAGCTCATAAAAGAGAAACAAACCTAGGACACAAAACAAGTGGCAAATAAACTGCCTTGATATTTGCCAAAGTCACATGAGAGCTGCTTTTAAATATTTGAAAGAATATCATGTGATAGATGAATCTGATGTAATTTTGTGAGTATTAGACAGCATGAAAAGGATCAATGCACAAAAAGAGAAAATGTTTCTAAGATCAGAACTAGGAAAAAAAAAAAAATACCTCAGTAGATAGCTATTTGTCCCTGAAAGTTTAGAACAGGGTCTGCTGGAGGGTTTAACATTTATAGGACATGTTCAGAGAAAGTTTTCTTATTGAAAACTATAGATACTCTCTATAAAGATTTTTTCCAATATAGATTTAGTTCTTTTCTTTCTAACAAAGGCAATATTTTCTTAGGTCTAGAAGGAATTCATTGTAGGACAATTGGAAAACAGGAAAACAAAAGGAATAACTACCTAGAAAGAATCAGTGTTAAATTTTTTGTATATTTGCCACCAGTTTTTGGTTTTAAAGCATAATTATACTCATTAAAGATTGTACAATTGTAGACATAAACAAGATTACCTTTTGGCTTGTCCTCAGGCTGATGAAATTAAGTTCTGAACTAGAGATGTCTTATCATTGGTATAAATTCTTATATGCTACTGATGAAGCAAGTTATGGGGAACTTCATGATTACTTAGGGAATAACTAAATATATATTCCTTTGTATATTCAATATACATAATTTAGCACCTCTTACCTTCAAAGGCACTGGCCTAGTGTCCTCAGACATAAAGGTGAATGAGGATACCTAATCAGAAGGCCAAGGGAGAAGGCAGACATGACAAATAGCCAGATCAGAAGGGTGGTTAAAGAATATACCAAAAGAATATGCCGTTGGTTGCAAGAGCCTGTCCACAAAAAATAATCTATCCAAAGACACTTTCCATATCCAACCCTGACAGGGCCAGGCATAGGAAAGACTCAAGATCACAATTTTCTAAATAGTATTTTCCACAGCACTCATTGCACTTTAGAGAGTATATTACTTCTTTCATAAAACACATTTTTTCCCTACCCATGTCATTTGTAAGCCACAAATCTGATTTCTATAAAGTGTTGCCTACTATATTTTAAATAAGAGTTTGATGTATAGATCTCGTCTTCATTACTTTAAAACAGTGAGGTTTAACTGTTCTGATCACATTCTGCTTTTGTAAGATAATGTCAAACACTGAGAACAAATACACTGGGTGCAAAGTAAGTGCCAGCAGGAGCCAAGAAAACAGACTAGGCCAATGCTTAGTCTTGACTCTGTTAAACAACAGGAATTTCAGGACACCAAGAGAGCACTCTTTCAGGGATTCCATAGCCTAGGTGGTAAGAAGATAGGCAAACGTGCTGTCTCATATGATTGCCATACCTTATAGTGGTAAATAGTCCAGAACTTGGAATGATATAGACCTGGACTTTAATCCAAGCTAGGTCACTTACTAAGTCTGCAATCTCTCAGAGTGTTTGTTTTCTCAACTGTGGAATGGGAACATTGACACCTAAAGTCATAGGGAGAAGACTAAATAAGCCATTACATATGAAACACGTTACCTGGCAAAGAATAAAGCTGCAACAATATCTGAACTGTTAGGTAGAAGAAAGGCAACATACAAGGCAGAAAAGGGGAATGAAAGAAAGCTTCTGACTTAAAAACCTCTTTTGGCAATATTTCTATAAATAAAGATCCAGTTACGTATCTCAAAATATGAAAAGTTGATCTGAAGGGGTCTGGTTCTGGTAATGATGAAGTAACTGTCTGGATTAACCATCTCACTGAGAAAATCTGGAGTAAAATTCCTTCTTGAAAGCACTGAACTATTAACTGGGCAGTGAAGAATTATGGTGTCCAGATGTAGAAGGAAATCTAGAAAGGAGGAGCCTAGCATTTGGGACTATCTTTCCTGTAGGGCATCAGCTGATTTTGGAAAGGGGTCTGAGAGGTTGAGAAGTTGAGCTCTGACTTGCTAGTATCCTGTTAATGATTTTGTTGGTTTTCGTATCTAGGTAATGCTGGTTTCATAAAATAAGCTGGGAGTTCCCTCCTTTTCTATTTTCTGAAAGAAGTAGGGCAGAATTTGATATTTTTTCTTCAGCTGTTTGGAAGAATGCAATAGTACAATTATCTGGGTTGAGATGTCTTTTTCAGAAAGTTTTAAACTATGAATTCAGTTGTCTTTAATAGATACAAAACTATTTGGATTATATATTTCTTCTTGGACAACTTTTGATAATTTGTGACTTTAATGAAATTGGCCCATTTAAGTCACCACATCTATGTGTGTGTATGTTATTCATAGTATTCCTTTACCTTTTGAATATCTGTTTCTCTTGATACATGCGTTTGGACCCAAGGATTACTTAGCATTGTGTGTTTAATTTCCAGTCATCTTTCTCTTATTGATTTTTACATTAATTCCATTACGAACAGAGAATATACTTTGTATTCTTTTAAAAAAAGAGTTGAGATTTCCTCTCCCCCAATGAATTGTGTCTTCACATCCTTGTTGAAAATCAATTACCATAAATGTAAGGATTTATTTCTGGACTTCTAATTTAATTCAATTTATGTTTGTTTATTTTTATGCTAGTATTACATGTTCTTTACCTCAGCATTGTATATTTCGAAATCAGAAAGTATGAATCCTATAATTTTATTTGTTTTCAAGATAGTTTTGGTTACCCTGATCCTGATCATTTCGTATCTTCATATGAATTCAAGATTCAGTTTTTCTCTTATTACAACAACAAAAAGTAGCTGAGATTTTGAATCTACAGATCAGTTTGGGGAATACTGCATGCTAATATTAAGCCTTCTGATCCATGAACATGGAATATCTTTGTTTCATTTAGATATTCCTTAGTTTCTTTCAACAACATGTTATAATTCTCACAATATAAGTTTTATACTTCTTTTGTTAAATTTATTCCTAGATACTCTATCCTGTTTGTTGCTATTACATTTATTTTTATTTACTTTTAGCTGCCACGCATGGACTTTCTGTAGTTGTGGTGAGCAGGGGCTACTCTCCATTGCAGTGCAAGACCTTCTCACTGTGGTGGCTTCTTCAGACTCTAGGTGTGCTGGCTCAGTAGCTGTGGCACACAGGTTTTGTTGCTCCACAGCATATGGGATCTTTCTAGACCAGGGGATGAATCTGTGTCCTCTGCACTGGCAGGCAGATTATTAACCACTGGATCAGCAGCGAAGTCCTGCTGCTATTATAAATGGAATTATTATCTCAATTTCAGTTTTGGGGTTTTCATTGTTCATGCACAGAAACAGATTTTTATAAATTGATATTATATATCAATCTTATAAACTAATTTTGTAAATTGAAAGTAACCTTTACTAAGTTCTAATAGTTTCTTGGTTTGTTTCTTAGGATTTCCTATATACAGTATCATATTTAAACAGTTTTCCTTCTTCCTTTCCAATTTAGATGCTTTTTATTTCATTTTCTTGCCTGATAATTGTGTTTAGGATCCAGTGTTGAACAGAGCACACAGCTTTGTCTTTTTCCTGATCTTAGGAAAATAGCATTCACACTTGCACCATTAATTAGTCATTAGCTGTGGGTTTTTCATAGGGTTTTTCATAGACCTTTATCAGGTCAAGGAAATTCCCATCCATTTTTAACCTTTTTTTTTTTTTTCCTTTTTTAACCATGAAGAAGTGTTAGGCTTTTTCAAGTGCTTTTTCTGAAACTGTTAGGATGAACATATGGTTTTTATCCTTTGTTGTATTAATATGATACATAGATAGATTTTTACATGGTAAACTAACCTTGCATTTTTGGGAAAGGTCTTGTTCATGATATATAATATTTTTCATATTTTGCTAGATTAATTTTCCTAATTTTGTTGAGTATTTTTGTATCTATATTCATAAAGGATAGTCATTTACAGTTTTCTTGTTAATGTGTTGTCTGGTTTTGGTATCTGGGTAATACTGGCCTTATAAAATTAATTTGGAAGTGTTCTTTATGCTTTTGTTTTTTCAAAGAGATTGTAAAAAATTGTTATTAGTTTAGTAGCATCCTCTAGTGAAGCCAGATCAGTCTAGGATTGTTTTTCCTATTCAGATTTTTAATTTCTTCTTGAAACAGTTAAGTAGTTTGTGTCTTTCTAGGAATTTGTTCATTTTGTCTGTTAATTTGATAGTATCAAGTTGTTATATATAATACATACACTATAATCCTTTTCATTCATGTATGGTCAGTAGTCATGTTCCCTCTTAATTCTGACCTTAGTAATTTGTATGTTCCTTTTTTTCTTTTGATCAGTATTTGTTGTCATTCAGTAGCTAAGTTGTGTCCAACTCTTTGCGACCCTATGGACTTAAGCATGCCAGGCTCCCCTGCCCTCCACTATTTCCCAAAGTTTGCTCAGTCATGTCTATTGAGTCAGTGATGCTATCTAACCATTTCATCCTCTGCCATCCCTTTTTCCTTTGCCTTCAATCTTTCCAGCATCAGGGTCTTTTCCAATGAATTGGCTCTTTGCATCAGGTGGCCAAAGTATTGGAGCTTCAGCTTCAGTCCTTCCAATGAATATTCAGGGTTGAATTCTTCCTTTAGGATTGACTGGTTTGATCTCCCTGCAGTCCAAGGGACTCTCAAGAGTATTCTCCAACACCACAGTTCAGAAGTATCAATTTTTCAGCACTCAGCCTCCTTTATGGTCCAACTCTCACATCCATACATGACTACTGGAAAAACCATAGCTGTGACTATACAGACATTTGTCAGCAATGTGATGTCTCTGGTATCTAATATGTTGTCTAGGTTTGTCATAGCTTTCCTTCCAAGGAGCAAGTGTCTTTTAATTTCATGGTTACAGTCACCATCTGCAGTGATTTTTGGAGCCCAAGAAAGTAAAGCCTGTCACTGTTTCCACTTTCCCCCCTTCTATTTGCCATGAAATGATGGGACTGGATGCCATGATTTTGTTTTTTTAAGTTGAGTTTTAAGCTAGCTTTTTCATTCTCCTCTTTCACCAAGAGGCTTTTTAGTTCCTCTTTACTTTCTGCCGTTAGAGTGCGATCATCTGCATGTCTGAGGTTGTTGCTATTTCTCCTGGCAATATTGCTTCCCGCTTGTAACATCTGGCCTGGCATTTTGCATGATGTGCTCTGCACAGAAGTTAAATAAGCAGGGTGACTATATATAGCCTTGATGTACTCTTTTCCCAATTTTGAACCAGTCTGTTGTTCCATATCTGGTTCTGTTGCTTCTTGACCTGCATACAGGTTTTTCAGGAGACAGGTAAGGTGGTCTGGTATTCCCATCTATTTAAGAATTTTCCACAGGCTGTTGTGATTCACACAGTCAAAGGCTTTAGTGTAGTCAATGAAGCAGATGTTTTTCTGGAATTCCCTTCATTTCTCTATGATCCAGTGAATGTTGGCAATTTGATCTGTATTTGGTTCCTCTGCCTTTTCTAAATCCAGCTTGTACATCTGGAAGTTCTAGATTCACATACTGCTAAAACCTAGCTTGAAGGATTTTGAGTATAGCCTTACTAGCATGTGAAAGGAGCATAACTGTATGGTAGTTGGAACATTCTTCAGTGTTTCCCTTCTTTGGGATTGGAATGAAAACTGACTTTTTTCAATCCTGTGGCCATTGCTTAGTTTTCCAAGTTTGCTGACATACTGAGTTCAGCACTTTAACAGCACCGTCTTTTATGATTTTAAGTGGGTTCAGCTGGAATTTCATTCTCCACTAGCTTTGTTCATAGTAATGCTTCCTAAGGCCCACCTGACTTCAAACTCCTGGATATCTGGCTGTAGGTGAGTGACCACACCACTGTGGTTATCTGGGTAATTAAGACCTTTCTTGTATAGTTCTTGTATGTATTCTTGCCACCTCTTCTTAATTTCTTCTGCTTCTGTTAGGTCCTTACCGTTTCTGTCCTTTATGTGCCCATCCTTGCATAAAATGTTCCCTTAATATCTCCAGTTTTCTTGAAGAGATCTCTAGTCTTTTCCATTCTACTGTTTTCCTCTATTTCTTTCCACTGTTCACTTAAGAAGGCTTTCTTCTCTCTCCTTGCTATTTATTCTCTGGAACTCTGCATTCAGTTGGGTACATCTTTTCCTTGCTCCTTTGCCTTTCGGTTCTCTTTCCTCAGCTATGCCTTCTTGCATTTCTTTTTCTTTGGGATGGTTTTGGTCACTGGCTCCTGTACCATGTTACAAATCTCTGTCCATAGTTCTTCAGGTTCTCTGTCTACCAGATCTAATCCCTTGAATCTATTTGTCACCTTGACTGTACAATCATAAGGGATTTGACTTGGGTCATACCTGAATGGCCTATTGGTTTTCCCTACTTTCTTCAATTTAAGCCTGAATTTTACAATAAGGACCTGAGCCACAATCAGCTCCCAGGTCTTGTTTTTGCTGACTGTAGAGAGCTTCTACATCTTCAGCTGCAGAGAATAAAATCAATCTGATTCTGGAATCGATCATTTGGTGATGTTCATGTGTAGAGATGTCTTTTGCATTGCTGTAAAAGGGTATTTGTTATGACCAATGTGTTCTCTTGACAAAGTCCTGTTAGTCTTTGCTCTGCTTCATCTTGTACTCCAAGGCCCAACTTGCCAATTACTCCAGGTATCTCTTACTACTTTTGCATTCCAATCTCCTATGATGAAAAGGATATCTTTTTTTGCTGTTAGTTCTAGAAAGTCTTGTAGGTCTTCATTTAACTGGTCAACTTCAGCTTATTCAGGATTAGTGGTTGGGGCATTGACTTGGATTACTGTGATGTTGAATAAATTATAAGCTATATAATAATAATTTATATAATTACTGGAAATAAACCATGATCATCCTGTCATTTTTGAAAATGTATCCAAGTACTGCATTTTGGGCTCTTTTGTTGACTATGAGGGCTACTGCATTTCTTCTAAGGGATTCTTGCCCACAGTAATAGATATAGTGACCATCTGAATTAAATTCTCCCATTACTATCCATTTTAGTTCACTGATTCCTAAGATGTCAATGTAAGTCTTGCCATCTTCTATTTGACCACCTCCAGGAGATGGTGATGGACAGTGAGGCCTGGTGTGCTGCGATTCATGGGGTCTCAAAGAGTCGGACATGACTGAGTGACTGAACTGAACTGAACTGAACTTACCTTGATTCATGTTAATTCCAGGTTTATGCAATATTGTTCTTTACAGCACTGGACTTTACTTTTACTACCAGTCACATCCACAACTGAGCACTGTTTCCACTTTGGTCCAGTTGCTTAATTCTTTCTGGAGCTATTTGTAATTGCCCTCCGGTCTTCCTCAGTAGCACACTGGGTACCTTCTGACCTGGGGGGTTCATCTTCCGGTGTCATACCTTTTTGCTTTTTCATACTGCTCATGGGGTTCTCATGGCAGGCACTGGAGTGGTTTACCATTCCCTCCTCCAGGGCACCACGTTTTGTCAGAACTCTTCACTGTGACCATCCATCTTGGGTGGCCTTGTGGAGCATGGCTCATAGCTTCATTGAATTATGCAAGCCTGTTTACCACAATAAAGCTGTGGTCCATGAAGGGGATCAGTACAGCTAAAGCCTTATCAAGATTACTAATATTTTCAAAATAACTGACTTTTGGCTCCATTGATTTTCTCTATTGTTTTCCTATTCTCTCATTTATCAGTTCTAATCTTTATTCTTTTCTTCTGTTTGCTGTGCTTCATTTGCTGTTTTTTCCCCAGTGTCTTAAAGTGGAAGGTTAGGTTATTGATTTAAGACCTTTCTTTTTCAGTAGATGGATTTACAGCTTCATCCTACACATTTTGGTATGTTTTGCTTTTTATTCATTTAAAGTTTTAGTATGTTGTTCTTTCATTTTCATTCATTTCAAATTAGCTTCTAATTTCCTTTAGGTATTTTTTTTTGATCCACTGGTTACTTAAACTGTGTTATTAAAATTTTTGCATATTTGTGGAACCTCAAATTTCTTTCTGTTAATTTTATTCCATTGTGGTCAGAGAACATAAGTTGTATAATTTCACTTTTTATATTTTTTAAGGCTATTTTATGGCCTCCCACATATTCTATCCTGGAGAATGTTCTATGTGTACTTGGGAAGAATATATATTCCACTGTTCCTAGGTGGGACATTCACTAGATATGTTAGGTACAATTGATTTCTAATTTTGTTTATAGTGTTGTTCATGACTTTTATTTCCTTGTTGATCTTCCTGGATGTTTTTCGATCACTGAAAGTGGGGTACTGAAGTCTCCAAATACTACTGTTGAATTATTTATTTCTCTTTGCAATTCTGTTAGTTTTTCTTTCATGTATTTTTAGGGCTCTGTGTTGTTAGTTGCATATATGTTTTTAATTATAATGTCTTTCTGTTGGATTGACCCCTTTATGAAACAGAATGTCCTGTTGTCTCTAGTAACACTTTTTGTACTGAACTCTAAGTCCTCTGATATTTATATGGCCACTCCAGGTTTCTTATGGTTGTTGTTTGCATTACATATCTTGACCCTTCCTCCTCCTCTCTTACCCTTCTTGTATCTTTAAACTTAGTATGTGTCTCATATAAACAGTAAAGAATTGTATCAAAAAAAGTTTTTTTTTGATCCAGCCTGAAAATCTCTGCTTTGATGGAATGATTAATCCATTCACATTTAATGTTATTACTGTTATAGTTGGACTTATGTCTGTCATTTTAATTTTTGTTTTTTAAGTGTCTTGGAGTTTTTCCTCCATTCTTCCTTTATTGCTTTCTTTTACATTTAAGTGAGTATTTTCTAAGTGGAACACTTTAACTCTTTTAACAATTTTTTTACTATGTATTCTTGAGTTAATTTCCTTCCGGTTCCTCTAGCTGCTGCTGCTAAGTCATGTCAGTCGTGTCCAACTCTGTGTGACCCCATAGATGGCAGCCCATCAGGCTCCCCCATCCCTGGGATTCTCCAGGCAAGAACACTGGAGTGGGTTGCCATTTCCTTCTCCAATGCAGGAAAGTGAAAAGTGAAAGTGAAGTCGCTCAGTCGTGTCTGACTCTTAGCGACCCCATGGACTGCAGCCCACCAGGCTCCTCCGCCCATGAGAGTTTCCAGGCAAGAGTACTGGAGTGGGTCGCCAGTGGTTCCTCTAGAGCTTAGCATATACATTTCAACTTCTTAGAATTATTTCAAACTGATACTTAATTCCTGTGAGATACTGAAGTGTTACTCTTATATAACTCGATTGCCTCATCCCTCTTTTTTGTGCTATTATCTCTCTATATTACAAATCCAATAATACAGTGTTCTAATCATTATTGTATATAATTTATGTTTTTTAAAGAAGCTGATAGAAGGCAAACAAGTATATATTCATGTTTGTTATATAAAGCTTCTTTATTATAATTTCTATCATTTATGTCATTTGTTCTTATGGAATAACAGAAGGAAAAGATGGGAAGTATTTGAGGAAAGCTTTTTTATAACTAAGTAAATATGAAAGGTAAAAGATTAAGAGGGTTAATTAAGAACACCCCAAAGGCAAGAAACAGAAAAATGCACAGCTTTCAAAGCTTTGAGGATTTAGATAATTAAAACCACCTAAGGTTTTTCCAGTAGTCATGTATGGATGTGAGAGTGGGACTATAAAGAAAGCTGAGTGCTGAAGAATTGATGCTTTTGAACTGTGGTGTTGGAGAAGACTCTTGAAGAGTCTTCATTTAGGAATGAAGTCCTGAATATTCCTAAAGGAAATCAGTCCTGAATATTCATTGGAAGAACTGATGCTGAAGCTGAAACTCCAGTACTTTGGCCACCTGATGTGAAGAACCGACTTACTGGAAAAGACCCTGATGCTGGGAAAGATTGAAGGCGGGAGGAGAAAGGGATGGCAGAGGATGAGATGGTTGGATGGCATCATCGACTCAATGGACACGACTTTGAGTAAACTCTGGGAGTTGGTGATGGAGGGAGGCCTGGCATGCTGCAGTCCATGGGGTCGCAAAGAGTCAGACATGACTGAGCGACTGAACTGAACTGAAGCATTCAAAAAGTGGATTAATAATATAAACAAGCACACTTACTGGCATACAAATAAACTGTTATGTGAAGAAATGTGTCACAAAATTGTATAATATGATACCATTTAGTATACTGTGTCATTTGGTGCAGAGAGGGGAGGAGGAGGGTGAAAGGAGGAGGGAAAGGAAGAGAAAGGAGGGGGATGAGGATGAGGTAGGAGGTAACATACCAAAATGTTAGCTATGGGTCAAAGAATTACAGATAAATTTTATATTAAGGTTTCTGAATGTATATATTTAAAGTTTTTAATATTTAATGTGTATTTGTGATAGAACAATAAACTTAAAAAATTAGTCCAGCAGAAATGAGCAAAAGACACAAAAAGGCAAGTCACCTTAGATGAAATGAAAATGGTGAAAAATGTATGAAAAAACTTCTGCCTCTCTAGTAATGAAAGAAATGCAATGTAAGATAATGCTGAATTTATTACTTATCAAATGGGAAAGATTCTTAAAGAGGAAGATACTTAGTGTGAATAAGGGTTATAGGAAATACACTCAATACTTTGTTGATGAAAGTATAAAATGAAAATACATTCTGAAAATAAGTTTAATAGTTTTTATAAAAGCCCTTAATATCTATGCCTTTTAATTTAGCGATTCCTTTTCTGGGGAATTTATTTTAAGGAAAAGTATAGTGGATGTTGGGCTTCCCAGGTGGCATTCGTGGTAAACAGTGTGCCTGACAATGCAGGAGATGCGGGTTTGATCCCTGGGTCGGGAAGATCCCCTGGAGGAGGGCACGGCAACCCACTCCAGGATCCTTAGCTGGAGAATCCCATGGACAGAGGAGCCTGGAAGGCTACAGTCCATGGAGTCGCACAGTCAGACATGACTAAAGTGACTCAGCATGCATGCATGCACAGCGGATTATTACAACTGTTTAGCTAAAACTACTAGGGGATATTTAGGAGAATAAATTAATCTAAATACCCAAAGAATATATAAAAGTTTATATGAAAAGCACTGTCCAACACATTCCAACTTTTAATAGTGTCTTTTTCTGAGTGGTAGAATTATTAGTATTAAAATTATTATTAAAATTTATTTTCTTCTGCTTTATCCATGTTTTCTAAGTTGTATATAATGAATAATAAATTACTATCTTTGAAATGGACAACAAAGTTATTTAATATACATGCTGCCCATGAAATAAATCAGTTTCATTTCTATTTCAATTATTTCCAAACCATATATCTAACATTTAGATAACTTTTTGAATTAATGTGCAGACAGCCGAGTCAGTGATGCTAGCAAGCAGCATCAGGGACTATGGGCTCCCCCGCCTTGGTCCTGAGCATAAGCTATGTGCAGGGGACTGTGTTACACAAGACAGGTATAAAAAGAAAGGGACATAGATTTTTGCATCCCTCTTGTTTTCTTTTTATTCCTAGCTTGTGTAACACAGTGTTATAGATGTCTAAGAAACAGGTACATAAACTCAGAGCTACCAATCAAGGAATGCCAAAGAAACAGAGAGATGATTCTTACTGGCAGAGTGAGGGCATGTTCTCCAGTTTACTACTAAACCAGGAAGATCAGGAAACAACAAAAATTCACAGTTATCTATTCCCATATTTCATATAAATGCTTGCTGTCCTTCAGAGACAGCTCCCACATCACTCCACCTTTGTTTCTGGGGGTAAGAGCACTCGTCCTGATACACTGTGACTGTGGGCTCAGTCTGAGGGCAGAGACTAAGTCTAACCCATCCTGGCACCCCTAGTTAACCTGGCATTCACTAGATATTCATCATGAATTTTTCAAACTTTGTTCATTTGTTTAACATCTGGGCAAAGGAAACTCAGAAGTCATACCTGGTGGGGTTCCTTTTGTCTTCCTCAGAGATCAAAAACCAAACAAAATCTGCATAGCTCATTCGTCCCTCTTTCTGTACTGTTTTTCCCCTGAAGAAAACACATGGTTACAAAGTTTCCTAAAAATCAATTACTTTTCTAAATTTAGCAGGATGACAGACTTAAGGAATAAAGTAATATTTCTTTGGAAATTAAGTTAAAAAAAAAAAAACAACACACAGAACGCTGGAAATCTCACAAAGGGCAACCTCTTTCATTGCCTATCTTGTTTTCAAATGCCTCGAGGATGAAATTACAAGCATTTGCAGATTTGAAGGAACTCTGGTTTCTAATTTGAATACAAATCAGGTCAAATACTGTTACCTGTACTTAGATAAACAGGGCTTCCCTGATTCAGTTGATAAAGAATCCGCCTGTAATACAGGAGACCCCGGTTTGATTCCTGGGTCGGGAAGATCTGCTGGAGAAGGGATAGGCTACCCACTCCAGTATTCTTGGGCTTCCCATGTGGCTTAGCTGGTAAAGAATCCGCTTGCAATATGGGAGACCTGAGTTCGATCCTTGGGTTGGGAAGATCCCCTGGAGAAAGGAAAGGCTACCCACTCCAGTATTCTGGCCTGGAGAATCCTGTATATTAAAGTATTACTGCCATCTTATATGAAGCCACACTGCATATTTTGTAGGGTATTATCTAACCTACAGCACTGACAAATTATGCAGGAAGCCTTGCTAAAAGGACATTGCTAAAGTATTACCTGTAGTTCATTTTAAAACTCAGATGGTTTTTCTTACCTTGTTACTGCCCCAGAGAATATTCTTTCAATAATCCTGTTTGATGAAGCTAAACATAAATAAAAAGTACAAAGCTAGTTAAAACATGCTCCAAAAGGTACCATTTTTGGCAAATTTATTTTCAAGTAGCCACAAGGTTAAACTTAATAATCTTCCATGATAAGAATACGAGTAGTTGAATTTTTACTTTTTATGTACAATTGATACTTTTTGAAAGAAGTAATTTGAGATAGCTTGGTCTATCAATCATTTAAAAAAGAACACGCAAATGGATGTATCTGACAGCTCAAATACATTAATACAGTTGGGCACCAAATTGGTTCTGAATATCCTGACAACGGAGACAAAAATGTACAAAATTTATATTGATCTTGTTATCCAACAAGACAAGACAACATTTCCTCTAAAACAAGACAGATTTCATCCTAGCATTAAATTCAAGGGGAAACTGATTGTTGGGGGTTTGAGTCAAACAACGGAGAATGTTTTTCAGGTAGAATTTTAGAAAAGGTACCAAAAACAAACCACAAAATACTTTTCTTACATTCGTATCCTTTAAAATTCCAGGATATAACATGATATACAATTTTAAATTCCATCAGTAAATTTTATTCAGAGAGAGATGATTCTATCTTAAGATAGTATGTCGCATTTGATGACAGATCCTAGTAATCTGGATCGGTGTACCTCACTGTGAGTTCAAAGTAACCAAAAGCATTAGTCACAAAAAAGGAGGTAACAATGGACCTCAGACCTAGGGATGTGGTGAGGACAGGAATCTGTTCTTTTAACAAACGCCTCGCCAATGGTGTGCACACTACAATTTCAAAACCAGTGATGAGGTCATTAGAGAGCAGCTACCAGCATCTAACTCTTCTGTGTGGCGTTGGGTACAGTCAACATAAAGGTTCATTACTTTGGTTGAAGAATGTTGAGAAAATGAGTGTCAGCACAGCCCCTCCTAGACACATACCAAAGGCTGTATAAGGGCCCTCTAGAGTTTGTTGCGGAGAAGGCAATGGCACCCCACTCCAGTACTCTTGCCTGGAAAATCCCATGGACAGAGGAGCCTGGTAGGCTGCAGTCCATGGGGTCGCTAAGAGTCGAACACGACTGAGCAACTTCACTTTCACTTTTCACTTTCATGCATTGGAGAAGGAAATGGCAACCCACTCCAGTGTTCTTGCCTGGAGAATCCCAGGGACAGGGGAGCCTGGTGGGCTGCCGTCTATGGGGTCGCACAGAGTTGGACACGCCTGAAGCGACTTAGTAGCAGCAGCAGCAGTTTGTTGAGCACTGTTTTATGGGGTTAATAATTTGAAAATAAAGGAAAATAGAACAAAAGGCAGCTACATAGGAAAGGCAGAGATATTTATTTCTGAAGTCTTTCTTTAGATTTGGAAGGTTTAACTTCCTAAAACTGCAGATCATGTTGTCCCATTAAGGACAGGTTGGTGGGTAGGCAATTACACAGAGTTTCAGTGGCCCCTTCGTTGTGCAGGCCAAAACGCCTGCTTTTCTGGACTTCATTCCTTTAACATGCCTCTAATGAGTAACTATATGTGTATATACAATATTTTAGGGGTTAATGAGAACTACGTTTATGACAGCCAGAAAAGGTGCTTTAGAGCCCATAGGGTTTTGTGTGATCTCTGGAGGCTAGCTCACATTATACAGATGATCTGGCCACTGATGATCAAAAAGTGCATAGCTAATACAGCTGATCCAATACCCCTATAAATATCTCCATCTTTATACTATGCTTGTAATAGGAAGGTATGACTATAGGCATAACACAGAGATACTGTGGGTTCAGTTCCAGGTCACCTCAATACAGTGAATATCACAATAAAGTGAGTCATATGAATTTTTTGGTTTCCCAGTGCATATAAGTTATATTTGTACTATACTATAGTCTATTATGTGTTAAACAGCAGTTATGTCTTTAAAAAACCAATGTATATAAAAATATTTTATTGCTAAAAAAAATGCTAATAATCATCTGAGCCTTTAGCAAACTGTAGTCTTTTTGTTGGTGGAGGGTCTTGCCACCACCAATGTTGATGGCTGCTGACTGATCAGGGTGATGGTTGTTGAAGGCTGGGGTGGCTTTGGCAATTTCTTAAGACTACAATGAAATTTGCCACAAAGATCGACTCTTCCTTTCACAAATGATTTCTCTGTTATGTGCAATGTAGTTTGACAGCATTTTACCCATAGCAGAAATTCTTTCAAAATTGGAGACAATCTTCTCAAACCTTGCTGCTGCTTTATCAATTAAGTTCATTTAATATTCTAAATCCTTTGTTGTCATTTCAACAATCTTCATACTGTCTTTGCCAGGAGTAGATTCCATCTCAAGAAACTGCTCTCTTTGCTCATCCATAAGCAGGAACTCCTCATCTGTTAAAATTTTATTATGGGATTATAATGATTCAGTCACATCTTCAGGCTCCTCCTCTAATTCTAAAGTTCTCTTGCTGTTTTTACCGTATCTGCAGTTGCTTCCTCCACTGAAGTCTTGAACCCCTCAAAAACATGCATGAGAATTGGAATTGACTTCTAAATTCCTGTTCATGTTGATATTCTGCCCTCATGAATCATGAATGGTCTTAAGGGCATCTAGAATGGTGATCCTTTAGAGAAGGTTTTCAATGGACTTTGCCCAGATCCATCAGAGGAATCATGACCTATGGTAGCTATACCCTTATGAAATATATTTCTTGAATAAGACTTGAAAGTTGAAGTTACTCTTTGATCCATTAAGTGCAGAGTGGATATTGTGTCAGTAGGCATTTAAAGTACATTAATCTCATTGTACAATCTCCATCAGAGCTCTTGAGTGACCAGGTGCGTTGTCAATCAGGGTCATATTTTGAATCTTTTTTTTTTCTGAGCAGTAGGTCTCAACAGTGGGCTTAATATATTCAGAAAACCATGTTGTAAACAGGCGTGCTGTCATTTAGGCTTTGTTGTTCCACTTGCAAAGTGCAGGCATAAAGAGATTTAGCATAATTCTTAAGGGCCTTTGGATCTTTGGAATGGTAAATAAGCACTGTTTTCACTTTAAAGTCACTACCTGCATTGCATTAACCCCTGAAAAGACAGTCAGCCTGTCCTTTGAAGGTTTGAAGCCAGGCACTGACTTCTCTCTAGAAATCAAAGTCCTAGATGGCATCTTCTTTCAACAGAAGGCTGTTTTGTCTACATTGAAAATCTGATGTTTAGTGTAGCCACTTTCATGATCTTAGCTAGATCTTCTAGAAACTTATTGTTTCACCTTGCACTTTCATATTATAGAGATAGCTTCTTTCCTTAAACCTCATGAACCGATTTCTGCTAGTTTCAAACTTTTCTCCTGTAACTTCCTCACTTCTCTCAGCCTTCACAGAGTTGAAGGCAGCCTTGCTCTGGATTAGAATCTGGCTTCAGGGAATGTTGTGGCCGGTGTGGTCTTCTATCCAGGCTACTAAAATTTTCTACATATCAGCAAACAAAGTATTTCACTTTCTTCTTCTTCTTTTTTGGCTGCATCACACAACCTGTGGGATCTTAGTTTCCTGGCCAGGGATTGAACCTGGCCCCTCGGCAGTGAAAGTGTGGAGTCTTAACTGCTGGATCAGCAGGGAATTCCCTGCTTCACTTTCTTATTCATGTGTTCACTGGAATAGCACTTTTAATTTTCTTCAAGAACTTTTCATTCACAACTTGGCTAACTGGCACAAAAAGCCTAGCTTTCAGCCTATCCTAGCTTTCAACATGCCTTCCCCTCTAAGTTTCTAGCTTTTGATTTGAAGTCAGAGATGTGCCACTTTACCTGAACACTTAGAGACCATTGTCGTATTAATGGTATGTATTAACTGGCCTGATTTCAATATTGCTGGGTCTCAGGGAATAGGGAGCCCCGAGGAGAGGGAGAGAGAGACAGGGAAGACTTGGTTGGTGAAGCACTCAGAACACCAACAGCAGTTATCAATTAAGCTTGCTGTCACCTAGGTGTGGTTTATGGCACCCCAAAACAATTACAATAGTAACATCAAAGATCACTGACCACAGATCATCATAACAAATATAATGTTATATATCAATAAATCAATAAAATTTTGACATATTGTAAGAATTACCAAAATGTGACAAAGACACAAAATGCACAAATGCTGTTGGAAAAATGGCACTGACGAGACTTGCTCAATGCAGGGTTGCTACAAACATTCAATTTCTAAAAAAAAAGCTCTATTTGCAAAGTGTAAGAAAGCAAAGTGAATTAAAATGAGGCACACCTACCTGTATTTAAAGAAGGACAGATATAGTACTAAAATGATTTTTTTATCAATAAGTATGATTTAGTATTTCCTCTTGATGCTTGGTTGGCATGTGAACTTTTGTGAACTAGAATTCTGCTAAACATGGAAAGGTCTGAATATTGACATGTAGAATGAACCTTTTCTTAAGATATATACTAGTAGTCATAGATACACTAAATAACAGAAACAAAGCATTTATTTAAGATTTGTACTTTGCTACATCTAAAAGGATAAAGGCTTATAAATAGGGACAATCTTATGAGAGAAGAATGAATCAAGGTATCTTGGTGCTTAGTTAAGAATATGCAATCAGCAGATAATAGGTTCTAAGTTTACTACTGGTCAAAATGAAGTAAAAAGGGTAGTATCATGTGATATATAATTTTTTGTTTTCTGGCAAAAGAAAGCACACCAAATTCATCTGCAGAGAAACTATGTTTTCTAGAGCTAAATTCCAAAAAGTTTTATGAATCCTTGAAAGCACTGGCAAGTTGGAAACATAACTTTCATCCTTAGCTGTTTATAAATAGTGTAAATTGAGAATTTATAAAGGTGTATATAATTTTCTTTCAAATAAACTTTACATAGATGTGGTTCTTATTAAATTCATCAGGAGAAAACCAGCATCACTATAAAGACTCATCCATTCATCAAAACCAAGACTCTAATTTCTTACTTACCTCCAAACCCCTTCTCCTAAACCTGGTTTCTAGATAAAAAATTAGTATCTTCACTCATTTCCACTTTAAAATTCTTGGCCTTTTCAAGAGGATTTGATTAGATACATAATTTAAGAAATGGGAATTCCCCATAATGAGTGAGCACAATTTAACTCTTGTCTCCTTCAAAATAGCTAAGTCAATATCCACAGAAACACTCACCCTGGTCATTGTATCGAGATAGATCGGCCTGGCTGATGTAGAGGTCATGATCACTATCTAGTTCCCAGAATTTACAATAAATAACATAGAAGTGTTCATAGGAGAAGTAATCTGTGATTTGGTTTATATCTTCCTCTTCTTCCAAAAGGGCTAGAGTCTGAAATGGTATGAATAAAAGGATTATTTTATTTTAAAAATACGGAGACCCAGCTTTGGCCATTATTCAGATTCTAGTACATTTTTATTCTAAACTGAATTAAAAATTTTGGTTTTGGTACCAAACCAGGAAATTTACTAGGCAACATCATCCTATCTTTCAATCAATTGACCAATCTGCAAGCATTTATGAACTCTGTACTATTTTTAGCAAAGAATATGAAGGATTCAAACACAGGGAAAGGGGAGAACTGTCACCAAGAGAGCTGCAGCCTATCAGAGGCCCCCGACTAGGAAGCACAGGACAGTCAGACAGCAGACTTTTAGTTACACGACTGTAAACTGACACTGCTTTTAACTTTTAATTTTACGACAAGTGGTCTTGTATCTATTCTGTTATGAAGAGTGGGCATCCACTGGCAGGGTTTGGCTTTGTAATGGCATCACGTTTACCAGAAAGGTGACTCATGTATACCTCTGTGATAGTGTGGGGCAGCCTGGTATAAAAGGCATGGGGGTAGAGCTGCAGGGCCCTGAACTAGAAATATTATCTGGGTCTCTCTTGACTCCCTGTGTGCCCCTAGGATAAACACCAAAACCAATCATTTTTGAGTTCAGAATTCTTATTATCAGTCAAATTATCATATAAGTGGCCAGAGATATATGCAGACCTTTTTAGAAAGATTCAGAAAAAACAAAAAAAGATAAACCATAAGGAAACTCAGGAAATAGAAAAAACAAAGTGAGATGACAGAAATAAGATCAGATAAATCAATAGTCGGGACTTCCCTCATAGCTCAGTCAGTAAAGAATCTGCCTGCAATGAAGGAGACCCAGGTTCAGTTCTGGATGGAGAGGATCCCCTGGAGAAGGAAATGGCAACCCACTCCAGTATGCTTGCCTGCAGATTCCCATGGACAGAGGAGCCTGGCAGGCTATAGTTCATGGGTTGCAAGAGTCAGACACGACTTAGCGACTAAACCACTGCCATATCAACAGTCACAATAAAGGTAAAGAGGTCAATCTCCCTATTAAAAGATTTTCAGATTGAGAATAAAACTCAAATCCAACAAGCAGATCTAGGTATATGTTGTCCATAAGAGATAAGTCTGACAGAGGATGAGATGTTTGTATGGTATTACCAACTTGATGGACATGAGCTTGAGCACTCAAGGCTCCGGGAGTTAGTGACAGATAGAGAAGCCTGGTGTGCTGTAGTCCATGGAGTCGCAAAGAGTCAGACATGACTGAATGACTGAACTGAACTTAAAATTTTAAAGTACGGTTAAAATATATACTGCTGTTGCTGCTGAATATATACTAGCTAAATCTTAAAAAGAAAGCATGTCAATATTAGAAAATAAAATGGAATCCAAGGTGAAAAGCATTATAAGAAAGATAACTATTAATATTTCATAATGCAAATGTATTACTTTGATAAGATTCATTTTCTAAAATGTGAATACTGGAAATCCAAAATAATTTGGCAAATTGAAAACAAGATAAATTATGAAATTATGGTAAAAGAGACTCAATGAAAGATTTTACAGCCAGTAAAAATTATAAAGTCTGCATAGAAACAAAGGAAAATCATGACATGCTAAGTGCAAAATACAGGATATACGATTATACACACTAAGAACTACATTAAATTCTAAATCCAATATGCATGTGAATATGACTAGAAGTACACATAAAAATATTAGTTTTATTAGGGTGCTAAAATATGCCTTCTCTTCTGTTTTCCAAACTTGCTTGTAATGTTTTTATACAATGATCGTTAATGTATAAAACAGAATATGTACAATAAAACAAATCTTGAGAAGCAGGGGGGCTCTCATTTTCATCTACTGGATTGTTATAAAATGAAAAAAATGAATCACTTCTGCTGGTGGTGAGTATGTAAATTTAAGTATGCATTAGTGCAGGCGTTTAGGAGGGTAACTTGGCAGGATCTATGAAACTGAAAATGCACACACCATCTGATCCAGGATTTTCCTTCCAGTAGTCTATTTTAGAGAGATTCATACTCATATGGACACAAGAGAAAAGTGTAAGGGTGTTCGCTGTATTACTCTAATAGGGAGAATATGAAAACGACTTGAACATCTTCAATATGTATGTAATTACAGCATAGCCATGCCACAGATTATGCAGTAGTTAAAAGAATGAGATAGAGTTATATTGATCGAAATAAGAAAACATCAAGACATACTGTTAAGTTAAAAAAAGTTAACAGAATATGTGTGGTCTCACATATTAAAAAAAATTCATAAAAAGCAGCCATCTAGAACAAAACTAAATAAATACACCATACATATATACTCCATACACATGCATAAAAAGGAATAAAACCACAGATAATATGCGTTCCCTCTGGTAAAAGGAGTGAAATGGCAGGATAAAGAGATAAATAGTGACTTCTGGTTATTATTTTATACATGTTTATATTATTTGAACATTTTATGTGCATACATTCAGGTACTAAGAGGCAAACTAAAGAGAGCGTTAGGGAAGAAAATAGAGGGAAGCAGAACACTTGAGCTCTATTTCCAGTTCAGTTACTTAGTAGCTGTATGATCTTATCCAAGTCATTGAACCATATTTGCCTCAAATGTTATTGTAAGTAAGAAAAATCTGGATTATAATAATGATCTAGAAATACAAACTTAATATGCATCAGGAATGTTAGGATTATCATTCTTCAGGTGTAAGGCCTTTTTTCAATGGAATTCTTGCCATCTCAACCCATCCCCATGTAACCTCCTGAGAGCCCAGGCAAAAACCAGATGTTTAGTAAATATTAATAATGAGTGTAATGATGACTTTTCATTTATTAGAATAAGAAATGTTTGCATATCTATTACAGACTGGTAATTTTGCCAATTTTGTCTGTCCCAGATAAAGATGGGAAAAAAATAAGAGTGTAAACAAGGTTGTATTATTCACCCAAATTTCATTTAGTATGATTTATTTAAAATAAAACATTTCATTTCAAGTGTGACCAATTCTGCTTTCTTTAAGTTAGTAGAAATGCTTGAACAATCAAGCAGGAAGACTGCCTCGGTAAAAGGCACCCACTAGTGATCAATACTTTCTCATTTGGTAAAAAAAAAAATACTTGAATGAAATACATTCTTTCTTAAAAGGAATTTTCAGTATTTTTCTCCAGCAGGAGCTGGATAAAGCGTCATTGCTCAAAGGAACAAGTTGAAACTCCTCCATTTGTTTTGCCAGGCTCTTCCCAACCTGGCCCCGTCTCACCCCTCAGGCCTCATCACTGGTCACTGATCACTCTCTCCTTGGAGCCTGTGGCCACTTAAGACTGTCCTGCAGTTCCTGAACATGACATTTTCATGCTTCTGGGCCTTTGCTTAGGCTGCTTGCTCTATCTGGAATCCCCTTTTCTTTTAATTTTTTAATCTTGTAAACACTTGATATCTTCAAGGTCAAGATCACATGCCAGTCCTACTGTGAAGCCTTCACTGCATATTTATGACACATTTCTGTGGAATTTTTCGTCAGGTGTGGCTGTCTGTACGCTTTTCTCTTTTGTTCCACAGTGCATGCCCTGATGTGAAAATCTCTTGTTACTCATCTTTGTTCTCCCAACACATCCCAGGTAGCTGATAACTGCTTAATAACTGAAAAGAGTGACTTTGCACATAATAGGGCTTTGCACATAATGAGCACTCAAATATTTGTTAAATGAAGTAAGATTGTCATTTAAATTGCTCCTTAAATATAAATTTCAATGAGAGGCATACTTGCAAAAAGTTGCTTTTTCTTATCTCTGTTGCCGTAATTTTTCCACTCCAAGATCTGTTGACTGTGTAGAATATTCTCTGAATAACCTGGTTCCAGAAGGAAAACAAAACCAAATAAAAACATTAAAGATACCTATTATGTTATCAAAGGCCATCTTATGAATATTCTTTGAACCAAGCAAGTTTTGTGATTATATCCAGTGTCATTTCTAGTAAAAATGTTTAAAAATCTACATCCATATACTTTACATCTGCCCTTATAATTCTAAGAATAAAAAGATTCTTTGCTCACAAGTCTGCATTTCCTAGGTGCCTACATGTCACTTTTTTTTTTTTTTTAACCTCTCATACAGTGATGCCTGACTCAAGCAGTGCCTGTTGGGCTAGGTGTTTTTGGAAAGCACAAGAGGTGAGAAGTATGTACTGGGTTGGCTTAGCAATTACTGGGTCAGAAGAAAGGCTGCCAACGTGGTATGATTCAAGAGGGTATTATTCCAGTTAGTATAGCCTTATCCATTGGTGTTTTGAAGACTTACAGACTCTGGAAACTCAGATACATTTGGGATAATTTATATACCAAGTCCTGACTTGGGCATGAACAATTTTGTTACTAACTGGGTTTTAGTAAGCTTAACAAAGGTGAAACTCTGGAGAAGACCAGGACAAGATGAAAGAGGAGGAGGAAGCTTGGCAAGTGTGTCTGAAATTGAGGATCTATGTGCTGTGGTGGAGGTAGGAGGCCACGGTGCATTCTTTGCATTTTACCTGACTTATTCCCACCCATTTAATTTGCCCTTGACCTGGTAGTTTTTTTGTTTTTTGTTTTTTTTCATTTTCTCCAAAAAGAAGCAAGGGTGAGAAAAGCAATTAAACAAGGTTTTTTTTTTTTTTTGGTATACTGGCTTTGATTTTGATTATCTAATGATATGGAAATTCTGTATCCTTGGTTGAACCCAGGTCTCCGGCATTGTAGGCAGAGGCTTTAACCTCTGAGCCACCAGGGAAGCCCATAGAAGAGATTAGATCCCTGTAAAAAGGCTATTTTAGTGCATAAAGAACAAAAAGGGGAAGACATTTAGACATCTATCCTAAACTAAACGACTATTCTGTTTCTGGACTCTTTGACAAAGAGTGATTCCCATAGGAAGCCCCAGAATAGGGACTTGGGCTGAGCTGTCTTCTGTGCTCCTGACGTCACCCATGTCTGTGCTCCTTCAGTCATCCTGTGGTTATGTTCTAGACACAGGTACACCTGACTCTCACCACCTCCAAAGTCTAAGGCACCTGGTCTTTTTTCACGTGCATCCCAGTGCCTGATATATTGCTCTGCCTATATCAACAGGTGGTCAATAACTACATGATAATTTAAGAAAAACTGAGGTATAATTAACATACAGTAGTTTTTGGCATACTAATGATTTAATATTTGCATATATTGTGAAGGGCTTCCCTGATGGCTCAGCAGGTAAAGAATCCACATGCAATGCAGGAGACACAGGTTCAATTCCTGGGTCAAGAAAATCCCCTGGAGGATGGCATGGCAATCCACTCCAGTATTCTTGCTGGGAAAATTCCATGGATAGAGGAGTCTGGTAGGTTAAGGTCCATGGGGTCGCAAAGAGCTGGACATGCCTGAAGCGAATGAACATATATATTGTGAAATGATCACCACAATGTCTACTTAACATACATCACTATGGTTACAGAATTTTTTTTCTTGTGAAATTTTAAGATTTACTCAGTAATTTTCAGTTGTGTCTGACTCTTTGCGACCCCATTGACTATGCAGTCCACTGAATTCTCCAGGCCAGAATACTGGAGTGGGTAGCCTTTCCCTTCTCCAGGGGATCTTCCCAACCCAGGGACTGAACCCAAGTCTCCTGCATTGCGGGCAGATTCTTAATCAGCTGAGCCACAAGGGAAGCCCAAGAATACTGGAGTGGGTAGCCTATCTCTTCTCCAGCGGATCTTCCCAACCCAGCAATCTAACCAGGTCTCCTGAATTGCAGGCAGATTCTTTACCAACTGAGCTGTCAGGGAAGCCCACATCTTCCGTATCCATTCATCTGTTAATGAACATTTAGCTTGTTTCCATATATTGGCCATTGTAAATAAGGCCATAGTAAACACAGGCGTGCATGTGTCTTTTCACGTTAGTGTTTCTGTTTTCTTTGGATGAATACCCAGAAGCAGAATTGCTGAATTAGCTCTATTTTAATTTATTTGAGGAACTTCCATTGGTTGCACCAACTTACATTCTTTTCTCCACATCTTTGTTATTTCTTGTCTTTTTGATGAAAGCCATTCTAACAAGTGTGAGGTGATATCTCACTTTAGTTTTGATTTGAATTTCCCTGATGATTAGTAGTGTTGAACATCTTTTCATGTACCTGTTGGCCATCTGTGTGTCTTCTTTGGAAAATTGCTTGATAAATTAATGAGGTTGGAAAGCTGTATAACAAAGACTTCTGAGTTGTATTTGTGATAGAGACATATGCGTTGGATTCATAGCTAGCTAACTGAATAAACTCTTCAGAGTTTTGAACAGCAGATGGATGTAACCTAGGGAAGTTATTAATATTTTACATAAATCAGTATTGTTGTCTATGATTTATTTATAGGCTACATATAAGATACACAGAAAATATAAAACAGGGAACTGTATATAAAATTATTGTGAAAGATACTACTGGACTAGAGTGTAGGTGTGATCACGATCTGAAGGGCTCTCAGGTGGAAGACGTTGATTGGCTTCGTATTGCATCATAGTGTAGAACTAGAACTGGAACTACTAGAACTACTGGATAGAAATGCTTCAATGTAAATAAGAGTTTCCTAAAATTAGCCCTATAAAGCAATGGGTTGTATGAAGTAGCGAAGTTACTTCTCACCAAGTTATTTACGCAGAAACTCACAGGATTCCTATGTTGGGTGGGAGCAGGGACTAGCTGATGTTTATAAGTTCTCTACTGGCTCCACTCAGACTCTGAATGAGGTGCTTCAGGGCAGAAAATAGAGGATTTTAGGCCAGAAATTATATATGTGTATATATATATATATATATGAAAATAAAAATTAAGAATATCTTTTATCATAGTTCCATGTTCCTTTTCTCAAGTTAAAGTCAATTACAACACATATTATTACACCAAACTTTTCTTTTTGTACATTGTAAGATTTTGTCCTTATTTCTTGATTGTGAATATAAAATTATCTTAAAGTCTAAGTTTCCTATCTACCTAAATTTTATATATATACTACTTAAATATTTTATATTACTTATGGAGGTACTATGTTATACTTAAAAGTATAAAACTTGAGTCTGTATTTTTGCTTATTTTATTATTTTTTCATTTTTTGTTCTGACAGAATTTTTAAAATTTGTCAACATTTTGAATATCAAGTAATTTCCTATTTTTAGCATCTGATAAGCTACTTGCCTTGTACTGTAAAAAACTGAACATGTATACCATTCTCCATAGCCTAACTCTCCTTATTCAGTGGCCCCACTATATCAGCACATTTACTGGGTTCCACAATACTGATTCAGCATTTTAACTTACCGAGGGAGGGGCACCATCTAGTGGTAAGATCACGTAGTTGCTGGTTCTACACGAATTGCAGTTTTTCCCCCCTAACTTTTGGTCTACCAGTTTTAGGTTTTTAAGAGAAATTAAGAAAAATATAAAAATATAAAAAAATGTAAAAATTAATAGCAGTAAGAATAACTACATACTACCAATGACAGAAATGAAATTGGATAATTTTTTACCAGGGGATCTCTAGTCAACTTGACAGACAATTTGAATTATAAATCAGTTTTCTTTATATCTACTCAATTGGAAATTTCTTTTTTTTTTTTTTTAATTTTATTTTATTTTTAAACTTTACATAATTGTATTAGTTTTGCCAAATATCAAAATGAATCCATCACAGGTATACATGTGCTCCCCATCCTGAACCCTCCTCCCTCCTCCCTCCCCATACCATCCCTCTGGGTCGTCCCAGTGCACTAGCCCCAAGCATCCAGTATCGTGCATTGAACCTGGACTGGCATCTCGTTTCTTACATGATATTTTACATGTTTCAATGTCATTCTCCCAAATCTTCCCACCCTCTCCCTCTCCCACAGAGTCCATAAGACTGTTCTATACATCAGTGTCTCTTTTGCTGTCTCGTACACCGGGTTATTGTTACCATCTTTCTAAATTTCATATATATGCGTTAGTATACTGTATTTATGTTTTTCCTTCTGGCTTACTTCACTCTGTATAATAGGCTCCAGTTTCATCCACCTCGTTAGAACTGATTCAAATGTATTCTTTTGAATGGCTGAGTAATACTCCATTGTGTATATGTACCACAGCTTTCTTATCCATTCATCTGCTGATGGACATCTAGGTTGCTTCCATGTCCTGGCTATTATAAACAGTGCTGCGATGAACATTGGGGTACACGTGTCTCTTTCCCTTCTGGTTTCCTCAGTGTGTATGCCCAGCAGTGGGATTGCTGGATCATAAGGCAGTTCTATTTCCAGTTTTTTAAGGAATCTCCACGCTGATCTCCATAGTGGCTGTAAATTTCTAATTCACAATTTTAGATCACCAGGAATGGAAGGGGACTTCCCTGGTGGCTCAGACCGTAAAGAATCTGCCTGGAGGCAGGAGACCTGGGTTCAATCCCTAGGTTGGGAAGATCCCCTGGAGAAGTGAATGGCTACCCACTCCACTATTCTTGCCTGGTGAATTCCATGGACAGAAGAGCCTGGTAGGCTATAGTCCATGAGGTTGCACAGAGTTGGTTACAAGACTGAGTGACTGATACTTTTCACACTTTTAGGAATGGAAGTATGTGTTTGGTGGCTCTGTCAAGAGAGTTTTAGACAAGGGGATCAAACTCAGACACAGAAATTACAGAGATTGCTCTTTGTAGGTGACATGGATGCAGGTGAACACCTGAGTGCCAGAAGCCTGGCCCTTCTACTAGGCGCCACTGAAATATCTTTACTGCCAGCACCAATATTACAGAAAAGTATTTTCAATCTTATCGCTTATTTTAAAACCTACCTCTTTCCTCAAAAGTCAGCATGTGCCAACAAGGATAAGCAGAGTCTTATTTACTGGTAATTTCTTTGCATGGTATGCAAATATGCATACTCAAGGGTCACAATTTGCAGGTATTTCCAATTTCCATTTTCATTCAATATCAAAAGGTTTATTACTCAATGTCAACTCTTCTCTGGAAATAAGAGTGACTTTGGGTATTTGCTATATGCATACTTGGTATTCTAGCTTTCCAATCTAAAACAGCTGACAAAATAATTAAGATTAACTAAACAAACAAATATAGTCTTTTCCTCCTGTAGCACAGGTTTTCACTGATAAATGGAAAATAAAAGTTGCCCAGTTTTCTTCATCATTTATGTGCCACACATAAGCTAATACTTGAGTCATAAGCTGTCAGCAGTTTCTTCCAACTGTAAAGTGAAATAATTGAGTAACTCTAGCATGTGAACAAAATCTATTAATTATCCTATGCTGTATGCCATTGAAATTATATTCAGTAGGGTCAGATGATAAATTAATTTTTGTTTTTTGAGACATTTGTCATTAATTCTGACTGATCTTTGTGAGTCTCTTGGAAAAACTGTTGTCTGTCTTTGTCATGAGCAGGGCAAAGTATGACACTTTTCTAAATTTGCTTACTATTATGCCTTTAGCAAGAAAATTAATTTCATACTAGAAAGCTTATTTTGTATTTTTTATAGAAAGATTCACTGTACTTTGATATAGTACAAAATTTTCAATGACTTCATGTCATTATCTGACCAAATTTCATAATAGAAGAGACACTGGAGAACAGACCATCAGTCCAATAAAATTCTATTCAGTGTGATACTTTTTTATTGGCACCTCGGTGTTTTCAATGATAGTATGGGATTATCACAAACAAGCAGTCACACTTATCTTAGTATATACAGATTCACATTTTGTGTTCTCAGTTGGACCTAATTTACTACGTATGTTATGATGCTGTTTCGAGCTGCCCCATTATCGCTATTTAATCATAAGTAGTTTACACTTTTATGACAACTTCTGAGTAATGGATTCATCTTGAAAAAATTTTTATTGTTTACAATGTTGTGTTAGTTTCTTCCGTGCAGCAAAGTGAACAAGTTATACTGGATTCATTTTTGTGAACAGGGGATTTTAAAGTAGCATAATACTAGCAATAAAGTATAAATTTAAAAAAGTAAACAATAATATGCAAATACCATGCATATGTCAGCAGAAAATTAACTGAATTCTGTTAATTGACCTATGTAGTTCTTTTTTTTGTGTGTGTGTGTAATAAAGTTTTATTAAAGTATAAAGGAGATAGAGAAAGCTTCTGACATAGGCATCAGAAGGGGGTAGAAAGAGTACCCCCTATGTAGTTCTTCTTGGTCAATGATTGACATACTAGTATTTCTCAGAAAATGTGAATTACATGCAAACAAAACTGTATCATGGCTTTTCATTCTGAAATCATAAAACTACCAGGGGTCACTAGATGATCCCAGTCTATCATAGGTCTGGGGATCATACTTTAGTAAATACCAAACTAGAAAGAGTACAAAGGAAAATTTGTGCTTTCATAATTCTGATCTTTAACATCTTCTCTAAGAACAAATTCAAATGATTCCTATACAGAGCATTTTCTGAATTGGCAGAATGTTGGAATAGATTATCAAGATCTTTTCAATCTCTTGAGATTCTAATACATTATTGAGTGACCAAAAAGTTTGTTCAGGTTTTTCTGTTACATCTTACAGAAAAGACTGAACAAACTTTTTGGCCAACTCAATTTTAATATGCCCTGAGTTTACAGAACAGTCAACAATCAGAATCCAGTAATTCTCATTGGGATTGAAACCATGGTTACATGTAGAGTTCTTAATTCTACACATGAATAACTTCACTTACTCACTCAATAAATACCTACTGTATATCTATTATGTGCCAGGCCCTATTTCAGGTATTAGAGATATAGCAGGATCTAAATATAGATGAAGTCCCTCCTCTCATGGAGTTTATGTTATAGAGAAGGACATGGACAATAAACAAAAATTTTAAATATCAGATGTTATAGCACTAAGAAGGAAAATAAAGCAAAACAAAAGAAGAGTAGAGGGAGGGGACAGAGAGAGAAGACAGCTGAAGAAGGCAGAGGGTGATCAGGGAAGGTCTCATTAAGAAGGGAATGTCTGAGCACACATCTGGATGAAGTGAGGGAGTGGGTCACGCAGCAATCTGTAGGAAGAGCATTCCAGGCAGAGGAGAGAGTAAAGACAAAGCACCTGAGGCAGAAGTGGGTTTGGCTTGTTCCAGGAGCAGAGAGAACAACTGTTGCTTAAGTAACAGAGAGTGGGCATTGTGAGGGTGTGGGTGGGTGGGGGGTTATGGAGAATAATGGCAAGAACTTTGGCTTTCATTCTGAATGAGATGGGGAAACACTGGAGGGTTTGAGCAGAGGAGTGACATGATCTGACTTACATTTTCAAAGAATAACTCTGTGGAGACTAGGCTGTAGGGCAATGAGGGTATAAGCAGGGAGACCAATTAGAGGGAATCCACGTGAGAAACAAGGATGACCAGCTGGGCCAGGATGACTGTGGTAGAGGTAGCTTAGTGTCGGGTTGTGGTTACAAGCAAAAACAACTTCTAAGACAGTCTTAGATGGCAGTGACATCTTATGGTTCAAATGAAGTCTTATAAAGTTTTATGTCAGCAGAGAATCAATGTAAAAGGAAATAATGAAGTTCCTACAGGAGAAAAAATAGTGGTAGTATTCTGTAATTCAACAGAACCCAACAATCCATAGCCAACAAAAAGTGCCCCAAGAAGGAGAGGGTCTTCCTCAGAAGAGACTGCCCTATTTACTGGGAGAGCTGAACCAGAGGTGGGGATCGTATCAGCCGGGTATGGCTGTGAATGCGAGGTGTGCCCTGAGGTTCATCTGTGGAATTCTTGCACAGATAATCTGGGAGCTAGGGCAGAGAACGCCTGGTGTGGCTGCAGTGTGAGCTGCAGGCCTGTGAGCTCTCACCCGTAATGCATGCCCTGCCTGTGACTGATCGAATGAGGCTGTGCATGAGAAACGGAATGAGAACACCTTGCAAAACAGGAGACTGTGATTATGTTATTTTAAATTCTTACATGATTTATTTTCTGATTATAAATACTCATTTCTCATTATCATCTCAGTTCTAATTTTGAGGTACTCTAGATAACATCTTTTTTTTTTGGGAAAAGGCTGTTGAAAAATTCTTGTATTATTTGCAAATACTAAAGATCAACTGGGTATCAATATTAATGGAGACCAGAAAGAATGAGTATATCACTTAGATTTTGTATACAAGAGACTTCTTAAGCACTAGGCACATAGAAGAAGTGAATGAGATATAAATAATTAATTCAATTTTATTTCCTCCCATTTAAAATAATCATTATGGCCCATTCTACATAAAGATCTAAAAGCTTAGATACTAGGCAGTGACAAAAAGGAAACTTAAAAGAGTTTTATTAAGACAAAAAAGGACTCAGCCTACCGTGGTGATGTACCGGGAGTGGAATTCTGGAGCGTCTTTCAGGAACGTGAGGCCAGGATGTGTATCTACCACATCCTGAAAAAGAACAAAATCATAACTAAGTTAACAAACATACCAAAAAACCCCCTAAGATACATACTGAATTTTTTTAAACTCTTGTACAATACTTGCCAGTTGAGCATACTTGCTGTTTCACAATACTGAACAATACACTTAAAATTTAACTAGTATTTTATTAAACTCAAATATTTCACAAGCACACTTTTGTGTGACTTGGATATGTACAGTATACTTCAAGAAAGTTAAAATGTTAATCTGGCTATATCTGGTGATTTGTAAATCAAGTGTCTTACAGGTACATGCTGTAATTCTAACATACGTCAGCGAAATTCATCCCATAGATCTTGTTAGAGATTGCCAAGTGAAATTTACACAAAAAGGAGGATAGACAGAAGCCAACTAGAATGATTCTTTCTTAACCTATAGACATGGGAAATTATTGGAAAAAATAATAGCCTGGTAGCCAAATAACTTTATGTTAAGGTACGTGAGTCAGCTAATGTTCATCAAAATCACTGTGTTGATAAATCTGTTTTCCAATTTAGGTTTTTATTTATTTTAAATCTGATATCCTGTTCTCATAGAAGACTATTTGAACATTAAAACCGTGAAATAGTTTTTTTTTCCTTTGTTGTTCAGTTGCTTAGTCACATCCGACTCTTTGAGACCCCATGGATTGCAGCATGCCAGCCTTCCTGTCCATCACCGACTCCTGGAGCTTGCTCAAACTCATGTCCATTGAGTCATTGATGCCATCCAACTATCTCGTCCTCTGTTGTCCCCTTCTCCTCCTGCCTTCAATACTTCCCAGCATCAGGGTCTTTTCTAATGAGTCAGTTCTTCACATCAGGTGGCCAAAGTACTGGAGCTTCAGCTTCAGCATCAGTCCTTCCAATAATATTCAGGACTGACTTCCTTTAGGACTGACTGGTTTGATCTCCCTGCAGTCCAAGGGACTCTCAAGAGTCTTCTCCAACACCACAGTTCAAAAGCATCAATTCTTCAGCACTCAGCCTTCTTTATGGTCCAACTCTCACATCCATACATGACTACTGGAAAAACCATAGCTTTGACTATACAGACCTTTGTTGACAAAGTAAAGTCTCTGCTTTTTTAATATGCTGTTTAGGTTTGTCATAGCTTTTCTTCCAAGGAGTAAGTGTCTTTGAATTTCATGGATGCAGTCACCACCTGCAATGATTTTGGAGCCCAAGAAAATAGTCTGTCAGTGTTTCCCACTGTTTCTCCATCTATTTGCCATGAAGTGATGGGATCAGATGCCATGATCTTTGTTTTCTGAATGTTGATTTATAAGTCAACTTTTTCACTTTCCTGTTTCACCTTCATCAAGAGGCTCTTTAGTTCCTCTTCACTTTATGCCATAAGAGTAGTATCATCTGTGTATCTGAGATTATTGTTATTTCACCTGGCAATCTTTTATTTTTTATTTTTTTGGATTTCAAGTATTTTTATTTTTATTTATTTTTATTTTATTTTTAAACTTTACAATATTGTATTGGTTCTGCCATATATTGAAATGAATCCACCACAGGCATACACATGTTCCCCATCCTGAACCTGGCAATCTTGATTATAGCTTGTGTTTCATCCAGTCTGGCATTTTGCGTGATGTGCTCTGCATATAAGGTAAATAAGCAGGGTGACAATATACAGCCTTGACAAACTCCTTTCCCCCTTTTGAAGCAGTCTGTTTTTCCATGTGCGGTTCTGTTGCTTCTTGACCTGCATACAGGCTTCTCAGGAGGCAGGTAAGGTAGTCTGGTATTCCCATCTTTTTAAGACTTTTCCACTATTTGTTGTCTACACAGTCAAAGGCTTTAGTGTAGTCAATGAAACAGAAGTAGATGTTTTTCTGAAATTCTCTAGCTTTTCCTATGACCCAGGGGATGTTGGCAATTTGATCTCTGGTTCCTCTGCCTTTTCTAAATCCAGCTTGTTTTAAATCCTGGAAGTTCTCAGTTCACATACTACTGAAGCCTAGTTTGGAGGATTTTGAGCATTATTACCTTATTAGCATGTGAAATGAGTTTTTTTTTTTTTTCTAATTAGGTTTTTAAAACATTTTCAATGAGTCTGAAGAATCTAATGGAGATAATTACTGTTAATTTAATAACCAGAGGCAACAGTAATACTACCACAGAAATAATCTATTAATTGGCTAGTCATGAATGGAAAGACATCAGTTACATCTCTTTTCTTTGTTTCCTCAGAGCAGTTAGCTATTTAGACTGTACTTACCAGTACAGTCTAAAACCAATGAACCTTATTTAAATTTTTATTTGGAAATAATTTTAGTCTTACAGAAAATTACAAAAATATTACAGAGAGATTCCCTATGTTCTTCTCCTAGCTTCTCATAGTGGTAACAACTTAAGTGACCTGCCTCTTGAGAAACCTGTATGCAGGTCAGGAAGCAACAGTTAGAACTGGACATGGAACAACAGACTGGTTCCAAATAGGAAAAGGAGTTCGTCAAGGCTGTATGTTGTCACCCTGCTTATTTAACCTATATGCAGAGTACATCATGAGAAACACTGGGATGGAAGAAGCACAAGCTGGAATCAAGATTGCTTGGAGAAATATCAATAACCTCAGATATGCAGATGACACCATCCTTATGGCAGAAAGTGAAGAAGAACTTAAAAGCCTCTTGATGAAAGTGAAAAAGGAGAGTGAAAAAGTTGGCTTAAAGCTCAACATTCAGAAGACTAAGATCATGGCATCTGGTCCTACCACTTCATGGCAAATAGATGGGGAAACAGTGGAAACAGTGACTGACTTATTTTTCTGGGCTCCAAAATCACTGCAGATGGTGATTGCAGCCATGAAATTAAAAGACACTTACTCATTGGAAGGAAAGTTATGACCAACCTAGACAGCATATTCAAAAGCAGAGACATTACTTTGCCAACAAGGGTCCATCTAGTCAAGGCTATGGTTTTGTCAGTGGTCATGTATGGATGTGAGAGTTGGACTTGAAAGAAAGCTGAGCACTGAAGAATTGATGCTTTTGAACTGTGGTGTTGGATAAGACTCTTGAGAGTCTCTTGGACTGCAAGGAAATCCAACCAGTCCATCCTAAAGGAGATCAGTTCTGGGTGTTCATTGGAAGGGCTGATGCTGAGGCTGAAACTTCAGTACCTTGGCCACCTCATGTGAAGAGCTGACTCATTGGAAAAGACCCTGATGCTGGGAAAGATTGAGGGCAGGAGGAGAAGGGGACGACAGAGGATGAGATGGTTGGATGGCATCACCGACTCAATGGACATGGGTTTGGGTGGACTCTGGAAGTTTGCGATGGACAGGGAGGCCTAGCGTGCTGCGGTTCATGGGGTTGCATAGAGTCAGACACAACTGAGCGACTGAACTGAACTGAACAAACCACAGTACAATTATCAAAACTAAGAAATGAACATTGTTGTAATACTGGGTTGGTGCAAAAGTAATTGCGGTTTCACTCTGTTGAACTTTGTTGTTTGATAGTGGAATACATTTTTAAATAAAAGTGGTTATCATCTTAATGCACATTTCTTGCTTTATGACTAATGACTTATTACTTATTTTATATTTATTTTAGACTCCAGAAATGATGTTAGACAAGCAAATTTCAGTGATTTTTTATTCAAGTTCAAAATGGGTTGTAAAGCAGTGGAGACAACTACCAATGTCAACAACACATCTGGCCCAGGAACTGCTAATGAACATACAGTACAGTGGCAGTTCAAGAAGCTTTGCAAAGGAGATGAGAGCCTTGAATATGAAGAGCACTGTGGCCAGCCATCAGAAGTTGGTAATGACCAACTGAGAGCAACCATCGAAGCTGATCCTCTTACAATTACATGGGAAGTTGCTGAAGAACTCAACATCGATCTTTCTATGGTCGTTCGGCATTTGAAGCAAATTGGAAGGGTGAAAAAGTTTGATAAATGACTGCCTCATGAGCTGACTGAAAAAAAAAAAAATCGTTGAAGTGTCACCTTCTCCTATTCTATGCAACAACAATGAAACATTTCTCGATCAAATTGTGATGTGTGATGAAAGGTGGACTTTATACAACAACCGGTGATAACCAGCTCAGTGGTTGGACCAAGAAGAAGCTCCAAAGCACCTCCCAAAACCAAACTTGCACCAAAAAAAGGCATGGTAAGCGTCTGGTGGTCTGCTGCCCATATGATTCACTATAGCCTTCTGAATCCCAGCAAACCATTACATCTGAGAAGTATGTTCAGCAAATTGATGAGATGCACCAAAAACTGCAATGCCTGCAGCCAGTACTGGGCAACAGAAAGGGCCCAATTCTTCTCCATGACAATGCTTGACCACACGTCGCAGAACCAACGCTTCCAAAGTTTCACGAATTGGGCTACAAAGTTTTGCCTCATTTGCCCTATTCACCTGACCTCTTGCCAACTAACTACCACTTCTTCAAGCATCTTGACAACTTTTTGCAAGGAAAATGTTTCCACAACCAGCGGGAGGCAGAAAATACTTTCCAAGAGTTTACTGAATCCTGAAGCACAGATTTTTATGCTACAGGAATAAACAAACATTTTTTGATGGCAAAAATGTGTTGACTGTAATTGTTCCTATTTTGATTGATAAAGATGTGTTTGAGCCTAGTTGTAATGATTTAATATTCACAATCCAAAACCGCAGTTACTTTTGTACCAACCTGATACTAAACTACCGGAGAAGGCAATGGCACCCCACTCCAGTGCTCTTGCCTGGAAGATCCCATGGATGGAGGAGCCTGGTAGGCTGCAGTCCATGGGGTCGCTAAGAGTCGGACACGACTGAGCGACTTCACTTTCACTTTTCACTTTCATGCATTGGAGAAGGAAATGGCAACCCACTCCAGTGTTCTTGCCTGGAGAATCCTAGGGACGGGGGAGCCTGGTGGGCTGCCGTCTCTGGGGTCGCACAGAGTCGGACATGACTGAAGCGACTTAGCAGCAGCAGCAATGCTAAACTACAGATCTTATTCAAAATTTACCAGCTTTCCCCCTGAAGTCTTTTTTTTTCTGTTTCAGGATCCTAACTGCATTTAGTTCTTGTGTCTCATTGCTATCCCAATCCATGGCAGTTCTTCAGTCTTTCCTTATGTTTCATTTTTCTGACACTTTAATGAGTTCTGGTTAGTTTTTCTGTAGAATGTCTCTCAATGTGGCATGTCTGGTATTTTCTTATGATTAAAGTTACACACTTTTAGTGAATTTACCACGGAAGTGATGTGTCCTTTTCAGTCATACAAGGAGTATGTGGTGTTGATAGGTCTTACAACTTGTATTAATTTTTGAATATACTTGGTTAAAGTGGTATCTGTTGGGTCTGCCACCATAAATTTATTACGTTCCTTTAACAGTTGATAAATATCATGGAGGAGATACTTTGAGACTCTGTCAGTATCCTGTTTCTCTGTAAATTTTTGCCCACAAATATTAGCAGCCATTTATAGAAATTGACTGTGGCATTTTTATAGTGCTGTTTACCAAATTTAGAACAACAGACTGGTTCCAAATAGGAAAAGGAGTACATCAAGGCTGTATATTGTCACCCTGCTTATTTAACTTATATGCAGAGTACATCATGAGAAACGCTGGACTGGAAGAAACACAAACTGGAATCAAGATTGCCGGGAGAAATATCAATAACCTCAGATATGCAGATGACACCACCCTTATGGCAGAAAGTGAAGAGGAACTCAAAAGCCTCTTGATGAAAGTAAAAGTGGAGAGTGAAAAAGTTGGCTTAAAGCTCAACATTCAGAAAACGAAGGTCATGGCATGTGGTCCCATCACTTCATGGGAAATAGATGGGGAAACTGTGGAAACAGTGTCAGACTTTATTTTTTTGGGCTCCAAAATCACTGCAGATGGTGACTGCAGCCATGAAATTAAAAGACGCTTACTCCTTGAAAGGAAAGTTATGACCAACCTAGATAGCATATTCAAAAGCAGAGACATTACTTTGCCAACAAAGGTTCATCTAGTTAAGGCTATGGTTTTTTCAGTGGTCATGTATGGATGTGAGAGTTAGACTGTGAAGACAGCTGAATGCTAAAGAATTGATGCTTTTGAACTGTGGTGTTGGAGAAGACTCTTGAGAGTCCCTTGGACTGCAAGGAGATCCAACCAGTCTATCCTAAAGGAGATCAGCCCTGGGATTTCTTTGGAAGGAATGATGCTAAAGCTGAAACTCTAGTACTTTGGCCACCTCATGCGAAGAGTTGACTCATTGGAAAAGACTCTGATGCTGGGAGGGATTGGGGGCAGGAGGAGAAGGGGACAACAGAGGATGAGATGGCTGGATGGCATCACTGACTCGATGGACGTGAGTCTGAGTAAACTCCGGGAACTGGTGATGGACAGGGAGGCCTGGTGTGCTGTGATGCATGGGGTCGCAAAGAGTCAGACATGACTGAGCGACTGAACTGACTGACTGACTGACCAAATTTATATAGTGGTGTTTACTTTGCTTTCCCCCTCATCCCCTCCACATTTGTTAAGTGAAATTTTTCTATAAGGAAGAGCTGTCCTTCCCTTGTATTTATTTGTTCAATTTATGTCAGTATAGACTCATGGGTATTTATTTCATTCTATGGGTTATAATCCAATACTATCATTGTGTTGGATTATATCAGTTTATCAATAGCATCATAAAATACTAATATTATTCTGCTGCTCAAATTGAGCTAGCTTTGGTCCCTGGGAGCTGTTAGGTTGGCTCCTTTGTCCTCCTGACATACCCCATCCTTTTGTGAACACTTCCATATTTTCTGGTATCACAAAATAGTGCAGGCTCATTTTATATTGTCTATGCTCCCACCTGAGAATCAACCTTTTCTCCAAGCAGCCCTGATTCCTTTTACTGGAGAATGGTATTTGGAACCAAATCTGGGGGCTAGGAGTGCTCGTTACTACTAGGGTGTCATTGCTACCGAATCCTCTTAGTAGACACAACTAGGAATACATGAATGTGTATCAGTTCATACATACCCATATACTTGTATTTTTCTGTATCTATATGTATTAAAAACTATGTAATCATACAGATAATTTTAATTCAATAATGCAAGGTTCCCCCTTTCCTTTGTAACTGTTAATAGAATTGCCAACCATTACCCCATTGAGAAAGTAATTTACTAACTAGACTACAGTATTTGTATCTTTCGTCTTTAGAGTATCCAGTGAAGATATTATTTTCCAAGGTTATTTAGCTCTTTCCTTATCTTCTTTTATCTTCTTTAATGTAGTTGTGTTACCCATTTGTAATAGAGTTCATTTGTTATTGTTTATATTCTATTTTGGGCTTCTTTTTTTTTAATTTTATTTTATTTTTAAATTTTACAATATTGTATTAGTTTTGCCAAATATCGAAATGAATCCACCACAGGTATACCTGTGTTCCCCATCCTGAACTCTCCTCCCTCCTCCCTCCCCATACCATCCCTCTGGGTCGTCCCAGTGCACCAGCCCCAAGCCTCCAGTATCGTGCATTGAACCTGGACTGGCGACTCGTTTCATACATGATATTATACATGTTTCAATGCCATTCTCCCAAATCTCCCCACCCTCTCCCTCTCCCACAGAGTCCATAAGACTGATCTATACATCAGTGTCTCTTTTGCTGTCTCGTACACAGGGTTATTGTTATCATCTTTCTAAATTCCATATATATGCGTTAGTATACTGTATTGGTGTTTTTCTTTCTGGCTTACTTCACTCTGTATAATAGGTTCCAGTTTCATCCATCTCATTAGAACTGATTCAAATGTATTCTTTTCTACAGGTTTCAGTTCAGTTCAGTTGCTCAGTCATGTCTGACTTTTTGCGACCCCATGAATCGCAGCACACCAGGCCTCCCTGTCCATCACTAACTCCCGGAGTTCACTCAAACTCATGTGCATCGAGTCGGTGATGCCATCCAGCCATCTCATCCTCTGCTGTCCCGTTCTCCTCCTTGCCCCAATCCCTCCCAGCATCAGAGTCTTTCCCAGTGAGTCAACTCTTTGCATGAGGTGGCCAAAGTATTGGAGTTTCAGCCTCAGCATCAGTCCTTCCAATGAACACCCAGGACTGGTCTCCTTTAGGATGGACTGGTTGGATCTCCTTGCAGTCCAAGGGACTCTCAAGAGTCTTCTCCAACACCACAGTTTAAAAGCATCAATTCTTCGGCACTCAGCTTTCTTCACAGTCCAACTCTCACATCCATACATGACCACTGGAAAAACCATAGCCTTGACTAGATGGACCTTTGTTGGCAAAATAATGTTTCTGCTTTTTAATATGCTATCTAGGTTGGTCATAACTTTCCTTCCAAGTATTTAATATTTTGGTGAAGAATTATAAATGGTATTTAAAAGATTTTATTTTCAATTATGTGTTGCTAGTATATAGAAAGTTGAGTTTCATATATTGATCATGTATCTGTAACCTTGCTAAACTCACTTATTAAATACAGCTTTAGCAGCATCCCATAAATTTTGATATGCTGTATTTTCATTTCAAAATATTTCCTAATTTTCCTTTTGATTTCTTCTTCTCTGACCCATAGGTTATTTAAAAGTTGTTATTTATCAAACATTTAGGAATTTTTCACAGATCTGTTATTGTTTCTAATTTAATTCCATTATGGTCAGAGAACATATTTAGTGAACTGAATATTTAAAATTTGTTGAGATTTATTCTATGGTCAGAATATAGTCTATCTTGGGAAATATTCTGTGTATGAGTTAAAGGTATGTATATTCTATATGACAAGGGTATGCTTGAACCCATACCTTCTTACTCAGATTCCTAGTGTCCTTTAGCCAGGAAATTAAAAGACGCTTACTCCTTGGAAGGAAAATTATGACCAACCTAGATAGCATATTAAAAAGCAGAGACATTACTTTGCCAACAAAGGTCTGTTTAGTCAAGGCTATGGTTTTTCCAGTAGTCATGTATGGATGTGACAGTTGGACTGTGAAGAAAGCTGAGTGCCAAAGAATTGATGCTTTTGAACTGTGGTGTTGGAGAAGACTCTTGAGAGTCCCTTGGACTGCAAGGAGATCCAACCAGTCCATTCTAAAGGAGATCAGTCCTGGGTTTCTTTGGAAGGAATGATGCTAAAGCTGAAACTCCAGTACTTTGGCCACCTCATGCGAAGAGTTGACTCATTGGAAAAGACTCTGATGCTGGGAGGGATTGGGGGCAAGAGGAGAAAGGGATGACAGAGGATGAGATGGCTGGATGGCATCACCGACTCGATGGATGTGGGTTTGAGTGAACTCTGGGAGTTGGTGATGGACAGGGAGGCCTGGAGTGCTGTGATTCATGGGGTCGCAAAGAGTTGGACATGACTCAGCGACTGAACTGAACTGAACTGAACTGATAAAGTAGAAAAGATAACATGTAGGGAAAGACAACAAGATGTATAAAGATTTCACAGGAAAAAATTAAAAGAATGTGTATTCTGCTGTGGTTCAGTGAAGTGTAAAGTAAATGTCAATTAGGTCAGGTTGGTTGATAGTCTTGTAAGTGTTCTATGTATCCTTACTGATTTTCTCTCTACTTGTTCTATTCATTATTAAGAGCAGCACATGGAAATCTACAACTATAACTGTGGATTTATCCTTGCAGTTCTATTGGATTTTGCTGCATGCATTCTGAAGTTCTGTTATTAGGTGTATAAACATTTAGAATTGTTATATCCTCCTGATAAACTGACCCCTTTGCCATTCCCCAGCAATATTCTCTAAAAATTACTTTGACATTAATATAGACCCAGCCTTTTCTTTTCTTTTTGTGGCAGAGAAAACATAGGATTCATCCTCCCAACAATTTACAAGTGTAGAGTACAATACTGTCAATCACTTGCACAATCACCTACAGTACAGTATTGTCAATCACTTGGGCTTCGATTGTTTTCAGCTTGAAACAATTACATCCAGATATTTTGGGGTGCAAATAACTATAGTTAACAGACTACAACAGACTACAATACTGTCAATCACTTGCACAATCTGGGACATCACCAGATTCTACCCACTTGCCATCCAACTCAGTCCTGCATGACTGAAACGCTACACTCATCACACCACGAACTCTGACTTCATCCTCCCTCCAGCCCCTGGAAACCACTATTCTTCTATTTGTCTGCGTTTGACCACTTTAGATTCCTCATAAGTGGAGTCATGCAGTATACATCTTTTTGTGACTGGCTGATTTCCCTTAGCATAACGTTCTCAAGATTAATCTATCGCTTCATGTGACAGAATTCCTCTTTTTTAAAAAGGGAAACAATATTCTGTTGTATATATATATACACCACATTTTCTTAATCCATTCATCCATTGATGGACACTTACATCACTTCCACCTCTTGGCTAGAGTGAATAATGCTGCTATCAACACTGATGTACACATCTCTTTGAGATTCTGCTTTCGATTCTTTTGGATGTATACCCAGGAGTAGTACTGATGATCATATGGAACTTCTGTTTTATTTTCCATAGTGGCTATACCATTTTACATTCTTAACAGTATTCTAGTTTCTCCACATCCTTACCAACACTTAAAAAAAACAAACAGTAGCCATCTTAATGGGTGTGAGGTGGTATCTCATTGTGGTTTTAATTTGTATTCCCCTGCTTAATGATATTGAACATCTTTTCATATGCTTATGTGACATTTTATCTTCTTTGGAGAAGTGTTTATCCAAGTCCTTTGGTTGTTTCAAATTCAGGTTACTTGTTTACTTGTTTGTTGTTACTGAGTCACAGGAGTTCTTTATATAATCTGGATAGTAGCCAGATTATATAAATTTAAAATTTGATATAATCCCATGTTTTCTTTTGCTTTTGTTATCTGTGGTTTTGGTGTCATACCCATAAAAATCATTGTCAAAACTAGTATCATAAAGTTTCTCCCTATGTTTTCTTCTAAAAGGTATACAGTTTGAGGTTTTATGTTTAGGTCTTTAATCCATTTTAATTTTTGTACATGCTATGAGATGTGGTCTAACTTCTTTCCTTTGCATATGAATATTCAGTTTTCCTGACACCATTTGTTGGAGATTATCTTTTCCTCACTGTTACTCTTGACAACACTGAAGATCATTTGACCATATAAGCAAGAATTTGATTTCTGGGTTCTCTATTCTGTTCCATTGGTCTACATGTCTGTATTTATGCCAGTACCATCCTGTTTTGACTGCTGTGTCTTTGTAATATGTTTTGAAGTCATAAAGTGTGAGACTTCAGCTTTATTCTCCTTTTACAGGATTGTTTTGGCTATTCCAAGTCCTTCGAACTTCCATATGAATTTTAGAACTGTTTTTTCCACTTCTGTAAAAATACCACTGGTATTTTAAAACAACTTTATTGAGGAATAATTGATATACAAAAACTGTACATATATACAATTATCTGAGTCTGGATAAATGCACATACCTTAGGAAACCACTGCTGCAATCAAGGTAACAGATATATCCATCATCTCCAGCACTTTCCTTGTGCTTCTCCTTTTTTTGTTTGTTTTTTGATAATACTTAACATGAAATCTACCGTCTAACAAAAATTCAAGGGCACAACACAGTATTGTTAATGACAGGAGGCACTATGTTGTACAACGGATCTCTAGAACGTACTTGTCTTGCATAACTGAGACTTTATACTCACTAAGCAACATCTCCATGATTCCGCTTATATAGGGTATCTAAAATAGTCAAACTCATAGAAGCAGAGAACAGAAATGGTACCTGCCAGGGAACAGCAGAATGGAACTGCTGGGATTTTGATAGAAGTTACATTGATCTATAGATTGCTCTGGACAGTATGGGCATTTAGAAACAGTAAGTCTTTCAATCCATGAGCATAGAAAGCCTCCCATTTATTTATAAGAGTTTTCTTTTAACAGGCAAAAAATTAAACAGAAGTTTAATAATGTGTACACATGGGAGAGACCCAGGAAAACTGAGTAAGTAGGCAAAATGGCCAAAGCTCTTACTTTAAATGCCATCTTCAGCTAGAGACACTAGTGGATGTTGGAGGTGGTGGTTTGGGACTTCAAAGGGGAGGAAAGCACTTCACGTGAAGATGGAAAAGCAATGTTTGATAAACAAAGGTTTGCTGGGCAAACAACAGGACAGGAGGACACAGAGTGGACTGTGATCTCTAGGCCCTGCTCAGTTTCACTCACCATACTTTGTGCATATTCTTTGCAGAGATTTCTGCTGATTGCTCTGATCACTCTGTTCCAGGAAGAGGTCCTCTATCTAAATTTTTTTAGGCAGCTAGGGAGATGGTCAAGGTTTTTTCTGAGTTTTTTGGGCTTCGATTGTTTTCAGCTTGAAATAATTACATCTAGATATTTTGGGAGGCAAATTTTGCTCCCTTACATGGACTTCAGTGAAGAAGTCAAAATACGAATGGGTTACCTTGCAAAAATAATTCCCAGACTTTGGAGGTGGGTGTCAAGGCACATGAACTCTGGGGGCCTGCAGGAAAGCTGAGGGGTACTGCAGTGAGAGAATTCCTGGGGACCTCATCCTTACCCCCCAGCAGATAAAGCCTGGGACATTTGGCTATTAACAATGTAAGAAATTAATATCTTGATGGAACTTGCTTTGGGGTTCTCTCTGGCCCCCTGTCTTCATAGCCCTTTTGACTGAGTTCAGAGCCCTTGAAGTGCCTTCAAAATCCTCCACTCCCTGCCCACTGGGAAATCTCTACTGGGGTCTGCTTTCTTCTTGCAGATCCATGAGGAGACAGGTCTGGGTATATAGGTGAGATCCTCCAAACAGTGTGTGCATGGAAAAGAGGTGTCAGAGGGGTCAGCCCTGGGAGTTCCAACATTCAGAAATCAGAAGAATGTGGAGGGATTTTTCTGCTTTTGCCAAATTATTTCTTTCTTGAGTTCTTAGCCATAACACTTCTGGCTAAAGGGTGGGAACAATATGGCTGTAAATGAATGTATGAGTCAATTTCTGGGCAACTTCACCATCATTGGATATTAACATTCAACTTTTTGGCGGGTCCTTTTAGAATGTGTAAATTGTTATCTTCAGACTACTTTCATTTACATTTCTTTGATTTCTAGTGAGAATTAACGTTTTCCTGTTTGGGGCTTCCCTAGTGGCTAGTGGTAAAGAATCCGCCTGCAATACAGGAGACAACTACAATGTAGGAGACACAAGTTCAAGCCCTGGGTCAGGAGGATCCCCTGGAGAAGGAAATGGCAACCCACTCCATCATTTTTGCCTGGGAAATCCCATTGACAGAGGAGCCTGGCAGGCTACAGATCATGGGGTTGCAAAAGAGTCAGATAAGACTAAGCAACTAAACAACAACTATAATGGTCCTGTCTTTTATCTCTTTATCTTTTAGAATATAGACATTTATTTTACAAATTTGTATCAGCTATTTTTTTCATTTAATTTTTTGTTGAAGTATAGTTGATCTACAGTGTTATGTTAGTTTCAGAATTTTTGCAGATTATATTCCATTATAGATTATTACCAGAAAATGGCCATCATTCCCTGTGCTTTACAGTATATCCTTGTTACTTATTTTATATATATTATATAATATATCCTTTTTCAGATTCTTTTGCATTGTAGGTTATTACAAGATACTGAATACAGTTCTCTGTGCCATATAGTAGGTCCTTGTTGTGTATCTACTTTATATATAGTATGTGTATCTATTAATCCAAAGCTCCTAATTTATCCCCCCCTCTGCCTTGGTTCCCCTTCAACCATAAATTTGTTTTCTATGTCTGTGAGTCTGTTTTTAAATAAGTTCATTTGTATCATTTTTTAAGATTCTACATACAAGTGACAGCATATGATATCCATCTTTATCTGACTTACTTCATGAGTATGATGATCTCTAGGTCCATCTATATCGATGCAAATGACATTACTTCACTCCATTATATATATCTTCTTTATCCATTCCTCTGCCAATGGACATTTAGGTTGCTTCCATGTATTGGCTACTGTAAACAGTCCTGCTTTGAACACTGGGGTGCATGTATCTTTTCAAGTTAAGAGTTTTTGTCTTCCAAATATGTGCCCAACAGTGGATTGCTGGCAGCTCTACTTTTAGTTTTCTGAGTAACCTTTGTACTGCATTCCACACTAGCTGTACCAATCTACATTCCCACCACAGTGGAGGAGGGTTTCCTTTTCTCCACACCTTCTCCAGCATTTGTTATCTGTAGACTTTTTAATAGCCATTCTGACTGGTGTGAGGTTATACCTCATTATAGTTTTGATTTGCATTTCTTCAAGAGCCTTCTTTTGATTAGTGTTAGTATGATATATACATTTTCCTCCCCTTTCACTTTTAAACCTGTTTGTGTCTTTATGTTTCTTTCAGGGTCTTGGTTTTTTGTCTAATCTTTGGGTCTTGTTTTTTTTTGTCTAATACTATTTTAGGTCTTGGTATTTTTGTCTAACATTTGCCTTTGAGGGATATGCACGCCACTTATAGGTGACTATTGATATGGTTAGGTTTAAACCTCTTATCCCATCCAGCCTTTGTTCCTTTTGTCCTTCCATTTCTGCCTCCATTTGGGGTAACTGAGTGTGCTTTATAATTCTTTTATTTCCTTTTTTGGCTTATTAGCTATAACTATAGCTATAGCTCTTGTTATTTCAGAGGTACATCAGAGGTTACAACATACATCTTTAACTTAGTATAATCTACTTGCAAGAAATGTTAAACAACTTCATGGATTATATGTGAACCATAACAATATATTTCTATTTCTCTTCTCCTAATCTTTATGCTATTGTTGTTAAATTGTACTTAAACATATGTTAGAAATAACATAATGCAGTGTTGATAGCTTCATTTAAAGAGTTAATTTTCTTCTAAAGAGACGTGAATAATAAGAAATCACATGTATGTAGTTACTACTTCTGGAGCTCATTCCTTTGTGTAGACTTGTATTTCCATCTGGTATTATATTCCTCCTTGCATAAACAACTTTTTTAAAAAACAAACAAATGAAACACATCTCTTGTAATGCATTTCTGCTGGTGATGAATTGAGTTTTTTATGTCCAAAAATAAAAATCTTTAGTCTACCTTCATTTTTGAAGGATATTTTCATTGGGTATAGTATTCAAGGTTGACTGTTCTTTTCTTTCAGCACTTTAGAGATGTTGCTTCTCTGTCTTCTGGCTTGGATTTTTCCAACACGAAATCCACTGTCATCTTTATCTTTGTTCCACTCTATGAAATGTGACTATTTTCTCTGGCTACTTTTCAAACTTTCTATTATTGATTTTGAGCTACTTCATTGTGATGTGCCATAGCTCAGTTGGTAAAGAATCCTCCTGTGATGCAGGAGATCCCAGTTCAATTCCTGGGTCGGGAAGATCTGCTAGAGAACGTATAGGTTACCCACTCCAGTATTCCTGGGCTTCCCTTGTGGCTCAGGTGGTAAAGAATCTCCTGCAATGGTGGGAGACCTGGGTTTGATCCTTGGGTTGGGAAGATCCCCTGGAGAAGGGAAAGGCTACCCACTCTAGTATTCTGGCCTGGAGAATTCCATGGACCATGGTCCATGGGGTAGCAAAGAGTTGGACACGACTGTGTGACTTTTACTTTCACTGGTATAATTTTGTGTTTCTTGAGCTTTGCGCTTATCAAAATCTTAGGTTTGTGGGTTTATAGTTTTTATCAAGTACAGAAAATTCTGGGCCATTATCTCTTCAAATAATTTTTGGTCCCCGTGCAATGTAATTTCAGCACTAACCATCCAGAGTTAGTGCAGATTTCAGAGGTTAACGACACAGTTCTAAACAAGACTCGTCTTACTTCAGACACCAGCCATAACTCTGGGGTTCCCAGGCTACCCACACTTCTGACTAACTGGTTATAAATTTGGGGGTTTCCATTATCCTCTGAGGTTCAACAACTTTCCCAAATGACAGAACTGGGCAAACACTATACACAGAACCGAGGAAAGTACTATATTATGATTTCTACTCTATTATAAAGAATACAAATCAGGACAAGCCAAGTAAGAGATGCACAGGGCAAGGTCTGAAACGTGGAGCTTCTGTGTCCCCAAGACAAGTTACACTTTCAGCACATCACTGTGTATCATTAACCAGGGGAGCTCAATTGTGCTTCAGTGTCCAGTTTTTAACTGGGTTTCATTATATAGACATGATTAACTGAATCATTGGCCATATGATTGGATTCAATCTCCATGCTTCCTCCCTTTTTTGGAGATCAGGCTGATAATCTGATCTCAGGTTATCACCTGGCTGAAAGCCTCAACCTTTATTCATGTGGTTGCCCTTCCAGCATGGCAGGCTCTCATCCTAGAACTACACTGGGGCTCATGATGAGTCACCTCATTAGTATAAATGTAGGCATGGTCCCAGGAGCCCACCATGAAGAACACAGACACTTATAATTCAGGAAATTCCAAGGCTTTAGAAGCTCTGTCCTTGGGCTAAGACCTGACAAATATTTTACAGCATCCTCTCTTCCATTTATGTTAAGTTGCTTGAAGCCAGGTTCCACAGCTCACTGATGCTCTTTGCATTTTCCTTTAATTCTTTTTATATGTCTCTGTGTCTCATTTTGGGTAGTTTCTATTCTATTTCTTCAAGTTCACTATCCATTTCATTTGCAATGTTTAATCTGCTGTCAATCCAATCTGGTATATCTTTCACTCCAGACACCTTAGTTTTCATCTCTGTAAGTTCAATTTGGGTCTTTAAAAAAGTGTTCAGTTTTGATATTTAATATACTTATCTGCTAATTTTAAAATCTATGTCAGTTCCAAGTCAGTTTCAATTGATTGGTTTTTCTCCTAATTATCAATTGTATTCTTCTGTTTCCTGGCATGCCTGATGACGCCAGTCATTTTGAATTTTGTCTTTTTGAGGGTTGGATATTTTTGTATTCTTATTCTAAACTTCTGAATAGAATACATATTTTCTGTTCTGGGATGCTATTAAGTCACTTTGAAAAACCTTTCATCCTTCTAGATTGTGCTTTCCTGATCTGTTAGACAGGACCCAGCACTGTCTATTCTGGGGCTAATTATTCTCCCCCACTACTCAGGCAGGTGGCTCAGGCGTCTGCCCACAATGTGGGAGACCTGGGTTCGATCCCTGAGTCAGGAAGATCCCCTGGAGAAGGAAATGCAACCCACTCTGGTACTCTTGTCTGGAAAATTCCATGGACAGAGAAACCTGGTAGGCTATGGTCCATGTGGTTGTAAAGAGCTGGACATGACTGGGCGAGTTCATTTTCACTTTCACTACTGAGGCAAGAGGGATTCCCTGGTGACTCAGGGGTAAAGAATCCATCTGGCAATACAGGAGACACAGGTACCATCCCTGGGTTGGGAAGATATCCTGGAGAAGGAAATGGCAACCCACTCTAGTATTCTTGCCTGGGAAGCCCCATGAACAGAGGAACCTAGTGGGCTACAGTCCATGGGGTTGCAAAATAGTCAGACTCAACTTAGTGACTAAATAACAACTGAGGCAAGACTCCTATGACTACTCAGTGCTACGTCTTATGAAGTTTTCCAGTCTGGGTGGTAGGGTCAGATACTATTCTTGGCTGTGTGTGACCCACAGGTATGGTCCCAATTTTGGTTGCAAAGAGTCAGACATGACTGAGCAACGTTCACTTCACTTCTTCACCTTTGGTGACTATCCTCAGATATATCTGCTGGATTCTCATGGAGGACTTCTGAAGATCTCTGGAGTTTTCTCTCTGTGTACTTCTTTCCTCTTTGGTGCTCTGCCTTGAGAATTCTAGCTACTTTTTCTTCCAGATTCTCAACTCTCCTAAACTCAGGAGTTCGCTGAACCCCGCTTAGGGTCCCCAGCAGTACACTGTGGCTTGAAAACTCTCTCAAGGAAATTATAAGGCTAACCTTGTTTGTTTTCTGCTTCTCAGAAATCACTCTTTTGTTGCCAGATGTCTGCCATCTTGAAAACCACTGTTTTGTATTTCTTGCCTGATGTTTTTTGTTGTTTCAAATGGCAAGGCAAATCCAGTCCCAGTTACTCCATTTTGGTAATAAACAGAAGATCTGTTGATTTTGTATGTTAATTTTATTTCCTACTATTTTACTGAATTCTTTTATTGTTTGAGTTCTATCACTTATTCTCTTGAATTTCCAGGTTTACTGTCATGCCATTTATGAATAGATACTTCTTCAACCATTCTTTTTTTTAAAAACTTTTAATTTTGTATTGAAGTAGGGCTTCAGCTCAGTTGGTAAAGAATCCGCCTGCAATGAAGGAGACCTGGGACCGATCCCTGGGTTGGGAAGATCCCCTGGAGAAGGGAAAGGCTACCCACTCCAGTCGGATACAACTGAGCAACTTTCACTTACTATAGCCAATTAACAATGTCTCCAACCATTCTTATGCCTCTAGTTGTTTTCTCTGGTATAATTACTCTAGTACAATGTTGAACAGTACTGGGACAGTGGCATCCTTGCCCTGTTTCTGATCTTAATAGAAAGGCCTTTAATATTTCCTTATTAAATAACACACTGGCTTTAGCATTAGGTATATACATTGTAACAATGTTAAGAAAGTATCTCAAATACCTACTTTCTTGAGCAGGTTTTTTTTGGCTGTGCCATATGGCATATCAGATCTTATTAACAGTTCCCTAACCAGGTATTGAACCTGTTGTGACCTCTGCAGTGGAAGCATAGAGCCTTTACTATTGGACTGCCAGGAAGTCCCTTGAGCGTTTTTATTAGATCAGATCAGATCAGATCAGTTGCTCAGTCGTGTCCGACTTTTTGTGACCCCATGAATCGCAGCACGCCAGGCCTCCCTGGCCATCACCAACTCCCAGAGTTCACTCAGACTCACGTCCATCGAGTCAGTGATGCCATCCAGCCATCTCATCCTCTGTTGTCCCCTTCTCCTCCTGCCCCCAATCCCTCCCAGCATGAGAGTCTTTTCCAATGAGTCAACTCTTCACATGAGGTGGCCAAAGTACTGGAGTTTCAGCTTTAGCATCATCCCTTCCAAAGAAATCCCAGGGCTGATCTCCTTCAGAATGGACTGGTTGGATCTCCTTGCAGTCCAAGGGATTCTCAAGAGTCTTCTCCAACACCACAGTTCAAAAGCATCAATTCTTCGGTGCTCAGCCTTCTTCACAGTCCAACTCTCACATCCATACATGACCACAGGAAAAACCATAGCCTTGACTAGACGAACCTTTGTTGGCAAAGTAATGTCTCTGCTTTTGAATATGCTATCTAGGTTGGTCATAACTTTCCTTCCAAGGAGTAAGCGTCTTTTAATTTCATGGCTGCAGTCACCATCTGTAGTGATTTTGGAGCCCAAAAAAATAAAGTCTGACACTGTTTCCACTGTTTCCCCATCTATTTCCCATGAAGTGGTGGGACTGGATGCCATGATCTTCATTTTCTGAATGTTGAGCTTTAAGCCAACTTTTTCACTCTCCACTTTCACTTTCATTAAGAGGCTTTTGAGTTCCTCTTCACTTTCTGCCATAAGGGTGGTGTCATCTGCATATCTGAGGTTATTGATATTTCTTCCGGCAATCTTGACTCCAGCTTGTGTTTCTTCCAGTCCAGCGTTTCTCATGATGTACTCTGCATATAAGTTAAATAAACAGGGTGACAATATACAGCCTTGACAAACTCCTTTTCCTATTTGGAACCAGTCGTTGTTCCATGTCCAGTTCTAACTGTTGCTTCCTGACCTGCATACAAATTTCTCAAGAGGCAGATCAGGTGGTCTGGTATTCCCATCTCTTGAAGAATTTTCCACAGTTTATTGTGATCCACACAGAGCGTTTTTATGAATGGTTGTTAAAATTTTGTCCAAAGTTATTTCAGCATCTTTTGAGACAATCATGATTTTTCTTTTAGATACAATATGTGATATTAATAAAGATCTTAATTTTGAACCAATTTTGACTTCCTGGAATAAATCCCACCAGGTTATGTGCATCTGCTTGGTAATATTTTGTTACTTTTTATCATTAATCATGAATTAGGTTCATTTGCAGTTTTCTTTTTTGTACTGTCTTTACTTGGTTTACATATCAGTTTAATAGTTATTTCATTGAAAGAGCTATGGAGTTTTCCTTCCTTTCTAATTCTCTGGAATAATTTACTGAGCATTAGGACTCTCTGATCTTTGAGGGTTTTATAGAATTCCCCTGAAACTACCTGGGCCTGTTGCTTGTGGGGTAGTTTCTTAATAAAGATCTCTATTTCTTCCAAGGAAATTACTCTATTAATCTTTCTAAATAAAATGGGATGAATTTTGGTCAGATATAGTTTCCTAGGACGGAGAAGGCAATGGCACCCCACTCCAGTACTCTTGCCTGGAAAATCCCATGGATGAAGGAGCCTGGTGGGCTGCAGTCCATGGGGTTGCTACGAGTCGGACGCGACCGAGTGACTTCACTTTCACTTTCATGCATTGGAGAAGGAAATGGCAACCCACTCCAGTGTTCTTGCCTGGAGAATCCCAGGGACGGGGGAGCCTGGTGGGCTGCCATCTATCGGGTCCCACAGAGTCTGACATGACTGAAGAGACTTAGCGGCAGCAGCTGCAGCAGTTTCCTAGGAAATTATCCATTCCAGCTAGGTTTTCAATTTTATTTCCGAATAAATATGAGGTCTGCAAAAATAGTCTTTTATGATTTTTAAAAAATTTATTCTGTTGCTCCTTGTCATTTCTTATTTTGTGTATTAGTGCTCTCTCTTTTTTCTTGATGAAATTAGCTAATTGTTGGTCTATTTTGTTAATGTTTTCCCCATAGCAAGATTTTAACTTACTAAAAATGCTACTGTTTTTTAAATTCTCTGTCTCTTTAGGTTTTGATCATTACTGGAGGTCAGTCTAGTCAAGGCTATGGTTTTTCCAGTGGTCATGTATGGATGTGAGAGTTGGACTATAAAGAAAGCTGAGCGCCGAAGAATTGATGCTTTTGAACTGTGGTGTTGGAGAAGACTCTTGAGAGTCTCTTGGACTGCAAGGAGATCCAACCAGTCCATTCAAAAGGAGATCAGTCCTGGGTGTTCTTTGGAAGGACTGATGTTAAAGCTGAAACTCCAGTACTTTGGCCACCTCATGTGAAGAGTTGACTCATTGGAAAAGACTCTGATGCTGGGAGGGATTGGGGGCAGGAGGAGAAGGGGAATGACAGAGGATGAGATGGCTGGATGGCATCACTGACTCGATGGACATGAGTTTGAGTGAACTCTGGGAGTTGGTGATGGACAGGGAGGCCTGGCGTGCTGCAATTCATGGGGTCGCAAAGAATCGGACACGACTGAGCAACTGAACTGAACAGAACTGAGCTGGAGGTGAGTGGTGGGTATATGGAGGTTCATAGAGCATTCTGCATTTGTAGATGCTCAAAATTCTCCATAATAAAAATTAAAAAATTATATATACATATGGTATAAAATCAAGCAGTATATAAAAACTTATGATGGAAAGAACCATTCTACCAACCTACCCTGTCCATGGACCTTTAGCCCTACTTCTGTTGAATCACTTATGTTTTTATTTCTTTTGCTGTTTACCTCTATAATTAAACATAAATTTAAGATAAACATAAATTATTTAAGTATAATGAAATACTATGTTACAATTACTTTTCTTTATAGCTTTATCAACTTTAGACAATGTTTATGATTCTCTGCTAGGGAAGGTGAGGATTTAGCTAATTTATACTGGCCCACTTTACTCCCCTTTACCCAGTGGTTATGATCGTGGTTATGATTTTTAGTTTTTGTATTGGTTATCTCTGTAAATGAGAAATAATCTATTTATACATTTAATTTTCACCCCATTTCATCTTAGTGCCTTAAGTTCTATTTATAGGATGATGACAATACCACTTCTACCTTTATTTTCTCTTTTTCTCCTTCACATTTTGGCAATATTTTGACTTCTACATTGTTCAGGTTGCTTAAATACTGTTCTGCAACCATAATAAAATTTTCTTCAGTTTATTCATAGGATGACTTATAGGTGTTATACATTAAAATATTTTACAACATTTTGACTCTAAATACTGTTGAATGCCAGTTAAGCAGCATACTAGGAATGCATATCATTTCTTACTGGTCCAACATCATGTCCCTTGGGCATTCAAAGGAGAATATTCTGGGCACTGAAGTTAAATGAACTTCCTTTTTTTCTTTTTTTAAGGTGAGGCATCCTAAAGGAAATCAGTCCTGAATATTCACTGAAGGACCGATGCTGAAGCTGAAACTCCAATACTTTGGACACATCATGCGAAGAACTGACTCACTGGAAAAGACCCTGATGCTGGGAAAGATTGAAGGTGGGAGGAGAAGGGGACAAAAGAGAATGAGATGGTTGGTTGGCATCACCGACTCAATGGATATGAGTTTGAATAAACTCTGGGAGTTGGTGATGGACAGGGAGGCTTGGCATGCTGTAGTCCATGGGGTCGCAAAGAGTCAGACACAACTAAGCGACTGAACTGAAGATGAGGCTTTATTGGGGTCCTTTGAACTTCCTTTTCTTACTTTCCACCAGTTGTTTATAATCCTGTCATATTTTAGTTTGCATCATGTTTATATATGACTTCAGAGTTTTTTTTATTTTTCTTAGAGTTTCTAATTGCCTTTCTTCAGCTTAGAGTTTCTAACTGCCTTTCTTCAGCATTATGACACATAATGCTGCATATTCATTATATTCTTCAGTTCCCCTGTTCTTAAATATAAAAACTATTGCATGGATTCACTCCTCCCCTCCTAGCTCCTTCCCAGAGAAATCCCGTCTTCTCTATTCTGCAGTGGCTGCTCTTCAGTTGCCAACCTGGGACTTTATTTCACTTATTCTCTTAAGTGAATCCATTGTTTCCTGGATCTCATGCATTTCTTCTTGGTTTGTTTAATTTGCTATAGTATATATTCAAGTAACTCTCCAAGAAAACAGGAGATAAACTTTCTGAGTTTTTAAATGTCTTTATTCTAAACTCATATCTGATCTACAGCTTGGCAGGATATAGAAATCTGAGTTCAAACCCATTTCTCCAGGGTTGCCAATGAGAATGTAATACCACCCCAATTCTTATTCCTATTAGGGTGACCTGGTTTTTCTCTCTGGAGGATTTCAGTGGCTTTCTAAAATTTCAAGAGGACTTATGTGTGTCTTTTTAAAATTGTGTTTGCCACTCAGAGGCTCCTTTCAACCAAAAGACTTATATTCTGAATATTCTGGTTCTGTGGGCAGTGACTGGAGGGAACGTGAGAGCTGGGTTGGAGGGCCATATTCTGTTTTTGATCACATGATGGCCACACAGGCACGATGTGCTTCCCCAAGAAAGTAAACAGGAATCTGAAGGAGTCCCACTGGGTTTCTGCTCTTTGGACCCATCCTATCACTCCTGTGTTTCTAATTCTCTCCATCTTGTATTATTTATTTGATGATTCTGTATTACTTCTTTGATGATTTCCTTCTTTCCATTTCCCCTCTTCTTTCTCCCCTAGATTCCAGTTAGTGAGATGCTGAAATTCTTGCATCCAGTATCGTGCATCGAACCTGGACTGGCGACTTGTTTCATATATGATATTATACATATTTCAATGCCATTCTCCCAAATCATCCCACCCTCTCCCTCTCCCACAGAGTCCAAAAGACTGTTCTATACATCAGTGTCTCTTTTGCTGTCCCGTATACAGGGTTATTGTTACCATCTTTCTAAATTCCATATATATGCATTAGTATACTGTATTGGTGTTTTTCTTTCTGGCTTACTTCACTCTGTATAATAGTTGAATGGGTCCTTTATGTCGTCACTTCTGTCTATCTCTCTCTCTCTCTCTAACATGTGTGCATTTGCGTGCCCCAGAGACATCCTTAACTTTAGTTGCCAGGCCAAGAAATTCGCACAGCTCTTTCTTGTGTCAGCATCTAGTCTTGTCTTATATAATCTCTCTGAATATAGTAATTATTTTTTTAAAATGACTTTTTAAGAACAGTTTTAGCCTTACAGAAAAGTTGAGAAGATAGTGTCAAGTTCCCATATATCTGCACCCAGGTCTCTAATTATTAACATCTTACATTAGCATTTGTTATAACTAATAACCCAATATTGATACATTATTATTACCATTATTCAAGGCTATACTTAATTCACATTTCCTTAGTTGCTGCTGCTGCTGCTAAGTCGCTTCAGTCGTGTCTGACTCTGTGCGACCCCATAGATGGCAGCCCACCAGGCTCCCCCATCCCTGGGATTCTCCAGGCAAGAACACTGGAGTGGGTTGCCATTTCCTTCTCCAATGCATGAAAGTGAAAACTGAATGTCTTTTCTTCTATTCTAGCATCTCATATTACATTTAGTTGTTGTGCCTCCTTAGGCTCCTTTTGGCTTAGACAGTTTTTCAGACTTTCCTTGTTTCTGACGACCTTGATAGTTTTGACAAGTACTGGCCAGATACTATCTAGGATGTTCCTCTACTGAAATTTGTCTTAACATGCTCCAAGTGCAGTCCGGCTGCACTTTATATTTGGGAACCAGGTAAGCAGTCAAATGGTCAACTGCTCTGTACCCCAGCCTTCAGTGATTCCCCATTCCTAGTACTTCACATCAACTCTGCCAACTCTGAGTTCATAGCCTCCCTGGGAGATCCTAATGAGCAGAGTGGAACAGAGTAGCTCACTTCTCCACTGCAGCTCACTTCTCCCAGAGCCCCTTGCTCTGGGCTGTGGTCTCCTTTGCTTGCTTCCACTTTCTATCTTCAAGAAATACTAGATCTCCTGTACATTGATTTTTTTCCTCCTCTGTTCCTCTCTGACATTCCACTCACTTTCATTGGTTTATTCCTTTTAACATATCAATATTTATCTTCAGAGGAGTCTGGAAAAGAATGAGAGGGGTAGCAGTCTGTCCTCTTTTATGAGCAGATGCCACATATCCCATTTTTATATAAAAATAAAACTTCTTATATTTAAGGGAAGGAAGTAAAAATGTCCACTAATTTTGTTGTTTGTTCATAATTCTCTTGGCATAGCTTAGTTTATATTCCTGTCAAAGCTTTTATTAAAGTTTCTGATAAAACTCAGTCAGGGTAGTCCCCACAGGAAAAAGAATTCTCCCATATGAATCTTTCATGAAGCACCTAAATGAGTTGTGGGTAAGGGAACAAACCTAAATGAGTTGTGGGTAAGGGAACAAACAAGGGAATGGGAGGTGCCAGGGATGAGCAACAGAAAGATACTGTTACAATCCTTAGGGCCAAGGGACCAGGGAGGAACAGACCAACAGGAGCCCAGTAAGCACCACAACTGTGGAGAAGGGGCCTTGCCCCGTTAGCTGAATTATAGAGAAACATACAATTAGTATGCTGAAGCAAACAGTTGGGAAGACATGCTAACTTCTTTCTTCTCTGCCCTCCCACCTCCTGGCAGTGAGATCCACTGGCCAGACCAACTTGAAGCTAGTCAGCAAACGGAGTGAAAAAGATGCAGTTTATAGGAGACAGAGTAGGGCCGGGAATGGATGAGTGGGTGAGGGTGAGGGGTGGCTGAAGAATTTACAGAAAACATAAATAGGAACACATAACATTGGGTTTTATACATGACGGTCTCGATTAAATGTGAAAAACTTAACAATCTTCATTCCCATGAATACTTTTTAAAGGGGAACAAAAACATATCGCAGAAGAGTTTAAGAATAATCAAAGCTATCATGCAGATTAAAATAAGCTCAAAACCCTGCACATAAAATAAATTACATCCAAACTTCATTTTCTGAACATGTATAACTGTTCCAACAATTAGAATCTGTCATACAGCGCTAGAAGTTAGGGTAGTGGTTCCCCTACAGTGGCAGGGACTGGCAGGGAGCAGGAAGTGTTTGGGGGTGCTGGTAGCGTTTGGTTTCTTCATCTGCGTGCTAGTTACACAGAAGTGCTCACATTGTGAAAATTAATTGATGCATCATGATTAGTGTGTTTTTATGTGTGTATATGTTGCAATTCAAAAGTCTAAAAGAAAAAATAATATGGTAGCCACAAATACAACTTAAAAAAAAACTAAAGTATGTCCATGTATCTTTCTGCCCTTTTTCAGGCATCCTTACTAACAGTCAACAAGGATTTACTAGAACAACTCAAAAAATGATGTGCATTCAACAGAAATGAAAGGCAGGCTTCAGCTTCAAGGAATTTGTGAACTACTTAGGAAAATGTAATATTTAGATATGGAATACATTAACAAGCAATGTACCAAGCTATGAAGAATGCTGTAATAAAAACAGATTCAATATTGGCATGCAACTGATTCTCATCAGAAGGCCTGGATATAAATATTCCCCCACTGGGCTCTTTCTGTTGGAGATCTCTTTCTCTTTAACCTTAATGAAGGTCAGCTTGATTAGCTAGGCCAAATGCCTGATTTCAGGAGGTGCTTCTGTGATTGCTGTGGGTGGGCACAGGGGGAGCCTAAGTAAGGCCTCTCTCTTCTGCTTCAGTGGGAGTAGCCCTGTTTCATCTGGGCTATAATATATATACTATTATCTGTTTTATACTATCTATTTATACTATTATCTGTATCAATTTTTACTTAACAAAAGAATTTTGCTGCTAAAATAAGCTTGGAAACCACTCGTCTAGAAATCTAATCTCTAAATTAGTATATCTCAATTGACATATCTTACAGTTGAAAAAATTTTAAAAGCTTCTGAAACTCTAAAAATAAAACCCATTTTAAAAGGAAATGAAAATTACCTGAAGTAAAGGAATAAAATCATCCTGTTCTAGAGAGCTGCAGCTGGGCTTTGCAAGAAGACAGATAAACTTAGAGGCATCATCATGATGGTTACTCAGCAACCTAGAAAAGAAATGACTGCTTAGGAAGATTGGTTACTGTGAACAGTGACCACAACATCAATAGTTGGGAATTTCAGTCTGGTCTGAAGGCCATTTAGGTCAAGAATCAAGTGCTTTCTTTTCAATGATTAAAAAAAAGGAAAAAATTCCATGCTGCTGATATTGTACAAGGGCCTTCTTAATTAAAGCTCAACAACAAGATGGTATATTATTTTTGTAGAATGCTTCTGAGACACCAAGTCAACTGAACTAATGCAGGTAAAAATACACGTGAAGAATGTCCATTCAGGTTAGCTCAGGGTATCTGGAACCAGAACTCCAGAGCTGCCCACAAGGAGGGAACACATCTGATGGACCACCATGTACCGCGTAAGGCATGAACTTCTGTTTGTCCAGGTTTGCAGACATTCAGGACCAACCTGAGGGGGCTTTTGAAATGAGACTTTGAAGGACCAGGCTTAAGAAAAAATGAAGGCGCTATTAAATCTTAAAGCTCTAAGAATTCCTCATATCCCGCTAATTGCTGGACGTTTCAATTTGGATGCTATACTCACATAGCAAAGTCAAAATAGTGAAAACCAAATTTAGAATCTTCTTCTCAAAGTCAGTTCTTTTCATGGATGTCTATTTTTGTCAATTGTGGTACCACTCCAAGTTATTTGGGCTTCAAAATTTGAAGTCATTTCAAACTTATTTCTCTTCCTTATTCTCCACATCCAGTTAGTCTCCAAACTTTCTTGCTTTTCTTCTTTAATCATTTATTGAATGCTAATTGTGTGCCAGATACTGTGTCTGGCCTTGTGTATATTTGGAATACAAAGAAAATAAGACATGGTGTTGTGCCCTGTAAGGAGCTTACAGTCCAGTGAGAGAGATACACCAATAAGATCATACTCCTGGATAATCTTATTAGAGAAATAATACATTCAGGGTGTCATGGAAAGACACAAGATGGCCAGTGAGATTCCCTGAAGAGTTGTGAAGTGGAAAAGGGGCTGCTGTGGGTCAAGAGAGCTGTTATACAGAGTGAAGTAAGCCAGAAAGAAAAACACCAATACAGTATACTAACGCATGTATATGGAATTTAGAAAGATGGTAACAATAACCCTGTATACGAGACAGCAAAAGAGACACTGATGTATAGAACAGTCTTTTGGACTCTGTGGGAGAGGGAGAGGGTGGGATGATTTGGGAGAATGGCATTGAAATATGTATAATATCATATATGAAATGAGTCGCCAGTCCAGGTTCGGTGCACAATACTGGATGCTTGGGGCTGGTACACTGGGACGACCCAGAGGGATGGTATGGGGAGGGAGGAGGGAGGAGGGTGCAGGATGGGGAACACATGTATACCTGTGGCGGATTCATTTTGATATATGGCAAAACCAATACAATATTGTAAAGTTAAAGGATAAAATTAAAAAAAGAAGAGGGCTGCATGTACAAATGCCTGGTATGAGAGTGCACAAATTATTTGGGCAACTGCAAGCACTGGAGGTGGGAAGGGAAGGGGACATGAGCATTAGGATCAGATCCTGGAGGCCCTTTCACATTCAGGTCCAGGTCAAGTCCAGGTCAAGAAGCCTGGACTTCCGCCTATTCACAGAAAAATTTTAACTTGGACAGGGAACATGATCAGATGTGTTTTTCATAAATACCAGGCAGAAGTTTGTCTAAGGGCTTGAGCAATAATACTGGCAGTGTGAGATGAAGAGAAAGGGGCAAATACAGCTGAAAATGAAAGGACATGATAGTTGAGTGGTGTGGAGGGGTACAAGTGGGGAAAGTCCATGATGACGTCCAGGTTTCTAGCCTGGACCACTAGTGCTTGGAATATAGGATGGGAACACATTTTAAACAACCATTTCTTCCCTCCTGTTTCCAGTTTACCATGAAGTCCAGGGTCTTCTTATTTCATGCTGAGACTTTCAGAAGGGAAGAAGGTCAAAACAGGCTTCAGTGTCCATCCAACCTCACATCACAGATAATTCATCATTCTAAAACATTCTTTGATTATATAATTCCCTTTTCCAAAAATGTTCAACAGTTTTTTACCACTTATGTGAGGAAATCTAGATATCTAAGTTTGGCATTTAAGGCCCTCTTCAATTAGGCTAGAGCCAGTATGCCTATCTCACCACTTTGCTAAACTGAAACGTCCACTCTGGGCAGCCGGCCTGACCCACTCTGCTCTGAGTGTGCCGTGTGCGTTCTTGCCTTAGTGCCATTTCTCATGCTGTTTCTCTCTCCTGGAAAACCACCTCTCCCAACTTTGCTATCTGAATACAGGTTATTCTTTAAGGTCCAGCTAATAACTCACCTCTTTCAAAAAGCCTTCTCTGATAGCTAAGTCCCTTACTGACCTTTGTACTATATTTAGTTTATGTGTATTACATATGCCATTGTACCATGGATTTCCTTCTATTTCTCTGGCACCTAAAGGGCAGGCAAAGTTATAGCTCTTTTTTTTTTTTTTTTCCTTTAGCACTAGAAACAGTGACTTTCATACTGAAGATTCTTAAAAAATGTTTGTGATCTGACCAACAGATATCCACTTAACTGATTCCATTTGTGATTATTAAAGCCATAGAACACTCTTTAAAGTTATTTTCCTTATCATTCTTCAGCATGCTTAAGGCTCCCAAAGTTAAATAAATACACGTTTCAGAAAGAGATCAGTGAAACAGGTGCTGATGGGAACCATCTCTTATGATTTGAACATGAGTGGGATGTTCAAAAAGCAGGGAGGTCTTTGGAAAATAGTGTTTTCATGAAGAAAGGATAGCAGCACTATGTACAAACTGCACAGATATACCAGATGAGAGATTCTGAGAGGGTGAAGTTAAGTCAGGTATGGCCTTTTGGTATTAGAAGCATGCAACAGAAAGAAAAGATGAATTATGATGTTCAGCCAGTGCTAGAGGCTGGTGAACTTCATTCGCCAGGAGAAAAAGACATAATAAAAGTCACGAAAACTGGAGAAAGAAGGTAAACATAGCTATTCTAAACTATCTTCCAGAGCTCTTAAGACGAAATGTTGTTTTGTTAATGAACAAATGACACTTTGACATGAAAAGGTAAGAAGTAAAGCATATAAAAGTTGGAGCAATATTACCGATTCTGAGAGGAGTTCTGTCACAAAGTTGGTAATCTAGGAACTCAAAACGAAATGCTGTGGAGCAATCTCTTTCCCCTAAAAATGTCTTGACTGTAGCAGAAACAGTTGTCAAAGAATAGAGAGGAAATGGGCAGCAGAACAGGGAAGGGATGGGGATCAGAGGCAGGGGAACAAAAGCCTGGTGAGGAGTTCACACTCAAAACACTCAGAAGAGGGCTCAGAAACCTCCACCCCATGAGCACTGGGACAGGAGGAAAATTATTTACTGTTATACTGTGACTTTTGTATTTGACTTTCCCCACAAGATTATATAGAGCCTATTACTGGGGTAAGTCAGCATGTGTATGTATATGCTGCTGCTAAGTCGCTTCAGTCGTGTCCGACTCTGTGCGACCCCATAGACGTCTGGCAGCCCACCAGGTTCCCCCGTCCCTGAGATTCTCCAGGCAAGAACACTGGAGTGGGTGTTTTATTTCTGTTATTTTTTTTTGTACTTGAAAGTCTTAATATGCTAAAGTTGGACCCAGGTCACTAAGCAAAGGGTAAAATTTGTAAAAAATTATAAAAATAAACACATGTCTTCTTCAAGGTAAGTGTGGTAATTCAAACCATCATGCTTAGTTGCTTAGTCTCCCAAAATAGCCCTACTTGGTGCTCCTTTAAAGCACCCTGGTTTTTAAAAGGCATTTTGAGCGCGCAAGAGAGGAGCTGCCACTAGAGGGCACTCCAGTCATTATAGTATCTGGCCAGAAAATAGAAAAAAAGACCTTACACTTATCTATTCATAGGATTTTTTTTTTTTTTTTAATGAAAAAAAGACAGGGACAGTTGCTCATGCTATATATTTCATAAGCAGTTTCCTGCAGTAATGGAAAATGAGGACTTGTGCTTCATGTCCTTTTTCCCCCTTTTGACTTTGCAGAAATCTCTTTTCCTTGGAGATAAAGTGAAAATGGGAAAAGGCAATGGCACCCCACTCCAGTACTCTTGCCTGGAAAATCTCATGGACGGAGGAACCTGGTGGGCTGCTGTCCATGGGGTCGCTAAGAGTCGGACACGACTGAGCAACTTCACTTTCACTTTTCTCTTTTATGCATTGGAGAAGGAAATGGCAACCCACCCCAGTGTTCTTGCCTGGAGAATCCCAGGGACGGGAGCCTGGTGGGCTGCCGTCTATGGGGTCGCACAGAGTCGGACACGACTGAAGTGACTTAGCAGCAAAGTGAAAGTGATTCATCTCAATAAAGAAATACAGGTGTTGTGGATGCTGCTGCTCTATCCACCAACATAAATGTCCACTCTATCTCAGTGACACAGTCTTAGGGCCAAAAAAACCTGGCTGTTACTATCCTTAACATTATAAAGTTAATTGTAGGTAAACAAGTTGATTACTAGTTTTCTTCTGCCACAGTCAGCTTCAGGCTCACCCAGACAGGGTCCTCGCATAGTGAAAATAACTTAGAATGCAAGCCCTTGTCTCTGGCTCTAATCATTTATAGAATGAGCTACTTCCTATTATTTATTTATTTTTGAATCTCCCAGGTTGTTCAAACTTTTATCTGAAACAATCACAACTCACTCTTGCTGCTTTCCCAGACTGTTAGAGGGGTTTTGCCAACAATGCTGAATTCAGGGGCTGAAGATACCCTGACAAGAGCTGTGTAACATCCCTGTTCTCTCTACCCTTTGTTCACACTCTACCTGAGGCCTTTTTTAGGGCCTGGCACCTACCCAGGGGAGAGAAGGTAGCTGAAAGCCAGAACATTACACATTTCAAGTTCTTCAATTCTGCTACTGTTATATGCTGCTTTAAAATAACAACAATAGTAACTAATAATAGACAAGCAGACCACCTCGCTGAAGTCCTGGCTTTACTGGTGGGGAAAGGAGAGGGAATCCTAGGCCTTCAGCTCTATTTTCTTCCCTCTGGTTTTAGGTGCCACAATAGCCAGAATGGAAAATACCATATATATATATATATTTTAAACTGGCTTACTTCTGCCTAATTAGTGCTTTTTTTGCTAATCCTGGACTCCAAGAAATTATTGTGCTTTTATTATTGCTTAACCATACACTGGAAAAAACTCCTTTTAGACTTCTATCCAGCTGTATCCTATTTGCAGTAGGAGAGAGGGAATGGTGACCATGGCCCTGACTTCTGGAGGGTCATTCCACTAGTGTATAAGGAGTGATTCTCCCATGGCCACTGCAGTCCTTGGGATCTGAACAACTTACAACTATTCCCTGCAACAGAATGATCAAAATTCATCTGGAAAGCATGAGGCACTTATAGCTTTTGGCTCTGGTGTGAACTGGTGGTCTTATTTCTCCTCATCACTTTGTCGTCGTGCAGTCACTTAGTCGTATCCGACTCTTTGCGGCTCCATGGACTGCAGCATGCCAGGTTGCCCTGTCCTTCACCGTCTCCCAGAGCTTGCTCAAACTCATGTCCACCGAGTTAGTGATGCCATCTATCTCATCCTCTGTCGTCCCCTTCTCCTCCTACCTTCAGTCATTCCCAGCATCAGGGTCTTTTCCAGTGAGTTGGTTCTTTGCATGATGTGGCCAAAGTATTGGAGATTCAGCTTCAGCATCAGTCCTTCCAATGAATATTCAGGATTGATTTCCTTTAGGACTGACTAGTTTGATCTCCTTGCAGTCCAAGGGACTCTCAAGAGTCTTCTCCAAAACCACAGTTCAAAAGCATCAATTCTTTGTCAGTCACCTTTCTTCATGGTAAAACTCTCACATCCATACAACCATTGGAAACATCACAGCTTTGACTAGAGGAACTTTTGTTGGCAAAGTAATGTCTCTGCTTTTTAATATGCTCTCTAGGTTTGTCATAGCTTTTCTTCCAAGCAGCGAGCGTCTTTTAATTTCATGGCTGTAGTCACCATCTGCAGTGATTTTGGAGTCCAAGAAAATAGTCTGTCACTGTTTCCATTGTTTCCCTATCTATTTGCTATGAAGTGATGGGACTGGATGCCATGATTTTTGTTTTTTGAATGTTCAGTTTTAAGCCAGCTTTTCCACTCTCCTGTTTCACTTTCATCAAGGGGCTCTTGAGTTCCTCTTCACTTTTTGTCATAAGGGTGGTGTAATCTACATATCTGAGCTATTGATGTTTCTCCCAAATCTTAATTTAAGCTTGTGCTTCATCCAACCTGGCATTTCCCATGATGTACTCTGCATAAAAGTTAAATAAGCAGGGTGACAATATACAGCCTTGACATTCCTTTCTCAGTTTGGAACCAGTCTGTTGTTCCATGTCAGGTTCTAACTGCTGCTTCTTGACCTGCATACAGATTTCTCAAGAGGCAGGTAAGGGTCTGGTATTCCTATCTCTTTAAGAATTTTTCCGCAGTTGGTTGTGATCCACACAGTCAAAGGCTTTAGTATAGTCAATGAAGCAGATGTTTTTCTGGAATTCTCTAGCTTTTTCTATAATCCAACAGATGTTGGCAATTTGATCTCTGGTTCCTCTGTCTTTTCTAAATCCAGCTTGAACATCTGCAAGTTCACAGTTCACGTACTGTTGAAGCCTAGCTTGGAATATTTTGAGCATTAATTTGCTAGCGTGTGAGATGAGTCCAATTGTGTGGTAGTTTGAACATTCTTTGGCATTGCCTTTCTTTGGGATTGGAATGAAAACTGACCTTTTCTAGTCCTGTGGCCACTGCTGAGTTTTCCAAATTTGCTGGCATACTGAGTGCATCACTTTAACAGCATCATCTTTTATGATTTGAAATAGCTCAGCTGGAATTTCAACACCTCCACTAGTTTTGTTTGTAGTGATGCTTCCTAAGGCCCACTTGACCTCACACTCCAGTATGTTTGGCTCTAGGTGAGTGATCACACCATCGTGGTTATCTGGGTCATAAAGATCTTTCCTGTGTAGTTCTTCTGCTACCTCTTCTTAATACCTTCTGTTTCTGTTAGGTCTATACTGTTTTTGTCCTTTATTGTGCCCATCCTTGCATGAAATGTTCCCTGGTATCTCTAACTTTCTTAAAGAGATCTCTAGTCTTTCCTATTCCTGATCACTTTAGTTCTATTGTGGTGCAAGAAGAACTTGGTGAACTCAACTTGTGGCTAGATTTTTCAAAATAAGAATATAGTTATTAATCACTTATGTTCTCAAGCATTTTACTAGTAAGGGCTTTGAGGTGGCAGGAAAGGATTAGGGAGGCCTTACAAATAGCTGTGAAAAGAAGAGAAGTGAAAAACAAAGGAGAAAAGGAAAGATATAAACATCTGAATGCAGAGTTCCAAAGAATAGCAAGAAGAGATAAGAAAGCCTTCTTCAGCAATCAATGCAAAGAAACAGAGGAAAACAACAGAATGGGAAAGACTAGGGATCTCTTCAAGAAAATCAGAGATACCAAAGGAACATTTCATGCAAAGATGAGCTCGATAAAGGACAGAGATGGTATGGACCTAACAGAAGCAGAAGATATTAAGAAGAGATGGCAAGAATACACAGAAGAACTGTACAAAAAAGATCTTCACGACCCAGATAATCACGATGGTGTGATCACTGACCTAGAGCCAGACACCCTGGAATGTGAAGTCAAGTGGGCCTTAGAAAGCATCACTACAAACAAAGCTAGTGGAGGTAATGGAATTCCAGTTGAGCTATTCCAAATCCTGAAAGACGATGCTGTGAAAGTGCTGCACTCAATATGCCAGCAAATGTGGAAAACTCAGCAGTGGCCACAGGACTGGAAAAGGTCAGTTTTCATTCCAATCCCAAAGAAAGGCAATGCCAAAGAATGCTCAAACTACCGCACAATTGCACTCATCTCACACGCTAGTAAAGTAATGCTCAAAATTCTCCAAGCCAGGCTTCAGCAATATGTGAACCATGAACTTCCTGATGTTCAAGCTGATTTTAGAAAAGGCAGAGGAACCAGAGATCAAATTGCCAATATCTGCTGGATCATGGAAAAAGCAAGAGAGTTCCAGAAAAACATCTATTTCTGCTTTATTGACTATGCCAAAGCCTTTGACTGTGTGGATCACAATAAACTGTGGAAAATTCTGAAAGAGATGGGAATACCAGACCACCTGATCTGCCTCTTGAGAAATTTGTATGCAGGTCAGGAAGCAACAGTTAGAACTCGACATGGAACAACAGACTGGTTCCAAATAGGAAAAGGAGTTCGTCAAGGCTGTATATTATCACCCTGTTTATTTAACTTATATACAGAGTACATCATGAGAAATGCTGGACTGGAAGAAACACAAACTGGAATCAAGATTGCCGGGAGAAATATCAATAACCTCAGATGTGCAGATGACACCACCCTTATGGCAGAAAGTGAAGAGGAACTCAAAAGCCTCTTGATGAAAGTGAAAGTAGAGAGTGAAAAAGTTGCCTTAAAGCTCAACATTCAGAAAACGAAGATCATGGCATCCGGTCCCACCACTTCATGGGAAATAGATGGGGAAACTGTGGAAACAGTGTCAGACTTTATTTTTTGGGCTCCAAAATCACTACAGATGGTGACTGCAGCCATGAAATTAAAAGACGCTTACTCCTTGGAAGGAAAGTTGTGACCAACCTAGATAGCATATTCAAAAGCAGAGACATTACTCTGCCAACAAAGGTTCATCTAGTCAAGGCTATGGTTTTTCCTGTGGTCATGTATGGATGTGAGAGTTGGACTGTGAAGAAGGCTGAGCACCGAAGAATTGACGCTTTTGAACTGTGGTGTTGGAGAAGACTCTTGAGAGTCCCTTGGACTGCAAGGAGATCCAACCAGTCCATTCTGAAGGAGATCAGCCCTGAGATTTCTTTGGAAGGAATGATGCTAAAGCTGAAACTCCAGTACTTTGGCCACCTCATACAAAGAGTTGACTCACTGGAAAAGATTCTGATGCTGGGAGGGATTGGGGGCAGGAGGAGAAGAGGATGACAGAGGATGAGATGGCTGGATGGCATCACTGACTCGATTGACGTGAGTCTCAGTGAACTCCGGGAGTTGGTGATGGACAGGGAGGCCTGGTGTGCTGCCTCCAGAATGCCAGATTCATGGGGTCGCAAAGAGTCGGACATGACTGAGCGACTGATCTGATCTGATCTGAAGTTGAGTTTTGCTGCTATTATATGCTGATTTTAAATAACAATGATGATAGTGATGGCAGGTGAACAGCATTTCCCAGTAGTTCATCAGGAAGGGTATCCAGCCCAGAAAGTAAGAGCAACATACTTAGAGAAGGCTGATGGGTTAAAAGAGGTAGAAGGGGCAAGCTATAACATTCCCTTAAATTGTGCATAAATATATCAAGAAATAATTTCTAAAGAAAGAAGGCAGAAAAAAGAAAAGAGAGAAGCAAGTTGGATTTAAATTCAAGAGAACTTGTCAGGATATTAAAATCCAGGAGTATCTTTATAAATATACTAACCCTTTGTTCCTTAACTGGAGCTTTCAAAAAGTAATGACTAAAATCTATTAGAATTCAGTTATTTTTTAAAAGAAAGATCTTTATTTATTTTCGGCCATGCAGCATGTGGGAATCCTAACTCTCGACCAGGGATGGAACCAGAGGCCCCTGGGTTAGAAGCACAGAGTCTTAACCACTGGACCACCAGGGAAGTCCCAGAATTCAGTTATTTTTAATAAATCAACTGGATACAATTCTAAATTGGATCAGATGAGAATGAAAGCATGTGACACGTATGATTTGCTCCCCTTAAAGGAACACTTATGTCACTGCTGTAAGAGTCCAATCCTAAGACTCAAATTGTTAACAAGTGAAACTAAGAAACTATCAAATAGTTATTAAACAAGTAGTTTTGGAGATCTGCTTTAACGATCAGAGACATGTAAGATAAAGGCTTAGGGAAAGAATTTGTTTGTGGGCATAAAAAGTTGTCAATCATTGAATTTTACTTGCTGAAACAAAGGGTAAGAGGGAAATTAACGAATGAGTAAAGTTAGTGTCCTTTATAAAGCATGTCACGAGGGCCAGATAATTCCTTGCCCAGCCCGAGTAGCTGCTCTCTTACTTACTTTCTCCATATGGTGATGAATGACTGTGCTGACACAAATCCTGTCCTCTCTCCCCCTGCAGCCCTGAACATGGGGGCTTTCCAATAAAGAGGACAGCCGCAGGCCTGCAAATAAAACACAAATGCAGTGTGAGCCAAGGGGCAGTGAAGAGATGGCATGGCCATAGAAAGGGCCTTTGTGGCTTTTACCCTTCAGGCCACAGTGGACAGAAGGGGACCTGGGGGAGCAAAACTGGGATGGAGCAGATACATCAGCTGGGGCAGATTCAGCGATCAGGGGGAAAACAAAACAAGAGGATGACATGTGTCACGAAGAAGATGAATATCCATCTGCCTTTTCTTAAAGTACATTTATAGTGATGTTTCTTTCCCGTAAATTTTATAGTTAAAGCAACCAATCTCCCTCCCTTCCTACCACTCTTACATCACGTACTTTCTACTTTTAGAAAGAAAAATAAGTGACTGAATGTCATGGTTGTGTAAATGGCCTCCCTTCCTATGGGAGAAAAATACAGCCACCTTTACTACCCAGTCACTTGGTATCAATACGCTCTCTCTCTCCTTTTCTCCTTTGCTTACTGTGTTATTAGGCCCCAGGTTCAAGGAGAAACTGAAAAGCCTGGACTGTTTTAGAAAACAGCTATAAATCTATTTAAATGGTTACAATTCAGGTGAAAGATGGGAGGCAAAAATTAAAATGCTATCATTTATTTATATATCAGAACATATCACCAATGACAACATATTATAACAGCCTTAGAAAGAACTAAAATACAACATCCTAAAAGGTAATGATTTTCTTCTCAATAAAAAACCTTTTTCTTCCAATTAAGAAAAATGTACACCTGTGGTGGATTCATGTCAAGGTATGGCAAAACCAATACAATATTGTAAAGAAATTAGCCTCCAATTAAAATAAATGAATTTATATTAAAAATAAGAAGAAAGAAAAATTATTCTTATCCTTTTATAAGAAATAATTCATACCAAATTTACCTGCTTTTTTTTCTAGAGGGAAAATTCTTCCAAGTATTAATATCTAAATATTAGCAGAAAAATAATCTCTACATGTTCCCAATTTTGTATACACACATAAAACGTATTCCCAAATTAGAAGCTCTTCAAAGAGTCACATCTTATTACTGGATAAAGATATTCTTAATAGATATAGGACTATTGAGCCTTATTCTACAAAGGGAAGCTTCTCCTCTGGTAGATGACTAGGTGTGAATCCATATTAGGCTGAGGTGAAACTGCTCCTGATGTGGGGCCTCTGTGCATAGGGGATCCTACAGAAGCCTGAACAGTACTTCATCTGAGATTAGTTATGCTGAGAGAATGCCCAGGACTGCTGGGTTCATGTCAGAGATGAGGACATGGATGATGAGATTCAAGCCAAGGGCGGTAAGTAAGTACAGGGCAGCAATAAGAGATTGCTTCTGCCAGGGCCACCCAATCACATTCTGCAAGCAGGGTGGAATTTAAAATTTCCTAAGTCCAGAGGTCAAATACCTCCACTGAGGTCAAGAAGGAGGGAAAGGTGTTGCTTAGCAACCAAATGGATTTTGTTTATTGTGTAAATTATGATTGCCAAGGTACAAAGATCACAATTAATATACTTTGGGTGGTTACTGTCAAATCCACTTTCCCCAATCCCAAGCCTCCCTTTCATGAGGAATGGTAGTATGCCAAGAAAATGCTCTTATATGTGATAGGCTATTGGCAACTGCCTGGAAAATTAAAAGAACAGCTTGTATTATGGAGGTGGTGGTGCAGAGCCACAAAAAGAGAGAGAAAATACAGAGAGAGACTGGGTGGGACTGGCTTGCCAAAGTACTTGAAGCTCCCAACATTAGAGTCACTACAGATTTTTCAGAATTGGAAGGGATCAGGAATCATCTAGCTCATCCTTGGGAAGTGGTCACCAGCTCAGCTGAAACACGTTCAGGACCTGTGCACTTACCATCCTGTGGGACTACGTCCACTATTAAACCACTTTCATTTCCTTGGATTATGATTTTTATTCAGAAGACTTTGTTAAAATGTACATGTCAGCTCATAAAGAGTAGCAAATCACTGGGATTAACATTTACAAATTTATTATGGAGAACAGTGTGGAGATTCCTTAAAAAACTGGAAATAGAACTGCCATATGACCCAGCAATCCCACTGCTGGGCATACACACTGAGGAAACCAGAATTGAAAGAGATATGTGTACCCCAATCTTCATCACAGCACTGTTTATAATAGCCAGGACATGGAAGCAACCTAGATGTCCATCAGCAGACAAATGGATAAGAAAGCTGTGGTACATGTACAGAATGGAGTATTACTCAGCCATTAAAAAGAATGCATTTGAATCAGTTCTAATGAGGTGGATGAAACTGGAGCCTATTATATAGAGTGAAGTAAGCCAGAAAGAAAAACACCAATACAGTATACTAACACATATTTATGGAATCTAGAAAGATGGTAACGATAACTCTGTATGTGAGACAGCAAAAGAGTATAGAACAGTTGTACAGAACAGTCTTATGGACTCTGTGGGAGAGGGCGAGGGTGGGATGATTTGGGAGAATGGCATTGAAACATGTATATTATCATATGTGAAACGAATCGCCAGTCCAGGTTTGATGCATGAGACAGGGTGCTCAGGGCTGGTGCACTGGGATGACCCAGAGAGATGCGATGGGGAAGGAGGTGGGAGGGGGGTTCAGGATGGGAACACATGTACACCCGTGGTGGATTCATGTCAATGTATGGCAAAACCAATACAATATTGTAAAGTAATTAGCCTCCAATTAAAATAAATAAAGTAATATAAAAAAACACAAAAACAAATTTATTATAACCCAAAGGCAGAAACCTAAGAGATACGGTACTGAGTAGATACATTTTGAAGTGGGTGTGAAAGGACTGACCTATTTTTCTTGTAGTGGGACACCCCGAGTAGTCAAGGGTTGAGCAGCATGAAGGTATCAAGCCCTTGGAGAAAATACTAAATGCAAAAACGAGAAGGGCAGTGGATGGCAAGGGCTGCAGATATTACACTTTGACTGTCTTTTAAAAATGTAGGTATTTCTCTGGTGGTCCAGTGGTTATGAATCCATCTTCCAACGTAGGGGACTTGGGTTTGACCCCTGGCTGGGAAAATAAGATCTCACATGATGTGGGGCAACCAAGCCCACGCACCACAATGAAAGAAGCCCCCATGTGCGACAACTAGGGAAAGCCTGTATGCCCCAAGGAAGACCCTGCACAGCCAAAATAAAATAAGTTAATAAATAAAAACTGCTCTGAAATCAGAGAAAATAAGTATACTTTCCCGCTATTTAAAAAATACATGTATGACTAGCCCGCATCTTCTTAAAAACAGAATTACGATAAAAGGAGCAAGATCAATACAAACCTAAAAAAAGTAAATAATACTAATCTGAGGGCAACAGAATAGAGACTTTTATAACAAAGGAGAGAATAAGCCCATGCCAAGACTCTTCACAAAGGAAGAGACAGGATGACAAGTGAAGAGGTACAGGACATGCTGAAAATGGGTTTAGGAAACAGGCTTAGAGAAGGCAAGTGTCAGTGTTGCTGGAGCCAAGAAAACTTGATTAACACCTATAATTTCATCTAAAAATGACCCAACAATATAAAGAACTAAACGCAAGTTGTCTAATGATATGTAGGAAGAGATGCTCGCCCAATAGTTGCAAGGTTCTTTAACAGTTTAAAATGTCTCGTGCTTGTTACTCAGTCCTGACATGACCCCATACAGGAGAGGGCAGGTATTCTTATTTCATTCTGCAGACAAAGAAATAAAGGTACCAAGAGGCTACTTGTAGGCCACAGGCAAGAGGGTTAAGCTGGTGCCATGTCAGCTAGTGAGAAGAGCTGGAGCGCTCTGTACAGTTCAGAAGATAGTTTCATTCTTCTCCCTCAAATTCTCCCTCTACTCCCTCAAGCCTGTCAGAGGCTAAAACTCAGTGGTGTCAAATACTTTCCTTGCTGTTGCTCAGTTTCTGTTCCTATGCTGCTTTTGTCCCTCTTAGATCATTCTCTATTCGTTTCTTCTCCATCACTTCATAAAGCTGTGGAAAAAAATACAAACTACACACTAAGAATTTAATCAGAAATGGAGATCAGTCTCTCCAAGGAGCTAGGACAGTCTGCAGAACAAAGAGTGGTGGAAAGGCTGGTGTAGTGAGTCCTAACAGACTGGCCATAGCCGAGAACAAGTTGGATTACATGGAACTAGCGAACTGGAAGACATGATTAAATAAATTTTTTAAAATAAATGATTTTAAGAATAAAGAGATAAAATCCAATAAAATGAGCTAATATAGTACTTGTGAGGTCATCATACACACATCCTCATCTTACACGCAATGTTAGTTCACTTTGCTACCTAAACTGACAATTAAGGTCTGAGGGCAATGAACACAAATGCTTGGCATCCCTGAATGGAATTTAGAACTATAGTCAAGCACAACTCAGGTTAATCAGGTATGTATGTCTATACTGGCTATTGTGCCACATGATAATTTGGTATAAACAGTAAATTATTATGTAAATGACTGTTACTATGGCTAAACAAGTTTCTATCTTTTTTTATAATTAAAAAATTTAGAGGGTGGGATGATTTGGGAGAATGGCATTGAAACATGTATAATATCATATATGAAACGAGTCGCCAGTCCAGGTTCGATGCACGATACTGGATGCTTGGAGCTGGTGCACTGGGACGACCCAGAGGGATGGTATGGGGAGGGAGGACGGAGGAGGGTTCAGGATGGGGAACACATGTATACCTGTGGTGGATTCATTTTGATATATGGCAAAACCAATACAGTATTGTAAAGTTAAAAAATAAAATAAAAATTTAAAAAAAATTTATTTTTGGCTGTGCTGGGTCTTTGTTGCTGCGAGCAGGGGCTACTCTCTAGTTGCGGTGCACAGGCTTCTCACTGTGGTAGGCTCTCCTGTTGTGAGCATGGGCTGTAGGCCATGTGGTTTCAATAGCTGTGTCTCTCAGGCTCTCAAGCAAAGGCTAAATAGTTTTGGCACACAGGCTTAGTTGCTCTGCAGCACGCGGGACCTTCCCGGATCGGGGATAGAACCTGTATATTGGCAGGTGGATTCTTTACCCCTGAGCCACCAGGGAAGACCCAGTTTTCTCTTTTTAAACTTCTCTATGTTGTCAGCTATAACACTGGCAGTTTTTCCTGATGCCACCTACAGATAGATCCTCACTGTCTGTGAACAGGAAAGTCCTCCCTCTGACTCCCCAGCACCAACCCCTTCCCTGACCTGACTACACTCTTTTCCTACACTCCCCGTGACCACGTGGAGTCCTCAGGCTCCCTGCTGTCCTCTGACTGTGCGTTCACTGTGGAGTGCTGGCGGGCCACTGAGCCACAGGCAGGGAGCCAGGTGGGAGCACCAGAGCAGGAGGGTGGAGGCAGCATGCAGGAAAGCTCCTCAGGCAGAGGCTGGGAATATTCAAGAGGACGAAGGTTGACCTGAGACCTTCAAGACAGAGCAGGCTGCAGGTCTCTGACAGTGAGGCACTGATCCCTTGGATTGGCTCTCCAGATATGGGGAGCCCAGCACAGCACAAGGAAATATCACGGTGCTCAATCTGCAGTTTCTCCCGCTTGTTTGCTCAAACTTGTTCAAGAAGCCTCCTGCCTCTCTTACGCAAACCATTGCCATGTTAGACACACCCTGTTTGGCATTTATGTGATTAACATGTTATCTTCAAATGCAGATTTAATTCATCTCTGCTAAATTCTCTCTCTTGGATTTAGGTTCAACATTCCAGCCCATTCAGATAATTTACCACCTTGATTCATAATAAAATAGTCATCTCTCAAAGCATGGGGTAAAAAATTGCAAATGCCCTGAAGAGCTTATAATTTATTTGAGTGGATACTGCTTAGTAGGAGTGGCTGATTTCACATTAGCCCACTTCAGGGGAGATAAGGTAGAAACAGCATGATGCAGGAGTCAGAGGACATGTCTCTTGACATGTACAAACTGTGACCTCAGGTACATACTTGTGGGATATCAGTTTCCTCATGTTACAATAGAGTGGAAATAGGTGAGATCTTATTTCTAGAATGAAAGAGTTAGTTTTTCACTAGAAACACCTAAGGTGTCAACAAGAAAGCAAGACTGGGGGATGATGAAAAAAGGAGTAAAAAAAATAAAGAATTCTTTTTCATTTTCTTGAAAATCACTCTACTTACAAATTAACAGCAGTAACAAATGTTCTGGGGTTAGAAGTAGGAAAGCAGAGGGGGCATGACAGGGCAGAGCCTTAGAGAATGGTGATGTGGGAGTGGACAGTAGAAGTCCATTTTGGAGGGGAGAAGCATGAAAGCCCAGATGTAGAGGCAGGCACAGGTGGTCAGGCGGATACAAGGAATAGTAGTGTGGATTTTACCCACAAAAGTGGTAGTTTTCAAACTTTTAAATATGCTTCCTGAAGACAGAGATAGTGTTCCGAGTAGAAGGGTGCATGGGGCCTTGGGAACTCCCTCTTGGTGTCTCCTTGCCCACATGCAGCCCTTACCCTGCTAACCCCTCTGTCTCTTGAAGCACAGCTGGAGACCACTGCTAAATCCTGAGGTTGGATCTGACTCTTCAGAATAGTGTATGTGCATGACCAAAACAGAACCCAAACGAAATAAAGCATCCTATAGTTCAGGGGTCCCCAAACCCTGGTACTGGTCCTTAGCCTGTTAGGAACTGGGCTGCACAGCAGGTGGTGAGCAGCAGGCAGGCAAAATTTCATCTGCGGCTCCCCACCACTTGTGTTACTGCCTAAACCATCCCTCCCTCACCCCCTTGTTCCATGGAAAAATTGTCTTCTGTATGAAATCGGTCCCTGGTGCCAAACAGGTTGGGGACTGCTGCTATAGATGGTAGGAATCCTTGCATTTTGCTGAGCTGGGGAATGACATGAACAAATATAAACTGGTGGTTATGCTCAGTATTAACTGTTCTAGGAGGAGGCTGGAAGTGCAGAATCCAGTTACCGAAGGTGCTACAGTAGTCCAAGGGTTAGGGACTAAGAGCTCAAATTAGAAGCAGCTGGATGTATTGAAAAGTATCAAAGACTTGCAATAACAAATCCATCTATTTCTGAGAAGAATCCCAGCATTGAGTTCGCCTAATAGTTCCTTGTCTGGCTTCAGGGCAAGGAATTATGATCAACGAATGAGAATAAAAAAAGAGATTTGTATTCAACAAGGGGATTTTTTCTAACAAGTAAAGCTATTTAATGATGGAACAGGCTGCTTGGCAACGGAGTGAGTCTCCTGTCACTGAAGGCACTCAAGCAGGAAATTTATGTTTTGGTGATGCCATGAATGAAATTCCCATATTAAATGGGAGGTTGGACTGGGAGACCACTAGGGTTTTTTTCAAATTGTACCACAGCTAATATATCAGTATCAAATATATTTTTTTCAATGTGGAAAAAAAACCCTTCTATACATGCTTCAAAATAGAGAGCAAGGAGGCAGTAAAGAGAGGGAGATTGGGATAGCTAGAAAAAGTGAGATTATACATCATTTAGTAGTTACATTACCTTTGCAATTTTTCCCATTTCATAAACATCTGCTTTCTGATCTTCAATATCCATGAAAGCAGCTTCAATTCTGCTTAGAGTTTGTTCATGATTACTGCAGGCATCAGGGAGTCCTTCAGGAAAGTAGAACCGTGGAATGTTGATGGATAATGTTGCACTCACAACATTATTCACGTGAGGAACAGGGGAGGGAGGTCGGGGGCTACTTGGAAAGGGGGCTGGAGGTGGAAGTGGTGTTCCAGGTTTCTTTTCTGGTTTATTTTGAATCTGTAAGGAAAATATGAGACACAAGAATTCTAAACAGTATGTATGACTAGAAAATCCTCACCAGTAATAGGAAGTTAAATAGAAGGAGTATAGATGAAGAGCTCACTCTACTCGAGGGGGCAGGCATGCTCTGAGGGAATGCTTTTCTACACTGAATCAATCGATATATTACTTATCTGCCAATACCTGAATTTACACAGATCTGTGCTTAAAAAGTCCTACAGTATGTTTTCCACGAGGATGTGGAAGAGTGATGTCAGCTGATATATTAAAGGATCTCCAGGTGAATTCTCAGTCTGTTGGACCTGGATTAGTAAATTCTTCTTGGAGACTGTTTTTGGTCTTTCTGTACATTTTGACCTGTCCTTCAACAGGCAGATAGAATGAGTTCCCTTTAAATATGTAGATCTAAAATATATTGTGTGTGTGGGTCCTTCTACCTTTTTCCTTGGTTTGGCTTTATCTAGGTAGAATCATTCCAAGTGTCTGAGCAGAGAAAGTCTTTGTTAAGAAAATTAAAGCATTTTAGTTTTAGAATATCTTCTCCCAGGCTCATTTACTTTCAACCAGGGGCATGCCATTTTTTCTGAGATGCACATTTCTCTCATTCCTGGTAGACCCCAATAGGCAAAGATCATGGTTATTAACTTCACCATGGCCAAACCCTCTTTACAGTTTATTAATTCATTAATAGTTTATATCATCCCTTTTCCCAAAAGGACCTGAGGTGGTAAACCATAAAGAGACACAGAAAGGACAGTTTAAAAAAGTGGGGGCAATGGGGAGACTAAGATTATCCATGATTTAGGGAAAGGGGTGGGGAGATACATTACTATTCAGGTAAAAGTTTAGTTTACCAATGAAGACTAAATTTAGTTCTGAGATTCCTAGCAGAAAAAGCAAAAAAGATTTCATGAAGATTTTCAGAGATTAATTTCTATTCTTAATTTTGACCAAATTATCTATCAAAGCTCATGAGCATGGTACTATTAGATGCTACATAAAGTATGAAAAATGGATATGACTGTTGACTAGCTAAATTTATTTTAAATTCCCTGTGAACTCAAAATATTACTCCACTGTTCATCTTTCTTAAACTATGTCCTAACGCCATTCCTAAAGTCTGAACAATGGTTTATCAGTACGAAGCAGATCTGAATGTCATATTCCCTTCTGACATGTGGACTTATAATGTGCTTTTTAAATTCAGGGTAAAATTTTTAGCTACCTTTGAAAAGCATGAGTATTACAGGAAGATAGGCTTCATTCACATAAATATGTGATAAGTATGATTTAATCTCCTACTTTTGTTAAACATGGCCCATTTTTCATGTTAATATCTGACATTAACACAGAGTAGAGTCTGCTCATATATTAACACTATTAAGGATATGAAGGTCGGTTGTCACACCAAGACTTTACTGCAGTACAAGGATATTACCCATATAAAGCAATAGTCAAGGAAGAAGTGGCAGAGGGAAGTGATGCCAATGAAATACGAAAAACTTAACAAAAAACAGTGATGGGTTACTAGCTCTGTGACCTCAGGACCGTTACTTAACCTTTCAGAATTTCAGTAATAAAATAGATTATAACCCCTTCTTCTTGGAAGGTTGTTGTGAGGATTAAAGGAAATTACAGGATGTAACACAGGGAAACGGCTCAAAGATGCCAAAGGATGGGGTTCTCAAAAGATTAAACATAACGTGGCATGGTCTTTCAGCTTCAATAACAAATAAGATAATAATTTACACTTGTAAGGCAATTTAAAGTTTACACAGTACTTTCAAGTCAACAAACTGATAATCTATTCTAAGTAATATTTCTCTCTGCCTTGGTGCTAAACCCGCAACTATTATTACACAGTCCTATGAGTCAATAACAGAAGAAACCATTCTTAAATTTCTAAAATAAGGCATATAATTCTTCAGCAGCTTTACTTAGGTCATTTGTATTAAGTGTCATTTCCTTTCTATTATTCTAAAATTCTAAAGAGATTTGTGAGACTACAAGCATACAATTGTCAAAAGTCTTTTTTGTTTCCCCAAAATGTTGCCCACAGTGTGACAGCCAGGGCAGTTATGGATAACTTCAGGGCAGTTATAACCATAGGATTAAGGCCACAGTCCCAGTGGAGATGCAACTCACTAGTCTAGTGAACACACACTACTGGAGAAGGTTTAGAGCAAGCCTTTCATTGTTTTTGCTTTTGCTTTGACAGAAGTAAGTGACATTCAGAACAAACCCAGGCCATCTGTCAAAGTTTTAATTTGAATAGGAAAATATTCAATTATATAATAGCCTACCTTGCTTTCCTCAGTGTACTTAACGTAGAGCAGTTCACTAATAGGCAAGTATTTATTAATTCACTGTGTAATTCCATATTTAATAAAACTGATATTAACATTTAAAGGGAAAAGAAAAAGAATGCATTTATTCTGAACTTTTCAGGTATACTGATTTACTTTTTACTGAGTTCAATAGGAGACGTATAATTTAATCCTTAAAGGAGTTTAATAAAACTGACACTTTACAACATTACAGACTAAAACAGTAATATAAAGTTTGTCAGATTTACTAAGTTTAGCATCTGCCCACTTTGATAAAACTTTTTCATTCATATCTAGGATTACAAGAGAATTAAAAGAGATAAAGAGAATTAGCTGTGCAAAGCATCTCAGCTCTCCAGAACCTTACAGTATCATTTAGGCAGTCATTCTGGACAGAACCGTAACGCTATTATGTTAGTGTAGCATTTCCAATATTTGACCATTTTTTACCTGTTTTTAAAAAAGCAATTTCACATGGTTCAGTCAAATAATCTGAAATTAGTGTAGGTCAGAATAACTATGAAACTGTGGTTTCTTGCTGGATTCTGGATGCCCGTCATGATATGGCTCACAATTTGTACTGTATTCAATGCCAGGCAACTTGTTTCGTGAGATACTAGACCTATGGTTGTGAGCAAGTAAGCCTGGTCTCTGCAGACAGAAATGACTCAACCTCACAGCTGAGGGAAGACATTCTTTTACAACCCAGAAGTAACTGCCATGCTTTATTACCTATACACAGTATATCATACACACACAACTGCTGATATATGTAAAAATAGTCTTTTCAAAAAACCATGATTATTAGCATCAATATTCCTTTTTAAAAAAGATTACAGATGTATGCATGTTAAAACAAATTTAGTCTACTGATTCAAAGTGCAAACAGGCTTTTAATATGGAAATTCTAATTTCTCAAAGATATTTTTATGAAAAATTCTAAAGTACAAAATATTTGTTAAGTTGTATTTATTGTCTCTAAAACTGGATTCTCTCTCTACAAGAGAAAAATGTGAGTACTGTACTTCAGGTCCAGAAGGTCTATTTTTAAACCTGTTGGAATCTCTCTACAAATAGCTTTCTGGAAATAGCTGAATAGAGGACACAGATTAATTCCTTGATCTAATATCAAGTGAGCTGTAAAATTATTTGTAAGTTAGTTCACTGGGTGGTTTTATTAGTAATAAAAATATTTTAAAAGAAACACCCAAGTTTCAAACCTGTGTCTGCTGAAATGACTTCAGCCGCTTCTTAAACCGTGACGGGAGAACAAAATCACAGCCCCTTGCCAGGAAAGCTAACTCTCCCCTTAAATCCGGGTCCCTTCGTAGAGATGTTTCCTTGATCATCATCTTTGAAAAGTGGATGTTTACTTAGCAACTGTCCAGCACACTTCTGAAGATAGTCAGATTTAATACGTTGTCAGTCTTGTCAGGTAGAAAGGTATTTTTTTCTTCTTTATCTCCCAAAGAAATTAAGTTCAAGCATTGTGCTCTCCCAGCCTCCAGGGACCACAATCCATGCTTGTACTGACATGCAGCTGGTTCCCAAGTAAAGCCTGTGGCTCCCAAGACCTGCTCATAATTTTCAAGTAAGAAACGGGCTGCAATGGGCCTGCTGCTCCGCGTAGGTAGCTTTATGTCAAATTGACCTGCCCATGTAGAGAATACAGAGCCTTCTGGGAAAGGAAGCACCCACTACTCTGCACACCAAAGTTAGAAACATTACAGCTGGACCTAAAAATAGTGACTTCTCAGATAAAGCTAACTTCTTAAACTCAAGAGTATATGAGGTGTCACCCCACATAAAACAGCTCCTGCTCAAGCCAGAAGAGAATGTGTAGAGGATTTTTGATTTTGTTACTTAATATTTTATGACAAAAAAAAAAAACATGCTGCACTTCAAATGTGAAACTATCATTTTAACTATCATTTTAATTTTAAAAAATTTCCTTATTAGGAGGGAAGCAAATATCCAACACCTTCTAGATATATCCACAGGATGTTTGGAGAAAAATATGGAGAAAAACACTTTTATCCTCAAATGGGAATATACAAAGAGATTTGTTACGTCTCAGATTTTAAAATTAAAAAAATTTTCTGGTTTGTTTGCAGAAGACTATCTTAGTGATCAAATATACTTTTCTGAAGTGATTCTAAATCTGGATACATTTGAAAATTTATTGTCAAAGAAAGTGACAGAATTCCAAAAGAAAGCAGATTTAGATGCAGAGAGGTGAATGAAATTTGGCTATAGTAAAGGTACAAAAGATGATCACACAGCAGTGACATAACAGATCTTGAATTTGTGAGACTTGTTTTTCTTAAGAAGCTTTGAAGAATTCTCAGATTTAAAATATATTCTATTATTTTATCATCTATTGAATAGCTGCCTTAATTATTTACAAGTGAATCAAGTACTCAGTCATATTTAATATTCAGAATTCAATATTTATTTTCAATCACCCATATTTAAATCCATATTGATTTTCTACTAATTGAAAGTATAAATCAAATATTACCAAATAAACCCCCTAAACCAAAAAGAACTTATGATTCTCTTCTGCTGAACCTTTGTCTAATTAATGGGAATTAAATTCTTCAGTTTTGACAACATTTTGTAACATGTATATTTGGCTTATATATCTAAATCCATAGTTTTCAAATTTCTTAAGCTGTAGAATTCTCCCCTCATACAAAATCTTACCTGACAGTTTTTGGTATATATTCTGATTGAAAGAGGATTACACTGAAAGCATTGGGCTAATGCTTTAACCTGGGCCTTTCCTTTGTGCCCCCAATTTTCCTCATTTCAGGCTGACTCTTTGAGCTAGGTGGCTTCCCCTACACTCTTGTTTGTAATACTCTAATTCCTCCTTCATTATTTACCTCTAAATTAAAACATTTAATAAGTTTGTTATGAATGCAACTGGGTTTTTAGACTTGTGAAATAATGCTTTTTCGATTAAAATCACATCTTTGCTGTATTTCTCCCCTTCCCAATATCAACCTGTGGCTTTGGGGGGTGACTTTTCATCCCCTTCCTGAGAACACTCCTCAAATTATATACACATTAACCATCCTTCAAAATTCAACTCAAATTTTACCTATTTCATAAAGGATTACCTATTTAAGCCCCCTTACTGCAATTCTCTTAATAAAATACTGTAGAATCTTTCTTGAATGATTCCATTTATTCTCTGGATGAGCCAATGCTCTCTCTCCATTTCATCTATAAAAGAAAACCACCAATGCCCTGGACACACTGATTCATGGCTAACAGTTTAGTTTCTGTTATGCTCTCATGTGTCTTATCTCAGTAGCTGAGTTTAATGCTAAGAGCTAGTTGTACTCATTCCCACTTACTTATACTGGCTGTACTTTTCACAGTAATTATTCAATTCATAAACTAATGAGTGTGGAAAAAAGAGTTGATATTTTTATAATTGAGGGGAAGACTCTAAATTGAATATATAAGACTTAGTAAAGGCAAAAAACTACTGAAATTCTGTCACTGTAAAATTAAATTATTGGTGCGATAAAAGAAAAAAACATTAAAATCTAGACGGTATCTACATTCAAACTGTTTTACTGCTGACTTAAGTTCCTGGAAATAAGGGAACAAATGTACTAAGTATGATTTATTAAAGAAAGATGTCATGAAACTTCAATTTCCAACTATGACACTTATTTCCAAAGAAAAGACTTTGGCACTACATGAAAAGATCTGAATACTTGAAGTCTGAGTTAAAATAAAATGTTTAACATACACATTTTACAGAATACATAGAGTTTATGATGTCCTACTGAGTAACTACCCATAACCCAATCATGTTCAGGTAAATGGGCTTCTACTGTAATATTTTATAACCTGACAATATTTTCCAAGTGTCTAAACTCTTGAGGGTATGGTCAATTTTAAAGTCACTCAATCATTCAACAAATATTTTTCTGATGCTTTTAATATGCAGTTACTTTGCCAAGTGCTGAGGATATGAAGATAAAGAAGTGATCCTTTCTTCATTGCACCTAGCACAATCTCAGTTTGGAGCAAAGGACAATGAATACTTTCATTTCATTTACTTCTCATAAATCTTTTGAGTTTCAAAGTCAGAACAGTGGTTAAACGTCTGGCCTGCTATCCCTCTTAGGCAAGAAGAAAACATTTCTCTGTGTCTTTTGATGGCGAAATAAGCTCTAAGTTTTTATTTATCCAAGTGCTTTCCCAAATATTCAGAGGGGAGAAAAGGCCAGGTCCCCTAAAGGGAGTTAGGGAAGAAATGGTCTGTGGCAATGAGTTACTGATGGAGAAAGACTATTTTGAAATTTATTTGCCTTTATCTTATTTACTTGTGTTTCTATGTAAGTATACCTGCTTGGTTCTAGAAAGAATCTGAGAATGTGAGCTGGTTTCAAGAAGTATATGATAACTAGAACACAGCAGCAAAGAACATGGGTTTTAGAGTGACCTCTTCTTTACTGGGAAAGGGTCAAACATAAGGAATTTCACTATTAATTCAAACACAGCCTATAATCTACTCTCTTCTCTATTTTAATCACAGAGAAAAGTATACAACCCTTGAGGCTGGGTGCTGGAAGGGAAAAGCTGTTTCTAGGTGAGAGGTTTCCCTGGAGGGACTAAACAGAATGAGGAAGAACAGAAAACTATAGTTTATAAATTCAACTTGAAAAGATGGAAAGTTGGGCAGTTTTAATGGAAAGAGTGGACTGTAAGGGTCTTCCCAGTGTCCTTCTGGAATAAACCATGAGATATTCTCTCCTGCCCTCTGCAGCATACATGAAGTCTCTCATAGCAAGAGAGCTAGCCAACAGTAGGTGTCTCCTGCACAGCAACCTGCATCTCTTTTTTGGCCTGCAAATCATTCATGTGCATACACTACCTGAAGACCCAGGTTGTCCTGTCTGGACCACAGGCCAAACCTGGGTCTTCAGGGCAGCTGTGCTGACTAGAGGATGAGAAAAGACTGGTGCTCTCTTGTTCTGAGAACGACTGGGATAGATCAGGTGCTACCTCAAGATCCAGCTGCCTCAGCTGGGCTTCCTTTCCTATCTTATCATTCTATATATGTTCTCCCAGAGCAAACATGCTTGAATAAGGAGGATAACCTTTCTCAAAGAGAACAAGTTTGGTGGTGCGTTCTTGAGTTACAGGGTTTTACAGGCTGCCTGGCAGGGGTACATAGAAGAGAGGCTGATCTCTCTGAAATGACTCTAAAAACTAAAGAATTGTTTTAGGGTAGCCTCCAGTATATCAAGTGAGAAAAGATATTCCTTCATCGTGTCCTGAAATGACCTGCAGAACTGAGGCGTGAGTCCAGAAAGAGCTTGCATCCTGAAGGAGGGTGACAGTGGGAGGAGACAGAGGATAAAACTGTATATGACACCAACATATTCTGTTTTTGTAGAATTCACTTTTTGAAGCTTAGTTTGAAACTCAGGATGGATTTTCCAGAGCTTTCCAAATCCTTTCACGACTCTTTGCCCTTCCCCACCAGTTCTATGGGATGTTTTAAGAAAAGAAAAATGGGTTGATTACACAAGATAGAGAAAATTTTGAATACCTGATGAAGATGTAAATCACTTATTTTGAATTATATAAAACTGCTAAACAGTTAATGTTGTGTATGCAACATTTTGTCCTAAAATAAGTCTAGCTTTTATTTTACAAACCAACATGTAAAGTCAAACCAGCCTCAAATGAAGATGACTTTGGAGACTGAGAGAACAGCATCCACCAAGGTCTCAGAGTTAAGACCCGGTTGGAATAGACAATGCAGCAAAACCATCAACATCTGAGTGCAAGCCTGGAAATCAGCTCAGCTGTGAGGACCTGTGTTGAGGTGAAGATCAGAACCAGGTCCAGAAAGCAGCAGAGTCATTCTAAATTCACATCAAAAGATTTTGCTCATAAGATGCTACAGGAGAAAAAAAAGTTACATATTAAAGAGGAAGTTCTGCTACATGAGGAGGGTACTTCTGATTTTAAAAAGGAAGCTGCCTGTTTTGAAAAACTTGAAAATGCTAAATCAAAAGCCTTTCTGTCTACATGAAAACTTGTATGTGAATGTTCATAGTAGTGTTATTCACAGTAGCCAAAAAGTGGAAACAACCCAAATGGCCATCAGTTGATTGATGGATAAACAGAATGTGGTATATTCCTACAATGGGACATTATTTAACCATAAAAAGGAATGAAATACTGACACATACTACATGATGAACCTTTAAAGCATTTGCTAAGTGAAAGATGCCAGACACAAAAGACCACATATTGTATGATTCCATTTACATGAAATGTCCAAAATAGGCAAATTCATAGCGATGGAAAAATTAGTGATTGCCAGGGGCTGGTGGCTGGGGGGATGGGGAGTGACTGCTAATGAACACAAATTTTTTGTGAAGTGATGAAAATGTTCTGGAATTAGTGCTGATGGTTACATAATCTTGTTGAATATACTAAAAACCACCCCAGTACTCTTGCCTGGAAAATCCCATGGACGGAGGAGCCTGGTGGGCTGCAGTCCATGGGGTTGCGAAGAGTCGGACTCGACTGAGCGACTTCACTTTGACTTTTTACTTTCATGCACTGGAGAAGGAAATGGCAACCCACTCCAGTGTTCTTGCCTGGAGAATCCCAGGGACGGGGGACCCTGGTGGGCTGCCGTCTATGGGGTCGCACAGAGTCAGACACAACTGAAGTGACTTAGCAGAGCAGATACTAAAAACCTATGAATTATGCACTTGGTATGGTTGTATTTTATTAATGTATAAACATAAAGTGATATAATAAACATGACAGGGCATATAGTTGGTTCAGCTGATGTACAATATTATATGTTACAGGTGTACAATGTAGTGATTCTTAATCAGGCACTTTATTTTTTTAACTTTTAATTTTTGTATTGGAGTATAGCCAATTAACAATGCTGTGATAGGTTTCAGGTGGACAGCAAAGGGACTCAGCCGTACATATTGAATTAAGCACTTTTAAAAGGGTAAATTTTATACTATTATATTTCAATTTTAAAAAGTCTTTCTCATCTTGGCTCTAACTGGCAAAGCAGTTATTAATTTAAAAAAAAGGTATAATAACTTGGAATCACAGACTTTGCTTAAAATATCATCATAAAGCTTTAACACAGAAAACTGATTATAAGCCAATTAGTTAATTACTCTTAATCCTAAATTTTTATATCCTCATTTATGCTCCAACTTGGTGTCTTTGCATTATTTAATAGCTTGCTCTGTTTTGCCAGTAACATTATTTACTCTTAAGTAATGAAGCACTGGAGTGGGGAATGTAGGCTGGGTGGCTGTGGTGATCTGTGGCTTCTTTGCTCCTCTAGCCTTAACTTCACTGGTTGCAGAAAAACAGGAGCAGATCTGATAAGCATTTCTATGTCTTGCTTCAACTGCCATCGAAATGATAGGAACACATTCCATGACCCATAAGACAAAGAACCCACAAATCTAGTATTTTTACCTCTCAGTGTTCCTAACACTTGGAGTAGATGTTCTTCTGGGATCTGGGGCAGGGAGAGATAATTAAGAACCTAAAATTATTACATATGATAATTCTTGGATGTCTACAACTTCTGGTTCCTAGAGTACTGTACTTTTTAGTCTGCCTTTCTTCTTCCTCAGTAATTACTTCAAGTAGAGACTGCTCATTACAGAGCATAAGAAATTCATTTTGGGCTCATAAATATGTCAGACAACTTAAGTTAGAAGGAATAGAGGGTTTCTAATCCACTGACACTGCCATGTTGAGTATCAGTGAACGCACAGTGGCAGTACTGTAACATACCTTGCCCCCCTAAATACCTTGCCCCGGTGTCTTTGTGGGGGGTGTGCATGTGTTCGGTTTCTCAGTAATTTGGGGTGAATTAAGAGATGTCAGAAGAGAAGGCTAGAATTGATGGTCAAAGACCCTAGGGATGATCTTTATGTTGCAAATATAATAGCTGATGGAGCTGTATCTCCTGCATGCCAAAGTGTCTTTTGAATGCCTGGTTTTAAAGAGGAGAGAACTGCGCATGTTTATCAGTTGATGGAATGATCAAAGGGAAAAAACTGATGACTGCAGGGGAGAAAGGGGCCGGGGCCTGAGAATATGTATTTCTATCCAGTTCCCAGGTGATGCTAATGCTGTTAGTTGGGAACTACACTTCTAAAGCTACTGACATAAAAACAGGACCAGAGAAGGACTAGCTAAAGAAGGGCAGACGACAAGCTCACTGAAGGAGAGATCAAAGAACTGAGAAGCTCATGGATTGGATGCCTCATCTACTGAAAACTCACAAGAATCTTGGCAAGTAGTATTGAAAAGGGTCAAACAGCCAGGAGCTAAAATCATCAAGGAAGGGACGTGGGGTTGGCAGATGACTACAATCAAGGAAAGGTAGGGCTTCCCTTGTGGCTCAGCTGGTAAAGAATTTGCCTGCAATGCTGGAGACCTGGGTTTGAGCCCTGGGTTGGGAAGATCCCCTGGAGGAGGGCATGTCAACCCACTCTAGATTCTTGCCTGGAAAATCCGGTGGACAGAGGAGCCTGGTGCGCTACAGTCCATGGGGTTGCAGAGTCGGACACGACTGAACAACTAAGCATGGTGGATAGTGAGTCTGATGACATTAGCTCAAAGCCGGGGGATGGTAGTTTCAGAGAAGCGGGAAAAAGAATAGTCTGGAAGTTGCAATGAAATGCAAGAACATTTACTGCTTCCTCCAGATCCAGTGAGACAGGGGTAGAGTGGGAAAGAAAAGAGTCGCCATTTCACATGGCTATAGTACCCCTGGGTGCCAGTGGTAAAGAACCTGCTTGCCAATGCAGGAGACGTAAGAGATTATGTGTTCAGTCCTTGGGTCAGAAAGATACCCTGGAGGAGGGCATGGCAACCCATTCTAGTATTCTTGCCTGAAGAATCCCATGGACAGAGGAGCCTGGAGGGTTACAGTCCATGGGGCCACAAAGAGTCGGACACCATGGAAGCGACTTAGCACACACCCTTAGGGACAGATGGGTTTCAGACAGAACAAGAGGGTAAAGGGAATGTTTAGAAGAGTTTGATGACCTAGGACATTTTGCCAGTGAATGATCAAGAGGGCACAGTGAAAGATTTCAGGGCTGGACTCAGAAACAGGATATACAAGAGCAGGGTGAGGAGGTGAGGTGAGTGGTTATGTGAACTCCTAGACTTCTGTGGTGACTGATGTAAACAGGGATGAAGGGCTATTGGATTAGTCCTGATCTTAAGGCAGAGAATAGTGAAGCTGTGTGCTGGGTAGGTCCATGAGGGGAACCACAGGCTGACCAGAAGCAATCTGAGTTCTGGGAGCTCCTTTCACTTCTGTTTTGGAGGCTGGGGAGGGCTATACATATCAGGAGTACCTGGATATCTGGGTCTCAGTCTTACTTCTATAAGAACATGTGTAATTTAGAGTGTATTTACCCCCCAATTTTTTGCATACACATAAACATACTAATTACAAAAAGGGATCACATTGGTGTATTTGTTTTACAATTTATATCTTTATCTTGACAATTGATGTGAATAATTAGAAAGGATGGAGATGCAACAGGACCTGATCTCAAAAGACATTAAAGGTGGAGGGGAAATAGCTGTTGAACTCATCCTGTAAATTTATATGTGCCATTGGCCAGATCTCTTTACTTTTATTAATCTCTGTGGTGGTTAAATGAAGTAGAAGGGAGAATAGTTTCTTGCTGTATTGATGAGTGCTTTGATTTCTATTCAAATATTTGCAGCACTGAACCCAAGAAACCGTCAGCACCTAAAGCTGAGGGAGAAGGAACATTTTCCCTCAATGATATGACTGCTCAGTCTTAATGAAGGTATGATACAAACCTAGAAAGTAAAAGAAGAATGCTTCAGAAGAAGCTTTTAATAAGATTCCAAAAGTGTGTTCTTCTATAATTTCATTTTCGTAATTATTCTACATTTAAACATATATGAAATTATACAATATAGTATCTAAACTTTGAAAAGACTCATAATATTAGATCATTAACCAAGGAAGGCTCTTGATTCCCCCTGGAATGATATGTGAAACACATATTACTGATCAGGGTCAGAAAGAAACAAAGAAAGTTCTAGTAACGGTGCAAATCCTACCCACCTTGAAAGATTTCTCTGACCCTCTTGGGCATCCAAAAACAGACCCAGAGGAGGGAGGAGGGAGGGGGGTCCAGGATGGGGAACACGGGTATACCTGTGGCGGATTCATGTTGATGTATGGCAAGAGCAATACAATACTGTAAAGTAATTAACCTCCAATTAAAATAAATAGATTTAGATTTTTTTAAAAAATGCTATACTGAAGGTAAGTGGCCAGAAAAGTTCTTTTCCAAGCTAAATCTGTTGGGATGAAGGTGGGACTTCTAAGACGGGGAAAAGGAATTTTCAGGATTTAAATAAACAGCTCATATGTGGAGGTACTACAATAGGGCTTGAGGGTGAAGTGGTGAATAAGAGAGTGCCTACAGTCTACAATCAAAACACTTTCATCCTGTGATAAGGTAAAATGATCTATACTCTTAATGGGGTTCTCCCCTCTAGTCAGGGGAGGTGATAGGATTTTCCCCAGAACTCCATAGGTTTTTAGGTGTTACAAGCTAGAGGAATTAAGAGGCTACAGGTCTGGGTGAGATCTGAGTCTTGCTGAGGCACCAGCCTCAAGTCCTAGAAGGGAACCAGTTGTCAGGTTCTTTTGCGTGCATCTTTGAGAAGCCAAGGGCCAGGAAAGAGATGGCCTTCAGGCAAGAGAGCACAGTTTCTACTTGAGAAGCAGGCAAACCAGACAAGCAAAAATCCCTTCATTTGATTATCCATTCACTTATTTGTTTATTCATTCAATAAATACTTATTTAATGCTACCATTTGTTAAATAAAGGCCAATGGAGGATAGTGCCAGGCAAAGAAACTTGAAAGGGACTCATAAATCTCTCTGCATGTGCTTATTTTAATATTTCATTTTTATTAGGTAGGTTTGGGAGCTGGAGATTATAATTTTGGAGCCTGAAGTGGTAAAAGAGAAGATGATATGAATCAGGGTGTCAGATAAGACTGTCTGCTTGAAGTGTGACTTAAAACCTGCAAAAAACAATGGGAACTACCCATCCAACCCTTTACTTTATTAGCATGAGTCCTATCAACTATCAACTTAGAATTTTAAATAAGATAAGCAAAGCAGCCTGATATTTTCTTTTATACTCTCTAGGAAGGAGAGTTCTGTTAAGCCAATTTGACTTACTCTTAATCATCAAGATTAGACTACCAAAGAGCTTGGGTTTGAAATAATGGATTTATGATCTAGCCATCTAGCCTCCCTTACTGGATTCCCCAAGGACCAAAAACTTCTATTTGTAAGATAGATGGAGAAGGTTAACATGGACCACAGCCTTGTATAACTCAATGAAACTATGAGCCATGCCGTGTAGGGCCACCCAAGACAGATGGGTCATGGTGGAGAGTTCTGACAAAACACGGTCCACTGGAGAAGGGAATGGCAAACCACTTCAGTATTCTTGCCTTGAAGATCCCATGAACAGTATGAACAGGCAAAAAGATAGGACACTGAAAGATGAATTCCACAGCTTGGTAGGTGCCCAATATGCCACTGGAGAACAGTGGAGAAACAACTCCAGAATGAAGAGACAGAGCCAAAGCAAAAAGAACACCCAGTTGTGGATGTGACTGGTGATGGAAGTAAAGTCCGATGCTGTAAAGAACAATACTACATAGGAACCTGGAATGTTAGGTCCGTGAATCAAGGTAAATTGGAAGTAGTTAAACAGGAGATGGCAAGAGTGAATGTTGACATTCTAGGAATCAGCGAACTAAAATGGACTGGAATGTGTGAATTTAACTCAGATGACTGTTATATCTACTACTGTGGGTAAGAATCCCTTAGATGAAATGAAGTAGCCCTCATAACAACAGAAGAGTCTGGAATGCAGTACTTGGATGCAATCTCAAAAATGACAGAATGATCTCTGTTCCTTTCCAAGGCAAACTATTCAACATCATGGTAATCCAAGTCTATGCCCCAACGAGTAACGCTGAAGAAGCTGAATGGTTCTATGAAGACCTACAAGACCTTCTAGAACTAACACCCAAAAAAGACGTCCTTTTCATTATAGGGGGCTAGAATGCAAAAGTAGGAAGTCAAGAGATATCTGGAGTAACAGGCAAATTTGGCCTTGGAGTACAAAATGAAGCAGGGCAAAGGCTAACAGAGTTTGGCCAAGAAAATGCACTGGTCATAGCAGATGCCCTCTTCCAACAACACAAGAGAAAACTCTATACATGGACATCAACAGATGGTCAATACCAAAATCAGATTGATTATATTCTTTGCAGCCAAAGATGGAGAAGCTCTATACAGTCCACAAAAACAAGACCGGGAGCTGACTGTGGTTCAGATCATGAACTCCTTATTGCCAAATTCAGACTTAAATTGAAGAAAGTAGGGAAAACCACTAGACCATTCAGGTATGACCTAAATCAAATCCCTTATGATTATACAGTGGAAGTGACAAATAGATTCAAGGGATTAGATCTGATAGAGTGCCTGAAGAACTATGGATGGAGGTTTGTGACATTGTACAGGAGGCAGTGATCAAGACAATCCTCAACAAAAAGAAATGCAAAAAGGCAAAATGGTTGTCTGAGGAGGCCTTACAAATAGCTGAGAAAAGAAGAGAAGCTAAAGGCAAAGGAGAAAAGGAAAGATATACCTATTTGAATGCAGAGTTCCAAAGAATATCAAGGAGAGATACAAAAGCCTTCCTCAGTGACCAATGCAAAGAAATAGAGGAAAACAACAGAATGGGGAAGATAACAGATCTCTTCAAGAAAATTAGAGATACCAAGGGGACATTTCAGGCAAAGATGGACACAATAAAGGACAGAAATGGTACTGACCTAACAGAAGCAGAAGATATTAAGAAGAGGTGGCAAGAATACATAGAAGAACTATACAAAAAAGATCTTCATGACCCAGATAACCACAATGGTGTCATCACTCACCTACAGCCAGACATGCTGGAATGTGAAGCCAAGTGGGCCTTAGAAAGCATCACTACGAACAAAGCTAGTGGAGGTGATGGAATTCCAGTTGAGCTATTTCAAATCCTGAAAGATAATGCTGTGAAAGTGCTGCACTCAATATGCCAGCAAATTTGGAAAGCTCAGCAGTGGCCACTGGACTGGAAAAGGTCAGTTTTCATTCCAATCCCAAAGAAAGGCAATGCCAAAGAATGTTCAAACTGCCACACAATTGCACACTCATCTCACATGCTAGCAAAGTAATGCTCAAAATTCTCCAAACCAGGTTTCAATAGTATGTGAACTGTGAACTTACAGATATTCAAGCTGGATTTAGAAAAAGCAGAGGAACCAGAGATCAAATTGCCAACATCCATTGGGTCATCAAAAAAGCAAGAGAGTTCTAGTAAAACATCTACTTCTGCTTTATTTACTAAGCCAAAGCCTTTGACTGTGTGGATCACAACCAACTGTGGAAAATTCTTCAACAGATGGGAATACCAGACAACCTGACCTGCCTCCTGAGAAATCTGTATGCAGGTCAAGAAGCAACAGTTAGAACTGAACATGCAACAACAGACTGGTTCCCAATTGGGAAAGGAGTATGTCATGGCTGTATATTGTCACCCTGCTTATTTAACTTATATGCAGAGTACATCATGCAAAATGGTGGGCTGGATGAAGCACAAGCTGGAATCAAGATTGCTGGGAGAAATATCAACAACTTCAGATACACACTGATGACACCACCCTTATGGCCGAAAGTGAAGAAAAACTAAAGAGCCTCTTGATGAAAGTGAAAGAGAAGAGTGAAAAATTTGGCTTAAGACTCACCATTCAGAAAACTAAGATTATGGCATCCAGTCCCATCACTTCATGGCAAATAGATGGGGAAACAATGAAAACAATGAGATTTTATTTTTGGGGGTTCCAAAATCACTGTGGATGGTGACTACAGCCATGAAATTAAAAGACTCTTGCTCCTGGGAAGAAAAGCTATGACCAACCTAGACAGCATAATAAAAACCAGAGACATTACTTTGCTGACGAAGGTCCGTCTAGGCAAAGCGATGGTTTTACCAGTAGTCATGTATGAATGTTAGAGTTCGACTATAAAGAAAGTTGAGTGCCGAAGAACTGATTTGAACCGTGGTGTTGGAGAAGACTCTTGAGAGTCCCTGGAACTGCTAGGAGATCTAACCAGTCCATCCTAAAGGAAATTAGTCCTGAATATTCATTGGAAGGACTGATGCTGAAGCTGAAACTCCAATATTTTGGCCACCTGATGTGAAGAACTGACTCATTTGAAAAGACCCTGATGCTGGGAAAGATTGAAGGTGGGAGAAGAAGAGTCAAAAGAGGATGAGATGGTTGGATGGCATCACAGACTCGATGGACATGAGTTTGTCCATGAGAAAGTAAGCTCTGGGAGTTGGTGATGGACAGGAATGCATGGCGTGCTGTAGTTCATGGGGTCGCAAAGATACACAACTGAGCAACTGAACTGAAATGGAGAAGATTAAGGTACATTTTTACATCTTAGAACAGAATGGAAATGGTCCAAGCCAATGAGATAAATAAACCTCTAACCTTAGTACCATTAACACTATAACAACACTAACATTTAGGACTTTAAGTAAATTCACTGAATAAGACGAGGGTATGCATATCCAAATGCTATTTTCTCCAGAGAAACTTCCCTGAATTTCACAAGCTGGGATCTCTCTCTCTCCATCCTCTGAACTCCTGTAGCATTTCATCTCTCTCTCATGGAATCCATTCTTTTCACTCTGTATCACAGTAAATAGCTCATCTCTTCTACTAGACTGTGGGCTCCAAAAAGGCTTATGATGTCTGATTCATCTTAATCCCCAATTGTGTGCTCTACACAGTACATGCGTAAGCTATTTAGAAATTATCCTTTTTAAATCATTTTGGCAACCTCCATTTTACATAATAATGTATTAACTATGCTGAAATAAACTTCCAGGCTCATGATGGAGCCGTTCCTGCCCAGAGCTCCTGCCAAATCACCAAACCAAAATCTGGATAACTTATATGTCCCTGTATATGGTCCACTTGACCAAAAATGTAGTATATTCAGTCAGCTAATCCCCAAGTGCCAAGCGAATTCTGGGCCTTCTCACCCCAAACAAGCTTGACTATGGGGCGCCAGCCATTCATATACTTTCTTCAATAATTTTTTAACAATCATAAAAGTGATCTTTATCCCATTTTTGAAATAGGTCCTGCTAAAGTTCACATCTGGCAATACTGTGACAACAGTTTTACTCTTAATAGTTTTTTTTAGAAAATTAGAGTTTTAATTTGAACTTTCTAATAATTAGACACCTTTCCCTCTCAGTTAGTGGAGAAAGCAATGGCAACCCACTCCAGTACTCCTGCCTGGAAAATCCCATGGATGGAGGAGCCTGGTAGGCTGCAGTCCATGGGGTTGCACAGAGGTGGACACGACTGAAGCGACTCAGCAGCAGCAGCAGCCCCCTCAGTTAGTGAAATCTGTAAGGTTTCACTAGACTTAAGCATTACAGTATAGCTTAAAAAAATCTTCCTTTTTGTTTACCTTAACATTTTCCTCTTTCATTGACAAGTCCTTCCTGCCTGCCCTCCACTCTTTCAATGGAGACAAGCAATAATGGAAACTTTCCCCAGGCTTTGTTTTCACTAAATTAAGTAAAAGTAATAATTTTCAGGGGAGGCTAGGGTTTATTATTTTAATGTGTGAATAATAGCTAACAGGTTATTGTCCCATAAAGCTAAAAACAGACCAAAAATGACTGTAATATCATCTGTTAAAGGTAATAAAATGTAGAATTGAAACATCATTTATTACGTGAACTTCCAAAGCAGTATATTTTCCTAAGTGTTTTTTTTAAAAAATTTTATGTCCATGTCACACTCATGGACATGTATGTAATTCACTCATTTGTTATTATGAAACCCTCTGAAACCTCAGCCACATCCTCTTTCTCTCCTCCACAAGCTGTTCCTTTTTTTTTTTTTTAAACTGAAGTATAGTTGATTTACAATATTATATTAGTTTTAGGAGTACATTATAGTGGTTTGATATTTTTATAGATTTTACTCCATTCAATTATTATAAAATATTGACTGCATTCCCTATGCTGTACAATATATTTTGTAGTTTATTTTCCACCTAGTAGTTTGTATCGCTTAATGCCCTTCCCTATCCTGCCCTATGTCCCATCCCTCAACCTACTAGTAACCACTAGTTTGTCTGCTATATCTGTGAGTCTGTTTCTGTTTTGTTATATTCATTTGCTTTAACTTTTAAGATTCTATATATAAGTGAAAACATACCATTCTCTTTGTTCAACTCATTTCAGGCCTATGTGAGTAACGTCTGTTATTCCAGGACCTACAGGGTTGTTTCCTGTCACCTGTTGACCAATTATATAGAACTTGACACAGCGAGAGAGTTCATGAGCAAAGAAAGGAAAAAAGAGCAGAGAATAAGACATGGGATGAAAAGGAATCTGTTTTAAGTAGAAAAGTCAGAGATCGGGAAATGACTAGAGAGGAAAAGGGAGAAAGCTATATAGATAAGAACCCATGATGAAGAATTCTGAAACTCTGGGCTTACTTATTTTTCTACTTCTATTTGACTATCTGATTGCCACATTGGTAGTTTTTGCTACTGATGTCTTTGAAAAAATATCACACTGAACCTTATCAAAAATCTGTTTTGCTGATCTACACAAAATAATATCTAGACCAGGAAATTAGCTAACTTTTTTCTATAAATGGCCAAACAGTAAGTATATTAGGCTTTAAGGTCTCTGTTACAACTACTCAACCTAGTAGACAGGGCACAAGAGCAGTCACAGTTCATATGGAAATGAAGGACTGTAGCTGTGCTACAATAAAACGATTTACAAACACAGGTGGCCAATCAGATTTGGCCCACGGACCACAGGATTCTGACCCCTCATTTATTTAAGCTGTTTAAAGCTGATTTGTGTCTTTATTTTTAATTGGAGGATAATTGCTTTACAGTGTTGTGTTGGTTTCTGCCATACAGCAGTGTGAATCAGCCATAAATACACATGTATACCCTCCCTCTTGAAACTGCCTCCCACCACCGCCCCCAGGTAGTCACACGGCACCAGGGCTGAGCGCCTTATGCTACATAGCAACTTCCCACTAGTTATCTATTTTACATATGGTAACATACATGTTTCAATGCTACTGTCTGAATTCATCCCCCCCTCTCCTTATCCCACTTTGCCTATAAGCCTGTTCTCCATGTCTTCATCTCTATTCCTGCCCTGCAAATAGGTTCATCAGTACCATTTTTCTAGATTCCATATATATGTACTGCTGCTGCTGCTGCTTAGTTGCTTCAGTCATGCCCGACTCTGTGCGACCCCATAGACAGCAGCCCACCAGGCTCCCCCGTCCCTGGGATTCTCCAGGCAAGAACACTGGAGTGGGTTGCCATTTCCTTCTCCAATGCATGAAAGTGAAAAGTGAAAGTGAAGTCACTCAGTCGTGTCTGACTCTTAGTGACCCCACGGACTACAGCCTACCAGGCTCCTCTGTCCATGGGATTTTCCAGGCAAGAGTACTGGAGTGGGGTGCCATTGCCTTCTCTGACATATATGTGCTAATATACGATATTTGCTTTTCTCTTTCTGATTTACTTCACTCTGTATAATAGGCTATAGGTTCATCCACCTCAGTTCAGCTGACTCAAATCCATTCCTTTTTATGGTTGAGTAATATTCCATTGTACATAGGTACCACAACTTCTTTATCTGTTCATCCCACCCCTGATTTAGACCGATACCCTCTGTACCAATCGCTCAACATCCTTCTAGTATTTTTTATTTGATTCCCTCTCCAAATACAGATTTGAAATGTATTTCTGGAAAATAGATACTGTTCCTCGTGAGAAATTATTCTGAAATACATATTAAAATATTAATGATATATAATATTGTGAAGTAGATCTTTTCAGTGAAAATCATCAATGTCAAATAAAAGCAATTCCTATATGTCCCTTACATAAGTCTTTTAATTGAAATGTTTTGAACAACTGGAAACATTTTGACTGTTCAAAATGTTAAAAAATAAAAGCCTTAATTTAAAATTTATTATTCTTTAAAAAATTATTCTGAAAAAACTATACTGTGGGAGTCCTGTGCTTTAAAATCTTCGTTAGCTAGCCACTCCCTTAGAATGATCTTTTTTTAGAAAAAAATTGAAGTATAGTTGCTGCATAATATGTTACAGGTATATGATACAGTGATCCACAATTTTTAAAGGTTTAGCTCCATCACGACTTCACTTTCACTTTTCACTTTCATGGATTGGAGATGGAAATGGCAACCCACTCCAGTATTCTTGCCTGGAGAATCCCAGGGATGGGAGAGCCTGGTGGGCTGCTGTCTATGGGGTCGCACAGAGTCGGACACGACTGAAGAGACTTAGCAGCAGCAGCATAGTTATTATAAACCACTGGCTGTATTCCCTGTGTTGCGTAATATGTCCTTGTAGCTTACTTTATACCTAGTAGTTTATACCTCTTACTCCCTAAGCCTATATTGGACCCCACCCACTCCCTTGTGCCCACTGACAACCACTAGTTTGTTCTCTGTATCTGTGAGTCTGCTGCTTTTTTGTGAAAGAAACACTTTAGCATAGCATACAGGGTCATTTGTAAGTTGGCCCCAACCTAACTCTCTGATTTTATTTGCTTTTGAACTGTGGTGTTGGAGAAGACTCTTGAGAGTCCCTCGGACTGCAAGGAGATCCACCCAGTCCATCCTAAAGGAAATCAGTCCTGAATATTCATTGGAAGGATTGATGCTGAAGCTGAAACTCCAATACTTTGGTCATCTGATGTGAAGGACTGACTCATTGGAAAAGACCCTGATGCTGGGAAAGATTGAAGGCGGGAGGAGAAGGGGACAACAGAGGATGAGATGGTTGGAAGACATCACTGACTTGATGGACATGAGCTTGAGTAAGCTCTGGGAGTTGCAGGGATGGACAGGGAAGCGTGGTGTGCTTCAGTCCATGGGGTTGCAAAGAGTCGGACACTACTGAGCGACTGAACCGAACTGAACTCTATGTTCATTCTCTGTATACAAGAATAAAAACATGACTAGGAGATAAAAACACTGACATTTCAGGAAATGGTTACTTCTGGAAGAGGAGAGAATACTGGGGAGGGGAACCCTTGGGATTTCAACTATATCTGAGGTGACTTTTTTAAAAACGGTGATATTAATGAAAATATTAAATAAAGATCTGAAGCAAAGCTACAGCAAAGCATTAAGATTTGATAAAGCAAAGTGGTGAGTAATAAAAAAGCTTTTTCTGTCATTCACAATACTTTTGTCTTTGTTTAAGACAAACTACAATTTGGCCCACTGCCCATTTTTTAAGACTTATAGCTAAGAATGGTTTTACATTATTGAAAGGCTGTTTAAAAAAGAAAAAACAAAAACAAGACTATATGACAGAAACTTGTGACCTGCAAAGACTATAGTATTAACTATTTGGCCCTGTATAGAAAACATTTGCCAACTTCTGATTTTAAATATTTCGTAAAAAGAAAAGATTAAAAAAAAGAAGAGGTAAGGAGGCAACTGAGTCAAGGAAGGATGGGTTTGTTTTCTTACCTTAAGTATCTTCCTGACACATTTTATATTGCTTGTTTCTTTAAATTAGCTTTTCATGAATTATTTTTTCAACTTTTATAAAGAAGAAGTCTCATCAAAGTAATAAGAATTCTAACTATGTATGGCAGTAGATAGTAACAAGACTTAACTGGGATTATATCCATGTATATAAATACCAGGTTATTGTACACCTGCAACTAATATGTCAATTATACCTCAATTAAAAAAAATGATGTACCTCTGTGGGAAAAAAGAAATCTCATCAAATTTATTCTATGAGGTTGGAACTCATAGAAAATGAGTTCTATGAGGAACTCATTTAAAAGACCTATGGGAGAATCCTTTAATATGATTTTGATTTCAGTCAGTCCATACTTTGTCAAAAAACTGGGGAGCTCACTTAGAGCCCAGAGTGCCATTTTTATGTAGATGTATTTGCACTGGTGACCCACTTATGAGCTGTCAGCCGGGCACACAGGAGAGATGCTGCATGGGATCTATTCTTGGCTTCAGGTTCACATTTTCTGCTTTCTGCAGTCTACCTCTCCTAGAAGAATTTGTTTCCCTCTGCTCCCCGCCACAGATGATAATGGGGCAAGAGGGCTAAACAAATTTCAAAACACTGTATTACAGTAAGAGTTTCTGGCCATAGTAGTTGTGAAACATTGGAATATGTCATTAGAGAAGGTAGACTTTTTTTTTTTAATGGGGAAAACAATACATTTAAATATTTTGGTACACCGCAGATCACAAGAACTGTTAGATCTTATGTTATTATCATTTTGGTTACTATACAGGTATTTTCTTTATAAAATAGTAAGCACATCAGTCTTGCCTATGTACATGAAAGGATTTTTAAAAATTTTTCTAATTAATTGACATAGTTTCTCCCCTTCAGCATTGACCCATGTTAACAAAGAGTATTACCAACTGTGAATCAAGGAATGAAGAGACTCAAGAGAGATTTCACAGTAACGCTCAGTGGACAACTGAGGATCTTTTAGACCTAAATTATTTAATACTTTAAATATGTACTGTTTTAAACTTTAGCATCACTGGTAACTAAAAATGTGTACAGGAGAACAACAGCCACAAAAAAATATGAGGTAAAAATTATTCATCTGATCATAATATGCATTTTTTCCTGTTCTAATGAAAATATTAATGTGAAAATAATAACTTGTTTTTTAACTGGGCCATATATATGCTGTCTCTAATATCCATTTGTCTTTTTAAAATTTATTAAAGATATACAAAATGGCATGACAAAATAATGGTGATTCATTACCAGATTAAATATTACTGAGACCCTGTGTATTCTTCCTCAGTTCTCTCTCTCTTCCTTCTTCCATGGATTAATCACTGTTCTGAACACTGTACCTGATGTATCCATGTATTTATTCACACTTTTTATACAATACAAATACCCCAAATAATTCCTATCATTATTTTACAACCAGTTTTGTTGACTTTGCTTCATGTCTGAATTCATACATGTTGACACATATAGTGTATTCACATGGTAGAGACAGAGCTCACCAAATATTCTATGTGCTCCCATATGATTCTTAGACTTCAGGTTGGAATCACTGGGCTGTGAGCAGACGGGAATTATGTCAAGAGTGGGGCAAGGTGGCTAAAAGCTCCATTTCTTTCTTAGCCTTCTTCAGTGAACTCCTAAGCCACATCTTCCAGATGGGGCAATGGGGCAGCTGTAGGAACATGGAACATCCATCAGTCTGGGTCCCTGTGCGAGGTGGAGCAGAGCCTCTTACCAACTGTGTTGGACATGTAAAACGAATAAGAATAATCCTATTGGGCTAAGACACATATACATACCTACAAATGGGCAGATAACTTCCTTTCTGGTATTATTCAAAAGCAACGCTATCAGTAGCAGGGTAAATTCAAAGCTTTCTGAAAATACTTCTACCTTGGAACTCTAGACTGACATCCATTCTCACTTGCATGACGAAGGATATTTCATATACTCTACTCTTTACCTTCTTTGAAGATCTGCTGCACTAACAAAACTTTCAGAGATGTGCTTATATGTTCACATACTTTTTCTGGTATGTTAGTTTTGTTTCCCCAATTCGATTTTAAGTTCTACACAGGCTTGTAGTCCACAAAGGCATGCAGTGAAGAGTGGCTTACTGGTTGAGGATGGTGAAACTAATATTAAATAACTCTTTGTGTAAGGCACCTTGCTTGTGCTTCACCTGACTTATCTTGATCATTATTACTCCCATTACAGATGAGGATATTAAGACCAAGTAAGTTTCCTTTGGTCACAGAGCTAGGAAGAAGATAAAGGGTGTCAGGAAGGAAATTGAAAGCAATCTGCTTAACTCTATAAAGACTTTGCTTTTTAGCTTTTTCCACTGAACTCAGTGAGACCATGCCTACTGTAGGGTAGGAGCTTTAGTGGAACATAAAACGACTGACAAAATTTTTTTGTTTCTAAATTTTGCAAACATTAGTACATTTCTTTGGAGACTTCTTGGGACTGAAGATTGTTAGGTCTTACCTTGATCACCTCTGGGGTCTGCTGAATCAAAACCACTGAGGTAGTATCTTTGACTTTATCACCAACAGGACTTCTGCAGACTGATAAATTGGCCTGGGAGGAAGTTGTCAAGGTTTCTTGTAGAATCTGCATCATCTCTTTTTCTTGTGATAGGCTCCCTCTGCCTGATTTGCATTCAACCAATTCTTGAGCAAAATCTTCAATGCTTTCTAGAATCCGCAGTAAGAGGGCTCGATCCTCTTCCTCTATTTTGTGTCCATTGGTTTCAATAATCCTTGTTAGACAGGAAGGTGACACTTTTTCCGTGGGTGAGGAGACTTTAGATTTAGGCTCAAGATCTGGGAGCTGATCAATCAACTGACTCTGACTATTTAGAGAGTTAGAGCTTTTACCTTTAGCAAGTGGCTCTCTTAGAGAGGTCTCCATCTTTTGTGAGAAAGATTCCAAGTCCATTAACAATTTATCTATCTCTTCCTGACTGTTAGAATTAATAAAATCTCTGTGGTTTTCCTCTTCAACTTTAGGAACTTTAGATTTAAGATCTTCCTCAGGTAGACTAACAACTGATTTCTCAAATATCTTACCAATTTCATTTTGCATTGAGGCAGGACATTTTTTAAGATGAGTACCATGGTCTGATAATTCTGCTCTATCTTCATTTACCTTTATCAACTCCTGAGAGGGTCCATTTTCTGTCTTCTGTTCATGATACAATGCTTTCTTTCCATCTGACTCTTCTTCAATATATAGGGTTTCCATGAGATTACCAGAAGAAACATTTTCTAAAGGATTTACAGTTAGTGGCTGCGATTGAAGCTGGACATCTTTTAGAGTTCTGGGATCACTTATCTCTAAATTATATAAGGAATTTGTAGAGTTATTTGGAATGGGTTTTATAGTGTCTGTTTTTCTATAACTGTGCTGGTCATCTTGCAGTTCTATAGTTTGAAACTGTCCAGAGTCAAGGGGTGAGAGCTGGACAACATCTTCATACTTGGGGGGCTGTTCAGTGCCAAATACTGGGGAAAAGGGAGTCAGCTGTAAATTAGGCATATTACTGACCAGTTCTGTTAAATCTATAGCCTCATTATTCCCAGATTGCATGAACTCAAATGGTAGCTTTTTCAGGTAGGATGCTAACCTGGTCATTACATTCATATAGACAGTTTCAGAGCTAGAAATTGCATCATTACCATTTCCTTCATTGATGCTACTCCCTGTCTTTTTCTTTATACACTGTTTTATGATGTCTGTGCATTTTTTCAAATCCTCGGAGCATTTTAGCAAGATGTCTAAGCACATCTTTATATCTGTACCAGAAGAAAAATTATCTATTTTATGTTTTTCTAAAATCTGAGTAACCAGGTCTTCTTCAGAGAAGTTGTGAAGAAACACTGAAGTCAGATTTGTATCGAGTGAGTTTCTACGGGATAAAGATTTTTCCTCAACTGAGGAACTCCGGAGTAAACCAAAGGATGGAGAGTTCCCATCATGGTTATAATGGCCACAGAGCAAGTCAAAATCAACTGACCTCCTGTTGAATGAGTCAGATTTAACTTTCCTTCCCTTTTTGTAAGCGGCATGGTTAGAGTTTTTGAGTTTTTCAAGGGAAAATTCTTTTATTTTCCCACTGGCAAAACTGATTGCTTCTCCTGCAATGTCCTTTAAATTACAGGTACTCTGAAATGTAGATCCTTTCCTGACCTTGGGTATGCCCGTGAGGGCTTGATGGGGATAGTCACCTTCAGCTGAGGAAAACCCATTTTCATGGGGTAGAAACAGAGAGTCCAGATCTGTATCTTTGAACTGAGACACAGGGATGTGTAAGAGGTCTGCACAAACACTATGATGTATCACAATGCAGTCAACTCCATGTGTGAAGGTGTGGCAGGTTCCAGTGCAATAATGTATCGCTTGCTCAAAACGCCGGTCTATCACCACACTGCTATAGTGGTTCACAGTACTAACCACAAGTCTGTAAGTTGCTGCCATAATATCAAATCCACTGAGTGGTAGGATGTAGAATTTTCTAGAACTTGTTTCAAGTAAATTCTCCTAAATGACACTCAGCTAAAAATATATTTGACTGACAATGTTCAGTGGTTTCTTGCAAATATAATGACCTTTCCCGCAAAGGGAAATCATCAAAATTTGAGGTTTGGTAACTGTCAGATACAGTAGCTGTTGCACATGCGTGCTTGTATCAGTCTAATAATTTAATAATTGTGCTTGCTTTCTAGTTTCATTTAGTAATATCATAATACTATAGGATTATTTTTAGGAATAAATTTTAAGAAGAATAAGGAATATTCTCTTTTAGTTCTTCAGCAGTTCTATGATGCAGACATTTATGGTCATAAATGTACTGTTATAAATCTCAGTTGGTAGTATAGAAGTACTGTGATAACTGAGTCCTCCAAAGGCTTAAATGATCCATTTTTTTGTGAATGACAGGAAAACCTATAATGAAAAAAGAAAATAATTTAAAGGAAATACAGTCTCTTAATACTGACAGAATCTTTTATTTCCTCTTCTTTTGTATCCCACATGCAGTTAATTATCTTTTTCTTTGCCACATCACTGATGGCTTATTTTTGATTCAAGCCTTTGTTTCATTACACCCTACACTCCTTATTACCTAAAGTAGTATTACCAGCTTTCCTGGGGACTTGGTGATAAAGAATCCGCTTGATAATGCAGGAGATGCAGGTTTGATTCCTGAGTTGGGAAGATCCCCTGGAGGAGGAAATGGCAACCCACACCAGAATTCTTACCTGGAAAATCCCAAGAACAAAGGAGCCTGGTGGGCTACAGTCCATAGGGTCACAAAACAGTCAGATATGACTTAGTAACTTAACTACAGTAACAGTATTACCTCAACTCTGCCTTGTTACAGCTGCCTCTCAGTTGGCATTTCTAATCCCGCCCTCCTTGCTTCCTAACATGACACTGACTAGCTTAGACATAGAGAGCTTTCTCACCTCTTACAGATCAAGAATTCACACTACTGATCCCTAACATGCATCATGGCAGGCCTAGCTTTTTTGACTCATTTTCAACAACTATTCCCATCCACACATAACCTTATTTTCTGTTACTGTCCTGCATCAACAGGACAGGTTGATGTTGCTTCCATCAACCTAGGTTTCTTAAAGACGGCTGACACACAGTGCTTGCTCTTCACTGTACAATGTCCTCGACACTTGGAAATTATTCCCTTACCTTCATCTCTTTTCTTACTCTTTCTGAGAGAGAAAAACAACCTTTATTACTGATCTTGATCTCATCCTCTCAGACCCTGCCACATGCAGATCTCCCTCTCTTGTCATCAATGGATAGAATTTAATCATTCTCTTTTTTTTTAAAGGGCATTTAAATCATGTTGTAAGTTGCTGTCCAAAAAGGTTCAATCCAGTGCTGCCCAGTAGTCCTATCCATTACTGAAAGTGGGGAGGCGGGTACTGAATTCTCCAAATATTATTGTTGAGCTTTCTATTTCTCCCTTAATTTATTTTGCTTTCTGTATTTTAATATTCTGTTGTTAGATACGCATGTTTCTAACTGTTATATCTGCCAGATGGAGGGACACAAACTATCATAAATATATGTATATGTATAACTGACTCACTTTGCTGTATAGCAGAAACTAACACAGCACTATAAACCAATTATCCTCTAATAAAAATTAATTTAAAATAATAAAAAGAGAAAAAACATTAAAAAACAAAATAAAAAGGTTCAGTCAATGTTCTGACTTAACCAATAAATACTGAGTGCTTACTGTGTGACAGGCACCTGCCAAGTGCTAGAGATAGAGCAGTGAATAAAGTCCCTGTCCTGAATGAACTGACGATCTAGCTGGAAAAAGAAAAACAACATGTAAGTAAACCTAACTTAGATGGTGATATGTGCAATAGAGAAAGATGAAGCACAGCAAGGGTTTAGAAAGGATGAGAAGGTGCTGTGTTACAAAGGGCAGTCAGGGAAGACCTCACTGATATCTGAACAGAGATCTGAAAGAAGAGAGGGAGCAGGTTGAGGAGGTATTTGGGGTTAAATCATCTCGGGCAGAATAACCCAAAGTAAAAAGGCTCTGCGGTATGAGCATGCTTGACTTACTAAAAGAATGACAAGGAGGCTAAAGTGACTGGAGTAGAGAAAGCAAGGTGGTAGGCAGTGTGGGAGAAGAGGCCAGAAAGGAAAGGTGGGAGTCTAAATCATGCAGAGCCTGCAGACTATTATGATGAATTTGGCTTTACTGTGAGTGAGCTGGGAAACAACTGATGTCTACTGAGCAGAGGAATGACACGATCAGACTTACGTTTTTAAATTGGTAATTTTGGCTTCTGTGTTCAGAGGAGACTGCAGAGGAGCAAGACAGGAAATAAGGAAACAAGGTAGGAGCTATATCAGTAAATGAGGTAAGAAGGCTGGGGGGCCTGAACCAGGAGAGGCAAAGTGAAAGTGAAAGTCACTCAGTCGTGTCTGACTCTTGGCAATCCCATGGCCTATACAGTCCATGGACTTCTCCAGGACAGAATACTGGAGTGGGTAGCCTTCCCCTCCTCCAGGGGATCTTAAACGCTGAATATATTTAAAAGGTAGAGCCAATATGACTTGCTGAATAAAAGTGTACAATACTACTGCATCAAGAAAGGCGGACTAAGACAAGGACAGGTAGGAGATGACAACAGCAGAGAAAGACAGCGTCAGTTTAACAATACCAAGAATTGCACTGGTATTTTAACAATAAAAACAGTTACCCATTTAATAATGAGAAACAGAACTTGACTGTTTTCATTTTTATTTCTTCAATCCCAGAAAATTCCGTTTATTTTTCTTATTTGTTATATTTCTTTTTTGGTAAAGTTTCTATTCAAATCTTTTGCTTATTTCTGTATTTGAGACAGTGAAATAAGATATGGTTAATAGTTAATACAATTAATTCATGAAAAACCCTTTGTTTTGTTGAATTCTTATACTGTTTAGGATATATTTCTTGGCTCTTTAGATTCAATGATTATTACTCTTTTATTATGCCAATCCTATACTATCATAATTACTATTGTCTTATTAAGTTTTATTATCTGACTTTTTCCCTCATATTTTGAATTATGATTCCTTTTTATGTTCCAACATTCTTTGATGGTCTTCCAGATGAATTTCTGCATTGTCAGGTTTTAAGAAAACTATGATAGGAATTTGATTATAATTACAGTAAACTTATGAATTATTTTGAAGGAACACTGATATCACTATAATATTCAGATTTTCCTTCCACAAACATATAAATCATAATTCCAACACTCCTTTCTTTCTTTCTTTCTTTGTGGTTTTTCTTCAGTGTTTCACCCTCATTCTTCTTTTCCTGCAGTGTCTCAACTTTATTGCTATGTGAATGGATCTTGAGCCATTGTTTTGTCCTCTACTGCCTTGCCTTCAAATCCAAGATGGTGGCTCATATAAAACTATAAAGCTGAATATCATGCAGGTTGGCTGAAGCTCAAGTATAAAGAAGATCCATAGTAAAGGGAGTGAGTCAAAGTCACTCAATCGTGTCTGACTCTTTGTGACCCCATGGACTATAATTTATGACCCCATGGGATTCTCTAGGCCAGAATACTGGAGTGGGTAGCTTTTCCCTTCTCCACAGGATCTTCCCAACCCAGGGATCGAACCCAGGTCTCTCACATTGCAGGCAGATTCTTTACCAGCTGAGCCACAAGGGAGTACCTACCCAATAATTCTTAAGTGAAAATACAAAAGTGCCTAAGAGGAATAAGTGTTATGGGGCAGAAGACTAGAATGTAGCAATGGAAGGAAATACATTTTTAAAAGATGTACATCCAGGAGACAGGGAAGAAATAGCACCAAACACAAAAAACTATGCACCTTTTCAGAAAACCATGATTTTGAAGAGTTTTTGGGTAAGGATAAAAGAGAAGGAAAATCAAAGGACACTATCAAGAAAGTATATTAGGATAATTGTATGAGAGCTAATAAGACTATATCATTTTTGTTTGTTTTGGCCATGCTATATGGCATGTGGGATCTTAGTTCCCCGACCAGGGATAGAACTTGTGCCCCCCTGCAGTGGAAGCATGGAGTCCTAATCATTGGATCTCCAGGGAAGTCCCAGGACTGTATCTTAATATGGGTGATAAAACTGGTCCTGAAGCAAAATACAGAACTGTTAGACAATTTAAATATCCAGATTAAATTGTATATTTAAATATTAAATTTAAACTATTACAACAGTTGTCAGATAAATTCCTAAAGTGACATAAGACTCTTTTATTTCTCTGAAATTTGAGAAACTAAAGAGAAATCTTTCTCTAGGTTTGAAAATGAGCAAAACAACCAGTTAATAAGGTAATATGACAGAAAATACAAGGAAGTATTGTTGTGGTGTTAGAATTTGAAGTAATCAAGGGAGAGAATACTGCCAGAGTCAGACATAGGCTTTTAGCCAGTGCTGCCTAGAAAAACTTTCTGTGTTGATGGAAACATTCCATGTCTGCCATGATATGGCTGCATCTGCCACATGTGGCTATTGAGCACTTTAAACGCAGCTACTGTAACTGAAGCACTGAATTTTAATTTTATTTAGTTAAACATTTTAAAATTTGAAATTATTTTAGACTCACAGAAAAGTTACAAAAATAATATACGGAGTTCCTGTGTGCCCTTCCCCCAGTTTCCTCCAATGGTAACATCCTATATCACCACACCACAAGGATCAAAGGCAGGAAGCCGACAATTAACAGACCTTATTTAGATTTCACCAGTTTTATATGACTCACTCCTTCCTTTTCTTTTCTTTCTCCCTTCCTTTTACAGTATGTACCACCACAATCAGGATCCAGAACTACCCCTTCGCTCTTCAGAACCTCTCACACCACTCTTTTGTAGTCATACAGTAAACTGTCCTGTATCATTGTGATTCTGTCATTTCAAGAACATTCATGCAAGGCACACAGTGTTTAAGCTTTTGATATTGGTTTCTCTCACTGAACTCAATGATTTTGAGAGTCATTCACTTTACTGAACATTTCAACAGTTCATCCCTTTTTATTGCTGAGTCTATTGACTGTATGGATATACCACAATTTGTTTGCCCATTCACCTGTTTAAGGATATTTATGTTGTTTACAGTTTGGGTTATTACAAATAAAGCTGCTGTTTTTGTATAAACATGATTTTCATTCCTCTATGGTAAATAACCACATTTACAAGTCTGATTGTTAGGTTGAATGTTAAGCATATTTTTAAAAGAAACTGCCAAACTATTTACCAGAGTGGCTACACCATTTTACATTCCCACCAGTAATGCATGAGAGAGATGGCTAATTCCACATCCTCTTCAACATTTGTGACGGCCAGTATTTTCTACTTTAGCCATTCTAATAGTGTACTGTATTATCTCAATGGAGCTTTAACCTACATCTCCCTTCTAGCTAATGATGTTGAACATCTTATCCTGTGCTACTGATCAGCCCCATATGTCCCTAGAGAAGTAGTGTTTAAATATTTTGTCTATTCTTATTAATTCCAATAATTTCTTTGAAACCCATATGTGGTTAGAGGCCACCATATTATGCAGTATAGTCCCAGTTAGTAGGAAGGCAGCTTTCAGAAATTCTGAGACTTTAAAAGAAAATATGAAGAAAAAAAAGAGAAGATATAAAAAAAATGAAGACTGACAGGTTTTAAAAATGAAATCTGATGACCCTGTCATAAGTAATCTTACTGAGAAAAAGTGGTGGGAGGAAGAGCTAAAGAACTAATTAAAAATTTAGGTCTTTGAGTTTAAATTTTGAAGGGACATGAATATCACAGAGAGGGAACATAAAACTAAATCCCAAGGGATGGGACCAATTTCAATAAGAAGTTTACAGTGTAAAATAATTTTTTTTTAAGGTAAAATAAATGAAGATTATTCTCCTGGTATTTGGTTCAGATTCTGTGGGTATCAAATTCTGCCTTTTTGTTTAGATCATGACTCAACTGATGCCCAATTGTACCTCTGGAATCCTAGACATGGAATCTAATCCAATTATTCTTAATCAGAGATACAATCTAACTCAGAACTATGATGCTATCTTATGTCTCTCAGTAAAAGCCAGTCTGCATGGGTTTGAATCCCAAGCCTGCCACCAACAGCTATGTGGCCTTACAGAAGTTGGTTAACTTTTATCAGCCTGTTTCACCTGCAAAACAGAGATAAAAATAGTAACCATCTCATGAGGATTAAGTGAATATGTTGAATGCTTAGAACAATGCCTAAGACACCGGAAATACTCAATAACTGTTAGCTGTTACTGGTATAACTCACTTATCCAGCATTTTCTACTCTGAGCCAGATGTTGGTGGGATGATGCTGAATAATTCTTGGTGATGGCCCTCAGCACACTCACTGTTTAATCAGGGCAACAGGGAGGCAAGTACAGCATGGATCAGGAGCACAAAGGTGGGGGTTCTCTTTTCCATATTGCTCTCATAGTAAAAACATGTTATCAGAAAAGTTAGAAAAACACTGTAATTACTCATATCACAATTCAGAAATAACCATTGTTAATATTTTTATGAATAAACATCATGAAATTTTGTGTAAGTATGCTTTACAAAAAAGTTATTTTCTTAGGATATATTCCAAGGTGTAAAATGCTAAGCCAAAAGGAGTGTGTGTATATGCCTATTATTTTTAATGGTTCTAGAAACATACTCTGCTCTCCAGAAAAATGGCAAATTTATATTTCCAATATCAGTGTAGGAGTAGGCCCATCTTTCCATGTTCCAATTTGATAAGATGAAGAAATGAAGTGCATATTTCAATCTGCACCTAAACATCTATTTAGCTAGTAGACATTTTGTGTTCATTCACAAATCCTTTCTTCAAGCCCTTTTGTCCATTTTAAAAGAGAGTGTCTAAATCAGACCTCAAAGTCAGGAACGGCTTCCCCAAATAAGGGATGTATGTACCTATTCTTGAGTTCTAAATTCTAACTAATGAGAATTAGATAAGAAGGAGAGGGAGAATACTCTAGAGGGAAACATACATGTGAAGGCTCAGAGGCCTAACATGGCACGGTGAGTTCAGAACAATGATAGTTCCAGCTGATTTCACTGGGGGTGAGGTGGGATGGGGAGGGTACAGACAGGCAAGAGGGGAGGCAACCAGAGAGGAGCAGGAACTGGGCCACAGACTGTCTTGTGTGCTAACCTCAGCAGTCTGAACTTGATTCTGAAAACTATGGGAAAAGAAACAAAGACTTTTAAGCTGGGAAGTAACATGGTAAAGTTTATGTTTGAGAAAGACATTCCAGCAGTTGAGTGAAAGTGTGGAAATCAATTAGAAGGCTAATGTAATAATCCATGTAATAAGTGCTAAGACTCTAAACCAAGTAGGTGGCAGAAGTTAATAAACAGGAAGGCACTGATTAAATAGTCAGTGAGAAAGAATTCACAGAAGAGGAGGAGGAGGAGAGAGTAAAAAGGGAGGAATCTTGGGTTTCTGATTTAGGTACTTGGAGGACTAATGTTATCACTTCCAACATGTTTTTTGTTTTTGTTTCATGGGAGGTGGTCATAGAAAACATGAAGGGTTTTATTCTGAATGTGTTGTTTGAAGAGGTAACACACATGGATCATCCAAGTGGTGATGAGTGGATGAAATGTGAATGTAAAAACCTTCAGGTCAGCAGCAAGATCTGGGTGGGAGAGGCAGCTCTGAGAGGTCACTCAGAGTGTGTGCACATAAGTGAGAAGGGCTCTGGGCTGAGGACCATAGACATTTCTGGGTTAAAGAGAAGAACAGAATTCTTAGGAGGGATCCCAAGAAACAACTCTCAAGGATGTTGAAGGAGAAACTTTCAAAATGGACATCATTAGTGATTTGGTGCTGCCGAGAGATCAAGGAAAAACAAAAATTACCCACTGGACTTGCCAGTGTGAAGGTCACTGGTAACCTCAGTAAGTGAGATTTCAAAAACCAACAAACCCCAAAGACTATGGCATAGTTCCAAAGACTATGTATGCACAAGAGGTATGTATAATTAAAAATACCTGTCAATAGAAGTCCAAAAGAACTAAGTAAAAAGAGTCCTAAATGATAAGAAAGCGTTGTATTCTAGTTTGAGATTTTTCTTTCTAAATGGCACATGAAACGAGTGTTTTACAATGTTCAATTTGATGTAATATCAGTCTAAACATGTTATATCAGGGGTAGAAAGCAGAGAGGGAGGGAAATTAAGAGATGATATTTTGAATATTTACATTTATTCCTCTTCAGGTCTTTTTGCGCATTGCCTGCCCACTTCCCCCAAGCCTTTCATCTTTTCTGTTCCTTCATCTCCACAATGGGCCAGAGTCTGTTTTCCCAATTTCTGTCTAAGTGGTTCATATGCACTCTAAGTGGTTCAGCGTTCACTCAACAATCCCTATTACTTCCATGTTAATTGGTGTATGACTATGTTAACAAGTACTCTCCAGTGGCTCCTGGTATTCCTTCAGCACAAACATCCCAATGAAGTGGATTTCTTGTGAAACAGAGGCAGCCAACAAGAAAAGTTAGGAGGGAGAACTGGATTTTGAAGGATGAGAGCCTTAGCAGGTGAAGATGGGATTTAACTGGTGGGGAAGATCCCCTAGAGAAGGAAATGGCAACCTACTCCAATATTCTTGCCTGGAAAATCCCATTGAGCCTGGCAGGTTATAGTCCATGGGGTCTTAAGGAGTCAGACACAACTGAGCACACACATGCATATAAGCAAAAAGGAATTCAACAAAGGTACAGAGATACAGCAGATATTCTACTATATAATTAAGAGAGAGCTTTGTGTGTTTGGAGAAGTAGCAGGACTTTGGTATTGGTAAGGCTGAAAATGTACAGTACGGATTTTACAGTTTTAAGGTCTCCTTCAAACATTAAGAACAAAAATAGGAATGTAAACTCGATCTTCAAAGAACCTAAGAGACGTCAGTAACCCCAAATCACTGTATATGAAGACAGAAAACTGCAGCGGGATAGTAAGTGACTTAGCAGAGTAGAGGAGGAAGGGATACTAATGACAAACACACCAACTCCCCCTGCACAACCCCAGAAGGCCCAGGTTAGGAGGTACCAAAAATCACAGAAAATGGGCTAGGGTAGAGGACAGACCACAAGGGGAGTGCTTATAAGTTTGAAAGGAATAGAGTTCTCCCGACCCTTACTCCACAAACTCAGAAAATCATCCCTCCTTTTCTGCTAAGACAGGAATCCTATTTGTTGGTGAAAAAACCTGAACCAGAAAAACACCAACCTCAGGCCATCACACATAAAAAGGGTGGTAAAGGACTAAAAATTGAGTAAAGGTCTACTTTCTGAATAAGCCCACCAGCCTCCTTATCCCAGCTCAAGTCCAGGTCAGTCACCAAAACCAGGTTTATTATCTCCAGCTCCCAGCCCCCACTATTAAAGAATTCTTCTTCTGGAGATTAGAAAGCCCATCTGATCACATGATCACCTTACAGAGAAGCCCACTAATTGACAAAAGAATTCTATTCCTTTCAAACTTTCAAACACTCCCCGTCTTCACTAATTGACAAATGCTACTCCAAAACAGATCTTCCTCTCAGCTCTCTGAGTGCCTGCTAAGTCGCTTCAGTCATGTCTGACTCTTTGCGACCCTATGGACCGTAGCCTGCCAGGCTCCTCTGTCCATGGGATTCTCCAGGCAGTACTGGAGTGGGTTGCCACGCCCTCCTCCAGGGGATTTTCACAACCCAAGCATCAAACTCGCACCTCTTACACCTCCTGCATTGACAGGTGGGTTCTTTACCACTAGCTCTACCTGGGAAGCCACTCAGCTCTTAGAGTCTCACTTTTATTTTAAATCAGCTTTACCGATGTATAATTCGCAGAGTAAAAATGTTCATTTTAGATGAATAGTTCAAGGAAATTTAGCAAGAACCACTGTTCTAGAAGAGAGGGAAAATTTACATTGCCCTAAAACTATTTCTGTGCCCCTCCCAATCAATTGTGCCCTTGCAATATTTGACAACTGCTCATCTGAGTCCTATCACTATAGATGCATTCTGCCAGTTCTAGACCTTCACATGACTGAAGATGTGTATATACGAGATGTACACACATTTTCAGTCTGGATTCCTTCATTTTGCATAATGGCTTTGAGATTCATCCATGTTATTGCATGCATCAATAGAATATACCTTTTTACTGCTTAGCAGATATCCTACTATATAATTAAATACACCCAAATTCATCTTATCTATTCAGTTAATGGACATCTGGGTTGTTTCTAGTTTGGACTATTATGAATTAAAACTGCTAAGAACTTTCAAGTAAAAGTCTTTTTTGTCAATAAGCATTCATTTCTTTTGGGTAACTAACAATGGAATTAATGAGTCATGAGAAGTGTACGTTATATAAAAACCTGTAAAATAGTTTTTCAAAGTGGTTCTGCCATTTTATGGTCCCATCAGCAACACTCTAGAGCTCTATTGCCCTACAACCTTTTGGATACTTGTCAGTTTCCTTAATTTTAGCCATTTTAGCAGGTGTGAAGTGGTATCCCACTGTGGTTTTAATTTGCATTTCCCTGATGACTAATGATGTTGAGCAATTTTTATAAGCTTTTCTAAAAATTGGGGTATAGTTGCTTTATAATGTGCTAGTTTCTGCTCTACAACAAAGTGTCATATGCTTATTATTAGCAATTCATATACAATTCTTTTTTTGGTTAAGTTTCTATTCAAATCTTTTGGGTTGCTTTTGACTACTGAGTTCTAAAAGCTCATTTACATATTTTAGATGTAGATATTGTCTCTTGGTCTGTGGCTTTCCTATCCAGTTTCTGAGCAGTAGCTTTTGAAGAATAGGAGATTTTAATTCCAATTTTAATTCTAATCATTTTATTAATCCAATTAATCAAAGTCTCTTGTGTAGTTAATAAATTTGTATCCTGTCTTAAGATTTCTGTCTATCTTAAGGTCATAGATGCCTTAAGGTTTTTAGGGGTTTCAAGTGTCTCTGATCTATTTTGAAATAATTTTCATGTATGGAATGAGGCTGAATTTCAACATTATCCTGCATCACTTGTTCAAAAGACTATCCTGTCCCTACTGAACTGTGTTGGAGCTTCTGTTGAAAAGCAAATCACCATACATATAGACTTATTTCTGGATTCTCTATTCTTTTGTCTTTGTATATACCAATACCATTCTGTTTTAATTATTGTAGCTTTATAGTAAGCCTTAAGATAATAATGTAAATGCACCATTTCTTCTTTTTCAGAATTGTTTCGGCTATTCTAGGTCCTCTGCACTTCCATAGTGATACTGGAATCACTGTGCCTATTTTCACAAAGAAATATGCAGGGGTATTGACTGGAATTTCATTTAATCTAAATCATTGGTGACAATGGAGACCTTAACAATATCAAGTCTCCAATCATTATAATCCATGAACATAAATGTATCTCTCCATGTATTTACATGCTCTTTCATTTCTCTAAGCAATGTCTATAGGCCTTTCATTAAATTTACTTCCAAATATTTCATGTTTTATGATGCTAATACAAATGGTAGTTATACTAATTTCATTTTCCACCGTGTTTGTTGTTGGTATAGAAAAATACAGTTGATTTATGTATATTGATCTTATCACTTGCCACTGGGCTAAATTCATTTATTAAAGAATTTGGGGGAGGGTAAATTCCTTGGGATTTTTCATATAGACTACCGTATTGTCTGATACTAGAGAGTTTTACTTTTTCCCTTTCCAATACTTACTGCCTTACTGACCATTGCACTGGTTAGAATCTTCAGAACAATACTGACTAGAAATATGAGTTCAGAAATCCTTGCCTTGTATCTGATCTTAGGGAAAAGTACTCAGTCTTTCACCATGATGAGAGCTGCAGATTTTTTAGTAGATATCCTTTATCAGATTGAGAAAGTTCTATTTCTAGTTTGTTGAGATTTTTAAAAAATCTCATGAGGTGATTTAGTTCTGTTAAATATCTTATTCTGAACCTGTTGAGATGGTCACATAATTTTTACCCTTTATTTAGCTAATGTGATGGAAGGGGGGTGAGAAAACTGAAATTCAGCTTCAGGCATGGGCTGTTTTCATAGGGCATCCCGAAGAGATACTTCCCATTCAGATGAATATACATGGCAGTAAAGAGACAGGAGTTGAAAATAAAAACTTGGGAGTAAGTGTCAGATAAAGGTTTTAAAGTCACAAGAGTGGACAAGACTGATCTGCACAGAATGAGAAATAAGACAAAGACAAAACTCTGAGGAAGGCTGATATGTATAGGGTGAAGAGAAGGATGCAAGGAAGGAGACAGAGACTGCATTTTCAAAAGGCAGGAAGAGAACCAGCCAAATGTGACATGGAAGTCAAGGGAGCAAAGTGCTACATTCTTCCAACATTCTCAATTCCGAAGAGTTTGTGTACCAATAAACATTAAAACTATACTTTTGTTTTGTACATGTTTCTCCCTAATTTCATGTAGAAATTTGAGGAGTTAATAAAACCTTAAACAGCATACATATAATGATGGAAAATAGAGAATGATGTTACACAATTTTTTATGTTGCTATTTGTGTGTTTTATTTCAGGAAACACCTGGAGCAGAGAGTATGAGGTAAAGAACTTCCACCACTTATCTCAGCTGATGAAAGGGTTCAAGAAGAAAATGATCTGCATAAATCATAGACGCAAGGGACGACTGTTTGAATATCCGTGTTATTTAAATAGGACATTCTGGAGACTAGATAAGGAAAAATTGTAGAAAAGTGCTTAAAACTTTTTTTTTTTTTTAAAAACACAGTACATAAGGTGTGATGATTCAGAAGGAATGAGTCATTTAGAAATAATAAGATAGTCTGCCTGGAAAACACCGGCACTCTGTAGTGGATGACTCAGTATGGAAACTGATCCCAAGAGAACAATTTAGAGGGATACAAAAACATATACTACAGAGCTACTTGTAGGCTAAAAAAAGGAGACCTGGAATATTTTATCTGTTGGGTTCACTTCAAAAATTGTTGAGAAAATAAGAAATCTCATAGAAGGCAATATTTTTCTGATGCTCAAAGAAATTATATATATGAACATGAAAGAACAATGTTCTAGGTTTAACGCTGATGTCTTTACTTTTAAGAGCATCTCAGCAGCAGGCCTAATTTGAGCATACAGGATCTAGGAAGTGCTTAAAGACTTACTTTTTTCTTTACTCCAGTGGAGGAGGAGGAAATGTGGCTGAGGGAAAAAGCACCAGGTGGGCAGGCAGGAGTTCCTCGTCCAGCTTCTACTTCTGCACTGACAAGCTCAGTAAGATGGTCAAGTCAATGCTCTCACTGGGATTCGCCTTCTCTTCTGGAAAAACAGGACAAGTGATGGTTCTGGGGTCTAGGGAACACAAGAAAAGCAAAACATTCTTTCTTGCCTTGAATTACAAAAAAGCAATATTTTACCTAAAAACTATTCTGTATTTTTTTGATAGGGGAAGCACAATGAACTGGGTATTAATTTTTTAAAAATATTTATTTATTAGGCTGTGCCGGTGTTTAGCTGAGGCACACAAGAGGTTTAGTTGTGGCATGTGAACTCTGAGTTGTAGCATGTGGGACCTAGTTCCCTGACCAGGGATCAAACCTGGGCCCCCTGCATTAGGAGTACGGAGTCTCAGCCACTGGACCACCAGGGAAGTCCCTGAACTGGCTATTAATTTTTAATGCATGTCATTTGCAAAACTACCGATTTCTGAGTATTGGCTCTAAGTGGCAAATCATGAAGTTAAACTTTGTGCATGTGAGCACGCTCACTCACTCAGTCCTGTCTGACTCTTTGCAATCCCATGGACTGTAACCTACCAGGCTCCTCTGCTCACGTGATTTGCCAGACAAGAATACTGGAGTGGGTTGCCATTTCCTTCTCCAGGGAATCTTCCTGACCCAGGGATCCAACTGGAGTTTCCTGCATCTCTTGCATTGGCAGGTGGACTCTTTACCTTTGAGCTACCTGGGAAGTCTGGTGGTTAAACTTTGACCATTGTATAATTAAAAAATTCTCTATAATACATTCCAAAACATCAACAATAGCTATCTCCATTGCTGCTAGTACTCTAAGTTACTCTGATTCATATATTTCCCTTTTCTAAGGCTTTTCTTATTTTGGAGCAGATCATATAAAGATAAAATCACATTCTGTAGATGAAAATCATTTGGATGATTTAGAAGAACATATATACAACCCAGTTTAATAAACATTTGATGCTACTACAAGCCAGGTACTCTTCAAGACAAGTAAACTACAAATCCTATAATTTTGCCTCAAGCGAGCTTACAGTGTAAGTAGGCAGAGAAAAGAATATTTTTTATATCAAGGAAGGCACCCCAGAGAGCAGGACTGCCAAGCCCAGTTTGGAATGGAGCAGAAGCAGTGGCTGCTGAAAGAAATGGAAGATGCCTTGTGGATAAAGAGGGCCAGGCAGGAAGTGGCCTGGGAGATATGAGGAGCTCCTGGGAGTTTGGTGTTATTTCAATGTCAAGTGTGAAGAGAGGCTTCTAGGTGCTACCACTAAAGGGGTGGGGAAGAGGCAACAGCATCAGAGACTCCCGAGCGGCTTCAGTGGGGGTGGGGGGACTCAGTCAGGTTTACACTGTGGGCGTATCACGGTGTAGCACTGCGGAGGACAGAGCTGGGGAAGCAAGACCAATGCCAGGCAGAGGTGGTAGAAGGGCTCTGCACAGAGATTTCAGAAGAGAATCAGTGAGGCTGTAAATGAAGGCAGCTCAAAGGCTTATGTGACTACCTGTGATCACAAATCTATGAGCACAATCTGAATGTAAGTTATCTTTATTTCTTTTTTAAAATTTCTTTCTTTTTGGTGCTGGGTCTCTGTTGCTGCATGGACTTTTTCTAGGTATGGGGAGCAGGGGCTACTCACTGTTGTGGCTTCTCTTGCTGTGGAGCCTCCCATGGGCTCAGCAGTTGTGGCTCCCGGGCTCTAGAGCACAGGCTCAAAAGTTGTGGTGCACAGGCTTAGTTGCTCCACAGCATGTGGGATCTTTCCCGATTAGGGATTGAACCTGGCCTCCTGCACTGGCAGGCAGATTCTTTACCACTGAGTCACAGGGAAGTCCACAAGTTATCTTTAAATCCTGTTCTTTTCCGTATCCCTGTGCAAGTACAAATTCTGGCCAAAGCTGACAACAGATCCTACATTCAGTTTTATTAGGTAATTATGGATCTTTAAAAAGAAAAAAGGACTATTTGTTAATGTATACTAAGTACCTGAAATGTTTAGGGTATCACAGAAAACAAGCAAAGCTCCTGACTGTAGGAACTTACAAAATAAATGAGGCAAAGAAGAATAAATCAATCCATTCAACTGGGGTATACAGGGGTATACTGGGGGGCACTTCTGGGCCTTGATGGAAATCACATTCTCGTGACAGTTCCTTTTAGAACATAATTTTTACATCCATCTTTCTTTTTCTGACAAGTTTATTGCGGTACAAGTGATCAGAGAAGCTCTCCAGAGGCAAGTGGACAATTCTAGGTGATGACCAGGAACCTGAGTAAAATAAATAGAAGCCTGAGTCAGGGGGAAACTTGCTTGAATGGGACGATAACAGACCAGGGAAAAATCCCCAAAGATGGCATGGATGGCAGTAGCTGAGGAGGAGTCTGAAACTGCTTTGAACATAGCTTGGATTTGACAGATTGAAGTTATAACTGCTTATTTCTTAAACAACAGTTTTAATCTTTGTAAAAGTAATGACTGAGATATAAGACATGACTGCTGGGAAAAAAAAGAGAAAGAGAAAATACAAAGAGGAAAATAAAGATCACACCCAGAGACAGTATCAATATGAAGATTTTTCCCCTTTTTGACTTTCAACACACACATAATCATACACATAAATAGACATGTGGAATTTTACAAATATTTATCAATTTTTAAAACAAAAGTGAGACAATTATAGTTTATCATCTGCCGTTTCCACTTAAGACAGGAAAACACCTTTTCATGAAAATTAAAATCATGGCATACATCCTAGATACAATCTGTGGACATACCAAATTTACTTGTTCAGCTCTTTACTAAGGCACATTAAAGCTCTATGATAAAGGTGCATAAGGGAAGCAAGCAGCAAGCAAATAATAAAACTGACTTCAGCTGTGACAGTATTTTCAATATTTTAAAGGTGGAAAGAGGTAAGACATGGAAGCTCATGAGATTTTAGTGTTCCAGACACAAGATGAATAATGTCTGATTCTGGAATTCTTTGTGGATGAAGAGTTTCCAACTGAAGCCGGAAAAAAAGGAAAAGACTGCAGCCCAACACACACTAAAAATGAAGTAATTTCAAATCTTAACATCTGCAGAACAGATAGAATGTCAAAGACAGCACCCAGACAACCAAAAGCAGTGGGTGGACTGCCAGGGAAAAACCAAGTGCCATTCTGGTGACCATCCATAACCACGGCTTTCCCAGGAAGTGACACACTGCTCTAGCACAAAGCACGCCGAACCTCTCTCATAAGGCGAGAGGCCACCTTCAGACTTCATGGACCTTCTTCAGGCCTCGCTTCCTCCAGCGCTTGGCTGGGCTCTGTGAATTACAAACAGCTCGTCAGAGTTCCCTTGGAAGCTGCCAATACTAGCCATTTCCCACTGCAATTAGAATAGCTCTGCTGTTATCTGCTTTACTGGGTTGGCCAAAAAGTTCCTTCCATTTTAAAATAAACATAAAAGACATATTTTTCATTTTCACCAAGCACTTCACTGAACAATGTATTCAATGTTTTGTTCCAGTATCTTCTGCCATTTTTCAGGCAACTTCATAATTCTATCTTCGCAAAACTTTTTCTCTTTTTGAGCAAAGAACTGTTCCAGGTGCTTTCTACAGTCTTTTAGGGAATTGAAATTTTTCCATTAAGAGAACTTTTTAAAGACTGAAATAAATGGAAATCTGAAGTTGGAATATCTGATGAATATGGTGGGTGAATCAGAATTTCCCAGTCAAGCTGTAACAGTTTTTGCCTGGTTATCAAAGAAACATGCAGTCTTGCTTATCCCGATGAAAGATTATGAGCTTCTATTCACAAATTTTGGACACTTAGCATCAACTGCTGCTTTCAGTTGGTCTAACTGGGAGCAGTACCTGCTGGAATCAATCGTTTGGTTTTCTGGAAGGAGCTCATAATAGAGGACTCCCTTCCAATCCCATCATATACACAACATCACCTTCATTGGATAAAGACTGGCCTTTGGTGTGGTTGGTGGTGGTTCATTTCACTTGCCCCATGATCTCTTCTGTTCCACATTATTGTACGGTATTTACTTTTCATCACCTATCACAATTTGTCTTAAAAAACTGAATGTTTTGGTTATGTTTCAGTAGAGAATCACATGTGTAAATATGGTTAAGAAGTTCTTTTTCGCTTAACTTACGCGGAATCCAAACATCAGAGCAATTTAACATAACCAAGCTGGTGTAAATGACTAAGTTGGGTCCCTTAGTGTAGTGTTGATTGTTCTTAATTAATGTCTCAGTTTGATCACTATCAACTTCAACTGTTCTACTATAAAGCATCGTCCAGCAAAGAATCTCTAGCATGCAACTTTGCAAACCACTTTTGACATGTTCACGCTTCCCTCATAGCTCAGTTGGTAAAGAATCCACCTGCAATGAGGAGACCCCACTTCAATTCCTGGGTTGGGAAGATCTGCTGGAGAAGGGATAGGCTACCAACTCCAGTATTCTTTGGCTTTCCTTGTGGCTCAGCTAGTAAAGAATCCACCTGCAATGCAGGAGACCTGGGTTCAATCCCTGGGTTGGGAAGATCCCCTGGAGAAGGGAAAGGCTACCCACTCCAGTATTCTGGCCTGGAGAATTCCATGGACTACATAGTCCATGGGGTCGCAAAGAGTCAGACACGAACAACTGAGTGACTTTCACTTTCACTTTTCACTTGACATGTTCAGTCACAGCACCTTCTCTATACACTGCAAAAATCTTTCCTTACATTTCAGTTGTGTTTTTACTTTTCTTGAAATAATAAAGCATAATATGCTGAAAATAACTGCTTCTTTTCTTCCATTTTCAATATTAAAATGGCTACACAAAAATTCACCTATTTTGGTGAGTTTTCTGAAAAATGAGCGCTGATACGACAGCTGTAACAATACAACCTAACAAAATTGTGTTGAATGAAGTTAAATACACTGAGCCCTACTAAAGCCATCTTACAGAAAAAAACTGAATGAACTCTTTGGCCAACCCAATATATATTGGATGGATCTCTAAAAAATATTTTATTTGAAAAAATACAAATAGCTCAAAATTATTCTTAAAAATCATGTGATTAAAAAAATAACATTCACCATTCAGATTGTTAATCACAAAGGTACAAATATAAATTTATAATGAAGGGATCTGAAAGTCACCACCGTAACACCTTAGTTAAACTTAGAATCACTAACGGTGGGATATCAGATAATACGTAGCTCCCAACTGGATGCATTATGAAACCTGAATATCACGCATGGACTTTTCTTGCCAAGAATATTTAGCTTTAATCAAATTTTCAGATTTAACATTCATTTATAGGAAATATAGGCAATAGAGAAATAAGTTTTAAACCACCATAGGTAAACAGAGAAGTTCATGATATGGCTCATTCTCTAAGACAACTGGCCAGGCCTCTTCAATAAGTCAGTATCATGAGGGAAAAAGCACATGTGTGGAGCTTGGTTGGAGGGAAGGGGCATGACAGAAAAAATATCAACTATAAAGGCTCTGAGGTGGGAACACATCTTCATATTTTAGCAAGGTGAGAATGCCAGTGTGACTAGACTTTGACTTTTACTGAATGAGATAGGAAGCTACTAAGGAATTTTAAGCAGAGAAATTACATGATCTGACTTACTTTTAAAACAAGATCATTTTAGTTGCTCTTATGGGAACAGACTACAGGGACGAGAGTAGAAGTAGGGAGCCCAAAAAAGGGGGCCAAATTTGCCTAGAATATTCCAGGCAAAAGATGATGTTGGCTTGAACCAAGTGACAGTAGAGGAAAGTTGAAAAGTCAGATTCTGGATATATTTTGAAACAAGAGCCAATGAGACACATGTGAGAGCTTTGTGGAAAAGAGAGAGGTCAAGGGTGAATCTAAGGGTTGATTTTTTTTTAAAACAGTTGTTTCTTTTCCTGAACAATTGGAAGAAGAAAACTGAGATAATTCAGACTGGGAAGACTGCAGGAAGAACCAATTCATTGGTGGGAGATGAATCAGTGGTGGCAAGGTGGTCAGTAACTCAATTTTGGCTGTTACTTTTGAGATGCCTACTAGACATTCAGATAAAGATGTGCAGAATGCTGTTAGAGAATTAAACCTAGACTTCTGGGGAGAGATTTAGGCTGGTATAAATCCGAGACTCATAGTTAAAGCCTTGAGACTAGATGAGATCACCAAGGGAGGGAATACAGAAAGAAAAGAAATACATATATATCCTATAATAAATCTTATTCTTTAAGATTCTACAGAAATCTATGTTTCTATATAGGAACAGAATAAGAAAGAAGCAACCTAAGGCTAAGACTAGGTGCTGTTCAATAGAACTGTCTGAGATGATGAAATATTTTATATATCTGTGCCATTCATGTGGCTCTCAAACACCTGAAATATGGCTAATGCAACTGAATAGTTGAAAATTTAAATTAAGTAGCTACATGAGCTAATGGCTACAGTAGAGTAGTACCTACAGTACTGAGAGTCTGAGGGAATGAAGTGGAATCAGCAGAGAAGACAGAAAAGAAGTGGTCAGGAAGGGAGGAATTGTGAGACAGTTCTCCATGGGTCTCTCATGATTCTATACACATTGCAAGCAAGGCACTGCCTGTCTTGATAATCAGTGATAAGATATTTTATATAATATGACAGTTCCACATGATCTTTTTCAAGACTGTCTGTATAGCAAACGACCTTGGAACACTTGATACTGCCTCCCTCTGGAGCAAAGAGAAGGCATGCTAATTGCCCATCATAAAAGATTTGCATTCTCTAAGATCAGGCTGCCTTTCTAATAACACAACCTACCATGCCAGTAGCTGTAGTTTGGCCCCTTTCACACTGCCTCAGAGTGACTGGGCTAAGGGAACCAGTACAAAAAGACTCCTACTGTGGCTACTGCTATTGCTGTGTTTATTACAGACAATTTACCTGTCTCTGATCCATAAGTCTTGTGCCTTCTACCACCATTCATGAAACTAATGGAGTTTCTGTAGTGTAGTGGTTATCACATTCACCTCACACCATTCATGAAACTGGCAAGCTAAACTGCTGGCTTACAAACAGGGTAAAATCTAAGATATTGCACAGTTCTTGACAAATATTTTAAAGTGAATAAGGTATTTCAAGGAGGAGAGAGTGGTTAACTCTGTTCCTGAACGTTAAACCAGGTAAGTATAGAAAAATGTGTTGATGAAATTTGGGAAGCAGAAATATGACTGGCAACCAGTCCATTCTGAAGGAGATCAGCCCTGGGATTTCTTTGGAAGGAATGATGCTAAAGCTGAAACTCCAGTACTTTGGCCACCTCATGTGAAGAGTTGACTCATTGGAAAAGACTCTGATGCTGGGAGGGATTGGCGGCAGGAGGAGTAGGGGACGACAGAGGATGAGATGGCTGGATGGCATCACTGACTTGATGGACGTGAGTCTGAGTGAACTCCGGGAGTTGGTGATGGACAGGGAGGCCTGGCATGCTGCGATTCATGGGGTTGCAAAGAGTCGGACACGACTGAGCGACTGATCTGATCTGATCTGAGTTAAAAAAACAAAAAAAAGAATGCGAAGACAGAAATTATTGATAGAATATAGACAAATTTTACAAGAAGTTTTGCTGTGAAGTTTAACTGAAATAAGGTCATAGGAAGGTGGAGTCAAGGAGAATTATTTTTTACATTGCATATTTTAAATATGCAATACAAGCATATTTTCATGTATAAAACAATGACTCAGAGAGGGTAAAACTGATGTAAGAGAAAGAATTACAAAGCAATTAGGTTAATAGGAAAGAAAGCAGAGTATATGGATACTATGGCAAAGAGTGGGTAGGTATGGTGGTGAAAGCTTTTGAATGTATGCAAGGGAGAGATGCTGATGACGATGGACTCCAAGCTTCTATCCTACCTCTAGAAATTGTAACCCATCACTGGGCCCTACAGAACACATGTATGCTGCTGCTGCTGCTGCTGCTAAGTCGCTTCAGTCATGTCCAACTCTATGCGACCCCACGGACGGAAGCCCACCAGGCTCCCCCGTCCCTGGGATTCTCCAGGCAAGAACACTGGAGTGGGTTGCCATTTCCTTCTCCAATGCGTGAAAGTGAAAAGTGAAAGTGAAGTCGCTCAGTCGTGTCTGACTCTCAGCAACCCCACGGACTGCAGCCTACCAGGCTCCTCCATCCATAGGATTTTCCAGGCAAGAGTACTGGAGTGGGATGCCATTGCCTTCTCCGAACACATGTATAGACATCAGCAAATTCCCCAGATCTTGGATCTCTTCTCTGACACTTTCTTCAACTCCCTCTACTTTCTTATTTAAATTGAATCTGTACTTTCCCCTGAGGATGCTGCTTTCCTTGTAGCCCTCTTAGATGATGACTCTTTTCCACACCCTTCAAACATGAGGCCTGGTAGAAGCCCTTCTTGTTCTGCATTGCTTCTCTGCCTGCCCTCCCCCTAAATCCCCTGCTCTGAGTCACATACCATTCAATTCTATCACCCACCTGCCTTCCTTATTGCAGGATTTAAGGCTCCCCAAAGTCACTCCCTTTCATTCCTTGATTTTAGCTTTTAGCTCACTGTCATTCCAACAGTATTTCTAGTTTATTTCTTATTGATTTTGACAGTCAAATAGATAATCCATCTGATATCCTGGCCTCTTTGGTTCTTGACCTTTTCTCTACAATGTTAAATATACTGATCTTGTTCTCTAATCCGTCTCAGCCACTTTCTCCCATGATCTTACCCTAAGCCTTTAGAATATCCAGAAGTATATTTTAAGAGCCACACATATGAAGGAGTAGCATTTACCCAAAATGTGCTAGTGAGCTGAGAGTAAGTGGGCTTCCCTGGTGGCTCAGTTGGTAAAGAATCTGCCTGCAATGCAGAAGACCTGGGTTTGATCCCTGGGTTGGGAAGATCTCCTGGAGAAGGGAATGGCAATCCACTCCAGTATTCTTGCCTGGAGAATTACAAGGACAGAGGAGCCTGGAGAGCTACATTCCATAGGACCACAGAATCGAACATGACTGAAGTGACTTTCACTTTCAGAGTAAGAACATCCTCTCTAGGACTCCACTGGCAAAGTCAAGATGGTCATTCATCAGGCAAAAGACCATCCTCTGCAGGGATTATGCTACCATCATCAGCAGATAATGAGACAGCAAGAAAGAGAACTAGGAATACTTCTTTGAGTACTCTTATCGTGGGCCTGTATTCCTTAGACACAGGGGAGAGGTATGTGTGAATACCTGGGAGGGAGAAGCAGAGGCATGCTGCTGTGTTGACTGATCCTTCTTGAACTGGACTTGCAAAGGGAAGATTAGTATTATCACTTCAAAAGTATTCATATGCTAGGTATTGTGTTGAACACTTAAATGCATTTTCTAATGTATTTTTATGCCAGCACTGAACACAGTGTTATCTCTATTTCACAGATGAGTAGACTGAGGCTAAGTTTAAAAAAAAAAAAAAAAACTTGCTCATATTACATACTTAGAAAGAGGAAAAACTGACTGAGCATAATTTTCTCTAACATCAAAGCCCCTCTGTCTTACACCATGGCCATATTAAAGGCAAAGGAGGTGGGATAGACAGTACTTGAGTCCTTGCCATAATTTCAGATTTCTCAACATATAGGGAAGGAAATACCTCAAATCTAAGCAGGAACAAGAAAGGGAAAAAAAGGCTAGAAGGACAGAAAGATGGAAGGATGGCAAGAAGGAAGGAAGATCGGAAGGAGTGAAAAAGGAAGGATGGACATAAATCTACAGAACCCTGAAGTTCTTTGTAGTAACCTGGATACAAAGAACATAAAAGGTTCTTTTTTAATCTCAATTTTGTGTTTCAGAAACCGTGATAACTTAATAAGTTTATTAGTGAATAATGAAATTGTGCCACATAAAGTAGCCAAACAAAATACATAAGATACATTAATAAAGTAAAATGTAGACCCTTAAGGACCAATGAATAATGTTAATGCTACCTATCTCAACTTTAGACCACAAGTATATTACCAAATTTTATAACCATAATTAAGACAATGGGCTTGTTCAATAATAAAGCTGAGAAATAATTAAAGGCATATACATACATGGCATCATATCCAGAAGCAGAGCTATACATAAGACATGCCATAAAGTCAAGCGTGTAGTTTAATTTTTTTCTTTAGAACAAGAGACCTATAAGATTAAATCAAGGAAGGAAATGAAAAATGCAGAAGACTGTAAACATGCAAGAGCGTCAAGCATCAGGGCAAGAAAAAAAATTAATGTATTAATAAGTGTGAAATACGAGATTTGATTTGGAGGAAAAGAAATACAAAAGTTTAGTGCAAAGATTTTCTGAACAAAAGAAGCTTGGAAATAATTTCCATTTATTCACAAGGCATTTATTAAGCATTTGCTGCTGCTAAGTCGCTTCAGTCGTGTTTGACTCTGTGCGACCCCACAGATGGCAGCCTACCAGGCTCCCCCGTCCCTGGGATTCTCCAGGCAAGAACATTGGAGTGGGTTGCCATTTCCTTCTCCAATGCATGAAAGTGAAAAGTGAAAGTGAAGTCGCTCAGTTGTGTCTGACTCTTAGCGACCCCATGAACTGCAGCCTACCAGGCTCCTCCATCCATGGGATTTTCCAGGCAAGAGTACTGGAGTGAGTTGCCATTGCCTTCTCCATTAAGCATTTATAGCACTGCTAAGTTTTTCAAGAACACAGATGATGGGATTCAGGTGGCAGTGTGATGGATCAGGGAAGCAGAAGTAGAAATAAGCCAGAAAGCCACTGCAATTTACTCATCCTCATATCCTCAATATGAAGCCAGTGCACAGCATAAAACAGGAATTCAGTGTTATTTTCTTAATATATTAACTGTTAGATGCTGCGGAGCACCCCAAAATTCAACTGAGGGAGAGAAACAGAGCAAATGGAAATATCTGGAACAGCCCAGTTGAAATTTCTACAGGCAAGAAGGAAATGCAGATTATTTTGAGCTGACGATTTTCAGTTTTCAAGTGTCTCTCAGAAGAACTCAGTGCTTCCCCATTTCTGTTTGTGCCCTGGATACAGTTTTGATATCTTATTTATTGAGCCAATTGATGCCCTCTATTTAATCAACCTTAATGTATCTCAGTTGAAATCATACTATAAATAAGATCATTGGTTCACTTTTGCACAGATTCAGCAAATCTCTGAGCCTGCCCACTGGAAGAGTGCAGGAAGCACTTGTATATCTTTAAGTCAATTTCGGGCAAAAGGTTGTGGTCTTCTGGGCTGCATAGTAGTACCCAACTAAACAAAACAATCCTTGGGGCACAAGTCTCAGCCAGCACCTCTAGTGGGCCTCTGTGGCCACAATTTCAGCAGAAAAAATTTTAACAGGTTGTATTTGGGAGAGTAGGGAGCTGGGAAAGAGGATGCTGAGATCAGACAGGAAAGCAGAGGTAAGAACCAGGTTCTAGCGGGGAGACATAATGGGTGTCCAAACAATAAGGCTAGAAGTAGGTATAGAGGTTGACCACAGAGTCAGAAATCTGAGAGTAGGAGAGATGAGAATAAACAGAATTATTTGCTGTAACAGAACAAGTGAGATTGTTCAGGACTTGCTTTGTATTTTCTGGGCATACATATGGTTGTTAGACTGAGCTGACAAGTCCAAGTCTAGGGCCACCACCAAGCCTGCCTCACCACCCGTTATTCAGCCTGAAGGACATGAGAACCTGAGACACTCTCAAAGTTCTTCATTCAGTTGGCATTCTACATGTGGGACTAAGGGTCCTCTGTTTCCCTGTAGATGAGGTCTAGCAAGGGTCAGAGTACATCATGAGAAACGCTGGACCGGAAGAGGCACAAGCTGGAATCAAGACTGCCGGGAGAAATATCAATAACTTCAGATATGCAGATGACATCACCCTTATGGCAGAAAGTGAAGAGGAACTAAAAAGCCTCTTAATGAAAGTAAAAGAGGAGAGTGAAAAAGTTGGCTTAAAGCTCAACATTCAGAAAACTAAGATCATGGCATCCGGTCCCATCACTTCATGGCAAATAGATGGGGAAACAGTGGAAACAGTGTCAGACTTTATTTTTGGGGGCTACAAAATCACTACAGATGGTGACTGCAGCCATGAAATTAAAAGACGCTTACTCCTTGGAAGGAAAGTTATGACCAACCTAGATAGCGTATTCAAAAGCAGAAACATTACTCTGCGAACAAAGGTCCATCTAGTCAAGGCTATGGTTTTTCCAGTAGTCATGTATGGATGTGAGAGTTGGACTGTGAAGAAAGCTGAGCACCGAAGAATTGATGCTTTTGAACTGTGGTGTTGGAGAAGACTCTTGAGAATCCCTTGGACTGCAAGGAGATCCAACCAGTCCATCCTAAAGGAGATCAGTCCTGGGTGTTCACTGGAAGGACTGATGCTAAAGCTGAAACTCCAATACTTTGGCCACCTCATGCAAAGAGTTGACTCATTGGAAAAGACTCTGATGCTGGGAGGGATTGGGAGCAGGAGGAGAAGGGGACGACAGGGGATGAGATGGCTGGATGGCATCACTGACTTGATGGACATGGGTTTGGGTGAACTCCGGGAGTTGGTGATGGACAGGGATGCCTGGCATGCTGCAATTCATAGGGTCACAAGGAGTCGGACACGACTAAGCGACTGAACTGAACTGAATTCCTTACTGTATACACAGACAACCCAGTATAGCTGGTAACACAACTGGAATAACTTATGGGGGCATTAGATCTTTTTACAGATAACTTGGTAGGTTGTAAGTCCAAAAAAGCACAATGGCCATCTTGACATATTTGTTGGCCATACCTAGGATATAAACTCACTGTGCTCAGTCGCTCAGTCATATCTGAATCTTTGCAACCCCATGGACTGTAGCCTGCCAGGCTTCTCTGTCCATGGGATTTTCTCGGCAAGAATACTGGAGTGGGTTGCCATTTCCTCCTCCAATAAGCTCACTAAGGCCTATCAACCCTATTGCCAAAACCTCTCTCAATTTTGACCACTTCTAATTAGAATCCTGCTACAATCTTGGCCCAAATTACCCAGCTCTATTACCTGCACTACCATTATGGCCTTCTAACTGGTCTCTCTGCTATGTTGCCTCTCCATACTTCAGTAATTTTTCAAACAGCACATTTACAGCAATACAAATCAGTGAATCACACTCCTATTTCAAATGCTCCAGTGGTTACCAGTTACCAAAAACAAGACGGGAGCTGACTACAAAATTCAGATGTAAATTGAAGAACATAGGGAAAACCGCCAGGCCATTCAGGTATGACCTAAATCAAATCCCTTATGATTATACAGTGAAAGTGACAAACAGATTCAAGGGATTAAATCTGATAGAGTGCCTGAAGAACTATGGATGGAGGTTTGTAACACTGTCTAGGAGACAGTGATCATAACCATCCCCAAGAAAAAGAAATGCAAAAAGGCAAAATGGTTGTTTGAGGAGGCCTTACAAATAGCTGAGAAAAGAGAAGCAAAAGGCAAAGGATAAAAGGAAAGATATACTCATCTGAATGCATAATTCCAGAGAATTTCAAGGAGGCATAAGAAAGCCCTTTTAAGTGAACAATGCAAAGAAACAGAGGAAACCAACAGACTGGGTAAGACTAGACATGTCCTCAAGAAAATTAGAGATACCTAGGGAACTTTTCATGCAAAGATGGGCACAATAAAGGACAGAAATGGTATGGACCTAACAGAAGCAGAAGATATTATGAAGAGGTAGCAAGAATGCACTCTACAACTTTTTTGTATAGTTGCAAGAACTATACAAAAAAGATCTTCATGTCCCAGATAAGCACAATGATGTGATCGCTCACCTAGAGCCAGACATCCTGGAGTGTGAAGTCAAGTGGGCCTTAGGAAGCGTCACTACGAACAAAACTAGTGGAGGTGTTGGAATTCCAGCTGAGCTATTCCAATTCCTAAAGATGATGCTGTTAAAAATGCTGCACTCAATATGTCAGCAAATTTGGAAAATTCAGCAGTGGCCACAGGACTGGAAAAGGTCAGTTTTCATTCCAATCCCAAAGAAAGGCAATGCCAAAGAATGCTCAAACTACCACACAATTGCACTCATCTCACATGCTAGTAAAGTAATGCTCAAAATTCTCCAAGCCAGGCTTCAGCAATATGTGAACCGTGAACTTCCTGATGTTCAAGCTGGTTTTAGAAAAGGCAGAGGAACCAGAGATCCAATTGCCAACATCCGCTGGATCATAGAAAAAGCAAGAGAGTTCCAGAAAAACATCTATTTCTGCTTTATTGACTATGCCAAAGCCTTTGACTGTGTGGATCACAATAAACTGTGGGAAAATCTGAAAGACATGGGAATACCAGCCCACCTGACCTGCCTCTTGAGAAATTTGTATGCAGGTCAGGAAGCAACAGTTAGAACTGGACATGGAACAACAGACTGGTTCCAAATAGGAAAAGGAGTTCATCAAGGCTGTATATTGTCACCCTGTTTATTTAACTTCTATGCAGAGTACATCATGAGAAACGCTGGACTGGAAGAAACACAAGCTGGAATCAAGATTGCCGGGAGAAATATCAATAACCTCAGATATGCAGATGACACCACCCTTATGGCAGAAGGTGAAGAGGAACTCAAAAGCCTCTTGATGAAAGTGAAAGAGGAGAGTGAAAAAGTTGCCTTAAAGCTCAACATTCAGAAAACAAAGATCATGGCATCCGGTCCCACCACTTCATGGGAAATAGATGGGGAAACAGTGGAAACAGTGTCAGAATTTATTTTTCTGGGCTCCAAAATCACTACAGATGGTGACTGCAGCCATGAAATTAAAAGATGCTTACTCCTTGGAAGGAAAGTTATGACCAACCTAGATAGCATATTCAAAAGCAGAGACATTACTTTGCCAACAAAGGTTCGTCTAGTCAAGGCTATGGTTTTTCCTGTGGTCATGTATGGATGTGGGAGTTGGACTGTGAAGAAGGCTGAGCGCCGAAGAATTGATGCTTTTGAACTGTGGTGTTGGAGAAGACTCTTGAGAGTCCCTTGGACTGCAAGGAAATCCAACCAGTCCATTCTGAAGGAGATCAGCCCTGGGATTTCTTTGGAAGGAATGATGCTAAAGCTGAAACTCCAGTACTTTGGCCACCTCATGCAAAGATTTGACTCATTGGAAAAGACTTTGATGCTGGGAGAGATTGAGGGCAGGAGGAGAAGGGGACGACAGAGGATGAGATGACTGGATGGCATCACTGACTCGATGGTTGTGAGGCTGAGTGAACTCCAGGAGTTGGTGATGGACAGGGAGGCCTGGCGTGCTGCGATTCATGGGGTCACAAAGAGTCAGACATGACTGAATGACTGATCTGATCTGATGATTTTTCCAGTAGTCATGTACAGACGTCGAGAGCTGGACAATAAAATAGACTGAGTGCTAAAGAATTGATGTCCTCAAACTGGATTGCTGGAGAAGACTCTTGAGAATCCCTTGGATTGCAAGGAAATCAAACCAGTCAATCCTAATGGAAATCAACCCTGAATACTCATTGGAAGGACTGATGCTAAAGCTCCAGTACTTTGGCCACCTGATGGCAAGAGCTGACTCACTGGAAAAAAATCCTGATGCTGGGAAAGATGGAAGGCAGGAGAAGGGCTGACAGAGAATAAGATGGTTGGATGGCATTACCGACTCAATGGACATGAATTTGAGCAAACTTTGGGAGATGGTGAAGGACAGGGAAGTCTGGAGTGCTGCAATCCATGGGGTCGCACACTGTTAGACACTACTGAACAACTGAACAACAACAACAATGGTCACCTACTCCATTCCGAACAAAATCTAAACTCCTCTACCATGGCCAAATATAGGTCCAGAATCTACTTACCACTTTACTGGCCTCATTTTGTTCTGTTCTTCCTTGGCCTCTGTTTTGGTTCCTGCAATAAACACTTCTTCCTTGACCAAGGTCCCGTTTCATTACTCTCTACCCTTCCCTGATAGCTCAGTTGATAAAGAATCCACCTGCAATGCAGGAGACCCCAGTTCAATTCCTGGGTCAGGAAGATCCGCTGGAGAAGGGATAGGCTACCACTCCAGTGTGCTTGGGCTTCCCTTGTGGCTCAGCTGGTAAAGAATCTGTCCGCAATGCGGGAGACCTGGGTTCGATCCCTGGGTTGGGAAGATCCCCTGGAGAAGGGAAAGGTTACCCATTCCAGTATTCTGTCCTGGAGAATTCCATGGACTGCATAGTCCATTGGGTTTCTTTTTTTTATTATTATTATTTTTTAATATAAATTTATTTAAATTGGAGGTTAATTACTTTACAATATTGGTTTTGCCATACATCAACATGAATCCGCCATAGGTATAGACGTGTTCCCCATCCTGAACCCCCCTCCCAGCTCCCTCCCCATACTATCCCTCTGGGTCGTCCCAGTGCACCAGCCCCAAGCATCCAGTATCCTGCATCGAACCTGAACTGGCGATTCGTTTCTTATATGATATTATACATGTTTCAATGCCATTCTCCCAAATCATTCCCCCCGTCCCTCTCCCACAGAGTCCAAAAGACTGTTCTATACATCTGTGTCTCTTTTGCTGTCTCGCATACAGGGTTATCGTTACCATCTTTCTAAATTCCATATATATGCGTTAGTATACTGTATTGGTGTTTTTCTTTCTGGCTTACTTCACTCTGTATAATAGGCTCCAGTTTCATCCACCTCATTAGAACTGATTCAAATGTATTCTTTTTAATGGCTGAGTAATACGTACTTCAATTGGGTTTCAAAGAGTCAGACACGACTGAGCAGCTTTCACTTTCACCCCATTACTCAGTTTATTGTCTGTTCAGCACTTATCAGTATCTATAATTATTTTGTTTATTGTTTACACATTTAATATATTTATCCCTGCAATAGAATGTAACCACCACAGAGGCAGGGATCTTGTTTGCTTGTTCATTACAGTATCCCTACACCAGTACAGTGCTTGGTATAGAGGAAGAACTTAATGAGGAAGTGAAGGAAGCAATCTGTTAATATACTACTATTTCTGATTTTTTGGATAAGACTTGGACTGGGAACAGAGTCACCTTTTAAAACTAGTTTTGTTATTTTTTTTTTTTAGAAAACTAGTTTCAGGAGGGACTGACTGACACCATCTAGAATGAGGTGGCCTAACCTTCATTTTACCTGATAAAGAGGTTTAGCACACGCCCTGAATCTAAGACCAGCATCCTGGCCCATATGACAAAATACTGAGAGACAATGTACAGAAGACAATCCACTAGAGCTGCATGACCCAGCACCATTCCCTCCCAATATACACTGAGAAAGACTGCCTGCCAAAAGCAGGATTGACTGTTCTCATACTATTGCTAGGAAAGCTCCTTCATAAAAGTCCACTCATCAATAGATTTCTGGTTAACCAATAAGGGGGCCATGTACCACCCTGATCTCCAAACTTAAGTAACACATGTCCAAATCCTACAGAATGCATTCCTGTACAGGTATTTTCTTACTGAAGCATCTGAAAACATTCTTCCAACTAGGTCTTGGTCCTTTAAGAAAAGTGACACATCCACACTGATAAATAGTACCATTAACCAGTACTTAACCAGTACTTCTGTTGCTTAGTACTGTCACTCTGTATATCTACCCCTGGCAGTGCTCCTCCTTATGAATGCCCTTGCTACTACTCACCTATACTATGCACGAGGGGATCAAGACAATACCAACCCCATTACTTTGGAGTGGGAGGACCAGGACATTTGAATGCTGGTGCTTACCAAGCTTGGTGAGCTGGATGGAACTTAATGGAGCTTTCCAGTCTGATCTGTCATCTGCTTAAACAAACTTTTATCATGACTGTAGCTGGGAAACAGACTTTAGATCTAGGTATCTATCTACACCTTGACAGACATTATACTACAGGAAATTTTTGGTTATATTCCTAAAGTTTTAATCATTTACTTTATCTCATCTCCCAAGACCCTCATTCCTGTTGGATGGGAAGCAGCTGTAAAGATTATCGGGACAACAAAGTTGAATAGGGTTATAGAATGGACAGTGGGTGGTTCATTTTGTAAACTGACCTAATTGATCTTTTAAAAACTGAAGCAGAGGTGATTTACAATGTTGTGTTACTTTCAAGTGTACAGCAAAGTGATTCAGTTACACATACATGTGCATGTTGTCACTTTAGTCGTGTCTGACTCCTTGCGACCCTATGGACTGTAACCTGCCAGGCTCCTCTATCTATGGGATTCTCCAGGCAAGAATATGGAGTGGGTTGCCATGCCCTTTTCCAGGGAATATTTCCAACCTAGGGATCAAACCCACATCTCTCATTTCTCCTTCAATGGCAGGCGAGCTCTTTACCACTAGCACCACCTGGGAAACCCCTATATGTACATACAATACACAAACATAAATATTCTTTTTCAGATTCTTTCTCCTTATAGGTTACTACAAAATATTAAGTATAGTTCTCTGTGCTATACAGTAGGTGCTTGGTGGTTATGTATTTTATATATAGTAGTGTGTATATGTTAATTCCAAACTCCTAATTCATCCCTACTCTCTTTTCCTTTTGGTAACCATAAGTTTTTCTATGTCTGTGGGCCTATTTCTGTTCTGTATGTAAGTTCATTTAAATAATTTGTTTTTTTCTTTCTTTTTAAAAAATATTTTAAAATTTAAGTATACGTGGTTTACAACTTTGTGTTTGTTTCAGGTGTACAGCAAGGTGATTCAGTTACACATATATATTCATTGGTACCTTTTAGATTTCAAATATAAGTGATATCATGGACTATTTATCTTTCTCTGACTTACTTCACTTAGAATAATTCCTAGATCCATCCATGTTGCTGCAAATAACATTTAATTCTTTTTAATGCTGAGTAATATTTTGCTGTGGCTTCCCAGGTGGCTCAGAGGTAAAGAATGTGCCTGCCAATGTAGGAGACTTGGGTTGCATCCCTGGGTTGGGAAGATTCCCTGGAGAAGGAAATGGCAACTCACTCCAGTATTCTTGCCTGGAAAATCCCATGGACAGAGGAACCTGACAGGCTAGAGTCCATGGGGTCGCAAAGAGTTGGATATGACTTAGCAACTGAGTATGCATACAACATTCCACTGTATGTATATGTATGTGTGTATATATGCATATACACACATGTATATTATATCTCCTTTATTCATTCATCTCTTGATAGACATTTTGGTTGCTTCCATGTCTTGGCTATTGTAAAAAGTGCTGCAGTGAACACTGGGGTGCATGTATCTTTTCAAATTACAGTTTCTTTCTGGATATATGCCCAGAAGGGGGACTGCAGGATCATATGGCAGCTCTATTTTTAGTTTTTTAAGGAACCTCTGTACTGTTCTCTATAGTGGCTGCATATTCGCATTCCCACCAACAGTGCAGGAGGGTTCCTTTTTCTCTACACTCTCCAGCATTTATTACTTGTAGACTTTTTGATGATGGTCATTTTGACTGGTGTGAGGTTATACCTTACTGCAGTTTTGATTTGCAATTTTCCAGTAATTAGCAATGTTCAGTATCTTTTCATGTGCTTTTTGGCCATCTGAATGTTCTCTTTGGTTAAATGTCTATTTAGATTTTCTATCCATTTTTTGACTGGGTTGCTTTGTTGTTTGAGTTTTTTGATATCAGGCCGTAAGTATATTTTGGAGGTTAAACCCTTGTCAGTTGCTTTGTTTGCAAATATTTTCTCCCATTCTGAGGGCTGTCTTTTGTTTTGTTTGTTTTCTTTTGCTGGGCAAAGCTTTTAAGTTTGAATAGGCCCCATTTTGTTTTGTTTTTGACTTCCATTACTCTAAGAGATGGATCCAGAAAGATACTGCTGAGATTTATGTAAACTGACCTAATCTTCCTAGGAAGATTACACTTAGGAGACTATTACACTCTTTTATTTATTTTTTGTGTGTGGGGGTGTATATATTTTATAATCCCCTCTTTTTCTCAGAGCTCAGGGCACTTATCCATTCCTTCTCGAACTGATCTTCTCTCCAATATACTGAACAAGAGATATAGGAGAGCATCCTGTAGATGTTATAGAACAGCCTACTTCTTAGAGACTTGCCTTCTTCACAGGCTAGGTGGGACAACTTTATGAGTCACATGCTATCCAATCTCTGGTCAAGTTTAGTTGGGACACTGACTCAAGGTAGGCCAACCTTGTTTTCTCTACTTGGGACTTGGAATTAGAGCACTGAAACACTGTCAATTAGCTGAGAGCTCTGGGTCTTAAAGTCTACAGAACTGAAGGCTATAACAAAAAGCCAGTTGGATAGAATAACCCTTATTTTACATTTTTCTTATTTTTGAGTGTTTAAATCTTTCCTTTTTAGACCACTGCTTGGGGGCATTCATAATGAGTAACACAGCAGAAGCTGGGGTTAAGAAAAAAGAGTACATATAATACAGAGAGAAAGAGTAGTATGCTCAGTTTCTAAAATAGTGAACTGATATGCTCTCTGTATATTTTTACTATAAATAACCTTTTTACTAATATATCTTTAAGTGGATATTTATTCCTTATAGCTAATCATTTTCTATGACATTCAAACATATACCTTCATTGATATTCTGACTCCATTTTTCTTTCAGCTCTTGCTTTCACAATACTCTACTGCCTTCCCTCTCCAAATCTTTCTTCATTTAATCTGTAACCAAAAAACTTCATACTGTGTAATGAATACTTAACATTTTTTTCTTTTTTTAAGCAGCCTAGAATCTTGTGGACATTGTAATCTTTGATTATAATGGGGCAGTTGTGCAATACATGTATCCATCTGCCCAGTTTTAAGATCAAAGTGACAACATGCATTGAAAGAGGGGAAACTATTACCCTTCTGAAAGTGAGCAGCAAGGCTGTGCTCTTCAGTTAAACAGCCACATCACGTGACACATCCTGTCCCTACATTTGGATGATGGTACATGTCTTTTCCACGCACAATTTGACATCAATCGGTACAATTTCAGTGACTGGGCCTACACATTATTTTGATAATTTGGAGGTTTTGTTTTTAAATATCAAGGTAGAAAATGGTTTCATGTACTCTTTGAGAGAAGTTCTCAGCAAACATATACTATAGATATTTGTCACCAATAAACAAAAAGTCAATTGGATAGAATAATCCTTTTTTTCACATTTTCAAGTGTTTAAATCTTTCCTTTTTAGAAGTTTAAGTATCTAAACAGAGTATGCTCAATTATTGATATAATAAACATCCAGCTGTCTGTAACACTAGTTGTGTAGTAAGTTGAAGATGAATTCTTTTTAGGGCAACCTCTTCCTTATTTCATACAACATGGAATCCACAACTGACAATCCATTTTAGAAATGAAAGCATCTTAATTTGATTAGACCCTTTCTATGTCTCATAATATTCAATAAAGTATCTTTACCTTGCTATTAGTATTTGTACTTAGTTAACAATCCTGAATTATTTTTCTTTTCAGTAGCTTTAAGAATAGGAAATAGCAAATGTCAATTATATACATATATTAATGCATATATGATTTTAAACTAAGGCATGTTGGCTAATGTTTTTGTATTTAAAATGATTGAAAAACCTTTATATCTTGAAATAATTATAGATTTCCAGAAGAACTCCCAAAAGAACACAGAGAATTCCCTTATACCTTTCACCCAGCTTCTTTTAATCATAATTTTTTAAGTATTAGAAACATCTTGGTATTTCATACAAATTTTGATCAGATAAATGCAAATTACATATTCCATAAAAGCATCTTGAAACAGTTTTACAGAATTATCATTTTCATGTGCTTCATTAATTTACGATATTCTGACATGTGTTTCACACATGTTCCATCTTTAACCAACAGTCCACTATGAGTACAATTTAAACTATATTACAACCAAGACCAACACTTAAAAACACTATAATGGTCCTCCTTAAACTCTTCCAAAAAGCAGAAGAAAAGGGACTACTTCCAAACTCACTTTATTATTTAAAAAATTTTATTGCAATATAGTTGATCCACTTTGCTATACAACTGAAACAAATAGAAAAGTGAATCTGTTATAAATATATATACTTAAAAAAATGTCTTTTCCCATACAGGCCATTACAGAATATGGAGTAGAGTTCCCTGTGCTATACAGTAAGTAGGTCCTTATTATGTATGCGTTAGTCGCTCAGTCATGTCTGGCTCTATGCAACTCCATGGACTGTAGCTTACCAGGCTTCTCTGTCCATGGGATACTCCAGGAAAGAAGCGGACTGCCAACCCTCCTCCATGGGATCTTCCCCACCCAGGGATTGAACCTGGGACTCCTGCGTTGCAGGCAGACTCTTTACCATCTGAGCCACAAGGGAAGCTCCAGGTCTTTATTAGTTATCTCTTTTATATACAGTAGTGTGTATATGTCAATCTCAATCTCCCAATTTATCCCTTCCCCCAATTCCCTAGTAACCGTAAGTTTGTTTTCCCCATCTGTGACTAGTACTTCTCTTTTACAAATAAGTTCATTTCTATCATTTTTTTAAGATTACACATATAAGTACTATCATATGGTATTTGTCTTTCTCTCCCTGACTTACTTCACTCATATGACAATCTCTAAGTCCATTCATGTTGCTGCAAATGGCATTATTTTATTCATTTTTATGGCTGAGTAATATTCCACTGTAAATATGCACAACATTTACCTTATCCATTCCTCTGTCAATGACATTTAGGCTGCTTCCATGTCCTGGCTATTGTAAATAGTGCTTCAGTGAACACTGGGATGCATGTATTTTTTCAAATTATGGTTTTCTCCAGATATATGCCCAAGAGTGGGATTGCTGGGTCACATGATAGTTCTATTTTTAGTTTTTTAAAAGAATCTCCATTTTGTTCTTCAGTGGCTGTACCAATTTACATTCTCACCAACAGTGTAGGAGGAGGGTTCCCTTTTCTCACTCTTTCTAGCATTTATTTTTTGTAGATTTTTTTTTTTTTTTGATGATGGCCATTCTAATAAGTGTGAGGTGATACTCATTGTTGTTCTGATTTATATTTCTCTAACAATTAGCAATGCCAAACATCTTTTTGTGTGCTTCTTGACCATCTGTATATCTTTAGAGAAGTACCTATTTAAATCTTCTGCCCATTTTTGATTAGGTTATTTTGGTCTCTCTTTAAAAATATTTGAGCATCATGAGCTATTTGTACACTTTGGAGATTAATCCCTTGTTAGTAGTTTTGTTTGCAAATATTTTCTCCCATTCTGAGAGTTTTCTTTTTGTTTTGTTTATGGTTTCTTTGCTGTACAAAAGCTTTCAAGTTTAATTAGGTCCCATCTGTTTTTATTTTTTTTCCATTCCTCTGGGAGATAGATTAAAAAAGACTTTGCTGTGATTTATGTCGAGTGTTCTGTTTTCCTCTAAGAGTTTTATAGTGTCTAGCCTTACATTTAGGTCTTTAATCCATTTTCAGTTTATTTTTGTGTATGGTGTTAAAAGAGTGTTCTAACTTCATTCTTTAATATGGTTCAGTTTTCTCAGAAACACTTACTGAAGAGACTATATTCTTGCCTCCTTTGTCACAGATTAGGTGACCACAAGTGCATAGTCAAACTCATTTTACGAGGCCAGCATTACATGCAATTCAACTTGGCAACACCACTATAAAAAAAAAAAAGAAAATTAGAGACCAATATCCTTGATGAACAAATACAAGATGAAAATCCTCAACAAATGAGCAAACCAAAATCAACAATACAGCAAAAGAATCATATACCATGGTCAAGTGGAATCTATTCCAGGGATGTAAGGATGGTTTAACACCCACAAATCAACCAACATGACACACCACATTAACAAAATGAAGGATAAAAAGCATGTGATCATCTCAAAAAATGCAGAAAAAGCATGTGACAAAGTTCACGAGCCATTCATGATAAAAACTCTCAACAGACTGGGTAAAGAGGAAATATAAATCAAAATAAGAAAGGCCATATATGACAAACCCACAGTTTGTATGAGACTCAACGGTAAAAAGTTGAAAGCATCTCCTCTAATATCGGGAACAAGAAAAGGATGCCCACTCTTACCACATGCATTCAACATAGCATTTGAAGTCCTAGCCAGAGCAATTAGGAAGGAAAAGAAAGAAAGGAATCCAAATCAGAAAGGAAGAAATAAAACTGTTTCTATTATGGTATTATATATAGAAAACCCTGAAAACTCTACCAAAAAACTGTTATGACTAATAAACAAATTTGGTAAACTTTGCATGATACACAAACAATATACAAAAATCAGTTGCATTTCTATATGCTAATAATGAACTATGAGAAAGAGAAATCAAGAAAACAATCAAATTTACACTTGCATTAAAAAGAATAAAATATCTAGGACTAAATTTTACCAAGGAGGTAAAAGAGGAGTACACTGAAATACTGTAAGACACTGATGAAAGAAACTGAAGACACAAATAGAAAGATATTCCATGCCCACGGATTAGAAGAATTAATATTGTTTAAATGTCCATATTACCCAAAGCAACTTACAGATTCATTGCAATCCTTATCAAAATTGCAATGGCATTTTTCACAGAAATAGAACAAAGTGAAAAGTAAAAGTGAAAGTCACTCAGTCATGTCTGACTCTTTGTGACCTCATGAACTGTAGCCTGTAAGGCTCCTCTGTCCATGGAATTCTCTAGGTAAGAATACTGGAGTGAGTAGCCATTCCCTTCTCCAGGGGATCTTCCCAACCAAGGGATTGAACCCAGGTCTTGTACATTGCAGGTGGATTTTTTTTTACCATCTTAGCCACCAGGGAAGCCCAAGAATACTGAAGTGGGTAGCCTATCTCTTCTCCAGGGTATCTTCCTGACCCAAGAATCGAACCAGGGTCTCCTGCATTGCAGGCAGATTCTTTACCAGCTGACAATCAATCTTGAAATTTGTATGAAACCGCAAAAGATCCTGGACAGCCAAAAGCAATCTTGAGAAAGAAGGACAAAACTGGAAGCACCGTACTACCTGATTTCAAAATATATTACAAAGCTGTAGTAATCAAAACAGTGTGGTACTGGAATAAAAACAGACACACAGGTCAATGGAACAGAATAGAGCTCAGAAATAAGCCCATGTATATGTGGTCAATTAATTTACAACAAAAGAGCCAAGAACATGTAATGGGGAAAGAACAATCTTTTCAATAAATGATGTTGGGAAAACTGGACAGCCACAAGCCAGAGAGTGAAAAGAGACCACTATCTTATCCCATACACAAAAATTAAATCAAAATGGATAAAAGAGTTGAATGTAAGACCTGAAACCATAAAATTAGTAGAAGAAAACACAAATGGTAAGTTCTGTGACACTGGTCTTGACAATGGTGTTTTGGATTTGACACCAAAAGTAAAGGTAACAAAAGCAAAAATAAAACAAATGGGATTACATCAAACTAAAAAGTGTCTGTACAGCAACAGAAACCATCAACCATCAACAATATGAAAAGGCAACCTCTGGCAGAATATATTTTCAAATCAGCTACCTAGTGAGCTGTTAATATATAAATATATAAAGAACTCACACAAGAGTAAAAAAGCATAAACAACCAGATTAAAAAAAGGGCAGAGGATCTGAACAGAGATTTTTTCCAATGAAGATACACAGATGGCCAATAGGTAGAGAGGAATTCACTCATCAGAGGAATACAAATCAAAACTACAATGAGTTATCACTTCACACCTGTTAGAATGGCTATTATCAAAAGACAACAAATAATAAGCATTGGCCAGGATGTAAAGATAAGGAACACTTGTGCACTGTTTGTAGGAAACTAAATTGGTGCAGCCACTATAGAAAACAACGTGGAGGTTCCTCGAAAGATTAAAAATAGAACTACTATATGATCCAGCAATTCCACTTCTGGGCATATATCTGAAAGACATGAAAACATTATCTTGAAGAGATAACCACATTCCCATGTTCACTGAAGCTTTATAATAGCTAACGCATGGAAACAACCCAAGTTTTTTTTCAATGGGAAAAACATTTAAATAGTTAGTTTATTAATTTCCAAAAGACATTATTGATACAGAAACTATTATTGCCTTCAATTATATGGATTGATTCTAAGATCAATATGTAAGCTAGTTCTAAAATTTCACATGGAAGAGAAAATATGAAAGAAGAGTGCAGAGAAGCTTGGGGTCAGGGGACTAAGACAAAATAGTAATATTTTTCCTTTAAACTGAGCAGTGGGTAACGCTCATTGTACTGTTATGCTTTACACCTTCAGTTCAGTTGCTCAGTTGTGTCCGACTCTTTGCAACCCCATGAATTGCAGCACGCCAGGCCTCCCTGTCCATCACCAACTCCCGGAGTTCACTCAAACTCATGTCCATCGAGTTGGTGATGCCATCCAGCCATCTCATCCTCTGTCGTCCCCTTCTCCTCCTGACCCAAATCCCTTCCAGCATCAGAGTCTTTCCCAATGAGTCAACTCTTCGCATGAGGTGGCCAAAGTACTGGAGTTTCAGCTTTAGCATCATTCCTTCCAAAAAACATCCAGGACTGATTTCCTTTAGAATAGACTGGTTGGATCTCCTTGCAGTCCAAGGGACTCTCAAGAGTCTTCTCCAACACCACAGCTCAAAAGCATCAAATCTTCAGCGCTCAGCTTTCTTCACAGTCCAACTCTCACATCCATACATGACCACAGGAAAAACCACAGCCTTGACTAGATGAACCTTTGTTGGCAAAGCAATGTCTGCTTTTGAATATGCTATCTAGGTTGATCATAACTTTCCTTCCAAGGAGTAAGCGTCTTTTAATTTCATGGCTGCAGTCACCATCTGCAGTGATTTTGGAGCCCCAAAAAATAAAGTCTGACACTGTTTCCACATCTATTTCCCGGGAAGTGATGGGACCAGATGTCATGATCTTAGTTTTCTGAATGTTGAGCTTTAAGCCAACTTTTTCACTCTCCTCTTTCACTTTCATCAAGAGGCTTTTTAGTTCCTCTTCACTTTCTGCCATTAAGGGTGGTGTCATCTGCGTATCTGAGGTTATCGATATTTCTCCCCGGCAATCTTGATTCCAGCTGTGCTTCTTTCAGCCCAGTGTTTCTCATGATGTACTCTGCATATAAGTTTGTTTTATAAATATTGTGCTATAGCTATATTTTTTTTAAAAAGAACAAAGAAAGAAGATTGTGCCTACCAAAAATCAAAATATATTATCAAGATATAATAATTAAAAGCGTATTAATGGCACAGAAGTGAAGATCAATGGAACAAAATAGAGTACTAAAACCAATCTATACATATATAGATAAATTATTAATTAGTAATCTGACATGCCACTTACTAGAAAAATTATTCAAATGAATAGCCAACAAGATTTTTCCCTTACACTATTCACAAAAATAAATTTCAGATGAATTAAAGACCTAAATGTTATAAGAACATATACGAAAATGTAAGATTACTATGTTTTTATCTTCAGGACAGGAAAGACATCCATTAAAAAGTTAGTTAAAAAAAAAAACTTAGCAAAAAAAAAAAATTCAAATCAAAAAGCCATAAAAGCAAAGATAGGAAAATTTGACCCCAAAACTAAAAACTGACAATGGGAGAGGACTTACAGATTGGAAGAAAATGTACAATTTTCATAAATAAAGATTGAGTATCTAGAACCCAAAGAACTCCTGTAAATAAATAAAAAGCATTTTCTACATTGTATATAACAGAAAAAAAAAAAGAGAGAGAATGTTTAAACAAAACAGAAGTTAAATTTCTCTCTTATGGGAAAGAAGTTGAGGTCTGGTGCAGCAGCTCCACCAAATGCTCAGAAACCCCGATTTTCTGGCTCATTGAGCTCACGGTCCTCTAGGATGGCTGTTAGAGCTCCAGTTATTACTTCTGTGTTCCAATATACAGATTGGGTGAAGGGATGAGGGAGTGCCTTCTCTCTTGAAAGAGGCTTCAGAAAGTTACATCGAGCCCTTCTGCTTATGTATTCTTAGCTAAAACTCACATAGTTATACTTAGCTCCAAGGAAGCCCAGAAATGTAATCTTCTGGATGCTGGCAGCAATGCACCTATGTAAAAGCTGGGGTTCCTATTACTAAAGATAAAGGAAGAATGGGTCATAGGAGGTAACCAGCAGTCTTTGTTATGCCATCCAAATAGAAAAAAAACAAGTAAAAATGGTCAAAAATTGAGGAAATGTGCTCAACCCCAGGGATATAAAAATTAAAACAAGGAGAGAGCTATGGCTGATTTATGTTGATATCTGAAACCAATGCAATACTGTAAAGCAATTATCCTTCCGTTAAAAATAAATAAATTAAAAAAAAAAAAAACTAGGAGAGAGGAGCTTTAAAAACTTTTGAGAGAGGCAAAAATTTGCAAGTTGGTGAATACATGAGGCTTTTTATCCTTTGTTAAATTTTTTCAACAAAGAGACCATATTCTATATTCCTAGTGTAACTAAAAGTAATACAAATATTTTATTAAAAACATAAATATATTACAGATTTTAATTATATTACATATACTATAATATTAGAATAGACACCTTGGGGACCAATTTGGCATTATCTGTTAAAATTTTGATTATATGGTTATATGACCTGGTAATTCCATCTTTCAGAATCTATACAATATAAACATTCATACATTTGCATAAGTACCAGAATGTTCACTGCAGTAATGCCTGAAAGGGGAAACACTGGAAACAACCCGAGGGTTCATCATTAGGGGAATAGCCCTACTTAATTTTCTTCATAGCACTATTACCACTATCTGAAATTACATTATTTATTTATCTACTTATTTGTCATCCAGGAAATTAGCTCATCTAGGGGCTTCCCTAGTGGCTCAGGAGGTAAAGAATCTGCCTGCAATGCGGGAGAGCCGGGTTTGATCCTTGAGTTGGGAAGATACCCTGGACACAGGAATGGCAACCCACTCCAGTATTCTTGCCTGGAGAATTCCATGGACAGAGGAGCCTGGCAGACCACAGTCCACTGGGTCACAAAGTGTCAGACACGACTGAAGTGACCTAGCACGTATGCACATAACTGCTTTTACGTGTGGATTCCAATACTGTGGAATGTGGATTCCAATACTGCTGCCAACACTGAATGAAACCCCACTCATAAGCAGAGCCTGCCATAGGAAAGAGGTCCCAACTAGAATGCCAGGAGAATGCCAAGATTGCTAAGACATACCATGCTGAGAGAAGACAAAATGCTGATATCTGAGCCACAGTGCTTGAGCGGGGCAATGGTAGAAATGCTGTAACCAGCATTACATCAGTCCTCACAGCAGGATTGCAACTCCATGGACTGCAGCACACCAGGCTTCCCTGTCCTTCACCATTTCCCGGAGCCTGCTCAAACTCATGTCTATCAAGTTGGTGATGCCATCCAACCATCTCATATTCTGTCGTCCCCTTCTCCTGCCTTCAATCTTTCCTACCATCAGGGTCTTCTAACGAGGCAGTTCTTAACATCAGGTGGCTAAAGTATTGGAGCTTCAGCATCATTCCTTTCAATGAATATTCAGGGTTGATTTCCTTTAGGACTGACTGCTTTGATCTCCTTGCAGTCTAAGGGACTCTCAAGAGTCTTCTCCAATACTACAGTTCAAAACACCAATTCTTCAGTGCTCAGCCTTCTTTAAGGTCCAACTCTCACATCCATACATGACTACTGGAAAAACCATAACTTTGACTAGACAGACCTTTGTTGGCAAAGTAATGTCTCTGCTTTTAATATGCTGTCCAGGTTTGTCATAGCTTTTCTTCCAAGAAGCAAGCGTCTTTTAATTTCATGGCTGTGGTCACCATCTGCAATGATTTTGGAGCCCAAGAAAATAAAGGGCTCCATCCTTAAGGCTGTGAAATAGGAAATATGTCTGTGATCATGAAATGGAAGGGCTCAGTGCTTTTGCTGTGATTTCTAAGTTCATAATGACAAACCCATTCACAGACACTAATCTCTGCTTTTTATTTCTAACCTCGTAGACAAGCAGTTTTCAAACTGCTTAAAAAAAACAATATAGAACTGGTGGACTTGTTCAAAAGATTAAAGATGGATCAAAAAACAGAAGGGAGAGAAATAGCCTCAGTGCTCGATCTTGAGGAACACTCGACTACTGAGGGCTCTGGGAAGAAGAATTTGAAAGGGAACTGAATGCTGGGGAAAATGAACTTAAGCAAAGACTCGAGAGAAGGAGCTTTGTAGACATTATGGGAGAGCAAAGGTCCTGAGGGAGGGATGTACCTGCTTTGTTGAAGGAAGTACAAGGTACATTGGTGACTGGGACAAAGTAAGCACAGGGGAGAGTAGTAGGAGATGATATCAGATAAGTAAAAGGGGGTTTAGATTATTCAGGGCCTTGTAGGTAAGTGTAAAACCTAATATCAGAGAACTTACTTTAAAAAGTTTTTTTTTAATTGAAGGATAATTGCTTTAAAGAACTTTGTTGTTTTCTGTCAAACCTCAACATGAATCAGCCATCAGTTCAGTTCAGTTGCTCAGTCGTGTCTGACTCTTTTCGACCCCATGAATCGCAGCACGTCAGGCCTTCCTGTCCCTCACCAACTCCCAGAGTTCACTCAAACTCATGTCCATCGAGTCAGTGATGCCTTCCAGCCATCTCATCCTCTGTCGTCCCCTTCTCCTCCTGCCCTCAATCTCTCCCAGCATCAGAGTCTTTTCCAATGAGTCAACTCTTTGCATGAGGTGGCCAAAGTACTGGAGTTTCAGCTTTAGCATCATTCCTTCCAAAGAAATCCCAGAGCTGATCTCCTTCAGAATGGACTGGTTGGATCTCTTTGCAGTCCAAGGGACTCACAAGAGTCTTCTCCAACACCACAGTTCAAAAGCATCAATTCTTCGGCGCTCAGCTTTCTTCACAGTCCAACTCTCACATCCATACATGACTACTGGAAAAACCATAGACTTGACTAGACGGACTTTTGTTGGCAAAGTAATGTCTCTGCTTTTGAATATGCTATCTAGGTTGGTCATAACTTTTCTTCCAAGGGGTAAGCGTCTTTTAATTTCATAGCTGCAGTCACCATCTGCAATGATTTTGGAGCCCCAAAAAATAAAGTCTGACACTGTTTCCACTGTTCCCCATCTATTTCCCATGAAGTGATGGGACCAGATGCCATGATCTTCGTTTTCTGAACATTGAGTTTTAGGCCAACTTTTTCACTCTCTCTTTCACCTTCATCAAGAGGCTTTTTAGTTCCTCTTCACTTTCTGCCATAAGGATGGTGTCATCTGCATATCTGAGGTTATTGATATTTCTCCTGGCAATCTTGATTCCAGCTTGTGCTTCTTCCAGCCCAGCATTTCTCATGATGTACTCTGCATATAAGTAATAAGCAGGGTGACAATATACATCCTTGACAAACTCCTTTTCCTATTTGGAGCCAGTCTGTTGTTCCACGTCCAGTTCTAACTGTTGCTTCCTGACCTGCATACAAATTTCTCAAGAGGCAGGTCAGGTGGGCTGGTATTCCCATGTCTTTCTGAATTTTCCACAGTTTATTGTGATCCACACAGTCAAAGGCTTTGGCATAGTCAATAAAGCAGAAATAGATGTTTTTCTGGAACTCTCCTGCTTTTTTCCATGATCCAGTGCATGTTGGCAATTTGGTCTCTGGTGCCTCTGCCTTTTCTAAAACCAGCTTGAACAACTGGAAGTTCACGGTTCACGTATTGCTGAAGCCTGGCTTGGAGAATTTTGAGCATTACTTTACTAGCGTGTGAGATGAGTGCAATTGTACGGTAGTTTGAGCATTCTTTGGCATTGCCTTTCTTTGGGATTGGAATGAAAACTGACCTTTTCCAGTCCTGTGGCCACTGCTGAGTTTTCCACATTTGCTGGCATATTGAGTGCAGCACTTTCACAGCATCATCTTTCAGGATTTGAAATAGCTCAACTGGAATTCCATCACCTCCACTAGCTTTGTTCGTAGTGATGCTTTCTAAGGCCCACTTGACTTCACATTCCAGGATGTCTGGCTCTAGGTCAGTGATCACACCATCGTGATTATCTTGGTTGTAAAGATCTTTTTTGTACAGTTCTTCTGTGTATTCTTGGCATCACTTCTTAATATCTTCTGCTTCTGTTAGGTCCATACCATTTCTATCCTTTATCAAGCCCATATTTGCATGAAATGTTCCCTTGGTATCTCTAATTTTCTTGAAGAGATCTCTAGTCTTTCCCATTCTGTTTTTTCCCTCTATTTCTTTGCATTGATCACTGAGGAAGGCTTTCTTATCTCTTCTTGCTATTCTTTGGAACTCTGCATTCAGATGCTTATATCTTTTCTTTTCTCCTTTGCTTTTTGCTTCTCTTCTTTTCACAGCTATTTGTAAGGCCTCCCCAGACAGCCATTTTGCTTTCTTGCATTTCTTTCCCATGGGGATGGTCTTGATCCCCGTCTCCTGTACAATGTCACGAACCTCAGTCCATAAATCATCAGGCACTCTATCTATCACAATCAGCCATACGTATACATATATCCCCTCCCTTATGAACCTCCCTCCCATCTTCTGCCCATCCCATCCCTCTAGATTGATATAGAGCCCGTTTGAGTTTCCTGAACCATACAGCAAATTCCCATTGGCTATCTTCTGAACCACCTGAGAAGCCCATCTATTTTACACATGGTAATGTAAGTTTCCATGTTACTCTTTCCATACATTTCATCCTCTCCTCCCCTCTTCCCATGTCCATAAGTCTATTCCCTATATCTGTTTCTCCATTGCCACTGTACATGAATTCTTTAGTACCATTTCTCTGCTGCTGCTGCTAAGTTGCTTCAGTTGTGTCCAACTCTGTGCGACACCATAGCCAGCAGCCCATCAGGCTCCCCCATCCCTGGGATTCTCCAGGCAAGAACACTGGGTTGCCATTTCCTTCTCCAGTGCATGAAAATGAAAAGTGAAAGTGAAGTAGCTCAGTTGTGTCTGACTCTTAGCGACCCCATGGACTGCAGCCTACCAGGCTCCTCCATCCATGGGATTTTCCAGGCAAGAGTAATGGAGTGGGGTGCCATTGCCTTCTCTGACCATTTCTCTAGATTCTGAATATGTGTGTTAGAATACGATGTTTATCTTTCTCTTTCTGACTCACTTCACTCTGTATAAAAGGTTCTAGGTTCATCTACCTCATTAGAACTGACTCAAGTGTGTTCCTTTTTATGGCTGAGTAATATTCCATTGTATATATGTACCACAAATTCTTTATCCATTCATCTGTTGATAGACATCTAGGTTGCTTCCATGTTCTAGCTATTGTAAATACTGCTGCAATGAACAATGGGATACATGTGTCTTTTTCAATTTTGATTTCCTCAGGGTATATGCCTACGAGTGGGATTGCTGGGTCATATGGTGGTTTATTCCTAGTTTTTTTAAGGAATCTCCATACCATCTTCCATAGTGGCTGTATCAATTTACATTCCCACCAACAGTGCGAGAGCATTCCCTTTTCTCCACACCCTCTCCAGCATTTATTGTTTGTAGACTTTTTGATGATGGCCATTCTGACTGGTATGAGGTGATTTCTCATTATAGTTTTTTTTTTTTTTTCTCATTATAGTTTTGATTTGCATTTCTCTAATAATGAGTGGTGTTGAACATCTTTTCATGTGTTTGTTAGCCATCTGTACGTCTTCTTAGGAGAAATGTATGTTTAGCTCTTTCCCCCACTTTTTGATTGGGTTGTTTGTTTTTCTGGCACTGAGTTGTATGAGTTTCTTGTATATTTTGGAAATTCATCCTTTGTCAGTTGTTTCATTTGCTATTATTTTCTCCCATTCTGAGGGCTATCTTTTCACCTTGCTTATAGTTTCCTTTACTATGCAAAAGCTTTTAAGTTTAATCAGGTCCCACTTGCTAACTTTTGTTTTTATTTCAATTACTCTAGCAGGTGGGTCATAGAGGATCTTGCTTTGATTTATGTCATTGCATGTTCTGCCTATGTTTTTCTCTAAGAGTTTTACAGTCTCTGGTCTTACATTTAGGTCTTTGATCTATTTTGAGTTTATCTTTGTGTATGGTGTTAGGAAGTGTTCTAATTTCATTCTTTTTTACATAGCTGTTTAGTTTTCCCAGCACCAGTTATTGAAGAGGTTGTCTTTGCCCCATTGTATATTCTTGCCTTCTTTGTCAAAAATAAGGTACCCATAGGTGCATGGGTTTATTTCTGGGCTTTCTATCTTTTTCCACTGGTCTGTATTTTTGTTTTTGTGCCAATTCCATACTGTCTTGATGACTGTAGCTTTGTAATATAATCTGAAGTCAGGAAGGTTGATTCCTCCATCTCCATTCTTCTTTCTCAAGACTTCTTTGGCTATTTGGGGGCTTTGTGTTTCCACATGAATTGTGAAATTTTTTGTTCTAGTTCTGTAAAAAATGCCATTGGTAATATGATAGGGATTGCACTGAATCTGTAGTTTGTTTGGTAGTGTAGTCATTTTCATAATATTGATTCTTCCTACCCAGGAACATGGAATAGCTCTCCATCCATTTATGTCATCTTTGATTTCTTTCATCAGTGTCTTATAATTTTATGTGTACAGTTCTTTTGTCTTCTTATGTAAGTATATTCCTAGATATTTAATTCTTTTTGTTGCAACAGTGAATGGGATTGTTTCCTTAATTTCTCTTTCTGAGTTTTCATTGTTAGTACATAAAAATGCAAGTGATTTCTGTGTATTGATCTTGTATCCTACAACTTTGCTAAATTCACTGATTAGGTCTAGTAATTTTCTGATACGATATTTAGGGTTTTCTATGTACAGTATCATGTCATGTGCAAACAGTGAGTGCTTTACTACTTCTTTCCTGATCTGGATTCCTTTTAATTCTTTTTCTTCTCTGATTGCTGTAGATAGGACTTCCAGAACTATGTTGAATAATAGTGGTGAAAGTGGACAGCCTTGTCTTCTTCCTGATCTTAGGGGGAATGCTTTCAGCTTTTCACTATTGAGAATGTTTGCTGTAGGCTTATCATATATGGCTTTTACTATGTTGAGGTAGGTTCCTTCTATGCCCATTTTTTGAAGAGTTTTAATCACAAATGGGTGCTGAATTTTGTCAAAGGCTTTTTCTGAATCTATTGAGATGATCATATGGTTTTTATCTTTCAATTGTTATCACCAATTGTTAATATGGTATACCACATTGATTGATTTACATACATTGAAGAATCCTTGCATTCCTGGAATAAACCCAAGTTGATCATGGTGTATGAGCTTTCTGATGTGTTGCTGAATTCTGTTTGCTAAAATTTTGTTGAGGATTTTTGCATCTATGTTCATCAGTGATATTGGCCTGTAGTTTTCTTTTTGTGTTGTCTTTGTCTGGTTCTGGTATCAGGGTGATGGTGGCCTCAAAGAATGAGTTTGGAAGTGTTCCTTCCTCTGCAATTTCTTGAAAGAGTTTTAGAAGGATAGGCATTAGCTTTTCTGTAAATGTTTGATAGAATTCTCCTGTGAAGCTATCTGGTCCTGGGCTTTTTTTTGGGAGATTTTTAATCACAGATTCAATTTTAGTGCTTGTAACTGGGTTGTTCATAATTCTTACTTCTTCCTGGTTCAGTCTTGGAAGATTGAACTTTTCTAAGAATCTGTCCATTTCTTCCAGGTTATCCATTTTATTGCCATATAGCTGTTCATGATAGTCTCTTATAATCCTTTGTATTTCTGTATTGTCTGTTGTAACCTCTCCTTTTTCATTTCTAATTTTGTTGATTTGATTCTTTTTTTCTTGATGAGTCTGGCAAAGGGCCTGTCAATTTTGTTTATCTTCTCAAAGAACCAGCTTTTAGTTTTATTAATCTTTACTACTGTTTCTTTCTTTTTCATTTATTTCTGTTAGGATCTTTATGATTTCTTTCCTTCTACTAATTTTGGAGTTTTCTTTGTTCTTCTTTTTCCAGTTGTTTTAGGTGTAAAGTTAGGTTGTCTATTCGATGTTTTTCTTGTTTATTGAGGTAGGACTGTATTGCTGTAAACTTACCTCTTAGAACTGCCTTTGCTGCATTCCATAGGTTTTGAGTTGTCATGTTTTCATTGTTATTTGTTTCTAGAAAGTTTTTGATTTCCCCTTTGATTTCTTCAGTAACCTGTTGGTTATTTAGAAATGTGTTGTTTAATCTCCATGTGTTTTTGTTTCTTACAGTTTTTTCTTATAATTGATATCTAGTCTTATAGCTAGTCTCACTGTGGTCAGAGAATATGCTTGATATAATTTTAATTTTCTTAAATTTACTGAGGTTTGATTTGTGACTGAAGATGCGGTCTATCCTGGAGAATGTACCATGTGCAGTTGAGAAGAAGGTGTATTCTGCATTTGGATGGAATGTCCTGAAGATATCAATGAGACCCACCTCATCTAATGTAGCATTTAATACATGTCTCCTTATTAAATTTCTGTTTTGATGATCTGTCCATTGGTGTGAGTGGGGTGTTAAAGTCTCCTACCATTATTGTGTTATGGTCCATTTCTCCTTTTATGTCCATTAGTGTTTGTCTTATGTATTGAGGTGTTCCTATGTTGGGTGCATAGATATTTACAATTGTTACGTCTTCCTCCTGGATTGATCCCTTGATCATTATGTAGTGCCCTTCCTTATCTCTTGTAATGTTCTTTATTTTGTGATCTATTTTGTCTGATATAAGGATTGCTACTCCAGCTTTCTTTTGCTTCCCATTTGCATGGAATATATTTTTCCATCCTCTCACTTTCAGTCTATATGTGTCTTTAGGTCTGATGTGGGTCTCTTGTATACAGCATATATAGATGGGTCTTGTTTTTGTATCCATTCAGCCAGTCTGTGTCTTTTGGTTGGAGCATTTAATCCATTTACATTTAGAGTAATTATTGATATATATATATATCAATAATATATATATCAATAGGAATATATATATATACCTATTGCCTTTTTGTAATTGTTTGGGGTTGATGTTGTAGATCTTTTCTCTTCTCTTGTATTTCTTGACTATATACGACCCTTTAACATTTGGTATAAAGCTGGCTTGGTGGTACTGAATTCTCTTAACTTTTGCTTGTCTGAAAAGCTTTTGATTTCTCCATCAATTCTGAATGAGGTCCTTGCTGGGTACAGTAATTTTGGTTGTAGATTTTTCCCTTTCAGTACTTTAAATATATCCTGCCATTCCCTTCTGGCCTGCAGAGTTTCTGCTCAAAGATCAGCTGTTAAGCATAAGTTAAGTATGTATGTTACTTGTTGCTTCATCCTTGCTGCTTTTAATATTCTTTCTTTGTGTTTAGTCTTTGTTAGTTTGGTTAGTATGTGTCTTGGCATGTTTCCCCTTGGGTTTATCCTGTATGGGCCTCTTTGTGCCTCTTGGACTTGATTGACTCCTTTGCCATGTTGGGGAAATTTTCAACTATAATCTCTTCAAAAATTTTTTCATACCCTTTCTTTTTCTCTTCTCCTGCTGCTGCTGCTGCTGCTAAGTCGCTTCAGTCATATCTCTGTGCAACCCCATAGACGGCAGCCCACCAGGCTCCCCCGTCCCTGGGATTCTCCAGGCAAGAACACTGGAGTGGGTTGCCATTTCCTTCTCCAACGCATGAAAGTGAAAAGTGAAAGTGAAGTCGCTCAGTCGTGTCTGACTCCTAGCGACCCCATGGACTGCAGCCCACCAGGCCCCTCCGTCCATGGGATTTTCCAGGCAAGAGTACTGGAGTGGGTTGCCACTGCCTTCTCTGTTCTCCTTCTGGGACCCCTACAATTCAAATGTGGGTGTGTTTGATAGGGTCCCAGAAGTCTCTGAGACTATCCTCATTTCTTTTCATTCTTTTTAATTTATTCTGCTCTTCAGAAGTTATTTCCACCATTTTATCTTGCAGCTCACTGATTTGTTCTTCTGCTTCAGATATTTTGCTATTGATTCCTTCTAGAGTATTTTTAATTTCAGTAATTGTGTTGTCTCTGTATGTTTATTCTTTAATTCTTCTAGGTCTTTGTTAATTGATTCTTTCATTTTCTCCATTTTGTTTTCAAGGTTTTTGATCACCTTTACCATCATTATTCTGAATTCTTTTTCAGGTGGTTTGCCTATTTCCTCTTCATTTATTTGGACTTCTGTGTTTCTAGTTTGTTCCTTCATTTCTGTTAATATTTCTCTGCCTTTTCATTATTTTCTTTTAACTTATTGTGTTTGAGGTCTCCTTTTCCCAGGCTTCAAGGTTGAATTCTTTCTTCCTTTTGGTTTCTGCTCTCCTAAGGTTGGTCCAGTGGTTTCTGTAAGCTTTATATAGGGTAAGATTTGTGCTGAGTTTTTGTTTGTTTGTTTTTCCTCTGATGGGCAAGGCTGAGTGAGGTGCTAATCCTGTCTGCTGATGATTTGGTTTGTATTTTTGTTTTGTTTGTTGTTTAGATGAGGCATCCTGCACAGGGTGTCACTGGTGGTTAGGTGATGCTGGGTCTTGTATTCAAGTGGTTTCCTTTGTGTGAATTATCACTATTTGATACTCCACAGGGTTAGTTCTCTTGTAATCTAGGGTCTTGGAGCCAGTGCTCCCACTCCAAAGGCTCAGGGTTTGATCTCCTGCCTGTGTTCTTCTGTCTTCCAATAGGTGGCTCAGCAGTAAAGAATCCACTTGGTAGGGTTGTTGCACAGGTCTCATACTTTTATCCAGGAAAGCACCTGGAACAGTGCCTGGCAAGTAGTAAGTATGCAAAAAACATTAGCCTTTATTAATATGTTAACATTCAGTCAACCTCAGATACCATAAGAGTCCTGACCAGGTCCAAGAACTTACTTTTAATGGGGTCCCTCTAGCTACCAGGAGAGCAAGGGTAGAAGGAGGGGAAAAGAGGCTGTGGCAATAATCCAGATGAGATACAATGGTGGTCTGGACAAGGTAGAAGCAGTAGAGATATTGGGATGTTACCAATTCTAGATGCATTCTCTTGGCAGAGCCAAGAGAGTTGGCTGATAGACTGAATGGGTGAAAGAGAAGCGAGTCAGAGATGATGCCAATATTTTTGGCCTGGGCTACTGGAATAATGGAGCTGCTATTTACTGAGACAGGACAGGCTGTGGGAAGAGTGGGTTTTATAGGGGAAGATTAGGAGTTCAGTTTTGAGATACCTGTCAGACAGCCAAATGGAGAGGTCAAGTAGGCACTTAGGTAACAGAATATGAGGTTCAGAGGAGAGGTGTAACTTGGAGAAAAAAATTGGTAGTCTTTGGTATGTATTTAACATCATGAGACTGGGTAAAATGAAAAGGAAATAGGGTTGATAAGGAAGATTGGAAGTTTCAGGAATAAGCAGCACTCCAACTCTCAGAGGTCAGGAAGATGATGAGGAATGAGCAAAAAGACTGAGAAAGAATCACCAGTAAGGTAGGAAGAAATCTAGAGAATGTAGTATTTTGGAAACTAAATGATGAAAGTATTTCAAAGAAAGTAATAAACAACTATGCAAAATGCTGTTGAAAGGTCAAGCAAGAAAAAGACTGAAAACTTACTCACTGGAGTCAGCACTGTTGAAGGTAAAGTCCTGACTCAAAGAGAGGGGGCTCAAGAGAGACTGGTGGAAAGGAACTTAACTGTCTCTCGGTAAGTGAGACAACAGAGAGGAACAGATGTGGAGAAGGATCAAGAGGAGGGTCAAGATAGAGTTTGGGTTTGTATCACAAGGCACTGTATCTCTAGTGTTTGGTAAAGTGCCAGGCACATAGTGATAAATCAATAAATATTTGTTGACTAAAGTGAATGAAATCACTAACCACTGATTCAGGAAATAGTCTTAGTTTTAGAAGTTTAAAGTTGGTACAATGAAATGTGAAATTCTTGGTCCAATAAAAAGAACTGCTTTCATTCTCCTTCAATGCCTGAAAACTCTTTCATATTGAAAACTATGACTCACATACCTAGAACAGCTATCCTTAAATTTGAGAGGAACAGTAACAGAATTTGACAAGTACATGCTCAACAAGAAAAAAATACTTTCAATTTTGTATGGGTACAACCTAACCAAATATCTTTTGCACCTGGGGTCCTGTGACTGGCTGAGTACTAGTCCTCTAGTTACATCATGACTCACTAGGCACTATTAATAGAATGGAAGACTCTTGGTAGTTGCTGAAGGATCATATATCTGACAAGGGTCTGGTAACCAGAATATATAAAGAACTCTTAACTACACAACAACAAAAGGACAGACAACCCAATTAAAAAACAGGCCAAGAACTTGAATAGACATCTCTCCAATAAAATGGCCAAAAAACACATTAAAAGATGCAAAGCATTAAAGTAATGCAAATCAAAATCACAGTGTGAAATATTTTCACAGTGTGAAATATCACTTCACACCCACTAGGATGGCTATGACCAAAACCAAAACAAACCCAGAAAATAACAAGTGTTGATGAGGACATGGAGAAACTGAAACTTTCAAACACTGATAGTGAAAATGTAAAATGGTGCAGTTGCTGTGGAAAACAGTATGGTGGCTACTCAAAAAGATAAATTTAGAATTACCAGATGGTCCACAATTCCACGCCAGGTATATACACAAAAGCACTGAAACAGATATTCAAGTAAAAACTGGTACACAAATGTTCTTGGTAGCACTATTTACAGTAGCCAGAAGGTATAAACAATGGAAATGCCCATCAATTGATAAATGGATAAACAAAATGTAGTATATCCATTCAATGGAATTATTATTCAAAGAAAGGAACACATGCTACAACATGAACGAACCTTATAAACTTCATGCTAAATGAAAGAAGCCAGACACAGGAAGTCACATATTCTGTGATTCCATTTATATGAAATGTCCAGGATAAACAACTTCATAGAGAAAGAAAGCAAACTGGTGGTCACCAGGAAATAGGGGGAGAAAGGGATGAGGAGCGACTGCTTAATGGGTACAGGGTTTCCCTCTGGGATGATAAAAATGTTCTGAAATTAGATAATGGTGATGGTTGTTCAACACTGTAGATGTATTGAGATTCACTGAATCGTACACTTTAAAATGACTGAAACAGTTAATTTTATGTTACATGAATTTTAACTCAATAAAAACAATAAATCACACAGCTCACACTTGACACATTAAGGCCATGCACCCAAGAACTGACTCAATTCTCTTACCATGTGCCATTTCCTCCTTTATAAACCAAAGGTACTCTGGACAACTTTGGCAGTGAACTTTTCCCTCCATCTAGCACCATCAGGCATAGTGGGTGTGTGTGTGTGCACGTGCATGCATTGTGTGTGTGTATGTGTGTGTACGTGCTCAGTCGTGTCTGACTCTTTGCAACCCCATGGACTGTAGCCCACCAGGCTCCTCTGTCCATGGAATTTTCCAGGCAAGAAACACTGGCGTGAATTGCCATTTTCTTTCTCCAGGGGATCTTCCCCACCCAGGGATTGAATCCACGTTTCTTGTGTCTCCTGCACTGGCAGGCAGAGTCTTTACCACTTGCGCCACATGGGGAACCAACAGGCATAGTACCTAACTATATTTGTGATAACAGAATTCCTACAATTGACTAAGCACAAAAGTTTCTAAGTACAATATTTTCTTATCATAGACTCCCAATGTAAACCTTCTTAAACCAAGGCCTGCTATTCATATCACAAAGTCATCCTTCATTTAGAAGTTAACCATTATTCACATAACTGATGAATCAATGACAGCTGTGAAGGACAATCCCTTATGAGATGATACTGTTTGCAAAAAGAGTACAGCCAATGGGGTTTTTGCCTTCAACTAATAAATACCATTTTTTACTAACAATCCTTGGCATTTTCCAACCCCTGTGATTTCTATCCTGCTGGTAGATCACAACTCTTAGAAATATGATGTGTAAAACTGACCTTTAAACCTTCCTGTGTCAGATTACCATTGCCAATGAGGCAGAAATGGATAAAAGACAGATTGGTAGTGAACATCTGCATGACAACTCACTCCAGAGAGTCACTCTAACCTAAAGTCTTCAGGCAACAGCATTCAAACAGCCTTCTGGAAACCAGTTTGTTTGGTGTTCTCTTATTCTGAGCTCAATGAGGGCCTAATCCTCCATACCTTTTAATCACCATCAGCGATAAAGATTTCAAAGTATCAGAAATGTTACATGCACGCAACTGGAAAACCAAACTGCAAGATAAAGTTAATTAGGAGAAAATAATAGCTGCAAAGACTACTCCTAGGAATGACACATAGATACATATTCCCTGACCAAGCCAAGTGTTACATTTTCAACATGCTGACAATCTGGTCTTTGTTCATCAATTCACTGAAAAGATGATGTCAGGGTCACTGGAGTGCTGCTGGCCTTTAGGATCGATGGCTTTCCAGATAAGAAACAGACTAAGGGCATAATCACCAACATCTGAGTCTCAAGAGTCCTGGAAAAATACCTCCTCAGGGACAAGCACAAAGTCTCCAAAACAAATGCAAACAAGACCCCTTGGAATGGGGTAGAGGGGTAATCAGGCACCTCTGAGATACCTCCTTGAAAAGTCAGGAGAAGCATCTGGGTAACAACACAGGCTAAGTGCCTCCCATAGAGACATATAAGACACCTCCCTCTCTCTCATCACTCCTCTATTGGCTAAACTTCTCAAAAGATTTTTCCAACATTCACAATTTCCATTTCCTTACTTTCTATTCACTTCAATCTGGTTTCTGCTTTTTTCAATCTAAAGCAGTTGTTACTGAGGTCAAAGACTCCATCTTGCTAAATTCAATATAGCATTTTCGGTCTACATCTTTACTTGAGGACTCCTCTTATTAAAATACTCTCTTACCTTGCCTTTCATGACACATCTTAAACTGGAATTAAATTTGAAAATGAGTTTCTAAGACAAAAATCAAATACAGTTTAAATTATTCTTGAAAATTCTTTAAATGGCCTACTAAGTAAAGCCTGTTTTTTGTATGTATAACTTTATGCAGTAATGAGTAGAATATATGCATACATGCAAAACAAACAGTAAGTATACCTGCTGTTTGGAACACTTTCTTTCATCTAACTAGAAACAATTTCAATGTATTGGGTTAAGTTTGCACATCTTAACTGCAAGCAGGTTACCATCCACTGTACCTCTCTTGCCACTTCTCATCACTTTTCTGGGGCTACCCTCCTGGACCCAACTTTGAAATGGTAGGGCTGAGCCCTCCTCTCACTTCCACGATGGTTCTCAACTTCCACTGCTCAGTGGAAACACCTGAGGACTTTAAAAATCCAAGGCTGAAATTCAGAAAAAATAAACAGAAACAGGGGCTCCCCTAGAGGCCCAGATGTAAAGAATCTGCCTGCCACGCAGGCAGGAGATTCAGGTTTGATCCCTGAGTAGGGAAGATCCCCTGGAGAAGAAAATGGCAACCCATTCCAGTATGCTTTGCCTGGAAAATCCCAAGCATAGAAGAGCGTGGTGGGCTACAGTCTGGAAGGTTGCAGAGTTGGACAGGACCTAGCAACTAACAAACAGAAAAAGAAATTTCTGAGGTAGGCTCCAGCAACAGTATTTTTTAACCATTCAGTGTTTCCATGTGCCACGAAAATGAGAATCACTATTCCATACTTTCTCCCTACAGCAGGGATTCCACACTCAAGTGCCTATAGGGTCAGAAAAGAAAATAAACAAAGCAGGCCAGGAATAAGTCTTAGGTAGTGGTAGGCTCTTTGGTGGACTAGAAAGCAGCTGGGATCAGCTGTGCTCAATTGTTCCCACATGGGAAAGCCAGATCAGTAGTGCTACATCTTCATACTTTTAAAGAAAAGCCCTAAATCTAGATTTTCATGGGAAATTTTAACATTTTAAATTATTGGCAACTAGCTCAAAATTAAACCACCACTACCACCACTGTATGTGAAAAACAACACAAATCTGTAAAGCAGATTCAGCTGTGGGCTGAGGGTGTACAACCTCTCTGCTGGTTAATTCCATCTATGCCCTTCAATTTATACCTAAATATGTGTATCCCCTGTTCATCCCACTCTTCTGGGCTCTGGATTTGAATCAGCAAATGCTCATGTGACATCTCCGCTTCTCACCAGTCCCAAAGTGAACTGTAATTTAAACTACCTCAACCATTTGTCCTTCCAATGTTCTCTAGTTCAGGTACCAGAACCATTCACCTGGCTGGGCAAGCAAGAAACCTGGGCTTCATCCTATGCATGTATGTCTCTTTCTCACTGCTTGTACCATGCCACTCATCAAATCCTATTGATTACACCTCCTAAATATATCCCTTGCATCTATCCACTTCCCTTCATTTCCTCTGTTATCAGCTCGGTCCCAGCTACCAGTTTTTCTCTACCTTTCCACAGTGTAGTTTCCCTCTGTATCCATGGATGAAAACCTGCAGATATGGAGGCCTGACTGTATTACACCATGTTATATAAGGGACTTGAGCATCCATGGATTTTGGTATCGAAGAGGGTCCCAGAACCAATCCCCAGTGGATCCTAAAGATTGACAGTATTAGCCAGCTCAAGTTGCCACAGTAAAATACCACAGACTGGACAGCTTAAACAACAGAAATTTGTTTTCTTACAGTTCTGGAGGATAGACCTCCCATATCAATGTCTGGCAAGGCTGGTTTCTGGTAAGGACTCTGCCTGGCATGTAAATGGCTACCTTCTCACTGTGTGCTCACATGGCCTTCCCTTCCTCCTCTTCTTGTAAAGCCACCAATTTTATTGGATTAGGGCCCCACCCTTATGACCTCATTTAACCTTAATTATCTCCTAAATACTACCTTCAAATATAGTCACATTAGGGAGTAGGGCTTCAAAAAGCAATTTTAGGGGGATGCAATTCACTCTATAGCACACTGTAATTTAGAATCATTTTTCTCCCAACATTCACTCATTCTCTCCAATTTGATAAGAATAATCTTTTACAACCACAAATATTTACAGATGTTTGTGTGTATACATATTTGACCCAACAATTGCACTTCTAGGAATTTATCCTACAAATATATTCACACACATATGAACTAGCATATGCATAATACTATTTCTTATAGTAAATTACTGGAAACAATTTAAATGTCCCTCAATAGAGGAACGGTTATATAATCTGTGGTGTATCTATACAATGGAATACTAGATAGTCATTCAAAAGAATAAGAACACTATGTACTAGAATGGAAAGATTTCCAGGACATCGTTAAGAGAACAAAACAAGAAACAGAACAGTGTATACCAGTATGCTGTTTGTGTAAACAACAGAAAGAATATGTGTTTGCTTGAATGTTAATGACATTTCTAGAATGACAATTCTAGAAAATGTCTAGAATGATACATAAAACTACTAACAGTGATGACCACTTTGGAAGGTATGGGAAAACTGGAAGCTGGGGGAGGGAGTAGGACCCGCTGCAGACATTCTGCAGACTGTCCCCCTAAGCTTCACCTTGTAACTTCTATTTTTTCTCGAGTCTACCTCACCTTAAAGGTTATTACCCAAGGAAACGTTCCCCAGTTTCCAAACTAGGTCAGTACCCCTTTTATAGGTACTCATAGTACCTGTACATGGTCCAAGAGTGCAGAGACAACATCCGTGGCTTTTACTGCTGTATTCCCAGACCTAAATTCATGTCTGCCTGGCAAACTGGGCCCTCCCTCACATGTTTGCTGAACAAATGACTGACTGCTCTTACCTTCAAACCTAGCAGAGTAAACTGACACAGAAGCAAATGATGACAATGCATTTGTCATTAGTGTTAAGACAGCAGTCCATTTAGAACAGTGATTCTCAAGTGGGGGTGATTTTGACCCTTCCAGGGGACATCAGGAAGTGTCTGGAAACATTTTTGAGTGTTACAACTGTGTGGGTTGTGTGACTGTTTGTCACAATTGTGTGTGTGTGGAGGGGGACTCCTGGTAACTATTAACTAGAGGTCAGGAATGCTGCTAAACAACCTATAATGCATAGGATAGCCTCCACAAAAAGAATTATCTGGTCCAAAATGTCAACCGTATCTCTAATTTAGAGTAAGGTCATAACCAAAACGGTGATCAGTTCTATTCTAGATGGTGGTGTTTTTTTGCAGGGGGAAGTGGGGTGGGGTTAGGATGTTAAGAAAAGCTTCAGAAAGGAAGTAAAGCTTTAAGCTGGTGTGTTGAAGGGTGGCAGGGACCATATCAGAGTAAATTGTCTGCCAGAGGTAATGTGAAGTGTTTAAAGGCAAAGTTATGGTTTGAACAGGTACCCACCCCCCGCCCCAAGTACCCCATACCCTGATATTACTCAACTTCTTTATTCCCTTCTTGCTGAAACAAAACTTTCATTCTCTTAGGGTAGTGGTTTCAGCTAAAAATATTAAGGCCAAATTAATTCAGACTAAGATAAAGTCAGATAGGCCATTCACTCTTCAAAATGTCAGCTGCATTTTAAAATTTGCAAATACGAATACAAAAAAATCTTTAACTCCTTAATGTTCAGATTACTTGTAATAAAGCTATTTTTGAACTCAATAGCCAGGTTGGTTCTGGTAAAGATTTCTCCAGTTTTTTTAAAAAAGGGCTTCTCCATTTTTTTTTTAAACTTTCTTTCCTCTGTACTCAGTTTCTGAGCTCCCAAGATCCAAGTTTTTCCACAAGCATCTCATGCTATTAAGTTCTTGTGCCAGAGAGGATAGGATGCAATAAATGTAAATGAATTGTACATGTAAATTAGGAGTAATCTGTAGATTTTTTTAAAGGCTTTCACTAAAAGTTATAGATACTCCTGGAAGAAATTAAGTTCAGATAATTTAAAATAGAAAGAAAGAAAGAAAACAGTGTTTTACTGTAACACAAGCCTGCTGCCTACTGAGCTGAAAGCACACACTCTACTCTAGTATGGCCATTCTCAGGGTCTCGGAGTGGGTGTTCTCTCCAGAAACTGAGGCCTGAGACTAACCAAGAACAAAGAAAAACGCCTGGCACAGAAGGTTTGGGCGAAGTTTTGTACATAAATGATTTGAGGAGGAACACTTCCTCAGATTTTGGAAGGCATACAAATCACTCTTTTTCTTGCTTACATGTTAAAAAACTTTTATTTCGTGTTTCCAGATCATTTCCTAATAAGAAAATACCTTATAATTTACAGACAGCAATTTATTCTCCCTTACATTTGCTGACCACTAAAACTGGATACAGTTTCCTTAAGCTTTACCAGAGTCAGAGGATTGGGAATGATGTGAGCACAGCAGAGTGCAGATGCAACATCAACTCCAACGTCGGCCAGCTGGTTTCCATCGAGAGGTCCCCCAGGAGAAAGCCCCTCCGAGGCGGCGGCCGGCGTCGGCGCGGAGTAAGACCCACCGGGGCGGCCCAGTGGCAGCCACGGGGCAGGGCCGAGGTCTGCCTGGCCCCCGTTTACCTTTGTTTCAGGTACTCCCGCTCCCAGCCGGGCCCGGGATCCCGCCCGAGGCCCCGAGCTGGTGACACATCCTTCTTTGGCCAAGTCGGGCCGAGGTTGGGCAGGGGGCGGGGAAGGAAAATAAAGCCTCAGCGCCTAACGACGTGACTCTCAGTTCTTCCAAAACGTTGGCATTTGATTCTCTGCCAAGCTTTCCTATTAACAAGTTCCCGAGGGCTGTACGGGTGAACTGGCCCCGGAGCCCCAAAAGTGGGAGGGACCAGGCCGTCCCCCGCCCGCTCGTCCGTGGGCGCCCCGGGGCAGGCCGTTTTCACACCTCCCGGGCTGACAAGGCCCGGGACCAAGCTGGGCATGAGGCGGCGCCCGTACCGCCTCGAACCCCGACCTCCGCGGCCGGGCCAGCCCAGCTGGCCCCTCGGGCCAGTCCGGTCCCCGCCCCCAGGCCCCGGCCCCGCCCGCCCGGGCCTCCGCGCACCGCCCCCCGGCCTCGCCACAACCCGCGGGCCGGACCCGGAGCGCTAGAGCGCCGGGCCGCGCGGCGGGCGGCCACACGCCTACCTCAGCACCCGCGGTTCCTCCTCCGGCTCCTGCCTCGGATCACGGACAGCGCTAGCCGCCGGGCCTCCCGGCGGCGCGGGATATGAGACTGCGAGTGCGGCGCGTGAGGAGCTGAGGCCCGAGCGCGCCCCGCCCAGCCGCCAGTCCACCTCCTCCTACCCCTCGGCCCCACCTTCTGCTGTGGGCTCGGCGCCCCGCCCCGCCCACCAGGCTCCGCCCCTCCCAGTGGGCCCCGCCCACCCTGCTGGCCCGAGAGTGACAAGGGGCGGTCAGGGGCGCTAGGAGAGCCGCGGCGTCCGCAGTCCCTGCAGTCCCTGCAGTCCCGCGTCTGGAGGCCATGCGGGAACGCGATTCCTAGTGCTTACTACGATTTGGCGGATGCGAATTTCACTCTCGGATATATTATTACAGTGACTGGTATTATAACCTTATCGTTGTTATTGTCATTAGTAGTTTTGCCCTCTTGTAGCCGACTGGATGGTACCATTTGAGGCCAGAGGTGGCAGACAGGTAGCCCTCACCGCTGACCAGACATTCCTGGTCACTCCGATCCCGCCAGTGGCCAGCATCTGCGCCGTATTGTCGTTATAAATAGTGAACAATTGTGTGAATTTTGAAAGAGATATTTATTATTAACAGTTATTGTAAATATAACACAAATACAGAAAGTCGTATAAAACCAATATCCAACTTATGAATTATCCAGAGACATACGCCCTTATAACAACTCCTGAAATTTAGCACCATGTAAAATGGTCTGGCTTAAAACATAAATCTCATCGATAGTTGGGAGGAGACAGCTCCGGAAGGTCCTCCCAAAATTGCCTTCCTTGTAAATGACACAGGAATTCACAGGTCACTTGCCCACAGTCGTGTGCTAAGAGCACATGTAGAAAACTTGAAAAAGTGAAATTCTTCATTAAAAAGATAAGTCAATAAATACACAAACATGTAAATAACTTAATAAATAAGTCAATCAGGAGAGTGAACAGCATGAATAAGGAGCACCTAGGGGTGGGAAGTATGTGGGTATGTGAAGACTTAAAAATAGCCTAGGATTAGGTGGTCTCCAAGGATAGGTCTTGGACACCTACCTGTCCTCACTGTGTCACTAGCACCTAGCACAAAACCAAGGGTATAATAGATGCTGTGTGTGTATTTATAATTCAAGAAAGGAAAAAAGATATTCATATATATATACAGTTGACTCCTGAACAAGGTTGGGTGGGTAAGGGGCGTCTATCACCCTCCCACCTCCCTTGCAGTGGAAAATCCTCTGTCATGCTATCTCTGACTCAAAAACAAAGAATTGATAAATGACTCACTCAAGGGCTGAAAAAGTTTGGATAGAATCAGGACTCAATTCCTAGTTCTTTTGATTCCACATATTGTAGTCTCTAATCAAGCACAGATTTTCCCCTGCGTTTAAAGATCTGAAATGTGAAAATACAAGTACCATATTTATTGAAAAATATCTGCATATAAGTGGATCTGCAGTGTCTGAACATTTGTTGTTCAAGGATCAAATGTATAATCACCCCAAACATGCTTTGCCTACTGAACAGTTTCATCCAGGGTCACATCTTCCAATAGTTAAAATGATGTGCTCCCTAAGATGCCTTCGTGCCTTGGAGCTTTAAACTTTATGCTGCTTTCCAGTTTTTTTTTTTTTTAAAGCTCTTTCAAGTGGATTATCCTATCTTGCTTGAGACTTAGAGCAGTCCTATGAGAAAGGCAGGGCAGGACAGGACTTTGCAAAGGTCAGTGTAATGCATACTTGTGAGGAAGGGAAGTACACAATGAACTTTACAACAATTTCAGTACTTCTGACCCTGCCAATCCCTGCTAGATTCCAGGTTTATTTTGACAGTTTCATTATCTGAGTTTTTACGTTAGAACTTTTTGGGCTCCTTTGCCATATGCAGTATGATTTGAATTTATAAAGCACATAAGATCTAACTTGAAATTTGATTCTGCACGACAGAGTCAGCATATCTGTCATAAGCACCTTGGCGAGTTAGGGTAGAGAGCTGCCAATTCACCACCATTTATTGAGCATCCCAACTCTGGGTTGGTGATAGGAATACAAAGAGTAGAAAATGTGTAAAACATAATCTTTGCTCCAAAGGGATTTATAGCCGAATTAGGGAGAACAACTTGAAAATAAACAAGTGTTTAATTTGTTTGGATGGTAGGAGAACAGTCTTGAGCATAATTAATTCTATTAGGTGTAGGGAGAGAATATGATAAGTCTTTTCAGAGAAGAGAATATCTGATTTTTCTTTAATTATGGGGAAAAAAAATCAACTTTTGCAAAAGTGGGGCTTCCTCAGTGGCTCAGCAGTAAAGAATTCACCGGTAATGCAGGAGACACAGGAGACTTGGATTCAATCCCTGGGTTGGGAAGGTCCCCCGGAGGAGGAAATGGAAATCCACTCCAATATTCCTGTTTGGGAAATTTCATGGACAGGAGCCTGGAGGGCTACAGTCCATAGGGCACAGAGTCAGACATGACTGAGCAACCGAACACAACACAACGACACTGCAAAAGCAGAGAGAATAGTATAATGAACTACTGTGCTCTCATTACTCAACTTTAACAGTTACCATCCCATGACCCATGTGTTCCTTCTGTATCCTCAACTTTTCTTTCCCTCCCTGGATTATTCTGAAGCAAATCACAGTAGCATATTATTTCAATCATAAATATTTTACTATGTATCTCTAAAATGTAAGTTCTGTTTTTAAGAACAACAAAATCATTTATCTTAAAAAAATTGACAGGCAATAATTTCCCTGCAAAGCAAGAGACCCGGTTTCATCCTTGGATCAGGAAGATCTCCTAGAGAAGGGAATGGCTATCCATTCCAGTATTTTTGCCTGGAGAATTCCATAGACAGAGGAGCCTGGTGGGCTACAGTCCATGCGGTCGCAAAGAGTCAGGATACAACTGAGTGAGTAACAGTTTCACTAACAAATTTCCCCAATTTTCTCACAAGCGTTTCATATAGTTTGTATCTTCAAGTCAGGATTCAGACAAAGTCCTCACATTGTATTTTTTAATGATTCTTCTTTATTTTTTAAGTTTATTTAGGAAGCATTACTATGAATAAAGCTAGTGCAGGTGATAGAATTCCAGCTGAGCTATTCCAAATCCTAAAAGATGATGTTGTTAGAGTGCTGCACTCAATATGCCAGCAAATTTGGAAAATTCAGCAGTGGCCACAGGACAGGAAAAGGGCAGTTTCATTCCAGTCCCAAAGAAAGGCAATGCCATAGAAAGTTCAAACTACCGCACAATTGTGCTCATTTCACATGCTAGCTCAAAATTCTTCAACCTAGGCTTCAACAGTACATGAATTGAGAACTTCCAGATTTACAAGCTGGATTTAGAAAAGGCAGAAGAACCAGAGATCAAATTTCCAACATCTGCTGGAGCATAGAAAAAGCAAGAGAATTCCAGAAAAACATCTATTTCTGTTTCATTGCCTTTGACTGTGTGGATCATAGCAAACTGTAGAAAATTCTTAAAGAGATGGGAATACCAGACTACCTCACCTGCCTTCTGAGAAACCTGTGTGCAAATCAAGAAGCAACAGTTAAAACCAGACACGGAATAACTCACTAGTTCAAAATTGGGAAAGGAGTATGTCAAGGCTGTATATTGTCACCTTGCTTATTTAACTTCTTGGCAGAGTACATCATGTGAAATGCCAGGCTGGATGAAGCACAAGATGGAATCAAGATTGCTGGGAGAAATATCAATAACCTCAGATATGCAGATGACACCACCCTAATGGCAGAAAACAAATAAGAGCTAAAGAATCTCTTGATGAAGGTGAAAGAGGAGAGTGAAAAAGCTGGTTTAAAACTCAACATTCAAAAACAAAGATCACAGCATCTGGTCCCATCACTTCATGGCAAATAGATGGGGGGAAACAGGAACAGTGACAGACTTTATATTTTCTTGTGGATGGTGACTGCAGCCATGAAATTAAAAGACGCCTGCTCCTTGTCATAGCTATGAAAAACCTAGACAGTGTAATGAAAAGCAGAGACATTTTGCTGACAAAGGTCTGTACAGTCAAACCTATGGTTTTTCTAGTAGTCATGTATGGATGTAAGAATTGGACTACCTAACCAGACCACCTTACCTGCCTCCTGAGAAACCTCTATGCAAATCAAGAAGCAGTAGTTAGAACCGACACAGAACAACTCACTGGTTCAAAACTAAGAAAGGAATATGTCAAGGCTGTATATTGTCACCAAAGAACTGATGCTTTTGAACTGTGGTGCTGGAGAAGACTATTGAGAGTCCCTTGGACTGCAAGGAGATCCAACCAGTCAATCCTAAAGGAAATCAACCCTGAATATTCATTGGAAGAACTGATGCTGAAGCTCCAATACTTTGGCCACCTGATCTAAAGAGTAGACTCATTGAAAAAGACCCTGGTGCTGGGAAGGATTGAGGGGAGGAGGAGAAGGGATGAGAGGATGAGATGGTTGGATGGCATCATGGATTCAATGGACATGAGTTTGAGCAAACTCTGGGAGTTAGTGAAGGACAGGGAAGCCTGGCATGCTGTACATGGTGTCGCAAAGAGTCAGACACAACTGAGCAACTGAATGACAACAACAAATTTTTATTTTGACTGCACCATGCAGCTTGCAGGATATCTTAGTTGCCTGCTGAGAGATTGAACCTATACTTTTGGCAGTGAAAGTGTGGAGTCCTAACCATTGCACTGCCAGGGAATTCCCATCACATTGTATTTGGTGAAAAATCTTAAAACATTTTTCTTTCCATGCACTTTATATGTTAAAGAAATTAATAGTTGGTCCTGGATTTTCCTACATTCTGTACTTTACTGATTATACCCTGAGGTATTATTTAATGTGTTCCTCTATCTCTGTGTTTCCCATAAACAGGTAATAGATAAAGACATTAAAACAGTTACTGTAATTGTATTCTAAATGTTCACTGGATGCTTGGGTCTAGTGCACTGGGACGACCCAGAGGGATGCTATGGGGAGGGAGGAGGGAGGAGGGTTCAGGATGGGGAGCACATGTATACCTGTGATGGATTCATTTTGATATTTGGCAAAACTAATACAATTATGTAAAGTTTAAAAATAAAATAAAATTAAAAAAATAAAAATAAATGTTCAAAAAGCTAAGCAGAGAAATGAGATAAATAAAAAGACCCAAATTGTACTTCTAAAGAAGATGACAATGTTTGAATAAAGATATATTGGATAGGTTAGTGGCAAATTGGACATTGCCAAAGAAAAAATTAGTGAACTTGAAGTCACACCAATAGAAATTTCCAAAATGAAACATACATAGGGGAAAAAAAGATTTTGAAAATGTAGAGAATCAGTGAGTTCTGGGACAATTTCAAGTGGCCTAACATATGTAAATGAAGTCTCCAAAAGAGAGAGTTGGAGCCAAAAAGTATTTGGATAAATAATGGCCTAAAATATTCAACATAGATGAAAACTATATACTCACAGATCTAAGAATTTCAACACCCAAAGCACACAAAAAAATAAAGAAAGCTATATGAAGGCATACCAAAATCAGATTGCTCATTAACACAACATTGTAAAGCAATTACACTTCAAATTAAAAAATAAAAGTAATAAATTAAAACTATCAAATTGCTCAAAATCTGTAATAAAGAGAAAAATCTTAAAAGTAGGGAGAGGAGAGACATGTTACATATAGAAGAAGAAAGAAAGGATGACAGCAGATCTCTTGTTAGGAACAATGCAAGCAAGAACATAGTGAAATAACATCTTTAAAATACTGAAAAACCTATCAATCTGGAATTCTATTCTCAAAAAAAGAAGCTTCAACAAATTAGAAAAAATAGAATTCTATTCTTATCTAAAAAGTTCTCAAAAATGAAGACAAAATAAAGACTTTTTCAGATGTACAAAAGGTAAAAAAATTCATCATAGCAGACCTGTACTGCAATAAATGCTAAAGAAAGTCTTCCATACATAAGGAAAAATGGCACTGAAAGAAATTACAGATCTATGGAAATGAAGGAAGAGTGAAAATAGTAACTATGTATAAATATATAAAATTTTAAAATTATTATTAAAACCACTTTAAAAGATGCTTTATTACTTAAACAAAAATATAATGTATTATGGTTATGATTGCCAGATAAAATATGAGATGCCCAATTAACTTTGAATTTCAAATAATTGTTACCTTATTAGTATATGTTCCTAAATATTGCATGAAACATATTTAATGAAGTTATTTGGTATTTACCTGAACTTCAGATTTTACCTGGTGCCCTTCATTTTTATTCGTTAGATCTGGCAGCCCAATTTTGAAGTTTATCAGTCAGTCAGTCAGTTCAGTCGCTCAGTCGTGTCCCACTCTTTGCGACCCCATGAATCGCAGCATGCCAGGCCTTCCTGTCCATCACCAACTCCTGGAGTTCACTCCAACTCATGTCCATCGAGTCAGTGATACCATCCAGCCATCTCATCCTCTGTCGTCCCCTTTTCCTCCTGCCCCCAATCCTTCCCAGCGTCAGAGTCTTTTCCAATAATGTATGACAAAAACAGCAAAAATTCTAAGAAAGGAAATAAAAGTATGTTGCTATAAGTTTCTTATACTGTACTGATACTTAAAGAAATCAAATTTCACTTGAATTTAAATTTTGATAAGTTAAAAATTCATATAAACCCTAAAGCAACTACTAAAATAACAAGATAGTAAAAGCTAAAAAAGCCACAAATGAGTTAAAATGTAAACATAAAAAATTTTAATTAACCCAAAAGCACATACAAAAGCAGGAGAAAGCAACAAAGAATCACTTGGAAAGGTAGAAGACAACAAGATGATCAACTTTAACCAAACCATATCAATAATCATACTAAATATAAATGGATTGAACACTTCCAATTAAAAGATAGAGACTGGATTAAAGAGAAGGCACACAGTATGCTGCTTACAAAGAATGCATTTTAAATCCACAGACACACATAGGTTAACACTAAAAGGATGGAAAAATATTTACTATGCAAACAAAAGGAAATTAATCAAAAGAAAGGATTTCAGAGCAAAGAATATTACAAAAAGTAAAGAAGATCAGTTCACAAGGATAAAGGGATCAATTCATCAAGAGGACATAACAATTCTAATGTTTATTTAATATAATAGAGCTTTGAAATACATGAAGCAGACATAGAAGTAGACAAATTCACAATCATACTTGTTTATTTCAAACCCTTTTCCTAGTAATTGATAGAATAAGTAGACAGAAAATTAGTAAGGATGTAGAAGACGTGGATAACACCATCAAGCAGCTTCACCTAACTGGCATTTGTAGGACACTCCATCCAATAAAATAATTCACATACGTTCTAGATACATATGGAATACTTAACCAAGGTAGACCAGATTTTGTGCTATAAAATAAAGTCCAATGCATTTAAAAGAATTTAAGTCATACACATTATCTTCTCTGACCACAATGGAATTAAATTAGAAGTCAGTAATATATCTAGAATTTAGGGTACTCCCTCCTTCTTCCCCTAAGTCTCAAAACTCCTCTTCCTCCCATGTTTGTCCTTTCTCCGCCAAGATCCCATTATCCATTCAGTTACATAAGGCAGGAATTTTTTCTTCTTTTTGAAAACTTTTTGTTGAAAAGAAATTAACTATTTTTGACTCTTCTGGGTCATCATGACTGTGTGGGCTTTTCTCTAGTTGTGGAGAGCAGGGGCCATTCTCTAGCTGTGGTGCACAGGCTTCTCACTGTGGTGACTTCTCTCGTTGCTGAGCACGGGCTCTTGGGCTTGTGGGCTTCAGTAGCTGTGGCACATAGGCACAATACTTGTGGCTCATGGGCTGTGGAACACAGACTCAGTAGTTGTGGCACACGGGCTTAGTTGCTCTGCAGCATGTGGGATCTTCCTGGATCAGGGATTGAACTCATGTCTTCTGCATTGGCAGGCATTCTTTACTTCTGAGCCACCAGAGAAGCCTAAACCAAAAAATTCTTAATTCCTCCTTCTTCCTCGTCTCTCTTGTGAAACAAATCTCCAAATTCTGCTGGCTTTTCTTTCAAATTGTTTCTCAAATCTGCTCCTCTCTGCTTCTATTACTGCAGCTTTAGTCATCAAAAGTTCAGATCATAACCATCCCTTTGTGGGCCTGCACCAGGCACCTATATGGTCCCTCTGTCTCCCATCTTGTCCCCTTTTAACATAATTCACACACTTTCCAATGTGGCTGAGTATAGTGAACAATCTGGCACATTCTTACAGTTTCTTAGTATCTGTGAATATTTTTCCTTTATTTAGAAAGTCTCTACTGTTAGGCATCACCAGCTCAATGGACATGAGTTTGAGCAAGCTCCGGGAGATGTTGAAGGACAGGGAAGCCTGGCGTGCTGCAGTCCATGGTGTCATGAAGAGTTGGGTACGACTGAAAGAGTGAACAACTACTGTTAGGAGTTCTGATTCCTAGGTTGAAACCAGAATTCAATTTCTCCACTTTTTTTGCAGCTATGGGAAGATATGTTTCTAGAGACATTGTTTCCTTACATGGGGAGTGTGATTACTTTGGGAAATCTGAAAAGTTTGAAGTTTGTGCCCAGTTTTGTCTCTTGTTTTTGTTTTCTTCCTTCTTCCCATCCACTTTTCCTCTTTTCCTTCCTTTCTGTGACATCTTTAGTGAGACATAATTCACATACCATACAATTCACCTATTTAAAATATGAAATTCAGTGTTTTTTGTGTATTCACAGATAGGTACAATCATCATCAAAATCAATATTAGAACATTTTCATCAACCCAAAGAGGAATGCTACACCCATTAAGCCACTCTGTTTTTACCCATCCTTCCAGGAACCACTGGTATACTTTCTGTATTAATAACTATTCTGAAGGTTTTATGTAAATAGAACCATCTAATATGTGGCTTTTACATCTTGTTTATTGCATATCTGTAGCATGTTTTCAAGGTTCATCTGTGTTATACTGATCCATGTGTCAGTATTTTATTCCTTTTTTTTTTTTTTTAGCTGAGCAATATTCTTAGTATGGCTATACTACAGTTCATTTATCCATTCATTTGCTAATGATCAGTGTTAGGTTGATTTCAACTTTTTGCTATTACAAATAAGATTCATGTCTAAGTCTTTGTATGGACATATTTGAACTGTGGTGTTGGTGAAGACTCTTGAGAGTCCCTTGGACTGCAAGGAGATCCAACCAGTCCATTCTAAAGGAAATCAGCCCTGGGTGTTCTTTGGAAGGAATGATGCTAAAGCTGAAACTCCAGTACTTTGGCCACCTCATGCGAAGAGTTGACTCATTGGAAAAGACTCTGATGCTGGGAGGGATTGGGGGCAGGAGGAGAAGGGGATGACAGAGGATGAGATGGCTGGATGGCATCACCGACTCGATGGACATGAGTTTGAGTGAACTCTGGGAGTTGGTGATGGACAGGGAGGCCTGGCGTACTGTGATTCATGGGGTCGCAAAGAGTCAGACACGACTGAGCCACTGAACTGAACTGATGCCTTCATTTCTCTCTCTTTTTTTTTTAAATTTTATTTTATTTTTTAACTTTACATAATTGTATTAGTTTTGCCAAATATCAAAATGAATCCACCACAGGTATACATAACCCTCAGCAGCAAGCTGTTCTCTCTTTATCCTCCCAAAACTTGTTGTGTTGGAAAAATGTTTTGCTTCAGACATTCTGAATCTGGACAGACCCTTTGAAATGTGTAAGAATTCAAATTGCTTTTCAGTTTCAACCTCTACAGACCCTAGAAGGCAAACTAGAGCCACATATTTAAATACCACCTTAATAAAGCACAATATTGAAGACTATGAAGACTAAGAAAAATGAGCACTGTAGTATATAAGCAATACATTGCCAGTACTGTGAAGCTAAACAATGAAGGCGATTATTTTATTAAAGCGGGGACAACTGTTTAGCCTCTGCAACATTCTTCTGTCTTTGGTCCCAGTGCCTGGAGACCGGCAGTACAGTCAGACTCTTAGTGGTGAGAACAAAATGTGTTTTCTGCCTTTGGTGACACTGCTGTTTTTACAGTATGTTCTATGCTGTGGGACTCCTGTTGATTTCTGCTGTAGAGGTCAAGGGAAGACATGTTCCAGCTCTTTTGACGAGCTCCCAGAGGACTGGGAGTGGACTGGATTCTGGCCAGAGCCATTTATTCTTGAAGAAATTAGAAACCAGCGGGATATGGATCTGCTTATTCAGAAGAAGTAAGAAATAAACTAGTATGTGACAGGGCAAGGAAGTTTATCTCCATCTAGACACACTTTCATTTTTATAGGTCTATAGAGGTATAAAGGTGATCAAATGAAGACCAGGAGAGAAGATATGGCTGGTAGTAAACTGAGAAATGGGGATAGGGGGAGGGAAGAAGGAAGAAAGAGAGAGACTGATAAGGCAAGTTTCTATCCAATAAAGGTTGTTTTCATGTAGAGTTAGGATTCTTCCCCCTTATTCTCTCTCACAGTTCTTTTTCTTTTTAAATTAAGAAACTTCAGAATATATGAAGCATACAGAAAAGTAGAGTTATAATATACATATTATATAACATCCATGTTGTCACCACCCAGGTGGGACAAGTGTTAGAGACACCTGAAAGGAGAGGGAAGCCCTGATGAGTCTGTGAAGATGACCCAAGAGAAGACGCCTGCTAACCATCTTCCTGGCTCAGAGAGTGTGAAGCCACCCAGTCAGGTAGGAACTGCTCTATCCCCTTCCTCCTCTTGCTGTCAAGCCCCTACCATTAGGGAGGAGAGTAAGACAGCAGATGTTAAGTGGTGAAGGAGGAAGACAAGTAGGAAGAGCTGAGAGCAGGAGAACCCATTCCCCTTTTCTACTGCAGGCTGCCAACCCCGCAGTTGGTGGAGGGGAGAAGGTTTACCACTAAGTGAAGTTGTGAGTTTTGATTATTTCAGGGGATTTTACATTCTGATGCTAAACTGAGACTGTGTTTGTGACTTAAAATAACTTTGGGATTGTTCCTTATTTAAGAGGGAACAGAAAAGCCGTGGGGCTCATTGAGTTTTTGTTCAGGAATGGGGAAGGTGACTTCCACTGAATAAATGTGTAAAGGAAACAGAGAGAGACAAAGCCAAGTTGAATTTCATTGCCAGGTGTCGTGCTTGTTCCACATACCATATGGAAAGCATTTCGCTAAATCTAAGATGCCACTGATACTAAGGAAAACTATACTTTTAGATGCTGCTTAGAACAAAAAAAAAATTTCTATCCATGATACATCAAAATTAAGGCAAGGGGATTTCCCTGGTGGTCCAGTGGTTAAGACTCTGTGCTCCCATTGTAGGGGGTGCTGGTTTAATCCCTGGTCAGGGAACTACATGCCTCAATGGAGACCCATTGCAGCCAAATATACATTGAAAAAATTAACAACGACAACAAACACCCCTCAATATTAAGGCAAAAATCAATAATGAACAATATACCAAGTTTTAAATAGGCAGGATCAGAAATATTGACTTTTCCTTTTGCTTTAGGCTTCAGTATATCTTGGATGGCACTGTTGCTCATCTTTATCTAAAATGTGACTTTCTTTCATTTTTTTGGCATTACTTCATTTTTGAAAAATATTCATTAAAATATATTTATCTTGGCATTTGAGGTTTCTTGTCACTCAATTAAAATTTTTGTCATAGACAAGTGCCTCACTCATCTACTTCTCTATCTCTGAGAGACAGAGATGGGGGAAGGAAAAAAAAAGAAAAAGGGAAGAAATAAAGAAAAAAAGAATGAAAGATTCTTTTGCTTATTTTCTTGCCCATGTAATTACAAATGGAAGGAATAGTTCCCTTAATTTCTCAGAGATCTCATTAAAATTCTTGCTGGAAATTATTAGAGATGGTCTAACTGATAACCCCAGATAACAGTGAGTAAAGGAGCTCTAATCATTTTGAGAAGACTCCCATTTACTGCCTGGATGACCAAAGTCCACAATAACCCACTAAAATGGGGCTCTCACGGCTGCTGATGTTAAAGTAGGAAGCAAAATTTTTGTTGTTTATTTCCTCATTCCTGCCATTTAAGGAAATTCCCTCTAGCTCCAATGAGAGTGTAGAAGGAGATTTATGACACTTGTGTGTAATGAAAATACCTGGTTTACAGCCGTCTACCATTTCCATCACCTCACTTCATTCTCATCATATTTCTCATTCAATTCTCAAAACAACAGCAGGATGTAGGCAGGGAGGGTATTGCCCTATTTTATGGACAATGTATCAGTCTCGTTTTTCAGGTGAGGCTGACCCAAGTCACCTGATGAACTGCTACTGAATGGGAAGCAGAACCCTGATCTTTCTGCTTCAAGAAGGGTCCCTTTCCTTTACAGTGTTGTATGCCACTGAAGACAGGCAAATAGATATTCTTAAGTGGCTGTGTTTGAGGAATTGCAGCTATAATCTGAGCTGGTTAGCAGCTGATCTCCTTGAGGCTATATCCAGTCTCCTAATGCTGTTTCATATTAAACAGGTTTGAGAGTGAGTCATTTGGCTGGCACAAACCAGCCAAGCGATTGCTTCAGCCTGCTTGGAAACTCCACGTCCTCCCTTTGCCTGGGGGAAGCAAACTCTGTGCAAACCACAGCTGTAAAACTGCAGCTGCTCTGGGGCTGACTTTGTGTTTCACTTTTGTAATTTCAAGCTTCGTTGAGCATTCACCCATTTTCTCCTTCCATGCTTACGTGGTTTGGTACAGTGTTCTCTTTTGCTCACACCCCAGTCTACACGCATTTTCCTTTGCATAGGTGATACTGGAGTAGAAAGGCAAGCACACCCTCCCCACAGAGCTCTCAGTCAAAAAAGATACTCAAGTAGGCTGCTTGCTACCTGCCCCCTGGCTGGGTCCTGGAGGTGGTGGGATTTTGAGTAGTTCGAGGAGGGAATTTGTATCTTCTGCTTCTTCTTGTCTGGGACTGAGGCTTAGGTTGCTCTTGGTCATCAATTTGGGAGCTAGAAAATGTCCCCTCCTAAGCCCTACTGACCTTCCTGCTGAGACAGCACTTATCTGTCCTTGAGCAAGAGGTAAACTAGTGACCTCTCCCTCAGTTGCCACCCCATGCCTTACAGAGAGGTGTGACACAGCACTTGGCAAAGTTTTATTGTGCTAGTTTACGTTAAATGACTGTTTTCTCTATTGGACTGTGAGCATCTAGAGGGCAGGGACCATGTCTTATACTGTAATCCCCTTAGAGCCGGGCTACTTTGTGGCAGCCAGTTTTATCATAGTGTGGCATCCAAGGGTAAAACATGGTCCCAACTGCAAAGAAGTTCATCAAGTCTCCAAGAGACCATGGGCAGAAATTACTGTCACACACACACACACACACCACCCCCCTGTGGTTTTCTGTCCTTTGCAGGTCTGTTCATTGACCCACCTGCTACCATTTTTCTCACCACCTCAACTCCAGACTCACTCAGTTTCTCCCTCCTCTCTCTCTCCTTCCCCCCAGTCCCCTTCCTTGCTCCTGCAGATCTCTAATCTCCTCTGCCCCAGTTCTTTTTGGCTCAATTCTTTATTGTTTCCCCTGAATTCTTTCCATCTTCTTTGTCACCCATTTTCCTGATCAGCACAGCACAGCTCCAGAAGTATGTGAACAGAAACCTCCGTAAAAGGGCTGGAAGTGTTGATAGAGGCAGAGGAGGAGGCTGTGAAAACATGTTTGTTAGTATTTTTGTCCCTGTCATATTTACTTTTGTTTCCTCAGCATTTAGTTCCACATTTAGCACATATTAAGCTTTCAGTAAATGATCCATGAATGAATGAAGGATTGTTAGCCTTTACCCCAATGTATCATCAAAGCTGCTCATGAGTTCCACCCCTTAAAAGGAGACTTAAAAGGAGAGACTGGCAGATCAGTAGTTTTTGTCTCATAAATCAGTAGGGTTTGGCTATAACTTTTTGGCTGCTTTTAATCCTGCAGGCTTTGCTGGTAGTTCAGATGGTAAATAATCCATCTGCAATCCAGGAGACCTGAGTTTGATCCCTGGGTTGGGAAGATCCCCTGGAGGAGGGCATGGCAACCCACTCCAGTATTCTTGCCTGGAGAATCCCCATGGACAGAGGAGCCTGGTGGGCTACAGTCCATGGGGTCACAAAGAGTCGGATACGATTGAGTGACTAAACACAGGATCTTGTAGACAGAGGTGCCAGACTCCCTGGAGCCATCCTCCATCAGGAGGGCACTAATTCCTCCCAAGCCTTCTTATGCCTGGATGCCCAGGTCACTGGCTTCCCAGGTGGTGTGTGGAGGGTGAGGAGCCTTGTCCTGATATGTGGGTGGACAGGGTCTTGATCCTGCCAGCCCTGTTTCCTGAGACCAGGCCCATGCTCCCATATCCCCTGTGCCTCAGTGAGCAGAATGCTTCAACCTCATCTACCTGGTGCCCCTCACTCTTTGGACCCCAGTTCTTTGAATGAGTTCTTCCTGTGACCCCTCAACTCCTGGCCAGTAAGTGGGCAGAGTCTGTTGCATTAGGCTCAGATTTTTGTCTTTTTTAAAAAATATATTGTTTATTTTTTAAAAGGCTTTATTGAATTTGTTATAATATTATTTTTGTTTCATGGTTTTTGATTTTTGTCCACAAGTCATGTGCGATCTTAGCTCCCTGACCTGGGATTTAACCCACACCCCCTGTATAAGAAGTTGTAACCACTGGACCACCAGGGAAGTCTCAGATTTTTGTCTTTTATTGTTGATCTCTGCTGGACCCACCTCTACTCCCATCTCTGGCTTTTTTGCCCTACAATTTTTTTTCTTCCTGTTTTATAATCCCCTAGCAACCATTTTCCTAACTCTTTGCTGGATGCAAATGTTGATAGTCTTCTTATAAGATGGTGGGTTTCAACTCTAGAGAGCCATGGCTTGAAGTGGAGAAGGATGAGGAAAACAGTGTCTGCCATCTGAACAGCAAGACCTATGTGCTATGGCCAAGGCTTCCTACAGAGACTTGATTTGAAGGTTAGCATTAATACATTTTGACAAGAATATTAGTTATGCTACTGCTAAGTCACTTCAGTTGTGTCCAACTCTGTGCAACCCCAGAGACAGCAGCCACCAGGCTCCCACGTCCCTGGGATTCTCCAGGCAAGAACACTGGAGTGGGTTGCCATTGCCTTATCCAATGCATGAAAGTGAAAAGTCAAAGTGAATTCGCTCAGTCGTGTCCGACTCTGTGCGACCCCATGGACTGCAACCTACCAGGCTCCTCCGTCTGTGGGATTCTCCAGGCAAGAGTACTGGAGTGGGATGCCATTGCCTTCTCTGATATTAGTTATAAGTGAGTTTTTATAGTTTGACATTAAGAAGTATTTCTACATTATGATAAAGGAAGAAAAGTGATATAAAATGGATGGAGAGTTAGGTCGAAGAGGAGATAATTCCCTTAAGACATTATGATGATTCTTTAAAAAAGACAAGACACCAGCATAGTACTGAGAGGAGAAACATTTGTTGGATAATAAAATTCTAAACTATTCCTGGATAGAGTCCTCTAAGTTCTACTGCTCCAACTCTGCTCCAAATCCAACTGGGAGGTGAATTGGCTCTATTTAAATCCAAGTAGAGTTTACTTATAGGGATGTGCTTTTGCTCAGTCATTAAATATTAGCCAGAACCCTGTGAAAAAGCTTAAGATTACCTGGATAATATCAATACTAGTAGAATTCTAATTTTATTAATATTTATTTTACACAAAACACTGTTCATTGTTTCCAGTGTTTCATTTGTAAATGAGGTTGTCTGTTCTCCTCCTGAATGGATCTATAAAAGACAGTGGTAAAATACCAACTTAATGGGCAGCACATAGGGCCCAAGTAGGTGAGACAGTGAAAGCAGATGAGAAAGAGATTAGAATAAAATAGAGGGACCCAGGGGTTAGCACACTGAAGGAGGTCAAAGAGTAGTTGTTTTTGTTTGTTCTTCTTAAAAGAGAGAACTGGAAAATGGACAGGTAATGGGTTTTGGTGGGATATTAGACTTCAAGTTGGCAGAACTGAAATAGCTCTGAGTAATGATTATGTTCAGAGTGAAGCCACAGGAGTGACTGGTGAAGAGGAGAGAAGGTAGAAGTCACCTGTAACCTTGGCAAGACTTGGGGAAGAGAGAGTGAGGGCCAGGGAATGTAGAGGGAGTGACTGAGGGGAGGATAGATGACAACGATAACCACGACAAAGGCAGAGAGTGTTTCTAAATGAATGAAGAGTAAGTGTGTGGATATGTACATAGGGCACCAGAAGGATAAATAAGTTCCTTTCCCCAAATAGTAATGGGGCACGTGAAGAATGAAAGAATAAACATCCTCACTCTCAGGGGCCTGCAGGAATGGCAGTATCCTTCAACAAGTGTTATGTCTCAGGTAAGGCAGGAGGGCAAAGGAGCCCAAGGAAAGTCTTACGTTATAGAGAAGGGAGTTTGTGAATGAATGAGTGGTCCAGTGGGGCAGTAGGAAGGGTAAGTTGTGGGGGAGGCAAAAGTGAGAGGATGAGCCAGAGAAGCATGGAGGTCATAGTAACAAAAAAGGCCATCAGAGGAGCTAGTCTTCAGGATGGAAACAAAGCTTGCCAGTAGTGGAGAGACAGGTAAAGCTGAATTAGCTAGTGTGGATGATCTGTTTGGGCCTCTGGCATTTGGGACATTAGAGCGTGGCAGGTGGTATCTGAGGTTAGGTGCTGCCCACCCTCATGGTCCTGTCAGCAACAAGAGCCCTCTCTCTGCCCAGGGCACCAAAGGTTTGCAACATGGCTGTATGGTTGGCTGTGTTTCAGCATGAACCAACCTCAAAAAGGAGGGTAGGGACTTCCCTGGTAGTCCAGTGTGTAAAACTCCATGCTTCAAATGCAGGGAGCCCAGGTTTGATCTCTGGTCAGGGAACTAGATCCCACACGTGTGTGTGCTAAGTTGCTTCAGTTGTGTCAGACTCTTTGCGAACCCATGGACTGTAGCCCTCCAGGCTCCTCTGTCCATGGGATTCTCCAGGCAAGAATACTGGAGTGGGTTGCCATTTCTTTCTCCAAGATCCCACACGCCACAGCTAAAGATCCCACAAGCTACAATGGAGATTAAAGATTCTGCATGCTACAGCTACGACCTGGCACAGCCCAATAAATAAATAACAAATAAATATTCAAATAAATAAATATTCAAATAAATAAATATTTTAAAAAAATAAATATTAAAAAAAATGAAATAAAAAGAAGGTAGAGTTGTCAGACCTGAATCAAAGGAACAGAACTATACATGCTCCCAGGCCTCCTGGGGAAGTGTATCTAATCGTGGGTCCTGACAAATTAGCTAAGCCACCCTCATGTTGCTGACACACCCTTATCCCTGGCATCCCCTCAGAACCATTTGGGCCTCAGCCACAGAGTCCTCAAGTTTAGGAGGCAGAAGAAATCAGCACCTAAACTCCTTGGCCTTCCCAACAAGTGACCAGGAAATAAAACTGCTCCCAAGAGTCTTCATCATGATGACAGTGAGTCTCCCCAACACTGCTTCCCTTTGCTAGGGTGACCACCCCTCACCTAACCCTCTACTGGACAGGGGGTGAGTTGCTGGAGATTTAGATATGAAACTGAGAATTTGGTCCAAGAGGGAAAAACTATAAATTCAAGTTTGGGGAAAATTGATATTAAATTAAGACAGGAAGAGCAGGAAGATAAACACCGTGCTGAATCAGCTAGTGGCTGATCTAATTTTTATGTAACTCAGATGTCAGCTGCAGTCACCCTGCCCTTAGTATCTGTTAGGTGGCTCCAGCCTATCCTGGTGGCTCAGCTGGTAAAGAATCTGCCTGTAATGCGGGAGACCTGGGTTTGATCCCTGGGTTGGGAAGATCCCCTGGAGGATGGCATGGCGACCCACTCCAGTATTCTTGCCTGGAGAATCCTCATGGACAGAGGAGCCTGGCGGGCTATAGTCCATGGGATTGCAAAGAGCTGGAAACGGCCAAGTGACTAAGCACATTCTGGGGAAGTTCCGCGCCCTCCTGGAGTTTCTGCACTGCCCCTCCTGCTGTGTGTCTGAGTTCTTCTCCACGCCCAAGTGGTTTACTGGTTACAGCATCTAGTTCTTTCTCCTTGGTTTCTTCCTAAAGCACCACTCATAGAAGTTAGCAGAGCATTGGAGAGTTTCTGCTGTTGGTGTTTCAGATACGCACTAGAGTGTGGGTGACAAGAGTTAACATCAGATAATGGAAATACGAGAGCACCTGACCTGCCTCTTGAGAAATCTGTATGCAGGTCAGGAAGCAAGAGTTAGAACTGGACATGGAGCAACAGACTGGTTCCAAATAGGAAAAGGAGTACATCAAGGCTGTATATTGTCACTCTGCTTATTTAACTTCTATGCAGAGTACATCATGAGAAACGCTGGGCTGGAAGAAACACAAGCTGGAATCAAGATTGCCGGGAGAAATATCAATAACCTCAGATATGCAGATGACACCACCCTTGTGGCAGAAAGTGAAGAAGAACTCAAAAGCCTCTTGATGAAAGTGAAAGTGGAGAGTGAAAAAGTTGGCTTAAAGCTCAACATTCAGAAAACGAAGATCATGGCATCTGGTCCCATCACTTCATGGGAAATAGATGGGGAAACAGTGGAAACAGTGTCAGACTTTATTTTTCTGGGCTTCAAAATCACTGCAGATGTTGACTGCAGCCATGAAATTAAAAGATGCTTACTCCTTGGAAGGAAAGTTATGACCAACCTAGATAGCATATTCAAAAGCAGAGACATTACTTTGCCAACAAAGGTCCGTCTAGTCAAGGCTATGGTTTTTCCAATGTATGGATGTGAGAGTTGGACCGTGAAGAAGGCTGAGCGCGGAAGAATTGATGTTTTGAACTGTGGTGTTGGAGAAGGCTCTTGAGAGTCCCTTGGACTGCAAGGAGATCCAACCAGTCCATTCTGAAGGAGATCAGCTCTGGGATTTCTTTGGAAGGAATGATGCTGAAGCTGAAACTCCAGTACTTTGGCCACCTCATGCGAAGAGTTGACTCATTGGAAAAGACTCTGATGCTGGGAGGGATTGGGGGCAGGAGGAGAAGGGGACGACAGAGGATGAGATGGCTGGATGGCATCACTGACTTGATGGACGTGAATCTGAGTGAACTCTGGGAGTTGGTGATGGCCAGGGAGGCCTGGTGTGCTGCGATTCAAGGGGTCGCAGAGTCGGACACGACTGAGAGACTGAACTGAACTGAAACCTGTTTGAAAAACCCCCTATGCCATTTCTCCCAACTCCCAGTTTCCAGATTCCCACCACATTGCTTAAGTCTTTTTCTCCTCTCCTCTATCTGCCATCTTCTTCCTCTTTCACTCTCTCCACTTCAAGTCCCTTTTCATTTTTTTGAGCAGAGGCATCTATCTGCTTCCTTGTTAACTCCTGGCAATCCCTGTCCCAGGGTTCACCCTTTATCTCCACCTGACTTTTCAAGATATTTTCCTATGCAGGGTAGTTGCTTCTCTAGGAGGAATTCTGGGGCAAGCTGGCTAGAAGGTTTTCCTTACTTCTCTATTTTTATTGCCCCAATTGGAATACAGCTGACTCCCAGAATCTGCCATGGGGCTTAACCTATAGGTACATTTTAAGTGGTTCCTGATTTGATGGGTTGGAGGAGGGGTCAGTAGACAGCACTGGGCTGTTGCCATGACCTTCTCAACCAGGGCTTGGTTCTCACACATTCTGAACTTTGTGGCCCCCTGAGCGACTTCTCTCATGGCAACTTTCAGACCACCTGTGTGTTTTTCTTAGAAAATGCATCAGCCTGCCTCTTATTCACTCTCTTTCAGGTAACACACTGGTCCTCCCTCAGTTTTCTCTCTCTCTCTCTCTTTTTGTGCACTCTTAGCTCAGAGATACCTTCCTCCTTTCTCTCCATAGAACAGACACAAAGCAATTCTTTGTTTAGGGCTTGAAAACTCAGTGTCTCTTTTCACCTAACTGGAAGGAAGTATTTTTCCATTCACTTCATTTTCTTATTGGAAATTTTGCTAACTGGATCGGAGAAGCTTAGTTTGCACACAAGGTTGTTCATTAATTAACAGCCTCCAGGCCAGGTTGTCCTTATCAGGACTTAATATCTAACTCAGCACTGGCTAAACCAGAAAGAGTGCTAGAAATTGCTGGTAGCTACTGCTCTGCTGGAAATGGACCTCCACAGTGGTAGCAACTCTTTTTCTGGGTTGGAAGCTATTTTGATGACGAAGACCCTCCAAGGACTGAAATGTTTGGGGATCCTTGACAGGGGTTGGGGATGGCGACCACTTTGCCAGTTGCTTGTCAAGGCAAAGTAAAACAAATGCCTCAAGTTTCTAAGAAGACAGAAAACAGTCAAAGAGGTTTTTTAAAAGTATTTTTTCCAAACAAATCTCTTTATTTTCTACTCAAGAAAGCACCAAGTAATTGCCAGCTATTGCCTCAGCGGTTTCTCCATCCTCTGCTATCTGGTTGTGATTATGTGATTTTGCTCCCTGATATTAATCCTGTGATTGTGCTGTATTAATTGGCAAAGGAGGCTTTGCAGATATAATTAAGGTTACTAATCAATTCACTCTAAAATAAGGATATTATCCGAGTGGGTTCAGAGTAATTATGTGAGCCCTTTAAAACCTGAAGGCAGAGCAGATTTCAAGCATGAGGATTTAATGTGTTGTTGCCGGCTCTGAGGTAGAGGAGCCATGTGCACGGACCAGGAAGAGGCCTTTTGGAGCTAAAGGCAGCCGATAGTCAGCAGAGAAACAGAGACTTTAGTCCTGCAACAGCAAGGGACTGAATTCTGCCAACAACCTGAATGAGCTTGGAAATGGATATTCCCCAGAGCCTGCAGAAAGGAATGCAGCCTGCCTGACACCTTGACTTGAGCCTTGTGAGACCCTAAGCAGAGAATTCAGTTGACTTCTGCCATGTGTGGACTTCTGACCTACAGAAACTGAGACAAATAGGTGTTGGTTTAACCTTCAAAGTTTGTGAACATTTGTTGCAGAAATACTAAATGATTATAAGGGTTTTTTTGTTGTTGTTGTTCAAAAGTTGTGAGCAATGGAGGCCCTTCTTGCTTAGGAGCAGCTAAGTAAGGATCTTCACGGCAAAGTTCCAGATTGCTCACTGTGCTCAAGGGGGTGAGGTGGCTGGGCCTCTTGTTTTCTAATCTGGATCTGTGCAGTCCAATACGGTAGTCGTGAGCCATGGATGGTTTAAACTGAAATTTAAATGAATTGAAATTAAATAAAATTTTAAAGTTTTTTTCCTATGCTGTATTAGCTACGTTTTAAGTGTTCAACAACACTATGTGGCTAAGGGCCATTGAACTGGAAGGTACAAATACAGAACATTTCCTTCATTACAGAAAGTTCTGTTGGGCAGTTCTGGTCTAGATGATTAACAATGATAACACCCAATGACAACTGTGGTTTTTCTCATTTGGGGCACAGAGAGATAAGATTCCTGTACTGTCTCGTGGAATTATTACAGAGCAGAATGCAGGCAAATTTCTCTCAACTGCAGCAAGAAAATGTTTGAAGTTTGTGAAAACTTTCATGTCTCTACTTTCTTTCCTTATCACTTGCATAAATTTTCTCTTGGAGATATAAAGCCCTGAATTTGCAGTAGAATACTCTAGAAATACCAGTGACAGGTATTCACCCGATACCCTGGTCAGTCACATGTGTAGTCTTATCTCTGTTCCTGCCCTAAGCCTCACTCCTATGGCCAGAGCCTCACATGAGGCAATTCAACACTTGCACTCCCCACCAAGAATCCTACAATTTTAAACATCGCACTCACTCACCTCTACTCAGTACATTCCTCTGAACATATGATTCCTTATAGTCCTCCATATCACTAATACCTGCAGTCCATCATTTCGATAAGAAAACAGAAGCAGCCAGGATAGAACTTCCACAAGCTCTTACCACCATGTCTACCTGCCTCTGGCATCTGTGCACATAGATGCTGCCTTTCTTCCTGCCATGATGGGTGCACTGTCTGTTCTTCTGTGTAAGTCAGCCTTGCCACCTCTGCACTGGATCCAGCCCCTCTTCCCTACTCTAGAATTTCACTCCTGCAATTGCCCTTCTCCTGAACCTTTAAATTTTTTCTTTTTCACTGGATCATTTTCACTGCATCAAATATACCTTTAACATTTCTCATATATAAAAATCCTTCCTAGATCCCTATCCTTTTTCATCTGCTACCTCTTTTCTCCGCTCCCTTTATAGTGTCTTTCACTGGTGTTTTCTCATCACCCTGAATTCTAAATGTCAGAGCGTCTCAGGGTTTGCTTCTCAGAACTCCATTCTTCTCTGCCTACCCTCATTACCAGGGGATGGACACAGTTCCATGACTTTAAACAGCTTCATCTTGCTGCCAGATTTGTATGCCCTCCCTGGACCTCTCCCCTGAGTGGCAGAACACAAAACTAGGCACCTGCTTAACATCTCAACTGAATACCTGTCAGGCATCTTAACCTAAATATGTTCAAAAATGAACTACTGATTTTCAGCTCCCAACTCCCAAAACTGCTCCTTCCACAGTTGTCTCTGACTCAGTACATGGAACTCTGTTCTTTCACTTGTACATGCTAAAAAATTTCAGTTTCCCCTTGTCTCTCTTTTTCTCTCACATACCGCATCTAGTCCATCAGAAAGCAAAGCAAGATCAAGAATCCTGAAAGGCTGTTTCAACCGGGTCAGAGAAAATTCCTTGTTACCAAACAATATTCCCCTCCAGTGATGAGAATTATTACATAATGTAGGTGTGTTCAGTCTTAATTCAGCAAATATATTTGGAACATTTATCACACTCCAGGCAATGTTCTAGGTACTAGGGATATAACAATGAACAAAACATTTCATGGAGCTTACCTTCTGCCAAAGGGAGACAGAAAACTTGTCAGATGGTTAAGGAGAAACACTTTTAGGGTAAGGGGATGTAAAAGTGAAGGCAGGAGGCTGTTTCAGGTAGGGTGGTCGTCTGTGACTTCTGCAGTAAGATGCCAGTTAAGCATAGATATTTAAGGATTAAGCAGAGTGAGCCATGAAGATATCTGGGAATAAATGATTCAAGCAGGAAGGGGATGTGCAGAGGTCATAAGGCAAGAGCATTCTTGGGGTATCCCAGGAGTAGGATGAAAGAACCTGTAGAGTGAGTGAGGAGGGTATTGGGCTATGGTGAGATCAGAGAATAGGGGTAGAGCATGCAGCCCAAGAAAGACATCTGGGCTTTTATTCTAAGAAGTAGGAAGCCAATGGAGATACATCATGATCCTTTACATTTAAAAGAGTCAGCCTAATATCCTTATCATATTTACCAATTCTGGACTGTAGCAGGGAGACAGTGGAAACCAGGAGACCAGTTAGAGGGCCTAGTCCATTAGTCCAGGTGCAGGAAAATGGTACCCATTTTAAATGGTTACTGTGGATGTAGCAGGAAGTACTGAATTTAGAATTCATTTTGAAGGTAGAGCTGACAGGGTTTGGTAAGTATATGGTAATAGGTACACAATTTATATTTGTTGAGTGAATACACAAAGTATTTGGGGGGGCGGTGTGCATGCATGCATGCTCAGTTGTATATGACTCTTTGCAACCCCATGGACTGTAGCCTGCCAGGCTCCTCTGTTTCTTGGAGTTTTCCAGGCAAGAATACTGAAGTGCTTTGCCATTCTCTGGGGGTGAGGCAGGACATTTTCCTGACCTGGATGAAATATCCCAGCCATTGACACTCCACCCTCTGTTCTCTCTCATGCTTATTTGCAGCCGTCTGATGACTGATATACTCTGCATAGAAGTTAAATAAGCAGAGTAACAATATACAGCCTTGACGTACTCCTTTTCCTATTTGGAACCAGTCTGTTCCATGTCCAGTTCTAACTGTTGCTTCCTGACCTGCATACAGGTTTCTCAAGAGGCAGGTCAGGTGGTCTGGTATTCCTATCTCTTTCAGAATTTTCCACAGTTTATTGTGATCCACACAGTCAAAGGCTTTGGCATAGTCAATAAAACAGAAATAGACATTTTTCTGGAACTCTCTTGCTTTTTCGATGATCCAGCAGATGTTGGCAATTTGATTGGGGGCAGGAGGAGAAGGGGCCGACAGAAGATGAGATGGCTGGATGGCATCACTGACTCGATGGACATGAGTTTGGGTAAACTCTAGGAGTTGGTGATGGACAGGGAGGTCTGGCATGCTGCGATCCATGGGGTCGCAAAGAGTCGGACACGACTGAGCAACTGAACTGAACTGAACTGATGACAGATACTTTGTTCCATATCTAGGGAGGGATGTCTTGAACATTGAACACTGCGATATTGTCACTGGAAAATATCTACAACTCTTAGTAATTGGGATTCTGGATTATTTGTAATTCTTTTGCCAATTTCAGACCATTTTTCTTTATGCTGATAAAGTTGAGCTCCCGGCCTAAAAACCTGGAGCCCAAAGTCTGGAACATGGAGGTCCCACATGGTCCTTTCACACTGTTGACTCATTCCCATTAATTGGAATCTTTGTTGAGGGTTTTCTCTCATTTTAGCAATACGTGCTTCTCATTACTCTTCAAATTCACATTGTTAAATTTCTAATTTGTGGAATAATAAAATTGGGCAGAAACTCAGTTGTCATTGTCAGAGATTTATAGAGTTCTTCTTTACTTCCGCGCCCTTTTCTTCAATTCCAAGGGCGGCAGCAATGCCTACTGTGGCCAGGACAAGGGTGAGGCAAGTGAAGTGCCCAGGGTGCAGCACTGGAGGTGTTCACTTTCAGAGCTGTGGATGTGCACGTGGGCACCTGGGAATGAGGGCCTCCTGAGACCTCCCTCCAGTCCTGGCCCTTCTACTCCCTGCAGAAAAGCATTTTGGTTTATTAACCGGGCAGCTGTAGCATCAGGAGCAAGACCAGTTCCCCACTGTTTGACCATGACTGTGCAAGAGGAAGCTGCTCTCAGAGAAAGCAAATGGCACGGAGAGGAGCCATGTTCTGGGAAGCTTTGCCAATTTAGAAATTAAAACCAGTGGGAAAATGGTGACGAACATCATGGAATTTTGCTTTGTAATCAAGTCAATCAGCAACTGGCATTCCTTTTGTTGAGGGCTATCTGAATCTAGTCATCCTATCTATAGCATTTCTATCCAGTTTGCAATTTCTTAGATACAGTACTTAAAAAATGTTTGTTCTCCACTACCTCCTGTGCCTTCTTTTTATATGTTCCAGAAGTTAACAGAACAAATAAATGGCTGCAGTGTAAATGCTTTGGACAGTCAGGTAAGGGCTTATTTTTAAGGTTGGCTTAACAAATTCCATTTTCAAAACAAACCCAAACTGAATGAGTGATTCTAAATTAGCTCCTTAGTTTTCCCCCATACCCAGTGATAATGCCACTATTAATTTCAATTATTTAGAGGCAACATTAATGTGTGAAACAAGAACAGCGATCAAGACAGAAAGGAATAAATTACTCCCTGCAAGACAGAATGACATTTTGACTGGCATAGAGACTTTTATTTTCCTTCACACACTTTGTGCTTTGACATTTCACTTGGCACAAACATTTCACAAATTCTTGACCTATTCTGATGTACTGTTGTTTAGCAATTGCTGACATGACACATTTTAACCTCAAGCTCACTGGATTCCAAATGTTACCTTTTCCTGTCAATCAGGGTTGGATGACCTCCAAAAAACAGTGCAGGCAAAAGTCTGTGTACCTAGGAGGATAAGTGTTTGCTCAGAATAGAGAAAGAGTAGCTTGAAGTAGGATTTGGGGTAAAGGCAGGAAAGAAGGTGTCATTTAGGCAATTATGGGGTGAAAAGAGGAGAAAGACAGATCCCTAGGGAACCTCAACGTCTTGAGAGAGACAACAGCCCCAAACATAAAATACCTAGGAATAAACCTAACAAGAAATAGCTGGGGCAATATGACAAAAATATAAAACTTAGAAGAGATATAAATATTGGAAAAATACATAATCTTCCAACAGAGGAAAACTGTATTGTATAAAGATGCCACTTCTCAAATTATCTTTTAAGTATGACTTGACTGCCTCTAAGCCTCACTGACTGTGGGTGCTGGAAAGAGGTCACATTCTTATTATTACTCGGATTTTGCTAGCTCATTAGGGGCTATTGACATCTTCTATCTCCCAGATCTTTACTGAAGAATAAACCAATTTACAATGCTCTGCTTGATATCCCTTTTTAAGGGTTCTATCATTTAAAAATGCTTTCAGCTGCAAGTAATAAAACACCAACAATGGTTCAAATAATAAAGATTTTCATCATCTCTATCATTAAACCAGTTTCAGGTATGGTGCATTGGCTTACTCAACAAATTCATCAAAGACCTAGGCTTTTTCTGTGTTTCCACTCTTACCAACCTGAGAAAATTGCTTTTGTTGAAAGAATCACAGCTCCAAGTGTGATGTCCACACATAACCATGTTCAAGTCAGGAAGAAGGGGTGGGCAAAGGGATTTCATTTTGCAAGGCTGTGTCTTTTTATTAGACAAGACAAACTTTTCTAGAACCATTCCGAGCAGACTTCCCCTTAATCTCGTGGTCCAAAGCTGGGTCATGTTGCCTGCCAACCTAGACCAATCATTCACCAAGGGGACTGCAACTGCCATGGCCGGCTTTGACCAAACATGATTCATTCACAGGTGCTGGGAACATGGCTATGGGAACCAAACTGTGGTTCTGTGGGCGTGGCTGTTGGGTAAGCAGCCACAGCATTTGCCCAAAGAGGCATCACCCATAGGCATTTGAGAGCCCCCTCACAAGAGCACTGCACTGCTGGCTTCTCCAGACTCTTCTTTGATCTGCAGGGCAAGCTCTCCTTAGTAGTTGCTCCCTGTCAGAGTCTCCAGGCTGCGTGGCCTCCTGCAGTAAGGAGGGGCAGAATGGACTTCTCAGTAGGGTGCACTGTGTTACCTGGATCCCACGGCAACACTCCTGGAACCAGTCTTGCACAGGTGCTCCTGAAAACGGCTCCCACAGCTCCTGCCTCTGGTTCCTGCTCTATGGTGACTTCATGGGAGTCCCTGCAGGTGGGCTCAGTCAATATCCTTTCTCATCTCTCTTCTCCCATCTCCATTCTAGAGGCTGGAAACCAAACATTTTGTAGCCTCCTTTACAGGGAAATGTAGTCATGTGTGTGACAGTTTGGGGTAATGATATGGAAGCAGACATTTGCCAGGGGTTTCTGGAAAAACATTTGCTTTTCTGATAAAGGCCTTGGCTTTGCCTTGGATTATAAGGCTACTGAAGTTTAACATGACCGCAGTCAAAGTATTAATGGGATTTTTAAGTGGAGGGGAAAACAGCAAAATTATTCTACAGTTTGCCTGGAAAAAGACACAAGTGAGAACACCTAGAATATTAGCTTTATTGGAACAGAGATTATATCAAAGTAATTTCCTCATTATTTCTTCCAGTGCTTTTATGATATGAGACTTCCTAATTCTGATATTCATGAAATATTTACCTTATTTTTTCTGATTTTATTTACTATATTCAAAATACTTATATATCAGAAATCACTATAAGCAAAGGTATGAGGCAAGCAACAAATGGGGAAAAGTCTTGCATGGTGACATGGGAGTGTGATATCGGGGATGGGGTGAGAGCTAGGGTTACTGGAGTCTGGGGTCTCCTTTTAGCACAGGCTTGTGGTATTATCATCCCCCGATACAACTGTTGTTCTTTATCTCCATTTTGTCTCCATTAAGAAATTAGGTAACTTGGGGCTTTCCTGGTGGCACAGTGGTTAAGAATCTGCCTTGCAGTGAAGGGGACATGGGTTCAATCCCTGGTCAGGAACTAAGATCCCACAAACAGCAGGGTAACTAAGCCTGAGCATTGCAACTGCTGAACTCAAGCGCTCTGGAACCCGTGGGCCACAACTAGAGAGTCTGTGCCCTGCAGTGAAAGATCCTGTGTGCTGCAACTAAGACCAGATGTGTCTAAATAAATAAATATTTTTCTAATTTAAGATTAAGTTTATGATACTGCTAAAAACATTAAGAAAAAAAGAAGTTAGGTAACTTGTCCAATGTCAAGTGGGATGGACTGAAATCCAAATCCAGGTGGACTGAAATCCAAAGCCAAAGCCAAGGCTTGTGCTCTCTCTACTACACCCCAGTGCCAATGAACTCAACTGAGAAAAGTTAACTTTTCAACAAAATAGAAATAATCAGAGGAGTGGCAGAAAAGGACTATTGGAGAGATATGGAAAGCAGCGAAAATGTATATTAATGGGAAAAGATGAAAATGAAACTTATCTAAACATATAGCACAAATTAGGTCTAGGATCATGAGGAACTGGTAGGTAGGAAGGATGGACCCCAAATCTGTGTTGCTTGTGACCTGGATTGAATTCTTGGTCACACATAGCCAAGCAGTGTATAATGGAAAGTCCAGACCTTTTATATCCAACAGATCTTTGTTGATCCCCCTTCATCACATACTAACCACATGTCAAAACAAGGATAAAACTAAATCCTTAAGTAATCCAACCATAGCCTCCATCAGATTGCAATTTTATCTTCTCCAAGGATACTGAGGTTGGGGCTGTTGCTCCTGGTGTTTGATTCCTGCTAGATTGCACTCCCAATCTAGTGCTATATCCCAGAGCCATAAAGCTGTAGGCATGACAGCTTTTGTTGCCAACAAGAACCCAATAAGCATAATCTACTATTTTCCCTGGCCTGATTCTGTATAAAGATTGCACCCATAGCCCTCTGGAGAATACTATTTTTTATAGGTATACCATATTTAAATGGGAGTGGCTATTGTGTATCGACAAAGGTAAATGCGATTAAATAAAAGCAATTGTGATCATGATGAATAATTTCTATTGGTCCTACTCATATAATAAATGTGAATAGTAAAATCTGTGATGGAATAGTTCCATTTAAAACTAATGTTGGTCAATTTATGGCCAGCTTTTCAAAATCTTAACTTCAATCATTTTCTTACTCAACACAATTATAATCATAAATAATTCAAATTGATTAAATTTGAAAATGAAAAATTCAATTTATGAAAAGTTACAAAGCATAGTCAAATGTGGCAGATCAGATAGCACATGAAAATTGGCATACATTGTCTGCAAAGAAATTCTTTTGTTTTTTTTGCAAAGAAATTCTTAATACAAAGAAATATGATTAATGTAATACTAGATTATCAAACTGATCAATAGAACTGAAGATTATCACAATAACTTCTAAAAATAAATAAAAGTGACTGATATGAGAATTTATATCCTCTTCTTATATTTAATAATAAATAAGAATACTCAAATAAAAATAGCCATATTCTTTTCCTAGTCTAGCGTATTTGCTTTTTATTGTACAATTGCTCTGAGCTACTGCTTTGATGTCTTTAAAAGCTTTAATTCTGCTACAGACCTTGAAATTAATTTAGAAACAATTTGATGTTCAATTTTTTCAGTAAACAAAGAAACAAGCTGGTAAAACTAATCACCGTGCAGCAGTATGAACATCTTTAATGAGTATGTATGGGTGGAAAAACATTTTCTTGCTTCAGATGGTTCTTAAATATTTATAGTACTGTAGTTAAATAGGAGCACACATATCAAGGCATTTCCTGGTACATTGTAGGTGGTTAGGAAATGTTTGTTGAGTAAGTGATTAATATACTTTATCACACAAGTTTACGTCATTGTGCCATATACATATTCTCCAAAAATCATGGACTTTTAAACATTAAAGAAGTATCCTAATGATGTGTGGCGTGTTTACACGAGGTGGTAGGGCACAAAGTCCTCAGACAAGTGTGAGCCTCGTGTTTGTTTTGTTTGCCACATAGCATGTCAATTCTAACCACCTCATCCAGATCCTCTCCCATTTCTGCACCTGTGAACTTGAACTGCACTATTATTAGAAAGGTTCCATCCTTCCCCTAGGGAAGCCGCGTTTTTCATTTCTTATTTTAGAAAGAATCTCTGTTGGATTAGATGCACTTGTACAATTTTCTTTGGCTTTGCAAAACTTCTTATAAAACTTTTTTCATTGTGTGCCCCCAGACCTGAGAAAAACCTTCTAAACTCAATTCTACTTTGGTTTTTCAATTTATCCTACTGCTTTTTAGTGGGTCATAACCTTTGTGTTTCCTACATTCATTTTAAGTCTCTCAAATCCATACAATTTTGTCTCACGCTTCCTCCAAATGTTTAGTGACCATCCATCACTCCAACTGCATGCTGGCATTTTTAGAGTTAAAAAGGACTTTATTTTACTAGTACATTGGCATAACAGATGTTCTTGCTTGAGGGCACAGAAGGCATCTCTCTTGCAAGTGGTGTCACTTAGGGACCATTAGGGACCATTAGGGACACTGAGCCAAAAGAGCTTCTGGTGGCTGGGATAGGAATGGGGTACAATGAGCGAGATCTACAGCATTCGAGGGGTCAGCCAGGAAGTCCCATCAGTTGCTGAAATAGAATTTGCTCAAGACTCCTTGTCGGGAAAAGGGAGGGTGGTCATGGGACATGACACATTATGGAGGACCCGGCTTCTGCCTCTCAGCTTCTCTCCTGAGGACTTTGGGAACACTCACACAAGTTCTCCACTCACATCTTATGTACTGGATGCTGAACTGTCCAACCATCTCCTCCTCCTCCTTTCCCACAGGTCCACTTGCCTTTCGGCACCAGTCTCTCCTCCCCATCGCCCCCCAAAGCTGGCTGCCTCAAGGAAGCTGAGCCTCTCTTGGTTCCAAGGCTGGGACTAATTGGCTCAATGGCTCACCCCTTTGTTAGGAAGTGGGTAGTGAATGTGCCCGTGGCCCAGTTTGAGCCAATAGGATTTTACTGTGTTTTGGGGAAAGGACTTCATCGATATCTAGGCGAGTTCCTAGTACCAGCTGACTTTCTCTTGCTATGGCTGTTGTTACTCACAGTCCTGAGGCCTCCTGCCTGAGGAAGAAGCCAAAGCACAGAGGAGGGCATTGTTGGAAGGCAGGGGAGGCTTTTTCACCTATAATTTGGGAAGGCAGTCTTTGTCCTTTCCCTACCTCCTTTCCTTCCATGAAGGGGGACCTAGAAAAAATTGTGCTAAAATACACACAACATAAAATTTTACCACAGTAACTATTTTAAGTGCACAATTCAGAGGAATCAAGTATACTTGCCTTGTAGGGCAACCATCATCACTACCCATCTCCAGAAATTTTTCATTACCCCAAGCTGAAATTCTATGTCTATTAAATATGAAAATGGACTTTTTAGTATGTGTGTATGTATGTATGTATTTTTATTAAAGTATAGTTGATTTATGATGTGATTGTTTCTGGTGTACAGCAAAATGATTCATTTATATACAGATTCTTTTTCAGGAGGCTTTCCTGGTGGTTCAGGATAAAGAATCTGCCTGCAACGCAGGAGACAGAGGTGATGTGGGTTTGATCCCTGGGTCAGGAAGAGCCCTTGGAGGAGGGCATGGAAACCCACTCCAGTATTCTTGCCTGGAGAATCCCATGGACTGAGGAACCTGGCGGGCTGCAGTCTATGGGGTTGCAAAGAGTCGGACACGACTGAAGCAACTGAGCATGCACACACGTATTCTTTTTCCGATTCTTTTCCATTATGGTTTATAACAAGATAGTGAATATAATTCCTTGTACTATACAGTAGGACTTTGTTGTTTTAATCTCTTTTATGTATAGTATTAAAGTGGAAGTGAAGTCACTCAGTCGTGTCTGACTCTTTGCGACCCCATGGACTGTAGCCTACCAGGCTCCTCCATCCATGGGATTTTCCAGGCATGAGTGCTGGAGTGGATTGCCATTGCCTTCTCCGGGGGAATTTTCCGCCCCAGGAATCGAACCTGGGTCTCCCACATTGCAGGCAGACGCTTTACCGTCTGAGCCACCAGGGAAGCTCATGTATAGTATTGCTGCTGCTGCGAAGTCGCTTCAGTCGTGTCCGACTCTGTGCGACCCCATAGATGGCAGCCCACCAGGCTCCCCCATCCCTGGGATTCTCCAGGCAAGAACACTGGGGTGGGTAGCCATTTCCTTCTCCAATGCATGAAAGTGAAAAGTGAAAGTGAAGTCATTCAGTCATGTCTGACTCTTAGCGACAACCATGGACTGCAGCCTACCAAGCTCCTCCATCCATGGAATTTTCCAGGCAAGAGTACTGGAGTGGGGGGTGCTATTGCCCTCTCCGAAGTATAGTATTGTATACCTGCTAATTCTGAACTCCTAATTTACCCACCTCCTCCTTTCCCTTTTGGTAACTGTAAAATTATTTTCTATGTCTATATCTGTTTCACTTTTCTGAAAAAGTTTGTGTTATATTTTAGATTCTACTTAGATTCCACTTACACAAGCGATATCATATGATATTTGTCTGACTTGACTTAATATGATAATCTCTAGGTCCGTCTGTGTTGCTGCTAATGGCTTTATTTTATTCTTTTCATGGCTGGGTAATATTCCATTGTACCACACTTCTTTATCTATTCTTCTGTCAACAGACATTTAGATTGCTGCCATGTTTTACCCATTGTAAATTGTGCTATTATGAACATTGGGGGATAGTTATCATTTTAAATTATGGTTTTCTCCAGATATATGCCCAGGAATGGGATTGCTGGATCATATGATAGCTCTATTTTTAGTTGTTAAAAAAACTTTCATACTGCTTCCCATAGTGGCTGCACCAATTTACATTCCCACCAGCACCAGTGTAGGAGGGTTCCTGAGAAGGCAATTTTAATTTGGCTGGATTCCAGGGTTCACACTGCACCCTTACTTCCTGGAGAAGGTGGTCACAATGTGTTTTAACGTCATACACATAGGGGTGGCTCTCTCTCTCTGGCTTTTCTTTCCACCCACAAAGCAGGAGGATGAGCTGAGTCAATGCCCTCTCCCTGGGGAAGGCCTGGACATCTTGGTCCCTCCACTTCTTCTTCCTTGAGAAAATACTGTGAGAAGGTTGGTGGTTGGTTGGACAAAAAAAAAACCATTTGTTGTTTACCTGAAATTCTACTTTCACTGGGCATCCTGTATTTTTATTTGCTAAATCTGACATCACTATGTAAGGAGAATGAATCCTATTGAATGTGGTGAATGGAGACCTTGAAGGACCCCTGGCAGTAGCAGTGAACCCCAGTGCAGGGCAATAAGGATAAAGCAGGAAGCTGGCTCTCTCGGCAGAGACCAGCATGAAGAGAGGATTGTGGGCCCAGCTGACACTCTATATCTTCATTCCTGTTGTCTGGATGAAACATAAATTACGCCTCATACCCAACCCTGAACTTAGACTGTAGAGGTTGGTAGGGAGGAGAACAGAGACAGAATCCTTAATTGGTTTAGTATTAACCCAAAAAAGACAGATGTGAGGGTGTGTGTGTGCGGGGAAATGTGAAAGTGCCCGAGTTCTTCTGCACCAGTAAGACGGAGTTGAAATGAGAACTTAAGCACTAAGTTCAGTTACAGTGTAATAAAGTCACATTTTCATATTTGAGCCTGGGAGTGAAAATCTGAACCTGCTACAGATTGAAAATTCGGACTCACGAGCATGTCTCCAAGGTCCCTTCTGTACTGAAAATTCCATAGCTATAGAGATAAGGCTTGAGGACCTGAAAAGAAAAGTAAGACAGAAGCTAGATGGGGGTTGCAGTATTAGAAAAAAACCCTATTAAATGCCTGGTTACAGGAGACCTAGCAAATGAGCCTGGATGGGAAGAGGGGTAAGGAAAATCATAACTACTGTGCATTTAAGCTGTCCCTGTTTTGAGTTTGCTACTTTTTAAACATTTAAAGTTGAGAACTTGCTGGAGTTAATTATTATTAGCAGTGAGAGGCAGCTGATTTTTGTTGATTAAGCTGATTTAAGAGCTGTTTTATTAAGAGAAGTATGATCAGGCTTTCTAGGGAACCAACCGGTGAACAAACATGTTTTTACAGGGAGAGCCACAAAGGACTCTCCACCCAGGAAGTCTGAAAGCTGAAGGAATTGTTGCAGATTGCACCATGTTCAACTTCCTGCTTAAACAGGCAGCACCTGCTGCAAGCATAGGGTGTCCTCCCTGTTTCCAAAGAGGGTGAAAGGCTTCATCTGGAGCTCCCCGACCCCTGCAGAGGAAAATGGGTGCCTAGACAGTGGGAAAGACACATGCCAGTCAGGAAGCCAGAATGGAAACCTTCCTAAGAGAGATGGGAGTTTAGCTAATTTCAGGAGGCTTGAGAGTAAAAGTGATCCAGTGGAAGGGCTAGTGGAGGAGAAACATCTCTACCTGGGGCCAATAAGGTGGCTTTGTGCTCTCGCCTAGCAGTGCCCCACACTTACCTGAAGTCAGAAAGTAGACCATGCACTGGCAGGAGCAGCAACAAGCAAGCCTGTTCCTACTCAGGGAGGAGGAAGTGAGTCACAGAGGCTGGTGAGTAACTCCCTTTGGCAGAACCATGTGGCCTGACCCAGACAGCAGTGGTGAATTGTCATTCTGGAGGAGCATGGAGGCAAGGCTGCCACCCACCAGTATATGTTAGTCCTATCAATCAATACTCATCCCTATAAATTTATATATAAAGGAGTGAGTGAGGCAGAAGAACTCTGTCATGTATATCTTTTCTGGCTTTGAAATCCCTTATAAAATACATGGAAGGCTAAAGGTAGAGGTGGGCAGTGGTCATAATCATGTTGCCTTGTATTTTAAAGGTTGCCCCTAGTGAAGAATAATGAGGAGTGAAAATTGAAGTATTGGCTAATCCTGGTATTAAGTATCAGGCTTTAGTTTTCTAGATGGCGGTTTTTGATACCAGAGCTTCTGGCAGAGATTTTGCACTAAATCTGGGAAGACCTGTTTGACAGGAAACACCTATCTAATTGAGAGGTTTTACCCAAAATTGGAAGGAGTGGGGAGAAATTGGTCTAATAACACCATGAAACCAGGTGTCATGGCAGTAACCACTACAGCACAAAATGAATATGAAATTCATGTGGAAGCATCCAGTAAATGAGTTAGAAGCAGTGTCCATAGACATTGAGATCAAGTCTGTAAGGTGCAGAATCAGCGAAAAAAAAACAAAATGTATTCAACATCTTTGCACAATGAGGTAAATATAATCCCACAGATATGACGTGCAATGGGAAGAACAAATTGCTGGCCCAGGCCTGTCATATCCACGAGAAGGGTGTCAGAAAGGCTAAAGCCAAGAACAAGCCAAAACTTGTGGGGGGGAAAAAAAAAACTAAAGACAAGCAAAAGGTTTTTTTTAAAAAAAACTCTGAAACAAGAAGTACATGGAGGGTGTAGTTCTGCTGTTCGGGAAATTTAGCACAATATTTGCAGACAATGAAGATCAAGGGAAAGTATATAACAAGGGTAATGGATTCAATCACTTATAAAGCAAACATGAAGGCTAAAAGATAAAAGTAGCAAAATCAACTAAAATGACAATAGTTAGTTAAAGGATGCATGAAATAAAAAGCTGCAAAATGTCATCAAAAGTATAAAATGTGGAGGTGGGTAAAATGATAAGCTTTGGGATGTGTTCAAATTTAAGTTGTACCAGCTTAAAATAGATGACTATTTACATAGAATGTTATATGTGCACCACACAATAACCACAAAGAAAAAAATTATAGTAGGTACACACAAAAAATGAGAAAGGAATCTAAACACAATGTTAAAGAAAATCACAGAAACACAAGGGAAGAGAAAAAGAGAATAAGAAAGGAACAGAGAAAAGCTAAAAAAACGGCCAGAAACCAAAATGGCAATAAACACATAACTGTCAATAATTACTTTAAAGGTAATTTAGACTAAGTTCACCAATCAAAAAACATAGAGTGGCTAAATGGATAAAAAAATAAGACCTATTTTATATAATAAAAAAACAAATATAATAAAAAATAAGATCTATATGCTGCCTCCAAGAGACTCACTTCAGAAGAATGGACACATGAAGCATGAAAGTGAAGCTGTGGGAAAAGATATTCTATGCAAATGCAAATAGAAAGGTGGAGTAGCTATACTCATATCAGACAAAATAGACTTAAAAATGGTTAATGATAAAGGGGTCAATCCATAAAGAACATATAACATTTATAAACATATATGCAACTAACAGATGAGCATCAAGATATAGAAAGCAAATATTACTGGATTTAAAGGGAGAAATTGAGAGCAATAAATAATAGTAGAGGACTATAACACCTTCACTTACACCCAATGAGTAGATCGTCCAGACAGAAAGTCAATAATGAAACATGGAATTTAAATGACACATAAGACCATATTGACTTTACACACACACACACACACACACACACACACACACGCATGCACATGACATTCTATCCAAAAGCAGTGGATAGTGCACATGGAACATGCTCCAGGATAAATCACATTAGGGCACAAAATTACTCTCAAAGTCAAGACTGATATCATATAAAGCATTTTCCACAGAAGCTACAGACTAACAGATTGCAATGATATTAAACTAGAAATCAATCATAAGAAAAAGCACAAAAATGTGGAGATTAAGCAATATGTTACTGAACAACTAATGGGTCATCAAAGAAATAAAAGGAGAAATTAAAAAAAAAAACCCTAGAGACAAATGAAAACAGAAATATGGCATACCAAAAATCTAAGTGACGCAGCATAAGTGGTTCTAGAAGGGAAGTTAATAGCAATATAGACCCACCTCAAGAAACAAAAATCCCAAATAAGCAATCAAACTTTACACCTAAAGGAGCTAGAAAATGAAGAACAAATGAAGCCCAAAGTTAGTAGAAGGAAGGAAATCATGAAGATCAAAGTGGAAATAAATGAAATACATTAAGAAAACAAGAGATGATAATCAATAAAAGTAAGAGCCGGTTCTTCAAATTTTCTTTGAAAATTTATAAATTTTTAGCTATATCAACAAAGGGAGAGCGAGAGAGGAAAGAGATGGAGAGAGGAGACTCAAATGAATACAATCAGAAAAAAAAAGTAACAACATCAGAAATGCAAAGGATCATAAGAGACTACCATGAATTATATGTCAACACATTATAGAAGAAGTAGATAACTTCCTTAAAACATATAATCTCCCAAGATTGAATCATGAAGAAATAAAAAAAATCTGAATAGACTGCTTATTAGAAAGGAGATTGAAATAGTAATCAAAAATCTCCCAACAAACTAAAGCTCAGGACAGATGGCTTCACTGGAAAATTCTAGATTTATTCAAAGAAAACTTAATCTTTGTCAAACACTTTCAAAATATTTAAGAGGAGAGAAAACCTTCAAAACATTTTACAAAGCCCTGATACCAAAACCAGACATGGAAACCACATGAAAAAAATAACAGGCCAATATCCTTGATGAAGATAGATGCAAAATCCTCAACAAAACATTAGCAAACTGATGAGAAAATACATTAAAAAGATCATATCCCACAATCAAATGGTATTTATTCCAGGGATGCAAGGATATTCAACATCCACAAATTGATCAATGTGACATCATATTAATGAAATGAAGGATAAAAATCATATTATCACCTTATGAAAGAAATCAAAGATGACATAAACAGATGGAGAGATATTCCATGTTCCTGGGTAGGAAGAATCAATATTGTGAAAATGACTATATTACCAAACACAATCTACAGATTCAATGTGATCATTATCAAATTACAAATGGCATTTTTCACAGAACTAGAACAAAAAATTTCAAATTTCAAATGGAAACACAAAAGCCCCCAATAGCCAAAGCAGTCTTGAGAAAGAAGAATGGAGCTGGAGGAATCAACCTTCCTGACTTCAGATTATACTACAAAGCTACAGTCATCAAGACAGTATGCTACTGGCACAAAAATATAGACCAATGGAAAAAGATAGAAAGCCCTGAAATAAACCCATACAGCTATGGGTACCTTATTTTTGAGAAAGAAGGCAAGAACATACAATGGAGCAAAGACAGCCTCTTCAATAACTGGTGCTGGGAAAACTGGACAGCTACATGTAAAAGAATGAAATCAGAATACTTCCTAACACCATACACAAAGAAAAACTCAAAATGTCTTTAAGACCTAATGTAAGACCAGAAACTATAAAACTCTTAGAGGAAAACATAGGCAGAACATATGATGACATAAATCAAAGCAAGATCCTCTATGACTCACATCCTAGAGTAATGGAAATAAAAACAAAAATAAGCAGGTGGGACCTGATTAAACTTAAAAGCTTTTGCACAGCAAAGGAAACTCTAAGCAAGGTGAAAAGACAACCCTCAGAATGGGAGAAAATAATAGCAAATGAAACAACTGACAAAGGATGAATTTCCAAAACATACAAGCAGCTCATACAACTCAATACCAGGAAAACAAACAATCCAATCAAAAAGTGGGGAAAAGACCTAAACAGACATTTCTTCAAAGAAGACATACACATGGCTAACAAACACATGAAAAGATGCTCAATGTTGTTCATCATTAAAGAAATGCAAATCAAAACTACAATGATATATCAACGCACATTGGCCAGAATGGCCATCATCAAAAAGTCTAAAAACAATAAAGGCTAGAGAGGGTGTGGAGAAAAGGGAACCCTCTTGCACTGTTGTGAAGTGAAGTCACTCAGTCTTGTCCGACTCTTTTTGACCCCATGGACTGCAGCCTGCCAGGCTCCTCTCTCCATGGAATTCTCCAGGCAAGAATACTGGAGTGGGTTGCCATTTCCTTCTCCACTTTCACTCTTGGTGGGAATGTAAATTGATACAACCACTATGGAAGATACTGTTTTTTATTACTTAAAAAACTAGGAATAAAACCACCATATGACCCAGCAATCCCACTCTTATGCATGTATCTTTTGGAAACCAAAATTGAAAAGACACATGTATCCCATTGTTCACTGCAGCACTATTTACAATAGCTAGAACATCGATAGATGAATGGATAAAGAAATTGTGGTACGTATACACAATGGAATATTCAGTTCAGTTCAGTTCAATTCAGTTCAGTCTCAGACATAAAAAGGAACACATTTGAGTCTGTTCTAATGAGGTGGATGAACCTAGAGCCTATTACATAGAGTGAAGTAAGTCAGAAAGAGAAAGATAAATACTGTATACTAACGCATATATTGGAGAAAGCAATGGCACCCCACTCCAGTGTTCTTGCCTGGAAAATTCCATGGACGGAGGAGCCTGGTGGGCGGCCGACTATGGGGTCGCACAGAGTCAGACAAGACTGAAGCAACTTAGCAGCAGCAGCAGCAGCAACGCATATATACGGAATCTAGAAAGATGGTACCAAAGAATTTATTTGCAGGGCAGCAGTGGAGAAACAGACATAGAGAACAGACTTATGGACATGGGGAGAGGGGAGGAAAGGGTGAGATGTATGGAGAGAGTAACATGGAAACTTACAATACCATAAGTAAAATAAATAGCTAATGGGAATTTGCTGTATGTTCCAGGAAACTCAAACAGAGGCTCTGTATCAACCTAGAGGGGTGGAATGGGAAGGGAGATGAGAGGGAGGTTCACGAGGGAGGGGATATTATGTATACCTATGGCTGATTCATGTTGTGGTTTGACAGAAAACAACAAAATTCTGTAAAGCAATTATCCTTCAATAAATAAATTAAAAATGCCATATTGTCATCATCATCTAAATAGATGTAGAAAAAATATTTGACAAAACTGAACATTCATGATAAAACCCTTAACAAAGTAGATACAGAGGGTACCTCAATATAATAAGGGCCATGTATGGCGAGCCACAGCTAACATGATATCCAACAGGTATCCAACTATATCCAACTGATATTCAACTATCTAAGATCAAGAAGACAAGGATGCTTACTCACACAGCTTTTATTTGACAAAGTATTGGAAGTCCTAGCCAGGGCAATTAGGCAAGAAAAGGAATTAAAAGTCATTCAAACTGGAAAGCAAGAGGTAAAACTGTTGTTATTTGCATATGAAATGATATTATAGAGAGAGAACCTAAAGATTTCACTCAAAATTTGTTAGAACTAGTAAATGCATTCAGTAAAGACACAGGATACAAAATCAATATACAGAAATTTCTAGCATTTCTATACACTAATAAACTATCAGAAGGGGAAATTAAGAAAACTATCAAAAGGGGAAATAGAAAACTGCTATTTACAGTTACATCACAAGGAAAAAAATTCCTAAGGGTACACTTAACCAAGGAACTGAAAGACTTGTACACTGAACTCTGATATTGATGAAAGAAATTGAAGAAGACACAAATAAATGGAAAGACATTCTGTATTTATGGATTGGAATAATTAATATTGTTAAAATGTAATCTACACACTCAATGCAACCCCTATCAAAATTACAATGGCATATTTAACACAACTTGAACAAATAATTCTAAAATTTATATGGAACCTCAAAAGATCCTGAATAGCCAAAATCTTGAGAAAGAAGGATAAAGTTGGAAACATCATGCTCCTGATTTCAGACTATACTGCAAAGCTATAGTAACAAACAGTATGGTACTGGCACAAAATCCGATACATCTACCAAGGGGACAGAATTGAGAGCCCAGAAATAAACCCATGCACAAATGGTCATTTAATTTACCAAAAAGAGCAAAAAACATACAATGAGGAGAGGATATTCTCAATATGAAGTTGAGGAAATTCTCAATGAAGTTGGGAAAACTAGACAGACACATGCAAAAGAGAAAAAATAGACCACTGTCTTTCACCACACACAAAAATTAACTCAAAATGGATTAAATACTTGAAGGCAAAGACCTGAAACCATAAATCGCCTAGAAGAAAACATGTGCCTTGACAATAGTCATAGTGATGTTTTTGTGGACATAACTCCAAAGGCAAAGGTAACAGAAGCAAAAATAAACAAGCGGGACTACATCAAACTAAAAAGGTCCTGCATAACAAAGGAAACCATCATCAAAGCAAAAAGACAACCTATAGAATGGGAGAAAACATTTGCAGGTTATATATCCCATAAAGGATTAACATCTAAAATATATAATGAACTCATATGATCCAGCAACAACAGAAAACCCAATTAAAAAATGGGAAGAGGATTTGAATAGACACTTTTCAAAGACACACAGATGGCCAACAGATACAGACAAAGATGTTCAACATCACTGTTAGGGAAATACTAATCAAAACCCCAATGAGATATCACCTCACCTGTATTAAGAATGGTTATTGTCAAGAGGATAAGAAATGACAAATGTTGGAGAGGTTGTGGAGAAAATAGAACATTTGTACAATGATGGTGAGACTGTAAATTGTTGTAGCCACTATGGAAAACAATAGCGATTCCCCCAAAACTTAAGAAAAATCTGTCATATGACCCAGTTATTCCTTTTTTGGTTATTTGTTCACAGCATATGAAAACACTAATTTGAAAAGATATATGCACTCCTATGTTTATTGCAACATTATTTATAATAGTCAAGATAAGCAACCTAAATGTCTGTTAATAAGTGAATGGTAAAGAAAATGTGGTATATGTACAATGGAATAATACTTACCCATGGAAAAGAATTAGATCTTGCCATTTGTGACAACATGGATGGACTTTGAAGGTATTATGCTAAGTGAAATAAGACAGAGGGAGAAAGACAAATACCATATGATTTTGCTCATACATGTCTGAGCCACCAGGGAAATCTCATACATGGATTCAAAAAAATCCAAAATGAGTGAACAGAATAAAATTAAAACAAGTACATAGATACAGAGATCAGATTTGCAGGCACCAGAGGGAAAGGGGGTTGGGTGGATGAAACAGGGGAAGGGGGTCAACTGTAGTGTGTGTGTGTGTGTGTGTGTGTGTGTGTTAGTCGCTCAGCTGTGTCAAACTCTTTGTGATCCCATGGACTGTAGCCCACCATGCTCCTCTGTCCATGGAATTCTCCAGGCAAGAATACTGGAGAGGGTAGCCATCCCTGGAGATCGAACACTTCCCTTCTTCCTGAAGTAGGGATCAAACCCGGATCTCCTACATTGCAGGTGGATTCTTTACCATCTGAGCCACCAGGGAAGCCCCAACTGTTGGGTGACTTGTGGTGATCACTTTGTAGGGTATGCGGATGTTGAATTTTAATGCTGCACACCTGAAATTAACATAGTAAAAAAGTGTTTAATCCCAGGGAAAGAAGTTGAATTGGAAGATGAAGGATATGGGAAGGTTTTCACTTTACATATTTCTGTATTACTTTTTTCACAAGTTTTATGTATTACTTAACAGAAAGAAACATTTGAAAACACATTTAAAAAATCAATCAGGCAAAGCACAATGAATTTAATGGCTCACTTAAAAAATACTGAAATGAACTAGTTCTTAGTTTAAAAAAGACCAAGAGAGAATATACTGTCTGAATATTGCTTCTGTCTCCTCCAAGAAGTGTATGCTTTTCAAGCTCCATAGAGCTTGAAAATACATAGAGGAAAAGGAAAGATAGAAGAAGAGATCCAGGCTTCAAATACTTACCTGTCAGGGAAGTGCTTGTTAAAAAATTGTTGTTAATTAACTTGGTGCAAAAAATGAAGAATGGTGAGGAGATAAAAGAGACCTTTATACAAAGGAATTTGAGTACTTGTTTTAGAAGATTCCCTTTATGTAGATTATCCTCTCCAAGAACTCTGGGGAGTATCTGCCAAGCTTAATGACTGTCCTTACCCCCACTACTGCATACCCTCTTAATGCATGGTACAGAGAAAGGGCATAACAGAGAGAAACCTTTACATTACTACAGATCAAGGTCAAAAGCCCTACCAACTTCCCATTCTCAAAGGTAGAAGCAGAAAAAGTGGGAGGGCAATAGGAGGTTCTCTGGTCCTGGTGGCAGGAGAGAGAGCCACCCTGTCATTCTCTGCTAAACTGACACCTGTTTTCAGCAGGGGACTTAATCACGAATCCCCTAAAATAGCAGCTCATTCCCTAAGCATTCTGGGTTTCTAGTTTTAAAAAAATGCTCTTTAATGATTTGTTTTAAAGAGCCATACATTTTCATAGTATGAAATTTGGAAAACATTTTGGAAAACACACAGAATTAAGAAATGGGATGACCCAGAGGGATGGTATGGGGAGGGAGGAGAGAGGAGCGTTCAGGATGGGGAACACATGTATACCTGTGGCGGATTCATTTTGATATTTGGCAAAACTAATACAATATTGTAAAGTTTAAAAATAAAATAAAATTAAGAAAATTTCTAGAAATAGCCTCTGTTAATATTTTCTGTTAGAGTGTTTATTATTTTTCTCTAATAATAGTGGGGTATGGATGTGAGAGTTGGACTGTGAAGAAAGCTGAGCGTCGAAGAATTGATGCTTTTGAACTGTGGTGTTGGAGAAGACTCTTGAGAGTCCCTTGGACTGCAAGGAGATCCAACTGGTCCATTCTGAAGGAGATCAGCCCTGGGATTTCTTTGGAAGGAATGATGCTAAAGCTGAAACTCCAGTACTTTGGCCACCTCACGCAAAGAGTTGACACATTGGAAAAGACTGTGATGCTGGGAGGGATTGAGGGCAGGAGGAGAAGGGGACGACAGAGGATGAGACGGCTGGATGGCATCACCGACTCGATGGATGTGAGTTTGAGTGAACTCCGGGAGTTGGTGATGGACAGGGAGGCCTGGCGTGCTGTGGTTCATGAGGTTACAAAGAGTTGGACACAACTGAGCGACTGAACTGAACTGATGCATAGGATTAAATTTTGAAAAATAGAGACAAACTTACAGAATAAAAGAAAACTGCCTGTAATTTCACTATTGCTGATATCTTTTTACACACACACACACACACACACAGGTAAATCTTAAATAAAATGTAAATCATATAGTATATGTAGTTTTGTATCCTATTTTTTATACTTAATGTTATATCGAGCATTTTCTTGTCATTAAGTATTATTCAAGAACATGATTATAATTGGTCATCAACTATTTTATTAGGTAAATTAGCCACAGTTCATATAACCTGTATCTCAGTGAAGTTTGGCTTGTTTCCACTTCTTTACCATTTGAAAATAATGCCATTTTAAACATCCTTGTATGGAAATCTTCATCAAGGATCAATTTCTGAAGGTTGAGTTTCTAGGTCAAAGACCATGGACATTTTTAAGGGTTTCAGTACATACTGCAGCCTGTCCTACAGGAAGGCCGTGCCCTTTCACGCTCCCCCAGTGAGCAAGCCAGTGCGCATCTCTTGTCAACTTCTATTAGATTTGTAGTTTCTGTCTGAGAGGCCTTCCTGCTTTGTGCAATCCCATCGCACCACTGCCATCTTGTGTTCTCCCTCTGTGGCTTTTCTGGGTGAGAAAGTCCTTGTACTCTTTGAAACACTCTTCCTGTATTCCTCTAAAGACCTTCGGTGCTCTGAGGTTATCCCTAAGTTTGCTTGGAGGTGATGTGGATTCCCCTCATTTGACCAGCTTGACAATTCCTGTCCTGCACTCAGTTTATAACTTGTCTCCTCTGCAAAGCTTCCACTGACACTTCAGGCTTGTTTAAGACCCTCTCCTTGGTACTCCCCTCAGTCCTTCCCCTGTCAAAGTTCTTGTCACATTGTACTGTGTGCTCATTTGTCTTCCCTCCAGATGTGAGCTCTCTGAGGATAGAGATGTGTGTCTTTTCCCACTGTTCTCAGTGCCTGACGCTGCACTTGGCAGATGTGGATATTCCAGAGATACTGAATAAATGCTTACTTTATTTTAAAAATTCTTGAATGTTCATCTCTATTTCCTTACCATGTATTCTATTCTAAACCCCATAAATATTTACTGAGAACTTTTCTGATTATATAAGCATCTTGTAGTTCTATTTATTTAATCTTATTTTTTCTAGCTTTATTTATGTATAATTCACATATAACATTGTGTAAGTGTAAGGTGCACAGCATGATGATTTGATATATATATATATATGTATGTATATGTAGTAAATGATTGTCACAATAAGCTTAGTTAATACATCTATCACTTCACATAGCTACTATGGTAAGGTTTCTTTGTTTTTTTGCTATGAGAACTTTAAAGGTCTACTTTCTTAGTACTTTTCATGTATGCATTAAAGTACTGTTAACTATAATCGCCAGGCTGTATATTAGAGCCTCAGAACTTATCCTAGTACAAACTTGAAATTTCTACCTTTGACTAACAATATCTAATTTCCTCACCAACCTCACCTGCCCCCCCAACAATGGCGACCACCATTCTCGTCTTTGTTTCATAGAGTTTAGCTTTTCTAGACTCCATATAAAATGTGAGATTATACATTATTTGTCTTTCTCTGTCTTACTTATTTCACTTAGCACATGCTCTTAGTTTTCATCCATGTTGTTGCAAATGGTAGGGTTCCTTTATTTCTTATGACTGAATAATATTCTATTAAATATATATGTATATATTTTTTCTTGTTTTAATCCATTTATTCATTAGTGGGCCTTTAGGTTGCTTCCCATATTGGCTATTGTAAATAATGCTGTTTTGAACATGAAACAGTAGGTATCTATTTGAAATAGTGATTTCATTTCCTTCCACTGTATACTCAGAGTGGAATTGCTGGATCATATGGCTGTTTGTAATTTTTTGAGGAAATCTCATACTGTTTTTCACAGTGGCTGTGCCAGTTTACATTCCCATGAACTGTACACAAGAGTTCTCCTTTTGCGACATCTTTACCAATACTTGTTATTTGCTATCTTCTGGATAATAATCATTCTGGCAGGTGTAAGGTGTTATCTCATTGTGCTTTTGATTTGCATTTCCCTAAGCATTAATGGTGAGCACCTTCTAATGTGCTTGTTGGCTATATATCTTCTTTGGAAAAAATGTCTATTTAGGCCCTTTGCACATTTTAAAATTAGATTATGTGAGGGTTGGTTTTCGTTTTTGCTCTTTTTTTGCTATCAAGTTATGTATTAACAATATATGTGAATTAACTTATCATATATATGATTTAAATTGTTTTCTTCTATTCTGTAGATTACTTTTCATTTTGTCAATTAACCTCTCTTTTTGCTGTTCAAACTAAAGAAGCTTTTAGTTTGATGTGGTCCCGCTGGTTCACTTTTGCTTTCATTGCTTGTGCTTTAAGTGTCATATCCAAAAACGCCTTGCCAAAATCAATATCAAGGAAATTTCCCTCTATGTTTTCTCCTAGGAGTTTTATGATTTTAGGTTTGACATTCAAGTCTTTAATCCATTTTGAGTTAAATTCTTGATATGTTGCAAGATAGTGGTCTAGTTTCATTCTTTTGCATGTGGCTATCTAGTTTTTCCAACTAGATTTACTGAAGAGACTGTTCCTTTCTCCACTGTATGTTCTTTGTGTATTTTTTGTAAATTAATTAATCATGTGTGCATGGGTTTATTTCTGGGATCTCAATTCTGTTCTATTGATCTGTGTGTCTTTTTTTTTTTTTTTTTTTACTAGTACTTTACTGCTTTGATTTCTGTACCTTTGTAGTATAATTTGAAATCAGGAAATGTGATGCCCCCATCTGTGTTCTTCTTTCCCCAAATTGTTTTGGCTATTTAAAATCTTTGTGATTCTATAGGATTTTTAGGATTGTTTTTCTACTTCTGTAAAAGATGTCATTGGAATTTTGATAGAGACTCCAGTACTCTTGCCTGGAAAATCCCATGGATGGAGGTCCTGGTGGGCTGTAGTCCATGGGGTCACTAAGAGTCAGACACGACTGAGCGACTGCACTTTCACTTTTCACTTTCATGCATTGGAGAAGGAAATGGCAACCCACTCCAGTGTTCTTGCCTGGAGAATCCCAGGGACGGGGGAGCCTGGGGGGCTGCCGTCTATGGGGTCGCATAGAGTCAGACATGACTGAAGCGACTTAGCAGCAGCACCATTGAATCTATGGATGGGCTTGGACACCTAGCAATTTTTAATCATCCTTCGATAACCTTAAATTGACCTAAGAGACTGAAAAGGGAAGAAGGAAAGGGAAAAGAATGAGGAAAAGAAAGAGAAGGAGGAAATATATATTATAATATAAATTATACTTTATATTTCTGTATGACTTTATAGTTTACAGTGTTCTTTCATATGCTTGTGGAAATTCTAAGCCCCCTTCCAGAAAGGATAGATCTTTATGATGAATGCTGTGATGTACTCTGTATCTTCTATAGTACCTCTTGGATTGTTGGTATATCATTGTTAGTGTTCACTGATGTATCCCCAATACCTAGTACAGTGCTTAATGTACTGTGGCTATTTAGTAAATATTTATGAACAAAGAAAAAGCATTATTATTTCCATCTATCTCTAATGATAGATATATCATTATATAGAAGAGAGGAGGAGGAATTCATAGAGATGAGGAGAAGTGATCTGAAATTGATGCCTGATGATGAAGGGAGGATAAATGCTAAGTGCTTTGATGCACTTAGGATGTGACATTTGTGGCTCCACCAAACTTAGTAAACCAAGATTCCAGTCAGAACTGGAGTATTTTTAAAACAAGCCAAACATGAAAATTCAATATTACTCTCCCCCATAGTAGCTTTTTATACTCTCAGGCCAATCAATGGATAAATTACCACAGCTTTGAGACCACACTAAATGGTAGTAGTGGGAGAAAAGATTATCCTGGTGATGTCCTCCAGAAAATCATGGGAAGGATCTAGTTGCCTCCTCCTGGCTTCATACAACTGAGTGTAGAGGGTTAAATGAAGCTTTTCTGTACACAGAAAGACACGCCCTCTGGAGTGTTACAGATGAAGACCAAAGAATACTATGACACAGATGACACTACTTTCCATTTGACTACACCAAAGCCTTTGACTGTGTGGATCACAACAAACTGTGGAAAATTCTTAAAGAGATGGGAATACAGACCACCTTATGTGCCCCCTGAGAAATCTGTATGCAGGTCAAGAAGCAAGAGTTAGAACTGGACATGGAACAACAGACTGGTTCCAAATTGAGAAAGGAGTATGTCAAGGCTGTATATTGTCACCCTGCTTATTTAACTTATATGCAGAGTACATCATGCAAAATGCTGGACTGGATGAAGCACAAGATGGAATCAAGATTGCCGGGAGAAATATCAATAACCTCAGATATGCAGATGACACCACCCTTATGGCAGAAAGCAAAGAGTAACTAAAGAGCCTCTTGATGAAAGTGAAAGAGGAGAGTGAAAAGGCTGGCTTAAAACTGAACATTAAAATGAAGATCATGAAAGGTTGTTGCTGAATGGAAAGATGCTGGAATTCTTTTCCTCATATTCCCTACCATAATAGACTGTCTAAGCCAGTTGTAACAGAGTATTTAAAGACGGATTTGGTCCATAAGCCTGTTTTAATAGCCTACGGTGGATATCTTGAGCTGACTGAGTGAGAAATCTATCCTTTAAGATCACTTTTCTCTTGTTTTCTACAGAACCAGTCTAATTGTAAAACAGTATTATATTTTAGAGATCCTCCAACTGGCCACTGTTTGCCGTCCTCCAATGGATACTGTGGCCACGCGTATCACATAGGAAGACTAGGTGTGTCTTCTTTAAGCCCTAGGGATCAAATCTATCCCAGTTTTTCAGGATACACTTTAAAGGAGTGAGGCTGGAATTGTTAGCTCCCATCTGTAAGAGAGGAAAAAAAAGAGACCAGCATCATCTTTCTACTGGAGGCGTCCCTCACTGCTCTAGATGGGGGTGTAGACAGATTTTACACCAAAGCTTTTCTTTCCTGGTTGGACTTAATCTGTCCCTTACCAACGCAGGCACCGTACTTGTCCCTCCCGGTTCTACCACTGAGACAGGGTGGGGATGTACCAGGGGTAGACCTGATGGCATCCCTACCTGAAGTCCAGCTCTTCACCATTAAGCTTGCTTGCCTCTGATGCCACCCGGGGTGCAATTAGAGTAATCTTCCGGAATGCCTCCCAAGCTAAGACCGCTGGGGGAAACATTCATCACCTGAGTGCCTGTGCATGACCCTGAGTATATTCCTGACCACAATAAGACAGATACGAACATAAAACTGAGATGTTCCTTCCAAGCATCACCACACCAGTATACGAGCCTCCTCTGGTCCACTAAGAGCCAGCGTTACCAAAGGAAAAAAACCCATTGTGGTCCCAATCTGAGTAACCTTTAACCTCAGAGATGTTCTTGGAGCTAGAGCTCCAGCTAGCTTCCAAACTTTTGATTCCTAGCGAGGCTAGGCGCTTTCCTGACTGCCAATCCAAGTTTGGGACCTAAGCCAATGTACACAGTAACAGTATAGATCACAAGTCCCTTGAAAGTCTATGATCCGATAGATTAGGTTAGTATTTCTAATTCCCAAGGAGTTATGAAATGGTCAAAGAGACTGAAAAGTCTGACGGAGAAAGGGGAGTTTGGTCCACATGCTTTGCCCATTTCTGGTTGGTTCCCGAAGGAGACATTGGGTGCCTCTTGGCATTGGCAGGTCGGTATAAACCCCTGACAGGTTTCTGCCATAAGCCTTATGAGATCACTGTGGAACCACAGAGCAGGGCTCCTCACTTGCTTTGCGCAGGGCATTTCATTCATTCACACAAGCACACCGTAGAGTTAGTAAAGTACACCAGAAAACGTGTTCACTAGGAGAACAAAGAACTAGAGCTCCAAGCATTCTTTCTTTGTCCTGAAGGATCCCAGATGAGCCCCCAAGATGAAAGGTTGTTGCTGAACGAAAAGACGCCAGGATTCTTGGCCTCCAGAGGAGAATTCAATCCAGTGCCCGAGATGAGGCTTGATTGCTCAGAGCTTTTGTGTAATGAAGTTTTATTAAAGTATAAAGGAGATAGAGAAAGCTTCTGACATAAGCATCAGAAGGGGGCAGAAAGAGTACCCCCCTGCTAGTCTTCAGCTGGATGTTATATAGTCACTAACAGTCTGTTAATGAAAGAAAGGAATGTCTTAAAACTCAGAATGGCACCAGGCCCCTCACCCATAAGATGCATTTTGGGATAATCTTGGCACCAAAAGGTTCATCCCGGGCCATAAAATGATTAACTTGAATCTTGTAGAAGGACAGATTACCATACAAATAGTTTTGTTTACATAGATTAGGGGAACAATATCTGAGTCTAACATACTGGTTTGTCAAGTAGGTTCTGAGCCATTAGGCGGAACCGACTTGAAGACAGAATTTGCGGTAAATGCATAGTACATTAACATAGCTTAAGACAAATATTTTCATAAGAAAAATGCATTGGTTATCTCAAGGTCTGGAATGGTTAACTTCAGGTGAAACCAGGTGTCATTGTGGCAACACAGTATTATAAGAGAAACCTCCTTTTAAATTTGTATAGAGAAGAAAAAAATATCACTAGTTTGTTTCCTCCTGCCGCTTAAGAGAGATAAAAATGTCTGACACTTGCAGGCTATTTCCTCCGTTTGGAGACCCTTGGCCTTCCTGCCTGTTACCCTCCCAATCACAGCATCTGGTCCCATCTCTTCATGGCAAATAGATGGGAAAACAATGGAAACAGTGAGAGACTTTTTTCTTGGGCTCCAAAATCCCTGAGATTTCATGTCTGCCGCCATAAAATTAAAAAACGCTTGCTCCTTGGAAGAAAAGCTATGACAAACCTAGATAGCATATTAAAAAGCAGAGACATTACTTTGCCTACAAAGGTCCATCTAGTCAAAAGTATGATTTTTCCAGTAGTCATGTATGGATGTGAGAGTTGGACCATTAGGAAAGCTGAACACCTAAAAATTGATGCTTTAGAACTCTTGTGTTGGAGAAGATTCTTGAGAGTTCCTTGGATAGCAAGTAGATCAAATCAGTCAATCCTGAAGGAAATCAGTCCTGAATGTTCATTGGAAGGACTGACGCTGAAGCTCCAATACTTTGGCCACCTGATGTGAAGTGCTGACTCCTTAGAAAAGATCCTGATGCTGGGCAAGATTGAAGGCAGAAGGAAGAGGGGATGACAGAGGATGAATGGTTGGATGGCATTACCAACTCACTGGACATGAGTTTGAGCAAGCTCCAGGAGTTGGTGATGGACAGGGAAGACTGGCATGCTGCAGTCCATGGGGTCACAAAGAGTCAGACATGACTGAGTGATTGAACTGAACTGAACTTTCCATTTATAGCGTTTTTGAACTCTTGGAAAGCAACAGAGCATAGAAATTAAGAGTATGGGCTGTGGAGCCAGACTGCTTGGGCTGGAATCTTGATTCAATCACTTCCATTTTGTGTGATCTTGGGCAAGTTTCTCAACCTGTCTACAATCTAGTTTCCTCATTTGCAAATTGGGAATAATAAAAGTACTTAACCCAGTGGGATATTGTGAAGATATAATGGGATAATGCATATAAAGGGCATATAACAGAGTCTGGCCCACAGCCAACACTTAATAAATATTGACTCTCTTTTCTAGTATTGCCTTCTAGTTGCAGACATGGAGGAAAATGTCTGCAGATCTGTTCAGTAAGCAATGAGCATGGTGCCATTTTCAATTGCCTGGGATCCTCTAAGAATTCCTAAGTACCTGAAGTCACACACAAGAACATACCTTATGGTGTCCCACCCTTGGCCAAAGTTTCTGGGAAAGTGAGTAGACTCCTCAGGAGCCACTGGCAGTCAACCCCTTTGAGTACTTCACCCTTTACCCACACCTCAGCTAGGTTCCAGAGGTTACATAACATTCTCTTCCCTTAAGTTGCCTTTGATATTTACTTTAAGGTGACTTCAGACATAAGACTAGAGTTGGATGTCAAGAAAACTACTGCAGATACTCCCAAAAGTTAGTCCTAGAAAACTCAGCAATTGGAATTCAGTATTTCCTTAGACACACTAATTACAAAGGATCTAGGTAAGAGCCAGTAAATGATTTGTTTGGGTAGCATGTTATCCATTTGGTGGTATCTACCTACCTACATACCTACCTACTTATCCATCTACCTATCTGATTTTCAATACCTTCAGTCAGGGCATGTATGCTCTAAGGGCTTCCCTGGTGGCTCAGAGGGTAAAGCATCTGCCTGCAATGTGGAAGACCTGGGTTCAATCCCCAGGTTGGGAAGATCCCCTGGAGAAGGAAATGGCAACCCACTCCAGTACACTTTCTTGGAGAATGCCATGGATGGACGAGCTTGGTAGGCTACAGTCAATGGGATCGCAAAGAGTCATACACGGTTGAGCAACTTCACTTTGTACTCTCCAATCTGTTGACATACTTTTGTTACTAGCCTTAGCAGACAGATGCCCCTATACTAGATTCAACTTGCCAACAATAGCTAGTACTGATATTTATTTGTTACTGATAATTTTTTTTGTATGGTGGGCCATATACTCCTCTTTCCTAAATCTAGGTCCCCATTGAATATCTAATACTGTCTGAGTTTCTCTCTAGTGCTTACCAGGTCCTTCATGATCTGGCCTCTGATCACACATCCATTTTCTTCTCTTGATCCTGCCCACTCTTCCATCTATTCTAGCATCAAAATTTTAAGCTCCAGTCATAGGAGCCAAGATGGTTCTTGGCACTCTTTATGCATATATTCACCTTCTTGCCTTTACTAATTTGTCTCTTATCATATAACCTGCCTAATATCTCCCAATATATTTTGACTTAGTTCAGTCCTTACATTATTTTGGAATCTTTCTCGAATCCCCTTGTGCGGGATTAGATTCTGCCTTCAGTTTTCTCATAATACTCTAACCAAATGTCTATTTTAGTCCTTACACACTGTGTCATAATTTATGTGCTGTGTTTTTGTCCTTATACATACTTGGCAATAGAAATCATGTCTTACCCACTTTTCAATGCCCATTGTAACTAGTATACATGAGGCTGTCAACAAGTATTTGTTGAATGAATTCATGGATGATTATGATTAAGATATAAAAACAAGCAATAAAGAACATGAAAAATTTATGAGACACTATTAAAAAATAGATAAAACCAAAAGGCAGAATTAAATATACTTTCTAGAAACAGCAGTATAGTTATTAAAATAAAAACCTAATCTATGAAATAAATAGCAAATCAGACAGAATTGAAAGGAAATTGATAAACTGAATTGCAGGAGAGAGAAGCTAAGACATAGAAAACATGAAAGAGAGCTTAAAACACACATGCAAACACATACACACATGCATACCACATACAATGAGAAAGACTAAAGTAAAATGAAGGCAAATTGGAAGTGGTCAAACAGGAGATGACAAGAGTGAACATTGATATTCTGGGAATCAGTGAACTAAGATGGACGGGAATGGGTGAATTTAACTCAGATGACCATTATATCTACTACTGTGGGTAGGAATCCCTTAGAAGAAATGGAGTAGCCATCATAGTCAACAAAAGAGTCCGAAATGCAGTACTTGGAGGCAATCTCAAAAACGACAGAATGATCTCTGTTTCCAAGGCAAACGATTCACTATCATGGTAATCCAAATCTATGCCCTGATGAGTAACATTGAAGAAGCTGAAGTTGAACAGTTCTATGAAGACCTACAAGACCTTTTAGAACTAACACCCAAAAAATATGTCCTTTTCATTATAGGGGACTGGAATGCAAAAGTAGGAAGTCAAGAAACACCTGGAGTAACAGGCAAATTTGGCCTTGGAGTACAGAATGAAGCAGGGCAAAGGCTAACAGAGTTCTGCCAAGAGAACCCACTGGTAATAGCAAACACCCTCTTCCAACAACATAAGAGAAGACACTACACACAGACACCACCAGATAGTCAACACCAAAATCAGACTGATTATATTCTTTGCAGCCAAACATGGGTAAGCTCTATACAGTCAGCAAAAACAAGACTGGGAGCTAACTGTGGCCCAGATCATGAACTCCTTATTACCAAATTCAGACTGAAATTGAAGAAAGTGGAGAAAACCACTAGACCATTCAGGTATGAACTAAATCAAATCTGTTATGACTATACAGTGGAAGTGAGAAATAGATTTAAGGGAGTAGATCTGATAGACAGAATGCCAAAGAACTATGGATGGAGGTTCATGACATTGTATAGGAGACAGAATCAAGACCATCTCCAAGAAAAAGAAATGCAAAAAATCAAAATGGCTGTCTGAGGAGGTCTTACAAATAGCTGTGAAAAGAAGAGAAGCTAAAGGCAAAGGAAAAAGGGAAAAATATACCCATTTGAATTCAGAGTTCCAAAGAATATCAAGGAGATTTAAGAAAGCCTTCCTCAGTGATCAATGCAAAGAAATAGAGGAAAACAATAGAATGGGAAAGACTAGAGATCTCTTCAAGAAAATTAAAGATACCAAGAGAATATTTCATGCAAGATCAGATCAGATCAGTCGCTCAGTCGTGTCCGACTCTTTGTGACCCCATGAATCACAGCATGCCAGGTCTCCCTGTCCCTCACCAACTCCCAGAGTTCGCTGAGACTCACGTCCATCGAGTCAGTGATGCCATCCAGCCATCTCATCCTCTGTTGGCCCCTTCTCCTCCTGCCCTCGATCCCTCCCAGCATCAGAGTCTTTTCCAATGAGTCAACTCTTCACATGAGGTGGCCAAAGTACTGGAGTTTCAGCTTTAGCATCATTCCTTCCAAAGAAATCCTGGGGCTGATCTCCTTCAGAATGGACCGGTTGGATCTCCTTGCACTCCAAGGGACTCTCAAGAGTCTTCTCCAACACCACAGTTCAAAAGCATTAATTCTTCATCGCTCAGCCTTCTTCACAGTCCAACTCTCACATCCATACATGACCACAGGAAAAACCATAGCCTTGACTAGACGAACCTTTGTTGGCAAAGTAATGTCTCTGCTTTTGAATATGCTATCTAGGTTGGTCATAACTTGCCTTCCAAGGAGTAAGCGTCTTTTAATTTCATGGCTGCAGTCACCATCTGCAGTGATTTGGGAGCCCCGAAAAATAAAGTCAGCAACTGTTTCCACTGTTTCCCCATCTATTCTCTACTTTCTTCCGTTTAAGTCTGAATTTGGTAATAAGGAGTTCATGATCTGAGCCACAGTCAGCTCCTGGTCTTGTTTTGGTTGACTGTATAGAGCTTCTCCATCTTTGGCTGCAAAGAATATAATCAATATGATTTTGGTGTTGACCATCTGGTGATGTCCATGTGTAGAGTCTTCTCTTGTGTTGTTGGAAGAGGGTGTTTGTTATGACCAGTGCATTTTCTTGGCAAAACTCTATCAGTCTTTGCCCTGCTTCATTCCGTATTCCAAGGTCAAATGTGCCTGTTACTCCAGGTGTTTCTTGACTTCCTACTTTTGCATTCCAGTCCCCTATAATGAAAACGACATCTTTTTTGGGTGTTAGTTCTAAAAGGTCTTGTAGGTCTTCATAGAACCGTTCAACTTCAGCTTCTTCAGCGTTACTGGTTGGGGCATAGACTTGGATTACTGTGATATTGAATGGTTTGCCTTGGAAATGAACAGAGATCATTCTGTCATTTTTGAGATTGCCTCCAAGTACTGCATTTCAGACTCTTTTGTTGACCATGAGGGCTACTCCATTTCTTCTAAGGGATTCCTACCCACAGTAGTAGATATAATGGTCATCTGAGTTAAATTCACCCATTCCAGTCCATTTCAGTTTGCTGATTCCTAGAATGTCGACATTCACTCTTGCCATCTCTTGTTTGACCACTTCCAATTTGCCTTGATTCATGGACCTGACATTCCAGATTCCTATGCAATATTGCTCTTTACAGCATCGGACCTTGCTTCTATCACCAGTCACATCCACAGCTGGGTATTCTTTTTGCTTTGGCTCTATTCCTTCATTCTTTCTGGAGTTATTTCTCCACTGATCTCCAGTAGCATATTGGGCACCTACTGACCTGGGGAGTTTCTCTTTCAGTATCCTATCATTTTGCCTTTTCATACTGTTCATGGGGTTTTCTCAAGGCAAGAATACTGAAGTGGTTTGCCATTCTCTTCTCCAGTGGACCACATTCTGTCAGATCTCTCCACCATGACCCGCCCATCTTGGGTTGTCCCACGGGCATGGCTTAGTTTCTTTGAGTTAGACAAGGCTGTGGTCCTGGTGTGATTAGATTGACTAGTTTTCTGTGAGTATGGTTTCAGTGTGTTTGCCTTCTGATGCCCTCTTGCAACACCTACCATCTTACTCAGGTTTCTCTTACCTTGGGTGTGGGGTATCTCTTCACGGCTGCTCCAGCAAAGCGCAGCCACTGCTCCTTACCTTGGACAAGGGGTATCTCCTCACTGCCAACCTTCCTGACCTTCAACGTGGGATAGCTCCTCTATGCCCTCCTGTGCCCGCGTAGCCACGGCTCCTTGGACATGGGGTTGGTCCTCCCGGCCACTGCGCCTGGCCTTGGGCGTGGGGGCGTGGGGTAGCTCCTCCCGGCCGCCGCCCCTGACCCCCCTGACCTCGGACGCGGGTTAACTGCTCTTGTCGCCGCCTCTGACCTTGGACGCTGGGTATCTCCTCTCGGCCGCCCCCCCCGACCTCCTCTGGGCTGTTCTTGTGCCATCACAGTCTGGTACTCTCGGCTGCTGCCCCTGACCTGGGACGTGGGTAACTCCTCTTGGCTGCTGCCCTTCTGGCATGGGGTCCTCTTGGCTTCTGCCCCTGACCTCGGACGTGGGGTGGCTCCTCTCGGCCACACTTAGTGCGCCGGTCGCAGCTGCCTGCACTTTTTCATGCAAAGATGGGCTCAATAAAGGACAGAGATGGTATGGACCTAACAGAAGCAGAAGATTTTAAGAAGACGTGGCAAGAATACACAGAAGAACTGTACAAAAAAGATCTTCACGACCCAGACAATCACGATGGTGTGATCACTCACCTAGAGTCAGACATCTTGGAATGTGAAGTCAAGTGGGCCTTAGGAAGAATCACTACGAACAAAGCTAGTGGAGGTGGTGGAATTCCAGTTGAGCTATTCCAAATCCTGAAAGATGATGCTGTGAAAGTGCTGCACTCAATATGCCAGCAAATGTGGAAAACTCAGCAGTGGCCACAGGACTGGAAAAGGTCAGTTTTCATTCCAATCCCAAAGAAAGGCAATGCCAAAGAATGCTCAAACTACCGCACAATTGCACTCATCTTACACGCTAGTAAAGTAATGCTCAAAATTCTCCAAGCCAGGCTTCAGCAATACATGAACTGTGAACTTCCAGATGTTCAAGCTGGTTTTAGAAAAGGCGGAGGAACCAGAGATCAAATTGCCAATATCTGCTGGATCATGGAAAAAGCAAGAGTTCCAGGAAAACATCTATTTCTGCTTTATTGACTATGCCAAAGCCTTTGACTGTGTGGATCACAATACACTGGAAAATTCTGAAAGAGATGAGAGTACCAGTCCACCTGATCTGCCTCTTGAGAAACCTGTATGCAGGTCAGGAAGCAGCAGTTAGAACTGGACATGAAACAAACTGGTTCCAAATAGGAAAAGGAGTACGCCAATGCTGTATATTGTCACCCTGCTCATTTAACTTATATGCAGAGTACATTATGAGAAAAGCTGTGCTGAAGGAAGTATAAGCTGGAATCAAGATTGCCCGGAGAAATATCAATAACCTCAGATATGCAGATGACACCACCCTTATGACAGAAAGTGAAGAAGAACTAAAGAGCCTCTTGATGAAAGTGAAAGAGGAGACTGAAAGAAAAGTTGGCTTAAAACTCAGCATTCAGAAAACGAAGATCATGGCATCCAGTCCCATTACTTCATGGCAAATAGATGGGGAAACAGTGGAAACAGTTGCTGATTTTATTTTTCTGGGCTCCAAAATCACTGCAGATGGTGATTGCAGCCATGAAATTAAAAGACGCTTACTCTTTGGAAGGAAAGTTATGACCAACCTAGATAGCATATTCAAAAGCAGAGACATTACTTTGCCAACAAAGGTCCATCTAGTCAAGGCTATGGTTTTTCCAGTGGTCGTGTATGGATGTAAGAGTTGGACTATAAAGAAAGCTGAATGCCAAAGATTGATGCTTTTGAACTGTGATGTTGGAGAAGACTCTTGAGAGTCCCTTGGACTGCAAGGAGATCCAACCAGTCCATTCTAAAGGAGATCAGTCCTGGATGTTCCTTGGAAAGACTGATGCTGAAGCCGAACTCCAATACTTTGGCCACTTGATGCGAAGAGCTGACTCATTGGAAAAGACCCTGATGCTGGGAAAGATTGAGGGCAGGAGGAGAAGGAGATGACAGAGGATGAGATGGTTGGATGGCATCACCGACTCAATGGACATGGGTTTGGGTAATCTCTGGGAGTTGGTGATGGACAGGGAGGCCTGGGTGATGTGATTCATGGGGTCGCAGAGTCAGACACAGCTGAGCAACTGAACTGAACTGAGCTGAAGATAGTATGGTTGATAATTGCCTAGTGTTGATAAAAGATAGACTTTCTTTTCAGGAATCACGAGTTTTTTGTTTATCTGACAGAAAGAAAAAGGGAAATGCGCACCTAGACATATGAAAATGCCAAAACATTAGAGAAGAAAATGTCATAAAGGCAGAAAATAGACTTCACCTATAAAAAAATGATAATTAGAATGACAGCAGACTTCTCAACCTTTACAATGGGAAGTAAAACTCATTGATAGACTAACAGTTTATGTGGAATGAGGTTAGGTATTGAAGCACAGACCTGAGATCCTGGGGCTATATTTAGAAACAGAAAGTGATATGGGTATGGCTTCACCCATAACTTAGAGGAAATCCTCAAATGAGCTCACATTTGGAGGAAAGGAGCAGATTATGATATCAACATCCAAGGACTCCCTCTCTCTCACTTCAGAGGCAGCTTAAGATCCAAAATAGAAATTGCATCCTTCTAACGTGCTGCTTATATGGTGGAGTGAGCCACCAGCAGGACTGTAATTTTGCCTCACACTCTTGGTGTTTCAGGGCCCCAGTATGGGTGATCTGGAGCCCAATGTTGGCTGTAAGTAGATAGCCTCACATTCACTTCCTTTAAGGCAAACAGGGAAATCTTATGATTGCTTATCTCTAGGCATCCTGTCCTATAGTCCAGAGTTGGGCCCCTTTGCTGGAGATCACTTTATGTTCATTTAGTGTGACTCTAAATCTTTTCATTTTCCTCATAAGCCATGATGTGCAAGAGGTTATGAAATACTACTAGAGCTAATACTCTTGTAGGGAGGGAGGATTAGGTGTGAATATGGATATATCTCCGCCTGGGAAATTTCCCATTACCTAGTCCAGCAATTTATTAGAAAGGTCTGATAAGTCCAGACAAGTTCACTCAGCAGCAGTTCACAGATCCACGAGAGCAATGGCTCTCAACTCTGTTAGATCAGATTCCTAAAATTGAATGTGATAAGACTCTCCCTGGCAGGCACATTAAAACAGTTTCCTGGGCCCTTTCCCCAGAGATTGTAATTCAATAGATTGGAGTGGGGCTCATGAATTTGCATTTTTGATTGGCTCCCAGCTGATACAATGCTGCTGGTCTAAGGCATTGAAATTACCATAGAAAAAGATGGGGAAAACTTTGGGGAGGGGATGTGGAGGGAGGAAAACACTGAAATGCCAGAGTCCCTACAGCATGTATTTGTATATGACATAGGTTTTTTGGGGAGATGGGATGGGTGAACCTATGAAAATTCCTAGCCTTTACTCACTCTCCCCTGCCACCTAAAGATTGTTCTGGTTTTGCATTCTGGTTCCTGCCCTCCTCTGCACAGTGAGAGGACTAATTCCTGAGTTTCGAGGGGCAGAAATTGGAGACCAGGAGATAGAGAGCCAGAGAGAAGAAAAGAAAGGGAAAGAGTGGAAAGACAGGAAGCTCAGGGCCCAATGATGGAGGACTTTTCCAGGCAGTTTAGGGGAGGGAGGTGGAAGCAGCTGTGAGGCATGAGGGAAGTGGATGAGAGAAGAAAGGGAATTTCTTTGAGTGCCATGAACTCAGGGTGCCAGAATGTGGTCTGGGGCAAGCTACAGGTATTTGAGAAATGCAGGAAATAGCTCAAGTTATTTTGAAGTTACTTTTTGATTGTTTGATGGTGTGTCTTGGGATGCACCACTGCTCTGAGACTCTGGTCTTGGCTTCATTAGAGTTACAATAACATGACAGTTCTGATGCATCCCTCATCCTTTTTAAGACCCTCCATGTTTCTCACTGGGCCAGCTTTGCAATGGTTTCCTCCTGTTACCCTGCCTTGAGGCATTCTTCCTCCTTCCCTCCACACACAGCCACTAGGCTAGTCCGCTAGATCAGAATTCTGATAACAGTCACTAGCATTCAGTGGCTTCTGCCACAAAACCCTTGGCCCCCTGGAGTGTTAGATTCCTTAGTGTTATAACAGGCTCTTATGTTCCCTCTAAGACTCTTCTAGTAGAAGGATTGTTACAGATTCTACTGACTGTTGGTTTTAACCAAAATACTTTTCAAGGCATTCAAGGCTTCATACACTATGCTTCTAATGCTCTATCCAGATGCATGTATCTCATTCTCCAATACCTCTGTTCTTTGAGTATTTACTTAGTTTCTCACCTCCATGCCTTTGGACATGCTGTTCTTGCCACCTGGAATGCTGTCTTTATCGCTTCTGCCTAATGAGATGAACCTATGCTTCAAGGCCTTGCTCAAATACCTCCTCTTTAGGAGCCTCCTCTGGTCATCTCTACGCATCCTTCCCACTATGGAACTTTATTTGTACTTCCCTGTGCTATAAACTCTGCTGATAGTTGTCTGTGTTTTAGTCTTATCTATCTTTCAAGACCTGTGCTGTCCAGTGTGGTAGCCAGTAGCCATGTGTGGCTATTTAAATTAATTAAAATGAAATAAAATTCTAGATTTAGTTCCTCACATTTAAAGTGTCCAATAGCCCATGTAGCTAGTAACCACTGTACTGGGCAGTATGGATAGAAGACATTTTGAAAGTTGTAGTGGACAATGATCAGACCATATATCATTTACTTCTCTTATTCTCATTGACTAAAAGTCAGTTTGAATCAACGAGAATCTTACTGGTTGTTTTATATTGATTTCTTAACCAGAATGACAGCTTTATATTTCTATAATTATACCTGTTCCTTCCTCTCTCTTTTTATACCTGTTCCTTGCTCTTTTTTATAATTCGTATTTCTTAAAAATAATTTTATTTTTATTTATTCATTAATATTTATAGACTGTGCTGGATCTTTGTTGCTGCACAGGTTTTTCGCTATTTGCTGGGAGGAGGGTCTGCTCTCCAATCGTGGTGTGAGGGCTTCTCACTGTGGTGCCTTCTCGTTTTGTGGAGCACAGGATCTAGGGCACTCAGGCTTCAGGAGCTGTGGCACGTGGGCTCCATGTGGGCTCAGTAGTTGTGGTTTCCAGGCTCTAGAGCCCAGGCGTAATAATTGTGGTGCATGGGCTTAGCTGCCCTGTGGCATGTGTGATCTTCCTGGACCAGGGATCGAATCTGCGTCTCTTGCATTGGCAGGTGGAGGGAAGCCCCTATATTTCATGTTTTATACAGATTTCCTGCTCTTTTTCTTTTTACAACTTTCTCATAGTCTTTATTTGACCTCTACAACTTCTTCAAGCTTATTTTTATTTATTTATTTTTTATAATGTTGTGTTGGTGTTTGCTGTACAACAACGCAAATCAGCCATACATCAGCCAAATCACACGTATATTGCTCTCTTTTTTATACCTTTTCCTTACTCTACATTCTGATGAAATGAAGCCCTGTCTCCTTTTTCTGTGAGTTGCCTTCATTACAAGGCCATTCCGAGAGTTGTTTGCTGCTTCATCTTTCTCCAAGGTGTCCCAGGTCACTTCCCAAGGCTTCCCCCTTTAACAGTATTCTTCAGTAATGAGGCCTCTGCCTCGGAAGAAAAGAACAGCTTCCGTAACTCTCATGGTTACACTAAGCTGCCTGTCCTTCTCGACAGTCCCTCATGCCTGCAGCGTGAGAAAGACATGGTCATGAGGGCACCTACTACAATTAGCAATGGCATTTGACTTTCTGATTACCATCTTGTAAAATCTGTTGTCTGTAGAAGGCTTCTGGGAAGAAACCACAAAACCAGAATGACCACCAGAGGGCACCAACACACCTTCAACAATATTTACCTCCAAAAACCCCGGGAAGATTTCTGCTGCAAGGGCAGGGTAGAATGAATCACATAGAATCTGAAAGGAATAGAAAAAGAAAAGAGAAAAAAAAAATTTCATCATATTATGTCTAACTGGAAGACCCGCTTGCCAGGCTTTTATTTATGCATCCAGAACCTCCTTATATATAGGAATAACAGTCACATTATACAATAATAGCCAGACAAGGGATTAGATTGAAAATATTCCAAATGGGGATATGAATAGGTCAGTAGACTTTAAAACAGAATAAACCTCACTTCGAAGCAAGGTAGCTATGGAAACATTACCAAAATCATTCTCTAACTTCATGGCTGCTGTGGTTTCTGCAGCCAGGAAATGCTGTCAAGGGACGACAGAATATTATTTTCTTAGAAATAATACAACATAGAATCCTATATGGAAAGTTGCAAGAAATTAGATTTCAGAGGTAGAGATGTTTCAACAAAAATACCCAACAGCTTTAATTTGGTTTCTGATAACTGGGCTCTGGATTTGCAGTTGTTAAGTTTTTCTCTGTTTCTGTTTTCTGTTGCAGAAAGAAAGGGTGCCTTTGAGAGATTTATTATTTCCATGTCTCTGGATATATTATATACATACAAATATGTGCATAGTTAGCATGGCTGATAGAAGTCACCTGTTCACCTCTGGTGTGACCCATGTGAGGGTAAGTGACCTATATTTAGACCTTAGACAAGGGGTTTACTTTTCTGTAGGGGATGGGCCTGGAGTTATGTGGCTTAAGGTGACAGAGTCCTGCCATTGGCTCTCTGAGACACTACACCAACTATCCATTCCCTTGAGATTCCTAGCAAACTTTAATGAACACATGAAGGCCATTATATGTGTCTGTTCTCTGACCATGTTTAACCCTTTGAGTTTTTTTTTTTCTTCTTCTTCTTTTTTAAATTTAAGTCTTACCTGACACTTTTGTGACCCCATGGACCATAGCTGGTCAGGCTCCTCATCCCACGGGATTTCCCAAGTAAGAATACTGGAGTGGGTTACGATTTCCTTCTCCAGGAGATCTTCTGGGCCCAGGGATCCAAGGATCCAACTCACGGTTCCTTCATTGGCAGGCAGATTCTTCACCACTGAGCCACCAGGGAAGCCCCAGACCATTCTGATCATGTAGTTGGAGGTGTGGGTAAACAAAGTAGGTAGGCACTTCCTTGGTGGTCCAGTGGTTAAGAAAGCACCTGCCAATGCAAGGGACATTGGTTCGATCTCTGCTCTGGGAGGATCCCACATGCCACAGGGTGACTGAGCCTGTGCGCCACGGCTACTGAAGCCCGTGTGCCTAGGGCCTGTGCGCCACAACAAGAGAAGCCACCGCAATGAGAAACCCACACACCACAACCAAAGAGTAGCCCCGCTAGAGAAACAGGGGTTTCTACATGGTCTCTAGCCCAGCTAGAGAAAACCCATGTGTAGCACAGAAGACCAAGCATAGCCAAAAATAAATAAATAAATAAAATTTAAAAAGAAAAAAAAAAAACCCAAAACCAAAGTAGTGAGGGGGTAGATGTTTAGTAAATTAGGAAATGTGGTACCTGCCCTGGAAATCTGGTAAATGTCATGCTGGTAGGTGCCATCTCCTTTTCCCCATTCCTTCCAACTCCTCAAGCCATAGGCCACTACTAAATGCTTTCTTCTGGAGGTTTTGTGTAAATGGAATCATGCGATATATTGTTTTCTTATGATTGGCTTCTTTCACTTAGCATAATATTTTCAAAGTTCATTCACACTGTACCATGTACGAGTACTTCATTTCTTTATATTGCCAAGTAATATTTGATTGTGTGTGGGTGTACCACATTTGATTTATCCATTCATTAGTGGATGGACATTTGGATCATTTCTATTTTTTGCCTATTGTAAGTAATGCTACTATGAACATTCATGTGCACATTTTGTGTGGATAAATAACCTTATCTTTCTTGGATATATACTTAGGAATGGGTTTGCTGGGTTATAGGATAACTCTATGTTTAGCATTTTGAAGAATTGCCAAATTGTTTTCCAAAGTGACTGAAATTTTACATTTAATAAGGGTCCAATTTCTCCATATCCTCACCAACTCTTGTTTTTTGATTAAAGCCATTCTAGTGGGCCTTAAGTGATGGTAGCTCATGTTGTCTTCATTTGTGTTTCCATGATTGCTAATGATGTTGAGCATCTTTTCATGTGCTTATCAGTGATTTGTGTATCTTCTTTGGAGAAATGTCTATTCTGATTCTTCAACCATTTTCAGTTGGGTTATTAGTCTTTTTATTGTTGAGTTGTAAGAGTTCTCCATCGTCTATTTAAAGTCCTTTATCAGAGATACAATTCAAAACCATTTTTTGTCCTGTGTGTATTGTCTTTTCACTGCCCTAATAATGATGCCTTTGGAGAAGGCAATGGCAACCCACTCCAGTACTCTTGCCTGGAAAATCCCATGAATGGAGGAGCCTGGTAGGCTGTAGTCCATGGGGTCGCTAAGGGTCGGACACGACTTCACTTTCACTTTCACTTTTCACTTTCATGCATTGGAGAAGGAAATGGCAACCCACTCCAGTGTTCTTGCCTGGAGAGTCCCAGGGATGGGGGAGCCTGGTGGGCTGCCGTCTATGGGGTTGCACAGAGTCGGACATGACTGAGGCAACTTAGCAGCAGCACGCAATGATGCCTTTTGAAAAACAAAGTTTTTAAAAAAATTTGATGATGTCCAGTGTAACCTGTTTTCTTTTATTACTTATGCTTTTGGTGTCATATCTAAGAAACCATTGCCTAATTCAACATCATAAAGATTTATTTCTATGTTTTCTTCTAAGAGTCTTCTATTTTAGCTCTTACATTTATGTCTATGATCAATTTGGAGTTAGTTTCATGTATTGTATAAGGAAGGAGTCCAAATTCATTCTTTTCCCTGTGAATATCCAATTGTCACCCACTTAAAATATGGTTGATAAAAAAACTAGAGCAAAAAGAAAACACCTTTTTTTTTTTTTCCCTTTGGGAAAGTTTTGAATATTGATGTGATTTAAAGACTCTTGAGAGTCCCTTGGACTGCAAGGAGATCCAACCAGTCCATCCTAAAGAAGATCAGTCCTGGGTGTTCATTGGAAGGACTGATGCTGAGGCTGAAACTCCAATACTTTGGCCACCTCATGCAAAGAACTGACTCATTGGAAAAGACCCTGATGCTGGGAAAGATTGAGGGCAGGAAGAGAAGGAGACGACAAGGATGAGATAGTTGGATGGCATCACCGACTCGATGGACATGGCTCTGGGTGGACTTTGGGAGTTGGTGATGGACAGGGAGGCCTGGCATGCTGTGGCTCATGGGATTGCAAAAAGTCAGATATGACTGAGCAACTGAACTGAACAGTATTATTTTTGTGGATTTGCTCATACCTGATCAAATACACTCATTCTTCCAATAAATATTTTCAGAGCACCTACTTTCTGCTAAAGATGTTTAAGTTGCTAGTGATACAGCAACAAATAGGACAAAGATCTTGCCTACATGTTGCTTATATGATAGTGATGAAGATGGGTATAAACAAAATAAATGAATAAATATATAGTATACTGCAGTAGTGCTAAGAATTATGAAGAAAAAGCAGAGTGAAAGGATGGAGGAGGTGTGGGGACTGTGGAAAGAATGCTATTTTATATTGCATAGGATAGTCAGAGAATGCCTCTCCAGAGTGGTCACATTTGTTCAGTGACCTGAATTACATAAGGAGGTAAGACATGTAAATACCTGGAAGAAGTGTTCCAGGCAAGGGAAGAGAAAATACAATTATCATGGAGTAAGAATATGCGCAGAAGAGCACCGGCTGTGACGGACCTTGCAGAAGTACAGCCAAGAGGAGCTACCCCTCGCCCAAGGTCAGGGGCGGTGGCCGAGAGGAGAAATCCCATGTCCAAGGAGCGGTGGCTCTGCGGGCTCAGGAGGGCTGAGAGGACCTATTCCATGTTCAAGGTCAGGAGGGGCGGCCAGGAGGAGATACCACTCGTCCAAGGTAAGAAGCAGCATCTGCACTTTGCTGGAGCAGCTGTGAAGAGATACCCCACGTCTAAGGTGAGAGAAACCCAATTAAGATGGTAGGTGTTGCAAGAAGGCATCAGAGGGCAGACGCACTGAAAGCATAAACACAGAAATCTAGTCAATCTATTCACACTAGGACCACAGCCTTGTCTAACTCAATGAAACTAAGCCATGCCCTGTGGGGCCACCCAAGACGGGCGGGTCATGGTGGAGAGATCTGACAGAATGTGGTCCACTGGAGAAGGGAATGGCAAACCACTTCAGTATTCTTGCCTTGAGAACCCCATGAACAGTATAAAAAGGCAAAAAGATAGGACACTGAAAGATGAACTCCCTAGGTCAGTAGGTGCCCAATATGCTACTGCAGATCAGTGGAGAAATAACTCCAGAAAGAATGAAGGGAAGGAGCCAAAGCAAAAACAATACCCAGCTGTGGATGTGACTGGTGATAGAAGCAAGGTCTGATGCTGTAAAGAGCAATATTTCATAGGAACCTGGAATGTCAGGTCCATGTATCAAGGCAAATTGGAAGTGGTCAAACAGGAAATGGCAAGAATGAACATTGAAATTCTAGGAATCAGCAAACTAAAATAGACTGAATGGGTGAGTTTAACTCAGATGACCATTATATCTACTACTGTGGGCAGGAATACCTTAGAAGAAATGGAGTAGCCATCATGGTCAACAAAAGAGTCCGAAATGCAGTATTTGGATGCAATCTCAAAAATGAGAGAATGATCTCTGTTCGTTTCCAAGGCAAACCATTCAATATCACAGTAATCCAAGTCTATGCCCCAACCAGTAACACTGAAGAAGCTGAAGTTGAATGGTTCTACGAAGACCTACAAGACCTTTTAGAACTAACATCCAAAAAAGATGTCCTTTTCACTATAGGGGACTGAAATGCAAAAGTAGGAAGTCAAGAAACACCTGGGGTAATAGGCAAATTTGGCCTTGCAATACAGAATGAAGCAGGGCAAAGGCTAATAGAATTTTGCCAAGAGAATGCACTGGTCATAGCAAACACCATCTTCCAACAACACAAGAGAAGACTCTACACATGGGCATCACCAGATGGTCAACACCAAAATCAGATTGATTATATTCTTTGCAGCCAAAGATGGAGAAACTCTATACAGTCAGCAAAAACAAGACTGGGAGCTGACTGTGGCTCAGATCATGAACTTCTTATTGCCAAATTCAGACTTAAATTGAAGAAAGTAGGGAAAACCACTAGACCATTCAGGTATGATCTAAATCAAATCCCTTGTGATTATGCAGTGGAGGTGAGAAATAGATTTAAGGGCGTAGATATGATAGATAGAGTGCCCGATGAACTATGGAATGAGGTTCGTAACATTGTACAGGAAACAGGGATCAGGACCATCTCCATGGAAAAGAAATACAAAAAAGCAAAATGGCTGTCTGGGGAGGCCTTACAAATAGCTGTGAAAAGAAGAGAAGCGAAAAGCAAAGGAGAAAAGGAAAGATATAAGCATTTGAATGCAGAGTTCCAAAGAATAGCAAGGAGATAAGAAAGCTTTGCTATTTTCCTCATTGGAAAAGACTCTGATGCTGGGAGGGATTAGGGGCAGGAGGAGAAGGGAACAACAGAGGATGAGATTGCTGGATGGCATCACTGACTCAATGGGTGTGAGTTTGAGTGAACTTTGGGAGTTGGTAATGGACAGGGGGGTCTGGCGTGCTGCAATTCATGGGTCGCAAAGAGTTGGACACGACTGAGCGACTGAACTGAACTGAACTGAAGAAACCCTTCCTCAGCAATCAATGCAAAGAAATAGAGGATAACAACAGAATGGGATAGACTAGAGATCTCTTCAAGAAAATTAGAGATACCAAAGGAACATTTCATGCAAACATGGGCTCGATAAAGGACAGAAATGGTATGGACCTAACAGAAGCAGAAGATATTAAGAAGAGGCCGCAAGAATACACAGAAGAACTGTACAAAAAAGATCTTCATGACCCAGATAATCATGATGGTGTGACCACTCACCTAGAGCCAGACATCCTGGAATGTGAAGTCAAGTGGGCCTTAGAAAGCATCATTATGAACAAAGCTAGTGGAGGTGATGGAATTCCAGTGGAGCTATTTCAAATCCTGAAAGATGATGCTGTGAAAGTGTTGCACTCAGTATGCCAGCAAATGTGGAAAACTCAGCAGTGGCCACAGGACTAGAAAAGGTCAGTTTTGATTCCAATCCTAAAGAAAGACAATGCCAAAGAATGCTCAAACTACCGTACAATTGCACTCATCTCACACGCTAGTAAAGTAATGCTCAAAATTCTCCAAGCCAGACTTTAGCAATACGTGAACTGTGAACTTCCAGATGTTACAGCTGGTTTTAGTAAAGGCAAAGGAACCAGAGACCAAATTGCCAACATCTGCTGGATCATGGAAAAAGCAAGAGAGTTCCAGAAAAACATCTATTTCTGCTTTATTGACTATGCCAAAGCCTTTGACTGTGTGGATCACAATAAACTGTGGAAAATTCTGAAAGAGATGGGCATACCAGACCACCTGATCTGCCTCTTGAGATACCTGTATGCAGGTCAGGAAGCAGCAGTTAGAACTGGAAGTGGAACAACAGTCTGGTTCCAAATAGGAAAAGGAGTACATCAAGGCTGTATATTGTCACCCTGGTCATTTAACTTATATGCAGAGTACATCATGAGAAACGCTGGGCTGGAAGAAGCACAAGCTGCAATCAAGATTGCCGGGAGAAATATCAATAACCCAAATATGCAGATGACACCACCCTTATGGCAGAAAGTGAAGAAGAACTAAAAAGCCTCTTGATGAAAGTGAAAGAGGAGGGTGAAAAAGTTGGCTTAAAACTCAACATTCAGAAAACAAAAATCATGGCATCTGGTCCCATCACTTCATGGCAAATAGATGGAGAAACAGTGGAAACAGTGTCAGACTTTAATTTTCTGGGCTCCAAAATCACCGCAGACGGTGATTGCAACCATGAAATTAAAAGACATTTACTCCTTGGAAGGAAAGTTATGACCAACCTAGATAGCATATTCAAAAGCAGAGACATTACTTTGCCAACAAAGTTCCGTCTCGTCAAGGCTATGGTTTTTCCAGTGGTCATGTATGGATGTGAGAGTTGGACTGTGAAGAAGGCTGAGCACCGAAGAATTGATGCTTTTGAACTGTGGTGTTGGAGAAGACTCTTGAGAGTCCCTTGGACTGCAAGGAGATCCAACCAGTCCATTCTAAAGGAAATCAGTCCTGGTGGAAGGACTGATGCTAAAGCTGAAACTCCAATACTTTGGCCACCTCATGCGAAGAGTTGACTCATTGGAAAAGACTCTGATGCTGGGAGGGATTGGGGGCAGGAGGAGAAGGGGACGACAGAGGATGAAATGGTTGGATGGCATCACCGACTTGATGGATATGAGTTTGAGTGAACTCCGGGAGTTGGTGATGGACAGGGAGGCCTGGCATGCTGCAATTCATGGGGTCACAAAGAGTCGGACATAACTGAGGGTCTGAACTGAACTGAACTGAAGAATATGCTTGGATTCTTCTAGGACCAGTACAGAAGGCAATGAGGTTAGAGTATGACACATGAGAGGCAGATGGATGGAAAATGATGTTGGAGAGGTGGTCTTGGGGAAAACCAGACTCCCCTAAATTTACTAATATTTTGCCTGGCAATGCATTTTGACCAACTACTTCAATGTGGTATGGGAATTGTAGTCTCTGTCTGGGCAGCTGCTTCCTGTTATGGAATTTAGAGAGATTTTCATGGGGAGCTGCAGGACTTGAACAAAAATCAGTATCATTCTTTCTCCTCCTGTGAATCTAGTGCTTGCTTCAAAACTTTTAGTAAACAAATTAAAAATAAACAATACAAATAATCATATGAACAAAATTCTAAGACATATATTTCCTTGAAAATAAATAAACATCCAAATAAGTCAAAGGAAAAAGGAATGGAAACTTTGACAATCTTTCTTTGTTTTTCAATGTGATTTCCATTAATAAAACCTTCCTCCTTTTCTTTGTTTAAATTCCGTGGTCAGGTCTGCAGCTGTCCATGAAAATCTCTTCCCTATCACTTAGTAATAGGAAATAGCTGCCCAGAAGGGGACTACAATTCCCATACCCTCTTGCAGTAATTGGGGCCATGTGATCAGTTCTTAGCGATGCCATATGAGTGGAAGTGATGTGTAACACTTCCTGCCCTTAAGGGGCAGGTGGAGCTTCTCTATATTCTTTCCCTTTTCATCAGCTGAATGCAGGAGTTGTAGAGAATGATGGGGCTCCAGAGGATGGTGTAGCCACAAATTGGCAGGAGCCCGTGTCCCTGAGTCAGTATGTGATGAAAAGCTTCCTGCTGATTCAGAAACGCTTGCCATGGATTGTTACGTGATTTGAGCTATTACTTTTGTGAATACATTTGCTAAAGCAATTTAGCCTACCATAACTAATATAAATTCAATTTAGACAGAAAGGCAGAAAAATAGACTACTTGAAAAGCCAGACTTAAAGGGGCTAGGGAGAACAATGAGAACAATAACATTGAGAACAGTGTTAGATTGGGATCTGAGAAAGAGGTATCTGGGCCGAGGAGGTTTGGGATTGAATGGATTCCCCTTTCTGGTCATATGCATTGCTATTGCATGTCTAAAGATCTTTCCATTTTGTGCCCTTGGCAGAAGAGGTGAAAGGGTGGGTGTGGGTGGTAGTGGAGGGTAGCAGAGGTAATAGGGTAGGAGATAAGCACTTGAATGTGTCTTCAGGAGTACCTGGACAAGTGGGCTGAGATGGTACCTGATCCTGGGAGGGTCACTGGGCCCTGAGTATGTCTGTCATCTCTGTTTTGCCAGTGTGCTCAGGGCTTCAGACTCCTCACTATACCATAAATGGGAACTTATTGGTTCAATAGCACACTGACTTTTAAAACTAAAGAATAAAGGTTTTTTTTTTTTTTAGGCACAGTAAGGAGCATTCAATAATCTTCAAATTTACCTCATCAAAATCAAGCCACAATCAATCAAACAGAACAGTAGTTCATTCTCACACAATTCATGAGTTAGAGCAAAACTCCCATCACCTCACATTAGGACATTAAGATAATTACTTATCTCTTGAGGGCAGGGAGTGAAGTGCTATACCTCATTTCTGATCACATAAACCAACTGTTATGGGAAGAGAGGTCATTTGTAAGAGAGAAATCTGGATTGATGGCACCAGCCACAAAGGTCAAATGGTCACTAGTGAATCTGGGCCCAAACTTAGCTGAGAAAAATAGATGAAGGCACATTAACTTTGGGCAAATGAAATAAGTTAGAGGTTAGGTGAATTTATGGGCTTCCCTGGTGACTCAGCAGTAAAGAAAGTAAAGAATCTGCCTGCCAATGCAGGAGACTTGGGCTTGATCTCTGGGTTGGGAGGATCCCCTGGAGAAGGAAAGGGCAACCCATTCCAATAGTCTTGCTTGGGAAATCCCATGGACAGAGGAGCCTGGTGGGCTACAGTCCATGGGATCGCAAAGAGTTGGACATGACTTATCAACTAAACAACAACAAGAAAGTAAATTTAGGTGAGTGTAGTAAATGGTGACATACAAATTTTGACAAGCATTTGGTAGTTTAAAATGAGACATCTGCCTGTAACTTCACCTGTTTGTACTTGTGTTTTCTATTATTTTTCTTTTTCCCTAGAATTTTTTTGAAGACAAAAATTCAAAACACCTTTTCACTTTTGTCTCAGCTGGACCAAGAGAAGAAAGACATCAACACTTATCAAAATCTAAGTTAAGATTGGTAAGGAGAGCAAACTACCCCCCAGAACAGTTATGGTGACCATAGTCTTCTCTCTTAGAGGAGGGAGGGGGATGGGTTAAGTGAGGACAGGCTTTCTCCCTGGGAGAAGGCTAAGGATGAGATGATTGGTCCTCTTTGCCTCCTTGAGTTTTTCCCTCATGAGATTTTCCCGTGTGTGTGTGTGTGTGTGTGTGGTTGTTAACTTTTATGCAGAAATAATTTAGAACATGTAGTCAAGTTGCAAGAATAAGGGTAGAACACAGGACACCCATGTACTCTTTCCCCATATTCATGTATCTTAACATTTTGCTGGATTTATCGTTTGTAAGTGCTCGTCTGCTGTCTATTTAACACACAAATACACACACATAATTTTTTTCTGAGCAATTTGCAGGAAGATGGTATACCTCATTGCCTTTTATGACGAGATACTTCAGTGTGTATTTCCTAAGACTAAGGAAATGTGCCTCTTAACCACAGCACAATTATTAATTTCACTACATTTAACATTAATACAATATTCTGATCTATCTACGATATTACAATTTTTTCAGTTGACCCAATAATGTCCCTTGTAGCATTTTCTACCCATAGATTGGGTATAGCATTCCCATTAGTTATGTTTTTAGTCTCTCTATCTGAAGCATTTCTATAGCCTTTCTTTGTCTTTGAAAACATTGGCCTTTATGAAGAATTCAATTCTTTTTCGTTTTTAATATATAGAATGTTCTTCACTTTTGGTTTGTCTGATGTTTCTTGATGGTCAGCTTTAGGTTATAATCCTGGCATAATCTTTAGATAGCATCATGTCTGGAGGCACACAAAGTCCATCTGCCTCTCATTGGCGATGCTAATTTTGTTCCCCATCCACTTTCAGGAGACCCTTTAAGACCATGAAGACATTCTATGCCTCATCAACAATTCCCTCCAGATTTAGCAACCATCGATGATTCTTGCTTGGACTGACCTTTGCTCTGGCACTTACAAAATGATGATTTCCCATCTCCAGCCCTCCCCTCATTTACCTGTCAGCCTTTGGCACACCTGTGATTCTGTCAGAAGAGTGCTTTTCTTTACAGAACTCAGAACTGATTCTCATGATGTATAAATTTGAATTCTATTTTCGTATGTAGGAATAGTATGTTTTACCCTTATATCTGACAGCTTACTAAAATAAGATATTAAAGAAAACTCATTTCCATCTTGGTTTAAAAAATATTATGTTCTCTTAAATACAGTTTAGGTAGAATGAGGCTGGAGCATGAGTTGGAGGTCTTTAGCCATTGTTAAACAAGGAAGTAAGAAAACAAACATTTGACTCTCATGGACAGAGGGCTGGTTGAAGAAGGACTTCCTCTTTTTTTTAAGTCTTTATTGGATTTGTTACAATATTGCTTCTGTTTTCTGTTTTGGCTGGGAACCATGTGGGATCTTAGCTTACCAACTAGGGATTGAAACTGCTTTGGAAGGCGTTTTCCACTGGACTACAAGAGAAGTCCTTTTTAAAAGAGGATTTCCTCTTTGTGTTAAATCATCCCCTTTTACTAGGTAAAAAGAAAATATACTCTGTATGTGTGTGTGTATATGGTCACACCATGGGTAGTATGTGGCACGATTCTAATCACTTTCCCTTCCTGGCTGTTGACAAATGGTGTGGATTAGAAGATCAGCCTCTCACAAAAGAAGACAGAGTGATTAGACAGCAAGACTGTTAATTAGAATGTTAGGACCCAGCAGGGCCCCATCTCACTGAGAAGCTGAATGAAGGCAGCTAAGATTGTGAAAAGCAGGAGAGAAACCACGTGAAATATTTATTGGTGCCCAAATCTCTAATATCCGGAGGGAAAAAAAAATGCCAAGTCCCAACCCCAAACAGGACTTAAACTCTTAGGGAAGAGAGTGAATTCTAGCTGAGGTTTTGGGCAAGTACCAAGATTAGATTAAGCAGTGAATGATGGCTGTTAACAGTAACAACGAGGTATATGTATTTCTTTAAACCTTGCTCTAAGTGCTATAATCAATTTTTATCTATAATAATTTGGAATGAATTATCATGCTTTGTTAACTTAATAAAGTATTCTATTTCTATAGAAAAAGCACAGAGGCACAGAAGAGCGTATTAAAGTCTTTCTCCAATGGGAAGCCTTTTGCTCCAATTTATGGTCACGGTCCAAGGCCAGGTCTACCCAGGAGCAGCCAGTTCATATTGGTGTAAGAGGGAAGAGTCCATATGTGCAAACTCCCAAACCCAAACCTTCAAAAGAAGGTGGCAACCAATTTTTTTTTGGAGGAATGAGATGATGAGAGGGTCCATGAAGGTGCCAGGAACCAGGAATCCTGCCCTGCATGGGTGTTTGTGGCTCCACAGTCTGGGAGATGACTTTTGGCATAAGAGTCAATTGAAAAACTGGTGAGGCCTTGAATACAACATGGACGTGGAACAACAGACTGGTTCCAAAGAGGAAAAGGAGGATGTCAAGGCTGTATACTGTCACCCTGCTTATTTAACTTATATGCAGAGTACATCATGAGAAATGCTGGGCTGGATGAAGCACAAGCTGGAATCAAGATTGCCGGTAGAAATATCAATAACCTCAGATATGCAGATGACACCACCCTTATGCAGAAAGTGAAGAAGAACTAAAAAGCCTCTTGATGAAAGTGAAAGAAGAGAGTGAAAAAGTTGGCTTAAAGCTCAACATTCAGAAAACTAAGATCATGGCATCTGGTCTCATCACTTCATGGCAAATAGATGGGGAAACAGGGGAAACAGTGTCAGACTTTATTTTTCGGGGCTCCAAAATCACTGCTGATGGTGATTGCAGCCATGAAATTAAAAGACGCTTACTCCTTGGAAGGAAAGTTATGACCAACCTAGACAGCATATTAAAAAGCAGAGAGATTACTTTGCCAACAAAGGTCCGTCTAGTCAAGGCTATGGTTTTTCCAGTGGTCATGTATGGATGTGAGAGTTGGACTGTGAAGAAGGCTGAGTGCCGAAGAATTTATGCTTTTGAACTGTGGTGTTGGAGAAGACTCTTGAGAGTCCCTTGGACTGCAAGGAGATCCAACCAGTCCATCCTAAAGGAGATCAGTCCTGGGTGTTCATTGGAAGGACTGATGCTAAAGCTGAAACTCCAGTACTTTGGCCACTTGATGTGAAGAGCTGACTCATTGGAAAAGACCCTGATGCTGGGAAAGATTGAGGGCAGGAGGAGAAGGGGACGACAAAGGATGAAATGGTTGGATGGCATCACTGACTCAATGGACATGGGTTTGGGTGGACCCTGGGAGTTGGTGATGGACAGGGAGGCCTGGCGTGCTGTGGTTCATGGGGTTGGAAAGAATCGGACACCACTGAGCAACTGAACTGAACTGAATGCAGCAACTTCTTTTTCTAGATGCCTCTTATCCTCACCGTGAGGCCCATCTCTGCCATTTTCTAAACTCCTTTTGCCATGTTTCTGTTCTTGCTGATGCCACACAGTCTAAACTGCTAAGGATGGGGGGCCTGTTAAAGTATTTCCCTCTGTTAGAAAAAGTAAAGGGACTTCCAGAAGAGATGCCTTGGAAACTGGTGATATACACTGCCAAGGGTGGAGGCAAAAGCCCTTCTTAATTAAAAAGAAAGATGTTTGGAAGCTGGAGAGTAGACTGAAAGCACTGGCCATAGAGCAGTTTTGTGTATTTTATTTTTTTGGTAGTATCTTTTTATAATAGGACATAGTGCTTTACACTTCAAAGCAGTTATTTATTTATTTAGCTGTGTTAGGTCTTAGTTGCAGCACGTGAGGTCTTCTGATGCCGCACACGGACTCTCTCACTGTGGGCTCGGAGCGCATGGGCTTCAGTAGATGCTGCACGCAGGCTCAGTAGCTGTGGCTCTCAGACTCAGTTGCCCTGCAGCATGTGGGATCTTAGTTCTCTGACCAGGTCTCGAACCCATGTTCTCTGCATTGCAAGGCGGATTCATTACCACTGGGCCACCAGGGAAATCCCACGAAGAAAATTATTTGAATTGCAGCCCACCATTTCCAAGCTTTGTGATCTCTGGTATTAGTTACCTAAACTCTCTAATCATCGGTTTTGCCATTCTTATCATAGAGTTAATAGCACTTACCTCTTGGTGTTGTGAGGAGTAAATTTAATAATTTTTATAAATCTCTTACTACAAAGCTTGAAACACAATGAGCATTAAATAAATGGTGGCCAGTGTTGGGAGCTATTACTGTCAGGCCTAAATTACAGTGCCTGGTATTGAAATGCCTGTGCAATCTGCCTCCAGCTTGCCTACTTATCTTGTTTCCTACCATTCATCTGTTCATTCCTGCTACAGCAGGAATGTTCATCATCAGCCTGAACCAGGCTCTAGCCTGGCCTGGGCCCATTTCATCTCCCTGTTCTCACCTCCTTCTTACTACAACTTCGGGGGAAATGCCCCTGCCTGTGCTTTCATCTCATCCCCTGAGGCTCAATGTTAGTCCCATTTCCTCCCTGAAGCCCTTTATAGCTATTTCTGCTCACTTTAGGCTCTACTCGGCAACCCACTCCAGTACTCTTGCCTGGAAAATCCCATGGACGGAGGAGCCTGGAGGGCTGCAGTCCATGGGGTTGCTGAGGGTCGGACATGACTGAGCGACTTCCCTTTCACTTTTCACTGTCATGCATTGGAGGAGGAAATGGCAGCCCACTCCAGTGTTCTTGCCTGGAGAATCCCAGGGACAGGGGAGCCTGGTGGGCTGCCGTCTCTGGGGTCGCACAGAGTCGGAGACGACTGAAGTGACTTAGCAGTAGGCTCTACTGTTCTCTGAGTCACTATTGTAATTACTGTTTGTGTTGCAGAGTTTAGTGCTGCATTATATAGAGAAGAGTTTTCTGTGATGGTAGAAATACTCTTGAGCTGGGTTGTCCAAAAAAGCAGCCACTACCTTTATGTGACTATTGAGAATTTTAAATGCAGCTGCCAGAGAAGGCGATGGCACCCACTCCAGTGCTCTTGCCTGGAGAATCCCATGGACAGAGGAGCCTGGTGGGCTGCAGTCCTGGTGGGCTGCAGTCCATGGGGTCGCTAGGAGTCAGACACGACTGAGTGACTTCACTTTCACTTTCATGCATTGGAGAAGGAAATGGCAACCCACTCCAGTGTTCTTGCCTAGAGAATCCCAGGGACGGCGGAGCCTGTTGGGCCTCCATCTATGGGGTTGCACAGAGTCAGACACAACTGATGTGACTTAGCAGCAGCAGCAGCAGCAGCAATGTGATTAAAGTAGTTAATTTTAAATTCGTTTTCATTTTAATTAATTCAACTTTACATTACGATTTTTAAAATTGGAGTATAGTTAATATACACTGTTGTGTCAGTTTCTGCTGTGCAGCAAAGTGAATCAGTCATACATATCTCCACTCTTTTTTAGATTCTTTTCCCATATAGATCATTACAGAGTATTGAGAAGAGGTCTCCGTGAGAAGTAGGTCTTTATTAATTGTCTATTTTAAATACAGCAGTGTGTATGTGTCAATCCCAATCTCCAATGTATCCATCCCACCTTCTCCCCTGTAAGGTAAGTTTGTTTTCTATGCCTCTATTTCTGTTTCATAAGTTCATTTGTGCCGTTTTTTTAGATCCCACATATAAACAGTATCGTATAATTTAACACCCTTTGCAGCAACACGGATGGACCTAAAGGTTGTCATACTGAGTGAAGTAAGTCAGCTTTACATTTGAATGGCCCCTTGGCTCCTTGTGTGGACCATCTCCTCTGACAAAAGCTCTTGTAAGAGGTAGTACTCCTGTGTTCCCATTGGCCTCATAAAGCCAAACCTATCTTCTCTTTCTATGGTAACCCCTTTGCCCATAGAGAAATCAAGGGTGGACTTAGGGAAAAAAGGAAGACATGGGATAGAGGGGCAGTGCTCAATCAGAGGAGGTGGGTGTGAGCTAGATGGAAGTTGGGGTGAATGGGACCTAGTCAGATGCCTCCCATCTGTTCGTGAGTCTTCCTATAGAATTGGCCTCAGTGTCCAGCAGGATTTAGAGGAGCCCTGTTACCCACAGGGCTTACACCCTCACAAGTGAGTGAAGTCTCTCATGGTGGCCCCTGAGTCATGGTGTCCGACCCTTTCAGGGATCCCTGGAGATGGTGCTGTAGCAGCCCAGTTGGCCTAGACCAAGCCTCTGCTTGACTCTTCCTTCCAAACTTGACCTTTCTGAGAGAATCCTCTCCCTGTCCCTCAGCTCTGGTTCCTGATTTCAGACTCTTCAGAGCTGCCCCAGCCTCCTCCCTGTCTGTCTTGAGTCTATTTGTTTATATTTCCCAATAGTTTATGAACTTTTAGAGATCACAGACCTCTTTGAGAAGCCAACTAATGCTATGGACACACTTCTTAGGAAAATGCACATGGCCATATTCATACACAATTTTGCAAATTGTTTTGGGGAGGTCACAGATCCCTTGAAGCCCAGGCTCAAGTCTGAGACCCTTGGCTAGGAACATGTTCTTTAATCTGACTTCAGTGGTTTCATATGCTATTCCTTCCTCTCTCAGCACCAGCTCAGCTCTAACTAATTCTGTACTCATTGGGCAATGTTTTGATGACTGGTTGAGGGCTCTAGTTACCTACTGACAGCAACAGTAACTCTAAATAGCTATGAGAACATTTCAGTTGCTATAAATATCTATCCTTATTGGTAGGTTAATAGATTGGCATTATGGCTTCTAAATCCATTCCCCAGCTTGCAAAAGAGTTTTTAGAGCCTGATATCTGGGTGAAATAATACGATTCATAAAACAGCAGTACTGAGCTACAGTCTCGGGCTGACAGTACACTCTCCCCCCCACCCCCGCCCCCGCTCATCACCTGTAGTTAATTAGAGGTTTGCAGCCCTGGATCTGTCATGTAGTATCATTCATATCCTCAACTGAACTTTGAATGTGCACTTCTCTAACTTGGTTGGGCTTTCTTCTGTTCTCACCTGAGCCTCTGTTTCACAGACCACAAACATTGAGTTAGTGGACATGCTGAGATCATTTCTTGCAGAGCCCATGGAGGGAAGGGGCTGGTCCAAGTTTCCACAGCTGGTTCCACAAGGCAGGGCTAGAACCCAACTGCCTTCTATACCAGCTCAGTCTCTCAATTTCTCTATGCTGTATGAGCAATTTGTTCTGGAACTTTGGCTAAAATGACTTAAGAAGTAGAGTCTGTACCATATGTATAGAGACACCTCATTGCCTGCTTTGGATAGATTCTTGCAAATTTGATAATAGAGTGAATTTCAGTAAGTTATATATCCTATCATGTCTTTCAAAGACTACAGATGTATTCCTTCTGTAAAAGCTTTCAGCCTTGGGTATATACGTGGATACAACTGAGAAAACCATGTGCTTAGAGGGAAAATAATTTTCTGATGAAATATTCAACTAATGTTTGGAATAAACCAACAAATACTAAAGTGTGAGATAACAATCTTTTTGTCTAGACGAAGATATAGCCAGTCTATTTCTTTAAACTTAATATGCATTTTCCTCTACCCACAGGTAAATATTCCTTTTGAAAAGCTTTCTTCTTTCTGAGGGGTTTATCTTGCATGATTACTTTTAATTGTTTATTTAACAGCCTGGATTAGCTTGCTGCAATGTTTGCTCAGCATCTTGTGTAAATTCTTTATCATTAAAAGTCAGTTTTCCTGATGGCGTTATTGAAATTTATTATTTCTATAAGTATGCCTTTCTCTGTAGTGGAGATTCTGTAAGTGGAATAGACAAAGGAAGAAACAATTATTTTGGTTTTTACTAGCCATGGGATAGTCTATTTTACTTCTAATTAGAAAAACTCTGAAAGGTTATATGAGATAACATTACGTTTTGGATGCTTTAGAAAGAAAGTCTGGTGTCAGTTTTCCCTTGGTTACTTGCCATGATTATCTTTGCTGGGGCCAACATGATCAGAATAACTTTCTTTAGCCTGATCCTGTAACCAGTACATTTTGTAATATAGATGCTTTCAGGAGGAAGAACTTGAACAATAATCATTTCAGCCTGCTTCCCGCTAAACTTTTAACTAGAGCAGCTAATAGGAAGCAAACGCTTGGGTTTGAATTTCATCTCCTTTTGTTTTCCCTGCTCACTCTCTGGAAAAGGGGCTAATGAACAGTGAAACCGCTGAGTTTGAGCCGCAGAGGAGAGGACACTCTTTCTGGGGAGGCTGGTGCTGTGTAATCAGCTCCTGAATTGTCGCAAGATGCCCCAGGTTTTTATGAAGGTGTCTGAAATAGCCAGGATCCAGCACTGAGGGGAGTAAGGAGAAGAAAAGATGGGGTTCCAATGGGCACGATGTCTACTCTGTCCTTTGGATTGAAGCTGTACTACTCCCAAAGAAGGCTCCTTAGAGAAAAAAAATGTGAAAGGCAAATACTGGTGTGCAAATTGTAACAAACTTGTTAGTGTTTACAGTACAGATGCTGACACTGTTTAACCTAATAGCAAGCTGTTTTCTAAGCATCTTTCAGAGAGTAATTAAAAGGTTCCTACACACACTGAAACCAATTATAATAAAATTTTATTTGTAGGGAGTGCTCAAGACTTAAGGTAAAAAAAAAAATCAGGATTCATAACCCAACTGAAGATGTCTTCCTGCCACAGGCAACAGGGATGCTGCCGAGAAGAACCCAATTAAAGACCAGAACTTGGTTACGAAGGCGGAGACCTCAAATCAGCTTTTCTTTGACCCAACCCAGTGCTACTTTAATGAGGGAAAGAAAAAGTTCACTCCTGCCACATTATTAAGTAGAAATTGGAAGAAAGAACAGGTTATTCCTTTGGAAAAAAAAGACCGAGGGAATGATGTGAGCCTGCTTGAAGAAGTTGCAGTAGCAGCAGGGTTTGAAAAAAATCAATGTTGAGAGGGTTCTAAGAAGATGCTTTTTTTCTGGAGAAAAAAGCATTCTTTGGGCATAATAAATGGTTTATATTTATATTTGTGGGTTGTTGTCAAACAAAACAAAACGAAACAACACCATCCAGCAGGTTAATCTGCATACCCCAGCTGAATTCCAGGAGAGAAGCATTAGGAGATTCATCTCCTCATTCTGAGACCATCACTGACTGGCTGTGTGACCTCAGAGAAGTCACTTTCCTGCTCTGAGTCTCAGGATCCTAGGATCTGTAAAGTGAAAGGAACACTTCTGGTTCTAGAAAGCCTCAATCTTGCTATAATAATACTCTGGATTCACAAAATGTCTGCTCCTCTAACCCCTAATAATTTGGAAAATGCTGTCAGCCCTTAACACCGCTCTATAATCCACAGGCATTAGTTTCTTTATTGCAGTTGGAGTTATGGAGAGTCAGTGAAGTTACGTGGCAGGCACAAGGTGACCTTGTCATTTTTCAGAGGAGGATAAAGAACTGTACTCCTGACTTCAGCCCAGAACTTAAGCCGTTCAGGCCAGAATTGTATGGAAAATGATAAAGATTCTGATGGAATTTGATGTATGGTGCTGTCCTTAATTAACTACATCGAATCAACTCAGTCCTATGAGTCTTCCCATTTTTTCCTCAGGCCTCTGTCCTTTTTGTTCTCTGACCAGAGCTCATCAACAGCAGCTATAGCTAAAGATACCAGGATGCCAGTGATGTCGTCTTTTTACATAGTCTTTGCTACACCTGTGGGGTGAGGGATGTGACCTGAGCACCTGCATGTGTGGGAACAGCTAATATATCACCAACTTCCTTCCAGGATGTTCTGACATTCATTCTCCACTTTCGCAGCCAGTTCTGTCTTCAGTGTCTACTGGAAGAGATGTCCTGGGCTGAAAATTTGGGGCCCTTTGCAAGGATGTATCTTTGGCTGGCAGCTCTCACCCATGTTTCTTGGCCCCATCAGTCAGCATGCTCCAGCTCCCTGCCACAGTCCCTGCTCCTGTCTCTGGGAGCTCCTGGGGGGATGTCAGCTATGACTGGCACATGGGCATATGATACTTTCACCCTCTCTCCAGCGAGAGAGACTCATAGGATGCTGACAATCGTCGCTGCTGCTCAAGGGCCTGGTGTAAGTCCCTGGGCCTAGAACTGAGGCTGTTTGAGTGTGTCATCTCTGGTTGTGGCCTGTTATGCTTGAACCAAACTTTTGTACTTCCTTGCTGTCTTTTCTCAAGATAGGACTTCTTTATTTTTGTCATCCTTAATTATAGTTTACATTAGTGTTTATATTGATTGTTTTCATATTGTTTTTATTGGAGTATAGTTGAGTTATAATATTGTGTTTTAGTTTCAGCTGTGCAGCAAAAAGTATATCAGTTATATATATACAGTGTGTATATATCCACTCTCTTTTAGATTCGTTTCCCATATAGGCCATTACAGAGTATTGAGTCCCAGAGTTCCCTGTGCTATATATTAGGTCCTTATTTTATATATATAGTAGTGTGCATATGTCAATCCCAAGTTCCCAATTTATTCCTACCCCCTTACCCTCTGGTAACCATATATTTGTTTTTTTCTATGTCTGTGACTGTACTTCTGTTTTGTAAATAAATTCATTTGTACTCTTAAAAAATCATTTATTCATTTATGTATTTTTGGCCGTGCTAGGTCTTCATTGCTGCATTGGCTTTTCTCTAGTTCCAGAGAGTGGGGGCTGCTCTCTAGCTGTGGTGCAAGGACGTCTCACTGTGGTGATTCTCTTATTGTGGAGCATGGGCTCTAGGGCACGTGGGCTTCAGTAGTTACAGCTCCTGGACTCTACAGCACAGGCTCAATAGTGGTGGTGCATGGGCTTAGCCTGCTTCTGGGCATGTGAGGTCCTTCCAGATCAGGGATTGAACCAGTGTCCTCCGTACTGGCAGGCGAACTCTTCACGACCGAGCCACCAGGGAAGCCCTGTATCCTTTTCTTTTTGATTCCTCACCTAAATGATATCATATGGTACTTGTCTATCTGACTTATAACTCAGTTTGACAATCTTTAGAACAAGACTCACTTTGGAGGGTCCTTAGTTTCTTCACATGAAGAGACTCATCATGTCTGATTCTTCAGGCTCAAGCTGAAGTGCTCACCTCCTTGGATTCTAAAGGTAGTCAAAGCTGCCCTTGGGCGCTTGATATCTTGGTCCATGATGTTAAAAGACAGAAGGAAGAGCCCTCAGTTAGCTTGCTTCTTCCTCTGGTGGGAGGTCTCATACTAGGGGATAGGAGGAGAGAATAGTATTTGGTGCTCCAGTTCAGTATTCCTGAAGCCCTCTCAGCATGCATCCCAGGCTCCCTTTGACCAAAGTAAAAGGTGGAGAACTTGCTTCTGTAATGACCGTCTCTTCTTTCTCTGCTTCTTCAAGTCTTCAATGCCTGTCACTGGAAGTGTGATGTGTCCTTAAGCTCCACCTGCTTGCTAGGAATCTCCATGGGGCTGTCTGTCTTGGCCTGACCCTCATAGATTGGGCCTTGTGCTGTGAGCCCCTCCTCTTTCTTTCCTCCCCATCTATCCAAGGTGCCACTCCATCAAGAGCTGATCTTTTCTAAAAATGATAAGCTGAGGTGTTGCGTAAGGATCATGACTTTGCCCTGCCTCTTTCAGCTGGCTGTTCCTGATGGAATGTGATTAGATCTGAGAGCTGATACCCACTTTTTGGGTTTTGGGACAAAAGACCAAAAGCCTTGCCATGAACGTGATGACGAGAGGTCACCTGAGAGTGGATGGGGACTGCCTGTGAGACAGTCCGCACGTGTGGCCCTTCACTCACCTCTTTACCATCCTTCAAGATTGTTATAAGTAAAACTTATGACTGTCTAGACCCGGAGCATGTGGTCTCTCTGAAAGGCACTTCTACCTGTTACTGTTTAAGATAATGCGTGTTGCCTGTCTGTTAGAGTAAGGAAGGCTGACAGAAGAGAGAAAGTCTGGGGCTTCAATCATTAGGCAACAGAGGAGTTGGAGGTGGATATAAGAGAATTAAAATGGTGACCAATGGAAGCCATGGAGGAAGAGAAGTGAGTGAGGATACAGAGAGAAGAGGGCATTGGAAATATTTGATCCATTATTTCAGGGAGATCTTGGTTATTAACACAGAGGTTAAAGGAGGAATAGGGTAAATAGGTGGAGGGAAATGTACTGAGTAGGATGGAACGGACATTCTCCTTGGAGGAGTCAAGGTGAAGGTCATTGTTAGATTTAAGGACAAGGGCAACGGGACTGCTCTGGATGTTCTGGAATACTCACACTCCCAGCAGTCCATGCTGAGCAGATGGGCGGAAGGATGACTGAAAGAATGAATGAACACTGCCAGTATACTCCCTGAGCCTACAAAAACTTGCTGGGTGAGTCAGAGTTATTAATATAAATAGTTACGGTGGCAACAATATGTCCCAGTGACGGTCCTATTTTAAAAATTAACTTTAAAAGCTATTTTAAAATGTTGTTCTAAATCCTACGTGCATTCTCTTTTGCATTCTTTTGAGGACTCGAGTCTGTTATTTACAGTGTTTATTACTTTTAAGCATATGGGTGTACATATGAAGTCTGTCCACTTTTTTCCAGAACTAGTAAACAGACTGAGAACAGGACCAATATAATCATATTCATTCTGCCATTGACCTTGTGCAGGCTTTCCAAGGTCAGGAATGGTAGTTGGATTTTTGTCAGAATTGACTTGTTTTCAGCAGGAGCTGGGTCTCCCGCCTACTAACATTTGTAATCTTTCCTTACTATCTAGCCTGCTGTAAAATTACTAGTACAGTTTCCCCAGGCAATGACTTTGTGATTTTCTACTCTTTTATTGATCAATAAACAGTTTTAAACCAAAAGCCCCACAGTGAGAATAGAAACTTATTTGGTACTTGTAACTACCTGCCTTGGAGAAGAAAGAGGGATTGGAGAGATAAGAGCCTTAGGCTCCTGCGGTCTTCTTGATGCCAACACCAATAGATAAAACTAGAAAAATACAGCCATGGGTTAACAAAACAACAATTGACTACACTATGCTAAATAACCCATTGTTTTGCATGGAATTAACCCATTGTTTCCTTGTCCCATGGTTATATGTATCACTTTCTGTAAACTTCAAGGAGGCAGGCTTTGGTTTTTCACTTGTGCCAAAAACAGTGTCTAACTCAGAGTTCGTATTTAGGAAAAAATAATGGAGCTATTGGAATTGAGAATAAGAGGGTGGATTTATGTCTCTGGTATACTGAGATTGGTTTCCAGTAATTTCCTTGCATAAATCTGATCTCTCCAGCTAGATTTAAGGAGAGACCCTAGGCCCTGTCTGTTTTTCGCTTCCTATGGGAGCAAATTTAGTATGACCATAGAAATACCTCTAGGTAGTAATGACTGTGTTTCCAATGGTTATGGCTTCCCATCAACCTATTTGTTTTCGTTTGGCTTTGTTTTTGGGTAAATAGAATTTTGAAAATAAGTCTAGTAAATAAGGTATCATTTTCTTTTAAAGTAAAACCAAATCAATAACCAGCTAAGGATAACAGAAAATTTGTGATTTGAATTGAAAACTGTTCACGTGGGTGCATTTTGAAGGATGACAGAGTTTTCTTCTCACATTTGTTGATGTCGTTTGTTTTATCCAAGGAGAATTTGAAGATAGGATGAAGTGAAAGTGTATTGTTTTCTGGAGCAATGTTGAGTCATTTGCTTTTCTGATAAGAAATGTTGAAAAACTGTTGACTTTTGGTTTTCTTGTTTTCCATGGGGACATCACTGGCAAATACCTGTTGTCTGTGTAATGCTTAGAATTCAGAAATGGAAAATTCAGTGATAACACGGCAGGGTATCAAGAAACAGGGAAGGATAAAAGAGCTTTTATAAATTCATCAAAAAGTAAGAACATTCTTTCCACAAATATTCCTTGAATAAAACACGTGTTTTAATTCACCCAACATGGAATCCGGATACTGGACCTGGAAGGGCCTTGTATGTCAGTCGCTCGGTTGTGTCTGACTCTTTGCAACCCCATGGACTGTAGCCTGCAAGTTCCTCTGTCATGAAATTCTGCAGGCAAGAATACTGAGGTGAGTTGCCATTTCCTTCTCCAGTGGATCTTCCTGACCCAGGGACTGAACCTGGATCTCCCTTATTGAAGGCAGATGCTTTACTGTCTGAGCTACTAGGGAAGCCCACTAGGGAAGCTACTAGGGAAGGGCCTTGGGAGCCTTTATTTCAGTCTGCTCATTCACATGAAAGGGAATGGATTCAGAGCAGCTCAGGGCTGTTTGAAGTCACATAGTGAGTCAGTGGCAGAGCCTCCCACTCTGGGGCTTCCCTGGTGGGTCAGTCGGTAAAGAATCTGCCTGCAATGCAGGAGACCCAGGTTCCATCTCTGGGTAGGGAAGATCCCCTGGAGAAGGGGATGGCTACCTGCTCCAGTGTTCTTGCCTGGAAAATTCCATGGACAGAGTAGCCTGGCAGGCTACAGTCCGTAGGGTCGCTAAATAGTCGAACATGACTGAGCAACTAACACTTTTCCTCTCTCTTTACTCCTATTCTGGCCCCCAGCCATGGGTTATAAAGAGTGATTGCCACCCTTGATGGCCCTCTACCGTGGCACCCGCAGAAACAAATCTGTGCTCCGGTTACAGATGGATGCTCAAGTGGCCTTTGCCTGTCTGTTTTCTCCAGGTGGCCTCCTCAGGTTGCTGGGTACCTTGGGGCCCAAGGGTCCCTTTCCAGGGCATGGACAGGAATCCTGGGGATGGAACGAGGAGTGAAGTTTATTGTTTTGAGATCCTCAACCCACTTCTCCGCACCCAGAAGTTGTCTCACGCCCATGGGCTCCGTGTGTCACGGCTGCAGCCTAGCAGACCTAGTAGCCTTGAGGCAGAAGGCCTTTCACTCAGCCAACTGATGAAAACTCTGTCCTTTTCAAAATGTCCCAGAAAGCCAAAATAACTCATATATCCCACGCAACTGTAGAGCAGATTTATGTCCCTTTAAGAACACATGTGGTGTAAAAAGACGAAGGGAGAGAGGGCCTAAAGTTTTACATATGGCACCAAGGTAATCCTAGCCGAGTTGGCTCCTCTCCGGAGCCCGCCTGCAGGGTATAATTAGAATGGAGATAGCCATCCCAACAGATCTATACTTGAGCAAGTCGTGGCTGTGACAAAATTGGAACCAAGGCTAAATTTATCAATAACAGGGTTTAAAAAAAGGAAAAGAAGACAAATGAATTTGAAATTTCTCCTTGTTTATTTTAATGTGCAGAACATTTTCTAGCTGATTTATGCCACAGCTTCAGTGTATTTTTCATTTTTTATTTATTTTGCAGTTAATTGGATTTCCAGGCTTTGCAGCCAGTCACTGCAATTGATCCCTGAAAAGATGGATTTATTGCTTAGACAGGCAGAATTCTGACAATCTTCAGAGGCTGGAAAATGAAAGAAAACAGCCCATATATAGAATATTGTGGGTCACCATTGGGTCAGATCAGGGAAATATGTTACAGCTGGCAGGTTTATGCCAGAACTTCAATACAAGTAATCTTCTTGAATGGGCAGCTCCAGGATCCAGTGGAATATTTTGTAGGATATTGTCAGTGATCCATGCTTAGGAGGAAATGTAGCTTAAGATGGAGACACCAAAGTAGATGTCAGATCCTGGATAGGTTGGATCTATGGTTGCAGAATTTTTGATAACTAAACTGGACACAGCTCACACGTTTGATGGCTCCATAAGGAAGAGGACCTTATTTTTCCTGTTGGATGACTTTGTTGAAATGACATAATGGGTCAAGAGGCAGAACCAATATGGAACTCACGCCTTTAACTACTCTTCCAGAAGTTTCTGGAAATTTGTCAGCTGATAAGCAGCAGAATGTTGCCCTTCGTTCTGTAAAAGTCTGACATCCATTTAACCATTCCTCTAGCCATGCATCCATTTATCCATATAATAATATTTTTTATTGAGCTCCTACTATATACTAAATCCTTTGCTTGATGCTAAGCATAGAAAATGAATATTTAAAAAATATAGTCTCTACCTTCGCAGAGATTGTAATCTACTGGGCAAGTGCTAATTACAAATTTGCTGAGAATTAGAGAAATTCAGGAAGCTGCATGTTCATATTACAAGTGGACCTACCCTGATCTGGGGGTTGGGGAAGACTTTCATGAGAAGATGCTGTGAGCTGAGACCTGAAGGACTGAGTAGACAATGGTCAGATCATATGTAAAATAGAACTCTCACCCATAATCTGCAGCAATCGGCCCCCAAAACTAAATTGTTATCTATAGTAACCAGCCTGGGCTGCCGGCCTGTTGTCTATATAAGTCAGATGTGTAGGAAGTCAAAACAGTCTCTGTAGCAACCAGCCCAGGAGGCCAAACAATAACTCCTGTAACAATTGGTTCTAAACAGCCAGGACTTGATTAATAACTGACAGCTTCCCTAATTTTTGTTCTTACTTCCAACTTAGTTCACCAAAGAAAGCCAGATCTGTACCCCTAACCAGTCACGTAGAATGTCCTGCTCCTAGTTTTCCCACCTACAGCTTTCCTCTGCCTACAATCCCCGATCAGGGCCCACATGAAACCTTCCCTTTCTCTGCTATAAAGCAGTCTTCCTCCTCTGCCTGCCTGTGAGGTGCTGCCCAAACTCAAGCAGGAGGGGCTGACTTTCTTGCTGTACCAAGTTCTGGATACATAGCCTTTGCTTGTTCTCACTTGGCTGGGTTTTGTTTTTCCCACAGAGCTGAAGAATGAGCATATGTGGGCCAGACAGTGGTGGGAAAAGACTGTTTCAGAAGATGGAACAGCACATGCAAAGACTTTAAGAAGGTAAGAAAGACTAAGGCACACCCTTCAAACTGGAGTCGAACATGACTGAAACATGGAGGGTGAGGGCAAGACTGTCATGAGATACGGCAGGGCATAGGGTTTTGGGGAGAAGGGTTGGGGTCCTGCAGGGCTTTTTGAGTTGTGTTGATGATTTTGGCCTTTATCCTAACCAGAGCTTCACTTATGGCCGATGTCTTGGCAGTTTTCTCCTTAACTAGCGTTTCTGCTCTGACCGGTCTCCAGCTGCTGTCTGCTGCTCTTCGTGTGAGCCACTTACATCCTGTTGTTGTAGTGAGGGCCTCCTGTTGTTTTAGTGAGGCAGACACACAGGCAAAGGTGACTTGCTGTGTGAGTCCTGCTGTATGCCAGGACCAGCTTCCCTGTCCTTCTGGGCAATGATGAGGTGAGCCCTGACTTGCCCTCTCTAATCCTGAGTCCAGCCGAGCCTAGGGGAAAGGGTCAGTGTAGCAGAGATTGGGACTTATTCCCGTATCTGTTCTCACCTTCTACGGTGATAGAACACGCTGTCAACTAGATGAGAGATATTTCCCAGTCTCCTTTGCAGTTCAGTAATAGGCTTTTATCCAAGATCTGGCCAATGGGATTTGAGGGGAAGTGATACACACAAACCCTCCCCTTCCTGCTGTCTGGAGTGTAGAGGTTGGTACCAAGGATGGCAGAATAGCCAGAAGGAACGTCATGACCTGTGCGGACTGCTTACATTCGTAAAGTTAAGCGAGAGAGAAACATATTTTTATCTCATTCAAGTCACTGTTATTTTAGTCTCTGCAATAACAGATGACCTATACTGTATCTTAATTCAGCAGTTTTCAAAGTGTGGTCCCTTAACCCCTGGAATGGGGGACTGTGTCTCTGAGACTCTTTCATGAGGCTTACTGCAGTACCGACACTTGATTCACCTTTTTTATTCTCATTTTCCCATGATTATATAGCTGAATTTTCCTGAGGCTACATGATGAGTGACATCACAGTAGATTGAATGCAGAAGCTGATACATGAATACAACTGTCTTCTATTAAGCCAGATATTAAAGAGCTTTGCAGAAGTGAAAAACAATGTCACTCTTCTCAGTAAAATTTTTCAGAAAATATAAAAATATTTGTTTACATCTTTATTTTTGCTATTTTAAAACAAATGCACGAAGAAACATTAAATTTTCTTCCATTTTAATTTCTAATGGTAAATATGGACAGATGTAACCCTGTCCATATTTTATGGAACATACATAAAAGCACTTTGGAATAGCTGATAACAAAATCCAAATGTTTGAGAGCCACTGTCTTAACTAATCCATGCAGCTAGACCTTCTCTGTTGATAAGCAGTTACCAGCTGCAGGTCCCACTGTTTTGGGGATCAGCTGGGGCAGCTGCCACTCCTTTCTGCACCCTGTTTTCTGATTTCTTCTCTCTTGGTGTCCTTTGATTCTCTAGGAATTGACTTCAGTTGGTAGAATCCACTGACTATTTCTCCCTCCTCCATCCTTCGTTGCTTCATCCATTCAGTCAATAATAAAGCCTCCTAATATGGGCTAGGACTGTGCTTGGTGAAGGTTAAAGATGACCCAAACATGGTGGCGACTTTGGTTTGGCTCACAGTCGAGCTCTGGAGAGAGGCTGTGAACGAACAGTGGCAGCTCAGGCACTCAGCGCATTAGTGATTGTGGAGAGTGTGGAGGTGATGCAGAGAAGGGGCTCATCAGCTCTGCACCGGGGGACGTGGGAGCAGTGGGTCAGGAAGGCTTTAAGGTAGAGGTGACTTGGAGGGAAACTGAAAAATAAATATAAATTAACGAACTTCTGTGCAAGGAGTGCTACGAGGGGGAAGGGCACCCAGGCAAAGGACAATGCCGGGGGAAGGGCAGGGTGACGTCATAGGGCAGGGTGTTTTTGGAAAAGTCTAAGTGGTTCATTATGGGCTGAGAAGCTGGAAAGGAGCCAGGACCCATTAAGTAATGATAAACAATCTGACTTTTATTCTTAGGGTGTGTGTTAGTCACTCAGTTGTGTCTGACACTTTGTGACCTCATGTATTGTGGCCTACCAGGCTCCTCTATCCATGGAATTCTCCAGGTAAGAATATTGGAGTGGGCTGAAGTTCCCTTCTCCAGGAGATTTTCCCTGCCCAGGGTTGGAACCCGGGTCTCGTGCATTGCAGGCAAATTCATTGCTGTCTGAGCCACTAGGGAAGGCAGTTAAAAATTACAGAATAATTTTAAGCAGAGAGTGATGTGATAATATTTGATTCTAGAACTGAATCGGAGGTTTCCTTCACCCTGTTTAGGGACTGTCTTCTTGGCTTCCAAAAGACGTTGATATATTTCAGCATGACTGGTGGGTGGGGCCTCTCTGGAGAGAAACTTTCATTCAACTTATAGTTGCTGATTACCGGCCCCTCCATTTTTGAGGGGAGGAGAAGGACAAATGATTTTGAGTAAGGCTGGGAAAGTCTGTGTCCTTTGACTCGTCTGTCTGCAGAGACCCCTAGGCATTGGTGTCTAGATTCTAGGGAGGGAGGGGCTATATAATAACTAGAAAGAACTATTTTGGTCTGCAATTAGGACTACTTAACAGTTATAACTAATTATGCCTTTATAAGTTTGTGACTAATTATAAACACTTTTGAGCACTTCAGTGTGTGCTAGGCACCTTTTATGCTACACGTATTAATGCATAGAATCCTCATAGCAACCCTTTCAAGTAGGTCCTATATTATCTCCCTTCTTCTGAATAGGGAACTGAAACATGGACAGTTTATTGAATTAAACAAACACTGCAGCCTGAGGCTGCACTCTTTCTATAAATTTTAATTAAGTTAATTTAGTAATTAGGGTGCACTGGGTCTTTGTCGCCTTGTCGGCTTTCTCTAGTTGCCGCTAGTGGGGGCTGTGCTCTAGCTGTGGTGTGCAGGCTTCTCATCATGGTGGCTTCTCTTGTGGAGCGTGGGCGTCAGTGGTTGCAGCATGTGGGCTCGGTAGCTGGGGTTCTCAGACTCTAGACTGTGGGCTCAGTTGTTTGGCGCACAGGTTTACTTGCCCCACAGCACATGGAATCTTCCTGTACCAGGAATTGCACCTGTGTCCCCTGCATTGGCAGGTGGATTTTTCAACCACTGGACCAGGGAAGTCCTGAGACTTCTTCGACTGTACTCTTGACTGCCACCCTGCACTGCCTTCCAGAGCAGAGCAGGAGACTCCATACAGCAGGCTGGGCAATCTGCAGAGGATGGAGGTCCTGAGGGTAAGTTCATTACCATCATTTTTCTTTTTTCATCAAGGTCAGAGTGACTGGAGAACACATGGATAGAGGTCCAATGAGCAGCTTCAGCATCACCTGGGAATTTGTTTGGAAGGCAAATTCTGGGGCCCTTCCTCAGACCTCCTGAATCAGATACTTCCAAATTGTGGCCCAGGAAACTGTTTTTCATAATCCTGCCTGGGTGATTTTGATGCATAGTAAATAGTAAAGTTTTAGAATTACTGAATTAGAGATGAATTCTGGTGTGCCTGTGTGTGTGTGTGCGTGTGTGTGTGTGTGAATGTGTGTGTGTAGGGGTGGAGAGCAGATTGGAGGGAAAGACTGGAAGCCAACAGCCTACTTCTGAGGTTGTTGCCATTGTCAGAGTGAGAACTCTGAAGTTCTGAAGAGACTGAAATCAGAATCTCCAACCTGGGCTGCTCTTTAGAATCATCTAGGGAGTGTTTGAAATATACCACTGCATTGGCTTCAGCCCAGATCTATTAGATCCGAATGTCTGGGGGATAGAACCCTGGCATCAGGTTTATAAGAAAATTCCCCTCAGTGATACTAATATCCCTATAGGCTTAAAAATTAGTGGTTCTCAAACTTGAAGATGCATCCAAATCTCCTGGGGGGTTTGTTAAACAGAGGTCTGGGCTGGAGCCTGAAAATCTGTATTGCTAAGCTCCCAGATGATGTTGGTCAAGGGGCCACACTTAGGGAATCACTGCCTTGCATGTTCACCCCCTTAGTTCTGGCAGGTTAAGTGGAGGCTGTGGAACCAAACCTGGAGGGCCCCTTCCTCTGCAGTTAACTGGGTTGAGCTGATATATTAATGTGCCTATGACATGATTTATCTTGTTGAAGATGTGAAAAATTCTAGTTAGCTATCTAGATATTTTTACCTTCCAGATATGTTTATTAGTTAAATTCATAGACCTAAAGTTTGCCTTTCCTCAGGACAGTGGCTGCTTGAGATTTGATAAAGAAAGTCTAATTTTCAGTTTTTCTCGGTTTCCCCCCTTAGAGGATTTCTCCTACCTATGGACTTGTAGAATGCAAGTACTCTGAGGGAAATGCTAAGATTTGAGTTATGATTTCAGATCTATCGTCAGAAATCAGGCTTTTAAAACACTCACAGTTATGGGGCATTCGATATAACACTCATTGCTCAAACAACTCCTGAAAATAGTCCAAGGCAATTTAACTTTTATTTCCTCTATAGAGCTTGTCACCATTTATTAATCTTAATTTACCTCAACATCACATATCAGATAAGAGACCAATTTTTCTCCTCTGTTTCCATAGCATTAATATTTAAATGGCAAAGTATGACACTCATAAACAGCTCAGGAGGAGAGGAATATTTCTAGGAAGAAAAACCTGGATCAAATGCCACCTCAAGGCGATTTCCTTAAAAACCGCCCCAAATGAAGCCAGGCAAACATGCCCAGTATACCTTGCAGTACAGAATAGAAGGATGAAGAGGCATTGCCTGTGCAAAGAACAGCATTAAGTAAAACGAATAACATTGTTTCAGAGACTTCCCGTATAAGACTGAAGAAACATTTGGGGAGGTGGAGGCGGAAGGTGGTGCAGGTGGAGATGCTGGCAGAAGTCCTTCTACTCTGAATGCTAACACAGCTCACTGAAGAATCCAAAGCACATTTGCTGGTTGCTCTGTGGCTCCAGGAGGGAATTTAGTTTTATTACTTTAGATATCTATTTGGCATCACTCATGTGTCAGGCTCTGGATTACAGGTGGCATGGATACCAAGACAGTTGAGGCACAGCAGCAGTCTTCAAATAGCTGATTGAGAGGATCAGACAAAAGCCCAAGTTGGGTGGGACATGCGCCAGGGAAAGATGTAGATATAATGGTGGGTGTGGAGAAAAGGGCACCCTCCTATATTCTTGCCATGCCATGCCATGCTCATGCTCAGTTGTCGTGTCTGACTCCCTGGGACCACATGGACGGTACTGTAGCCCTCCAGGCTCCTCTGTCCATGGAATTTTCCAGGTGAGAAAACTGGAGAGGGTTGCCATTTCCTCCTCCAGAGGCTCTTCCTGACCCAGGGATTGAACCCGCAACTCCTGTGTCTCCTGCATTGCAGGCAAATTCATTACTGCTGAGTCACCGGGGAAGCCCTTACAGTCTTAGTGGGAATGTAAGTTGGTGCTGCCACTATGAAGAAGTCTATAAAGGTTCCTTAAAAGACTAAAAATAGAGCTACCATATGATCCAGCAATCCCATTCCTGGGCTTATATCTGGAGAAAACCACAATTCGAAAAAATACTTGTACCCTAATGTTCATAGCAGCACTGTTCACAACAGCCAGCATATGGAAGCAACCTAAATGTCTATCAACAGAAAATGGATAAAGGAGATGTGGTATAAATATACAACAGAATTACTCAGACATAAAAAAATGAAATAATGCTATTTTCAGCAACAGCAGTAGATCTAGAGATTGTCATACTGAGTAAAGTAAGTCAGAAAGAGAAAGAAAAATACCAGGTGATATTGCTTATATGTGGAATCTAGAAAAAGGGTACAAATGAACTTATCTACAAAACACAAAAAGAGTTACAGATGTAGAGAACAAACTATGGTTACCCCAGGGGTTAAAGGAGGAGAGGGAAAGATTTGGAGATGGAAACTGACATATGCACACTGCTATACATAAAATAAGTAACTTATAAGAACCTACTGTGTAGCACAGGGAACTCTACTCAATATGCTGTAATTACCTGTATTGAAAAAGAATCTGAAAAAGAGTGGATATATGTATAACTGATTCACAATGCTGTCAGTTCAGTTTACTTCAGTTCAGTTGCTCAGTTGTGTCTAACTCTTTGCGACCCCATGAATCACAGCACACCAGGCCTCCTGTCCATCACCAACTCCCGGAGTTCACTCAAACTCACGTCCATCAAGTCGGTGATGCCATCCAGCCATCTCATGCTCTGTCGTCCCCTTCTCCTCCTGCTTCCAATCCCTCCCAGCATCAGAGCCTTTTCCAATGAGTCAACACTTCACATGAGGTGGCCAAAGTATTGGAGTTTCAGCTTCAGCATCAGTCCTTCCAATGATCACCCAGGACTGATCTCCTTTAGGATGGACTGGTTGGATCTCCTTGCAGTCCAAGGGACTCTCAAGAGTCTTCTCCAACACCACAGTTCAAAAGCATCAATTCTTCAGTGCTCAGCTTCCTTCACAGTCCAACTCTCACATCCATACATGACCACTGGAAAAACCATAGCCTTGACTAGACGGACCTTTGTTGGCAAAGTAATGTCTCTGCTTTTCAAATGCTATCTAGGTTGGTCATAACTTTCCTTCCAAGGAGTCAGTGTCTTTTAATTTCATGGCTGCAATCATCATCTGCAGTGATTTAGGAGCCCCCAAAAATAGTCTGTTTCTACTGTTTCCCCATCTATTTCCCATGAAGTGATGGGACCAGATGCCATGATCTTAGTTTTCTGAATGTTGAGTTTTAAGCCAACTTTTTCACTCTCCTCTTTCACTTTCATCAAGAGGCTTTTTAGTTCCTCTTCACTTTCTGCCATAAGGGTGGTGTCATCTGCATATCTGAGGTTATTGATATTTCTCCTGGCAATCTTGATTCCAGCTTGTGCTTCTTCCAGGCCAGCATTTCTCATGATGTACTCTGCATATAAGTTAAATAAACAGGGTGACAATATATAGCCCTGATGTACTCCTTTTCCTATTTGGAACCAGTCTGTTGTTCCATGTCCAGTTCTAACTGTTGCTTCCTGACCTGCATACAGGTTTCTCAAGAGGCAGATCAGGTGGTCTGGTATGCACATCTCTTTCAGAATTTTCCACAATTTATTGTGATCCACACAGTCAAAGGCTTTGGCATAGTCAATAAAGCAGAAATAGATGTTTTTCGGGAACTCTCTTGCTTTTTCCATGATCCAGCGGATGTTGGCAACTTGATCTCTGGTTCCTCTGCCTTTTCTAAAACCAGCTTGAACATCTGGATCTTCACGGTTCACATATTGCTGAAGCCTGGCTAGGAGAATTTTGACCATTACTTTACTAGCGTGTGAGATGAGTGCAGTTGTGAGGTAGTTTGAGCATTCTTTGGCATTGCCTTTCTTTGGGATTGGAATGAAAACTGACCTTTTCCAGTCCTGTGGCCACTGCTGAGATTTCCACATTTGCTGGCATATTGAGTGCAGCACTTTCACAGCATCATCTGTCAGGATTTGAAATAGCTCAACTGGAATTCCATCACCTCCACTAGCTTTGTTCGTAGTGATGCTTTCTAAGGCCCACTTGACTTCATGTTCCAGGATGTCTGGCTCTAGGTCAGTGATCACACCATCGTGATTATCTTGGTTGTGAAGATCTTTTTTGTACAGTTCTTCTGTGTATTCTTGCCACGTCTTCTTAATATCTTCTGCTTCTGTTAGGTCCATACCATTTCAGTCCTTTATCGAGCCCATGTTTGCATGAAGTGTTCCCTTGGTATCTCTAATTTTCTTGAAGAGATCTCTAGTCTTTCCCACTCTATTGTTTTCCTCTATTTCTTTGCATTGATCACTTAGGAAGGCTTTCTTATCTCTCCTTGCTATTCTTTGGAACTCTGCATTCAGATGCTTATATCTTTCCTTTTCTCCTTTGCTTTTCGGTTCTCTTCTTTTCATAGCTATTTGTAAGGCCTCCCTAGACAGCCATTTTGCTTTTTTGCATTTCTTTCCATGGGGGTGGTCTTGATCCCTGTCTCCTGTACAATGTCACAAACCTCCGTCCATAGATCATCAGGCACTCTTTTATCAGATCTAGTCCCTTAAATCTATTTCTCACTTCCACTGTATAATCATAAGGAATTTGACTTAGGTCATACCTGAATGGTCTAGTGGTTTTCTCTACTTTCTTCAATTTCAGTCTGAATTTGGCAATAAGGAGTTCATGATATGAGCCACAGTCAGCTCCTGGTCTTGGTTTTGCTGACTATATACAGCTTCTCCATCTTTGTCTGCAAAGAATATAATCAGTCCGATTTTGGTGTTGATCATCTGGTGATGTCCATGTGTAGAGTCGTCTCCTGTGTTGTTGGAAGAGGGTGTCTGTTATGACCAGTGTGTTCTCTTGGCAAAACTCTATTAGTCTTTGCCCTGCTTCATTCCGTATTCCAAGGCCAAATTTGTCTGTTACTCCAGGTGTTTCTTGACTTCCTACTTTTGCATTCCAGTCCCCTATAATGAAAAGGACATCTTTTTTGGGTCTTGTAGGTCTTCATAGAACTGTTCAACCTCAGATTTTTAAGTGTTACCGGTTGGGGCATAGGCTTGGATTACTGTGATATTGAATGGCTTGCCTTGGAAACAAATAGGGATCATTCTATCATTTTCAAGATTGCATCCAAGTACTGCATTCTGGACTCTTTTGTTGACGATGATGGCTACTTCTTTTCTTCTAAGGTATTCCTGCCCACAGTAGTAGATATAATGGTCATCTGAGTTAAATTCACCCATTCCAGTCCATTTTAGTTTGCTGATTCCTAGAATGTCGATGTTCGCTCTTGTCATCTCTTGTTTGACCACTTCCAATTTGCCTTGATTCATGGACCTGACATTCCAGGTTCCTATGCAATATTGCTCTTTACAGCATTGAACCTTGCTTCTATCACCAGTCGCATCTCCAGCTGGGTATTGTTTTTGCTTTGGCTCCATCCCTTTATTCTTTCTCGAGTTATTTCTCCACTGATCTCCAGTGGCATATTGGGCACCTACTGACCTGGGGAGTTCCCCTTTCAGTATCCTATCATTTTGCCTTTTCATACTGTTCATTGGGTTCTCAAGGCAAGAATACTGAAGTGGTTTGCCATTCTCTTCTCCAGTGGACCACATTCTGTCAGACCTCTCCACCATGACCCGTCCGTCTTGGGTGGCCCCACAGGGCATGGCTTAGTTTCATTGAGTTAGACAAGGCTGTGGTCCATGTGATCAGATTGGCTAGTTTTCTGTGAGTATGGTTTCAGTGTGTCTGCCCTCTGATGCCCTCTCGCAACACCTACTGTCTCACTTGGGTTTCTCCTACCTTGGACGTGGGGTATCTCGTCATGGCTGCTCCAGCAAAGCGCAGCAGGAGGGCTGACAGGAGCTACTGCACGTTCAAGGTCAGGAGAGGGTCTGTGAGGAGATACCCCTCGTCCATTTTGCTGTACACCTGAAGTTAAAACAGCATTGTAAATCAACTATACTCCAACAAAAATTAAAAAAAATAAGGATATCATATCTTCTCAATATTTTGAGTATATTTAATAAAGTTTTTTAAGTTCTTTGCTAAAAATGAAACCAAAACAATGACAAAGTGGTGGGCATGTCATGGGGATGGTGGGTGGGTGGGGGGAGATTTGGAAGGCATTGGAAAGAGTTTTGGAAGAGAGGATTCTTGTAAATAAGAGATCAGAAATTTGGGTAAAGGGAGCAGAACTGATTCACTACATGTTTCCAAAGCATTCATTGGGCCCTTACCTTATGTAAAGCACTACATTGGATTCTGGTGATGTGAATGTAAGTAAGACTCTTTCCTGCTCTCAAGGAGTGGGAAAACAGGCAGGGGCAATTACAGTGTAGCAAAGGCTTCTCGGAAGAAGTCTTAAGCTGATTCCTAAAAGTGAATGAGACTTATTCAGAAGAAGATGGAAAGAAGTGAGGAAAGGAAAGCATACTATTAAGAGAGGAGGTGGCAGGTACAAAAACCTTGAGGAGCGAGAGAACCAGGTGATTGTGGAACTGCAAGGGCCCATGATGGCTGGAGCATGGAGTGTTAGGACAGGCCAAACGGGAGGTGATACTGAGGTGGCATGGTGGCCAGGTCAGAAAGGGCTTATCTTTTAGACATCTGTCCATGAAGAGGGTTTAGACTTTTTCTACAAATTCTGGGGAACCACTAAGGGATTTTAACATGGGTACTGTATAGAATATTTAAAGTTTAGACAGACTCTTCTGGTTACTGCCTGTAAGAGGGTTTGGTAGAAGGCAAGGTAGAATCAGATGGTGGTTTAAGAACCTATGACAGTCAGAGAGGAGATACAAGATGGGAGCTGGTAAAGTGGATGGAACGAAGGGTTGGATTAAAGTAATATCAATGAACTAGAATCAATAGGCTTGATTGGCTGAGAGGATGTGTGGTAGGAGAGGGGGAGTTAAAAATGACTCCACATTTTTTGGGTTGGGCCACATTGATGGTGGTACCATTTATAAAGTCAGAAAATAAAGTAGGAATGGGTGTAAGTTGAGGGAGGAGACTAGATGGTGTTGAGTTTTGGAACATTCAGATCGAGAGATTCAATAACCACAGTTGGACACATGACTTCGGATAGAGATCTAGATGGTGACTGAAGCTTTGCAGCCAGAAGAGATCATCCAGGATGAGTGTAGGATGAGAAGAAATGAGAAAAGCATGCTTTCTATTACCACTTCTCTATAACACTGTATAGAATGATGGTTCTAGGTGGTTCAATAAAGTAAGAAAAAGGTATTAGAAACATAGGGATTGGAAAAGAGGAAATAAAACAGTTTTTATTTGCAGATTATATAATAATTTACATATAAAACCACATTTACTCTAAAGATAAATTTTTAGAAATAATAGGAGAGTTTAGTAAGGTATAAGATTAATATAAAAATCAGATGCATTTCTCTATAACAGTGAAATTTATGACACAATTAAAGACAAAATAACATCTACAAAATTATCATAGAATATGGAGAATGTACGAATAATCTAACATAATGATGTAAAAGACTTCTACTGGGAAAATTATTATGTAAAATTTTCTTCAGCACTGTTAAAGAAGGCTTAAAATAGAGGAAGATATTGTATGGTGGCTAAGACAATGTCATAAAGATTTCAATTAGTTTCTATAGATTCAGTATATTTCTGATCAAAATCTCAGGCCTTTTTTCATGGTATTTGATAAAATTATTTCAAAATTCACAAGAAGGGGTAGAGGGCCAAGAGTAGTCAGGATATTTCTGAAAAGAAAGAGCAGAGAAAGGACTGTGAATTGGTACAGGAATAGACAATAGATCAGAGGATTAGATTAGAGAATCACAGGTGAAACTACAGTTTCACGTGACAGAGGAGACATATCAGATTAGTAAGAAAGAAAGAATGATCAATAAATGGAGCTGGGAAACATTAGTTATCCATTATCGATATGGGAAAAGATAAAATTGAATCCTTGTCTCACACTGTATCAACTCCAAATGGGTTAAAGATTTAAAGATACTTTAAATAAACTGAAAGATGAGCTATAAAATTGGGTAAATATTCATAGTAGACAGAACTGCAAAGGACTGACATCAAAATATGTAATGAAGTGAGTGAAAGTCTCTCAGTTGTGTCCAACTCTTTGCAATTCCATAGTCTATACAGTCCATGGAATTCTCCAGGCCAGAATACTGGAATGGGTAGCCTTTCCCTTCTCCAGAGGATCTTCTCAACCCAGGGATTGAACCCAGGTCCCCCACGTTTCAGGCAGATTCTTTACCAGCTGAGCCACAAGGGAAGCCCAAGAATACCGAAGTGGGTAGCCTATCCCTTCTCCAGCGGATCTTCCAGACCCAAGAATCCAACAGTGGTCTCCTGCACTGTAGGCGGATTCTTTACCAACTGAGCTATCAGGGAAGCCTTCAAAAAATGTGTAAACAACTCCTACAAATTAATAAGAAAAGCATACAAACACATATCCCTCAATAGAAAAATGGGAAGAATACACAAACAGTAAAATTACTACGTAACCAATAAACTTGTGAAGATTAGTGACCAAGGAAATGCAAATCACAACTACTATGAGTTATCATTTTACATTTTTTGAATCAGGTAAAAATGAAAATGTCTGATAATGCCTAGTAAGAGTACAATAACTTTGGAAAAGAGTTTGACATTATTAAAGTGAAACATGTGATCAGTTTAGAAAAGAGTATACCATTATCTTCTAAATTTGATTTTTCACATATCCTGTTGCTCCAGCAATTCAACTCATAGGCATATACTCTAGAAAAACTCTTGTACATGTACAGCAGGATACATGTAGAAGAATGAGCATGGCCTCATTGTTCACAACAGGAAAAACCCAGAAACAATTTAAACGCCCAGCATTAGGAGAGTGGGAGAATAAATGGTAGTGTATTTACACAGCAGATTATTATATGGTATTATCCAAAAAGAAACGAACAGTATCTTACAACAATATGGATGAATCTAGATAACACCGCATCAAAGAAAAAAAGTAATTCTCCAAAGGTTACTTACAGTATGATATCTCTTTAAAAAAGTAAAGTAAAAATACAGATACATATATACATCTATGTATATAAAACATGTATATATATGTATATGCACTTGTGTATATAGCATACGTTTTACATATAATATATATTATATATGTACATATATAATGTATATAAAGGTAGTGAAACTATATACAAAGAAAGCAAAGGGAATGAACCTGGGATTTCAAAGGATGCTTATCTCAGGTGGGGAAAGGAAGGAGGTGGTTGGAATGGGGGGGAAATCACCTGCTTAGATGTAGATCCTTGTCGAGGTTCTAATACTATTTGTGCATTTGTGAATGCTTAATACATTATTAAAAATAACCAAATAAAGATACCTCAGGCTTGGACCAATGACGAGAGGATCATCAATCAAGGGTTATGATGAATCCAGTACCGTGCATCTGAAGTCCAATTAGAGAAAAATAATTTTCTTGAATGAATGAATGAATCGAAAATCATCAGTGACAGTGATCAGAGACAAACCTGATATAGGCAGACCTTTATCACGCTACTGAATTGTATAATAGAATGTACTTGCTAGGGCATCTCTTTAGGGGATTATAAATAAACACAAGGAAATTTAGGAAGAAAAAGTTATTAGGGTAAGCCATGCTTTGTCTAAAAATGTCCCTGGGTCATTTCTAAAAATGATACTGCTTGCCATTCCTTTATAGCTTCAGTGATACAGTCCTTTCACCCTTCCTCTTGTGTGTTTTTCCCCTGCAATTAAAAGTGAGCTGTGGGACATCCCTGGTGGTCCAGTGATTAAGAATCCACCTGCCAGTGCAGAGGACGTGGGCTCAGTCTCTGGTTGGGGAACTAAGATCCCACCCACATGCCTTGTGGATAACTGAGCCCTTGGCTGCAACTATGGAGCCCCTGCACCACAACTACACAGAAGTCCACATGCCGCAACTACAAAAGCCCACGTGCTGCAACAGAGAGCTCGCCACAACGAGAGATCCCATACGCTGCAACTGAGACCCAACGCAGCCAAGCAAATAAATGAATATTTTATAAAGTGAGCTGCTATTGGATGATTTGCAGTTGAATTACATGATCTAAGTCATGTGGACCAAAGGAGACATATTTAAAGTACAGCCTTTCTATTTCAGATTGTTTTAAATAGTGAGAGCATCCAGAGAATGAACAACTCCCAAATTTCTAATATGGTACTTTCAGAGTAAATATTTAAAATTTTATACAATTAATTTTCCTTCTCACCATAGTTAACAACTAAAATTTAAGCCAACTTAGATTCTACCCCCAGTGTTTTATTAGATTGTTTTTCTCTCATCCTGAATCTTGTCATGTTGTAGTTGGGCTGCTTCATTTGAACGGCACCCTCCTCGCCCCCCGCCGTGGCCTGCCCACTTCATGTGACTAGCATGGACCCTAGTAATGGGATTTTCTCAGCTCGTGGAAGTGGAGGCTACCTATGGTTGACTGTTGACCCAACTTTATGAGAACAATTCAGAAACAGTTTTCCTGTTACACAGCAACACCTGTCTTTTATGCCCTAGAGAGTTGTTCCAAGGAATAAGGAACTAGAAAGGAAAGCTCTTCAGAAAGAAACAGTCTTAAACATCCATCAAGTCGTTTGTCCCCATGGCTTCCTTTCAAGAAGGAGCTTTTCTCCTTATGGCTAAGATGAACTCTAATGGGTTTATTCACACGTGTTTGCCTCTACTCTCCTGTTTTGAGGCAGAAGTGTGCTGGGGAGTAGGGACGTGTGTGGTGGGAATCAGAACACCTTCCTGGGTCCAGGCTTTCTCATGGCAAAACACTCTTTGGTTCTGAACCATTCTTTTCTTCCATCAAAAAAAGCCAGCCAACCACCAGCTGGTAGTTTCCATTTCTCCAAACTTGTGCTTGGACATTTTGGGTTTGAGGTAGAATTATGTCTTTTAGTTGCTTATTTAATTTCTTGCTTTTTTCTAGTTAGTAAAGTATCTGTGTGGGTATGTATGTGTGCTCAGTCAGTCGTTGCCTAACTTTGCAACCCGGTGGACTGTAGCCTGCCAGGCTTCTCTGTCCATGGGATTTTCCCAGCAAGAATACTGGAGTACGTTGCCATTTCCTTCTCCAGGGGATCTTCTCCATCCAGGGATCGAACCCATGTCTCCTGCATTTGCAGGTGTATTTTTTACCTGCCCATGTAAAGGATCTGAGGCAGCATCGAAAAATAAAAGAATGCTAACCATGTATGACACAGATGCCCAACTTTGCTGTTGTAAATCCCCAAATTTCTGCTGTGAAATCCCTTCATTTATTTATTAAACCTGTTTTTTTTTTTTTTTTAATGTGAGTCATTTTAAAAGTCTTTATTGGATTTGTTACAATATTGTTTCTGTTGTATGTTCTGGCCTTTTGGCCACAAGGCATATGGGATCTTGGCTCCCTGACTAGGGATTGAACCCATACCCTCTGCTTTTACAGCAAAGTCTTAACCATGGACTACCAGGGAATTCCTTATGAAATCCATTTTAGATCTTACTTAGATTTCATTTTAAATGTCTCTTGAAAAGGATAAATGTTTGTTCAGATATTGACCATGGAAACGTCATTTCCAAGCAGATAAAATGTTCCACCAGATTGCAAGCCCCTGGAGGAGAGGGTTGTGCTTTATATGACTATCTCCTTGGCACCTAGCTCCAGGCATGATATCTAGTAAATTTTAGAGACTGGAGGTGAAATTGTTGAGTAATGTGGTGACCTCATAGCCTGGATATTTGAATCATACTCTGCCAATCTTCTCTGTCTTCCAAAAGTCTTCTTGGGGATGTTAATTGAAAGTACTACTTGGGTAAGCAACTTAAGTCCCAATTGATAAAACTGGGGAGTTTTATCTTGATAAAACTGGGGAGGAAAAAGTGGGGGCTCTCACCTCTCCAATGCTCCCTACCCTGAATCTTGGGACTATAATGCTCAGGCATGCCTGTGAAGAGATAGACAAAGAGCAGAGAGAAGTGGCTTATCCCAAGAGAGTCTTTGGAAACATTTTCCAGCCAGCCCTCAGAGTAGAAGAGGAATAATAATAAGGCTGGTTGACCCATGCAGACCTACTGGGGTCTGAGGCAGAAAGGTAAGCAGTATACCTAGGTGCTGACTTTTACAGCAAAGTAATCTTGCCTGTCAGAAAAAAAGTGGTCTCACCAAATGTTCCAATCAATCAAGATGAGCAATTCCTCCTCTTTAAGGGAAGAGCTAACAAGAGAAGCCATCCAAAGGGAGCAAAGGTGGTGGAGAGCCCACTCCCAGGGTGAGCACTCAATACATGTTTGTTAAAAGAACGAATGAAGTCAGGCAGTGTTGCTAGGGAGTTGTTACTATGAGAAATACCATTTGCACGCAAATTTTACATTATTAGCAATGAGGAGCCTCTAGCAAGTAGCCTGATGGAAGGGCCAATATGTTGCTTTTCTGAATAAGACATGGATGGAGAGGAATACTGCTGGTATTCTGCAGAGCCCGAAGGAGAAACTTGGCTTTAGTTATGTTACATTAAGACTGTGAGGTCAAGTAGGTAAGTTCTGGAGGCACTATAGAAACAGGAATGGATTTCATGTGGAAGCTCAGAATATTGGATTTCCAATTCTCTTCTCCAATTCAGTCTCTTTTTCCTCACACATGGAAAAAAGAATATTTAGGTCCCAGTTCCTATAAGATGCCAAATTGAGCCAGAGCTAGTTGTGATGCTAGGCTTATACATTTAAAAGCTAATGGAAACTGAAGACAGATTAGGAAAAAATATGCAAATGATTAAAAAGTTTAGAAATACTTGGAGTGGAAGTTATGCTATACAAAGGAGATACATATTTATTTGGGAAATATATATTTGGGAAAGTGTTTATTTCAGCTAAAACACAGCCAAAGAAAGGTCTGACATCAAGGTAAATTTAGGATTGGGAGAACTTTCTGATAAGGATTATAAAAAAAATCAGAGGTGATAAAAAATTATTTTTTGAATAAATGATCAGTCATGGAATTATTCTTAAAAACTTTTTACAGTACATATTGCTTTGCATTTTTGATATTTAGGAATCATGAAAATTGACCAGATGATTTCTCATCTCCCTTCGAGCTCTTTAATTCTACAAATGGCCCAGAGTGGTTGATTATTTATCCCATACTCTAAAGAGTACGTAGAGGCCACAGGTAATCTCATCTTTGCAGCATGCATCCACACTCACTCCCTGGTTTTCCACCAGAAACATTTAGACTTTTTCTCCATTGGAAAATTGCTATCATTGTTTGCTCTCTATAGTGCTATTATTTATTCTAATCACTGAGGCTGTGTTACGCAGGTCCCTCTGATACACATCAGTGTGAGTTATACATGTGCTGTAAGGAGGGGAAAATGAACCTCTAAGCCATAGTCAAATTGGTTTCCTAAATGATGCCGCACGTTTTAACTGGAATTTGTGTAGTATTCTAGTGGAAAAAAGAAGCTGGGGGTGGAGGGAAGGATTCTTTTAGTTTTCAGGCTGTTAACTGTAATTAGCCTGGTTTCTGAGATGTAATTATCTTGCAATCTCAAAGCAAACACCCTGGAGGAAATTGCACTGTTAAAGACAGCATGGCATTAAAAATAAATTATTACCCTGGTGCCTGCTATTGCTGCTTATGCTTTGTGATTTGTCGGGGTTTCCGTTAGCAAGTGCTTGTTTAGGGCTGGAGTTCTGCAGCCATGTTGCCACTGTTTGTGCTAGAGAGGTGGGAGGCGTGGTTTGCTTCATTGTAATAATGCTGTGAAAACTTATATGGTGGCGAAGGCTGGTGTGGTACCATCCATGTTTCCTTACTGATCACCAGTCACCAAAAGACCCCAGGATCAGGGAGAAGGAGCACTAGGAGTCCTCTTAACCTGCTGGCGTGGATGGATGAGCAGAGAGGAGCATCTTAATCCAAAGGTCAGGCAATTCAAATTATCCGCCTGGAAAAAATTCAAATTCTTTGGAGATAACTGAGAGGAAGCACGGAGAAGGCAATGGCACCCCACTCCAGTACTCTTGCCTGGAAAATCCCATATACGGAGGAACCTGGTAGGCTGCAGTCCATGGGGTCGCTAGGAGTTGGACACGACTGAGTGACTTCACTTTCACTTTTCACTTTCATGCATTGGAGAAGGAAATGGCAACTCACTCCAGTGTTCTTGCCTAGAGAATCCCAGGGATGGGGGAGCCTGGTGGGCTGCGGTCTGTGGGGTCACACAGAATCGGACACGACTGAAGCGACTTAGCAGCAGCAGCAGAGAGGAAGCAAGAATCATCCTTCCTATTTTAGTACCAAGCATGGAGGGGTCATGAATCATCATCACTGACCAATGAGGCTGGAAAGACCACGCATGTCATGGGGTTTGAAATCAAAGACTTGTAGGTTTGAACATAGGATTGTGCAGCTTGTATACTGCCCAGAGTGTCCCCACTGTGCAGACAGGTGAAGGTTGACATCTCACCAGTGCCCCCTGACCAAGCTGTGTGCTCATAGGGCTTCATCCACTCAGGGGAAGGGTCAGATCAGATCAGATCAGTTGCTCAGTCATGGCCAACTCTTTGCGACCCCATGAATCGCAGCACGCCAGGCCTCCCTGTCCATCACCAACTCCAGGAGTTCACTGAAACTCACATCCATCGAGTCAGTGATGCCATCCAGCCATCTCATCCTCTGTTGTCCCCTTCTCCTCCTGCCCCCAATCCCTCCCAGCATCAGAGTCTTTTCCAATGAGTCAACTTTTAGCATGAGATGGCCAAAGTACTGAAGTTTCAGCTTTAGCATCATTCCTTCCAAAGAAATCCCAGGGCTGATCTCCTTCAGAATGGACCGGTTGGATCTCCTTGCAGACCAAGGGACTCTCAAGAGTCTTCTCCAACACCACAGCTCAAAAGCATCAATTCTTTGGTGCTCAGCCTTCTTCACAGTCCAACTCTCACATCCATACATGACCACTGGAAAAACCATAGCCTTGACTAGATGGACCTTTGTTGGCAAAGTAATGTCTCTGCTTTTGAATATGCTATCTAGGTTGGTCATAACTTTCCTTCCAAGGAGTAAGCGTCTTTTAATTTCATGGCTGCAGTCACCATCTGTAGTGATCTTGGAGCCCAGAAAAATAAAGTCTGACACAGTTTCCACTGTTTCCCCATCTATTTCCCATGAAGTGGTGGGACCGGATGCCATGACCTTCGTTTTCTGAATGTTGAACTTTAAGCCAACTTTTTCACTCTCCTCTTTCACTTTCATCAAGAGGCTTTTGAGTTCCTCTTCACTTTCTGCCATAAGGGTGGTGTCATCTGCATATCTGAGGTTATTGATATTTCTCCTGGCAATCTTGATTCCAGCTTGTGTTTCTTCCAGTCCAGCGTTTCTCATGATGTACTCTGCATATAAGTTAAATAAGCAGGGTGACAATATACAGCCTTGACGAACTCCTTTTCCTATTTGGAACCAGTCTGTTGTTCCATGTCCAGTTCTAACTGTTGCTTCCTGACCTGCATACAAATTTCTCAAGAGGCAGATCAGGTGGTCTGGTATTCCCATCTCTTTCAGAATTTTCCACAGTTTATTGTGATCCACACAGTCAAAGGCTTTGGCATAGAAAAACAGGGGAAGGGTACTTTTTTGCAATTTGCCTATTCCGTGGGGAATGCTGTATAAAATTTATCTGTCCAGGATATTTTACAAAGATGCTATATAAGCCACTATTTATGCTCTGTGTGACTTTGATAAAATTACTTATTCTCTCTGAAACTCAGCTTTCCCAAGTTAAAAAAAGATATTCGTCCTCCTCCTCTTCCTTCTGAGGATTATTCTGTGGACTCAAAACTGACTCTGAAAAGCTTGTGCTCAATAGGTGGCAGGAGTTTTGATGATAATGATTATGACCACAACGATCATTATCATCGAGTGTTCTCTAGATTGGAGCTTGAACCAAGTCCTGGGTCAGGCACAGGGAACTACAAGAGACATGAAAACTTGGCTTCCTCTCTCATAGAGCTGAGGGTTTGGTTGGAGGGGCAAAGAGAGCGATAGGGAATTCACTGTGCCATGATTTTGTGTGGGTTCTGTTGGGTAAAATTCCACAACCCCTGTAACAATTAATCTTTGCTATTAACTCTCTGCTGAGGCTAGCATTTTTTTTTTCTTTTGGTAACAGAGGGGGAAAAATGGGGAAACCCTATCGAATTTGAAGTTGAAGATAGTGTATAGTGAAGTTGCTCAGTCGTGTCTGACTCTTTGCGACCCCGTGGGCTGTAGCCTACCAGGCTTCTCCGTCTGTGGGATTCTCCAGGCAAGAATACTGGAGTGGGTTACCATTTCCCTTCTCCAGGGGATCTTCCTGACCCAGGGATCTGTCTCTCGCATTGGGTGCAGACGCTTTAACCTCTGAGCCACCAGGGAAGTTATGCAAAAAGGGAAGATATGGGAGAGGAATAGGGGAAGAGGGAGCTATCAATAATTCAAAGAAGGCTTTGACTAACTAGAATATTTTCCTTTTCTTCCAATAGGCCAGGTTGAAATGTATTACATGTTTTTATTAGAAGGACTTCAGTTTTGCTCACATCACTACTTTTTCCCTTAAATTTTATTTGTACCTCTGATGTTTCATTAAATGAATTATGAAATAGAAGGCAATTAAGTCCATCCAGGTTTATGTCTCACCATCAGCAATATTAGGTTAAATTTTCGCAGAGCTATTCAGTTCAGTTGGAGAAGGCAATGGCACCCCACTCCAGTACTCTTGCCTAGAAAATCCCATGGATGGAGGAGCCTGGTAGGCTGAAGTCCATGGGGTCGCTAAGAGTCGGATATGACTGAGCGACTTCACTTTCACTTTTCACTTTCATACATTGGAGAAGGAAATGGCAACCCACTCCAGTGTTCTTGCCTGGAGAATCCCAGGGACGGGGGAGCCTGGTGAGCTGCCATCTCTTGGGCCATACATAGTCAGATACGACTGAAGTGACTTAGGAGCAGCATTCAGTTCAGTTCAGTCGCTCAGTCGTGTCCGACTCTTTGCGACCCCATGAATCGCAGCATGCCAGGCCTCCCTGTCCATCACCAACTCCCGGAGTTCACACAAACTCATGTCCATCGAGTCAGTGATGACATCCAGCTGCGCAGAGCTATTAATCACGGCTTATTAACAAAATATACAAAAACCCTACCCTGGTTTTATGAGTTTTAAGACTAGAATAGAATGTATGCTCAAAGGTCATTTCCTAGGTTGCTTTAACTTTGAGAGTGACTTTACCACATTGGTCCTATAGATGCCTTGTTTGATTGTTAAAGAATAAAGGGCAAGAAGAAAGTTCACAATTTCCCTTTCAGATAAATCTGTCAGTATTTAATTGAGTTTGAAAAGAACCTTTGGAGTCAAGATTAAAATTTATTCTTTGATAGATTCTTAAAAAAAAAAGAGAAATACTTTGTAAATAAATAATATCCTTACTCATTTATTTAACTAGTATCAATTAATAAGATTCATGTCCAATAATATGAGCAACAGTGCAAATTACAATCCATTCCTTCCAGAAGTTAGACGGAATATGCGTGGGGATTTCCATTTATAGCAAGATGGTGAGCTAATTGCCTTGAAAAGCCTCTTCTGACAACAACAAAACTAGGAAAGTGAATAAAATGAAACAAACATTCTTTTAAATGCATAGCAGGTTAGGAAAGAAAAGACTCATAGACCAAAACATGAAAATAAAACTGAAAATCAGAGAGGCATGTAGGCACTCACGTCAGCTGCCGTGGGATGTGTTGTTAGTAAGCAGATGACTTCAGTTTAAAGACCACAGGTTCAATGCACAATACTGGATGCTTGGGGCTAGTGCACTGGGACGACCCAGAGGGATGGTATGGGGAGGGAGGAGGGAGGAGGGTTCAGGATGGGGAGCACATGTATACCTGTGATGGATTCATTTTGATATTTGGCAAAACTAATACAATTATATAAAGTTTAAAAAAAAATAAATAAAGACCACAGGAATTAAGGCCTTGGACGTTCCTATAGCAGGATGTTTGAACTGAGACCCCTGTCCCCTGTTCAAAGCCTGCAAAGGGCTACACTCTCAGTGAAATGGTGGTTGAAAATACTCACTTACTGGCAAAGCAAAATAAAAAACGCAAGAAAGCGAAATAAAAAACTTACAGAGGATTTCCTTGGTGGTTCAGTGGTTAAGAATCTGCCTGCCAAGGCAACCCACTCCAGTATTCTTGGACAGAGGAGCGTGGCAGGTCGCAAAAGAGTTGGACACAACTGAGGGACTGTGCCCACACACACTCCAATGGAGGGGACACAGGTTTGATCACGGATCTGGGAAGATTCCACGTGCTGCAGGGCAGCTAAGCACACACATGGCAACTGCTGAAGCACGCAGAAGCCACCTCAGTGAGAAGCCTGTGCACGGCAACTGGAGAGTAGCCTCTGCTCACTGCAACTACAGAAAGCCCGCGTGCAGCAGTGGAGACCCTGCACAGTCAAAAATAAGCAAAAATAAATAAGAAAAAACTTGTAGGAATACTTGGTTTGTTTTGCCTAGGGAAAAAATATCTCATGAGAATTCATAAGGCCATCCTATTATCCTTACCTGCATGATCCAGGGAATCCAAGCAAAAATGTTAACATGAAATTGATGTCACACTAGTAAAACCTAAGGGGCACCATTCTGGAAGGACAGCATTTCAGTCCAGATTGCACAAGATTCCTACAGCTAAAGCCCTGCCAAACTCAAGATTATGATTCAATATGACAACATACATGGGGAACCAGTCCATCACAAGTGGAAAACTCACTACAAGGGACAAAAGAATTAAGTCCCTAAAATTTCAGGTAACAGAATTATTGGATGCATTCTCTAAATGAAGTTATTTAAATTGACTAAACACACACAAAAAAGAAATAAAAATATAATAAATAAATAGTACCTATATAATTATCAGACAGTTTTGTAAAGAATAGAATAGGACTTCTGGAGGTTAACACATAAAATAATTGCATATAAAAATTCAAAAGACTAGGTAAGTACAGATTAGGCAGGGATGAAGAGTGAACAAGTGAATTGGAAGATATTTGAAGAGAGATAAAAAGAAGGAAAATATGAAAGAAAGATAAAGAGATGGAGAGTAGAGTGAGAAAGACTGAGAAGCATAATGTAGAATTTTTTAAGAATATAATAGAAATACTGAGGGAGAAACAATATTAGAAGAAATAATGCCCTGAGAATTTTCTAAAATGATGAAAGACACGAATTTTCAGACTTAGGAAATACAGAAAATTCCAAAACATTTATATTTTTTAGTAAACTAATTTCCTATTCAGATATATATTAATGAAATTTGAATACCTCAAAGACAAAGAGAAAATGGTAAAAGCAGTCATAAAACTAATAAAGATTACCTACTAAAGAAGAAAACTAGACTGACTGCAGGCCTCACTATAGGGACTATAGAAACCAGAAGACAGTGGAATAAGGTCTTCTGTGTGTTAAATGAAAGTAACTATTTAGAATTTTATGTTCAGCTTAATAATTCCATAATGAAGGTGGATGTCTTTATATAGATTTCCAGACAAAAGCAGAGATTATTTACTGTTAAGAAAACTTTGCTAAAGGATTTTTTAAGATAAGGTGCTCAATCTGGTTGCATATTAGCATCATTAGGAGAGACTTATGAAGTACTAATACCTGTCTTATACCCTCAAGGATTTATAGGTCATTGTTCTGTGGCACACACTGGGAACTGGAATTTTCAAACTATTCCTACATAATTCTGGTGTGTATCAAGTTTGAGAACCACTGGTATAAAAAGGATGCACTTTGTGAATAATGAAATTGGACCCAAGAAGTAATAATCAACAAATAATTGTTAAGTATGTGAATAAACCTAAATGTTCATTGACTGAATAAATAAACAGTGATATTGGTAAAGAGAATATGAAAGCATCATCAAGGTAGATTACTGGACAGAAATAACATGTAAGAAGAGAGGGAGGTGATCGGAAATTCAAGGCATTTAAGGCCTTTCATTAGTCAGAAGGAGGGTTGGTATACTAATTAACTTTTAAGTAAGCATGTTAAAAAGTTAAGGGTAATACTAATATTGTAAAGTTAAATAAAATAAAATAAAAAAAAAGAAACGTAATATGTGATTTCTAAATTGGAAGAAGCATTAATTTGGCAGGATTTTGAGAAGGGGATGTAGAATGCAGGGAGGAACTTGGTGACAAGGGCAGTGGAAATAGGAGGGGATGAGGCAGTTGCAGGAGAAGTTAGGAGCTAATGCGACCTCATGACTAATGTGCTAAAGGTATGTATTAGGAGGAACGGAGGGAGAACAACTCCACTCTCAACGTAGCACTCTAGGACATGTAGTCAGGCCAATAAGGAAAATGAGGGTGAGAAGATTCAAAGTCAAAGGGCTGGACAGACTTTGTGAGTAGTTGGTAAACTGGCTTCACATATTTAGGAATAGTGTTTAGTAGTAATGTTTGGTGGCTGACGGCTGAAAGTGGGAGGGAATCAGACCATCTATCTAGGAAGAGGGCAGAAAAAGCAGAAGAAAGGGCAGAGGACTGAAGGTGGGTATCCACGTCTACGGAACATAGGGAGCAAAGAGACTAACTCTGCGTCATATAAGGGGGATTGTTTGCACTGAGACCATATTCAAAGCAAACTTTTAAGACGGAGAAGACAGAACTTCCTTCCAAAGATCACTGCTTGTCTTCTTATTGATGGATATTAATGCTTAGGGTGTCAGCACTTATACTATTTTAACTTTATTTTCTAAGTAAAAAAAGAGGTTTGAACTGTTAACACAAAAGAAAACAAAAGGCTATCAGGTGAGAACTCCTTTATTCTTTTTCTCCTCTATTTTAAGTATTATATTGCTTCATTCAGAGTCATGGGCGGACTTGTAGAGGATGAAAAATTGGCTGCAACTTTTTGATAAATCCTCACAGTAAGAGGTGAAGTCCTTCTCCTTCCCCTTGAATCTGGGCTGGTTTGTGATAGCCTTGACCAAAAGAGAGGGCATAAAAGATGCTACCCCAGTTCTAGATCTAGAGTTTAAGGACCATGCAAGGTGGAGGTCACCATGTTGTGAGAAGTTCAGACCAGGTCCATGGAGAAGTCCTGTAGGGGTGAAACTCCATGTAGAGCGAGGCCAAGGAGCACAGAGGGGCCACCCATGTGAGTGAAGTAACTGTCTTCTAAGTAAGTGATTCTGTTCCAGCTGTTCCAGCTGAAAATATGTGGACCTGAGGAGGATAGCCAAGCTCACTCTCACTGTATTTCTCAGTCACAGCATCGGAAAAGAAGAGAATAAGAAGATTGTTTTAGGCCACTCGGTTTTGGGATAATTTGTTACCTAGCAATAGAGAACCAGGAAACGACTGCCTCTTTCAAATACTAATCACTACAGGGACCCTAGAGCCACTGTTAAGGCCTCCCACCACCACTTGTCTTCCTTTGTCTTTTCAAGTATTTTAAAAATCCTCTCTCTCTTTACTCTTCACACCTTTACCCTTAAATTACAAACACAGCCCCAAACATTCCCCCCATGGTTTTGTTTTTGCCTCAGTCTCTGGAATGTCTTTTATTCTTCTCTTTGCCTTTCTTATCAAGTCTTATTTACTAAGATCTTATTATATCACCATAGTGGAATGACTCAGAATTTGTGAAAAATAAATTACAGACTTTCTTGCTTATAATATAGACATTTTTAAAGGGATGCGGTTTTTACTTGCAGATAACACAGCAATATATACTAACTGCTAAGTGCTTTTAAGCTGACGTTCATCTAAGCCTGCTTTAATGAACAGATAACTCATTTATAATTAGCAGTGCCAATTAATTGGCATGCAAACAATTAAAGTGATTAAAGTGCTAAAGTTCTTAAGAACAGTTTTTCCTAAGTAGGTTGTAGACAAACCCTCCTTGACCCTGAATTTTGTTTACATGATTAAATTGCTGAGGAAGCCTGATTTGGAATAAGTGAACCCCATTTATGCAGAACTTATTATACTCTGATCTTCTAAATCAACACTCTAAAATTTTTTTTAAATTACATATGTTTGTCATCCTCTTGCCGTTATCTCCCATCCCTAACTTCATCCTCCACCCAGGACCTTGGTAGATTTGACACTGTCAAAATCCTATCCAGATCACTTTTCTTTCCAAGGCATCTATCTTAGAGCCTAGAAACTGGATAGAAGGCTGTGGTTTTTATTTTAAATGGCTATGACTCGCTTCTAACAGATGGAATGTACCAGAAATGACATTGTGTGATCTCTGAGGTTAAAACCAAAACAGACATTGCAGTTCCTGTCTTGGCCATTGGGAATCTGCTTTCGAGGCCCTGGGCTGCCATGTAAAACTGTCAGCCCCCTTGAGACCACCACGCCATGAGGAAGCCCAGGTCATGTGGGTAGATGTGTATAGGTGCTCCGGTTGACAGATCCAGCTGCGATCCCAGGTTGCAGCCAGCATCCACACCAGACATGAGTGAAAGTGCCTGTAGATGGTTCTAGACCCCAGCCACTGAGTCACCTCCAGCCTGCAAGCCTTCCCAGTGGAGGGCCCAGACATGCTGGGGCACAGACAAGCCACCTCTGCTGTGCCCTTTCCAGATTTCTGGCCCACAAGTACTGTGAGCATAATAAAGTGGTTGCTGCTCTATTCTGCTAAATTTGGTTTGCTTTATGATGTAGCAACAGTAATTGGAAAAAGGCTTTCTCCTTCTTGTCTTAAGGCTCTATAAAACGTCCACCTCTTATTTTTTTCCCTTTCACGTACTTTTCTGGTTTCTGTTTTATCCTTAAATGTCTTACTCGACACTCTGTGTGTTTACTGGTTTTTAATAAAATTTCCCTTAATCTCAGTTGAAAGTGACTGGGATTCAAATCCTCTTTGGCAGGTTATTAATCCTCTGAGTCTCAGCTGCCTTGATGATGAGAGAGTCATACCTGCCTTATAGGGCTGTTGTGAGGATTAGAAATATTGCAGGGAGAGTACCTGGCACTACTGGTAATTAGTGGTAGGAGTCTTTGGATTCAGGTTATTTAACCCCAAACCTCAATTTCCCATTTGTCCAAAGCACGTTGCTCTAATTGGGAGCAGCGTTGTATTCTAAGGGGGAGTTTGGTGTGTCTGTGGGTGCACGCCTATCGTCTGTTCTCTGCTGGATGAATGACTGTGTCCTTATAGCCCACCCGTCACTGCATGAGGTTGGAAAACAACAGCAACAACCGAATGAAAGCAAGCCAACCAAAACCAGCTCCCAATTAGGAGTTGAAATTAGGAGGGAAGTGGGAGTGGATTTAAAAGGGTATCATGAGGGAGCCTTTCGGGGATGAAATGTTAAGTACCTCAACTGTGTGACGTCAGTATTTTCGCTGTGTTATTGTATTGTTGTTTTGTAAGATGTGACCTTTGGGAAAACTGGGTGAAGGGTAAAAGAGAGGGCTCTGTATTATTTCTTTTTAAAAATATTTACTTGTCTGCAACAAGTCCTAGTTGCAGCATGTGGAATCTGGTTCCCAGACTAGAAATTGAACTCGCCACTCCCAACCCCCCGTCAATGGGAACACGATTCTCAGCCACTGGACCATTAGAGAAGTCCCTATATTATTTCTTGCTACTGTGTTTGAATAAATAATTATCTCAAAATTAACAAAAAGTATTAAAAAAACCCCAGCTCTGAACTCTCACCATGATTATATTTGTCTAAGGAAATTTGCAAAGCATAGAGATCAGATAATTAAACAGAACCCGCTGGGTGCCCTCTCTATGGCAGAGCCTCAAGTTTGGAGAGAAAGGTCCACACCTTCCTTGGCTGGAGCTGTATTTGCTTTTTGGAAGGGACATTCTTTGTAGCACAGATTCTGGACATTTTGATGGGTAATTTTAAAAGCTATGGACCTCGTCTCTGGAAAAGTGAACCCACCCATCCTCCCGCAAGGTTTTGCCTGCCATTTTAGTGTTCATTGTTGCTATAAACAATAGATGTTGAAGTCTGTTAAAGAGGCCTGTAGGAATTCAAGTGCTTGGCTTTGTGATCCTGGGATGGTGACTTTAGTTCTGACTAAAACAGGGAGGGCTGCCTGTGAATGTTGCCTTGTAAGGCAGGAAGCCACCGTCTATTGAGCATCTACTGTTGATCAGGAGCTTCACACTATTGCTGTTCAGTCGCTAAGTCGAGTCTGACTCTTTATGACCCCATGGGCTGCAGCATGCCAGGCTTCCCTGTCCTTCACTATCTCCCTGAGTTTGCTCAAATTCATGTCCATTGAATCGGTGATGACATCCAATTATCTCATCTTCTGTCACCGCCTTCTGCTCCTGCCTTCAATCTTTCCCAGCATCAGGGCCTTTTCCAGTAAGTCAGCTTTTCGCATGAGGTGGCCAAGTATTAGAGCTTCAGCTTCAGCATCAGCCCTTCCAATGAATATTCAGGGTTGATTACCTTTAGGATTCCCTGGTAGCTCAGCTGGTAAAGCATCATCCTGCAATGCCGGAGACTCTGGTTTGATTTCCGGGTCTGAAATTTCCCCTGGAGAAGGGATAGGCTACTCAATCCAGTATTCTAGGGCTTCCCTGGTGGCTTAGATAATGAAGACTCCCTCTGCAATGCAGGAGCCTTGGGTTCAATCCCTGGGTTAGAAAGATCCCCTGGAGGAGGGCATGGCAACCCACTGCAATATTCTTTCCTGGAGAATCCCCATGGACAGAGGAGCCTGGTAGGCTGTAGTCCTTGAGGTCACAGAGTTGGACATGACTGAGTGACTAAACACGTACAGCATTTATGATTGACTGGTTTGATCTCCTTGCTGACAAAGGGACTCTCAAGGGTCTTCTCCAGCACCACAATCCGAAAGCATCAATTCTTCAGTGCTCAGCCTTCCTTATGGTCCAACTCTCACATCTGTACTAGAAAAAGCATAGTTTTTAATTTCATTGCTGCAGTCACTGTCTGCAGTGATTTTGGAGCCCAAGAAAATAAAATCTATCACTGCTTCTAATTTTTCCCTGTCTATTTGCCATAAAGTCATGGGACCGGACACCATGATCTCAGTTTTTTTTAGTGTTGAGTTTTAAACCAGCTTTTCACTCTCCTCTTTCACCTTCATCAAAAGATTCTTTAGTTCCTTTTCGCTTTCTGCCATTAGGGTGGTATCATCTGCATGTCTGAAGTTTTTGATATTTCTCCCAGCTATCTTAACACCAGCTTGTGGTTCATCCAGCCCGGTATTTCACCTGATGTACTCTGCATGTAAATTAAATAAGCAGGGTGACAGTATATAGCCTTGATGTACTCCTTTCCCAGTTTTCAACCAGTCCATTGTTCCATGTCTGGTTCTAACTGTTGCTTCTTGTCCTGCACCCAGGTTTCTCTGGAGACAGATAAGGTGGTCTGGCATTCCCGTCTCTTTAAGAATTTTCCACAGTTCATTGTGATCCACACAGTCAAAGGCTTTAGCGAAGTCAATGATGCAAGAATAGATAATCTTTTTGGAATTCCCTTGCTTTTTCTGTGATCCAGTGAATGCTGGCAATTTGATTTCTGGTTCCTTTGCCTTTTCTAAATCCAGCTTGTACATCTGGAAGTTCTTGGTTCACATACTGTTGAAGCCTAGCTGGAAGGATTTTGAGCATGACCTTGCTAGCATATGAAATTAATACAATTGTATAGTAGTTTGAACATTCTTTGGCATTGCTTTTCTTTGGAATTGGAATGAAAACTGACCTTTTCCAGTCCTGTGGCCACTGCTGAGTTTTCCAAATTTGCTGCCATATATAGTGCAGCACTTTAACAGCATCATCTTTTAGGACTTGAAATAGTTCAGCTGTAATTTCATCACCTCTGCTAGCTTTGTTCATAATAATACTTCCTAAGGCCCACTTGACTTAGCACTCCAGCATGTCTGGCTCAAGAGCCTGGATAGGGGTCCAGATGCCAACATCCCATGGTCTTCTCTTAGTTTCTGTTTGTGTCTTGGGTTGCTAGCTGAGACCTGCATCTCTCAAAAGATCATGACTGGAGAACATGTTAGCCCTGGGCTTGCTGTTTTACTTTGTATGTCCTCTATGCCCCCTCTTCCATCCCTGCCTCTCTCTGGCCCTCTTAATGACTATGGTGTGGGCTGGCTGTGAAGTTCATGCTTTGTTGCTGGCAAGGCTTGAGAGAGCAGTAAAAGATAGTGATATGAACCAGGGCCCCAGAGTCTGTGTGCTAGACCTGGAATCCATTGAGCCTCCCCAGCATTTATCTAGCATATTTGTTTTACAAAGAGCTTTTTCATTTGATAATAAGCTAGGCATGCCAGACATTTTTATGCCCATTTACAACTGTGGACACAGAACTTTTTCAAGGAAAATTGTCTTACCAGGTCTTCCAATTCTGGTTCCCAGTCTCTTTCCATTACCTTCTAGCTGCCTCTTTTGGATAATAAGGTTAAGCACTGCCATTCTGGGAAACTGAAGCTATAAGAATGAAAACATGATGGCTTGGAGCAGTAAGTCATGAGTCATGGTGATTGGTAGATGGCTTTCCTTGCTCAAGTTCTGGGAAGCAGCCATCACAAATGTAGCTAATGTATAACAAGCAGTAATCTGGGAAATTGTAACATGAGATCACATAATGGCAGTGGCTTTTGAAAGATAAGGAAACTGATAAGGAATATTGAGAAAGGAACACAGGAGACTAAGACTTTGAAAGATTTCCTCTAATGCTGCCTGGGGAGAGCGTGATCTGACTTCAGATGCCCTGTACTGATTCTTCAGACTCCAGTGAGGAAGGGCAATCCATCAAGCAACCAGTGCTGGAAAGTAATTCTCTGAAAGAACAGTGGCCATGGCTCATGTTCTCTGCTTTCCAGCAGAGAACTTGCAATTTGGCGTCCTGAGTGCTGATGACTGGCGTGAGTTTTCTCAGTGAGAACCCTCCTGCCAGGAACTAATAAGGGATATTAGTCTATCAATCACTCTCTGGTGATTTCAGTTTCCACGATTCAATCTCTTGTTGTCTGATCCCCTCTGTGGGAACTGGTAAGACCTTGAGTCTACTCAGATGTTGAGCAGATTTTGGGCTTTGGGAACCTACTTCAGTTGTAGCCATGCTGGAGAGGTTCTCACCTGAAGAAGACAGAATCTTTCTCATGATGTGGCCTCGGTAGCCTCAGAAGCTAGCAAATCTTGTTTTGTCCAGGAATTCAGCATGTCCATCTAGTCGTAAAGCTTCAAAGAGCAGATGTTTTGAAGAACATGGGTATGTGTTTGAGCAAGAATCTTGCAGAAGTATTCCTAAACACAGCCTCCTGTGAGGGTCTCAAACTCAGGTTAGTACCCCAAATAGAGATGTACTCTTTACTACTAGGCTAAGTGCCTGGGAGGGCCACTTTGAACTTTTGTTGCCCTATGGTTTTGAAGAAAGGAGCTCACATAGGAAGCCTAAAGGGACAGAGCAGCATCTCAGGATGCAACCTGGTAGTATATCTTTTGGGCAACAGCTGGTCAGCCCTGGGACAGATGGAGAGGAGGCAGCACAGGGGAGAAGGAGAATCTCCCACTGGTCTGGAAGCTGGGAAGTTGGCTGGTGAGGATGCCAGTCAGATGTGGCTCCTGGATGCTTCTTGCAGAAATCCTTCCCATGGTGTCCTCATCTCTCCTTGGTAGTGCCCCCACTCCACCCCACCCTCATTGTGGTCAACACCCTGAGATAGGTTGGCTTGGAGGGGTAGATCCCTAATCAATGGATGGAATACTCTGAGATTCCATCATGAAGAGGTCACTCAGTGAGCCACTGAGTGGACTCAGGATTCTGGTTTGCTGGGACTCAGTAATTCAGACAGGTGGGGAGGGGGCAGAAATCGGATGGCCTGGCTGTTAAGGCAGTGCATTACATAGTGTCCTATTGGTGTGGCAGATTTGGTGAGCCCTAGTACAGTGTGGGGAGGGAGTGTCACATCTGATGGCTGAAGTTGAGTGAAAGTAGGTGGACACTCAAGTCAGATGGCATCTATGTCAGGGTTCCACACCATTTATCAGGAGCAAACACTATAATATACAGTACAGTCTTTATACTATGCCTGATAAGAGCTTAACAGTGGCAACCACTGCCATTAACATCATTATCATTGTCATCATCATCGTCTTCATAGTACTTTACACCTCTTCATGTGGCACTCAATAAGACTGATAGTTGGCTATAGAAATTATAGTAAATTATTCTACAATTATACTTAGTCCACTGTTGATTCACGGTAGAGGCTGGGTCCTTAGTGGCTTCCCAGAGTTTTGGAAGAGCCCATGAGGAACGAAGGTCATATACTCAAGATCAGGGCCAGGCAGGTAGGATGCTTATGTTAATTAGGTTGATGTAGAATTATAGGGAAGGGTGGGAACTGTGGGGACCTGGAGAACGTACACCTCTTCAAAAGGCAGTGACTCATCAACTCTAGTTGGTTGTTGCCAGGCAGATATATGGGTCCAGGGATTCTAGCTCTTCTGATCATTCATGAAAGATAGAAATCCAGATTTGAAGGTAGGATTTTACAGTTTTAGAAATATAGTGAGCCAAACAAAATGTGTCTGTTGGCTGTATGGGATCTGTTCATTGTCAACTAGGATCTCTCCTTTGAAGCAAGAATGCCCTCTAGGGCCCTCCTGCCACATGGCCAACCAGTGAAAGCCCTGCAGGATGGCCTGATTGTCCTTTCTAAGTCCTACTTGCATGGCAGTGTGACAAGTCTCTGAAGTGCAAATCTGGAAAGGGCCAGGTCAATAGGTCCGTAAATGCAGCCACCTACTATTGCTTACCTGCTGTTTCAACAATAATTGGATTGGACACAGATTCTTATCCCTCACCCAACATCACTCACCCCAGGTTCAAACTCACATTGGAGCAATCTGGAGAGTCAGTGTTCCTCTTGTTTACAACCTTGCCGGTGATACAAGCCCGGGCTTAACCTCTTAAAAGCTGCAGAAAACAGGAGTCAACTTGAAGAAATGAAACCTGGGTGATGCTAAAACATAACTGCAGGACCAGCTGCCTGGTTGTGTAACCTATGCATTTGCACAAGGCTGCATGCTAAGAAGGGCCCACACTTGATTTAATGTTCTGTTCTGGTTGTTTTGAAATGCTTAACATTTTTTGAACAACAGTCCTGTGTTTTCATTTTGCACAGGGCCTCACAAATTATGTAGCCATCCTGCATAAATATGATGAGAGCTGGAACCATATCACATAAGTGGAATTCTTTTTTGGCAGGGGGGTTGGAACTTCCTACAGATAGATAAGTTTGTACTTAATGTGAGTTGAGGAAATACCCACAGAAACCAGGGAGCAGGAAAATGCATTCCTGATCATTATAAAAGATGAGGATGTTCTCTTCTGCTTTGTCATGAGTAGAGTGGGGGAAAGAGTCAATTCCCCATGATCTGACCATTTTCCAGGGCTTTTTCCTCTTGTCTTGGGTCCTGGATCAGCATTAGCTGTTAGGCATAGGAGATGCAAGCAGACATGGAATTAATTGTGGGGATAGTTTCCATGTTAGCATTAGAGGATATTGAAGAAAAGACAACACCCTATGGATAGGAGAGCCACGAGATTCCAATGTTCCTTTGATCATTTCCAGCTCAGTTCTGGAGTTATCGAGGAGCTGGGTGTGCACTGGGCATCAGAACAGTTTTACTGATGCATTTCATTTGGCACTATAGATCAAAACAGAGGATGCTGCGAAGCTACCAAAAGGCCCTCACTGAACCTCTGCGAGAGATTCATTGGTGCTGGACCTATAATTAACTCCATTTCTACTGCTCTCTTATTCATTATAAATACGGTCTGCTGCAGAGGTCTCAACTGTGGGACTCTGGGTACAATGGGAGGGTCCAACAGAGCAGACTTTAAAACTGAGGGCTTTGTCTTTGCACTTTGGCGTAGTTGATGAAACAGAGGTAGGTTTTTTTCTGAAATTCCCTAGCTTTCCCTATGATCCAGTGAATGTTGGCAACTTGATCTCTGGTTCCTTGGACAGCAGAGGAACAGAGTCCCTTGGACAGCAAGGAGATCAAACTAGTCAATCCTAAGGGAAATCAACCCCGAATACTCATTGGAAGGACTGATGCCGAAGTTGAAACTTCATTATTTTGGTAAGCTGATGCGAACAGCTGACTCACTGGAAATTTCCCTGATCCTGGGAAAGATGGAGGGCAGAAGGAGAAGAGGGCATCTGAAGATGAGATGGCTGGATGGCATCACTGATGCAATGGGCACGAACTTGGGCAAACTTCGGGAGATGGAGAGGGACAGAGAGGTCTGGCGTGCTGCAGTCTGTGGGGTCGCAAAGAATCGGACACGACTGGGTGACTGCACTTGCACTTTGCACTTTGGTCTTTTAGCAAAGAATTCAGAGACTGCAGTTATAGAGCTTGCTTTTAGTGAGAAGAGGAAGCAAAACTTGAGGGAATCTATCGTATTAATGCCCTCTCTAAGTCGTGGAGATTTGTAGATCAAGAAATTGCTTGCAAACTCAGCAAACTATAGTAGCTAGGATGACCAACTAATGATGATTAGAACAACTCACCAATCTAGGACTCATGTGACAAAAGCAAGTATTTTCTCGGATAATCACCTTTTCCCTTTGCAAACTCTAATCCCCAGATCTTTGGGACAAGAATTCCATTAACTGTATAAATGAGTTTTGGGGAAGAATTGACATTTTTACTACAGCAAATTCTACCTGGCACACAGGATGCTTCTCAGCTGATTCAATTCGAATTTTTATGCCCTTTAGTGAAAATTTATGGCCCTTTTTATCTAGTCCTGCATATTTCTTATTAACTCTGCCCCTGGATATTTCACATTTTTCAATGCTATTTTGAATGTCATCTTTTTTACTATAATTTCAAATGAATTAACTCATTCTTACTGGTATATTAGGAACTAATATTTTTATTGAATGAAAGAATCTTTAACTTCTACAGTGCTTTACAATATTCACAAGTTTCCCATGATTTCATATATACTTATTTTTTCATATTACTACTGAACTCTCTTACAGTTCTTTTAGATTTATACCTTTTTTGGTAACTAAAATGCAAATATGCAATATGTGGCATAAACACTGCAGGTACTTTCTCCAGGGTCAGTGTCGGAAATCATTAATTGGTCATCTGATCGAGGCTGGGTGCTGTAAATCCTTCTCAATTTGCATCTATTGGGAGACAATTCTCTATGGCTTTGTCTTGTGCCTGCACATATTCCGAGCAAGGCACTTGCTGCCCATTATTCTGACCTATCTTTTCAAGATTGTTTGTGTAGCAAACAGCCTTGGAAGATGGAGACAGCATCTCCCTCAGGAGCAAAAGGAAGATACGCTAGGAACGATAGAAGACTCAGATTTTTAAAGGTCAGAGTTCTTCTGTAACATATCTCATTGCATGCGCTGGTGTCCTCTGGCTCTCTTCAAATCACCTGGTAAAAATTGGGATCCAGGAACTGGTGTAAAAATGCTGATTTGCTTTGGATGCTGCTATTGATGTGAGTAATAAATGGGCTTTTATCTCTGACCCAGGAGTCTCTTATCTTTTATCAGCATCTATAAGATCATGTCAGGCTAACTTGTTAGCTTATAAGTAGGAGAAAATCTTAGACACTCTTATTTTTTGACAGTGTTGGTGATGAGGATGGGATGCTCCAGAAACATGGTTTTCTGGAAGAGGAAAGATGAGAGACCTGTGGGTTTTAGAGTGGGATCTGAGTAAGTCCATGAAATTGGTAGCAAAGATGCTCGTTTAAATTGTATGAGCAACTGGGTGGTAAATAGTCTTCCATTTTATTTTTCCTTAGTGAGAAGAAACTGGGGAAGTGGTGTGGACTAAGTACCAGGAAATAAATTCAAAGATAGCAGCCCGAATGGTGCTAATTCTCCCCCAAGACTTTGTCACCAAAGCCAGTGGTCGGTCTCAAGTCCACCTTATTTAGCAGCTAGTACTAAGGTTTGTTTTGAGCGGGGAAAGGTTTCATTCATTTCAGACAATAGTTACAGAGATACACATCTACCCTGAGTAAGAAAGGAGGAATGTTTATGACTGGTATGGGTGGAAATCACAGAAACTTTGGCTGGCCGCTGGGAGAGGAGGGTTGCCGTGTATTAGGCAAAATGGCTATAGTAGAGATCCTAGGGCTCAGCTTCTACTGGCCGTGCATCAGACGGATCCGCTGGAGACGAGGGTTAAAGGTCTCAGGGTTTGTGTTAGTTTATTAATCTATTTTTTCAGTAGATTCTGGCTGCTTTAAGGGAGCTTTTGCCCTCTATGGAGAATTCCCTGAGAAAGACAAATTGCTATGGGAAACCATAGTTGAGACATTGACTAGTATTTGGGCTTTTTCTGTCCTATGATTTGGGCTTACAATGCCAATGAGGATGATCCATTGGTGAATGAAAAACTGAGCCAGAGAAATCTAGATAGAGTCTTGTGACCAGCCCCAGCACCCCCGAAAAATCTCCCTAGCCCTTTTTGTTGAAACTGGGCAAGATCTTTAGGGATATTATCCTGGTAATGATGTGGCACAGGAAACAGCAAACCTTTTCTGTAAAAGGCCAAACAGTAAATGTTTTAGTATCAGTTTAGATTCCCACCAATAGGGCAGGAGAGTTTGATACAGGGCCTTTAAAGAAGTAATAAAAAGTTAAATGAGGCATAAAGGTATGGCCCTGATCTAATAGGATTGTTGTATTTATAAGAAGAGGAAGAGACCCCATGGGTCTTTATTTTGACCAGAGTTGAAAGGTTAACACAAAAGTTTACAGAGAAAGTCACTCAGTTCTCTAAGGTAGACCCTGCTGGTTTATGGGATTTGTTCAGCTGGCTAGGCCTGTTTCTAGGAGTCCTTTGGATACTGGCCTTAATTAAATGCTGTGTGAGACAAATGGAATGGATTTGGAATCAGCTTCATTTCATCTGATTGACTGAAGTGGCAACAGAGTGGGAAGCTTCTCCAGAAGATAAGAGATTGTATAAATGAGGATATTGTTTTGAGACAATCCTCCATGGGTCTCTTGTATTTCTGCATGTCTCCTGAGTAAGACACTCACCACCCTTTGTTTTGGACTGTCTTTTCAAGGATGCTTGTATGGTGACCAACCTTGGAATATACAATGTCTCCTTCCAAGCAAAGGACAATTTTGCTTACAGTCTTGGAAGGTAGAGAAGAGACTGTCTCTCTCTAGAGCCAAGAACAGGCATGCTTAAATTCATTATAAAAGATTTGGGTTTCCCTAAGTTCAGGGTTCCTCTTCTGTAATGCAACCTATTACGTCTGCAGTGGTCACCTGACATGAACATGCTGTGGAAATTGAGGTTTGGGGAACTGGTGCAAAATGCCAATACTTTGGTTATAATCATTGAATGAGTAATAAATGATCCTTCATCTCTGACCCAGGAGTGTCATGTTTTCTACCAACTTCCATAAAACTGTGGTAGGCAACCTTATTATCTTGCAAGAAAAAGAAAATTGCAGACCTTGTTCAATTCTTGACACACTCCAAGGAGTCACTACCAAGCTGTTGGAGTTGAGACATAAGATGAAACCAATTTTCCATCCTTGACCCAGAGGGTGTGAAGAAGGCAGTGGGCCTCTGATAGATCAGAAACAGCCTGGACCAACAGGTCAAAACAGCGGGGGAAGACAGATGAGCACTGCAGCATGGCCATGCCAGAACACCGTGTCTTTAGGTGTTACAAGAAAGTGTTTCCATTTAATATGAAACAGGATTTAGCCCTGACTTCTTGCTTTATTTAATAGAGTGGTTTTGCTTGACCTGTCTCAGTCTTGCTAGGGACAGGTCAGGCTGACGTGGGGGTTTGTGGGGGTGTGGATTCAGGAAAACTTGTCATCTCCTTTCAACTCTTATTTTTTGTGTCCTTTTCTCCTTCCTGGGTGTGCATGAGTGCTAAGTTACTTCAGTTGTGTCCGACTCTTTGCAACCTCATGGATTGTAGCCCCCCAGGCTCCTCTGTCGATAGGCAAGAGTACTGTCTCTGTCTCCAGGCAAGAATACTGGAGTGGGTTGCCGTGCCCTCCTCCGGGGGATCTTCCTGACCCCGTGTCTCTTATGTCTCCTGCCTAGCAGGCAGGTGGGTTCTTTACCACTAGCACCAACTGGAGAGCCCTTTCTCCTTCCTAGATACCCCCTTTCCACAATGAAAACCTGTTTGCCTGAAAGAGCCCATCAATGGTCTGTTACATCATAGTGTTAATTTACATTATTGGAGTATTTTATATCTCTTGGTGAACAATGTTTGAACCTTAGCTCCTTTTTTGGGGAAAATGACTCTTCTACATGGAAGACAGTTGTTGCATTTTAGAGCAGACAGAATTTGGAAGGATTTTCTGGTGCTCTTGGCATTGTGCCATGTCAACCACAACTCTTTTCCATCTATCTGACCAGCAGAGGTGCGGATGTCTGGCTCCATGGCACCCTTCCCCACTCTAAACAATCCTTAGTCTCTTAAAGTTGTACCAACCTAAAACTAAAGAAAATAAATCTAAGTATGTATCACCTTTTAGAGTCCTTTGCAAATCTCCACCAGCTGGGAAACCTCAGCTCTTCATTTTCATGCTAAGGGGCTCTTTTCAGAAACTTGTAGAGCATCTGAAGGGAGACAGAATTTTAAAGTGAACTTCATGCCAATTAACTTGGCCCATTTTTAAGAAATGGGAATGATTACCTCAGAGATTAATTAAGATTGCTAAAGGTGATGGTGGACTAGAACCCAAGTGGTCCCATAAATTCTTCTGCCTTGGTTGAGAGTGCACACACCACGGGCAAAGGGTAGAGGTTATTAAAGTGAATGAGGTCGTTGCCTTTTACAGGTCGATGGCGCCCTTTCATTTTGCAGTAGCAGGTAAGAGAGAGGAGGAGAAATTTTCTTCACCTTCACATTCGGATTATATAGTGCATTCTCTAATGTAATATGAAATATCATCCTAATGAATTAGTCTTAAATATGATGTCTATCAGAGTAATGAAGAGAGTGCTTGGAAGTGCAGGATTGCTCTTACCAGTGACGTCAGATAGCATCCAGGGAAAGCAGTTATCATCCAGTGCCTCATCACTGAGGATTTAATGGCTCTGAAAGACGTGCGGAAGAATGAGTTCAGGCCTGAATAAGAACTGTCTCTGAAACTACTGAATCTTTACTTTCAATTGTGGAGCAAAATATACTGTATGCTTGCCCTTAAAAGCTCTCAGACATTTTGACTTGAAATGATGGATCCTGGAAGAACCCAGGGACTGAGTCTTTCTAGATGACTGAGAAATCATACAGTATCTCAAATCATACAGTACCTGGGACAGTGTCCAAGGGATGGGCTTGTGAAGAATCAGTTTCCACCCTGGTTTCTGCCCTGAAGGAACATTTCAGAAAGGGTTTTGTTCCTCTGTAGTGACTTTATAGAAGGAGCCATGCTCCAATAGGGAGTACCATCTTTCTCTGGCTTTCTTCCCTGGCTTGGACTGCTTGAAAGTACATTCCTTGCCTTATGACAGAACCGATTTTGTTTAGGTACCCAGCTGTCACCTACTGGACCTCATCTCAGTCCCAGGAGGTAAATCTCTCTTCGTATGAATTGACCTTGTTAATTACATTCTGCTTACCAATGACAGAATTCTGGCCAATGAGTTAGAAGTAAAGTGAGGAGTGGTGCTTCTGGGAATGTTTTCCTTACTTTTAAAAGGAGACACAAGAAAAGAATGTTCTCTCAAGGTCTTTGAATATTTTTGTGTCCGAATGTGATGCTTGGAGCTGCTGCAGCCATCTTGCCACTGTAAGAGTTCAAACCTGAAGACAAGGAACAATGAGCTGAGGATGGCTGAGCCAAAAGATAGAAAGAACCCGGGTCCCCAGTGACATAGTCGAGCCACTGAATTAAGCCGAATATGCCCGAATTCTAAACTGCTTATTATCTGAGGTAAGTGCCCTTATTTAATTTGCTCTTACTTTATTCACAAGTGTTTTTGAGTTGTGTCTTCTATTACATGCAGCTGAAAGGATTCCAACCTTTGCCTCCAACATCCTTGCTCCTCCTTTCCCCTTTCAACTTACCTTCTTTTATGAAGACTTCTTTATTTTATTTTAAATTTATTTTATTGAAGTATAGTTGATTTATAGTGTATTAATTTGTTCTGTACAGCAAAGTGATTCAGTTATACATCTATATGTATACATTTGTTTTATATTCTTTCCCATTATGGTTTATCATAGGGTATTGAATATAGTTCCCTGTCCTATACACTTGTTGCTTATCCATTCTGTATATAATAGTTTGCATCTGCTAATCCCAAACTCCCAATCCATCCCTCCCTACCTCTTGGCAACCACAAGTCTGTTCTCTATGTCTGTGAGTTTGTTTCTGTTTCATAAATAAGTTTATTTGTGTTATATTTTGGATTTCACATGTATGTGATATCATATGGTATTTGTCTTTCTTTTTTCTGACTTACAATCTCTAGGTCCATCTTACTGCATACAAAGATTTATTTCTTAATAGATAGTTGTCACTTATAAGCTCAGGTGTCCACATAGATCTCACAATAGTGGTCCCCTCTGAGAACATGTATGGGACAGCAGTTCTCTAAACCTTCTTTGTGTGCACGCTCAGTCACTAAGTTGTGTCTGACTCTTTGAGACCCCATAGACTATAGGTCGGAGAAGGCAATGGCACCCCACTCCAGTACTCTTGCCTGGAAAATCCCATGGATGGAGGAGCCTGGTAGGCTGCAGTCCATGCGGTCGCTAAGAGTCAGGCACGATGGAGCAACTTCACTTTGACTTTTCACTTTAATGCATTGGAGAAGGAAATGGCACCCCACTCCAGTATTCTTGCCTGGAGAATCCCATGGACAGAGGAGCCTGGTAGGCTGCTGTCTATGGGGTCACACAGAGTCGGACACGACTGAAGCCACTTAGCAGACTATAGCTGGTAGGCTTCTTTGTCCATGGTATTTCCCAGGCAAGAATACTGGAGTGGGTTGGCATTTCCTTCTCCAGGGGATCTTCCTGATCCAGAGATCAAATCTGTGTCTCCCACATAGGTAGGCAGATTCTTTACCACTGAGACACCTGGGAAGTCAAACCTTCACTGAAACCTCTTCAATGCCTCCAAAAGGAACACTTTCAAAGCAGCAATCTGATAAATGCCAGATCCATCCTTAGTCTAGAGTGGAGCGAGACATCATGAAACATCAGAGGAATGACAAGGTCTTGGGCTCTTTGGCAGAACACTTGATGGTGGTCCATTTCCTCTTGTGTACCCATCTGGTCCTCTGAATGGGGGCACATTGTCTCACACTGCATGGGGGCACATTGTCTCACACTGCAGGATTCTGCTTGCCTGGGAAAGGGTAGTCAGGTCGCTGTAAGGATGAAATGATCTCAATAGTTTTTATTTCTTAAAACTTTTTTTTTGTCCAAACTGAGAATAAACAGGAAAACAAATCCCCCACATATTTCTGAATTTCTTTCCCAGTCCTCACATCTCTAAATATATCAAACATGATAATTTTATGAGCAACCAAGTTTATACATAATACATTTTATGTTCTTAAATGTATCAAGTGATTTTAGATCTGTGCAGGATGCTAAAAAACAAGAACACACAGTGCCCAATTTGTACATTAATTTGGGAATATAACTTTTTTAAGTGGGTTGCTTGAACTCAAAATGTTTTTTCTTATGGAAACAATGGTGGTTGAGTTCCAGGTCTACACTACAAAAGCCCACATGCTTTTGTACGCTGCAGTCTCGTCATTTACTAAACATGCCAGTACATTTAAAATGCCTCTCCTGTATGGCTGACTCTTTACTCCATCTTTATATATGTTAGCTCGATGATCTAATTCTCACAACAACTCTGTGTCAAAAGGAACCAAATCTCTGATAGCTTAAGTAGCTTGCCCAAGTACACAGCATGGATGTGGTTAAAAAAAAAAAGGACCCCTGTGGTCTCTCTGGCCCCAGAGTTGATTGTTTTCACACTCACCCTGCCCTCCTGATGGGTCTCAATCACCATCTGCATTAACATTTTTATGAAAAAATGCATTCCAACTTCTAATGGCCTTGCCAAGATCACATCTCTCAGCTCTGGCAGCTAAAGTCCTCTTTGCCCTTCCAATGTTTCTGCTTTATTCTGCAATTGGAAAGAGAAAAAGAGAGAGAGATTGGTAGGTCAGCCTGGCATGAAAGCCCCATTCTGTCATTTGCCAGGTAGCCTGTCTCCGTCTCTGGCCTTGAGCATCCACTGGCTGCCCATGGGTAGCTGAGCTGGAGATAATCCACACACTACTCCTTACATTTCTGTTACTTTTACTGACTCTTTACAGCCCAACCACTGATCTGAGTTTGAGAAAAGGGCCTGGGATCATTCGGATCCCAGCTCGAGCCAGAACTTTACTTTGAAAGCATTCAATAAAATGTGGCTTTGAAACAAACAGAGTGAGATTTCTGCCCCCATATTCCCCATTGGCATCTCACCCAGTGAGGACCATCATAATCTTCTTCATACCTCATCCCATAGACCTGTCATCCCTCTTCTCACCAGATTAATCTCTTCTTTCTCTAATGCTTCTGAAAGTGTTGTGAATCCTGTAAAATCAACCAAGCTGTCTCAGTTGGCCTGCATCTCATCCAATGTATTATCACTTTATTTCTTATATTAAACTTATCTCCCAGTTAGGTTTTGTAGTCTTTCTTGATAACAAGTTCCATCCTACCCCCTTTCTTTTAAAAACTTTTTAAAAAATTTTATTGTAGTTGATTTACAATGTCATGTTAGTTTCGGGTGTACAGCAAAGTGGTTCAGTTATACATATGCATATATCCATTCTTGTTTTAGATTCTTTTCTCATCAGGATTGTCAAAGAATAATGGACAGAGTTTCCTGTGCTATATAGCAGGCCCCCATTAGTTATCTATATTATGTGTAGAAGTGTGCATGTGTTCATCCCAATTCCTGATTTATTCCCTCCCCCCCTAACTTTTCCCTTTTGGTAACCGTAAGTTTATTTTCAGTATCTATAAGTCTGCTTCTGTTTTGTAAATAAGTTCATTTCTACATTCTTTAAAAATGAGATCTCACATCTAAGTGATATCATATGATATTTGTGTTCTTTGTCTGACCTACTTCACTTGGGAGATAATCTCTAGGTCCATCCATGTTGCTGCAAATGGCATTATTTCATTCTTTCTTAAGGCTGAGAAGTATTCCATTGTATAAATGTACTGCATCTTCTTTAGCCATTCTTCTGTTGACGGACATTTAGGTTGCTTCCTTGTCTTGACTATTGTAAATAATGCTGCATTGAATATTGGGGTGCATGAATCCTTTAGAATCCTTTAGACACATGTCCAGGCGTGAGATTGTTGGATCATACGGTAGTTCTATTGAAGTTTTCTTTTATTGCAGGATAATTGCTTTACAATGCTGTGGTGGTCTCTGCTATAGATCAATGCAAATCAGTCATAATTATATATATCCTTTACCTCTTGAGCTTCCCTCTCCCTCACTATTCCACTCCTCTAGGTCATCATACAGCACCATGCTAGGCTTCCTATGTAATACAGCACCTTCCCACGAGCTATCTATTTAAAACATGGCAGTGTATTTAATAAATGCTAGAGAGGATGTAGAGAAAAGGGAACCCTACTGCATTAGCTATCTATTTAAAACATGGCAGTGCATTTAATAAATGCTAGAGAGGATGTGGAGAAAAGGGAACCCTACTGCATTAGCTATCTATTTAAAACATGGCAGTACATTTAATAAATACTAGAGAGGATGTGGAGAAAAGGGAACCCTACTGCACTGTTGGTGAGAATGGAAATTGGTATGGTCACTATGGAGAATAGTATGGAGATTCCTTAACAAACTAGGGATAAAACTACCACATGACCCAGCAATCCCACTACTAGGCATCTATTCTGAGAAAACTACAATTCAAAAAGACACATGCACCCCAGTGTTCATTGCAGCACTATTTACAATAGCCAGGACATGGAAGCAACCTGGATGCCCATCGGGAGATGAATGGATAAAGAAGTTGTGGTACATATATACAATGGGATATGTTTTTTTAAGGAACCTCTATATTGTTATTCATATTTGTTGTACCAATTTACATCCCCACCAAAAATGTAGGAGGATTCCCCACTCTTTTTCCTTAAAAGAAATTTCTCATTTCTCTTATAACTCTGTAACTAATTTCTTGTGTCTCCCGTTCTTAGGAAGACCTTAAAGCTACCTTCATTGCCTCTGGTTATTATTAATATTATATCGAGAATTCATAATTTAGTATGTGGAGTATTTTGGACCTGGTTCCCTAAGTCTTTTCCTTCTGTTTCCTGGATTTCTCTGACCCATGTTGCTGCTACCCAAGGGAAAAGAGAATCCAGGGAAGAGACACAGTACAATGCCTTGGCCAAGGGAAAGTTGTTACCTCTGACTGGCTAAAACAAGGTATTTTCATTCTCTGTGGAATCACATTCTTCTGCTTCCACAGATGATTGGGAGTTGGCTTTATAAAGTGGAAATGACAAGAAAAACAAAAAAGATATTATCAACATAATCGACACTGAAAATAGGCAGTCTAATGTGTTTTTGGCTAAGAAATTATCCAGGATTATTAGGAAATAAAGAACGATTTAAAATTATCTCCAGTATGAGTGAAAAGTACTCCCTTTGGGAGCTGAACCTCCATGGTCTCTGAAGACCTTCACTGCCATTAGTTGATTAATTAATTCATTAACACCTCATAGAGCACAGGATATTGACTCCATATGGCATTGAGCAGGCAGTTTTATTTCTTTAGAAAATTTCTCTTACACGAAAGCACAGAAATAGTAAATAATTAAGCTCGAAGCTGCCTCGTTGTGATCTTTTATTGATCAAGGCAGAGATTTGAGAGGAGGAAGGCTTCAGGCGCTCACTCCAGCTAGACCACGTTTGCCCCACGATGACATGTTACTGAGAGAGGCTTGTTCCTATTATAAAATCTTTAAGGAACAAAACAAGCCCACAATGTGTCTATGGCTCGCGATACTTCTGTCTGAGGTTAATCACCCAGGTCTTGAAGATGGAAGCATTTTCTTATGGACTCCCGAGAGACCAAAGGAAATGAGAGATGAGAGTGGACTGCCTGCTGCCTTCTGAGTCCTCTCTTCATTAAGCTGGGTTTTAATGCCTTTTTTTCCCCCTCCTAATAAAGCTATTAGAACAATGACTTATGATTGTGTGGCTCAGTGAGACCTCCAGGGAGCGAAGGTGGGGGCAGGGGCAGAAGTGCTGAACTTGGATCAGTGGCAGAGAAGGTGGTCCGAGCCATTCTGCCAGTGGGCTTTCTGCTGCTGCCTTCCTGGGTCTCCGTGTTGCCCCTGCTTTTGTCCCCACTTACCAACCAGCCAACCGCCCCCTCCCCCAAGGTCTCCAGGTGGACCTAAGTGGTGGGAGGAGAGCCATCGACGGGGGCTGAGTAGCTGCATCCAAGTCCCAAACCTTTCTGGTCTCTTGTCCTGCTGCAGTCCCCTCCCTGCCATGTGTACCTTCAGATACCACCCCCCTTTTCTCCCTCTCTTCTGCTCAAAGCTCTTTGGAGGGCTCATCTACTCCTTCCATCTCTACCTTCCCCCCATGCCGCAGCATCTCCACATCCAGGCTTTCATGCTTCACTTGTCGATGCTTCTTGGTGACAAAGCTCATCTCACTCCTCTGAGGTTAAATCTAATGTGCAATCACGTGATACACCTTCCTGCAGGAAGCTTTGGAAGTTGTCCATAACTCCTTCCTTCAAATCCCCTCCTTTGGCTTTTGTGGCAAATCTTTTTCTTTAAAAAAAAAATTATTTTGTATTGGAGTACAGTTGATTTACAATGTTGTGTTAGTTTCAGGTGTACAGCAAAACAATTCATTTATACATACGCATATATCCATTCTTTTCCAGACTCTTTTCCCATATAGGCTATTACAGAATACTGAGTATAGCTCCCCCTGCTACACAGTACATTCCTATTGCTTATCTAGTTTATGTGTGATCGTGTGTACAGATTAATCCCAAACTCCAAGTTTTTCCCTCCCTCCACCCTTCCCCTTTAATAACCATAAGTTTTTTTCAAAGTCTGTGAGTCTGTTTCTCTTTTGTAAATAAGTTAATTAACTTCCCAACTCCTCCCTTCAGCTTTTGTGACAATTCTTGGTAGTTGCTTTCCCACTTTCTCTCTTTCTCTTGTGACTGTCATGGACATGCAGTGCTCAGACCTCACCTTTGAGAAAGGACTTCCTGCCTTTCTCAGGACATTCCTGCCTTCCTCAGGACATTCTTGAGGATTCCCCTCAGCCATGGGTCAAGGTCTTCTTGGATGGCCCCAGTCAATGACTGAGCAAGGCTTGGAAGGGCCCAACCACTGGGACTCTCTAACAGGAATCTTTGCCCCAGAACTCCCAGCTGGATGGCTTAGGTCTGCACTGGTCTGACCACTGCGCTTCCCAATCCTGCCTCTTTTCTTTCCATGTGTGGCTCTGAGTAAACCTTTTGTCTCCTGACTCTATCTCAGTGTCTGTCTCCTGGAGGACCCAAAGCACAGATTCCTTACACTCCTCTATTGCTTTCCTTTTTGACAGCCTCTTAAATGATGATGTTTCAAAGGTGTTGATCTCGGCCTTCTTCCTTTCTCAATTTACCCACTATTATTTTTTTCCCTTTGTACCAGCACATGGATCTTTATTTTATTATCATTATTTTTATTGGAGTATAGTTGCCTTACAATGTTGTGTTAGTTTCTGCTGTACATTGAAGTGAATCAGTCATATGTACCCATATATCCACTCCTTGAACCCCCACCCCCAAATCCCACCCATCTGGGTCACTACAGAGTAGCGAGATGAGCTCCCTGTGCTACACTGCAGGTTCCCACTAGCTAGCTATTTTACACAGGACAGGGCATGTATGTCAATCCCAACCTCCCAATTCATTCCCCTCCGCCACGTCCACCTAACTGTTCTCTACATGGGCATCTTTACTCCTGCCCCACAAATAGGTTCATCTGTACCGTTTTTCTAGATTCTACACATATGCATTAATATACAATATTTGTTTTTCTGTTTCCGACTTACTTCGCTCTGTATGACAGACTCTAGCTCCATCCACACCTCTACAAATGACCTAATATTTTTCCTTTATATGGCTGAGTAATATTCCACTGTATATATGTACCATATCTTTAAAAAAATTTAATTAATTTACTTTAATTGGAGGCTAATTACTTTATAATATTGTGGTGTTTTTTGCCATACTTCTACGTGAATCAGCCACAAGTGTACATGTGTCTTCCAACCTGAACCCCCCTCCCCACCCTATCCCTCTGGGTTGTCCCAGAGCACCAGCTTTGAGTGCCCCAATTCATGCATTGAAATTGCACTGGTCATCTATTTTACATAAGGCAATATACATGTTTCAATGCTATTCTCTCAAATCATCCCTCCCTTGCCTTCTCCTACATAGATCAGAAGTCTGTTCTTTACATCTGCGTCTCTTTTGTTGTCTTGTATATAGGGTCATCGTTACCATCTTTCTAAACTCCATATAGATGTGTTAATATACTGTATTGCTGTTTGTCTTTCTGACTTACTTCACTCTGTATAATAGGCTCCAGGTTCATCCACCTCATTAGAACTGATTCAAATGCATTCTTTTGTATAGCTGAGTAATATTCCATTATGTATATGTACCACTACTTCCTTATCCATTCATCTGCTGATGGACATCTAGGTTGCTTCCATGTCCTAGCTATTGTAAGAAGTGCTGCAATGAACTTTGGCGTACATGTGTCTCTTTCAGTTCTGGTTTCCTCAGTGTGTATGCCCAGTAGTGGGATTGCTGGGTCATATGGAAGTTCTATTTCCAGTTTTTTAACGAATCTCCATGCTGTCCTCCACAGTGGCTGTACTAGTTTGCATTCCCACCAACAGTGTAATAGTGTTCCCTTTTCTCCATATCCTCTCCAGCATTTATTGTTTATAGACTTTTTGATGGCAGCCATTCTGACTTGTGTGAAACGGTATCTCATTGTGGTTTTGATTTGCATTTCTCTGATAATGACCCATGTTGAGCATCTTTCATTGTCACTGTCTTATTCTCCATGTCTTTCACTCTGTCCCCCCCCACCCCCCCGCAAGAGTGAAGAATTGCATCTCTCTCTCAGATCATATCTCTCCCCAGTCTCCAAGACTCTGTATCTCTGCTTTGCTGCTGTCTCCCCTTGGATGTCTTACAGGCATCTCAAACTTAGCATGTGAAAAAATCCCTCATCAGCCCCAAATCTGTAGCCCCCAAAACGGTCCTCTTGTATTTTCTGTCTTAGGGAGCGGTACCTAACTGTGGATTAAATCTCTGTGTCAGAAACCTTGGTTTTGTTCTTGATTCTTCTGTTGCCCTCTGTTGCCCTGCCAGTCTCCAGTCTCATATGATCGCTGACTCCATTCTTGCTGGAGCTGCCTTCATTCTGTCTTGGGTCACTACAGCCACCTCATGACTGTCTTTCTTTCTCTAATCCTGCCACATTTAATCCATCCTTGAATGCACTGTCAGAGTGATCCTGAAATACAAATCAGTATCATTCTGCTGATCAGTCCCTTTTAATAGCTTCCTTCCACCTTCAATCCAAGCATCTCCAAATGGTTTGGGGAAGAGGAGTCCCTAGGACAGCAGCATCAGCATCACTTGGAAACTTACTAGAAATGCAAATTCTCAGGCGCCAGCCCAGACCTGAGTCAGAAACTCTGGGGTTGGGGCCTAGCAATCTGTTTAACAAGCTCTCCAGGTGATGCAGGATAAAGTGTGATTATCAGCGACTCAGGAAGCCATTCACATCTCTAGTTCCATTGTTATGATAAAACATCTGTCTCTTCCCTGCTCTGACCACACTGAACAATTTGCCTGGTCAACACAGGGCTCCTTCTGCTAATTCCTGAATCAGTGCCTCACCTCCTCCAGGAAGCCTTCCCTGACAGTTCTCTAGCTGAGATAGGCATCCCCTCCTCTGTGCTCTCAAGTCCCCTGTGCTTCAGTCTATCACAGCTCTTATCTCGCTGTGGTGTAATTGCCTTTTTACCAGGCTGCATCTCCCACTAGACTGTGAGCTAGTTCAAAAGACAGATTGTCTTTCATCTCTGAGTCTCTGGGGCCTGGCTCTCTGCCAGGCCTGGAGAAGGGGTGTAGTCATGACGTCCTGATGGGGGAGTATCAGGCCTGCCTTTACTGGGGTTGCTGGGCTACAGCACCACTGTCAGCTGTCGGAGCAAGTGCACTCTGCCTCCTCGTGTGCCTCTGGACGGCTATTTTAAAAGTAGTGGGGCTGGGGTTTGATCTCATCCTGCTTGTTTCATTTCAGCCCTGGGGAGCTGGAGGCTGGCATGTGCTAATTGGATGACGGCATTGGGTCTGACTGGCCTTGTAAATGTGTACACAGGCAGTGAGCGGAGCACAATTCAAACAGAATCATCTTGAAGATGCTTTGATTCCCACAGCTAAGCAGTCTGACCCTGCACTCCTGGGATCTTGGCAGAACTCTGCTGTACTGCTATCGGTGAAAGCTGGACTTGGGAATCAACTCTGCAGGGAAATGTTGCTGTCACTGCTCTGTCTTTCCAGACTTCCCAGACTCCATGAACCCTGCAAGGTCTTAATTTGTCCATCTTCACAGTGAGCATCATCCAGACTAGTCACGTGTTCTGCCAAGTGCTTCAGGTATAAAGCTTTCCAAGTGAGTGACTCTCAGGTGAGTCAGTGGTCCTGACATGACAGCACAGGGCATTAGGTATGCACCTGGAAGCTCATCAAAGCAGAGGGGGAGGTTGAGGGGTGCCCTGGTCTTAGGCAATCTGGGAGCCCAGAGGAAGAACTGTCCAGGTTGTAGATGCTGAGAGAAAACAGCAGAGAAAGGCTGGTTGCTTATCTGAAAGGAGCTATGCTCCTCCACCCTGCTTCCTCTTCAGTGGCAGCTTCTACACCCCTTCCACAGTGGTTTAGGAAGTGGAGGTCCAAGAGACAGACAGGGCAACATTTGAGCTTCATGGAGCAATTCCGTTGCTGTTCATCCCTTGTGAAGCCACAACCCTATACTGCATCTGTCAAATAGTCAGCGTTCTCTCACCAGCTACCCCTCAGACCAAAACTGTCACTTTAAGGCAGTGGTCCTTCATCTATTTTGGGTGGTCAGGGACCCTTTGGAGAATCCTAGAAAATGATAGCATTTCTCCCCAGAAAAAGTTGGTCTCATTTCAGGTGGTTTGTGATATTGCCGAGGTCTAACCCATAGGAGCCTGTGGACAGCTGAGAAGGAGTCCCCACTGCTAGTTGCTCCCGGTCTTTCCTGCACCAAGGTCCCCTCTTGGATCAACTCACTCCTGAAGCCCCAGGCAGAACGGCTCCCTCCTCAGCACTCACAGGTAGGGAGCTGACTGCAGAGCAAAGCACAGCAGGGGACTCGGCTCTGGAGTCAGGCTCCCAGCTGCTGCCCGGGCTCCTGTTCTGGCCTACTGCTTACCCAGCTGCTGCCCAGGTTCCTGTCCTGACTCACCTGCTTACCCGCCGTGTGGAGCCCCTGCCAGTTGTGGTTTCCAGGAATACACACACACTCTCCTATGCAGGGGAGATTCATCTCAGGCTACTTGAAGCAGAGGCCACATGGATCCAAGGCTCTCTGTAACCCAGCTCCTCCAGGTCCCAGGGGGCTGCCGAGCTTCGAGCTTCGTTCATATTCATCATTGCTGGGAGCTGCACCTTTCCTCCAGGCTGTGTGGGGATGTGCATCACCATGGAAACGCTAGAGGTGAAATCACTCAAGTGTTGGCAAGCGGAGTTTCTCTTTGGAGCTTGAAAAAATGGAGATCAGGCTCACCGTGTCACAGAAAGGAAAGATGCCCTCAAAACAACCTGCACACTCTCGATTTCCATTTGAGGACTTCCTCTTTAAATAAAAGCTGAACAGTAAATGAAAGATAAATGTTTTCAGTCTCTAGCTTGGCGGCCCCAGAGAGTCCACTTGGAATGGACAGGCCAATTCTTTCTGGCTTTGCTAACCTGCTACATCTTGTAGAGTGGATAACACATTCTGTCTGAAAAGAAATGGGGTGACATCTCAGAACTGATATTTCAAATAGATGAAGTTGGAGCCCAGAATAGACCCTTGTGCTTCTTGGCCACTTCTGGTCCTTTGCCTGCTTTTTGTGCCCAGGATACATTTTCTAAATGAGGATCTGATAGGCTCCTGGTGGCTAAGCTTCTTAAGGATGTATTTGCTCACCTGGGCAGGCTCCAAGATCCCTGTGGTCATAACTACTCACAGGTCGCCCTGCCCTCAGATTTTTGAGAGCTGTATGCCAGCTCCCAAGCGCTAATTTGGGCAGTGAGAGACCACATTTGGGCTGCCTGGACTGGGGTGGGGAGGAGAACCAGGGAATGGAGAGAGTGTGGGAGGTGCTGGAGTGGAGCTGGGCACTAGGGTAGCTCACAGGAGACTTTGGCTAGCAGGGGATCTGGGCACATCCGTGGCTTGGAGGAGGCCATCAGTGTGGGCTACTTGAACTCTAGTTCATCCTCAGTGGACAACAATCTTTCTTGTATTCTTTTTCTCCACTGGGCAGAAAGAGCACTGACAATACTTCCTCTCCTTCCATCAGGGGTGGGTCTGGACATATTGTGTCCAATATGGACACATATTTTTTAAGGTTTTAAAGCTTGGCTTTGCTTGTTCATTCATCAACAGGAGTGTGTCAGGTAGGGCCTAAGGAAACACCCTTCTCGCAAATAGTTATGGACCAGGATGGCAGACTGAATATATGGTTATAGATAAAGACACAAATAAAGTAAGTGCTTTCAGCAAATGCCTCTATTGTGACAGTTATAACTTTTCTGTTTCTATCAGAGGTTTTGATTACTATGTCAAAGGCGGATGAGAGACGGACAGACACCCACAGAAATTGGTTTTGAGACTAAGATCAGTGTTTCACTTTCCCAGGTGAGAACAGACAGGTCAGTTGAAATGCAGTCTAGGGGAGGGATAAATTAGGAGCTTGAGATTGACATAGACACACTACTATATATAAGATAGATAACCAACAAGCACCTACTGTATAGCACAGGGAACCATACTCAGTATTGCATGATAACCTATATGGGAAGAGAATCTGAAAAGAATGAATATTTGTAAATATGTAACTGAATCACTTTGTTGTACACCAGAAACTAGCCAACACTGGAAATCAACTATACTCCAATAAAATGACAAAAAAAAAAAAAAAAAGAAATGAATCTAACCTAATCCATTCTGTGCTTGTACGGTTATATCTTAGTTTTCTCCATATTAAACTTTAGTCAGAAAAATTAGAACATACTATGTTTCTGAGTCCCTGATGTAGGAAGAGCTGAGGTTTTGGAGAAGTTGGCACATGGGGTCAATGATTCTTCTCCTGGTATCTGACTTAGGGCTGCTCAGGGCACAACTCAGGAGGCATCATTTATGTAGATTATGTTGTGCGTGGTGCTTCTGAACTGTGCAGCTAGACAGCCCTGGTATAGGGGGCTCTGAGGGTTGTTTTTAGAGACAAGTGGGGACTAAACTCTGGGAGGCAAGCAGGAGAGGAAGAGGTGCTCCAAGGAGTATAGGAACTCCAGAACAAGTCGGTGCAGGTGGGGTGGGTGGTGTGCCATTGACATGGCAGAATGGCATTGCCAGACATCAATGTGACAAGTAGGGTGATGGTGGGTGAAGCCAACAGGAGAAAGAACAAGAACTCATGGAGCCAAGACCAGTTGCTTTAGGAGGCTTCCAGAAAAGCATCAAAATAGAGACATCTGAAGTGCTACCATTTTGTAGGTGGGGGCTATTGGTCTACAGCTTTGGGGACTAACTTGTGAAATGGCCATAGTATGATTCACTATTTAGTGGGGCCCTGGGTCATGTGGGCTTCCTGTTTGGTACATAGCTCTCAGGAGGATTATTGTTTTAGAAAAGGAATGCTTGTTTCCTTCTTGAGGTCCTCAGGGAGAGAATTACAAGTGAGAGGACTAGAAATAATGTTGCAACTGCACCTGTGTTAAGTGTCTAGCTTCTCTTTCCTCCTAGCAGAGCTGATAAAGGTTTAGCTGATTTCTTCTTCTTCCAGGGCACAGGCCTAGACTGCATCTCCCAGCTTCCTTTGTAGCTAGGGGCAACCATGTGACCAAGTTCCTGCCAATGGCATGTGAACTGAAGTGGTGTGAGCTGTTTCCAGGCCTGGCATAAAACATCTCAAGTACCATGTTCCACAATCTTTCCATTTCTTCTGGCTTGATATGGATCAGCATGGTGACCTGGGAAGCTGCATGTTGAAAGTAGTGGAAGCACAATTGGAAACAGTCTTGAGTCCCTAAATCATCACTCACAGAAGACCTGTTTGCCAATAAGGAACCTCCACTTGGGACTTTACACAAGTAAGATAAGTCTATATCAGGTCTGAGCCATCATACAAGTTAGGGTTTGCATGTTTCAGCAGCAAGTAGTACTTTCACTAAAGCACTGTTAGTCTTCAGTTTCCCCAGAGTCGGGTCCGACTGCTCTGAATCTGGAGTCTACTTCTGGTCCGATCAGTGTGGTAAAGGGGCTACAAAGAGCAAACCATGGTTATCTCTGTTCACGAAATAGCCTCTCTCAGCAGGGGCTACAGTGGGGAAATTTTTCCTGGAAGGGGACCAAGAGCGTGGCAGTTAACTTGACTTAGGGTCTAATGCTATTGTGGGAAAAATCCCAGTAGAACTCCACAATCTGAAATCTGCCTTCTAGCTACTTCCCTTCTTACTCCCAGTTCTTCTCTTTGCAGCAATAGTTAAGTCCCTTCTCAGTTGTCCTGTTTCCAGGGGTTCTCTTCTCCCATCTCCCTACCCTGCCACCCCTAGTTCTGACTTGGTTCCTTTGATGGCCTGGTCCCTGAAGCACAGGCTTTGAAGTTACATGGACATCAGCTCAAATCCAACCATCTCCACAAACTGGCCTGGTGATGATAAACACCTTCTCTCTCTGAATCCCAACCTCTTCATCTGTACAGTGGTGATGGAGACACTTCTTACGGTTGTTGGTGTAAATATTTACTGAGATCCCATGCCTGAAGCACCTAACACTGTGCCTGGTAGCGGTGTCTGTGATTTCTGTTGTGTTTGATGTTGTGATTTAAGCCCTCTCACCATCCTGGTGGGGGCTTCCCAGGTGGCGCCAGTAAAGGATCTTCCTGCCAATGCAGGAGACACAAGAGACGTGGGTTCGATCCCTGGATCAGGAAGGTCCCCTGGAGGAGGGCATGGCAACTCACTCTAGTATTCTTGCCTGGAGAATCCCATGCACAGAGGAACCTGTGGGCTATATAGTCCATGGGGTTGTGAAGAGTTGGACATGACTGAACAAGTGAGCACCAGCACAACAACCATTCTGGCCAGTGGCTCTGAATATGCTGCGGTTGGTCCAAATCCTGTGGAACTTGGATCTGAATACAATTCTTCTGCAGCTGGTATTCAGCTGACATCAGTACAGGGTACGTCTTCTTCTCGTGATGCTGGTACTGTGTTCATGTTCCTTTCCTCTGGTTAGTGGGCCCGCCAAAAACTTGTTCTCAGCTTGACCCTCACACTGTCAGGGCAGTAGCTTTCTACCAACACACCTGGTCCATTGAAGACATCACTCTTGGGACTTACCTGGTGGTCCAGTGGTTAAGAATCCACCTGCTGATGCAGGGGACCCAGGTTCTAGCTCTGGTCTGGGAAGATTCCACATACCATATGGCAACTAAGCCCATGTACCGCAACTACTGAACCTGTGCTCTAGAGCCTGTGAGCTGTAACTGCTGAGCCGCAACAAGAGAAGCCATTGAAATAAGAAGCTTGAGCACCGCAATGAAGGGTAGCTCCCTCGCTGCAACTAGAGAAAGCCTGCTTGCAGCAACAAAGACCCAGCAGTCATTAGAGAAAAAAAAAATCCCTCTTTGTTCTGGGCCTTGACATCTCAGGGCACTGCCAACTGGGAGATGTTTTGGGGGAGCCTGGAACATTCTAAAAGATCTTTGAAAGGATTTTATAGAACTATCATTCTTCACCTTTCTTGGATTATGGGTCCTCTGGAGATTTTGATGAACATTCTGGATATTCTCTTTACAAAGATATCCAGACACACATAGACAAAGAGTTTTGCTACTACCTGGAGGGCCTCCAGGGAGTCAGCCCTTGGCTGGCAGGTTGGGCTGGTACACGCCTGCCCTTCCTGGGGAGTGGTGTGCTCTCCCTGGAGAGGGCGCTCCAGGCAGCCTCCCCACCGGTGGCCTCAGTAAAGTGAGGATGATTCAGGCATTTTTCTCATCAAGTTTAAATCAGCTGTGTGAAACCTCAGTGGAGCCTTCTCTCTGCCCTCCTAGTCATCTGTCTGAACAACCCTACAGATTCTGAACGTTAATCAGTGTCATTGGGAGTCTGCTGATGTTACGTGCAACTTAATTGGTTCTTTGGAGGAAAGAGAGTCACCGTCTAGGAGTGTAGGCTGGGGGCAGGAAGGCACAGAGGGAAAGGAAAATGACACTGAGCTGGGAAAAGATCAAGTGTGCCCTTATTGCTTCTCCGAGATTGCAACCCGAGAGGAGCCTGCTTCTGCTGATGGGGCTTAAAGAGGTTTTCCGAAGCACTGAGACAAGGCGGCCGCCTCCCCCTCCCGCATCTTTGTTTCTCTCCCCGCTTTTCCGCGTGTGGAACCACATCCAGCGGGGAGCTGGGGGTAGTGGGGGGAAGGGAGAGCCCATCCACTTGACTGTCAGAGCTGATCACTGCTGACCTTATCAAAACGCAGAATCAATACACTCTCCTCCCAGCAGCCCAGAAAAATCACAAGGAGTTTGAATCGAAGCAATTTGAAGTGCAGAATTGTCCTAAGCAGAAGACAAGCTGGTAAATGGTTGGGGCTCTGAGTTCTCCCGCTCGCAGAGTCAGGCGAGGCCAGTAGCCTCACTAGAATTTTGGTGAAGGATGGGCACCCAAGGAGGGGAGAATCCACAGCAGTCTTTGTGCCCTGTGCCCCTTGCTGGCTGACCCTCTGGGATCAGAGTACTACCTGTGCTGGGAAGGAGGCGTTGGGGATTGGGGCACAGAATGCAAGAAAGTGACCTTGGCTCCCCAGGACCCTTCAGCAGGCTCTGGGGGAGGCCCTCTCCCCGCCAGACCCTGGAGCAGAGGCCTCTAGGGTCTACTGCACCCTTAGAAAAGCCACACTGTGTCACCGGTTTAGTGCTAAGGGGCCTTCATGATGCTACCACCTTCAACTTTCCTCTCATTTCTTTCTCCTCTTTCTCTTTTCTATAGTCTTGCTTTCTAGTCCTTGTCTCTTTCTACTTTGCCTCTTTTTTCAGGAGGGAGAAGACCAGAAGGAAGGAATGGAATAGAAGCCATCGTGGGTGGAAGGAGATAGATGAGGTCCCCGGTGCTGGCGGAAGTCTCTGCCTTCTTGCAGAATCTGTATTCTGCGGGTCACTGTGTGTGGCAGGTTTGGTATTGGGGTGAGCGTTGGGAGTGCAGGCTCTCCAGGACACCAGAGGCTATCTCCCTGGGGCCAGCTGACCGGAGCTAGATGTCCTCCATCCCTTCCCTGGCCTTCTAACAACAAACCAGTGTCTTGAGTATATTTCCCAAAGGCATCAACTCCTTAAACATGTCTCCATCTCTTGTTTCTGGCCATTCCTGCCATTTCAGAGCTCACAGTGGCTGGAGCCAGCATGGCTCATGTGCCCCGGGCTGGCAGAACCATCAGGCGTTACTGTACTACACACACTGGACAACAGTTGCCCACCCTGTCTCTCTCTTACTTGGCGCTGACCTCCTTGAGGGCAGCAGCAGATCTGAATTATCCTGGTGTCCCCAGAGCCCACCCCAGGAGACTGCACAGAGAAGAGCCCAGACCCTGGCATTCCCGAGGGACCAGAGCTCATCAGGAAGGCAGGGCTACCTTCACCAGAATCCACACAGAGGAGTCTAGATCAGCCCTTTTGTGGCCTCATGGCTTTGTTGTTGAGCAAGTACACAACAGCAGGGCTGGCTACCTTACCTTGCCAGCCTCATGACACTAATGTGTTTTCATTCCTTTGCGTGTTCGGTGGCCTCTGCCTGGAAAGCATCCTACAGATGCAGAATTAATTGCTCTCTTTTCTGAGTTCCTAAAGGATGTTGTACTCAAGGTTTTTAGAGCACTGATCACATTGTGCTTTATTGGTTGTTTGCATGACTGTCTCCTCCTATGTAGGCATTCATCCCACAAATACTCATTGAGCATCTTTGGTGTGGGGATATGTGAGGAACAGCACAGGCAGGGCTCTGGCCCTCATGGAGCCAAGTGGGAGGATGAATGGCCATGGCAGTGCCAGGTGTAGAGTAAGCCCACATCAAATGTTCATTGAATGGAAATGAGGGTGTGGTATTTGGAGAGGCTGGATGGAGAAAGGGGCCAGGAACACAAGAGGGAAGCACATTTAGGGAGATGATGTCTTACTGTTATCATCCAGAGAATTTAGTAGTGGGAGGGGAGAAAAGGGAGCAGAAACAAGGAAATCTTGTCGACTGAAACGGGCTGGGGAGGGAGTCCAGCAGGTTAGGCTGCTGCAAGGACAGCATTAATCAGGAGCCTCTGGGCTACGGGGTTCACCCAATGTTGTGGCTGCAAGGATTCTGCCAGCCCTTTAAACCAGCCACCACTCCCACCACTGTGCCACCACCCAGGTCTTCAGATACTGGGGATAGGAGAATGGTTATCAGGAGGGTATACATGAAGCAGCAGGGGCAAGTGGGCCTGGTGCTGACTTTGTTCATTGAGGGGAGTGTGAGGCACCTGATTTTTTAATATCACATTGACAAATGGAGGGAAACCATCCCTGAGCAAACAATAAAACAGCAAGGATGAAGCATCACTGGCTTGCATCCTCCCCTTGAGGGAAGGAGAAAGTAAGGTGGGGGACAGATGGGAGTGGTATCCTGGGCCTCTTAGGTCCCTGGCATGCAGAGCCCATGCCTATGACTGGTGTTGGAATGAGGCTTCCAGCTCCCTGTGCAGTTTAACACACCCAGTGGCAGGTGAGGCTGCCAGCCTGCCAGCTGTCAGGGTCTCTTGACAGAGCAGCTGGGAGTCAGCCCCATTGGAGCAGAGGAGCACTGGTGCCTGACCTTTCTTCCCAGCGAATGCCTTCCCACACAACTGGGCATCTGCGGCCTGAGCATCCTGGGAAATTCCCAGTGCCCTAGAAACTCATCAACCCGCGGGCAGGGAGCAGAAATGAACACAGCAGCACCAGCCGCAGATGGCCATAGCTTCTAAATAAGCATTTCATTAGTTTGGAACCCGGGGAAAACACGGTTCAAGATATAGAGAAAAATAAATGACTAAGGAGAGCCTGATTTTAAATCCTGCTAGTTATGTTCAGCACGTCCATAAAAGTAAGCAGAGCTCTCTTTTTTAAAGGGGCCACTGTTAATTAGCCGAGGCGCCATTCGAGCACTTTGTCTAGTTGCAGCCTGGTTCTGCCATGCCGGGGAGGAGGCATACGGTTCCACATATCCTTTTAATGCCAGCTCCTGTCAGGCGGAAATTGGCTCCTTCACTCTGTAACTGTGCTTTATGGAGGAGCGGAGCGGGAGTAGCAGTCTGGGTGCTTACTTGCTGCCTGCCCCTCCCCCCAGCACTGCCCCTGAAGGCCAGTTCTTCCTCATTCCTCCTTCCCGAGGTTGGTGCTCCATCCCTATCCAAGTGGACACCCGAATCCATTTCTGCAAGCTGTGTGTTCCGTTTCTCTTTCTCTTTAGCCAGTAAGTGATGCCTGGGGGTGCTTTTCATGTTCTTTAACCTCTGATGGCTTGTTCTGATTCTCCGTGCTTCCTGGGGATAGCAGGAGTCCTGCTGCTCTCTCCTCCAAGACCAGGAGTCTAGTCTCATCTCCCCTTGTCTCCCCAACAGGCTTGTCCTGCCCAAGGAGGGGTTCAGACTGGGGCTTACAAAACCTCCAGAATGCCACCGTCATAGGACATTTTAGCAGGTGGCAGGAGATTGTGGGGTACCTGAGACTTGGGTTTGAGACCTAAGCTGCACCACTGATAACCTTGCTGAACCCCAGTCCCCCATCTGCAGGTTGGGGGCAGGAGGCTGTGCTGTGGGGAGGGATGATGGCCACAGAGCTCCCAGGCACCTTCCTACCTGCTTCTTTCAGTATTCATGTGCTTGGGTTTATATTAGGTTGAGATCAGGTGACCTTGCAAAAAGCCAGAGAATTTTTTAGTTTTAGGCTGATCCTGGGTGCTGAGGGTCCTGGTTTCTGAGTAGGTCTGATTGGTTTGGATATTCTGAAATGCTCTTGGATGGACCCCATGGATCCTCATTAGTATGATAGCTTTTTGAACACCTTCTTGTGTAATCACTGAAGTATTGTATTCTTTATGTTCTGTAATTTTAAAAAGTGTTTTAAATTAACAATTTGTTGTGATAGTTTAACACAATTAGCTGTGTTGTGATAGTTTTAGGTGAACAGCAAAGGGGCTGAGCCATACATATACATGTATCCATTCTCCCCTAAACTCCCCTCCCATCCATGCTGCCACATAAGATTGGCAGTTTAATGTGTTATACAGTAGATCCTTGTTGGTTACCCATTTTAAATATAGCAGTGTGTTCATGTCTCTCCCAAACTCCCTAACTATCCCTTCCCCCATCCTTCCCCAATTTTTATCATGGCACTATAAGCAGATGCTGTTATTCCCATTTGATGGATAAAGAAACCGAGACTCAGGGAGGTTAATAATGGGTCCAAAATATCACATTTGATAAGTGTGAGAGCTGAGTTTCTACTGGCCTGCTGACTTTCAATTCTATCCTTCCACCATGCATTGCTATGTCTGCAGAAATCAAAGAATCCAAGTTAAACGATTCCTTAGAGTAGTGCTGTCCACTAGAAAGTTTTCTGTGACGATGGAAAAATCCTACTCTGCTGTGTCCAATATGATAACTGTTAACCACTTGAAATGTGGCCAATGTGGCAGAATTGAGTTTTACATTTTATTTCATTTTAATTTCTAAATTTAAATAGCTCATGTGGGTAGTGCTTGCCATATCAGACAGTGCGGTGCTACAGTTTGTATTTTGCTAATGCGAGTCCTCAGGAGACCCAGGGGGCTTGTAGCCAGTGGCTCCCACTCAAGCTCCTCCCACTTTCCCACCCTTGTAGGCACACTGAATGACTACCTTCTTATAGTTCTGTAATAAATTGTATGCCACCTTCTGCCCGTAATGGGCCCTGGGGGCTTTTGTTGGACAGGATGGTTCTCCATCTGGTAGTTTCTTTTCCCAGCTTCCCTTTAACTTCTGGTTTCTGGTCTTCAATCTCAGTCTCCAGTTTGCTGGGTCAGTTCTATCAGTAGCTATGATTGGCAATCCTATTAGTTTTCTAAGTCACTGGCACGGGGGTACACAGGCTCTTTTTACATTCTTGGCAATTTGAGCATCACATTTCTTCTTCTGTCTCTTTCAGTTCAGTTCAGTTCAGTCACTCAGTCGTGTCCGACTCTCCGCGACCCCATGAATCGCAGCACGCCAGGCCTCCCTGTCCATCACCAACTCCCGGAGTTCAGCCAAACTCATGTGCATCGAATCGGTGATGCCATCCAGCCATCTCATCCTCTGTCATCCCCTTCTCCTTCTGCCCCCAATCCCTCCCAGCATCTGTCTCTTTGGAATATCTTTTATTTAAATTATAGAAGTAGTGCTTGTTGATAATAGAAAATGTAGAAAATATGGGAAAAAATAAGTAAAAACTGGGAGCAATGCCAGTATTCAGACCTTATCACTTTTATAATTTGAGATTTTTTTTCCTATCAAATAAATGTAGTTTTAACATAAGGAAGATTCCATTGGTAGTCTCAGTTTTTATTTACCAATAGATCATGAGTGTTTTATCATCAAATATACTTCAAAAACATAATTTTAAACAGGTGTACAGTATTTTCTTGTGTGAATATGTTAAACTTATGTAACCATATTTCAGTGGAATATTCAGGTTATTACCAATGTTTTGCTATTTTAGGTAGCAAGAATGAACATCCATACGACTGATTCAGATAATTTCTTGTGTATACTTGTAATCAGTCTAGAGCAGACTTCTAAATTGCAGTTGAGAGGTCAAAGGAGATGTGTCTTTTAAACCTCTCACTTCTTGAGTGGTTTCTGGCTTCCCCCAGAGTGAGTGTTCCAAGAGATCCAAGTTGAAGTTGTATGGCCTTTTCTGACCTAAGCTGGGAGTCATAGAGCACCACTTGTACCATACCCTGCTGGCTGAAGCACTCATACATTTGTGCAGATTATGTGGAGGTGACTGACTCTAATTTTTAATGGGAGAAATGTCAAAGATTTGGGGCCATTTTCAAAAACTGTCAAAAGATAGTGTACATGTATGCATGGTTTGTATGGTATTAGTGACCTATCACCATCAGAGTCATTCGTGTTTAAGGGACATGTATCTGAGAAGGTGTTTAAAGACATCACTGGATAGATGTGATGGCTGCTAAGGCCTTGTGTTGGGTTGATGCACATGTGAATGCAGGTGACCATGATCGGGCCGGGGATTTATTAGTCAACGTGAACAGCAGTCAGGAGTCCAGAGTCTGAGGTTAGAGCCCAGCCAAGTAGGACTGGACAGCATGGAACAGGGAATCTTCTGTGGACCTTTCCAGAATACATACAGTCAGGGTGAGGAAGTGATTTTGGCATGTCTGTTTAGAGACAATTCTCTGACAATTATGATGCTGCCCTCCCCAAAGAGCCTTGGTTTACAAGGTGTTTTATTTTGCATCTGTCACCTTAGTTGATTCTTTTTTTTTTTTTTTTACCTTAGTTGATTCTTGCAAAAGACAAGGCAGGTGTTGGTACTCCTGTTTCACAGAGAATGAATCTGAAGCACAGAGAGGTTAAGTCACTAGACAGACAGACTCACACTGAACCAAAAATTTCTGACTCCTCAGCAGGTTCCTTTCTGTGAAGAATTTCTGGCCACAACCTTCACTGTGCCACTCTTTGTGTGTGTGGGTGGGTTTTTTTGGAAGCACTGGGTCTCCACTACTGCGTGAAGGCATTCTCTAGTTGCGGTAAGCAGGGCTACTGTTTGTTGTGGTGCATGGGCTTCTTATTGTGGTGGCTTCTCTTGCTGCGGAGCACAGGTTCTACGTACACGGGCTTTAGTGGTTGTGGCTCGTGGGCTCAGTAGTTGCAGCTCTCAGGCCCTAGAACACAGGCTTCGTAGTAGTGGCACATGGGTTTAGTTGCCCTGCAGCATGTGAGATCTTTCCGGACCAGGGACTGAACATGTGTCCCCTGCATTGGTAGGACTCTTTACCACTGAGCCACCAGGGAAGTCCCACTGTGGCATCCTTGAGGCTGTGACTGGCATATGTTTGGTTGAACTGTATTGGTAGCTTTATGGCCCAGAGGGTCTGGGACAGGGAGACTCTGGGGCTTGGACCTTCTGTGTGCACAGGAATATTGTCCTTCTGATTAGCTTGCAAGTTCCAGCTGGATTTGGGTTGTGAAGGTGACACCTCTGCTGGTGGGAATGCTGAGGCCATTAAGCATGCACAGCACATCTCCAACCATAACAGTCAGGCTCCACGCCTCCAAATGTAGGTCGGTGGTGAAAAAAACAAAAAAACAAACCTTTATTTTACATTTCAAAGTGCTGTTGGGGGAGAAAGGCTGGCCTGCTGCTTGGAAGTGAGTTAATCTGGCAGGAGCCAACTTTTAAAGACCAGGATGTATCTTTTTGATAGAAAGGACAAGGGAAAATCTGGAGTGACAGACATCAAGCTCAGTCAGCCGGAACAGTGACTGCTAACAGAGTGCCCCCAGGCCTGCAGCGCTTTGATGACAATCGACAGTATAATCTTTTCACGTGGGAACAGATAAGTGAAGGTTAGAACCACAACTTGTAAGAGTTAAGAGACCCCCTGGTTCGCTCCCAGGATCGACAACAGAAACTCCAGGCTCTGAGAAAAGATGCTTGTCTGGAGTCACTCAGGGCATCGGTGGCAGCAATTGAATTAGAACCCGGGGTTCCTCCTGTTCAGCTTGGGCTTGTGCCATCATGCCACCTTGCAGCTCCCTGGAACAGGGGACCCAGAATGCAAATAGGAACTAGGCATTTTCTCACTTCCAATGTGACAAGTTTTCAGATTTGAACCTCTTTTTAATCCCATCCCACCCCTCTTCCATTGGTGGGAGGATGAGCTGTTAGTTAAAATAGGTGCCTTACAGTTGGTCTGGTGAGCTTTGAGTGCTTAGAGAAACACCAAACCATTTTCCTGCCACATAGCTAAAATGACCTCTGTTTGTAACGTCCCAAGGTTTCTCAGTTAGAATATAAAGCAATAAACTGTTATTGGCCATATATATTTCCAGCTTTGTATTCCTGATGAATCTGAATCACCAAGCAGATCTTCTGATAGTGCTAGAGGGATAGGTTAGTTTGCTGGCTGGAGGGGGATTGTGAAATATGTGAGCAGTGAACATTGCCTGGAGAAGACTAACTTATTTGGGAGTTTTTGCGTGAACCGTGAGCTTCCAGATGTTCAAGCTGAATTTAGAAAAGGCAGAGGCACCAGAGATCAAATTGCCAACATCTGTTGGATCATCGAAAAAGCAAGAAAGTTCCAGAAAAACATTGACTTTGCCAAAGCCTTTGACTGTGTGGATCACAACAAACTGTGGAAAATTCTTTAAGAGATAGGAATACAAGATCACCTGACCTGCCTCCTGAGAAATCTGTATGAAGGTCAAGAAGCAACAGTTAGAACTGGACATGGAACAACAGACTGGTTCCAAATCGGGAAAGGAGTATGTCAAGGCTGTATTTTGTCACCCTGATTATTTAACTTATAAGTAGAGCACATCATGTGAAATGTCATGCTGGATGAAGCACAAGCTGGAATCAAGATTGCTGGGAGAATGTCAATAACCTCAGATACACAGAGGATACCACCCTTATGGCAGAAAGTAAGAAAGAACTAAAGAGCCTCATGATGAAAGTGAAAGAGGAGAGTGAAAATGTTGGCTTAAAACTCAACATTCAGAAAACTAAGATCATGGCATCTGGTCCCATCACTTCATGGCAAATAGATGGGGAGACAATGGAAACAGTGAGAGACTTTTTTTGGGAGGATCCAAAATTACTGGAAATGGTGACTTCAGCCATGAAATTAAAAGATGCTTGCTCCTTGGAAGAAAAGCTATGACCATCCTAGACACCATATTAAAAAGTAGAGACATTAGTTTGCCGATAAAGGTCCATCTAGTCAAAGCTATGGTTTTTCAAGTAGTCATGTATGGATATGAGAGTTGGACTATAAAGAAAATTGAGTGCCAAAGAATTGATGCTTTTGAATTGTGATGTTGGAGAAGACTCTTGAGAATCTCTTGGACTGCAAAGAGATCAAACCAGTCAATCCTAAAGGAAATTTGTCCTGAATATTCATTGGAAGGACTGATGCTGAAGCCGATACTTTGGCCACCTGATTCGAAGAACTGAGTCACTGGAAAAGACCCTAATGTTGGGAAAGATTGAAGGCAGAAGGAGAAGGGGACAACAGAGGATGAGATGGTTAGATGACATCACTGACTCGATGGACATGAGTTTGAGCAAGCTTCAGGAGTTGGTGATGGACACGGAAGCCTGGTGTGCTGCAGTCCATGGGGTTGCAAAGAGTTGGACATGACTGAGCGACTGAACTGAACTGATGGGCCATCAGTAATAGAAAGGCATCAAGAGCCTAAAGTGAGAAGGAAGGAGAGAACCACTGAAGGATGGACATGGCAGGGAGCAGCAGTACCAAAGACCTCCACTGAAAGTGAAAGTTGCACACTTGTGTCCAACTTTTTGTGACCCCATGGACTGTATTTCTCCAGGCCAGACTACTGGAGTGGGTAGCTATTCCCTTCTCCAGGGGATCTTCCCAACCTAGGAATCTAACTGGGGTCTCCTGCATTGCAGAGGGACCTCCATTGCCTAGTTCAAAATTTTGTGGGTTTAATCCTTGCTGTTATGCTTGGTATTAATCCATGGGGTTTCTCACAGGCACCATGGCCATTAGGCTTTTAGGTCAGTGCTCAGAGAATCTGGTTTTCCTTTGGTCTAAGATAGTATCTTCCATGTTTGTGTTCTAAGAATCTGATATCAAGCAGAACTACTCCCTGGAAAGATTCCCTGAAGACCTCTCGTCAAGTCCCTTCCTTGGACAGGTGAGATGCTGAGAGACTCTATGACCTCCTCCAACCAGCCCATAGGGCATTGAGACTGAAACTTGCCTTGACTTTTATCTCCTTCTTTTATTAAAAAAAAACAAAAACAAAAAACACAACAAAAAACAACCCCCAATCAGTGCCACAAACTGCTGTCAGTGGTTATTAATGGGGACTTCAGGTTCTGACCTTGGTTTCTAGCATCTCTGAATTGGATGCTAGGTTTTGGTATAAGGTAAAAATGTCTCATCTTTCCTGGATTAATGATCAGGTGTGTTCTAATGTACGTTCACTCTGAATGAATATTTCCTGGACAGGTGCATTACCTGGTGGACCAAAGGAGTGAGTGGAAGAGGGAAGGAAGAAGAGAAAGAGGCTAACCTAGGCAGAGTAGATGAGGATAAGGATAATTTTTACAGTTCCTGTTCCCAAAGAAAGTTCTCTGTGAGTGGGATATTCTGCTCAAAGGGAGAGCCCAACCTGTCCACTCATTCTCATGCCTCATCATCTGACACCTTTGATAGAGACCACCAATAATAGTTCACATTTACTTAGCACACATTGCCAAGAAACTCAAAAACGTATTATAAATGTCATGTGCTGTGACAGGCACTATTATCCTATGAGAGATATTACAACAAATCATTCAATAATTAATTTACAAATACCAGAGAACCAGAGGATACTGGATGAAAACCAGCGTGATTGTGCAGGGGACCAATCACATCAGACCAATTTAATTTCCTCCAATGTCAGAATGACAGGTCTGGAAGATAAGGCAAAAGCAATAGACGTAAAATATCCTGACTTCAGTAAGCCCTTTAGTTCTGTTCCATATGATGTCCTCATAAACATGCTAGGAAAATATGGTGTAGCCTCTGCTATTGTTATTTAGTCTTGATTTATCATGGCTCCGTTTCCCTAAAGAGTTGGAGTGGAGTTCTCTGTAGAAAAATGTCTGCCTCCTTGGAGAGCACTGGGAGGCCCTGGCTCAGGACCCAGGCTTGGAATGAGTCTGCTTCAGAAATACGATTACAGAGATAATTCATGATGACATACACACTTGAACATTTACAAAAAGCTTTGCATTGGATCTCAAACCTGAGTCTTTTGATTCCAAATGCAGATCACTTCCTGCTCTCCCACAACTGCCTTTAAAGGAACTATTCACTCAGCCATCCCAGAGGAAGTCTGGTTCCTTCTGGGACAGTGACGAGGAGGTCTTAGAATAGTAATGCTTACAGTGAAGGCAGGCAAGCTGCCCTTGTGAGGACAGCCCCAGCCCTGTGGAGTGTTGGGTGGGCCCGCTGGTGAACCCAAACAGATATGGTGCTGGGCATTTGGCTCAGATGAAGTCAGAGTGACCAGGGTAGAGAAGACTCTCCATTCTCAGAGTGAAAACGGATTTCATAAATCTCTGAAAGGTGCAACAACTAATAGGGCCCAATGGGCCTGCAGAAACCTCCTGAACCGGTTGCTAGAAATGCTGCCTGAGCCTGCTGACTGGTGCGGTGGGGTAGGAGAGGACCACCTCTCTACCCTGTAAGAGGAGACATGTGGGCGGGGCTGCTTCCTGCAGAGAGGGAGCTGGTCATCATCTGGTAGCTCCCTCACTGCCAGCCCACTGGCTCCAGAGACCTTCAACAGCTCCAGCTGTCTGAATGTCCAGGAAACATACAGTAATGAATAGAAGAAGAAAACTCATCACCCACTTAGGGGAATCTAGTAAACAACTAGAACAGGTGGCTTTTACTGAGGTAGAACGAAATAATGAGGCAGACAAGAACTTCAGTAGAAAAGAAAGAAGAACTCTGGAGGAAAATTAGAGAAAACATTCATTTTCTAAAACAACAAAGAGCAGTTGCTGAATTAAAAAAATTTATAGGCAAACTGTAAAAGAGAATGGTCACTGCTGAGAACCAAATTCATGTCCTGGATGAATATGGGAGAAATGGCTCGCAAACAAAATAAAACCACAAAGATGTTGAAATCAGGAGCAAAAAAGCTAAGAAATACAGAAACGAATATATTAAAAAAAAAACCCAAACAAACCAAGCATTCTAGAAGGGTAGATGGAGAAATAATAATAAAAGAAATCACAGAAAAAAGCATTTCTTGATTGAAAAAAGACAAGGTCTTGAGTGTGGAAGGGCTCACAGATGGTTCCAGGATAGTTGCAAATAGAAGTACCCTAAAACATCGTCAGGGGGCATTACTGAGCCCCGAAGAAAAATAAAAAAACACTTTACAAGCTGTTGATGGAAAAAGTGGGTTATTTTCAAAGGAAAGAACTTTACTTTTTTAAAAATTTTGAACTCATACTTTATTTTTTTCCCAAAGCAAAGAACTTTATTGTTATTTTTTAACTGTAGGAAAACTGTTATATGGTGTCTGCCATATAACAATGAGAATCAGTCATAATTATATGTATGGGGGTGCAGTTAATCATTAAGTCATATTGGACTCTTGCAACCCATGGATTGTAGCCCACCAGGCTCCTCTGTCCATGGGATTTCCCAGGCAAGAATACTGGAGTGTGTTGCTATTTCCTTCTCCAGAGAATCTTCCCCACCCAAGGATCAAATCCAAGTTTCCTGCTTTGCAAGAGGATTCTTTACCACCGAGCCAACAGGGATATGTATATCCTTTCCCTCTTGATCTTCCCTCCCCTCCCCCATGCCACCCTTCTAGGTCATCACAGTCCAAAGGAAAGAACTTTAGACTCATTCACAAACAGAAGCCAGAAGACTGGAACAATATTTACTCACATTGAAAGAAAAGAATTATGATCTAAGAATTCGATTCCCAGTGAAGGTAATTATCACCTCTCAGGGCATTTGTGGACACACAAAGTACCAGTGAACATCCCACCCACATTCTACATGCAAGGTCAAAAATTGGAAAGGAAGATAAAGATTACTGCAGCCACTTCTTTCCTCCCCATCCATCATATCTATTTTTTCTTCGTGTGTGTTCCCAGTGTGATAAAAGCAGGGATGGGAGTGGAGAGAAAGTCAGAAAGGCTGTGAAAACCACTGTATGAGATGTAATGCTTATTCACATTGGAAGTGAAGAATCAAGTTGGCTGTAGTGAACATGACCCCAGGTCTGTATGAGAGGTCCCGGGGAAACCAATTTGGTTGCAGTGCAATTTCCCAATGGGAGAATTGAGACAGCACTGCGTGGCTGGAGGTCCCTGAGAAGTTCCCACCTATGGTTGACCGATTTAGCAAATAAAAATAAAAGACAACCTGTTAAATTTGAATTCATGTAAACAATGACTTTGGCCACCTCATGCAAAGAGTTGACTCATTGGAAAAGACCCTGATGCTGGGAGGGATTGGGGGCAGGAGGAGAAGGGGATGACAGAGGATGAGATGGCTGGATGGCATCACTGACTCGATGGACATGAGTTTCAGTAAACTCCGGGAGTTGGTGATGGACAGGGAGGCCTGGCGTGCTGCGATTCATGGGGTCGCAAAGAGTCAGACACGACTGAGCAACTGAACTGAAACAATGACTTTTTTTTTTTTCAGTATAAGTATGTCCCCTTAGTGTCTCAGATGGTAAAGAATCCACCTGCAATATGGGAGACGCAGGTTCAATCCCTGGGTCAGGAAGATCCCCTGGAGAAGGGAAAGGCAACCCACTTCTGTATTCTTGCCTGGAGAATCTCATGGACAGGGGAGCCTGGCAGGCTACAGTCCATGGGATCACAAAAAGTCGGACTGACGTGACTGAGCGACTAACACACACTAATATTGCGTGAACACATTGTGTTCTACCTGGCAACTCTGTTCTTACCTCCATGCTTGTCCTGGACCCATAGAGAAGTGTAGTTGTCAGGGGGCTTGGGACATGGGCCCTAGATGAACACTTGAGACCAGAGTTTCAGTGGAAGGAAAAAAAAAGAAAACTTTGAAGTGAAAGATGGAGTGAATGCCAACATGGGAGCCAGAGGAAGTTTCGGAAAGATAGCTTGTCTCTGTAGAGATGTGAAATGTATTTGATTGAGTCCTTGCCTTTGTGGCATTTAGAATCTCATTATAAAGAGAGTGTGTGTGTGTGTGATAATAAAGTCGAGTTCTTGTTGAGCATTTCCTACATCAAGTATTATGTTAAGCGCTTTTGCCCATTTATTCTTCAGAACAATGGCCCCCATTTTACAGATGTGGAAAAAGGTGCAAAGACTTTAAGTCATTTGCTTAGGGTCATACAGCCAGCAAGTGCAGAGTCAGGACTGAACCTAGGGTGGCCTGAGTCTGGCAGCAGGCTCAGGGGCAGGGGCAGGGCAGCTTGCCCCTGCCCTCTACGCCATGTTACCTCACAGCAAGCAAAAACCAAAACAAGCAAAGCAAAGCAAGCAAACAAACCAACAAAATGCTGTATGCAGGCACTGAGTACTGGAGGTGGTCAAGGAGAGATCAGCATGGGCCAGATCAATGAGGGAACCTTCTTGGGAAAAGAAACTCTGAAACTGGGTTCTCACTGGTGGGTTTGGACTCAGGATGGTGAAAGGAGTGAGTTATGAGATCATCAGCCTGGGCTAGTGGAAGGAGGGAGGCTGATGGGGCGGGCTGCAAGGGTAAGAATGGGGAGGGTTAGTGAGCTGCTGGCCCAACAGTTCAGAAGAGATAGAAGTGTTGAGTCAGCCTAGCAGGAGAGTGTGTCCATTTTGACTCACAGAGTGACCAAGAGGGAGATGTAGCAAGTAAGGCCAAAGTAAGGCCAAAGAGGAGGGCAGGGGCCATGTCACCTTGTGGGTGAGGGGATGGGTGAATTGTCCAGTTTTGACAATGTATGGGCAAGGGCGTGATTGACTTACTATTTTCTGTCAGCTTTTGGTCTTTCTCTTAAGGTCAATGGGAAGCTATGAAAGGGAGTAGAGGAGGTCGGTTAAGATGAGGAGTGGAGGGGTGGGCTCCAGCAATGTTTAGAAGGTAACTAGACAGGACTTGGTGATAGAACTGGATGTGGGCAGGGGAGGATGGGAGCACGCTGAGCAGGGCCACAGGGCATTGCCCTGGGGTGGAAGGAACCCAGAAAGTTGTCTGGAATAGGGGCAAATGGAGTAGCTTTGTTGATATTGATGCTGGGGAAGCTGTTGCCTCCAGGAGAGGAGGGGATGTGGTGCCTCTCCTTGTTCAGGGCATGGACAGGTGGTGGGTTAGATCTGACTCCACGCCGGTCTTGAGAGTCCACTTGCAGCAGCGACAGGCAGTGATGGCATGCCTGGGTGCCTTGGGATCTCCCGGCCAGCCCCAGAGCCTGTCACTGGATCTTCCCAGAGGCTTTTCCCTCTCCCTGATCATGTAGAAGCCAAGCTGAGACCTGACATGGATGAGGCTAGTTGAGGACCGGCTGCTTTGAGGGCAACATGCGTGACATTATGCCTCTCAGGCAGTGTCTGCCCCACTGGTTTTACATAAAACCCATGCAGCCTTCCAGATCACCCACCACCATGAGCCCAGCACTGTCTTCAATGCCGAGTATGGGCAAGCCAAGCCATCGCTGTGCAAGGCGACGGAAATAAAATGTGTAATTGTGCTCCAAGACACCTTAATTGTTTATTAATTACTCCATAAATCATAATGACACCTGTGTTTGTGCTCCTGTTAATTCGCTCTCACAAGATGGGGGATGGAAACTCATAGCCGAAGAATAACTGGGCTCATAGCTGTGGGATGGAGGGACCTGAAATGGCACAGGGACACCAGGGCTCATGGTGCTTCTCCCCTACAGTTGGCCTCAGCTCCATTACCATCCACTTCTGGCCAAGACTAGCCCTGGAAGGGGCTGCTAATAATTGGTACTATTAACACTCATTAAAGGAGCCTTGGTGGGGCACGGGTGGGGCCAAGCACTTCATCTCTTCCCTCCAGATGACAGTGGAGAGAGGGGTTACTGTATTATTCATTTTACAGGTGAGAAACTGAGGCTCAGAGATTTTTTTGTAAATCCCAAGGTTACACAGCTGGTTACCTGTCCTTGCCAGAGTTTGAATTTGGGTTTGAATGACTCCCAATGATGTAGCCCTTGTGGGAGAGTCAGAGAACAGCCTGGGGACGAGGAGGGAGCTTTCCTGTTAATTATCCTTGGCATCTCATATGTGTTTTTCACATTTATCCAAGGAAAGGCAAGCTGTTTTCTAAATAACAACACTCTTAATGTTTCTTGAGGATCATATCTAAAATGGAAACAATTTATTTGGGGGTTTTGGTCAGAATGTTCTGGTGCCCTGCTGCTTAGACTGGCCACTGCTGGCATCCCCCTCTAACTGACCTCCATCCCAGACAGTCACCCGCCCCGTCCCTCGGAGCCCCTCTCTGCCCGCATCTGTTGGCAGCCATCAGCTACTGAGTGCCGGCCCTGGAGAGCACGCCATTGCTCCAGATGGCTAATAGAACTTTATTGCTGCAATCATTCTTAATGTGACCATTCCAGAGTCCCTGTCTGGAAGCTCAGCTCCCGAGACGGGGTGGCCGTCCCTGGATGCAGGGAGCAGGGCCACTGGCATTTAGCCCTCTCTCCGGGACCTGACAGCACACTTCTGTGGGTACCATAAACCAGCTCGGTAGAAGATAAGTAATGCCATAAAACCCAGTGTGAAGCTAATTCGTTTCCCCTGGGTTGAGATCAGGACTTTGAGGGGAGGGAGGGACACTCCAGGCAGTGGCCATAGGAGACTGTCTGCTCTGAGTCCTGAGTGCTGTGGAAGAAGGGAGCTTTGCCAGGGCTGCAGGGAGAGATGAGGGGGAGAGGCCACCCTGCTCCTGCCCCTCTCAGTCCGGCTCCTCCCTTGGACCTCAACTGCAAGAGACCTTCCCTGCCCAGCCAGTCCTGTTACTCTCTCTTTCTCTCAACCTGTTATTATCCTTCCAAGTGCTTTTCTCCATTTGTGATGATAAACTTATTTATGGATCTATTTGTTTAATGTCTCTCTCAGACCTGAGACTATGGAGGGGTGATATTTGTTTTATGGGGCAGTATTCCAGGTGTGGAGAAGGCAATGGCACCCCACTCCAGTACTCTTGCCTGGAAAATCCTATGGACTGAGGAGCCTGGTAGGCTGCAGTCCATGGGCTCGCTAAGAGTCGGACATGACTGAGCGACTTCACATTCACTTTTCACTTTCATGCATTGGAGAAGGAAATGGCAACCCACTCCAGTGTTCTTGCCTGGAGAATCCCAGGGACGGGGGAGCCTGGTGGGCTGTCATCTCTGGGGTTGCACAGAGTCAGACATGACTGAAGTGACCTAGCAGCAGCATTCCAGGTGTCAGTCAGCACAGTGACTGGCACATAACAAACACCCAATAAATATTTGTTGAGTGAACGAAACAAATGAATGAATATTACTATAGAGTGATGGTCCCTCTTGCCTCAAAAACAGTTCTCTCAGGTTCTACTCAGAGATGTCTCATAATGGGCTTGCTATTTGGTGATTTAGGTTTGGAAAGAGGAAAGAAGGACCCCAGATGCTTTCAGAGGTCAACAGAATAGATTCTGGGTCTTGAAGCCTGGATGCCCATTTCTGTGCTGGGCACATGGAGGGCACTGCACACTTACACAATAAGTGAATGAGACAAGGTTAGAAAGGCTGGAATGTTTCTGCAGATGACAAAGTAGATGAGGCTGGGAGAAGAGTTGCCAGAACCTGCCAAAAAGAGAGTGGGAGAGTTTGATCTCTGCTCCCATGCTCATGAGGTCATTTCACACCTCAGGAAGTAGAGCATTCGACTCCCAGCTAGCCTTCTTCCTGCTGTACTCTGGCCTGAGGTGATTGGCTAATGGCTCAGAAACATACAAAAGGAAGCAGCCAGGGCACCCAGCCATCACTCTGGGCTCCAGGTGCGGTGGGACTGGACGACATTAAGGGTCAGTACCAGGGTATGGAGAGGGAAACCCAGAGTCTTGGAGGAGCCATCTGCAGAACTACCCTCCCTCCAGAAAAGGAACTTACAGGGAGCTTAGGAGCAGGAAAGCTTCCTCCATCTGCTGGACCACTCTTCCACTGGGGCTAGCTGTATCCACGGACTGTCTGGTCTCTGAGGGCAGGGCCCCAGATGGACAGAAGCCTATTGGGAGTCTAAGGAACACAGGTGGGAGTGGTCACACACAGAGGATGTGTAGCCTAAAGAGAAGGGCTTGGGGAGTTTGCCGGACTAGGTTCTGTTGTATTTCATCACTGTGGCTGTTGTGGGGGAGGAGAAGGCCTCAAGAGGAGGAGTGATGCTCGACCTTGAGGAGGGCCCTGAGAGAAGCCTGGGTGATCAGAGGGGTGGGGGAACGTGGAGGGGGAGGTGGACTGTGAGGATGGGTTGGAGGGGGAACCACAGGAGCTCAGGGGAAAGGAGGCAGAGATGATTCCTTAAGAGGAGGCCTGCTGTACCTGAGGAAGAGACTGTAGAGATGGACTGTGAGTCTAGAGGCTTGGGACTGGCAGTCCTCCCTGCAGGCTGGAAACGCAGGGCCTTGAAGATGAAGGCATGAAGCTGCACTGAGGACTGAGGGGACAAGGAGGTGGTGGGAGCCTGCATCTAGGAGGAAGGCGGATGTGAACTAAGGTCACAAATCCAGAAGCCCGAAAAAAATCCTACAATAAAGTCCTAGATGTTTGGTTGATTAAAACTTAGGAAGGATGTTGTGATTATTTGAACTTATTATGGACTCACTGAATTTTGTCAATTAACCCTTGTTCTGGCCAGAGCTAGGTGTTCCATCTTCCAGAGAGATGTGTGCTGTGTGCTTAGTCACTCAGTTGTGCCTGACTCTTTGTGACCCCATGGTCTGTAGCCCGCCAGGCTCCTCTGTCCATGGGGATTCTCCAGAAAAGAATATTACATCAGGAGAAATGACATCCCTACGTTACTCTGTCTTGAGCAAGTCAGAGATCTTGCCATCTCCTGTTGCATCTGTGATTAAGATGATAAAATGTATGCTGCGTGTAAGTGTATCATTGAAGAAGCCATGATGGTTGAAGCAGGATGGAGGCAAAGTTAAGGCAAGCATATAACTCATCATCTAAATGGACTCACTTTTGAAAGAGGAAGATTCAGCTGGTCCTCTGAGAAGCAGACACTGAGAAGGAATTAGGAGGGCAAACGTTTATTGGTGAGGAACAGCTGTGAAAGAAGACAGGAGGAGGAAGTAGGATTGGATAGAAGGAGCTGGGAAACCATCATGCAGACCTGCCAGAGTCTGTCAGTACATCAGGGAGACATAATGACCATTGGAAGGGTTCTGGGTGGGGTGGAGGTGGCTAGGTCCTGTACCGCTGCCTGGCTCAGTTATCATTTGGGACGACTTGGGCTCAAAAGCTGAAGTGGTCTTGAGGATGTAAGAGATGCAGGCTGTCAGTAACCATACTCCTCACAGGGGGACAGCACATCCTTCTGTGAGTGGGCATCTGGGGAGCACGCCTCTGTTTCTGGCTCAGAGAACTGGTATGATTGTACTGGGACCACAGGAGTAAACCAGGACCATCCCTCCAAAACCAGGACATCAGCTATTGTATTTCCAGAGAACTTCTATAGGATTCTGTCTTTGATTCTATCTTATTCTATCCTAGTCCTTTCCTATTAACTTCTTTTTCTGTCTTGAATAAACTAACATGCACTGAGCACTTATTTACATGCCAACCATGAGCTGAGCACTTTATACGAATCCATTATTTACTTCTAACAACCTCACGATATAGTATATTATAATTACTATATATTTATACTTATTTATTATAAAATATCTATATATAATATATAACTATATATTCATATAGTATAGTTATATACTTATATAATTCTAATATACTAATATTATAATATCACCCATTGTACAGGTGAGGGAACTGACCTGTACATAGGAGGTTATGTGGTTTGTATCAAGGTCATACGTCATGTAAGTGGCAGAGCTGGGCCACAGAAGTTTGCTTCCAGGGCTAGAACTCTTAAGCGCTTCACTAGTTGTAGTATTTAGAGCTAGCAGAGACTATTTTTGTGTTTAGTGGCTAAGTCATGTCTGACTTTTTTTTGACCCCAGGCTCTTCTGTCAGTGGGATTTGTCAGAAATACTAGAGTGGGTTGCCATTTCCTCCTCTGGGGGATCTTCCTGACCCAGGGATTGAACCCAAGTCTCTTGTGTCTCCTGCATTAGCAGGCTGATGCTTTACTGCTGAGCCACCTGGGAAGCCCAGTATGGACTACAGAGGTCATCTTATTGAGATCCAGAGAAGTAACAGGACTTTCCCATAGTCATGTCCAAGGTTAGGACTCGTGTCTAGCTCCCTGACTCCTGAGTCAAGATTTTCTTCCCTGTTGCATGTCTCAGACTTGCTTATTAAATTTGTAGATAATAGAAAGTTGGAAGGGAAAATTCTACCAAAAAAAAAAAAAAATACAACAGTGGATCAAAGAGATTTTGACAGGTTAGAATGCTGGTTGAAACCAATAAGATGAAAGTTAATAGAGATGTATGTAAGCTTACATACGTCTCTATTCAGATTTGAAAGCCTCAATTGTACAAGTGCTAGGTGGGGAAGACTTTGTCTTAATGCAATTTATTGGTAACAAGATCAGTCAGAAGTGGCAGAAGGTGAGAACAAGGGGACACAATTTAGGCTGTGTTAATATGATAGCTAAATCCCTAAAGGATGATGCCATCAAGGTTTTGCATTCATTATGTCAGCAAATATGGAAGAGCCAGCAGTGGCCACAGGACTGGAAAAGAGCAATCCTCATTCTAGTTCCCAAGAAGGGTAGTACCAAAGAATGTGGTAGCCATTGGACAATCACACTAATTTCCCACGCTAATAAGGTTATGCTTAAAATCTTCCATGCTAGGCTTCAGCATTATGCTAACCAAGAACTACCAGAGGTCCAAGCTGGGTTTAGAAAAGGAAGAGGAATTAGAGATCAAATTGCTAACATTTGCTGGATTATAGAGAAAGCAAGGGAATTCCAGAAAAACATCTTTCTCTGTTTCATCAACTATGCTAAAACTTTTGACTGTGTGGATCATGACAAACTGTGGAAAGCTCTTAGAGAGATGGGAACACCAGACCATCTTACTTGTCTCCTGAGAAGCCTGTATGAGAGTCAAGAAGCAACAGTTCCATACAGTTAGATCCCTGTATGGAACAAGTGATTGGTTCAGGACTGAGAAAGGAGTAAAACAAGGCTGTCTGCTGTCACCCTGTTTGTTTAACCTATACACTGAGCATATCATGAGAAATTCTGGGATGGATGAGTTACAAGCTGGAATCAAGATAGATGGGAGAAACATCAACAACCTCAGATATGCAGATGATACCACTCTAATGGCAGAAAGTGAAGATGACCTAAAGAGCCTCTTGATGAAGGTGAAGGAGGAGCGTGAAAGAGCTGGCCTAAAACTAAATATTAAAAAGAATTAAGATCATGGAATCTGGCTCCATTACTTCATGGCAAATAAAAGGGGAAAATATGGAAGTAGTGACAGATTTCCTTTTCTTGGGCTCTAAAATCACTGTGGATGGTGACTGCAGCCATGAAATCAGAAGACGATTGCTTCATGGCAGGTAAGTAATGATGAACCTAGACAGTGTGTTGAAAAGCAGAGACATTACTCTACTGACAAAGGTCCGTATAGTCAAGGCTATGGTCTTCCCAGTGGTCATTTTACGGTTGTGAGAGCTGGATCATAAAGAAGGTAGAATGCCAAAGAATTGATGCCTTCGAACTGTGATACTGGAGAAGACTCCTGCAAGTCCCTTGGATGGCAAGGAGATCAAACCAGTCAGTCTTAAGGGAGATCAGCCCTGAACATTCACTGGAAGGACTGATGCTGAAGCTGAAACTCCAGTATTTTGGTCATCTGATGGGAATAGATGACTCCTTGGAAAAGTCCCTGATGCTGGGAAAGATTGAGGGCAGAAGGAGAGAGGGTGTCAGAGAATCAGATGGCTGGATAGCATCACCAATGCAGTGAACATGAACTTGGGCAAACTCCAGGAGATGGTGATAGACCGGGAGGCCTGGCACGCAGCAGTCCATGGGGTTGCAGAAAGTCGGACATGACTGGGCAACTGAACAACAACAACAGATAGCATTCAGGTCACAGGAAGTGAAGATCCTCCCTGCGGACCCCTTTACCCTTGTCTGGGAAGTGGGGTATCGAGCTTTCTTCTGGTCACCATGTTTTAACAAAAATGGAGACTGCTTAGGGTTGAATTGTGCCCCCCCAAAATTTGTTCAAGTCCTGACCTCTAGAATGTATGAATGTGTCCTGACATGGAAATAGGGTCATTGTGGATGTAATTAAGAATCTTAAGACAAAATCATCCTTGGTTTAGAGTGGTCTCTAAATTTAATGACAGGTATCCTTCTAAGGGCAGAGAAGGCAATGGCAACCCACTCCAGTACTCTTGCCTGGAAAATCCCATGGATGGAGGAGCCTGGTGGGCTGCAGTCCATGGGGTTGCTAAGAGTTGGACAGGACTGGGCGACTTCACTTTCACTTTTCACTTTTATGCATTGGAGAAGGAAATGGCAACCCACTCCAGTGTTCTTGCCTGGAGAATCTCAGGGATGCGGGAGCCTGGTGGGCTGCCGTCTATGGGGTCTCACAGAGTCGGACACGACTGAAGCGACTTAGCAGCAGCAGCAGCAGCATCTTTCTAAGGGAAAGGAAAGGAAAATTTGAGAGACAGGCAAGGGAAGAAGGCCGTGTGAGAAGGGAGACAGAGGCTGAAGTAAAGCCACCATATCCAAGAAAGCCCAGGAGTCACCAGGGCTGAAAGAAGCAAGCAAGGATTCTCCCCTACAGCCTTTGGAGAAGTGTGGTCTGGCAGACACCTTGGTTTTGGACTTGTGGCTTCCAAAACAGTGAGGTAATAAATTTGTGTTGTTTTAGGCCACCCTGTTTGTGTAATTTGTTACAACAGACCTAGGAAGTGAACAGAGACTAAGTCAAGAAGAGGCTCTGAGGATGAGCCTTTAACCACATGCGTAAAGAGCACTGAGAAGTCCTGGCCGGAACTAGGGCCACTTAACTGACACTGCTGCTCGCTCAGAATTGCCAGGGTCTGGGCTGGTGAGGCCCCCTGCAGGTCACCCTCAGAAATCCCACAGAGCCAGAGAGTCTCTGGAAGGATGGAGGATGATTAAGTTAGAGAGTTGTAATTGCCAACTTCCCCCAAAGTCTCCTGGGATCCTTCTGCTCTCCCAACCTGTGACCTTTTGACTTGTCATCACCATGAGCAGTGGCAGAGCCCCCCTCCACCCCAGGGCTCAGCAGAGCACATCCAAAGCCTCTCTTAAACCAGCCCCCCCAAATAAAAGAGAGGGGGTCCTTTGCAAGGGACTAGAGTTTCCAGGTAAGGGGATGGGACAGGTGCCTGGGCATTTGGGTAATGGCTTCTTAAAACTTTGCCCTATTTTGGCTTCAGGACATGGTCTTGCCTGGTTTCGATGACCCGACTGATTCATTGAGACAGTGACCATAGAGGGTAAGTAGAGCTTTGGTGGACAGGACAAGGTTAGTTTGGAAAGTGTTGAACTTGGCTGGAAATCTTTCTTATAGGCTAGGATGTCGAGACTGGCGGGGACTAGATGTGTGTGTGTGTGTATGTGTGTGTGTGTGTATGCGTGTGCGCTTGGGGGGGGGGTGTTATTAACACACAGGTGGTAGTTGAAGCTGATAGTTCAGAGCCTGGGGAGGTAAACCCTCCTTAAAGACCCCAAAGTGTGGTCTGTGCACTAGCACTACTGGCCCCTCCTTATTAGATAAAGTGGAATCTTGGGCCCTACCCAGGCCTGGGGCATCACAATCTGCATTTAAATAAGGCCCCAGGGGGTTTCTCTGCATATTATAGCCAGAGAAGCACTGCTCTAGGTCAGTGATTCTCTCTCCATGCTCGTGCTCTTTAAAACCCTCTGTCCCTGGGCTGTGATTCAATTGGTCTGTGGTGTGGCCCAGGCTTGATTATTTTTGGATTGGCCAGAAAGTTCATCTGGGTTTTTCCATAAACTGTTATGAAAAACCTGAATGGACTTTATGGCCAATCCAATATAATTTTTAAACAGTTCCCCAGGTGATTGTCATGTGCAGCCATGGTTGTATAAATTGGTCCTCAAATTTGAATGACACTAGAACTGCATGGAGGGCTGGTCACACAAGTTGCTGGGTCCCACACCCAGAGTTTCTGATTCAGTAGGCCTGGGGTGGGGCTTACAACTTTAAAATTTCCAACAAGTTCCCAGCTCCTGCTGTTGGTCCCAGAATGGTAGTTTGAGAACCACTGGCCAGACTTGAAGCCCAAGAAAATCACCAGTTAGAGGTCAGGAGAGGAAGTAAAGAAAGGGAAGAAAAGGCTTCAGATGTGGGAGGGAAACCAGGGAAGTGGTGTCAACAAAAAAAATTAATAGTCAATCTAAGAAGAGCTTCCCAGGTGGCACAGTGGTAAGGAACCCACCTGCCAATACAGAAGATACAAGAGAGTTGGGTTTGATTCCTGGGTTGGGAAGATCCCTTGGAGAAGGAAATGGAAACCTACTCCAGTATTCTTGTCTGGAAAATCCCATGGACAGAGGAGCCTGGTGGGCTATAGTCCATGGAGTCAGAGTCAGACACAACTGAGCGACTGAGCATGCACACGTGCAATGTAAGAAAGAAATGGAAAATTTTATTTGAGCTGACCTGAGTATTATAACCTGGGAAACATCTCTCAGAGAGCTCTGAGGATTGTTCTGAGGAGAAGAGGGGAGGCCAGTACATGTGCTTTTGGAGAAGGGGGATGTGCAGTCAAGCACACATCTTGGTAGAAGGTTACTGTGACCCGCGAGGACCAGATCTCTTAGTTAACAGTTTCAATGCTTCCTGAGTCTGGGAAGCTGCAAGAAGCTGGGTTCATAAAACTTCCTCTTGAATATGTTGAACTATCTGTGGGCCAGTTCTTTCAGTTTTCATAGAACACTGAGTGTCATGTCTTGCTCTTTGCCCTGCTGTGTTGTGGGTCAGTAACTGCAGTGTCTGGTGACTTGATTCTTGTAGAACTGGATGGTGGACAATGTTCCTTATTGTACAATCACTCTCCTTTCCATCTTAGTTTTGACCAAGGTTTGGGAGGCATGTTGTGACCAATTTGTCCCACGGTGCTGGGAATGCTCATTCCCAGGTCAGGTGAGCATTACATGGATAGGCCACTCAGTGTGCCTGTTAACAGTAGCCCAAGGGCTCTGAAGAATCCCATGGACAGAGGACCCTGGTGGGTTACAGTTCATGGAGTTGCAAAGAGTCAAACACAATTGAGCCACTAATACTTAAGGGCTCTGGACCAGCTGTCTTAGTCTGTGATGGTCCAGGAAATGGTTCCCTCTTGTTGCTTCTTTCCATATCTAGAGTTACACTATGACAATCATTGTTCTTACAGGGGTATATATTTGGTCAATCACTTCAAGTCATCATTAATTTTATCAGAGACTCAGTCACACATTTGCTAAAGAAGGAAACAATCTTATAAAATAGGCAGAATACAAGTAACATAGCTAGGAACATTAATCCTTGGAAGGAAAGTTATGACCAACCTAGATAGCATATTCAAAAGCAGAGACATTACTTTGCCAACAAAGGTCTGTCTAGTCAAGGCTATAGTTTTTCCTGTGGTCATGTATGGATGTGAGAGTTGGACTGTGAAGAAGGTTGAGCGCTGAAGAATTGATGCTTTTGAACTGTGGTGTTGGAGAAGACTCTTGAGAGTCCCTTGGACTGCAAGGAGATCCAACCAGTCCATTTTCAAGGAGATCAGCCCTGGGATTTCTTTGGAAGGAATGATGCTAAAGCTGAAACTCCAGTACTTTGGCCACCTCATGCGAAGAGTTAACTCATTGGAAAAGACTCTGATGCTGGGAGGGATTGGGGGCAGAAGGAGAAGGGGACGACAGAGGATAAGATGGCTGGATGGCATCACTGACTCGATGGACGTGAGTCTGAGTGAACTCCTGGAGTTGATGATGGAAAGGGAGGCCTGGTGTGCTGCGATTCATGGGGTCGCAAAGAGTCAGACACGACTGAGTGACTGAACTGAACTGAACTGAACTGAAGGAAGTATTTAAACTAAGGACGACCACTAGGTGTGGCCCAGTATCTCTCCAGGTTGTCTGACTCAGTTTGTTTTGCACTGGTGCTGGCGGTGGTTTAGTTGCTAAGTCATGTCCGACACTTTGCGACCCCATGGGCTGTATGTAGCCAGCTAGGCTCTTCTGTCCATGGGATTCTCCAGGCACGAATACTGGAGTGGGGTTGCCATTTCTTTTTCCAGGGGATCTTCCCAAACCAGGAGTTGAACCCGAGTCTTCTGCATTGCAGGCAGATTCTTTACCAACTGAGCTATAAGGAAAGTCTTCGTGTTCTGCACTAATTTCTATCTTTAAAGGAAATTGTATATTGGCATTGTACACATAGTTCACCAAAGGTGTCTGCACATACAAGGTGAGTGGTGGGTCATTATGATCCCTTACAGGATTGAGAAGGGAATGTTACCTTCTGAAAAGTTACACGTTTGGTGCCAGAAGAAGAAAACTTACCTTTATGGTTGAGCAGGTATTTCTGCCTTTGGGGAGGTCTGGTAAATGCAGATGCAAATGCACACTAGAGGGAAGTGAGGGGGCCCAAATGGGCAGTGATAAATGTTATGTTAAAATTTTTCTTCTCTTGCCTTAAAATATGAGTTTTTATTTCATCAGTTGGTTCTCCTTAGGGTCTTTTCCCCAGATTATTAAAACCTTACAGATTTATCTCATTCTATTCTTATCTCCCTCTTTGATGAATTCTCATAACACCTCTGATTATCAGCAACCACTACTTGGAAATTTTACATCTGCTCACTCATGCCCACCCTTCTTTGCATTCAGGATAAAGCCCAAACTCCTTAGCTCAGCACACAAGGCCCTGCGGGGTAGGGGTAGGGCCTCTGGCCTCCTTCCTCCCATCTCCCATGGGATCCTTTGCTCCAGGCATCACAACCTACTTGCTGGATCCTCAATTAATTTTGCTGTCTTGTACCTCGCTGCCTCTGCTCAGGAGTCAGGCCTCCTCCTCTTCCTCATTTCACAGCTCTTACTCAGCAAGATTAGATTAGAATTCCCTCAGGGAAGGATTCTCTTTTAATTTATTTTTTATCTTTTTCCACTCTACCCTTGATACCTTCAACTCCTAGCTCAGTTCAAACCTTCCCTCCCTCCCCAAGCCTCCCAAGCCTGCCCTGAATCCCTGAGGCTAGGGTAGCACCCTCTCCCTTCCCCAGGTTCCTACTTTCTGGACATAATACTCATTCCTTCCCTTCACAGTTGTTGATTTAATTATCTGCCTCCTTCACTATATGTGGATTTTCTTTGAATAGAGAACTGAGTCTTTTTTTTTTTTTTTTTGTCCCCTGAGCTCCTTGTACAATGCTGGCACAGAGTAGGCACTGGATACTCATTTATCATGTGAAAAGATACAGGAACTAGTGAGTGAATGGCCATGAATGCAGACACACTTGAGAACCAGGGCCCCTTTCCCCCAGCCCAGGGTATCAACTGACCCTTCCTGGAGGTGGTCTGTTCCTTTCCCAGAAGGGAGATGAAGAAATGTCCTCTGCTCACTGTCCCATGGGAAAGCATTGCTGGTCACTTCCACAATAACCCCAGTAGATCACTGGTGTCTTCATCTCCTTGGTCAGCAGTGTAAACACCTCTCTTCAGGCAATGTCATGGGGAACAAGTGCTCTCTCTTCATGTGGACAATTCTACTTTCTTCATGGAGAGCTAGCAGGTGATGGGCAGAAGGCAGAAGTATCTCTTTCTGGTTCTTGTGTGTCTTCCATGCCCCAAGGACCCAACCCCAGTGAGTTTGAGAGGGAAGCTCAGCCTTCCAGCTCTACCTGGTGCCTGCTCCCTGGGCCCTCCAGGCTCACAGAGTATGGTGGTGAGCCAGCCCTTAACCAGGCAGCCTCCTGATGGGCTCCTTAATGCATCTAACAGAGTACAGTTTTGGAGAGGGGCAGGGTGAAGGGGCTGGGAGAGAATCCCAAGAAGGTCACAGTCCTGCCACACAGCCAGACACTCATTGGTCCTCATGATTCACGTGGCAGCTCTACTCTGTTTGACAAGAGCTTCCACACATTCTCTTTCTTGGTTGGGAGCTCAGAAGGATGGAGAGTGGGAAGTGGTCAGGTCTCCAAGGGTCAGAGGGTCAGAGCACAGGAATAACTTGCTGAGCATCCCATGGTGTGTAAAGGTAGAGTTGGATTTGAACCCAGCCTGGTCCGCCTCCAGCCTCTTCACCCCCCTCAACATGCTGCAGCTAAAATAATGTTAAAATACGTATCAACCATACAGGGTGCAAGTGCAAATTATTCCTTCTGTGGAAGTGCAAAATAGCCAAGTGGTGACGGGAACTTGGCAGGACAGAGTGGGATGAGTCAGGGACAGCTTTCTGAGGTAGAAGAGCTGTTCTGCGGGGCTGAGAGAGGGAGGCACGGCAGGCAGGGAGTGAGGGGGGAGAGCTGTAGGCAGAGGCGGTGGGCACACTGTGTTGCCTCTGCAGTGGTGGGCTGTGGACGGGAGCAAGGAGACAGAGCAGGATGGAGCTGGAGAGGCCTTGTCCTGATTAGCTGTCTCCAGGGCCAGAGCTGTGCACGCATGTTTATGTGCATGTATGTGTGTGTGTATGTGAACTGTGGGATGTGTGCTGTACATTGTGCATGCAATGTATGTTTGTGTATATGTAGGGTCTGGGTGTGTATGTATATGGTATATGTGTGTGTGTGGCGTATATGTATGTATGTTAGTGTGTGTGTATGTGTATGAAGTGTGGGTATATGTGCTATACATGTGTGTATGTGATGTATATGTGTGTGTATATGTGGGGTCTGGGCATGTGTGTCTATAGTATATGTGTGTATATGTATGTATGTTAGTGTGTGTGTATATACGAAGTGTGGGTATATGTGCTATACACGTGTGTATGTGATGAACATGTGCGTATATGTGGGGTCTGGGTGTGTATATGTATAGTATATGTGTGTATGTGGTGTATCTGTGTATTTGAAGTGTGAGTGTATGTGCTATACATGTGTATATGCAATGTATGTGCATGTATATGTGGGCTCTGGGTGTGTATTGTTTGTGTGTATATGGTGTATATGAGTGTCTGTGTGTGAGTGTGTGTGTATGTATATGTCTGGTCTGGTTTTGTATGTGTATGGTATATGTGTAAGTGGTATATGTGTGTATGTGTGTGTGTGTGTGTGGGGTGTGGGTGTATATGAATGTATGTGTGTGTGTATGTGGGGTCTGGGTGTATATGTTTATAGCGTATGTGTGTATATGGTATATATGTGTGTGTGGAGTGTGTGTGCATGTATACATGTGGTCTGGTTTTGTATGTGTATGGTGTGTGTGTAAGTGGTATATGTTTGTGTGTGTATATGTGGGGTACGAGTGTATGTGATGTATGTGTGGATGTATATGCAATGAATGTGTGCGAATGTGTATACATGGGGGTCTGGGCGTGTATGTGCATGAAGTGTGTTTGTATTTGGAACAAGAGTGTGTGGTGTTTGTGGATGGAAGAGAGTCTGGTGTGTGTGTGTGTGTGTGTGTGTGTGTGTGTGTGTGTATGTTCAGGTAGAGTACTAGGCACATCAGAAAATTGCTAACTTCAGGTTTATAATATTCTTTCTTTACTTACCTGTGGATAGTAACCTGGGCTTCCCTGGTGGCATCAACAGTAAAGAATCTGCCTGTGAAGCAGAAGACACAGGAGATATGGGTTCTATCCCTGGGTCTGAAAGATCACCTGGAAGAGGGCATGGCAACCCACTCCAGTGTTCTTGCCTGGAGAATCCCAGGGATGGGGGAGCCTGGTGGGCTGCCGTCTATGGAGTCGCACAGAGTCGGACAGGACTGAAGTGACTTAGCGGCAGCAGCAGGTATAGCTGTATTTAGGAATTTATGGTGCTGCCTTTTTGGTCTTCCAGATCTGTCTTCCATGCTGTTGCAGGCTCTGTCCATGTGGTGGTGTCTGAAGATTTTTAGGAGGCTATGCCCAGGTTTATACTTTCTCAGCTTTAAGCCCAGTAGAAGGAGAACTTTGGACCTATAGTTTCAACACAAAACTCCAAATGAATCTCACTGGCTGGGTTTGGGTCATGGGTCTGTCTCCGAATCAGTCACTGTGGCCTTGAGATAGAAAGCTTTGTTTGGCTGACCAGGTCACACGCTCAGTTCCTATCTGGCGTGTGAGGTTCAGGACTGCTGAAAGTGGACCAGTACCCAGAGCACCTCTGGGATGCTGGTGCCAGAGGGGTCACTAGAGGCTGAGGAGACACAGCCCCTGCCTCTTCCTGTTGATTGAGGGCTTCCCGTTTGTGTGCAGATGGCCTTAACTCAGAGAGGGAATGAAGCTGTGCATGATTACTGTGTATGTCATATCCTGGGCCAGGGGCAGTCCTGAAATGATCTCCTTAATCTTCACAACCTCCTCATGAGTTGGGTACCCGTGCACATTTCTGTGACAGGTGGTGCATCTTGATGGTTAGGAGCACAGGGCTGGGAACCAGACTCCATGGAATAAATTGTGCTCCTTCGTCGTGATCTTGGGCAAGTTACTAATGCTACTGCCTGCACTTTGGTTTTTTCATTCATGAAATGGGGATGTTAATGGGGCCTATCTCAAGGGATGATGAGAGGATTAAACAAAGGCTGTTTGTGGATCACTTAGAATAGTGTCTGCCTTGTAGTTTGCTACTGTTAATATTTTAAATTTATTTTTGATAATACCTATTATTATTCCATGGAATGAGTATTATGTAAATGCATTTTTTGGAAATGTTGCTGTGGAGGAATCGGCAAGAGGAAGGAAGTATGGGGTGTGTCCAGTATACACATCCATAGTTGCAAATAGTTCTCTTGTGACTAATTCATTCATGGGTTTTGGCTCAGACATTTTTGATTGTCACCCACTTAGGACATGAACAACTCTCAAATAATCTGCTGTCTAGGCAATTCTTACCAAGTTATTCCTTCTCTGAAGAACCTGCCGTGGCTGTCTGTTCCTTTTTCTGCTGGGCTCCCTCCGGCATTCAGTTCCCCCATGTGCCTCCTGCCAGGCTTGTGTCATCAAGATTCTCTCACATCTAGCACCAGAATAGACTCTCTGTTACATCCCAGAATAGGGCTCAGGTCTTGTCTTCATCTGGCTCATTCCCATTCCCACCTGTGATGTCCTCCCACCTGTTCTTATGAAAGCCAGGTTCTCACTTTCAAAAGCAGATTCGGAGCTCCTCCATAGAGCATCACCCAGGTGTCCTGGGAAGGACAGAGCTCAGCATTGTGGGCACCACTTGGAATGTGTTCACAAGCTGCCAGGTGATTTTGTAGCATTTTCAGCAGATATTCTTCTCTCATTTAGACAATACGTCTCTTACCCGTGCCCCTCTCCAACCCACAAGAGCAGGGTCCAGGCCTTCTGTTGATTTTAGAGCCTGCTCAACTCTCTGAACCCAGTAGGTGCTGCTCAGGGCACGTGTGAGGAGCTGCTGCAAAGTTGAGGATGCAGGCCCAGAGTCAGATGAGTTTTCCAAGGCCAGAGCTCATCAGGCCTGTCGTCAGAAAGCATATAAAGCAATCAGAAATTGCTTTTTTTGTAGGATAAACAGTGAGGCTTTTGGAAACTATCTTTTTTTTTTCTTGTTCTGCAGGAGCAGAAATTATAGCCTAGAAAAACTGACCCTGACATCACACAGTGGGAACTCAGGGGTGCGGTTGACCCTGCTCCTGGTGCTCCTCTCTGACAGCGTGTCTGGCCACAACCCACCTGCCACCTAGACTCTTGGCAGGGACCACACCTACCTTCTAGGGCTGACTCAGCACACCCCATCTTTCCTCAGTCTCACTAGGAGATGCCAGGGTGTGGTAGGGTGATGGGGCAGTGGTTTCTGGCGAAGGCTTTCGTTAGGTTTCAGCTCTGTAACCCAGTTATGTGCTTTGGGTAACCACTCAACCTCTTTAAACCTCAGTTGTGCATCCAGAAAAGAAAGGGAGCTGATGATAATGGTACCTACCATGTAAGGATGTTGGGTATTGTTGGGTCAACTATATGGAGGGCTGAGCACAGTGCCTGGCAGTAAGGGCTCATCACGTGGACCATTATTATTTTACATATGACTGGACTCAAGGTCATGGGTTCTGGAAAGATCTCAGCTTAGAAATACTCTCTCTGTGGAGCCTCTCACCCTTCTCTATGTGCACAACTTCCCCTGTTCTCCTCAGGGCCTGTGCAGCACATTGTACTTATGTGTACGGACATTTATCACCTGCCTGTGAGCCTGCTTCGCCATGGTCATGTCGGGTCTAAAGAGTAGGAATCTGTTCTTTTCCATTCAGCAAATGCTTGAAATAAATATATTGGAAATGGCATCTCCTGCCCTGTTCCCCTATTTTTAAATTTTAATTTAATATATTCATTTTTTAAAATAGGCACTGCTTTCCCATGGTTCAAACTCCACAGTAAACATACAGTAAAAATCTCCCTTCTTTGCCTTTCCTTCCCCAGAGGCAAACAATGTTATAAGTTTTAAATTGTGTTTCCTTTCAGAACTATTATTTGTATCTGTGTGTATGCAATGATAGGTAAATAGTCTGTCAATATTCCTTTTGTTTCTCCATTATTCTTCTAATTTTATTTTATTTTTTAAGAAACTTTTTATGTTGGAGTATAGCCAATCAACAATGTTGTGATAATTTCAGATGGACAGCAAAGGGACTCAGTCATACATATATGCTCCTCATTTTCTAAAAAATGAATTAATTTTGTTATTGAAGGATAATGGCTTTACAGAATTTTGCTATTTTCTGTCAAACCTCAACATGAATCAGCCATAGAGGAGAGTGAAAAAGTTGGCTTAAAGCTCAACATTCAGAAAACTAAGATCATGGTATCTGGTCCCATCACTTCATGGCAAATAGATGGGGCACAGTGGAAACAGTGGCTGACTTTATTTTTTGGGGCTCCAAAATCACTGTAGATAGTGATTGCAGCCATGAAATTAAAAGACACTGACTCCTTGGAAGGAAAGTTATGACCAACCTAGATAGCATATTGAAAAGCAGAGATATTACTTTGCCAACAAAGGTCTGTCTAGTCAAGGCTATGGTTTTTCCTGTGGTCATGTATGGATGTAAGAGTTGGACTATAAAGAAAGCTGAGCGCTGAAGAATTGATGCTCTTGAACTGTGGTGTTGGAGAAGACTCTTGAGAGTCCCTTGGATGTCAAGGAGATCCAACCAGTCCATCCTAAAGGAGATCAGTGCTGGGTGTTCATTGAAAGGACTGATGTTGAAGCTGAAACTCCAGTACTTTGGCCACCTAATGCAAAGAGCTGACTCATTTGAAAAGACCCTGATACTGGGAAAGATTGAAGGCAGGAGGAGAAGGGGATGACAGAGGATGAGATGGTTAGATGGCATCACCGACTCAATGCACATGGGTTTAAATATACTCTGGCAGTTGGTGATGGACAGGGAGGCCTGGCATGCTGCAGTTCATGGGGTCCCAAAGAGTCAGACATGACTGAGCAACTGAACTGAACTGAACTGATACATATATCGCCTCCCTTTTGAACCTCCCTCCCGTCTCCCTTCCCATCCCACCCCTCTAGGTTGGTACAGAGCCCCTATTTGTGTTTCCTGAGCCACACAGCAAATTCCCATTGGCTATCTATTTTACATATGGTAATTTACATGTGGTAAAAAAAATACATATGGTATTTTACATATGTTGCTCTTTCCATATATCTCACTCTCTCCTCCCCTCTCCCCATGTCTGTAAGTCTATTCTCTATGTCTGTTTCTCTACTGTTGCCCTGTAAGTAAATTCTTCAGTATCATTTTTCTAGATTCCGTATATATGTGTTAGAACATGGTATTTATCTTTCTCTTTCTGACTCACTTCACTCTGTATCATAGGTTCTAGGTTCATACACCTCATCAGAACTGACTCAAATGCGTTCCTTTTTATGGCTGAGTAATGTTCCATTGTGTATATATACCACAACTTCTTTATCCATTCATGTGTTGATGGACATCTAGGTTGCTTCCATATACTAGCTATTGTAAATAGTGCTTCAGTGAACAATGGGATACATGTGTCTCTTTCAATTTTGATTTCCTCAGGGCATATGCATGGAGGAGGCAATGGCACCCCACTCCAGTACTCTTGCCTGGAAAATCCCATGGATGGAGGAGCCTGGTAGGCTGCAGTCCATGGGGTCGCTAAGAGTCGGACACGACTGAATGACCACTTTCACTTTTCACTTTCATGCATTGGAGAAGGAAATGGCAACCCACTCCAGTATTCTTGCCTGGAGAATCCCAGGGATTGGGGAGCCTGTTGGGCTGCCATCTATGGGGTCACACAGAATCGGACACGACTGAAGTGACTTAGCAGCAGCAGCAGGGTATATGCGTAGAAGTGGGATTGCTGGGTCATATGGTGGTTTTATTCCTAGCATTTGGAATCTCCATACCATCTTCCATAGTGGCTGTATCAATTTACATTCCCACCAACAGTGTAAGAGTGTTCTTTTTCCTCCAAACCCTTTCCAGGATTTATTGTTTGTAGACTTTTTGATGAGGGCCATTCTGGTGTGAGGTGATATCTCATTGTGGTTTTGATTTGCATTTCTCTAATAGTGAGTGATGTTGAGCATCTTTTCATGTGTTTGTTAGCCAACTGTATGTCTTCTTTGGAGAAATGTCTGTTTAGGTCTTTTTCCCACTTTTTGATTAGGTTGTATTTCTGTTATTGAGTTGTATGAGCTGCTTGTATATTTTGGAAATTAATCCTTTGTCAGTTGTTTCATTTGCTATTATTTTCTTCCATTCTGAGGATTGTCTTTTCATCCTGCTTATAGTTTCCTTTGCTGTGCAAAAGCTTTTAAGTTTAATCAGGTCCCACTTGTTTATTTTTGTTTTTATTTCCATTACTCTAGTAGGTGGGTCATAGAGGGTCTTGCTTTGATTTGTGTCATCAAGTGTTCTGCCTATGTTTTCCTCTAAGAGTTTTATAGTTTCTGGTCTTACATTTAGGTCTTCAATCCTTTTTGAGTTTATCTTTGTGTATGGTGTTAGGAAGTGTTCTAATTTCATTCTTTTACATGTAGCTGTCCAGTTTTCCCAGCACCATTTATTGAAGAGGCTGTCTTTGCCACATTGTATATTCTTGCCTTCTTTGTCAAAAATAAGGTACCCATAAGTACATGGGTTTATTTCTGGGCTTTCTATCTTGTTCCATTGGTCTATATGTCTGTTTTTGTGCCAGTAGCATACTGTCTTGATGACTGTAGCTTTGTAGTGTAACCTGAAGTCAGGAAGGCTGATTCCTCCAGCTCCATACTTCTTTCTCAAGATTGCTTTGGCTATTCAGGGTCTTTTGTGTTTCCATATGAATTGTGAATTTTTTTGTTCTAGTTCTGTGAAAAATGCAATTGGTAATTTGATAGGGATTGCATTGAATCTGTAGATTGCATTTGGTAGTATAGTCATTTCACAATATTGATTCTCTCCATTCCATATTCTCAACATGGAATATCTCTCCATCTGTTTATGTCATCTTTGATTTCTTTCATCAGTGTCTTATAATTGTCTGTGTACAGTTTTTTTTTTTTTTTTTGTCTCCTTAGGTAAGTTTATTCCTAGATATTTAATTCTTTTTGTTGCAATGGTGAATGGGATTGATTCTTTAATTGCTCTTTCTGATTTTTCATTGTTAGTATATAGAAAAGCAAGTGATTTCTGTGTATTGATTTTGTATCCTGCTGCTGCTGCTAAATTCACTGATTAGCTCTAGTAATTTTCTGATACTATCTTTAGGGTTTTCTATGTACAGTATCATGTCATCTGCAAACAGTGAGAGCTTTACTACTTCTTGTCCAATCTGGATTCCTTTTATTTCTTTTTCTTCTCTGATTGCTGTAGCCAGGACTTCCAGAACTATGTTGAATAATAGTGGTGAAAGTGGACACCCTTGTCTTATCCCTGATGTTAGGGGGAATATTTTCAGTTTTTCACCATTGAAAATAATGTTTGCTGTGAACGTGAAGTCGCTCAGCTGTGTCCAACTCTTTGCGACCCCATGGACTGTAGCCTACCAGGCTCCTCTGTCCATGGGGTTTTCCAGGCAATAGTACTGGAATGGATTGCCATTTCCTTCTCCAAGGGATCTTCCCAACCCAGGGATCAAACCCGGGTCTCCTGCATTGTAGACAGACACTTTACCATCTGAGCCACCATTGAGAATAATGTTTGCTGTAGGCTTCTCATATATGGCCTTTACTATGTTGAGGTAGGTTCCTTCTATGCTCATTTTTTGAAGAGTTTTAATCATAAATAGGTGCTGAATTTTGTCAAAGGCTTTTCCTGAATCTGTTGAGATGATCATATGGTTTTTATCTTTCAATTTGTTAATATGGTATATCACATTGATTGATTTGCATATATGGAAGAATCCTTGCATCCCTGGAATAAACCCAACTTGATCATGGTGCATGAGCTTTTTGATGCATTGCTGAATTCTGTTTGCTAAAATTTTGTTGAGGATTTTTGCATCTGTGTTCGTCAGTGATACTGGCATCTAGTTTTCTTTTTTTGTGTTGTCTTTGTCTGGGTTTGGCATCAGGCTGATGGTGGCCTCGTAGAATGAGTTTGGAAGTGTTCCTTCCTCTGCAATTTTTTGAAAGAGTTTTAGGATAGGCATTAGATTTTCTCTAAATGTTTGATAGAATTCTCTTGTGAAGCCATCTGGTCCTGGGCTTTTGTTTTTTGGGAGATTTTTGATCACAGCTTCAATTTCAGTGCTTGTAATTGGGTTGTTCATAATTTCTATTTCTTACTGGTTCAGTCTTGGAAGATTGAACTTTTCTAAGAATCTGTCCATTTCTTCCAGTTATCTACTTTATTGGCATATAGTTGTCCATAATAGTCTCTTATAATCCTTCTTATTTCTCAATTTTCTGTTGTAACCTCTCCTTTTTCATTTCTAATTTTGTTGATTTGATTCTTCTTTTTCTCTTGATGAGTCTGGCAAAGGGCTTGTCAATTTTGTTTATCTTCTCAAAGAACCAGCTTTTAGTTTCATTAATGTTTACTATTGTTTCTTTCATTTCTTTTTCATTTATTTCTGCTAGCATCTTTATGATTTATTTCCTTCTACTAATTTTGTTTTTTTTTTTTCTTCTTCTTTTTCCAGTTGTTTTAGGTGTAAAGTTAGGATGTCTATTTGATGTTTTTCTTATTTCTTGAGGTAGGATTGTATTTCTATAAACTTCCCTCTTAGAACTGCTTTTGCTGCATCCCATAGGCTTTGAGTTTTTGTGTTTTCATTGTCATTTTTTTAAAGAAATCTTTTAATTTCCCTTTTTATTTCTTCAGTAATCTGTAGTTATTTAGAAACGTGTTGTTTAATCTCCATGTGTTTGTGTTCCTTACAGTTTTTTCTTGTAATTGATTTCTAGTCTCATAGCATTGTGGTTGGACAAGATGCTTGATACAATTTAAATTTTCTTAAATTTACTGAGGCTTGATTTGTGACCCAAGATGTGGTCTATCCTGGAGAATGTTCCATGTGCACTTGAGAAGAAGGTGTATTCTTCTGTATTTGGATGGAATGTCCTAAAGATATCAATGAGATCCATCTCATCTAATGTATCATTTAAGACTTGTGTTTCCTTATTAAATTTCTGTTTTAATGATCTGTCCATTGGTGTGAGTGGGGTGTTAAAGTCTCCTAATATTATTGTGTGACTGTCCATTTCTCCTTTTATGTCTATTAGTGTTTGTCTTATGTATTGAGGTGCTCCTATGTTGGGTGTATAGATATTTACAATTGTTATGTCTTCCTCTTGGATTAACCCCTTGATCCTTATGTAGTGTCCTTCCTTATCACTTGTAATCTTCTTTATTTTAAGGTCTATTTTGTCTGATATAAGGATTGCTACTCCAGCTTTCTTTTGCTTCCAATTGGTATGGAATATATTTTTCCATCCTCTCACTTTCAGTCAATATGTGTCTTGAAGTCTGAAGTGGGTTTCTTGTAGACAGCATATATGTGGGTCTTATTTTTGTATCTATTCAGCCCGTCTGTGACTTTGGTTGGAGCATTTAATCCACTTACATTTAAGGTAATTATTGATATATATATTCCTATTGCCATTTTCTAATTATTTGGGGTTGATTTTGTAGCTCTTTTTTCTTCTATTGTATTTCTTGACTATATAAGTCCATTTAACATTTGTTGTAAAGCTGGTTTGGTGGTACTGGATTCTCTTAACTTTTACTTGTCTGAAAAGTTTTTGATTTCTCCATCAATTTTGAATGAGACCCTTGCTGGGTACAGTAATCTTGGTTGTAGATTTTTCCCTTTCAGTATTTTAAATATATCCTGCCATTCCCTTCTGGCCTGCAGAGTTTCTGCTGAAAGATCAGCTGTTAAGCGTATGGGGTTTCCCTTGTATGTTACTTGTTGTTTTTCCCTTGCTGCTTTTAATATTCTTTCTTTGTGTTTAGTTTGATTAGTATGTGTCTTGAAGTGTTTCTCATTGGATTTATCCTGTTTGGGACTCTTTGTGCTTCTTGAACTTGATTGGCTATTTCCTTTTCCACGTTGGGGAAATTTTCAACTATAATCTCTTCAAAATTTTTCTCATACCCTTTCTTTTTGTATTCTTCTCCTGGGACCCCTGTAATTTGAATGTTGGTGTATTTGATATGGTCCCAGAGGTCTCTGAGACTGTCCTCAGCTCTTTTCATTCTTTTTACTTTATTCTGCTCTTCAGAAGTTATTTCCATCATTTATCTTCCAGCTCACTGATTCATTCTTCTGCTTCAGATATTCTGCTATTGATCCCTTCTAGAGTATTTTTAATTTCAATAATTGTGTTCTTTGTCTCTCTATGCTTATTTAATTCTTCCAGGCCTTTGTTAATTGATTCTTGCATTTTCTCCATTTTGCTTTCAAGGTTTTTGATCATCTTTAGTATAATTATTCTGAATTCTTTTTCAGATAATTTTCCTATTTCCTCTTCATTTATTTGGACTTCTGTGTTTCTAGTTTGTTCCTTCATTCGTGCAGTATTTCTCTGCATTTTCTTTTTTTTTTAAGTTATTGTGTTTGAGGTCTCCTTTTCCTAGGCTTCAAAGAAAGTTGAATTGTTTCCTTGAAGAAGGTTGAATTCTTTCTTGCTTTTGGTTTCTGCCTTCCTCAGGCTGGGTCAGTTTTGTGTGAGCTTCGTATAGGGTGAGATTTGTGCTGAGTTTTTGTTTGTTTGTTTTTCCTCTGATGGGCAACTCCTGTCTGCTGATGATTGGGCTTGTATTTTTGTTATGTTTGTTCTTTAGATGAGGCATCCTGCACAGGGTGCTACTCATGGTTGGGTGATGCTGGGTCTTGTGTTCAAGTGGTTTCCTTTATGTGAGTTCTCAGTATTTGATACTCCCTAGGGTTAGTTTTCTGGTAGTCTAGGGTCTTGGAGTCAGTGCTCCCACTCCAAAGGCTCAGGGTTTGATCTCTGGTCAGGAATGAAGATTCCACAAGTGGTTTGTTATGGCATTAAAGGAGAATAAAACAAATATCCAAAAACAAGAAACCAAAGATGAACCCCAGACAAATGGCAGTTACAAAACCAGGCAAATAATAATTAAAATAATGGAATATACACACAAGCATATATACCCATGAGCAAAGTGAAAATAGTTCAACCAAAATAAAGTACCTTAGGTAGATCTGGCAAACAAAGGAAATCAAAAATTATATTTACCAGTTAAGAAGAAAACTAACTTAAGCACAAACTGGAAAACTGGAAAACTAAAGCAAGGTGCCAAGTGGGGAATAAAGCAATGAAAACAAAACTAGCAAATATGTTGAGAGGAAAGGAAAGAAAGAAAAGAAAGAAAGAATAGATATGCAAAGTTAAATAGAGGTAAATGAAGATTTATATACATTAAAGATAAACTGCAAGGGGAAAGAACAGTAGGAAGGGCAAATGAAGGAATAAATGAAGAAAAATATAATAGGCTTACAAAAATTAAAAATTAAAATTATAAAAAAAGAGAAAAGAGAAAAAAGGGAAGAAGAAAAAAAGGGGGGTGGGGAGGGAAAACTCCACAGAACTGCAAAAGTCCAATATAGAGGCAGAGGTTTATAATAACAATAAAAACGTGACTGAAGAAAAAGAAAAAAAAAGTTTAAAAACTTAATTGGATTTCTTAGTGCCAATAAAATTGACAACTACAACTGAGTGGGGAAAAAAGAAAAAGAAAAAAAAATCCAAAAGATTCTACAGAACAAGTCAGAATATAAGAATAATAAATGTTTTTCTTGAGTCTCTGCTGTCAGAGTCCTCTCCTGCGCTGGGAATCACAGTCCGCCTTACCTCCCTAGGATGCCCTCCAGCACTGTGCTGATCTCTGGACCTGCTGTGGGGGCAGCTCAGATTCTAATCTGGTCCTACTCCTGTGTGTTCTTGCCTCCGATGTCCACAGCTATCAGAGCTAGCGCGTGGCCTTTTATATATTCCATAGACACAGAGTCTGCTTAGTTGATCAAGTGGATTTAATCTGCAGCTTGTACAGCTGGTGGGAAGGTTTTGGGTCTTCTTCTTTAGCCACATTGCCCCTGGGTTTCAATTATGGTTTTATTTTCACCTCTACATGTGGGTCGTTCGCTGGGGTTTAGCTCCTGAGCCTGCCCTGGAGGGCTTGGGTTTGCCCCTGTGAGGGCCAGGTGTGGAAGTGGTGCAGCTGCTTGGGTTGCAGGGGTTCTGGCAGCACCAGGTACTCAGGGGGGTTGGCAGGTAGGGCAGCAGGAAATATAGTGCTCTAGATGGGTATGGCAACCAGTATTGGCCAATATGCTCCAGTATTTTTGCCTGGAGAACCCCGTCTCTGACAGAGAAGCCTGGCAAGCCACAGTCTATAGGGTCGCAAAGAGTCAGACAGGACCGAAGTGACCCTGCACGCATAAACACAAGACCTAATTTTTTTTTTTTTTTGTCTGTGGCAGCTCTACCCCAGTGAAAGCTGAGCGTGAGGGTGGTGCAGCTGCTTGGCTTGCAGGGACCCTGGTGGCGCCAAGTGTGCAGGGACATGGACTGCCTCTGTGGCAGGAATTATGGCCCTATCAGAGCCTCTTGTAGCTGGCGATCAGAAGGCCTCTTTGGCCAGTCTTTCTCCGTAGCTCCATAGATGAAGCGCTTAGAGGGATCCTTTGCTTGGGGTCCTTCTCTGTTGTTCAGTGCATCAGGCACATAGAGGGGGTCCCCCTGGCTGGAGTCCTACTCTGTAGATTGGTGCATCAGTCACTGAAAGGAGCACCCTGGGTGGGGTCCTACTCTGTAGTTCAATGCATTAGGCATTTGATGGGCCAGCCTCTCTGTGGTTTAGCTGCCAATGCTGGTGTGTGGGGAGAGAGAGGCTATGGTGATGGCTCCACCCCCTACACATGACTTAGCAGTATTGCCTTGCTTCTATGGCTGCCTGACTTTCTGCCACAGGCACTTCCCACCACGATCTCCTCCCTCACCTCCCCTCAATCTGTCTTTCCGCAGTCAACAGCAGCCCTCGCCCTGGGATTGCTCCATAATCCCTAAATTCCAGCTCCCAGCCACTGCCCCTTCCAGGAGACCCGTGTTCCTGCCTGGCATATGTATGGCTGTGGCAAGGACTGTCTGATTCTCATTCCATTTAGGCTGCCACAGACCAGCTGTTTCACTCTCAGCCTTAAATGTTTCTCCTCTGACTCAGACAATTGCACCTCCATGGGGATCAGACCCCTGCTTCAGTTCCCCCACCTGCTGAGGGTAGGTCCAGTCCTACTAATACTCCAGTTTCCCCCCCTTGTTCCTTTGTCCTACAGAGTTTTGTGTGGTTCTATATATTCTTTACAAGCTGGAATCAAGATTGTCGGGAGAAATATCAATAACCTCAGATATGCAGATGACACCATCCTTATGGCAGAAAGTGAAGAGGAACTCAAAAGCCTCTTGATGAAGTGAAAGTGGAGAGTGAAAAAGTTGGCTTAAAGCTCAACATTCAGAAAACAAAGGTCATGGCATCCGGTCCCATCACTTCATGGGAAATAGATGGGGAAATAGTGGAAACAGTGTCAGACTTTATACTTTGGGCTCCAAAATCACTACAGATGGTGACTGCAGTCATGAAATGAAAAGACACTTACTCCTTGGAAGGAAAGTTATGACCAACCTAGATAGCATACTCAAAAGCAGAGACATTACTTTGCCAACAAAGTTTCGTCTAGTCAAGGCTATGGTTTTTCCTGTGGCCATGTATGGATGTGAGAGTTGGACTGTGAAGAAGGCTGAGTGCCGAAGAATTGATGCTTTTGAACTGTGGTGTTGGAGAAGACTCTTGAGCGTCCCTTGGACTGCAAGGAGATCCAACCAGTCCATTCTGAAGGAGATCAGCCCTGGGATTTCTTTGGAAGGAATGATGCTAAAGCTGAAACTCCAGTACTTTGGCCACCTCATGCGAAGAGTTAACTCATTGGAAAAGACTCTGATTCTGGGAGGGATTGGGGGCAAGAGGAGAAGGGGACGACAGAGGATGAGATGGCTGGATGGCATCACTGACTCGATGGACGTGAGTCTGAGTGAACTCCGGGAGTTGGTGATGGACAGGGAGGCCTGGTGTGCTGTGATTCATGGGGTCGCAAAGAGTCGGGCACGACTGAGCGACTGATCTGATCTGACATATTCTTTTCCACTGGTCAGGTCCTCCTGTCCACTCTCAGCTGGTGTTCTGTATGCATTTCTGTGTCTGAAGTGTATCTGTAGAGAGAGATGTACTCCATGTCCACCTACTCCTCTACCATCTTGTTCTCCTTGCTCCTTATTTTTGATGACTCATCTTCCCTGGTGGCTCAGGCAGTAAGGAATGCACTGCAATGCTGGAGACCTGGGTTCGATCCCTGGGTTGGGAAGATTCCTTGGAGGAGGACATGGCAACCCCCTCCAGTATTTTTGCCTGGAGAATCCCCATAGACAGAGGAGCCTGGTGGGCTACAGTCCATGGGGTTGCAAAGAGATGGACACGACTGAGCAACTAAGAACACGTCCGTATTGTGGATGTGGTTGTATAGCCCAGGTTCTGGAGCTAGATGGCCTGGGTGCCAGCCCTGGCTCGACTACTTATCACCCATGTCGTCTTGGGCAGGTTACTTAACCTCTCTGTGCCTTGTGTCATCATTTGTAAATTGAGTATGCAGCAGGCACTGTTCCTGAAGGCCTGCTAGGAGGAAATGGGTATAAAGCCTTGAGAATGCTGCTTGCATGGACTGAAGGCGTATGATGGCAGCTATCATTATGGGTTGCTATTCATTCAGTGCTTATCCCAAGCCAGGGTGACTTTACCCTCATGATCTCCTGGACCACCCCACAACCTTGTGAAGCAAGGGCTAAATTCACTGCACCTCAGACTTAGGGCTGGTCTCTGGCACAAAGCCCCAGGTTCCTAGGATAGTAAATGTTATAGGTGAGATTTAAGGCCGAACAGGCAGAGCCTATTCTATCTCTTGAAGCTTCCTGTTTATATCTCCTTCCCAGAGCTATAGTCTACACACAGTAAGTGCTCAGAAAAAGCTTGGGTCTTTCCTCCCCCATATCTTTGTTTGTGTTTGAGAGCATCATTTCTGAGCAGACTCTTCGAGTATCTAGTTGTGTCCTGGTTTGACCCTCAGTTCAGCTCAGGGCCTTATGCTTAGAATCTGCAATTTCTGCCTGGCACATCTCTAAGGGAATCTGCCTCCCAATTATCTTTTTCTTTTCTCCCTCATGTTTATATCAGCAGAAATGAAGGAGAGAAAAACCAGCCTTTAACTAGGATTTTATTACCCATTGACCTCAGCCATCTCCATCTATCTCTCCCGAGCTCTGCCCATTAGTTGTCAGGGCAACGTGGTGTAACTCCTGGCCTGCTACAGTTGGCTGAGTTTAATTCTCCCTGCTGCCCCCGCTGGCTGGGCATGGCCACCCCAAGTACTGGCTTCGGAAGCATTGTCAGGCACAGCCCTGGAAAAGTAAATCAGGAGAATGAGATGTGTTTGAGTGAGCCGGATAGCTGACTAGCTCTTTATTCTCAGAGAGTAATTGCAGTTTTAAGTATGGTTCATGGGTCATTGCTGGAAATCATGAGGTTGAATTTGGTGCAGAATTGTACATGTGAGAATGGCTGACTTTGAAGTTGCTCATTTGGGCCCAAGCTTTGTTCTATTGTATCTTAAACCCCTGTAGCTCCTCTGAACCTGATGTCCTCACCCCAGACCCTCCCCTCTGTCTTCCTCTCCCTGTCTCTGCTTCCTTGGAAGAAGGAGCATCAATTTCCATATTCCCTCCCTCCCTTGGCACATTTTTTTGTTTCCATGCCCAGATGAATTCTCATCAGTTCAGTTCAGTCAGTCAATCGTGTCTGACTCTTTGCAACCCCATGAATTGCAGCACTCCAGGCCTCCCTGTCCATCACCAATTCCTGGAGTTTACTCAAACTCATGTCCATCGAGTTGGTGATGCCATTCAGCCATCTCATCCTCTGTTGTCCCCTTCTCCTCCTGCCCCCAATCCCTCCCAGCATCAGAGTCTTTTCCACTGAGTCAACTCTTTGCATGAGGTGGCCAAAGTATTGGAGTTTCAGCTTTAGCATCAGTCCTTCCAATGAACACTCAGGACTGATCTCATTTAGGATGGACTGGTTGAACCTCCTTGCAGTCCAAGGGACTCTCAAGAGTCTTCTCCAACACCACACTTCAAAAGCATCATGTCCAACTCTTTGCAACCCCATGGACTGTATCCCACCAGGCTCCTCTGTCCATGGAGTGGGTTGCAGTTCCCTTCTCCAGGGATCGAACCCAGGTGTCCTGCACTGCAGGCAGATTCTTTACCATCTGAGCCACAAGGGAAGCCCATGATACCCTAGAGGTATGCTAGGGTACAAAAGCATCAATTCTTCATCACTTCCTCCCAAGTTGCCTATCTTGCCTCTTCCTATTGCCCCTCTCAATCTCTGAAGCACGTTGCTTCCTTCTTTTCCAAAGTTTGAGGATGTTTCCTAATATTTCTTTCTTCACTAGCAGTCCCTCTGCCTTCAGATATGCACAGGCTTTGTCCACCTTTTCATTGGCTTTTTTGTCACTAGAGCCACTTTCTCATTCCACAAGTATTCCTGACACCTGCTGGAAGTCCAGCTCTAAGAAGACAAGGATGAAGCAGACACACTTCCCATCATTGAGGGGCTCCCACTTGGGCACTGGGACAAAAATGTGACCAATAGGTGTGATGCACAGGGTGTGCTTACTGGAATAGCATCAGACACTGTCCCAGAAGAGCAGAGGTGAGGTGGGTGGAAGGACAGATCAATTGAGAAAACTCAACAAGGGCAAGTGGGCTTTGTCATTCAGGACATGGAGACTTTTGCACTGAGTGTGTACTGTCAAGGTCAGGCAACTTCTTATACTGCCACCCTATATCCAGTTCTGCCATCAGGACCTGGAGATGTGACCCAGTTTACTCTGATTCTGTCCATATTTTCTCAAATCTGTGTTCAGTAACTTCATGTTGGTTGCTTGAAATTAGCCACAGTGTGAGTATTTACATCATAAAAATCAGCAAACACTACAAAAACTGAGTTTGTTTCCTTTCTTTCTTTCTTTCTTGAGTCAGTTTACTAGCATACCTCTAGGGCATCATGGGCTTCCCTTGTGGCTCAGATGGTAAAGAATCCGCCTGCAGTGCAGGAGACCTGGGTTCGATCCCTGGAGAAGGGAACTGCAACCCACTCCATGGACAGAGGAGCCTGGTGGGATACAGTCCATGGGGATGCAAAGAGTTGGACATGACTGAGTGACTTTCATTTTCAGGGCATCAAAGACAAAGCAGAATTTTTCTTTGAACTTGAAAGATAGGCAGCAGATTTCTAAGTAATGAAAGTGGGGAGAGGAAAGAGTGAAGGACATTTGGTTGTTTGGGCTTTTTCAGTTGCAAGTGATATAAACTTAATTCAAACTAACTCAAGGGAAAAAGGATGGTATTAGCTCATGTCATAAGGAAGAGGGGGCAGTTGTTGCATGCATGGATGGAACAAGGGGTTCAACTAAGTTATTGAGAATTTCTATCTTTCTTTTAAAAGTGCCTCTCTCTCCATCTCCATCCTCTTTCTCTCTCTCCCTTTTTTCATCTCCATCTCCTTCTCTGTCTTAGCTCTACTTTAAGTCTCACAAGATAAGATGCCCTCTTCCAAATTTTCAATCCATCTGCCAATTGACTCTATATGTAGTCATGTGCCCACCCCTGGACACCTACTCTGTCCAGGAGGATGGATGAGTGCTAATAAAAAACATATCTGTTCTGAAGGGGAAAAGATTACTAAGTAGGGAAAGAACATTAATTTCTCCTAAGATTACAGGCAGTGGGAAGAGGGGGAGAAGTAAAAGGACCTGATTTGTTCAAGGACTGCTGAGATGCCTGGCGTGTTTGACATGCAGGATTCTTCCATGCCTTGTCAAACTTCCAGAAAGGATGACCCACACCTGTGGCTTCAATCTTCTTTCCTCTTGTACCAGCCCTCTGTATTTTGGAGTTCACACCTCTTTATTGAGGCTGATCTCCTGAAAGGACACAGAAAACTCTGGTCCCAAAGCCAGTGGTTTTCTTTACTTTCACTTTCTTGAACTGTGTTATCTGATATTGACCCACACATTGACCAACTTTTTTTCTTTTAAAACTCTTATCTTTATCTTTGGCCGTCACAAAAACACCATCTGCCTGTCTCCTACCTCCTTGAATCTTCTTCTTTGACCACAGCTGTGGTTGGATGTCTTTATCATAACTTGGCCCATTTCTCTTCTCTCCCTATTGTTTTCCTCTGGGCCACTCCTTGTTCCCAGAGCTTAAACCACACTAATAACTTTCATATTTAAAATTCTGGACCTTATCTCTGAGTCTCTAGTTGTAACCCTTTATCAGTCTGTGATACTTCCTTTTAAAGACTTCATGATTACTTAGACTCAAACTGACTCAATCTATTCCCAATATCCTTATAATTTCCCTGCCTCTCTGGATAATGCCCTACTTACAGGTTTCCAGTCATGACAATCTCTGGTGACTGTTTCCTTTTTAGCTTTCCCGCTCCAGCCTTTGACCTCAGACCTACTATTTGTCTTGGTGGGCATACTGAATAATTATACAAAGATTTTTAATTTAATTCCAGTGTGTTTAGACAACATGCTTTGTATAAGTCTAATCTTTTAAAATGTTTTGAGGCCTATCTATGGCCTATAAAATGGTCTGTCTTAGTAATTTTTGTGTGTATGCATTCAAAAAGTGTGTCCTCTGTTGTTGCTTGAAGAGTTCTATAAAAGTCAATTAGGTCAAGTTCATTGATAATATTGTTCAAATTTGTATATCCTTACCAATTATTGAGACAGAGCTGTTAAAATCTTGGACTCTAATTGTAGATTTATCTATTTCTTTTTGCTTTTCTATCATTTTTTTTGCTTTATATATTTTGAAGCTATGTTATCAGGTGCATAAATGTTTAGGCTTGTTAATTCTTGATGAAGTAAATCCTTGTTATTATGAAATGACTGTATTTGCCTCTGGTTATATTATTTGCTCTAAAATATGCTTATGGATATTGTTACTCCAACTTTCTATTAGTTTTAGTATATCTTTTTCCTTAAAATTTTTTTTAAACCTTATTTGTGTATTTAAACGGAGAAGGCAATGGCACCCCACTCCAGTACTCTTGCCTGGAAAATCCCATGGATGGAGGAGCCTGGTAGGCTGCAGTCCATGGGGTCGCTAAGAGTCGGACACGACTCAGCAACTTCACTTTGACTTTTCACTTTCATGCATTGGAGAAGGAAATGGCAACCCACTCCAGTGTTCTTGCCTGGAGAATCTCAGGGATGGGGGAGCCTGGTGGGCTGCCGTCTATGGGGTCGCACAGAGTCGGACAAGACTGAAGTGACTTAGCCGCAGCAGTGTATTTAAATTTAAAATGGTTTTTTTTTTGTTGTTGGTAGTTATGGGTCAGTCTTGATATTTTTATCTGATCTGACAATCTTTGCCTTTTGTTTGAGATTTTCAGCCCATCCACATTTAACATGATTAGTGAAATAGTTTTTCTTTTTTGTCTGGGTTTCATTTCAGATAGTTTCTATTTCTATATCTTCAAGTTAACTATTAATAATATCTTCTTCTGCCACATCTAATCTGCCATTGATCCCATCCAGTATTATTAGTTTTTAAAATCTGAGACATTGATGTTTTTAATCTCTAAAAGTTTTATTTGAGTCTGTTAAACTATCTTCCATACTTAATCTTTTCTTTAGCTATTGAATACATGGAATACTGTTTTAACAACTGTTTTAATGACCCTCTAAGGTAATTCAATTCTGTTTTAGTTCTTGGCCATTTCAATGAACTGTTTTCTCTCATTATTATAAGTCATATTTTCTTGCTTCTTTGCATGCATGGTTATTTTTTATTGGATTTTAGACAATGTAAGTTTTACTTTGTTAAGGTGTTGCTATTTTTATGCTTCTGTAAATATTCTTATTTTTATTTGAGATGCAGTTAAATTACTTGGAAACAGTATTGATCATTCTCGCTTTTAAGATTTGTCAGAAAAAAAAAAAAAAAATCAGAGCATCATTTCCTAGGGCTAACTTTCCTCCCCTACTGAGGTAAGATATTTCTGAGCACTCTACCAAATATTTCATGAATGATGAGTTTTTCAGTCTGACTGGTGGCAACAGGCACCATTTCTGACTCTGTGTGACCACCAAATACTGTCCACTCTAATTTTTGAAAGTCTCTTTTCCTGGCCTCAGATAGTTTCTTCATTGCTGATTAGTACTCTGGTGAACACTCACAGGGAACTTCTGCATATTTCCAGTGGTTTTTTTTTTTTTTTTGCTCTTCTTTCCACTCTGATACTATAAACTCTCACTGCCCTTGTCTCCTGGACTTCCAACTCTGTGTTCTCAACTTACATAGTCCAGCAGACTTTGCCTGTGTTCTCTTGCAGTGTCTATCATTACCTTTTCTTGCTCAGTCTACCCTATAGGTCCTTAGGTGACCTATAGGCAATTTGAAGTAGCATCTCCATAAGATGATCTCTCTCTACATGGTGAAGGTCTTAATGTCCCTCCTCAAGTCTTGGCTACTGCATTTCAAAAATAACTCTGGTTAGAGCCACTCTTTGATTTTATATATTACAAAGAAGAGTGAAAAACTATAGATTAAACAATGCTTATATGAGGCACACTTGGCATGAAATACCGTGTAGGAATTAGACACCATCAATTTCTGCACTTTTGTCATATTATCTCCTTGGCATACTGGCTCTCTATTTAGACTTTAACCCTGTTTGCCAACCTGAGTTAAATTTCTCTTTCCCTGCCAGCCCCTAGCCTTAACCCACATTCAAAACCAGGAGTCTTCAAGAACTCTCCTCATGCATTTCTCTCTCTCTCTCTTTTTTTTTTTTTTGGCTCTTTTATTCGCCAGAAATGAAGCATATTGGTTCAATGTCCTTTAAATAAACTCTCTACTCTGCCTAGCTGACCTCTCAGGGAAATGTTTCCATCCCATACAGAGGGAGATGGAGCAAAACCTTTTCCTTCAGACTTTTCTTAGGCTCAGCAACCCACCTACACACACACAACAAAAAAAAAGGTCAAATAGGGCAGCTTTTCAGTCCTGCTCTTCTGTTACTAAAGCCCCCAGTCAGTGAAAGTAGAACTGAGTGCAGTTGAATCTGCCTGAGTTTGGGGTTATCTCCCAGTGATGGGTTGACCCAGATACCCAGATGATGACAATCTAATTTCTTCTTCCTCTTTTGGGAAAATCACAGCCAAAGGAGAAAGCAGCAGTTCTCAAGAGCTCCACTTTCTATACTAGGTGGGTTTCAGAAGGATGTCTCCATAGAAGGGATGCCAGTTCTTCCAGATCATGTATTTAAAAACATATAGAAGAGAGAACACATCTTTAAAGAAAATTCATAGTAGGTTCCAGACAGTGGCTCCTTCCATCTAGCTGAACATTATAAAATAGACCTCTGGTTTAGCTTGAAACTTATCATTTATTTTCTTGCCCAAGGATCGTCTGCTCAGCTCCCAAGTAAGGCTGAATTTCTCTTTGGTGTTTAAAATCATTCCTTTAGTGTTCTTTTCATTCATTGGAAAATGGATTCTTTTCCCTCCAGAGTTTGAAGGTAAATGCCTGGGTGGGACAGTGATGCGAGGCTGTCAGTTGAGAGGCAATAAGAATTCCAGAGAGGAGCATGAGCTGGATTCAATCAGATATTGATTTTTCAGCCCAGTAAATTGTGGCTGCTTCATAGCAAGGGTAACAAGTACGCTGTGCTTTTCAGAAAGAGATGTGATCAGCTTTTAAACAATAAAGAGGAGCACTGCTGGGCAGAGTGATTCGATTTAAATCCGCATGAAAGCTGGTTGTGAGTTTAAAATAGACAAAGCAACATTAAAAGCCACCACCACACCCAGAACCCCACATCAACAGTAAACAGATAGGGGGATTTAAGCCATCCAAGGTGATGTTTAAAGAAATTGAATTCCATTGAGGATAACAGGCTAGATTTAGCTGAAATATCTCAGTGGCTATGCATTTAGTCATCCCTTTTGTAGGCATGCAGGAAGAATTCAGTACCCAAAAGACCCTCTGATGGGCATCCAGGGACCACTCTGGGCAGGAGTGTGGGTACCTCCTTCTCTTAGGGACCAAACTGGCATAAGGTTTTCTGGCTGGGACTCCTTCCCTCCTGACCCTGTGCCTTGCCTCCTATATCCTAGCTGCTCATTAGTCCCCTCCTCTGCGGGGTTCTCGTGTTGTGTGTCTCAGCTAAAACCTCACTCTTTCTGAGCAGAGGAGCTGGGTCCACACCCTGAGATCTCTATGTGTGATTTTTGCTGCTAGCGATGCTGCTGGGAGAATGTGACTGTGTGCTCCCAGCCCCAGGGCTTAGTTTTGTGTGTTTCATGTTCTATCCATGGATAATGGAGAGCTCTCTCTCTCTCTCTGTGTGCGCCTGCTCAGTCGTGTCCAACTCTTTGCACCCCATGGATTTATAATCCCCATGGGATTATCCAGGCTGGAATACTAGAGTGGGTTGCCATTTCCTACTCCAGAGGATCTTCTTGACACAAGGGTTGAACCCAATCTCTTGCATCTCCTACATTGGCAGGTGGGTTCTTTACCACTGCACCACCTGGGTAGTCCGATGGAGAGCTCTGAGCTTCCCGTTATTTGAGGGTCTAAGACTGCCCTGGAATCACCCCAGTCAAATGCACCTCTGACCACTGCTGGACTGGACAGATGTAGAGGCAGATGGCATATACTCATCATCTCCTAAGATCAAGGCTGATGCAAGGGGTGTGTGGCAGTGCTTCTCTTTCTCAAGCCCAGGAAGGGGCTATTTGTGTGTGGATAAGGTTTTGAGATTTTTTTTTTTCTTTCTTGAAATCCCCTGCCCTTCATCTCTTCTCTCTATTCATACTAGCTCTATGTTGATTGCCTCAAGGAAAGTTTCAGTTCAGCTCAGTTCAGTTGCTCAGTCGTGTCTGACTCTTTGCGACCCCATGAATCACAGCACGCCAGGCCTCCTTGTCCATCACCAACTCCCAGAGTTTACTCAAACTCATGTCCATCGAGTTGGTGATGCCATCCAGCCATCTCATCCTCTGTCGTCCCCTTCTCCTCCTGCCCCCAATCCCTCCCAGCATCAGGGTCTGTTTCAATGAGTCAATTCTTCTCATGAGGTGGTTTAGAGTAGAGTAAAATGCAGATGGCAGCAAAACAGCTCTACTAGGATGTTGTTCTAAAAACTAATTCTTAAAAGGAGAGAATAGACTAAAAAGTCTCTTGAACGAACACAAAGGGAAGAGCTTCTCATCCCCAATCTTAGTCTAGAATTTGTTTCCTCAGGTTGGAGTATAGCGGGGAAAGAGGCTTATGGAGCCAAGGGCTAGAATCAACTTGTTGCCCATGCCTTGGAGAGATGTCTTAACAAAAGCAGCCCCATGGTACAGATGAGATCACTGGTCACATTTAAGGAAGAGGCTCATGCACCACGTGTTGAATAGAAATAGGGAGCTGCACGTCATGAAGGGACACATGGACGGGGCCAATAACCATCTCGCTGCTGACCAATGTGTACAGAAGATCAAGGGCCAATGAGAATCTACCTCTTCAGTATCTTGGCAAGGGGAAAGAAAAGAAAGATAAATATGCCACAGTCTATGTTTGAAATGGGGCTTCCCTCGTAGCTCAGCTGGTAAAGAATCCACTTGCAATGTGGGAGACCACAGTTCAAGTCCTGGGACAGGAAGATCCCATGGAGAAGGGATAGAATACCCACTCCAATACTGTTGGGTTTCCCTAGTGGCTCAGATGGTAAAGAGTCCACCTGCAGTGTAGGAGGCCTGGGTTCGATCCCTGGGTTAGGAAGATTCCCCTGGATGAGGGCATGGCAGCCCATTCTAATATTCTTGGCTGGAGAATCTCCATGGAAAGAGGTCTACAGTCCATGGGGTCACAAAGAGTTGGACATGACTGAGTGACTAGGCACAGCAAATATTTGAAATAGTCGCAGGGCCTGAGGTGTAATTAGAGTTTGAGAGGCCAAGTCCTGTCTCATTACTCTCCCTAGCACATAGGAAGACCACACTTCTAAGCCTCTTGCATTTAAGGCTGGACGAATGACTAGTTCTGACCAATAAGCTGCAAGTGGAGTGACAGGCAACACTTCTGTGCAAAGGCAGCAGAAAACCCCTACGTTACCTTCCAGGTTTTTACTTCTTCCATTGCATGCTGAGATGACAATGTCACGTGACACAGCCTTCCATAGTCTGGGTCCCTGAGTGATCATGTAAAGCACATTCTCCAATTGACCTGTGCTGGTCATGTAGCATAAAAAAGAAATAAGCCAGTGGTGGGTCAAGTCACTGAGATTTCAGGCTTACTTTGTTCCTTGCAGCAAAACCCTACCTGGAACAGTTAGAGATTATGTTGTATCACAGAAAATAGAGTACAATTTTTAATACCCCCAAATTTGTGGACTAGATTTATACTTGCCAGAAGGATATTTGCTATCCGTGCATCTTCTCTGGTCATACTGTAGGTTTTAAACTCTAGGTAAGGGACTATAGAAGTCATCAGTCATGAGTCCCTTCAACCTGGCATGGAGCAAGACAAAGTGCAGGAATGCATCAAGTTAGTACACGTCTTGCCTATGGAAGATAGACAACTAAAATGCCAGTACTTCCTCCTCCGAGACCTTCACCTTCCTCTGATATGATAACTAGAGAAGCAGGTGCAAAGCCAGACAGGCTTAAGAAAAAGCATCTATAATTGCTGAGCCTTGTGCTGGACCTGAGACTCAGAGAGGAGCCAGGAGCTGCCCTTGACCTTCAGTCTAAGGGCCCTGAAGGGGAGCTTGATGCTGTCACAACAGCAGTACAACACACAAAGAGGACCAAGAGTGTTGGGATGAACAGAGAGGAATTGGAGAAAGTGTGTCTTGGAAATGAAATTGTGGAGGGAAGTGATCAGAGCTAATGTTTGCTGATCATTCACAATGAGCACAATGCTTTGCACACAGTATCATATTTAACCTTTGCAATAACTCTGTAAGGCAAATGCTACTGACCCTGTGATATTTCCTGTCTAGAGTCCGGGTGCCTAGATACGATGGGAATGAAGCCGCCTGAGAGTTGTTCCGATCATTCAACCCAGGGGCACATGAAAAATTCATCTCGTAGCTGCTGTATTGGAGGTTCCACCACCACCACCCCCCCCCCCCCCGCCTTAGCTCCCATAACTTCAGAAAGGTCTCAGCTCAGCTTCTGTGGCCAGTTTCTACTTGTCAGCTCATGACCAGTGATGAGCCCTGAGATGGGGAATAGAAAAAGGTGTTCAACCTCCAAAATAGGAAGGTCTGAGAAAGGACCGGAGAAGGCAATGGCACCCCACTCCAGTACTCTTGCCTGGAAAATCCCATGGATGGAGGAGCCTGGTGGGCTACAGTCCATGGGGTCGATAAAGTCAGACACGACTGCGCGACTTCACTTTCACTTTTCACTTTCATGCATTGGAGAAGGAAATGGCAACCCACTCCAGTGTTCTTGCCTGGAGAATCCCAGGGACGGGGGAGCCCGGTGGGCTGCCGTCTATGGGGTCGAACAGAGTCGGACACGACTGAAGTGACTTAGCAGCAGCAGCAGCAGCAGAGAAAGGACCAGACATGAGTGGGGTACTTGCAGTGTATCAGGAATTGTAGAAACGGTATATCTCATTCCAGTTTATAGGTGAGAAGCTTGAGGCTCAGAGTGTGGCAGTGACTTGCTCAGGTTCAAACAGGGAGTGAGAGGCAGTATCAGGATTAGAAACCAGGTTCTCTGATTCCCCCTTGGCCCCCAATCCATGTTCTCTAGTCATGAAGGCCTGTGGGATTCCTTGTGGTGTGAGAATCACTAACCATTGATGCATCTGACCTCAGGAACATCCTTACCAGGGATAAGCAGGTAAGAGTGTATGGATAAGAGATGGTAGCCAGATGGCTATTTCAACTACCCATTCACTCACTGGGCATTTATTAAGGTTCCCCGTAGGTGCCATTCCCTGAGCCAAGGTCTGAAGCTACTGCCAGGAATTGACTAGGTCAGCTCCTGCTGGAGAGGTGACCACAAGCATATTGCAGGAGAGACCCAGGAACTTAATGGGTAGTTTCAGATGAAATGACAGTCTCCTGTCAGGGATCTTGTAGAGCCTAGCCAGGTGGAGGTGAAACAGATGAGGCTGGTGGCTCTGCAATGAGGTGGCCATTTTGAACCCACTCTCACTTCCAGGGTTGAAGATGCCGTGAAACTATGACTCATTCCATGCAGCACCCAGGGCTCAAAGTCACTTTCCTTTCATACCCCAGGGAAAGCTGATGCCTGCTACTCCAGGTCCTCTGCTTCTTCTGCTGGCCCTGGCTTGACCTGGGGCAGCACTGCCAAAGGCTACCTTCTGACCTGGGTGCAGACATCCCTATGGGATCAGTGTGCTTCAAGGGACTAATATTTCTGACTGTAATTGATTCTGTTGCCCAGCTGGCTCCATGGGACCCTCATTAGGGTCTGCAGCAGATTTTCTGGAGTCCCAGAGCTCACCATAGAGGTTAGCTATTCTGAAACTGAGAATTCTGGTAAAACCCTCTCCCTGATTTGCCTCCAACTTTACAGAGGATGCTGGAGGAGACACGCAGACCCAGCCTATGTGAGGGGATGTCCTGGCCTTAGAAGACGCTCCATGCAGAACACAGGCTGCTTCTCTCAGTTTCTTACAGATCCAATGCAAATCCTGGCACAGATTTTTGAGGAACCATGAAATTCAACATTAACTCACAAAGCTGCTATCTGAAAATATAAAGCTGGTACAAATCTGGATGTTTAGAATAGCACTGGGGTCCTGGCCGTACAGTCTCAAGTTCCTATTTGAATTAGACCTCGAAGAGATCTGTGAGACCCTGAACTGTGAGAAAGCCTGATGGGGTTGATCACCTAAGCTGTGTCATCAGCCCAGGTGCCGACTTGATGGGATGGGGCCTGGGTCTGCTGAGACAACCAGGTGGGGGCCAAACCCAAGGCAAAGGACTCGGTTCTGTGACCTTGGTTGGACCATGGCAGCCTGTTTCTCTTCTCCAAAATGTGGACTGAGATATTTGTTAAGCTGCCACTGTTATCACAAAAATAATGTGATGTGATCTTGGACAGCTTCTCCTATGCAAAAATGTTGACAGAATTTTAGGAACTTCCCAGGTGGTGCTGGTGGTAAAGAACCTGACCGCCAATACAGGAGACATAGGAGACACAGATTCGATCCCTGGGTTGGGAAGATCCCCTGGAGAGGGAAATGGCAACCTACTCCTGTGTTCATGCCTGGAAATCCCATGGACAGAGGGGCCTGGGGGACTGCAGTCCATTGGGTTGCAAAGAGACACGACTGAAGCGACTTAGGACGCATGCATGTATAAAGTAACGCAGTGGGATGCACAGGCTCAAAGCTTCTTTCTACTCTGACATCCTAGGATTCTGAGCGGAACTGAAGCTTCAGACCTTCTCTGTTACAGTTTCCGCCCACAAGCTGCCACTGGTGCAGACCCAGACAGAGATCCGGCTGGAAGTCATAAATCTGGGTGGCCGAAGCTGCTGGGGAAATAAACACAGTACCAGCGCTCTTATTTGCATACAGTCATATCTGTTTGCATCTAGCCATCACATTCATTTTCTTGCAGTGGGAAAAAAGGTAGTTTAAGAAGCGCAGTGAGTCTCTAGACCTCGTCTCCCCAACCTGCCCTTTTGTGGGGGTCGGTGTCCACTTGAGTGTGTGCTTCTGTGGCCCCTGCTCTCATGCTATCGATCAGGTCTGAGGCAAAAGTGAGGAGGTCATGACCGGTGGTGCGGTGGTAGTGGGGGCGGGGTGGGGTGAGAAGGACCCGGATGCAGGCTGCTCAGAGGGGAAGCCGGTGGGAACTGCGCCAGTGAAACTCAGTGGAGGGGTAGCCCCAAGGGAGAGGTGCTGTCTGCCAAGCTGAATGAAGTTCCTCCGCTGGTACTAAATATTTCCTTCCCTTGGTTATTTGTCATGGAGAGATCTCAGCGGGTCATTTTGTGTTACCACTTAGCCATCAATTAGCAAAAGTCTACCCCTTTGGGTCGTTTCTCATAAATCAATCCCCCCACTTCCCTCATTATTTGGTTGTTTTCTTTTAACAGCCTCTCCTGCGCTGTAATTTATGGATCCCTATCATCCAAGGGCAAGCATCACGCTTGCTCTGAATCCTGGGAAAGACTTTTGTGGAATTTTAAAGGACCAGTGAAAGAAAATGGTACAAGTGAGGAATACTTTGTGAGATGAAACCTTTCTGAATTATGGTTATATTCTTTTTCTTCGCTGCTGCAACCTATCAACGCAAGGGGCAAAGAGCTCTGGGGTGGAAGTGGGCGAGTTCCTGCACTGGGCATGCTTTGCATTTTCCAACTTGAATCTCACTGTGTTGTTTCCTCTTCATATTTATTACCACTTAACGTTCATTTACATTCCCTCTCTGTCCACAGTGATCAGAGCAACACCTCCCAAATTATCATCATTTGCAAGTTTCATTAACATGCTGTTTACTCTGCTTCTTTTAGATCATTAATAAAGATGACCCCCATGTACCTCCCCTCCCCCCTCAATGCCATACATTTCCATTTGTCATCATCCTTTGTTTGCAGACTTCAAGCCAGTTTTAAATTTATGTGGCAGCACTCCTTACTAAGCCAATTTGAATTAATTTTGAGTGTAACACTTTATACCACTATATCAAATGCTTTTCTTATGGCTGCATGCATTCCATCAATAGCAGTCCCACCATTTTTCTATTTGGTATTCAGGTTGAAAGCTCTCAATTCTGCCTGGCATTTTAGTTTTTTAAGTCACTGTATCCTCTGTACTGACTAGGGACTTTCTCTTAATTTTTCGCTTATTTTGAAATGATTGATGTTACGAAAGAAAGGATTTGGAGAGCTATTTATGGCAATCGATAGCTTTCATCTTTCTTCCCCACATCTGCTATTGTGGTTGAGTAAGTAATTTTGGTGAAATCCCTTCACATTCCAGGATGCAAAACCTTCTGTTTTGAAGGCTATGGATTTCCCAAATATTCCTTCCCCTTGCTTGAAACCATCTGAATGATTTTTTAACCTGTGTACACATTTTGAAGATATTTTACGTGCCTGGTATATCATAGGTTTTCAAGGATTTTTTTTCAAGGGGGTGTTGGTGAAATGAATAGAATACATAAATCTATCAGTCATTCATACTTTCCCCTAATCTGCAACCTTTCCTCATTCTGTGAAGTAGTGAACAGGTTAAAAACAGACAAGGAAGATAGGTATACTATTGTCATTCATTCATCTCTTCTAAATATATTTATTGAGATCAGACTCTGTTCTAGGCTCTGAGACTATTACAACGAACAGAAAGAATCTTTTTCCTTCTACACAATTGAGCAAATGTGGGCAATGGCACCCCACTCCAGTACTCTTGCCTGGAAAATCCCATGGACAGAGGAGCCTGGTAGGCTGCAGTCCATGGGGTCACTAAGAGACGGACACGACTGAGCGACCTCACTTTCACTTTTCACTTTCATGCGTTGGAGAAGGAAATGGCAACCTACTCCATTACTCTTGCCTGGAGAGTCCCAGGGACGGGGGAGCCTGGTGGGCTGCCGTCTATGGGGTCGCACAGAGCCGGACACGATTGAAGCGACTTAGCAGCAGCAGAAGCTGATACAGACGTATTATCAGATTTAGATGAGTGCTATGAAGAAAAATAGAGACTGAGATTTTGTAACATTCAGAAGCTGTATTTTGTGTGATTGATCTATTTTTCGGCTCTGAATGTTGTTATCTGGGAAGATGTACAATTTCTACAAGCTTCATGGGCAGAAATAATGACTACCAAAGAACTTAGAATTTCATTATAACAAGTGGCTAGCCATGCCCTATTTAAGACCTATGGTGTGTGCATCTAAAGACATGTCCGTGCTGGGCCAGAATTTTGACTTTGATAGCTCCAGGGACCCTCCCCATACAGGTGTCTGTGACAGGATCCGAGGAATGTTATCATTCTGAATTTTATGAATCTGGGCGAAGAATTGGTGGAGAACATTCAATTCACCCTATGAACTGCACCAGGAACAGATTACCAAGCGATCAACTAGATATGAAGAGGCCACATGCAAGAGGCCACAGTATTCAGACCCAGCAAAGAACATGCAGGCATGAGTCTGCAGGAGATCTGCAGTGGCTGAGGACAGAGGTGCTGGGAGGACCTCAACTTCTTTCCCAGTCCAGAGTTACTCTCTGGGCCACCACTAACAGGGATCATTGTCCTTAAGTGAGGCCACTTATGCAGTAAATTTCATGATGGCTCTTTATTGTTTTTAGGTTCATCCTTTCCTCCCCTATTTATTTCATTTTATTTTCATTTATATTCTTTTGTGGAAAAATGATTATTCCAAAATGCCAAAATGACTAGGTCATTTTCATATTGGAAACTCTAAGATGGTGCTTCTCCACCCGCAGACTCAGTTACAAATGCTGAGCCCAGTTCTCACAACCTCCTGGTCTTCTGCCTTCCCAGCTGTCAAGTCTTATGGCCTGCCCCTTCCTACCGCTCTGATCTTGAAGTCTAAGAGGACCAAATTACCCATGCCCCTTTATTGCATTAGATTATGTCCTACCTCTCTGTCTTCCCAGTGTTCCTTCTGGGTGGGATGTCCTCCTCCCTCCTCTTTACCTTCCAACTTCTGTTTAGCCCTTAGACTTGTCTTAGGTGCCACTTCTTCCAAGGATCAGGCTGGGGGAGTCGGGGTGGTATCTTACTTCAGCAGCCTGGACATCTCCCTAGCCTCACTCTTACACTTTGCTGGTGGGATTCCAGCATCACAGGAACAATGTCTTAGTAGTTTTGAATCTGTATCACCTAGCACAGTCCTAGGCACAGAGCAGGTATTCAGGAAATATTTGTTAAACTGAATTGCAGATGGAAGGAAATGAGGCATTATCAGTCCCATTTTGCTGTTGAGGAGACTGAGGAAGGTGAAGACCTGCTGGACAGGTGGGTGGCGTGACTGAGATTATCTAGGAAGAGCTGGGGTGAGGCTGGCATCAGAGGGCAAGGTGATGGGCACCTCACTCCGCTGATCTGGACCGATTTCCTAGGTGATTTCAAAGCACTGTGAAATTTCAGCGCTCAGCCAAGTCTGTTGCCCACAGGCATACTTTTTGTTCAAAATACTTCTGATTTGCAACTAATGATTTTTGGTGGTTATCACAGTCATCAGATGGCCTATTTTTGTTGGTGCAGTTTATTCTTTCCATGAAAGTTCTTATTCATTTTCAAGTTAAATAAGATCTGACTTTTATCCCCATAGGAACTTATATTTCAAACTCCTGATTTGAGCAGGATTTTGGTTTGAGTTTGGGTTTGATTCATCTCTTTGATTAAAGGCTTATCTTCTAAATAACATGTCTTAATAGTTACTCTTTCCCTTTCTAGACCTTCTAAATTTAGATAAATGAGACCAATTATCGCTTCCAGAATGTTCAGTTTATACTCTGGTCCTAGAATTTGGTCTCTAAGAGATGTTGATTTTCTTCCTGTGGGATCACTTAAATTCTGCATTTTCTCAGTTGCTGTCCTTACCCGAAGGGGAAAGACTGTGGGAGGAGCCTGTTGGCTGCTGATTCACCAGGAGCTGTAAAAGGATGGGCATTTGGCCTCCTGAGAGCTTGGGCATGACCCACAGGGACCTCATTATCTGTGAACAGAGGGCTGTCCTGCAGCAAGTCAGCTGGTGCATGAACAAGTCCACTTAGAGCATCGTGTTTGTGGACACCCAGGTAAGGAAGAGGAACCTCTGAAGATGTGCTGTGGTGACATGTAACCTGCAAGGAAAGGTTTTTTTTTTTTTTTTCCAATTCCTTTTCTTCTTTGTCATTTCCAAAGATGATCTTCAATTTATGATGGGAAGATATGGAATATCATTCATGCATTACTTCAGTATATATTTAGTAAGTACTTCATGTGGGCCAGATATCAAGCCATACTTTGTATATGGGGTGGGCAGGAGATGTGTCCCTGTTCTGACCTTGCAATCAGAATGGGGAGGAGGGTTTGCTGCTAGCTGTCAGGGGTGAGGGGGACAGACTGTTATACTCAACGATTTTTGATTATACTCAATTTATACTCGATTTTTGGTATATATGTACCATAGATTCCTTATCCATTTCACCTATCAATGGACATCTAGGTTGGTTCCATGTCCTAGCTGTTCTAAATAGCAATGAACATTGGGGTATATGTGTCTTTTTCAATTTTGCTTTCTTTAGGGTATATGCCTAGTAGTGGGATTTCTGTTTGTTTTTTTTTTTTTTTAAGTTGCTCAGTTGTGTCTGACTCTTCGTGACCCCATGGACTATTCAGTCTATGGAATTCTCCAGGCCAGAATACTGCAGTGGGTAGCCTTTCCCTTCTCCAGGGGATCTTCCCAACCCAGGGATTGAACCCAGGTCTCCTGCATTGCGGGCAGATTGTTTACCAGCTGAGCCACAAGGGAAGCCCAAGAATAGTGGAGTGGGTAGCCTATCCCTTCTCCAGAGGATCTTCCTGACCCAGGTATCTGACTGGGGTCTCCTGCCTTGCAGGGCAATTCTCTAGGTTGTTTCCATGTCCTAGGTATTGTAAATAGTGCTGCAATGAACATTGGGGTACATGTATCTTTTTCAATTTTATTTTCCTCAGGGTATATGCCTATTAGTGGGATTACTGGGTCATATGGTAGTTTTACTCCTAGTTTTTAAAGGAATCTCCATACTATCTTCCATAGTGGCTATATCAATTTACATTCCCACAAAATCTAATTCTCTTTTGCTGCTAAGAGAACTTTTCCCCTCAGGGTCTCAGAGCTTGGCACTCTGAAACCCTCTAAAGGGTTGCACAGCCTGGGAACTGCTTCCAATATTATAAAATCTGGAATTGGGGAGAAGGAACTAAGGGGTTTCTTTCCTCAGATGTCTGCCTACCTCTTTCACTGAATTCCAGTCCTGTCAACCCTGACTTTTTCAGACCTTCCTGTCAAAATGTGAACTTGGAACTGGCTCCCCAGGGCCCCTGTAGACAAAATCCATCTGGAGACGACATAGCATAAGATATGACCCACCCTCCCCCATCCAAGTCCTGTTGAATCTGTGATTGTTGTGATGTTGCAGGGCTGGAAGTTTCCTTGGCTTGATCCACAGACATGAGGCTCACTAGCACTAGGGTAAACAGCTTTACAAGAGTAGTAACCTTTTATCTGCTTAGAAGTAGAATCATCAGGGGGGCCTAGAAATCTGCACTGACTTGCAAATGAGGTGGGGGTGATTACAGTGTAAGCACAGACTAGCTCTGCTCAGAGAAGAAGCTTTTAGCTGGGATCCTTGGGCTGATCCCAGCTTTAGAGGGTTTCTGAGTGCCATCCAATTGCACGTGAATTTTCTTTTTGTAAGTATGAGCATATGTGCATTTTTTTTTTTTTTTAAGAGGGTCTGTGGTTTTTATCATATTCCTGTAAGGGTGCAGAGTCTGGAGTGCAGGGGACTTGATTCCATTCCTTGCTTCCTCTTTTTGTCAGCTAGGTTGGAGGGAGTCAATGGGGCTCTGTCTTCATCTCTGATGGGCTGTTCTGAAGTCAGAATGAGAAACATAGGTAAACAATAAGGTTTGCAAACCGCAGGCTACTATGTGAGCCCACCCCTTTCCCTTCTGCCTTCCCCCTTCCCCTTATCTCCCTGCTTCCTGGTTGATTTCTAACTGTCCTTTAAGACCCTCTTCCAGGAGCACTTCCAAAAAGCCTTACCCTGGGTAAGGAGCCCCTGTCTGTGCTCCATCACTGACCTCTAATAAGATACACTTTGCTCTGTGGCCATCACTGACTTACTGCCCTGGGTACTGACCTCGTACCCAGATGGCACACTCCTTGGAGGACACAGATGGCAACCTGGTTGTTTTCTCTGCCTGGCACAGTGTAGTTGTACTGTAATTTTGTTCAACTGATAAAATGTTAGTTAATTTATTTCTAAATCCTGCCTTAATGAGCTAACTACGAATCATTTTTATCTATTCATCCAAGGCAGACTCAGCTCCTTTCACTATGTTTAAATGGAAGTGATAAAATGGAATCCTTTAAGAGCATCTTAGTACTGTCTATTCGGTTGGCCTTCTAGCAAATTAGTCTGAATTAATGAGGGCTCATCTCCCTCTGTGGAGAGAAGGAGGGCACAGGCAGTTGCTTGCTGCGGTGTCTGACCAGGCTCTGTGCCCGCCACAGTGATTCCATCCTCACTGCCAAAGCAGCTCACGCCTCTCCAGCCTGTCATCTGTGACACGTGCTGCCCATCAAGATGGATAGATCTGGGGCCAGGAGCCATACAATAGGAGAAAGTGGCCTCGCTGGCCTCGCCCAGGCAGCACTTGACTGGAGCATCAGGCTGTCCCCAGGCTGGCTCCCCAGTGGTCCTCCTCTCTTTTTCTTTGCTACTTGCTGGCAGGTTATTCCCAGGAGCTGTGAAGTTCCATCTTCTGAGGCTCTTCCTGCTGGTCTCTCCAGGGCTTTCCTCTATTTTATCTCCTGCTTCTGTCCTAGGAAGTGCCCACATTTTCCATCCCGTCTGCTTTTATTTCTATGACTGGAAGGGGAAAAGGAATTATGTGCTTCCCGCTGGCTCCAGCTCAGCTGGTATCAGACATTGCGTAGACTGATGCGATCTTACCAAGGAGGAAATTATTAACAGGGCGAGGCTAATTTTCTAATTCACACCTGGAAAGTGAATCCGATGGCGCTGGCACAGATCTTTAATGAAATAACATTGTTTAAGAAGTTTCCAGAGAAATTCATCACTAATTGATTTTTGAACTGTGGGAAAAGATAACAGAGAGATGAGATATGAGCCTCTGTCTGGCCTGCCTTCCCCGCAAGCTTTTTGTTCCCTTAGTTTTTCTTTCTCATGGAAAATCAATCCCAGCGGCTTCCTGAATTGGCACTGCGGATGGTAGGGCCCACAGAAAGGCCCCCATTTGGATGTAATATTTTCTTTCTGTTTCAGTTTTCTTGTGTTTGGACTCTGCTGTGAGGTCTTGGTGAAAACCATAGGCTTCCACAGTGGAGCTGGGAGATTCTTTGTGACTCAAGTCAAAAGCATTGAGTGGGAGAGAAGGACTTGGGAGCAGGTTGGGTGTCCTTGGAAGTGGCAGTTTTGTAGCGGGGACAGCACCGGGGCACAGTCCTCCCTTTATCCCCAGGGGCCTCCCAGACTCTCTCCATCCTTAAATAGGCATCATATCTATCTATCTATATATATATATGATCTTTTTTTTTTGTTCATCATGCAGCATGTGGGATATTAGTTTCCCAACCAGGGATCGAACACCACCCCCGCCCCTCCACACCTCCAACCCCTTACCCCTGCGCTGGAAGCACATATTCTTAACCACTGGATCACCAGGGAAGTCCCAACATATATATTCATGTTATAGTCATATATATGAACATATATTCATATACTCATATTTCATATATGAGAGGTACTGCTGACATTTCCTGGTCTTCCATTAAGCATTAATAAAAAGAACCTTAAGATTTTGTTTACATAAATTGATCTGAAACATGTGATTCCATTAAACACTGAATGCCAGAAATGCAAAGCCAGCTCCATAAGTAGCCCAGCCCCTCTCCACACAAGTTGCCTCACTTTGCTATCCCTTCTCTGTTTAAAATTTTAGAGTTCTGCCACTGAGCCTTAGGCTCCTGGACTGACCAGAGAAGCTGGCTTCTGGTCTTTTCATCTTCCTGCTGATGTACTCTATGAATTTGTCTTTTTAGAAATTTTGAGGACTAGTGGGGGCCTAGATCTCAGGAGGAATAGTTGGCTTAAAGGACCTTATTCCAAATCTGGCTTGTGAATGTATTAAGGTAGGTAGATTGGACTTGAGGTGCCCTCCATAAAAGCAGTCAGTAGTCTTTGCCAGGCCCTCACACTGGGGATGAAACAGAATGCAATTTTGCCCTCAAAGAACTCACAGCTAGTGAGATGGAAGCACATGATGATGAGGCTCAGAATATTATGAAATCCATAAAGAAGGTTTCTCATTCAGTCTTGGGAGTGCCCAGGAGGACTTCCTGACAGGGACTGTAGGGACTGAGCCTGGGAGAGGGAGACAGCTATGGGTAACACTCTTTAACTCTTCCCCTCACAGAGCCTCGTGCATCCCTTACTGGCTACTACTCTAGCCTTTGATAGGAAAAACAATATCCTGTTTATCAAGGAAGTATTCTTTGCATGATTTTTCTGCCCTTGTTGTCAATGTATATTAACTCTATTCAGTTCCCATACCCCATAGAAACTCCCATCTTAGCTCTTACTCGGGATCTGCTGAGCTAGTTCTCAGCATGGTGTTGATTATAATAACAGTCCCAAAGTTTCCATTAAAAAATTTCCTAAAGGGTTTAATACAAGGGAAAGGGACTTCAGACCCAGAGGCAGGTGGATGGGGGAGGCACTGTTGGTGTGAACATTTCTTTTGCTCTTCAAATAATGTTTTAGAGAACCACCAACCCTGGCTCCTGAAAGGTTGGCTTTTCTGGGTGGTTTGGATGGTTGGGGTGTGGAAGTGGGGCTGGGGAGCCCTGTCTGGTCCATGAAGGCCAGTGTGGAAGTCTTGTTCTGCCAAGGTGACTCATGGTGACTGAGCTGGGAGCACTAGATTCAATGTTCATTTCTGCCACTATCTATTTGGGTCAAGGTCTTGTCCCCTCAGTCCTTATCTCTGTAAATTGCAAGGGTAGCTCAACAATTCTGGGAATGTCTGAAATGGATGTATACTCACCATATTAGTCAAGGTTCTCTGGAGAAACAGAACCAATAGAAGACTATATATATATATATATATATACACACACACTGGGGTTGACTCATGCAATTATGAAGGCCAAGAAGTCCTACCACCTACTGTCTGCAGGCTGGAGGACCAATAAAGCCTATGGTGTAATTCAAGTTGAGTCTGAAGGCCTGAGTACTTGGAGCTCTGATGTCTGAGAGCACGAAAAGACGGACATCTCAGATCAAGAAGAGAGAGAGGGACTTCCCTGGTGGTCCAGTGGTTAAGAATCTGCTTGCCAGTGCAGGGTACACAGTTTAATATCTGGTCCGGGAAGATTCCACATGCTGCAGGGCAACTAAGTCGCGGGCCACATCTTCTGAGCCCACACTCTAGAGCCTGTGTGGGGCAACTGCTGAGCCTGTGAGGTACTACTGAAGCCTCTGCCTTTGTTTCATTTGCTCCATGAGTGGATTGGCCACACTGATGAGGGCAAATCTTCTTATTCAGTCTACTGAATCAAATGTTAATCTCTTCCAGGAACACTTTCATAGACACACTCAAGAATAATGTTTACTAGTTATGAGGGCTTCCCTTAGGCCAGACAAGTTGACACATAAAATTAACTCTCATGCTCATTCATCCTTTGTTGAGAAATTTATAGAAACCCATTGGCATCCTCCCAGAAGGAACATTTTATTAAGGCTATACCCATACCTTTTAGCTTAGTTTGTGAAAATAATCATTGTGTTTATGTCAATAACACTCTGAAATTGTATAGGATTTTTCTAGTTCAAAGTGTTTTTACACCCATGGTCACTTTGGGTCTCCAAGTCATCTCTATGAGGTTGCATATATTGAATACTTACTGCATGTACTTTAGATACTTCACCCCATTTAACCCTCTCAACAATTCTGTAAGGCAAATACTATTATTATCTAAGCATCTCAGATGAGGAGTCTGAAGGTCAGAAATGTAGAGTGCTTTGCCTGAGGTCGCACAGCTAGTCTAAGTCTGTGGGGGAGAGTTCAGTTCTATAGCAGTAGTGTGCCCACTTGCGTCTTTGAGCCTCAATTATGCTAGTGACCTCTGAGCTGGGCATGCATTTTTGCTATGCAATGACAAGAGGGTAGGTGGGCTGCTGAGCTTTTAGCTCTGGACACCCCATAATACCAGAATGTCACAGCAAAATTCCTTTGTGTTTCAGCCACAGGACAGCATATCCTTGCAGCACTGGATGAGCCTGAGGAACATGAGATGCTGTTAATTGGAGCAGGTAGCTCAGGGTCTGAACTTGGGAGACAGCAAGAAGAGAGAAAATAAGACAAGTTGTGTAATTAAGTGGAGAACAGAACAAGGAATGAAACTTTTAGAGCATTGGAGAGAGGTCTGAATATTTGAGAGGATGGTTTTAGAGGCAACTAAAGCACCGAGGAGTCATAAGGAAGAGAAGGAGAAAATGATTGTAGCGTCTTAACCAGCATAAGAGGAAACTGCGGGGGACTTAGTCAGTGTTCAAACATTTGGAAGGTGATGGCAAGCTCTTGTAGAATTCCACTGAAGACAACATACAGAGGACTCTGGTTAAATAGGGCTCTGCAGCAAGTGGGAGTTTGGTTAGCCTCTAGGGAGGATTTCTTGGATGCAAGGTGTTTCTAACACTGTAACAGATGTAGTCAAGCTACTTGTAGGATAGCTGTCAAGCCACTTGGGCACCCAGCCCTCTTGGACACCCTTTCCTATTTTTGGAGAATTTCTCACCTCTGAATCTATGCCTCTCCAAGAGAGAAGCCAGAAATGGGCTTTCCCAGCTTCTCTTGAGCAGAGTACAGGCTTAAGGTCCTTCCAAATAGATGAACCCGTGTCAGGCTTCAGTTAGGAAGCCAGTGATGCTAGAGAGTAGATGTCCAAAGGAGTCCACTCTGATCAGGGAAAAAGTAGAGCCATTCAGCATCCAGAGATGGATATGGCAGAGACTGGTGGAAACACATGGTATGCAGTAGCGTTGCTGGGACATGTGGTTTCTGTGCCAGTGGGGATGCTGGCGGGACCCTATGGGGATAATGTGGAGGGTGGCATGATTGGTCTATTGTTCCTGGCTTTGGGACCTCCCAGAGATGCTAATGGAGAAGGCAATGGCATCCCACTCCAGTACTCTTGCCTGGAAAATCCTATGGATGGAGGAGCCAGGAAGGCTGCAGTTCATGGGGTCGCTGAGGGTCAGACACGACTGAGCGACTTCACTTTCACTTTTCACTGTTATGTATTGGAGAAGGAAATGGCAACCCACTCCAGTGTTCTTGCCTGGAGAATCCCAGGGATGGAGGAGCCTGGTGGGCTGCCGTCTATGGGATCACACAGAGTCGGACACGACTGAAGTGACTTAGCAGCAGCAGAGATGCTAAAAGCTAGCAGTACCCTTTCATAAATGTCTTTTTCACTTAAATCAGCTAGGGAGAGTTCTTTTGTTTGCAACTAAGAACCTTAACTGGTATAACAGGTTACTGAGTGAACTTTTAGAAATAGGAAAAATGCTCAGCTGTCTACTCAGCACGATCAGGATTTGTATCAGTTAAGGTTCTTGGTTGCGAACAACGGGAACCAACTCTGGGCATTTTGAGCAGAAAACAAATCTATTGAAGGTTCTGAGATTCAACAGGAGGCTAGAGAACCAGCTTTCAATATGGACAGGAACTAGTGCTTTAGTTAAGAACTCTGCTAAAACAAGAAACAGTCTTTGCTGCTCCAGAATACCACTTGACCTGCCATTAGACACCAGGAATGAGACACCCCTGTGGCTGCCAGCAATAAACCTGACTGTCTTAGAGCCATATACCACTTACTCCAGCTTCTGAATAGGAGAATCTAACCATCTGAGCTTCCAGAGAATAGAGGCAGACAGAATCTTCACCCTGTGGACTTCTGAAGTGAGAGGCTGGGCACGGTGCTCCACCAGTATTAGACACAAAGCAGCATTACCTCAAAGAGAAGGGGCATTCAATACATAGATGTCCACATCCAGACACACATCCTTGACTCCTGCTGCCGTGGGGTGTTGAGCTGCAAGAGATAAATGGAATACAAATGCCTAGCAGATGACAGGTTTTCATGCTGCACAAGTCAATGAAGGGACAAAAACTCATTTCTTTTTCATCAGTTTCATTGTTTATTTGCATACTATATCCCTTTTATTGCAGTCTATTTCTTTTGCCTAATTCTAAAGCAACTGCCAGGACAATAGAATTGGGTGCTTTAAGATATATTTCTCCATCCATCCATCCATCCATCCTCCAGCAAGCATTTCCTAAGCACCTTCTCTGGGCATGCCCCAGACAGGCTCTAGTGATGCAGAAATGAATCAATAAGGCAGTTTCCACTTTAAGAGCTCAGTGAATGGGTGAGTTGCTATATAATGGGCAATTACAGTACAAGTTGTGTTAGTTTCTTTTTGTTGTTGTTGCTGTGTAACAAATTACCCCAGATTCAGTGGCATAAAGGTAGCTCACAGTTTCACAGATCAGAAGTCCAGCAAGGCTGAAATCAAGGAGTTGGCTGGACTCAGTTCTTATCTGGGGGCTCTGAGGGTAAATCCACTTCTGAGCTCATCTTCATTGTAGGCAGAATTCAGCTCCTTGAGGTTGTAGAACTGGAGTCCTTATTCCAATGTTGGCTGTCAGCTGGAGACTGCTCTTAGCAACTAGAGCTGCTCCTCAGTCCGTGCCACAGGCCCCCTCCATTTGGGCAATGGAGAACCTCCTTGGGGTTGAGTTCTCTCATGCTTTAATCTCTCTGACTTCCTCTTTTCTGGCCAGTTGAAGAGAACTCTGCTTTTAAAGGGCTCTTGTAATTAGGTTAGGACTACCTGATTAATCTTCCTACTTTAAGGTCAATGGTATAGTGTACAAAATACAGCATTATGGGAATAAAATCCATCATACTCACTGTCCCAGAGACTATGCAGGGTGTGTACATGGACAGCTGAGTGGGTAGGAAACCTTAGGGGACATCTTAGAATCTGATCTACTACACTATGTGACATGTGCAAAGTATGGAGGTGTACACAAGGAGTGGTGGGAGTACAAAGGAGGCATACTGATCCTACCTTTTGAGGTGCGATAAGAAGTCAGGGAAGTCTTTGTGCAGGGGTATCATCTGCATTATATTAAAGGTTGAGAAAGACTTAGTTCTGCAACGTGAGGATCATCTATCTATAGGACCAGTCTAGCTAGTGAGGCTGGGGTTATGACACAGCACAGTATATTTGGAAATAGAAAGTTTGGGGCTGCCCAGGTGGTGGTAGTGGCAAAGAACCCACCTGCCAATGCAGGAGACCTAAGAGACGTGGGTTCGATCTCTGGGTCAGGAAGACCTCCCTGGAGAAGAGAACGGCAACCTGTTCCAGTATTCTTGCCTGGAAATCCCATGGATAGAAGAGCCTGGCGGCTGCAGTCCATGGGGTCACACAGAGTCAGACATGACTAAAGCAACTTAGCACTCACACATGCACCGGGCTGCTAGAGAGTAAATTTTAGGGGAAGGAGTGGTCAGACAAAGACATGGTGAAGCCCAGAAGGGTTAAGTCAAAGAGGACTTTACCATCCCAACCTATGGGAGTTAGATCTGTGGGCTCAGCCTGGAATTTCCGATTTGGGGTGGGTCCTAAGAATTTACATTTCTAACAAGTTCCCAAGTGATGCTGGTCCTGCTGGCTGGGACCACACTTTGAGAGATCTCCTCTGGAAAATGAATGTAGAAGAGTAAGACCGTGTGCCTGAAGGGGGCCCTGGCTTGAGTCTAATAGGAGTTATTAAGGCTCTGGCCAGGCTCAAGCAGGGTCGTCAGGGTGGAAATAGCATGGAGTGGATGCGATTTTGGGAAAGACGTAGGATGTAGCACTGGGGTGTGGGTGTACAAGGCAGGACAGCTTTAGGGTGACCAGCCATGACAGACCTGCGAGAGACCTCAGCCACTGATTAGTCCAGACTTCTCATTCCTCTGATGGACAGAGTGAGGCCCAAGAGATCAAATGACACCTTCAAAATCACAGACTTGGTGTCAGCAGCAAAACATGGGGCTCAGATTCTGGGGTATCCAGGACACAGCATTTGTAAGTTAATTTGAAAAGAAGGAAACAATATAAAAACAAGGCAGCCCCCAGCCCTCCCACAAACTACTTGTCAGTTTCATCTCTGCAGCTCCCAGCTTCCCCTGCCCATTCCTTGGGCAAGCCTGCTGCAGCCTGTGTACAAGAGCAACAGCGTCCCCTCCCTGGACAGTGACCTGTAAGGGCTCCTAAAAGAGAGGTCAACCTTATCAAAGGTGTTTTAAGTCCCCTAACCCATCTCCTTTCAGCCCCCAGCTCTCGGTTGTGGAAGAATTTTCATGGCTGAGAGAACCTGCTTGTGACAAATCTGCTGAAGCGTGGAGACAAGATTGGGAAATTAGAGGATGCTCTTGGATTTCCAAAGGGACAGATACGGAACGTGGACATTCCTTTTCACATACACAGACGTCAGTGCACACACGCCTGCGAGGGAGATCAATTCTAACCCCCAAAGACCCCTTTGTCTCACTGAAGCGCTTATTAAATGAATCTGTGTTTTCCACCGGCAGCCCAGAGTCATCTAGAAAGGGAACACAATGCGATGTCAGTCAGTATTTGTTACTGTCAGAGCCTTGCTCACAGTCTGCCTGGCGTTTATTGTCTTTTTGGGGCCCGTTTTATCCATTTTCTGTGGGCAAAGTCATTAATCTTCCTCCAGGCTCGGGTGCTGTGTATCCCTGACAGCCAGGGTTCCAGCTTCTTGGGCGGCTGAGTAGGGGCACCTCCTGGCCTTGTGGTGCCCGAGCTTTGATTAGAAAGAGTGAGGAGCGAGTGGAGCCATAAAAAAGACCGAGAGGGGAGGGGTGCCAACGTCTGGGGTCCCAGGAGGAACAGGGGATCTGTGGAAAAGGTCACTCTGTTTTTGAATCATCTCCAGTGCACCCTGACACCAAAATACGCTTAGTCTTATGCAGAGTCACTTGATAAAGAGGCTAATGAAGTGGAAAGATGTCAGCAGAACTAAGCGGGCCAGGCTCTGGGGGATACGCCATGATTCACCCTTTCGTTTCCATGGAAACCAGAGAGGCTTGGCTTCTTTCTTCCTTTCCTTCCTTTTGGAATGTCTTTCCTTGGTAACCTTGACCCTTTCACATTGGCAGCCAGAGATAAGGAATTCCATTTTGCCTTATCTGGTCATGGTTGGCTGGTAGACACTGATGGGTCTGCGATGGGGGCGGGGTACTGGCCAGGGGCTCTGGCGTGCCTTAATTCAAATGCATGAAGTGGAGGGTGGGAGGGGATAGAAAAAGAACACAGTTAATTAAGGTTGATATTGCAGAGAAGGTTGTTTTCTGAATAATAAATTCTATGGGCTTCAAAAACAAGTGCAATTAAAGGAGTGCAAAAAGGAGAGACAGTTGAAGGGCAGAGGAGGACCACTTTGGTCAGAGGATGTTTTTGGAGGGTTGGGGTGAGGGATAGAGGCTACATCTAAGGAGCCCTCACTATGCTAGGATCTTGATACACAGAACCAACACTGTGTTCAATGATAGCTTGTGATATTACTGTCCTTACAAGCACACTTTGCTTTGAGCAGTGAGGTCATTTGTGGCCTCAGCTAATGGGGAACGGCTTTGAAATTGATCCAGACAGGAAAGTTGCCTTTGGATTATTATCAAGGAGAAGAATTTTTCTTCAATTTGGGTTCAGAAATGTTGCTTCTCGGCAGATGCCTTCCCCAGACATGTTGTATATCACTTTTCAGTTCAAATGCCCACTATACTCTTATGTTTTCTGTGTCTTCTGATTAAATTATTCCAATTAGAGTTTTTATTTTTTCTAGATACTCAGGACTAGAATTGGTAGGTCATATGGTAGTTCTGGGCTTCCCTGGAAGCTCAGATGGTAAAGAATCTGCTGGAGACCTGGGTTAAATCTCTGGGTCTGGAAAGCGCCCTGGAGAAGGGAATGACAACCCACATCAGTATTCTTGCCTGGAGAATCCCATGGACAGAGGAGCCTGGTGGGCTACTGTCCATTGGGTCTCAAAGAGTAGGACAAGACTGAGAGACTTTCACTTTCACAGTAGTTCTATTTTAAATTTTTAAAGGAACTTCTATACTGTTTTTCCCCCAGAAAGGGCTAGCAGAGTTATGCCAAGAGAATGCACTGGTCATAGCAAGGACCCTCTTCCAACAACACAAGCGATGACTCTACACATGGATGGACATCACCAGATGGTCAATACCGAAATCAGATTGAGTATATTATTTGCAGCTAAAGATGGAGAAGCTCTATAAAGTCAGCAAAAACAAGACCAGGAGCTATCTGTGGCTCAGATCATGAACTCCTTATTGCCAAATTCAGACTTAAATTGAAGAAAGTAGGGAAAACCACTAGACCATTCAGGGATGACCTAAATCAAATCCCTTATGATTATACAGTAGAAGTGAGAAACAGATTCAAGGGATTAGATCTGATAGAGTGCCTAAAGAAATATGGACTGAGGTTTGTGACATTGTATAGGAGGCAGTGATCAAGACCATCCCCAAGAAAAAGAAGTGCAAAAAGGCAAAATGGTTGTCTGAGGAGGCCTTATGAATAGCTGAGAAAAGAAAAGAAGCTGAAGGCAAAGGAGAAAAGGAAAGATATACCCATCTGAATGCAGAGTTCCAAAGAATAGCAAGGAAAGATAACAAAGCCTTCCTCAGTGATCAGTGCAAAGAGATAGAGGAAAATAATAGATGGGAAAGACTAGAGATCTCGTCAAGAAAATTAGAGGTACCAAGGGAACATTTCATGCAAAGATGGGCACAATAAAGGACAGAAATGGTATGGACCTAACAGAAGCAGAAGATATTAAGAAAAGAAGGTAAGAATAAACAGAACTATATAGAAAAGATCTTAATGACCCAGATAACCACCATGGTGTGATCACTAACCTAGAGCCAGACATCCTGGAGTGCAAAGTCAAGTGGGTCTTAGGAAGCATCACTATGAACGAAGCTAGTGGAGGTGATGGAATTCCAGTTGAACTATTTCAAATCCTGAAAGATGATGCTGTGAAAGTGCTGCACTCAATATGCCAGCAAATTTGGAAAACTCAGCAGTGGCCACAGGACTGGAAAAGTCAGTTTTCATTCCAATCTCAAAGAAGGGCAATGTCAAAGAATGCTCAAATTATCTCACAATTGCTTTCATCTCACAAACTAGCAAAGTAATGCTCAAAATTCTCCAATACAGGCTTCAACAGTATGTGAACTGAGAACTTCCAGATTTTCAAGCTGGATTTAGAAAAGGCAGAGGAATCAGAGATGAAATTACCAACATCCATTGGATCATAGAAAAATCGAGAGAATTCCAGATAAACATCTACTTCTGTTTCACTGACTATGCCAAAGCCTTTGACTGTGTGGTTCACAGCAAACTATGGACAATTTTTGAAGAGATGGGAGTACCAGACCACTTTACCTGCCTTGTGAGGAACCTGTGTGCAGGCCAAAAAGCAGCAGTTAGAACCAGACATGGAACAACAGACTGGTTCTAAATTGGAAAAGGAATACATCAAGGCTGTATATTTTCATCCTGCTTATTTAACTTATATGCAGAAATAATGCATGTGAAATGCCAGGTTGGACGAAGCACAAGCTGGAATCAAGATTGCTTGGAGAAATACCAATAACCTCAGATATGCAGATGACACCATCCTTATGGCAGAAAGAAAAGAGAAACTAAAGAACTTATTGATGAAAGTGAAAGAGGAGAGTGAAAAAGCTGGCTTAAAACTCAACATTCAAAAAACTAAGATCATGGCATCTGGTCCCATCGCTTCATGGTAAACAGATGGGGAAACAATGGAAACAGTGAAAGACTTTATTTGCTTGGGCTCCAAAATCACTGCGGATGATGACTGCAACCATGAAATTAAAAAACACTTGCTCCTTGGAAGAAAAGTTATGACAAACCTAGACAGTGTATTCAGTTCAGTTCAGTTCAGTCGCTCAGTCCTGTCCGACTCTTTGCGACCCCAAGAATCGCAGCACGCCAGGCCTCCCTGTCCATCATCAACTCCCAGAGTTCACTCAGACTCACATCCATCGAGTCAGTGATGCCTTCCAGCCATCTCATCCTCTGTCATCCCTTTCTCCTCCTGCCCCTAATCCCTCCCAGCATCAGAATCTTTTCCAATGAGTCAACTCTTCACATGAGGTGGCCAAACTATTGGAGTTTCAGCTTTAGCATCATCACTTCCAAAGAAATCCTAGGGCTGATCTCCTTCAGAATGGACTGGTTGGATCTCCTTGAAGTCCAAGGGACTCTCAAGAGTCTTCTCCAACAGACAGTGTATTAAATTATTAAAAAGCAGAAACATCATTTTGCCATCAAAGGTCTGTCTAGTCAAAGGTATGATATTTCCAGTAGTCATGTATGAATCTAAGAGTTGGACCACAAAGAAAGCTTAGCACCGAAGAACTGATGCTTCTGAACTGTGGTGCTGGGGAAGACTCTTGAGAGTTCTTTGGACAGTGAGGAGATCCAACCAGTCCATTCTAAAGGTGATCAGTCCTGGGTGTTCATTGGAAGGACTGATGCTGAGGCTGAAACTTCAATACATTGGCCACCTCATACGAAGAGTTGGCTCATTGGAAAAGACCCTGATGCTGGGAAGGATTGGGGGCAGGAGCAGAAGGGAACGACAGAGGATGATATGGATGGAAGGCATCACTGACTCCATGGACGTGAGTCTGAGTGAACTCTGGGAGTTGATGATGGACAGGGAGGCCTGGCGTGCTGCGATTCATGGGGTTGCAAAGAGTCGGACACGACTGAGCGACTGAGCTGAACTGAACTGAACTGTTTGTTTTTCCTTTTATTTCTTTTGCCCTGGAAGACTGATCTAAGAAAATATTGTTATAATTTATGTCAAAGAATGTTTTGCCTATATCCTGTTCTAGGAATTTTATTGTGTTATGTCTTACATGTAGGTCTTCAAACCATTTTGAGTTTATTTCTGTATATGATGCGAAGGAATGTTCTAATTTCATTGTTTTATATGAGGCTGTCCAGATTTCCCAACGTTCAAGAGATTATCTTTTCTCTATTGTATATTCTTGCCTCTTTTTTCATAGATTATTTGATGGTAGGTATGTAGCTTTATTTCTGGCCCCTCTGTTCTGTTCCATTGATCCATGTATCTGTTTTCGTGTCAGTACTGCACTCTTTTGATTACTGTAGCTTTGTAGTGTAGTTTGAAGCCTGGAAAGATTATATCTTCAGTTTTGTTCTTTTTTCTCAGGATTGTTTTGGCAACTGTGGGTATTTTGTGATTCCATATGAATTTTGGGATTAGTTGTTCTAATTCTGTGAAAAATGTTATGGGTATTTTGATAGGGGTTGCATTAAATCTGTAGATTGCTTAGGCAGTATGGCCTGGAGTAAATTACTGATTGAGAAAAATTTACTTGCCCCTGGCCAAGCAAACCCCACCTCCAAGCAGCAGTGGCTGCACGGGCACAGGAGGGCCTAGAGGAGATATTCCACGTTCAAGGCCAGAAGGGGCTGTGGTGAGGAGATACCCCTCATCCAAGGTAAGGAGCAGCGGCTGTGCTTTGCTGGAGCAGCCGTGAAGAGATACCCCACGTCCAAGGTAAGAGAAACCCAAGTAAGATGGTAGGTGTTGCAAGAGGGCATCAGAGGGCAGACACACTGAAAGTATACTCACAGAAAACTAGTCAATCTAATCACACTAGGACCACAGGCATGTCTAACTCAATGAAACTAAGCCATGCCCTTGGGGCCATGAAAGATGGGTGGAGAGGTCTGACAGAATGTGGTCCACTGGAGAAGGGAATGGCAAACCACTTCAGTATTCTTGCCTTGAGAACCCCATGAACAGTATGAAAAGGCAAAATGACAGGATACTGAAAGAGGAACTCCACAGGTCGGTAGATGCCCAATATGCTACTGGAGATCAGTGGAGAAATAACTCCAGAAAGAATGAAGGGATGGAGCCAAAGCAAAAACAATACCCAGTAATGGATGTGACTGGTGATAGAAGCAAGGTCCGATGCTGTAAAGAGCAATATTGCATAGGAACCTGGAATGTCAGGTCCATGTATCAAGGCAAATTGGAAGTGGTCAAACAGGAGATGGCAAGAGTGAACGTCAACATTCTAGGAATCAGCGAACTAAAATGGACTGGAAAGGGTGAATTTAACTCAGATGACCATTATATCTACTACTGCAGGCAGGGATCCCTCAGAAGAAATGGAGTAGCCATCATGGTCAACAAAAGAGTTCAAAATGCAGTACTTGGATGCAATCTCAAAAACAAAAGAATGATCTCTGTTCATTTCCAAGGCAAACCATTCAATATCACAGTAATCCAAGTCTATGCCCCAACCAGTAATGCTGAAGAAGCTGAAGTTGAACGGTTCTATGAAGACCTCCAAGACCTTTTAGAACTAACACCCAAAAAAGATGTCCTTTTCGTTATAGGGGACTGGAATGCAAAAATAGGAAGTCAAGAAACACCTGGAGTAACAGGCACATTTGACCTTGGAATACGGAATGAAGCAGGGCAAAGACTAATAGAGTTTTGCCAAGAAAATGCACTGGTCATAGCAAACACCCTCTTCCAACAACACAGGAGAAGACTCTACATCTGGACATCACCAGATGGTCAACACTGAAATCAGATTGATTATATTCTTTGCAGACAAAGATGGAGAAGCTCTATACAGCTCTATACAAAAACAAGACTGGGAGCTGATTGTGGCTCAGATAATGAGCTCCTTACTGCCAAATTCAGACTTAAATTGAAGAAAATCGGGAAAACCACTAGACCATTCAGGTATGACCTAAATCAAATCCCTTATGATTATACAGTGGAAGTGAAAAATAGATTTAAGGGCCTAGATCTGATAGATAGAGTGCCTGATGAACTATGGAATGAGGTTCATGACATTGTACAGGAGACAGGGATCAAGACCATTCCCATGGAAAAGAAATGCAAAAAAGCAAAATGGTTGTCTGGGGAGGGTTTACAAATAGCTGTGAAAAGAAAAGAAGTGAAAAGCAAAGGAGAAAAGGAAAGATATACCCATCTGAATGCAGAGTTCCAACGAATAGCAAGAAGAGATAAGAAAGCCTTCCTCAGCGATCAATGCAAAGAAATAGAGGAAAACAACAGAATGGGAAATACTAGAGATCTCTTCAAGAAAATTAGAGATACCAAGGGAACATTTCATGCAAAGATGGGCTCGATAAAGGACAAAAATTGTATGGACCTAACAGAAGCAGAAAATACTAAGAAGAGGTGGCAAGAATACACAGAAGAACTGTACAAAAAAGATCTTCACGACCCAGATAATCACGATGGTGTGATCACTCACCTAGAGCCAGACATCCTGGAATGTGAATCAAGTGGGCCTTAGAAAGCATCACTATGAACAAAGCTAGTGGAGGTGATAGAATTCCAGTTGAACTATTTCAAATCCTGAAAGATGATGCTGTGAAAGTGCTGCACTCAATATGCCAGCTAATTTGGAAAACTCAGCAGTGGCCACAGGACTGGAAAAGGTCAGTTTTCATTCCAATCCCAAAGAAAGGCAATGCCAAAGAATGCTCAAACTACTGCACAATTGCACTCATCTCACATGCTAGTAAAGTAATGCTCAAAATTCTCCAAGCCAGGCATCAGCAATATGTGAACCGTGAACCTCCAGATGTTCAAGCTGGTTTTAGAATAAGGCAGAGGAAGCAGAGTCCAAATTGCCAGCATCCACTGGATCATGGAAAAAGCAAGAGAGTTCCAGAAAAGCATCTATTTCTGCTTTATTGACTATGCCAAAGCCTTTGACTGTGTGAATCACAATAAACTGTGGAAAATTCTGAAAGAGATGGGAATACCAGACCACCTGACTTGCATCTTGAGAAATTTGTATGTAGGTCAGGAAGCAACAGTTAGAACTGGACATGGAACAACAGACTGGTTCCAAATAGGAAAAGGAGTACGCCAAGGCTGTATATTGTCACTCCGCTTATTTAACTCATATGCAGAGTACATCATGAGAAACGCTGGGCTGGAAGAAGCACAAGTGGAATCAAGATTACCAGGAGAAATATAAATTACCTCAGATATGCAGATGACAGCACCCTTATGGCAGAAAGTGAAGAGGAACTAAAAAGCCTCTTGATGAAGGTGAAAGAGGAGAGTGAAAAAGTTGGCTTAAAACTCAACATTCAGAAAACGAAGATCATGGAATCCGGTCCCATCACTTCATGGGAAATAGATGGGGAAACAGTGGAAACAGTGTCAGACTTTATTTTTTTGGGCTCCCAAATCACTGCAGATGGTGACTGCAGCCATGAAATTAAAAGACGTTTACACTTGGATGAAAAATTATGACCAACTTAGATAGCATATTGAAAAGCAGAAACATTATTTTGCCAACAAAGGTCCATCTAGTCAAGGCTATGGTTTTTCCTGTGGTCATGTATGAATGTGAGAGTTGGACTGTGAAGAAAGCTGAGTGCCAAAGAATTGATGCTTTTGAGCTGTGGTGTTGGAGAAGACTCTTGAGAGTCCCTTGGACTGCAAGGAGATCCAACCGGTCCATTCTGAAGGAGATCAGCCCTGGGATTTCTTTGGAAGGACTGATGCTAAAGCTGAAACTCCAGTACTTTGGCCACCTCACCCGAGGAGTTGACTCATTGGAAAAGACTCTGAAGCTGGGAGGTATTGGGGGCAGGAGTAGAAGGGGACGACAGAGCATTTGATGGCTGGATGGCATCACTGACTCGATAGATGTGAGTCTGAGTGAACTCTGGGAGTTGGTGATGGACAGGGAGGCCTGGCGTGCTGTGATTCATGGGGTCACAAAAAGTTGGACCCGACTGAGCTAATGAACTGAGCTTAACTGGCCCATCAAAGCTTGGTTATTTTTGATCTTTGGGTTGATCATCCATTCTTGGATCAGATAATGGGTGCGTGGCTGAATACATGTGGTACTAACCTGACTCCTTACCCATCCCCTCAATGGCAGCTATGGATTGGGATAAATTCTTAGCGAAAGAGATACTGTGTTATGCTACTCCAAATGCCTTTGTTATAAGACCTCTATCTTGACCTCTAATGTAAAACCTCAGGGAAGAAACGTATATTTTAAAAAATTATTATTATAAAGATAAAAATTGTAACATGTCTTCTTCCTTTATAATATGACCCTTATTTTTTTATAATTGGGAATCTGGAAATGTATTCACAGGTGTGTGCAAGAACTGGAAGATCTCAAACTTGGTTGGCTACCAAGGAGGAAGTGCTCCATGGTTGGATAATATAGGTTTACAGAATTCTTCTAATCCATTCTTCATCATTATGGATGATGATCTAAGATGATCTTAGGGGCTGAGGTAAATTTATTGGGAAAAATAGTGGAGGGTGTGATGCTCCCTCTTCCATATCATTGAGCTATGGCTTAGGGGAATATTGGAAGCAGAAGAGCTTTTGCTTAGCTTCACATAGATTGTGGACAGAGATTTCTTGTGTATGATTCATCAGTAAAGGATTGGCCAGATCAGTCATGCTACACATATAATGAAGTACAATGCAGCTATATAAGATCATGAGGAAACTCTGGAATGATATTAAAGCTTTCCCAGATCTATTATTAAGTTAAAAAAAAAACCAAGAGCAGAGCAGTGTGAATATTACATTTGACTTCTATTAGAAAAAGGAGAAAAATATATTTTCATGTATGCTTGTAATTACATAAAGGAACTCAGGAAACACACACAATACATAATAATAAAAGTAAATTACTGATAGAAGGATGGAGTAAGAATTGAATGAATGCATTGAAAGACTGAAAGGGAGATTATGAACCTTAATTTTTCTGAAACCAAGGCAACCATAATAGACTTGATATGTTCTTCACATACCCCAGTTTACTGTGAGTATGAACAGAAGACACACACCACACATCTCTTGTCAATAGAGACTGTGCTCATGCACAGAAGAGTATGTGAAAGTAAACTCAGTAGTTTACTTGGCAGAAATTAAACTCCTGGAGCAACTTGAAAATGGCCTAAATTTTGAATGCACTCCTTAGCCTACATTAGCAGAGACTATAAGAATCCCTGGTTCAAGGTCTGAAGCACAACCTCCAACTAATATTTGGTTGAACATTAAGGTATATAGACATTAGGGTGAACTTTAGGACGCTAGGCTTGAAACTTAAACTGAGCAGAGACAGAAGCATCCAGACACTGTGCAGGAGACAGAGTTCACAGATTTGGTCCAGGCAAGTTACTCAATGGACAAGTAAACAAATAAAAAAGTAACAACAATAATTCTTGGGGAAAGGGTGGAGTCAGAATCCAGAATTGCTAAAATATATGGTCTAAAATGTCCAGGATTCAATAAAAACTATAAGACATGAAAAAAAAAGTCTGATTTATACTATGGGAAAAAAAGAAGTCAGCAGAAATTGTCTCTGACTTCCCCCAGATGTTGGAATTAACAGATGAATATTTCAAATTAGTTATTATAAATGTGTTAAAATAGCTAAAGGAAATTATGTTTAAAGAAGGGAACAAAAGTTGAATATCAAATATTCAGTGAATAGCAAATCTCTAGAAGAAGATAACATTTTTAAAAAGGAAATTCTGGAATTGAAAAGTATAATAACTTGGTAGATTTTAGATCACAGGAGAAAGAAGAAATGAATTTGAAGATGAATCAATGTAAATTACCTCAACTGAGTAACAGAGAGAAAAAATGTTTGAAAAAAAATGAGCAGAACCTCAGAACTCTGTGGGCCAATACAAGTATATTAACATATATGTAATAGCTGTTTCAGAAAGAGGGGCAAGAATGGTAAATACAACTCCAAAAATTTGATTAAAAAATTAATTTACAGATTCAAGGAGCTCAGCAAATCCCAAGATGGATAAACACAGAGAAATATACAACAAGACATGTCATTTTGATACTGTTGAAAGCCAAAGGGAAAGAGAAAATCCTTTTGTATGGAGAAACAATATAATTGCTGACTTCTAATCAGAAACAATACAGTTTGAAGGCAATAGAATGACATCTTCAAAGTGTTGAAAGAAAGAAAAAAAATCCTAAATACAACAAAGCTAGTCTTCAAAAATAAAGGTGAAATAAAACCATACCCAGATAAACAAATATCAAGAGACTTTGTTCCTAGCAGACTCGTCTTACAAGAAATACTAAAAGTTCTTCAGGTTGAATAGAAGTGATGGCAGATTGTCACTTGAATTCACAAAAAGAAATGAAGATAAACTGGCAAACCTCTTTAAGAAAGCATCAAAGAATATTTTAATGATGTTGGGTTAGGAGAAGAGTTTGGGGATATGACATCAAAAGCTTAAGACAAAAAAGAACAAAAATGACATACTGAGTTTTATGAATATTACAACCTTTTTCACTTCAAAAGACATCATTAAGAGAATGTAAGGACAAGTTATAGACTTGGAGAAAGTATTTACATATTTTATTTTTGATAAAAGATTTCTATTCAGAATATGTAAACAATAATTAATACTTTATAATCAGAAAACAAGACAATTATAGAATGGACAAAAGACTTACATATTTCACTAAAAATTACATACATAAGTGGCTATTAAGTATAAGAAAAAGTGATCAGCATTATTAATCATTCAGTTCAGTTACTCAGTCATGTCTGATTCTGTGCAACCCTATGAATTGCAGCATGCCAGGCCTCCCTGTCCATCACCAACTCTGGGAGTTCACCCAAACTCATGTGTATTGAGTTGGTGATGCCATCCAGCCATCTCATCCTCTGTCATCCCCTTCTCCTCCTGCCCCCAATCCCTCCCAGCATCAGGGTCTTTTCCAATGAGTCAATTCTTCGCATGAGGTGGCCAAAGTATTGGAGTTTCAGCATCAGTCCTTCCAATGAACACCCAGGAAAGGTCTCCTTTAGGATGAACTAGATGGATCTCCTTGCAGTCCAAGGGACTCTCAAGAGTCTTCTCCAGCACCACAGTTCAAAAGCATCAATTCTTCGGGGCTCAGCTTTCTTCACAGTCCAACTCTCACATCCATACATGACCACTGGAAAAACCATACCCTTGACTAGACGGACCTTTGTTAGCAAAGTAATGTCTCTGCTTTTTAATATGCTATCTAGGTTGGCCATAACTTTCCTTCCAAGGAGTAAGCGTCTTTTAATTTCATGGCTGCAATCACCATCTGCAGTGATTTTGGACCCCCCCAAAAATAAAGTCTGACACAGTTTCCACTGTTTCCCCCATCTATTTGCCATGAAGTGATGGGACCAGATGCCATGATCTTCGTTTTCTGAATGTTGAGCTTTAAGCCAACTTTTTCACTCTCTCCTTTCACTTTCATCAAGAGGCTTTTTAGTTCCTCTTCACTTTCTGCCATAAGGGTGGTGTCATCTGCATATCTGAGGTTATTGATATTTCTTCCAGCAATCTTGATTCCAGCTTGTGCTTCTTTCAGCCCCGTGTTTCTCATGATGTAGTCTGCATATGAGTTAAATAAGCAGGGTGACAATATACAGCCTTGACATCCTCCTTTTCCCATTTTGGAACCAGTCTGTTGTTTCATGTCTAGTTCTAACTGTTGCTTCCTGACCTGCATACAGGTTTCTCAAGAGGCAGATCAGGTGGTCTGGCATGCCCATCTCTTCAGAATTTTCCAGTTTATTGTGATCCACACAATCAAAGGGTTTGGCATAGTCAATAAAGAAGAAATAGATGTTTTTCTGGAACTCTGTTGCTTTTTCCATGATCCGGTGGATGCTGGCAATTTGATCTCTGGTTCCTCTGCCTTTTCTAAAACCAGGTTGAATATGTGGAAGTTCACAGTTCACGTATTGCTGAAGCCTGGCTTGGAGAATTTTGAACATTACTTTATTAGCATGTGAGATGAGTGCAATTGTGCAGTAGTTTGAGCATTCTTTGGCATTGCCTTTCTTTGGGATTGGAATGAAAACTGACTTTTCCAGTCCTGTGGCCACTGCTGAGTTTTCCAAATTAGCTGGCATATTGAGTGCAGCACTTTCACAGCATCATCTTTCAGGATTTGAAATAGTTCAACTGGAATTCTATCACCTCCACTAGCTTTGTTTGTAGTGATGCTTTCTAAGGCTCACTTGACTTCACATTCCAGGATGTCAGGCTCTAGGTAAGTGATTCCCACCATCGTGATTATCATGGTCGTGGAGATCTTTTTTGTACAGTTCTTCTGTGTATTCTTGCCACCTCTTCTTAATATTTTCTGCTTCTGTTAAGTTCATACCATTTCTGTCCTTTATCGAGCCCATCTGCATGAAATATTCCCTTGGTATCTCTAATTTTCTTGCAGAGATCTCTAGTATTTCCCATTCTGTTGTTTCCCTCTATTTCTTTGCATTGATCACTGAGGAAGGCTTTCTTATCTTATCTTTCTTATCTTATCATTGGAACTCTGCATTCACATGCTTATATCTTTCCTTTTCTCCTTTGCTTTTCACTTCTTTTCACAACTATTTGCAAAGCCTCCTCAGACAGCCATTTTGCTTTTTTGCATTTCTTTTCCACGGGGATGGTCTTGATCCCTGTCTCCCATACAATGTCAGGAACCTCTGTCCATAGTTCATCAAGTACTCTATTAGATCTAGTCCCTTAAATCTATTTCTCACTTCCACTGTATAATCATAAGGGATTTGATTTAGATCATACCTGAATGGTCTAGTGGTTTTCCCTACTTTCTTCAATTTAAGTCTGAATTTGGCAATAAAGAGTTCATGATCTGAGCCACAGTCAGCTCCCAGTCTTGTTTTTGCTGTATAGAGCTTCTCCATCTTTGTCTGCAAAGAATATAATCAATCTGATTTCAGTGTTGACCATCTGGTGATGTCCATGTGTAGAGTCTTCTCTTGTGTTGTTGAAAGAGGGTGTTTGCTATGACCAGTGTGTTCTCTTGGCAAGACTATATTAGTCTTTGCCCTGCTTCATTCCGTATTCCAAGGCCAAATTTGCCTGTTACTCCAGGTGTTTCTTGACTTCCTATTTTTGCATTCCAGTCCCCTATAACGAAAAGGACATTTTTTTGCAGGGTGTTAGCTCCAAAAGGTCTTGTAGATCTTCATAGAACCATTCAACTTCAGCTTCTTTAGCATTACTGGTTGGGTCATAGGCTTGGATTACCATAGTATTGAATGGTTTGCCTTTGGAAACAAAGAGATCACTCTGTTGTTTTTGAGATTGCATTCAGGTACTGCATTTCGGACTCTTTTGTTGACCATGATGGCTACTTCATTTCTTCTAAGGGATTCCCTGCCCACAGTAGTAGATATAATGGTCATCTGAGTTAAATTCACCCTTTCCAGTCCATTTTAGTTCGCTGATTCCTAGAATGTCGATGGTCACACTTGCCATCTCCTGTTTGACCACTTCCAGTTTGCTTTGATTCATGGACCTTACATTCCAGGTTCCTATGCAATATTGCTCTTTACAGCATTGGACCTTGCTTCTATCACCAGTCACATCCATTACTGGGTATTGTTTTTGCTTTGGCTCCATCCCTTCATTCTTTCTGGAGTTATTTCTCCACTGATCTCCAGTAGCATATTGGGCATCTACTGACCTGTGGAGTTCCTCTTTCAGTATCCTGTCATTTTGCCTTTTCATACTGTTCATGGGGTTCTCAAGGCAAGAATACTGAAGTGGTTTGCCATTCCCTTCTCCAGTAGACTACATTCTGTCAAACCTCTCCACCATGACTCGTCCATCTTGGGTGGCCCCCTACCGCATGGCTTAGTTTCATTGAGTTAGACAAGGCTGTGGTTCGTGTGAACAGATTGGCTAGTTTTCTGTGATTATGGTTCCAGTGCATTTGCCCTCTGATGCCTTCTCGCAATGCCTACCATCTCACTTGGGTTTCTCTTACCTTGGACGTGGGGTATCTCTTCATGGCTGCTCCAGCAAAGCATAGCTGCTGCTCCTTATCTTTGACGAGGTCACCCCTCCTGAACTTGAACATGGAGTAGCTCCTCTCGGCCCTCCTGTGCCTGCACAGCTGCTGCTCCTTGGACATAGGGTTGCTCCTCTTGGCCCAGACTTCCCTGGTGGCTCAGACGGTAAAAGCATCTGCCTACAATGTGGGAGACCCAGGTTCAGTCCCTGGGTTGGGAAGATCCCCTGGAGAAGGAAATGGCAACCCACTCCAGTATTCTTGCATGGAAAATCCCATGGACAGAGGAGCCTGGCAGGCTACAGTCCATGGGGTCACACAGAGTCAGACACGACTGAGTGACTTCACTTCACTTCACTTCACTCCATTACAGAAGTGCAAATTAGAAACACAGTGTTATACCTCTACTACCCTCTAGAATGGCTAAAGTCAAGAAAGCGGTTCTATGAAGTATTGGCTGGAATGTGGAGAAATTGGAACCCTCATATATTGCTGGTAGGAATGCAAATTGGTACCACCACTTTGAAAACACTTTTGCGTTTTTTAAAAGTTAAACAAAGCTTACCTTTTGACGCAGCACTTCTACTTCTAGCACCATTTCTTGAGTAGACTCAAGAGAAATGAAAAAATGTGTTCACACAAAGACCTATATGAGAATGTTTATAGCAATATTATTCATAATGGAAAGTGGCCATTATGGATGGTCTCAAACTGGAAACAATCCAAATATCCATCAACTGGGTAGCAAGCAATGGGTAAGCAAAATGTGAGATTATCCACACAATTCATAAGAAATAATGCTGTAATGTAGATGAACCTCCAAAATATTATGTGAAAGAAGCCAGTTGCCAAGGACTTTGCACTGTATGACCTCATTTATACAAAATGTCCAGTGAAGGCACCTTTATCTAGGCAGACAGCTGATCAGTGGTTGTGTGGAACTTGATATACGAAAGGGAATTGACTGCAAATGAACTTGAAGGAATTGATTTGGGGTGATGGAAATGTTTTACAACTGGGTTGTGGTGATGCTTGTATAACTCATTTAAAGCTACAAAATATTATTGAATGGTACACTTAAAATAGGTGAATTATATAGTATGCAAATTTTTCCTCAATAAAGGTGTTTTAAAATATTCCTGTCAAAGAATAAATAAGGGTAGCAGAAATGAAATGAAAGAAAGTGAAGTGAAAGTGTTGGTTGCTCAGCTGTGTCTGACTCTATGAAATCCCATGGACTGTAGCCACTAGAGTCCTCTGTCCATGGAATTCTTCAGGCAAGAATACTGGAGTGGGTAGCCATTCCCTTTTCCAGGGCATCTTCCTGACCCAAGGATCAAACCTGGGTCTCCAGCATTGCAGGTGGATTCTTTACCATCTGAGACAATAAGGAAGCCCAGGGGAAGTGAGATAGTGATATACAAAATGTGTTCTTGAAAGCCTGTATCTCTGTTAGACAAAATTGTGGGTGTCTCCTAGCCAAAGCACACTTGAGGATCTCTAAAATCACTCTCTCAGAAATGCAACCATTCCTGTTGTTGAATCCTGAGATGAATGTCTTTTGCTGAATTAATTTTATTCATTTATTCATAAATATTCAATGTGCATCTGTTATGTGTCAAGCACTGTGTTAGGTTCTGGTTGCATAGGAATGAACAAAACAGTCATGATTCTTGCCCTCTTGGAGCTTTGAGTCTACAGTTCTTGGGTGTAGTTCTTGTGCATTTTGAAAATGCAATTGAGATCTTGCTGCATGTTTAATTCTATATTTTGGCTTTTTACTTAATACTATATCATAGGTATCTAATCATATTATTACAAGCTCTCCACAAACCTTATTTTTATTTGCTGCAAACTTTACTGCAACATGCCTCCATGTTGGACATTTAAATTATTTACAGTTTATTGCTGTTATGTATAATGCTCCAAATAATTTCCTTGCAAATGAATCTTTATTTCCTTTTCTTTTTTTCCCAACTAGAATCTAAGAAGAAACATTATTGGGTCAAAGTTGTAAATATAGATCTTGATAAATGAATTCTTGATTGTTGTTGTTTAGTTGCTAAGTTGTGTCTGACTCTTTCACAACGCTATGGACTATAGTCCACCAGGCTCCTCTGTCCATGGAATTCTCCAGGCAAGACTACTGGAGTGGTTGCCATTTCCTTCTCCAGGAGATCTTCCTGACCCAGGGATTGAACCTGTGTTTCCTGCATTGGCAGGTGGATTCTTTACCACTGAGCCACCAGGGAAGCCCAAAGTCTTGATCAATTCAGTTCAGTTCAGCTCAGTCGCTCAGTCATGTCCAACTCTTTGCGACCCCATGGACTGCAGCACTCCAGGCTTCCCTGTCCATCACCAACTCCTGGAGCTTACTCATGTCCATCGAGTCAGTGATGCCATCCAAACATCTCATCTTCTGTCATCCCCTTCTCCTGCCTTCAATCTTTCCCAGCATCAGGGTCTTTTCAAATGAGTCAATTCTTCCCATCAGGTGGCTAAAGTATTAGAGTTTCAGCTTCAGCATCAGTCCTTCTAATGAATATTCATGACTGATTTCCTTTAGTATTGACTGGTTGGATCTCCTTGGAGTCCAAGGGACACTCAAGAGTCTTCTCCAGCACCGCAGTTCAAAAGCATCAATTCTTTGGTGCTTAGCCTTCTTCATAGTCTAACTCTCACATCTATACTTGACTACTGGAAAAACCATAACTTTGACTAGATGGAACTTTGGCAAAGTAATGTCTCTGCTTTTTAATGTGCTGTCTAGGTTGGTCATAGCTTTTCTTCCAGGAAGCAAGTGTTTTTTAATTTCATGGCTGCAGTCACCATCTGCAGTGGTTTTGGAGCCCAAGAAAATAAAGTCTTTCACTGTTTCCATTGTTTCCCCATCTATTTGCCATGAAGTGATGGGACCCAATGCCATGATCTTAGTTTTCGGAATGTTGAGTTTTAAGCCAACTTTTTCACTCTCTTCTTTCATTTTCATCAAGAGGCTCTTTAGTTCTTTTCCGCTTTCTGCCGTCAGGGTGGTGTCATTGGCATATCTGAGGTTATTAATATTTCTTCCGGCAATCTTGATTCTAGCTTGTACTTCATCCAGCTTGGCATTTTGCATGATGTACTCTGCTTATAAGTTAAATAAGCAGGGTGACAATATACAGCCTTGATGAACTCCTTTCCCAATTTGGAACTAGTCTGTTGTTCCATGTCCAGTTCTGCTGCTTCTTGACCTGCATACAGATTTCTCAGGAGACAGGTCAGATGGTCTGGTATTCCCATCTCTTTAAGAATTTTCCAGAGTTAATTGTGGTTCACACAGTCAAAGGATTTGACATAGTCAATAAAGCAGAAGTAGATATTTTTCTGAAACTCTCTCACGGTTTTGATGATCCAATGGATGTTGGCACTTTGATCTCTGGTTTCTCTGTTTTTTCTAAACCAGCTTGGAAGTTCATGGTTCATGTACTGTTGAAGCCTGGCTTGGCAAATTTTGAGCATTTCTTTACTAGCATGTGAGATGAGTTCAACTGTGGTGGTAGTTTGAACATTCTTTGCCATTGCCTTTCTTTGGGATTGGAATGAAAACTGACCTTTTCTAGTCCTGTGGCCACTGCAGAGTTTTCCAAATTTGCTGGCATATTGAGTGCAGCACTTTCACAGCATCATCTTTAAGGATTTGAAATAGTTCAACTGGAATTCCATCACCTCCACTAGTTTTGTTCATAGTGATGCTTTCTAAGGCCCACTTAACTTCACATTCCAGGATGTCTGGCTCTAGGTGAATGATTATACCATTGTGGTTATCTGGATACCTATTACCAAATTGTTTTCTGGAAAGGTGATGTGGGCTTACAGTCCCATCAGTAGGGTAAAGTGCTTGTTATCTTCCAAGACCTTGGATTGAGTTGGAGGATGAACCTTAGCCCACAAAAGTGGGCCATGCTCTCAGCTGCGGGGGTTGGGCCCTGGTCTTAGGCATTAATGTTTTCTCAGAAGAAATTTTGGAGCAAAGTTTCATCAACAAGGACTGAACTAACTTCTGGCTGAGTTCTGTCCTCTCTTAGGCTACAGAAAAGTGGCTAGACCAACAATACCCAGGTCTCAAAATGAAACTGAGTTGGAAAAGGCAAACTGGCTCCAGGTACAAAGGGAAGGGTATTATGGATTGAGTTGCTGACATTAGGCACAAACTAGATGAAAAGGAATCACAAAGCAACTAAGGAAATGGAAACTAAGTATCACAGGAAAATCAATTAGTCAAAAAGTCAGATGAAGAGCCCAGTCTGGAAGAAACACGAATCAGGTGGCAGAAGTGGCTTCCTCACCAACGTTTTCATTAGAGAATAAATTCAGTTCAGTTTAGTTGCTCAGTCGTGTCTGACTCTTTGTGGACACTCTTTGTGGAGAATAAATTAGTAGGGTTATAAATGTGAAAGAACAAAATCTGAAAGATGAGATGGTAATACAACAGGATGAGCTATAAAAGGATATTGCAGACCTAAGGAAGGACTGATGCTAAAGCTGAAACTCCAGTACTTTGGCCACCTCATACAAAGAGTTGACTCATTGGAAAAGACTCTGATACTGGGAGGGATTGAGGGCAGGAGGAGAAGGGGACGACAGAAGATGAGATGGCTGGATGGCATCACTGACTCGATGGATGTGAGTTTGGGTGAACTCTGGGAGTTGGTGATGGACAGGGAGGCCTGGCGTGCTGCAATTCATGGGGTCTCAAAGAGACGGACACAACTGAGCGACTGAACTGAACTGAACTGAAGGAAATGAATTAAACAGAGTGATCCCCTGAAGATGGGAATGGCTTCCTGATCCAGTTTTCTGGCCTGGGGAATTCCATGGATGGGGGAGTCTGGCAGACTACAGTCCATGGGGTTGCAAAGAGCTGGACATGACTGAGCTATTAACGTTTTCACTTTTTACAACATAAAATAGCAAAGAACAGAATAGACAGAGCTAAAAACTGAATTAATGGTATGAAGTGAAAGCTAGAGATAATCACATTGAATATAGAGGAAGAAGAAAAAAAAAGAATAAATAGTTAGAAGGAAGAGGAAGTGAAACAAAAGTGATTCAAAATAAGGTAATGGGTGTTCTTGTAATAGAGAATCCTACAAAGAGGAAGAATTCAGAGAATATTCAAACTTGCAAACCCACATGTGGAAGGGTACCCCACAAATGAAAAAAAAAAAAAAAAAGAGAGAGAGAATGACTGATTTTTCTAGGTTAAATGATTGAATTTAAAGAATAAAGAAGGCATTCCTCAGACATGTAGGCACAAAGCAATTCCTGACAGTGGGAAAAATGAGTCTATCCTGCTATATTCTATGATAACTTCCTATGTTCAAAGATGATGGCACACTGTTTATAAAGTTCTGAGGTTTGGAAAGTAAGACTAAGAAAACTATATGCAGCCAAGCAGTTGCCCACGTAAGAAGGCAACAGACAGCAGTCTTAAATATGACCCGCTTACATAAACCAGAGCTCTTTGGCAATGAGATCAGGTTTGACAAAGCTATAAAAAAGGGTTAGTGGTGAGCAATGAATTCATTTGAATAAAAAACTATTTTTTTTCTCAGCAAAGTGTGGTTGCAGCATAGAATGCTACTATTATAACTCTGGCAAAATGAACCAGCCTAATCAGTAGACATTGAAGGGTAGAGGAGTGGGAGGAAGTATGAGAGTATTATCACCTCCATGCTACTTGAAGCAGCAAGTTAGTCAATACTATTTAAAATTCTAGTTAAAAAATGTAACTACAACTTGCCATGGTTCTCATAACATTTAAAATTTTTCTTTAACCTTAATTTTTAAGTTAATGAAACATTTAATGTACTATGAGTCAAATTTCCTTCAGTTTCTTTGTTGTTTAGTCACTAAGTCATGTCCAACTCTTTGTGACTTTATGGACTGTAAACTTCTAGGCTTCTCTGTCCATGGGATTTTCCAGGCAAGAACACTGGAGTGGGTTGCCATTTCTTTCTCCAGGGGTTCTTCCTGACTCAGGAATTGAGCTTGCTTCTCTTGCATTGGCAGGTGGATTCTTTACCACTGAGCTCCCTGGGAAACCCTTAATTTCTTTATCTTCTGTTAAATTCAAGAAAAAAAATTAAATTTATAAATAGCATTCATAGAATCTTCTCATTTTTAGAAATGTTTCTCTGTGTCTCTCTCCCCAGCTTTCTTTTCTCTCTTTTTCTTAACATCTGTGTAAATATCAGAACAGATCAGATCAGATCAGATCAGTCGCTCAGTTGTGTCCGACTCTTTGCAACCCCATGAATCGCAGCACGCCAGACCTCCCTGTCCATCACCAACTCCCGGAGTTCACTCAGGCTCATGTCCATTGAGTCAGTGATGTCATCAAGCCATCTCATCCTCTGTCGTCCCCTTCTCCTCCTGCCCCCAATCCCTCCCAGCATCAGAGTCTTTTCCAATGAGTCAACTCTTCGCATGAGGTGGCCAAAGTACTGGAGTTTCAGCTATAGCATCATTCCTTCCAAAGAAATCCCAGGGCTGATCTCCTTCAGAATGGACTGGTTGGATCTCCTTGCAGTCCAAGGGACTCTCAAGAGTCTTCTCCAACACCACAGTTCAAAAGCATCAATTCTTCAGCACTCAGCCTTCTTCACAGTCCAACTCTCACATCCATACATGACCACAGGAAAAACCATAGCCTTAACTAGACGAACCTTTGTGGCAAAGTAATGTCTCTGTTTTGAACATGTTATCTAGGTTGGTCATAACTTTCCTTCCAAGGAGTAAGCGTCTTTTAATTTCATGGCTGCAGTCACCATCTGCAGTGATTCTGGAGCCCAGAAAAATAAATTCTGACACTGTTTCCACTGTTTCCCCATCTATTTCCCATGAAGTGGTGGGACCAGATGCCATGATCTTCGTTTTCTGAATGTTGAGCTTTAAGCCACCACAAAGATGATCACAAAATGATAACACAGATTATTTCTGTGTGGTAAGATCTCCAGTGACATGATTTCTTTTTTGTACTTTTCTGTGTGTCTTGCATTTTAAAATAATGAGTATGAATCATTATAAAACATTTGTTATTTTTATAAGACGTTATACATGCTTTTTGCAGAAATTTTCAAACATACACAAAAAGAGGAAAGAACCCTGCCTTCTAGATATATCTACCATGGTAACCTATTCTGTTGGTGGCTCCCAATGAACAATGCTTCTGGGTTTTCATGCTCCATGCAGTCCCCCTCCCACACTGACTCTGAGCTTGGCCACAAGTGATGGTTAATTTTATGTGCCTCCTTAGCTAGGCTATCATGCCAAGTTATTATTTTGTTGTTGTTGTTGAATACAAGTCTAGGTGTTGTTGTGAAGGTATTTTTTAAAGATGTGATTAATAGTCAAATCAGTAAGCTTATGAGTAAAGCAGATTACATTTCATATTGTGGGTGGGCCTCATTCAATCAGTTGTAGGCTTAAGAACAAAGACTAAGATTTTCTGAGGAAGAAGGAATTCTCCTCAAGACTGTAACATAGAAACCCTGCCTGAGTTTCCAGCCTGCTGCCCTGTGGCATTCAGACTCAAGACTGCATCATCAACTCTTACCTTGATTTCCAGTCTATCAGCCTGCCCTACCATTTCAGACTTGCTATATTTGGCTAATGGGGCATAAGCAAATGTAACACAAGCACAGACTTAATACAGTCTTGCACATTAGGGGTTACTATTTTGGAACGGTTCCTCTTGGAGCCCAGAACCACTGTGTGAAGATCTGGCTGTCCTTCTGGAAGATCATGGTGAAAGAGAGAGGAGGGGAAAGAGAGAGAGGTTCAGGCAGCCCCTAACTGTTCTGCTCCCTCCAGATGAGGGACCAGACAGTCTCAGTCAGGCCACGAGGTCATTGCAGCTGTTATCAGTGACCCAGGAGAGACCAGGAAAAGAACGACCCAGACTGTAGAATCATAAACAAATAAGTGGTTATAGTTTTAAGCCACTAATTTTGGGGGTGGTCCTTTGCTTTGTAAAATGTAACAGAACTATATTGGTATATGCACTTTTTGTCTTTCTATGTAATTTAAATATTTTAATGAAACTGAAATCATACTCCATAATTTTACATCATGCTTTTTGGGTGACATTATGGGTCATTTCTTATGTTATTAAAGTTTTTCTTAAACCTCATTTTTAATGGATATATATATATATCCATTTCCTATTGCACATCTAGATTGTTTCTAATATTTTCTATTAGACAACAGTATGATAATTGTTCTTATGTGTATTACCAGAATCAGCCAGCCAAGCATCTTCTATATTCCAGACTCATTGAAACTGTGTAATATAATAAATGTTTATTATTTTAAACCACTAAATAATGGGTAATTTCTTATGCAGCAATTAGTAGCTAATTCAGGACCCCTTGTGACTTTTGGATTTTTAACCTTTAAACTAGGAAAACCTACCACAAGTTTGATTCCTTGTAACTCAGCTCTTAGCATTGACTAATTCTACCACTTTATGGAGGGAGAATATGAACAATCTGTACCACATCGACTCTTCTTGGGCCTTTCTCTTCACAACAGGTCTTCAATGACCTCTGTATCTTGACAACTTATTGGAGCTCTAGCCTTAGTTTCTTCCCTGCATAGACATCAGGGAAGATGATGCCTATTATCATTGCCTATTATCTCCTTCTGGATGTTACTCAGAGTGTGTAAAATGAAGTTCATCATCTTCTGTTACAATTCTTTCCTTCTTTCTTATTTGCCTTGATACAGAGGTGGGACTAGGCTGGGTGGAAAGTGGGAATGTGACACTGCATTAGTTATCTATTGTTGGGAAACAACTTACCCCAAAACTTAGTGGCATAAAACAAGAAGCATCTGCTATCTTGCACAGCTTCTGAGATTCAGGAAGGTGGAAGTAGGTTATCTGGGTGGCTCTTGATTGAAGTCACTTATGAAGTTACCATCAAGATGTTTTCTGGGGACTTCCCTGGCATTTCAGTGGCTGGAAATCCACCTGCCAATGCAGGGGACATGGGTTCAGTCCCAGGTCTGGGAGGATTCCACATACCACTGGGCAGCCAAGCCAGTGCAGCACAGCTACTGAGCCTGTGCTCTGGAGCTGCTGAGCAGCAGTTACTGGAGTCTGTGCTGTCTAGAGCCTGTGCTCCACCACAGTGTGCACACCACAGCTAGAGGGTAGCCCTTGCTCGCCACAACTAGAAAAAGTCTGCATGTAGTAATGCAGACCCAGCACAGCCAAAAAATAGATATATAATTTTTGGGGAAAAAAGATTGCAGTATTCTAGATATCTTCCTGGGGCTGAAGGGTCTGCTTGCAAGATGGCTCACTTACACAGTTGTTGGTTAGAGGTCTCAGGTTTTTGCTGGATGTTGGAAGAAGGTCTCCATTCCTCACCACATGGACCTCTCCAGAGAGCTGCTTGAGCATCCTCACAGTATGGCAGCTAGCTTTCCCTGGAGGGAGCAATCTAAGAGCAAGGGAGAAACTGCCATGTCTTTGATGACCTAGCCTTGAAAGTCACATACCATCACTTCTCCCATATTCTTTGGGTCATGCAGATCAACCTTGAAACAAAGTGCACACAAAATCTTGAAACAATCACATACAAAGCTGTGACTGTGGGGATGGAGGGGGGGTGTCATTTGGAGCCATCCTAGAGCAGACACCATTCTTGTGCCCATGGTTTTAGAACTGAGACAACTGCTATAGGAAGTATATTATACAGCTTCCAGGTCAGTTGTGCTAGGATAAGGTACTTGGAGTTATATCACTTAATTGAGAGAGGACAAAATGAGAGAGGCAAGCCGAAACGAGACTCAGAGTGGTACATGGGACAAAGTAAGTTACTGTATATTTATCTTGAATGTATGTGTGTGAGTATTCCTTGTGGAGAGGTGCAAACACAAAAAGACCTTAAGAGGGATCTGTAAACTTGATTGTCATCACTGCAGGGACAAGCTCTTTCCTCACTCACCTCTGTGCTTCAACCTGACCTAGCCAACTATTCACAGTAGGTAAGTGTCTTGCCTCCTCTGTCTGAACTTTTCCCATGTTTCTGTAACTGAGCACTGTCTTAGTTTGATGCCCATGAGAAAAGGCTTGTTAGTGCAAGCAGTTCATTTGTAAGGCAATCCCAGGAGATTCTGGCAGAAGATGAGGGAATTGCACTGGTTAGAGATAGGGAAGGTGGTCAAGCAAACAGGCTAGTCCCATGGGCAATTAGCTTAGTCCCTCTGGAGAACACTGGGAGATAGAGTAGAGGAGTGAAAAGCTGGCCTCTGAGTTATCCCATCTGCGAGATGAGATTCCTGGAGGACCTATTCACCAACTCCAATCGTTTGTTGGTTGAGGACTCTCCCAGGAGGAGTTAATTCTCTGGCATGCTGGCCTGCCACTCAAACAGGCAGAGTTGATACAGCAGCTGGGTGAAGCTCTCAGCCTTGGAGTTGCAGGTGCTGACAGTTGGAAGTCAGAAGTTAGAAGTTGGGCCTGCAGGGATGTGTTAAGTGCCAAGGAGATATGGGAGGGGCACCAGTAGCATTTTCTGTGAGCACCATTAGAATTCAAGTCAAGCCTCACCTCTCATGAGAAGCTCTCCGAGACTCCTCTTTCTCTCCCCCAGTGGGTTGGGTGCCTCCCTGCTTTGCTCTCATCCCAACTGCCCTTTACTTTATTGTAACTCTCTGCATCTTTCCCTCTGAACTGAGAAAACTGAAGATTTGGAGTCTTTCTTCTCACTATCCCTGTGGTGCCTAGAAAAAGTCCTGGCTCAGTGACTTCTCTGGTGGTTCAGTGGTTAAGACTTCACCTTCTAATGAAGGGGGTGTGTGTTCAATCTTCAGTCTGGGAGCTAAGACTGTGTATGCCTCAAGGTCAAAAAGCCAAAATGCAAAACAGAAAAAAATATTGTAACAAATTCAATGAAGACTTTGAAAATAGTCCACATTAAAAAAAAAAAAAGGCCTGGCCTGGCACATGGCGGATGTTCGATAAATCTTGAGCGAATGAATGAATGAAGACTTCATCATTTGGAGTAGCATGGGAAATGCTCTATGTGTTCCTGTGTCTGAAAGCTTTAACATAAGTTATTACCATTTCTACTCTTGTGGGCTTATTTTATGGGAATAATTTCCTACAGAGGGGTCTTCCAGGTGCAGGAAAAGCACTAACATGTTTATGGTGTACCAGCTGGCACATCAAGCCCTGGCTGATTCACTGCTGAAGCTCTCCCTGGATTCTTGGGGGATGAGCTGGGGAGGGGGCACGGGCGGCTGCCATGCAGCAGCTCTCTGCCTAGAAAACCCTCACAGGGGGTGAGGCTGGGGCATGAGGAATGGCAAGGTTTGTGCATAGTCCGAGAATGGCCCCAGAAATCCCATCTAGTCCCATTTTAGGTAGTCATGATTTACTCATTGTCACAGCCACTGAGCACTCCGAGAAGGATGCGTTGTCTCTGAGTAGACAGCAGTAGTGATGATTTGGCCGTTATTATGGATAATAATTGTGTTTGCTGTCTGTGCTGCCTGGGCATCTTTGGGAGCTTTGTTACCACTGCTGTAATTTTAAATATTTTAATTATTGATACTTTGCTGTGCTTATGCCTTGAGGCTCCTTAAGCAAAATGAGCAATTAAAAAAAAAAAACACACAGAAAGCAAACGAATGAAAATAAAAGAAAGGGCACTTAAAAAAATCATTCTGTTTCTATGATGTTTCAGGCTTGAAAAATGTATTCAACTGCCTGCTGCAGGCAAGAGAAAATTCTCCGGGCTTCTGCCTGTTATCTTTTGCTTCCATAGTCATCCATCTCCTGTAGCTGCTGAGTGACATGGAATATACATAAAGGATCATCAAAAAGAGCAAGAGCGGAGGAAAAGGGTAAAATGGAGGCTTAAAGTGTCCATCAAAATTGGAGTCCATGCTTTTAAAAGTATATCATCATCATTGATCATCATCATCAATTGTTACTGTTAGTTATTTTCACACTTCCCCGATATTGGGATACCATTGAGGAGATACCAGACAACGGGTCTCTATCTGAGCTCTTTCAATGTATTGGGTTGGCCAAAAAGTTTGCTTGGGTTTTTACATAACATCTTATGAAAAAAACCCCAACAAACATTTTGGCCAACCCAATAGTAACTGAAAATGTCCTGGCTGAGCAATCACGAGCCTCAGAATGTTCCTGGAGGAATGCACGGGAGAGGTCGGTAGGGTAGGTGATCTTCTGACTTGTGAATGTTTTAGTTTCATTATGTAGGAGATATGAAGACATGGAGGCCTAAGAGGCAAAATTTCCCTCCACATCTCACCACAACAAGGGTTATCTGGCCCAGGCCAGGATTCCAAACTCAGGGACTCATGGGCCTGCACAACTTTAAAACGGAAACACCAAACAGGAAAATCTAACTTCCAAACTCTTGAAAGTTCAGAAGCTCTGCCAAGCCCAGTCCACATGGCAACACGGGGCTGGAGCCAGTGCTGGCCCCACTGTGGTGTGCTGGAATGGGCTCTCACCAGTTCAGGAGGGGGACTGTGTGCTTATCTTCTCAACTGTGATGAGGACCATTTTAAAAGTCTTTATTGAAATTTTTACAATTGCTTCTTCTTCTTTTTTTTCATGCTTTGTTATTTTTTTTGGGGGGGGGGAGCGGTGGGGCACAAGGCATGTTTTAGCTCCCTGACTAGGAATCAAATCCTCCTGCATTGGAAGGCAAAGTCTTAACCACTGGACTGCCAGGGAAGTCCCTTTATCAATTCTGATCAGTGACTTCATGGTGGTAGCTTGAGATCATTGAGATCAGTCACAGTGGGAGTATTTATATCATGAAGACTGGCAAATACTACAAGTCATTAATAGTTTAGTTTTTTTTCTTTCAAAGAACTCATTGTTAAACATTTAACACACCACTGTGGCTGCCCCTGCAGATAGGTTTGTTGAGTGTGCATTTTCACACCTGCAAGCACCCCATCATCTCTCTACAATGAGATTGGGTTGTCCACCTTGCCCCTGGGGTTTAGATCCTGGGTTTAGGATATTCTTAGATTACTCTTTTGTGTTCCAGGGGCCTCCACGGAAAAGAAATCCCCTACTCTAGACCTGCATTTGGAAGGATAGGCTTATCAAAATTGTCACTGATAAGGGAGAAAGGGAAAATCAGCTTTGAGCTAGGAGAAGGGCTGGCTGAATCTTTGGGGGTGAAAGACTCCTGTAAGCCAGGGAGGGGAAGAGTTCATTTTAGGAAGCAAAAGATATGAATTTTTTGTGTGGCAGACACCCAGCCCCTAGGTATACAGTGTCCCTATTGTATGCTGTGGGGTGGACCCTGGAAAAGTTAGGCCAAGACATACAGAAGTCACTACTGAGCAGACCGCTTGTGCTTTGGTGATGGGAGCATGGGAGAAACACCATGGGCAGGACTGATGTCATTGACTTGTGCTTTGTACTTGCTTTAATGCTGTTTTCCCTGCTTGAAATTCTTTTTTTTTTTTTTTTCCTGCTTGAAATTCTTAAAAAAAAATTCCAATGAATTAAAAAAATTTTATTATTGAAGTATAATTGCTTTACAATGTTGTGTTAGTTTCTGCCATAAAACAAAGTGAGTTAGCTATATGTATACATATATCCAGGCTTCCTATATGGCTCTAGTGGTAAAGAATCCACTGGCAATGAAGGAGCCTCAAGAGACATGGGTTCAATCCCTGGGTCGGGAAGATCCCCTGGAGGAGGAAATGGCAACCTGCTCCAATATTCTTGCCTGGAAAATCCCACGGACAGAGGAGCCTGGTGGGCTACAGTTCATGGGGTTGCAAAGAGTTGGACACGACTGAAGAGACTTAGCACAACACACACATACATATATCGCCTCCCTTGTGAGCCTCCCTCCTACCACCACTTCCATCCGACCCCTCTGGGTCATCACAGAGCACTGAACTGAGCTCCCTGTGCTATACAGCAGGTTCCCACTCTCTCTGTCTCTTTAGCCACTAAGTTGTGTCCGACTCTTGCGACCCCATGGACTGTAGTCTGCCAGGCTCCTCTGTCCATGGGATTCTCCAGGCAAGAATATTGGAGTGGGTTGCTATTTCCTTCTCCAGGGGATTTTCCTGACCCAGGAATCGAAACTGGGTCTCCTGCACTGCAGGCAGATTCTTTACTGACTGAGTTATGAGGGAAGCTCAAGCTAGCTATTTTATACAAAGTAGTGTATATGTGTCAGTGTTCTCATTTTGCACTGACTGGGCTGTACAAATGATGCAGCTGATCCTGTCCATTGGGAACTGACAACCAGAGAGCTGCCCAATTGTTTTGGGCTCCATAGTCCCTCACAGGGCTTCCTGTGCAATCTCAAGAACCAGGGGGAGGGGTTCTTCAAAATGTCCTACCGACTCCTGGGAGTGGGGCTGACTCAGAGCCACATGGTCAGAAACACTAGGAAATGTGTTACTTTTGGATAGATGTAGAGCTGTCTTCTTGCCTGGAAAATCCATGGGCAGAGAAGCCATCCATGGGGCTGCAGTCCATGGGGTCGCTAAGAGTCAGGCATGACTGAGTGACTTCACTTTCACTTTTCACTTTCATGCATTGGAGAAGGAAAGGCAACCCACTCCAGTATTCTTGCCTGGAGAATCCCAAGGACAGCGGAGCCTGGTGGGCTGCCGTCTCTGAGGTCGCATAGAGTCAGACATGACTGAAGCGACTTAGCAGCAGCAGCAGCAGAGCTGTCTTACTGCACTAGGTTGACTGTGTTTTTATTTTTTAGCCCTAGAATGAACTGGTGGTTCAGATGGTAAAGACTCTGCCTGCGACGTGGGAGACTGGGCTTCGATCCCTGGGTCAGGAAGATTCCTGAAGAAGGGAATGGCTACCCATTCCAGTATTCTTGCCTTGAGAATTCCATGGACAGAGGAGCCTGGTGGGCTAAAGGTCATGGGGTCTCGAAGAGTTGGTCATGACTGAGCGACTAACACTATCAGTATCAGAGCGGTCTTATTTATTGCACTAGGTTGATGGTTTTACTTTTTTAGCCCTTGGATTAACTGAAGACACTGTGCCAGATTTTGGTAATATAGGACTGAATGTGACAAGGCCTCTTCCCAGAGGAAGCTCAGAGTCCAGTGGTACCTGTGTAGGTAACCCACAACTCTTAGCCTATGTGGTACGTTAGAATTGCAATCTGTAAAATGTACCATGGAGATGAAGTTGTTTTTTAGTTTGCAACTCTATGCGACCCCATGGACTGCAGCATGCCAGGCTCTCCTGTCCATCACCAGTTCCCAGAGTTTGCTCAAACTTGTGTCCAACTCATCACCAACTCATCAAGTTGGTGATGTCATCCAACCATCTCATCCTCTGTTGTCACCTTCTCCTCCTACCTTCAATCTTTTACAGCATCCGGGTCTTTCCCAATGAGTCAGCTCTTCACATCAGGTGGCCAAAGTATTGGAGCTTCAGCTTCAGCATCAGTCCTTCCAATGAATATTCAGAGTTGGTTTCCTTTAGGATTGACTGGTTTGATCTCCTTCAGGAGCTATCTATCGGTTCTGTACAAACAGGATGAAGGGCATTTATGGCAAAGCCCTGAAGGTGAGTAGAGCTCTCTGGGTGGAGAGGGTGGCAAGGTGTAAAGCAGATGCTTGACTAGAATCCTCTTACTTAGGGGTCTGCTGTGTTTTGATGATGCTGTAGCTTTGAGCAATAGTGAGTTCCACCTAACAGCTTTGTACACCCTGGAATGACTGCCTTGTGCTATGGTTTATGATGGTTACGATAGCAAAAGCATTCTGGAGGCTGCTTCAAATGACCACTTGGTAAGTGGGTCTTTCTTGATAGTGTGCTGAGGTAGCACATGGGAAGTACTGTGGATGTGTTTCCCCTAATACATCCCTTACTTGGTGACCCTTATCCATCTGGACAGCTGGACTCTGGAACATGCTTGCTGCAGGAAGGGATATGACAACAGAAGCTTTAGCCAGGCTTTGAAAAATCTGAGACTCAGGGGTCTTGGGGAGTATCAATGTCAAAGGAAGTCACTGAGAGCTTTTCTGAACCTGAGGAATGGACAACATTTTCCCAAACAGGGAGAAGGTGGTGTCAGATGGGCAGGAGGAGGGAAGAGATGAGGGTCCCAATGATAACACTATATTCTGCAGCCATGCTTCTTCAGCTCATCCTGAGAAGGGGAAGGGAAGAGAGGCAGTTGATGGCAGTGATCCTCAGTTCTATTAAAACTAATGACTTCTTTATGTAGTAAATATTTTGTGAAGTCTTCTTTACTGTCCTGAAATAAAGTGAAATTCATGGGTAATATAACTCCTGTCATATGACAACCAATTAATATGTTCACAAAATTTCTGAAGTACCCCTTGGGGAATAGGACCAATACTGGTTGAGAATTACTGGTTTAGGGATTCCCCCCCAGCACCCCCGGGTAGGAACCAGGAAAAGGAAAGATCCCATTAGTGGTGGGATGGGTCAGGAAGGGACCAGGGAAGCCTGCAGAAAGCATCCATTCATGGGAGTCTTCAGAGGTGCCAACTGCAGAGCTGGGGAGTGGCTGGGTCACACTGAGTCCTGGACATCATTGTGAAGGAGGTGGCTGTGGTGCTGGAAGGTAGAAGAGAGAAGTCAGATCCAAAAAGGCCTCATGTTGGGAGGGAAGAATGGCCCAGCAGTGACTTGTGTGGCCTGACCACCCAAACTGGAATGAGGCTGAGGCTGTCTCAGCAGATGCTGGTGAAGATACAGAACTGCACCCCAGCCCTACCATGCTCAGAGCTCAGCGATAGAAATGGAGTCATTTTTACTTGCTGCAATTATGTTCAGAAGATTCCCTCACTTGACTGAGTTTGGCCTCTCTCCCACCTCCTCTGATGTAGAGGGTGGGCCACGGCTGAAGATCCATCATCCAATCATAGATCCCTGCTGCTTATAATCTAACTATGCCCATCTCCTGGAAGATGAAGGTTCTGGGGCTGTCTGAAGATAGTCTGTGGGTTTTATGAAACAGAAAATCTTTGCGAAGATATATCAGGTGTAAATCCCTGGGAGGTAAGAAGTAACTACCCCTGTGGGGGCAATAATCATACAATCTTGCTTTCCATCTTTGCTGAGAATGAAGGTGGTGATGGACATATTTGTTCTAGTGAGAAAATAATGGGATTTAGAGGGTAAGAGCTCTTGAATCTTGATTTACTTTGTGGGACCATTTATTTACCTTCTTTGAAACTCATCTTTTTCTCATCTGTAGAATGGGTGTGAGAATCACACGGAATAATGTATAGAGAGTATAGAGAGCTCCTTCTCATCTGTAAAGTCATGATGGTTAATTATTGCCATGAAAATCACATTAGGAACAACTGATTTTTGCCATCCAGTGGCCAGATGGGGGTAAATAGATTTCCTCTGGGCTCAATAGTTTCTGCCTCAGATAATCACCTCTTAAGAGTTCTTTGGTTGGCACTTGAAGATCAGAAATTTCTTTGAAAGCAATTTAATCACTCTGTGAATAAACTGAAAAATATATTTCATTTTACAGATGAGTGAAATGTAAACTACTAATAGCATATGGGCTATATCTGTAAGAGTTTAATTTTGATCACTAATGCTTTCACATTGGCCTTTGGTTAGTTTTTGGATTGGAGATGTATTTATTTAAGGCTTGTTTGAAACCTGTGTATCAGTGCATGCATCCTTTTATCCAGCCAGTAAAAGCATACTCACTGAAGTGTTTAATTTGTTCAAGTGTCTGGGAAAAGTCCTGGGGGCTGTAGCCCTGAATCTCAGGTAAGCCCTATTTAAGTATTAACTCTTGACCGTTCACTTTTTCTATTCTTGATATTACTTCTTGCATCTTCATTAGAGATTATACACTTTATTTAGTTCAACTGTTTTATTGATAATTCTTAGCTGATTGCTTTTTTTTTTTTTTTTTTTTGAGGCATAGAAGAATCATTTGTTTGGGCTGAAAGAGATCAAGTTATGGGAGACTGATATCAAGAAGCCCTGTCTCCAAGAGTAAAGTAATTGATCATGTTCAGTACATGCTACTTTTCCATTTGATAAATTTGCTAAAGTAAAATTAAGAATTAAAACAACAACAATACCCAGTGTCAGAAGAGTATATACTCTTGGGATGGGAAAGACCTAAAATAAGCTAGGAAAGCCATCATCCAAAAAAGAAAACTTTGACGTATTCATTCATTCATTTTCATTCATTTCAGTCGCTCAGTCGTGTCCGACTCTTTGGGACTCCATGAATCGCAGCACGCCAGGCCTTCCTGTCCATCACCAACTCCTGGAGTTCACTCACACTCACATCATTCGAGTCAGTGATGCCATCCAGCCATCTCATCCTCTGTCGTCCCCTTCTGTTCCTGCTCCCAATCCCTCCCAGCATCAGAGTCTTTTCCAATGAGTCAACTCTTCGCATGAGGTGGCCAAAGTACTGGAGTTTCAGCTTTAGCATCATTCCTTCCAAAGAAATCCCAGGGCTGATCTCCTTCAGAATGGACTGGTTGGATCTCCTTGCAGTCCAAGGGACTCTTAAGAGTCTTCTCCAACACCATAGTTCAAAAGCATCAATTCTTCGGCACTCAGCCTTCTTCACAGTCCAACTCTTACATCCATACATGACCACAGGAAAAATCATAGCCTTGACTAGACGGACCTTTGTTGGCAAAATAATGTCTCTGCTTTTGAATGTGCTATCTAGGTTGGTCATAACTTTCCTTCCAGGGAGTAAGCATCTTTTAATTTCATGGCTGCAGTCACCATCTGCAGTGATTTTGGAGCCCCCCAAAAATAAAGTCTGACACTGTTTCCACTGTTTCCCCATCTATTTCCCATGAAGTGATGGGACCGGATGCCATGATATTCATTTTCTGAATGTTGAGCTTTAAGCCAACTTTTTCACTCTCCTCTTTCACTTTCATCAAGAGGCTTTTGAGTTCCTCTTCACTTTCTGCCATAAGGGTGGTGTCATCTGCATATCTGAGGTTACTGATATTTCTCCCGGCAATCTTGATTCCAGCTTGTGCTTCTTCCAGTCCAGCATTTCTCATGATGTACTCTGCATATAAGTTAAATAAGCAAGGTGACAATATACAGCCTTGGCGTACTCCTTTTCCTATTTGGAACCAGTCTGTTGTTCCATGTCCAGTTCTAACTCTTGCTTCCTGACCTGCATACAGATTTCTTAAGAGGTAGGTCAGGTGGTCTGGTATACCCATCTCTTTCAGAATTCTCCACAGTTTATTGTGATCCACACAGTCAAAGGCTTTGGCATAGTCAATAAAGAAGAAATAGATGTTTTTCTGGAACTCTTTTGCTTTTTCCATGATCCAGTGGATGTTGGCAACTTGATCTCTGGTTCCTCTGCCTTTTCTAAAACCAGCTTGAACATCAGGAAGTTCACAGTTCACGTATTGCTGAAGTCTGGCTTGGAGAATTTTGAGCATTACTTTACTAGCATGTGAGATGAGTGCAATTGTGAGGTAGTTTGAGCATTCTTTGGCATTGCCTTTCTTTGGAATTGGAATGAAAACTGATCTTTTCCAGTCCTGTGGCCGCTGCTGAGTTTTCCAAATTTGCTGGCATAGTGAGTGCAGCACTTTCACAGCATCATCTTTCAGGATTTGAAATAGCTCCACTGGAATTCCATCACCTTCACTAGCTTTGTTTGTAGTGATGCTTTCTAAGGCCCACTTGACTTCACATTCCAGGATGTCTGGCTCTAGATGAGTGATTACACCATTGTGATTATCATGGTCATGGAGATCTTTTTTGTACAGTTCTTCTGTGTATTCTTGCCACCTCTTCTTAGATGAGATAAATATTTGAAACTTCTATGTCAAATGATATCATAAACAAAATCTAAAGGCAAACAGAACATTGGGGGAAATACCCACAACCCGTATGAAAGACAAAAGTTCCTATCTCAAGAGCTCTATAGCATGTTAAGAAAAAGCATTCCAGCTGTTAGAAGGAAGCACAAAGGCAGGTCATACCTGAGAAAACAAAAGTGATAAGTAAACCTATATGCAGGTCAGGAAGCAACAGTTAGAACTGGAACTGGAACAACAGACTGGTTCCAAATAGGAAAAGGAGTACGCCAAGGCTGTATATTGTCACTCTGCTTATTTAACTTATATACAGAGTACATCATGAGAAGTGCTGGACTGGAAGAAGCACAAGCTGGAATCAAGATTGCCGGGAGAAATATCAGTAACCTCAGATATGCAGATGACACCACCCTTATGGCAGAAAGTAAAGAGGAACTCAAAAGCCTCTTGATGAAAGTGAAAGAGGAGAGTGAAAAAGTTGGCTTAAAGCTCAACATTCAGAAAATGAATATCATGGCATCCGGTCCCATCACTTCATGGGAAATAGATGGGGAAACAGTGGAAACAGTGTCAGACTTTATTTTTGGGGGCTCCAAAATCACTGCAGATGGTGACTGCAGCCATGAAATTAAAAGATGCTTACTCCTTGGAAGGAAAGTTATGACCAACCTAGATAGCATATTCAAAAGCAGAGACGTTATTTTGCCAACAAAGTTTCGTCTAGTCAAGGCTATGGTTTTTCCTGTGGTCATGTATGGATGTGAGAGTTGGACTGTGAAGAAAGCTGGGTGCTGAAGAGTTGATGCTTTTGAACTATGGTGTTGGAGAAGACTCTTGAGAGTCTCTTGGACTGCAAGGGTTCCAACCAGTCTTCTAAGGGAGATCAGCCCTGGGATTTCTTTGGAAGGAATGATGCTAAAGCTGAAACTCCAGTACTTTGGCCACCTCATGCGAAGAGTTGACTCATTGGAAGAGACTCTGATGCTGGGAGGGATTGGGGGCAGGAGGAGAAGGGGACGACAGAGGATGAGATGGCTGGATGGCATCACTGACTTGATGGACGTGAGTCTGGGTGACTCCGGGAGTTGGTGATGGACAGGGAGGCCTGGTGTGCTGCGATTCATGGGGTCGCAAAGAGTCGGACAGGACTGAGCGACTGAACTGAACTGAACTGAAGCATATGAAACAATATACAGCCTCTCACAATGTCAGGAAAATATAACTTAAAAGAATGGATTAGCATCTTTATTCAGTCATCAGCAAAACAGGAAATGATAGAGGATTGCCAAGGCTTGAGTGGTATGGGAAAATGGGCTCTTTCATCCATTATTTGTGGGAATGTAAGTAGGTGTAACATTTTGGATAAGTAATTTAAACATATTTTTTAAAATATAAGATAGACATCACAACAACACAAATTGACCTAGAGATTGTCATATTTAGTGAGGTAACTAAGAAAAAGAGAAATATCATATATCACTTATATGTGGAATCTAAAAAGAAATGATGCAAATGAAGTTATTTACAAAACAAACAGGTTCACGAACTTATGAATGACCTTATGGTTATTAGGGAGGAAAGGAGGGGGCAGGGAAAGTTAAGAGAGTTTAGGATGACATGTACTTGCTGCTATATTTAAAATGGATAATCAACAGGGACCTAGTGTATAGCACAGGGAACTCCATTCAGTGTTATGCATCAGCCTAAATTGGAAGAGGGTTTCGGGGGGGAATGGTTACATGTACATATATGGCTGAGTCCCTTCCCTGTTCATCTGAAACTGTTACAACATTGTTAATTGTTTATACCCTAATACAAAAAAAAATGTTTAAAAAATAAAATAGAATGAAAAAATAGAATTTATAACCAACAAAGACCTACTGTATAGCACAGGAAAGACTGCTTAATATTATGTGACAGCTTACCTGCAATTACACACTTTCTCAGAGCTGCTGGATTTGTGGTTTTGGTCTCAGTGTTTATGCCTCACAAAAGCAAACAATCATTAATGTGTAGAAAGTACGAATCTAAACCTCATAAACAGGAACAAGTTCATTTTTTTAAAAAAGTTGAATAAAAAATGATGCCAGCACAACACACACACACACACACAAAGTGTGGTGGCCTGAATGGGAAGGTAGTGGGGGAGAATGGATACGTGTCCATATGTGGCTGAGTTGCTCTGCTGTGCACCTAAAATTCATAATATTGTTAACCAGCTATACTCCAACAAATAGTAAAAAGTTAAAAAATTTTTTAAAAAATAAAATAGATGAAAAAATAGACATATTCTTTGATGCAATAAATCCAGATTTCAGCAAATAAGGTGCTTAATACAAAAGGAGAAATATATAAAAATAGCTATTGCAGCAGTGATTGTAAAAAATAGGGATGAGGGAGTAGGAAATGTGAATGTTCATCAAGTCAGGAATAACCGAATAACCTGCTCTCTATATCATATGAAATATTATAAAGCCATTAAAAAGCATGACTTGGATTTATATTTATTGCCTTGAAAGAATCCACACCATGGCTGTCAGACAAAATGTGTGTGTATTATTAAGGCCTAGGAAAAGCTATGGAAACAAATACCTCAAATTACTGAGGTTGATTAATCCAAAGGGGTGCATTTGAGGATAGGAGACTAATAATTGTCATTGTTACAGATTTCTGTTTTGTTTGAAAGCATTGCAAGCAATATCTTCATGACTTCATGATTTCATTGGGTTGAAGTGAAGTTATAAAAACAAAAATGAAAAGAGAGAGGAAGGGGGAAGGGCAAGGAATAAAGAGCTGTTAGCCTGACGCCATCTTGGGCCCTTGCAGTTTCTCCTGTCCTTCCTCTGACCCTACCCAAGACTGTAGTGTGCCGTGAATCACTTCTCTGTCATTAAGGGCTTTGTAGTTAATAGATATTATTTAATAATCATTAGGACCAGGTGGCCTCTATGCCCTGTTAGTCCCCAAACAATGATGGAAACCTTCCCTGACATATTCTCAGCACCCACAAGACTAGTTACCCATTCATAAATCTTGACTTAGGAATGCATGTCCTGTTTCCAAGCACTTACCCTCACGCCCTAGGTTAACTATAAAATTTTCACAGTGGCCCTTTGGCAGTGCGGAATGCAGCTTCAAATGATTCTCAGTCATTGTCTGCCCCATCCCACCCTGTAAATGTTACCCAATAATAAATGGATCCTCTGATTATATGGAGGTGCCTGTCTCATTTTTGGTCTCAAGATGCCTTCTTAGTTTAGTGGGCATTTTTCATTCCTTCTGTGCTCCAAAGGGGAAGGAGGAAGACAGGGATGGAGGGAGGGGCGGGTAGAGAGAAAGAGGAAGTGAGTTAGAACATTAACATTGTAGAACATTAACGGAGGAAAGAAAAAAAAAAAAAAATTCCCAACCACAGAAAAGCAGTCATAAGTCAAAGGGAGTTAGAGCTAACAGAAATACCACTATAGAGTGAGTTCTTTAACCTGACATTGTTATTCTTATAAATCACACAAATGGACTATTTGGGGGTTAATGTTCAGTATTAGGGTAGTGAGGCTCTTTCTAGTCTCTCTTTTATATTGAAGTATTTGTGCCTTGATTGTTGTTGTTAACATCTTAGTTTTGTTTGTTGGAAGTTTATTTGAGATCTTGGTTGTTTAAAAAGAACAGGAAATCAGAAAAGATAAATAAGATTGAGAATGGGGAAAAGAAAAAAAAAATTACTTGTGCCCCTCAGTGGTTTGAAAGTAGCTGTAGTTCATCTTCAAATACAGAGTCATGAAAGATTTATTTACCTGCGGTTCTCTTAAGGTCGAAGGAGTTGAGATTATCACTCTCTCGTCCAAGCTCCCTTTCTTCACCCGGGTTCTCTTATTTATTTCCCTCTGCTCCTGAGCCAAAATGTGAGCTTCTGAAAGAGATTCTTAGTTGGTTCCCAATATTTGAAACCACTTTCAACAATACCATCCATCTCCTCCCCGAGCAAGAGGCATTATCTCCACACTCCTGGAGATGAGCCTCCTCCTCCTGCTTTTATCACTCAGAGCTGCACAGTTTGGTTACAAACACCCTCATACTGTTCCTATTGGTATCTCACGAGTGAAATAACAGATAACCGTTCTCCCAGTGATGACAATGCTGTCGCCCCACACCCAGATAACTAGGAGGGGAGGTTTCCATTCCCATTGCATGCTGTGATTAAGATCTCACCGGCAAAGATACAAGTGAGATTGCCTATATAAAATAATATCTGTGCTCATATCATTTTACTCAGCTCAGATAGCAGCTCACATCATTTCTTGGGGCCCTCCCCCATATCAATCTGCATTGGCTTTCAAACATGTATACTACCACCTGCCCTCCTGGTGAGATAAGAATAAAAGCACGAGATGGCATATTAAATTGTGCAGCGTTTTTCATATTACTCATACAAATGAGATAACAGCTGCAGGATAGTTGTTTCATTCTTGGCAGAACTCCCAATCATTGTGCTGCTGAAATAGGGCTAGCCTTACTTCTCAGCAGTGGGGGCTTTGGTTCATGGGCACAATTCAGTAGGGCCAGAAGGCCACCCTCCCCTCTGATCACCTTCCCAGCCTGCTTGATGTGAATTCATAAAGGACAAATCCTTTTATTCCCAGCCAGATTTAGGTTCAATGTGCAGTTACTTAAAGGAAGTCATCCGTAGAGTATTTTCCAAATTTCACTTATCAAGTTCCAATTTTTAAATATTAAAAAAAATTATTTAACTACCCGTCTTCAGTTCAGTTCAGTTTAGTCGCTCATTTGTGTCTGACTCTTTGCAACCCCATGGACTGCAGAATGCCAGGCCTCCCTGTCCATCGGACACTCCCGGAGTTTAATCAAACTCATGTCCATTGAGACGGTGATGCCATCCAACCACTTTGTCCTTTGTCGTCCCCTTCTCCTCCTGCCTTCAATCTTTCCCAGCATCAAGGTCTTTTCCAATGAGTCAGTTCTTCGCATCAGGTGGCCGAAGTATTGGAGTTTCAACTTCAGCATCAGTCCTTCCAATGAATATTCAGGACTGATTTCCTTTAAGATGGACTGGTTGGATCTCCTTGCAGTCCAAGGGACTCTCAAGAGTCTTCTCCAACACCACAGTTCAAAAGCATCAATTCTTCGGCACTCAACTATCTTTATAGTCCAACTGTGACATCCATACATGACCACTGGAAAAACCATAGCCTTGACTAGACAGACCTTTGTTTGCAAAGTAATGTCTCTGCTTTTTAATGTGCTGTCTAGGTTTGTCATAGCTTTTCTTCCAAGGAACAGGCATCTTTTAATTTCATGGCTGCAGTCACCATCTGCAGTGGTTTTGGAGCCCCCCAAAATAAAGTCTGTCACTGTTTCCACTGTTTCTCCATCTATTTGCCGTGAAGTGATGGGACCAGATGCCATGATCTTAGTTTTCTGCATGTTGAGTTTTAAGGCAACTTTATCAAGAGGCTCTTTAGTTCTTCTTCGCTTTCGGCCATAAGCGTGGTGTCATCTGCATATCTGGGGTTATTGATATTTTCCCTGGCAATCTTGATTCCAGCTTCCTCCAGCCCAGTGTTTCTCATGATGTACTCTGCATATAAGTTAAATAAGCAGGGTTATAATATACAGTTGTGACATACTCCTTTCCCAATTTGGGACCAGTCTGCTGTTCCATGTCCAGTTCTAACTATTGCTTCCTGTCCTGAATAGAGATTTTTCAACAGGCAGGTCAGGTGGTCTTGTATTCCCATCTCTTTAAGAATTTTCCAGAGTTTGTTGTGGTCCACACAGTCAAAGGCTTTGGCATAGTCAATAAAGCAGAAGTATATATTTTTCTAGAATTATCTTGCTTTTTCGATCATCCAACAAATGTTGGCAATTTGATCTCTGGTTCCTCTGCCTTTTCTAAATCCAGCTTGAACATCTGCAAGTTCATGGTTCATGAACTGTTGAAGCCTGGCTTGGAGAATTTTAAGCATTACTTTGCTAGCGTGTGAGATGACTCCAATTGTGTGATAGTTGAAGCATTCTTTGGCATTGCTTTTCTTCGGGATTGGAATGAAAACTGACCTTTTCCAGTCCTGTGGCCACTGCTGAGTTTTCCAAATTAGCTGGCATATTGAGTGCAGCACTTTCACAGCATCATCTTTCAGGATTTGAAATAGTTCAACTGGAATTCCATCACCTCCACTAGCTTTGTTCATAATGATGCTTCCTAAGGCCCACTTGACTTCACATTCCCGGATGTCTGGCTCTAGGTTGATCACACCATCGTGATTATCTGGGTCGTGAAGATCTTTTTGGTACAGTTCTTCTGTGTATTCTTGCTACCTCTTCTTAGTATTTTCTGCTTCTGTTAGGTCCATACCATTTCTGTCCTTAATCGAGCCCATCTTTGCATGAAATGTTCCCTTGGTATCTCTAATTTTCTTGAAGAGATCTCTAGTCTTTCTCATTCCTTTGTTTTCCTCTATTTCTTTGCATTGATTGCTGAGGAAGGCTTTCTTATCTCTCCTTGCTCTTCTTTGGAACTCTGCATTCAAATGGGTATATCTTTCTTTTTCTCCTTTGCCTTTCACTTCTCTTCTCTTCATGGCTATTTGTAAGGCCTCCTCAGACCACTATTTTGCCTTTTTGAATTTCTTTTCCTTGGGGATGGTTTTGATCCCTGCCTCCCGTACAATGTCAGGAACCTCCATCCATAGTTTTCAGCCTTATCTTAACTAATAAGAATGGTAAAATAATCAGAAGTTTGTTATGCTGGTTTTATTTCATTATTTCTAATTGGTATTAAAATATATAATTATTAATGTTTTCTGCATAGCATCTAAAATAATTTTGAGTGATAACCTATAGTTATTTTTGAAACCCTGTGTTTCAGAAACACCAGTAGAATAGTCCTCACTGAAGTATACATTGCTAATACACATCATTTCCTGGTGGCCACTTTTGATAGATGATCCCATACCTGGAAAGGGTGGGGAAGAAAATCTATGGATATAAAAAGTGTTTAGAAAGGAGAAATTAGAGGGAAGTGAGGAGCAGTCCTGTCCAAGGCATTATCTCATCCTGGCCAGCCTTAGATGAGTGAGATGGAGCCAGAGGTATCATGACTATTAACTTTCTGGGTGGGATCTAGGAATGGAGGATCACAGGGCTCTCTTTGAGGTCCTGAACCATATGTTCAGACACCCAAAATTTTAGCCACTCATGACTCCAGGATGAGGGTTCTACTTGCCTCCTCTAGGCTGGCTCACAGCATAGACCCCCCTCAGAGAGAACCAACCCTCATGGGGCATTTCCCAGTAGACACCACACACAGGATTGTGTTCAACCCTGTAGTGTCCATACTGGTTGGAAACACAAATTAACTAGCACCATGAAGACGGGGTAAGGATGACACAAGATGGCAAGTGCCAGGTGTTAGAGAAGCAAACTTTCTGTCAAGACTATCTTATTCACCCAAGAAAAGTGGCTCCATGATAAAGTCACTTCATATGTGCTTATATATGTTATTTTAAATGCAAAAACAAAACCCCACAACCAAAATCAGATTAATGAAAGTGAGTGTTTAGGGTTGGAAAGCATTGATTTAGAGGTAGCAGAGGTCCCTGAGAGCTGTCAGAGAAAATTCTGTTCCGAGCTTTTCTAGGTATCTGTAACCTCAGGCACCCAGAGCTCTGCCATAGTGATGCTTTCCCTGCCAGTCTTTGTCTCTGTCCTTCCTGGTCATTATCCTAAACAAAGCCTGCCAGAGATCATGATGATGATCTCTCCTGCTCTGGCCAACTCCTAAGTTCTATCATCTCATGTCCAGGTCATGACCTCAGGACAACTATCCCAAACATGGCCCTGAATGCCTGTAGAAGAGCTGTCTTGAGCATGTGGCCTCTTCTCTTGCAGAGCTTTCAGGAAACCTGTGTGGATCCAGAGCTGAATAGGACATACAGGTTATTGATAGGCAGTTGGGCAGGAAGGATTTAATCTCCAAACCCACCATGGGTTAGTTGTGGGCCTGCCAAGCATCCAGGCTGAGCTTGTGGGAGCACCACAGGGCAGCAGTTAATCAGAGATCTGCTTCTAGGAGTGTGAATGACCTGACTGATGACCCAAGATGAGCTAAGTGTCTGGGACGGTTCACATGTACAGGCCTGAGACACAGAGGAGACAATGATCAATCCCTGCTTCATCCTTTAATCCACATTGGTTGATAACAATAATCCAGCAAAATTCAACGGGGCCGGGGAGGGGTTCTTTTGCACTCTGATTAAATGAAGCAGGAAGGCATCCTCCGCGTTTTGTAAATTGTATTTTTCCTAGTTGGTCAGTGATGATTAGCTCATGTTTACCCCGAATTAACTTTTGCCATCGTCTAGCATACCCATGAAACTTGGTTTCCGCAAGATGACTGGTCAGTAAATCTCCCTATTGTGCCCTCTGGCCACTCCCCGAACAATCTTGCCTCTGATCCTTTCAGTGCCGATTTCCCTCTAGGTTCCTTTCTCACCTTTGTTAATAGAAAAGGGAAAAAGAATTATTCCAAGAATTTAGACTTTTAGTAACTTAGAATATTCTTTTTCCTGATTCTATAAAACCCAAATTTTTCCTCTTTGTCCCTTGAAAGAAAGAAAAAAGGAAGAAAAGAAGGAAGGAGAGAAAGAAGAGTGAGAACAGAGGAACACATTTCTTCTCTTCACAAGGAGTAAATCTTTTCCCAAGTAAAAGAAATAAATGTACATTTGTATGTAATTTAGCTCATTACAAAGGTAATAGAATCACGTTACAGAAAAGTAGGAAAAAGAAAAAGAAAAAGAAAAAAAACCCATAATAGTAACAACATAACAGAATTGCTGTTAGCAGGCTGGGATGTTTTCTGCTAGTCTTTCTGCTAAGCACCACTTTTAAAATCTAGCTATAATTCTATGGTATATACATTTTTTTCCTCTTTATTTAATGTTAAGCCATGAGATTTTTCATTGTGCTACGTGGCCTTTAAAACCATAGTTTTTAATGATTGTATAATGTTTCCTCCAGTGGAAAAAAATGCCAATTAAAAAAGCCAATCTTTGTTTTCATATCTAGATTGATGGTAATTTAAAAAGGAATCACCGTATCACTGAAATGATACTGTTCAAGCAAATGCTCCCACTTACCCCTACTTTTGCATTCTTTTATGAGGATCTCATCAGAAATCTGATGACCAAACAAAGCCCATGGACATTTTAAGGTGCCTGATTCACCATTTGAACTAAAAGCACCTGTGGCCATGAAGTCCTCACCATGGGTGTTGGAGGGACCACAGCACACCCTCACTATGCTTCTCCCTCATTTTTTCTCCTTCCACAAAGGTGGAAAAGAGCTGCCTGTCACAGATTTCTTATTATTTGCCCCCAGTCTAAAGCCAGAAAAGCTTCATTTATCTTGCAAGTGGTTTTCATTCTGTTCTCATCGTTCAATTGCTCAGTCATGTCCAACTCTGTGACCCCCATGGACTGCAGCATGCCAGGCTCCCCTGTGCTCCACTATATCCCAAAGTCTGCTCAAACTCATGTTTATTGAGTCGGTGATGCCATCCAAACATCTCATTCTCTGTTGTCCCCTTCTCGTCCTGCCTTCAATCTTTCTCAGCATCAGGGTCTTTACCAATGAGTTGGCTCTTCCCAAAAGGTGGCCGAAGTATTGGGTGTTTCAACTTCAGTATCAGTCCTTTCAAATAAGGGTTGATTTCCTTTATGACTGACTGATTTGATCTCCTTGCAGTCCGAGGGGCTCTCAAGAGTCTTCTCCAGTACCACAGTTCAAAAGCATCAATTCTTTGGCGCTCAGCCTTCTTTATGATCTAACTCTCACATCTGTACATGACTACTGGAAAAATCATAGCTTTGACTATATGGACCTTTGTCAGCAAAGTGATATCTCTGCCTTTTAATGTGCTGTCTAGGTTTGCCATAGCTTTTCTTCCAACGAGAAGCATCTGTTGTTCATGGCTGCAGTCACCATCTGCAGTGATTTTGGAGCCCAAGAAAATAAAATCTGTTGCTGTTTCTGTTTTCCTCCCATCTATTTGCTATGGAGTGATGGGACTGAATGCTATGATCTTAGTTTTCTGAATGTTGTGTTTAAGCCAGATTTTCTACTCTTGTCTTTCACCATCATGAAGAGGCTCTTTAGTTCCTCTTTGCTTTCTGCCATAAGGGTGGTATCACCTGCATATCTGAGGTTGTTGATATTTCTCCTGGCAATCTTGATTCCAGCTTGTGCTTCATCTAGCCTGACATTTCATATGATGTATTTTGCATATAAGTTAAATAAGCAGGGTGACAACATACAGCTTTGATGTACTCCTTTCCCAATTTTGAACCAGTCCATTGTTCCATGTCCAGTTTTAACTGTTGCGTCTTGACTTGCATACAGGTTTCTGAGGAGACAGGTAAGGTGGTCTGGTATTCCCATCTCTAAGAATTTTCTACAGTTTGTTGTGGTCCACACAGTCAAATGCTTTAGTGTAGTCAATGAAGTAGAAGTAGATTTTTTTTTTAATTCTATCACTTTTTCTATGATACAGCAAATGTTGGCAATTTGATCTCCTGTTCCTCTGTCTTTTCTACATCCTGCTTGTACATTGGAAGTTCTCAGTTCACGTACTGTTGAAGCGTAGCTTGAAGGATTTTGAGCATTACCTTGCTAGTGTGTACCAGCACTGGAGTGACTGTGAGGAGATACCCCACATCCAAGGGCAAAGAAGAAGCCCCACAAAGATGGTAGGAGAGGCAAAATCACATTTAGAATAAAACCACATACCCATCAGAGATGCTCAGAGGGCTCAAACAAACGTTGTGTGCACCAGAACCCAAAGAATCCACAGAGACTAAGACAGAACTGTGTTTGAATGTCTCCTTCAGAGGTATGGGTCAGCAGTGGACTGCTGTAGGGGCAGAGGCTCTGGGTGCAGCAGACCTGGGTATGGCATAAGCCTTCTTGAAGGTGGTCACCATTAACCCCACCATAGAGCCGCCAGAACTTACACAGGACTGGGGAAACAGACTCTTGGAGGGCATAAATAGAACCTTGTATGCACCAGGACTCAGGAGAAAGAAGCAGTGACCCTACAAGAGACTTACCCAGACTTGCCTGTGAGTGTCCAAGAGTCTCTGTCAGAGGTTTGGATCGGTGGTGGCCTGCTGCAGGGTCAGGGACACTGAGTGTAGCAGTGCATGCATGAGACCTTTTGAAGGAGGTCCTTATTATATTCATTACCTCCACCATAGTTTGGCCCCAGGTAAATAACAGGGAGGGAACACAACTCCACCCTTCAACAGAAAATTGTATTAAAATTTTTCGGAGCATGGCCCCACCCATCTGAATAAGACCCAGTTTCTCCCTCAGTCAGTCTCTCCCATCAGGAAACTTCCACAAGCCTCTTATCCTTCTCCATCAGAGTGCAGACAGATTAAAAATGACAATCACAGAAAACTAACCAATCTGATCACATGGACCACAGCCTTGTCTAACTCAATGAAACTACGAGCCATGCCGTGTAGGGCCACCCAAGACGGATGGGTCATGGTGGAGAGTTCTGACAAAATGTGGTCCCATGGAGAAGGGAATGGCAAACCACTTCTGTATTCTTGCCTTGAAAACCCCATGAACAGTATGAAACTGCAAAAAGATAAGAGCCTGAAAGATGAACTCCCCAGGTCAGCAGGTGTCCAATATGCTACTGGAGATCAGTGGAGAAATAACTCTAGAAAGAATGAAAGGACAGAGCCAAAGCAAAAACAACACCCAGTTGTGGATGTTACTGGAAATGGAAGTAAAGTCCTATGCTGTAAAGAGCAATATTGCACAAGAACCTGGAATGTTAGGTCCATGAATCAAGGCAGATTGGAAGTGGTCAAACAGGAGATGGCAGGAGTGAACACCAACATTTTAGGAATCAGGGAACTAAAATGGACTGGAATGGGTGAATTTAACTCAGATGACCATTATATCTACTACTGTGGTAAGAATCCCTTAGAAGAAATGGAGTAGCCTTCATAGTCAACAAGAGTCCAAAATGCAGTTCAGTTCAGTTCAGTTCCTCAGTCGTGTCCGACTCCTTGCGACCCCATGAACCGCAGCATGCCAGGCCTCCCCGTCCATCACCAACTCGTGAAGTCTACCCAAACCCATGTCCATTGAGTCGGTGATGCCATCCAACCATCTCATCCTGTGTCGTCCCCTTCTCCTCCTGCCTTCAATAATTCCCAGCATCAAGGTCTTTTCCAATGAGTCAGCTCTTCACATCAGGTGGCCAAAGTACTGGAGTTTCAGCCTTAGCCTCAGTCCTTCCAATGAACACCCAGGGCCGATCTCCTTTAGGATGGACTGGTTTGATCTTCTTGCAGTCCAAGAGTTTTTTCCAACACCACAGTTCAAAAGCATCAATTCTTTGGAGCTCAGCTTTCTTTATAGTCCAACTCTCACACCCATACATGACTACTGAAAAAAACCATAGCCTTGACTAGACAGAACTTTGTTGGCAAAGTAATGTCTCTGCTTTTTAATATGCTTTCTAGGTTGGTCATAACTTTTCTTCCAAGGAGTAAGCGTCTTTTAATTTCATGGCTGCAGTCACCATCTGCAGTGATTTTGGAGCCCCCAAAAATAAAGTCAGCCACTGTTTCCCCTGTTTCCCCATCTATTTGCCATGAAGTGATGGGAATGGATGCCATGTTCTTAGTTTTCTGAATGTTGAGCTTTAAGCCAACTTTTTCACTCTCCTCCTTCACTTTCATCAACAGGCTTTTTAGTCCCTGTTCACTTTCTGCCATAAGGGTGGTGTCATCTGCATATCTGAGGTTATTGATATTTTTACCAGCAATCTTGATTCCAGCTTGTGCTTCCTCCAGCCCTGTGTTTCTCATGATGTATTCTGCATATAAGTTAAATAAGCAGAGTGACATTATACAGCCTTGACATACTCTTTTTCCTATTTGGAACCAGACTGTTGTTCCATGTCCAGTCTAACTGCTGCTAACAACAGTTCTAACTGTTGCTTCCTGACCTGCATACAGATTTCTCAAGAGGCAGGTCAGGTTGTCTGGTATTCCCATCTCCTTCAGAATTTTCCACAGTTTATTGTGATCCATGCAGTGCTTGGATGCAATCTCAAAAATGACGGAATGATCTCTGTTCATTTCCAAGGCAAACCATTCAATATCACAGTAATCCAAGACTATTCCATGACCAGTAATGCCAAAGAAACTGAAGTTGAACGGTTCTATGAAGACCTACAAAACTTTCTAGAACTAACACCCCCAAAAGGTGCTGTTTTCATTATAGGGAACTGGAATGCAAAAGTAGGAAGTCCAGAAATACCTGGAGTAACAGGCAAATTTGGCCTTGGAGTACAGAATGAAGCAGGGCAAAGGCTAATAAAGTTTTGCCAAGAGAACACACTGGTCATAGCAGACACCCTTTTCCAACAACACAAGAAAAGACTCTACACATGGACATCACCAGATGGTCAATATTGAAATCAGATTGACTATATTATTTGCAGCCAAAGATGGAGAAGCTCTATACAGTCAGCAAAAACAAGACCAGGAGCTGACTGTGGCTCAGATCATGAACTCCTTATTGCCAAATTCAGACTTACATTGAAGAAAGTAGGGAAAACCAATAGACCATTCAGGTATGACCTAAATCAAATCCCTTATGATTATACAGTGGAAGTGACAAATAAATTCAAGGGATTAGATCTGACAGACAGAGTGCATGAAGAACTATGGATGGAGGTTCATGACATTGTAAAGGAGGCAATGATCAAGGCCATCCCCAAGAAAAAGAGATGCAAAAAGGCAAAATGCTTGTCTGAGGAGGCCTTACAAAAAGCTGTTTAAAGAAGGGAAACTAAAGGCAAAGGAGAAAAAGAAAGATATACCTATTTGAATGCAGTGTTCCAAAGAAGAGCAAGGAAAGATAAGAAAGCCTTCCTCAGTGATCACTGCAAAGAGATAGAGGAAAATAATAGAATGGGAAAGACTAGAGATCTCTTCAAGAAAATTAGAGATACCAAGGGAACATTTCATGCAAAGATGGGCTCAATAAAGGACAGAAATGGTATGGACCTAACAGAAGCAGAAGATATTAAGAAGAGGTGGCAAGAATACACAGAAAAACTATACAAAAAGATCTTCATGACCCAGATAATCAAGGTGGTGTGATCACTCACCTAGAGCCATCCATCCTGGAATGTGAAGTCAAGTGGGCCTTAGGAAGCATCACTATGAACAAAGCTAGTGGAGGTGATGGAATGTTGGTTGAGCTATTTCAAATCCTAAAAGATGAAGCTGTGAAAGTATGCCAGCATATTTGGAAAACTCAGCAGTGGCCACAGGACTGGAAAAGGTCAGTTTTCATTCCAATCCCAAAGAAAAGCAATGCCAAAGAATGCTCAAACTATCAAACAATTGCTCTCATCTCACACTGTGATAGTCAGTGTGATATCTCATTACTATGATAATCACACACTAGCAAAGTAATGCTCATATTCGCCAAGCCAGGCTTCAATAGTACATGAAGCATGAACTTCCAGATGTTCAAGCTGGATTTATAAAAGGCAGAGAAACCAGAGACAAAATTGCCAACATCTGTTGTATCATTGAAAAAGCGAGAGAGTTCCAGAAAAACATCTACTTCTGCTTTATTGACTATGTCAAAGGCTTTGACTGTGTGGATAGCAACAAACTGGAAAATTCTTAAAGAGATGGGAATACCAGACCACCTGACCTGCCTCTTGAGAAATCTGTATTCAGGTTAGGAAGCAACAGTTAAAAGTGGACATGGAACAACAGACTCGTTCCAAATTGGGAAAGGAGTACATCAAGGCTGTATATTGTCACCCTGCTTATTTAACTTATATACAGAGTACATCATTGAAATGCTGGGCTGGATGAAGCACAAGCTGGAATCAAGATTGCCAGGAGAAATATCAATAACTTCAAATATGCAGATGACACCACCCTGAAAGTGAAGAACTAAAGATCCTCTTTATGAAAGTGAAAGAAGAGAGTGAAAAAGTTGGCTTAAAACTAAATATTCAGAAAACTAAGATCATGGCCTCTGGTTCCATCACTTAATGGCAAATAGATGGGAAAACAATGGAAACAGTGACAGACTTAATTTTTGGGGGGCTCCAAAACCACTGCAGATGGTAACTGCAGCCATGAAATTAAAAGATGCTTGCTCCTTGGAAGAAAAGTTGTGACCAACCTAGACAGCATATTAAAAAGCAGAGGCCAACAAAGATCCGTCTAGTCAAAAGTGTGATTTTTCCAGTAGTCATGTATGGATGTATGAGTTGGACTATGAAGAAAGCAGACTGCCAAAGAATTGATGCTTTTGAACTATGGTGTTGGAGGAGACTCTTGAGAGTCTCTTAGACTACAAGGAGATCCAACAAGTAAATTCTAAAGGAAATCAGTCCTGAATACTCATTGTAAGTACTGATGCTGAAATTGAAACTCCAATACTTTGGCCACCTTATGTGAAGAATTGACTCATTGGAAAAGACCCTGATGCTTGGAAAGACTGAAAGCAGGAGGAGAAGGGGATGACAGAATGAGATTCTTGGATGGCACTACTGACTCAATGGACATGAGTGAGTAAACTCCAGGAGTTGGTGATGGACAGGTAGGCCTGGCATGCTGCAGTCCATGGGGTCACAAAGAGTCAGACATGACTGAGCAACTGAACTGAACTGAACTTGCTAGTGTGTGAAATTAGTGAAATTGTACAGTACATTGAACCTTTTTTGGCATTGCCTTTCTTTGGGATTGGATTGACCATTTCCAGTCCTGTGGCCACTGCTGAGTTTCCCAAATTTACTGGCATATTGAGTGCAGCACTTTCACAGCATCATCTTTTAGGATTTGATGTAGCTCAGCTGAAGTTCCATTACCTCCACTAGCTTTGTTTATAGTGATGCTTCCTAAGACCCACTTTATTTCACACTCCAGGATGTCTGGCTCTTACTTAGTGACCACACCATCATTATCTGGGTCATTAAGACCTTTTTTTGTATAGTTTTTCTGTGTATTCTTGTCAACTCTTCATGCTGTTTAGTTCAGTTCAGTTGCTCATTCATGTCCGACCCTTTGCGATCCCATGGACTACAGCATGCCAGGCTTCCCTGTCCATCTCCAACTCCCAGAGCTTGCTGAAACTCATGTCCATCGAGTCGGTGATGTCATTCAACCATTTCATCCTGTGTTGTCCCCTTCTCCTCCTGCCTTCAATCTTGCCCAGCATCAGGGTCTTTTCCAATGAGTTAGTTCTTTTCATCATGTGGCCAAAGTAATGGAGCTTCAGCTTCAGCATCAGTCCTTCCAATGAATATGCAGGACTGATTTCCTTTAGGATTGATTGGTTTGATCTCCTTGCAGTCCAAGGGACTCTCAAAAGTCTTATCCAACACCACAGTTCAAAAACATCAGTTCTTTGGTGCTCAGCTTTCTTTCTGGTCCAACTCTTAGATTCATGCATGACTACTGGAAAAACCATAGCTTTGACTATCTGGACCTTTGTTGGCAAAATGATATTTCTGCTTTTTAAAAATTTAATACCCTGTCTAGGTTTGTCATAGCTTTTCTTCCAAGGAGCAAGCGTCTTTTAATTTCATGGCTGCAGTCACCATCTGCAGTGACTTTGGAGCCCAGGAAAATAAAGCATGTCAGTGCTTCCATATCTATATGCCATGAAGTGATGGGACCAATGCCATGATCTTCATTTTTTGAATGTTGAGTTTTAAGCCAGCTCTTTCATTTTTCTCTTTCACTTTCATCAAGAGGTTTTTCAGTTCCACTTTCACTTCATGCTGTAGCAGATGTATTTAAAAGTGATGGTCTTTGGTCCTTCACCTCAGCTGAAGTTCAGCAGGTGTGGAACACAAAAGGTTAATGATGAGATAAAGGGCTGTGGGCCAGCTAGGAGGGGGATTTGGAACATAGATCAGCACAACTGTTGGTGTCAGAATGACTATAATAGATCCAGGAGAATTTTATTGAGTAGTTATGTGTATTAGCCACTGTGATGGGTTTGATTGGATACACAGAGGTATCCCATCAAATAGATACTTGTATGAATGTCTATTTTTCCAGTAGTCAAGTACTTAAAACTACCTTTCAAAAAATGAAGATCATGGCATCTGATCCTATCACTTCATGGCAAACAGATGGGGAAACAATGGAAACAGTGACACTACTTTGCTGACAAAACTCCATTTAGTCAAATCTATGGTTTTCCAGTAGTCATGTATGGATGTGAGAGTTGGACCATTAAGAAAGCTGAATGCAGAAGAATTGATGTTTTTGAACTGTGGTGTTGGAGAAGACTTTTGAGAGTCCCTTGGACTGCAAGGAGATCAAATCAGTCAGTCCTAAGGGAAATCAGTCCTGCATATTCATTGGAAGAACTGATGCTGAAGCTGAAGCTCCAGTACCTTGGCCACCTGATGAAAATTATTGACTTATTGGAAAAGACCCTGATGTTGGGAAAGACTGAAGGCAGGACGAGAAGGCGACAACAGAGGATGAGATGGTTGAAGGGCATCACTGACTCAATGGACATAAGTTTGAGCAAGCTCTGGGAGTTGGTGATGGACAAGGAAGCCCAGGGTGCAGCATTCCATGGGGTCACAAAGAGTCGGGCACGACTGAGTGACTGAACTGGGCTGAACTGATGAGTGTCTATAATCATCTATAATAAGTATACAGCTACTATAGAAGGGTTTTGCAGCTTGTTGGGAAATGAGAGTCCTTTGAATAAATGTTACAAAGACAGAAGAAGGGGAACAAAGGGGTCAGGATGAGCCAGCAGTTTATACCCTCAGAGAAGAATCTCTGTACTTTAGGCACATGCTTTCAATGTTCATTTTGATATGATCACGTGATTGTGGAAGATGGAGTAGGAAGTGAATTGTGGCACCTTCACTTCTGCTTGTGTGAGTGCTAGGTTGCTTCATTCAAGTCGGACTCTTTGTGACCCCATGATCTATAGCTGGCCAGGCTCCTCTATCCATGGGATGCTCCAGGCAAGAATACTGGAGTGGGTTCCCATTTCTTCTTCCATGGGTTCTTCCCCACCCTCCTGCATTGGCAGACAGGTTGTTTACATCTAGCACCACTTGGGAAGCCCATGGCACCTTCACTAACATAAGATTAATTCTGATTGCAGAAGAAGGTAAGGTCTGTATACAGGTGTCTGAGTAAAGCATTTACATACTCACTGACCATTCACTGACATATGAGAGTGAGCATATGTATTGATTGGGGGAGGGGGGAGGTGACAGATGCAGGGAGCACAAGATGTTAGCTTTTGCTCTGCAGCATCCCTATGGTTCCAAAGACTGAAGAATCAAGAAATGCCTGCCCTCGAAAATCTTCTGACCTAATAGTAGGTTTACAACGAAGGGCTGAATATCAGATTAAGTAACAGATGACAGGAGTGGAATATTAAGGGGAATTAGGTACTATACATACCGAGGTATATGTGGTTCTTTAGATCTTGCCACATAATATATCTATTCTTTCACATGTCTCTTATAAAATGATTAATTTAATTGTGGGGTTTTAAAATAGAAACTGGCCTTTATCATTTGAGAGGACTTAGTAACATGTTAGACTATGATACGGAGAAGGCAATGGAACCCCACTCCAGTACTTTTGCCTGGAAAATCTCATGGATGGAGGAGCCTGGTAGGCTGCAGTCCATGGGGTCGCTAGAGTCAGACATGACTGAGCGACTTCACTTTCACTTTTCACCTTCATGCATTGGAGAAGGAAATGGCAACCCACTCCAGTGTTCTTGCCTGTAGAATCCCAGGGATGGGGAAGCCTGGTGGGCTGCCGTCTATGGGGTTGCACAGAGTCGGACATGACTGAAGCAACTTAGCAGCAGCAGCAGCAGACTATGATAATGGAATCAAACATCCTCCTTTAATTTAAAATGCATAAAAATTCTAGATTTAAAAACAACAATAACAAAATTTTGGTGAAATTGCATTTGCTGGCTTGAAAGAAGGAAGAACTAATTTGAGATGTAAGGGGAAAGAAAGGGAAATGAAAGCTACTGTGAGTGAATGGATAATGGGGAGCCCATGCCCAGGAACTCATGGGAGTTCAGGTTTCACATGGCCTGGGCTTATGGTATCTGCATGAGGATCAGTTACATGGTTTCCAAACCATGGATGATGGAGGGAGGAGGAGTTCTATATAAAGCCTGAAAAAGTCAAAGAGCATCCCTGCTCATAAAATATAGACCAGAAAATTTCACCCTTTTGCCAAAGAAAGCAACATGGAAGCCTGTGATATATCCAGAGACTTAAGCAGATAGGAACAAAAATCATTTGAGAAACCTAATCCTTAAGCCTGAACTGCATAGAAGTATGTGATCCAAATTTACACTACCTGTCTGATGTGGGACGTCCAAGCTGAGAATTTATCATAAACCAGGTCAAGGACCATTGAAACTCTATAGGCTACAGTAAAAGCAAATATAAAACTTCTCAGCAGGAATCCTTTCATAATCCAGGGCACACAGAATTCCAGAGACCTAACATCCCTGATGAAGAGGGACTCATAATAAAAAACAGACAAACATCATAAATCAAACTACCACACATCAGGCTCAGGAGACACCACAAACAGGAATTCCTATCTGCTACTGGCTGGAGTGTCAAAAGATAAAACTACACCAGAAAAATTTAGCAAGACCCAGTACATTTGAGTATGGGCACATGGTGTACCCAGAAAACTGTACAAGGCATATGCTCTTGAAAATTCTCTTACATGTATATAAGAAGATGTGGCCAAAGATGTTCACTGCCCCGTTGTTTGTAAAAATAAATTACAACAATAACAGAAAACTCCAAAAGGTCAGAATGGGAATGAATTTAAGTAAAGCGTGATTTATGTACATTAGGATAAAAGTGAAAGTCAAAGTGTTAGTTGCTCAGTCGTGTCTGACTCTTTGTGACCCCACAGACTGTAGCCCGCCAGGCTCCTTTGTCCATGAGATTCTCTAGGCAAGAATACTGGAATGCATTGCCGTTTTCTTCTGCAGGGGATGTTCCCAACCCAGGGATCAAACTCAGATCTCCCTCAATGCGGGCAGATTCTTTACCTTCTGAGCCACCAAGGATGCTTATGTTAGGATACTGTCAAGTCATTAAAATGAATGAGCATATCCAAATGTATAAATCTTAAAAACATGATGTCAAGTGAACATGGCAAGTTCTCAAGTTTCTCAAGGATAAGCATAACATACTATTAATATAAATTAAAAGTTAATAAATACTGTATACTGATATGAACATGTGCAAATATAGTAAAAGCATAAAACAGAAAAAATATGTCAGTCTAAGAAAAGTAATCTCCTTTTGTGTGGTATGGAAGGTGAAAGACTTGATTCAAATCTAGGTCTGACTTTGAAACTAAATACTAAAAATATAGGATAGGAGCTCCCTGCAAACCAATACATTTTGTTTTTAACAGTAAAAACAAAAACCCTCTCCAAATATTTTTTTTTCCTGCATAATTTTTAAAAAAGAAATAATGCATTATAGAGTCCTTTGACGCTCCATTTACATATCAATTCCATCCACCCCCATATCCTTGTATTTGTATGCTCTCTGTTTCCTTTTCAAATGTAAACCAAGGTCAAATCATACATTTAATCACTCCCACCACACCAGGAAAGAATAAAGCATAATAAGATATTTCTTTTTTGGAAAAAAAGTAGGGACTGGGGAAATAATGCTGTTGGCATTAGTGAATGTCATGTACCATACCCTCCTGGGTGAACATTCCAAGGACGCTCTGATAGAGGAGGGAGTTCCTTACTGGGTCAAAATGGCTGTCTTTGATCTGATTTGAAAGCATTTCCCTTATCTAATGTTCTCCACAACCACGTGTAAGCTGGGCAGGGGCTATATTTCTTTTCTAGGAGCTGTATTTATGGTCATAGATCATTTCCTGTTTTAGGGAGTCTAGGGCATTGGGGCGGACCTTAGGGACTGAGCAATTACGAGCTTTTGTTTTCAGGTTTTGAAGTTGGACTAATTAGCCAGTCAGTTAGATTTCTAGAAACTTCAAGGGATATTAAGCAAAGCTAGAGATGTTATGGAGTCATGGTCTATGAAGTTTGACCATTTTTTCATAGTGTCTATCTCTTAGCAACAAGCTCAAGAGCTCTGTGCATGCTCCCAGCCCTGGGCTTAACTGCTTCCATTTTATCCCCTCAAATAATGAATCAAGGCAAAGCTAATATGATCCTTACTCTGGAGCTGTTTACAATGGGGGCAACTGTATGTTTTGAGCAGCAAGTGAACCACTGGAGGTGTTGCTGGGCTCACTCCACAATTCTGATTTTTTCTAGGTCTCAATCTTAATTGCCTCTGCATTTCCCACCTAATTACCTTGACTTAAACTAACTTCAGCTTTGGGAAGACAGTATCTGACTCTTAGCCCTCTTATATTGCTGGCCTCTGTCTCTAAGCAAGGCTCTGTAAGCTTCCATTTCTGCTTGTAGATTGGTGAGCCTGTGTTGAAATAGAAACTCACTCTAATATCATGATAATGTTTTCTTCTAAGCTGAATCTCAAAGCATAACATGTGATGGTTTAACTAGCTCTTTTGTAAGCCCATAAAAGGATTACCAACTTGAATACAGGAGCAGGAATCTTCACTATATCTTAGTCTACCTAAATTTAGCCACTTCCAAGTAGGTCTGTTGCTCATAGCATCCCATACCTGGTATCAATGTATTGGTTATACCCTTTAAGAGAAAGGAAAAGAATTCAAACTATTTTAAAAAAGAGCCCAGGAATGAAACTGACCCATGTTTAGTAAGTAAAAGAAGTATGGATATGAAAACAAGCTAGACCCTGTGGGGCTCCTGGGCACAGGAGCCTTTCTGTATCCCCCATTTCTTATTTGTGGCTTCTCTGGTGGCTCAGCAGTAAAGAATCTGCCTGCCAATGCAGGAGACTTGGGTTCCCAACCTCAGGGTCTGGAAGATATCCTGTAGAAGGAAATGACAACCAACTCCAGTATTCTTGCCACGGACAGAGGAGCCTTGTGGGCTACAGTCCGTCCATGGGCAGCCAAGACACAACTTAGGGGCTAAACAACAACAACAGCATTTCTTGTTTGTAGAGAACAAACTCCAGGCTCCATGACATTCCCTAAGTTCCAAAGGACAGAAAGTAGGGAAAATCACTAGGCCATTCAGGTATGATCTAAGTTAAATCCCTTATGATTATGCAATGGAAGTGACAAATAGATTCAAGAGATTAAATCTGATAGAGTGCCTGAGGAATTATGGATGGAGGTCTGTAACACTGTACAGGAGGCAGGGATCAAAACCATCCCTAAGAAAAAGAAATGCAAAAAAGGCAAAGCGGTTGTCTGAGGAGGCCTTACAAACAGCTGAGAAAAGAAGAGAAGCAAAAAGCAAAGAGAAAAGGAAAGATATACCCATCTGAATGCAGAGTTCCAAAGAAAGCAAGCAGAGACAAGAAAGTCTTCTTAAGTGAACAATGCAGAGAAATAGAGGAAAATAATAAAATGGGAAAGACTAGAGATCTCTTCAAGAAAATTAGAGATATCCAGGGAACATTTCATGTAAAGATAGGCACAATAAAGGAAAGAAATGGTATGGACCTAATGGAAAGAGAAAATATTAAGAAGAGGTGGCAAGAATACACAGAAAAACTACACAAAAAAGTCTTAATGACCTGGACACCATGATGGTGTGATCACTCACCTAGAGCCAGATATCCTGGAGAGTGAAGTCAAGTGGGCCTTAGGACGCATCACTACAAACAAAGCTAGTAGAGGTGATGGAATTCCAGCTGAGCTATTTTAAATCCTAAAAGACAATGCTGTGAAAGTGCTGCACTCAATACGCCAGCAAATTTGGAAAACTCAGCAGTGGCCACAGGACTAGAAGATGTCAGTTTTTATTCCAGTCCAGAAGAAGGGCAATGCCAATCTACTGCACAATTGCACTAATTTCACATGCTAGCAAGGTAATGCTCAAAATCCTTCAAGCTGGGCTTCAACAGCATGTGAACTGAGAACTTCTATATGTAGAAGCTGGATTTAGAAAAGGCAGAGGAACCCAAGATCAAATTACCAATATTCACTGAATCATAGAAAAAATGAGGGAATTCCAGAAAAGTATCTACTCTGCTTCATTGACTATGATAAGTACTTTGACTGTGTAGATCACAATAAACTGTGAAAAATTCTTCAAGTGATGGGAATACAAAACCACCTTATCTACCTCCTGAGAAACCTGTATGGAGGTCAAGAAGCAGTAGTTAGAACCAGACATGAAATAATGTACTGGTTCAAAATTGGGAAAGGAGTACGTCAAGGCTGTATGTTGTCATCCTGCTTATTTAACTTATATTCAGAGTACATCATGTGAAATGCTGGGCTGGATGAAGCTCAAGCTGAAATTAAGATTGCCAGGAGAAATAACAATAACTGCAGATATGCAGATGGCATCACCCCAGTGGCAGAAAGTAAAGGGAAACTAAAGAGCCTATTGATGAAAATGAAAGAGGGATTGAAACACCTGGCTTTAAGTTCAACATTCTAAAAACTAAGATCATGGCCTCTGGTCCCAATCACTGTGGTCAGTGACTGCACCCATGAAATTAAAAGATGCTTGCTCCTTGGAAGAAAGGCTATGACAAACCTAGACACCATATTAAAAAGCAGAGACATCACTTTGCTGAAAAAAGTCCATATAGTCAGAGCTATGGTTTTTCCAGTGGTCATGTATGGATGTGAGAGCTGGACTATAAAGAAGGCTGAGCACCGAAGAATTGATGCTTTTGAACAGTGGTGCTGAGGGGACAACAGAGGATGAGATATTTGGATGGCATCACCAATTCAGTGGACATGCTACTGCTAAGTTGCTTCAGTCATGTCCGACTCCGTGTGACCCCATAGACAGCAGCCCACCAGGCTCCCCCGTCCCTGGGATTCTCCAGGCAAGAGTACTGGAGTGGGGTGCCATTGCTGACATGAGTTTGAGCCAACTCTGAGAGATAGTGGATGACAAGGAAACCTGGCATGCTGCAGTCCATGGGATGGCAAAAAGGCAGACTGGACTGAGCTTTGAACAACAACAAATAGGGAAAGGAGTGGATGTAGAGACAAGGGAAGAGCAGTGAAGAAACAGTATTACAGCCTTGGGATAGGGTCCTGGTTATTCCTCAAGGATACACATAACAATACCTTTACATTCTTTACAGAACTAAAATCCCCCCAAAATGGAAGATGTTAGCATTTTTCACTCCAGAGAAAACCTTTTGAGACCAGATTAAGAAGTACAGACCTTACATATACCCTAATCTTATCAGCAACCCTACATTTGAACCAATGCTATAACTCCTTGCCATATCTTTCTAGACTGGGACATATAGATTTAAGGAGTGAACCCACTATGTCCCTTTTGCCTGGCAAAGTGATAAAGCTATTCTTTTCTACTCGACCCCAAAACTCTGCCTCTGAGATTCAATTTGGCACTGGTGCATAAGGGCCAAGGTTTTGGCATCAAGTAGTCTTAGGTAGGAGAAGGCAATGGCACCCTACTCCAGTACTCTTGCCTGGAAAATCCCATGGACAGAGGAGCCTGGTGGGCTGCAGTCCATGGAGTCGCTAAGAGTTGGACACGACTGAGCGACTTCACTTTCACTTTTCACTTTCATGCATTGGAGAAGGAAATGGCAACCCACTCCAGTGTTCTTGCCTGGAGAATCCCAGGGACAGCAGAGCCTGGTGGGCTGCTGTCTCTGGAGTCGCACAGAGTCAGACATGACTGAAGCGATTTAGCAGCAGCAGCAGCAGCCTTAGGTAGCCTGGATCCAAAAGTTCAAATAGCCTCATCAGGAACCTGCATATTTTTCTCTATCTCTTTGCTCATTTGTCCTCAGTGTTGGCTTCATTCTCAAGCAGACCCTCCATGGGGTAGAAAGGTGCTCATCTGTATTTCTTGGCTTATGTGTATGTTCAGTTCAGTTCAGTTCAGTCACTCAGTCGTGTCTGACTCTTTGCAACCCCATGAACTGCAGCACACCAGGCCTCCCTGTCCATCACCAACTCCTGGAATCTACCCAAACCCATGTCCATTGAGTCGGTGATGCCATCCAACCATCTCATCCTCTGTCGTCTCCTTCTCCTCCTGCCATCAACCTTTTCCAGCATCAGGGTCTTTTCAAAAGTCAGTTCTTCGCATCAGGTGGCCAAAGTATGGGAGTTGCAGCTTCAAAATCAGTCCTACCAATGAACACCCAGGACTGATCTCCTTTAGGATGGACTGGTTGGATCTCCTTGCAGTCCAAGGGACTCTCAAGAGTCTTTTCCAGCACCACAGTTCAAAAGCATCAATTCTTCTGTGCTCAGCTTTCTTTATAATCCAACTCTCACACCCATACATGACCACTGGAAAAACCATAGCCTTGACTAGACCTTTGTTGGCAAAGCAATGTCTCTGCTTTTTAATATGCTGTCTAATAATAGTTGGTATTACAGCAAAAACAGAATACCTGTTTCTAACAAGACTGCAAGGAGATCCAACCAGTCCATCCTAAAGGAAATCAGTCCTGAATATTCATTGGAAAGACTGATGCTGAAGCTGAAACTTCAATACTGTGGCCACCTGATGTGAAGAACTGACTCATTTGAAAAGACCCTGATGCTGGGAAAGATTGAAGGTGGGAAAAGAAGGGGATGACAGAGGATGAGATGGTTGGATGGCATCACTGACTCGATGGACATGAGTTTGAGTAAACTCCAGGAGTCGGTAATGGACTGGGAGACCTGGTGTGTTGCTGTCCCTGGGGTTGCCAAGAGTCGGACGCAACTGAGCAACTGAACTGAACTGAACAATTGCATTGGAAGCCCTGGGAAAGGCTCTGATTATCTTGGCTCAGCTTGGCCATATGCCTGTTCTTGAATGAAACACTGTGGTTAGAGTCTGGGGTTCAGGTTCTCTGATTGAACTGGTTGGGCCCATAAGCCCAAACCTGAAATTTAGGGTGGTGTCAGTGCCACTTGAAGCAACAAGGGCAATAAGTAAAGGATGACTCCTCAAACAGTTCCTAGGCAGAAACAAGGGTTTTGCAATAGGAATGTCCTGAATCATTTGCATAGTATCTTTGTCAGAAACTTCAGGTACTTTTTAAAGTGGATTTTTAGTGGAAATACATTTGGTAGTTATATTTAAAATCAAATTGTCACCCAGTGGCCCCATTAAATGAAGGTGTTTAATTTTTAATGCAATGCCTCTCAAATTAGATTTTGAGAGTATACATACCCTTTTGTTTACTTTAATGGAGATTAAGTCACATATTATTCAAATAAGGAAAGGACTCCAGACCCTTTCAGTGTTGTGTGGTATAGTGCCATATGGAAACATATGGTTCTCAATGTTTCCTAGTAAGAGTTCTCTTTGACAGCCCCACATTTTATGATTTTCCACAAAATAGAAACTACACTTGTAGTATCTTTAGAAAAATAAAAATGACAACAATGACTATGTAATCAGTATTTTATTAAGTGCAATAGCATTAATTACACTTCAAAAGTAACAGTATACATAAGAGCTGGGCCTGTAATTTGATCAGGCTGCAGAAAATGCTTGGGCGCTTGTGAATTTATCTGAACTCCTTTTGGGATGGCACTTGAGCTAATTGGATGCATAGGGTAGGGACTAGCGCTGGAATGATTAAGAACATGGTTCAATCCCAGCTTTACCACTTGTGAGCTGTGTATCTTTGGGTGAGTTATTTAACCTCTTCACGTCTTCAGCTTCCTCAAATGTTACCTGACGCTAGCACCACCTGTGCCTCTAAGGTTGCTGAGAAGATTAGAGATATAGGTAACGCATTTGACAGAGTCCTTGACACACAATTAGCATTCAATGCCTGATGCATGATGTCACCTCAGTTGTGTCCCGACTCTTTGGGACCCCATAAACTTTAGCCCCCAAGGCACCTCTGTTCATGTGATTTTTCCAGCAAGAATACTGGAGTGGGTTGCCGTGTCCTCCTCCAGGGGATCTTCCCAACCCAGGGATTGAACCCTTGTCTTCTGCATTGGCAGGTGGATTCTTTACCACTAGCACCTCCTGGGAAGCCTTAGCACTCAATATATGGTAACGATTTTTGTTACCACCTTACAATTATTGATTTACTATAAGTCTCCTTGAAGGTAGGTGTTGTGCTTTATGGATCTTTATATTTCCAGTCCCTAACAACATCTTGACTTATGAAGGATATGTTTATTGAGTGAATAAATAAATTATTGGAAAATTAAATGCAACATATATCTAAAGTGTTTGGTCCTGTGGCCACAGCCTGATCAGTATGCCTTAAATATGTCTTTCTCTTTGTGTCCATCATCCAGGCTAAGGCATGGTCTAGCTCAGCAGTCCTCAAACTTTAGTGTCCTTGAGAATAATGCGGGGCTTGTTGAACCAGATAGGTAATCACACACCAAGTTTCTGATTCAGTAGTTCTGGTGAGACCTGGACAATAGTATTTAGTATTATTTTAAAGCCTCTTCCACGAAGTCTCTCTAATATGAAGTACAAATCACTAGCATTACAGTTGGACTTACACAACCCAACTCAGGCTACCATTATCATCTGGCTGTTGTCAGCTGGCAGCACTAAAGGAATTATCTCTAATAGGAAATAACCAACATCAGTAAGTCTGGTATAGTATTGCTAAATTGATTATGTAGATATAACATACCACTCAAATCAGTTAGTAAACTGAGATTCTTCACAGGTTCAGTGTTGTTTCTCGCAGACCAGTGAGTACTTGCAAATCTCTTGGACAGAACCTTTTTGTTTATTCACTCTATGTGTGTGTGTGTGTCCCACATGCAGTGACCTTATATTGAGTGTTTTCTATAACTCATTTTATAAGCAAAGGATTAACTCAATGGAATCATAAGGGTAGAGAGAGCTGCTTTCGTTTTTAGAAATCAACAACCTATTTTCAGTTATAAAATCCTTCCAAGATCCTAAATCTGCAGTCATGGGCTTATTAAAAGCAAGTTACAATTACAAGTGTGTTTGCCTGCTTCCTTCCCTCTTAGTGCTTGTGTCTGGAGCTCATTTTTTTTTTCTTATGAACTTTAATACATGTTTAATGTGAAACTTAATGATTTGATTACAATGGCATAATTACATAATTGGAATGTATTGTGCATGCTGGCGGGAAGGAGTCTGGAAGGTGCTCAGTGAGTGATGTTACATAAACAGAATAATAATGATAGTGCGATGGAGAATGAGACTAATGAGAAAATGATTAGAAAACCTTGGAAGAAATGGACACTTGTGGAAATGAGAGGGGAGCATTTCTTTTGCTTTAATGATTGAGAGTTATTTCACCTCTGAGACTGAGGCTTCTGAGAATTGGTGCTATTGAATGAGATGGGTTCGGAACTACCCTGGTGGTACAGTGGATAAGAATCTGCCTGCCATGGTAGGGGGAGCAAACTAAAGCCCGTGTGCCACAACTACTGAGCTGGTGCTCGAGCTTGCAAGCTACAGCTACTGAGACCGTGAGTTGCGACTACTGAAGCCTATGTGCGTAGAGCTTGTGCCCCACAACAAAAGAAGCCACTGCAATGAGGAGCCCTCACACGGCAACAGAGATTCAGCACAACCAAAAAAAAAAAAAAATAATAAAATCCCTCCCACTCACAGCCATGGGGGGAAAATAAATGAATGAGGTGGGTTCAGATGATGGATATTTTGGGGACTACTTTGGAGATGTGTGATGGGCCCAAACCCTACTCATCTGGGCATAAAACAAGCCAGACTCATCAGCAAGCTCTGATGATACTGCTTCTTAAGATCCTTAAAACAGGACAAGTTCAGGTGTCTTTCTCTCCAATGTCCTTGCTTTGTAATGCTTTATGTGGCACATTTGCACATTGTCAGAACATCGAGAGAGCTCTGTTAATGTGGAATGGAGCTACCTTCCCCTCCCTAGTGCAATTCAACCATCTCTCACTGGTGACATATTGCTACTGAAGAGGAATGGCCCTTAGCCAATCATGTTGTGCTCCCAGTTAATGACCACCATTACTGTGTCATTTGGTCTAGAGAAACATGTGCACTGCCTAGAGCTCTTCTCTTAGTAATTGGCCTGTGCAGTGTCGCTCTTACTTGATGGTCACTGTGTGTTTCTATAATCACAATGATTACTTCCCAACTTATTTTACTATAAATGTGAATCAATTCTACTCATTGATTTAGCAAACACTTATATTTATTAAGGGCTTCCCTGGTGGCTCAGATGGTAAAGAATCCTCCTGAAACGCAGGAAATCCGGGTTCGATCCCAGGATCAGGAAGATCCCCTGGAGAAGGGAATGGCTACCCATTCTGGTATTCTTGCCTGGAAAATTCCATGGATGCAGGAGCCTGGGGGGACTACAGTCCATGGGATTTCAAAGTGTTAGACTGAGAGACTAACACTTTCACTTATTAACTAACTAGGTGTTAGTTGCTATGTGTGATGCCGAAGAATAGAAGACATAGCATTTATGGCTTAGGAGTTGAAGCCTAGACAAGGCATTCATAAAAAGTTAAATACTGGAGCCTATTATACAGAGTGAAGTAAGCCAGAAAGAAAAACACCAATACAGTATACTAACATATATATTTGGAATTTAGAAAGATGGTAATGATAACCCTGTATGCGAGACAGCAAAAGAGACACAGATGTGTAGAACAGTCTTTTGGACTCTGTGGGAGAGTGAGAGGGTGGGATGATTTGGGAGAATGGCATTGAAACATGTATAGCATCATATATGAAACGAATTGCCAGTCCAGGTTTGATGCAGGATACAGGATGCTTGGGGCTGGTGCACTGGGATGACCCAGAGGGATGGTACCGGGAGGGAGGTGGGAGGGGTGTTCAGGATGGGGAACACGTGTATACCTGTGGCAGATTCATGTTGATGTATGGCAAAACCAATACAATATTGTAAAGTAATTAACCTCCAATTAAAATAAATAAATTTATATTTAAAAAAAAGTTAAATACTGTAAGTCCTTACATGGTGAGTTAGAAGAATAGTTCAGAATATTTTCAGAATAACCATGCATTCTTTCATCCATCAATATAAAAGTACTTACTGAATGCCTACTGGGTGAACAGCTCAGAGCTAGAGTTAGAATGTTGAGATGAACTTGACCAGGATCCTGCCTTCAAGGCAGTTTTGGAAGGCAATCTAGCAATATCTAGTATGAACAAGTGGATGTACTCTGATCCAGAATGTTCATTTCTTGGTTTCTGCCCCAGATGGACATTCATTCGTGTGCACAGAAAGGGCATGTACAATGATGGTAGTTGCAGTATTGTTAATAATATCATAATACTGCAAACAATCAATACTGTAAATGTTCAACAGAAAGTGCAAGTGGCTCAATCATGTTCGACTCTTTGTAACCTCATGGACTATACAGTCCATGGGATTCTCCAGGCCAGAATACTGGAGTGGGTAGCCTTTCCCTTCTCCAGGAGATCTTCCCAACCAAGGGATCAAACCCAGGTCTCCCGCATTGCAGACGGATTCTTTACCAGCTGAACCAGAAGGGACGCCCAAGAATACCGGAGTGGGTAGGCTGTACCTTCTCCTGTGGATCTTCCCGACGCAGGAATCGAACCAGGGTCTCCTGCATTGCAGGCAGATTCTTTATCAACTGAGCTATCAGGGAAGCCCCAATGTCCGACAGGAAAGTATCCAAATAAAGAGGTTAAAGCCATACAATGAAAATTACACAAAGGTTAAGAAGAGATTAGACCTTCAGTACATCTTTAGGATACCTTTTTGAATTGGTAAGTAGCAAGTAATTATGTATGGTGTCTTTTCTTATATGAAAAACATAAAGTGAAGGAAAAAATAACACACGGTAATTTTATTCATCTTCTAAGGAACAAAAATATTTATGTAAAATATGAAACAATGGAAGACTAGAAGTTCAGAAGGCTATAAACTGAAGTGATAACAGTTGCTACCTCTGGGTAGGTTTGGAGGATCTGGGACAGGATATTTGTGAAAGGAAATCTTAGCTTAACTTTGATTTTTTTTGATTTTAAAAAAGGAAATGTATCTATATTTTGTTTATTCTCTTGAGTGATAAGTGCCACAGAAATGGGTAAGTAAAATTCTATGGGAATCCCCAGTGCCCAGTACACTACTTACTGAATTGAACTAAAGGGGCTTCCCTGGTGGCTCAGATGGTAAAGAATCAGTTGGCAATGCAGGAGCCAAGGGTTCAATGCCTGGGTAGGGAAGATCCCCTGGAGAAGGAAATGGCAACCCACTCCAGTATTCTTGCCTGGAGAGTTTCATGGACAGAGAAGCCTGGTGGGCCACAGTTCATGGGGTTGCAAAGAGTCAGACACGACTGAGTGATTAACATTAACATTAAAGTACAAACTTAGAGAAAGGAGAGAGAGTTTGAGGCTGAAAGCATCAGGGCAGGCTTTAATGAAGCAGATACATTTGAGCTGGTCCTTAAAAAGGAGAGGTATTGGAGGTGTGGAGGAAAAAAGTGCCATGCAGGTTCTATTCCATAGTGTGAACATGAGTGGAGAAATTCCTACTAAATAATCATGTCATTTATGAATAAATATTTGCTTCCTTTCCAATATGTATGCCATTTATTTATTTATCTTGCCTTATTGCACTGGCCAGGACACCTAGTTCTATATTAAAAGACACGGAAGTGGGGATGGGATGGGAGGGAGGCTCAAGAGGGAGAGGATATAGGTACACATATAGCTGATTCATGTTGTTGTACAGCAGAAACTAATACAACATTGTAAAGCTATTATGCTTCAGATAAAAAAAGAAGCAAAAGCAGACACTCTTACTTTGTTCCCAATTATAGGAGAAAGCTTTTTTTCTTTGGGTGGGGGCAAAGAGGGGTGGTGATAAGAGTATATTTTCATTTGTTTGTGAATTAGTGATGAATTTTTTGAAATACTTTTTCTGTATCTCTTGAGATGAGCCTATGGGTTTCCTTTTTATTCTGTTAGTGTGGTGAATAATAAATATTTATTTCACTTTTCTGTATTTTCTCTTTTTTATCTCTTTCTGTATTTTCAATATTTTCAACTGATCTGTCTTTTAGATTATGAATTCTTCTTTCGTCAATGTGGAAGGCTGAAACCAAACCTCTAAACAACCTAATTCCTGACTGTATTGGCCCCTAGGACTTAATCCTCCATGCATCTGAAGTGAGAGGAGCTTCCTTTATGAGAAATCTTCCCCCTACATCCCTCCCTGATGAGTCTGCCCAAGCTCTGTGTATCCTCCAAGATGCTCCTTTCTGCCCAATTGGACTTCTATAGGAATTAGCAAAGCCTTGAGTGGAAAAGTTGTGCCTGATGTTGGGCTCTCTCTGCATTTCTTTTCTCTCTGAGCTTCTGGAGCCGTATGTCCTGCCTGTCTTGGTAGTCTTGAACTCCCATTGTTATTTCCACATATCCACGGCACTGCCTAAAGGTCTATTCAGGTTCTCAGGTGCTTACCCTCCGCTTTCTGCTTGACTCACCACATCACTTAAGAAATGGCAAATGCCTTGAAGGAAAAAGTGGAATAGAATATTAGAACTCATCTCAGTGAATTTCTCTTCTCGCCGGAATCTTGAGCCTTTAAGTCCTAGGACCTGATAGGTCTCTGGTGTCTTAAAATCCATTTTAAGAGTAGCTAAAAATCCCATTATTTTTAGCTACTCTTGGCAGGAAAGTCACTATGCTACAACAGAGGATATGTCTCTCAGTATCTATCTAATGTAGTTTTAAGATAAAGCCTGGAATTCTGAGTAAGGACTAGCTGAGGGAGTCTCCTACTCCAGCTGAGGGAGTAATATAGGTCCCAGCTGTATCCCACGATAGCCATGGCTGTGTTGTCAGCTAGTCAAGTTCCTTTCAGAGTAAGTATTTCTAGACCTTTCTCAAAGACCAGGACTTGGCTCAAGGCACTGAGGGACTTACTCTTCTGAGAAGAGAATGTGGTTCACATGTGCTCATATCTGAGTTTTGTGCTAGAGTCTTAGGGTCTGAAGCCTCCTTTAGTCCAGCTTTAGGGCAAAGCTTGGGTATATCTTAGAAAAAAGTCTACATATGGGGTGAATTCTCTTTAGTTCCAAGGTATATCTCTTTAAGAGTAACTGTTAAGAATTAATCTATCAAGTTTTAAAATTTATCATGATTTTATTCTCTTCTACTCTTGAGTGTCAGATTTTAGTTGATATCATTTTCTAAGTCATAGTCATTTAATTCAGTCCTTGGACTTTTACTTCCTGCTAATTCAGACTCACTACTTTTTTGGGGGGGGGCTTTGCTGAGTCTTTGTTGCTGCTCATGGGCTTTCTCTAACAGATGTTAGTGGGGACGACTTTCTCGTTGTGGTGTGTGGGTTTCTAACTGTGGTGGTTCTCTTGTTGCAGAGCATGGGCTCCATAGCACACGGGCTTCAGTAGTGGCAGCCTGTGGGTTTGGTTGCCCTGTGGCATGTGGGATCTTCCTGGACCAGGGATTGAGCCGATCTCCAGCACTGGCAAGCCGATTCTCTACCAGGGAAGCCCAGACTTACTTTTTTGGTCCTCAGAGAATGACAATTATGTGGAAAGTAGGGTGAATATGAACGTGGCCAGAAGAGGGCCAGTTGAGGTCATGGGCTTGCAAACCAGTTGTGCAAGAAGGCGATGTTTGATGTACTCAGTAGTGGAAGAGTGGAGTCTCTCCTAGTAGGTGGTGTTAGCAACTAAGGGCAAGAAATGAGGGGCAGATCTACACACTCTTTTCAAGATGAGGTAATTCAGAGATACAGCAGAAGACCTCTATTTTGAAAATGGTTTCCTCTAGAGTTGAGAGAGCAACCCTGGGCCTGGCTGGGTCTGAGGCAAGAGCTTCTGCAAGTTGAAGACCTTGTCCATCCTTAGCTCTTGCACTTTCTTTTCATCTTAAAAACCATCCTTGGATAACATGTAGCCTACTCTTTGAGGAAGGTTCACTCCCCAACCCTGCCCAGCCCACCCCAGTTGACATGCAAGATACATATGAATCTGAGCATTTGACATTTTGAGAATGGATGTGAGAGGTTAAAGAACTTTGTATTGAATGTCACAGGCACTTAAAGCTCACAAACAAAGAGGACCACCCCCAGAAAAACATTTCTTTCTGGGGCTGGTGGTGGTGGTAATGACCTAGTTGTGTTTCAAGGGGTCTAAATTGAAAGAGGACCAATAAATGACCTAAGGAAAGAGTGTTTCTTTTTTCAAAGAAGCTTTTTTTGCCCTGTTGTGCAATATGTGGGATCTTAGTTCCCCAACCAGAGACTGAACCCACACTACCTGTAGTGGAAGTGCAGAGTCTTAACCACTGGGCTGCCATGGAAGTCTCAGGAAAATGTCTATTTCCTATGGAAGCCTCATCTGGAATATCTATTTTGGAGTTCAACTACACCCACCCAGTGCCTTGTTTCCTATGTCAACCAGATGCACACCTTGACAGTAATAAAATCTCCAACAATCTGAGAAGTCAGACATGCTGTTTCCTTTAAAAAATTTATTTCAGGATCCCAAGTCTATCACTCCTGAAAACAGGGTGCTGGAATTAATAAAACTCAGGAGGCTAGGGAGGCACCAACATTTATTTAATGCTGCCTATGTGCCAGGTGTATATTAGCCAGTTGGTATGAGCTGCCTTGTTGAACAAGATGAGGTCTTTGACGTGTATGTTTTGCATCTGTATCATCTTGCCTTACACTTGTCTTAAGCATTGGCTTTAAAGAGCTCTGTGTTCTGCTCTTTCCAAAACTATGTGTTTCAAATGCACATGTTTGCAAAACTGTAAGCTGGTTTCTGCTGTCTTCTTGCCCCTCAGGAGCCTGGCATGGATGAGGTACTCTGTGAGCCTCAAATGAATGCTTCATGAATGAATGGATCTCCATGGAAATGGAACCGACAGTGACAGAGAACTCTGTCCTTCTGCCTCCAAAAGTTCCCTGGCCCTTCTGATCCCAATTGGGTTGTGTCTGCAAAGATAAGGATACTGGGAAGGATCTCAGCCAAGTTTCTCCCAGGCACATTCTACTTGTGTTGATAATTGGAGCCACCATGGAAAAGTTATCCTATTCATGTGAAAAATCACAAGCATTTAGAAGATAGTTAAATGTCAGCAAAATTTGGACCTTGTCATTAAATACTTCAGTGGCTTCTATTGTTTTAAGAAGGAATTATCAAACCTAGTGATCATATTGGGGGACAAAATGGGAACTTTTAACAATACAAGTTTTTGCTTTAACCTGATTAAATTGGGTCTTGGAGGTGGCCAAAATACATGTTTTTAAAAACAACGCATAGGAGATTCTAGATGATTCTGAGTGTAAAGTAAAGCTCCTCAACATGGCAGGGAAGACCTTCCTCATCTCTGTAGACTCAGCTGCTGCTGCCTTTGGCATAATTTTGCTTCTGTGTATTTCCTCTGCACTTCTACCAACACACACATGTACACACCGACGCACATATACACAGAAAAATTCATACACACATAGACCCACTTACTTATGCATACACACTCAGACACACACAGACACACATACATCCCAACACACACAGTTCTATAGCTTCCCTCTGTGTCTTTGCATCCAAGTCCCTTTGCTTCTTTTCCTCCAGCCCAACTGTGATGGTTAGTTTATGTGTCAACTGTGTTGTTCTTTAGTTACTAAGTTGTGTTTGAATCTTTTTTGACCCCATGGACTGTAGTCTGCCAGGCTCCTCTGTCCTGGTTTTTCCCAGGCAAGAATACTGGAGAGGGCTGCCAGTTCCTTCTCTAGGGCATCTTTTCTCCAGGGAATCGGACCCACATCTCATGCACTGGCAGGCTGATTATTTACCACTGAGCCATCAGGGAAGCCTGTGTCAACTATAGTACCTAGTTATTTGATTAAACTGACCTATTATTTTCTAGTTGTGGTTAACATCTCCAGGCAATTGACTTTTAGGAGATTATCCTCAATGGCCTGAGTGGGTCTCTTCCAATCAGTAGAAAGGCCTTATGAGCAAAACTGAGGTTTTGTTTCATGAACAAAAGTACTGCTGTGGACTTCAGTTTGTGCATTAGGTTGTAACTTTTATTTAATAAAAAAGGATTTAAGTTATACATATATATAATTTATTCTATCAAATATAGTTAAGTGCCAATAATAATGACTAATAACTAACATTTATTACCATATGCCAAGTTTTCTTCTAATGACATTAACTAATTTAAAGTTTAAACAACTTTATGAATAGATATCTTTACTTCTGTTTTATAGATGAGAAAACTTGAGGCATCGATATATCAGCTAAGATCAGGATTTATACCAAATCAGTCTGACTCCAGAGCCCATGGTCTTAGCCACTCAGTTATAATTTTAAATAATATTTTATTCCTTTATTTCTTATCGCATCTTTTTCTTTAGTATTTTTGAGAATAATTTCAACTATCATCCTTTCTAGAACAACTTTGGATAAGACAGAAAATCCATTTGCTTTACATCTTCAAAATTCTAAACTAAACATTAGTTAACATGATAGTGATATATGGTTTTAATGCTTCTGTTTGTGAAAATTGCTTAAAAAGTTCTGCATAATCCTGTACTTAGAAACTTGTCTTATTTTATCTTCAAAATTTGCTGGAAAAAGTATATTACATTTACTTTTTGCATTTTATATACATTTCATAGTAGTATTTGGTTGAAAGCAATACAATTCTGGTCTGACCTTATTAATTTATATTTTGTGCCCCTAAATGAGAGAGGTCCCAGTGGAAATGTACCAGTCTACAGAGCAACATGGCACCCACCACAGTTGTTAGTTAATCCCCAAAGACCACATGTGAGAGCCATACCCCAAGGTGACTTGCCCTTAAACACCTAAAAGAAGAAGCAATGAACACCTCAGATGTCTCTGTGCCAACTCAACCTGTGGACTTGGAAGCCAGTCCCACCTGAATTCGGTGCTCAGGAAGTGGGACTCACGTGCAGCCTGCCCTGTGCTTCCCTTTCCATTCAGGGTGGAGCAAAGGCCTGAGGTACCCTCTGCATCAGTCTCCCAGCCCAGCCTTGTTCTACTTTCCATGACCTGTGAGCTGGCCTTTGTAAGTTTGCCAACCTTACCACCCCAGCTTGGGGTGTTGGGGCATCATCCCAACTGTGTCCCAGCCTTATGACACAGAAGCCACAAAGGTAGCCAGAGCACACACACCAGGTTTGATTTTCAGGTTTGATATTTCATGGTGTGCAGTGCTGGATGCGTTCCTCCATCTCACTGAGTCTTAATTTCCACATCTGTGAAAACAGAGCTAATGTTCGCTTACTGGGATGTTAGGTTTAAATTAGATTAGTGCTGTGGTCCATCATGGGGCCCCTCAGGCAGCAGAGAGAAACACAGAATCTGGGGAGGGGGCATCAGAAAGGTCTTCCTGGAGGAAATTACACCTAAACAGAGTCTTAAAAATAACAAATATAATTAGCCTGGCCAAAAATGCACTTGTGTGTATGTGTGTGTGTGTGTGTGTGTGTGTGTACATGTTCGTGGGTGGTCAGAAAGAGGATGGTGCAGCCTGAGATAAGGAAGGAGTTGGATTCAGAAAACATAAAGACATTTATATAAGAAAGTCATGCCTGGATCTGTGGGCTAGAGGGGGAAAGTATAAGGTGAACGATCTGAACGGTGCCAAGGGCCCTGAAAGACATGCGTAAGTAGAGAGGTTGTATAGAAGCTGTTGCCATTTCCTTCCTCAGGGGATCTTCCTGACCTAGGAGTCAAACTTGCCTCTCCCACATTGGCAGGCAGATTCTTTACCATTGAGCCACCTGGGAAGCCCAGCAGAGAGGCTGGAAACACTAAAAGTTAAGTTTTTAGTTCTGATAAAGGTGAGTTTCCTATTTATTTAGAATCTTGGAAATCAGTGTTAGTGAGACCATAGAGATAACCTTATTTTACTAATAAATACACTGAAGCCCACAGAGGTCCACTTGTCAAAGTAACACCTTTTGTTAGTGGCAGGTCATGAGCCACAGCTTTTTGCTTCCTCTAGCTGGTCTTGCCACAGTCTCCACTCCCTTCCTTGCCCACTGTCTCTACCACTTTCCCAATCTCTGTTTTATCTATGTAGTTTTTTGACTGCTCCAACATACAGCCCATATTCTTCAAAAAAACGCAAAAATCTTTTCTTTTTTGGCTGTGCTGGGTCTTCTTGCTGTGCGTGGGCTTTCTCTAGTTGCGGCAAGCAGGGGCGACTCTCTAGTTGTGGTGAGTGGGTGTCTCACTGCGGTGGTTTCTCTTGTTGCAGAACTCGGGCTCTAGGGTGAGTGCAGGGCTTCAGAAGTTGGGGCATATGGGCTTAGTTGTCTAGTGGCATGTGGGATCCTCCTGGACCAGGCGTCGAACCTGTGTCCCGTGCATTAACAAGTGGGGTCTTTACCACTGGACCAACAGGAAAAACAGTCCGTATTCTGTATTCTTCTTTTTATTTCTCTTCTCATTTCATCAAAGTAATACTTGGTCTTGGTTTTAAGAGTCAAGTGTGCCATGATTCATGTCATGAAATACAGCAGTGGAAGCACTCCAAGGGCATAAATTGGCTAGTGATCTGTCTTCCTCCTAGGAAGAGGATGCTTGGCAGGAAGTTGGCGAATGACGCCTCAGATCTGAGTGGCAGATGGCATTAGGGTGCAGTCTCTGGGGCCACACTTCTTGGGCTGAAGTCTTGACGTGCCACTTCCTAGTCGCATGATCTTGGGAAGGTTGCCACGAATCTATGCTCACAGTGTTTGGTGTTCTCTGCACAGTGCAACGTGCTATAGAGGACCCAAAGGGGGTTTCAGAGCAACCCTGGCTCCTCAAGGAGCTCTCAGGCTGCAGGAAGAAGGAAGTAAGGGGCAAATTCAGGAAGATCTCTGACAAGTGGTGAGAATGCATGTAATTACAACCTGGAGTCAGGGTTCAAGTTCCAGTACCATCCAGTTCGAGCTGTGACACCTCAGAGAAGTTACCTCTCTGAGCCCCAGTTCTCCTTCTGAAAAATAAGATCATTATGAATACCTCTTTGACTGAGTTATTGTGAGTGTTAAATAGGATAGATGAATAAAAGCAGGAGGAGGTAAAGGAATCCACCATGGCAAGAATAGGATCTATCCTTAGACAGATTTTGAAAAATTCTTGGAAGATGGAAAGCAGATGGGATCAGATTGCAGAAACATAAGGGCAGAAAAAAAGCTATGGCTCACAACACAGACAACAGAAATCTACCAGGGAAGTAACAGACATTCCAGAAATATTTTAAGCTCAGAGTCAACAAATAGAGAGACCAGGAGGGGTTTGGGGGGCAACCATCAGGTTAATTAACAAATCTTAGTATTCAGAACAGCTGAGCCCACCAAGCCCCTTCCCTTCCCTACACCTACTGAGCAGAGAGCATGGGTGACGTTTAGACCCAAGATAAAATCTCCAGAAGGGGAGAAACAACCCAAGGAGGCAACACAGAGCTAGAACTAACCCCAGACATCCAAAGAACAAAGAAAGGAAAAAAATAGGATGACTGATTCACACATTTGTCCCTAGAATAAACTCTGAGCATAGCTGTCTGAAGCAGGAAGAGTCCTGACCCAGGAAACTTAGATGGACAGTTAGGCCAGAATAGTAGAGAAATGACTCCAGAAGACTTACACTCCTGGAGGGGTTAGCCCCCATCCCAGAAAGCAAGCTACTAGTTTGCAATTCCTTCCCTTCACTTCCCAGCCTGCACCACCTTCCTCCCCGCCCCCCAAGTCACCCAAGACAGCTGGAGTCAGCACTTATGTACTCAGGCAAACAGGAGTTTCAAATTCAAGTGCAAACAATAGTTAAGAATGTCCAAACATTTAAGGAAAACAGACATCATTAAAAAGAAGAACCAAAGTCAACAAATAAAATAGCTAATGTCTATGGGAAGGAAGAAATAACTTTAAAATAAGTGTAATTAATATTCAGATGTGAGATGCTGGTACACCATCAATTAACAATGAGTGTTGTGAAATAAAACTAATTAGGATTCCATGATCACCAACTAGTTTAGGAAAATTTACCAGATGTGCTGAATAGCAGCATGAAAGTGAAAGCTGCTCAGTTATGTCTGACTCTTTGAGACCCTATGGACAGTATAGTCCATGGAATTCTCCGGGCCAGAATACTGGAGTGGGTAGCCTTTCCCTTCTCCAGAGGATCTTCCCAACCCAGGGATCAAACCCAGGTCTCCTGCATTACAGGTGGATTCTTTACCAGCTGAGTCACAAGGGAAGCCCAAGTAGCAGCATGGGCACAGATAAAGACAGAATTCATGAATCAGAGAGTTAAAAAAGAGAAAAAAAAAATGAAAGAGGAGGAAAGAGAGAGAGAGAGAGAGAGAGAGAGAGAGAGAGAGAGAGAGCAGAGATCAAGGAAGAGAGAAAATAAATAATATGAGCAAACTTAGAACTAAAAAGTCTCTATTCAGATTGGAAAAGGGTCACAGAGAGACAGCAAAATGAAGGACCCCAAACTCACAACGTGATACATCAAGAATATCAGGAACAAAAGAAAATACTAAAAGCTTCTGCAGAGAAAAATAACAATCTGCCTATGATGACAGGTGGGCACTGCATTTCTTTGCTAATCCTGGAAGCTCAAAGTCAGTGGTATCATACCTTCTAGTTTCTAAGAAGAAATCATTTTCCTCTACCTGTGCAGGTGCTGTGGTCATGTCGTCTCTGCCCACCTCTGGTTTCCCCACCAAGCTGCAGTGGAAGTGTCTCATGAGCTCTCTGAGCTCCTTCTGTCAGCCTTCCTCCTCAAGCTCAAGGTGTGAACCTGCTTTCTGCTCCAGGATCTTCTCCGATGGCCATCCTGAAGCTCAACCAGGCGTGGGACAACTTAACTGCCCCTGGGGGCAACCCTCTAACTCTGAACCTATTGGTGATGGGAGCTGGGAGAAAGCCACCCACCCTGGTGTTCTTCAGGGGGATAATTCTAGAAGGGTATTCTACACACTTCTCAGAGGGTCATGGCAGCATGGAGCCACCAATTTGTGGGAACTTCCTTCACATCACCCACTTTTATTGACTCCTCCCCCAACCCTGTCTGAGATCTCTCCACCTCCATCCTGCTGCCCGGGATCACCTCACAAATAAACTACTTACATGCAGGTCCTTATCTCAGGGTCACCTGTTGGAGGAACCTGGTCACACACATCCACTGCTTGTGTGTGTGTTAGTCATTCAGGCATGTCTGACTCTGCGACCCCATGGACTGTAGCCCATCAGGCTCCTCTGTCCATGGAATTCTCCAGGCAAGAATACTGGAGTGGGCTGCCATTCCCTTCTCCAGGGGATCTTTCTGACCCAGGGATCAAACCCGGTCTCCTGCACTGCAGGCAGATTCTTTAACGACTGAGCCACCAGGGAACCGCCACCATCCACCCCCCACTCCTCACCACCCCCCCCACCCCCGCCATTCAAGTGTAAGGTCAACATGAAGACACACTCAGCCTTGCAAGGACTCTGTTTTTTCACTCATGGCAGGTGAATCATCTTTCTCCACACCCACAGGTTCACCAAGCCTTCTTTCTACATACAGGCACCACTTTGGAGAAGAGAAGGAGAAGGGGAAGAAATGTTAAAGTGAAGCATGTATTTCCCCAAAGAGAGGTGTGCAAGGTAGCACAGGTGGTAGAAAATACATAAATTGGCAAATACTGGGTTTGGATTTTCCTCCTCCCCTCAACCCCCTTTGCCCTGCAGTGAGGAGAACTTTGTGGTGGTTCAGACAGCACCCCTATTTTTTTCAATATTTATTTGGCTGCATAGGCTCTTAGTTGCGGGATGTGGGATCTAGTTCTTCGTTGTTGTATAGTCATTCAGTTGTGTCCAACTCTGTGACCCCATGGACTATAGCCTGTCAGGCGCTTCTCCATGGGCTTTCTCAGGCAAGAATGCTGGAGTGGGTTGCTATTTCCTTCTCCAGGGGATCTTCCCTACCCAGGGATTGAACCTGTGTCTCCTGCATTGGGAGCACAGAATCTTAGCCACTGGATCACCAGGGAAGTCCAGAGAGCACTTCCTTAAGGCAGACCTATCAACCTTTTGGACAAACCACCTCCCAGGTCCCATCTCCCAAGAATGACAATTTAAATAATTATTCAAATTATTTAATTCAAATAATTAAAATTATCTAAATTTCAAATTATTAAAAGAATGCTAATTTAAGTCATAATTCAAAAGAAATAGCTGGAGTGCCTGAGGATGGCAGCCTTTCCTGAGAGAGGACAGGAATCAGAGACTGACACGTGTTTGCGGTTGGGCTATGAACACAGCAACAGAAGAGGCTTGGTTCTGAATGCATAGCCAGACTGAGGGAGCTCTGTCTGAGAGCAAGTTTTGCAGTGTTCCTTTACGAGCAGACAGGGCATGGGAGGTGGGGGTGGGGATGCAGATGATTCTAGCTGTGGTCTTTCTTTCATTCAAGGGAACAGGGCAAGTGTGGGAGAGAGTTTCTTACTGTGAAAGAGGCAGGTATCATTATCTCCAGCTAGTTCATTTCTTGTCCTCCAGATTGTAATAAACATTTCACTATGCAATCATTCAACAGATAATTTTGTTCTTACCTTGTGTAAGTTATCGTGACACACTGCATTCCTGGAAGTGCTGGCAGTTGAGGGGTTCTGGGTAAGAAATCATCCCACCTAATGGAAAGTTCAGTTCTGGGGTAGATTTAAAACCTGTTCACAAATTTTGAAACTCTCTTCCTCTTGAAAGGTGGGTTCTGTGTTCTCTTCCCCATAGTCTGGTTCTTTCAACCTATAGAGTACAGTGACAGAGACACTCTGTGACCTCTGAGCCTAGCTCAGAGAGGGCCATTCACCTTCTGCACAGTCGGAAGCTGTCTTCTGACTCTGGAACTGCCAAGCTGAGGGTCACATGTGAACCCTCAGGCCAGTTTTCCCAACTGAGCCCAGCTTTCCATTCATCCATAACAAGGTGCCAGGGCTGGTGACTAAACTGTCTTGGACTGTCCAAACCATCCCCCAGCTGATATCACCAAGGGACCAGTCAATGCCTTGTGCAACAGAACAATCACCCAGCAAACCTTTCCCCAAACTCTACCCTTCAAAGTCATTAGAGATCAAAACATGATACTTGTTTCAAGCTTTGGGATAATTTGTTAGGCAGCAAGAAAGTTGGAACAACTGTGGAAATAGGTTTTAGATATTTACCTAGAAACGACGTAACTTTTGGCCCTTCCTTGTCTGAGGTTGAGACCTTCCTTGACAGAGGATGAGATGGTTGGATGGCATCACTGACTCGATGGACATGAGTTTGAGCAGGCTCTGGGAGTTGGTGATGGACAGGGAAGCATGGTGTGCTGCAGTCCCCAGGGTTGCAAAGAGTCAGACACAACTGAGCCAGTGAACTGAACTCAACTGTCTGAGGTGGTCATGAAGGTGCACCCCTTGGACTCCCTTCAAAAGAACCTGCTGCAGGAGTGTGGCTGAGTGGCAGGCTCAGCTGCCTCCCTGCGGGTGCAGAGTTAGCAGTCTGGATGACGGGACCCCCTCCTCAGGATGCACGGCACGTATTAAATCAGTGACCCCTATGTGGAGCTGTGTCCTCAAGGGATACCTTAACCTTAGTTATGTATCCAACACCCCAAAGCATGGGTGGCTCCATTCACCATCACTCTCAGCGACCCTGTGAGGACTTTGTGCTTCAGGTGCCTGGAACTATGGGCGCTGCAGGAGTAGAGTTTTTCTCCCCAGGGGAGATAGTAAGTTTTGTTGGTAGACAGAGTAAGAATCCCATTAAACTATAGGTTATATTGTAGCCAGAGCGCTCTGGACTCCTGTACTCAGGGATGAGTAGGCAGGAATGGGAGTCTGAGATATTTGGTTCTGATCCACAGAAAGCCTGCTTTTACATGATAGGGACAAGGGTGGCTACTTGTGTAACTCAGCTGATTCAACTAGGTTCATCCTGGTACTTTCCATTAAATGGACCTGTGAAGCAACTCCAGCTTGAGAAGGGTATGGCCACCAGTGGTTTGTTCAGGCCTCTCCAGCACGAAGGTTTGAGTCATATTACTCCATAAGCCACCAAGGCTTTCTAAGGCAATATGGTGAAGATGAGGAGACTAGAATGAAACTGCAGTATCGGGGGTGATGTTTCATCTCACTTACTCTATCTTCTAAGTTTTCTCTTATAGAGAGTTAATGGGACCATGGGGTAGCTGTTCCTTGAACATGAGTGGACAAATGTATCTGTGTTGTATAAGTTATGGATGTAGTGGCCATGGGAAAAGGCATTCAGATTTCCTTTGTGTGAGCCTGCTGTAGGGACAGACTGACAGCCTCTAGCTGCTGCCCAAGGAATACTGATTCCATGCTTCCCCTGAACCATTTCTAGCCAATGAATGAGCACGGTAGGCTCCTTCCTATCCAATGTGGAATTCTGGGACAGGAATTCCTGGAATAGTGCCAACCCATTCCTGTCCAACATGTAACTTTGCCTGGAAATGCTACGGGCCTGTAAGAGATCTCAGAAACGTGCTTTAGTGTGGGACTCTTGCAACTCAATACTTCCATCACTGTCTCCTTAGGCAGGGGTTAGATCTGCTTCATAGTCTAAAGTTCTCTCTGACTTCTGCTCCTCCTCCCTTTTATGCTTCACAAGTATTTCTTCTGGTGAGTCTTTATACATGTGATTCCATCTTGGTGTCTGCTTCTTGGAGGAGCTGAATTAACACAAAAGTGAAAAGTTTTTATAAACATTTTTTATTCTTTTCTTGATGACAATGATATTGGTATGCTATCAAATAAAATATCAAAAAAAAAATAAACAAAATAAAGCAGCACAATAATGCCTGCAATCAGGTGTGGCAGGTACTTCTCCAGCTCTTTTGAACCTTCCCATATTTCTAATGTGTTAAACCTCCCTCCACTCCAACCAATAAGATTTTTTTTAAAAGAGCCTGGGAATCTGTTAGTGGTTATACGTGAAAGGTTATATTGTAAAAAAGTCTGGAAAGGCAATCTGGGGACATGTTATAATGGTTAGTAAGAACTGATTTGAATTAAAGAACAACAAAATGGAGTAGTAGGCAGTGGTGATGGAGAGGATCTGAGACTGATGGTTATGTAGGGAAATCAGCTTTTTTTCACTAGTATGATGATATTTGCTCATCTTCTATCCATTTAGAAACTTTACAATTTCTTATCTTTATGTTTTGTGTGCCAGGTGAAAAGGCACAGAACTAATTTAAAAAATCCACTTTGATAATTTTTTCCCTTTAACTGATACATTTAATCTGATAACATCTGTAGTCATCACTGCTATGTTCAGATTCATTTTTATATTCCATTTATCATGATATTTCTTTGCATCTTTTTTTCCCCTTTCTTTCCTTATTTAATACTGATGAATTTTTTAATTCCTTACCTCACCAAATTTATATAGCCTATTTCTATTCTTTTAGGGGTTACTCAAATTTTAACATGCATTCTTGCCTTAATAAAGCCTTATATTAATAGTTAATCAGGATTCTTCCTTAATGCAGGGGTCATTGAATATTTGACCTAATCTTTCTCCTCTGATCTTACATATTGTTCAGAATTGTGGTCCAATCTTATTCTTTAGCCCCTCCCATCACTATTGTTATTATTGTTTAATACTGTTAATGTGAGGTTTGATTTATAGCCATAATTATCAATTCCTTTGCTCACTATTCTTTCTATTCTTTCTCATATCCCATTCCTTCTGGGTTCAATTTCCTACTTCCTGAAGTTATACCCTTTAGAATTACCTTCAGTGAGGGACTGTGAGTGTCAAATTCTCTAATTCAATCTTATTTATTTCATCTTCATTTATGAATAGAAGTTAAGGATAAAAAAGCAGATCTCGACATCTGGGACTGATCTAAAGTTAGAGTTAGGTCTCAGTATTATTGTAGACTGATCTGATGCTGACTGCGAAGCCATGCTGTTCTCTTGTTGGTCAAAAAGCCACAGACACTCCACTCAGACAAGTTCACTGCATAGCTCACAAAACTCCAAGAATCTCCCTCTCTTGCTAAATGAGTGACTGCAACTTTTAACCTATAACAGCTTTTCCTCACTCTAGTCTTCCCTCCTGATAGGTAATTTTTGAGATTCACAGCCGCAGAATTGCTCTCACTTTCTGGTTACCCTTCAGTCCAAAATGAGTTCCTTGATTCCTCAGACTCTCCCCAAGATTACCTGATCATAGTCAAGACCCTATACTGGATTATTTCTAGCACCTTCTTACTGAGATGCACCATTGTTACAACAAGTGATAAACCCAACTTTCTCTGTTTTTCTTCAGTCCCTAATCTAGATTGTTGTGTCCCACTCTTTGTGACCCTGTGGACTGCAGCATGCAAGTCTTCCCCGTTCTTCTCTATCTCCTGGAGTTTGCTCAGATTCATGCCCTTTGAGTTGGTATAGTTATTCTACTACAGCTTTATTCCTTAAGTTGGCTGAAGAGCATTAACGAACTTTAACATGGTCCAAAATTTTAGATGATAGTTATTTCCCTCTAGAACTTTGAAAATAGTATTTTATTGTCTCTGACTTCTATTGCTGCCGGTAAATCAGTCCTTTTTTGCTTTCTTATGGATGTAACTTGCTTTCTCTCTCTTTTTGTTTTAGGACAATTTTTCTATTTTTCTACAATTTCCCCTTGATAAGACTACCTGTTGATTCACTGTTATTCATTTTACTTGAAATAAATTATGCTCCTTGAATTTGAGGTTTAAAGTCTTTCTTCAGTTCTAGAAAAATTTAAGCTATTATCTCCCTAATATTGCCTTCTCTCATTTTCTTTCTTCTCAGATATGATATTCTTGGAACTATGTTAAATCTTTTTGTTCGATCCCCCATTTCTCTTAACTTCATTTGTTTTATTTTCACTTGTCAATTCCTCTGTGGTAGCTTCTGGGTGATTTTTGTAGATTTATCTTTCACTTCACTAATTCTCTCTTTGTTTAATTTGTGGTTTAACCCATGCTTAAAATTTTAGATTAAGTGATATTTTTATTTTCAAAATTTCCTTTTAATTATTTTTTAGAATTAGTATTTCATAGTGTTTTGTTTTTTAAATCTCTTCTTAAAAGTTTCTGCTTTTATTTCATTTCAGCCATGCTTATTCTATAAGTGTAAGTAGTCCACAATTCTTAGTTATTAATGCCTGTATTAATAGTCTGTCTAATTCTACTGCTTTTATTTCTTTGGATTATTTCAAATTGTGGCTTGTATGAACTTATATTTGGCAGCACTTTATATGTGGGACTCCAACAGTGCTACCTGGGTTAACAATGTGTTTTTCCAGACAGGACTATTTCTTGCTTCTTTAATCCAGGGTCATATTTTCCCCTGCTGACTCTTCAGCAGGAATCTAGAAGAAATTTCTTTACTATTTCTTTTAGTGCAAGTTTGATAACCATGATTCCTCTTACTTTTGGTTTATTCTAAAACACTTTAGTTTATATTTATTCTTGAAGAATTTCTCAAGGTTTAGAATTCTAGGCTGGCTATTATTTATTCACATTTTTCTTGGTATAATTGAAAATCATTCTATTGTTCTTTTTCCTTTATCATTTCTATTATAAAATCAAATGCTCATCTTACTGTTTCTCCTTTGAAGGTAATTTTCCCCCAGGTCATTCTTTCTTTTTTATTTAAGTATAATTGACTTACAATATTATATTATATTACCATTTGCACAGCATAGTGATTTGATATTTTTATACATTATGAGATGATCATCATAAGTCTAGTTATCATCTGTCGCCATGCAAAGTTATGACAATATTATTGACTATATTCCTTATGTTGTACAGTTCATTACTGTGATTTATTTATTTTATAATTGGAAGTTTGTACTTCGTAATTCCCTTCACCTATTTCATCCATATTCATTTCCCCTGCTTGCTGCCCTCGATGAGTTTGTTCTCTGTATCTATGAGTCTGTTACTATTTTGTTATGTTTGTTTATTTGTTTTGTGTTTAGATTCTACATATAAGTGAAATCTGTGGTATATGTCTTTTTCTTTATGACTTATTTTATTTTGTTTAATACACTTTAGGTACATCCGTATTGTCATTTATGGTAAGATTTCACTCTTTTCTGCGGTTGAGTAATATTCCATTGAATACACACACACACACACACACACACACACACTTACAAAATACACATTCTTGCCGACACTTGTTTTTTGTTGTCTTTTTGATAATATCAATTCTGACGGATGTGAAGTGATATCTTATAGTGGTTTTGATTTGCATTTATGTGATGATTAATGATGTTAAGAATCTTTTCATGTGTCTGTTGGACAACTGTATGCTTTCTTTGGAAAAAAATGTCTATTCAGGTCCATTTAAAATAAGATTTATTTATTTTTTTGGTATTGATTTATGTGAGTTATTTATATATTTTGTATATTAACTTCTTATTTGGGGCTTCCCTAGTGGTTCAGACAGTAAAGAATCTGCCTCCAATGTGAGGGACCCAGGTTCGATCCCTAGGTCAGGAAGATTCCCTGGAGAAAGGAATGGCAACCCACTTCAGTATTCTTGCCTGGAGAATTCCATGGACAGAGGAGCCTGATGGGCTATATTCAGTCCATGGGATTGCAAAAAGACAGACATGACTGTGTGACCAACATGCCCTATGACTAATCTCTTATTGGACATATCATTTGCAGGTATCTTTTCCCATTCAGTAAGTTGCTTTTTTTTGTTTTGTTCATGATGTCCTTTGCTGTGCAAAAATTTTTAGTTTGATACAGTCTCATTTGTTAATTTTTAAAATTTTCTTTTTCTTTTATTTTTCTTGCTTGAGGAAACACATCCCCCCGAATACTTCTAAGACTGATGTCAAGGAACATACTTCCTATGTTTTCTTCTATGAGTTTTATGGTTTCAAGTCCTACATTTGTCCTTAGTCTATTTTGAGTTTATTTTTGTATATGCTATAAGAAAGTGGTCTAGTTTCATTTTTTTTTTTTTTTGGTCTGTAGCTGTCCAGTGTTCCCAACACTATTTATTGAAGAGACTACCTTTTCCCCTTGTATAGTATTTTCTTGTCTTCTTTGTCAAATGTTAATCAGCCATATAAGCATGGGTTTATTTCTGGGTTCTCTATTTGTTTCCATTGAGCTATGCTCTGTTTTTGTGCCAGTACCATACTGTTTTTATTACTATAGTTTTACAGCATAATTTGAAATCAGGCGAGCTTAATACCTTCAGATTGTTCTTCTTTTTCAATATTGCTTTGGCTATTAGAGATATTTTGTTGTTCCATTCACATTTTAAAATTATTTGTTCTAGTTCTGTGTACAATGCCATTGGTATCTTGACAAGGATAGCACTGAGCCTATAGATTACTTTGTGTTATGGGCATTTTAACCAAGAATCTGTGCTCTGCAAATCATAAGGCATTGATGAAAGAAAATGAAGATGACACAAATAAATGGAAATCTATGTTGTGCTCATGGATCAGGCCATTCTTAAGATGTTTTCTCTCTCTCTCTTTATCTCTTCAGCAGTCCTACTGTGATGTGCCTGTATGCACTTTCCTTTGACTTTTTTATATTAAGAATTAATAATGTTAGAAACTGTGAATTTTTCTCTTTCATCATTGTGGAAGCATTTTGGTCATTGCCTCTTACATAGCTCTGTCTCATCCTCTCCCTCCTTTTCCTTCCATTTGCAAGCGTGTGGAACATTTTCACCATTTCTCTAAAGGTATTATCTGTATTTTCCTAGCTTTTGCATTTATGTACTTGCAGATTTTCTATGGACCTGTATTTTATTTTTTAAAGTCAATGTTCTTTCTTTCTCTTCAAGTACTAGTCTTATTTTATACTATTTTATTAGTTCAGTAATATACTCTTCTGTTGTGTTTAATTTTTAGTAAGTCCATTTAATGTGCTACTCATTTTGTGATATTATATATTCTGATTTTGCAAGTAATTTCTATTTAATTTTTATTAATAGATTACAATATTCTGAGGAATGTATATTGATGTTGTAATTCTCCAGAGGATTTACCTTCTTTTCTGATAGGAGATAAAGCCAGGCACTGCACCGAGTTGCAACCAAATTACATGTATTTTATATTAAAAGTGAACTTAAATAAGTATATTAACCACAAATTGGTTATTAATATGTTAAATTATTTAAAAAATACAATTTTAAACAAAATTAAAGAAATACACTAAATATTTAAGTACAGATTGTCTTTTCATCCAGTCCCAAGCACATTCATTGTCTGTATAACGAGGTTTTCTATCATGTTAATAGTAATTAATTTATATTTGCTTAGACTATTTATTTATTCAGTCATTCAATCAAGTATATACTAAACTCTAGTGTCATACACTCTTCAAGGTACTCAAAATTTAGAGAGGAAAATAACATATACGCAATCACATTTTAAGGTAAAATTCAGCTGGTGCCAAAAGGTAGGGCTTTCAATTCTCTCCTTTTGTTTACCCACCATTGGCATTTTACCTGGACATATATAAGGCAGATCGAAGCATAAGGGCAATTCCATAGTAGCTGGCTGCCAGTCCACCATTGCTCTTGTTCTTATGAGCGTGTTCAGTTCAGTTCAGTCGCTCAGTCATGTCCGACTCTTTGCGACCACATGAATTGCAGCACGGCAGGCCTCCCTGTCCATCACCAACTCCCGGAGTGCACCCAAACTCATGTCTATCGAGTTGGTGATGCCATCCAGCCATCTCATCTTCTGTCATCCCCTGCTCCTCTTGCCCCCAATCCCTCCCAGCATCAGAGTCTTTTCCAATGAGTCAACTCTTCACATGAGGTGGCCAAAGTATTGGAGTTTCAGCTTTAGCATCAGCCCTTCCAACGAACACCTAGGACTGATCTCCTTTAGAATGGACTGGCTGGATTTCCTCGCAGTCCAAGGGACTCTCAAGAGTCTTCTCCAACACCACAGTTCAAAAGCATCAATTCTTTGGCACTCAGTTTTCTTTATAGTCCAACTCTCACATCCATACATGACCACTGGAAAAACCATATCCTTGACTAGACGGACCTTTGTTGGCAAAGTGATGTCTTTGCTTTTCAATATGCTATCTAGGTTGGTCATAACTTTCCTTCCAAGGAGTATGTGTCTTTTAATTTCATGGCCGCAGTCACCATCTGCAGTGATTTTGGAGCCCCCAAAAATAAAGTCTGACACTGTTTCCACTGTTTCCCCATCTATTTCCCATGAAGTGATGGGACCAGATGCCATGATCTTAGTTTTATGTATGTAGGAGCATGTACTAGATCACAAATATTGCCGATGTTGCTTATCTCAGAATGGGGTTCTCGCCTCTGGGAATGGCTTCAAAAGATAAAATGGACCTCCAGGGGCCAGGTCTGTGCTTTGTGACTCTGGATGTCCACCTCTTACTTCCTGGATGAAGTCAGCTTGCAATAAGAGAGAAGAAAGCCAAAGAATTCATCATGCAAAGAGAAGCAGAGAGTCCTGGCAGTGTTTGAGTTCCTGCTTCTCACAGTTACACAAGATAGTTCAGTGTGGTGGTTTAAAAACACGTCTACAAATTATTTTGATGCTCTTCCTACTGAGAAGTGTGATATATTTCCCCTACCCTTGAATCTGAAAGGGCCTGTGACTTGCTTGTAACCAGCAGAATACAGCAGATGAGATCTTCTGAGAGTAGGTCAGCCAGTCCAGGTTCAATGCATGAGACAGGGTGCTCAGGGCCAGTGTACTGGGATGACCCTGAGGGATGGGATGGGGAGGGAGGTGGGGAGGTGGTTCAGGATGGGGAACACGTGTACAACCATGGCTGATTCATGTCAATGAATGGCAAAACCACTACAATATTGTAAAGTAATTAGCCTCCAATAAAATAAATAAGTACATTAAAAAAATAAGGTGATACATTTGTTAGCTGGAAAATTTGCACTGGAACCCTGAGCCACCATGTAGCCCCATTATTCTGGGACTGCCATGCTGTGAGGCAGCTTAGGCCATGTGGAAAGGAAATGTGTAGAAGTTCTGATTGACAGCCCCAGATGGAGTCTTATATGACAGCTAACATCAGCTACCCAAACATGTGAGAAAAGTTCTGACCCAAATTTGTGAGCACGATCCCCAAACTTAGTGACTTAAAACAGCAGTTTTATCATGCTCACAAATTTGGGTCAGAACTTCCGGGTCAGGACTACGGACAGGGCACAGTGAGGATGACTCGGCTCCATGATTTCTGGGGACCTTGGCTAGGAAGGCCCTCTGAAAGGGAGGGGTGTGGGGTGGACAATTATCCCCAGCTTATAGGAGAAAAAGCAGAAGGCCAGACAAATGAGCAGGTGTGTCCCTGCTTACAGTGTTACGGAAAAAAAATTAGTGTAAGTCCTCCAGATTTTTGATTCAGCTTTGATTAAAATTAAGTTGCTGCTAGTGGAGAGAATTTTTTAATAGGGACTTTGAGAAGATGAGAAGTTCTTGATATAAGTGTTTTTGAAAAGGTAAATCAACGGATAGACTATGACTCTTCATTCAGAAAGGTCAGGTGATTAGTGAATATTTACATACCAGTTACCAAGATTTTTAAGGTAATCTGTTCTTATTCTATATCTCATCATAAACTTGAGTTTCTAAAGAAGTTTATTTACTAAAAGAGGCAAAGAGTAGCTTTCCTATCATATTAAAAAATTTGTTCAATAGCTGTAAGGCCTGCTGACTTGTAACTGATTACCTTAAAAAATAGATATGTTCATTTAGAATGTTAAAGCATTTACTGTAAAATACTGAATTTGTTTTTTAGAGTTGTAATTTATGATCGCTATAGGAAGTTGATTTTATTCACCAACCTTGTGATAATTAACCTTTGACCATGACCTTATTGATCAAATTATAATGAACTTAGCCATTATAAAAGGTTCTCTTAGAATCAGGAATGTGCCTAAGGGCTTTTCTCTTTTGAAACATCTTACAAGCAAAACAAGAAGAATGTCTGCTAGGTTAATTTTCAGACACACATACAATGTTGATTTTTCCATAAGACCATGAACTGTCCCACCTCTGGGCCTGGGGATGTTTGGTTTCCTCCTTCTTGTCTGGCTTGTCCTTACAGGTCTGCAGGCTGAAGGGTTCCAGTCCCTTCAGTATGTCATTCCAGATCTCTGCTCCAGAGGCCTGGGGCCCCGCCTCCACATCCCACAGTGCTCTGCCCTCCCTCTGTCGTTTCTTATATGAGGTCAGACTGAGAGGGGCTATTGATCTGAATATCTTCCCCACCTCACTTTGGGGCCCCAGCAGACCGGGCAGGGTCCTGGTCCTCAGCTTTGGATCCTGTGTACATCCTACAGCCAAAATATTTATGGAACAGCCGCGGGAGCAGAACTGGGGCTTCCCGGGGTGATGCTCTTCCCATCTCAGCTGCCAACTGTCTTTTGAGTTTACAACCAGGGGGAGAAGTATGTGTGTGTGTGTGTGTGAGTGTTGGAGAGAGAGGCAGAGACAGACACAGAGACAGAGAGCTGGGGACACAGACAGGTGATAAGACAGGTGAGCTGGGCTATGTCAGGTGACTCTCAGTGCCTGGTGTGATGGGTCTTCCTTCCTATCTTGCTACTCCTTTAACCGGTCTCAAGGCCACTGCCATCCAACACGTACTGAGTACCTACTGTGTTCCAACCACACACTAGGTGACTTGCACATCTGTATGTTAACCTAAAGCTCTCTTCTCTGCTAATAAGAAGACTAGGAAATTGGGCCTTCAATGAAATCTCCCAGCTGACTCCAGAGCCATTCATTTCTTCTTCCATCCAACCTACTCCCAGTGACTAATACACCCTTCCTCTCCCCACACCAATTTGTCTTTTTGTGGCCCTGCTAATGAGTAGGGAGAGGCCATAGGAGGTTCTTGAGGAGGAATGGGAGAGGAAGAGGGGGAAGTGACCGGGGGTGGGGCAAGCAAAGGGCATGGGTACTCTATAAACCAGGTCATTTATTTTGTATGTCCCTGAGTGGGTGTCCCAATTATTTAAGGTATTTTAGGTTCAAAGATCTGTCAAGACACGTTTTTCTAAAGGACCTGCCTTTTGCCCTATATCTGTCTTGTTTCTCAGCAGGAGATATTGATATATGGAGCATAAGTCTTCCCGAGTGCCAATTAATGCCCGGGCTGCTTCTTTGAAGTCATGTGAAGACTGACTCCCCAGGCTGGATTGTTTGGCAGACAGAGGAGGACCTGCTTTTTTTGGTCACGTGAATTCCAATCAGCTTAGAGAGAGAGAGCTGCAGATATGCTGTGTTTTTGGGGTGACTGGCCTGAAGAGTGCATGTGCCTGGTCAATAGCAGGGGAAGTCATGCTGGGCTTTAGTTATAGTCATGGAGAAGGACCCCATTAATCAAGAGCCTAATCAGCTGGCTCTGTGATACGATGGTGAGGGTGACCATATAATTTATTGTCCAATCTAAGATAATTTGAGACTGAAAAGTGAGTGCTATTAATAATGATGTTGGGAGAACAGGTGTAAATCGGGATTGTCCCAGGAAAACCAGGACATATGGTTACCCTAAGGTAATATATTAGCTTTACCAATTAATTCTTAGAAGCCCATGGAATAAGCTCACTCCATATATCATTCTTCCAAGGAAAGCAGGTGTCAGTTGAGTGTGACCTCCTATGTGTTTCTGTTCTCTGTGTTGAACACAAACACAGTATTTTGCAGGCTGATGCTTTGAAAGAACAAAGGTGTAGATGCTGGGTAGGTCTGCATCTGCACCCAGCTCTGACTTCATAGGGTAACCAACATCCTGATTTGCCCAGGACTGTCCTAGTTTTTGCACCGAAAGTCTCATGACCCAGGAAGCCCTTTATTCCCAGGCAAACCGGGACAGTTGGTCACCCTCTTGGCAACCTCACTGAATCTAGTATGGGCATGGAGAGCTCACAGCAGTCAGAGCTGTGTGCCAGCCACCGTGTGGGCTACCTGAATAGAGCAGTGATGACGCACAAGTAGTGGACGCCTTAGAGTGGTGACAATCCGTGACTGGTGCAGAGGGACCTCCAGGAGGGAGCCATGAGAAGAGAGATGGCCCCAAGTTTGTATGGGTCAAGGCGGGCATTGATAGTGTAGTGGACAAGTGTAGGCTGGGTCAAAGCAGAGAGGAGGGTGACTCCAGCAAAGGCCAAGAAGGAGGGTAGCAGCTGGAGTGAAGGGCAGGGCTGTGCATAAACAGCAGGGTGTATTATATGTGAGAATCCCCCTCCCCACATGCAGATCACCAAAGACCTTTCTATAGGCTGAGTGAGCATATTTCAGGGTCAAGAGCTTCCTTGCAGAAAGAGATAGTTTCTGCCAAGGCCCTGATTCAGTGATCTCCTCTTGTTGCATCTCTTTTGGACATCAGAGGTAGGAACAGAAAGGGAGAGGAAGACAGCTCGAGAACTTGAGTAAATCACAAGCTCTAGGAACTCTGGGTTTAGCTTCTGCCAAATGAGACCACACTAAATCACTTGTTCTTAACTCTTTTATTTCTTTTTTGTTATAAATCCCTCTGAAAAGTTATTGAAAACTGTAGACACCCGTCCCAGAACAGTACACACCTGTGTGTGTGTGTGTGTGTGTGTAAGTAGGTAGGTTTTGAGAAACTCATGAACTACTAGAATCCATGCCTGGATCAAAATCCCAGCATTAGGTGATGTCTACATTCCTTCCAAATTTCAGCTTCTCTGATTCTCCTTTAGAGAAAGGGAGGGAAGGATGGAGGAGGGGAGAACTGGTAGCTGGTGGTTGGCGGGGCGGGGGGTAGATCCACCTGATGATGGAAGCCAGTGTCTGTAGCCAGAACCCCAAGAACTTGGCCCTGGCAGCCAAGCCACCTCACATGAGCTACTGGAATGTGAGAATGCAGATTGATGACAGCAATAAACCATTTTCAGATTCTCTGGGCATGGAGACAGCAGGTGTGCAGAACCGGCAGCATTCTTTGCCAGTTTTAGAGGAAGAACGCCCCAGAGACTGGGCCTGTATCAGTGCTGGTTGCAGCCAGTTGGGGGGAGACTGCTTGCCTCTAGTCAAAAATCTCTGCTGCCTGCACTGCGGGCCCATGAGGCTCCTGCATGTTTTGCACCTAGCAGCTGACATCCTGGGATTCCATGTGACGTTCCTTGGACAAAGCTGCTGGAGTGAGACTAGGAGGACATGGAGGACATGTTCAGGGCCATTGTCACCAGGGTCGTGTTCATACAGGCCATGGGAGGCTTGATGGCTGAACATGGGTGGCAGCAGTGAGAAGGACCCCTGGGAAGCAGAAGGTTTCTCAGATGTACTTCCTCAGGGCTGGCACGAGTTATGCTCCTGTGTTGTTCATCTTGCTCAGAAAGTCAGAGAAGGATGGGTCAAATTAGGATGGAACCTGCTTCCCAACCTGCCAGATGCTTGCCAGCCGGGCTGGGAGAACCTCACAAGGCTGCATCCCAGATGGGTTTCCTGGGGTGAGACTCTGGCTCCTTCCTTCTTCTAGAAATGTAGAAAGAGGGCGTGTTCCATTGCCTTCCCCCACATTGGCAGCCTCTGTCATTGGGGCAGTGGCCTGGTGCTCTGCTGAGCAGCTCTGCCTGGTTGACCTAAAGGTACCCACTTCCTTGAGGAGCAAGACCAGGAGTGACGGAAGCGTGGAGTGGGAGAGGAGTGCAGGGTAAAGATGATGCTGGGCCAGACACTGGCAAGGAAAGCAGGGGTCAATGTCAGGTCATCTGGGACAGACTCAGACATGGGGGTGGAAGATAGATACTGCACCAGACTATGACAGAAACTCCAGCTAGTGTTGCCCTAGCAGGATGAGAGCTGGATGAGCCACTCCACTTCTCCAAGCCTCAGTTTCTCCATATGCAACATGGGATGAATAACTTCTACCCAGAAAAGTAGTTGTCAGGATAGGAAATGAGTGTACAGATAGTTCTTGACTCACAATGATTCAGGTTATGATTTTTTGACCTTATGATGGTGGAAAAGCAATCCCCGTTGGGTAGAAACTTTGAAGCTTTGAATCTTTGAATATTGATCTTTATCCCGGGTGATATGCAGTACGATCCTCTTGTGATGCTGGGCAGTGGCAGCTGAGGCTCACAGTCACAGTGGTTCATGAGGGTAAACAACCGTCTCCTTGCAACCCTTCTATACCCAGACAACCATTCTGTTTTTCACTTTCAGTATAGTTTTCAACAAATTCCATGTGATAGTCCACATTTTATGATAAAACAGGCCATGTGTTAGGTAATTTTGCCCTACTGTAGGCTAATGTAAGTATTCTGAGCATGTTTAAAGCAGGCTAGGCCAAGTTATAATGTTCAGTAGGTTAGATGTATTACATGCATATTCCACTTAGAATATTTTTAACTTATGATGCATTTATTGGAATGTAGCTCCGTTGTTTGTCAAGGAAGATCTAGAAATCATTTAACATATTCATGGTATAAGGAATCATCTGTAATTAACAGCAGATCATTATCAATATGTGTTGGCCACCTGGCAAGATCCTTGGACAGGTTGGGTGGGGTGGTTATGAAAATGAGTAAGATAAACTCTCAGTTCTCATTTTGCTTATAACTTCACAATTATCACAGAAGTCAGACTATGATGAGTGCTATACTAAATGAAAGCATTCTTGCTGAATTTCTCCTGTGACCCCATAATTGCTCACTTGTGGAAAACCTCTCAAGTGACCAGAAACCTCCCAGACGAAGATATTACAGGATCCTGCTTCCAATTAATGTCCCTTAACTTGGATTACAAACGTGGGCTAGAATTTCTCGGGGTCACTGCTGACTGTTTCTCAGGTAACTGGAACTGAAGACTGTGCACAATGACATTCTTCAAGGATGGTTTTAAAACTATAAGGATATGTGTGTGGGAGGAACTATTTCTACTGTGAACCATTGAATCAAAATGGGGAAAAAAATGAGAACCATGGAACTAAAGAGCAATTAGATTTTTTTCCTCAGAGAAATACAAAGTTCCTACTCATTCACTTTCATAATTAGAGCTGGTCCCTAAATAAGTTCAACAGATGAGAAAACAACACCCCTTTGTTTATATATAACAGTTATTGATGGAAATGGATAAGGCAAGTAGAAACTGACCCAAGGGAGGGCCAGAGATGGAAAAGTAAAGACTGTCAGAGACACACGAGGACCAGGAGACACAGAGAGAGATCCGGACTAGAAGCAAAGGTAAGCAATGGCCCAGAGGTGAGAGGACAGGAATCTCTCTCTCTGTCTGTGTGATGGGGAAGGAAGATATTCTAATCCATTCCCTCTAAACGAGTCAGCAAACTTTTTCTGTAAGGGGTCAGATAGTAAATATTTTAGGCTTTGTGTGCTACATGGCTTCTGAAAAAACTACTCAACTCTGGAGAAGGGAATAGCTACCCACTCCAGTATTCTTGCCTGAAGAACCCCATAGACAGAGGAGTCTGGTGGGCTACAAGTCCATGGTATTGCAAAGAGTCAGACATGACTGAATAACTAACACTTTCACTTTCTGCCCTTTAGAGCAAAAGCACCCATGGACAATATATATAAGGATGGGCAGACTGTATTTCAATAAAACTTTATTTATAAAAGCAGGTAGCAGGCCAGATTTGGCCCAGTGGCCTTAGTTTGTGACCCCTGCTCTAAATAGTCAATAAACAGTGATATCTCTTCTGGATCTTCAAGGTTCAGTACCTCTAAATAGCTCTCGAAGTCTGACAAGGATCTTGGCTGCTGGCAGGTCCTTTCCTCCAGACTACAAAAGCTGGCACCACTTCTACCAGAAAGAAGGAGGTGCCAGGAAGGACTACTTCATCTTGGGTAGGTGATGGAGTGAGGTGGGTGGTGAATACATGCAGGCCACCCAGACCCAGCCAGTCAGCAAGGAGCAGGGTGCAGACCCTACCAGAAGCTTGCCAGGGCTTCCTGGGGAACAACTCCCTCCAGGTGCAAGGCTTCCCCTCCGGCCCCCAGCCCTGTCTTTCGTCCCAGCACATAATGACTCTGACCTCTGGCATTTCAAGCGTCTGCTGTTAAAAAAATGTGGTACTCTAATCCATCTGTTGTTGAAATTCTGGAAAGAGAAATAAATAATTTGAGGCACATGGTGGATTCATCAAGGAAAGCCCTTGGAGAGAAGAGACTGAAAGCAGAAGAGGAGAAGGTAGGAATGCTCTCAAGGAGTTATTTATCTCTCTGCTCCTCTTCCTGAGAGGCTGGGGGTGGGGGTTGGGGGCATGGGTAGCTGCTCCCGGAGGCTCGGAGATGGACCAGATGTGTGCTGACCTCATGGTGGCTTCAGGCTCCAGCTGTCCAGGCTGTTTAGCATTCCTGACATGTGGATTTATATGACTCTGTTCCCCTGCAGAGTTCAAGGCGTTCAGTGTGATATATTGGAAAAATGCTGTGTTCGGGAGACCTGGGACGTCAGTCTGGTTCTGCTGGGCTGAACCAGTGTTTCTGATTGTGCTCTGAGAATCCTGGAAGGAGATGACTGTGTCCAGTGAGCTTGGGGAAAGCCATGCTAAACTAAGTTAAATGAGTTCTTTCACTGCAGAACCACTCACATCCCTTAGATGTGAATGTACTTTGTGAATGACGAGGGGCTGCAACCACAGTAGTACCTGAGGTCATCTCCCATCCTGTCCTTCTTGCACTTTTTTTTTCTTCCTGGGTTTCAGATCCACAACCATGACCTAGTTCTTCTGCTCTCAGACCATAGTTTGCATCTTCTTTCCCTCCTCTCAGCTTCTATCTGTCGGAGGGTCAAAGGGTCTGAACAAGGTCCTCACTCTTTACCATGGGCCCTCTGTGTGCTCATCATTCTCAGGCTTAGATGGGGACTTTCACACAGCTTAGTTTACATCTTTAGCCTGGACCTCTTGCTGGGACCTAGATTTCCAGAAGCCTTTATCCTGTGGACATCTTTCTATCCTTTCAACAATGAAATGTGCAACCCTGACTCATCCTCTGCCCTTCTTCCTCTCCATCCGGTCTTACACTTCAGTTCCAGGTTCTGGCTGCATCATTCACACATCTGCCCCTCCCTGGATGAGCCCTTTATTTCTAGAATTTCTAGCATTTGTCTACTATTCTCATCTTTGTTACAATCTCCTTCATTACATTCCTTCAAAATACACCATGTCTTCCGTGTGCCCGTGGAACCAAGAGCAAACTCCATGCTTAGACTCACATCACCCAAATCTCCACATGGCCTCCAGACTGAGAGGCCTTGGTTTAGGGCTTCAAAGCCCAGTGTAAATCCTTCTGAGGGATTCATACGGGATTTCCCCTTCTTCCCCAGATGTTCACACCACTCCACACCTGGCCAGTTCAGTTCACCCACAGTGCTCTTGGCCCCTAACTATCTAACTAGATTACAAGCCTTTGGGAAAAGGGTGCCATGTATTCCACAGATCTTTCGTGTCTAGCAGGGACAGGAAAATTGGGGGAATATTTTGAGGTTGACTGATATTCTTGGGTTTGCCAATTATGCCTAAACAATAGTGAGTGCTACAAAATTGACAGCAGACATTACCAATGGCATTCTAGGCTTAACTCATTGAGCAGTTACTGTCCTGTCCTTCTAGGAAGGGTGGTATATTAGGGTTCTCCAGAGAAAAAGTCTGTCTGTCTGTCTTTCTATTTAGAGAGAAAGAGATTTATTCTAAGGAATTGGCTTATGTGATTGTGGAATCTGGCAAGTCTAAAGTCTGTATGACAGACCCTCAGGCTGGAAATTCAGGGAAGAACTGATGACATGGTCTTGAGTTGGAATTCTGCAGGGAGCAGGCTGGCAACTAAGTCAGGGTTCCTCTGCTGCAGTCTTGAGGAGAACTCCTTCTTTTATAGGAAACCTCAGTCTGCTCTTAAGACCTTCAACTGATTGCCTAAGACCCACCCACATTATGGAGGGTAATTAATCTACTAAATTAAATGCTAATCGCATCTAAAAAATACTTCACAGCAACACATGAATTGGTTTTTGACCAAGAAAATGGGACTATATTAGTCATCTTAGCCTGACTAAGATGACAGATACAATTAACCATTTCAGGAAATTTTGGCAATCTGCAGGTTGCTTGAAGGTGCATCATATATCTTTCTTTTGGTTTGGAGAGAACTTTAGGACACCTGATCAGAGGGAACAGACTGCATTTCTAGGCCTGCAGCTTATCATCCTGAGGAAAAGAACACTGGCCCCTGATGAATGATGTGTCCATAAAAATTTCTTTGTCCATAAAAGATGACAACTGAGTTTCCTTTAGCTCTAATGTTCTACCCTGAGCATCACATAGGGTCTTCATCTAGAAAATGGGAGTGTTAACAACACAGCCAAAGTTGACTGTGTACCAGGCACTGTTGAACATGCTTTATGCAGAATAACCAACTGAACCCTCCCAACAATCCAATTAGATAGCAGCTGTTTCTGTTCTCATTCTACAGATGAGGAAACTGAGGCATAGAGAGATTAAATAACTTCGGGCAAAGTCAAACAGCTAGTCAGTGGCAGAGCCAGGCTTTGAACCCGTGCAGCCTGGATCACAAGTCTAAGCTTCAGCAACCACATAAGCTGCTGTCTCAGCCTACCTCACAGTGCTGTGGTACAGGATGAATGGCGTAAAGGATTTGCAAACATTCTGTGCACACTGAAGACCTATATGGCCCTGAGGTATCATTACTATTAATGGTTTGTCTCTTGGGTACTTCCATAAGGAATCCTTTTGGGATGGAGTCTCATAACTGAACTCCATCTGGCAGCCCCTAGCATATTGTCAAGAACACAGCAAGCTCAGTCGATGGCAGTGAACACAAGGGCAGTGGAATGAATCACAGATGTGCAAACAAACCACCGATTGATGAGATCTCAGTCTTAACTCCATTCCCAGGTGAGTGTGGTGGAGGCGGCCTTGAGCTACCCTCATCTTTATGGAAAGAATCAGAAGAACATCTCCCAGCAGGGCATACTGACCTCTTTATGCCCCTTTATCAAGTTCTTGGAAAATAAATCACTCCCTGTGTTTTCTTTTTTCCAGGCACAAGCACTCAAGGTAGGTCAGGCCACAGACCCTCTTATGACAGGAGCCTCGAGTGCTGTTGGAGCTGCTGGGCATGAGAGTGTGTGACTGTCCAGTTGCCGCCACTCCAAGAGAGGGGCTGGAGGATCTACTGTAAAGGCCACCATGGCCCTTACAACTCCAAGACCACCACGAGAGCCTGTTCCTGGACTGGCAGACCCTCAGTTTCAGGCCTTATTCTGGCCCACTGGGTACCTTGGTGCTCGAGGAGGTCAAGGAGAGGTTAGGGGATTTTGGAGGCCTTTGTTTGCTGGTTCTCTCTGCTTTGGTTTTCCTGTGTGCTTTCCGCTATCATTTCTATCCACCAGGTGATGCCCTTCCAGGCTCGCAGCGCAGCCCCAGTGGCACTCTCTAGTGAAAGGGGAAGTTCCCGAGGCATGGGCTGTTGCTGTGACACTCTAGCTCAGTCAGGCTCTTTACCATCTCTTGTGTCTTCCCCACCTCTGTGTGCTGATGTGGTTGGCTGGGGAGCAGGATGTCCAGGATACAGTCCATGTTGCTTGTGACTAAGGTAGGCCTCTATGTCATGTGCAGTGATCCAGGCTTCCAGATGCAGTGCTCACCTCACAGCCTTGGTTTCCACATCCGCTCACTCCTTGCTCCTAGTAGACAAGACCCTAGAAGCCCACTTGGGCCCAAAGAGACAGATCATCGTTTTCCTCATTTCTCAATTCCTGAGGCACTTTGGCCTGCTCGTTCAGTGCCAGACACTGCTAGTCATCTGCTCAACATCTGTGCTCTTCTTTAATTTAATGTTTATTTTATGTTATAGTTGATTTACAATGTTATGTTAGTTTCAGGTATAAAGTGAAATGATTTGGTTATATATATACTGAATATGTATATCCATTCTTTTTCAGCTTCTTCTCCCATATAGGTTATTATAGAATATTGAGTAGAGTTCCCTGTGCTATGAGATAGGTCCTTGTTGGTTATTTTAAATATAGCCGTGTGTACATGTCAATCCCAAACTCCCAATCTATTCCTCCCCCATCCCCTCCCTCTTCCCACCCCAGTAACCATAAGTTTGTTCACTAAGTCAGGGAGTCTCTTTCTGTCTTGTTAGGTTCATCTGTATCATATTTTTAAGTGCAACATATCAGATCAGATCAGATCAGTCGCTCAGTCGTGTCCGACTGTGGTATCATATGCTATTTGTCTTTCTCTGTCTGACTTACTTGACTTAGAAGGATAATCTCTAGGTCTATCCATGTTGCTGCTGGCATTATTTCATTCATTTTTATTCCTGTGTACGTACCACATCTTCTTTATCCATTCCTCCAGTCATTGGACATTTAGGTTGCTTCCATATCTTGGCTATTGTAAATATTAATGTTTTTCGTGCTCTTCTTTTTTCCCTTACCTTGATCCTTGATTAGTGCAGGACAGCAATGTGCCTAATCAGACAGGTCACCGGAAGTAAAGGTGACCCTGGGACCCAGTTCTTGTTGATGGGATGCAAACAGAATCCACTACCTGGGACTTTCAGAAGAGCTCTTTTATTCTGACCAGTGGGGCCAACAATTGACTTTGTCCCTTTGCCCTTCCCCTTCTTTCTGCCTGGAACATGTAGGTTGCACTGCTCCTTGTGACTGTGAAGAACTGGAAGAGCAAGGAGGTGGAAGGAGCTTGAGTCCTTGAACATTTATTCGAGCTGTCACAGCAGCACTGGATTGTCTCCTTTTGGACTCTTGTTGCCTGCTAGAGGGTAACCCCATTGCATGTAGCCAAATGTAGTCCAGACTAATACAACCACCTAAGAAGGAGAGTTTAAGAAAAATTCTCATCTTTCTTGATCATGTGTGTGAGCCAGGTTGCTTCAGTTGTGTCTGGCTCCATGCAACCCTGTGGACTATAGTCTGCCAGGCTCCTTTGTCCGTGGGATTCTCCAGGTAAGAATACTGGAGTGGGTTGCCATGCCCTCCTCCAGGGGATCTTCCTGACCCAGGGATCAAACCATGGGTCTTATGTCTCCTGTATTGACAGGCAGGTTCTTTACAACTAGCACCACCTGGAAAGCCCCTTCTTGAAAACAGTGATGAATTTCTTGCCTATCTGCCCTTCCCTGGCTCTTTGTCTTCTCATCACACTGTCTTCCCACCACCACTGAACAAGCCAAGACACCCCTAAAGCCACCCTTAAAGCCCTGGTGGCTCAGTGGTAAAGAATTTGCCTGACCATGTAGGAGACAAGGGTTCGATCCTTGGGTCAGGAAAATCCCCTGGAGATGGAAAGGGCACCCCACTCCAGTATTCTTGCGGGACAATCCCATGGACAGAGGAGCCTGGCAGGGTACAGTCCATAAGTTGCAAAAAGAGTCAGACATGACTTAGCAACTAAAGCAACAAAGACAAAAGCCACCGCAGGCAGGCTGCTCTTGTTACCTTTTCTGGGCTTTAATGGTGCGCTCTCATCTAGGAGGTGATTCGCTGTGGTTCAAGTATGTCAGAGATGACTACATTCTGTGGAGAGAAATAGCATTTAAGTTCCATGAAAGCCAAGAACCTCTACACAGTTTGTCTGGCTCCTTTGCTGTACCTGGTAATGGAAAAGCCAACAAAGGGTCTTATTTTATTAGCTAAATTTTAAATTTTGAAGACATCTTTTCCGTGTCACTCTCTCATAGCTTGCATCTTGGATGTGATCATACATTTCTGGCCAATCAAAGACAGAAATGGCAGGTATCTTTTTTTTCCTTTGAGACCATGTTGCATTCTCCCGCCTGTGGGAAGTCATGACATGATCCACATTATTCTTTAGTTTGTTCATTTTAAGCCCAAAGCACTTCAGAAACTGGGTAGAAATCTTGCTCAAGGAAGCCATTCTTACATCTCTAAATTGATTTGCAAAACAAACACTTGAGTGCAGGTTTCTGTGTTTCTTCTAAAGGGTCTTGGGGCTTCTTTAGGTCTGGAATTCAAGGATACTAAGCTTTAGGGGCACCCGCATTACTTCATTTGGGATAAGACTGAGACAAAGTTGCTCAGGCAGACCAAAGGAAATGAGGAGATAATGATATTCTCTTTTCCAACTGTCCCTTTTAATCTTTGTATCTAATCCTGCTAAACCCTCAAATGAAAGCGCCTGTGTCCACTGTCCTGAGCCGAGGTAGGGAGATGAGTGGGATGGAGCAGAGAGGAAGCTCATAGAGACAGCACCTTCTGAAGAGCAGCAAAAGGGAAGTGTGACAGCCAACTTCTTGGAAGGGGATGGCAAAACTGTAATTAAATTTTCTGATCTTGTTAGCCAATTTCTTCACTCACTGCCCCTGAACCAGAGAACGGGGAGGGGGAAGGACACTGTTGCATCGGTGGCGGCGGGGAGGGAAATGAGCTTTTCACGGATTATTGGGTTAGTTCCACTTCTCCCACTTTTTAATTTATTTGTCTGCATGTTCTCCAGAGCTGAAAAGGCTCCAAGTCCTTTCCCATTTTCTTTTAATTAGATCTGATTTGGGAGTCTGAAAACTTGGAGGTGCTCAGGTTACAATAGGAGGATGACAACAGTTGGAAAGCCTGCTCCCTGCTAGATCTTTCTGAACTCTCGTTTTTTTTTCTCTCAGAATTTAAGGCTCCCAGTATTGAGTGTCTCTTTTCTTTCCATTTCTTTCGTTCTTGTTTCTTGGACACTTACAGTACTGTTTGTATTGTTTATCCCCGTATCCCATTTTGCCATCTTACAGGTAAAAACCATGAACATTCTCATGAATTTCAAAAGGAAAGTATGCATTTATTTTTACAGTTCTTGCCTTCTTATTCCTTTTTTGGATAATGGAACGCAGACCAAGAAAGCTGGTTGTGGTCCCCTGGGTGTTTAGGAGGAGTAATTCTGACTCTACATACTCTCTTCTTTGAAGCAAAAAGAAAGAAAGAAAGAAACTGGCCAGAAAAAAAGAGCCAAATGTGGCCATGTTGGATAACATGGTTTATCATTTAAAACCACTTGTGGCTACATCCTGGGCTTAAGAGCATCTAAGACCCCAGGTGAGAAAGCTAAACACAGAATACTTGATGGCCTGTAACGTAGCAAGATTCCATCTCTATTCTGCAGCCTCATTTTACAGGTCTCCCAGGCAAGAGGCACCCTCTAAAGTTCCTCCTGGTGGCTCAGAATTTATGATGCTACAGGGCATGTTGGGATGGCCTGGCTTAACACTGAGACTACAGAATATATGCAAAGTGCATGTTGGGAATCCAGATTTGGGTCCTTCAAATTGATGGGCAGCCACCTTCCAGAGAAGCTGAAATTGAGGTTCCAAAGAGTCCCCTATGACCGCCAACTGGGAGCAACAAGACATTTGTATTCAGCGATTGTGGACCAAGGAAAATGACTCCAATATGAGCCCACAGTGAAACCTACAAAGGCTAAAGCTGAATTTGGGTTTTGTTTTGAAGTCAAGCTACTTTGCACATGGACAACCCAAAGAAGCTGCTCCAGTATTAGTAGAACATGGATGTAATTAAAAAAAAAAATCTTTTTATAGATACTTCAGGGGCTCCTGAGATGCCCAGAGAGTCCAGCTGGCATTTCTTATAAACTATCATGAAAATGAGAACATGTCAAATATGAGGACAGCATGCAGTTCAGCTCTGGATCCACCAGCCTAGCACAGGCCTGGCACATGTCGAAGGAAGAGCTGTTCCTAGGGGATCTGGAGGGACACAGATGGCCTATGGAAGACAAAGCATTTGCTCTGGACCTTGAGGGATGGACCAAGTTGAAATTTGAGGCTGTGGGGAAGGAGGAAAGGCATTTTCAGCAGAAGAAAATTTGTAAGTGATAGCATGAAAGGAGATAAATATGATGGATGTATGAGGAATAGAAAGATAGCTTGGGAAACGTAAGGGTACATGATGGGCTGCAGTTGGGGAAAGGCCTGGAAAGGGAGTTTGCAGCTGAATAACAGGGGCCCACTAATGTGTTACTTGCAATTGTGCTTTATTGCATCTGTAGGAAGTGTGGACACAGGGGGCTGGTGAGCAGGAGAGGACAGTAATAGAGCTTGAGGAAGAATAAACTCTCTGAGACTCAGTTTCTTTGTAAAATGAGGGTGCTGGTCAAATTTTTGTCTCAGATCCTTTTCTCTAAGCTTCATCTCAGCTGCTACAGAAAGAGAGAGCACATAACTTACAAATTTTGGCAATCTCTCTTCCAGGCAGCTCTCTCTTCAGAATGAACAGTAGGGGAGAGGGGCGACCATCAGTGAGAGAGAGAGAGAGGGAGGGAGGGAGAGATTTAAAAACAAAGTGGTTCTAGAATCCACAGATCATAGACTCATCAAGGACAAAAATTGTTTAAAAATTCTATGGATAATACATGCTGGATTATTATTATTGGTGTTGTTATTTTTACTGTTGATAAAAGTGATGCCGCTGAAGCTCTCTTGCTGAAAGAAAGCAAAAGGAATTCTGGCATTTTGAAGTAAACTTTTGGAGAGCTGTCAGAGTTAGAAAACAGTTGGGAAACAGATCTTCTGCAACTTCAGTCCACAGGAACATCTGATGTGGTTTGGTGAAGACGCACATAAGATAACATACCAGCACACACCACGTGTCAAACCCCGCACTCTCCTGCCTCACTGAAGCTGCCACTGCAGCTTCTCCTGGCTGCCTTGGCCCCAGTCTGCTCTCCATCTGCCCTCTCCTCCCTGAAAGAGAGGAAATGACAGAAAAACCTCTCCATCTCCCCTCGAATCACAGAATCATAGCATTTTAAGGCTAAGAGGATACTTTGGAGGGCCTTCACGCTATTTTACAGATAACAAAATGTTCCTATGAATTCAAGCTATGCTAAGAAAAATGGGACAGTGAGACTCATATAGGTGGGTTATGTAACCAATGTGTGAGGCAGGAATAATGTCCAGATTCTTGCCTGGGAAATCCCATGCACAGAGTACCCTGGAGGGGTCACAAAGAGTCGGACACCACTTAACGACTAAGCAACAACAAATCCATAATGATGGATAAATCTTCCCCAGAATGTTTTTCTGTGTGATGCTGACCCTAACTTCCCACAACCTCTGTGGATGTAAACAGGTTTTAGGACTCAGAAACTGAGCAGATCTGAGACTCTGGCGTGAGCTGAGATGAAAAATTACCGGAGTTGCTGGAGCACATTCACTTACTTTAATCTGCCCAATTCCATGTGGTCACCGTTAGGCCTGGACTACTGTGAGGGCAATGAACTTGAAGGACAGTCTCAGAGCCTTCTCTCAGAGCACCGAGCTCCTCAGGTGGCTTCACCAGTTTTACCCCCATTGCTCTGCCTGCCCTAGACTTTATCTGCCCCTTCAGGACAAAGATCAGGGAGGAAATGGCCAGCATCTTCAGCCCCATCAGCCCTGGCAACAGAGAGATGGCTGAACAGAGCCCCAGGGCCACCTGCCCATGGCTCCAGCTCTTCACAAAATCAGCCCAAAAACAGTAGAGAAAAACTCCTTGAAACCAAAGTGTGTAGGTATTTCTGACTGTGGATATCAATCACCTACTATGGACATTAAGCTGAATAAAAGCACAAATGAAAACAGCAATGATTTTTGAATAAATATTAAATATGTAGCTTCTGATTTCAGATTGATATTTCACAGTGGCAGGGCTCAAACACCCCAGAGCTAATAAAGACACATCGTGCTTTCATTAGAACAGATATTAGGATGAAAGTACCGCTTCGACACATCTTTATACAGTGAAATATAGTATGAGCAGTTCTTTCATTAGGGATGGGAAAATCAAATTTTAAAACCAATGTCTACTTAGAAGTTTTTATACTGATCATCAATTCAGCACTCATTTCCAATATTAATAACTCAGCTAAGCACCTGGCAGGAGGCTTTTCTCTGCTGAGTTAATAAATTTTTTCTGTGAGCCTTCATTTGATTGATTACCTCATCATAAGGGTGACCACATAAGTTGTCCTGGAAATATGATTCTCTGAAACAACAGTTAAAGAACAAAGAATTACTGAGAATAACAAGTTCTATTTAAAATTTTTTATGACTATGCTAAGAAAAGTGGAATCAAAATAGATATAGGAGAAGTGAGATTGTTGACAAAATTTAAACCAAAAAAAAAAAAAAAAAAAAGAAAGGCTTTTTGCATCATATATATGCACTTTTGGGGGAATAGTTTAACCTTAAAAATTCCTAAAGGGTTTTCTTATCCAGCTGGAAAAATAATTAAAATAAATGAATATCGGCAGCAAAGTCAAAGGTAAAGTAGATCAACTTTGTTTTCCACTCAAACCTATGGGTTTGAGGCTGAAAATGACGCCAGGGATCAGCTTCCTAAATGCCTGAGGGAGGAAGGGGCTGCTGAGCTGCGGATGTCCCCTAGAGGACACCTGCATTTGTTCTTAGGAAGTCAGTGAAGGCAACGGACTCTAGGAACGTTCCTGTTGGGCAGAAAATTAGCATTACACCCTTCCCCAACCCCTCCCCCAGACCTTCCCATGTTATACTATAAAGAGACCAGCTCCATAGTTTACAAAGGCTCCCAGAATGAAACTGCAAGCAGGACTCCCTTATTAAAACATTACTGATAATTTCAAGAAGACAACACAGAGCATTAAGCCAAGCATGGGGCCCTGTGTTACTGCCCATGAAACCAGTGTAACTGTAAAGAAGGCAAGAACCACAGTGGCTCTGATCCTCCACTAGACCTCCTTACTCTTCTTACTTGTTACTACTAACCCTTAGGCACCAAAGAGGTTGAGCAAAGGGAAACGAGGGGGAAAGCTCATGCAGAAATCATATGATACCTGCTTTGTCCTCAGTTATCCCTTAGTCAGCTATGCACACAGGGGTCTCCTATGACCCCAGGATCCTTTTCTTACACATGTGATCTCAAACACTGAATGCATACAGTGGCAAGCCCTATGCCAGACACCAGAAACACAGAGATAAACAGAACAAGATATTCATCCTTGAGATGAGAGAACTTGACTTTTATCTGAGAAGTGGCATAGTTATATTTTATGCATGAAAGTAGGGGAATGTGAGTTGTGTCATATTCAGATAGAATAAAATATCAGCTCAGTTGACATGAGTTTATCATTTTTCAGGGAGGAAGAACACATGAAAAGGTACCAACTCTTTAGTAAAAGAGCTGTCTTTATTTCTCAATGATTTGGGACAGGCAGGGAAAGGTGAATTGATCTTAACAGGTCAAGAATAGGACCTGCAGAAGGAGGAAGGCTTTGCTGGGGAAGAGGCTCAGTGATTTCCTAGAACACTCCTAGCAGTTGTGCACAATGCCATTTGTGAAACAATGGCCACCAAGTGGGTTCTTTGGGGTGACCTCCTACAGGGTGGGGCGGCATATGGGGAGGGTGGTTTTATGGACACAGGCCTGTACAGAGAAATGCGCAGTCAATTATATCACAGTCTGTGTTTTACCAGACAAGTCTCAGAAGGGAAAGTGAGCCCATTTAATACCTGTAATCATGGCCACGGTTGTTTTCTCCTCAAAAAAGCTTTCCTGACAAAAGAATGCTTCTCTAGGTCCATGAGGAATTGATCTTGTAGTTTCTGGCTTCCAAACAGTGTTTTTTTTTTTTTTTTCCCCCTCTTTGAATTTAATTGTGACAGACTTTTTCTTTCCCCATCTGTAAATCTTAACTAGAACAGAGCAGATTTCTTTTGGATATGGTTGAAAACATTCTGATTTTCATCATTTCTGTAAATATTTTGAGGATGGGTGAAGACAATCTTTAAAGACTGCTCTTTGTAATATTTTTTTCTCAACCTGTGTTTACACCATATTAAACTAAAGAAACATTCTAAGGACAAGAACAAAAGATGTTGGTTTTTCCATATGAATAATGTCAAATAAATGGTTAAATGGCCAGTTGGAGTATAGCACCTGGGATTGGTTTGCTGCCTGACCTGAATTTGTTGGGGATTCCAGAAGGAAACTCCTTCTTCCATGGCATGTTACAATGTGACATGAAGATTTGGTCTTAGATGAAATTTGGGATAAATTCATACTCCTTTTAAGGTCACTCTTCAATGACAACATGTCTTCTGCCCAGTTTAAGGAAATCTTCATTTCAGTAATTAAAATGGCCCATTCAGTACCACAATCATGTTAAGGCTTACTGACTTGAAAGCATCTCCCCTCTGTGGATATTCCCAGGCTTCTTTGAGCTGGGGAGCCTGGCGTGGGGTTGGGGATGTCACCTCTTTCTTCTCTCTGTGGTTGTTGGGTTTTTATTGTACTATGATTACTTGGATTGGCTGCTGATCACAATTCTGCATTTCCTCCTTCTGCCTTGTGTTCCTTCAGTGTGTTAGAGTAGCAGCGAGGTCTTTGCTTCCCTGTTGATACTGGATTTAACAATGGAACAATAGTAGTTATGACACAAGCAGGGCTTGATAGGTGTCTGAATGATTGGTTCCACTTCTGTGATCACAGGGAGAAGGCCATCCCTTGGCAGTCCACTGTCCCTGTATCTAGAGTGCAGGTAGATCTCATTAATGATAGTTTAGCCTAGTACAGCCCCTATTGTGGTTATTAGGATTATTAGCTGACTTTTTTTTTTCCTATAGGAACTGAAGTAACCAAGGACTTCAAAATTACAGTTTGTGAGTAAAGAAGATTACTAGGAGCTTCCTAGCTTTGAAAACTCTTCTGGGCAACTCAAATGATGTTAATTGCACTTCTCACTGGATTTTAATTCAGAATTCAGGACTGGAGAGATGGGAGGTGTACAGCCTACCTGTGGTTAGTACTACTGCTCTAAAGGTTTATGTGTTTTATCTGTGGGCTCTTAATTTATTTCCAGGACATGCATTAAGTGCCTGAGTTGGATATTGTCCCTTTGCCCCTTCAAATCCACTCTCCATCCTTATCAGTCTTGCTCTTGATCCAGGGAGGGTGACCTGGATGTGCTGTATCAGCTCAGCTCCCCTGTCATTTGGCTGTCAATTGTGTTCAGACAGTGGGGATAACCAGTGGGGGATCCAGGCAGGAGGAGAGTGGGATCTGAATGTTTATTGCCCTGGATTCCTCCCTCTTGAACCCCATTCCTCCATGAAAGACCAGCTCCTGCCGGGTAGTTCTCTTCACAGAATTACCCTTCCAGTATTCCTGTAATCACCCCCTCCCCTTGCCAGTGCAAACTAAACATTCCCTGCTATTGCTAGTCACAGGCTACTGCACTGTCTCTTATGATTTCTCTGAGCCACTGTTTCTTAATCTTGGTTGCACATTAGAGTCACCTGAGGAGTTCTAAAAAAATTCCAGCCTGGTGCCCAGGCTGTGTTCCGGACCAGTGCTGCCCATCAGAAATAGAATTTGAGCTACACACATAATCTTAGATTTTCTAGTAGCTATGCTATTACAAGTCAAAAGAAACATACAATTAATTTCCATATTTTTGACATTTCGATAAGAAATCATTCTCAAAATTATTAAAGCAAATATTTCGCTTTCACTTTTTTTCTACTAAGCCTTCAAAACCTGGTGCATAACTTATACTTAAAACACATCTCAGTCTGGACAGTGCAGCTCTACACCAGTTGGATCAGATTTTCTAGGGATGAGACCTGGACAGCAGTACAATTTAAGATTCTCCAGGATATTGAATGTGTAGCAGAATCAAGAACCACTATCCATACCTTTGTAAATAACCTTTTATTAAACTCTCTTCAAATTGCCTCGTTGGAGAACACCGTCTACTTGATGTTTGTGCTCAGCCCTGGCTGGGACTACGAAGGGAATTTAGGTGGATTGCCTGCCTTGTGGGAGCATCCAGTGTCGAGCAGAAGACACCCAGGTCAGCAGGCCATTATGCTGTGAGGAGTAGGCCTGGATGACCCTGTGGGCAAGTCTGTTACGCCTTTAGAACACTAAGAGATGGGCTATCAACAAAGTGAGAAAGTGGGGAAAATGCAAATTTCATTGGAATTCCTTGCACTTTATTTTTTGAATCATATATTGTGTGTGGATGTGTGCAGAGGAGGGTGGAAGGCTGGATACCATAATCATTTCAGTGTCTAAATCCTCTGACAGCTGTCAGAACTCTGGGGAAGAGAAGCCATGGGAACTTGGAGGAGGGAGAGCACCTCGTCTCTATCGTCTGTTCACACCAGTCATCAGTCAGTTTGGGCCCATGAATTTCTTTCTGTTCCTGTTGGCCACTGTGCCTCAATTTTCTCCAAAACAGACCCTTCCCACCCTTCCCCACAATCTTGCTGTGCTTTCTGTGCTTATCAATTTCCTAAAAATCACTCTGAGTTCTCCCAATCTCTTAGGTCAGTTATTTTCAGCCTGGCTCACTGGATCACCTCTGGGCATTGCTCTTGGTTGCTGAGCATCACGTGTGTCAAAGCTAAAGTGACTTGTTGGGGTGATCTATTTATCGAGGTTTGCTGGGAACTTTCTTGGTTTTAGTACTGACAGTCCTATGTCCAGAGCGATCTCATCAGTCCTGGGTGAGCTGGGATACTTGGTCACCCTATAAGGTACCTCCTTCCTGGCTGCTTTCTCCTGCTTCTCCTACTGAAGTATAGAAGGACACAAGGTCGCTGGGGCAGCGAGCATGGAACAGAGGCCCCAGTGCAGCTTGAGAATGAAACCCAGATAGCAGATGCCAGAGCTGAAAGGTAGGACAACCCAAGCAAGAAACCATGATTTGAGTGCCTGGGTCAAGATGGAACCTACAGCCAGACCCACACAACTGTACTGTGTAGTCCATACTTTCTCTTTCAGTCCATTTGAGCTGGTTTTTCTACAATGGCCCTACTTGATACAAAGAACAGCCTTCTGGTTCTGATTTGTGTTCCCAAGTCCTTGCTTATAGGAAAAGAATGCTGATCTGAATGTCTGGACAGCTGGTTACATGTTCTGTGTAAAGGAATTGATCAGCCGTTGGTTGGTAAGAACCGTGGCTTTTGTGAGTTGATTGGTGTCATCCCAGCCTAAGATTACCTTTGCATTGCTGGCAAGATTGAGATTCTGGTCCTAGAAACAAGGTGCAGACTCTGGGATGTGAGAATTAATTCAGGCCCATGGATGCATGGCACAAGGGGAGGCCTTGAATGGCCTTCTCTGAGGCACTGGCACCTGGAATACACAGATGGTGTGTAGACCGAGGCCAGGTTGCCTGTGTTAGTCTCACCAGGGAAGATGTGTAGCAGATTGATTGCAAAAATGTCCTCAGTTTTCATCCCTCCCACACCCACACTTCCTGCAGTGGGACTTTGGGCTTCTCCCATGAAGACTCTGATGAGGAGGTGGGCTACATGTTATATTAAGCTGGTTACCCGAGTCCCTTCCCTTTCTCTATGAATCTAGACTGGCCTTACGGTTTGCTTTGACCAAATAGACTGAGGTGGGAGTGGCAGTGTACCCGTTCCAAGCTTAAGCCTTAAGGAGTCTTGTTTGCTTTTGCTCTCTCTCTGAACCCTGAACAAGGCCGGGCCAGCCTGTTGGAAGAGGAGAGACTAAGTGGATGGGAGCTCAGTTGTCCCAGTCAATGTCATCATAGACCAGCCTTAGCCAGCCCATCCCCCTCAAATGAGAGGGCCCAGCCTACGTCAGTAGAACCACCTACCCAAACTACAGATGACCACAGATAAATGATGAGCAAGGCTGAGACCAGCTGGCCTGTAGATTTATGAGATAAAAAAATGCTTACTACTTTAAGCCACTGGGTTTCAGGTGGTTTGTTATACAGTAATAGCTAACTAATATTACTTGTTAAAAACTTTCATTCCCAGGCTCTATTATCTTGAGATTCTAATTGCTTTAGCCTGGGATGGGACTTTTGAATCTGTATTTTCTTAAAATCTCAATGCTATTGTTCCAGAGCTTCCACAAGCTCTGGAAGCAATTACAAACACACCTTCTGCCTGCAAGTGTGACGTTTTATATCTCTATTTATCTATATCTATATCTGTATCTATATCTATCTATCTCTCTATATATTTCCCTAATGTTTTCAGCCAGCTTTTCAACAACTCATCCTGGCACTGTTTCCTAAACAATTGGTAAGCTTCAGTAGCGGCAGCCTTCTCTGGTGAGGAGGTCCTGTGATGTGGCTGGGAAGGCAGCCCGGGAATCCCTGCAGACATCAAGGAAGTAAAAAAGCATCAAGGTTTCTGGACACTCAATTTGAACTCTATTAAGTGAAACACGGGGCCTCGGAGAGAGGTGTTTGTTCTGGATTCAGCTGCACTCTGCTCAGAGAATGGCCTGTGGGGCCATATCTGTCACAGGCAGGCAGGTGTCTGGTTTGAGACAGAGGATTCCTTCCTGCATGTTTGAGGCAGCCAGCTTTGTAATCGAAGGTGAGCCTGACTGGAGCACTTGTGGACTCTGCGGGGAAGGCACTCGGCCCAGCTTTTGCATGAGTTCATCGTCCACTGTGTGTCTGCTTTCCTGCCCACGGGCAGTGCTAGTGTCGTTTCGGCCCTTTCCATTAGGCTCACAGGGAGCAGTGGGATGATGTCCCGGCCTCCCACACCTGTACAATGACAAACCAAACTCAAGCTCTAGTTCACAGAGGCTCGCTGCCTGTCTTTCCAAGTGGTTGAGTCATCCTGAGACTCTTCTGACCACGAAAAAGTTGTTTACACATTTACTGGAGGAACACTGCACAGGCGATCCATGAGTGGTGTTGAACAAAGAAAATCAGTTATTTCAGCATTGATCTAGAAGCATCAGTGAATGCAATTATAAGAAAAAAGAAATAAGTATTAATGTTAGAAAGGCTACAAAATTTTTCATTGTATGCAGTTGATACTATCATATACAAACCAAAAGAATTTATGGGAAAGTATTGGAAATAAAAAAAGAATAATAAGATGGCTAGTTATAAAATCAATATATAAAAATCAATATCAATTGATTAATATCTTTTACTTTTATTATGAAATGTATTATATATACAAACTGTATGTATGCATGTATATAATTTAAAATATATACATTATTTGAAAATAAGGAAGTAACCAATACTCTCTGATCACATCCCTGTCTTTCTTCCAGAAATATCCATTGTTAATCATTTCCTTCCTTTGTTACAATTTTGCTACAATTACATGTGTCCCTAATTAATATACTGTTAGTCTTGCTATTTTTGATTAGTTTCTCCTACTTGTTATTATATTTCTGAATCATCCCTGCTGATCATGGGCTGTGCTTAGCTGCTCAGTCATGTCTGACACTTTGTAACCCAATGGGTTGTAGCCTGTCAGGCTCCTCTGTCCATGGAATTCTTCAGGCAAGAATACTGGAGTGAGTAGCCGTTCCCTTCTCCAGGGGATCTTCCCAATCCAGGGATTCAACCCAGGTCTGATCATGTAGCTATAGTTTATTCATTTTCTTTGCTCTATGGAATTTTCGTCATGTGAATGTATACCATCCATTTTCTCAAATTCTGAAAGTAAAAAACTTGAACTGATGTTTGGGGTATTTTTTTGATCCAATTTATTGTGAAAATTCATTTTTTGGCTTCAGCTAGTAGCAAATTTAAATAAGCATTGTTGATTGCCCATATAAATGACTGGATTTTGGCTTTGCCTTTCAATTAGCTGTAATATCTCATTTGTTATTGCTGTTGTTTAGTCTCTAAGCCCTGTCTGACTCTTTTGAGACCCCACAGACTGTACCTAGCCAGGTTCCTCTGTCCATGGGATTTCCCAGGCAAAAATACTCGAGTGGATTGCCATTTCCTTTTCCAGGACATCTTTCTGACCCAGGGATTAAATTAACATCTCCTGCTTAGAAGGTAGGTTCTTTACCACTGAGCCACAAGGGAAGCCCTGTGTTTTTGCTTCAGAAAATGTTTTATATTTGAATTTGGAGTGTTGCATCATATATCTGGGTATCTATGTGTGGGTGTGTTGTTTTATATATATATATATATATATATATACATGCACACATATTCTATTGTCTTTATAAAATTTAAAAAACTCACTGTATTTTGTATAAAAGGTTAGTGACTTGTATCATAATTTATTCATTCATTCCCATGTTGGTTAATATTTTTGAATGGATGTCTTTTGGTACATGTGTGCATGAGTTTCTCTAGGGTATGCATGACTTTTGCACAGGTCCAGGGTGAAACCCCATCGTCAAAGATGGAAGAGCCAATTTATATGTTTACTGAGAGTATATGGGAGTTCCCTTTGCTCCACATCCTAGTGGCATCTAGTGCTGTTAGACTTTAAAATTTTCTTCAATCTGTTGAATGAAAATTTGTATGGCCATGTGGTTTAAATTTCTATTTCTCTGGTTACTAATGAGGGTGAGCATCTTTCTGTGTGCTCATTGACCACTGAGATTTCATCCTTTGTCAAGTGTCTGATACATCTGTTGCTTATTTTTCCATCCTTTTTTTGTCTTTTTCTTGTTTATTTGTAAGAGTACTTTATATATTGAATACACATGTTCTCTATTGGTTATACATATTACCTTTCTTCTTCTGTTTGTGGGTTCTCTTTTTCTCTTTCTCAATGCTCTTTCAGTTAACAAAATTTATTTATTTTAATTTAATTGAATTTAACTTTGTTTTGTTTTCTTTTGTTCATAAATTAATTCCTAAGCTGAGGTAATAAAGACATTTTTAAAGTTTTATAGTTTAACTTTTATAGCTGGGATTTTAATTCACTTGAAAATAAGTTTCATATATGGTATAAGTTTGGATTTAATTTCTTTCTTTTTTTTTCAGTAAGAATAACTGACTGGTTCAGTCTTATTTATTGAAAAATTCTTTCCTTTCTCCATTGATTTACAGATTCTCTCTGTCATAAAGCAAATACACATATATGAATGGCTCTATTTCTGGGTTTTTGAACTGTTTCATTAGCCTAATTTGTCTCTCCCTGAATCAAAACCATGTTGATATAATGACTGTGTTTAAAAATAAATCCTGATTTTGATTCATCTTTAAGCATGTCTTAGATATTCTTGATTATTTGATTATTTGTACATTTGTATAAACTTTAGAGCCATTTGTCAATTTACATACACACACACAAACATAATGGGGAGAACTGACATCTCTGTAACACTGAGTCTTCCAAAGTATGAGTAAAATATCTTTCTTAATTACTTAAAATCTTATACTATCTTTCCATAAAGTTCTATAATATTCAACACAGAGGCCTTAACACATTTTGTTAGGGACCTGAGTTTTTTAAATGCTATCATAAATGTTTAGGGTCATTAAAAATTTTTGATTCCTAACAGTTTATTGCTTATGTACAGACATGAAATTGATTTTGTAAATTGTTCTCTAAACAATAGAGTTAATAGATTTGATTTAATTATATTTAGAAACCTTTATCAAAAATTCTAGATGTTATTTTTCTCAAGTGTACACAGAGTACTTACAAACATTGATACCGTGTTCTGGGTTGCAAAACAACTCAGAAATACCAATGAATCTGTATTATACACACTACATCATGTGCCCACAATTTAAACTTAGGATAAAAACGTCTGTCTTTGGAAATATAAGACATTTATAAATTGATCAGAGGAATAATGTAAGGGGAAACAAAAACAGTACTACATTGTTTAGAGTGAAGCAGTGTTGTAGTGAAATGCTACATGTTAATATAAAATAGGAAAACATTCAAACAGTACTTAAAGAGAAATTATATAAATATTTAAAAAGACCTTACGTTAGTAAAAGGTCTTCACAGGGGGCACTAGTGGTGAAGAGCCCGCCTGCCAATGTGAGAGATGTAAAATATATGGGTTTGATCCCTGGGTTGGGAAAATCCCTGGAGGAGGGCATGGCAACCTGGCGACCCACTCCAGTACCCTTGCCTCGAGAATTCCAAGGACGGAGAGGCCTGGCAGGCTGCAGTCCACGGGGCCACAGAGTCAGACACAACTGAAGTGACTGAGCCCCAGCCCATGTTAGAAGAAAGGCTTAAGTCAAAGTTCTACAAAGTTAAGGAGGTAAGGAAGAAAAACCAGAATAAACACAAAATAATAGAAAGTAATAAGATAATAAAAAGCAGACACTAAAGAAGCAGAAAACAAATATATGAGAAAGAAGATCAACAGAGCCAAAAGTTTGTTTCCTGAAATGGATCCAGAAAATTATAAGATACATACACACAAAAACAAATTTAGAATTGAAAACAGAGACAATTTAAAGATATAGTACATATATGAAAAGATAGTAAGATATGGATGGCTAATGGCTATCATATTAAAAACTTTCTTAAAACACCTAGAAGATATAATTAAACAAAACAGAATCAGTGACAACAGAAACTGCAGATCCAAATGATTTTATAGGTGAATTCTTATAAATTTTAAAAGTAACAGATAAAATTGATTTTGTAAAATTTTCTAGATAACTGAAAACTATGAAACACTCCTTGAATGTTTTTAATGCTGGGATTTCCATTTGGCTTTTCACTATAGTTTCTAGTCCTCTTCTGAAATTCTCAATTTTGCGTTTTATTTCCTTGAGCACAAGTATAGCTATTTTAAAATAGGTGTCTGGTAACCCCAATATTTGTATCCCTTACTATTATGTCAGGGAAAAATGAGCATAGAGAACAAGACTAGTCTCCCTGGGCCACTATTTCCCCCTAATTCTTCCCTATTTTATTAATTTCCTAATTCTTTTAATCAGTTTAAAACCATGTTTGATGCAATTATTAAAGTATCTTAGGGAGGGATTAATTTGAATTACCTAGTCTATCATTTGGGAGAAGGCAATGGCACCCCACTCCAGTACTGTTGTCTGGAAAATCCCATGGATGGAGGAGCCTGGTGGGCTGCAGTCCCTGGGGTCGCTAAGAGTCAGACACGACTGAGTGACTTCACTTTCACTTTCCACTTTCATGCGTTGGAGAAGGAAATGGCAACCCACTCCAGTGTTCTTGTGTGGAGAATCCCAGGGACGGGGGAGCCTGGTAGGCTGCAGTCCATGGGGTCGCACAGAGTCGGACACGACTGAAGCGACATGGCAGCAGTCTATCATTTAAGCAAGTGAAAGTCAGTAAATTCTTACTATTCTGTTTATTTTTTATGATGTACATTTACTTTTTTATAGTTTAAAAAGTTTACATTAAAAAAGTCAGGTCGATCTATACATTGCGACATGGAATGCTTTCTGTGGCAAGAAATACTAAATAAGGCACAGAATAACATGTATATAATAATATCAATACTATTACTTAACATTTAGTGAATGCTTATGATATATTAAGAATTGTTCTAAGGGCTTTAAATATATTGGATAATTTACTTCTCAAAAGACCCTAGTAGATAATTATCAGATTTAGTCCCATTTTACATATGAGGAAGCTGAGAGGCTAATAAACTTGCTTCAGATCATGCATGTTCTGTTGGATGGTATGCTACAGACTCAGAATTTGAGTACAGGCTGCCTCCAGAGGCCATACTGTAAACCTCTGTATTCATTATACATGACATATAGCATACTTCCTCCCACAAAATCCTCCTAAGAATATACCAAACCATTAATAATGGTTTCTTAAGGGCTTGAAGATGCATGTGATATTTTTTAATTCTTTATCTGGGCTGTCCAATGTGGTAGCTGCAAGGTGCACGTAAGTATTTAAACTGTGGTTAACTACAATTAAATAAATATTAAAATGAGTTCCTCAGTCTCAGTAGCTCATTTCTAGTATGCTCAGTAGCCACAGGTGGCTAATGGCTACTTTATTGAACAGCATGGATATAGAACATTTCCATCATGACAGAAAGTTCTATTGGACAGTTGCTCTGTAGGGTTCAATAGCGCTTGAATTTTTTATATGTCTGTATTCATGATTTACTTTTGTAATTAAATAAGAAGGATCAATAATATAAAAAGAAAACTGTTTATTCAAAGTGGAAATAGTTTTTAACCCTGCTAATTCACTGTAGTGTTATTTTCTTCTAACTTCCATGGTTGCTCAGAGTCTATTTCTCCTAACAATTGCCTTTTTGGTTATTTAAAAGCAATACAGTGACAGGCTTATTAGATAAAACCACGATGGGTTTCTTGTAAACGTAGTGGCATCTATGTAGGGCTAAATTCATCTCTTGATTCTTTGGAGGCATTTAAAATGCACATTGTTTTTAAGACCTGTTAACCAAACCATGTGTATTTTAAAAAGGTTTTCTTGGCAGCAAGCTGGCAAAATATTGATAATATATTTTTACTAAAGGGTCAAGCTCATGGACTGAAAGTTTCTGTTCATTTTAAAGATGTTTAAAATAGGAAAATTTTGTTTAAAAAGTACCATTTCCATTTGTGGAATATACAAAGAATTAGAGTACCTTTGGACTAGAAAAAATGCCTTTATTTATCATAAAGAGTCAGAATAGCTTCAGTCTCATCTTCCAAGTCTTACAATAAAGTAAGAACTGGCAATGTTTAGTTTGGACACGACTAAGCATCTAATAGATCAAGTTTTGCCTTGTGGAATACAGAATGGATTGATCTGAGTGGCTACAGGTGCAGGACTAGAACCAGTGGAGGAAAACCAACTGAAAAATATTTGGACAATTTGAATTCCAACAATGATATGAGTTGACACGCAGTCTAATGAGTTCCTTTCCCTGTCACCAAAGGAATTTGGGTAGAGTTTCAAAGACCCAGGGTTCTGGGCAGAGGATTTTTCTGTTGGAGAGGAGGCTAATAGGATGACCTTCTGATGGTTATATTCTCAAGTCCTATGACTCTTCTTGCATCGTATAGCATGGGATTGTCACCAGTTGTCCTTATCATTCAGCTTAGGCTAACTTCTCGACTAACAATAAACAACCTTCAATCAGCGATTTACAACAACAAAGATTAATTTTTCCATCCACCTGGAGGTCAGTTCTATTGTATGTTAGCTACTTCTATGCTTCACGTTGTCTTCATTTGGGGATCCAGGAAGAAGAAGCAGCTCCTAAATGAGACATCACTGATTTTGTGGCAAAATAAATGCAAATATGGCTGAACTGCAAAATAACTTTGAATTTTCAGCTCTAAAATGTCACAATATCCCTTTCACTCAATTTGAATGGACAAGGCAAGTCATGTGGCCAAATCTGATGTTAATGAAGTGGGAGTTATAATGATCCTCTAAGGGTGAACAGCATACACTTGAGAGAAATAATAAAGTCTACCACATAATTTAATGGAAAAAAGAAATCAAATATTAGTGAAAATGAGTTGTGATGAAGGCATAGGTCAAATGGAAGTATATGCCAGAATTTATTCTTGTCACTCTTTCTACCTTTTCTTTCCCTCTTTATTTTTTTTAATACTTCTTCATTCTTCACTCACCCCCTCAAAATATATCCAATTCTAGACATTGAAATTGGTCTTGAGAAAATGGAGGTAAATAATATGAATACTCCTCCTGGATGAATTCTTGGTATAGTGCAGAAAAAAGAGTAAATATATATTTATAACAACCATGTTAAGTGTTATAAAAGGATAAATTCATAGTTCTCTGAGAGTACAAAGGAATGACATCTAACCCAGAATTTTGAAAAGGAATGGGTGATTTATAGAAGGCCTTCCAGGAAAGACTTTAATTTCAAACTAAGAGTGCAGAAAAAGATCATGTTCCACCTGAAGAAATTCTGAGAATACAGGATTACAGGCCCCCAGATAGCTGAGGGGGTATACACTAAGGAAGTAATTTTAATGAGCCATGACTCTTTCCCCATACATAGAAAAGGGCTAATTTCTTTAAGTTGAGATGCTGCTTCAAACCCAGACGCTGGGTTTGAAGTTAAATATTTCTAAGTTGAAAGATGTAAAGTAGACACTTTCCACCTTTCAACTTAGAAATATTGAACTTAAATTGAGTTTAAAACTCAAAAAACTTAAGATCATGGCATCTGGTCCCATCACTTCATGGCAAGTAGATGGGGAAACAATGGGAACAGTGACAGACTTTATTTTCTTGGGCTCCAAAATCACTGCAGATGGTGAGTGCAGCCATGAAATTAAAAGACACCTGCTCCTCGGAAGGAAAGCTATGATCAACCTAGACAGCATATTAAAAAGCAGAGACATTACTTTGCCAACAAAGGTTCATCTAGTCAAAGCTATGGTTTTTCCAGTTGTCATGTATGGATGTGAGAGACCATAAAGAAGTCTGAGAGCTGAAGAATTGATGCTTTTGAACTGTAGTTTTGGAGAAGACTCTTGGGAGTCCCTTGGACAGCAAGGAGATAAAATCAGTTAATCCTAAAGGAAATCAGTTCTGAATATTCATTGGAAAGACTGGTGCTGAAGCTGAAGCTCCAATACTTTTGCCACCTGATGCAAATACTGACTCATTGGAAAAGACTCTGCTGCTGAGCAAGATTGAAGGCAGGAGGAGAAGGGGACGACAGAGGATGAGATGGTTGAATGGCATCACCAACTCAATGGACATGAGTTTGAGCAAGCTCTGGGAGTTGGTGATGGACAGGGAAGGCTGGTGTGCTCCAGTCCATGGGGTCGCAAAGAGTTGGACAAGACTGAGTGACTGAATTGAACTGAGACACTTTCCAAGAGGAACAAAGAAAGACTAATCTCAACATTTGAAACACTGGTACCAATGACAGACACTCCCAGAAAGATCCTTCTGATGCAGCAATTAGAAGAGTCATTGCCTTTTTTTTCTATGAGATTGTGAAATGGACTTTGACCGTGGACAACTGTTGTAGGGAGAAGTTAATTCTGACTCCCTGTTGGAAGTGTTTCTTTGACTTGCTTTTCGTTGCTGATGTTACTATAATCATACATATTGACCTGCCTCAAAGGACCCTGACCCTCTGCCTGACTGTCAGACTGAAGTGCCTTTGTTACACTCATAGAGAGATAATCTGATCCTGGCCACCTGTGAAGACTACAAAAACAGAGAAGAGGTTAACACAACCCTTCCAAAGTCTGACCATTTCTGGAGATATTTTGCAAAATTGAAGATCCTTTCACTTTAGTTCCCCACTGCCTTTCCTTCTGTATTCTGCCTTTTGACTTCAGATACTTGTTGCTTCTCTCTGACTCTACAAAAGAACCTGGCATTCAGACCTCAACAAGATGGTTACTTTGAGACTCCTGGTGAGCAGAACTAACTTGGACTTTGTAACATGCTGATAAACATCTATTTAATGTACATTTTGTTACCTTCTTTGGGTCTGGGGTCAACACAGTCTGGAGCATGTTGATGTTGGATATGATGAGGGTTGCATAATTCTGTGAATATACCAAGACCTACTGAATTGTAAATTTTTAAAAGAGTGAGTTGTATGGCATGCAAGTTATATTTCAATAAAACCCATAAGCAAAAAACAAAAACAAAAAAATCACATTCCAGGTAGAAGGAACAACATATGTAAAATAGACATGTGGGAATGTGGGAGAGAGTAGGGCTCTATCTGGAGACATATCACTAAACATATATGGCTAGTGGCTTCCATACTGGCAACACAGAGGCAAGTTCAGCGTGGATGGAACCTGGACTGGCAAAAGGAAGATTGAAGAAGGGGAAAGTCAGGTGAGGTTTTAAATGATGACAATGTAGCCAAGATGGCAGGGTAGGAAGACCCTGAGCTCACTTCTTCCCATGGGCACACCAAAATTACAACTATTTACAGAGCAAATATTGCTAGTAATGATGTAAAAACTAGCAGAAAAGATTTTCCATCACTAACTGTTTAAAGAAGGAAGCATACAAGACATGTAAGAGGGATGTAGATGTGGGATAGTCAGGACCCACACCCCTGGGTAGGTGACCCACAAATGGGAAGACAGAGGCAATAAAATTGTACAGATTCTCCCCAAGGAAGAAGGAGTCTGAGCCCTGCATGGGTCTCTGTAGCCAAGGGTCCTGCACCAGAAAGATGAGCCCCCAGAATATCTGGCTTTGAAAGCCATGGGGCTTATATATGGGGGAGCTAGAGGTCTGCAGGAAACAGAGACTCCATTCTTAAAAGGCACAGGCAGAATCTCATATACCTCAAGTCCCAGTGCAGAGACAGTAAACTGAAAGCACCTGGTCAGACCAACTTACTGATCTTAGAGAACCTTCCAGAGAGGTAGGAGGTGAATAGGACTATCCCTGGAGACATAGATGCTGGTGGCACCCATTATGCCACTAAGACAATGGTACTAAGTCCTCCCTATACTTTATTAGCACTGGGTATGTGCCCACTCACCATCTGGTTGGCAGGAGTCTTGGGACCCTACACCCCCTATAGCCAGCCACCCTGGGACATGGCCCTGCCACACAGTAGGCTGGCACCAGTCCCAGGACACCCTGGGTACTACTGCTAGATGCCCTGGGACCCATCCTTTCCTATCCATGGGTTGGTACCATCCCAGGACCCCTCTGGATCCCATGTCTAGATTTCCCAAGAACTGACCCTGCCCATTAGTGGACCAGCACCAGCCTTAGGACCCCTCTCCCTCTGGCTCTGCATGCAGCCACCCCAGGACATGGTCCCGCCCAGCAGCCTATGCATGGGCAGGGCCAAGAAGTGAACCTGGCTGGGGTCCAGTCCTGCCTACCGGTGTTCCCACAGTAGTCATCCCCACCACAACAGAAGGACAACACAGTCCACATGGGGGCACCCTAGACTATATAACTTTGGTGACCAGAGGAGTGTGCTGCTAGGCCCCATAGGACATAGGACCACTTTTCCAAGATCTGTAAACATAATCAACCTATCTAATACATAGAAATAAACATAGCCAACATCAACAGTGAAAACCTGAAACCTTTTCCTCTAAGACCAGGAACAAAACAAGGATGCCCACTCTCATCATTTTTATTCAACATATTGTTGGAAGTCCTAGTCACAGCAATTAGACAATAAAAAGAAATAAAAGGGATCCGAATTGGAAAGAAAGGAATGAAACTGTCATGTTTTGCAGATGACATATATTATAGAAAATGCTAAATGCACTATCAAAACTATTGGAACTAGTCAATGAATTTAGCAAATTTGTAGGATACAAAATTACAGAAACTTGTTGTGTTTCTATACACTAACAATGAGCTATCAGTAAGAGAAGAAAGCAATCTCATTTATAATTGCATTAAAAGAATACAATATCTAAAAATAAATCTAACCAAGGAGGTAAAAGACTTGTAAAATACTCAAAAAGTTATAAGACATTGATTAAAGAAATTGAAGATGACACAAACAAAATGTAAGATATACTGTCCTTCCAATATACTGGATTGGAAGGGTTATTATTGTTAAAATCACCATAGTACCCAAGGCAATCTACAGGTCCAGTGCAATCCCTATGAAAATACCAGTGATGTTTTTTTCATAGAACTAGAACAGATAATTCTCAAATGTGTATGAAAACACAAAAGTATCAAAATAGTCAAAGAAATCTTGAGAAAAAAACAAAGCTGGATGTATCATGGTCTATGATTTCAAACTCTTCTACAAAGCTACAGTAATCAGAATAGTATGGTACAGGCATAAAACAGCCACATATATCAGTGGAATAGAACAGAGCCCAGAAATGAACTCGTAATTATACAGTCAACTAACCTATGACAAAGGAGGCAAGAATATACAATGGGGAAAAGATAGCCTCGTCAATAAATGGTTTTGGGAAAACTGGACAGCTACATACAAAAGAATCAAACTGGATTACTTTCTGATGCCACATACAAAAATTAACTCAAAATGGATTAAAGATTTAAATGTAAGACTTGAAACCATAGATTGCCTAGAATAAAACAAAGGCAGTATGCCCTTTGACATGGATCTTAGCAATAGTTTTTGGATGTTGTTTCCTCAACATCCAAAGGTAGCAAAAGCAAGGTAAACAAAAGCAAAAATACACAAATGGGACTGCATCCAACTAAAAAGTTTTGCACAGCAATGGAAGCTATCAACAAAATGAAAAGGCCACCTACTGAAAGGGAGAAGGTATTTGCAGAAAATATACCCCCAGTATACAAGGAGCTCGTACAATTCAACAGCAAAATAAGCAAGCAGCCCGATTTAAAAATGCACAGGGCACTTGAATAGATATTTTTCACAGAAGACATACAAATGGGCAACAGGCACATGAAAAGATGCTCAACAGCACTCATCATCAAGGAAATGCAAATATAAACGACATGATACCACCTCACACCTGCCAAACTGGCTATTAAGGACTCCAAGTAACAAGTGTTGGTGAAGATGTGGAGAAAAGGGAACTCCTTTGTCCTGTTGCTGGCATGTTCATTGGTATAGTCACTATGGAAAACATTATGGAAGTTTCTCGAACAATTAAGAATAGAACTACCATATGGTCCAGTAATTCTACTTATAGGAAATTTTTCTGATGAAAACAAAAGCACTAATATGAAAAGATATGTGCAACTCTATACTCACAACACCTTTATTTACAAAAGCCAAGATTTGGAAACAACCTAAGTGTCCGTGGAATGATGAATGGATAAAAAAGATGCAATATCAGTATCTGTCTATCTATCTACCTATATACATATAATGGAATACAACTCAGCCATAAAAAAGAATGAAATCTTGCCATTTGAGACAATGGATGGACTTGGAGAGTGTTTTGCTAAGTGAAATAAGTGTGATAGAGAAAGACAAATGTCATGGGATTTTACTTATGTGTAGAATTTACTTAGGTAGAGAAGGAAATGGCAACCCACTCCAGTGTTCTTGCCTGGAGAATCCTAGGGACGGGGAAGCCTGGTGGGCTGTTGTCTCTGGGGTCGCACAGAGTCGGACACGACTGAAGCAACTTAACAGCAGCAGCATAATTTAAAAAACAAAACAAATATAACAAGACAGAAACAGGCTTAAAGATACAGAAAACAAGTGGTTTCCAGAGGAGAGGGAGTTGATGGATGAGTGAAGTATGTGAGGGATATTAAGAGGTATAAACTTCCAGTTATAAAGTAAATGTTACAGGAATGAAACATACAATGTAGGGAATACAGTCGATAATATTGTAATAACTTTGTATGTTGACAGACAGCAGCTTGACTTATCATGATTATCATTTTGTAATGTACAGAAATATCAAATCACTATGTTGTGCACCTGGAAAAAATAATAAAATAAAATAAAGCAAAGACTTAAAATTGTTTAAAAAATAACAAGAATGTGAGGATATTTATCAGCTATTCCAAAAATGTACCTTAAGTGCTAATTTTGGGCCAGGCAAGCATTTGCTAAGTAGTTGCTATGAGCATGGTGTGGAATAAGGTCTGGTAGGAAACACCAATGACACGGAGAAAGGTATGGAATTCATGCATTTTATACTGAGAGACTTCTTTGAAAGGTGCAGATTGAATATAAGCAGCTAGTTTTTTTTTTTTATCTAACCTGAAACATCATTCAAAAGCCACTAAAGGGATCCTCAAGAGGACAAAATAAAATTCTTGTGAAGAAAAGGAGAACAGGAGAACTGCCTATAGTGTGGCAGCTGGGAAGACTGCATTAGTGATAACTGGCTTAGCAGCTACAATAAAGCAAAATCCTCAGTTAGAAGTAGGGAAAGTCAAGAAGTAAATCAACTGTTGTCCCAGAATCCACAAAGTCCCCATAATTGGGGACATAATATACCCCTGGAAATGGAGCTTCAGGTAGGGTTAAATAGAACTGGTTGAATCTCTAGGTTAAGATGAGATTGGAAGCTGCACACCTCTCCCCTTGCTTAATCCTCTTTACCATTGCACAGTCAGACAGTAGAATGGCAGATCATGGATTTGGGGGTATCATTGTGAATACAGGACAGTTAATTGATTATTTCCATACTATTAATATCTCAGCCTCCCTTCCCACTGGCATCCAGATTCTTCCTGCCCTCTCTGTAGATTTTGCTTATTTTCTTATCCAAAAAGAAAAGGCCAAAAGATATCAATATCAGAAGTGCCTCTAGAAATGATCCTGTCACCCTGTCCCGGTGGCTGGGCTCACTGAGAGCTTCCATTGGTTTCTGAGTGTTCCTTTTCCATTGAAATTTTAGTTTTGCTGTCACTGTGCTGTTGTTATACTCTCTGAACATCATTTTTTCATGGCCTCCTATTCTTTTCGTATCTCTTTGAGAATACCAATAATAATTTCCCCCAAGTTTTCATTTTTCAAATATTCTGCTTCTTCTTTTGGTCCCATCTGTCATATTAGACTTACTCAACTGACTGGTGTTTCTTACCTGCCCATTCATGTTCAATTCCCGGAACAAGGGACTAAACACAAGATAGAAAATAAGAAAGAAAAAAATGAGGATCAGTCATAAAAATAACTTGAGTTCCAGAAAGGAAAAATGGAGAATTGATGGGAAGGAAATAATCAAAGGAATAATTTAAACATTTTCCAGAATGAAAGGAGATGAATTTCCAGACTGCAGGGGCCTGCCTAGCACCTTGCCCACGTGATAGAAATTGATGAAGTCACATTGAGAAACCTGAAAACACCAGTGAATTAATTACTCCCAAGAGAGAAACATACAAAACCCCCAAATGATCAGAAGTCAATGTGGCATCAGACTTTTCAATAGCAAGACTGATAGAAGACTGGAAAATGTCCTCTGACTTCCAAGGGAAGATGATTTTGATTTTCACCCATTAATTCAATTTTAAGCCTAACAATAAATTATTAACAGGATAGAATAAAGACATTTTCAGAGATGTGAAGACTCAAAAAGTGTACCACCTCTGTATTTTTTCTCAAGATCATAATGAAGTATGAGTTCTTTTAAAATTGGATTAAATCAAGAAAATGAAAGACATAGATTCTGGAAATAAGGGATTAAGCATAGCATAGATGCAAAAGGACTGCCCCTTTTGCAGCAGGATGGTGGGTGTGCAGCAGGCATTTCAGAGTAACCAGTCTAGATTGGAGCAGGTCAACTGGCTCCTAGAGCAATACCTCCAACTGGATAAGACCAATACTTTAATATGTTCAACCATATTTACACACCTGATGAAGAGTTTGTGGAATTAGTATTAAGTGTAAAGAAATGAAAGCAAAGAAACAAAAAAAGGCAATTATGCAGGCAAGTGAAAATAAAATGTACCGGGAGAAAAAGTACTCGCAGTGCACTACTTGGCTCATCTGAGCACCACATTTAGATGGTTTTTATGAGGGAAACCCTGGATGTTGATCTGTAACCAGAATTCAATGGAACTGTATGGGTAGGAGGCAAAGACTAACAGAAAGTGATAAATGTTTTTGTAAAGAGCTAGATAATAAGTATTTTAGGCTCTCTGGGCCAGATGGTCTTTGTGGAAACTGCTAAGTTTTAAGCAGCCATGGACAATGAACAGCGGGCATGGTCATCTTCCAATAACACTATTTACAAGAACAGGGGGCAGGCCAAGGGCCACTGTGTACTGACTCTTGGACTAGAAATATTTGTGCAGAGGAGATGAAGTGAAAGAGAACTAAGATATCATATTTTACAGGGGAAGCCAAGAGTTTATACCTGAAATGGAAAGAAAACACTCCAAAGGAATGATCTAAATATATTTTTTGAGGATACAGAGATAAGTACCAAATAAAAATAGAGGTGAAGGTAGCTTTTATTTTATGAATACAATCTTTGTAGAACTGTTTGTTTCTTTAACCCATGTATTTGCATAATTTGGGTAAAAATAGCTAAATTAAAAAATTAAAATTCACGTAGGCAGCAAACTGTAGTCCGTGTTTGCTTAGGTGATAAAGAAAGATAAGGTCGCTGAGGATACCAGGAGGAGGGGACTTGGGACACTGAAGCTCAGGCAGAGTTTTTGCTAGCTCCAGTGGCCCTTCTGCATCCCCAGGGGCACATCCTGAGGCACATGGACAGGTGCACCACTGGCAGCTGGAAAACATCTCCACCTGTTAATTTACTACAGTTGGGCTTGTGCCAGCAGCTTCCAAGTCTGCGACTGGTCATGGTGCCAATGGTGACTGGCACAAACCCCAGTGTGGGGTGAGGGGGCATCTGTGGTGAGGCTCCCAGGAAAGTCTGGCTGTGGACGCTCTTTTTCAGTCCCACACAGGTAGGCCTGGTGCACCGCAGGTTGGGGAGGTTCCTGCAGAACAGAGCCGGCAGCCCAGAGGGCAGGATGGGGGAGGCGGCCAAGCATGTCTGGGTGATGGGAAGCGGCTGCTGCATGTGGCTGGGAACGAAGGACCACGATGCAAGGTGACTGTGCTACAGCCTCACCTGAGCTGGCCTCATGTAAGAGTGACACAAATGCTGAGGAGATTGGTGGGTCTGAGGTACGCTTGAGGCTCTAAATCAAAGCAGAGCGCTCACAGAAAATTAACAAAACTAATGTCTGACTGGAATCATTTGCGAACTCATCGTGCTCAACCGTCTGTGCTCATTAAATAAATTATCAGTGTCTTCCCTGGCATTACGAATGCATCGTAAATATGGGCTCCTCATAAATAATTTGCTTCTGCTTGTGTTTAAAGGCAGCTGGTATGGAGAGAAGGAGGAGAGGACCAATGGGGAAAGGAGTCTGGACTCTGAAGAAGGAAGGTTGAGGTGGAAGGAGCAGGGTTGAGGGGTCAGGCCTGAGCAGAGGGCCATCTGAATCTGTCCTGGTCCCCAGGTGAGCAAGGCCCAGCACTGTGCCCTGATGCCCTTGCTGCTGAATTCAGTGTGTGGAGTATATGAGGTCCTTTAGATCTGTCATCTGCCACAAGTAGGCAAGGCCCCATCAAGATGGGACCTAAGACCCCTCGTCTGCCGTTTCTGATCCCTCTCTCCCAGGCTTTTGCTTCAGGCCCACTGGCAGCTAGAATCTGTTAGGTAAGGATACCCAGAGGCCAATTTGCTAATCTCAGGGTCTTACAATGGCTGTGAAAAGACCAGCGGAAGTGCTGAGGATGGATGAGGAGGGAGTAAAACATGAGTCAAAGCAAGGAAGAGGGGAAAGGGCAAGATAGGAATAGGGGACTAAGAAGTATAAGCTATTATGTATAAAATAAGCGATAATGGGCTTCCCTGATGGTCCAGTGGTTAAGAATCTGCCTTGCAATGCACGGGACTTGGATTTGATCCTTGGTTGGGGAAATAAGATCGCACATGCTAGAGCAACTAAGCCCACATTCCAGAGCCCACGCACCATAATAAAAGAGTCTGTACGCCGGAAGGGAAGATCCTGCATGAGCAAGGAAGATCCTGCAAGCTGCAAGACAGACTTGAGGCAGCCAAATACATATGTAACTAAAATAAGCTATAGGTTGGTAATATCTCTTCGAGGAGGGCATGGCAACCAACTTCAGTATTCTTGCCTGGAGAATCCCATGGACAGAAGAACCTGGCAGGTTACAGTCCATAGGGTCACAGTCCGAAGGGTCGGATACAACTGAAGTGACTTACCATGCGTGAGCGTATATCAGATTTATTGTACGACACAAGCAATATAAGGCAATATTTTAAAACAACAATAAATGGAGCATAACCTTTAAAACTTGGGAATCACTATATTGTACACCTGTTACTTATACAATATTGGACATCAACTGCACTTCAATTAAATAGTGAACCACTAAAAAAAAGCAAGGAAGGCCAGAGGATATAGAAGACATTCTCTCTGATCACAAGTGAGAAAACACTTTCAATGTGGACAATTACTGCCAGATATCTAGTGATGGGCCACCTCACACCTGGGAAGCTCCCCAGGGGTTGAGAGCCAGGAGCTGGAGCAGGTACAGGATGGCACTTTCTCACTTTGTTTTGGAGATCTCCTCTCCTGCAGCCTCCTTCTCCCACTGTTCCAGTGGATATTCCAATAGATGGGGGATAATTCTAAAGAGTGGAGGAGAGGCAGGGGCTGAGCAGATACCTCCAAAGTATGTACTTCACAAGATAAGAGCCTGGAAAGGAGAAAGAGCTGAAGGAAGGGAAATGGATTTGTACACACTGTTGAAGACAATAGTAACTATGAAAAGAGATGACAGGAAGGATGCTTAATGGAAGGAGGAAAAGGTGGAAAGGATGCTTAGTGGAAGGTGGAGGACGAAAAAGCCCCACAGCACTTCTGCCTCTGAGAAACACTATTAGCAGGTATGGCAAGAGTACAGAAGCCCCACAATTTATCCTGTCCATGGATTTTTGTGAAGCCAGAGTCCTTGCTCCCATAAAAATAATGTGACAAGTGGAGGATGTGTTCCCAGCTCAGCCTACAAAAGACCAGTGGCCCCATCATGACCCAGGTAACTGGCTGGTCCTGGGATACAGCAAGGTGTCCTCCCGAGCATAGAAGCAGGGCTACAAGGCTATCCTTGGGGTGGTGCCTGAGGTCCGCAGGGGAGACCTGTGTAGGAAATAGTTGGCAAATAATCTTCCTGACCTGGCAGCTAGGTTAAACATATCGAACCTGTGTCTAGAAAATGACCCTGCAGTCATGTGGGCTCCTGGTTACAGTGCACTCTCAAATGGAGAGGGGTCACCCACTGGGCTGCATCCCAGCACTGAGCAGTGCAGCTGGAGGCGGGGCTGGGCTCTGCCCCCTGACAGTCATCCCATCTGCCTGTCAGTCATTCACACCTGCATGTGGGGTGTGTATGTGTGGACGGAGGGCGTTGTGTCCGTAAAGCCTTTCTTTGGACTTCCCACAGAGCACACACACTTTCAGTAATGTGGCCCCCCACAAAAGGTTCTGCTTGAGCAGGTGTTCATGAGCATATGATGGTTTAACAAATTGATATCTGGCAACTTTATGAATCTCTGGATGAGTGGTTGGCATCCTTGAGTCAGACCCACTCTAGGACCTGTCACTGGTGGGGTTTTCACGCCCTCAGACAAGCCTGCCCTCATGGGCCTTCTACAAATTTCTTGACACTTGAACATCCATAGTATGAATAACAGGGGTGTGTCCTGAGGGAGTGGGGACAGGCCACAGAGTGTGGGGAGCAGAATAAGGAACAGAATAAAGAGCAGAATAAGAGGATTCTTTTTCCTTTTCAGATGCAGGGCTGAGCTTCGTGGTGGTGGGTGGTGAAGCACCATGCAATCACCTTCATGCACATTCGCATTTGCCCCACAATGTTCACTGAGCACTTACTCTGGGTCAGGTACCACTCTGGGTGCTGACACAAGCTGTTCTGATGGAGTGCACATCTAGTTTGTGTGTGTGTGTGTGTGTGTGTGTGTGTGTGTGTGTGTGAGGTGTGCAGAAAGTAAATAAATAAGTCTGGCAAGTTCAAATCGTGATGATGACTATGAAGAGAAGCAAGAGATGGGATAGAATGGTCATGTGGGTCTGATCAGCAATGGCCTCTCCGAAAGAACAAAGTTTAAGTGTGGACTGAGTGGTGAGGAGGATGAGGAGCTGGTCAAGGAAGATCCAGGGCAGAGAGCTCCAGGCAGAGGGAAGAGTAAGTACAGAACCTAAAGGCAGAGGAAGCTGGGAGGCAGGAGGCTGGCCAGCGGGGCTGGGCTTGGGAGCAAAGGAGTGGGATTCAGCTAGGCTGGGGGAGATTTTCCTGGGTCTTCTGTTGCATGTCAGATGCAGTGGGAAGGGAAATCCACAACCTGATCTGCAATTTTTTTTTTTTTAGTTTTATTTATTTATTTATTTTACTTTACAATATTGTATTGGTTTTGCCTGCATTGACTTGAATCTGCCATGACTGTACAAGTGTTCCCCATCCTGAACCCTCCTCCCACCTCCCTCCCCATCCCATCCCTCTGGGTCATCCCAGTGCACCAGCTCCAAGCACCCTGTCTCATGCATCAAACCTGGACTGGCGATTTGGTTCACATATGATAATTTACATGTTTCAATGCCATTCTCCCATATCATCCTGCCCTCGCCGTCTCCCACAAAGTCGAAAAGACTGTTCTATACACCTGTGTCTATTTTGCTGTCTTGCATACAGGGTTATCATTACCATCTTTCTAAATTCCATATATATGCATTAGTATACTGTATTGGTGTTTTTCTTTCTGACTTACTTCACTCTGTATAATCAGCTCCAGTTTCACCCACCTCATTAGAACTGATTCAAATGTATTCCTTTTAATTGCTGAGTAATATTCCATTACATATATGTACCACATCTTTCTTATCCATTTGTCTGCTGATGGACATCTGGGTTGCTTCCATGTCCTGGCTATTATAAACAGTGTTGCGATGAACATTGGGGTACACGTGTCTCTTTCAATTCTGGTTTCCTTGGTGTGTATGCCCAGCAGTGGGATTGCTGGGTCATATGGCAGTTCTATTTCCAGTTTTTTAAGGAATCTCCACACTGTTATCCATAGTGGCTGTACTAGTTTGCATTCCCACCAACAGTGTAAGAGGGTTCCCTTTTCTCCACACCCTCTCCAGAATTTATTGCTTGTAAACTTTTGGATCGCAACCATTCTGACTGGGGTGAAATGGTACCTCATTGTGGTTTTGATTTGCATTTCTCTGATAATGAGTGACGTTGAGCATCTTTTCATGTGTTTGTTAGCCATCTGTACGTCTTCTTTGGAGAAATGTCTGTTTAGTTCTTTGGCCCACTTTTTTGACTGGGTCGTTTATTTTTCTGGAATTGAGCTACAGGAGTTGCTTGTATATTTTTAAGATTAATTCTTTGTCCATTGCTTCGTTTGCAATTTTTAATGTTCCTCTAGCTGACTAGGGGGTGTGGGAGGAAGTGAAAAGCAGGTTAGAAGGTTATTGCAATGATCCTGGGGAGAGGCAGGTCTCTCCTCCCTTTTACTTTCCCCTGTCTTTTCCCAATAAAACCTCTACTCTGTAAGCACTGTGCAACTCAGATAAAGGTTCTAAGGAAAGAGAGCAATCTCCTTGAACAAATTCTCCATAGGGCTGGGCCATTAACCCCTCAGAGGTATTTTCCTTTGTAAAGGCTTGTTAATCACAGTGGATTTCTAATTGATAGAATTTCACTCGGGGAAGGAAAAGCGCTCTCACTAACTGGGGGATATTTTGGTCAGGGATGACATTTATAGCAATTCTTCTTAACCTTCATGTGTTACAATACAGATTCCTTGTCAGTTTGTCTGTGAAGGGACCTAAAGTTTTGCCTTTCTGACATTTCCCCATGGACTTCTTTGAGTTGTAAGCTTTTTATTAATTATTATTTTAAATTTTATTTACTTATTTATTTTTAGGTGCACAGCACATGGGATCTTTGTTCCCTGACCAAGGACTGAACTTGTGTCTCCAGCACTGAAGTATGGAGTCTTAACCACTGGATTGCCGTGGAAGTCCCGAGTTGTAAGGTTTTAAAGGACTTTGTTTGACATATTAAAGACAGGTCAGAATATTAAAAATTGCTTTCTGGATATTCATTTGGTCATTTGTTAATTTCTTCTGAAGGGTATCAGAATATGTCATGCCAATTGATGCCACTTTGGCATAAGAATTATTTTGACTGGAGGCAATTGAAAAAAAGACACAGGAAGATTTCTCTGCCCTCCCTATATCTGCCTAAAAGCTGGCCATAAATTTTCCTTTGCGGAGATGGCATAAATTCTGTACTCTGACCTCTCCTTCCTCCCCTATTCCTGTATCACAATGAGAGAGCGACGCTTATCACTAAAGACAGAGGGCCAGCACTGAGATGAGTCTGCATAAGCAAACCTTACTAAATAAACCTTATCTACTGTTAGTGTCCCTTATATATTTACCACTTCTAGGTGCTTTCACCAGAAGCATCTTTGTCATTAGACATTTTTGTTGCAAGCATTTTTGCAACAAACATTTTCACTGCATAACTAATTGGTCATAAGGCAATTTTGCTGTAAAAAATAAAATGATGAAAAAGAAAAGAGGGACACTGAAAAAGGGTGTAACAAAACATGAAAATTGATAACAAAATAAAAAGACTTTATTGTGAAATACAAAATATTTGAGTCCATTAAAAATGTGTGTAGATTCATGGCCATACTGCAGAAATAACTGCTTTTATTTCATGGGTTGGTCCTAAGAACTTGTCTTTTGAGTCTCTCATTCTTAGTATTACGCATTTTTAAAATTGATTTTTTCTTCCAGTTTGGCATCACACTTTTTCTTTCTTGCTAAAATTTCTTCCTTCATTAAAAAATGTATCTGTTTCCAAACACTAAGATGCATCTTTGTTACTGAGCTTTCTATTGCATTGTGAAAGCCTCCACACTTTATCCTTGGCATATTGTCACATGTCTGCTGATAGATATTCCCAAGCTCTGTGGGAAATATGAGTTCAGTTGTGTGCCTTTGAGGTCCTTTGCCTCTTTTTTTCTGCAATGTAGTATGTTTTAAAATAAGAAACCAACTCTTGGGGCAAATCATTGTCTGTCAACTCAACAAAGCTATCAATAACATTGCTAACTGGAAGAAATGCTAACATTGTCAAACCAAACTGTCAACCACTTATTTTGTCCTTGACTGCAAAATTGCCTTACAGCCAATTAGTTATGTGGTAGAAATGTCTGTGGCAAAAATGTTTACAGCAAAGAAGCTAATGTGAAAATACCAGAGACAATATTTATCCTGCCACTATTTGCGTCCCCTAGAAAACCCAGATCCCCCTCCTCTGTATAATCCCTTCTCCACAATTTATCATCCTTTGCTAAAGTGGCACATAAGCCCTTGAGTATTTCTTTTGGTTTTTCATTTCTTTCTCTGAAACCTCTGTGCATATAAAAATATTAACATCAAATGAAATTGGTATGCTTTTCTTCTGCTGGTCTTTTGTCAATTTAATCTGTAGTCTCCAGTTTCAGTACCTAATAAGGTAGAGGGAAAAAGTTACAGTTAATTCATTCAAATGTTTGTTGGTTACTAGGGATCATCATATTTAAGGATATGAAACAGTTTTCTGAGGAGGTTGCCAAGACATATATTTTTACTGAGCCTTTGAAAGCTGAACACATCTGGATTCTGGTGTTCCTGATCCCATCCAGTGGTGTGCTGGTAAATGTCTTAAAACTGTCTCTGAGGGAAAATCTTGATTTACAGCTTTTGTTAATTTCTGTGATGTAAATCTTTCCCCAGTTCTGACTTTCAGCTTTCAAAATGATATTACTTAATGATGTTGTTGTTGTTCAGTTGCTAAGTCATGTCCGACTCTTTGTGACCCCATGAACTGTACCTTGCCAGGCTTCCGTGTCCTCCACTATCTCCCCAAGTTTGCTCAAATTCATGTCCATTGAGTCGGTGATGCCATTCAACCATCTCATGCTCTGTTGTCCCCTTCTCCTCCTTACTTCAATCTTTCTGAGCATCAGAGTTTTTTCCAGTGTGTCAGCTCTTTGAGTCAGGTGGCCAAAGTATTGGAGCTTCAGCTTTAGCACCAATCCTTCCAATGAATATTCAGGGTTGATTTCCTTTAGGATTGACTGGTTTGATCACCTTGCTGTTCAAGGGACTCTCAAGAGTCTTCTACAGCACCACAGTTCAAAAGTATCAATTCTTTGGAGCTCAGCCTTCTTTATGGTCCAACTCTCACATCCATACATGACTGCTGGAAAAACCATAGCTTTGACTATCCAGACCTTTGTCAGGAAAGTGATGTCTCTGCTTTTTAATACACTATGTTTGTCACAGCTATTCTTCCAAGGAGCAAGTGTCCATTAATTTCATGGCTGCAGTCACCATCCACATTGATTTTGGAGCCTGAGAAAATGAAATTTGACACCGTTTCCACATTTTCCCCATCTATTTGCCATGAAGTGATGGGACTGGGTACTATGATCTTCGTTTTTTGAATGCTGAGTTTTAAGCCAGCTTTTGCACTCTCCTCTTTCACGTTCATCAAGGGACTCTTTAGTTCCTCTTCACTTTCTGCCATTAAAGTGGTATCATCTGCATATCTGAGGTTGTTGATATTTCTCCTGGAAATCTTGATTTCAGCTTGTGATTCATCCAGCCCAGCATTTAGCATGATATTCTCTGCATATAAGTTAAATAAGTAGGGTGATAATACAGTCTTGAAGCACTCTTTCCCAATTTTGAACTAGTTCATTGTCCCATGTTCAGTTTTAACTGTTGCTTCTTGACCTGCATACAGGTTTCTCAGGAGGCAGGTAAGATTGTCTGGTATTCCAGTCTCTAAGAATTTTCCACAGTTTGTTGTGATCCTGTGGCTCAGCTGGTAAAGAATCCACCTGCAATACGGGAGACTTGGGTTGGATCCCTGGGTTGGGAAGATCCCCTGGAGAAGAGAAATGTTACCAATTCCAGTATTCTGGCCTGGAGAATTCCACGGATTGTATAGTCCATGGGTTGCAAAGAGTCGGACATGACTGAGTGACTTTCACTTTCACACAGTCAAAGGCTTTAGTGTAGATATGATACTACATTTTACTTAATGTAGATATAGATAATAATGGATACAAGAGATAACATTAAGGACATAGATAATAGTCAAATATAGCCAAACATTTAGGAAGTGAGGCATTTATTATTTTTTAATTCAATTTAATTTATTACTTTTTAATTTTTTTGATGTAGACCACTTAAAAATCCTTTATTGAATTTTTTGCAATATTGCTTCTGTTTTATGTTTTGGTTTTCTGCCCACCAGGCATGTGGGACCTTAGCTCTCTGCCCAGGATAGAACTCTCACCCTCTGCTTTGGAAGGCAAAGTTTTAACCACTTCGACTGCCAGGGAAGTCCCTGTACTTTCAGTTCAGTTCAGTTCAGTCACTCAGTCGTGTCCGACTCTTTGCGACCCCATGAATCGCAGCACGCTAGGCCTCCTTCTCCATCACCAACTCCCGGAGTTCACTCAGACTCATGTCCATCGAGTCAGTCATGCCATCCAGCCATCTCATCCTCTGTCATCCCCTTCTCCTCTTGCCCCCAATCCCTCCCAGCATCAGAGTCTTTTCCAATGAGTCAACTTTTCGCATGAAGTGGCCAAAGTACTGGAGTTTCAGCTTTAGCATCATTCCTTCCAAAGAAATCCCAGGGCTGATCTCCTTCAGAATGGACTGGTTGGATCTCCTTGCAGTCCAGGGGACTCTCAAGAGTCTTCTCCAACACAGTTGGAGTTCAAAAACATCAATTCTTCGGCGCTCAGCCTTCTTCACAGTCCAACTCTCACATCCATACATGACCACAGGAAAAACCATAGCCTTGACTGCCCTGTACTTTAGTGTATAATATAATTTATTTCATTGTAAGTTTTGAAATTAAACAACTGGCTCACAAATTTCTTAAAAATTTAGCAATTTCTTCCTCAAGCTTCTTCTTAGCCTTAGGTTCCAAATAAAATCCCTGTGTTGTAAACACTTTGCACCTTAAGTTAACTGTTTCCAAGAGAAGGAAGGAATCTCCTTGAACGAATTCTCTACCACTGCATCAGAACCCATTCATGCTCAGCCCATCCTTTAATTCTTGTTATCAGGTGAGTTTTTGGTCTCAGAATTCCGATGCATTTCCAAATTCTGTGGTAGGTGCTGGAAGTGATGGCAGATGTGTTAGAGGTGATAGGTGATAAGAGGATGTGAGGATGACAGTAATGAAGGTAAATAAGGTGGGGAGAAGGAACAACCTGAGAGGCTTCAGGCCTTGTACCCCTTATCATCTTATCTAGAATTTAGATACAAATCCAGTTGTCTCTAACACCAAACTGACCTGCTCAACAAAAATGTTATGGATATATCTATAAGACTACTTATATATGTATGTATGTGTGTGTGCGTGCTCAGTCATGTCCGACTCTGCAACCCCATGGACTTTGGCCTGCCAGGCTCCTCTGTTCATGGGATTTTCCTGGCAAGAAAACTGGAGTGTGTTGCCATTTCCTCCACCAGGGAATCTTTCTGACCTAGGGATCAAATCCATGTCTCCTGCATTTTCAGGTGGATTCTTTACCACTGAGCCACTTGGGAATTGATACTTATATAAAAGACTACTTATATGGGATATATACAGGCTGATTCATGCTGATGTTTGGTAGAAACCAATGCAAAATTGTAAAGTAATTACCCTTCAATTACAAATTAAAAAACAAAAGAAAATATATCTACAAGCATAGTGTAGTGTCTTATCCCTTCCCATTCCATTCCTATTCCCTAGAGACAAGCAGTTTCAATTTCAAATTTCAAATACTACTCCTATATTTGCTTCAGTTCAGTTCAGTCCAGTCACTCAGTCTTCTCTTACTCTTTGTTACCCCATGGGCTGCAACATGCAAGCCTTCCCTGTCCATCACCAACTCCCAAAGCTTGCTCAAACTCATGTCCATTGAGTCAGTGATGTCATCCAACCATCTCATCCTCTGTTGTCCCCTTCTCCTCCTGCCTTCAGTCTTTCCCAGCATCAGGATCTTTTCCAATGAGTCAGTTCTTTGCATCAGGTGGCCAAAGTATTGGAGTTTCAGCTTCAGCACCAGTCCTTCCAGTGAATATTCAGGACTGATTTCCTTTAGGATTGACTGGCTTGATCTCCTTGCTGTCCAAGGGACTCTCAAGAGTCTTCTCCAAAACCAAAGTTCAGAAGCATCAGTTCTTCGGTGCTCAGCTTTCTTTATAGTCCAAATCTCACATCCATACATGACTACTGGAAAAATCATAGCTTTGACTAGTTTTGTTGGTAATGTCTCTGCTTTTTAATATGCTGTCTAGGTTTGTCATAGCTTTTCTTCCAAGGAGTAAGTGTCTTTTATTTTCATGGCTGCAGTTGCCATCTGCAGTGATTTTGGAGCCCAGGAAAATAAAGTCTGTTACTGTTTCCATTGTTTCCCTATCTATTTACCATGAGGCGATGCGACCAGATGCCATGATCTTAGTTTTTTGAATGTTGAATTTTAAGCCAACGTTTTCACTCTCTTCTTTCAATTTCATCAAGAGGCTCTTCAGTTCCTCTTCACTTTCTTCCATAGTGGTGGTGTCATCTGCACACCTGAAGTTATTGATATTTCTCCCAGCAATCTTGATTTCAGCTTGTGTTTCATCCAGCCCACCATTTTGCATGATGTACACTGCATATAAGTTAAATAAGCATGGTGACAATATACAGCCTTGACATACTCCTTTCCCAGTTTGGAACCAGTTTGTTCTATGTCCAGTTCTAACTGCTGCTTCCTGACCTGCATACAGATTACTCAGGAGGCAGGTAAGGTGGTCTGGTATTACCATGTCTTTCAGAATTTTCCACAGTTTATTGTGATCCACACAGTCAAAGGCTTTGGTGTAGTCAATAAAGCAGAAGTAAATGTTTTTCTGGAACTCTCTTACTTTTTTGATGATCCAACGGATGTTGGCAATTTGATCTCTGGTTCCTCTACCTTTTCTAAATCCAGCTTGCACATCAGGAAGTTCATGGTTCATGTACTGTTGAAGCCTGGCTTGGAGAATTTGGGGCATTACTTTGCTAGCGTGTGAGATGAGGGCGATTGTGCAGTAGTTTGAATATCTTTGGGCTTTGCCTTTCTTTGAGATTGGAATGAAAACTGACCTTTGCCAGTCCTGTGGCCACTGCTGAGTTTTCCAAATTTGCTGGCATATTGAGTGAAGCACTGTAACAGCATCATCTTTCAGGACTTGAAATAGCTCACCTGGAATTCCATCATCTCCACTGGCTTTGTTCCTAAGGCCCACTTGACTTTGCGTTCCAGGATGTCTGGATCTAGGTGAGTGATCACACCATCGTGGTTATCTGGATCATGAAGATCTTTTTTGTATAGCTCTTCTGTGTATTCTTGCCATCTCTTCTTAATATCTTTGCTTCTCTTAGGTCCATACCGTTTCTGTCCTTCCCTGTGCTCATCTTTGCAAGAAATGTTCCCTTGATATCTCTAATTTTCTTAAAGAGATCTCTAGTCTTCCCCATTCTATTGTTTGCCTCTATTTCTTTGCATTGATCACTGAGGAAGTCTTTCTTATCTCTCCTTGCTCTTCTTTGGAACACCACATTCAAATAGGTGTACCTTTCCTTTTCTCCTTTGCTTTTAGCTTCTCTTCTTTTCTCAGCTATTTGTAAGGCCTCCTCAGACAACCATTTTGCCCCTTTTGCATTTCTTTTTCTTGGGGATGGTCTTCATCACTGCCTCCTGTACAATATCATGAACCTCTGTCCATAGTTCTTCAGGCACTCTATCAGATCTAATCTCTTGAATTTATTTGTTACTTCCACTGTATAATCATAAGGGATTTGATTCGGGTCATATCTGAATGGCCTAGTGGTTTTCCCTACTTTCTTCAATTTAAGTCTGAATTTTGCAATAAGGAGTTCATGATCTGAGCCACAGTCTGCTCCCGGTCTTGTTTTTGCTGACTGTATAGTGCTTCTCCATCTTTTGCTGCAAAGAATATAATCAATCTGATTTCTGTATTGACTATCTGTTCATGTCCATGTTTAGAGTCTTCTCTTGTATTGTTGGAAGGGGGTGTTTTCTATGACCAGTGCATTCTCTTGGAAAAATTCTATTAGCCTTTACCCTGCTTCATTTTTTACTCCAAGGTCAAATTTGCCTGTTACTCCAGGTATCTCTTCACTTCCTACTTTTGTATTCCAGTCCCCCATGATGAAAATGACATCTTTTTTAGGTATTCATTCTAGAAGGTTTTGTAGGTCTACAAAGAACCATTCACCTTCAGCTTCTTAAGCAGCCTTATTGGTTGGGGCATAGACTTGGATTAATGTGATATTAAATGATTTGCCTTAGAAGTGAACAGAGATCATTGTCCTTTTTGAGACTGCACCCAAATACTACATTTCAGGCTCTTTTGTTGACTATTAGGGCTCCTTCATTTCTCCTAGGGATCCTTTCCCACAGCAGTAGATATAATGGTCATCTGATTGAAATTCACTCATTCCAGTCCATTTTAGTTCACTGATTCCTAAAATGTCAATTTTTACTCTTGCCGATGTTCATTCAAGGTAAATTGGAAGTGGTCAGACAGGAGATGGCAAGAATGAACATTGACATTTGCTTCAATACATTGAAATAAAATAGTTATACTGTGATTTCTTGATTCTACAGTTTTAGATATTATCTATTGATCTCTAAATATGGGGGATTAACATTTAATTTCCTTATATTGCAGTCTTTTCTGTCTTCCTTCTGATTGACATATACCTGAATACATGTGTGTACACACACACACACACACACACACACACATTCTGCCTCTCCCTTAACTACCAGTATATTTTATCATGCTTTTGGTGCAGTCTTTATTCATAGTGTATATCAGCACTGTGTAAATACTAGTAACAGCTGAGTCATGTAATGTACTATAATTAAATTTACTTTCAGGAACAAGTATTTATTTTTCCCAGAGTTAATAATGCTTTTGCTTCCCTTGTTTGCTTAGTTTTCTAGTATCAATCTAGTATCAATGAACAGGAATTTGAGCAAACTCCAGGAGATAGTGAAGGACAGGGAAGCCTGGCATGCAATCCACAGGGTTGCAAAGAGTTGGACATGACTTAGTGACTAAACAACAATAACTCATATCAATCACTAATCCACCCCACAATTCTTTTAACAATTTCTTATTTTCCTAGGGGATACCATCCTGGATTTCTCTATCCTTTTGCTCAGATCTGGGCTAACTTTTTTTAAGCCTATTTGCAGCAAATGTCCTGGGACCTCTTTTCACCATTTTCCTGGGAATTTCCTTCACTTTTTTCCTGTGTTGAATTCCTTGTTTCTTGAATAACATCTTTTCCTCTGGTTCATTCTCATTGTATTGGAGTACATTCCCCGTAACTTCCTGAAAATAAGCACGAGGTAAATATAAATTTGGAGACCTGGTGTGTCTGAAAGTGCTTAAGTTCTGTTTTTATAATTAACATTTTGGCTGGGCATAGAATTCCAGCTTGGAAATTATTTCCCTGAAGTATTCTGAAGACATTACCCTCTGGTTTTCTAGCCTTGAGAAATTGATTGATGCCTTCCCCACAGAACTATTCCCGCCCCCCCTTTCCATAGACTCTTTTAGAATATCTACCCCCCATGACTTACCCTCCCATATTTATTTTAATTTAAAACTTATAATTCCTTATTGTTCTTAATTTACAGTCCAAATACTCCACTGAAATTTTTTTTTTTCATTTCTGCCACTGTATTTGTAATTTCCAAGAGCTCATCATCTGTTTTGTAGGTATTTCTTACTGGGGCCTCCTGTTATTATTTCATGGATGCAGTATACTTTTACTCCCAGAGCCTCAGTTAGTTAATTATCCCCTCTGAATTCTTTCCTCTTTACTTCAGTTTATTTCTTTTGGATGATGGAAGGCTTCTCAAATGTTTGCTGATCTTTGGTTGTCAGATGGTATTTAAGCATGGGTCACCGAAAAGTTGGCCTGAAACTATGTTTGCCAGGGCTATATGTGTTGGTAGTGGGCTTCACTGTAGGGAAAACAAGCTTGGTCCTTTCACTGGGGACCCAACTCTCAGTATTTGTTGGCCTGGTTGCTTTTTCCTGTGAGACACCTGCCAACATTTTGCCCAGGATGCTTCAGCCAGGTTACCTGCATTCTGGGAGCTGAATATGGGAGCAGGAGCAGGGCCTGGGGGCTCATGGTTCAGTGTATCAGCTCTCACTTAGTTCTCCTGCTTTTGCTCAGGTACTCAGGCTCTGTCATTCCAGCCCGTCAGTTCAGAAGCTTTGAACTCTGCATATGAACATCACCAGATGGTCCTAGGGTAAACACCAGCTTTCTGCTACAGCAGAGGCAGGGATGTGAGTGTTTAAATGCTTCTTATAAAGATATTTAGCCCATTTACTGTTTTCTATTCCACCTGCATGCCCATTTTCAGGGCTAGGTACTGTCTCCAGTTCCTGAAACTCCATGGTCCTTCAGGGAAATCAGCCGCCCATGAACTTTCTTAGTCGCTGGTGTACATTTGTGTCTTCTCAGTCACCATTCATCTGTCTCCTCCTCAGCTGTCCAGCTCTGAAAGGCATCCTGAACACATCCTCTCTCCATTCCCACTGTTCCTGAAGAGTATCCTCATCTCTGGGCTCCTGAGGCTTGCTGTTCTGGAGGTTCCCAAGGATCATCTGTAAACTCAGTCTTTGTTTTTTGGCTTAAGCTGGTTTAGAGTTGGGCTTCTCTCACGACTTGAAAAGCCCTGATACATAGGGCTAGTGAAACTGACCATTTGATTAGATAGGCAATCTAATATTACTTGATCTTTTTCCTTAGAGTAAATATTGCAAAACTGCATTAAAGTCTGTTCTCAGAACTAGACACGAGGGCCCTGAGTTGATCTCTAGTTTGGATCATCAGAACTTTCCTGACAAGTTCAGATGGAGCCCCCACCCCTACCTCCCCACCTTCTCCGGGCTCAATTCTCGGTCTGCATCCTTCCTCTTGCCACTTTTTGGGCATTTAGCTGACTCCACCTACTGTGCTCTCCTAATGATGTGTTGTTTAACTCAATATGAGAATATTTCATCTCCTCAGTTAATTCTTCCTTGGATTCAGCAGACTGCTGCAAATGTATCTAGCTCGTTCTAGATCTAGACTGCTAGTGTCTAGCTTGCTGCAGATGTATCGAGGACAAGTGAATGAATGAAGAAATCAATTTTGTTCGTGGTTTTTCCCTGGATGTGGATGAGTTAATCTAACTTCTTGTTCTTAAATACTTTCAGCGTTTAAGCTACCTTTTTAAAAATTGATTTTTAAAATTGAAGTATAGTTGATTTACAATGTTTTGGGTATACAGGAAAGTGATTCAGTTATATATATATACACACACACACACATATATGTATGTATTATTTTTCAGATTCTTTTCCATTATAGGTTATTACGTGATACTGAATATAGCTCATTGTGCTATACAGCAGGTCCTTATTGTTTACCCACTTTATACATAGTTGCTAAGTCACGTCAGTCGTGTCCGACTCTGTGCGACCCCATAGACGGCAGCCCACCAGGCTCCTCCGTCCATCCCTGGGATTCTCCACGCAAGAACACTGGAGTGGGTTGCCATTTCCTTCTCCAATGCATGAAAGTGGAAAGTGAAAGGGAAGTTGCTCAGTCGTGTCCGACTCCCAGCTACCCCATGGACTGCAGCCTACCAGGCTCCTCTGTCCATGGGATTTTCCAGGCAAGAGTAGTGGAGTGGGGTGCCATTGCCTTCTCCTTATACATAGTTAAACCACTTTTTAAAATATTGTATTTATTTGTATATTTTTGGCTGTGCTGGGTCTTTGCCGCTGGGCATGGGTTTTCTCTAAATGCAGCGGGTGGGGCTGCTCTCTGGTTACGGTGCAGGGACTTCTCACTGCGGTGCTTCTCCTGTTGTGGAGCACGTGTTCTAAAGCATAGGCTCAGTAGTTGTGGTGCATGGGCTTAGTTACCCTGCGGCATGTGGGATCTTCCCAGACCAGGGATGGAACCTGTGTTCCCTGCATTGTCAGGCAGATTCTTAACCACTGGACCACCAGGGAAGTTCTAGCCACTTTTATAGTAGAAAATAATAATGAGTAAGTGTAATTATATGTTCCATCCCTGAACTTTTAGCTATGATATATAACAGTGCTCTTAGGTAGGCAGTATTATCCCCATTTTATAGATGAAGAAAGGAAAGTTAAGAGAGGTTATCACACTTCAAGGTCATACTCGTAGTGAGCGGCAGAGCTGGGATTTGAACCTGACTTGGTCAGACTTCAAAGATCACCCTTGCACCTATACTCTGCACTGTCTCTCAGGCTCCCAATTTATCTGCTATCTGCGACAGTTTTACCCTTTGATTTCTAATTGGTTTTACCATAAAGCAAACTAGACTGTATATTTTTCAATCATACAGACACTTAGCAAATTTAAAATATATCCATCAGCCTCTTCTCCAAAATAAGAAAAGGTGACAAACTACATGAGGACAAGGCCGCTCCAGACAAGTGCCTCACAGACAGAATACAGCAAGAGCTGCTGGAGTCATTTTTGATGCTACAAGGAGCAGCTTATGAAATGGAGAAATTAGGATGGATCTTGGGTACACTTCCAAAGAATGAGATCCATTAGAACGGTCTCTCCTGGGGAGTCTTGTGATGGAAAACTCATTGCTGGAATTATTTAAAATGAACTATCAAAACTCTTCAGGGGCAAATCCCATGCTGGTAGGGGGTGGACAAGATACCTTAATAGTTCATTTTAGTCTCTGATTTCTGTAAAAACCTCTGTTCTTATGGTACATTGAGATTTTTGATGAATTTCAGTTTCTGCCTAAGTGCCCAAGAAGTTGCTCAGACAGAGTTGAAAGGGAACAGTGTGTCAGACTCGGGGTAACCAGAGGAAACATCTCCTTGTCCTCCTTGTCTGGGTTCACTGGATGGCCAGCAGCCTGAGTCCCCACTGGGGTACCATCTGGGTGTGTGGTACCATGAGAACAAGCGCAGCCCCACCTGACTCCAAATGCTGTCCCTTGAGTACACAAGTCTGGGGTCCCCAGCCAAGGCCCCAGGGTGGCTAGGAAAAGTGACATATGCTAAATAATGTGGTTCCTAAAAAGCCAGAGCAGGCCTGCTGAGAGGCCCATAAAATCCCTGCCTGCAATTCCCTGCCTCCATATGCTCTGAGAGGTGTTTGTTCGGCTTAGGGCTGGTGGGTACAGAGGGAGTTCTGCCCTGGTATTGTTTGCTGAGTTAATTGTTCTGTTTGATCTGAGGCTCTCCTAGGTTGCACAGGGAAATGAGGTGTTTGGTCAGGGTTTTTCTCAAGCAAAGTTAACCTAACAACTTGGACAGGGGAAGAAAGGAAACAGGAGTTGGAGAAAAGGAAAGAGAGAAAGTCCATGAGAGCTTTGCTAGGTTCTGTCTGGCGCTGAGAGCTCACAAGTTATGAACAAACTGGCCGAGGTAATAGGGATGGTCTGTGGCCAGGTTACAGCAGAGGTCTTCTTTGACTGGAGAATTTGGGAAAAATAAAACATCACATACTTCTGTTTATCTATAATATTTACATATAGATTATAACAAAAAGTACATATCAAGTAAGACTATTAAAACAAAAGATCAGACCCTATGCTGAGAAGGGGAAATGCAATCATGCCCAAACCCTAACGTAATTTGGCTGCAAAAAAGTAAGGGTTGGTAGCATTGACATATATAGACTATCATGTATAAAATAGACAGCTAGTGGGAAGCTGCTGCATAGCACAGGAGCTCTGTGATGACCTAGAAGGGTGGGAGGGGATACACGTATACTTATGGGTGATTCACGAAACCAACACAACCTTGTAAAGCAATTATCCTCCAATTAAAAACAAACAAACAAAAAAAGCCCTAAGGGTTGAGTTTGCCCCTGGATATTTGGAAATTATCCAAGATGTAAGACGGAGCGACCTAGGAGATCTGATTTTCACTGTCTAATAAGGAGACCCATATCAGATCAGGAGGAGAGTGACATCATTTCCTAAGGCTAAATTCTGAGGAGACTTATTGAAGGGATACTTTTCATGTCATCCTCTCCTTGTGGTGATTTAAAATAAGTAAACTTTTTCAGGAAAAAATTATTGTCCAAAATATAACACAATGGCCACACATGTTGTGATCTTGTTGTTGTGGGTGACAATTCCTTCAAAAGCAGTATGGGTTTGGCACAGCTTTCCCAAGTAAGTGAGGCAGGGCAGGGCATACCTGGAGCATCCACACCACACAAAGAATCCCATCAGCAAATCTAGTTTCATATATGTTCAAACTAAATGGTTGGTGGTGGAGGCTTTTGAAGAGGCTAACATCAAAGAACATATTTCTGAAAGATTCATGCACAGAGGGAATTCCAAGAGGGTGGGAGAAAGTGGAGACTGGGACAGACAGTCCTTAGCTCTAATAACAATTGCTCTCACCAAATGGCTTCATTCATAACTTGTCAAACCCTCCTCATGTTGCTTCTTATCCTTTGTCCAGGGTAAATGGGAGCCAATGAGTCAGTTACAAACTCTGCAAATAACATATGTGCCTTGGTGTTCCTGCTGATTTTACTAAACCTGGACCACGAGTTCTCGAGACAGACATACTGAATCTGAATCTCCAGAAGGTAGGGTCTAGTTTGTATGTGTTAATAAAACTCACTAGTGGTTCTGATGGACAGATAGGTTGAGGATCACTACACTAGGCTCCACCATTTGGATGTACTTTTAGGGATGAAGGATGGTGATGCTAAAAGGGAAGTTAGAGACTGGAATTGATGTATTGTGGCTCTGTGTTTATGTCTCATCACATTCATGTTCTTTTTTCAGGATTATAGGAGAACCAAAGCCAGTGTAACTTGCTACATTACTACCCTAAATTGTGAGCTTCTAACCATTGCCGGGGTCACCTGTTTGCATGAATCATGTTCGGAAAGTAAAGCATGAGGAAGAAGAGAGAGACTCTTGTCCTGGTCCTCACTGTGTACCCAGTATCCGTTTCAGGAGCCCTTGTCATTCCTACTCTGCATCCATATGCAGTGGGAGGGGTTGAGTCATTTCTCAGCTCCAGGAGTGAGCTTTCTATTCTATGGGCAATCAGGAGTTTTTTTTGTGGCACTTGTGTGTTTTGCATAGTTTTATTGTACAAATCTTGTTTCAAAAAGCCCCCATGAGGTGGAGAAGATAAAGTGGCAAGAGGAAAAACTAAATGACAGGCAGAGAAACTGCCATAGGTGCTGAGGTTGTAGGTGGACATCTGTGAGCCCACAGGGTGGCAGTGAGTCTAAGGGAAAACCTGGGCTGGTAGAGGGGAGGGCAGGGAGGCTGAATAGAGAAGGGAGCCCCTGTCCTGTGTGCAATCTAGCCTCCTTTCCTTTTAGATTCTGCTTCCCCTCATCTCCACCTGAGCTTATGCTGTTTCTGGTGTGAATGTCAGAACGCTTTCTGTGCACAAGTGTCAGAAATGCTGTTAACCTGCCCTAACCAAAGTGGGAATTTACTAACTCATGTAACTAAAAGGTTTTAGGGTAGAGTTGAGTCAGTGCAGGTTTTGCCCCCAGTTGGGAATTTGAGTCTCTAACTCTTTCACTTTGCTTTCCTCTCTTTGGGGCTCCTTGTATGCAGTGGCACAAGCCACCTGCAGCTCTGAGCCTTCTCACCCTGCACCTTAATCCCAGCAGAAGGAGAGCTTTCCCTGCTAATTCCTGCTGTTCATTGGCTTAGGATGGGCCATGTGCTTCTCTCTGCACCAATCACCATAGCTAGGGCTGTGGAGCACCCTGGAGAGACTTGGGCTGAGTGCCAACCATACAGGTGGAGGTGCGAGGGGGCAGTAGCCGAAGGAGAAAGTAGGCTAGGCTGCACACACCATGGGCTACCTTCTCTGGCTTGGCTTCCCCTCTCCTCCTCTCCACCAGCCGAGTCTTCCCTTAGACTCACTACTGCCTGGTGGGCTCTGCAGACATCCACCTACCACCTCAGTACCTATGGCAGCTTCTGGATCTGTCATTTAGTTTTTCCTGGTGCTGCTCTATCTTGTCCACCTTATGGGTTTTTTTTGAGGCAGGATTCATACAAGAAAACTGAAGAATACACAAATGCCTCATAAAACTCCTGATTGTCCACAGAAGCACTGAGGCTTGAGCCAGCTACTTACCCTTCTGGGGTCAATTCCTTTGTTTTTACATAAAGAAATCAGGGGCAATAGAACCCCTGGGCTGTGGCTCCTCTTTCTTGTGTTCCTGTGCAGGTGGAAAACCTCAGAATCCTTTCATACCCAGGAATCCAGGGAGCCTCCCCTACCACTTAAAATGTTGAGACTTAAGGAATCTTGTCACATCTCTAAATCCTCCTACAAGAACTTTCTACATCTCAGCATGATTTCTTTAGTAAAGAATCTGCTGTCAGACACCACGTATAAGATGTTCCACAAATCTCTAATTTTGCATGAAAACCAGTTATTATTTATTCTTAGAGTATCTCAGTAGCAAAAATTCATTTGAAGAACTCCACTGAAGCAAGTTACTCTGAGGCAAGGACTTTGAATACCCAGCAAATGAATCTGAATGCAAAGCTTGTTAGAGGTACTGTGGGGAAGGAACTGGGGACACCAACCCACTCCAGCGAGTCACAGTAAAGATCTTCTTCAACTTATGATGGGGTTATGCTCTGATAAACCCTTCATAAGTTGAAAATATCCTGAGTTGAATGTACATTTACTACACCTAACCTTGGAGAAGGAAATGGCAACCCACTCCACTATTCTTGCAAGAGAACCCATGGACAGAGGAGCCTGGAGGCTACCATCTATAGGGTCACAAAGAATTGGACACAACTGAAGCGACTTAGCACACACACATGCATACCCAACCTACCAGCATAGCTTAGCCTAGCCTACTTTAAACAAACTCAGAGCACTTACATTAGACTACAGTTGGGTAAAATCAACTAAAGCAAAGCTTCTTTTTCTTTTTTTTTTTTGCTTTTGAAAAAATATTGTAGTGTATTTACAATGCTGTGTTAATTTCTGCTGTACAGCAAAGTGATTCAGTTATACATATTCTATTAAAGCAAAACCTATTTTATATAAAAAAGTTGAATCTCATATGTAACTCATTGGCTGTTGTACTGAAAGTGAAAAACAGAAAGTTTGTGAGTGTATCTGTTGTTTACTCTTATAATCACATGGCTGATTGGGATCTTGGCTCCTGATGCTGCCTAGCATCCCCAGAGAGGGTGGTGCTGCAAATCACCAGCTCAGGAACAGATTAAAATCAAAAATTTGAAGTATAATTCCTACTGAATGTATATAGCTTTTGTACCATGGTAAAGCCAAAGATCACAAGTTGAACCATGGTAGGTTAGAACCATCAGTAATACTATCTTTTTTTTTTAAGTCTTTTTTTTTTTTTTTTGGTGTGGACTGTTTTTAAAGTCTTTAATGAATTTGTTACAATATTGCTTCTGTTTTATGCTTTGAATTTTTGGTCATGAGGCATATAGGATCTTATGATCTCTGACCAGTGATTGAACTTGCACCCCCTCCATTGGAAGGCAAATTCTTAATCACTGGACCACCAGGGAAGTCCCTGTAATTTTATCTTTTGAGTCTATTCCAGCCCTTTCTCCAGAGATGCAAACCCAAAGGCTTGAACTGACTTGGCACAACCTCAGAAGGCTCGGGCAGAATTTCCCTTTACATGTGTTATTCAAGAGCTTGGACATAGGCCATATCTGCCTGATGCTGGGAAAGACTGAAGGCAGGAGAAGGGGATGACAGAGGGCAAGATGGTTGGAATGCATCACTGTCTCAATGGACATGAGTTTGAGCAAGCTCCAGGAGATGGTGATGGACAGGGAAGTCTGGCATGGTGCAGTCCATGGGGTCGCAAAGAGTTGGACACAACTGAGCGACTGAACAACAACAACAACAACATCTGCCAAGGGGAAATGAGTATGTTTCCTCTCTGCTCTCTCATCTTTGTTAACTTCTCTCCTAGTAATGGAACGGAAAACCTTGAGTTACTGTGAAGGACCATGAGGCCATGAAGCCAACCTGAGGAGAACAAAGCTTGCACAGAAGTCATTTCCCACCACTCCGAGTGGCAGCTGTGGCCTGGCCTTATTCAGAGAGTGGGCAAAGTCCCCACTTTGCATTTCAGGTGGCAGGATAGAGAATTCCAGAGCTCTCTTTGGCCTGTGCCTGAAGCTTCCATTAATCTTGGTGGCTGGTGGTTGTTCACAAAGCCTCTTATGTTATTTTCATGGTTCCCCAGCCCTCATCCAAGCCTACCTCATATATCTGGATGCCTACTGCTTATCTAGAAGTTTCTGCCTGAGCCCGTTCTGGGCCTGAACTAGCTGCAGATGCCAGAGAGGACATAGTCTCTCAGCGGATATCTGTCCTCATCTGTCTCCTGTCACAGAGGCCCACAGGTGACCTGGGATCACAGATGAGACTTACGCCCCATGCCTCTGCTTCCTGCAGTCCTCTGCCCTATCTGGGCCTTTAGGGAAAACACAGTCCTTCCTGTGCAGGCATTGCTGAGGTGAGCATCAGGCAGCATCTGAGCTTAGTGATGACAGGAGACATTAACACCAGGACCAGGGGTCCTTCTTTCAACACACTCAGTGTCCCTTGGGGGCTGGAGGGCGGGCTGTGGGACAGTGAGTGTACCTGCCAAGCTGCTGCCCATGAGGAAGTCCAGGGCCCACCCCTGCACTCTGCAGGATACAGGCTGCCCCTTGTACAGCAGGCTCTGACTCTGCAGTGGGTCCATTTCCCCAGATACTTTACTTATACTAGGCTGGTTTTGTTTTTGTGTATTTTTAAAAAAATATTTTTCAGGTATAATTGCAATGCCCTGTAGTCTTTCAGATCATTGATCATCATGTTTTCTCCTTAAATATTCTTCTCCTGTGGCTCTATCCCTTTCCCCCTGGTGGCTGGGCTGGGTGGCCCCAGGATCTGTCCTTGGACTTCATCTCTTCCTCTTACCACTGCTTTCATGTTTCCCTCCTCAGGGCAGCGTCTTAAATTCTCAGACTCCACTCTGCATCCTAACAGCCTGTGGATAATCTATCTCTAAATGCAAGTGTCTGAAGCCAGACACAAGCCTCTCCCCTGGACCTGCCTCTGTCCCTGCAGTGCTCATCTCTCCAATGTGAGACCTGGGAAAGGCTGGTCTCATTCTTTCCCTTCATGCTCGCTGCTTTGCTCTGTCCTCTGCATCCAATCTCAGCAGTGTGGCTAGAATTGCCCTCCTGTCCCTCACTCTCAGTGTGCCTGTCCTGCTTTGGGCTGCACTTCTCCTTCCCCTGGACTTCCCTGGTGACTCAGATGGTAAAGCGCCGGTCTACAATGCGGGTTACCCAGGTTCAATCCCTGTATTGGGAAGATCCTCTGGAGAAGGAAATGGCAACCCACTCCAGTACTCTTGCCTGGAATAAAATCTGAACTCCTGACATGCAGCAGAAGATCCAGGAAAATCTCCCCCAGCCTAGCTGAATCCCACTCCTTTGCTCCCAAGCCCAGCCCCACTGGCCAGCCTCCTGCCTCCAAGCTTCCTCTGCCTTTAGGTTCTGTGCTTACTCTTCCCTCTGCCTGGAGCTCTCTGCCCTGGATCTTCCTTGACCAGCTCCTCATCCTCCTCACCCTCAGTCCACACTTATACCTTGTCCTTTTAGAGAGGCCATTGCTGACCAGACCCACACGACCATTCTATCCCATCTCTTGCTTCTCTTCATAGTCATCATCACAATTTGACCTTGCCAGACTTATTTATTTACTTTCTGCACACCTCACACACACACACACACACACACACACACAGACACAAACTAGATGTACACTCCATCAGAACAGCTTGTGTCAGCACCCAGAGTGGTACCTGACCCAGAGTAAGTGCTCAGTGAACATTGTGGGGCAAATGCGAATGTGCATGAAGGTGATTGCATGGTGCTTCACCACCCACCACCACGAAGCTCAGCCCTGCATCTGAAAAGGAAAAAGAATCCTCTTATTCTGCTCCTTATTCTGCCCCCACACTCTGTGGCCTGTCCCCACTCCCTCAGGACACACCCCTGTTATTCATACTATGGGTATTCAAGTATCAAGAAATTTGTAGAAGGCCCATGAGGGCAGGCTGGTCTGAGGGCTTGGAAACCCCACCAGTGACAGGTCCTAGAGTGGGTCTGACTCGAGGATGCCAACCACTTATCCAGAGATTCATAAAGTTGCCAGATATCAATTTGTTAAACCATCATATGCTCATGAACACCTGCTCAAGCAGAACCTTTTGTGGGGGGCCACATTACTGAAAGTGTGCATGCTCTGTGGGAAGTCCAAAGAAGGAGTGTAGTAGGCTACAGTCCATGGGGTCTCAAAGAGTCAGACATGACTGAGCGACTTCACTTTCTTTCATTTTTCACTTTCTTTTCCCCTGATGTAAGCTGTTGGCCACCTGATGCAAAGAGCTGACTCACTGGAAAAGACCCTAATGGTGGGAACAATTGAGGGCAGGAGGAGAAGGGGATGACAGAGGATGAGATGGTTGGATGGCATCACCGACTCAATGGACATGGGTTTGGGTGGACTCCAGGAGTTGGTGATGGACAGGGAGGCCTGGCATGCTGGGGTTCATGGGGTCGCAAAGAGTCGGACACGACTGAGTGACTGAACTGAACTGACTGAAGCTGCCGGCTGGTCTATACCCTCACACTGCCTTCTCTGTCTTCATTCTCCTCCCTCTTCATCGCCTTGTTCAAGTGTTCCCAGGTCCATTTCTCTAATACTCAGCTTTGAGCATTCTCACTGCCCAGTGCCAACAGGATGACGCTTCTGTGGTGTGAGATCTCTGGAAGCCAGTTGCATGAGTTGTGTCTCAAGCTGTCTTTGTACACCTTGTACATGCACTCTGTGATCCTCAAAGTGTGATCCCTCACCAGCAATGGCAGTATCACCTGGGAACTTGTTGAAAATGTAAATTCTTGGGCCCTGCCCCAGGCAGAAACTCTTGGCCCAGTGATGTGTATCTCAACAGGCTTCCTGGGTGACACTGATACAGCTAAAGTTTGAGACCTACTGCTCTAGCCTGGAGGTCTTTAAACCCACTGCATATTAGTTTCATCAGGGAAACTGTTTGAAAAATCATTCATGTCCAGGTTTCACCCAAGACCAATGATTCAGAATGTCTCAGAGTGGGACTTGAGTATCAATATTTTATTTAAAAATTTTTGGGGGAGGACCTCTCTGAATGGTGTATGGAATCTTAGTTCCCAAACCAGGATAGAACCCATGCCCCCTGAATTGGAAGTGCAGAATCTTAACCACTGGACCACCAGGGAAAACCATCAGTATCTTTGGAAGTTCCCCAGGTGATTCTGTGACATAGTCAAGACATAGACCCTTTCCAAAGCCCAATTCAATGGCTGGAAGTTCCCAGAGCATGTTCTGCTGGAAGAACCCCTCCATGGTTTTATTCACATGCCTCACTTTGCCTTTCATTCCAGCAGTTCAAATCTTATTCTTCTTTCAAGATCCAGGATACATATCAACTCCTTTCATTTTCCTGGGTAGTAAGCAGTCATTTTTGCTTTAGGGTCCATTGGCACTTTCAGAAAATAAATGTGTGAATGCTCTGTAAACTGTCAAATATTAGTTACCATAATCATATGGAATATAATGTAAGGAATATTGAAGAATGTGGTTGAAATGGACTGAATGTTTGTGTCCACGCCCTCATGCCATGTCATATCACCCCAAATTCCTGTGCAGAAGTCCTAATACCTGATGTGATGGGATTTGGAGATGGGAGCCTTTAGGTGGTGATTAGATCATGAGGGTGGAGCTGTTATGAAGGGGATGAGCATGCTTATAAGAGAGACCCCAGAGAGCTTTCTGCTGTCTGCTGTGAGGATGCAATGAGACAATGACTATCTGCAGCCAGGGAGAGAGCTCCCTCCAGAACCTGACCTCCGTGATACCCTGATCTTAGTCCTCCAGCCTCCAGAGTTGTGAGCAATCTGTGATATTTTGTTATAGCACACAGAACTAAAACAATAATATACTAATCTTTTGACTCCTTTATTAGTCATAGGTGGCACTTGTGGAATGCTGACTGTGTGCCTGGTGCTGTTCTAAGTGCTTTAAGTGGATTAATCCATTTACTCTTCCTCAAATACTATGTATGAACAAACTAAACTAAGGCACAGAGAAATTAAACTGGTCCAGTGTTTCACAGCTAGTAAGTGGCAAAGCTGAGGGTTGAACCTTGGTCCACTTGGCTCTAGAACTCAAGTCTTAATCTTTGAGTGCCAACATCTCAATGTATACTATTGTAAGTATTAATAATATTGTAGCTATGTGAGTATCTCAAACATGTATACCAGGCACTTTCTTGTTTACAAAGCACTTTTTCTTTGTGGGCAGTATCTCATTTTTCCTCAACAATTTCGTGAAGTGGGAGCTGTTATTACCACCCCCACGTTCTGGATGAGGAGGTCCAGGCTTTGAAGGTTCTGTCCCTCATCCAGGGCAAACACCAGCACGGGCTGGCACTGGGGTGTGAGTCCAGGCATCTGGTTCCAAATCCAAGTGTGCTAGGCTGGGTGGCCTCTCCCAGGACTTCACTCATCTTCCGTAGGCCTTCCTTGCTTGGGTGTACCTTTCCCCAGCTCTGCTGAGGGGTAAAGAGGGATGGTGAGGAGAAGTGGTCTCAGTCAACAGCTGAACAGAGCAGCAGGCATCTTGGACCTGGCAGGGCACATGGTGAGTGGGCCTCTGTTCAGAGCCAGTCCTAGCTGAGCCATCTGGTGGTCAGTGAAATGCTATGAGCTGGCTGTCCTGTGGTTCTCCCATGAAGGGGACCACAGAAGTGGGCAGGACACAGGTGAGGAGGAGCAGAGAGGCCTGCCAAGGGGTTAAGGCTGAGCTGGTCTGTGGTGACAATTAGGGCCTTGACACCTAGCATCGTATCTTTACACGGGTGCTCTGGGGATGGCATAGTCTGACGGGAGACTATGGTTCAAGGTCTGTTTCTTAGGCTCATGTGTCACTACACGGTGACATGTCACTGCACCTCCCTCACGGGGCCATGGTGAGAAATAAATAAGTTAACATCTATAAAGTGTTAACAAGAATCCCTTGTACATAGGAACTGCCCAAAAAGGAAGGGAAAGACAGAGAGAAGAAAGGAGTTTGGGTAGGGTGGGAGGTGCAAAGTAGGCAGTCAAAGAAGATGGCACAAGGGAGTTGACATTTGACAGGCTTTAGCAGGGTGGAAAGGAGTTTGCTGTTGGATAAGCAGGTGAGGAGTGGGATGGTTTCCAGGGACAAATGTGTAAATGTTCTGGAAGCTCTCAAATATATTTCTTAGTATGATCATTAGATGAGAGCACAGATGATACCCCTTTCTAAGTTGTAATAATTTGCTTGCTTACATGCAGTGTTCCCTGTGTTAGACGTCCTGTCTCTTTCACCCCTTCAAGTTGGTCCTAGTTCCTTGCATGTAGTAAGTATTCAATAAATATATGCTGAAAGAATAAGTTACCTTCTTTGAAAGGTAACATCTCGACTATGAATTGTGCTGCACATGAATAGATTGTGTAAATTCCTTCTTATGATAAGCACTGAGTGGGGCAGCTTTCTCCGGGGAAAGATAGAAGACTGCCTCACTCACAGTGATGCTACTTCTTAACCTCTCTCTGGACCCATTCGATGCCTCTCTGATATCCCAAGCATGACAGATGTGGCTATCACAAAATGCCACCAAGGAAAAAGCTAGCTGTTCATTCTAGGACATGGACTTTGAGCAATATTTTTCATTGTAATGATGGGTTGTAGCATGAAGCTCAGAGGAGATCAATTTGCATTCAGTTTTTTATCAATTACCAGCTGGAAAAGCCTGAATGCAAATCCATGTGTCCCTTGTCCCCATGGTCTCTTCACAGTTAAGCCAGCCTATGTCCAGTTTATTTTCTAAAGGGGCGAGTTTTATAATGTCAAGAGAGAAAACAAGACCCACTTTTGGTTTTTAGATTTTCAAAAGCATTGTCCTCAGAGTGGCCCAGAAAAAAACTCTAGGAGGCTCTGATTTATAGCAAGCATTGCCCCCAACAGAGGGCAATAAGACTTCCCATCCTGGACTAGGAGGAGCTGAGGAGAAGTGAAGAGCAGGCACATGTGGAGCTCACTGCTGGGCTCTCTCTTTTGGAAAGAACCTGCTGTTCTTTGGAGTGCAGTGACTGAGAGCCTGTAGCTGTACCACCTTTAGGATTCGACACAGTGACTAAGATGAGCCCACACCCTCCTTTGGTGGCTCCAACCAACAATGACAGGGCTGGGGTTCTAGGGCTGGTGATTTGGACTCAGTGCAAGACCCCTCTAATGTGCTCTGAAGCTCCCTGGGGGGAGGACTTAATAAATCTTCAGTGGATGCTCTCCTGCCCAATTCTGCTTCCTCCCCCTTTACACTTCACTAGAGTTCACACTCCCCTCACCCCACTCTGACAAGCCTCTTCTACTCTAACTTAGTGTCACTTCCCAGGGGACCAACTGACACAGCCCTTGAGAAAGGTGTGGCCCAAAAGGAAATATAAGTCCCCCCAAAATAGGTTTGAGGAATCCAAGGCACAAGGAACTTGTATCCTACATCTAAGTCCAAACTCTCTCTGCTTGCCGCATGACAGGCCAATGAATCAGAGACGAGGTGTTGAACCAAGGAATACAACTTTATTCAGGAAGCCGGCAGACTGAGAAGAGGGCAAACTAATGTCTCAAAATAACCATCTTGTTGTGGTCTGGATGCCAGATTCTTTTATAGAACACAGGGACGGGGGAAGCAAAGTAAAAAGGCCATTAATCTTGCAAATATCTCCTGGAATGGCTAGCCTCGGGGATGGGATGTATTAATTTCTTCCTTCCTGTAGCCTTCCAAAGGTGAACAGGTCCTGAACTGAGGCATTTTGGTTTAACATTCAGGTAGAAAGGCAGGGTTCCACCAGGTAGTCCATTATGTATAAACAGTGTCCTTTTAGTGAACAAAGAAAGTGAAGTTGCTCAGTCCTGTCTGACTCTTTGTGACCCCACGGATTGTAGCCTACCAGGCTTCTCTGTCCATGGGATTTTCCAGGCAAGAGTAGTGGAGTGGGTTGTTATTTTCTTCTCCAGGGGATCTTCCCGACCCAGGGATTGAACCCAGGTCACCCGCATTGTAGGCAGACCCTTTTACCATCTGAACTACCAGGGAAGTCTCGGGAAACAAAGGTTAAAGTAAAAGAAACAGATCCAACGTGGAGTCAGTTCTTCCCTCTAACACATTTAGGCAGGACCTCATTGAGGCAGCCAGACCCTGGAGAAAAAGTAGCTTCCTGGTATACCCTGGTTCTTGTGGACTCAGTTTCAGGGATCTGGTGTAGAGGAGTGTGGCAGTAGCTGAGACAGAGCCCAATCTATAGAGACCTTAAGACAAGGAATGGAGGTGGAGGGCGACCTGAAGGAACCTACATGAACAAGTGACCAAAGACCAGATGGTACAAGCTTAGCAGAGGCCAGCAAGAATGCAGGAGGACTTCCCATCCACTGTTACCCTGGCACTAGGCAAGGAAACTACACAGCCTGGTTAGGGTGAGGTGGGAAGGGGTCCATTTTAGCTAAGATGCTAAAATGTATCTATGCTCCAGAGGTCTAGAGGTTTGAAATAGGAATGAAATTCTGTTTCAGAAAAATAAAGGAGATGAAGAGATTAAATCTCTCTCAGCATGAGATTTTTCACTCAGTCCAAGTAATGTCATTCAAGGGCAAGAGGCAAAACCTGAAGAGCTGGGAGGATTTTCAGGATCAAGGGCCCCCATCTCTCCTTTCTTTCCCATTCATGATGCATGACACTCACCCCAAGCAGCTTCACCCACCCCCACCCCCAGCTGGCCCTGGAGAGGCTCCATCCATGCTGAGCTGTAGGATAGAAATGGCTGGTGCTGGGATGCAGGTTTGTGCCATGGCAGACTGCAAGCAGGTAAGCCAAAACCTGGGCCGGCAGGAGACTCAAGGACGCAGCAGCAGGACCGGAAGCAGAGTGACTTTATCCAGGAACCAGGGGGAGTGGCGGGCAGCCAGGAGAAGAATGTGGGAGTGGGAGGCAGCTTCTGCAGGTCTTGTCTGGCAGCCAGACCAGAGCAGGGATGCACCAACGGCTGATGAGGATGCGTGTCCCTGGCCCACTTGAGGATTTAATTGGCTCTGTGGCTCCTCCCACCACAGGCAGAAAGCATCTGGATACAGAAGCGATGGAGGGCATGTGCTCGTCTTCTGACCCCTGGACCAGAACAGCAGCTTTGGAGCCCTCAATTTCTCTGTGAAAGGAGATGGGGTGAAAATCTGACAGGTGAATCTATGAACTATATGCCTTTCTATTTATCCTTCTCTTTACCACACAGATAATCCTCCTAAATCTCTACTTTCATTGTGTCACACTGCTGTTTGAACAATTCGAACGCTTCTATTGGCTTTAAAGATAAAAGTCCAGGCTGAACTCAAGGACATACAGGGTCCGGCCCCGACTTCCACTCTCTCCTGTCAGAACAATCTATGAGTCAATCTTCAAACAGGCCCGACTCAGGCCTAACCCTGTGTTCTCCATCATGGTGTTCTCCAAAGACTGCCTCCCCCAGCTCCACCAAACCCACTGTCTCTAATGTTCATGATTAGCTGGCATTTCAGGTTCTCTGTGAAGTTCTGTTCTATCATCTGTCATCCTGTGCTCCTTCTCATGCCTTCTACCCCTGCCGCTAGGCATACAGGAGCAAACTGCAGCTCTTCATTGATCCCTAAAGAGTGGGAAGATAATTACTCTTCTCCCCTTATTTCCTCCACACTTCGCTATGCTTCCATGTTTATTTTTAAAGATTTTTTGTTTTTGATGTGGACCATTTTAAAATTGCTTATTGAATTTGTTACAATATTGCTTTCTGTTTTGTTTTTTTTTTTTTGGCTGAGAGGCATGGTGGATCTTAGCTCCCTTACCAGGGATTGAACCCTTACTCCCTGAATTGGAAGGCAAAGTTTTAACTACTGGACTGCCAGGGAAGAACTTCCTTCTCTTCTTTCCCCCCAAAACTAATAACAATTAAATAACCACCAAATATCAATCTTTGAAGAAAATTCAAATTTTGAATATTTAAGATTTTTAAACAGTGAAATTCTAGCCACGGGGGTAAAGAAAAATCCCTTTCATCAGGAATTAGTGTGCACTGGGTCTTTTTTTTTTTTTTTTCTGGTCTCATTTGCAGACACTCACTCCCATGTGAGGAGAGGAGATTTTCTTTGCATTTGCATCTTGCTGGCCATTTGTAACATCTGCAAAGACATCTGGATAATTTCATTTTCATATGCTTTGAGATGTTTGGGGCTCTTTAGATAAATTCAAGATGAGAGAGGAAGGCACATCACCACAAGTTCATGTAAAGACAATCTGTATGAATGGCAAGGGGTGGGCAGATGTTCTTTTGGATTCCCAGGCCAGGGCTGGGCAGGGATGACCAAGCTGAGTGTAGAGCTTGGGGGCTGCTGTAAAAGGCACTAAAGAGCGAGCTGAATTCTAGGGATGAGGCATTTGTTCTGCATCTTATTTTATCCATTGTGATAGATGTAGACAGCCTTAGCTTCCATATTATAGTGTGGGGCCAGGGCTCTACAGGAGACTCTGCTTGACAGGAGGTGACAGGGGCTTCACCCACACAGAGACCCTGTAGCTTCTAGAAACAATGCTGCTTGGTGGAGGGGGCAGTGTGTAGAGTTTGGAGCTGGGCAGAGATAGGTTGGAATTAGATTCTGCTCTGCCAGTTGGTACAGTTTGAGGCAAGTCACTTCGTCTTTTGGAGGACCAGCTTGGTTTCCTTGACTCTAAGAGAACAATCATGTTTTCTACTATGCCTAGTGCAGTACTAGATGCTTAGTTGAAACTCACTAACAGACCCAGCCTCTGGCAGCAGGACTGGGTCGTGACATGGGTTGTGGAACCCTGCTGCCCATGGCCAGGTCAGCCCATGGCACATGCGCTGTTGGCTGAAGGAAAGGCAGACTTGATGAGAGGAGGGACGGGAACGTGAACGTCCGTCTAGGCAGGGGCATGGTGGGCCTCTGGCTCTAGCAAAACTTTGTTATTTGGAAACCAGAACCTTCCTGCCATTCTGCCAAGAGACGTGCTGGGTTCCTAGATAGAGTTGTCTAGTTCCTTGCCTATGAGTGTGTTGTTTGTCAGCGTGGGGCCGAGGTAGCAGAATCCAGCGACAGCTTTTGCCTCCTGACTGCCAGGAAAGGCAGCCGCCTCACCTGCATGTGCCCTGTAGCCAGCTTGGAGGCAGCCTGCTCACATTCGCCGCAGGAGATGTTGGAATCTTCACCAAGAGCCTGCAGGCTGAGACTGTTCCCAGTGCTGGTCAGTAAAAGCTAGCTTTATTTCATCCAGATGAGAAGAAAAAAATCACTGGGTAACGTGTATACAGCTCCCAAGTCTCTCAGTGGTCTCATTTTTATGGTATAACTTTGACCCAGGAAAGTTAAATCTGAAAAAAATCCATATTTTAAATTCAGAATGTTGATTCATTTTTAAATTATAAAACTAGAATCATTCCTATGGGGGAAATGACCCCAAGGCATAATAAAAACACATTAAAAATGTAGTAAAACTAGAGAATTAATCTAATTAAAGTGAAAAGTTTCAGCCTCCAATAAAATATCAATGAACTTATTCAGTGTTTCTGGAATCAGTATTGCTGAATAGGGATTCTGGTGTGTCAGACTGTTGGCTGTGTGGCTGAATGTCTCCTTCTTCAGTCTGGAGCACAGCACTGCTCACACACCACACTCTCCACCAGGCCTGCCAACAGCCTCTCTCTGGCATTCCAGCCATCTCCGGCACCTTCCTTCCCTGTTCCCAAAGCATTCCAGGTGTGGATTCAGCCTCTTTCCGGCTATGATGTTTGGGCTCCGCATCCCATCCCTGTCCCAGTTTTCTTGGTCTTTTTGTCGTCCCGCTGGAGTTTTGCCCCCGCTTCCTGATGAGATCCAGCTCCTTGCTGGGCTTCTTATGCACCTGTGTGGTCACCAGCGGTGCTCCCTTTGGCACTTATTACTCCCCCTCCGCCCACTCTTAGAACAGTCTGTTTATGTGGCCGCACCAAGTCTTAGCTGTGGCCTGTGGGATCGGCAGTCCTCATTGCAGCAGCGGGCTCTTTAATTGCAGCCCGTGAACTCTTATTTGCTGCCTATGGGGTCTAGTTCCCTGACCAGGGTTCCAATCCAGGCCTGCTGCATTGGGACCACAGAGTCGTAGCCTCTGGAATACCAGAGAAGGCCCAACACTCACCTCCCTTGATACACTTAAATGTGTCTTAAATATAAGTGCTTTAAGATAAAATTACATTGGAGGAACCAGGGCTTCTTGGTCATTGTATCTGGTATCAGGGCCTGGTATCAGTAGATGCGAGGGTCAAGGAAAAGAGCAGCAGACGCTAAGGACCTAATGAGGGGCATGAGTGGCAGGCAGCAGGATGTCTGCAGGGCTGTGAGCCTGGGAGGGCTGTGACCCCTGACTAAGGGGGAAACTGGCAGTCACTACCTTGGAACTGAGGAGGAAGAGCTGGGATCGAGGAGCCAAGAGTGGATCTTGAGGCAATCTTGGGTTCCTGGTTTTAGCTCTTCCAGGACTCCTCTGAACAGAGAAAGTTCTGAAAGGCTAGTCTGGGCTTGGCCCTGGGACAGATTCACAGCCTGGGAAGGGGAGTCTGGGCCACCAGTCAATAGTTGCTTTTGGTGATGCTCAGTTTCCAAGGAATACAACAGAAGCAAAGAGACAAGCTTTGAATGCTAACAAGGTATGCATTAATGTTGCAAGCAAAAGACAGGTGAATATGAGTCTTCTAAAACTTCTAGGTCTAAGATTCTAAAAGCCCATACTATGCTGAGCCCTTAGAATCTCATATGAAAACAAACTGATCTTAAAAATAAACTTCATGAATTTACACTGATATGTAGGTAATTTCTTATAATATGAAATAAATTATTGAAGAACTAACAGTGTCAAGAAATTATTTTGTTGTTCCAGGGCTTTATCTCATTCATTTCTGACTTCTAAAATTTTAATATTTATCATTCCTTGAAGATTCTCTGAAGATAAATAGTCTACAAGCTCAGATAAGCAAAACGTGTGACAGGGTTTAAAGCAATATTTTAGGGGGATAAGCACGAGCCTGACTCTCATACATCAGCAGAACTTCTTGAAAATTATTTTACATCTATAGAAAGAAGTGAAGTTATTCTTAAACACTCCCCTGGTAACCTATAAAAATCACCCTTGCTGTTCCTGTTTAGGATCAAAGCCACAAGGGGGGAATATTTTAAATCTCTCCTGCCTTGGAGCTTCCATCATGATGACATAAAAGTGGCCTGCAATGCTCCCTAATTCTTCATGTTCTCAAGTGGAGCCCTGGAGGCAAAGGTCATGTGGCAGTGACCTTTTCCCACAAATGGGAAGGTTATGGGGGAAGAGGAGAGGTCGCTGTGCTTTTGGCACCCCAACATTGTTAGCAAGGAAGGGAGAAGCCAGGGTACAGTTTCAAATATGCCCAGTTCCATTTTATTGCACAGCGAATGTTTGGTTGAGAAAAAGGCCAGTTTAAGAATTAGTAGCAACTGCCTAGTAAATTCTAGGATTTACAGTAACAGAAAGGAGGGAATGTAGTAAAAGAGAATTGATGTGAATTAGCTCTTTTGCCAATGCTGATTCCAAAGGGAGAAGACAAGCAAGAAGAGTGGCTTTGATGAGGAGAAATACAGTGGGGGAGATCTTAAGGGGGTTTTCTCATGCTAGATGCGTAACAAGTGTCTTCCTTCCTCCTGCCAGCAGAAATGGAGTAAATGGATTCTTGCAGGAGAGTAGATGTAGAAGCCGTCCCACAAAAAAGGCCACTCTAGTGTGTCCTTGGCTCCAGTTGACTCTGTCTGGCTCAGCAGAGCCCCTGAGTTTGCTTAAGTTTGCTGAGGTGGCTGCCTGGTTCTGAACAGACAGCAGAATCTGCTCTTCAGGCCAAATGTAGTGGGTGGGACGAGATTTTTTTCCCTGGGTATTTACCTAGAAGAAGGCAACAGAGCTCCTGAGGCATCTGAACCTACCAATCCCTGCAAACCACCCCTGCTGGCATCCTACTTCTATGGGTGGGCTGGATTATTTGGATTCAGAATAGTTTTCTTTCTCCTCCACTGCTTTTATCTCCAGCTTAAAACAATAATGTCATTGCTCTCAGCAGGAGAGCCTTACCTCCAGCTACCCATTTGAACTGAAGAATCTGACGATTACATTTGTGCTTTTTTTCTGAGTTGATAATTTAAGGCCATTGAAATAGTTTTGAATCTAGACCTATAATCCAATGATCATAAAGCCCTCTTAGCTTTGTGTCATCCACAAACAGGCCTATTCTTAGGGTTCATTTGGTAATGAATCCATACCAAGCACTTCCCAGTGACAATAGTGGTAAAGAACCCTCCTGCCAATGCAGCTAGACCTAAGAGATGCTGGTTTGATGCCTTGGTTGGGAAAATCCCCAAGAGGAGGTCATGGCAACCCACACCATTGCAGTACTCTTGCCTGGGACATGGGCAGAGGAGCCTGGTGGTCTGCAGTCCATAGGGTCACAAAGAGTCGGACACAACTGAAGCGACTTAGCACACACGCCTTACCAAGCACACTGAAGATGCTGTCGCAGGATCCCTGGAGGCTTTTCTCCATGGATCTTAGGGAGGCTTTCCCCTGGTTGCTATTAGGCAGACTTCATTTCTCCATATTTACAAGAGTCGTAGTTAGGGTCCATTGAAGAAAGCAATGTACATCAGATATCTTCCTTGTTGAACTTTGCTCAGTTTTGGAGTTTGTATTAAACACCAGTGACCACTGCCTTGATCACCCTCACTAGGGATGCTTAGCAAGTTCCCTGACTGTTTACTCTCCTTTAGACCATTCAGTCCCCTAGGTTCTGGGTATGGTTTCCAGCTGTTGATTGTTGAGCATCAGCTATAGTCTCTACAGTTTACACATCTTATCTCTGTTCAGTTCAGTTCAGTGGCTCAGTTGTGTCCGACTCTTTGCGACCCCATGAATTGTAGCATGCCAGGCCTCCCTGTCCATCACCAACTCCCGGAGTTCACTCAGGCTCATGTCCATCGAGTAGGTGACGCCATCCAGCCATCTCATCCTCTGTCGTCCCCTTCTCCTCCTGCCCCCAATCCCTCCCAGCATCAGAGTCTTTTCCAATGAGTCAACTCTTCGCAACTCTTCACATTCCAGCTTGTGCTTCTTCCAGCCCAGCGTTTCTCATGATGTACTCCAAAGTAGTGGAGTTTCAGCTTTAGTATCAGTCCTTCCAAAGAGCACCCAGGACTGATCTCCTTTAGAATGGACTGGTTGGATCTCCTTGCAGTCCAAGGGACTCTCAAGAGTCTTCTCCAACACCACAGTTCAAAAGCATCAATTCTTCTACACTCAGCTTTCTTCACAGTCCAACTCTCACATCCATACATGACCACTGGAAAAACCATAGCCTTGACTAGATGGACCTTTGTTGGCAAAGTAATGTCTCTGCTTTCTAGGTTGGTCATAGCTTTCCTTCCAAGGAGTAAGCGTCTTTTAATTTCATGGCTGCAGTCACCATCTGCAGTGATTTTGGAGCCCCCCAAAATAAAGTCTGACACTGTTTCCACTGTTTCCCCATCTATTTGCTATGAAGTGATAGGACCAGATGCCATGATCTTCGTTTTCTGAATGTTGAGCTTTAGGCCAACTTTTTCACTCTCCTCTTTTACTTTCATCAAGAGGCTTTTTAGTTCCTCCTCACTTTCTTCCATGATGGTGATGTCATCTGCATATCTGAGGTTATTGATATTTCTCCTGGAAATCTTGATTCCAGCTTGTGCTTCTTCCAGCCTGGCGTTTCTCATGATGTACTCTGCATATAAGTTAAATAAGCAGGGTGACAATATATAGTCTTGATGTACTCCTTTTCCTATTTGGAACCAGTCTGTTGTTCCATGTCCAGTTCTAACTGTTGCTTCCTGGCCTGCATATAGGTTTCTCAAGAGGCAGATCAGGTGATCTGGTATTCCCATCTCTTTCAGAATTTTCCACAGTTTATTGTGATCCACACAGTCAAAAGCTTTGGCATAGTCAATAAAGCAGAAATAGATGTTTTTCTGGAACTCTCTTGCTTTTTTGATGATCCAGCGGATGTTGGCAATTTGATCTCTGGTTCCTCTGCCTTGAGGAAAAATACTAAGTCCCATCTCCTTCTCCCTCTATCCCAACACCTAATTTTTCATACTAGGAAATGAGACAAAATAGTTAAGTGACTTTCCCCAAACCACACAGCTGACCCATGGTTATACCACGATTTGAACCCAGGACTGTCAGATTTCAAGTGTATACCACAATGCTTTCCATTTTCTGTGTGTACTCAAACTTCATGATCTTGTTCTTCATGATTTTGTTCTGTATGTTCTCTCAGGACTTTTGGGTTTGATTCTTCTGTTTCTGAATATCTGACCTCATATGATGGAAGCAGCTGTTACTTGAGTAGCTCTTATTTCAGTTTATGTCATTAAGACCCTCTTGACCAGTAAGCATGTTTCCCTGGTGGCTCAAACGATAAAGAATCTGCCTGCAATGCAGGAGACCTGGGTTTGATCCCTGGGTTGGGAAGATCCCCTGGAGAAGAAAAATGGCAACCCAATACAGTACTGGAAGTGGGATCTAACTGCTTGCTGCTCAAAAGCGAATAAAGAGGGGAGGTTAGTTGAAAGGAAAGCTTGCTTTATTTCAGAGGCTGGCAACTTGGGAGGGGAGAGGGGAGGGTAGACTCATGTCCAAAGGCCAATTCCTGCCCCTCCAGCCCCCACCTGACCCCACTGACAAAAAGGAGGCAAGAGCTTTAATAGGTGGAGTGAGGGGACTACATGCAGAAACAGCACAGTCATTCTGACAGTCATCTTGAAATTGGTTATGCGGTGGTCATTTTGATCAGCTTCACTTTGTTTTAAGTACTGTTAATCTTCTGTTCCATGGTCAGTTCATTATCATTTTTTGAGGCTAATTCTTGGAATTGCAGCAGTTTATGTCAAGGCTACAATCTGGTTATCATGTAGTTAACTTCTTCCACCTGGTGGGGATCTCAGTATCTACAAGACACCTCGAAGGATTGTATCTGTTTAGTGATAAAACTGTTTGGTCTTGTTTGACTATTTTCCTTTGCTTCTGCATTTTCTCACTTCTCTGATTGGGCTTATTCTTTGACTGAAATTTTTCTATAGACAAAGGCGGGTGGAGGATATGGAGATAGGGAAGAAGTATAGCGTCCTGCTCTGTTTCAAGTACATCCTCTGGTGCTCACGGCAGACCAGGGCTGCTGAATGCATGCTGCTCTGGGGGAGGTGGTGCCCAAAAGGCTTGTGTCTGCAAAGCCTGGGGTCAAGACCACAGCAGAGGCACTGAGAGGGCTGTGGCCCCCAGAAGCCTACACCATCCTCTGCAGCTGATGCTGTGGGCTCCAGGGGCCTTCCCATGCTTCCTTCAGCCTGGAACACCCTTCTTTTTCCTTCTCTGAGGAAGGTTCATGTCAAGAGCCATTGCAGCTCAGTTAACGCCTCATGAGGGCTTTTCCTCTAACTGAGCCAGTGAGTGAAATGATCACAGCTCTCCTCTAAGTGGGTGAAACAGAGTTTCAAATTTCTCAGCTGTTTCCAGAACCCTAGCATATTTTACTGCTGGGAGGACAGATGCCTGCTCAAGTGTCTGATGAAAACACTTAACTTTTATCGTTGTTTGACATTCATTAGGGAACCGTCTTCTGTAGGCAAAATACAAGACAATTCTTTAGGCAAGAGACATAAAAGGGCTAATGGTGGGTCATAGGCCAGATGGTATGGAAACAAGATGAGCTGAGCCCTGGAGCCACACCAGCTTTGTCCTCCACTGCCTCGGAGAAATGAGTGGGTGTGGAGAAGAGAGAAAGAGATGACTCCAGGGCACCAGTGAGGGTGCCATTGAGCAAACATGGAGGCCCATATGTGGGGAGGTGGGTCACACAGTCCCCTTTCCCAGCTGAGATTTGAAGAAACAGTTGTTGAATTAATGATCAGGAAATGAGGACCAGTGTTTATTGGAGCCCAAAGCTATGTCTGCAAATTCCTTGGGTTCTCACAGTAAACCTGAAGAATGCAGCTAGTTCCAGATCCTGGGATAGGGAGATGAGGGTGAGATAAATGAAATTGACCAAAGACACATGGTTCATTAGTGGTGCTGCTGGAGTTCAAACCCAGATCTACCTGGGTGTCAAGTCCCCTTTTATTAATATTTCCCTACACTTCAAGAATCCTGAAACCAAATACTTATTTTTTACCTCCAAAGAAAGAGCAGAAAGGGGATGAGGGAGGGAAATCAACAACCGAGGGCTATAGGGTAAGGAAGTAAAGTCTGAAATCTCCCTCACTTTGCTATAGGCATCTCAAGACTCTTCTGTTACTGTTTCCTAGCTGACTCTTGAGGTGCAGATGGAGGACTAATGGGAGTTTGTGATGGCAGAGCATTGGCTCAGCGTCCAGGGAGCAGTGCCTCCTCCACAACTGCCCCTCAGAGGAAGGAAGAAGAAATGATTGACTTGCCACAGGGTATTTTTAAATTAGATATATAGATGGGAGGCTTTACTGTGAAGACTTCTTCCTGATTAAATGTTTCTGGTTCCTTTGATCACATCTCCTCAGAAAGTTTCTCTTGCTTTCCCCAATGAGGTCACGGAATTTCACAAAAGGAAAGTCCCTATTAATCAGCCTAATGTAATTTGGGGGCAATCTGGCTTGAAAGTGGGGTCATCTCTGCAAATTTCTCCAGATGTACATATGCAGAGATGCCAACATTTTCTGTACCGAACCAAGTATTCTCTAACTATTTAGCTTAGTTACTGCTGCCTACTTATATATTTTAAAAATTTATTAAAAAATTTTAATGGAGTATAATTGCTTTATGATGTGCTAGTTTCTGCTGTACAACAAAGTGAATCAGCTATATATATATATATATATATATACACACACACACACACACACACACACACACACATATCCCCTCCCTCTTGAGTCTCCTTCCCACCCTCCTATCCTACCCCTCTAGGTCATCACAAAGCACTGAACTGAGCTCCTTTTAACCTGAATTTTCTTTTCCTTCCCCAACCCCAGTGCCTTCTTTCCTATCAACCCAACTATATGTTCTTAAAGGAAAGGAATCTCCCTCTTGCTTGGAAATTCATCTCAAGTTGCTGGGGCTGGGCTATTTCCTTGATTGTGAAGTAGTGAAGGAAAGCATCCCCTTGGCCCCCTTCTAGGGAGAGGGCTGCCATATACTAAGACTGATTAAACTCCATCTGGTGGGTATGTTCTGATGAGTTTTTCCTCGAGGAAGTTTTAAGTTGATACCAGTTGTGGGTTTCCCATGTTTTAGGGGTCCAAGCAATCTAAAATGTGGGAGTCACCTACTGCTCTCTGTCCATAAAGCCATGCTGTCAATTGAAGGAACTAAGCAAAGCAGATGCATGTGAACTCACAACCTCAGCATGGTTTCATTTTAACGCTAGCTGTCCTATTTGGAGCAAGAGTAATTAGAAAATCAGCAGCAAGTTAGGGGAAAAAAATGCTGAGGTTTATAATGACCTGGGCAGGGAGAGAGAATCTGGGATCCATTTACTGAAGGTCTCATTAAATTCTCCACCAGGAGAGTCAAGCTGCTACTGCAGAACTGTGGAAGAAGCAGTGGAGGCAGCTGTGAAGGAAGGAGGCCAGGAATGGGGCTGGGGGCCACGTTCACCTTGTCCTGAAGCCTGGGGCTCTCTGTGTTTTTTGCGTCCTACTAACTGTCACCTCCATGTTGTGCTTGGTCAGAGGGTCTCCAGGTCAGTGTTCTCACATAGTCTCTCTCCTTCTGTCCAGCCCTCCCCTTCCTTTCCTCATTGATCACTCCATGTAGCGCCCCAACCCCGACCCTGACTCATTTCTCTCTCTCCCTCCTCCTTGGCTGTGGCTGGGTTTATGTGTGCGTGTTGGGTTTGAACATTTGTAACTCTCAAGCAGTCATCAGGGATGCAATGCCCTTTCCACATGTATCTAGTGGTAGGTTGAATTGTGCCCCCGTCCTCTAAAGAGATATGTTGAAATCCTAACCCCCCAAACCCCACCTTTTGGGAAATAATCATTGCAAATGTAATGTAAGGATTAAATCACACTCAGTCAGGGTGGGCTCTAATACAATATAACTAGTGTCCTTGTGAGAGAAAACACAGAGACACAGACAAAAAGGGAGGGTGCCACATGATGATGGAAACAAAGGCTGAAGTCCTGCAGGGCAAGCCAAGGGATACTCAGGGCTGCCCACCACAATGGTGTGAACACTCACCTAGAGCCAGACATCCTTGAATGTGAAGCCATGTAGGCCTTAGGAAGCATCACTATGAACAAAGTTAGTGGAGGTGATGGAATTCCAGTTGAGCTATTTCAAATCCTAAAAGATGATGCTGTGAAAGTGCTGCACTCAATATGCCAGCAAATTTGGAAAACTCAGCAGTGGCCACAGAACTGGAAAAGGTCAGTTTTCATTCCAATCCCAAAGAAAGGCAATGCCAAAGAATGCTCAAACTACCAAACAATTGCACTCATCTCACATGCTAGTAAAGTAATGCTCAAAATTCTCCAAGCCATGCTTCAGCAATACATCAACTGTGAACGAAAAGGCAGAGGAACCAGAGATCAAATTGCCAACATCTGATGGATCATTGAAAAAGGAAAAGAGTTCCAGAAAAACATCTATTTATGCTTCATTGACTATGCCAAAGCCTTTGACTGTGTGGATCACAATAAACTGTGGAAAATTCTGAAAGAGATGGGACTATCAGACCACCTGACCTGCCTCTTGAGAAACCTGTATGCAGGTCAGGAGGCAACAGTTAGAACTGGACATGGAACAACAGACTGGTTCCAAATAGGAAAAGGAGTACGTCAAGGCTGTATATTGTCACCCTGCTTATTTAACTTATATGCAGAGTACATCATGAGAAATGCTGGACTGGAAGAAACACAAGCTGGAATCAAGATTGCTGGGAGAAATATCAGTAACCTCAGATATGCAGATGACACCACCCTTGTGGCAGAAAGTGAAGAACTAAAGAGTCTCTTGATGAAAGTGAAAGAGGAGAGTGAAAAGATTGGCTTAAAGCTCAACATTCAGAAAACTAAGATCATGGCATTCAGTCCCATCACTTCATGGCAAATAGATGGGGAAACAATGGAAACAGCAGCTGACTTTATTTTTGGGGGCTCCAAAATCACTGCAAATGGTGATTGCAGCCATGAAATTAAAAGATGCTTACTCCTTGGAAGGAAAGTTATGGTCAATCTGCTGCCAAGTCGCTTCAGTCGTGTCTGACTCTGTGTGACCCCATGGACTGCAGCCTACCAGGCTTCTCCGTCCATGGGATTCTCCAGGCAAGAACACTGGAGTGGGTTGCCATTTTCTTCTCCAATGCATGAAAGTGGAAAGTGAAAGTGAAGTCACTCAGTTGTGTCTGACTCTTAGCGACCCCATGGACCGCAGCCTACCAGGCTCCTCCATCCATGGGATTTTCTGGGCCACGGTACTGGAGTGGGGCGTCATTGCCTTCTCCCATGACCAATCTAGACAGCATATTAAAAAGCAGAGACATTACTGTGCCAACAAAGATCCGTCTAGTCAAGGCTATGATTTTTCCAGTAGTAATGTATGGATATGAGAGTTGGACTATAAAGAAAGCTGAGTGCCAAAGAATTGATGCTTTTGAACTGTGGTGTTGGAGAAGACTCTTGAGAGTCCCTTGGACTGCAAGGAGATCCAACCAGTCCATCCTAAAGGAGACCAGTCCTGGCTATTCATTGGAAGGACTGATGTTGAAGCTGTAACTCCATTACTCTGGCCATCTGATGCGAAGAGCTGACTCATTTGAAAACTCCCTGATGCTAGGAGGGATTGAGGGCAGGAGGAGAAGGGGATGACAGAGGATGAGATGGTTGGATGGCATCACCAACTCAACGGACATGAATTTGGGTAGACTCCGGGAGTTGGTGATGGACAGGGAGGCCTGGCGTGCTGTGGTACATGGGGTTGCAGAGTCAGACATGACTAAGTGATTGAATTGACTGACTGACCAGAGGGAAAAAGCAAGGAAGTAAGCTTTCTCAAGTCTCAGAGGTAGCATGGCTCTATTGACTTTTGAATTCTAGCTTCCAAAACCTAGAGACAATACGTTTCTGTTGTTTTGAGACATTTTTTCTTGGTGGTTCTTTATTACAAAGCCCTAAGATACTAATTTACTCCTCCAACAAGCAAACATCAAGTAGAGGACTTGTACGGAAGGGTACTGGATTACACGCTGGGAGGACCAGGATGAGCTAGATTGGGCTCCTGCCCTTTCCGTGACTCTTGGCTTCATGGGGGAGATTGACGACCATGATTCATACTCATCCATGGTAATGTGAGCATACAGTGTAACAGAGGGACAAATAGACTAAATGAGAGGGATTTTGGAGGTCTCTGGGGAGAAGTTAGGATCTGAGTTGGGCTTTGCGGACAGAGGGCGGATAACATTAGGGGGTGGAATAGCTTGTCCAAAGGACTGGGGTGTGGGAGCCATAGAGCATGCTTTGATCGGTGGTTGGAGTATGTGGTGAGGACCTGAACATAGACTTAAGCAGGAAAAGTGAAAAAGGCAAGGGTAGTATGGGCTTGGCACACAGTACCCATCTGCTTGCAGAGTGAGGGATCTGGAGAAGCCATTAATGGCTAGAAGGATCTCCATGATTATCTTTCCAGAAAGAAAGAGAGAAGCCCAGAACACAGAGTGCTGTCCAGATCTTTGAAGCAAGTCATGCAGTATGTACCCGAGGGTGAGCTCAAGATGTGCATATCCACTGCATATTCACTGCCATCACTTGGCCCAACCCAGGAAGGAAAGCGATCTTCTTCCTAATCTGGAAGTCTCTCTTCACTCTGGTTCTTTGCCAAGCCACAATTTCATGTTGGGTGTTGGCTTAGGGCAGGAGTCAGTATTCTGCCATCTGGTCTCCATCCAGGCACCACCCAGTCCCTCCAGAGACAGGCCTGACTTCTGGCCTTTCTGGTGATTCTCTCCCATCCTTCTAGTTCTCTCCTGTACTTGTTTTCTGTTTGACAACTAAGTTTTGGTCTCGATTGTCCACACCTTCCTGTCACTTTGGAATTTCCTGCTTTGTAATCACATCTCTCATTGCTCTGTAGCTGCCTTGTCCAGATCTTTTAATCTGAAGGGCTGCTCCACTCATCCTTAGCCCTAGATCTTGTGTTTCTCTCCAAGGCCCAGTCTAAGTATTATTCATTCATTAGGTCATTCAGTGTCGAGCACGTACTGTTATATAAGCCCTATGCCAAGAACTGGGGATACAATAGTAAACACAACAGCTGTTCCAGCTTGTGTATAGTTTACAGTCTGGTGTGGATCCAGAAGAGTCAGTTGTCACCTGATTAATGAAGACTTGTGGTAAGTTCTGAGAAGGAAGTGAACAGGGAACCGTGAAAGGGAATGGTGAGGAAGGGAGATTTAGACTAGAGACTTAGGAAAGCTGGTGAAATATGGGAAGGAGCCTGTCTTGAAAATCGTCTAGAAAGACAGTGACAGCATGTGCAAAGGCCCTAGGACAGGGAGGACTTTTTTAAGTTCAAGAAACTGAAAGTGTGGCTGAGGCCCAGTGAGAAAGATAGAGCATTAATGAAAGGTAGATGGATGTAGGAACATGTTTTGGACCATTAAAAAAAAAAATAGGTAGGGTTTTGCTCTAAAAACAATGGGGAATCATCTGAAGGTTCTAAATAACTGTTTGGAGAATTGCCTGTTGGAGTCACAGGGGAAGCCAGTAATGAGTCAGAGAGTTCTGGCAGAAGCCTGGTCCAGAGGAAGGACATGGCTAGAGATGGAGATCAGTGGATGAGAAAGAGGTGGGTTTGGAGGTAGACCAAGAGGCCTTGCGTATGGGTTGTTGGGCAGGGTGCTGACAAAGAAAGAGAAACAAAGGAGTATGGCTTTAACGATAATTTAGGTGGGAACTTCAAAGGGAAGAATGAGTTTAGGGATGTAATTTTAGAATTGAGGATTGGGCATAGAGATTTGGAGATTCCTGAGAGATTTTTGAGTTCAGATGTGTGGCATGCAGTTGAATTTATGAGTCTGGAACTCTAAGGAGAGATCTCCTTAAGAAGTGACAACCAAAGAGGTAGAGTGTTAATGAGAATAATGTCCTGTTGTAGAATTAGAGGGAAGAGATTATTTTGAGAAGGGAGTACCAAGATTATCAAATACTGCTGAAAAGCCCAGGGAGATGAAGACTTCCAATGTCTGTGGGATCTGGCAATATGGCAACATTCACAAGAACTATTTCTTCTGCTTCATTTTCATCACCCTTCTTTTCATCTTGACTCATATTTATTGAAACTTACCAACATGTATACAACACATTCGTTAATCTTCAAAACAACCTTGTCAGGCTGATACTGTTATTGTCAACCCAATTGTATAGAAAAAGAGATAAATTAAAAGACACTTACTCTTTGGAAGGAAAGTTATGACCAACCTAGATAGCATATTGAAAAGCAGAGACATCACTTTGCCAACAAAGGTCTGTCTAGTCAAGGCTATGGTTTTTCCAGTGGTCATGTATGGATGGAGAGTTGGACTGTGAAGAAAGCTGAGCACCGAAGAATTGATGATTTTGAACTGTGGTGTTGGAGAAGACTCTTGAGAGTTCCTTGGACTGCAAGGAGATCCAACCAGTCCATTCTGAAGATCAGCCCTGGGATTTCTTTGGAAGGAATGATGCTAAAGCTGACATTCCAGTACTTTGGCCACCTCACGCAAAGAGTTGACTCATTGGAAAAGACTCTGATGCTGGGAGGGATTGGGGGCAGGAGGAGAAGAGGATGACAGAGGATGAGATGGCTGGATGGCATCACTCACTCAATGGACGTGAGTCTGAGTGAACTCCGGGAGTTGGTGATGGACAGGGAGGCCTGGCGTGCTGCGATTCATGAGGTCACAAAGAGTCAGACACGACTGAGTGACTGAACTGAACTGAAACATCTTACTTTAGATCTTACATTCTCATTTTACAAATCTTTCCCCTAGTATTCTGTTATGGAAGCAGGGGAGTTTATAGCTTGGAGAGAACTTAAAAATTTTCTAGTTTCCTCTCATCTTGTCATCAAGAAACTGACCCTGTAGGTGAGAAGAATTCATGTTTCTTGTTGCCTCTTATCCGTATACTAGAAGCCATGTGCATTCTCTCTTGTGGTCCTCCAAGAACCTCAAGAGGTTTTTCCATTGAGGGCTCTGAAAAGTGAGGCCCATGTCTGAATTGTGCTACTAATTGACAGTACGGTCAGGATTTGAACCTAGGGTTTGCTGACTCCAAAGTGTCTCACTTCCTAAGCCACATGACCTCCCAGGTCATGGCAGAATCAAGACTGGAGTCAAGCTCCCTGTTCCTTACTCCCCAGCACACATGGCACCATCAAAGCCCCACACTACCTGTATTTCAACACAGGCAGTTTAGGGCCCTGTCTACATCATTTCTTCAAAGTGTGTAGCCCCTCTCCAAAGTGGGAGCATTGCACACAGAGACAGACCTTCACTGTTGTCTGATTTTGACCTGGATTCCCAGCTCCACCTTAGGTGGCCGAGTTCTCAGCTGTCTCATTCCACGGCCCGGGTCTCATCTCCAAGTTGTAATCATGCCTCCTAACTCTCCTGCCTCCCTCCTCCCTCATTTTCTGGTTTAGACTGTTCCTCATTATAGCTCATGTTTGCTTAAGATCATCCTTAAGTTCCTTTTATCTCTGCTGTGAGCTCCTTAAAAAATCCTCCTAGAACTTTGATTGGTTGCTGTTTGATGCTTTTTTTTCAAAGGTAGCTTTACTAAGTCTTTCCTAAGCTTTTTTGGTTTCGTTCAATTAGAGCTAAGGATTCAGCCAGCTGTCTCATTTCTGATTTGAGGTCACTCCTTGTGTGCATTTAGAGTCTTAACTCATACATTTCTTTACTCTTGGCTTATTAAGTCTTCTCGCCTCAGAAATATAGCATTCACCTTATTTCCCCCGCCCCACCCTCCCAGAGGAAAAACTGCATCTTTAATATCATAAGGGTGAGCATTGTTGGAGGCTCACAATGACAGGTTTTAGGCAGCCCAGGGGTCTCTGATGTCTTGACTGGTTCCAATGTCACCTGGGCCCCCTGAAGAGGTGATTGTGGGGTCAGGATTCTGGGTGTTGACCGTCTTCCTTGATTCCCTCTGCTCTAACACTTCTCCTTTCGGGGTCTCACTCTTTCCCTACTCTCCCTGAGGTTTGCCCTCATTCCTCTAGCTCCTCATCCTCCATATCTACCCTTTCTAGTGTCACCCAAACAAGGTGATACAGTGGGCGTGGAGTTGCCTTAGTCTCACTGTAGCTGTTCCCTGGGTGGGAGGATGGGGGGGTTAAGGCCTGGAATTCTGGTCTGGAACTGATTCCTGCCTTCATCTTCCACCTCTGTAACTAAGACAAAATAGATGCTTCCAGTGTGAGGGTTCATTTCTTTCTGAAACCTCTCCCTGACCTTCTTGGGTCTATAACAAAATTCATATTCTACGTATTAACCCAAATTTGGTTCTACTTCTTGCCAACTAATACACTGGCTTTACTATGCAAATAATGTCCAGCCCTTCCTTACCTGGGTTATGTCATAATGAATTCTGCACTAACTTGACAAGAAACAGCTTAGAGCCCAAATTTCCTTCTTCTTAATTCTTGGGTGAGGGTGTGGGAGTGTATAATAAAGCTTGATTTTATCTTGCCATATAATCAAATGAAGTTGGTATAGATACAATGAAGTCAATTCAAATAACATATTGTGTGCGTGCCAAGCCTGAGCTAGATAAAGGAAGACGTAGAAAAAAGATCTAATTCCTGTGTTAAAGAAGCTCAGAACTACTGAAAAACAAAACAAAACAACAAAAACTGGATGAGTCCTAGCAGGATCCCTGCTGAGGCTCCGATGCACCAGCCAGTGGGGCTGGAGAACTTTCTACAACCCAGCGCTCTCCTCTGACCTGCAGGTGACTCAGAAGCACAAAACTTGAATCTCATCCACATTACAGTTCAGACACCTGCACCCATGCTTGTCTGGGCCCCAGTGGGTGCCACGTGTGGACAATAAGCCCCTGAACCAGGGGAGTGACCAGCTCAGGTGTCAGGGGCAGCAGCGGAGCCTGAATATGGGTGGGGGGGCGCAAACTGTTCAGGTACAGGAGAAGCTGTATTTGAAGTCATCCCAATCCACTTCCTGGGTGAGGAGGGGAGGACTGGGCAGCAAAACTGAAAACTGTATTATATTCTCATCATAGAACTAAATTATGTTGTAAGTGATGTGAATGATGTGTAAACTAACAATTAGGAGACATTTATACAAATATCCATAATAGGCCTGGTGATCAAAATTTTCAGCAAGGCAAGGGAGATGAAACAGATCAGTGTGAAAGGAGGAGGTGATTCGGTGCCCGACAGAGTGTCAGGGATGTATCGTTCCCCTAAAAAACCTATGAGAGTTTCCAGTTTGCAAATATGAAGCTAATGTTAAAAAAGACCACCAGAGAAGTGAACAGTATGACTTGTACCACATTTAACTGGAATGTTTTGCTTAGAGAGAAAAGAGATTTTGCTAGTTAAATATAGTATAAGTCATATTATTCACTTCTCTAGTGGCCTTTTTTTTTTTCTCTCACATTAGCTTCATATTTGCAAACTGAAAACTCCCATAGGTTTTTTAGGGGAATGATATATCCTTGACCCAGATTTAACTAGAATATGTATATCTGTGGGCTTCCCAGGTGGTGTTAGTGATATAGATCCTGCTTGCCAATGCAGAAGACATAAAAGATGTGGGTTCGATACCTGGGTCAAGAAGATCTGGTATGGCAACCTGCTCCAGTATTCTTGCTTGGAGAATACCATGGACAGAGGAGCCTGGTGGGCTACAGCCCATAGGGTCGCAAAGAGTAGGACATGACTGAGGTGACTTGGTGCACACATGCATGTATATTTGTACCTCCTAAATCCAGAGCTACAGTTGACTGACTTGAGTTCTCAGAAAAAAAATTTTGCATTAGAAGTTTGCAGTTAGCTTCTATAGAGCATAAGAGAAAAAGAAATATTTGTCCATCAGCACAGAACTAATTGAAGGGATATGTAAATTTAAAAATAGGGAAGTGACTGCATACTTTTCAGGTTGCTTGCTTTTTTATTGGGCAAACATATTAAATTAATAGAAAAAGTCCCTTTAGAGAGAAAAAAGGGAAAGAAAGAAAATTAGACTTACCCAAGCAGGTATATCCTCTGTTGGTACCCTCTGCCCCTAAAACCAGTGCTTAGGACTCAAAAAGAAGGAGCGTTTTCTCTAGTGGATAAGTGTGAACCCAGGAAATCATGAGGTCAGTAATGTAGTTTCATAGGCAGAGTTGCTTATGCCTTGGGGATCAAGAAGGGACATCTAAGAGGATGATGGGCAGGACATGGCAGGCAGAGTTGGCTAGAGCATCAGTGGGCTAGGAAAGATGGGCTGCAGAGGAAGAAGCAGAAGCCTGAACTACCCCTGAGATACATATTTCCCCATCCACCAGAGCCTTCCGGAAAGATTCTGGAAAGAGAAGGACTGAGGGGGGCTAACATTTGGTGAGTGGGGTCCACTTACTTAGCATATCATGAGACACACTGTTTAAGTGACCTTGGCCAGAATCTGCAAGTGGTGAGCCTAAGGGACACTTAGGTTACAAAAAATATGTGAGTGAAATAATAGCATTATTGTTACAGCTTAATGATAATAAATAGCTTCAGACATGAGAGAGGTCTAAGCCAGCTCAGGAGTAAATGTTCTAATAGATCATAAAATAAGGGCTCAGAGCAGGTGAAGGCCCTGTGGTTGCCATGACCATGTTGGATGAGAGAATGGAGGAGGTGGGGCTTGCAGTTTGGGAGACTAGGAAGGTGAAAGGATGAGGAAAAGCAAGATCTTGATGAAAAGAAGGAATTTCCAGGTCCAACCCTGGCCTTTAAAGAGCTTGGACAGCCTCCTCCCATCATTATGGGACAAGAAAAGCCTGGACAAAGATCAGCTTTTCTTGAATTCATCAGAGAACGTGTTTCAGGGCAAATTGCTGCTTTAAAATCTGCAGACACAAGAGCATCCAGAGAGAGTTCTTTATCAGAGAAGCTACTGGAGCCATAAACTAGTGAGAACATTAATGGTAATTGGGTGAATGCCTGGATGTTGAGTGTGTCCTAGCGTGACAGTGACAGACCTCTGTGGGCCATCATCTTAGGTGGTCCCCCACATTTTTATAGACTTTCACTCCAGTAATCGCAACATATTTTCACAGTGAGGATCCTAGAAAGATCTCCTATGGTTCTGGCAGAGGAGAGTCATCATTGTGAAGCAGGCACATTGCGAAGCATGGTTCTCATAGCATTTTCTCTCTCCAGGAAGAAGGACTTGGCTAGAGCACAATATCACAACTTTACAAGTAAGGAAGAGGACTTTCCCTCTGCCTTCCTATATCACCTAAGGGAGAAAAAAAGACAAAGTCAAATGTGGACACAGCCAAGGAAATATATTCCCAATGCTGTACCAGCAAGTGTGTATGGGAAAAGATGCTGACTTGAGTAACCTTTGAAATGAATGAACGCTCTCAGACTAAAGACAAGAGGAGCTGTTTGTAAACATGATGTAGCTGGTAAAGTTGTTTCCCACGGGGATGCAGGTTAACAATTCTGAAACTAATCTACACGTATGCTGGAAAGGAAGAATGGAATAAATGGAAGGTGGATGGTGGGAGTCAGGCTTCTCACTGATAGAGCCATAGGTCATAGACAAGCAAGGGGAGGAGGCTTGAATAAACCAAGTGACCCTATATTAGCATCAGACAAACTGATCTGTGATCTCATGTTTAGCTTAATGTGCAGACCAATGAATAACAGAGAAAAGTTTTTAGATATGTATATATATATTAAAGGCTTGATATACACACATGTATTTCCTTACTCTGTCAGTGAGAAAGGCTGAGACATAACAATACTCCAGGAGCAATGAGTACACCCAGCATCCAATCTTGGTTTCTAATACCATCTTCTGAAAAAAGGAACCAGGCTTCTGGAGAAGTGGTTTATTTTAGGATGGGGGCAGGGAATAGACAGGATGGATCTGGGAATCATGTAGTGTCAGAAAGTTAGGAAGTGTTCAAGAGCACACAATGATGAGGCATATCAGAGGGACACAGGGGCCAGCTAGAAGAATCCCCCATGGCAAAAAGAGGAACAAATTGAGCGAGAAAAGAATATTGGATTCTAACCTACAATATAAAATAAATATCTAGAAGTCCATACTGATATAAATAACGGTTGAATAAATAAATGTTGAAGAACAGATGAAACCTCTATGCAGAAGAATTCCAAATAATTCTTGTGGTTATTCCTCCTTCAAGGAGGTGAAAGCTAACCCCCCCCCCCTCTCTTCAGGTGTGGGCTGTGCACAGCTACTTCCTACCCCAGAGCATACGGTGGAAAGCATGAAAGAGCTGGTTTACAGTGGAGACCCCTGACCACACTGTTGTAGCCATATGATCAAGGTATCAGCAGTGACTACTGCTGGCTTTGACTCTTGACTTGATGCACCAAGAATGACCCTTTACCTCTGAAAAGACCTTCCTCCCTCAAACTCCAGAACCCCAGTTAATCATGAGAAAAATATCAGATAAACCTAAATTGAAAGACAGTCTACAAAATACATTAAGTTTTGATGTTAGACTCATCGGAAACAAGTGATATCTGAGAAGCTGTCATTTTCTAGAGATCCTAAGGAAACTAGATGACTAATCATAATGTAGTTTTGATGATGTCCTGGGACACAAAAATGACATTAAGGAAAACTGATGGTATCTGAGTAAAGAATGGATTTGGTTTGTAAAAATGTGTCAATATTGGCTCATTAGTTGTGAGCAGTGGACCGTATTAATGTAAATTGTTACTAGTGGAGACAGTGGGGTATATGAGAACTCACTGAGCTATCTGTGCAACTTTACTGTAAATCTAAAACTATAGGGTTGGCCAAAAATTTGTTTGGGTTTTTCCATAGCATCTTATGGGAAAACTTTTTGGCTAACCCAATATTCTAAACTGAAAAGTTAATGAAAAAGAGAAACTTGAATTTTGTTAAAGTTTTTACATCTTTATTTTATTCACTTTTCATTAAAATCTGATTTTTCCCCAACTCACATACTTGATCTTTAAAATAAATGAAATATTTCAACCATTCAGAAAAAATAAGACAAAGTAAAAAGCATTCAAATTTGTCAAATCATAATATTTGTCATATGTGCTTTTTGTCATTTTAAAAGAAATAAAACATTATTGACACAGTAAATCCTCTCTCTAAACCCATTCCTTTGCTCCTAACCCATTTAATTTCTTATACTATTGCATAAAATGTGTCTATAAATAATCTGTATACAACAGTATTTGAAGGGAAACATTTTTTTAAAGGAAGGGTGAGGGGTGGAATTAAGGGAAGGAGCTCCATCCTAGAGGAGAAGCTGGTCAGAGGTGGATATACAAGCACCCTGAAGAGAGGCAGATCTGGCCATTGGAGCCTGGCCACCACCAAAGATTCTGTGTAAAATAAAACTTGGTCCCTAAGAGCAGGTGGGCCTCCCTGGTGGCTCAGTGGTAAAGAATCTGCCTACAATGCAGGAGATGCAGGTTCAATTTCTAGGTCTGGAGAAGGAAATGGTGACCTGTTACAGTATTCTTAACTGGGAAATCCCATGGACAGAGTTGCCTGGTGGGCTACAGGCTATGGGGTCACAAAGAGTCAGACACAACTGAGCGGCTAAGCAACAACAGTGTGCAGGCTCAGCCCTGGAAGGCAGCTGGGTCGAGTTCCGAAGGATTATTACACTCTGTTCAATGAGTGTCAGCCTCAGGCCAAGTATTTTATGAGCATCATCTCATTGAATCCTCTGACAAGCCTGTGAAGCAATGATTCCTCTTGTCTTTCCTGCAGATGACGACACTGAGATTCAGGGAGGCATCATGTTGGAAGCTTCAGTGGAGAGAAAGTGGCTGGAGTTGGAGCTCAGCTCTGTATAAATCTGCACTCTTCGTCCTACCTAATTACTCCCTTTTCCTGAGTGCAGAAACCACTGGTAAGGCCCTGTGACAAGGGCTTTAAATGCACCATCATACAAAATTCTCAGTTTGGATAGCAGGTTCTATCATGATCCCAATTTCACAGATGAAGGAGTGATCTTAGAGGATTTAACAGGATGGTTTGTAATTCCCACAGATAGGAAGTGGTGTAGAGATATTTAAATAGAGATTTTGAGAGCCCAAATGTTAAAGCACTAGCTTGTCTCACTTTCTGTGGTCATGACAAGAGTGGTTGTCTCTGCATGGCATGTAATCTAGTAGGCCTCTCCCTGCCCTGTGTCCCCTAAATCTGGGATCAGTCGAAGTGACTGAATGACCACTGAGGCCCTGCTCACTAGCCTCAGCTCTCATTGCCCAGATCTGCATTTTACCCTGGAAGGCCAGCCTGCTGAGAGCATTGCCACCACTGACAATGAAGCACTGTTGCCTCAGCTTAACAAAGGAGCAGCGTGGCCTCTCCTGCCAGCTGCAGGCCTCTGTAATGGATCCATGATAAATCTTTCTAGCAGCATCTCAACTCAACCAAAGTGCCAATCTCATGGTACCTTTAGGTGCTCATTGTCTGGCCTGCAGTGCAAATAAGGTCCATGACCCATAGGGTGACAGCTGCTAGCAGTGGCCTCTGATAAACAGGGGAGCTGGTAGCTACATGAACTGCAGGCTATTTAAGACATACCAATGGGTCTTGAGCTGCAGGGCCCCATGGCTTGCATTGCATGATTCAAGAAGTAGATTCATTAGCAGAAGGGATATATCAAGAGTCAAATGCAAAACCCATGAGGATGATGCCCAGAGTCTTCTGTGCCCATGTACCTCAGTAAGCTTTAGGATACAGCTAGGAATTGCTAGATGGCCTGGGGGAAGATGTTTCTGGAAGCACTACCACCCACAGCATGGCCAGAGCTCCAGGGAGCAGTTAACTCTGGCAAAAGTCTGCCAGGATGTCTTCAAATTTCTTTGTTCAAAGGGTCTCTGGGCCAGCTCTACCATGAGCAGACGGTTAGCCCCGTGTTGTGAACCTGCTGTGTGGTAGCGGCATGTAATTCTAGGTTGCAGAAGATGTGTTATAACCCAGAGACATTTTCAGGATTCCTTGGGAAATGCTATTGCATAGAAGTTTGGGGGATTAAACTGTGAGCTGTGGCAGCAACCACATTTAATATGACGATTTGCTTTTGGTATTACAGTCTTGTGGGGTGGAACTGGCAAATTGGGATGTGTATCCTGTTCATCTCCTTGTGTTTTGATGAAATAGGACACTCGTGAGACTGAGTGGGAATGTGGGGAAGGAAAAGTGTCCTCACTCGCAGGGGCAGGTGGAGCAGGTCACAGCCACTGAAGAAGGGACCCAGAGATGCTTCTGCCTTGAGAGTGGCCCCTCACCCCTCACCGGGGTAAGCTGAGAGGAAAGCAAAAGGTAGAAGGAAGGTGTTTGCATATAGTTTAGAATTGGACCTATGACCACTGGGAATAGGACATTGATTTCTTGATCATTTGGAATTTTCTGCATCAACCAGGGATGGACTTGGAAGAAAGAGAAGGAAAACAATGTTAAATTTTATGGGCCAGTTTGGGGCATTATATTTTGCAGGCACTGTGTTCTTTGGACTATGCGGTTATCATCTGCTGCATATTGTTTACTACTGTCTGGCAAGCTCTGCTGGAAGACATCGCTGGGTATCATTTAAGATGGGAAGTTGGATATCAGTGACCTCCTGGCCCACTGCCTGATGGTGTCATTGGGGATCCTTGGCATGACTGGCAAATTGGAGGAGCTCTTCTGCCAGATAGCCGTGTGTAAGGGAGACTGACAAGGCTCCTGTGTGAGCTTATCTGATAGGAGAAGGCGCCAGGCACAGTTCATGTGTCCAGAACAAAAGCCATGGTTGTTGGCAGAGAGTCCTCCTATTTCCTCACAGTCCCGTTCCCAGTGGACTCATCCATTCATCCAAAACACTTTTACTGAGGCCTTAATATGTACCAATCACTGTGCTATGTATGGAATTTCAACAGAGAACAGAGCAGAGACACAGTATTCACGTCCTATGGACGTGAGGATGGCTGACAGTAAAGTTTGATAGAGCTGGTGTTGCAAACAGCCTGGCAGACATCAGAGCATAAGCAGTTCACTTTCTCTATAACCAGTTCTTGAGCAGAGAATGACCTTCCTGTCATTTGGAGTTGAGCATGGTGGCACTTTGTTACCCTGGGGGCTTTAGGAGTGTTGGTGATGTTTTCTGGGGAGGCACAGGGGGAGATTCTGTCCAACAAAGCAGGCCTCTCGGGCCTAGAACAGCAGAACTGAGACCATAGTGCCTTCTGTGGCAGTGATAGAGATCATAATGCTCAGCAAAGGTGGAGATGAAACCATAGGCCCAGCAGAGCACTGACGGGCAGATGCGGTGTCTGGGATGTCCAAATGAGTAGGGATGAAGAACCTGGATGAACAGTGGGGGAAGGACTGTTCTAGTGGGATAATACTTCCTTGTGAGTATGTTCCTGAAATCTCCTGGGGCAACCCAGAAATACTGGAGAGATTTGTAGGACAGAAATTTTGCTTTTTGCTACTACTATGACCTCACATACGCTCACAGACTGTTGAGTTCTGTGGAAATTTAATTCCAATAATCATAATAAGGACATTAATACGAACACTACTCTACCACCACCACAATTATTGGCATTACTGAATGCTTACCAGAAGCCAAGTACTGGGCTAGGAGCTTCAAATATATTACAGCTAATTCTTAGAAGAATTACAAAGAACTTCCACTTTGCATCAACATGGTATAATAGGGACTAGATTTACCCTGTTGTCTGAAATAACCAAAACATGGAAAAAACTTCAAGATATGGATGTCAAGCAACAGAGAACAGTGATCCCTGAAAGATGAGAAATGAACAAGGTGAGTCTGTGATCGCCCCAGGTTGTGGGCCACGGTGCAGGGGAGCGGTTCTTAGGTAGAGCCAAGCAGGCTCCCTGTGTTGGAGAAGCTGATAGTCTGGAGTGGCCAGGGGCCAATAGGGAGAGACATGCACAGACAAAGAAGCCCAGACTTGTGCAGAGGGGCTGTCTCGACTACTCATCAGCACGTGAGTGTAAGGAAAACAACCAAGGCCAGGGAAAGAGTCACCCTGGAGGATTAGAGTTAACTGCCTAGTGCTCATACAGGACTGGGAATGTGCCTGTTCCCAGTGGTCAGACTAGAAAATACATGATGCCCGTGGTATTAGGTAGAGATGTCAGAAGGATCGTTCCTCAGCAGTGGAATAATTAATCCTAGGCAGCTATGGTCCCACTCAACAAAGCTTTAAAACAAAAGGATTAAATAATTTCTAAGTGACTTAATCGTATTCTAGAGCAAATCTCAAGAATATTTATAGAAATACAAAAGCATACAGCAGCCAACAAGGTAAAGGTACCATGTTTGGCCTCAAATTAAAAGTTATCAGACATATAAAGAAGCAAAAAAATACAAACCCTAATAAGAAGAAAAATGTATCGACTGCCACCAATTCAGAACTAATACAGAAGGACAAAACATTAAGAAGAGAGAGAGACAAGAAAATATTTAAAAGCTTGAAATTGAACTAAAGACAAAAACTGTAGTGTGTGAGATGGAAAAATACACTGGTGGGATTAAGGGCTGATTGGATGTTGCAGGAGAAAAGATCAGTGAACTTGAACACTAGAAATGATCTAAAATGAAACACAGAGATTCTTGGAGCATGACACTATTGATACACACTGCAATATGATGAATCTCGAAATGGTATACTGAGTGAAAGAAATCACGCATATACCCACACACACTCACACATACATATTGTATAATTCCTTTCATAAAGTTCTGGAAAATGCAAATACTCTGTAGTAATGGAAGGCAGATCACTAGTTACCTGGGGATGAGGAGGGCAGGAAAGGGTGGGAGAGAAAGGGGGATAGGAAATGTTTGGATTCATTATCTTTATTTGGATGATAATATCTTGTATACATTTGTCAAAACTCATCAAACTATACACAAATATTTAAAGTTTATTGTATATTAATTATACCTTGATGAAAGCTGTCAAAAAAGACCACACTAGAAAGTATTGCCACACTTCTTTTTACAAATTTTATTATTATTAAAAAAAAAAATTTTGGCCACACCCTGCAGCATCTGGGATCTTAGTGTCCTGATCAGGGATTGAACCTGCACTCCATGCATTGGAAGGCAGAGTCTTAACCACTGGACTGCCAGGGAAGTCCCCCACACCTATGTTAAAGATGAGAAAACTGATAGGGAAGTTAATGGACTTGCCTAAGATCAAACAGCGGAGAAGGCAATGGCACCCCACTACAGTACTGTTGTCCGGAAAATCCCATGGATGGAGGAGCCTGGTAGGCTGCAGTCCATGGGGTCGCTAAGAGTTGGACCTGACCGAGCACCTTCACTTTGACTTTCCACTTTCATGCATTGGAGAAGGAAATGGCAACCCACTCCAGTGTTCTTGCCTGGAGAATCCCATGGACGGAGAAGCCTGGTAGGCTGCAGTCCATGGGGTTGCACAGAGTTGGACATGACTAAAGTGACTTAGTAGTAGTAGTAGTAGTAGTAGTAAGATCAAACAGTTCATAGGTAACCCAGGGTTTTGAATTCTGTAGGCCTTCTAAGTGGCATCAGATGGCAACATCATAGCTAATATTACTTAAATCTACTTTTTGAAAGGATTGTATTTTCAAAAATCTCTACAATAACAGTGAGCATTTGCTTACAGACCCCCTTTAATACACAGACCTTATCACAATCTTATATATCATAAACATATTAATTTAGTTACAAAATGTCAGTCTTTCTACCCTTCCTGCTAAGCTGCTGCTAAGTCGCTTCAGTCGTGTCTGACTCTGTTTGACCCCATAGACTGCAGCCCACCAGGCTCCCCCGTCCCTGGAATTCTCCAGGCAAGAACACTGGAGTGGGTTGCCATTCCTTCTCTAATGCATGAAAGTGAAAAGTGAAAGTGAAGTCGCTCAGTCGTATCTGACTCTTAGCGACCCATGGACTGTAGCCCGCCAGGCTCCTCCATCCATGGGATTCTCCAGGCAAGAGTACTGGAGTGGGGTGCCATTGCCTTCTTCATCTACCCTTCCTAGGCCAGGATAAAGTAAGCTTGTGAGGACAGGGACTTTGTTTCATATGCTATGTGTATTGAATACCTTTTCTAGCTCTCTCTGACCTCTTTGTCTATTGTTTTAGCTGTCAGTCTGGTAACCAAATGTGCGTGCACTCCACTGGATATCAGAGACATAATCTGTCAGTGCCCTGCCTCACCCCTGCCTCTGGTCTCATGCCCCAGGGTTTTACTATTGATGCTGTAGCAAAACCCCACTAGAGCAGCATGTGTTACCTGGAAGTGTGGGTTTCCCTCATGGAACGAAATTTTCTAATGGAAGGAGGGATCTGGAAGACAAATTCTGCCTCCTTTCACCTCCTGATGATGGTCCATATGTGACTTCTCAGGGATGGTGCAGCAAGATCGGTCAGGCTCACTTAGTGCTGGCAGGTGTGAAGCTCCTTACTCACCCTTCCTCCTTCCCCATCTTACTTATTTTGACCCTCACTCCTATCTCTATGGATTGAGTTCCCTTTAAGTAAAACACATAAGCCCCTTGCCTCAGGCTGTTCTCTGGTACCAGCAGTGGTCTCAGAAAGCAGACCTCTGAATGGTGTTTTGGAGCTATGTTATAAGAGCTTTTATGCCAGTGATGAGTGGGAAAGCACAACTTCAGGGAGATGGTGGCATTCTAATGATTAACATTTTCACCAAGGTTTACTTGGGATGAAGTGCAGGTAGAAGGTGATGTGTATGTGGTGACTGTGGCTCTTGAATAGTATGGAGACAATGATCATTATAAATTATCAATTGTAATAGGACTTGTAGAGTGGGCTGACCCTTTGAAACTTCACTAAAGCCTTACAAAAATGTCAAGCTCAGAACTGACAGCACACAAATTATGTTGTGAAAACTAGACATTTCTAAGGCAGCTTTTAAGAAGATGCTCATCTCTGTAGCCATAGGGCAGATCAGACCTAATGTTTAGTTGAAAGCGTATCAGAGCTGCAAAGAGACGGATGTACAGCAGGATAAGCATCTCATGTCGCGGTCATATCTTGAATAGGAAAATAATGAAATCCTGAGACTCAGGACTAGAGTAATTTGGGTAGAAGAGCCAGAGTAACTTGAATCCCCTGCAGCTTCTGAGCACTTCAGAACCACAGAGGATCTTCATCCCTTTGTCAGAGGAGAGCTGGAGATTGCAGTGACCTCACCTTAGGGAAGTGTCTCACAAGGTTTTGCTTGTTTTCCACAGGACCTTCCCTCATGCCCCCTCATTCATCCAGGCTGATAACAAAAGCCAGATTTCAACAAAGCCTGAGTAGAGAAGTACAGCCCTGCTACAGGAGAAAATAGCTTAAAATATGAAAGAATCAAAGGACCTTTTGAATATATAACAGCATACACTAGAACGCATGTGTGCATAGATCTCGTGGGTATTGAACCAGAGAGGAATATAAGACTAGAAAGGAGAGAATTTATTTTTGAGGCACCTGCCCATGAATTAGGATTCAATGGTCTGCTGGGGACATTTGTGTTTGAAGTTAGTCCTAACAGTTTTCTGAGATGGCTATTTGAAGCTTATTTCTGACAATGGATTATAGTTAACAGTGTTTTTTTTTCCCCTAAAGTGTGGTCCCTGGAACAAAAGAATCAGCATCACCTGGGGAAATGAAAAATTCTCCTAGGGAATCAAAAGCTGCTATGTGGGCTCTAGCAATCTCTGTTTTAGTAAGTCTTCCTTGAGAACCACTGGCCTGCAGTAATGAGGTGGAGAAGCCGGACTTTCTCTGATGCAGTATTTAAGGAAGGGATCAGAGGGCTCAGAGAAATGGGAAGGTTAGAATGGATTTATCATGCAAGACATGAAGACCACTTTGAGTATGATTCCTCTGAAGGCCCTATGGGCACCCCTGCATTAAGGCAATAAAGAAGACACAGATGAGGGGGATACTGGCACCTTTAAGTAACTTGGCGATGGCCACCCTCTGGAGGATTGGGATAACCATGGGAGATGTTGCTATGAACCTGGGCTTCCTAATGTCAGTCAGATGATGGGATTCTAGAGTGACAGTATTCAGGGGGTAGCACTTAGGGTCAGAGGCAAGATGGTGTCATGACAATAATTGACAATTGGGGTGCATTGATCTGCAAGGATTTGTGGAAATGCTAAAGAGATCCAGGCAATGGAGGAGTGTCTGATGACGCATAGATGACTGATTAGAGTGTGGCTTGGCTTGAAAATAACACAAAAGGTTCATCTCAGTTGCCACAACGGAAAACATCTCCCCTCAACTGGTTTCATTTGGTCTCAGAGTCCATTCTTTGAATAGAAGGCCAGCCCCTCAGGAGGGACCATGTAGTAGATTGCATGAAAGTATGGTCCATATATCACAGACTCTTCCCCATAGCACCTGGGGCCATTGACAAGGTTGACTTCATGCTGGGAAAAGAGGGATACCCAGATATGGGGGGACAGGGGTCTGGGGTCTGGGGACCAATGCACCATCATGGTCTTTGAACCTAGGAAACTTTCACCACACCAGCCCCATCCTGATAAGTTTTGACTTCCTTACATTTAGACCTCTCTTCATTTCCTGGCCCACATTCCCAAGACAATTATTGGGAAAAAACAAAAAACAAAAAGACACATACTTTACCTTACTTGGAGAAACAGAGTGCTGAAGTGTTAGAAATTGAAGCCTCTCTTTGACAAGTTTGAGCTGACCAGGACAAAGTGATCTTCTTCTCAATGTTGAACTTAAGCGTGACTTCAGATTCTCTTTTTTCTAAGTATAGGAAATCTTAACTGCCCATATTACGCTCTTATTTCTCTCTGGATAGGTCACAGAAATCAGGGCTAGGAGAAATATCCAAGTAATAGGCTGCCTGGAAGGTGCAGGTCCATGCATGCCCACAACCCCAGCTTTAGGAGAGGGCGCTCTCTCCTCTGCCAGCCCATGGCTTCTTGAATGTGGCCATGAGGACTGGTTGGCAGAAAGTCAAAGCAGAAAGGGGGACCCATGACTGTTAACCTACACTGAGCTCGCTAGGATCAGCAAGAGAAGTGGCTAATCTGCAGAGCTCCGGCAGCTCTAAATCACACAACACAAAATCAAATCCTCTCCTCTCCAGGGCCTCCCTCCAGGGCCTGCTCTGCTTTCTTGCCATCACTTGGGGGTGGGCACTGATGCTCTCAGCATCCTTTTTTGCATATGCCTTCTGAAGCACTGAGCCTGGGTGGTCATCTTGAATATGTGTAATCTAAAAAGGCTTGATGGATCTCTGTGATCTAAAAAGCCCCTCCTCATGGTCGCTCTCTCACACCAGCTGATGTTAAACCAACCTGTGTTGTTTTCCATTGTCTTCATACTTTTCATTCTGTGGCAGAAGCCTGTTTTCTTGGTTTATATCTCCCTATAGCTATGGGGCTTCCCTGGATGCTCAGTGTGTAAAGAATCCACCTACAATGAGGGAGACCTGGATTCAATCCTTGGGTTGGGAAGATCCCCTGGAAGAGGGCATGGCAATCCACTCCAGTATTCTTGCCTGCAGAATCCCCTTGGATAGAGGAGCCTGGTGGGCTACAGTCCATGGGGTCGGACACAACTGAGCAACTAAGCCCACATAGCTAAAGTGCTTTTAAGAGACTTTTAGATTTCCTTTTCTTCCTCATCGATTGAAGTATTATGAAGGACAATCCTCTACACAGACAGACCCTTCTGCACATTTTCTGATCCTCCATGTCAGGCTGGTCACAAGTGGAGTTTTTAGAGATCGCCTATATATACAGTGAGATGGAGGATTTACAGACTGGACAAAAGAGCAGTGTGGATAATGGGCCACGCAGACTTGTTGGACCAGTTTTCCTGGGTAAGTACAGAAATACAAGCGTTGGTTGAGCATCTTTTGGCTATTGGCAGCAGCAAAGCCAAGGGAATGAGTCTATCCTCAAGGATCTTATAGTTTAGTTAGGAAGGGATTGAGGATGTATAAAAACAGAAGGAGATTTGACCCATACATGAGGCACGTGACAGGGGGGCAAATGAAGACCTCACCAATGATGACATCACTGAGGCCATGGTGCCAAAGCAAGGTTTTAAAGTCAGACTTGGTGGAAAAGCAAATTGCTAGCAAGAAGAATGAGATGCGACAGCCATAAGAAACAGCATTATGTCTGCTGGAAAATGCAAGTAAATGGTGGTTCTGTTGGAGTTTCATCAGGGGAAAAGTGAAAGGAAATGAAGCTGGAGAAATAGGCAGGGCTGGGCCACACAGCATCTGTCATTCCTAGAAGTGCAGGCTTTATTCTCTAGGCCTCAGCTTGTGTAAGTATGACCCCTGGGCCAGCCACATCATCACCACCAGAGAACTGGTTAGAAATGTAGATTCTCAGGTCCCACTTCAGCAACCCAGTGAGGCACACAGGGGCTGGGCTGGCGATTTTAATTTTAACAAGCTGTTCAGGTGATCCTGAGGCACATAGAGGTTAGCACCTCTGCTTTCAAGGCTGAGAAGCCATGGCAGGTTCTGAGCATTGCGAAGCTGGGGCCTTAAAAAGATCCTCTTACAGCTGCTTGGAAGTAGCCTTGGAAAGGACAGGCCTCATGGCAGAGTCACCAACTGGAAGACTATTCCAACTGTCCAAATGAGAAATTAGGATGAGAACAAAGACACAAGTGGTTCATGAATGGAGGGAAGGAGAGAAGGGGAGAGAGTGGGAGGTGTGAGAGTCACCCCCAGGTGAGGGCTGGATCTGGGCTGGGGGTTTCTACTGCTGAGCCTGAAGTTGCTGGAGGGTGGCCAGAGTGTTCACGCCAGCTACCTGAGAGGGAGGCCTTCTAGGTTCACTTCAGCATCCTTGGTGATGCTCCTCAGCTGCATCTTCCTGTGACCTTCATGGTGACAAAGCCAAGTTCTTTCTGAGCCAGCAGAACTACAGATGTGAGAATGGCTGATTATTCTATGTAAAGAAAACTCCTTAAAGCCAGTCTTGCTAATGGAGAGAATGTGCCGAGTGCACACATGTGGGCCAGTGGATGTGCCATGTTTGTCTTTTGACTTCTCATATTTCACATCTTCCACGTGCCTGCTTTTGCGTGCAGCAGGAGGTAGAATGGGGTGAGCTCCATACCTATCAGTACTTCATTACATCTACGTTGATATTGTCTCGGTCTCTGTACATTTGGACTCCAGTAAACAAAACACATAGGAAAGCTTGAGTGCTTTAGCAGGGGTGAGGGGTAGGGAGATTACCTTCAGACTTAAGTTTCGCTTATAAAAATATTATAAAATCCAGGCTATAAGCCACAGGAGTATGATTGTGTTGCTTCACTGTCCTAGAACAGGGCATTTGAGAGTCACATTAGTGTATTATTTTATTTCCACCAGATGCCCTATCGTGTATTGAATCGTGTCCCCTTACAAGACATGTTCAGGTCCTAGCCCCAGTACCTGTGAATGTGACCTTATTTGGAAACAGGATCTTTGCAGATGTAATCAGGTGAAGATGAAGTCATACTCATTGGTGGTGGTGGTGCTGTTACTCACTCATATTCGACTCTTTGTGACTTCGTGGCCCAAATCCAGTGACTGTGTCTTTATAAGAAGAGGGAATTTGGACGCAGACATCGACCGAAGGAGAATGAAATGTGACCATGGGGACAAAGATGGGCATGATGCATCTCTAAGCTGAGGGTTGCAACCACCAGAAGCTAGGTAGAGGTGGGAAGGATTGTCGCTTAGAAACTCTGGAGAGAGCCTTGATTTGGGACTTCTGGGCTCCAGAACTGGAGACAAAAAAATGTCTGTTGCTTTAAGCTATCCAAGTTTGTGATCATTTGTTATGGCAGCCCAAGAAATGAATGCACGCTCCAAGCCTTCAGCAGGTTTAAGATCTGCAATCCCAACACAAAAATGGAAATGTAAAGCAACAAACAAAAATCAACATAAAAATACGAACAGTCAGAGACGATTTGAAACTTATACAATTCAGAGTTGGTAATCACAGAGATTGAAGAGATGGAAGGAGAGCCTCCTGTGTGTGAAATATGAAGAAAAAAGATAATGTGCTTTTTATCAACCTATCTGAAAGTGCAACAGACTGCCTTCTAAGATGGAAGGGAAAATTCTCCATAACTTTCAGGGAAAATAAGGACAGCCAGATAACTTCCCCATTCTGTGACAGCCTATCACCAAATGAGAGATGGAAAATAATAGGAAAGGCAGAAATGATATAAAACGGGCCCAGACATGGAGCACTGTTGGATTAACTCCAGCAGCATTTGTGTATGTTGTCATGTCAATAAAATTACGGAAATTGAAACTTGAAATTGAACAGAGTGTGAAAGAAAGAAGATATTCCTCAAGGGACGCAGGCAGTAAATATTCACATTAAGGGGATGTGATATCACAGAAAGGTTCTGTGGCTTGGGATGCCACCGAAGTCCAAACAAAGCCATCTAATTTCACTGTTTTTCTCCGTGGCATTTCTGCAGAATCGAGCACTTGGTTATAATGAAATTGGGCTCCTGATAAGTGAAATCAAAGTTCAGAGATGCGTCAGTAGGTTGGAGTGCACATCCCTTTATTCACAAGCCTGATGGGGCTGCTTTCTCTCAATTAGGAGCCATGAGTTTGCTTTATTCAGCAGTAGGGATTTGATATAAAGAATAGGCTGTAGGTTCTTGGACAAAGGAGAAAGCTGAGACTCAAGTCAGTTTGGTAGTGTAGCTGGAAAGCTCCCTCTCCACTCTCTGTGCTTGCTTAATTGTGGAATGTTTCCTTTTTAAGCCTCCACAGCAACATCCATGGAGCCCTCCCTACATGGCCCTTGCGACCGCCCTCTTCTTTTGCCATCTTAGGCAAAGGTCAAGATATACTGAGTCTGAGAACTGCTACAGATCAGTTTGTTCCCTTCCTCTATCTAAGAAAACTCTTCTGCTATCTGTTTTCATCCATCTGAGCGCCCAATGGGAAGGTCTCACATTCCCATGCCCTATGTAGCAGGGCATTGGGTATTCCACTGATGATCTCTCCACAAAGTAAGCTCCTGACCCAAAATATATAGACAGTTTTTTCCTGACACTCATACAACTGCCAGTATTTCCCCCTGAGGATAATTTTCTACTGAAAGGGTCTGTAGCTGCTTTGAGTTCTTATGCTCTTATAAAAACAAAACAAGTCATTGCACCTAATCCATCACTGCATACATCTAAGAAAGGTCCATAGTTGTTGAAGTGGTAAGAAAGATCTGTTTTTGTCTTTCCTGGGGATGTTATTAATATGCTGAGCTCAAGATAATTTAACTGGATTTTTACAAAGCAGTTGAAGAAAATTACTTTTATGATCCTTATTTTGTAAATGAAAACTGAACCTTAGAGGGGTTAGAAATTTTGACCAAGTTTACAGAGTTAGAGTTGAAATCCAGGTATACATCTCTCCCAAACCATTCTCTTGGCCACTAAGCCCCACTGCTGCTCATGAGCTGCAATTTTTAGGGAAGCACAGAATGTGAGCATTGAGTGATCTTAGAGGTCATCCAAGCCAACACATAAACCCCACTGCTGAAAAGTGATTGGATTCTGCCTGCACATCACTGCTGCTAAGTCACTTCAGTTGTGTCCGACTCTGTGCAACCCCATAGACAGCAGCCCACCAGGCTCCCCCGTCCCTGGGATTCTCCAGGCAAGAACACTGGAGTGGGTTGCCATTTCCTTCTCCAATGCGTGAAAGTGAAAAGCAAAAGTGAAATCTCTCAGTTGTGTCCAACCCTCAGCAACCCTAGTGTCTAAGAATTCACCACCTCTCCAGATCCTATGTTTTGGTTTAGATTTAAGCATTAATACACACACACACACACACACATAGGTAGCTCAGACAATAAAGAATCTGACTGCAATGCAGGAGACCTGGGTTCGATCCCCAGGTCGGGAAGATCCCCTGGAGAAGAGAATGGCAACCCACTCCAGGATTCTTGCCTGGAGGATCCATGAACAGAGGAGCCTGGTGGGTTATAGTCCATGGGGTCACAAAGAGTCGGACACAACTGAGAGACTAAAACTACTACTCCTCTGTGTGTGTGTGTGTCATATATATATATATATATGTATGATTTGTGTGTGTCATACATATATATATGTATGATTTGAGGTTTTCCCACGTGTAACCTTTACCCATTCATCCTAGCTCCTTCCTCTGGCATTACACAAAATAATTCCAATGTGTTGGCAGCCTGTGGAACAAAAAAGGACAGGCTTTGCATCTATAAATCGTTTACTTTTTATTTAGTCTTTCAAAAAGACCTCACCCATGATGATTTCCAGAAATTTTGCTTTCCTTGGAACATACTATAGTTTGCTAAATTTCCTTTGTAATTGTAGGAAGCTGAGTTTAGAAACAATAGTCTAAAAAGAATTTAGAAACAAATGGCCAGAAAATAAAAAGTTAGACTCTTTCCTCCTGTACTTTTACCACCTTTGGGTCCAGGGAAGTAGCCTGGTATTGACCAAGTTTCACACAAGATTAACTTGGACTCTGCTCTGAGTTACAGTTGGAGACGACCCAGGCATACCTCTACACCTCTATTAACAAACAGAGCAATTTTATGAACACAGGCCATGGTGGAAATTCTTAGCCCTTTGTGTATTCCACTGATCAACCTTTGTAAAGTTATAAACATAGACCTAGGTCCAAATTGAACTCATTAAAATCTAACACTGCCATTGGTGTTGTTATAAATGTTTCTGTCTAGATATGTTCCCCATGGCTATTTGCCAAAGACATTTATGTAAATCTATAGATAATATGGTCTTATCAGTTCCAATACATTGATTATGGCAAAAATTCCAAGTAGGTATATACATTTTGGATGAAGCCTGAAATTTTCTATAAATCATCCAGTTTAGGAGCAAGACCTCTGGAGAAGCTCAGAAACTTGCCAGAAATGTGTTAAGTCTCTATCTTAGTTCACTTGAGCTGCTAAAACAAAATACCCTAGATGGGTGGCTTAACAAGCAGAAGTTTATTTCTCACAATTCTAGAGGCTGATAAGTATAAGACCAAGGTTCTGAATGATTAAGTTTCTCGTGAGGATTCTCTCTGTTTGTGGATGGACACCTTCTTGCTATATTTTCACATAATGAAGAAGGAGACTCTCTCTCTGTCTCTTCTTGAAAGGGCACTAATCCCACCATGGGGGCTTCACCCTCGTGATCTATTTACCTCCCAAAGAACCTCCTCCCAATACCATCCCACTGGGCATTATGTGTTCAATATATCCTTTTTGGCAGGGGAAATAATATTGTTGGAAGAAGACTCTTCAGAGTCCCTTAGACTACAAGAAGATCAAACCAGTCGATCCTAAAGGAAATCAACCCTGAATATTTATTGGAAGGACTGTTGCTGAAGCTGAATATCCAATACTTTGGCCATCTCATGCTAAGAAAAGATGTTAAGAAAGGACTCATTGGAAAAGACCTTGATTCTGGGAAAGATTGAGGGCAGGAGGAGAAGGGGGTGGCAGAGGATGAGATGGATGGATAGCATCACCAACTGAATGAAAATGAGTTTAAGCAAACTCCAGTAGATAGTGGAAGGACAGAGGAGTCTGGTGTGCTTGTGCTACAGTCGATGGGATTGCCAAGAGGTGGTCATGACAGTGACTGAACAACAACAAAACAATATTTAGTCTATAGCAATCTTCAATTCAGCATTACCTTCATGTTATTCTAAATGGCAAATAATCCTTTCCCCTGACTCAGGAAGACAGTATCTTTTCAAAGTTATTGTCTCATCTATGCTGGGTCTACTCAGTTTTCTCTAACCTCTATCTGTGAATTCTAAAGCACAAACCAGGTTCCTTTTTTGGCTCAGATATGGTCTCAGCTGACTTTCATGTAACAAAGCGGAAGCAATAACTGAACATCTGCTATTTTCCAGGCGCTCCCTCACATTCATGATCTTATTTAATTCTCCAATAGCCCTATAAAGTAGAAAAAACAATATTCCCACTTCATAGAGAAATCTGAGAAACCGAGGCTCAGAGAGGTGAAATGACATGCCCAAGGCGGGAAACTGGCAGAATCAGTCTTCAAACTCTTGGAAGCTTATTCTAGGCCTAACTCATTGCACGACACCCAGATTGTTTTCCTGTTCCAAATCATAGTCCTCTAAGGTGATTTGAAAGCATGTCAATCATTTTCTCCTCAGAGGCAGGGTTTCCCTACTGAATGATCCTATTGTGATATTCCTAAACAAATTCTAGTTTCATCTTAAAGTTCATCAAGGAGGGCAAACACGAAGTTACTCATTCTACTGCAATTACTTTATCTAAATGAGATAGGCTACTTTGGCTTGACTTTTCTCACCGGATCAAACCCACTCAATGATTTTTAAGCATCCAAATGTGTTTTTGTCTAGAAAACAGGAAGTGGAGATTTTGTTGAGCTATAGGAAGACATTTTTGTCAATAAATTCATATTACTAGAAGCCTTTGGTATTCAAGATTTAAAGGTAGAGGCAGAATGGGTGAAAGAAAGGGTGGGTACTGAATTTGACTGAACTGTACACTAGCAGCATCTGAATGGCTTTGTGGTAGTGTTTTTAAGTGCTATAGGATAAGGAAAATGTCTAAATCTTTGAGGCAGAATTCTTTTAGAATTTAGGGTATGGGCCAGAGTTTCCCAGGCTCCCAGGGGCAGGCAGGTAATGTCAGTGTGAGATAGATAGAGCTGGGTATGGGTTTACAAAGAATCATGGTACACACTTTGATCAAAGGCACTGAAAAAATTAAATGGTCTAGTGTACAAACAAGCAAGACCCTCGACTCCTGGGGTTCTAATTAATGACCCCTGGTTCACTAATGCCGCTAAGTCACTTCAGTCGTGTCAGACTCTGTGTGACCCCATAGACGGCAGCCCACCAGGCTCCCCCGTCCCTGGGATTCTCCAGGCAAGAACACTGGAGTGGGTTGCCATTTCCTTCTCCGATGCATGAAAGTAAAAAGTGAAAGTGAAGTCGCTCAGTCATGTCCGACTCTTAGCGACCCCATGGACTGCAGCCTACCAGGCTCCTTCACCCATGGGCTTTTCCAGGCAAGAGTACTGGAGTGGGGTGCTATTGCTTTCTCCGGGTCCACTAATGACTCCCCCCGCCTCCAGTTTTGCTAATTAGTGGCCAACTCTTTGTAACTTACAGAATTAAACTCCTCCTCATGGCACTGGTTTCAGATTGGCCAGCTCTGGAGGACTGAGAGGACCACTCTCTACATGGGAAAATAAATGTACTTATGAAAGGAGAAGATGTCTGAGATTGTAGTCACAATACAACCCATGTAGGATGATAATAAAAATGAAGAAATTCTCTCTTTATGGAGAATTCTCCCTGCTTCAAAGTTTCAAGTTCTACAGCTTTCTGGGATGATCCCATTGATGACTTTTTAAAAAGATTTTTTTTTTTGCTGTGCTGGGTCTGCATTGCTGCACAGGCTTTTCTCTAGTTGCAGTGAGTGGAGGCTACTCTCCAGCTGCGGTGTGCAGGCTTCTTATTGCTGTGGCTTCTCTTGTTGCCAAGCACAGACTGTAGGGCACACAGGCTTCAGTAGTTGTGGCATGGGCTCAGCAGTTGTGGTTTCCAGGCTCTAGAGCACAGGCTCAATAGCTGTGGTGCATGGGCTTAGGTGCTCCATGCCATGTGGGATCTTCCCAGATCAGGGACCAAACCTATGTTTCTTGCATTGGCAAGTGGATTCTTTACCACTGAGCCAACAGGAAAACTCCCTTTGATGACTTTTTAAATGATTCAGGTATTTCTCTTATGCCAACATCCTCTTCTCTTTCCTCTTTTTTAAAATTAAAACACTTTTATTATGGGGAAAAACATGAACATACAAAAGGGGAGAGAATAATGTACAAAGCCCTAGGTGTCCATCATCCAGCTTCAGTATATTAGTAAGCTCACAGCCAAACTTGTTTCCTTTATATTCCTACTCACTGACCTTTCCCTCTCCACCATCCCCATTTCTTGAAGTAAATTTCATCCGGTATGTCCATTCATACATAAACATGTGCATGTGTGTGTGCTAAGTCACTTCAGTTGTGTCCAACTCTTGGCTACGCTATGGACTGTAGCCTGCCAGACTCCTCTGTCCATGGGAATCTCCAGGCAGGAATACTGGAGTGGGTGGCCCTGCTCTCCTTCAAGGGATCTTCCTGACCTAGGGATTGAACTGGTGCCTGCTGGGTCTCCTGCATTGGCAGGCGGGTTCTTTACCACTAGCCCCACCTGGGAAGCCCATATAAATATGTGTGTATCTCTAAAAGTTAGGATTTTTTTTTTTTTTTTTAGAATTCCTAACCATAACCACAATACCATTCATTATTACAGAAGAAAAATCCTTTGATATTGTTAAATATCCAATCAGTGTTCACATTTTCTCGATTGTCTCATTCTTTTTACATTTTATAGTTTGCTTCAACCCAGATATAAACAAGGTCCACACATTGCAATTGTTGTTATCTATCATAAGTCTCTTTTAACCTAAATGTTCCCATTTTCACTTTTTCTTCTAATTTAGTTGTTGAAGAAACTGAATTGTCTATCCTAAAGGGTTTTCCACTGTCTGGATTTTACTAATTGGATCCCATGGTGTCATTTAATGAGTTCTTCTGTTCCTCTAAATTGCTAGTTAAATCTAGGCTTGATTAGATTCAGGGTTTTTTTTTCCTTTTTTTTAGCAAGACCACTCCATTGGAGGAGTTCTGTACTTTTATCAGGAAACTTGCTATGTCCATTCAGGTGTCACTCTTCATGATGTAATCAACACTGGAAATAACTGTCTAGATCCATCAGTTCATTTGTAGTTTCCAAATATTGATTTCCTAGCTCTATCATTTCTTCTTCCCTTGGAACCTAGAAAACTTCTATAAAGAAAAAACTTCCCTCAGCATCAATTTGTTTACTCTGAGGTACATCTTTTTGTAGGGAAAGAAAGAAAATTTCTTGATACTTTCTTTATATTTACCAATCTTTGGAAGAGTGAACTGATTTTCTAATTCTCCAAAAAGTTACTTTTTTGCTGTTGTTATTTTTCTTTAGCATCATTTGGGCTTATGAATTCAAGCATATTTGATATGATATCAAGCCATCAAAACTTATCCTTATCAATGGCCAAATTATCCCAGCTTTAGATAGTGGGAGACTTTTCAATTTGGATCCTGATTCCTTTTGACAAAATCCTAGTATTTCTCATTTACTTCCTACATTTATAGTATAATAAGATATTTTGAGTTTTCTTTATTCATTTCTTGTCCCAGATCTGGAGTCAGCCATTCTTCAAGGAGAGTCCTTTTTGGAGAAATATTTAGAAACCATAGTCTGGATACTAGAAGTGCTCACTGCTATTGGATTGGTTACTGTTTCTGTACTTTTCAGCAGATTGAGCCAGGAAATATTTACATTTTCAAAATATAAAATTCCTCATGATTTCATTCTGGTACTTGTACTCCAAATTCAGGATTATGAGGTTTTATTTAACCTCATTATTTTTATGCCTGTAACTCCTTCTTCTACACTGAAAATCCTAGTTCTTAAAAATGTCAACATAAGCATTCATTTATTCATTCAAATAAATATTTGTTTATTCCCACAATACACACAAAACAACCAAAGAATAATAAAACTCGTAATGCAAATAACAATATGATAATTGGATACATATAGTTTACAATATTTTTGCAGTTCTTTTATCTTTAGAGCTTATTCTACTTAGGATGGAAAGTCAACTGATGTGTTTTATAATATCTTGGAATAATTCATGTGCTTATGCCATCAATTTAGGTTCATTTACCGTTTTTCTTTATAATTTTAGAGAATTCTTTTTTGTTAAATTTAATTGTGGTTTATACTAGTATCTCCTATTTATATTAGTTTATCTGGAAGCTGTTCTTTTTCCTAGTTAAATTTTGATTTAGTGTTTTAGTTTCTGAATTCTGGATTCAGCTCTTGTCTTGCTTCCTTTACCATCATTAATTTTCTACACATCTTTGCTTCAAGTTGAAGACCTCCTAGTTCCTTAAATCTATCCCAAATTATCACTAACACATTTGATGTGCACAGGACACTTTTAATTAAGGATCATCTGTGGGTAATGTTAGGGCTGATAGGCAACTGCTTAAAATTGAGTGTAGGCATTATACTCGAAAATTAGACAAAATCCCCCACAGGCCTTGGCTTGCTGCCATCTTTTTCCCTCTTGAGCCCCCTCTTCCATTTTCTGACTCAAACCACAGACGCAGTTGTTCATTTATTCTCTCTGCTCACAACCCCAGGAGAAATAGTTTTATTGGGATTAGCATCTGGAAAAAGAAAGTAGTAGTATCTGATACATCATAACAGGTTGAGGAATGCAGATAAGGCAGATATCATTGCTAGCGGACCCTGCGGTAAGTATAGGCAACACAAGCCCGTTGGGAAAAGAGTTTTCGCTCCTTCAAAACACTCAGCTAAGCAACCATTAAGAAAAATGGAACAATGTTCTTAATATACTTTTGTCACCTCAATTATCACCAATTACCAAAATGTGATACATCACAGTTTATTAATTTAAAATTTGTCATAGCTCAAAGGTTCACTATTTTCAAAAATTGCTAATCTTCTGAACCTGGCAGCTACAAGGTCAACTGAGAAGAGAGAGGATAATCATACTGGCCCAGTGGCCCTTTTTTTTTTTTCCACCACAGGTATACATGTGTTCCCCATCCTGAACCCTCCTCCCTCCTCCCTCCCCATACCATCCCTCTGGGTCGTCCCAGTGCACTAGCCCCAAGCATCCAGTATCGTGCATCGAACCTGGACTGGCAACTCGTTTCTTACATGATATTTTACATGTTTCAATATCATTCTTCCAAATCTTCCCACCCTCTCCCTCTGTGGCCTTTTTCCATTTTTTTCCTCTTCAGTTATGACCAGGTAACAATAAGTGTTTCAGGCTTGGGGAATAGGGTTATTTCCCCCAGCACAATATTGCATGAAAGCATCAGAAGCATGTTGGAGAGACAGATTGGTTGGACATGCGGGCAGGAAGGCATAGCCCTGTAGTTGGTGCAGGAAGCAAAGGAATGCTTACTGCCTTGGGTGCCTTGTGTGTCTATGAACTTTCTTTGCCTTCTGCCTTTGCCTTCATCTTTTCTTCCAATCCTGGCCCTGATTCCAGGTATCCAGGAATTGGCAGAAGGCTTGCCAGGGCCGGTGGTGGGTGTGGAGAGGAGAAGGGAGTGGTGGGTGTTTAGGGTGGAAGGTTAGTAGCCTGGATACCCTGGCTGCAGGCCAGAGCAAGGGGGAGACTTGAATGGTGGGGGTAGGATTTCCATGGCGGGAGGAGCTCTGGGGAGTATGTTTATGGGGAGGGGAGGATTAACAGGATTGTGGCCTTCAGGAAATTCAGAGTTGGGGGAATATGAAGGACCCCCACAGGGCATGGAGTGCCTCAGTGAGTGAAAGTCACTAAGTCATATCCCACTCTTTGCAACCCCATGGATATAGTCCATAGAATTCTCCAGGACAGAACAGTGGAGTGGGTATCCGTTCCCTTCTCCAATGGATCTTCCCAACTCAGGGATAGAACCCAGGTCTCCTACATTTCAGGTGGATTCTTTACCAGCTGAGCTACCAGGGAAGCCCAAGAATACTGGAATGGGTAGCCTATTCCTTCTCCAGTGGGTCTTCCTGACCCAGGAATTGAACAGTGGTCTCCTGCATTGCAGGTAGATTCTTTACCAATTGAGCTGTAGCTTCCCTTGTAAGGGAAGCCCAAGAATCAGTGCTTCAGTATTCTTTGCTAAATCCATGGCTGTAATCAATCCATTCTTATCCTCTGACTACATTCTTAAATAGAGCAATTCAACCTCCCTCTCCAACCCAAACCAAGTTCTTGACCCAGGTTCCTATATCCAATTACCCACTGAAGAGTCATAAAACACAGGGCCATATACTTAGGTCTCCATACTTTCATAGTTAAAAATATCAATAGTAACTTAAAAATCACATATTTCCTGATTACCTGATTATGGTCTAGTCTGTCTCTTCCTGTACTTCTTTCCAGAGCCAAAACCCAGGGCATGGGATTTTTTTTTTTTTTTTACTCTTTATTCAAATTATATAAGCATCTATAAAAGTAGAAGCTAATGTATGATCCAGAAAATATGACAATATCCCATGTGACAAATGTTAGACTCAGTGAATTTTTCTTTTTTCATTTCCTTTCTGAGTTCCTTCTCTGAGAAAGATGAGTTTTATATCCATAGAAAACTGTAATAGAGGGTCGTATAATAGCTAGCACAGTCCTGCTGTAGTCTTTTCTCTTGCTCCCAAGGTCTTTCTGCTTTCTGCAAACCAACAAGAACAAAGAGATCCCAGAGCCTCTTAGACTGGCAGTTTATTTCTCAGTTTGAAATCTGAAGGACTTCCCCACCACCAATAAATTCACTCCCAAATTAAATACCATGAAAAAGAGGAATTGTAATCTGGATGCACTATTAAATAGATAACAAATACAATCAGATTTGTTCTTCCCTATGAAGAGTGTAAATATTTCTCTAAGGATCACACAGCTAAGCCCCAGGGAGGAAGACCTGCTTCAGTCCTGAATATTAGATAGGCAGAGGCTCCAGCCTGGACCCACTCTGTGCAGCTATTAACCCATCTTTCTTCCCCTCCTATCACCTCCCAGCAGCCTGCAATCCCAGACCAGTGAACACTCAGCCATGCTTGGGAATCGCTGTCATCACAGTGACAAAGGATCACAAGACAGATCCACAAACACCAGTTGATGAACCCTGTGTGGCCCATGTCTTCTCCCAACAGTCATTAGATTCCCAGAGCCCTGGGCACGGTGGCCATTCCTGCTCAGTGCATTCTTTGAGTCTTGCTTGGTGGGAATCATTGCCTGACTGCAGGGTAGACTTCTATACAGATGAATCTCTTTTAAGATTCAGATCCTCACTGTATCCTGTTCTCTCTAACCGTACCCTCTTCGCCTCCCCCAGCTCCAGAAGAGGGTGGTTCTACGAGGGCAGAGGAGGCACTATTGGGTGGTGGAAGGGTGAGCATGTGGAGAAGCCATCACCTGCAGCCTGTCTTCTTTAGACATCTCACAGTCTAGCCAGTGATGGTCAATCTGATAGTTCAAGCCTACTTTCTACAATGCCTTTCCCTGCCACTGTCATAACCTACTATTTTGAGAACTGTTGAGAAATGCCACTTTGGAGACTGTGCTCAGGGGGTGCTCCCAGCCAATGAGGGGCAACCCAAACATTTTAGCTTTCATGGTTTCTAGACTGATAATGATGGGTGCCAACTTTACCTTGGGCTTTTCTGTGCCTTTTTCTTCTTCTGTCAGAGGACCCACCTATCTAGAGCACTTTAAGGCCTGGGCTCATCGCGCTCTGGATCTCTGAGTCCTGGTCAGAGTCTGGGCTCTGGGCTCCTAAGATTCTTGGCAAGACCTCATATTTTACCTCTATAGGTTTTGAGCAATTTTAGTGACTGTATTTTGGCAACCCCAAATCAGAGTAAAAGTAAGATATGTTTAAATAGACGTATGGAATCTATAGAGTAGAAGATTTCAAATGAGCACAGACCAGGAGAATGTGTACCATGTGATTACTCCGGTGGGTCACTGGCAGCTGAATGATAATCACAAACTTAGCCACAGGGGCTCTGCCAACAAAAGCACTCCTTGATGTTTTTGGGGACCTAAGTAGGCTGCCATTTCTGGACTTTGCACAGCTACTCTTGGGCCATATGTTCCCAGGCAGGCTTTACTCTTTATATGACCACATATCTCACCCATAAAACAAAAGAGAGAGTTTTAGTAGAAAATCCCTAAGATCTTTTCCAACTTTAGCAACTGTATGGTATTATGATCTCTACTTTTGATTTATCTTTCCTCTCTCCCATATATCCTTGAGAAATCCCAAGAATGAAGAAACTGGACCATAGCTGATCACTGCAACTTACCAGAATATAAAGTGTTCCACCCTCTTCTCTCCTAAGCCAAATGAAGACGATTTGCAAAACTCCATTGGGGCAAACTGTCTCTGAGTTGCTCACTCTGTTTATTTATTTGCATTAAAAATTAGCACTGCAGTGAATTTATATAAACAATATTTACAGGTTTAGCATGGATCCTAACCATTAATGGAAAAATAAATTAAAATCCTTCCAGCCTCAAGCTGAAGAATCTTGGCACACATATGGGGAGACTAATGTTATTAAACAAGGTTTTAGAGGAGATACAGGAGACTGTGTCCTTGACATAGATGAGCTGAATGTATTTTATCATGAAATTCCCAGGGAACTGACTTGCAAATCAGAGCTCAGAAGCTCACAATGGTGGACAACAGAGCTGTCTGGTGAGCAAGTCTGGGAGGTGATGAAGTGGGGTGGGATGAGAGTTCTTCAGACATCCATCCCCCAGGAATTTCTAAGAGCTGTTTCTTCCATAAGATGTTTTTGCAGGGTTTCAGTTGGTGGTTCCCTCTGAGAGGGTATCTTACCTTTCTATCAGATTTTCTGCTCTGGGAATACATGGGGCAGCGGAGAGTTGAGGACTTGAAAAAAATCAACACTCCAGCCAGTACACATTTCTCAAGATTTTGCCCTGAGAGAAAGCAGTGCTTGGGGTTTCCCAGGTGGCTCAGTGGTAAAGAATCTGCCTGACAAAGCGGCAGATGCTGGAAATGCAGGTTTGATCCCTGAGTCTGGAAGATCCCCTGCAGAAGGAAATGGCAACCCACTCCAGTATTCTTGCCTGGGAAATTCATGGACAGAGGAGCCTGGTGGGCTACAGTCCATGGGGTGACAACAAGTCAGGCACAGCTTTTTTCTTTTTAAACAAAAAATGTTGAGTCCATATAACACTCTCTTTTAACCCATATCAACTGAGCTCTGACTCAGTGCTACCTTTGTTGGCATCACAACTAGTGGGGCCACAGACCCATCAACAGGGAATTATAATACTGTGTGGTTAGGGCCATGACCCATTACATACAGGGGGATATAGGAGCACAGAGTGGGGACCTACCTTGACCTTGCATGGCCCTTAGGGAACATCTGAGCAGAATCTTCCAGGGCAAACACTGGCTCAGTTTCTAAGGATGGAGACTGTTTGAGTGAGAAAGAGCAAGAGGAAGTGAGCAAGAGAGATCATTTATGATTCTATCATTCATAAATTTGTCCAAAGCTTTTGGAAGGCATTTATATTTCCTGCCAGCACTGCCTCTTGGGAATGATGAATTCCAATAAGTTCCAATCCGTTTATTACTCAGTGTAAGAGAAATTGCTTCCTTTTATGTCTGGAGCTAAACCTGGATCACATTTCATAGGACATCTCCTAGTTATAGAGTTTTGGAATCTGGTAAGAAGTCAGTGCCCCAATGGGTTCCAGGTTCTGTGAATCCAAATCCCTTCCCTTCCCAACCTTCAGAATGAAGACCCTAACCTTTCAGCCTGTCTGATATTTTCGTTTTATTTACCCATCTACAAGCTCTAATTGCTATGCTTTTCTGGGTTTCAGTGGCCAGAATATCCCTTAATCATCTTGTTTTATGTAAAAACAAAAAAGCCACCTTGTGTAAAGGAAGAAAATTATTTTTGCTTTGTGTTTGTGATAATACAACATGGGAACACAGAGCACTGACTGGGAAACACTTCCGGGGCAGGGCCTTCTACATCTGATGCATCTTTCTATCCCTGGAGTCTTGCCCAGAGCCCATTGTATAATCAGCTGGATGGGTGTTTGCAGAGGAATGGAGTGTTCAGATATCCCCTAGTGCTGGTAGGTCCCTGAAGCTTGACTACTGAGAACCCAGAATCCTTCACGTGACTATTAGTGTTCTGATTTTTTATTTAAAAATCTTCTTTCCAAGCTTCCTAATGTCTCATTGGAATTATAAATACTTCCTTAGTGTCACCACTTTTTACTGCCTGGTGGAGTTATTTGTTTATACTGATTTATTTACAAAACTATTGTGTTTTTGTGATTATAAAGTGGAAAGCATTCACGTTGAGCATTTGCAAGATACTAAAAGGATACAGTAGAAATATGAAATTATCTGCAATTTAACCACCTCTCAATAAATTTCTTCCAGATTTTTCTGTGATATATATATATATATATATATATATATATATATACACACACACACACAAAACTGGAATCTTTCTCAGTGTTATACATTGATTTTTCTCATGTAACACCACATCATGAATATTTTTACATGTTCGGGAATATTCTTTGAAAACATCATTTTAAACAGTTGTTTAATAGTCTGTCAAATGTGTATAAATTTGACTAGTTATTCTCCTTTGGCTAGGCCAATCTCTTCCACTGTTTTGCTATCACAAATATTTATATTTTTCTTATTGTCACAGTCTACCACATCAGATTATTCCCTGTCCACTAGACATGACTGTGTGCTTAATTGTTCAGTGGTGTTTGACTCTTTGCAACCCCATGGACTGTAGCCCACCAGGCTCCTCTGTCCATGTGGATTCTCCAGGCAAGAATACCAGAGTGGGTTGCTATGCCTTCCTCCAGGGATCTTCCCAACCCAGGGATGGAGCCCAGGTCTCTTGCATTGCAGGTGGATTCTTCACCATCTGAGCCACCAGGAAAGCCCAGACATGACTAGAATGCTTAATCTAACTCTGTGGTCTCCTAACTGAGGTGTGATTCCCTGGTATGCAAGATGATCTGGAATGTGAAATAAAATATTATAATTCTTATTTTTGGTTTTGCTTTTTACTTCTTATATTTCTACTTTTTTTAATGTATTTTTATTGGAGTATAGTTGCCTTACAATTTGTGTTAGTTTATACTGTACAATAAAGTTAATTGTCTATACATATACTTTTATTCCCTCTATTTTGGATGTCCTTTAGGGTTAAAGCGTCTGCCTGCAATGCGGGAGACTAGGGTTAGACCCCTGGGTTGGGAAGATCTCCTGGAGAAGGAAATGGCAACCCACTCCAGTATTCTTGCCTGGAGAATCCCAAGGAGAGAGGAGCCTGGTAGGCTACAGTCCACAGGGTTGCAAAGAGTTGGACACAACTGAGCGACTTCACTTTCACTTTGGGTCAGCACAGAGCACTGAGTAGACTTCCCTGAGCCATTTGTATATTTCTACTTATTAATGCCCATTTGAAAATCAACAATATACTATTATAGGAGTACATGGATGCAATCTACTAGTAAGCAGCCCTATTCAGTAGGCACAGCTCAGATATTTTTCTTTCCAAAAGGGGATTACAATAAAAATCATTTGTAGATATTGATCTCACTCACTCAGGAAATTTATAGGTGCGTGGATTTATCTCTGGGCTTTCTATTTTGTTCCATTGATCTATATTTCTGTCTTTGTGCTAGTACCATACTGTCTTGATGACTGTGGCTTTGTAGTAGAGCCTGAAGTCAGGCAGGTTGATTCCTCCAGTTCCATGCTTTGGCTATTCGAGGTTTTTTGTATTTCCATACAAATTGTGAAATTATTTGTTCTAGCTCTGTAAAAAATATCATTGATAGCTTGATTGATTGCATTGAAATAGATTGCTTTGGGTAGTATACTCATTTTCATTATATTGATTCTTCTGATCCATGAACATGGTATATTTCTCCATCTATTAGTGTCCCCTTTGATTTCTTTCACCAGTGTTTTATAGTTTTCTATATATAGGTCTTTAGTTTCTTTAGGTAGATATATTCCTAAGTATTTTATTCTTTTCGTTGCAATGGTGAATGGAATTGTTTCCTTAATTTCTCTTTCTGTTTTCTCATTATTAGTGTAAAGGAATGCAAGGGATTTATGTGTGTTGATTTTGTATCCTGCAAATTTACTATATTCATTGATTAGCTCTAGTAATTTTCTGGTGGAGTCTTTAGGGTTTTCTATGTAGAGGACCATGTCATCTGCAAACAGTGAGAGTTTTACTTCTTCTTTTCCAATTTGGATTCCTTTTATTTCTTTTTCTGCTCGCACTTATGGACACCTTATCTTTGACAAAGGAGGCAAGAATATACAATGGATTAAAGACAATCTCTTTAACAAGTGCTGCTGGGAAAACTGGTCAACCACTTGTAAAAGAATGAAACTAGAACAATTTCTAACACCATACACAAAAATAAACTCAAAATGGATTAAAGATCTAAATGTAAGACCAGAAACTATAAAACTCCTAGAGGAGAACATAGGCAAAACACTCTCTGACATAAATCACAGTAGGATCCTCTATGACCCACCTCCCAGAATATTGGAAATAAAAACAAAAATAAACAAATGGGACCTAATTAAACTTAAAAGCTTCTGCACAACAAAGGAAACTATGCTGCTGCTGCTGCTAAGTCGCTTCAGTTGTGTTCGACTCTCTTCGACCCCATAGACGGCAGCCCACCAGGCTCCCCCGTCCCTGGGATTCTCCAGGCAAGAACACTGGAGTGGGTTGCCATTTCCTTCTCCAATGCATGAAAGTGAAAAGTGAAAGTGAAGTCACTCAGTCATGTCTGACTCTTAGCGACCCCATGGACTGAAGCCTACCAGGCTCCTCTGTCCATGGGATTTTCCAGGCAAGAGTACTAGAGTGGAGTGCCATTGCCTTCTCCATAAGCAAGGTGAAAAGACAGCCTTCAGAATAGGAGAAAATAATAGCAAGTGAAGCAACTGACAAACAACTAATCTCAAAATATACAAGCAACTCCTGCAGCTCAATTCCAGGAAAATAAATGACCCAATCAAAAATGGGCCAAAGAACTAAATAGACGTTTCTCCAAAGAAGACATACAGATGGCTAACAAACACATGAAAAGATGCTCAACATCACTCATTATCAGAGAAATGCAAATCAAAACCACTATGAGGTACCATTTCACGCCAGTCAGAATGGCTGCGATCCAAAGTCCAGCAATAAATGCTGGAGAGGGTGTGGAGAAAAGGGAACCCTCTTACACTGTTGGTGGGAATGCAAACTAGTACAGCCACTATGGAGAACAGTGTGGAGATTCCTTAAAAAACTGGAAATAGAACTGCTTTATGACCCAGCAGTCCCACTGCTGAGCATACACACTGAGGAAACCAGAACTGAAAGAGACACGTGTACCCCAATGTTCATCACAGCACTGTTTATAATAGCCAGGACATGGAAGCAACCTAGATGTCCATCAGCAGATGAATGGATAAGAAAGCTGTGGTACATATACACAATGGAATATTACTCAGCCATTAAAAAGAATACATTTGAATCAGTTCTAATGAGGTGGATGAAACTGGAGCCTATTATACAGAGTGAAGTAAGCCAGAAAGAAAAACACCAATACGGTATACTAATGCATATATATGGAATTTAGAAAGATGGTAACGATAACCCTGTATGGGAGACAGCAAAAGAGACACAGATGTATAGAACAGTCTTTTGGACTCTGTGGGAGAGGGACAGAGTGGGATGATTTGAGAGAATGGCATTGAAACATGTATAATATCATATTATATTACGATGAATGGACTGAAACGAATTGCCAGTCCAAGTTTGATGCGTGATACTGTTTTCTTGGGGCTGGTGCGCTGGGACGACCCAGAGGGATGGTATGGGGAGGGAGGAGGGAGGGGGAACACATGTATACCTGTGGCGGATTCATGTTGATGTATGGCAAAACCAATACAATATTGTAAAGTAATTAACCTCCAATTAAAATAAATAAATTTATATTAGAAGAAAGAAGGTTTATAAAACTTTGTTTCTCTTGGAGTTTTCCCAAAGCCCTGGGATTTTAGGGTAAGCTGGATTAGTAAACTCCTGGTAGCTTTTCTCTGTCACTGTTCACCAAGGGGTCTCTTCTTAGGCTGTGAGAGTTGATGGCAGGCTTTCCTTGGTTGATCTTCCTCCCTTTCTGAACAACCATCAAATCCCATCCATTCTTGACTTCTTTTGCCATCTTTTGCCTCCACATGAACCCAAAGAAGAAACCTGTCTTATTTCCTCCAATCCCTGGCTTCCTCCCACCTAGCTTTGAAGCCCTAACTTGCTTTTTACACCATTCACTGAAACTTCTTTCATGATTCCTTCACTGTTATAAATATCTTTTTAAAAATTATTTTATTATTATTATTTTTTATTTTACAATATTGTATTGGTTTTGCCATACATCAACATGCATCCATCACAGGTGTACACGTGTTCCCCATCCTGAACCCCCACCCACTTCCCTCCCCATACCATCCTTCTGGGTCATCCCAGTGCACCATTTAAAAAGTTCCTAACATAACATAAAACACACCATGACATGACATGACAACAATTAAGAGCAAAATACACTGTTTCTTTAAACTGTTTCTGGTCCCGTACTTTTATAACTTTTGTTTTCTTTTCTAGCCACTTTATTGAGTTACCCTTGAAGCACATTTTAAATAAGTACAATTTGGTAAGTTTTGATAAATGTATACTCCTGTGAAACGATCACCATGATAAAAATAATGAACATATCCATCACCACCAAAAGTTTCCCCAAAGGGTTGTAAATCTATTCTTCCACCCCCTTTACCTACTCCTATTGTCCCCAGGCAATCACTGATGTGCTTAATGTCATTATAGATTAATTTGCATTTTCTAAAATTTATGTGAATAGAATAATACAGCATGTGTTCTTTTTTGCCTGTCTTTAACTCAGCATTAGTATTTTGAAATGCATCTATGTTATTGTACCAATATTTTATCCCTTCTCATTGTTCAATAAGTATGGTACAAATGTTATGCAATTTGTTTATCCATTTGCCCATCGATGGACATTTGTTTTTGTTTTTTCCAATTTCTGGCTTTTACAAATAAAATTGCTATGAATATTTGGTTTCATATGTTTTCATTCCTCTTGGGTAACTATCTAGGTAAAGAATGAATGGATCCCTAATCTGTTTTCCAAAGTGGTTGTACCATATTACGTTCCTGTTTGTGATATATGTGAGTTCTGTGTGTTCCAAATCCACATGGATCATCACCACTTGGTATGGTCAGTGTTCCCAATTTCAGCCATTCTAATAGACACATAGAAGTATCTCACTGTAGTTTAGATACATGTTTTTAGAATGGCAGATGATGCTGAGCATCTTTTCAGTTGCTTACCTGTTATCTATATATCTTCTTTGTTGAAGTGTCTTTTCAAATCTTTTGGACATTTAAAAATAGTTTTTTCTTATTGAGTTTTGATAGCTGTTTATATTTTCTGCGTATGCTTGCAAAGATTTTCTTTTAGTCTGTCCCTTGCCTTTTCATCCTCTGAACAGTGTACTTTGAAGAATAAGAGCATCAATTTTGATGAAAAAAAAATTTTTTTATGAGCTTTTTCTTTTATCAATTGGGGTTTTGTTGTCATATTTAAGAAAACATTGACCAATCCAAAGCTGCAAAGATTTTCTCTTATATTTTGTTATAAAAATTTGTAGTTTTAAGTTTTAAATTCTGGGTTCACCTTTGTATATGGCACTTTTTTTGCGTATTGACATCCAACTGTTCCAACACTATCTTGGAAAGACTATTCTCTCCCTATTGAATTGCTCTTGTACTTTTGTTGAAAATCTATTGTCCATATATGTGATATATGTGTCTATTTTTGAACTCCATATTGTGTTCTGCTGATATTGCCTACTTGAGGCCAATATCACACTGTTTTGATTATTGTAGCTTTGTGTTAAGTTTTAAAATGAGGTCGTTTTAGTTCTATATTCTTTTACAAAGTTGTTTCAGTTATTTTTGATTTGTTATGCTTCTATATGATTTTCCCCTAGCTTACATAGACATAGAAAAATTATATGTACTTAGGGCATGCAACATGATGATTTAATGTACATGTACACTATGAAATTATTACCCCAATTAGATTAATTAACACATCCAACACCTCACTATTTTTTGCTGTGCAAACAAGTAAGATCTACACTTAAGATCTTATCAAAACTAAAGTATATAATACAGTGTTTTTTATTTTTAATTTTAAAATTTACTTTAATTGGAGGCTAATTACTTTACAATATTGTGGTGGTTTTTGCCATACATTCACATGAATCAGCCATGGGTGTACCTGTGTTCCCCATCCTGACCCTCCCTCCCAGCTTTTCTCCATCCCACCCCTCAGGGTCATCCCAGTGCACCAGCCTTGAGCACCCTGTCTCATGCATCGAACCTGACTGTATTATATATAATACAGTGTTTTTAACTGTATTAATCTAGTCACCATGGTATACATTAGAATCCAAGAACTTATTCATCTTATAACTGAAAGTTTGTACTCTTTGACCAATATTTCCCCATTTCCCCCACCCTTTGGCCCCTGACAACCATTGTTCAACTGTAAGTTCTATGAATTTGATTTTCAAATTCTACATATGAGTGAGTCATATAACAATTGTCTTACTGTATCAGGGTTACAGTATTTCACTTACACAGGTGTCCTCCAGGCTCATACATGTTGTTGCAAATGGCAGGATTTCTTTCTTTTTTATGACTTAATGATGCCTGTCAATGCAGGATACACAAGAGAAGGAGGTTTTATCCCTAGGTTAGGAAGATCCTCTGGAGTAAGAAATGGCAACCCACTCCAGTATTCTTGCCTGGAAAATTCCATGGATAAAGGAGCCTGGCTGGCTACAGTCCACAGGATCACAAGAGTTGGACATGACTGAGTGTCATGCACTTGGCATGCACCCAAATGATAGTCTATTAGGTATGTACATATATATTTGTTAATGTATATATGTATAAGCATATACATGATACTTTATATATAATACATAGCTCTTTGAAGTATTGATTTCATTTCCTTTGGATATATATTAAGAAGTAGAATTTCAGTATCATATGGTAGTTCTATTTTTAATTTTTTGAGAATCCATCATACTGCTTTCTATAATAGATGTACCAATTTATAATCCTATGGACAGTGTACAAGAGCTCATTTTTCTCCACACCCTCAACAACACTTGATATCTTTTTTTTTTTTTTGAGGATATCCATGCTAATAGGTAAAAGGTAATATATCATTGTGGCTTTTATTTGCATTTCCCTGATGATTAGTGCTGTTGAGCATTTTTTCATATACCTGTTGGCTAATTGTAAATCTTCTTTGCAAAAATGTCTGTTCAGGTTCTTTGCCCATTTTAATTAGATTATTTCTTTTTTTTTGCTATTTTTTCACAGAGATAGGAAAAACAGCCCTAAAATTTATATGGAACCACAAAAGACCCTGAATAGCCAAAGAATTTTGAGAAAGAACAAAGTGGGAGGTATCACACTTCCTGATTTCAAATTATATTATAAAACTATAGTAACGGAAACAGTATGGCTTAAAACAAGACACATAGACTAATGGAACAGAATCAAGAGTCCAGAAATAAACCCATGTATACACACTCAACTAATCTGTGACAAGGCTGCCAAGGATATACAATGCAGGAAAAGACAGTCTCCTCAATAAGTAGTGTTGGGGAGACTATATATACATGTGCAAAATAATGAAATTGGACCCTTATCTTACTCCACACATAATAATTTATTTGAAATGGATTAAAAACTTAAATGGAAAAGATGAAACTATTAAATGCCTGTAAGAAAACATAAGGAAAAATCATGACAATGATTTTTTTTTAATATGACACCAAAACACAGGCAACAAAAGCAAAAATAAACAAGTGGGATGACATCAAAGTAAAAAGCTTCTATAAATAAAAGGAAACAACAAAATGAAAAGACAATCTACAGAATGGGAGAAAAATATTTGCAAACTCTTTATCTGATAAGGGGTTAATATGATATGAATTTTTATAATCAGTTTGTCAGTTTCTATGAAAAGGCTGATGGAATTTTGATTGGAATCTTTAGATCAATTTAGGAGATTTAACATCTTAACAATATTGAGTCTTCTGATTCATGAACACAGAATCACTCTATTTTATTTGGGTCATCTTTAGTTTCTCTCAGCAATGTTTTCTTAGTTTTAATCATATAGGTTTCCCATATCTTTTGTGAAATTTATGCCTAGCAGCTAATTGTGCTATTCTAAATGGTATGGATTTTTAAATTTCAATTTCCAGTTGTTTATTGCTAATATATAGAAATACAATTGAGTTTTGTATATTGATCTTATATCCTGAAGACTTTCTAAACATACTCATTAGTTCTAAAAGCTTTTATGTAGATTTCATTGAATTTTCTACATAGTTGATTATTTTTTTTCTATGAATAAATACACTCTTAATTCTTTTTCCATCTAGATGATTTATTTCTTCTTCTTACCTTATTCAACTGTCTAGAACTATGGGAAACTTTTAAATAGATGAAATGAGACTGGATAGATTATCTTATCTTGATATTAGGCAAAAAATACTCAGTCTTTTGCAAATAAGTATGATATTAACTGTAGATTTTCCAAATTTGCCCTTTATAGTATTGAATGCTTATGAAATTTTGATTGGAATCTTTAGATCAATTTAGGATCATCTTAACAATATTGAGTCTTCTGATTCATGAACACAGAATCACTCTATTTTGTGTTGATTTTGTCAAATGCTTTTTCTCCATTAATTTAGAATGATCATATAGTTTTCTTTTTGGTTTGTTAATATGGTGAATTTCAGTGTCTTTTTTTTTTTTTTTAAGTTAAAAGATCAGCCTTGCCCTCCTGGGATAGGATCTACTTAGTAGTGATGTAGTATGCTTTTTGTATATTGTTGGATTTGACTTGCTAAAGTTTTGTGAAAATGATTGCATGTATAGTCATGAGGTCACCTACTCTAATTTTCCTGTAATATCTTTGTCTGCTCTTATTATCAGTGTAGTGCTGGACTCATGAAATGAGTTAGGAAGTGTTTCTCCTTTTTGGTTTACTCAATGATTGGTGTAGAATTGATATTATTTTTTCCCTAAATGTATGGTGGAATTCAGCAGTAACGTTCCTGGGAAAGTTTTTAACTACAAACTGAATTCTTTATATATCTGAGACTATTCAAGTCATTTTTTTCTTGAGTGAATTTTGGTAGTTTTCATCATGCAAGGGTTTTGTCCATTTTATTTAAATTGTCAAATTAATTTTTAATAAAGGTGTTTATAATGCTCCCTATGATCCTTTTAATATATGTAGAATTTATGGTGATTTCTCTCTGTCATGCTTAATATTACTAATTTGTGTCTTCTCTCTTTCCCTCTTTTTTACTGATTAGTCTGCCCAGAGGTTTATAGGTCTTCTCAAAGTACCAGATTTTAGTTTCATTGATATTTTCTATCATGTGTTTGTTTTCTTATACTTTAATACATACTCTGATCATTATTATTCCTTTCTTTGGCTTACACTGGGTTTTATGTCTTTTTTTTCTCAGTTTATTATAATGGAAGTTGAGGTCAGTGACTGAAACATTCTTTATTCTAACGTAGGTTATGTACAGTTCTGTAAAATTTCCCATAAGTTTACTTCCAGTTCAATTAACTTCTTAATTAACTTCTTTGACCCATGGGTTATTTGGAGATATGTTGTTTATATTTCAAATATTTGGTAATTTTTTTCAGAGCTCTTTCTATTTTTGACTTATTTAAGTTAATTTTTGCAGGAAAATGTGCATTGTATGAATTAATGTTTTTAACTTCGAGATTTAAAAAAATTTTAAATCTAAGACATTTTATATTCCAGACATAATTTAAGACATTTTATTTAAAGGGTTTATGTACATTTGAAAAAAAAAAGTGTATTCTACTGCTGAATAAGGAGTATTCCACAAATGTCAGTTAGGTCAAGTTGGTTCATAGCGTTGTTCAAATTGTGTGCATTCTTACTGATTCTCTATCTCCATATTCTATCAGTTATTGAGAGAGGGGTATTAAAATCTCCAACAATAAATTGTGACTTTTCTCCAGTACCTCTCAGTTTTTGTTTCATGTTTTTTGAAGTTCCATTGTTTGGAACATGGAAACTCAGGATTGTTACGTCCTCTTGATGAATTGACCTCTTTATTACTATGAAATAAACTTCCTTATCCTTTGTTGGATGCTGAATATTTCTGTATTTCTATAAATATTCTTGAATTTTGTTCTGGGGTACAGTTAAATGACTTGAAAACAGTTTGATCCTTTAGGTTCTTTGCTTTTCATATTTGTTAACTGAGAGCAAAGTTGCATTTTGTTTAGGGCTAACTATTCCCCCACCACTAAGGCACGGTTTTTGTGAGAACTCTGTCTCACACTCTGTAAATGATGGGTTTTCCAGTTTTGCTGGTGAGAACAGGCACTGCCCTCGGCCCTTTGTGAACACCAGACACTGTTATCATGAATCCTTTTTGGTGGTTCTCTTCTCAGATTCAGATAGCTTCCTCACATGCATGTGCTGTATTGAATACTCAAGCAGAATCCTTACCCATCCCCTGGGTTTTCTCTCTGTTCAGCCTTCTTCTCTCTGTCCTGAAAACTCTAGCTGCCTCAATCTCCTCAAGCTCTCAGCTCTGCCCCCTAAACTCAAGTCCACTGGGCTCTGCCTGGTTCCCTCTTCCTACTCCATGGTCTGGGAACATTCTCCAGGCAGTAAGCTGGGGCAGTCAAAACTCATCCCAGAGGGATGGTACGGGGAGGGAGGAAGAAGGAGGGTTCAGGATGGGGAACACATGTATACCTGTGGTGGATTCATGTTGATATATGGCAAAACCAATACAATATTGTAAAGTTAAAAAATGAAATAAAATAAATAAAATAATCAATCATTAAAAAAAAAAACCTTATCTCATCTCTTTACTATCTCTCAAGCATCACTCTCTTGATATCCAATGTCTTGAAAACTAGTCTTTCACTTTCTAAAAAAATGTTGGTTATTTCAGACAGGTTTAATCTAGCCCCTGCTATTCCATCTTGGCCAGAAGTGGAAGAATTATAAATACTTTTAGATTCAACTTAATTTTGCCAGCTTGCTTTCAGATAAAATCGGTTTTCTAGAATAAAAAAATTAAAAATATAGTAAAATGATTCTCTACAGGTTGTATTTTTTCATCAACTTTATTGATGAATAAGTCACATACAATAAAATGTACATATTTTAAGTGACCATTTTAATGAGTTTGACAGATGTACAGACCTGTTTGACCCATTTCAAAATGTAGATTATCTCTCTCATGCCATAAAATTCCTTTCAATAAGGTTTTAATTGCAGTTAGGAGACATCAGTTGAACCCTTGGCATTGCCCTTTAAGCTAAGAAAAGAAGCCCATCAAATGCTTGCCCCTCTTGCTTTGACTCTAGATCCTACCTTCTTAGATCTGTTGCCTTCTTAGCCCAGGTATACATACCCATATGTGATGTGCCACAGAATGAATTGTTGGATCATCGGACCTGGGTGATTTTGTAAGCAGTCAGAGTTCATGGATCAATGAGATGAGGAATTATTTTGGGAACTCAGTACTCCTCTTTGACATTCATGGGATGCTTTAGGCTATATACAGTTTCCATCTTGAACCCCTGAAAAACTTTATTTCTGAGATTTTTTAGGTCATTTGTTACACAGTATTATTGCCACAATAACTAATTGATACATGGTGCTTGATAAATATTGCTGGATTGCTTTCCAAAAATATTGTATTTATATTTATACTGTACCAAGCTTGCCAAACTGAACATTATTTTTATTTAACTTATTTAATTGAAATGTAATTGCTGTACATCACTGTATAAATTTAAGGTGTGCAGCATAATGTATTTCTGTTTTTAACTTCTAAAATTTTAATAAGCTTAGTCATATTTTTGTTATTGTCTTGTTTTTCAGAAACATTTCTAAACTTCCCAGGCACCTGTGAGCCATGCTGGCAAGAAGCATTAATGGGTCTCATTTCCCTTCTGGTGGGTGCACCAGAGGGAACCCTGCTTGGCAGCTGGTTGTAGAAGAAGCCAAAATTAAAGTTGACAGCAAATCATGAAACCGCTGGGATGGTGTCCTATTTAAAGAGATCACCTTGTTTCCAAACATTCATTTATTTCCTTTCTGACTCTTAATCCTCCATTTGCAATCTTGTATTTTCAGATTACTCGTATTTATCATGTGCTGGGCATGGTATAAGCCATATTAGGCATTGCACCCATAAGAAGCAAATTTGCTTCTGTGCCGTTGCAACCCTCTTGTTTCTAGTTGCTATTTGCCCCATTGTCAGCTGGCTCTGAATTCACATTCTGGCCCTGGGCACTGTGTTGCTCCCTGCATTTCTCCTAGCCTACTAAGAATTTGAGGGCTTTTACTCAAACACATCTCACCTAGCACATTGAAATACAGCAGCAGCAGCAAGTAAGTTTTCTGGTGAGTGAGTGAGGTGGGTGAGGGGGCAAGTGATCTTTTCTCATTTCTGGACTCAGGTCCTACATGTCAATCTGTTTTAATTGACAAGGATGACTATCTTTCTAGTTAAGGTTTTCCTTATATGCATTTTCTGTTCCTGTCTGTTGTCTACTTATCTATTGAGGTCTTGATTTTTAAATAAATCAATTTATATGCATTCTTTATGTAGCAGAGGTATTAAACCATTTCTGCAATGTTTGTTGCAAAATTCTTTCTCTGCCCAGTATTTGTTACCTTGGCTTTCACTATATAGAAGATATGTTTTCTGAGTGTAAAGTTTATACCCACAAATAAGAAGGGGCATATTTAAATGTGTGTACCTTTCTCTTATCTTTACATAGCCTATAATATGTTTTCTTAGGCAGTTTAAGTCTTCCTCTGGAATGCTCAGATTAGCAGCTGGGGATGTATTCAGAAGGATGGAGAAATTGGATCCTTCTGTGACAGGAATGGCTAATGACATTTTCTCTCTGATGAGGCTCGTGGGCCATTCTTCATTTATGCATTCTAAAATATTTATTGAGCATCTACTCTATGCCAGGCACCACCGCCTGGGACATTCTGGGCCTTGGCTTAATGGTCACTGAGATTTAATTGAGGTTTAATGAGATGGATGAACCATACACCATATCAATAAAGTTGAGTATTACCTTAATCGCATTCTTAAGAGTTATTAACTTCAGGGCCTATGGAGACAATTTTGAGTGAGCAAGAAAGATAAAGTCTCTGCTCTCCAGAGGGTCACAGAAGATTGAAGAAGGCAGACAAGTAAAAGACAATTACAGTGAACTGTGGTGGGAGCCGTGACGGAGGACATGGGGTGGGAGCTGGGGCTTTGCAAATATACAGCAAGGCACTTAGCTAAGATTTGAGGGACCAGGGGAAGCTTCTTGGAGATGATGTCCCAGTTGAGACCTGGAGAATGAGTAAGAATGACTCAGAAGAGGGTTGGACGTGAGAGTATGTTTGCAAAGGCAACAGCTCAAAGCAGTCCTGGAGATGAGAAAGGAAACGTGTGCCTTTGAGTAGCTAGGGTGCTGAAGACTGTCTCCTACAGATGGTGTTTGAGAATGGGTCATTGTTATTCCTTGAGGTATTTGACCCCATTTCTTGTTACTCCCTACCCCTTTGTAAAAGATGCTACCATTATCCCTTACCACTGCAAAGGGGGTTGGCTTGAAAATCAAGACACTTCAAGCTGTGAGAGAGTGAGGTAATTTTGGTGAGTTTAAGTTCCTACCCTGGATCTCTGTCTTTTGTCCTGTTAAATCAGGGCTAGAACAGAATTATGTTCCAGCAAAACATCCCGTGGCTGCCCCTACTGTGTTTGAGGTATGGGTGCTAAGTGGCCTCTGGTCCGCTCTTCTTTGTATTCATCATGTCTATGTCTAATGCTCAAGGGAGGCTCCAAATCCTGAGTGAGAACACGCTCAAGGAGCTAGAGTTCAGGAAGAGGTTGTTGTTTTTTTTATTTTCCCCCAAACCCAGTGAACCAAATCCACTGGCTGGAGTCAGAACAGTCTCTATGCCCAATTCCATCAAGCATTGCCCTGTGGGCTATCGGTTTCCTCAACAGGAGTCAGGCAGATGAGAAAGAGCTCCTGGGAGGTGGACAAGACTGCTTTGGGGATTCTCCAGGCAGTGCCTAGTATATTATGGGTCCTCAGTTAATATTCATTGAAGTTTCATTGAGGTTTGATGAGATGGATGAACCATACAATATGTCAATAAAGTTAAGTATTACCCTAACCACATTCTTAAAGTTATTAAAAATGTCAAGAGCAGGGTGATTTATTTGCTCATTCTATGGAAATATTGCAAAGACAGTATGTATAAAAACGTTCAGTGCTTAAATGATAATGATTTATCTTTCTGGCTCCATCTCAAACTTAGTGTCAGTGACTGTTTCTGATGTTGCTTGTCTCTTCTAGGTCTTTGGCCTTTCGACACCGTTTTTGGCTCTAAGAGGGATGGGAGATTGTAGGACAGGCTGGAGGTTCAGGGGCTGATGCAAATTCCTTCCCCAGCCGTCTCCCATCTGTGGATGATGCCAAGCAGCTGCCTCAGGGTGACCTTTCACATTTGACATCATGGCCCCTGAGTACATAATAGGCACTTCAGCAGGGGGATAACAAAGCTCTGGCCTGGATCCGACACCTGAAAAATGTGGTTCCTGCTCTGACAAAGCGTGTCTCCCTAGAGAATTATAAGCAATAGCAACTGTGGTAGTTCAGGAAGGAGTGAGAATCAGAGTTACTTGCTTTGGGAGAATGTGTTCACGTTGTATCACTTGCATTCGACTTGCAGCACAGCCTGCTGAAGAGTAAAGCTCCTGGCAGTGCCAGCTTTAGGATTTGTCATCCTGGGTCTCGGGCTTCCCTGGTGGCTCAGATGGTAAAGAATCTGCCTGCAATGCTGGAGACCTGGGTTTGATCCCTGGGTCGGGAAGATACCCTGGAGAAGGGAACAGCAACCCACTCCAGTGTTCTTGCCTGGAGAACTCCATTGACAGAGGAGCCTGGTAGACTACAGTCCATGGGATTGCAGAGTCGGATATGACTGAGCAACTTTCACTTGCTTCCTGGGTCTCAGCCATAACTTCTCCAGGGCTTGGAGAGACCCTGGAGCCTCAAGGTGGGTGATTGAACTTCTAAGATGGCACATTTCACAGGGCACGTCTGCACAAACAGCTTCACACAGCCACGTCCAAACACCCTGTACAGACACACGCTCGGTAAAAAATGATCTTGAGGCTTTGTATTAACTATGTGATTAAAAACCACGTGAAAAATGACAACAGTTAGAACAAAAATCAGCCTTGCAAGCTGCTGTGCTGCTCTGGCAAAGCCCCTATCCCCCACACCCTCTCCAGCTGCTCTCAGGTGCCCACCCTCTCAGGAGCGCCCCTCTTAGACATATTGCAGGGGTGGGGCTTTGTGTGAGAGAACCCCCTCCGAGCCTTCCTCCAGCCCTACATTCTTAGGACCATCCCAGCGGTCGGTACCGTTCTCAGCCTCTGGGGGGCACCAGAGCTTGCGCATAGCAAGGTGGATGCATCCCAAGACAAAAGAGGAGGATTTTGGCTGCCAGTCTGTCTGAACATTGTGTAAGGTCTGTCTTGAAGCAGAGGAGGCCATATACAGACCCGAATTGGGGTGCACACTGTTCTGGGTGTTGTGACACAACGGGGCTGGGGTCTGAGAGTGGTCCAAGCTCCGAGGTGATGGAAAGCCAGATTCTGGTGCCTTCTGAATCTGAATCCAGCCTGGGGGCCAGTGGCTGGGAGAAGAGGTGTCCCCGGAGTAAGACCTCGCAGGACAGGAGGCTTCCTTCACCCTTTCCCCATGCTGCCCTCTCGGGAGCCGCACTCATCCGAGAAACAAAAGATGCCAGAGACAGAAGGCAAGTGAGGCTGGTAGGGGGAAACGAAACGGCAAAGGGAAAGGAGCAGGAAGAGAGAAAGAGAACACGAGCTGGGGGCAAAATCAGAACAAGACGGAGGAAAGCTAATGTATGGTGATTGTTCTAACCAGTGTTATGGGTTTTGGAGCAAAACAATTTGTAGGAAGCAAACTTCCCAAATGTGAGTACTTAATAAAGAAGAAAACAGAAGGATTGATAATGGGAATTAGGCTAATGAATAAACAAGCTGCTTAAAAAATGGGCTCCTCTCGCAGTCCGTTATTTTTAACTTAGTGGCAATTTGCATACTAGTTAATTTGCATATATTAAATACTGTTCCCCTTCTCCTCCTTCCCACCTCCTCCACTTCAGAATAACATTTCATTACGGTGCTGCTGGGCCCGAGGACTCGGAGGCTCTGGAGAGTTTATTAATTTATCCAACACATGCTGTGTACATTTTTATCACTTGCCGCACAGTGGACCCAGTATCTTTGAAGTCATTAACAACACAAGGGGTGTTCTGCTCGAGGTATTCAAAGGAGAGTGAGAAAAGTCAGCCTGCAAAAATGTACCCCAAACCAGGAAGAGATCATGTTTGGTTTATGTTCTTTCTAGGAAGACAAAAATGAGCAATGGATGACTCTCTCATCTGCATAAGAGAACCTCTGTTTTGTTTAATTTTTTTGAATTTCGAAGTGAAATAGAACTGATTCCCAGTGGGGCACAGATGCCCAAAAGGAACTAGCCACACATGACATTTCTCCTTCTGCTGCTCATGAGGGAAGGCAGAGGAGACCATGGCTCTTTGGGAGCTCCCTTATTGCTGATGGGGATGATGAACCAGGAAGAGAGTCAGGCAGGCCCCCTCCTCTGAGCTCCCTGGACTCATCTCCTCTGCACTGCCCTCTCCCAGGGAGCCCTCCCTCTGCTGCCCCTTCCCTTCCTGGCTTCTAACTGCTGAGAACTTCTTGCTTGAGCTTCTGGTGGCTTAGTTAGTTGCTCTGTAGAGGATCCTGGCATCACCCATGGGACCAGAAGAAAGCTACCATGCCTACAAGGGAACTTTTAGAAACTGTCTGGATCCAACCCACTTGGATTAACCCTGTTGTCATTTTCCAATGTCATCCTATCAGTTTGGCTATTAGACCCCCTTTCTATTGTCCCAGTTACTTAAGCTGAAGAGAAGCCTGTGTATTTGCTGAGAGCTTGTAGAGTTTTCCCCAGGTGCTGATGCAAATTTAAATTAAAATAACTAATTTATTCAGTCATTCACTCATCAATTATTTACTGTCTACTATGTGCCAGACATTCTAGGCACCAGAGATGTGGAACTTACATTCTAGTGGGCAGAGACAGACAATAAACATATAAATGATAACTAAATGATACTACCCAGGTTATAAACACTAAAGGGAAGAATAGGGAGAATGATGGGGTAGCAAGTGGCATGAGGAAGGCACATGACCTAGGCTCATTAGGGATGCTGATCTTTGAGCTATGACTAGAGGGAGGCAGGATTCATTCAAGGTCTCGTGGCCATCTCAGTGCTTGGCTTGGCCCTAGATGAGTTTTTGGCCTAGTGACTTTGCACTTGGCTAAAATAATCTGCCCATCCCAATGTTCTTATTACCACTTGGTCCCACGGTGTGGCTTGCAGTTCTAGGCTTGGTGAAGCAGCAGCCTTGAAAGTTCACACCATTCAGGTGACCTGTGGTGTAGGTTCAGATCCTGTCTCCAGGAACTAACTTCTTTGGAGGAAACAGCGATGAAACACCTCAGGCACTCTGGGTTTGAATCTCACTAGGTTTGTGACTTCGCGTAAGTAACCTAACCTCCTTGCACTGTACTTTCCCAATCTGCAAAGTGGGTACAATAAACGTAAAAGGCCTGGTATGAAGTTTCAATAAATGTTGCCAAGCTTTATTGTGCTCAAAATACAGACTTTCTTCACTCCGTTACTGCAGAGGATAAGGATTAGTCCATGAATGGAGTGTGGAGGCTTTTTATGTGAGGCACTAAATGTATAGGGAGTAGAAAATCATCCCAGAGTAGTTTCTGTATGGAAACTACAAGCTATATAAGTCCTGTACAGCTTGTAGTTTCTAAGTTCCCCGTGGCTTGAGTCAAGAAATCAGGCAACCTTGGGTTTGAAATCCAGCTCCACTATCTTACTAACAATATTTTCCCTAAGCAAGTTACTTAATCTGATTATGACTCCTTTTGCTCATTTATAATATGGGGATAATAATAATGTATACTTATAGGGCCATTATAAGGATTAATGAGACAATGCCTATAAAGTGTGTAACACATAAAACGTTAACTGATATATTTAATATTATTTCACTGACCTGGTCTGTGGCAGTAAGTAGTTTGATCCTCTTGATTAACAAGATATTGTTACATTCTTCACATATTTTACTGACTGGGTATTTTGGGGGCCAAATTATTCTCAAACTGACTGCCCCACTGCTACTTCAGTGCAATTTTCTCCATCACCAAAGCCTTTACCCCAGTCAAAGTCACCATCATGTCTCCCTGGAAAACTGTGATGACCCTTAGTCCTGCCCTCCTCGAAGCCCTTCATCACATGGCAGAGGATCTGTGGAATACACATGAGCTATCAGCTGGTTTCCATTCACCCTGAAAATAAAATTCAGATTCCTTACCTGGGTCTGTGAGGCTTTAATTGACCTGTCCCTTGCTTCTTTCTCTAATCTTAGCTGCCTTCACTTTCCTCCATGTCTGCTATACTTCATCCACACTGGCCTTCCCTCTGTTCCTAAACGTGCCAAGCTCATTCCTGTCTTAATGTCTTTGGGCATGTCATTTCTTCTGCCTGAAATTCCCTTCTGTCTGTGCTTTACTTGGCTGGTATAACAGTGAGGGATTTCATTTGACCCTGAGTAACAGAAAATCGATGCTTTTGAACTGTGGTGTTGGAGAAGACTCTTGAGAGTCCCTTGGACTGCAAGGAGATCCAACCAGTCCATTCTAAATGAGGTCAGTCCTGGGTGTTCTTTGGAAGGAATGATGCTAAAGCTGAAACTCCAGTACTTTGGCCACCTCATGTGAAGAGCTGACTCATTGGAAAAGACTTTGATGCTGGGAGGGATTGGGGGCAGGAGGAGAAGGGGACGACAGAGGATGAGATGGCTGGATGGCATCACCAACTCGATGGACGTGAGTCTGAGTGAACTCTGGGAGTTGGTGATGGACAGGGAGGCCTGGCGTGCTGTGGTTCATGGGGTAGCAAAGAGTCAGACACAACTGAGTGACTGAACTGAACTGAACAGAAAATTCTGATATAGTGACTTCAGTATATATAAGGGTTTTTTTGTTTGTTTGTTTGTTTTGTTATTTAATTAGAAGTCTGGAAAAAGGTAGCATTGGTCATGGCTCAAAAACATCATGGACGAGTTTCCTGAGATTTTCTGTTTTGGCTTTTTCCTCGTGGTTGCAATATAGTTGCCATAGCACCAGGCACCCTATCTGTATTACAGATAAGAAGAAGGAGCTGAAGGAAGCAAAAAAGGCAGTATTTACATTAGAGGAGAAACACTCTCCTCTAAGTCCCAGCCAGTATCTCATCGGTCAGAACACTGTCACTTTGGCTACCCTTTGCTACCAAGAAGGCTGGGACAGGTGTTTTAGCTAGTTGCCCTGTGCTGTGGCCCTCTGTAAAGCTGAGGCTGGATACTTTTAGATGGGTTCATTGTGACCCTAAACAACCAGGAAGCAGTGAGAAACTGTTGGGTAGGCAACCAGTGGTGCCCGTCACAGCTGGCCTCTAACAATTTTAGGTCTGACCTGACCTAGTTTCTTTTCAAAAAGGCATTCTCTGAACTTCTTATCTAAGTATCACCTCTCTGCCACCATTATTTTATGTCATAAGCCCCTCCTGTTTGCTTCACAACACTTTTTATGATGTAATTGTTTAATTCTTTGTTTACTTGTTTTTCATATATCTCACCATAAGGGCAGGGAGCCTTTCTTCTTATCTAGCCACTGAACTCCTTGCATCCAACTCAGAGTTGAGCATGTAATTGTTTCTTAAGAAATTATTCACCCAGTGAATGAGTGAAAGTGTTAGTCACTCAGCGAATGAATGAATCAGCTTGTAAATGAATATAGGATACCTCTAGGATGTTGGAAAAGTTCTCTGTTCCTTTCCTAGGCTTCCCTAATCAAGGGGATCAGACCCAAAGCAATTGCTAAATAGAAGGGAACACAGTCAGCTAATGTTAATAGTGACTTTGTCAAATTAACAAATGACTGAATGTCCAGAAGATAAATCGCTGGGTTCTTATTCTCACATGTTATCACCAGCACTCAGCTCTCATCGGTTATTTCCACAGATGCAGACGAATTGAGTGCAGCAAGTTGTAGAGATATTCCGAGTAATGTAGGGGATGTTGAGTCTAAACTCAGAGCTGTCCTTTGAGACTATTAACTGTTTCAATTCCCAGCACTTGGGGTGGGAACATTCTACACAATGACTGTGTTTTTTCTTCTCTTTAAAAAACCAAACTAAAGCACAATAAATCACTTACTTTGTGTTATATATATTAACTAATCAAATCCTCAAACCAATCCAAAGAAAGATGCTGCAGCCCAGGGAAGTTCGTGGTTAGGGAGAAGTGATGGTACCTGGGTTAACAGTTGATGGAGCAGACAGGCTCCAAAACCTGTACTGTCAGCCAATATTATACTACAATGCTTACTGTTTTAATTTAATGCAAGATTTATTTGGGGAAAATTGGTATTATCAAATGAAAGCCCATATTTTAGTATACCTATGACCCTTCTATAAATGTCAGTGATTGGGCAAAAGTTAAAAAAAAAAAATGACTTTTTGGTGTATCACAGCAAGAGACAAGTGGCCCACTGGACCACAGGGAATGGGGATGGTTCTGCAGGAGTCTATACCCACGCCTCCATCCTCTTCCAGCCCTTGTATCTGTAATTGGAGCGCTATCACCCTGAATCTAATTTCAGGGCCAGCTTCCCTGCATTGCTCTAATCTGTTTTTTCTAAAGAAATGTTAATGTTGCTAATCAAAACCATGTGGAGCGACTTTTTTTTTTTCCTTACTGTTGCTAAAAGCAAACATTTTGGAAGAATGAAATTCTACATTAATTTAAGAATGGGTGCAGGGCATAAGCCTGGTAGATTCCAATTTCTCAAATCAGAAGAGCCCTCCAGTGAGGACTAGAACAGGCTGTAGAGTTCTGCAGATCTGAAATCAGATCTTGACACTGCAGCTTGCTGGCTATGTTGCCTGAGTAGGTCATGTAAGCCTCTCAATCTCAGTTTCATCCCATTTAAAAAGAATTAATAGACCTAAGTAGATCTCACTAATCGTGAGGAATGCTTGTGATAATGTGTGTCAAGAACCCTGTTTCAGGGACAGTCACAGGGTGGGGTTCAACTGGGACTGACACTTTCACCTCCTCTTTCAGACACCATCTGGTTCACTCGCTGCCCCTCTCTGATAAATCTTTACAAAGGAGGCTCCAGTTTCAGAATAGCTTCAGGTAGGAGATTTGCTGAGCACTCTTGGTCACCCAGCCCACTGTCATTAGCATCCCTAATTTTCTAGCTTTCACTAAAGCACTAAGCTCAATGGGGAGCCTCACAGCTGAATGAACAGGCAATGCTGGGCCAGGGAGCCAAGACAGCCAGAGAGAAACCGAAAAGGTTGGTTAAGAAGACCCTTGAGAAAAACAGGAGATACTGAAACCACTCAGCCTGAAACCTTCAGGCCTGGCTTAAAGGATTTATTAACAGTCCTAGGGCTGTGTGTTTAGTGCAGGCACTGGTCAGGGGCCAGAAGGGGCAAGGATGAGTGGACCAACCATAAATATAACCCTCAGTGCAAGAGAGAGCTGGTCAGCCCCACTGCCACTGTGCTAATGGGCCACCCTCGGGGGAAGCCTGGTGTCCTCGCTGTGTCTTGACTCAGAGCACTCAGATCCCAGAAACCTGCCCATGTGACAGCTTCTCTCAATTGTGGGCCTGTCTCATCCTTGGTTCTGTGCTTCTTTGAGTCAGGTAGCCTTATCTGGAAAACTACAATTCTTAGAGTCCTCCTCTTAAAGTTGAACAAAAATCTGCTTCCTTTTAACTTCCCACTGCCTCCCACCCTACAGTTTACATGGTAATAATATTCTTCTTTCCAAGAGGTAATCTTTCAGATATTCAAAGACAGTCTTCATCAGGCTAAACAGCTCTATGCCTTCATTTGTGATTCTGTTAACATGGATTCCAGCTGCTTTTCCACAGTATTCTTCTGACCTGCACATCTTAGGGCCACGGGGAGAGGTAGGCTGTACCTTGAAAACTACTCTCTAAGCTCCTGTTAGCCTCCTGGGCCAGAGCTCCCCAAGACCAATTGAAGCTGAGCCTGCATCTGAATTCAATCCCAAGGTCTTTGCTTTGTGAGTTACTATCTAGGCACATCCCTCCATCCTCTATTTGTATACTTTCCTCTTTGAATAAAACCCCAAGGCTTTTGAAGTAGTTGAAATATCATCTCATTGGAATTGAACCAATATATTGGCCTGTCAAGACAGTTTTTGGCTTGTTGATCCTGCCACTCCACCCCTCAGCTCCTCCTGTCAGCCTTAAGCCATGCAGATGTCCCCTAGGCAGGCTCTAGGGGACAAAAATTCAATAACACTTGCTAAAAATTTTGGACTGGAAAAGGCAGGGGGTCAACATTCTTCATCATATCATCCAGGCCATTCTGTAGGATCACATCACCCATTAATCATCATCTCAGAATTCATTCAACCAGTTATAAATCCACTGAATGGTATTATCATGAGGTCCATATCTCTGTAATTTGTTCACAACAATATTATAGGAAACTCTAATATTATGGGAAAAGAAATTGCTAAAATCAATAGGCACTCTATCTACTGCATCTCTTTAATTCTCTATTATGGTTGTCCCACCAACAAGTCTGTCTAACATGGCTAGCTCTGAGTCTAAGTCAGTCTCAGTAATGAGTAGGCTCCCCCTTCTAAGAGTTCACATTCCTTCTATTATGCAGTCTGCCCAAGGGTCTGATTGGGACCATCTTACTGTCTTAAAAATCAAGGCTTGGGACCCTTCCAAAGGATATTAAACAGATGGGAAAGGGACTAAGGAGACTGAGATTAAACTTTGTACAAATAATTTCAATTAGGTAATAAGAATAGGTGGCTCAGATGATAAAGAATATGCCTGCAGTAAGGGAGACTTGGGTTCAGTCCCTGGGTCTGGAAGATCCCCTGAGAAGGAAATGGCAACCCATTCCAGTATTCCTGCCTGGAGAATTCCATGGACAGAGGAGCCTGATGGGCTACAATCCATGGGATCACAAAGAGTTGAACATGACTGAGTGACTAACACTTTCAGGTATTTAGAATAGTTCCAGACATTGTGCTGAAATTCTAAGCAATGGCTATGATGTCATTTACTCAAATTATTAATAAATCGACTATCCATGTGATTATTTTCCTTTGTAGACCTAGAGGCAAAGGCATGGATGAGGTCATGAACAGCAAGGGGACTGCTGCTGTGAAGGAGTCAAAGCCAAGCTTATGCTTCTGGCTCTGCTATTACCCACTAGCTTTGTTGATATGTTATTTTGGGATAGTCTTTTCTCTCATAGGCCCTATTGCCTGGGTTTCAAAGGGGGGTGGGAATACTTTCCATCCCTGTCTCATGGAGTTATTATGAAAACTCAGATGAAATGCAGCATCACCAAGAGGAAGTAGTTATTATTAAGGCTTCTGGAGGAGTTTGTGTCTCCAAGTAGGATCCATGGCTGTCAGATCCATGATTGCAGCTGTAAATACTGTGGGATGTGGAAGCACATTGTTTGGAGTTGATCATATTCTCTAATTGGGTGTCACCTTTCATGAGCCAAGCAGCTGCCAAAACTGATTGCCTCTGATTTAGATTCTTGGAACTGATCAGCATACTGTTTTTATTAACAACTATCTGAGGTTCAAGAAGTCTTCTGAGTGGCACTACTTGAGATATAACAGCTGGCTAGGGGGCTGTATTGTGGTACATTCAAAGGGGATTTATGTGCTATTCCCTTCTGATGAGCAAATGTGGTAACAAGCTTGAAAAAGGGGCTCAGTGATTCCCCACTGCCTTTGGTACTCAGTAAGTAATTTTCATATTTCAATACAGAAAATGCATCTTCGGTTCTTTTTTGACCAATCTGCCTCTTGTCATAAACTAAATGAGGTACATAGAGCCAAGGAACAGAGTGGACACAGGATTCAACATTGCCTCAATAGTAAGATGTCTATTCAGGACACTCTTGTCTACACATCCATTTTTCCATCCATTCATTCATCCATCCATCCACGCATCCGTCCATCCATCCATTCACTCATCTATCCAACAAATATTCAGCATGTATTTATTATGTACAAGGCACTGAATGAGACTTAAATTATGCCCTCAAGTAGTTTATAGTGTAGTATATGAAATAAATTGTATACAGTTCATATTTTAAAATGTTATTACAAGATTAGAGAGAGATTACTTCTACTTAGATGGAGCTGGGGAAGCATTTGAGCTGAACCAAGAAAGTTGGCTACGATTTAGGTAAGTGGGGATGGGAGATAGATATGGTTTTTCCAGGTAGAGGGGATGACCAGTGGCAAAGACCTGAAGGAAGTGAACTGTGGACACTGCCTGGGAAATTCTGTTCCGTACTGGGCTTTGTAGGAAAGTAATGGGAGGTAAGCTGGAAAGGCAGCCTGAAATAGCTGGTGAGGGGCTTAGAATCCCAGGCTGAGAAGTCTGAACTTCATTCAAAGGGAAATGGGGGCCATTGAAGATTTAGTAAAGGTGACCAGAACTGTTTCAGAAAGATCACCCTTTGACCATTGTGAAAAGTTGTAAGGAACATGTAAAAGCCTTGCCTCTGAGTCTTGCTTTCTGATTTTCATGCGGCCATCACTGCTGCCAGTGGCAGGGAAGAAGGTGGCTCTATTTAACCCTGAAGGGAGAAGCTGGATGCAGTAGATCTGTGTGTTCCAGTCACTCACTGGCTTTGGCTGCTGAAGGTTTACCTCTGCATCCTTCTCTGGGAATTGCTTTCTCCCTCAAGGTTAGTGTCCCTCCTTCTGTGACTGGTTGATACAGGAGCTACAAAGGCCTGAGACCTGCCTCAATATGAAAAAGAATTCTGAAGGCCCCTGTAAGATCATCTGAGGCCTCTTTGTTCCTGGTGCACACTCGCACAGAATTCCTACACATGCATCTCCATCTCAGAGTCTGTTTGCAGAATCTGGGCTGAAGGCAATGGGTCCTCCTTCTCCCCAGCTCCATCTGCTTTGACCTGTCCAGTGGATGGCTTGTTTCAGGCACATGGCATCTATTCCTAATAGGGGGGCTGGAAGTGGGCAGTGCTCCTCCAATTCCAGAGATTCCCTCTGTGAATGCAGGGTTTTGTCTAGGTTCTGAGGGACTCTGGCCTTCGCAGACTATGGTCTCAAGATGTCCTCAATGGGATGTTTAATGGGGGTGGTCCTTGCAAAAGTGGAGGTCAAACCAGCACTGAATATCCAGAGGTTAGAATTGTAGAAAGTGCCCAAATGTATTTGATTATAAGACCCTCTTTCTTTAAAAAAAAAAAAAAAGAAGAAAGAAAAACCATATCAGGGATAAAGGAACTGTTGCTCTGTTCCTTTGAGGAGTTGTTTGGGGCTGAAATAGTCATTAATGAAGGATGAGGCCAAGATCTGCTTGAGATGATGGTTTTAGAACAGAGGCTGATAACTCAGGTGACTCAGCATACATTCAACATAAATAATGAGACAACCAGGTGGGGACTGTGGAGACCTGGAAATCAGACATATGACCATCAGAAGGGGGCTGCTGCCTCACGGCCCAGATAATACTGTTGGCACATGGGAGCACTGGGCCTTGTGGCCAGGCCTCAGATTTTGCAAGAGAAGCCAGATATTTGCATTTTTAAATCTCCTGAGTTTTAATTCACATTTTAGAAAACATTGTGTTTGTGGATCAAGATAGATATGTGAGCCAGATGTGGCCCAAGGGCTGTGGTTGTCTGCCTGTTTTAATCCACTGATGTGCTGCAGAGAGTACCAGAGACAAAAAAAGAAAAAAGTGAGCACAATCGTATGCTCTTCTCTAGAGGGGTCTCTATCTGGGAACAGCCTACTGGGGGCCAGGGTGGGCTAGAGAAATGGAGGGAGGGCTGCTGCAACTTTGTGTGAGCGGGGCTAGGAGCAGACAGCTGAGAACACACTTCTGAGTGCATATTGGCCTCTCGCCTTCATGGAGACTGGGGAAATCTGCAGGTTTTAAAAAAATCTTATTTGCAAATTTACTTATTCCTTAAATTCCTTCTTAAAACATTACTTTCTGTTATTTAATCTTCACAAAATCCTTCAAGGATTCCCAGTTGTACACAAGGTAACCATTGGCATTATGTCTTTCTGTATTAAGACTACACATGCAGTTTATTCATTCAAAATAAAGGTGTGAATTCCTTTATTTGACACATAAATGAATAATCATCCAATAATTATTGAATGCTGTATTGCACAGGCCACTGTATGAAATGCTCTGGGAACAAGTGAGTAAGATACAGCCTCTGCCCTGCGGGGACTCAGGTGCCAGCACAGCAAGATAGAATGATGGTGACAGTGACAAGTCTCATTTACTGACTACCTACTAAGTGCCTGGTGGGATTCTTAATATTATTCCTAAATGATAGTTGAAGTTATTTAATCCTCATACCAGTTTGCCAAAGAAGAAACACTTTCCTAACCTAACTCCACCAGTTGCCCTCAAGAGGGACTCCGAGCACCTCACAGCTCCAGTGGAAAGCATAGGAGAGGAAGATGGATGCTGGGCTCTGAAGATATGCCTGCGACACAGGTGGAGAGAGGTGCACAGGGAGAAAGGTCAGACAAAGGCAGGAAGAAAAGACTCAGGACTGGAGAGGTCCAGGTGGGTCCTGGAACCACAGGGAGCAAGTGGAAGCAGCAGCAGCCAGCTGGACAGCTCCTGGGGCAACAGAGCTGACTGCACTGGAGCTGGTCAGAATAGACCCAGTCAGGAAAGAAGAAACCAAAGGATACCCAAAATTTCATTCTCCTAATAGACGCAAAGCCACTCATTCTCCTTAAGAAGGGAAAAAGGTGAATCACAATGAAATGCTATGTTTTCCATCTCATATTAAAACACATTCAAAAACTTTAAATACTAAACACTACTTTGTGTTGGTCAGGGCTCTCCTTTTTTACAACATTGATGGGAGAGTCAATTGGAAAAGTATTTTTGACTGTGGTTTAGCTATAGGTGTGTATCTATTTTTTAAAATATTTATTCATTTATTTGGCTCCACTGGATCTTAGTTGAGACACTCAGGATCTTAGATCTTTGTTGCAACATGCAAACTCTTAGTTGTGACATGTGGGATCTTGTTACCTGACCAGGGATTGAACTCAGGCCCCTGGCAATGAGAGTTCTGAGTCTTAACCACTGGACTACCAGGGAAGTCCCAATATATTTTTAAATGCACATACATTTTGGCCCAGAAAAATCCCTTAGGATACACTAATAATTTACTTACTTGACTCTGCAGTGGCGAAGATCACATCTAATTTTCTGTCTCTAAAAATGCCACACCCTAACATATATGTATGTGCAAGAATGCATTTTTACAGGTGTTCATATAGAATACATGCACATATGTGTGTATATGTGTGTGTGTGTGTGTGTGTGTGCTGCGTGCTAAGTTGCTTTAGTCGTCTCCAACTCTGTGCAACCCTATGGACTGTAGTCCACCAGCCTCCTCTGTTTGTAGGATTCTACATGTAACAATATTGGAATTGGTTGCTGTGCCCTTCTCCAGGGGATCTTCCTGACCCAGGGATCAAACCTGCATCTCTTACATCTCCTGCACTGGCAGGCAGGTTCTTTGTCACTGAGGCCACCTGGGAAGCCTATGTGTATGGGGCTTTTTTGGTGGCTCAGTTGGTAAAGAATCTGCCTGTGATACAGGAGACCTGGGTTCAATCCCTGAGTCGGAAAGATCCCCTGGAGATGGGAATGACTACCTACTCCAGTATTCCTGTCTGGAGGATCCCATGGACAGAGGAGCCTGGTGAGCTAAAGTTCATAGGGGCACAAAATGCTGGATGTGACTGAGCGTCTAACATACACACACACATACCCACATATACATATGAGCATGAATCCTGTATAAACACCTTCACAAATGCATTCCTGCACATACACATATGTTAGGGTGTGTGAAACACAAAATTAGAAATTTTTAGAAACAGAAAATTAGAAATGATCTTCACCACTAAAGAGTCAGGTAGGTAAATTATTATAATGCAAACTATGGGAATATTGAAAATAAAACCCCAATTCTTTCCATGGCCTACAAGGCCTGTCATGATCTTGCCACTTCGTTCCTCTTCAACCTCATTCCCACATCTCTTTCCCTCTCAACTCAAGTTCTCAAGTTGTGTGAGGCTTCTTGGCTATTCCTCGTTCAGACCAAGGCTTTGCTCTTACTGTTCTTCTTCTTGGATGGTTCTTTCCCCAGACAATCACATAACTCACTCCCTCACTTCATTTATTCCTCTGCTCGAATATCAACCTGTAGTAGGCAGTTTCTAGGATGGACCCAGTGATCCCTCCTTCTGGAATTTCCATGCTGTGTGATCCCCTCCCTTTAAGTGTTGGCTGAGCCTGGTGACTCACTATTAATGAAGACAGTGTAACAAAGATGAAGGGGTGTCCCTTCTGAGATGAGATAAAATACTGTGATTTCCAAACTTGCTGGATTGTTCTCTCTCTCTCTCAGTTTTTCTCTCTGACTCTTCTCTCTTGCTTTCTGTGGTGAAGCCAGCTGCCATGTTGTGAGCTGTCCTATGGAGAGGCCCACATAATGAGGAACTGAAGGAAATTTTCAGCAAACAACCAATAAGGAGCTGAAGTCCTCAGAGAATGGCCTGTGAGAAACTAATTCTTGTTAACAACCTTGTGAGTTTGGAAGTGGATCCTTCCCCAGTTGAGCCTTCAGATGATGACAGCCCTGACTGATACCTTGACCATAGCCTGTGAGAGACACTGAAGCAGAGAATGCAGTTAAGCCACTCTGGCCTCCTGTCTTATAGAATCTGTGAGTTAATAAATATTGTTTAAACTATTAAGTTTTGGGAAATTTTGTTACACAGCTAAAGCTAACTGATACAGACCACTTGGAAAAGTCTTCCAAGATGAAACGAAATGGCAACCTACTCCAGTACTCTTGCCTGGAAAATCCCATGGACGGAGGAGCATAGTAGTCTACAGTCCATGGGGTCACAAAGAGTCGGACACGACGGAGCGACTTCACTTCACTTCAAACAACAACAGTGTCCTTTGTTGTGCAGTGTTACCTTAACTTGCTTTGTTTTTCTTTATTGCATTTATCCCTTGGATAGTTTACATGTTACTTATATATTTGTAGATATATTGCCTCACTACTAGAGCCAGACATCCTGGAATGTGAAGTCAAGTGGGTCTTAGAAAGCATCACTATGAACAAAGCTAGTGGAGGTGATGGAATTCCAGTTGAGCTATTTCAAATCCTGAAAGATGATGCTGTGAAAGTGCTGCACTCAATTGGCCAGCAAATTTGGAAAACTCAGCAGTGGCCACAGGACTGGAAAAAGTCAGCTTTCATTCCAATCCCAAAGAAAGGCAATGCCAAAGAATGCTCAAACTACCTCACAATTGCACTCGTCTCACACGCTAGTAAAGTAATGCTCAAAATTCTCCAAGCCAGGCTTCAGCAATACGTGAACTGTGAATTTCCAGATGTTCAAGCTGGTTTTAGAAAAGGCAGGGGAACCAGAGATCAAATTGCCAACATCCTCTGGATCATGGAAAAAGCAAGAGAGTTCCAGAAAAAACATCTATTTCTGCTTTATTGACTATGCCAAAGCCTTTGACTATGTGGATCACAATAAACTGGAAAATTCTTCAAGAGATGGGAATACCAGACCACCTGACCTGCCTCTTGAGAAACCTATATGCAGGTCAGGAAGCAATAGTTAGAACTGGACATGGAACAACAGACTGGTTCCAAACAGGAAAAGGAGTACGTCAAGGCTGCATATTGTCACCCTGCTTATTTAACTTATATGCAGAATGTATCATGAGAAACGCTGGGCTGGAAGAAGCACAAGCTGGAATCAAGACTGCGGGAGAAATACCAATAACTTCAGATATGCAGATGACACCACCCTTATGGCAGAAAGTGAAGAGGAACTAAAGAGCCTCTTGATGAAAGTGAAAGAGGAGAGTGAAAAAGTTAGCTTAAAGCTCAACATTCAGAAAACGAAGATCATGGCATCTGGTCCCATCACTTCATGGGAAATAGATGGGGAAACAGTGGAAACAGTGTCAGACTTTATTTTTTTGGGCTCCAAAATCACCGCAGATGGTGATTGCAGCCATGAAATTAAAAGACGCTTACTCATGGGAAGGATAGTTATGATCAACCTAGATAGCATATTGAAAAGCAGAGACATTACTGTGCCAACAAAGGTTCATCTAGTCAAGGCTATGGTTTTTCCTGTGGCCATGTATGGATGTGAGAGTTGGACTGTGAAGAAGGCTGAGCACCGAAGAATTGATGCTTTTGAACTGTGGTGTTGGAGAAGACTCTTGAGAGTCCCTTGGACTGCAAGGAGATCCAACCAGTACATCCTAAAGGAGATCAGTCTTGGGTGTTCATTGGAAGGACTGATGCTGAAGCTGAAACTCCAATACTTTGGCCACCTCATGTGAAGAGTTGACTCATTGGAAAAGACCCTGATGCTGGAAGGGATTGGGGACAAGAGGAAAAGGGGAAGACAGAGGATGAGTTGGCTGGATGGCAGCACCGACTCAATGGACATGAGTTTGGGTAAACTCCAGGAGTTGGTGATGGACAGGGAGGCCTGGCTTGCTGCTATTCATAGGGTCGCGAAAGTCGGACACGACTGAGCAACTGAACTGAACTGAGGGTGTAAAATCTCATGAGGGCAAAATCTTTGTTTTGTTTACAGTTGTGGTCAGTAGTGCCTACAACACTGCCCCACATGAATTGTCCTCTTATGTTCAGTATTCAGCATTAGTGGCTGAATGAATAATGCAACCCTAAAGAGAATGAGCTAGTCATGCACATCCAGACATGGGGAAAGCTTCCAAAGTGTAAATTGTTGAGGAGATTGGGAAGTGGCGAATTATAAGGCAAGCTACTTACAGTGCTAACCCCCTTTCATATCTAAAAGTGTTTATATCCATTGAAAAACATCTGAAAAAACCCATATCAAAGTACTAATAGTTATGATTTTCTCTGAAAGAGAAGGTTACAAGGCTACACTGTCTTCTTAAATATTTATATAATTTTAAAATGTTTTACAGTGATTATTTGCTATCACAAAAATGAAGGCATTTGGTATAGTTTGTAAGGCCAACCAGCGACTTGCTTTGTGGTGTTCTTGTGTAGTCTCTGGGGACGCCTGGGGAGTGAGTCCACTGCTGCTCTGGACAGAGCAGCCTTAGAGTTCTTCCTCAGGGGGAACGAAAACCCCTCTCCCTGCACCTCCCCCAGTTAGACTGCAGCCTCTGGGCAGTGCCCAGGAAGAGCTCTTCTCTCTTCCACATGACAGACTGTCAGAAATCTAGCAGGTTTTCTGCGAACATTTCTTGGCAATAATTACAGAATAGGAAATGGGAGGTTGAAAAGAAAGAATAAGACAGTGCAGTAAAAATAACTGTTTTTGCACTTTAGCCTTGAGGGGATCAAGGCCTCTGAGGAGCTGGTGGATGGAGCAGAGGGCTCTCATCCTCTGTTCTGCTTGGGGGTATAGTTCCCATGGGAGTGCTAAAACTGGGTTTTGGAAAAGAGACACGGGCTGGTTTCTCCTTGCCTATGGTGAGTGTGTCTGTGCAGGAAGGTACCCAGAGTTGCTCCATCTAAAGCTTCAGGATTCCCTGTAGACTCAGCCAGTGTGGCAGGGGGAGGTGGGAGGCAGCCTTGACATCACATCATACCACACTTAACTTGGCCTGGGTACAGTTTTTCACCAACCACTACGCAATCAACTCTCCACCATACCCGCTGTATCCCAGGTCCTAAGGTTATTGTGTGCAGTGGCTGGGATAGAACTTGAACGTCTGAGAACAGGGACTCAGGTCCTCTGTGGTAAGCTCAGTGCCTGGTACAGTGATGGCCAAGTAGGTGCTCCAGTGGTGTGGTTGACTGAATGAATGGCCACATGCACTTTTGTGTATGTCCTTCCCAAAGTGTGCTCAGGGACCATCTGACCACTAGATACAGAGCAGGAATGTGGATGCCTTCTTTGTACATTATATACTTCCATGAATCTGACCAAAAATGACATTTTTTTGGCAGCCGAATTAAGCAGTTATATAACTTAATTCTCTTGTTCCTCCAACTTTTTCTCCTTATTTTAAAGAAGATATTATATATTCTTTCTTTAAATGTTGCTTTAATTATGAAATACTTTAAATGTACACTACTCCACATATCTCAAACAGCAAATGCTCATGAACCTCTCTCTTAAATTTAACTAATATTCTGTCATAGTTACTCTGCTTTTTGAGAAGTAAAATACAAGATAAAATTGTAGCCTACTTTTTCATTCTTTGCTCTTCATCTCTTTACCCAAAAGATAAGTATTATTATTATTTTGAAGTTGGCATGTACCCTTACCATCCGTTTTTTAATTTTAATATATATATATATATATATATATCTCCATAGGAATAAAATGTCATATAAATTGTATCACATTATTTTGTCTGATGATTCTATAACTCAGAATTGTGTATTCAACATTGACTCATTGAAACTTAATTTAATCTTTTTAATTACTGGATTCTATGAGTATGACATAGTTTGCCTACTTATCTCTAGTGATATTGGACATCTTTTCGTGCATCTATTTGCCATTCAGATTTTCTTGTTTACCAAATACCTGTTCTTATACTGAGATAGATTATAAAAATAATGAAAATTTCCCACCTTGAATCCACACCCTTGGGTAGTTCTTATCAGATTGCCTCTGGGTTTAGACATGTGACTTGCTTTGGGCAATGAAATAAGAAAATGTGAGGCTTGAGATCCAACAGACTTGAAAAGTGCATGTGCATTGTGTATGTGTGTGTTAGTTACTCAGTCATGTCCGAGTCTTTGCAACTCCATGGACTGTAGCCCGCCAGCCTCCTCTGTCCATGGAATTCTCCAGGCAAGAATTCTGGAGTGGGTTGCCATTTCCTAATGTGTGTGCATTAGTGCTTGCTTTTTCTGGCTGCTCTTGGGAACACTGAAGCTACTATCATATGAAAGAGCCCAGACTAGCCTGCTGAGTGATGAGAACCTTGCAACCCAGTAACCTCCATGCCTCCTGCCAACTGCTAAACATAAGAGTGAGGCAATGAATCATGAGCTGAATGCAAACGTGAGCAGGAGCCCAGCTCATGCCTTGAGGAGGAGGAGAGCCATTCCCACTGTGCTCAGCCCAGCCTCCCAACTGTGAGAAAATAGGTGACTGTTGTTTTAAACCAATAAATACTGGGTGATTTGTTAGGAGATAAAGCTCATTTACATAACATTCTGTCCATTTGTGTTTCTGTGTCCTTTTTTTGAGAAGGCAATGGCACCCCACTCCAGTACTCTTGCCTGGAAAATCCCATGGATGGAGGGGCCTGGTAGGCTGCAGTCCATGGGGTCGCTAAGTCCGACACAACTGAGCGACTTCACTTTCACTTTCCACTTTCATGCATTGGAGAAGGAGATGGCAGCCCACTCCAGTATTCTTGCCTGGAGAATCCCAGGGACGGGGGAGCCTGTTGGGCTGCCGTCTGTGGGGTCGCACAGGGTCGGACACGACTGAAGCAACTTAGCAGCAGCAGCAGCAGTCCTTTTTTTATTGCTAAACTTTTTCTTAACATGCCATTTCTCATGTAACGCTATGAGCAAACTTATGAAATAGACATTTCCATCATCTTCACCACTTTACAGATGAGAAAATTTGTTAAGAATCTTCCTCAGAGGTAGGAGATCCTGGTTAGATCCTTGGGTTGGGAAAAGTCCCTGGAGAAGGAAATGACAGCCCACTCTAATATTCTTGCCTGGAAAATCCCAAGGACAGAGGAGCCTGGAGGGCTACAGTCCAGTCCAGTTCAGTTCAGTTCAGTCGCTCAGTCGTGTCCGACTCTTTGCAACCCAATGAATCACAGCACGCCAGCCCTCCCTGTCCATCACCAACTCCCGGAGTTCACTCAAACTCACATCCATCGAGTTGGTGATGCCATCCAGCCATCTCATCCTCTGTCATCCCCTTCTCCTCCTGCCCCCAATCCCTCCCAGCATCAGGGTCTTTTCCAATGAGTCAACTCTTTGCATGAGGTGGTCAAAGTATTGGAGTTTCAGCTTTAGCATCATTCCTTCCAAAGAACACCCAGGGCTGATCTCCTTCAGAATGGACTGCTTGGATCTCCTTGCAGTCCAAGGGACTCTCAAGAGTCTTCTCCAACACCACGGTTCAAAAGCATCAATTCTTTGGCACTCAGCTTTCTTCACAGTCCAACTCTCATATCCATACATGACCACTGGAAAAACAATAGCCTTGACTAGATGGAGCTTTGTTGGCAAAGTAATGTCTCTGCTTTTGAATATTTTGAATATGTAGGTTGGTCATAACTTTTCTTCCATGGAGTAAGCGTCTTTTAATTTCATGGCTGCAATCACCATCTGCAGTGATTTTGGAGCCCAAAGAAATGAAGTCTGACACTGTTTCCACTGTTTCCCCATCTATTTCCCATGAAGTGATGGGACCAAATACCATGATCTTCGTTTTCTGAATGTTGAGCTTTAAGCCAACTTTTTCACTCTCCTCGTTCATTTGATCACAAAGAGTCAGACACTACTGAGTGACTTTTAGTCATTCAGTGACTTACAAAGGATCATGCAACTAGCAAGTAGAGAATGTGAGATTTGAATCCATGACTATCTGACCACAGAGCCCAGGGTCTTAAGGTATTTCACTGCCCTGCTTCTCTCACACTCTTAATTCACTCACTCAGTCAATGGAACGGCTTTATGGTAAGGCACTGGCCACATCTCTCCTCATGCTATTTTGCCTTTTACTAACTCTGCTTTAGAACTTTCTGTTCTCAGTTTTCAATGGTATACTGGAACGAGTTCATACTGGCTCATAAGGGCCATTTCTGAGTTCAGTGACTTTACTTTGGTAGCTTGACATTAGTGTGATTGGAATATTTGTTCCATAGGTATCAGCAAAAGCTAAAATTAGGGTGTTTTTTTTTTTTTTTTTCTTCCAGAGAGCTGGTTCACCAGCACACCAAACACTGGGCTGAGTATCATCCTATTCTGTATATCTTGTTACAGCTGTTTCTTTCATGTTGCATCTTGGCATAGTTTTGGAATATGATTCTGACATCTGACAGATATGCTATGCTGTACTAAGTCACTTCAGTCGTGTCTGACTCTACACGACCCTGTGGAAGTGTAGCCTGCCAGGTTCCTCTGTCCATGGGATTCTCCAGGCAAGAATATTGGAGTGGGTTGCTGTGCTCTCCTTCAGGGGACCTTCCCGACCCATGGATTGTACCTGCGTTGCTTATGTCTCCTGCGATGGCAGGTGGGTTCTTTACCACTAGCACCACTTGTGAAGCCCAACATATATGCTGGCCCTCCCCAATTTATACTATCTATGGAAGAGAAAAGTGTAACCTCCACATGTACATGGGCCTGTCGAGTCAGCTTAAAGGGTTGGGAGTGGAGACCCTCTCCTGGTTCACTTGCTCCACTAATCAACATTTATATTCCTTTACTAATAGCCACCATTTATTGAGCATTTACTATGTGCTAAGCAGTATCCTAAGCCTTTTGATTGCATTATATTCTAATTCCCTCAGAAACCTTGTGAGGTGTGGATCTGAGGCATAAAGAAGCTTGAACTATGTTCCTTTGAGGTCTATATAGCTAGTTGGTGGCTGAGTTGTGATTCAAACCCAGTTTGCTACCTCCCTTTATCCAACTGCACTTTAATCCAAACCTGGAGGCATTCTCTGATCTACAAGGATACTGCAGGATGGAGGGAGCTGGATTCAGTGACCAGTGGGGTTCAGCAGGCAGCAGAGAGGCATCAAAAATTTTTGAGTTGGAGAGTGACTATTTTTCACATGATATTTAGGTTATTTTTTCAGACTAGAGTGTGACAGATTGGTCACATAGAAGAAAGACCATAAACAGGGAAAATGCTTGGGGCATTATAGTGATCATTTACAGCCTGATGATATCTGTGGAAACGAAATGATTCATGCATGTGTGGCTTTCCTTTCAAGGGGATTAGACTCCTCACTGGCTCAGTCTGGTCACCAAGGCTGTGTTCATGCCATTTCCCTGGTCCAGGATATATTCCTCCATCTGCTTATTTCTTTATGTATAAAAATAGTTTAAAAATAATGACAGATTTACTATATTATTATTACTACCTTATTACTAAGTTTACCCACATCATTCCACTTAAATATTCACCATCTGATTCAGAGTTTTGATTTGATCATTTCCCACATATTTATTATTTCTCACCAGTGAGCCTTCAGGTTCCTCTAGGGCAGGGAAGGCATGTTATTCTCTGGCATGCTCTGCAGTGCTGAGATCATCAGAGCTACCCTGTAAATGCTTGTGGAATATAAAGATACATAAATAACTCTGCTTTTCTTTTTTCCCCCACTGGCAAGCTCATTGACAATAGGTGCCCAGAGTAATATAATTAGAAAGCTCCAAAATAAAACTGTGTTAAGGAACTACTTAAACGCTGTAAAGGAAAGTAGAGAAGACAGCCAATTAGTACCTACAAGCACCGATGATTTCTACATAATAGAAGAAGTCATTTATTGGATTTAGTTGCCTTAGGTTCCTGGCTGCAGACTGTCCCCTGAGTCCTTAATTGCTTCATCCAAAAGGAAGAAGGAAAGGGTCCCATCAGAGCCAGGTTATATGGCATACAGATTGAGAAACCCTGAACCCACTGGCAGATTTGAGAGTGCAGCTCGAAAATCAGGGAGCCTATATGAGAGGAACAGAGCTCCCAGCTGCTGAGCACCCAGTGTGGGCAGACACTATACTAAACACTTTCTTTTGGCCTTACTTAGAAACTAGCTAGGTATGTTTTGTTATCCTCTTTGGAAGATGAGAAAACTAAGCTTTAAAATGATGTACAACTTGCTTACAGTTCAAAGCTGGTGAGAAGCAGATTCAAATCCACTCTCTTCTATCTAGCTTAAAAACAATGTTATACTGTTTACATACAGGATTAGACTGGTGATGTAAATGTGCAAAGTGGGTTGGATTTAAGAAAATTGAGAGAAATATGCATGTTCTACTTAAAGACAATCAGAATCAAACTTTTAAAAACTGCTAACCAAGAAAACAACCGAAAAGCCATGTTTGCAGAGTGGATTTACTGTTTACAAGTTTTATTTGAATAAGGCACTGCATGCAATCCGAGTGGGAAATGTAGATCCATCTCTCCTGCATTTTCTATGATGGGCTGCTGTTAACTGGTGAGGCCAGTCTGAACCCTCCACCCAGGAAGGGGAGAGCATGCTATGCAGAGGTTGTGAGAGCAAAGAGGTTGCCCAGGGATCCAGCTTAGGTGACACCCCTAAAAACAACCAGAGCTGGGATGTCAGCCAACAGGCCTCAACGGAGAGAACAAGGTACAGTGACAGCCTGGTGTGTAGCAAGAGATCTGGGGGCCCTGGCAAAGAGACTGTCAGGAAAGTATAGGGACACACAGGTCACTGATTCCAGAGAAAAGTACAGGTGGCCCCGGAGAGGCCAGCAGGTGATGGAGAAGGTGTGGGGAGGATGTTATGGAGAAGGATCCCCAAAATCAACTCTGAGGTGGAGTGTTCAAGACTGGCCTTTGCTTTCTGGAGGCCAGGGGAGTGGATGCAGGCCCTTTCTGGGGGTACCAGGTGGGACTTAGACTTAGGAGAAAAAAACAGATCTCTGGAAGTTGTGTTTGAGATCTTGCCCTGGGCTAGAGAGGTCCCTATCCCAATCCTTACAGTGTAGAGGGATGTATGAGTGTCACAAACACACGCACACACTTTACAATTTACATAAGAGCACATGGGAGCCTCTGTCACTTGAGATACAGATGTTGGAGCTGGTCTGTCACAACCTGCAACCCTGAACATCAGCTCTCAGGGCCATCACCATTCAGACCCCAGGGAAACCCTTCTCCTTGCTTCCTCCTCTACATCCTGGAAACACAAGTCATTTCCTTCAGGTGTATGGGTGTATGGCTGTTGTCACTAGAGTAAGACTAGGGAGAATTGGAGCAGTGGAAGTACTCAAGTAACAGAAAAGAAAATTAGTGTGTCAACTCCTTTCTCTCAAGCAACCTGAGTGTAGCAAATTCTGCCATAATACAGTGCAATTTTTTAGAAATGCCACATATCTTATTATTTTTATTATTTTTTGGCTTCTCTTCATGGTTCAACTTGTGGTTCTGGAGATATATTCAGAATTAATATGGTATTGACAACTGTTATGTATAATGAATGGTGAATATTTTGCAATACTAGATATTTTATATTACTCAAATTTGTATATATGTAGCTCTAGACTTAACAAACTTCTGATATAATGTCAGTAACAATGGATTAGTGACATAGTCAATTAAATGCTCAAATTGCAAAATAACCTTATTTTATAAAATGTTTATGAAGGTATAATTATATTTTCAAAAATTTTAATCAAAAATTAAGATGATTTAAATAATTGTTAAAATAGTTGATATTCTCTAATTACAATGTATGTTTTACATTTTAAATTTGCAGCAAAATGGAGTACCTAGAGATTGTCATACTGAGTGAAGTAAGTCAGACAGAGAAGGAGAAATATCGGATGACATCCCTTGTATGTGGAATCTAAGAAGAAATGATACAAATAAACTTACAAAACAGGAAGACTCACAGCTTTAGAGAATGAACTTAGATTGCTGAGAGGAAGGATGGGAGGAAGCGAGAGTTAGGGTATTTGTGATGGACGTGTACACACTGCTATATTTTAAATTGGTAACCGACAAGGACCTACTCTACAGCACATGGAACTCTACTCAACGTTACGTGGCAAGCTGGATGGGAGGGGAGTTCAGTGGAGAATGGGTATATGCACATGTATGCCTGAGTCCCTTCGCTGTTCACCTGAAACTGTCACAACTATAGTTAACAATTGTTAACTAGCTATACAAATACAATGCAAAATAAAAAGTTAAAAAAATAAATTTAACAGATAACTGATATTTATAATTATTTGAGAAATTAATATTACAAGTTTTAGACTCAATTTGCACTCTAAGTGAAAATGTATTCCAGTTTTATACATGCTGAATACAATTTATATTTTATTTTTTGCAATCTGGACCCATTTTACCCTCACAACAGGCCTGTGAGGTGAACCTTGCCATTATCCTAATTTGTGCCAATTGAACACAAATTACATAAAATTCTTGATTATATGAACATACATAGTGATTTCACTTAACTGAAGCAAGAGAAATAAATTTCATGGAATACATGTATAATAATTTATGAATTATTTATGTATTTATCACTTAGCCAAATGCCATCAGCCCATCAATAGTTCATCACACATAAGCAGTGATGATTAAAGTTGGTCAACCTTGATATATTATCTTTGATCATGTGAAACTATATGCATATATTTTAAAAATTTTGTTGTCATGATGGTGTAAATGTCAAGGTAAGAAGATGCAATATGTTATTTGCCAGGTTGTTAATTTTATTTGTAACTTTTTAAAAAGATTTTTTTGAAGTGGACCATTTTTAAAGTCTCAATTCATTATAATATTGCTTCTGTTTTTATGTTTCAGATTTGTAACCAAAAGTCATATGGGAGCTAAGATCCCATAAGTTTGACCATAAGTTTGACCATAAGATCCCATAAGTTTGACCACGGGTCAAACTTATATCTTCCTGCATTTGAAGGGGAAGTTTAGCTATTGGACCACCAGGGTTATTTGTAATTTTTAAATATTTAGACATGATATGTGGGCTTAGTGGGTTGAATTGTAGCCCCCCAAAATATGTCCAAGTCCTAATCCTTGGAATGAGGGAATATGAACTTATATGGGAAAAGGGTCTTTGCAGATCTAATTAAGGGAATGGTCTTGAGATAAGATCATTCTGGATTAACAATTGGGCCATAAGTCCAAGGACGGGCGTCCTTATAAGAGAGGAGAAGACATAGAAACACAGGGGAGCAGACCATATGCTGGCAGAGGCTGCCCTAAGCCCAGGACACCTGGCTCTCCTGGAAGCTGGAAGAGGTAGTAGGGATTCTCTGCTAATGTTTTCAGAGGGAACAGGACTTTGGTGACACCTTGATTTCAGATTTCTTGGATCCAGAACTGAGTGAGAATAGATTCTTTTTGTTTAGAGCCCCCAGATTGGTGGTAGTTTGTTCTGACAGCTGTTCCATCTGTACTTTTGTCCTGGGCCCTGCAAATACTAGAAGTGGGCCTGGCTGCTGGGTAAGCCAGGCACGAGGGGCAATACCAGCGCCCAGGTTTCAAGTCTGGCCCCTGTTCCAGGCCCCCATGCCTTTTGTGAAGTACTGGGGGCTCCCTGGAGGCAAGTAGGTCTTGGTCTTCTTTATCCCTGTACGTTTTAGCTAGGCACTCTGTATGAGTTAATGAATGAATGAACAAATGAATGTTGGTCATTAGAGTGTAGGCTCCTGGGCCAGGCTTGGCTGAATTAAAATTCGGTTACTATCGGCCGTGTGACTGGGGCGAGGTTATATAACGTGACTCAGTTCCAAAGTCTCAGTTCATCCTTTGTAAATAGGAATAATAATGCCATTTGCAGCAACATAGATGGCCCTATAGACTGTCATACTGAGTGAAGTAAGTCAGACACAGAAAGACAAATATCACATGATATTGCTTATATGTGAAATCTAAAAAAAGGGTACAAATCAAATTTGTTTATTTACAAAACAAATGTAGAGTCATGGATGTAGAAAATAAACTTATGGTTTATGCACTACTGTATATAAAATAGATAATTAATAAGAACCTGCTCTATAGCACAGGGAACTCAGTACTCTGTAGTAGCCTATATGGGAAAAGAATATTATAAAAAACGGGATTCACTTTGCTGTGAACACAGCATTGTAAATCGACTATACTCCAATAAAAGCTTTTCGAAAAAAGAAAAAAATTTCACTGACTTCACATGAGTGTTACAAGAATCAAATGAGTCAATCTATATAAAGCAACCAACATATAATGAGCACTAAATAAATAGTATCTGCCATCATCATCATTAATATTTTATAATGTCCCACCTTAAGGCATTCACATTCTTCCCCCAGCTTCTTCCTACCAATGGTTCTGGTCTCAGCTTAAACCTCATTTCAAGGTTGTCTTCCCTGACCTCTGGGTTTAGATCAGGTATATGCGCCAGGATTTCTGTCCATATTTCCTGAAAGTCTGTGAGCTCTGGAAAGGTAGAGATTTTTGTTGTTTTGAGCACTAATATAATGCTGTATCTAGCAAAGGACCTGACACCTAGTAAACAAAGTTATTGAATGAAAGGTTCAATCTAGTTCAAGATCTGATGGGAGGAAGTCTCGAAGGGAGAAGATGCTGTCTCTGGGAAGAAGATTAATTTGATTCAATTTCTTTACAGGTCATTTTGGACCTCTCTCACCTCCATCAGATTTGAAAACTGAATTCAGGCTTTTTCATCTCTCATAGTTTCCCAGCAACCTGACACTGGTTTTGGTGAGGTGTAAGATATGTGATCCAGGATACTCGGGATGTACGTGGGCTCTGTTTTGAGTGTGAACTGTTTGAGCCTGGCCATGATCTCATCCTGACCCCCAGGGCATTCATGTCAGTGCCTGGCAGGGGTTCTGCTACAGAACTGGTGCCTGTTTGGACTGGAAATAAAAACCCCTGTATTTGACTTACAAAGTGGTTTATACCCATTAGTAGTGCTCCCTGCCAGAAGCCAAAATAAATGAAATATAGCATCAATATGGCCGGGGTCCTAGATCTAAGTTGGGCCCCTTAGGACCTTGTCAGGGACTAAGATGGGGTGGTCATGATACACTTATGATTAGATGACTGGACGGTGTTTGTGAGACACTAGATAGGCCACCGTATGCAGAGGTCTGTACTGTTACATTTCGGGAATTGATGCCAGGGACGTGGTCCCCTCCCTTCTGGACCCACCTTCTTACCTAATCAGAAATTATGATCTGCTTTGCCTACTCCGGTGAGTGCTGGACATCAGCCATCTGCTGCAGGACACCGCTGCAGAGCTAGGCTGGGAGCCACTGGCTTTCTTTCCTTGCTACCAAGCCAGCAAAGGCAAGCTGCATGCACATACCATCAAGCAGTAATTGGGGGCTGGGGCAGCTGGATTGCAGATTTCAGGGCAGATTTCAGAATCTAAACTGAGATGGAGTTTGCATGTCCACAAACAGTAATTATTCAGATACAAGTGAACTTACAAAATGGGCTTCCCTGGTGACTCAGTGGTAAAAAAAATTTGCCTGCCAATGCAGGAGATGCAGGAGAGGCGGGTTCAATCTCCAGGTTGAAACAATACCCTGGAGGAGGAAATGACAGTATTCTTGCCTGGAGAATCCCATGGACAGAGAAACTTGGCGGGCTACAGTTCACAGGGTCGCAAAGAGTCAGACATGACAGTGATTGAGCACATTTGCACGAACTTAAAACAGAAAGAGACTCACAGATTTAGAGAATGAACTTATGATTGCCTATACACGATTCTATATTTAAGGTGGATAACCAACAAGGATCTACTGTATAGCACATGGCACTCTGCTCAATGTTATATGGCAGTCTGGATGGGAGGGGAGTTTGGGAGAGAATGGATACATGTATATGTATGATTGAGTCCCTTCACTGTTCACCTGAAACTATCACAACGTTGTTAATCAGCTATACTCCCAAACAAAATAAAAAGTTAAAAAACAATGCAAAAAAAATCATTTAGACGCCTGCTTATCTTGGCCGATTTAGAACTTTTTTCACAGAGACTTGAAGATTTGTACAAAGATGGATTCAGAGGGATGAGACCTGCATTCCTCCCCCTTCTCCTAGATCTCCTAGCGTGATAGATAACATGTTCTTTAATATCTCATCCCATTTTAATATTTTATTATTATATGTTATTTAGTCCTGTGATCTGGAACCTAGTAGAGTATGGCAGATAGTATGCCCTTAACAAGAATGTGCATCGAGTAATTTTTGCACTGTGTACTATGCTAAGCACTTTACAAACATGATCATCTCAGGGCACCCTCACAAACACATAGGAAATGGGGGCTCAGACGGATTACATTACCAGTCCAAGCTCACTCTGCCATGAAGGGACAGAAAAGCAACTTGAAATCAGTTATTTCTGGCTCTGAAGTTCATGGTTTTTTTACCACCAAACTGAGCTTTCTTTCAATAAACAGCCTGAATAAGAGCATGAATGTTTCTTCTTAAGCTAACCTAGATTTTTTGGTGAACTAATAGATTTACATGGACAATTGCCTTGATTGATTCCTTTGGATTATCCAGGGACTGGTCTAGACAAGCGTCACTGAAAAGCAGGAAGTGCACCATAGATACTGAGTACATTGTGCTGTAACATCTCCCGAACTTCCCAACAGGAACAGTGACTAAAAATTTCCTTCTTGGCCCTTCTGGGAAATATAATACCTTCAAGCCACTCTTTCATCATACCAGCAATTGACAGTGTCCTGTTCTCTTCATCTGGGAGCATGACTCATAAGAAAGAAAATAAATGGAGGCATTGATTTTTCTGAAGCAGGACCCCAGTCTGGTCTGAAGGGCAGGGTTTGGCCTATTCAGTTTCCTTTATGCTGAGCCTGGCATGAGACCCCCTCCTAAGTTCTTCCACGGTGATCAGATAAGCCATAGAGAAGGAATCAGCTTTGATGTAAGTTAAGTGAAGCAACAGGCAGGACCAACCTCCAGTGAAGGTCTCTGCAAAGCTAATAAGGAAAGAAGGTGGATTGGGCCTCAGAACACAAAATGGGTCACCACAGACTGGTGTGGCCAGAGCAGCAGAGCAGGAATTCCTCCAGGGGTGCTGATCTGAAGATAGAAATGATCTGATCACTGACTTGTGTCATCAGGAGCCTGGATTTCCCTCATTGTAACAGACTTGGGCCCGAATGTGTGTACACACCTGACTAGGATGGACACTTGGTGCATTTCCCTCTCAGCATCACTCTCCCTTCTTGGGACAAATGAAACCTTGGTTGCATTGAGGGGTATTAATCCTTGCCTCTGTTCAGCTCAAGATCTTCTGACAATGGAGCTCACCCCCTAGAGTAGAACACAAGACATGATCAGATCATTTGGGGAGGGACACTCTTTCCCCTACTCCGTGTGTGCATGCTAAGTTGCTTCAGTCGTGTCTGACTCTTTGCCACCCTATGGACTGTAGCCCACCAGACTCCTCTGTCTATGGGATTCTCCAGGCAATAATATTGGAATGGGCTGCCATTTTCTTCTCCAGGGGCTCTTCCCAACCCAGGGATTGAATCTGCAGCCCCTGCACTGGCAGGCAGGTTCCTTACAACTAGGGCTACCTGGGAAGTCTGTGCTACCCCACCCCAACCTCTATTGTTTACAGAGATGAACTCATAACCCAGGTCCTGCCAGATAGGATCAATGGACTCTCACCCAGGTTTCGGGGTTGCCCTCTAGGGGAGGTGGACTCCCCCAGTGAGCGAATTACTGTGATATACAAGATTGAAATTGCTATAGGGGACCCAATATAGAGCCTGGATTTGGAGGCAACCCTGAGGCAGCAAAGTTGTGAGACAAATTTGGGACATTGTTTAAACCCTAAATTGTACCCCATCCAGGGGCATTTAGGGGATGCCAGCAAACAAATTTGCTTTTATTTATGCTGATGTGGATGAAGTTTTATGTGACTTTCACTGAAAGAGAGTTGACTGATTCACTGACCTTTTGCTGCTAGTCTGCTCCCCTTTCCCATGGGCCGAGTTCCTTTAACAGGCGGGTTGGGATAGCATAAAAACTGAGCTACGAAATATGTTTGGGGTGAACTGCTATGGACGTTCACTTTATGGGAAAAGGCCTACCTCATCCATTTTGTCCAAAATATTATCCCTTTGGTTCCTTTGATAATTTCTTTTTAAAGGTTAATACTGCCTCTGACATCCTGTGTCTCCATATCCATGGTGGTGGCATTTAATGATAGCCAGCATGGCATTTTATATTTCAGTGCTATGCCACACACAGTCTCTTTGGTCATGTCCAGCTCTTTTTGTGACTCCATGGACTGTAGCCCACCAGGCTCCTCTGTCCATGGGATTTTCCCAGCAAGAATACCGGAACGCCATTTCCTTCTCCAGGGGATCTTCCCAACCCAGGGATCGAACCCACATCTCCTGTGTCTCCTGCATTGCAGGTCAATCCTTCACCTGCTAAGCCATTGGGGAAGCCCTTCTATTTCAGGGTAGATGCTTAATCACTTTTTAAAATTGAGATATAGGTAGATGATTAGGATTGAGATTATTTACTTTCCCCAAGTTTGTTTTGTGGGATGTATGTGTTTGGTCTGGTGCCCCTGCTGCCTGTGGGAAAAGGTCACTGGGGTGTCCCTCTCTGAGAAGTATCTTTTTTTCAGAGAAGGATTTCTGATCCAGGTAGTTGTTTATAAATCCATAAATTTGAAATTTCTGAGGTTACTGGGTGAAAACATATCTCCCTATGACTAATATCAAAAGCTCTCTTTTTATACTTGTCAGCGGTGGCACATGAACAGTTCTGTTGGTGATTGAGGGTTTGGTGGTGGTACTGAATTCAGAAGGAAATGAGGAAAATTCTGTAATGTGGAGAGTATTTGTGTGTGGGTGGGGAGGTACAAGGCCTTTTAGGAATGTCAGCTCCCAGGTTCTAGGTCTGGTTTGGTATCTGCTTTGGTCCCATTGCACAGATGTGTATCATGAAGTCAAAAAGTTCTACAGTTTCAGAAGTCACCCTGGTCTCTGGAGTCATAATATTACCCAGGAACCAAGAGGAGTCATGATTGCTGGGTGATTGTTTGGGATGATCTACATCTTGTTACTCAAAGTGAGGTCCACAGACCAGATCCATCATCAACACCCTCATTAGAAATGCAGGATCTTAGGTCTCCCCCAGACCTTACTGGACCAGAATCCCCAGGTGATTTGTAAAGCACAATAAGGTTTGAGAAGTGCTGGTCTATACCCACTGACTCCCATGCTTCACTCAAGTCAGCATTTAATGAGCACCCTCTGTGCTCCAGGCATTGTGCTGAATATTGGATATAATGATGAATAATGCACAGTCTTTTCTAATAGTTTGCTCACAGCTTATTTACTTCTTAATTCTTTCTCTAGTCTCTCTCCAACACTCTGCATTCCAGCTTTTGCCCTATCTCTTCATTTAAATACTTCCTTTAAAGTCCACTAATGACCTGCTTGTTGTCAAATTCAATTTTTTCCTCTCTTTAGCATTTAATGCTTCTGACCAACACCTACCACTTAAAAGCTGTCCTTTCTTGGTTTTGCTGATGTTACACCATCTTTGTTTTACTTTTCTCTCACTCCTTCCTCTTGCCTCATTTACTAACTTGTCTTCTTTCCCAGGTTTCCCTCCCACCTCACTTCTTACTCTCTCACCAGGTTATCTGATGACATGAGTTTCTTTTATTATAGCATCCTTGGCCCTCTAGGAATCCCAGGACTGTCGATATGAAAGGGGGATCTTGGATATCTCCTTCCTATAATCTCTTTTTGAAAAAGTTTCAATTGCTTTCAATAGGAATTTAAATTTGAAAAATGTCCTGAAATGAAATGTGTAGATTTTTGTAAGCATCACTGCTGTGACAAATGATCACAACCTTGGTGGCTTAAAACTAATTTATTATCTTAACCATTCTACAGGTCAGAAATCTGATGTGGTCTCATGGGGCTAAACTCAAGGTGTCAGGAGTGCTGTGTTCTTTTCTGGAGACTCTAGGGGAGAATTTGTTCCCTTGCCATTTCCAGCTTCTAGAGGATGTCTGCATTTTTTTGGCTCATTGCTCCTCCTCCATCTTTCAAGCCAGCAATAGCAAGGTAAGTCCTCCTCATACTGCCACGCTCTGGTTTACTGCAGCCTGGAAAGTTTCCATGCTTTTAAGAATTTGTGTGATTGGGTCAGACTCACCTGGATAAATTAGGATAATCTTCCATCTTAAGGTTCTTAGCCTTAATCACATTGCAGAGTCCTTGTTATGTAAGGTAACATGGTCACCTTAGGTGCCAGGGATGAGAGCTTCTTTGGGAGTCTATTATTCTGCCAACACACTGAGCCTGAGGACAGCAACGGTTAGAGAAAGGAGAATGGGAGAGTGGCATGTTCCCTGCATGCCTGTATGGTTTCCAGATGAGTTAACAAGACACCTCAGCACGTGCATTGGAAAAGGGGGCTGGAAATGAGAAAAAGGGATGGGCTAAGGCACGGAACACAGGAATCTCAGGCACGGAACACAGTGATCTGATGGCTACAAAGTCTATCCCCTGTCATATGACAGAACAGCACTTTGCACCCATCAAGTTCAAAATTAAACTCATTGTCTCCCTCCTGTCAGTTTTCCTGTGTCTCTGAATGAGATCACTACTTAACTTGTTATTCAAGGCATAAATATTCAGTCATTCTGATTTCTTCTTCCCCATCCACATATAAACAGGTCATGGACTCCTGTCAAGTCTTCTTTGCCTGTATTTCTTAAATACAGTATACAGTTTCTTCAGTACAGACCTAGTTCAGGTACCCACCTTCCACCAAGACCAGAGGTAAGCCTCAATCCAGCTTTCTTACCTCTGTAACTGATTTCAGTTCATCTTCCTCTCTGAGGTCAGGTGATTTTCCACTGGTCTCTTAAGAACCACATCAAATACTTTGAATCCTTCCCACTGCCTTGAGAATCAAGTCTAAACTTGGCATGGTTTTCAAAGCCAGTTTGGCAACAACTTCCATATTTTGCCTTGTTTTTACCTGATTTCATCCTGTTCTTTATACTCCAGCCTAACCAAATTTTTGCTTTTCTTCAACTATGACCTTTCGTTCTTTCATATTTTCGCAAATGCTACTCCCTCCATCTGATCCTACCTCCCAATCCCACAGGACTCAGATCAGCCATTGCCCCCCTTCACCCTCCTGGTAGACTAGACTATAGGCGTTCACCTTGTTTTGCATACATCACTACTATAGCATCTGTCATACTGCCTCGTACTTGTTTGTGTGTCTCCCCTTCTACACTCATCAGGCAGTATTGGTAGGGTTCTTCTCTGTCACCATGGAACTTTATTCACATATTTTGAATCATATAAAGATTTATTGGGGCTTACAGCTATGCCTATTTCTTCACTAGGCCATATCATTCTTTAGAATGATGAGACATCTACACAACATGTACTGCTATTGCTCTGCACAGTGCATGGTGTACTCTAGGTGCTCATGAAGAAATGCTCATGGAGAAATGAATGCTATTTCCTTATCTAAATCTGAGAGCTAAGAAATGAAAGCACTACTTACCCACCCAAGGGAGAAAGACTCACTCTACACTCGCAATCCTGAAAACCTATCGTCCTTGGTCATGAAGATTTTTGCATGCCTCTCTCTGTGCCAAGAAAGATGTAAATGTTGGTTTAAGGGAGGATGAAGGGTCAGCCTAAAAGTGGTGATCTTTGGGGTCTCTGCCTAACTTAGAGTTCTAGAGAGTTATGCTTCTAGGAGAAGCTGATAATGGTTTCTGGTTACTCCTGCTCAGAAGTAATCTGGGATGAATCCTCTATGTCCCCTGCAGTTTTCTATTTGGATGCCCTTAACTTTAATTGCCTTTTGTTCATTTAGTTGATCAATAGTATCTCTTGAGTGCCAAGGCCCATGCAAGGCCAAGCAGAGAAGGGAAGGGAATCAGAGAGGATTCTGACCTTATGGATCAAGGCTACAAGAGGGGAAGACTGTACACAAGAGGTAGCTATGATGAAATGTCATCAAGGTTAACACTGTGCTAGAGAATAAATGGAACTGTGGGGGTCCAGGAGGACTTGGGGTATAATCTGAAGGCAGCTAAGAGCCACTGGAAGATTATAAATAGTATGGTGACATATTGTGGTCAGATGAAGACTGAGGGAAGCTTAGCAATGAGTTGGTATTTCATTTATGCTGGGAAGTGGGGGGTTGGGTTTTATAGCTGGGGAGGTAGTAAGGGCAGGATATTCCAGGAGGAAAGAATGAGAAGAGGAAACATCTAGATGTGGGAAGGCAAGACACGGTGTTAAGAGAACAGCTAATTTCTTATGGGAATTTGCTGCAACCCTTTCACAACCAGTGTAGAAGCCACCCAGATGTGCCCATGGAGCAATAGCACAGTTTTTTTCCAGTTACATGGTCTATACCTTGAGAGGTTCCTCCCAGGTGAATTTACTGAAGGTGACTCGTACCTAGAGAATTGAGAACTTTTGGTTCTGTGCAATATGCTTTGTAAGCTGCTCTGTCACCACAGCATTCTGCTTCTCTAGGCCTGGCTTCCCTGGAGGTAGCCCAATAATGGTGATACATTTATCTCATGCTTAAGTTCCAGGTTCCAGCATCTGTACAACCAAGGGTTCTATTTTCATCCAAATGCCTTGACTGCTTGGGAGAGTCAATTTTAGGAGAAGGAAAACTTCTCATGAAGATGCCATGTAGTTGGTACAGGATTTCTGATTTGCAAATCCTCTGATGATCATGAGGCCCATTTATGGTAAGTATCTTCATTTCAGAAGTCACCCCACGCTTTCATTATTCATACATATAGTGCCTCTCTCTCTTCTGTTCCAGGAGCCATGGTGCTGGCTCAGGGATGTATTCCAGACAGAACTCAGACCTGCCAGATACCCAACTAGCAAAGAGAGATGATGAGCTTTCTGGAGGTTTTAACCAAGGGCCTGGCTGATGAAGACACTGTGGCTAGCAAATGAGGAGAAGGCAGGAGGAAATCCCAAATTTTCAGCACAAGGGGACAGACGGTGGTTGTTTTTGTTCAGTCATTAAGCTGTGTCCAGCTCTTGGTGATCCCATGGACTGCAGCACTCCGGGCTTCCCTGTCCTTCACTATCTCCACAATTTGCTCAAATTCATGTCCATTAAATCAATAATGCCAACCAATCATCTCAGCCTGTGTCAGCCCTTCTTATCCTACCCTCAATCCTTTCAAACATCAGGGTCCTTTCCAATGAGTTGGCACTTCACATCAGGTGGCCAAAGTATTGGAGCTTTAGCTTCAGCATCAGTCCTTCCAATGAATAGCCAGGATTGATTTTCTTTAGGATTGACTGGTTTGATCTCCTCACTGTCCAAAGGACTCTCAAGAGTCTTCTCCAGCGCCACAGTTCAAAAGCATCAGTTCTTTAGCACTCAGCTTTCTTTCTGGTTCAACTCTTAGATTCATACATGACTACTGGAAAAACCATAGCTTTGACTATGTGGACCTTTGTTGGCAAATGTTTCCACTTTTTAATAATTTAATATGCTGTCTAGGTTTATCATAGCTTTTCTTCCAAGGAGCAAGCATCTTTTAATTTCATGGCTGCAGTCATCATCCACAGTTATTTTGGAGCCCAAGAAAATAAAGTCTGTCACTGTTTCCATTGTTTCCCCATCTATTTGCCATGAAGTGATGGGACCAGATGCCATGATTTTTGTTTTCTGAATATTGAGTTTTAAGCCAACTTTTTCACTCTCCTCTTTTACTTTCATCAAGAGGCTTTTTAGTTCCTCTTCACTTTCTGCCATAAGGGTGGTGTCATCTGCATATCTGAGGTTATTGGTATTTCTCCTGGCAAACTTTATTCCAGCTTGTGTTTCATCCAGCCCAGCATTTCACATGATGTACTCTGTATATAAGTTAAATAAGCAGGGTGATAATATACAGCCTTGATGTATTCTTTTTGCAATTTGGAACCAGTGTGTTGTTCCATGTCTGCTTCTAACTGCTGCTTTTTGACCTGCATACAGGTTTCTCACAAGGCAGGTAAGGTGGTCTGGTATTCCTATCTCTGGAAAAATTTTCCATAATTTGTTGTGATTCACACAGTCAAAGGCCTCAGTGTAGTCAGTGAAACAGAAGTAGATGTTTATCTGGAATTCTCTTGCTTTTTCTATGATTCAGTGGATGTTGGTAGTTTGATCTCTAGCTCCTCTGCCTTTTCCAAATCCAGCTTGAGCATCTGGAAGTTCTTGGTTAATGTACTGTTGAAGTCTGAATTGGAGAATTTTGAGCATTACTTTGCTAGCATGTGAAATGAGTGCAATTGTGTGATAGTTTGAACATTCTTTGGCATTGCCCTTCTTTCGGATTGGAATGAACACTGACCTTTTCCAGTCCTGTGGCCACTGCTGAGTTTTCCATATTTGCTGGCATATTGTGTGCAGCAGTTTAATAGCATCATCTTTTAGGATTTTACATAGCTCAGCTGGACTTTCATCACTTTCACTAGCCTTGTTTGTAGTTATGCTTCCTAAGGCCCACTTGACTTCACACTCCAAGATGTCTGGATCTAGGTGAGTGTTCACTCCATTGTGGTTATCTGGGTCATGAAGATCTTTTTTGTAAAGTTCTTTTGTGTATTCTTGCCACCTCTTCTTAATATCTTCTGCTTCTGTTAGGTCCCTGCCATTTCTGTCCTTTTTGTGCCCATCTTTGCATGAAATGTTCCCTTGATATCTCTAATTTTCTTGAAGAGATCTCTAGCCTTTCCCATTCTATTGTTTCCTCTAATTCTTTGCACTGATCACTGAGGAAGGCTTTCTTATCTCTCCTTGCTATTCTTTGGAACTCTGCATTCAGAGGGCTATATCTTTCCTTTTCTCCTTTGCCTTTAGCTTCTCTTCTTTTCTCAGCTATTCATAAGGCCTCCTCAGGCAGCCATTTCCCTTTTTGCATTTCTTTTTCTTGGAGATGGTTTTGATCACTGCTTCTTGTATGATGTCATGTACTTCTGTCCGCAATTCTTCAGGCATTCTGTCTATCAGATCTAATCTCTTGAATCTATTTTTCACTTTCACTGTATACTTGTAAGGCATTTTATTTAGGTCATACCTGAATGGTCTAGTGGTTTTCCCTATTTTCTTTAATTTAAGTCTGAATTTTGCAATAAGGAGTTCATGATCTGAGCCACAGTCAAACCCTGGTCTTGTTTTTGCTGAACATATAGGGCTTCTCCATCTTCGAATGCAAGGATTATAATCAATCTGATTTCAACATTGACCATCTGGTGATGTCCATGTGTAGTCATATCTCGCATTGTTGGAAGAGATTGTTTGTTCTAATCAGTGCACTCTCTTGGCAAAACTCTGTTAGCCTTTGCCCTGCTTCATTTTGAATTAAAAGGCCAGACTTACTATAGAGTAAGAATAATGGATTAAAGATCTCAACGTAAGACCAGAAACTATAAAACTCCTAGAGGAGAACATAGGCAAAACACTCTCCGACATACATCACAGCAGGATCCTCTATGATCCACCTCCCAGAATATTGGAAATAAAAGCAAAAATAAACAAATGGGACCTAATTAAACTTAAAAGCTTCTGCACAACAAAGGAAACTATAAACAAGGTGAAACAGCAGCCTTCAGAATGGGAGAAAATAATAGCAAATGAAGCAACTGACAAACAACTAATCTCAAAAATATACAAGCAACTCCTACAGCTCAACTCCAGAAAAATAAATGATCCAATCAAAAAATGGGCCAAAGAACTAAATAGACATTTCTCCAAAGAAGACATACAGATGGTTAACAAACACATGGAAAGATGCTCAACATCACTCATTATCAGAGAAATGCAAATCAAAACCACTATGAGGTACCATTTCACGCCAGTCAGAATGGCTGCAATCCATAAGTCTACAAGCAATAAATGCTGGAGAGGGTGTGGAGAAAAGGGAACTCTCTTACACTGTTGGTGGGAATGCAAACTAGTACAGCCACTATGGAGAACAGTGTGGAGATTCCTTAAAAAACTGGAAATAGAACTGCCTTATGATCCAGCAATTCCACTGCTGGGCATACACATTGAGGGAACCAGAATGGAAAGAGACACGTGTACCCCAATGTTCATAGTAGCACTGTTTATAATAGCCAGGACATGGAAGCAACCTAGATGTCCCATCAGCAGATGAATGGATAAGAAAGCTGTGGTACATATACACAATGGAGTATTACTCAGCCATTAAAAAGAATACATTTGAATCAGTTCTAATGAGATGGATGAAACTGGAACCTATTATACAGAGTGAAGTAAGCCAGAAAGAAAAACACCAATACAGTATACTAACACATATATATGGAATTTAGAAAGATGGTAACAATAACCCTGTGTACGAGACAGCAAAAGAGACACCGATGTATAGATCAGTCTTATGGACTCTGTAGGAGAGGGAGAGGGTGGGGAGATTTGGGAGAATAGCATTGAAACATGTATAATATCATGTATGAAATGAGTTGCCAGTCCAGGTTCGATGCACGGTACTGGATGCTTGGGGCTGGTGCACTGGGACGACCCAGAGGGAGGGTAGGGGAGGGAGGAGGGAGGAGGGTTCAGGATGGGGAATGCGGGTATACCTGTGGCAGATTCATTTTGATATTTGGAAAAACTAATACAATATTGTAAAGTTTAAAAATAAAATCAAATTAAAAAAAAAAGAATAATGGCTTATACTAAGAATGAAATGTCTGGCTTCAGCGGCATATTAGACATAATAGAACAAATAAATAATTAACTGGAAATAGGACAATAGATATATACAAACTGAAACAGAGAGAAAAAAAATGGTAAATATGAAAAAGAGAGTCTGAGCCATTTGGAGCAAGTGAAAAGTGCATCCCATGGGTATAAGTGAGATCCCAAAAAGAGAATGAGATTGAAGCAATATTTGAGGAAAGATGACCAAGACTTGTTAAAAGACATCAATCCATTTATCTAAGAATCTCTATAAACCCCACACAGATTAAAAGTATGTATATATAAAAGTATGCTTATGCACAAAATTATTATAAACTCAAGTCAGAAGAAAATCTGGATAAGCAATTAGAGGAAAGCAATGCAATAAAATAGGAAGATTACTTTTAAAAGAAATGATGAAAGAAGGTGACTGAAATGTCATCTTTCAGTGATGAAAGAAATTAAGTTCCAACACAGTATTATGTGCACAATAAATATAACCTCAAAAAAGGAACAAAGTCATTTAATAGAGACAAAAATTGAGCAAATATGTCATCAGAAGGTTCACATTAAAAGAAATAAATACTAAAGGAAGTTCTACAGCAGAAGGAAAATTATCTCATATAGAAACAGGTGAAATGGAGAGAAATAAAGAAGATTCAAAAGAATAAATAAGTGGGAAGACAGTGAATACAACTTAATAAAAAATACATCTTGGGTGGGTTTAATAGAAAAGTAAAAATTTAGTGCATTTTTCTGAAAATTGGCAAGCTGAATCTAAAATATATATATAAATGTAAAGAACCAGAAATAGCCAAAACAAGAAAAGTTGGAGTACTTCCACCACTAGCTAGCAAGATTTTCATGAAGCTAACATATTTAAGATTTCATGGAATGGTGCCAGTAAACACAAATAGATCAATGGTACAAAATAGAGAGACTAGAAACAGATTCATTCATATACAGTCACTTGATTTATGACAAAGGTGCAACTGTTGTTTCTGTGGGAAAATAGTTGCCTTATAAATTGCCAGATCAGTTGGATATCCATATAAGGTGAAAAAAGAACCCCCACCCTAATTTACACCATTTACCAAAAAAAAAAAAAAAAAAATTCAGATAAATCATGAACCTAAATCTGAAAGACACAACAAGAAGGCTTCTCAAGGAGAAAACATAGGACATATTCACGACCTTGAGGCAGGCAAATCCTTCTGAAACAAAACACACTGAAAAAATTAACCATAAAGGAAAAAGTTAATAAATTTGACTTCATTAAAATTAAACACTTCTACTCATCTAAATGTATACTTTACAGCATGAAAAATAAGCCTTAGAGTGGGAAAAGATATTTTCAATATGCTTATCTGATAAGTGTAATATATCACATACAGACAGTATATGTGTAATTATACCACATACCTGATGTAAATGTATGTGCATATAATCAGTCATCTCTCAGTATCCATAAGAGATTGGTTCCAGGACCCACCATGGATTCCAAAATTTGGGATGCTTAAGCTCCATAATCAGCCTTTCATACCCACAGATTCCACATCTGCAAATTAACTAACTGCAGATCATAAATATAATATCACATGATCCATAGGCAGTCGGATCTGTGGATATGGAACCCATGAATATGAATATCTGACTGTAATTTTTTTAAGTCAGACCACTAAGCAAGAAGTAAGCGATAAATATGAACAGGATAGTCAGTATCCAAGAGGCTAACAAACCTGAAAAGTTGCTCAGCATTAGTAGTGGGTAGAAAATGCAAATTAAAGTCACAATGAGTTGATACTCTATTCCCATCAGAATGGCAAAAAATGACAAGGACTGACAATGCCAAGTGTTGGCAAGGATGTGGAGCAACTGGAACTCTCACAAGCTTCTATTGGAAGTATATGGAAGTATGTGTTGTTACAACTATTTTGCAGAAATGTTTGTCAATATACACTAAAGCAGAATATATTCATTCCAGTAATTTAACTTCTATGAATTTAACAGAAATGGGATATGTACATTTGATAAATGACTGATAGAGGGCAAAAGAGAAACTTTTAGAGTCCTGTTATGGTATGTCTTCATCATGGTGGTAGATGTATGTGTGTTCACTCTATAAAAATTGGTCAGCTCTATTCTTATGATTTTTCTCTGTTATAATTTAGTAAGTTATACTTCAAAAAAGTTTTACTTCGAGACAAAGAACTAGCACCCAAAGTCTTATATGCATTAAAAACAACAAAACAAAACTCAAAACTACTCACTTGTGGAATTCAGATGACTAGAAGCTAGAGAGATGGCACAAAACAGACTCATCCACGTTTAGTCATTTGACTTATGACAAAGGTATAACTGTGGTTTCTGTGTGAGAAGTCATGATCTTTTCAGTTAAAATTGCAAAACTGGGGTAAAAAAGCATAGGATGATATTTAGGGCCAGAGCTTTCCTCAGGTCTTATCTATCACCCAGACATTATGGGGAGAAGGCAATGGCACCCCACTCCAGTGCTCTTGCCTGGAAAATCCCATGGATGGAGGAGCCTGGTAGGCTGCAGTCCATGGGGTCGCTAAGAGTCAGACCTGACCGAGCGACTTCACTTTCACTTTTCACTTTCATGCGTTGGAGAAGGAAATGGCAACCCACTCCAGTGTTCTTGCCTGGAGGATCCCAGGGACAGGGGAGCCTGGTGGGCTGCCATCTATGGGGTCGCACAGAGTCGGACACGACTGAAGTGACTTAGCAGCAGCAGCAGCAGACATTATGATTTTCCAAAGCCTCAATCTATAACCTTCTGGGGGAACAAAAGACCAGGGTTGTTAAGGGAAAGGACCATCCAATTGATAAGAACTGCACCAAAAAATGTCTTAATGACCCAGATAACCACAATGTTGTGGTCACTCAACTAGAGCCAGACATCCTGGAGTGTGACATCAAATGGACCTTAGGAAGCATTACTATGAACAAAGCTAGTGGAGGTGATGGAATTCCAGCTGAGCTACTTCAAATCCTAAAATATGCTGCTGTGAAAAAAAAGCTATGGCAAACCAAGATAGCATATTAAAAAGCAGAGACATTAGTTTGCTGACAAAGGTCCAGATAGTCAAAGCTATAGTTTTTCCAGTAGTCATGTATGGATGTGAGAGCTGGACCATAAAGAAGGCTGACCACTGAAGACTTGATGCTTTTGAGCTGTCGTGTTTAAGACTCTTGAGAGTCCCTTGGACTGCAAGGAGATCAAACCCCTCAATCCTAAAGGAAATCAGTCTTGAATATTCATTGGAAGGACTGATGCTGAAAGTGAAACTCCAGTACTTTGGGCACCTGATGCAAAGAGCCGACTCATTAGAAAAGACCCTGATTCTGGGAAAGATTGAAGGCAGGAGGAGAAGGGGATGACAGAAGATGAGATGATTAGATGGAATCAGTGACCTGATGGAGATGAGTTTGAGTAAGCTCCGGGAGATGGTGAAAGACAGGGAAGCGTGGCGTGCTGCAGTCCAACAATAGCGTAAATCACTAAATCACTGTAGTTTTCAGTTTTAAATTTGTCATTTGATTCCTTTCTATAGGTTCTGGTAAAATTGTCCGTGTTACATCTATTTTCTTGATCATATTGACATCAATTATTCACAAATCTCCATTCACAATGTTCATATGCAGGTTTGCTTCACGTTTTTTTTTTTTCCTCTTGGTTTTGGTAATTTCATCCTGACTCTTGTCATGTCTGATTGTATTTTATGGAGTGATGGGAAATGTATGAAAATTTTTGTTTTATTTTACAAGTCAAATATTTTAGTGGTTTTGTTGGTGCTATTTTTCAACAGAAGATTCAGTGTTCTTCTGTCAGTAGTTAAGGGTAGATCACTTCTCTCTAATAATAGATAAAATGCTTCCAAGCTTAGTTACACACTTTGGAGGGCTCATCTATTTTCATTTGTTTTTAACTTGAAGGCAGAGCATTTTAGAGGACTCAACTGAAAACATGCATTGTTTATCAGGACTCTTTGGTGGGCTCTAAACTTTGACATAAACTAACACCAGTAAGGCAATGGCAACCCACTCCAGTACTCTTGCCTGGAAAATCCCATGGACGCAGGAGCCTGATAGGCTGCAGTCCATGGGGTCGCTAAGAGTTGGGCACGACTGAGCGACTTCACTTTCACTTTTCACTTTTATGCATTGGAGAAGGAAATGGCAACCCACTCTAGTATTCCTGCCTGGAGAATCCCAGGGACGGAGGAGCCTGGTGGGCTGCCGTCTATGGGGTCGCACAGAGTCGGACACGACTGAAGCGACTTAGCAGCAGTAACAGTAGCAGCAACACCAGTACACAAAAAAGCATTCTGTGTTATCCATCACAATAAGAGATGCTAACCATCCTTCAGCCTCCACACTGGCCATACTCCTCTGAGGATGGATAACGGATTACCATACATAGGAAACTCATCTGCTAATGGACCTATGTCCAAATATGGAAATTACATCTCTTCCTTCACTAACACAGTCTACTTTCATTCCTATATCCATCCACTTCTATGGAAATATATTTTCCTTCTCATCTAGGTACGGGGATGCTCTCCTTCTATCTCACCTCCATTTCATACCTGTTCCTGTGCTATAGTCTGTGAATAGATACTGAATATCACTTCATTTAGTCTTTCTCTGTGAGCATTAGTAGGTTCAAGGAATCACAGAGTTCTGTCTTCTAGATACATAGAGAATTTACCACTGAGGGATGTACTTGGGACCACAACAAAATCTGTTGTTATCATCCTCCTCCAAGAACTATTAGTACCAGTTCCATAATCTCCACCATTCTACACATCTTTCGTTATAGCAGTCACTAGTGAAAATCAAACCTTCCCAGGGCATCCACAATCTCCTATGTTCTCATCTTTGACTTATTTTGTACATCTCCTAATCTGGTCCACATCTCTTCCTCTGCTTCATTCCTTCTCTGTTTTCTGGCTCTGTAAAATTATACTGTCTTGTAGCCCCAAATTTTCTCAGAGCGTTTCTTGTATTTAGGAAACCAGGGAGTCTTCTCAGACATTGAGAAGCAAAAATACATCATACTTGAAAAATTTATTGGCATATAGTTGATTTACAATGTTGTTTTAGATTCAAGTGTGAGCAAAGTGAATCAGTCATATATACACATATATCCATGCTCTTTTAAAGATTCTTTTTCCATATAGGCCACTATAGAATGTTGGGTAGAGTTCCCTATGCTATACAGTCGGTTTTTACTAGTTATCTGGCCACAGGACTGGAAAAGGTCAGTTTTCATTCCAGTCCCAAAGAAGGCAATGCCAAAGAATGCTCAAGCTACCGCACAATTGCACTCATCTCACACGCTAGTAAAGTAATGCTCAAAATTCTCCAAGCCAGGCTTCAGCAATATGTGAACCATGAACTTCCTGATGTTCAAGCTGGTTTTAGAAAAGGCAGAGGAACCAGAGATCAAATTGCCAACATCCTCTGGATCATGGAAAAAGCAAGAGAGTTTCAGAAAAACATCTATTTCTGCTTTATTGACTATGCCAAAGCCTTTGACTGTGTGGATCACAATAAACTGTGGAAAATTCTGAAAGAAATGGGAATACCAGACCACCTGATCTGCCTCTTGAGAAATCTGTATGCAGGTCAGGAAGCAACAGTTAGAACTGGACATGGAACAACAGATTGGTTCCAAATAGGAAAAGGAGTTCGTCAAGGCTGTATATTGTCACCCTGTTTATTTAACTTATATGCAGAGTACATCATGAGAAACACTGGACTGGAAGAAACACAAGCTGGAGTCAAGATTGCCGGGAGAAATATCAATAACCTCAGATATGCAGATGACACCACCCTTATGGCAGAAAGTGAAGAGGAACTCAAAAGCCTCTTGATGAAAGTGACAGAGGAGAGTGAAAAAGTTGGCTTAAAGCTCAACATTCATAAAACGAAGATCATGGCATCTGGTCCCACCACTTCATGGGAAATAGATGGGGAAACAGTGGAAACAGTGTCAGACTTTATTTTTCTGGGCTCCAAAATCACTGCAGATGGTGACTGCAGCCATGAAATTAAAAGACACTTACTCCTTGGAAGGAAAGTTATGACCAACCTAGACAGCATATTCAAAAGCAGAGACATTACTTTGCCAACAAAGCTTCGTCTAGTCAAGGCTATGGTTTTTCCTGTGGTCATGTATGGATGTAAGAGTTGGACTGTGAAGAAAGCTGAGTGCGGAAGAATTGATGCTTTTGAACTGTGGTGTTGGAGAAGACTCTTGAGAGTCCCTTGGACTGCAAGGAGATCCAACCAGTCCATTCTGAAGGAGATCAGCCCTGGGATTTCTTTGGAAGGAATGATGCTAAAGCTGAAACTCCAGTACTTTGGCCACCTCATGTGAAGAGTTGACTCATTGGAAAAGACTCTGATGCTGGGAGGGATTGGGGGCAGGAGGAGAAGGGGAGGACAGAGGATGAGATGGCTGGATGGCATCACTGACTCAGTGGACGTGAGTCTGAGTGAACTCCGGGAGTTGGTGATGGACAGGGAGTGCTGCAATTCATGGGGTCGCAAAGAGTTGGACACGACTGAGCGACTAATGTGATCTGGTTTTATATATAGTAGTGTGCATATGTCAACCTCTCTCAACTGCACACCCCTATCCCATTCTCTGATAACCAAAGTTTGTCTTCTACATCCATGACTCTACCTCTGTTTTGTAAATAAGTTTATTTGTACACTTTTCTTTTTTTTTTTTTTTTTAGATTTCACCTATAACTGATATCATCTGATATTTGTCTGTGTCTGACTTAATTCACTCAATGGCAAACTCTACGTCCATCCATGGTGATGCAAATGGCACTATTTTGTTTAGGCTGTATCCGTGTCCTGGCTATTGTAAATAGTGCCGTGGTGAACACTGGGGTGCGTGTATCTTTTTGAATTAGAGTTGCCTCCATATATATGTCCAGAAGTGCAATTGCTGGATCATATGGTAAGTTCTATTTCTAGTTTTTACAGAATTTCCATACTGTTCTCCATAGTCACTGTACCAATTTACATTCCCACCAACAGTATAGGAGGGTACACCCTTTCTAGCACTTATTGTTTGTAGATTTTCTGATGATAGTCATTCTGATCAGTGTGAAGCAAAGCCTCATTTTAGCTTTGATTTGCATTTCTCTAATAATGAGTCAAGGCTATTGTTTTTCCCGTGGTCATGTATGGATGCAAGAGTTGGACTGTGAAGAAAGCTGAGTGCCGAAGAATTGATGCTTTTGAACTGTCGTGTTGGAGAAGACTCTTGAGAGTCCCTTGGACTGCAAGGAGGTCCAACCAGTCCATTCTAAAAGAGATCAGCCCTGGATGTTCTTTGGAAGGAATGATACTAAAGCTGAAACTCCAGTACTTTGGCCACCTCATGCGAAGAGTTGACTCATTGGAAAAGACTCTGATGCTGGGAGGGATTGGGGGCAGGAGGAGAAGGGGAAGACAGAGGATGAGATGGCTGGATGGCATCACCGACTCGATGGATGTGAGTTTGAGTGAACTTGGGGAGATGGTGATGGACAGGGAGACCTGGCATGCTGCAATTCATGGGGTCACAAAGAGTCGAACACGACTGAGTGACTGAACTGAACTGAACAGAATAATTAGTGATGTTGATTATCTTTTTATGTGCCTGTTTTCCATCTATGTATCTTCTTTGGAGAAATGTCTATTTTGATCTTCTGCTCAGTTTTTGAATGGGTTATTTCTGTTTTTTGATATTGTGTTGTGTGAGATGTTTGTATATTTTTGAGATTAATCCCTTGTCAGTTGTTTCATTTGCAAATATTTTCTCCCATTCTGAGGGCTGTCTTTTTGTTTTACTTTTGGTTTCCTTTGCGTGCAAAAGCTTGTAAGTTTAATTAGGTGCCATTTGTTTATTATTGCTTTTATTACACTAGAAGGTGGATCAAAAAATCTTGCTGCAATTTATGTCAAAGAGTGTTCTATGTTTTCCTTTAAGAATTTTATAGTGCCCAGCCTTACATTAAGTCTTTAACCCATTTTGAGTTTATTTTTGTCTATGGAATTAGGGTGGAGAAGGCAATGGCAACCCACTCCAGTACTCTTGCCTGGAAAATCCCATGGACAGAGGACCCAAGTAGGCTATAATCCATGGGGTCGAAAAGAGTCAGACACAACTGAGTAACTTTACTTTCACTTTTCACTTTAATGCACTGGAGAAGGAAATCGAAACCCACTCCAGTATTCTTGCTTGGAGAATCCCAGGGACGGGAGTCTGGTGGGCCGCTGTCTGTGGGGTCACACAGAGTTGGACATGACTGATGAGACTTAGCAGCTGCATGGAATTAGGGAGTGCTCAAGTTTCATTTTTTTTACATGTAGCTGTCCGGTTTTCCCAGGACCACTTATTGAAGAAACTGTATTTTTCCATTGTATATTTTTGTCATAGATGTTTGTCATTAGATTAGGTGACCATAGGTGTGTGGGTTTATAACTAGGCTTTCTATCTTGTTCCATTGATCTATATTTCTGTTCTTGTACCAGTACCATACTGTCTTGCTTACCATAGCTTTGTAGTATAGTCTGAAGTCAGGGAGCCTGATTCCTCCAGTTCTGCTTTTGTTTCTCAAGATTTCTTTGGCTATTTGGGGTCTTTTGTATTTCTATACAAATTATACATTTTTTTTTTGTCCTAGTGTTGTGAAAAATGCCATTGGTAATTTGATACAAATTGCATTGAGTTGGTGTATTGTTTTGGGTAGTATAGTCATTTCCACAATATTGATTCTTCCAGTCCAAAAACATGATATATCTCTCCATCTATTTGTGTCATTTTTTATTTCTTTCATCTGTATCTTACAGTTTTCTGAGTACAGGTCTTTTGCTTCTTATGTAGGTATATTCCTAGTTATTTTATTCTTTTTGTTGCAATGGTAAGTGTTGTTTCCTTAATTTCTCTTTCTGGTTTTTCATTGTTAGCATATAGAAATGCAAGATATTTCTATGTATTAATTTTTTATTTTTCAATTTTAGCAAATTCATCAATAAGCTCTTGTAGTTTTCTGGTGGCATCTTTAGGATATTCTATGTATAGTATCATGTCATCGGCAAACAGCGGCAGTTTTACTTATTGTTTTCCAATTTGGATTCTTTTATTTCTTTTTGTCTCTAACTACTGTGACCAGGACTTCCAAAAGTATGTTGAATAACAGAGAGTGGGCAGCTTTGCCTTGTTCCTAATCTTAGAGGAAATGCTTTCAGCTTTTTACTATTGAGAATAACATTTGTTGTGGGTTTGTCATATATGGTCTTTATTATGTTCAGGTAAGTTCTCTCTAGCCCACTTTCTAGAGAGTTTTTATCATAAATGGGTGTTGAATTTTGTTGAAAGCTTTTTCTGCATCTATTGAGATGATCATATGGTTTTTAATTTGTTAATATTGTGTACACATTGATTTGTGTATAAGGAAAATCTTTGAATTCCTGTGATGCTGCTGCTACTGCTGCTAAGTTGCTTCAGTCGTGTCTGACTCTGTGACCCCATAGACGGCAGCCCACCAGGCTCCACCATCCCCGGAATTCTCCAGGCAAGAACACTGGAGTGGGTTGCCATTTCCTTCTCCAATGCAGGAAGGTGAAAAGTGAAAGTGAAGTCGCTGAGTCTTGTCCGACTCTTAGCGACCCCATGGACTTCGGCCCACCAGGCTCCTCCGTCCATGGGATTTTCCAGGCAAGAGTACTGGAGTGGGGTGCCATTGCCTTCTCCGGTGATAAATCCCACTTAATAATGGTGTATGAACCCTTTTTAAGTGTTGTTGGATTCTGTTTACTAGCATTTTGTTGAGGATCTTTGTGTCTATGTTCATCAGTGCTACTGGCCTATAATTTTCTTTCTTTCTTTTTATTCTATCTTTGTCTGATTTTGGTATCAGGGTGATGGTGGCCTTGTAGAATGAGCTTGGGAGTGTTCCTTCCTCTGAACTTTTTTGAAAGACTTTAAGAAGGATAGGTATTAGCTGTTCTCTAGAATATTTGATAGAATTTGCTTGTGACCTGGACTTTTGTTTGTTGGAAGATTCTTAATTACATTTTCAATTTCATTACTTGTGACTGATTTGTCTATATTTTCTATTTCTTCCTAGTTCAGCCTTCGAAGTTTGTACCTTTCTAAGAATTTGTCCATTTCTTCCATCTTGTCCATCTTCTTGCCCTGTAGTAGGCCCTATAGTATGCTTCTAGTAGTTTTTTATGATCCTTTGTATTTCTGTGGCATCAGCTGTAATTCCTCTTTTTTCATTTCTAATTTTGTTGATTTGATTCCTCTCCTGTTTTTCCTTGAATGAGTCTGGTCAAAGGTTTATCAATTTTGTTTATTTTCTCAAACAACCAGCTTTTAGTTTCACTGATACTTGCTGTTGTTTTCTTTGAAATGTATGCTATTTTTGCTACACTTTTCCTGAATTCCTGTTCTACAGAACTCAGTATATCAACAATTTTTATTTTATACTCTGAAGTTATGGGTGGCTTGTTACATAGAATTAGGTAACTAGAACAGAGCCCATCAGGCCCTAGGATTTAAATAACATTTTTATTCTGATGACTCCCACCTTTACACAATTAAGCCTAAAGTTGGCTTCTAAGCCATAGATTCAAGTATCCAACTACCTCCTTGACCTTTGCACTTGAATTCCTAAGAGACATCTCAAGCTAATGTTGAATAATCTTGAATTTCTGATTCATAAACCTGCCCCTGTCCCCAGTCACAGTCGCTTCATTTTAGTAAGTGGCAGGGCCAGTCCATCTGCAGGGCCTGTAGAGTCTGCACCTTGTCTCCACCTCCACAGTCACTTCCTGAGTCCAGGGACCTCTCATCTTGACTCCATGCTTCTGTAAGAATCTCCAACTGATCACTGGCCTACACAGTTCAGTCATTCTAACCTCTCCACTTTGCTGCTCACTGAGTGATTATTTTAAGATACAAGCCTGTTTGGCTCACTGTCCAGGCTTTCCTGGTAGCTCAGCTGGTAAAGAATCCACCTGCAATGCAGGAGACCCCGGTTCAATTCCTGGGTCAGGAAGACCCCCTGAAGAAGGGATAGGCTACCCACTCCAGCATTCATAGACTTCCCTGGTGGCTCAGATGATAAATAATCCAACTGCAATGTGGGAGAACTTGGTTCGATCCCTGGGCTGAGTAGATCCCCTGGAGGAGGACAAGGCAACCCACTCCAGTATACTTGCCTGGAGAATCCCCATGAACAAAGGAGCCTGGTGGGCTACAGTCTATGGGGTCACAAAGAGTTGGATGACAAAGGTGTTGCACAACTGAGTGACTAATCACAGCACAGCACACAGGCTCACTGCCCAGTTCAAAACTTTGTTGATTCCTCGGTACTTGGTAAGATAAAACTCAAAGTTCCTATATTCGTATATAGGGGAACTTCATAATGTGGAGACTTCATGCTCTGATCCATCCTATATAGCTAACACAGAATCACTGGGTTCCCTTCACATGCTGCCCTCTTTCATGCTGCTGTGCCCTTGTTTATGTTGTTCCTTTGGCCTGGCATTTACCCTTTCCCTCATCTCCTGCCATTAACCTGGAAAACTGCTTCCTTTCAGATCCTGCTCAGGTGCTACCTTTTTGTCATGCAGATTCTGATTTCTATTTCCTGAAAGCTACATGCTTATTTCCATATGAGTTGCATGCATGTGTGTGTGTGAGGTCAAGTCTAGCTCTCTGTACTATAGCTTGCCAAGCTCCTCTGTCCATGGGATTCTCCAGGCAAGAATACTGGAGTGGGTTGCCATGCCCTCCTCCAGAGGTCTTCCTGACCCAGGGATCAAACCTGCATCTCGTATGTCTCCCTCACTGGCAGTCAGGTTCTTTACCAGTAGTACCACCTGGGAAGCCCCAGGTGAGTTGCATACTTGTATCACAATACATTTAGAAAGCAGAGAGGGAAAAATAAATCAGCTGTAATATACCTCCCTGATCAGTTATTTTCAATATTTTCCTTCTATTTCATTCCTATATCTATTTAATATGTTTGTGTATATATGTCCATGTACACATATATTTTATAATTATGACCTTTATGTCATGTTGTACCCTGCTTCTTTCACTTAACACGATATCAACAAAGCATTATTAAAAAAATGAAAACTTGAAAATAATACAAAGATCCAACAAGAGGGAATGGTTGAGTAAGTTACATACCATCTTTGTTATGAAGTCACTAAAATTTATGATAATAATCATATTCAGGGGCCAAAAGACATAATATTGTTAAAATGTTAATTATTGCCAAATTGACCCATTGATTCAACAAAATCCCTATCAAAATTCCAGCAGACTTTTTGTTGAAATTGTCAAGTTGATTCTAAAATTTATATGAAAAGGCAAAGGACCTAGAACAACCAAAACATTTTGAAATAGAACACAATTAAAGACTTATATGATTTCAAAGCTTGCTAGAAAGCTATGTAATCAAGATGATGGGGTATTGTAGAAGAAGAGGTGTACAGATCAGTGAAACACAAGAGAGTTAAAAAAGAATCCCACACATACTTAGTTGTCAACAAAAGTGTTAATTCAATGGAGAAAGAATAGTCTTTTAAAATAAATGATCTTGGAACAACTGAGTATCCATATGCAAAACAATTAATCTTGACCCTTAACTTATATATGAACATTAATTCAAGATGCACCAGGGATTTAAATGTTGGAGCTAAAACTATAAAACTTTTAGAAGAAAACAAGAGAAAATATCTAACCTTGAGTTACACTCTGGCATAAAAAGCATGAATCATAAAATTAAATTGGACTTCTTCAGCATTATAAACTTTTTCCTTTGAAACTCAATATTAACAGAATGAATAGGCAAGCCATAGACTCGGAGAAATCCCAAACTGATATTTGATAAAGTACATATATTCAGAATATATTAAAAACTCTCACCATCTAATAGTAGGAAGACAAATAAACTGATTTAAGAATAAGCAAAATATTGGAACAGCTATTTCACCAAAGAGGCACATGGAAAATATGCTAAACATAATTAGTAACTATAAATCAAAACCACAAGGAGATGTCACAACACATTTATGAAAATGACTAAAATGAAAGATACTGACCCTTCCAAGTACTGGTAAGGATAGAGGACAACTGGAGTTCTCATTCACTGCTGGCAGCTTGCAAAATAGTACAGTCATTTTGGAAAACAGTTTGGTAATTTATTATAAAATTACAGAATGGCAGAAAGTATTTGAAAATGGAGCAACTGACAAAGGATTCATCTCCAAAATATGCAAACAACTCATGCTACCCAATATCAAAAGAAAAAAACAACAAGCCAATCAAAAAATGGGCAGAATACCTAAATAGACATTTCTCCAAAGAAGAAATACAGAGAGTCAACAAACACATGAAAAGTTGATCAACCTCACTAATTACTAGAGAAATCCAAATTAAAAGTACAGTGAGGTATCACCTCACACTGGTCAGAATGGCCATCATCACAAAGTCTACAAATAATAAGTGCTGAAGATGGTGTGGAGAAATGGGAACCCTCTTCCACTGTTGGCGGGAATGTAAATTGGCACAGCCATTATGGGGAACAGTATGGAGGTTCCTTAAAAATCTAAACATATAAGTACCATGCGATCCAGCAATCACACTAATGGCATATACCCAGAGAAGACCATAATGCAAAAAGATACATGTGCCCAGTGTCCATTACAGCCCTAATTACAATAGCCAGGACATGGAAGCAGCTTAAATGTCCATCACCAGAGGAATGGATAAAGAAAGCATGGTACATATATACAGTGAAATATTATTCAGCCATAAAAAAGAATGAAACTTTTGTGGAGATGTGACCTAGAGAGTGAAGAGAAAAAAAAATATCGTATATTAACACATATGTGTGGAATCTGAAAAATTGGTATAGACAATCTTATTTACAAAGCAGAAATAGAGACACAGTTTTAGAAAACAAATGTATGGATACCAAGAGGGATAGGAGGAGCAGGATGAATTGGGAGATTGGGATTTACATATATACATTACTAATGTGCTTATGTGCTCAGTCGTGGTCAACTCTTTGTGACTCCATTGGACTGTAGCCCACCAGGTTCTTCTGTCCATGGAATTTTCCATGCAAGAATACTGGAGTGGGTGGCCATTTCCTTCTCCAATACACTATTGATACTGTGTATGAAATAGATAACTGATGAGAATCTACTGTATAGCACAGAGAACTCTACTAAATGCTCTGTGGTGACCTAAATGGAAATGAAATAAAAAAAATAGGGGTTATTCACTGTGCAGTAGAAAGTAACACAGCATTGTAAAGCAACTAAACTCCAATAAAAATTTTTTTTAAATGAAAAAATTAAATAAACATTCACAATATGACCTATTGTAAGAGTAGCACTCCTACTCCTAGGCATTTATTCAAAAGAAATGAAGACATATGCCCTTTTAAAGTCTTTTATGTTAATGTTTATAATAGCTTTCTCTGTACTATCCAAAAATTAGAAGGTGTCTAAATGTCTATCATCCAGTAAATGAACACCAGGGCGCATCCACACAATGGAATTCTACTCAGCAATAGAAAGGAACAAACTATTGCCACACACAATAGCATGAACGAATCCCCAAAACATTATGCTGTATGAGCATACAGTGTGTGATCCAACTTGTAGAAGATTGTAGAAAAAGCCAAACTGTAGCGACAGAAAGAAGATCAGAAGTTGCCAGGGCTGTGGTTAGAGAAAGTGACTATGAAGGAGTATGAGGGACGTTTTGGGGTGATGCAAGTGTTCTATATTGTGATTATGATGGTACTTATGTGCCTATATCGGAGAAGGCGATGGCACCCCACTCCAGTACTCTTGCCTGGAAAATCCTATGGATGTAGGAGCTTGGTAGGCTGCAGTCCATGGGGTCTCGAAGAGTCGGACACGACTGAGTGACTTCACTTTCACTTTTCATTTTCATGCATTGGAGAAGGAAATGGCAACCCACTCCAGTGTTCTTGCCTGGAGAATCCCAGGGATGGTGGAGCCTGGTGGGCTGCCATCTATGGGGTCACACAGAGTCGGACACGACTGAAATGACTTAGCAGCAGCAGCATGTGACTATATATGTTTGTAAAGTTGATTATGTTGTGTGCTTTAAGTTAGTGAATTTTATGGATCATAAAGCATACTTTGATTAAGCTGATTAAAATCTCTGAAATCCCTTAAAATCTATGGTTACAAATGTGAATTGGTGGATATGGAAACCACAGATTTCTGTGCTAGCCCTATTTCCTCTTTTGTGACCTGTCTGTACACAGTTTTATTTTTTTTCACGCAACTATTAGTTTGCATGTCTACTTCTGCTGACTGTGGGTTCTTCAAGGCTGGAGCTTTGTTTTTTTGTGTTTGTATTCCCCCAGGACCTGGTCAGGGCCTAACACAGAGTATGTGCTCTGTAAATGTTCCATCCTTTCAATCAAAAATATTTATTGCAACAAATGTTTAATGATCTTCAGTTCAATAATCACTAAAGAAGTTGACCTACATTGCTACTCTCCTCTTTTGGTCTGATGGGAGCATGTTCCTTGCAGCTTCTGTTCTTGTCTTGGTTAAAAGCTGAAAGAAGAAATTTTATTTACTAAAACAAATGTAGTGCCTGTTCCAGAGGTTTTAAAAATATTAATTCAATCTTTACAAAATCTTAGACTGTAGGAAATATTATTCTTTTCATTTCAGAAGAGGTAACTGAAGAACAGGGATGTTAAGAATTGCCAGACCAGGCTCGATGCATGATACAGGATGCTTGGGGCTGGTGCACTGGGATGACCCAGAGGGATGGTATGGGGAGGGAGGTGGGAGGGGGATTCAGGATGGGGAACATGTGTACAGCTGTGGCAGATTCATGTTGATGTATGGCAAAACCAATACAATATTGTAAAGTAATTAGCCTCCAATTAAAATAAATAAATTTATATTAAAAAATAAAATAAAATGCTAATGTTAAGAAAAAAAGAATTTACTCCATTTGCACCTTGAGTAAGTGGGTTGGAGCCAGGATTTGAATCCAGATTCAGGGTCCAGGGTCTAACCCAGGATGCTTGGGCATGGCATGAACCCACATCAGTGAAGTGTGTCCTAGAGGAGCCCCTCCATGGGCATACCTCTGTGCCTCTTCCTGGCAGTGCCCACTGTGGTCACCCCCTTACCTCACCCTACTGCCTTCTGACTTTGCGGAACTTAAAGTCCTCCTCATTCCTGCTTTCTGGCCTCTGGCCCTCCTTATGTGGTCCAGTTCTCTGAGAGTTTAGCCCCTCCAGGGATGACTGGAGTCTGAGGCTTGGTATGTTCTCTGGCTTGGCCTCAGAACCCTGTCTGGGGGACCTGCCTCAATGGATGGGCGCAGCCAACCTTCCACAGACTGGCCATCTCCCTTGGTCCATCCAGGAGTCTGAGGTCAGGCAGGTATGACTGTCCACTGAAGATCTGGAGCCTTATTACCTACTGCTCCTCAGGCCTGCTCTGGGGAGGGTGACAGCTGTCGCCCACAGGCTGGGTTGATACTGAGACTGTTGTCCCAGTGACCAGAACAGCATCTCCGTCCTCCCAGTCATTCAGAACTCAGGGGATGGTGGGGCTGTTCCCTTCAGCATTTGTGGATTTGAGGAGGCAGTTAAGAACCTGTCTGTGGGGAGGATAATGCAATGCTCATGCTCTCCTTTTAACCAAAGCTTTAACATTCATTCAAAAGGAAACCCAGCCCCTTTCTCACACTGCAAGCATTTGCCACCTCCCCACTGCCCAATTTGGAGTGTTTGCATGTTTGGGAGTGAGTGGGTGTTGGAAGGAGGCTGAGAGTGTAGAGCTGACAATCTCGCTGTGTAATAATGGAGTAGGCAGATTCAATGACGCCCAATTCAAATTAGTCATGAGTGAATGCAGCATCACCAGCGCTCCAGCACTGGGGAATTCCTCCCAGCTTAGCGAAGTAAAGTGTCACAAACAACAGCTAAGAGAGCATTGTGTGTTTCAAGTTGTGGGTGTGCTGATTTCTTAATTTTTTTCCTAGGAAAGGATTATAGAAACATAAAACAAAAATATTTCGACTTGAAAAATACTTCGTAATTGTATGTCATAAAATAATTAGGTCATGGCAAATTAGCACAAATGTTTACAGCAAAATTGCCATGTAAAACATTATCGGTAATATTATGCTAATTGCTGCAGAAGCAAAAGCTGATTATGTTTCAGCAGGATGAAAATTTGCCGTGTCTGCATTTCTCTCTAGCTTCACTAGTTTTCCATGAGGGTACCAAGCCTGTGAATACTGTAGGGGCTGAACTGCCCATCTTTGAGGCACTGAACATGAAAAGGGATCTTTCTGAAGATGAAGCTAAGATCATCAGTATAAGAGAGAATTCCTGAAGGTATCCTCACCCTCTGGTGGAAAGTCAGCAAGACTTGTACCCAGAAAGATCCAGTTTGGGATGGAGCATGGAGAAGCATGGAAGGGGTACACAGTGTGTTCTGAAGGGCAGACAGGACATGAGATTGGGCTACAAAGAATCTCAGAGGGGAACCCCTGCACCAGCCCGCACAGGCATCATTTAAAATAAATGCACACTCTGTTTCATCAGTTCTGGAAAGGGGCCTGGGAGTCTGCGATCCTGGGAAATGCCAGTGCTACTCGTCTGTAGACTGCCTTTAGAGTAGTAAAACCTTAGAGGAAATCTTTCCTAAGATTACTAATTCAAATGTATATGGGGCCAGGTGGGCAATGGATCATGATGCTGACAAGAGGGAGAATTTGAGATGGGAGAACCTGAGATGGACTGGAGAGGACAAGCTGGTCCATTAAGGGTATTCAAGAGCCATGGAAAGGAAGAGAAGAAGGAGGAAGGGACCCTAGGCAGGCACCACCCACTAGCTAAGCCTATTAGTGTGAGACTCTGGTTCTAATTCAAGCCAATCCTGATGAGACAAGGCTGAGAGGGGCAGAAGGGACTTGCTGCAGGTATATAGATGGCTCGTGGGCAGCCAGGGCCCAACTTTTCCCTCCTCCCTCCTGCCTTCTGCGATGGCATCTGTGTTAACTCCACACCATGGGGAGACAAAGCCATCAACACTTAAGGAACACAGCCTTCTGTGCCCTGTGCCCTCAAGGGGGCCAAAACTTCTTGCTGTGTGTGCAATAGCACCTCAGCTTCACCCAGGAGGCTCCCATCACCCCTGTTGCCTCAAATGTGTTCGTATCCATCCAAACAATGGGCAGAGGTCCACCCTATCTTGCTGGCTTCCTTGAAGGGCCTTGAGCCACTTTCCTGTGGGCCTCAGCTTTTCATCTGTGAAATGGTACCACATGAAACACCAGGACAGCAGCATCCTTCAGACCTCCTAGGGGTGGTTCTGGTCACAGCCTCAGCAGCAGAGGTCCCCTCGCCACCACATTGTCTGGGTGGGGGAAGTTTCACTATCTACTGGGGCAGGGCACTGGGTTAGACCTCATGTTGAAGTTTTCCAGTCTTGCTTTAGCCAGTGTCTAGGGTACTACATGGGACTTCCCTGGGGGCTCAGTGGTAAAGAATGAACCTGTCAGTGCAGGAGATGTGGGCCTGATCCCTGGGTTGGGAAGATCCCCTAGAGAAGGAAACGGCAACCCACGACAGTATTCTTGTCTGGGAAATCCCATGGACAGAGGAGCAAGTGGGCTACAAGTCCATGGGATTGCAAAGAGTCGGACATGACTGAGTAACTAAATGATGGCAGCAGGGTCCTATGTAACATTCCATGCCCCTCAATTTATCACCCTTCTTGAAAACTTGCCTTCAGGCTCCACAGGGCTTCATGTTTTAGTTTATAAGGCCTATTCATTCTCAACATAGGGTTACTCAAAATGGAGTGGTCACTCTGCCCAGCCGCTGGGCTTGGGTCTCTATAGAGTGAATACCCTGTCAATCTCACAACAATAGGAGATTCTCTTATTACCCCCATTCTACAGATAAGGAAACCAAGGCCTGGAGAGGTTAAGCAACTCACTGAAAATCACATAGACAGAGGCAGGGCTGCAATCGAATGTCTCTAATTCGGGTTCATGCCTGTGCCAGCCTTAAAGTCTAGTGCTCCTTAATCCTTTCACCACAAGATGACAAGGCCCACAGGAGCAGGGGGTGTTCTGCGTTTGTCCTTTGGAAACCCAATGTGCAGTATGGAGCCTGGCACTAAGGATTTGTTAACTTTGCACAAAACTTTTCTTTTTTGGCTGTGCCATGTGGCTTGTGGAATTTTTGTTCCCCAATTATGGATGGAAATTATGTCCCCTGCTTTGAAAGTACAGAGCCTTAGCCACTGGACCTCCAGAAAATTCCTTTGCAAGCCTTCTTTTACACTGGGTTCCTTCTTTCTACAAGACTGACTCCTAACATCTTGCAAAGGGTAGGTCTCTGTGAGAAGAGATGTTTATTTTCCTAAGATCAGTGTCCTCAACAAAGTTAATGTTCAGAGTTCCCAGAACTGTCGAGGGCTTTTGGAGCCAAGCTCCTGCCTACCACCTCCCCTCATTTTTGCATTTTGATCATAAGATTCACAAAATGTAGTTCAACTGCTTCACATTATTTCCTTCTGCTCAGAATCATAGCCCTTGCAATTATGTTATTCTTTTTTATTATTTATTGTGTGCCCTGGGAAATTTTCATTTTAACCAAGACACTGGTTCAATTGCAAAATGGCAAAGAATGATTTGTAAGGAGATCAGTGTTGGGAGCTTATTAAAATAAGAATTTAGGGGATGGTTTGGAAGTAGAAGAGGGAAATCTCTTGGGAGAGGAGGTATTTCCAAGAGTTGAGATGAAATTGTGGAATTTGAGGAAGAGGAAATAAGGGGAGGGGAGACAGAGAGAGAAAGATAAGCAAGAAATAGAATTAATGGGAAAATAGGAGATAAATGGTGGACATAAATGTGAAAAAGTCACAAAGAGAACAATAAACAAAAGTCCTCAGAAATGAAAGATGATACATTTACTATCATTTGAAACAGAATGAAGATTGTCCCCACTCCATCCTGTAGGCTCCCAGATGGGTTTAGGCTGTCAGCTGGGTTATTTGAATGTTTTCTTGAAAGCATTATTGAAAACCAGGAGGTGTCTTTGTTCTCACTGCACAAGTGCTGGGTAGACCAGGGACCCAGAGAAGCCTGCAGCCGCCCTTCTGGAGCTGGGGCCAGGACCTCACCTGCTCTGGAACCTGACCAGATGGCTCTAGAAAAAGAGCTGTGTTATATGGGCCTCACAGAGGCCTCTTCTGTCCCTCCAGGCCCCCACGATGTCAGTGGCGTCTCCTGGAGTTGGGCCTGTGGCGGGTGGAGTCCCTTCTCTCTGAGATGCTCCTGCTTTCCTCCCTTGCTGTGGTCCTCAGGCCTCATCCCTGCAGGGCCCTGGAGGCCTCCACCGAGCCTGGAGGAATTAATGACTCACCCCTGCAGAGGCTTTCCCATCTGTGTGCTCAGAGAGAGATGTTCCACACATTGAGCGAAACAGCCTGTTTGCAAAGGCCTGGGCTATTCGGGGTCTGATCAGCAAATCTGTGTTCAGAGGCTGAGGGTCAGGCTGTGGAGGCAACAGCTGACCATGTCCGCCTCCCAATGCAGCCCGAGACAGCAGAAGGCAATTTGCTCTCCTCAGACCTGTTTTTCTGAAATGAGCACTAGAGCATTCTTGAATTCTTCGGCTTCCATGGAGAAATGAATTCGGCAGTGAGGAGTCTTGGGAATTTGAGATGCACGTTCTTCCATGCCATTTAATTAGAGAATGCTGCCAAGCCGCCTTCTCCTTGCTCTTTCTCTGGATTGCTGTTTTCAGCACTTACTGCCTTCAGAGCCTCAAATAACTGCTTTTCTGACCCATGTATACACATGTGCACACAGGTGTGTGTATGTACATGCATGTGCACACATCTGCTCCTCACAGCACACCCCCATCCTCCCTGGGTGTCTCACTTGGTGGAGTCTCGGTCCAGGAATAGCTTGGGCTCTGCTCCTGGGCAGGGTAACCTTCCCAAGTGTGTGCCCCATTCTCAAAGCCTAGGCCTCTACTTCATGTGCTGACCCAGGGCAAGGTGATATGCACGTTATTAACCTGTGGTAGAAAATACGAACATGTCCACAACGAATCCTCAGAATCTGTGCATATGTCACCTTCTGTGGCAAAGGGGACATTGCAGCTGTGATTAAGGATCTTTTTTCTTTTTTAAATATGGAACGCTTCATGAATTTCCATGTCATACTTGTGCAGGGGCCATGCTAATTTCTGTATCATTCCAATTTTATTATATGTGCTGCTGAAGCAAGCACTAAATTAAGGATATTTAGATGGGGCAGTGATCCTGAACCATCTGAATGGGTCCAGTATAATCACAAGGATCATGACAGGAAGAAGGTAGGAGGGTCAGGGGGAGAGCAAATATAAAAATGGGAGCAAAGGTGAGAGCAGTGCATGGCCACAAGCCAAGGAATATGGGGGCCTCTAGAAGCTGGCAAAGGGAAAGCAAGGATCCTCCTGCAAGCCTCCAGAAGGAAAGCAGAGCAGCTGACACCTTGATTTTAATCCAGTAAGACCCACTTCAGAGTTCTGACCTCCAAAACCTTAGGATAATAAATTTGTACATTAAGTCACTAAGGTTTTGGAAATTAGTTATAGCAACAATAACAACCAGCACACATTAGTATAACTCAGGGCATGGTCTTCCTGACAGGCAAAGGGAAAAACTCTTCTGTCTTGGAGCTAGCAGTAGGTGGCCTCTGTGTCTGGCATCTAGGCATCCAGGCAGCAGAGGGCAGTAGATGCATCATGGGGCTCAATCACGCATCACGATGTTCTAAGAATTGGGGGCAGATTGCATGCCAGGCACTAGGACTGTGGCAGAAAGCACAAGAAATTTCAAATTTAAACTTTGCCGGATTCGGGATTCTGGGGAAACCAATTATTAAAGCCCTGAACTCAGAGAGTGAGCAGACTGCCTGTGTGGGTGGGTCAAGGAAGGAGCTGGTATTGCACTCACCTGCTAGTGGCAGAAAACATGGCTGGGGCAGGCAGACCGGGGAGTGGCAAAAGGAAGAATGAAGCTCTTTCAGACCTTCACATTTTTACCTCTGAAGTTTCCATGCCCGTCTGATGACCAGAACCACCTGAGGTGCTTGATAAAAATACATTTGGGGTCCTGCCCTGGGGTGCTTCCAGGAGCTCAACTGTAGGTCTGTTCACAGTAGCATTTGTTGCACTGGATGTGGTATCTTGTTCCCTTGGAACCCTATGCACAGGGTTCCCGAGTCTGGTCCTGCCTAGATTTCCACTCTGCCTTCCAGTCACCCATTCCCACCCCAGGCCAGAGTGCCCCCACTGGGTGGCGTTCCAACTTGTCCAGGCTCCTGGTTGTCCATCTGAGGCTTGCACAGCCTGCGCTTCACTCCTGTGTCAGTTGCTGACCTGGCCAGGTCATAGCACAGCAGTGAGCACAGAGGGTCTGGACAGCTCCTGTTTCTACAGATATACCATATTCCGATGACACAGACTCAGAACTTCAGCCCCTTTAATTCTTTCTGTTCCTTCCCCACCTTTTCAAACTGGACCCTAGGGTAGCTGAACCATTCCACCTCCAACAGACAAGGACAACTGGGATTCTTGTACCACCCTCATACATATATATATATATATATATATATATATATATGTATATATATATATGAATCTATTTTCTATCTATGTATCCATCTATCATCTAATTTATTGCTATCATCTCTCTATCTACCTGTTTGTTTTAGGTCTCCATCTTTGAGCTCAGGGAAGCATGACATACAGATTAAGATGGCTGGCTGTATATTGAAATCGTGTTCTTTAATAGTTCTTAACTGTTTGACCTCGAACAAGTTTCTTAGCATTCCTTGTTATCAGCGCCCCATCTAAGAAGTGGCAGTAAGTAATAGTACCTAGCACATAGTGTTCTTACAAAAATAAAATGAAATCATTTATGTAAAAATTTTAGAACAGCTCCTGCAAAGTTGTAAGGTCTCAATAATATACAAGCAACTCCTACAGCTCAATTCCAGAAAAATAAATGACCCAATCAAAAAATGGGCCAAAGAGCTAAATAGACATTTCTCCAAAGAAGACATACAGATGGCTAACAAACACATGAAAAGATGCTCAACATCACTCATTATCAGAGAAATGCAAATCAAAACCACTATGAGGTACCATTTCATGCCAGTCAGAATGGCTGTGATCCAAAAGTCTACAAGCAATAAATGCTGGAGAGGGTGTGGAGAAAAGGGAACCCTCTTACACTGTTGGTGGGAATGCAAACTAGTACAGCCACTATGGATAACAGTGTGGAGATTCCTTAAAAAACTGGAAATAGAACTGCCTTATGATCCAGCAATCCCACTGCTGGGCATACACATTGAGGAAACCAGAATTGAAAGAGACATGTGTACCCCAATGTTCATTGCAGCACTGTTTATAATAGCCAGGACATGGAAGCAACCTAGATGTCCATCAGCAGATGAATGGATAAGAAAGCTGTGGTACATATACACAATGGAGTATTACTCAGCCATTAAAAAGAATACATTTGAATCAGTTCTAATGAGGTGGATGAAACTGGAGCCTATTATAAAAAGTGAAGTAAGCCAGAAAGAAAAATACCAATACAGTATACTAACGCCTATATATGGAATTTAGAAAGATGGTAACAATAACCCTGTATATGAGACAGCAAAAGAGACACTGATGTATAGAACAGTCTTTTGGACTCTGTGGGAGAGGGAGAGGGTGGGATGATTTGGGAGAACGCATTGAACCATGTATAATATCATATATGAAACGAGTCGCCAGTCCAGGTTCGATGTGCGATACTGGATGCTTGAGGCTGGTGCACTGGGACGACCCAGAGGGATGGTATGGGGAGGGAGGAGGGAGGAAGGTTCAGGATGGGGAACACATGTATGCCTGTGGCGGATTCATTTTGATATATGGCAAAACCAATACAATATTGTAAAGTTAAAAAATAAAATAAAAAAAATAAATGTTAGGTGTTACTATCATTTGGGTTAGCCTTTTATGAGATATTTATTTGAGAAAAGGAAGATTTAAAAATTCCCCAAGTCAGGTTGCTCCTTTATTGTAAAACTCTCCTTTTGCCAGCTTGCCTCTTGGCAGGCCTTCAAACAAGGAGGGAAAGAGTGATTGCAAACTCTGCCCACCTTTCTGGCCCTGCATCCTTTTTACAGTTGAGCAAACAAGCAGGAATAAGCTCAGAAGGCAGAGAGCAGAGGGCTGGAGAGTCCCAGGTTGCTCAAGCCGAGATAACAGAGTCGTCCGAGGGTGGCCCATGTGAATCTAATCCCCACACCATCTGTTTGCTGATTTTCCCCTCTGTCCTCCTCTTTGAGGCGCAAGACATTCTGAGCAGGTGGAATTGAGGGCCCTGCATAAAGGTGGCCCCAACCCTTCATGCCAGAGTTTTCAATTATGATGCCAGTCAATGGGAGAGAGAGGAGGGCGAAAATGAAAATGGAATATTTGGTTAGTGCTTTGACAAGCCATGAATCAAAACCAAGTGAAATTGCTCTGGGGTCTCCGGGCCTGTCAGACTCCCCCATCCATTCTGCTTGCCCCTCGGCAGTGTAATTCTGTGCGCAGCCAACACTATTTGCAGGAAAGCAGCCCTCCTGTGCCGCATCAGTGGGTTCTTCCGCTGTGCTCTGCCAGGGGCATGGTGGGTTGGTGAGGGGTGGAAGGGTGGGCAGCTGAGGTCAGAGGTCAGCTGTAGAGGGCCAAAGAAGGGGCAGTCAGCAGTGTGGGTACTAAAGTGTGTCTGACCCATGTCACAGGACTGGGATGCCTGCTTCCCTCTTAGGGCTCTTCTCTGGGCTCATTGATTCCCTGGCAAGTGATCATTCATTCTTATTTGAGGAGCTGTCTGTGCACAGCTGTCTGTGCAGGGTCAAGGCCAAAAAGTGCATTGGGTCAGCAGGAGAAAGGGAAAATCTACAAAGGAAGAGTGTCTTCTCCATTAGGAAGGGGGGACCATCTCCGCCTTCTCCTCTGCAGTAACAGCCCAGGTTGATTTAATGTGCATCAAGGTGGAAGCAGAAAGTGCTGGACAGGGAATCCTTAAAAGGGGGCATTTTGATGGAACAGTGGAGTGAAGAAACTCTTGCTGAAGAGGCGGGGCTGACTTACCAGCAAATGCTCACTGACCCAAGGTCCTATGGTGCTATCCAGGGGGTGAAAAGTGAGTTTCTTCTTTTTTCCTTCTTGTCACTCGTCTTTTGGCTTGGTAGGCATTTATTGAGCCGAGTGAGCATTAATGAGATGATTTTAGCTCTCAGGAACCTCAAGTTTGGGGTGACTTGGACAGTGATGTGGACTAAAGGCTGCAGGGAGGTCAGCTCTGGGTTCAAGCAGGTCCTATGGGGAAAGCCTGGACCCTTATGTGGTCAGTGCCAATCAGGGCGATGTCAGACAGGGCTGGTGCTCACTGCTGTGCAAGTTGTCCTCTGCCAAGGGGCAAAGCATGTGGGAGCACTAAGGTCCTGCTAACTTTCCACTCACCAAGTCATGTGTCTTGGCGTGCCTGTGTCTATCCAGAACGTGAGCCTTCAGATTCACACAGAGGCATGAATGAGTCAGAGGAAGCCCTGTCATCAGATGGCAGAGAAGTCTGCTCCTGACTGGAGCAGTGAGTGATCAGGAGCCTCTGTAGCTACAGAACAAGGCAGGATTAGGTCCAGGGATGCCAGAATAGAGCCAACAGCTGCTGAGGTCAAGTTGGAAACTCAGAGTAGAATCAGATTTCAAGAGGCCAATCAAGATCTAAACTGTCAGCAGTAACCAGAAGGTGAGGAAAAGCCAAAGGTCTGTTCTGGGTCCCGGTCGGTCTGTGACCAGTTTCTCTGGAAGGCCCAGAGTCAAGCCTAATGCCATTTACAAGTGTCTGCCTGGATGCCACTGTTTATTTCTGTCTCAGTAGCACCTGCACCAGAGGTGGAGTGGGGAATTACTGCAAGCCCAGAGGACTCAGGCCATGCTGGGGGAAGAACCAAGATCAGTGTTAGGAGTTTCTGGGTGATAGATCTTGGCTCAAGATAAGCTGCTGTGAAAAAGTTGCTTTGGAGGTGGTGAGCCCTCTGTCACTGGAAGTGTTCCAGGCCCCATCAGGAAGCCTGCTGAGGGGATTCCGTATGCCAGGTAGAAGGTTGGGCAGGACATATTGAAGGTCCTCTTTCAGTCCCACATCATCTATGAGTTTGTGAGACTTCAGTCAGCTGGCTTTCCTCCCTGTCAGAGAGAATGGATTGCACAAAAATTTGAAATTAATGATTAGCACAGGCTTTTAGGTTTTTGTTGCATTTACTTTCCTCCCTCTTTCTGGCCCCCTCCCGCATCCCAAGCGCCAAATCTATTCCATGGATACTTGCTGGTAAATTGCCCAGACAGGAAGTTGGGAAGAAACTTGTGGACATTATTCAGACAGCTCCTGGTCATCTCCCCATTGGGTGTTTCTTTAGTGCAGCAGGATAGATGACCAGCTTGGCTGGGAGTGACATGAAATGTAGGGGCTAGCCACACTGGACATGGTACAAGAAGGAACGGGTCCCAGTGAAGGGCTTTTTCTAGCATGTCTTCCAGACTCTCCAGAACAGGCCCTATAAGCTGTGTCAGTAAAGAGTGTTTGTGGGATGTTTCTGTAAGTTCAGCATCCATTTCCCCTCCTGAGGTTGGATCCTGATTTTCCTTTGGGGAACTGTTTTTCCACTCACTGCCAGGCCATGTGGTTTGGAAAGAGTGACACCCTCCTTCTTCCTCAGTATACACTGAAAACCCAAACAATCAATGTGTTCCATCCCCATGACATCAGTTGATTCAGGGCTAGGTAGGTGACATCCATAAAGCCAATGAGGTGCAAATTTATGATTTCATTAGCAATATGAAAAAGTAGAAGCCCCGTATTTATTAATGGGGATTATTAAAATGGAAGAATATAAGCCTGGAGCTGCCAAGAGGCACTGCAAAGAAAGAACATGCATAAGAATTCAGCTAGCACAGGGGAAAGCAGAGCTAAAAGATTGAAAAAGAGCAAAGCCCTGGATCCAGCTTTTCCTGAAGATCTCTAGACTCATCTCTGGACTTTTCAATTATATAAGTCATTAAAATCCTTACCCTGTTTTTCTTCTTGAATCAGTATGAGTAGTGGTTCAATCCTTATCACCTGATAGCATCCTGGCCAATTCAGGAATGTGCCTGGGGAAGTCCCATCCAGGCAGCCATGTTCTGAATCTTAGAAAGTCAGTGACACAGATGACCTTTTGGACTTGAGACCTAAAATGTACTCTGCAGAGCAGTGATCCCAAGGGATGATCCAGAATAAAGGAGGGTGTATACATAGGAGTTTGGGAAATGATGTGTTCAAGGACATGCCCTTTGGCTCAGTTCAATGGCTGATGCAGGAGCATAATGGTTTGGATATGGGGGAAATGCCACTGTGTTATTTTAACTTCAGAGGTCTCCATGGTATTGGCTGAGGCTGTTGTTGGGCCTGTATCACTGAGTCATGACTCAATTTTTCCCTCTGCCCAACCCACTTATGTCCTCTCCCTCCCAGGGCAGTTCCTTACTGAATGCTGCCTGATGATTCCATCACAGATTCTGCTTCCCAAGTTGCCCAGCCTGCGTAGTATCCCACTGGGTCAGGTAGCCTTCCCAGCCTCTACGCTTCCCTCTTATTTTTTACTCCGTACCCATCTCGACACTGTGAGTGGGTTGATTCAGGTGCTCTGCTTTGTTCATTTTCCAAATGCCTAGTGCCTGGCACTGAGCCTGAGAATTGTGGGTACTCAACAGGTCAAGGCTGGGGATATGAGTGGATGTGTTACTACTCAGTTGGAGGAGCCATGGGGTTTTCAAAGACCTCTTAGCTTCTTTCTCATCTTATTGGAGGCAGTGATTCTGTGAGCAACAAGGTCAGGTCAGGGAGATAGCAGACAGCAGTGATCTGAGAAGGACCAGGGCAGGAGCCTGAGAAGGCTGTTCTTCTAAAGAGAGTGACCCTGGCTCACCCCAGCATGGGGACAGAGGGACCCTAAAACAGGGGCACTGTGGAGGGGAGAGGAACAAGTGCACCGAACTGTGCCACATCCCAGGCAGCTCAAATTTAGTGGTCGGTAGTGGGCAGGAGTGGGCCTGACTCTTGCAGGGGAGCCCCCAGTCCTGGTTTCTTGAGGCTGGATGATAGAGTGTCACCTCCTGGTGTGGCTTTCAGGGGCATTACCTTGTTCCACTATGCTATTCCCCATTTAAGAAGTCCTCTTTGTAGCTAGGAAGCCCAGAAAATCCTTTCAAGTGCCCTTCCCAGGAGACAGGACTAGGACACAGGACCTTTTTAAGTTCCTTCCCATCTCAGGATATGGATGCTTCTGGATGCATTTTTAAGTTAAGAGCATTTGAATATTTTTGCTTTATTGCTTCCAAAGTCCATAGATAAGCAGTGAGAGATGCTGATGGGGATGAAATATGCATCAGCAGGGATGACGGTTTGCAGGCTTGGGCCCTTCCCTTCCAGCTGGAACACCAAGACTGGAGAGCAACCTTCAGGAGCAACGTGCTCAACAACTGCAAAATGACGAACATTGATCATACTGCAATCCATTATGTAATTCTTTATGTTATTTACTTATAATCCTTGGCCTTTCTGAATACATCTGTCCAACAGGCATGAAGCAAGGTGCCTCGTGTACGTAAGAACCTAAAAGGCTTGAACCTAAGAACTAAAACATGATGATAATGAAAATAATAAATATAACATCACCCTAGTTCTGTTCAAAAGCTTTGCCCACATTATCTGCTTAATTCTCACCACAGCCCTATGAAATAACATTATTATTTTGCCAGATGATGGAACAGATGCTTGAGAAGTGAAATTGCTTCCTCACCACTGGTTAGTGGCAGAGACAGAGTAACTAGCTCCCCCTGGCCTCATGCCTGAGGCCTTCATCTTGCTCTAACTACTGTGAGTTAGAGCTAAAGAGGAAGGATGGAGACTGATCCTGTCTACAAAGCTGGACTTCAGTGCCGTGAGTGAGTTGTGCCATGAGTGAGTTCCAGCAGGCAAGGGACCACTTCAAACTCCACCCAGAGCCTTCTAGGGCAGGTGATGGCTGCGGATGTTGTGCATGGTAAGGCCATTGTTTTCAGATTATGATTTCTTTTAGCAGTGGAATTCATTATTTTCCTCAAATTATAAAAGAACTCTGACTTGAAACAGACCAGGTTTATTTGATTGGAATGAACTGATTCTTATACGTTCACATGTATAACATTTGAAACTAGCTATTAAGAAAAATGAGGCATTTTAGAGCAACACAGCCTTCAAAATAAGCTTTTTGACTAATATTTACAGTTAAATATGCTAAGAGTAGTCTCAGCATTCCACTTATGTCTGCATCTTGCTAGGTCATATAATACGGGAGGAAAAACTTGTGATTCACACAGGTAACAGTGGCATATATAAATTCCTGAAATCTGACTTCATAATATCAGTATTCTCTTAAATGCAACTCATCCAGAGGTTTGAAAGAGAAGGGGCAAGATATTTTTATTCTAAAGTTGAATTACTCTCCATGTCTAAGAACTGTCCCTGTTCCTTAAGTAGTAAATGTATAAGCTGGAGGGAGTTGATGAATGGGTTCTTCAGCTGATATAAAACCACAATTGTATTAATAGAAAACACTTTTCAAGTTTATGTTCTAACATTATGAGATGTTTGGCAATTCATTAAAAAAAAAAAAAACTCTCATGCATCTTAGTACCTGTCTCTGTCACATAGTCACTTAAAATCTCAAAGTAGTTAAATTAATTTTCATTCATTCATCTATTCTTCTATTCATGCATTCAGAAAAAATTTGTTGAGTGTCTACTGTATTCTGGACAGTAGTCTAGGCGCTCTGATGTAGCCATAAACAGAACAAAGTCCCTTCCTTCCTGGAGTCTACACTTGGAGGGTGGGAGGGAGATGAGAATTGTGATAATAGACAATAAACTCACAGAGACTAAATACATTAGTGAGGCAGTGATATGTGATTTTAATAAAAGGGCAGTACTATTTAGGCTATCCTGAAAAGATGTTCAAGGAAGCTGAGTAAAAAGTACAATTGAAATATAAATGGTGAGAACATGAAACACAGAGTAGAGAGTGGAGTAGATAGTAGTCCTTTTTTTTTTTTTTTTTTTCCAATTTTCAGTTTTCCCCAACAAATTGGCATAGATGTCCCATCTTACCTTACTGGTAAAATATATCAAAACTTTGTCACTTCCATGATGTAATGACCTTGCCCCATATCTGTTCATTTTTATACAAAGAAGGTAAATATATTAATGAGATAATGTGGAAATTTAGAAATTTCCATTTTCATAAGACAATAAGGAAAGTTTATTTTGAGGTCTACATGCACCAACTCAGTAGCACAGGTTACCCAAATTTGATATAAAACAGACTGACTGTGTGTGTGTGTGTGTGTACAAAAGTAGCTCAGTTGTGTCCGACTCTTTGCGACCCCATGGACTATACAGTCCATGGAATTCTCCAGGCCACAATACTGGAGTGGGTAGCCTTGCCCTTCTCTAGGAGATATTCCAAACCCAGGGATCAAACCTGATCTCCTGCATTGCAGGCAGATTCTTTACCAGCTGAGCCACAAGGGAACTTTGTATGTTGCTTTAATTTGTATAGTTTTATAAAAATGCTTAAGATATGTTAAAGTGCAAAAGTGCACAAAATAATTGTGATGTTTTATTTATTTTATTTTATTTTTTAACTTTACAATATTGTATTGGTTTTGCCATATATCAACATGAATCTGCCACAGGTATACATGTGTTCCCCATCCTGAACCCTCCTCCCTCCTCCCTCCCCATACCATCCCTCTGGGTCGTCCCAGTGCACCAGCCCCAAGCATCCAGTATCGTGCATTGAACCTGGACTGGCGATTCGTTTCATATATGATATTATACATGTTTCAATGCCATTCTCCCAAATCATCCCACCCTCTCCCTCTCCCAGAGAGTCCAAAAGACTGTTCTATACATCAGTGTCTCTTTTGCTGTCTCGTATACAGGGAAATAGAACTGCCTTATGATCCAGCAATCCCACTTCTGGGCATACACATTGAGGAAACCAGAAGGGAAAGAGACACGTGTACCCCAATGTTCATCGCAGCACTGTTTATAATAGCCAGGACATGGAAGCAACCTAGATGTCCATCAGCAGATGAATGGATAAGAAAGCTGTGGTACATATACACAATGGAGTATTACTCAGCCATTAAAAAGAATACATTTGAATCAGTTCTAATGAGGTGGATGAAACTGGAGCCTACTATAAAAAGTGAAGTAAGCCAGAAAAAAACACCAATTGTGATGTTTTAAAATCACCTGCTCTGGACTTTAAATTCCTGGGGAGTAGTCTGAAAACCACAAGTACAGTGGGTACAGGTGAGTGTTAAGGTCGGACAGATCTGTCTTTGGCCTTGCCAAATCTGGTTTGAAATTTGATTCTGTACTTGTAAGCTGTGTGGCCTTAGGTTTGTGTCTAGGCCTCAGCATCTTCACCTGTGAGGGAGAGAACTGACTTCCCACATCTCCCAGATGCCTGAAGGATCAACAATCAAGACGTAGAAGAGTCCTTTTCTTCCCCCCAAAGCCCAGACTGTATCAGTTTTGGGGATGCCAGTTAGCAAACAGCAGGGCTGTGGCCAGAGGAATTGGTTTGTGCTGGGACTCCAGTCTCTGGGGACAGAGGCTAGGGGCCAAGAGTCATTTGGAGGATGGGCAAGGGGTGGGAACAGGGACTTGGGTGCAGAAAGCAAACAAACTAGGGACATAGTGACCAGAAACAGGCACGCTGTGCTCAGTAGCTTTTAGCAGTGAATTAGAAGCCAAGGCATCTAACCTGAGGCATTTGGTCCAGGATGTCAGGTGGGGCCAAGTGTGGCCAGGTGTTGCCACCAATGAGCTAACAAGTCTCCAGCACCAGCTTCTAGAATGAGGTCTGAAATATGGCTCCTGCTGACACACCCTCCCACCTCTCCAGGAGAGTCTCCTAGAAGCAGCAGTGGCAGTGTGCACCAGGACCCAGGAGAAAGGAGCAGTGACCCCGCAAGAGACTGAGCCAGACTTGCCTGTGCATGTCCAGGAGTTTCTGGCAGAGGTGAGGGTTGGCGGTGGCCTGCTGCAGGGTCAGAGGCACTGAGTGCAGCACTGTGTGCATGGAACCTTTTGAAGGAGGTCACCATTATCTTCATTACCTCCACCATAGTTTCAAACAACAGGGACAGAACACAGCCCTGCCTATCAACAGGAAAGTGGATTAAAGATTTACTGAACATGGCCCCACCCATCAGAAAAAGACCCAGTTTCCCCCTCAGTCAGTCTCTCCCATCAGGAAGCTTCCATAAGCCTCTTATCTGTCAGACTGTGGACAGAATGAAATCCACAATCACGGAAAACTAATCAAACTGATCACATGGACCACAGTTCAGTTCAGTTCAGTTCAGTAGCTCAGTTGGGTCTGACTCTTTGCGACCCCATGAATCTCAGCATGCCAGGCCTCCTTCTCTATCACCAACTCCCGGAGTTCCACCAAGACTCACGTCCATCGAGTCAGTGATGCCATCCAGCCATCTCATCCTCTGCCGTCCCCTTCTCCTCCTGCCCCCAATCCCTCCCAGCATCAGAGTCTTTTCCAATGAGTCAGCTCTTCGCATGAGGTGGCCAAAGTACTAGAGTTTCAGCTTCAGCATCATTCCTTCCAAAGAAATCCCAGGGCTGATCTCCTTCAGAATGGACTGGGTGGATCTCCTTGCAGTCCAAGGGACTCTCAAGAGTCTTCTCCAACACCACAGTTCAAAAGCATCAATTTTTTGGCACTCAGCCTTCTTCACAGTCCAACTCTCACATCCATACATGACCACAGGAAAAACCATAGCCTTGACTAGGACGAACCTTTGTTGGCAAAGTAATGTCTCTGCTTTTGAATATGCTATCTAGGTTGGTCATAACTTTCCTTCCAAGGAGTAAGCGTCTTTTAATTTCATGGCTGCAGTCACCATCTGCAGTGATTTTGGAGCCCCCCAAAAATAAAGTCTGACACTGTTTCCACTGTTTCCCCATCTATTTGCCATGAAGTGATGGGACCAGATGCCATGATATTCGTTTTCTGAATGTTGAGCTTTAAGCCAACTTTTTCACTCTCCACTTTCACTTTCATCAAGAGGCTTTTGAATTCCTCTTCACTTTCTGCCATAAGGGTGGTGTCATCTGCATATCTGAGGTTATTGATATTTCTCCCGCCAATCTTGATTCCAGCTTGTGCTTCTTCCAATCCAGCGTTTCTCATTATATACTCTGCATATAAGTTAAATAAGCAGGGTGACAATATACAGCCTTGACGTACTCCTTTTCCTATTTGGAACCAGTCTGTTGTTCCATGTCCAGTTCTAACTGTTGCTTCCTGACCTGCATACAAATTTCTCAAGAGGCAGGTCAGGTGGTCTGGTATTCCCATCTCTTTCAGAATTTTCCACAGTTGATTGTGATCCACACAGTCAAAGGCTTTGGCATAGTCAATAAAGCAGAAATAGATTTTTTTCTGGAACTCTCTTGCTTTTTCCATGATCCAGCGGATGTTGGCAATTTGATCTCTGGTTCCTCTGCCTTTTCTGAAACCAGCTTGAACATCAGGAAGTTCACAGTTCACATATTGCTGAAGCCTGGCTTGGAGAATTTTGAGCATTACTTTACTAGCATGTGAGATGAGTGCAATTGTGTGGTAGTTTGAGCATTCTTTGGCATTGCCTTTCTTTGGGATTGGAATGAAAACTGACCTTTTCCAGTCCTGTGGCCACTGCTGAGTTTTCCAAATTTGCTGGCATATTGAATGCAGCACTTTCACAGCATCATCTTTCAGGATTTGAAATAGCTCAACTGGAATTCCATCACCTCCACTAGCCTTGTTCATAGTGATGCTTTCTAAGACCCACTTGACTTCACATTCCAGGATGTCTGGCTCTAGGTGAGTGATCACACCATTGTGATTATCTGGGTCGTGAAGATCTTTTTTGTACAGTTCTTTTGTGTATTCTTGCCACCTCTTCTTACTATCTTCTGCTTCTGTTAGGTCCATACCATTTCTGCCCTTTATTGAGCCCATCTTTGCATGAAATGTTCCCTTGGTATCTCTGGTTTTCTTGAAGAGATCTCTAGTCTTTCCCATTCTGTTGATTTCCTCTATTTCTTTGCATTGATCGCTGAGGAAGGCTTTCTTATCTCTTCTTGCTATTCTTTGGAACTCTGCATTCAGATGCTTATATCTTTCCTTTTCTCCTTTGCTTTTCACTTCTCTTCTTTTCACAGCTATTTGTAAGGCCTCCTCAGACAGCCATTTTGCTTTTCTGCATTTCTTTTCCATGGGGATGGTTGATCCCTGTTTCCTGTACAATGTCACGAACCTCATTCCATAGTTCATCAGGCACTCTATATATCAGATCTAGGCCCTTAAATCTATGTCTTACTTCCACTGTATAATCATAAAGGGTTTGGTTGAATGGTCTAGTGGTTTTCCCTACTTTCTTCATTTTAAGTCTGAATTTGGTAATCAGGAGTTCATGATCTGAGCCACAGTTAGCTCCTGGCCTTGTTTTTGTTGACTGTATAGACCTTCTCCATCTCTGGCTGCAAAGAACATAATCAATCTGATTTTGGTGTTGACCATAGTGCGCCAGTTGCAGCCGCTGCCACGCTTAGTGCCCACATGGACCACAGCCTTGTCTAACTTAGTGAAACGATGAGCCATGCCATATAGGGCCACCCAAGATGCATGGGTCATGGTGAAGAGTTCTGACGAAACGTAGTTCACTGGAGAAGGGAATGGTAAACCACGTTAGTATTCTTGCCTTGAGAACCCCATGAACAGTATGAAAAGGCAAAAAGATAGGACCCTGAAAGATGAACTCCCCAGGTTGGTAGGTGCCCAATATGCTATGGGAGATCAGTGGAGAAATAACTCCAGAATGAAGAGACAGAGCCTGAGACAAAACAACACCCAGTTGTAGATGTGACTGGTGATGGAAGTAAACTCCGATGCATTAAAGAACAATATTGCATAGGAACTTGGGATGTTAGGTTCATGAATCAGGGTAAATTGGAAGTGGTCAAACAGGAGATGGCAAGAGCAAACATCGACATTTTAGGAATCAGTGAACTAAAGTGGACTAGAATGGGTGAATTTAACTCAGATGACCATTGTATCTACTACTGTGGGCAAGAATCCCTTAGAAGAAAAGGAGTAGCCTTCATAGTCAACAGAAGACTCTGAATAGCAGTACTTGGATGCAATCTCAAAAATGACAGAATGATCGATGTTTGTTTCCAAGGCAAACCATTCAATATCACAGTAATCCAAGTCTATGCCCCAACCAGTAATGCTGAAGAACCTGAATGGTTCTATGAAGACCTACAAAACTTTCTAGAACTAACACCCCAAAAAGATGTCTATTTCATTATAGGGGACTGACAATGCAAAAGTAGGAAGTCAAGAGATACCTGGAGTAACAGGCAAATTTGGCCTTGGAGTATAAAATGAAGCAGGGCAAAGGCTAATAAAGTTTTGCCAGGAGAATGCACTGGGCATAGTAAACACCGTCTTCCAACAACACAAAAGAAGACTCTACAGATGGACATCACCAGATGGTCAATACAGAAATCAGACTGATTGTATTTTTTGCAGCCAAAGATGGAGAAGCTCTATACAGTCAGTAGAAACAAGACTGGGAGCTGACTGTGGCTCAGATCATGAACTCGTTATTGCAAAATTCAGACTTAAATTGAAGAAAGTAAGTGAAACTACTAGACTATTCATGTATGACCTAAATCAAATCCTTATGATAATACAGTGAAAGTGACAAATAGATTCAAGGGATTAGATCTGAGAGATAGAGTGCCTGAAGAACTATGAATGGAGGTTCGTGATATTGTACAGGAGGCAGTGATCAAAACCATCCCTAGAAAAAGAAATGCAAAAAAGCAAAATGGTTGTCTGAGGCGGCCTTACAAATAGCTGAGAAAAGAAGAGAAGCTAAAGGCAAAGAAGAAAAGGAAAGATATACCCATCTGAATGCAGAGTTCCAAAGAATAGCAAGAAGAGATAAGAAAGCCTTCCTCAATGATCAACGCAAAGAAATAGAGGAAAACAACAGAATGGGAAAGACCAGAGATCTCTTCAAGAAAACTGGAGATATCAAGGGAACATTTCAGGCAAAGATGGGCACAATAAAGGACAGAATGGTATGGACCTAACAGAAGCAGAAGATAGTAAGAAGAGGTGGCAAGAATACACAGAGGAATTATACAAAAAAGATCCTCATGACCTAGATAACCACGATGGTGTTATCACTCATCTAGAGCCAGACATCCTGAAATGCAAAGTCAAGTGGGCCTTAGGTATTATCACTATGAACAAAGCTAGTGGAGGTGATGGAATTCCAATTGAGCTATTTCAAATCCTAAAAGATGATGCTGTTAAAGTGCTGTACTAAATATGCCAACAAATCTGGAAAACTCAGCAGAGGCCACAAAACTGGAAAAGGTCAGTTTTCATTCCAATCCCAAAGAAAGGCAATGCCAAAGAATGTTCAAAGTACAGCACAATTGCACTCATCTCACACACTAGCAAAGTAATGCTCAAAATTCTCAAAGCAAGTCTTCAACAGTACGTGAACTGAGAATTTCCAGATGTTCAAGCTTGTTTTAGAAAAGGCAGAGGAACCAGAGAACAAATTGCCAACATTCAGTGAATCATCAAAAAAGCAAGAGAGTTCCAGAAAAACAACTACTTCTGCTTTATTGACTATGCCAAAGCCTTTGACTGTGTGGATGACAACAAACTGTGGAAAATTCTTAAAGTGATGGGAATACCAGACCACCTGACTTGCCTCCTGAGAAATCTGTTTGCAGGTCAAGAAGCAACAGTTAGAATTGGACATGGAACAACAGACTGGTTCCAAATAGGAAAAGGAGTACGTCAAGGCTGTATGTTGTCACCCTGCTTATTTACTTATATGCAGAGTACATCATGTGAAATGCCAGGCTGGATGAAGCATCTGGAATCAAGATTGCCGGGAGAAATATTAATAACCTCCGATATGCAGATAACACCACTCTTATGGCAGAAAGCAAAGAATTAAAGAGCCTCTTGATGAAAGTGAAAGAGGAGAGTGAAAAATATAGCTCAATACTCAACATTCAGAACACTAAGATCATGGTATCAAGTCCCATCACTTCATCACAAATAGATGGGGAAACAATGGAAACAGTGGCAGACTTTATTTTGGGGGGCTCCTAAATCACTGCATATGGTGACTGCAGCCATGAAATTCAAAGACGTTTGCTCCTTGGAAGAAAAGCTATGGCCAACCTAGGCATCATATTAAAAAGCAGAGACATTACTTGCCAACAAAGGTCTATCTAGTCAAAGATATGATTTTTCCAGTAGTCGTGTATGGATGTGAGAGTTAGACTATAAAGAAAGCTGAGCTCCAAAGAATTGATGCTTTTGAACTGTGGTGTTGGAGAAGACTCTTGAGAGTCCTTTGTACTGCAAGGAGATCCAACCGGTTCATCCTAAAGGAAATCGGTCCTGAATATTCATTGGAAGGAACGATGCTGAAATTGAAACTCCAATACTTTGGCTACCTGATGTGAAGAACATACTCATTGGAAAAGAAGCTGATGCTGGGAAAGATTGAAGGTGGAAAGATAAAGGGATGACAGAGGATGAGATGGTTGGATGGCATCACCGACTCGATGGACATGAGTTTGAGTAAGCTCCAGGAGTTGGTGATGGACAGGGAAGCCTGGCGTGCTGCAGTCCATGGGTTTCCAAAGAGTTGGACACGACTGAGTGACTGAACTGAACTGAACTAGAAGGGAAGATGTTCCAGGTGGATGGGAGGAATGGACTTTAGGGACAGAAAACTGAGCAGATATGCATGGATAAAGGAAGGATGGTATCTTTTGGACTTGAGTGATCAGTCTCCTCTTAACAATTACCCCCAGGGTTCACCCCATCTCTGATTTGACTTGGCTGGTTGAATTTGGAAGTAGGGTGTGGTGGTCATACGTGCTGGCCCTGGTGGCTGGAGCTGGATCCTGATGAGTCAGGAGAGATGACTGTGCACATCACTTCCCAGCTCTAGTTCAGTGATGGCACCTTGGTAGCTTGCATGGTTTTTTTTTCTCTTTTGACTGTGTCAGGTCTTCACTGTGGCATGCTGGCTTTCTCTAGTTGCAGGACACTCTCTAGTTGCAATGCTCAGGCTTCTCATTGCAGTGGCTTCTCTTGTTGTGGAGAATGGGCTCTAGAGCGTGGGGCTTTGTTGTTGTGGTGTTCAGGCTTAGGTTCCCTTCAGCATGTGGGAACTTATTTCCCTGACCAGGGATCAAATCCACCTCCCCTGCATTGGCAGGTGGATTCTTAACCATTGGGCCACCAGGGAAGTCTCCACACACTGGTATCTTAAAGTCAGAGACAGCGGGAGCATTTACCCCATAGAGCTTGGCAAAGGCTATGAACAGGGCCCTTCCTCTAGAGAGATGGTTATTAAACGCTGGGTTTGGAACTATATGATCTGTTGACTTCATCCCTGTGATAAAAATTACATGTGAAATTCTCAATTTACAAACTACCCAAACATGGATGAATTTACCCCAATACTTACCCCAATGCCATCACCGACTCTCTTGCTCCTGCCTTCTCCAAGGAGCTAAAGAAAATCCACAGATTTAGGAGAGGCAGAGCCAGAACTCTGGAAGGAAGGCTGTTCTGCCTCTTGGCTGGTTTTCCTGGTCATTTTCTCTTCATGTTGACAAGCAGTCTGAAATCTCAGTAATGTACATTAAAGCAGAAAGAGCCAATTGATCTTTTATTTATTAATGAGAATGTGTTTCCCAGGAGAGTGGAGGCAAGAAATTGGATAAATGATATTACAGCATGATCACAGAGGCAGGAGGTGCTGGAGTTAAGGGCAGATCTGCATGTGATTCCACCATCAGGGAGTGACCTGGGGGCCCCAGGAACCTGTGAGAAGTGATTCTAAGGTACCAGAGGACTGAAGACAAAGCTACACCTTCTTACATTTCTTCTGGGGCTGGTTTTGCTCCTAGAGAAGAGAGCAAGAATTCTTTCATCATCCTTCTTCCCCTTCATTAGCTTGTGATCCTGGCCCATGAGGTTCACAGATTAGATTAGAATTATTAGGACTCATGCCTAGATATTTGTGGGGAAATATATTCTAAGTTATAAATCAGCATTCAGATGACTTAGAGTTGATAACTGTCTTTAGCTCTCTTTAATCAGTCAAGATATTTCTGAAGTTTCATGTAGCACAAGATAGGTTTATTCACCAATTCACATGACAATTTCAGAAATATTTTAATTTCTGATTCCTCCTCTGTGGGTAGAAATGTTTATTCTGTTAGGACCCTCTGTACTCCAAGCATCCCTGTCAAATGGTTAATGATGTGAAAACAAGTACCTAAATAAGCCAGGGTCACTTGGCATTTAAATAAACACTTTCATAGAGATTTATCATCCCACATTGCCAGAGAGCAGATCATGTTCATTTACATAGAGATTTTGTGGAAGAGAACATGGCCATGGTTGTAGATGGGTCCACAGGGGTTTTTGCAATGCTGTTGGCAACATCTGCCTGAAAGTTTTGGCTGCATAAAAAAGCTACTATAAAACTAGTGGCTTAAAACAATAACCAGTTTTATGATATCTCATTTGGTGGGTTTAATATTTAGGCAGGATTTGACTGATTTATTCTTCTGTTCTCCATGACATAGACTGAGGTCACTCAGTGGTTCTCAGCTGGTGGGTTGTTATTCTGGAAAGTCTAAGACAACTTATACACCTGACATCTTGATGGGATAAATGTAATATTGTGATCTATAACAAACATATATTTGGTCTTTGTACTTGTTTCTGGCACAAAGCTCCTGAAACCATTGGAATTTCCCAAGTGATAAGAGCAATAAAGATGTCTTTTGTTTAGTTAGTAAGGTAACTTTTGGAAAGTACCTAGGTTACCTAGGGGTGGGTGCTGATTGCCTGAGTACCCAACCATGTGATTAGATGGGGAACTTTCAGTTCCATCCAGAACCCATCCTCCAATTCCGGGTAAGGAAGAGGTTGGAGGGCGAATCAATTGTCAATTATTTAATCAATTATAGGTAATAAAACCTCCATAAAAAGCCCAACGATGGGGTTTGGAGAGCTTCTTGGTTGGTTAAGAGGTGACGATTGAGGAGAGTTGCAAGCTTATAGAGCATAGAAACTCTGTGCTTTTCCCTTGTACCTTACCCTAAGCATCTTGTCTACCTGGCTGTTCCTGAGTTATACTTGCATATAATAAACCAGTCATCTAGGAAGTAAAAATGTTTCTCCTAGTTCTGTGAGCTCATTAAATTAGTACTTAAGATGACTAAATCTTAGCAATTTAACAAAACCCAAGGATCAGGTTAAGGAAACTTCCCACATATAGCCTATTGGTCAAAATTGTAGGTTACAAGCTAGATTTTCCATTGGCACTGAAAGTTGGGGTGTGTGTGGGGAGTAGTCTTTTAGGACTGAGCCCTTATCCTGTGGTATCTGATGCTATCTCTAGGGAGGTAGTGTCACAGTTAAGTTAAATTATAGAATTACCTGGTGGTGTAGAAAATCTCTCATGTATTGGAATTGGGTGCAGAATCAGAATACGTGAAAGCTGGGCTCAGCTGGGACTTTCTAAGGGAACACCTATTTATGGCCTTTTCAAGTGGTGGCCTCACAGTAATTGGATTTCTTCCATGGCAGATAGCTTCTCCCAGAGTGAATGTTGCATGAGAACAAGGTAGAAGCTTCATGGCCTTTTCTGACTTTGTCGCAGAACTAAGCAGTATGGTTCAATTCACTCAATTGATAGCAAGTGGGTCATCAGGACAGAACAGATTTAGGAGAGGGCAATTAGACTCCATCTCTTGATGGAGGCGTGGCATGGTGCCACTGTGGAAAAGCATGTGGCATGTGAGCTAATGATATGGCCATTCTTGGGGAAACCCATCTGCTGCACTGTGTATCCTAAAACTGGCCACCTTTACTGCCCCATTACACCATACAGTAGCCAAAGTCTTGATTGACAGCATTTTCTGTTGAATTAGCTAAGTGATGCTGAGCTTTGTTCAGGGTGTGGATTAATTTCAACTTGATCTTAATCCTTACCACTACTCTATATCATGAAATCCAAATCCTGGTTTTGCTGTACCCCCAACATGTCAATCAACTTAAGACTTGTCATAAACATCCTAAAATATTAACATTAATTAAGTGATAAATATTTACCATTTATGCCTTTGAGGATTTCAACATTGTTACAGCTGCAATCAGACAAGCTATGACAGGGTATCAGTCTCAACTCTTAAAAAATAAAAGAAATCTGAGAATCACAGATGTGTACCCTAAGTACTATGAAAGGATAGAATTCAGAGGAATGATTTTTTTTTTTTTTTTAGGGGCTGGGTGAGCATGTGGATAAGTTTCTCTAAATGCAACTAGTTATAGTTCTTTAATTGATTTTTTTTTTTTTTTTTGCTCAGAATTGACCTTTTTTCTTTTGTGCTCAATGACTTCTGTGCAAGCTGTTGCCATTCTATTGTTTCTCTCCCACAAGCAGAGATCATGCTGTTCACGTGTGTGTTGATGAGTGTGAACGCTGCTATCACTGGCTGACACTGCACTGCATGCCTTGCTCCTGGGGTGGTTAATAAATCGTCTTTGATGATTTGCTGACATAACCTTTAGATCTGAAATTGCAGTTGTACTGGACTGTCAGGAAAAGCTCCTTTGTCATACATTGCATGGATTTATTAGAAAACATATACTACTCTGGTTTTGAAGTCTTTCTGGTGTATTTAAATAATTTCTTGAGCACTTGAATTGTTCCTATGGTCTTGACTAAGGTTTTTCCCTTTTAAAATTGACTTCAAGTTGTTTGAAATCTCAAAGAAGAATAGATTGAACATTTAAATATCTGGTTCATTTAGATGGTCCTTTGTCTCTTTTTTGGGGTAAATATAAATCTTTTATAAATTTCCTTCCAAAATCTGCCAAATATAGTACTTCTCTAAAAAGTACAGATTTTTTTGTAATGAAATGACTCTTTGTGGCCCAAAAGTATAAATTTGGTAGTATTTTGACATTTCTTTGTTCTTACTACCCTCTTGTTGCCTCTTGATTAGAGCCAGAGTGGGTTTATATGGGAATCATCCTAAGGATGACACTTGAGTGCCAATTTCCTGATTGGTTCAGTCAGATTTGGAAGATGAGCTAGTGGAATATTTTCCAGTCCAGTACAGCTTGGAAACATTAGTAAGCACTTGTCCACCAGGAGAACACTGTGAACTTAGGTCCTAAGGGAAGAAGGCATTCAGGTCAAAAGGGACAGGCAGAGTGTACTCATGCTCAAAAAGTTTCTCTTTCCCCAGCTTTATTGAGACATAATTGACATATAACATAATGTATTTTCAAGGTGTACAGTGTATTGCTTTGAAACATGTATATTTGTGAAATGATTACCACAATTAAGTTAGCTATTAATAAAACTTCCATCACCTCACATAATTACCTTTTTTTCTTTTTCAGTGAGAACTTCTCAAATGACCCTGAACCCAGGATATCCAAGGGAAGATCTCTTTCAGTTGGCCTTGTCGGATAAAACTGAGGTTCTCTTAAATAGCAAAGCAACAGCAACACACTGTTGCTGTTTGGTGTGAGGTGTGAGGTTTGTCCCCTAAGTCATGCATGGACCCTGGGACTCTTCTAACTCACAGGTTTCCCCTTTTTGGTGAACTGGAGCAGGGGCGGAAGTTGGACAGCTTGGTTCTATAACTTGTGTTCCATCTGGGTAGGTGGGTAGTAGGCCTTGCTACATATGTTGGATTCTAACCACATTCTTTTCCAAAATTTTCCTTTGTTCAGACTTTCCTATATGATCTCTGTGTGTAAATCCTCTCAAAAACACTTTCAAATGGACTAAGTTATAAAGAAGGAAATTGTGGTCTTTGTTAGTGTTTTTGGTTTGAGTGATATTAAGTATGGGAGAAAATGGGAGGGGTGAATTAGGAGGTGTAGGAAGAGTGGGGTGAACTACAGCTCAGCAGGATTAATTCCTAGGGGGTACACGGCTGCAGAGTGACGAAATTTCAGGACTAGTTGATCTGCATGTTGGGCACTCCAAGGACAGGAGATTTACTTCTGTGTGGTGTTCATTGAGTCTCTTGGGTGAAAGTAAGGAATCCTCTTCTCATTTTCACTTTTATTCATTTCTTTTTGTTTTTAAATAGTACCTATTGCATAAATATTAGACAATATAGATAAGAAAAGGGGAAAAATCTATAACCCCAGTTCTTACATATCCCTTTGGATAGGATCTTCATTTGAGTAGAAACTTCTTTTTTCTTTCTACAAATTATTTTTCCTTGAATTCTGTATTGCTTCCTGCTTTAGTTTGCTTGTATTTGCCCAGAATGTTTGTCCATGCTTCTATTTATTTCATTATTTTTATGATAATAGCAATACCAGTCCCCCCAAATAAAAAAATCTACATTGTACAGGCTATGAAGTGAAAGAAAAAAAAAAAGCTTTTCCTTCCCACCTCTGATCCTAGCATTATATTTTGAAGAAAAAGTTCTGAGTTTAAAAAAAAAATTAGTTCTTATTCCATAATTCTAAATAATAGACTTTGCTTCTATTTCTTGGTTTGTCGATGTTAAGTGACTTATTAATTTTAAGCATATTTATTGATTCCTCATGATGAAAAATAATAAATTTCACTCAGTTTCTACCCTTCTCTTGCTCCCTTTCTATTTTCTCTTTTTTGTACTTTATTTATTTCTTCTATCTGATACTTTACAAACTCTTAAATACTGTACCTCTGTCTGTTACTTCTTGATTCGTCTATTTAGACAGTGTCTTGACTCTTAACAATAGAATATGAGGAAATTAATGCTCCTCCATTCCTTCCCCCTCTTCTCTGCTTCAGTTCTCTACTGCTGTTGTTGTACTACTATTTTTACATTGTTAAGGTTTCTGCAATAGGAGTAATTAAGCCTTTCACATTTTGTTTAGGTTGATTCCTAAATTCAAATATCCTAAAATTCTCTTTGTTATTTGTTAAACATCTTGGCTGATAGGTATACTATTGTTGTTGTTGTTTAGTTGCTAAGTCGTGTCCGACTCTGCAACTCCATGGACTATAGCCCACTAGACTCCTCTGTCCACGGGATTTCCCAGGCAAGGATACTGGAATGGGTTGCCATTTCTTTCTTGAAGGGGTCTTCCTGACCCAGAAATCAAATCTGAGTCTCCTGCATTGGCAGGTGGATTCTTTACCCCTGAGCCACCAGGGAAGACCATACTATTCACTTTGGAGTCATTTAATGAGACTGTATCCATGGAGAAAGAGAAGTAATTTTCTTCAAATCTGTACCTCTCAAAGGAGAACGTTGCAAGTGCCAAGGTCAAATAGATCCTCAAAACTATAGCACATAATTTCTTTATATTTAACTTTGTCATTTCATATATAGATTTTTCTTTATTCTGAAATTTCTAATAACCATTCTCTCTTCTTATTGATAGAAATGTTTTTAAAACAAGAGCAAAAACACACCTTGAACACAGTTTTGGGGTGGTAAATAAGTGCTTTCTAAGACTGTTTCACAGAGATCATTCTTTCTTGTCACTGCACTCTATGAGTTTTGTTTGTTTACTTTTTTCTTTTATAAATTAAAACGTAGTAAAATGGCTTCCTTTCCTTTTCTTTTCTCTTCTGATGTACAATTTTATATGTTTTCATGCATGTATGAATTTGTATAGCCACTGCCACAATCAAGATAGAAAGCAGTTCTCTTGCCCCCAAAACTCTCTGTGTTGCTCCTTTGTAGCCTACACTGGCAACTATGGATCTCCGTTTAACAGCAGCTGCCATTTAAAACTTTTAGTGTTTATGAATGCAGCCGCTACAAAAATTTGTGTATGGATTTTTGTGTAAATGTTAAGTTGTCATTTATCTAAGTTAAATATCAGAGTGGGTTTGGTGTATCATATGATGTTTTAGTTTAACTTTATAAAAAACTGCCAAAGTGTTTTCTAAAGTGTTGTACTATTGCATCATCACCAGAAGTGTATGAGAGTTGATTCACATTCTTGCCGGCATATGGTATTGCTAATTTTAATATTATTAGTTTTAGATATACTGATAAATATAGAGTAATATCTCACTGTCATTTTAAGTAGCATCTCCCTACATGGCTAATGATGTTGAACTTCTTTTCATGTGCTCTTTGCCAGTCATGTCTTCTTGATGAAATTTTGGTTCAAGTATTTTGTTTACTTTTCCCGGTTTTTTCCTTACTGGTGAGTTTGGAGAGATCTTTATATAGTTTGGATATGCAAATATTTTCTGTCTATAGTTTTTTTTTTTATTTTCTTAAAAGTATTTTTTATATAGCCAAGGTTTTTAACTTTTATGAAGGCTAATTTATCTTTTTTAAAAACATTAAATTGTTTCTTTCGTAGCAAAGAACTCTTTGGCTAAATCCAACTCATAAACATGGCATGATTCTCCACTTATTTATATCAGATTTCATTTCTTCCATCAATGTTTTATTGTTTTTAGCATATAGACTCTGTACATGGTTTGATGGATTTCAATAGACTAAACTACAAAATTAACCCATTTAAAGTGTACTATTTGCTGGATTTTAGTGTATTCACAAAATTGTGCAAGTATCCACACAATTTAGGGTTGTTACATTTTCATTACCCTAGGCAGTAACACTTCATTTTGCCTACCCCCACTCCGAAATCATAGAAAAGCATTAATTTGATTTTTGCCTCCTCTATAATTTTAGTGTAAACAGGCTAAGTGTATTCTTTCCTCTGGTTTCTTGGCTTAGCATATTTTTTAAAAAAAATAATTAATTTATTTTAATTGGAGGCTAAGTACTTTACATATTGTAGTGGTTTTTACCATACATTGACATGAATCAGCCATGGGTGTACATATGTTCCCCATCCTGAACCCCCTCCCACATCCCTCCCCATCCCATCCCTCAGGGTCATCCCAGTGCACCAGCCCTGAGCACTCTATCTCATGAATCAAACCTGGACTATTTATTTATTTTATGAATCAAATCCGGTGATCTATTTCACATATGATAATATACATGTTTCAATGCTATTCTCTCAAATAATCCCACCCTCACCTTCCCCTACAGAGTCCAAAAGTCTGTTCTTTACATCTGTGTCTCTTTTGCTGTCTCATATATAGGGTCATCATTACCATCTTTCTAAATTCCATATATATGCATTAATATACTGTATTGGTGTTTTTCTTTCTGACTTACTTCGTTCTGTATAATAGGTTCCAGTTTTATCCACCTCAATAGAACTGATTCAAATGCATTCTTTTTAATAGCTGAATAATATTCCATTGTGTATATGTACCACAGCTTTCTTATTCATTCATCTGCTGATGGACATCTAGGTTGCTTCCACGTCCTGGCTATTGTAAACAGTGTTGTGGTGAACACTGGGGTACACATGTCTCTTTCAATTCTGATTTCCTCAGTGTGTATGCCTAACAGTGGAATTGCTGGGTCGTATGGCACTTCTATTTCCAGTTTTTTAGGGAATCTCCACACTGTTGCGACCCCATGGACTATAGCCTACCATGCTCTTCCATCCATGGGATTTTCCAGGCAAGAGTACTGGAGTGGGTTGCCATTGCCTTCTCCAGGAGATCTTCCCAACCCAGGGATCAAACCCGGACCTCCCACATTGTAGGCAGACGCTTTACCGTCTGAGCTACCAGGGAAGCTCCTGTTCTCCATAGTGACTGTACTAGTTTGCATTCCCACCAACAGTGTAAGAGGGTTCCCTTTTCTCCACACCGTCTCCAGCATTTATTGCTTGTAGACTTTTGGATAGCAGCCCTTCTGCCTGGTGTGAGATGGTACCTCATTGTGGTTTTGATGTACATTTCTCTGATAGTGATGTTGAGCATCTTTTCATGTGTTTGTTAGCCATCTGTATGTCTTCTTTGGAGAAATGTCTGTTTAGTTCTTTGGCCCACTTTTTGATTGGGTCGTTTATTTTTCTGGAATTGATCTGAAGGAGCTGCTTGTATATTTTTGAGTTTAATTCTTTGTCAGTTGCATTGTTGCTATTATTTTCTCCCATTCTGAAGGCTGTCTTTTTACCTTGCTTATAGTTTCCTTCGTTGTGCAAAAGCTGTTAAGTTTAATTAGGTTCCATTTGTTTGTTTTTGCTTTTATTTCCATTACTCTTGGAGGTGGGTCATAGAGGATCCAGCTGTGATTCATGTCAGAGAGTGTTTTGCCTATGTTCTCCTCTGGAGTTTTATAGTTTCTGGTCTTACATTTAGATCTTTAATCCATTTTGAGTTTATTTTTGTGTATGGTATTAGAAAGTGTTCTAGTTTCATACTTTTACAAGTGGTTGACCAGTTTCCCCAGCACCATTTGTTAAAGAGACTGTCTTTTCTCCATTGTATATTCTTGCCTCCTTTGTCAAAGATAAGGTATCCATGGGTACATGGATTTATTTCTGGGCTTTCTATTTTGTTCCATTGATCTATATTTCTGTCTTTGTGCCAGTACCATACTGTCTTGATGACTGTAGCTTTGTAGTATAATCTGAAGTCAGGCAGGTTGATTCCTTCAGTTCCATCTTCTTTCTCGAGATTGCTTTGGCTATTTGAGTTTTTTTGTATTTCCATACAAATTGTGAAATTATTTGTTCTAGTTCTGTGAAAAATACCATTGATAGCTTGATAGGGATTGCATTGAATCTATATATTGCTTTGGGTAGTATACTCATTTTCACTATATTGACTCTTCCAACCCATGAACATGGTATATTTCTCCATCTATTTGTGTCATCTTTGATTTCTTTCATCAGTGTTTTATAGTATTCTATATATAGGTCTTTTGTTTCTTTAGGTAGATATATTCCTAAGTATTTTATTCTTTTCATTGCAGTGGTGAATGGAATTGTTTCCTTAATTTCCCTTTCTGTTTTCTCATTGTTAGTTTATAGGAATGCAAGGGATTTCTGTATGTTAATTTTATATCCTACCACTTTACTGTATTCATTGATTAGCTCTCGTAATTTTCTGGAGGTGTCTTTAGGGTTTTCTGTATAGAGGATCATGTCATCTGCAAACAGTGAGAGTTTTACTTCTTTTCTTATCTGTATTCCTTTTATTTCTTTTTCTTCTTTGATTGCTGTGGCTAAAACTTCCAAAACTATGTTGAATAGTAGTGGTGAGAGTGGATACCCTTGTCTTGTTCCTGACTTTAGGGGAAATGCTTTCAATTTTTCACCATTGAAGATAATGTTTGCTGTGGGTTTATCATATATGGCTTTTATTATGTTGAGGTATGTTCCTTTTATGCCTGCTTTCTGGAGGGTTTTTATCATAAATGGATGTTGAATTTTGTCAAAGGCTTTCTCTGCATCTATTGAGATAATCATATGTTTTTTATCTTTCAATTTGTTAATGTGGTATATCACATTGATTTGCAAATATTGAAGAATCCTTGCATCCCTGGGATAAAACCCAATTGGTCATGATGTATGATCTTTTTAATATGTTGTTGGATTCTGATTGCTAGAATTTTGTTAAGGATTTTTGCATCTATGTTCATCAGTGATATTGGCCTTTAGTTTTCCTTTTGTGTGTCATCTTTGGTTTTGGTATTACGGTGATGTGGCCTCATAGAATGAGTTTGGGAGTTTACCTTCCTCTGCAATTTTCTGGAAGAGTTTGAGTAGGATAAGTATTAGCTCTTCTTTAAATTTTTGGTAGAATTCAGCTGTGAAGCCATCTGGTCCTGGGCTTTTGTTTGTTGGGAGATTTCTGATTACAGTTTCGATTTCTGTGCTTGTGATGGGTGTGTTAAGATTTTCTATTTCTTCCTGGTTCAGTTTTGGAAAGTTATACTTTTCTAAGAATTTGTCCATTTCTTCCAAGTTGTTCATTTTATTGGTATATAGTTGCTGATAGTAGTCTCTTATGATCCTTTGTTTTTCTGTGTTGTCTGTTGTGATTTCTTCATTTTCATTTCTAATTTTGTGGATTTGATTCTTTTCCCTTTTTTTCCTGATGAGTCTGTCTAATGGCTTGTCTATTTTATTTATCTTCTCAAAGAACCACCTTTTAACTTTGTTGATTTTTGCTATGGTCTCCTTTTTTCTTTTACATTTATTTCTTCCCTAATTTTTATGATTTCTTTCCTTCAACTAACCCTGGGGCTCTTCATTTCTTCCTTTTCTAGTTGCTTAGGTGTAGAGTTATGTTATTTATTTGACTTTTCTCTTGTTTCTTGAGGTAAGCTTGTTTTGCTATGAACTTTCCCCTTAGCACTGCTTTTACTGAATGCCATAGGTTTTGGGTTGTTGTGTTTTCCTTTTGTTTCATCTCTATGCATATTTTGATTTCTGTTTTGATTTCTTCTGTGATTTGTTGGTTATTCAGAAGTGTGTTGTTTAGCCTCCATGTGTTTGTATTTTTAATAGTTTTTTTTTTTCCTGTAGTTGCCATCTAATCTTACCACACTGTGATTAGAAAAGATACTTGGAGTGATTTCAATTTTTTTGAATTTACCAAGGCTAGACTTATGGCCCAGGATGTGATCTATCCTGGAGAAGGTCCCATGTGCCCTTAAAAAAAAGGTGAAATTCATTGTTTGGGGGTGAAATGTCCTATAGATATCAATTAAGTCTAACTGGTCCATTGTATCATTTAAAGTTTGTGTTTCCTTGCTAATTTTCTGTTTAGTTGATCTATCCATAGGTGTGAGTGGGGTATTAAAGTCTCCCACTATTATTGTGTTACTGTTAATTTCCCCTTTCATACTTGTTAGCATTTCCTTTACATATTGTGGTGCTCCTATGTTGGGTGCATATATATTTATAATTGTTATATCTTCTTGGATTGACCCATTGATCATTATGTAGTGTCCTTCTTTGTCTGTTTTCATGGCCTTTATTTCAAAGTCTATTTTATCTGATATGAATATTGCTACTCCTGCTTTCCTTTGGTCTCCATTTGCATGAAATATCTTTTTCTATCTCCTCACTTTCAGTCTGTATGTGTCCCTTGTTTTGAGGTGGGTCTCTTGTAGAGAGCATATATAGGGGTCTTGTTTTTGTATCCTTTCAGCCAGTCTTTATTGATTGGGGCATTCAACCCATTTACATTTAAAATAATTATTGATAAGTATGATCCTGTTGCCATTTACATTTTTGTTTTGGGCTTGAGTTTATAAACCTTTTTTGTGTTTCCTGTCTAGAGAAGATCCTTTAGCATTTGTTGAAGAGCTGGTTTGCTGGTGCTGAATTCTCTCAGTTTTTGCTTGTCTATAATGCTTTTGATTTCTCCTTCATATTTGAATGAGATCCTTGCTGGGTATCATAATCTGGATTGTAGGTTTTTCACTTTGATCACTTTAAGTATGTCCTGCCATTCCCTTCTGGCCTGAAGAGTTTCTATTGAAAGATCAGCTGTTATCCTTATGGGAATCCCCTTGTGTGTTATTTGTTGTTTTTCCCTGCTGGTTTTAATATTCGTTCTTTGTGTTTGATCTCCGTTAATTTGATTAATATGTGTCTTGGGGTGTTTCACCTTGGGTTTATCCTGTATAGGACTCTCTGGGTTTCTTGGACTCTGCTGGCTATTTCCTTCCCCATTTTAGTTAAGTTTTCAACTATTATCTCCTCAAGTATTTTCTCAGGGCCTTTCTTTTTGTCTTCTTCTGGGACTCCTAGGATTCGAATGTTGGGGTGTTTCACATTGTCCTAGAGGTCTCTGAGGTTGTCCTCATTTCTTTTATCTTTTTTCCACTCTGCTTCATTTATTTCCACCATTCTATCTTCCACCTCACTTATCCTATCTTCTGCCTCAGTTATTCTATTGTTGGTTCCCTCCAGAGTGCTTTTGATCTCAGTTATTAAATTATTCATTATTGATTGACTCTTTTTTATTTCTTCTAGATCCTTGTTAAACTTTTCTTGCATCTTCTCAATCCTTGTCTCCAGACTATTTATCTGTAACTCCATTTTGTCTTCAAGATTTTGGATCATTTTTACTATCGTTATTTTGAATTCTTTTTTAGGTAGACTCCCTATCTCCTCCTCTTTTGTTTGGTTTGGTGGGCTTTTATCATGTTCCTTTCCTGCTGAATATTTATCTGCCTTTTCATCTTGTTTAGATTGCTGTGTTTGGGGTGGTCTTTCTGTATGCTGGAAATTTGTGGCTCCTCTTTATTGTGGAGTTTCCTCCCTGTGGGTGGGGTTGGACGAGTGACTTGTCAAGGTTTCCTGATTAAGGTATGTTGCATCGGTGTTCTGGTGGGTGGAGCTGGAGCTCTTCTCTCTGGAGTGTAATGAAGTGTCCAGTAGTGAGTTTCGAGGTGTCTATGGGTTTAGTGTGACTTGTGGCCACCTGTATTTTAATGCTCAGGGTTATGTCCCTATGTTGTTGGAGAATTAGCTTGGTATGTTTTGCTCTGAAACTTGTTGGCTCTTGGATGGAGCTTGGTTTCAGTGTAGGTGTGGAGGCTTTTGGATGAGCTCTTGTTGATGTTCCCTGGAGTCAGGAGTTTTCTGATGTTCTCAAGTTTTGGATTTAAGCCTCCTGCCTCTGGCTTTCAGTCTTATTCTTACAGTAGCCTCAAGACTTCTCCATCCATATAGCACTGATGATAAAACATCTAGGTAAAAGGTGAAAAGATCCTCCACAGTGAGGGACACCGAGAGAAGTTCACAGAGTTACATGGAGAGGAGAAGAGGGAGGAGGGAGATAGAGGTGACCAGGAGGAGAAGAGGGGGAATCAAAAAGGGAGAGAGCAATCTAGTCTGTAATCAATTCCCTATGTGCTCTCCACAGTCTGGAACACTCAGAGAGGTTCATGGAGTTACATAGAGAAGAGAAGAGGGAGGAAGGAGATAGAGGTGACCAGGAGAAGAAGGGGGGGGGGGTGTTAAACGGAGAGAGACAGATCTAGCCACTAATCAGTTCCCTAAGTGTTCTCCATAGTCCAGAACACCCAAAGAGATTCACAGAGTTAAGTAGAGAAGAGAATGGGGAGGGAGGAGGTAGAGGTGACCCATGGGAGAGAAAGGAGAGTCAAAAGAGGAGAGAGCAATCAAGCCATTCATCACACTCCTAAGTAAAAATGGGTACTGAAGATTAGATTCTTAAACGTACAAAATTGATAACAAATACCAAAAAACAAAGATTAAAAATCTAGAGTAGAGGTTAGACTCTCAAAAATACAATACTAAAAAGACAAAACAAAAACACAAAAATTATAAAATATATATAATGAAATTTGCTTTCAAAATAGGGTCTTTTTTTTTTTTGCAAGGTAATAGGTTTCAAAAATGAATATTAAAGGAGTAATAAAGAACTTAAAAAAATTATAATCAGATCAGATCAGTCGCTCAGTCGTGTCTGACTCTTTGCAACCCCATGAATCGCAGCATGTCAGGCCTCCCTGTCCATCACCAACTCCCAGAGTTCACTCAAACTCACATCCATCGAGTCAGTGATGCCATCCAGCCACCTCAACCTCTGTCGTCCCCTTCTCCTCTTGCCCCCAATCCCTCCTAGCATCAGAGTCTTTTCCAATGAGTCAACTCTTTGCATGAGGTGGCCAAAGTACTGGAGTTTCAGCTTTAGCATCATTCCTTCCAAAGAAATCCCAGGGCTGATCTCCTTCAGAATGGACTGGGTGGATCTCCTTGCAGTCCAAGGGACTCTCAAGAGTCTTCTCCAACACCACAGTTCAAAAGCATCAATTCTTCAGTGCTCAGCCTTCTTCACAGTCCAACTCTCACATCCATACCTGACCACAGGAAAAACCACAGCCTTGACTAGATGAACCTTTGTTGGCAAAGTAATGTCTCTGCTTTTGAATATGCTATCTAGGTTGGTCTTAACTTTCCTTCCAAGGAGTAAGCGTCTTCTAATTTCATGGCTGCAGTCACCATCTGCAGTGATTTTAGAGCCCCAAAAAATAAAGTCTGACACTGTTTGCACTGTTTCCCCATCTATTTCCCATGAAGTGATGGGACCAGATGCTATGGTCTTCCTTTTCTGAATGTCGAGATTTAAGCCAACTTTTTCACTGTCCTCTTTCACTTTCATCAAGAGACTTTTGAGTTCCTCTTCATTTTCTGCCATAAGGGTGGTGTCATCTGCATATCTGAGGTTATTGATATCTCTCCCGCCAATCTTGATTCCAGCTTGTGCTTCTTCCAGTCTAGAGTTTCTCATGATGTACTCTGCATATAAGTTAAATAAGCAGGGTGACAATATACAGCCTTGACGTACTCCTTTTCCTATTTGGAACCAGTCTGTTGTTCTATGTCCAGTTCTAACTGTTGCTTCCTGACCGGCATACAAATTTCTCAAGAGACAGATCAATTGGTCTGGTATTCCCATCTCTTTCAGAATTTTCCACAGTTGATTGTGATCCACACAGTCAAAGGCTTTGGCATAGTCAATAAAGCAGAAATAGATGTTTTTCTGGAACTCTCTTGCTTTTTCCAGGATCCAGAGGATGTTGGCAATTTGATCTCTGGTTCCTCTGCCTTTTCTAAAACCAGCTTGAACATCTGGAAGTTCATGGTTCACATATTGCTGAAGCCTGGCTTGGAGAATTTTGAGCAGGACTTTACTAGCGTGTGAGATGAGTGCAATTGTACGGTAGTTTGAGCATTCTTTGGCATTGCCTTTCTTTGGGATTGGAATGAAAACTGACCTTTTCCAGTCCTGTGGCCACTGCTGAGTTTTCCAAATTTGCTGGCATATTGAGTGCAGCACTTTCACAGCATCATCTTTCAGGATTTGAAATAGCTCAACTGGAATTCTATCACCTCCACTAACTTTGTTCGTAGTGATGCTTTCTAAGGCCCACTTGACTTCACATTCCAGGATGTCTGGCTCTAGGTGAGTGATCACACCATCGTGATTATCTGGTTCGTGAAGATCTTTTTTGTACTGTTCTTCTGTGTATTCTTGCCACCTCTTCTTAATATCTTCTGCTTCTGTTAGGTCCATACCATTTCTGTCCTTTATTGAGCCCATCTTTGCATGAAATGTTCCTTTGGTATCTCTGATTTTCTTGAAGAGATCTCTAGTCTTTCCCATTCTGTTGTTTTCCTCTATTTCTTTGCATTGATCGCTAAGGAAGGCTTTCTTATCTCTTCTTGCTATTCTTTGGAACTCTGCATTCAGATGCTTATATCTTTCCTTTTCTCCTTTGCTTTTCGCTTCTCTTCTTTTCACAGCTATTTGTAAGGCCTCCCCAGACAGCCATTTTGCTTTTCTGCATTTCTTTTCCGTGGGAATGGTCTTGATCCCTGTCTCCTGTACAATGTCACGAACCTCATTCCATCGTTCATCAGGCACTCTATGTATCAGATCTAGGCCCTTAAATCTATGTCTCACTTCCACTGTATAATCATAAGGAATTTGATTTAGGTCATACCTGAATGGTCTAGTGGTTTTCCCTACTTTCTTCAATTTAAGTCTGAATTTGGCAAAAAGGTGTTCATGGTCTCAGCCACAGTCAGCTCCTGGTCTTGTTTTTGCTGACTGTATAGAGCTTCTCCATCTTTGGCTGCAAAAAATTAGGAATGTCTCTGGAGCTATTGAGGGCAGTTATGGGCTCAGTTCAGTTTCAGATAGTTCCTTGTTTCAGCTTATACTTCTCAAGGTCTATAGGCCCCTTTCAATGTAGTCAATGCTAACTGCTGCTGCTCCTAAGTCACTTCAGTCGTGTTCGACTCTGTGCAACTCCGTAGACAGCAGCCCACTAGGCTCCTCTGTCCCTGGGATTCTCCAGGCCAGAATACTGGAGTGGGTTGCCATTTCTTTCTCCAATGTATGAAAGTGAAAAGTGAAAGTGAAGTCGCTCAGTCGTGCCCGACTCTTAGCGACCCCATGGACTGCATGCAGCGTACCAGGCTCCTCTGTCCATGGGATTTTCCAGGCAAGAGTACTGGAGTGGGGTGCCATTGCCTTCTCCAAGTCAATGCTAACTACAGGGTTTTAATCTGTTCCATCTGTCACTTCCAAAGAAGTTCCCTCTTCTTTGTTTATTTTGGCTTCCTCTGTTTGCAAGTCTCTTCAGTATCTGATTTCCACCCTGACATAAGGGGGCGAAGGTGGTCATTTATTTAGGCTCACTTGTTCAGTTGTGCTGTGGAGAGGGAGGAACACTGCAAACAAATATCACTGGCATGTGTGGGGAGTTCTCACAGTGTCTGGGCCACACAGGGTTTGGCCCCGCTCACAGCGTTTGTGCTTTCCAAGCCTACATTGCTCCAACTCCAGGTTGCTCTGCAGGGGAACTGTCTAAAGCCAGCCCTGGGTTGCATGCACTTCCCAGGTCAAAGCTGCTCGGGTTCAGGTTCTTGGGTACTCCACAAAGGCACAGACTCAGTTGGGCCTGCATTTTGTGCCCTCCCCAGGTCCGAGCAGCTCAGGCGACCAGGTGCTTGACGAGCACACTATCCCAGGTGTGTGGTGCATCTTATCACCTCCCTGGTCCCAGTCACTCGGTTTCCTGGGTGCACAGCAGGAGTGCTGTCTCAGGTGTGGCATGTGTCTCCTCTGGGGAGCTGATCTCTGACTGTGACCCTCCTGGCAGATGTCAACTCTCAAGGATCCTGGGAAGACTTGCTTAGCAACTGGGAGCCTGCTTAGAGTTTGGTAGAGGATGCTGTCTCTGGGGCTGAGATTGCCTCTTGCCTTCCAGCTCTGGCTGTCCCCGCCTGCCTCTCTGCCTCCAGCACGGGGAGGGGCCGGTCTGCAGTGGGCCTGGTCTCCTCTGGTATTAGCTCAGTCCTTTGTTCTGTAAGCAGGCTGGCTGTGCCTTGTGAAAGTGAAGTTGCTCAGTCATGTCTGACTCTTTGCGACCCCATGGACTGTAGCCTATTAGGTTCCTCTGTCCATGGAATTTTCCAGGCAAGAGTACTGGAGTGAGTTGTCATATCCTTCTCCAGGGGGTCTTCCCGACCCAAGGGAACCCAGGTCTCCCGCATTGCAGGCAGACACTTTACCATCTGAGCCACCAAGGAAGCCCCAAAAGAACATGGAAGGAGAGATTAGAGCAGAAGTAAGACTATGGAGGAGGGATTTTTTTTTTTTTTTAACATCAGTGCAGTCCCAAAGTGGAAGGTTAGGGCTTTTTATAGGAAAGTTCTCTCTCTCTCTCTTTTTTTGTCTCTCTCTGGCTATCCCATAGTTTGGGTTGCTATCTCACATTAGCTCCCTCAAATTGCCCTCAGGGCATTCAGGCTTGGTCCTTACCCTAAGCATGTAACCCCCCGCTTCCCTGTTCAGCCCTTGCTGGCTGCTGGCCGATGTGAGCTGTCTAGGCTACTTCTCCACTGGGAGTTGCAGTTAGGAGAGTGATCTGTGGGTTGTTTTGTTTTGTTTTTCCTCTCAGTTATGTTGCCCTCTGAGATTTCAAAACTCCCCACAGACCCGCCAGTTGAGAGGGTTTCCTGGTGTTTGGAAACTTCTCCTCCTTCATGACTTCCTTTTGTCCTACCTCCTTTTAAAGAGAATAGGCTTCCTTTCTGGGCGCCTGGTGTCCTCCGCCAGTGTTCATACTTTTTTTGTGGAATTTTCTCAGCGTTCAAATGATCTTGTGATGAATTTGTGGGGGAGACAGTCCTATTCCGCCGCCATCTGAGGACCACCCCACAGCGTAAATTTTCCAGTTATGTCCGTATTATTGCATACATCAATTTTTTCTTGTGTGTGTGTTAAGTCACTTCAGTTGTGTCCGACTCTTTGCAACTCCATGGACTGTAGCCTGCCAGGCTCCTCTTTCCATGGTATTCTCCAGGCAAGAATACTGGAGTGGGTTGCCATTTCCTTCTCCAAACATTTTTTCTTATTGTCAAGTAATTATTCCCTTTTATAGATATATCACATTTCATTTATTCATTTATCAGTTGATGGATGCATGAGTTATTTTACATATGGCCATTATGAAAAATGCTGCTAAAATTAGTATACAACTTTTTATGCAAACACAGTTTCTTTTGTCTTGGGCATATATCTAGGAGTTAAATTTCTGAGAGATATGGGAAGTCTGTTGAGCAATTTGAAAAACAGTCAAACTGTTTTCCAAACTACAGCACCGTTTTGCATTCCTACCAATAGTATATGAGGGTTTCTATTTGCTCACATCCCTGACAACACTTATATTTGACTTTTGATTCTAGCTGTCCTAGTAGGTGTGAAGTGGTATCTCATTGTGGTTTTGATTTCCATTTCACTGATGACTAGTGATGTGGAACATCTTTTCAAGTGCTTATTGGCCATGTGTTTTTTCCTTCATTTTATTAATATGATGTATTACACTGGTTGATTTTCACGAGTTGAAAAGACCTTGCAGTCCTGGGGTAATTCCCTTTTGATTATGATGGGTAATCTCTTGTATATACTGTTGGATTCAATTTTGCTAGTGTTTTGTTGAGGATTTTTGCATTTATATCTATAAAGGATATTAGTCTATAGATTTCTTTTGTGATATCTTTTGTCTTGTTTTGTACCAGGATGGTATTAGTCTAGAAGAATAAGTTGGAATGTGTGTCCAACGTGTCCATTTTTTGGATTAATTTGTGAAAGATTGGTACACATTATGCCTTAAAAATTTGGTTAATTCATCACGGAAGCTATCTGAGACTGGGCTTATTTTATGCCTAGCTTTTAAATTATTAATTCAACCTCCTTACTTTTTATAGGTCTAGTCAGTTTCTTTTTTGTTGTTGTTGAGCCAATTTTGATCTTCCTAATTATTTTTCCATTTCATTTAAGTTATCAAATTTGTTGGCATATCATTATTCAAAAAATTCCCTCACAGTCTGCTGTGTTTCTCTGTTTAATTCTTGATTTTAGTAACTGTGTCTTCTCTATAGTTTCTTAGTAAGTCTAGTAAAATTTGCAAATATTGTGGATTGTTTCAAAGAATCAGCTTTTGGTTTTATTGTTTTTCTCTTTCTATTTTCTACTTAATTAATTTCTTCTTCAGTTCACTTCAGTTCAGTTCAGTTGCTTAGGCGTGTCCGACTCTTTGCAACCCCAAGAACTGCAGCACGCCAGGCTTCCCTGTCCATCACCAACTCCCGGAGTTCACTCAAACTCATGTCCATCAAGTCAGTGATGCCATCTAGCCATCTCATCCTCTGTCGTCCCCTTCTCCTCCTGCCCCCAATCCCTCCCAGCATCAGGGTCTTTTCCAATGAGTCAACTCTTCGCATGAGGTAGCCAAAGTACTGGAGTTTCAGCTTTAGCATCATTCCTTCCAAAGAACACCCAGGACTGACCTCCATTAGGGTGGACTGGTTGGATCTCCTTGCAGTCCAAGGGACTCTCAAGAGTCTTCTCCAACACCACAGTTCAAAAGCATCAATTCTTTGGTGCTCAGCTTTCTTTATAGTCCAACTCTCACATCCATACATGACCACTGGAAAAACCATAGCCTTGACTAGATGGACCTTTGTTGGCAAAGTAATGTCTCTGCTTTTGAATATGCTATCTAGGTTGGTCTTAACTTTCCTTTCAAGGAGTAAGCGTCTTTTAATTTCATGGCTGAAGTCACCATCTGCAGTGATTTTGGAGCCCAAAAAAATAAAGTCTGACACTGTTTCTCCATCTATTTCCCATGAAGTGATGGGACCAGATGCCATGATCTTCGTTTTCTGAATGTTGAGGTTTAAGCCAACTTTTTAACTCTCCACTTTCACTTTCATTAAGAGGTTTTTTTAGTTCCTCTTCACTTTCTGCCATAAGGGTGGTGTCATCTGCATATCTGAGGTTATTGATATTTCTCCCACCAATCTTGATTCCAGCTTGTGTTTCTTCCAGTCCAGCATTTCTCATGATGTACTCTGCATGTAAGTTAAATAAGCAGGGTGACAACATACAGCCTTGACTCCTTTTCCTATTTGGAACCAGTCTGTTGTTCCATGTCCAGTTCTAACTGTTGCTTCCTGACCTGCATATAGGTTTCTCAAGAGGCAGGTCAGGTGCTCTGGTATTCCCATTTCTTTCAGGATTCTCCACAATTTATTGTGATCCACATAAAGGCTTTGGCATAGTCAACAAAGCAGAAATAGATGTTTTTCTGGAACTCTTTTGCTTTTTCCATGATCCAGAGGATGTTGGCAATTTGATCTCTGGTTCCCCTGCCTTTTCTAAAACCAGCTTGAACATCTGAAAGTTCACAGTTCGCATATTGCTGAAGCCTGGCTTGGAGAATTTTGAGCATGACTTTACTAGCGTGTGAGATGAGTGCAATTGTGCGGTAGTTTGAGCATTCTTTGGCATTGCCTTTCTTTGGGATTGGAATGAAAACTGACCTTTTCCAGTCCTGTGGCCACTGCTGAGTTTTCCAAATTTGCTGGCATATCTAGTGCAGCACTTTCACAGCATCGTCTTTCAGGATTTGAAATAGCTCAACTGGAATTCCATCATCTCCACTAGCTTTGTTCATAGTGACACTTTCTTTTTTTTTTTTTTTTTTTTTGAGGACAGGAAATCTTTTTGCTTTTATTTTTTTTTAATTAATTTTATTTTATTTTTAAACCTTACATAATTGTATTAGTTTTGCCAAATATCAAAATGAATCCACCACAGGTATACATGTGTTCCCCATCCTGAACCCTCCTCCCTCCTCCCTCCCCATACCATCCCTCTAGGTCGTCCCAGTGCACCAGCCCCAAGCATCCAGCATCGTGCATTGAACCTGGACTGGCATCTCGTTTCATACATGACATTTCACATGTTTCAATGCCATTCTCCCAAATCTTCCCACCCTCTCCCTCTCCCACAGAGTCCATAAGACTGTTCTATACATCAGTGTCTCTTTTGCTGTCTCGTATACAGGGTTATCGTTACCATCTTTCTAAATTCCATATATATGCGTTAGTATACTGTATTGGTGTTTTTCCTTCTGGCTTACTTCACTCTGTATAATAGGCTCCAGTTTCATCCACCTCATTAGAACTGATTCAAATGTATTCTTTTTAATGGCTGAGTAATACTCCATTGTGTATATGTACCACAGCTTTCTTATCCATTCATCTGCTGATGGACATCTAGGTTGCTTCCATGTCCTGGCTATTATAAACAGTGCTGCGATGAACATTGGGGTACACGTGTCTCTTTCCCTTCTGGTTTCCTCAGTGTGTATGCCCAGCAGTGGGATTGCTGGATCATAAGGCAGTTCTATTTCCAGTTTTTTAAGGAATCTCCACACTGTTCTCCATAGTGGCTGTACTAGTTTGCATTCCCACCAACAGTGTAAGAGGGTTCCCTTTTCTCCACACCCTCTCCAGCATTTATTATTTGTAGACTTTTGGATCGCAGCCATTCTGACTGGTGTGAAATGGTACCTCATAGTGGTTTTGATTTGCATTTCTCTGATAATGAGTGATGTTGAGCATCTTTTCATGTGTTTGTTAGCCATCTGTATGTCTTCTTTGGAGAAATGTCTATTTAGATCTTTGGCCCATTTTTTGATTGGGTCATTTATTTTTCTGGAGTTGAGCTGTAGGAGTTGCTTGTATATTTTTGAGATTAGTTGTTTGTCGGTTGCTTCATTTGCTATTATTTTCTCCCATTCTGAAGGCTGTCTTTTCACCTTGCTAATAGTTTCCTTTGATGTGCAGAAGCTTTTAAGTTTAATTAGGTCCCATTTGTTTATTTTTGCTTTTATTTCCAATATTCTGGGAGGTGGGTCATAGAGGATCCTGCTGTGATGTATGTCAGAGAGTGTTTTGCCTATGTTCTCCTCTAGGGGTTTTATAGTTTCTGGTCTTACGTTGAGATCTTTAATCCATTTTGAGTTTATTTTTGTATATGGTGTTAGAAAGTGTTCTAGTTTCATTCTTTTACAAGTGGTTGACCAGATTTCCCAGCACCACTTGTTAAAGAGATTGTCTTTTCTCCATTGTATATTCTTGCCTCCTTTGTCAAAGATAAGGTGTCCATATGTGTGTGGATTTATCTATGGGCTTTCTATTTTGTTCCATTGATCTATATTTCTGTCTTTGTGCCAGTACCATACTGTCTTGATAACTGTGGCTTTGTAGTAGAGCCTGAAGTCAGGTAGGTTGATTCCTCCAGTTCCATTTTTCTTTCTCAAGATCGCTTTGGCTATTCGAGGTTTTTTGTATTTCCATACAAATTGTGAAATTATTTGTTCTAGCTCTGTGAAGAATAAATGTTGGTAGCTTGATAGGGATTGCTATCCCTATCAAAATAGAAATCATTCCAAGCATCTTTTCTGACCACAATGCAGTAAGATTAGATCTCAGTTACAGGAGAAAAACTATTAAAAATTCCAACATATGGAGGCTGAACAACACGCTGCTGAATAACCAACAAATCACAGAAGAAATCAAAAAAGAAATCAAAATTTGCATAGAAACGAATGAAAATGAAAACACAACAACCCAAAACCTGTGGGACACAGTAAAAGCAGTCCTAAGGGGAAAGTTCATAGCAATACAGGCACACCTCAAGAAACAAGGAAAAAGTCAAATAAATAACCTAACTCTACACCTAAAGCAACTAGAAAAGGGAGAAATGAAGAACCCCAGGGTTAGTAGAAGGAAAGAAATCTTAAAAATTAGAGCAGAAATAAATGCAAAAGAAACAAAAGAGACCATAGCAAAAATCAACAAAGCCAAAAGCTGGTTCTTTGAAAGGATAAATAAAATTGACAAGCCATTAGCCAGACTCATCAAGAAACAAAGGGAGAAAAATCAAATCAATAAAATTAGAAATGAAAATGGAGAGATCACAACAGACAACACAGAAATACAAAGGATCATAAGAGACTATTATCAACAATTATACGCCAATAAAATGGACAACGAGGAAGAAATGGACAAATTCTTAGAAAAGTACAACTTCCAAAACTCGACCAGGAAGAAATAGAAAACCTTAACAGACCCATCACAAGCACGGAAATTGAAACTGTAATCAAAAATCTTCCAGCAAACAAAAGCCCAGGTCCAGACAGCTTCACAGCTGAATTCTACCAAAAATTTAGAGGAGAGCTAACACCTATCCTGCTCAAACTCTTCCAGAAAATTGCAGAGGAAGGTAAACTTCCAAACTCATTCTATGAGGCCACCATCACCCTAATACCAAAACCTGACAAAGATCCCACAAAAAAAGAAAACTACAGGCCAATATCACTGATGTACATAGATGCAAAAATCCTAAACAAAATTCTAGCAATCAGAATCCAACAACACATTAAAAAGATCATACACCATGACCAAGTGGGCTTTATCCCAGGGATGCAAGGATTCTTCAATATCCGCAAATCAATCAATGTAATACACCACATTAACAAATTGAAAAACAAAAACCATATGATTATCTCAATAGATGCAGAGAAAGCCTTTGACAAAATTCAACACCCATTTATGATAAAAGCTCTCCAGAAAGCAGGAATAGAAGGAACATACCTCAACATAATAAAAGCTATATATGACAAACCCACAGCAAACATTATCCTCAATGGTGAAAAATTGAAAGCATTTCCTCTAAAGTCAGGAACAAGACAAGGGTGCCCACTTTCACCATTACTATTCAACATAGTTTTGGAAGTTTTGGCCACAGCAATCAGAGAAGAAAAAGAAATAAAAGGAATCCAAATTGGAAAAGAAGAAGTAAAACTCTCACTATTTGCAGATGACATGATCCTCTACATAGAAAACCCTAAAGACTCCACCAGAAAATTACTAGAACCAATCAATGATTATAGTAAAGTTGCAGGATATAAAATCAACACACAGAAATCCCTTGCATTCCTATACACTAATAATGAGAAAACAGAAAGAGAAATTAAGGAAACAATTCCATTCACCATTGCAACGAAAAGAATAAAATACTTAGGAATATATCTACCTAAAGAAACTAAAGACCTATATATAGAAAACTATAAAACACTGGTGAAAGAAATCAAAGAGGACACTAATAGATGGAGAAATATACCATGTTCATGGATTGGAAGAATCAATATAGTGAAAATGAGTATACTACCCAAAGCAACTTATAGATTCAACGTAGTGATGCTTTCTAAGGCCCACTTGACTTCCCATTCCAGGATGTCTGGCTCTAGGTCAGTGATCACACCATCATGATTATCTGGGTCGTGAAGATCTTTTTTGGACAGTTCTTCTGTGTATTCTTGCCATCTCTTCTTAATATCTTTTGCTTCTGTTAGGTCCATACCATTTCTGTCCTTTACTGAGCCCATCTTTGCATGAAAGTTTCCCTTGGTATCTCTAATTTTCTTGAAGAGATCTCTAGTCTTTCCCATTCTATTGTTTTCCTCTATTTCTTTGCATTGATCGCTGAGGAAGGCTTTCTTATCTCTTCTTGCTATTCTTTGGAACTCTGCATTCAGATGTTTATATCTTTCCTTTTCTCCTTTGCTTTTCGCTTCTCTTCTTTTCATAGCTATTTGTAAGGCCTCCCCAGACAACCATTTTGCTTTTCTGTATTTCTTTTCCATGGGGATGGTCTTGATCCCTGTCTCCTGTACAATGTCATGAACCTCCATCCATAGTTCATCAGCCACTCTATCAGATCTAGGCCCTTAAATCTATGTCTCACTTCCACTGTATAATCATAAAGAATTTGATTTAGGTCATACCTGAATGGTCTAGTGGTTTTCCCCACTTTCTTCAATTTAAGTCTGAATTTGTCAATAAGGAGTTCAGGATCTGAGCCACAGTCAGCCTCTGGTCTTGTTTTTGCTGACTGTATAGAGCTTCTCCATTTTTGGCTGCAAAGAATATAATCAATCTGATTTCGGTGTTGACCATCTGGTGATGTCCATGTGTAGTGTCTTCTCTTGTGTTGTAATTTCTTTCTTTTGTTGGCTTTGGGTTTAGTTTACTCCTCTTTTTATGGATTCTAAAGGTAGAAAGTTAGATATTGACTTGATGTCTTTCTACCTTTTTAATATAGGTATTTACAGCTATAAATTTCATTCTATGCACTGCTTTAGCTGTATCTCCTAAATTTGGGGATGTTCTTTTTTGTTGTTCTCACACATATCAAGGTATTTTCTTTTAAAAATAATTTTTAATGTGGACCTTTTAAAGTCTTTATTGAATTCGATAAAATATTGCTTCTGCTTTATAACTTGTTTTTTAGCTGTGAGGCATGTGGGATCTTAGCTCCCTGATCAGAGACTGAACCCATACCTTCTGCATTGGAAGATGAAATCTTAACCATTGGACCATCAGGGAAATCCCTATCAAGATATTTTCTAATTTCCCTTGCAATTGATTTTTTGACCCATTTGTGATTTATGTGGATATTGTTTAATTTACACATAATTGTGATTTCACAAATTTCCTTATATAGTTACTTTTTAATTTAATTCTATTTCATTGGAGGAAATCTTTTTAAGTATTTTATTCCTTTTAAATTCATTTGAGACTTGTTTTATGGCTTCATATGGTCTAATCTGGAGAATGTCCCTGTGTAGTTGAGAAGAATGTCTGTTCTACTGTTAGTTGGTGAAATATTCTACAGATATCTGTTAATATAGTTGATTTATAGTATTGTTCAAAATTTCTACTTCCTTCTTGATCTTCTACCTACTTGTTCTATCTATTAGTGAAAGTATGGCATTGAAATCTCCAACTATTATTATTGAATTGCCTATTTGTACCTTCAATTCTGTCAGTTTTTGCTTCATATATTTTAGGGCCATTGGTAAGTTCTATGTGGCTCTTTTTAGTTAGTGCTTTATTTTTCCTGATTAGTTTCCAATATTTGTCATGTTTTTAATCATCTAAATCATACTCAGTACATCATTTCCATACCATATTTGTATTATCTGATGATTTTGACATCTAACCCTACTGTTCATCATATCTACTAATCTCATGAAGCTGAATAGTTTCCTCACATGTTTTACAATTTTTTAAATTATAATTTTTAAGTTTTCCATTGTAAGTACATGTTAATTTGTAGGAAACCTTTACAACCTGAAGTTTTGTCTCTCCAAATAGATTTTTCTTTTACCTCTGGCAGATGCTCTAAGGGTATCACCAAGTTGAGACCATTGTTTTATGTATATTTGTGATGTGAAAATGTCCTGGGGAAAACTTAAATTTTATGTGTAATGCTGAGTAGGCACAGGCCCATAGATAGTGCTTTTTAATTTTTTTCCCATTGAGAAGACAGACCAGGCAAGAAAACTTTCTCTTTACCATGTGCTCTTGGGTTATCATTCCTAGTCTACTTTTTTGGAGAATGTGGAGCCTTTCTAGGAACCTGGTTTTTAATACAGAAGTCTCAGTTCTGTTCCTATCATAAGGAGGATCAAGACCTAATTTCATTTCCCTATGAGTTCGTTAAAACCTAAATCCCTTAGTTATAGAAACCAAAAACCACCCCTAGGGCTGCTACAGAATTTGCTAAGGTCCTTACCTCTTTTGATGTTAGTTTTCCCTTTGTTTTTGACATGTGGAAATTTCCTTTCTTAGGACTGTGGCTATGCATATAATAAAATGTTTGTAATAGTTTAACCAGAATCTGTATTCAGGCTATCTAGTTTAGACTATTGCCAAAAATAAAACTCAAGTCACTTTCTTTTTATTTTTGAAAATAAAATTGTTTTAATAGATAAATTAAAATTAGCATGAGAGAAGTAGAAAAAATACTTATCGCTACATTAGTAATTGCTACAGGCAAGATCAACTGATGCATACCTACTGATGAATATCTACGTAGAGCCAGAGGGACCTACTGACACATCCTTTGCTGACAAGGAATAGACTCATTTTCCTTTCTAAGTAGCCTCCACTGCAAACTCATGACTCTTGTGAAGTGGGTCAAGTATCACCTTTTTTGCCTTGACAGCAAATATTTATATTCTCTCATCGCCAACAGAAAATTTACTGTGATTATAGACACAACCAAGGTTATTTTCTTATTCTTATCAGAGCAATATTCATACTTAACTCTTAATCCAAAATTCCTGTCCCATCTGCGAGCAAGATGCCATTCATGACAATGGCACAAGATACTTCCTTGGTGGTTATGGAGGTGGGCCTCATGATCCAGGTAATCTAAGTCCATGAATATAGTACAGAGCTATTTCCCAGAAAGCTGAATATGACCACTGCTGATAAGAATGTACAGTATATGTCTGAAGAGACGCTGAGGATCAGTCTGCTCCATAGCCATTGACTTCAGGGAATTCAGATGTAAGACACAGTGTGTCTTCCTGAGGAAATGCCCATTGTAGACAAAGCCCACCATCAACAGGGCCTGGCAGTAGTCAGTGATATTTTGGAAGGTCACCAGGATCTGGTCAGAGCCATAGTTTCCCAGGCAACAGTGAAGCTGTAGTTGTATTTGAAGGCTTTGTCCCACAGTGCTCTACTCAGCTGAGATGGTTTTCTCAGCAAGATCAATGAATTCTAGAACTCCTATGAGGAATCCTCAGTCTGGGACCAGCAATGATATATAAGGCTGATTGATGAGTATGATGTTAACACTGTACAGTGAATGTATACCTTTTTCAGGCTAAATATATTCCTTATATTCCATATTTGTAACAATTCCCTCCCACCCCTTGTTTTGGTTGTTGAAGCTTGCTGAATTTCATCAAATGTTTTATCTTGTGTTGAGATGACCTTGTGGCCATTCTTTCCTTTATTTTCTTATCAAATGTGCATTTCTGGAGTAAAATCAAACTGATCATAATGTCATTATCTTTTCAATACAGTTCTATAATAGTGTTATTAATACTTTGTTTAGTATTTTTGCATCTATCTTTGTGAGTGATATTGGTAAAGATTGATAAAGATTTACTTTCTTGGACTGTCCTAGTCTGGATTTGATGTTAAGCTTTTACTAGTCTCATAAAAAATGAGTTATGAAAAACCATTTTCTGAAAAAGTTGTGTGTGCATATATACATACCTAATCTTACCAGAGGTTTGTCAGTTGTATTTGTCTTTTCATTGAGTTTGCTGAAAGTATCTAATGCATCTTTTTTTTTCCATTGTATGCATTTCTACTCACGTTTGTTATTTCCTTCCTTTTGACTTTTTCCAGTTTATCCTGCTGTTCTTTTTCTGATATCTTAAATGGATATTTAGCTCATTTATTTTCATTATATCTTCTTTTCTAATATCTGTATTTAAGACCTCTTCCTGTCAGTACTGCATTGGCAGCATCCCCAAAGTCTAGCATGTGATATTTTCTTGATAGTGATCCAACAGTCACTGAGAGACTTACTATTAAATGTCCCATAATTTTAGTGTCTTTGTTAATTTATCCCATGATTCTGCCCTATTTTGCTTTATATATCTATTAGTATGCAGTTAAATTGTTTTATCTTCCTTATGAAGTGAAACTTTTGTCAATGTACTGATATAATGGCTTCCCAGATGGCTTCACCACTCAATTGTGCCAAACATTTAAAATTACTACCAATTCTTCACAAACTCTTCCAAAAAACAGAAGAGGAGGGAACACTTCCCCACTACTTTTATGAAACCAATATTACCCTGATATCCAAATCAGACAAAAGTTCTTGACATCATTAGTCACCAGGAAATATAAACCACAACCACAGTAAGATACAGCTTCCCACCCTTAGGATGGCTAGAATAAAAAATTCAGATATTAATAAATTGTGACAGAGATGGGGAGAAATTGAAACCCCCACAAACTGTGGGTAAGAATGTGAAATGATTCAGCCACTCTGAAAAACAGTTTGGCAGTTTCTCAAATGTTTAAACACTCCTAGCTATATGTCCAAGAGATATGAAGGCATATGTTTACATAAAAAACATGTACACTAATGTTTATAGCAGCATTATTCATAGTCAAAAGATGGGAAAATGTATATGCCCATCAATGTATAAATGTGAAAGTTAAATGTCATGTATTTATATGATGGAATATAATTCATCCATAAAAAGGAATGAAGTACCAATACATGCCACAGCTTGGATGAACCTTGAAAAAACAGTAAGCAAAAGAAACTAATTGTAAAAGTCCATATATTATGTGAAAGTCCACATAGTATTTAAAATTTAGAATAAGGAAATATAATAAAATAGAAAGTAGATTTTGGTTGCTTAGATTTGAGTAAGGGGGTAAAAAGCTAAGCTAAAAGGTATGGGGTTTTCTTCTCAGGTGACAAACTATTCTAAAATTGTGACAATATTCACTTTTCTGCAAATAAACTGAAAGTCATTAAATTGTACACCTTAAATGGTGAATTGTGTATGTGAATCATATTTCAATAAAGCTGTTAAAAAAGAACCTATAAATATGCATTGTCCCTCATATCTTAAAATGCTTCTTTAAAACAATTTTGTCTAATATTAATATATGTACAATATGAAATGAGTCGCCAGTCCAGGTTCAATGCATGATACTGGATGCTTGGGGCTGGTGCACTGGGACGACCCAGAGGGATGGTATGGGGAGGGAGGAGGGAGGAGGGTTCAGGATGGGGAACACATGTATACCTGTGGCAGATTCATTTCGATATTTGGCAAAACTAATACAATATTGTAAAGTTTAAAAATAAAATAAAATTAAAAAAAATATGTACAATAATGTTCTTTCAGTTTGAATTTCCTGATCTATATTTTTCAATGCTTTATTTTCAACCTTTCCATTGTTCTTGTATCTTATCTGTGTCTTTTGTTTTTTAAATGTGGTTAGTAATTTTGTAAGTCCAGTCTGACAATTTTTTTATTTAATTGGAAAATGTATTCATATTATTAATTATGATTGTGTGTGTGTATGAATATTTTTTACAATCTTATTTTGGGCTAGTTGTACAAGTTTTCTGTTTCTCCCTGTTGTTTTTCTTTTAGATTTATTTGTTCCCCAAAGCTATGTCATGTTTTGGGTTTTTTTTTTTTTTTTTCTTTCACTAATTTGATGTTTTACATTCTAATTCTATTCTTTTAGTAGTAACTTTAGACATTCTCAACATGTATATTTAAGTTAACAAAATCATTAATCATATCCTTGTCTGTATCTTGAACAGTATGAAGATGTGAATACTTTAACTTGAGGATAACCCCTATTATATCTATTGCTCATTATTTTAGTTTTTTAAAATTCTGCATCCTGGATGTTTCTAAAAATATGGTATTTGATTATATTTAGCTTGTTTGCCGTATCTTTTAAAAAATTTATTTATATTTATTTATCTGAGTGTGCTGAGTCTTAGGTGTAGCACATGGGGTCTTCACTGTGGCATGCAGGATCTCTAGTTGTGGCATGCCAACTCTTAGCTGCAGCATGTGGGATCTAGTTCTCCAACCAGGGATCGAACTCAGGCCCCCTGCATTGGGAGTATGGAGTCGTAGCCACTGCACCACCAGGCAAATCCCTACCATTTCTTGTTTACTTGTCTTTCTGGCATCTCACACCTTCTGTGATCATTTACATTTTTCGTGAAGTTCATTCTTCTCTCTTGTTCGTATCAATAGTTAACCTTTTCTCATTGGTATTTGTCTCAAAACGCCTTAATTTCACCTTTGTATTTGAAAGGTAGTTCTACTGAGTATGATGGTTCACAGTTGGTACTGTTTCCTCCCTGCACTTTGAAAATATTGGTTCACACTCTTACAACTTTTTTGCTTGCATGTAATCTATCTGTTTTGTCTGGTTAATATTAATATCCTTGTCTTTTTTCTTGAAATTATGCTAAAATTTTCTAGATGTTTTTTGGTTCATCCTGTTGGGAATTGTTGGACTTCCTGAATCCTGAGTCCAAGGATGGTGCCTTTCAACAATTTGAGGGAAGCCTCAGCCATTCTTTGAATAATGCTTCTCCTTTATTATCTTTATAAGCTCTATTATAAACTGTAATTAGATATATATTGGAACATATCACTTCATATTTTACATCCCCTCAATTTTTTGCATATTTCCACTATCTTGATGTAAAATTTGGGAAACAAATTTTTGTGCACAATGTAGTTCACAATGTATCTCAGCTGTGTCTAAGTTTGAACATAGCCTCTATGTAGCTTTTAACTTTATCTATTTGCACTTAATATTTTTTATTATTAGAAGTTCTACTTGATACAGTTTCAAGCTCGACGTTTTGATAATCTTTTTTCATTCAGTTGTACCTTTAAAATATTTAAAAAATATACTTTCTATTCCATCTCTGATCATTTTTATGTCTGCTTCCCTTGCAGATATTGTTACTCAGGTTTTCTCTTCCCTGAAGATTTTGCTCATCGAAACATTCTTCTTATGCGTTGTGTGTTTTGATTATAAATACATGTTGCACAAAATGCTTTTTAAAGTTTTTTTCTAAAATAATCTAGTAGCCTACATTTGATATATTTTGTCTGCTACCTAGTGTTAAATATTGTCAGAAACATAAGTCCAATCATCCTTTTATTTTATATTTCCTATTTTATTTTGTTCCAGGTATGTCTCATTAAATAGTAGTCATTTCCATTTTATTTATCAATCAAATTTGAGATGCCTTAATAGATGAGCTTGAAGTGAAGAAGAACTAAAGAGCCTCTTGATGAAAGTGGAAGTGGAGAGTGAAAAAGTTGGTTTAAAGCTCAACATTCAGAAAACGAAGGTCATGGCATCCAGTCCCATCACTTCATGGCAAATAGATGGGGAAACAGTGGAAACAGTGGCAGACTTTATTTTTTAGGGGGGCTCCAAAATCACTGCAGATGGTGACTGCAGCCATGAAATTATGATACACTTACTCCTTGGAAGGAATGTTATGACCAACCTAGATAGCATATTAAAAGGCAGAGACATTACTTTGCCAACAAAGGTCCATCTAGTCAAGGCTATGGTTTTTGCTGTGGTCATGTATGGATGTGAAAGTTGGACTATAAAGAAAGCTGAGTGCAGAAGAATTGATGCTTTTGAACTATGGTCTTGGAGAGGACTCTTGAGAGTCCCTTGGACTGCAAAGAGATCCAACCAGTCCATCCTAAAGGAAATCAGTCCTGAATATTCACTGGAAGGACTGATGTTGAAGCTGAAACTCCAATACTTTGGTCACCTGATGTGAAGAGCTGACTCATTTGAAAAGCCCCTGATGCTGGGAAAGATCGAAGGCGGGAGGAGAAGGGACGACAGAAGATGAGATGGTTGGATGGCATCACTGACTCAATGGACATGAGTTTAAGTAAACTCCAGGAGTTGGTGATAGACAGGGAGACCTGGCGTGCTGTGGTCCATGGGGTTGCAAAGAGTCGGACATAACTGAATGACTGAACTGAACTGATCTGAACTTAATAGATGAGCTTAATTGATACAACATTGTAAATCAACTATACTTCAGTGCTGCTGCTGCCGCTAAGTCACTTCAGTCGTGTCCGACTCTGTGTGATCCCATAGATGGCAGTCCACCAGGCTCCCCCGTCCCTGGGATTCTCCAGGCAAGAGTGGGTTGCCATTTCTTTCTCCAACACATGAAAGTGAAAAGTGAAAGTGAAGTCACTCAGTCGTGTTGGACTCTTAGCGACCCCATGGACTGCAGCCCACCAGGCTCCTCCGTCCATGGGATTTTCCAGGCAAGAGCGCTGGAATGGGGTGCCATTGCCTTCTCCTGATACTTCAGTAAATGTTTTAAAAAATAGATGAGCTTAAATTTGATGTATTCAATGTATATCTGAAATATCTTGTTCTACTTCTGTTATTAATTAAACTGTCATTTTTATGCTTCCTTATTTTTCTTTGGCTGCCTTCTGCAGTATTTCTGTGACCTGCCTTGACTTTTTTGGTAATGTGTCTTGTTTCACAATTACTTTTATTCTACTGATATTTAATTAAAACCCATGTCTTTTCTGAATATATTTACTCTCTTCCTATATAAAGCAAGAAATGTTTTATATTTATGACTACTTCTATTAGTGACCACCATACACTAAATTTTCATGGAATAATCTGGCCTTTTAGATGAAGCATTTTTGTGTTATTTTATATATTATGAACTCTCTCTTTAGAATTATTTTTAAATTTGTATTGAATATTATAATTACATTATATTTGTTTAGGCATCTTTTCTAAAGTTTACTGGATTTATTTACTCACTATTGAGTGTCATTCTCAAGAGGCACTTTTCAGTAAACCACTGGCATGCAAACCTTCATCTCAGACCTACAACTTCCAAGCTATCTTTAAGCTGTGCAGGGTCCTGGGCAAAAACTGTTTATGTAAGAATTGGTTAAAATTTATATTATAAATCCATGGGCCTATGTAAGGTATACTGAATTGTCAGTGAAGATTCAGAACAGTGGCTGAAGAAGAGATACTTACATGTATGTTTATTGTCCATCAGTGCATACGAAAGCTCTCTCTAGCACCCAGGCACCATTTCTTCCTATTTAGTTCCAGGAATCGTCTTATTCTTTTTTTTTTTTTTTTTTTTAATAATGCTCTACTTATTGTCAAGTACACAATCCCTGAGTAATTTCCTATGCCTTTACCCTGAGAAAAAGCTAGTAATTATGTGTAAAGCCATGCCATAAACAAAATGAAAAGACAACCTTCAGACTGGAAGAAAATATTTGCAAATGATGCTACTGACAAGGAATTAATTTCCAAAACATACAAACAGCTCATACAGCTTAATATAAAAACCCAAAACAACCCAGTCAAAAAATAGGCAGAGGACTTAATAGATATTTCTCCAAAGAGGACATACAGATGGCCAACAGGTACTTGAAAAGATGCTCAGTATCACTAATTATTAGAAAAATGCAAATCAAAATACAATGATGTATCTGATGTGACATTGGTCAGAATCAGTTCAATTCAGTTGCGCAGTCATGTCTGACTGTTTGTGACCCCATGGACTGTAGCACGCCAGGCTTCCCTGTCCATCACCAACTCCTTCCTGGAACTTATTCAAACTCACGTCTATTGAGTCAGTGATGCCATCCAACCATCTTATCCTCTGTCATCGCCTTCTCCTGCCTTCAGTCTTTCCCAGCATCAGGGTCTTTTCCAATGAGTCAGTTCTTCACATCAGGTGGCCAAAGCATGGAGCTTCAGCTTTAGCATCATTCCTTCCAATGAATATTTAGGACTGATTTCCTTTAGGATGGACTGGTTGGATCTCCTTGCAGTCCAAGGGACTCTAAAGTCTTCTCAAACAGCACAGTTCAAAAGCATCATTCATATAAGATCAGATCAGATCAGTCCCTCAGTCGTGTCTGACTCTTTGCAACCCCGTGAATCGAAGCACGCCAGGCCTCCCTGTCCATCACCAACTCCCGGAGTTCACTCAGACTCAAGTCTATCAAGTCAGTGATGCCATCTAGCCATCTCATCCTCTGTCGTCCCCTTCTCCTCCTGCCCCCAATCCCTCCCAGCATCAGAGTCTTTTCCAATGAGTCAACTCTTTGCATGAGGTGGCCAAAGTACTGGAGTTTCAGCTTTAGCATCATTCCTTCCAAAGAAATCCCAGGGCTGATCTCCTTCAGAATGGACTGGGTGGATCTCCTTGCAGTCCAAGGGACTCTCAAGAGTCTTCTCCAACACCACAGTTCAAAAGCATCAATTCTTCAGTGCTCAGCCTTCTTCACAGTCCAACTCTCACATCCATACGTGACCACAGGAAAAACCATAGCCTTGACTAGACGAACCTTTGTTGGCAAAGTAATGTCTCTGCTTTTGAATATGCTATCTAGGTTGATCATAACTTTCCTTCCAAGGAGTAAGTGTCTTTTAATTTCATGGCTGTAACACCATCTGCAGTGATTTTGGAGCCCAGAAAAATAAAGTCTGACACTATTTCTACTGTTTTCCCATCTATTTCCCATGAAGTGGTGGGACCGGATGCCATGATCTTCATTTTCTGAATGTTGAGCTTTAAGCCAAATTTTTCACTCTCCTCTGTCACTTTCATCAAGAGGCTTTTTAGTTCCTCTTCACTTTCTACGATAAGGGTGGTGTCATCTGCATATCTCAGGTTATTGATATTTCTCCTGGCAACCTTGATTCCAGCTTGTGTTTCTTCCAGCCCAGCGTTTCTCATGATGTACTCTGCATATAAGTTAAATAAGCAGGGTGACAATATACAGCCTTGACGAATTCCTTTTCCTATTTGGAACCAGTCTGTTGTTCCATGTCCAGTTCTAACTGTTGCTTCCTGACCTGCATACAAATTTCTCAAGAGGCAGATCAGGTGCTCTGGTATTCCCATCTCTTGAAGAATTTTCCACAGTTGATTGTGATCCACACAGTCAAAAGCTTTGGCATAGTCAATAAAGCAGAAATAGATGTTTTTCTGGAACTCTCTTGCTTTTTCCATGATCCAGTGGATGTTGGCAATTTGATCTCTGGTTCCTCTGCCTTTTCTAAAACCAGCTTGAACATCAGGAAGTTCACGGTTCACATATTGCTGAAGCCTGGCTTGGAGAATTTTGAGCATCACTTTACTAGCGTGTGAGATGAGTGCAATTGTGCGGTAGTTTGAGCATTCTTTGGCATTGCCTTTCTTTGGGATTGGAATGAAAACTGACCTTTTCCAGTCCTGTGGCCACTGCTGAGTTTTCCAAATTTGCTGACATATTGAGTGCAGCACTTTCACAGCATCATCTTTCAGGATTTGAAATAGCTCAACTGGAATTCCATCACCTCCACTAGCTTTGTTCGTAGTGATGCTTTCTAAGGCCCACTTGACTTCACATTCCAGGATGTCTGGCTCTAGGTGAGTGATCACACCACTGTGATTATCTGGGTCATGAAGATCTTTTTTGGACAGTTCTTTTGTGTATTCTTGCCACCTCTTCTTAATATCTTCTGCTTCTGTTAGGTCCATACCATTTCTGTCCTTTATTGAGCTCATCTTTGCATGAAATGTTCCTTTGGTATCGCCAATTTTCTTGAAGAGATCCCTAGTCTTTCCCATTCTGTTGTTTTCCTCTATTTCTTTGCATTGATCACTGAAGAAGGCTTTCTTATCTCTTCTCGCTATTCTTTGGAACTCTGCATTCAGATGTTTGTATCTTTCCTTTTCTCCTTTGCTTTTTGCTTCTCTTCTTTTCACAGCTATTTGTAAGGCCTCCCCAGACAGCCATTTTGCTTTTCTGCATTTCTTTTCCATGGGAATGGTCTTGATCCCTGTCTCCCATACAATGTCACGAACCTCATTCCATAGTTCATCAGGCACTCTATCTATCAGATCTAGGCCCTTAAATCTATTTCTCACTTCCACCGTATAATCATAAGGGATTTGATTTAGGTCATACCTGAATGGTCTAGTGGTTTTCCCCACTTTCTTCAATTTAAGTCTGAATTTGGCAATAAGGAGTCATGGTCTGAGCCACAGTCAGCTCCTGGTCTTGTTTTTGTTGACTGTATGGAGCTTCTCCATCTTTGGCTGCAAAGAATATAATCAATCTGATTTCAGTGTTGACCATCTGGTGATGTCCATTTATAGAGTCTTCTCTTGTGTTGTTGGAAGAGGGTGTTTGTTATGACCAGTGCATTTTCTTGGCAAAACTCTATCAGTCTTTGCCTTGCTTCATTCCCTATTCCAAGGCCAAATGTGCCTGTTAATCCAGGTGTTTCTTGACTTCTTACCTTTGCATTCCAGTCCCCATAATGAAAAGGACATCTTTTTGGGGTGTTAGTTGTAAAAGGTCTTGTAGGTCTTCATAGAACCGTTCAACTTCAGCTTCTTCAGCGTTTCTGGTTGGGGCATAGACTTGGATTACTGTGATATTGAATGGTTTGCCTTGGAGATGAACAGAGATTATTCTGTCATTTTTGAGATTGCATTCAAGTACTGCATTTTGGACTCTTTTGTTGACCATGATGGCCACTCCATTTCTTCTGAGGGATTCCTGCCTGCAGTAGTAGATATAATGGTCATCTGAGTTAAATTCACCCATTCCAGTCCATTTCAGTTCGCTGATTCCTAGAATGTCGATATTCACTCTTGCCATCTCTTGTTTGACCACTTTCAATTTGCCTTGATTCATAGACCTGACATTCCAGGTTCCTATGCAATATTGCTCTTTACAGCATCGGACCTTGCGTCTATCACCAGTCACATCCACAGCTGGGTATTCTTTTTGCTTTGACTGTATCCCTTCATTCTTTCTGAAGTTATTTCTCCACTGATCTCCAGTAGCATATTGGGCACCTATTGACCTGGGGAGTTTCTCTTTCAGTATCCTATCATTTTGCCTTTTCATACTGTTCATGGGGTTCTCAAGGCAAGAATACTGAAGTGGTTTGCCGTTACCTTCTCCAGTGGACCACATTCTGTCAAATCTCTCCACCATGACCCGCCCATCTTGGGTTGCCCCACGGGCATGGCTTAGTTTCATTTAGTTAGACAAGGCTATGGTCCTACTGTGATTAGATTGACTAGTTTTCTGTGAGTATGGTTTCAGTGGCTGTGCGGGCGCAGGAGGGCCTAGAGGAGCTATCCCACGTTGAAGGTCAGGAAGGGCAGTGGTGAGGAGATACCCCTCATCCTAGGTAAGGAGCAATGGCTGCGCTTTGCTGGAGCAGCCTTGAAGAGATACCCCACGCCCAAGGTAAGAGAAACCCAAGTAAGATGGTAAGTGTTGCAAGAGGGCATCAGAGGGCAAACACACTGAAACCATACTCACAGAAGGCATCAGTAGCCATCATCAAAAAGTCTACAAACAATAAATGCTAGAGAGAGTGTGGAGAAAAAGGAACCCTTCTATACCGTTAAGTGAAAATGTAAGTTGAAACAGCCACTATGGAGAACAGTATGATGTTTCCTTAAAAACCTAAAAATAGAGTTACAATATAATCTAGATATCCCACTCCTAGGAATATATCTGGAAAAAATTCTGATTTGAAAAGATACATGTACTCCAATGTTCACTGCAGCACTGTTTACAATAGCCAAGACATGGAAGCAACCTAAATGGCCATCACAGAGGAATGGATAAAGAAGATGTGGTACATATATACAATGGAATATATCATTATATATACAGAGATTATCATATTAAATGAAGTAAGTCAGGCAGAAAGACAATTATCCTATAACATCACTTATATATGGGAATCTAAAAAAAGATACAAATGAACTTATTTACAAAACAGAAATAGACTCACAAACACAAATTTGTCAGAAGGCAAATTTATGGTTACTAAAGGAGATAATAGGGTGAGGGGAGAGATAAATTAAGAGTTTGGAATTCACATATACCCAGCACTGTATATAACACAGATAAACAAGGACCTACTGAACAGTACAGGGAGCCATATTCAATATCTTATAATAACGTATAATGGAAAAGAATCTGAAAAAGTATATACATGATATATCTCTATATCTATATCTGAATTATTTTGCTATACACTTGAAACTAACACATGATAGGTTAATTATACATACTTAAATTTAAAATGGTTTAAAAATGTTTTTCAAAAACAGGTTTTTTCTGAACCTGTTTGCATTGAAACAATATAGATTTTCTTGACTCTGAAGTTCCTTAATATCTTATGTAATGCTGGTTATATTGTTCCCTGTGATGCCACATTATTCAAAGCTGCCTGTGAATACAAGTTTCCAAGGACTCCCAAACACTGTTACTGTGCTTTGTTTTAGTTGCCCTCAATGCAAGTCTTTGTCAGAGTGTGAAGGCAAATGTGAATGATAATTGATTTTCTGGTCATGTTAAATTTACACCTTGAAATTTTGTAGCATAAATGTAGAATGACACATCTTCCACACCTTCCGACAGCACCTTCCTTTGAACTCTTAACACAGTAATCCTGTTTTTAGAACACGATGTCTTTCAATGTCTACAGCACCCCTGTTGTAAACAGAAAGGATAGTTGAGAGGCCTATAGGCCAAACAAGAAAAATGGTCCCGTTTCCCCAAAGAATGGCTGTCTCTCATCCAGCACAGATTAAGACTGATCCAGAAGAACATGTTGCCACAGATTGTATTAGCCAAAAAAGGACATGAGTTGTAAGGGCTATCTGGCATTTTAGAACAATGATCTCATTGGATGAGCTTGGTCTGGTCATGCCCAGAGGACTACCTGGCACCTCATGCAGAAGCTGGAGAAGGAGCAGCATGGCCACTCTGGTAGTGGGCACACAGGCTGCCTGCCTCCACTCCAGCACCCTTTGATGCTAAAGACTGGTGGCAGCATGTGGTTGGAACCTTGATGGGTGAATACCTGCACAGTTCCTTACCTATCGTCCAAGCCAGCCCAGAGCCCAGAACTCATGTGGATCCAACATAAGTGACAGTCACCCCAAATCTGTGTGTTAGCACAATTCTGGTGATTCAGTCTCACATCATGCCATGAAAACAGTACTGTGCTGGCCAGTGGGAGAGATCTGCTTACCAGGTCACTCTCTGGGAACCAGGGCCCAGCTTCAAGGCCCAGGACAGCTCTATTGGCCTGCGGGCATTGCATGGACACTCTAGGAAGATGCTCTCTGGGGTTGTTCAGTGATTCAAGGGTAAAGTTTCCTCCTCTAACTTCTCCTTCACTCCACCTTAGCTTTAAGCTATTTCAATGAGTTTAAGTATTAGAGATGGGACATTTGGCTGAGGAATCTCCCCTAAGTTGGACTTCCAAGGAGTCTTTCCCTTAATGTTTTTGCAGCAGAAACTGGTATGTGATTCCTCCATCTGGGGGGTTAAATTACTAATTTGTTCAAAGATCTTTCCTATTTTCTTATAAAGATTTTTTTTCATGTTTTTGTTTCTCTTTATTTTGACCACTGCAAAGGGAATTTGGGGAAAGGGGGAATTAAATTCATGAGCTTTAGAGGCAATTACCCATTAATTAGTGATGAGCCCATTCTATCTATATTCCTGTCCCACATTTTTAAAAAATATACTTTTTAATTTGTCTTTTATTTTTAAATTAATTTTTATTGGCATATAGTTGCTTTACAATGTTGTGTTAGTTCCTGCTGTACAGCAAAGTGAATCAGCTATACATTACATACCACAGAGCACTGAGTAGATGTTTTCAAGGGGTATAGTGCTTGCCATTTGGCACTGGGTACCAGACAGGTCTTCAAACTTCAGCAGAAAATCTGTATAGATAGATTTTGTCTCTAGGTAAACATGGGTGCCTTCTTATACTAGAGGACTCAAACTGGCATTTGATGTGTGTATCTAAGAGTTTTAGGATAATTTCCTTGCTGGTCACCATAACAAGATATTCAGAGCTCAAGGTGAATCTGGATTCTTATGCTCCAAATTGCTGAGGGTCCTTCTTTGAATATACTTCCTCTAAATATACTTTTCCTCATTTAATTCCAGGGACATCTTTTACTACCCTCCAACCTATGGTGCTCTCAGAGCTCAGACAACCTCTGTGGGTTTACATTAACCATTTCATGAGAGAACCAGGCCATAGTAAATATGCTTGAGTCTCTGCTGTGATGCACAAGATAGCCCCCATGCAATGTGCTCCCAGGCCTCCTTCTACACTGTGGGGGATGGAGTTTCCTCTGGGGAAAGGCCTACCTTTGCTTTCTGGACCTACATAAGCATGCACAGCCAGTCCAGTCAGACTCCTCCCCTCTTAGCCCTGCTTGGACCATGTGGCCATCAGCCCCCTGATGAGCATTGCAACAGAGGGTCCAGTTATGCCTTTGGGCCATTGTCACTGCCCTTGCCTTGTGGCTGTGCTCAATCCTCACATTCTGACAGTCTCCCCACTTTCTCTTTCAAGTTCTCTGACATTTAAAGAAATTGCCTTCCTTTTTTAACATTAGTATACTTACTAGCATCTTGATTAAAAATTGAATGAAACCTGCGTGGGCTCCCCCGCTGGGCCTACCAGTGGGACCAGGCAGCATCAAGGGATGCTCTAAAGCTGTCCAGGCTGGGAGGCAAGGGTGGATCAGTCAGCAATGCAGATACGACACAGTGGGCAACCAGCAGTCACCTGATTCTGGACTGTGCAGCACTGTGAGAGGGGTCCTTCTGTGACGTCCAGGCGTTGACACCAAATAATCACTCTAAAATCTTCCCTTTTTGTGGATGTTTATTGGGCAGGGCATGTCTAGGCTGGCAGGTCTAGGCAATTCTCTGCTGAATCTCCTTTGAAGTTAAAGAAAGACTTTCAGATCAGATCAGTCGCTCAGTCGTGTCTGACTCTTTGCGACGCCATGAATCGCAGTATGTCAGGCCTCTCTGTCCATCACCAACTCCTGGAGCTCACTCAGACTCATGTCCATTGAGTCAGTGATGCCATCCAGCCATCTCATCCTCTGTCCTCCCCTTCTCCTCCTGCCCCCAATCCCTCCCAGCATCAGAGTCTTTTCCAATGAGTCAACTCTTCGCATGAGGTGGCCAAAGTACTGGAGTTTCAGCTTTAGCATCATTCCTTCCAAAGAAATCCCAGGGCTGATCTCCTTCAGAATGGACTGGGTGGATCTCCTTGCAGTCCAAGGGACTCTCAACAGTCTTCTCCAACACCACAGTTCAAAAGCATCAATTCTTCGGTGCTCAGCTTTCTTCACAGTCCAACTCTCACATCCATACATGACCGCAGGAAAAACCATAGCCTTGACTAGACGAACCTTTGTTGGCAAAGTAATGTCTCTGTTTTTGAATATGCTGTCTAGGTTGGTCATAACTTTCCTTCCAAGGAGTAAGTGTCTTTTAATTTCATGGCCGCAGTCACCATCTGCAGTGATTTTGGAGGAAAGGCTTAAGCCACTCAAACTGAGAGCCTTTTTGCTAGTAATATCCAAGTTTAAGCAATCTGGTTATCTCTGCTCCATGGCCTTACATTTCTTACTTGGAGTTCAGGAAAGAGAACTCAAACAATACTCACAGTCCTTTCCCCATCTTCTCATGTGTCTCCTGCATGGCTTTGTAGATGTGGCCAACTTGAACAGTCCACAGCATCTCAGGAATTTCCAGAAGGCGCTTTCATTCTCTCCTTAAGTGTTAAAGACCTGTCTGTAAGTTTTCTAGTTACAAATATTACAAATTCCTATTGTAGGGAATTAGAAATTATGTATAAACAATAAACAAAAGAAAAATTACCTGAATCCCTCTATTCAAAGACAATTGCTGTCAGTGTTTTAGTATATCTTTTTAGCTGCTTTTCCATGTTTATATTTATTTTTTACCTGTATAATACCACTCAATAAAATATTTTGTACCCTGTGATTGTCACTTAACAGCATGTCCTGGGTATTTCATCATGTTATTAAATATTCCTTGGTAACTCTATTTTTACTGGCTCTATGTATTCCATTTCATAGAGGTATTGCTGGTTGTTGAATATTTTGGTCTTGTTTTCCCTCCTTCTCTTCCTCCTTTTTACATTTTAATATTATAAACAGCACTGGGGTAGTTTAAGCCCCACTCTGCATCATTCCTTAATTATGTCCTTAGTAGTATAACTTCATAGTAGAAATGTTGGCTCCTGATATGTAAATTCTGTTTTTTTTTTTTTTAAAAAAACACGAAATTGTCTTTCAAAAAGGTATATGAACTTATATCTCCTCTTCGAGGTGTGAGAGTTCATGGTGCCAAAGTTGAATTTTCTTATATGTTAATATAGATTAAATTATTGTATATATTTAATATACAATTACATATATTAATATATACAAATTTTCTAGAAAAACTTCCAGAAGCTTATATTTTAATTTATATTTCTTTGATACAATGAAATATTGAATATTTTTCACATGATCGTTTCTCATCTTTTGTCATGCTTCTCCATATCCTTTGATTTTACTAGTCACATTTTCCTTATTGATTTAGAAGAGCTTCTATATATTGATGGTATTGCTCTCTTGTCCATTTCTAAGGTTTTCTGTACAGGTTTTTTGAAATGTCAATTCTCATTTTGATAGCATTAAGCTCATTCCTGCATTTGCATCATAGAAAATTTGTAGATTCTATCATGAGCCAGGGGTTGTTCTAGCCCACAGGGTTGTAGCAGTGACAAATGAGACAATAACCTTCCTCCTGGGCTTATGTTCTCCTGAAAAGTGGAGAAGTCTCACAATGAACAAATAAGATATGCAAAATACCAAATAATGATAAACCTTGAGGGGAAAACACAGCCATGCAAGGGTATAGACAGAGGCAAAAGGGCTGCCATAACTGGGTGGCCAGGGAATGCATGGCCACTTTTGAGCACTGGAATGAAGGAGGGTGAGCAAGGCAGGGGAAACAGCAAGTGCCACAGCCCTGAGGGAAAAGAGAGCTGGGGTGTGGAAGGGGCCCCAAGCCTGTTGTAGCCAGAGCAGACTGAGGTAAGGACTGAGTAATGGGAGTGGGGTGCATGCCAGGTGCTGGTATGCTGCACGCTGCTCTCACCTGCTCAAAAGAGCCAGTGTAAAACTTTCAAGAATTCTGAGAACCAATTGTTAAACAAAGCCATTATTAAAAAATAGATTATTCCTTCTAAACTTACACTCTGGTATGAACAGTTCCCATGGCGCTGGTTGGGGGGAACCTACTTGCCAGTGCAGGAGATGGAAGAGACATGGGTTTGATCCTTGGGTTGGAGGAATCCCCTGGAGAGGAGTGTGATGGCCTACTCTGGTATTCTTGCCTGGAGAGTCCCATGGACGAAGGAGCCTGGAGGGCTTCCGTCCGTGGGATCACAGGGAGTTGGACACGACTGAGCCAACGCAGCCATGAAATTAAAAGACTCTTAGGTGATGGCACCCCACTCCAGTACTCTTGCCTGGAAAATCCCATGGACGGAGGGGCCTGGTGGGCTGCAGTCCATGGGGTCGCTAGGAGTAGGACACGACTGAGCGACTTCACTTTCACTTTTCACTTTCATGCATTGGAGAAGGAAATGGCAACCCACTCCAGTGTTCTTGCCTGGAGAATCCCAGGGACGGGGGAGCCTGGTGGGCTGCCGTCTATGGGGTCGCACAGAGTCGGACACGACTGAAGCGACTTAGGAGCAGTAGCAGCAATACTCCTTGGAAGGAAAGTTATGACCAACCTAGATAGCATATTCAAAAGCAGAGACATTACTTTGTCAACAAAGTTCTGTCTAGTCAAGACTATGGTTTTTCCAGTAGTCATGTATGGATGTGAGAGTTGGACTGTGAAGAAAGCTGAGCACCGAAGAATTGATGCTTTTGAACTGTGGTGTTGGAGAAGACTCTTAAGAGTCCCTTGGACTGCAAGGAGATCCAACCAGTCCATCCTAAAGGAGATCAGTCCTGAGTGTTCTTTGGAAGGAATGATGCTAAAGCTGAAACTCCAGTACTTTGGCCACCTCATGCGAAGAGTTGACTCATTGGAAAAGACTCTGATTCTGAGAGGAATTGGGGACAGGAGAAGGGGACGGCAGAGGATGAGATGGCTGGATGGCATCACCGACTCGATGGATGTGAGTCTGAGTGAACTCCGCGAGTTGGTGATGGACAGGGAGGCCTGGTGTGCTGCAATTCACGGGGTCGCAAAGAGTCGTACATGATTGAACAACTGAACTGAACTGAGCCAACTTAGCATGCATAAACAGTCACCATAGCTTAAGAGTGCCAAGTTATATTAAGATCTGAACTACCTGTGACATGATATGGGTGATACTGGAAATAAGTTGTGATAAGAGGAAGTTGCACAACAAAATTCTCAAATAAAATGGAATTCATGTCCTGAGAAGTGTCTCTGTGGACTTATATCACATGGCAGGCAGCATCTCTGCTTCTGGACTAATTCAAGTTCGCTTCTATTGCTGAACTGTCTAAACGTCATGACTCTGTCCACTAAAATGAGACAGCTTTCTTACTTTATCCATAAAAGGCCCTGAATAGCAGAAACGCCAATATAAAAATCAGCTACTGTTTGTTTTATAGACCATAAAAATGTCGGATAACGTGAAGGTAAGTTCAAGCAATGGGCCAAATTGAGACCATACAAGACAGTGGAGGGAGAACTTAGTTCCTTGCCTCGGGCAATGTTTGGACATCTTAAAAAGAGATATAGGCAATAACGAATAAGGGGAATCTGGGTGGTTACTTAAATTGAAGAAAGTAGGGAAAACCACTAGACCATTCAGGTATGACCTAAATCAAATCCCTTATGATTATACAGTGGAAGTGAGAAATAGATTTAAGGGCCTAGATCTGATAGAGTGCCTGATGAACTATAGAATGAGGTTCGTGACATTGTACAGGAGAAGGGATCAAGACCATCCCCATGGAAAAGAAATGCAAAAAAGCAAAATGGCTGTCTGGGGAGGCCTTACAAATAGCTGTGAAAAGAAGAGAAGCGGAAAGCAAAGAAGAAAAGGAAAGATATAAGCATCTGAATGCAGAGCTCCAAAGAATAAAAAGAAGAGATAAGAAAGCCTTCTTCAGCAACCAATGCAAAGAAATACAGGAAAACAACAGAATTGGAAAGACTAGAGATCTCTTCAAGAAAATTAGAGATACCAAGGGAACATTTCATGCAAAGATGGGCTCGATAAAGGACAGAAATGGTATGGACCTAACAGAAGCAGAAGATATTAAGAAGAGGTGGCAAGAATACACAAAAGAACTGTCCAAAAAAGATCTTCACGACCCAGATAATCACGATGGTGTGATCACTGACCTAGAGCCAGACATCCTGGAATGTGAAGTCAAGTGGGTCTTAGAAAACATCACTATGAACAAAGCTAGTGGAGGTGATGGAATTCCAATTGAGCTATTTCAAATGCTGAAAGATGATGCTATGAAAGTGCTGCACTCAATATGCCAGGAAATTTGGAAAACTTAGCAGTGGCCACAGGACTGGAAAAGGTCAGTTTTCATTCCAATCCCAAAGAAAGGCAATGCCAAAGAATGCTCAAACTACTGCACAATTGCACTCATCTCACATGCTAGTAAAGTAATGCTCAAAATTCTCCAAGCCAGGCTTCAGCACTATGTGAACCGTGAACTTCCTGATGTTCAAGCTGGTTTTAGAAAAGGCAGAGGAACCAGAGATCAAATTGCCAACATCCACTGGATCATGGAAAAAGCAAGAGAGTTCCAGAAAAACATCTATTTCTGCTTTATTGACTATGCCAAAGCCTTTGACTGTGTGGATCACAATCAACTGTGGAAAATTCTTCAAGAGATGGTAATACCAGAGCACCTGATCTGCCTCTTGAGAAATTTGTATGCAGGTCAGGAAGCAACAGTTAGAACTGGACATGGAACAACAGATTGGTTCCAAATAGGAAAAGGAGTTCGTCAAGGCTGTATATTGTCACCCTGCTTATTTAACTTATATGCAGAGTACATCATGAGAAACGCTGGACTGGAAGAAACACAAGCTGGAATCAAGATTGCTGGGAGAAATATCAATAACCTGAGATATGCAGATGACACCACCCTCATGGCAGAAAGTGAAGAGGAACTAAAAAGCCTCTTGATGAAAGTAAAAGAGGAAAGTGAAAAAGTTGGCTTAAAGCTCAACATTCAGAAAACGAAGATCATGGCATCTGGTCCCATCACTTCATGGGAAATAGATGGGGAAACAGTGGAAACAGTGGCTGACTTTATTTTTTTGGGTTCCAAAATCACTGCAGATGGTGACTGCAGCATGAAGTTAAAAGACACTTACTCCTTGGAAGGAAAGTTATGACCAACCTAGATAGCATATTCAAAAGCAGAGACGTTACCTTGCCAACAAAGGTCCATCTAGTCAAGGCTATGGTTTTTCCTGTGGTCATGTATGGATGTGAGAGTTGGACTATGAAGAAGGCTGAGCACCGAAGAATTGATGCTTTTGAACTGTGGTATTGGACAAGACTGTTGAGAGTCCCTTGGACTGCAAGGAGATCCACCCAGTCCATTCTGAAGGAGATCAGCCCTGGGATTTCTTTGGAAGGAATGATGCTAAAGCTGAAACTCCAGTACTTTGGCCACCTCATGAGAAGCGTTGACTCATTGGAAAAGACTCTGATGCTGGAAGGGATTGGGGGCAGGAGGAGAAGGGGAGGACAGAGGATGAGATGGCTGGATGGCTTCACCGACTCGATGGACGTGAGTCTGAGTGAACTCCGGGAGTTGGTGATGGACAGGGAGACCTGGCGTGCTGCAATTCATGGGGTCGAAAAGAGTCGGACACGACTGAACTGAACTGAACTGGGTGGTTACTGCCTGAAAGTTATATTGTACATTAACTATACATGAATGAAAAAAAAAAGGGTTTATTCTGGTCCCAGTTTCTTCTCCAATCCCCCAGTAAAGTGGAAAGTGAAAGTGAAAGTCGCTCAGTCGCTTCCCACTTTTGAAGTGAAGTGAAGTGGCTTAGTCGTGCCAACTCTTTGTGACCCCATGGACTGTAGCCTACAAGGCTCCCTGTGCATTGAATTTTCCAGGCAAGAGTACTGAAGTGGGTTGCCATTTCCTTCTCCAGGGGATCTTCCTGACCCAGGGACCGAACCCAGGTTTCCCGCATTGCAGGCAGACGCTCTACAGTCTGAGCCACCAGGGAATTCTTAGGGACTATACAGTCCATGGAATTATCCAGGCCAGAATACTGGAATGGGTATTTCCCTTCTCCAGGGGATCTTCCCAACCCCGGTCTCCCGCATTGCAGGCAGATTCCTTACCAGCTGAGCCACAAGGGAAGCCACAAGCGAAGCCCAAAACCCGAGAGCAGAAGGGAGCCACACCATGGAAGGGCCTGGAGTCCCAAGCGGTCACACAGAAAATTTCTGCTCAATCGGACATTACTTGAGCAAGAACAAAACCTCTATCATATTAATCCATGGAGGTTTAGAAGTTCATTTGTTCCTGGAACTGATTGTACTTTAATTAATCAGTTGTTAATATGTTTAAATTATCATTCTGAAGTAAATAAATAGTGAATATGAAAAACAATGAAGATAAAATCTACTCAGATTTCATCCCTTCCTAACTGTTTTTTCTACAGTTGACAGTTTTCTTAGCTCTTGAAGTTCATGGTGTGTGTATGTTGGAAATGCTGCATGGAGGAGGGCTACTGCACATCTCTTCACAACTCAATGATGTCATATTGGTAGCATGAAGTCAGCCATGATGTGACTACTTCCAGCACAGAAACCAGAAAATTGTACAAATCAAGGTCTCATTTACCATTTTGTTGATTGTCTAGACTTAAAGTGATGGAGAAAAATGTTTGTAATGCAAATTAAAAGTGTGTGTTTCTAGCTGCTACATTGTGAATTCCCAAAACATCAAGGAAATATTCCTCCAGTTTTTAAAATTTATAATGCAGTTCAGCAAAGAAACTATTTGTTTCACTGATGAGCAGGTGGAAGTCCAGCATGTATTTCCATTGTTTTAACTTCTTTTTACTCATTGATATAAAGAAATTCATCAACCAACCTTCATTTTGAAACTGTGTTGATTCCTCAGTTGCAGCTATACTTTGCTAAGGCTCCAAGAGTTTGGCACACACACACACACACACAAAAAACAACATGAGCAATCTGTGAGTATCAATTTGATATATGGGATTTGCAATGAAGGATACTGTATAGTTATTACGTTCACAAATGTACACTATACATTTTTATATCACTAAAATTTATAATAAAATTATGAATGTATGTGCATACATTTGTTTCCTTTGGTTGTTGAACATTTGCCTGCACACCAGTAGAGACAGCTCCAGAGCATCTGGGAGCCATGGTGAACTAAGGTAAAGATATTTATTCTAAATGTGATTGGAAGGTATCAGTAGGTTCTGAGCAGAAGCATCAAGTGGCCAGTTATTGGGTTTATAAGACTCATTCTGGCTGCTGTGTAGGAAACCAACTGAAGGAATTAAGAGGGGACACAGGCAGAGCACTGTGGAGCTCTTGCAATGATCCAGGTAAGAGAAGACAGGGCTTGGAATAGAGTGGTAACAGTAATGAGAAGTGGTTATATTCAAGATATATTTTGAAGGTAGGTGCACCAGATTTCCTAATGGACCCGTATGGGGTTTTAGAGAAAGAGAGGGATCAAAATAGCTGTCTAGATCTTTTAAAGTGAGCAACTAAAGGATGGGTGACTATTTCTAAGATTGGGGAATTAGAGGAGAACCAATTTTAGTGGAAAAATAAGTATTTGGATTTGAATGAGCAACATTTGTGATGCTGACAAAACATTCCAAGGGGGAAGGTGAGCAGGCAAATGGAAATAGGAACCTGGAGTTTTAGGAGAGCAAGTGTAAGAAATAAAAATTTACTGTTCAAAAGTGCAGAAGTACTTGAAGCCATGAAAACAAATGAAGTTCCCCCAGGGATGAGTGTAACAGAGAGGAGAGAGTTTCAAGATGGAGCACTGGATACTCCAGCTTTTAGAGACTGCAGCCCTGAAGGTGATCAGAAGGGAACCTGGAAAGCACGGTAGTCTTCATTCTATTATTTAAATTGTCTTTGGTGTCTAAATTTTCCAACTATTTCCGCACCAATAATGAGTAATTTTAATTCCTGTAGCTCTGCGTTAGATTTTAATATTGGGTAGATGAATCCCTTGCCATTAGTTTTCATAATTTTTAAACTAGTCTTTCGTGTTCATTTTTCTTTATAGTAATTTTTATGGCTAGACTTATGTGTTTATGTTTTTCTAGGTATTTTTAGACAATAGTGTTTGAGTTTTAAAAATTTGATGGCCAAATTCTAAATCATTTATGGGTTAATTGGTGTTTTATGATATTAAGTCTTTCTTTCTAAGAAAATGTTATTTCTCTCTGTTTGTTCAAATACACTTTTATGTGCCTTTGTAAAGTTTTAAAGTCTTTTTTACAACGACTCTAAACAATTTTTGAAAAGTTTATTCCTATACATCTATTTCTTCCATTGTAAATTGAGTCTTTTTTCCCCATTGTTTCTAACTAGTTGCTAGTATATAAGAAAGTCATTTTTGTATACCCCATTTTTATCCAGCCAAATTACTACTTGCTCTTATTCATTATAAAGAATCTTTAGTTTATTGGAGTTTACCAGATGATAATTATTCAAACATAATAAAATTAGATCTCATTGTCAAATATTTATATGTTATTTCTTAATTTGTCTCCCTTATTACAATAACCAAACTTTTCAGAGTTGAGATAATTAATTGAACTGAAAGCAGACACACTTATATTTTTCTTGACTTTAATGGGGAAGGCCTTTATTATTTCAGTGTTAACTATGACATTAGCTAATTTGGTTTAGATTAGTGGTTCTCAAACTTCAGTGTACGTAACAATTTTTTGTGTTCTTGTTAAAAATGCATAATCTGGGAATTCATTTCCACAGTGCAAATCTTTAGGATGAGGCTCAGGATTCTACAGTTTTGGTGAGAAACTTATTCTGACCCTTTTGCTAGAACATCTGTCTACAAGATACTCTCTCTCTCTTTTTTTATGTTTGATAATTCTCCTTTAATTGGTTGAATTTCATCAAATGTTTTCTTATCTTTCATCAAATGTGAATTTTAGTTTTTGATGAAACAAAGTGATACATACTAATACGGAAATAAATTCAACTGAATTGTTGAAATGATCCTTCAAAATGTTTTTTGCATATATATTCAAAAAGTTTTGTTTAAAGTTTATTTTGGAGGTTAACAGGGGCTTCCCTGGTGGCTCAAATGGTAAAGAATATTCCTGCAATACAGGAGACCTGGGTTCAATCCCTGGGTCAGGAAGATTCCCTGGAAAATGGAATGGAAAGCCACTCCAGTATTCTTGTCTGTAGAATTCCATGGACAGAGGAGGCTGGTGGGCTACAGTCCATGGGATTGCAGAGTCGGACATGCATGAGCACTTTTCACTTTCATTCAGAGATTAACCTTGTTGGACTATTTTTCAAAATCAGGCTTACTCTAGCTTTTTAAAATGAATCAGAAATCATAAAATGTTACATCTCATGTAACATGGAAGTTTTCTGTCTCTTAAAAGTTTAACTTTCCTTAGCCTATAAAATGCTCTAGGCCTGATGCTATTTCTAGCTTTTTTTTTTCTGGATTATTTATCTATTTGGGTGTGTTTTTTTTTTTTCATTCTTGAATTTTGATTTATTTAGGATTTTCCATTTTTATTCTTTAATTAAAGGGGATAGTATCATTTATTTCCATTCATTTGTGTTTAATGCTTAAAGAACTTGAGATTCATTAGTTTTTCTATGAGATCAATTTTGGACTCACCCAATATGTATTTGCCTAGAGTCTTCTACTATTGTTCTTTTCTAAACCATATACTAAGGAAAATTTTATTTCTTCTTTGATCTAAGAGTTACTTATGAGAGTAGATTTTTAAAATCACTTCAAAGTGGTTGGAGCATTTCAAAATAAATCATAGAATTAAATTTTAGCATATTCACTGTAGCTTGTACAGAGTATTTATTTAGCTCTTTTAGTTCTTTTTTCAGAGTCTTTTAATGAATTTGTTACAACACAGCTTCTGGTTTTTTTCTTTTATGTTTTTGTGTATTAGCTGTGAGGCATGTGGGATCTCATCTCTCCAATTAGGGATTGAATTCTTACCCCCTTCATTGGAAGGTGAAATCTCAACCACTGGACTGGCAGGGAAGTTTCTAGTTCTCTTTTATTTAGTTCTTTTATGATATATAATCAGTATTTTTGAAGTGTGACATAGCCCATGAAAAAGAATCATGTTACTTATGCTTTTAGAGTACAGAGTTCAGCTATATACATATGCACATGTATACATGAATACATATGTATAGATAAATGTATGAAATTAAAGTTCCCCTGTAAAGTATTATTCGTAGCACCAATGTTCTTGTTTTGCTCTTATTTGATGGTCAAGTATTTATAAGGAATTGTGATAGTTAATTTCATGTGTTCAATTACTTGGTTAGGCCATGGTACCCAGATATTTGGTCAAACCTTATTCTAGATATTTATTTGAAGGTATTTTTCAGATGACAATAATATGTAAATCAATAGACTTTGAGTAAAACAGATTGTCCTCCATAATGTGGGTGGGCCTCAACCAATCAGTTGAAGGCCTTAATGGAAGAAAAAAACAAACTGTCATACCCCAAGGAGAAGGATATTCCACTAACATATTGCCTCTGGACATGAACTTCAACTCTTCCCTGAGTCTACAGATTGCTGCTCCACCCTTAAGATTTTCAACTCGTCAGCCTCTACAATGCCATGAACAAATTCCTAAAAAGAAATCTTTCTATATATATATTTACATACTTTTAGTTTTGTTTCCTGGAAAACCATAACTAATACAGGTATATTCAAATCTGCATACTCCATTGTGCTTTTATAAATTTATTCTTCTGCAAATTGTATTTTTTATTGAAGTATATTTGATTTACATCATATTAGTTTTATGTATACAGCACAGTGTTTCAGACACACACACACACACACACACACAACACATATTCTTTTTTAGATTATTTTCTCTTGTAGGTTATTAAGCCATATCATATATATATATATTTGAGATTAATTCTTTGTCAGTTGCTTCATTTGTTATTATTTTCTCCCACTCTGAAGGCTGTCTTTTCACTTTGCTTATAGTTTCTTTCATTGTGCAAAATACTTTTAAGTTTAATTAGGTCCGATTTTTTAATTTTTGCTTTTATTTCCATTACTCTGGATGGTGGGTCATAGAGGATCTTGCTGTGATTTATGTCAGAGAGTGTTTTGCCTATGTTTTCCTTTAGGAGTTTTATAGTTTCTGGTCTTACATTTAGATCTTTAATCCATTTTGAGTTTATTTTTGTGTATGGTATTAGAAAGTGTTCTACTTTCATTCTTTTACAGGCAGTTGACCAGTTTTCCCAGCACCACTTGTTAAAGAGACTGTCTTTTCTTCATGGTATATTTTTACCTCCTTTGTCAAAGATAAGGTGTCCGTAGCTGCATGAATTTATCTCTGGGCTTTCTATTTTGTTCTACTGATCTATATTTCTGTCTTTGTGCAGGACCATACTGTCTTGATGAGTGTAGCTTTGTAGTACAGTCTGAAGTCAGGCAGGTTGATTCCTCCAGTTCCATTGTTCTTTTTCAAGATTGCTTTGGCTATTCGAGGTTTTTTGTATTTCCATACAAATTGTGAAATTATTTATTCTAGTTCTGTGAAAAATACCATTGTTAGCTTGATAGGGATTGCATTGAATCTATAGGTTGTTTGAGTAGAATATTCATTTTCACTATACTGATTCTTCCAATCCATGAACATGGTATACTTCTCCATCTGTTTGTGTCATATTTGATTTCTTTTATCAGTGTTTTATAGTTTTCTATATATAGGTCTTTTGTTTCTTTAGGTGGAGTTATTCCTAAGTATTTTATTCTTTTCATCACAATGGTGAATGGGATTATTTCCTTAATTTCTCTGTTTTCTCATTGTTAGTATATAGGAATGCAAGGGATTTCTGTGTGTTAATTTTATATCTTGCAACTTTACTATATTCATTGATTAGCTCTAGTAATTTTCTGGTGGTGTCTTTAGGATTTTCTATGTAGAGGATCATGTCATCTGCAAACAGTGAGAGTTTTACTTCTTCTTTTCCAAACTGGATTTCTTTTATTTCTTTTTCTTCTCTGATTGCTGGGGCTAAAACTTCCAAAACTATGTTGAATAGTGGTGGTGAGAGTGGGTACCTCTGTCTTGTTCCTGACTTTAGGGGAAATGCTTTCAATTTTTCACCATTGAAGATAATGTTTGTTGTGGGTTTATCATATGGCTTTTATTATGATGAGGTATGTTCCTTCTATGCCTGCTTTCTAGAGAGTTTTTATCATAAATGGATGTTGAATTTTGTCAAAGGCTTTCCATGCATCTATTGAGATACTCATATGTTTTTATCTTTCAATTTATTAATATGATGTATCACATTGATTGATTTATGAATACTGAAGAATCCTTGCATCCCTGGGATAAAGCCCACTTGGTCATGATATATGATCTTTTCAATGTGTTATTGGTTTCTCTTGCTAGAATTTTGTTAAGGATTTTTGCATCTATGTTCACCAGTGATATTGGCCTGTAGTTTTCTTTTTTTTGTGGCATCTTTGTCCGGTTTTGGTATTAAGGTAATGGTGGCCTCATAGAATGAGTTTGGGTGTTTACCTTCCTCTGCAATTTTCTGGAAGAGTTTGAGTAGGATAGGTGTTAACTCTTTAAATTTTTGGTAGAACTCACCTGTGAAGCCATCTGGTCCTGTGCTTTTGTTTGTTGGAAGATTTTTGATTAAGATTTTCTATTTCTTCCTGGTTCAGTTTTGGAAGGTTATACTTTTCTAAGAGTTTGTTGATTTCTTCCAAGTTGTCCATTTTATTGGCATATAGTTGCTGATAGTAGTCTCTTATGATCCTTTGTTTTTCTGTGTTGTCTGTTGTGATTCCTTCATTTTCATTTCTAATTTTTGGATTTGATCCTTCTCCCTTTTTTTCTTGATGAGTCTGGCTAATGGTTTGTCTATTTTATTTATCTTCTCAAAGAACCAGCTTTTGTTTTGTTTATTTTTACTATAGTCTCCTTTGTTTCTTTTACATTTATTTCTGCCATAATTTTTATGATTTCTTTCCTTAGCTATCCCTGGGGTTCTTCATATCTTCTTTTTCTAGTTGCTTTAAGTGTAAAGTTAGGTTATTTATTTGATTTTCCTCTTGTTTCTTGAGATAAGCTTGTAATGCTGTGAACCTTCCCCTTAGCACTGCTTTTACTGAATCTCATAGGTTTTGGCTTGATGTGTTTTCATTTTTATTTGTTTCTATGCATATTTTGGTTTCCTTTTTGATTTCTTCCATGATTTGTTGGTTATTCAGAAGCATGTTATTTAGCCTCCATATGTTTGCATTTTTAATAGTTTTATTCCCCTGTAGTTGACATCTAATCGTACTGCATTGTGATCAGAAAAGATGCTTGAATTGATTTCAATTTTTTTGAATTTACTAAGGCTAGATTTATGGCCCAGGATGTGATCTATCCTGGAGTATGTTCCGTGTGCACTTGAGAAAAATGTGAAATTCATTGTTTTGGGGTGAAATGTTCTATAGATATCAATTAGGATTAACTGGTCCATTGTATCATTTAAAGTTTGTGGTCCTTGCTAATTTTCTGTTTGGTTGATCTATCCATAGGTGTAAGTGGGGTATTGAAGTCTCCCACTATTCTTCAGATCAGATCAGTCACTCAGTCGTGTTCACCTCTTTGTGACCCCATGAATCGCAGCATGCCAGGCCTCCCAGTCCATCACCAACTCCCGGAGTTCACTCAGACCCACGTCCATCGAGTCAGTGATGCCATCCAGCCATCTCATCTTCTGTCATCCCCTTCTCCTCCTGCCCCCAATCCCTCCCAGCATCAGAGTCTTTTCCAATGAGTCAACTCTTCTCATGAGGTGGCCAAAGTACTGGAGTTTCAGCTTTAGCATCATTCCTTCCAAAGAAATCCCAGGGCTGATCTCCTTCAGAATGGACTGGGTGGATCTCCTTGCAGTCCAAGGGACTCTCAAGAGTCTTCTCCAACACCACAGTTCAAAAGTGGCAATTCTTCGGTGCTCAGCCTTCTTCACAGTCCAACTCTCACATCCATACATGACCACAGGAAAAACCATAGCCTTGACTAAATGAACCTTTGTTGGCAAAGTAATGTCTCTGCTTTTGAATATGCTATCTAGGTTGGTCATAACTTTCCTTTCAAGGAGTAAGCATCTTTTAATTTCATGCTGCAGTCACCATCTGTAGTGATTTTGGAGCCCAGAAAAATAAAGTCTGACACTGTTTCCACTGTTTCCCCATCTATTTCCCATGAAGTGGTGGGACCATATGCCATGATCTTCGTTTTCTGAATGTTGAGCTTTAAGCCAACTTTTTCACTCTCCACTTTCACTTTCATCAAGAGGCTTTTGAGTTCCTCTTCACTTTCTGCCATAAGGGTGGTGTCATCTGCATATCTGAGGTTATTGATATTTCTCCCGGCAATCTTGATTCCAGCTTGTGTTTCTTCCAGCCCAGCGTTTCTCATGATGTACTCTGCATATAAGTTAAATAAACAGGGTGACAATATACAGCCTTGACGAACTCCTTTTCCTATTTGGAACCAGTCTGTTGTTCCATGTCCAGTTCTAACTGTTGCTTCCTGACCGGCATACAAATTTCTCAAGAGGCAGATCAGGTGTTCTGGTATTCCCCTCTCTTGAAGAATTTTCCACAGTTGATTGTGATCCACACAGTCAAAGGCTTTGGCATAGTCAATAAAGCAGAAATAGATGTTTTTCTGGAACTCTCTTGCTTTTTCCATGATCCAGAGGATGTTGGCAATTTGATCTCTGGTTCCTCTGCCTTTTCTAAAACCAGCTGGAACATCTGGAAGTTCACGGTTCACATATTGCTGATGCCTGGCTTGGAGAATTTTGAGCATGACTTTACTAGTGTGTGAGATGAGTGCAATTGTGCGGTAGTTTGAGCATTCTTTGGCATTGCCTTTCTTTGGGATTGGAATGAAAACTGACCTTTTCCAGTCCTGTGGCCACTGCTGAGTTTTCCAAATTTGCTGGCATATCTAGTGCAGCACTTTCACAGCATCATCTTTCAGGATTTGAAAGAGCTCAACTGGAAGTCCATCACCTCCACTAGCTTTGTTCATAGTGATGCTTTCTAAGGCCCACTTGACTTCACATTCCAGGATGTCTGGCTCTAGGTCAGTGATCACACCATTGTGATTATCTGGGTCATGAAGATCTTTTTTGGACAGTTCTTCTGTGTATTCTTGCCATCTCTTCTTAATATCTTCTGCTTCTGTTAGGTCCATACCATTTCTGTCGTTTATTGAGCTCATCTTTGCATGAAACGTTCCTCTAGTATCTCTGATTTTCTTGAAGAGATCCCTAGTCTTTCCCATTCTGTTGTTTTCCTCTATTTCTTTGCATTGATCGCTGATGTTACTGTTAATTTCCCCTTTCATACTTGTTAGCATTTACCTTACATATTGCAGTGCTCCAATGTTGGGTGCATATATATTTATAATTGCTATATCATCTTCTTGGAATGATCCTTTGATCATTATGTAGTGCTCATGCAGCTCAATACCAGAAAAATAAACGACCATATCAAAAAATTGGCCAAAGAACTAAACAGACATTTTTCAAATAAGACATACAGATGCCTAACAAACACATGAAAAGATGCTAAATGTCACTCATTATCAGAGAAATGCACATCAAAACCACAATGAGGTACCATCTCACACCTGTTAGAATGTCTGTTATTCAAAAGTCTACAAACAATAAATGCTGGAGAGGGTGTGGAGAAAAGGGAACCCTCTTACACTGTTGGTAGGAATGCAAACTAGTACAGCCACTATGGAGAGCAGTGTGGAGATTCCTTAAAAAACTGAAAATAGAACTTCCATAGGACCAAACCTGCAAACTCACTGCTGGGCATACACACTGAGGAAACCAGAACTGAAAGAGACTCATGTACCCCAATGTTCATTACATCACTGTTTACAATAGCTAGGACATGGAAGCAACCTAGATGTCCATCAGCAGATGAATGGATAAGAAAGTTGTGATACATATACACAATGGAATATTACTCAGCTATTATAAAAGAACACATTTGAATCAGTTCTAATTAGATAGATGAAATTGGAGCCTATTATACAGAGGGAAGTAATTCAGAAAGAAAAACACCAATACAGTATATTAATGCATATATATGGGATTTGGAAAAATGGTAATGATGACCCTATATGCGAGACAGCAAAAGAGACACAGATATAAAGAACAGACTTTTGGACTCTGGGAGAAGGTGAGGGTGGGATAATTTGAGAGAATAGCATTGAAACATGTATGTTACCATATGTGAAATAGTTGACCAGTCCAAGTTTGATGCATGAGGCAGGGCACTCAAAGCTGGTGCACTGGGACAACCCAGAGGGATGGGATGGGAAGGGAGATGGGAGGGGGGTTAGGGATGGGGGACACATGTACATCTGTGGCTGATTCATTGTCAATGTATGGCAAAAACCACCACAATATTGTAAAGTAATTAGCCTCTAATTAAAATAAATAAATTAATTTAAAAATATCATATATAGTACCTCTGCTATACAGTAGGTCTTTGTTGCAAATTGTATTTTTAGTAGTATATGCTTGACATATTTTGATACAATATTTTTTAGTAAACAAAGATTGATGACTACTTTTATTGTAAATTATGTTTATTAATATTAAAATAATATTTTTGCATATTGTTTAATATTAAATTCTTATCCTTAAGGTTAAACTTATATTTTTAAATGCCTTTTTGGCCTATTTTGTCCATTATTGATCTCTACTTTGTTAAATATTAATATTACAGTATTTCTTTAAGATTTGAATTTACATGTATATACATATATAATAGATAGATCTTTGCCCACTTTTCTGCTCTTCAGCTTTCTATAACTTTTGTTTTAAGGATGATTCTCAAAAGCATAGTATTTTGTTTACTCATTTTTTAATTAATTTATTTTATTGAAGGATAATTGTTTTACAGAATTTTGTTGCTTTCTGTCATACCTCAGTATGAATCACCCATAGGTATACATATATACCCTCCCTTTTGAAACTCCCTAACATCTCCTTCCCCATCCCACCCCTCTAGGTTGATACAGAGCCCCTGTTTGAGTTTCCTGAACCATACAGGAAATCCCTGTTGGCTATCTATTTTATATATGGTAATGCAAGTTTCCATGTTATTTTTTCCGTACATCTCACTCTCTCCTCCCCTCTCCCCATGTCCATAAGTCTATTCTCTATGTCTGTTTCTTCACTGGAGCCCTACAAATAAATTCTTCAGTACCATTTTTCTATATTTCATATATATGCATAGAATATGGTATTTATCTTTCTCTTTCTGATACACTTCACTCAGTTTAATAGGTTCTAGGTTCATCCACCTCATAAGAACTGACTCAAATGTGTTCTTTTTTTATGGCTGAGTAATATTTCATTGTGTATATGTACAACTTCTTTATCCATTCATCTGTCGATGGACATCTATGTTGCTTCCATGTTCTAGCTATCATAAATAGTTTTGCAATGAACAACAGGATACCTGTGTCATTTTCAACTTTGGTTTCCTCAGGGTATATGCATAGAAGTGGGATTGCTGGGTCATATGGTGGTTTTATTCCTAGTTGTTTTTTTTTTGTTTTTTTTTAAGGAATCTCCATACCATCTTCCATAGTGGTGGTATCAATTTACATTCCCACCAACAGTGCAAGAGCATTCTCTTTTCTCCACATCTTCTCCAGGATTTATTGTTTGTAGACTTTTTGATGAGGGCTATTCTGACCAGTGTGAGGTGATATCTCATTCTAGTTTTGATTTGCATTTCTCTAATAATGAGCGATGTTGAGCATCTTTTCATGTGCTTGTTAGCCATCTGTATGTCTTCTGTGGAGAAATGTCTGTTTAGGTCTTTTCCCCGCTTTTTGATTGGGTTGTTTGTTTTTCTAGTGTTGAATTGTATGAGCTGCTTGTAGATTTTGGAAATTAATCCTTTGTTAGTTGTTTCACTTCCTATTATTTTCTCCCATTCTGAGGGTTGTCTTTTTCACCTTGCATATAGTTTCCTTTGCTGTGCAAAAGCTTTTAAGTTTAATCAGGTCCCATTTGTTTTCTTTTTCTTTTTTTTGTAATCGTTACTCTAAGAGGTGGGTCATAGAGGATCTTGCTTTGATTTATGTCATTGAGTTTTCTGCCTATGTTTTCCTCTAAGAGTTTTATAGTTTCTGGTCTTACATTTAGGTCTTTAATCCATTTTAAGTTTCTCTTTGTTTATAGTGTTAGGAAGTGTTCTAATTTCATTCTTTTACATGAAGCTGTCCAGTTTTCACAGCACTATTTATTGAAAAGGCTGTCTTTGCCCCATTATATATTCTTGCCTCCTTTGTCAAAAATAAGGTACCCATAGGTTCATGGGTTTATTTCTGGGCTTTCTATCTTGTTCCATTGACCTGTATTTCTGTGTTTGTGCCAGTACCATTCTGTCTTGATGACTGTAGCTTTGTAGTGTAACCTGAAGTCAGGAAGCTTGATTCTTCCAGTTCCATACCTCTTTCTCAAGACTGCTTTGGCTATTCAAGGTCTTTTGTGTTTCTATATGAATTTAAAAAATTTTTTGTTCTAGTTCTGTGAAAAATGCCATTTGTAATTTGATAGGGATCACATTGAATCTGTAGATTGTGTTTGGTAGTATAGTCATTTTCACAATATTGATTCTTCCTACCCAGGAACATGAAATATCTCTCCATCTGTTTTTGTCATCTTTGATTTCTTTCATTAGTATCTTATAATTTTCTGTGTACAGTTATTTTGTCTCCTTAGGTAAATTTATTCCTAGATATTTAGTTCTCTCTGTTGCAATGGTGAATGTGTTTACTCATTTTTTAAACAGAATCTTAATGTCCTTTTCTAATAAGAAATTAATATGTGTACAACTGTGGGCAATTACTTAACTTCTTATGTTTATATTTTCTTACCCATAAAGTAGGGTTAATAGAGATATTTTCTTTAATGGATTAAGTGCATGTGCAAGGGGGTCCATGTGTGTGCATGCATGAGCATGTTTGTGCATGAGTGTATTCATGTATGTGATGCAGTATATTTGTGTATACGTGTGCACTTGTGTGTATGTGTGCATGTTCACATATTTTCATGTGCTCATGTATATGAATGTGCATTCACACAAGTATGTTTGTGTGTGCATGAATGTGCAAGTGTGTATGTGTGTGAGAGAGAGAGAGATGGAGCTCAAGAGTTACCTGCTGTTGGCCAGGAGACTACATGAAGGCACTTGCAGAGAAGCCTCTACAGGGACCATTTTACAATGCTACAGACCAATCTGGACTGTTCAGCTGGTTCCTTCTGTTTGTTCCTCTATTTAATGGTCTTATTTTGGCTGCTTATTTTAATTTTTCTAATTTGAAAGACATTATTCCATTCCTATACAGTTCCTTCATCATCTCTTACCTTAGTTAAGATACAGGCTTATTAACTTATCTCCCTGCCTCCAGCTGTGATCACCTCCAATTGTCTGCAGTGTCAAGGGTGATCATTCTAAAGTCCAGAGCTCACAGAACACGCTTACTCCAAACTACCTATTGATTTTCCTTTGCCTACATATGATGTTCCAGTCCCTCAGTATCTCCTCACACTTATACACTCTCCCCAACTCCCAGGTCCCCTTGCACATGTCCGTGTTTCATGGACACTGTCTTTCCCCTCTCCCAGATTCTGGTTCATTTGGATAAAATTCAGTCAGTCTTCTCTGAAGCCCCTCAACCCCCCTGCTCTGTCTTAATGAGGGAACCCTCCTCTTTATTGGCTCACAGGATGCCTACCCTCATTCCTAATGGACACTTGCCCTAGAGTGTACATGGTTTGCTAAATTCCATAGAACTAATAATTGGCAGAAGGGGATTGGAATCTGGGCTTCTAACCTGGAGCCCCAGTGATGGTTAATTCAAAAGTTGGCACCTTCTCTGACAGGTTGTGACATTAAAAAGCTGGATTTTGAGGTTCTAGTGCTCAGGTGCAGAGAGTATTGTCTAGTGCCCCACTCCTCCTACCTGTTCACTAAATGCTCTGCCAGGTTCCAGTGGAAGAAGGAGACTCTCACGCTCATAAGAGAAGGTGGGAGGAGGTGACAGGGTCCCCACTGTAATGAACAGTGGGCTGGGATGCACACTGGGGAGAGTTAAAGGCGATATCCCAGATGGTTCCACTGAAAACTACAATTCGCCCACTTAATTCAGGGAGCTCTACAGGCTGAGTCAGACTGGAGCAATTAGAGCCAAGGGTGTCCCTTAGGAGAATGTTAACAGTGCAACTCAGCAAAGATTACTCCAGGAGCTCTTTATTATGCCACCTTCAAGCCTTGGGGAGGATGGTCTTTTTGTCTTGGGCTCAAGAAATAGTTTGCTCTCTCTATCTCTGAGCCAGAAATAATTTCTGGTTCTTGTCTAATCATAATCATAATAAGTTAGAAAATAACTTTACCAGAAACTGTAATTGACTCCAATCCTGTGCTGAATTCAGATTCTATGTAACAGCTACTTTTAAGCTACTAAAGGTGTTCAAATGATTACCTTGTGGGGAGAGTGTTGGAAGAGGGCTGGTGAATTAATGACTCAACATATAAGAAAAACTCACATTTGCAATGCACTTTTCTGTGATGCATGTTAACTCGTTTGCACCGTTGCAACACCCACTAACGTCGGTTGGAAGGTATTGTGAGAGTCAGGACACAGCAGCATTAGGACAGAGTGATAACACCATAGGTTTCTGGACGTTGGGTTAAATCTGAGTCTGAGCTCTGCCCTTTTATAGGTGTGATTTGGGGCAAGTCACTCAACTATGTAGCCACCTCTCTAAAACAGGCATGAAAAGGACTATTATCAGGCTTGAATGAGACAGTGCCTGACCTTGGAAAAACACTCAATGAATGTCCTGCATTATTCCTAGGGGTTTGTCCCAGGTCACATAACAGTAGATGATAAGGTGGAATTTGAATCTGGATAATTTAATTTAAAAATTTTAGCTAACATATGTAATTAGAATTCTCTAATCTCAACTGTCCCTCTCACTTCTTGTTTTTCGAAATCTTTATTTATTCATCAAACATTTATTGACAACATTGACTATACTGGCCAGGATTCTTGTGGGAAAAGAGATGAGGTAAACAAAGATACATTCTTAGAAAGGTTTATATCTGAGAGACAGAGAAACAGTCACCCAAATGCATGGTAACTTCACAGGATCTGTGATGGAGGCCTGCCTAGGGTTTAGGGGACGCTGAGCCTGGAAAATCCCATGGACGGAGAAGCCTGGTGGGCTGCAGTCCATTGGGTCACTAAAGTCAGACACGACTGAGCAACTTCACTTTCACTTTTCACTTTCATGCACTGGAGAAGGAAATGGCAACCCACTCCAGTGTTCTTGCCTGGAGAATCCCAGGGACGGGGGAACCTGGTGGGCTGCCGTCTATGGGGTCGCACAGAGTCAGACACGACTGAAGTGACTTAGCAGCAGCAGCAGAGCCTATGGAGGCCAAATCAATGAACTGTAACTATTGACTCAAGTCAGGTGATGGTGGAGCTGGATATGGGTTTAGAAGGCTGAGTTGGAAGTGATGAGGGGTAAAGCTAATGGATGGGGATGGGGGGCTTTTCTGGCAGCACTGTCAACTTGGCATTGATGAATGGTTTGTGTGTGGTACAGGTGTGTCTGGGGCATGGATGGAGGGCCATGGAAGGCATGAGGCCAGAGAAGCAGGGGGAGACCAGTCCATGAAAGGTCTCCCAAGTCCTGCTGGGAGGGCTTGACCTGCTGTGAGGTTTACATTTTACTCTATAAGGAGAGGGAATCACTGAATGGATTTTTAACAGCAATGCCATCTTCCAATGAAGGTTATAGAAAATTTCAGAAGGGAGCAATATGAAAGATGAATCACAGAGTGAGGAGGTGAGGCCAGGGGAATGATCAAGGGACCAGTGTTCAAGCAGGGTATGCTGGACCTCAGGCCATAAGCCTGGGGAGCTTCCTGGGGGGAGTCAAGAGAATGAGGGGGAAAGAGGCTATGAATTCAGGGCTTGGAGTTTAGGAGATCATAAATGGGAAAGTTCTCAGTCATCACAAAATCCAGGGTGGGGCCACAAAACTGGCTGCAGAAGTGGAGTGTGAAAGAAGTTATGACAAAGAAGAAGGGACTTTGAAGCTGATGCTAGATGTTTCATTAACAGAGACATAGAAATCACCAGAACAATGGTGGACTTGAAATAGAAATACAAAATGGAAGTCAGGTGTTGATATCTTAATGACCTTTGGGTCAGTGGACAGCAGCAAAAGGAAGCGTAGAGTAAGAAGTAACTGAGACCCAGCTGTCCACAAATTTCCATGGTGGAGAGTTGTTGTAAAGTAAGAATAAGTAAGAAATCCATTCCCAAGACTGGCTCTGGACCCCAAGAGAGTTGGTTAGGATGTGGGAGGATGAGCTGCCTCCCTAGAGAAAATGTCTGGGGTGTTGTATTTTTGTATGAAGCTAGAGGTGCATATTTTAGATGAGACGGGAAGGCATGGACTGACTGTGAAGAGATTGAGGCTACGAGAAAATATGTTTATAATAAGCTGGGGGTTCCAGAGGCCTCCCCAGAGGAGTAGAAGTGAAGCTAGCAGTTAAATCAGAAGGAGAAAGATATGCCCCAACTGGGTTTTTTGCTGTGGCGGGTAGCTGTAAGACTGCCACATTTGACTGACCTCAACTTCCTTTTTTTAAAAAAAAGACTTTTTCTTTTTAATGTAGACCATTTAAAAAATCTTTCTTGAATTGGTTACAATATTGTTTCTGTTTTTCATGTTTTGGATTTTTGGCTGTGAGGCATGTGGGATCTTAACTCCCCAAACTGAAATTGAACCCATGCCTCCTGCATTGAAAGGTGAAGTTTTAACCGTTGGACCATCAGGGAAGTCCCACCCTCCTTTCTGAAACTCTTTTCTTTGTTGTCTTCCCAGCACTATTCCTTTCTGGTTCACTGATGGTCTCTCAGGCTGGTCTCATGTATTTACATTCACTAAATATTTATTGAAAAACTTCTTTGTGCACCTGGCCCTTTCTCCACAAAGGCTCGTTAAGTTTTCCCTTTTGTGACACTGACTCCCTTTTGAGAACTGTAAATGTTCTTGGGGCTTCAGTACTCACCCACACATGGAATTCTACATCCAACTGCATTTCACTCATCCCCGCCAATATCTCCACAGGACATCAGGTGCCCAGCACCCTCCAGAGTGTGAGGGTCCCTGCTCTGCCCATCAGGGCTCAGGGCTACTTGTCCCTGAAGTGAAGCGTTCCCTCTCTCCATGCACAGCATCCCACCCAGTCCCCCTAAAGCATGGGAAATATATAGATAAGATGTAAATGGGAAGGATATAAATTTCAAGAGGTTGGGATTTTATCTCTTGTTTACCACTGCGTCCACAGTACCTGGAACAACAGTGTCTGGCATGTGACAAGTGCTCAGTAAATACTTGCTGCATGAATAAATGAACAGATTCTTGGTGCCCCTCTCCATCACTGCTTACATCCCATGAGACACAAGTTCTCTCAGTTCTATGCTAAGCCCATGTCCTCCTTCTCATGCTCGATCGTCCTTTCATAATTCAGGCTGCATAGTTTTCCTACGGTTTTCCCTTCCTGAACCCCTGCCAGGCAAGTCTGCAGCAGCCTACGCTCTGCACTGCCACCAGACTGATTTAAAAAAATGATAGTAATTTAAAAAATAATAGCTCAAAATTGTGGAGCACCTAGAAGTAAGTACTTTACCCTCCACAGAATACCATGAAATATTGTTCTCCTTAATAAGACCATGAAACTTTAGATCCTTTTGGTTGGCATTTCCTACAGAGCATTCACAAATAGAAGTTCCTGAACATACACTGAAAAATAAGTTTCCTTGATCAGATACGCCTAGAAAAATCAAATACCCAATCCCTGTATTGAGGAATCACACTGCATATGAGAGTGATGAGATTAGATAATTCCTAAAGTAAACATAAAATATAAAAAAGTTTAACTTTGTTAAATTCAGTAACTGCTCCCTTGTTTTTTTTTTAAAAAACAAAATCTTTTTCTAGGTAATTCCATTAACAACCAATGGAATTGACATTTTGTGAAAAATTATTTAGGAAATACAGAACGAGGCTGTGTTAAAGTGGGTTTGTCTTTACCAAAAATACATAAGACATTTTTAGAAATCCCACTTGGGCAGATAAAAGTTATAAACATAAGCTCATTGATCACATATAATGTTGAGATGAGGCTGGCAGGAGGCATAAAGATTGGAGGACAGCTGGCTACCTTAGCTTCTAGTGACTGGTGGCTGAAAAGAATAGCATGCCTCAAGGTTAAGCAAATGTTATGGGAGAAAAATGTAAACTTAAAGAAACGGCCCCCCTTAACTTAATCTTTGGGAAAAGGAGAAATAAAATGCCGTTATTTATCAATGTCGGTGATGAATAAACACTAGGAATCATCGAGTACATAGTGGGAGGGCAAGGGCATGAAGATACACCCTGACCGTGCCCCTGACAGGCCCAGGATGTGCACCATGACCCTGACCTTTGGTTGTTGCCCATTTCTGGAGGACTTGGATGGGTTGTAGTCTGTCACGATGAATCTGTGACTGACTCTTCATGAATTCTGCCCTCAGCTTCTTTGATTCAGCTATATCGTCTCATTTCATGGGACACCACTGTTAGCCCAGTACCGAAAGTCAGTGAAACAAAAGAAACTTTAAGGTATTAATAGTTTCAGGGTTTCAGTTAAGATCTTTCCACATTCCACACAGTCAGCAGGTTAACTGTGTGTTTGATTTACACTAAAATTGATGCATTTTTGCCAGACTACGCTGCAGATATTTAGGCAAGGACCATTCTAAACTCCTCAAATTGTTTACCTTATGCCAGTTGTTATAAATCTGATAGCTTCAGATTCTTGGGTCTAAGTGATGTAAAGTTTCAAGTTTAAGAATTATTCCTAAGTTTCAAAAGGCCAAATGATAAACTGGACATTAGTAGATTAGGAACTATATCTATGTCTTTTGTTAAGATTGTTGCCGAATTCACACTTTGATTGATATCCCCAGTGCTGCAAATTAATAACAATGAAGATGAACTATGACTGGATGAAAAAAAGGCACCAACAGGCTCAAACATAAGATAACCATCTCTGTAGATCTGGAATAAAATACAAATGCAGTGAAAGTTCAAGGCACATGCTTGTTCATCTCTGGGTCTTTCAGAAAGTGCATAAATCAACCATTGCAGCCAGGGGTAAGGTAGTTCCATTACGTATTGGTACCCCATATAAGAGGAGGGGCCGGAAAAAAAAAAGAAAAAGAATGTGATGCTAGGACCTAGGGAAGGACGTCTTAACTCATGAAAAGTTCTGAAGAAAAAAATGCCAAGAATCCTTTGCCCAGACTGGTGGTCTCAGCAGCTTATGAACCTGAGGGTGAGAGTTCAAACCCAGACTTGGCCAGAAAATGACCAAGCCACCCATCATCCTTATGACTAGATCTTCTTTATCCACAACACCATTCTGGTGCAGGGGCACTGAGCTTTCAATATAAGACCAGAGTGTTTGTGTTGGAATTCCCACAATGGGAGTACTGAATGAAGGCAGCCATAGAACTGCTGCACAGAGTGAATGCTCACAGAGCAAAGGGAGAGAGGCAAAAAAAAGTTTAACAACCCAAAGTTGTCCTCCTAGAGTGAGTCTAAAATACACAATTCTAAACCACTTGAAGAAATTTAAAGCTAATAAAGATTGCCAAAAATATTTATAAGAACAGATATTTACTCCAGGTTAAATGTCTTTAAGAATCTGAAAAAAGTAATTTGAAAAGTAGGCTTAAAAATCCTAGATAATTAGAAAGATGGTGGAGTAGGAAGATTCTGAGCTCACCTCCTCCCACAGACACATCAAAACTACTACATATAGAACAAGTATATCTGAGAATGACCTGAAAATGAGCAGAACAGTTTTTCTACAATTAAGAATAGAAAAAGCCATATCAAGATAAGTGGGAGGGGCAGAGACAGTCTAGTCAGAACCCATTTCCTTGGTGCAGTGGCTCACAAGAAGGGATTTCAAAACCATGGTGATTCCCTTTGGGGAGTCAAGGGTCCAAGCCCCACCTTGGGTTTTTTAGCCCATGGGCTTGTAATGTGAGATGAGCCCCCACAATATCTGGCTTTGAAACCAGTGAGTCCAGGAGAGGGGGAAGGCTGTGGGAAACTGAGGCTCTGCTCTTGAAGGGTTCACACATAAACTCATTTACTCAGGATTTCAACACAGAGGCAGCACTTTGAAAAGTATCTGGATCAATAGAGGAGATTTTTGACTAATTGTAAGATGTATGTCAAAAGGCAGGGGTTTGGTGTAACTTTCTCTAGGGATAGAAGAGTTGTAGGATATCCTTAAAAAAAAACAAAACAAAACAAAATACAACTCTCCTTCTACCCAGTTGGCCCAGCACTGGAGAGCAACATTCCTGTGTTTCTCCATCAACCCGCATAAAACTGTGTGCTCTGATCTGGCCTGAGGACCAGCCTTGCTAAACCTGTTCATTCAGGCTGGAACTTGTGAAGCGGCTTCCATCCCACCGTATACCCAGCAGGCAGCCCCAACAAACACTGGTAACCCTCCCAGGTGGCTCCTGCTCTGGGGGACCGTTTTTGCACACCAGCATGCCTGCGGCAATCACAGTAAGACCTCTCAGCCACCTGAGCTGAGGGCTGACCATGCACATCAGGGCATAAGGAGCAGTCACAGCTAATCCACAGAGCCATCCAGCCTGGAGCCAGCCCTTCCCAGCAGCATATCCGCTGCAATCCAAGCCCAATAACAGCAGGCAGGTGCCCACAGCCTGCATAGGGTATATCCCTGGAGTACCTGGCACTGGTGACTAAGAGGGGATGTGTCACTGGGCCTCACATAACACCTTAACGTAAGACTACTCCATCAAGTCTGACAGATGTAACTGATATACCTATTAAGTAGAAACAAACACATAGTTGATCAAAATGAGTAAACAAATGAATACTTTTCAAAAAAAAGAATAAGACAAACCTCATAAAAATAACTAAACAAAACTGAGATAAGTAATGTATCAGATAAAGAGTTCAAGGTAATAGGCATACATTTGCTCACCAAATTCAGGAATAGAATAGGTGAAGTCAGTGGGAACTTCAACAAAGAGATAGAAAATACAAATAAGAACCAAGTAGAAGTGAAGAATACAATAACTGAAATGAAAAAAATATACCAAAGGGAATCAACAGCAATTAGAGGGTGCAGAAGAACAGATCAGAAATCTGGAACACAAGGTAGTCAAGATCACCTAGTTGGAACAGCAAAAAGGAAAAAAAAAAAAGAGAACAGTTTAAGGGACGTCTGGGATAGCATCAAGTATGCTAACATTTGAGTTATGGGAGTCCCAGAAGGATAAGAGAAAAATTACCAGAAAATCCATTTGAAGAGAGAATGGCTAAAAATTCTTCTAATCTAGCAAAAGAAACAGACTCAAAGTCCAAGAAGCACAGAGCCCCAAATAAGATGAACCTAAAGAGCCTTACACTAAGACACATTACAATTAAAATGTTAAAAGTTAAAGAGATAATCTTAAAAGCATCAAGAGGAAACAACCTAGTTACATACAAGGGAACCGCCTTAAGTCTATCAGTTGATTTTTCAGCATAAACTTTACAGGCCAGAAGGTACTGGCATGATATATTCAAAGCACTGAAAGGAAAAAAAAAAAAAAAAAAACTTACAACCAAGAATACTCAAATAAGCAAGATTATAATTCAGAATTGAAGGAGAGATAAAAAGTTTCTCGGGCTTCCCTGGAAGCTCAGCTGGTAAAGAATCCACCTGCAATGCAGGGGAGACCTGGATTCAATCCCTGGTTTGGGAAGATCCCCTAGAGAGGGGAAAGGCTGTCCACTCCAGTATTCCTGCCTAGAGAATTCCATGGACTGTATAGTCCATGGGGTCGCAAAGAGTAGGACACAACTGAATGTCTCAACTCAGCCAAAAAGTTTCTCAGACAAACAGAAGACAAAGGAGCTATCACCACTAAACTGACCTTACAGAAAATGTTAAAGGAACTTCCTTAAGTGGAAAAGGAAAAAATAATAACAATAAACAAGAAAATCATGAAAGAGAAAAACCTCCCTGGTAAAAATAAACATGAAGACAATGGATCAACCACCTATATAGGTGGTATGAAGGTTATAAGAGAAAAGTAGTAAAATCATCTGTACTTAAAACAATTACTTAAGAGATATATAAAATAAAAAGATGTAAATTATGACATCAAAACATAAAATATGAGTGGAAGAATAAAATGTAGTGATTTTAGAATGAGCTCAAAAAGTTAAAAAAATGAGCTTAAACTTAAGCAACCACCAACTTAAAATTGATATATACATAGGCTGTTGCATATGAATCTCATAGTAATAACAGCTAATATACAACATATAAAGAGACAGGAATATAAACATAACACTAAAGAAAGTCATCAAATCACAAGGGAAGAGAGCAAAAGAAGGAACAAAACAGCACTACAAAAACAACCACAAACAATTAACAAAATGACAATAACTGTCTATCAATAATTACTTAAAATGTAAATAGACTAAATGTTCCAATTAAAGCACATAGGAGGGCTGAATGAATTAAAAAAAAAATAAGATCAATCTAAGTATTGGAGTTTCAGCTTCAGCATCAGTCCTTCCAATGAATATTCAAGACTGATTTCCTTTAGGATGGACTGGTTGGATCTCCTTGCAGTCCAAGGGACTCTCAAGAGTCTTCTCTTGAGAAGATTGAAGGCAGGAGGAGAAGGGGACGACAGAGGATGAGATGGTTGCATGGCATCACTGACTCGATGGACATGAGTTTGAGCAAGCTCTGGGAGTTGGTGATGGACAGGGAAGCCTGGGGCGCTGCAGTCTGTGGGGTTTAAAGAGTTGGACACGACTGAGAGACTGAACTGAACTGAACTGATACGCTGCTTATAGAAGACTCACTTCAGATCTAAAGACACACACAGATTGAGGGTGAAGGGATGAAAAAAGTATTCCATGCAAATAGAAATGAAAAAATGCTTGAGTAGCAATACTCATATCATACTTGTGTCATGCAAAAGAAGACATTGAAACAGAGACTATAACAAGTGACGTGGAAATGGTGAAGGGATCAACCCAAAAAAAGGATGTAATGCTTGTAAATATTTATGCATCCAATATAGGAGCACCTAAATACATAAAGCAAATATTAATGGGCACAATGGGAGAAACTTGACATCAATATAATACAATAATAATAGGGGACTTCAATACCCCACTTACCTCAATGGATAGATCACCCAGATAGAAAATTAATAAGGAAGCATTAATCTTAAAATGACACATACCATCACTCAATAGACACTTACAGAACATTCCACCCTAAAAGAGCAGAATACACATTCCTTTCGGGTGCACATGAAATGTCCTCTAGGCTAGAACACATATTAAGCCATTAAAATTCTCATTAAAATTAAGACTGAAATCATGCCAAATATCTTTTCTGACTACAACAGTATGAAACCAGAAATCAATTATAAGAAGAAAACCATAAAAAGCAAAAACATGTGGAGGCATCATGCTACTAAACACCAATGAGTCACTGAAGAAATGAAAGGAGCAATCAAAATAAACCTTGAGACACAGGAAAATGGAAACATGATGATCCAAAATCTATGGGACACAGCAAAAGCTATTCTAAGAAGGAGGTTTATAGAGATACCGGCCCATCTCAGGAAATGAAAAAATCTGAAATAAATAATCTAACCTCACACTTAAAGTAATTGGGCAACAAAGAAAGCCCAAAGCTAATGTAAGAAAGGAAATAATAAATGTCAAAGTAGAAATAAATGAAATGGAGACTAATAAAAACAATAGAAAAGATCAATGAGATTAAGAGGTGGTTCTTTGAAAAGATAAACAAAATTGACAAAACTTTAGCCAGACTAATCAAAAGATTCAGGGAGGTGGGATCTAAATAATAACTCAGAAATGAAAGAGGAGAAGTTAAAACCAACACCACTCTGAGCAGTTATATACCAATAGTGGACAGCCTAAAAGAAATAGAAAAATTCTTAGAAACATATAACCCTCCAAGACTGAATCAGGAAGAAATAAAAATTCTGAATGGACCAATTGCTGGTAATAAACTGAATCAGTAAGAAAAAAGAAAACAAAACTCTCAACAAACGAAAGTCCAGGACCAGAAATCTTCACAGATGAGTTCCACCAAACATATAAAGAATGATTGCCTGTCCTTCTCAAATTGCTACAAAAATCTAAGAGGAAGGAATGCTTCTAAGCTCATTCTGTGATACCAGCATTACTGTGATATCAAAAACAGATAAAGACATTACCAAAAAATAATTATGGGCCAATGTCTGTAATGAAAATAGACACAAAAAATCATCAACAAAATATTAGCGAAGAAATTCAACAATACATTAAAAAGATTAATGACACCATGATTTAAATGGCTATATTCCAAGGATGTAGGAATGGTCTAAAATCCACAAATCAATAAGCAGTTTATATCACATTAAGGAATTGAAGGATAAAAGTCATATAATCATCTCAATATATGCAGTAAAAGCATTTGACAAATTCAACATCCATTAACAACTCTTAGCAAGGTCAGCACAGAGGAAATACACCTCGACATAATAAAGGTGGTATATGACAAACCCACAGCTAACATCACATTCGCGGTGAAAAGTTGAAAGATTTGCCTGTAGGATCAGGAACAAGACAAGGATTCCCAGGGTTGCCACTTTTATCCAACATAGTTTGAAAGTCCTAGTCACAGCAATCAAATAAAAAATAGAGATCAAAGTCATCTAAATTGGAAAGGAAGAAGTAAGCTGTCCTTATTTGCAGATGATCCTATATATAGAAAACTCTAAGGATTGTGCCAATAAAACTGTTAGCACACTAATAAATGAATCCAGTAAAGTCACAGGATACAAAATAATTGTACAGAAATCTGTTGAGTTTCTATACACTAAAAGTGAACTGTCAGAAAGAGAAATTAAGAAAACAGCCCCATTTAAAATTGCATAAAAAATACCCAGAAAAAATTTAAGCAAGGAGGTGAAAGACCTGTACTCTGAAGACTATAAGGCATTGATGAGAGAAATGAATGGAAATAAATAAATGGAAAGATATATATTGCTAATGAACTGGAGAGTTAATATTATTAAAATGTGCATACTACCCCATGCAATCTACAGATTCAGTGCAATCCCTAATCATAGTAGCAATGGCATGTTTCACAGAAGTAGAAGAAATAATTCTAAAATTTGTACAGAACCACAAAAGATCGCAGATAGTTAAAGCAATCTTAAGAAAGAAAACAAACTGGAGGTATTACACTCCCTTATTTTATTTTGTTTTTATTTTTTAAATTAAAAAAATATATTTTTATTTTATATATATATATATATTTTACTTTACAATATTGTATTGGTTTTGCCATACATCAACATGCATCCACCATGGGTGTACATGTGTTCCCCATCCTGAACCCCCCTCCCACCTCCCTCCCCATACCATCCCTCTAGGTCATCCCAGTGCACCAGCCCCAAGCTTCCTGTATCCTGCATCAAACCTGTATGCTACACACACACACACACACACACACACACACACACAGAGCAGTGCAACAGAAATGAGAGTCTGGAAATAAATCCACATATATATGGACAATTAATTTATGGCAAAGGAGTTAAGAACATACAATGGTGAGAAGATAGTCTCTTCAATTAACAGTGTTGGCAAAACTGGACAACCACATGCAAAAGAACAAAACCAGCCCCCTCTCATATACAAAAATGATCTCAAAATAGATTAAAGACTTCAATGTAAACTCTGAGGCCATAAAAGTCTTAGAAGAAAATATAGGCAGTAACCTTTTTGACATTGGTCTTAGAGAAGTTTTTGATAATCTGACTGCAAAGACAAGAGGAACAATAACAAAAATAGTCTAGTGAAACTACATCAAACTAAAAAAGTTTTTGCATAGTGAAGGTAACTATCAACAAAATGAAAGAGAAACCTACTGTGTTGGAGAAGATATACCCCAATAAGGGGTTAATAGCCCTTAATATTGTATATATATAAATAACACATACAATTTAACATAAGAAACATCAAATCAATTTAAAAAATAGGCAGAGAACCTGAGTAGACTTTTTCCAAGGAAGACGTGCAGATGGCCAACAGACACATGAGAAGGTGCTCCACTATCAGGGAAATATAAACCAAAGCCACAAGATACCACCTTACCCCTGTCAGAATGGCTATCTTTAAAAAGAGACTAAGAAGCAAGTTTTGATGATGAATGTGGAGAAAAGGGAAGCCTCATGCACTGTTGGTGGGACTGTAAGTTGGTGTAGTTACTACGGAAAACAGTATGGAGGTTCCTCAAAAAATTAAAAATAGAACTGCCTTATGACACAGAAATGCCACTTTTGGGCATTTATTTGAAAAACAAAAAATTAATAATTTAAAAGCCATCATTGTTGTTTAGCCACTAAGTCATGTCCAACTCTTTGCGACCCCATGGACTGCAGCGTGCCAGGCTTCCCTGTCCTTCACTATCTCCCAGAATTTCTCAAACACATGTCCACTGAGTCGATGATGCCATCCAACAACCTCAACCTCTGTCACCCACTTCTCCTTCTGCCCTCAGTCTTTCTCAGCATCAGGCCCTTTTCTTATGAGTCGGCTCTTTGCATCATATGGCCAGAGTATTGAAGCTCAGCTTCAGCATCAGTCCTTCCGATGAATCTTCAGGGTTGATTCCTCTAGGACTGACTTGTTTGTATGCATCCTTAGTTCATGGCAGCAATATTTACAGTATCCTAGATATGGAAGTGTCCATCCATAGATAAATGGGTAAAGAAGATGTGGTGTGTGTATATCACACACACACAGAGTGTAATATTACTCTGTCATAAAAAGAAATCTTGCCATTTGTGACAACATGAATGGACTTAAAGGCTATTATGTTAAGCAAAATGAGTTAGAAGAGAAAGACAGAAGCCATATGATTTCACTTGCATGTGGAATCTAAAAATTAAAACAAATGAACAAACAAAACAACACAAAGACAGACTCATAGAGAACAAAGTGGTGGTTGCAAGGGAGGAGGAGGTAGGGGGTTGGGCAAAACAGACAAAGGAGATTAACATAAATTTCTGCTTATAAAATAAAAGTGATGAGTATGTAATGCACAGCATGGGGAATATGGTCAATAATATTGCAATAACATCATATGGTGACAGATGGTTACTAGACTTACTATAGTGATCAATTTGTAATGTACATAAATGTGGAATTACTATACTGTACACCTGAAACTAATATAATGTAGTATATCAACTATACTTAAAAAAAGGAAAAAAGTGAGATAATTAAAACACAATTACATTAGAAATAAGATGTTATGAAACAAAGCCAATAAAGTGAAACAAGAACAGATGTATATGGTAAAAATCAAATGCAAACATTAAAAAAAAAAAACTATAGTCAATGAAATAAAACTCAATGGATGAGATAAATTCTAAACTGGATATATTGATATCTGAAGAAAAATAAAATGAATGGAAATGGCACTGAGGAATGTATCCAAATCCAGAACACAGAAAAAAAGTATGCAAAAATAAGAAAGAGTATAATAAAAAGACATGGCAGTTTAATATTATTCAATGAACATTTCATAGTGATTTCAGGAGAAAATAGAAGTCAGAGCAGAGAAACAATCATTGAGGAGAAAAGGGCTAAGACATCTTCAGAATCAGAGAAAGATATGAGTCATAAGAGCTAATATACCTTTAAAGTCACTCAATATGTCAACAAATTTGGAAAACTCAGCAGTGGCCACAGGACTGGAAAAGGTCAGTTTTCATTCCAATCCCAAAGAAAGCCAATGCCAAAGAATGTTCAAACTACCACACAATTGCACTCATCTCACACACTAGTAAAGTATGCTCAAAATTCTCCAAGTCAGGCTTCAGCAATACGTGAACTGTGAACTTCCAGATGTTCAAGCTGGATTTAGAAAAGGCAGAGGAACCAGAGATCAAATTGCCAACATCTAGTGGATCATGGAAAAAGCCAGAGAGTTCCAGAAAAACATTTATTTCTGTTTTATTGACTATGCCAAAGCCTTTGACTGTGTGGATCACAATGAACTGTGGAAAATTCTGAAAGAGATGGGAATACCAGACCACCTTACCTGCCTCCTGAGAAATCTGTATGCAAGTCAAGAAGCAACAGTTAGAACTGGACATGGAACAGACTGGTTCCAAGTAGGAAAAGGAGTACATCAAGGCTGTATATTGTCACCCTGTATATTTAAGTTCTATGCAGAGTACATCATGAGAAATGCTGGGCTGGAGGAAGCACAAGCTGGAATCAAGATTGTGGGAGAAATATCAATAACCTCAGATATGCAGATGACACCACCCTTATGGCAGAAAGTGAAGAAGAAGTAAAGAGCCTCTTGAAGAAAGTGAAAGAGGAGAGCGAAAAAGCTCAACATTCAGAAAACTAAGATCATGGCATCTGGTCCCACCACTTCATGGGAAATAGATGGGGAAACAGTGGAAACAGTGGCTGACTTTATTTTTTGGGGCTCCAAAATCACTGCAGATGGTGATTGCAGCCATTCATTTGAAAGACGCTTACTCCTTGGAAGGAAAGTTAAGACCAACCTAGACAGCATATTTAAAAGCAGAGACATTACTTTGCCAACAAAGGTCCATCTAGTCAAGGCTATGGTTTTTCTGTGGTCATTTATGGATGTGAGAGTTGGACTATAAAGAAAGCTGAGCGCCAAATAATTGATGCTTTTGAACTGAAGTGTTGGAAAAGACTCTTGAGAGTCCCTTGGACAGCAAGGAGATCCAACCAGTCCATCCTAAAGGAGATCAGTCCTGGTTGTTCATTGGAAGGACTGATGCTGAAGCTGAAACTCCAGTACTTTGGCCACCTGATGTGAAGAGCTGACTCATTTGAAAAGACCCTGATGCTGGGAAAGATTGAGGGCAGGAGGAGAAGGGGACAACAGAGGATGAGATGGTTGGATGGCATCACTGACTCGGTGGACATAAGTTTGGGTAAACTCTGGCAGTTGGTGATGGACAGGGAGGCTTGGTGTGCTGTGGTTCATGGGGTCACAAAGAGTCGGACACGACTGAGCGACTGAACTGAACTGAATACCTTTAGAGTGTTTCAAAATAGAGTCCACTCTGAGGCATATAACAGGAAACTGGAACACGAGGGTAGCAGAGAATCTCAGAATTTAACAAAGAGAAAACGGAGAGCAAGAGGTAAACAACAATCAGATTGACAGAAGATTTCTTCTCAGCAAATAGAGATGCTGGAATAAAATTATATACTTACAGTACTGAAGTGCCAAACTTTTTTATTGTATACCACAGCCAACTTTCACTTGAGATAAAAGGCAAAATGGAGACGTTTTGAGACATCAAAAATGAAGACAATTCGCCAAACACATTTCACTACTCATAAAAAATAGGCAAATAAACACACAAAAATCTTAACAGGAGCACTTTAAATAGAGAAAGAAAGTCAGCCACAAAAGCAAGCATGGGACAAGAGAAACAATGGAAAACAGAAAATAGTAAGCTATGTACATAAACATAATAAAATGATCACTATAGAAAACATAAATACAGTATACTAATGCATATATATGGAATTTAGAAAGATGGTAACAATAACCTGGTGTACGAGATAGCAAAAGAGACACTGATGTATAGAACAGTCTTATGGACTCTGTGGGAGAGGGAGAGGGTGGGAAGATTTGGGAGAGTGACATTGAAACATGTAGAATATCATGTAAGAAACGAGTTGCCAGTCCAGGTTCCATGCGCGATACTGGATGCTTGGGGCTGGTGCACTGGGACGACCCAGAGGGATGGTGTGGGGAGGGAGGAGGGAGGAGGGTTCAGGATGGGGAACACATGTATGCCTGTGGCGGATTCATTTTGATATTTGGAAAAACTAATACAATTATGTAAAGTTTAAAAATAAAATAAAATTTAAAAGAAAAAAAAAAGAAAACAATATAGCAGAGTTAAATAAACTCTAAAATTCTATTTTTTTAAGAAAGGAAGATAGCTAGTAATATTGAATAATTTAGTATTTTATTATAAATTATGAATGTTAAGTAGTTTGTATAGTTCCATATTATTTGTTGACTTTCATTTTCTTCTCTCTTTTTTTCAAAGTGTATGCTTTCACATTTATAATATACATCTTTTACTTATCACAGTCTCTCTTCAAGTAATATTGAAAAAAGTGAAAGTGTTAGTTGCTCAATCATATCCAACTCTGCGACCCCATGGACTGTAGCCTGCCAGGCTTCATTGTCCATGGAATTCTCCAGGCAAGAGTACTGGAGTGGGTTGCCATTCCCTTCTCCAGGGGATTTTCCCCACCCAGGGATTAAACCCACATCTCCTGCATTTTGGACGGATTCTTTACCATCAGCCACCAGGGAAGCTCTCAACTAATACTGTGTGCATGTATGCTGAGTTGCTTCAGTCATGTCTGACTCTTTGTGACTTCATGGATTGCAGCCCACCAGGCTCCTCTGTCCATAGGATTCTCCATCAAGAATACTGGAGTGGGTAGCCACACCCTCCTCCAGGGGATCTTCCCAACCCAGGGATCAACCCACAGCTCATTGTTTCCTGTATTAGCAGGGTGGTTCTTTACCACTAATGCCACCTGGGAAGCTCCAAGTAATATTATATGACTTCAAATATAGTATAATAATTTTTTCCTTACAACAGTAATTCTCTACTCCTCCTCTCTTGTTCTTTGTGTTCATGTTATCCTTCTGCAAATATTATAACCCTACAATTCACTGATATTACTTTTTTCTTGCAATCTCTTGTCTACTAAAGGGAATTCTTAAAATAAGAAAAGAGAATCACATTTACCAAGGTATTCATTTCTTGTTGCTGCCATCACAAATTAAAATAAACTTTGTGGCTTAGAAAATTATTTTCTCAGAGTTCTAAAATCCAGAAGTCTGAAATCAAGGGGTCAGCAGGGCCTGGGTCCCTCTGGGGATCCTGGGGGAGAGTCCACTGCACGCCTCGATTTTAGTTTCTTGTGGCTGCCTGCCGTCCTCAGTGTCCCTTGGCTTGTAACTTCATTCCTCCACTCTCTGCCTCGGCCTTCCTCTGTGTGTCTGTGCCTCTTCTTGTGCCCAACTCCTCTTTGCCTGACTCTTACAAAGGATTTAGGGCTCAAGGAAATGGCAACCCACTCCAGTGTTATTGCCTGGAGAATCCCAGGGATGGGGAAGCCTGGTGGGCTGCTGTCTCTGGGGTCACACAGAGTCGGACACGACTGAAGCGACTTAGCAGCAGCAGCAGCAGCAGATTATCCAAGATGATCTCATCTTGAAATCTGTAGCTTAATGACACACTTCCCAGATAAAGTACAGTCGCAGGTTCCAGGAACTAGGATGTGGATATATCTTTTTGGAGACCACCATCAACCCACCAATATCATGAAGATGTGAAGAAATGAGGACCATTATAAGTTGTTGATGAGAATACTTTAGCAATTGAGAGGTTCCTAGGTGGTCCAATGGTAAAAAATCCACCTGCCAATGCAGTTAACACTGGAGATGAAGGTTCGATAGCTGAATCAGGAAGATCCCCTGGAGGAGGAAATGGCAACCCACTCCAGTATTCTTGCCCGGAGAATCCCATGGATAGAGGAGCCTGGGGGCTTAGAGCCTACAGGGTCGCAAAAGAGTGGAACATGACTGAGCAACTAAGCACACATGCACTCATAGTAAAGATACGTAGTATTAATAATTCCTTTCTTGTACCAGAGAACACACATCCATACTCACACATGCAACAGAGGTGTTTCCCAAATTCAGGAGTCTCAATCCAAGTCATGGGTCAGGTACTTTCTGCCAATCCTCCTGCTGCCGACAGGGGACCCAGGGAAATTTTTGCTCTGATGTTCATGCCTCTCCCTACTATTCTATTTTATTCTCACTGATTTTAACAGGAAATGGCCCTAAATTTGGTACTTCTATTTTTCTACTCTTCACTCAGTCCCTGTTGCAGGGCTCTCCAAATGGACTCGGAGATGCCCCGGGACTGCTGGGGTTAACAGGGAGCCCTGGGCAGATTTTTAGGACAGTCCCTCCTTCCTTGAGCTAGCTAGTTCAAGGGGATTTCTGTAAACAGAGATTCCTTAAAGCAGGGTCCATCTGGCCATTATTACCCAGAGCAGAGCTGTCAGATACAGCATTGTTTGGAAACACTGAACTGGATGAATGAGGTGGTATAATTGGGCCCTGATCCAGTCTTGAATCCCACAGCAGGAAAGGGGGGCCTTTCATCCTCCTGCTGCCCCGCCTCCTCACCCTCACTTGCTGGGAGACACCAGCAGTGCTGTCAAGGGAGCCTGGCCCAGAAAAGAGAGCTTGCAGATGAGATCTGAGGCCCTTTAAAGACCTTGCATCTAACAGAGGAGGATTTCCTATAACTGGCAGGAGACAGATGCACTGGCAGGCTCAGTGAGAGACATCAGAGAAGGGGGCTGTCCCCTGTGATGAGGGCTTTCTGGGATGAAGGAGGGGGAGCAGGCCTGCAGGCGCCGGGGCTCGCTGTGTGTCCCAGGCCCAGGCTGACAGCCGGACCATAGAATCCCAGGGTTCCTTCAAGGTCGAGCTGGGGTGGGGGGCGGGGGGAGCTCTCACAGCATACTTGGCCCCAAGGGAAAGGGATTGGCATGGGTCACACAGAGGGAGAGCAACCAAGCTGGGCATGGCTGCCTAAATAATAAAGACAGGCTGAGTTTCTATGAAGGACATTCCTCTCTCGTTCCTGCCCTCAGATCTTAGTCTCCTGCTGCAGGGAGCTAAGAAATGTGTCCAGCTCTGCACTGCTGATAACCCAATGCCAGGAGAGACCTGACATCCTCCCCCACCGTGAAATCCCTGCTCTGCTCACCTCTCTCCCTCTGGTGGACTTTCTCACTACAGACTCCTTCCTGTCAGTCATCTCTGATCCCAGGATCCCATCGCTCTACCTGCTTGAGGTCCCCTGATGCAACATAGTAGGTGGATGGGGGAATCATTCCTGTACTCTGTCCTAGGGGGTCTTGGCAAAGTGCATGAATGAAGATACCACAAGGTCAGCTCTATGTCACAGGGTGGCTCCTGACCTTTGCTCTAGGTTCCCCCCACCTTCTCTGACAGGGATGACTGCCGACAGCATCTGGACAGGCCTTGCTCTCTGGTGCGTCTAGGGATCACTTCTCGCCACACATAGATGACTCGGCCATCCCCACCCCACACACGCCTCACATCCTCACAACTGCACTGACTTCTGTTTCCACTCAGAATGAAGCCCAGCCTCCTCAGGGAGGCTCACAAGGCCCTTCATGCTGGCGGCCACTCAGTTCTTCAGCGTTGGTTTGTACACTGTGCACAGCCTCTTGGGTCTGTCAAGGTCAACGTGGAGCTGAGGATGCAGATGCCTCGGAACCTGTAACCTGTGCCTATTGATCCCTCTGCCTGGGCTTCTCTTCCTGGCACCACCCCCTTCGCACATCTGGGTTGAGATCCATTCTTCAGGTACCCTCTCCTGGTTAACACACTCATTCTAAATGAGGAAACCTCGGTTTTGAGAGCAGAGTGGGGACTCCACCCTAGGTTCTTCCAACCTCAACACCAAACTATGGCCCTTGGCACCAAGACACCGCTCTTCATTTGTAAGGACACCACTGTCCTGGCTCAGACTTCTCTCCCAGACCTGCCGCGTCATCCATGAGAGGGGTCTTGAAGCTTCTGAGCTGCCCTGGCATTGTGTTCCCACTGCCCCAGGCACTGGGAAAGGTGGTCCATGCACTTCAGGTTTCTGTTTTTTCCTTTTCAAAAAACCTTTTCTTCTATCAATATTTGATGAGGGTAATCTCAAAGACTTGTTTAGTATGATCTGCACATAAGGAGCCCTTCCAAGTATTTATCACGCTCGGGGTATAATTACATTCAAATCCTGAGACACTGTTGCTAGGTTACTGTTGCTGAGGTTCCTCTGACTTCCATGCTTGAGGTGCTGCGATTCCCCCTTGTGATGTTAGGGGCAGGGGACCGGCAGGGTAGAGCTCCTCGTGGCCCTTAGTGAAGGTCTCTCGTGTGGTTGAGAGAGAGCGTGTGTGCCCATGGGGCATCTCCCCCACCTCCCCAGGTGCGGCGGGAGGTGCAGATCACGTGGTTACTGCAGGCAAGATTAAAGAGGTGGGAAGGGATAAAAGAGGGCAGTTGCTGCCTCGAGAGACTCCCATCGAGGAATTATCTCCGAGTCTTCTCTCCCCCCAATTCTTCCTGAAAACTGAGCACACATCTTGCATCCTCCAAGGGCCCCAAGAGCAGTTCCGTTCTGACGGCAGGAGGCTGCCCTTGTCCAAGGACACAGGCAGCTTCTGAGGGGTGAACACCTGCCTTCCGGGCGGAGCAGCAGCAGAGTAGATGGTGGAAAATCAGCATGAGGAGCGGAAGCCCACCCCTCTCCTCGGGAGGCTCCCTCACAAGACCCTCTTGTATGAACCGGTGAGGGGTGACTGGGGTTTTGGACCTGCGCTGTCTGTACTGGTGCCTTTGTGGTGTGGAATTAGGGGCAAGCGGCCTTCAGGTTCACATTTGTACAAGGTCTCAAATGTAGACGTGTGCTGTTACTTCCAAGTGAGGCTAAGTGGACAAGTATGACTCTTGTGTGTGTGTGTGTGTTTCTTGTTTTCTTTTTGACACAAAGGAGTCTACTTGTTAAATGTAACCCTTTAAAATAGACCACATATTTACAACTCTGTTTTGGCATTTACAATCAACCAGTACCTTTCAGAAGTGGCCCGTGCCCACCACCCCTGTCTACCTCTGAAAGCCTAGTTTAACTTCTCCCCACACATGCCTGGCACCTTGTAGTAGATTGCTAATCCATAGATGCTGCCACGCATTGATAAATGGCTGGTCAGGCCCAAACCCACACATTTGTGTTTAGTGCACTACTGAGTCAGTACCACTGGCCTTGGGGAAGAAAAAAGGAAATAAAGCCAAGGCAGATGGGTTTAGGATGGAGTTTAGTACTGGATTTGCACTTTCTGACTTGGCTGCCCCATCTATTTCCCACTGGCCTTTAGAAGCGTGCTGGATTGAATTGCATTTCCCATTGCAAATTTTAAATAAGGTGGATGATACAGAAGGCATTGCTATCCACAGTCCCCTGAGTATAGCTGCAAATATGCTTTTAAACCTCAGAGCAATTTCCCCAGTCATCACCAAGCAATAATTGCTGTTAAAAAGAATATACACCCACACACACACACACACAATCCTTATAGCTCAGCAATGGGGAATATCGATTGCTGTCAATTTTTAATGCAAAAAATAATTAAAGACTTAGCTGTTCAAAATATTTACAAACAGATTTACTGCAAGTATTTATCTTCAAGCAAGCAAGATCTAGAGATAATTCCTTGGGACAGTAGCTGATTAACACACATTTTGTTTCAACAGTAAAAGTTTCTGAGCCTCATATTAGAAGATGTATGGAGGATAGACTTTCCCCAGTCACTGAAGTTAGCTAAGTTGGAGAAGGGTGATTCTCCACAAAATGACAGAGGATTCCTGGATTCTTCCAAATGACATCAGAGAGTGAGGCAGCATTGGTTAATCATGGGGATTTTTGTTTTAAAGACTCACACATATGATCCTTCTGTTTGTCGATTGGCTTATTACCAACAAGAAGAGCCACTTCTGGTTTTGCTGACCCCAGAGCCTTGTCTCATTCTTCTCAGGAAGTCATCCCACTCTTCTGAGAGAGGGTAAGGTAACACAGAAATACCATCTTTATCACCCAGGAAAACAGAACCCAGACCAGATAGCTTAACTGGCAGAGTTTGCTAAAGGGAAAACAGTTACAGTGGGGTTGAAAAAACTGAAAATGGGATAGTGAGAAAACCTAGAGATTAACAAGAGAAAACCATTGCCATACCCCAGTTGGCGAGGCATAGGGAAGGGATAGAGAGAGTGAGCCCAGGAGCTAGGGCTGCCCAATGGGAGCTGAGGCCATCTTGCCAGTGATGCCCTCCCCAAAGCAGAGGGTGAGGGGGAAATTCCCTGGATTCCCCCGCTTCTGTCTTCCAAGTTCTTTCCCATGCCTCCCACTGGCAGAGGCCACTGGGCACGTGCACCTAGATGATATATTTTGCAGTGTTGGGTCTCTGAGGCACAAAGCAATGGGACAAGGGGCAAGGATGGATCTGAGGGCCAACTGGGAATTGAATGGCCCACCAACTCAGGCTCAGGGCCAGATGAGGAGGGGGAGACAAAACAGTGAAAGAGCCCAGAGGAGGGAGTGGATGCTTCCAAGGGAAAGCCATGGAAGACTCTCTAGAAGAGACATCACCTGAAATGGGCCTCAAAGGATGGAGAAGATCTCATCAACAAAGCTAGGGGTGGGAGATGGAGAGGCGCTGTTAACACTCAACTGTAGCTGAAGATAACATCCCGTGCGGAAGAGAGATGGTTTTGAGATGGTAAGAGATGGGACCAGACTGATGGGGCAGGTCCCGACCAAGGCTTGAAGGCAGAGCCAAGGAGAGGGCTGGCATGGGTTGGGTTCATCAGGAAGCCAGTGCTCGGAGATGGATGTGTGGGGGCTTTATGAGGATGAGTTCTCAGAATCCGTATAAACAAGGGAGCGGGGAGGGCTCAGGACTGGGCAGAGGGAGGTTCTGGGCTGTGGTGCAGTCACAAGAGCCTCAGGCAACTGCAAGGTAGGGGGTAGGGGAATCTGGAACTCAGATGGCCCTTCAGAATGGTCCTGAGTTGGGGCAAGGGAGCTGGGCACTCATACATTTGCATCAGCCTGTACTGGATGCAGGCTGCCCCAGGAAGGGGTGTGACTCCAGGCGAGGTAACTCACTTCAGTCAGGGGAACTCCCGGCAAGGAAGGCCACCCCACAGTGCTTCCCTCATCAGGGAAATGGAGTCCTACAGTTACAGTTTGGGCAACACACCACAAGTCCTTTATAAGAGGCCAAGGGAAAGGAAGGAAGACAGGGGTGTCTACTAGGTGCCAGGCACTACACCTGTGCTTCACACAGGTATTCCCAGTGCTCAGCAAAGTCAATATCACCAGGCAAGGAAGCTGAGACTCAGAGAATGTAACTTTCCCAGTGTCCCCAGTCAGTAATTAGTGGAGTTAGGATTTGAACCCACATCAGCCTGACCTTACACCCACAGGACCAGAGATTTCATGGTGGAGAGGCTCTTATCTCTGTAGAGAAGGAAGTGAGAACAAGACTGAGAGTGAAGGCTCAGTGGTGAGGAGGCTGGTTCCCTAAAGTTGAAAAATAATCAGAAATAACTACAGAGCTTAATATGATAGGAGAAGCATAAAATGATTGATTACCAAGCAACAGAGAGAATTCAAGTGTTGTTTGATTGCAAGGATATTTTCTAGCAAATGATAGATTTTTTCATTCTTTTTGGCCACTCAGTAAACCAAACCCTCTTTCTTAAATGCTGAAGATTTCCCCATCTCATGAGCCCAGGTGGGAGAAGTTGGAAAGTGGCAAGTTATCACCATCAGCTTCCCCTGCAGCCAAGTGGGGCTCCAGGCTGCCCCGCTCACCCACATCCACCCAGCTGTGATGCTCATAGGTGGCAGGGAAGCAGAGACCTCGAGGGTGTGTGTGGCAGGGTGTGTGTGGTTTGGGGATGGCAGTGGGACCGGGGTGGGCCATTTGACATTGCAATTTTGAACACATTGTGAACATTGCTTCTAGCTGAGTGGTCCTAAGTCTGGCTCTTTAGGCCACCTGTCAATTCTGTGAATGAACCAATATCCTTTAAGAAAAATTATCTTGAAACAATTTATGCTGCTGCTGCTAAGTCACTTCAGTTGTGTCCGACTCTATGCAACCCCATAGATGGCAGCCCACCAGGCTCCCCTGTCCCCGGGATTCTCCAGGCAAGAACACTGGAGTGGGTTGCCATTTCCCTCTCCAATGCATGAAAGTGAAAAGTGAAAAGTGAAAGTGAAGTCACTCAGTTGGGTTCCGACTCTTCGAAACCCTATGGACTGCAGCCTACCAGGCTCCTCCATCCACGGGATTTTCCAGGCAAGAGTACTGGAGTGGGGTGCCATTGCCTTCTCCCGAAACAATTTATAAAATATTGCAAAAATGTTGTTGTTGTTCAGTTGCTGAGTCGTATCTAGCTCTTTGTGACCTCCTGAACCTCACTATTTCTCAGAGTTTGCCCAAGTTCATGTCCATTAAATCAATGATGCTGTCCAACCATCTCATCCTCTGTCCCTCTCTTCTCCTCTTGTCTTCAATCTTTCCTAGCATCAAGGTCTTTTCCAATGAGTTGGCTCTTCACATCAAGTGGCCAAAGTATTGGAGCTTCAGCTTCAGCACCAGTCCTTCCAATGAGTATTCAGGCTTGATTTGCTTTAGGATTGATTGATTTACTTTATTATTGTAAAAATAATAAACTCATAAAGCCTTCACCCAGATTCTCCAAATGCTATCGTTTTACCACACTTGTTTTCTATTTATCCTACTACAGTAATAGTTGGATTCATCAATGGATGCAAAATTAATGATGGAAAAAGTGATGAGAAATAAGATTTTATGCTGTCTCAAAATACATCCCTTCAATTATACAGAGGAAAGAGTGAAGAAGCCTGGCAGACACCACTCTAACCTAGTGATCAAACTTAACACCACAAGCAACAGGACAAATCTACCCCATATGTGTCTTTTTAGGACACACCATCACTTCTACGACATTTCTGCAAAAATGCACAATCTGAATTTACTGCTGAGGAAACATCAAAAGAAACCTAGCCAAGGTTAATTCTACTAAGTAACTAGCCCATTTCCCCTAATATCACTTTAGTAATTTTTATTAATTTTAAGGCAATCTCTAACCAACTGTTTTGTAAACTGCATAGCACCAAACTGATTTCAGATCATTCTTATAGATTTTTCTGTAATGAGTCTGTGCTGGTGTGGAAGATGCCTGAATGGGGCACCATTCCAGGGACTATCATATTACAAGGGACCCCTGGGAGTAGCAGGTGGATAGAGAGGGAATGGAGGTAGGCAAGGAATGCATGGGCACACAGGTGTTGGAAAGCGTTCAACATTCAGCTGACACTTTTGACTCTCAGTTTTCCACCCACACGTGTGCTCTGTGGCTGCATAACTGTGACATATTTATTCCTTTCTCTTTGGAGCTGTGAGAGTGATGTATGGTAAAGGCATAGTTAGGGGTTAACACTTCCTGAGCATAACTGAGGGCCCAGTACTTTATTGCTTGGGAGGTTGCATCCTTCCTATTGTGGGCCAGTGTGTTGCAGTGGTTGATCATTCAGGCTGTTGAAAATATTTTCTCATCTGTAAAATGAGGATAATGATAACGTATGGCTCATAGGCATGGGCTGAGGATTAAATGGAACACTGATGTAATAGCACCCCACTTGGCCCACCATGAACACAGAATGTTGTCTATGAGTGTGACTTAGAAGGGGGGCTGGATCAGATGATGTGCTTGAGGTCACTGAGCCTCAAGAAATGAAACAGGGATTGAGCTCAGGCTTGCATATCCACACCAGTATTCTCCATGTGAGCACAGAGACATGAGGACTTGCAAAGGGAACGTGGACTGGAGATCAACTGCCCATTTCACAGATGTGGAAGTCGAGGGCTGATGGGGAGCTCTGGTCCTCCCAGGTCATTGCCTGATGCTGCTCTAGCAGCCCCTCCTCTTTGCCCGCTTCCTCCATCCCCTTCTCTTGAGCTAGCCTTGGTGCCTGGGGAGGTGGGCAAGGAGCTCATAACTCGGTAATTGCCTTGTGGATTTTATGGGGCCATATAACAGTGTGCTGTGCAAACTTTTATGAGTATTTATTTTACAATGTCTACTGAAACCATTAACACTTTCATTAGCTAGATTCAAGGGCCGTGAGAGGCTTGGCTTCCCTACTAAGATCAATTTCGTCTGAAGATTTTTAAATAAAAGTTTATGAAAACATTGCAGGCTCATCCCAAGGTAAGCAGGTGTTCTCAGTGTCTTGCAGACCCAGGTGGGATTAGGAATCCACGATCAACTATTTATCCTTTTCAATTCTGTGCTGGCTGGAAGGGGACATATGGGGATTACCAGACCAGTCAGTCCACAGTGTTTATTACTTCTCCTTGAAACCTGAATTCCGCCAGCAAAGCTGATCCCCAAGTGACTTAATGCCTTCAGAGACTATACTTTCATTTTGAAATCTATAATTCTAGCAGGAAGGAGCTTAAGCATGGGGTACCCAAAATGATAAAAATATAATTTCTAATTCCTTTGAAATATGTGGCTGTACAGTATAGGTGACTATACCTGATAAAATTAAGATGATGTCTCTAATGTACTTAAATTTTATGGTAGAGGCTCAGAGTTGTTTATCAAAAAATTTTTAAAGTGGTGCTGTAGCTCAAATTGTTAAAAGAATCACTATGGTCCAGTGAAGTGATCATTAGCAGGAAGTGATCAGGAAGAGAAGCCTAGGAGTTTGTTTCTGGGAATGTTCAAACTATTGTACCATTGTGCTGATCCCACGTGCTAGCAAGATAATGCTCAAAATCTTTCAGGCTAGGCTTCAACAGTACATGAACTGAGAAATTCCAGATGTACAAGCTGGATTTATAAAAGGCAGAGGAACCAGAAATGAAATTGCCAACATCCGTTGGATCATAGAAAAAGCAAGGGAATTCCAGAAGAACATCTATTTCTGCTTCATTGACTACACTAAAGCTGTTGACTGTGTAGATCACAACAAACTGTGGAAAATTCTTAAAGAGATGGGAATACCAGTCCATCTTACCTGCATCCTGAGAAACCTGTATGCAAGTCAAGAAGCAACAGTAAGAACTGGACATGGAACAATGGACTGATTCAAAATCGGAAAAGCAGTACATCTAAGCTGTATATTGTCACCCTGTTTAACTTCTATGCAAAGTACATCATGCAAAATGCTGAGCTGGATGAAGCACAAGCTGAAATCAAGATTGCTGGGCAAAATATCAATAACCTTAGATATGCGATGTGAAAGTGAAAGTGTTAGTCTCTTAGCCCTCTCCAACTCTTTGCAACCCCATGGACTGTAGCTCACCACGTTCCTTTCTCCATGGGATTTCTCAGGTAAGAATACTGGAGTGGGTTGCCATTTCCTTCTCCAGGGGATCTTCCCAACCCAGGGACCAAAGCTGGGTCTCCTGCATTGCAGGCAGATTCTTTATCATCTGAGCCACCAGGGAAGCCCTCAGATATGCAGATGACACCACTGTAATGGCAGAAAGTGAAGAGGAACTAAAGAGCCTCTTGATGAAGGTGAAAGAGTAGTGCAGTGCAGTGCAAGTTGCTCAGTTGTGTCTGACTCTTTGTGACCCCATGGACTATACAGTCCATGGAATTCTCCAGGTCAGAATACTGGAGTGGATAGCCTTTCCCTTCTCCAGGGGATCTTTCCAACCCAGGGTTCGAACCCAGGTCTCCCACTTTGCAGGCAGATTATTTACCAGCTAAGCCACAAGCAAAGCCCAAAGGTGAAAGAGGGGAATGAAAAATCTGGCTTAAACTCAACATTCGAAAAATAAGATCATGGCTTCTAGTTCCAATGCTTCATGGCAAATAGATGGGGAAACAATGGAAACAGTGACAGACTTTATTTTCTTGGGCTCCAAAATCACTGTGGACGATGACTACACCCATGAAATGGAAAAAAAAAAAAAGTTTGCTCCTTGGGAGAAAAGCTATGACAAACTTAGTGTACTAAAAAGCAGAGACATCAGGTTGCCCACACAAGTCCTTATAATCAAAGCTGTGGTAGTCATGTGTAGTCATGTACACATATGAGAGTTGAACCATACAGAAGGCTGAGCAACGAATTGATGATTTTGAACTATGGTGCTAGAGAGTCCCTCAGTCTGAAAGGAGATCAAACCAATCAATCCTAAAGGAAATCAACCCTGAATATTCACTGGAAGGACTGATGGCTGAAGCTGAAGCTCGAATACTTTGGCCATCTGATGTGAACAGGTGACTCATTGGAAAAGACCCTGATGCTTGGAAAGATCAAGGGCAGGAGGAGAAGGGGATGACAGAGGATGAGTTGGCTAAATGACATCACTGACTCAATGCACATGAGCTTGAACAAGCTCTGAGAGATTTTCAAGGACAGGGAAGCCTGGCAGGCTGCAGTCCATGGGATTGCAAAGAGTCAGACAAGACTTAGCAACTGAACAACAAGATGAGGATGTGAATGGTTTATTTTCTCAGAACCGAGGCATGCTGTGCTATTTACTTGATTAAAATGAATGTACACTTTGCACATTAGTTGATCTTTCCAATAATATGCAAGGAAATGTCCTAGGAACTATGAAGAGAGTTGCAAAAATGAATTGAATCATACTTGTCTGGGATACAAGTTGTTATGTTGTTATTGCCTTTGGTCTTGCTCACAGTAGGTAGTTTATCCTCATCCTTAGTTCATGGCAGTTTGTCATTATTAGTACGTGCCAAGCCCTTCTCTTGTTTTCTTCATTTTTTTCCCTTTTATCTTCCCTACTACTTTCCCATCGCTTTCCTCCCCATGTGTAGCTGTCTTTTTGCATTTGATGTTTGTCTTTTTTTGCTTCCCTATGGTTCTATAAAAGGTTTACTGTTTTACTGCATGTATTTTTAATGTATGTAAGTGGTATTGTGTTATAGAATCTCATTCCTTTTCTTACTCTTCTCACTAAACACTATGTTTTTAAGATTCACTCATGCTGCTATGTTTAAATCTAATCTGTTGCCTCTAATTGCTGCATAATGCTCTATTCAGATTTTATTTGTGTGAAAGAGTAAGTTATTTTGAGGAAGAGGTCTACCTGCACTTCAGGAAAATAATCATGCAGATTCTGGGAAGAATAGACTGGAGTCACTGAGGGAGGGGCAGCTGGATAGCAAATTTAACCACCTAAAGGGAGGAAACCTGGACCAAGTACTGGGACTGGAGGAGAGGTGGTGTGTGTTGGACCTATTTAGAGGTGTACTTGATGTATTTTGACTTCATGTTGAGTAGAAGGAGTGAGGCATAGAAAGAGTCAAAGGGAACACTGCGATTTTGAGCCTGAGGGGTGAAGTGTTTTCAAGCACCAATGACTTGGGAGGAAACACATTATAAGAAGAAGATATGGTAGGAAGAGGAGGAGAAAATAAGATAGCATCAAACATAAACATTCATCAGTTTATTCAGTTAACATTTACTGAGACTTGTTATATGCCTGGCGCTGAACTAGCCCTCCAGGAGGACAGGACAGAAGAGGGGTGTATAAGAGATCTCTACCTGTATTGAGTGTGAGACAGACATTAACCAAAGATCACAAAAAATAAAAGCATCATTGCAAGCTATCCTAAGGACCCTGGGAAGATGAAGGGCCCCAGATTCAGGTAGATCAGGAAGGAGTTTTCTGGGACATCACCTTTCAGCTGAAACCTGGATGAGTAGGGGTTGCCTCAGGGACAAAGAAGGAGAAAGGCATTCTGCACTGAGGAACAGCACTGGGAAAGAACCTAGTACAGGTGAGGCATGAAGGTGGGAAAGAATTTGGCCAGTTGGAGGCACTGAAAGAAGTGAGGATACCTAGACTGCAGGCAATGAGGGGAAGACCAAGCTAAGTGGTGACAGAACTTGGGTCACATCAGGGCTTGCAAGCCACACTAGAGAATCTGAACATTACAGGGAAACATTGGGAGGCTTTAGGCGGGAGAGACCCCATCGATGTGTGGGGTTAAAATCTCCTTAAGGCTGCTGAGTGGAGCACAGATTGGAGGGTGAGTAGGAGACTTTGAGGGGTGGTTGCAGCTTTCCAAGTGAGAGGCAGGGGTGGTTTGGGTTGAGGGTGGCAGTGGAGATGGGTAGAAGGAGATTGATTTGAGAGGTTTTGAGGTTGAGTTGACTGGGCTTGATGATGGATGGGAATGGCACGGGCAAGGGGCTCTGTGTCAATGGTGGCAGTAAGCCTGAGCTGCCTGTCAGATATGCAAATGTAGATGTCCAGGGATCACTTGGAAATGACATGCTGACATGTAGGAGATGACATGAAGAGGCTGTGATATCAATTTCAGAATCACCTGTGCTTTGGCAAAAGGGGAGACCATGAAAATAGGTGTCATTATCAAGGAAGATAGTATAAGGGCATAAACTAGAAAATGCCTATTTGGAAGATAAATTTTTATTGGAGATTTAAAATTTTGTTATTCATTTTGAGACATTAAAAATGCAATGGCAAGCAAAGAAAAATATAGCATAATCTCATATTCACATCATCAGGAATAAATTTGGTCAAATCTGCTACGTTGGAAAAAAAATATTACAACTCCAACCCCTCAACTCCTGGCAAACACAGTCTTGAGTTTGGTGGCAGGATGCTGTTTTGAGCCACAAATTGATCTTTTCTCTTTGTGTTTTCCCTTACTTGATTGAGATAGGTCACAGACTCTATGCTTCAAGCATCAGGAGGCAGGGCTCTAGTGTTTATGAGGTTAAGGCCATCTGTAGAAGTTGAGGGAGTAGAAACAAGGAAGGTTTCTCAGTCATGGAAAAGGGTTCACTGGGCAGGTTCAGTTGTCCTGGAGCACAGCAGCAGTGAGGTCCCTTTCCTTGGTCCTGGCACTACTCCAAGCACTGGCAGGACCCCAGGGTGGGAAGTCCATAGTGCCTGACTTGCTGGCCCTGCCAAAGCTTCATGGGCTCAAGCTTGGTGAGAAGCAACAGGGCACGCAAGGCCTCAGAGCCTAAGCCAGCAGAATTCTCAGTGGTGGTCAGAGAGAATCAATGTCTTATTAGCAAAGAGGTCTCGCTTTTCCTTAGCCCTGTGTTTTGCTTTGGAACCATGGTAAAGACCCCAACCCCACCCCCAGAGAAAGAAGAAGACTGAGATTGAATATTTTACCAACCCAAGCAGATGAGATTTTAGCACTGAAAATCTTAATAGAAAATAAATAAATGCAATAATTCTTGAGAACTTGAGTCCGTGAATAGAAGTCCATCCCCAGTGTGAGTCCATTTAGTTGTAAGAGACCATGATAGAGATGGAGAACAAGAAGGACAAGAACCAGTATCCCCTAGGGAAGAGGCGGCTCAAAAGGAGAGCGTGGTCAGTTGTATGACATGGGCAGAAAGGCCTGACCAGGAGGATGACCCACCTGCAGGGGGAGAAGGCCTTTGAGAGCAGAGAGGGCATGTGATAAGGGCTGAGAAGAGGATGAGAAGTAAAACTTGTGTAGATGCCATTCAAGAAAATTGCTAGTGAAGAGAAGGCAAGAAAAACAGAATTTTTATTTTTTTAAAATTTTGCTTAGGGCTAGAAAAGACTTGAGAATCTTTCTGATTTGAAACAGAGGGAGAAGTAGGAGAGTCTGAATAAGAAAGATAGAATGGATAACTGGTGGAGGGAGGTGCCTGAGTTTGTGACAGCCAGGATGCCCTGAAGGAGAGGGGCTGCCCTGTGAGGAGACAGGACACACCCTCTGGGCCTGCAGGAGGGAGGATGGCTACATAGAGGGACCTTTAAGGCATAGAAAGGGTGCTGAGGGAGCACATGCGGGAAGACTTGATCTTCATAATGGAGCAAGTCAATGTCTAGAGGTCAATGTCTGCCTGTCAGGGTCTGCCTGTCTGGAACATTTTAGGGGCTATGCAGAAAAGAATGCAGTAAGGAATCATTAAGGCTAAATATAAGTACAGTCATAATAAGATTACCATTATATGGCAGACACTGTTCTAAACCTCAGTTCAGTTCAGTTCAGTCGCTCAGTCATGTCCAACTCTTTGCGACCCCATGAATCGCAGCAGGCCAGGCCTCCCTGTCCATCACCAACTCTGGAGTTCACTCAAACTCACGTCCATTAAGTCAGTGATGCCATCCAGCCATCTCATCCTCTGTCGTCCCCTTCTCCTCCTGCCCCTAATCCCTCCCAGCATCAGAGTCTTTTACAATGAGTCAACTCTTCACATGAGGTGGCCAAAGTACTGGAGTTTCAGCTTTAGCATCATTCCTTCCAAAGAAATCCCAGGGCTGATCTCCTTCAGAAAGGACTGGTTGGATCTCCTTGCAGTCCAAGGGACTCTCAAGAGTCTTCTCCAACACCACAGTTCAAAAGCATCAATTCTTCAGCACTCAGATTTCTTCACAGTCCAACTCTCAAATCCATACATGACCACAGGAAAAACCATAGCCTTGACTAGACGAACCTTTGTTGGCAAAGTAATGTCTCTGCTTTTGAATATGCTATCTAGGTTGGTCATAACTTTCCTTCCATGGAGTAAGCGTCTTTTAATTTCATGGCTGCAGTCACCATCTGTAGTGATTTTGGAGCCCAAAAAAATAAAGTCTGACACTGTTTCCACTGTTTCCCCATCTATTTCCTATGAAGTGATGGGACCAGATGCCATGATCTTCGTTTTCTGAATGTTGAGCTTTAAGCCAACTTTTTCCACTCTCCTCTTTCACTTTCAGCCTACTACATAATAATTCATATAATTAGTAGAAATCTTAGACTTTATTAGTATTATTTTCCTCACATTATGGATGAGGAAACCAAGGCTTAGAGAGGTTAAATAACATAATCCCATTAAATAATACAGCCCTGTGCTCACTCAACAAGCAAACTGCAGAGCTAAGGTTTTAACCAGTCTATGTCGTGCTGTGCTTAGCCACTCTGTCATGTCCAGATCTTTGTGACCCCATGGACCATAGCCTCCCAGGCACCTCTGTCCATGGGGGTTCTCCAGGCAAGAATATTGGAGTGGGTTGCCATGTCTGCTTCCAGGGGATCTTCCCAACTTAGAGATTGAACCCAGGTCTCCTGCATTGCAGGCAGATTCTTTACTGTCTGAGCCACCAGGGAAGCCGATGTATACTGGAGTGGGTTGCCATGCCCTCCTCCAGGGGATCTTCCCAACCCAGAAATTGAACCAGGGTCTCCTGCCTTGCAGGTGGATTCTTTACCAGCTAAGCTTTCAGGGAAGCCCTTTAACTATTCTGCTGGACACCAATGTCAACTGGAGAAATGCAGCAGTGCAGGCCCTGAGGTTGAAGTGAAGTTTTGTCATAGGATGTTCACCAGGAGCTTGGGGTCAGGAGGATTGCTGGATGCTGGGTAAACTGGTTTAGGAATTCCCTGACACTCTGGTCTTAAGATGTTTGGACGAAGAAACAAATGCCCAGGTTGCTTCAGGAGAGCCTGGCAGAATAAGGAGTGTGAAGGAGTGAAGGGAATGAAGGCCAAGGTCAAAGGTGGGTTTCAGGGTTCATCTCCAGCTAGGTGGAATCTTATGCCACGAGGCTGGTGAGCTTGTTGTAAGGAGGTGGGGGCCTAGGTCAAGTTCTGGAGGAATTCTAATATGAAGTAGTCAATAAAAGGGGGAGATGTTTGTGACAGAGGCAGAAAAAACTGTTGGCAGGATATCTATGAGTGGGGCATTATTGTGTCACCAGAGCAAAGGGAAGAGAGTATATCAAGAAATAAGAAGCATTTAGCAGGACCAGTGAGAACTGGCAGATGCAATGAATGAGAATGGAAATGCGCCCACTGGATTGGGGGCATAGTGGTGGCCCAAAACCCAGCAAGAGCTGTTTCAGTGGAATGAAAGGGACAAAAGCCAACCAGAGGTATTTTAATGACCGAGAACAGTGAGGAGCTGTAAATAAAGCAACCTTTTCAAGGAGGTTTCACTTAAAAGGTACAGAATGATGAGGCAATGGCTAGAAGGGTCTGCTAGTTTTAGAGAAGGCAGTTTTTAAATAGAAAAAACAAACAAACAACAACAACAAAAACTTATGGGTATGTAAATATCCTGGGGAGAAATCCATTAGAGAGGGAGCTGGAGAAAGAAGGGATCATGAAAAATGTGCATTTCCTGACAGAGCAGGAGACATGGATCTTAAGGCATGTGGATGGACCAGCCTTGGGTGGTAGGAGGGAGAAAAGGCCAGGGAACAGGAGGGAGGGGGTGGGCTTGAGCACTTGGTAGTGAGTGGGTGAGAGCTCCATGTAACAGACTCAGTGTTCCCTGAGAAATAAGAGGCAGGGTTGCAAGCCAAGAGTGAGGAAAGCAGTGGAGGAGTCAGAGGTCTGAGGAGGGTAAATGAGACCAGAAGCATGCTGCAGAGTTGATGAGAGGAAAGGGGCATGTTGCTGGGCAGTGTGGAGAGGCATCAGAGAATAGTTATCAAGAATACATGGTGAAATTGATCTGCCCTGATGTGGTACTTTCTTATTAAGACTCATCAGCTTGTGCGCTGCCTTACAGCAAAAGGGGAGTTGGGTCCATTCAGAGTTGGCTTTTTGCCAAAGAGAAGTGATAAAAGCACAGAGTGGAAGAGGTAGAGTTCTGATGAGTGATGAGTCATGAGATCTAAGTTGGATAAAGAGGAGAACGGAAGAAGAGAACTGATGGGTTGGCAGAGAGTGAAGGGGGTTCATTGACTGAAGGTTCCAAGGAAGGCTTAGAAACCATTGGGGGAGAAGTTGACCAAGCTAGCAGGAGAGGAAGTTGACACCTATGTATAAAATGAATCATGATGTCAAGAATTCGATGGTTTTGGAAGAAAGTGACCAATGTAAAAGAGAGAATAAGGTCAATGGGAATGAGAAGATCAAGAGACTGAAAGGCTAGAGAGTTGTATGGTCATCCACGTGGATTCTGAAGTCACATGACTCAGGGACCGGAGTCATCTACAAATGAAGATAGTGGGAAGATGGCAGCACCAAGGAGGATAAGAAAGGATAGCCAGGAACACTGGACAGGGACTATATGCCAGGAGGAAAGAACTGAGGGTATGCTTCTGCCTGAAATGCCACCATTCCTTTTTTGACTTAAGGCGTTGTCCCCTTTAAGTTGCAAAGGTTCCGAGGAGGAGTAATAAACTAAGCCTCGCGAATCATTCACTCTTTGGAATAAATGAGTTTCTCAGTAGTTTACAGAGAGTACTTTTTGGCCAGGAGATCTAAAAAGGCATATGGAGTGAGAGGAAATGGCTAAGTCTAGAAAATGTCATCACAGTCAGTCCCAGGAACCAACACAGGGCAATTGGCTCAGTGTACCAGGAAAGTTATAATCAGGCAGGTGGAGTTCCACTGGCTCACCACAGCCCTTGCAGGCAAGCAGGGAGCATCGTGAGACTCGGTTCAAGGCTTTCCAACTCCGTGCCTGGACTGCTTTGAATGAGATTCTAGCAGAAATCAGGACCCTGGACAACTCACAGGGACTACAGTTTTCCCCAAGTCAAAAAGAGAAGAGGGCAACTGAGGATAAGATGGTTAGACAGCATCACTGACTCAATGAACATGAATTTGAGCAAACTCTGGGAGACAGTGAAGGACAAGGAAGGCTTGTTGCTGTTCCTGGTGTGCTGCAGTCTATGGAATTGCTAAGAATAGGACATGACTTAGAGACTAAATGCTTTCCTGGTGGCTCAAAGGTTAAAGCGTCTGCCTCCAATGCAGGAGACGTGGGTTCGATCCATCTGCCTCCAATGCAGGAGACGTGGGTTCGATCCATGGGTTGGGAAGATCCCCTGGAGAAGGAAATGGCAACCCACTCCAGTATTCTTGCCTGGAGAATCCCACGGACAGAGAAGCCTGGTAGAGTACAGTCCACGAGGTTGCAAAGAGTCCAACACGACTGAGTGACTTCACTCACTCACTCACTCTAGAGACTAAATACATACACAAAGACCATTTCTAGGATGCTGGCTACTGACCACATACCTGTAGACTTAATAAATGAAAAGGGAAGCATATATAAACTTTATTAAATTATACGCCTGCTCTCGCTAATGGAAAGCAGATCACATTCATATATTTTGGGATACAGATTGTATTGTACTTGTATGTCCATTCTCACATTCAAAACCAAACATTTATTAATCAATTTCTATATGTAAACCTTTTGATGAAGAGTATGCAAAGATATGAGCAAGACTTTATCCCATTCTTCAAAGAGATCATCATCTGGGCAAGGGAGAGAAAAATAGGTGAGACAAATAATTAAAATGCTATTTGAAAATTCCATAACAGTGAATTGTACAAACTAGCTGGAGAATGTTAACTGAAGAAGTAAACTTCATATACAAGTTTTTGTTCTAAATCAGAATACAGGCAAAGTGAAACATTGGTCACAAGTGTCCTAAAATAGTCAGTGCCTTTTTGGGTGAGGAATAAGTGCCTTCTCAAATGTGCTTTCTCCAAAGTGCTAAAAGTAAAGGTTTCAGAAGGCCCTGGCATCTGAACAAATGTCCGAATGTTGGTCTGAACAGAACAGGATGTGTTTTGCTGTTCTTTTGAGATAAGAATATTCCAAATTAATAGCAGAAGTATTTTGAGTTTGAGTACCTGTACAAAGAGAAGAACTCCAGCAAAATCATAAAAATGTGATTTCTTTCCCACTTGGGAACACATCAAAGTGTCCTTGAGGCTGGTAGGGCAAGGATTCCAGCATTCTGTGTCTTTGGGACATGGAGCCTGAGACCTCAGTGGGGCCTCTTTCATTTATTGACAACCATGACCTCAGCTTGATGTCACAGCACAATGATGTGTGGTCATGTCTGTAATAATTAAATGGAATTCATGTGCCCCCTATAATAGTTTCCAAATTACTTCTATAACAATGTAACTCTCACCCATTCATATTTAAATTTTTCCCCAGTGGCATGGAAGGGGGTAGGTTTCCAGCTCTGGAAGGAGTTCTGCACGGCCTGTCACCTATCTTATTTCTGCCACATCTCTCCTACCATGAGGACCATTGCTAGTGAGCAGCTAATTATCACTGATCACACAGGGAAGGTTCAGCTGAGGGTGGATGATGCCCTGCAGTTTCTTATCCAGGTGTAAAGAGTTGACATCTCAATGATAGAGCTTAAGATCAAGTCAGTCAGAATTCTTCTATAAAAAGAAAGATTAAAGAAAAAAAACTGCTATGCATTAATTAACTTTACTCCATAGGAGGTGAAGTAAGTTTGAGGTTTTGATGGGGTGCAGAGAGAAGTATCAACAGAAGAGTGAGGCCCAGATTGGTGCCTTTGAACGGGAGCTGTCATTAATTGCTGCTTGACCTAAGGTTTTCTCTTGTCTTCCAGGAATCCTTTCAACACTCTTTCAGGCTCCTGCCTGTCTGCGAACCTCCGGCCCATGTTCCTTCTGATTTGGCTTTTGCTTGGGGTCTCTGCCTCCTCCTCTCTCTCCAAGTCCTTTTAGGAGACAATTGACTTCTTGTTTCTTTTCCTTTGGTGGTTCAGAGGACAAAGAAAATGAAAACTCCTGTGGTTCACAATCTGGCCTCCTTCTAATCAGTTTGTGGTTCCCTGATGACTGGGTCACTGACTCGGGAAGGCTCTGCCTGCTGCCCCCTGCCAAGGTCCCTCCACCTGCCTGTATTGCCTTTCTGAAGACCAGACACCCTCAGACCCACTGAGGACTCAGCCTCAGAGCCTACAGCATGCAGGATTGTAGAGCCTTCTTCTGACAGCCCTTTTCTTAAAGAAGCCAAACTCTCTTGGCCTTTCCAAAATTTAAAATATATCTTAAATATGCCAGAGCATGTGTTAAACAGAGTGGCATAGTAGTTTTCATATATCCAAGTTACTAATTTTCTGGGGCCTGCCAACATTTCCATTTTAGGCTTCTGAGATTAAAAAGAATACTTTGAAAATATGTCAAAACTTCCCATTTTCCATCCAGATCCTGGGTGTGGATTATCTTGGACACTGTTGTTCCTTGGCCACATGTCTTTTGTCTCATAGGTTACACTCATAATCCACTCACTGGAGGGTGGAGGGCATACAGGATACAGGTAGGGCAGGCTGTGTATTTTTAGGAAAGTGCTAGAATCAGAGACAATTGAGTATGGGAAGAAGATGAAGCCATGGACAGAAATCGGGTATTAATCATCCATGAGAGAAGTGTGATGGCTGCTAAAGGGAACTGAGAGAGAGAAGTCAGGATTTTCAGGGCCGGGCATTCCTGAAAAGGTGGAGGTGCCCCACCCTGGCTTAGTCTCCCTTTAGAGCCTCATTCATCAATGTTTTCCCCATCACACAGACACTTACCAGCCCTCATCATACAAGACACACCCTCACCTCCTCTTACCCCACTCACAACACAGATGTACACACATACACTTGCACTTTTCTTTATACATGTGTGAATATGATTTATACTGTACATTATGCACACAAACACACACATTCTCTCTCTCTCTCTCTCTCTCTCACACACACACACACACACACACACACTTATACACATATAAACTTTCTCAAAGTGTGATCCAAAGGGCAAGATACTGTTCTAGAGCAGAATGGAGTGGAGGGGACTCCTGGCTGGGCACATGAAGATCTGGTTCACTGTGTGACCTTGGTAGACTCTTCACCTATCCAGGCCTTGGTTTACCCACCTGGACCACATATTGATTGAGTTTGCTCCCAGCCTCTGGGGAGGCGGGAAGAGACTCACTCTTCCTTAGAAAGTACTCCCATCAGTCCTGTACTGAGGGCTTCTCCGAAACCAAAGGAGATACTGAAATGATTAATGGGGGAACAGAGATGAACCTGGCTCAGTCTTCCCAGTTAACGATTTTGTAACCTGCTGAGCTGGTCTGGCACCTTCAGACCTATTACTCAGCTCAGTTTTTTGTTGGCCTTTTCCAGGTGTCCAATTAATTCCCCTTGACATGGCGCCCATCCCTCCTGTTTTCACTCTCTGGGAGCTGGGGATGGCGCTAGGGCCAGGCTTACACTGGGGGCGGTTTGGAGTGGTGGCAAGGCTGCCACGCTGGCTGCAGCCCAGAAAAGCGAGTCACCCTGGGACACTGACCTCAAAGGGAGAGATGATAAACCATTGCTTTTTCAAGATACTCACAGTCTTGCCTCTTCCACATCACTTTGCTACAGGCAATGCACGTTCACACCTACTAATTACTTCATTGGGTTCTTACAAGAGCTCTAAAAAGAAGAGACGTCAAATATTCTTATTGCAATTTTTGGTAAAAGGTTAAGCGACTTGCCTTATGGTCACAGCTAATGAGGAGCAGAGGTGAGGCTGCACAGGGCTTCTTCTGATGTGACAGACCAGGGCCTCTCCTAGAGCTTTTTATCATCTCTTAAGAACATGGTTGTCTGAGACTCACCCCATCCTGGCCCTCACCATGGTGTAGGGGATCTTGGTGTCAGAATGGAGGATAGGAATCTAGCTTGTCAACTGGGTCCCCAGGGATCCTGACACCCTCTGGGTCTGGGGGCCCCAGATGTGTGTCATCCAGAGGCTGGGACAGGCTTGGTGTGGGGAAGAAGCTGCGAAGTATGGGGAGCACGTTGTAGTTGTAATGATGAGGCCTGGCTTGAAAGTCTGTGTGACATGACATTCACCCTCCAATCACTCTCAGTCTCTTCAGTTGATCATGAGGAAAATGAAGCCTGGGCTAGCTCTTCCCCCTACACACACACACACACACACACACACACACACACACACACACAGCTGTCCGAGAATTAGCCAAGAAAGCACTGTTTGAGAAAGCCCTTGTAATGCTCATGGGCGGGGGTGGTGGTCGGGGTGGTGGTGGTGTCATGTTAGTTAGGTTTCATCTTGGTGACAAACAGTCCCCATTTGTCAGGGGCTTACAACCACCCACCACTTTTTTCCTTCCTCATTTTACAACAGGGGCAGCAGTTGGGGGAGCTCTTCTAGCTTCTGCTGGGGTGGACTGAGCTGTTCTCTGGGACAAGCTGTTCTCAGGGCGGAGGTCGGAACAAAAAGGGCAGAGACAGATTCCCCACGTGTATTAAAAATTTCTGCTCAGATGTAGCCTACAGCCCATCTGCACTCTCATTTCATTAGCAAGTCTCTTGGCCAAACCTAAAATCACTGCTGTGGGGAATTACATATAATACTCTGCCTGCAGGGAACCATGGCCTGAGTAGAGAGGGAGTGAGTGGTTGTCAACACAGAATGCAGTTTAGCAGGGAGTGTTATTATACTGCCCATGGATACAGAGCTCACGAGCCTCGACTCTCATGGTTGAATCAAGCTTTCTATTGTCTGGTCAGGTGGTCATCTTTTAGTCTGAGCATCTTTAACGCCACTCCTTCTGACACTTCTGCTGCTGCCTCTGTCACAGGGTTTCTTGCAGACCCTTCTTCTCTTCCATTTTCTGCCCTAGCAGTGCTCAAGTCTCAAGGGAAAAGCTCTGGCTTTCAGGGACCATACTACATAAATGCAAACAGGGAGAGGCAGCGGTGAATTTCAGCAGCCTTTCTGAGTACCTGGCCCGCCCATTACTCAGCATGGCCTGGCAAACACACTCATTCTTTGCTCCTGTAAGAAGGACCCTGCGAGGTAAAAGAGCACAGAGAGAGGAAAGGGGACCAGCATTTAGTACCCCCTGGAGGAACTAGTGTCATTAAGGGAACTTGCAGGATTCTAGAAACTTAATACTTGTAAGTATTTCAGTGAGAGGAGGAAAAATGTCAGCATGAGTTCTCCTGACCCCTCTTTCAGGAATATGTTCCCCCAGGATGAGGAGGAGTCCCCGTGGCTGGGACCCCCACCACATATAGTTATTGAAAAAGGCCTGAGCTGGCCCACAACCGGAGAGAGCAGAGTGAGAGATCATGAGTTGGAGGCTCAGGAACAAGCCTCATCCTTGGGTGGCCCTCTAATCCCTTCAGTGGATGCCATCATCGCTGGGCATGTTGTCACTGAGCAAGCCCTCTATCCCTTCCCCATTACCATTCCAAGGGTGCATATTGAGTGCTTCCTGGGGACTGGGCTCATCCTTCAGGATATGGTGATGAACAAACCCCAGCTCCTAACCTGAAGAACTCATAGTCTGCAACACAAGGTAGATGTGTGAACCAAACCTTATGTACCAAGAAGGGCCCCTCAGGGATGCATGAGCACCATCCAGGGTGGTGCACACAAGACATTCAAGTCTTCAGCTGCCTTGTTTTCTTTTCAGTGATGATAGTAATTGCTAGTATATTTGGAGCACTTTCATCCCTTTATTTTTTTTTCTCTATGAACAACACTAAAGATAATATACTGGGAAGTGGGGCAACCTGAGAGATAAGCTGTCCTGGAATTCTAATCCTGGCTCTGCCACTGTATGAGCCCACATGAGCTATTTCACTTCACTGAGCCTTTGCTGGGACAATTGGGACAATAATACCTTCTTTTGAGGAGTCTTATAAAGATTAGAGCCAAAATATTCTCAATGTCTTGATCATATTTCTTGGTGACAAGCTGGATCAGATGGAGGCTTCCCACCAGACTTTGGGGCATGGCTTCCTCCTCCACTGAAATGTAACTCTATTAGGGAATGGGGTTCTGGAAGCTAGCCTTCTAAGACAACTCCCTGCACAGCCAAGAACACAGATAGCTTAGAAGCTGGGGTTAGACTGCGGCCGCTGCAGTCACTGGAGCTTCTCAGGTGGCATACTAATGGTAAAGAATCCACCAGCCAATGCAGGAGACATGAGAGAAGTGAGTCTGATCTCTGGGTCAGAACGGTCCCCTGGAGGAGGGTATGGCAACCCGTTCCGGTATACTTGCTTGGAGAATTCCATGGACAGAGGAGCCTGGTGGGATATAGTCCATAGGGTTGCAAAGAGTTATACAGGACTGAAGTAACAGCATGCATGTATATCTAGCAGTCGCTGACCTTCAACACATCCCAAAAGGAGTTCAGGGCAGAAGTCTGGGAAAAATTGGCAGGACTGGCCTTCAGATAGTTAGATATTTTCAGGAGAAGATTTTATAAGCATTCTTGCATCTTCTCATATCTAGAAAAGCAGTAAAATCATTAATGAAGACATCTGCTCCTCAAGACTAGCAGCAACCTTCTGCCAAAATATGTGCTTGACTGCACATACTGCCCTTAACAAAATCATGTATATACTGGCCTCCCCCTTTACCTATTTGGAACAGTTCCTCAGAGGTATCTGAGGGATTGTCTCCAAGCTATAACCCTCAATTGGCTCTGAATAAACATTAACTCACAACTCTCACATTGTACAGTCTTTTTCAGCCCACAGAAGCCTCTGAGATTTTAAGGTTCTGTTTCACAGCTTCACTGTAGCAAAAGCTACTTGATACTAGCCTTCTTGAAATGATATTTGTTGATGTTCACCTGAGCCTTGTGCATTACCTGTGGTATACAGAGTCAGGGCATAAAGAACTGGCATAGGGAAACATATAGACTGAATGTTTTTATCCCTCATAATTCATATGCTAAAACTCTAATTCTCAATGTGAGGATATTTGAAGGTGAAGCCTTTTGGAGGTAATAGATTTAGACGAGATCATGAGGGTGGGACCCCCCATGATAGGATTAGTGCCTTTTTAAAAAGAGGAATAGATTTTGCTACTCTTGCCTGGAAAATCCCATGGATGGAGGAGCCTGGTAGGTTGCAGTCCATGGGGTTGCGAAGAGTTGGACATGACTGAGCAACTTCCCTTTCACTTTTCACTTTCATGAATTGGAGAAGGAAATGGCAACCCACTCCAGTGTTCCTCCCTGAAGAATCCCAGGGACGGGGGAGCCTGGTGGGCTGCCGTCTATGGGGTCGCACAGAGTCAGACATGACTGAAGTGACTTAGCAGCAGATTTTGCTCTCTCAATCTCCAGCACCACTACCCCCATGCATTAAGGAAAATCTATGTGAGCACATAGGGAAAAGGTATCCAGGAAGCAAGTTCTTATCAGAAACCAAATACACTGACAATGAATGTGTGCAAGCTCGTTCTGCTTGCTGTACCACAGGATAATAAAATTGGAGACTGGGTGTTGAGGCAAGGAATACAACTTTATTTGGAAAGCAGGCTGACTGAGAACATTGTAGACTAATGTCTCAAAATAACCATCTTGTTGGGGTCTGGATACTAGGTTCTTTTATAGAACAAGAGGAAGAGGAGGTGAGAAGTAAAGTTAAAAGGCCATTATCTTTCAAGTATCTCCTGGAATGGCTAACCTTGGGGGAGAGATGTGTTAATAATCTCTTCTTTCGTGCAGCCGTTCACAGGTAGACAGGGTCAAATTATCTCCCCCTGCGTTGAACAAAGGCACTTTGGCTTAACAGTCAGGCAGAGTGGCAGGAGTCTCCAAGGCAGGCTATTACATATGATTATAACAACAAAAGCAACAGCAAGCTAAAGTTGAAGTCAGAGAAACAGATAAAACAGGGAATCAGAATTGACTCTTCCTTGCAACAGCACCTGCATCTTGGACTTCTCAAACTCCACACTGTGAGAAATAAACACCTACTGTGCTTTTTAAGCCACCTGGTCTATGGTGTTTTGCTATAGCAGCCAGAGCAGAGTGAGACAATATTTGGACAGAATGAGAAGTGGGGTCTGCTGTAACGAATTCCCTACAATATGGAAGCAGCTCTGGAACTGAGTAATGGGTGAAAACTGGAAGAGCTTTGCAGCACATGCTAAAAAACCCCAATATTATCAGGAAGTGATTTTGAAGGTAATTCTGATGAGACCTCAGAAAGAAAAGAGAAGAGCTGTAGGGAAACTTTTCATTTCCTTAGAGAATACATAAGCAATCATGTACAGAATGTTGGTAAAAATCTGGACAATAAAGGCCATTCTGACAAGATTTTGAACAGAAATGAGAAACCTGTTATTGAACAATGGGGAAAGGTGATCCTTATAAAGTGGCAAAAAATCTTGGCTGGATTCTGTTTGTAGTCTAGTGTTTTGTGGAAGGTAGAACTTGTGAGTGATGAAATTGGATATTAAGCTGAGATTTCAGAGCAAAGTGAGAGAGTTTGGTTCCTCCTGTCTGCTTATAGTAAAATGCAGGAAGAGAGAAATGAATTGAAAAAGGAATAAGAATTTAAATATTTGGAAAATTCTTACTCTATGCATATTGAAAACAAAACAAAACAAAACACTCCAAGAAATTCTGTTTGGAAGAGAACCCTAAGTGTGTGGCTAGCCAATAAGGAGATTAGTGTGGATGTAAACCAATGACCTAATCAGCCATTTCAACAGAAGCCAGAAACAGATGGAAACAGTGAAAACTGTGACTAAAAAAACAAGACCAATAGGACAGAACAAAGGAAGACTGTAAACATGTGCTACTTCTCAAGAAAAAGGGAGAATGATACCTGAGGTGATTCACAGATCACCAGATCTGTCACGTCCACCATGGGCCCCAAAGGGCAGGACTAGCTCCTCTTTAATTTGAAAGGGTGGGGCCAACTTTGTGATTTAGAGGGCCAGTACTTCAGGGACAGAGCCACCCCACAGAACCATGTGTGCAGCAGCCCATGGAACTGAAAGGGCAGGACACCCTTGCCAACCTGTGGGCACAATACTGTCTGTCCTGTGGGTGTGGAGGGCAGAGCATAAGATCAATGAGGATTATTCCTGACCCTTAAGATTTCATGGAATCCATTTGCCTTGCAGAGTTTAGGACTAGTCTGGGACCCAGCATCCCCTTTCTTCTGATTTTTCCCTTTTGGAATCAGAGTGCCTATACTATGCCTGTCTCGCCATTGTGATTTGGAAACACATAACTGATCTGGTATTGTAGATTCACGGCTGGAGAAGAATTTTGCCTCAGGATGAACTGTACCTCAGATCTCTCCCATATCTGATTTAGATAGTATTTAGTGAAGTGAAGTCACTCAGTCATGCCCGACTCTTTGCAACCCCATGGATAGTAACCTGCACCAAGCCCCTCCATCCATGGGATTTTCAAGGCAAGAGGACTGGAGTGGGTTGCCATTTCCTTCTCCAGGGAATCTTCCCAACCCAGGGATCGAACCCAGGTCTCTCACATTGTAGACAGATGCTTTACTGTCTGAGCCATTAGGCGGGACTTAAATCTGGATTAAAACTCAACATTGAAAAAACTAAGATCCTGGTATCCAGTCCCATCAATTCATGGCAAATAGGCTTGAACAGTGTCAGACTTTATTTTGGGGGGCTCCCAAATCACTGCAGATGGTAATTGCAGCCATGAAATTAAAAGACACTTACTCCATGGAAGGAAAGTTATGGACAACCTAGATAGCATATTCAAAAGCAGAGACATTACTTTGCCAACAAAGGTCTGTCTAGTCAAGGCTATGGTTTTTCCAGTAGTCATGTATGGATGTGAGAGTTGGACTGTGAAGAAAGCTGAGTGCTGAAGAATTGATGCTTTTGAACTGTGGTGTTGGAGAAGACTCTTGAGAGTCCCTTGGACTGCAAGGAGATCCAACCAGTCCATTCTAAAAGAGATCAGTCCTGGGTGTTCTTTGGAAGGAATGATGCTAAAGCTGAAACTCCAGTACTTTGGCCACCTCATGCGAAGAGTTGACTCATTGGAAAAGACTCTGATGCTGGGAGGGACTGGGGGCAGGAGGGAAAGGAGCCGACAGAGGATGAGATGGCTGGATGGCATCACTGACTCGATGGACGTGGGTTTGAGTGAACTCCGGGAGTTGGTGATGGACAGGGAGGCCTGGCGTGCTGCAGTTCATGGGGTTGCAAAGAGTCAGACATGACTGAGCGACTGAACTGAACTGAACTGAGGCTTGGAAACCATGGAAACAGTGATAGACCTTATTTTCCTGGGCTCCAAAATCACCATGGAAGGTGACTGAAGTTCAGTTCAGTCAATCAGTTGTGTCCAACTCTTTGTGACCCCATGGACTGCTGCACTCCAGGATTCCCTGTCAATCACCAATTCCCGGAGTTTACTCAACCTCATGTCCATTGAGTTGGTGATGCCATCCAACCGTCTCATACTCTGTCATCCCCTTGTCCTCCTTTAGTCTTTCCCAGCATCAGGATATTTTCCAATGAATGAGTTCTTCTCATCAGGTGGCCAAAGTATTGGAGCTTCAGCTTCAGCATCAGTCCTTTCAATGAATGTTCAGGACTGATTTCCTTTAGGATGGACTGGTTTGATATCCTTGCAGTCCAAGGGACTCTCAAGAGCCTTCTCTAACACCACAGTTCAAAAGCATCAATTCTTTTGCACTCAGCTTTATTTATGGTCCAATTCTCACACCCATACCTGACTATTGGGAAAACCATAGCCTCGACTAGATGGGCTTCCCTGGTGGCTCAGATGGTAAAGAATCCACCTGCAATGTGGGAGACCTGGGTTCGACCCCTGGGTTGGAAAGATCCCCTGGAGGAGGACACAGCAACCCACTCCAGTATTCTTGTCTGGAAAGGAGCCTGGAGGGCTACAGTCCATGGGGTCACAAAGAGTCAGACATGACTGATTGACTAAGCACACACTTGACTAGATGGACCTTTGTTGGCAAAGTAATATCTCTGCTTTTTAATACACTGTCTAGGTTTGTCATAGCTTTTCTTCCAAGGAACAAGAGTCTTTTAATTTCATGGTAGCAGTCATCATCAGCAGTGATTTTGGAGCTGAAGTAAATAAAAAGTCTCTTACTGTTTTCATTGTTTCCCTGTCTGTTTGCCACAAATGATGGGACAGGATGCCATGATCTTTGTTTTTTGAATATTGAGTTTTAAGCCAACTTTTTCACTCTCCTCTTTCACTTACATCATGAGGCTCTTCAGTTCCTCTTCACAGCTGAACATTGGACTTCAAGGTGAGGGCTCCATGTCCCTCTCTGTGTTTAGAAGGCAGTGAAGGACTGAGAATTCTCTTTTTAAAAAAAAAAAAATTCCAATTTGAGCATCAAATAAGAAATAATACGCACTCTGCTAAAGCAGTGATTTTTAAGGGCTGCTCAACAACAGGTGAGTCTATGTAAATCCCTGCTTAAAACTGCTATATTCAAGTCCAGGAGGAAATGGAAGGTAACGACTCTCTAATTCCTTCATTTGCCCAGACATTCAGCAGGGATGGCAATTTAATTTAAGAGAAAATTTCAGCAGGAATCAATTTTTCTAAATCAAATTCAAGGGTCACTGACTGTTAAGGCAACCGTGGGTATGATAATGATGCTATTTATAGTTTGGTTAATATGTATGCATAATAAGGGAAAATTATTTATGGAGATGATGAATTTAATACTGGGAGTGAAACAGATTTACAGCCTGGAAAATGTAATTGCTTTTTGATATCAATTAAAGGACTGTTTCCAAAATCAATAAGAATTTTAAAGAATAGTGTGAGTCTGAATGAATGATAAGTAACTTGGAAGCAATTTTAAAATCTTACAGTGAACAATTCTCTTGAGCCCCATGAAGGGCTTTATGGACCTTTTAGGAAGAAGATAAGATTTTTTTTAAACTTCTATTGATTCAAAATGAAAGCAAAGCTTGCACACACCACTGAACTGCCACTTATGTGGCTACATAAAGCCATGTTGGACATGGAGCTCGGGGTGTGATGAATCAGAGGGAATGAGAGAGCCTGAGAGTTGGTGCCTTATGGGCTGGAGCCAGACAAAGAAACACCTGCCAAGCCTGGGGAGGGGATCAAGGCCTGCCATGTCGGGGAGCCCCTCAGCTCCAGGGCTGAGCATTGGAAGAGGGGGAGTCCAAGAGATACCAAAGAATCAAAGTCATCTAATTTTGTCACTCCACAGACATCTATCATGTATCTACTGGTACATGCAAGGTGGAGGCACCTTGATAGGCTCTGGAGAAACAGAGATGAATTAGAAAAGGTTTTGCCTTAGAGGGGTTCATGGGCTAGAAGGGAAATAATAAACAGCAACAGGATTATGTAAAGTTTGTTCCCATTGATGGAGGACTTACTCTATGATGGACAATGCATGAAGCACTTGGAATGCGCTGTCTTATTCAGTCCTCATGAGAAGACTCTGTTTTATAGATTAAGAAAACAAAGACAACAAATGTATATAACCTTCCCAAGGTCACTTAGCTTTAGCTACCAAGTGCAAAAGCTGGAAATCAAACCCAAGAATTCTGCTATCGTAAAGGTGGTAATGCTATTTGCAGTGGGGTTTGAGACCTGGACCTTTGTTGTGTGCTGCTAAAGCCATGACCACACACCAGGGAGAACCCCATAAGGTGAATGCCCAGTGACACTGGGCTGCCCAGGAGGAAGATATTCACTTTGCTTCGGGAAGATGGAGAGATGCTCAGCCAGCTGGGTTTTCCAGAGCCATTGACATTTGACTATTCAAGGATAAAGAAACATAGGTTTGACAAAGAACAAATGGAAGGATATCTGACAAGGACAGAATTGTAGCTTTTTCAAAGAAGCAAATGTGGGCCATAAAGCAACGTTAGAGAGCAGATGTGGGGCAGGTCATAACTTCTGCTTGGTGCCCCTAAAGGAGAGGGTGCCAGGCTCCGTATGAGCAAAAAAAAAAAAAAAAAAAACTATTTGCAAAAACTTCCTCAGGTCATCTCAAACAACAAGTGCTCTCCCTGTTTTTAATGATTTCCCATGACATTTGCCTGTGACACAGTCCATCAGCAAAGTGATCACAGACTACGCATCTGAAGAGTGCCTGATTCTTGGGGGAGAGTTCAAGATGGCAATGTAGGAAGATCCTGAACTCATCTCCTCCCAAAGACACACAAATCTGCTTCTACATATGAAATAATTTCTTTGGAAAGGGAGCTGAAACTGGATGAGCAGAGTCTCCTTAACAAAGGGTAAATAACAGCATCAAGATGGGTAGAAGAGGCAGTGACACAGTCTTATCAAGGGAAAAACCATACAATAGCCACAGTGGTAAACTATCAGGAGGAATCACAAAGGTATGGCTCTTTTCCCTGAGGAACAAGGAATTTGAGCCTCACAACAGGTATCCCAATTCTCAGATCCTGCACAGGACAAACTAGTCTCCCACACACTTGGCTTTGAAAACCAGGAGAGAATACACCCAGGAACTACAGGGAATAGAAAACTCAATCTTAAAGGGCCCACACACTAAATGTGAAAACCAGTGCAAAAACTCCAGACTGAAAAACACATGGACCATAGATAAAGGGGACATGCTTACTAAATTTGAAGTATTTGCTAGAGAGGAAGGAACCAGTTGGGATAATTCACGGAGACTGAAATACTGGTGGAAACCAGTTTTGCAGTCTCAGGCTACCCTGCTAATCCCAGTGCTGGTAAGCACCATTTTGGAATTCTCCCTCTAACTTGTTAGTGCCAGTAGACATGGCCTGCTGAGAGCCCACCCACCCTGTGCCTCAGCTAGGCCTCACAGCTGGTTGGGTGAGAACTCTACCCACCAGGGCACTGAAACAGTCTCAGGTGCATTTAAAGGCCAGGGTTGGGGCCAACAGAGGTGAGGAAGCTGCAGAAGATAACTTTGAAGCAAACAGAGGTTGGTTCATGAGGTTTAAGGAAAGAAGTTGTCTCCATAACACAAAAAGCAAGGCAAAGCAGCAAGTGCTGATGTAGAAGGTGCAGCAAACTATCCAGAAAATCTAGCTAAGATAATGAAATTGGCTTCACTAAACATGAGATTTTTCAATGTAGATGAAACAGCTTTCTATTGGAAGAAGATGTCATCCCAGACTTTCATAGCTAGAGAAGAGAAGTCAATGCCTGGCTGCAAAGCTTCAAAGGATAGGCTAACTCTCTTATTAGAGGCTAATACAGCTAGTGACTTTAAGCTGAAGTTAATGCTTATTTACCCTTCCAGACATCCTAGGGTCCTTAAGAATTGTGCTACATCTACTCTGCCTATGCTCTATAAATGGAATAACAAACCCTGAATGATAGCACATCTGTTTACAATACAGTTTATTGAATAATTTAGGCTCACTATTAAGACCTACTGCTCAGGAAAAAATAAATGATGCCTTTCAAAATATCACTACTTGATGACAATGCACCTGGTCACCCAAGGTATCTGATAGAGACTGATAATTAGATTCAAGTTCTCATGCTTGGTAACATGACATTCATTCTGCAGATCATGGATCAAGTAATAATTTGGACTTTCAAGTCTTATTATTTAAGAAACACATTTCATAAGGCTATAGCTGCCATAGATAGTGATTCATCCCTCTGGTTGACCTGGGAAAGGTCAATTAAAAACCTTCTGGAAAGGATTCACCATTCTAAATGTCATTGAGAACATTGGTGATTTGTGGGAAGAAGTGAAAATATCAACATTAACAGAAATTTGGAAAAAGTTGACTCCAAATCTTGTGGATGACTTTCTATGGCGTTACAAAGAGTCTGACACCACTGAGTGACTGAACACATATGCATCAGATTCTTGGAAGGATTAAACAGGAGAATGAATGTACATTTCCTAGGGCAATGCTTAATCCATAGTAAGTGTCCAAAAATGTCCATTAATATTAATATCAAACATTTTTAAGTTGCAACAGGCATCTTACATCTTCCAATGAGTCATCAACACAATCAGCATGGTCTTCCCAGCACACCCAAAAAGTGTGTGGACAATGGTCTGGAATTTTAAGCAAGGGGGCGTGATCTATATTCTGCTTCCCTTGTGAGTTTGAAGAACTGGACTTTCACTAATCCACAACAAATTTAGATAAATTCGATTGGTTCAGAAATTGATCTTATGTGAGTGCTGGCTTGTCTGCCATTACAGTGTTGCCAGGAAGAAATCAGTGTCATCTTGGGATGGAGGAGGAAAAGAAGCATCAATCCCAGAATAGCTATAAAGAAAACCCAAGAAACAAGCTATGCTGGAAAGAGCCTCACTCATCTTAGAGAGTTGATATAAAAAAGTGATTGGATTCTGGGGGTACCATGGGCAAGACATCTCTTTTTGTTTCGTGTCAGATACCTCATTTGTGAAATGGGAATAATTTTAGTAGCTAATACACAGATTTTTCATAAAGATAAAATACATGTAAAGCATTTAGAAGACAATAAATGCTGAATACTTATCAGATATTATTGATAATACATGGATCAAGTGCAGTAAGCGTCAAAGTAGCTCCACAGCAGGAGGGGTGGGAGAGGAGACGATGGGGATTTTCACTTCTTCATCTCTGATTTCTCTCATCATTTTGATCATACCCCTTTTCATTAGTTCAGTTCCTTGTAGAAAGCATTTACACAGGGCCAGCTGTGTCAATCAGTGTGCAAGATTTTATAGAAGACTAAAAGGAAGAGCAAGGAATATGAGGCATCATTTCCACCTCCAGGGAGCTCTTTACCTGGAAAAAAAAAAAAAAGACACTTTATGCAGTATGTCCTTGTCTGTTATAGACATTTGGTATTGCACTAGCTCAGGCAAGGACAGAACAGGAGCAGGATGTACATTCTGCTCTAAGCAACAACCCAGGATGACATGAGGGCATTTCAGGTAAGAGGATATCAGGAGAAAAGTCAGAGGGGCTTGGCCTAGTGTGATAAGTTGGGGTGTGTGTATGAGGAGACCAATCTGGCTAGAAATGAAGGTTTCAACTCGAGGGGCTGCTGCAGTAATGTGAGTTGGGCAGAGGGTCAAGTGCAGAATGGCCTGCAGAGACCATACTCATCACTGAAGTACTGAAGTCTATCCACGCATTCATCAACCAGGGACAAACCATCTCCACCACAAGAAGTTCCCCAAACACAGAACAAAAGATTAATGCCCAGAACTACAGGGGCCCTCCAGGTCCAGCATGCTCTAGCACTATGACTAGTGACCAATATTGAATGGTCAGTGAAAGATCACCTCAATTGTTAGTGTACAGAGGATCTCTAGGGCCAGGCTGGGGAGACTGTGCTTTATTCTGGAAATCACAGAGACTCATTGGCAGTCTGCTGTCCTTAAAAATTCCCTTTGTCATTCAAAGACGCAGCAGGACAAAGCTTCCTCCTGCAGGGGAATGTGCCTCATCCAGACTCAGCAATAGGCATTTGCTCTTTTCTACTGGTTTCCTATATAAACTCAAAAGCCGTGCCATAGATGCCCACACAGAAGTCCCCTCCCACCAGACAACAGAGATGCTCAGCTACCTTCCCACAATCCCAAGTTCGCCACTGTGCTGGTTGAGCAGACACCTCTCCCATCTTTCAGGAAGGATATTTGTTGTCACTTTGGATCTGCTTCTGCCTTTTGCTCGCCTGTACAAATAGTTGGTTTGCCCTGCTAATTCTTTTTCAACAAATTCTGTTGTGTGTTTTTTGTCTCTACAACCTCAGGGCTGCCCATCTCCCTGACTGGTGCCCTACAAAAATCTTGATCACTTAGTACCTTCCCTGTGGTTGAAAGCCCTCTTAGCATCTGCCACTTTGATCTTGTCTTCTAACCTACCTCTGTAGGCAGAGAGAGTGTGTGTATGTTGGAGGGCAGTGGGCTCACAGGGAGGGAGCAGATGCTGGTTTGTGCTAAGCTGACACATCTGTTGATGAGGATGGCTCCAACGAAGTGCTGGTTCCCTAGAGAATGGCTTGGGCCAATTGGGAAAGCTTTGAGGACAAATTGGAAATTGATTTCTGATACTTTTAAATTCAAAGAAGGAAGTGCTCCTTGTTTTCTTTAAATAAGTCTGGGTAATTTTATCAACAAGGTTGATTATATTGGAATCTTTATTGATTCAGAAACATAATTATTTCAATTCAGAAATATATAAAATTACATTGGTTAAAACAATCTTTTTCCTATATTGCCTATACAGATTATAGGATTCTTTGTTCTCATCTCTGAAGATGGTTATTGAGCAAAATCTGAATCTCCCAGCTGCTTGATTTGCTTCTTTTTCAGACTCAAGACCCACAAATGGTGCTGTTTTTTTTTTGTTTGTTTTCTTTTTTCCTTCTCCAGCATTTCAGGACCAGGAAATTTGAAGAAGGCAGAGCTTTCTGGCAAATCCTTTGAAGATCCACTGAAAGGATGATCAGAAACTATCTTCTAGGTAAACAGAATCCAGGAAGATGAGCATGCATTACAAGTTCCTTTTTATTTATCAAGCCTGCAGCTTTCTGACTATACCATTTTCTCCTCACAGCCTCTGACTCTTTCCCAACCCAGTTTCAATCACCTGAATTCTGTTTGAACCTCTTACAAGCATTTTTAGCTATTCTTCCTTTATTGGCTCTCATTTTTTCTATATGCTAATCATATTACTCCAAACCACTTACAAACTCCTTGAGGTCATTCATACAAGTTCTGTCCCATCAAGGTACATAAAGAAGTGGTCCATAGGCCCCTCCACGACATTGGCATTTACACTAATGGGAAAGGGTCCTTGTTGAAGGGACTCAATCCAAGGAGATTGGTTCAATATGTTGAACTAACATGGCCAACGAATGAGATGACTGTTTGCTGCAATTATATTGTTACTGTCTTTGTATAAATGCACGACTAAAGGTGCGACCCCACATGTCTATTTTCTTGGAAAGTCAGCATTGATAATCTGAATAAGATGCCAAGGAGACATAACTGGGTGCCCCAGGGGAGAGACTGCCCAGGGCAGAAGAAGGGAGGCAGGACAGCATCCCGGTTAAGCACTCAAGCCCTCAGGTCAGGCTGCCGGCATTTGAATCTGGATTCTGCCATGGATTTTCTGCATGAAATTGGCAACGTCCTCTCATGCTGTGCTCTGCTAAGTCGGTCATGTTCGACTCTGCGATCTGATGGACTGCAGCCCAACAAGCTCCTCTGTCCATGGGATTCTCCAGGCAAGAATACTAGAGTGGGTTGCCATGTGCTTCTCCAAATGTTCTTATACATACCTTCATTTCATTGTAAGTAATCAAAAAATGATGCTAAGAACAGAGAATCCAAAAGATAGAAATTATTGCTTAAAGATTCCCCCTGCTACCTTGCAGAAAGTAGCTGAGTCCCACACTCACAATTTCTGCTAGCATGCAAACACTGGTCTTCCTGTTACTCTTGTAAAACCACTTCAGATCTCTATGAACAAGCTTCACAAAGATCTGTTTCACTGTGTCGATATATCTTGGGTATTACTATGCATATGATTTTAAAAGAATCCCTCTTTTTAGAGGTGTGGTGATACAGGAAAACGGCTGTAGACTGGGATCAGGAGTAGACTGCCTCTGGAGCTCTGAGTACCCATTCTGGGCAGCTGCAGTTCTCTGAGATCCAATTGCCTTCACCTGTTTAACCATCACCATAATTAAAATAACAAATTTGGTGTCACCCCCTAAAGTTATTTTCTCCCTTCTTGTAATCTATTTCTCCCTCTTCTCTCATCTCCCAGGCAACCACAAATGTTTCATATGACTATTTGTATATTATCTTGCATTTCTAGGATTTTATATAAATGAAATCATACATTTTAGTCTTCTTTTAATCTGGCTTCTTTCATTCGGCATAATTATTTTGAGATTCATCTGTGTTATGTGTACAACAAGTTATTGGTTTTTACTGCTGAATAGTATTTTGTTGTGTGGATGTACTACATTTGTTTAATCAGTTATCTGTGGATAGATATTTGGGTTGCTTTCAGTGTTTTTTGTTGTTGTTATTTCAAATAAAACTTTTATGAACATTTGTATATAAGTCTATGTATGTTTCCATTTCTCTTGGGTAAATACACAGAGGTAGAATGGCTGGGTCATATGGTGGGTGTACATTTAACTTTTTAAGAAACTGACAAACTATTTTATTCCCACACACAGTACGTGACAATTTCAGTTCCTCCACATCCTGTGCAAAACTGGCATGGTCAGCCTTTGAATTGTAGCCCTTCTAATGTGTTTCTCTGATGGCTTAGATGGTAAAGAATCTGACTGCAATGTGGGAGACCTGGGTTTGATCCCTGGGTCAGGAAGATCCCCTGGAGAAGGGAATGGCAACCCACTCCAGTATTCCTGCTTGGAGAATCCCATGGATGGATGAGCCTGAAGCACTACAGTCCACAGGATCTCAAAGAGTTGGACATGACTGAGAGACTAACACTTTCAGTGGGTATCTAGTGGTATTTCATTGTGGTTTTAATTTACATTTCCCAGACGACTAATGATGTTGGGCATCTTTTTCTGTGCGTGTTGGCTATTTTGGTGTCTTCAGTGAAGTGAATGTTCACATTTTTGCCCTTTTTCTTATTGGTTTGTAAAAGTTCTTTATCTAATCTGGATTCAAGTGCTTTGTAACATGTGTTGTGAAGGGGCTTGCCTGGTGGCTCAGTGGTCAAGAATCTGCCTGCCAATGCAGGAGACACCAGTTCGATCCCCTGATCTGGGAAGATCCCCCTTGCCACCAAGCAACTAAGCCCGTGCACTACAACTATTGAGTCTGTGCCCCACAACAGGAGAAGCCACCACAGTGAGAAACCTGTGCACCCCAACTAGAGGGTAGCCCCTGCTTGTCTCAGCTAGAGAAAAGCCCATGCCACAACGAGGACCCAGCATAGCCAAAAAAAAAAAGGTGCTGTGAGCGTTTCTCCCAGTAAGTGGCTTACCTTTTTATTTTCTTAATGATGGCTTTCAAAAAGCAGAGAGTTTTGATTTTGATGTAGTCTGATTTGTCATTTTTTTTATAGGTCATAATTTTTGTCTTCTAAGAATCATTTGTGTAACCCAAGATCACAAATATATGTTACATTTTCTTTTACAAGTTTTGTACTTTGGGGCTTTATACTTAGGTCTGCAATCCATTTTGAATTAATTATTTTGTATGATGTAAAGGAAAGATCAATGCTTATTACTTTATACCACATAGCCATCTGGACTTTCCTTTCCCAGTTGAATTTCCTCAACATCTTTGTCATAAATCAATTGATCAAATATGTGTAGTATATTTCTGGACTACCTGTTCTGTTTGTTTGATCTCTATGTCTGTCTTTCTACCAGTATCAGACTGTTTCATTTGATGAAGCTTGATTACTGAAATCAGGCAAGATAAATCCTCCAATGTTGTTTTTTTTTTTTAATTATTTTGGTTATTCTAGGTATTTTGCATTTCCATGTAAATTTTGAGTTCATATGAATTTATATAGAATTTCCATATATATTTTAACTTGCGAACTTCTACAAAAATGCCTACAGGAATTTTGATTGAGATTACATTGAATATGGAGAAGAACTGTCATGTAATGATATTGAATCTTCCAATCCACAGAATAAAATAATATACTTTGCCATTCATTTAGGTCTCTATTTCTCTTAGCAGTTTTTCAGGTTCAGTATCAAGGTTTTGGACTTCTTTGTTATGCGTTCTTACATATTCCATATTTGGGGGGTAACACCCTAAATGTGTTTTTTTAAATCTTTCTTTCTGCATAGTTGCCGTGCTTGGGCTTAGTCACTGAGTCATGGCTTTGCACCCCACGGCCTGTAGCCTGCCAGGCTCCTCGTCCAGATAAGAATACTTGAGTGGTTGCCTTTTCCTTCTCCAGGGGATCTTTGCCACTGTGCCACCTGGGAAGCCCCACGTAGTTGCTGTAGGTATATAAGAATAAACTTTCTTTTTGTACATTAACCTTATACCATTGCTAAATTCATTCATTAATTTTAGTACTCATTTTTGTAGCTTCCCTGGTATTTTCTACATGAACAATCATATCATCTGCAAATAAGGAGTTCTACTTCTTTCCAATCTTTCCAGTATTGATTGTATTTTCTTGCCTTAGTATAACTACCTCCAGAAAAATTTGAAAAGAGGTGGTGAAGGTGGGCATTCTTGTCCCGTCCCTAGCTTAGGAGGTAAAACATCCAGTATCTCACCACTAAGTATGATGTTAACTGTTTCTTTGTTTGCTTTTAGATATAGACACTCAGGGTGAAAAATCTCTCTTACAGTCCTACTTTGATGAGAGATTTTTTAAAAAATTATGAATGAGTGTTTAATTTTGTCAAATTCTTTTTCACATCTAATAATTAATATTGTATTTTTCTTCTTTAATTTCATTAACATGATAGATCATGTGGATTGACCACATAGTAAACTAAACTTGCATTCTTGGGATAAGCCCTACTTGGTTATGACACATTTTCTTTTCTATAGATTGCTGGACTCAACCCCATTATTTTGTTAAGGGTTTTTGCATCTATATTCATAAGAGGTACTGGTCTACAATTTTCTTTTCTTTGCTACATCTTTGTTAGAGTTTGAAATTGAAGGTACACTAACTTCAGAAGATGAGTTAAGCATTGATCCTTCTTTCTCTATTTTTTGAAATACTTGTGTAATATTAGTGTTACTTTTTTCTTCATTGTTTTATATAATTCACCAGGGAATCTGTGCGCATTAATTTTTTATTGCTGCTGTAGCAAATGACCACAAACTTAGTGGCTTAAAATAATACAAATCTTACCCTTATGCCTTTCTTACTCACATTTAAGGACCCAATGACTACATTGGGCCCATCTGGCTATTCTAGGATACTCTTTCTACCTTAAGGTCAGCTGATTAGAAACGCTAATCTCTTCTGCTATAAAGTAGACAAATTCCAGAGATTAGGATGTAGACATGTTTGGAAAGCCACTGTTCTGCCTAACATACTGTTTCAGGCTGGTGTGTGTGTGTGTGTGTGTGTGTGTGTGTGTGTGTGTGTGTGTGTGATTGGTTTAATGTGGTTTTCAATTTTTTAAATAGACATAGCATTATTCAGTTTTTCTGTTTCTTTTGTCAATTGTGGAGAGTTGTATTTTTCAAAAAGTTCTCTGTTTCAACTAAATAAATTTATTGATTTAAATTTGTTTATAGTTTTCTTGTTATTCTTTTCATGTATGTAGGATCTATGGTGATCAATCTTTTTCATTACTAAATTGGTGAATGTGTTCTCTCTTTTTTGCTTGATCTACGAATAGTTTGTCCATTGTCTTGAACTTGTCAAAGAACGAGCTTTTTCCCATGTTGATTTTCTTTACTTTCGGCTTGCATTTTATTTCATTAATTTTTGCTCCAACTTTTTTTTTCTTCCTTCTACTAACTTAAGTTTACTTCTTAAGTTGAAACTCTATGGATGATGTTGAGTCTTTCTTTCCAAAAATACTTTACTACATGTGACAAATGTTTATGTGTTTCTGTTGTTTTTCAAAAAGATCATTGTATCCATTGGATGCTATGGGTCTTCTGTCTCCTTAAGTAGTTTGTAGAAACTGGAATCTGAAACAAAGATACTGCTGCACCCCAGAGTGATTTTACAATGGGAGTACTCTAACTAGAAAAAAGAATGCTAGTCCTAGACCGGACATTTTAGAACAGTGGTTATTGTTTCCTTGCCCCCAATTCTATAATTGTTTCAAGTATGTTCCAGTTCTTGAACCTTAGAGTCCAAGTTGGTTGGAAATCGCATCCTGGATACTCTGTTACCCTCTTCTAGCTGGGGAGAACTGTAAGAATCATCTTTTACCAGTGTGTCCTGGAGGCCCAGGTCTCCAGCTCAGCTGGGACTGACTTTGTTTTTAGTGGTACCTATTTAGACTAGTTCCCTGTGCTAAATAAGATGCACATGAGTTCCTAGAGTAGTCTTGTACTAGGGGATAATGATGCAGAGTAGAATCCATAGAGGGTAGAACTTGCTGAGTAGGTAAGGTATAAAGAAGAAGACAAGTTTGGCCAGAAGTTAGCTTCTGGGTTTCACCACAGTCTGCACAGTGAGGAGATAAGAGAACAAGTCCTTTCTTCTCTCTGAGTCTGTCCTGCCAAGAGCATGGGCGGTGTGGCCTGCAGAGCAGAGCATGGATATGAAAGCCTTTTATGGGTTATAACGTGCTGGGGTGACTGCTGTCTTGCATTGCTCTCTGGTTTAAGCACCCCACCTCTTGGTTCCTATTTCTCTAGCAGCTCTTCCTTTTTCCTTACCTTCAGGTCCAGCTTCACAAGTATGTGATCCTTCCAGTTGCACAGGACCCCGCACTCAGTATGGTTTGCATGCAGTTTAACGCTTTGCTGTTGCTGCCTGGAAATTCTTAATCATTTTTATCAATGGGGCCCCATGGTTTCATTTTGTACAGAGCCACCCGAATTCTGTAGCTCATCCTGTTTATCTGGAAAGTCCATTGAAGACAAAGTAGTGGCTTGGTGAGTAAAGGAGGTGTAGCGAGACTCCAGAGGCAAAGCTCCTCAGTGGTCGTAGACACAGCCAGGTGCAATTTGGGGTGGTGTGTCACGTTTCTCTGTCTCACTGAAACAACTCCCAGCAGCTCCTCCCCCGCCCCTGCACCTCCTTGTAAGGAGAAATTTTGGAAGGCTAAGTCATGTTTTCCCAGATATTCCTCACCATACACCTGCCCCAACAGCTCCCCCAGCACTCATTCACATCCGGCAACCCAAGAATCAGCAGCATCCATATGGTGCATCCTCTATAAATGAAAGCTCTTTTAATTAGTGATGGGGCACCTCAAATAATTTCAGCAGATGCTTCTGTTTCATGCAAACAGGCACATGTCTTTGCAATTGGGCAATATTGTTCTAATTATATCATAGCCTGCAGCCCAACTGGGTATGTCTCTCAGACAGCCTTTCTGAGGGAGAGTACGTGGGTGGGGGGAGATCTATTTTGTTCACTCACCCACACACACACACTATGATATCTCCTTTCAATATTTAATGTTTGTTAATTGTAGTTTTGTTTTGTTTTTCACTATTTTGCTTTCCAAGTGCTTTCTACAGTCAGGAAGGGAGGGACAGAAAGGACATAGTTATTTGGCACTAGAGCAGGTGAGGGGAGGAGGCTTGGGGATTTTCCTTCTTTTTATAATTTTCTTAAAAAGCACAAGTCTGCTTCAAGGAGCTTACAGAGCATACTATGTGATGCAAAGATTCCTTTCACTCTCCCTGACGTCCTGGGATTCTTATGACAGAGATGGGAGGACTGTTTGCTATAATTAAATCCCCCCTTAGAGGGATGGGAGAGCATGTGGTCTCTGAACAGACTGGGTTTGTGTCTGGAGGCATCAGCATGGTCTGTCTAGTTCTTGGCATGCAGTGCAAGAGGGACCTATAGTCTTATTGTGCTTGGGAAGGTGTACTGTCTGGCTCCATGAGATGGTGGTTGCACTTGTTCACTTAAAATTTCCAGCTCACCATCTACCTTCTGAGCATACAGTAGGACCACCATGCTTCTTTGAGGGCTTCTACCTGGGGCTATATATCCTTCAATACATCCTTCTATGTGGGGCTGTGTAACTGGCTTTAGCCAATTCAGTATGAGTGGGTATGAACTGTGTTCCTTACAAGTAGAACACTTCAAGAGCCAGACATCCTCAGTGGTTACAGAAGCGCGTATCAAGATAAAGCCTCTGTCATCCTGGTTCCCCAAGTCTAATCTCAGCAGAACCCTCCTATGGGCCTGGGACACTTGTGTTGTATTACATCACTGAGATTTTGAAATTTTTGTTGGTGGATCAAAACCTGGTTTATCCTGACTAATACAATAGTGACTAAAGATAGCCCAGTTTCACTCTCTGGGGAGTTCCCAAGGGGCCACTCACCTGAGGAAAAGAAGGGCTCCTGGAGGAACGAAATGGAGATTGGCAGTACAAAAACAAGTGAGGGGATTTACTGATGTACACCCATCTTAGAAACACTTCTCTCTTTTGCTGGTACCTAGGAATAGCCAACCATGACGCTCCCAGACTATTCTGGGCGACAAAGAACAGCTAGACTCTGGGGGTACAGATATGATGACTCATTTCATATTGAGGAGCAGGCTAAATAAAGTGTGGTTAAAGCTTCCCCAGGAAAACCCAGGATCTCCAGGCAGACCTGACAGCCTGTCTTCCCAGGTCCTATCCTTCACGCTTTGACCCAGCCCTCAAGACAGGCTGTGGCACCTCCAAGGACAGCTGGAGAATGCACCAGATGTCTCCTCCTGGTCGAGGTGTCCTGAGCATGGCCTAGCTTGTTTCCCCTCCCTCTTGGTTGTATAAGTACAGGATTTCTTGGAGAAGTGTCTATGATCTGGCAGACTCGCTTTCTTGGTCATCCTCAGATGACCTCATGGGCCCAAGGCTAGTTCAAGGTTAAAACTTCCTACTCCTGCCATACCTCACCTGATGTTGCTCTGGGAACCACCATTAATGAAGCCTTTACTTATAGGAAACGTAATCTGGGCCTCAAAGAACAGATGAACTAGAGACTCTTGTGAACATTTCTCCATCTGTAAGACGGGGAGCCTTGTGAGTATTTGTAATACTACCTGAGTCCAGGTGGTGCTAGTGATAAATAATCTGCCTGCCAATGAAGGAGATGCAAGAGATGTGGGTTCAATCCCTGGGTTGGGAAGATCCTCTGAAGAAGGAAATGGCAACCCACCCCACTATTCTTGCCTGAAAAATTCCATGGACAGAGGAGCCTGGTAGGCTACAGTCTATAGGGCCACAAAGTGTCAAACACAACTGTGCACAGCATATATGAGAGTGCCTCATATTTTTAACCACAGCTGGATACAAACAAAAATGGAAAAAAAAAGTAAACTTTTTTCAAACTTCTTCAGCCACGCACTTCAATCTTCTTAATTACCAAGACTGTAAAAGTAATGCAGTCAAAGTTAGATAAAAGCAAGGAGACACGTTAACTTTTCCTTTCAGTGGCACACAATGTATTTTAAATGGTGTCTCTGTGTAAATAGGCTGGGTCTCACCCCTCCCAGAGGACTTCATGTTCTGTCCTCATGGCAGAATGTTGAGAGAACAGGTCTTCTGCAGTATGGGCATCACCCATTAGCATCTGATCTTTTATTTCTTCCAGTCTGAATTTGATGTACCGAGAACTGTTGTAAAAAAGGATCCCAGAAACCTCCTTCAGTCTTGCTCAGAGATAGAGGCTGGATGAGATGACTTCTCAAGGGATCTTACAGCCTGAATGAATAACACATGTGTCTGTTCAGTTGCTAAGTCGTGTCTGACTCTTTGTGGCCTCATGGATAGTAGCCTTCCAGGCTCCTCTGTCCATGGAATTTTCCACACAAGAATACTGGATGGGTGGCCATTTCCTTCTCCAGGGAATCTTCCCGACCCAGGGATCAAACCCATGTCTCTTGCATCTCTTACATTGGCAGGCAGATTCTTTACCACTAGTGCCACCTGGGAAGCCCAAATAATGTATAATTAGGATAAAAAATGAGAAACTATTGGAATTTTCACGTTCATGCTTTCCTCTCTCCTACCTGAGGTAGAGCTCAAAGATTTGTTGGACAATAACCCAACTCATCAAAAATTTTTGGTGTCTTAATAGGCTGGATACACAAAAATGCTAGAGGTTTCAGGACAGCATCACCAGGAAGTTTATTTTGCACTCAGTCTCTCACCATCTGTTAGGGGAAGCAGAAGACAAATACATTTCAAAACTGTGATTTGGGCTGAGTTAGACGTGTCCAGCTAATGTAGAGTGCAGACGGGCAAACAGTTCTGACCCTTTGGATGAATGGACCTCAATCTGAATATTTGAAAGAAGTGGAAATTAAGTGACAAGGCAATGATGGAGCAGCATCCCTGATACTGAAAAAGCTTTTCCCTGCCAGGTGGGGCCCTGGCATGGAAGTGGCAGGAGGGGATGCTGGAGAGGGCCAGCAGTGAAGTACCAATGATGACTATGCCAGCGAGGGCGGGCGATTTCCCCTGAAGCAGTGGGAGGCTGGGGAAAGATTTGAAGCAGGGAGGAGGCACGGTCAGATGAGAGATACCTCTCTCTAGCTCTGGATGGAGAATGGCTGCAGGACAGCGGCACTGGAGGAGGCAGTTCTGTAGGAAGCTCTTGTACTGGACCAGGGGAGAGGGGGCCAGGCCTGAGGGTGGGGAAAGGCAGGGAATCAGGACAGAATCTGAGGATACATGGTGAAGGATGGGCACATTCTTTTGCCTTTACCCTTTCTCAGGGAAGAAGCATGCCCGAGTAGTAAGCCTGCCTGTGTTGAGCTGGATGTATTTGCAGTTTAGTTCAGTAACATCTACACTGGTGGACTTTCAAGGCCCTCAGCCCAGTGGGTTACCCTCAGCTGAGAAGTGCCTCCCTCTGCCCAGCCCATGTGGCTCTCCCCAGTGCCTTGCAAAGGTGTCTCCCAGCCACAGTTGCTGCGCTGCTCTTACACGCTGGGCTTCAGCCTTGCATCACAGCTGCCACTCTGCAGTTCAGAGGATCACCCCTCCTAGCTCCAGGATGCCTGGTCAGCTGCCCAGAGGAAGCAGTGAAAGGTGGTGCCAAACAAATCAGTCTAAACTTCCAGATGGAAAATGGGTTCCCATGCTCATGGTCCATAACTCCCCCTTGCCCTGAGGCCTGCTCTTCACTGCAGGGAAATGGAAAGCTCAGCCTCTCTCACAGTGTCATTTGGTACAGTGATTCTAAACTCTTTTTGTTTAGTTGCTAAGTCATGTCCAACTCTTTGGTGATGCCATGGACAGTAGCGCCCCAGGCTCCTCTGTCCACGGGATTATTTCCCAGCAAGAATACTGGAGTGTGTGCCCATTTCCCTCTCCAGGGAATCTTCCTAACCCAGGGATCAAACTCATATCTCCTGCATTGGCAAGTAGATTCTTTACTCCTGAGTACCAGGGAAGCCCACAAAACATCACAAATCATTGGGTGGGATTTGAACCTGGGCCTCCCATGGGCAGGGAAGAATTCTACCACTGAACCAATGGTAGAATCAATGCTGTGGTGCATTGATATCTTCTTGGGTCTGTTAAAACACAGATGGCTGGGTCCCACCTCCAGAGAGAGACTCTGATCCAGTAGGCCTGGGGTGGGGCCTGATAATCTGCATTTCCAACAACTTCCCAAGTCATGCTGATGCTGCTGGTGGGGGACCAGACTTCGAGAACCATATTTTCCACTTCACATCTTCTGAGAGCAGTTTTTAGTCATGCCATCTGGGGTGCTCAGCCCTTTAAAATAGAGAAAGCAGAAGAACTGCCCTATTTCAGCTGGTGAATGTGGGATCCAGGTGGACATTCACCCATGTGCTCCTGGCTGGTGGCTCTGGGCAGGCTCTGAGGAAAGCAGGCCTGGCTGGGAGAGGCTGGGAAATCAGTGCACAGTCAAGGGAGACGTGAGCTCTTGGATCTCTGGGGCTGTCTTGGAGAGCTGCAGAGCCGCTCTGCCTTTTCCTGCTTCTCTATCCCCTATTCAGTCTCCTCTCTCCTGATATGTGGGGAAATCAATGCCTGCAAGGTATTAGAAAAGCCATCGAATTGCCCTTACCTGCCACCAGGTGACACCTGATATTGATTGAGCTTATGAAAGTGATTCACAGGTTTGCTGAAGCCTGGAAAAGATCAAATGTTATGAGCTTCATGATCTCATCTTCCTTCTCTGCTCTCAGCTAACACTAGAGGAGGTAATTGGGAAATAATAGACTGAAGAAGCTTTTTTGGTGTGCTCACAAGGAGAACAAAATACAGGAGAATCGTTTCACTGGGAGAGAAGAGATTCTAGTATCATTTGTTTTTATTTAGGGCAGTTTTCTATTTAAGTGCAACATCGTCTGGATTTGACCATTATGGAAAAATATTGTTAATGGAGCCAGTAAATCAATGAAAAAATTACCATGAATGGAAGCTTTCTATGAATATGCCAACTGTTGTGTACCAGCCAGGTTGCTTAGAGGTGGGAAGGCTGGTGTCTGCCATGGGTCTGTGCTAGGGCTGCCCAGCCACATGGAGGGCATACCCACTTTTTGGTAGAAGTACTGGTAGTAAGACAAATATGTACCAACTTGTAACTTGCAGAAAATTTCTACATCTCTGTGTCCTTATTTATAATAATAAGTTATAAATGTATTTAGTAGCGTTGCTTTGCAAACTGAAATAACACAAAGCAGCCAGCACTTGGCAGCAAAGGTTGGGTGTTGCTGTCATATTTTTAGGGTTTTAAAAGTAGTAGCACCTGACATAGCAGGGTGCCTATTTACTGGATGGCATGGCACCATAGTGATCTGCAGTCTCTGTACTGTTTTTTCTTCTTGGGCACACCGGAAGCTCACAGCCACACCTTCCTCTGCAGTTCGTTTAGAACCACATGGCAGAACTGTGACCAGTGGGATGAGGGTAGAAGCGATGTTATGAGCTGGCTCCTGGCTTGCACTTACAAAAATTTTACAAAAATTTCCCAACCTTTCTTTCCTTGCTGCACTGACCTTGAGATCACATATTCTGTGTGCTTTGGCTACAAGATGGACTAGGGCTACCAGACCTGCATTACAATTTATCTGAGGAATAAATAAACCTTTTCATGTTAAGACCCTGAGACTTTGGAGTTTGTTATTGAAGCATTATGTATGCTATACTGACAAACACAAATGCATACTATGCGTTAAGCAGTAAACTAGACACATGAGTAAGTAATATGGCCTCATTTAATCCTCATGAAAACACTGCAAGGCTGCTATTCCCCCTCACCTCTTGGCTTACTGCCTCAATCCTCCCCAGCAAACATGATTTGTGTTGGTACCTACTATACTAGAGCAAGTTGCTGTAGTTGAGAAAGAAAAAGTTTTAAAACTGTTGTATTCTCTCAAATTTCCTTCTTTTTTATTAGTAGAGGACGTGTCTGCCTTCATTTAACCATTATGAAGTTTCGTGTTCTTAATCATGCAACTTCTGTAACAGAATCTCTGTTGATAGTTCATGATTGGTGTATCTTATTTCTAGATCGCTCCTTTATCATTTTGTGTAATTATTCTTTGTTTCCTATTATGTTGCCATATATAATGTTTTGAGTGAAATAACTTGCACCATTAGCTTTCTTTTGTTTATAATTTGATTAAATGCTGTTATTGGATATTTCAGCTTGAAATTTTAGTTAAATGCTGTTATTTGTTAGGTGCCACTATTATGCTAACTGACAATAAAATAGTATTCCCAGTTACTTTCTATGGTTTTCTATATGGCTTGCATAATCTGCTTCTGAGTTCCAAATACAATTTATAGCTTCTAAGCACAAACACATTTTCCTTCCTTGCATTTCCTAGTATTACTCCATGGCTGTGCGTGCTTGATGACAGGTGCACTTTGAAAGACGGCTGACAGAAGGGAGTCCTTACATGGTGCTCTTTGGCTTGGAACCTGGGCAAGTGGAAAGGTGACCTCTGAGAAGCGTGCACTGTTGGCTCCCCTTGTCATGACCAGGAAGCCAATGCTATGCTGGTATTTGCATCATAAACTGCCTGGTTCTTGAAAGAGGTACCCTTTACTGTAGAGTTGTACAGTAGAGGAGAAGCACCGTTGCTCTCTGTGCCCAGCAATGATCCTTTGATCTTTAAGCTAATTTTCAGATGATGCCATTATTAATTGTCCTAATACCTTTCAGAGGAAATCTGAGAAAATGCCTTCTTGTAACTAAACAAAAATCTTTGGAACATAATAATAATATATTACTTAATATTTACCTCATGTCTGGTTTAACCCCACTATGTGTGTGCTTAGTCACTCAGTCTTGTACGACTCTTTGTGACCCCATCGACCATAGTCCCCCAGGCTCCTCTGTCCACGGGGATTCTCGAGGTAAGAATACTGGAGTGGGTTGCCACACCCTCCTCCAGGGGATCTTCCCACCCCAGGGATCGAACCCAGGTCTCCTGCATTGCAGTCGAATTCTTTACCATCTGAGTCACCAGGGAAGCCCTTATTTCCACTACATAGATAATATAATCAAGAAAAAAATAGTATACATCATGTACTATGTACATAAATTCCAGCTCCATGGGAATAGAAAATGGCTTGAAATACTTGATTTTGTTCATGCATGAGTGAGTGTGTCCATAGTCCCCCTATCTTGCATTTCCCTATTATATGTGTTTGTTTGTTCATTGTTTATCATCTAAACACCCTCATCACAAGAACATATACTTCAATACCCACAACTGAGGTTTTCATAGATTCATACGCAATTTAGGTAATACAAAGAGATCTCTTGTGTGCCCAGTTTCCTCTTGCATTTTACAGAACTATAGGCTCGTATCACACTCAAAATACTGACACTGATGCAATCCACCAATTTTATTCAGATTTCCCTGGTTTTACTTGTATGTATGTGTGTGCATATATGTAAAATACATTCAATACAATTTTATCATTTTTGCATTGGCTTGTGTACCTACCACCACAATAGGGATACTAAATGGTTTCAATGCCATAGGGACTCCTATTATAACTACCCGTTTCCCATCTATACTCCTCCCTCTACAACCTGTAATCTATCCTCCATTTTTAAGCTTTTGTTATTTCAAAAATGTTATGTAAATGGAAGCATACAGTATATAACCATAAGTATGAGATGGGCTTTTTCCTTAAAGTGACACTTGCAGAACAGAATTATCCATGTTAAAGTGCATGATCCAGGTGTACTTAGTACTATCATAGTGTGCAACCATCACTTCTACCAGATTCAAAACACCTCCATTCTTCTAAAAGGCAGCCTAAACTTATTAGTCTTATTAAGCAGTGCTAGGGAAATTAACTGTAAGTAGTCTTGTTCAGGCTTCAGAGACAAGAAAGCAGAGCAGGCCTCTGACCTTGCTTCTGATCTGCCTGGACACTGCCCTGACTATGTGCCTGCTCACGAGGGCACAAGTAAGATGAGATAGGAAACTAGTCTTAGAATTCTTGAGTCCCTGGTCTTGGAATTCTTGAGCTCCCAGAGGAGGTCTGGCTAACCACACCTGGGCTTAACAAAATCCTATGGCTCTCAAGACAAAACAAACAGCATTGTAAAAGAGATTAATGTGAAAGCAGAGCTGCAATGGCAACCCACTCCAGTACTCTTGCCTGGAAAATCCCATGGATGGAGAAGCCTGGTAGGCTGCAGTCCATGGGGTCGCTAAGAGTCGGGCACGACTGAGTGACTTCACTTTCACTTTTCATTTTCATGCATTGGAGAAGGAAATGGCAACCCACTCCAGTGTTCTTGCCTGGAGAATCCCAGGGACGGGGGAGCCTGGTGGGCTGCCATCTATGGGGTCACACAGAGTCGGACACAACTGAAGCAACTTAGCAGCAGCAGCAGCAGAGCTTCAGTCTGCTTACAGACTGATGATGATATCAGCTAGTGGGCTGGGATTATAAGTGGGAACCCCTGAAACTTCAATTTAGAAGTCTCACTGAAGGGATGGATGCAGTACCTGGGACCTTTTCCCAATTGGGACTTTAGATTGCTGTTACATGAGAATTCTCAGTGGTGTTTGAGTCTGGATGCTGGTTGACCCCAATCAGGTGATACAAGAAGGCTGACCTCCAAAGAATTGATGCTTTCAAATTTTGGTGCTGGAGAAGACTCTTGAGAATCCCTTGAACTACAAAGAAATCAAAGCAGTCAATCCTAAAGGAAATCAACCCTGAACATTCATTGGGATGATGAAGCTGAAGTTCTAATACTTTGGCCACCTGATGCAAACAGTTGATTCACTGTAAAAGACCCTGATTCTGGGAAAGATTAAAGGCAAAAGAAGAGGGAGGCAGAGGATGAGATGGTTGGATGGCATCACCAATTCAATGGACGTGAACTTGGACAAATTCTAGGAGATAGTGAAGTTCAGAGAAGCCTGGCATGCTGCAGTACGTGGGGTCACAAAGAGTTGAACACAACTTTGTGACTGAATAACAACAATGACTAATGATGTTGAGCATCTTTTCATGTACTTAAGTAAATAAGTAATTAAAGTCGCTCAGTTGTATCTGACTCTGTGACTCCATGGACTATGGCCCCCCAGACTCCTCTGTCCATGGGATTTTCTAGGCAAGAGTACTGGAGTGGGTTGCCATTTCCTTCTCCGGGATCTTCCCAACCCAGGGACCGAACCCAGGTCTCCAGCATTGCAGGCAGACACTTTACCATCTGAGCCACCAGGGAAGCATGGACTTCATGTACTTGTTGGTCATCAAAACGGTTAGTACTGTTTTGGAGTGATAAGATGTCTAATTCAAGTCATTTGTGCATTTCCTAACTGAGTTGTGTCTTTGTTGTTGAGTTCTTTATATCTATTACATACTACATAGTTTCTAGATATATAATTTGAAAATAGGTTCTTCCATTTTTAGTTTGTCTTTTTCCCTTTCTTGACATGGTCTTTTGAAGCATAAAATTTTAAATTTTGATGACATATTTATCGTTCTTTTGTTACTTGTTCTTTCGGTATCATATCTAATAAACCATTGCCAAATCCAGGGTTATAAAGGTGCATCCCTAAAGGTGACTACATTCCTTGGCTGACACCTTCCTACACATTCAAAGCCAGCAGTGTAGCAACTTCTCTCCTCTCTGGCCTCTACTTCTACCCTTACATCTTCTGTCTCTGACTGTGATCACCCTCCCTCTTTACAATGAGAATCCTTGTGATTATATTGGGTTTACCTAGATAATACAAGTTAATCTCTCCATCTCAAGAACCTTAACTTAGTCACATTTAGAGAGTCTCTTTAACTATATAAAGTGACAATTCAAGGGTTCTGGGGATTAAGAGCATCAATGGGAGTCATGATTTGGTGTACCACAACTGGTACCCACATTTTACCATTTCCACTGAAATGTGGAAACTTCACTACCATTTAGATCATGTTACCTATCCACTTTTAAATATCATTGTGTTGGGCATGAGATGCTGTTATTAATATAATTATTATTTCAAACATCAATTATAGTTAATAAAACTCATGAGGAAAATATTTATTAGCTGTAACCATGTTTCTTCTCCTTTCATTGTTCTCCTTTCCTGAGACTACAACATTCCTTCTTGTTTACTTTCCCTTTGAAGAGATTTCTTTAGCCAAATCTTTAAGGACGTTTGCTAATGATAAACTTTAAAAATTTTCCTTTGTCTGATAATGATTTTATTTCCCCTTCATTTCTGAATGGATAGTTTCAACAGATGTTGCATTTGCAGTTTGCAATTCTTTTTCTTCAGTACTTCAGAAGTATTGTGCCACTTCTTTCTAACTTCCATGATTTCAAATGAAAAATTTGCTGTCATTCAAATGAGTGTTCTCTAATGGGTAATGTGTTCTTTTCCCTCTGACTGTTTCCAAGGTATTTTTTCTTCATTTTTACTTAAAAAATTTTAATTATGATGTGTCTTGGCATGGATTTATCCTTTTTGAGGTTTACTTAGCATCTTGTTTCTATAAATTTGTGTCTTTCACCAAATTTGGAAAGTTTTCAGCCATGATTTTGTCAAAGACTTTTTCAGCCCCTCTCTCCTCTTCACCTAGGTGGTGGTCACTCTGTTTAGGTTTAATATGCTGGTTTGGGCTTCCTTTTGTGGGCTGTGGTTCAAAAGGCAGACTTATCAATCAAATGCTTTATAGTGCTATTTTGGTCTGCAGAGAGTATCTAGTGCCGCTGGGGTTATCACTGGTCCTTGCTGTTGATGCCTTTAGGGGGCAGAAGGAGAGTCCCCAGGTGGGATTACCAGGTTGCTGTAAGTGGGGGGCAGGGAGATGGGGATATGATGGGATTCCTTTTATCAGTGCCCACTCACCCTTCACTTCCTCACCCACTTCCCATTCCTGGGTGTCTATGAGTAGGAGAGGAAAGTTTTGGACTCATGGGGACAAAGATTCTTCCTAGATCAATCTGCTGACTCTTATATCTCTTTGTAGAAAAGAGGAATCTCAGGCCTGGGAAGAAAGAGAATGCCTCCCCTGGCCCCTTGCCAGTTGCGTTGGGCTTCACTTATGTTGTCAGAGGGGATCTTGTTGGATCAGGGGGAAGAATGAACCTACCTGGGTTGCCTTCTACAGTGAAGTTAGGGGGCTGGGAAATGCCTGGTCTGGGCAGCCTTCCTATGTTGGGTGTGGGCAAGCAAGATGCCCTGCCTCTGTATTGTTACTCAAGTCTTAAAGTCCCAAAACAATTCATCTTTTTTCTGTTACCACTTTTCAGAGTTCTTCTCTGGTTGTTTCTTGCTCCATTTCCAGGGTTACACTTAGCATGGAGGAGACAGGGAAAATAGACTTACACCATCATGTCTGGGTGGAACTTCACCATTTAAAAAATTTTATTTTTAATAAGTTTTATTGGAGTTTACTGCTACTGCTAAGTCACTTCAGTCGTGTTCGACTCTGTGCGACCCCATAGACGGCAGCCCACCAGGCTGCCCCGTCCCTGGGACTCTCTAGGCAAGAACACTGGAGTGGGTTGCCATTTCCTTCTCCAATGCATGAAAGTGAAAAGTGAAAGGGAAGTCGCTCAGTCATGTCCGACTCTTAGCGATCCCATGGGCTGCAGCCTACCAGGCTCCCCCATCCATGGGATTTTCCACGCAAGAGTACTGGAGTGGGGTGCCATTGCCTTCTCCGTTATTGGAGTTTAGTTGCTTTTAAATGTTATATCAGTACGGCAAATTAATCAGCTATACATATACATATACATATATCCCCTCTTTTTTGGATTTTCTTCCCATTTAAGTCACCCAGAGCACTGAGTAGAGTTCCCTGTGCTATAATACAGTAGGTTCTCATTAGTCATCTCCTTTATACATAGTATCAATAGGGTATATACGTCAGCCTCAATCTCCCAATTCATCCCATCCCCTTCTTTCCCACTTGGTATCCTTATGTTTATTCTATGTCTCTGTCTCTATTTATGCTCTGTAGATAAGATTGTACCCTTTTTTTTTCAGATTCCACATATATGCATTAATATATGGTATTTATTTTCCTCTTTCTGACTTACTTCTTTATGTATGACAGTTACTAGGTCCATCCACATCTCTACAAATGACCCAATTTTGTTCCTTTTTATTCCGTCATTTTTCTTTGATGATTTCCTCATCTTCATTGACTTTGATCTCTCCTATTGGGATTCCCACTGAATGAACTTTGGATTCTTGTTTCTTCCTTCACTTTAAAAAACCTTACTTTTTTATTTTCCATCTATTTCTGCTATGTAGTATTTCCTTATCTCTTCACCACTATTTTGGTTTTCATTCATATTAATTCTTTTTTTTCTGCTTGATGTATAATTTTTATTTCAATTTTCAGAATACAAATTTTCAATTGTTCTTTTCCCCTCTGTTTGCTCTTTTTAAATATTTTCTCAGATGACTCTAAGTATTCAGGTAAGATGTACAGTTTTCAAAATTGCTTTCTTTTCCTTGCTTTCTTTAATTAGTTGTTTTGGTTCATTTTGGCTTTCTTTCATGCTGTTGATTTTCCTTTAAGTTCTTAAAAGCCTGGCAGACTTTTCATGTTTATGAGTGAAAGACAAAGCTCTTTGGTACATATGGCACAAAAGAGACCTTTTGCCACTGTGTGCCAGGCCTTGGGGGGAGTTCTGGTGTTGAGCTTGGGCAGACAAGCAGGCTCACGGTTCCTGTCCCTGTGTAAATTCCCACCACTGTGTTAGGCAAGGTGTTTGACCTTTATATTAGGCAAAGTTGTTCTTGACCCTCGTCATAGCACTTTACTGTGTTTTACTCTGTCTCTATTTCTGTTTGTTGGTCTACTGAGGTGGTTGGGGTATGTCCCGTCTCTCTTCTCTACTTCCTCCAGCACCCACATTGTGGCCTCAGGGCCAGCCAGGTACAGATGCTGCAGCCAACATCTTTGTGACTCAGGAAGGCCTAAGGATAACTGGCCTGGATAACACATCAGTGGGTGCTAGTTAGGGGTGGGGAGGCTGGGGGTTGTATAAGTGGATCCATTGAGTGTGCAAAGAGATGCTTAGAACTTTTACTGACATGAATTTTATCTCAAATATGAAAGACAGTAAGACATTAATTTAAACATATGGATTGTCATTCCTGGGTAAGTCTAAGAGTTCCTTAATCCACTTATTTGCTTATTTGATTGTCTTGTGATGAGTTGCAGTTTATATCCTTTTGGTTAAGGAGATTCATGGATAATATATTCCATTAAAAAAATCTAACCCTTTCAAAATAGTCAAGTGATTAAAAATTCTGGCATAGGAAAGAGAATTTTAAAGTGCCAGCACTAGTAAACAACTGGAAAATAGCAAAGATGATACATCTAACTTTTATACATTTATTGATACTATGTGATGAAAATAATTATGATTTTATAAGATGTGTAAAAAAAAATTGTCCCTAGAGTTCAAACTATCATGAAGACTGCTTGGAAGAAGAAGTCTCACTCATGAGAATTAATAATTAATTCACCTAAATATAAATTGTGTTGAGATATTTACTAATGAGTACATATATGTAGTTTATGAATAAAAAATAGGTAAACAACTGTGGATGTATGCTTAATTTTTTCAAGTGTAGAGTATGTGACTCAAAACAATTTGGAAATCACTGCTATAGATAGTCCTCTAACGAATGATTCTGATTATCACTCCACAGCCAAATCAAGCTGGGAGACCCTGTGGGGCTCCCCTGGGAAGTACTGTACTTACCGCTGCTAGAGCTTTCTCCCTCATGGTTTTGAGTTGCAACAATCCAGTCACATCTCTAGCCTATTGTCCATACATTTTTTATCATTTCTGTTACACTGATGACACTCTTCCACATATTCAAGGCTGTGGCAGATTCATACAGTTTTTTTTTTTTTGCCGGAAGTCTTTGACTGGTCTATGGAATCCTGCAGGTGGTGGGGACAATGCATATGCATTGCCCACGACCCCAGATCTAAAGCCAAAATGTTGCTATTGAACTCAGAGAACAAGAAATTCCCCACTGAATGTTTCCTCTGTAAAGAATTCCTCTTATTTTATGTTGGTCTTTATTAAAAACAAAAGTCAACAAAGGAACAAAAGCAACTCGACTCAGGAATCAGGGGACTAAGCATGCAAGGTTAGAATTTGTTATCCCGTAGAGGACTCCTGGGGGCCAACGTGGCTTTGGCATGTTATCCACAGGGAAGATGAGAAGGGTAGGGAGAAGGGCAGGGTGTTATTACCATTGGGTGGTGTCATTTAAAGGGAAATAAAAAGGAGAATTTCTTTCCACCTGGGCTTCCCTTGTGGCTCAGCTGGTAAAGAATCTGCCTGCAGTGTGGGAGACCTGGGTTCAACCCCTGTGCTGGGAAGATCCCCTGGAGATGGGAAAGGCTACCCACTCAAGTATTCTGGCCTGGAGAATTGTATAGAACTGTATAGTCCATGAGGTCACAAAGAGTCAGACACGACTGAGTCACTTTCACTTTCACTTTCTTTCTTTCTTTCCCACTAGACACATCTCTCTACCAGCATAGAGAGAACTAATTCTGAGCTAACATCAGAGTCAGAACCAAGTATTTCCCACTCAAATTCCTCCCAGATGGCTCAGTGATAAAGAATCCGCCTGCCAATGAAGAAGACATGGGTTTGATCCCAGAGTTGGGAAGATCCCTTGGAGAAGGAAATGGCGACCCACTCCCGTTTTCTTGCCTGGAGAATCCTATGGACCGAGGAGCCTGGCGGGATACAGCCCCTAAGGTTGCAAAGAATCAGACACGACTTAGTGATTAAGCACACATGTATGCATTCCTTACTCACCCCTACCCCAAATGCAGTGTGCCACCTCCTGGAGCCCTTCCCTGCCTAGGTCCTTGGAGGCTCCTGAGTTTGCATTTAATGTGGGAAGCTGTTTCTTTACAACAAGGCCCTCCTACTGCTTAACTTCATGTTGCACACACTTCCTCCCAAATATGTCATGTTGCACTTTCAACACAAAAATGAATTTAAATTAATTGGGTTTGAGACTCCTTTTTGGAGTATTTCATGAGTCCCTTTGAAATAGCAGAAGTGAGTGTCACAAACACATTTTGGAAAGCAGATATTGGGTACAAAGAGTATCTTCTGGAGGAAGATACAGTTGTCAAAAAGGTATTTTTCCCCCTGCAATGACAGGTGGCTCTGACAGCTCTGGTTTGTCAGCAGGCAGACACATGAAGATGAGGGGATCAGAAATGAAAGATGCCAGGGAAAATAATTCCTTCCATGGCTGTGAAGTGATCATGACATTGCCGCATCATAACACAGAGCTGAAGACAGAGTCAAATTGAAATCTCAACCTACAGAAAAAAAAATGTTCCCTGATAACGTCCTCTGTCCAGCCCTTTCTATATTTTCTGCTGTTCCCTAAGGGTAAACCTAAGGGAAGGGCAGGACTGAGACAACCTGCCCATGTCCGTGGATTTCTGAGGCTGGAGGCAGATGGGGTGTGTATGTCAGGCTTGTGTCCTAGAGAGAATGGTGCTAGGGAGGCTGGGTGCAGGAAGCCTCTGGGAGGATGAGATAGGTTATAGTCTCTGGGGTCTAGCACCAGGGGGAGGCTTGGACACCTTGATATGATGGTCCATTTCCCATCTAAGGCCCTTTCCCATCTTCTAAGGGTTGAAGATCATGGAAAGAGTGTTTGAGGTCTTAGAGAAATACTGTCTTCTCAAGACTTCCGGAAATAGCTGATGACTACTATAGTTACCCAAATGAATAGAGACTGATGGCTGTAGCTGAGAACATAGCCAGCCACAAAGCCCTGAATAAGTTAACCTAGATACTGGAATGCATCTTCCACCAACCAGCTGCAATGATGAAAAAATAACTTCCTGCTGGGTCTGAGTTGAGTTAGCTGCAACCAAGATCCAGAGAGGGATTTGGGAGGAATTAAGCTCAGAATGTGGGTGAACACAGGGGACAAGGGCTCACCTATAGCTAGATGGGCTACCAGATAGGTCCCAAAAGCTTGCTCCCTTAGGAGATCTGCCATGTCTCTGCTTCCCAAGGTTTTTTGAACATTTGAGAAAATAACTGGCTGTAAATCAACAGCCTGTACCATTTCATGTAACAATGAGTTTCTTATACTTTCTATCTATAGTGGATAAACATTGCTCTTAAAAAAAAAAAAAAAAAAAAACTTTCAAATTTAAGGCTTCCTATTCTACTGCTGTGGACCTTAGGGACAATGTTTATATTCATCTTAGCACTGCATATTTTTGGAAAACCTGGCAAGTCTGCATGCTTGCTTCTCATTGGTAACTGTGGGCTACCAGTTCTAGTCTTAGGTATCAAGCCATCATTTTATCTGTCAGTTGAAAAAATACAATCTTCTCCAAATCTCTACTTAAAGGCATACACATTCAAGGACAAAGAGATTGTAAAAGGAGTAATACCAACAGCATTTTTGGAAGCTGGATTGCAGGGGTACAATTCACATTTGACATAGCATAAAGAAAGTGGAATTTAAAGGCCACAATGAGCAGAGCTGTAAAGCACACCAGTTTTCAATTCTCAAAAGGCTCAGGACTTGCTGGTCCTGGTACATCTGGGAGTGGGAATGAAAATGACACAGGATAAAAGTTGTTCTAGATCTTTCTGATTCCAGGAAGGTGGGAAACTGCCCCTTCTCCACCATTCCAAAATACTGAAAGCTTATTTTGCAAAGAGAGGAAAAGAGAAGATTTCTGCTTTCAGGGCATCAGGCCTGAGTGAGGGCAAGGTTGTCATAAGAGAAAGAGACAAGAGGGCTTACATGCAAGCTTGTGTACTGAATGTTGAGACTGCCAGCCCCCTTTCACCCTCTGCCAAGACTCTTGCAGCACAACTTGACCTTCCAAGGACATCAGAAGAATCTTCTCGGAGGACTCCGACCAGCCTAGGAGGACAGACCTAAACCCAGTGGAATTGAAGCTTCCCAAAGAAAAGTTCAACCAGTACATGTGCCCGTATGTGGCATCCATAATAGAAATGACCCAGTCATTTACACAGAGTTCCCAATCAGACTTCCAGTTTCCTAATCATAAACATAGGTGGATAATTAAGGATCACCAGAAAACTGAAGAGGTCCTCTAATTTGAAACATAGAGCTCAAAACAAGTAGCAGAAACAGCAACTTGGATGAAATGCAAGAATCAAAAATGTTTTAAAAATCTATCATTAATACCATCTGACAGCTGGTAAAGATTATCCTCATGAAACAAAAGAGGAGGCTGTAAACATTAATATTCAGGGAGAAAAAAATGTAATCTTGAACATCTAAAATATGGTGACAAAATATAAAAAGCCCAAAAGAAGGATCAGAAGATGAAGTTAAATATATCTCTCAGAAAGTAGATGAAAACAGAAACAAAAATGATGTAGTCGAGGAGAAATAATGGAACGTTTTAGGAACGTTAGACATCCAGAATCTAGGAATAGGAAGTCCCCAAAGAGAGAACAGAGAAAGTGAAAGGGAGGCATTCATCAATGAAGAAATTAAGGAAATTTCCTTGAATTGAAGGGCCTGTGTTTCTAGATTAAAAAGAACAACTGAGTGATCTACAAAAACTAGACCAACATCATCATCACCATTGTCATCTATAAAAATGAACAAATACATATAATTATTTACAACACTGGACAATAGACAGAGTAGAAAGATAATCCCTGACAGAAGGGAAAACTCAGCAAGAGCTGAACTCAAGTTCATCAGCTTTCTGTCTGGGGACACTTCCCCTACGGTAGTGCAGAGAGGTGGAAGGACCTTTATCTATCATTGAACTGAGGCAGATATGGAAGTTTGAAACTGCTGACAAGTCTTGGAGGGATGGCTATCAACACACAGAGTAAGGACTTGAAATGCCCAGCTGGGAGCAGATTGCTCAAGACACAAGCTGTACAGAGGTACCTGAAGCCCCACAATGTTGGGAGACATTCAAATTTGGAACTAGTCAGGATGAAGAGCCCTTATTATACTACTGACATATTCCAGAGACCCCCCCAAAAACCACAAATTAGCTATTATATCACACACATTTAAAAAGAAAAAAATAGACATTAATAAAAACAAAAAAATCCTCAAGAAAATATTAACAAATTAGATCCAGTACTGTATAAAAACAGTCATACACTTTAGCCAAGTGATGTTTATCCCAGGAATGTAAATTGGCTTAGTATTTCAAAAGTAATTTGTCATGTCAACAAAATAAAAGGAAAATGTGATTATTTCAATAGATATAGAAAGAAATATTTGACAAAATTCAACAACTATTCATGATAAAAATTCTCGGAAACTAGGTAAAGAAGAAAATTGTCCCATTCTGATGAAGAGCATCTACAGAAAATATCCTAGAGCTAAAGATTGTATTTGATGATAAAATATTCAGTATTTTCCAGCATTGGTATCAAGATAAATACAGTCTCTCATCACTTCTATTCAACATTCTATTGAAGGTTCTAACCATTGTAACAAGGCAAGATATAGACATAAAGTAGCAAAGATGTGAACAAAGAAGTAAATCTGTCTTTTCCACAGACAATGTTATAGTTCACATAGAAAACCTTAAGGAATTCACACACCAAGAAAACTTATAGAATCTAGTCCATGAAATTGGCAAAGGGGCAAAATATAAAGCCAATACAGAATGCAAGTGAACATCTATATAATAGCAGTGAACAGTAGGAAAGTGAAATCACAGCATAGTATATACACTATAATGCAAACTTTAAGCTAAGATTGATAGATAAACGCCAGATAAATAATAAATAGATACGTAGGTAATAGACAGTAGGTTGCTTACATAGATAAAAGGTATTACAGGATAGGGGAAAATAGATCAGAGGAATAAATATCTTTTCCCTGTGAACAGAACCATATCTGTTCCATCCTGGTTTTTGTCATCATAATAGATAGCATCTCTATCCAGCCAGTTGCTCAAGTCAGATACCTAGAAGTCATTCCTGATCATAGCTCTCTCTCAAGTACCACATCCAAACAGTCACCAAGCTCTGGAAATTCTTCCTTCAAAGACAACTTTAATCTGTCCACTTTTCTCTGTCTGAGTTACAATCACCACAGTCCAAGCCATCATCATTTCTCACGGGGACTTCCTCATAAATCGTTTCCCCAAATTCAACACATTTTCCAAAGGGCCATCATAGTGATCTTTTTAAAAAGTACACTGATGGTGCCCCTCACTCTGCTTAACGTGCTCCAAAGTCTTCCAGTGGGCTCCAAAGACCTCCAAACTACCAGAGATATAACCTGAGGCACAGAGAAAGGCACCCTTCTGCTCCAACATTCTGTCAGTGCCTCCCATTGGCTGCCAGAGGCAGGCCAACATTCAAGGTGGAAAACACCTCTTGCAGGTGTCAGCCTCCCTCTGTCCCCGCGTCCATGACTCAGAGTATCAGAATGAATTTGCAAGTACCCAGACCCAAGATTGACTTCAGTTAGAGAGGTCAGGGGAGTTCTCCCAGGAGGTGACTTCACACTGAGCCCTGAAGGATGAGAAAGAGCAGCTATGTGAAGAATGGTGGGGGGGCAGGGGCACAGGCTCAGGGAAGTGAGAATGGCAGGGGCAAATACGCAAGAGGCAGGAACAAAGGAACTGTGTTGTGTTTGGAAAACTGAAATAAAGGCACTGTGTGTGGGATGCGGTGAATAAGAGGTAGAAAACTTGAATGAGGCTAGAGAGAGCAGTATGGGACCCATGAGGCAGAGCCTCACAGACTATGGTCTAGTGTCTGCACTTGACTTTGAGGGGCACACTCAGATGAACACCAGCAGAGCATAAAAAGTTTCTTTCTGGCTGCTGTATGGAAACGTATTGGATTGGGTCACTAAGGAAGTAGGAGAACCAGGGGAAGTTGTCATATCCATGCCAGGAGCTGGCTGTGGGGAAGGAGGGACTCTGCAAAGTTCAAGTACATTTCCTTTCCCCTTGTCCTAGTGAGAATGAGAGGGGCCCGACACTCCTGGGCATCTTCTTAGTCTAAGACAACTTCTCTCCAGTCCATGCTACTTGATTACTGAGGCTCTTTTCTCCTCTTCCTGAGAGCTCTTAGGCTGGAGTTGGGGTAGCTTGTGGCCCTAAAGCCATTATGATTCCTCCTTCCTTGGAGCTTCCAGATGCCCTCTTCTTTGAGAAACTGGGATAAAATTCACCTGGAGCCAGAGGCCACTCACAGATTGTACACAGTCAGTAGGGTTGGGGGAGGGAAGCAGAGAGACAGCTGTGTCTCCAGTAATTTGGATGACTTTTGAAAGAATGAGAAGACTGGATTTTGATTCATGCCTTTCCTTCAATTCCTCCCTAAACTGCCTGTTTCCCAGCCCATTTCCTCTTCTCTCTGAGGAACTGGTGGAGGTAATGGCGCCTTCCAGCCCTCTTCCGTGTATGTGAACTCACACACCAAGGGCAAAGCCTTGTCTGCCCTTGATGTCCCTTCTGCCTGATCTGTCTGCGGGTGGAGCACTCTCATGATCACCCAGCTCTGTCCAGGAAGCTTGTCATCCGCTCAGCCCTCAGAACTCCCAAGAGAACACAGACAATCCACTCATCAGGCCCAAGGACCCATATCTTGAGCCCAGTCCTACATCTGCTCTGTTTCCAGCTCCAGGCTTTCACTAGGTTTTAAGAGAAGTGACTTCCAAAGTCAAGAGGATGCTCCAAGCGCATCACAGAGGGCTTGGGACAGAGCTGGGCTATTATAGCTGAGGAATCAAGCCAGTCTAGAGCTTACAGAGGGCTTAAGGCCAATAAATCTTCAACTCATTCTCATAATCTGTTTACATACCAAGAATTTACTGGGCTTCTTTTTGTACCCATCTCTGCTCCAAGTACTACAGAGAATAGAACTCAATCTCCCCTTTACACTTATCTGAGCGAATTAAGGACCCCATCCAAGGGCAAACAGCAGGGTCTTTCCTGATTAGAAAGCCGTCTTGTACCCTTTATGCCCCAGTGAAATCTTACCTCCTGGTGGCTCTCTCAGCAGGAAGGATTCTGAGGAGCCCCAAGGGATGGCCAAGGTTGTCTTTGGAGGGTGAATGAAGAGGCAAATCTTAGTCAAAAATTAGGCTTCTATCCTAAACTGATAGAATCTCCCCATAGGAGTCTCCTCACAGCATTCCCAGGAACTGACTGGCTGTGCACCCTGAGCTCTCCCTCCTGCAACATCAGGCTTGCTGTCTGCCAGGGTTGCTCACTCTGTGCTTGGACAGTTCTCTTCTTACATGGAGTGCAGACGTGCCTCCTTGTATGGTGATTGTTCTGTCTTTCCAACTGACTCAGAACACACCATTTTATCTTCTGCAGGTAGTCTTGAAGAAAAGACTGCTCTCAGGTGTCTTCTGGATGTTTCCTGGGCTTACGTACCCATTTCTTCCAATTCTCCATCCTAGGGTTTGGTTTTGCTTTCCCTCAGCATCCCAGGGCTTCCTGTGGCCATGCTCCCTATGATGGAGTCAGAGCCCAGAAGCAACCCCAGCACCCTAGGCTAGGGAAAAGTTCTCAACTGAGTTCACTGGGGTCATCAACCTCTACCTTCCCACCTAAGGCAAACAACTCTACCGCCTGTGTTTTCAACTCTGTATCTAACCTTCCTGATCCACCAAGGGAGAGGTAAAGGGCACTAACCTCATAAGGTCACTTTAGAATTAAAACAGGCAATCCATATTAAAGCACTGAACACACTGACTAAACATGATTAACTTAGTTTGGATTACTTCTGGAACCTGAGACAAAGATTTGCAGGCAGAGAATTTATTTTGGGAAGAAATGGCAGGGAATAGGACTGGGTGGCTGGGAGGTCCACATACAGACCTGGGCAGAAAGAAGCAAGAAGGAGGGAGGGCCAAAATTCATGTCCTTGAGTAGGTCACCACCATTGCCAAGTGGGTCTCAATCCTGCCAGGGTCCTCTGCAAAGCAGTGTCTCTTGGGATTTTCCATCGGAGGGATAGGAGAGAAGAGAATTTTTAAATTTTATATATATATATTTTTTAATTGAATATGGTTGATTTACAGTGTTATGTTAATTTCTGCTATACAGAAAACTGACTCTTTTACACACATATATACATTTCTTCTTATATGCTTTTCCACTTATCCCAGAATATTGAGTATAGTCTCCTATACTATACAGTAGAACCCTGTTGTTTATCCTTTCTACAGGTAATAGCTTGCATCTACTAACCCCAAACTCCCAGTCCATCCCCTCCATTCCCCCTTACCCTTGGGAAACACAAGACTCTTCTCTATGCCTGTGAGTCTATTTCTGTTTCATACCCTGGGTACATTTGTGGCACATTTTAGATTTCACATACAAGTGATATTATATGGTATTTGTCTTTCTGGAAGAGAGAAGAATTTATTGTTGCCCATCAGCCAAAAACAGCCTTCTTGTTGTTGACTTCCTTGTGCTTTCTCACCGCATATGAAAGTGTCAGCAGGTTCCCAAAATGTGCCACACTGAAGAATCCAAGAATCCCTCAAAAGCAACAGGAACAAGGTGCATTGGCAGCAAGGGGCCATCAGGTCACATCTGCATAGATGTGGTTGCAGCAAGTGTCCAATACACAGTGCTCCATAAGCCTTTGTTATTTTATTCTTCTTGTCCTCATCACCATTCCTGCAAGTCCAAAGTCACACGTACCCTTTGTCAGCCACATGCTGGTCCTGGTCATCATCTTGGCACAGAACCAGTTTTCCCAAGAACCTCAGAGCTGTTGTGGTGACCTGCACTGTCTATCAACACCAACTGCAGACAAATTGCACACACAGCAAAGCATCCTGCGCCCCTCTCCTGTAGGCTATCTTCATGACCCCTAGGTATCGGGTGCTTACTCAATCTGAGTTTCCTAATCTACAAAATGGCTGTTGGGTGTGAGGAGAGTGGCATCACAGAGCCTTTTTTCAGGTTGGAGGAAAGGGCTTTTCCAAGGCACCTGCAGGGAGGAACTATGGAATGGTCTGCCCCAAAAGCAGATGGGGCGATGATCCTCATTTCCCAGCAGCCTCCAGAGGATACAGATATGGCCCCTGATAGTCTTTGTGGAACATAGGGAGGGTGAGGAAGAGGCCTGAGTTCTATTGCTGCAAATGTGGGCCTCAAGGGAACATGTGCAACTGGGGACACAGACAACCATGGTGCCCCAGAAGCAGGTCATCACACCCTCCACTGGACAGGTAAGAACTCTGAGGTGAGGGAGAGGATGCACTGGGCCCCTTCCTCCCTACTCCAAGTCTTTCCAGGCCTACAATGAGTAAGGGGAAGTCAAAACTTACAATCTGGACTGGAGGTGACCAGACAGTCCCAACTTGTCCAAGATATACCTGAAAGAAGAGAAGTAGAGATTGGACACAGTATAACTGGAGGCAGAAATTGGAGGACAATCTCTTCAGGAATGTGCCCTGCAGAGTGCAAATGGATCAATGAGATGGTTACATGTGTAGAGCTGGGTACCAGAGTGAACCACTGTGGGGCCAGTTCACAGCATGCCTGCATCTCTCACTCACTGTCCCAGAGTGGTCCATGGCATGGAGAGGTCCAGGGCTGCCTTCCTGCCCAAATCAGAACGTCATGCTTGATTGTGTTCATTTTTTTCCTGGAAATGATGCTGAATAAGAATCAGACAGAGCCGCTGTCTCCTACTTTTCTGTAATTTCACCCAGGAAGGCGACTGGCCAGAACTGGGTAATTACCCCTGGCCTTCCCATCTGTGCTGGAGATGAAGCCTGGCATTCAGCCATGGGTGTTCCGATCTGTGCTCCAGGCAAAGGAGCTCCTGACAAGCACACTGACACTTGCATTGCTCTCCTGCCAGCACGAAGCACAACTTTAATTAAACAAGGTTGCTTAAAAGTGTGACAGAAGAGCTGGGGCTCAGACAGCCCTTTCTCTCCTATGACATCACCCTGCTTGTGGTCCTTCTTTCTCCTCGCCTCCAAACTAATCTTCCCTTGGCATCTGCCATTCTCTGCCTTTAGACCATTGAGATTTCAACTTCTCCTCTCAAAGCCCTTTGCAGAAATAAACTCTGAAGCCAAATCTGGTAAGGAGTGGAGGCAGAAAAATCTTCCTCTCTGGGCTGCCGTTTTAGGAAGAGGGAAGTCTTTTTGTACCCTCTGCTATTTATCCCTTACCCTGGTCTGGGTGTGCATAGTAAGAGTAAGAAATGTGACCATCCGATTGAGTTTGCATGGTATCTAGGAAGTACATGATTTGCTCAAAATCTACGGACATTGGTACAGCCTATGGGGAAACTCTTCAGGCCTCCCATCAATCATGTCTCCATTATGTCCACAGACCTGAACAGTCCCTCCAGGACAGTTGAGGGGAAACCTTGTTTCTGCAGGACCTCGGGAACCTCAGTCTCAAGCTGATTCCTCAGCACAATACAGGAACAGGAAGGGACAGAGGGCTGGGGAGAGGGCAGGGTCACATTTCCGTAGAAGTCTGGCCAAGTTTCAGTTGGCTGACCTCCCAGGCATCACGGCCGGGCACGCCTTCTGCATCGCTATTCACTGCCCACTAGAATTAAGGTCAGGGCTCCTCTGATTTTTGTATTTAGTTGCTTTAAAAAAAAGGGGGGGTCTACTTTTGCTTGGAGGTGGAGATGTCTTTTTTCCCTTTAAGTAGGATACTGTAATTCTGCTCTGAATTCTTGAAGTTGATCTTTGGTAAGCTGCCATATTTAAAGGAAGGAGAAAGAAAAAACAAATAAATAATCTTACCATGCTGGATAACTAGGTGTCAGAGATGGATAGAGGGAGATAAGGGCTTCTTCCTGGTGACTTATTCTTGGTGTGCAACTTATCAGGACAGGGAGGATAGCCTTGGAGTGAATGTTTAACTAGGGGAAGCAGTGAACGATGGGCAGACTCATTACATCTGCCTTCTGCAGTGTGATCCTCAGGAAGGGGGAAAACAGTGCCCTTGTCCACCCCTCTTGTTAACATTTTTTAATTTTTCAATGCATTAACATTCTTTTTAAATAAGTGACAAGTTCTGAAGGGTTTTTTTTTTTTAATAACTCTGAATTGACTAAAAGTTGTATTGAGAACGTCATTTTTTTTTTTTTTTCTGGAAATTTTCCCCAGCCTTTGAAGTACTCCCAACTATATTCTCCCTTCAGAGAGAAAATGGTTGTTTTCAAAGTTGCCTTTTAAGCAGCAACGCTGTTTTTTCTCTGCTGAGAGCTGCTCTTGTGCACTTCAAAAGCAGAGCATGTCAGCCTTCTCCACCCTGTCTTTCCCCTTTGAAGTAAGTGTGGGGGCAGCTGCTGTCTCTTAATCATACTCTCTGGCATTTCCATGGCACTTTACAGTTTTCAAAGCTCCTTCACAGTCATTTCCTTATTTGATCCTCACGACAACCCGTGAGGTAGGCAGAGCAGGTATCTTTATCCCCATTTTACAGATGAGAAACCTAGGGCTCAGAGAGATGATTTGTCCCAAGGTGACATAACTTCCGAACTAGAGGAGACTGGACCAGTGTCAAGCCTTTGATGGCTATATCAGGGCGTTCCCCACCAGACTGCACTGCCTTTCCCTGTTGGCACTTGAGGGACCAGGGATTGAGAAGCTGGGGTAACTAAGATATTTGAGGTCAACTCTGTCCAATGTAGGGGATGTGTGTGCTCCCTGAGGCTTTCTGTGCTCAGTTCTGGAGACCATGTCAGGAATAGAGCCCCAGGAAGACTTTCCTGGCTACAATGGAGCAAAATTAGGTCAGAAATAAAGCTGAACATTGGCAGATTTCATCCCCAGCTCCCATGCTCCATAAATTCCCACAGCTGTGGCTACTTCTTCCCCCACCTCTGGACTCAGCCCAGGCCTGGCCCTGGGAGCAGGAACATCAGATGCTCTGGCTCAGAACCTGCTGGTCCAACTAGTCCATGGTGACATTGTCTTTCAATGACTGAATTTCAGCTCATTTTGAATCCACTCCAGTACATTATTCATTTTTGTCCACAGCTTAACTCCTATGTCTAGGGTAAAATTCAATGCAGAAATCAAGCTTCCATGGAAAGGAGTCATCTCTTTTATCTGTATATCCATGAACTGAAACTTAGGCACCCCACTCTGGTACTCTTGCCTGGAGGATCCCATGGATGGAGGAGCCTGGAAGGCTGCAGTCCATGGGGTCGCTGAGGGTCAGACACGACTGAGCGACTTCACTTTCACTTTTCACTTTCACGCATTGGAGAAGGAAATGGCAACCCACTCCAGTGTTCTTGCCTGGAGAATCCCAGGGATGGGGGAGCCTGGTGGGCTGCCATCTATGGGGTCGCACAGAGTCGGACACGACTGAAGTGACTTAGCATAGCATAGCATATGTCTTTTTAAATTAATTAATTATTGGCTGCATCAGGTCTTAGGGCAGGCGGGATCTTGCTTGAAGCATGCAGGAGCTTCCACTGTGGCACGTGGGCTCTCTAGTTGAGGCATGGAGGCTCAGTAGCTGTGGCACACCAGCTTAGTTGCCGCACAGCATGTGGGATTTTAGATTACCCACCAGTGATTGAACTCACACCTCCTGTTTTGGAAGGCAGGTGCTTAACCACTGGACCAGGAGGGAAGTCCAAGAAGTTTCTTTCAATTTAGACGCATTATACTCAAGACTCTTCATTTGGTTATTTCATTGACTGGTTTCTCCAACAAGCACCATATATGCAGTACTTCCCCTGAGATGTGGCAGAGAAATAAGTGAGTTCAATGCAAAAAGAAGCAAGGATGTTTTGGGGTGGGAGTGCCAGGATGGACATGAGCCCGGCTGCTGTGGTCATCTCAGGCCAGAACTAGGAGTCAGAGAAGACTTCTCGGTGAAGGGAAGGCCTGATCTGGCTCCTGACATGTGAACAGATGACATGTGAGCCAGGCAAAGAGGGGCAAAGTGGGGAGACAGTCAGAGAGGACATCCCTGAAGGAAGAAGCAGCACAGAGAAATGCCAGGAGGTGAGGGGAGGGTGCACTGGGGGCTAAAAGTAGCTCAGTGTGATGAGAGCATAGAGTTTGGAGAAAAAGAGAGAGGTGTTACGTGAGTCCAGAGTGTGAGGGCTTAGTCATAAAGGAACACATTAAGAATCTTGGGCTTTATCCCAAAGTCAGTGTGTAGTTTTAATAAGGGTTTTTAAGCATGATAATGTCATGCTCAGATTTGCATTTTAGAAAGATCATTCTCGTTGCAGCTTTGAGAACCCAGCACAGATATACAGAGACCCAACCCTTCCCACAGGCCTGCTCAAGACACAGGCGATTTGAAAGAGACAGTCAGAACAGCATGCTAGTTCCTCATTTTCCTGGATCCCCTAAGCTCTGTACTTTTATCTAACAAGGTCACAAAAAAACAAAAGGCTTGGCCTGGGCCATTTTACTTCCCCCACAGACATGACATTGCAGACCTGGAATTTAATGATGTTTCCTTTATGCAAGAACCATTCATCAGGAAAAATGCTCTGCGTTTTTGTCAAACTGAAGTTAAAGATGTTATCCATCAATGTCTTTGATTTGAGGAGCCTTTTATTTTATATATTTTTAAAATGTTTATGTTTATTGTCATTGTCTAAGATATTCTAGCTGCTTTTTAAAAATTTTTATTGGAGTACGACTGCTTTACAATATTGTGCTAGTTTCTGCTGTACAGCAAAGTGAATCAGCTATACATGCAGCCCTCTTTTTTAGATTTCCTTCCCGTTTAGGTCGCCACGGAGCGTTGAGTAAAGTTGCCTGTGCTATACAGTAGGTTCTTATTTATTATCTGTTTTATGCATAATAAGTATATGTGTCAATCCCAATCTCCTGATTCATTTCACCTCTTTGTTCCCCCTTGGTAACCATCATTTTATGTTTATTAAAAATGTTTTCTCAAATCTTTTTAAAAAAAATAAGTAAAAGATTCTTTAATTCTATAGTGCTTTGTAATTTTCAAAAGTTTCACATACAAAATTTCATATAATCCCATAATAACCCTCCCTTACAGGAGCCTCCCTTTTAGAACTTTGTTTTCTTCAGCACCAATAAAAACATCCAACACGGCTTTCCTATTTGTGATGTGGGTCCTGTATTTACCTTTCTGGGTTGTTGGGAAGGTTGACTGTTCTTTTATCTCTAAGTCTTGAAGACTAACATCCATTCTACCAAGTTAGAGAAGTGAATGAAATAATGCATGGAGAGTGTTTCCCATGTTGTAGGTGCTGAAATAACATTGATACCTTCTTCTTTCTGCAAACAAACCCGTGGGCTTTGTTTCATCTGAGGGTGAGGACCATATAAGTCACTTCTTTCTCTTTCCTTCCCTTTTGCCAGGAAACTCAGAGCTCACTTAGGCTTCAACTGTAGGGTCCTGCCAACATCTGTTCTTCTGTTCCTTTTTTCAGATTTCTATTTGCTTTCACTTTGCATCATTCTATTTTGTATGTGTTCATGTTTTATACCTACCTCCAATGGACTCAAAGTTGGCAAATTTAAGACCATAATAGGTTTGTTGTTGTTTCGTCACTAAGTCATGTTGGACCCTTTGCGACCCCACGGACTGTAGCTTGACAGGCTCCTCTGTCCATGGAATTCTCCAGGCAAGAATACTGCATTGGCATGTGGATTCTTTACCACTGAGCCACCTGAGAAGCCCCCTGTAACAAGATTACTAAGTCAATTTATTTGGTTATCAGCATCATGATAGTAAGGTTGAACACCTTAAGCTTCTTTCTGCCCGTGCCCCAGAAGTCTCAAGAAGGTATCCACGCATCTCATTCACTCTGGCTGAATTTTGTCTTTCCGCCTTTTAGTTCCTCCTCATAGTGACCAGTGTGATGTGATGCTCTTACTGGCTTATACCCATCTATGCTTCACCTCTGGAGCTGAGGGTGGATCATTTTCCCCAGTTTGCAAGGATTTACAGTGAGAAAAAATTGAGTTCCAAAAAATTCAATGGTATTGCTTTTTTCCCAGAGAAAGTGAATGGATGTTGTGTGGCAAAAAGGAGAAATGAAACAGTGCTGGGGTCATACCAGGACCAGCTATTTACCTAATATATCTCACCCCCAAGACTACCCTTTCCTACTTTAGTCTATGATGCTGGGGCTGAGACTCTGCAAACTCTGCTTCCCAGGCTCTCTTGTGGGTGGGACTTCCTATGAAATCTTACCAATGGGAGGCACTAGGGAAAACTGGAAAAGAGAAGAGGAAAAGGGAGTATTTCTTTCAGTTTTCATGTTTTCTTCATTTTACCTCCAATAACAACAGAAGGTTGGCTCCAGCGCCAGCTTCTTTTGACCCTTTCAGAACCATTCTGTCCTGAGCCACTGCCTCTAATTCTTTTGCCTTTACTGTTTCTGGACACATATCCAGAGGTGTGTGCTAAGTCACTTCAGTCGTGTCTAACTCTGTGCAACCCTGTGGACTGTAGCCTGCCAGGCTCCTCTGTCCATGGGATTCTCCAGGCAAGAATACTGGAGTAGGTTTCCATTTCCTCCCGCAGGGGGTCTTCATGACCTAGGAATCAAACCTCTTGTGTCTCCTGCTCTGGCAGGTGGGTTCTTTACCAGTAGTGCCACCTAAGAAGCCCATATCCAGAGGTGGATCACATGTTCCAGATGACAGGTGCAAAGTCTGTCCCAGAGGCAAATAGCTGAGAGGCTCAAATAACTGCAAGATTTTGCTAACTTACATAAGCAGAGACCTGGAAAATAGTCTGGGAATGATTTATAAGGTGATAGAGCAAGAAGGATTGTCTATAATAGTGGATCAGGCTGAATTTATCTATATGGTTCTTGGTTAGTCGACTGAAACCTGAGTTTAGTGATGCTGAGCTACTCAAACTTCCCTGGCATGATAGAGGGGAAAGTCAAAATGCAGAAGGAAATAAAAGTGTTGAGGTGGATTTATCTCATATAGGCTCCACATTTCCTCAGCTCCAATAAGTCCACCAAAAGGTCCAGGTTCCGTTTTCTTTTTTTTTTTTTTTTAATATAAATTTATTTATTTTAATTGGAGGTTAATTACTTTACAATATTGTATTGGTTTTGCAATTAAGGTATTGAGAAGAGCATTAGTGAAGGGACACTTGAAATCTTGTATAGCTCTGTTGTGGCCATCTGTAGAAGATTCTGCCTCTGAAGTGGTTTACTGATTTCAGTGATGTTGATAGAATTCTGGAGTAGCAGAAACCAAGTGATAACATCAAACTGTCAGAGACTAGGTGAACAGAATAACTATAATGAGTAGCAAGGATGAAATGGTCATCATATTTGAACAGTTTTAACCCACAGGTATTTGTGGCACTTAGCTAGTTGATCACAGTGTTGTAAGGAATAAATTGTATAGGCAGGCTCTTAGACTGTTGCTTCACTGATATAACAGGAGAAACTAGAGTCTGCTGGTCAGAAACCTGGAGAGAGATGTTAGAATGGAAGATCTTGGTTTATCTCCCAGCTTCAAAGCCTAAATCAGGTCACAGAACCAGAGCCCTTGATGGCAGGAAAGACTGAGTTCTCTTGAGACAAGTCCCTGCAACTCTACTTCCTTATCTGCCTCCACAATTCTTCAAAGGGATAGGAGGCCATTTACTAGGACGACTGTATACAAGCTAATGCATAATATCAATACTCCCGAAATTAGCCAGACACCAGCAGAAGGAAATGGCAACCCACTCCAGTGTTCTTGCCTGGAGAATCCCAGGGATGGGGGAGCCTGGTGGGCTGCCGTCTATGGGGTCGCGAAGAGTCGGACACGACTGAAGCGACTTAGCAGCAGCAGCAGCAGCAGCAGCAGCAGCAGGATCGTTAGTTAGCCCAAGGCAATGGAGAAGGAAGTGGCAACCCACTCCAGTATTCTTGCAGGGAGAATCCCACTGGCAGAGGAGCCTGGCGGGCTACAGTCCACGGGGTCGCAAAGAGTCAGACATGAGTGAAACGACTGGGGCCTAAGGCAACCTCATACCTCAGGGGAAACTGCAAAGATTAGTGTCACTGTTAAAGACTTGACTGACGCACAGTGGCCATTTTTCTCAACTCCTGTTGAGTTTGGTCTGCTTGGTGTGTGCAGGAGGTGAAGGGATCTTGGAGAGGGACTGTGGAGTGTTGTAAATTTAATTATGCACTGGCACAAATTACTGCAGCTGTTCCAGATGTTGAATTTCTCCTGGAACAAATTGACACAATCCCTGGAACCTATTACACAGCTATTTGTACAGCAAGTGCTCTTAGCATTGTATCAGTTAACAAGGGCTACTAGAAGTGGTTCTTTTTCACTGGGCTAGACTTCAGGACACCTTCCTGATTACTTCCGACTAGACTATATCAACTCTCCTACTCTTTGCCATGTAATCCAGAGAATCAGTCATCTTGACCTTCTGATCACTGCCAGTTCTCAAAATCAGAAAGTACAAAGTTCCTTAAAATTTTAGAAAGAAACATTGGTGTCAGAGGATTGGAGATAAATCCCATAAAACGTCAAGGGCCTACAACCTCAGTAATAAGTCTAGAGCTCCTATGAGCTGGGTCACACTGGCTATAACCTTCATTGTACTTCTAAGAAGAGGAAACATTTTTTGGACTTCTTTGGATTTTGTTTTTCTTTCTTTTTTATTTTTTAATTTGTGAAAGTATAACAACACATTGACAGGAGACTTGACAAATACAGAACAAAGTTCCATAGAGTTCTACTATACAATTATTGTTTAAGTAGGTAAATTAAGATTTTTAGTTGGAGTTTCAATATCAAACTCTCAAAAATTAATAGAATGAATATACAGAAAAGTAGAAGGATACAGTAGACCTGAAAAGCACCATGAATCAATTCAACATAATAACATAATTATTAATAAGATTTATATAATTTTCACATGCAGTAGGATACAAATTCTATTCATGTTACAATAGACTATAAACTAAGAGACATTGGAATATATCCAGGGACATAAAACAAGGTGCAAAAATTTTACAGTGAAATCACACAGAGTCTTATATTACTGTGGAATTACTTTAGAAATCAATATAAAGAGATATTTGAAAATAATCCATATATTTTCAGGTGCAATGTGACATTTACCAAGAGAGATATTTGACTTAGCCATTGAAAGCCTTAATAAAGTTAAAAGACTTAAAAACACAGAGCGTGATTGCAGAGAAGAAAGCATTTAAGTGAAAAATTAATATCAAAATGAGAAATTAATATCAAAGATCAAAGATACTTTAAAAACTCCATGTATTTTGAAATTAATTGTCCATTTTTAAATCTTTGGAGGAAAAAGAAGTAATTTGTACTTTTCAAAAAATTCCAAGATAATTCTGATATGCATCTAGATTTTTAAAAAATGATTACAGGTTTTCTATTAAATAGTAGTCTTAGTGATATAGAATTCTATTATTTTCTGTTGGCCAATCATAACACAATAGTATTAAGTGAATAATGGTTACATAATCACAATAGTAAAAGGTGTTTATCAGTTCTCATAATCAATAGCCAGACAAAAAATAAAAGATAATTGCAAGCCATAATCAAAACATGATTAACCTAACAATATAAAATAATTACATATAATTTGAGGGGTTAAATAGAGTGATCTGGTAAGTGGAAGTGCATACATAAACATGTTTTCATCAGCTCAGTCTGTGTCTTTTGGTTGGTACATTTAACCCATTTTCAGGTAAGATAATTATTGATATGTAAGATTCTATTACCATTTTCTTAATTGCTTGGGGTTTATCTTGTGTAAGTCTTTGCTCTTCTTGTGTTTCCTGCCTAGAGAATTTCCTTTAGCATTTGCTGTAAAGCTGGTTTGGTGGTGCTGAATTCTCTTAACTTTTGCTTGTCTGGAAAGTTTTTGATTTCTCCATCAAATCTGAATGAGTCTTTCTGGGTATTCTTGGTTGTAGGTTCTTCCCTTTTCTTTACTCGTCACTTCAAATATATCATGCATTTTTTGGACTTCCTTGAATACTGGAGGTGATATATACCACATTTGAGTGTGATGTTCAGTCCTATTTATCAAGCAAACTGAAAGTTTTAAATAGGATTCAGAGAAAGAGAAAGTTCTGCAAGAATCCAGGCTTCAGGGAAAGCTACTCTGATGTTTGGTCCCTATGACCTAGCGATTCAATGTCATGCTAAGTTTCTGATGCTCTTTATGTCCTCTGGCAAGAATCACTGCATTGAGCCTTTAGATTTTGGAGAAAAACTCTTCTTTCTTCTATAGATAAGTATGTCTTTGTGAAATAACTTTTTGCTTGCTATTTAGCCCAGGTAATGACTGACGGTGTGATCATGGAACTCTAAGTGTGCTCATCCTAAATTGAGTATTATCAAACGCTTCAAGCCACAAGGTTCAGTTCAGTTCAGTTCAGCTCCTCAGTTGTGTCCGACTTTTTGTGACCCCATGAATCGCAGCACGCTAGGCCTCCCTGTCCATCACCAACTCCCGGAGTTCACTCAGACTCATGTCCATCAAGTCAGTGATGCCATCCAGCCATCTCATCCTCCATCGTCCCCTTCTCCTCCTGCCCCCAATCCCTCCCAGCATCAGTCTTTTCCAATGAGTCAACTCTTCGCATGAGGTGGCCAAAGTACTGCAGTTTCAGCTTTAGCATCATTCCTTCCAAAGAACACCAGGGCTGATCTCCTTTACAATGGACTGGTTGGATCTCCTTGCAGGCCAAGGGACTCTCAACAGTCTTCTCCAACACCACAGTTCAAAAGCATCAATTCTTCGGTGCTCAGCTTTCTTCACAGTCCAACTCTCACATCCATACATGACCACAGGAAAAACCATAGCCTTGACTAGACGAAACTTTGTTGGCAAAATAACGTCTCTGCTTTTGAATATGCTATCTAGGTTGGTCATAACTTTCCTTCCAAGGAGTAAGCGTCTTTTAATTTCATGGCTGCAGTCACCATCTGCAGTGATTTTGAAGCCCCAGAAAATAAAGTCTGACACTGTTTCCACTGTTTCCCCATCTATTTGCCACGAAGTGATGGGACCAGATGCCGTGATCTTCATTTTCTGAATGTTGAGCTTTAAGCCAACTTTTTCACTCTCCTCTTTCACTTTCATCAACAGGCTTTTTAGTTCCTCTTCACTTTCTGCCATAAGGGTGGTGTCGTCTGCATATCTGACGTTACTGATATTTCTCCCGCCAATCTTGATTCCAGCTTGTGCTTCTTCTAGCCCAGCATTTCTCATGATGTACTCTGCATATAAGTTAAATAAGCAGGGTGACAGTATACAGCCTTGATGTACTCCTTTTCCTATTTGGAACCAGTCTGTTGTTCCATGTCCAGTTCTAACTGTTGCTTCCTGACTTGCATATAGGTTTCTCAAGAGGCAGGTCAGGTGGTCTGGTATTCCCATCTCTTTCAGAATTTTCCACAGTTTATTGTGATCCACACAGTCAAAGGCTTTGGCATAGTCAATAAAGCAGAAATAGATGTTTCTCTGGAACTCTCTTGCTTTTTCGATGATTAAGCTTAGGCATACATAAAAACAGTTTATTATCAAGTGAAAACGTAAATGATAAAGTGATCAAACTCATGCAGGTCCTGCAGGTCTGAGCAGGTCAAATTCACTGATGACCCAGACTCCTTTGTACAAAGCTATATTGCTTCTTTCCCTCCACACACATCTGTAGCATCATGGGAAATTCCCTGTGAACAGCTGGCCCCCTAAACTTAGGTCCTACTTTACAGATAATTCTGCATGATATGCTGGCACTCACAGGAAGTAGATTGCTACAATATTACTATCCAGATAGTTTATATTATGGTTATACCAAAGATTCTGGTTTTTATTTCCACAGTGTTCCTTCTTGTTTGCAGGTAGGCATTCTGTGCTCTTTCTGTTTTTCCTCTTCTCCATCCTTAGCAGGTTGATTTTTATGGTACAGTGGCAAGATGGCTGCTAGCATTTCCAGACATCATTCATAGTCATTGCAGGAACAAATGATAAAGGAAATGCCAGCTATCTTTCCCATCAATCAATGAAAAAACATTCTAGAAAATTTCTGCTAAGTCTCCTTGGCTGTATCAGTGTAGTATGGCTACCTCTAGCTTTGGCAAATGATGGCAAGGTATTTAACCCTTTATATTCTTGTAGTGGAGGAAGACATGGCAACCCACTCCAGTATTCTTGTCTGGAGAATCCAATGTACAGAGGAGCCTGGCAGGCTACAGTCCATAGGGTCACAAAGAGTCAGTCATGGCTGAAGAGACTTAGCACACAAGCATTCTTGTAGTGACAAGTGCCAAAGGAGAAGGGGAATGGAACTAGCTGCAGGAGTTACAAACCAGCAGTGTCTGGTTGGTAACAGCTAGTCATCAGCTGTTCTTGCTGACAGAACTTGCCTCCTGAGATTCCTCCTGAATATGCAACACCATCTTTAGACAAAAGATGCTGGCCATCTTCTGCTTTAGCAGACAAAAATAAAGTAAAATCATCTACAAACTCTCACAAAACTTTCAAGATGGTGGAAGACTAGGACAGGAAGGTCATTTTCCTCTCCATAATTACATCAAAACTACATCTGCATGTGGAACAACTGCAGAACACCTTCTAAACCCTGACAGAAGACCCCAGACTTCCAAAAAGGCAAGCTAACCTCCACAGAATGAGGTAGGGATAAAAACATAGGAAAATAAAGAGACAAAGGACTTGGGATGGGCACCTCAGGGAGGGAGATGTGAAGGAGGAAAAGTTTCCACACCTTGGCAACCTCCTCATGGACAGGGATGAGGGAAGTTTTGGACCAACAGACAGAACAGAGCAACAAGCACTCAGAAGTCAAAATGGAAAGAATTCAGCACAGAGGTTGTTGTCAACCAACACTTCCCAGCCAAGATGTTCGCATACCACCTCCTACCCACTGTGAGCTCAGAAGGTGTTTTTTGTTTGTTTGTTTGTTTGTTTTAAATTTATTTATGTTTTAATTGAAGAATAATAACAGAATTTTGTTTTCTGTCATACCTCAACATGAATCAACCATGGGCATACATATATCCCCTCCCTTTTGAACTTCCCTCCCATCTCCCTCCCCATCCCACCCTCTAGGTTGATACAGAGCCCCTGTTTGAGTTTCCTGAGCCATACAGCAAATTCCTGTTGGCTATCTATTTTACATAACCTTACATAATGTAAGTTTCCATGTTACTCTCTCCATACACCTCACCCTCTCCTCCCTTCTCCCCATGTCCATAAGTCTATTCTCTATGTCTGTTTCTCTATTGCTGCCCTGCAAATAAATTCTTCAGCTCCATTTTTCTGCATTACATATATATACTTTAGAATACAATGTTTATCTTTCTCTTTCTGACTTAGTTCACTCTGTATAATAGGTTCTAATTTCATCCACCTCATTAGAGCTGACTCAAATGTGTTCGTTTTTATGGCTGAGTAATATTCCATTGTATAAATGTACCACAACTTCTTTATCCATTCATCTGTCTGTGGACATCTAGGTTGCTTCCATGTTCTAGCTATTGTAAACAGTGCTGCAATTAACAATGGAATACATGTATCTTTTTCTCCTACTATTATTGTGTTACTGTCCATTTCTCCTTTTATGTCTGTTAGTGTTTGTCTTATGTATTGAGGTGGTCCTGTGTTGGGTGCATCAGTTCAGTTCAGTTCAGTTGCTCAGTTGTGTCTGACTCTTTGCAACCCCATGACCACAGCACAACAGGCCTCCCTGTCCATCACCAGCTCCCAGAGTTTACCCAAACTCATGTGCACTGAGTTGGTGACACCATCCAACCATCTCATTCTCTGTCATCCCCTTCTCCTCCTTCCTTCAATCTTTCCCAGCATCTGGATCTTTTCAAATGAGTCAGCTCGTTGAATCAGGTGGCCAAAGTACTGGAGTTTCAGCTTCAGCATCAATCCTTCAAATGAACACTCAGGACTGATTTCCTTTAGGATGGACTGGTTGGATCTCCTTGCAGTCCAGGGGACTCTCAAGAGTCTTCTCCAACACCACAGTTCAAAAGCATCAATTCTTCAGCACTCAACTTTCTTTATAGTCCAGCTCTCATATCTATACATGACTACTGGAAAAACCATAACCTTGATGAGATGGACCTTTGTTGGCAAAGTAATGTTTCTGCTTTTTACTATGCTGTCTAGGTTGGTCATGACTTTCCTTCCAAGGAGTAAGGGTCTTTTAATTTCATGGCTGCAGTCACCATCTACAGTGATTTTGGAGCCCCCAAAATAAATTCAGCTACTATTTCCACTGTTTCCCCATTTATTTGCCATGAAGTGATGAGACCAGATGTCATGATCTTGGTTTTCTGAATGTTGGGTTTTAAGCCAACTTTTTCACTCTCCTCTTTCACTTTCATCAAGAGGCTCTTTAGTTCTTCTTCACTTTCTGCCATAAGGGTGGTGTCATCTGCATATCTGAGGTTATTCATATTTCTCCTGGCAATCTTGATTCTACCTCATGCTTCATCCAGCCAAACGTTTCGCATGATGTACTCTGCATATAAGTTAAATAAGCAGGGTGACAATATACAGCCTTGATGTACTCCTTTTCCTATTTGGAACCAGTCTGTTGTTCCATGTCCAGTTCTAACTGTAGCTTCTTGACCTGTATACAGATTTCTCAAGAGGTAGGTCAGGTGGTCTGGTATTCCCATCTCTTTCAGAATTTTCCACAGTTTATTGTGATCCACACAGTCAAAGGCTTTGGCATAGTCAATAAAGCAGAAATAGATGTTTTTCTGGAATTTTCTTGCTTTTTCAATGATCCAGTGGATGTTAGCAATTTTGTCTTTGGTCCCTCTGCCTTTTCTAAAACCAGCTTGAACATCTGGAAGTTCATGGGTTATGTACAGCTGAAGCCTGGCTTGGAGAATTTTGAGCATGACTTTACTAGCATGTGAGATGAGTGCCATTGTGCAGTAGTTTGAGCATTCTTTGGCATTGCCTTTCTTTGGGATTGGAATGAAAACTGACCTTTTCCAGTCCTGTGGCCACTGCTGAGTTTTCCAAATTTGCTGACATATTGAGTGCAGCACTTTCACAGCATCATCTTTTAGGATTTGGAATAGCTCAATTGGAATTCCATCACCTCCACTAGCTTTGTTCATAGTGATGCTTCCTAAGGCCCACTTGACTTCACATTCCGGGATATCTGGCTCTAGGGAGTGTTCACACCATCGTGATTATCTGGGTCGTGAAGATCTTTTTTGTACAGTTCTTCTGTGTATTCTTGCCACCTCTTCTTAATATCTTCTGCTTCTGTTAGGTCCATACCATTTCTGTTGGGTGCATAGATATTTACAATTGTTACATCTTCCTCTTGGATTGATCCCTTGATCATTATGTAGTGTCCTTCCTTATCTCTTGTAATCTTTATTTTAAGGTCTATTTTGTCTGACATGAGGATTACTACTCCAGCTTTCTTTTGCTTCTCATTTGCATGGAATGTATTTTTCCATCCTCTCACTTTCAGTCTATATGTGTCTTTAGGTATGGAGTGAGTTTCCTGTAAACAGCATATATATGGGTCTTGTTTTTGTATCCATTCAGCCAGTTGGTGTCTTTTGGTTGGAGCATTTAATCCACTTACATTTAAAGTAATTACTGATATATATGTTCCTGTTGCCATTTTTTAATTGTTTGGGGCTTGATTTTGCAGATCTTTTTCATCTCTTGTATTTCTTGACTATATAAGTCTGTTTAGCATTTGTTGTAAAGCTGGTTTGGTGGTACTGAATTCTTTTAATTTATGTTCGTCTGAAAAGCTTTTGATTTCTCCATCAATTTGGAATGAAATCCTTGCCACGTACAGTAATCTTGTTTATAGATTTTTCCCTTTCAGTACTTTAAATATATCCTGCCATTCCCTTCTGGCCTGCAGAGTTTCTGCTGAAAGATCAACAGTTAAATGTATGGAGTTTCTCTTGTATGTTACTTGTTGCTACTCACTTGCTGCTTTTAATATTCTTTCTTTGTTTTTAATCTTTGTTAGTTTGATTAGTATGTGTCTTGGCATGTTTCTCCTTGGGTTTATCCTGTATGGGACTCTTTGTGCCTCTTGGATTTGATTGAACATTTCCTTTTCCATTTTGGGAAACTTTTCAACTATAATCTCTTCAAAAATTTTCTTGTACCCTTTCTTCTTCTTTTCTTCTTCTGGGAACCCTATAATTCAAATGTTGGTGCATTTGATATTGTCCTAGACATCTCTTAGACTATCCTCAGTTCTTTTCATTCTTTTTATTTTATTCTTCTCTTCAAAAGTTATTTCCACCATTTTATCTTCCAGCTCACTGATATATTCTTCTGCTTCAGATATTATCTGCTATTGATTCCTTGTAGAGTATTTTTAATTTCAGTAATTGTGTTGTTTGCCTCTGTATGTTTATTATTTAATTCTTCTAGGTATTTGTTAATTGATTCTTGCATTTTCTCCATTTTGTTTTCAAGTGTTTTGATCATCTTTACTATCATGATTCTGAATTATTTTTCAGGTAGTTTGCCTATTTCCTCTTCATTTATTTGAACTTCAGTGTTTCTGGTTTGTTCCTTCATTTCTGCAGTATTTCTCTGCCTTTTCATTACTTTTTTTTAAAACTTATTGTGTTTTAGGTCTCCTTTTCTGAGGCTTCAAGGTTGAATTCTTTCTTCCTTTTGGTTTCTCCCCTTCTAAGGTTGGTGAAGTGGTTTGTGTAAGCTTTGTATAGGGTGAGAATTCTGCTGAGTTTTTTGTTTTGTTTTATTGTTTTTTCCTCTGATGGGCAAGGCTGAGTGAGGTGGTAGTCCTATCTGCTTATGATTGGGTTTGCATTTTGGTTTTGTTTGTTGTTTAGATGAGGCATCCTGCACAGAGTGCTACTGGTGGTTGGGTAATGCCAGGTCTTTTATTCAAGTGGTTTTCTTTGTGTGAATTCTCACCATTTGATACTCCCTAGGGTTAGTTCTCTGGTAGTCGAGGGTCTTGGAAATCAGTGCTCCCACTTCAAAGGCTCAGGGCTTGATCTCTGGTCAGAAATGAAGATTCCACAAGTGGTTTGTTATGGCATTAAGTGAGATTAAAGCAAATATCCAAAAACAGGAAACCAAATATGAGCCCAACAAATGCCAGTTACAAAATCAGGCAAATAATAATTAACAATGGAATATACACATATACATATACACCCATAAACAAAATCAAAACAGTCCAACAAAAATAGAGTACAATAGATTGACCCAGCAAATAAAGGAAACCAAAAATTATATCAACCAGTTAAGAACAAAATTAACTAAAGCACAAACTGGAAAAAAAAAAACTAAAGCAAGGTGCCAAGTGGGGAATAAAGCAATGAAACAAATATGTCAAGAGGAAAGGAAAGAAAGAAAGAATAGATATACAAATTAAATAGAGGTAGATAAAGTTTTATATACATTAAAGATCAATTGCAAGTGGAAAAGAACAGTAAGAGACGCTAACAAAGAAATAAATGTAGAAAAATAATAATAGGTTTAAAAATTAAAATTAAAATAAAACAGAAAAAGAAAAAAAAAAAGGAATAAGAAAGAAAAAAAGGAAAAATCCGCAGAACTACAAAAGCCCAATGTAGAGGCAGAGGTTTATAACAACAATAAAAAGTTGGACCGAATAAAAAAACAAAACTCAAAAGCTTAATTAGATTTCAGAGTGCCAATAAAATCAACAACTACAATAGAAGTTCAGTTCAGTTCAGTTCAGTCGCTCAGTCTTGTCCGACTCTTTACGACCCCATGAATCACAGCACGCTAGGCCTCCCTGTCCATCACCAACTCCCGGAGTTCACTCAGCCTCACATCCATCGAGTCAGTGATGCCATCCAGCCATCTCATCCTCTGTTGTCCCCTTCTCCTCCTGCCCCCAATCCCTCCCAGCATCAGAGTCTTTTCCAATGAGTCAACTCTTTGCATGAGGTGGCCAAAGTCCTGGACTTTCAGCTTTAGCATCATTCCTTCCAAAGAAATCCCAGGGCTGATCTCCTTCAGAATGGACTGGTTGGATCTCCTTGCAGTCCAAGGGACTCTCAACAGTCTTCTCCAACACCACAATTCAAAAGCATCAATTCTTCGGCACTCAGCTTTCTTCACAGTCCACTCTCACATCCATATATGATCACAGGAAAAACCATAGCCTTGACTAGACGGACCTTTGTTGGCAAAGTAATGTCTCTGCTTTTGAATATGCTATCTAGGTTGGTCATAACTTTTCTTCCAAGGAGTAAGCGTCTTTTAATTTCATGGCTGCAGTCACCATCTGCAGTGATTTTGGAGCCCCAAAAAATAAAGTCTGACACTGTTTCCACTGTTTCCCCATCTATTTGCCATGAAGTGATGGGACCAGATGCCATGATCTTCGTTTTCTGAATGTTGAGCTTTAAGTCAACTTTTTCACTCTCTCTCTACTTTTAACAATAGAAGGGGTGGGGGAAAAAAGAAAGAAAAAATCCAAAGGAATCCACAGAACAAGTCAAAATATAAGAATAATAAATGTTTTTCTTGAGTCACTGCTGTCAGAGTCCTTTCCATCTCTAGGAGTCACAGTCCACTTCACCTCCCTAGGATGCCCTATAGGAGGGCATCCTAGGGAGGTGCTTCTCTCTGGACCTGCTTGCGGGGGTGGGGGCAGCTCAGATTCTAATCTGGTCCTACTTCTGTATGTTCTTGCCTCCAATGTCCACAGCTATCAGAACTAGTGCATTTTCTTTTGTGAGAGCTCTCAATATCTTTTTACATATTCCATAGACATAGAGCCTGCCTAGTTGGTTGTGTGGATTTAATCTGTAGCTTGTACAGCTGGTGGGAAGGTTTTGGGTCTTCTTCCTTAGCCACACTGCCCCTGGATTTCCACTGTGGTTTTACTTCCACCTCTGCATATGGCTCATCCACTGTGGTTTGCTCCTGAGGTTGCCCTGGAAGACTTGGTTCTGCCCCAGTGAGGGCCAGTTGTGGAGGTGGTGCAGCTGCTTGAGTCCACAGGGATTCTGGCCACACCAGGTACTCAGGGGAGTTGGTGGCTAGGGCCAGCAGGAAATATAGCGCTCTAGAAGGGTATGACAACCAGTATTGGCCAATACACTCTAGTATTCTTGCCTGGAGAACCCCCCTGACAGAGAAACCTGGCAAGCCACAGTTCACAGGGCCACAAAGAGTTGAACACAACCTAAGCAACCCTGCATGCATAGATGCAATACTTTTTTTTTTTTGGCCTGTGACAGCTCTGCCCCAGTGAGGGTTGAGTGTGAAGGTGGTGCAGCTGCTTGGGCTGCAGTGACCCTGGTGGCACCAAGTGTGAAGGGACACAGACTGTCTCCAGGCAGGAGCTATGGCCCTATCAGTTTTCTTTTTTCGAGCCACCTGTAGGTGGTGATCAGAAGGCCTCTTTGGCCAGTCTTTCTCCCTAGCCCCACCCATTCAGGCACTGAGACTGCTCCCTTGCCCAGAGTCCTTCTCTGTGGTTTGGCACATCAGGCACATAGAGGGGTGCCCCTCTGACTGGGGTCCTACTCTGTAGATCAGGCATGTCAGGCACTTAAAGGGGCACTCTGGGTGGTGTTCTACTCTGTAGTTTGGTGCATCAGGTGCTTGATGGGCCAGCCTCTCTATTGTTCAGCTTCCAATGCTGGCATGTGGGGAGAGAGAGGCTATGGTGATGGCTCCACCCCCTAGGCATGACTCAGCAGTATTGCCTTGCTTCCATGGCTGCCTGGCTTTCCTCCACAGGCACTTCCCACCACAATCTCCTTCCTCACATCCCCTCAACCTTATTCGTCTCTCCGCAGTCAACAGTAGCCCTCACCCTAGGATTGCTTCATAATCCCTAAACTCCAGCTCCCAGCCACTGCATCTTCTAAGGGACCTGCATCCCTGTCCAGGGTATGTATGGCTGTGCAAGGGCTGTCTGAGTCTCATTCGATTTAGGTTGCCACAGATCAGTTGTTTCACTCTCAGCCTTAACTGTTTCTCCTCTGATTCAGACAACTGCCTTGATGTGGGGATGGGACTCCCTGCTTCAGTTCCCCTACACCGAGGGCAGGTCCATTCCTAGTAACACTCCTGTTTTTCCCCCTACTTCCTCCATCCTACCAAGTTTTGCATGGCTCTATATATTCTTTCCCACTGGTCAAGTACTCCTGTCTGCTCTCAGCTGGTATTCTGCATGCACTTCTCTGTCTGAAGGTGTATTCCCGATGTATCCATGGAGAGAGATACACTCCACATCCACCTACTCCTCCGCCATCTTGTTCTCTCCCCTCCATGTTTTTGATTTTTTTTAAATTTTTGCTAGTCTAGTTTTTAGCATTCATTTTCACATATGGATTTGTTTATTGGTTTGGTTGATCTTTTACTTTTTGGTTCTTGTCTTTATTCTTTGTTTTCTCTTTTTTTCCTCTCCTTTTCTCTTTGTGAGTGTGTGAATTTCTTTGGGTATTCTTATCTGTTGAGTGTTGCTTTCACCATTTGTCTTGGGGTTTTGTCTGTCTGTTCTTTTTTTGTTTGTATTTTTAGTTGACTTCTTTCCCCCCTCTTTCCCTCTATCCCTTTCTTTCTCTTGCATGCTGTGTATATTGGGAAGTCTTGGGGCTACAGTAAGAGGTTGAGCTGAACCTCTGAGGTTGGAGATCTTAGTCTTCCAACACACAAAAGCCTAGGGCCAGATGGCTTCACAGGTGAATTCTACCAAAAGTTTAGAGAAGAGCTATTACCTATCCTGTTTGAACTCTTCCAGAAAATTGCATAGAAAAGAAAACTCCCAAACTCATTTTATGAGGCCATCATAACCCTGATACCAAACAAGACAAAGATACCACCAAAAAATAAAATCACAGGTCAATATCACTGATGAACATAAATGCAAACATCCTTAACAAAATTTTAGCAAACAGAATCCAACAACACATTAAAAGGATCATATACCAAGATCAAGTGGGATTTAGCCTAGGAATGAAAGGATTTTTCAGTATATGCAAATCAATCGATCTAATATGCCATATGAGCAAATTGAAAAATAAAAACCATGTGATCATCTCAATATATGTAGAGAAAGCTTTTGACAAAATTCAATATTCATTTATGGAAAAAAAAAAAAAAACCTCTCCAAAAAACAGGCATAGAAGGAACCTACCTCAACATAACAAAGGCCATGTATAACAAACCCACAGCAAACATTATTCTCAATGGTGGAAAACTGAAAGTATTTACTCTAAGATCAAGAACAAGACAAGAGTGCCCACTCACATCATTATTATTCAGCATAGTTTTGGAAGTCCTAGCCATGGCAATCAGAGAAGAAAAAGAAACAAAATAAATCTAGATTGGAAAAGAAGTAAAGTTTTCACTGTTTGAGACATGATACCTACATGTATAAAGCCTTAAAGATGCCACCATAAAATTACTAGAGCTAATCAATGAATATAGTGAAGTTGCAGGATATAAAATTAATACACAGAAATCCCTTGCATTCCTATACACTAACAATGAAAAATCAGAAAGAGAAATTAAGTAAACAATTCCATTCACCATTACAACAAAAAGAATAAAATACCTAGGAATAAACCTACCTAAAGAGCCAGATGACCTGTATGCAGTGAAGTATAAAACACTGAGGAAAGAAATCAAAGGTGACACAAACAAATGAGGAGAAATATCATGTTCTTGGATTGGAAATATCAATATTGTGGAAATGACTGTTCTACCCATAGCAATGTATAGATTCAATGCAATCCCTATCAAGCTACCAATGGTATTTTTCACAAAACTAGAACAAAAAAATTTCCTAATTTGTATGGAAAAACAGAAGACCCTGAGTAGCCAAAGCAATCTTGAGAAAGAAAAGCAGAGCTGGAGGAATCTACCTTCCTGGCTTCAGACTATACTACAAAGCTACAGTCATTAAGACATTATGGTACTGGCACAGAAAACAGAAATACAGACAAATGGAACAAGATAGAAAGCCCAGAAATAAACCCACACACCTATGGGTACTTTATCTTTGACAAAGGAGGCAAGAATATACAATGGAGAAAAGACAGCCTCTTCAATAAATGGTGCTGGCAAAACTAGACAGTAACATGCAAAATAATGAAACTAGAATACTTCCTAAATTCACACACAAAAATAAACTCAAAATGGATTAAAGACTTAAATATAAGGCCAGAAACTAGAAAGCTTTTAGAGGAAAACATAGGCAGTACACTACAGCAAGATCCTCTTTGACCCACCTCCTAGAGTAATGAAAATAAAAACAAAAATAAACAAATGGGACCTAATTAAACTTAAAGCTTTTGCACAGCAAAAGAAACAATAAACAAGATTAAAAGACAACCCTCAGAATGGGAGAAAACAATTGCAAATGATACAACTGACAAAGAATAATCTCCAAAATATATAAGCAGCTCAACGAGCTCAGTATTAGAAAAACAAACAGCCCAATCAAAAAAACAGGCAAAAGACCTAAACAGACATTTCTCCAAGGAAGACATACAGATGACCAATAAACACAGGAAAAGATGCTGAACATCATAATTATTAGAGACATGCAAATCAAAACTACAATGAGGTATCACCTCATAGCAGTCAGAATGACCATTATCAAAAAAATCTACAAACAATAAATGGTGGAGAGGATGGAGAAAAGGGAACAGTTGATGGGAATATAAGTCAATACAGCCATTATGGAAAACAGTATGGAGATTCCTTAAAATCCTTTAGATTAGGATGGAGATTCCTAAATCTTTTAGGAATCCTTTAGATTCCTAAAACTAGGAATAAATTACCATATGACCCAGCGATCCCACTACTAGGCATATACCCTGAAAAGTCACAATTCTAAAAGACACATGTACCCCAGTGCTCATTGCAACACCATTTACAATAGCCAGGGCATGGAAGCAACCTAGATGTCCAACGAGAGATGAATGGGTAAAGAAGATGTGGTACATATATGTGATGGAATATTACTCAGCCATGAAAAAGAACAAATTTGAGTCAGTTCTAGTGAGGTGGATTAACCAAAGTCTGTTATACAAAGTGAAGTAAGTCAGAAAGAGAAAAACATATATCATATATTAACACATATATACAGGATCTAGAAAAATAGTATTGATGAACCTATTTGCAGGGAAGGAATGGAGATGCAGATGTAGAGAATGGACTTGTGGACACAGTAGAGGAAGGAGAGGGTGGGATGAATGGATAAAGTTGCACAGACATATATACACTCCCATGTGTAAAATAGACAGCTGGTGAGAAGTTGCTATATAACACAGGAAGCCCTGCCTGGCACTCCCTAGGTCATCCAGAGGATGACCTAGAGGGGTGGGATAGGGAGAGCGGAGGGAGGCTCAAGAGGCAGGGGATATACATATAATTATGGTTGATCCTCCTTGTTGTATGGCAGAAACCAACACAACATTGTAATGCAATTTCCTTCTGATTAAAAAAGAAATTTAAAAAATTTTAATGACTTTTGGAAACTAAATATCATCTACATCAAAGATCAGACAATAATTCTTTGTACCTATTGTACTACAATATCAATACATTCTTAAAATAAATATTAACTTTATCTAAAAAAATAAGAAATTAAAACTCTCAGAATATAGATATAGGGCATAGGGCACAGATAACTTTTATAATATTGGTGAGTTTGTGAGGAATAAGGGCATTTCTTGTAGTCTGATTCTTGTAGTAAAGTCTTTGAAAGAGAATTAAATAGGCTTGGGTCAGTAATGAAGTTGTACAGCTTGGGCCAGGTTTGATTTCTGTCTTTGGTGTAAACAGTTGATGACAAGATCAATACGTGTTTCTAGGTCTCAGGTTATCTTTACCTGTGTTTTCAGTCAGAGGGAACGGACATCACGGAGTATTTCCAGTTGAAGTTCCTAGGCCTCTGGTTTATCTGAGGCAGATCTGGCACCAAAGTGAGGACACATTCAATGGGCTGATGTAGCTAAAATCTGGGTGAGCCAAGGAGGACCTTCTCTAGAGTTATTAAATAGACTTGGGGCCAAACCTGCCTGATTATGTGGAGTAAGGTGTTTCACAAGAACCACAATCCACAACCCAGTGCAGTTGTAAGGGAATCCTTGAATCAGAATTCATCTCAAAAGCCAGGAGGTTAATCAAATGTTGTGTCATCCATTGAGAGAATTTTATATGGAGTGAGTATAAAATTGCCACAGATGGGAACTCCAACTCACCCAGACATGCTATGTGACAACCTCTTCAGAGGCCTTGCCATGGCCCACCTTTTTTGTGTGCATATGTGGCAACATTGTGGGCTGTCCAGTTGGCACAGTGCTAAAGAGTCCACCTGCTAATGCAGGAGACACAAGAGACTTGGGTTCTATCCCTGGGTCAGGGTGATCTCCTGGAGTAGGAAATGGCAACCCATTCCAGTATTCTTGCCTGGAGAATTCCAAGGACAGAGGAGTCTGGTGGGCTACAATCTATGGGGTTGCAAAGAGTTGGACATGACTGTGAGACTAACTATTTCACTTTAAGGTATTTAGAATAGTTCCCTGACCAGACATTGTGCTGAAATTCTAAGCAATGGCTATGATGTCATTTACCCAAATTATTAATCAATTGACTATGCATGTGATCCTTTCCTTGGTAGACCTAGAGGCAAATGTCTGGATGAGGTCACGTAACAGTAAGGGGACTACTGTTGTGAAGAAACAGTCTTTTCTTGCCTGGAAAATTCCATGGATAGAGGACCCTTGCAGGCTACAGTCCATGGGGTCACAGAGTCAGACATGAATGAGCAGAGTCATACATGACTGAGCATGCATGCAGGCCCAGAGACGTGTGACAACATTTTAGCAATTAAAGAAAAAAAATCATAGTACAACATACCTATAGAAGAAAATCACAAATAATAAGCATCCAGTTTAGTGAATTTTCATCATTTTGTCGTATGCACATAACCAGCACCCAGATCAAGAAGCAAAACATTACTAGCTCTCTTTCCTGTCAATACTTCCTCTTCCCAAGGTGACAACTCTCTTGATCTTTTTAAATATTTCAATATTTATTGATATGTAATTGACATATAACACTGTATAAGTTTAAAGTGTACAACATAAAGATCTGATGCATGTATGCATTGCAAAATCATCGGCACAGTAAGTTTAGATAACATCTATCACCTCACACAGTAACAATTTTTCCATATGATGAGAACTTTTTTTTTTTAATACAATATTGTATTAGTTTTGCCATACATCGACATGAATCCACCACGGGTGTACATGTGTTCCCCATCCTGAACTCCCCCTCCCACCTCCCTCCCCATACCATCCCTCTGGGTCATCCCAGTGCACCAGCCCCAAGCATCCTGTATCATGCCTCAAACCTGGACTGGCGATTCTTTTCACATATGATAATATACATGTTTCAATGCCATTCTCCCAAATCATCCCACCCTCGCCCTCTCCCAGAGTCCAAAAGACTGTTCTATACATCTGTGTCTCTTTTGCTGTCTCGCATACAGGGTCATCATTACCATCTTTCTAAATTCCGTATATATGCGTTAGTATACTGTATTGGTGTTTTTCTTTCTGGCTTACTTCACTCTGTATAATAGGCTCCAGTTTCATCCACCTCATTAGATCTGATTCAAATGTATTCTTTTTAATGGCTGAGTAACACTGATGAGAACTTTTAAGGTCTACTCTCTTAGGAACTTTCAAATACATAATACAGTATTGTTAACTATTATCACCATGCACCATTACATCCCCCAAACTTATTTATCTTATAACTGGAAGTTTGTACCTTTTGACCACCCTCATCCTATTCCTCCACTACCTACTTCATGCCCCGGTAACCACAAATATGATCTCAATGAGTTTCTGTGAGTTTTTTTTTTTTTTTTTTTCAGATTCCATATATAAATGAAATCACACAGTATTTGTCTTTCTCTGTCTAACATTTCACTTAACATAATGCCCTTAAGGTCCATCTATGTTGTCACAAGTAGCAGGATTTCCTTCTTTTTCATGGTTGAAAAATATTTAATTGTATATATAGATACCCCATTTGCTTTATCCATTCATGGACACCCACTTGACTTTTAATGCATATACATGATTCACTTGCTTTTGAAATTTTTGTAGATAGACTCACAGAGCACATCATCCTCTGTGCCTGACACCTTTCACTCAGCATTGTGAGGTAGGATTCACCCACGTTGACAAGCGGTTATGGTTCATTTATCCTCATTGATGTGTCCACTGATGTGCAGTATTCCTTTGAATGCATGCACCACTATTGCTATCCATTTTTCTGCTAATGGTCATGTAGTTAGATTCAAATTTTAGGTTGTCATGCACACTGCTGCTATGAATAACAATAATGTATATGATTTTGGTGAATTTATGAATGTGTTTCTATTGGATGAAATTGCTGCATCATGTAGTATGCATACAGTCAGTCTTAGGCTGCTTCTTTCTCAGCATAAATAGGCACTCTCAGCCCTCAGCACTCCAGGCTAGGTCTTCCTCTGGAGTGGTAGGTTCACTGACTTTTGCAAGGGATAAAGAACTTCTGATACAAAGTATAATGAGCTCATGGCATCCTCTTATAAGCTCCTGTTCAGATTTCATGTTGCTGATTTTCCTAGACTTTTTTATATATATTTTAGATGCTTCCTGAAAATTCTCATTTAGCCAGATATTTTATTGCTCAAACTTGGGACGGTCAATGCCTAGCATTAGCTAAGCACTGCTAAATGCTTCACCTATTTTACTCCATCACAGTTCATATCAAGCCTCTGCAGAAGGCTTGCTTGTTTCACATATGGAAAAACCTATGATGAAGGCAAGGGGCTGTGGAACAAGTAGGGAGACCCAGGCCAGTCTACCTGCCTCATTCTGTCAGCTGATACTGCTTCCCAGCTTGTTCTCATATCAGGCTTTAACAAATTTGGAATTCACTAAATGCATAAAGATGCATTTCATAACTTTTCCCCCAACTACTCTTCTTTGTCAGCAGAGACAGTATGAGAAGACTCATGGTGGAGAATTAAACCTTGAAACTATTTGAAGATCTACAAAGTGGCCTCAGGAGAGAGGCTCTAGAAAGCTGAGTGTGGAGCCAGTTAGACCAAAGAAGGGAGGCCGGGATTGTGCAGGTGCCTGCATCACAGTGTTCTCCTAAGCACACAGAGCACAGGCTGCACCCATGTACCCATTCATCCAGGACTTGCTTGGAATGGCTTTCATACCAACTCTACTCTGGGCTCTCAGATAAAGAGACGTAGGTGCCTGCCCTGGAGGAGCTCACAGTGTACAGGAGAAGGCAGGAGGTTGAGCAAATAATTGCACAAAAATGCTAAGGGGATCTAAGAGAAATACAGGAGAGACTGGGGCACAGGGAGATAGTCAGGACTCCCAGAGAGAGAGGTTGAGAATGAAGTGAGGAGGGAGACAAAGTAGGTAAGTTTGGAAAGTAAATATTGGATGGCAACGAAGCCAAGTGTGAAGGGGAGAGTGAGGTTGAGTGTTGACAGGGACCAGGAAGGAAGGCAGGGGGAGCATTATGAGAGGAGAGAAGTCACATTAGCTGAGAGGAAGCTCATGCCAGGAAGTAAATGCCTCATCATGGATTCCTGGAAAAGGGCCTGACTTGTGCCCTGTCAGCCCCACCATGGAAAGTAACAGTAGCCCTTGTAAGAGGGTGGATTGGTATGAGGATCAACCCACCATGTAATAAATTGGACATTTGGTCATATGGGATGTGTCTTCTGGTCAAGCAAACACACCTCTGGAAACTCACAGGCCCATTGCCAAAGCTCTTTCAGGCTGGGATATGAAGTTGTACAGGCATTTGCCTTCCAAAGTATAGTTTTCCCTAGAGCCCAGTCCTGCTATAGTCTAGGCTTGGTGGGGGAGCTTTCACACTTGTAGGGAGGAGATTTCAAACTGTCAGTGAACTCAAGAGAGGTTCATTCCTCCCAAGAGAGGCTGCTGCTGGTAAAGTGTTGAAAGGGTTTCTTCAGTGAAACCCACCCATTTTCCAAGTGGGGCTCACCCAAAGGCATGTTAATTCCACCCAGTGGAAATAGACAAGGGTGCCTTTCCTGACTACCATTTCCTAGCAGGGATGGAAAAGAGAAAAAGAACATGTGCTCCTGCATCTAGGGGAAGAATCCAACCTAGTCTGTGTCCCTTTTCCAGGCTCCTATGATGTTGGGCACACTTGTTCTGTAGTGAAGGTATAAGAATCTGGGAGGCTGATGAAGAGAAGCCCAGAGGAATTCCTTCTGGGCAAGATCAGAATGGTGGTTGATAGGTCCCCATGTCTAGGGTCTCAGAGATGCCAACCTTTCCTCTAGACCAGGGTCTGCTCATTGCCCAGACAGCCTTGCCCTCATCACCCTCATATCACTTGCTCAGTGGGAAGAGCACTCAGGAGAAAGGGCTGCATGGCTTTGGGCTGAGTGAAGGGTCATGTCACTTCTACAGACACCTGTTTCTCTCCCTTCTGCTGGTAACAGATTCTGACTCTTCCCAGGACTGGACCTGGGATCAAGCTGGACCAATCTCAAATCCTATCATGGAAAATTTAATTCTGGGGCAAAGAAGATAAAGGGCTGCAGATGACATCGTGATACCGACCAGGGTTCTTGGCCTTCCCAACCAATAGAAGTGGACTAGAGGCCAGGCAAGAAATTCAGGCAAGGCCCTTTTGGGGTCCCTGCTGCAGCAGTGGGGAGTGAGAACAAACAACAGTTTCCTTTGCTTGCTCTTTTACTGAGGGGTGGTGAACTTGTTCCTTCTGTGGCATTAGGGTAGGGGTGTTTTAGGTGTTTTGCGCTCTTCTTTGGTGGTGTTAAGTGCAGGGGGCATGTTCAGTATCCTGCTTTTGCTCCCTGCACCCTGATTTTGCTCCTGGCTCTTCAGGTGGCAGTAGCTTATTGGTCTTTTTGTATCTTTTGTCCAGAATTGCCCCAACTGCCCAAGCATGCAGTTATTTTTAGTCCCATGTAGTTTCTGTGTGTGTCATTGCTTGAGCTGTGTCCAGGTGAGGCGCTGCAGCATTGCAGCAAAGGGTTCTAGTTCCCCATCTCAATCTGAGAAGGACTCTGATTCCTGCTGCTGCCGAGATGCATGGAACAGCCTAGTCCTACATCCAAGTTCTGAAGCTGGCTTTTCCTTCCTTGGTTCTGTGAGCTACCTCAGGATCCTTCCACTCAGTCACACACACAGACTCCCATCTTTCCATTGTGTTGTTTTTTTCTTCTTCTTTTTTTTCCCCCTGCTTAAGTCAGTCAGAATTGGTTTCTGTTGTTGCAGCAAAATCTTGGCTGATACAGAAATTGGTTCCAGAAATTAGTTGTTGGCAGCAGGCCCTCGGGGTATGTGGACTTGGTCATGGGCCCAGATGGAATGCGTAAGTAGACAGAGAAGGAGAATTCACTGGGTTACCTGTTGTGCTCACCTGAGATGCCACGAGCCCAGTGAAGTTGCAGCCCTGCCGCAGAGCATGGAAGGAGGCGAACCGTGGACACGATGGGTCCTTGGTAGAGCATCTGATAGCATAAACAGTGTCCTACCCTAAGCTCAAACAAAAATCTATCTTTAAAGTAATTAATTTCTCATCTGTGACTGAAGCAGCTTTAAAAATTCTGAAGACTGTGTCTCTTGTTTCTGAATGACAGCACTCCATACTTCACAATCTCATGGATCCAGGGCATGAAGGAGGGAGCTTATGATACAGGGATGGAGAAATTTGGGCACCAGAGGATTTGAGGACCATGACTCTGCAATCCCTTCTGAAATATATATTCACTCTGCCTCTGGGTTGCTTGTAGAAGAGGCTGACAGTTTGCACCCATCTCACTGTCTCTGAATAAGCAGGAGTTGGACTTGACATGGCCTAAGGTGAAAAGGATAATCAGGATACAAAAGAAAAGATTGTGCCTGGAAGTATTGTAACTCCACCATTTGGGGTAACTTGGGGGCATACAATTTGAGAGTTAACTAATGAGAGTGAAATATAATTTTAAATGAGGCAGAATATATTGTCATAGGTGAGCCCATCAGATTCTGTACCTGCTGTGTGTCTCCTTGGACAGCTAGCTGGGTTCCAACAACTGGATTCTTTTATTAATGAAAATTTATCCTGAAGACTGGCACATGCTGGGTGGAACCAAAAGGCCAGATAGGTCTGCATCAGTGCAGAAAAAGAAATTCAAAGACTTAACTGGTTACATCCCTTGACAAGACCCCAAAGACTCCTATCTTCCTTGCCTTGAAGAAGAGATAGTAACAGAAATGCAAGAATATTTTTTAAATGCTTTATGGATAGTCCCCTCTGGGCCAAGAATACTGTGCATAGAGCTCACTAAAAATGGGCCCTTGGGCAGGAGTATAGACTGAGACACAGAGAACAGACCCATGGACCCAGCGGGGGAAGGAGAGCGTAGGATGAATTGAGAGAGTCGCACATGTAAAGAGATCTCATGTGTAAAAGAGATAGTGAGTGGAAAGCAGCTGTATAACACAGGGAGCTGTTTGGTGCTCCCATACAAGAGGGAGGGGATGTATGTATACTTATATATAAGTATATAATCAACTATATATACTTATAGTTGATTCACTTTCTTGTACAGCAGAAACTAAGACAACATTGTCAAGCAATTATTCCCCAATTTTAAACAGTAAGCCCTTGGTATCCTTGAGGACAGAAGAATCTTAGAATGGCATAGCCCAGGGCACAATTGGAAGCAAAGCAAGTGTGGTTCTCATAATAGACAGTTTTGTAAGTGTGGTTGGGACTCAATGAAGAGTCTTATGCCCAGTAATAACTAGTTGTGATCAGTCACTCATGCATTCAGAGACTGTGACCACCTCAGCATCTGTATCACTCCAGTCAGGCTAGGTTATGTTGCAGTAACAAACAACTCCTGTAATATCAGTTATTTAAAATAACAAAGATTTAAATCTCTCTCACTCAACACCATTTCCCACTGGAGTTACCCAGAGGAGGGGGCTAGAGAGGACGGCAGTCCTCATAGGTCCATATGGGCCCAAGCAGATGAAGTAGCCACTATCTGAAATCATGCCAGTCACACCCAGGAGGAAGAGATCCAGAGGGTCTCGCACTAAGCCTCAAAGGAGGTGTATATATATATATATATATATATATATATATATATATATATGATTCCTCACTGGGAAGAAGTAGTCTCACAGTCCCACCCAACCAACAGGAAGTCAGGAAACACAGTCCACTGTGTACTTAAAAGTGGAAAACTGAAAATCATTGGGAGACAAAACTAATTCTGACTACTATCCTACCCACTTGAACATCTCACAACACCTTGACAAGGTGGATGGTTCTAGTAGCATCTGTTAGTCCCTCCAAGAAGTGAGAAGTGCAGAAGTCCCTCTGCACTAAGAGACGGCCTGAAATACCACTGGGAGAGTGATAACCCTCCCCAGAGGCCAGTTCAGCCTAGAAGAATAGATGAGTGTCAAGGTCTGTGTACTGGGCTCAAGAAAAAATGAAAAAAAAAAAAAAATCTCCTCTGGACACATCTTAGCAAACTCTTTCATGGATAAGGATGATTCCCATGCATGTGGGTCTTCATTTCTTTATCCATCTGTTAGTTTACCTCTCAGCCTGTGGTGTCCCTCCCCAGTGCCAAGCCCCCAATACACTTACGAGTATGAAGGTGCCTCATCTTTCTGAACCACAGTCTCCTTTGGTTGTCGCTGCAGAGCCCTGCCCTTGGGGAAGGAACAGATGGGAATAAGGTTTCATGTCCTGGCCAGGGATCCCAACTCATGGTAGGAAAGGGAATTTCCCTGTCTCTTAAATGGCTACAATGGTATTAGCCCAGAGATAGGCAGCATGGAAGTGGGCAGCCTCAGGACCAATGCTGGGGGTTTGGTCCTCTAGTTTCCTGCCCAGGTGATGGGGAGCCATTAGACATTTCTGAGGAAGGAACAGGGGTTTCTAGATTGGTGGCTTAACTCCTGATGGTCAAAAGCTGGGTTGCTTGCTCTTGGTAGTAATTAAATTTTCCTCTGAGAATGCTAAGGACACTGGCATGACACGGCATGGGGCATGTTTTCTAGCCTAAAGTTCCCCTTTGTAAGGCTTGGACTCTTGTCAGACTGTGCATACACCCTGAAGCCACTGCAGTCCCAGGAAGAACAGCCTGGCACAGTGGACGTGGAGCCCCGGGCAGCCTGCAGGAAGGTCATGACATTGTGGTGTGTGCTGTCAGCCAGCTCCTGAGTGGCACCTACTCAGGGCTGGAAGCAGAAATGGCTGGTCCAGGTCAATTGGAGATTGATTTACTTGACATGTCCATGTTATATGTCTATTGGATTTCCACAGATGGCTGATCTTTAGTTGATATCACAGTGGACAGAAGGAGAGTGATGAGATGGGCTGCTTGCTCAGACCCTGGCTCCCGTAGCCCTCCCCTGTAACTGAATTATTTAACCCTTGCAGGTCCTTGAGACTGGACAGATCTTCCAGTCTCAAGGACCACGTCCAGCTCCAGGCTAGTGCTCTGTAAGGAGCCTGAGGTCTGTGATTTGTTGACTTGGGATTTCATCAGGCTGGTTGTGGTACCATCTCAAGTGTCCTGGATTACAGAACTGAGGCATTCATCCCTTTTCTAGGATCAACCTTTTTATCTTCTTTTGCCTCCATAGTCACCAGGCTTATTCTTTAGAGCAGGGGTCCCCAACCCTTCTGGCACCAGGGACCAGTTTCGTGGAAGGCAATTTTTTCATGGGCTGGGGAAGGGGGATAATTCAAGTGCATTACATTTATTGTGCACTTTATTTCCAATTTTATTATATCAGCTCCACCTCAGATCATCAGACATTAAATCCTGGGGATTTAATGTTGGGGACCCCTGTTCTACAGTGAATCTCTAACTCTGGGTTCCAGCTTCTCCTGATCTATGGAAGACCCTGATTGACCTCAAGTCTCCCAGAGATTTGTCCTCCCCTTAGCCTGTGTCTGGGACACTGACACCTCTCAGATTTTGTCTTGTTCTCAGCCTTTGCCTTCCTTTGACACCCACCTACAAGTTTTAACCCATCCCTGGACCAAGCCTTTAATACCTGTCAGGATATTGCACACCTGTCAGGGCCCCTTATTGCTCTGCACTTGAACATCTGTGCCCCATCTTCGTGTTGAATGTCTGTCCCATTGGAACCCCACAACCCCTGGACATATGCTTATCTCCCTGGCCTCAAGGTACAGGCTCCTAGCTCCTGCTGGGTAGACTCAGTGCTCCCTCCTGGCTTCTTCCCACTGTCCTGCTTCCAGGAAGATATTAGCAATATTGCCTCCCACCCAATGCCACCTGCATTTATTCCATGATCTACTGGGTGCGTGCTGTACCCTGTGTCTGTCGGTTGGGTCTGAAGGATAGGACCATCCCTCTGTACAACTACTCAGGTGCCAGCTTTATATAGGCCAGCTGAGGAGGCATCACCACTTGCCTCTCTGAAGATACCAAGAGGGACCATACTTTATGCTAAGAGAGCTACTGGGGCTTCCCTGGTGTCTTAGATGGTAAAGAATCTGCCTGCAATGCAGGAGACCTGGGTTCAATCCCTGGGTTGGGAAGGTCACCTGGAGAAGAGCATGGCAACCCACTCCAGTACTCTTGCCTGTGAAATCCCATGACCAGAGGAGCCTGGCGGGCTACAGTCCATTGGGTTGCAAAGAATTGGACATGACATAGCAACTAAACCACAACCACAAGAAAGCTCCTAAGCATGTGCTTCCAGGTTGTAAGGGTGCCTTGATGGTATCCACCGGAAGAGTGCAGACCATCCAATAAAAAGGGCTGGAGCAATGGACTCTCAATAATTGACTCTCTTTTGTACTTGATGGCAAATAGATGGGTAAACAGTGGAAACAGTGTCAAACTTTATCTTTTTGGGCTCCAAAATCACTGCAGATGGGACTGCAGCCATGAAATTAAAAGACGCTTACTCCTTGGAAGGAAAGTTATGACCAATCTAGACAGCATATTGAAAAGCAGAGACATTACTTGGCCAAAAAGGTCCGTTTAGTCAAGGCTATGGTTTTTCCAGTGGTCGTGTATGGGTGCAAGAGTTGGACTGTGAAGAAAGCTGAGCACCGGAGAACTGATGCTTTTGAACTGTGGTGTTAGAGAAGACTCTTGCGAGTCCCTTGGACTGCAAGGAGATCCAACCAGTCCATTCTGAAGGAGATCAGCCCTGGAATTTCTTTGGAAGGACTGATGCTAAAGCTGAAACTGCAGTACTTTGGCCACCTCATGCAAAGAATTGACTCATTGGAAAAGACTCTGATGCTGGGAGGGATTGGGGGCAGGAGGAAAAGGGGATGACAGAGGATGAGATGGCTGGATGGCATCACCGACTCGATGGACATGAGTTTGAGTGAACTCCGGGAATTGGTGATGGACAGGGAGGCATGGTGTGCTGCGATTCATGGGGTCGCAAAGAGTCGGACACGAATGAGCGACTGAACTGAACTGAACTGAACTGTACTTGATTATCTAATGCCATGTTACAAATATTTGTAGAGCACCTACTGTACTAGAAACAAAACAAGACCATCCTGACTACAGGAAGGAGTGGGGCGGTATCCTGAGTATCAAGTATCAAACCTTGTTCTAATCTTAAAAGCCTGGTTTTAGCCACATGACGTCGGGTCCAGGGCTCCTGTTTGGGCTGAAATGTGAAATAAACAACCAGATTGCCTGAACCCAGGTGGAGGTCGTATCAGCTACTAGCGAGATCCCAATGAGAAGCAGAACCTTGGCAGTGAGAATCTGAGTAGGCTGGTTCCTCCAGCACTCTCATTGGAGACCCACCATCCTTAGGAGGCTGGCAGTGTGGAGCGCCTTATAAGTATGGATTCTGATTGCAGATGAACCTGGGATACAGACTCACCTCCATCACTCACTAGGTTTACAATTTGGACAGTTTACCTGATCGTTTTGTTCTTTAGTTTCCTCACTTGTAAAGTGAAAACTCAAATACTTGGATTACAGGAATTGAGATAACATATGCCAAACAGCATAGTGCCTGGAAAAGAGTAAACTTTCAATAAATGGTAACTACTAAATTTAATGTTTCCAGCCTTGTGTGATTGGAATTTGATTTAATCAGGAAGGAAGCAACTTCCTTTTACTGTCTTGCCTGCTCAGTCTTCTGTCACCTGATCCTTGGACCTGCACCTTTCCTAAGCCTGAGGAAGGATCCACTCTCTGGGTCCTGGCCAACCCACTGTTTGGTTCTTCCCTTTACCCACTGGGCCCCAGCTCCAGAAGGTGCCAAACCTTGCACACAGAGTGTCAAGACTTTTCTTTTATGCTCCCTAGTCCTTGAAGATGTCTCAATAGTGCATTTGAACTCTACCATCACAGGTTAGTCATCTAACCTAAAGGATTTTGTTGAGTTTCCTATTAAAGAAAATAATAATGTAAAGTGAATGTGTGGGGACTTCCCTGGTGGGCCAGTGGTTAAGAGTCTGTCTTTCAATGTAGAGGACCCGGGTTCCATCCCTGGTCGGGAAACTAAGATCCCACATGCTGTGGAGAAACTAAGCCTTCAGGCCACAACTAGAGAGTCCATACACTGCAAAGAGGGATCCCACATGATGCACTGAAAATTCCATATCCACGACTAAGACCCGATGCAGCCAACTAAATAAACATTTTTGTAAAAAGTGAATGTGTGGGTCGAGAGGAGTGGAAAGATCATAAAGTCACTGACAAACCATGGGAAGATCATGCTGACACCCATCTCCCTCCCCATTTCAACAGAGTTTGGTTTTGCAGCTGTACCTTCATTCCCTTTGTGAATCTAAGTTGGGCCTTACGCAGTCTATCCCACTCAGTGCTAATTAGATGTGCTTGCGAACTATCACTTTCACACCTTCTCTTCTTTTGTTCAACATAAGCATTTAATTGTCTACTAAGGGTGTCTGTAAGATAATCAAAGGGAGAGAAATCACAGCAAGGCCTGGGAGGACGGAGAATCTGACAGTGCTGGGGAACATGGGATGGCAAGCTTGTGCCTCCACCGACCCCCAACTCTGACCCCTACTGGTGTGTGTATACAATGAGGTTCAAGGTTCAAGAATTCCACCTGGTCAGCCACTCAACACACAAACTCAGCTCCAAATCCCTTCACGCTAAATTAGGGATCACTCTTCTGTCTTTCTTATCTTCTCCTCACATCTTTCTCCTTCCCCTCTGAAATACACTGAAGAGAAGCCTTCTGTGTTATGTCCCATTGTTACTGGTGCTTCACATTCATTCATTAAAAAAACGTTCATCAGGAGCCTCCTCTGATCTAAGGATATTGGTTATGTCAAGGTGAGTAGCCTTGAGCTGAAGACTTTATATATTTGACCATATTGAGCACAGGGGAGAATACAAGGTGTGCTCAACAAATACCTTCCACTGATTGACTTAATGTTCCTGTCTTTGACCTTGAGAAAAATGATCATCATTTCTCAGATGATCATGAGAAAGAAGGCCCGTCCCTGTTATGAGGGGAGGGTACACACCATATGCCCTGTGCTGGGGAGTCCACACCACTATTCTCCTATCTCCTGCTCCGCCTTCCTGCCCTCCACTTCCTACCAGAGATGGGGCCACTCAACAAGATTTTACTAAGAACAAGCTCTCAGTGTGGGGCTGGAACCAAAGACCCAAGACAAATGGATGAACAGCAAACATCAGCACTGACTCACCACCAGAAGACAAACGTGTGGAAACATGTGAAAGACAGGCTGCCTCACCCACCCCACCCTGGGCGAGGCAGATAATGGGGCTTTCTGTTTTCCTATTTCTCTATCATTTACAGCAGCGTCTGTGATCTCCTAGTAGTGTGGTCTTTTTGCTCTCTTGACACCATTTTTCTCATGTCAGCATCTTAGGAAGGACAATAGTCTTGAGTTCTAATTCTGCAGTGCACCTCACTTAACCTTGTACCCCATTCGTCTCACAACACCCATGGCTGACAGGAGAGGAAAAGGCTCTGCCTGGCAGGTTTTGTTCTGTGTTGAGATGACGGCAGATGGGTGTGCACTGGAGCGAGAGCTGTCCCTTGGGATGGACGTGGTCTGCTGTACACTGTCACTGAGAGAGTGTCTCTCTGACAACCCCTCCCCAGGCCAGACTCTGTGACTCTAGAACACCTCCTCCCCTGCTGGCTTCCTGTGTCCGGCTCCAATCGGAGCTTGGGCTGCCCTGTTTATCCCCTGCATGCATCTCCCCTGTTTTCCTTTGCCCTTCAGAAGTCGCCTGAGGACCCTAATGATTCTCCGCTTCCAAGTGGAACAGGGACAGGAAATCTGGTGCTCATCCGCTCCCGCTGAGACACAGCTGTTCCTGCTCAGTGGGTAGAGAGCCAGGCCCACCACTTCAGAAGAGCGAACTTAGGTGCCACTGACTTCTGCCAGCGGGACGATGAGATGTCTACATCCCACTGAAGGACATGCCCAGATCCTTCCTGGTTACGTGGTGAGCAAAAATCTGTCACTGAAGTCTGCTGCCTTGGCAGTCTCCAGGCTGCAAGTTCATGGAGAGACCAAGAGCCAGGAAATGAGTTAGCGAGCAGCGTGGCTGCAGGCAGACTCGAAGAGTCTGGCACAGGAAGAACTCAGAGGCAGATTCATCCAGCCACTAGACAGGGCCTCACTACACTGGCTCAGAGCAGAAGAAGGACGGGCGAGACACAGAGGGGCATAAAGAATGTAGTGGGGATTACAGGCCTCCTCTGTGACCACATGCAGGGGCTCGTCTCCTGTTGAGGTGCTCTCTTTCTGAAGATTCCTGCTGTCACTGCATCTGGGGTCATTCATCCTGCCACCCCCTTGCTTTGCTGCAGGGTGCCAGCTTTGTCATTGTGGTCACTGGTCGAGACAGTGTTAGGTCACAGACCTCTAGAGCTGCAGATATCAGTGGAGCCTGTAAGAAATTTCTTCCTTATATTGCCGGAAAATTTTCCTCTCTACAATTTCTACCCGTTTAGTCTGAATTCTGAAGCTCCAGAAAACAGGCTTCTCCTTTGTGTGCCAGTCTTCCAAGTATTTGAAGGCATTCAAGAGTCACGACATCCATGTGATCCTTGCAAGTTACCCCTTGTTTCTCCAGGGACTGATTCTAAACCCCTCTTAATCCTCCTATTTTCACTGGATGTTCATAACTTGCTACTGAAACTGTGGTTCACAGACCAATAGCATTCACATCCCCTGGGAGCCTGCTAGACATGCAGAATCTCAGGTCACCTAGATTTCCTGAAGCTGCCTTTTAACAGTTTCTCTGGGTGAATTACATACATGTTAAACTTTGAGGAATACTGTAAGCACTGGCTTATAGCATCTTCATAGCAACACATGTGTCCATACATAACCTCTATCCAAACAATAGTAGAAAGATTAATTACATTATGGCATATTTGGGCTATGAGGTTTTATGCATAGGAACAATCTAGAAAATACATAGAAACCTGCTGCTAAGTCGCTTCAGTTGTGTCTGACTCTGTGCGACCCCATAGACGGCAGCCCACCAGGCTCCCCCGACCCTGGGATTCTCCAGGCAAGAACACCGGAGTGGGTTGCCATTTCCTTCTCCAATGCATGAAAGTGAAAAGTGAAAGTGAAGTAGCTCAGTTGTGTCCGAATCTTCGCGACCCCATGGACTGCAGCCTACCAGGCTCCTCCGTCCATGGGATTTTCCAGGCAAGAGTACTGGAGTGGGGTGCCATTGCCTTCTCCGATAGAAACCTGAGGAGATGTTAATAATATTTAAAGAGAGTTTTGACTACACCTCAGACTCTGTTCAAAGCATATTAGTGATTACCGTTATGAATCACCACTATATCCTCCCAAAGAAGATAATACTGTTATCTCCATTGTAAAGCAGTAAAAGAGGCCCAGAGAGGCTGAGTAACTTGCCCACAGTCACACAGCCCAGGCAGTTTAATTCCAGAGTAACTGTGTCTGACCATAGCTAACATCGAATGATGAAGCACAGGTACAGAACTGACCACATCAATGAGGATATACACTGAGTATGCTCTAATGCTGTCATATTGTGTTATTGTAATAAAAATAATAAAAAGCAGCATGCCCCAAATGGAAAACAGCTTTATCCATCCCCAACAGTGTTTCTATCACCTCATTTGCATTTTTTTCCAATTTAAACAATGTTTACAATACAAAAATAATATACGCTCACACTAAAAAAAAAATTCACATGCATAAAAGGATATAAAATAAAAAGTAGAGCTCCCTCCCCACTAGCCTTTCTGCACTTTGAGATCATCACTGTTAGCAGTTTCTTATCTATCTTTCAAAAATGTGTTCTTCATTTAAAATAAAGAACACACACACACACATAGGTACATATATAACACACACAATCCACCCTTATCTTGGCTACATCTGTTAAACAGCCTCCCGATTGGCTCCTGTTTTATTTATGATGAATTGGAACACCCATATCTTTCGCACATGAAGTGTTATTAAGTTTTCATCTCTCCATCTTGTACAGTTTTTTTTCTCACCTAAATGTAGGATATTTTATATCTTCATACTGAGTTTCATGTAGCTGGTTGTGTTCTACCATTCCAGCGAATTAAATCTTTTTTTTACTTCTGAATCCAAAGCCTAGAAGCTTTCTCCTTCATAAGTCTAACATTGTAGATATACCCTGATTTTCCAGGCCTAAGGAAACAACTTCAGGGCTGGAGCAAGGTGGGCATAGGGATGCTTTATGAGGGTTACTATATTAATGATTAAATATAAAACCCAAACTGTGCTAAATGTTAGCAGTAGCTATTTCCAGATGGTGAGTATTTGTATACATTTTCCAAATGTCTAATGGTGAGCATGGGTTAATTTTGTCATTAAAAAAAATGAAATAAAATTTGAAGTTGTACAGATTGGATATTATGTCTGCTTCTTTATTATCCTCCTAAAAGAGATGATACACGCATTTCTTCTGCTGGGATACTTTGCAGTGACCCCCAGTAGAGTAAGCACTGATATGTGCCTGATCTATTGACATTGGGTTTAACTATGTGACCTGCTATGGTCGATGTGCTGTTACCTGGTGTGATGCGAGCAGAGGCATCAACTTGTCTGTGTGGTCTGGTTGGCCCCTTGTGCTTCTGCAGCCTACCATCCACCATGAGAAGTGTGTGCTCCAGATAAATGTTGGTCCCAGAATTGAGAGCCCTTGGAGCAGGTGTCAACCTGGTCCGTAGCCCAAGGCAGAAATCCCCATTCCCCCATCAACCCACAGAACCCTGATTGAGAAAAATAAATGTAATTGGGGGAGTCTTTTAATAATAGCATATTTACAGTAATAATTGAGTAGAAGAGAGAGTCAGCTCCTCCCATGCTGACTGGAATGTCCTGGAAAGAGTCACCTGCCCTTCTCCAGCTGTTGTAGCCACCCTCTCCTTAATTTGGTCTCCCCACTACCCATTTGAGCCATGCTTACCCACTCCCACCCTTAAGCCACCTGCCTCCCACCATTACCTGCTGGTAAGGAAGCGGGAGCCATATCTCCTGGCTAGTCCTAACAGTCTTTTCTCCAAAAGTTCCTATTACATGGAGTAGAAAGGACTTTGGTCTACAGCTTAATCATGAGTTGTTGTGAGTTGAATTGTGTCCCTTCCAAATTCACTTGCTGAAGTCCTAACCCCCAGCACCCCAGAATATGACCTTATTTGAAAATAAGGTCATTGCAGATGTGATTAGTAAAGATGAGGTCATAGTGGAGCAGGGTAGCTCCTGATCCAATATGACTGGTGTCCTTCAAAGAAGGAGAATTTGGACACAGAAAAAGATACACACACAGGGAGAACGCCTTGTGAACCTGAAGGTGGAGATCAGGGTGATGCCTCTAAAAGCTAAGGAATGTGGAACACCACCAGCTGATCATCAGAAGCTATGAGAGAAGCAAGAAACAGATTCTTCCTCATGGCCTCAGAAGGAAGAAGCAACCCTGCTGACACCCTGATCTCTAGACTCCAGCCTCCAGAAGTGTGACAACACATTTCTATTGTGTAAGTCAGCCAGTCTGAGGTGCTTTCCTATGGCAGTGCCAGGAAAACTAATACATGAGGCCACTTCAGATTCTGCTCCCAATTACAGCCTATGGGTTCTTTCCCCCCAAGCAATTCTCTGACATAGGTTGGACGGTCTACAGTTCAGCTCAACTCTGACACCACCTCTCTAGAGGTACTGTCAGATTCCACAAGTTAGGGGCTCATCTTACAAGACTGCCTCCCCCAACTTCAGATTCTAATCACAAGCCCAGGTTGTCATCTGTGTTTCTAAAGGCAGACCACAGACACAAGGTTTCAACAGCCCCTTCTTGCATTCTCTTAATTTGCTAGAACCAGTCACAGAACTCAAAGAAACATTTTACTTACCAGATTACCAAATTACTATAAAAGGATACATTTTAGAAACAGCCAGATGAAAGAGATGCCAGAGGCATGGTGGGGGTAAGGCCCAGTAGCTTCCATGCTCTTTCTAAGCTCAATACTCTCCCAGCACCTCCATGTGTTCACCAACCCGGAAGCTATCCAAACCCCATTTGGTTTTTATAGAGGCTGCATTACACAGACGTGATTGATTTAATCATCGGCCATTGGTGATTGATTCAACCTCCAGCTTCTCTCTCCTCCCCAGAGGTCAAGGAGACAGATGGGACTGAGATTTTCAACCTTCTAATTCCATGGTTGGTTTTCCTGGCAATCAGCCGCCATCCTTGTTTTCTGAAAGTCCCCTCATTAACATAGCAAAAGACATCTTTATTGCTCTCATCACAGGAAATTAGGAGAGTTTAGGAGCTCCGTGCCAGCAAGGGTAATAAAAACCAAATAAATATTTTTTATTATGAATCACAATGTCACACAACAGCCAAGTCTCTCTGTCCTTTCAGTGCCTCTGGAAGTACAACTCTGCGCTGCTGCTCCCTGCCCCCAGCGCTGGGTCCAGCTGACCTTGAGGGTGATGAGCTGGTGAGACATCTTCTCTCCTCTCCTTCAGAACCAGTCCTTTCCCCACACTTGATGCCATGCCGTGCCAAAGCCACCCTCACCACCCACCACAGTCCTACCACCTGTGGACTCAATACTAGAGCCTATCATCTATTGCTGCAAACTTTTTCACTGTGCTTACGGTGACTGTGATTCCGCAAAATGAACCCAAAATACCTCTCGGTAGGTTCTATGTGAATGCATTGATAACCCTGTCAATAAAAGACAGGGCTGAATACCCCACATGCCTTCCCCACTGCCATAAGGCATAAGTGACTTTCTATCAGGAGCTGGCCTGCCTTCCAGCCCTGTGCCCCATCTACCACATGACTTGTCATGAAAGACCAGCCAGATACAGATGCCTGATAGCCTCAGAATTAAAAAGATATGTGAGATGGCCTTCCTGGAGGAAGGCATGGCAACCCACTCCAGTACTCTTGCCTGGAGAATCTCATGGACAGAGGAGCCTGGTGGGCAACAGTTGATAGGGTTGCAAAGAGCAGACACGACTGAAGTGACTTAGCATGCATGCCCTTAATCTGCCAAGCTAGTGAGCTTATCAAATGGGAAATAAATGAAGTTCAAATTAGAATGTTATGTCCATCAGCAGATGAATGGATAAGAAAGCTGTGGTACATATACACAACAGAATATTAGCCATTAAAAAGAATACATTTGAATCAGATCTAATGAGGTGGATGAAACTGGAGCCTATTATACAGAGTGAAGTAAGTCAGAAAGAAAAACACCAATGCAGTATACTAACACATATATATGGAATTTAGAAAGATGGTAATGATAACCCTGTATGAGAGACAGCGAAAGAGACACAGTTGTATAGAACAGTCTTTTGGACTCTGTGGGAGAGGGAGGGGGGGATGATTTGGAAGAATGGCATTAAAATATGTATAATATCTTATAAGAAAAAAAATAAAAGAAGCCACTTAAAAAAAAAAAAAGAATGTTAGAAATTTAGAGGTGAAAAGAGCTTAGATATTTCAAGCTCTAGCCTCTATTTTATGAGAGAGGAACCTGGGGCCCCAGAGAGGAAACAACTTGGAAAAAGTGAGTTCTCAGCAAAGCCAGGACAAGAATACTAGTTTTCCATTTCAGTTTTCCTAAGACCACATTAAAGAGATTAAAAAAAAAAATCTATGAAGGTTTTAATTGATCATAGTCCTAGTTTCTAATTTTCTCTGATCATTGGTTTAATAATCTATTTCATATATCTCATTACAGAAGCAAACATCCACATTGTTAAACAATTTCAAATTGTACAGTAGAGCCTATTATGGAAAGTGATGACCCTACTTGTCCTCCTTCACCTCAAACACATAAGTTCCTCTCTTATGGGTTAGTCACTCATAACCTCTCCTGTCCTTAGCATGTCTGATGGTTATTTATCATTGTGTCACTAAATAACATGATTATCCTCTTCATCAAACTTCAGACAGTTTTAATGTTAGGTTTTATTTTTTTCCTCAACTTTAGACATTATTTCCCACAATGTATGGGAAAATATTAATATTCATTTCTTCCCTGTACCTTCTACATGGTGAAAGTTTATAATATTTATTTTTATTCTATAAACATAATTTAGTTCTCTTAGTACTTATCAATTAAGTACGTAAAATATTCTGAATACAAGAATATACAGAAGAAATATACATAAAAGGTCTTAATCACCCAGATAACCACAATGGTGTGGTCACTCACCTAGAGCCAGACATTCTGGAGTGTGAAGTCAAGTGGACCTTAAGAAGGACTACTATAATAAAGCTAATGTAAGTGATGGAATTCCAGCTGATCTATTTAAAAATCCTAAAAGTTGATGCTGTTAAAGTGCTACACTCAATGTCAGCAAATTTGGAAAACTCAGCAGTGGCCACAGAACTGGAAAAGTTTTCATTCCAAATGCCAAAGAAAGGCAATGCCAAAGAATGCTCAAACTGCTGTGCAATTGCTCTCATTTTACATGCTAGCAAGGTCATGCTTAAAATCCTTCAAGCTAGGCTTCAGCTCAAAATTCTCCAAGCCAGGCTTCAAAAGTACATGAACCATGAACTTCCAGATGTTCAAGCTGGATTTAGAAAAGGAAGAGGAACCAGAGATCAATTTGCCAACATCCGTCATATCATAGAAAAAGCAAGAGAGTTCCAGAAAAAAAATCTACTTCTGCTTTATTGACTATCCCAAAGCCTTTGACTGTGTGGATCACAACAAACTGTGGAAAATTCTTCAAGAGATGGGAATACCAGACCACCTTACCTGCCTCCTGAGAAACCTGTATGCAGGTCAAGAAGCAACAGTTAGAACTGGACATGGAACAACAGACTGGTTCCAAGCTGGGAAAGGAGTATATCAAGGCTGCATATTGTCAACCTGCTTATTTAACTTATATGCAGAGTACATTATGAGAAATGCCAGGCTGGATGAAGCACAAGATGGAATCAAGATTGCCAGGGGAAATATCAATAACCTCAAATATGCAGATGACACCACCCTTACGGCAGAAAGTGAAGAAGAACTAAAGAACCTGTTGATGAAAGTGAAAGATGAGAGTGAAAAAGTTGGCTTAAAGCTCAACATTCAGAAAACTAAGATCATGGCATCTGGTCCCATGGATTCATGGCAAATAGATGGGAAACAATGGAAACAATGAGAGACTTTATCTTTTTGGACTCCAAAATCACTGCAGATGGTGACTGTAGCCATGAAATTAAAAGACACTTGCTCCTTGGAAGAAAAGCTATAACCAACCTAGACAGCGTATTAAAAATCAGAGACATTACTTTGCCGACAAAGGTCCGTCTAGTCAAAGCTAAGGTCCATCTAGTCAAAGCTATGGCTTTTCCAGTGGTCATGTATGGATGTGAGAGCTGGACTATAAAGAAAGCTGAGCACTGAAGAATTGATGATTTTGAACTGTGGTGTTGGAGAAGACTCTTGAGAGTCCCTTGGACTGCAAGGAGATCCAACCAGTCCATCCTAAAGGAAATCAGCCCTGAATATTCATTGGAAGGACAGATCCTGAAACTGAAGCTACAGTACTTTGGCCACCTGATGTTAAGAACTGACTCATTGGAAAAGATCCTGATGCTGGAAAAGAGTGAAGGCAGGAGGAGAAGGAGATGACAGAGGATGCAATGGTTGGATGGCATCACTGACTCAATGGACATGAGTCTGAGCAATCTCCGGGAGTTGGTTAGGGACAGGGAAGCCTGGTGTACTGCAGTCTATGGAGTCTCAAAGAGTCGGACACAACTGAGCGACTGAACTGAACTGAACTGAGATTTCAGCAGTACATGAACCAAGAACTTCCAGATGTAAAAGCTGGGTTTTGAAGAGGCAGAGGAAAGAGATAAATTGCCAAAATTTGTTGTGTCATGGAGGAACCAATAGAGATCCAGAAAAATATCTACTTCTGCTTCATTGATTATGCTTAAGCCTTTGACTGTGTGGATCACAATAAATTGTGGAAAATTCTTTAAAGATGGGAGTACTAGACCACCTTACCTGTCTGCTGAGAAATCTGTGTACAAGTGAAGCAGCAACAGTTAAACCTGGGCGTGAAAAATGGTTCAAAATTGGGAAAGGAGTACAATAAGTCTTTATATTGTCAACCTGCTTATTTAACTTCTATGCAGAGTACATCAAGCAAAATGCTGGGCTGGATACATCACAAGCTAGAATCAAGATTGCTGGGAGAAATAACAACCTCAAATATGCAGATGAAAGCGAAAGTGAAAGTCACTCAGTCCTGTCTGACTCTTTGCAACCCCACGGACTAAACAGTTGGTGGAATTCTCCAGGCCAGAATACTGGAGTGGGTAGGCTTCTCCAGGGGATCTTCCCAACCCAGGGGTCAAACTCAGGTGTTCCACATTGCAGGAGGATTCTTTAACAGCTGAACCACCAGGGAAGCCCAAGAATACTGGAGTGGGTAATCTTTCCCTTCTTCAAGGGATCTTCCAGACCCAGGAATTGAACCAGGGTCTCCTGCATTGCAGGCGGATTCTTTACCAGCTGAGTTACTAGCGAAGCCCCTAAACATGCAGATGACTGAGTGTAAGTCACTCAGTCATGTCCAACTCTCTGTGACCCCATGGACTATACAGTCCCTGGAATTCTCCAGGCTGAAATACTAGAGTGGGTAGTCATTCCCTTCTCCAGGGGATCTTCCTGACCCAGGGATGGAGCCTAGGTTTCCCAAGTGAAAGTGAAAGTCGCTCAGTTGTGTCCGACTCTTTGCAACCCCTTGAACTATACAGTCTGTGGAATTCTCCAGGCCAGAACACTGGAGTGGGTAGCCTTTCCCTTCTCCAGGGGATCTTCCCATTTCAGGGATCGAACCCAGGTCTCCCACAGATAATGCCACTCTAATGGCAGAAAGTGAAGAGGAACTAAAGAGTCTCTTAATGAGGGTGAAAGAGGAGAGTGAAAAAGCTGTCTTGAAGCTCAGCATTAAAAAAAACTAAGATCATGGAATCCAGTTCCATCACTTCATGGAAAATATAAGGGAAAAAAGTGAAAGGAATGACAGGTTTTATTTCCTTGGACTCCAAAATCACTGTGGACTGTGACTGCAGCCACAAAATTAAAAGACCTAACTACTTGGAAGAAAAGCTAGGACAAATGTAGACAGTGCATTAAAAAGCAGAGACATCACTTTGCCAACAAAGATCTGTCTAGTCAAAACTATAGTTTTTCCAATAGTCATGTATGGAGTTGGACCATAAAGCAGGCTGAGCACCGAAGAAATGATGGTTTTGAATTGTGGTGCCGGAGAAGATTCTTGAGAGTCCCTTGGACTGCAAGGAGTTCAAACCAAAAGGAAATCAGTCATGAGTATTCAATGGAAGGACTGATGCTGAAGCTCCAATACTTTGGCCACCTGATGTGAAGAGCCAACTCTTTGGAAAAAATCCTGATGCTGGGAAAGGTTGAGGACAAAAGAGGGTGGAAGAGGTGAGACAGCATCTCAAACTCAATGGATATGAATTAGAGCAAACTCCGGGAGATAGTAGAGGACAGAGGAACCTGGTTGCTGCAGTCCATGGTGTCACAAAAGTAGGACATGAACTTAGCAACTGAGCAGCAGCAAAAATATTATGCATATGTAACTATTGTTCAATGCAAATTCCAATACAGTGCTTTTTTTCCCCTCAAAAATATATATTCTCCCTTATTATTATTGAAGACTGGTCGGAAGCTAAAAGCCAAGTGCTTTTTCTTTCCTTTACACCCTGTCAGTGTATAACCATACCTGATCTCTGATTTGCTTTTAAAGACAGAACCATGTTCTTCCTGAGTAGCCTTTCGTTTCTTCTAGCTACATTAATGAGAGTCTCCTCACATTTGAAGATCTTTAAGTTCCTTAATCATGTTACAGTTTGAGTGAAATCCCCCTTTTTCATCAGAACATTTTCCACAGAAGTCCTCTTGCCCCTGTTTTCATGTGGCTTATGTTCTAGGATTGCTATACAGCAGTTAGGCCATTTTGGAAGTCCACATTGTCCTCTTTTATTTGGGTATCTGGGATACATTCTTGATTTTTTGTTTCAGAAAATATATGTGAATGGAATTTAAACTTTATGAATTTTGGAATGCCTGAAATATCTTCATTTCAGCCTCACACTTGACTGATTACTTACTTAGACTGGCATGGACTTTCGGATTTTTGAAAGCATTCCTGTTTTGTCTTCTAGAACGCGCTGTTGCACGTAAGTCTGGATTGGTTTGATTTTTCTTACTTTGAAGTCATGTCTTTGTTTCTCTCCAGGAAGTTTTAGGATCTTCTCTTCCTGTTTGGAATTGTCACTAAGCTTTCTCTCAATGGGAGCTTTAAGGCATTAATCTCTGTTGGGATATGGTCACTTCTTTGTAGTGGAAGAATCTCTTCTTTTGTTTCAGGACATTTTCTTCTAATATTTCCTTGATAATTGCTGTTATCATTTTCTTCCCTCAGTTTTCTCTTTTAAATCTCTTCTGTATGAATATTAGAACTGCTACATCTGTCTTACAATGCCTGAACTTTCAATTATATGTTTCACTTTATTCTGTTTTGAGACATTAACATAACCTTATTTGCCAGAGGATGAACTTTGTCTTCAGCTGTGTATTTATTATCAGAATGCAATTTAATTTTTTATTTTTGCAATCATATTTGCTCACTAAGAACACTTTTGTTTTCTGATTGTACTTTTTAAATTATCCAATTCTTCTTCTAGAGATTTAATTTCTCTTAAATTGCTATCTGTACTAAAATGAATTATTTTTAGGCACACAATATTCTGAACTTTGTTTTCTGAAACTGTTTGCCTGACAGTTTATTTTGGCTATTGTATGTCAGCAACCCATAAGGTTGTTTCTTTTTAATAGCAACCTTATATCTCATTTTATATTTTACATATATGTAACTTTTTAGCAAGTATCTTAGTAAAGGATACTTGGTTTTAAAATAAAACCAATACAATATTGTAAAGTTAAAAAATTAAATAAATAAAATGTACAAAATTGAAAAAAAATAAAAAATAAATTTAAAAGTAAAAATAAATAAATAATTGATATTAGAAACATTATTTTACAACTATTATCTTAATATGAATACTTTGTTCATATAGGTTATTATTTCAGTGAAATAAATTCCTAGTTGTAAAAAATGCTTGTATATATAAGATGTACGCTTTCTAGGTGGCACTAGTGGAAAAGAACCTGCCTCCCAAGGCAGGAAAAATAAGAGAGGTGGGTGGGATCCCTGGATCAGGAAGATCCCCTGGAGGAGGGCATGGCAACCAACTCCAGTATTCTTGCCTGGAGAATTCTGTGGACAGAGGAGTCTGACCGGCTATAGTCCATAGGGTTGCACAGAGCTGGACATGACTGAAGCAACTTAGCATGAACACAGACCACATATTTATTAAGTTATCACTATTTTAAAAATTTTATAGAAATTCTTATGTATTATGGAAATTAGTATTTTGCTATCTGTGAGTTAAAAGCATTTATTTAGAAACTTTTTATAGAGTTTGTTCATCTTAAATTTCCAATAAACTTCTCAAATTTTGAATATTTCAGGCTTGTTTTTTTTTTTAATTGTGAAGGTCAGTGGGAGAAGTTGCCATAGAGGTAATATTAAAGTTAAAAACAAACAAACAAAATAAAAGTCACCTGAATTTTTTAAATATTGTGAAAATAACATAGAATTTCTATAATCTAGCTTCTCCTATTATTAACATTTTGGATGAGTATGGTTCAATTGTAGCAATTAATAAATCAATACATTATTTTTAACTAAAGTCCATATTTTATTGTTCAGATTTTCCTTAGTTTTCAATTAATGTCCTTTTCCTGCCCCAGGATCCTATCCTATTAGATTTAGTCATCATGTCTCCTTGAAAGTGAAAGTGAAAGTTGCTCGGTGGTGTCCGACTCTTTGTGACCCCATGGACTATACAGTCTGTGAATTCTCCAGGCCAGAATACTGGAGTGGGTAGCCTTTCCCTTCTCCAGGGTATCTTCCCAACCCAGGGATTGAACACAGGTCTCCCTCATTGCAGGTGGATTCTTTACCAGCTGAGCCACAAGGGAAGCCCCTAGACTTAGAAGTCTCCTTAGACACCTCTTAGTTTCTCAGATTTTCCTTGTTTCTGATGACCTTGACAATTTTGAGGAGTTCTGGTCAGGCATTTTGTACAATGGCCTTCAGTGTTTTCTCATGATTAGACTTGGAAGAAAAGTACAAAAAAAAAGTACTATTCCCATAACATCATATAAGCTAAACATACTATGCTGCTGCTGCTGCTGAGTCGCTTCAGTCGTGTCCAACTCTGTGCGACCCCATAGACGGCAGCCCACCAGGCTCCCCCGTCCCTGGGATTCTCCAGGCAAGAACACTGGAGTGGGGTGCCATTTCCTTCTCCAATGCATGAAAGTGAAAAGTGAAAGTGAAGTCACTCAGTCGTGTCCTACCCTCAGCGACCCCATGGACTGCAGCCTACCAGGCTCCTCCATCCATGAGATTTTCCAGGCAAGAGTACTGGAGTGGGGTGCCATTGCCTTCTCCAAAACGTACTATAAACATGAAAATACTTTTGATGTTAACCTTGATTACCTGGCTGATTTTTCCACTATAAATTTACTCTGCTTTTCCCCCTTTCTAAACTTAACTCTTTGGCAGGAAGATGCTATGTACAGCTCACACCTAAGGAGTGGGGACTTATGCTCCACCTTCTTGAAAGGAAGTATCTTCCTGAATTATTGAGAATTCTACATGACAAGATTTGTCTATTCTCCCACAGTTTATAATGTGTGTGGGCGTGCACACAGATTCACAGTGGGAATTATAAAATTTTGTAAGCCAATAGCATACAGAATAATGTTTCTTAATAAACCAATAAATAACACACTCCAAACAAGTGGTAGCTTAATTATGATACTGTTCCAAGCAAGGAAAATGAAGGGAATAAAGTTCAAATTAAGTGGAAGTTTACATTGCTAGAGTTTCTCTGGAGAGAAGACTTTGGGGAAGTTCAGCTGCCAGCCCAAAAATAGAAGTCTCTTGTTGCTAGAGCATGTCACTAGGGAACAATGGTGTGGGCTGGCTGTCTGATCTTGGTGGGCTGGCTCAAGTTCTGCCACCGCTGCCAGTAAGAGAGTCACCTTTTTTTTAGTGCAGAAGCCAATGTTCCTTCTGTTCTTGAGATTGCTGCATGGTTTAACACCGCTGCCGACCGAAAAAGAGTCACTTGGCCATGGCAGGAACAAGCATCTCAAGATCTTCAAATAGCAGATCAGCAAAGGACAGATTTCCCCTGAAAGAAATTCTAGGATATTCCTCACAAACTCTCAGTATCTATCATCTAAGTGTCCCTTCTCTGTATCTACTTCTCTGTTTTTACTGATAATCCCCCAATGGGGCCTCTCACCAGCCCAGCTATTAAGTGCTTATCAACCACAACAGATGACATAATGATCTTGATGCCACTTATTTCATTTTCATATCAAAACAACTTTATTTCTGAAAACAACTTTTTTGGTCTTTGTCATGAACAAGTAGATTAAAATTACTTTCACTTAAATCATGAACAAGTGGGTTTGAAATCATCAAGCCAGTATACAACATAACACCATACACAATAATTTCACCAACCAAAGAAAAAGTTTTGTTTTGTTTTAAAAAAGGTGTCTGCCAGCACTTCTGTCCTTGGTGAGACTTCCACCATATCCCTCCCCTTTGAGCAAATACCCTAAAATTAGTCAGTGAATCTCCTTCTTATATGACTCAGGTGCTTTTCAACACTCTGCTTCTGTGCTGGGACTTGGAGACAGTATCTGTGTGAACACTTCAGGGGTGGAGTATTGGTTTTCTAACAATCCTTATGTTCTTCCAGATGTAAGCCCCATTGGTTTTCAAAGCCAACTGTCATGGGAACTCTCTTCCTGGTGCAGGTCCCCAGGCTGGAGACCCTTACGTGAAGTTTGGACTCTGGCTCCTCAGGGGGAGCTTCTGTGATGGTATAATCCTCCTGCCTGTGGGTCCCCACACCAAGTATGAGGATTCTGATAAGACTGCATCTCTGCCCCACCTACCTGTCTCAAAGTAGCCTTTTCCTTGTATCCTTAGTTACAGACAATCTCTCCTGCTTATCTTCAGGTCATTCTCAAATATTTGTTCTACATGGAGCTACAGTTTTGGTGTGTCTGTGCGAGGAGGTGAGCTCAAGGTCATCTTATTCCAGATTCCTCATATACAAAATTTTTATGTGAACACTGTGTCTATATCTCATTTTCCTTTTCTGTTCTACTCACAGATGTTCCAGTCATAGCAACAGTACACTGTACATTTGTAAAATATTTTAAATTACATTTTATAAAATACTTTAATATTTGTAAGACTGATTTTTCCTCATTTTTTGTATTTTTCAGAATTTTCCTAATGATACATACATGGTTATTTTTCCAGTAACATATTATTCAATTCATTCTACTTCAAAAATAATCTATTGCTTTTATAGATATAAAATTAGGACCAAGTGAATTCTTTATAATATTGATTTTTCTGTCCAGTAATGTAATAGACTTTCCATTATTAAAAACTTATTTTGGGTCTCTCAATAGTACTTTAAAAGTTACCCTCATAATAATGCTATACAGTAATCACATTAAGTGCAAACAATGTTACCACTCTAATTGTATAGTGGAGTTATAGATTGGATAAGAAATAAGTCCCATGTACTTGCTTCCTAGAAGAAATGCACTTTATATATGACGTAAGTAAATTAAAAATGAAGGGATAGAAAATGATGCAGCATGCTAACATTAATCAGAGTAAGAATATTGTTGTTGCTGTTGTTCAGTCACTAAGTTGAGTCCCCATGGATTGCAGTCCTCTTTGCGACCCCATGGATTGCAGCACTCCAGACTTTCCTGTCCTTCACTGTCTCCTGGAGTTTGCTCAAATTCATGCCCATTGAGTCAGTGATGCTATCTCATCCTCTGCCTCCCTCTTCTCCTTTGGCCTTCAATCTTTTCCAGCACCAGAGTCTTTTCCAATGAGTCAGCTCTTCACATCAGGTGGCCAAAGAATATTATCAGGGATAAAGAAGGGCATTTCATGATACTAAAGATATCAATACATCAAGAAAACATAATAGTCCTAAATGTTTATGATCTAAATAACAGAGATTCAAAGTACACAAAAACTAACAAACTACAAAAAGAAATAGATAAACCAGTCATTGCTGGAAATTTCAAACCTCCTCTCTTAATAATTGATAGAACAAGTAGACAGAAACCTAAATATGAAAGACTTGAAACACTGTCAATTAACCTAACCTACTTGACATCCACAGTATGCTCACCCACAAACAGTGTAAAACAGCTTTTTTCAAATGTACATGAATTATTTACCAGGATAAACTATACTATGGGTCATAAAATAACACAAAAATAAACTCAAAATGGATTAAAGATCTAAACTTAAGACCAGAAACCATAAAACTCTTAGAAGAAAACATAGGCAGAATACTCTTTGACATAAATCACAGCAAGATCTTCTATGACCCCCCTCCCACAGTAATGGAAATAAAAGCAAAAATAAACAAATGGGCCCTAATTAAACTTAAAAGCTTTTGCACAATGAAGGAAACTATAAACAAGGTGAAAAGGCAGCTTTCAGAATGGGAGAAAATAATGGCAAATGAAACAACCGACAAAGAATTAATCTCCAAAATATACAAGCAGCTCATGCAGCTCAATACCAGAAAATTAAATGATCCAATCAAAAAGTGGGCCAAAGAACTAAACAGACATTTCTCCAAAGAAGACATACAGATTGCTAACAAACATGTGAAAAGATGCTCAACATCACTCATTATCAGAGAAATGCAAATCAAAACCACAATGAGGTACCATCTCATGCCAGTCAGAATGACTGCCATCAAAAAGTCTACAAACAATAAATGCTGGAGAGGGTGCGGGAAAAAGGGAAACATCTTACTTACACTGTTGGTGGGAATGCAAACTAGTATAGCTGCTATGGAGACCGGTGTAGAGATTCCTTAAAAAACTGCAAATAGAGCTGCCATAAAACCCAGCAATCCCACTTCTGGGCACACACACTGAGGAACTGAAAGATACACATGTACCCCCAATGTTTATTACAGCACTGTTTACAATAGCTAGGACATGGAAGCAACTTGGATGTCCACTGGCAGACAAATGGATAAAGAAGTTGTACATAAACACAATGGAATATTACTCAGCTATAAAAAAGAACACATTTGGGTCAGTTCTAAGGTAGATGAAACTGGAGCCTATTATACAGAGTGAAGTAAGTCAGAAAGAGAAAAACCAATACAGTATATTAATGAATATATATGGAATTTCAAAAGGCAGTAATGATGACCCTATATGTGGGACAGCAAAAGAGACACAGATGTAAAGAACAGACTTTTGGACTCTGTGAGAGAAGGCGAGGCTGGAATGATTTGAGAGAATAGCACTGAAACACGTATATTACCATAGACAAAAACAGATGACCAGTACAAATGCGATGCATGAAGCAGGGCACTCAAAGCCGGTGCTCCGGGACAACCCAGAGGGATGGGTGGGGAAGGAGCTGGGAGGGGGATTCCGGATAGGGGGCACATGTACACCTGTGGCTGATTTATATCGATGTATGGCAAAAACCACTACAATATTGTAAAGTAATTAGCCTCCAGTTAAATTAATTTTTAAAAGTTGATTAATTTAAAAGAATTGAAATGATTAAAAGTTTACCCTTTGACTAGAGCTAAAATTACACTGGAAATCAGTAAAAGAACAATATCTAGAAAATTCCCAAATATTTGAAAGTAAATAACATGTTTTCAAGGAACTCATGGATCAAAGAAAAAAATCAAGAGAAATTATACAATACTTGGACCTAAAAAAAAAGGAAGAAAAAGAAACACCCCAAGTCAGCATCCATCTCTGGTAGCTAGAAAAAAGAGCAAATTAAGTTCAAATAAGTAAAAGAAAGAAAACACTAAAAATCAAAGTGGATGACAATGAAATAGGAAATAGGAAAACAGAGAAAATCAATAAAAACAAACTTAAAAAAAATAAAAAATATTGATGGTCTTTGAGTCAGACGGATTATGAAAAAGAGGGAGAAGACACTAGTTGTCACTGTCAGCAGTGAAATATACAGCAAGACGGTTGAATGGATAAAGAAGATGTGGTACATAGACAAATAGAATACCATTCAACCACAAAAAAGAATAAAATAAAATAATACCATTTGCAGCAACATGGATACAATCAGAGATCGTCAAACTAAGTGATGGACAAGGCAATGGCACCCCACTCCAGTACTCTTGCCTGGAAAATCCCATGGATGGCGGAGCCTGGTAGGCTGCAGTCCATGGGGTCGCTAAGAGTTGGACACGACTGAGCGACTTCCCTTTCACTTTTCACTTTCATTTATTGGAGAAGGAAATGGCAACCCACTCCAGTACTCTTGCCTGGAGAATCCCAGGGTCGGAGGAGCCTGGTGGGCTGCCGTGTATGGGGTCGCATAGAGTCGGACATGACTGAAATGACTTAGCATACTAAGTGAAGTAAATCAGGAAGAGAAAGACAAATATCATATGACATCATTTATGTGTGAAATTTAAGATATGACACTAACGAAACTATCTATGATATAGAAACAAGATCAAGGGCATAGAGAATGCACTGGTGGTTGCCAAGGGGGAGGGGATAAGAGAGAGTTGAACTGGGAGTTTGAGATTAGCAGATGCAAACTGGTATATATAGAACAGATAAATGGCAACCCACTCCAGTATTCTTGCCTGGAGAATCCCATGGACAGAGGAGCCTGGTAGGCTACAGTCCACGGGGTCACAAAGAGTCGGGCACGACTGAGTGACTTCACTTTCACTCTTTCAATATCTTGTGATAAACCATAATGGAAAAGAATATGAAAAACAATGTGTGTGTGTGTGTATATATATATATATAAAACAGTCATTTTGCTGTACAGCAGTAATTAACACAACATTGTAATTCAACTATACTTCAATAGTGGAGAAGGAAATGGCAACCAACTTGCCTGGAGAATCCCATGGACAGAGGAGCCTGGCAGGCTATAGTCCATGGGGTCACAAGAGTGGCACACGACTTAGTTACTAAATCACCACCACCACCATACTTCAATAAAAATAAATTTAAAAAGAAATATGCAACAAAATGGATTTATAACTATAAAAATTTAAAAACACTATGGAGAATTTTTAGCAACAAAATTTTAAAATCTTAGATGAAATGGTGCATTTTCTTTAAATATACAATCTCTTAAAGCTTTTTCAAATGGCAGATAATGTGAATACCCCTATATTATTAAAGAAATTGAATATGTAGCTAAATCCTTTCTCACAAAGAACCCCAGGCCTAGTTCACACCAGTGGGGAGTTCCACTAAACATATCAATACAAAGAAGAAAAATGCCAACTTTGCACAAACTCTTTTTGAAAATGTAAGAGAAAGGAAAGCTTCCTACTGAATTCTGTGTGGCCAGCATTACACTGATAAAACCAGCCAAAGACAAGAATAGTAAAGAACAAATATCCCTCATGAACATCAATGTAAAAATCATAATCCAAAGCAATATATAAAGAGGATAATACATCATGACCAAACTGCATTTATGTCAGGAATTGAGGTCAGATTAACACTAGCATATTAATGGATTCAATTAGCCATATTATAATCTAAAAAAAAATGATTATCTCAACAGATGCAAAAAAAAGCATTTGTCAAAATTCAGTATCTTTTCATGACAAAAATGTTCATCAAAGTAGGAAAAGTGAACTCCCTCAATCTAAAAAGGGGCATCTAGAAAGACCCTACATTTAATACCACATTTAGTGTGAAAGACTGAACACTTTTCCCCTACGAAACAAGGCAGGGATGTTTGGTCTAATTTCATCACTTCTGACTAATGTTTTACTGGAGTTACTAGTCAGGCTGACAAGAAAGAAAGAAAAGAAGAAAGGAATGAAGAAAAAAAATCTAGATTGGAAAGGAAGGGATAAACCATCTTTATTGCAGGTAACATGAGTGTCTATGCAGGAAATTCTAAAAAAATGTACAGTGATGCTCCTAGAATTAATAAATAAATTTAATGAGGTCAATAAAAAATTATATTTCTACTAGAGATGACCACTTAGAAATATAATTTAAATAGTTTCATTTATAATGGCATCATAAACACAAAATATTAGCAAAGTATACCCCAATATTTGTATGCTGAAACTATAAAACATTAATGAAAGCAATCAAAGAAGGACTAAACAAATGGAGAGTTATACCTAAAAAATTATAGATTCATTGCAACCCCATTCAAAACACCAGCCAGCTTTTTTGTAGAAATCAGAAAGTGGATTCTAAACCCTACATGGAAAAGTAAAGACATTAGAATAGCTAAAACAACCTTTTATAGACCATGGAGGAATCCATCACATTATTTACTTACTTATCACAAAATACAATTAACACAGTAGTATTTATGAAAGGTTAGGTATATTGATAAATGGAACAGAAAAAAGATAGCAGAAATAGGATCAAACATGTATAATCAATTGTTTTTCACTAAAGTTCCCAATGTAATTTAATAGATAAAAGAAAGCCCTTCAGCAAATATTGATGAAACAGTTCTTTTTATGGGATGTGAGTGAGTGAAAGTTGTTCATTTGTGTCTGACTCTTTGCAACCCCATGGATATCCCATATAAAAAGGGAAAAAAAAAAAAAAAACCTCAACAAAAACAACTCAAAATGGATCACAAGCCTAAATATAAAATTTAAAACTGGGAATTCCTTGGCAGTCCAGTGATTAGAACTCCATGCTTCCAATGTAGAGGGCCTGGTTCAGTTCCTGATTGGGGAACTAAGATCTCACAAGCTGTGTTGCATGACCAAAAATATTTTAAAATTAAACCAAAAAAAAAAAAAAAAAGGAACAGAAAAACTGTAAAGTATAACAAAGAAAACATCAAAAGATATTTTTTGCTTTCAGATAAACAAAGATTTATCAGAAAAGACAAGAAAGTACAAACCATGATATTAAACTAAAAGTTAAACTGAATGTGATTGTTCTCAGTGCTCTGTGACAACCTAGAGGAGTGGAAAGGGGTGGGAGGTGGGACAGAGGTTCAGGAGGGAGGGGACATGTGTATACCTATGGCTGATTCATGTTGATGTATGGCAGAAACCAACACAACATTGTGAGCAATTATTCTCCAATTAAAAATTAATAAATTAAATTTTAAAAAATGTAAAACTTAGGTTCTTTGAATGTCAAGAAAATAAAAGATAAGCCATAGACTGGAAGAAAACATTTTTTAGGGAAAAAAGAAAGCCTGGTAAAAGATGTCCATCCAGGATATGCAAAAAATTCTCCAAACTCAGTAAGAAAAAAAAAAGCCTTAAAAAATGGAAAGAAGACTTGAATAGCTACTTCACAAAATAAGACATACAAAATGATAAATAAGCACATTAAAAAGTGTTTGACATCACTGATCATTAAAGAAATGTAAATGAAAATCATAACTGAATACTTATTAGAATGATTGGGATTAAAAACAATTCCATGTCAAGTACAAGGATGTGAAGTAATATTTTCATCCACTGCTGTTGGAAATGAAAAATGGTACAAATTACTTAAAAAAACCATAGTCAGTTTTTTTTTAAGCTAAACATGAACTTACTATATGGCCCAAGAATCTATTTCAAACTAATTACTCAAAGGAAATGAAAACATACGTTCACACAAAAGCCTGTACGTGGATGTTTATAGCATATTTATTCATAATAGTAAAAAACTGGAAACAATCCAAATTGCCATCAACTGGTGAATGGATAAAAAAAAATAATTGTGCATACAGTGGAATACTACTTGGCATTAAAAATATGTGAGTACTGATACATGCAATGCCATGGACAAATCTCAAAAGCATAAGCGCTAAGTGAAAAAAGCTAGACACAAATGGCTATATTTTTTATGATTCCATTCATGTAACACTCTGGAGAAGGCAAAACCGTAGAGCTCAAAGCCTGATCAGTGGTTACCAGGGGGTGTGGGTGGAGGGAAGAAGCTGACAAGAAAGGAGCACAGGGGAACTGTGGGGAATGATAAAATATTCTATATTGATTGTGGGAGTGATCACATGGTTATATATGTTTTTCAAAACTCATAGGATTGTACACCTCAAAATGGTGAAAATTGAACGTTTTAGTCACTCAGTTGTGTCTGACTCTGCGGACCCATGGACTGTAGCCTGTCAAGATCCTCTATCCATGGGATTTCCCAGGCAAGAATACTGAAGTGAGTTGCCATTTCCTTCTCGAGTGAATCTTCCCAAGCCAGGGATTGAACCCATGTCTCCTGCATTGAGGATTCTTTACCACTGAGTCACCAGGGAAGCTCAAAAGGGTGAACGTCATGTAAATTAGACTTGTTAAGAGACATCTCTGTATGGATTTCTTGCATGTCTTATGGGTAAGGCAATGCTTGCCCTTTGTTCTGAACTGTTTTCTCAAGAATGTCTGCATAGTCCGTAGCCTTAAGAGACATGCTCTGGAGCAAAGTACGTGCATACTTAGTCACCAGTACAGTAATGAAAATATCTCTCTGTAACAGAAAGAAGATCTACCACTGAGTAAGTTCAGAGTTCTTCTCTGCAATACAACGCATTGCTGTGCAGGAGTCATCTGGCCCACGTCATGCCATTCTGTGGGGAACGGGACTCAGGGAACCAGTCCAAAAACTATGTTATTCTGATTCCTGCTATTTCTGTAGTAATAAACTGCCCTTCATTTCAGGAGAAATGTTGTATGACATTCCTTATACATGGAATCTAAAAAGAAATGGTACAAATAAACTGTCCTTCATCTCTGACCCAGGAGTCTGATAGAACAGCATTTGTGAACCAATGGCAGGGTCACTTAGTTTGCAAGTAGGGTAAAATCTCTTGACCCTTCACAGGTTTGACAGTGTCAGCAAACATGTGCACCAAAATATATGTTCAACCAGGCAATAAATTGTCCTCCATTTCATTGCCTGTTAATGACAAGGAGTTGGGGAGGAAATGTAGATTGAATACTAGGAAAAAGGTTCCAAGACAGCTGTCTGAACCGGGCCTCGCATGTTGCAACTCTCCTCTAATGGGGACAATTTGTCAGTCCACTGGACAGCTTCAAGTTCACTGTATAACAGATATTAAGATTTTTCTTGAGGGCAGCTGGCCAAAGGTTCTGTCTCCATTGAATAATAACTACAAAAATACCCACACACACCTGAAAGGAAAGGAGGGGAATTTGTGACCACAATGTGCAGAAAGCCAGAGAAATCTGTAAACTTTTGGCCAGTTCAGTTGGAAGATGAAGCAATGGGATGCATGATTCTTGTTAAGGAAAGTTGGAAACAACTGGTTCATCTATCTGTCTGTCATGACAACTACAAATCTATTTGGAAGTGACAATACAGGGTTCAGAGATTTCTTTCTTTCTTTTGCAGTAGGTACTAGCTGCAATAAGGGAGTTTTCCCTAAAACAAACTCCTCTGGGAAACCATAAATAAGGTGTTGACTAGTATCTAGGGCCTTAGTGCCCTGGATTGAGTTTACAATAATGATTAAAGTGACCTACTGCAGAATGAGAAAGTGACCCAATGGAATCTAGACAAATGCTTGCTGTCAACCCTGCCACCCTTGAAAATTCCCCTAGTCCTTATGTAGAGATCGAGTAAGAACATAGGAGGTTTTCTCTTAGTAATGGGAAATGATGCCCCAGATTAATGAGGGCTCCTCAAAGAAGGTTATTGGAGTGGGAGCCAAACCTAAGCCAGCCAGATGGCACACATCCCATGGCCTCAGTGAGAAATCAATGTGGCTGTGACTGCTGAGTCAAGAGATTCCCAATGATGAAATACAGGGTGTCAGCTGTGAGGACGTCACCATTCCATTTAGTATCGGATAGGCTAAAACAATGGAAGTTTGTTTGTAAGAGCTGAGAGAAGCTGCACTGCTTGAAATGAAAAGTAAATGTGCCTTGCTTACTTGTGTGGAGTTACTCTCTCCAGTTCCCTCTATTTCTCTCTTTATCCTCAGTTACTTTGAGGATAAAGATGATTATGCATGGGGCTGAAATTTCCTCCTGTTCCAAGAAGTTCTGAAGTCAATATGCACCTGTCTGTGTGTGCTAGGGAACTTTGAGGAGAGAAAGATTCAAATTGGTGTGGCTCTGTTGGATACAGTCATGAAGTCACCCTCATGCCTGTTGCCCGATTATTTAATACCCATTTTTATGAAGTATAATATAGAAGAAAAATTGTCAAAATTGTAAATTAAAAGCCTGATGAATTTTCATAAAGCAAACTCATCCATGTAACCACTACCCAGATCAGGAAATAGAGAGCAGATGTAGTTAATGGGGTTTGAACAAGTTTCAGAGACAAGGAAGGGAGTTAATGTAATTTTGTGGTTGGGACCCTTCAGGCCAATTAAAGGTACTATGGCTGTGGCTTCCACTGCTGGATGTGCAATTGATATTGATGTTTTACATGCATGTATTGTGAATGCTAATAAAGTCCAGAGGAGAGTCTCCTGATCAGAAGATAAGTGTTCACTGAATGCTTATTATTTCTCCACAGGTGCCTAAACTGTGCTGTGATTTGCCGGAGGTGAATGAGTCAGATTTTAGCAAGAGTGTCTCTACTTCCTGATGTCCAAATATTTCTTACAAAAATGATGCCCTGTTGATTGGCAAGTCAGAAGCTTGGGTCTCTGTGGTTCTGACTGTAGTATAATCATACCTCTGGGGTGGCTGATAAACCCTGACAAAATTCAATTCTTGGGACTATGTGGATGGATTCACAGTGTTCAGGTATACCTCTTTTGAAAAGCACCTATTAGCTTGCTCTTGTGGAAAGTGAATGTGTGATCATGAAGTCCTTGTAACTCAAGATCATTGATTAACAAATGGGAAATGTCCAATGAGCCTCACTTGTCAAATGGAAATAGTATGTTTAAGTCCCTAGCCAGGTTGGCCCAACAGCACCTTGGTTTTTTCATTAAAAAAAGTGAAAACTATCTCTTGGAAGAAACTTCATGTCCTATTCTATGACTTTGGAAAACTACTTGAAAGTATCTGTACCCAGAAATTTCACTTCTGGATATATACTAACAGAAATGCAAACACGTGTTTATCAAAAGACAGGTACACCAAAAAAAATGTGTTAGAATATTCATAGTACAGTTATAACAATCAAAAACTGGAAATAACTCAAATGTATGACAATGGGATAAATAAGCAAATTGTGGTGTATTCACAAAAGGAATATCATAAGCTATTAAAATGAATGAATTAAATTGTAAGGACATGAATTTCACAAATATGATTTGAGCAAAAATATCAGGTACAGAAAAATACACACTATTAATCCATTTATATAAAGTTAAAAATAACACAAAACATTATGTTTAATGTTTTAGGTAGCAGGAGATGACTACCTGTTTACTTTTGCAAAGCTGCAGGAATAGTGACTGGAAGGGAACTTGATGCTAATGGCTTTCTTATTTCCTGATGTAGGTTGTAGTTTCAGGGGTAAATTTGTTTTATGAAAAGTCATCAGAATATTGACTTATAATCTGGACAGTTTTTCTTCTGTATTATACTTTTATAAAAGTGAAAATTAAATAATCAGGGTCATTGAAAATAAAATGCTAGCACAAATATACAAAGAAGAAAACTACACATTAATCATATTTATGAACACAGAAGCAAGAATCCTAAGTAAAAATATAACATATCAGATCCACCACTAAATTAAAAGCAAAACATACCATGATGAAATATTTTGCTTCAGGAATTCAAGTCTAGATCAATATATTGTCTTCTCTGTAGACGCCAAAATGCATTTGAAAAAAATAAAGTACCTATTTAAAATAATAATTCTTAGCAAAACAAAGATGCTCTCTTACTTGAATATCTATATAATAGTAGTAACCAATACCACACTTCATTATGGAACAATAAAGGCATTTCAGTTTAAATGAGCAGAAAGACAAATATATCTGCCAATATCATTATTGAACATTTTTCTAGATGTTCCAGACAATGCAATAAGGCAGGAAAATAATTAAATTAAAAAATATTGATAACTTGGAATTCATATTCTCTTTTATTGAGACTGCAATATTATGTACCTGAATAAAGAGCAAATGAAATAATAAATTTCATTGAAGAAATGTTAAATAGTAATAATGCTCAACATTATTGGTATTTAGATATTTATAAAATGTACATTAGGGACTTCCCTGGTGGTCCAGTGGTTGAGAATTCACCTGCCAATGCAGGGCACGCAGGTTTGATCCCTGGTCTGAGAAGATTCCACATGCCATGGAGCACCTAAGCCTGTGAGCCTCAACTACTGAGACTGAGAGCTGCAGTTACTGAAGTCTGCATGCTTAGAGCCCATGCTCTGCAATAAGATAAGCCACTGCAATGAGGAGCCTATGCACCACAACAAAGGCTAGCCCTTGCTCACTGCAACTAGAGAAAGCCTGCATGCAGCATTGAAGACCCAGTGCAATCAACAAATAAATTAATTAAAAATACATTCAAAATTAGAAAGTGTAATGAGAAACAAGGTTCTCTTAACTATAGCAAAACTTGAATTACAGCATTTATTAGCAAAAAGAGACACACAGCATCTATAAGAAAAGTACAACACTTTGCTGCAGACTATAAAAGACTACTTAATGAAACGGAGAAAATCCCATATTTATAAATTACATGGTATATGAGGCAAGGATTTCTAGTTTCCCACACTCATATTTAGAGCTGTATCTTCCAGCTGAATGAATCACAAGCTGGAATCAAGATTGCTGGAGAAATATCAATAACCTCACATATGCAGATGACCCCACCCTTAAGGCAGAAAGCAAAAAGGAATTAAAGAACCTCTTGTTGAAGGTAAGAGAAGAGTGGAAAAAGCTGGCTTAAAACTCAGCATTCAAAATACGAAGATTATGGCCTCTGGTCTCATCACTTCATGGCTAATAGATGGGGACACATGGAAACAGCAACACACTTTATTTTCTTGGGCTCCAAAATGACTGTGGATGGTGACTGCAGCTATGAAATTAAAAGGCACTCTTTGAAAGAAAAACCGACAAACCTAGAGAGCATATTAAAAAGCGGAGACGTTATTTTGCCAACAAAGGTCCATCTAGTCAAAGCTATGTTTTTTCCAGTAGTCATGTATGGATGTGAGAGCTGGGCAATAAAAAAGGCTGAGTGATGAAGAATTGATGCCTTCGAACTGTGGTACTGGAGAAGTCCCAAGTCCCCTTGGACAGCAAAGAGATAAAACCAGTCAATCCTAAAGGAAATCAACCCTGAACGTTCATTGGAAAGACTGATGCTGAAGCTGAAGCTCCAAAACTTTGGCCACCTGATGCAAAAAAACGATGCATTAGAAAAGACCCTGATGCTGTGAAAGATTGAAGACAGGAAGAGAAGGGGATGACAAAGGATGAGATGATTGGATGGTATCACCAACTCAAAGGACATGAGTTTGAGGAAACTCTGGGAGATGGTGAAGGACAGGGATGCCTGGCGTGCTGCAGTCCATGGGGTCACAAGCAGTTGGACACAATTGTGTGACTTAACAACAACAGAGCTATATCAATAAAATTGCCAGTATTTTGGAACTTTACAAAATAATCTCATAATTCAACTGGAAAAATATATAGGGGAAAATAGTAATGAAAATTATGGAAGTGAATAAGGATTGATGACCCATGATACACTACATTAAAATGTGTAATAAGGCTGTGATAATTAAGATAGTGCTGTCCTGGAATAAGAGCTAGCAGACTAATGAATCATCTCACATGTCCAAAAACAGATACGTATATACGTGTATGTATAGACACACACACATGTGTGTGTATTGGTCTAGTTTAAAGGGAACAAGGGAATAAGAGGGGATGGGTAGCTTATCCCCACTATTTCCGATCACAGGCAACCATTTTATTGTGTTCAATGCAGATACTTTAGTTATGTATGTATATAATAAAAGAGGTATTACATTGTCCATCCTAATTCTTGATTTGCCTACTGATCTTAAAATTTATGAAAGCTTCTATGTGAGACTCTACAAGTCCATTACCTGAGACACAAGCACTCCATGGTGTGCATCCAACACATTTTGGCTATTGACTTTCTCAGCAATAGGCTCCCAGATTGCCTTGATGTCTTACCATCAGCCAACTTCTGGTAGAGTCCAGTGACATTAGTCAACTAAGCTGGGAGATTTGAAATCAGTTAGAATGGCTGATCTTGACTCTTTTGTTACTGTTGAGGACTTGCATCTTCTCTTGGTCATGAGTTTTCCCTTTTCTAGTGTAAGAACATTCCCCTTGGCAAAGATGCATGTGCCATGTTTGGAAACTGGGCCATACTCGGTGGCAATTGTGTTGTCTTCATGGCTTGGCTCTGTGAGCCGTTTGTGATCAGCATCCACAAACCCACTTTTACACACTGGAAAGCAAGGTATGTTTTATAAAACAATGTGTATTTTAGGGTCAGTTCAATCAGGATTGGAATCTCGTCTCTGCAACCCAATACCTTAACCAAAGCATGCAGCCTTCCTATGCCTCATCAGTTTTTACATCTAAGTTTTTACATCAGTGAAATGCTAATAGCAATACCTTGTTCATTAGGGCATAGTGAGGCATAAATGAGATAGCATATGGCAAGATTACTTACTGTTCTTTGAAGACATCAGGCTGTTTTTTGAACACATCAGATCATAGCTCCAGTGGCATTTGCCTACAAAACTCCTATTCGGGTCATTTCTTTACCTCCTTCAAGTATTTGCTCAAATCCCATCTTCTTAATGAGTTCTGCCCTGATCACCATAATTAAAATTGTGAACTACTCTTCTACTCTCCAACTTTTCCTTTTTCCACAGCACTTTTACCTTCAAAGACGTTAGAAAATTTAAGTTTATGTTTATTGTTACTGTCTGGATCTTCCCTGAAGATCCAGATCTGTATTTTGTCTACTAATGGATCCTAAGCACTTGAAACAGTGCCTGTTTCCAGATGCTTGAAGTTCCTGCTAAGTAAACATTTGTTGAATGAATAGTTACAGTTAGCACTGTTAAAATCAGAGTAGTCCTGAGTCCCATTTTTCACAATGCCAGAATGGATGCTTGAGAAAGTCAGCCTTTGGAGAAGACAAATACCAGACTGAAGTCTGGGTGGGGTTGAGAACTTATTCTCAATTACTGTGTAAGAGACCAGAGGTCCTTGGGGGATTTAGTCAGGCAGAGTCACCCTTGTTTGGAGTAGACACTTCATAAAGGCCTACTGGCTGGATTTTGGAAATGGCATGCATTTCTTAACTTTGAACAAGGAGACATACATTTGTGCCTTAACCGAGAAGAATTTATACCTTAAGTTCCATGACCAAATGAGAAATGTCCTTTCTTGTCCATCAGCCCAACAACTTGGAAAAGAGCTCAACTTTTGTCTAAAAGTCAGCCTGGAAGCTGATCCTTCTGGTAGCTGAAATGAAAATGGAGTGCTCATTAGAAAGGGTTTTCAGGATCCCACGTGAGCAAAAGAGGAAATGACCAGTGAAATGACATTCCTCCTCCCCCAGTATCAGAAGAAGGCTGGTGCAACTGCAGGTCACTGATGACTTGGCAGTCAGCTCCGCTCAGAAAACTACTAGGAAAGAGAGGTCCCAGGTGAGGGCAGATGCTGGTGTCTGTAGGGTCCATGGAATCTGTGGGCTGTTTGAAAACAACAAGGAGTGTATGAGTGTTACAAGGAGTGTTTCTCTTCTCTCTCAGTTGCCTTCTGCTCCTCCTGTGCCACTATCAACTCTCTTCCTTTCTTCCCACCCCCCTTCGCTGCTTTCCTTTCCTTCCTCTGCCACAGTTCCTCTGCTCTAGATCAGTGGAAGCCTGAAAAAAACACAGATGGCAGAGCCTGTCCCTCAGAGCTTCTGATCCGTTGCTGCTGGGCTGAAGCAGAGAGCTTGTAGTTCGAACAAGTGTCCAGCTGGTTGCTGCAGCCACCAGTCTGGGGTCCACAATTTGAGAAGCCCTGCTTTACTGCCTGCTCCCTCTTTACTCAGCTTCTTAGTATGTTTATCTACTTCTGCCTCCATCTCCTCTCTCTCACTGTCTTGGTCTCTCCTCTGTGTGTGTGCTCAGTCACTCAGTCATGTCCTACTTGTAGCAAACCCATGGATTTTAGCCTATCAGACCCCTCTGTCTGTGGAATTTTCCAGGTAGCAATACTGGAGTGGGTGGCCATTTCCTCCTCCAGGGGATTGAACTCATGTCCCATGCATTGGCAAGCAGATTCTTTACCACTGAGCCAACTGGGGATCCCAGTCTCTCCTCTATGTCCTCGTTAATTTCTCTGTGTGCTGCTCTGAGGTCACCGGTTCCTCCTTTGGTAACTTAGAATTGTGAACAGGTAGAGAAGGAAACCCCAGGTCCCATTACCCAGCACCCTGAACCCCAGGCTGGACTTCTGTCTTTCCTTTTCTCCCTGATGCTCTTTATAAGCCCTGTGCCAAAGCCTCTCTGTGAGGGACAGTGACACCCTGCATGCCCAGGTGGGAACTAAAGCTCAGGTCCTTCCATATGGCAGACCTGTACCTTTGTTCCTTTCTCCCACAGAGAATGCCTGGGAATCTTCAAAGAGCTCAGAAGTGGGGGAAGAGATGAGAGAAAGTGAATCCATTAAAAGGCGTAAAAGTTGACAGTTTCAAAAATAATGATCTGGGTTTCCTCTTATTTAAAACTACCCAGATGCCCTGCTGCTTCCATTGCTGTTGCAACTGACACTCAGCTACATTTGGAATTAAAAATACATAAGTGCTTTTTGAAAGAGCTGCTAATTTGAAGGTCATTAGCAGCCAAAAACATATTTCTTTTATTTATTAAAAAAGGCATGTAATAAAGCTATTAATATTTACTCTCCTTCTGAGCTCTGGCATGCTGACTCGTTCCAGCTTAAGCTGCTTGCCTCCTCTTGGCCCCCAGCAACATGTCCTTTGGTGGCCTTTGCATCCTCACACCTGCCCTGTATCTTACAGCTGCCTGGAGGCCTCCAGGACCCAGAAGAGCCTGTGACTCACAGCTGACTGGGATGGATGTAAATTGCCATTAGAGTTGGTGAAATGGCCCCGTCTTCCAGGACGAGGACATTTGCAGGCAGCTGTTAAGCGCTGATGGGTTCAGAGGCACTTGCCTCGATAATGAGAGTATTTGGGATAATTTCCCCTGTAAGCTGCAGCTTGTGTCCTCACTAGCCCTGGCCTGTGTCACAGCAGCCAGGCAGGCAGTCTCCCCTGGGGCCTGCTGTGATGGCCAACAGTCAGGCTGGCACTTGGCTCATCATCCTTGCATGTCTCCAGGGAGCATTGCACACCTCGCCCAGCCCCCCAGGCTGGGGTGGCCCCGGCTTCACACCACTGTCACTCACTGCAGCCTGGACTCTTTCTTTGTGTGTGCACATCACTCTCTTGTGTTTCTCTGTCTCCTGTGGCTTCCAAAGAGCTGGTCTCACCCCACAGCCCCGCCTCCCAACTCCCTCTCCTAAGCTGTTTTATGAGGGAAATTACTAGAAGACCAGTCTGTCAGCAGCTTCTCTGCAAATCCTACTTGCAAAAGGAGGAGGGGATGAGGAGAGAAGCGGGGGGTGAGGGATGCAATGAGGGTGGGGGTTGTGGTTGCCATAGAAATAGAGAAATGCAACTGACAACTGAGAAGCTCTGCGGAGCAAAGGAGAAGGAGGGGAGGGTGGCAAGGGTGAGAGGAGCTGTTGATCGATGGGCAGTTGCATAATATGTGTTTGGAGGAAGGAAGATGTGGAGAGAGGTCTCCATCTAAGAGTGCAGATCCTGCCAGAGGGCAGGGATGACTACAGAATGCAGTCACCAGGTCTAGAGCAAGAGAAACAAGTAACACAGGGTCTGCAGAAATGCACCAATGCCATGGGTACCAGCCGGATGCCCTCTACGCCAGTTGTGGGACTAGCCACCAGCGTTCTGGTGTGGGTGAGATGGAGCCTTATGTCAGCCAGGGGACCTTGGGATTCCAGCTAAAAACCTGATGTGTGACCAAAGGAGACACAGTTGTGCACTCTGCTTTCACTCCTTTTCCCTGAGATTTATTCCTTCATTATATTAAAAAAAAAAAAAGCCATTTTGAGCTTACTTAACCAATTTTATTTCATTGCTTTTATTTCTTCTAATTACTATATGTATGAGGCAACCAGTTATGCTGGAAGCTATGTGGAGGCTGGGAAAGGGACACATTCCCCATGGTATATGAAGAGTATAGGTCTCAGCGAGGCTTTAGGAATGGTCTTGGGGCCTCAGAGGCTGCAGGGGTGGGCCAATGGCTCTGAGAGCCAGGGCCAGGAGCACACAGCATCTGGGTCATCGGAACCATTTCCGTCGCCGCCAATGACAGGGGACCTCACCTGGGAGGGTGCGGGCTGCTGGGGGCCAGACTTGCCTAGCTGGCCTGTCTCTGGAGCATGTCTGCTGCTCCCTGTATGTCCAGAAATGGCCAGCTTGTCTCCTGCCAGATCCCTCATCCAGGGGGCCAGACCTTCTGAAGTCAGTCTCCTCTGCCTCCTTCAGGACTCCTGCCCTATGACAGCACCTCTCACATCATTTTTCTCTACTCCTCAACTAGAATGTTAAGTGCCATTGGAGCAAAGAGTGTGCCTGTGTTATAAGGATTCAGTAAAGACATGTGAGTCAATGAATTCATAACTTTGGTTTAACCACTTCAAGACCCTTTTTGAGTCTTAACTGCATCACTCTAGAGTAACCTGCTTGGATGTCTCTGCTTTCCCCTGTCCCTCTATTATTTGCCTGGAGAAGGCCCCATTCTTTTCCTTAATCCCTAAGGAGAGAGATTCCCTGGGATGACTCTTCCCTTTCCTGATGCCTCAAGACCAGGATCATTTTAACACTGACCATGAGCATCTGCCTTTCACCATTCACAGCAATGTTCTGAGAAATGTGCTTTGTTTCCATCTTTCTATATGACAGGTGCTAATAAGCAGGGTGAGAGTCCAGTAAGAATCTCCTGAAATGGGCTTTCCAGGATGACTGTAAGAGACCACTAATGAGAATCCCAGGATCAGGATGTAGTTGGGGAGGCTTTTGTAAGTATTTTGGATTCCTGAACTTTACCATCGCCTCCCTGACTCCAGCCACTGCTTTTCCACCCACCTGAGGCAGGTTGCATCCAGGCTGGCCTGACTCCAGAGCAAGAGTTCTTAACCACTAGCTAGCGGGCTCAGCAAACTAATACCTGTGTACCTTATGTAGCCCTCCACCTGTTTTTGTAAATAAAGTTTTATTGGAACACAGTCATACCCACTCATCTAATATAATTTATGACGACTTTCATGCTACAATGGCGGAGTTGAATGGTTGTAGCAGATACCATATGGCTCACAAGTCTAAAATATTTTTTTCTCAAGCCTTTTACAGAAAAATGCTACTATCTCCTGGATTACATCTACTGCAGTAGATTCTAGAAGAGATGCTGAATAGTCCTGCTCTCTGGTTATCCACAGGACTCAGAACCACAAACAGTTAACTAAATCTCAGCACCATATGACAGTTTGCAAATAAGACCAAAGGAATGATGTTCACTCAGATGAAATCAGCTGTACAGTTATGCCCCCTGGGCCAGACAAGTTAATGCTTGGCAAACTGCCCTTTCTGTGAAACATCCCAGCAGGAGCTGAGCCCCATGGTGGGAAGAAAACAATAAAAAAATTGTTAATTGTTAAATTGAATGTCAGAGAGAATATCTTTCAAAGTCGCAGTCGGCAGTTTGCATTTGGAAAACATTAGATTGTGAGTAAGGCTGGAGGTCACCAATGAGGCAGAGGGGCCCTTCCCCAACTGGGCAAAGTGGATGCAAGGCTGGATGCCATCTGCTCTGTTCTGCAGGGGGACCCGTCACCAGGTGCCCTGCTCAGCTGCTGCGTTTTCCTTCAGAGAAAGCACAAATAAAAGCATGTGAGCAGGGCAATGTAAACACAGTTCTAAAGAGTTGTAGTAAACGTGGCCCAGCTTTGCACCTGTGGTGAAGTCACTTCAAGAAGAATCAGTGTAATCAATGAGTATTGTTGGTCTTTTGGTTTTCTCGGTTGGAAGCAACTGATGTCAGAGGTGCATGGATTCAATTATTAGTTCACTTATTCAACAGATTTACTGTGTGAAGACTCTGCCCCAGGCCTGCAGGTTCAGCCATGAATAAGACATGCTTCCCAGTTTGGCAAAGCTCCCAGTCTGGGAATGTGGGATACAGATGCATCAACAGACCATTATAATACAGAGAGTGAGCATTATGATGGTGAGAAGCACAGGGAACTGAGGGGCCCCAGAAGAGAGGCAGCTGACCATGTGGGAAGCCTCTGGGATGCCTTCAAGGGGAGCTGAGACTCAAAGCTTGGCCAGGAAGCAGCCAGGTGATACGAGGTGGGCCAGAGCATTGTTCCAACTTGGAATCCCAGGACAGACAGCAAGGCCATGGGTATCAGGGAAAGGGTCATGCGAGATCAGAGCAGGGGGTTGGAAAATGTGAAAAATATGAGGAAGATGCATAGGTTTCCAAACTTCCATTTCCTAAGTCCCTCCTTTAAGCACTTTGCCATGTGTACATGCTTGCTAAGTCACTTCAGTTGTGTCTGATTCTTTGCAACACTATGGTCTGTAGCCCACCAAGCTCCTCTGTCCATGGAATTCTCCAGGCAAGAGCACTGGAGTGGGTTTCCATGACCTCCTCCAAGTGATTTTCCCACCCAGGGTTCGAAAGAACCCTTATCTGTTATGTCTAGTTGCATTGGCAGGCAGGTTCTTTACCACTAGCGCCACCTGGGAAGCCTAAGCACCTTGGCTATATCCACATATTAATTACACTGTCATTTAGTTACTCTTTCTTCTTAAAACCAAGGCATAGTTTTACTTAAATAAATTTATTTTAAAAGGAAAGTTGATGGTATCTGTGAAATAATATAGTACGTATTTTATGCACTGCATATTTTTTCTCTATGCATTAAAATAAATGTATGACTATTATGAGTTTAAACAATTTAGACACGTAAGTTCTTGCCAATTGATGCATTCATGGAAACCCAGCAGGTTGACCTGCTAGACTGCATTTCAGTCACAAGAAAATCTCTGAACAGTTACTAGCTGAAGAAAGCCCCTCATATGGACCAATAGGCCCAGAAACTGGGTTTTGATCCAATGAAGAGATTTGGTTTAGAACCAGGAAGGACGAGAGCAGGCAACGTGCCTAGGCAACATATTGAAGGCATTTCCAGAATCCAAGCCTTGGTCCAGGATGACAGGCAGCCTGGGAACCCACTCAGGAGCAAGGCAAAGTTCAGTTTCAACCTCAGCAAACATTCGAGGTGAAGGGCAGAAATGATTAAGATGACAGATACAAGCAACTGTGAAGTTCACACAAACCCCACATCCACAGAGGTTAAGGATTGACCTTATCAGAGGCAAGAAGGCTTTTTACAGCAAACCTCAGGCACTGATTTGATTTCTATTTTTAGATCATGTTCCCAAATCTCTAGACGCAAAACAGATACCAGGCAACATTTATGGAGCCCTCACTAAAAATCAGAAATTAGACTGTGTGAATAATGGGGGCCCTCATTTCCTCCTCACAGAAACCTTGTGAGGTAGAGAATATGATCCCCATTTTATAGACACAAATCCTCCATGTGTCAATAAGTCACCCGTGCTGAGTGTCAGGATTGGGACATCCACTAAGGAGTTCTGGGAGGACTCCTCACAAAGGATGGCAGTGTGCTTGTGAGTCAGAGAACAACCTTCAGACAAACAACCTGTGTTGAAATCCTGGCTCTTCAGTGTCGTCTAGAACAAGTTGCTTGAACTTGAGCCTCACTACTTAATTCATTTTCAAAATACGTATAATAATACCAGTTGAATAAATACTTGGTGTGCATGGTTCATAGCAAGTGCTCAAAAATAAAAATGTAGCAATAGTAGTAATTGCTATTACCAATTATATAATTTAATTTGTGATTATTATTTTTAAGAACTTCTCAAGTGGCCATAATTCCAGCTTCACCCTAGGAATACCTCCTCTAATTAGCTGATAGAAAGGCTCACTTTAAATTATAAATTAAGGATACTCTCTGCTTTTACACAGACTGAAGCATGATGCTGCTGCTAAGTCGCTTCAGTCGTGTCCGACTCTGTGCAACCCCATAGATGGCAGCCCACCAGGCCCCACCGTCCCTGGGATTCTCCAGGCAAGAACACTGGAGTGGGTTGCCATTTCCTTCTCTAATGCATGAAAGTGAAAAGTGAAAGTGAAGTCTCCCAGTCGTGTCCGACTCTGTGCAACCCCGTGGACTGTAGCCTACCAGGCTCCCCCATCCATGGGATTTTCCAGGCAAGAGTACTGGAGTGGGTTGCCATTGCCTTCTCCGTGAAGCATGATACAGGAGCCCTAATCTGCTTATCTGCCTCTGAAAAATCTCCTGGCTGTGGTCAGAGATTCTGGAGATGTCTGTGGTCACAATGGAAGCCCAGCTGGAAAGCCAAATCCCACCAACCATGTAAGGAGATTGAGAAGAGTGAGGAAGGTGAGCTGGACTTCTGCTAGAACTGTCTGAGGTGGGGCCTGGTGGGCTCACAGCCTGCGGTGGGCAGGAGGGATTCTAACACAGGGACAGCCTTGAGTTCAGGGACAGAGGTGGAAAGGGCACAGTGGGGGACAGACACATGGTGAGAAGGTTGGCTGCAGAGATGGGCATGGGCCTTCCCTTCATGGTCAGGAATTTGGACTTTATCCGTTTAGTGGTCGGGGGCCAGTGGTTCCGAGTGTGAGAGGGTCCTGGAATGTCCCGCATGAGTTCCTCACCAGCTCCTCTCACTGACCACTCATCAATTTCATCGCAAATGTTTGCCTTGTCTCTCCAATTGTTTCAAGTTGGTGGAGTAGAAGGACATGCACTCATCTTTTCCTGCAGAAACACCAAAATTGCAACTAGCTGCTGAACAACAATTCGACAGGAGAATGTTGGAACCCAACCCAACCCAACTGAAAAAAGATACCCCACAACCAAGGGCAAAGGATAAGCTTCAACAAGATGGTAGTAAGGGAGCTGCTGCTGCTGCTACTAAGTCACTTCAGTCATGTCCGACTCTGTGTGACCCCATAGACAGCAGCCCATCAGGTTCCCCCGTCCCTAGGATTCTCCAGGCAAGAACACTGGAGTGGGTTGCCATTTCCTTCTCCAATGCATGAAAGTGAAAAGTGAAAGTGAAGTCGCTCAGTCGTGTCCAACCCTCAGCGACCCCATGGACTGCAGCCCACCAGGCTCCTCCATCCATGGGATTTTCCAGGCAAGAGTACTGGAGTGGGGTGCCATTGCCTTCTCCGTAGGAGGAGAGCAATCATGTTTAAAATAAAACCTCTTACCCATCAGAGACAGTTGGAGGGCTCAAACAGAACCTTGTGTACACCAGGACCAAGGGAAGGGAGCAGTGACCCCACAAGAGACCGAGCCAAACCTGCCTTTGAGTGCTTGAGGGTCTAGGCCTTGTCTCTAGCACCATGGGTTCAATTGCGACTCTGGTGGTCACATAAGAGGCTACGGGAACCATGTGACTAGACTGGGAGGAGATGAGAAGGCGAGCTTGAGTTCTGCTAGAACTCCCGTCATTGCTCATTTCATTCACCCTCCAAACTGAATTAGAGCAGCTGCATTTTCAGTCACAACACCCATCCAGCAGCACTCCCTGCTTCTTGGGGCCTGACCCTCTCCATGCATCTTCTTGTCTTCTCTCCTCATGGGTTTTCATCAGCCTTTAAACCTGCTCAAGTTTTTCCCACTAAAACATAACAAGCAAAGGGAGCTTCATCCTGCTACTTCTCTTTTTCTTCTTCCCTTCAAAGTCAAGTTTTTTGAAAGATTGTGATGGCCTCTCTGTCTTCAGTTTAGCCAGTGTCTTCTGTCACTGCTTCTGCTGAAACCGCCCTACCAAGACCACCCATGGCCTCCTGCAGCTAAACCCACAGCTAGTTTTCAATCCTTGCCTTATATCAGCCCTTCTTGGCAGCGCTGGGCCCTGGAGCTGCTGTTCTCTCCCTAAAAGGCTTTCCTTTGGCTCCACAGACGTGGCACACTCTGGCTTTTCCTCGTTTCTTGCAGTGGCTTCATCCTGACCCCTCTGTGGGCCTCCATTTTCCAGGGCATCTTTTAAATATGGCTATTTTCAATGCATCCACTTCTTTCCCCACCTTCACATCCTCATGCAGGAGACTCTTCCATTCCCATGGTTTTGCTGATCATCTAGAAGAAGGATGGCCCCCAAATCTATATAATCTACCCAAATCTCTTTGCTGAATTATGAACCCTGTGTCCAATGGCCCATCAGCAACTCAAATTCAATTGTTACCCCCTCTCTCATATCTTCCTCCTTTCATATCTTTTATTTCTGTGAATGGTATCAAAACCCACTCAGTTGCCCAAGCCACAAGTTTGGGGTGTCCTCCTCAACTCCTCCCACCCTCATCCCTGACAGCCAATCTACCTCTACCTTCTGCTGGTCTTACCTCCTTCATATTCCTCGAATTGGTCCACTTTTCTTCATCCCCAATGGTACTCCATACCCCCATCCAGACCACCATCAGCTCCTGCCTGCATTATTGCACCAGCCTCCTAACCAGGCTCCCAGAATTAAATCTAGTTCCTCCACTACATTTTCCATTTTGTGGCCAGAGTGATTTATAGAACATATTAATTCCCTTGCTTCAGTCCACTTTCCACCATTCGCACTTAGAACAGTACCCAGATTCCTTATGCCACATAAGACCCTTCATGATGTGGCCCCTGCCTACCTGTCCAGGCATCCACATCCAAAATCTTCTTCTCCAGCCTTGTTGAGCAGCCAGTGATCCCACAAACATGCCACCCACCCTATGGCTTTCAAATTTTCATACGTGCTGCTACCTCCTCTTGCAAGGTGAGTTTCATCACGGACATCTCCCGCTTCCCGATTTTATAAGTCCTTTCCATCCTCAGTGAACCGCCTCACCAAGGCCTTTTTAGACCCTCTGGGATAATGGCAGTGCCTTTCTCTGGGCTCCCATAGCCATGTTTGTTTATTTCCCAACTAAAGTTATTTACAAAATTTAGTTCAGCTACCAAAGATGGTAGCTGGAAATTGGCATGGTAATCTGAGTCAGAAAACCATTTCCAAAGCTACATTAATTCATACTGTTGTTGCCAATATGAATTTAAAGATCAGAAAAGGAAACTGAAGTCTCATCGGAATGAAGAAAACCTCTCTCTTTTAGAACAGCATAGCATGGGCTCAGCATCTCGGTAGCGTAGACGTGGCTTATTTGCCCATCATTTTGTTTTTTGATTTCACCTTTTCCTGTTGAATGTGTGGCTACAGGAAATCTTATAGTGGCTTTAGAAATGTAAAACAACTCTTAGAAGAAATTCATAGGGTACAAGGAGTGGCAAAGATGAAATAAAGTTTCCTTGCTCAGGGAAGTCCTGCCCATCCTTTCTGCCAAATTTGACATTGTCCTGAAGGGACAGGGAGCTGGTTCTGCTTTCGGGAGGATGACCATTCAGTGTGTTCCTTTGCCCTTCCAGTTTGTCTTTACTGTCCCACAGACGACGTCGCTTTCATTTCTGCATCTGCGGAACTTCGTACAGTGACTGACACTCGGTGGGAGGCTGCTCTCCCAGATTGGTACTCTGGGGAAGTTCATGACATCGTATCAAAGATGCAGGGTTGAAAGGGGGCGTGTTAAACTTCACACAACTAAAATTAGAATAGCCTACAATTGATTGCAGTTAAGAGCAGGTTAGAAGGATTCCCACTGAATACCTAGCAATTTATTTCTTTAAAAGCATGTTGTTTAAGGTCATGGGCCTCTATAGGTAATGTAGGACATATTAGATTTTCTCAGCTCAAACTGATTGAAGTCACCCAATATGTGTGGAGCACCTTCCTGTGGCAGGCAGTGTGCTGTGTCCACTCTCACTTTGGGGATCACTGGAAGTTTCTATCTGGGGACATTTGTGTGCCGGCCATGATTCCCAGCAACACAGGGCCCATCAAGGGCTTGTGATAATATGGTCAACCCAAGAAGGATGCAAATGTGGTGGGAAAGGAGAGAAAGCCTCTTCTTTTCTCTCAGGTGAGTGATACAGGTCTATCTGCCGCTGCCTATTGGTTGTCCAGCCCACCCACCCTGAGGTCTGCAGAACGTGTTGCCCCCACCCAGCCCCAACTCCCAGGCCTGATGCTCTCTGAGAAGGACCGAAAGTCTGTTCTTAGACCTCTGTGCTCCTGTTCTATTCTCTGTATGAAACTGCTGATCTCAAGAGACTCTTGGTGGTGATTAATTCAACATTTGATCTCAATCAACTTGAATGACTTCCTTCCTTTGATAACCTTTCTGTGACCTCAGTGACTCCCCTGTACCACCACCAGCCCCTAGCCCTATTGGTATTTTGGACAATATGAAACGTCTGGCTCCTTTTGAAAATGATCCTGTGACTTCTTTATGAACTGCAAGGTGTGGCAATGAACACAGGGCTCACTCTACAGGGATCTTCTTTGAGCCTTCTTGGTGGCAGTGAACCCTGGATGATACCTGTCTACTACTGGTACCCTCATGCTATGCTTCTCCCTTTACTCACTTTCACAGTAGGAATTAATCATGCTTAGTCAGTTGGTGCCCGAGCCATTATTATTTCAGACATGAAGTTCCCAGGCCAGCCCATAAAGGGCTCAGGAATGAAACATAGCATTAGCATCTTTGTTACCTGATGCTTTATAGATTCTCACCTTCCTGCCTGTCTCCCCTTCCTGCCCTGCCCATGCCCCTTGATATTCCTGGAGTCCTAGTCCTCTGTCCACACTGGTTTCTACTCGCTTCACAAATGGATGATCAAGGGTAAATTCTAATTCTCGTTGGATTTAAATTATCCTAAGGGTCCTTAGTGCACTTCCCTGGTGGCTCAGACAGTAAAGAATCTGTCTGCAATGCAGGAGACCTGGGTTTGATCCTTGAGTTAGGGAGATCCCTGGAGAAGAGAATGGCATGGCGACCCACTCCAGTATTCTTGCCTGGAGAATTCCATGGACAGAGGAGCCTGGCAGGCTACAGTCCACAAGATTACGAAGAGTCAGACACAACTGAGCAGCTACTACTACTACTACTACTAGGGGTCTTTGGTGTGAGCCCAGTGAACTGCTTCTACAATTAACTTGGTAGGGGGCAGGTACAGGGAGGTAGAAGGAGGTGTATGATCTCAGTAGTATGTGTACCTGTTCAACATCTAAGAACTTCAGTTATTTTTCAGATGATGCAATAAGTACATGTCTGTAGATTTATCTATTCTATCCTTCATTCCTATCTTTGAGTATTGGAGAGGGGCAAGCAGAGGACACAGGGAGGTGAGGCATAATCTTCAACTTTCCCACAAATCACTTCCATTCCAATAACTCCTGATCCAGGAACATGGATTAAGCGTCTCCCACCTGCCTCCCATGTCACCCCCACCCCTGTGACTCTTGGTGATTCAGGTGGCTCCCCTGGGAGCCACACCCTGGGCTGAACAGCACAGCTGTAGATTTCATTTCTTTAAGCTGGTTCTTAGGGCCACAGGCCGGAGAAGGCAATGGCACCCCACTCCAGTACTCTTGCCTGGAAAATCCCATGGACGGAGGAGCCTGGTAGGCTTCAGTCCATGGGGTCGCTAAGAGTCGGACACAACTGAGCTACTTCACTTTCACTTTTCACCTTCATGCATTGGAGAAGGAAATGGCAACCCACTCCAGTGTTCTTGCCTGGAGAATCCCAGGGACGGGGGAGCCTGGTGGGCTTCCGTCTGTGGGGTTGCACAGAGTCGGACACGACTGAAGCGACTTAGCAGCAGCAGCAGCAGGGCCACAGGCCACTGACTACTGTGCAAAGTGTGTTTTAAAGGAAGCATCTGAATTAGAATTAATTCTCCTCCATGGGGTGAGGCAGCCTAGCTGAAATTCGTAAGCCTGGGGTCTTGCTGTCACCAGCCTTCTCCTCAGGGACTCTTTTGACAGTGTGAGTAGAGTCACCTAGTGCCAGTGGGCACAGATGCCTCGTGCAGGAGACCAGCCTCTCCCATCCCTCATGCTCAAGAGTGAGAGGCTTCATTCCCCTCTTTCTGAGTAACTCGAGAACCTCGATGTCTATGAAGCCCCGAGTCAAGGGCTTTACATCTACTGTCACGGTTAGGAAGTCAGGTTACTGCAGTGGTTCTCAAAGTGTGGTCCCCAAACCAATGACATCAGCATGACCTGGCAACTTATGAGAAGTGCACATTTTCATGTTCCCCTCCTGAGATCTGCTGAATCAGAAAACTTGGAGGTGGGGCCCAGAGATGTGTGTTTTACTGACTATACCCTCCAGGTGATGCTGGAGCAGGCTCAGGTGTAAGTCCTGCTGGGATGGCAGGTGAGAGTGCGGAGTGGCTCACCACACCTGACTCCACCATTCTGTGATCTAGGTAAGGTCTCTGTCCTTCAGTTTCCTCACCTGAAATGGGGCATCTGCTAAAGGTTAATACAGGTAAAGCACTTAGGAACATGCCTGGCATGGACCTGCACCACAGTGTTAGCTAGGCTTCCTCCAAGGTATTAATAGTTACCACTAGCTGACTATTCACTTGAGGAGACTGAGATCAGAGAGATTAGTGACTGCCATGCTCAGAGGGAGGGCGCAGGGTCTCACTCACCAGAGACACTCTGCATCATTGTAGACAGTTGTGTTCCGGCTTGGCCACGCCCCTCCTACTGGGAACTAGGCAGAGGGTGCCTGAGCCTTGACTCTGTTGACCCCTCGTGTTTTCCCCTTGGGTATGTTGGATTCTTTCTCTCTTTCATGGGATCTTATGGACACACCAAAGGGCTTGTCGTGACCCTCACCTTGACTGTGCTTTGTCCACAGCCAGGAGGTGGAGGTGGACTGGCCTTGGTGGAGTCACAGTGAGGATGTTGGGTTTAGGAGGCTGCTTGAGAAATGTGGTGACAAATTAGAATTCATTCCTATGGAAAACTGAGAATAGATTAGCCAAATTGCCTAGGCTCATGAGACATGGCGTGGATCGAGGTCTTTGGGGATAATTCACAAATTATGCATGGAATTGGTGAGCTATTAATGAGGGAGGTTCTCTCCTCTACCTGCTGTATGGCTGGATGGGGCCCCTTGCAGCCATATGCCAGTCTGCTGAGACAGTTTGGATCGTCTTCTCCCAGCAGCTCGTGAAGCAAAGGATGGAGCTTTCAGATAGGGCCCCCCTGCATCAGAGCCATACCCCCAGGCCCGTGAGCCTGTCTTATGGGACTTCAAGAAGGTAAGTGTCTCTCCAGGTAAAGTTCCCTGAGAATAGGTAAAAAGGCTAGTCTCACCTTAAATATGTTTGAAATTACCTAAGTGGGAAACCTAGCTTCTTTCACTGCCTCACCGCACCTCCCCCCAACACACACACACCAACTGCATGTTCACAGACCCCACAAGGAAGGGCCTGGATTAGTCTTCAGTGGCTTTCACAAAATTCACTTGGATGTGAAATCCTCGAATGCAGTGTGTAAACTGAGCTGAGGGCAGAGTCTGTGTTGCTGGTTATTATTTATGTTAATTTGCCCGTGACTTCTTGTGCTGTATATTGGAGGCTTTGGAGCCTCCTGTTTATTTGGCTCTTTTTGGGGGTCACATCAGTGAGAGTGATTCTCACACATTCTGCTTCTTGGGTGTTGTGGGGTCTGGGATGTTCCTCCCACCCCTTATTAGGGGAAGAAAGGTAGTTATTAAGGATTCTCCCATACCATGGGGAGGGACCCGCTGGCGTCTGGGAATACACACTCTGACACCATTCTATGTAAACCCGGACATGCTTCTGCTCATTTTAATTAGACAGATAAAATTAGCAAGGAGATTAAGGTAAAAGGAGAAATTAAAAATATTTAAATGTTAGGTGGAATTTACAAAAGTGAATCGAACAATGAGGTACAGGAAGGAATGCAGAGAAACACAGACACATCTGAAACGTTCCTCGGATGCCACACAGCTCAAGCCAGTCCCCAGACGAGGGGAAGAAGAACTCTCTTCCTCACCTTCTTGAATTAGGTTCGGGGGATGTGGAAGAACATTCTCCAGAAACACCTTCCTTCTCCTTCTCTTCAGATGTCACCAAGAATAACGAATCAGTCAGTATCATTCTTGAATGGCCCACACTGCATCCAATTCAAACTACTCACCTGTTTCCTGTCTGAATTTGCAAGCTTTCCGGAGATTTTTCCCCTTTTCATTTTATTTTTCTCCCTACTCTCTCTCCCCACTGAGCCAACAGGCCAATGGGACCAATCAGAAAACCAGACCGACAACATGCTCCAGCCCCTGTGGATTTTCCAGGGGCAAAGACTTCCAGCTCTTTCTTGTTTGCATCTGTTACGAACAAGCAGTTACCTGATAACACAGACATACATAGGCGTGCCTTTGCACACGGAAACAGGTTTTTTTTTTTTTTTCCAATTTGTGGTTTCTTTTTCCTTTTTGCAGAAAATGCAAACAAAAGAAAAACAAGGTTTTCAATTGAAGGTACATCTCTTCTTCAATATGAAGACATTAATTGAATTGGTTGGATCCCCCATGCAGTGGTCAGCAAGGTCCTTTGGCAACTGACAGAACATCTGGAGTCTCAGGAGCTGGGGTTTGTTTGAAGAAACTTCCCTACACGAGTCATGAGCAAAGGGAGATGGATGTGTGGGGAGGGAGAGGGCTCGTGGGGAGGAGGACAAAAGGAGAAAAGAAAAGAACGTCATTGGTGAGGAAGAAAATGGGAAATTACTTCTGTTTCTTCCCTCGACCTCCTTCCCTTTCTTCTTGCCAGTGGATGACTCCAGCCCACCCAGGGTGCGAGCTGAGTTCACTCTTGGGGTCTTTGACGCTTATTGTTTTGTCTTCACTTCCACTGAACATCACCTTTATGTATTTTTATCATTACATATTTGGTTCCCCACGGCACCTTAAACGTGCATCAGTCACTGAGAAATGAAGGTTGCCTATTAGGAATAGGTCCAGCTTATTCTTCATTATGAGAACGCATTTCTCAGGTGAGAAGCCAGTCTCTCCAGAACATTCCACAGTGGTCAACCTCTGGTTCCCCTTGAGCCTAGTCCTTTTCCTTCCTCTCCTCCCCACAGAAAACAAGAGTTGTCATGCCATTGCCGTTGGTGACTGACTCATCTGGACCCTCATAGACAGAATGCTGTTCAGGATCTTCTTCTGATGACCTGCCAGGGTGACCCCTATTCTCAGGAGGTCTCTAGGAGGGAAAAAGCCACAAAGAAGGGACATTAGTGCTGTCCACTGGTCAGAACTCATCACAGAAGGTAAGCTTCTAATAATAGTGGGGTAGGCAAGAAAAGATGTTTAGAATCTAATATGCCCAAGTTTATCTGAGGCTGGCAAACATCTAACTCAATATTCCCTTTCTCAATCTCAATTTCTCCATGCAGTGGCCCCAGCTTCCAATGCCCCCTCCAGCTTAGAAGACCCTGAAAGTGCTGTGCATTCTTCTTCACCTGCAGGTTCTGGAGCAGCCTTTTCATTGTGTCCATGACCCTAGGCAGACTAGAACTTTCCTCTGCTATTTTTTTTTTTTTAACACTCCAAGCACAGACTGTATGGGGCTTTGGTTATTCTGTGAGGTTTCTGCCTACATTAGTGATCGCCCATTGTGATTGAAAAGATGTAGGGCTTGCCTAGTTTTCTGATGTTTTCCCCTGAGTTTCCATTTTCTGCTTCTGTTAGAATTTTAATGTCATGAATTTTTAAGAAGGGTGACCTCAAAATAACTTGCAAATATCTGCCCAAGCAGGAATCCAAGGAAGATGTTTAGGATAGGGATTTGGACTGGATTCGTCTATGAGCTGTGAGTCTTAATATGAACAAGTTCATGGCTTATATTTGACTTTGTGGAGACCCATGCATCTCCCTTTAGTTAATAATATTACATTATTTGAGTGCTTCCCTTGTGCCACATACTAATTCATTTATACCCATGGAAGCATTTCATAAAAACTGCCAAACCACTCAGAGTCGATGATAATAATTTACCAGCAATCATTTCTCACCTGTGTCCTGCGGGTAGACAATAGACAAGTGCCTTATACATACTATTCCACTTACCTCTCACCACAAACCAATGAGGTGGGTACTAGTATTATTTGCACATTTATAGACGAGGCAAGCAGGGCTCAAAGAAGTTAAGTAACATGTTTGAGACCACACAGCAGGTAAGCAGTGGTGGAGCTGGGCTTCAAACTCAGGACGGCCCGGCTCTCAGTTACCCTGCACGGCTGCTCTCAGAATTCTTCTAATGTCCTGACTGTACTCCCTGAAGACCCCCCTGCCCCAGCAGAGCAGATGGCTCTGAGCACTGTATGTGAGACTCATGGGGAGGCCCCTGTGCTGGCTTCCCGTCTACACCTGGGCCTCCCAACCCCTCCTTTCAGCTGCTGGTCAGCCTCCCTTGGGTTGCAGCTGGCCTAGATTGTCAAATTGTCCACATCTTTCAGCAAATACTTTTGAGAGGTATCCTTGAATTCTGAATTCACAAATTGTCCTGCAATCTCCTTTATTTAGTTACACATGTTCTTTTTCCGCCTTTTATCACTCAAGAAGCAAAGGAAATTGCTCCAATAGTGTGTGGACATGTTTTACTTTTAACTAAATCCCTTAATTTTCAGTTTCACTTTCCTTTTAATTTTCCCCTAGCTCTTTATCATGTGGCTATTCCCAGACTGAAGGAATGAGTCCACTTGATTCCTTAGGCTTGTGGAGGATCAGGTGATGCGAGTCCCCATACTCATCCCATGACAGTGGGAAATCAGATACAGTCCTGCGTTCATGGACACTCGCTCCACTTCTAAACCCAAGCATCCTTTTTAGCTCTGTACGATGGGGAAGCTGGTTTTCCACTGGGAAGGGCTTATTTTTCATTTTTGGTGTCTGATGATAATTCATGATGGCAAGGGCTTTTTAAGGCATCCTGGAAATTGAACTCAAGTGTGAAAAAATGAATTCTGGTGTTTAGTGGATCCAAGGCTAGAGTGACATCCAAGCCATTTCCCAAGAGAAAGTGGAGGTTCCATCATTTCTGGAGGGAATAAACCTGAGAGATATGAAGCTGGACTCTAGGAAAATTGATTGCAGACTAGGAGGCTACGACAGAAGGCTGAGGGTCAATAAGCTGTCCCCCTGGCACCCAACTGCTAGAGTTGGAAGACCCCCACCTCTCCCCAGGGACTCAGTAACTGGCCCACCCCAGGATGGAATCCCAGCCCAGAGCACTGTGTCAGAAACAGCACAGGTTTCAGTAAGTGTTTGCCCATTACCTGGCAGACTGACCAGGGGAAACATGTGTCACGGGCCACCAACCCCAGCTGCAGCAGGGCAGCTGGTCAGGTCCCTGCTGGGGTGCGTGTGTATGCATGTGTGTTCAGAAGTTGACTCTTACCCACTGTAATCCAGACGCAGATTTGAGTCAATGCACATTAGAATTACCTAGGGAGTTTTAACATCCGGATGCCCAGGTCTCACCATGTCCCAAATCAATCAGAAGATCTGGGTGTAGGAATCAGGCATCAGTAGTTAAAAGGATCTCAGGAGACTCAGTGTATGTGCAGCAAAGTACAGCCCCGTGTGTCCCCAGTCGGATAGGCGGGAGCATACGGAGCCAGCAGTCAGGAAAGCAGGCTTCAGTTCCCGCTTCGTCACTCCTGACAGCCCAGTCTCCAGGTACTAACACCATCGCCTTTCTGAATCTCTGAATGGAAGGGGTAGAACTAGACACAGATTTCCCAAACTGCAGGTCCACAAAACCCTGCCTTCTGAAATACAGTTCCATGGTATTTAATAATTTTCCATGGGCTTCTTTATCTCAGGATTTTTCATGGCCTTTACAGTGCTAATATGTGAAGTGAATCTCCAGGAGAGTGATAAAGTACTCAGTACTTCCTAAATTTATTTGACCATGGGACCTTTTTTCCAAGGAGAACCTATTAACATTTCCCAGAACGGGTGCTGCTCAGAACATTCTTGGGGAAATGATGGACTGCACGGGTCTTTAAGACCCTTTCTGGCTCTCAGCTTATTTGAATAATTTTAGTTTTTGTATTCCTCCACACTCCTGTGGGGGCTGCAGTTGGAAAATAATTTGTGGGGGCTGGAAACGTCTGCTTATTTACAAGCGCTATCTAAGGATGAAGACAGGCTCTGGGCACATAGGCGACTGCTGCTGAATCAGTGCTCTGCCTCTTCCTGCTCTGATGTTTAAAGTGCTGGCTGGCTGTGTTCTTTCCATCTGGTTGCTCTCTTTGATGGGCTGAGTTTAAAAACTTAAACGGAGGAGAGGCTCTCGGTGATTAGGCAAATGACATATGGCAGTGGTTTGGAGGAACTCTCATTTGGGACCTGGAATAAATCTCAGCCTCCCCACCTCACCCCTACATCATTCCCAGGCTCTTCCCTGCCAGGCCTGGTTCTATCCCGAGATGGGGCTCTGAGGATGAGGCCAGACCCACATCACGAGAGACAGCAACGAGGGAGCCTTGACCTTCACCCTCAGGCAGGACAGAGACGATGCCCACCACTTACTCTGATGTCATCTGGGTGACCAGCTGGAGGGACGTGAAGCCGGCAGTGAGGAAGCTGTCCCTGTACTGGACCATCTTGATGGCGCTGAGCCAGTCATCCACGGTGGTGAAGGCTGTGAAGTCTGGGATGGAGCGGTCGAGTAGGGGCTGGGAAGGCCTGCGAGACAGACAGAGGGGAGCAGTGACCCTACAGCTGCAGGGGGTCATGGGCAGACCACACTCTGGGCGGACGGTGGACTTCATGGCGGTTTGGCGCCCCTGGTGGGATAAGGATTATGGAGGAAACCGGGGCTGACCCTTCCTTCTCTACACAGTTCTGAGCTGGCACAGCTCCTCAAGGCCAGGTGGCCCATCCCCCTGTCCCTGGGCTCTGTCCCATGCCAGTCAGCCCGGACCAGCAGACTGACACAGCGTGGAGTCTGAAGGGAAGAGAAGGATCCCACTCCTTTGTAAACTGAAATCTAAGAGCTTCACCAACCAAAGATATGGTTCTTTTACAAATATATGAAGTTCACTGTAGCCTCCACAATGTCAGCAACATTCTTTCCTCCTTGTTCCGTCCTCTACTGACTGAAAGAAATGGAATACAGCAGCCCACTGCTGACCTTCTCTCGCATACTCTCAGAGCAGACCCCCAGGTACCACCCCCAGAAATCAAGGTGCCATCTTCACATCACCCTTACCTTCAGCATCCACACCCAACCCTTCACCAAGTCATAAAGATTTTACTTTCAAAACCTCTCAAGCTCACTTGCTTCTTTCTACACAATTAGCCTGATTCAAGACGCTATCTCTATGGTTATTGCCATGTCTTCCTATCAAGTCTGTCTTCATGTTCCCCTCAACATCAGGTCCACACTAGCCTGCACTCTTTTAAAAAAGGTAGATGTGATCATGACAGGAACCCCCATCCCTTACCCCTGATCCATGTCAAACTTGACCCACTTCAGTGAGTAATCATTGCTACGAAAACTCAGAGGCCTTAGCAGGGCCTAAAGGCTCTAAGCATCTGGCCCTTGCCTGTCTTCCCAGCCTCAGTCCCCACCTGGTCTCCTCACAAACAGCACTCCCAACACGCTGGCCCTGTCCTTCCCATGCTTGGGCCTCTGCACAGGCTGGAACCCTGACCTTCTGCTCCCACCTCACTTTCACTCAGCTACTGCATCCTTGCCCTTCAGCTCTCAACTGAAATAACAGGCATCAGGGTCGCCTCCCTCATGCAAGACCAAGGTGTATGCTCTCCAAGTATCACACACTTCCCTGCCACACTGGCCAGCGAAGTATCAATTGGAGTATCTTTGGGCAACCATCTGATTCATGTGTACTGCTCCTAAATGATTCTGAGCTCCGTGGGTGGGGGGTGGGGGGGACATGTCTATGTTGTTCATTCTATACGGCCAGCAAGGTCACAGCAGTTAGCACATAAGCACCCAATACACTCTGGTCCAAAGGATGAATTAAAAAACAAGTTAACACTGCAAATGTAGATGAGTGATGTATAGCTGACAGTTGCTGACAGTAGCTGACAGCTCTGTGCATTTGCTAGTAACAAATCCAATTGCTCTAAATTTCTGTCCCATAGCTGTCAGGTTGGCCAAGGTTCCAAGTCTGAAGCTCCCCCGGCCTCATACACTGAAAGGTGTCCTCTGGAAACCGAATTGCCCAGAAGTGGGGTCTCATATCAGTTAGATAAGATAAGCCTAATTATTACAGAGCCCGTGCCCAGTCTATCTGAGGCCAACGGACATAGAGAGCCAGACAGGTATTCGATCATCTGTCTACAGCCCATGCTGGGGACAGGGACTATTTCAGAAAGGTAGAGGGAAAAAAGGAAGGGAAGAGTCTTGGAACTTCTTCCATCTGTGGATAAGCTTAGCCGCCTCTCCCTTGCTCTCAGTGGATTGAAGGCTAGCAGCCTTGCTCAGGGCTCTTCCCAACTATGAGACCCCACCCCCACCCCTAGGCACCACCTTGCTCGATTGGACTCACACGGCGGTGATGGTAGCCACAGTCTTGAGACTTGCCGGGTTCCGGATCATCTTGTCCAGGGTGTTGACGATCTCTGCAAAGCGGGGCCGGCTGTTACGGTCCTTCTGCCAACAGTCCAGCATGAGCTGGTGCAGAGCAGCTGGGCAGTCCATGGGAGGGGGCAGCCGGTAGTCCTGCTCGATGGCATTGATGACCTGCAGAGACACACATAAGAACAGGTATGACTGCTGATGAGTCACTAGCCAGTCATTCACAAATTAGCCCCTGAGGGTGGAGCCTCCTTGCCCCAGGTCCTCATTCTGTGCTGCTATACCTCTCACTATAACAGACTTTATGGGCACCTGGCTTCTGCCCCTCGACTATGAGTTCCCAGAAAGCAGGGCCTGCATCCTGTTGTGTCTTTGTGTCCCCAGCTACCGGGATAGGGCCTGACATTTACTAGATGGCTATGAAATGTTTGCTAAAGAACGGTTGGAGCTTCTCCTTTGAGAGGATACCAGGCCCAATCTTGCCTTCCTGGCAGCTGGTGGGACCAGGGCAGATGAAACAATGGCACATGGAAATGCAGTGAACCCACTATTTGCAAACGACACCCACCAGAGCCCACTGTGGGCCTTATCCTTCTACTGCTATGGGAAAAGAAAGGGAGAGAGGGGATCAGAATGTGATGGAGAACCTACTTCATGCCAGGGACCCATTAGATGCTTTAGACTATCTGTCTTAATCTTTATGAGGCAGCGACAGGAATTCGATAGAAGATAATTTAGTTAAACAAACTGGTTCAGTACAATGACAATGGTAAAAATAACAAGGTGATCCAACATAAATATCTTCAATCAAGTTTTGTTAATTTTCATAGATTCCAGGGGATAATTTTGTAGAGATTTTAGGATCTGTAAGCACCCTTTACTTCTCAGTTTCCAATTCATTTAAATTAATTATGCCTGCTCTCTGCTTTTGGAAATGATAAAAATATTACAAGCGACCCAGTGCTAAACATACAAATTTATTATGGCACACTCATAGCACAATGCAAGGAATGGAATACAATGCAGGCCTTAAGATGTTGCAAAAATGTACCTATTGAAATGGAAATATACTCCCATTATTATATTAGGCAAAAGAGCAGGCTGTCTAAGTGCAGGTATGGTATAATCTTATTTTTGTAGAAAAACAAGAATCAAAACAAAACAAAACTAATAATTACACACATACATAGAAAAGCCCTTAGAAGCGTCTATACGATAGAGCTAAGGGTGGTTGCCCCTGGGCGGGTAGAAATGTGAATGCCCTCGTGTTTGTCTTTTTGTTTCTTTATATGTTTATACCCTATAATAATTAGGCATTGATTTTACATTAACACAAACAGTTAAAGACCTTTAACAACATAAGAAATAATTCGGAGCTCAGGAATTTTCAGGTGTTTTTGCTTCTACTTTAAAATATGTCAGATTCATTTCAACTGATTATTCTTTTTTTTTTTTTTTTTACTTTGTAAATTGGTCAGAAAGTGAATATTCTTGATTATTTTATACTGTTACAAATTCTATGCATGGTATTCAGGGCATGAGGGGGAATGAGATAATATAATAACCTGAAGTCATTAGAGATAATCAAAGTGTATTATTACTTCTATTCAATGTGGAAAAAAAAAAAAACACCCACAATGTTTCAGAAAAACAAGCACACAAACCATACCAATATGATCACTTTATAAAAAACCAGCTACTGTGGACGTGCACTTTTGAATAATATGATATACCACCAACAAATGTTTATCTCGGCCAGACTGTTGTCAATCAGACTACCTATTACCCTCTCAGGAGTCCATTTTAGCCCTATTTTCCCCACGAGGAAATGAACATGCAATCAGGGGGAGGTATTTACCTGAGGGCACGAAGCTAGTGAGGGACAGGGCTGGGAAAAGAGATATCTAAGTTCAAGTTCTGAACACCTTGAAGCCTACTCTTTCAGACTCCGTGGGATTGCCACAGTGATCTCAGCCTGGAGAACAGTTCTTGGAGCTGTTTGATGTCTTCACGGTAGGAAATGGGGATATACAGCTAAAGCAAGTAACCCAAGAGGGTGAGTAACGAGGCATCCTTTCTAGCTCCTTCCAGACAGCCAGGTGGAGGGGCCCAGTCACAGAGTTCCCACTCAGCATGGGGACAAGTGGGATTACCCACTGAATGGCTCCACAAACTCTGGATTGCCTAAAGACAAGCTGGTGGGGCCAGCAGGAAGGGTTTGTGTCCAGATTCAACTTCTTTGAGGGGGATGGGGCCCCTAAAGTCTTCGAATGCAAGGCAGCTCATGTTCCCCTAAACTGCTGGCCTCGTTGCTCAAATTATTTCATGGCCAGATTCTCATACACCAATGTTCCCCCCAACAAGATTCCTCTTCTGCCTGCCCAAAAGAAGAAGGAGCACTAGAGGCAGAGCCCTTCTGTGGGCACAGCTCAGAGGTGTGACCAGCTGACCCAAGCACTCCTGGCACATCATTGAGTGGCCAGAGCACTGGCATGCTCTGACTCTCCTGTCTGGAAGCTTTAGACCAGATGGCATTTAGTCGCTTTGCCCTTGTCTCCTCTACAAACCACCTCTTTAGAATCTTCGAAAGACTGTTCTGGTGTTTGATTATGTATTTCCTCTGTTTGTTTGATATGCTGACTTTCTTTTTAAGAGCACATCAAAGAGTCACTGATTCCTCCTCCCTGCAGGTCCAAAGCCCCATGCACTGTGTCGATGATGGTGTGGCATTGCCATTGAGCACATAGACCTTGGAGATCTAGGTTAAAATACTAACTCTATTTCTTATTAGCTCCAGAAACATGGGAGAGTCACTTGACTTCCTGAAACTGCACAGATGGGAGTGTCAGAAGAGCCAAGCGATACAATGAGGCAGTGTGCATTGAGCACCAAACGTTAGAGTCATGAAAAGGATCCCATCATCACGTGGAGGCTGTCACTGTGGCCATGGCTATTACAGTCTTCTGTAATAGGTCTTCTCTGCAGAAACTGCTGCTGTTCTCTACCAGCCATAGGGAGGTTTAGGAAAATGGTGTCTGGAAAACACCAAGCAGGTAGTGGGGACTTGTTAAATGGGACCTCTCTCCCAGAGTGTCACCTTTTGTGATAGAGGAGACAGGAACCCCCTCCCCTGCTTTTGCTTACAAAATTGGACTTTATTCCATCTGCTATTTCTTCTGGACAACTTTGCTATTATTGCTTGAGTAGATAATTCTTTGGGAGCAATGATGCTTCTTAAAGCTTTTCTCTCTGCTCCAAAGAAAAAATACCAAATCATTAGTTGGTATATGGGTAACATTAATCTATGATTTTACCAGTGGCTCAGTGGTAAAGAATGCACCTGCCAATGCAGGAGACCTGGGTTTGGTTCCTGGGTCAGGAAGATCCCCTGGAGAATGAAATGGCAACTCACTCCAGTATTCTTGCCTGGAAATCCCATGGACAGAGAAGCCTGGTGGGTTACAGTTCATGGGGTTGCGAAAGAGTCTGACATGACTGGGCTACTAAACAACAACATTCATCTACTTGTGTCCATCATGAAGCACTATACATTTGAAGATTTTTATTCTCTTTTTAAGGACTGGTGTTTTCTAAGTACATATATGCTATGCTATGCTATACTAAAGTCGCTTCCGTCGCGTCCAACTCTGTGCAACCCCATGGACGGCAGCCCACCAGGCTCCGTCGTCCCTGGGATTCTCCAGGCAAGAATACTGGAGTGGGTTGCCATTTCCTTCTCCAGTGCATGAAAAGAGAAAAGTGAAAGTGAAGTCGCTCAGTCGTGTCCGACTCTTAGCGACCCCATGGACTGCAGCCCACCAGGCTCCTCCGTCCATGGGATTTTCCAGGCAAGAGTACTGGAGTGGGGTGCCATTGCCTTCTCCAAAGTACATATAAGTTATATTCAAATTAAAACACCCTTATTTCAAAAAAGTACTTGTGATCCTCTAATGGGGCTTTGGGATCACTCCCTGTCACACCTGCCTCACTGGCAGCTGTGGAAAAAGCCAAGAGGAGGCAGGAGAATTTGGACTTACAGTCCTAACACCAGTGACTGCATCTGACTGCATCTGACTTGTGAACACAGATGTGACCCAAACCCGGGGTCAGAGGGCATCCTGCTGAGCAGACTTGAAAATCAGAGCAAGTCCTGGGCCCCTTCTGGGCTTCCCTGGTGGCTCAGACTGTAAAAAAATCCACCTGCAATGAGGGAGACCTGAGTTCTATCCTTGGGTTGGGCAGATCCCCTGGTGAAGGGGACAGCTACCCACTCCCATATTCTTGCCTGGAGAATTCCATGGATAGAGGAGCCTGGCAGGCTATAGTCCATAGCATTGCAAAGAGTCAAACAGGACTGAGTGACTTTCACTTCACTTCTGCCTGGGCCCCTTTCCTTGATCCATGACAGGATGAGATAAGTGGATGTTGAAAGACTGGTGATTGAAATGAGATCAGATGGTATTTCCAGAGAGAAGCTGATGGTGAGTGTGGCAGTGAGAACACGTCGGGAGCTGTCATGGAGCAGGCCTAACTCACTTTGAATGGCCTGCAGCGACAGGTGCAGTGGGCTGCCTTTGCTCACCTGTACCCTGCCTGGGATGGCAGGTGTGGGGTTGGGTGGGGATGAGGGGCAGGTGGTCTGGACCAGGGGCCCAGGGCTGGTGCTCCTCTTTGAAAGGAGCAGGGCCCCTCCTCTTGCCTCCTGTCCCCAGCGGGGCTCCCAACTGCCCCCAGACATGCACTTTTCATTAGTGAGTTGGGCGGTGGGCGGGCTTCCTTGACCTTCCATGTGGAGAGTGAAGTGGCGGAGCTCAGAGTAGTGGAGGATCCAGGGCAGAGGGGGTTAAGTTGAGCTCTGATGTTTCAATAAAACCGCAGCTCCTCTCCACAGACACTGCCAGTCTCATTATCTCTGTCAATCAGATCCAAGCAGTAGAACTTCCAAGTTCTCTCTCTGGCTGACAAACTCTCTGTACATGTTCAAAGAACTTCCTGGGCTCTGGAAGCCCAATTACCAGCACTCCGACTTGCCTCTGCAATTCTCTTTCTTAAAGCCTTTCAATTGTCATCTGTAAAATCCTTTACTGCCACCACCTCAGTGGTTTCTGATGTCGGGCTACAGCCGGGAGCCCCTCCTGGGTCTCTCCCAGGACGGGTCGGGAGATGCCTTCTGAATGGGCAAAAGTTACTCTATGCCTTCCACAGAGAGTAAACTGGTACTTGGGACAATGGTGAAAGGCTTTATTTTAGGGGAAAAAAAAAAAAACGGAAGGAGAATAAAACTGCTCCTTTGCAGATGTTCTTATTCCCTTTGAGGCCCAGCTCAAGCATTAAATATCTGGAAACCTTCTTTACCTACCCTCAAATGTTCCCATAGCTCTATGTATCTGGTGCTGGGCTGTAAACCCCCAAAGAATAGAGCCAGTAAGCACAATGCTTAGTCACAGTTAGCAAACTCTGAGTGTCTGTTGAGTGAATGATTTGGGATTTCTGAAAGTCTAATATCAGAAACTTCATTTGTTTTCAGCAGAGGTGAATACATTTGCTGAGAATATCCTGAATGTCAAATCTTGCCTGTCAGAGAGTTTTCAAATCCATTCCACATGTGCTGAATTGTTCTTAATCGGATTACAGTCTCTGGGCAGGGCAACATGGGTCTGCTTTTTCTGGCTAACATTTATTACTCATCTAGCTGACAGTGTGGACGGAACCAGAGTGCAGCTGATTTCATGAAAGTAGCCTCGGCATCAATTCCGACACTTACTGATTTGACACACTACAGGAGCAGAGGCAAAGCATGGAGAATCAGAGATAATAGAGGATCTAGACACCACCCATGGTCGGCAACAGAACCTGGCTGAGGAGACAGCTTTTTCACCTGCTCTGGGCTGAAGGCACTCTACCCTCCAGAGCAGGGGGCATTACTGCTAAGCACCCAGCTCCTTTTCTGTCTCATTAGACAGGTCACCACCTTTCGCAACCTTCTGAGCGACAGCCATGGCTGGAAACCTCCAACTGGACAGAGGACTGGTTGGGGGCCAACTTCTCCAGTTTACCAGTGCCTTGGGAGCCCACACCCACGACAGAAGTGCTTCTGGGGTGGCTGTTTTCCCCATCTGGACTGGGCCAGCCCTGTCTCTTCTTCCTTGGAGGTTGGGGAAGATAATAACTGCTCCCCAGTGATGGGAAGAACAAGTGAGAACACAGGTAATGCAGATATTGCAGACTGCGATCCCCTTAGCCCCAAAGGAACTGTATATATTCAGAACACAAGAAGGAGTGGTCCCAGGGATGGGGTGGGGGGGATCCAGGTAGGCTTTTGATTGTGACCTTATCAAAGCAAATCATCCACAAAAGGTTATCCACTTTTTGGTAATTATGGAGCAAAGGATCCCATCTGGAACACCCCTAAAATGCCTCTGCTAAAAGCATCTCAGATGACGCTTCTCTTTCCTGTCTCCCTGTCCCTTGCGGGTCAGGGAGGGATGCTGCTGACCACCCAGCTCCGTCCCCTCCCAAGACCCGTCTAGAGCTGACCAACTCTGGGACTCTTGCTCAGCACCCCCTTCACCAACAGGTGCCAAGGATTCAGAATAACGGATTCTCAGGAATAAGGGCCTTTACAATGAACTCCTCCCTTTAGAGCTGAGACACAGAAGTCGCAGACAAAAGCTGCTGCTGGCTCAACACAGCACATCTGTCAGAGTAGAGCAGCTGGAAGCCAGGTCCTGCCAGGCAACCAGCACTGCTCCCTCTCCATCACACACAGTGACAGAGGGCACGCAGGCAAGTGCTTGGCAGCAGGGTACAATTCCCTGGTCAACTTTGGGCCTGATCTATTCATGATTCAGGCCATTCAGAACCAGCCCATCATCTCCCGAATTGGTCAGGGCACATTTTCAGGCTTTGGGGTCATAGGAACCATCACACCTCTGTGCTGGGCTCTTGATTAGTTCAAACATTGGTGCAAAGGAGGTCCCTGTGTCCCCTGCATCAGACACTTCACGTTCAGGACCCAAGGCCCAGTGAGAAACCAGGTGGGCCTGGCATGCCAGAGCCCTGGGACCCCTGGGGTGAGGGTAGTAGCAGCCGGGAGCAGCTGACACTTACATCTTGGTTGGACATGTCCCAGTAGGGTCTCTCTCCAAATGACATGACTTCCCACATGACAATCCCGTAGCTCCAGACGTCGCTGGCAGACGTGAACTTGCGGTAGGCGATGGCCTCTGGAGCCGTCCATCTCACGGGGATCTTGCCTCCCTGGGGGAAGGAGAAGCCTGGTCAGTCCAACCACTGGGTTCCCAGTTGAAAGTTGGTAAGAATAAACTGGGCACACACGTCCATCCTTCCACCCCTACCCCGATGTCTTGCGAACTAGGACAGCGGGGTCCCCAGGCAGAGGAATCTGCAGGGCTGGTCTCTCTCACACCACGTGTGGGCACATCGCATTGCTCCACACCAGAGGTGGTGACTGGGGCTGCGGTTGCATTCACCCCCAGTTCCCTATGTCCTGATCCTACCATCACCATGGGTGAGAGGAGCAGTGGAACTAACATAGATGCATAGGACACTGTGTGAGATCAGCTATGTGAGCCGTGACAGGCAGGTGCGGCTCTGCTGGCCTACAGTATTGTACGTACAAGTCACAACACTTGAGTCAGAAGGAAGCTAAGCAAGCAAAACAGGAAGACAGTGAAGGTGACACCTCTGGACACCCCCAACCACGAATCACCCTCTGCCCCTTGCACCCTGTGCTCCAGCCCCGGGGATTGGCTGTCCTCACTGTGCAGTCTGCAGGCAGCCCTGGCTGCACTTGGTTTACCCGGCCCGGCACTGAAAGATGCTGGCTCTCCCCCCTGCCCTTCTGTGCAGGTTGACATCCAGAGCTGCAGACACTTTCCTAAATGGCTACTCTTAGGTTTGTTTCCCCATCTAACCCTCCAGCCCCACCCTGGAAGTTTTCAGCTTGGCTCTCTGCTTGGCCCTCAGGTCATCTGCCAGACCTCAGCCTATTTTGTTTACCAGTGTGCATGCTCAGCCACAAAGTCATGGCCGACTCCTCGGGACCCCATGGACTAGCCCTCCAGGCTCCTCTGTCCATTAGATTTCCCAGGCAAGAATATTGGAATGGGTTGCCATTTCCTCCTGCAAGGAATCTTCCTGACTCAGGGATTGAGCCTGCATCTCCTCCATTGGAAAGCAAGTTTCTTACCACCGAGCCACCTGAGAAGCAAGGGATTGCTATCCATCCATTTGTACATGTACTCCCTCAACAGATAGGCAGTGGGCACTGCTTTGTGCCAGGCCCTTTTGAGGAGCTGGTGTCCCAGAGCTGAGCCAGCTAGGGGCCCTGCCCTCAACCTGCATGGGGCATGGGAAAGCAGACAAGAAACAGAAACTTAATATGTACTGTTAGCAAGATGGAAAGTGATGAGGGTGAGGCCAAGGGGGATACAGGGTGTGTGAGAACTGGAAGAGACTCCCTAACACAGGAAGGGGTCAGGGAAGGTGGCCAGGAACAGTCAGAGGGGCAGTTCTCTGGAGCCTTTGGCCAGATGTGGATACCGGTACTGTCCCTTTCTACCTGTGTGACTTAGGGAAAGTTACCTAACCTCTCTGTGCCTCTGTTTCTTATTGCCAAAATGGGGGTGATGATCACACTTACATAGTCAGGTTGTCGTGAGGAAAACGGGGTTACTATCCATCCAGTGCTGGGGCAGGGCCAGGCATAGAGGGTCCATGCTATCCACTTGGTAACCAGTTAATCAGGCAGAGCATGTGGAGGAGGGAAGTCCAGGCAGAGAGGAGCACGGGCAGATGTGGGGGTAGCAGGCAGCAGAGAGGGAGGTAACTGCCCCCAGTGTAGGGTGGTCAGAGCATGGAATTCTGAAGGGGGATGTAAAGAGAGGGCAGCTCTCTCGGGCACTGATGCCACTCATGGGGGCAGAGTTCATCATTCTCCAGGGGAAAAAAGATCCTCGTTTTTAAGTCTTCACGCCAAACACTGGACTTCACTGCCCTGGCCCCATTGAGATGCCTGGGCTCTGCCTCCATAATACATGAGGCCTACATGTCCCTCCATCCCCTTCTCATCTGCCCCCTGCCTTGACTGAAGGAGGCTATTTTTATTCTGACCATCCTCATGATCTGTTCAGATCACCAGAGATACATGTTGGACTTCAGCAAAAAATACCTTTAAAATGCATAAGTGGTTAATCTGAGCGCCAGTGAGAGAAAAAGGAACAAACTGCAAAGTGTATTTTTATCTGGTTTCCTAGCTGGGGTCTGGGAGGAATGAAGGCATTCTGGCCCCAACCTCCCCAGGCACACATCCAGCTTTCCGCAAAGAAGACAGCCCTGATTTCCCCCAGGACTGTGGCAGGCTTTTGTGGTGGGAGAGTCCTCAACTCAAATACCAGCCACGTGACAAATGCCTTGAGGGCAGGCTCGGGCTGCGGAGGCAACAGAATGCTCCGTTCTCACCATCGCCCCAAACATGGATGAATTTATTGGTTTTATCTCCTTGGTACCACGGTTGGGAAGAGAGGTGGAAAATCCAGCCAGTAAACCAGGAGTTGTCGAACACAGTGTCTGACAGCTCAGAGATCCCATGCTGTGTGGCCACACTGGGTGGGGGATATTGCCACACCCGGAGAGGACCTGGGGCTCCCCTGGAGCAGAGGGGTCTCTCAATACAATACACCTGGGTTACGTAAGGTAGGAGAGAGCAGGAATTTAATTAGTGTCAGGCTGTGTGTGTGTGAGAGAGAGGCAATGAGACTCAGAGTGAAAACTTACCAGTGTGTGTGAGAGAGTGAGAAACAGAGAATTTGGTCATGTGGGTCTGTGGATCAGTGTCAGGGCTTATCTTTTGCGCCTGTTTGTGTCAGGGAACGGGGAAGGGAGATGAAAGCGTGCTTCTCCTGAATTTTAAAGAGGCGATTTGGGAGTCTGAAGGTGTCCTCTCTGCCAAGTCTGGGGCAGACCCAGGGGCTGCTGTGACAGCTGTGGCACCTCCCTCCTGCATGTCAGCTGGCAGTGCCAGGCCCGCTGGCGAGGTGCCTCCTTGCGTTGTTGGGCCTCACTGAACACAGAGTTCATCCTGTCACCACCCTGCCTCCATCCCAGCAGGTGCCAGAGCCTTTGAGAAGAGTCACCCTGGACAGGCAGGTGACAGTTTTGTCACGAAGGCCCCCCGCCAAGAGACCAGGGGACGCTGATCTCCAGGCCGGCAGGAGGGAAGGGGCTGGGTGGTCTCCTTCCTGGGGGTTTTAGAGTTCCCTCTCAGCTTTGCAAACATCACATCATCAGCATTGCCTTCAGATGCTCAGAGGTAATTATGATGGATTATTTAACTCATCTTCAATTACATGGAAGAAAATCTATTAATGTAGAGATGGTGACCAGCCCCACGCAGGGGATTAGGTGAAAAGGAAATGGAATGGCACCGCAGCTGCCGGCGCTTCTTCTCATGAGGAAGGTCCTTCTTCCAGAAGAGAAGTCTGGACCAGAAAGACCAAGGTCAGGGTGCCCCTGTGACGGCCAAGCGCTCTGAGGGTCCTGGTTCTTGCCAGTGGAGGCATGAGGAAGAGGCATAAGGAAGGAGTGATCTGCTCTGCTGGATGGGAGGAAGCACAAGGGACAAATTCTCAGAGGGGCAGACAACAGATGAAGTCCACGGGAAGGATTCTGCACCCTTGTGGGCCAGAGGGGCTGACACTGGGCTTGAAGAGAGCATTGTCCCCTGCACGGGTTCCTCCAAGCACCAGATGCTTCGATGTCCCCCAGGGATGCTGAAGGCACAGGTGTGCATTCTGCAGGGACCGGGGACCAGGTTCCCTAGAGCTGCTGTAGGAGTCACCATTGAGACATGGTGGGAGAGAAGAGAAGAGGATGGGAAGGCAGCTCACCACCATCAGTGTACTTCATACACTGACCTTCCAGGTAAAGCGTGGCATTCTTCACAAGTGTGACACTTCTAAAAGTTTGTTTCAGAATAATCACGCCTTAACTCAGGTATGAGACCAACTACAAAGACTCTGGGTGTGTGTGTGATTTGATACACTAGGAAGTGATGTCTGGCAGCAGATTAATTTTAACCCAGCCATTCAAGGGCACCTGCTAAAAACACACAGCCACACCTACCACTAAGAGTGATGCCAATAGGTAGATGGTTTCAGCCTAGAGGTACTGTAGTTCCTCAGGCTCAGCCAGCCTGCAATAAACATCTATGCAGCACCCACTCGGCAAGCACCCTGCTGGGAACCTGACAGGAAGGACACTCAGCCCCGCTCTCGGGTGACAGATATCCCCAAGGCCCCCCAGACAGCTCGCTGCCTTGCTGCAGTGACATTGGAGAGGTATAGCTCGTATCTCTGGCTCTAGGACCCACACGACTGTGTTTTTCAGGCTACAGTCTGAGCATAGCACTGGTTTGTCTTCCTAGCTATTCAGCGTAGAGATGCCCAGAAGGGTAATGTTTCTAGCTGTCTGGGCACTGCTACAGTACTTTTCTCCATCATTAGGTGTGAGACAAAACCTCAGTGGGGATATTACAGGAATCCAGACACTGATGAATATTGAGTATTGTCAATCATAGAATCATTAGAATCATGTGCGGGAGGAATCCCCTTGAAGTGATAGGTTTATGACTGAGACGTCATGTAGTGGCTCTGAATTTCATAATGCCCACTCTCAAACAGGTTTATAATATATAAAACATATTGTGGTTGTTTTGAAGATCCAACATGATACATATATATATATGTAAACCACTCAGAATATTATTGTTACCATTAAACAAGAATTTATGGAGTGTTGTGAGTTGAGTTTGCCCCCGCCAACCCCCAAAACAATACATTCAACTTCTAAATTCCTGTATCAGTACGCGTGATCTTATTTGGAAATCTGGTCTTTGGGGATGGAACTGTAACCACAGAACCAGCTCTAATCTGGCCCTATTCTGTTTCTAACAAGATACTGAGTTGTTTTTCAGAGGCAATAGGAACAAAACTGCAAGTCATACAGCTGAAGTGTATGCAGAGAATTTATTGATCTCAAATAACACCCAGAACCAAAGTTTTTCCACACCACAGAACCAAAGGACCAGGACATGATGGAACCTGAATGCTGAAACCCTTTCAGAAGCTAAAGGTTCACTGTCCATGAAGACCAGTTCTGCAGCTCCTTTACCATACCACAAACAGCCACGCTCCAAAACCCTCTAGTCAAAACCTGCCCCACCAGTGGTCCATGTACCAACCCTCCTCCCCTAATTTGTAAAACTATGACCCAACCCTGGATCGATCAGAGAGAGAGGTCTGAGCCCTGTCTCCTGTCTCTTTGCTGGTCGACCTCATGACAAAGCTTTGCCTGTTCTCAAATGCTGCTGCTGCTGCTGCTGCTGCTGCTAAGTCGCTTCAGTCGTGTCCGACTCTGTGTGACCCCAAAGACGGCAGCCCACCAGGCTTCCCGTTCCTGGGATTCTCCAGGCAAGAACACTGGAGTGGGTTGCCATTTCCTTCTCCAATGCATGAAAGTGAAAAGTGAAAGGGAAGTTGCTCAATCGTGTCCAACTCTAGCGACCCCACGGACTGCAGCCTACCAGGCTCCTCCATCCATGGGATTTTCTAGGCAAAAGTACTGGAGTGGGGTGCCACTGCCTTCTCCTCTCAAATGCTAGTGCCATAGTATTGGCTTCTATGCACGTCAGCCCTTTGCTGGGTAACAGGAAGTAAAAGGTGAGGTCATACTGGATTAGAGTGGGTCCTAAATCCAGTCACTGGTGTCCTTACAGGAAGGCCATGTGAAAATACAGAGATAGAAGAGGGCATGCAAAGTGAAGACAGAGACAGCAAAGGGAGTGATGCATCTACAAGCCAAGGAATGGCAAGGGCTGACAGCAGCCACCAGAAATGAGGAGAGAGGCCTCGGTCACATTCCTCTCTGGAAGTTCTAGAGGGAAAGTGACCCAGCCAACACCTTAATTTTGGACTTTTAGCCTCCAGAACTAGGAGGGAAAAAAAATGCTTGCTGTTTCAGATCAGTACAGTAGCTCAGTGATGTCTCTTTGCAACCCCATGGACTGCAGCATGCCAGGCTTCCCTGTCCAATACCAACTCCCAGAGCTTGCTCAAACTTATGTCCATCGAGTCAGTGATGCCATCCAATCATTTCATCCTTTGTCGTCCCCTTCTCCTCCTGACTTTAATCTTGCCCAGCATCAGGGTATTTTCCAATGAGTCAGTTCTTTGCATCAGGTGGCCAAAGTATGGGAGTTTGAGCTTCAACATCAGTCCTTCTAATGAATATTCAGGACTAATTTCCTTTAGGACTGACTGGTTTGGTCTCTTTGCAGTCCAAGGGACTCTCAAGAGTCTTCCCCAATACCACAGTTCAAAAGCATCAATTCTTCTGCGCTCAGCTTTCTTTGTAGTCCAACTCTTATATCTGTACATGACTACTGGAAAAGCCATAGCTTTGACTAGACGGACCTTTATCAGCAAAGTAATGTCTCTAATTTTTAATACGCTGTCTAGGTTGGTCATAGCTTTTCTTCCAAGGAGCAAACATCTTTTAATTTAATGGCTGCAGTCACCATCTGCAGTGACTTGGGAGCCCCCAAAAATAAAAAGTCTGTCACTGTTTCCATTGTTTCTCCATCTATTTGCCATGGAGTGATGGGACCAGATGCCATGATCTTAGTTTTTTGAATGTTGAGTTTTAAGCCCAATTTTTCACTCTCCTCTTTCACTTTCATCAAAAGGCTCTTTAGTTCTTCTTCACTTTCTGCCATAAGGGTGGTGTCATCTGCATATCTGAGGTTATTGATATTTCTCCCAGAAATCTTGATTCCAGCTTGTGCTTCATCCAGCCCATTGTTTCTCATGATGTATTCTGCATATAAGACAATATACAGCCTTGACGTACTCCTTTCCCGATTTGGAACCAGTCTGTTGTTGCATGTCCAGTTTTAACTGCTGCTTGTTGACCTGCATACAGATTTATCAGGAGGCAGGTCAAGTGGTCTGGTATTCCCATCTCTTTCAGAAGTTTCCACAGTTTATTGTGATCCACACACTCAAAGGCTTTGGCGTAGTCAGTAAAGCAGGGTAGAAGTTTTTCTGGAACTCTCTTGCTTTTTTGATGATTCAAAAGATGTTAGCAATTTGATCTCTGGTTCCACTGCCTTTTCTAAATCAGCTTGAAGATCTGGAAGTTCACAGTTGACATACTGTTGAAGCCCAGCTTGGAGAATTTTGAGCATTACTTTGCTGGTGTGTGAGAGGAGTGCAACCATGTGGTAGTTTGAACATTCTTTGGCATTGCCCTTCTTTGGGACTGGAATGAAAACGGACCTTTTCCAGTCCTGTGGCATTGCTGAGCTTTCCAGATTTGCTGGCATATTGAGTGCAGCACTTTCACATCATCATCTTTTAGGATTTGAAATAGCTCAACTGGAATTCCATCACCTTCACTAGCTTTGTTCGTAGCGATGCTTCCTAAGGCCCACTTGACTTCGCATTCCAGAATATATGTCTCTAGATGAGTTATCACACCATCGTGGTTATCTAGGTCATGAAGATCTTTTCTGTATAGTTCTGTGTACTCTTGCCACCTCTTCTTAATAGCAGCCCAAGGAAATGGATACACTGAGTATATGCCATTTTATCAGGCACTAGTTAAAAATATTGCAGTTAAATTCCCAGGTCCACCATGGACTACTACTGGGCGGGTGATGGTAGTGGGATTTGGGGATGAGAGAACTTTCTAACATTAAGGTCGAAGCCCAGTAGATAAACCACAGGGCCTTCTGTAATATCTCCTCAGTGCTGTTGATCAGTCTACTTCCTGGAGGACTGCCCTTTGCCTAGCAACATGAGCGCTGTGGGGTGGGGCCTTCAAGGACAGAGCCTCGGTGCTTCCACTGATGTGGTTCTGAGGACCACAGTCAGAAGGCAGCTCTGATGATGATGGTGACGTGCCCCAGGGAGAACCCACCCTCACTCTGCTAGCAGTGTCCACAGACCCAGGCAGTCAGTTCAGGCCTGGGTAGCTGCATCTTAATTACATAGCACTAGCTGAAGGCCATGTCAATATCTTTTCCTGACATACCCAGAAAACCTAGCGTGTGCTTCTGGGATCACTCTGGGGAAGGTCATTACTATTATTATTTTAAAATGCCAATAGGTGATCCAATTTCTTCAGAATCTCTGGGGTGGTTCCCAGAGTTTTAACATGTTTCAGGTGAGTTTTAACATGTTTCAGGTGATTCTAATGAGCAGTCATTGAGCACACGCATTGGTCTGCAGCCGTGGTTCTCAAATTTGAATGTGCATCAGAATCAGTCCTATTAAAACACACATCATACAGCCCTAACCTGGACTTTCGAATGTACTAGCTCTAGGGTTGGCCTTGAGAATTTACATTTCTAATAAATTTTCAATGTGGCTCCTACACTTAAAGAATCACTAGCATAGACCAATCAAGCATAAGTCATGGATTGAGTGAAGTCTCATCTCAAATACCAACTCTGGTCATTGTTAACAGCTGGGTTGAGAAGGATCCTAAGGCTTCATCTGGACTCAGCAAGGAAATGTGCCATGACTGCTAAGCAATGCCTGCCACAAGTGAGGGAATGGGAGCCTGTATATGGCGAATATTTGCCTCACTGCCGGAACCTCAAAAGATCTTAAAATGGTGGGGGGAAAGGGCAATGAGCTGGCCTCATCAAAGTTTCCATTAAGTATTTTTAAGGCCCGAGGGAAACAGAGGGTTAACTGAGGTGAAGTTTACATCATATAGAGCAAGCAGCCCTCTGGAGTGGCAAGTGGAGCACTGCCAGCAGCAGTGACTGTCCTGAATGCGTCGTTGACCAGCCTTGATGAGGCATCTGTCCAGAAGGGGCTCCTTGCAGCCCTCAGTAGACACTTCCGACACCAGTGTCCCCGCCCTCAGGGTACATCCATGGGACACGCTCTCCTGCTTTCCAGCTCCTGTCCACTGCATTGTGCCCAGAGACCTAACATGATTCTAAGTGTTAAATTAAGAAGGTATTTTAGAATGAATGTCTCTATTTAAAGCACTCTGAAAGTACACTGACCCATTTTTCCCAACCTAATCAGCAAAGTGATTTTTCCTCCAGATAAGACCCATATCAGCCTAGAAGGAAAAGAAGTTTACGCTGAAAAGGTTATCTTTATCTTAGCGTTACCGGCTTCTAACAGCCAGTGGAAATGGCTTCTGGCTGCTGGATTGCAACTGAGTCTATATTATAAAGAGGCCGTTCCTAGTTCCCTAGGATGCCAGGAATTTGCATGAAAACACTCTCTCCATCTCTCCATCTTCTGAGAGAGTTCATCTGGCCCCACTGCTTCTTTCTTTCCAGAAGCCACAATCTTGATGGTGACACTGTAATTTATTACCATGCTAAGGATTATGATGCAACATACAGAGAATTAGAACTTTAGGTGGGAAACCGGCTGCAGGAACAGGTGAGCTTTTGGAGAGGATGGTCTTATTTGTCATGCAAATGGCACACAGAACAGAGAAAAGGGCTGGGAGAAAAGACAACCCAAAGAGACACACTGCGTTGGCTGCAGACAAAATTGTTTCTAAATAGAATGTTTTTCAAAGCTTTTCTTGAAGCATTAGCTGCTCCTCCGAAATGAATGACACAATGTATTTCGTACTAGTAATAAAATATGTGATTTGAATAGCTACAAATGGAGAGATTTACAGTCGGTGGGGTCCTGGCTGCCTCTCCCCTGAGCTTTGTGAGCGTTGAAACCCTTCTGTGAGATGCTGCAAAAGGTAATTGCAGCCCAAACATCATTTTCCAGCAGCGAGAGAAAGGCCTATTTGGACATAAATTAACTAAAAATATGCGGATGATAGTGTGTGTTTCATGTGTGAAGAACAGAAAGGCCATTTGGTGACGTTTCCCAGCTGGAAAACACACACACACACACCCTGTTTTCAACCATACAGGCGTTGTTTCTCTGTACTACACTGTCAGGGTAAACAGCTGTCTTTTACTATCCACCCCCAAAATAGCCCCTGATGGCTGAGATGTGGGCATTTAGTTTATATATATATATATATATATATATATATATACACACACACACACACACACACACACACACATATCACAGATTTCTCAAGTTTATAATTTAAAAGAAAGGGTAGAGAGACAAAGGCTAAAAATTCACTGGCAGCCTTCATTCACTGGACAAGCAGGGTGTCTGTACCCTCTCTGGGCAGGGGCGGTAGAGGGCAGGGGCGATAGAGGGGCAGAGAACAATACCACTTCTGCCTTGAGGAGGGCGCTTTGCGCAGAGTCCAGCAGTGGTGATCATCACGGATGGTGGGGCTTGGTCTCTCCTGGTGCAACCCCCAAGCCTGGGCCTCACTCTCAGTGCTCCTGAAAAGTCTGCCCCTAGACAGCATTTGGATTAACTGGTCTAATCTGCTTCAGATTCTCCACACTGTGCCTACCCAGAGGCGGACTGCTGGTCACCCAGGGAGGGACCCACTACCCCTCAAGGACCTGCTGAGCAAGGATGTGTCTGCCCAGCTGTAAAACAAAAATACCACACACACCCACACCCCGCCCCCCGCAACAAGGGGGTCGGGTGGGAGAGTGAGCTTCTTCGCCCTCCATCCAGGGATGAGCAAGGCTGAGGGGGAGGCTAGCCAGTCACCCTGATCTCTACCCTTCCCCTCGTGGGCTGATCCAGTGCGCAGGGCAGGAACTGAGCTTTTTCCTGGAGCCGCCATCATCACAGCTTCACTGCTGCCCGGCAGCCTCAGCCCCACCCTTAGAGACCACAGTTCTCTCCTTTTCTAGTCAACCTGCTTGCCTTGCCCTGGACCAGGTCTCCGTGACTCCTGTCTCTGCCAACAGGCTGTAGTGGTGCCCCACCTTTGCCCCAAGGGTCTCCCCTGTGACCTTCAGGTAACCACACTTCTCCCCTTCTAGTCCTGCCCCTGTCTGCGAGCTTCCTGCTGCTCCGAGGCGCGGCTGCACCTCGCATGGCAACCTGGCGAGGCCTCAGACAGTGAGCGGTGAGGGGACGGGCCGCAGGTCGGGCGGCTGCCCCGTCTACGCGGCCATCCTGGGACCTCTGTCCCGCTCTGGGAAGCCTGTGAGGTTTATTCCTCGACCTCACTGAGCTGACTAAGGCCTTCCATGTTTTCCTTCCTCTTCTGTAAGCATCGGCGGACGGTGGCAACTCATTTTCACTGGTATACTCGGTCTTTTCCTTATTCACAGGGTAATATGCTGCCTCACCAACGTCCACGAGCCACGCTTCCAGTCTCTCTTCCTGTTCCCACCCTCCAGCAGCTATTTTAAAATAATCAGTCACATTAAATAGCTGAAGTTCCCCTGGCCTTCTGAACTGCCCTCCCTTCTTGGCACGGCTTCTCCCTCAAACAATCCCAGCAGTTATAACCAAGTCACTTAACCACTCTGTCTTACCATCTCCACCTGCCAATAGGGATAATAATGCTTAATTATCTCAGAGGGGCGCAGGAGGCGCTGCTGGCTGATGCTGGCAGCCTGTGAGATGTGTGAGCGAGGCTGCTCTGCCTGCCTCCTGGTGGGAGCCTTGTTCTCCAGGCCGCCTGACCTCTCTGGCAGCAGTGAAGGAGGGCAGGGCCAGCCCCAGAGACCATTCGGGGAGGCCAGCTCCTACAGAGCCCCTTCTTAATCAGGTACATGAACCAGGGGAGGCAAGGATGGGGGCCAGGGGTCCACCCTGATAGAAGGTGGAGGGAGCACTTGAAAGCGGCTTCAATTCCTAATCCTATGCTGCCTTTTCCTCATAGCAGATAATGAGAAAGAAGAAGGAAAGATAAATGGGGATAAATGTCCCTGAATATGGAACATCTTGTCTATCCAGAAAGGGAAAAAAAAAAAAATTGATTTCTGTTTCACTTTTACAGAGCATGGAGCTACTAGCTTCATCATCACCTCTAGACTGTACAAGTCCCAGTGAGTTCAGGGCTACAAAAGACCGTGTGAGTCTATCGCATTTTTGATGTTTGGGGAGGCTTTGTTGAGATATAAGAATACTAAAGTGTACCTCAAAGTAAAATGAGAAAAAAAAATACGTGTTGCTTTCTTTTTCAAATAAAGCATTAACAAGCACAGTGTACTGAGGAGCATAAACTAAGAAGATTGGTGGTGGTCCCCACATAAGGAGGGGCCTGGGGAGGCGGGAGGAACCTCACAAACTGTGGCAGGAGTACACACTGGCAAAAAAGTTTTAGGAACTGAACTTTTTTCCTACCCAAACTTGAAATATGCAGTTCTTAACATCACCATGTGGGGCAGCTGAACATCATGTGCTCAAATGCGGTACCCCGAGAAGGACACACCATCATTTATGTAACGCATAAAGCATAGCCCAGTTCTAAGCATGAGGAGAGATCAGACAAACCCCAAAAGAGGAAGCTTCTATTCAAAGTAGGGGCAGTATTCTTTAACAATGACAATATCATAAAAAACAAAGAAAGGCTGTAAAAGTGTTCCAGATTAAAAGAGACTTTATCAACATGACAATGAAATGCAATATCTGATCCTGGACTAGGTCTTGTACTAGAAGGAAAAAGTGCTAAAAAGGACACTGAGGGTCAGTTAACAGTATTAGAATACAGACAGTAGATTTAATAAAAGTATTTTATCCATGTTAAATTACTGAAGTTGATAACTGTACTATTACAGTTATTAACCGAATATCCCTATTCTTAGGAAATTCAGAAATATGTACTGAAGTATGTGGGATACTTCATGGGAATAAAAACCATGATATCTGCAGCAGGCCTTCCAAGAGTTTAGAAAAAAACTTTTTGGGTGGGGAGCAGACAAATAATAAAGAAATGGGGTGAAATGATAAGAACAAGTGAAAAATCTGGGCAGAGGTTATATGGATATTATTTGTATTATTTTTGGAACTTTTCTTTAAGCTTGACATTAAAAATTAAAAATGTACAAATTCTTTGGCTCAGCAATTATTTTTCTTGAAGTTAATTGTACAGAACTAGCTATACAGGTGGCACCCCACTCCAGTACTCTTGCCTGGAAAATCCCAGGGACGGAGGAGCCTGGTAGGCTGTAGTCCATGGGGTCCCTAAGAGTCGGATATGACTGAGCGACTTCACTTTCACTTTTCACTTTCATGCATTGGAGAAGGAAATGGCAACCCACTCCAGTGTTCTTGCCTGGAGAATCCCAGGGACGGGGGAGCCTGGTGGGCTGCCGTCTATGGGGTCACACAGAGTTGGACACGACTGAAGTGACTTAGCAGTAGCAGCTATACAGGTATGCAGAGTCATCTATATAAGAATATTCACTGAAGCACAGTTTGAAATAATACAACATCAGAAGCTGCCTAGATAGCCATCAAAGAGAGTTTGTTTAAAAAAAGGAAAGTTTGTTAGTTTCTACAGCTCATTCATACAAAGGATGCCTGAGAAAAAATCTGAGAAACCTACAGGGGTAGCAGCAACAGGTTTCCAAAAGCAGAAAGTAAGGTACTAAGCAGGGCAAAGCTCATATCTATGATACATTGTCAAGTGACAAAGCAAGGCAATGAATGGATTGGTTTGTATATTGAGACTATTTTTGAGACCATAAAAATTATAAACACACACACACATACAAGCTGGGAAGGAAACACACCAAACTATTCATGACAGACTTCTAGAGATTGGGAAGCGAGAGTCTCTTTCACTTTTTACTTTAAACACAATTTTAATTTATTTTTTAAGCATTGCTTTTAAAAATAAACCATAATATTTTAAAAACACGGAATTACTAGGGACTTCTTTGGGTCCCTTTGTTCAGATGAGCTGATGTTTCAATTTGGACCCATGAGGTCCTTCTGCCTGCCTGCTCTGGGTGTGGGGGGAAGGAATGGGGTGAGGACAGGCCTAAGTCTGGTAAGTGGGGCCTGTGATAACAGCCGCTAAGAACCACAGGGGGAAGGGTCAAGTCTGGGTTGGAACAGCAGGAACTGAAGAGCCCAGCTGCCTTAGGACAGCCATCGCAGTCCCTGGGTCTATGGGTTTCCACTCCGCTCAACACTGACCAGTCTCCTACTTGGTATTTCAGATCTCTAGGAAGCTTGTGTGTCACTCATTAATTAATTTCTTAATTCAGACATTAATCCACAGTTACTGAGCAGCACACGAAAGCTGAGGTAAACGAGGAAGCCAGGCCAGCTGCTGGAGAGACAAATGCAGGGCTGGCTGAGACCACGAGGCCTGTGGCAGAGGCCTTGAAGGGCCACTGAGCCGCCTGGAGGAGGGCACTGATGGGAAAGCAGGTATAGGCTGTGCCAGCAGTATCGAGAGCACGGTGAGAGCTAGGCTGTAGGCTGAGCTGCCCACGGTTGTTCCCAAGCTCTCATGCTCTTTCTTGGCCTTGGATTCTGCTGTCCCAACGAGGCTTGCATACAGAACTTGCTTGGGGTATGGTGGGACCCCAGCCTGATATAGACTTTAGTCAATGTTGCTTGCATCTTATCTGTTCTTTCTCTTGATTAATCTCTCTATTTTCTGATCTACTTTAGGATTTATAGTTTTCCCATTTCTTAGAAAACCAACTCCTGGAGAGCCTCACACATTCCCAGGCTCAGCTTTCTCCCAACTTGCTGGGTCTAAACCCCTGGTCTGCCTCCCTGCCTATCCTGCTGGAGCCCATAGGAGCCCAGGGCTGGGTGGTTTGGAACCACCTGGGCCTTCGCAGTAGGAAGGAGAAACACATCAGTGTCTGCACCTCTAGCCCTGAACTTGACCTTTTCGCTGTGGCCCTTAGTGGCTGTTGTCACTCGGGGCCTTCCTAATCTCACCAGAGCCTTAAAACTCTGTCTGGGATTGCAAAGCCAATTCCATTCCAAATTTTCTGTAATTGTGAGAGTCATGGGAACATTCCCTGCTGAAGTCCAAGGCTCTTTCTCTTCAGAGAGTTCGGAACCCATTTTATTTGGAGCTGGTAAACTGTGAGCCCCTCCAAAACAATTCCTAGTCCCACCAGATCCATAGTCTCCTGAGGCCTGGGAACCCACTGTTTTGTAGAGCCCAAAAAGTTCAGGAGACAGTCTCCAACCACAAGACAAGAGAAACTCTGGCAACTTCCCAAGACCTGTGGCCTCTGCACATGGTAAGCAGAGCCTGCTCATCTGGGCTTGGTGGACAGTTTCCCAGCGGTTTTACAACCTGTAGGAAACATTTCAGTATCTCTGGAGGCCTCTCAGACCTCCACATTTCTGGGCCCTCCAGTGCTGTGTTTTACTACCTGGGGCAAAGGATGGGTAAGGTCAGAACAGGGCAGGGTGGAGTTGGGGGAGGGAGGGCATCCTAGCTCTGGAACAAAGTAGGCATGAGGCAGAGAAGCAGGAATTAATGAGCCAGCATATTTGTGGGACAGATTGGAGTTTGTCTGCTTCCCTCCTCTTCTATCCTCCCCTCAAGTAAATCAAGTAGATCAAAAGTGTGGGCATCTTTGAAAGGTCATAGCCTAAAACAGGAATTGGTAACCTGGGGACAGATGAGAATGTTAATATTTCTGGCCAAAGATCATTCCAAAAGTTCTCAGGCAAAAATCATAGAGTGTGATCTTTAGAATGTTATTAGGTTGAGTTTCCAAGCATGACAAAAGAACATTTGATTGCTTTATGGAACTAGCATTGAAAATATTCCCTTTGTCAATGACAAGTGCTGGCTTGGTGACAAGAGTTGGAAAAGGTAATTTTGCAGCTGTGGTAGTACAGGCAGGTTCAGATAAAAATCATCAATGAACGCTAAAGCTAAGGAAGAGAGTGGGGATTTTGATGAAGAATGGGGTATTTTCATAGCCTCACTGTCTTCCCACAGACTGCTTATCAGTTACAAGAGAAAAATATGTAACATATATTGCATGTAAATATACATTGGAGAAGCTGGAGAAAACCTTGACTGGGTGATCAAATCAGTAAGTCCAGTGTGAGGGGGCACATAGACATGGTATGTCTTGAGATATGATACTTTAGGAAGGACACACATCACTTACATAGACTGTGGCCAAGAATGTAGAAACTGAATCTAATTATGATGAATACCAGAAAAACCCAAAGGGATAACGTTCTATTAATGAAAACAAAACTGACTGTACTATTAAAAAAAAAAGTCAGTTCTTTATCCCCTAAGGTCCAGCAGTTAAGAATCCACCTGCCAATACAGGAGACATCAGGTTCGATTCCTGGCCGGGAGGATCCCACTGGGGGAGAAATAGCAACCCACTCCAGATTCTTGCCCGGAAAACTCCATGAACAGAGGAGGCTGACAGGTTACAGTTTCATGATTTCTCAAAAGAGTCAGACACAACTGACTGAGACACATCACAAAGGAGAATTAACACACGTGATTCCAGAGTGTTTTGATGTGAAATGAAGATAATGGTGTGAAAACCCCAGGCCCTAACTGGCAAGCGGGTTGGTGTGAAGAGAGGGCAGTAAATTCCGCACTCCTCCCTTATGTGATCTGAGCCAACTGAGATCTAGAAATAGATGTCAGAAAAACGGAGATCAAAACATTAGCTTTGCAGCCATCAGATCACATGCGTGTGTGCTAGGTCAATTCAGTTGTGTCGGACTGGACCTTCGAGATGAAGAAACTGATGTTTAGAGAATTTCAGTAAACTAAGTCACTCTGCTGGGCAGGGACGGAGCTGGGCATGAACCCTGTTCCACTGATAGCAAACAGAGCCCTGGCACCTCTTCTGTGCCAGACGCGGCTGTGCTGCTGTGGTCACCCAGCTCTGTGCCCGTGGGCTGGCACCTGTAGCCCCATTTCCCCGTGCACAGTTTCAAACTCTTTTCAGAGGCAATTGCTAAGCCCAGCAAGGCCAGCTCGATGATACTCCTGGTCCTGATCCTACTCCCTCAGCAGTGGGTGAAGGGTCCTTTCCCACCTTAGACGTTAGCACTTACCCAGAGCCGCCCTGGATTCAGACACAGCAGCGAAAACCACAGGGACAGGCCAAAGCACCATGGCTGCTTCTGCTGAGCTCTACTTCAGGACTTGGCCACACGGAAGACGGGCTCGTGTTTTCAACAACACAATCCCTTACAGTTTCCCTGCATTTGCTGACAAATAACTTCTTCAGGAACGGACAGTGGGATCCAGACCGGAGCTTGGAGCCTGGTGTCAGACTGGACTTTGTTTTTTTTTTTTTGACAGCTGTTAATATTTTGTTCTATTTACTTCAAGTCACTGAAACATTACACAGAAAGTAGAAAAGCCCACCATCCTTCTACTCTAGGACTATTTCCTTCCCCCCAAATCTAGCAGTATCCTATATCTTAAGTTTAGTTCAGTTTTTTCTTTTTTATCTTAATAAATTAATTATAGAATTAAAAAATTAAAAAAAAAAGTCAATGTCATCAAAGACAAAGAAAGACAATGGAAATATTCCAGATTGAAGGAGACTGAAGAGATATGAGGACTAAGCCCTGACCCTGGACTGCAGGTCCTGGAAGGCAGTCAGTCTTCATAGACACTGATTTGAAGAAAATTAAAAATCTTATCCATAGTGTAGGTGTCTTCATCAAATATGAGGTGGGGGGTGGGTGTATGTGTATGGATTTTAGCCAAATGAAAAGTTCTCTGAAATATCCTTTTCAAATGATCAGGTATCTAAAGAAATTCTCTGACCAAATAATGGCATTTCCTTTTGAAATTGTTCCTACAGAGAAGCCAGTGATGAGTGCCTCCAAGCATTTTTATCATGACTTCAAATGTAGACAGTGAAGAAAATACAACATGGACAATAGTTTTGATGGTTCCAAATTAAATCTTCCCTGAATCTTCCTTAAAGACTGATAGTGGGCATGATCTGAAGAGCCTCTTTCAGGCCTGAAAAAATATTGATATGATTGGTGGAATAAAAATATGGAACACATAAAATGACCCATTGTCATCAAATTGGATGATCTGTTGTCTTCAGGTACTGTACTTGTAGTGGCCAATCCCTTGTCTGAAAGGAAACCCTGGTAAGAGTTCAATCTAAAACAGAGTTGAGTAGGTGCGTGGTTGAAGCTGGGCAGTAGTCTAAACCTGGCTAGGTTTCCCCATCTCCTTGGCAGGGTCCCAACCCAGTTCCTTTAAATTCTAGGACATGGAGCTGACATTATTGACCATGTGAGTTGAAAGGCATTCTAGTGACTCACATTTTTTTCTTTCCTTTGATTCACATGTATATTCTAACATAATTGCTTCAATTTTGATTTTATTAAGAATTGTAAAAATATTATTTGTTGCAAATGGTTAGGCCCAGTGATGGTTCAACTATTTATTAAGCCTAAAGGAAGCATATGCCTCCTGTAGGTGACTGAATGGACTCTAATATCTTAATACAGGTTTTTTTTAATGCCTTATATAGTTTTTGAAAAAACATTACACTCTGCAAAATTGCACAATAAAACAAAAAAGACTATGGGGAAAAAATTGCATTTGGAGAAGACCACTCAAAATATAACAAAAACCCAACAGTCCTAGTAAAAATAGCAAATAGGTAAATTAAAACCTGCATTTGCAATCAAAACCTGGATTTTGTGCTTCTTCTTTGGAGATATAGATCCTGGGAGGCAATCCCATCCCACAGAGATCAGTTTCATTAAAATTAAAAATCTGACACACAGGATAGACTTATTTATCCAAAATATTATAATTTAACATAAAGGACATTCTTCCGTAGTCTCCTCATTTTTTTGTCTCAGCTTTATCAGGTAGCAGAGTAGAAAATAGAGTGGTTCTAAAAACTACTAAACCAGCCACTACTTGCACTACAGAAAGGCTTTTCTGTTATTTCAACTTTTTTCTTAAGGTCTTCTTACGATGCTAATTAAGGTTTTCTGTTTAATTTTAAGAAAACTTACCCCTCATTGCTTTATGACATGAGTATCCCAGGAAAGGCTCATATGAGAGCCATTATACTGACACTGTTCCTCCATTAACCAACCACATATTGAGTGAGTTTGCATTGAAGAAACAGACGCTGTAAGAGAACAGCTATATCTCCATTCCTGTTTTTTATGAGGAATCTCAGAGGAGACGAGAACAAATGAACATTTATCAAGGATCCACTGGGTACTCTGCTGGACACTTGGTATATTTAAAACCATTTGATTTTCACAGTCATACCTTATTAGAAGCAGGTTCTTATCCTTGTTTTATAGATTAGAAAACTAAAGTTCATGAAGTAAAAATCTCACCTGGTTTACATAATATATTAGCAGCAGATTCTGGATTTGTACTTCAGTCTCATTCCCATCCAAGATTGTACTCTTTATACTACATCAGTCAGATTTTAATGCAAGGATCCCACCATTTGCATTATTAACTGAATGTAACTTTATTGGAACAGATTTTCTCCCCAAATCAGGTAAAAATATTTCACTAAGATTCAGAATAATTGATTCTATTTCATCAACTTTTATAGTAATTTGTATCTTGTTACATTTTACAGGACTTTAGAAATTAAAGCACTTTCAATACAATATTTTTCCTTTGATCTCTACAATCAACAGTCATGTGATATAGACAGAGTATAATATCCTATTCCCGTCTGACAAATAACAGAGCCTTAGAGAGGTAAAGTGACTTTTACCATAAGTTAATAATTTGGCCAGGACTCACCATGTTTTCTGGCTAAAAACTCAGCCTTGTTCTTATAAGTGCTGAGGGGATCACCCTTCAGAATTATCTACTCTGAAGCTCTATGCTTTGAATTATTTGTTATTAGAGCTATTGGACCGAGTTATGCTACATGTTTTGAAATGTGATGAAAACATTGAAAAATAAAGCAAGGAAAAATTATTTTAGTGTGTGTGTCACTGAAGATAATGATTACTGGGAGAATAATGCATATCAAAAGCCAGTACAAATAAACAACAACAAAAAAAACCTGAATAATGGATTTCAAATGATGAGGTATTCTAATTTACTAAAATAATTTTCTAATACTGAGAACTATTGTAGAAAACCAATCATTATTTTAGAATAATAGAACCATAGCATGTGTAATAACAAGTAATTTAGGAGGAACATCAGTTCAGTTCAGTTCAGTCACTCAGTCATGTCCGACTCTTTGCGACCCCATGAATCGCAGCACGCCAGGCCTCCCTGTCCATCACCAACTCCCGGAGTTCACTCAAACTCATGTCCATCGAGTTGGTGATGCCATCCAGCCATCTCATCCTCTGTCGTCCCCTTCTCCTCCTGCCCCCAATCCCTCCCAGCATCAGAGTCTTTTCCAATGAGTCAACTCGTCTCATGAGGTGGCCAAAGTACTGGAGTTTCAGCTTCAGCATCATTCCCTCCAAAGAAATTCCAGGGCTGATCTCCTTTAGAATGGACTGGTTGGATCTCCTTGTAGTCCAAGGGACTCTCAAGAGTCTTCTCCAACACCACAATTCAAAAGCATCAATAAGCTCCCTTAAAGTGATACTAAGGAACCAGCCCCTCCCCTTGCCCAGGCTTTTGCTCCCACCTTTCACCCCATTCCATTCACTCCTGACCCAGTGTTTCCTGGCCAAATCTCTGCCCTTCTAATTTCTCTACGTAGAATATCTAACTACAAAGCCATTTCCTACTATTTTATCAGTGATGCTGGTTTAAAAGCATATGAACTCACATTGCTGGGAGATGGAGGATGGAGCCTCCCTGGATTTTCTGCCATCCTCTACCATCCTTGTGCATGCTCACTCAGTCATGTCTGACTCTTTGCAACCCCATGAACTGTGGCCTGCCAGGCTTCTCTGTACATGGGATTTCCCAGTCAAGAATACTGGAATGGGTTGCCATTTCCTTTTCCAAGGGATCTTCCCAACCCAGGGATCAAACCTGCGTCTCCTGCACTGGCAGGAGGATTTTATTTTTTACCACTGAGCCACTGGGAGAGATCCTTTGAGTGTGCAAAATTCTCTTCCAAAGAAGTTTAAAACACACACACAAAAATGATGCTGCCTAAGGTCAAGGCCCCATGGCCACTCCTGGCTAAGTCATGGGCCAGAGCCCTGGGGCATGTTCTCAAAACATACATCTCTAATAGTCAAGAAGTAAAAAGATGTGTGCTGACAAGGCAAGTATCTTGTCCCATCTGGCATGGAGTAGCAAGATGTGAAGCTGCTGGGTCAGGCCCAGGCAGAACTGGGCTGAGGCTTTGCATGTTAATAGAAAACTCTCAGAAGGTTAATGAATGGAAGGTCAGCCTTGCTCTTGTCACTTGGGTCACCTCCTCTCACTTCTCCCCACTGCGCAGTTCCTTGGCCAACAAGAGAAGAAAGGAACGAAGATCTGACAGGTTACTTTGAAAAGCCAGTCACTGCTGACCGAGAAAAAAAAATATCCACCTCCAAGAAAGAAAGAGCTGGCCAGGAGGAGAGGCAAGCAGCTTCTAACTCTCAAGCTGAATCCATGGGCTTTGAACATTTCTTTATGCCTCCCCCCCCCCCTTTTTATCAAACACCCAGATGGCATGCGTTCTCTAAGTGAGCAGTATTAGTAGAAGTCTCCACGGATCTTTTTACCCGAGTCTTCTTTTTCCGTTTTGTACTCTCTCACTTTCTCACAGGAAAAGGGTTTCCTTGAATGCTTTTGTGGGAGGATTAAAATAAAATCTTCCCTCTGAAATCCTCCCCACATATTCCCCCGGAGCTACAGTATATGCAGGATGAGGCAGCCAAGTGACCTGTGATCAGCTCTCTGCCTGCTCTTTCCCTTTCTCACTTTGCTCTCTCTTCCTCTCTTGCTTACACTCTGACTCACTCTTTCTTTTACCTCTGGATCTATAAACTACTCTGGAAGAGAGCTCCTTGGCTGCCTTCAGATTTTTAAATTCAGCTTTCCCAGAGGAGGTGTAATACGCTCAGCCTTGATAGGTCTAGTTTTGAGTGACTGGGGTCTTTAGAAAATCACTCTTGTTTCCATGTGCTCTCAGAGGGCTGGATGGAAGGGCCTGGTTTTCCTCTCTTGGATAAACAACTTGCCTTCTAGAGATTTGCTAGGCCCAGAGGCCTCTCTGTGAGGAGACTCTGCCCTGGGCAGGGCTCATGAATCAAGCCCTCTCAGGTCCTAAAGTGAAAGTGAAAGTGAAGTCACTCAGTCGTGTCCGACTCTTTGCTACCCCATGGACTGTAGCCTACCAGGCTCCTCGGTCCATGGGATTCTCCAGGCAAGAGTACTGGAGTGGGTTGCCATTTCCTTCTCCAGGGGATCTTCCCGACCCAGGGATAAAACCTTCGTCTCCCTCATTCCAGGCAGACGCTTTAACTGCTGAGCCACAAGGGAAGCTAGGTCCTAAATGCCCTACCAAACCGGGAGCAAGCACCTCCCTGTCCCCAGTACCAACTTCCCTAATGACACAGAGGAGGCCTGTGTCATTAGAGGAGGCCTCTAATGAACTAGAGGGAGATTGCAAAGACTCCAGAACCTCATTCTTAAAAGGACACAGGTCATTGGATTTAGGGCCCACCTTAATCCATCCCATCTTAATTTGATTATATCTGCAAAGACCCTCTTTCCAAATAAGGTCACACTCACTGGTACTGAGGTTAGAACTTCAGTGTAACTTCTTTTGGGGAAATACAATGCAACTAATAACAGGGCCCTTCCAGGGTTAACATACCATGATTTTACTGGCCTGCACACCCTCTTCCCAAAGCCAGCCTGTTTATAAGTTGGGAGCACACTAATGCACACACTACTTTCTGACCTCTCCCATTCTGATCTGTTCCCCTTTCTGGAAAATCCTCCACCTCTGAGCCCTTGTAACCTTATTCATTTACCCATCCATTCATCCATCCTTCCATCTACCCATCCTTTCATCCATCCATCCTGTTAACAGTTACTGGGTACCTTTTCTGTGCCCAGTTTTCCTGCTGAGTTTGCCTCTAACTCATCCAGAAACTTACTCCACCCCTTCTCTCATCTCAGCTGAAAGCCATCTCTCTTTCTCTAAGCCATGGCTCCAACTTGTGTTTACTAAGCATCCAATCAGCAAAGTAAGCTTATATCTTGGTGAATGATTTACAGATACTACTGTCAATCAACATATTAAATATAAATAACATTTATTCTCCTTCCCTAGCAGCGGTCCTTGGCTCTTACAGGGAATCAATGATCCTTGATTGACAGCTTCATTGACTTCTTGACTCACTCTTTGGGACTTCAGCTGAGAAGGTGAAATCTGGCTCTCCACCCTCTGCTGGGTGTGCTTCAATCCAGGCGCCCTCAGGTTTCAAGCCCCATTTCTGCATAGGGGCCCCCAGCCTATTCCCTGAGAGTGTGGGTCAGGGTCTCATGTACAGCTCCTCCTCTCTTCCTACCCCGAGTCCCACCCCTAGAGTGCAAAGGCTGGAGCAAAGCTAAGGGGAGCTCACTTGGGGTGCTCACAGTCCTACCCCATGAAGCTGACTCACCTCTCCTCACCATTCCCGAACCATCCCTTTTGAAAGTTTTTCCTCCTGGACAGCTGATTCTCCCCCATCTGTGCTGTGCACCAGCTTTCCCAGCACTCTCCTCCCCTCCACACCCTGTCCTTGCTGGGATGGTCCTCATGGGGCCCTGGCTTCACTCTTTCCCTAATGAACACCATTCCACCTCTGAGTTTCAGCCCAGAAATTCCTTCCTCAGAGTATGTAACACATGCTTGATATCTGTTTCACCATGGCACCTAACAATTGTAATTATAGCATGCAACAACTGTAATTACATGGTTAATTGCGTTTGTTATAATTGCATTTGTTGCATCTTTTTTGCTAGGAAGGAAATTCAAGGAGCTCAGAAAGCATCTTTTTTTTCATTGCTGTATGTTGTACACAATAGGTGCTTAATATGTGTTTACTGAGAATGACTGGTGGAAGCATTGCAGGGGCCTGTGCTTTCCTACAGGTGGCTGGCCCCTCCTGCATGATGACAGGCATGATGACAGGCACACAGGGAGGAGGGCTTTGCCTGGCTGAACCCGCACATCAGGCTCAGAGCAGAGAGAAGTGCTGGCCGAGAAACCTGACCTGGGCCTCACTCTACTCCCCAGGGTACGAGTTGGCTCAGGATCTGAAATCCCATCCTGATTCCACTCATGCTAATAATACGCTGGCCTTACTAATAATAATTATGCTGAGTCTTTTTCAAAAGGGCATTTCAGTCAGGGCCTAATATCCCTAACTGAGCATCTGGTGACAAAGTGATCCTGGGAGAGACAGCAGTGGAGCAGGGGCAGGGTTGCCGCTGGAACAAGAGTGACGTCAGTGGCCGAGCAGGGGCTATGGAGGCGGCATTTGAACGATTCAACCCTCAGCTTAATTAATGCAACTGGGGAAGGTCCAGGGGACTGGGATTCGGTTTCATTCTGGCTGCAATTAAAGGGGTTCCCTTATTTTCTTTCCTTGTCTTTGTTCTTCTGCACTTTGTCATCCACCCCAGAGAGAACCTGTTACCCTAGTTCAATGATTGAAAGAAGAGCAAGAAATCATAATTTGAAAATGGCCTCCTGAGGGAAGCCCGGGATCAGACCAGGAAAAGAAGTATGATTTAAATGCAAACACTGCCAAGAAGGGTGAGGAGAAGTCAAACTGGACCTGAACTCACTGGACAGAGTGCCGGCACACCTTTCTCATTCGGAAGGACTGAGTTCCTAGCCTGAACCCAAAACATTAGGCAGAGGGACAACCTTCTTAGTAGCAACTTCTGAATGAGAAACTGCAGAGTGCAGACAGAGGGGCTCTCTCCTGAAGCCTGGAAGGAGTGATTCTCTCTGAGGTAATTTTCTGCTTTCTAGCATCTTTTAAGTATTAAGTATACTATATAACAAACAAAACAACACCACCAAAACAAACAAAATAACCCCCAAACAAAATAGAATACTTTAGCAGTATCACTCACTTCTCAGTGGTAAGGAAAGGAACAGCCTAGCCCTGACCTCACGGCAGCTGGGAGGGCTTGTGTCTGCATGTGTCTGTCTCGAGGTAGCCTGGGTGCCTGTGTGTTCCTCTGTGTCTTTGGTTGTGATAGGGTATCTATGCGTGTATATTGCACTCTATCTGTGTATGTGCCTGTCCACGTGATGTGTGTGATGCTGATGGAAGTCACTCACCACAGACTTTAAAAAAAATTCATATATATATATATATATATATATATATATATATTCACACACACTATTGAGAAAAGAGAAAGCAAGGGAATTCCAGAAAAAAAAAAAAAAACACATCTACTTCTGTTTCATTGACTGCCCTAAGCCTTTGACTATGTGGATCATAACAAACTGTGGAAACTCTTAAAGAGATGGGAATATCAGATCATCTTACCTGTTTCCTGAGAAACCTGTATACAGGTCAAGAAGCAATAATTAGAACTTTATATGGAACAATGGACTGGCTCAAAAGTGAGAAAGGAGTATGACAAGGCTGTATATTGTCACCCTGTTTATCTAACTTATATGCAGCGTACATCATGTGAAATGCTGGGCTGGATGAGTTACAAGCTGGAATCAAGATTGCCGGGAGAAATTTCAACAACTTCAGATATGCAGATGATATCACTCTAGTAACAGAAAGTGAAGAGGAACTAAAGAGCCTCTAGATGAGGGTGAAAGACGAGAGTGAAAAAGCCGGATTAAAACTCAATATTAAAAAACTAAGATCATGGCATTGGGATTCCCATCACTTCATGGCAAATAGAAGGGGAAAAGGTGGAAGCAGTGACAGATTTCCTCTTCTTGGGCTCTAAAACCGCTGTGAATGATGACTGCTGCCAAGAAATTAGAAAACGATTGCTTCTTGGAAGGAAAGCTATGACAAACCTAGACAGTGTGTTAAAAAGCAGACATGACTTTGCCAGCAAAAGTCCATATAGTCAGAGCTATGGTCTTTCCTGTAGTCATGCACGGATGTGACAGCTGGACCCTAAAGAAGGCAAAGCACCAAAGAATTGATGCTTTCAAACTGGGGTACTGGAGAAGATGCTTGAGAGTCCCTTGGACATCAAGGAGAGCAAGCCAGTCAATCCTAAAGGAAATCAACCCTGAATACTCATTGGAAGGACTGATGCTGAAGCTGAAGCTCCAATACTTTGGCCACCTGATATGAAAAGCCAACTCAAAGGAAAAGACCCTGATCCTGGGAAAGACTGAAGGCAGAAGGAGAAGAGGGTGATATAAGATGAGATGTTTGGATAGCATCACCGACTCAATGGATGTGAACTTGGGCAAGCTCCAGGAGATGGTGAGTGACAGGGAAGCCTGGCATGCTACTGTCCATGGGGTCGCTAGGAGTCAGGCACAACTTGGTGACTGAACAACAACAACACTATTGATACTACGGGGATCCCAGGTGGTGCTGAGTGATAAAGAACCTGCCTGCCAGTGCAGAAGACATAAGAGATGTGGGTTCAATTCCTGGGTCAGGAAGATCCCCTGGAGGAGGGTATGGCAACCCACTCCAGCATTCTTCCTTGGAGAATCCCATGGACAAAGAAGTCTGACAGGGTATGCTCCATAGGGTCATAAAGAGTCGGACACGACTGAAGTGACTTAGCATGCACATTGATACTATATATAAAATATAAACTACTAAGAACCTACTGTATAGCACAGGCAACTTTGCTCAGTGCTCTGTGGTGATCTAAACAGGAAGTAAACCCAAAAGAGAAGGGATATACGCATATGTATAGCTGATTTACTTACTGTACAATGGAAATTGACACAACACTGTAAAGCAACTATACTCCAACAAAAATTAATTTTAAAAAAAGTTCACAGAGGCTTCCTATCTTCACCTAGAATCCCCCTAACTGTTTGTCACCCATGAGGGCTGGAGATGGCACCACTGGCTCCTGGTGAACAGAAAGTCTGGGCAGCCTGGACGGGAGACAGCTGGCTGTGCACCCAGCTTTGCTCTCAGTCCCCCGCTGGTTCAAGGACAGTGATACAGGTCTTCCACTCCTCTGGAGTGTGCCCAAGCAAAGGTGGTCTCAGATTGTTTGTGGTACCTGCTTCCCCTGTGCAGGATGGGCTCAGGACCTGGCATGGGGAAGGGGGAGGGCCTCTAAGGCTGAGGCTCTGACCCCTCCATTGATTTTCTCTGTCGATTCCCTCTTTGAAAGTCTCCCAAGTAGGTTCCTAGAGAGAAAAAGACTCTCCATGTCAGATATGCCCCTCAGGCACCCTGGACAACTTCCCTTCCTTAAGCACTTATTGACTTAAAGAAGATGGAGGCTAAACAAGTGCAGTGTACAAAACCTCTGTGTGCTGAACTTCAGTGGCTGGCCAGTAACCATGTCAATGAAAATTATGGAGGTGTTAATTCGTGTAAGTTTGGTGCTATGGCATAGAAGAATCTTGAAGCTGAGGGTGATCATCAGTCTGTCTCCAACTCCTAAAAACCAACCTCAGGATATTCAGGACTGATTTAATCAGTTACGCTTCCCACCCCCACCCCCGCCTAAAGGAGAGCTGATGAATGGGGCAGGGGTGAGGTGTTCAGATCTGGGAAATGGGTTATTAGGTGGAGCAAAGTAGCAGGGTCAGATAGGGGTGCTGAGACCTGGAGACATATGCTGGTGTGGGGCTCTGTGGTGGGGACACTCACAGGTGTGGAGCCCTCTCTGCCTTCTCAGACACAGGCGATGCTGGACTAAGGCAGAGGGGCTCCGGTTCCTACAAAGACACGGTGCCCAAGGGTGGCCCCAGGACCTGCATACTCCCCAGGGCTTGCAGAGAGAGGAAGAGGTCTAGGATGACTGAAAACACATTTTCTTTTCTAGTTTAACTGGACAGGGACTCAGTATCAGATTTACTCTGATTTTTGAAAAATAACTGACGTGTCTTGCAATGTAGGTTTGTGGGGAAATTTATGCTTCCTCAAACAGCTTCAATGCAGACATTCTAGAAGTGCGGGCCAGCACTAGTGCTATCAGCGTTATCTGGTTCTTGTATGAAATGCATATTCCTGTCTCAGGCCCACTGATTAGAAATTCTGAGTGCGGGACCCAGAAATCTATGCTTTCCTAGCCCTCCAGGGCATTCTGGGGCACAGGGAAGTGTGAGAACCATGGGGGCATTTTTTTTTTAAGATTTTTTTTTTTTAATGTGGACTATTTTTAAAGTTTTTTATTGAATTTGTTACAATATTGCTCCTATTTTATGTTTTGGTTCTTTTGGCCATGAGGCTGCACCCCCGGCTTTGGAAGGTGAAATCTTTCAAAATTCTTCCATGCCGATCCTGTCATGAGGGCCCTCAGTTTTCCTTTTGAATATCAGCTTTTCCGGGGTTCCTGGAAGCTCTCTGTTCTACTGTTTTCTGTTTTGCAATGACTCAGAAGAGGGAACGGAGAATGCAATGGCAACCCACTCCAGTACTCTTGCCTGGAAAATCCCATGGACAGAGGAGCCTGGTGGGCTGCAGTCCATGGGGTCGCTAAGAGTCGGACACGACTGAGCGACTTCACTTTCACTTTTCTCTTTTCATTCACTGGAGAAGGAACTGGCAACCCACTCCAGTGTTCTTGCCTGGAGAATCCCAGGGACAACAGAGCCTGGTGGGCTGCAGTCTATGGGGTCTCCAAGAGTCGGACACAACTTATGCCCCAAATGCAAAGTTATGAAGTGACTTAGCAGCAGCAGCAGCAGCAGTGTTAGTCGCTCAGTCAAGTCCGACTCTTTATGACCCCATGGACTGTAGCTTGCCAGGCTCCTCTATCCATGGGATTCTCCAGGCAAGAATAGTGGACTTGGTTGCCATTCCCTTCTCCAGGGGATCTTTCCAACCCAGGGATTGAACCTGAGTCTCCTGCCTTGCTGGCAGATTCTTTACTGTCTGAGCCACCAGGGAAGCCAAAGCATCGTTTGAATCCAAATCTTGCAAATTCCTACCATGTTCAAAGAATCATTTTGCCACCTCAGAGTGGGAGAGAGTTCTAGAGAGATCTTTTTGCCACCTTCCCAGCCCACATTCCTGAAGACATGGGCAGCATATCATGGAATAAAGGCCAAATTTTTTGTGAAAGGAGAGGCCCTAGAGACTTCAGCAGGAATCGATAGTGGCTAGAATGGATGCTGTCTCCCAGAAACACAGTGAGGATACAGGCTATGGCTGAGGCGATAAGTCACGGGAGTAATGGGAGAGGACAAGAAAAGGGTCCTGCCTCCATGGTGATAGGTGACTGAAATTCATCACAGGGGAACAAGGGCCTCTGCAGAGCACACGTGGAGCAGATTCAGGAAGAGCCCTGGGGCCAGGTGCTCCAGAGATGGCTTCAGGGGACAGACTGACCCTAGTCCCGCAGGGAGGGTTACTTCCATGTCCAGTGCCCCTGGGGGGGGCACTGTGTCTGACACAGGTGGAGCAGATTCTTGAGGAAGGGGCCCAGCGGAGCCATCCCAGAGTCCGTCTTCATGGAAAGCAGGGGTGGCAGTAGGGAGTGCAGCATGTGAGGGAGAGCTGGGCAGCCTAGAAGTCGTCTGGCTGATCACCTGAGAAGATGGATTCTGCTTCCTGCCAGGAAGGGCAGATGCCCAAGAAGCAGCTCTGTTTGAGGTTCACAGATGGGGACAGAGTAGGCAAGGAACATCAGCTGACATTTGAACAGAGAAAGCCGGAAGGAGGGAGGCACAGGCAGGCTAGGATAGAAGGGAGCCTCAGAAAAGCAGAAACACCAGAAACACACTGGGAGCCGGGGCTGAGACAAGAGGGTTGAGAGGCAGGCAGAGCAAAGGGGAAGGGGCTCGGGAAGATCAGAGGCACCTTGAAGACAGAGTGCACTTCACATAAAACAGGGAGGCCTGCAGGGAGCAGCATAGAGGGAAGGCTCGGGCGGGGCTGAGACTTCCTAGAGAGATAGCCTGGGGCTCTGAAGGATGGGAAAGTTGACACTGCTTTAGCAGAAGGAACCTGGCTGAATACTAAGAAGGGAAGATTCTGCTCACAAAGGGACCCGATGGAGGCTCTTCCTACTGATCAGAAAAGAAAGCCAGGCATGATGGAGCAGAGCTTTTGACTTACCCAGCAGAAAGCTGATACACATAGAGGGTCCGTGGAACCCTGTGAGGGCTCTGTCTACCAGTGTGGGCTGAGAAAGGGTAAAAGTCAGGTTTGTGAATTGTGTTTGTGAGCCCCAAATGCAAAGAGTTAACCAAAGATGTGGCACTTTCCCTGATATGAGTGCCTTTTTGTGCTATTAGTATGTGACCTGTGAAGTCAAACACTGAGTCTGGATCTGTAACTCAAGCATGGTGTCATGGATCAAATGTACATGTCCTCCCCAAATTCATATGAATTCATGTTTATCACATTTATCACATAACCTCCAATGTGATGGTATTTGGAGATGGGGCCTTTGGGAGGTAATTGGGTCTAGAGGAGGTCATAAGGGTGGAGACCCCATGATGGGATTAGTGTCCTTATAGGAAGAGGAAGAGAGACCAGAGCTGCTTGCTTTCTCTGTCTCTTTCTCTGCCTCTGCCTCTGTCTGCCATGTGACCATAGAGCAAGAAGGCTGCCAACTGCAAGCCAGTAAAAGGGCTCTTGTTGTCAGGAACTCAATTTGCCAGCATCTTGATCTTGGACTTCCCAGTCTCCAGTTTCTCCAAAACTGTGGGAAATAAATGTTTAATGTGTAAGCCACCTAGTCTATGATATTTTGTTATAGCTGCTTGAGCAGACTAAGACACATGGAAATGTTATTTTGAATACCCATAACGGCATTCAGACATATACCTGCCAAAAGCAAAGTGGTGTAAATTGTACAGGTGTTAGAGCCCAGCTAAGCTCATTGTTCTGTCTCTCCGGAATGTTAGGAGCAATTCAGAACTCCTCCCCGTTTTAGTGGGCTTATTTCAATCATAAGAGCACAAAGCAGCAATTCTATCTGTTCATTATACCAGGAGCCTGATGGGAAGGAAATGCTCCTGGGGCTAGAAATAGCAATTTAAAACAGAGAAGGAAGACCTGGGGGGAAGCATGGCAGAGAATTAAGACAGAATAAGAGATGAAGGCTGAGGGCCTGATAGGAAAAACTAGAAAACTTTAATAGCTATGACTGAGGTCTTCACTTATAAAGTAAAACAAGATGTATTAGAAGCTGACGATGTTTAAAAGATCTTGAAAGAATTGCATAAATAGGGAACTTAAGATGGAGCAGAGCTGGCTGAAGGGCTATTTCATGGATCTACTGATTAAGGGTTATTAATAAGCCGAAGGTTCCACTTTTAGTGTGGAGGAGTATGCCTCTGACAAACAGATTCTCTGCAAATTAAAACAAAATACAAGAGAAGAGAAAGGAAAGAAGAAAAAAAGAAAGAAAGGAAAAACTACCTGAAGGTTCCAGAAACTGAGCAGCACAAGGTGAGTCTTATTTTTGCAGTTTTGCCCTGGGCCAGCTGTCCACCCAGTGGCTAAAACACTAATGGAAAAAAAACCTACCATCTTTCTGGCTGAAGAAACCAAGGAAGGAGTCCTGGATAATTGGGGATGCTGGAGAGCTGGGGAAGAATCCCTCAACACAAGAGAACCAGGGAAATGGAATTCCAAATTCTGGATGTAAACTTTCCTCAATTCTATGGCTGACTCCTGAACCATGCAAGCATAAGATAGACTGAAAGCCACAGGAACTGAGCTGCTGCCCACTGCAGGCATAATAGAGTCTGCAGGTTGAGTGTAACATGTCAACTTCCTGCTATATCAAAAACATCAATAATCTTTGGGTCAATGTTACAGAATTCAGAGTCTCTACAACATGTAATAACATTCACAACTCATGTAATCCAAAACTACTAGACATACAAAGAACCAGAGAAATGTGATCCATCTTCATGGGGAAAAAGACACCAACCCATGATGACCTAGGTTTATGACAGTTGTTACTATGGCTGTGCTCAACGGGGTAAAGAAAAATATAGTTGTGATGAATAAAAAAAAACTCAGTGAACAATTAGAAAGTATAAAAGAAAGATTCGTAAGAAAGTACAAAGCTTAAAAAAATACAATATCAGAAAAAAAATTTCGAGGGAAATTTTCAGAAGAATGGAGATGGTAAATGAAAGAATCAATGAATTTAAAGATAGAGATGAGGAATGGAGAAGAAAACAATGGGGAAAATAATGAACAGAGCCTTAGGAACCTGTGGGACAATCTACACATTGGTAATTATAGTCCTAGGAGGAGGGAAAAGGGGAAAGGAAATAATATATGAAGGACTGTGGTTGAAAAATTCCCAAATAATAGTGAAAGACATAAATTTACAATTTAAGAAGCTTAGAGAATCTCAAAAAGATAAATTGCGGGGAAAAAAGACATGACTGGGGACATCATAGTCAAGTTAAAAACTGAAAATAATGGGAAAAATCTTAAAAGCAACCAGAGAAAAAGTGTATCTCTCTCTCTCTCTCTCTCTCTCTCTCCCCTAGGGTAACCATGAAAACTGTGAAGAAGTAGAGCTGAAAAAATGCATAGACAAATGAAAGTTAATAGCCTGCCCACCTCTGCTTAAAGATGGGGTGGTAGCAGTGATGCAACATGGCCTGACCTCCACATCGCCCAAAGGCCCGCGGAGCCACTTGGCAAACATAACAATTCTTTTCTGGATCTTTGGGAAGAAAGGGGAAAGAAAGAAGGAGAAATAGGCTTTCTGGGACATCACAAATGACCTAATCTGAGTAGGGAGTCTGGCACAGTGTGGGGCCAGGGAAAGAGCCCAGGTGCCCCAAGCACTGGGCGCACAGTCTGGAGACTGGACTGAAGGACCAAAGCTACCCCAACAGGCTCTGAACTGAGCAGCTCATTTGATCACTTTGGGCCTCAGATCCCTCCTCTGCAAAGCGAGGGGGAAGGATTTACAGTAAATTCTTAGTAATTGCCTCTCTAGAGGAAAGGGACAGTTGAGCATTCATGCTCTTACTTTAGTTTTGTGCATTTGTGTTGGTCACTGTTGGGCTTCTTCATGATCAGAATGAATCCCTTTGCCCTCTTTGTCCTCTCCTGAGTCAAACACATTTACACCCCCCGTTTTGATTCTTGTCTTTATGCTGATGACTCCTTAATGCACATCTTTTTTGGACTTCTCCCTCATGATCCAAATCCATAACCAGTGGCCTATTCAGCAGCTCTACTTAGCCTATGAGCACCTAAAAGTCAAATTTTTCTAAACAAGAGTCTTTCAAAATTTTGTATCGGAATCATCCAGGAATCTATGCTTCTGTACTCCTTATTAACTCCAGGTAAACCTGATACCCACCAAAATTTGAGCAATGCTTATTTAAACGAAACCCACAATTCATTCAAAACCTGCTATTTCTCTAACTGGTTCCTTTCCAGCATCCCCATTCAATCAGAGAATGGCACCACCATCTGCCCAGAGGCACAGTCCAAGATGCCAAGTGTCATCCTTGGACCTCTGTCACCCTCTCACCCAAGTATCACCCACTACCAAGTCTTTCCCATGTTTCTCTCCTGATTCCTCTGGGTTTCATTCACCCCCACTGCCCTTGGCCTCCTACTATACATTGCTTCCACTTTTGCCGTCTGTCCTCCACATTTGAGTCATGGTATGCAGGTTAGGAAGCAACAGTCAGAACTGGACATGGAACAACAGACTGGTTCCAAATAGGAAAAGGAGTACATCAAGGCTGTATATTGTCACCCTGCTTATTTAACTTATATGCAGAGTACATCATGAGAAACACTGGGCTGGAGGAAGCACAAGCTGGAATCAAGATTGCCGGGAGAAATGTCAATAACCTCAGAAATGCAGATGACACCACCCTTATGGCAGAAAGTGAAGAGGAACTAAAAAGCCTCTTGATGAAAGTGAAAGTGGAGAGTGAAAAAGTTGGCTTAAAGCTCAACATTCAGAAAACGAAGATCATGGCATCCGGTCCCATCACTTCATGGGAAATAGATGGGGAAACAGTGGAAACTGTGTCAGACTTTATTTTTTTGGGCTCCAAAATCACTGCAGATGGTGACTGCAGCCATGAAATTAAAAGACGCTTACTCCTTGGAAGGAAAGTTATGTCCAACCTAGATAGCATATTCAAAAGCAGAGACATTACTTTGCCAACAAAGGTCCATCTAGGCAAAGCTATGGTTTTTCCTGTGGTCATGTATGGATGTGAGAGTTGGACTGTGAAGAAAGCTGAGCGCCCAAGAATTCATGCTTTTGAACTGTGGTGTTGGAGAAGACTCTTGAGAGTCCCTTGGACTGCAAGGAGAGCCAACCAGTCCATTCTGAAGGAGATCAGCCCTGGGATTTCTTTGGAAGGAATGATGCTAAAGCTGAAACTCCAGTACTTTGGCCACCTCATGCGAAGAGTTGACTCATTGGAAAAGACTCTGATGCTGGGAGGGATTGGGGTCAGGAAGAGAAGGGGACGACAGAGGATGAGATGGCTGGATGGCATCACTGACTCAATGGATGTGAGCCTGAGTGAACTCCAGGAGTTGGTGATGGACAGGGAGGCCTGGCATGCTGTGACTCATGGGGTCACAAAGAGTCGGACACGACTGAGCGACTGAACTGAACTGAAATGTTTTTAAAAAATATTTTATTTTTAAACAAGTTTCAATATCTAGAAACGTTTCAAGATTACTACCAAAAATGCCTATACATTCTTTATCAAGATACTCCATTTAAATTCTTAAAAATTGTCACAGAAATGCTCTATAGGGATCATATATATTACCCAGTTGTCATGCCTCTTTAATGCCCTTCAATCTGGAACAGTTGTTGGTCTACTTAACTTTCATGACTTTGAAATTTCAAGATCATAGGTTAGGCATTTAATAAAGCATATCTCAATTTTAATTTTTCTGATGTTTCCTCATGATAAGACCCAAGTTATACATTTTGAACAGAGTATCTGAAATGCTATGTTTTTTCACTGCATCTTCTTAAGTGTCTGTTATTGGTGGTGTGAACTCTAAACATTTGATTCAGATGGTGTTTCCAGATTTCTCTGTAAAGTTACTTTCTCCTCTTTTTGTAATACATATTTTGGAGGAAATACTTTGAGGCTATGTAAGATCCCCATTTCTCTCTCCAGTTTCACCCCAAGTACAAGCATCCATTATGTTTCTTAACTATTAATCTGATGGTCACCAAATAGTGATTTTTCACATCCGTGTAAACTCCACAGTTCCTATCTTATTCAATAGATTATAATCTGTTACCATCAGTATATATTAAGTTCTAAATTATCCTATATTTGGACACTGGGAAGTCCTTCAAGCTGAGTATTGTGTCCTTTTGGTATATTACCATTATTCTTTGAGTACTTTCTGGCACAAAACAATGTACATACTTCCTCTGTCTAGGCTCTGGAAGGGGCCATTTAGCTAGTGAGTCCTGGTTGCTTTTAGTATAGAAGAGAATATAGAATCCAAGATCTGAGTGCCAGGTGTATTTTTTGCTACATGGGTGCCATTGCTTTGAGGCACTCTCAGCTCATATTTATTTATCTCTTTTTATATTGAAAACCACAAGTTTCACACTGATACCTCCAATTCTGGTTCAATTTTTTTAAACATGGAGAGGCTATTTATTCAACAGCAACTTTGAAGACAAAGCCTCAGAAGTCTGAGGGGATACATTTTCCTTATTTCTACTTCAGTTGACATAATTCATTCTAGCTTTCATGCTTTCCATATTTGTACCTCCTTTTCCAAAAGCTTCCATTATCTCCAATATAATTTTCAATATCTCTATGTATATAGCTAATATCCCAATCATATTGGGTTTCCAGCTCCTTCACCTGTGAGTCTCAATTCCTGCTAGGGTTTACTTCTCTAGGTCAGGATATCTACCTAAACTGGGCCTGCCAAATGGCCTTTTGGAGAAAGAAGGAAGTAAGGAAGCCAAGAGAGGTTTTTTGTTTGTTTATACAGAAGGGAGGGAAGATATTGGAAAGAAAAAGCAAGAGGAAAAACCAGGTTATTTTCCTAAAATGGAAATTAATCACCTTTGGGTCATGTGTGTGCATCTGTGTACACCCTTCTCTCCCCCCACCCCTACCCCCATACACAGAATGACTGCTTATTGCTCTAAGGCAGTCAATTCCATCACAAATGTCTGGGAGGCCCATCTAATGTAACTACTGCTGACCTCATTGGTCAGTTTCCCTTCTTTATCAAATGCTCTTCTAAAATTCCACCTGCCCTATTGACACGAGCCCTTTGTATGTACTACTTATGTTTCTCGGTGCTCTAACCTACCTTATGCATTTGGTTGACTTATTCTTCAAATCTCTGCTGGAGCCCATCTCCTCTGAAAGCTCTCCTTAATTCCCCTAGATCTAAAAAGGCTGTTTTTCTCATGTATTATTTTCTTCATGCTGTCACAGAACACAGTGACTCTCAGCTGTCAATTATGCACTTATTTGTGTGTGCATCTGAGCTTCCCTTTCCTCATTCAGTTGTGAGTAATGTGAGAACAGTAATGCTGTCTCTTTTCAATCCTAATTGTGCCTCCAGATTGTAGCCCAGGATTGGCACATAGTAGATGATCAATAAATATTTTTCATGTGAATAAGCTGCATTTTTATAAACATAAATAGTTTAGTCATCAAACATGATAATTTTCTCTATTTGGAATAAAAGGCAAAACATGGAAGAATAATATGGTAAAATATATCCTGAAAACTGTTAGGTTTAGGAGTTTATACAGTTCATCATTTAGAAGAAACACATACAGAGTCACAACAGATGATCTAAATAATGTGTGCAGGACAATAACATAGGAAGCTTTACATCTAAGAAACTTTCAATGTAAAGCATATACAGATTGGATGTTTGGTTCACATTATTATTTATGTGACTCAAGGTCATTAAAACGTCAGTCTTTCCAAATGTAGAATAGAGTTCCATTCAAAACTCATATGTGAGTGTATATGTATTACTAGGTAGTTTTAGGTAGATCACTGAACAAAGTGATCTTAAGTTGAAATAAAAGACATTTGAAAAGAGCCAAGATTTTTTAAAGACAAATGAAGATATCTTAATTTATCCAAACAGTAAAACTCTTGCTAAAATTAATATAATCAGAATAATACTGAAAGTAAAATTTTTGATAAAGTTACTATAATTAGAATAATATGGTTGGGCATAAGAATAAATAAATTGACCAACGGAGGAGATTTTAGAATCAAAACATTGTGTATGTAAGGAATTTAACATATGACAAGAATGACATATGAGCCAATAAAATATGGAAAATATCTTCAATAAATGGTGTTGATATAATTTTCTATATTTACCTGCATAAAAACACAATAAAAATATATGTCCTAACATATTCAAAATCATATTTGAGAATAGCCCTGGTGTCTACCAACAAGAGAATGGATAAATAAACATAGACTGTTACAGTAATTAAGAAAAAACTACCGCTTCACTCAGCAACAGGAAAGGATCTCATACTCAGAATGCTAAAAGAAAGCAGTCAGGCATGAAGAGCATCCTGATACCATTTATGAGGAGTTCTAGAAGAGACAAAAGAAACCTATATTTGAAAAAAAGTCAGAACAGCAGGCACCTCTGCATTTGGGACAGAGGAAGGACATGAGGGAACTTCCTGGTATGACGACCAAGTTTTCTATTTTGATAGAATTTTGGGTCACATAGTTGTACACATTTGTTAAAACTCTGTAAATGTACACTTAAGATCTGTGTACTTCTTTATGCAAATTTTGCCTTAATCAAGTAAAGAAGTATAAACAAATATATATACTCTCATTAAAAGACATATGCTAAAGTGTTTATGGGTGACGTGTGCACATGTCTACAACTTTTCTGGAAATATATCAACAAAATAGGGTGGAGTGATGAATCGATAGAGGAATGGATTAAATAAATAGTTACATGATAAATCAAACTTATCAAGATAATAAAATAGTATAGGAAATTTTAAAAAGCATTTTATAACCTTGGGATGGAGAAAACTTTTAGAATAAGCCAAAAAATCCAACAAGTAGAGAAAAAGATAGATATTTTTGACCAAATGAATATGAACCACTTTTGCAAGCCAAAGGGTATCATAAATAATATCAAAAAGACAAGTGTATTTTTTTTTTAATACAAAAAAGAATCGTACTGGGACTCCCTTGGTGATTCAGTGGTTAAGAATTTGCCTTCCAATGCAGGGGACATAGTTCGATCCTTGGTCTGGTAACTGCTGCTGCTAAGTCACTTAAGTCGAGTCCGACTCTGTGCAACCCCATAGACGGCAGCCCACCAGGCTCCCGCGTCCCTGGGATTCTCCAGGCAAGAACACTGGAGTGGGTTGCCATTTCCTTCTCCAATGCATGAAAGTGAAAAGTGAAAGGGAGGTCGCTCAGTTGTGTCCAACTCTTAGCGACCCCATGGACTGCAGCCTACCACGCTCCTCAGTCCATGGGATTTTCCAGGCAAGAGTACTGGAATGGGGCGCCATACTGTGGGGCAACTAAGCCTGAGTGCTGCAATGAAGATGCAGAGCCGACAAAAAGAAAAAAATAATCTTTGTAAAAAAGAATTGTACTTTTTTGTGCAGGAAAACATGAAGGAACTAATTGTATCATATATGGCAGAAAAAGGGTCAATATCTCTACTATAAAAAGAATTCCTATACATTTCTAAGAAACCAGAAAGTAACCCAATAGAAAAATAGGTAAATACATGTATAGATAATTAGTGAAAGAAGAAACATGAATCCCAATAACTCTGCAAAAAGATCTCTAGGAGTCAGTTGAAAATTCAGTGAAAAGAAAATGAGTTATCATTTTTCATCTTTGGATTAGCAAATTTTAAAACATTGCTTACATCCAATGCTGGTGAAGATGTTAGAAGATGGGCACCATATATCCCTAGTGGAGTGTGAAGGTTTACAAGCTTTCAAAGTAGCAACCTGGAGTAAGAATCCCCAAGAGAATCACAAGACACAGAAAAACAGGCACAGTGTGATCCCATTTTTATAAAATAAAAAATTTCTTTTTGAACAAAGATAAAAGTGTGAAAGCAGACACATCTAACTGTTGAAACTGATGCTTCAGAACAGGAGTTGGTAAACCATTGCCTAAGTACCAAATCTGGCAGGTCACCTGCTTTTTTACAGCCCAGGGGCTAGGAATGGCATTCATACATTTTTAAAGGGTTACATTTTAAATGGTTATATAATCATGTACATAATATCCTCATTTGGCCTCTTAGCCAGCAAAGTCTAAAATATTTTCTATATGGCACTTTAGGAAAAGTTCACCAAACCCTTCTTTAAGGGAATTGTAGGTTCTTATTTATCCTTTTTTCTTCTCTGTATTGTTCTGACTTTTATAATAATCAGGTATTGTTTTTGCAAGTTTAAGGGATATAACTGGTGGGTAGATTAGGAAGATCAGTCACTTTTGATGCTGTTATGAATAGATGTATGAAGACAAAAGGAAACCAGGGAGACTCATTAGGAAGCTACTATAACAGTCCAGGTGAGAGAGAATGGTGCTTTGGAATAGGGTGGGGTCACAGTAGAGATGTGAGAGTTGGATCATAAAGAAGGCTGAGCGCCAAAGAATTGATGCTTTCAAACTGTGGTGTTGGACAAGACTCTTGAGAGTCCCTTGGACAGCAAGGAGATCCAACCAGTCAATCCTAAGCAAAATCAACCCTGAATGCTGATTGGGAGAACTGATGTTGAACCTGAAGCTCCAATACTTTGGTCACCTGATGCAAAGAGCTGACTTATTGGAAAAGATCCTGATGCTGGGAAAGATTTAAGGCAGGAGGAGAAGGGGACGACAGAGGATGAGATGGTTGGATGACATCACCAACTCAATGGACATGAATTTAAGCAAACTCCAGGAGATGATGAAGGACAGGGAAGCCTGGTGTGTTGCAGTCCATGTGGTAGCAAAGTCAGACATGTGACTGAACAACAGCAGAGATGAGAAGAAAGGGGCAGACTTTGTAGAAACCTATAGGAATAGGGCAGGGCTTCTCTGGTGGCTCAATGGTAAAGAATCTGCCTGCCAATACAAGCGATACAGGTTTGATCCTTGGGTCGGCAAGATCCCCTGGAGAAGGAAACAGCAGCCTGCTCCAATATTCTTGCCTGAGAAATCTCATGGACAGAGGAGCCTGGTGGGCTACAGTCCATGAGGTCACAAAAGAGTTGGACACAACTTAACGACTAAACAACAATAACATAGGATTAGTGGAAGGATTGAACTTGGATGGGGAGGCACAGAGAGAACTCAAGACTGATTCCTAGGCTTCACCATTAGGAATGGTGCAACCACTGAGTTGAAGAGATGGGGGAGAGGAGATTGGAGAGTAAATCAAGAGCTCTATTTAGGACCTATTAAGTTCTAAAGGGAATTGTGTGAACTAGGCAGTTGAACATAGATGATTATAGCTGTTCAGGCTGTGGAGGAGGAGGCTGAGATAGAAATACAAATTTGACGGTACTCATCATGTTGTTCAATTACCAAGTCATGATACTTATAGCTTTCTGGAAGTAATGGAGACAGAGAAGAGGACTGAGGCAGGACATAGATGGGCTCCAGGTTAGGCATTTACAACTGGCCTCCCGTTTACAATTCATGGGCAAGAATAAAAGTGGGCTGCAGGCTGGACACTTACAACTAGTCTCCTGTTTGCACTGCCTGAGACAGAAGATAGGTGGGCCCCAGGTAGGCATTTTCGATCAGTCTCCTATTTGCTCTCCAAAATGGAAGTAACAACAGAAACAGAAATAGCCAGGCTTTGTCTCTTGTGGGCACCTTAAAATAACCATCATGGCAGGAACAGAGAAGGGCCAAATTTTGTTTCAGTATAAGATCAAGAGATAACATGTTTCCCTCCTTGGGGCAAGGGAGACACTACACATGCACAGAGAGATTCTTTGGGGGTCAAAAGTCAGGGGATACCAGGTCATAATCAGTTTTACTTCTATCCTCCCAGACACTTTTTTGTTGAAATCCATCTTGGCTGAGGAGCACATGCGCGCCTAGGGGAGGGTCACAGGGTTCGGCCACGTGTCTTACTGCATGTACTCTGCTTTTGCAAAAAAATGTTTTATTTTTCTCTTTACCTTCCACCTCTTCATCAGAATTGTTTCTTGTCAAGTGAAGTAAGGACTGAGGATTTAGGCTCTAGTCACACTCTGTGGTCAAGTGGTTAGGACGCCTGGTCAGGGAACTAAAGTCTGACTTCCAACTAGCACTTACTGCTGCTGCTTACTGCAAGCTTCCACTAGCTGCTGCATGTGCCCCAAATCAGGACCAGGAATCTACCTGATGACACAGTGCTCAACCCAACTGGAGCCCGCTCCCTGTAGATGATGTCTTTCATGCCACTGACCAAATGTTTGGACTCCCCCAAATCATCCTTTTTCAAAACATCCTCTTTCATTGGCCAGGAACAGCATGGCTTCATAGGAGACACCAACACTTCCTCACAGCCTGTGCCCTAACATTTGTCTGAACAACCAGTGGCTGTCATTTCTCCTGGACGAATGGTCCACCCAGCATTTGGCTTCCCCAGAGGACAAATGAGCTCTGGTCCCAGTCCCTCCCTGCATGCCCCACCATGGGTCCTCATTATGTGTAGCCACTTTTTACTCCTGCCACACTTTGACCTGAAAAGACCCAGAAGGACTCACCAAGGAGCTGGTGTAGGTGGGATCTGAGGTGTCATCCTGGAGGTAGCGGGAAAGGCCAAAGTCGGACACCTTGCATACCAAGTTACTGTTGACCAGAATGTTCCTTGCAGCTAGGTCCCGGTGCACGTAGTTCATCTCCGCCAGGTACTTCATGCCCGCGGCAATGCCTCTCAGCATCCCCACCAGCTGGATCACCGTGAACTGTCCGTCATTTTGCTGTAATAAGACACCAAAGGCATCCAGATCAAGACTGGCTTCAGTGGTTACAAGGAAGCCAAGCTGCCATGGTCCCACTGCTAGTCACTTTTGTCAGTGCTGGACTAAGCTGCTTCCACCCCCTCCCGGCCCCACTCCCATTCTCTTACCTCTCCTCCAATACTCTGCCTTCTTCTGGCCAAGCCTTGTGGATTTCATCTTCAAGTTACATCTCAAAGCCATTCACTCCTCTCTGCCTTCACTGCCACCATTTTAACCAAGTCATCTTCATCCATCACCTGTAACAGCCTCCCTCCACCTGCTCCCCTCTGAAATCCCTTCTCTAAGGGAAGTTAGAGCCATCCTTGTAAGACATAAATCCAGTCATGTCACTGGCTGGCTTAAAGCACTCTACTGGCCTCCTATTGCATTAAGGGAAAGTGCCAATCTCCTCAGCTTGGCCCACAGGGCCCCAGGGGATCACGTTATGCTACTTCGTCTTGTACTCCATGCTGAAGGCACAGTGCCTGATGACCTTTCAATTCCCTCCCTGGCCAAGCCTTTCCTGCCTCAGGGCCCTGATACAGGCTCTTCTCTGCTTCTCCCCCACAGTCAACACCCACTTGCCTCAAATCTCCACTTAAATGTCACCTCCTCATAGAGGAGTGTCCCTATAAGCAGTTCCCTCCCCAACCCATAATTAGCACGTTCATATTACTATCTTCCAGTGCATGCTCTTACTTTCCTTCTCAGCTCATATCACAAGGTGTAGCTGTATGTGTGGATGGCTGTGTGTCTGCCTGTCTCTGCTGCTCTGAGATAAGAACTCTGTCTCTTGTGGTTGCCATAGCATTCCCAGTGCTGACGACGTTTGAGTAGACAGATGCAGCTCAACAAACATTTGCTGGATGAATGACTGGTACGTTACTTCCTGGCCCCAGAATTAAATGTTAAGATGTTTTCCTGGACACTGGGATAACACATGTGCCTCAGAGGGCTGGTTGGTCAGAAGAAGTGCATGCACCACGTCTGGCTTGTGGACCTTCCCAGTAAACGAGAGCTGTTGCTGTCCCACCTCCTGCCAACCTGAAGCGTGTCTTCTTTCCCATAAGTTTCTTACCTGGCTGCCCTCCCTCCTCCATGGTTACAGACAGCTTGTCAGTGAATGAATGTGTGCCTTGCTCCACCTCGCCAAAGCCACTGTGTTTGGACATTGCCCACCCACACTGGTTACATCAGTGGACCCTGGACCGTGCTGCCAAAAACACATTTTCCCAATCAGTCCAGCCCCAGCTGCTCCCTAAAGTGCTGTGGGTTATGTAAGTAGAGCATGGTCCAGGCACTGAGATGCTCTGACTGAGGGAAAAGTGGGAGGAGCCAAGATACCCTGGGTTAGTCTAGTTATTTCGGAACACAAACCTTGGACAAAGCAGCCTCTCCCTCTGCCCCAGGGTCCTCCTGTGAAATACAGGAAGCATAAACAGTGTGAGGAGCTCCCATTTATTGAGCATCTACTGTCTGTGAGATGGCATACAATGCACTCACATGCATTATCTCACTAATATGTATGGGACACATCATTAGGCATGTGGTTCTGCAAAAGTAATTTTCTACACAAAAATAAGTAAGGAAAAATAAAACAGCTGTTATCAAAATGTTACACATTTTTTTATTCAGGAAAAAATCCAACAATTGAAAAGTTTAACAATGGTGGCACTAATTGTTGAAGACTCTGTTCCTCATGCAAGATTGGTTATGCCCCTCGGTCAACTGAAGGAGGGGAGCAAACTGGCACTCCCTCTACTCCTTCCTGAGTGCACCTCCTCCACCGGAAGGAGGTCCCCGCAAACACACTGAGTCTGACACACTCCAAGTTTCAATTTCTCACTCAAACCTTAACCACCTCCCAATCTGCCCAGAATGCTTTCCCCGCAATATTTGCTTCTAACCAACTCCAAAAGAAAATGCAGGGCTGCTTTTTGGAAACTGGTTTTCAGCACATGGTGCCCATCTGCCAGAGCTGGATGTGCTGTGAGTGATGCAAATCTTCTTTACTAATGAACTTCACTCCACACCTCCTTAAGAAGCTTTCCCCAGCACCATCATTTCTCTAAGTGGGTCTCTGGGGATCTGCCTCCCCAGAAAGTTGTCATGCAACTTTCGTATATTAGAAAATGTATTTCAGCCACAAGCCACAAGGGTCGATTTTTTTCAATTCAGTTTGTTACTTCTCCTTTGTAAGTGGAGACAACAATGTGGTTAAAAATAAATGTCTCTCTACAGAAGCCCACTTGCAGACAGATGTTGGGGAGGGCACTGATGGCAGCTGGAAGCAGTTCTGCCAAGAGCAGCATTGAAAGCATTTGCAGATTTGTGTCTGTGTTTCCACTTTAAGTCATTAAAGACTTCACTGAGCTGCTTCGTTTTCTGATTGGAATATTTAGATCAGTCATCTTACACATTCTGGTGTCAACAAATGACAAGAAATGGTTAAAAGTCCAGGCTTTGGAGCCAGACAGATCATGGTGGGTCTGAGCTCCATCTCTCACTGGCTGCATGCCTTTGGGTAGGTTATTTAACCACCAGAGCAGTGATTACCACATCTGTAAAGTAAGAGTACAGTGAATCTCTTTTCTTTAGATTTGAGATTCAAGGTTAAATGAGATAATACATATGGAGGGATTGGCTCAGAACCTCATGAATACTAAGATATAGTGTATAGTGAAGTCGCTCAGTCGTGTCCGACTCTTTGCGACCCTGTGGACTGTAGCCTACCAGGTTTCTCCGTCCATGGGATTCTCCAGGCAAGAATACTGGAGTGGCTTACCATTTCCTTCTCCAGGGGATCTTCCCAACCCAGGGATCGAACCCGGGTCTCCCGCATTGGAGGCAGACGCTTTAACCTCTGAGCCACCAGGGAAGTGATAGCAGCCACTATTGCTGACATTATCAGTAAGGCCATAATGTCTTACTAACCAGGTCTCCCATGAACCCCAGGTGCCTGGCGAGAGACACGGAAGACACCTCAGGCCAAGACTGTAGGTTCCTCCTGGCCTCTTTGGTGTGTGGGGCAGATATCTTAGAATCACTGTCCTCAGAGATCCTAGTTCGCTGAGAATTCAGAGTTCAGCAGGTTGCCACACCCACCCAAACTGTCAGTCAGTCAGTCAGTTCAGTCGCTCAGTCGTGTCTGACTCTTTGCAAGCCCATGGACTGCAGCACGCCAGGCTTCCTTGTCTATCACCAACTCCTGGAGCTTGCTCAAACTCATGTCCATCAAGTTGGTGATGCCATCCAACCATTGCATCCTCTGTCGTCCCCTTCTCTTCCCACCTTCCATCATCCCCAGCATCAGGGTCTTTTCCAATGAGTCAGTTTTTCACATCAGGTGGCCAAAATATTGAAGTTTCAGCTTCAGCATCAGCCTTTCCAATGAATATTCAGGACTGATTTCCTTTAGGATGAACTGATTGGATCTCCTTGCAGTCCAAGGGACTCTTAAGGGTCTTCTCCAACACCACAGTTCAAAAGCATCAATTCTTCAGCACTTAGCTTTCTTTATAGTTCAACTCTCACATCCATACACAACTACTGGAAAAACCATGGCTTTGACTAGATGGACCTTTGTTGACAAAGTAATGTCTCTGCTTTTTAATATGCTGTCTAGGTTGATCATAACTTTTCTTCAAAGGAGCAAGCATCTTTTAATTTCATGGCTGCAGACACCATCTGCAGGGATTTTGGAACCCAAGAAAATAAAGTCTTTCACTGTTTCCATTGTTTCCCCATCTATTTCCCATGAAGTGATGGGACCAGATGCCATGATCTTCATTTTCTGAATGTTGAGTTTTAAGCCAACTTTTTCACCCTCCTCTTTCATTTTCATCAAGAGGCTCTTTAGTTCTTCTTTGCTTTCTGCCATAAGGGTGGTGTCACCTGCATATCTAAGGTTATTGATATTTTCCCCAGCGATCTTGATTCCAGCTTGTGCTTCATCCAGCCCAGCGTTTCTCATGATGTACTCTGCATATAAGTTAAATAAGCAGGGTGACAACATACAGCCTTGACCTACTCCTTTCCCAATTTGGAATCAGTCTGATGTTCCATGTCCAGTTCTACCTGTTGCTTGCTGACCTGTATACAGATTTCTCAGGAGGCAGGTCAGGTGGTCTGGTATTCCCATCTCTTTCAGAATTTTCCACAGTTTGTTGTGATCCACAGAGTCAAAGGCTTTGGCATAGTCAATAAAGCAGATGTTTTTCTGGAACTCTCTCGCTTTTTCTATGATCCAACAGATGTTGGCAATTTAATGTCTGGTTCCTCTGCCTTTTCTAAATCCAGCATCTTGAACATCTGGAAGTTCATGGTTCATGTACTGTTGAAGCCTGGCTTGGAGAATTTTGAGCATTACTTTGCTAGTGTGTGAGATGACTGCAATTGTGTGGTAATTTGAACATTCCTTGGCATTGCCTGTCTTTAGGATCGGAATGAAAACTGACCTTTTCCAGTCCTGTGGCCACTGCTGAGTTTTCCAAATTTGCTGGCATATTGGGCACAACACTTTCATAGCATCATCTTTTAGGATTTGAAACAGCTCAAATTTCCATCACCCCCACTAGCTTTGTTCGTAGTGATGCTTCCTACGGCCCACTTGACTTCACATTCCGGGATGTCTGGCTCTAGGTCAGTGATCACACCATCGTGATTATCTGGGTCATGAAGATCTTTTTTGTATAGTTTGTCTGTGTATTCTTGCCACCTCTTAATATCTTCTGCTTCTGTTAGGTCCATACCATTTCTGTCCTTTATTGAGCCCATCTTTGCATGAAATGTTCCCTTGATAGCTCTATTTTTCTTGAAGAGATCTCTAGTCTTTTACATTCTATTGTTTTCCTTTATTTCTTTGCATTGATCGCTAAGAAAGGCTTTCGTATCTCTCCTTGCTATTCTTTGGAACTCTGCATTCAAATAGATATATCTTTCCTTTTCTCCTTTGCCTTTAGCTTGTCTTCTTTTCTCAGCTATTTGTAAGGCCTCCTCAGACAACCATTTTGCCTTCCTGCATTTCTTTTTCTTGTGGATGATCTTGATCACTGCCTCTTGTACAATGTCATGAACCTCCATCCATAGTTCTCCAAGCACTCTATCAGAATCCCTTGAATCTATTTGGCACTTCCACTGTATAATTGTTAGGGATATGATTTAGGTTATACCTGAGTCATCTAGTGGTTTTCCTTACTTTCTTCAATGTAAGTCTGAATTTGGCAATAAGGAGTTCATGATCTGAGCCACAGTCAGCTCATAGTCTTGTTTTTGCTGGCTATATAGAGCTTCTCCATCTTTGGCTGCAAAGAATATAATCAATCTGATTTTCGTATTGACCATCTGGTGATGTCCATGTGTAGTCTTCTCTTGTGTTGCTGGAAGAGGGTGTTTGCTATGACGAGTGCATTCTCTTGGCAAAACTCTATTAGCCTTTGACCTACTTCATTTTGTACTCCAAAGGCAAATTTGCCTGTTACTCCAAGTATCTCTTGACTTCCTACTTTTGTATTCAAGTCCTCTATAATGAAAAGAACCTTTTCTTTGGGTGTTAGTTCTAGAAGGTCTTGTAAGTCTTCAACCGTTCAATTTCAACTTCTTCAGCATTCCTGGTTGGGGCATAGACTTGGATTAGTGTGATATTGAATGGTTTGCCTTGGAAACAAACAGAGATCATTCTGTTGTTTTTGAGATTGCATCCAAGTACTGTATTTTGGACTCTTTTGTTGACTATGATGGCTACTGTTTCTTCTAAGGGATTTTTGCCCACAGTAGTAGATATAATGGTCATATTAGTTAAATTTCACCCAATCCAGTCTATTTTAGTTCACTGATTCCTAAAATGTCAATATTCACTCTTGCCATGTCCTGTTTGAGCACTTCCAATTTGCCTTGATTCATGGACCTAACATTCCAGGTTCCTATGAAATAGTGTTCTTTAATGCATTGGACTTTACTTCCATCACCAGTCACATCCACAACTGGGTGTTGTTTTCAATCTGGCTCCGTCTCTTCCTTCTTTCTGGAGTTATTTCTCCACTGATCTCTCATAGCATATTGGGCACCTACCGACCTGGGGAGTTCATCTTTCAGTGTCCTATCAGCCTTTTCATGCTGTTCATGGGGTTCTCAAGGCAAGAATACTGAAGTGGTTTGCCATTCCCTTTTCCAGTGGATCACGTTTTGTCAGAATTCTCCACCATGACCCATCCATCTTGGGTGGCCCCACACAGCATGGGTCATAGCTTCACTGAGTTAGACAAGGCTGTGGTCCATGTGATCAGTTTGGTTAGTTTTCTGTGATTGTGGTTTTCATTCTGTCTGCCCTCTGATGGATAATGACAAGAGGCTTATGGAAGCTTCCTGATGGGAGAGACTTACTGATGGGGAAACTGGGTCTTGTTCTGATGGGCAGGGCTGTGTTCAGTAAATCTTTAATACAATTTTCTGTTAATGGGGGGCGGGGGGCTGTGTTCCCTCCATGTTGTTTGACCTGAGGCCAAACTACGGTGGAGGTAATGAAGTTAATGGTGACCTCCTTCAAAAGGTCCCATGTATGCACTCAGTGCCCCCGACCCTGCAGCAGGCCACTGTCGACCCTCACATCCTACTACCCAAACTGCAGTAGGACCTAATAACAGAGGCCTGAAGTTAGGATCTTTAATCTATAAACTCTGACTTCTTCCCTTCCTTGGTTTTTGTATGGAAAGTCATACTTCATAGAATATGTTTTCATCCTTAACACTGGTCCTGTGGAGTAGGCAAGGCAGGCAATTTTACTTTGTTTTTATAAAGAAGATGAAAGAAGTCCAGAAAGTTTAAGTGATCAGCCTTACTGTGTGATATTCATTTATTAAAAAAATCTAAGTCCAAACAACAAATTGCTTCTCCACTGACATTCCATCTTTGATCGATTGGGAATGACTGCCTATGTGGAAAAGTCTGTGTATAAGCTTTGTAGGAAGAAGAGCTATGATTGATGAATGATGTCTGTGATGGCCATAGAAATAGAAAGGAGAGCCATGAACCACAAATATGCTACATTAATCTGAATCTTTTCTAATTCCTGTTCAGTGCCTTTTCCCACCTAAAGGGAATCAGTCCTGAATATTCATTGGAAGGGCTGATGCTGAAGCTGAAACTCCAATACTTTGGCCACCTGATGCAAAGAATTGACTCATTGGAAAAGACCCTGATGCTGGGAAAGATTGAAAGGAGGAGGAGGAGGGGACAACAGAGGATGAGATGGTTGAATGGCATCACCAAGTCGATGGACATGAGTTTGAGCAAGCTCTGGGAGCTGGGGATGGACAGGAAAGCCTGGCGTGCTGTAGTACATGAGGTCACAAAGAATCAGACATGACTGAGCAACTGAACTGAACTGATGCTAACTCTGCAATACTTTTTCTTTAAGATCTGCAGGGAAATCACATACTATGATAAGACAGTCACACCAGTTGAGTTCATAATCTTGGTGAAACTTATAGATATGAACATTAAGTTTTTCTTACATGTCCAGCTGTTTTATATTCAGTTCATTGATATAAACTTCCACAAAAGAACTTCCAGAGATAATGAACATCAACATACATAGATAAACAAGACAGAAAAAAAAAAAAAAAAAAAAGCCCAGATTTCTTAGAACTCTGGGAAAGGATCTGGTTCCATGCTGAGAACATGGTAAAAACAGTTTATAGAAAAAATACAGGCTGGGTGAAGTGATTTAAACTTTCTTCCCTTCACAAAATGCTTTCTGCTGAAATTGCTTTTCTACAAATTCACTGAAGCCACTTGCTGGCCCTTTTATTAGACAGGAAGGATTTAGGTATTTCAACTTTCATTGACAAACCCACTTCAGGAAATGAAACCCTTATTTGATTTGTTTGAAGAGAATGAATCATAGATTTTTTTTACCTGAAAGAGCCCTTTCAAGACCATCCAGCTCAATGCCTTTAGTTTATAGATTGGGAAATTGAGTTAACAGACTTGCTCAAGGCCACGTGGTGACTCATAGCAGAGCCTAAAGCAGGGCCTTGGTCTCAGAACTTGCAATCTGGGATTCTCTCCATGACAACTGGCTTGCTGTCATCTAGCTCCAGCCTATGAATGAGCATCCCATAAATGATAAATGCCCCCAACTGACATTGCTCAGTGACTTTTAAGAGTTTCCCAGTTTCGGCCATCTGTGAATGCACCAGCAATAACCACAAAGCCTTGATTTAGCCATGAAGGCCTTACAGAGCAGGCCAACCTTCTTGGCTAGGGCATAAGGCATTGAGGAGGGCTTCAGCTCTTGTGCCTAAGATGATGGAAGAGCTACCAGATTGAATCCCCTGAGTCTGAGAGCCAAGAAGGAAATATTTAATTATAGATTTGCATGCTACCTAATCCATAGCACATTTTTTAAAATATGGATAATTGTGACCCCACTGAATGTATGGCTAAACAATAACAGTGTTTCCAATCCCTCCATAATGTGAAGGGTTCTAAGTCCTGCAATGAGAGAGGAGCGCTGAGTGGACTGTGAGAAGCGGTGTCTGATGTCGTCACTGGACCCTTGATGCTCAAAGGCTCTGAGACCCTGAGTTAGAGCTGCAGGCACGGCCACAATCCAAAGCTACTATGTCTGGTGTGAAGGGGCTCCTTTGTGGGGTTGGAGGAGGAGAGAACAGGTGCACAAATTGAAGTCGGACCCTTTTCCTTTCTTCTCTGAATGGCGATCCTAAAATTATACTACCTCCCAGAAGATGGACCCTGCAGAACTGAACTGATGACCCACTTTTCAATTTTATCAAGCAGCAGATACATCAATTAATGCTGCTATGCTCCAGGGTCTGATAGTAAGGCTGAAATTAGATTTATAGATTACCTGCCTCTACACTGCGCGGGGAGTCAGACACGCTTCATTTCCCTCCCCTCCTGGCACTGCCTGCTCTGGCCGCTCCCTTTCTGCCATCTTTCCCCTCCATTTCCCTGTGCTCCTCTCTCATCTTGAGCTTTTCTCTCACTGCCTAGGCTGCATCATCATGAAAAATAACTGGCATCCAACTTGCCCCCATGTCCTGTGCCCCGCAAATGGAAACAGGCGTGTGCAGAGCAGCACAGAGTTCTGATTTTTTGCAGGCTCCTGAGAATGAATCACTTTGCTCCCCTGCATGTTCCCGGGAGAGAATCTGATCTCAGTTCCCAGGTTGTGTTGAGAGTCTCTGAGAAGCACCGACAGGTGACTTGTAGGAAATAAATGACTCCTGAATGGGTCTGGAGGCTGGTTCCAGAAAGATACTTCTTCTTCTAACATTACCACCTATTCATGTTATATTTGACTGTCTGCATGAGCAATCTGATCATGAAGGAATGCCCCCAGGGGAGCATGGTCCATGGCCCCACTGTGACACAAGAGGTCTGGTGACAAGGGCAAGAGATCCATGTACACTCAGGATGCTCCATCAATCATGCCACACCCAGCTGCTTTTGCTCTAGAAATGGTCTTTCATTCCACTACCCTCTACTCGGTGCGTACGGTGCTAGGTGCTGGGGTCATACAAAGTATATCCCCCACCCTCAAGGAGACTGTACCATGCAAAGTACATAGGCCCCATCACCCCCACCCTGCCAAACAAAAGCCACTACTGCCTATGGACCCAGACGAGCATAAAGCATGTGCTCCCCCTGCAAAGGAAGCTTCAGGATGTACAAGTGCAGCTTCTAGACAAGTCCTCAGCTTCCTGTCCACAGGAAAGCCCCTAAACTCTACTTCCGGGCTTCAGAGCCACCATGCAACTGCTGACAGATTACCGAACAGGCCACCCTGACTTCAGCCTCTGAATACGCAGCTCTACTGTTCTGTCAGCCTATCTGCTGTCTGGCAAATTGCTCCTTCTTCAACATTAGAGAAGTTCTATCTCCTCTTTGAAGCCATCCCTGGCTTTCTCAAAAAGGTTTCAGTTCTACTATATGTGATATCTCTGTCCTTCATGCGTGGAAACAAAAAGTCACCCGAGGGATTGGAGCCTGCCAGGCTCCTCCGTCCATGGGATTCTCCAGGCAAGAATACTGCAGTGGGTTGCCATTTCCTTCTCCAGGGGATCTTCCCAGCCCAGGAATGGAACCCAGGTCTCCTGCATTGCCGGCAGATTCTTTACCATCTGAGCCACCAGAGAAGCCCATCATCACATATGTGACACCTCTGTGCTTCATGCATAGAAACAAAAAGTACAATCCAGACAGATGATTACTGGAAGCTTCCAGCATGAAGGTTCTGGGGGGCAGGGGCATCTCTTCAGGTTGTATTCTCTATGATGGACATGGCAGGACTTCTCATCCCTTATGTGTAAGAAGACATCAGGTTAAATGTGGGGAGTGCTTCCTCTCCATGAATCTGGGTGGGCTCATCACCATGGTTGAAGGATGCTATGTGACTGTTCAGGCTAGGTTACAGAACTGATACAGCTTCTACCTTCTGTGCTCAGGATGCTTGTTCTGAGGATCCAGCTAGCTGTGAGGAAGCCAGAGATGGCCAGGTAGAGAGATGCCAGCTGATACCCAGCATCAACTATGAGACAGATGAGTAAATGAGTCTTTGGGCGATTCCAGATCTTAGCCCTTGAGCTGCCCCTGCTGACAACACATGGAATAGAGAGCTGCCTACCCAAATTACAGACTTATGAGCAAACTAAATTGCTATTGTGCTAAGTCACTGAAGTTTGGGGTTATTTGTTCCATGGCATTAAAGTAATCTCTCTCTCATAGGTATAGGCCCAGTTCCCAGCACAGGGCACGGTCAGAGCAGTCACCTGGTGAATGCTTCAGTGACTGACTCCTGGTGAATGTTCCAATAAACAGTCCTTTGATCTGCAGCCATGGCTACTGTTTGGTAGCTTTGGTGACATGCACAGCCAGCTACTTGGCATTACCCTGAAGCCCTTGCTCAGAGGCCTTGCCCCTGTGCCCTCTTGCTCCCAGGCTCCCCAGCTAAGCCTTTGGTCTGAGGCAGGCCTTGCTCCATGGCCTGTGGTTAGACAGCTTCTATCCCCCAGACATAAGCACTATGGCCACACTCATACACGCCCTCTCTGAGTAGCTCTTAGATGCCCCATAGAAATGAAAGTGCCTCTATTGTGGCTGCATTTGGGCATTCTGACAATGGTCCTTTATAGATCTCTCAGCCATAGGCCTTTGGGGCCCCCATCCCTGCTCCAGGCTGGGTGGGAGCCACAGCTTTCCATCAACCCCAGAAAAGACTTGTGGACACTTGTGACGCACTGTTCCCATGTCCTGCCCAGAGGCACCTCCTCAGAGGCCAGGTGGCCCAGGCATCAGATAAGGGCAAGGTGTTTTATTTCTGAACTGCAAATGAAGAGAGCTGAATGGAAGGGCGGCTGTGCTGGGGAAAAGGCAGAGATGGTCACCGATGTCTGCATGAATCACGCAGGACAGCATAGCAGCTGGGAGTCTCTTCAATCTCCATGATTCATACGGATGCCGATGGCCATCCTCTGTCCTCTGTTCATTCTTACTCATCGAGGCCTGGCTCTGTGCCATCCTTCTATGGAGGGGTCCACATGCTCTGCTTTGTTCTTTCTTTTTAGAAACAAATCTGTTAGCCTTGCTAACACCTCCAATGCCTATTTATATTTCATCAGGGATTCCTAAGTGGCAGGTGGTCCTCACATGGACGCTTCTTCCCAGCCCACCACGGTCCCCCAGCTCCCACTAGCACCAGCATCATCTGTGTTTTTACTCTGAAGGGTAAAGGTAAGCTGAGCAGTTCTTACCCTGAGAAAAGAATCCAAAGCGCCATTCTCCATGAACTCCGTGATGATCATGACCGGCCGGCTCTTGGTGACCACACCCTCCAGGCGAATGATGTTGGGATGGTCAAACTGCCCCATGATGCTCGCCTCACTCAGAAAGTCCCGTCGCTGCTTCTCTGAGTACCCAGCCTTCAGCGTCTTAATGGCCACATAGATTTCCCTTTTGCCTGGAAGTTTCAAACGCCCCTTGTACACCTCTCCAAACTCTCCTGCAAAAAGAATGCAATTATAACCCGCTTTCTCCTCATCCTGTGCTGCCATGAAGGGAGGCAGCTTACCAGGAACAATGGCACTCCAAATGGAACAGTGATTAAAGTGGCAAAAAGAAAAGAGTGACCTCTCATTATAACTGTGACGGCTTGGCTCTTAGCGGTTCATGGCAAACACAGAAGAAATACCCAAAAACATTCTTTACCTTGGATTTTAGACAGCTTGGGTAACTGAAGTGAAATTACAGACTCTATATGGGTTTATTTTTCCTCACGTTTAGATTTTCATTTGTATCCCAGCTGAACAATTGAGATGAAATGGCCAGTTTCACTGTGGCAGAAACATAATTCATTTTTAGCAGAGCCTCGTATAAGAATGTCCAGGGGCTAGGGACATGTTCAGGTCCTCCAGTCCTCTGAATGAGATGTGTAGTGTTTATGTTCCTACATTGCCCTGAAAGTGTTTATGTCTATTGGGTCCCTAAGAAGCAGACACTGAGGAGTTAGGAAGGGAAGTTAACAGACTCTGTGCAGGATAAAGGGGAGAGGAAGCAGGATTGCTCAAGCCCCAGATTACAATGCAGGAGAGGCCCAAACTGCAATGCAGACCTGACAGTCTCATCCAACCCAATGAAGAGCTCCAGAATAAAGAGTGCCCATCCCAAAGAGACCCTACCCTAGCATCCCACTGGCTCTGTCACTGGCTGGGGTTTTGCCAGAAAGAGTTGGGCCCTGCGGGAAAGTTAAGGTAGATCCTGAAGGCACTGCGGTGGGAAGCTGGCAGCTACCTGCACTCCTGGCAGCTGAACAGAAAGTGGCTTTTTCAAGTAGACACGAGCAGCACACCTCCATGGGTTATGCAGCATTTAAACATTTGTGTAGTAAAATCACCAGAAGTAAAAACAATTCTGGTGATGCTATTTCACAGCTGCTTAAAAAATCTGTTGAATCTTGTTCACGTGCTTTTGAAAGTTATGATTTAACTTGGTTTTGTAACTTCGGTGCTGTCATGTGAAGCAGTTTAGAATCTACTTGTAAGTGCATCACAAAGATGGGTGTCAAAGGCCTGATAGGAGAAACATGTCTTTCTGCCAGGAGAAATTTCTTTGTCACTTTCAGCTTCTGGAAGACGATGATGGAGCAAACTGTGAGCAATCAGATAAATTACTGGCCGAATTACGAAAGCATGTTAACATCTGTGATTTAGATGGGACTTTTTTTGTATTTTCTGCTGCACGGATTGGAAGGAAGCTGCACGAAAGGGCTTTGGATGTAAAGCTTCTCCAGAGTCAATGGGACTTTTTGAGACTCTAAGGCTGGAGTAGAGGTTGTCTGAAGCACCATTAGGAAGATTCCAATGAACTTAAGATAGATAGCATGTGTAATGCTGGTTTTGATACATGATCATACTGCTTGAGGTCAGACCGAGTCCCATTCACGTCCGCACCCTGAGCCCACTGCATTGCCTGGTATGTGGTAGGCGTGCAATAGAAGTTGGGGTATCACATTTATTATTGTTTGTTTGGCTTTGCTCATCCTTGGCTTATAAACTGCTGGAGGCTCTATCTCTGTCCTATCCAAAATAAGTAGAAGTGCTAGTATTAACATTTTTATAAAACACTGTTTACTGCAGCATCTCCTTTAATGTCAAACACCATATGACCATAGCCAGGGGAATGGTTAGAAAGAGAACCGCCACACTGCAGAATGCTAGGAGCTACTGAAGACTAATAGATGAATGAGATATACTGACTTCAAAAGATGTCTGCATTATATTGCTAAGTGAGACAGAAAAGAAGAGAAAGTTAAGAATGTGGCCTGTAGAATAAGCCCAGGTTGATATCTCTGTGTGTATGCCAAAAAACATTATGGAAAAAATTCATAGCAAATTTATTTTCAATTTCAAATTGTTTAAAATTTGGTTACACTGGAATGGTGGGAATAGGAATGGGGGAGTATGGATTAGTAAACTTGAATTAGTTGCTTTTCTGCTGTTTAAATTGTTACAATAAGCATTGATTTTTCAGTTTGAGTAAAATTTAAAGAAAAGTATTGAATAATAACTACCTGTCATATATGTGTGTGCTTGATCAAAGTGGAAAGTGTAAAAAAATTAGAATAAGCATGAGGAGGAGGAGAAGAAAGAGAAAGTACAACTAAATAAAACCCGGTGAACAGGAGGGGAGTTCGCTTGCCCTTGGACAATCTCTGAATCCAACAAGAAAAAGCTTACCTCTTCTTTTCTGGTAAAAACTCAGCTAAAGAAAAACCACAGTTTTCATTCCAGGAGCCCTCACACCTCACTGTTGACCTTGATACAAAAGACAGTCTCTCCGCTTCTACACACACATATGTGTGTGCTTGCATATGTGCCTATTTGTGTGTGTATATGTGTGTATGCATATGTATGTATACATACATGTGTCTATGTGTGCATATACATGTGTGTCTCTATGCATGTTTGCATATATTGTATATATGGCTGTGTCTCTATATATGTGAATGTGAAAGTTGCTCAGTCGTGTCCAACTCTTTGCAACCCCATGGACTATACAGTCCATGGAATTCTCCAGGCTAGAATACTGGAGAGGGTAGCCTTTCCCTTCTGCAGGGGATCTTCCCGAGCCAGGGATTGAACCCAGGTCTCCTGCATTGCATGCACAGATTCTTTACCAGCTGAGCCGTAAGTGAAGTCATGTGCAATTCCCCAGTAGAAGCGGAGAGACTGTCTTTTGTATCAAGGTCAACAGTGAGGTGTGAGGGCTCTTGGAATTAAAACTCTGTGGTTTTTCTTTAGCTGAGTTTTTACCAGAAAAGAAAAGGTAACCTTTTTCTTGTTGGATTCAGAGATTGTCTAAGGGCATGAGAACTCCCTTCCTGTTCACCGGGTTTTATTTAGTTGTACTTTCTCTTTCTTCTCCTCCTCCTCATGCTCATTCTAATTTTTTTACACTTTCCACTTTGATCAAGGGCTTCCGAGGTAGCACTAGTGGTAAAGCCTGCTAGTGGTAAAGTCTCCTGACTTAGGAGACAAGGTTTGTATGTATATACATGGGTGCCTGTGCACAGATATATATGCAATCAATTCTCTGACACCTTGACCTAGTAGGTATTCAATAGCTATGAACTGAATGAATATATATGCATATTTAATAAGTATACTAACTGAAGAATATCAGTATTTCTTTCCTATTATTGTACTAATGACTTCTATTTTCTTTTAGTAAAAAGACACAGTTCAGAGTGAGGGGAAAACATGCTAATATTTCTTCTTGAGGGAGATAGCACACTGATATATTTTGACCGCCTATATGCCAGGCACAGTGCTGGGCTTTTTGCGTGTCTTATCTCATTAATTCTCAAAACCCATTTATGAGTTGGGTATTATTATGCCCATTTTTCTAATAAAGAAACTGAGGCACAAGGAAAACTCGCCTCAGACCCCACAGCTGTGAGGCAGTTAGGGATGCTGTGCATAGTTCATACCTTTTCCTATCACATCACCTCTCAGAAGGTGTATTCAGTTAGCAGTGCCACCGGGAAGAGAGCTGGGGGAAGTCCCATGCAGGGACCACTGTGCCCCAACCATGCAGGTCCTAAGCATTCAAATGCAGTTACTGCCACAATGACACAGTAACAAGGGAACAGCAAACACGGTGGGACTATCTTGCAGACAAACGGCGTACTTACGGAAAGCACTTGCCTGGCTTGTTAGGCAAGATTAGAATATTTAGGAATCAGAATATTTATCCATTTCTACACATCAGTCTGGGAGTTTGTATAAGCACCCTGGGTGAATTTATTGTTCCCCACAACATACACAGAAACCCCATAGTTGAGGACTTCTGTTTTATACAAGCCGTTCTCAAGGATGGCTTCCCACAGCAACTCCCCCAGAGAGCTTACAAAGCACAGGGGCCTGGATCCCACCTGCAGGAATTCTGACTAGTTGGTCTGGGTGCAGCTTGGGCATGGACATACTTAAAAGCAGCCCACAGCATCAGCTACATAATTTGCGGGGCTTGGTGCAAAATGAAAATGCGGGACTCACTGTTCAAAATTTATTAAGAATTTTAAGACTGTGGTGGCAGAGCATTAAACTGAGCATGAGCCCTGTTGAGCATGGGGGCCCGTGCACAGGTCACAGGTCCACGAAGTCAGGCCTGGCTGCCCAGGTGGGTCTGAGGAGCAGCCAAAGTTGAGAGCCATGGGTCAAAACCACCAAGCATATTCAAACAGATCAGGGAATTGTCAAAGGCCCTGGAGCACCTGGAATTCATTCCTACACCTTTGAATTCTTTTGAAAGCAGTGCTTGCATATAAGCTGCCTCTCACTGCACAGGGCCTGACACACAGAGTGGGCTTTGTAGCTGTGACCGGGGAGAAAGAAGAAGAGAAAGAAGGAAGACGTGGATGAAAGTGTGACATCGCAAAGTCCCATCTACATAGAACAGTGTGGGCCACGCACATTCCTTTCCTAATCGACAAATGTCATGTCGTTGTTTAACCTTTGTGGCTGACTGGTCTTCAGGTGTAGTGCTCCTAACACTTTAGCTCTAAATTATATCCTCTATAGGGGGTCTCTTCATATAGTTTTTTGAAATTATAAAGTAAAAATGTGAGAGGATTTTTCAGGCAGTGAAGTTCCTGTGTAAGAAATTAAATGGGTGGTGGTGGCTATCATTATAAATCTGTCTAAACCCATAGCATCCAGAGTGAACCTGCACTAAGGACCTTGGTGATAATGATGGATCAGTGTGGGTTTCTCACCTGTGACAAGTGGAGCACTCTGCCTGGGGGTGTTGACAATGGGAGAGACTGTGTATGCGTGGGGGCAGGAGTTATATGAGACATCGCTGTACCTTCCACTCTATTTTTCTGTGAACCTAAAACTGCTCTTAAAAAAAAAAAGTGTTTTTAAAAAAGTGCTCTCCTGGATAGGGAGAGATGGGTTCTGTATGGTTACCACATAGCAGTGTTGTACGCTCTTGGAAAATCTGCTCCATAATCACTGGAAAGCAGTGACTTAAAGGATTGTGATTCTGTAAAAATAGCTCCTTTCTGGTGTCTGACAAAGGAATGACTTCATATTCTCCAAGCCCAGAGGTTTTCAAACCACCAACTGAAAAGGAAGTCACTTCATCCACAGTTCTCACTCAGACGCTGTCCTCCACCATGTAATTAAGTGGCCCCCAGAGCAGCTGGGGCAAACTCTGGCCAAAAGGAGAAACTCTGGAGAAAAAAACCTGAGTCTACACCACCTCCCCACCCCCTCATCCTGGCACCACCCCCAGACTTCAGGCAGGGTGCTTCCCTTGTTCAGCCTCAGATTTCTCAGCTCTGTTGGACAAAAAGAACTGATTAACTGTGGGGCCTTCCCAGGTGTGGGGTCTATGAGAAAGTGTATTGCAAACTCCAGACTATTGAAGATACAGCTGGGTGGTGATTTTAAAAAGACAAACCAGGGGTGGGGAGTGGAGAATGGAAGAGAGAAGGGTTTCTGCAGCCAAGACAAGTAGGGCATCTTGCCAAGGGTGGTAAGAAGTCCCCCTGCCAGGTATCTGGGCACAGACAGTGTCTCCAGGTAAGCCCTGAGCACTAAAGTCTGTGGGTTCTGGCCCTTCTAGCACCCCCACAGGCTCGTGGGGAACTGGAGTTGATGCACCATTCTTAGGAATAAACAGAAAATAAAGGCCATCCGTCACTTACAATCTGACTGCTCTCACCTGTGGTCTTTGACCTCAGGTTCATGTACTATGTTCAGGGAACTATTCTTGGACACCTTTCCTGCCATTAGGGCCAGAACTTGAGGCTTGTGGTGCTTTGATTTGCCATGATCTGAATTCTAAACACGACTGAGCACACAGACACATCACAAGAACTCTAAAAAGCTTCCTTTCACACGAGCTCCAAATCATAGCCATCCGTCTTCCATATTTTTAGGAAAAATTATTAACCCCTAAAATCTATTTTCAACAAATTCAGTATTAGCATTATACATACATACATACATATATATATATATATATACACACACACACATACTATACATAAACACACACACACACACACACACACACACACACACACATTATTGTTTAGCCGCTAAGTCATGTCAGACTCTTTGTGGCCCCATGGACTGTAGCCCACCAGGCTCCTCCGTCCATGGGATTTCCCAGGCAAGAACACTGGAGTGGGTTGCCATTTCCTTCTCCAGGGGGTCTTCTGGACTCAGAGATAGAAACCACGTCTCCTGCGTTGGCAAGTGGACTCTTTACCACTGAGCCACCAGGGAAGCCTATGCATATTCACACACATAGATATACATATAATTTTAATTTTGGCCATTCTGTGTGGCTTGAGGGATCTTAGTTCCCCAATCAGGGATTGAACCTGGGTCATGGCAATAAAAGTGCTGAGTCCTAGTCACTGTATTGCCAGGGAAGGTCACAGAATTATATTTAAAATAGATACTTATAGGAAATGACTGAGTAGTGGTTATGGTTAGTTCTTTCTATGCAGCTCCTTGACTGACAGTAATGGCAGCCAACCGAATTTTGGTCTGGCTGAACTGTGATGGGCACAGGCCTTTGCAGCTGACCTTGGATCCTCTTCTAGAACCAAATCTCCTCTTGGCTAGGACCCAACTTCAGCTTCAGGCCAGTTTAGTGCCAGTGGCTCTTAGCAGTGGTTCTCAAAATGTGGTTCCTGCCCACCAGTATCACCTGGAAACCTATTAGAAAAAGCAGCTTTGGAGCCCAACCTCTACCCACCTAGATCAGAAGCTCAGTAGGCAGGGCCCAGTGACTTGGGTGTTAACTTGCCTCCAGCTGATTCTGACGCCTGGCTCTAGTTTGAGAACTGCAGCCCTCAAAGCTGTCTGCTGAGGGTCATTTTGCTAGTTCCTGTCACTGCCCTCCAAGACAGCTGCTGAAATGATTCCCTACAAATTTCAGCTCCTTGCCAGGTTCTCTTCCCTATCTTCCTTGACAAAATGAGGAAGAGAGAAAAAAAATGGTTTAGCAGCATTAACTGCCTCAACTATTATATATAAAATCAGAAGGAAAGAATTTTCAATTTTTGGAAATGAAACATCCAACCTGCCAGCAGGTATTTCAAGCACTAGCTGTTGGCTATGTGCTGCTAGGATCCACACACAATTGCACTCTTTTCTTTAGCATTTTGAAGTTACAAACTGCCTCAGGGAAGGAAAAAGGGAAGCAGGGCTTCATGTAACTAATTCAAGCTTCCACCAGAAAAGAAAGTTTTAAAGAATTCATTTAAACTAGGTTTAAAAATATGATTTATAGCAAGTTTTATGACACTAGCCTGTGTAAGATAGGTTACGGCTAAACTAGGGATAGTAAAATCATGGCAGGCATTCCACCACCTCCTGATGCTATACTCAGGACAGACATTACTAATTGATCACAATCCCACTTCTCCTTCTCAGCAGAGTTCCCCAGGTACCCATTACTAGGCTACTGGAGTTGGCAAATTAGATGACTCTAATTAGTAGCCATGATGCCCACAATACTTAATACCTAAATGGTGAGAGTAAATCTAGTTTTCTCTTTTCTCATAGCTTCTTATAGTCATTTAGACAACCATATACCTAGATATCATTCATTTTAGATTGAACCCAGGTCTCCTGCATTGCAGGCAGACCATTTATCACCTGAACCACCAGGGAAGTACTTAACATAAGCAAGCACATACAACTAAAAGTGCTAAATATTGTGGCGCTCATTGTTAGCCTTCTTAAGTCAATAACTGATTATATTAAAATAGGAGGACCAGAGAACAGGACGAAGGTATTCTAGGAAGAACATGCTCTTCCCAGGGAATGAGGGGCATCTTTGTGGCGTCACCGTATGGGCACACTGAATTCTAGGACAGTACTGCCATTCCCAGTCAAGTGGCTTGGGTATTCCAAACTGCTAGATAAGAGTTTGACATCAGAAGCAATGTCTCTGTATACTTAGCTGCTGTTTTCCAGGACAGTGACAGAAGTGGAAGGTAGTGTGAGAGTTACATTCACTGGATTAAGGTCAATCGTATCTGGGTTTCAATTTTTGCCCTACTATTAACTCAACCAGTAACATGGCCTTTGACAAATTGTTCACTGAATATTGATATCCTTGAAAATAGAAGTGAAAGTGTTAGTTGCTCAAGTCGTGTCCGACTCGGCAATCCCATGGACTGTAGCCCGCCAGGATCCTCTGTCCATGGAATTCTTCAGGCAATAATATTGGTATGGGTAGCCATTCCCTTCTCCAGGGGATCTTCCCAACCCAAGGATCAAACCTGGGTCTCCTGCATTGTAGGCAGATTCTTTAACGAATGAGCCACCATCCTCACCAGTTTACAAATGCATATGCAAACGCATGAGTGTTTGTGTGCATGTGCGCATGCACGCACGCACACACACACACACACACACACACACACACACTAACTCACAGGGCTAACAGGGTCATCATGAGGGCTGAATGAAACATGCACATGGTGAGTATTCAGTGCATGCCAGCTACATTAATTATAATTACTGACAACATCTATTTATTTTGCTCCTCTAGAAACCCTATAGTCAAAGCTATGGTTTTTCCAGTAGTCATGTATGGATGTGAGAGTTGGAGTATAAAGAAAGCTGAGCACTGAAGATTGAACTGTAGTGTTGGAGAAGACTCTTAAGAGTCCCTTGGACTGCAAGGGAATCCAACCCGTCAATCCTATAGGAAATCAGTTCTGAATATTCATTAGAAGGATTGATGCTGAAGCTGAAGCTTTGGCCACCTGATTGGAAGGACTGACTCATTGGAAAAGGCCCTGATGCTGGGAAAGACTGAAGGCAGGAGGAGAAGGGGATGACAGAAGATGAGATGGTTGGATGGCATCACTGATTCAATGGATATGAGTTTGAGTAAGCTCTGGGAGTTGTTGATGGACAGGGAAGCCTGGCGTCCTGCAGTCCATGGGGTCACAAAGAGTCAGACAGGACTGAGCGACTGAACTGTAATCTGGAAACCCTTCCTGCTGTGACTCCTATCCAGTATTGGTATTTTCTACCTAATCATCACCAAGAAACCATTCTATTCCTCAAAGAGAAGAGATGGGTCTTCTTTGCTGGCCCCATCCTATCCGTATACACCACAGACTCCCTCTCCCCAACTCTCCTTATCCAGCCCTCTCACCTAAGCCATCTGTGGAAATGCTGGGTCAGCATCTGCTGGAGTAAGTGGGGGGGGGGCAGTTATTAATTAAAATACAATGGGCATGTCTCCCCTTCGATGATCCCTTCTGGTGACACCTTTACCTGTATTTTCATTGTTGTGCTCAGGGCTGCTACATACAGTTATGCAGGCTGCACACTGTACAACCCAGGAACACCACTCATGCTTTAGGGCCCAAGTATACATGGAAGCCTTAGTTTATGTTCTGGGCATGTCTACAGCTCAAACTGATCAGAATCAAGCAGTGGATCAGAACTCCACAGGTCAATTGAAGCTGACCTGTGAGTGATTCCTATGAGTCAGATTCATGGTTTCAAAGAGTTGACACTCTCCAAAGATAGCAGATGCCCTCTCTAAAAGGACTTCAAAAATTCCCATCACTGCAAGGAAAAGAGGAAGGATCAGTCTTCCTCATTCCACTAGGCTCCTTTCAGAGCACCAAATGACTCACAATCTCATGTGACCTCTTTCTGGTTTCTCTGCATACTCCCAAACTATACCCAGTTCTTCAAAGTTTATCCCTATTATGATTTTCCTCCAAGGACATTTTTAACTGAGCACCTTAGTGCCACAGCAGGCCAGGAACGGGACTAACAGAGGCGCTCAAGTTTCATCACTCCCATGGAACTTTGAGCATGGTGATAAAAGAGGGGCAGTAAACAAATATTGGGACTTCCCTGGTGGTTCAATGGTAAAGAATCCTCCTGCCAATGCAGGAGACACAGGTTGGACCCCTGAGTTGGGAAGATCTCCTGGAGAACGAAATGGCAACCCACTCTAGTATTCTTGCCTGGGAAATCCCATGGACAGAGGAACCTGGGAGACTATAATCCACAGGGTCACAAAAGAGCTGGAGACAAATGAATGGCTAAACAACAACAAAGCAAACATTACATAATGATAAATGAGCTAATTATATAGTTGACTCTTGATAAACATCAAGAGTTTGAATTGCACAGGTTCGCTGGCACAGAGACTTCTTTCAATAAGTAGGTACTATAGTACTACACAATCCATGGTTGGTTGAGTCCAGGGATGTGGACTCATGGATACAGAGGGCTGGCTGTCAAGTTATACACATCAATTTTCAACCATAAAGAAAGGTCTGTGCCCCTAACCCCTGTGTTGTTCCAGGGTCAAGTGTAATTCAGTCCTCTTGGTTGGTGTCATATCTGGCTCACAGTTATTTTGATTCCTTTGTTCATTATCCTCAACTATGGTAGAAGAATCTTTGGAGGTTGGTGCAATTCTTCAACCCCAAAGTTTATAGATTGTATTCCATTGGCCTTTACTGGCAAGCACAACCACCAGTCCCCACACCCTGGTGGCCAGGCAGCCCCCTTTTCCCTTTAAGGTGTTTAACCTGATGGCCATCACTTCTGGCCACAACCTCCATGCCATGTCTCCCCGTCAGCTCCAGCCATCAAGGCCACTGGCCCCTCCATTCACCATGTCAGGGTACTTTCTGGTTTAGGTTGGTTTACTTGCTGCAAGGCAGCCTTCCTTACCACACTTGATTCCAGCATTGACCACCTCAAACCTCCTCCATGTTTCCCAGCCCTATAACTGGTCTACGTGCCTCTGAATTCTTACAAACCTTTCCCATCACCCTTTCAAGTTCAATCAACACAGGTTCATCAGGTTCTTCTCCCACTTCATTTCTACTGCCTACCCTGCTCTGAGACTACTCACTCACGGTTTATATAGGATAAAATCCATACCCAACCTCCTGATCGCTAGATTCCAGACTTAATGCTTGATTAAGTCACCTACCCTCAGGGATCCCCTCTGTAGGAGCCTTCTCTCAGCCTTGTTCTCAGAATGTGCCACACAGAGCATCAGCCCATCCAGCAACCCAAAGTTCTTAGGGGGCCCCCAGGTGCCTCTTTCCTGCATTCTTCCTTTGGCCATCAAGCCTCTCCTCCTCCTGCCTCCAGGGCTGCGTGTTCTCTGACCCCCGTCTTACCTCTCAGTCCCATCCCCTCCTCCTGCAGAGCAGGACTTTGTGTTAACACATCAGCCGGGATTATGAGGCACTGAGTGTGCTTTTCAGCATCCACCACAGTTTCAGGCATGAAATCAATGTTTAATGAATGCGGATCTTTTTGAATTCTCTATCTAATCCCTCCTGCAACAAACACAGCCCTCTTCTCTGGATCTATATGCAGCAGAAATGGGCCAGTTCCTCTGCAACCTCTTTGAAATTATCTTGCACATTCTGGAAGGCCTGGGGTGTGCTAAACTATCAGCTCTCCAGGAAGTGAAGAAACAAAACCTTTGATTTGTAGCATTTGCCAATTATCATGGTGTAAATACTCCTCCCATGGCTGATGTCAGACTACCAAGATGTCACCAAACACAGGGCTGCAAAATGATGCACACAACTGGCTCCTGCGAAGTAGCACAAACTGGCTCAGCACACTACTGCTGCCAGGCCATGGTCATTTCCCTCCTTAAGTTATTTAATTTTCCTCTTCTGTCTCATTCCCTCATGCATTTCCTCCAAACTTACTTTTCCTACTGGTTTTCAACCTTAAAAGCTCAGGCCAAAGGTGACCTTCTTTGCAAAGTCCTCCTGATCCCCCCACTCACTCCCAGAACAAGGAGCTGGACACTGCTCTCTGTTGGCCCCAAACTTCACATTTGCCTGTGTTGTGGGATGTGTGAAACAGTGAACATGTTACTGGCCTGTTTCTCAACAAGACTGTCAGCCTTCTGGGCAGGAGAGTATCTGTTCATCTCTGGGACTCAACATCCACAAGCAAAAAGTATCTAATAAGAGCATGTTAAGGGAAGGAGAAAGGAACAGAATGAAGGAAGGGGAAAGGACTTCTGATTCTTCTCATGTTGTATTATCATTTTGGAACCCGGATTTGGTCCCCTGAGCTGAATCTGCCAGGTGGCTAAGGGAAATATTGCCAACTACACTACAAATGTTACCTTACAAAATTCTTTTTTAAAAAAACTCAACTCACACCAGCTCTTTTAGCATAAAGTGAAGTCAAGCTCAGTGAGGCAAGGAGTGGGAAAAGCAGGAGTGGTGACAGAGAGGAAGAATCGGAGGACAGAGAGAGACTGACTCCAGCCAGGAGTGTCTCCTGATGAAACTGCATCAAGTTCCACATAGTGAATTCACATCCACAGGGATGAGCTGTGCAATTACTGAATTGCAAGCAGATGGCTATCAGGTAGAAGGCAGTCAGCAGCAACTGGACAGAAGACTTTATCCCAAGCTACTGGGCATCTTCTATACTGCTCCATGTATCCATCCCTCCCCAGGACCAGGTAAGCCATGGCAGGGACTATGTCTTCTCTGAGCAGAATGCACAAACATGACAGCATAAGCAAAGGCTACCCAGAGATAGAAGGTGAAGGTGGGCCATGGATTGTCCCTTTATAGGCATCCAGCAGTTGGTGAGCTCACTCCAAGCTGCACCTCCCCGGCAGGGTCATAAAGTGAGAAGGCTCTTTGCTTCTCCCCTGAAAAAGATGGGAGGGGGCTGACACGGGCTCTCTGGGATGAAATGCAGTCCAGAATGCACTGCGCTAAGCACTCGACATAAATAACAACATTAAAATCACTAGCTCCATTTTCACATGACATAACAGTAATGAACAACACAGAGGAGCAGGTACGAGATCAAAGCTTTCACTTTCAAGTTTACTGGAGAAATCTGAGTCCCTTCAAGTCATCCAGCTTATCTGGGATACAGCCTTCTAAGGCATGATCCTTAGGTCTGTCGGTATCTAAGGGGGAAGAGAAAATTATCTGCACAGAAGTGAAAGTCGTGGTTCAGTAACATATTTAATGAAAATCAATGGGAAATACATATAGACTCATGTGGATCAGATTATGGTCAGCTGGCTGGAACACGTGAGAGTTTGGTAGAAAGAGGGTCATGTGTCCTACAGGGAGGGTCCAGCACCCACCACAGGGATGCCATGAGATTGGAGCTCTTTTAGAGGGAAATCAGAGCAGGAGAATGTGACTTAATGGGGCAAGCTTTCAAATGCGACTTCCAATTTCACAGATGGCTTTTTGACCCCTCAGCAAATTAAGAGAGGCAGTGAATGGGAGGAGGGTGACTTTCCTCCTAAAGATAATATATGGAGTGGTCGTCTGGAAGACTTTGACTAAACATATTTTATGGAGCTTAAAATATTGGAAGAGGCAACCCCATAGCTCTCCAAATATTGACATGAAAAAAAGCACTTCCAGACATAGGAGCTTTGGGAGTACACAGCATACGAGTGAAGAGAGCCCGAACAATGTCTAATCCAATTTAAAGAAGAAGAGAAGACAAAGAATGTTGTATAAGGAACCAAAAGTAGGAAAGAGGACACAAAGCAAACACATCTTTTAAGAAGATTCAGAAAAGACCACAGAGGGGGCACTAAAGAGATTATTTCCAAAGGAATGATATTTGGGGATATTTTCCTCATTTATATCAATAAGGCTGGATCCATTATCCAACTGACTCAACTATTGATCTATTAAAGGAAGATGAAAATGCTAGACCAGCCTTTAGGTAGAGTGTCCCGATAGCATCTCAGACAGTTATTCTTTGCTGGGCTGGGTTTGTATTCCAATGTAGATGAGAACACGCATTTCTTGGGAGGGAAGTCTGTCTTATATTACCATCCCTATCATGGATCTTTTGTAGAAAATATGGATATGGGTGAGTTTTCTTCTAGAAATAGTGGTCCTTCTTTAGTTCATCATAGTCTGTCTCCAAATCCATGTATATCAGAAAAGGAAAACTGGAAGTGTGGGAATAAACTTTGGCCCGAGGCCATGGAGATATTGGAGTCAGTGCTTGGGATACTAAGTTCAGCTTCTGAAAAGAGAAGTGCATTTCCCAACTTATCACCCTATTTCTCTCTCTTTATTTGCATTTGGTGTTCCACTTCCAGAGCTATTTCTGAATCTTTTAAAACCAGAGTTGACTTCTCTGCAACACCAAATAAGCTTGGACACCATGAACAAGGTCCCAGAAGATCCTTAGACACATATTGTAGATGGCTTAGATGCACCTTTGGGGGAGAAAGATGATAGACATCACCCAGAGTGGTGAAAGAGGATGTCTAGACACCAAGAGGGCAGAAAGGAGGGGAGGGAAGAAGAGCCATACCTGCTCCGATGACCTCTTCGATTTTCACAAAAGAGACATCAATCTCCTTCGCAAACTCCCGGACAGCTTCGTTGGGGTCCTCGTAAGTGAAGGGGTCAATGTAGATCTTCATCCCTGGGGAGCCTTTTTGGAGGAGATAAGCAGGGTTAACATCCCAAAGAGGACACAGCAGTCATTAAGCACTGGCTGCTGTCCCCAGCAGTAATGGTCTGGCTGGGTTGGGGGCGCCTCTCCTACACGTCCAGCTGCCTCACTTTTCCTTGTTGGATCTCCCTGTCTCCCTTCCCTCTGGGCCATGCTAGCCTGGTTCTCTGTCCTCTACCTCTCCTCCATATTTTCTGTGTTTGAGCTCTTGATGAAATGTGGAGCAGATTACTTATAAGTGACAGATCGGGACCAGTTCCCACACCAGGCGCTCATAGAAGGCAAAGAAGCTGATTGATGCCAACCAAATGCATTAGCAGAAAAGTGGTGGTAAAATGGCAGGGCAGATATCAATATTTATCAACTTGACAACTTTCCTGAGTGGAGGCCACCGTTAAGGTTATAACTGACAGCAGTGTCCAGGGCTGGAAGAGGTATGAGGATGGATTAAAAACAAAAAAAGGAATGGATATTAGAAAAACCTCAAGATAGGAGTGCCAAGCCAGTAACCAGAACAGAAAACGTGAAGAGAAGAGCATAGAAAATACTGAGAGAGAAAATTGTAAAGTCTACACAGAATAAATGAGGTGGAATGAAAGAAGAAATGGTAATTGAACCCCCATGCCTTCAGACACAGTGAAGTATGAAAAGTGAATAAAATGGTGAATGAGAAATACATAAAGGAATATGGACTTTGTCACTGATGTTTACAGCGGCAAGATAAATAGGTGCGCACGGGGACAAAATAGAGAATTGTCATTGCAGAAAAAATACATTCGAAAAGTAGAAGAGAGGGGAAAAAAACAGGAAATGGAACCCAAGAAACAAATGGATTCATCACAACGTCATTTTTCACCATGTTGGACGTGTCATTAGGCAAGCATGGAAAGGGATTTCCTGGGGGTGGTGAGATGGGAGGTGGGCTTCAAAGGCTGAACAGAACAGTCTGGCATGGCAGCCTTGGGAAGAGCAGTCGTTTTCCCTTTCTGCTGCTGTTGTCTGGTTCCTAAAAGAGGCAGGTCATCAGGGCAGGCAGGTGGGGAAAAGCCCCCGTGCCGTGGCTGTGGCTAAGGTAACCTTAGGTTCCCTGAGCTTTGTCCTCTCAGCACACACTCCCCACTGCAGCTCCTTCTCAGCAACTCCCAGCCTTGAAAACACAATTTATATGTGTATAAATATATATACATATATTATGATAATTTATATATTATAAATTATCACACAATGACATTTCCCATCCAAAAAGTTCTGGTGGCTCTACGGTGACCCCAAATGAATGTTGCCCTAGTCACCAGGTCAGGCCAGAGTCTAATCCAGATGGAGAAGGAAGATGCAGCCAAGAACTCAAAGCGGAAATGTTTTTAAAGCCAGGTACCCCACCCAGAGGAATTACTTTTTCTGAAATTTGGATTATTCCCAGTCATGAAATAAAAGCACTCCAAGTGTGCTAGACATCAATCAAAATGCTCTTTGAAAACTTGGGGATGACAATGTTGACTCTGGAATCTATTGATTGAACTTTGAACAAAGAAAATCCTCATCTTTATGATAGAATGTCTTAATCCCTGGGGCAGCGGTGGAGAGAGAATGGAAATTTTACTTTAATAGCAGTGGACAAAGGGAAAAATAGAACTAGAGGCTCATCTCTTTCTCCTTTGGTCTGGAGAACAAGTAAAGAGCAAGAACGAGCAAACCGCATGGATGCCTAACAACCCTGACCAGCATGTTCAGGCAGTCTCACTTGAGGTTTCTTCAGAAGCAACAACTTAAGACAAGACGTGAAAGCAAGTAGGTGGTGATCCCTACTGGGATTATCTGGGAGGTGATCCCAAGAAGTGCCTGCAGGTCAGTGGGCAGTAAGGTAGGACGGAAAGGCAGCCTAAGAAAAGCGTGCCCTCAAGGCACTTACCGCCATGGGCTGTGGGTAACTGACACAGGCTTAACTCCCCACCCCAAGGAACCTCTGAGATCACAAGCTTCAGAGTCAGCTAGGGTGGCGTGAGCTGGAGTGGCGCCACACGACTCCCGTCAGTCATTGGCTGGGGCCTGCTCTGCCTGCTGCGCAGCTGGGCTGGAAGGGTCCAGGGCCAGGGAGGCGCTTAGGTGAAGAAACACAGATGCTTTAGGCGGAAGTTGGCCCCTGTGTGCTGGAAGGCTGAGCACTGGAGACAAGGCCACAGCAAAAGACCCACTCAAAATGCTACACGGGTGGCAGGCCAGTGTCGACAGCCTGTGACTTCTCCCCAGTTCCGGACTGAGATGAGAGAAGGCTGAGAGGCCAGAAGCGGGGATCCCAAGGTGAGGTCAGAATTCTGAAGCCTATCTCTAGCTGGGCATTTTGCAGCAAGACCACATACATCTCTTCTATTATTTTTTTCTTCTACCGAAGGAGGAGAAACACCTTCCTCCAGGGGCAGCTGTAATATTAAAGACCACATTGTAAGTGACATATCTAGCATGGTGCCCGGTGTACAGGGAGGGCTCACAAGCTGAAACACTCATGATTACTATCAGTAAATTGTTCTAGGAAGTGTATGGGGAGGTAGGAAGCTGGGGTGGTGGGGGTGGGCAGTGTTAAGGTTATATTACTTTAAAAATACCACCTTGTTATTTTGGATTAAGGGCTTTTAAACGATGTGTGCTAAGCTGTCCTACAGGAACTCTTCCACAGAAACTAATTAAACAATCTAGAATGCGCTGTAATGAATGGTTTGCAAGTAAAGACATATGTAAGGATGAATGAGAGAGGATTCTGAGTTAATGAGCTCCACAGATATTGGCCCTGATCAGTTCTGGGAAGGAACTATTCCCAGAAGGGAGAGTTTCATCTCTTAATGGTGCCAGGATTCATTCAGGCCAATGATGTCCGGGCAAATGTATCTTCATGGGAGAAAGTTCACCTTCTAATCACTGTCTGGTTTATTCATGAGCAGGTGTGCTACCTCACTGGCATGTGGAATTAAGGGGTGTGTGTGTGTGTGAGTGTGTGTATGCATGTATATGAGTGCGTGTATATATGGTGTGTGTGTGTGAGCAAACAAATGTATATCCATGTATGAATGTGTGTATATGCGTGCATGCACACAATGTCTCAACTGCTGCTCTGGGCCAGGCATGGGCTTTGGTCATCACCAAAGTCTTTCACAAGAAACCGAGGAGAGCACGCAGCCTAGGAGAGCTGATGTAATGTCAGTTTAGAACATCCCGCACCTATGCAGGGTAGGAATCGGTCTTTGTTTTCCCGAAACTGAGGGTACGTTATTAGACTGAGGCAGGAAAACTGAAATCAGAAGTCTAAAATCGATTCAAACCCAGTTCTTTTGCAATGACAAGGGTCTGATACAGTCAGCCTAGGAATGGCCCTGGCTGGACTCCTCTGCTGAGGTGGTCTCTATTCCTAAGTCTGGAGAACCATTTGGCTGAACATGTGCTCTAAAGGCTCTCCCTGCATCCATCTTATCCCTGGATGACACATCTTGCCAGACCGCTCTCCCGCATCACAACTACCCTTTTTCTAGTCCCAGAAGGAGACGTGGGGAAAAAAATGCCTTCAGCTACGCAGAACAGGTCATTTGTCTTTTGGCTCATTTTGTGTTTCTGCATAAATCCTGCATCAGCCTGTTCCTGCTCCCACTTGCCAGTGAGCAGTTTTTAATTATCAGGGAAATGGTATTTAGTGCAATGAATCACCAGACAGTGAACAAGGAATTCACGTCAGCTGCGGAGTCGGGCACAGCCAAACATTTGGAGACAGGGCTCAGAAAATGTTCTCAGATTGTGAGTGTTGGGGAAATATTATTAACGGCAGTTACAATAATATCAGATGTAATATAGCTCTAAAATGTAAGACATTTTATAATGCTCCGTTCAATGCTTCTCATTATTATTAGTGTTAATATTGCAATATTTATAGTATTTTATAGTTTCTGGTTATTTTCATTATTTTTAACATAGGTTATACACCTTTGGCACAAAAATGGTATGCACAGATCTAAACTGATTGATGGTGCCAAGAGAGAGAAAACTCTTCAATTTTATCATTTTCTAGCTTTCTAATTTCTATTGAAGGTATGATTTGCAGATATGTTTGTTCTTTGCTCTCAAAATTCATTTAAGCTATGATTAGGGTCACAGCCTGGATGGCTAAAGCTTTAAAGGACCATAGTCCCAAGAGATCTGCAAAATCTTAAACATGAACCAAGGCTTTAAAGATACTAAGTTTGGGGAAAAAATGACTCAGCCACTATCCAGAGCCTTCCTACGTGGTACAGAGCAGTCCGTGAAGCATAGGAAACTGCTGGCTATGGCTGGAGACTCTGGATCAGGAGATCAGGATGCTCTCAAAAGGGAAGAGGCTGGGACAAGTTTGGGGGATGATGTCAGATTGTGGGGTGTATCTAAAATGTCATCTTGACATGTTTGCAAGTGCCAGGGTCCCAGGACAGGCGAGCATAGGCTGGGAAAGGGCCAGTTCTAAATAGGTGGTAACATTTGGGTATTAACAGTGGAAGGAGAGTCTAAAATGTCATCTTGACATGTTTGCAAGTGCCAGGGTCCCAGGACAGGAGAGCATAGGCTGGGAAAGGGCCAGTTCTAAACAGGCGGTAACATTTGGGTATTAACAGTGGAAGGAGAAGATGGAATGCTGCCATCCAGTCCTCTTGCACATTCAGAAAGTACAAAAATGGTACCATGAACATCTTGTGGGTCCCATGACAGAGGCTTCAGGGGTGCCAGGAAGAGCCCAGTGCCTTCCTGCTGGTGGAAGATTCCTAGAATCTCACAGCAGGGTCCAGAAAGCTAGTGTATTAATTAGGCTGTTTTCAGTCTTTGATACCTTGTGTCCCAGCAGATCTGATGCAGCCATGGAGAAGGTGGAAAGCTGCCCCTCCTTTCCCACTCTGGAGCCAAGGCAGACTTTGCCATACTCGTAATTCACCTAAATTTAGTCCAGATATCTAAGCACAAGAGGGAAGCTGTTTAGGGGTTCCTGGGAGGGACCTCAGCCAGTCCTCTGCCTCGGGATGTTGATCACTCCTCATTTTCTCAGTGGCAACCTGTCACCCAACTGTGCCAGGGACCGTAGGAGCCACAGGGAAAACAAAGCTCGTAGAGCTCTCAGGTCACTGAGACATGAACTGGGGAGCAGTGCTGGAGAGTCTAGAGTCAGGAGCCCACAACTGGAAATGAGCTGTAAGCGTAGCAGAAACCAGAAAAGGCAGAAGACTGTGGATGCCAGTCTCAAAGTCAGAGACCAAAAATGACAGGTCACATGGTCCTTCACTGATGAGGGACAAGCTTGGAGTGTCACAAGGCATAGCTCAGAGTGATACCTGCCATTGCATGAGTGAGGAGAGTGTGGCCAGCTTGAGTGTGGAAGGAAGTGGGGTCCAAGGTGGAACACTGCTGATACACTAGTGGGAGGGCTTTGACTACCATCAAAGGCATCCGATTGCTGCCACTGGACACACAGAGCTGACAAATGTGCCAGCAGCAGGGGAGGGATGTGCTGAGAACAAGACATCGGGGAGTTCATTTGGCTGGCAGCCCTCACCACTCCCATGCATTGTTATGAGGACAGGGCTGGAGGCTGAGAAAAGAGTTCTGAGGTTGTTGCAGTAATTAAGGTGCAAGATAACAGTTTTTAGCCAGACACTCACAGTGACAACAGCAGAAAAAGCAAGAGAAATTTCAAAGGAAAAACTGACAGCACTTGGTGAGCAATTAAAGATGAGGAATGAAGGAAGGACCAGAGGAATCTGAATTAATGTCAAGACTTCCAGAATCAAGTGGTACTATTAACTACATGATGCACTTTGGGAAGGAAACCTGATTGTCCAGGAAGTTTGCACACGTGGTTTTAGACTTTGAATGCATGGACGAGACATACGGGTGCCTAGAAGTGAGTCTGAAAACTCAGAATAGAAACAGAGCTGCAAGACTGGATGTGGAGTGCTGGATGTGGGGGACACGTGAGTGACAGCCGAAGCTATTGGTATGAAAGGCTAAGGAATGGGCAGTTTCCTAGACCAAATTTACCAGGAAAGGTGGACGGGCACTAGAAACACTTCGCTCCACCTGCTTCTTGGGACCAAGGCCAGGAAAATGGGTGGATGTCTTTTTCCATGAATGAATGGAGGTCATGGGTACCCAGCCAAGGTTAGAGGAAGAATCCAAGAGGGGGAGCCCTAGGGTGGGCAACAAGCCTGGGGGAAAAAGCACCGAGTCTGAGGAAGCTCTTCATTCAACCTTCTGTTTGGGGGTTTTACCACATTTCAAGATTTGTTCTTAAAAACACAGTCACAGCCTAATATGTGTCTCTAGGAGAACAAAAGTGGATCACAGGCTACTTACTCCTTGATAGAGAAAGGTATTTCTGGAAAAACAGTTTAACATCTCTCTACTTCTTGGGTATCAATGACTAAGACAGGAATGTCCTTCCAGACAAGGCCCCCTGTCTCTGGGCCACTGAAGTCCTGTCAGGAAGCTGAGGGCAACAGCCTAGGAGCTGGGGACTCAAAGAATTAACCAGGTTTCTAGAACTCTGGCTTAGAGCCAACAGCAGCCACAAGGGTGAAGCCAGCTCATTAAATTTATTTGGCATTTAATAAGCACCCACTGAATACTCAGCCACCTTTTGCACCTGGGGGCCTTTCCTCCTCTTCCCATAGGCCCTCATTTACTCCTGTTCAGGTACCTCCAGGAGAGGCAGCCAAATGCCCAGTCTGTCTCCCTCCTCCAGGTATACCTGACCTTCACCCTGGTGTCCAAGGTGATTCCCAGCACACTGGATGCTGTGTTCTGTATGGTTGGGAAATCCCTCCCACCCAGAGCCAAGCAAGCTGGAGCTACAGGAAATCTTGGAGCTAGATGTGCTTCTGGGATGAATCAAGTCCAGTGTCTTACCTAAAGCAAAACTCCATTCTACAGCATCTTTTACTGAGATCTGTGTCTGTGAGAGCAGAGAGCTCACCCCTCTCTCCACAAAGCAGCCTGTCTCTGCATGGACAGTTCCAGTTTGGGGGGCTGTTCTTACACTGAATCAAATTTGGCCTACTTGGATCTCTCAGTGATGGTTCCGTTTATCCTCACAAAGCACAACAGCGTCGCCTTTCCTTTGCCATGATGGTGTCATGCTTGGTGATGACCCCTAGGTCCCTCCCTGCATGTGACAGTTGGACCATAAAGAAGACTGAACATCAAAGAATTGATGCTTTTGAACTGTGGTGCTGGAGAAGACTCTTGAGAGTCCCCTGGACAGTGAGGAGATCAAACCAGTCAATCTTAAAGGATATTAACCCTGAATATTCATTGGAAGGACTGATGCTGATGCTGAAGCCCCAGTACTTTGGCTACCGATGTGGAGAGCCGACTTATTGGAAAAGATCCTGACACTAGGAAAGATTGAGGGCAAGAGAAGGGGCCGACACAGGATGAGATGGTTGGATGGCATCACTGTCTCAATGGACATGAGTTTGAGCAAACTCCAGGAGACAGTGAAGGACAGGGAAGCCTGGTGTGCTACAGTCCATAGGGTCACAAAGAGTCAGACATGACTGAGCAGCAGAAAAAACAAAAACAAAAAAACAAAACAAAACAAAAAAAACAGGTCCCTGCCTGCATTCCCCCAGCACCAAATCAGTTGGTGTCTCTGAGGTCATGACTTGGTACCCTCCATGGGCCGGCTGCTTTGTTGACAATATCCTTCTTGACATGGGGTCCCCAGAACCAAGAATGTTCCTTTAGATCTTTCTCACCAGTGCAGAGGACAGCATGTCCATGTATTACCTCCTCTGATCCAAACTTTAATCTTGACCACAGAGTCAGACAGACCTGAGTTTAAAACTTTATGTTGCAAATCACTAACTCCAAGACTCTGGACAGGCTACTGGATTTTTATGAGGCTGTTTCCTCACATGTGAAATCTACCTCTTGGGATGGTTATGAGGATTCAATTAGTTACTGTGCTTAATACAGTCAATGCTCAAGGTGAAGGCTCTGGGCAGTATTTTCCTGCTTTAGTGGCAGTGCTTAGCTTTTTTACTAGTTTTTTTTTTTATCACTCCTATTAAGCATGTGATCAAGCAAATACATAAACTTTCTCATACAAACAAATAGCAAGTCAGGTCTCCTCCTTTTCTTACTGTTTTATTTTTGTTTTAACCAACACTAGCTTCTAGATTTATCCCTCTAACATTTTGTCTTGCAGATTTCAAATTAGCATTCAGAGCTGTTGGATAGTTCTGAATTTTGATTCTATCTTCTGTGGTGTTACTTATACCTCCCAACTGTTACCTACAAACTTGATAAGCATCCCTAGGTTTGCACCTGGCTATGATTTTAAAAAACAATCAAACAAACAAGAGATTGAATTGGACAAGGACTAAGATAAAATTGAGGACTCCCTCCCTGACTGACAGACTCACTAACCTACTTTCTCTCTGTATGAAGACCAGCTCTGTGCCCACTTTACTGTGCTTCTTCCCCTTAGGAGATCATCAAATATTTTGCCAAAATATGCAATGTCTTGCAAATGCACAGCCCTAGTAAATAAGATGAGGGCCCCATGGTGGTGGTTTAGTCATAAATCGTATCCAACTCTTGTGACTTCATGGACTGTAACCTGCCAGGGATTCTCTGTCCATGGTAGTTTCTAGGCAAGAATAGGAGAAGTTGGAGTGAGTTGCCATTTCCTTCTCCAGGGATCTTCCCGACCCAGGAATCAAACCTGGGTTTCCTGCATTGCAGGCAGATTTTTTATCCACTGAGGTATAAGGGAAGCCTGTATAACTTTTCTTAATAATAACTTTTAAAATAACCCTGTATTTAATCCTTAATAATCCCCAATGATCACTGAACTTAGTTTTAAATGCCCTGTACGTATCTGCTTCCCAGCTTCTTGGGTGTTTGGCAGGGACTGAGCTCACACTTGAGGTCCCTGTGTTCAGTCCTCTTGTCCTGTGTGGACATTAACGTGTGCTAATCTCTTATTTTGGATACATATCTCATTTGTTTTCAAAATTTCTCAAAGCTTAATAAAAATAGCTCTGTGATTATAACTGCAGTTGCCTGTAACACGGAGATGATTCTGTTAGGGCTGCTTTCTGAAAACCCTTGACCCCTTCCCAAGCCCTCACCTTCTCTCCCCACTTCTGCTCACTCCATCCATCTTAGAATTCAGTGCAGTGTTAACTATCATCCAGTGTGTAGTTACCCAAGCCTTATAAGTACCTGGTAGCACTTCCCAAATGTAGCATCAACTGGAACTTTTCTAAAGATAGATTCGCAAGCCCACCTGGATCATCCCATCCAGACAGATTTTAGTCAGCCAGCATCTTCTGAGGACTGTCCCATGGAAACCATAAGAACTTGCCATCTGTCTGCCTCTTTCTAGACATGGGAAACCCACACTTACCCACTCATCCTTGAACATGAATCACAGGCTCCCGGGCTCTTCAGCTTAGCATCTGGCACCATATCCACGCACTTCCTCTTCCCTACCTGCCTTCCCTCTAGTCACTCTCACCCCAATCAAATCCTCCTTTATAAGTCCATTCTCTGTGCTGCGGGCTCAGAGCCTGCCCTGGAAAGCACTTGATATTCTCAAATTGACAAGATCTGTTGCATCTCCACATGCTAGAGAAGGCATTACATTTGCCAATATTTCTATTATGTTTCATTCAGCCTTTGCATCAGCTTAAAAAGCTTAAAAATCTGGGAGGACAGATGCCAGCAGACTCTGTATGAAACCCTGTGACCTGCCTGCAGGGAAGGCAGGCAGGGGCCTTCTTGGGTACTGATGAGTGAGGCTGGGGAGCTGCTGCAGGCTTCTTGTCCCTTCCAGGGCAGGAAGCACTGAGATGTCCAGGTTAGCATCCACGTCCCCCCATGAGGTGCATGCATATAGGTAGCCCAGGAATGGTTGTGTGCACACTTTCAGATCAAGTGCATCCGCCTTTCTGCCTCCTGCAGTACGACCAGAGGAGGAGCCAACAAACCACCATCTAGGACTCCTGAGATTGGTCCTCATGTTCTGCCTTGCTCCTGGCCTCCAGGCACCTTGAGCTTCTGCAATACGGAGAGATGATGGGCTCTGCAGCCAGGTTTAGAGAACGTGAGGTCCATCTCTGCCACCCGTGAGCTGCAAGACCTGGCAAAGTCACGGAACCTCCCTAGATTAATGCCTGCCACCTAGAGTGGTTGCCAGGGTTGGAGGAGTTGAAACGAGCTACCAGAATAAAGTTCCCCATGCATGGCACCGGGTAAGCGTTCTATAACTAATTATTCCTACCCTCCCCCATCTCGGGCCAGGTCTGTCCTCCATCAGAGCCTTGAGTTTCCTATTCTGCTACGTGTGTGCTGTGTCTTCCCCAGCTCCACATCCCTTTGGCTGGTTCTCCAACAGTAATAGCACTAGTCAGAGTGACGGATGTCCATGGGAGAAAATGCACTGATGCAATTCAGTGCGTGAGGCTATGAGTTCAGAGAACCAGAGTGCGGGAGAGGAGCCAGGTTTCAGGGACTGGGTAAAAAGAGGAGGGTTATTAATAGAAAGAAAGAGCATTTATAAAAGGAGGACAGATTTAAAAAGAAGATAGACTTCTAAGGCAGCAGAGGGACTGAACTCTGGTGCAGGAAGAACTCTGTGTGCCCAAGTTCTGGGGATGAAGACTGCACAGCTTGTCAACACTGTGTCCTCAGCCATCCTCAATGGTTTCTGCTACTGAGGACGGGGTGTTGGGTCTTCGGCAGACCCTGAGAACCAGGGATGCTTGATTCTCTTGGCCTTAGAGGTGAGAATTCCCCAGAAGGAGTCTGTGAGCACTTTGGAAGCCTATCTGTGCATGTGGGTGACACGTGGCAGCCCAGGAAAGCCAGCCCTCCAGAGAAGAAAGTCAGGTCTGAGGCTGAAGAGGCCAAAAAGGCAGCAAGATGCACCCCATCTTGATGCTTGGGAACTCTCTGTACCCCCAGTGAAGGGTATAAGGTTTAACTTGCATGCCTTTAAAAGGAGGGGCTCCCTCCGAGGGTATCCCATTCTCACTATGGGTGTCTTTAGTTTTCAAAATGGCATTCCTCCTTTCGAACCCAATTTTGTGTCCTCTGCTTTGAGGTGGACATGGCCATCTTTAAATGTTTCTTTCATCCAAAGAGTTCAAAGGATGCCAAATCTGAAATTGACTGCATAGTGGCTCTCAAGGTGGCCAGGCATCAGCCCAGAGCAGGGAGGCGGGGTGATGTCAGAACCCCAGGAGGCAGAGGCAGGGAGGCGGGGTGGTGGAAATAGCCCACCAGGTAATCCTGATGCACCCTGGATGGGGCACCTCCATGTGAGAATCACAGACAAATCAAAGTCTGTGTCCTTAGGAAGCTAAAGACCTGCCTGGAAGGGAAATGCATCAGTTTATATTAAGTGAAAGTATCTGAAGATTTTGCTTTGAGGTGCAAAATCAGAATGTGAGGACAGGAGAGAGAACACATTAGGATTTCCCTCTAAAACCAGTGACGTCTGGTTAAAATGGAGGCCCAGGTGGCCTGCTGGGGGAGAGAAAGAGGGACAGATGGACCTGGAGTGTTGCAGGAGCTGTGTCTGTAGCCTTAGAAGGGGGCTGCTCTCCCAATCTCCCTCCCCCGACCCCAGTTTGTGTTGTTGAACATGGGTGTCAGCTGGACCACCCTGAGAGAGCCTCAGGGTCTCAGCCGGTGCCCAGTCCACAGCCCCATCCCCATCATGACTTAAAACAGCAACCCAGGTGCCAGGGGCTTAGTCCTTTACAGACCCTTGGTAGGTTCTTGGTCTTGGATTGAAAACCCTGGGGAAAAAAGCCATATCTACAGAGCAACCTTTGCAGAGCCCCAGCCTTGCCCTCACTCTAATACAAACTCCTCCATGGCGAAACTGCTATGTGGCCACCCCTGCATCACTCTCTTGCCTGGGGTCACCTCGGGTGAGAACTTTTACCTCGGACCCCATGTCCACTCCCAGAACCACCCAGAGAAGGCCTGCCTATGGTGTGTGTAGACAGAGCCTGTTTTCCATGCTCACCACCCAGGGAGCAGGGAGAGGGCGCTGGTACAGCCACAGCAGCACTGAGGTGAGATGCAGCTCACGAAGGAAGCTGGAGACAGAGAGGGCAGAGCACACAGCGCCGGGGCAGGTTTCTGAGTGTGTCCATGGAATTTGAAAGGAGTTATTTAGAAACAGCATGTCTGCTATGAGGATTTAAGCATTCTGCTTCCTGGAGGCAGGAAATAACCCAGCTGACCAGTGGGGACCTCTGCAGACCCTGCAGTGCTGTCATGACACACTTCAAAGAAGAATTCTGACACAGGACTTAACATCACAAGTCGATAAAGGGAAATTTTAGTTATAAAAATATTATATATAGGTTTTGAAAAAAAGAGAGTAGATAATGAGTGAAAAACTTTTAAAGACATTGCTTAAAAGAAAACACTTGGGAGATATCCCAACACTTTGGCCTCTTGGGCTCTGTTATCTTTTTAATTCCCTCCGTTCAAGTTCTCTGGCTTATCTGTGAATTTGGTTAACACATTCCCCAGCCGCCCCATTGGATAAGATAAGGCAGAAGATGTTAATAGAGAACCCTCCATCTTTTTCCACTGAGTCTGATTTCAGGATTCATTGACTTGCTAAAACCAATCTCCCTGCATTCCGTGTCCTCTATGGGCTTATCAGTGAGGAAGATAATCTACCTGCCAGGCATCCAATAAGTGCCCATGATGGGTGGACACAGATGGGGTGGACAGCCTTGGTCCCTGGGGACCCAGCCTCTGGGCACTGGTGGCTGGGAGGGGGCTCGCAGTGGGGACGGGCCAGTCTGCCTATAAGGAGCCCTCAAGCACTTGCCTTTTGACTCCGGAGCTCAGGTGGTGAGTGGCTCAGGATTTCTACTCACCTCGGCCCGTGCTGTAATGCTGGAGCTTATCACTGTACACAGCTTCTTTGCTGTAAGCACGTTTCCTGTGGACACAAGGGAGAGGAGCTCTCTCAGCCAGGGTATATCCACACCACTCTGTTCCCAGGACCTCCACCCAGGCCCCCTGTTCTGATGGTGGCTCACCCGGGCTTCTCCTGGGGTTGGGAGCTGCAACTGTCACTTAAGCGGAACTGCTGTCATGGCCAGCATTCTAGCTTGACCATCTCCGTGGGCAGGGGGCTCTGCTTTCAAGTCAAGGTCTTTCAGAGGTCAGGCAGGCTCAGGGTCTCTACAGAGCTTGGTGAGAGGCCCTGGAGGATGCCTGCTAGAACTCTGGCTGCACTGTGGAACTTTTCAGGAGGGGCCAGCTGAATCTAGGCTAACCACCCAAGGCAGTAGCAGCAGTATTAAAAATTCACGAGAACTTCCAGACCCACCCTCCTGCAGGACCCGCTCTTGCAGAGCTCCTCTTTCCCTCCTTAGCTCCCTGCTGCCCACCTGCACCCTGTGCCCAGGCCCCAGCTCTGTAGCCAGAGGATGGGTTGAGGCACAGGGCGGGATGTTCCAGAGGGTCAAATGCAATTTTGTAACTGTCACTCCAGGAAGATCATCGTGTGTAGGGGGGTTAAATGAGTGGGCAAAAATGAGGTTGGGGGACAAATGCTCAGAGCCTTGCCCAGCCCCTCCAGAGGATTTATCTCCAGCACAGAGAAAATAAATGATCTGGAAAGTTCTAGGCTGCCCGTGGACAGAGAAAGGGTGATGACTGGTGAGCCTGACGGTATGTCCCTGAACGGTCAGGTCCTGTTCAGTTCACATGACCAGGGAGGGTCCATGAGCCAGCCTTCCTGGGTCTGAGGAGAGCAGGCAGGAGCGGGGCCAGGGGGCCTACCTGCTGCAGACGATGGAGATGGCCACCAGGGACACCACAAACACCACCCCAGCTGCCGCTGAGCCAGCGATCAGGGGCAGCTGCTCCCGCAGCTCGGACTTGTAATCATCTAGCAGAGAGAGAGGTATTAGAAGCTTCCTGTCTGCCCTCTGCATGGGGCTGCTACTCAGCGATGCCACCAAGGACATCAGAGTGATAGACAGATAGAGTTTCTATACTTCAGAGCTGTAAGCCTGACCCAAACCAAGAGTAATCTTTAAGTCACACACACTCACAAAAGTAACCCCAAACAAATACTGTCAACAATAAAAGCAAGATAACAGTGACAGAGAACCTCACAACTAAGAGCTGATGACATTGGCCCCAGAGCAGAGGTAACTCTTTCTCCATGCACTCATGAGGAAGGCCTCTCAAAGGTCTGCCAGCCATGCTAAGGATACGTCTAACAGGGGGCATGGAAACCACTGCTGAAGTACCTTCTAAGGCACAAAGTTGCTGAGATGTAGCCAGTCAACAGATTCACTGAGCAGAGGCTTAAGAGCATCTGCAGCCACCCAGTACCACATCCAGTGCTGCGGAGAATGAAGACACGTCGAGAAACAGCCCAGAACTCTAAAGCTCACACTCAGGAAGAATAGGGTCCCGGCTTCCGCCAGTGTTAGAAACACATGGGGGAGTGGCTGCCTGCAGATCACAGAGGTGGACAGAGCTCTCTCAAACGTGGCTTTACCACGGGGAAGCTTAGTGATCTTAGACAAAGCATCTAGTCTTTGACTCTCAGATTCCTTATCTGTTAATTTTTTAAATTAAATCATGTGACACATATTTCAGTGTCTGATGTATCACAGATGCCCCAAATACAAATTCTCTTCTCCTTAATCCATACAAACCACTCGGCCCAGGGGCCTATTGTTATTATTGTGGTTCTTCTCTCACTTGGTGTCAAGGAGCCATCACAAAATTTCAGGACGGAGGCAGATGGGGGTCAAGCTATGTATGTCCTATTACAACTGGGGCTGCCAGATACAGCGAGTGAAAATATGGGATGATCAGTTACATATGAATTTCATGTAAACAACAAATAAGGTTTTAATCTAACTGTGACCCAAATATTGCATGGGAAATACTTAGACAAACATTATTTGTTATTTACCTGAAATTCACATGTAACTGACCTATATTTTATCTGCCCCCCACCCCATCATTCTGAGGTTCCCTGCTCTGCAGGTTTCTGCTCTGCAGAATCACTCAAGCCCAACTGTTAGACCCTTTTCCAGGTCCCTCCTCAGATCTACTGAATGGAAACCTCTGAGTGAACGGCAGGGTATCTGTGTGTTTACCAAGGACTCTGTGTGGTTCTTATGCGCCCAGATGTTTGGGAACCATGGTTCAACTTTATGGCTAGCGGATGAGACTTGCCAAGACAAGGATATTGTTCTAGAAGCCCCCCACTCTCTAGAAATCAATTTTAAAGAGTGAAGGTAGAGTTTCAGTTTCCCTCTGCTGAGAACTTTTTGTAACATGTAACTTATTTAAAAGTTAACTTGGCAAAAGTAAAATAAATAAAAGGAACCACAGGGAGGAGTCCATGTAAATTAAAAAATGCCTAAGCCATGTGACCTTCAGCCCTTGAAATTGATTTCTAGATGCTTCCAGAACCAATATCCTTGGGTTTAGAAGTCTCCTTTACCCACGGTGTAGAAGGATGGTTCTCAAACACTGGGGCAGAAGAACCACCCAGAATGCTTGGCAAACATGTAGATACTTGGCAAACATGTAGATACAGAGTACATACTATATCTACATATACTGTATATACTGATTTATACTGCTGTATAAATCAGTTTTTAAAACATTAGGCAGCCAAGTCAAAGGTTAGCAGGTTGTAGCTAAGTGCAGCCCAGAACCACAGCAGCTCTGTCCCTTGTGGAGGTCACCAGTCCAAAGCATGGCCACTGACCCTGGGTGGGATCCCGCAGGTCCTCCTCGACCCAATGACCCTATTACTGACAACCTTCAGACTCACCTTTGTGCTACAGGGAGGCCTGGAGCCTCAGTGAACATAATTATTACTGATGTGTGAACCTCAGTCATTAAGACAAATACTCTCCAATTTGGCCACTTACCAGAACTCTCTTACATCCAGCCCCTCTTGGGTTTACAAAACTTAACTGCCAAATGTAAAAGGAATAGCCTTCTTGGGAGAAATTTGTTACTTCTTGATTTGTCTAGCAGAATTGCCAAGAGACCAGTGCTCACAGCTTTTTGAATTTTGGGCTTTTAATCCTGTGTACCTCTTGATGCCAAAGTGCCCATAAATCTAGATGTGAAGTAAGGTACAAAGAGGAGAGCAGAGTCCTTAAGGAACTGAAGATGGACTGCGTTCTTTTCACACCAGCAGCATCATTAATATGGATAAACTGGCTCACCTTTCTATCCTAACTCACCATCCTCCAAATATGAGTCCAAACTCACCTAAAATAAACTCAGAACTGACTACAAACTCTAATCCTACAGAGGCCAGACAGCTCACATTGAAGCATCCAGGTACAGACCACTGGGAAGTGATGAGCCCTGCATGGGGCGGCAAGCCTCCGTCTCAAGACAAAGCCCTCACACTAGGATGCTCACCAGCATTGCCTTCTCTTACAATTTTTCAAAAGAAAACGGATATTATAATTTTTATATGAAATCACTTGATTTTTAAATCTTTCTGATGACTTTACAGAGACTGTTGGCCTAAAATAAAATGTTTTTCAAGGGCAGAGTGTTTTCTATATAATTTAAGTAATAAAGGAAAAAATTAAAGCCTTTCTATTTGAGAGGCTGGGAATAGATTGACACTTGGGAGCTACCAGGAAACAGCTCATCAATGAATAAATATAGATACATTGTTAGTAGATAAATGAGTACATACACTATGGAAAGTAGCTAATGAAATAGACACCCATACACAAGTCTGAGGTTACAGGGAAACAGAATTTTCATAACAACTAAAAGAGGTGATCTCAGAGGAGTAGCAGAGATTGTGACAACAGGGAACCAATAAAGCCCAAAGGTGGAAGTATTTTCAGGGACAAGATTGTCTAGCCTTGGAGACAGCTTGGAAAACAGTGGCTCTTCTCTCTGGAGACACCTCAGCTGGACCTACTGGGGGTCACATGTGAAGCTGTTTTAAATATTCTGAGGCGTGTGGGACAGCCTCAGTGTGTCCCTCTGTTTTCTTCCCGGAGCCCTTAACTCATGCAGTGAGGCTGTGCACTCAGCTCCCAGCCCCGAGAGCAGAGGAGTGAAGTGGGAGTGACGGTGAAACAACTCAGAACCCAAGAAGAGCATGTCCTTTGATTTTGTGTTGGGCTCCCTGCTCTGCAGACGCAGGCGTGCATGTGGGAGCCTCTGCGCGTGCGCGGTACAGAGACCTGCGAAGGAAAACCCACCAGATGTCGAAAACCCGGCCGGGCTTCAGACAGATGCTCTGCCTAGTGAATGCAGGTCCTCCTAGGGGCAAACCCTTCCGAGGCAATTCCACTGGAATCCAGTTAGCAGCTGGCATTTCGGCTGTGACCACTGCCTCCTGGGGGCTTCTTCTCCCCCGACTGCCGGCCCTGATCCAGGTCACCTGCCTGCCCCTTACCGTCCGTCAAGGTCTGGAAGCACATCTTGCCACTGAACTTTCCGTAGCCGGCCACGGTGCGGGCGCGCACCTGGACCACGTACACCATGCCGGGCCGCAGGCCGTCAATCCGCGCGGTGTTGGTCTGGCTCCTGGCCATGGAGGAGTTGAACTCATTGTGTTCCTGCAGGAGAGCAAGGGAAAGGGGTTGGCAGCCTGCTCCTGAGCACGGGGGCCCCTCGGTTCTGGGTCCTGCAGATCTGCTGGAAGTTGTCCCGAGCCCCAGGCCATCCCTTGAAACCCCACAGACTGGGCTGGATCTAAAGAATAAGAAACAGACTCTGGACTGTGGGGTGGTGATGGTCTGAAGAGAGGTCTGAGTAAATGGCTGAGCTCTCAGGGCCTGGCAAGGGGACAGTCATTTTCTACTCCTTCCCCTCCAGGGATCAGAGACAGAATAAAAAAGCACATGCAGCTTTGCAAACCCCCTCTCATCCCTGACCTCAGCAGAAGCAAATGGCCACATTTGCACCTACCTGCCTCTCTTTGCATTGCTTCTGCTGAGCCCTGGTCTTTTCTCTCCTGGTCACTCCTCACAATGGCTGTTCTAGATCACTCCTTAAAACACCTCAAGTCCTTAGACAAACGACTTTGTGTTCGCTCTGCTAAAAAGCTTGAGGCCATGCTGGACTACCTCCCACACCTGTTTCTGCTTTCATCTTGGCATGTGTCTGTCTGGGTGCCCACTGTCCGAGTTTCTCTCCATCAGCATCTAGGGAGGGCATGCCCCTTCTCCCTGGAGAACATGGCCTCTGTCCTCACCCCTCTCACTATTTAGGGGGTCAGTCCCACTCTTCTGCATCATTCTCTTCCGCACCCTCTGCCTGGCCCTCTACAGTCCCTGTCACCTGCACATAGGTATCCTCTGGTGCTCACAGACCTGCTGTGTCTTTCTTCCTTCTGACTCTCCCACCCATCATGAGTACCTTATTGTGTCCTTGCTTGTGCTCTCTTTGCTGCCGATCTTGTGTAACATATGGTTTAGCCTGAACTTTTGTAGCTTCCGATCTTTTCTGCTCCTCTCTTCCTACCCAATCCAAAGTTCTTTTGTAAAAAAGATCTGACTCCCTAAAGCTATTATCCAGTAGACAAAACTCCTAACTCTCAGTCCAGGGGCCTTTCATAACGAAATCAACTCCAATCTCTCACATCCCCCTGAGCTGCCACCTTGCTGCCTCTCTGGATACCATAGCCCTGGCCTCCAGACCTTTGCTTAGGTTGCTTTCCCAGTCTGAAATGCCTCTCTCCAGGGGCTCCTCTGCATTCTCTGGTTTCCTTAAGCCTACATCCCTCAAGATCTCCTCTTCCAGGAAAGTGCCCCTCACTGTTCCAGCCCAAGGACTCTCTTCACTGCTGCCCATCATCTTTCTGCTTCGCCCACATGCACCAGCTCATCTATAATCATTTCCATGTGACCACTGTGGAGATGGCAGCTGTTCAGAGTCTAGGTCTGCCCCTGTTTTGCACTGTGAATCTTAGAATAAAATGAAGATCTTAGGTACCAGGAAGGAGGCCCCAAGTCCCACATGCAGATCTAGGGCCCTGTGACGCGTTCTAGGCATAGCAGTTCAAGAGGCAGGGTGATAAATGAGGGGAAAGTTGTTGCCCAGTGTGGTCTGTGAGCCACATCTTTAGTCAAAGGACAGAAGAAATGTTGGGAGTTGAACCGGGACAAAAGAATACAGTACAGTGAGAAGAAATTGCCATCATCTTAAAATATGTAGAAATCTACTGTGCAGAGATGACCTGACATGCAATCATTCATTCATTTGGCCAGATGGTCACCATGACAACACACTACCATGTGGTGCCTGCTACTAAGGGCTGTGGGTATCAAGCCATGGTCCCTGCCTTTGGGTACACAACATCTTGGGGGGGGGCGGCGCTGAAAACTGCAGTGCTGATGAGTGACGGGGCAGAGGGCAGCTCAAGGGGTTATGAGGGTGCAGTAGAGGGCACCCCCAGCCCAGACTGATAAGGTGGTTGGGAGGGACTCAGAGAAAGGGTGGCATGAGTGAGTCTTGAAAGATGAAAGAAATTAGCCCCATGGATGAGTGAGGAGAGTAAGAACTGAATAGAATATCCTTTGAGAACAGAGTAAAACATGCAAAGGTGAGGCTGAAAGGAGATTAGGCACCTGCAAGTAACTGGGAGTCTCTGGAGGATAAGTGGCATGGGGGTGGTGATGGGTGACTTGGAAGCAGTTGTAAAGGACCCCAGGTGAGAGGCCAGAGCAAATAGACAGCTGAAATTTACAAAGAGGCCCATGCTCACCCTAAGCGAAGCGATATCCACTGGCCTCTGGGCAAGATGGCCTGGGAAGAGATCACCCATACATTATTTGATCTATTTAAGAAGCAGGTGGATTCCTAACCCCACTCCACCCCCAATAAAGAATTCAGCAAAAAGAAGGCTGTGCACTCTAGAAGGGGTGCCATCTAAAACTTTCATCATTACTATCTTGACACACTGAAAACATAGTCTGAAACTACGAAAACATGATCCTTGCAAATTAGGACAAAATCCCATTGCTCCAAAATCTAGGCAGCTGCCTGACTTCTCTGGTTTTACTGTATTGGATGCAAGTGTGCACTTCTTGAAATATGTGAAACATCTCCTGGGCAGCTCTTTTCCTGAAAAATGTGTGCTGGTGTATTGGCATTTGGATGGCGAGAACCCATAATCACTTCATTGTCCACACATCCTTCAAGAAGTCCAGTGATTAAAATGAGTATCAGTCCTTGTTCTCTCAAAACCATTCGTCAACCTCAGGCAGATAAGAGTGAAGAGCAGAGTTGCTTTTCCTTTTCTTCTTCTTCTTTTTCTGGTTGCTTATGATTTTGTAAGTGTGAGGGGGACAGATGCTGCAGCTGTTGAGGGCAGAGACCATATCTTCTTTCTCCATCCCTAACATGTAGCATGGGGCTTGCCTTGCCTGGGTGCCCAACACCTCAGTGCTATTGAATAAATAAACAGTCCACTTTGGACCAGTAATTTGAACCCATGGATGGAGCACAAGATATTGCCAAGGTCTGAGTGAGTTCCTGTCAGAAAATGAAGGGTAGAAATAAATTTGAAGGGTAGAAATACCCAAGGCCTAAAGCAGTCTGTCCTCACCTAGTTAATACGAAGAGCGAGTCGACGTCTAAATGCTTAATCATTAAGACAGCCAAGAGCAGCTGTAGACGTTCTCCCTTGGTTTGCCTATAAGCACTGACGTCAGGAATGAAAAGTGCTACAAGACAGTAAACAGGAGAGAATGATGAATGGAAGCATATTAAAATGGGGAAGAAGATGAGCATGGGAGAGCTTGCTGGCATCAGCTTGATGGCATCTGAGCTCTCTATTAATGAGCTATTGGAGGAGACGAAAGCCTCATTGATTCCACTCACAGTACTGAAGTTGACAGGTGTCCCAAGCACAAACCAAGAGAGTAATGTGGAGTGGGAGACCCAGACTTGGAAAACTACAGCCTATGACCAACTACCTGTTTTTGCAAATAAAGTTTTATTGGATCCCAGCCATGCCCATATTCTATCGTCATCTATCTATTGCCCATGGCTGCTTCCTGCTATAAAGGTACAGTTGAGTAGTTGCAATAGAGACTATGGCCTGTAAGCCTAAAATATTTACTAGCTGGTCCTCACAGAAAAATGATGTTGAGTCCTAGTTTAGAAGAAGTGGCACAGGAAGAAGGAATGATGAGTTCTATTTCTTTGGGTTGAATCCAGGACATCTACTGGGCTGAGTTCTGTTTGTATCTTCTAAAGACCAGGATTCCACACCCCTGTGGAACAGGCAGGCAAATGATTCTGGCTATAAGTATTTGGGTTGAAAATTAAGATACACTGTCTTATTTCCGAGGCCAACAACATTGCATCAACATTGCATCCAGTCTTTCATTGAACTCAGAAATATACTGAAATATAATAAAAATATCTACAGTTCCAATTCTGTGGTTCCCTAGCTGTGGCCCATGAGGTTAAGGGTAGATCATTTGACCTTTCTGTGACTTGTTCTATCATCCATAAATTGGTTATACTCAACTTTCAAATATCTTTCATTTCTTTTGAGAATCAGAACTAATATATCTGTGAATATCTGGCATATAACTGGCACTCAATATGTGATGAATTATTGTCATTGTGATTATTATTTCAAAATACCCTCACAAGATAATGTCCTTTCTTTAGAAATTAGAAATGGTCAAGGCAATGTAATGAATTTTATATTTGAGCAATTTATAAGCAAGTGAGAATTCTATCATAATATGTTGAATGGTAACCAATGCTTGGACAAAGAATCTTCTCTTTCAGAAAAGCATTCTATCCTCTGGGACAATGATCTGCCTCACTGAGGTAGGGAAGCTCCCTCTGGCATTGAACTGCTGTGCATGTGTTCTGTTAATAATTAGCATAAATTTTTGAGAAGTAGGGACAGGATCTATAAGGGAGAATAAGCCTTCTTCATAGCATCAGAAGTCGAAGTTAATTGCAGTTTGTTTAGTGGGGAGGCTTGCATGGACAGGGAAAGGCTGTGAAGGAGTTGGGCGTGGGTGGGGGAATGAGGAGCTGGGGGACAGAGGCCTGAGCCTCATGGTTTCAGTTCTGAGGCTTTCACCCCCTCCTTTGGTGACTGCCCTTGGCACAGTGGGAGAGGAAAAGGGCAGGTGGTCTCCCATACATCCCATCCCTTCCCAGCACCAGCATAGGCTACAGGGCAAAGAACCCAGGCTAGAGACTCCCTTTCTAGCTGTGTGATCTGAGTAAGTTGGCCTTGTTTTTTTAAACTTCTTTGTGTATTTGTTTCTTTACCCAAAACAATGTTATTAATATTTACCATACTGGGCTGTGAGGGGGAGAGATTGTTTAGAAAGTCTCTGGCACCCAACAGGGGCACACAAATAAGACATTATTATTTATTTGAGATGAGCTACAAGGCTCAAGTTCATGTGTGTATGGGAAGGGGACTGGGTGTGACCTTACTGGTGACTCTGACATCACACCATATATGGCCAAGCATGATATTCTATTGAAGAAGGTCAACAAAACCAAGTCTAGGTCAACTTGAATTTGGTCCAGGTCAACTTTGGTGATGAAATGAGGTCATGAAATCGATAGGTTCAGATTAGTCAAAAAATTTTTTGCATTTGTCCAACATTGACTTCATTAAATGATAAAAAAAAAAATATCTAGCAAATAAAGACCCTCAGTTCAAAGCTGAATGAAAATAATGGTGGCTTATGAATCCAGATCATGTGAATTACCCCCAGTTCCCTGAATTATCAGAATCAACTGTGAAACTCAGAATCCTCTAAATGAGTAAATAGCTGCCTAACCCTCACCTTGCTTGCAAATTTGGCTATAACAGCTGAAGGGCACACCTCCTTGCAGGCTAGATCAGTGATCCATCTGGCCTTCTGCTTTCAGGGAGGTAAACTGGTGACTTTTACAAATGTGAAAACTGACCTAGAGTAAGTGGTTCAGTAATGGGACCACAGCTGTGGGGTTGTCAGTTACGGATGGCTCTGGAAATGAAGACTCCCTTCCCAATGCAGTCATGCTCCATTTCAACACTGCCTCCATGTTGGAGTCTGCAGGTCTTCATCCTAGAACCTCTTCTTATCTCCACTGACCCACTGGACAGTCTCACCAGGGCTCAGGGCTGACAACTTCCAAATGGTCATCTCCAGCCCAGTCCACTCCTCTGAACTCCAAATGTGCATAGCTGCCTGTTGCACATCTCCACTTGGCTATCTCAGAGGCATTTTAGACACGAAGCTGAATGGTCCCTTCCCTCAGCCCAGACATGCTCCAGTCACGAGTGATCCTGTTCTCAGTCATCCTAGTGACTCAGGCCCAAACACTCCCAATTGAAAATCCAACCTGTTGGAAATCCTGTTGGCTTTGGCTTTGTCCCCCATTTTTGTCTTAGATTATTATAATCTAGCAGGTCTATTTTCAGTGGAAAAGCTTGAATGATCCTTTTAAAATGTAAGTCAGATTCTGTTTCCCTTCTGCTCCAAACCTGCTATGGATCCCAATCTCATCTGTGGAAATGCTCAGGTTCTTACAGCCCAACATGAGCACCTGCTCGGATTACCTCTCCCCTAACTATTGTTTTCCTGTTGCTCATATGACTCCAGTCATGCTGGTCTCCTTCCTGCTCCTTGAACCAGCATTCATTATCTGGCTGCAGGGCCTTTATATAGGCTCTCTATCTCCCACATGCCTGCTATACAACACCCTTTCTTCCTTCGGGTCTTTACTTAGAACTTACCTTCTCCAAAAGCTTCGCTTTTACCATTCTATTTATTTTTGCAACTACTCCTCCCCCAAACCTGACCATTCTGATCCCATTTACCCTGATCTATTTCCCCCACTTTACAATCCTCTTTTTCTAACATACTGTATGATACCCTTATTCACTATGTTCATTATTCATTTTCTGTACACTTGAATTAGAAAGTAAGCTTCTTGAGGGCAGGAATCCTTGTTTTATCTCTAGTATATCCTAGAACATTACTTGCCAAATAGCAGGCACTCAAAAAAAAAAAAAATACTTGCCAAACAAATATAAATGAATAAATGGTGTTTGCACAAATACTGTATTGGGTCAGCATATAAGAAATACTGTATTTTCCTGGGATGTTGCAAGTGTTACAGTTCACCATGGTGGGAGGAAAGCCCTGCTTCCCCCACAGATAGGCCAGGGGTTAATACCACAGGGCACCATTTCCCTTTTCTTGGCAGAACATGCCCTGTTGTAGTCCCCAGCAACAGCTACAAGAGAACAGTCAAAGAAGATAATGTACAAACTTCTATTTCTATTAATTTCTAGCTCTCGTTTCTTCATTTCCACTTAGATATTTTAAACATTCATACATACGTCAGTACATACATGCATATGATTTATAAATAAAAGATCTTGTATTGGAGGTACATGATCAAAAACTTTGAAAAACACTAATTTATAAAATCACAAAATCTTGAGAAAGTTCAGGGGACACTGGTGGGTTTGTAGCCCATCAAACACATGTAGCAAGTTGGTGACTAGGAGAATGGAACTGGTCCTGCCCATCCACGACAGCCCAGTGAGTGGTCCAGACAGCAGGGTAGGGTGTTGGAAGGTTCTCTCCTGAGTTGGTGCAGAAAGCGCCTGGGCACTGGAGATCTTTGCTGGGGCAGAGCTGGGGAGTGCTCTCAGGGAGCCTCTGGCCTCTGTCACCAGATTCCTCCCCCCATCAGGACTCCCTCCAGCCTGTATCTCCTCAGCTGGCTACCACCCATACAACAGTGGCTGGCCCTGGATCTTGCAAGCCTGCAGGCAGGGCTGGCTTACCTTCTCATAGTACCGGATCTCATAGTCCAGGATGATGCCGTTGGGTTGCTCCGGCTGTGGCCATGACAATGTGATGCTCCTCATGGTGGCACTGACCTGGTGCATGATGGGAACAGTGGAAGGGGCTGCAGAGAGAGGAAGAGATAAGGCAGATGAAGAGACACTTGATGATATGAGAAAGGTTGTCTTTCAGAGATAAATAGGCAGAGAAATGCTATTGGGTTGGAACGCCACCTTTTCTTTCTCATCAGCTCAGATGGAGCTACAGAACTTCCTGTAGGTTTTGCAGAATGAATGGAGTTTGGGCACCAAAGGAGAGAAAAGGTGACAATTTAGGACAGGAAGACATGTATGAGGGCAGGGACTGGAGTGAACAAGAAGAAGAAAGGTTTGACCAAAACAAGAGATGGCTGGAAAAACCACAGGAGAACAGTATGAACTGACAAAGCCAGAGTCAGGCATGAAGGGCGTGACCAGCAGGACAAATCTATGCTTCAGGTAGTGGATCACGAAGAGAGATGGACTGCTTTTGAGCAAATGGTGTTGAAGGAACCTCAGTCTTGCAATAATGGGGTGAGCCATCACAGAGAAGAGAATGTGGAGGCAAAGCCTGTCAGTGAAAGAGTCAAGCTGGTCAGTGCTGAATTGCTGTGCAGTGGAAAAGAGCATTCTAGCAAACATTTTCTGAGACTGCATGGAAGATTTTGCTGTGTTTCAAAAGGAAGAGAGGCGGCATCTCTCCAAAAAATATGCATACAGGCCAGCAACAGAGTTCTTTTCGACTTCTGTCAGAGTTTTCCAAATGAGGACATTTGCTATTGAGCACTCACAAATATAAATGAAGAAATGATACACAAACCAAACATTTGGAAACAGAATAATAATTTCAAAATCTGTGAAGTGCTTCCGAAATCTCTGTTTAAAAAGAATATTATTTATTTCCCAATTCAACATTTTTCACACAGTGTAAGTAAAATGAAAACAGTCTGGAAATAATAAATGGGGGCTGTCTGTCTAGGGAAGAAGCAGGTAATGGATGAGGCTGCAGTCTGTGCTCTGTTCAGGGGCTGTTCCGTTTAGTCCTGGCACTTCTGCAGTGATGAAGGTCGCTTCTTCACACGAGCTCAACTTTACAAGGCTTTCTCTGGGGACCATGGCTGAGTGACATTTACTGTCCCGGATTTAAGTTAACAGATTCCCCTCCAGGACCTGAAATTACAAAGCAGAGCTGCCGGGTCACAGGGCTCCCTCATTCTCTATTTCTCCATGATCCTAGGACTCTTAGCAGACACCTACTGCATGAGGCACCTGGGTGAGGTGGAGATGCAGGGACGATTCAGGGAAGATATTAGGAAGATGCTCATAGTCTGGGGGAGCCATAAAAAGAGCACAGAGTGAGAGGTGCTGTGATGAGCCCTTAGAATCACAGTGTTCATCTGGGACTTTGCCCACTTCCCATTAGAGACCTTGTGATGTCTATGAAAATGCGCCCCTCAGAGCTCCTACTCCTGGGAGCATAACTGACTAATGGCCCCAGCTGCAGCATTCTGAGATATATCACTGCATCCATGTGGAGCGGTTTCCCACTTGCTGCTCCCACCCAATGACTGAAAGTGGTGGGGATGCGATGGCAGGTCCATTCTTAACTCTTCCGATGGGTGACTTATGCTCAAACATGCCCCATTGGACTTCCCAACACTTCCCTGCAACTCATGTCTGTCTAAAGCTCTTCCCACTCAATTCTTCTTCCTTCCCTCTCTCCTTTAGAGGGATCAGATCTTCACTGTGGTCTGATAGCTCTCCCAGCCTCCTCTGGCCTCCACCCCACTTCCCCAGTAAATCTTTGGTATATCTGGTTTCATCGTGGCATCTGTGAATGGAGGACCTGAATTGATGCAGTTCTGAATCCCCTTATCAATTATCCTCTGCCAGCCCTGCTGCATCCCTGGGGGTAGGAGGCTCACTGACTCCAGGAGTTGCTGCTCCATGCCTGCATATCTCTCACCAATGTGCACGTCTTCCTTATCCTTATCTGAAATATGTCTTGGAACTTCCCACTGGTCTCAGTTCTGCCAACTGAAGTAATACAGAATGTTCCCTCTTTCACAGAATGGCTTGTCAAATAGCTAAAGAAACTAGTTAGGTCTCCCCTGAGTTTTTCCTGCTGAAAAGAATGACCAGATCCTATGGAAATTTCTCCCATGATATGCTGCCACCTGAGGTGGCTGTCTTCCAAATGGGGCTTGTTATCTAAATCTCTTTAGGCATAAGGCCCTGAGGTGAATCCAATTCTCTCACTGCTGTTTGAACAGCAAAGATTAGAGTAAAACTAATATCTACCATGATCTGTGTACTATGCATCTATTCATAGGACCAGAAGCCTTTGCTTCAAAAACACATACCTGTGATTGGATTTTGAAACCACAGTCAATATAACCTTTAGGTTTTCCCATGGTATGCTCCTCATCTTTTGTCTATAGAGTTGGCTTTTTGCTTGGACTACAGGGATTTACATGTGCCTTCATGGTGTCGAATTTGGCCTATTTGTCAATTAAGTGGAAATAATTTTTGATCCTGACTCAACTATCACATGCATCTTCACTTCCTCCCAACTTAGGATCATGGCCCAGATCCACGTAATTAACTATTTAAACAAGTATTTACTGGGCATCTGTCATATGCCAGTAATCATTCTAGGTTCTAGAGAGTACAGATTAACATTTTCTGTCTTCACAGAGCTTATTTTCTAGTGGCGGGATTCTGAGACTTAGACATAGTAAATATATAAATTATAAGGTATGTTAAAAATGTCAAGTACAGTGGGAAAAAAATGGATCAGAGGAGAAGGGATACAGAATGCTATAATGTAGGAGGCCAGCTGGGGAGAGGCTGCAATTCTGAATCAGGTGGTCAGCCAGGCCCTGCCTGAGGAGCAGGTGTAGGAGCAAGGGATGAAGGAGGGAAGAGAGGGAGGCAGGTGGATACTTGGGAGGAGAGCCCATGAGATGGAAATGTCAGGGCAAAGCTTCTTATCTGGGAGCAGCCAGGCAACAGTAAAGAGCCGGTGGGACTGGTGCAAAGACGAGGACACAGATGGTAGGGCCGCAGGGACACTAAAAGAGGACCGTAGCTTCCACTGAGAGAGACGGGGACTCATGAGAAGGTCTTCGAACAGGAGAGTGACATCATGTGAGTTTCATGTATCACCCTCTGTTGTGTTACAAATGGAGTGCAGAAGCTGTGGGAAAGCTGAAAGAACTATCCTAACACAATTGCAATAGGCCAGCTAGAAGACCATGGTGACTTGGACCAGGCTCAGAGTGGTGGAGGCAGTGAGAATGGGGATGGTCAGATTCTGAATATACTTAGACTATCTCAATGGATGTGGGATGTGGAAGAAATAGAAGAGTCATCATGACTCCAGGGTTTCTGGTTTGAGCAGCTGGGAAGTTTCTGGGTAGGGGCATAAGTGAGATCAGGGAAGATACTGGTACAGGCAGTCTGGAAGGAAAGACCAGGTGCTTTACTTGGGACCTGCTTGCTTTGAGACATCTAGGATGTACCAGACTAGTAGATAGCTGAGATGCACGTAGAAGAGGTCCAGACTGAAGATATAAATTTGAAGTCACCAGTGTATCATATTAAAAGCACCAGAAATGACCAAGAGCAGGAGCAGAATAGGTTATACAGTCTAAGATTCAGGAGATGAGGGAAAGCTGCCAAGGGGCCTGAAAAGAAAGACCAGGGCTCTGGAAGGAGAACCAGAGAATGTGATCGCCTAGAGACCAAGCAGCAGTGTTTCCAGGAGGACAGGATGTGTGAGGTGCTGCTGCTGAGTCACTAAAGTAAAACTAGGCACCAGGTATGGATTGGTACAGGCTGGATTGTTAATGGTGGGGGGCAGGGTGGGAGTGGGGTTGACTTTGCTTCTCCGACACCTGTGTTCACTGTGTGCGGAACATCCAAGAGAGGATGAAGCTGCTTCAGGGAGAGTGAGACTGTGTTCTGGAGTTTGTAGAGTTGGTCTGGGATCCTGCTGTGTCCACCAGGATGGGTGGGAATGGCCTCTTTGAATCCTCTCCCCAGCATCCCAACCCCTGTCCCCACCTATCACACTGAAGGGGCTGCCCTTTCAGTCCTCTGTGGAAACAGGCTCCTTTGACATGATGTTACTCATGTCAGGGCCACATAGATTTTCAGGATCCTTCTGCCTAAAAAGCTGAAGCATTATGTATTAAAAATTGTAAAGATTAATCCCAACGACCTGAGGATTTTGATGGGCTTGTTTCTTTCCTTTGCCTCTAATCCCTGGAAAGCCATCATTCAAAACTCAGCATATTTGCCACCCATGGCGCCAGGCCCCTGCTCTAACCACGCAGGACAGAAGGACAAGTAAAGTCACAGTCCTGCTTAGAGGTCCCGGTTGGGGTCAAATGGCAGAGACTTCATAGGGCGGGTTGATCCAGACTCAAAGGAGTCAAATCCATGGACAGGAATGCCCCTGTTACACAGGTGGCAAGGACCTCCTGGTAGCCCCTCAGCAGCACAAAGACCCAGGAGAAACTGCCAGCGGGTGACGGCCACCGCGGCCAGCATTTCTCAGATTTATGGTGATGACGCTGTGGTCACAGACCCCAAGGCGGGCTGTTTATCCTCATACAGGTCATTCTAAATGTCTTACCTTTTAATTGAGATGGGATTTTGCACAGGGGAGAAAGTGGGAAAGTATTACTGCACCTCCCTGAAGATCAGGGGCAGCGTACATTTGGTACCCTGCCATCAGTCATCACCTATGGTGACAACTTCTTTTTCCTTCAAGTGCAAATGCCACCTCTAAATCTAATGTTTTATATGCAAGAAAATCTTCAGACCAAACAAAACTAAAAAGTGCTCAGGTATTCATTCAAATACCAACTGCTTTTAGTAAAAGCAGAGGTAAGATAGGAGGGAAAATTAATTCAAAGCAGCAGCCCCTGGAACCCCAAATATAATGATTTGAACAGTACACCCTGGCCAGCTGTCTTTTCTCATAAACCTGCATCCTCAGATGAAGGGATAGTTTCACTGAATCCTTGAAAGAATTTCTTCTTCACAAGCACACAGATCACTTTTGACTAAACTAAACATTCTACAGAGAGAAAGAAATGAAAATTATTAAAATTTAGCAAGTAAGCAAATACAGACCTTTCTTTAGAAAAAGAAAGGGCAAAGAATCAATTTAGGGACTATTTGGAAAGAAGGTACTGATCAAGAAAGATGTGTTTGCAGACACAGAAACCAGATTGGTGGTTGGCAAGGGGGAAGGTGCTGGGCAGGGATAGACCGGGAGTTTGGGATTAGTAGCTGTGAATGATTATATACAGGCTGGATAAACAACAAGGTCCTACTGTATAACACAAGGAATTATATTCAGTATTTTGTGATAAATCATTATAAAAAAGGATATATATATATATATATATATATATGCATGAAAGTGAATGTTGCTCAGTCGTGTCCAACTCTTTGCAACCCCATGGACTATACAGCCTATGTAATTCTCTAGGCCAGAATACTGGAGTGGATAGGCTTTCTCTTTTCCAGGGCATCTTCCAAACCCATGAATTAAACCCAGGTCTTCCGCATTGCAGGCAGGTTCTTTACTAGTTGAGCCACAAGGGAAGCCCAAGAATACTAGAGTGGGTAGCCTATCCCTTCTCCAGTGGATCTTCCTGACCCAGGAATTGAACCGGGGTCTCCTGCATTGCAGGCAGATTCTTTACCAACTGAGCTATCAGGGAAGCCATACTGAGTCACTTTGCGGTACAGCAGAAATTCACACAACACCGTAGATCAACTATACTTCAATACAATTAAAATTACAAAAAAGAAAGATATGTTTGGCCTAAAGAGACAGTGATCAAAAAATCCAAACATACTCAAAATTGCCCTGAACTTCTCCTCAGTAAAGTAAAGAGGCCAACCCAACAGGAAGCCAGGATCCAAAGAGGAGAGTGGGGAAGCAATGCCAAGTGTTCCATCAGGCACTGAGGAAAATCTGTGTGAGGGGCCAAACAGAATCAGAACCAGGAGTGTCTGAATGCCTGTCTAGAGCCAATAATAAAAGGCCCTTTAACTGTGTCAGAAGCAGAAAGAGACTTGAACATCATTGGTCCAGGGGCTCAGGGATGGAGAAAATGCAAAGGCAGGTGGGCTGAGCCCTTTGTCTCTGTTGTTGTGAAGGAAGACCTTGGGGAGCCCTTCCTCCCAAACTGCTTTTGAAGCAGACAGATCTAAGCTGGTATATCACATTCAGCAGCGAGAGTGCACAGAATGTTCCTGCCTGAACTGACAAATTAGATGTGGATAAATTGCAGAGATGGGATGGTCCCAGTTGGAAGTTATGAAAGAACTTGCAGGTGACCTGGGGCAAGTGTCAGCCCAAACTCGTCATAGGTCACTGCCAGAGGCATCGTGGATGGGCCCAGGCAGACCACCTACCAGCCCTCCATTTGTAAAGAAGGGCTCCAACGGAGATTGGAGGGCCTGCACCCCTCTGAGACTCTGGCTGGGTCTTGGGAGGGTGGCGTGATTCTGTCTGGAATTTAATAACCCCAAATCTGGACCATGGAGTCTTACTGTGGAGCCTGATTTCCTATCTTGGGTTCTCCTGGACCAAACATTTTATGTTTAAAATATTCTTTGCTTGACCTTTTAATCAAGTTAGAGACTCCAGTCATGTTCAAAGTTTTCTCAGAGAAAATAAGGCAAGTTTTCTCCCAATGATTAAGCATCTCAGATTCCAAATGTGAGAATAGATTGATAATTTTTTTCCCCTAGGACAATTACTAAGTTCTAAAGCATTATCTTTCCTTATTAAAAATTACTTCCTAATGTCTTCATTGACTTTTATGTCCAAAGAATTCTTTCAACAGTTATCACCATAATCCATTTGGGGATATAATAAATGATGTTAAAATATTTTATTTAAGATAACCAAAGTATTTATCAGTAGTTTTGAAGAAAAATAATAGCAAAACACACATGCATTTAAAATTAAGCTGATCTATTATATCAACCCTGAATGTTCATTCGAAGGACTGATGCTGAAACTGAAGCTCTACTACTTTGGCCACAAGATGCAAAGAGCCACCTCATTGGAAAGGACCCTGTTGCTGGGAAAGATAGAGGGCAGGAGGAGAAGGGTGACAGAGGATGAGATGGTTGGATGGCATCATCAACTCAATGGGCATGGGTTTGAGCAAACTCTAGGACAGTGAAGGACAGGGAAGGCTGGCATGTTGCTGTCCATGGGGTCGCAGAGTCAGACATGACTTAGCAACTGAACAACAATAATAATTGGAGTGAGATATTTGAAGAGGTTATGAAAATATGGAACTTGAATTTTCAGAGTTCAGCAAATCTCATCTAAAGGGGGAAACAGCGTTTCTCCTGCAGGTAGAAAATGCCAGGGGAAGCCTTGCTGTGAGGCCCAAGAGGGTCACTGCTGAGTCCCCTCTGCTTGGCCTCAGGTAACAAGCTTAGCAAATGTCCTGGAAGATACATGGCCTTCAGTTAGGGGTTATCCTATCTGAACTCCTCAAAGAGGCCCATGGATAGGAGAGTCCATTGCCTCTGTCACAATAACTCATGCTGGACTGGCTGGTGAGCTTTCCTCAGTCCTTCCATGAAGAAATGTTTGCAAGGTGGGTGGCGATCCTCAGAGTGACCCCTCAGAGTGATACAGCTGCCCCAGCCTGAACAGTGTCCATCTGAGGTTTATCACCACTTCTACCATCCTGGGCATTGCTGTTTCTAGGACAAATATCCATCATTTGATGAACATTTGGGTTGTTTCCACATTTTGACTATTGTGAATAATGTTGCTAAGAACAGTCATTGTAAATTTCTGTGTGGACCTATATTTGCATTTCTCTTGAATACACACCAAGGAGTGGAACTGCTGGATCACATGGTAATGCTAACCCCTTACTCTTTCTAGAGTGGCATTTCCCAGCTAAATCATCCCTAGACTAATCACCTGCAATATACACCATAGACCCCAGCTGTGACGAAGACAAGGAGGGTGGTGAGGAATGGTAAGGAGCCAAAGTCCCAGCCCAGAGCAGTAGGAGTTAGCAAAAATGCAGACGGGCCATGCTTGGGGCCCTAGAGATGCTACAGAGAGAGGGGGGCTCCTATTCTGGCTTTGCCATCTGCTTACTGTGTGGTGATGGGTTAAGGTTACTTAACTTCTTTGGACCTTAAATTCTTCAACTATAAAATAGGAATATTAACCCTGATGTTATGAGGTTTTCAAATGTTCCGAGGATGTGCCCTGTGTGGTCCATTGCTTCTTCCAACTTGATCCAGTCTGCCAACACAGGGTACTTGGCAACCAGCCCAAAGTCTCCTTCTGGGTCCACCACTGTTCACAGATGCAAATCAATCCCTGGGCATAGGTCCTCAAGGTAAATGTGAAAAGCACAACTCCGTGACAGGCCTTGGGTATTTGTATGATAAATATCTTTGAGGGGATAAATAAACATGTCAACCCAGTCAGAGTGGAGCGATGAATAAGAATGGGCTTAGAGAACAGGAAGGCTAACAGCAGGGTTCCCCAGAGGTTGGTGTGACAAATGCTCCAGAAGAAAGATGGTTTCCTGTAACATCTCAGGATGACCTGCAGTTTTGCTGGGAAGTAATCTAGGAAATAAATGATGGGGTGCCTTGTCCTTGAGGACAAGGAGAGCTTGTGACTGTGGGGAGGGGATGAGGCAGGACCCAACCATCCGGTGGTGTGAGTCAGGCCCAGAAGTCATGGACGGTCCCTTGGCTCTGTGCCCACATTTCTTCTGGTCTGGTCGCCCACATTGACTGACACGTTAACATCCTGTCCCTGATCCTTGTCTCCCTCTGGGCCTCTTCATATTATAGTACAGGCAGATTAACCATCCCAAAGCTCATTTTACCTACTTCCTCTGATGCTCCAAAACATTCATCAGATCCCCATTGGAAAGAGATCTCTAACATTTCACAATGTGGCAGCCTCTGGCCAGTCCAGGCTGCATCCCACTCTTCCATCCAAGGAACCCGCCGCTCTCATCTCACTGCTCTACTCACTGATCCCAGCAGCACTCAGCTTTGGGGATCTCTGCTTGCAGAACCACCCCCTCTGCCCACCTCTCTTCATAACCCCACCAAGGCCCAGATCATGCCACTCACTGCCTTGGCTTAGCTGTGTCAGACCACGCCCACCAGAGTGTCTCTTCCTTCCTCCCAACTCAAAGTCCTTATTTTTAATAATGCTCATTGGGCTGTAATTACCACCTTGGGACACAGTGCACTGGGACCTAACTTTCCAGGTGATCAGCTCTGCTTTCCATCACTGGCGTAAATTCTTTAGGGCAGAGGTCTTGTTTTTGCCCTCCTCCCACTGTGTTAGCACGGAACAGATGCTCAGTAAAAGTTTGCCTTCACTGGAATGATCAGGGGCTCTTCTCCAAAGGCACTACAAGTAAAAGGGGTCAAAATCACAAGTTTAAAGGCCAAACTGGGACAATAACCTTTAAAGGAGAAAGATGTGGGGTGGGGAGGCAGAATTGTGATTCTGCAGCCTGTACCTGGGAAGGAATATGGAGTGGGGCTGAGTATAGAGGTCCCAGGGGAGTGGGGACAGGAGTGCTTCTAGACCACAGAGGCAGAAACTGGGGAGGCTGGGGCCATTCCCATCTCACTGGAATGTTTCAGCTGAAATGTTACCCTAACATGCATGGTTTTCTAACTTATTTTCTTTTTAAACCGTGGAATTCTTTCTCCCAAGAAAAGATTCCCTGAAGCATAAAGTGTGAAACAGAACCACGCAGTGCTGCTCTGGGCGATTCAAAAACAGGGGTCCCAGAACCTTGAGGCCAGTCCATTTTCTATGTCCTTAGCTCAGACTCTAAAGTGTTTGTGGAGGGAACCAAAACTGCTGGCAGCCTCCATCAGTCCCCTTGAGACCTCAGATTAACTTTTGTGAGTTCCTCAAAGGCATTAGCGATGAGGTTGGACCTGAGGAGTTGGGGGTGGTGGGTTATCTTTTTCTTTACATGAAACACACCCTTAGAAAAAAACCCAAATCTATAAATGTCAGCTAAAGACCCAATAGTACTGATGACAAAGAAGAATAATTTTCACGCAGAAGAATTGTGCAAGTGATGAACTGTGTGTAGAGGAATCGTGTTTCTTCTGACATCCCTATTCTAGGAGAGAATTTTGTTGAGAAGGTAATGCTTAGATAACAGGTTCCTCTTCTGTTGATGAAAACTCATTTCATTGCACAAATATGCTTGAATTTTACATTAGGAAGCCTGACTCATTAAATATTTTTGGTGCAGTAACATTTCTGGTCAAACTAGATTAAACAAATAAGCAATTAGTTTGGAGACTGGGTATGAATACAAAAGCAGAATTCATTATTTTTCTAATTGTTTTTCCCTAATGTGGACATTGGCGTCTTTGCTTTCACTCTGGGCTCTGCCTTGAGATGACCCAGACAATCCGTTCCAATCTCCCTCTGTACCTTGAGTCCCCTGGGGATAGAGGACTGCTCTGGGTGGGTGGCATCACTTCTATGCTGTTGTAGAGTATTACCTGAGTCTCATCAAGGGCTCAACCAAGTGTGAGTGGGGGAGAAAGTGATGGCTTGCAGCCTGGGTGTCTGAGTCAGCCCCACACCCACAGGGAGGCACCTCCTTCACCGGTCCCTCCACTGAGGGTTTGGTTCTAAGCCAAGGGAGCATGTGACAGAGGGGTCTGGGGCCTGGGGCCTGCTCTAGGGGTGTGGGTTTACAGCAGAGGCCTTCGTTTCTAATAATTACCTCTGAGGTAATTATCTGAAATTACCAGATAATTCTCTGGTTCTCTCCTGGAATCATCTACCTGCTAGTTCTCAAATGTCTTCCCAGATCAGCATCACCTGAGCACTGGGAAGGAACGTGGCCATCTTGAGCCCCACCCCAGACCTACCGAATCAGAAACCCTGCAGGTGGAGCCCAACAACCTGTGTTTTAACAAGCCCTCCAGGGGATTCTGGTGCAAGCTCAACTTTGAAAACTGTTTATCTAGAAATCAGAATGTTACATCTTAAAAGGACATCTGGGGTTATTCAGTTTTCTGTCAGTTCTTACAATTTATGGATTATAGCACAGAGGGAAAGAGAGAAAGCTGACTTCCTTGTCCCTAGCAAGCTAGAGCAGAGTCTGAAACAGCATGGTTCCTACCCCTGAGATGGCCTCTCTCTCCCCTCCCCATATACTCAAGCTCCTAGCATCTTCAGAACCCCTGGAGGATGCACAGCATGGGGAGGGTCACATAATCCATGGTTGCAGAGATCAGGGGTTCCACAGAGGTGAACGTGCGCAGCTCCCTATGCTAGGAGGGTAAGACATCCCAGTGAGTGTGTCCTGGGGCCTCTCTGCCTGCTGGGTCACCCCTCCTGGCAATTTCTCTCTCCTGGGGCAACCAGAAGGTGTGCCGGTAAAAGGAAGCGACCCTGAATGCTGTGCCCCATGGCAGCAGGAGGCTGTGAAGGGAAGTGTGAGTGATGGGGGTCCTTGTCAGGTGATGTCCATCCTAGGCAGGGGCCCCAGGGTGGCCTGTAGGGCGGCTGGGGTAGGCCGCTCAGCTCCACCTCCCACAGGCCTGTCAGCCTTTGTCCTGTGGGACCAGAGCGATGGTAGCCCTGGTTTGCTGAATGCTTGATCACAGGAGGCACCAAAGGGGCCACAGGGGAGAGCAGATGACACCCCATGTATCCCCTTACTCCCTGATTCTCACCCACACACCTGCAGCAGGGCACCTACTGACCACCCAAAGCCTATCATCACCACACTGACATCAGAGAGGGGAGCCATGCCTGCAGCTGCTGTGACTCTCCTCCCTGGGCTTGGAGGTCAAAGTCTTCTGGCCTCAGGGCCAAGAGGTTCCCTGCAGGCAGGATTCCATGGGCACTGCCCAGCGGTGAGCTGTCCCTATACTCCATCCCCACCATGTTCGGGGCCTCCATCCCCACCATGTTCGGGGCCTCCATCCCCTTGACCTTGACTTCCTCCTTTACCACCCTGCACACCTCTGCCCCAGGCCCTCCAAAATGACTGTTCAAGAACCAGAAAACTCCCCATGGCCTCCACCAGGCTCTTTCCAGAACATTCCCTCCATGTCTTCCTTAGGGAACAGTAGCTCCCCTGCAGACCCCTCCATCCTGTGGCTTTCCCCAGCATGGTGGTTATGACTTCATGCCCAGCACACCTCAGGGTCAGGAGGTGGGCCGTGTCCTCCTTGTTCCCCATCCACCTGCACCCTCTGCACAAATGCCCTTGGGCTGAACCGCTGCTCCCCGAGTGCTGCTCCCACATCACACCCTGACTCACTGAAGCCTTGGGCTTCCCTATCGGTCATCTTCTCAGTCTGTGCCTTGCCCTCCTGTAGGTAACTCCAAGGTCCACTGAATAGCACACAGTCACTCCCCAACACCCACAACTCATCCAAATCTGCCCCTTCCTGACATTCACTTGGACCTGGCCCAGCCTGAAGTTGCTCCAATTTCAAAGCCACACATCAAGTACACTTTTAGAATGCAAGCATCCTGCCCACCTGGGGCAACCTCTGATAACTCCCCCCGCACCCCCAGCCCCACCCCACCCCCGCACAGCCTTAACTGGTTCTGCATAGCCCTATCCTGCTTCATCCAGCTTGGGTTCCATTTTGCAATAGCGTAATTGACAATACTCCCCTAAGCAGCAGGCGTGAGTTGCCTTCATCTTTCCATAGCATACAACCGGTAAAACTCAGCCTGAGAGAGACCCACCATCCTCTTCCTATAGGGCCTGCTCAGAGCAGCCAGGTACTGCTGAGAAAGCCACACAACAGGGCAAATGGGCAGCTTTGTAAATGGAAGATCACAAACTTCAAATGGGCCTTCAAAATACTTTCTAGAAATGCTGAATTTCTCTGGTCAATTCCATCTCCCCTTCTCTGTAGTGTACTGCCTAACATTTTCATTCTCTTCAACCCCAAAGCCTCCTCTCTCATTCTCAGCAACCGAGCTTATCTCCCACCTACAGAGAAAATAGAAGACTGAATGTCCAACTGCATAAATAATACCTCTGCTTGGGCACTCAGAGTCTCAGCAAGTGACACACGCACAGAACCCAGCCCACCATCCCTGCGCGCTTCTGGGAGCCCCCTTGCGTCTCCCACATATTTGCAAATCAGCCCTTCATTCTCCTGCTTTGGTTTCTTTGTTTTAAATGCAGGCTGCCTGAGGAACCCATAGAAAAGCTGCTCACTGAGCCAGACTTCCAGGGCCCTCCCTGGGGAGCCGTGGGCTTATAAGAACTCAGTTCCCCTGTGTTCCCCCAGGCGGCACCCATTCAGCCTCCCGCAGCCTGTCTCCCTGCTGAGCTGCAGCACCTCCTCGGAGCCTTGGGGCTACCTATTTGAGCCTTGAACCTCAGTGACCCTTCAAGGCCTCCTTCTTTGCCCTCCTTATCTTCTTCCCCTTTTAGGGCATCCGATGAGCCATCAGACACAAGAAGTCCCTGTCTCCACCCAGCACCCCCAATACCCAGCTCCTCCCAAGCTTCCCTTTCCACACGCAAACCCATTCCTGCAAACAAATGGCAGCACACTGGGTCAGGAGACGCCACCAAACTGTGAACATTATGTCAGGCCCAGGAGGACTTCCTGGGACACGGGACACTGCTTAGAGGTACAGGGATTACTGGAGCCGTGACACCTGGTCTTTTCCCTTACGAGCCCTGGTCCGTCAGGAGAAATACAGTCCATGTGCACAAACAACTCGTGCACATCTAAGAACGCATGCGTTGTCCTTATAACTAGAACAGCTCAGATGACAACGCATGCATGGGCTCACAGGGTCATGAATGGGTGCTTGTTCCCCTGAGCTTTTCTGGATACAGAAAGCATTTGTTCTGTCCAAAAAAAAGACAGAAAGGAAGAAACATAAGCACATATTTAAATCTCCAGGGCTCAATGCTACAGCTGATGTTGCCCTGCAGCTCAGCTCTCCGAGGAAACAGCCCCAGGCCTGGGATGCTGGCAAAAAGTGCCCTTTGCACAAGAAAAAATCTGGGGTCCAGCAATGCCTTTATTTACCCAGAATACTTAATGTGTCTTTTTTCCCCATCTTTCATATCCGCTCAGAGAAGATGTTAATTTTCTGAAATTAAACACTTAGCTTGATTACTGTTTTGTTAATTGCTGCATTCAAAAACCCCTGGTGCTTCTGCCTGTTTAACATGGATAGTGCTGTGAAAATGATAGGCGCGGAGCTGGCGTGCAGGTGGACAGACAGCAGCCCTGGAACGCCACCCTGACATCCCCGCTGGTGCCTGCTGGAGCAGCTGGGGCCCTGACTGTCAGGGAGGGGGCAGTCCAACCGCCCAGCGTGGCTGAGTGTCTCCCACACAGGGCTGTGTTTTGGAAGAACATTGCACCCAGGAAGTCCAGGTCTCAGCAACACTGGGGAGAATGTGGGGTCTCAACTCTAAACACAGTGCCTGCCCAGAGATGCCGGAGGAAGGAAAGACCACAGAGAGCACGCAAGCTACACCATTTGTTGATGTCTGAGATGAATTTAAGAATGACTGAGGCATCCATTCATACATTCATTTGATAATTTATTAATTCATTCAATGAACATTTCTCAAATGCTATTATTTCAGGCACCTAGCTAGACACGGGGGGAATCATAGCCACACAGATGGATATAAGACCCAACTCTCCTGGAGATGACAGTCTGTTCATGGAACTGACATTTGCCAGAGGAGCAAGGAGCAGGCTCATTTGCCTGGGCCACCCCCTTTGCCTGGGCTACAAAGCAGACAGAAATTATCTCCTGATCCAGCTGGAGGTTCCCTCTGTAAAGAGGGTGAAAACAATTTCATTTGGACTTTGAATAGGGGAGGAACTTACTACAGTTCTACTGCCAGCAATCTCCTTTTCACCTAACAAACTCTGTACCTAGAGAGCTTGGCCCAAGAGCTAGTAAAATGAGCAAACAGGTCCCCAGGGCCCATGGGGCCCTCCAGTCATCCTCAGAGCAACGCAGCTGTTCTCAAGCTGTTAGCAGCATCCCTAGGCATTGCTCAGGACTGGAACAGGGAGCATACCTATGGGCCACACCGAGTGGCCCAGCATGTGAAATCTGTCCACAAGAAGTTCCAACTGGTCAGATAATGAATAATATAATATCCCACCCAGTATTGTCTCTGTGTGGGCTTCCCAGATGGTGCTAGTGGTAAAGAATCTACCTACCGATGCTGGAGATGCAAGACATCTGGGTTTGATTCCTGGGTCAGGAAGAGCCCCTGAAGAAGGAAATGGCACCCCACCCCAGTATTCTTGCCTGGAAAATACCATGAACAGAGGAGCCTGGCGGGATACAGTCCCTGGGGCTGCAGAGTCGGACACGATCGAGCAACTGGCAAAAACCTCCTCAGATTGAAAGCTCTCGAGCAGCAGCATGTGATCACATCCTAACTTTCGCCAAGTGTGAGTTGGTACTTCAGCAGGCTGTGGAACCCAGAGCCCAGCTGAGATCCCCCTTGGTGCCCTTCTGGGCCTCTGAGACCAGTTTCAATGAATGCTGGGGACCAGAACATGAGCTCCCCAAGACACAGACTCTTGTCTGTGCTGTTTGTTCCTGTGTTCTTTGTGCCTGGAACCATGTATGACACACAGAAGACCTCAATAAATATTTGTCGAGTCAGTGAATGAGAGCCCCTAGAAGCAGAAGACAAGCAATCGGCAAGTGGAAGGCAGTTGCAAAGACTGTGGTGAGTACATTTCCAAAGTTAACATGCTTAAGCAAACAAATGAATCCCCCTCTGAATGTGGTTGAATCTCACTATGTTCCTTTGAGACCATTGGGGCTCCTGGTAATACCCTACGATCAGTCCCTTACATTTTCCCTCTAGGATCTATAGGGGAGGAAGACACCTGGTTCCCTGCTGACCTGGAAGAATCACTTGCCCACCTGTGGATCACCAGGACATACTACGATCACTACACATCAACCAAACATATGTCATATGCAGGGACTAAAGAAGCGTGGCAAATATTTATCAAGACTTTATGCCTAGTGCTGTGTGGTCCTTCTCTCATGAAGCTGGGGTAGGGTGGGAAGTCTGATTCTCTGCAGAGGTCACCATCTAGTGCAGAACCTAAGGCTGCCAGTAGTGGAAGCCCATGACTTTGGTCAAGGGCAATGCTACATGCTGACCTGCTCAGCTCAAAAGACAAGAAACTCTATTTGCTAATGGCAGGACCTCTCTGAGGCTGCTTGGAAGTTCCTTCTCAATACCAGGGCTTCAGAAACAATAAAAACAACCTTTTTATGATAAGAAAGCAATGAAATGAACTATGAAATTGAATTGAAAACAGTGAAATTTTCATTGACTTTAGGTTTTTAAAAAACTTTTCCTTATTAACCTCAATGAAAGTTCTCCTTAAAGTCATTCCCATCTTTTTGAAGTTCCAACTCAATCTTCTCTCCGCTCTGGAGCAAATTTCACCTGCTAATTTCCAATGAGACCAGCCCTTAAAAACAGACTAGCTTCACCATATGGATCGTAACACTCTAAATTTTCACAGGCAGCAGTGTAATATTGTTTTAATATTTAATTTTGAGATTTACATAATATCTTTCCTCCAAAGAGCTCAATATATTGCAATATCATAAAATTCCTTTTCATATTCAAAGATTATTCTTTATGCATGCAAATACTATATTTAACCAAGGAATAATGCAAATTAGGTGATATGTTCAGAGGAATTGGTGGGCTGGGTAATTCACGTATGGGAAAAGTAGCATCTCTGAGTGTCTTTAATTGTTTGGGAACTTCAAAAATGCCTTAAAATGGACAAACTAGAGGCTTGTGGCGATTGACAGAGTGGTATAGGATTTTTTAAATAAAATTAAGTAACAGCTTGTGTCTGTGTTGCAGGCTTAGGCGATACGTTAGTATTTTACATGCAGTCAGCACAACAGGCCATATATGAACTGTGTGTAAAATAAATGTCAGATAGAAATGCTGCTGATGCGTGCTGCTGCTACTGCTGCTAAGTCGCTTCAGTCGTGCCTGACTCTGTGCGACCCCAGAGACGGCAGCCCACCAGGCTTCCCCGTCCCCGGAATTCTCCAGGCAAGAACACTGGAGTGGGCCGCCACCTCCTTCTCCAGTGCATGAAAGTGAAAAGTGATAGTGAAGTCGCCCAGTCGCGTCCGACTCCAGCGACCCCATGGACTGCAGCCCACCAGGCTCCCCCGTCCATGGGATCCTCCAGGGCTGATGCGTAGTACAAGGGGAAAGTGCTGCTTCTCCAAACACAGTGAGGAGAGACAGTCGGGCTCCTCGGAGCCACAGAAGGAGCCTGTTCTGGGCACACACATCCCATTCTATCCTCACCCTCTCCATTAACCCCTGGGGACACAGATTTCCCTGCTCTCCTTTCTGGTACCTACTCCTTTCGTGAAGAATGGCCACACTGACATCTGTCATTTATCTTATCTAGATGACATCAGTCCCAAACAAAGGGACTCAGGGCTTTGGAAAGAGAAAAACTGGGGGGAAAAGGCCCAGCAAATTGCTGTCTGGCTCAGGGTACAATCTCAGAAATGATGCTCATCTCCCAGTCCATCACACGGTTTGCAAAGTGAGTTTCTATCCCCTGTGTCATTTGCTCGTCACACAGCACTAGGAAGCAGGTGTCATTACTCCCATCTTACTGGGGAGAAAGAAGGGACTGTAGCAATTCAATGGATTTGCGTGAGTCACGTGAGGAGCAGAGAGAGGGACCAAGCCCAGGGCTCCCCGCCCACTGCACAGCCACCACCATGAGCCCAGGAATCAGGGAAGGTGACTGCCCCATGGTGGGATGAGATGGTACATCACAGCACACTCACCATTTAGGCCTGGGTAGATCAGATTGGCTCCTTGAGTCTATGGGCAAGTCACAGCCAAAAAGTCAAATCCAGAATTGGATTTGATTGCCTCTCATGTGTTCTAGGATTTTCTAGTTATTTGTCAACATTTTTAATATGGATTTTCAGTTTCTAGAATCTGGCAGCACTGGGTATGGCACCACTTGCTGGAGCTGAGTAGGGGCTGCTCCTTTCTCCCCGTCAGTTCCCTGTGGTCTCTACTCCTCCCCTCTGTCTGGCCCTGGGTGGCTCCTCTCCATTACCTTCCTGGCCTCATGGGTCTTTGAGTGTGCTCTCTCTGGCTTAGATGCTCCCAAATTTACTGACTTTATTTTACCACACTACAAGTTGATTTTATGGATGTGCTGGTCTGGTTTGTGTCATTTTTCCCAACATTTCCTCCAAGGTCCTCGTCCCCAGTTCTGACACTCTGAGTCTAGTTGGCAGAAAAGATAAGTAAAGTTTGTCATTCACTTTAATTCTGTCTGACAGCTGGATGATCCAGCCATCACTCTGAACCTGGGGCCAGGTGCCAGAGAGTGACTGCAAGAGTTAGTGGTGATAACAACCTCTCTGCAGATCGCTGGGCCACTGCAAGAGAGAGAGCTCCACCTGATCTGGTCTATTTTAAACTCAAGGCAGCTGTATTCAGTGCAAGGCTGCATCCCTAAAGACCTCACGTAAATCTAAGCTTGCATAATTCATGGCCAACCCTGACCAAAGATGATGGACATTTTTTTGACAGCTAAAGTGGCCCAGCTATGTGGCAATAGCTTAGAGGGAGCTTACAACTTACATGGCTCACCATAATGCGATTTTTGATTTGTCCAAGGATAAAATGGCTACAAACCTAAGTATGAAACCCAGAAACATCATTTGCTGGCTGTGAGAGGCTGAGCAAATTTCAAAAGCTCTCTGAACCCAGTTTCTTCATCTGACCCACCTCATTTTTATAAAGAACTTGATAGGGACTTGGCACATTGGAGTTGCTCAAAAATGGTAGTTCTCTGCCACTCTTTATGAGCTGGCTGAGGATCTTACCCTGATCCTTTCCAAGTTATTCAAGATCCTCGAGTAGTCTGACTGTATACCTGACTGGGGTCATCACAGGAGGAGATGGAGGCTCTCTGGATCTCAGGATTCAATAGACCCTTTAGTGTCCCCAGCCATTCTTGTTTCTGATGGAAGAACTATTAATATATCCAATGTGTACCCAGTGGACCAAAATATAACTATAAAATCTCCTTAGATCACAACCTTAGGATCAAGAGAAGTGTATTGGTGACTTTCTCAGATAGAATGATGCCAACCATAACCGTTTTTTGTCAGATACAAAAAAATCAACTAACATGAGCTGTCTGCCTCCATTGGGTAGGGCTTATGAGAGTGATGCAATGCAGCATCAATGCAGCATACTTGGGAAGCCCCAAGGAAGAACAGCGTGACAAACCCTGACTCTGTTGGAGAGTAAGAATGGCTCACCCAGCCACCTGTGGTCCATAGCTCCTAAACAAAGGAGGAACCACCCCACAGGAGTGCACTGTACCCAAAAACAGACAATGATGTTCAGAATACTTGCAGCCAACTCGTCCAAACTCTTCCCTCATGTGACCCAAACATCCATTGTCAGGATCCAACTCACCTTGGGAACGATTTGCACCCCTTAACAGTTGCACACCTAGCTCACCTCTCCATCCAGAGGCAGTGGAAGCCTTTAATGGTTCACTGTCACAGAAAAAATTGTGGAAGGTTGCTCACTGAGGTCCCCTCCCCTCAGCAGGATGGCATTGTCTGGCTCTGGATAACCCCTCTGTGTGTGTAAGCTGTGACATGGGGAGCCCAGAGGCACCATCCACCTTTCAGGGCAGGAAACGGAAGGCAGAGGCAGAATGGATGGCCTACGGACCCTTCTTCTAATCCTAGACTCCTCAAGCCATTTGAAGTCTCTGTCTCCTTATTGGAAAAATTGGGAACAATAACACACAAGCCACAGAGTAATTATGAAGATCAAATGAGTCCATGTATTCCAAAACTATCTACTCAAAAGAGACACAAACATGAATAATAACTATTCCTCACCTACTCCTTAATCAGGACCCACTTAGGGGTCTTCCGTCATTTCAGTTCGGGCTGTTCCAGGAAGGGAACAGATGGTCAACGAACACTTAGCAGTTGACTTAGTGATTGACTCCAGGACTACTCCTGGTCAGATTCTTCACCTGCCAATCTATCTGAAAGTGCAAGTGTTAGTCGCTCAGTTGTGTCTGACTCTTTGCAACCCCATGGACTGTAGCCCACGAGGCTCTTCTGTTCATGGAATTCTCCAGGCAAGAACACTAGCATGGGTAGCCCTTCTCCCAACCTTCTTCCCAACCCAGGGATCAAACCCAGCTTTCCTGTAGATTCTTTACCATCTGAGCCATCACTCATGACCCAAATAGTAGGAGAGATGTGGCCACAGGTACTGACAAGGGGTCACAACACACCCAGAGATGAGGATAGGGAGGATGAACCGGATCTTGCCAGACTGGAAGAGCTCTGGGGTGCCTTGGAAAGGGGACAGAAATGTCATGACTTCTTGGTGATACAGCGGTTCATCTACCTCATCCCTTAACAGATCTGAGTGAGTCACTAGGAATCTTTTGATGGTATTAGTCTCTCTTTCATGTTTTATAAAATCTGGAGCTCCCATTCATGTTCTTAAAGTCCTCTTGCAGAGAGGTACAGGCTCAAGTGTTTATTTTTAAAATTCTTGTCTTTTTAGACAAATTATCTTTTGGTTGAAAATAATTTGCATTCATGTGTGGATTTACCAAAGCAGCATATTGTTTCTTATCCTATGGATAAGAAATTACTGGTTAACCTGATCTTTATTTTATAATAACCATATGCCATGAAGAAGCAGTTGCAGCTTTACCTCATCGATCATAAACTTTCTGACACCCTAATTCCAGGATTCCCAAAGAGAAGTCATTGATTGGATGGTGACAGTGGGACTATGACTACAAAGTCAGGAAAAATTAAGAATAAAGGGCCCATCAGAGGGGGAACAAAGGACATGAGAAATGCTTCTGGAAGGGCCAATGGGTGAGGATAAAGATAAATATTTTGAACACTGGTAATGCAGGGTCCCTTGTTGGAGCCCTGGTCTCTCGGCCCCACAAGCCTGGGAAGGTGCAGATGGCAAGACAAGCAGATGGGCAGGTTCGGGAATAGCAGGGTAAGGAAAGGGAGGGGCAGAAATCAAAGCAAACCAATATAAGTGGCAGGTTTGTTCACACATGCTTAGAGAGAGAAAAGACAGCCAAGCCCAGCGTAACATGACAGCCTGGCAGGATTATTATTCCCAGAAGCTGGGACACTAAAATATTTCAGCCAGTTTTCTGCCTTAAACTCTCCAAGGGAAATACTGCTAACAAAGGCTGCCCATGTTACGTGCTCATCATGATGCAGAAATTACCATTTCCTTCTCTTTGGCTAAGACAGGCTGTCACAACCTTTGTCTCCATGGCACTGGGGCTGTGGTCACCAGCTGGAGGCTTCCACACTTCCACTCTTATTTTCTCACTACACACGTATGCATGTAAACACGTGACCACACGCATACATACAAACACGCACACACGAACACACACATGCTCTCAGCAACAACGCAGCCATCTGGACAGCCATGCTCTCTGATGACACCTTTTTTTCTTCTCCATTCTGACAGCTTAAACCCAAGAATCATCTGCCATCAAAGATGCCTGGTATTAAAAGAGGCAGAACAAGTCTCAGGACTGGGGGGAGGGGGTGATGAGGAGTAGGAAAGGATGGAGAAGGATAGAAGAGGTCAAGAATTGGGAGCTACGTGGAAGGACAGAGAGCCCAGCTCCTGCTATTCCACTAACAAGCTACTCTTTTACAATTTGCTGATTGAGAAAAATCCATAATTCCAAGTAAGATCATGGTCCACTGCTTATGATTCTCATCATTGTCTATAAGAGATGATCTTAACGTCCCCTTTGCAGCCTTGAACCTTCCCCCCAGGGGGGACATTGCTCATTTCTCTCTATTTCCTTTGGTCTTTACTGCATGAGTACAGCATATGATGCTTGGGATACACCACCTTGCAGCTCAGCACTTTGTGTCTACGCCCTGGAAATTTTTCAGTTAATGAGTTTCATGGGAGGAACAATGGTGCCCAAGTGTCATTGTATCCCTCACAGTGTCTAATCCACAGCTTGGCACACAGTAGATGCTGAATAACTGCCTCAATAAAGAGGGAATAAATAAATAAATGAGTGAGAAGGCAATGGCACGCCACTCCAGTACTCTTGCCTGGAAAATCCCATGGACGGAGGAGCCTGGTAGGCTGCAGTCCATGGGGTCGCTAGGAATAGGACACTACTGAGTGACTCCACTTTCACTTTTCACTTTCATGCATTGGAGAAGGAAATGGCAACCCACTCCAGTGTTCTTGCCTGGAGAATCCCAGGGACGGGGGAGCCTGGTGGGCTGCCGTCTATGGGGTCTCACAGAGTCGGACACGACTGAAGTGACTTAGCAGTAGCAGAGTGAGTACATGAACGGACTGATTAAATGGATTTTAAAAAATGGATTGTTGCAAGAGGTGTGAAATGTAATAAAAAGAAAAGGTCAGAAGAGCAAAAGACTTGGAAATAGAGAAGAGAAGAAAATGTGTTCTGAGCTATGCAGTACAGGGATGTACTGGCCATCAGGATCGATCTATTATAAACTGTCTGAAGTCTCTATAACAGTGTAGCATTCATCTGAGCACGCTGTAAAGGAGAGTGCACTCTTGAATTACATGGGTTTAATTGAAAAATAATCTATGAAGGCAATACTGACAAGATTTCCGGGAAGTTGCTTTCATTGGGTTTTCTAAGAAAGCAACACTGGTGTTCTCAAGATCGTACAGTGCTTCTGCCCATTCACCCACCTACCCATCCATCCGTCTGTCCATCCATCCTTCCAAGGATGGTCCTTGAGCCCTAGCTGAATGTGCAGAGCGCTGGGTCCATGCTAGCCTGAGTATACATCTTTGCTTTTGTACCAGGCACAGGAAAAGCCCTCAGAATCCAGCTCACTCTCACAGGTGAAACCCTACCTCTCCATGGTCTCAAATGCCCATCACCTGATACCTTCACTCCTGGGAGGAGGCCTGGGTGCAGACTAACGGGTTGGATGTGGCTGCAGCTTTGCTCCTGCACGGAAGTGGCCCAAGTGTCAGCCCCACAGACAGACAAAAGGGGCATAGACGCCTCCAGACTTACCAGCTTGGTTTGTGGTGATGTTGACAGAGACGTGCTGTGGGGGAAAGGGACTCTTGCTGGAGACCCCATTGACAGCCTGGATGTCAAAGGTATACGGGGTATGGGCCCACAGGCTGCTGATGGAGACGCGGCACTCAGTCAGGCCCAGCTGCCTGGGCACGAACTCCACGTTGTCGTCACAGCGGGAGCAGCTCCGGCGGTCTGCCCGGCACTTCTTACAGATGATGTTGTAGGTCACGTCATCCCGCCCACCCGTCTCCCGAGGAGGGTGCCACTCCAGAATGATGGATGTCTCATTGACGATGGAGATGACATTGCGGGGACCTGATGGGACACCTGCAGGGAGAAAAAGAAAGGCCCAGTGAGGCTGAGTGGAAGCTTGGCCAGCTTCTCTCCATCCCTCTTTGGTGTGATCCCACCCTCCTCACATACACATATCTCCTCTCTTCCCTCAACTCCAGTCAACCATGTCCCAATCCTTTCTGAGAAAAAATGACAGATGGAGATGACAACCTGTTGCCAGCTCCCCTTTTAGTCATCCCAGTGAGGCTTTTCTTCTCTGAATCATGTCTGCCAAGGGAGAGGAGGATGGAGGTCTTGGATACAAGCCCTTTTGTTCTCAGGACTCAGCTGCATCCTCCAGGCAGCTTTAGCATCAGTGACATGTATGTATATTGGACTCTTATTGGATTCCATGTCTCTTCTTAACTTGTGGAGAACTCAAGTGTTGGAGGACAGGACTCAACATATTCAGGCATCTTGCATACAGTTTCACACAACCTGGGATCTGTGTGGTATGTGCATGGCAGTGGGAGTGTTTCTCTGCAGGATGGGCTTCCAGAACACCTGGAGAAATGAATATTCACATTGTACAAGCTGTGGTTCAAGAAGCCATGTTGGGTAGGAGATTCACACAGCCACTATTTCTTACCCCATAATACAAGAAGAGCATAGCGGTTTGTCCCAGACACTCTGCTAGCTACCAGAGCTGGTCTTAAGCTGATACGGCACTCCAAACATTGGTGGTCAGATCTTTTCATGGAAAACAAGAGATCTGAACAGACCGTCTCTCCTACAAACCAGTCAGGCTCACTGGGACTCAAGGAGGGCAGCCTCTTTCCTCCGGACAGCTCCATCCATGGCTGCTGTTCACACACCTGCAAAGGCTGAGATGCCTTGTTGCAAAACTCTAGAAAGCTTGGTCCCTAGTAGGAGAGCAGAATGCTGCTAAATTCATGGCTGCAGTCCTGAGCATTTTGAGATCCAGTTGGAGAATCTCCTGCCCAAGAACAGAATGGACCATAGCCTCTGGTTCCCAGGATGGGTTCTGCTTACCCTCAGTATCCATCTGATGGAAACAGACTCTGCCTGGAAGCCCCTTTTCTGAATGGCAGGCCTGTGGGAGCCACTGCTCTGGATAGTAATGCATTCAGAATTCACGCACGTGACTGTCGCCAGCTGAACGGAGACATGTGTAAAGAGGTTCATGCTGGAGACAAGAATCAAATGCCAACACATAGAATGAAGGAATAACAACAAGGTCGGGGGGCACCAGGGAAGGATTCTGTGTTGAATCAGTCAACAGCAAGCAGAGAGAGCAGAAAGCAAATATTAAATCGGATTCTATTAAAACATGAAAGAAAATCAGTACTGTACTATATAAAGCCCATTAGACCTGAGCTAAAGCATAGTTTTCATGCATGCTTGTGACAGGGCAGGATTCATGAAGCATTTTTACTGAGGTCTTGCAAATAGCATTCAAGAATTCCCCACCCATCTGACCAGGGATAAACATCCATCTCTTTTGAAATCAGTGCACAGCTAGCATTGGGCAGGCATTGGGGATCGCCCTAGGTGGACTTCTATTGGTCATGGCCAGGCTTGTCTCACACCACATTCATCATTAACGCCCATATTGGCCAGTGCCTGTCTTAGACATGTCTGTTTGCTCGGACGGATGAGACTCAGACCACAAGCTCCCTGTGGTGAATGCCATCGCTGTCTGACTCATTGTCACAGCAGATAGCCTAGCCTCAGCCACAGGCCACTGTTTCTCATAGTCAGAAAAATTACATTTACCAAGCACTTATTCCATGCCAGGTGTGGGGTAAATCCTTTAATCATATTATCTTGCTGCATCCTGTGGCATCCTCTGGTTATCACTCAAAAAGCAGCCTTGGGCGGAGGGGCAGAGACAGTACTGTTAGGGAGAGTGACCATTCACCCCTCCCATCCTTTGGAGATGGCCCCCCACACACACCCTGATTCCAGTTACCTCCTCTTGTCCTTGAACTTCAACTTCATCCTCTCCCCTGACTCTACTTTCTCTACCTAAATTTGCATAAGTCATAGCCACTTAAAACCCAAACATGGTCACCTGGCATATCTTTCTCTATGTTGAATGTCCCCTCTTCACTCTCCAGCCAAGCTTCCCCAAAGTGGAGTCACACATCATACAGGCTCTCCTCTCTCCGTGTTCAACCACCTGCAGTCTGGTTTCTCCCCCACTCCTCTTTCATGCCTGCCCCCCCTTTTTTTTGGACAGGTGTAGGGTGGTGTGGGGGGTTCCCTACTTGACAAATCCAGAGAATTTGGTCCTTACTTCCTAACATACTTTGTGGTCACTGGCCAGAACATGGGGACCCAACACACAGTTCGTCAGCGGCATCTCCTTTCCTCAGATCTTTTCCTTCCTCTGTATCTCTATCACCTCACAAAAATGGGTTCCACCAATTTTCCTTCCCTAAAGCAAAGCCTCTAATCAATCCTTCAATCGCTTTCCATATCTCCCATCTATTCTCATCCACCAGGGTGTGCCTTTCAAAATGTACATGGGATCATATCATTCTCTGCTCAAATACCAGTTATTTAAAAGTTTACCCTCCTTTCCATGTCCTTCAAGTCCCCATATGGACTTGCTGCTCTTGATTTCATCTCTGGGTCATACTGTGACCAACAGGAAGTTCCTGCCACGTCCTGTGCACACTGAACTCACTTCACATCCCTAAGCCTCTGCACTGCATTCTCTCCTTTGTCCGGAATTCTTCTCCTTCTATCTACTCGAGGAACTCTTGCTCACCCTTCCAGATCCAGCACATTTCACTAGGAGACTTCCCTGATGCTCACAGTCACACACCTCCCCTCTGGGCTTCTATAAGCTCATTTCTGGCTGTGTAACTCAGAATCGTATGGAGGTGAGAGTTGGACCATGAAGAAGGCTGAATGCCGAAGAATTGATGCTTTTGAACTGTGGTGCTGGAGAAGACTCTTGAGAGTCCCTTGGACAGCAAGGAAATCAAACCAGTGAATCCTAATGGAAATCAAACCTGAATACTCACTGGAAGAACTGATGCTGAAACTGAAGCTCCAATACTTTGGCCACCTGATGTGAACAGCCAGTTCACCCTAAAAGACCCTGATTCTGGGAAAGATTGAAGGCAAAAGGAGAAGAGGGAGGCAGAGGATGAGATGGTTGGATGGCATCACCAATTCAATGGACGTGAACTTGGACAAATTCCAGGAGATGGTGAGGTACAGGGAAGCCTGGCATGCTGCAGTCCATGGGGATGCAAAGAGTCACACACGACTTAACAACTGAACAACAACACAGAATCCACCATCACACTGCGATGGGCTCTTCCTAGGCATCCTCACCACACTATGGCCTCCTGGTGAGCAGGGCCTGGTAGCTGGTTTGTCTCCATGATTCCCATGTCCAGCACTCGGCCTGGGGGAGGCCCCATTCTACCAGTTTTCGACCTCTGCTCAGTGTTCAAGGCTGTAGGTCACATGTGTGCACCCCTCTCCAGCATGAGACAGATGCCCTGCGGTGGGGCTGAGGGAACATGCAGGAGCAGTGAGGACCCTGTTGTGCCCCTGAGTGGTAGAGTGAAGTGAAAGTCGCTTAGTAGTGTCTGACCCATTGCGACCCCATGGACTATACAGTCCTTGAATTCTCTAGGCCAGAATACTGGAGTGGGTAGGCTTTCCCTTCTCCAGGAGATCTTCCTGACTCAGGAGTTGAATCCAGGTCTTCTGCATTGCAGGCAGATTCCTTACAGACTGAGCCACCAGAGAAGCCCAAGTGGTAGAGGTTTTGGTGAAACGCAAGTGGCAGAAGAGAAACTGAACCATCCCTGATCCATCTGTGTCCCTGGAAGCTGAGAAGACCCACCCTGGTCGATACTTTTTCCATGTCTGTTCATTTGCTTCCCGTTCAAGAAGAAAAGCAGTGGGTTTCTGCGAATGATGAATTTTTCATGTTTATTTAAAATAGCCTCCATATGAAGCAAGCACGTCTCATCCATGGCTGCGCTCCAGGGCACATGCATCTGTGGGCCATGAACGGGGGTCTCTGGGAGCCATGGTTATTGAGTCCAGGGCTACACAAATCTGAATCCTTTCCTTCCAAGATCAGGAGCAGACTCTAATGGCCCTCCCTGGAGAGCAGACTCAGACAGCCAGGAGAACCTGAACACTATCTTGTGGTCTCAGAAGCCAGCATGGTGCCTGGGTTCACAGCATACCCTTATGGAGGTGGCCCAGATCTGGGCCACCAACAACTACTAGAACCCCATTCATTATTTATTTGTTTACTCACTCACTCTTTAAATAAATACTCCTGCCTATTGTGGGCACTTGGGAGATAGGATAAAGCAAAGCAGATGAGCTTCTGCTCCCATGGAGTTTACACTGGTGGGGGTGGGGGAGTGACAGAAAAGAATAGAGAAATAAAGAGATAAACGACACAGAGATAAAGGAGATGAAGGAAATAAAGCTGCCCCTAGGCTCAGATTGCCTCCCTGCAATGCTTCATACCTGACCCTTTTCCTATGAGGAACCCTTCCAGGACAAGCAAGCCAAGCCCAGTGTCTGGGCAGCTAAAACAATGATGGTTCCCAAGTCCTGCATTGTGCTGATGACAAGGACGCATTTCTGCAAGTATGTAGCTTGGATCCTCCTGTGTCTGGACAAAGAGTCTGACCACAGCAGAGCTGGCCTCCAGATAAATCTTCCTAAAGGAAATGTCAGGGCCACTTCCTACTCATCTAGGCTGTAGCCCCTTGTTTGGGGTCCTCCCCTGTAGAGAGAATTTGTCTAGCACCAGGTCCCCAGCAACATCCTTAGGAAGGAGGCCAACTGAGACCAGCAAAAAAAAAAAAAACTTTAAAAGGGGGAGTGGAGAGGGAACCAGAGAGAGAAGAAAATTTGCTTTATCCGTCCTCAGAAGCCCTCAGGAAGTGCGCTGGCAGGGCTCAGAGCCAGGGTCTCCTTGTCTAAGCTCTCTGCTCTCTCGTCCGCGTCCTCGTTTTTCTTAATTACATACAGACAGGCTTTTTGAAGCCTCTCTGATCTGTTGCCACGGTTACTACTGATGAAAGCTTCCTGCTAAAAGGGCTAGGAAAACTCAGTCCTTTTAAAGGATGGGAAAACTGCTGAGCTGTGATTCTCTGGGTGGGAGGAACACAGTGGATTCTGGACTGTGGGGATGGGTCTCCAGGGTCTTCCAGAATGGGCCTGAGAGCTTAGCTCTGCCCACATGAAGCACGGATGGCACTGGGAATTCAGAAAGTTAGGCAGAATTTATCCTTCTAGAGCCATAAGCTACCCCAAGTGTTGTCACACTGAGATGGAATCTCCTGCTTCTTAACGTGTTTTGGGCCAGATGAATTTTTTTTAAAGATTTGAGAGACAGAGTGGGTGGGAAAGAGTAGGTGAGTTTATTTGTATAAAGCTGGAAATAAGAGCACTCTTGAGTAATCAGAGATGAAATATGCTTAAGATAAGTAAGCCTCAAAAGCCAGTTTTATCAGGAATCTTAAAAAAGCCAACATCTAGTTTCAGAATTTAGATGTGAATTTCTGGCTGGTCCAAAGTACAGAACAGGCAATGTCCAGCTCACTGTGCATTGCTGTTGCCAGGGTTTGTGTCCTCATTTCCCTCACCATGGAGAGCAGGTGAAGATGACAATCACAGGAAGGTGATGTACTCCTGGGAGCCCCCTTGTGCAGGCTGGAATTGGACTCCTCTGCCTAAGGCCAGAGATGAGGTCCTCCCTTGCTTGTGAATGACCCCTTGAAGAATCTGATGAAAGCAACAAAGCTTTTCCTGATAAAAATGAACATGTATTTGAACATATATGCATGTTTTCAGAGACTCTGAGGGATCTCTGAAACCAACCAACAAACCTCTTAAATGTTTTCAGCAACAAAATTAAAAAAATATATATTCTCTTGTTGGCAAAGCTTAGGAACGTGAACTTCTAAGCATTAATTATCTCATCTGAAAAATGGTAGTTTTGAAGATTTAATGAGATAATAAGTCCAAGGGTTTAGCTGTGTGGCTGGTACACAGAAAAACTCAGTTAATGTCAGCTCCTATTAGTATTAGTATTGTCATTATTGGATGACCTGGAATCCTGACCCTCTCATCAAACTAAGGCTACTCTAGTTCAGTCACTTATTCCTTGAGCAGAGATCCTGATGCCCAGACCTGTGCAGGCAGCCATAAAGATATAGAGGTTATAGCCCATAATGTTGGGGAATCCATATGTTTATTACTGAGACAAGATCCCTTACCTATGGAGTACTGGGAATTGTGGACACATTTAGCTAAGGATCAGAGCAAGTGATCCAGACACAAAGAGTTACAGACAGATGCTTGAGGAATGGTAAGATCAATGCATGACAAATTTTTTGAGATGGTGTCTGGGCATCTTGCCCACAAGATTGGAGCTGTACTTGGGTAGAGGCATCTTGAAACCTATTTGCTCTAATCTATGCCCTCTGGACCACCTAACCCTTATAAGCACCCCCTAGGCAGAGGCCTAGTCTTGGGCATGGGGCTACGTCTCCAGCACGGTTCTACACTTTTTGTCTTTGGGGCTTAAAATCTCTGTGTGCACTTATACATCTGCTTCCTGGCCTCCCAAAAGGCAGTCTGACTTTGGCACAGTATCTGGTCTTGCTTGTTCTCCTTCTTCCTGTGGACAGGGAAATCCCTCTTTTATACTTCTAGAGTAAACTGTGTCCTCTACTCAATATTATTTTAGGAGAAAGGATTGAAATAGGGTCTATGAATGAGCCAGAAAGGACATGGGATACTCAAAGCTCTGAGATGCAGAGGTAGTGTTCTCATGGCTAAGAAGAGTCAAGATTGTGGTTTGGAAAACTAACTGCATATTTTAATGTGAGTTGAGGGTTAAGAAGGGATAGAAAGGGAGATCAGAAAATAACATCATAGACAGGGGTGGCAAAAAAAAAAGTGTGTTGTGAGGGGCCAGGAAGACATGTGAGGAGCAGGACCAGATGGGTTATCAAAAATGATAGTACTCTCAGGACATCTCTACTCATGGCCCACTGTGACATACCTACTTTATGAAATTGTGTCTGAGTGATTAGAAGGCTTCCTAGAGAAGAATAAAGGTCTTTGAGATTTTATGGAGAAACAGGAGTCAAGGAGAAGAAGCAGACATGGAATTGGGGGCTGTGGAGATCTTAAGAGGTCTTCTATCAAAGCAAAATATGCAGGAAACTAAGTTAGGCCGTTGGTTATGCCTTTGTCCTCAGTACAGAAGATAGGGCTGAAAGCAGAATGGGCTGGAGTGTGACATAAGCCAAAAAAGGGGAGTTTGCAACTGTCAGAAAGCTAGTAGAGTTACCAAGTAAACATGAGGTCAGCTTCATGTTCAATTGTGGTTTCTTCTTTGGGTAACTTGTTATTTGAAAACAATGTCAAAACAAAAAGCCCTCTGTATTCTCTCTGGCTGCCATGTGTAGCTTTGACACTCTTCAGCCTAAGTTCAGCTCTCAGTCTTTCTCTCTGCACTTTTCTTTTCCTCCTAAGGCACCAATTCCTCTTCTATCATTCCTTCACTAGGTGTAGATTTCCTGGGGAAGACTGGACAAGAATGACCACTATGCTAGAGGAAAGTGTTGTGATGCAGGGGACCATGCTGGTTCAGCACCTTGGAGAGGGGCATGAGTAGATTTGCTCTCACTCCTTTCACTGGGATTCCCTGGATGGCAGTAGGCAGTTTCTAAAGATCTCTCTCAGGTGCCAATAACACCATAATAATAGGAATCTGTGATAGCAGGGGTTAGAAGGTCTTGTCTTTGGAGGTGGGGTGGGTATATGACTATTTGAGGCCATATCAGGGGACCAAGAGGAAGCTATCAAGAATCTGAAGAAAAGCAGTGGCATCAAGTGGACAGACTGCTGAGGCACACTCCATTCAATAAAGAAACCAAGAGGGGCTTAGGATCTTTGGAAAAAGCAGACCAAGTGTTGGCTATAACTCACGAGTGACAAAGACTAGACAATTGGAACACTGTTTTGCTCAAGGTGAAGATAGTAATATCTCAAGTCCTAAAGTGGCTTTTCCTAAAAGGGAGTCAGTCGTGCTGGGGGCTTGAGGCACAGAACTGGAAAGCTGAGTCCGGTTTGTCTCTTTGCAAGCTCAGGTACACTGGTTACTCCCCTAAGAATGTAGGCTGTCTCTCCTGAGGCAAGGAGGAGAGGACATTGAAACCTGGAGCTATCGTGTTGCTTTACTTTTCCTAATTGCCCCAGGGGCAATTTTATATTGCTTTGAATGAATTTAAACTAGACCCCAGGGACATGCCTTCCTGTGAACAGACACCTGTGCCATCTGCATGGACATCTGAAGGACAAGGCTTTGATTTGGTTACATGTGTTTGTTTCATACCACTGAGTGACTGATTAATTTCGGTAGTTCGTCTAGAAGATTTCTACAAGGATCATCTGAAAGATCAGAGAGATGGCCGTGGTTTCCATTTTAATAGAGTTCTGCATGGAGTTGTGAATTTCATTTCAACAACAAACCCTACATGCAAAGTACTATCATAGGCATTTTGGTACATAAGTTAATGAAGCCTCATTTTCCCAACATCCCATGAGATAGGAAATATTATCCCCATTTTACGTATAAAGAAACTGTAGCTCAGAGACATTAAATAATTTGCCTAAATTATGTGGTGGGTGAGTGCTGGAATCAAGACTTGAGTACAAACCTGGATGTTCCCATAGCTCCTCCTTAACGACTCCTCCCCTCAGGGTGGAGGCACCTAAGAGTGCAAAGTGCAGGTGTGATGCAAATACAGCCAGGTGCTGGGGGCAGGGGCCAGTCTCTCATGAAGGCAGGAAGCTCTTGTTTCTGAACCATTTTAGTAGCTTCCCTGTAGAAACAGAGCAACCGCAGTTCCAGGGCTGGGCTGAGCATGTCTGCATGTGTTGCTCATTAGGGTCTTGGAAGCACTGGGCCTGTACTCAGGCAATTCCCCTAATCATAACAGTTAGTAATAAGAAGAAACGACTAGTCAAAACAAGGAGGGACCCTGCTGAGAGGGATTTCAGGAGCATTAAAAAACCCAGTGTTACACATTTCTCCAAACACCAATGTTTGCAGAAAGTATTTCTTGTTTCACTTGCCTCAATGGAGCTAATTGTGTGGGAGAGAGGGGGTGGATTCACTTTCTGGGAAAAGAGCCCCTTCTCCCTGACCTAAATTGAAGCCTGAGCATCTAGGTTTCTCCAGGGCTGCAGAAGCCCTTGGAGGATGGCTGAGGCCCCTGCCTTCGTAAGGAAGTGCATCCCAGCAGGAAGGGCTTATGACCATCTGTGTCACTGCCTGTGGGGGCAGGAGGCTGAATCTTCTATTTGTGGCCCCAAGTGAGGCCAGAGAGAGGGAAGTTTGGATAGAATGTCCCCTGCAGATTTCCTGGGGACACTTCAATCAAGGAGAGACAAAAGTCATGTCATCTTAAAGACCTGGTCTTCAAGACCTCCTCTCTGGCCCTGAAATGAGGCCTCAGGGCTTTCTGAAATGGTGAAAGATGTGCTGGAAAATTGGGCTGAGTGCCAGCTTTGTGACTTTAGGCAGGTTACTTGCATACTCTGAGTCTAATCTTTCACTCCTGCCAGAAATCCCTGTCCATCCATCCACCTTCCAGCAGAGAAACAATTACATGTACACACCTGTGCAGTGAATAGAAGACACTGTCTGGGACATTTGACGTGAAGGCCCTCTGAAGACATCTTCCTGCTTACGACTTCTGAGGCCCTAGACAGACTTCCTTTATGGGATTTACCAGGTTTAAAACTAAACATGCAAAAAACTAAGATCATGGCATCTAGTCCCATCACTTCATGGCAAATTGAGGGGGAAGAATGGAAACAGTGACAAACTTCATTTTCTTGGATTCCAAAATCAGTGCATGGTGACTGCAGCCACAAAAGTAAAAGATGCTTGCTCCTTGGAAGAAGAGCTATGACAAGTTTAGATAACGTATAAAAAGCAGAGATATCACTCTGCCGACAAAGGTCCATATAGTCAAGGCTATGGTTATTCCAGTAGTGAAAGTTATTCCAGATGTGAGTGTTGAACCATTAAGAAGGCTGAGCACTGAAGAACTGATGCTTTCAAATTGTGCTGGAGAACACTCTTGAGAGTCCTTTGGATAGCAAGGAGATCAAATCAGTCAATCCTAAAGGAAATCAACCCTAAATATTCACTGGAAGGACTGATGCTGAAGCTGAAGCTCCAATACTTTGGCCACCTGATGCATAGAGCTGGCTCACTGGAAAAGACCCTGATGCTGGGAAAGATTGAGGGCAAGAGGAGAACGGGACACGACAGACAATGAGATGGTTGGATGTCATCACTGGCTCAATGGACATGAGTTTGAGCAAACTCCAGGAGATAGTGAAGGACAGGGAAGCCTGGCATGCTGCAGTTACTGCAGTGGCATGATTTAGTGACTGAACCACAAAGCTTGTCTACAGGGCTCCTACCCAGGTTAGGGAAGGCTGGACCCCCCTAGACCCTGCTCATGGCATCTCTGAATCAAGTATCCCCATATGGTCCCCCAGATCTTCCTCCTGAAAGATCCATACACTAGGCCAGATCCTGCCAGGCACACTCCAAGGTGTTTGCTGTCACCAGAGGCGACAGTCTAAGCCAGAGTTTTCTTGAAGTCAAAAGACTTTAGGACATACACCAGTCTTTGGCACAACAGAAAGATAGACCCTACTTTGGCAAAGCCTCCCACAGAGCAACATGTTTTGGAACATCATTTCTAATTGGTACCAACTCAGACCCTGAACCACCCCAGTTTAGCATGTCCTGACTCAGCCCAGAGCTTGGTAATTCCCCCCATGCTGGTGCAAGTGTGGAGGCTGAGATCAGGAAAGAAATCTAGAGCAAGGAAATGGATGCTATGGGTCTTGAGATATGGTTGGTAGCCACTGGGCCAAGGCCTGTCAAGGATGAGGGTCACATACATGATGGAAGCCTTACAGGTAAAGCACCTCAGCTCCCTCAAACTCTCTGTAGCACACAGCCTACTGTGAGCTCTCAAATACTAGATACTAAGGGAGAAGGAGTTGGACACGACTGAACGACTTCCCTTTCACTTGTCACTTTCATGCATTGGAGAAGGAAATGGCAACCCACTCCAGTGTTCTTGCCTGGAGAATCCCAGGGACGGGGGAGCCTGATGGGCTGCCATCTATGGGGTCGCACAGAGTCGGATACGACTGAAGCAACTTAGCAGCAGCAGAAGCAGCAGCAGCAAAGGGAGAAGGGCATGGATTTTCCAAGGTAGTTTTTAAAATACTATATCCATCTGGGCCAGACTGGACAAGCCCCTACTGCATGTGCGGAGCTGGAGAGGGAGGCAGTAGCTGGGATGAGGTCTCAAGGCTACTGCATGATTAGCAGTCATCTCTCCTCACCATCCCCAGAGAGAGGGTGGTACCCACGAAGGAGTCTTGCATCTCCACAATTCTTCACAAATAACTAAAATCCCTTTCACTGTGTGACAGAATTTTTCCAGTTGTCATAATTCTCCATCATTTTTAGACACTGTATAACAGGAAGGCATCAAAACAATAGCTGGGAAGAGACTATGGGTTACATAGTAAATGGGTTATTCATTTAGTTTTCTCTAGGAAAACACAGAAGATAAAGAAGAGTTTTCAAAACAAATTTCAGATTTGCTATTATTCCCCTGGGGCTTCCCAGATGGCACGGTGGTAAAGAATCCACCTGCCAATGCAGGAGACACAGGAGACGCATGTTCAACCCCTGGATCAGGAAGATCCCCTGTGTGAGGAAATGGCAACCCACTCCAGTACTCTTCCCTGGAGAACCCCATGGGCAGAGGAGCTTGATGGGCTGCAGCCCATGGGGTCACGAAGAATCTGACATGACTGAGTGAGCATACACACAGAAGAATCTCCCAGCACCGCCCTATGTGGTTCTAAAAGAGACTCGTGTTGCCTCTTTCTGGGTGTACAAAAAGGCCCAGGATCCTAAGACAACAATTCAAGGTCAAGGGAACAAAAAGAAAAGTTGAAAAAGGCAGGTATACCTCCCAGAAAGGTATGGGTCATCCAAAATCAAGTCCTGATTCTGACATGTCTCATTTTTGGCATGGGAAGGAATCCTGGAGGTTAGAGTGTATCCCTAGTGGTGAATGCCCTCTACTGTCCCTACCTGGTTGGCCAACTTCTGTTTGATTCCTCCGGTGATGGGAAGCTCACTATTCCCACCACCAGGAAGTCCTTTGCTAACAGTAATCATAACCTCTTTGAAAAATATAATGAAAAAAACTACCTATTCACAATAGCCACAAATCCCATAAAATTCATACGATTAAATCTCACAAGGCTTGTGTAATGCTTGTATGAAGACAACTATAAAACTCTACTTAAGTATATAAAAGAAGACTTGAACACACGCTCCTGGATGAAGAGATGCAGATCATAAAGATGACAGTCATTTCCAAAGTAACCCATTTATTCAATGCTTTCCCAGTCCCAATGTAATAGGATTGATTAATGAGTTGTGCCAAGCTGATTTCAAAGGTCATCTTGCAGATAAAAATTTTTAAGAGTTGGCAAGACATTTTGATAATGAATAATATGTACAGACTTCTTTTACCAGTTGTTGAAATATATGACAAAGCTACTACCTTTAGAACAGCTTAGAACTGGTGCCAGAAAAGACTAAACAATCAATGCTAAGAAATAAAGATGAGTACAGACAGGCACTTAGTCTGTAACCAAAGAGGCATTTCACTAACATTTTGGATGGAGCTGATGGGATGCTATTTTTAATAAGAGAAATAAGAATACCGATATCATGTCTTACACAAAGCAAGTTTTAGATGAAGGAAGGAGCTAAAAATAAACACCATGTAAAGAACTAAAATCAAATGAGAGTGTTTTTATATCTTAAAGTGGGGAAGACATACACAAAACCCAGGAAAAAAGTCAAGACTCAAATCCCCCAAACCAGAAATTTAAAAAAAGGTCAAGTTTAAGCTCAAAAATTAAAAATCTCAAAAATGCCAAAAAGGTATTCATAAATAGAGTTAAAAATAAGTAGAGGGCTGCACAATCCCAAGTGGCACAAGAGGTAAAGAACCCACCTGCAGTGAAGGAAATGCAGGAGATGTGGGTTCAATCCTGGGGTCAGGAAGATCTAATGGAGGAGGAAATGGCAACCCACTCCAGTTGCTTAGAAAGTCCCATGGACAGAGGGTCCTGGAAGTCTATGGTCCATAGAGTCACAAAGCGCTGGACATGACTGAGCACATACACATAAGAGGGCTGGGGGCAAGATGTCACATTTAATTAACAGGCATCTAGAAGTCAATTTTTAAAAACAGAAAAAGGGCAAAAACAGTCAATTTCCAGGAGACAAAATAAATTGGTCAATAAATGTATGAAAAAGACATAGTAATTTATACTAAGGAAAATATGGTCAAAATTTTTAGGAGGTCAGTCAAACTGGCAAAAGCCAGAGTCTGGATAACACCCAGCTGAGCCCATGGGTGGAGAAGGAAGATGTACCCCACTGGTGCGGGTGTCACTTGATCAAGCCTAGTCTTCTGGGATAGCACTTTGATTGGCTTTCGGAGTACATGTGCCCAGCAACCCAGCAATTCTATTTCTAGGTTAATTTCCTCCACAAATATAGGCTTGTGTGCCCTTAAGGTATGTCTGAGCATTTTCATTTTTATCTATATTAGTGAAATGCTGGGTTGACCACCTATGGGGGACTATATAACACAGCAGAGGTGGCTGTGCCTCCACCCTCTCCCCTCTCCCCCACTGTCCCCTCTTCCATCATCTTCCGCTTCCCTGACCTGCCAATTCTCCTCTCTTCCCCAGTCTTGCTGAAGGTCATTTCCAAGCCATTTCCATAGAGCTCACAAAATGACCCTTGACCAATGACACGCAATCCTTCACTGTCTCAAGTGGGTAGCAGCATTAGTTTGATGTCAGGCCATCTCAGAGGCAATGGAACTCCTTCCTAAGGATTGAAGTCTAGCACTGAGGCCAAGGAGCCCTACCTGGTCAGGTCTGGGCAGAAATCGGGCCCTGCCACTCACGAACAAATGTATGATCTAGGGCACTGGCCATGCTGGACCTCAGTTCTCTCATCTATACATTAGGAATAACAGTAGTACCACTTTATATTCTGTGAGGGTAACTGAGAAAATCCACATCAGGGGCTTAATCAGCACCAGCTATCATGTTAGACTTACTGTTACTTGCTTATGCTCTTGATCCAGTTGGCTGTGGCCATGGGTACCAGGTACATGGTACTTGGGGTCCACTCAGACAGGGCCTTAGCCGTAGGCCATGGTGCTGCACAGTCTTCACCATGCTTGGGATGCAGGCATGGGTGTGGCTGACCTCAACAGAGCTGCCTGCAGCCCTTTCACTGGCATGACCACAAAGCCTACCCTTTGCTCACAGGAAGAGTGACTTTTCACCTCATGTGCAAGTTCCTCTGTGCTGGCCAGCAAATAGCACCCTTTTGGGGGGAATAGAGTGGCTTTCTAACTTTCCTCACTGAGCACTGGCAGGGCTTCCCACTGCCCCCCTCCCCCAACCACCCACCTTCTAGGCATGTCTGATGCAGCAGAGCCAGCCTGTACCAAGCTGCATCTCAATCTAACTACACAGGTGTCATGCTGGCTTCTTTCCACTCAACAACGTTGAGCATCCTTTACTGCTACTTGCAAAGTGAGCAGAGCTTAATGATAACCCAGAGGATCTGCTCAAAAACCACCTTGGACATCTTCTTGCAAGTCTAAGCCCATAGCCATGAGGAGCTAGGAGGAAGCAACATACCATGACCACCATTGTCCCAACCTTCTCTCTACAGAATGGAAAGGGAGGACAGAGGGACCTTTGTGTCCAAGTGGCATTTGGCCCCCTACCCATCAACCCCTGAGACCAGTCACTCTTCTTAATGTGGTCTCAGAGTCATAGCACCTTGGTTATGCTGGGGAGAGGTGGTCGCACAGTTGACTTAAGACTGGAGCCTGCTCTCTCTGTGCAAAGTCATCCATGACCATTTACCCACGGGGGAGTCCAGACTTTAAGCCCACAGCCAACCCCCTATCATAAGAGTTCTCAACGCTCTGGCTCCAAATGTGTACTTTACAGCCAATTGCATGAAAATTTTCTCAGAAGACCAACACAGAGTTTTAAAATAAATCACTACAAATGCTAGTGTCCTGGTCCTATGCCACACATAATTCCAAGAGCATGGACAAGCCCACACTGAAAACGAGACTCATTTCTTTTTACTTCACCCAATTTCCCATACAATTCAGAAACGTTCCTGGCAGGAATACCTCTTTATACAATTCCAGTCAGTGTACTTCACTAATTACACAGGTAGCTTTGCTCACTTGGACAGTGTTCAGAATATACCCTCACACTAATTGAGACTGGCTTCCTTCTAGGATAGTCAAAGACACCTGGAGCCCCTGGTCTTTGTCACACCCAAGCAAAGCCATCAGTGACATCTGTGGGTCTCTAACTGCTTTGGGGTTTTCACATGTATTCACCAGCCAGGGGATGTAGAAGATCACTGTCATGATGTGAGAAAGGGTCGGCTAGTGCCAGGTTTCTGATATGGCAGCTAGAAGGGCAGAGAATGACCTTCTCTGGAGCCAGGAACCCCACCCAGTGTAATGGGGTTGAGGGTGGGTTCTGAGTCCAGCCCCCAGGGAAGCCTAATGATCAGTAACAGAGGTGCAGCAGGCTCATATGGGTACCAGAACTGACTGGCAGTGGTGAAACTGAAAGCTGATTGAAAGAGGCAACTGGCTGAAGGTCCAGGACTGAGTCCCAGACCTAACCCCCTAGGGGACTTGGGCTTGGCCTCTGGTGTCAGAATTGGATTGGGATCTGATTCTGGGTTACAAGGATGGAAGAAGGGGGCGGGGGGGGGTGGTGGTGCTAGGGGAACCAGGACCCTAGTCACAGCTGGGGATCACCTGTGAGGAGCTGGGGACCAAGGTGGTCTGCACCAGCAATACCTGGATTTGTGATCACATCATGATGGGGTCGAGATGGGGATGATGGTATAAGATTCCAGCCAACCTAGGATGACTCTCCAGAAGCAACTGCTCTAAAATGCCCATTCCCCACCCCCACCCCCACCCCCGCCCCATATTTTCTGTTCTGATTTTGGAATGTGCAATTCAGATATGACTCAAACCTTATTCATAACAACCAAAACAAAGACAAGTTTTTGAGACCTTACCATACGTCTGATGCTGAGTTAGGTATATACATCATCACAACTCGGAACAATGATAAACAATATCCTCATTTTATGGAAAAGAAATGGAGTTTCAGAGAGGTTAAGTAACCACAGCAACAGAGGGGTAGAGTCGAGAGTGAAGTCTGGTCTGCCTGATCCCAACAGCAGGGCTCTTACCACTTGGCTATGTTGGGTACCTACCATGTAAGCCCACAGAGGAAATTTAAAAAATCAGATCAGTATGTCAACAGCTTCCAGTCCAGTGGACAGAGAAATCCCTACACCTGAACAGATCTGAATAGAATATTCAGAGCATGCACCCTCTTTCCTGGGGATGAAGTAAGATGCTGGCAGAAGAGAGATGATGTACAGACACGTGCCTCTGACTGTCTCCTCTTTTGAGGAGGAGAATTAGAGCAGGGAAGATTTAAGAACCCTAAGCCATAGCTGCCATCCAATTCCAGCATCCATCCCAGACCAGCCCTGCCTGGGACCAAAGCCTGCAAATTAGACATCAAAGCCATTGCCTGAAGGCCAGCAAGGAGCATTCAGGACCACAGTGACTCCTACGGCCATGCATTAGACAACTTTGTTCTGATTTTCAAAATAGAGAAGAGAGTAGATTAAATGAATAAATTTTACCTCAATCCCCTCCTACTTCTGAAACTTCATAGTTAAATCAATGCTTTGTGAGCCTCAAGGAAACAGTGACAAAAACCAGCATGGGCCTCTAAGTATAAGTCAGGCCAAATGACATCGTTTCTTTGTCTAAAAGTTTATGAGCCTTTAGAGAAAAAGAATATAGACAATGTATCTAGATTTCGAGGACAGTAACTGAAAAAAGTACACAGATACTTGTGTACCAAAGGAAGAAGTGTTAGCTAAATGATAATTCCAGTGCTTGGATTCAAGCTGCTTTGAAAATAGCACAAAAGTAGAGTGCACAACTCCAATAATAGTAGTAAAACAAAATAGCTTACTTTCATTGACTGCATCCTGTATGCCAAACACTGTTCCAAATAGTGTTCTAAATATTACTCCATTTATACCCTTGACAACACAGTGAGGCAGATGCTAACACTACACTCAGTTTATGAATGAGAAAATGGAGACAGAGAGCTGTATCACTTGCCTCACATCACACAGCTGGAAAGTGTCAGAGCAGTGCTTGAGCTCAGCCCTAGAGCACAGACCGCAAAGCCCACACTCTCAACCAGTTACGCTAATACTTGTCAGTTGAAATCAGTTTTCAAAGTGGTGTACACTTAAAAGAGCACGGTGCCCAAACCCATGAGGCCAAGAGGTCTGAAGTTACAAGGATAAGTGCAGGAAAGAAAAGACCCAGATGGGCAGTATCTCCCGAAGAGACAAAAACTTTGAATGTTTAGAAGTAAAGAAGTCTGATTGGAGCCCATGGTGTGAGAGGCTGCACCAAAGTGAACAATCAACGGGATCCCAGTCTCAGAAGAGCCACCAAATTTCTTTGGACCCTGCTCGGGGGTGAGGGTCGTATGTTTCATTCTTGCTGCCATATTTTAAGAGTTGGATTGATAAATGTGAGAGATTCAGAATAGGCAGCCGACACTGAGGCTCAGGAAATCATGCACATTCGGGAGCAGATGATGTTTAGCCTACAGTAGGTGATTGAGGAAGGATGAGAAAGTTGTTCATAAGCAATGGAACCAAAGGTTCCACCCACAGGACACTGCTCCTCAGTGATGGACCAGTGGTGAGGAGGGAAGGAAGGCAGAGCCTGACCCAAGGTGCAGAAGCTCTCTCTTACAGTGATAGGTGATGGCTGCCTAGCAATGGAGTACAGCCACCCTGCAGAAAAAAAAAAAAAAAAAATCAGCTGTTTGTCATCACAAATATTCAGAAAGCTAAAAATGAAATGACCACTTCTCAGGGTTGTTGGAGAGACGAGGCTGACACTGGGGAGGAGTTTGAGAGGCAGGACCTAGAAGGCCACTCCAGGTGTTAATAATCTGTGACTCCAAATGCCCATAAGATGAAATGTTCTTAAGATGAAAAGCTGAAACAGAAATGTCAGCGCTTATGCCCAGCTATTAGCTTAAACCTTAGCGCTACATGATGCCTCCTAAGGGTTATATTCACTTGGGTCCAACAACTGTGAAAAGAAATTGTAGACTATAGAAGTGTGAAAGCCCAAGTACACAGGCAACGCTGACCCTTCTTGAAACAGCAGTGACAGCTATAAATAGCTTTCAGCTCCCCGTCACATGACCTCAATTCTCCATCCAGGTGTATATACTATCCGAATCCAGGTGCTCAGAGAGACAGCTTGCCCCATGACACTTGTTCCTCCATGACCCTTGTTGGAATTTCACCTCAAGGAAAACACACATTACCTCCACTTCAAAAGCACAAATGATGTTTTTATGCGCAAGTGTGGATCACATACCAGGGTAAAGTCAAGTACCTCCTTTACCTATAAAAATGGGTACATGGTGGAACTTTTCCTAAAGCCCTGATCAGTAATGAATGAGTAAAACTAACCTTGAGTAAAGTAGCCCTCTTTCAATAGGTTGCAACTCCTAGATGAAGAGGAAGGTGGCTTTGAAAAGGTTGGCTTTGGGGAAGTATTTAAAATTATCCCCAATGTGTAGGCATGTGAGCAAGCAGTCCCCAGTTTATAACACCGGATTCCTGTGCCCTGTGGAGTGTGTCGCCCTGGGGGAAGCTTCCTGCTCTATTGGACTAAAGGGCTCCTCCCTGAAATGATGGCCCTTGGAGGCTACCTCTGGACCTTCTCGCTAGGTGGTGAGAAGGACCATCTGAGGGGTGAGACCCATCACTCCATCACTCTGCTCACCTGATCCTCCATCTGAGCTCAGGGGACCGGGCCCCACCAGTCACCAGTCACTTTCCTTCTGCTTCAGTTTCCCCCTCCACCCTCCCTGAGCCTGCTCCAGCCAGGCAGTGCTCACTCATCTCTACTCTCTCTCCTCCATCACTGCTCCCACCACCCAAGACAGAGAATGTCATGGAAACTGCGCCAGAGCAGGTGGGAGTGGTTCTGAGAACTAGTGACATACTCCCCTGAAACACTCAACACTGACACACACTCACATCACACCCCCTCCTCTTCTCTTCTTCTGCGGGTATGTATTCATACCCTCCCAACCCCCCGTCTCTCCAGTCTGCTACACAAGACATTGATGGGGAGGAGCAGGCGCTTTGATTCCACTCGGCAGGAATTCACTCAATGGCCTTTTTCCCCAGGAGTCATAAAGCAGAGGACAGAGAAACATGACTAATTCTAAAGCAATGTTCTCAAACTTTAGTGAGCTTCAGAATCACCTGGAGGGCTTGTTAAAACTCAGATCTCTGCCTCTTCTTCTCCCCACTCCCCCTCCCCAGAGTACTTCATTCAGGAGGTCTAGAGAGGGGCTGAGAATTTGTATTTCTAACAAGTTCCCTGGTGACACTGAGGCTGCTTGTCCAAACACTGCATCTAAAAACCACTGCTATAAAGGAAACCATTACTGGCCATCTTGTCAAGCATAAGCCAGCAGGACCCAGGATTGGTGGAAGAAGGTTATGATCTGATGTCCTTACAGACTTTTCACAGTGGCATGAAGACTATCAGACCTGTCTGCAGAGGAGTTCCCTCTTTCTCTGTCATCTCAAGGCCCCTTCCATCCCCTGAGTCCTGCTCCCCTCTTCTTTATCCTGCCTGGAAAGACCAAGTTTGGGCGATGCCACATTCCTGGGCAGTCCATCCAAGGACTATGTTCCCTCTATCATAGGGACCACTCTGCTGCCCTGGGACAGTTGGGATGAAAGAGGTTAACAGCTGCCAACAAAGGATGAAACATGAGCTTAATAGAGAGAAATGGGAGTAGGCAGAGATGAGAGAAGGAAGAGTGGATTCTTTTTTTTGCTGTGGGAGGCAGATTCAAGAGCAAGAGGAACAGCAAATCTCCATCACCACATGGCCATCTCCAACATCCTCCTCAGAGCTACCAAAGGGTAGTTCTCAGTGTGTGTGAGGTCGTGGTACTGGAGGCAGACAGTCATGAGCTTTCATCCTGGGGGCTTCCAAGACATCCTGTCATTAATTCCCACAACCTCCTAATCTGAGTTCCATCATGCCCAATTCAGCCAATAAGAAGCCCCAGTTCACAGAAGATGTCACATGTCCTAGGCCACACACCTTAGGATCCACACCCAACGTGCCTGCCTTGCTGCTCAGCCTCTCTGAGTCAGGAGGAAAGTCAGAGGTGGTCACTGGGGGACCACAGGGACTGGCCGCCAATGTGTCTCCCATGAGAGGGGACAGCGGTATAGGACAATAATTTCTGGAGCCCTTTCTAACACTCCACCTTTTTGATCGAAACGGCAGAGGGAACCGAGTGCATTTGAAGAAGAAATAAAGAAACAAGACAAGTACTAGCTTGTCTCTGTGATCCATCAAAGTTTTTCCTATGTGGGTGATGGAGAAAAAGGGTTTTTGTGGTCAGAAATGTAACAAGGCAATTATTTTTACACCAATCCTTTCACATAGTTTTTCACAGACAGCAATTTTATAAGACATAATTATCTATTTTCACCTGCTTCATAAATTCCTCCTTTCCATTTCTTCCCCCATAAATAGAAATTACTTAAAACTGAAGACATGCATTTCGGTACTCACAGTGCTGCACAATTCCTCATGCATTCCTGGCTCCCAACTCTCTCCTGCTGGCCCACCCATCACACTCCCAGGGCCATGGGACCCTCCTGTGAAAGAAGTGAGTCTGGCCCTGAGGAGTCATGGAGTCCCTGCTCCCTGAGAACTGAGAGCCCAGCTCCTTGGCCACGGCTCCCACCCCGTTTCTCAGCGTCTCTCAGCTCTGGAGGCCAGCTGCACCTGGAGTCCTCAGACACTCTGTCTGCAGCCCCCTCCTCCCACGGCCTGTCTGCTCCCAGTGGCCATCGCCTTCTCATTTGTTTTCATCAAGAGCTCCAGGCCAAGGTGAATGGTGACTGTGATCTGAGCTGTACGATAGATTCTGCTGTGACACTCGGGGCTGGCATCAAACCTGTTCTCCCCCTGAGGACATCACTTATTTTTAGATCTCCAATCACACTGGAAGCTTGCATATCTGCTGCAATCTTCACACTTTCCAGGGATGTAACCAAAGCAAGTTCTAACACTGATTGAGAGTTTACTATGAACCAGGCACTGAGCCAAAGACTCCATAATATGATTTTGTTTAATCCGCATAACAACCCAGAGAAGCATGCATTATTATGAGGTCATGAGAAGAAAACAACAGAATGTAAGAAAGGTAAGAAATTAGCTCAATTCACAGAAACAGTAAGAAACAGAGACAAGATTCAAACTTCTGTCTGTGAAGTGCCAAGCCCACCTTCCCAATGCTACATGCAAATCGATGATTCAATCAGCATTCCCAGGACCTATTCAAGGAGATTGGGGGCAGTTTGGGGTGCCAAGACTCCCCAGGGGGCCTCAGGAGGAGGAAGCAGGAGGAGAAAGGTGAGAAACTTCCTCAGCTGAAGTCAGTAACCTTGATGTTCAGAATCTCAGCTCCCCAGCCTAGAGCCTTTGCAACCCTTCCTGGCTGGTGGGGCTGGACATTCCCTTTGATCTCTCCTCCTGCCCACTTCTCTAAGTAGCCTACTGATAATTCCTCCTCGTTAAAGGTGGTCCCCACTGAGCACCCCATATAGCCTAGCTTCTTTCAAGGGGTTCTGTTAGCAGGGGTTGGGGTGGGGGTGATGTCACCTGTGATCTGTGACCTGCCTGTAGCCATCCCTCAGCTCTCACCTGATCCCATCCATGGCTTAGGTTGTCCTGTCTCTGAGAGCAGCCCTGACATGCTGCAGCGTTGCACCCTAAACTCCTACATCAGTCTTCTCAGTCCTCCCTTCCTTCCCTCCAAACCCTGCTGAGAACAAGTCTTCTTCCTGAAAATGAGCACATAGGGCCATGACAGGACAAGGGGGCAGTTGGCCAGATATGATGCAGCAGATCCAGAATGCCAGGACTGGCAGAGACTCAAGGAGGATGGAGAAGAAGGAAGAAGGGAGCTGGGTGTCCAAGATCAGCAGCAGCAACATCATCACAGACTCATTCACACAGCTCCCTATGCCCCTCTTCTCTGACTTCACTAAGAGCCCACCCCAGCCCTCTGACACAGCCTTGGGGTGCATCCAAGTCCCTGCTGAATCCATGAACTTTGTCAAGCGTAGGGCTGGACGCTGTGCTTGGGCTTAGGGCTCCCAGGGCATCTCATAGGTCAAGGAGATCCTAGGTTCTCCCCGGAGAATAAAAAGAAAATAAAGAAATGCCCACATAGGGCTATGAAAGTTGTCATGCATTTTAAATGTTTAGATTAATTTAGAATAAATTAACACTTTGAACACTATAAAAAATACAATGAATATATATGTGGTGCTTGTTTCATGAGACTAGCAAGAGTCACAAAAACATCATTTTTTTTAGCAAACTCCAGATATTTTTAGCCTTGTAAAAGAGTACATTTTAAATCATAAACTTTTTTTGTAAAATGTCCAGTATTGTCAGTGAATGACTACTGATACAACCTCATTAAAAGACAGTGGCAACAGGCATGCCTGAGGCCTAGGCTCTTGGAGGCTCCCACACTGTGTCCCTTTCCCCCATCACATCCCGGACCTGAACACTGTAGGCACCCACCGTCCTATATATTTTAGAAGGACAGAGCTCCCCTTTGCCCGGGTCCTCCCAGCACCTCATCGGGCCATCACCATCCTTTGTTTGCCTGGACAGAGGTATGCACTTGCGAAATGAACAAGCACCTGGGCCCTGCCCACCAATCCCCCCCACCAACCCTCTATCAGCTGGCCAGGCCCATGCTGGCTGCCTTGCTCCACCTGCAGAACCAGCTGAGACCCAAGGCCATGGGGCAGGGCTGTGCCTGGCCTCCACAGCTCCAGATATGCTCCTTGTATCTGAAAAATTATTTACACTGGTGATGTGCGATGCCTTTTTAAGAGAACAGATGGCACCTCCAATTAGAATGCTTTAAAAGGAAACCCTAATGAGAGTATAAAAGCCAACAAATTGACTTTTTCATACAGTACTTCCCTGGCACACAATAAATCAAATATATAATGAGGCTCAATAAAATAATAGGTTTATTTACACTTGTTTTGCCTAGCATTGTGCTGCCAGCCAGCCCGGCCTCTGGGTCCTCTTACCCACTGCTGGCCCCTGCCAACCAGAGCCTGGAGCTGGACAATGTGTCCTTGAGCTGCTCTTGGCCAGATCTCTACAGGCAACTGGGACTCTGATTTGGCAATTTCTGGCCAGACCCTAGAGTTCTGCTTCTGGAGGTTGAAAGAGCTCAGGGCTGTGTACAGGGTGTGGTGACATTCCTCCACACCCTGACATCCTGACAAGTCCTGCATTCACCTCCCCACTCTGGGTAACATGTGGAGATTGTGGTGGGACATAGGGGCTAGAAAGGTGTGCCTAACTTAGAGCTAGCTGCCAGTGCAAGAGAGAAAAGCTTGGGAGGTCTGAGTTTAATGAGCTGGACTCAGGACATGGGTGAGCAGTGGGCAGTGAAGGTCTACAGTGTGCAGAGTGAAGGCTCTGGGAAGCTCCTGTTTATACCAGGAATCAGCCCTGTTGGCTCAAGCACATCAGGTCAGGTGACAGGAGATAAAAGGGAGATGTCATGTGAGAGGTAAAAGGAGAGGTGCTACAAGGCAATGAGCTCCACATCTGTCACTGCCCTACCTTCTCTCTAGGCGGCCTTCTTCAGGCCCTGGATGGATTTATAGGGTGTGTATGCTGGAGTTGGAAGCTGGGGTCCCAGACTTTTATTTTCACAAGTTTATCTGCAGAGGGAGGCTGGCCAGTAAGACAGGGTCTGTGAGAGCGGAGGGGAATGTTTTCAGGATGCAGGCTGTGAGAACCTGGATTTTGGCAATCATGGAGACTGGTCCTTAGTCTGGATATCCAGGAAGCAGAGACTGAGCCTAAGTGGCTTCTAAAGACGTGCGTGAAACAATGCTTGTCAGGTTCACAGGGACACACAGAAGAACCTCAGAAATCAGTACAGAGGTACCACAAAAGGAAGACTGGGACTCCAGTCAGCAGAAATGGAATCATTTCTGTTCATATCAACCCAGAGAGATCTGGGGAAAAATCAATTTACAAAAGGATGAGCTTTTTCTCAGTTCCAATCTATAAGCATTGATTGACCTCAGAAGTTTGATCTAGAAGACACTTTCATTCTTCTGCTTTATCCAGCAAAGGTTATATATACTGCAAGGCCAGAATTAAGAAATTCTACCTGGAGTTCAGTCATTTTTTTCTGCCCATCAGAACTGCAAATATGTATGAAATGTTTCCTCCGTGGCTTTCTATACTGGGGTGGGCAGAGGGAGTTTGGTCAGAGGAGGTGAAGGAAAGGTCCTCACTCGGAGCAATCTGGGCAACATTACCCAATACAGAAGAAATTTCTAGCATAATTAGAGGTTAACCTGGAGCACTGACTTCTGAATGCAACAAGAATACTGAAAGGGAAAAGTATCCCTATTTTAGGGCTGCCACACTTAGGAGAGGAAGAGCAAGTTCTTGAAAGTGCTGTGCAGGGATAAAGGTGCTTCTGATCTCTGCATGATGCTGAATTATGAGGGAGAACATGGTGGAGAAATTCTCCTCTCCTCCAGCCCTCCCCCCAAGGCAGCAGCGTTGCCCCTCTTCCATTTTGGCAGGATGACTGCCCTTCCCTCTACAGCAGAGAGTTGGAGAGTGCTGGGGCTGATGCATAGGCCCCAGCCCCTAGAATTTCTGCCTCAGGGATTCACGCTAGACTCTGGTCCTGTCGTTTGGCAGAGGCATGGATGTACCATATAGGTACCTGGCACACAAGGGCCTTCACTGGGTAACCAAAAAGACAAGTGAAGGATGACTGGACACTCTGCTGTACAGTAGAAACTCACACAACATTGTAAAGCAACCATGCATGCATGTGCTTGCTTGCTAAGTCAAGTCCAACTCTGTGTAGCCCACCAGGCTCCTCTAACCATGGGATTTCCCAGGCAAGAATACTGGAGTGAATCGCCATTTCCTTCTCCAGGGGATCTTTCCAACCCAGGGATCAAACCCGCATCTCCTGCACTGTCATGTGGGTTCTTTACCACTGAGTCAAAGCTCCAGTATAAAGTTTAAAAAAGGGAAATACTGAGAGGCAAAGGAAGGCTTTTTGAGCCTGGCTGGGTGGGGAACAGTTTAGAGGCCTTATGAGAAAAAAGCTGAAACAGGGGGAAATCAGCAGCTGGCTGACAAAGTGGGAAGCAATGGTTGGGATCAATGGCTACTTCCAAATAGAAATTTTTGTTTAAAAGTGTTCAATTCTGTTTTCTACTTCTCCATTGAATGTTCAGTAGAATCTACATCCATTGCCACAATAAGTTATCAGTGGTTATCTCTGGATATAGATAATATGGTTGCATTTGTTTTCATATCTACTCATTTCTGCTCAAATTCTCTCCAGTCAACATGCATTAACTTTATAATCAGAAACTATAAAAAATGTTGTTTTATAAAAATCTACATTAGAAAAAAAGAAAAATTTTACTAGACAATTAGTAAAATCATGAGAGTTCTGAGGGGAGCCTGGTCACAGAGATACAGGAAGCCTAGTGAAAAGAGAGGATAGTCTCAGCTGTGAAGACCAAGTGATCTTCTTGGAGGAGGTGACTGGAAAAGTTACCAGGAATTGTTCCAGCATCTTGGTGCACCTTGATTTTGCACTCAAAGAACTCTCCATTTGACATTTTTAACCATCTGGTGGACAGAAATTGTCTTGCTTGAGTAGGAGGAAGGCCCTCTCATCTGGGAGGAGAGGACCAAGAAAGAACCTATCTTAACTAATACTGATAGAGGGACCCTGTTTGCCCAGCAAGGAGCTGTTCATTTCAGCACCACAGCCAGCATTTCTGCTTTGTACCTTGCAATTGGAGAATGGTGTCTTAAGTCTTCCCTGCCCCAGGCCCACCACTTGCACTATCAGACAATCAAACTCCCCAGCCCAGAGCCCCTACTATACACTTACTAGTGCATGCCACTTCTGGGGGGTCAAAATCCGCTCGGTAGTAGCCGGTCCTGCAGGTGCAGATGGGAGATGCCTCTGAAGGGGATCGGCTGTTGGAAGGGCAGTGAGAGCAGACCTCAGCTTCCTGGCTGGCCTTGAACATCCCTGCAGGGCAAGCTGGAAAATAAAGATGCTGTCTTAGAATTAATGGAAGAGGGGCCACAGAGGCCTTTCCCCGGAACTGGAAAATGAACCATTCTGTCCCCTTAAAAAGGACAGTGAGATACCCCATTGCTCAAAGTGAGCATTTCAGATAGAGGAAACCCCTACTTAAAACTTCCGAGTCTTCAAACATCCTTAGTGAAATATATTTTCCCAATATCAATGGCCTCTCTCACTTGAACAATATGAATAATGATTCTTCCCTTTCAGGTGTGTCGAGAGATTTAATTGAGAAAATGAATCTAATGTATAGCTCAGTGTCTGAGGCATAAGTGCTTTATAAATGGTTATTCCCTCCCTCTTCCACCTGGTTAACAGTTGGGGCCTTACCCTGATCCACTCAGTGAAGGATTTTCACCGGTACTCAGATGGAACGATGCCCTGGTTGACAATGGGCTGGACCTATGGTTCTTAAATGTCACATTGCAACACACATGAGGGACACTGTGAGCTGTGTTAACACTTATTATGAATGATGGTAAAGGGCTGAAATTCATGACTGATTCTTTAAGAAGAAATTAAAGTGATTTCAAGGTTACTGGCTTAACAACATCATTCTCCCTTAATTGCATTTTGAAATGCTTGGAGGTGGGGGTGGGGCAAAGAAGGATGGCTTTACAGGCAGTGCACCAGGGAATGTGTCATGCACTTGGTATCATCTATCATGTACATGTCAGTGGGGAAGTTTGGGAATGCCTCGTACAACCCAATGCCCACTAGAGCTGTCCACAGATATAAGGCACTTATTCTTTTTTCTCCATAGGTCAGCCTGTGAAGAGCCATGCCCCTAAAAGTCTGGCTCTAGGCCATTCCTCAAGCTTTTACCATGCCTCATCTCCAGAGACCTTTGACTCCAGACATCTGGTTCCTGCCTTGCTGATTCCTCAGAAAATTGGCCCTGCCTGTCTTCCTCCCTCAGGCCCTTTCTCACTATCCCAGCTCCTGACTCTTCTGGTCCCCAAGAAACCTGCTCTGGCTTATCCTTCCTTTGAGACCAGGCAAAACTAATTTCATAGTCAACTGGCTTTCTTACATACTTCACCAATTCATTCAACAGACATTTAATATGATCCTGCTAAGAACTTGACCCAGGGAATTTTGAGAACAGAACCTGCCCTCAAGGAGTTCTTGATCCAATGCAGTCATACAACCACAATACTGTGTGATCATTTCCAGGGACTTCCCAGGTGGCACTAACGCTAAAGAACTTGCTTGCCAATGCGGGAGACATAAAAGATGTGTGTTCAATCCCTGGGTCAGGAAGATCCCCTGAAGAAGGAAATGGCAACCCACTTCAGTATTCTTGTCTGGAGAATCCCATGGATGGAGGAGCCTGGCAGGCTACAGTCCATAGCCTTGCAGAGTCAGACACAACTGAAGCGACTTAGCGTGCACACATGTGAACACTGCCACAGTAGAAGTGCCACTACTAAGGTTTCTGCTTATACAAAGCTCATCTTCCCAAATAGACTGTCCTCCTGGAAAGTGCAGAGTATTTTTTAACAGTAGCAGTAGCCACCATCTGTTAACATTCTTGTTAAGTGCTTACATGCATTCCTCTACGGGATAGCTATTATTAGCTCCATTTTGTTAATAAGGAAATTGGAACACTGAAAGGTTAAAAAAAGTTGCCTAGAATCACACAGTGGGAGAAGTAATAGCGATGATATACATATAAACTATTCGGAAAATATCCATATCTCTTCTACCAAGACAAGAAAGAACTGTTTCCTTTGCTGGGTAAGTTTTCTCACCCTCTCATTTGAAGTGAGCTAAAGGGTTTTGGTCACTCTGGAAGTGCCTGGGGCAGGAGCTCATCTTGAATGGGAGGACATTTTTGTCATGGAATGTTCTGGAATGGCATAACTCAAGCATGTTCCAAGGAGTCCATGTCCTTTGGGTTGTTAACACCAGCTACTCACAAAAGGGGTCTGCGGTTAGACATTTTGCATCTGTGGATTTAAAAAGGTCATTTCATTTTTTAATAAGAATTTTTCAGAACTTCCAAAAATGGGATATAGAATGCTGTATTTCTCACCAAGAACCCCTATTTTGAAGTACATCTCCTGGGATTCAAGTTCCATGGAACACACTGGGGTAACACTCTCTAGATGCTTCAGTAACCTTATCTTAAAGATTTCTGTTGTAACTCATGTAAAAATGGGCCACTCACTACACGTCTCAGCACATTCAAAAGAAACTTCTGGGTAGAAAGCAAAAAGCAAAAAAACTTAAATCTCTACTAAAGGCTTAATAAATAAAACACCAAAGGAAAACTGAACAGTACACCCAAAGTGTCCTAGAATTTGACTTGCAGATTTATCCTTTCAGACCCACACAGTAAAGTCTCTCCTTCTCTTTCCTCCCCTCTCCCTTTCTTCTTTCCATTTCTCGTCCTTCTCACCCGTGAGAAGCACTTGGCCTTTTCTACCGCGGATCACCCAGCATTGCTGCCTCCTTCAGTTCTGGAGGTGGAGAACATGTAAATCCCAGGCCTGTGCTGCCCAAACACAGCAGAAGCTCTTTGCCTGGAAAGTGGGGGAGGGGAACATGGTGACTCATGCATTCACTGGAGCCCTGCCACATGTAATTTTCTTAATGTATCAGTCCAAGAGAAACAAGGTGTTTTCACTTTCTTTCCAGCATTTAAAAGCCTCCTTTCTTTACATTTAATACATTAACAGCATAAACAGTCATCCTGATGTCCATGAGTAGCAAGGGAGTTAGAAAGTGTCTGCCTCTGAGATCTCTGCTGAAGGAAGGCAGAACCAGAATGAGGTGACTCCAGAACGAGGTGATTCCACAGTGGAGGGGCAATGACAGAGAAGGGGCCAAGCTGAACTTCAAAAGAGAGAAGTTCAGAGAAGGGCTGGGGTGAAAGGCCTTGGGAGGGGGCAAGACTCCATCCCCAATTAGCAACAGTCCTGTGTCTGATTCCTGGCTCAGCTGGATACTACCCGGGTGACCACTAGCAAGTTATGTCATCCTCATCTTGCTTATCTGTACAAAGAATTTATAAAAAAAGAATTTAACACTTCTCACAAAAACTCCCACAGGTCATTAGAATTTATTAAACTCAAATATGAAAATTTACCTAGGCTCAGTAAGAGTTAAACAGTGCTAATTCTTTACCCTCATTTTTCCAGTTCCTTTTAAAAATAAGTTTTCTTTTAAGATTGATAAGCTTAGAGTCCCAAAGTGGGCAAATCAATCCTGGGACCAAAAGGAAAAATGTGTTTCTGCACAGATTATTTCTGCTTTGTATAATGGGGGAATCATTATATCTGTAACATATTTCTTATTGGTAATCACAAAATAGATGAATCTCATTAATATTCAGATTTCATAAGTTAATATTGTTTTAAAATCTATGTCTAGGCATTCCCTAATTTATAAAGAAGCCATATTCCTAGGTTCACTTATTGAACATTTAGACTAACTTGTCAGCATAATTGGGCTATATTTTCTCATAGAATTAATGCTTTAAATAATGCTTAGCATGCCAGACTAGTCCACAGAGCCTTTTTTAACTCATCTTGTATCAGACATCACTGAAAAGAAATGGAAGTTAATAAGACTGTTACGTTACTAGAAATTTAACATAGAAAAATAAATAAGAAATTTGTGCTACCCCTTGAGGAAAAGCAGCTTTAATTAGAGGTGATACATGGAGCTGCTCTTAGAGGCTAACAAAAAAAATTTAGACCAAGAGAAGCAAAAGCAATGGCCTCAGCCCAGAGAAGTCACCTGAGTATATAAAGCAGTTTGGAGTAACATAGTAGAGAATGGTAAGGGCTCTGGCAGCCACACACACCTGCCTGAAGGCTCAAAAAAATAATAATTAAATGCTGTGATCACCTAATCAAGCACATATCCAAAATTGTCAAGCAATTTTGAAGTTGATAACACAGTTACTTGCTTTAATATCATTTCAAAACTCAGGGGTTGCCTTTCTCTTGATTAAAATTGAGGTCAGCACTATTACTATAGTCACGAACTTCTCATTCAACTAATTTTTTTTAATTTAAATTTTCTTTTTTCTTTTTTTCTTTTTTATTATCAATAAAGCCCTTTAAAAAATTTGGAGAAAAAATAAATAAATAAATCATTCAACTAATTTTATAGACGATCTAGGCAAGCAGAGCCCAGAGGGTAGGGGACAGGCTCTGGGAAGTGCCCTTCCTTGTGGGGTGAGAGAGGAGGCAGACAATGGAACGCTGGTGTGTGTGTTCTTAGCTTAGGGGTGGGGGGACCGGTCAGACAGGAAGTGCCTGACTTGGAGGATCCCCCATTATGACATGAGGACCAGAAGAAGCATTTTCCAGTGGCGACTAAGGGGTGAAATTCAAGAGAGGCTAAGACAAAACTCGAAGGGAAGGGGTGGAAGAACAGGAGAGGTAGGAAGGAAAATTAGGTCAGAGTACCCAGGCCCATCTCCACCGGGAGCATTTCATCACTATTCCGGGAGGTGCGTGGGAAAGGAAGAGCCGCAGGGCCTTGCTGTGTATTCCCACAAGACCTCTGTCCGAGGGACACCTGTGACTTGGAGGGCTGTACATTTTGATACTAGCACAGCCCAGATTGCTTTGTTTCCTTAAGAAAAGGGTGGGGGTGACTTCCATTGACTCCATTGCAGAGGATCACGGTTCAGACAGGTAAGTGCAGCTTTTAGGTGGTACCCCCTCCCCTGCCACGCACACACATCTTTCCCCGCCCCTGACTCTGGCAGAGAGCAACAGACAAGACATGAGTACCAGGTCCCTAAGCATGTGTGTATTTTCTATCCCCCAAGCAAAATACGCAGCATTTCCCTCCCACTTCAAGCAACAAGGGACTGGTACCTGTGACCTCTAGCTGATATCCAGAAGGGCACCTTGAAACACCCACCCAACTTCTCAGAGCCTCAGGATGTAAGGAATCATCTAGAGCTTACAATGCTCTTGAGAACCCCCTCCCCGCCCCCCTGCACGCAGCCTCCCTGTGACACTAAATCCATCACCAACAGTACTATTACTTTATAAAGAAACAGATTAAGTGTCTCATAAACAGTGCAGTGATTGAGATAATGGAAAGCGCCTCTCGTCCCCATCTGCAGCATCAGGTTATGAAGCATTTCCAAGCAGCCAGGAAGAGGAAATTAATAGAAGCAAGAGGGAATAACCACTTTTATGCAATTTCCTCAGGAGATAGTGGACCATCTAATCTTTATTGGAGCCCTTTAACCTGTCACTCAGCACTCACCAGAGCCTCTTTAGCTCTCACAATTTTTCTTGATATCCAAGAGAGATAAAATGAAAACCTCATAACATTATTTTATAATTTTTGTACTTGGAGGGTGCACATTGCCTCTGCCCCTCCCCCTCTACTGAGGCCTCATGAAACATTTTTATGCAGCAGGAATGTGGGAGAGCTTAACTATTCCCGGTGCATGGTCCAGGGGGTCACAGCTTCTCTGCAGAAAGGAAATCTCTCCGTGCATTTTAAATGCGATGCTTCCCTCCACCGCCGCCTTCTGTCCTTGGTTTTTCTTTTTAATAATCTGATTACTTCTCCCGATCTAATTTTTTTCCCCCAAATGAGTTTGCAAAGGTTCATGCCAATGAATATTCATCCCCTGTTTAAGAACCGGGTGCCTTTTTCTCAAGGCAGGTGCAGCTCAGCAGCTGGCTGGGGAGGTGTGCCTGCCTCTTGGGTGACAGTGAGAGGGGCGAGGCTCGTGCTCCTGGTGAGAAAGAAAGAGGTTCACAGCCCTGAGCTCACTGCCTCTCAACCTCCTCTTTTGTCTCCAAACTCTGCCGGTGCTCTTGAGGAGCCTGCTGGGGTGGGCAGTGGCTGAGACACACCTCCGCAGCCTCCAGGATGAGCGTGGTGGGCGGGACAGGGGGCGGCTGCGGCTGCTGCTGCTGCTTCTCCTGCTGCTGCTGCTAAGTCGTTTCAGTCGTGTCCGACACTGTGCGACCCCATAGACGGCAGCCCACCAGGCTCCCCCATCCCTGGGATTCTCCCGGTAAGAACACCGGAGTGGGTTGCCATTTCCTTCTCCGATGCATGAAAGTGAAAAGTGAAAGTGAAGTCGCTCAGTCGTGCCCGACTCTTAGCGATCCCATGAGTTGCAGCCCACCAGGCTCCTCTGTCCATGGGATTTTCCAGGCAAGAGTACTAGAGTGGGTTGCCATTGCCTTCTCCAACAGGGGGCGGCGTCAAGCCCTTTATGCAGGGCATGTGCACAGCTCTGCAAGGCTCTACTCTGAGGTCTTGTGGCTTCAGGTGAGCCCTGTTTGTACATTCATGCTGGCAACCCAATGCCTCCCTCATCTTCACTTTACAGAGGCTGACCCCAGGGGTTTTTGACTCTGGGCCTCCAGGCATGAAGCTCTGTTGAAGGAGGTGTGCTGGGGTTCCCTGTCTATGTCATCAGCAGTCTGTGTGTTTTCCAGACATGGGTCTCCCTGAACAATCTCAGGACATCCCAGTGGGACCCAGGCCTTGTGAAACCCCCACTTTCCCTTATAGTGAGGGCAATGTATTGAGAAAACCAATAGCAGAGAAGTGGTTTCCAGGCATCCACCCAGTGGATCATCCAACTATTGTACTAGATGGAAAGGTCTCTGAAGATTGATGCTAGGTGTTGCCCTCTCTGCATTTTCTTCTCCCTGGTACTGAGCACAGGCCTTCCACATAGACACATGCATTGGCTGCCTGGAGGTGGTGGCACACACGCAGGCCTTGAAGGATAGGCAAAAGCTGACGCAGAAATGGGAGGGTGAGGCAAAGGGAAAAGAGTGCCCCAAGCCTCGGAAAGAACAGGAACAGCACTTGTCTGGGGAACTTGGAAGGAGAGGTGACCTGGCAGTAGAGGCTGCCCGGCACACACAGCATTCATGGGGCCACAGCAGGAAGTGGGCTGGAGTACTCAGGTGTGTCCGACTGTATACATGGGGCCAAATGGATCTCCAATCTCTGCCTTCATGGGCCCAGTGCCAGCAGTAACAGCCTGTGCAGAGGGAACACTTAGCTGTGTCATACAGTCGCATCACTCTTAGTGACACTTGCTGAAATTGATGAACGCTGCAGGCACCATGACATAGACGAGACTGTAACTTCCAGTGCTATTAAGCTGCTCAGGCAGTAGCAGCAGCAAGCCTAGAACACATCAATCAGCAGGGAAGTTGTTAAAGATGCAGGGTCAGGGTCAGGGGCACTTAGCCTTGGTGGAATGGGGAGATCACTGGTCAGAACTGAAGGATGACAAACAGAAGAGCAGTGTCCCAAGGGGGAGGGGCAGGCACTTAGATCCTTGTCCCTGATGGCGCCTATCCCTAGGGAACAGCCGGGCACAGCACAGCCAAGACCAGGTTTGGGGAGGGAGACTGGACTGGGGATCAGAGCCTCTCAGCAGGGAATTCAGGGCTGCATTCTGCAGTCCTGGCCCAAGTCAGTGTTTAGGTGGTGGGATAGTGTGAAGCAAACCTAGGGGTTTTCTATGATCTAGGCCAGTGATTCTCAACCTGTGGTCTCTAGACCAGAACCACCAGCAGCAGGACCTGGGAACTTGTGGAAATTCAGAATCCAAGACCCCACGCCAATCTACTGAACCAGAAATGCTGGGGTGGGGCCCAGTGATCTGAGTGTTCCAAAGCCCTCCAGGGGATTCTGACACAGCTCTAGTTTGAGAACTGCTGCTTTAGGATCTCCAGGTAAAGTAGAAACATTCTGACCTTGGGATCTGTGAAAACGGCCACTCCCTGGTTATGTGATCTTATGCAAGTTACTTAACCCTCGACCTCAGCCCCCAACCCTGTATACAGGGACACTAGAGTAACTTCCTTCTTACAGTTTTGTGATGATCAGTATAATATATGCAAACATACTGGAATGTAGCATCGCCTCAATAAATAGCGGCTAGGTGTTTTCTACAAGGAGCCAGACTGAATGTTTTCAACTGTCATTCATTTTAAAGTATTTAAATTGGCCACTTAATATAATCTTGGAGCCATGCCAGGCACTGAGATCTACCAGTGGATGAAACACACAAAGAGCCCTCCGCCATGAAGCTGACTTCCTAGTGGAGGAAATGAAGTGAAGTCGCTCAGTTGTGTCCGACTCTTTGCAACCCCATGGCCTGTAGCCCACCAGGCTCCTCCGTCCATGGGATTCTCCAGGCAAGAATACTGGAGTGGGTTGCCATTTCCTTCTGCAGGGGGTCTTCCTGACCCAGGGATCGAACCCAGGTCTCCCACATTGCAGGCAGACGCTTTGACCTCTGAGACTCTAAACTGGAAATTCCAACAGAGAGAATCAGTTTTGGAAGCCAGATCAGGCACTAACTGAGGCTTGGAGGGTCTCAGACAACTGACACCTAAGTAAAGACATAAAGAATTAATAGAAGCTGAATAGGTTGCAGAGGTAAAGTGGGTTAGTGAGGGGAGACAGAACACCCTCCATGTGGAGAAAGCAGCATGTGCAAAGGCCCTGGAGGAAAAAAACATGAGTCAGTCTGTAAATTGTGAGCAGTGTTTCTATGACCAATTGTTGTATGTGGAGCGGGCAGGGGTCAGTTGATAAGGAGGCTGAGTTTCATGTCAGCTCCTAGATTTGATCCTTAGGTCATGGGCCACTGCTGAGTTTAACACTGGGGAAAAAACACAATCAGATTTTTTGTGTCTGAAAGATCACACCGGCTGCTGGGAAGAGAATGGGTCAGAGGAGTGGGGACAGCTAAAGAGAGTCTCAAAAGCCCAGAAAGAGTGATAATCACTGGGGTAGTGGGAACAGAGTCAAAAGTCATTAGAAGAGGAGGAGCTGGCGATTAACTGGGCCTCCCTCATTCATCAACAGTATGCACGGAGTCCCCACTGGATGTCAGGCACTGGGCTAAGTGACCTGCTGATGGCTTGTACCCCTACTTTCCTACCAGTGCCAGAAAGCCTGCCCTCCGTACTTCATCTACTTGGGCCAGGCATTTTCCTCTTCCTGGAGTTCTCTTTTAAAAACCCTATACCCTGGCATTGAGTTCACTTTCCCTATGACTTTGAGGGGGTTGAGAGTGACATTAGGAAAGGGAAGAATGGGGAAGTGGGGTGGGGACTCCTCCTGGAGCTGGCTGGGTCTGCTCCCCACCACCAGCCAGCAAACAGGGCCCTCACCCTGAGGAGGATCCTTCACTCAGGAATCTTTCAGGACCTTGGACAGGGAGGGAGGGAGGCCTCTAGCTGGAGACCCAGCCCCCAGCTACTCCATGTCACTGGACCCTGAAGGTTGCGGCGCTACCTGAGTGCCTTCCCAACAGGCCACCTGACAGCCAGTAGCTACTGGGGGCCCCATGGAACTGCTGCTTAAGCTTTAGCCTGACAGAGCCCTTTCCCTTTTATAAGTTTGACTCATTTGAGGGGTACTTCCTGTGTGCCCTGAGTTAGATCTAAGACAGTCACTTTCTTTACACTGGGAGAGGAGAGGGCTGTTGTTGAGGAGTTAGGGCAGACATGCAGGGAATCAGATGTAGAAGGGGGCCTGGAGGAGTCCTCGATCCATAGGTAGCAGATGGCCAGTGAAGATGGAATACTTCAGATGTGGGGCTCCAGGGACAGAGCAAGGCCTCCTGGAGAAAAGCTAATGTCACAGCCAGGTGGTGAAGGAGGTAGGTGAGCACATGCTGGGGGTACATCAGGGGAAGGAGGGGTCTGTCCTTGAGCAGAGAGCAGAAGCATGCTGCCAGCAGCAGGACAGATTCCTTTAAGGGAATATGGCCTCCCCATTTCCCACCCCACCACCCAAGATGCTCCTCAGGGTCCCTGGAACTCGACAAAGCAGAAATGAGGGTCAGATCACTTCAGACCTTCCAATGGGCCTCTCCTGATCGGACACTCTGGGCCACAGGGCTGCCAGGCCTCGGCTCCCACTGCTGTGTCAGGGGATGGGGTGGGCAGGGAATCCCCAGATGCCCCGTCTCTAGGCCCTGTTCCCACCCACGTCAGAGCCTGCCTGCCAATGCTCTGAAAGCACTGTCAATCTGGTTTCTCTGGGCAGCAGGCAACGGGGACATATGCTTGCAGTCAGGTGGCTTCCCACATTTTCTAACTGAAGTGTTTATTTTACCCTTTGAGAAAAGCCTTATTTTTAAGTATTCACCAACACAGAACTTGACGGATTCCCTTAAAAAAATAATTTATGATCAAGTGTTTAAGATAAATGAAGGTGACTTCTTACTGCATTTCTCAAGGCTGGACAATGACGAGAAGCCACCCTCCTCTTCCTGTGGCTGGGGCAGGGCTGGCTACCTGCACGCACACAGCCAGCCAGGCCTGGTGAGTCATCACACCCAGAAACAACACTGCTGTCCCCTGCTCTCTCTGTTTCTCGGTGACAATGTAGGAAAAGAAAAAAAAAAAAAAACATGTTTGGATGCATCACACAAATTGCATTTCCTCTCCAAAATCTGACAAGGTAAATAGCACTCGTCTCTTAGGGAAGGTTATTGTTTCTCCTTTTCCAAGCTTCCTCGTTCCGGGGTTTTGTTGAGTCCACAAATCACATGCAGTCAGGGTGGAAAAAGACCTTAGAAACACCCTAGAAGAGGGTCAGCCAGTATAGCTATCATCACCACCTCCCATATTGTCCATGGCAGACATCACTAATCAATCATGGCACTCATTCCCAGTCAACCCAGATCAGAGCTCAGAATCTTTAACACAATGCCCCCCACCCCACCCCTGCCCCGGGCAGCTGGTACCCACGGATCAGAGTTGGCCCATCCTAGATCTATGATGGAGAAACTAAGGCCAGGAGAAGGCAAGGGATAACTTGGTCAGAGATGCACCAGAACAAGCCTCAGGGAACCAGAACAAGCCTGAGTCTGCTCCACCAGCCTCATCAGGATAAGCCCGCTGCAGCCCTGGGGGAGCTTACCCCATCCCTGTCTCCGCCTGCCTTGACTCCTTCTCCTTTTTGTCTTTGAGGTCAGCCCCACTGCACAGCCTCCTCTCCAGCTGGGATGCCAGGGAACCTAATTATTCTCTCTGTGTGCATCCGGGGAAGAGTTGCATTATGTTTAAGTAAGTGTAGCTAAGAGGTGCCGCATCTCACGAGAAGGTCAAGTGCTGCATATGTATAATATAAGATTAAGATTTTCTCCTTCTGCAGTGTACTTGATAAAATAATTTTGCTGTGACCTTTACAGAAATGCAGGAGTAGAAATGGGCACAGTGGAACTTCCAGCTTCTCCCCTGGTCACAAAGTCATAAACACCATCAATCTATAACACTATTACACACCATTTAAGTGGGACAAGTGAGCAAAAGAAATGATTTTTATTTTTATTTTTTGGTAATGACAGAACAAAAGCATTGGAGGCTGAAATTCTCAAGCTGGATTACCGGAGCCGTGTTGACAGATAAAGGACATGAATGAATCCTTTTCGCACGCTGCCCTGGCCTAGCCTGGTGGCATAAAGACTGGGGCAGGGGCCTCCTGCAGATTGTCAGAGGAAAGGGGCCTGTCCAAGGTCACAGAGGAATCAGTAGGGTCTGATCGGCTCTGCCCTGCCCTTGTCAAGAGGGTGTGGGGGACTGGTCTCAGCTCCTAACTGCGGTGACAGTGGGTGCACCACTCTGCAAGTCTGGGAGTCAACTCTAACAAAAAGGGAAAGAGCTGTGAGTAATAATCAGTATTGAAATAATAAGGTTATATGCATCCCAAAAGATTCTCCAAGTAGGATTGAACATGACATTTATCCAAAAGGCTGAAGGCAGACAAAGTTGGCAGAATATTTTGGTCTGACCCATGACTTTCGCTTGAGAACCTCACCAAATATGAACAGGGAAACAGGGCTCGCAGATTCTGGAACAGGGAGGACACCCTCCTTCTGTGCAGCTGAGCACAGCCATCAGAGGCGCTGGACCCCTGGAGGCTGTGTGAATGGCCCAGCAGCTGCTGTAACTCAGAGCAGCTGAAAAAGGGCTCCTGCTGAGGAAGGGCAGAAAAGGGGTGAAGAGCTGTATGCTCTCTGGTGACCATTTATTCCCAGGTGTTGAGAAGTCATTTCCAGCATGCTCTGCATCCTCCCTATCTGCAGTTCCTGGATGTAATGATACAGGAGCATCACCAGTTACCTTCAGGTCTGTTAATTAAACATGACTAAGGGGGAAGCTTGCAGTAAAGCTCAGAGGTGTGTGGGTGGCACTTAGCACTTATCTCTCAATGCCCACCTAGCGCAGACCGAAAGAGCCGTCCTTCTGAAGGCACCATGTGAGGGAGGGCTTGGGAAGGAGCAACAGGTGCAGATGCCCAGGGAGGACCATGAGGTAGCAGTGGGGAGAGATGGGCAAGTCCTCCTGAGCAGCCTGTGAGAGGATATTCCCAAAGGAAACAAGTCCCGGGCTGACGGGTTCATAGGAGCCTAGCGGGACAGGAGACCACCACCTGAACCCTCCACTGCAGAGGAGGGCGCCTGCTCTTCCTTGCTACCCTCTCCCTGCAGCAGAGGTCTCATATTGAATGAGAGACCAGCCTTTCCTGCAGAGCACAGTCGGGGGCTGATGCTGAGTGCTCTCCTCCCACCCTATGCAACCTTCTAAGGCAAGGTTTGTGGGTGTCAAACTGACCTCCGTTGGCTAAAACTGGTTACAAAGTTGTGTCAATAAAAATAACATAACTAATAATAACAACAATCAGCATTTAAACAGCACATTTATCAAGGGCCAGGTACTCAGGTGCTCAGCATGACTTCATTTCATACTCATAACATTCCTAAAAGACATAAGCTACAATTATTCCCATTTTTCCCATCAGGAAACTGAGGGTCAACACAGTCAGCAGCTTGTCCAACGCCCAAAGTCAGTGATGGAGACAGGCACTGAACATAGGCTATCTGACTCCAGAGACTTGAGAGCTCATTTGGAATGTTTTAAAATCAGGTAAATTTCCTTGCAACCAATAAAAACCAGTGTGCATCGCGTTAAATATAATTTATGGCAATGTGACTTCCTGGGGAAGGGGTACCAGCTTCTAAGTTATAGACGCTACTACTCCAAAGTCATAGGAAACAAGTTCTATCATTTTTTTTTTTTTTTTGAGCCTTGGTTTCTTCATCTGTAAAAATGGAATTAATTGGCCCTATCTCATAGATTTGTTTTGATCATTAAATGAGATAATGAATATAAAATGTTTGGTGCTGTACCTAGCATATGATAACTACTCAGCTAAAAGTAGCTGTTTCAATGCTATTCTCTCAAATCATCCTACCCTCACCTTCTCCCACAGAGTCCAAAAGACTAAAAAAAAATAAAATAAAAGTAGCTGTTAATATATTCTTTAATAAAATTATTATTGTTCAGTATAAGTACTATGAGCTTCCCAGATGGCTCAGTGGTGACGTCGGAGATGCATGGGTTCAATTCCTGGCTCGGGAAGATCCCCTGAAGGAGGAAATGGGCACCCATTCCACTATTCTTGCCTGGAAAATCCCGTGGAGAGAGGAGCCTGGCAGGCTACAGTCCATGAGGACATGACTGAGCACCTAGTACTATAAGTAGTGTGCTGATGTTACACTTTTAAAAATTCAACATTTGTCCCACTCCATGGAACATTCCCATCAAGGTTTAATAACCCATAGGCCTTGGCTTGAATTGCTAAGATTTGGGAATATAAACTGAAGCATATGTAACCTCTGGGCAGTGACTGTCAAGAGAGAAAGTTAGCTGGAAAGTAGACATTATGGCTGAACTCAGGCTATGAGGATGTCAGAGCAACAAGTTTAATATACCTGGGTCTCTAACACCAGGATACAGAGTACCCTACCAGCCTGGATATATTTTACATGACAGAAAACAAATCTCTCTCTTTTAAAAAAATTATCTTACATATTTTTTCTTTCTCATTGACAGCTGGAATCCTAACACATCATTTCCTTTCAATTAAATTTTATAAGGAGGATGGTACCATTCCCATTTCACTGGTAATGACATTTGGGATCAGAGAGGTAGAACAACTTGCCTGGTATTTCACAGCTAGTCTGTGGAAGAGGCAGAATTCAAAACCAGATATGTTTGATACCCATATCTTCAAAGCTGATACCCTTCCCAGTTATTGGGTTGGCCAAAAAGTTTATTTGGGTTTTTCAATAAGACTTGAGAATGACATGTTCAGATGCACTTAAGTTCTGATGAGAGGCTTGGGAAATGGATAAGATGTATTGCTTGTCTGCTCAATGAAGGCATCTTGCCCTACTTTCCCTGCTTCAAAAGGGAGGAGGGAAAACCATCTATGGTCCATGTCATATGCTGGCTCCGATCCCTCTGAGTCCCCGCCTGCCTTCATTCCTGACCAGATGTAAAAATGTGATGTATGGATGTGGTTGCTGGGCATTCTGCAGAAGCCTGCTCTAAAAGGCAAATTCATCCTTCCTGTGGCTTCTGATAGGCAGAAGGAAGTGAAGGCAATGTCAATGGTAAGACTGGCTGATTTTCCAGAGGACAGTAGATGAGCAGCCCAGCAGCAGGTACGGGGTGGTAAGTATTCACTGGTACTACCTACTCCCACCTCTAGTAGGCACCAGCTCCCTAAAACATAAGATGTTTGCTATGGACATGACATATGGGTACCTAGAATTATTATTGTTTATTATACCCCAGTCCAAATATGCCAAAGGAGGCTATCACATTTATGCCCACAGCCTGAATAACTTCAGGATGGGACAGTGGTACAGAAGTAGCCAGCCTGCTGTCCACCAGCACTGGGGGCATAGAGCAGTGAGTGCCAAGGAAATGGCATGCATTGAAATCTGGATTTCACCATCATCAGACTAATAGTCATTATAATCCTATGAAACTTCATTACTGAATTCCCCCTTTACCATTTCTACACATAACACTCATTTGTTAATAACCAAGATAAAGGTCCATAAAACAATATTGCTCCCATGTAACACGTCTCTTTCTCCTTGCTCTCAATAAGACTCCAGAATTTCATCAGAGGAATGCAAGTGCTTCTATAAGATGTGTCAATTATTTCAAGATGACAGGTATTCGATTCCCAAATTCATCAGTAGGGGCCAAGAATGTATTGGTTCATCAAGCAGAGCACATTTCTGGAAGCGCTCTCACCATTTGGGAATCAAATAATAATTGCAATACCAACACCTTGACTTTCTAATGCATTTTTTCAAGCTAAAGGGTTTCGACACATTCCCCCACCAAACCCGTTCTTAGATTCATCTTCTTTGTAGGCTTCTGAAATAGTGAAGGCGCTAGTTTTATTTCTTCCATTTTGCAGAGGAAGAAATTCAGATTCTCAACTCAGAAGCTGAGTGACTTACATAAACAAAGCATACTGGAGGCAAAGGAGAGATAGCAGACCTTTCACTCTGGGGCTCCAATCACTTGAGTACACAGCTTCAGAAACATCACTTCTTGGATCCAGGCCCTGAGCCGGATGCTAGATATACAGCACGGGGTAAGTCAGAGCCCCCATTCTCAAGGAACATCAGCGTTATGAAAGATGCTGACAGTAACGACAAAATAACATGATTAACGGGAAAAGAGAGGCATGTATAGAAGTGGGGAGAAAAGAGACAGTCCCCTCTCATATTGGTTGGGAGAGAGGACAGGTCTTTTGGAGATGACAGTTTTGAAGCATGAATAGGAGTTTACTAGGTAGATAAAATGAAAGAAGGCATTCAAACAAAGAAAACGGCATGTGCAAAGGCATGGTGATTGGGAAAGGGTCAAGGACGTTTAGTCCCTTGGTGGTGCCCTTTGAGAAGACTTCGTCTTCAACGGAAGAGATATCAGCTGTTCCAAATGGGCTGAAATTAGTTTTGGAGCAGGTCAGAATGTTGTACTAGTCTTGAAATAAGCTGGAATCATGGATGTTTCAGGAACACTCATCTCCATCCCCCACTGCTGACACTCTCCTGATGAGTGTCTGCCTCACTCTCTCATACAGTCCTTCTTGCCCGCCTCCTTCTGACCTCCCAGAGCTAATCAAAGAACCTTGTTCTGGTTAGTAGGGTATGGGTGTTGCAGCTCTGGATGGGGCTGCCCAGACTTCTGAACCCTGAAATAAGCACCTTTCTAATGTCCTGAACACATCTGAATGCATTCTCTGGGATACATTCGTCTTTTGCCCAGAGCAGAATGGCACAAGTGCAAAAGGGCCCTTCTGTAGAAAGAGAGTGAGAAGGTGCCACGGGCTGAATGTTTGTCCCCCACCCTCCCCGACAAGGGTTTCCCTGGTGGCTCAGATGGTAAAGAATATGCTTGCAATGCGGGAGACCCAGGTTCGATCCCTGCATCCGGAAGATTCCCTGGAGAAGGGAATGGCTACCCACTCCAGTGTTCTTGCCTGGAGAATCCCATGGACAGAGGAGCCTGGTGGTCTTCAGTCAATGGGGTCACAAAGAGTCAGACACGACTGAGCAACTCTGTCTGTTTCCCCGACAAATCCATACACTGAAGGCCCCACCTCCAGGGTGATAGATATTTGGAAGCAGTGCCTTTGGGAAGTAATGGGGCTTAGACTAGGTCATGAGAGTGGGGCCCCCATGATGTCTCTCTCTCTCTGTTTCTCTCTCTCTACCCCAAATCGCCCCCCTTCCAGGTAACAAAGAAAGAGCATGTGAGGACTTAATCAGAAAACAACACACTGTCCAGGAAACGGAACTTCTCCAGACACCGAATCTTCTAGTACCTTGATCTTTGACTTCCCAACCTCCAGACTTGGGAGAAATACATGTGTGTTACTTAGACCCCTCAGTCTGTGGAATTTTGTTAGAGCAGTGCCCGCTCAGACGTAAGATGAGTTTCCCTTTTCACCAAGCTGGCCTTCCCTCCAGGCACAGGCTGATTCCTGTCTCCTGCAGAGGTCTCCTCTCTGCTCCAAATCAGGCTATACTTCCGTCCTACCCAGGCAAGGCCCAGTGTGGATTTATGATTTAATTTGTGTGTATGGCACTAAGAAATGATTTCTGGGCTGGTCACTTAAGAAATGATTAAAGACCATCATTTCAAAGCCGCAGCACTCCCTGGGGGAAGGGAAGCAGAGCCTGAGTCAGAAGGAGGTGTCAGCAGAGCACAGGATAGATGGACGCGTGACAGGGGAGGCCAGTCGCCTGGGGGAGAGGAGGCGGGAGGGCAGGGCCTGGATGCCTCCTTTCTGCGGTTGGGAGGGGTGTGCATGCTGGAGCCCTGGCCACGCCCCAAGACAGGGTGAGCAGTGTCTCCCATCTCACATTCATGATGCTATCTTTGTCCAGATTAGCAGGTACCATCTGAGGCAATTGCAGGCAAAGCCTGGCCCAGGCTCCCTTCCTCGGCATCTTTACAACCTCAGAGCAGTAAACCTGGGCTTAAGGTGGTGGAGTGTGAAAGCAGAAAACAACTCATAAAGGCCTCCACCCTTCAAAAGCTCTCCGTGCACTGACATAGACCGGAAACCTGCATGCGGCAGCTCTAAATCACCCCGCCTTCTCTTCCCCGCGGACAGCCAAATGCCACACTGTGCCAATTTATGAGGTGTGGCTGTAAAGTTCTGAGACCAGCTAATAAGCTTGGGAAGACGCACTCGGCTCCCCTCGAGGGATTCCTCAAAGTCAGGGCTGTTCTCAGCACCTCCTGTGTTAATCAACCCACTTGGGCACAGGAAAACCCAGCTGAGTCCTGGCTCCGCCTGCTCAGGGCTACACATTCAACACGCGGCCCAGGTGTCCCCAGAGGTGGCCATGGGCCAGCAAAATTCACCCTAAGAGTTGACCCCAAACACCAGGGTTCCAGAACCAGTTCCTAAATCCTTGCTGCCTGTGAGGTCATGGGTGAGACCTGCTGCCGCCTCTTTGGGCCACAGTGGGCTCATCTGTGAAATGGGATGGGTGGGGAGTAAGACCAGCTCTGTACCTTCACTGTTGGCTGGGGCGGTGAACACCTAAGACTTGATTTTCACATGAATTACACCTCCCACAGCTGCTAACCTGAGCCTCTGAAACATTCGTCATGGTAAATGACACTCTGATTTTTGTAAACTCCTTTTATTCTGAATAGCAAAATCAGCTGCGGGAGCACATTCTAGTTTGTTTTACAACCTTCGTCAGCATAGTGACAGAGAGGTTCCTGGGAAGAAAGGGGCTGAGCCCCAGGCCAGCTCTGCTGCTGAGAAGTGTGAGTCCCTCTCCGGACTACACTCACCCTTTTGGTGAAATGAATGGCTAAAATGGAGTCAATGGCCCATCTATTCCTCTAACACATACTCGCCCTTACAGTCATCCACCTATCTTCTCCCTACTTGGCACGCTCCTTTACTAAGCAGGGGCCCAGCAACACACACAGGCAAGCAAGAAGCAGTCCCAACTACCAGGCCTCACACCCTGACCTGAAGGACCGATCCCACTTCGGTGCAGACAGTCCAGCCAACACCACTATTCTTTCTGGCTGTACCCGTGGGTCAGCTGGGGGTACCCAGAAATTAAAGGCCGTGCTCACCGAGCAGGTCTAAGGCAAGGTGGAGACTCGGTGCATCTGGATTCAGGCCTCCTAGAGAGATTTTCCCATTAGTTTGTACAGCTTCTCCATCCATAATGATACCAACCGTAATGAAGATAAATATTTTGCAATGAACTGTCGCTTTTTCACATGGGAAACAGCTATTCAAATTAAAGGCACTTTGCTCTCTCTCTCTCTTCCCCTTTATTCTATTTCATTTTCTTGGCATATTTCTGAGCTTAAAAAAAAAAAAGGAAAGAAAAAATCTGTCCTGAAAAGGGAGAGGGAGGCCATGGACTATCCAGCAAAGAGTTTACTCACTGCCTAGATTCACTAATTTTACAGTTCTGCTGCCACAAACATGTGCCTGTGTGGGTACTCACTGAACTGCCATCATCACCTGCTCCTTAGAGGTGGTTGGGGGTGCAGGATGGGACTGGGGACCATGGGGATCCAGGCTGCAAGGACTGTTCTGGGCTTCCAAGGAAGCTAGGGATGGGGCCAGGGGATAGATGTGATGGACACACTTGGCCTTTATTATCATTATTATTGTGCAGGCATTAATTAACTTGACCCATGTAGCACTAATTTGTCTACTACACACAATTAAAAGCTTCAGTTATAGAGATGGGAGAACAGTAGGAGGGAACCTCACCACCTCCCCTTACCCCTCCCCAGGCTCTAGAGAAGATGCCCCTTATGGTGCAGATGAAGCAATCCACCCCCCACTCACTTTCAGCCCATTTCATGCCATTGCTGATGGGATCAGAGCCTTGCTCTGACGGTCTCACACTCTTTCTGTGTTTCAGCCTCTGTCTCCAGGACGCATCCTATGAACTGTCCACCAGCAGATGTCCCACCACCTGTAACTCCTCTAACCTCCTTCCCCTCCCTGCATCCACTTGTCACCACATCCTGTCATCTCTACATTCTGCTATTGTCAAATTCCCCAATTTCTGTCCCTACCTTGGTTCAGGCCCTTGTCTTGTCACCAGCTCCCTTATCTCTGTGACTGTGGCTTGCCTCCCCTACACACCTGCCAGAGAAATCTGCCAGTAAGCCTCCAAGGGCACCTCCAACTTGGCAATGACGTCCTGTGCCTAGTTGCGGCTGATCCCAAGCCCCTCAGGATCAATGGCCCTGCTCACCGTTCTAGTCTCTCTGTCAGCCTCTCCCTGTCCCTAAACACCCAAGCCCGCCCAGCTGCCTGAGGTGCTCAGGGCCCTCCTCCTGGAAGTGTTGGGTCCTCTGCACCTGTTCTAGACTTCTGTGTGCCCAAACCAGGGGTGTCTGTTTACCTGCCTGTCCCCCACCTCCACCAAGCTGCTCCCAGTACCTGATGCATCTTTGCCCGCCAGCACCTAAATAGCACTCATATGCCCATGTTGACTGTGTGAGAAAGTGGGTACAGGCAAGAAAAACTTTGAAGAGCTCAGACCTCGTTTTAACTTTTCCTACCATGTGACTAACCTCCTCCCCAGAGCTCACTAACACGAATCCTACTCTCTGCAGGCTCTTTTCACTCATTTGTGCACCTGAAATGTGACCACTGCCTCCCGTTTAGCTTACAGGCCACCTACCCATGTCAGTGCCCCTCATTTCTAGTTGGTATGAATATCTCCTCCCAGAACTGTGCCCTCCTGCCCCGCCCTGGCCCTGCTTAGCCCTGTCTGTGCATTTGTGTCCTGTCTGTGTTACAGTGCAGGATATGGAGCCAGGGGCCCAGGGAGGGAGCCTGGCCCCACCTCCTGCCAGCTGTGTGACCACAACCAGACACTAACTTCTCTAAGCCTCAGGCTCCCCACCTGTAAATTAGGAATAAAAGTAGTTCCTATCTGCTCGAAATGAAAGTGTTAGTGGCTCAGCTGTATCCGACTCTTTGCGACCGCATGGACTGTAGCCTGCCAGGCTCCTCTATCCTTGGAATGTTCCAGGCAAGAATACCGGAGTGGGTTGCTATTCCCCTCTCCAGGGGATCTTTCTGACCCAGGGATTGAACCCATGTCTCTTATGTCTCCGGCGCTGCAGACAGATTCTTTACTGTGTAAGTCACCAGGGCTCAATAATAGTATATAATGGCAGCGCCTGTTGGAGAGTAAAAGTGATAATCTATGTAAAATGATTTGTAAATTAAGCAGTCAAAAGGGTTCATCACCATCATCCTCCTCTTCCTCCTCAACACCACCACCACCACCATCGGTCTCTGTCACTAATTAGTATACTTTGAGGGCACAGCCTGTATCCAGGTGCCATTTGCATGCTTCTACATCAAGATCCTGTGCAGCCCAGGTGGTGTCTTCAGGCATTTGTTGAACTGAACTCACTATAAGACTGTGCTCTTATCCCATTGGCTCTTGGGCTCTTACACCTGTCCATGGTGGTCCTGCCGTCTTCCCACGAAATCCCTGGCTTTCTTCCAAGCTCTTCTCTTGGCCCTGAACCAGTTTTAGGGGATCCTCTGAGTGATCCAGGATGCCCTGTAGCTCTGAGTTTACCCCACCTACCCATGCTGGGGAGAGCCTGCATTTAGCGCCCCTGAGACTGGGCCTTCCTGCTCAGATCTCCCCACTCCTGCTGCTGCTCCATCTGCCTCACAGGGAGGCGCTCAGGCCTAACCTCTCCTTCCCCTCCCTCCCCCAGAAGTTGTGCAGCTCTGAACTCTCTGCCCACAGTGAATCCTTGGTGCCTTTTGTACCCTCCTGCCTCCCTGATGCTGGCCCCACCTCCGCACATGTGACTACTGCCTTTCGGATCTTAAAGTGATCAAATCCCCACCTCAACGTATTGTCTGTTAGACAATCAGTCCCCCATACACCTCCAGCCTTTTCAGATCCCCTTAGGCTCCCAGGCGCTGGAAGCAGGGGAACTACATTTCCCAGAATGCTGTGCTGTGGGGTTTGGATTAGAGCCCACCAATGAGTGGCCTTCCACCAGAGGGGTGGAGGCAGAGGTGGGAACAGCCCACGGGTTTGGTAGAAGTGAAGTTTCACAGTGACCTCCGCCTGTTGTCCCTGCACTTGCTTCTGTGCTAGAGGCAGCAGTGACCTCTGCCAATGCCACCTTCTGGCTACTGACTCCCTGAATGTTAGTGGCCAACCTGAAAGTGCTCAGGGGTCTGCCTGACCTCTGTCTCCTGTCTCTTTCAAGAGTTTTGTAGGCATCTGTGTGCATGTGTGCATGCTCAGTCATGTCCGACTCTTTTCGACCCCATGGACAGTAGCCCACCAGGCTCCTCTGTCCATGGGATTTTTCAGGCAAGAATACCAGAGATTAGGTTGCCATTTCCTCCTCCAGGGATCTTCCTGACCCAGGAATTGAACCCACGTCTCTTGTATCTCCTGCATTGGTAGGCGGGCTCTGTACCCCTTGAGCCACTGGAGAAGCCTTCCCCTATGTCAGACTGATTCTACTTGAAATACCTGGAGTATTTCTATATCAACTCCCTTTATCCTCCCCATACACAGCTTTTTATAAAATACTTAATAGGTTGAAATAACTCTTCCCAAAGCCCCCCTTTTATGCCATACACTCTGAGAAGGTGTGAGGAGTATATTCAAAGGTACCAGGAACACAAAATTCCTCAGACTTCAAGTGCTTTGCTGATGATGGAGGGGGTGGGGTGGAACTCTGGGCATTCCTCCCCCTACCCCTTCACCCCTCTTATCCACCTGATTTTTCCCCTCACTACACTGGAGAGAGAGAGGATGGAGATTTTGCAGTGGAAGATGTCTGACTGAACTAGAAACAGTTGGATGTAAAGGCAACACTCAACACTGAATACACTGTGCTGTACAGAAATTATGTAATTATGCCAGTTAATCCTCAAAACAGCACAACAGCCATGCACAATAACAACAGGAAATGGCCAGTGTGGGCGAGGACTTGCTCTGGGTGGGTGATGCACTCAGGCTCAGCTACCTTGTCATCTTCGATTCTCCCCCCAGCCCACGAAGGAGGTGCTGCCATTACATCTTTTAACAGATGTGGACACACCAAGATACAAGAGATTAAACAGTTTAACCCAGGTCCTACAGCTGCTCGTGACAGAGTCAAAATTCAGCCCAGGTCTGTGTCACTCATGCACCTGTTCCAAGTTAAGGGAAGGTGGAGTTTGAAGCCTCAGACCACAACCTGCAGCTATTTTCACTGGCTCTCAAATCCTAAAGACACGGAGTTGTCCTTCCAGTGCCCCCTCTGAATCCTTCTCACACCTGTTCCCCCCTCCCCTTCCCCAAAACCATCTCCTCAGATCGTCCAAACAGTGCCCTCTGGGAGTTTCCTGGCGATCCACTGGTTAAAATTTGGCACTTTGACTGCCATGGGGCCAGGTTCAATCCCTGGCTGAGGATCCCTAGGATCCCACAAGAAAAACACACAAAAGAGCCCACAGCCCTTGGAAGACTCTGCCTTTGCCCCACCCCAGTTGTCCCCAGGGTAATTTAATTAAAGAAATTCACCCTGTCTTGCAAAGAAAGTTTGAGTTTCCCCAGAAACAATTTCTTTTAGAAAGAATCTGATTAACCTTGTAAGACAAGCAATAGAAATTTGGGGTTGGGGGCAGGTTGTTCCTGCTCATCTCTCTCCTGCCCTCTCTGCTTTCTTCCCTGGCCCCAGCCTAACCTTCTGAAATCCTCTTCCTCCAGGAAGTCCTCCCCTGAGCCCGAGATCTCATCCTATTAAGGCAGTAATCACCTTTTCTGCGTGACCTTCCTCTTGCCCTTTCCAACCTTGCAAGTCACTCCCCAACCTGCAAGGATTGTGCAGACCAAGAGGCAGGGCTGCTACAGTGCCAGCTCCAGGGGACAGGGTTTCTCTTTAGCTCCACCAGCCCCCCCAGAGCCACCCCCAAGCAACAGGACATCTGTTAAAACAGTGCCAGGTACCTCTATGCCCTTTTGTACCCTGGGTCCCCTCTAGACATATGTAGGTGGGCCTGGGGTGGCCATTTCTACTCAGACACTCCTGTGGCCCCTACATGTTGCATAAGGGAGGTAGCTGGGGTGCTGGTTGACAGTAGAGGCAGGCAAAGCTGCAGTGAAGAGTGATTCCTGTCGGATGCCATTGCAGTGCCTCCGAGAGTATACACGGGGGATGGCAATTAGCGTACACATAGCCACACACAGGCACAAATTGCAGAACCATTATTTTGTAATTTCCATAACGAGGCCTTTGGAATAACAATCAAACTGAAAGGAAATGGAAGAAGAACTGCCTAGAGGGAGCTCAGGACTGTCTGCCAAGGGCCTCCCCCGCCCGGCTCTCCACCATCACCATCTAAACGAATGGCTGGTCTCCAGGAGGCGGGAAGCAGATTGAGGCCTCCTCTCTCGTGGGGTTTGTAGGCAGAGTCTTTCAGAGTACTTGCTCTAATGGAGTTAGGGAATTCGTGGCAGCAGCAGCAGGTGGAGGTCTCACACAGCACTAATTAATTGGAGGCATGGACCCATTGCAATGGAGGCGTGGGTGCCCTATGGAGAGAGCTATGGGCCTCTGGATGGAAGTTTGGGTCCCAACTGGATGGAGACATGGGTCTGAACTGGATAGAGGTCTGGTTCCCAACTGGTTGGAAGAATGGGTCCCAAATGAACGGAGGCCTGGCTCCCAATTGGATGGAGGGGTATATGAGTTTTATTTGGATGGAGGTCTGGTTCCCAACTGGTTGGAAGAATGGGTCCCAATTGAACGGAGGCCTGGCTCCCAATTGGATGGAGGGGTATATGAGTTTTATTTGGATGGAGGCATATGTACCATCTAGATGGATATACAGGTCACAGTTGGATGGACGCATAGGCCCATAAGCAGATTATCATCTGTTTGCAGGCTGAGAGCTCTATGATCAACTCATTCTAGCCTTCTGGGCCATCACTGCCCAAGTCCAAGACAGGTATTAATTCTTTAAGCAGAACTTATGGAGGGTAACTCTTTAGTGGTTGGCTGGTTGATTTTTAAATTTATGTCTGCTCCCCACCTACTTCCTAACACAGGCACTGTTTTGGGCTCAGAATTGTGGTATTGGATGCTGGATGCTGGAGATCTGTGGCACCTGCTCACAAGGTCCACAAGGACCTTCTCTGTGGGTGGAGAAATCAGAGGAAAGGAAAAGGGACCCAGAGAAGGGAATGCTCAGATCTATGAGAAGGCCTCTGTTCTAGAAGCCGAACACATGGTAAGTGCTGAGAAACTACAGGCTGAATCTGAAGCCACACTAGAAGTTCTCTTGAATTTCAAGACTCTTCTGCTACTGGATTCTTCAAGGGTTCTGCCCTTGTTGCTGTGAGCCCTTACCCTCCCTAAGAAAGATAAGATTAGGTTTCTCTGGGTACAGCACGTTCCAACTCTCAAACTCCCTCTGCTTCCCTCTACCTTCCTCTTATAGGTGGTGTCTATAGGCTGCTCCTTTGGAAGACCTCAGCTGGCTGTGGCTGAAGAAGGTGATGGCTTTGCAATACGCAGGCCATGGGGTGAAGAGCTGCTGGCCCAGGCTTCTTCTACCTGCCTGCACATTGCAGATGTAGGAGATCGCCTTGTGAATGGCTGGTCTTTCCTACCACCTGGGGCCAGGGAGCTGGGGTCAGGGTGCATTGCCCAACCAGTCCCTCTCCCTCTAGGAGACAGACAGCCTCAGGCCCCATGGGCCTCCAGGACATCTCCCTGGCAGGACCCATGCTCTCCTCTGTTCTAGAGTGCGTCAGCTGCTTCTCCCACTCTTTTCTTTCTCCCTTGCTGGGCTCAGGAGATGAGCTGGTCTTGAAGTCCTCCAGCCTTTTCACACAGGACCTTTAAGAGTCTGGCTTCTGACGCCATCAAACCCACTCTTAGCAAGGACCCTAGGTGGGGGATGCAAGAAGTAGACACCCATTGTTCAAGCTCCAATCCAGGCTCTGCTGCCAGTTGCTTTCCAAAGCTTGGGTAACTTGCTTTACCCTCTGGACCTTAGTTCCATTCATCTGCAAAACGGAGTGATAACAACAGCACCTACTTCAAAGATTTTTGTGAGGATTAAATGAATGGTTACTGATTGCATACTTTCAACAGAGTCTACCAGGTATTAAGGGCTCCAGAACTGGGCTCAAAGTTCTGACAGGCTAGTTCATACTGAATGTCCAAACCAATAGCAAGGTTGACCCTCCAGGGGGTCTCAACTCCTGAAATTCAACAAAGTCAAGCCCAGAAGGCCCTAGCTGCTCCTGAGCATCCTACTGCCAGTTTCCTGGTTATACCCCCAAGATGGGCCTCCCGGGCTGTCCAGTCCTTCCCGTGTATGAATATCCGATGGTCTTTATGTTTGCACACATACCATGCAATGTTCCTTCAGCACCCTCTCAATCCACCAGCTCCTTCTACTATGTCTTCCCCTTCCCTAGGTTTGGGGCCATTTCCCAACAAGCTTACACCCAGCCCTCTTATCGCCACTCACTGACACAGGCTAGAAAGCAACTATGCCCATCAGAGGAAAGGCCTTCCAAGGCAATAGAGAAGGCAGGAGGGACAGCCAACACTGCGACTGGGAGAGGGGAGAGCTGTGACGGCTGAGGAGGTGCAGGGAGCAGGAAGGCACCCATTTTGTCTGCGGGAGGGAGAACAAGCTTAGGAGAAGGGATAGTGAACAGATGCCTCAGGGTTGAGCTGCCGAGCTACCGGGGGCTGCCTCTCCTGCAGGGGACAGAAGGTTGGCAGGACTCAGCTCAGTGGGCTGGACCAGGTGAGGTCTGCACCCTCCTTCTAGGCTGCACCCACTCTCCCCTTCTCTCCCTCAAATGAAGTGATCCTTTTGCCAAAGCATATTTTGGAGTCTAACTCTTTCCTTTCTTCCAGTAGCACAACTGGTAAAGAATCCGCCTGCAATGCAGGAGACTCCAGTTCAATTCTTGGGTAGGGAAGACCGCCTGGGGAAGGGACAGACTACCCACTCCTATATTCTTGGGCTCCCTGGTGGCTCAGATGGTAAAGAATCCACCTGCAATGCAGGAGACCCAGGTTCAATCCCTGGGTGGGGAAGATCCTCTGGAGAAGGGCATGGCAATCCATTAGAGTATTCTTGCCTGGAGAATCCCTACATACAGAGGAGCCTGGTAGGCTACAGTCCATGGGGTTGCAAAGAGCTGGACATGACCGAGTGACTAAGCAGAGCAGAACAAACAACTTTATGGAGATATAATTAACAAACCATAACATTCATTGCAATTATACAGTTCAATGATTTTTAATAAATTTATAGAACTGTGCAACTATCACAATTCATTTTAGAACACTTCCATCATCCCTGAAAGTTCCCTCGTGCCCTCATGTTAATAAGTTCCCTCATGTCAATAACTTCTCCTACCTCAACTGTGGGCAACCACTGACCTATTTTTCATCTACAGATTCCCTTTTCTAGATATTTCAAGGACTTGTTTTATATGTTCTTTGCATCTGGCTTCTTTCACCTGGCATAATATTTTTGAAGTTCATCCATAATGTAGCATATATGAGTACTTCATTCCCTTTTACTGATGAATAATGCTCCATTGTATGGATGTATCACATTGTGCTTACCCATTCACCAGTAATAGACATTTGTATAATTTCCACTTCTGGCTGTTATAAATAATGCTGCTGTGAACATGTATAGCCAAGTCATTGTGTGGACATATGTTTCCATTTTCTTCCATAAAAAAACCTAGGAATGGAATTTTTGGGTCATATGGTAAATTTATGTTTAAGAAATGGCCAAATTGTTTTCCAAAGGGGCTGTGTAATTTACATTCCCACCACCAGTAATGTACAAGGGACCCGTTCCTTAAATTTAAAATTTAGAATTACAGCCATGCTAGTGGGCGTGTGAAATGGTTGCTCGTTGTGTTTTTGATTCGCATTTCCCTACTGACTGATGATGTTGAGCATCTTTTCATGTACATATTAGTCATTTTTATATCTTCTTTGCTGAAATGCTTATTCAAATCTTTTGCTCATTTTTAAATGAGTTGTTTGGATTCTTACTATTGAATTTTTAAATATTTTTATTTATTTAGTTAGCTGTGTTGGCTCTTAGTTGCGGCACATGGGATCTTCCATCTTCGTTGTGGCAGGCAGGATCTTTCAGTTGTGACATGTGGGATCTATATTCTGAATTTAAGTCCCTTATCAGGCAGATGATACACACATATTTTCGCCCAGTATGTGCCATGTCTTCTAATTTTCTTAATGGTATCTTCTGAAGAGCAAAAGTTTTAATTTTTATGACATCCAACTTACCAATTTTCTCTTCTGTGGCTTGTGTTTTTAGAGTCATATGAAAGAAATGACCTTTGCCCTAAGGTCACAAAATACTTTCCAAAAAGTTTTATAGTTTTGATTTTACCATTTAGGTCTCTGACCCATTTTGAGTTGATATGTGTGTATGATGTGAGATAAAGTTCTAAGAGTTTGTGTTGAGTATGGATACCCAACTGTCCCACCACTGTGCCTTCTTTCTAAATGGATACCCAGCCCACCTCATGGGATGCTTTCCAATCACCAATGTGACTCTGACTATCCATTCATCCCCAGATGCCTCAAATGGGAGGAAAGTAACACTGCATATCTGGTGCTGAGGAGAAAGGCCCAGGGATCCTCCTTGCAGGGTGCAGAGCATACCTCTTCCCTCTTAGACTGACCTGCTCACTGTTTACACTCAGGCTGAAGCAATGATGGAGGAGAACCATGAGGTGATGGAGGCAGCGGCTGAACAGCAGCCTTCCTACCACAGAGAGAAAGAAGACACCAAGTCCCCTTATCAGCCAAACCCTTGTCCTTGGCTACTAAAAAGCCCCGCCAGCCCCTAGCTATTGCGGCTAGTATTGGGAAGCAGGAGAGACAGACATCACTAGACACTTCATCAGATCCATGTGAGCATCACATACACCGATCTCTCTGGGGACCGGCATTGCATGCTGCTGACCAAGATGGGGAAATGTGGACCCTGTGACTGGAGGGTGGGGACACAGACGACAACTCAGCAGCAGGCTTCCTCCTCAGAAAGTTCCCAGAAGACAGGCTCTGGAGGCCCACGCAAAGGAACCCTGTGACAGACAAAAGGAAAATGCGAGCAGACCCTCTGGCACTCCAAGTGTCTGAATTTCCAGATGGGCAGAGCTGCCAGGGTGGCAGGGACGGGGAGATGGGCTGAGGGTGTGGCTCAGCTCCAGCAGAAATGCAGGGAGTGCAGAGGTGGGGTGGGGTGGAGGTCATGGCTCAGGCATCAGATTCCCATCCTTCCAGGGACCACACTTTGAAAGCAGCCTCCTGCATCCAGCACCTACCTTCTCTTCCTCCAGACACCACTGGATGTTCTCAGAAATCTACCCTAATCTGGTGGATAATCACTGCTCCCAACACATGCCAGAGAGCTTTCAAAGAAGACAGCACATGGAATGGCACGTGTATTCCAGCCATGGAGCTTTCTGAGCCATGAGTAGGGGACTCTTCCTCCTGGTCTCTGAGTCCCACCTCTCCCTTCCCACCCTGACTCCACTGCTGCCTCGCTCACCCCCTCTGATGCCATCCACAGGGCCTTTACCAAGAGGTCACATGCTCTGAGGAGGAGGGAGAGCTCCCCGCAATGTAAGAACTGGAAACAGCCTTGGTAATGACTTGGTACCAACCCTACATGTTCAGATGCAGAAACTGAAACCCAGAGGGGAGGTGACTGGCTCAAGCCCACAGTACAGGAGCCTGGACCAAGCTTGATCAGTGCCATTGCCTCTGGGCCAGGGGACCAGGACTTTCCCAGGTGAGAAACACATCAGTGGGTTTTGATAATGAAGTGACTTAAGACCTAACTGAAGGCATTTTGTTCAGAAGCAGATGGATAAGCATATTTCTAAAAGCAGGGACTATGTCGGACTTATTTAGTTAAACCCTAGAGGACTACATAAATCATTAAGAAACAGAATTAACCCTAAAGGAAAATCTTCCAGTGGTTTTGCATATAAAATCTGGGACTATAAAGTCTGGAAAGAGAGGCCTGAGAGCCTATAGGACATTCTAAACTTGCATTCACTCAGTTATTCTTGTATTAATTCAACAAATATCTGTTGACAGAAATGAATCACTTCTTTTTAAATCTAAGAGCTCATGATGATACTGAAAATGAAAATCCTCTGTGACAAATTTTGGAGGATGTAGGGACTAACTCATTATTTTAGAAACTGACAAAGAATCAAGCATGTATCTGCCTTTCCTATATAAATTATACCTCAAGGTAACCAAATCATAATGAGGGTAAGTTTCTCCTTATAAAAGTATTTCAGCTAATATGTGCAGAAGGATAGACAGAAGAATATTAATACTTTGTCAAGTCTAATGAGATACTGGATCTGGGCAATGATAATGCCCACCTTTAACATCATGGGGAGACAAGCAGACACCATATGCCTCCTGATGGAAGAATGAGACAAGAGCAGTCTTTCCAAAGAAACACATCCAAATCTTATCAAGTCTCTTAAGTCCAATTTACAGAAAAATGCAGGGGACAGAGGAACATGTTAAACAACATTCAGTTCAGTTCAGTTCAGTCGCTCAGTCATGTCCTACTCTTCGCGACCCCATGAATAGCAGCACGCCAGGCCTCCCTGTCCATCACCAACTCCCAGAGTTCACTCAAACTCACGTCCATCGAGTCGGTGATGCCATCCAGCCATCTCAGCCTCTGTCGTCCCCTTCTCCTCCTGCCCCCAATCCCTCCCAGCATTAGAGTCTTTTCCAATGAGTCAACTCTTCGCATGAGGTGGCCAAAGTACTGGAGTTTCAGCTTTAGCATCATTTCTTCCAAAGAAATCCCAGGGCTGATCTCCTTCAGAATGGACTGGTTGGATCTCCTTGCAGTCCAAGGGACTCTCAAGAGTCTTCTCCAACACCACAGTTCAAAAGCATCAATTCTTCGGCGCTCAGCCTTCCTCACAGTCCAACTCTCACATCCATACATGACCACTGGAAAAACCATAGCCTTGACTAGACGGACCTTTGTTGGCCAAGTAATGTCTCCGCTTTTTAATATGCTATCTAGATTGGTCATAACTTTCCTTCCAAGGAGTAACCGTCTTTTAATTTCATGGCTGCAGTCACCATTTGCAGTGATTTGGGAGCCCCAAAAATAAGGTCTGACACTGTTCCCACTGTTTCCCCATCTATTTCCCATGAAGTGATGGGACCAGATGCCATGATCTTCGTTTTCTGAATGTTGAGGTTTAAGCCAACTTTTTCACTCTCCTCTTTCACTTTCATCAAGAGGCTTTTTAGTTCCTCTTCACTTTCTGCCATAAGGGTGGTGTCATCTGCGTATCTGAGGTTATTGATATTTCTCCCAGCAATCTTGATTCCAGCTTGTGCTTCTTCTAGCCCAGCTTTTCTCATGATGTACTCTGCATATAAGTTAAATAAGCAGGGTGACAATATACAGCCTTGACATACTCCTTTTCCTATTTGGAACCAGTCTGTTGTTCCATGTCCAGTTCTAACTGTTGCTTCCTGACCTGCATATAGGTTTCTCAAGAGGCATGTCGGGTGGTCTGGTATTCCCATCTCTTTCAGAATTTTCCACAGTTTGTTGTGATCCACACAGTCAAAGGCTTTGGCATAGTCAATAAAGCAGAAATAGATGTTTTTATGGAACTCTCTTGCTTTTTCCATGATCCAGAGGATGTTGGCAATTTGATCTCTGGTTCCTCTGCCTTTTCTAAAACCAGCTTGAACATCAGGAAGTTCATGGTTCACATATTGCTGAAGCCTGGCTTGGAGAACTTTGAGCATTACTTTACCAGCATGTGAGACGAGTGCAATTGTGCAGTCGTTTGAGCATTCTTTGGTATTGCCTTTCTTTGTGATTGGAATGAAAACTGACCTTTTCCAGTCCTGTGGCCACTGCCGAGTTTTCCAAATTTGCTGGCATATTGAGTGCAGTACTTTCACAGCATCATCTTTCAGGATTTGAAATAGCTCAACTGGAATTCCATCACCTCCACTAGCTTTGTTTGTAGTGATACTTTCTAAGCCCCACTTGACTTCAGATTCCAGGATGTCTGGCTCTAGGTGAGTGATCACACCATCGTGATTATCTTGAATGCAATTAACAAACCTAGATTATGTGACATTCTCCTGAACAAACTACCTGGTTTTTCAACAAACAGATCACAAGAACAAAGCAAGAGAGTTGGAGGGACTAAACAGACTAAAAGACATTATACCAATTGCAATTTAAAGACTTCCTTCAGATCCTAATATAAACAACAACCTGTTTAAAAAAAAAAAAAATGAGACACACAAAGAACTTTGAAAACTCACAGGATTTTTGATGATATTAAGGGATTCTTGTAAATTTGTTTAGATATGATGATAGTATTGTGGTTATTTTTTTCTGAAGAACCCTTATCTTTAAGAGATATACATTGAAATATTTATAGATAAACTTACATGATTTCTCGGATTTGCTTCAACATAGATCAACAGTTGGAAACAGACTGACCTTGCATTGATAACAGTTAAAGTGAGAGATGAGCAGAAGTGGGTTCATTACTTTATTTTCTCTACTTTTGTGCATGTTAAAACCTTCCATTTTAAATACGTTAAAAACCTATCTTTGAGTTCTTACTAGGTGATGCTGCAGAGGATGCAACAGTGAAACCAGATGGGAAATATAACTATTCTCATGAGTCTCATGGGGCTTCCATTCTAGCGAGGGGAGAGAGAGGGGAAGGGAGACACACAATAATTAAACAAATGCATAAGATAACATCATGCAATGGTAAGTGCCTTGAAGACAATAGAAGAGGGAAAACGAGAGTGACAGGCTTCTGTGGTGGCTCAGATGATAAAGAATCTGCCTGCAATGTGGGGGACCCAGGTTTGATTCCTGTGTTGGGAAGATCCCCTGGATAAGGAACTCACAGCCCACTCCAGTATTCTTGCCTGGGAAATTCCATGGACAGAGGAGCTTGGCAGGCTATAGCCCGTGGGGTCACAAAGAGTCGGACATAACCAAGTGACTAAGAAACAGGGACGGAGCATGAAAAATGCTTTAGACTTCAAGGTCAGAATCAGCCATACAAAAGATCTGGGAAGTACCTTTCTAGGCAGGAGTGGCAAGTATAAAAGGCCCTGGAATGACCATGGGTTGTCTGAGAGGTAAGACGGCTTACATGGCTGCAGCTCAGTGGGCCTAGATGAATTGTAAGGAGACGTGTCAGAGAGGAGAGAGAGGTCAGGTCACAGTGGGCTGGTAAGGAATTTAGTTTTCTTAACAAAGACAATGATGGTTCTATTAAGAGAAAGAAGATGGCAGTCTCGTCTGGGCTCTGTGCCTGAGATGGAGCAAAGACTGGAACATATTTTCAGGATGAAGTTGATAGAACCTAGTGGTGGATGCAAAGCTGATTTGGGGAAGATACTGAGGAGTGGAATCAAGAATGACCGAACTTATTCAATTCAACAGCTGGATCTGTGCTGATGCTATTTATTGAGATGTTGAAAAGTGGGGAGCAATTAATGTGAAGGAGAAATGCAAGAGTTCTGCATGGGTGGTATTGAGCTTAAAATGCCCATTAGCCATCCAGAGGGAGATGTCAAGTCAGCAGGTGAATATATGACCCTGGAGCTCAGGTCTGGCTGGAGATGTAAATTTTGGTCACTAGCATATAGATGGTATTCACAGCTAGGAGCTTTTGCACTCACTACCAAAACAAAGAACTAAGGGGAACCCTCACTTCCTTTCCAAAGACATCTCTGGAACTTCAAATAAAATGGCATTGGAACAGAAAGAGGTGTCAAATTGCTTTAAATTGTCAACCTCTGTGTGTGTGTTAGTCACTCAGTCTATGAAATACCATGGACTGTAGCCCTCCAGGATCCTCTGTCAATGGAATTCTCTAGGCAAGAATACTGGAGTGGGTAGCCATTCCCTTCTCCAGGGGATCTTCCTGACTAAAGGACTGAACCCAAGTCTCCCACATTGCAGGCATATTCTTTACCATCTGAGCCACCAGGAAAGCCCATCAAACCCCAGAGCCTAGTATGTAAGACTCCATAGATTCTTGTCCAGCACATTCTGTCTTCGTATCCTGCAGTTCCTCTTCATGGACTCCTCAAGAGTCACACAAACCCTTCCTCTGACTCAGCATATGCAACTCCTACTCTCTTTGAGGACTCTTAAAAAGTCATGTTATTCTCATGAAGGCTTCCTGTCCCTCACACTGGGTGGAAATGACCTTTCTTTCTCTGACTCATGCTGACCTGCATCTGCCTTCCTCTGAGATTTCCCTGCTCTCAACCCAGTGTGGTGCCTGTGAGGGCAGTCAGCCTCAGACAGACTGTGATGTCCACAGGAACAGAGACTGTGTTAGTTTCACTTTTGTGTCCTGACACAAAGGGGATGGTTGTTTACAACCAGCATCTCCTTAGTGGTTGTTCCAGTGAAGGGTCCTCCAATGTTGAAGGTTTACAAACCTTGTACCAAGGCAGAGCCAGACCAGGTCAACAGAGGAAATCAGGCAGGAAGCAAGTCTCCTTGGCTTTTGAGGAGGATCCTATGTAAGGAAGTGGTCTTGCTCACTCCCCAAAGCCTCCAGCTGTGTGGGAAGAAAGAAGACATGACCAGGCAGACCCCCTCTGACCCTACGGGCCACACTTCCGCAGTGGTACAATAAACACTTGTCCTCAGGCATCATTTTTGATTATATGTAGAATCAGAGCTTACCACCTGGTGTCCTTGTCTATCTACCTGTCTCAGGTGTAGAACTCCCTCTCTCATGCCCCAAACCTATGTCACACCCAGCCATCCATGCCACAACTCTCAAGGTATATTTTAAGGGCACAGAATAATGCAAACATTTGTCTAAAACTGCAAAACCAGGGAGTTAAATAGAATGCAGAAAGTATCAGACATACAATTATTGAATAAATTAATTACTTGGCTGTACATCCAGAGTAGGCAATGGCACCCCACTCCAGTACTCTTGTCTGGAAAATCCCATGGACGGAGGAGCCTGGTAGGCTGCAGTCCATGGGGTTGCTAAGAATTGGACGGGACTGAGTGACTTCACTTTCACTTTTCACTTTCATGCATTGGAGAAGGAAATGGCAACCCACTCCAGTGTTCTTGCCTGGAGAATCCCAGGGACGGGGGAGCCTGGTGGGCTGCCATCCATGGGGTTGCACAGAGTCGGACATGACTGAAGCGACTTAGCAGCAGGAACACATCATTTTTACTTTATTGCTATCTCTACCCACTCCATCCCAAACTCCTCACAGTAATAAGCAAGTGACCTGGGCTGATGAAAAGAGGAAGGTCGCCTGAAACAGTGGCCTTGCCAGTCCATTCCTTACCTCCCTGGGCCCAGGACTCTTCCCCAAACTCTAAGGCTCAGCCTCCTGTTAGCCTGGTCAGTTCTACTGACAGTAATGCTGGTCAATGAGCCCAGAGACACCTGGCTTTCCACCCTGGAAAGGTCATGATCAAAGGTCAAGCCCCACTGATCCAGAACAGCTCAGGTGAGTTGTGGTTCCTTGGCTACCCAATGCCAAGAGGAATGTAGGAAGCCCTGAACATCAGACCAGCCAAGAGTGAAGACCTGAACACTTTACAGGCTGTCCAGAGTCCCTTTCTATAACCAAGCCAGCTTGATAGACTGTTTCAGGCGCACAGAGGGTGAAGCATACTCTGGGAGGCAAAGCACTCTGTGCTAGATTGGACAGAGTGGCACCTGACCCAACAGTATCACATACAGACAGAGGTCCAGCTCTATGACTGTCATTTCATTTACATGATGTGAAACTGGCATTCAGTTTTTTCAATAGCTCTTTCATAGTTAAACTAATTTGGGAAATCCTGCACAGCACATCTCCCTCCTACAGATTCAGGCTAGATGTTCCCAGAAAGACTTCAGAAAGTGTCGTAGTAAAGAGACCTATTTGTGTTTAATTTAGTGGTTCTCAGTCATTCACGCACATGACCATCGTCTCTCACATTGCTACAATATGCATTTGAGGAAATGCTACTCAACAGCTCCACAATCAAACCATTCTAACTTTTTCTCTTTTTTTCAAACATAACATGTCAGTGGGACTCAAGTTATCAGTGTCTTTAGTACAAGGTCACCAATGTCACGTTTCAGAGCAAACACTGGAGGCTCGGAGTGGTTCAGTGAGTGGCCTAGGATCACACAGCAGGTTATGGGAGAACTAGCAAGGGGACCTCGGGCTCCAGAAACCAGACCAGTGCTTGAGCTCTGGGAGGATGCATGTGAGCAAGCACACCAGGCCTTAGCTCACAGAACCTGGGTCAGCCTCAATCCAACCTGGCAAAGCCTTACCCAGCTCTAAGGCCTGCTCACTGGCACACCTTTATCCATCTGACCTTCCTCATCAGAAGACCGAACAAACTTCCCTGCCCCAGGACAGCCCCACTGGCCTCTACTGCTGCTGGAAGTCCTGCTCTAAACCGTCTTCCGTGGGGTTTGAGGTTCTCCTCTATTAACTCATAAAAGGCAGGCAGCCTGACAAAGAAGCAGCAGAGATCCCTTAGAAAACCCTTGCTGAGAACTTGCAAAACTGATGACCCACAAGAAGGCTTGGCTTGATCCAATAGAACACAAGAAGGTTTTGTTTTCAATTGAACTGATTTTCCTAAAAAGAGTGAGCTACAAAAATTTGCTCAAAAGGATGAAAGGCCGAAATTAAGACCTAAAACTACTTATAAAATTCTCAGAAGAAAACAGATATAAATCATGTTCTTGGATTTAGGTAATGACTTCTTAACTGTGACACCAAACAAACAAGCAGCAAAAAGAAACAATAGGTCAATTGAATTTCATCAAAATTAAACTTGTGCTTCCAAGGATACTATTTAAAAAAAGTGAAAGGACAACCCACAGAATGGGAGGAAATACTTGCAAATCATATATCTGAACAGGGACTAGTATCCACAATATGTGAAAACTCTTACAAATCAACAATAAAAAGGCAAATAACCTAGTTTAAAGATGGGCAAATTGGTGGCACAGACATTTGTCTGAAAATGTACAAATGACCACAATAAGCATATTGAAAAGACACGCGATAACGTTAGTCATTAGGGAAATGCAGATTAAAACTACAGGGAGGTACTACTTCATATCCACCAGGATGGCGGTAATCAAAAAATGGACAATAACAAATACTGGTGAGGATGTGGGGAAACGGGAACCCTTATATATTGTTAGTGGGGGTGTAAAATGGTGTACCTGCTCTGTAACAGTTCTGCAGTTCTTCAAAAAGTTAAACATAGAGTTAGCATATGATCCAGAATGCCCAATCTCAAACCCAGGAGAACTGAAAACTTATGTCCATGGAATAGCTTGTGCACAAATGTTTATCATTATTCATAATAGCTAACCCAATGCCCATCGACTGATGAACAGATTAACAAAGTGTGGGATATCTACAATGGAATATTGTTCAGTTATAAAAAGAAAAATGACAACATGGAGAACCTTGAAAACATTATGCTGAGTGAAATAAGCCAGTTATAAAAGACCATATACTGCATGGTTCCATTTACATGAAATGTTCAGAATATGCAAATCCACAGAGACAGAAAGTAGGTGAGTAGGCAGAGGGGACAGAGGAGAGAGGAATGGGGAGTGACTGTAACGGGTATGTACTTATTTTGGGGGTGATGAAAATGTTATGGAGTAAGATCATGGTGATGGTTGGACAACTTTGTGAATACACTAAAAACCACTCTAAAGGGTGCATTTTATGACACATGAACTATCTCAACATTAAAGAGAGAGAGAAAACAAGCACACAGGTGTTCCCGTCTTTCCCCATGGCCTTCCCCCTGGCTTGGCTCTTCTTGGTACTGCCTCTGGGAATTGCGGCCCAAACTGGTTTTCATCCTATGCACTAGCTCCCTGAGGCCCAAAGGCCGTATGGACTCATCCGAGGTCACATGTTAGCAGCGGTGGGGCTGGAACCAGAGCCCATGTCCCCATACCTGAGAGCCCCTGAGGGCCTATTCAGCTGCCCTAGGAATTTGAGGCTGTGGGATGCTACTTGGAGTAAAACAGATGCTTTGCTCTTCCATGTCTACATTATCACCACCTCCATCCAGTCCTATCAGGAAGCAAATATCTATGACTCTTCAAACAGGTAAAAATCCCATGCCCCCGTCATGCAACAAACGCTGATAGTGAACCTAAGAGGCTTGGCAACTTTTGTTCCCCTAGGGTGCGAGGCACTTCCTGGGCCTCACCTCCTTCTCCACTGAAAACTCCCTCTTTTCCTCTTTTCTCCATCCCCCTCCTCTCTCTTTGCTCCACTTTTTGAGTTGTTTCAAGTAGGTGAGAGTTCACTTCTCAAGTAATGGCAAATTGGGAGACCTCCCTGTAATGGGGTGAGATGCCAGGGATCAGCCCATAGCACAAAAGTGACCTATGTCATCGTATTCAGAGAACCCGCTACTTCAGATGCTCTCAGGTGACACCTAAATTCTAAATGTCAGCTTAGGAACCATGAAGCAGTAAATGATTGTGTTCACTCCGAGAGAGCTGCTTCTGTCATAAAACTCTTCCTGTTTCCGAAGTAAACCTTGTGGAGAAGTTGAGCCCACGTCCCCGGGTTTTATCACAGAACAGAATTTGGACAGAAGAATCTGCTGCCATAGGGACCAACCTGATACACTGCACATGGAAGAGGCTGGAGAAATCTTTGTTGAAATGAACTGTTGGATAATATCCATAAGGATCGCTTCAGGAATTTGAACAAGGAGTTGATTTTAAAAATAAATTGCTTTCCCTTTTGTTCAAAGAAAGGGTAGATGGTATCTCTTTAGGCTACTGAAAATAAAGGGAAAACATGCTCTCAGACCCCATCATGCAATCTGATTTAATGGAAATGAAAGCCAAATGAAACAACATCTGACATACATTATATTACAATAAGTATCTATGCAAATAAACATTTACAATGTATTATTAAACAAAAACTAAGCTTTTCTGCAGTGTGTGTATATAATATTCTAAAATAAATACATATTAACTAAAAAATAAACAAATAAATAAATTTCTTCTTCCCAACTGGACTCTGGGAGGTGTCATTACATGATCTGAGGAGAAAAGCTTCCTGGGCTCAAATAAGTTTAGTAGAAGGTTCATATTACAACCCCCTACTGGAATCTTTTCTAAAGGAGATCAGTCCTAGGTATTCATTGGAAGGACTGATACTAAAGCTGAAACTCCAATACTTTGGCCACCTCATGTGAAGAGTTGACTCATTGGAAAAGACTCTGATGCTGGGAGGGATTGGGGGCAGAAGAAGGGGACGACAGAGGCTGAGATGGCTGGATGGCATCACTGACTCGATGGACATGAGTTTGAGTGAACTCCGGGAGTTGGTGATGGACAGGGAGGCCTGGCGTGCTGCAGTTCATGGGGTCGCAAAGAGTCAGACACGACTGAGCGACTGAACTGAACTGAACTGAAATCTTAGGAAGCACTCCAGAATATGAAAGAGTATGAAAATTCTCGAGCCTGCAAAGAACATTCTCCCACATTCCCTGCATCATCTGACCACAGACCCTTTTCTACAGAACCCCCCTTGTCTGCTGAAGAAATAGGAGCTCTGTGATGTAAGTAGGAGATGCCATGGCTGAGCCAAGAGTGCTGCAGGACAGCCAGTGCTGAAGGAGCAGGTTTTGCGCCCGATGCTGGGGATGGGCGAGCAGCAGCAACAGGTAAGGTGGAGTTTGGGCTGAGACACACAGATGGGATGAGGGGGTTGGTGAGAGGACCCCCAGGGCTACAGACTGATGCATACCCTCAGGAGCTTTGTGGCGGCAGATGTCCAGAGATGCTGCTCGGACTATGTTTATACATCAGCAGGAGAGCTGTGTCCAGGAGATCTGGACAACGGTGAAGACAAGCTGGCAAGGAATCCCCTGTTGTGGCTGGGCCCTCCTCCTCTCCAGGTCATGGAGCGGCCACAGTCAATGGGGTACGGGTCAAGAGGGGAGGAGAGCTGAGCCCACTCTCCAGCCAGGTGGGCCATCCCACCATTCCCGTTCCCAGCACCCCCAGCAGCAGAGGAGTAGTCGTCAGTGCTGCCATGAGAGCACTTCATTCACCTTCTGCCACGTTCATCAAGCGAGACTGAAGCAGAGGGATGGTGGAGACAGCGAGGCAGACAGAACACACCAGCCCAAACCCATAAGCTCAGCTCCAGCACTCAGCACATAGTAGCTTTTTGGTGACCTTATTTCTCTCTTTTCCAGCCTGTGCCCCTCCACCAGTTGCCTGAATCTCTGCTCCCGGGGCTTGGGTGCATTTCCTTGAGTCCTGTCTCGCCCCAGAGAATGCGTACCAGCTTCGGAGGGGCCGCCTCCTGGGCAAAATCCCAATGTTTCAGTATCTGATTGCTCTCTGCAGCTGATCAAATGTGATTTTCCAGTTGAGAGAGAAAAATAAACTCACTAAAGGAAGGGAGCTTAAAGTGAAGCATCCTAAAAGACAAAAGCCCAAGCACAATGCCCGTGCAGCCCCACGGCCAAGGTCGTCCCTGGCTTTCAGGAAAGGCAGCAAAGGAAAAAACTGGGGGCATCCCTGCCAACACATGTGTATGGCACACACAGTATATGTGTGTGTACAAGCACATATACATCCACCCAACATGGTGCACATATGTCAAGGGACCTGATTTTGAGATTGGAAAATCTGGTCACTACACTCAGAAAACCTGCAAAGAAGAAAGTGTGACCAAAACTCTGTGGGCTTGGGGCAGAACTCCTCTGAAGAGCTAGACAAGGAAGCCATCCTGTCCTAAGGACAGAAGGCAGGATGGGGGTTGCCGGGAAGAATCACAGGTGGAATGATCCAGGAATGACCTCTGTCCTCTGTGAGTCTAGGAGGGTGGTTTAAGGAATGCATGAGGCTGGGTAGTGGGGGATTCCAGCTCTGGTGGACTTGCTAACCCCATTGGTAGGTCACACCAGAACCTCCCCAAAGAGGAAGAGAATAATAGAGTAGGAAGAGAGGAAGGAAGAAGATTTGGGGAGAGAAAAGCAGTCCTGTCCCTGGGGCAGGATGGGAATGAATTGGGTGGCCTCAGCTCTGGAGACTAGGGGCTCAGAGGCTATCCCTGAATTTCATGCTCTCCATACCTTTCATCTGCCTCCAAACCCCTCCAGCTCTGACCTCTTGCTCTTTGGTCTCCTCTCCTCTAAGCCTTCCTCATTAAGGGATTCCTGCTGGGAAGGACTCTCCCAAGGAATCCTGGGCTGCACGTGGCCCTGGAGCCCCTCTGTGTTGGCAGAACACTTCTGAGCATGCGCCAGCTCCTGCCCCAACTCCCACCTCACCTGCTCCTAGGACCAAAGGCAACAGGAGGGATGTGTCTTTGACATGTGTGGGGGTCTCCTTTCCTGAGGGTCACTGAGCTGGTGCAGAGGGGACTCCCAATTTCACCTCTCTGCACATGGATGTCCTTCTCTCAGTCCACATATGAGGGGCAGGTCCCCCTGAGTCTGACACTTTGGCCGGAATCTTCTCCCAGCATGGCGGTGGCCCATGTTGCTCACAACCTCTATCCCGCCCACCCATACTCCTCAGATCCCCTGCTTGCCAACAGCTCTGCTCCCAGGGTCCAGCCTCTTCCCTCCCCGTCTGCCTGTCTGCAAGGCCTCTGAGAAACCTCAGATATCTCTGTGTGGCAAATGCATTTAGAAGCATGAAATCTGTTGGAAATCTAATGAGACCAGGAGAAGAGAAAGACAGAATTTAACTTCTTTTTCCCAGTCCTGGATTTGATGTTGCCATCTCCCGTCTGCCCAGATGTGGCCCTGTTTTTGCTCAGACATGCCAAGGGTGCCATCAGCACACCTGAGCTCATCCCCACGCTCTCTGCAGCCTCAGGGAAGAGAACACAGAGCATCTCATTGGCTTTGCTTATGACAGATCCTACCAGAGGCTCCAGGAAGTCCACAGGCCTGCAGAGGGGTGCATTCTGGGAAGAGCCTAGCAGGACTGCTCCATTTGAAGAGGACAAGGAGTGTGAAGTGTCTGTGGAGCCTCTACAGCCTGAGGGTGAGCATCAGTTCTGCAGGATGGAGCCTCACCCTTACTGTGTGCAGAGTGCCCTGTGCAAGTTTGGGAGGCAAAAGGCTCCAGCCCAGTGTTCCAGGGTGATGTGCAAGTTTATGGTACCATGGTCACCAGTCCTGGTCTTGGAAGTGAGCGGCACCCTATCTCCAGGGAGTAAACAGCCGACGGGTGGGCGATCAGTGCCAGGACAGAGGATACAGGGCAGAGTGCTGTCCCAGGAAACCCTGGGCAGAAAGGCCCTAGGGAAACGCTGTGTTTCCTGCTTCCTGTCCCCTAGGCCACAGGCCTAGGTGCATGGATGGAGAGAGTAGGAGCCTCCCCACAGATGGAGAAGGGACCACCTAGATCTGTGCTGTGGGGGCCGCTCCATAGAGACGAGGAAGCCATCCCTGTGGGCACCAACCGAGTAAGTACAGGATGCTGCCAACCTTGACTGCATGACCCCCTTCACTCTCAAAGAGGGTTCTGCCACTTGCAAACTAACCAAAAATCATGCACAGGTCCCAGTCACCTCATCTCCTTGTACCTCAGTGTTCTCATCTTTAAAAAATGAGAGTCATGGCAGCCATTCCATAAGGCTGCATCACAAGCAACCAGGCGGCACTGAGCACAGGACGGGCCCATGGGAGTGCGCGGGACATGTGAGCCAGCAGCAGGATGGAATCTCCCCTAAATATGGACCCCAAAAGACAGACAGAGAGCTAGGTACAATATGTTCTCTGAAGTGTTATGCATCATCATTTTATGAAAAGCAGATACAAACCAAATGTCCAACATTATGGAAATTCATTTTCTATATGATATTATACCCAAAGGTAGATAGCCAAATGGACAGTCATTAAAAAGAAGGTTCGTGATGTTTTATATCAAATGTTTAAACTAGATTGTTAGGTACCAAATGCTAATAAACCAGATAATGAGGCTACAAGTTAAAGTAAACATACCAAAATATTAACAGAATTATGGATACCTTGTTGCCTACTTCTTTATTATGTTAACTTTTCAAATTTTTGACAGTAGGCATCTGTTAATTGCATAGTTATCCTTCAGTATCCGCAGGGGTTGGTTCCAGGACCCCTGCAGCTATTAAACTCTGCAGACTTTCAAGTCCCTTATATAAAACAATGCTACTGCTGCTGCTCCTAAGTCGCTTCAGTCGTGTCCGACTCTGTGCGACCCCATAGATGGCAGCCCATCAGGCTCCGCCGTCCCTGGGATTCTCCAGGCAAGAACACTGGAGCGGGTTGCCATTTCCTTCTCCAATGCATGAAAGTGAAAATTGTAAGTGAAGTCTCTCAGTTGTGTCTGAATCTTAGCAACACCATGGACTGCAGCCTACCAGGCTCCTCCATCCATGGGATTTTTCAGTCAAGAGTACTGGAATGGGGTGCCATTGCCTTCTCCATAAAACAATGCAGTATTTGCAAATAACCAGTGCTTATCCTTCCCCATATTTTAACTCACCTCTAGATTACATACAACACCTAGTACAATGTAAATGCTATGTAAATAGCTGTAAATACAATGTAAATGCTATGTAAATATTTGCCAGTGCATGGCAAATTCAAATTTTGCTTTTTGGAACTTTCTGGAATTTTTTTCTTGGATATTTTTGATCAATGGTTGATTGAATCCATGGAGGTGGAACCTGCAGATACAAAGGGCCAACTGTACATTAAAAATATTTATTTACTTGGCCAAAAACCAAAAGTGAGGCCAGAGGAATATTCTCTAGGCATCAGGACACTCAAGGGAATGAGGTGCAACAGGACAAATGGACGCTTTTGGAAGAAGCAGCTCTAAAATCAGGAAACACCCAGAAAGGAAGGGATGAAACCCATGGGGAGAAAAAGAAAATTGAGCTTATAATAAATTTGAGTTTATAAGGAATAAATATGCAGTGTTTGTGGAAATTGTGTTGCATCTGACAAAAAGAAAATAAATATGTATACAATATAAGTCTTTTATGATAAATCTGGGAAGATCCAATGAGCTAATATCAAAGCCAGCAAGCACTGCAAGGAGTTTCAAGCCCCCCATGGACAACCAAGGTCCTTAGTACAACAACGGTGGGTTTAGGTGGCCATGCTCTGAGGCCATTGCCCTCTTCTCCTGTGTGGGAGGACATCTGATGCCCCCCAGGGTAGGGGGACGCAAGATGAGCAGCATGCCCATCCGGACCCTTCCCAGCTTCTACTCAGAGCTCTGTGGATTTCCCTCTTTGCACCTGGCTTCCCAGGGCTCTGAAGACTCTGCATTCCATCTTTCGATCCACTTTCGTTCTGCTCCAGTTTCAAGCCAACCTCCACTCCTCTGGAACGAACCCAAAATTTAAGGGCTCAAAAAGAAAAAGAATGATCATTTAAGAGGAACATAATGCGTGCTAGGTGTCATGAAGGGGACTGGGGGCCTAGCAGCAGATGAGACAGTTGTCATCTCCCAGAGGTTAAATTCATGTCAAGGTACCTTGTGCCAGGTCAGACATAGAGTAGAACCTTCGAGCCTTGAATGAATGAGTGGGATAACTTAAAAATTATTTTATCTGCTCCATTAGTCAGAATTGTCTATAGAAACAGAACCAACGAGGGGTGTGTATATGTTTGGAGAGAGAGAAAGAGAGATAGAGACAGAGGCAGAGACAGAGATTTTAAGGAGTTGGCTGACACAATTGTGGATCTAAATATGCAGGAGAGGTCAGCGTTCTAAAACCCAGGAAGAGTTACAATTCAAGTCCAAAGGCTACTGACAAAATTCACTCTTTCTTGGGGGATGTCAGTCTTTTTTTTTTTTTCAACTGTAGGCTTTCAATTGATTAGATGAGGGCCATTCTTTTCCAACAACACAAGAGATAACTCTACACGTGGACATCACCAGATAGTCAATACTGAAATCAGATTGATTATATTCTTTGCAGTCAAACATGGAGAAGCTCTATCCAGTCAGCAAAAACAAGACCTGCTGCTGACTGTGGCTCAGCTCATGCACTCCTAAATTGCAAAATTCAGGCTTAAATTGAAGAAAGTAAGAAAACCATTAGGCCATTCAAGTATGACCTAAATCAAATCCCTTATGATTATACAGTGGAGGTGATGAATAGATTCAAAGGATTAGATTTGGTAGACAGAGTGCCTGAAAAACTACAAAGGTTTGTAAAATTGTACAGGAAGCAGTGACCAAAACCATGCCCAAGAAAAATAAATGCAAGAAGGCAAAGTTGTTGTCTGTGGAGACTTTACAAATAGCTGAAAAAAGAAGAGAAGCAAAAGGCAAAGGAGAAGGGGAAAGATATTCCCCAGTAAATGCAGAGTTCCTAAGAATAGCAACAAGAGACAAAAAAAAAAAAAAAAGGTCTCCTTATATTAACAATGCAAAGAAATAGAGGAAAACAATAGAATGGGAAAGACTAGCGATCTCCTCAAGAAAATTGGAGATATCAAGGGAACATATCATGAAAGGATGGGCACGATAAAGGTCAGAAACAGTAAGAACCTAACAGAAGCATAAACAATTAAGAAGAGGTGGCAAGAATACACAGAAGAACTATACAAAAAAAGTTTTAATAACCTGGATAACCATGATGGTGTGGTCACTCACTTACAGCCAGACATCCTGGAGTGTGAAGTCAAGTGGGCCTTAGGAAGAATTACTACAAACAACACTAGTGAAGGTGACGGAATTTCAGCTGAGCTATTTCAAATCCTAAAAGATGATGCTGTTAAAGTGCTGCACACAATATGTCAGCAAATTTGGAAAATGCAGCAGTGGCCACAGAACTAGAAAAGGTCAGTTTTTATTCTAATCCTGAAGAAGGGCAATGTCAAAGAATGTTCAAACTACTGTACAATTGTGCTCATTTCACATACTAGTAAGTTTATGCTCAAAATCCTTCAGGCTAGGCTTCAGCAATACATGAATCAAGAACTTCCAGATGTACAGTCTGGGTTTAGAAAAGGCAGAGGAACCAGAGATTAAATTGCCAACATTTGTTGGATCATAGAGTAAGCTTCATTGAGTACTCTAAAGCCTTTTACTGTGCAGATCACAACAAACTGTGGGAAATTCTTAAAGAGATGGGAATACCAGACCACCTTACCTGTCTCCTGAGAAACCTGTATGCAGGTCAAGAAGCAACAGTTAGAAGCAGGCATGGAACAATGGACTGGTTCCAAATTGGGAAAGGAGTACAGTAAGGGTGTATATTGTCACTCTACTTTTTAACTTATATGCAGAGTACATCATGTGAAATGCCAGGATGGATGAATCACAAGCTGGAATCAAGATTGCTAGGAGAAATATCAATAACCTTGGATATGCAGATGATACTACTCTAATGGCAGAAAGTAAAGAGGAACTAAAGAGCCTCTTGATGAAGGTGAAAGAGGAGAGTGAAAAAGTTGGCTTAATACTAAACATTCAGAAAACTAAGATGGCATCTGGTCCCATCACTTCATGGAAAATAGAAGGGAAAAAAAGTGGAAGCAGCAACAGATTTTATTTTCTTGAGCTCCAAAATCACCATAGATGGTGACTGCAGCTATGAAATTATGAGAATATGCTCCTTGGAAGGAAAGTTATGACAAAGCTAGACAGCATATTAAAAAGCAGAGCCATCACTTTGCCCACAAATGTCTGTCTAGTCAAAGCTATGGTTTTTCCAGTATTCATTTATGAATGTGAACAACTGGACTGTAAAGAAGGCTGAGTGCCAAACAATTGATGCTTTCTAATTGTGGTGCTGAAGAAGACTCTTGAGAATCCTGTGGTCTACAACGAGATCAAACCAGTCAATCCCAAAGGAAATCAACTCTGAATACTTATTGGAAGGACTGATGCTGAAGCTGAAGCTCCAGTACTTTGGCCACCCGATGTAAAGAGTCAACTCATTGGAAAAGACCCTGATACTGATAAAGTAGAAGGCAAAAGGAGAAGGGGTGGCAGAGGATGAGACAGTTAGATAGCATCACTGACTCAACAGACACAAATTTGAGCAAACTCCAAGAGATAGTGAAGGACAGGAGAGTCTGGTGTGATACAATCCAATGAGATCACCAAGAGTTGGACATGACTTAGTGACTGAACAACAACCCACATTATGGAGGGGTAATATGTTTTATTCAAAGTCTACTGATTTAAATGTTAATATCATCTTAAAAAGTCTTCACAGAGACATCTGAGAAACATTTGACCAAATATTTGGATACCATGGCGTAGTTAAGCTGACAGAGTAAATTAACTATCACACTAATCTTATAGATTAAAATCTTATAGAAAAAAGCCAATCCTTGGAGACACCATGACTTGGTTATTGAGCTGCTGCTGCTGCTGCTAAGTTGCTTCAGTCGTGTCCAACTCTGTGTGACCCCAAAGACGACAGCCCATCAGGCTCCACCTTCCCTGGGATTTTCCAGGAAAGAACACTGGAGTGGGTTGCCATTTCCTTCTCCAATGTATGAAAGTGAAAAGTGAAAGTGAAGTCGCTCAGTCTTCGACTTAGCGACCCCATGGACTGCAGCCTACCAGGCTCCTCTGTCCATGGGATTTTCCAGGCAAGAGTACTGGAGTGGGGTGCCATTGAGCTGACAGACCCTAAATTCATAGTCCACCTAGTGTCTAAGCTACTTTCTTCCTTCACTCTGCATCTCCTAAATCAAAAGTTTTCATTTTTTCTTTTTCTACCCAGCCTTTCCCTCAAATCCAGAAGCTAATTCAAACTTCAAATTTCAACATTTATTCAAACTCAGAGACCATATTGAAGGTACTATCTATCCTTCTGGTCAATTTTCCAGAACTTCCAAAATATTCAGTCAATACATACCAGAGATTCATACACTTTTCCATCAAGCCCATCCATGGGTTCTGTTCTACCTCTGACCAGCCATCTTTTTACATAAACCCAGTTTGATGTCTGCTGTGACCAGGGCTGAATACTGCCTCTGCAAGGACTGGAAATCTTTTCCTAAATGCTCACATACAACCTGTTCCTCTCTTCCCAGTACAGATTAACTCTGTACTGGCAAAGACATGTGTTAAACTGTTAGGTTGATCTGTATGAAATTGCTGGTATCTGACCTATGAAACAGCATTTTCATAGAGTTCAAGGAAAAATGAGCTCATCTTTCCCTGGTCGGACCTCACCTTCCCAGCATCCTGTTCTCTGTAGAGAGAGACTCTCCTCTCTCGCTGTGGACAGGAATGAAAGATGCTGTTATTAAAAACAATCTAAAGTGATTTGCGAAGTGACAGCATCTCTTAGAGCAATGAGGTAATGCATCCAGTTTGCCCTCTCCACCATTTAACTTCCTAACAGGAGGCACGGAATGGGAACAAATTGATTGTCCTGTACAAAGTCAAGTAAATAAATAGCAATGCTTAATGCAATCATTTTCCATATTGCCTCATCAAAACCCATGCAGTCAAAGCCATTTATGAATTACGTAGGTCCCTACCGTGGTCGTCTTTTCAGTGTGTTTCTCTCAAAGATGCCTGTAGGTAGGGAGAAATAGGAGAGCGGGTGCTAATCAATCTTGAAGCTATGATCAGAAACGATTTAGCAAGATGACAGCTTTTGCTTGAGCCATTCCTAAATTTCCAAGAGGAAACCTCCAAGGGACTAAGTCATTAATGGAATGATAGGAAGGAGACTGGTGGGGGAAGGGGGAGTTATTATTAGAGAATAAACACCTTGCTGCCTTTGTGTGCCTTATTTTTCAAAGAAAAAATGAAAAAAACTTTGGGAAGAAGAGACAGTGGTTGAGATCCAAGCCCAGAGTGAGTGCGGGCTAGAATGAAATGGCCGCCCCCACATACACTCTAGCTTGCTGGATTTCTTATTTCCCTTTCTTTTGGCCATTCTCAAAGTTACCAGAGCCCAGAAAATCAAGGATAAAAAGATCTATATATGGCTGGCAGTTGGATATTGGAGTTATTCCATCAGCAGCTAAAAGTGGATCAGAGGTTCTGAAGCAGATACTCATGAATGAGATGAGGCCCAAACTGCAGGAAGCAGAAACCATGGCCTAAAAATCAAAGGCCACTCACTTTCCCATGCAGAAAGGATGGCCCCAGGAAGACAGTGCCCACAACATGGATTAATAATCTGCAGTATGATGAGAAAAATATGAAAAATTCAATATGCTCTAATAAAGATACATTCATTTTCATTAAAAGGACTGCCCTTTATTATTATGTCCTTGCCACTTTGGGAGGTTGGGGTTAAGATGTCTTCTCTCTTACAGAATTAGCAATGGCTGTAGATGGTCATTCCATTTTCGGTGGTTTCCCAGGAGAATCACATCTAACTCAAAGGTTGGGCTATAAAGTAAGCATGTAAGACAAAAGTCTTAAAGTTTAATCCTCAAAAGTGTCCTCATTAGCCTTCCATGGCAGTCATACATTCATCCTCTTATCATGCCCTCCAATCCATTCGTAGTCAACACTCTGTATCAGTTTGAATGCTAGTAACAGAATACCTGGGCTTCCCAGGTGGCTCAGTGGTAAAAGAATCTGCCTGCCAAGCAGGAGCCTGGAGTTCCATCCCTGAATTGGGAGGATCCCCTGGAGGAGGAAATGGCAAGCCACCCCAGCATTCTTGCCTGGATAACCCCATGGACAGAGGAACTCGTGGCAGGCTACACCCCATAGGGTCACACAGAGTCGGACACACCTTGGCAACAGAGCATGCACAAGAGAACACCCACTGCACATGAGCTTAAATTCTAAAGGGAACACACTGGCTGTGAAGACTAAAATGGAAGAAAACAGCAGCCTTCATTCCCTGGGGGGAGTCTCCTTGGGGAAGCCTGTCCTGGGGTTACCACTGGAAGTTCACAGAAGGATGCTGTGAAGTCAGGGACCAGCCAGCTTTTGTTCCAACTCAGGTTTCAAGCGCAAAGAACAATCAAAGCACAGAGTTCAAAGGTCCAGAAGTTAGCCCAAGAGTGCTGAATTATTCACAGGCAGGAAGCATGGCTTTGCCTCTGTCCTCACAGAGAACTTGACACAGGACTATATGATCAATGAATGAATGGATGAAGAGCCTGTTTGCTCTTCTCTAATCACATGCTTGGTGTGAAGGATTTTTAAAAATTAATTTATTTTAATTGGAGGCTAATTACTTTACAATATTGTAGTGATTTTTGCCGTACGTTGACATGAATCAGCCACGGGTGTACATGTTTCCCCCATCCTGAACCCACCTCCCACCTCTCATGCCATCCCATCCCTCAGGGTTGTCCCAGTGCAGTGGCTTTGAGTGCCCTGTTTCATGCATTGAACTTGGACTGGTGATCTATTTCACATATGGTAATATACATGTTTCAGTGCTATTCTCTCAAATCACCCCACCCTTGCCTTCTCCCACAGAGTCCAAAAGTCTGTTCTTTATATCTGTTTCTCTTTTGCTGTCTCACATACAGGGTCATCATTACCATCTTTCTAAATTCTATATATATTCATTAATATACTGTATTGGTGTTTTTCTTTCTGACTGACTTCACTCTGTATGATAGGCTCCAGTTTCATCCACTTCATTAGAACTGATTCAAATGTGTTCTTTTTAATAGCTGAGTAATATTCCATTGTGTATATGTACCACAGCTTTCTTATCCATTTGTCTACCAATGGACATCTAGGTTGCATCCATCTCCATGGTCCCCAAAGTACCAGATTTTCTACCCATTCACAGGTGGGATTTATGTCTCCACCCATATCTGAGCTCTGAGCTCCTGTCACTGTTTGAGGTGTTGACAATGATGGAAGCTCTGCTATGTCAATTTCCAAACAGTAGCATTAGGAAACTTTTGGCAGCTTTCAATTCCTGTCTGCTGGGACACTCCCTCTTGGAACCCAGTCATCATACTGTGAAGAAGCCCAAGGCACATGGAGATGAAAGGTGTTTTCTGGATGACGGTCCCAGCTGAGTTCTCAGTTGACAGCTACCATTGACCACCAGACCTGCAAATGCAGAAGCCTTGTCAACGATCCCAGCCCAGTGCCATCCAATCATAAAGGCACAAAAGAGAGAAAGATGTGCCCAGCTAAGTCCAGCAAATCTTAGAATTGTGAGAAATATTAATGAAATCACTGTTGTTGTTGTTAGCCAAAGTATTTGTTACACAAAAGGCAAAGCACATTAAGCAGCTTAAAGATGTAGTCTCAAAGACTTAAGTAAGGAGATGCTTTTCAATGAGGAGGCTCCTCTCTTGCTCAGCTGCTGAAAGCTGAGTGCAGTCCTATGATGGCATAGGAGTAATAAGAAGGCAGGGCTTTTAGACCAGGCTGCTCCATTTAGCTCCCCAAACAGCCAGTGGAGCATGACAGCCAGAGGCACCTTCTTCAGAGGAATAGAAGACAGCCCACTTCTAAGCCTATAAGGAAGCAGCCACAGGGATAAAAACTCTAGCTCGACCAGTACCCACACCTTCTAGAAACATGTGCTTAGCAACCAAGCCCACAGAGGAAGGAAGCAGGAGTGAAATGGCTATTGATTGGGCATTCGAGCTACTTCATCATCTCCTGAGACAGACACTCATGCGAGGAGGCACAAAGTTGGAAGGAGCAGAAGTCAGAGTGGCCTCATGATCAGGGGCCCTGGTATAGATGCCATGGTGCGAGGAACAGAGCTTACTGCCCAGCAAGTGTGACTAGATCCCTCCATGTGCATGGAGTGGCGGATGCAGTGACAACATAGCTACTCAGCTCCCCTATAGTTCACGACACCAGTTTCAAACCTAAGGTTGTGGGCCCCTGGCAAGAGGAGAGACTTGCCAAGACTCAAAGGAAGACTCAGGAATGACTAAAGGAGGCTTCTTTTTCCTCTCTCCCTGAGACCTCAATCTGTGGTCATGCCACCCTCCCTAGCACCCCTGCCCTTGCTGTCCACTCACCCCTAGAGAGAATGGCCTCCCCAGGCTCCTTCTTCAAGTCATCACTCCATTGTATAGGTCTTTACCTTGACATCATAGGTTGCTATCTACTGTTTCCACTGTCTATTCACTCTCTGGGTAACCGCTGCATATTCATCTTCCATCTAGCTCAGGGCTCTTGATCTCAGTGTCATTGACTTTGCTGTTGTTATTTAGTCACTAAGACACATCTGACTCTTTGTGACCCCATGGACTGTAATCTGCCAGGCTCCTGTGTCCATGGAATTTCCCAAGCAAAAATACTGGAGTGGGTTGCCATTTCCTCCTCCAGGGGATCTTTCCAACTCAGGAATCAAACCCACACTTCCTGCTTGGCAGGTGGATTCTTAACAATGAGCCACCTGGGAAGCCAGTACTATTGACATTCAATTCAGTTCAGTCAGTTCAGTCGCTCAGTCGTGTCCGACTCTTTGCGACCCCATGAGTCACAGCACGCCAGGCCTCCCTGTCCATCACCAACTCCCAGAGTTCACTCAAACTCACGTCCATCGAGTGGGTGGCGCCATCCAGCCATCTCATCCTCTGTCGTCCCCTTCTCCTCCTGCCCCCAACCCCTCCCAGCATCAGAGTCTTTTCCAATGAGTCAACTCTTCGCATGAGGTGGCCAAAGTACTGGAGTTTCAGCTTTAGCATTATTCCTTCCAAAGAAATCCCACGGCTGATCTCCTTCAGAATGGACTGGTTGGATCTCCTTGCAGTCCAAGGGATTCTCAAAAGTCTTCTCCAACACCACAGTTCAAAAGCATCAATTCTTCAGCACTCAGCTGTCTTCACAGTCCAACTCTCACATCTATACATGACCACTGGAAAAACCATAGCCTTGACTAGATGGACCTTTGTTGGCAAGTAATGTCTCTGCTTTTCAATATGCTATCTAGGTTGGTCATAACTTTTCTTCCAAGGAGTAAGCGTCTTTTAATTTCATGGCTGCAGTCACCATCTGCAGTGATTTTAGAGCCCCCCCAAAATAAAGTCTGCCACTGTTTCCACTGTTTCCCCATCTATTTCCCATGAAGTGATGGGACCAGATGCCATGATCTTCGTTTTCTGAATGTTGAGCTTTAAGTAGGGGCCAAATAATTCTTGGTCTTAGTAAGGTGTCTTATGCATTATGGGCTTCCCAGGTGGTGCTAGTGGTAAAGAACCCACCTGCCAATGCAGGAGACTTAAGAGACATGGGTTAGATCCCTGGGTCAGGAGATCCCCTGGAGAAGGAAATGGCAACCCACTCCAGAATTTCTGCCTAGAGTATCCCATGGGCAGAGATGCTTGGTGGGCTACAGTCCATAGGGTCACAAAGAGTCAGACATGACTGAAGTGACTTAGCGTGAACACATGCCTGTGCATTACAGCATCCTCTTACCCACTATTTGCCCATACACCCTCCAACTTTGACAATCAAAAGCCAAATAAGAGGGAAAACAATGCCTCTTCTGTTTAAGAACCCCTGAGGCTACCACACGGGTGTGAATAAATGTTTTTAAGGGAAGGAACAAAGAAAATGAATGAATGAATGAGTCAGTGTATTGGAGAGAAAGCATTCTGCCCCTGGAAAGCCCTTGCATACAGAAAGCTGAGAGCTACAGGCAGAGAAGAGTTAATGGGTCTGTCAGTCCTACTGATGCCCTGCATCCTCAATGGACTTTTGCTGGCTGTGCAGTTCAATGTGTTTCCAATTAACGAGAAGACATGCAGATGCCAATGGACCTTTAATAGGGCCACAGGAATGGGGCCTCTGATAAGCCAGGCTGAATTCAGCGTGTGACATGAGAAGCTCAGGAACCTGTCTGCCAAGGTGCTGATTCACTTCCTTTGTCAAGTCGTACTTTGGAATGACAGCTTCTCAACTTCTGCTTCCCCAGCTGCCATCTGCAAAGGTTACCTGCTCTAATTTGCCAAGCATTTCTCCTCTCTCAGCCTCTCCCAGCTGTCACTTCTCTCCCCCTCCTTCAGGGACTCTTTTGGAGTTCACTGGACTGCTGTGTGCTGTCCCTCACTGAGGTAGGACCAGGGAGCCTGTGGGGTTACAGGCTGTCAGGCGTTCATCAAGGAGAAAGGAGACAGAAGGCTCAGGGGCTTGGTTGCACCCCACTCTTCCTTGACCTCCTGGACCTCTCTGCTCCCTTTCCAACTCAGTCACCCTCCTTACCCTGAGCTCAGGGCCCCCAAATATGAGCAACGGCAGGGTTATGGGCAAGGAAACAGTCTAATAAGATGTAAGATGTAAAACAGTCTAGGCATTCTTATTCTTTAAAATGAGAATAGGTACTGATTCTCAAAGGTTTAGGTACCGCTACTAAGCATCTTATGAGTGTCATCTCACGAAATGTGTCGGCAACCTCAGGAGGGAGACTTCTAACTTCCATTTTACAGGAGAAAAAAAAGTGTTTAGAAGATCTCTAATTTTAAGTTACATCAGAACTGCCTGGAAGACCCGTTAAAACCCAGAGGATGGCTGGCCCCAATTCAGAGTTTCTGAGTCAGTAGGTCTGGATGGGGGCTGAGGAATTCCTGTTTCCTATTTCTCAATTGGAGGATGAATGCCTCAGACTAGAAAGCAATTAACACACTCAAGTTACTACACAGATGCCAAGGGAGCACTTCAGGTTACTCTGTGGACCGACAGATCCCATTTTTATAGATGGACAAATAATCCAACAACCATCGCTCCACTCATTAAATATTTGCCAGATATCTACCATGTGCCCTGCTGTGTGCTAATTGCTGGGGATGCAAACAAAAACAAGTTGTTCTCCAAGCTTATATGCCCAGCAAGGGAGAGAGGCACATGCAACAATGAGTATGTACTTAGTCACTCAGTCGTGTCCAACTCTCTGAGACCCCATGGACTGTAGCCCCTCAGGCTCCTCTGTCCATGGGATTCTCTAGGCAAGAGTACTGGAGTGGATTGCCATGCCCTCCTCCAGAGGATCTTCCCAACCCAGGGATGGAACCTAGGTCTCCCGCATTGCAGGTGGATTCTTTACTGTCAGAGCCACCAGGGAAGCCACAATAATTACAATAAAATGCAGGAAGAGTACGGCTCAGAAAGAACAAAGCATTTGCTGGAGCAGCATTTCTCAAACTTTTTTGGTCTCAGTGTCCCTTGATAATCTTAAAAATTATTGAGAACCCCAATAATAAACTCATTATATGCGAACACAAAAAACATATTTTATGAAAAATAACTATATTCTCAAAAAAACTATATTTTCTATAAAAGCGAGAAGACTAACATTGTTTTACAGTTTTTCAAATCTCTTTACTTTCGGCTCAACACTCAGCATTTGATTCATCATTTAACATCAACGGCCACAGTCATGTTATATGTTATTTTGGTTGAAGTATCAAAGAAAATCAGTCTCACTCAGCCATGTAGTTGGAAAAAAGAAAGGCATTGTAGTAACCTTTTCAGATAACTGAGGCTATTCTTTAATATTATACCAAAAATCACTAAGTTTGGTTACAATGTGGAATTTACACCTAAACAACAATCTTGAGTTGTTTCATTAAAAATGTATTCTTCTATTTTGAATTTTTCATGGAAGTTTTACGTATGCTTGATTTAGTCACATCATATATTGGCCATTTGGCAAATATCAATACAATGAGTTATGCGGGTTTTTCAAATGTTGACATATCATATGGTATAAAGAAAGACTACAGTCATTAAAATAAAATCTCTGAAATAACAGGAAACTGTCAAGGTTCCCCAAACACTAATTTTCACTTGAAATCTCATATTTTATTGTTATCATTAGCAAACAGTATTTTCGGTGGTTTTCCCTGGAATGAGGAGAAGGAAATGGCAACCCACTCTAGTATCCTGGCCTGGAGACTCTCCATAGACAGAGGAGCCTGGTGGGCTACAGTCCATGAGGTCAAAGAGTCAGACATGACTAAGAGACTTTCACTTCACTTCATTTCACTTCCCTGGAATGAAAAGCTCACTCCTTTTATTTTCAAGTAGATATGTGCCAAATGTCCAAGTCTGAATAGCCATAATTTGTATGTCTATTGTTCTTTCAAGTAAAAAGTGATGTTCCATTTAAAAAATGGCTAGTTCAGCTTGCAACTCAAATAAATATGTACTTTTCCTTGAGATAACCATGATACTTCAGTGTACAGCAGAAGTTTTTTATTTGAACTCAATATTCCCTCATCCAGAATCTTAAAAGGACATGTACTCAAGGACCAAAACTTTTAAAAAAATGTTAACTTGTTCTGCTTCATCAAGGGTATTCTTAAGTGAAACTGACCTTTTCTGTTTGTTTCTTTGGGAGATTGCTAGTTAAGGACGGAACAATCACTTGGACACTTTGGTGCTACTGCTTTAAGTCTTACGAAGGCAAGAAGTAGGAATACTAGCTTCATAGGCAGGTAGATCCAAGCTTTACCCTCTATCTGTGCAAACATCAATGCAGTGAAATAGGCAAATGGCATATAAGTTTTATTAAGAAAACAGTTCTGACCGTGAAGACCCTTTAAAAGGGTCCCCTGGGTCCGTGGAGCACACGTTAAGGTCCTACGTACCACAGTAGCACTAAATTCCATTTCTGAGGTGTCTTCTGAACAACTACTTATCCAGTTCATACTCAGCTTCACTTCTGAGATGCCTCAAGAGATATCAAGAAAAGAAAACACAAAGGTGAAAATGTAGGGGAAAACATTTCAGGAAAGATAATAATCTCTACTGAGAAGCTAAGAATAAAGCTGAATTAAGCAGGCAGCTTAAAAGGCATGACTTTAAAAACAACCAAATGTGTTAAGACACTACAGACCTAATTAATATGTTTTCTATTAATAATAATGAGTACCATTTATTAAACATTCACTAAGGGACAGACAACTTTTGCCAAGAGAATGCACTGATCATAGCAAACACCCTCTTCCAACAACACAAAAGAAGACTCTACACATGGACATCACCAGATGGTCAACACCGAAATCAGATTGATTATATTCTTTGCAGCCAAAGATGGAGAAGCTCTATACAGTCAGCAAAAACAAGACTGGTAGCTGACTTTGGCTCAGATCATGACCACCTTATTGCCAAATTCAGACTTAAATTGAAGAAAGTAGGGAAAACCACTAGACCATTCAGGTACGACCTAAATCAAATCCCTTATGATTATACAGTGGAAGTGAGAAATAGATTTAAGAGACTAGATCTGATAGACAGAGTGCCTGATGAACTATGGACAGAGGTTCGTGACATTGCACAGGAGTCAGGGATCAAGATCATCCCCATGGAAAGAAATGCAAAAAAGCAAAATGACTGTCTGAGGAGGCCTTACAAATAGCTGTGAAAAGAAGAGAAGTGAAAAGCAAAGGAGAAAAGGAAAGATATAAGCATCTGAATGCAGAGTTCCAAAGAATAGCAAGGAGAGATAAGAAAGCCTTCCTCAGATATCAATGCAAAGAAATAGAGGAAAACAACAGAATGGGAAAGACTAGAGATCTCAAGAAAATTAGAGATACAAAGGGAACATTTCATGCAAAGATGGGCTCGATAAAGGACAGAAATGGTATGGACCTAACAGAAGCAGAAGATATTAAGAAGAGGTGGCAAGAATACACAGAAGAACTGTACAAAAAAGATCTTCAAGATCAAGATAATCACGATGATGTGATCACTCACCTAGAGCCAGACATCCTGGAATCTGAAGTCAAGTGGACATTAGAAAGCATCACTACAAACAAAGCTAGTGGAGGTGATAGGATTCCAGTTGAGCTATTTCAAATCCTGAAAGATGATGCTGTGAAAGTGCTGCACTCAGTATGCCAGTAAATTTGGAAAACTCAGCAGTGGCCACAGGACTGGAAAAGGTCAGTTTTCATTCCAATCCCAAAGAAAGGCAATGCCAAAGGATGCTCAAACTACCACACAATTGCACTCATCTCACACGCTAGTAAAGTAATGCTCAAAGTTCTCCAAGCCAGGCTTCAGCAATATGTGAACCATGAACTTCCTGATGTTCAAGCTGGTTTTAGAAAAGGCAGAGGAACCAGAGATCAAATTGCCAACATCCTCTGGATCATGGAAAAACCAAGAGAGTTCCATAAAAACATCTATTTCTGCTTTATTGACTATGCCAAAGCCTTTGACTGTGTGGATCACAACAAACTGTGGAAAATTCTGAAAGAGATGGGAATACCAGACCACCCGACATGCCTCTTGAGAAACCTATATGCAGGTCAGGAAGCAACAATTAGAACTGGACATGGAACAACAGAGTGGTTCCAAATAAGAAAGGGAGTTTGTCAAGGCTGTATATTGTCACCCTGCTTATTTAACTTATATGCAGAGTACATCATGAGAAGTGCTGGGCTGGAAGAAGCACAAGCTGGAATCAAGATTGCCGGGAGAAATATCAATCACCTCAGATATGCAGATGACACCACCCTTATGGCAGAAAGTGAAGAGGAACTAAAAAGCCTCTTGATGAAAGTGAAAGAGGAGAGTGAAAAAGTTGGCTTAAAGCTCAACATTCATAAAACGAAGATCATGGCATCTGGTCCCATCACTTCATGGGAAATAGATGGGGAAACAGTGGAAACAGTGGCAGACTTTATTTTGGAGACTCCAAAATCACTGCAGATGGTGATTGCAGCCATGAAATTAAAAGACGGTTACTCCTTGGAAGGAAAGTTATGACCAACCTAAACAGCATCTTAAAAAGCAGAGACATTACTTTGCCAACAAAGGTCCGTCTAGTCAAGGCTATGGTTTTTCCAGTGGTCATGTATGGATATAAGAGTTGGACTGTGAAGAAAGCTGAGCACTGAAGAATTGATGCTTTTGAACTGTGGTGTTAGAGAAGACTCTTGAGAGTCCCTTGGACTGCAAGGAGATCCAAGGAGTCCATCCAAAAGGAGATCAGTCCTGGGTGTTCATTGGAAGGACTGATGCTGAAGCTGAAACTCCAATACTTTGGCCACCTCATGTGAAGAGTTTACTCATTGGTTAAGATCCTGATGCTGGGAGGGATTGGGGGCAGGAGGAAAAGGGGACCACAGAAGATGAGATGGCTGGATGGCATCACTGATTCAATGGACATGAGTCTGAGTGAACTCCGGGAGTTGGGGATGGACAGGGAGGCCTGGAGTGCTGCGATTCATGAGGTCGCAAAGAGTCGGACCCGACTGAGTGACTGAACTGAACTGAAGGGACAGACATTGTGCTGAGATGTTTGTCTATGTTATCTTATTTGCTCTTTCCAACAACCCTATGTAACAAATGTAAGTACCTCCATTTACAGGCAAGGAAACTAATATTCGGAGAGGTGAAGTAACCCGCCCCACACAGTGAAGTAAGTCAGAAAGATAAAGGCAAATATTGTAGGTATATTAAAGCACATATATGGAATCTGGAAAAATAGTACTGATGTACCTATTTTCAGGGCAGGAATAGAGATGAAGACTTAGGAAGGAGAGGGTGGGATGAATTGAGAGAGTAGCCCTGACACATACACACCAACATGTGTAAAACAGACAGCTAGTGGGAAGCTGCTATAACATAGGGAGTGCAGCCTGGTCCTCTGTGATGACCCAGAGGGTTGGAATGGGGCAGGAGGATGGGAGGGAGGCTCACAAGGAAGGAGATACACACACACACACACATAGTTATGGCACATCAGAAACCAACACAACATTGTAAAGCAATTATCCTCGAGTTAAAAAATTAAAAAATAAGAAACAAGAAGAACTATGATGATGACTGAATAGGAAGCTGGTGGTGTCAGCCTCTCTGCTCTGCAGCATCTTGGGCATGACTGCCCGCAGACTAGGAGGGTGTCACTCCAGTGCTTGCCGAGGGTCAGGTGTTGGCCTGAGTCCACAGGGACCACCAGTCCCTCAGGGCAGGTGTGGACACAACTGCTGTCCTCCAGAAAAGCACAGCTCTGCCGCATTTGCAACCCCCCAGGAGGTGCTCTTGCCACCCCATCATTTCTATTGTCTTTATTACAGTGGCCACGGCAGTGCCAAGCTCCCCGTACATACTTGTGATGCATACAGAAACATCTGCCCCTCCACTCCAACATCCTGGGGAGCTGCCACAACTATAGCCAGAAACCCCCTTTTTATCAAAAAAAAAATTAGTGGCTTGCAGATGAGACACATTCCATTTTAATTAGAATCCACTTCCTGAAAAATTCACTTCTCAGGACATGTTATAATCTACCTGCTAGTCTGTGACTGTCCTACTTGCTCTTGGACAAGCCCCGACCTGACAGCCTTGGAAAAGTGCAGTGCTGGGAGAGTGCAGGGCAGGGCTGACGCGGGGTCAGCCAACATGCCATGTCCTCAGTGTTCCGTCTTCACTGTCCCCCCACCATCTCCCCCCTTGGGGGAACACTCAGGTCAGCCTCCCCTGCTTCTCCCTCCCCTGGCACAATCTCAGGAAAGGGCCTATGGAGCACAGTCCAAGGTACTAGGGACCAATCAGCCTCAAGGCATCATTGGTGCCGGAAGCAACTGCATCTCTATGGATGTTTCCACTGAAGGAATGCATCTTGGGAATTCCCGGTATGGAGATGGAACAGGACCTTACATGGGGGAGGGGGGGTCAGGGGGGAGACAAGGGACTTCGGAACGAGGCCTCCCCAGACCAGGAGGTCAGCAAGACCTTCTCCTAGTCAGGGGAACTGGTGTGGAGTGGCAGGGGAGGAAGACTGGAGAACTGGTGCTGGGGAGAGTCTGTACTCCCAGCTTTGGCCTCATGGAGGGGCTTATGCTCTGGGATGGATCTCTGGGCACGAGAGAGCCCCATTCTAGGCTTGATTAAGCTTGAGTCTGGTTTACTAACAGTTAAAAGGTTAGAGACAGTTTAACGGCTCAAATGGTCTGTTGATATGAGAACAGGATGTAAACAAGAAAATAAAATCCTAGGAGTTAACCTCTTTAACTCAGATTCAATGGTCAAGCACTTGCTGTTTGGTATGGGGAGCTGTTCATATGCTTAAAGAAGGGGCATGAGGGGATGAATCATGAGGTTTCTCTAGATCAGCTGAAGAATGCATTTGCTGTTTGGACAAACCAGATAACAAGGCAGCACCTTGCCTACCTGGGGCCACTGACCTTGGAGCAAGTGAATTCCTCAAGAGGAAACAATCAGCTGAAGCTGACTTGCAAATTCAGCCAGTTCAGCAAAATTCAGCTCGGTTCGCAGGACCCAGCCACCACTGACGCTGGGGGCTGCGTCCTCAGGCTGGCCAGCCACCACTGCTTCAGGAGGGGGCTGCGTCCTCAGGCTGGCCTGCAGGATTTATCAAATAAAACACTAGGTGCCCACCCAACTGGCTCTGAATTTCAGACAGACAAGTAATTGTTTTTAGCATAAGTAGGTCCCAAATATTGCATGGGATATACTTATTCTGAAAATTCAGTTTTTGTGAGAAGTTCTTTGAGGACATACTTATGCTAAAAAGTTATTTACTGTTTATCTGAAATATGAATTTAACTGGGCATTCTGTATCTTACCTGGCCACCTCATCCTCATGGTCTCAAATCTTGGGCTTCAAATATTCACCTCCTGCCCATCGAGTCTGGAGCTGTCTTTTTCTTTGCAGAGGGTGGGCCTGTTCAGGCTGTGAGGTGGAGATAAGACCCTGGCGTTCCAGATGAAAGACTAGTTGGAATGCATTTGAGAAACCCCACTTGAGGAAGTAGCTCTATAGGAAAGCAAAGAACCCCAGCATCACAGCTAGTACTTCTGCACCCACAGAAGGCTCCCTGGGCATTTCTTGCTTCTCAACAAGCCAGCAGCTCTGGGCCACACAAGTAAACTCCAGGGGACCACATTATGGTGTGTGGGATGTGGGGATAGTGAAAGTCGTTCAGTCATGTCCGACTCTTTGAGACCCTATGGACTATACAGTCCATGGAATTCTCCAGGCCAGAATACTGGAGTGGGTAGTCTTTTCTTTCTCCAGGGGATCTTCCCAACTTAGGGATTAAACCCAGGTCTCCCACACTGCAGGCAGATTCTTTACCAACTGAGCCACAAGGGCAGCCCTAGGAGCTATTCTCTCCATGGTAGAGACAAGGAGGGAGGACATCACAATTGTGTCTACAGAGTTCTAAGTACTCAACCGACATACTCACTAATACATCCTGGAGAGTGAGCACATCCCTGCCCTACTGGTTCACAGATACCCTGGGAAGGGGCCCCAAGCAATGGAGTACATCCCTTACCAGCAGGGAACCCTTACCAGCAGGGAATGTATCCACACAACAGAAAATACTCTCTGAGGGGATTCATTAGATAAAGTCCTGGTTGAGCCTTTCCTAAGGGGCTCTGGGCCTTCTGCAGCTGGACGCTCTCTAATCCTCATAACAGTCCAATGCGGTAAGAAGGCGAAGGAATTACAGATGTACAACTGCTATCAGGAGGATTCAGGCGGCTTTCTCCTTGCCCGCTTTCTCTATCTCCTCCTCTTTGTCATACTATTAAGAATAATGCCTTGCACATAGAGAGCACTTTACAGTTTAGGAAGAGCTTTCCTGGCATTATCTCCAGTGACCCTCCTGGGCTGCCACATGATGCCCTGAGCCTTCACAGCTCCTGCTTCAGTGCTCCTCACACCACACTTGCTGGACTGAACAACTTTAGTCTCAGTCCCTTCTCCCCTTTGGCCCCCCTGCCCCCCCACCCCACATACACATGAGCATGGGCACATGGGCACACCTTGCAGATACAGGTGTGTCTCATCCATTAACCCAATGCCTGCACTCCTGGCAGGTCAGGACATGGGCCTACAGCTCACCAAATGCCCCCCAGACCCAGGGCATCTTTGGGTGGCCCTTCCCTACCAATACCATAGGTCCCTGAGAGGACAGGCCAGGTCCTGTACACCAAACTACAGTGCATGCTATTCTTCTGAAAGGAAAGCAGTGTTACCCAGTTTTATAAATGTTTGAACTAAGGTTTCAGAAAGTGAAAGTCGCTTGGTCATGTCTGACTCTTTGTGACCCCATGGACTATACAGTCCATGGAATTCTCCAGGCCAGAATACTGGAGTGGGTAGCCTTTCCCTTCTCCAGGGATCTTTCCAACCCAGGGATCGAACTCAGGTCTCCCACATTGCAGGTGGATTCTTTACCAGCTGAGCCACCAGCGAAGCCCAAGAATACTGGAGTATTCTGGAGTAAGGTTTCAGAGAGAATCAATATTCACTTCTAGTCCCAGCCAGAAAGTGGCAGAACTGAGACTCAAAACCAGGAACCCAAACTCGTATTTTTATTATCTGTAGAGTTTGTGGGGGTCAGGAATTCAGACAGAGGTGGGTGGGGTAATTCTTGGGCTCCAAGTGGCATTAAGCAGTATCCCTTGGTTGGTGGCTGGGCAGGGCAAGAGGGTTCAAGATAGCCTCTCTTACCTGCATGGCACAGTGACAGGGCTAGCTGGCTCATCAGGGCCCATCTCCCTTGCCCTCACCCTGCAATGTTGGGGTTTCCTCACATCCTCCCTCTAGCTGGGAGGTGGGACTGTTACGTGGCAGCCCAGGGCACCAAGAGACGAGGAGAGACTCTTGGTAGCAAAGTGTCTCTTTCCACATTCTATTGGTCAAAGTAGTCACAGGCCAGGGCAGATTAAAGGGAGAGGAAATGGGTTCTATCTCCCATGGAATGAGTGTCAAAGAGATTGCTGTCATCTCTGTTTTCACCACAGGTGAGAGATACACACACAGATGAACTTGGCCAGCCTGCCCCATTGGAACTACACATGGCCAACCTGCCCCTCACTCCTTATTCTGGTAAAGGTGATGAGAGGAGCATACTTATAGGAAGGGGCACCCCAGAATTCTGCAACAGGAACAAAGGTTCTTAGGCTCATAGGCTGGGAGATCTTAGGCTAGTGGGCAGAAACAATGATGATTTTTTTTTTAAGGATAGGGACTGATAAGGGTCATATCAGAAAAGCATTCTAACACTCACAGAATTCCTGCAACTTTTCTTCATAAATCACCCAAGCAGTCAAAGGCCAAGGAGGAAGAACACATGTGGCCTGATGAAACCCACCACTCAAGCAACACAGATGAATCAGTACCTGTCTCATGAAGACATCATGGAACCTCCAGGAAACATGAAACCATGTTGCAACCTTGTACCGCTTGGCTTGCTCTGTAAAGAGACTGTCATTCCAAGTGGACCTGAGGTGCAATGCAAATTTTAGCTCATTCATTAACTCTTTTTCAACCAAGTACAAAACCTCCCCTCTACAGAAATCAGCATTGATAGGGTTTACTGCTGCTGCTGCTGCTAAATTGCTTCAGTCGTGTCTGACTTTGTGCGACCCCATAGATGGCAGCCCACCAGGCTCCGCCATCCCTGGGATACTCCAGGCAAGAACACTGGAGTGGGTTGCCATTTCCTTCTCCAATGCATGAAAGTGAAAACTGAAAGTGAAGTCGCTCAGCCATGTCTGACTCGTAGCGACCCCATGGACTGCAGCCCACCAGGCTCCTCCATCCATGGGATTTTCCAGGCAAGAGTACTGGAGTGGGGTGCCATTGCCTTGAGAACAGAACAAAAATAGATGCTGTCCCTGGCCACAGGCAAGTCACCTAAACTCTCTGAAGCTCAGTCACCCTTTATGTAAAATGGACTTGGTCTACTTGATTTCTAAATTTCTCCAATAGTTTTATGTTGAGAACTAGTGTCACTGCCCTTTAAAAGTGAAATCCATGCAAAACGAATCATTTTCTCCCTTATATTAATATACCTAATGGAGTACCTTTCTGTAGAAAACATTTATACTCAAGGGCCTCCACCCTGAGGGTTTGAACTCTCTCCAGTTTTCAAGTTCAAAACCACACAGAACTCTATCAAATCCTCTCAGAGGCCAAGACTCATCCCAGTAGGCCTCCTTTCTCAAGGAGATTTGAAGCAGAGAACAGACTTCATTTTCAGTGTGCATCTGGGGTAAAGAGATTGAGTGTAGAGTGATGTGCTGAACAACCAAAAACCCAAATTTTGCTTCTGGGCCTGAGCAGTGACTCTGGGTCCTCAGCACTTGCTAATTCTCTAGTTTGAGGCCCGCTATGAGGATGGCATGTCTCAGGTCAGGATGCTGCCCATATCTTAGAATGTCTGATTCCAGAAGAGCAATCCATTCATTTCTACTCAGTCCAGTCACCATCCTAGCCTCTGGTCCTGCCCACTTTGCCTGGCATTCCACTCCCAGAATCAACCAGGGCAGCAGATTGCTGTCCTTATGGCTGCTGCTCGTCAAGCCCTGAGGCCCACCTTGTAAACCTCCACAGCTCTGGATCCTTGCCATGTCAGCCCCTTGCTGTACCCTGGGCAGATCCTAACTGTGGCTTACAAACCTCAGTTTCCTAACTTGGTTGCCTGTTATTAGCACAACCTGCTATTTTTGAAGATTCCTAAATAGGTGCAGGGACCCTATTGACCAGAGAGGTAAAGCCTCCAATGCCAAGTTCAGAAAGGTTTTCAGGGGAAGGTGAGGGCTGGGACAACCCCCTAGCTAGACTATCATAGAGGCTGAGTTAGCTGCACCCTTCACAGGTCTGAAGGTGAAAATAATGCTGAAGATTGCATTGCCTATGCGAAGGCTGCAGGACACACATCTCAGGGCATGGTCATCTGTGCACTGCAAGTCCTCGTGTGGGAGAGATGCCACAGAGGATAGAGTAGTGAGGGGCCTGCTGACCTCACAGGCCACCCCTCATCCTGAGTTGGGACAGGTGTGTGCTGATTCCACCACTGCCTTGATTAAGACATTCTATGTCCTATCGGCCCTGGCCCACCTGGGCACTCCCCACCCTGTAGGTGTATGGTCTGAGGCTCTGGCTCTCCAGGAGCCATGCTCCATCAACCTCACCATGCTGTTTATGCTGCTGGCTTTGTCTGCCCTCCCCACCCAACTGTGGGCTCCCAGGGTCAGGAGCAGCTTCTCACCTGTCCTCGGCCTTTAGCCCAGAGCCTGGCAGCCACTGGGGGGTACTCAGTGGGTGCACATGGCATCGGTGAATGGATGGAGACATGAGTGGATGGAGGCAGGACAGATGGAGAGGGAGGTAAGTGAATGTTCGCACCTAAGGGGGTTTCCACACCCTCATGCTCTTTTCCTCATACCTGTGAACCTGCCCACACCAGAAACACTGACAAGTCCCATAAGCCAACTTCCGCATGGACCAATTTTCTCTTCTTGGTGGAACAGCAGAGTGCTGGCATGTTACACACAGGCCTCCAGTGCACCAGTCATCTGACACCTGCCGCAGGCTCATAGGCTTTGGATGGCCTATGATTCATGCATCAGGCAAGGTGATGCGGAAATAGTATCTCAAGGCCAACAGACACCAGGCCTCCAGGCGGCCCAGCCTTCCCCAGCAGCAGGAGTCAGATCCATGCAAATGGTGTGAGAGGAGTTGTGCTGGTGAGTGGAGGGAGGGTCCTGAGAGAGAGGCTGTATCCCAAACACAGGACCTGCTGGATTTCAACCTCCTTGTCTAATTACCCAAAGATGTGCTCCCTAGGATGTACTTAAAGAATAAAAGACCCTTTAATTAAAGCTAATCCACTTTTCCCAATTCCATTTATCACCATGTGTAATTATCATAAATACTGGCCTGGAATAGGAAAAGTTCTTTTTTCCCTGTGCAGTTCTAGCTTCAGCCTCTGTGGAACTAGGGGGCAAAATCCCCACTCTGTGGGTAAGAAGCCCGCCCCTGTCAATAGGAAGGGATAGGAGACAAGGCCTGTGGATAAGAGAAACCACAGACTCCTGCCAGGGGTGACACAGACATCTCTGCAGCAGCCTCCCCAGGATGCCATCAGGGCGGCTGGCACAGGGCATGCCCGCTCCTCTTGAGCGACAGAAGCCTAGGGCTCAGACCATGTGGCTCCAAACCCCAATGGGATTAGAAGAATGAGCTCAGAATGTGGCCGTGGCAAAATCTGTGAGCCAGCAGCAGGCAGGGTGGGTAAAGATTGCTCCAGCCTGAGAAGTGTGTGAGCACTCAGCCTCCTTCTCAGCTTCTGATACACAGGGGGCCTCTCTGTCCCGCCAGGGTCTGCTCAGCAGCCTCCCCGTCCACTGTCCCCCTTCCTTCTGATCCTAAGTCCTACTCAGGACTTCCAGGCCAGTGTCCATTCCAGGCAGGGCCTCCTCCAGGAGAGGCTCTGACAGCTCCCAGGTGATGACAGGCTGCACTTACACACCAGCTACAGGGCCAGCCCCTCCCCCATCTGCTTGCATATTCACAAGCCCTCCTTCTAGTGACCCTCAAAAGTCCCTGCTGCCAGGAGTCCCAACAGCTTCCTTGACAGGATCACCTAAGCTGGCACGCAAGGATTTTCTAGGCAAAGCCACTTGGCAGGATCAGCCCAGGGGCCCTGCGGCTGTGACTGGAGGCTGACCCTTGTCCAGGCACTAAAGCTATTGCTTCACCACAACCCCAGCTCCCCAGGGTCCCACATGGGGTTCCAGCCTCCAGCTCTCCTCCAGGCAGATAGTGCCTGCCTCTTACAGCCTCTGGACCAGGCTACAAACACACAGTCAGGAGCCTGAACTCCGCCCACAGGACTCCCTTCTGTGCCACCCAGGACCCTTCCAAGTAGATGTGCCCACACTTCTCAGCCTGCCTGCCCCCCAACCCTCCCCAGACAGGAGGTGCATCTTTTATCTCCAATGGACCATGAAGGCCTGTAGGAGGTAGACTGATTTATCAAAGACATAACCATACAGTTGAAATTGTGTCAATATATCTTTGCATAGTGGATTCTGAGGGATGCCCCCTGTTTCTCCGGTAAATCATATACATTTAAAGTTCCCAAATGCCTAAATATATATTTATCCAGTAAATCAACTCCGCCTTGAAGTGGTTCATTTCTTTCCTGCAGAAATACAGGATACAGTTGCTAACCTTGTTTTTCTTTCCTTCTCCAAGTTTAAAAAAAAAAAGAAGAGCAGAGAAATGAAATTCTGAATAATGAATGTTTAAATATTGACGAAGGTTTGACACTAATGGTGTGAGGGAGTGGACTGCACAACAGCTTCTCTGCGGCAGGATCCACAGAGGGAGGCATTTTACGGGAACCTCTCGAGCCCCTTCCAGCAGCTGGACTCTGAGTCTGGGACATACTGCTGAGCACGCTCCGGGGGCCAAGAGAGCACACTGGGCTTGGATTGAAATTTCCTGATGCACCAGGAAAGGGCTGGTGATTTATTTGTCTTCATTTCCCGATTCCCTCTCTCAATCTACTAGCAAACAATTTATTCAGAAACAGTGATTTCTTATGTTTTAAGGATATAACTCTGACTCTAGCTAGCTCCATCTTTCCAGGAGTACGTGTGTGAAATCCCTAACACTGGCCCTGGCGCAAAGCAAGTTCTCAAGCCATGGTGATTCCCTTTTCTACAACCTCCAGACCCTTGGGTAGGTTGTGATTTCACAGCCATAGGCCCCAGGGTTCCACATGGGGTTCCAGGAGGCTGGAAACAATCACTTCACTTTAGAGTCAGGAGGGTGGGGGCCTACTCAGTGTCACAGAGAGAGCACCTGTCCTGCATAATTCCTGCAGGGTTAGGCTGGCCTTGATTATGGGAAGCCTAATGGCTCTAACGATGGAAGACCCCCAAGGAGAACTGACCTTTCCTGCAGGACACATGATTCCCTGTCCCTAAGACAAGCTTTGGTCTAGAGTCCTCTGAGTCTATTCCTCTATATTTAAGCTAAACTCATAGTAAATGATTCCAGAATTTACTGACTGTCACAGTGCAGGAAAGGAAGTCCCCTGCAATACTCTATCCCAACACAGACTGAATCCTGCATTGAAGCCCAGGGGCTGCTATTCCTTCCTGGTGGCCCCTTCAGGTACTTCTTCTCTACCCTGCTGTGCGAGTCAGTCACAAGGACTTTGCCACCAATGTCATCATCACAGTCACATCTCTAATTCAAACACACGTTTTGCTCTGCTACCTCCTGGAACTCCAGAAATGACAATACGTAGTAGAAAAGGTGTAAACTCCCCATGGACAGGGAGCGCTACAGAGACTCAGCACACAAAGGTCTGTGTAAAATTTTGGAGGGAGGAATGTACACTGACTTGGAGAAATGGCCACAACGCCCAGACCCTGAGTGGGGCCATGGGAGCTGCGAGGTCACAGGAACTCCTCGGAGGCATGGTCCTCCAAGTAAGAAGTGGTGGTGCAGGCAGAGATGCCTCTGCTGGAAACAAACATAAATAACGGATCAGGAGACTGAATAAACCATCTCTTGAGAAATTGAAGGGCATCTGAGAAAAGACCTCTAGACCCTGACCCCAGTGAATTATCACCTTGCCATCTGACCACTAGATAGTTTGATCTATCCATCAACAAGCCCCAGGCGCTCACCTTGAAGTATGAACATCTTTCAGTGCTACACACTAAAATATGAATAGATGGCCTGGAATCTCAGAAATGATTTTTAAGCCAGCAAATGAGATAGTAAACTTACAAACAGGAAGCACATCCAGAAGAAAAAGAAGCAAAGCAGAGAACTGAAGGAAATGTCTAAAATTAAATTAAATACCCTCAGGGAGATGGGAAGGTATTATACTCATGAAAAAAGAATAGGATGCTATGAAAAGAAATAGGTTTTATAAAACAAAAAGAAAAGAAAAAAATCAGTAAAATGATTGTGTGATGAAATTAAAGAAATCACCTACACAGGAGAACAACAGCAAAAATATAGAGATGAAAAATAGGAAAAAGATTATTTTAAAAATAAAAAAGAAGATCCGTCCAGGAGGTCTCATTCATATTTGACTAATGAGTGTTTTAAAAAAAGATAGCTAATAAAATGGACTGAAAGAAATGATTAAAAAATAAAAACACTAGGATAAATTTCACCAGAATACTCCAGCAATGAGTGTTAAGAAAAACAAAAGCATGAAATTTCAGAATCCCAGGATATAAGAAGATACTAAAAACATCCAATGAGGGAAATCAAACAAAAGAGAATACAAAATAAGGAAACTCAGGATGTCACTGGAACACTCCAACAGCAGCACTAACATGTAGAAGAAGTCAACTCAATGTCTTCAAGTGATTTTTTAACCTAGAATTCATACCCAGTCAATCAATCAAGTACAAGAGCAGAATGATCTTCTCAGACATGGAGTGGATACAAAACATTTACCTCCCAAGCAATTTAAAACAAAAAAAAAAAGGAATTTCTGAAGGATGCACTGAAGTTAAAAAAGACAGTAAAGCAATACAGGGAAGACATAAGACTCAGGAAACACAGGAAGCGATGGATGAAAGCAGTGAAGTCCTAAGACAGACGCCAACTGTGCAGCAGGACTGAAGAGCAAGGTTTCAGCAGGAGAATGGAGGATTTCAGGAAGGATGTGGGAAATCATTTGAATTTTCTGAGCTGAGGAAAAATAATATTCATTATCACAGGATCAATTTGATTTTGTGAAAAAACATAGATATTCCATAGAAAATTAAATGAAAAAAACGAGGAAACTATTAATCCCAAATTTTATAAAAAGCAAACAAGAGAGAAAATAACCATGTAACTTGATATAGCACTGAAAAATGATTGCATAGATAATGTAAACATAATATGGATTTAGCCAAAGTTATCAATATAGGTTAACATTATGAACTTATTCTGCATTACACTCAGATCAGTTCAGTTCAGTTCAGTCGCTCAGTCGTATCTGACTCTTTGCGACCCCATGAATCGCAGCACGCCAGGCCTCCCTGTCCATCACCAACTCCCGGAGTTCAGACTCATGTCCATTGAGTCAGTGATGCCATCCAGCCATCTCATCCTCTGTCGTCCCCTTCTCCTCCTGCCCCCAACCCCTCCCAGCATCAGAGTCTTTTCCAATGAGTCAACTCTTCGCATGAGGTGGCCAAAGTACTGGAGTTTCAGCTTTAGCATCTTTCCTTCCAAAGATATCCTCAAATCAGATATATATATATATATATATATATATATATATATAACAAAAACATTATATAATTATATATAAGAAGATAGAGTGATGGATATTAATGAACTAAAAGAAGAGGAAGGCTGTGGGGAGGAACGAAATAGGAGAAATCCTCAGCAACCGTTGGGTGGAGTCAAAAGACAATGTCCAAATTAATATCAATAAATAGCATTAAAAGTATGTAATTCAAAAAATGGAAGTAAATATATAAGAAACAAACCCAAGTGTTAGGGAATAGGATAGAGTGGGGAGAGAGGTGGTCGGGAAACTGATATTTTTTTCACTTTGGTACTAGCTGCATTTTTTAACCTATTTACCTTGATAAAAATTAAAATTAATAAAAAATGAAACGCCGCTACTCCCACAGATGGACCCTCTACAGCCTGGGGGGAAGGTGCTGGCCCACTCCCTGGTGTGGGGTGGGGAGGGGGCAAATGACACGGGAACACCTGAAGCACGTTCCGCTCTGGCCGGGACTGACACTCTTCTTAAACTCTGGTGACATCCATCCTTGTTTCTAAACATGAGCTGAAAGGTTTCAAAGAAGGTGGCTTTAGCAGATTAGTTGGAATTTTCCCTGTCTGGGATTGAAATAGAAGTAAAAGTTGTATTTTCACAACTAGAGCCACACTGGGGCCCTGTTTTCATTCCACCACACAGTGTGTGACATGGAAGTAAACAACGCTGGAATGGAGGTGCGTCTGTGTTTTCCAGTCTCTCGAGACTGAGTTGGGCAGAGGGTATGCAGCCAGAATACTTTCACACCAACCCTTGACTGAGTCTCGCACATCTTTGCCTTTCGAGGGGATTTTCGTCACTGCCTCGTTTCAGAACTGACTAGTTGTAGATGGCAAGCTGATGGCTCAGCCCAGATATCTCAGCCAGCACGTATAGTCTGAACAAGTTGTCCATGGATCTGGAATGACTGACCAAATATTGAAGCTTGCCGAGGGGCCATTTTTCAGTGTGGCCCAGAATATAACGACTTCACTGGGCATCCCAAATGATAGCCTGAACCAATGACATATTCACTCAAAACACCAACATATGCAGTCAAAACAAATCCCCTGAGAATCAAGAATTATTTTTTAAAGAGTCTGAGTATAAAAATGCGGAGTGAGAAAATTCACAAGGGAGAACGGTGTAAAAAATTCACTGGCCAGCAATGCCTGGCAGTTTCCGCCAAATTCCCACTAAAACACTGGTAAAAACTAGACAAGTAAAAACTCAGAAGACACTGTGTAAACTACATTTGATAGGGTGCTAAAACCTTGAGGGATTTTCACCAAGTATGAAGCCATGGGCTCAGGACTGAAGAACACAAACAGAGGCTCATACGTATTTTTTTTGCTTGACTCCCCACCCAATCAAAGTAAGATGGGGAAGACGTTCTGTTCCTCACTCAAGTTCAAAACACAAGCGCATGCCACCCTCTATCCTAGAGATTTTCACAAGGGTGACTGTGCCCCCTAGGAAACATTTCACAAGGTCTGGGGACGTCTGAGGCTGTTGCAACTTGAGGGGAGGAGATGTTCCTGGCATTTAGTGAGTAGAGGCCAGGGAGACTCCTAACACCTTACAATGTACCGGATGGCTCCCCAAACAATGATCTGAACAAAAATGTTAATAGTTTTCAAGGATGAGAAAAGCCGCTATACCACGTGGGGGAATATGTGTGTATATACATATGTTTTGGGCAGCTCCTCACGGTTTATGGGATCTTAGTTCCCCTAACAAGGATCAAACCTGGGCCCAGGGCAGTGAAAGCACAAAGTCTTAACTGTTGGACCACCAGGGAATTCCTGTGTGGGATATATATTTTAAGGCAGTGAGAGTATCTATTTTCCCATCATACCAAACCTTGCTAACACACACACACTCTCACAGTACACCTTAGCAGATTAGGCTTGAAGGCCTAATGTTATCTAAGAGGACTTTTAAAACATTTACAAGGATTCAGGCGGGAGAAAAAGCAAAAATGAAATAACAATAAACGACTAGCCTCAGACCACCTCTACCATATCACAAAGGCAAGAACGAAGACTTCAGACAACAACACTCTTTGAGTTTTGCAGAAAATGGTTGTGACCATGAAGTTTTATACTCAAACAATACATCGTCTAAATGTGGAGCAACAGACATTTCAGGATAAAGCACGAACTCTGAAATTTAAGTATTGTGTAGAAAAGAAAATATTACTTGAAAATACACTTCACTCAACTGAGTGATGAATCAAAATGAAGAACGTAAGAATGGGAAAGCTGGAGGTGAGTGATAAAACCCATTTCAATGTGCAGTTCTCTGTATTATTACTGTAAATGAGAATGAGAGAAAACAAATAACATAGTAAGAAAGGGGATACACGACAGACACAGTGGTTTCCTGTAGTTCAAAAAATCTTTCTACATAGCACTGGGCTAAAGAATTGAAAAAATCTCAACATTTGAATGGTTTCCCTGAAAAATGTAAATTATTAAAATGTGACACAGGAAAAAATAAAAAAAACCTTAAGGGATTAATTGTCAAGGTAGAATGAAAAAGCTACTGAAGTTTACACCAGAGACTTTTACGGAGGGGAGGGGGTTCTTTCAAACTTACAAGAAAAAGATACCATCATGCTGTATTATCTGTCCCATGCATTAAAAATATATAAAACTGTCTAGTTCATTTATGAAGTTAGTAGTAAAACCGTCTGCCAAAATGTGCCAATATAACAACAACAAAAAAATTCACTTAAAAATACAGATGTGAGCATCTGAATAAAAACACTACAAACCAAATACAACATTCACTATGGTAAACTGATGTTTATTCTAAACACTGAAAATATAGTTTTATATTTTTTATTAACATTAATCAAAACTTCATGTCAATTAGCAACAAGGGAAACATTATACTTATCTCAAAACATACTGATTATATTCTTCTCTACTTTTGTTTCAAGTAAATAATGCTATTTTTCTTTCTAGTTTTCTACTCTAAACCTATACTATTTTAATAATGAAACAATTTAAAGTCACTTCCAATAAAATTAGAAAGAAAATGAGCTTGTTTCCTCTCACTAGCGCTTTACACTTTTCTAGAGGATCAGGCCAAGGCAATACGAAATGAAACAGAAATTAGAGATGTAACTACTAGAAAGGAAGAAAGAAATCATCATGGCTTTGGACAGTGTGATTAGAGACACAGAAATTGCAAAGAAACAACTGGAAAATATTCTGTAATTAGAAAAGAGAGTTCAGAAAAGTAGATCATTACAAAGAGGGCGGCGGGGGAAGAGCTTTCTTTAATACCAAAAATAATCAGTTTTTAAAATCCACTCACAATAGCAGTAAAAAATATCAAAAGCAAAGACATCAGAATAGTCCTAAATAGAGGAGCCTGGTGGGCTTCCGTCTATGGGGTCACACAGAGTCGGACACAACTGACGCGACTTAGCAGCAGCAGCAGCAGCAGTAACACCAAAATGAAGAAAATTAAAAGCATTACTAACATATATAAAATAAGATTTGACAAAACGGGGAGACATGCTCCTGGATAAAGAGCATGCAATCAATTCTCAAAATAACATAGAAGTTTAAAACACGACCAGTCAAATTACCAGCAGCTGATGGTGGGGAAAAGGCATTGTTCCAGAGAAGGGAAGGAAACCTGACCAAAATATTCTAAGATCTTCTGGTAAAATGAATAGGCAAAGGAATTAAGAAAGTCTGTATAAAGAAGAATAAAGAGAGATGAACTCATCTAACCAGACTGCACCCTGTTTTATAACTGTTAGAATTAGAAAGCCCAGTGCTGCTGCAATCATGGATAAAGAGAACACAGAGCACTGCATCACTACTGAAACAGCCCCAAGTACATTTAAGAACTTAATAAATTACAGAGGAAGCAGAACAAGTAAATGGGGTAGAAATGTACTAGGACAATTGGCTATTGGGAAAAAAATTAAATTAAACTCTCACTCTATTACTATTTACTAAAATACATGCTAGGTGGATTGAAGAGTTGATATAAAAACTAAAACCATTTTAAACAGGACTATATCCATATATTACTTTTGAGATTTAATTATTCTAATGTTTTAATGAAGCAGTTAAAAAAAAAAAAACTAGAAAATACAACTGTAAATTTAACTGAAGGGCATTTTAAACATAAAAGCCCTGGAGAGAGAGAAGGTAGATTATAGAAGGAAAACTCAAAACATTCATTACATAAAAATTTAAAATTTCTGCTATTAAAAATTATAAGCAAAATGTAATTGCACACTGAGGTACTGAGACACGCTACAACCTTGAAAACATCCTGTTAAATGAAAGAAGCTGGTTACAAAAGCCCATGTATTGTGTGCTTTCCTTTATATGAAATGTCCAGAATAGGCAAATCCACAGAAACAGAAGCAGATTAGTGGTTTCCAGGAACTGCGGACAAGGGGAGGGGAAATGAAATGGGGAGAGACTGCTGGTGGGTACCAGGTTTCTTTTCAGGACGATGAAAATATTCTAAAACTGATCATGGTGATGGCTGTATAACTCTGTGAATATCTAAAAACCAGTGAATTGTACACTTTAATGGGGTGAATTGTATGGCATGTGAATTATATCTCAGTAAAGCTGTTATAAAAAGCGTAATGGCAAACAACGAATTGGGAGAAACATTTGTAACATATTTGAAGAAAGATTAATAATCTTGCTATATAGGGGACCCTTTGATAAGTAAAACTGTGACACCCTATTGGAAAACTGGGCAAAATCAATGAACAGACAATAAATGACTAAGAAACTAATGTGTCTATTCTATCAAGTTAGCAGAGATTTAAGGAACCGTAATGCTCAATGCAGAAGAAGGTGCCAGAGCAAGGGCAGTCTCATCTATGGTGGCAAAGCCTTCAACTGGAGACCATGCTGGACAGCAACCTATAAGTAAGCACCTAGACCCATCACCAAATCACACGCCCTTTATTTCATGTCTAGAAATCTGTCCTTAAGAAATAAGCACAGAGTGCCCAAGGATTTATGTATGAGGATGCTCACAGCATCATTATTTGTGGATATTATGAATATCCACAAATTAGGATGAGCATAAGTGCTCAAAAAGGGAGAAATGGTTAAATAAATTATGGATCAGCCACAAGACTGAATATTATGCAGCCATTAAAAATGATGTTTTCAAATAAATTTAATGACAAGGAAAATGATCACAATGTAATGTTCAGTGGATGAAGGATATAAAATTGCTTACAATATGACCCCATCCACACAAAATGCTAGAATGAAATACACCAAAAGGCTGCAGAAATGATCTCTAGATGGTGGCATTCTGGGTGATTTTCATTTTTCTTTTTATTTCCCATATCTTCCATGTTTCCTACAATAGGCATATTTTATTACTGTAATTCAAAAACAAAAAAAATGATATTTTCCTGGAATATTCATCTACAGGCAAGTATTTGGCCAGAAGAATGAATAACTGCAATGCAATTTCTTTGAAAGCTGGTATCTGCTTTGCACCCCCTCCCTATTGCCTTCCCTCCTCCCAGAGTCCCAGGGTGGAATCAGTTTTGAAGGCTCACCCCCATCCTGGAGGCAGCTCCATCCTGCACAACCAGCCTGGCTGTCTTAGACTCTACAGGCTGCTATAACAAAACACCACAGACGGGGTGGCTTATAAACAACAGAAATTTATGTCTCACAGTTCCTGAGCCTAGAATCCTGAGATCAAGGTACCAGCATGGTTGGATAAGAGCCTTCTTCCAGGCTGCAGGCTTCTCAGTGTATGCTCACACAGCTAAGGAGCACAAGAACTCTCTGGACCCATTTTTATAAAGTCACTAATTCCATCTGTGAGGGTCCCACCCTCATGATCCAATCTCCGCCCAAAGGCCACACCTCCTAATTTCATTATCTTAGGGGTTAGAATTTCAACATACGCACCTGGGGAGGACACATTTCGATCACAGCCCTGCCTATGGAGCACTCCTGTGCTCCAGCTCACTTAGGCTCTTATCTCTGGGGGTTGAGTCTCTCTGAGAATAATACAGCTGACAACATTGCTGCTTCTGAAGGTTTTCTACTCAAAGTATTAATAGAATGCGGCGCCCAAAAATTTCATTTGAGTTTTTCCAAATGGGTTGCAGAAAAATCTGAATGAACTTTTTGGCCAACCCAATATTTATTCTAATAAGGAACATATAAAAGGCTAAAGAATCTTTAAAATTGAGTGAGAAGAATGTGTCATAATTAAATAAAATGTGATATATATTAATATATATATTCCATTGTACATAACTGTGATATGTGTATATATATGTGTGTATATGTGATCATGTATGGATGTGAGAGTTGGACTGTGAAGAAGGCTGAGCGCCAAAGAATTGATGCTTTTGAACTGTGGTGTTGGAGAAGACTCTTGAGAGTCCCTCGGACTGCAAGGAGATCCAACCAGTCCATTCTGAAGGAGATCAGCCCTGGGATTTCTTTGGAAGGAATGATGCTGAAGCTGAAACTCCAGTACTTTGGCCACCTCATGCGAAGAGTTGATTCATTGGAAAAGACCCTGATGCTGGGAGGGATTGGGGGCAGGAGGAGAAGGGGACGACAGAGGATGAGATGGCTGGATGGCATCACTGACTCGATGGACGAGAGTCTGAGTGAACTCCGGGAGTTGGTGATGGACAGGGAGGCCTGGCGTGCTGTGATTCATGGGGTCACAAAGAGTCGGACACGACTGAGCAAGTGATCTGATCTGATCTGATCTGATCTATACGTGTGTGTGTGTGTGTGTGTGTATATATATATATATATATATATATATACAGTCTATCATATAATGGAATATTACTATTCAACTCTAAAGAAAAAAGGAAATTCCACCATTTGGGACAACATGGATGAACCTGGAGGACATTATCCTAAGTGAAATAAGCCAGACACAGAAAGATAAAGATTACATGATCTCACTTATATATAGTGGAATAATAGATATAAAAGCCAAACTCATAGTAACAGAGAGCAGAATGGTAGCCACAGACTGAGGTATGGGGGAGATCTAGAGATAAAAGCAAAATGGTAGTTACCAAGGGCTCAGGCTAGGGTTCATGTGAAGTCTCTCAGTCGTGTCCGACTCTTTGTGACCCCATGGACTGTAGCCTATCAGGCTCCTCCGTCCATGGGATTTTCCAGGCAAGAGTGCTGGAATGGATTGCCATTTCCTTCTCCAGGGGATCTTCCGACCCAGGAATCAAACCCTGGTCTCCCGCATTGCAGGCAGACGCTTTACCATCTGAGCCACCAGGGAAGCCTAAAGTTCATGGGGACCAATTGTTTAATGGGAAAGATGTTAATTGTGCAAAAGATGAAGGAAGAGAGCTGTGGAACGTAGGGTGGCGATGGCTGCACAGCAATACGAATGAACTGAGCACCACTGAACCATACACTTAAACATAGTTAAGATGGTAAGATTTAAGTTAAGAGTATTTACGGAAATTTTTAAAAAGGATGTGTCAGGGTGGAATCTCAGTTCTGTGGGAGAGATGGGGAGGAATCCCCACTGAGCCCCAAAACCAGCTGCTGTGGGCAGCCCCTTCTCTGCTGGAGCCGGAGGCAGGAGTGTGGAGAATGCTTTACGGGGCCCCCAGGCACTCTGCAGCACAGCACAGAGAGCCCCACTGTCATGGCGTGGAGCCTGGCATGGCTAAACCTTGGTGGAAAGGCTAGAGCACTGTGAACACACGAGTTCCCAAGCCGGCTTTCCCCCGGCCCCACTGCCTCAGCCTCTGCAGGGGAAAGATTCAGCCTGGAATTCTGTCCATTCCCATAAGCTGGTATAACTCATTCCTGTCCAGTGCTGAGGAGGAAGTGAGATCACACAAAGCCCACGTACAACCCCCGTCACACAGCGTCACTCAGAAAGCATTAAGAAATTGGCCTGTCAAGGAAATAAGCCCTGTGCTTATTCAGCAGCTACTAGGCACACTGAATGGGGTGCTGTTAGTGTCCTGGGCCGCTCGTGGACGGGCACACCATAGGAAAAGGCAGAACAACAGTAGCCAAGACACAGGGGAAACGGTGGTCATGGTGTAAGCAGAGGTTTCAAGAATCTGCTGAGGGGAGGAAGGTGACATCTGAGCTGGTCACTGAAGAAGGGAAGGGAGGCTGTTACAGCGGGAGCTCAGAGGCTCAGCAAGGGCCCCTAGGCAGGAGGAGTGTCAGATGTGCTGAGAGCTTCAGAGAGCCTCCCAAAGAGGTCGGTCCTTGCTCAATACCCCACCAAAGCAGCTCACAGGCCTCGCTGGTCACTCCACTCACTGGCACTGTTTCTTGGAGGACTCATACCTCCATGGGTCTAAGTTGAGCAGAGTGTGGGGAGGATGCAGGGCTGCTGCTTGCCTGGAAGTGCCAGCACCCCTCATGAGCGGGGATTCACAGAACCTGTCCATCTGTCCAGACCCAGTTTAAGCACCACCTTCTGCCTCATAGCTTCTCTTCCCTCCACTGTCCTCCCCAGGGGTCTCATCACATCCCATCAACTCACAGCCCAGGCACAGTGGACAAAGTTGGCAGTGAAATGACCTCAGTGTGTCTGAATGTATGAAGGTCCCTTCTGTGCCCAGGCATTTATTCAGTCATTTATTCATTCAACAAACACATACTGACTGACGATGGTAGGCCAGGCCCCATTGTGGACTCGTGGGAATGCCACAATAGAAGAACGTGAAAGACTTACTCCTAGACCCCAAGCTATTCAGCTTCGAGTAGATGAGACAAAGGAAAAGCCCAAGCCCCCTGAGCTCAGACATGGAAGGTAGGGAGAGCAGAAGGCTGCCGCAGTGCTGGTGGTCTCCCACCAGGGTGCTGCGGGGCACCCCAGGGAGTTGATGCATCTGTGCTGGCGCTGCAACACCTGAGCAGGTGGCCTCCCCGGCCGATGCTGCACAGGCCCCTGAATCTAAGATTAATCAGACGGCTCTGGCTGTCTGGGAAATACCGATTTATTCTCTCATTGTTACACACACACACACTCTCTCTCTATTTGCAATCCTTTTGTTCTGGGTTTTCTACACATTTAATTACCTCAGGATAAATCTGATTTCTCCTCGTGGAAAATCTCTCTTTTGCTGTCTTTTAATTTCCCTTCCTTTCACATTATATTTGACAAAGTTGGGAGAGACACCAAGGCTGATGAGCAATGGGGGCAGTGGGGAACGGGGCGGGGAATGCTGAAGAGTCATCAAGGCTGTGAAGGGGGCACCCGGCGATGCAGGCTGCCTCAGCTCTGCACCCAGAGCCATAAATTAGGAGAAGTGCCCTGGACTTATATTTAATTCAATAACAAATACTTACTCACATAAAAATAACTTATTTTCATTCTGGGAGGGTAAGGCCTAAATTTAAACAAGCTTTCCCAGGCTGCCTAAGGAAAGTCCGCCAGTTCTGCCTCCTCCGCCCCCTCAAGCTCCAGGCCTTCAGCCGCCACTTGAGAGGAGGGAAGGGAGTCGTGCTGGCCACAGCCCAGCTGGAGGAGGGTTGTCTGGGCATCTCTGTGGTGAGCACAGTCCCGGCCAGAGTCCTGAGAACTAAGCACACAGACTCTCTGAAGGGAAACACGTCAAGTGGATGGAATGACGGCTGTGCTTATGGAATAAAGTTTCTATTTCAAGCTTGAGGGAAGACAAGAAAAGCTATTGGTTTCCCTGGGAGAGAGGACACTGCCCCCAGGATTCTGGGCCTGGGGGGAGGGCACTGCCCCCACCTGGCTGCCAGACCCTGGGTGGGGTAGGACTCTGGGCTTGGTTCTGCCTCGAATGGTTACCCCAGAACAAAAGACCTCAAACAGTTCTTTTAAACCCTGGCACCTCATGGAATCACCTGGGAAGATTTTAAAAATACTACAGCCCACTCCCCATGGGGACCAATTCAGTCAGAAGGGCAAGGGAGGGGCATAGGCTGGCATCAGTGTTGGTTTAAAAGTTCCCCAGGCCTTCACAAGTTCAGCCAGGTTGAGAAGCCCTGGGTCAGCACATAGAGATGTGTGTTACCTGCTCCTGGAGGTATGCAGAGGCCACTGGGTCAGTGGTAAGCAGCCATAAGTCCATTCCTCTAGCTACTGGGCACTGAGATGCCCTGTGACACCAGGAGCGGAGAAGCAGGCAGAGGGCAGCAGAGAGAACAGCACAGAAACTGGCAGATGGGAGCTATGGTCCTGCCCTCAGAAGGATGCAATCAGACTCCCGGCCCAAATGGGGTGGCTATGCAAAGGAGGAGTCAGGACCAGAGCCTGGGGTGCTGCCTGGGAGTTCTTAACACCCCCAAACACATACACATCTGGTAATGCAGTACCCTTCATCCCTAAAGACAGAGGGTGAATCTGTGATTGGCAGTGACCAGCAATTCTCTCCCTCCATTAAATAAGAAGAAAGAGAAATAAAACCAGAAAGCAAAAACTAGAAGAAACAGTGGGTGATTTCTGCCTCTGTGAATGCTGGGTTCTGGGTAAGTTGTCACTGTTCAATGTCAAGACCTTACCTGACCCTTCACACAGGCCCGCAGGGCACCGCCCATTTTGAGTAGTGATCTGGAAGCCAGACAGGCATGTCTCCTCTACTGGTGTGAAAGCGCCATGAGGGCACGTTTCCTAGTGTTTAGCACAGGGCTTCCCACCAGCACTATGAATGTGAATTATGAGTAACCCTTTACTGAATTATGAATGGGCATTTCTCCATCTCTGCCATAGATATAGTCTTCCTGTTAGAAGCAGCCTTCCTCAAAGAAACACCTGGTAAACTCAAAACTCAGCATCACTCTTTTGAGTGGTGGAGGATTCCTTGTTGCAAGCAATAGAAATTGTGGATAAATGAAAGAAACAGAAAAGGGAGGCAGACTTATGGAAAGTGATGGAACAGTGCTCTGAACCCTCAGAAAGACTGGGCAGGAGACAAGGCAGCCTGGGCCACACCTGGAATGCATCTGGAGCTGCCTAGACATTCCTGATGACCCTTTGTCCCTGCCCACCAGCCAAACACCTGACGCAGCTGCATCTGCTGGGACTTAATGGAGATCAGCCCTGGGATTTCTTTGGAAGGAATGATGCTAAAGCTGCAACTCCAGTTGGCCACCTCATGCGAAGAGTTGACTCATTGGAAAAGACTCTGATGCTGGGAGGGATTGGGGGCAGGAGAAGGGGATGACAGAGGATGAGATGGCTGGATGGCATCACTGACTCGATGGACATGAGTTTGGGTGAACTCCGGGAGTTGGTGATGGACAGGGAGGCCTGGCGTGCTGCGATTCATGGGGTCGCAAAGAGTCGGACACAACTGAGCGACTGAACTGAACTGAACTGAACTGAATGCTACTGTGAATGTTCCAAGTCACCTAAACCTTTGAGACCCTCCCTCAGAAGTCAAAGCCTTAGTGAGAAGCACCCAGGCAGCTGACCTGAGGTCCATCCGGTGCTCATGCACTAGCTCCCTGAGGAGGGAGGAAAACCTTGAGGCCCCTAAGAGTTCCTGAGGCTCTGCAGGTGAACATCCCCAGCCCTGCTTCAAGCAGGAAGAAGTTTTCCATTTCTAAGTGGTTCCCCTCAGCGCCTTCACCAGGCATGTGTCCCTGCAACATGGAATCCCATCTTGGAATTCCAGAATGACTTCGTTCCATCAGACTTTTAAAACTAGCTGAACTGAAGCAGGCATAAGCTCTCTTGCTTGATGTGTAACTGAGGCAGTTCTACAATCTAGTGTTTACAACACACTTCATCCCTAGCCAGAAGGAAATGGCAGCAGTTGTAACGTTAGCCTCTGGTTACCACGAGAGGCTGGGGACACTGTTTGGGGGAGACACTTGGGAAATGAAGCATCCTTAGAGAACTAGGCTATTTCCAAGCTGTGGGCTTAGGGTGGAGAAGAGTGGACCGCTTGGCTGGAGCAGCAGTCTGGACAAATTACTTTTCTTTCTTCATGGAGCTTAGCCCCAGGCTTCTCAGAAGCCTGATGGCTGACACTTCCTCCTTTTCCCGTCCCTGCTCTCACCCTAAGAGTATCAGCCCAAATCTGCTGCCAGCCCTGATGTGTCCCCTGACACACTGACTCTGCAGCATGCTGTGGTGATGCAATGGGTCAGGTTCTGCTCCCAATACTTGCAACTTGCCCATCGCCCATCCTCCCAAAGGCAGCTGATTTCACAGCTGTCCCAGTAAGGAGAATGAGCATCACATCACTAGGGGGAGGGGTGGAGGAACCACAGGGATGGACCACACTTGAGTTTGCATCACAGGTAAACCTTGGCGCCTTCCTCAGTCCCCTAATAATTGTTACTCAGGGACTGGAAGAAACACAAGCTGGAATCAAGATTGCCAGGAGAAATATCAATAACCTCAGATATGCAGATGACACCACCCTTATGGCAGAAAGTGAAGAGGAACTCAAAAGCCTCTTGATGAAAATGAAAGTGGAGAGTGAAAAATTTGGCTTAAAGCTCAACATTCAGAAAACGAAGATCATGGCATCCGGTCCCATCACTTCATGGTAAATAGATGGGGAAACAGTGGAAACAGTGTCAGACTTTATTTTTGGGGGCTCCAAAATCGCTGCAGATGGTGACTGCATCCATGAAATTAAAAGACGCTTACTCCTTGGAAGGAAAGTTATGACCAACCTAGATAGCATATTCAAAAGCAGAGACATTACTTTGCCAACAAAGGTTCATCTAGTCAAGGCTATGGTTTTTCCAGTGGTCATGTATGGATGTGACAGTTGGACTGTGAAGAAAGCTGAGCGCCGAAGAATTGATGCTTTTGAACTGTGGTGTTGGAGAAGACTCTTGAGTCCCTTGGACTGCAAGGAGATCCAACCAGTCCTTTCTGAAGGAGATCAGCCCTGGGATTTCTTTGGAAGGAATGATGCTAAAGCTGAAACTTGATCTGAAGGTCCTGAGATGGGCATTTATCATCATCTGTTCATAGTTTTAGGTAGAAACAAGGTTGGGTCTGTGACTCCCACTTCTGTTTCCTCAACGTTCCTTTCTCAGAAGTGGAGATGATGTCCTTCCTGACTGGCATGGTCCTGAATGGGTAAAAGTGGGAATGATTTGGGAGACCTAGGTTTTCACTCTGAAGTGGTCAGGTGCCACATCTACTATGACGCCATGGCTGGAAACTGCCCTGGAGAAGGGAGGCTTTGGTCACCCTGAAGTACCTCCAGCCAGGCTCCTTGCTTCTCAGTAAAGCCCAGATATGCAGATAATAGTGCAGGTGATGATGGTGCACATGGCTTTCACCTGGGGAGCTGAGTCAGCGGGTTTGGTGGCTTCAGAATTTCTCCTGGCTCACCACTTGCCAATAAAAGAGCTTCAACAGAAAAGTGAGGTGAGGCTACCCCTGGGCTGAAGTGTATTCCCCCTGAGAGGGAGTTGGCTTGGGGTGGCTCCAGCACTGAGCAGCTCTAGCTTCAGGAACCTGGGCAGCAGGGACAGTGAGCCAGGTGTCCCCATTAGACTTGTCAATTGCAAAAAAAAAAAAAAAAAACAGAAGAAGAAGAAGAAAGTTGAACCTCATTCTGCCCTTGGCTTAGACAGAAAGGTGGAGAAAAGCAAAGTTGTAGCTAAAGCTTTCTATCTCTAGCTAAATGCACAAAAGGGTTTTTCCCTGTAGGAAGGGAAGAAAGATCCACTTCTAAAATAAACAAGCCATCACAACAAAAGAACCTGCCAGCCAATGCAGGAGACAGAGACATGGCTTGATGCCTGGGTCAGGAAGATCCCCTGGAGGAGGAAACAGCAACTGCTCCAGTATTCTTGGCTGGAGAACACCATGGACAGAGGAGACTGGCAGGCTACAGTTGAAGGTAGCAAAGAGTTGGACAAGACTGAAGTGACTTAGCGTGTACACACTCACTACAAACTGCAGAGTAGAAAATGCACAGAAATTTGGAATAATATTGAAAGCTGACACAAACCTCCTCAGACTTTGGGCAAGATCTGGATTTCTCCAAAGGAAAAGCTGCCTCCTGAAACACCCTCCGGCATTCTGAGAGCCAAGGTGCAGGAGAAGGTGTGGGAAGCTGGGACTGCTAGTCTCTCTTCTCTGTCTCTGCCTCCTCCTGTCCCCATCTCCAGGGCTACCAGGCTAATGGGTCCTGGCTGGGAGAAACTTCAAGAAGAGAGTATGGAGGAGGCAAGGAAACAGCCTCAGTGGGTCCCAGCCCACATTCCCAGTGACAGCAGGCTGGGCCCCGTGCACCCACCAACAAAGCTTCGTTAGTACTCTGCAGACTCCAGGCACAGAGCACCTGGAGCAGGCAGGATGAAGGCTTCCTGAATTAACGGCTTGACACTGCCATCTGAAAAAGCCAAAATACATCCCAAGGTCAAATCAAGACACATCCTGGTGAATCACCAAACCTCAAGGATAAAAGATGAGTCCTCTGGACATCCAGGTGGAAAAAGGTAAAAATCAGGCTCTCCCTAAACTGACCACAGCCACGCTCGATGCCAGAAGACACCGAAAAAGGTCTTCAATTCTGAGCCAAGGAATGGATGTCACCCATGTATTTTAAAGTCCGGCACCCTACGCACACAAATAGGCAAGAGGCAAGAGAACCCAAGTATTCTCAAGAATGCCACATTTCAGCGAGCACAGCACCAGTGAGCTATGGCAGGGAGGGCTGGGAAGGGGTTAGAGGACAAAATGTGATCAGCTAAGAAGTAAAACAGTTTAGAACCTGTCCATCAAAGTGCGGTTCTTGCAGCCAGCAGCATGAGTGTCCTAAAGGAGCTGGTTAGAAATACAGATCCCCCCACCTCAGACCTAGAGCCCCCAAATCTGCATTTTAACCAAATCCCCAAGGGATTCATATGTACTTTAATGCTTGAGAACGTTGCCCTGGAATATAGGAACACCTGCTGGTGAAGGTCAGGCAAACAGCAGGTGAGCAGAAGGGAGCACAGTACTGTAAACATCTAGGCCCGACAGCACAGAACAGGATGCAAATGCTACAAACTTTATTGATGTAAAAATAGTAGCAAGAGAAATCCAGAGTTGGAGTGAGGGGGGAAGGCGGCAGGAGACACTGTGAAATTTTAAAACTGGGACCAAGTCTCATCTTCTGCCCCCAAAATAACTAACTACAGAAAATTCTCTCGGAAATGGAAATAACTTGGAGGGAAGAAAACTATTTCTGAACTTCAGCAATTTTTGAAGTTTCAGTTTAATTTTTGTCTATTAAATTCAAATCAAACTAAACATATTGCTTTTAATTTAAAAATGTGTACAGTAAAATTCTATTTTTGTAAAAGTGTTTCAATTTACCTAATTAGCTATCACTCTATCAGAGAGAGAGAGAGAGAGAGCTGCGATAATGTTCACCAAATGTTAATTTCTTTTCCATGGTGGAATTTGAAGTAATTTCTTCTTTTTTATTTTTTTTGGGGGGGTACTTTTGTATGTTACTTGATTGAAAAAACAAATAATGGATTTGAATCAATTTCACAAAAGAAAAAGCTCTTAAAAACAGATAATCAGAATTTCATAATCAGAAAGGTCTATCTTTGTTTTAAATAACAGATTTATGATATATTCTAATTAGCTCTTAGGTTGTATAAATCCTAAAAAAAAATAAAATAAAATGAGGCTAAAAGAAGTCATATTGGGAAATAAGCTGGCTAAAAATGTAACTGCTCTAGGTCCACTTAACACTGTCTTTCCATTACCGGATATTAGAAAAACCTTACAATGCATTCTGTGAAGAAGCTTCTCTGACAGTTTGCACATGCTCTGGATCTCTCCAGGGCCCCTTGCCTCTCCAGGGCTCTGTCCCTCCATGCCATGCCTGTAGCTTCAGCTCCAGCTGTGCCCAGTCCTGTGTGTCATCAGTCCCGGACTGAGTTCAGAGACCTGCCTTTGCTTCCCTGTCCTCTGCTGCTCTCTGCACCTCTCAAAGCCAAACACAGGAGAGCCCACAGTCTGCCTCACCTTGTCTGCACAATGGAACACCGATAGCTCTCAGAAATTACTGAGCCACACCTCAGACCATTTGTTCTTCATTTTGATGATGATCAGAATCAGTCCAGAAAAACGTAGTAAAAATATAATAGCCTGGGCCCTATCCTCCTTCCAGGCTCCCAGGGGCCACGCATGCTCAGTGGCTGATCCTGATCCCCACAATTGTGGGAAGACCAACTGAGGCTCTGTACATGGGCCGGGGTATCAGTGAGTGTCCAGCCTTCCCAGATTCTGACTTGTGCAGCGGGGCTGAGGACCACTGCCCTCACCTCTGCTCCTAGATCTAATGAAGGATGTGGGTTCATGCTGCTTCCCTTCCCCAGGCAACATGGGGCTCTGTGAGTCTTGAAGAATGTGACGGAAGGCAAGCCCATCCCCATGTGGACCCCAGCTGTCCAGTGAAGAGGCTGCCTGCACTGAATGCCCTCATCCAAGTGTGTGACCTAGGTTCCCCCATCCTAAGACAGACTGAATTTTTACATAAGAAAGTAACTACACTAAAGTTGTCTTTTAGATCAGTCTTGTCTACTCACAGATGAAACAACTGAAGACCAAAGGCTAGGTGATGGCAAAGCCCCGCCTTGACCCAGACCTTCTCCACTGTCCCTGCACTATTCACATGGGGAACATGATGAGGAACATGATGTTCAGATAGGAACATGATGAGATACCTTTTGAGGCAGATTATTTAACAGCTCATCATAGCAATCACTTTCACCTCTCCCACTTGGCTGAGAGAAGATTCCACAGGGACTGAGGCCCTGAAGAAATTTACCTGAGGTCTGGAGTCCCTGGGATTAGCCAAGCAGAACATGCCAGAGGACTCTTTGAAATCCATTCAATAATACGATGGAGGGACTTCCCTGGTGGTCCAGTGGCTAAGACTCTTGTGCTCCCAATGCAGGGCCCTGGGTTCAATCCCTGGTCAGGGAACTAGATCCCACATGTTGCAACTAAGACCCAGTGCAGCCAAATAAGTAATAATAATAGTAATATGATGGAGGCTGAGCTTTCCAAGGCCACAGGGTGCAGTAAAGAGCACACACCCTGGAGCCAACATGCTTGGCTTTCAACCCTGTAGGTATGACTCAGGGTAAATTACTTAAACATTCTCTGTGCTTCTGTGTCCTCATCTGTAAGATGGGAATAATAACTACCCCACACCTGCCTCCTAGGATGTGTGAGAATGAAATGATTTCACATATGCATAGGACAGTGTCTGACACACAGTATAGCACTATATATAGTTCTGTTATTCCTAGATTATACCTACATGTCTGTATGCAACCACCCTTCTATCCTTTTGCAGTTCCATATACCAAGTCAATACTTTCGCCCAAGTGCCCCCTTCCACTGCACAACCTACTTGTTCCTTGGTAGTCAAAACTTAGGCACTAATAGCAGCAGCTTTCCTGTTTTGTCCCCCAGCTCTCCCCACAGGCCCCATCATCTTGATATCAGCAGAGCCCCTGAGCCCCTCATAATTTCACCATAGGCATGATACTTGGCTGAGACCTCAGCCGTTGCATCAGTAATAACTTTGTTAAATAACTGTATCCTGTCAGCCTTGAGAAATGGGATGTCACCACCTGACACTGCCCTTGGTCCTGACCTAATCAACACTGTAATCCATAGAGTGGAGGGGAAATATTTAATGGAATGTATATCAAATCAGGAAGTGACAGAAAGCTGGAAGAAATTACGTAAAATGCTGGTGAGTGAGTTAAGATTCACTCAGACTGATCATGGGGGTTTGGAATTCTGGATTGAAGCCAAAAGAAGGTGATCTTTAGAGAGGACAAATGTATGTTATAAATCAAGTGCCTTGGCTCTGGAGCTAACTGTCTGAAGAAGACCAAACCGTGCGAGGTGGTACATGCTTCCTGCATGGACCCAGGGCAGGCCGAATCCTGGAAAGGGCCAGCCCACTGTCCTCTGAACAGAGGAGGTGCCTTCCTAAGAATTCTATACTGGTGAAGAAGTCACAGGGTAATAAGAATATTAGTGACGGCAATTTGCAAGTAACTCGTGTATTCTTGGAGTCATTCACCAGCATTTATTTCAGGCTCTATCTTTGCAAGTAACTGACCCAAAAGCTACTCAAATAAGAACTACATTTGTTCTGGTTCTTCAGAGGACCCTAGATTACAGGATGGAAAACCAGGAGGTACATTTGATGGAAAGTAAGTTTCCCAGGAATCAGGAAGGAGTGAGCTTGCTGTCAGGAGCTGTGTGCAGACTCTCCAGGTTGGGAAGGGAGCACACCAAGGACTCGCTGTACTGGGCAGCTGGACCTGGTAGGTCCTCTTCTGAGGTGCCTTCTGTTGTCCATGAATCACATGAGAAAGCTAAAGCAGAGGGTAGAGGGAGGTTGGGGAGGGGTAAAGGAGCCAGAAGTTCTCCTTTCACACCAGCCAGCCACCGCTGTGCCTCCAGGCTGCTCCTGGCCTATTTCCATCTTGACCTAGGACCAAGGTGACTCCTGATCCAGGGAGTCTCTGACACTCACCCCACATGTGGCATAACCAACTCAGAGAAATGCAAATTAAATCCACATGGGGTCCCATGTTTCAGCTGTCAGGGTGGCAAAGATCAAACTGTTTGACATCATAATGTGGCTGGTATCAAACCAACCACATATCTCATGAGTCAGAGCATTGCCTAGTCCAATCTTTTGAAAGAAAATTTAGCATCATATATCAAAATGCAGGCTAAAATTGAAGAAAGTAGGGAAAACCACTAGACAATTCAGGTAAGATCTAAATCAAATCCCTTATGATTATACACTGGAGGTGACAAACAGATTCAAGGGATGAGATCTGATAGAGTGCCTGAAGAACTATGGACGGAGGCTTGTGACACTGTACAGGAGGCAGTGACCAAAACCATTCCCAAGAAAAAGAAATGCAAGAAGGCAGAGCACTTGTCTGAGGAAGCTTTACAAATAGCTGAGGAAAGAAGAGAAGTGAAAAGCAAAGGAGAAAGCAAAAGATACACCCAACCTAAAGTAGAGTTCCAGAGAATAGCAAGGAAAGATAAGAAAGTCTTCTTAAGTTAACAATGAAAAGAAAAGAGGAAAACAACAGAATGGGAAAGACTAAAGATCTATTCAAGAAAATTGGAGATACCAAGGGAATATTTCACGCAAGTTCAGTTTAGTCGCTCAATTGCGTCCGACTCTTTGCAACACCATGGATTGCAGCACGCCAGGCTTCCCTGTCCACCAACAACTCCCACAGCTTGCTCAAACCCACGTCCATCGAGTCGGTGATGCCATTCAACCATCTCATCTTCTGTTGTCCCATTCTCCTTCCGTCTTCTTTCCCAGCATCAGGGTTTTTCCAATGAGTCAGTTCTTCGCATCAGGTGGCCAAACTGTTGGAGCTTCAGCTTCAGCATCAGTCCTTCCAGTGAACATTAAGGAATGATTTGCTTTAAGATTGACTAGTTTGATCTCCTTGCAGTCCAAGGGACTCTCAAGAGTTTTCTCCAACACCACAGTTCAAAAGCATCAATTCTTCGGTGCTCAGCTTTCTTTACGGTCCAACTCTCACATCCATACATGACTACTGGAAAAACTATAGCTTTGACGAGACAGACCTTTGTTGGCAAAGTAATGCCTCTGCTTTTGAATGTGCTGTCTAAGTTGGTCATAGACCAACCTAAATAGCACATTCAAAAGCAGAGACATTACTTTGCCAACAAAGGTCTGCCTAGTCAAGGCTATAGTTTTCCTGTGGTCATGTATGGATGTGAGAGTTGGACTGTGAAGAAGGCTGAGCACCGAAGAATTGATGCTTTTGAACTGTGGTGTTGGAAAAGACCCTTGAGAGTCCCTTGGACTGCAAGGAGATCCAACCAGTCCATTCTGAAGGAGATCAGCCCTGGGATTTCTTTGGAGGGAATGATGCTGCAGCTGAAACTCCAATACTTTGGCCACCTCATGTGAAGAGTTGACTCATTGGAAAAGACTCTGATGCTGGGAGGGATTGGGGGCAGGAGGAGAAGGGGACGACAGAGGATGAGATGGCTGGATGGCATCACTGACTCGATGGACATGAGTCTGAGTGAACTCCGGGAGTTGGTGATGGACAGGGAGGCCTGGCGTGCTGCAATTCATGGGGTCGCAAAGATTCGGACATGACTGAGCGACTGAACTGAACTGAACTTCCTCCTAAGGAGCAAGCATTTTTTAATTTCATGGCTGCAGTCACCATCTGCAGTGATTTTGGAGCCCACGAAAATAAAAGTTTGTCACTGTTTCCATTGTTTCCCCAGCTATTTGCCATGAAATGATGGGACCAGATGCCATGATCTTCGTTGTTTGAATGTTGAGTTTCAAGCCAGCTTTGTCATGCAAAGATAGGCACAATAAAGGACAGAAATGGCAAGGACCTAACAAAAGCAGAAGAGATTAAGAAGAGGTGGCAAAAATACACAGAAGAACTGTACAAAAAAGGTCCTAACTACCCAGATAATCATGATGGTGTGGTTACTCACCTAGAGCCTGACATCATGTAATATGAAGTCAAATGGGCCTTAATAAGCACTGCTATGAACAAAACTAGTGGAAGGGATGGAATTTCAGCTGAGTTATTTCAAATCTTAAAAGATGATGCTGTAAGTGCTGCACTCAATATGCCAGCCAATATGGAAAACTCAGCAGTAGCCACAGGACTGGAAAAGGTCAGTTTTTATCCCAATACCAAAGAAAGGCAATGCCAAAAAATGTTCAAACTATTGCATAATTGCACTCATTTCACACACTAGAAAGGTAATGCTCAAAATCCTTAAAGCTAGGCTTCAACGGTTCATGAACCGAGAACTTCCAGATGTACAAGCTAGAATTAGAAAAGTCAGAGGAACCAGAGATCAAATTGCCAACATCCACTGGATCATAGAAAAAGCAAGAGAATTCCAAAAAAAACACCTATTTCTGCTTCACTGACTACACTAAAGCCTTTGACTGTGTGGATTACAACAAACTGTGGAAAATTCTTAAAGAGATGGGAGTACCAGACTGCCTTACCTGTTTCCTGAGAACACTGTATGTGGGTCAAGAAGCAACAGTTAAAACCAGACATGGAACAAGGGACTGGCTCAAAACTGGGAAAGGAGTACCTCAAGGATGTATATTATCACCTTGCTTACTTAACTTATATGCAGAGCACATCATGCAAAATGCTGGGCTGGAAGACCCACAAGCTGAAATCAAGACTGCTGGGAGAAATATCAGCAACTTCGCAGATATGCAGATGATACTACTTTAATGGCAGAAAGTGAAGAAGAACTAAGGAGTCTCTTGGTGAGGGTGAAAGAAAAGAATGAAAAAGCTGGCCTAAAACTCAACATCCAAAAAACTAAGGTCATGGCATCCAGTCCCAAGACTTCATGGCAAATGGATGGGGGAAATGTAGAAACAGTGACAGAATTTCTTTTCTCAGGCTCCAAAATCACTGTGGATGGTGACTGCAGCCATGAAATTAAAAGACACTTGCTTCTTGGAAGAAAAACTATGACAAACCTAGACAGCATATTAAAAACAGACGTCACTTTTCCAATGAGGGTCCATAGAGTCAAAGCTATAGTTTTTCCAGTAGTCATGTATGGATTGGCACTGACGTTCCAATACTTTGGCCATCTGATGCTTAGAGCCGACTCATTGGAAAAGATCCTGATGCCGGGAAAAATTGGGGGTACAAGGAGAAGGGGGTGTCAGAGGATGAGATGTTTGGATGGCATCACTGACTCAATGGACATGAGTTTGAGCAAACTTCAGGATATAGTGAAGGACAAGGAAGCCTGGCGTGCTGCAGTTCATGGGGTCACAAAGTTGGACATGACTTAGCAACTGAACAACTAGAATCAAAATTTTAAATGCACACACTCCATCTCTGAAACTCCATTTATCATCAATGGCAACCCACTCCAGTACTCTGCCTGGAAAATCCCATGGATGGAGGAGCCTGGTAGGCTGCAGTCCACGGGGTCGCTAGGAGTCGGACACGACTGAGCGACTTCACTTCCACTTTTCACTTTCATGCATTGGAGAAGGAAATGGCAACCCACTCCAGTGTTCTTGCCTGAAGAACCCCAAGGATGGCAGGAGCCTGGTGGGCTATCTATGGGGTTGCACAGAGTCGGACACAACTGAAGCAACTTAGCAGCAGCAGCAGCATACGGTGTTCCTACAGAGTGCTCTATTGTAAAAGGAATGCTCCCTGAAGCATTCTGTTCCTTTTAAGACTTCAGCAACATATTACTATCTTCCCTATCTTTCTACTGTCATTTCTTTTTATTGTGATAAAATATACATAGCATGAAAATTTTCATTTTTAACTATTTGCAATATATTATTCAGTGGCATTAAATACATTCACCAAAACACACAACACACACACACACATAGCAAATACAAATGCATTCTCGATATTGCACAACTATCCCTACTATCTATACCTGAAACATTTTCATCATCCCCAAAATAAAACAGGGTTTCAAGGTGCTGCTACTTGTGAAGAATCTGCCTGCCAATTCCAGAAGCACAAGAGACATGGGTTTGATCTCTGGGTTGGGACAATCCCCTGGAGTAGAAAATGGCAACCCACTCCAATATTCTTGCCTGGAGAATTCCATGGACAGAGGAGCCCGGCAGGCTACCCCATGGGGTCGCAAAAAGTTGGACACAAGTGAGCTACTGCGCACACACACACACAAACAGTACATGTTAATACAGGCTAGTGGTTCTCTGCAGTTAAGACCACTGAGGCACTAGTTCAGGTCCTGCCTACACAAACTTCAGGTCAGTAGCTCTGGGATAAGAAACAACATAAAACTTTGTATCCATTAAACAATACCTCCTCACTCCCCTTTCCCTACCACCCAAACCTCTATTCTCTTTTATCTCTATGAATTTGCCTATTCTACATAATTCACACAAATGGAATCATAAACATGTGTCCTTCACTCAACATACTGTTTTCAAGCTCCATCCATGTTGTCGTATGTATCAACATTTCATTCCTTTTTATGACTGGATTATTATCCATTTTATGGATATACCATATTTGTTTATCTATTCATCTCCTGAAGGACATGTGGGTTGTTTCTGCCTTTTGGCTCCTGTACAGGTGAATAAATACTGTTATAAACATTTTTGCATGAATATCTGTTTGAGTCTCTGCTTTCAAATCTTTTGTGCAGCATGTTTTAATGGTAAAATAAAAAAGAGTAGAAACAACCAAAGAAATATTAATAGGGTATTAGTTGAATAAGTTATTATACATCCACACAGTAGAATTCTATGCAACCCTTTAGAATGAGGCAGGTTTATGAGTCTTGGTATGGAGCCACCTACAAGATAAATTATCTCAAAGAAGAAGGGGACATGGCGGCAGGGGGCGGGCAGAGGACAAGGAGGGGAGAGGAAACAGAGGAAGACCAGCAGCACCATGGACAGTGACACGGCAGAAGGAACTGAGGGCGTGCCTGATTCATAGACTGTCTCTAGAAGGTTCCATGGAGCCAGTAAGAGCAATACTCTGAGAGGTCATGAGACCCAGGGTTAGCAGTGAAGGAAGGCTTACTCTTTCCTATAGGCCCTTTATCCTGTTGGAAATATCTTAATGGTTTGCCTTCTGAAAATCTAATCAATATTTTTTAATTGTTATGTGATCTCTTCAGATCCTGAGTTTGGTCATGGGTCCAGCAGAAGGTGGGAGTGTGTGACAACCAGGAGGCTGCAGAGCAGCCCTTACAGTGGAAGGAAAGGGCCCTCTTTATAGCTACCATTTCGGGCCCTGGAAACACTGTGGCTGCAGCCCCATCTTCCGGCACTGAGCTCACTACCAAAGCCTCCCCAGTGCCTGTGGTCTCTCACTTCTACTCCCCCTGCTTCTCCTTTTCTTCCTCCTCTCCCTGGAAGAGTAACTTTGAGAGCTGCAAGGTGAAAGATGTGGTCTCATCCCACCAGAAAGGGAGGCTGTGCAGTGAGGCTTCAAAGCTGCAGGGACACCCTGTGCGGAGGAGGTCACGCCCCACAAGGAGAGGTCTCTTCACCCTCTTCTGGGCTGTACAGGTCAAAAAGGCGCCAACAGAACAGACCTCACAGGATGATAATCAAATCATATTTGGAAATGAGATAAGGACGGGAGTCAGAACAAAAGCCTGTGAAAAGAAAAATAAGGTGAAAGTTGCTGAAATTGGTGTTCTGTATTCTAAGGCCTGCCTGGCTCCTAGCAGGGTTTGAGATTAGTGTTGATAATAGCCTCACCATAGGACCACAGAAAATCAATGGAACTGGGACTGAGACAGGATCCATTTATCTTCTTGGGGTGAAATAGAAGGTGTGATTTTAAAAAGACAAATTATACTGAATGCATGTAATTGATGTGCGTACACAGAATCAGGCAAGGAAGGCCAACTGCACACAATTGCATGATATCAGGCATTATTCTCATCAAGAATTCCTTGTAACAAGGCCAACCCCAGGGCACGGTTCAAGTGCTCTGGAGAGTGGTACTCGAAATTGAGTTCTAGAATATGCTGCATTATTTTTGCATGGTTAATTATTTGTTTGAAAGGGCACTAAAGAATACAGAAAGGAAAAGTTAATTTGCAAGTCCTGGTTTATCATGAAATGGCTTGGTTGAGACAAGACTCCACACTCACTCCATCCATCCCTCCACCTCTCCTTTTAGTGGGATGTCTGCCCCTTGGATGAACTGTCCCCCTTAGTTTAAAGGCTTTATTTCTGTGAGTTTCCTTCATTGAGCTATATATACATTCTCATGGGCACGGATGATTGCCTGATCACCTCCAGGGTATCAGATAAATGTTTTATTTATTAATTGATTAATTAGTTAATTGAGATCTTGTTTCTCAACTCAAGAAGCCCATCATAAGCACAAGTTCAGAGCTGAGTATTTCACAACCACATTGTCAACTGGGTCCAGCTGACAGTGGTAGCCAGTCCAGTTGAAGGGCTCAAGTTTGTCCTTGCAGAAGTAAGTTAGCAGAGAGGAGTGGGCAGGGGCACAGAGGCTGTAAGGGGACCACTGCCCAGTGTCTGGAGATCAGTGAGCCCAGGACAGGGACATCTCCATGGAGGTTTATTGTGTGGCCTCCACCCACATACTTCACGTCTCTGGAGACAAGTATGGAGCCGTACCCCACAGCACCTGAAAGGGGAGGAAAAGGGCAGTGGTCCAGGGAGAGCCTCCCTCCTGACTTAAAGCCACTTCCTGCAAGCTTTCCTCAAGCCTCCTGGAAAGACAATCAATGTTAGCACTGGGCACAAGGCCACCTAAAGTGAAATGCTTTCAAGGCTCTCTTGTGGTGCCACCCAAGGTTGCCTCTAGAGGCTTCTTTTGACCCCAGGCTGGGCTGGCAGGCTGCCGGCAACACTTTCATCTTTATTTTTTTAACACCAGGCCTTCTGTGCGCCGCTCCTCCCCGTTCCCTGCAGCCTACCGCTCCTCCTGCAGTAGGAAGGCGGAGAAGAGGGCCCCTTCCCCTCTGTCCTTGCCCCCTAAGGCATCTCTGTCACAGCCCCGTCTCCCCCACCCCCCAACACACACACACACACACACACACACACACACCCTGCACCTCCCTCGCCCTTGGCGCCTCCTGCGCAGAGAGAGGGGCCCTCACCTTCCAGGGGTTCTCAGACCAGCCTCCCCTCCACTCCTCTGATTCCCCTCCTCAGGTCAGACTCACACTGGCTTTGGATCCTACTCCTCCAGCCTTGCAAACTGCTCTTTCTAGTCACAGTCTCCTTCCCCCAGGATATAAAGCTGATCAGATCTTCCCCGTTCCAACAACAGCAACAACAGTCACCAAAACAAAAAACCCTTCTGGCATGCTGATTTCCCCTCAAGCCCTCGTTTCTCTCTTTTTCACTCTTCCTTTTAAAATCTGTTCAGAACTGCTTCCACTTCATCTGTCTACGCAGCCATTCAACTATGGAAGGGACTGTTCCCTTCAGGCTTCTGAAACTAAAGGTCACCAGTGACTGACCGCTTCACTCATCACCCTTCTCAGCCCTCTGGCAACCCTGCCAGCCTGGACCAGTTGGCCTGCCCAGCCCTCTCCCAGCCAGCCCTCTCCCACCCAGCCATCCTCCTCTGGTCTCTCCTTCCTGGCTTATCTTCCTCCTGCTGCTGCATGTCCCTCAAAGCTTAGCATTCTCTCTCTCTGGTCTCTATCTTAGCAATCATATCCCAGTTTAATTAAAAAAAAAATTCTATTAAACTTGATGAACAAGACTCTGTTAGACACTGTTGATGTAGTGCTGAATTATAATTCTTTCCGAGAGCTGACAGACAAATGCAGGCAGGGTAGGGTGAGGAGAAGGGTGTAGACTGATAAATAAATGATTTAACACACTACATTTAAGAAGACTTTCTGGCTCAAAATGTGGATGATAGCCCAAGGCATGCACAAGTTTTCAGGAAAACTTTTATGATGTCAGAAAAATGTTGAAAACTTACAACAACCTTTCTTTATGCTAATACTTGAAGCTAATAATTATCTGCTAATAGCAGATAATCTGGTGTGAGGATGGGGGAAGGGACACTCTACATTAGCGCTGTATTGAGAAAACACATCTGGGCTTAGAACAGGCTCACCAGACTGTGCTGCCTGAAACAGAGGATTGCCTGAGAAAAAAGGTAATAAGATCCGCCTGCTGCCCCTCCCCTGAGACCCAGGACTACTACCAGTGAGGAAATGGGCTATGCTGGCAGTGAAGGAAGTTTTCATTTCTGCCCCCCGCCCCCAGTCTCTTCCCTAACCCAGAAAACATCCAGATAGAACATAGCTATCCAAGGTCTTACAAGTGACATCATGCATCTGAAAGCTGTGGGCTGAAGGGAAAAGCACTTCTGGGAACAGGTAAGGAGAGTAACACCCAGAAGTGAAGCAGGCAGGGAACTGTACTTTTCATACATAACATCAGACTAGAAGAACCAAAGAACCAGATGCTGCAGGTCAAAGGAATGTGCCACCTAGGCAGAGATACATGATGGGAAGCATTTTAGACATGAGAAAGTGGGCAGGGACCTGTGCACATCCATCTTCCCAGCTGGTGCAGACACAAAAGGGGAATGAAGTCACCCTGGCAGAGGGCTGACATGGAGTCCCAGGATGGGCCTCCCTCAGAATTGAATGGACACAGGTTCTCAGGACAGGCCTCTCACCCAGTTTGTGGAACCTCACTAAGTCTCACCAAAGTCTATCATGCTTTCAATTACAAGAGTAAAACCACACAGCCCAAGAACGAGCACATCATTCTGTACAGCCAGAGGAAGAGCACACCTCTAAAAATGAGATACTGCAGAATTCAGAAGAAAAATTCAGGAAACCATTTACTTTTTCAGGAGAGTATAAGAAGTTTGGTTTCTAAGACAGAGGAACAAAAAAAAGTGATCAACAAGATGAAATGAAAGGGAAGATGGATTCAAAATGAGAGGATAGCAGTTGCAGGAACAAAGCCACTTTGTAGGCAGGGAAGAGTAACAATCAAGCTTCAAGATATCAAGTCAGTAACACAGAAAACAAATGTGAGAGAAATTCAGACAACGCGGCAGAAGGTGAAAGATTTGGCAAATGGAGAACGAAGAACCACATGTAGATAATGAAGACTCCTAAAATAGAATCCACAACAAATGAAGCAGAAGAGAAATGAGAGATATAATGGAATAAAATGTTACTGAGCTGAAGATAAAGGCCTGTGTATACAGACAGATGGGCTCACCAGGCAAAGTCAGCAAAAAAGAGATCCTAGACGCATCACGGAAAATAATAAGATAATATCGAAGAGAGAAAGCAGGCTGCTCGCAGGTTGAAAAGGTGGCTTCAGATATCTTGGTGACACAGAGCAGATCTGAGAGCAGAAAAGAGCGTGAGTTGTGGTGAAGAGGGCCTTTCCAGTCGGGAGGAAAGAGTGAATTACTCAGGCTATGAGGAAAAGACACAAGTCAGCTACTGGAAAACAAATTAAATCCCTACTTTATACCAAATCCCCAAAATGAATCCCTACTAAACTAATATTTAAATGAAAAATTGAGCCATAAAAGTAATATGGTAAAATACAGATGAATATTTATATAACTTTAGAGTGAGGAAGAACTTTCAAAGGAGGAACTGAAGGGAAAAGCACTTAAGAGAAAACCTGATAGACTGAACTACATAAAAATTTTAAGGTTTGCTGCAAAAATACTGTTCTAAATCTAATTACAAATTTAGGAAAAATGAAATATATATGACAAAGGTTCATATCCTTCAAATCAATATAAAAACGGATAAAGTATAAAAACAGGCAATTCACAACAGAAGAAATACAAATATTTAGTCCAACTGGCAATCAAATTTAAAAAATCTAAAATTAAATAAATAAGACATCATTTTCTGCTGTCAGAATAACACAGATTAAAAAGATTACAATGAGCATTGCTGGAAACAATCAAGGTCACTTATGGGCAGCCAGGATATGAAGGGTACACCAGTATAGCATGCCTGAATGGCAACTGGGTATTTTATCAGAAGCCTTAAAAATAGGGAAAAGTTTAATCAAAAATTCTACTGAAATTTATCTTGAGAATATCTTCCATTAAGTTATCAAAAATATGTGCAACAAGGAACTTCATTAGGACATGGAAACAGACTGGTTCCAAATAGGAAAAGGAGTACGTCAAGGCTGTATATTGTCACCCTGCTTATTTAACTTTATATACAGAGTACATCACGAGAAATGCTGGGCTGGCAGGAAGCACAAGCTGAAATCAAGATTGCCAGGAGAAATATCAATAACCTCAGATACGTAGATGACACCACCCTTGTGGCAGAAAGTGAAGAAGAACTAAAGAGCCTCTTGATGAAAGTGAAAGAGGAGAGTGAAAAAGTTGGCTTAAAGCTCAACATTCAGAAAACTAAGATCATGGCATCTGGTCCCATCATTTCATGGCAAATACATGGGGAAACAGTGGAAACAGTGTCTGACTTTATTTTTTTGGGCTCCAAAATCACTTCAGATGGTGATTTCAGCCATGAAATTAAAAGATGCTTACTCCTTGGAAGGAAAGTTATGACCAACCTAGGCAGCATAGTAAAAAGCAGAGCCATTACTTTGCCAACAAAGGTCCATCTAGTCAAGGCTATGGTTTTTACAGTGGTCATGTATGCATGTGAGAGTTGGACTATAAAGAAAGCTGAGCACAGAAGGATTGATGCTTTTGAACTGTGGTGTTGGAGAGTCCCTTGGACTGCAAGGAGATCCAACCAGTCCATCCTAAAGGAGATCAGTCCTGGGTGTTCACTGGAAGGACTGATGCTGAAGCTGATACTCCAATACTTTGGCTACCTGATGCAAAGAGCTGACTCATTGGAAAAGACCCTGATGCCGGGAAAGATTGAGGGCAGGAGGAGAAGGGGATGACAGAGGATGAGATGGTTGGATGGCATCACTGACTCGATGGACATGGGTTTGGGTGGTCTCCGGGAGTTGGTGATGGACAGGGAGGCCTGGCATGCTGCGGTTCATGGGTTCTCAAAGAGTTGGACACAACTGAGTGACTGAACTGAACTGAACTGATAACAGCAGGAGAAAAGAATAAAAATGTCTAGATGTCTCAGCTTAGTGAAATAAGTCACCAAATTTAATATAAGACAAGTGTTAACATTATAACATAGGTACTCATTGATATGAAGGAGGCAAACTCTATACTATGAAAAAAAGTCAGAAAAGTATATGGCACCATTTTTGATGAAAGAAATACACACACACACATACACATACACAAAATATTCCAAAATATTACCAGTAATTATGTCAAGAAGTTATGGCAAGATTATAGATTGTATCCTTTATGTTTATTCATATTTCTACTTTTTGCATTATGGATATGAATTGGGTATTTTTTCAAATTTGCTTTAATATACAATTTAAAAATGCCCAAGAGTTAATTACTGGATCATATGATAAGGACATGTATAGTTTTGTAAGAAACAGTGATAATCTTTTCCAAAATGACTGTACCATTTTACATCCCACTGGCAATGTATGAGTGATTCATTTTTTCCACATCCTTTCCAGCATGTGGTATTTATTTTTAATTTTAGCTATTTTGAGAGGTGTCTAGTGACATCTCATTGTGATTTTTATTGGTATGTCCCTAATGGCTAATGATGTTAAGCACCTTTTCATATGCTTGTTGGCCATCTGTAGAAAAATGAAAACTTATGTTTATACAAAAGCCTGACAATGAATGTTCATTGCACCTTTATTTGTAATTGCCCCAAACTGGAAATAACCCAGATGTCTTGCAACAGGTGAATGGTTAAACAAACTATAGTACAGTCATCTCTCAGAGGATTGGTTCCAGGACCCTCAAGGATAGCAAAAGGAATGGATGCTCAAGTCTCTTACATAAAATGGCCTAGCATTTGCATATAACCTACACACACCCTCTTGTGTACTTTCAATTATTGCTAGGTTACTTATAATACCTCAGTTCAGTTCAGTTGCTCAGTCATGTCTGACTCTTGGTGACCCCATGGACTGCAGCACACCAGGCCTCCCTGTCCATCACCAACTCCCGGAGTTTACTCAAACGTATGTCCACTGAATTGGTGATGCCATCCAACCATGTCATCCTCTGTCGTCCCCTTCTCCTCCTGCCTTCAATCCCTCCCAGCATCAGGGTCTTTTCCAATGAGTCAGTTCTTCTCATCAGGTGGCCAAAGTACTGGAGTTTCAGCTTTAGCGTCCATCCTTCCAATGAATATTCAGGACTGATCTCCTTTAGGATGGACTGGTTGGATCTCTTGCTGTTCAAAGGACTCTCAAGGGTCTTCTCCAACACCTCAGCTCAAAAGCATCAATTCTTCAGCACTCAGCTTTCTTTATAGTCCAATTCTCACATCCATACATGACTACTGGAAAAACCAGAGCCTTGACTGGACGGACCTTTATTGGCAAAGTAATATTTCTGCTTTGTACTATGCTGTTTAGGTTGGTCATCACTTTTCTTCCAAGGAGCAAGTCTCTTTTAATTTCATGGCTGCAGTCACCATCTGCAGTGAGCCCCAAAAAATAAAGTCTATCACTGCTTCCACTGTTTCCCACCTATTTGCCGTAATCTTAGTTTTCTGATCTTATAATACCTAATACAATGTAAATGTTAAGTAAGTAGTTGCCAGTGCATGGGCAATTCAAGTTTTCCTTTGGAGGACTTTCTGGAATTTTTTCCCTAATATTTTTTAATTGAATATGTTTATTGAGAGAATTAATAAAACTGAACATTGATACAAAGACAAAAAGGATAACACCCATATAAAACTGTAGGTCCAGTTCATCTGTGAATATATTAATAGATATAATATCTGAAATAAACTATTACCAAGACAAATCTGGAAAATCCCATGGATGGAGGAGCCTGGTAGCCTGCAATCCATGGGATCGTGAAGAGTCGGACACGACTGAGCAACTTCACTTTCATTTTTCACTTCCATGCATTGGAGAAGGACATGGCAACCCACTCCCGTGTTCTTTCCTGGAGAATCCCAGGGACGAGGGAGCCTGGTGGGCTGTCTATGGGGATGCACAGAGTTGGACACGACTGAAGCGACTTAGCAGCAAGACAAATCTAACAGTCTAACAAAAAAGACTATATCATGGCTAAGATGCATTTACTCTAAGACTATAAGGATGACAACACTAGGAATCCTAAGAAGAAAAATTATATAATTTTTTTCTCCCAATACTTTTCGGCCACTGTTGGTTGAACCTGCATATATGAAATCCATAGATACGAAGAGCTGACTGTACACCAATACCATGGAACACTCACGAATCAGCAATAATAAGGAATATTTGATACACACATTGGATAAGTCTCAGTGGAAGCTTGTACTAAACTGTTCTGTATCTTGACTATGGTGATGGTCATCCAATTCTACACATGTGATTAAAATAAATAGGTCTAAAAAAAATAAATAAAATTAAAATAAATAAATAGGTCTAATTACACACACAAGTGAGTGCATGTAAAACTGGTGAAATCTGAATAAGGTCAATGATTGCATCAGTGTCAACTTCTTCCTTGTGATATTGCACTACAGGTTGGGTAACGGGATGAAGGGCACATGGGTCTCTCTGGTTTCTGTATTGCTTCTTACAACTGTATCAGAATCTATGATTATCTCGAAAACTTTTTTTAAATGTAAATATGGGACAGAAAGATATACAATGAAAATGTAAAAAGATACAGCCGAAGACAGCTATGTGAAGAGCAATGTAAATAGTAGTGCTTGGGGGAGGGCCACAAGGAATTCAGGGAGGCCTTCCTGGAGGAAGTTGATTGTGAGCAGCAAGCACATTCCCAGGAAGGAAACAACAGGAGTTGAAGACACAGCCTGGGATGACTAACTCTGAGGCCCCAGAAGCCTGCTGTAGAAGGGTAAGAAGCAGGATAGACAGGCACAGAGAGGATCCCCCTAGGTGGGCCAACTTTTTTCCCCCACTTAGTGATTTTATTCATTTGTTTTCGTATCATCCCTTTATTTATTCATTACTCATTTGTTCAACAAATATCCTCCATGTGCCAAACACTGCATCATGCCCTAGGGATAAAATTATAAATAAGAAACCATCTTTGTCCAACCCACCCCAGTCAAGGATTTGGTGATGAGATGAGCAAGTAAACAGAAAAAAATGCAAAAACATGTGCACAGACTGCAAATGGAAGGGGTACCTCACCCTGGAGGGCTTCAAGGAGGAGGTGGCATCTAGTATAAAACCTGAAGCACTGGTGACAGAAATCCAAATGAGCAGAGAGTGGGGAAGAACAGCCTTCAAGGTAAAAGGCATCCATGGCTTGTACAAAGGCCCAGAGATGAGAATACATGTCACAGATGGGGGGACCCAAGGCATTAAATGTGGCTAGAAAGCTCATCAAACCCAGGACCTCACAACGGCCCAAATGCCATGCTAAGGAGTCTGACCAACACTTAAGGGTGGGGGCGGAGGAGCCAGTGTAGTCTTTTTTTTTTTTTTTATCAAGAGATCAGAATGAGCTGGAGGAAGCCCATGCTGTGAGCAGTGAGGGGAGTAAACGGGGGTGGCGCAGGGAACCCAGCCCCGTCTGTGCTCCAGGTCCCCATGGCACAGCTGCTCAGAGCTCTCACATGGCTCCCCAGACCCCTGTGCTGTGGTCCGCGCATGTCCCCTTGGGAAGCACTGAACTCCGTGGTTTATGGAGTTCTGAGCTCTGGGGCCAAGCTCTCTCCCATCCCCGATCAATTGCTCCCTGTCACGAGCTGATCTTGTTCCAGTTCTTTACTTTCTGGATCATAAAGTTGTCCTCTGTGTGACTTAGGAGGCTCTCTGGTGCTGGGCATTTATAACCCAGAGATACCTGTGCAGTCAGCAGCCCCCATTAGTGTGCTGCTTGACGATTTAGCTGTCCCCTCTGAGGCCAGGTTTAGATCTATCTGTTTCCCCAGGTCTCACTTGCCTGGCATCCGGATAAGACTGGATGGCTTCCCAGCAAGTGCTCTGGCAGCAAGGGCAGCCAGTGGCCTGTGCTGCTGTAGTTTCCAAAGACACAGAGCAAGAACTGCAGATGGGCACCCTGGCCATGGAGGGCAGGGGACAGCACCCCTTCTGGCCAGGCAGGCAACCTTCTGGACCTTGAGGTGAACAATCGGTGGAGAGGCTTTCAGAAAAGGACATGGAACCAGGGGCAGGGAATCCACCATCAGCTCCAAAATCAGGTGAGAAACAAGAAGCAGAAAATCCCAGATGGGGCTAGGAGCACACTCTCAACACAACAGCAGGGGCCACAACAGCAAGGCCGGGGTGATGTAGGTCAGGAGGGATGGGATTTGAGTGTTCAGGGAAGAGAGAGGGAAGAAGAGGGTCTTGAGATTCCCTTTCATCTGCTGTCTCATTGCAGCTGGGGGGATGAATAAGACAGGTCTTTCCAGGGACTTCCTTGGAGGCCCAGCGGTTAAGACTCTGCACTCCCAGTGAAGAGGGTACAAGTATAATCCCTGGCTGGGGAACGAAGGTCCTGCATGCCACACGGTGCAGCCAAAAAAAAAAAAGATAAGACAGGTCTTTCCTCCAGGAGCTCACAGCACAGAGGGGGAGGGACAAGGCTCCATGCTGTCCCCAGCTGCTCTAGACAGTCTCTTTCCTGTAGGGAGCCTCTGGTGAGACTGTGGGCACAAGGGATTTTGAGGGCATTGGCAGCCTTAATGCTGGCAAAGATCCCTCCACTACAGCAGGACCATTCTGTACTTGTGTTCAAAGCTTCAGACAGTGTGCAGCAGCAAGCTGATGCTCTGTCAACATTCATGCGATGTCTGTCTTGATTTAACTAGGAACACAAACAAGTTTTGATTCCAAACACTGACCAGAAGCTTGGTCAACATCGTCCTAGAACCAGAGGGAAATCTGGAGGCCCATGAGTTGCATGGGGTTGCCTCCCTCAGAGGCATCACCAAGCTCCCCAAGCTTACAGCTCAAAAGAGAGATTCCTGTGGAGCCAGGTCTCAAGATCAGATTCCAACCTTCATCTTCACAGCAGGGCGGCCCCTTCACTCCCTGAACCAGCCCTCAGATCCCCACAGCATAAATCACAAGCTTCTAAGGTGTCTCAGATGAGGTCCCAATATTGAACTCATTTACTGTATGACCTTTCAAGAAAAACAAAAAGAAAAGGCAGTTTTCCCTTGTAAGTGACCTGGGATTAAAGTTTCCAAATTGCAGCTAGAGAAAGTGGAAGCTAAGGAAGCCTGGGGAGAAACGGATGACTAAAACAAACAGCTCTGGAAAGAGGCTGGCTTCCAGGCTTAGCCATAAGTGAAAGTCCTGAAGGAGTTTAACTGCACACCTCAACTCAAGACGGATTCTTACCAAGGGGAGTGGACAGCTGTGCCAATCGTGACGGGCATGGCCTGTGTGAGTGGTCCCTGAACACTCCTTGAGGTTGGGACATCTGAGCTGAGGTCTGACTTAAATGAAGTGTGAAGAAAGGGAGCAGTGATCCGCGCAGAGAGATCAATATTGGAAAGGCTGCAGATTGGAAGAGAGCATGAAGCAGGGCGAAGAACAAAAGCAGGCAGGCAGGAAGGGGTCTCTGGCCAGAGGAATGTGGTTTACATCCACCAGGGTGAGGGTAAGGCAGGCAGACCATGCAGGTCTCTGGGGACAGTTCAGTGTAGCTGGTGAGTAGGGGTTCTGAAAATTCTCTCCAGACCTCTTCCTTTGCAGAGTTAGAAAGGAATAGGCTAAAAGGGTATATTTTTTCTTTACAGGGCTAACACCCTTACAGAAACAGAAGTTCTTGGGGTTCCACCTTGAAGCAGGGAAACAAATCAAATGCCAAGGCTTTACCCCAAACTCGAGGAGGACCAGCCCTAGTTCGAAACACTGATGGAGAGTAGATTTGGTGCCTCCATCAAAGATGGTGCACAGATCTGGCTGAGCTTTCCTCCTCCTCTGTGGGCAGAAGAGCTTTCCTCCTCTCCTAGGGACAGAAAGGTGGAGGGAGGAGTAACTGGGTGCTTTAGCTGGGGCTCAGGTGTGAAGACAAGTGGCCCACAGACCAGGCACGCAGAAAGTCAAAGAGGGAAGAGAAACGACAGGTGTGCCCAGAGCTGCCCTCGGGAAGTGTGAACGATATGAAAAGAAACAAAGGGCAGGGACGATCACTACCAACTGTATAAAAAATAAAAAGAAATATAGAAACATAGCATGAAAAGAAAACAGGAAAATAACTCAGTATGAAAGAAAATACAGTCTAAGAAATAGAAAAAAATCCATAAAGATTTATTTTCAGAAGAATTCATAATATAAAAGCTCAAAACCAGATGATAAAACAAAAAGCCCCCTCCACAAAAAAAAAAAAAAAGTGTTAGAGATTACAGTTAAAGACACAAGTTATGACGAAAATGGACTCCCCGGTGGCTCAGCAGTAAAGAATCTGCCTGCCAAAGCAGGAGATGTAGGAAACCCAGGTTTGATTCCTGGGTCAGGAAGATCCCCTGCAGAAGGGAATGGTAACCCCCACCCCAGTATTCTTGCCTGGATAATCCCATGGGCAGAGGAGCCTGACGGGCTACAGTCCATGAAGTCACAAAGAGTCAGACACGACTAAAGCAACTGAGCATGCATATGACGAGACTAATAAACTGTGGAAAATTCTGAAAGAGATGGGAATACCAGACCACCTGACCTGCCTCTTGAGAAACCTATATGCAGGTCAGGAAGCAATACTTAGAACTGGACATGGAACAACAGACTGGTTCCAAATAGGAAAAGGAGTACGTCAAGGCTGCATATTGTCACCCTGCTTATTTAACTTCTATACAGAGTACATCATGAGAAACGCTGGACTGGAAGAAACACAAGCTGGAATCAAGATTGCTGGGAGAAATATCAATAACCTCAGATAGGCAGATGACACTACCCTTATGGCAGAAAGTGAAGAGGAACTAAAAAGCCTCTTGATGAAAGGGGAAGAGGAGAGTGAAAAAGTTGGCTTAAACCTCAACATTCAGAAAACGAAGATCATGGCATCTGGTCCCATCACTTCATGGGAAATAGATGGGGAAACAGTGGAAACAGTGTCAGACTTTATTTTTCTGGGCTCCAAAATCACTGCAGATGGTGATTGCATCCATGAAATTAAAAGACGCTTACTCCTTGGAAGGAAAGTTATGACCAACCTAGATAGCATATTCAAAAGCAGAGACATTACTTTGCCAACAAAGGTCCGCCTAGTCAAGGCTATGGTTTTTCCAGTGGTCATGTATGGATGTGAGAGTTGGACTGTGAAGAAAGCTGAGCACCGAAGAATTGATGCTTTTGAACTGTGGTGTTGGAGAAGACTCTTGAGAGTCCCTTGGACTGCAAGGAGATCCAGCCAGTCCATTCTAAAGGAGACCAGTCCTGGTTGTTCTTTGGAAGGAATGATGCTAAAGCTGAAACTCCAGTACTTTGGCCACCTCATGCGAAGAGTTGACTCATTGGAAAAGACTCTGATGCTGGGAGGGATTGGGGGTAGGAGGAGAAGGGGACGACAGAGGATGAGATGGCTGGATGGTATCACTGACTCAATGGACGTGAGTTTGAGTGAACTCCGGGAGTTGGTGATGGACAGGGAGGCCTGGCGTGCTGCAATTCATGGGGTCGCAAAGAGTCGGACATGACTGAGCAACTGAACTGAACCGAACAATATTATAAAGCAAAGCAGAAAAAGCTACAGAATAGGTTGGGTTTAAAACTGAACTACTGACAGAGTAAATACATAAAAAATAAGTGGTGAGCAAAGAAAAGGCTCAGAAACTATGGGTGAAAACTGGTATTCCTAAATTAAAGCCCCCAGCCAAAAAAAAAAAAAAAAGGACTCAGTATTCAGAGACCCAACAAAGAAATCTCCTAAAAATGAAGGAATTATGCGTAGAGTCACAAGCATTCAAACATTGCCTGATGAAGGTGATGAATTTCAAAGGTAAGGAGGTGCTGGCAGGCAGAGGACAGCCAGTCAGCCCCATGGGAGGCACAGGTGAGACTCAGCTTGTGTACAGTGACCCTGCATCCCAGGCAGATGTTCTCATGGATATAGAACCTCAGGTAACAGAGAATCCTTCTAGGGGGAAAAGAGTACTTAATAATCAAATTCAGTCAATCAAGAGATAAATCAAAATGATGAATTCAATGGACATGGGTTTGGGTGAACTCCAGGAGTTGGTGACGGACAGGGAGGCCTGCCGTACTGTGGTTCATGGGGTCACAAAGAGTCGGACACGACTGAGCGACTGAACTGAACTGAAATGAATACCGAGTAACCGAAAAAGCAACTGGGAATTGTTATAGTATTTTAAATACAGAAATAAAATAAAAACATTTTGAAGTTGTTATAAACCCTAAACTTTTTAAAAATTAATTAATGAAAATTAGGAAGTAGGGAAAGGTAAAGGAATAGAAGAAACAGAAATATACCTACTTCCTCATCTTTAATAGAAAGGGGTTAATAGTTACTATTTAAAATTGAAATATGAAGTTTAGAATAACGATTCAAATCACCCAGTTTTTTTATAATATTCTTTCTTATCGTTACAGAATCTTTCAGGAAATATATTTTCTGGTGAAGAAACATTATCAAATGTAGCAATAGCCTCCACTGTATATTAGTTTCTTTTTCTTCAGTTACATTTAAATAAAATTAAATTAATATTTTCACTATTACCGTTATCACATTTTTCTAAAATTATTTCTGATTCTCAATCTATCTTTATAAAGCTATAGTGAAGACAGATTATAGAGACATATCTATGTTGACCTAAAGAAACTATAATTTCTGGATTTTTTGAGTTGTTTTTTACTTTCCTCTTTATACTTTTGTTTTGCTTCTGTGAAATGTTAATAGAAATGTGTAACTTTAATAAAAACAAAAAAGTCACTTTTCTTAAAATGTCAGAAACAAAAAGAATATCAATAAAATGTTCCATAAATTAAAGTAATATTGTATGATTTCCATGCTTAGTAATACCTGTTCACTGGCTCCTATATGGTAAAAATACTTTCAGAATCTCCCTCTACACAGTTTCAAAAAGGTATTTGTAATTTTCTCACTCTGATGCAGTAAATAAGCACACTGATTCACTTTTTTTTTGCCCCTGTCTATCCTCTAATCAAATATTCAGAACCTTTCTGATGGACATGACTTCTGTCACCTGTCCCTTAGACCTTGATTCATCGCTTCCCCTGGGACACCAGAAACACAAGCATTGCGAAGTTTTGAAACATTTGCAGGAATCTATTTAATGTACCCCAGAAGACCTCTGTAGGTGTCTAATTCCTCAGCCTGCTAACAAATATGGTAGGAGAGACAACCAAGTCTCCGGCCTTGAACTCTGATCCCAGTTCAGCACATCCCAGTACCCACCGGGTCTTCCTCAAGACTGCTCTGTGAGCGCTGACTACTGCACTGTCTTCCACTACTCTCCTTTCTCCACTGCCGTACTGTAAAGTATCCCCAACAGCAGTGACTCAAAACCTGAGTATTCTGGAACTGAAATTCTCAAAGCACACAGAAGTAAATCCAGGGATACCAGAATTTCATGAAAAAAAGAATCTGTGTTTGGGGAGGGATTACTGTATACACAAATCCCTGTAAGTAATACAAGTATAAATCAGGTGAATCTGGACACCTGAATCTTTATACCACGTATCTGTCATGGTCACCCTAGCCAGGATCCACTAACAATAAGAGGGGTGGGGGCGGGCATCTTCTGGTGTGATTAGTCCTGTTTTCAGTCTAAGGGCACATTCATTTACTGTGACAAGTGAAAGAGAAAGTCACTGAATCGTGTCTGACTCTTTGCGACCCCATAGACTATACAGTCTATGGAATTCTCCAGGCCAGAATACTGGAATGCATAGCCTTTTCTCTTCTCCATGGGGTCTTCCCAACCCAGGGATCTAACCCAGTTCTCCCACTTGCAGGCAGATTCTTTACCAGCTGAGCCACAAGGGAAGCCCTTCATTTACTGTGGTTGCTCTTATTAGGGCCGTTAGCACTTCAAGACACAATTTATAGAACCTCACAGTGATTCATTCTGCTCATGTTGACTCATTTGATTAGGCTAACTGCTCCTCTTAGAAAAAAAATACTTAAGCTGTTCTAGAAACATGGTTATACATTAAGCTGAAGACAAAGAGATGCCAACATATTCAGTGTGTGCATGTGTTTATTTATCAGATCCCATTTGTGCTCTTGAGCTCTCGCCTACTTGTGCCCAGCTCGGAGCTTGGGACTTTATATTCATTCTCTTTCTACCATAATAGCTCCCCTTGGCTGGCAAGCATTTCTCAATACACAGCCTTGCACCCTGGCTCGGAGGGATGGAGCTCCTGGCTTAGACTGCAGAGTTAGGACTTGGGACTCCCTCCGATCTCAGTGCAAGGCAGGTGCCTTAACGGATTCTAGCTCAGGCTCTGGAACACAGCCAAACACCACGATTTCTGCTCAGCCATGGACAAGCTGCTCATAATCCCAGGATTCACGGCCCTCCTTGGCAAAAAAGGAGCTGACAAAAGTATATATCCCATAGGGTTGTTGTTGTATTCGTCTGCTCGGCTGACATAACAGAATATCACAAACTGGTCACCTACGCATCAGGAATTTATTTGCTCACAGTCCTAGAGGCTGGAAGGCTAAGTCAAGGTGCCAGCACGATTGGTTTCTGGTGAGATCTAGCTCCTCAGCTTGCAGATAGCACCTTCTGATTGTGCCTCACGTGGCCTTTTCTCTATGCATATGTGGAGTGAGAGGGCTAGTGTCTCTCCCTCTTCTTATCAGAGTCCCACCCTTATGACTTCTTTTAACCTTCATCACCTTGTCAAAGGCCCTACCTCCAAATACAGTCACAATGGAGGTTAGAGCTTCAATCCTGGAATCCTGTGGGGACACAGTTCAGTCCCTAAAACTTGCGGGGATGATTAGATGAGTTATGCATCTAACGCACTTAGGTAGAACAGTGCCCGTACATACTACACGCTTAATAAATGTCAGCAAGTATTATTATTGATCTTGTTGTTAGCAAAAGATTGCATCATCACAGACTAACACTTGAAGAGTGAGCATCCAATATTTCACAGTTCTCTCTAGGTGAGCGTCTTGATGAGCTGAATGAGGTAAGAAAGGGAGTGAATGTCCTTCACCTTTAGAGCAGGTAAGATCAGCTATTCCCACATGTGAATTAGTCAAAGATGAGAAAGCCATATGAGCACAAGAAGGGATAATGGAATGAGTTTCACAAAGATGAAATTTTCATAAAGATTAAATTCTTAGATGTATAAATTCTGAGATTATAACCCTCTCTCCTTTTTTTTTTTTTAAACTTGAGCTGTTCCCAGACAGTGATGACACACAAGTTGAAGAGAAGTTGCTCTTTTTTTGGTGTTAAACTGACCTCCCTGTAAGAAATTATGCACCTGTGATGGAAAGCGGTTCTCTTGTTTTGGTTCAAGCAGTGGTGTGTGTAATATCATTAATAGCGATTTTATATTAATTACCTGTATTTTGGAGAGCATTTTTGGTCCAAAAGTCTGGATCAATCCATGGGCTGGACTGTGGTCCAACGTGAACTGAAAAATCAGAGTTCTCTGTCCCAGGCCCCACGTTTCAGATGGGTAAGTTGGATTATGACCCCACTTGGCTTCCAAGTGCCCTGGCCGATGCTGAACTTCAGCTGGTCCCTCAGGCTACCTATCGTCTGGAACCAGCCGCAGGTTAGCCAGGATGCTAACTGCCACACACACAGATGTTTATAAATGCACATGCTTATTTGTGAGGATTGGCAATTAAGAAAGCTCATTTAAGCTGCACTGCATCCGACAGGAATGAGTTAAAAAAGAACCATGCAAGAAATAAAGTACCCTGAATGAACTCTGGCTAAATCCACTGAATATTGTCACTACTTTTCTCAAATGAAAAAGATGGTTCCATGGAATAATCATGAGGGATTCTCCCAGCACTCACATTCTTTAATTATCTGGAAAACAGTCACTCCCCAGAAAAGTGGGATGAAGCTAAGGAGTTGGCAGCTGAATGATCATATCGTGACCTGATGTGTTAAGCCTCAATTTATAATCTAAAGAAATGCTGGAAAGTCAGATGTTTTTATTTGTGCCTCACTCCTGAATTGCTACAAGTGAAGCCCCCGTCCAAGGGTCATGATCTGGGCGAGCACATTTTCTGCTGGCTGGAGCCCAGCTTGACTTCTGACTAGTCACTGCCCAGCAGCCCATGGCCACTGGCTGCCAGGATCAAGCCAATGATTCAGGCTTGAACCACATTGGTCCCAGAGTTATGGGGTCCTGCCAAACAAAGCCAACAGGTAACACAGACTAAGCCATCCTGGGTGAGGGGCAGGTGTTCTGGGAAGAAAGTAGCCTCTGTAAAGTAAAAGTAAGAACAACAATAATAACGTGAGTAACTTGAGTACTAATATTTAATGAAGGTTTGCTCTTTTCTACCTAACATGATGAACATTTCACTCATCTCATTTAATCCTCCCTACATTCCTAACAAACAGGCTCTAATATTATTCCATTCTTAAGAATGAAATAATGTCATCTGCAGCAATATGGACAGACCTAGAGATTACCATCCTAAGTGAAGCAAGTCAGACAAAGACAACTATCGTGTGATTTCATGTAAATGTGGAATCTGAAAAATATGAACTTATTTACACAACAGAAACAGACTCACAGCCAGAAAACAAATTTATGGTCACCAAAGGGGAAAGGTGTGGGGGGAGGGATAAATTAGGAGACTGGGATTAATATATACACACTATATTTAAAATAGGTTACCAGCAAAGATTCTCTACACAGCACAGGAAACTATGCTCAATACTCTGTAACAGCCTAAATGGAAAAGAATTTGAAAAGGAATAGATGCATGCACATGTATAATTGACTTCGCTGGACACCTGGAAGTAACACAACATTGTTAATCAACTATGCTCTAATATAAAATAAAAATTTTTAATATCATGTCATTTTATAAACAAGAAATCTGAGTCACAAGTAGCAAGTGGTAAAGATGCTCATTGAACCCCTCCAAGTGCATGCCACCGAAACCCTCCAAGGGGCAGAAGGATCCCAGGGTCAAGCTAAGTCCTGTGGGGTAGTTACTGAAAGTGGCCCACAGTCAGAACCCAAGGATCAGGACTGGGAAGCCAGGTTTAATCATGCAATAAAAAGGACTCAACTGAAAATGTGATGCCAGGGTGGTGGCCCTGCAATCCAGCTTCCCTGTGGAGTGACCTCGGCTGGGAATCGCAAACTCCATGAGGTCTCCATGAGGTCGTGCTCGAGACCCCACGTCTTTCACTGCAGCCACTCAAGAGCCTGGCCACAAAGTAGACTACGACATGACGGCTCCCGCTCCGCACTGCTCTGTCTCTCCTCCGGCATCGGGCCCCACCCTCACATGCTCCACTCCGACCTGTGGTAGCACATCAACAGGGTTTCCCTGGTGGCTCAGTGGTAAGAAGTCTGCCTGCAATGCTGGAGACCCAGGTTTGATCACTTGGTCGGGAAGATCCCCTGGAGGAGGGCACGGCAACCCACTCCAGTATTCTTGCCTGGAGAATCCCATGGACAGAGGAGCCTGGCGGGCTGCAGTCCAGGGGGTCACAAACAGTCGGACATGACTGAGCGGCTAAGCAGCAGCAGCAGCACATCAACCCCTCAGGACACTACGCTGTCCCTTTCTGGGGCTTTTGCCCCACAACTCTTTGGGCCCCCTCATCCCGGGAATGCATGCCTGGATCTGTGGTGAGACGTTTAACATAGCAAGAAGGGCTCCATGCAGACCCTTGGGCTCGATGCTCTGAACTCTCTAGAGCTCCCAGGGTGAGGGCCCTTCTCTCTCCACTGCTTGGAAGCAGCTAATCCACGCCCCCTGCCCCTCAACCTTCCAGAGAGGCCTCTTGAAGAGCTAGTACTGCACCTTGCTGCCTGCTTGTCATGTGGTGCTGCCCCAGCCGGCTCCTGTTCTCACTGGGGCTTCTTCCCTGGAGCTCTGTCTCCACTCCCTGAAGCCCCATCCCACCGAGGCCTGGGCTGTGGAGGGGGGCTCTCTGAAGGCCACTATCAGGGCCACTGTCTGTGCCTCAGTAGTGGGGGAGAGCAGTAAAAGGAAGAACCCCCACCGGGAGGGATTACCCGTGCCCCGAGAAGGGTCATCTCGGGCTGTTCTCAGGCCCTGACTTTCAATGAGTGTTGAGACAGAGGCCAGGACACAGGCCACAGAGCTCAGGACCAAGAGTTCCTGCTTCTTCAGCCCTTGACCCACTTGGAGATTTTTATTATGAACACATTACAGGTAAGAAACTGCCCATGGCCACCCAAGAGTCACCTGCTCCCTGCAGGGCACAGAAAAGGCAAGACCACAACTGAAGTCACAGCAGCTTAACCCTCAGGACACCCTGGGCCCATAGGCAGGTGAGGGAGGGGGTCACCCCCACTTTACAGGAGAATTGCTGAGGCCAAGAGTGTAGCTGTCACACAGGGGCAGGGGCGGCCCTGCAGAGGGGCCCCAGCTGCCAGAACAACAGTCCAGACTTCCACCAGCCACTTCTGTCCTTGAGGGCTTGGGTCACTGCTTGGACAACGGGTCCAGGAGAGAGGGTCACTCTCTGCATGCAGAAAACCAAAGCCCTTCACAGGCCGGGAGATGCCAGGCCCTGGATGTGGGGTTCTGCCACACAGCAGCACCCACTAAGCTTCTGACTCCCTGGAGAGGTTTCAGGAGCTCTGCCCTTCATCTCCCTTCCCCTTCTTGCTCTGAAGCAGCTTTCCCTCTTCTCCCTGGGCCCCTCTCCTGAGGATATGCTCTGGCCAGAGGAGGTGCCCAAACCCAGATGGTGGGGAGATTGAGCACTGAGCCCCACTGAGCCATGAAGGGAACTCAAGAGGCGAGTACTTGACACCTGCAATTAGTCACACACGGAGAACTGTGCTCACAACTAGTTGCACCTGCAAGTGGTTAATTGCTAAAGAGCAAAGGCAATTAGGCACTTACACATCAGCTCCGGGCCACAAGCTGCCAACACAGTAGTCACTAGTACACGCATGGTCACACACGGGTGCACGCACACACACGCACACAGAGTATACACAGGGGTGCACACGCCGATACAAGGGCACACCCACATACACAGAGGTGCACACACAAGAGCTAAACACAGGAGAAAGCAATTTGACCCTTGAAGTTGGAGCCTGAAAGACACTAAGGGGGGAAGCCTTTTTATTAAATGTCAACAAGCTGCACTAGAAAAATCTAGGTTAACCGAAGCCATGTATTGATATATAGGACACAGTCTCAGGCTCCGGCACCAGACAAGAGCAGCCTAGGACTGCAGATTGTTCTTCTGATAAAGCCTGAGCAATAGTGGAAAACAAATTGGACCTAGCACACACGGTCAGGCTGCAGAAAGGCGGATGCTTTCAGGCCCCACGGACTGTTGTTGACCCCAATGTAAACCATTACTTAACTGCAGAGGATGGAGGCGAGCCGTAATTGTTATACATTTTTTTAAATCTCAAAATACTGCTTTGGAAAGTAACACACAAAATCGGAGAGTGACCTTTAAAAATTCTGTTTAATGCCTCCTTTGTAGCCCTTTCTCCCTTCCTCCAGTTTCTCCAAGTTGTGATACTGAGCTGTCATATTTTTCAAAATATTTCCTTTCCAGCAGCCGAGTGAGGAGGAATACATCTGTGCATTTAATTGTAGACCATTCAGACGTGGTAGACTGGAGAACCTCTTCAGCGGTGATGAGACACACCAGGCACGGAACTGGGAGACCGATGGACAGAGCTGAAGATCAGCAATGAGCAGGTTATAAGAGCAGCACCGTCGACTTACAGGGCACCTTCCTACCGGGTCAGCGCCCTCGCCTGCCTTTCGCACCACGTCCCACCACTTCAGTCAAGGCTTTCACTCTATGTCAAGAGCATCAAACCCCCTCCTCCCCCTCCTTTGTTCCTTTCCTCCCTTTCCTCCCTTCCATTCTTCTTTCCCTCCCTCTTTTCCTCCCTCCTTCATCCATTCATTAAAAAGAACTTGAATGATCAGAAATCGCTGGAAATGATCCTTGCCTTCTAAGTGTTCACGGTACAACTGCAGAAAATAATTTTTGTGGTTTTCAGGTCTCTGATTCAGAGAGAAAAAAAATTCATGAGTGTAAAAAATAAGTATAATGTAGCTGTTGAAGAGTAAGAACTTGGACTTGGCCCAAATTTAAACCTTAACTCTGCCACTAGGTAGCTGTGGGATTTTGGACAACTGATTTAACCCCTCAGAGGCTGAATTTACTCATTTGTAAATGGGCATCATCTAGCCAATCACTCAAAATTGTAGTGAGAGCTAAACTGAACTCTGAGCAAAGTGTCTGGCTTACTGCAAGGGCTCAATATTAATGGAAAAAATGGTTATTATTATGCTTAACCATTGAAGACATACTTTTGAGGAAAGATCCACTAATACTTGCTATCTTTATGGAAAGTCTGGCTACAGTCTGAAAAAGTTGCATAGATTTTGAACAATCTTGTAAGATTAGGTACTTCTCCAGGGAACCTTTTCATCTCCATATGCTTAGCACCTGGAGCCATACCTGGCACAGGACAGGTGCTCACTACACATTAGATGAGCAGATGGATGGTTGCTTGTAGGCATGCATGCATCAGTGAAAATGTGAAGAGGGAAAGGACACTGTGAAGAAAGGGCAAAGATACGGATTTTCAGAGACCATTGTGTTATTCCTGTAGCGGTTAAGACAATTTGCCATTTTTCCCAGCTCTCTGTGTCCCAGGGACATGGTGGGGTTGTGCTTCTGGCCGCTGAGTTGTAAATGGAAGTGATGTGTTGTCTCTTCTAAGTCAGGGCATAACTATCAATGTAAGACCCACCAAAGCCCCCTTCCCTCTCACAGATGACTTTCAATGGCATGAAACACAACCCTTGTCAACCTATGATGAACACAAACTATGAAGGGGGAATAAACAAGTGTTGTTTTAAGCCACTAAGACTTGGAGGGTATTTGTTATTGCAATATAACCAAGTCTCTTGCTGACTGGAACAGGCATAACCGCTCATGAAAATTTAATGACAAAATCTAGAGTGGCTGGAGTGCTGGTGAGAGAACCACCATGTGGGAAACGAGGTAAGAAAGCTCACTGGGGGCCACCTTTGACTGCCAGGAATGAAGCAGTTGGTCAACATGTGTCCCAGGAGACTCTAATGTGTCAGAGGTGTCTTGGCACGACACAGATGACCCTGCAAAGTCCCATGTCCTGCAAAGTCCCATGTCCTGCCAGTCCTGTGCTTATCTCCTTGCTCCAGCCTTGATTGGGGGAACCTTTGGAGCTCACGGATAAAGTACTTTAAATTTCCAGGAAGCCAACTCTTTACTCCTGTCTCAGAGGGGTTCTCATTCCCTTCACCCCTAAAGATTATTCCAGATGAACTCTCTTCCCTTCAAGGAGATACATGGTTGGTCATGGCTTAGGAGCAGCAGACAGAAAACCTCAAACCACACAATCCTTAAGCCCTGGCCTAGCAGGATGCTTGGTGATCCACCTGACATGCGCTGAGAGTTTACCCCAGCAGAGTGTGGCAAGGGCCACCTCTTCTCTGGCCTGGTCCTGCCCATGAGAACCAGGTGGGACAATCTAGAAACCCTGTCTTCTTCTCATGGGAATGCAGAAATCAAAGGTATCACCAAAGCCCACTGCTAGCAAGTGTCTCCAGAGGTGAGCTTCTTCCTCTCCTTTCATCCAGATAACACTGAGCCCAGATCAAGCCAGAAGAGAAAAGGCCTGTGTGATTTTAAAAGCGTGACTGTGAATTCCTAACACCCTTCCCATTTACTGGGATCTACACATCCTTGCCTTGAATCTGGGTGGGCTTACGACTCCTTTGACCATCAGGGTGGCACAGAAGTGATGATGCATGACTCCTGAAAGTAGGTCCTAAAAGCCAAGGAACTTCTACCTTCTTCACAAAAATACTCTAAGAACATGGAAATAATACTCTAAGAATTAAAGGGATTAGATCTGGTAGACAGAGTGCCTGAAGAACTATAGATAGAGATTCACAACACTGTACAGGAGGCAGTGACCAAAACCATCCCAAAGAGAAAGAAATGCAAGAAGGCAAAGTGGTTGTCTAAGTGGGTCTTACAAATAGCTGAGAAAAGAGAAGCAAAAGGCAAGGGAGAAAGGGAAAGATATATCCAACTGAATGCAGAGTTCCAGAGAACAGCAAGGGGAGATAAGAAAGCCTTCTTAAGTGAACAATGCAATGGAAGAAAGTGAAAGTTGCTCAGTCGTGTCCAGCTCTTTGTGACCCCATGGACTGTAGCTCAGTCTCCTGTCTCCCAGGCTCCTCTGTCCACGGGATTCTCCAGGCAAGAATACTGGAGTGGGTTGCCATTCCATACCAGAGGATACTCCCAACCCAAGGATTAAACCCAGGTCTCCTGCATTGCAGGCAGATTCTTTACCATCTGAGCCACCAGGGAAGCCCAAATGCAAAGAAATAGAGAAAAACAATATGATGGGAAAGACTAGAGATTTCCTCGAGAAGAACCTTGAACCACCTCATAAAAAAATCGAATTGCCCTGAGGCCACCATGCTATGAGGAACCCCCAACCACATGGAGAGGACATCTGTAAGGGTGCAGTCCAGTTCCAGAACTCTCAGCTGAGTTCTGCCTTTTAGTCATCCCAGCCCAGGTGCCAGACATGTGAGTGAAGAAGCCTCTAGAAGATTCCATCTCTCAGCTGTTCAGGTCTCCCAGCTGAGGCCCCAGCCACAGTGGAACAGAGGCAACCCAGCCCTGTCTAAATTCCTGATCCAGAGAATCTGAGAGCATGATTACAGCAGTTACTAGTTTATCCAACCATTGAAGTGGTTTGTTATGCAGCAAGAGGTAAATAAAACACAGTTCTACCTGTCAAGTTTCCAGCAGTGCAGTGTAGGGACAACCCAAATAACTCTGGCATTCAGACATCCAAATAGCCATGAAAAAATATATGATTTAGAGAAACAGGGTCTGGGCTCAAACACCACCTATAACCATGCATTGACAAAATGGTCTTGTGCTGGTCATTCAAATACTCTCCTTTGCATTTTTCCTTCTACAAAATGGGAATAATGTTCACAGTAATAACCTCCTCACAAGCACACCCTGCTGCTGTCAAAAGAGTGAAAAAGGCCCTTTCTGAAATGTTTTCTTGAGGTGAAGAGAATAATTTTAAGCCATGTACAGAGACTGGTGTGAGTTACACACACACACACACACACACACACACACACACACACACTGCCAGTTCCCCCTTTCTGAAGACAATGGATGCCTTTTATACAAGTTACAGAGAGAACTGAAACACATCAATCTGGTTGGATTTTTTTTTCTTTCTTTCAACATACTCCTTTACTAAAGTTTTAAAATTACACAATAGCTTCCAAAGATCTAATCACTAGATTTCTTCTTAAGATTCTAGGTTAAAAATACCTTAAACACACTTCTTCTGTCAGTCAAATCATAATGCAGAAGATACTGTACCATTCTAAATATAAGTTGAGAATATTTATTTCCCTAAGGAAAAATTCTCTGACATCTTGATTTTGTTTCCTTGGGGGCTTTGACAAGCTATATCGTGGGGCCAAAAATCCTGAATGTCTTCCTAGCTTCCAGATCCCAGGACCAAGGCCCTCAGTCCTGCCCTCCATGGGGACAGCATGTTTGGGGAGGAACCCCAAGAAGGCTGTTCTATCTTACTTCTTTGAAGCTGGGTGGCAGCAGCATCCACCAGCCGGCACATCACTGTGAAGCTCTCATACATTATTTCATTCATTTATCCAGCACATGTGCAATGAGTCCTTGTAATAACTACACTGGGCCCAGTGAGGAGCCACAGAAGTGACTTGGAGGCTGTCCTGCCTTCAGGGAGGTCACCATGTCATGAGAGGACTGGGAGAGAGATGGTACCGTGTGATGCATGCCACCAGAGTTGATGCTTACAAAGCACTGGAGACACAGGAGCAAGAATTGCTGACAATTTTTTGTGGAGGAGACAGGGAAGGCTTTATAAGGAGGAGCCACATGAGCAGACTTGAGCTGTACCAGTAAAATAGAGAGGGAAGGCAAATCCAGGAAGAGGAAAGAGTGTGTAAGTTACATTGAAGACAAGATTCAATTCTGGGAACCTCTTGGCCAGAAGCTTGAGGTGGGGCCACAGGTGACAGGTCTGGAGATAAGTCAGGGACCAGATTACTAAATGCCCTGGTGCCATGGGGGATGCGTTGCATAAGATTTTATCCATCAGAAGTCATGAAGGGACCTAAAGAGTTTTGCATAGGTGGTCAAGACCAGCTTTTCTTGGAAGACCCCTGGGGCAGTTGTATGGAAGGTGCACTGAGGGTCCAGGAACAGAGCCAGGGTGACCAGGGAGGGCCCAGCTGCAGTAGAATAGGGGCAAAGGGAAGAAAGGGAAGGTTCCAGAGATCTTGAGTAGTAGAAGGGATAGAACTTGGCAACTCAATGGCTTGGGGAGATGGAAGACTCTGTGGGAGGAGGGAAAAGTTTGGATCTCCAATTTTTGATGTTCTGGAAGCAGCCCCCTGGACCCTCAGAGGGGGCTAAGTCAGCCACAAGCCGATGTGTAAGCATGGCAGAGATGCCAGGCTCCTTCAGTATCTATCACAGTCACGGATCCTCCACACTGGCCTAGACATTGTAGGAAGAAAAATGGAGGATGGAGAAGACATGGGAAAGTCTCCTTTGATTTCTTCCTCCACAAGTGGAGTCATCCCTCCAGCCCAGCTTGGGGAGGCTGGAGGCTCTGTTCCTACCCTGAAGATTTCCCACGTTCACGGGGCTCAGGCCTCCACCCTTTCACTTTCTGTGGATGACCCAGGCGGCATCTTGGGAGAGCGGAAAACTCATCCCACCCATGGTAGGGATGGGAGAGGAAGCAGCTGGGAAGGTCAAGTCAGGGGTGGGGTGAGTGAGGGTGAGCAGAGTCACAGAGGATGACCCTAGTGGGAAGCATGCCCCACTCAAACTGCCACCTTTCACCGAAGGAGCAAATTGGGAACTCCTAACTTCAGGATGGAGAAGGAAATGGCAGCCCACTCCAGTATTCTTGCCTGGAGAACTCCATGGACAGAGGAACCTGGTGGGCTACAGTCCATATGGTCACAAAGAGTCAGACACGACTGAACAACTAACACAACACAACTTCAGGAAGACTGAATATCCTCAGGGTGATGGTGAGAAACTGAAGTGGGGGACGTGGGAAGGAGAGGGACCAGAGGGTACCCTGGTCCCCAAGGGAAAAATTTTGAGACTTGCTGTCTTTCCTGAAGGGAAAGCATAGGTTTTGGGGGCATCAGCATGGTGTGGGCCACAGAAGGACAATGAATGGGATGCAGGACAGGGCATCCACTGTTCCCGGAATGAATTTCCTGCAGCTCCTGCCCCTCTTCTGGCCAGGAACTGGGGATTTTCTGAGGCTCTCACACCGCAGGCCCCTCTGTGACATGCAGCCTGGGCTGAAAGTCTGCACACATGCTTCCTTTAGAATAAGCTGTGGCCGTTTAGCAGCTCCAAGTACCTTGGCTCCTTCCCTCCGTTGAGCCATAAAGGTGGGAATGCAGGCAGCCTCAAAGACATGGCTGCCTATCTTAAAACAGCCATAAGGAAGCTTCAGATATTTAATTTTGACAAGTTGGGTCTCAACAAGAAGTGAATGCCTTCCAGAGACCTTACATTTCCAAGAAGAAGGCAGGGCCCCAGGGTTCAAAGCTACAAAGCCTTCACCCAAGGGGAGACAGAGATTTATCTCGGCTACTGGTTTTGTTCAGTAGGATTATTGTCTTTCTTAGGGTGTTGGCTACAGAGTGCCCAAGTGATGAAGGACAAGCCCTGACCTTTCTTTCCCCAGAAGCACTGGCACCGCAGGGTGCAGATTTAGGGAACTGCATGTGGCATTACAAAAGTATGCCTGGGCCACAGGCACACAGGAAGAGCTGGCATGGCTTCTGAATAACATGACCCCTAAGCTGAAATCCCAAAACCGGCAAGAAGTTAACCAGGGAGAGAAAAAGGGCAAAACTTTTCCACAATTAAGTCTAGATGATATCTAAAAGTTGGCAAACAGGCCAAGGGTTCTGTGTCATTTCAGGATGGTTTGATCTCTTTTCAACTATTCTAAAAGTTGCTCTTGCCCCACATTGCTTTTACTGAGCATGGTGATGAAGCTGTTCTACATCTGCCAGAGGCTGCAGGCTGCAGTGCCCAGAGGGGCTGCTGCATGGACCCAGCATTTCCTTGACCCCTTCTCCCTGCCCCTGTCCAGGAGCCCAGGTCAGATGAGCTGTGGTTAGGCTACTGCTCTCCAGGCTGCTTCTACAGAGCTCTGAACTCATGTGGGTAGAGAGTGAGTGAGTGAAGTCACTCAGTCGTGTCCGACTCTTTGCGACCCCATGGACTATAGTATACCAGGCTCCTCTGCCCATGGAATTTGCTAGGCAAGGGTACTGGAGTGGGTTGCTATTTCCTTCTCCAAAGGATCTTCCCGACCCAGGGATCGAACCCAGGTCTCCCACATTGCAGGCAGACGCTTTACCATCTGAGCCATCAGGGAAGCCTTCAACTCATGGCCGCAGAACCCAAGCAGGGAGCGGTAGGGAGGAGCAGAGCAAGAACTGGTGACCATCAAGCAGTCCATGCAGAAGGACCCACCTCTGACTATGGGCGTCAGGACTTTCAGCTACAAATCATCTTGGACCCCTGCCTTTATTTTCCCTTCATCTGTTATCTTCATCTATTCTCCGGATTCTGCCAGTTTATTTATATATATCCAACGTTACTCCCAAAAAGATGTCATGCAGCCCACATACGTGAACACAGGCATCCTCCAGGAGGCAGGATTCTGCCTTTTCCCTCATCACTCTGCCCACTTAGTTCTATTACTTCATCTTTACAGATCATATTTTTGAACCTACTGCCCTTCCCTAACTTTACTCCTGCAATGTCATCTTACCCACAAAGTACAGTGTAAATAACATGACCTGCCCCCTAAGGTTACTGAAGGATTAGATGAGATGAGGCAGGCAGGGCCCTCAGCACAGGCGCTGGATCACTATGTGCTTTGTTGGGGGAAGATGAGACCAACCTGTCTGATGCCAGGGCAGCAAGAGCCTCATCAGCGAATCCCACCATGGTCCTCCACCCTGCCTGCCCCCACCCCAGTGGCTGACAGTCATCTGCTTGGTCTTCACCCAGCTCTACACCTGCTCTTTACCCTTATCCTCAAGGCCGGGTCAGGGTACAAGGCCTCTCCTGCCCGGTGCTTTCTGCCCCCAGATTGTCACCCTGATCCCAGCTCATGAGATGTAGCATCTGAGGTCCCCGAATTCTCTGAGTTTCCAGAAGAGTTTCCAACCTCTAAAGAAGATGTGGTATATATATACAATGGGAACACATGTATACCTGTGGTGGAATTTTAAATTAAATTAAAAAAAAAAGATAAAAAGAAAGAAATAATGTCCTTTGCAGCAACATGAATGGACCTAGAGAGTGTCATACTGAGGGAAGTAAGTCAGAAAGAGGAGAAATAGCGTATGACATTTATTACATGTGGAATCTAAAGAGAAATGATACAAATGAACTGACAAAACAGAAAGAGAATGAACTTATAGTTGTCTATAGTTAGGGAGTTTGGGACGGACATGTACACACTGCTATATTTAAAATGGATAACCAATAAGGACCTACTGTATAGCACAGGGAGCTCTGCTCAATGTTATGTAGCAGCCTGGATGGGAGAGGAGTTTGGGGGAGAATGCATACATGTATATGTATGGCTGAGACCCTTTGTTGTTCTCCTGAAACTATCACATTGTTAATTGGCTAATCCCAATACAAAATAAAAATTAAAAAAAAAAAAAAAAAAGAGTTTGCAACTTCAACTACTAACTCAACAGAACAAAGTCAATGGCTTCTGAAACAGCTTTCTTCCTACATGTAAATATAAGATCATGAAAAGTGTCCCCAGAAAAATCAATGCTGGCTTTTTAAAACTCTAAATCAATATGACGTGTGAAAGTTCTCATTAAGAGCGAGGTGGGGGAGGTCAGAGAAACAAGGAGAATCAAGAAGAACGAGGTGGTGAGAGGGGAGGACAAACAGAGGAACAGAGGGAGCCAGATGAGACTGGGAGAGGAAGAGCACGGAGAATGAGGAAGGCAGAGAAGCAGGCGCCAGCACTGAAGCTGCTCACGGGGGAGAAGCACTGACAGCTGCCCCTGCAAGAAACAGGGAGACGGGGAAGACCAAGGAACAGGCCTGGGACCCCTCAATGGCTTACAGTCTGTCTCTGGCACTTGGGGGGCAGGAGGACTGTGGGCAATGTGCTGGGAGACGGGTGTGGACAGAAAAGTCAATTATGTCCAGTTGGCAATTGGAACAAGAAATCAAAAACTGTTTATAGAAGAGGCAGAAGTTCAGGCAGGCCTTGGAGGGTTGATGAGATTTGAAATGTGGATTGCTGGCCTTGAAGGGGGAGGGGCACCAGCAGGCTACCTGTGAGAGCTGGAAAACAATAACGATGATTCATTTGTACTGACCACTCTCTAAGAGCCAGCAGTGCCCTGAGCGCTTTGCAAGCATTAATTCGTTCAGTCCTCCCAATCACCCTAGGAAATAGGTTACACTCATGCCCATTTTACAGCTGAGAAAACCAAGTAACCTAAGTAACCAACCCAAGGTCATACAGCTAGTAGGTGGTGGTGACGGAGTTCAAAGCCAGAGAGTGTGGCCCCAGAGTCTATACTCTTAACCAAGCTTTGGGGACTGCAGTAGTCATAGGTATTGTGGTGCGCCAAGTACAAAAGAACAAGGTGAACAAGAAGGGTCTTAGAATACAGCAACAGGGAAAAAAAAAAAAAGACCCTTATTGCCCATCCCCCCATATTGTAACTACTGAGGAATTTTGGGACCCTCCTGAGCAGTATGGCCTATCTTCCCTCCTATCCCATACAAGGAAGAGGTATTTGCCTTACTCTCCTGCCTATATGATAGGTACCTCATCCAATTAGCAAATAACTCACAAAACCCCTACCCCACTCCTTGCCCTCTGGCTATAAAAACCAAGGTCAGTTCTCCCTGGCTATCAGGAAGCCAGCCCAGGGTATGGCAGTGACCCTCCCCTCCCCTACTGTAATAAACTTTACTCTCCTTTCATCCTGCCTCATGTCTGGAAATTCTTTTCCAACCTGGGCCTGGACCACGACAGGTACATGTGCACTTTTGAAAGCCTGCCTGAGACATGTGCTTACAGCAGTGAGGAGATGTAAGAGTCTGTGAGCAGAGGGATGAATGAGCAAGTCTGAGATTTGGGAAGATGAATCTGGAGATGAGGTGAGCCTGGAGTACTGGGGCGGAGTTTGGTCAGAGGCCATTGCAGCTGACAGGGTCTCCAACAAAAACACAGGGGGACAGGACACACCCTCCATTCAGAGGCAGCTCTAAATCACTCCACAGCATTCTCTGAAGACTGTCCCCTCAACCACATCACCAACTTCCCGCTGGTCTATGGATTCTCCCTCCTGCAGACACGTGTCTGTTTTTCCAGGTCAGACACATCTCAGCATTTCCCCGAAGAGATGGGGCATGCTCTCCTACTTGGGTGTTGCAGTGTCTCCTCTAGGATGAATTGTACCACAAATACCTTCTCCCTAGGTTCCTTAACTACCCCTTCCCCAACCCACCCCATTACTCCTGTGCATTTTAGTTCTGCTCAGTTGATTCATTTTGGGAGACCAGAATACAGACAGGGAGAGCTTCTTCTCAACTTTACCTCTTTTTCCCAGACCTGCAGTGGGCTTCCTCAGAATAAAGAAGAAGAGAGCATTCCCATCAAGCTGAGCCAGGCCTGGCCTGGACCTTGGTCAGCCCTTCATTTCACCATCAGGCCCCCCTGCCCTGCTCCCCAGGAAAGGCAAGGGGCCCTGCTTCTCAGGACAACCAGAAAAGTAGCCCCTTTGGGTGCCTTCCCCTGGACCAGGCTGCAGACCTGGGTGTCAGGGCATACAGGTACCCACAAGCATCTAGCCCACAGGGGGTGCCACGAGGCAAGGCTCCTACAGGAAGACTCATTCCCCACACCCAGAAAGGAAAGTGACTGGGTCAGCAACCTCCCAGCTCGGTCAGCCATCAAATCACCTGTCCTCTGAATCAGACTCCAAATGACTCTGTCCATGGGGCACCCACCAGGGCTGTAAATAGAACAAGAAGAGGACTCAGACCTACAGGGATGGAGATGCTGCTGAGGACCAGCCGGGAGGTATGGGTGGGCAAGTGACCCACTTCAGTCAGAGCTGCCCAGCCCCTAGACTCAGGGGCTAAGCCGGGCTGTCGCCAGCAAGGCAGGAGGGCCAACTGGGCTCACTCCCATTCAGGAAATACCTCAAATTCACACTCAGTGAAGAGTCACAGGACTGAAATGAGGAGTCCATTACAACTTCAAACATACCCCATTATCCAACCACCCTGCCTCTAAGGGGCTACACGTGAACACATCTCATAAACCCTGCAAGTACCTTCTGGTAGCATAATATCAAGTATTGCAGTTTTTGTGTTAAAAGCATTTGTTGAACATAAACACTTAAATCAGGCTTCCCAAGTGGTGCTAGCAGTAAATAACCTACTTGCCAATGCAGGAGACATGAGATGTGGGTTCAATCCCTGGGTTGGGAAGATCCCCTGGAGGAGGGCATGGCAACCCACTCCAGTATTCTTGCCTGGAGAATCCTCATGGACAGAGAAGCCTGGTGGACTACAGTCTACAGAGTTGCAAAGAGTTGGACATGACTGAAGCAATTTAGCACACACACACGCAAACACTTAAATCATACCACAGTATCTGTAACCCTGTTGTGACATTATCATACATAGATTCTCAGAGAAAGACCAAAAGACCCCAGCAGTCTGCACAGCTAAGGAGCCCTGCATCCCACACTGGCTCACAGCAAGGATGCTCTGGAGGGAAGGACACCCAAGAGGGAGAGACGGCTCTTCCTAGGCAGGTCCTCCCCCCAGAGGAAACACGGGAGACAGGTGTGGCCAAAGGAATAGGCTTCAGGCAATTCTCAGACACTGCAAGTTTCTGTTTCTGATCTGTAATTAAGACCTCCATTTAAGCTGGTAACACTTCTTCAAAAAAAAAAAAGACAAAGGAAGACATTTCAAGCAGATCTGCTTGGACTTCCTTTCTGTGAATTATTACAAGTGTTAATAGGTGTCTTCATTAAAGTATAACTTAAGAAATATTACAAATTGGGTTCCTCCATCCTCATAGATCTGATGACTCAAAATCAGCAGCGCCTCCCACTGAACTAAAGCAAATTTATCAGAAAGCAAAATTAGCCAATTTGGTCTATCCAGTGGTGGAAATGAGACAAAAATAGGAAACAACGTGGGTTTGCTTTTCTGGGAACAAACATAGTATGTGACCAGATTCCAAACAGGTCAGGAGCCTTAGCTGTTTAGAGATCATCAGAGAGCAGGGCCTGCTGAACCATCGGTTGCTATTACGATCCACGGGCCCTGACAGGTTCCACCTGGGGCGGGAGGTGGGGTTGTATCTAGGGAACCAGTTCTCGTGCAGTGAGGAAGGGCAAGGGCCAGCTCCTCCTGCACCCAGATCTGGTTCCCATCAGCACCCACACCCTAAATTAACATTCCCTTTAAGAGAAGCGGGGACTCCCCTGGTGGTCCAGTGGTTAAAAATCTACCTGCCAATGCAGGGGACACAGGTTCAATCCCTGGTCCAGGAAGATTCCACATGTTGTGGGGCAACTGGGCCGGTGGGTGACAACTACTGAGCCCATGCTCCACCACAAGAGAAGCCACCTCAATGAGAAGCTTGCCCACCGCAACTGGAGAGTGGCCCTGCTCACCACGACCAGAGAAAGCCCCAGCCCAGCAATGGAGAACTAGCACAGCCAAAAAGAAATACATAGTAATTAGAAAAAGAACACTGGGCTTGCTTCGCAAATGCAGCCTTCAAGTGCCCCGTCAGGTCTTGGCCACCCACCCAACCATGAAAGGCCCCAAGCTCCTTCTATACAGAACTTCCAGAGCAGACCCCAGGGGAGACACAATGTCATACACTCTGTCCACCTGCCACTGGAGAGAGAGTGACGCCAGGGCTCAGGGTAGGGACAGCATGGAGAGGGTCCCATTTCAAATGACAGGATCTACTAAGCCCCCCACTGCAGTTTATCTAACCTGCCCTCTTTTCTTCTGGCCTCTCCATATCCTCTCCTCATATCGCTTGTTTCTCAGATTCCCTGGGCCTCTCCCTCAATGAGTTAAGCCTCAGGGCTGGAGCGGAAGCACTGTCAGCCAGGGGAAACCTGCATGCTAGCTGACTTTGCCTCCTAAACAGCTCTCCCTGCACGTCCTCTGCCCTGACAACACCTCATCTCAGAGGCTTCCAACACCCAGGGCTGATTAGAATTTAAGATGATTTTCCCAGGGAGTTAGAGCACTTTCTTTCTTTCAAGGGGCCTAAGGGTGAAAGGGGGATAAAGCTTAAGTTTCGAGGAACAAATACTTTAGATGTAGAGGAAAACTGTTTAATTGCTTAAGTTCTTACTGGTCTCAAATAATACAGTAGGCGGGTGAGGAACAGGAGAGCTGGGGTGCAGTGTTTTACAAACCTGTTTTGCCTGATGAACCAGTGAGGCAGGGCTCTATACAACTCACTTCTTTTTTTTTTTAATTATTATTATTATTTTTTTTACTTTACAATATTGTATTGGTTTTGCCATACATCCACCACGGGCGTACATGTGTTCCCCATCCTGAACCTCCCTCCCACCTCCCTCCCCACACCATCCCTCTGGGTCATCCCAGTGCACCAGCCCCCAAGTTTCCTATATCCAACAACTCACTTCTGATCTGACCTGGCCTGGGAGTTTCTACTAGCCACCCCTGCACCTTCTCGTTCTGCAGCCCTGTGCTCTGGAGGAACCCAGCCTCTCCATGCATCCAGTTGAGTTAACAAGAAGACCCCTCCCCACACACCCTCAAATATCCCTGCCTTCAGGCAGTGCACATTCTAGTGTGAAGAGACAGACAATACACACAATAAGTAACACACTACGCTAGGGATGATAAGTGCCATGGAAAAAATAAAGCAAGGTAGGGTAGACGGGAGAGCTGTTAAGGGTGGTCTACACTGTAAGTAGGGTGGTCAGGGGAGGGGGCAGCGAGAAGGTAACAATCAACTAAAGGCTTGGAGGAGAAGGAATCATCTCTGGTGTTGGAACAACTAGACATCACAGGCACAATAATAACAAAATGACCTTCATCCTGAACCTCATGCTTTCAACAAATGCTAACTCAAAACGGATCACAGACCTGAATATAAAACACAAAACTATAAAAGTTTTAGAAGATAACATTCAGAGAAAACCTGTGTGACCTGCGGCTGGGCAAAGAGTTATTGGACATGAAACCAAAAATATGATTCTTATCCTGGAACAACTGAAAAAATAATTGGTTGGATAAATTGGAAAAATGGATAAATTCTCCAGACAATGGAGTATTATTCAGCTCTCAAAAGAAATGAGCTGTCAAACTATGAAAAGGACATGGAGAAACCCTAAATGTGCATTACCAAATGAAAGAAGGCAATTTGAAAAGGCTACAAACTGCACGATTACAACTGTAGGACATTCTGGAAAAGGCAAAATTATGGAGACAGTAAAATGATCAGTGGTTGCCAGGCAATGGATGTGGGAAGGGATGAATAGGCAGAGCACAGATGATTTTTAGGGCAGTGAAAGTACCCTATATGGTACTATAATGATGAACATATCATTAGACATTTGTCCAAATCCACAGAATGTACAACCTTGAGAGTGAACTCTAAAGTAAACTGAGTGATTATGATGTGTTAGGGTAGATTCATCAATTGCAACAAATGTGCTACTCTGGGGGGGAATGTTGATAATGAGGGAGGCTATACATGTGTGGGAGCAGCAGGTATACGGGAAAGGTATATAATATATGTACTTGCCTCTCAATTTTGCTCTGAACTTAAAATTTCTCTAAAAAGTAAAAATCTTCCATAAAAAATTAATGGATAAATTGGATTTCATCAAAATAAAAAATGTTGAGTCCCTTGGACTGCAAGGAGATCAAATCAGTCAATCCTAAAGGAAATCAATTCTGACTATTTATTGGAAGGACTGATGCTGAAGCTGAAGCTCCAATACTTTGGCCACCTGATGTGAAGACCCGACTAATTGGAAAAGACCCTGATGCTGGGAAAGATTGAAGGCAGAAGGAGAAGGGGACAACAGAGGATGAGATGGTTAGATGAAATCACCGACTGAATGGATATGAGTTTCAGCAAGCTCTCAGGAGATGGTGAAGGACAGAGAAGCCTGGAATGCTGCAGTCCATGGAGTCGCAAATTGTCAGACACGACTGAGCAACTTAACAACCATGCTTTGTAAAAGACACGGTTAACAGAAAGAAGACACAAGTTACAAACTGGAAAATACTTTCAAATCACATGTTCAACAAAACAACTTGCATCCAAAATATGCAAAGAAATCTCAAAACTCAATAGTAAGGAAACAGCCTAATTAAAGTGTGGGCAAAACTGTTGAACAGACACTTCACCAAAGAGTATAAACAGATGGCAAATAAGCACATGAAAGATATGCAACATCATTATTTGCTGGAGAATGCAAATTAAAACCACCATGAGATATCATATACCAATTAGAATGACTAACATAAAGATACTTACAATACCAAGAGCTGACAAGGATTCAGGGCAAGTGCTGGTGGTAATGCAAGATGGTACAACCATTCTGAAAAATCAGTTAAACGTACAATTTCCATATGACCAAGCAATCCCTCTCCTGCGTATTAACCCTACAGAAATGATGTATATACAAAAATCCATGCCTGAATGTTTATAGCAACTACTTATAATCACTCAAAATTGGAAACAATTCAAATGTTTGCCAGCAGGTGAACAAACTACTGTGCATCCATACAATGGAATGTTACTAGCAATAAAAAGGAACAGACTACTGACACAAATCAGCTTTGATGATACTCACAGCATTATGGTGAAGCCAGTCTCAAAAGTGGGCACAGTGTACCATTCAATGTTAAAAGGCAATATAATGGTGATGAACAGATCATGGATCAACAGAGGTGGGGGATGGGAGGAGGGAATGGAGAGAAAGGGAAAGCATAAGACAGCTCTTCTGTTTCCTAATTTTTATGATGGTTGCACAAATCTACACATGTGTTAAAGTTCGTAAAACTGTCCATCAAAATAAGTTTAATTTTCTGTATGATAATTTTTTAAATAAAATTTAAAGTTACTTCAAAATGCAAAAAGAATTTTAAAAAATTAATTTTTCAGTGATAAACTGGACAAACTTATATCCACTGATGACTAGATGGGTGGCTTCTACAATCTTCAGAGACTCAAATACTTTCTGTACCCCTGACTCAGATCATGTTATCTAAGCCTTCCTAATATTTCCTGGATCTCTGTAAACATATCACATTCTTGCCACAATTCTCCTATACCTCAAGAGAACCAGCCCCATACATAGAAAATTATGCTCTCGTTTATTTAATAATGAATTGTTAATAATCTCAAACCCATTTTTAACCCTTGCAATGTGCCAAGATCTCAGCTGAACTCTACCTGGACAGATCCTTGTGGTGTCTTCACAGAAACCTCCTCCCCTGCATTGCAAGGCAAATTCTTAACCACTGGACCATGAGGGAAGTCCTCTGACTCCAGCTCTTGACAACTACCCATCAGTGGCCGTTTTCTCAATGGCTTTGTGGCCTGGCTAACTGCATAGAAAATGGACTCAAGCCCTTATTTTCTAGAGGAGTCCTTGGGCAGGGTTAAGACAATATGCACTGAGCTTTGGGAAGTACATTATGTACTAGAGATAGTCCATACAGACTCCAGAAAAATTCATTTCGGGATCTCGTCCCAGAATTGGGGGATTTTCCCAGCAGATTCCAGTGGGGTCTCTTTTGTCACATGTAGCCATTACCTAAACAGGTACCAGTGGAAGAGAACGAGCTAGTTACAGTCTTTGCTTTCCAGATTCTATTTCCTTTTCCTTTCTTCCTCCCTGACCAGTTAGTACCAACATGCATCACGCTGATACACTCTTCTCCTTTTCAGTTGTTTAAATTCACAAGAAATCAGAAAATTACCCCACGTTTTCAATGCCCAGGCACTGACGTCAAGGCTTTGACACATCCGCGTCATCAGTTTGTTCACCATATGCTGGGAGAAACTGCATCTCTAGACAGGCCGAGTTACCAGGTAACCCTCTCTCCTCGTGACTTCCAGCTCTCCGAACTGGTCCCCCATCACCTCCAGGCCTTCAGAGTGACCCTGGCCCAGTGAAGCATGGGCCACTCCATTCTAAGCCAAAACAGAACTGCCAGGAAGGTGCTGACTGCTCTGTATCTGGAACCTTCTGTGAGCCTGCAGTGGGTTCAAAGACTTGGGTCGGAGCTGGGTTCTGTCCTAACACTGGCTGCTGTTCCCCTGGTGACACACGAGGCAACTGGGCTGCTTTCAGCGAACCTAGTGACACAGGGTTGGGAACAGAAATTGCCTGGCGAACCAAGAATAGGACTGGGTGAGAAAAAAGCCCCAGAGAGTGCCTTGACTTGTCAGAGGAGGTTTCCTAAGTTGGGGCATCCTGATGACTCAGCAGCTCCTCCATAAGGAAGGCCCCTCACACCAGTGATTCCCCACCTATCAGCCAGAACAAAATTACTAGTAAAAGGATAGACTTCAGTGTCCCCCCCAAAAAGAGTCTATTGTTTGTAGGGCTATTGAGAGATGGACAAAGATAAGAAGGGTGGTGGATGCCAGCAGTGGGAGTTTACAAGAAACTCTGTCATTTCTTCTTTCCTGTCTCTTAGGATGGGAGGTTAAGACAAAGCCCCTCTTTGCCATTCTGAAGAAGCTTTGTTGCTTACTTTGTCAAACTCTCCCTCCCAAGCCTCTCCAAGGTCCCCCTGCCCTTTCCTCAGTAGCTGATTTGCACGGGAGTTGGCCCCTCCACTGCTCCCCTCTTCCAGGCTCACTCTCATTCTCTGGCTCTAATTAGTAACTGCTTTTTTATTTTTGTATGCATGTTCAAAGACAGAGAGCAGGGGGCGGGGGATGGGGAGACTGAAAGGGAGAAAGCAAAGGTCTGTGTGAAAGGAGAGAGCAGCTGGCTTCTCCCTCGCCCCCTCCGTGTACCCGGGCCCCTGTGTTGGCAAACAGCACACAATGTCTGTCTACAGAGCCCTTTGTGGCCCAGAAGGAAGGGTCTGCACACAGCCAGGAGCAGGAAAGGAGACTGGGGTGGAGGTGGGGGTTGGAGGCGGGTGGGCGGGCAAGGAGAAGGCTAGAAGAGGCCTGGCCGTCTGGGGGAACCAGGGCAGAGAGAGGACTCAGGGAACCAGGATGTCCTGCCACCTCTGCCTCCTTCTTCTGGGTCAGGAAGACAAGGGGTAATAGATGTCCAATTGGCTTGTGTGCTGATGCTCTCAGCTCTCTGGAGAACACATCCATTGCCCCCAAGGCTGCAGAAAGGGCTCAGAAGGAAGGGGGCCTGCTGCTTGAGTTGGGACTATGAGCTCACATTTAGACTCCGCAGAGGTGCAAGGAGGGGGCGCTGAGTGCATCCTGATGGGGTTCAAAGCAGAGAGGCATGGAAGGCCAGTCCCCAAAGGTGAAACACTCTCCCAAATAGTTGAGTTTTCATTGAGGAAATTCTGAGGTAAGGAGGCTGGGTAGGTGGGTAGAGATACCTGCAAAAGGGGAGGGGCACTATTAGCCTGAAACGTTAATTCTGTCACCCTGACTGGGTATGTTTAAACCACAAACAGCTATGCTTACTAGTTCTTAATTAGTACCTGGACTGAAAGATTTAAAAGATGATAAGAAAAAATAAAGTCTGAAAAAATTCTCATAAGCCAAGAATCATCACGAGTGAGGGTGAGGAAGCTGAAAGAAGCAGAGTATGTTCCAGAAAAATTAAGAAATGACCATGAAGAAGCAGGGCATCCTACAAAGATATTGTTTTAAAAAAGCAATTGTTCTTTTAAATAACTGATCTTATTATCAATATGTGTGATTATATATTAATAATTTTATGACAAAATTATTCATAATATTTACAATTGATTTCACTGATAAACATTGACTTCCTTTATTTCCCTCTATGAAAAAAAGAACTTTTTTCTTGCAATTTGCATTTAAACAGCTTTCTAGAGGGAAAAAAATGAAAACAATGAATGGAACTAGCCATTCACTCATTAAAATTCTACCAATGGAATGTGTCTTCTCATTTCTCTTTTTTTCAAATCAAGTCCAGAGAGAAGACAGACAAGAGACTAGAATAAATGGAGGAAAAGAAAACAGCGGACAGATGAGTTTGGCCAAAAATGCAGAGGGGAAGACAAACAGAACCAGCAAGGAAAGGGAAGCCCAAGTCGCAAGGGCCTCCACATTCGGATCAACACAGGCAGGTGTGCGACAGACCCAGAAACCGAACAGAAAGCCTCCAATTGCCCAACTCCCAGAGCAGGCACACTTTTGCCAAGCTGATGGTTTGGCAGAGTTCTTGCATATTCCATACAGTTTCATGGAGAATCTCTATCCATCATTGCAAAGAGCAGATTGTTGTTTTCCACTTGAAACACACACGTTGCATTGACCTTATGTCCTCTGTCAAACTGACACATTACCATCAACTTTTGGTGAAGGGGTTTCAAGATGTGTGGGCTTGCTATCATTCTGCTGCTTTTCTCCTGTGTGTGCTGTGTGTGCACACGTGTCACTCTATTGCACAACAGACAGACAAAGCCTCTGCCATCACTGGTTACTCCTCCATCTGGTTCTGCCACTGTCACCTCTCCAAGCACGTGGCTTGTCATTGGACTTGCGCTCTCTGCCTGCCTGGTTTTCCTGGAGTTTACGCTACCCATGCTCCTGAGATGTTTTCTTACACATCTTTTTTTTTTTTTTATACTGGATTAGTTGACTTATAAGGCTGTGTTAGTTTCAGGTATCCAGCAAAGTGATTCAGTTATACATATACATGTATCTATTCTTTTTCAAATCCTTTTCCCATTTACGCTGTTACAGAATATTGACCAGAGTTCCCTGTGCTGTACAGTAGCTCTTTGTTGGTTATCTATTTTAAATATAGTAGTGTATATATGTCTATCCCAAACTCCCAATTTATCTCTCCCCCTGTCACTCTGCTGGCATCTTTCCTCTTTGGTAACCATTAACTTGTTTTCTGAGTCTGTGAGTCTGTTCCTGTTTTGTAAATAAATTCATTTGTATCATTTTTTTAGATTCCACATATAAGGGTCATCATATGATATTCATCTTTCTCTCTTTGACTTACTTGCAACGTCTTTCTTTTTCTCAGCTTACATTCTGCTTCCACCAATTTTGCTTTCAACGTGTTTTGTTTGGTTTTCATTTAGCAGATGGCACAGAGTAGGCATTCAGGACAAAGAGGCACATCAGGGGTGGCCCTGCCCATGGAGAGCTGGGGGAGTAGAAGAGTGAGAGCTGGGCTGACTATGGAAGTGGAGGGTGTGTCTTGATTCATATGTACCATGAGTATGGTCACTCCATGAACCTCCCGGTTCATCCCTAGCCAATGGGAAATACTGATCAAACTCTGATGGCTTTTCTTTGCGTACCTTAGTGAAGGCTTCTATCTCAGTCCACATGGGACATTGAAACCCCAGCTCCCATCACACATCACACATTTGCACCTAATAGACTCTTGCTCTTCTTCCTTCTGGGGAGAAATACAGAACAGCGGTTATTAGCCAGGCCTTAGAATCTTATGCTGTATGACCTCGGCAAAGCTATTTGGCTTCTTTGCACCTCAGTATCTTCAACTGAAAAGTGAGCATGATGATTGTGTATACTTAACAGGGCTATCTGAGGATGTAAGAGATAATGCAGAAAAAGAATTTGGCAGAGAAACTGGGACATAGTGAGTGCTCTATAAATGATAGCCATGCCGCATTAGTGCCTCCATGCAAGCTGGAAGCTATCCAGAGAAGTTTGCTCCATACCTGAATCAGACCCATCACTGTGATCTGACAGTGAAACACGGGACTGCCCAGCAGAGCCTATAAGCTGCTCTCTTAGCCCAGATAGACAAGCCAAGTCAGCAGTCTTTTAAACGTCAATCATTTGCATATTATCTCTATTGCTTTTTGCCCTATTTTCATGCCAGGCTTTTAATTTATTATTTAACTTATTTTTTTAGGCTGACTCATCTTTCAACCTGAATATATTTAAATAGAAAAGTATTGAGGAAGGAAGGGAGGGAGGGAGGGAGGGAGAGAAGAAGAAAAAGAGGGGGCAAGGAGAAGATGGGGAGGCAGGAAACAAGGAAGAGGAGGGCTGAAGCCAGGAAGGGAGGTGGGAAGCCCATGGCCTCAGAGAGAAAGAACTGCTACAGAGTTGAAGACAAAAACCAAGAAGAGAAGAAGGCAGTGAGCAAAAGCCTGGGGCTAAGACAAAGCCCACTGGCACAAGCAGACCTGAGGCATCAGCAGGCTGAGCTAGACATGTGGTCAGGGAGTGGACTGAGACAGATCCAGGGCTGCTGGGGAAGGGGTGGCAGGTCTGATGAGAGTGGGATGCTGCAGAAGAAATGAAGAGGAGTTGGAGGAGGTAGCGGCTGAGGGCTGCTGACTTTTCAGGGGTGGTAGAATGGGAGGCACCACAGTGGGCTGAGCCCCAAGGCCCCAGAGGTGAGCTGGGAGAGTAAAAGGAAGGGATGTGGAGTGGAGAGACTGGGCCAAGGAGGGAGAGCTGAGAGGTGCATGCCAGAGGGGAAGCAAGGAACTCAGAAGAGGCAACGGGTAGGAGAAAAAGGATGAGAAAATCAAGGCATGCTTCCCACCAAACTGGCTGGAGTGGCCTTCCTGAGACAGCATGGCCCTTCCACACCACCACCGGCTCTTGTCCTGTCCCACCCCAACGCCCCATTCCCCACCACAGTCAGGGAAACACCGAAACAGGTGTACAGCATGCGCCAAAATGTCCTGAGGCTACAGATGGGCAAAGAATGTGTGAAGGGTGGGATGCAGGGCAGAAGGGAAGGGACTAGAGAGCGAAGGGTAGACCACATCATTGAGTGAGCATACTCCAAACTGATGCAAATCTACCTGATGTAATGATGCATTACATAAGAATATTCATGTTTCAGCTCCCCAACAAGGCAATTTATGGAACTTTGCCAAGTTCAACACCCTTCAGAGCAAGAGAAATGCAAATGGAAACCACAGTTGGATGCCAGTTTTCATCTATCAGATTGGCAAAGACAAAAACAATTGATATTATATTATCTTGGCAAAGGTATAAGGAACAGAAACTCTAAAACTTGTTGGTTAGAGCAAAAATCAGTAGAAAATGTCTTTTTTTGGAGGACTGTTTGGGAATATCTATCAAAATTAAAAATGTATATACTCTGATTCAGCAATTTTACTTCAAAGAATCTGTTGCATTCTTAGCTCTTAGAAAAGTGCTTGGCACACAGAAAGCCCTCAATAAATATTCATTGAATAAATTAATTAATGAATTAGTCTCACAGATAATGCTCACACCTAAGTGCAAAGATGAATGCACAAGGATGTTTGCCGAAACATTGTTTAGAAATATCAAAACACAGGAAGCAACCTACCTGTATATAAATGAAGGGCCAATTATATAAAGTACATCGATCCAGTGGGATACTACACAATCACTGGAAAGTAAGAGGCAGATCTCTACATAATACAACTCCTAACTTTCATTGTTAAGTAAGAAAGGGAGTCGGGGGTATGGGGGTGGTGGATGGAACTCAGTGAAAAACCCTGTGCAGTAAGCCCTGTGCAAAGGAAGAAAGGATGTGTCTGTATTTTGGATGTGCAAATGCATGGACCCTGTTAACAAGAGAATATCAGAAACTAAAACAGTGAGGGATCTGATGAAGACAAGAGTCAGGGAAACTTAATGTCCTACCTTTTCAAAATATTTAAAAAATAACAACAAAAAGTAACCTGGGATAAGGGAGATTTGCATAAAAGTTCCACCCCAGGGTCTAGAGCAATGGGCCTCTGATTCATTTCAGTCCTAGGAAGTGCTCTGAGATGAACCAGGCTGCCTCTGGAAGTCTGAGTGTCAGATCACTGGAGGTGTCCAAGAGCAGGTGGGGGACCACAGTGGGAAAGCACTGTGTCATCTGGTGGGCTGGACTCTGTCCTCAGAGGCCTTACCTAGCTGAGAGGGGCCACCCTCCACAGGCCACTCATGACCCTGCCCTTTGGACATGGCAAGCACTTTCTAAGAGCTAAGTTTCTAGTAGATCCTCAGAGGTAAAATTGCTCCATCTGAATGTTTAAGTGTAAAGGGCCTGGCATCAGTAGGTGTTCAGTAACAACCTAGAGAAAGAAGTGAGCTTAGAGATACTGCATCTGCAGGAACTCACAAGTGGAATCCAACCAGACTGAGGAACTGGAGGCCACAAGTGCCAAGGCCTGCAAGAAGTGAACTGAGCAGGCCCCAAGGGTCGTATCCACCTCATTAACTGGCCCTTAAAACAAGAGTGGAGGACTCAGCTGCAGCCGCCTGACCACATAACTGGTACTCCAGCTCTTAGCTCAGCCCACAAAGACAGTACAGATGGCATCTGTAGGCAGAGACCCCTCCCCTAGGGAAAGGCCAGGGTGTCCCTCTCTCAACATCCCTGCCACAGTTCCATTGGCAAAATAAGGCTTGCTCCTGGCAGTGTGCAAATGGGATGTATTCCTTCCCCTTTTGCAGCTGCCCTGAGCTGACTGTCTCAGCCTCTTCCTCCACTGACTTGAAAGAGAACTGAGGCCCAGGAGCATTCGGGTACTGTCAACACAGCTTGTCAACGGGCCAAAGCATGGAAACCAAACGCACACCATCAGAGCTCCTGGGGCCCAGAATCGAGGGACCGCACTCCAAGCAAGTTCAGATTCACTGGGAGTTTTCTCTATACTTCCAACTCAAAAGTGGCAAGGAAGTTTGTGCTGAGATATGTGTGTTCAGGTTCTGCACACAAGACCATCCAGCTCCAGAGAGAGGCAGGACCAGGGAGAAAAGGGGGTAAGTCTGACAACAGCACTGCCTCGGAGGCCCATGTTATTCCTTGAGGCCAATTACTGAGCCATAACCAGGACTCCATCCTGCAGCCCTGCCACCCTCCCTGTCCTTTTCTAGAAGCACAAAGCCTTTAGACCCTCATCCTTCCCAGGGAGCTTTGTGTCACTTACCCCCGCTACGGATGCCATGACCCTTTGGATGGTCCAGAGGCAGGTCAACATGTCAGAGCATCTGACATGGTATTGAGAGATGATACTGCTTCCAGAGAGATTAAAAAGAAGATGGGGGTAGTCAGCATGGAGCTCTGTGATGTACAGTGCAGAAACATAAAACCACAGAGCACGGTTGCACGGAGCACCCGGACCCAAGAAACACAAGGGGTGACACAGGTACAGAGAAGGTGTTCATTGGAGAAGAGCTGAGAGGGGGTTGCTATTCCTGAAAACATATTGCATATCCAAGGATGGTTAATTTCAAGATAAACCAGTCTCAGAAGCAGAGGCAGACAGTGGCCTCCCAGACTTGAGTTCCGATCCCAGTCTGACATCACCCAGCAGGGCTCCCTAGACTGGTGCCCCCCGATGCTCTCTGTCTGCCTGCTCTCCATGGATAAAGAAGGTGGCCAGAATAGTTGGCCTCTTGGTATTCTGCCCACTTCCACCCCAGCTTGGGCTGTTTCAGACTCCATAGTTCTTCCTGGGCCCAAACTGGACTGCTCACAATGTGATGTACCCAACCACCTCAATAATGATCTTGTGGTGCCTTTGTCATCATCTTTAATAATGTTTACTAAGTCATGGACTTCTAGCCAGGACAGCTATCATGCCCAGAACATTCTCAGCAACTTCAGCACTGACCTGGGAGAATCATGATTGCTTAGTCAACACCAGTGGAATCTGGGTACTTCTAACCTGTCCTTTAAAGGCAGAAGGGGCAGCGCAGAGCACAAGGGGATTTGGAACTCAGAGCTGCCCCTCTCCTGTTCCCTGGTTGTCCCCTGTAGCCCCCAGAGTCTGGGCTGTGCACCCCCACACAGTATGCTGGAGTCGGTGAGGCAGACAGCATCCTTCCAGCTGCTTGCTGTTGCTCATGCTGGGGTCACAGCCCATTACATGCAGCCTATTACATCAGAGTCCTCTCTGGAGGGCACTGGGCAGGGCCACCGTGGAGGCCCAAGAGGTTTCTAAATGAAGTAGCCTATTGGGAAATCCTATTATGAAGCTCATCTTACAGGACTGCAGTGTTAATAACTCTGGCCTTCCCCAGCGCTGAGCTGAGCGGGTCTCCCTGGGGCCTAGGAGGAGGCATCTAGACTGTGGCCTTCCTCTCAGTCACCAGCCAACAGCTGATGGGCCAGAGAGCAGAGCAGAAAGTCTTCCCAGTGCCCCTGAATGTGGTCACCTGAACACACACACACACACACACACACACACACACACACACACACACACCCAGCCAGGATGAGGAGGCAGGAGGACACCTAGAGCTGGGACCAGCAACCCTAAGGGCAGTGGAAATAGGCCCCAGAAACTTCTCTTTTCCACAAAGAGCTAAACTAGATACATTTTTCTCCCCTTTCAAATCCTGCAGATTTTTTTGTCTTAGCTCCCCAGGTTTATAAACTGGCTCTCTCCCAGGCTGCTCAAGTTGACAAAAGCACTGAAATTACTGAAAGGTTCAAAATGTCTCTTGGATTTCCAGGCATGAAAGAATTTACATGTAGGTGGAAAATCACCAAGGAAAACAGTCCCTCCCAAGGAAGACAGGGGAGGAAGGGAGGAAAATGAGACCTGGAGGAGGGGCAGGAAGTGTGGGTGAGGGTGGGGGACGCCGCACGGACAGTGCCCGTGAGGTCTCAGGATTCAAGGCAGGGCTCTGATGGATACCAGGGAACAGGAGAGACACGAAACAGGGGGCAGAAGAACCAAGAACAGAGCTGTTCTTCTTTAGGAACTGCCAAGGCCCTGCCAAAACCCAGAGTTGGAATGATCTTAGCTGACCTCCGAGACCAGTGCAACATTTTAGGGACCACAACACAGAGGGAGCTTGCCAAGCACTAGTTCTTGGCCTCCCTGGTCCAGGGACAGTCAGGCTATAGGGATTCACATGGAGAATCGACTCAGCCATCAACCTGAGCAGGGAAGGCTTGAGGGTGGATAAAGACAAAGCCATGATTTCTCATTAATCGGCTATACTATCAGCATAAAACTTGAAGCTGGGGCAGATAGACCATTTTGCTAGTAATCAACAGTTTCACAGAGATAAATGCATGATGGGTCAGTCACTGGTGGGGTCGACAGGCTTCTGGGATTCTGCCTGATTGGTCTAACCTATGTGTACAGAAAGGATGAGGCTGGAACAGGCCTTGGGCCATGAAGCCTCTAGAAAGTGTGTGAGCTGCTTGCTGCACATTCTGATGTGCAAGCTCCCCAGTGGCTTCCTCTGCTTGCCACCCCCTCCCTCCTCACAATAGGAATGGCTCTAGGCCAAGGCCATTCTTTGCTGGCCACCTAATTGGTCTCCAGGTGCTTCTGCAAAACCAAGCAACTGGTCATCATGACTCTGACAGGCAAGGGTTTAACAGAGGCATAGTGAAAGTCAGAATAAGATTCTTGCCCATGATGAAAGTCTGTCCTGCCAGAAAAACAATACAAAGGATATGCTTTCTGCCACCCCATAGAGTCAACACATGCAAAAGCTCAGATTCAAATATCCAGAAAAGAAAATTGATCAGCTTGACACAACTGTGTGACTCACGGAACCATCCAGGCTTCTCCCAGCCGGGCCCTGGGGCATCAATTCTCAGGGCTGTGCTGAGAGAGAGCAGCTTGCCTCCCTTCTCAGGTCTTACCAGGACCGCTGATGGAGACTCGCTCCTTCTCACTCACAAGTCTCTACTGCATCCCCCGATCTCCACGCTCTCAGTAGTAGGCTATACTAGGCAGGCAATTGTGGAGGATCACGGTGCCCACCTGACAGGCCAGCATGAGAATCCAGAATGAATTGAGCATGTTGCCTTGAAGATACACCCCAGGAACCAGTTACAAATACCTCCCCAAGCACTATCCATCCCTATCCAAAAAGTACAGAATCTACCCAAGGCCCTTCACCTTCCTGGGCATCCCACTGCTGTGAGCCCTAGAGAGGTAGAGGTTGGTCTCAGTCATCAAGCCCAGGTTACTAGCAGAGCCAAGGGCAAAGAATTCAGAGGATTCAGCTTAAAATTTTTGAGACAGAAAAAAAGGTGCCTTTCTAGAGCGCTGAGCCCAGCCAGGCTGCTGGGCTGCAGGACCTAAGGTACTGCCTGGCTCGCTACTCTCTGCTCTTAGAACTCCACCAAAATGTGGCTTCCTGTGTCTCTGAAATGGCAAAATCATGGTGCCCAGGGCTCCCCATCTCCTCCAGCTTCCAATGAGTTTGCAACAAGCAGAGTGTGAAGTCAAGTCAGGTTCCTAACAGCTCTAGATTAGAAACATCCACCAAACGTCAGGAGGAGGCTGAGGCTAAGTAGACAGGATGGAAAGCAGCCACTTGGTTTTACACATTTGCCCCCATAGGCCCTCCCAGGACAACCACAGGAGGTGACTGAGAAGCAGCAGGCACTGCAGAACCCTCCCAAAAGAGAAAAGTTCCGATTAGCCCAGAGAAATGAGAGCCTGTTCCCAGAGTCCCAATTAAATCAGAACCAATCAATACTTTCTCTGGTTCCTGCTGTTCTGCTCAGGAAATAATGAGAAAAACAAGGGCCCCAGCCAGCAAGCGTGGGATGGCAGCCCTTTGAAGTCTGGAGAAATCACCCCTGCTATCAAGAGTGTGCCTGGCAGCTGTGGCACCTGCAACTAAACTCAGCCTGGCCTGGGTCCCCAAGTAGACCCGACACATGCTCAAGAGGGCACTGCCCTCCCACCCCCAACCAATGGGACAGGGGAGCATGGGGGGACCAGGCCGGCTGGTATTAAACCAGTCCGTGTTGATTCACCACTTGATCTGTCACTCTCTCTCCTCTGTTTCTGCATCATCCATCATGGCACCATCACCAAGAAATCCAATAAAGACACAAAGGCGCAGCTCCCTGCTCTCAGCAGGCCTCAGAAAGGCTGTGAGCGCCCCCGCCCAGGCAATGAGCTGAGTCCAAAGGACTGCAGAGTTGGTGGGCAATAGCAGTACTCTGCCTGGCACCTCCCCTGCAGGTGGTTGGTGACTAAAAGTGGAGAAGGAGACACACAAAGGATGCTCCATTGCTCAGGCAGGGTGGGGAGGGCGACAGGGGACAGCTGGCACGAAGCTCATGATGGAGAAAATGGAGCGACTATGGCTCCCTCCAGGCTTCCCTGGTGGCTCAGTGCTAAAGAATCTGCCTTCCAGTGTAGAAGACATGAGTTCAATCTCTGGGTCTGGAAGATCCTCTGGAGAAGGAAATGGCAAACCACTCTAGTATTCTTGCCTGGGAGATCCCATGGACAGAGGAGCCTGGTGAGCCACAGACCACAGAGTTGCTAAGAGTCAGACAACTTAATGACAGAGCACACACACTTGCACAGCTCCCCCCATCTCCACGTGGTCTCCAAAGGACTGGGGGCAACCCGAGTAAGGAGTCAGGGTCAAGGTGGTCATTTCTGAGGTCTGTGTGGGAAACCTTGCTTTTGAAAGACTCTGAAACTTTGAAGGCCACAAGAAAAAGATAAAAATAAAGGAAAATAGTCTTCTCTTCTTCAACTTGGGTTCCCCTCTGTTTGGCTTCCATGTGCTCAGGCAACAGATGAGCCATGGACCCTCTTGATCTTTCTATTAACTCCCAGAGAAAGCCGAGTCTCCAGCCAGTTCAGCATATTTATTGCCATAGACTGGACATGTTCTCTCCTGGACTGAGGAGGGCCAATATGAGGACAGGGTACCCTGACACCGCCAACTGCAAAGTCACCATCACTCTGTAACGTCCTGAAGCAAAAGTAACAGAAAACTTGGTACTATACCACCCCCATTCCAACACATTCATCTCCTTCCAGGACCTACTAATGCTAGGCCCCATCCCTGCCCCATGGCCTGGCACTAAGTCCCTGGAGGAAGACAGCCAAGCCAGGAGGCTTTGAGTTAATGAGCTGCATGGGTTCAGTACCAAGCTAAGTGATGTGGGAGCTGGACTGAAATGAACAAAAATATTTTCCAAGTTCAGTTGCTTCTCAATTACCCTTGAGTGACTTATCCATGACAACCCAAATAATCCATGCCTCAGAGCACAGGGCTAGACAGGATGCAGGGGTGTGTGTGTCTGTGTCTGTGTCTAAAAGAGGGAGAAACAGAGAATATGAGTGTCAATGTTCCCAAAACTAAATATACATGAGTGGTTATGATCCCCCGTTTGGAATTTTCCCCATCTCTTTCCTCTACTCGGATACAGAAATTCTGGTTGAACACAACTGGAAAACCATCAGGCTTAGCACTGGAGATGGAGGTTCTCCAGAGCTTTAGAAGAAGCCATTAGGCTCTTCTGTCCCTATCTGATCCAGATATGGATGTGGGGACTCCTGACTCCTGATTTCTTTGCTGCAGGAAGGAGAGGCCTCAAGAGCCTCAGGGCTTACCCTTGCAGGCCACGCTGTTCTCGGGTTCATAGCCAGGCTTACAGGTGCAGCGCCCGATGGGCACCATCCACTCCCCGTCCCCGTTGCAGTAGAGTTTAATGGGCACATCCACTTCCTCTGCATTGGGGATGCACGTGCCCCGAGCAATGACCAGAGATGTGCTCTCTGCCCCAGTCATAGTCTCTGGGAACACTGCAAAATTTTGCACAATGCTGGGACACTTTTTGAAGAAGACACGGACAGAAAGGAGAGACATACAGGCTCCATAATCCTGGAAAGCGAGGTAAAAACCATTCCGTGTAAGAGGCCCAAAGCTCCTGACTTCTGTGTTGACCTTCATCAATCTTCCCCCAAAGTCCACCTGAGAGAAGCTCTCATCTGCTGCAATAGTGTCCACTTTGAGGTAGGGGGCCTCGGACCAGAAGGCCGACTTCTTGGTGGCAATGACAGAGTCAGTCTCGTAGTAGTACAAGTTGAAGGTCTCCTTGCAGGAGCCTGGGACGTTGGGGAGGCTGCTGCAGTCCCTCACAGTGAAGCGCATCTCCGTGTAGATGCGATGGGCCCCCCGCCGATTGATGAAGGTGGTGAGCAGCCAGTTGTTCTGATTGGGCTCGAAGACATTACACACCTGGTAGGTGCGGATGGTGTTCAGATTTTCATCGTAGCCACTGACTTCTTCCCACTGTACCAGGCCGGCCAGGCACACACATGGAAAACACAAAATAGAGGGTAAGAAGACAAGGAGAGGCAGAGCAGAAGAGAAGTCTGGCACTGAGGGGGCCTTACGAGCTCACCAGTGTAACAGCTTGACTTGAGAAATGAACACACTTAACCCTAACTTGCATTTAAAGATCTCCTTATGGGCACATTTCAGGAGATTCCTATGTAGTCCATCCCAAAATATAACAGACTTCACTGTATAAAGCTTCCCATCACCTAACCCACAACTCTCATGCTGTGACAGTGACTCATTATGTCCACAAGGAACATTACATCCACCTGCAGCTTTGAGTCCCATATGATGGCAGAGACTTTCATCCTCAATGCCACAGCCTCTACTCTCAGTAGTCACTCTGGGGATCAGGGGTCTGATCACATGTCACCACCATCCACCTGGGAAATCCTCATTTCTGAACCTAATTTCTTTATTGTGGTACAACTCCTTTATATCTCCAAAAATCATATGAATATAAAGTTTTTCAGAATTTTTCAACAAACATAGATTCACAAAAACTTTTGTTTTATGACATCAATCTCTTTGAAAGAGCTAGACTGTGAAACTGGGAACAGCAGAATTGCTGAGAGATCCTAAATGAAGCAAATTAAGCTTCCTTGTGTGCATACTTTGAGCAAAGATGCGATGGAAGAGAATGTTGGAAGGCGTAACTTAGGGAGTAAAGAAAGCTTCGGAATAAGGGAAATACAACTGTGATTCCTGTTGAAAAAGAGTTCTCTTATAATCAGCAGTCCTGTGGATCAGAAGGAAAATAATGTCTCTCAATCATACCAACAGTTCCCCCAAAGAACTAGCTTACCATCACCAATTTATAGGTGCAATTCATCATTCAATTCAACTCACCCATGCTCACATCGCCATAAAGGATATGGAGAAGACAGGAGACAGAAACAAGTGCTTTGAATGGCTGAAGAAATTCACTTAGTAACTTATTTTAGTAACAGGCAATAAGGGAAGAGGGTCGGTCTGTAAAGACATGGCTCCCTTCATGAGCCACCCAGGGGGCCAAAGAAAAGTTGCTGGATCATTCGCTCTTCCCTGTTCTGAGAGAGGAAGCAGCTGCCCATACTGGGGAGTCCTCAGAACCCTGCCCTCAAGAACTGGGGGTCTTCCCAGGAGGTTCCAATGTGTTCGCTAAAAAAGTAAATAAGGGGCAGAAGAAATTCCACTTCCTAAAGTGAAAAGAGAAAATAAAGATCCTTGACTAGTTAGCAGTGATGACAAAAGAAATCAAACAGTACCATTTCTCTAAATACTGTGTTAGTTTCTTATTATTCACAGTGTACAGCTGAAATATATAAATGAGAATTCTTCATTAAAAGAACCAAAAACTAATCAAGTGTTACATGGGAAACACACTAGGATTTCTTCCTGCACAGAATTAATTCTCTGCAGGAGCAAGAGGCAAGGCAGAGGCGAGGCTGTCCTTCAAAACTGTACCAGGGCTTCTGAACACCAGGCATGGAGCAAAGGGAAGAACACCTGGAGACCTGGCCCTGCCCACTCAGGCCTGTACAGCGACCCCCAGTGACACTCCTCCCCAGACCCCTTCCAGCACTCTCAGGAGGCCCAGTTCCCTCCCCAGTCTGGAGTTTTAGTGGGCTTCTTCCAGGATCCTTGCACACAGCCAACCTCACCTGCATTTTGTTTAATTTCTTATCCAATCTCTAGATGTTAAGGTACACTTTTTAGATTTTTTTTTTTTTTTGGTGTTATATTCTATTTAAATGTGTTTTTTAAAGTTACATTCTGCTTGCCTGGTTTTTTGGAACCAGAAAGTAAATACATTAGGGAGAAGTCTTTGCTAGCAGTTTTTTTAGTTCAACTGTTCAGATCTCCCTCCCTTTTCATGGCTGTTTTGAAATTACATTTTCCCAGTTGACTCTACATGACTTTAGACGGAAGGACAGGATTTTTTTTTTTTTTTTTTTTCTGTTCTGCAATTGTTTAAACACAGCAGGTATCACAATACATCATTTCACTGGGCTGTATGAGGTTTCAGCACAAACATGGGGCTCCTTTGTCAATGCACAGGTGAAGCCTGAGGCCCACTTAAGATGGGGACCTTGAGCCACCCAAGACTAATGCAGCTCTGCTATATGAGAGCAGGACAGGAAGCCCACCATTTGGGGCTCATCTTAACACTAAGGCTGTCACCACTAGCCTGTCTCAAAATAGACAGAATGAGGATTTACACTCTTGTGGAGCTGGGATATTGAGAACATTTATCTTAGAAAATGACATTGATTGGTATTATACGACCCAATAGAGGTAATTGTTTCCATCATTAACCTCGCTGGGCCTCAGTTTTCTCATCTGTAAAATGAGGAATCATACTGGGTGACCTGGAGTCATAAAAGTCTACAGATCTAATTGATTCCATGACAGCTCCTAAGGGAGTGATCAAAGCAAATTAGAGGGAATACAGCTGTATATTCAAAGGGAAAGAGCAGAAAGAAATTGAGAGAAAGAAAAATAATTCCTCATTGTTTGGGGAAAGGCTGTGATGAAGTCTCTTTCCCTTTTTTATTCTTCTGCCTGCTAGAGCTACAGGGGTTAGAAACACAGCAATCAGAGTGGGCTGGAGGAAACACAAATACTCTCTGAGCAAGGGGCAATTAGGATTGTGGGCCTTGAAAGAGAAGATTTGAGTAAGTCAAGATGAGGGTGAAACAGCATTCCCAGCAGGGAGGCCAGACATTATTATTTGCTTGTGATACTTGGAATCAGTGTCATTGCTTTATAGTTCTACTTCATGCATCCATCAGTGAAAAAAAATATTTACTGAAGGCCAACTTTATGCCAGGCATTCCATTAGTCACTGGGGATGCAGAAATATGAAGCTTATAATCTAGCGAGAAAAACAGAAATTAGACAAATGGTTATTAAAATATCTAAATTATTACAACTGTGCTAACTGCTGTGAGGGAAAATTTCAGGATGCCAAGAGGCCTGGCAGAGATGACCCTCCAAGCTGAGAGGGATGGGTGGATAGAAGTCAGCCAGGAGAAATGCGTGTCTGCTGCCAGCAGAGAGGGGAGAAGAAGGGACAGAGCACTGAGGCCCAAGGACAGCAAGTGCAAAGGCCCTGTGGTGGAGAGAAATGTCCTGGCACCACTGAGGAAGGAAGAATCATTAAAAAAAAAAAACTAGAGGTAGCAGGAAGAAGACCGCAGACAGGGTGAGTCTGATGGAGAACTTGGAATTTCACCCTGAGAGTTGAGGCACTGATAAGTTTGAGGGAGGAAAATATAGGTGACCAGAGCTGAGTTTTTTAAAGAGTTCTCTGAGGCAAAGTAGAGCCTGGGTTGGATGAGCACATGAGCAGGACAACCGGCCTTCGTTTTCCTGCTTCAAGTGAGAGATGGCAGAGGGTTGGACCAGACCGCTGGAAACTGAAAGTGTATCTTGGGGCAGAAATTCTAGGTTCTCATCACGTTGAGGTGGGGTGATGGGGTGAGGGACAGAGAGACGGTGCTTTGACCAGACCCATGTGTCCCCTTAATACTCTTTCATGCATCAGGTCTGCCTCCCTAGCCAAGCTTTGAGGGACGATGTGTCTCTAGGTGCACAGCTTCACAAATCCTTGAAAAATGGGTTTCACCAGTGTTGGATACACAACCCCGTTGGTATTCAGACCTAAGACCTGTGCTGGTTCCAGCCTCTGGGGGGCGCTCTCACTGCCCTTCCCAAAGCCAATCTCCTACTAAAGGTTTCTCAGACTCCACTTCTAGGCATTTGACATGCTGTCTTCTGTGTCCCTTTCTGTAATTATCTCCTCCCATTAAAACAACAAAACACCTCCATTTGCTTATCAGACTGGCAAAAAATTAAACAGATAAAATATCAAGTCTCTGTAAGAATATAGTGAAAAGGCCACTCCTGAGCCTATATGTGGCAGAGTAACTGGTGGGATGTTCTAAATATCAAATCAATAGGTCTCACCATTTGGAAGGTTGGCCACAAATCAGTGGGGAAAAGGTGAACCATTTTTTAAAATTGTTGTAATAGCTGGGTATCCATCTGGAAAAAACACATAATTCTACATCCATACTTCTTACCTTACTCCAGAAAAAATGTCCAGTGAATCAAAGATTTAAACATTAAAAATGAAACCATAAAAATACTAAAAGAAACCATAGAGACAATGTATGTATAGTAATGATGACATGAAACTCAGAAGCCATAAATGGACAAGTCAGCACCATACAATTTTTTTTTTAATTAACATGATGGAAATAGCCATGGTAAAATCAAAAGGAAGAGAAAAGAAAACATGCTGGGAAAAGATTTATTGCAATTTATCACAGATAAAGTGTTAATTTCCCCTAATAGATTTTTTTTTAAAAATCTATACATCAAAAAAAAAAAAACCAGAAAAATGAGCAAAGCATACTAACACTGTTTACTAAAAGAAACAGATGCAGCTCATAAACATATGAAAAGGTGCTAAACCTCATTCAATATAACCAAAATGGTAATTAGCCACATTGGGATACTTTTGACACTTTTTTCTTTTTGGTCAGACAAAAGTTTGATAACACCCCATGTTGGAGCGGGTGTCAGAGATAAGCATCCTAATAAATCGTTGGATGAAGGGTGAAGTGGTACAATCTCTATGAAAATTTTGGTTTTATTTATCAAAATTAGAAATGTATACATCACGGGAGTTGGTGATGGACAGAGAGGCCTGGCGTGCTGCGATTCATGGGGTCACAAAGAGTCGGACACGACTGAGCGACTGATCTGATCTGATCTGATCTGATACATCATTTGACCCAGAAATTCTACTTCTAGGATCAACCCAGAGTTTGATGCCAATCTGACTGCAGTCCTCGCTTCTTGGAGCTCTCAACTGGACTTTAACATGACACCTGAGACAAGGAAGTCTTCCCCATGTTAATGTGCATAGTAAACACATAAACTACTAACCACATAATTAGTAAGCACATAAACTACTAAAAATATGAAATGGGATATAGCTATACGATGGAGTACTATTTGGAAATAAAAAATAAGGAAATACTGGTACATGCAACCTCTAAACCACGGCTGCCCAGTGAAAGAAGCCAGACACAAACAACCACATATTGTATGGTTCTCTATCTACATGAGTCCAGAAAAGGCAAATCTATAGACATAAAAGTGTTAGTGTTTCCCTGACTGAGACCGTGGATGGGAAAGGAGAGTGACTGCAGACAGACATGAAGAGTCTTTTCTGGAGCTGATGGAAATGTTCTAAAAGGGGATGGTGATTACACAACTCTGTAAATTGACAACCATTGACTTGTGCACTTAAAATGAGTAAATTTTATTATATGTAACTAATACCTCAACACAGCTTTTTCTGAAAAACACTTGATTATTGGGTACAGCCTGTACCTCAACACCCAACAATGATGGCCTGGTCTCTATCATCCACACACAGTATGCCCCTGGCAACTTCATGCCCAATTTGTCACCACAATTTGCCATTTCTTCCAGAACAATGTTCCTCCTATCTGGCCTCTCTGTTGCTTTCCACTGCCATGCACTAGTCTGGCATTACCTCACTCCTGGACTCATGCCCTGGCTTGCTGTTTGGTCAGAGTAATGATAGCAGACCAGGCAAGAGATGGCCAGGGCTCGAGCCAGGGCCACATCCTCTCCCATCACTCAGAGCCAGTGCCTATTTCTGCCCCTGATGTTGTTGCTGACGTTCTGGCACCTTTCTTCTTTACCACCCTCATCCCATCTCAACTCCTCCAAGACACAGAACCAGAGAATAACAACCTGGGAGGAAGCTATGATAGGTCGTGTTGACCAAGACCTTTTGTTGACAAATGGGCACACTGCCTCTCAGAGACACTCAACAGTAGCCAAGAGTCAGGCCACTGATGGGTGGCAGAGCTGAGCTCTCTCCGCAGACATTGCTTTGAGGGGCCTCGGGTCTTATATAGGGCTTCCCAGGTGATGCAGTGGTAAAGAAACTGCTTGCCAATTCAGGAGACTCCAGTTTGATCCCTGGGTTTGGAAGATCCCCTGGAGAAGGGAATGGCTACCCACTCCAGTATTCTTGCCTAGAGAAACCCATGTACAGAGGAGGCTGGCGGGCTACACAGTCTATGGGGTTGTGAAGAGTCGACATGACTGAGCTACTGAACACAGGTCTTATTCCCCCCATGATGTCTTTCCAGCTTCTATTCAGCTACCATGTTCCCAAATGCTTAAAGTATGATTGAGCTTATTCCACACAATTTAGCATTGGATAATACAGTGTTTTGAACAATTCATTAATTGCTTTGGTTTCTGCTTCCAGGCTGTGAGCTCCTTGAGGACAGGGAATTATGTTTTGACTAATTTATTAGTTCCTGTTGACAGTGAAGTAATTCTGTGCATTTAGCCTCGCAACACTGGTATTACATGACAAGGTTTTTGTCCAGGATATCTGGGACCAGTGGAATCCACAGGCTTCTCAGGGCTCCACCCTTACTCCCTCCTCCTCTCACTTTTCATCCTGGGTGATCTCAGCCACACAGAAGGCTGTAACCACAATGGGGACCATCACTGACCTCCTCTCAGTGTCCAGAGTTATTTATCCAGCTGCCACCTGGACATCTCCAGGTAATCTCCTGGAAGTCACCACCTTGCTCTCTCTAGTCCTGCTGCAGTCTCAGAAATTCACCCCCACCCCAACACCACCTGTTCCTGCCCTGGACTTGCCCTTTGGAAGGTTGACTGCATCAGAGACTTCCTGGTATTCCCAGTGCCTAGCCCTCAATCGGAGAAGGCAATGGCACCCCACTCCAGTACTCTTGCCTGGAAAATCCCATGGATGGAGGAGCCTGGTAGGCTGCAGTCCATGGGGTCACTAAGAGTCGGACACGACTGAGTGGCTTCACTTTCGCTTTTCACTTTCATACATTGGAGAAGGAAATGGCAGCCCACTCCAGTGTTCTTGCCTGGAGAATCTCAGGGACGGGTGAGCCTTGTGGGCTGCCATCTATGGGGTCGCACAGAGTCGGACACGACTGAAGTGACTTAGCAGCAGCAGCAGCAACCCTCAATAAATACAGACAAACTGAGGGGACAAGAGAGGTCCTGGTCTGTTCCTCAGCCCCTGGTCCTTGGCTGGGGACTTAGAGGAGGTGTCACCAGGCTAACTTGTCCCTGGGAGAAGAAGAAACAAAGCAGCCTTGCACAACCAGCAGAATACTAATAGCCTTTGAAAGGGCATTATTATTGATGCCAATAGACCATCTGTCCTTGAGATAAACCTAATAAAGAAAACAATGCACCCATTAGAAAGCACTTGTTCAGGCTTTCGATCAGGACTTTGATGTATGATAAAGATGCCTCCATGTTCCTCCAGGATTTCAGTTTCTCAGACTGACTGGCTTGTTGGAATCAGAATCTGCAGGTCTATTGGTCTGGAGGAGGCTGGAGTGACTATTGACATTTGCTGTTTGGGCAACTGCATGCGTGTAAAATACACTATTCTCCTTCAAAACCACTGCCATGAACCCTATCTACTGGTCCATCGACACCACCTTCTAGGACATCCTTCTAATACATTCTTCATCCTCCAAGAATGGAGGTGGATTTCAGAAACAGACAAAGGTCATCTGGACCCCAATCTGATGAGTTAGATGGATGAGAAAGCTAGGAAATACTACATCTTGATCAAAAATTAAGAACCACTCTAAAATGAAGTTAAGAGGTTCTGATTCTACTTGTGCCTCTGAAGACAGTTCCAGGCATGGAGTTCTGGAAAGATCTATGGTTGATAGCCCTTTCTTGGACTGCTGCATTTTCCTGGGCCAACCCGGCCCCTCCCAGAATGCCCAGTGTCTGCCAGGGTGTTGTATTGAAGCAACCGCTGAGAATAAGCCATTTATACAGGGCCTGTCCTAGACACAGGCTCTTCTAGACACAGAAATCACTGAAACTGGCTTTTTGGGCTCTCTCAGTCTAACAGGAGGCTATTCTGATGGGTTTCCAACCCCGCTCATTTAACTCATTTTTAAAATAAAGAGTTGAACACCTAACACATCCCCAAGTACTGATCTAGGTGTTAGTGTGACACAGCAGGGACTAAGAGACAAAGTCCTGCCCCATGGGCCTGATAATCTAATGGAGCAAACCAGAGGATGAATGAGCAAATGAATTAGTAATTTAAAGTTGAACAGTGTTAAATACTACTGAGGAGCAGGAAGGGGCTAGCAAGCGACAGCTGGCAGCAGGGTTGTCAGAGATCTCCTTTCGGGCAGAGATTTGAACAACTCTCAGGAGCCCCCAGCTTAGGGGGGAGATGAGGGAGGAGCACTCCAGGCTCAGGGAATAAGAACAGACTCTCCGGAGCAAGAATGTTCCTGGCACATAGCCGAGAAAGCCAGGATGCCAGAGTGGCTGCCAAGTGGCACAGGGTAGGGGAAAGGTGGGAGGAGAGAAGGTGGGAGAGGTTGGCGGGGACAGGCGAACCCCACTTTTGCCAGTTACAGCCCTGTGACCACACACAATTTTCTGAGCTTCAGTTTCCTCAACTGCAAAATACTCTTTGCCCTGCAGGGTGTCAGGAAGATTGAAAGATCATCATCTAGATAAAAAAACCACGTAGCACTGAGCTTGCACGTAACTACCATTTACTAAGTACCAACTATCATCATTACCATCAGCAGCAGCATGGCTGTCATGTTAACCTCAGCATCCGCTTCTGACTCACGCATAAAGGTGTAAAAATCGTCTCCTCCATCTTAGATAAATAATCCTGTCATTCAGTCAGCAGGAAACGCCAAGACTAAAAAGCTGAACTCAGTCTCTGTACAGACCCAGAGGGACAGCCAGTAGCCTTCTCTCTGCCTCTCCCAGAATCTCCAGGACTGCCTCTGGCCAGGTTTCAGCATGGGTCCCCTTCTCTCATCAGGCAATCCCTAGGTCACTGTCAGCCACCAGTTCAGACCACAAGGAGACAAAATTCGACACAACTCACAGACTTTGGTCCCATGTCTACATTTGGGCACAAACTTGTGTTTGAAGGAATCTGCTATTTTGCAAATGGTTGCCATCGCTATGCCCCATAGGATCCTAACTCTCCTGGCACTGCCCAATTGAAATGAAGGAAGGGGGCAGGGCACAATCTTTGAAAGAACGACATAGGCCCTGCATGTGTTCTCAGTCGTTCAGTCATGTCTGACCTTCTGCAGTACCAAGGACTATACCCCACCAGGCTCCTCCATCCACGGGATTTCCCAGGTAAGAATACTGGAATGAGTTGCTATTTCCTTCTCCAGGAGATCTCCCCACACAGGGATTGAACCCACATCTCCTGAGTCTCCTGCATTGGCAGGCAGATTATTTACCACGGAGCTACCTGGGACCTCGATTAGAACCAAATAGGTTTAAGATGACCACAAGTCGACTTCCACTGGATCTTGAGCCTCAGTACACACTCACTGTAACACACCAGCAAACTAAATGACACATCTGCCAGAGCCAAGAGAGTTCCAAGGCCGACTATCAAAGACCAAAAAGTAGGCAGGGCCCCAGTTCCTGGAAATCTCTGCCTTTCCCCAAAATTACTGGACTAATCCTCCCACTCATTAGCCTGTGATATTACCCAGCCTATAAAAGCTAACCACATCATTTTGGGAGACTGCTCTCACCTTCCGAGATGGCCCATACTCTTGTCTGTGGAGTGGTTTTCTCTCTAAATAAATCCACTTCTTACCTATCACTTTGTCTCTCACTGAATTCTTTCTACAATGAGACATCAAAAACCTGAACCTCATTAAGACCTGAGACCAGGTGTGTGACTTCAGTTAAAAGACTGTGGATTCAAGTCCCAGTCTGAGTTACACAGTATCACAATCAAGGAAAATTCAAAGTTCTGCTTTTAGGTTCCCAGTAAAATATGGCTGCCCTCTGAACAGGAAGAGAAGCCCACTGAGGCCCGGGAAGCACAGAACATACAGGAGGCCAGAGACTCCTCAGGGCTGCAGATTGCTCTGATGGGACTGGAGCCAGCATCACTGGTTGCCCTGGATCCTAAGGACACAGGTCCTATGTAGACAGTAAACTAAGCCTGAAAAAGCTTGGATATTAGACAAGCTCGAGGGCTAATTAAAATGTAAAATGTAGTCCGTGGGGCATAAACTCCTACAACCCCAGAGGGATCTACCATTTAGCGCACCAACCAAGCAAGGCAGCCATTTACTCAGGGGCTCCCCTGAGGACTGTGCGCACCACCTCACCTCCCAACATGCTCCATTTACCTCCCAGATGTGCTGAGCTGCTGGGGGGACATGGATGGCCCCTATTCATTACCATGGCCCTATGTAATATGCCAAGGAACTGGGCACCTGGCTTGGGGCGGGCACTGCTTCTGAGAGCCCAGAGCTCTGAAAGGGCACAAAGCAATGAATTTCCTAAAGGGGCAGAAGACAAGAGTATGGGGGCAAAGAACACAATTAGCATATGGAAAGAATTAGAGTCTGGAAAACATGGTCATTGCTTCCCAAGGCAGTCTCAACAAAATTCTTCTGGAAGTTTGGATGGTGGAAAAATGCAAGAAATACTGTGCTGAGGTGAGAGTGAGAGAGATGAGCCCAAACATGATCTATCCAGACTGCCTGGAAGTGTCTGTGTCAACCAACAGTGGGTTGGGATAAAGCAGCCCTGCTGTCACCCTGCCAAACCCTGACCCTCAGGAGTTCAATGCACAGGCTCTGGAGTCAGTGAGACCCAGCCCTGTGACCATGGCACACCCCTAAACCTCCCTGAGCCTCAGTCTCCACCCCAGACACAGGGATACTCAGAGTATGGAACTACTTCACCAGATGGCTGTGAGGATTAAATGGAAAATGCATGTGAAGGACCTCAGCCTGATCCGAGATCCCCATGAGTTGTGGCTATCAGCCACAGCCTTAAGCTTAGCCCCTCTGAGCTCCTGGCACTTTTCTTAGAAAGACTGCTCTCCCTCCATGATATGTATGATCTATGATTCTCTCCTGTCCCTCTAGTTGTCTGCACCTAAGCATCATCTTAACCCACTCCAGTGTTCTTGCCTGGAGAATCCCAGGGATGGGGGAGCCTGGTGGGCTGCCGTCTATGGGGTCGCACAGAGTCGGACACGACTGAATCGACTTAGCAGCAGCAGCAGCAAGCAAGCATCATCTTTGATGTGTGCACACTTGCATGTGTGTGCATGCATGCTTGTGGGTATATGCATGACTGTGGGTACTGTATGAAGTTGGGGACACTGACTATGGCCTAAGCAGGGCCTGTGTGCCCTCCCTTGGGTATATGCCCACCCATCAAAGGCCATAGGAACCCTGGTCAGCTCAGACCACTCCCAGCCAGTGAGTGCCCCGCACTGCTCAGAGACGCCATGGCTATGGGCCAAAGGAGGCATTCATAGAAGGCAAGGCCAGCCAGCCCAAGGTCCAGATGGTCTGCATCTCGGCATCTGGGCACATTTCACACTCTGGTCTCTGCCAGTGCACCAGGAGAAACACTGCAGGCTTGCGCCTCGGGAGGAGGCTCCTTGTCCACAGGACCCGGGTTGCTGTAACTTCCCCCAGGCAGCAGCATTTGGTACCAGGCCCTGCCTGGAGTGGGGTCCTCAGCCATTATGACAGCTGCTGCTGCTGTTGACACTGAAACAGTGACAAATTCATCCTTCTGACAAGATCCCTTTAAATAATTCAAAGGGAGCTGGGGATTAAGACACTGTTTCTCTCTGTCTCTGTTGAGATTTAAAACACCTCCAGCTGGGGTATTTAAAGAGCATATAATGGGCTACCCCTCTTGGGTCTCCCCTCCCCCTTTTCCTCCTCTTTCCCATTTCCCAAACTCACCCGTCCCCCCACCCCACCAGCCAGCCCTGTAACAAGGAGGCCCAGAAAACAAGAAAGAAAAAAAAGGAGGGAACCAGTGCTTGGCTGGTCACTATGGCAACAGCGGCAGGGTATTCAGCTGTCATTATCCCAGCGCCTCACACATGTGATTATCTTAAGCTGTCGATTGAATGCGGTCCTCACTGCTGCCCAACAAGGCCTTGTCGAACAAGGCAGGGGCGGGAGCTGCCGGCCCCAGGCCCCACCAACCCGGTGCTGCTCTGCCCAGGCCTGCTCTCCATCATCGCTGAGGAGCAGTTACCCCTGAGAGAGACCAATGGCATTTCCCTTCAGCTTGGATGGATTTCCGCTCAGAACACAGAGCAGAGGCCAGGACCCTAGGTTACAGGCCAAGGAGATGGGCTGTCCACTCCATGGGTGCAGAGTTTTGAGATTGGGTCAGGCTGGCCGTGGCCAGTGGGAAGCATCCTGGAAACAAGGGAGCAAGGCACGGGGGGAGGAAGAGACTGGCCTTCCTAGAGGAGCTCCTGGCGTCATGCCCATTCTCAGGGTGCAGGAAACTCAAATCTGGCCTTAGAAGGGGACACACTCCCCCCATCCTTCCCTCTCCCCAACGGTGGGAATGTGGCCACTGTGTGTGATCTACTTCAGAAACCATGGCTGCTGGAGCTTGGTTGGATAAGCCTGGGGAGGGCTTTGATCTCATGCCTTTGCCTCCTGGACTTTGCTTCTGATTGTTTCTGGGCTGAGGTTCCCAGGTCTAACCCACATTCTCTGAAAGACACAATCACTGGTCACCCCCTACCAGGCACCACCCCCGCCAGGCATCACTCCAGGTCTTCCATTGTTCCTTTCAAAACTGGGCTCCCAGAATAAGCCCATTTCTGCAGACGTGCTCAGGTGGGAACAGCATGGTGGGGCCACCATCACCTGTGACTTGCATCTGCCCTTCCTGTACCTGCATGGTGTAGTTGGTCCCCAGGAATAGGTAACCAGCCACTCACAAGACCCCACCTGAGCCACTGCCCACCTGGCTCACCGTGGCTCGTTTGCACCTAAATGAAAGTTTGGACCTTTAACACTGACCATGACATTTTGAAGGCAGAGCTCTCACTCGGCAAGATAAGCCTGAATCTTGACTCCAAAGTCGTTCACGTTGGTTGTCCTCTGTGACACTGGGAAACATGTTGGGCACCCCTGTCTTCAGCAGGAAGAGAGGTGAGTGGGACAGTACATATAGAGAGGAGGGTGCGCCACAACTAGACCCCCCCCCTTCTATCAGCAGAAGAGCACCTCAAATGCAAGAGGAGCCGGTTCAGCCCAACTGACACAGCGTCACTGGATGGAAACCAGCTCACCTCTCTCCCTTCCCAGGAGTCCTCACTTCCTTAGCATTCACCAAGACCTGGGGGCAGGAGCTAAGCACACACTCCTTCATCATCCCTTGGAGCCACCCATCTCCAGGGACCACCTGCATCCTCCTCTAGCTTCCTGGCCGGGCCTCACCTGCCCTGGGAGTGGGGTCACACACTCAAGGCTCCCCCTGGACTTGCTACTACTCTGCCTCTAAAGCCCACACATTACACAGCACCTGTTCCACACCTCTCCAAACAGCTTGCTTTGAAAAGTGACCCATGGGTACTTAAGTGTATGTTTCACTGGCACTTGGCTTTCAAACCTACCCTTTCCCTTTGTAGAAAACAGAGATTTTACCTTTCCTTGCCCTCTGTTCCCTCGTTTCTTGATGATGTATGACTCGCCCTTCCTCACTCTCATTCAGGGGCAGAAGCACAAGAGTGAGCTCCACAGTCAGACAGGCCTGGGGTCAGTCTCAGCAAAACCCCTAAGCAGTTCCGTGACTTTGGATCCTTGTCCACAAGCTCAGTGTCTGCTCTGCAAATCTGGAAAATGGGAGAAACACTCCCTGGCATGCACGGTCCTGGTGAGAATTCGATGCGGTGGTACCACTGATGTCCAGTGCCCGGGACACAGCTGGTACTTCACTGACAGTAATTAGCAGTAGCAGTCGTTATCACTATTCTTAATACTAGCTCTGTGAGTAATAACCAGGTGCACCCTCCGATGGCATTCTCACGAGAGCCACAACCTAACAGAAATGCTGGAGAGTTGATCTTGCATCTCAGGCCTCCCAACCCCCATCAGTTCCCACCCTCGTCCCAGGCAAGTTAAGTCCCTCCGACAAGAATCACTGCACTAGTCAGGGCAAGTGGTATTGACTGAGCCTTGGAGTCTACAAGGAAGCTAAACACAATTTATGCTGCCAACCACTCTGTAAATAAGATCTTACATTAGCCATGTGACAGAGGCAGAAGATAGACTCAGAAGTTAAAGAACTCAGAGGGAAATGGCAATAGACCCAGTACATCAGACTCCAAATCCTGGGCTTGTTCCTTGATGCTACCAGAAATACAGTGGGATTCAGGCCAAATGACTCTTTCACATTTGGCTGTACCTGGGGGTCAAGTCAAAGGTGTATCCCAGGGCTTCCCCGTTTCCGCACAGGTCAGGCACCTTCTTCCAGAGCCAGGCTAGAGTCCCCATCTGGCTGCTGCCAACCCTGAGCCTCCCTTCTCCACCTGTTTTACTCTGGCCCATCTTCTACAGGTCTCTTAACTCTGCTTCACCTTTCTTCTCATGCTTTGTCCTCTCCTGTAATAGATTTCTTCTTTCACCAAGGAGACCAGTGAGGAGCTGTGAGTCAGGGCTGTCAAGGCAATGAGACCCTGTGGACCCCGCTCAGCTCCATCAGGAGCCCTGTTTCCTTCCAGGGCCCTGAGGGCCACTCTGACCTTCACCAGGCAGTTGGTCCTCAGCCTCACATACCGGTGGGAGAAAGGTTCCCAGGGTTGGGACAAGGGGCACGGCAGGGTCTGCCTTCCTGGAAAAGATTTTAGAGAAAAGACATCTGTCTGTCTGGACAAATGAGGGTTAAGCCTGCCTCTGAGAGGGGGAGGGGGAATGGGTGACCTCTGGGGTTCCCTCCCGGAGTCTATGGACAGAAATATCTCTCGCTCCACTGATGAATGAGTCTGTGAGCCATTTTCAAGAGCAAGAAAATAAATCTGTCAGATAGTCAGATTCTGGTGAACCACCACAACTCCCGGAGTTCTTTAACACAGCGAGTCAAGAAGCATCTCTCCCTTAATCCATCCCGCTCTCCACTCCTCCTCACATCCCTCCCTCCACACACCTACACACAGTCATACTGCATGCACTTCTGCTGCAGGAAAGGAGAACCCTTCCAGGGCTGGAGAGTGGGCTCTTATCTAATACTCAGAAATGCATTGTCTCAGGAGACACACATGCTGACAAAGCAGAAAATGTTATCGGGAAGGGGCACCCGGGTGGGGAGCAGTAGGGTAAGGGAAACCAGGACAACTGCTCTGCCATGTGGCTCACAATCTCAGGTTTTATGGTGACAGGGTTAGTGTCCCGGTTGCCTCTGGCCAATCATCTTGCATGTGCCCATATTTGATGTGACTTGGGTCCTTCCTGGTGGCACTCACATCTCTCAGCCAAGATGGACTCCAGTGCAAAGGATTCTGGGAGGTTGTTGGACATATTATGGGTTGGAGTCTCCTTCCTCCTTTGGGCCCCTTCCAAATTATCCCAGTTAGTTTTCAGTGGCAGCATCCTGTTCCTTATCGGGACCTCTTGTTGTAAGACAATTCATGCAAGTGGTTATCATCTTGCCTGACCAAGATGAGCAGTTTCGGTCAATGGTTCCTTAACATTTCTGCAACCAGTGCAATGATTAATATTCTACTCAATGTAATAATTCTTATTCTACCCAATGACATTGCTCATCTGTAACACTCTAGTCACCTCTCTGTCAAAGGCACACACATGCCCACAAAAGAGAGCTCATGTAAAAACCCAGTGACAGCAACCACACATGATGAAGTCAGGCAGAAGAGTGCCCTTTCTGGCCCACCTTTCATCCCAGGGGATCCACCAGCCTTGGCCAACCCACCCCAGGGCTGTCACTCTTTCCAGAGCAGTGTCTGAACCCCATGGATCCCTGGGCCCATGGCTCTGTCCTGAGCCCCCAGCCTTTGTCTGTCACTGTCTCTGTCAAGCAGGTGATTTTAAACTTCCATTCCTAAAAGACATGTATTATATATTAAAAAAAAATGTTTTAAGTGCCTCAGGGTGTTTTGTTCCTCATTGCTTCATAAAAGTGACATTAATAGCCAGAGAAGAGCACTGCTGAGTGCAATTACAGAGGATGTTTCAGGTATGAAAGCTGTTTTGAGCCTGCTAATGTTTCCTAATTACAGGCCTTTTGGTAGCGAGAGAAAAAGATAAAGAGTGGGTGGGAGGCGCAGGGTGGGAGCTCTGACTTATCTCAGGGGTTTACCTGAAGAGGGCAGGGGGTGGGGGGGGGAGGGAGCAGGGCAGTTGGAGGCCCACCTGCTGGGAGGCAGGGCCCCTCGCAGTGGACAAAGCAGTACTTACTCCTTGGTAACAGCTCAGGCAAAAGATAACCACTGTGTCCTAAACTGTGAGAAAATCTTTCAGACACTGAGCCTGAATTCGACGGACCTCCAGCAACTCAAAACTGGAAACTGCGTTGGAAGCCACTCTGGAGACACTGCAGCATTTCACTAGGAGAGAGGGTACAGCGTGGTTTTCAGCAGGCAAGCAGGCAGCAGGGGGTTAGATGGCACTCTCCAGCCATGTGATCAGAAGCAATTTAACAGCTGTTCAGTGCTTCAGTTTCCTGTTCTGTAAAATGGGGCTGTTGTGAGGACTGACGTACACCTGGCTGTAAAGCACATGGGGCCTTGCGATGTAGTATTCAATTTCCTCTTGCTGTGCACAGCACCTACTGACCCGGGGAGTTTCTCTTTCAGTATCCTATCATTTTGCCTTTTCATACTGTTCATGGGGTTCTCAAGGCAAGAATACTGGACTGGAAGAAATACAAACTGAAATCAAGATTGCCAGGAGAAATAGCAATAACCTCAGATATGCAGATGACACCACCCTTATGGCAGAAAGTGAAGAGGAACTAAAAAGCCTCTTGATGAAAATGAAAGTGGAGAGTGAAAAAGTTGGCTTAAAGTTCAACATTCAGAAAACGAAGATCATGGCATCTGGTCCCACCACTTCATGGGAAATAGATGGGGAAACAGTGTCAGACTTTATTTTTCTGGGCGCCAAAATCACTGCAGATGGTGACTGCAGCCATGAAATTAAAAGACGCTTACTCCTTGGAAGGAAAGTTATGACCAACCTAGATAGCATATTCAAAAGCAGAGACATTACTTTGCCAACAAAGATTTGTCTAGTCAAGGCTATGGTTTTTCCTGTGGTCATGTATGGATGTGAGAGTTGGACTGTGAAGAAGGCTGAGCACCAAAGAAGTGATGCTTTTGAACTGTGGTGTTGGAGAAGACTCTTGAGAGTCCCTTGGACTGCAAGGAGATCCAACCAGTCCATTCTGAAGGAGATCAGCCCTGGGATTTCTTTGAAAGAAATGATGCTAAAGCTGAAACTCCAGTACTTTGGGCACCTCATGCAAAGAATTGACTCATTGGAAAAGACTCTGATGCTGGGAGGGATTGGGGGCAGGAAGAGAAGGGGACGACAGAGGATGAGATGGCTGGATGGTATCACTGACTCGATGGACGTGAGTCTGAGTGAACTCCGGGAGTCGGTGATGGACAGGGAGGCCTGGCGTGCTGCAATTCATGGGGTCGCAAAGAGTCGGACATGACTGAGCGACTGAACTGAACTGTGCCCAGCAACTATGCAGGTTTCTGGTACCCACACCCCAATTCCTCTGGAGAGGTACTCCCTCCAGCCCTTCAGCCCAAGGCTTCTGGTGGGCTCAGCCCAGCACAGGGTTGGAACACAGGCCCTGAGAGTACCACTCAGTACTTCCTGGATGCAGGGACTGGGTCAGGGCAGGTGTGGGAGCCAAACTGATATAGTCAGGCCCATTCAGAGCTAATTCCAGGGCTTCTGCTGGGGGATCCCAGAGGAGGTACTGGCTCTTCCCCAGGGGATGATGGATGAGATTGTAGGAGCTGGAGCCGCTGCAGACTTATGACCAAGAGGAAGCTCAGCAAGGAGCCAACACCAGGGGAGCAGAGAGAGGAGAAAGGTGGTGGGTGAGACACAGATTGATCTAAGGATTTGTACCCAGCCACACAGGAAGCCACATCAGCCCCTGGACCATTCATTCACATAAGCCAAGATACCTCCCTTAAGACTGACTTGTGTTTTTCTGTCCCTGGCCACCAGGAAACCCTGACTGATCCTGAAGTGTGGCTCCCAGCAATCAGTGACCAGTTCCAATGCTCCCGAGTCCCAGGCAGGGGTACCAATCTGAAAAAGGATGCCCAACTCTGTTCCCCTCTGCTTGTCTGCCCCTGCAATGGCCGGAAATTCAAACACCATACAACTCCATTCACAAAATCATTTTGCCCAGAGCTAAATGTCTCCTGGATTTGCCTAATTTAGCTCAGGCTTTTCTGTCTTAATTAGCATGATTGAGTCATCAAAAGAAGAAGAGAGAAAATCCAGGCCTCCAGAGGGTGAGTACTATGCTAACACTTTCTGAGTGTTTACCCAGGAAAACTTTTTGTCGACATGGTTGCATATACGGAATCGTTCCCATCCTCGCCCTGTTGAGCAGAGGAGACCCTGGGACTAAAGGAGTCTCGGTGATGGGCCAAGATCACATAGCCAGGGAACTGCAGAGCAGGAACAGGAGCCAGATTATTTGATGCCAGGGCCTGAAACCTTCACTGCTGCACCATAACCTTCACACCTATCAGGCCAACTAAATTTCATTGATTTTGCTTGGCCTTGGAACAAATGGGGCGCTATTAGAGTAGATTTCTCTCCTAAGTGTGCTGTCCTTACTTCCAGGATGTGGCAGCCAGTGAGGGTGCCTGGAATTGGTAGATGGGGAAAACGAACAGCCAGGAGGGTCCCCAGGAGGGCGGTGGGGAAGGACAGCCCCCGTGTGCCGCTCTCACGGGCGTGTATCCTGTTTGAGGAGTTAATTTATCAGACACATACACAGGTATTCAAATGAGGGCTGTGCCCTACACACTGGCCTCTCTGGAAGCTCTCCACTTAGTCCAATAATACTCTCATCACTTATGATCTTTCCAGAACTCTGGAAACTGCCTGCAGAGGCATAAGGTGAAAGCAGCTCATTTAACATCATACACCCACACCCACAAACACATACACTCACACATGTATCACATAGAAATACACACACACATATCACACAGAAATACTCAGATGCACATATACACACAGGCACATACACATAGACATACATATAACTGGAGATGGGCTCCCCAGGTGGCACCAGTGCTAAAGAATCCACCTGCCGATGCAGGAGACACAAGAGACATGGGTTCAATCCCTGGGTCAGGCAGATCCCCTGGAGGAGGGCATGGCAACCCACTCCAGTATTCCTGGAGAATCCCATGGACAGAAGAGCCTGGAGGGCTACAGTCCCTAGGGTCGCAAAGAGTCAGACACAACTGAAGCGACTTAGCACAGCACAGCACACATTCCTGGATACACACATATATAAACACACATTTCACATATTTATACACAGATGCACATACACACACACAGATATACGCACACGGCGCACAGGCACACAAACATGCAGCCTGCTCAACCTGAAGGCTCGTCAGGCTTGGCTCCAGACTCTTTTGCATCTTTCCTCCATCAACCTTCCCACCTTCCCATGATGAAGATTTGCCAATACTAATGTGGCAAACAGAACATGTCACAGGTTGTGAGAAGGTGGTTCCACAGGGTAGCACAGATGGAGGTGGAGTCTGGAAGCCCGTGAAGTACTCTTTCAAGGTAATTCAGGATCTGTAGATGTTCACACGGTGGCCACATGTTACACAGTCACAGACTCCCACACAGAGGCTATTGGCTGTCCACATGCAAATAGCCGAGGAGCCCTGGCAATATTCTGCAAAAGTAAAAGGCCTTGCTTTGATTTCCAACAAGCAAGCTGAATAAGCCTCACTATCAGAGGGACCCAGCTTGCCTTCCTTATCCATCACAGCCAGTGTGTGAAAGAAGCTGGACCTTCTGGAGAGCATCCTGGTCTTCTCCGTCATGCTTATCGCAGGAGAGGTAGCTCTATCTGTATCACTGATTAAATTTCTTTAAAAGATACTGACAATCAATTGGGTATTGGAAGGTCTACAAAAAACATTTTATTGGGCTACAATAAACCTAAACTGAGCATCTCCTCAGTTCAGAACCCTGGGTTGAAGATGCAGGAAGTATCATGAATGTGCTGCTCCTTCCCCCTTTTATGTGGCCGACAAACATTTACTGAAGTCTGGCCCCTGCTGGCCCGGGGACAGAGATGAAGCCACTCCTGTCTCTGCCCAGTGGGAGGAAGCACACATTAACACAGGTTTAGCTCACAGAGTGATGGTCAGTTAGGAGTTGGCAGCAAGCCTTCTGCTTTAGGAAAAGGGCCCCTACCGTGGAGTCCTGGTGGGAAGGGGCACCCTGGAGGGCTCCCCGAGGGGAGGGAAATGGAACTGACACTTGAGGGACAGACAGGGATGCAAGGGGGAGAGGGAAAAAGGAAAAGAGGGGAGAGGGCCAGGCAGCATCTAGGAACAGTGGTTGTTGTTCAGCCACTCAGTCTTGTCTGACTCTTTGTGATCCCACTGACTATAGCTCGCCAGTCTCCTCTGTCCATGGGATTTCCCAGACAAGAATACTGGAGTGACTTGCCATTTCCTTCTCCAGGGCATCTTCCAACCCAGGGCTCAAATCTACATCTCCTACATTAGCAGGCAGATTCTTTACCACTGAGCCACCCGGGGAAACCCCTCTAGGAATGGGGATGACTGCTAAGGTGGGCCACGAAACCATGAGAACTAGCACTTACTGAGCCCTGTGGCAGCTGAGCACCGCCCTGAGTGTTGACCACAGGACCTCTCAGGGCACCCTCCTGCCCAGAGCTTCACATCAACATGTGAAGGTCAGGACCCTTTTGGAGCAGGATGGTAAAGAAGGGTTAGGGAGAGGTAAGTGAAGGCAGCCCAAGGGAGGACGGTGGAATTCACAGGGTCACGGGTAAGGGTCCTGGGATGCCCTCTGATGGGAGCTCAGCCCCTCATCCTCCCAGCATCTGTTACTTCATAAATATATTTGTTATTTTCTCCCCCTACTCACCAGGTGGCCTCTGATATGGGTTAAACCTAAAGGCTTTAATTTAAAGCTGCAATTAGATTATAAAGCAACATTTTGCCATTTGAGCAGAAATACTTTCTGGTTTTGACATGCAATATTATAATCTATTTTCCAGAGATATAACTGAAAACAATTTGCAGGCTATGTGTGGGTGGGCAGTCCAAACCCTTCCTGCATCTGGCAGTCCTTGAATACAAAGGTGAAGATATCCAGGGAAACCATAAAAGGAAGTCTCCTGGCCTCTATCTGGGGAGCCTACCTCACAGGCCATGCACCGTGGATAGGGTTCATTGCAATGCCAGCTGGGCCCCCTGGTGGAATCATGGTACCCCTTCTGGATCAGGCCTACCAGTTCCCTGGAGACCCCCAGGCTACCAGAACAATGCCCACCCACACATCAACGTCTTCCTCACGCATGGTATCCTGACTGCAGGGGCCATCTGAGGGACAATTTTTTCTCTTTCTGGGTTGCTGGGGTGGGGCTCATCTCCTCCCCTACTGGATCCCAGGAAAATGCAGACCATTCACCCAGCCTCCTGGCTTCTCAAATCCCGGACCCTGGCCCCACTCCCCAGACCGCTTTATCACCCAGAAGTACTCTGTGCATCTTAAAGTTAAGCCCTGATTCAAGGCCATGGCCTCCAGTGCTCCTCCAGTCTCCTTGAGAGCCCCAGCTAGGCCTCTGCACTTTGTCACAATCGCCCTGGCTTCACTCTTCTTCTTTGTGGGGCAATGTCACGCTACAAGATGCTGACCCCCTCCCGCCAACGTCCTCAGCTCCTGACCCTCCAGGCCCACCATTCTTGCACAAGTAAGGATGACCCCACTGCCACACCGCCTCCAGGTGCCCCTGACTGGGGCTGTCACACACACAGCCTGGACCTCAACTAGGTCCTTACTGCAGCCACATTCATCCCAAAGAGTCCAGACTCGCCCAACTCACCAGCAGCGGCCGTTAGCTCACACCTTTGCCTCCCTCCTAAAACCTGCTACTTAAGACTCCCCACCTCCACTCTCCCAACCGCCCCTCCAACCTCAGAGAGAAGAAGGGAAATTAAGAGACTTCTTATCTTAGGGCTTCTATACCAATCCCGAGTCCTCCCATCTCTCTGTCCTGCCATTTCAACAACAAAGGCATCCCGTTCCCTGGGAGGTGCCTGCCTCCACAGCCTCCCTTCCCTCTGCCTCCCTTCCCTCTGCCTCCCGTGCTCTGCATTCCCTCCTCTCACGGGCTGCCTCATCGCCTCACCTCCCATTGACCCTTCCATGTCCTGCTTTCTGGCTTCTGACCCTGATCCCTTCTGAAACCATCAGCATGTGGCACCAACAGGGTCCTTGTAACCAAGCCCAGTGCACCATCCAATGCCCAGCAGCACCTGCCACCTTTGCCCCCTTCCTCCTTGACCCCTGCTCCCTGGGCTTCTGTAAGAAGACCACCTCTTGGTTTTCTCCTGCCTCTCACTCCTTTTCATCCCCTTCCAGGGATCTCTTAACTTGGAATATTTCCCAAAAGGACCACCTGCCTTGGGAAGGAGTTCAGAAGTTTAAAGAAGACAGGTGGTATGCACAAAAATCAAGGAGAAAATGAACCAAAAGTCACATCAATGACTTAAGTCACTGGAGAAAACATGCAAAGCTTCCACTAACAATGTAACCTGTAGAAGAGGGGCAAGTCCTTAATGTCTGGGCCGCTTGAAGAGCTGCTGCATCATCAGCTTTCACGAGGTCCCCCGTGGGAGTAGGAGGTGTTTCCTGGGGGCCTGCAGTGTTCCCAGCAGGATTTGGACTTGTCAGTGTGGGCAAGATTGGCCCCTGCTCCTGGCCACACTTTGGGAAACACAGTTCACCCCAGACCTTGCCCTGCTACCACAAGGCTCCACACCTGCACCCAGAAGGGAGAACCCGGGGAGAAAGCGCAGGTGAGGCCTGTCTGCCTTGGGACCTGAATCCAATGTCCCTAAGACATGAGCAGGAGTCTTAAGACCGGCTGTGACTCACACCCTGGGTTGCAGAGCGGCCTGAGGCTGCAGGCTGGAGGTGACCAAAGGCAGGGAGGAGAGAGAAGGTGTAGGGTTAAAGAGAAGATCCAGCTAACCCTGCCCCTGCCTCACCCCCTCGCGGGGATGAAGAGTCCATGCACTCCTCCTGTCCCCTCCTTTCGTGATTAAGCCTCACAGAGAGCCAGCCACTCGAGCCTGAGATGTGAATCCCATCCCACCTCCTCCCTCTGCCTTTCCCCACCCCAATGTCTTCACTCACTGCCAAATGCTACCAAGGCCTCCTGCTTAGCTTTGCTCCAACTGTCCTGAGTATCCCATTTTAATCTGATGCTTCTGACCCATCCAAGACAGCTGAAAGAGCCTTCCATCAACTGTTCCCTACAATCGTGTCAGCAAGTGTGACAAGATCCATCCTTTACCTATAGGAGAAAGCCACATGGCTAACTCAGCAGGGCAGTCCCAGTTCCCCATGTTGTGCACTGCCCAATCCACAGCCCAGCCCCACCTCAGCACTACCCATACCCTCCCATGGTCCAGACGCACAGACTCTTGTTCTTACGTCGTTTCATGACTCCCACTCCTTTTAACCAGCTATTCCTCCTACTTGGAACATCTTTCCAGACTCCCTATTTACTGTCTGTCAAACTCCTACTCACTCTCCAAAGCCCAGCTTGCATGCACTTTTTTTTTTAAAGGCTTCTTGTCTCCCTCTAAAGTGTCTCACTTCCAGTTCTGTGCCCACACCTGGCTGTCAGTCTCCCCACTGCCACCCAGGAGGGATACATTTCAGCTCATTCATGCATGTGCTGGATCCCACGGGAGGTCATGAGCTCCTCAAGAGTATTCATCTTTGCAGCTACAGATTCTGACCAGGTGCATAACACTGAACAAATGATCCAGAACATTGCTCTAAGGCAGTACCAGGTCAAAGAGAGCCTCAGCCTTTCTGAACTCGAGCTCTGCCTCGTGCCCTGGCCCCTCTTCAGCCCCAGGGGCATCCGGATCTCTGTCCTCCCCATCACCACTGACCTGAACACCCAACTACTGGCAGCCACTGGCCCCAGTCCCACACAGGCCCTGGCCACCTGCTGCTGCCTCTCTGTGGATGGGCCACGGACAAAGCCATTCACACCTGTAATCCACATCCCAGAGGGGCAAGTCAGGCCCTGCTCCCATGACTGCTCATCAGGACAGGAGGACAGACAGTCTGACACTCACCCCTGATGCGGGATTGGCGGTCCAGCCCAGCTCTGCAGTAGCCGTCCTGGTGTCCATTAAAGTTTCTGAAGGTCAAAAAAGAAAAAAATGGTGCGTCAGAAGAATTACTGGACAGTGAAGTTACTTAGGACTGTAAATGTCAGTGCTAGGAACCCTGGGGCTCCTCTGCAGAGCCTACGGCTGAGGGAAAGAGGTCTGCTAGGAGGACGCAGCTCATGGCAGAGTCAGGTACAGATCTCAGGTGTCCTGATGCTAAGGCTCTACTGAATGACCCCAAGCCACCTGGGGGATGGTGTGTGACGTCATCTGCCTACTCATCACTTTAATCCCAAGACATGGCATCTTCTCACATCACTCAACCTATGTGCTCTCCACAGGCCATGCTGAGCCAATAGCCAAGCCTAATTCCCTTGGTGGCAAGTCTTTCTCAGCCACCTCCTTCTGATTTCTGACTCCCTACTCCTTTCTCCCCACTCCTCTCCTCTGCTTCCCCTTAGGCATCCACGTTGACACTCTCAGCTGATTTCCCTTCAACTTCTCTGGCCCCAACACTCCATCCTCCTGCAGGTCCTTTTGCCTCTGGGCCCAGATACACAGCCACCCCCTTCCCAAGACTCTGCTGAAAGCTCATGCGGCTTTGGCAAAGGCCTCACCCCAAACACAAACACACATCGCAGACCCCAGGGGCCTGCTTCCTGGTCACCAATCCCTCTGGCCAGTAAGGGAAAGACGGACACCCTGACTTGGCTATGAGCTCCCAAGGGCACCAAGGTGGCTACAGTACATACAGCAAGGTCACCAGGCACCATGTAGCAATTACAGAGCTGATATTTACTACAACTGTTTTCGGGCACATAGCAGTGAAGTGTCCTGAAAGCAGGGCACCTTTTTCTTTTTTCTTTCTTTCCTTTTCAATCTATTATTGACTGTTGTCAGCCCTACCTCTCGATGGAAACTTCTCCCCAAAACCTGACTAGATCTTTGATCAGCAAGTCCAAATGCCCTTTTGTTTGCAGGGGGTTTGTTTGTTGTGTAGCGGGGTTTGTGTGTTTTGGCTGTACTACACGGCATGTGGGATCTGGACTGAACCCGTGCCCTCTGCACTGGAAGCAGAGTCTCAACCACCAGACCACCAGAGAAATCCTTTTTTTTTAAACAGCAGCTTTACTGAGGTAGAAATGACATACAATAAACTGCACATAATTAAAGCATACAATTTGATAAGTTTTGACATACTTATCATACTTTCATACCCATGAAACCATCACCACAATCAAGAAACATAGCCATCATCCCCAGAAGGTTCCTGTCCCTCTGTAATCCCTCCTCCCCTCTTGCCCCTGCCCCACCCTGTCACTGTCCCCAGGCAATAACTAATCTGTTTTGTGTCACTATAGGTTAACTGGCATTTTCCAGAAATTTATATAAATGAAATCATATAGTATATTTTCTTAACCTGGCTTAGCTCAGCATAACTAAGACTCACCGTGTTTGTGTGCATCAATATTTCATTCCTTTACGTTGCTGAGTAGTATTTCACTGTATGGAGAGATTGCATTTTGTCTACCGATTCACTTGTCATTTCCATTTGGGGGCTATTACATGAGAGTGTATGAGAGTTCCAGTTCATCCACATCCTTGCTAACACTTGGCATGGTCAGTCACTTTTAATTTTGGCCATTTTAACAGATGTGCAATGGTATCTCATTGTGGTTTGAATTTTCATTTCCTTAATGAAGAGTGATATTAAGCATCTTTTCACATGATTTCTTGTCATCTGTATATCGTTTAGTGAAGTGTCTGTTTGATATTTTTCCATTTTTAAATTGGGTTGTTTCCTTATTGTTGACTTTGGTAGGTTCTTTATTCTGGATACAAGTCCTTTATCAGACCAGATGGTCTACAAATATTTTATCCCACTTTATGACTTATCTTTTCATTCTTTTAATAGCATCTTTCAAAGAACAGAAGTTTTAAACTTTGGAGAAGTCTAATTTATCAACTTTTTTCTTTTATGGTTTGATATCACACCTAAAAAATCTTTGCCTAACCTAAGACTACAAAGGTTTTTCTCCTACCTAGGTCTATGATGTATCTTGAGTTAAGTTTTGCCTAAGTTAGAAGCTATGAAAAAAAAAAAAAAAAGAAGCTATGAGTCAAATATATAATTGTGAGGGTTTTTTTTTTTTTTTTTTTTTGGCATAGGAGTGCAGAGTTCCAGAAGGGCACCTTTCAAAATCACACAATGGTGCTCTTTAGGCTAGTGGAGGTGTCTTATGCACTTGAACTTTCCAAGGCATATATCAAAGCACCGGGCACAGCACACCCTAGCTGAACAGGAGGCTCAACAAACAAGGGCACAGGACACAGACTTGACGTGTTGCTCTGGTTTCTCCCTACTCTGCTTCCTTTTCTCCTGAACATCCCTCCAGCCCCCGTGAACAGTCATTCTCTGTTCTCTATTCCAGGCAGGAGATGGGAAGTATGAATGCAGAAATTTGGGCCCCTTAGGAAACAAAACGGAGAAGGCGATGGCACCCCACTCCAGTACTCTTGCCTGGAAAATCCCATGGGCGGAGGAGCCTGGTAGGCTGCAGTCCATGGGGTCGCTAAGAGTTGGACACGACTGAGCGACTTCACTTTCACTTTTCACTTTCCTGCATTGGAGAAGGACATGGCAACCCACTCCAGTGTTCTTGCCTGGAGAATCCCAGGGATGGTGGAGCCTGATGGGCTGCCATCTATGGGGTCGCACAGAGTCGGACACGACTGAAGCGACTTAGCAGTAGCAGCAGCAGCAGGAAACAAAAGAACTCCTGGCATAAACCAAAGGATAAGGAAGAAACCTACCCCACGGGCAGGACTGATGCAGTGAAAATAAAGTCATAAACGAGGAGCTGTGCTGAGCCAAGGGGTGTCCTGTGCCCTTGTCTCTAGTGCTCAATCCCAGAGAAGGGATGGTGGGAGTCTGTCCAGGTGACAGGGCCTTGGACACCCAGCACCCAGGCCTGGAGTGACCCCACCAGGAGAACATGGCATACATGGAGCAGACAGAGTCTTTGGGCCAGAACAGGTCTAATGAAGGGACCCCAGAACCACCCCATGGTGACCTGCATGGACTATACCCACGGCTCAGATGGGGTCCAGGGTATCTCAATGGGTACCAGTAGGGACAGGTGCTAACAGGTCAGGGAGGCACCTCCTCACAACCTGACACTACATAGCCCACCATGACAGCCTTCTGCCTCCCAGTGGAGTGGGGGCTCTCACTGCAAACAGGGGAGTAAAGCAAATACAGTGAGCTGGGTTTACTAGCCCGTCCAAGCTCACTTGGAGTTGGATCAAGAGTGGTGCCCCTTGCATAACTGAAGGAACGCAAGCACAGGAACAGACTTCTTGAGTTTGTTTTCTCCTCCGATTCTTCCGACAGCTGGGGAGGCCGGTTCCTGCACTGAGCAGCCCTCCTTCTCCCCCGCGTCTCCACTTCACAGCACTAATAATGATCATAATGACACACCAGATTTACATAATACATGTCTCCAAAGGCACTCCATGAGGCCCTGGAGAAATTCATCTCCATGATTAAAATGCCGTCGCCAGGTGGGCCTGAAGCAGGAGTCACTGAACCCACTTGGCAGAGTTAGGGACCAGGGTACAGAATAGCGTAATGCCTCCTTCAGGGTCACACAGCCTCCCATCCTGATGTTGATAGCCTCAAATCTCAGCCTGCTGCCTACTGGGCAGACATGGGTGTCTGCAGACTCTGCAGTGCCCTGGGATGGAGGATCTTGCTCATACAGCTAAGAAGCCACAAAAGCCCCCCAGAACAGCACATATTGCAATAAAAATGTATATGGAGGCACTCCCCAACTTCAGGATCATGCTGAAGTGCAGTGAAGAGCAGAGGACATGGGCAGGGAGGGAACTAGAGTCCAGAACCAAAAGTAAGAAACAGCCTTCACTCCTAAATCTTCCAAGGTTTGTTCTGCTAACCCCATGAATACAATCTAAGAGTTCATTATAGTCATAGTTACCTGCTCAAGGGCTATAATTGAATCTGTTTCTAAATAATTTTTCCATCCACCTTCTTGGACAGAAGTTGCAACGAGAAGAATCCATTTTTCTGCATCCTGCCCGCCGCGGAGACGCAAGGCCACCAAACCATAAACCATCCACTCGATATGATTAAGGGCAGTTTCTTTTCTGGCACAGAGCGCTCCTGATTATGGCATTACACTCTGGTGGGGGCTGAATTAAAGTGATTTGAGGAGGTTTACATCTCCCTGGAGAAGAAGAGAGTGCTCATTTGCATTTATAAAGCATATTGAGAGTTCTGGCAGAAAGTTATGGTGGAAGCACAATTAAATATTTACCATCACTTCTGCTCTCAAACAGTGGCATGGGGACGAAGCCAGCTGGAGGTGCATGTGTTGCTGTCAGATCGCAGCCCTACAGGGGACAGGACTCTGGGACCCATACCCACCACCAGCCTCTGCTCTCTGGGTGTGCGTGCTCACTGCCCAAGGGAGAAAAGCTGGGAGGGCAGCGAGGGCACTGGTGTAGGCAGATGGGGTCCAGGCCCCACTTCTATCACACAGTGACCATCTCTCTCCCCTCCCTCCTCATCTGCAGAACGGAGGAGGGCTCTTGAGAGCTCAGGGACAAGAGTGGACTGCGTGACACAAAGCACAGCAAAACGAATGCGTTTATTAATATAACTTAACCACTCCAAGCTTCAGTTTCTTAGCTACGAAAAGGATCTAATGATGGTATCTGTAAAATACCTCTAAGATTTCTATAAGAATTAATGATCATAGATACCTACTGATCATCTACCTCCTTCCTTTAAAGACCCAGGAGTGACATGAGTGGAGAATATGGCAGCAAATCAGAGCAGTGGGTTCCCTGGAGGGACTCTTGGTCCAGGGGAGAGACAAGAAGCAAAGTCTCACTCAGCATTCCGTTCTGGCTGAGACCATGAGAAGGAAACCAAGAAACTCAAAGGGAATGGACGTGTGGGGAGTAAGTGGGTCCATCCCCAAAGACACACGCCACTGTCTCTGGGCAAAGGCAACACTGGCCTCCTGGGCAGGGCTGGGCTATGCTGGGGGCGAGGAATGGAGACAGCCACCTGCCACCTGGAGAGACGACAGAGTGACCAGGAGAAGCAGAGACAGGTCGATGTGGATGAACTGGGAACCATCCCAAACCTAAGAGGCGGGTGAGGAAGACTGAGCCAGAGGGGAGGGGAGGCCACAAGGGGAGACAGAAGGGGGTCTCTGGCAGGAGCCGGCCAGACTGGCAAGAACCCGAGAAGCCTGGGGCACGTGAGCAGCCTGGTAGAAAGACGCCATTTTCCCAGGGAACAATTTCCCTTCAGTGGTTCTGGTAGGGAAACCTTCAGGGTCCCCCCTCCAACCACGGGGGGCCGCCATCCGAGGGTCAGGGTGGTGGGGGCAGGTCTGAGCCCCCTACACAGAGGAAAAGGCAGCTGCCACCCAGCTCTGCAGACGGTTCCCCTTTCTGTCTGGATTGGCACCTTGGGATGTATTGACATTTGGGATGAATTAGATGCCCATCATGGTGAAAGAGAGCTAAATAAACCCTCTCCTTACAGTTCTGCCACTCTTTCTGGAGAGACATTAATCAGACATTCAGCTGAAAATATTTACAACGTCCTTCCGTGGTGGTAACAATATACAACAACATACACAGATGGAATGGGGGCTTCCGGGCCTCCAGTGAGCAGAGCCTCATGTGTATTTGATAAGGCAAATTCAAGAACCTTCCAAGCAGGGAAGAACCAGCGCGGCCGTGCAGTCACTGCCTGGTGCAGCCTTCCGTGGCTCACAGAGTTCCCGAAACCCAGGAGCCACAGCCCAGAGTCGCTCCACGAATCCAGGTCCTCCCAGGTAAAGGCCAGGAGTTGGAGGTCAGCCCACTGCAGCCCAAGCCTCTCCCTCAGCCTTCATGAGGGGCTGGGATCACTGGAAGAAGGCTGAGATGCGTGGCATCAGGGGGTGATGGTCCCCATTCAGCAAAGGTTGTCTGAGTCGCTCCCACAGGCAGGTGGGCACTGTGCAGGAACCAGAGACAGAGCAGAGGAAAACAGACACCCTGGCCCTCAAGGACTTTGCAGACAAGTGGGAAGACAGAAATTAATCAAATAACCACGCAGCTAAATCTGCAATTACGGCCTCGCTGAGCGGCAGGAAGGGGAATCCCAGGGACAGTTGTGAACACTGAATAAAATGACAGGTGTGTGAAGCCTGGTGCACAGCTGACACTTCTTGCTTTCCCAGCCCCGGCTGATGGAGGCAGCGACCAGCCCCTTCACACACACACACACACACACACACACACACACACACACAGTTGTCCCAGGATTGAGTCCACACTGGCAGGAACAGGACATGTAGTGAGCAGTCTCCCCCATTCCCAAATCCAGAGTGTGCCAGTGCTCACAGTGTGCTGGGCAGCTCTGACCATGGTGAGGCCCTCAGCCTCTCCATGGGACCCCTATGTTGCCCTCCAGACCTGAACTCATCACAAGAACCTGAGCATTTCCTGGAGCTCACTCCTCCAGCCAGCATCCCAGGCTCCTCGGTGCCCCACTCATGGCCTTGCTCTGTCCATCACCGTGGTCTGCCAAAAGATGCAGCCCAGGTTCACTGCAGGGGCCTCGTGGGGCTCTTTCTCCAGGTCTTCCCTGGGGGTGTATCCTGTCTTCATACATCCTGTTCACTGGGCAAAGAACTCCTAATGATGCCCACAAGATTCCTCAGGTGTCTGCCACTCCCGCAAACCTCAGCCCCTGACACAGGGTCCCACAACCAACAGCTGCTCAGCTCCACCTTCACACTTGCCCAGACTTCCTATTGCCAACTCAGTCCAGCCTCCCGGCAATCTCATCACCAACCTTCTGAACAGGCTTCAGGTTGCCCCCCAGGACACAGGAGCGAGAGCTGTGCCAGCTCTGGGTTTGGAGATGGCTCTGGTTGAGCGTAAACTGGGAAAGGCACCAGCTAGCCTCAAGGGCTCGTGTTCTGGCGTAACTGGGCCCTGGGCCCAACACAGCTGGTGAAAAAGTGTTCCAAGCAAGCCTTTCACATCCCATCCCACGTGTCCACCCAGGCAAAGGTTCTTCACACATGCCCTGCTCCACACTATCCCACTGCCATTCCCTGGAGCCCTTCTGGGAAACCTCAGGAGCATTTAGCTTTGATTCCTTGTTCTCCCCAGTCCATCATCAGATCACTCACCATGCCACAGTGACTCCTGCATCTTCTTCACTGTGTGTTCCTTTCCAATTATCAGCAACTATGAGTCTAAGGCATCAGCCCTGCACAGTGGGACCACAGCAACCACCTCCTAGCTGGTGTCTCAACAGAGGCTCCATCTGTACCCTTCTCCACACAGCTGCTCAGTTTAGCTCCTGCTGTCCATGTAACTAGTTCAAAGGCAATACTGCCACATTCAGCAAAGCCTTATAGAATCTCGGTTCCTCTGATCACCCAATGATGTCACCCCCGAGACACTGGCCAAAGGAAAACAGAAGGCTCTATATCAAGAAGATATTCACTGCAGCATTATTTAGAACATGAGAACACTAGAACCAGCCTATCCAGAGGGGAAGGAAATGCAGGACGGCACACTCATGTTCACACTCCTGGAGTGTAACCATGTCACAGCATCAGGATGTCAGCAACTAAACACAGAGCAGGACACAGAACTGTGTCTGCCCCATGGATGCAACTCTGGAAACAGCGCTTCAGTGGAGTGAAGTAGCAGCATGACTGCAAAGACCAGAAAGCCAAGTGCAAGAGCTCGTAGGTCAGGGACACCAGTTTACTATCACTCACTCTTTCTTATTCCTATGCTGTTTTAGAAGACACACGTTCAGAAACAGAAATTTAACCCATCTTCTAAAAACCCCTATTTCATCCCATCTCACTGCCCTACTTTATGATTTCCAAAGTCTCTTCACTAATCCAAGATATGCCACAAACTTCTGGCCTCCATGAAGCTTCTGCTCCAAGCCTGGCTTTTCCAAATTGACCTTCAGTTTCCCAAAGGAGATCCATCATCCCCCACACCCAACTTGTGCTCAGGCAGGGCCTCCTGCCTGGAATGGCTTTTCCCTCTTCTCTACCTGAATTCTGAATCTTTCTTGCCCAACTGTGCTATAAGTACTTTGAGAAAGCATAGCTGTGACTTACGTCCTATAGACTTTAATCAGATGCCTTCTGTAGCAGAAATGCTCCATCAGCTCTGGAGACCTGGTTCAAGTCCCAGCTCCAAGACTAACAAGCAAATCAACATCTGAACATCAAAATCTGATTTTCCAGAAAGAGGTACCTCCCTTGCATCTCTGAGCCAGTGAGACCAAGTCCAGAAAGATGCTCTGTGTATTTTTAACAACACCCATTGGAATAACATTTATTTACTGTTAGATGGCATCACCGACTCAATGGACATGAGTTTGGGTAAACTCCGGCAGTTGGTGATGGACAGGGAGGCCTGGCATGCTGCGGTTCATGGGGTCGCAAAGAGTCAGACATAACTGAGCGACTAAACTGACTGACTGACTGTCTCTGCCAAGTACAAAATGTAAGGTGAAGAGGAACAGTTATCACATGAGTCTCCATTGACTGGTATGTAAGAGGGGCTGATGAGAAAGAGAAGTAAGCCTGAGTAAATGGAAGGAGCCAGTCCAGCCCATCTGCTGAATGACTGACTGACTGAATGAGTCGGAACAGGCACTTAAACCATAAATACAAACTGTGAAATTTGCTCTTTTAAAGAACACAGATAAGTGTAGTCCTCCACACCACACCCTTCTCCTTCTGTTTCTTTCATTTCTCAAGGTACAATTAATTATCATAAATAGAAGCCACAGCTTAAATGGGTCAGAGCATAGAAATGTGCCTCTAGGAGGTGGGAGGGGCTCTGGGTCTGGTCCTGGTTTCCACATGGCAGAACCGGTAAACAAGCCAGAGGCACAACTCTGATTTCCCTCCCTCCCAGAGCTCTACCAAGTGAGGATCCCTGGGAAGGAGACCAGAGCATGGGGGCCTGACATGGGCTGTTCAGCTGGGGAGCTAGAGAGGGCTGGGGACAAGCCTCAGAAGGGCTGCCTTCTCTGCCCAGCCCAGCCCAGCTCAGACTTGGTACCTGGCTTGGGAGGGTCCCTCTCCTCTCTGGCCTCAGCAGGTCACTTCTGGCCCTCAGTCCCTAGAGTGGTCTGTAAGAAAGATGGAAAGAAACCAAAAGGAATCTCTGGAGCTTGAACGGACCCTTCTGCCTCCTGAATCCCCAGGTCTAGCTTGGTCTTATGGTGACTTAGCAGTGCATAGGCCAGTACTTTGCAAATGCTTTTTACTAATAAAATATAAAAACTGATTTAGGAGATGTATTAGTTTCCTCCAGCTGCTATAACAAAAGCACAAAATCTAGGTAGCTTCAAACAACAGAAATGCAATGTCTCACAGCCCCGGGGACTAAAAGTCCAAAATCAGGGTGTCAGTAGGGCCATGCTCCCCCTGAAACTTGCAGGCGAGAATCCTTCTTGGCCTCTTCTAGTTTCTGGGGTCTTCCTGGCAGTCTTTGGTGTTCTTTGCCTTGAAGTTGCATCATTCTGATAAAAAGCAAAGACATGACTTTACCAACAAAGGTCCTATGGTTTTTCCAGTAGTCATGTATGTACGTAAGAGTTGGACTATAAAGAAAGCTGAGCACCGAAGAATTGATGCTTTTGAACTGTGGTGTTGGAGAAGACTCTTGGGAGTCCCTTAGACTGCAAGGAGATCCAATCAGTCTATCCTAAAGGAGATCAATCCTGAGTGTTCATTGGAAGGACTGATATTGAAGTTGAAACTCTAATACTTTAGCCACCTGATGCAAAGAGCTGACTCACTGGAAAAGACTCTGATGCTGGGAAAGATTGAGGGCAGGAGGAGAAGGGGATGACAGAGGATGAGATGGTTGGATAGCATCACCAACTCAATGGACGAGTTTGGGTAAACTCTGGGAGTTGGTGATGGACAGGGAGGCATGGCATGCTGCAGTCCATGGGGTTGCAAAGAGTCGGACACGACTGAACAACTGAACTGATCTCTGCCTTCAGGGTCACGGGTGACCCCAAGTGTCTCTTTCTTCACATGGCCATCTTAGACGATATCAGTCATATTGGGTTAGGGGTCCAACCTACTTTAGTATGACCTCATGGTAACGAATTATATCCACATGACCCTATTCCAAATAAGGTCATATCATAAGGTACTGAGGTTAGGGCATCAACCTAGGCAATCATTTGGAGCCAAGGAAGTGTCACTAGACACTCATTGCACAAGTGCTTGACAAATCAGAATTGGTCCTCTAACAGCAAGCACTGCCATACCCTGTGCTTGGTCCTAGTGTGGGCAGTGGAGTGTCTTAAGGGCTTAAGGTCCCAGCTAGGTCCTAAGGCCCACTCTGAAAGGTGGGCTTTGGTCCTCCAACCCCAGTCCGCCCCAGCAGTCTTGATTGAAAAGCCTCGGCCCCTCCAGCTGCCCTCTAGTTTCTCCTCAGCCCTCCTTGTCCAACCCCCAAAGGACCCTGTCGCAGCCTCCTTCAACCATGGACACCACGCACGGGGGATCTAGGATGGGGCCGTAGCCTCAGCATGAGTGTACCGAATGCCTCTCCTGCAGGCTGCCCGCTTAGACACACTGGGCCCTGTGTGGTCTCACCCAGGCCTAAAGGGAAGGCTGGCGATGTAGCCCAAATAGCCAAGCGGCTCCCCTGACCCCACCTACACTCTGAGGCCCAGGGAACACAAACACATCAGGCCTTTCCTGGGCCCCATGTTATTCTCAGTGCCCTGGTGCTGGTGCAAAGCTGGTGAAGCTGGTAAGCAGGGGTACCAGCCACAGCTCTACAGCCACATCCCAAACCCAGTGACCCCAATACTACCCTCTTCAGCACATGCCTCCCCATCCCATGGGGCATGGGCTCTGCAGCCAGAGGGCAGCAGCCTCCAGCAGCCAGGCCTGGGGCCCACAGCACCTCTGCTGGGCTGGACACAGGGACATTCTGGGTTAACCAACAACAAATGTCTGTATAAGGGCCCTGGTCAGGGATGGGGACCCATGGTGGCCTGTGGAATGGGGCGGGGGGGAGAGGGTTATGGACTCACGCACACGCATGCCCGACAGCCCGTCCTGTTCATGAGTGTGGCTCCAGCAGCCTCTGCTACGGAAAGCACAGGTCCTCTTGGGCCAGGGCGGCATGGCTTCATTCTTCAAAACTATGGCTGAAGAATCACCGGTTTGAGGAACAACAGTGGTGCTGGGTAGTGGTCTCTCTCATCAACAGTCTCGCTTGCCACCAAGGAGGGTCCCCTCTTGTGAAGCCACCAAGAACTGAAGGCAAGAGTCTCTCCTCACATCCAGAGAAGCTTGGGAAGAGGTCAACAAGCAGCTCAAACATGACTGAGCAACTCACTTTCACCCTTCGAGTTTTCCCCAGGGCCAAGGTCAGGGACAGCATTTCAGAACAGAGGCAGGGCCCCCACACACCTGTGCTATTACGTACTCATCGTCCTGATGGATCAGGACCACAGGGTCCACCTTTCACAGTGAAAGGATTTCAACAGTGTTCTTGCCCAAGTGGAGGTGGAGGCTCTGTGCCAGGCCCGCCCTTGGGAGACTGTTCCCTTGTGGGGCCCAGCCTGTCCCCTCCCCACGCCCCTACACTTATCCTGCATGGCATGCCACTCCCATCTGGCTCCTCAGTGGAGGAGGGGATTTGGAATTCAAGGACTGGCAGCTGCTCTCCAACAAAAGAGAAGCCCTGAGCAAGTGAGACTATACACAGGCGCAAGGAAAAGTGGAGACTGAAAGTCTTCATTTTAGGCACAAAATGCCAAACAGCCCCTCTGTCTTCTGCCTGATTCCTTATCTACATTCTTTTCCTTTTATCTCAGCTCCCTTTCCCATTCCAGCGTCTATATTTCCTGATCCTTCAAGCTGGCCAGACACCCTCAAATCCACGTGCACCTCTCCTACGTCTGAAAATACCCCATAGCCAGAGAACTGAGAAGAAAAGTGTGTCTCACCCATCCTGGCTGGGGAGCTCTGGCCCTCCACAGCATCAAATATCTGTAGGCAGAACCCAAACCAGCCAGATGGTGTCAGCGGGTACAGGCAAGGTAGGCCTGGGAGGCTCCTCTCTGCCCAGGCATGATGGTCAGCAGCCCCGGGCACACCCAGGTCATCAGGCACTGGGGGGCCTTTAACCAGACCTGTAGCAGAGCTCCTGCCCAAGCCCTCACCTCCTCCTGACCCAGCTTCCCACCCCAGCACCAACACGGGTGCCTTCCAGCAGCAAGGAGAGAGAAGAGACCCACCCAGGACCGTTGTGGTCCAGGGACATCCTTTATCTCTCTGCTCCAGCACGCTGATGGTGCCGGCCTGGCTGAGTGCCCACTGCTCAGTGCTTCACCTGTTTGCATTTTTGTGGGGAGAGTCAAAGACCCATTAAAATGGAGAAGCCTGGCATTTTGCAGTCTCCTAGCACTGAATTCTAAGGGAGATTAGATCCGTTTGCCCTGGCCATTTTGACAGCCCTGTGAGTTGGCGCCAAGGGCACACAGGTAAGAATCATGCATAATAAGCCAGCTGCCTCCGCTCCTCATCCACAGGAGGAAAGAGGGCTCCTCACTTGCTGGGGGATGCGGGCACCTGGGGGCATCAATCACCCTGGAGAAGAGAGGGGAGGAGAGGTTGCACGCCCATGCAAAATGACTCTCTGCAGCCCTAATGAAGGCCGGCGATGGATGGTGGCCTGGGCTCGTTAATCAGAAGGAACATGCTGCCGTCTGCCTCTCCTTCCAGCCCTCCTGTGCCCGCATCCTGGATTGATCTGTGGCACAGTAACTCTCAGATGTCACTGCCCCCTGCCAGGGGCACCAGGGGGAGGACTCTAGTAGGGACTTGGGGGATGTGCCAGAGAAAAAAGGAGTGGGGGCTGGCAGGCAGGCCCTGGCCTTCTCCTGGACATATCCTGGACCAGCCTGGGGCTGATGAGTCCCAAGGGGCCACCAGAGCTAACACACCCCCTTGGGGCCTCTTCACAGAGTGCCTCCCACCAGATACACAGACATCCTCTTCCAGGGGTCTGTATCCTTGGCATGGCCATGGAGGGGTGCTGCCCCACAGCACCACTCTCCTGGCCTCCAGCCTTCATGCCCAGCCCACCTTCCTCTCTCCAGACAGCCAGACTCCATCCAGAAAAAGGCCCAGAGTGGTCAGTTGGCCACCCAACTGTTGTCCACCCCAGGAGCGTGGGCAGAGAGGGTCCAGGCTCTCATCACATGCTGACGGCAGGGCCAGGCCAACTCCACAGGTCTGCTGTCTCCTGGTCTGTCCCCTCTGACAAACTGATGGGGAGTTGGCCACCCTTCTGCTCATCTCACTTTAGTTGTTTGTTACATGGAAACAACTGCATAAAATGTCTCCTCAGAGCTGAGGGTGCTGTCCTAAGGCCTGGGTGTGTGTGGGAGGGCATCTGGGTTGTGATGTGGCATCTGTCCAGTCTCCAAAGCCTGACGGCTCTCAGAGGGTGACAGTTCCTGCCCTGGGAGGTTCAGGTCCCAGACTCCCCACTACCCTCCCTTTTTGGGGCAGAGGGCAGCTCAGGCATTCCTGGCCAGAGCAGATGAAGAGCGGGACTCCGGCTACCAGGCCTGACAGCCCCAGCTGGGGCAAGCCAGCAGGACCCCTCTAAGGCTAACAAGGGAGCCTCAAATTCTCTGGAGATATTTCTGTACAAAGGCATTCACTGTGGGGAGGACATTGATGGTGTCGAGACTGTTTGGGGTCTCAGGAAACGCTGGGTGCTGGGGGCCAGTCAAGTCTATTGATTGGAAAACACAGATACAATAGAAGCATTCCCGGGGTGCTCCCCGGCTGTCTTGGCGATGATAGAGGGTTCTTAGGAGCAGGACTGACAGGCAGCACGACGGGCTCCCTGACAAGGAGAGGCACAATGGCGAAAGGTCGATTCCCAATGCCAGGAGGCATCATGGAGGTACAAGGGCAGCACCAGAGGGGCTGTGGGCATCACCCCACTGACCATGACACCCACTCAGCTAGAAGAGGCCAGAATTACGATCTCACAGACCAGAGGGAGCCATTCCCCTGGCAGGCTCCTCCCTGGGTCTGCTACTGGTGCTCCTATCATCACCTCACAGATGATGGGGTCATGCGGTACAGGAGGGCGGGTTCAGAGCCCAGGACAGACCATCACAAGCATTCAAAATCCATCCAACAGAACAGGGGAAATGACGAAAGGCAGACAGTGACTGAGGCTGCCCTGAGGGTGCAAGGGGAGGTGGGGTAGAACGCGGGCTTCAATCACCAGGGAGGTTCCTGCAGGAAGCATGATGGGGCCTCCACCTTGCAGCCAGCAGCCTGTGAACTTGGGGCCTGATTCACAGAGCAGGGCTGGCACATCGGTCAGGCACAGACGGTCCACAGATGAGACTGACATCACTCACAGAGCCTATAGGACATGGGTCAGGGACTCACTGAGAAGGAGCCCAGAATGCAGGCCCTACAGAGCTGGGGTACCAGTGGCACATGGGCTACACCCTCAGGGAGGGAGGAGAGCATGGCTGGGTGTTCAGGCAGGCTTCCACAGAGGGTGCTAGGGACTGTGGCCAAGCCTAAGAGAAATGGACAGATGCGGTGGGGTGGAGGGTTGGTATGACGAGGACAGACTCTCTCTCAGAGGCTCTGCCTGAGAGGAAGCACAGCCCCTGTCTCCTGACCGAGGGCCATGGGGGCCCCTGGAAATCTCCACCTCTTCCTCAGGGCCAGAAGCTTACAGGGAAGGCTGTTCATGGACTTGGCCTTGCACTCTTCCTGATGGCATGGGGCAAAAGTACTGTGACTCTCCATTGTGGTTTTTTGGACAAAAGAACAGATTGAAAAATCAAGTCTGCATTTCTCCTCCTTTGAACTGAAAAGAGATTAAGTTCAGTGACACAGGATCTGGAGCTCTGTTTCCTGTCCTCCAGCCTGCACCCGATGACCAATCCAGACTTCACCTGCCCACTCACTTCACTTCTTGCCTACCCAAAGGCAATCGGAGACTAGGCCCAAATCTGGGTGCCACTCTCAATTCAGAATCTCTCAAAGAGGGCTTCCCTGATGGCTCAGATGGTAAAGAATCTGCCTGCAATGCAGGAGACCGAAGTTTGACCCCTGGGTAAGGAAGACCTCCTGCAGAAGGGAATGGCTACACATTCCAGTATTCTTGCCTGGAGAATTCCATGGACAGAAAAGCCTGGCAGGCTACAGTCCATGTGGTCTCAAAGAGTTGGACATGACTGAGCAACTAACACACACACACACACACACACACGGTCTAAAAAGCTCCAGAGACTTGGTGCACTCCTCCTCCCCAGCTTCAGGCTCTGATCCAGCACTCTCACCAGTCGGTCACTCAATCTTTGCTTGCATACCACCCAAGATGAGGCACTCACTACCTGCCCAGCTGGGCCATTTTCTCATCAGAAGTCTGCCTCCTGGGATTTCCTTTCTTCAATACTTGCTGTGCCCATGGCAGCTCTTCCGAGTTTTCTCTCTCCCAGTCCCACGCTCTTGGCTCAATCAGCTCTCCTTCCAGTCCCCACCACCTCTGACAGATCTGAACATCACATGAGAGGGAAGGGGGCTGTCACATCCTGCGGGGCACATCCTCTTTATCTCCCTGCAGATCCCCTTACCAAGCATGGGGAGGTAGGTCCCCATCCTCCCCCACCAAGCATGCCAGGGTCTCCTTAGGAGAACCAAGGCTCCTCAGAGCTCTGAATCCATTGCCAGTGCCCCTTTCGAGTCTCTTCTTCCTGGCCCTCACCGCCCTTCTCCTATTCCCTCTACCCACTCCCTTTTTGTGCTGTTGTTGGGGCTTAATAGGGTGTTTCTGGGATGAATAGTGTTTTCAGCTCCGGCTGGGAATACATCCGGCCTTTCCCAGCCCCGCCCCTGTCCTCATGGAGCTGGTGAAGGTCTAAGGAGAGCTGGGCCCAGACAATGGGCCAGCAGACTCACTTGAGAACTCACAAAAGCCCCATTTCCCTCCATGTAGCAGAGTGACAGGCACAGAGAACCCCTGCCTGCATGCCGCTCATATGGGATGCTGTGGGGGCTTGGGGCCCCTGAGCAGAGAGGCTGCAGCTCTTAGAGCTGCAGATTCCCAGGGGTTTGGCACAGTCCCCACCTCATGCGGTCACTGGGAGCACCAGCACCTCCAACGCTGACATGCTGGGGCCTCTGGGTGCACATACAGAAGGGCCCATAGCCTGTGTTTAGATTCTGAGAGAAGAGGGCTTGTGGAAAGGAAGACAGGCTATGAAGCTCCCTGCACTCCAGGCTTCCTGAGGCTGGGCAATGTGCCTGGAGAGGCAGACATGGAACATTGGCCCCTACGCATCTGCTGTGAGGACAGGTGAATGGATCAGCGACTGAATCTGTAAGGGGATGAGACCCTAGTGGGGGTGCCAGCTCTGGCCTCCAGCATCTCAGGGAGGAAGCTTACCTGGAACACACTGGTCCCTAACTCTGCACCAGGAGACCCTAACTTTAAGGGCAGCAACATGCAAATCCTGGCATGTGGGAGGGAAGAGCACAGGTGAGGCAGATTTGCACATGGACTACTACCCCTCGCCTCCCATGGACTGGTGAAATGTGGACCGATTCCAAGACTTCTGTTAATTTCTAAGTTGAGTAATGCAACCAAGGATACAGTCTTTATTGTAAAATACCCATTCTCTTTGCCTTCTCTTGATATCCATCACCAGTACTACTGGCTGGCTTTCATGGGAAGGAGGCAGGAGCTACCTTCTCCCTGCTTCTTAAGGGTCACTCTAATGAACATGACATGACATCATAACATAACATAATGATGATAAATGGCAAATAGCAAGCAACTGTGTCCCTTTGGCAAGTCCACTGGTGCTGTGATTCAGATTCACATCTCAGCAAAATGACCTGGAACTTCACTCTACAATAGTCATAATTCAGTGTTAACTTTGGGAAAACTAGAGACAACAAGCTGTGTTTTCTTTATGTTTCACTAAGATCCTTGGACTTGCCTCCCCAAACTAGAGAAATGATGCCCAGCGTTATTTACCAGTAGAGGAAAACACACGCCTACCTCCTTCAGAGGCCCCTTACCTTGTCAGCCATGCTGTAGTGAGGAGAGCACTGGAGTTAAAGCCACAAGGCATGGGTTCTAACCCAGGCTGTGTACATAAGACCAGTGTGGCCTGGGCAACCCACAAATTCTGAGCCCCATATTTCTCACAGGGAACATGGGTATAAATACCTGTTTCTCAAGGAAATAGGAAGATCAAATGAAATGTGAGTTGTAGATTGTCTGTTATTGTACCTAATCTATCACTCATTGATATTACCTATTTTTATTTCTAAACAGTTGGATAAAAATTATTCCTTTTATGAAGGATATAAGTCAAGACTTCTTTTCTTTTTTCGGCATGTGGCTGGCTGGTTGGTTATTCTAGCACCACTTGTGGAAGACACTATCTTTTGTTCCATTGTATTACTTTCACTCTTTACTTACAAATCCTAAAAGATGATGCTGTTAAAGTGATGCACTCAAAATGACAGCAAACTTGGAAAGCTCAGCAGTGGCCACAAGACTGGAAAAGGTTAGTTTTGATTACAATCCCAAAGAACGTTCAATTCATTCCAATCCCAAAGAATGTTCAAACTACAACACAACTGCACTTATTTCACATGCTAGATCAAAACCCTTGGAAGTTGGGCTTCGACAGTATGTGAACTGAGAACTTGCAGATGTTCAAGCTGGATTTAGAAAAGACAGAGGAACCAGAGATCAAATTCCGAACATCTGCTGGATCATCGAAAAAGCAAGAGAATTCCAGAAAAACAGCTACTTCTACTTCACTGACTACATGAAAGCCTTTGACTCTGTGGATCACAACAAACTGTGGAAAATTCTTAAAGAGATGGGAATGCCAGACCACCTCACCTGCCTCCTGAGAAACCTGTATGCAGGTCAAGAAGCAATAGAACCAGACATGGAACAACTGACTGGTTCAAAATTGGGAAAGGAGTACGTCAAGACTGTATATTGTCACCCTGCTTATTCACTTATATGCAGAGTACATCATGAGAAATGCTGGGCTGGATGAAGCTCAAGGTGGAATCAAGATTGCTGGGAGAAATATTAATAACCTCAGATATGCAGATGACACCACCCTTATGGCAGAAAGTGAAGAGGAACTAAAAGAGACTCTTGATGAAAGTTAAAGAGGAGATGAAAAAGCTGGCTTAAAACTCAACATTCAAAGAACAAAGATCACGGCATCTGGTCCCATCACTTCATGGCAAATACATGGGGAAACAATGGAAACAGTGACAGACTTTATTTTCTTGGGCTCCAAAATCACTGAAGATGGTCACTGAAGCCATGAAATTAAAAGATGTTTGCTCCTTGGAAGAAAGTTATGACAAACCTCAGTTCAGTTCAGTTCAGTTCAGTCGCTCAGTAGTGTCCGACTCTTTGCGACCCCATGAATTGCAGCACGCCAGGCCTCCTTGTCCACCAACTCCTGGAGTTCACTCAAACTCACGTCCATCGAGTCAGTGATGCCATCCAGCCATCTCATCCTCTGTCGTCCCCTTCTCCTCCTGCCCCCAATCCCTCCCAGCATCAGAGTCTTTTCCAATGAGTCAACTCTTCGCATCAAAGTATTGGAGTTTCAGCTTCAGCATCATTGCTTCCAAAGAACATCCAGGGCTGATCTCCTTCAGAACAGACTGGTTGGATCTCCTTGCAGTCCAAGGGACTCTCAAGAGTCTTCTCCAACACCACAGTTAAAAAGCATCAATTCTTTGGCGCTCAGCTTTCTTCACAGTCCAACTCTCACATCCATACATGACCACAGGAAAAACCATAGCCTTGACTAGATGAACCTTTGTTGGCAAAGTAATGTCTCTGCTTTTGAATATGCTATCTAGGTTGGTCATAACTTTCCTTCCAAAGAGTAAGCGTCTTTTAATTTCATGGCTGCAGTCACCATCTGCAGTGATTTTGGAGCCCCCAAAAATAAAGTCTGACACTGTTTCCACTCTTTCCCCATCTATTTCCCATGAAGTGATGGGACCAGATGCCATGATCTTCATTTTCTGAATGTTGAGCTTTAAGCCAACTTTTTCACTCTCCTCTTTCACTTTCATCAAGAGGCTTTTTAGTTCCTCTTCACTTTCTGCCATAAGGGTGGTGTCATCTGCATATCTGAGGTTATTGATATATCTCCTGGCAATCTTGATTCCAGCTTGTGCTTCTTCCAGTCCAGCGTTTCTCATTATGTACTCTGCATATAAGTTAAATAAGCAGGGTAACAATATACAGCCTTGACATACTCCTTTTCCTATTTGGAACCAGTCTGTTGTTCCATGTCCAGTTCTAAGTGTTGCTTCCTGACCTGCATATAGGTTTCTCAAGAGGCAGGTCGGGTGGTCTGGTATTCCCATCTCTTTCAGAATTTTCCACAGTTTATTGTGATCCACACAGTCAAAGGCTTTGGCATAGTCAAAAAGCAGAAATAGATGTTTCTCTGGAACTCTCTTGCTTTTTCGATGATCCAGCAGATGTTGGCAATTTGATCTCTGGTTCCTCTGCCTTTTCTAAAACCAGCTTGAACATCTGGAAGTTCATGATTCACGTATTGCTGAAGCCTAGCTTAGAGAATTTTGAGCATTACTTTACTAGCGTGTGAGATGAGTGCAATTGTGCCATAGTTTGAGCATTCTTTAGCATTGCCTTTCTTTGGGATTGGAATGAAAACTGACCTTTTCCAGTCCTGTGGCCCCTGCTGAGTTTTCCAAATTTGCTGGCATACTGAGTGCAGCACTTTCACAGCATCATCTTTCAGGATTTGGAATAGCTCAACTGGAATTCCATAACCTCCACTAGCTTTGTTCGTAGTGATGCTTTCTAAGGCCCACTTGACTTCACATTCCAGGATGTCTGGCTCTAGGTCAGTGATCAAGCACAGGAATGGCCGAGAGGAGCTACCCCCCCACCCCCAGAGGCCAGGGGTGGCAGCCGGGAGGAGCTACCCCACACCCAAGGTCAGGGGCGGCGACTGGGAGGAGCAACCCCACGTCCAAGGAGCAGTGGCTGCGTGGGCGCAGGAGGGCCAAGAGGAGCTACTCCACATTCAAGGCAAGGAGGGGCGGCAGTGAGGAGACACCCCTAGTCCAAGGTAAGGAGCAGCAGCTGAGCTTTGCTGGAGCAGCCATGAAGAGATACCCCACATCCAAGGTAAAAGAAACCCAAGTAGGACGGTAGGTGTTGCAAGAGGGCATCAGAGGGCAGACACACTGAAACCATACTCACAGAAAACTAGTCAATCTAATCACACAGACCACAGCCTTGTCTAACTCAGTGAAGCTAAGCCATGCCCTGTGGGGCCACCCAAGACGGGCAGGTCATGGTGGAGAGGTCTGACAGAATGTGGTCCACTGGAGAAGGGAATGGCAAACCACTTCAGTATTCTTGCCTTGAGAACCCCATGAACAGTATGACAAACTTAGACAGCATATTAAAAAGCAAAGCCATCACTTTACTCACAAAGGTCCATCTAGTCAAAGCTATGGTTTTTCCGATAGTCATGTACAGATATGACAGTTGGAGGCTTAGCACTGAAGAATTGATGCTTTCAGACTGTGATGCTGGTGAAGACTCTTGAGAATCCTTTAGACAGAAAGGAGATCCAACCAGTTAATCCTAAAGGAAATCAACACTGAATATTCATTGGAAGGATTGATGCTGATGCTGAAGCTCCAATACTTTGGCCACCTAATGCAGAGCTGACTTATTGGAAAAGACCCCTATGCTGGGAAAGATTGAAGGCAGGATGAGAAGGGGACAGCAGAGGATGAGATGGTTGGGGTTGCAAAGAATTGGATATGACTGAGCAACTGAACAACAAAATTATTTTCACTCTTTATCAAAGATCAGTTGACCAGTGTTATGTGGGTCTACTTCTAGGCTCTCTATTCTTTTTGTAAATATCACACTATCTTAATTACTGTAGCTTCACAGTAAGTCTTGAAGTTAGGTAGGGTCAATCCTCCAATTTTGTTCTCCTTCAGTATTGTGTTGGCTATTCTGAGTATTTTGCTCTCCCTATAAACTTTAGAATCAGTTTGTCAATATCCACAAAATCTTTACTGAGATTTTGATTGCGATTACATTGACTCTGTGATCAAGTTGTGAAGAACTGACATCTCAGAAATATAGTCTTCCTATCTATGAACATGGAATATCTCTCCTTTTATTTAGTTCTTTAGTCCTTCCTTGAATTGATTCATCAGTTTTACAGTTTTCCTTCTACAGATCTTACACGTATTTTGTTGGATTTATAACTAACTACTGCATTTTGGGGAGTGCCAATGTATGTATTTTATTAATAGTCCCTGGCTAGCCCTTGTTGTTGTTGTTCAGTCACTCAGTTGTGTCTGACTCTTTGTGACCTTATGGACTGCAGCACACCAAGCTTCCCCGTCCTTCACCATCTCATGCAGCCTGCTCAAACTCATGTCCATTTAGTCAGTGATGCCATCCAACCAGCTCATGCTCTGTTGTCCCCTTCTCCTCCTGCCTTCAATCTTTCCCAGCATCAGGGTTTTTCCTAATGAATTGGCTCTTCACATCAGGTGGCCAAAGTATTGGAGCTTCAGCTCCAGCATCAGTCCTTCCAATGAATATTCAGGATTGATTTCCTTTAGGATTGACTGGTTTGATCTCCTTGCAGACCAAGGGACTCTCAAGAGTCTTCTCCAACACCACTTAAGAGTCTATATAAAAGTTTTCACAGATATCGTCACATTTCAGAAGACCATTACAAGACAAACATTAGACCTACATAAACTCCCTGAGCCCCAGCTTGAGATATTATTACACAAACTGGACATAATATCATCAGTCAAATGAGTCTTGGCTTGCATTCTCCTAGACCTATACAGACAATACACATCTTTGTTAGGAGAAGCACAGCTCAAGGAGCAGTCTTCCAGCCCAGCCCAGGAGTACCTCCTCCCAGTTGGCCTTAGTTTATCACTGGCCCTCTGGAGTGGGGCTGCTAGGATGTGCACTGCATAGCTTACACTGGCAGTTGGCAAACTTTCTATAAAAGTCCAGATAGTAACTATATTTGGCTTCATGGGCTACAAGGTCTCTGTTATAGCTGTTCAACTTTGCCTGAAAATAGGCTACAGGCTATTGTTTGCCCACTCCTTGTCTAGACAGGCAAGGACTCTGGCATGGACAAATGTGCTGACAACACTTGTTTAGTGATATTTAAATTTTTCTTGTAATTTTCATCAACAAATTCATTATTTAGCATATAATAATAGCATATCCTTCCAGCCATTGGTATACCTACAAACTTCCCCATTCAGAACACCAGAAAGACACCAGCTGGGGCCCTGAGAATGTTTGTAAATGAAAACAAAATAAATAAGCTTTATATTCATGGATAATTTTAGCAAAGTGTACCTGTGGAAGATGACTGGCCCAATTCTGGCTTGTGATGCTATCCTCTTGAGCTAACTGGTTTCTACCAGATTTGGGAAGGTATTTGAGTCCTTCCTGGGCTTCCCAGGTAGCAGCAGTGGTAAAGAGTTCATCTGCCAATGCAGGAGACATGAGAAACGCAGGTTTAATCCCTGGGTCAGAAGATCCCCTGGAGGAGGGCATGGCAACCCACTCCAGTACTCCTGCCTGGAGGATCCCATGGACAAAGAAGCCTGGTGGACTACAGTCCATAGAGTCGCAAAGAGTCAGATATGACTGAAGTGACTTAGCGTGCAGGCACATTGAGTCCTTCCTAGAAGATCTGAAGGAAAACTGGAGAAACATGGGCACCATAAGCCTATTCACCACTAATGAATTTGCAGAGGAATGTGTAAAATTAGTGTGTTTGTCGGTGGGGAGCCTGTGGACCTGGCACATAATGAAAATTTGTCATCCGGGAGCACTCCTAAGGGCCCTGAGCTCAGAGAAGAGTCTCCCCTGGTCTGACGGGGCCACAATCAGAGGAATGATGAAGGAGGGGGGAGAAAATGCAGCACAGGTCAACCAGGTGGTGGGCACAGAGAAGCCAGCAGGTGGTCAACAGGGACTTCCAAAGGGAAGACAACAGCAAGATGCTCTCTCAAAAGAGGCCAAGATCTACCTGCCCAGGAATGATGGAAGGGTGGCAGGGCTCCAAAGCCTTGAGGGCAGCTGGGGGTCAATGGACACAGCAAGGCCCTGGTCACCACCCAGCAGAAATATCATTGAGGAAGGTTTGGCCAGACCTTACAAGCAAAGGAGTGCTGGGATCATCAGGGTCACTCCTCAGAGCCTCCAGCATAAGACACAGTTGTGACGGCAGTTTCCCAGGGCTACCTCCAAACTCCTCCCGCAGTGAAGGGAAACTGGGGAGTCCACAAAGGTCAGAAAACAGCCAGCGAGATGCTAAGGCCGAGGCTGTGCCCTCTCCACACCTGGCTCGTGTTATTGTGAATGGCTGTAATGCATGATGGCAGGGGCTCCTGGTTGAGAAGGCTGGACCCCCAACCACACCTCCGGTGGGGAGGAGCAAGGGTCAGCACAATGCATTGAGCTGTGTTCCCCGAAAGATACATCCAAGTCCTATCCCACAGTACCTGTGAATGGGACCCTACTTACTGATGTAATGCAGGATCTCGAGTTGAGATCATTCTGGATTTAGGGTGGGCCTTAAATCCAGGGACTTGTGTTCTTAGAAAAGAAGGAGGCCTGGCACATAGAGATACACATGAAGACAGAGGCAGACCCTGAATTTCTGCAGCTATAACTAAGGAACACCAAGGATCAGCACCGACAGAAGTTGGGAGAGTCTTGAATCAGCTTCTCCCTCAGAACCTCCAGGAGCAAGCACCCCACAGACACTGTAGTTTCGGACTTCTGGTCTCCAGAACAGTGAGAAAATAAATTTCTGTTGTGTTAAGTCCCCTCAGTTTTTGGTTTTGTGTGTTTGCTTTTTTTTTTTTTCTTCTGTTGCTTGTTTTTTCTTTCACAGCAGTTCCTTTGTTGTTGTGGTTCAGTTGCTCAGTTGTGTCCGACTCTTTGGGACCCCATGGACTGTAGCACCCAGGCTTACTGTCCCTCACTATCTCCCAGAGTTTGTCAAATTCATGTCTATTGAGTCAATGATGCCATCCAACTATCTCATCCACTGTCACCCTTTTCTCCTCCTGCCTTCAATCTTTCCCAGCATCAGTGTCTTTTCCAATGAGTCAGCTCTTCGAATCAGGTGGCCAAAGTATTGGAGTTTCAGTGTCAGCATCAGTCCTTCCAATGAATATTCACGGTTGATTTCCTTTATGCTTGACTGGTTTGATCGCTTTAGTGTCCAAGGGACTTTCAAAAGTCTTCTCCAACATCACAGTCTGAAAGCATCAATTCTTCAGTGCTCAGCCTTCCTTACGGTCCAACTCTCACATCCATACATGACTACCGGAAAAACCATAGCTTTCACTAGATGGACCTTTGTGGGAAAAGTAATGTCTCTGCTTTTTAATGTACTATCTAGGTTGGTCATAGCTTTCCTTCCAAGGAGCAAGTGTCTTTTAATTTCACAACTGCAGTCACCATCTTCAGTGATTTTGGAGCCCAAGAAAATAAAGTGAGTCATTGTTTTCACTTTTCCCCTATCTATTTGCCATGAAGTGATGGGACCAGATGCCATGATCTTTGTTTTTTGAATGTTGAATTTTAAGCCAGCTTTGTCATTCTCCTTTTTGACCTTCATCAAGAGGCTCTTAGTTCCTCTTGGCTTTCTGCCATAGGGTGGTGTCATCTGCATATTGAAATTATTGATATTTCTCCTTGCAATCTTGATTCCAGTTTGAATTTCATCAAGCTCGGCATTTCACATGATGTACTCTACATATAAGTTGAATAAGCAGAGTGACAATATACAGCCTTGACGAACTCCTTTTCCAGTTTGGAACCAGTCTTTTGTTCCATGTCCGGTTCTAATTGCTGCTTCTTGACCTGCGTACAGGTTTTTCAAGAGGCAGGTAAGGTGGTTTGGTATTCTCATCCCTTTAAGAATTTTCCACAGTTTGTTGCATTTGTGTGTGTGTGTGTGTTTTCTTTCATAGCAGTTTCTAGGAAGCTAACTCAGCTGGGAATGGCATGTCCCTCCGTGATCCCAGGGGCATGGTCTGTCTTGTCTGACCTCTGTCCTCAGCCCCAGGCCCACTGTAGATATACTGCCTGCTCTGGGCTTGGATGTTCAGGACCACTGAAGCCCTGAGCTGGCTGACAGGTGATCCCTAGGCCTGAGGGTGAGACAAGGAGTGAGTGGTCAGCCAGCCAAGAGGAAGCCCTGAAGACTGTGAGTTTCTCTGCCTTGGCTTGGGAGGTCCTGAGCTCAAGTGGAGGAAACATGGCAGAGGGTCAAGGGTCTGTTGGGCTCTGGGCAGGAGAAAAGAGCCCTGGGGGGTCAGGAAAGCTTCCTGCAAGAGGCGGATGACAGGCAGCTTGGTTTATGCAAAGGATTTGGATGGGAAGAGACATGAGAGGGTGGAGGGTTTGGAGCTGTTTCCCAAAGGGTCATGTTCGGAACTGGGGAAACAGAATACATTTTCCAGGAGGAAACAGCTACTGTGGTCAAATCAGGGAGTTAGCGAAGCAGCCAGCACTGTTACTGCAAAACTCTTCAAACTGAGCGTGAAGGGGCGAGCTGAGAAGGGGGCCCCAGGGACAAAAACAGTCCTCAAAGCTGCCCCTGGACAAGCACTCTGGCCGCCTAGGTGAGGGACAGTAAATGGATATGCGAGTGTGGCCATGTCAGGGCCAGGCTGGTACTGTCTGGCAGGACCACCCTCTTCATCCTCGGCCTTCCTCCCACATCACTCAGGAGCTGGGCATGATGTCGGAGGTGAGGGGAGCCCAGGTCTGGGGTGGAGGCATCTCTAATAAGACCCTGGGGTAGCAAAGGACCCCTCCCAAACGAACACAAGCAACGCCATCTTTTCTAGTCAGGAGGAAAACTTCCTAATTAGGAAAGAAGGCAAGATAACGGGCACAGACTGTGTTTATCTTCATTTTATATCCTTTACAATGATCTTAATGACAATGTTTCACTTAGGCACAACTACCATTCCCCTAAAGAGCACACTGATCCTGATTTGTTTCATTCACAGCTCACTCCTGGGTGGAATTCCTGTCCCAGCTCTCCAAACTGTGCTCATTTCAAGAAGGGGCAGCAGAAGGGGAGAGGGAGGGAAGCAGTCCCTGCCTGAGGCACCCCCTCACTACCCCTGAGCCCACCCCAACCCAGCTTGCCACTCATCCCCCAGGGAGCACACAGCTCAATGTGGCCCCCAGGCCATTCTAACTGGTCCTGTAAATCCACCCACCACATGCTTGGCATCCTTTTTGTATCCACCTATGACCAACCTAGATAGCATATTAAAAAGCAAAGACATTACTTTGCCAACAAAGGTCTGTCTAGTCAAAGCTTTGTTTTTTCCAGGTCATATATGGGTGTGAGAGTTGGACTATAAAGAAAGCTGAGTGCCAAAGAATTGATGCTTTTGAACTGTGGTGTTGGAGAAGACTCTTGAGAGTCCCTTGGACTACAAGGAGGTCCAACCAGTCCATCCTAAAGGAAATCAGTCCTGAATATTCGTTGGAAGGACTGATGTTGAAGCTGAAACTCCAATACTTTGGCCACCTGATGAGAAGAACTCACCCATTGGAAAAGACCCTGATGCTGGGAAAGATTGAAGGTGGGAGGAGAAGGGGATGACAGAGGATAAGATAGTTGGATGGCATCACTGACTCAATGGACATGAGTTTGAGTAAGCTCTGGGAGTTGGTGATGGACAGGGAAGCCTAGCGTACTGCAGTCCATGGGGTCGCAAAGAGTTGGACATGACTGAGCGACTGAATTGAACTGAGGCATCTTTACCCAGCAGCAGTCTCTATAGCCAGGCTGAAAGAAAGTGAAAGTGTTAGTCACTCAGTCATGTCTGACTCTTTGTGATCCTCTTTATGAGCCCTACCAGGCTCCTCTGCCCATGAAATTTTCCAGGCAAGAATACTAGAGTGGGTTGCCATTCCCTTCTTCAGGGGATCTTTCCAACCCAGGCATCGAACCTGGATCTCTGGCACTGCAGGCAGATTCTTTACCACTGAGCCACCTGGGAAGCATCTGAGCTGATAGATGAAGCTTGTGTACTTCCCAAAGCAGAACTTCGCCCTCCTACCTGGGTCCACAGTGGCTAGGCGGTCAGGAATACGCAGGGTGACAGAAGGAATGTTAGATATCATGGAGGGTGGAGGGTGACTGGAAAACCATGTGGAAGGTGAAGTGGGGTGATGCCTGCAGTGGGCACAACCACTGTGGGAAGCCCACAGATGGTGCAAACATGCAGATGAAGTGTTAGCTTGCAGGAGAGGCTCGTGAGCCCCCTCCATCCACTGCTACAAAGAGGAGGTTGATCCCTGGTGGCTTCTCAACCTCCTCCATCTCAACCTACCAGAGGATCTGAAAAGGTGCCCTCCCGAGAGAGGCACCTTTGTGTAGCTAGCTGAGGGCAAGGCAGACCCTTCTGATGGACCAGCCCACACACCCAGCACCCAGCCACCACTACCCACCTTCACTTGGGCTGAGGGACTGCCTGGTGATCAAAATACATAGCTGCTCCCCCCTCACCCCCATTACCCTTACAGATTCAGCTGCCGTGGAGATCATTTGTCTCTCAAAGTGCAGTTCTGTGACAGGCGATCCAGTACCTGCCACCAGGTACAAAGTCCCCAAAGTCCCAGGTTAAAACAGAGAGGAGCCAGAGAGAGGCTCAGCTGACCAAAACAAGCAACTTTCTGTCAAAAATAAATCTCCTTCAGGCTAGCAAAGCTTGAGCAACTTACACAAACACTATATTTAGATACTTTAAGGCAATTTTTCAAGTCTATGTTCCCTAAGTCACATCTGATGTCGTCCCTGACTACCTCACAATGGTGATCAGCCACAAAATTCATTTCCTCCCTCCCACGCTTGGGACCCACAGATGCTAGCTTCAGTTTGTATCCTCAAATCTCTCTGCCACAGCCCCTCCTTCTGGAGGGACTTCTCCAACCATGAACTCCCCTCCTGCCTCCTGCAAAGAGAGTCTGAAACAACCCCTAGCAAGTGTAAAGGCCTGACCACCTGGACTCTCCTCCAGACGATTTCTGGGGGGATGTTACCCCTCACACACTTCCTGAAGCCTCCGCCTTCACACCCCCTCCCCACCCCTGCAGCTGCCTTCTTGCACAAACTGCCTTAGTAAGATGAAAAGGACTGCGTCCCTCAAACAGAAGAGAATATTTTGAACAGAGAATTAACAGCAAATTAAATTGGTTTCATTGTACTCATTCATGCACAAAATGAGTGTGGGTGTTAAACAGAGAAAAACCAAACAGGCGATGCATCGAAATTATCAGGGGGCAGAATCCTGCTGCAGAGGCGGCAACAGTCAGGGGAGGAGACCAGGCAGGCAGAAGGGCTCCTGACCAGTCCAGAGCTGGGCCGTCCCTCTTCCCATGCTGGGATGCTTCCTCTCCAAAGTGGAGCTGGGAAGTCTGTGAGGCTCCTTCTAGCTGCAGTCAGTCCATCACAGGTGGACACAGACTCCTGAAAATGGCCCCGCTGACTGCCCCTCCTTGGAGAATGTGCTGGCTCCCCGAGCAGGAACACTGCTGCTGCACTCCATCCAAAATGGTCCAGCAGCAACCAATTAGGGCCCTGGTTCTCCCGTCCTTTTCTCCTCAGGCACCTCGGGCCGCACTGGGGTGGAGGTGGAACTGCTCAGCACAGGAGTAACAGGCAAGCCCATCGGTCTCCTGGGGATTCTTCAGGACCCGCGGTGAGCAGCAACACAATGATAACTAGCTTGAGAACATGGAACAGTTTTAAACAACCCCACAAATCTCTTTTCTGTCAACTCTATCTGGTTAATCTATCATCTGATTTTCCCATCTCTGGTGGGTGCCCGGGCCCCTCCCTTTACAGACTTCATCCACCCACTCCCTAGAAATAAACCTGGTAAAGTGCATGCTGCCTAGGCTGGGTGAGAGGGCAGTGCCCAGGAGCGGGCGACTGGGGGACCCTGGCCTCCAGCCCCCAGGACCTTCTGAGAAGGGGATTCTCAGAAAGGGCAGCCACGGTCCCAGCAAATTCACTTTTAATCACAAGGGATGCTGCTAAACGAGCCAGCATTCACCCACACGCTGATGCACACCAGGCCCTGGGGCGACCTGCCGTTTCCCTCTGGCCAGACTGCTGTAGAGGCCAGAGTTGGGTACAAGAAGCCCCTGCCCTCTCCCCTCCCCTCCCAGTGCCAATAGGACCCACCTCGACAACCAGACCTATGAGCTTCAGGGGTACCTGAGATTCAGGACCCCAGACTGTAGCCCTGAACCAACTGCTCAGCACCTCACCTGCCTTAACTACTCCCATAAGGCATGTTGTTACCCCACCTTGGCACAGAGCAGCCCAGAACTCAGGTGGAGTGCCTGTACTTCTATTCTTTTTTATTACATAAAAGAAGATGAAAGAAAAAATTAAGTTTTAGTCCTATGGAATAAACAGACAGACCCTGATGCTTGGGTCATGGTCAGGGTCCCATGGCGGGTGCAGCTTCTGAGGTGTCCCAGGAGCCTCACGGGAGGGCAGCACATGGCAGGGGTCCCAGGTACCCTAACTCTGTGCATTTTCAGGGTGATGTTCTGGCAAAGGGCACTTAGAGCTTATGTGATCTGATTTGGACCAAATCAACCCCAACAAAGGTGGAATAAGTGACTTTAAAAGATTCCTGCAAAGAATACACAAGTTGAACCCTTCCAACATCATAAAGGATGTAAGTCCATGAGCCTAAGAGTGCTGGCACTTGCCCCATTCCTAGTAAGAACTCTTCATCGGCCACACCAAGAGCTACAAGCGAAGACAGTCTAATTGGATCTGACAAGAAATTGGCCATAAACATCAAATAATCAGGAAGACTATTTGAAATATGGATATGCATCTACTACCATGAATGATGAACCTCTCCCAGACTGTATATTTTGCATTGCTGTACCAGCTAATGAGATTAAGAAGCCATTTTAATCATAGCAAGTTAGTTTAAAATATTGCTTATTTCATCTTTATCTGATTTTTAATAATTTTATTTTATTGTATATACTAAATATGCACAAAATATATTAGTATAGTAGCACACATGTTCACTAAATACATGAATATACAAGTACTACGCTGGGGGCTTGGTCTGGGATCTTGGAAGTCTGGAGACTACTCCTGCCCCATCTTCAAGGGTGGCACCACCCTCTTGCCAGACTCAACCCCAACCCCTGACCTCTTCCTGGATCTCTGGCTCCTCTGTATCTCCCGCATTGTCTATTATCTTGTCTCTGTGCTTATTCTCCCAATTGTGAATACTTCTCAATTAGTCCCCACTGCCATGACCCCACCCAGGCCAACCCCTTCTCTTCTGGACGATATCATCAGCCTATTACAACTGCTATCTTGCACCTTTTCTTCCACCTCCAAATTTCATTCTCCATCTTGCAAGACAAGTCAGGCTTCCTAAAATGCACATCTGATCATATTACTCTGATCCCTGAAGCTTTCAATCAGTTCCCACGGATCGCAGTTGGAAATGTCCAAGCTCCCTTCCCTCCTCCTCCACATTGTCATCGTCAACATCATGATCACCAATAGCACCGACTGATTCCTTTCTACCTGCCAGGTGCTGGTGCTAAAGGTTTTTCATCCACTGTCTCTTTTAATCTCCATTCTACAGATTAGGCTTAAAGGGGCTGAGAGACCACCCAAATTCCCACAGCTCTGCTCTGCCTCTGCTTCCAACCCAGGCCTCTTTTACCACGGTGCTGACCTTGCCACTCACATCCCAGCCTCTCAGAGCTGCTCAGTTCTAACATGTCCTCTCTGACGCCCAAGCCTCAATTCATGATCCCCTCCCCTCCCCTTCCCTTCCCTGGGTGACTCTTCTGACCCAGCTGGCTTTAGCTCAGATGCTGCAATCAATGACATGTCCTCCCCAGGGAGGCCACAGCTACCAACAGATGCCAAACCTGCCTGGAAAAGCCTGTGCAGAAACCAAATTAAACCTGAGCCTGTGTAGGCCAATACGTTTGACTCTCAGTTTGTTTACAGGATTCCAGGGGACCAAGCGACATGCTAAGCGGCACCATGGGGGTTTGATCAGCAAAATCCAGACCCTGCAGAACTCTATAGGACATGTAATCTGGTTCATTCAACAAATAATTCATGGGAAAAAGAAAAGGATTAGAAGAGACCTGAGAGATGAGTCAAGCAGACATAACGTGTGCATCTTGTTTAGATCCTGATTTGAATAAACCAACTGTAAAAACGTTTATGAGATACACAGGTACTCTGAACACTGGCTGGCCATTCAGTAACACTAAGGAACCAGTGCTGATTTTTTTAGGGGTGATAATGGTGTTATGGCTATGCTACAGAATGAACACATGCACATATTTATGTAAAAATGTAAATTATGTTTATATTAAAATTATGACAAATAAGATGAAAAGATGAAAGCTTTTTAAAAAGCAGATTGTCTTCCAAGCCCACACGGATGAATGAGGTACTTGTATGAACTTTCAAAGAATTCTGGAAATTGCCCATCAGACTAGTCATCATACTTTGAAGGAATGATTTCATTAAGTCATTACAGTCCTTCTTCCCCATGTCACTACAGTCGCGAGCTTTGTGAGGGTGGAAAAGTGTCTTTCGGTTAGTGTTGGGCAGACACATGCCCCCAACACCTACACAACATTGTAAATCAACTATACTTCAAACCTACACACACTGGCAAGTACCTCTGCCTACACACAAACACATCTGCTCTCACATGCCTGCCCAAGTCTGCCCCCACCTCCCAGGCCCCGTGAGCCCAGGCCCTTCCCCCAGAGGCTCCAGAACATCCTGGTGGCCTCCAGTCCAGGTCACATCAGAGTGTGTTTAAAATGTCCTGATTTCTCAGGTTCTCCTCCTAACACTCCTGCTTCCTATAACCCACCACACAACACACACCCCAGCCAAAGCCTTCTTCCTTAACTGCCACTTCCACCCTGATTCTTCCAGCTCAAAATTCTTAGGGTATTATCTCCTTTTTTCCCCAATTCTATGTATTTTTAGATTCTTTTTCTTATTTATGTATTTTTTACTTTACAATATTGTAATAGTTTTTGCCATACATTGACATGAAGCACCCATGGGTGTACATGTGTCCCCCCATCCTGAAACCCCTCTCCCACCACCCTCCCCATCCTATCCCTCAGGGTCATCCCAGTGCACCAGCCCTGAGCACTCTGTCTCATGCATCGAACCTGGACTGGTGATCTGTTTCACATATGATAATATACATGTTTCAATGCTCTTCTCTCAAATCATCCCACCCTTGCTGTCTCCCACAGAGTCCAAAAGACTGTTCTATACATCTGTGTCTCTTTTGCTGTCTCGCATATAGAGTCATCATTACCATCTTTCTAAATTCCATATACATGCGTTAGTATACTGTATTGGTGTTTTTCTTTCTGACTTCACTCTGTATAATAGGCTTAAGGTATTATCTTCACTCTACTTTAAAAAGTGAGCAGCCAGGAAGCACATGCACTATGTGAGGCCAACTGGCAGACCTAAAGATGTAAGGGGTATGATGCCTGCTCCCAAAGGCCTCGGCTTCTCAGCCCAGATGAGTTCAGTTATGTCCACCGCATCTGAGCACCTGCTTCACACTGTACCTGCATCACCTCACACGATTCTCACAGCAGCTTATGCAACAGGCTCTATTATCACATGTCTACAGAAAGAGAAACTGAGGCTCAAAGAAGATGAAACCTCATAATCTACTGTACCCCAAAATCTTATCCCAACCAAGGTCCTGTCTTACTGCCCTGCCCATTCTCCTTGATGGCTTTATCAGCTTAGATTTCCACCATCCATCTAGCCTATGTCCTGCCTCTCCTGCCCTGGGGGCATCAAGCCCTGGGTCCACTAGTCTCCCCACCACCTCGTAAACTCACCAGGCGGGGTTGTGAGTCCTGCCATTGTCTCACTGTGCCGCTCCCCTCAATAAGCTCAAAGTGTAGTGTGTGTTTTGGATGGTCAAACAATGGGGACGAGATCAATTTTAGCATGTGATAAACACTATCTTTGGAAAGATATTTATTCTGTCTGACAGAAGAGGGGCTTAAGCTGAGGCTTAGCACATGAGCAGGAGTGTGCTAGTCCAAGAAGGGTGGAAGGACACTCTCAGCAGAGAGAAGAGCAAGGGAAAAGGCACTGAAACATGCAAGAGTGAAGTGCTTTGAGGGGCGGGGGAGGTCAGCAAGCTGCCTAGTGCAGAATCTCAGATAGATGGACAAGATGGACAAGATAGATGCCAGGCCAACCTCAGCAGCAGTCTTGCTCTCTGCCTAGAACACCCAGCAAAAATATTCCATAAAAAGAATCCGAAAAAGAATATGTGTTTGTGTATATGTAACTGAATCACTTTGCTGTGCGTCTGAAACTAACACAACATTGTAAATCAACTATACTTCAATTGAAAAAAAAAAAAAAAGAGTTCCATAGTCCCTGGGCCCCCATGGCTGAGGATGCTGATAAAAATGATGCTGCTGACACTTATGTACTGGGGGTCCACAGTGACGCACCCCTCCCTACTAACTCCTGGGAAGTGTCCTGGATGCACCCCAGGTGATGTGAAGCGCCCGTGGCCCACCTCTGTCCTCCACTCTACTGACCAGCACCCTGGGAATTAAGAAAACCTCTGCCCTGTGCAGTGGCCCCTCTGTCCCACTCCCTTGGGGGAGCAGCCCAAATCAGAGTTCTGTGCATTGCTAGACCTGAGCTCCCAGCCTGTGAGCAGCATACCCAGCACTGCACGGATTCGTTCCAGCCAGGAAAGGAATCATCAAGGTGCTCCCAGGCCTGGAGGCAGCGCTCCCGAGGGTCGGAACCCCTTCCGGGGCTTCTCGGTTGGGAAACAAAATGGCACACGCGAGGGAGCGGGCACTTCCAGTCCTGAGCAGCAGTTGTTTCCTCAACAAGCAAGCAGACCCCGCACAGACCCCGCTCTCCTCCACAGATGGGCGCCTGGGAAACACAGAGTCGCTTCCAGACTACAGATTGTGCTGAAGCCCCGTATCACCTGCTACATGCAGACTCTACTGCCACTTGTCTGGAGTCTCCTGGGAGTTGGAACATCAGGGCTGGCCTGCCACCAAGTACAGAGGGAAGTCAGATCAGTGCCATGAAGTGAGGCTGACGGCTACTAGGGTCAGGGGGAAGGAGGGACCTGTGGAGATGGGCCTGCAAATCCCACCCTCCCAGCTTCTCCCTCAGCCCTGCCGTCAGCACTCCTGCCACATGATCAAGTCATTTTTTTCCATCTGATAACGGGGCTGTTAATGAAGCCCATTTACAGGATGACACTTGGAGTTGTGAGACGGTAACTATGAAAATGTAACTGAGAGGAGCCGGACATGCCATCAAGAAGCTGGGATGACAAATGCACAGCCCGAGTGCAGCCACACCTCTCTCCCCTTGCCCACAACACACATGGCCAGAGACCCAGGATGCTCATCCACCAGGTCACTGTCTTTCTCACCCTAGCCCACCCCGGAGATGCCCCACGCAATGCCAGCTGGCACACAAGACAACATCGATTTGCCTACTTGGGGCTAATTCAGCAAAGCCTTAAGCCAGGAATCCCTGAGGGATGTTTAATGGTGACATACATGAGTGTCACAGCCTCAGGCCACAGTCCCCAAGTGGTTTGGGTTCTATGAGAAGAGAAGCTGCCAGCGGAATGGGCTCTAAAACACCTCCCTTCCTCAAGGCATTGAGAGCCAGCTCCCAGAGCAGAAAGAGGCTTCGGCTGGGGCTGTGGGGGGTGGAGGGTAGGGCGGGGGAGGGGGGATGAGCAACACACACTCTTGTGCTGTCACAGCCGACCGTTCACTCATCAGCTCTCCAGTGCGTCAATCACCAGTGCAATGGAAGGACGGGGGCTGGAGATTTGAGAGCTGGTGGTCAGGGGAGGCCACCCAGAGGATGTCCCTCTGAGTTCTGGATGAGTTGCAGCCCCGAAGGGACCAGCAGGGAAGGCATTCCAAGCAAAGGAAACAGACAGTGCCCAAGTCTGGCACTGTGAACAAAAACCATTCCGGGCACACTGCTTTGCGGGCCTGCACTCCCAGGGTGGCCACGCTCTCCCGCGGGGCTGCTGCTGCTCCGACCCTCCTCCCTTTCTTTGCCCCTGGACTAAGTCCCAGGGGTTCAGAGAGTGACTGGGATTGGGGCACTATCCCTTCAAGATGCTGCACTCACCACTCCCCAGACCAAAGAGAGGTGGGAATCTTCCAGGCTCCTAAGGATCAGGAACATAGCTGACCAAGAAGAAAACTTTTCTTTAGGAATAAATCTGATGAGGGGACTGGGTGTGCCCTGGGTCTGTCAATTCCAAGTTGGTTGTGAGAAAGGATCAGGGAGAATCTCTTCCCGTACTCATTCAGGGAAGTTCTCTGGGATACAGTCTCCCAGCCAAGAACTGGAGCCTGCCTCCTGCCACCCTGGGTGGCCTCACGACCCCACCTGCACAGCCCAGATGTGTCCCAGGTGATGCGACAGGTACCACGTGAGGAGGGTGACATTCACCAGAGAGAACTTCCCACCAAGGCTGAGCCTTCACCATCCTCCCTGTCACTGAATGAAGAAAGCAGGGGCTCTGGTGGGGCCTTCATTCAGATCACCACCTCTGTCAACACCAAAACCATGGTGCTTTCTATTCTAACAAATCTGCCTTAGTGGGGCTGCTCTCTGAGCCTGACACCCAATGGAACTGCTCTCAATGAGCAAAGCAATGAGGGCAGAGGGTATGGGGCAGAGGAGGTTGACTCCACAGAGATCTGCAGTAGAGACCAGACTGCATGGGCTGCGATGGAAGGAAACCATCAACTCAACTGGCAAGAAGAAAGATGACTGGTGTCATGCCAATGGAGACTGTAATAATGGCTGCCATCAGGAGATCCAACCAGTCCATCCTAAAGGAGATCAGTCCTGGGTGTTCATTGGAAGGACTGATGTTGAAGCTGAAACTCCAATACTTTGGCCACCTGATGCGAACAGCTAACTCATTTGAAAAGACCCTGATGCTGGGAAAGATTGAGGGTGGGAGCAGAAGGGGATGACAGAGGATGAGATGGTTGGATGGCATCACTGACTCAATGGACATGAGTTTGGGCAAACTCCAGGAGTTGGTGATAGACAGTTGCTGAGGTTCACGGGGTCACAAAGAGTCAGACACGAGCATCTGAGCAACCAAACTGAACTGAACATCGCCATTATCATCATAACAGCCACCGCAACAACATCAACTCTTACTGGGCACTTGCGATGTGTCAGGTGTGGTCCTGGCACCTACATTGATCCTCAATGACTCTGAGGGAGGCTCCATGATCGTCTTCCTTTACTAACAGGACAGCTCACATCCAGTGGACCAGGTTATGGGAGGGAGAGCTGAAGAGAACAGGCAGATGCTAACAAACCCAGACCCAGCATCTCTGAGATGACTCCTGTGGGGCACAGGCAGGCACAGAGAACCCTCTGAGGTCTGGGTGCTCTGCATGGCATCTCAGTGCTTCTTCCCTGGCCTCAACACACCACATACCTGACCTGGTGAGCCACTCAGATGCTGCTCTTTCCACATCTCCCCAGTGGTCCCAGAAAGATCCCAGAAAGCCTACAACTCCCTGTTACTGGCACACGGAACACAGGGGTCAAAGAGAAGATTCCAGTTCCTTGTTTCTTCCCAACCCGCACCCCCCACCCCTCCACCATTTTTAAGCCCTGTATGCCCATCCTGAAGATGCTTGGCAAAGCCTGCAGAATTTGGGACTTCCTTGGTGGCACAGTGGATAAGAATCTGCTTGCCAATGCAAGGGACATAGGTTCGATCCCTGGTCTGGGAAGATTCCACATGTCACGGGGCATCTAAGCTCATGTGCTGTAGCTACTGAGCCTAGGCTCTAAGGCCCTCGAGCTGCAACTACCAAGCCCTCGTGCCAGTACTCTTGAAGCCTAGAGCCTGTGCTCTGTAATGCGAAGCCACCACAGTGAGAAGCCTGTGCACCACAATGATGAGTAGACCCTGCTCGTTGCAACTAGAGAAAGCTCCTGTAAAACAACAAAGACCCAGGGCAGCCAAAAATTAATTAATTAAAAAAAAAAAAACAACACTGAAGAATTTGGGGTCAAAAAGAAAGGTAGAAGGCAACTTTATGGAGGAACCCATCACCTCTCATCTGGGGTCTAAACTGTACCCACATCCCCACGCCAGCCCATCTGTTCACAGTGTAAAAGATAAACCTGGTATGCTTTCCTATTATTACATACCTTCTCCAGTAGTTTAAACCTCAATAGAAACTTCAGCTGCCCTCTTAACATTCGGTAGCTTTTCCTCTTAGAGCTTATAAACAGCAAGTTCACTTTTGCTTACAAGAGTACTAGAAAGATATTTGAGCATGTACAATAGGAAATGTGCATGTTTTCAGATTCCGTATCTGCACACAAAAGGTCCTGGCACCATAGCTTTTTTTTTTCAGCTTCTTCCAAGCCCAGAAAATTTCCACTTCAAAGCTGCGACTTTCTTATTTCCTTTGTGGAAAAAATGCATTGGTAACAGTTAGAGATGAGTAGCTCCAAGCTCAGCCTCTGCCACACATGATCACAGTTTCCACTCACCCGCATGCCCCTTCTGCGCTGGGCACACAGCTACACCTGTGTCCACTCGGACCCTGATTCTGTGTCACTAGGCAAAACATTTAATTCACCAGCCACCCAGCGGGCCATCAAATGCAGAGTGAGAAGACAAGATAGCAGTGGTTTTGATCTCTGTGGATGTCAATTCCTGGGAGGCAAGCTTGGCAGGAAAAAGCAAGGTTGCCCCACAGGGCCACAGGGAAGGAGCAGGGCAAGCAGAGGGCTTTAGAGCTTTCCCAACACAGACTCCTATTTTGTAATAATTTCTTTTAAATGATACCTTTTAAGCTGCAAATCTCCAGAAGAAAGGGGAATGGTTATTAAAGCAGAAGATCTGGCCACACATTAAAGAGTGGAAAGCCTGTTTCCGTGCCCAAGGCTGGAGGCTGTCACTGCCTTCAGATGCTGAAGATTTACTGAACTCCAACAAGAAAGAGAGGCCCTCGCATAACAGTTCCTCATTTCCAGAGACAAAGAGAAAATGAAAAACTAAGAGAGAAAACACCAGTTATGGGAATAAAACCATCAGAAGGGAACGTCTTCCAAGAACAAAGCACTTGGCTTGTCAATCTACCTCTGCAGATGGGAGGTGACCACAGGAGAAGGGGGAGGAAGTGCCCTTTCTATGAGTGAAAGTGAAAGTCGCTCAGTCGTGTCCGACTCTTTGCAACCCCATGGACTATACAGTCCATGGAATTCTCTAGGCCAGAATACTGGAGTGGGCAGCCTTTCCCTTCTCCAGGGGATCTTCCCAACCCAGGGATTCTTTACCAGCTGAGCCACAAGGGAAGTCCTTTCTATGAATGTTTGTATCCTCAAATGCTGAATGAAGGAGTGAGTCTCCAGGAGTCCAAGGCAGAGAGTCTGGGGACAGAGGCTGGCTGGTCTGCCACCAGAGCCCTTGTTCCAAACAGAACTCTTTATCATCCTTCCACAACCTTATTTCATTTGCCAGAACCCAAGGAAATACCCAAACCAAAAATACTGAGCTTCAGAAACAGTGGGCATACAGTTAAAAAGGACAATACAGAAAAACAGACTCTCAGAGAGGAAACTTATCTTTCCTGGAGGCTGGCAGTGGCTTAGACAACCTCCTGAAAGGCTTCTAAGCTGAGAAGCTTTAGTCTTTGCATTCCTGCTTCAAAAAGTTCAAAGCGTATTAAGAGAAGGGTCCTCAGGAGAGGAAACTGAGGCTCAAGAGCGGAAACTGAGACAAGGGGAACAGCCTCAAGACAGCACATTGAGTCAGGTCCTCCCGGAGCCGAGAACTTGCTGCCAGGCCACTCCTCCCTCCACCAGCCGCATGCTGCTCAGCTCAGACGTGGTGACAAGGGGTGCCCTGCGCAGGGACACCTCAGGATGAAATCACCGATCAGTCCAATGTATACAGAGAAAGCCTCACGTGCATGGGCTACAGGAGTCCCACACGGGAGAAAGCTTGGCCCCTCCTCCCTGAGGCTCTGGCTTTTAGAGGGGAGAAACCACCATGGATTCAACTAAAAAATAAACAGAAATAAAGGAGGGTGGGAAGCAAATAGAGGAGAAAATGTACATTCCAATGCCAACATCTCCCAACAGCAGAGGAAAGAAAAATGCTGTTGTTCTTGGTATTCTTTTCTCCCCTCCTCTCCCTCTCCTCCTCTCCCTCCCTCCTTCTTTCCTTCCTTCCTTCCTTCCACCCTTTCTTCCTCAGTTCAGCCCACAGGTTCTTAGGGAGCAGTGCCCAGTCTGCAGCTAAAGCCCAGAACATAACAGGCAGGAGCCCAACCCCCAGGGAGCCTATGGTCTGGACAGAACAGACATCCCACAAGGAGTGGACCAAATACTTACATCATGACCTCTGCACTAAGTGACACGTGGAGGAGGATGCCAGCGGGTAGATGGATAAGGGGAGCTCGCTCAACACAGGGGCCTGGGCATGTGAACGTTTCCTAGAAGCAGCAGCTTTGGGACTGAGACAGAGGGATGGGTAGAGGGACCTGCAGAAGGAGGCAGGGCTGCTGCCTGGTAGGAAGCAGCAGGGAGAGCCAGGCTGGTCCAGAGCCGGCACTCCTGAGCAAGTGAAAGGCTCCCATGAGCATCTGCAAGTGTGTGTTGTGCGTGGCAGGGGCGGGGGAGTGTGCACTTGGACTTGAGCGAGTGGGGAGGAGACCGGCAGGCAGGGCCTCCTGGGGCACATTAAGATGTTCTTTGTTTGAATTTATGGTTTGTTTGCTTGTTTTCCTGCTGTATTCTCAGCGTCCGGGGATACTGCTGAAGTGTGTTTGAGGCCAAGCAGCCCATGAATGGTTTCTTTCACTCCTCCTTTCAGTTACCACAGTTTAGCTTTACACTCTTTATGTGTATTCTGGATGCAAACCACAAAGGTGTTACAGACCTACACTTGCTAACAACACAACTACTTAGGTCTGTAATCAGGACAGTCTCTAGGCTCCTGAGACCACTGGCACCCAGAACCACATGATGGGGAGGGTAGACAAGTCAGGAACATCTCTTCCTGCATTCTCGCAACTTAATTGGGTCTCAGATGGACAACTTGAGGTTTTTCATTATATTTGGCTAGGGAAAGATGTAGAGCGCTGATAAGCGCGTGCGAGCGCGTGCCTTTGTGCAGGCTGCAGGCATCCTGTTTGCAAGGGGCTTGACCCAGGCTACACAGGGTGGTGAGCTAGCCGGGATGCAGCAAAGCAATCCATTTATTATAATTCTGCTGAGAAGAGGCCCAGTAAATCAAAGAGACAACCTGACTGCAAACAAATTACACACCAAGAGATAGGAAGGAGGGAGAAGGGGAGGGCAGAGGAGAGTGGTAGCCAATTGGGAAAAGTGAAAAAAAAAAAAAAAAAAAAAGGGAGGGGAAAGGGAAAGCCAGGGAATAGGAACCTACAGGGATGCCTGGAGTCTGAAAGACATAAAAAACGGAGCCTAATTTGTCCATCTGGAAGAAAACAAAAAAGAAAAGCATCCACGAAGAGAGATCCCATTTGCTGGTTATCCCCAACTTACAAATCCTTGACTTAAAAAAACAATTGCCCTTTATTCTCCCAAGGGGTCACCTAGGGAGTGATTGATGGGCAGCTACTTTCTCTGGAACAAGGGCACTGAGTTCTCTTTTCTCATGCAAATAGAAGGGGCCTCTTCTTAAGATAGAGTTAACCTGTTCCTGGTACCCCTGCTGCAAGCACAGAGCCCAGCCTAAGTATCCTCCAGAAGCCACTGCCCTTCTGGAGATGAAGACACTCTCACTGAGCCAAGGTTAGAAAGGATGGGCTTCTGGAGAGGGAACTTCGCCCAGGTTCCTGAAACCAGCATGTGACAACTGGGGAGCAGCTGTGGCTGGGAATGCCACCCTAAACTCCTGGGAGGGACATGAAGCAGTAAATGGGCTTCAAGGCCAGGAAGAAGTGTTAGTTTGACTACGACTTAAAACATCTTTTTTTCTGGGAAAATAAACTCCTAGATCCACATGTCTCCTTTACAAATTCAACGCTGAAAAAAGAACCTGCTTGGAAAGCTGTGAAGTGCTTCCACTGAAGCAATAAACAGAGCAGACAAGAGGCTGGGAAATCTGCTTAGACAATGAGTTATATCTTGTTCTCCAAAATGCACTTCTATGGGAAAAAACCCAACTAGAGAGAGAAAAGTATGAGCTATTACAGGAGGCTGTGGTCCATGGTTATTTCCAGGGAATCTGACAGGCCCCTCCTGTTTGAGGGGCCATCTTTTTCTGTGACAAGATTATGAAGGAGACCACCTCTAGAAGGCTGAAGGTCTGTGGATATTTGGGGACCAGATAATCATGAGAACTAACTGGCTCTTAGTATAAACGTTGAGGCTGTAAGGGGGACTCTAACACCCAAATCCCACAGGGTGGGTGCTACATTACCACTCAGGCAAGCTTTTGAAATCAATCTTTCTTATGAATATCTGTGCACAAGTCTTAAGTAATTAGCCAAAAATCCAAAAGCACCGTGAAGGACCCCAAGTTGGGTTGAGTGCAAAGCAAGAATGCTTCAATAACATAATTTAACCAGACTTCTCAGGAGACAGGTAAGGTGGTCTGGTATTCCCATCTCTTTAAGAATTTTCCACAATTTGTTGTGATCCACACAGTCTGAGGCTTTTGCAAGTCAATGAAGCAGAAGTAGATGTTTTTCTGGAATTCTCTTGCTTTTTCTATGATCCAGCGGGTGTTGGCAATTTGATCTCTGGTTCTCCTGCCTTTTCTAAACCCAGCTTGTACATCTGGAAGTTCTCAGTTCACGAACTGTTGAAGTGCTGTGGACAGTGCCTGCAGTCGTGAAATTAAAAGACCCTTGCTCCTTGGAAGAAGCAAGCTATGGCAGAAGGAAGAAGGAGCTATGACAAACCTAGACAGCATATTAAAAAGCAGAGACATAACTTTGCTGACAAAGGTCCGTATAGTCAAAATCATGGTTTTTACAGCAGTCATGTACAGAATGTGAGAGTTGGACCATAAAGAAGGCTGAGTGCTGAAGAATTGATGCTTTCAAACTGTGATGCTGGAGAAGACTCGTGAGAGTCCCTTGGACAGAAAGGAGATCAAACCGATCAATCCTAAAGGAAATCAACCCTGAATACTTATTGAAAGGACTGGTGCTGAAGCTGAAGCTCCAATACTTTGGCCACCTGATTCGAAGAGCCAACTCATTTGAAAAGACCCTGATGCTGGGAGAGACTGAGGTCATGAGGAGAAGGGGACAACAGAGGATGAGATGGTTGGATGGTATCACCAACTCAATGGACATGAGTTTCAGCAAACTCAGGGAGATAATGAAGGACAGGGAAGCGTGGTGTGCTGCAGTCCACGGGGTCTCAGAGTTGGACACAACTGAGTGATTGAATAACAAACAACAAAAACCAGATTACTAGATTCAAACACTGTCCATGCATCTCAACAGACACTTAAGAGACAATAAATAAAACAAGAGTCATTCTTAATTGTTTGAAAACTCAAAATAATATCAAGATAGGAGGCTGTATTTCTGCCATGATGATACATGCTTTTCTCAACACAGAATGCTTAATGGAAAAACAGATTTTTCGCCATCAAAATTAGAAACAAGGCAAAATGTCTAGATTTATCATATTGAGCAGTGTTGTGGGGCAAAACAATTTGTACAGGAAATCAGGTATATAAATTGGAAAGGAAGAGACAAACACAGTCAATGTTGGTAGATAACATGATTGCATGCCTGGCAAACCCAAGACAATCAACTTGCAACCTACTCTAAATGGTAAAAAGACAGGTTATAAAAGTAATATCTGGAAAGCAAATTTACTACCACCCAACTGGAAGACACAATGGAAGAGAAAATTCTCATTTATAATAGCACAAAAATGACATAATACCTGGAAATGTACTTAGTATGAAAAAAAGATAAGTCCATATTCTTGGATAAGAATTCAAAACATCATAAAATGTTAATTATTCTTGAATTAATCTATAAATTTAATTTAATGAAGCTGTGTATTTATATGTTAATTTGCAAGTAGTTGAGCTAATTCTAAAGTTGTTTTAACAGCAAAGCAAACAAGTATAGTCACTTCAAAGAGCAGTCTGACTCTAAGATGCCTGAACAAGTGTATATCTGATGAACAACTATGCCATTCCTAGGTATAGATCCAAAAGATCCACAGGAAATTCTTAGAAATGCACAAGGATGTCAGTAGAAGTATTGTTTATAACGGTAGAAAATGTATACAAGCTCAATGCACAACAATGGGAAAATGAACAAATTGTGGTATTTTCATACAAGAAAATACCACCCAGCTGCAGCAGTAATGGACTAGAGCAAGTTTTCTCACTTGGAAGAATCTCTCAAATATAATGTTGAGTTGGGAGAAAGGGAGCAAGATTCAGAAGGACACAGAGTATAATACTATTGATATAAACTTGAGAAACATCTAGGTTACTGTTAGGCTTCCCTGGTGGCTCAGTAGTAAAGAATTCACCCTGCTAATACAGGAGATGAGGGTTTGATCCCTGATCTAGGAAGATACTCTGGAGAAGGAAATGGCAACCCACTCCAATACTCTTGCCTGAGCAATCCCATGGACAGAGGAGCCTTGTGGCTTACACTCCATGGGCTCGCAAAAGAGCTGGACATGACTTAGCAACTAAAAAACAAGGTTACTATTGCATCTAGGTCCACATACATAGGCATTAAAAGTGAATAAAATGCACAGAAACAAAATCCACCAAATTCAGTGGCAAGGAGGAGCCACCCTAGTGGGTGTCCTCAGGACACATGAGAGGTGGATCCTTCCCCACCAGCCCTCCCCCGGCACTGCCAGCAAGAGCGGATTTCCCAGTCTCCTCCCAGGTTAGCTCATTGTTTGGAAAGGAGCATCACTTCCAAGCTGTGTGACTTTGTCTCTCTCATGCTGCCCACACACAACCATCGCGTAGGTTCGGTTCTGTTTCCAGTCAAGCCACCATCTCCCATTTGTTGGCAGAGCAGTGTCTCCCATGACACTCGAGAGGCACCTGCTTGTGACAGGACACACCCTGCCCTGAACAAGTGCTTCTGGATCCAAGACCAGAAAATACTGCTCCATCTCCTTCACCAGGAGCCTGATGGTCTGCCAAGTTGGCAACATCTAAGTCTGCTCACTTGACTTTGCTGTGTCCAAGGCTTCCCAAACTTTCTAAGCCATAAAACCCTCCTTTCTCACAATATCAATTATGTCCCACAAAATTCCCTGAAAGAATGTAAGGAAGTTTGGTCAGGGTGTCCTAGAGGTATAGAACTGGAGAAGGCAATCTGCCAGTTGCTGGCTAGTCCCAGTTCAGTCACTCAGTCATGCCCAACTCTTTGCGACCCCATGAACTGAAGCACGCCAGGCCTCCCTGTCCATCACCAACTCCCAGAGTCTACCCAAACCCATGTCCATTGAGTTGGTGATGCCATCCAACCATATCATCCTGGCTAGTTTAGTTCAGTTCAGTCGCTCAGTCCTGTCCAACTCTTTGCAACCCCATGAATCGCAGCATATCAGGCCTTCCTGTCCATCACCAACTCCCAGAATTTACCCAAACTCATGTCCATCGAGTTGGTGATGCCATCCAGCCATCTCATCCTCTGTTGTCCCCTTCTCCTGCCCCCAATCCCTCCCAGCATCAGGGTCTTTTCCAATGAATCAACCCTTCGCATCAGGTGGCCAAAGTACTGGAGTTTCAGCTTCAGCATCAGTCCTTCCAGTGAACACCCAGGACTGATCTCCTTTAGGATGGACTGGGTGGATCTCCTTGCAGTCCAAGGGACTCTCAAGAGTCTTCTCCAACACCACAGTTCAAAAGCATCAATTCTTCAGCGCTCACCTTTCTTCACAGTCCAACTCTCACATCCATACATGACCACTGGAAAAACCACAGCCTTGACTAGACGGACCTTTGTTGGCAAAGTAATGTCTCTGCTTTTTAATATGCTATCTAGGTTGGTCATAAAGTTAACTGTCTTCAAATCTGGGACTGCTTATCAGATTATAAATACAAATAGATGATTAATGGCATGTTTATTTTTCTGAAGGAATCACAAGAAACTGTTATCAGTGATAATCAATGGGGAAAGACATGGGGGTATAGATTGGGGAAAGAAGCTATCACTTTCATTCTGTACTTTCTCCGCTCTTTGTATTTTCTAACATATTTTACATTGTACTACTTTTTTTTTGGTTGCACTGGGTCTTCTCAATTGCTGCTCAGGCTTTCCCTAGTTGTAGTGAGAGGGAGTTACTCTTTGTTGTGGCATAAAGGCCTCTCATCGTGGTGGCTTCTTTTGCTAGAGCACAGGCTCTAGGAGCATGGGCTTCAGTAGTTTTGGTGATGGGCTTAGTTGCTCCACAGCATGTGGGATCTTCCTGGACCAGGGATCAAACCCATGTCTCCTGCATTGGCAGGCAGATTCTTATCGACTATACCACCAGGGAAGTCAGGTACTACTTGTTTTAAATACCTGTTCACTGATGCTCTGTTCATTATTCTTCAATCATTTATCCCTCATCTTGGATTAGGTCTTCAAGTTCACTCATCTTTCCTGCAGTGCCTCATCATCCTTCAATTCTATCCAGTGTATTTCTCATCTCAAATGTTCATCTCTAGATGTTTAACCTGGACCTTTTTTTTTTAACATCTCATTTGTCTCTCCTTATCATGTTCATACATTCTTCTACCTTCTCACAAAGCCAGGATGACTCTGCACCATTAGGATCCAAATTTTTTCTTCAGTTACTTGAGGGAATTCCAAACAAAGCCATCCTTTCAGACCTGCAGCCTGAGAATCATTGCATCCACTCCTTGTGTTTCCTCAAAGGGCTGATGTCAATTCCAGCATGCTTTTATTTGTATGTGTTCAATAAATGCATGCTGATTGATTGACCACAGTTCCAAAGATCAGGTCTAAATAGCTGGATTGCTCGATTTCTGTTCCTTGGCCCACAAGTGCCTCCCTTGTGCCCACCCGTGTCAGGTGTGGGTACTGCACAGCTCAACCTGCACAGTAGAGAAAACGGAAAGGCTTTCTCACTTACACTATTCCAGTGCCCCAGTATCTTGGCTCCTTAAAATGCAAAGATTCAAATTAGCCAAAGGAAATATGGTCTGGGTAATTCAGGTCTTTTGAAAGAAAAAAGTATTGTTAACTTGCATCCTATTGCTTGTTTATGCTGATTTTTGATATTTTATTTAACTAACAGAACACTGGCCAGTGCTCACTCAGTCTTTGAACCGCAGCTAATTAGAACCCACCATACACTCTGGCAAGAACAGACCACCTCCTGATCAAAACTTCTGAATCCCCAGGAACAGCATCTGAGCAGCTTTGGCTTCCAGCATGTATTTTAGAGTTAAAAGAAAGCTTACACTCATTTATTTATAATAAGCATATGCATACAAAAGGCTTCTATGAGCCTTCAGAAAGTGATTAGAATTGTGATTGCTCATGGATTCAGAATTCTTCCATCTGTGCCCTGCCCAACAAGGAACTTTTATATCCCAGCTTCCCTACACCACCACTGTTCTCCAATAGGCTGTGGGGGACCACAGCCTCTAACACATGGGGTTCAGCCAATGGAACACCGCTTGGACATTCAGACACTATGTCCCAGAAGTCCGACCACAATCACAGGGTCTGACACATAGAGATCAGCATGAAAGGCAGCACAGGGCAGTGCTCCTAGCTCTACAATGGACGGATGGACCTGGGCTCAGATTCCATCCTTCGCCCACCTACCAGCAGTGTGACCCTTAAATTCACGGTGACTACATTTCTCTACCTCTTAAACCAGGGGAAGCAGTTTGTGATTCATACAGTTGCTATGAGATGATGCATAAAATGCATTTAGCACAGTGCCCAACACAGGGAAGGTCCATAAGACACCTTACTCTCCCTGACCACTGCCCTCATCCTCCAAGGCAGGGCAACATCTGCCCTTTGAGCACCTCAGCCCTGCTCGGAGCTGCTATGGAGGCTCCATGGTAATCAGAGATTACTCAGGAAGGTCCAGTCTCAGAACAAGCAGTGATCTCCTTGTCTCCCTCCCCACACACACCCATTTCTCTCCATGAGAGAAGCAACACCCTTTATTTATTCATGGCTAACTCAGGCTTAGTCTGAATTAGCCAATCAGAGGATGAGATGGCTGGATAGCATCAATGGACATGAGTTTAAGCAGACTCCTGGAGGTAGTGAAGAACAGGGAAGCCTGGTGTGCTCCAGTTGACAGGGTTGCAAAGAGTCGGACACAACTGAGTGACTGAACAACAACAACTCAGTGTTCATTAAAAGTTAGCCAAGGAACCCTCTCTTCCTCCCCAAATCTAAAACCTATCACTTATCCTTTCTAGGAGAGTTTAAAGTTGGTCCTGCTTGCATCTCAAAATTTTACAGCACAAGGATTAAAAAAGCCATTTCAAACTCAGAACTCAAACCCCCCTCAACATTTTTGGCAGGAGGTTGTACAACCTCTGCATGGGATGGAGGGCTCACTGTCCCCCAAGGCCGGACATTTCTTTCTAAGACAGCCAGGGCCCAAATCAGGGACTCGATGTCAACCATGTATTAGGGGCCCTTTTCCTTGCAGTGCCTCTCACATCTGCCTTTGAGATTTTTCCCTTGCCAGCCTGCCCTCATTGTTTCAGTGGTTCTTAGGAAAGGATTCCAGAGCCTATTCTTCAAAACAGACTGTGGCTTGTTTCCCCTCCTCCTGAGTGGAGTGCCAACAGGGTGGAATATCTCCTTCCAGTCCCAAGAAGTCCTAAGGCAGGAGGAAAGAAGAGTTCTTACACCATTCTTCAGGTCTCCAACTCCATCATGTTCGAGATACTCCCTCACACACACACACACACACACACACACACACAAGCTGATTCTTCATGGTGAGTCTCTGTTATAGCCATCTGGACTCTGATGCTTTGTAATTAGGAATTTTTTTTTATAGCTTTAATTATTTCCTCTGTTCTCTTTTCTTTTTTATATACAATGAATCATTCTGCTCCTGAGAGAGGAAAAATAAAAAGATTTTTGAAAGTTATAGCTCTAATTTCAATAGAAAGAGATGGGGCTTTGAGGAATATGAGCATTTGTTGTATTTTCTGAGTCCATTTTTCATCCCCACTGGTTAATGAAGATGTTATTTCTCTCTTGCATTTCGGTTGCTAATTTCTGACAAGTGTGTTTTTCAGTTATGGCTGGTTGTATGCCTCTTGGTTCATCCCTCTTTTGTATACTTTATGAAATATTCAGTTCTTCTTGATAGGATGAGGCTTGATTCTCCCCTGGCTGTGATTAATTGTGTTCACATTTTGGGACCTAATTTATGTTTATACAATTCCTCTAGTGTTTCCATTTTCTTTTCTAATTATCCATTTTCCTCCATCTTTTTCCCTGAAATTAGTACTGAATTAGCTTGCCTCTGATTACAGTCTTGGACGCATCCCAAAGAATATTGTTGGACAGCTCCCCATTATCATTTCATTCCATGAATTCTTTGTTTTGTTTTTGCAATAAAGCTTTATTAACTCTCCGTGAACCCTCCTTTTCATTTGCTCAGTCATTTCTGATGGGAAGTCACACCAGGCTACGACCGGGTGTTAAGGCAGTCACTCCCACATTCTCTGCTGCTGTCTGCCAAGTCAAGTCAAGCTCTTTTTAAATAGTCAGAATTCTAGGGATTAAAAATAAGATCTATGCCTGTGTTGAAGGGCCAGTTTCAATTATTTATTTATTTACTATTCTGGTGTGGACATCTGTTGAGGTAGCTCTGCCGATGGACAAGAACCCATCTCTATCCTTTGCCCGGTCTCCTGGCCTGCATGTCTTTCCTGCTTTATAATGACAGATCCCTTCTGACCCGGCTTTATAGATGACTGGCACTCAGTCTCTGCCAGTAGGTCTCTCCAGTGGCCCCATTAGTCTGAGGCAGGTGGGGCCCCAGGTGAAGCTGCTCTGGAATGAGGTACCTCTCATCATCATCCACCAAGACACCTTTATCTCAAGTCAGCCTGTTTACAGACTAGGGTCCGTAATTTGCTTCTTGGTAGGCTCTCTTTTCTGACAATTCATCACCCCATCTGCCTGCACACCTCTACATGCCCCTCCCACCACACGCAAACTACATACAACATTCTACTATATACATGCTACACACCCAATATGCCCATGTACCTGTGAAACACATGCCCACTGCCTCTTCCCATGAACCTGTGGGACCTCTGCCTCCCTGGGAGATGCTATTTTCTGCATTAGGGATGTTGGCACAAGGGCTCTGGGTGACTGTTAACAAAAGACCCTTCCACAGGCAGCAAAGGCTTGGCTACTCTCAAAATGTTTTGACCAGGGTCCCTCTGCAACCCTTGACCTGCCAAGGTGAGTGCAGAAATGGTGCTGTTCCAGTGATGAACAACTCTACGCCCCTTAACTGCACCCCAAGTCCAGAACCCTTGGCTATGGAATTCTCACACCACCCCTTCCTCTCACAGATAAAGCAATAACATCTCTTCCTTCTTGAAAGCAGGACCCAGAAGCCCAATTCCAACCTGCCTAACCTTCCTAAGAGGACACCGCAGAGATTCTCCGCAGCACTGTGAGCCTCACCGCTCGATCCTGCAGCCCAGATGCTCATCGCTGCAGTCTCGGCCTGCAAGCGCCGGCTGGTGCTCCGAGGGCCCAGGAAGATGAATCTAGGCTGAGCAGCGATGTGAACCTTGCTGTCTGGCCTTGTGGGCCCTGGTGATGGGCCCTCGATGCTGTGTCCTCTGAAGTGATGGAGACTTGGCTGTGTGAAGGGCAACTGTAGCCTCCAGGAAGAACCTCTGGTGGGGTGGACGGCATGCTGCCCCACCCTTAGCAGCCCTGCCCGGAACCTTTCTGACCAGTGGCAAGAGGAATGAACAAAGAAAGCAGAACCAGCCTTTACCACCCGTGGGCCGAACCAGGCCAGCGCCGCTGCTGAGCGGACAAACCGGCCCTGCTGGCCTCCTCACCAAAGCCCCTCTGTAGGCCCAAGAGACTGTTCATGATTAAAATGTCATTGAGGTGTCCTGAAGAAACACGCTACCACAGAAGGCTGGAGCAAAGCAGCCAGGTCTGTCCGCACACTCCCCTCCCTGCCCCCCAACTTTCCCCAGTCAGTCCTTCAGCGGCTGCAGGGCAGCAATGTCCCTGTCACCTCTGCTTCTGTGTTTACTGTCTGGCCAGCTGCAAAGGGGCCAGTTCAGACCAAAGCAAAATGTTTCCTCCCACAAGGTCTCTTCCAGCCATGGAGCAAAAGGCACAGTTGCAAAAAGCTGAGAGCAAAGCATGGAGCGCCATGTCTGGGAAGCCCCAGTGTTTGGGGTGGATACAAAGGGACAGGATCCCAGGATGCTCAGAGATGTCCCTTGGGGTATGCGGACTTTTTCCATCCTCATTTATATCACTTCCCTACCAACTGGATCCTCTGTGTGTGTGTGGTAAGTCACTTCAGTCGTGTCTGACTCTTTGTGACCCTACAGACTGTAGCCCGCCAGGCTCCTCTGTCCATGGGATTCTCCAGGCAAGAATACTGGAGTCAGTTGTCATGCCCTCCTCCAGGGGGGATCTTCCCAACCCAGGGATCAAACCCAGGTCTCATGTCTCCTGCATTGGCAAGTGGGTTCTTTACCACTAGTGCCATCTGGGAAGCCCCAAATGGATCCTACCAATACCCATTTTGGATTGGATTTTGCCTGTTACTATGGCATCCAACCCACTCCAGTGTTCTTGCCTGGAGAATCCCATGGATGGAGAAGCCTGGTAGGCTGCAGTCCATGGGGTTGCACAGAGTCGGACACGACTGAAGTGACTTAGCAGCAGCAGCAGCAGCACGGCATCAGTCTAGATTTGGATATAAATCATTCTACAACAATTCTGCAGACCTGTCTTTTCTCTTCCACAATTTTGTCCAAACTAGGCTCCCTTCCCCTAAAGCTCAGGAAATGGAACCAATCTCCCCATACTGAATCTCCATCCTTTATATTTCTTGATGGAATCATTGTTTGGTAAATGCTTTTGGCTTGGCACTGGGATCAAATGTTGGTTTTCCAGGCTGAGAAGTGATCCAAAGACTTTCCCAGAAAGTCTTAAAACTTGGGCTCTGCTTTCTGGCCAGCTCTGGGCACCTTGGGTATATTACTCTATATATGAGCCTCATTCAAGTTTTCTGAAAAATGGGAAAGAGGATTGAAAGGAGCAGGGTTTTCTAGGTAAGGGGGAGAAGCAGACACCATTGTGACATTAAAAGAAATTTTCGGGTAGCACCAGACACCAAACTAAATCATACTGAATGACTTAGAAAGAAATGCAGCTCTTTCTAACTTCCTTTCCATCCTTTTGATTACCTTAAAGAAGAAAGTCTTAGTTTGAGTCTGACTTTTCAATAACACCTCTTTAAACCTTGATACTCAAAAACCAGAAAACCAGCTTTAGATTTTAGCTAAAGCTTAATATTTTTTTCATTCGATTCATTTTAACAGTTGCCTTCCATTGACTGCATATTTTCCGTGTTCTAGATTGATTTAAACTTTCTTTTACAAATGAGTGCACTTAGGCTTTTAAAAGGTGAATCAACAATAATACAATGGTGAACTGACAATAATAAACTCCTGGCAAAAATTCATCATGGTGGTTGGTATGTGAACGACAGAAATGGAGATGCTGGGCTCTGTGGCCCTCTGCATCTGGACTCCTGGCTAGGAAACCCAATCACGACCATAATCACAGCTATCACAAGGGGATAAGATCCTCCCTTTCCACCAGCCAGAGAAGAGCCCTGTCTCCAGCACTCAGCCCCCAGCCCCCAGCCCCCAGGCCCCAGTGGACTCACCTGGTGCATGGCAAGCAGATCGCCCCCTGATGGCCAGGGATGACAATGCCAACTCCGGGGGTTAGTTACCTCCACTGACACAGTGGTTTTTAATTCCTAAGGTTTCCAGCCTCTCTTTGTTCTTTAATAACTTTACTATCAGCTACCAACTATCCCTACCCCACTATCTGGCTGATTCTCCATTAAGAGAAGAGCAAATATAAATTTGGAAGAAGGAAAATGAATTATTCAGAACAGCTAATTTCACCTGGGCCATTGTCTTAAGAAACTGCTTGAAGAGCAGCTTGAAAATTGTTCTTAACTCATGATGTACAAATATCCCTCAGAAAGATCAATGGAGACAGAAGGTTCTCCTCCACGAAGCACCAGCCTTCCCAAGGCCACCCTCAGCTGGGGTGTGAGCAGCTGACACACCCAGTACGGCCCTCACCTGCGCTGGGAGGACCTGTGCTCACATCCACACAAGGGCAGAGGTGGGGAGGGGCTGGCCTTCCCTCAGCTGCCACCCCACCCCCTGACTCAACTGCACCCTGGCAGCACTGAGAGCTGAGGCATGGGTGAGGGGGCACTCCTACTGCTGAAGGGAGGGAGAAAGGCCTAGAGCGCTGGGTCCTGCCTGAACCCTGCCTGGCTGGGTGACACTGTCCGGCTGGGCACAGCCTCCCCAGGGTCCCCAGGTGAAGGGGAGGCTGCAGGCCCCCCTCCAATAGAGCCACACCTCCTCTCCCACACAGGAAAGCACATGTGAGTGAGGGGCAAGTTGTTATAGGGAATAATCTTGAATCCCAACACTTTGTCAAAGAAGCAATTAGGTTATTCACAAACTTGGAATTTTTTTGTCATCAATTACAATTTCCTTATGGTTTATCCTGACTGATGGAGACCTGGTTTCTGCAGTTGGTGCCTTGGGGAAGATAGTGTCCTGGAAGTGCTCAGGGAACCATCAAAGTGGCCAGCGGAACGTGGGAGCCTGAGAGACAGAGGAGGACAAGGAGAGGTGTCCAACAAGGAAGGGACAGAGTTCCAGGGCCAGCCCTGCTCCTGGGGGCTGAGGTGCTGGCAGCTGCATGGATTCCTCCCCAATATGGAAAGGACCAGCTCCTGTGACACTGTACCACCCATCCCCATCCTTGCGGGGCAGCATCCCCATCGGAATCTAAGGTTCTCCAGGTATCCTGTCTGTGACAGGACATCTCAGCCCACGGAGGGGCGGCCCCAGTGATGGATCTTATCAGACCACAAGACCCGCAGGATCTGGACTGCTGTACTCGGCAAGGGTCCACATCCACCACCATTAGCATCACCCAGAACCATGACCCCAGTTCTGCCATCTGACTCCAGACTTCTTAGGGGGGCTTTGCTTGTGCATGAGCTGAGGTTGCAGTTCAATGGGTTCCCAGGTACTGAGCCCCCATGGGGTGCAGGCCTGGGGTCAGGCAGCAAGGAGCCAGTGCTGAAGGCAACACCCACCTGTCCTCAGGCAGCTCACAGTGTAGTGGTAGAGACAGGTGCATGAGCAAAAATTCCTCCCCTTGTATAGAGAGTAGTAAGGTGCTTGGGCAGCACATAACCCCTGAGGTGGCAGGAACAGTCAGGGAGTGTGCTGGAACCTTCTGTGCCTGCCACCCAGCATTTACACACTTTTCTTTTGTAAGAGCACCCAATTCTGCTCCAATAAACCAGTCCCTCCCCCTCTCGTTCCAGGAGAGTCAGAGACTCCCCATCCTGCCCCGATCATCTGCCCCATCCTAGCTCATCACCCCCAGCCACAATGGATGGTCAGTCACATGAGTCAAAGCAGCTAACAAAGCCCCTGCCTAAGGCCTTGTGTGGCACCACTATGGAGATGCATCACTGTCTGCATTTTAAGCCTGATCTGGTGACTGGCCATCTTTGCCACCACTTTGGGGGCCTAAGAATGAAGCTTCCAGGGAAGACAAGAGAGCCACAAGATAGGAGAGATCAAGTCCTGGTGCTGTCTGAGCACCTGCACAAAGCTCTTCAGTTCTGTGAATCAAAACACTTCCTTTTCCTTGAAGCTATTTTGAGTGGCATTTCTATCTCTTGCAAGCTTCCAAAGGCTGAATCGTGAAGGCTGGGCAGGAAACTGGCAAATGAAGAGGAAGGGAGGAAGAAGAAAGGGCAGGGAACCCAGCACCAGCCTGGGTGTGTCTGAGAACTGCACCTGCTGGGAGTTTCACCTGGAGCTTGGGGAGGCAGGGGGGTGAGGATGATGGGCAGGGGTCCACACCAGAAGACTTGGGAGCCAGGATCCTTTCCCTCAGTGGCAGAGCAGCCCCAGACTGTGAGCCCGGGGACAGGACTGTGCCTCATCCTTCTCCCACCTAGCTGCTTGCCTTGTATAGAACTCAGGCTACATATCTTATGTGAGTTATGACCTGAAAGGTTTGGAGCAGAAAGACGACGAGACCACAGGAGCAGTTTCCCAACGCTCCCTCCAGGGGCTGTGTGGAGGACGACGGCACAGAGGCGGCCAGGCCTGGTGCTGGGAGGCTAGTTAGAGGGCAGAGGCAATGGTCTCCTCTGCAGCAGGAGATGACAAAGACTCAAAAGAAGCCCTGTGGTCACTTGCCTGACCTGTTCCATTTGGAAGTCTTTTTTAAAAAGTGCATTAAAGACCTGGACGAAAAATAAGTACTTGAGAAGTGGAATAAAAATAAGTAAACATAATAATCTTCTCACTTAGGTGTAGTGATCTATGGTGTTTCAAGCCCTCTCAGCAACATGAGCTCATCACCATGTTGAGAGGTGGTTATTATCCACATATTATAAAATGTGGAAATGAGAGCTCGAAGGTGCTGAGGAACTTCCTGTGACCACGGCAGCATCCGCACAGAAGCTCAGGGAAGAATAGTTCTGCCAGGCCATGTGCCCAGGCCTCCCAGGGCACCACAAAGGCCACTAGTCCCCCTACTCCCTGGAGCCCTGCAGTGAGACCCAGGCCAAGACCTCTCCACACTGCCCACATGCACACCCTCCCCAGTGCCAGCAGCACCTCCATCTGCCCACAATCTCCCTCCCAGCTGGCCTTCTGCTCCCCTCTGCCTGCCAACACAAGCCCTAGTGAGGGATCAGGCGGGCAGGTCAGCTGTTCCTGGCTGATTCAAATGGAAAAGGATCAGGACAAGGCCCGGCATCTCCCCAGGAGCCGGGAGAGCCACCTGCTGGAGGAGGAACTGGGCTGCCCCCTTCCTCACCTGGTGTCACTGTGCAGGGTCCCCACCTCGAAGACTGTCCAGGTGCCACAAGCCCCATGGCAGGCCAATCCCTTGGGAGATGAGTTCCTAAGGTCACCAGCCAAACTCTGGGCCGGACCCCAAAAAGGATGCAAAAGCCTGGCCCACCGGCCTCCCAGGTCAGACAGGAAGGGGAGGGAGGCGAACTGATTCCCTCAGACAGGGGACCACCCCAAGTTCTCAGGAAGGTGCAGTGATGCAGACTCAGATGCCACAGAGCAGGGAAGGGGCTCCAGTGGTGGCAGAGTGGGGGCCCACGCTCCACAAATTCTATAAAGAACACGTGCATGTATGTTTGTGCCAAGTCATTTCAGTAGTGTCTGACTCTTTGTGAACCCATGGACTGTAGCCTGCCAGGCTCCTCCGTCCATGAGATTCTCTAGGCAAGAATACTGGAGTGACTTGCCATGCCCTCCTCCATAATTAACACAGGTACAGGTAAACGTATAGGTATACCCTATAATGAATGCAGCCTCCACCCTGGGGGCCTCCTGAAAACTCTCCAGCAAGCAAGAAAGAAGAGCAATGTGTCTCCTCATTAGGAGTTACTTCTGCCTGTGCTTTTCAGATGGGGAATGGACAGTCACCACACGGCCACCACATATTCAACCCAAAGACCCTGCCAGGCCATCTTGGCCAGCCTGTTGCCATCAGAGGTCAACCCCCATAATTCTAAGCTGCCCACAGACTTTCTGGAAAGGTGGGGGCAGGGAACGGTGCATAATGGTTTTAAAATCTATTGCTAATGTTTAAAAAGTGAAGATTTCACACAGAAATCCCTGGACTGCATTAAGGAACATGTGAAGACCGAGCTGTGCCTGCTCCTGTTGGAGGCGAGGGCAGGGCTGAGGCCATCAGCCTGAGCCCACAGGCTGCATGCCCGTCTGCCAGCATTGTCTGCCAAAGCCTGCTGAGTTCAAGTTTCCACCCAGAAACAGCCCGCAGAAGCTGCCGGATTTCTGCTCCTATCAAAGTTCCTCTAGAGAGGAGGGCTCCCCAGCCTCCTCACTCAGCCCCTCCTGGAAACCTCTCAGCTGAGTGACAGACCCCTGTCCACAGGCTTCCCAGTAAAGGCTACCCTGCCAAAACTGGAGCCTGAGGTTGAGCGAGATGGCCTCCTTGTTCTTGTTTATTTCTGTTCTTCAGTCCACACTGGAGGCCCTTCTGTTGCCCATAAACTCACCGTAACTGTCCCTCCTCAGGGATTCGAGGGTCACAGTCTGCCACCACCTGCTGGCCCAGATGCATGAAGGGGTCATCATTTAATGGCCATTCGGTGCCAGTCCGGCTTCTCCAGAAGAGCAGAAGGTGGGGTAGGGCAGAGCTACCTCCTGGTTTCAGGATAGGCGGCTCTGAACAGAATCTTGCAAGCTGACAGCCGCAGTCTCCACTACCATTTCTCGATAAGCATATACACTCCTATGGCTGACATGCAGACTAGAGGGAAAGCAATTACTGTGGCTGACTACTTGAATACAGATAAATTCATTATGAATCTCAAAGCCATCTGGGTGGCTCAGATGTGGCAAATACACCCCAGAAAAATTTTCTCTGATGTGGGATAAGGGTGGCCTGAGTAAAGGCCAAATCCTTTCTCACTCTCAGAGCAGCAGGATGTCCAGGTCCCACAATGCACGAGGGAAGCAGGAGAGGGGAGAACCCCCTGCCTGTCCCACCCTCGCTCTGGGGCCTGCTCTCATCTATCTCCCTCTCCTGGGCCTCTCTCTCTCCCCTCTCTCCATGAGGGCATGAATTGGCTCGTGTTCTCCCCATCTTTGTCACAGCATGGGTAGTTAAGTTGCTGCTGCTGCTGCTGCTAGGTCGCTTCAGTCATGTCCGACTCTGTGTGACCCCATAGACGGCAGCCCACCAGGCTCCCCTGTCCCTGGGATTCTCCAGGTAAGAACAGTGGAGTGGGTTGCCATTTCCTTCTCCAATGCATGAAAGTGAAAAGTGAAAGTGAAGTCACTCAGTCGTGTCCGACTCTTGGCGACCCCATGGACTGCAGCCCACCAGGCTCCTCTGCCCATGGGATTTCCCAGGCAAGAGTACTGGAGTGGGTTGCCACTGCCTTCTCCAAGTTAAGTTGGCAGGATTCTAATTTAATGGTTGAGGGTAGGCTGAGACAGAAAATTTCAGGTGATGTGTCAAATATCCAGAAATGGCACTGTGAATTACGGCTGAAACACGAGCCACATCACATCCGGAAGGCCTTCCCACATCCATCCCCAACAGCCAAGGTCCCCAGGATCTTGGGCTATCATTTGGTCATCCATCCCCTTAGTTATCCTCTGCGGCACTCTCTCTGGATGCCAGGTTCTGTGCTGGTCAAGGGACATAGAAAATAGCATGGTCCCTGCTCAAGAGAACCCAGTCTGGTGGCAGAGGCCCATGGAATGGTCTCATACGGTTCTCTGATGCCAGGATGGAGGGGAGCTGTGCAGCATTCACCATCGTCCTAATTTATGGGAAGTCACTGAAGGAGCTTAAGCAGGAAATTACATGATCACTCATGTAATTGAGTAAATTAGCTGTCAAGAAAAAACCACTCTGCCCACGATATTGTTCGCTGGATTGTAATACAACTGGCAGGCCCCGTTCTAGCTCCCCTTTATTTATTGGAAATCTGTGGTGTGTAATGTGATAGGTTGGTCATAAAAATGTCTAATCACTACGTGTGAAATAGCCATGTCTTTCAGCTTTGTATGAAAATGGCAAACTTGGCTTAATGCTCCTGGACTCTTTTACAAGCTGATTAATTGTTGTTGTTGTTTGTTGCTGTTTAGTTGCTAAGTTGTGTCCAACTCTTCAGTGACTCATGGACTGTAGCCCACCAGGCTCCTCTGTCCATGGGACTTCCCAGGCAAGAATAATGGAGCGGGTTGTCCTTTCTTCCTGCAGGGGATCTTCCCGAGCCAGGGATCGAACCCATGTGTGCTGCGTTGGCACGTGGATTTTTTTTTTTACCACTGAGATGCCTGGGAAGCCCCTGATTAATTACATATGATCCAAATGATAAGGAATAGAAGAGGCGAGAACTAAGTCTATGAGCACAGGGCCTTTCCCTTGAGTGGGAATTCTTTTCCAATGTGTTTATAAAGGCCCAGGCAAACCACATCAAGGCTCCTCTGTGAGGGGTCCTAGAGACCCGTCAGTGAGGGAGTCATCAGTTCCCTCCTAGAGAGACAGAGTTGTTACCCCGAATCTAGCCATCCTTTGTCTATTTGTTGTAAGAAGATTTCTTTATTCTAAGGGACCAGGTGAGGCCCAGAACAAACAGAATGTCCCCAAGGGCAAGCAGAGCAGTGGGAGAGGACCAGAAAGTCAAAGCTTTTACAGCAGACGGGGTCCCTGCCACACGGGCACGAGAGCAGACGCAGGCATCAGAGGTGATTCGAGGGCAATCCGGCAGCCCCTGTTTCACCCCATGGTGACATAGCATCGGGGCTTGCTGTCAAATAGCTCCACCCACATGGCTTCACTCTGGTCTGGACTTTCTGCTGACACTACCCTTGGTTGCATTAATAGCTTGATACCATAAACTATATTAAGTCCCCTTAGCAGGCTGATCACCAGCCATCACAGGCCACACCATTTTGGTCCCTGTGGTTAAAACCCAGAGATTTAGAGCAGCCACTACGCATTCCACTCCCCCTCCCCACATACACACACACTCACACTCGCTCCCTACCTGCAGCTTCTAAGATGATGAAGATGGTATTGCAAAGACCCCAGGAGTGACCATGAGTCCACTAAGGAACATCTTTCCAGGAGATATCTCAAACTTTCTCTTTCGGGAGCAGTACCCAAGCAGGTTTATCTTGGCAAGGTAGCAAGGTTTTAGAGAAGACTGTTGGAACAGACAAAACTGGATTTGAACTTCATCTCTGCCACTTACAAGCTTGGATGACCTTAGGCAAGCTATGACTTCTTTGAACTGCATCTTCCTTAAAAACTGAACAAAGGAAACCTACTTTGCTAGGTTATTACTGAAATCAGAAAAACATTTGTTCATGGATTCAATCAATAACTACTTGCTGAGATTCTACAATGTTCCAGGCCCTGTAGTAGGCCCTGTTGAGAGCAGAACCTGCACATTAGTGGCTCCTGCTCCAGTGCATGTAGACTCTAGCACATGCAGCCTGTACGTCAGGAAACAAAGGAGTAAGATAATTTCAGGTAATTACAAGTGCTGCATATACACTGAAGCAGGATTCTATGATAAGGGGGGTTATCATTAATATTTAAACTAAGGTGAGCTGGGAAGGCCTCTCTGGAACCTGCCGATGAGAAAGAGCCAGTCTAGGAATCCCTGAGGGAAAGGGAACAGCAAATGCAAAGACCCCAAGATGGAAACAAGCTTGCTCTGTTAAAGGGCCAGAGAGGTCAGTGCAGCCTGAAGAATACTGCAGAGTAAGAGGTGGCAGGGTTGCAACTTCCCAGGGGTGCTAGTGGTAAAGAGCCTGCCTGCCAATGCAGGAGACATAAGAGATACGGGCTCGATTCCTGGGTCAGGAAGTTCCCCTGGATGAGGGCATGACAATCCACTCCAGCATTCTGGCCTGGAGAATCCCCATGGAGAAGGGAACTTGGTGGCTGCCGTCTAGAGGGTCGCAAAGAGTCAGATGTGACTGAGCATGCGTGCATGCAAGAGGCAGGGTTGCAGAGGTAAGCAAGGGTCAGAGCACATGGGGACCTAAAGGCCATGGCACCGAGTTGGGGTCTTATTTTACATGTGACAGCAGGATGTTTGAGGTGGAGATGGGAATCACCTGGCTCAGACTTAGAAGGGCAGGGAGGGAAAACCCTGGAGGCAAAAGATGCTGGGGGCTAGGACCAGGTGGAGAGAAACAGATTCAGGAGGTACTTTGGAAGGAGAGCCAGCAGGGTGTGTGGGTGACCGGAAGAGGGCCACAAGGGAAAGAAGGGATCAAAGGGGACCCTGCTTTGGGACTGTGACAACCAGACAGATCAGAGCGCCATTCACTGGGGTGTAAAGGCTGGCAGAGGGGCATTTCCATTTTGGACTCACTGTGGCTAAAACAGCCCAGCAGAAAGGGCAGGAACAGAAGAGAATCGTGTGTTTGCAGTGAATAGAGAAACTGGGCTGGAAGTAAATTCGGGGGTCATCAGCATCTTGGTGGTATTTCAAGTCCCAGGCTTGTCTGAGCTCACCTAGGGAGCCCTGCATGCAATAAAGGCAATAATAATAATGATCATAAATAATGAATACAGCTAGGTGGCAGACCCCAAACCCCACATCTATTGATACTTGATTCTTCACTGACAACTGCATCTGCTTTGAACAAAAAACTCAGAACTGCAGAGCTCTGCACTCTGCCCCTCACCCCAGTACCAGGGTGTAAGGACCTCACCTGCTGAATTCCTCACCCCTCGCCCAGCCAATCCCCCACCCAGAGAATTGGCCAAAGTGACTCATTTGTTGCTCAGATTACAAAAGGGACCTACCTGCCTAGACCCAGGGGCATGCACGCAGTAACAGCCAGAAAGCTGCGGCATTATAAATAAGTGATGGGCTCCTTGTTAGGCCCTGAGCTGTAATCATTACCCAGCTCCATTCATTCCCTGAGTTGCAGCTGGTTTAAAAGGTCGTTATTTGAAATGGTTTTAGTAACCAGGTATTTCCAAGGCCTCCCTCTGGCCCATGTTTTTTCTAATCTCTGCTACATTATTAAACTGAGGCCCTCCTCACCATGTGGAATCCATGGTAAACGGTCACAGGCCACCCATCCCAGGGCAACAGTGGGTCTGAGCTGTAAGAGAGGCAGCGGCCTGCCTGGTATATGGACTGCAGACAGCTGCGAGGGGGAGGTAGGGAAGAGTGACTTCAGGGGCCCCGCTCAGCCCCTCTTGTATCATAATAAACACAGCAAGTTAACTTCCGTAAAATCAGTGGAAAACAGGGAGACACGGCTAAGAGGAAGCTGAGACTTACTAAGTACTTACTCTGTACTGGAAACTTAGTGATTCTCAACTCATTCAGTCCTCACAGCAGTCTGTGAGGCCCATATCCATGCCCTCATCTTGTTGATAAGGCTCCTGAGACCAGCTCTGTGTATGGCTGGGGTTTTCTGGGGCACAATGCAGCTGATGTCAGGCCGTCTGGGGCAGCATTAAATGTTGCCAATCTCTGCCAAGATCTGGAATCCAGTGGGACGCAACATTTTTGTGACCTGGATCCCTGTGCCAAGGGGTCAATGCCTTTCTGGGCAGGCAGCCCCTTCTGAATACGCCTCAAGTAACCCAAGGGACCACTTCTGATTGTGAGCCAGGCTACTGCCTGCTTTGCTCTGCCAATTGGGACCACCCTGAAGGGATGCACTCAAAGTGGGCAGGATGCTCTCTGAACACCCCCAACCCCACCCCTGCCAACTCTGCCCTGGGTATCTTCCTTGCTCAGATCAGATGCCCACAGACTCTGGACATCAGGTCTGTAGGTGAATAAAGTCACTATGTCTCTCTCTGGACTGTTGGCTCTTCTTAGGCAGGCCAGAGCTGCCCTCCTCTCTCACTCATTCCATATGGCCCAGCTTACTTTCTCAACATCCTCTGCAACTGGCCCCAACATGCCAGGGATCCAGGAGCAAACGTGGGCATTGGAAACTCTCTTTAATGACCTTATCTGATCTGCCTGCCTTACCTACTCTTTCTATTCACTCTGTCAAATACATGGACCTGATGTCCACAGTACTGTGACAGCTCAAGGAGACGCGTGGACTTGTGCCTACAAGGCAATCAGAATGCTTGCCCAAGGTCTACCGTGTTGTCCCCATACCTGTTTGCCAGTTGTGTTTGTGATTATAAATATTTAATTTATTCAAATATTAATAGACCTATGAAGAATAAAAGAATCCACCTGCCCATGCAGGAGATGAAGGTTCAATCCCTGGGTTGGGAAGATCCCCTGGAGAAGGGAATGGCAACCCACTCCAGTATTCTTGCCTGGAGAATTCCATGGACAGTGGAACCTGGCAGGCTACAGTCCATGGAGTCGCAAACAGTTGGACACAACTGAGCGACTAAGCATGAGCACGATGAAGTATAACTGTGAAGCAGAGCTGTTGCCTCTAAAGCACTAAGTTGAATGCTTTAGGTTAAGACACAACACGACAACACGCTGCTAAAAAAAAAAAAAAGTTCACTTTTTGGACAGGGTAAAACAAAGCTAAAAGATCAGAAACAAAATTTGCAGTCAACATGCTTTAGGCTCTTAAAGACCTTATTCCGTTACAGGAAGCTGGACAGCGGACATTGTAGATGATGTGTCTTAGATGGTCAGAGTGGAATGGTCTCTGAGCACTCAGCCAACCTCCGTGGCTCGTTCAAGGTCAGGACAGGCTTAACTGGCCCGGGTCCATTCAAGGGCTCTTCCTAGAAATGCAGGAACAAAACTCCTGCTATTACTCCCCAATGAGTTCATCCTGGAAAGCTATGGTCCCAGCAGCTGCCTGCAGCCATCTTGGTGAGTTTGTTCCAAGAGTCTGTGAGAATACTATCAGTCCAGCGGAAGTGGCTAAAGAGGGGAGAGAAGACAGGTCCATGGTGCTAACTGACCTTCCTGGTCCATTGAGAAAGTCAGTAAATTTATCATTCATTTAAGCCAGGTTGGGCTGGGCTCTCAATCACCTGCCTAGCTTTTTCTCTTTGACAACACCCATCTAGTTCTGCTTTCTAGACCTCCCCTTCCCCTTCTTCTCCATCATTAAACCTCTATATAACACGGATCACGAAGAGTCAGACAGGACTGAGCAACTTCACTTTCACTTTTCACTTTCATGCATTGGAGAAGGAAATGGCAACCCACTCCAGCGTTCTTGCCTGGAGAATCCCAGGGACGGGGGGGCCTGGTGGGCTGCCATCTATGGGGTCCCACAGAGTCGGACATGGCTGAAGCGACTTAGCAGCAGCAGCAGCAGCAGTCCTTCCAACAACCCTGTGAAGTGAGTACCAATGTGAGGAAACCCAGGCATGTGGGTGTTAAATGACTCCCTCAAGGCTATGCAACTGGTAAGAGGCAAGACCTGAACCCACCCAATCACCCCTCCAGTGAGAGTTCCTTAAACGCTGGAGGCCCATGGCCTCCGTGGCACCAAGTGGCCGCCCAGTGGCACGTGACGGCTGAGGGCACAGCGTGACAGCAGACCCGTCTGCAGATTCATTATTTTCCCATCAGGAGGCCTAACACAAACGTCTGTTATCGAACAAGCCATAGGTACATCACACCCAATGTTTAGCAGTCCATTTTCCTTACTACCCGGTAAGCAACTTAAAGCCAGGGACATACCTTATTCCCCAGAACCTGACCTACAGTATGTGCTCAACAAACGTCTAGTGAACTAAACTGTGCGAGTCAGGCCTATCCTGGGTATTCCGCTTTCCAAGTCCTGCACCCTACCTTCTCTTTCAAGGACGAAGTCTCCGTGGACTTTGCCTGGTGTGTCTGGAGATAAAATCAGCCCTGCCCTGGGCGCCAGCGCTGTGCTCTCCCCATGTCTTCTACATCCATTTCCCTTCCTGGCACAACACAGAATCTCTGCATTCCTCGTGACCGTCATCACACATTACAGCTGCCACACTCAGGAGGCAGTTTCCTTTCACCAAAATACTCTGCCCACAATGAGGGTGACACCACTCAGTGCCATGGCTGCCTTTGCACAGGGCCTGAGGGTCCAAACAGCTGAGTTTCACATGCGGGTGATTAATTGATGAAAAATGGTCAGAGTCTCCACTAAGTTATGCTTTTTAAGTTAAAATAGAAGTCTTTGTTAAAACAGCCAAACCGGAGATCCTAATAGCATTAATCATGTCCACATTTAAAAATCTGATACATAATTTAAGAACAAGAGGCAAAGAAAGATAAGCACTTAAGTACAATTTAGTATCTTTTCATTAAACCTTAACTCATCAATCAACGACTCGTCTAACCCTAGTCTTCTCCCCTGGCTAAAGCAGAATCCCTCCTTCAAATCTCCCTGAATTTCACATTTAAAGACAGTCTTTACTTAATGTCCTCAGGGAACACCCTTTGCTGGTTCCGATTCTCCCCCAATGCCCCCAGCTCCGTTTCCACCGCAGGCTAAAGGGACCACTGGGGACAGAGCCCATAGGAAGGGGCCCCCAACACATGATTCCCATAGTATTTCCCTCAGCAGCCCTGGGAGACCAACCTCCTCTCCACTCAACCCCTAACCCCACCCCATCACTCTTAGCCCAGAACCAATGAGAAGCAACACAATACAATGCTCCCCAAAGGAGCAGCCCCCCTTGGTCACCTATTTCCTCTGTATTACCTGTTAAATTATTTCATTCATCCCTTCATGTGAGTGAGTCACCACCTTTGGCTTCTACAAAGTTTAAGTCAAAATCTTGAACTCAGTCTCAAGCTTGAGATTAACTACCAGGGAATCAGGGCAAAGGAAGATGGGACTCTCCCTCACCATCACCAAGTCAAACCTTAAAGTCCAATCTTAAACTAATTAAGCATCTTTCCCCCTCAAGACTCCTCTCCATCACACTTCCCACCACCAGGCTTGAAGCAGAGTCATGTCATGTCTGTCTTCTTACCTCTGATATTGAGTCAGTTTCTGAGGCCTATCATTTCCTCCTTCCCAAGACAGATAACACCACTCACCTGCCTGCTCCTCGCAGCCCACGTCCTCGGGCTGCTCGTTGGAGTTCCTGCAGCAGCTTCCTACCTGGCCCTGCCCAGCTCCTGCTCACTCTATCTGGTACTTCCTGGTTAATTTCACAGAGCCCCACTGGGGTCCCACTATTCTCTCTACCCACCACTATCCAAGGCTATCTCTGTTATCTGAGCAGAGGAGTGTTGGGTTAAATGTAGGCAGAAAATGAGAGGGAGTATAAGATCCTCTCCTGCCAAAATACATACATACATATATGACTTGGATAAATGTATACACATGGTGTTTTCCAAAGATCTCTGTCCAGACAGAACCAACTATAATTGGAATAAAAGTATATAAGGCTAATGAAGGAATGTGCCCCACAAAGGAGACTGGTTGCACCTAGAGAATAAAAAGAAACTTCTAAGAGATGATTAAGCCATGGCTCTGCCAGCACTGCCCCCACCCCAGTCCACGTTCTGGTCACACATTCTCAATGGAAAGGATCAGCCCCCAGGTTATCCATCAGGGCTGGTGCTCCTAACCCTAAGCTGGTCTGTGTAACTCGGATTCCTGCCTATCAAAGCCTTTTGATGCTAGTTTTCTGCCCTTCTGGAGCTGCCTGAAGGAGAAGGTATGCTGGTCAGAGGGCTTTTGTATCCATTTCCCTTGGCGGTTCTGCTCCCAAGGTAATGAACACACCAGGCTGGGTCCGCATATGAGTCTCTGGAAGCCTGAAGAACATCCACATGCAGATAAAAATAAATTTCCACATCTGTAGCACTAAGATGGTGGTGGCAAAGGGCCAGGTAAATGTTGCCCTATGAGGTCCTAGCTGAATACCTTGCCAGCTGCCCAGGGATCCTTCTTGGTCCTAGAAACTTGAACTAAATCAGCATGGGCTATGAAGTGAATAGATCAGACCCCACTTCCACCTCAATTCTATCCCCACTCCTATCCCAGTAGTGGCCAACCCCTCAAGACACCTGACCAGATAACTCTAGGATCTAAGAAACCTCACCAAGGCTGAACCTTCAGGCTTGGCATCAGGCGCTGGGCAAGAGGAAAAATGATCTGTGCCTGTGGGCAGTACTCCTAAGTCCTAGGCCCTCTCCAGACCAGGCCTGAGAAGTACGAAGTCCCACTTGGTCCAGTCTACAGCAATCAATATTCCTTGTTCCTGTTGTTCAGTAGCGAAGTCGTGTCCAACTCTTTGTGACCCCATGGACTTGCCACACCAGGCTCCTCTGTCCTCCACTATCTCCCAGAGTTCGCTCAAATTCATGTCCATTGAGTCTGTGATGCTATCTAACCATCTCATCTTCTGCCACACCCTTCTCCTTTTGCCTTCAATCCTTCCCAGCATCAGGGTCTTTTCCAATGAGTTGGCTCTTCATATCAGGTAGCCAAAGGATTGGAGCTTCAGCTTCAGCATCAGTCCTTCCCATATTCAGAGTTGATTTCCTTCAGGACTAACTGTTTGATTTCCTTGCAGTCCAAGGGACTCTCAAGAGTCTTCTCCAGCACCACAATTCGAAAGCATCAATTATTTAGCACTCAGCCTTCTTTATGGTTCAATTCTCACATCCATACATGACCACTGGAAAAACTATACCTTTGACTATACCAACCTCTGTCGGCAAAGTGACATCTTTGCTTTTTAATACACTGTCTAGGTTTGTCATAGCTTTTCTTCCAAGGAGCAAGTGTCTTTTAATTTCATGGCTGCAGTCACCATCTGCAGAGATTTTGGAGCCCAAGAGAATAAAGTCTGTTACTGTTTCCACTGCGGTTTTCCCTACTTTCTTCAACTTAAGCTTGAATTTTGCAGTAAGGGGTTGGTGATCTGAACCACAGTCAGTTCCATGTCTTGTTTTTGCTGACTGTATGGAGCTTCTCCATCTTCAGCTGCAAAGAATATAATCAATCTGATTTCGGTATTGACCATTTGACAGTTCTTGGGTGATGCTTTTTGACACACCCAATTGACACATGAAATTGCATTCAAAATTTTAAGTTTTGAAAGTTAAATCTCTAACCATGCCATTCACACTTGATATCTAGAAAGAGGGAAGGAAAAAGAAGGGAGACAGATAAATTCTCCAGCTGCTAGTCCCCTCTGTCCCAGTCTCTACCGCCTGTCTGGGCTGGTCTTGCCTGGGTGTCAGGCATGGAGACAGGGACCAGTGGCCTCTGCTTGTTCCCCACTTGGGCATGGGGCTGCCCTTGGTTCTGCCACAGCTCAGAGTGAGCCCCATTAATCAATGGGATTCCTTATTCTAACAAGTCCTAGTGGGAAATCTCCTCCCACCTGTTCTTACCGTACCCTTCCTCTATGCACATTATATTGACTCATGTGAAATTGCCAATATTCAGTTATTTTGACCTTTCAAAATGGTAATTTCACACTATTCAACCCAATATAAACAGGGATGAATATAGACTCTAATTACCCCCTTTTTACTCAAGAGGTAACATATTAAGCACAGTGTTTTGCATCTTGTTGTCTGAGTTAATGTATCTTGGCAATCTTTCCAACTGAGGTCATCGTCAGCTTCCATTCCCTTAACACCTGGAGAGCGTTCTTCTATTGTGTGGATGTTCCATTAGCTATCCAGCCAGTCCCATCATGATGCATGCTTGAGTTATTTCCAATCTTTTGCTATTATAAACAACAGAGCAAAGGATGATCTTGAACATCATTGTGCACAAGTATATCTATATAATAAATTCCTAGAAATGGAATTTCCAGAAATTCCTTAAAGTGGAATATCACTGTATGAACATCAGGGTCAGTGGGTGTATGTATTCGTAAACTGACAGATATTACCAAAAGCCCTTATTAAGGATATGCTAACTTACACTCACTGTCTTCCAGGTGGCTCAGTGGTAAAGAATCTGCCTGCCAATGCAGGAAATGTAAATCCAATCCCTGGGTTGGGAAGATCTCCTGGAGAAGGAAATGGCAAACTACTCAACTATTCTTGAAAATATATTCTTGAAAATTCTTGAAAATTCCTGAAAAACCCCATGGACAGAGGAGCATGGCGGGCCATAGTCCACAGGGGTTGCAAAGGGTCAGACATGACTGAGCAACTGAGCAAAGAAAAAAGAAAAAGACAACCTACACTCCCACAAGTGATAAACGAGCAGTCCCACATCAGTGATCTCTAACATTTTCCTTTAAAGTGCAGGTTGTGACTCATTACTGGGTCATGAAATCAGTTTCGTGGGCTGCAGTCAGTACTTTTTAATGAAATAGAAGAGTATAGCTTATTATAGAATCAGAAGAGTAAAACAGAAAATACCACATTGAAGTACATGTGGAATGGTAAGTACTGTTTGGGGAACTTTTGTTTCAGAGATGATATAGATAAATATGGATATAGAAACAGATACAGACACCCACACAACTAGCACACTCTGTCTTTCTCTCTCATACACACACACACATACACATACATACATAATTTGCGAAACAAAGTCTAGACAGGTCTTTTTAACTACAGGTCATGGTCAAAGAAATAGGAAAGTCTTAGATCTTGAATCTTTTCAGGAATTCAAGGAAAACTGTAGAAACTCTTCCCAGAAAATGAAACTATACACAACATCTCACACCTCTAACCTCCCCGAGGCCCATGCAGGGACCCCAGGTCTGGAGGCCTGGACGATAACTGTGGGTTACTCAAGGACAGGCTGGTGGGTCCTGCACCCCTGGGCAGCCCCACTGACAGAGAGGTGTTCTGAAAACACATGCTGCCCTGAAGAAATTAACAAACCACTGACACAGCCGCTCCGTGTGCCTTCTACTGCTCCCTCTCTTTCTCAGCCATGGGGACACTATCCTCGACCTGCTGCTTTGGATCTTATGAAAAGAGTGGGAAAAGGTTTCAGAGACAGAGAATAACGATTTCTCTCCTTTGAGTTCACTCATTTCTTTTTCACTCTGAGCTTGTGGCTCTGGAGAGAAACAGAACGATGAGAGGAAGGGGTGAGTGGGGAGGAGGAGGAGGAGGGTAAGAGGACAAATTAGAAGGAGAAAGGCAGTCAGGGGGCCCTGAGACAAGGTTTAGAAAAGGCCAGGGAAACAAGGAGGGTGGCAGGGACTTTCCAGGACAGGAGCGTGTGTGCACAGGTCTCTGAACAACCTGAGTAAAGGCGAACAAGCAAGGACTCCAGGGAAGAAAACAGCCAGCCTGACAGCCGGGGACGGGGGCCCGGGTCATTGCCAGCCCTCTCCTGCCCCAAGGATTTCCCAGCCGGATCCAGAACCCACTGATCAGGGGATTTAAAAGAGGGGGTGAAGGAGCCTCACACAGAAGCATCTAGCTGCAGCAGGACTCGGAAGAGGGCCAGATGGAGGCGAATAGACACAAAAAGGCCCAGCGCCAGGGTGCGAGCTCACAGCTGAGCCATCTTCTCTGCTGTTCTCGAGAAAACAGAGGACAGGATGCACCACTTTCCTGCAGCATCTCTCCAGCGAGGCAGTCTTCATCCTGTCCCCACAGAGATGCTGTGACCTCCTGCAGCACTGTTCCTGAGCCCCGCTTCCCACCACCTGCCTCCCCAGTGAGAGCTGACGCATGACTGGAGAAGGGCAGGCAACAGAGATGCCCACTCCCATCACCTGTCTTCCCTCCCAGAGGATGCAGTCTAGACACAATAGGGTGTCAGCACAGCAGGACTGCCTCTCCGGATCTCTGCCTTAAATATTGCAAAGGATGCCACACCTGTTGTATTTCCAGGCTCCAAGGTGAAAGAGCAAATTCCAAACGTGGATTTTCTATCCCCAGGCTCGTTCCTGGAGCCTGGCAATAGCAGCTACAATTCCCCGGAACCAAGGATAGTAAAAGACTATTAAGTCTTTAAAAACTCAACACAAATATTGATTCTCCCTTTACCTAATTTCTTCCTTCTTTTGTTCCTGGTAGAGCTTGCTGCCACTTAAGAGCATTGGGCTTAAAAGATGAGCGCGCATGAGGTTATTGATTTCCTCCTAAGAACTTGCCTGCTCTTGAAGTGAGCTCGCATCAGGCAGGTGGGGGTCCAGGTTACAGCTCGGTGGTCCAGCCTCCGCAGGTGGGGGCATGCCGGCCAGATGCCGGAGGGGCCCTTCCACACTCACTCTGTTCCTGTCAAACTAGAACGCTTCCTCAGAACAGTAAAATACAATTCGAAAAGTTGGAGTTGATGACTGTAAAAATTAGCAGATAATAAAAAGATAAGTAGTCTCCTACACAGGAAAGATGTGACTTAATGCTGCATGTTAATCTGTACCATAACTTGTACTCAAGATGGCTGTGTACATAATGATCCAAGACAGTCCAGTGAAGGTCAACAGACCGACTTGGAGGAGCAGCAAAAGCCATATCTCACTGGGCTTTGAGGATGGGGTAGCCAGGGACAGTTTAGAGGAACATCTTATTACTTCCAGAAACCTGCCAGTTAGCTTGGAGACAGGAGTGGCTGAACAGAGGGCTTCTGTACACACAGGCAGGGTGGGAGATGAGGAAGACGGGGTAGAGTGCTCAGGGGGCACAAGGCCATGAACGCCAGATCCACCAGGTCAGGGGAGTCTGGTGTCCACTCCACCTGCTGTCCAGGGACTCCTGGCCAGGGAGTGGTTCTCAGAGCCTCACTACCAAAAGGGAGGAAAACAGCACCCCCAAATCTACTGTGGCCTTTGAGTCCAGGTGACTCTTGGGTGTGGCCTATGAAGCCCCCTGTGTGATCTACCCTGAGTCTGCTCCATATGCAGCCAGCGCAAGCCATGAGCGCCTCTGTCTCCAGGAAAAGGAGCAGGAGGGCCACCACCTGTGGACAGGTCGAAGGACTCAACAAAAGGGACGTCCTGTTCCCAGGACCCTAAGGCAGCCTTCCATTTCCTGCTCCGCAAGCCAGCAGCATGCCCAGCTGGCCCTCCAGCCACCCCCTGAACAAGGCTAGTGCTTTCAGGCCAGTGGGCCTTTCTGGTTGCTGCTTGTCGGAAGCACTTTAATTAGTGCTCTATTGTAATTGATGATATGTTTTAATTGCTGTTTTGAGTTAATCAAAGTTTTATTCTAATTTGGCTGTCTTCTTTTTTTAAGTTCACAAGATTTGAACATAAGAAAGAATAAGACCTTGTCCAAATAATAATAATAATAATAAATCTAAGACCAGCATCCCCAGGGGAAGAACTGTGGTTACAAGAAGTATAAGTCTTTAAGGGATCCAGGGACACAGACCGAGAATATGCATGGAGTACACACCTCTGACCTCTTTGGGCCCAACTTAAACTGTTCCCCGATGCTGCCCTCCACCTCCAATCCTGCACCAAGCCCTCCTTCCCCAGAGGGCTGGGTGCCTCTCCCAGACATCAGCCCCATGCTAGATGCCCAGGCAGCTTTGCCCATGAGCCCCAACACCCTCTGCCTTAGACCACATGCTCCCAGCGGGCAGGGAATGCCCAGGGAAAGGCCATGATTCCTTGCTCTTCACAGCATCTCAGCCTCACCCAGGCTTCTCAGGGGAATCTGAGAAGCTGAGAATTGACTCTGCAGCCAGTGAGGCCACTATGGACACTCCCTATGGAGCAGAGCCCCCCACCCGGGATGCGCTGAGAGGTTGCCAAGTTCTTATTTCTTCACTCCTCCAAAATAAATGCCCAGGTCAGACACCAGGCAGAAGCCCAGGGACTATATTACACTTGAGCTATTCTTTCAGCCCAACAGTGGCTGAGCACATCTTTCCTACCTCTTGGGGACTCGGTTTCTCCCCCTATCTCCCTCCACCCCCATCCCTTCCCTGCCTCTTTCACACACCTTCTTTCCAGGGCAGTTTCCTTTTCTGGAAGCTGCCATGGCTTTCCTTACTCTGAAATCTCCTTGCCTCTTCTAGCTGGTATTACAAATTCTCTAATTGTAGTTACTGAAACTCTCAGGTCTACTTCCTAAGGCTCAGTGTCTGCAGTCGCCTTCTTATCCCCCTCATGGGGGTTCCTCCCCACCGTGCCAGAAAACAAGCTTGTCAAAGTCTGCTTTTCTATCCATGCCCTTGGCCAATCATCTTGGCCGCATCCCATGCACTCCACTTTATTGCGTACTCCTTAAATGCCCTGGCCCTTGACAACTCCAGAATGATACTACCATCCTTCTATTCCATCTGTTTCTTTTTCCTGGTCCTAGGGATTCCCTCTGCTCCTGGGACCCCAGTAAGTCCTGGATATATTTTCTTTCCCCGCCCTAGCCCCATTCCCCTTCCTTTAAACCCCACAATTTCAACACCTGCAAACTTGGCCCACCCTTCTCATGGCATTCAAGTCACTGATTCCCTCCACGCCCTCTCTGACTCATCCTGTGCATAGCCAGGGAAGTTCTTCTTGGGGAAACACAGAAAGGAAAAAAAAAAAAACACACACGGAACACACACATGCACACTGGGCAGTGAGCCCTTTTCATTTATTCACTTATTTCACTTAATCTGGGGATGAGCTGGGGTGCTTGGGGGTGCAATGACTGGGAGAGGATCTACAGTTTCCCTTTTCAGAAAGCATTAAGTGAGCTTGCTTCTTATACTGAGGCGAATTTGAAAAGTCCATATAGTCAAAACCGCCCTTGAGAATCCCTGAGGAAGGCACCACGCTGGACACCGCCACATCCTCTTTTCTGGGAACAGATGGCCCTTCCTTTGGCTGGGTACCAGAAGAAGCAGTTGGTGTACACTTAGGTGCCAGAGAACACGAAAACCACGCATCTTTAACATCGGAGTCTTTAACGAGGGTGTGGCTTCCAGAGCCGGAGGCTTGAGCGAGGGAAGTTCGTTTAGGGGTCAGCAGAGCCCTGTGCCCCTTCCGCTCATGTGTGTGAGTCTCTACCCCTTCTCTTTTCATTAGTCTTGTCACTTAAATGTGCCTATGATGCAACTCTGCATTTTCAACAGCTGTAACTGTTAAAAATAATCCATTCTTCAGAGTTTATCAAAGGGGAAAAAAAAAGCAGTATTAAAAGAAGCTAAATACATGATATACTTTGCTGTACACCTGAAACTAACACATTGTAAATCAACTATACTCCAATATAAAATAAAATAAAACAAATACATGATATACTTATTCCCAGTTTCATAAAACAGGTGAATGCTTAAATACTATACAGTCACTTGATGGGCTGTTACAAAGCCATTGAAAATTGACAATTATAGAGATTATGTAAAGCAAAGAAAATTAACAGTAAATCCACATGCATTTGGACACAGATTGGAGACACCAGAAAAATGTACTTACGATTTTGTAAAGCATTATTTCAAAAAAGGGAAAGTTTGCAAATAAATGCTTATTAATTGAATGAATGATTACATTTGGGGAGCAGAATGGTACAGCTGGCAGGCTCCAGAAGACCAAAGTCAGTGTCTTGAGGGCCAGAGGAAGATGCTTTAAAAGCATCTAGCAGAATACTCAGCCTCTAGTAGAATACACCCTCTAGCAGAATACGCGGGGGGGTGTTTACCCCAGGGCATTGGGGGGTGTCAGGTTTCACAGAGCAGCACCCTCGGATGGGCCCTCTAGAGACTGCAAGTCTGGGACCACTGGATCAGATCAGGGCCCAGACCTGCCACATACCTTGACCAGCGTGGCCTAGAATGGGCTGGACACCTCCTTCCCTCCAAGTTCACTCCCCGCAGGAAGACTGGGCAGAGAAGGCTGGTCCAAGGCCACTTCCCTCAAGCCTCCTCGTTGCCACCACCCAGGGCTGCACTAGACAATTTTTACTGCTGATTAGCGACCATCATTTGATGAGGTATATAGAGAGGGGCAACTGGGAAGTGAGGGAGGAGAGAAGATATTACCCCACGCATCACGGAGCAAAGCCTGAAGATACAGGGTGTTCGTCTGCCCTCAGACATGGATGGAGAAAAGAACACCCCTCCAGATCAAAATGAGACCTCCCCCAATTCCTCCTGCCCTTAGTCCATGGGTCGGTCCCAGCTCATGTGACCGTGCAACAGGGAGGATGAGGGGTGAGCAGCTCCCCCCTCAACGTGGCTGGGTGGCAGGATGAGTTGGAGCCCGTGCCAGGATTCCCACTCCCCTGCTGGAAAGGGTGCCAAGGACTATCATAAGTGCCTCTGAGGGACCTGTCAGGGCAAGCTGGGCTTGTAGGAACCCACTGAGGGGATGTCCTGGCCAGGGGGTGTGGCTGGCCAGCCCTGGCTCTGTCACTAACTCTGTGGTCACTTCTCCTTCCTATGCTGCCTCGGTTTTCTCAGGTCAGATGTGTGGGCTCGATCAACTCCCAGGGGTCCCTTCTCAATCAAGAGTCCATCATTTCATGCTATTTCTAGCAGATGAGCTTTCCTGTGCCCTGTTCTGGAAGTGATTTTGGGGTCAAGCTACACAAGCTCCAGGCTTCCTTAATTTATGTTGGGGCTGCCAATGGGAACAGATTTAAATCATCCCTTTGCCATGCTGAGCACAAACACACCATCCCTTTCGTGCCTAACAATGCCGGCCATCAATGAAGCTCCATATTTAGCAGATGTTCGGCAGCAATTACGTGGACATCAGACACATTCTCCTGTTTAATTACTCGGCTGCAGTGGTCCCACATGCCACCCCAAGTGCTCACACAGACACACTCAGAGCATTGCCCTTGATTCTGACCCAGTAGGGGACCAAATACACACCTGGGAAGGTAAAAGAACAGGCTTGGGGGACCCCCGGCAAGGAAAACATGTCACCCCATCTACAGTGACACCCGGAGGTGACAGTAGTGATGACAACCTTGATGGGACCAAATGCTTGCCATTGAGAGCAAGAGAAGGTTGTCAGCCTGCAGCTGTTCTGTAAAAGTTAGGTGGGGGGATGGCACAAGTTAAGACCCCCTGGGTGGCTTCCAGGAAGCCTGCCTAAACGGTACCATCTTTCGTGAAATTATGTCACACCAGGTCAGATCCACAACTGTGGTAACTGCAGGTCGACTCATGCTACCAATATCTACAGAGTAATGCATACCCAGGACGTCAATGTGTTGCTTCCAAATGAAATAAGTACCTCTCCAGGAGCCAGGACATCTATGTTGGCTCACCTGTGCACTCCTGCCCATGGACAAGCTACACAGAGAGTCCCATGATCCACCAGGTACAGGGGAACTGATGACAGAACTTAAATACTCGGTAGCATCAGGCTCGCAGGCTCTGCTTTCACCTCCACCGTGGGGATGTACGCATCACTCCTGGACAGATGCCTACAGCTGACACTGCCCTTCAGCCTGGTACAGGGATGGACACTGCCAGTCTTTCCTTCTGTTCTCCTGACCGACCCCTATCCCCCAGTGCCTGCCAGGCCTAGCATCGCTGCCCTCTGCTCAGGGACACACACCAAGCTGGCATCCACACAGAGGCAGTCACGGAGTGGGTCCAGGCCAGTTCTGGCCCCAGGGCTGACATCCTCAGGTGGTCAGTGGCCAGAACACGGCCTGCTGTGGAAAGGTGACCCGCATGGACCAGAATGCCTGCTCAGGGTGAGGGAGCAAGGGAGAGCTGAGGCTGTGAGGGGACAGGAGGCAGGGCTAGGCAAGCCCAGAGGAAGCAGGGAAAGGTACTGATAGAAGAAGGAGACCATATGCCAACCAGGGGCAGACAGGGGACAGGGCCGGGAACCTCGGCTATGCAGCCGGCTCTCCCAAGAGGCCCATCCTCATGGAGCTCACTGCTCCCCACCCTACTGGGGCTGGCTCACTTGGCTGCTTCCCTGGTTTCCTGGCATCAGATGCCCACCACCACACCCTGCCCAGAAACCCAGCCTAAAGCTACCTCTGAAAGGATACATTCCTTCTTTAGATGCATTTCACACCACAGAAATCCACAGTTTCATAAAACGTGCAAAAGTTGCAACTTTCCTTTTTGTTTTTTTAACAATTTTCCACCTTGTCTAAAACAGTGCTGTCCAGCAGAAATTTTAAATTTCACATTAATAAAAGTAAATTTTAATAATTTATGGATCCCCAATATGTGCCTACAACACGGGAGACCCGGGTTCAATCCCTGGGTCAGGAAGATCCTCTAGAGAAGGAAATGGCAACCCACTCCAGTACTCTTGTCTGGAAAATCCCATGGATAGAAAAGCCTGGTAGGCAACAGTCCATGGGGTCACAAAGTGTCAGACAAGACTAAGTGCCTTCACTTTCACATTAATATGTCCAAAATAGTACCACTTAACATGCAATCAATACACAAATTCTTGAGATAGTTTATTCTTTCTTTCACACAATGTATTCATAATCCAGGGTGTCTTTGACATGGACAGAACTTCTCAGGAAGGAGCCACATACCAACAGCTCAGTCGCCACAGGTGGTTAGTAGCCACCGCACTGAACAAAACAAGGCTATGAGAGCAGACAAAAGTACAAAGTTAAAGAAAACTCCATGTCTTCTGGTTTAAAAGAATCTCCTTTCAGACGTACTCAGACTCATCTGCCTCCCACCCCATCTGTGGGGTGAGGTGCAGGGAGGCTGAGCTACCCTCACTGGGGGGACATGAGATGCGGCTATCTGCTGCTGTCCCCCTCTCACAAACAAGTGCCCAGCACCCCCCTACCCCTGCATGGAAGGAACACTGCCTGGCGTGTTGTGCAGGCCCTGGGTGCCTCCCCGGGTCACTCCCACCGTGGCGCAGCCCCTCTCCAGGCCTGCTCCCATCTGCTTATCCACTGCAAACATCCACCCTTCCCCCAAAGCTGCCTAAGGACCTCCAAGTTCACAGCACCCTCCCACCACCCCACCCCAAATTTGGGGGTTGGAGCACCAGCACTCAGTTCCATCTTTCCACTATTGCTTCCCATCTTCCTCCAGGAACCAGAAGGGCTTCCTTATTTGTATTTCTGTGTAGACCCTGGAGTCTCGTGGCTTAAGGGTGACATCTGTAGTCAGGCCACTTGACGTTGGACGTGTGTCCAACCATTAGCAGCTTTGTGACCCTAAGTTACTTGATTCCTCCTCTATTTAGTCATCTGTAAAATGGGTATAATCCTAATTCTACCATCTAATCAAGTCTCTTTGTGGACCCAACACACAAACCATTCAGAGGGTACCAGATCAGGGCTCACAATAAGAGTTATTCCATTGGAGCAGAAACATTTCTAGGTCCTGGCTTCCTTTTTCCCTGTGCTTTGGTATATTCCCTTCTTCCTTCCCCCAGCATCATTGGTGGGAAAGCTACAGGGAAATAAAGCAGCCTCCTGATACAGAAAAAATGTTTTAGGAGCTATTTCTACATCTCAGCCCCATCACAGTCTGTACACTCAGGTCACGGCCCCATCTGCCACCAGGAGTCATTCTGCAGCTTTAAGGTGACGTCCACTGTTTCTGCTAGAGGAAGGACAGGCCGCTCAGAGGGCACACATGCCCCCCATTTCTAGCACTTTCTAGCAGCTCCAGTGTTCTGTCTGCAGGTTCCACGGGTGAGTTTCCTCCAGTCTGACTGTGGGATCCAACGGGCACCTGGGAACTTCTTCCAGTGTGTTCAAAATCCTCTCAAGAACCTGAGGCAGCCTTTTCAGGGCAACTCCATCCACAGGGCAGCTCTCGCTGTGAGAGTGTCCATCCAGAGCCTCCGGCTTCTGGGGCGCACCCCCCTAGTCCCTGATTTGCTGTAGGCCTTGCCTCATTCTGGGTTCCAAAGCTTCCCTGGAAGATTCTTCCTTAAATCTTACATGTTACTTTATTTAAAACCCACTCTATTTTAGAAGATTTAAGATGGCTTGCAAGGATTATGTAAAATACTCTAAGATATATATGTAACCAAGTAAAAAAATATGATATGTACTGCTATTTTTTGAAGTTACTAAACACTGTGTATAACATGGTAAAGTGTTGTTTGAATATTATGCAGGTGTGTATGTGTGTACACACCTATGTGTCATGTGCTTATGTGTGTACAGGACAGAGACAGGTAAGCTGAACACAAAATTTAACAGATTTCCACAAGGACGGGGTGGGGATTACAACTGACTCAATTTTCTTCTTTATAGTTTTCTATGCCTTTTTTAAATTTTGTAGAGCATCTATATTTGCTTTATATTAAGAAAAAAAGCAATAGAAAATCTCTAAATAAAAATAAGTGAGAAGAAAAAAACGGAGTAAAGGCATAAACTGGAGCCCACAGTAAGGCTAAAACAACTCATTTGCTTTGGCCAAGCCACCCATGAAAGCTGGATTTTCTAGCAGTAGATGGATGAAGAAAACCTGATCAGTTACACGAGTCATGGGGTCCACAGGACATCAACAAAATGACTGTCAGCAAAGTCCACTGTTCTTGCTATGCAGCCTGAAGCCAATGCCTCCCACGGGCCCCCACAAGGACACCGAGGAATGCAACTGATGACCCCCTCATGATAAATACCACCAGGATTTTACCGGGGCTGTTCTTCCAAAGCTCCTCATTGCAGGCTGACAGCACTTTGGCAAATTGTAGCTCAGGAAGGCAATTTCTCAAGGAGAAGAAACCAAGAGGCCAGGCTCATGGCGGGTGTCTGAGTTAGTCCAGAGGGAGATGTTAGGAGATCACGATTAGACACACATTCAGTGACCACCTCTGGGGCTCCGTGCAGCTCAACTCAGCCCCTGGGGTCATCAGGCTATTCCTGCCCACTTAGGCTGCAGGCACCCACTTACCTAGACATTTGTTCATCTCTCACGAGTTCACTGAGCATCTACTAAGTGCTCCAACTGCATAATTCCTCTCAATAAACCCAGATCCATCACTCACATGGAGACCCAAGCCAGCCCCACCTGACATCAGCTGTGGGCTTGCAGCAAGACAGACATCATTTCTGTGCATGGGAACCCTGTGTAAACTCCCAGGACATGAGAGGAACAGGTGGGCCTGCTTGCACAAGGAGAGAATTTCACAGCCGAGGAAAGGATGCTGAGGCTGAGCACAGGTTCAGCACAAGGACTCCATGATGGATACAGTCCTGGTCCAGGAAAATAGGCTTTGCTAAGATGAGTTGTCATTCTTGTACAGAACCCGTGTCTTATATTTTCTATGCAACTCGTGTCTTACCCGGCTTAAGCTCTGGGCAGGGCAGGGGCTCAAAACTCTCTCTTCCTTTCAAAGCCTTCCCTTTCTCTACCTGTATAAGAAGAGTCCAAGAACACCACTGGCCATGGTATTTCCGGCGGGGAATTTACCATCTGTGTATGGTTACCAACTTTCCACCTCGATCTCAGCCCACAGACTTCTCCTCGGAGCCCCAGATCCACACATCCAACCTCCTTCACCACGTCCACTTGGAATTCTCACCAGTGTCTCAAAGTCAGCACATTCAAGTCTCCCAAACTCAGTTAGCTCCCCATCTTTCCCATCTCAATGAGAAGACCCACTATTCATTGATGGTAAAAACCAGAAACCTAGATGCTGCCTTCGACCACTCCCTTTCACCTACTTCCTGTCCCCCAAACATGTCTGCCATTTCCTCCTGTTTCCAGCTCCACTGTGAGAGACTGCCCAACCCCCACACGAACTGGGAGTCCTCGGGGCACCCGTGGTACCCCCACCTGGTTCTTCAGGCTGATCCAGAGAGGCACACAGGGCTCGAGCACAGGCGCCTCTCACGTGCCTCCTGGAGTTCTGCCATGTGCTTCCCTCCTGCCTCCTCCCCCAACAACACCAGCTCCCAGATAAGCGCTCACCTTTTCTTTCTTGTTCCTTTTCTCCTCTTGCTTCTGTCTCATCTTTCATTTTGCTTCTTTCACTTTTACTCCTTGCCCCTGTCTATTTCCTTCCTCTCTCTTCCTCTCCCTCTTTCTTCCTCCCCCATCTCTCCCACTCTGCATCCTGCCCCAGTTCTCCTCTCCTCCCCTTTTCAGATGTGACAATCACAGAAAATCAGAGCTGGTAGCGACCTCCCTGGCCTTCCTGACTTGATGGGTGGGGAATCTGGGGCTCAGATGGTGAAACCACACGCCCACATCCTCACAACAGCTGGCAGCAGGGCCTGCCCTGGCCCCAGCCCAGCGTTCTCTGCTACTCATACTCCCTAATCCACTGATTCTCCTGGTCCCTGCTGCTTACCCCAGGACTGTGGTCCCCTACTCAGGACAACAGGGCTGGTCACCCTCCACACAACACAAATCAACAATTAGTGTGCTCGGGTGTGTCTCTTTGTCTGTCTCTCCATATTCACTGCATACTTGGACACTTGCACCCAAGACTCTGAGGGAGTGGTTTCACCCTCTCCATAGGTGACTCCATGGCTTTTCAGGCCTTCAGTTCTCCTCCTGGTGAGGTGGATGCCTTCTGTTACACTTGGTTGCACCTACAAAAGTCCTCCTCCAAACCCCATCACTTCACCACAAAGGACGGACTGAAGTACCATGATGAAGGTGTCTGAAGGAGATGTAGGGGGTGGGGGTGGGCGATCAAGTGTCTGACCCTCTGTCCTTTTCTCCTGTAGCCCCATATGGCCTTGGCACACAGGGCTGCAGAAACCCAATAATGCCTTCGGATTTTCAGAGCCATCTGCGAAAATGTGGCTTGCCAGGGTAGGACTGGCAGGGCCCACTGTGGCTGCAGATTTAGGGTTGAGGCAGACAATCAGAGGGGTGGGGCCACCTGAAGAAGGGGACCACTGAGGCGGACAGCAGTTCAAGGTGGGGACAGCTGGGTGACACGAGATGGCAGTGTGCTGTCCTGGCATGGCCACTAAAAACAGGCACAAAAACACCCCTGAGGAGGGTTAAGTACAAGGCGCCAGCTCAGGATGGGGGCCGGGCATGTAATCTGAACTTGAACAGACCCTTGAAACCTTGGGGGTTTACTGGAAACCCATCCTTGGGCAGAATTTCAAAGACAGACATTGGGCCAAGAAGGCTGGTGAAGATCCAAGCTCATCCCGAGGTCCATGGACGTGCATCAGCCCTCCAGAGCCTGACAAAGGATGACAGCTCAGCTCTGAGCACAGACGGAGCTAAAAAAGGTAAGCACGGTGACAGTTTTATTTTCCAGACTGTCAAGATTTTCACCATTTTATGATTTTTAGCCAATGTTACTCATTAAATGTGTAACAAAGGAGAGTCCATATTTATACCTTCGTTTGTAAGGATTAACATGTAAACAAATCTCAGATGTGAAACAAAGTACCCTTTGTCAGGCAGTGAAGAGTGACCACAGTGCCCATGGGTCAAGGCACTGAGGACAATGAGCATGGTTTGGCCCTCTGAACTGGCAGTAGCCCAAAAGACAAGACTGCAAAAGCCGAGGCAGCCCATGTGTACCCAGCCATGCACACAAATGTGCACAGAGTCCATTCACCAAGGAGGGGGTGCCTGTTGTCAGCAGAAGGTGACTACAGAAGGAAGGAATTTACAAAGGAGGAAGAAAGGGACTGAAGAAGGAGGAGGGAGAGAGAGATGGGGAGAGAAAGGGAAGGGGAAAGAGAGAAGAGGAAATAACCAGTGCGGGGCAAGGGGACCTCAGGGGAACAAAGGGGCAGTGGGGAGAGGAAGGGGGCTGCCAGGAGGAGAAGTAGGAAGGCAGGGCACCAGGGATCCATGCAAAATGGGCTGTGAGGACTGGACAGTGGAGGAAACCCCAAAAGAGACTCTGGAAAGGACTCTCTTCAGAAACCTTAGCCATTTTTGCAAACCTGTCACTGAGAAGCAGCATTAAGGAGCTATGTATGTGCCCTGCTTGGTAATCTCCCTGCAGCCAGACAAGGCCTGCCCAGCCCTGGGGAGCCCAGCACTCCCGGCTCGCTTCCCTAGACTCTGGAAGGACACAGAACCAGCACTTTACGTTCCAAACACATTTGGGCCTTCAGCCAGGAGGAAACAGGGCAATGATTCAACAGGGATGAGGGGAGAAGGGCAGCTTCTGATCCAGGCCCAGGCCACGGCCCATCCTTCCACTCTGATGCAATTTCCCTCCCAGCTGCTTCTGCAGGGCTGCCCCAGGTCAGGGGACACACACACACCCCCTCCTGGTTCTACACCAACCAGCCAGAGGGTCTGCTGCAGCTGACCCTGTTCCATCCATGAGGAGACTGTCCGCACCCCCACCTCATGCCCACAAGGAGATCAAGCCAGTCAATCCTAAAGGAAATCAATCCTAAATGTTCATCGGAAGGATTGATGCTAAAGCTGAAGCTCCAATATTTCGGCCACCTGATGCAAGAGCTGACTCACTGGAAAAGATCCTGATGCTGGAAAAGATCAAAGGTAGGAGAAGGGGACAAAGGAGGATGAGATGGTTGGATGGCATCATTGACTCAATGCACATGAGTTAGAGCAAACTCGGGAGATGGTGAAGGACAGGGAAGTCTGGTGTGTTGCAGTCCATGGGGTCACAAAGAGTCGGACATGACTTAGTGACTGAACAATAACCACATGCCTAAACGGCAGCCATGGGAGTGCTCAGGGAACAAGGAGTGGGATGGATCATGACCCCCAACACCATCAGACAAATCAAGACTCCCAGCTGTGCAGGCCCAGCAAGGTGGGCGGCCCCTCCCTGCTTGGGCACAACTCCCTGACTCCTAAGTCAGCCCCCAGGCCCCACAGACCCTTCTCACCTCTGTGTCCAGGACACAGCCTTTCCCTGCCCTGCACTCCCCATCTCCCAGCCCTAGAGAGCACTCAGTGAAGGCAAGCCCAGAGAACTCCAAGAAGACCCCTGAAGGCCTCCCAGCCTCATTTCTCCAAGCCCCAAACCAGGGTGGTCTCTCAAGGGGTCAACGTGGAGGGTGCCCCTCTTTCAGAGAAGGTCTCAGCAGCAGGCTGGCCCCTGTGGCCCTGGACGCACCGGGGCCCGCGCTCCTGTTCTCTCGGGAGCTCCATGTGGCTTTGATGTGGAGCAGCCGTGACATGGCAGTAACTGGGGGGAAGGAGCTTTAAAGCTGCTGTTTTAAATGACAGTCATTGTTCCTTGGCAATTTTATGATGAAGGAAAAGAAAGAGGCCTTTTAAGCTACAACGTAGCACATTAAAGAAGCCCTAGAGGATTGGGGAAGGTGGAAGGCTCCTAGGGGAGGAAGCTCCACACTGGCATCTAGGCAGTCCCCTCCCCACTGCCCCAGAGCACAGCCACCAGGAGCAGCCTCCCAGCCAGCCGTGGAGAGCAGCCAGCAGCCAAGACCACCCCGCTGCTGGGCATGGGCAGGTGCCAGGCCCCTTCCCAAGGCAGTGGTCCTTTTCCCCACAAAAGGAGCTCTGTGGAGCAGAGACCCAGGGAGCATATCCCTCCCCTCCCCCTCCCCCACCCAGCAGAGGCAGCACTAACAGCCCCAGTAGGAGGCAGGGGTCATGGGCCATGAACCACAGGTGTCTTTGGTGTGGTCCCGCTGGGCTGCATCTCAGGAGGGAGCTGTCCAGCTGGGGTGAATGGCTTCTGACTCCAAATCTCCCAACTCTGCCCTCAGGATACTCCTGCATCCTCCCTGTGCCACTCACCCCTCTCCAGTGATGGGGAGAGAGAGTTCTCCATCTCCAACCCCCAGATCCACCTGCTGTCCACCTCCATGTATGCTGCAAACGCTCTGCAGCCTTCTCCCTGGGCTGGTTGCCCTTAAACTTCCCACCTCCAACTCTGGCCCCATCACTTTCCAGGATTTCTCCTCCTCTCTGCAAAGCTTCCTAGTTTATTCATAGCAGCCTGTGGACTAAAGAAAATAGTCATAACTTAAAAGTTGAGAGTTGTGTTTTATTTGTTGGGAGTTTTTAGGACTCCAAGAAGGGTGGGGACGGGGGGTGGGAGGAGTCAAGATATATAGAAGTTTGCAACAAGTGGCAGGTGATCTGAACATCAAAAGATTACTGTTAATTAAGGAAAACCAGATGTCTCAAGTTAAGGAATTTAGCACTTTTCTATGAAAGGGAAGATGTAAGAGTCTGCTCTCACTAACATTATTCTTTTCATATGCATTTCAGCTATCTGGGGCCAGCATCCTGTGATTTGATTTTTCACATCCTTAGTTCCTCGCTCATCACAGGGAGTAGCATTGGGAGTGGTTGTTGCTGTTTTTGCTCAGTTGCTAGTCATGTCCGACCCTTTGCAACCCCGTGGACTGCAGCACACCAGACTTTCCTGACCTTCACGATCTCCTGGAGCTTGCTCAAACTCATGTCCATTGAGTCGGTGATGCCATCCAACCATCTCATCCTCTGTTGTCCCCATCACCTCCTGCCTTCAATCTTTCCCAGCATCAGGGTCTTTTCTAAAGAGTCAGCTCTTCACATCAGGTGACCAAAGTATTGGAGTTTCAGCTTCAGCATCAGTCCTTCCAATGAATCTTCAGGACTGATTTCCTTTAGAATTGACTGCTTTGATCCCCTTGCAATTCAAGGGACTCTCAAGAGTCTTCTCCAACACCACAGTAGGAAGACATAGATTCTTTGGTGCTCAGCCTTCTTTATGGTCACATCCATACATGATTACTGGAAAAACCACAGCTTTGACTAAATGGACCTTTGTCAGCAGAGTAATGTCTCTGTTTTTTAATATGCTGTCTTGGTTTGTCATAGCTTTTCATCCAAGGGGCAAGCATCTTTTACTTTGGGAGTGGTGGCAGCCTGATAAGCTTGCAGAATTGATAGGGGAAGCACACTGACTGAAACCGCCCACCCTGGCCAGGCCCTTTAGTAACCATTCGCTTGAATTGTTTTATGACAGGAGATCCTGGTAAGGAATACGGAACTAATAAGCCACCACCAACCAGAAGAGTTCAGGAAAGGTCGAAAGGAGACACCGGGTGTCCATCCACTTCCCAGAATCCCTCTCGCTAGCATCCATCTTGGCTGAGCGATGCGTGCACCACCAGGAAAGACTCTGAATTAGAATGATTGGCCAAAGACCACCCGGAAACTAATCCCATCACCATAAAACCCGAGACTGCTAGCCACGTGGCAGAGCAGTTCTTCTGGGTTCCCTTACCCTACTGCTCTCCACCCAGGTGCCCTTTCCCAATAAAATCTCTTGCTTTGGCAGCACGTGTGTCTCCTCGGACAATTCATTTTTGAGTGTTTCTGAGCCCAGTTTCAGGCCCTGGAAGGGGTCCGCCTTCCTGCAACAGAATCACAGGTATTGTTTTCCCTGGGTGCCCTCTGAGCTCAGAAATTCACATTTGGAGGGCCAAAATCTCTTATGGCTATGATATCCTTGTTTATTGATATGGTAGGAAATACTCCATTTCTCAAGCCTTAGTCTAAATCAACGGTTCTCTAAGTGTGGTCATCAGATCAGCTCTGTTTATCCTCTGGGTGCTTCTGTCTGCTCTGCTCCTCTGAGACTCACACCTCCTGACTTATATGTGGTATGGCCTCCAAGAGCAGGCTGAGTCTTGCCTCTTTTGGCATCTGCCCTGTATCTTGCAGACACTCAACAATGATCTCTCATACTGGGCTGAAAAATAGAGACCTATGACTCCTGGACACACTTTCATCACAAAGAGACAATCGCAACCCACCAAAGGCCCTTCTGCTTTCTCAAGGAAGAACACACGAAACTTAAGGACTACAGATCATGGAGGAGCTTCCAGCGAGAGAAGCCTCACTCCCGAGCGGCTGGTGCCTTGAGGTTTGGGTTGGAGAGTGGCAGCCGACTGCAGCAGGGAAAGAAGCATGACAGCTTGTGACAATTTCCTCAGAGTCTCCAGCACTATTATTGTATCAGCATCAAAATAGCAAGAAAAAGTTAGTTCTTTTTTAAATTGTCAGTATTAACCTAATGCTGGTGATGAATGGAGTGTTGATGATAAATGGGGTGTTTAATAAAGATGAAAGCTCTGGCAGCCTAAGAGAAAACCTCCTTTGACTTAAAGTTATCGTCTTGATTAAAATTTCCATTTTATTATCCTAATCAGCAATCTTTGTTCAATGTGCTACAATCTCTATTTTTTCCACTTAGAGAGACAATTAACAACATCATAAACATATTAAAAGTAAAATGTTTATTAAAATTGCTCTGTTATCCATATTTAACTTATGTTTAGTAATGCCCCTGCCTCAAGACATGCCCCTGCCTCCCGGAGGATTTCCAGGAACTACCCATTGCTGGGAGCCTCACCCTATTTCCAAGGCCCCCAGGGAACAGCCTGATATCCTTGTGACAGCCCCTGGTCCTAGTCACATGTTCCTGTGTTCACAGCTTTGTCAATTTAACTCAGCTTAATTTCATTTCGTACGTTCTGATACCTCTTTATGCAGAGACTAAGAAATTTACTCTTCTCCATGGCGAATGTGTGGCTGGGGTTACATGCTGACACAGATGAGAAACTGAGGGAAGGAAAATACATAAATCCCTCCAAATTAATCACCTCTGCATCTCTCTGCAAAGCAAAGGTTTCTTTGAATGAAAGCTACTTAATGAGCAACAGCCACCAGGCACCAGTGGGAGGAGGCCCAGCACCTCACAGGCTGGAGCCTGACTCTGGGCAGCACACCAGGACACACCACGTCTCCAGGCCACAGTGGAAAACTGTTTAAGTCTGATTTTCTTTTTCTAAAACGTAACTCTGATCCTTATCCAGACACAGAATCTGACTCCCCATATGGGATATCTGCTCCACACAATATGAAACACCAGGTTGCAATGGCCATCTTGGTCACTGAGGGACAGTCTTGGGAGGAATGCCCAGGCAAGGCCCTTCTGGATCCCTAGTCCTGCCTTCCTCTTGAGCTCCTCATCTCAGGGCAGATCACCAGCCTCAGTCCACCCACCTCACCTTGTCCTCTACACAGGGCTGATTCTGCCTCAGGAGTGGTCCTCCCTACAGCCACCAGGAGTCCAGAGGGACGGCGAGAGGCCATCCTCCTGCAAAGGACTCTAGTTTAAAAGCACAGCTCTCATTTAACCTCTCTGAGGCCTGGTGATGTAAGCGTATCTCTGTAGTTTATAGATGAGGAAGTCGGGCTCGGGGTGGTTGGGCACCTTGCCCACATCACACAGCTGATGAGCAAGTAGCAGCTCATCATGCTGGAGTCCTGGTCCCAGCTGTCTCCCGGGGGGTCAACGCTCCGGCCTGCTCCTAGGATGAGTGGCTACGTCCGAAGCAGGAGGGGACCCAGCCTCGTGCCACCTCTGTTGGCAGCTTGCAGAGGTTCTTGGGGACAGCCTCTCTGTCTGGGATGTGTTTTTCCATGATGTGTGGGTTTTAACCCAGGTCACTTCCAGGTATCCTGGAGCCTTCCACAGGGAAGGCTACGTTCCCTTAATCAGCGTGAATCGGCACGCTGACCCCAGCATACTGGCGCTGACGACACCCGGGGAAACGCAGGAAACGGCTATCCGTACAGGCCGGGAAGGGCCATTAATCTCCCTCCCCTGAAGGAAATGAAATCATTGTGTCTGCAGCTCCAGAATCCAAAAGAACAAATTTCCTGCCAGGATAATAAATGGATTCTTTTGTACTCGCCTCCACTCCTGTCACATGACCCTCCTGGCCCATTCCTCATCCAGGTGACTTGGCTGGGTAAATATCCAGAGGTTTCAGTTTCAACTTCCAAAGCGGACCAGGGAGTGGCCCACCAGAGCCCTTGGCTGTCTTCCCTTTCTGCCCTTAACCTTTCCTTCCCCAAACACTGCCCGCCAAGGTAAGCAATCCCTTTACAAACAGAAACACTCCTGCCTTCAGCCAGGAGCAGGGTTTGAAGTAACTCTGTGGAGAAGACAGACAAAGAACCACTTTTCACTGACCAGGCATCGCATAAGATGTACTTGGGAAACAACAGTGAATAGTAAATCTGGGCTGTAAAGCTCCCAGGGCCAGCAAGGAGCACAGAGCGATGCTCTGGAGGAAGCACGTGCAGGGAACAGCACTGGCATCAGGAGGGCTCTTGAGGGGAGCATGATAGGCAGGTGGCACGGGGCTGCACTAACATTCTTCTGAACAGGGCCCCAGAGTCTTGTCCTGGCAGGTGGCAACGTGAAAGCAATGAACCACTTCATAATGGGCTTCTGTTCTGACATAACACTCAGCACCAGGCTTCAAAAATGCATCTGTATTTGCAGAGAAAAACTGTTGCTGGCTTAACACAACAGGAGCCATGGTGCCTGGCGAACAGACCCAGGGACAACCTGTCCGCTGCTCCTTGCCCTCCTGCCCCTACACCCCCAAGAAGAGGCAAGACTGAAGCAGAGAAGAAAAAGCAAGTCTGGGGCACAGGTTGGCAGCACCTCTTCCCCAAGGATATGGTGACCTCGGAAAATCTCTGCAGACGGGAAACAACCACAGTCTTCACTCTAACCTGCGCATGAAAGCCTCTGCCTCCTAAGTATGGGCATGTTGGGGGCTGGAGGTAGAAGCAGGGAGACGGACTAGCCCCAGTCATCTAACAGAGGCAAGAGTGTCTCCTCTGTGACAAAAAATGAGAGCTTGCTAGGCACTCCTGGACTCCACGAAAAACTATGACAAGTAAGTGCTTTGCAGTAAAACAGTGGCTAGAAATGACACATGTCTTGGCAGGAAAAGTAAAACTGTCCTCCTACAGAGGCAGTGTGAGCACATACATGACTGCTATAGCCTGAGATCCACTGGATTACCTTCCTTGGGCTGGGATGAAGAAAGTGCTAGGTGACCTTGTCACTACCCATCTCAGCTTTCTGCCCCAACCAGAGAGCCTCAAAGCCACAGCAGAGGGTAAGGGACACTCCAGGATCACTCCTCTGGCCTCTGTACTGGCAGCTCATCACTCATACCTGTCATAGCTCTTGTCCACAGGATTGTAAACTATCTGTGTTTGTCTTCTTCATTAAAGGTGGTTCTCCAGAGCACATTTCCTGTTTCATTTATCTCTGTATCTATAGAAAGATGGCTGGCTGGATGAATGGATGGATGGATGGATAAGCCAGATTACCAAAGGCATATTATCTTCATCAACCTCACATCTTAGAGGAAGAAATGAAAGCAATAATTATAAAGCACTACTCCATGCTGGGATTGTTCTGGATAACTTCTACATTTTCTCTTATTTAATTCACACAGCTTATCCCAAGAAGTGAGTTTTATTTCTGACATTTTACAGATGAGAAACTAGGAAGTAGTAAGGCAAGACACTGTACTTGAGAACCAAAGCCAGGTCTTTCTGAGTCCACATACAGCATTCAACTGGATTACCCCATCTGTCAGCCATCCTTAAGGTCGTAGGTCCAACAAACATAGGCTGGGCACCCACCGTGTGCCAGTATGATGCCATTCATTGAGGATCCAAAGGCAACTCCAAAAGTGGATTCAGACAGAGCTCTTAAGTAAGTAGGGAAGGAAACCCATGCTCTCCAGTGACTCTGCAGCCAGGAAAAACCTGATCACATTAAAAAATATATGCAACCTGGTAGAGACTCAGGGCTGAGCAGAGGAAAGAGGTAAGAAGATACTCTTTTTTTAAAAAAAGCAACTATCAGTTCAGTTCAGTCACTCAGCCGTGCCCAACTCTTTGTGACCCCACAGACTGCAACATGCCAGGCTTCCCTGTCCATCACCAACTCCCAGAGCATGCTCAAACTCATGTCCATTGAGTTGGTGATGCCATCCAACCATCTAATTCTTTGTCATCACCATCTCCTCCTGCCTTCAGTCTTTTCCAACATCAGGGTCTTTTCCAATGAGTCAGTTCTTCACATCAGGTGGCCAAAGTATTGGTTTCAGCTTCAGCATCAGCCCTTCCAATGATATTCAGGACTGATTTCCTTTAGGGTTCACTGGTTGGATCTCCTTGCAGTCCAAGGGACTCTCAAGAGTCTTCTCCAACACCACAGTTCAAAAGCAACAATTCTTTGGCACTCAGCTTTCTTTATATCCAACTATCACATCCATACATGACTACTGGAAAAACTATAGCTTTGACTAGACGGACCTTTGCTGGCAAAGTAATGTCTCTGGCTTCTTAATATGCTGTCTAGATTGGTCATAGCTTTTCTTCCAAGGAGCAAGTGCCATTAACTTCATGGCTTCAGTGACCATCTGCAGTGATTTTTGAGTCCTCCAAAATAAAGTCTGTCACTGTTTCCATTGTTGCCCCATCTATTTGCCATGAAGTGATGGGACTGGATGCCATGATCTTAGTTTTCTGAATGTTGAGCTTTAAGCCAACTTTTTCACTCTCCTCTTTCACTTTCATCAATAGGCTCTTTAGTTCTTCTTCTCTTCCTACCATAATGGTCATCTGCATATCTGAGGTTATTGATATTTCTCCTGGCAATCTTGATTCCAGCTTGTGCTTCATCCAGCCCAGCGTTTCTCATGATGTACTCTGCATATAAGTTAAATAAGCAGGGTGACAATACACAACCTTGACATAGTCCTTTCCTTTTTTGGAACCATTCTCTTGTTCCATGTCCAGTTCTAACTGTTGCTTCCTGACCTGCATACAGATTTCTCAAGAAGCAGGTCAGGTGTCTGGTATTCCCATCTCTTGAAGAATTTTCCAGAGTTTGTTGTGGTCCACATAGGCTTTGGCATAGTCAATAAAGCAAAAGCAGATGTGTTTTTTTGGAACTCTCTTGCTTTTTTTGATGATCTAACAGATGGCAACTTGATCTCTGGTTCCTCTGCCTTTTCTAAATCCAGCTTGAACATCTGAAAGTTCACAGTTCAAGTACTACTGAAACCTGGCCTGGAGAATTTTGAGCATTACTTTGCTAGCGTGTGAGATGAGTGCAATTGTGTGGTAGTCTGAACATTCCTTGGCATTGCCTTTCTTTGGGACTGGAATGAAAACTGACCTTTTCCAGTCCTGTGGCCACTGCTGAGTTTTCTAAATTTGCTGGCATATTTGCTGGCAGCACTTTAACAGCATCATCTTTTAGGATTTGAAATAACTCATCTGGAATTTCATCACCTCCACCAGCTTTGTTCATAGTGATGCTTTCTAAGGCCCATTTGACTTCACATTCCAGGATGTCTGGCTCTAGGTGAGTGATCACCCTATCGTGGTCATCTGGGTAATAAAGATATTTTTTGTATAGTTCTTCTGTAACTATAAAGCAACTATAAAGCTGGGCAAAAGTGGCAAAGACAACCATCTCAGCACTTTGAACCTTTACCAAAGCAACCCGAGAAGTGTTTATGTCTCAAAGGCTGAACTTTGGGTAAGAATGGGAGAATTTGTGATATTCATGCCTAGAGCCACTCCCTGCTCCCCATTTTCCTCTGAGCTGGACTGATAAGGAGGTTCTGCCAGAGAAGGAAGACAAGAGAACAGCAGATCTTTGAAGTCACAGAAGACTTGGATTTGGAGTGATTGGTGATGCCCAAGTCCAGTATCATCGTCACCACAAATGAGGATCTCGGCAGGCAAGGCTGTAATAATGGCTGAGGCTGCACACATGTCCAGCGAAAACCAGAGAGAATCCAAGATTCCACCCATGAGCCCTAAGACCGTGCCTGTACACAGGAGAAGCAAAAGTCCCACCGGGAAGTTGAAGCTGAAGTAGGTCTCAAAATGGTCTGAACGCTTTCACCTACACACAGATCCACCAGCAGAGAATGGAAGATGAACTGGTTCAAAGTGTTTGAGCACAACTTCCGTCTAATCACTGGACGACCACTAAGCTACATAGACGGAGGGGCTACCCCTAGGAAACAAGACTTAAACTTAAAAACAAAAATCAAAAAATAAAACCTGAACCAACACATCGGGGGCCACACACCCCAGGGGAGACAGATTTCACAGATTTAACCCTGGCACGTTACAGAACAGACCTATAAACAAAAATAGTAACAACAGCCTTCAAGGGGGAAAGAGATAATATATTGACCTAAACGTCTAGTTTTCAATGTTTTAAAAAAATATGACACGTCAAAAAACTGGGAAAGTGTGTCCCATATGCAAGGGGGAAAAAAAAGTCTCCCAATGTTGGAATTAGCAAAAACTTCAAAGTAGTTATTATAAATATGTTAAAAAAAAATAGAGGAAATCATGTTTAAAAGTATTATGATAACTACTAATCAACAGATATTTTCACTAAGGAGACAGAAATTATAAAGAATGAATCAGATGGTAAGTCTGGAGATGAAAAATGCAATAACTGAAATGAGAAACTTCCTGGAGGAGCTTGACATAAGATTCTTCAAACTGGAAAAAAAAGGAAAAAATCAGTGAACTTGAAGACAGGTCGATGGAAACTATATCTAAGAATAAAGAAGAAGATTAAAGTAAAAGTAACAGAACCTCAGAAATCTGGATAACACTTAGCACACCAATACACATTTGATGAGCTTTCCAGAAGAAGAGTAAAAAGGACAAAATTTTTGAAAAATAATGGCTTAAAACTTTCTGAATTGATGAAAAGCATTGATCTACACACAGTCAGGAAGCCCACTGTGCCCAAAATAGGATAAGTATAAGGAGACTCACACATAGATACATCATAGTCAAATGTTTAAACATCATAGTCAACTGTTTAAAAGACAAAGAGAAGATTTCTAACCCAGCAAGAGAAAAATGATTTATCACATACAGAGGAACATCAATATGATTAATACCTGATTCTTTTCTGAAACAATGGAAACCCAAAGGCAGTGGAATGACATACTCAGAATATCAAAATGAAAAAAAAAAAAACTGTCAAGCAAGAATTCTATATCCAGCAAAAGCAAAAGTATCTTACAAAATCCCAAAGGCAAAATACAGACATTCCCAGATAAACAAAGAGAGAATTCATTGTTGGCAAACCTGCCTCAAAAAGTTAGAAAAGGATGTCACGCAGAACGGAAGGAAATGACATCAGAAGTAACATGGAAATGGAGGAAGAAATAGAAAGTATTGGGTATGGTAAATATGTGGGTTGTAATAAAAGACTCTATAAATATATTTTTCTCATGTATTCGTTCAGTGTCTTTTAAAAGCATAAGATTATATAATCATTATAACATTATGTTGTTGAGCTTGTCACATCTGTAGCTGGAACAGGTACAACATTAACGGCATAAAGGAGAAGATCAGGACACTACTTCAAGCAGCCTATTAAGGGTGGGGGGCGGTGGTGGTAAAAGATGGAGACAGCGGGGCAGCCCTGCAGGCAGAGAAAACTGAACAGCCCAAAGTGGGCAGCCAGAAATACCACATCTGAGGACAAGCCAGCTGTCTGGTTGGAGGGCTTAGAGGGTAGAGTTGGAAGAGTGAGCTGCAGGTAACACCTAAGGAGGCCCAGGGAAAGCAAGTGGCTTGCGGATCTTAGTTCCCCAACTAGGAATTGAACCCAAGCCAGGGCGATGAAAGTGCCGAGTCCTAAACACGGGGCCATCAGGGAACTCCTGGGTTTTGTTTTTAAGTTGGAATAACTGACTTTTCCAATCAGTGCCTTTGGAAGGGTCTTATGGAACTGAGGTGGCACAGGTCCTGGGGGGAGTGAGCCTTGACAGGGTGGGCTCTGGATGGGGTGGCATGCAAGAGTGAGGCTTGGATCAGGGAGGTCTCCTAGGAGCCCACTCTAATGGTATGAGGTGATCTCCATGACATCCTCTTAATTTATTCTCACCCTGAGTCTCAAAGTCTCTGCAAATAAGCTCAGCAAGGTATAAAGCAGTGAGCGAAACCCTGTGGGGTGGACAGCTAAAGTGAATAAGCAAGGAGGAGAATTTAAATCAATCTATACACAAAGCTAAACACTCCAATAAGCACCTCAAATTCTCTAATTTAAGCCTAAAAGGAGATTTTATTAAACCCATTTTATAGAAGAAGAAACTGAGGACACACTGGTCCACAGCCACACAGAGAGTTCAGGGCAAGAGCAGGATTCAGATGCTCACGTGCCTGACTCCCCATGCACACTGCTCCCAGACTCAGTCACTCTGGTGAGAAGGTACCCACGCCAGAATCAGCTTTTTAATCAAACAAACAGGGGAACTAAGGAGAGGAGAGCTCTTTAAGCCAGAGTTTCCCCATCTCCTCCTAGGAATCTCTCCTCCCACAGCCCATGAACCTGTTAAGATTCCCCAGGAAGCAAAACACCTGGACTTAGCATTTCTCCCAGCCACCCAGCCCTACACTGACCTGCCTGAAAATAGCCCCCCTCAGAATGCAGCCCAAGGGACCAGAACTGCGAGGAACTGGGACAGGACACCCACTCCTTCAAGGTGTCCAGGCTGGATCTGAACATGCCGGCAGAGCACCTAACAGGGATTTAGAAATGTCCTGACCACTTCTCGCATCAGAGATCTTCCAGAAACCATGAAAAGACCCCAGGATGGGCAGGAACCACAGCCATGGTGCAGAGCCATGAGTTCTGCCCCTTCTCAGCACACACATCCTCTCTTGGCCAGGTGGGAAGAGAAGCAGTCAGAAAGGGGAGCTTTGAGAGTGTGGGAGACAGGGAGGGGGCCTGTCCTCTGGAGAGAGCCCCAAGATGGGGTTTGAACACACCCCTCCCCCCGATAACACCTGCAATCAGCAGCCTGAGGACCCTCACCACAGTAATGAGCTCATCAGAAATGGGCCTAAGGGCTGTGAGCTGCCAGAGCCAACAAAGTCCATCCCTGTGCCAGGAGCTTTGAGGGGGGACTCTTAAAGGGAGGTGGCTCCACATCTGTCACCAAAGGAGCAGTCGAGGGGGAGGTCAACGGCATTTACAACGTGGATCAGTTCTGCACCCTGTAAAACAGCATCCAGATTACAACCCTCTCACCAACTTCATAAAATACATTTTATTGGTATTGTTATGGTTCTGAGTAAAACAACTGCATAAAATTTTTCCTACTCATGAAGTGGATGTTCTGACACACTTACTTGAAAGACAGAAACCCAATTGCCAAGGCCCATTTAATTAGGCATATGCATTGAGAAACTATTTTTTAAAGGACAAGGGCATATGCGGGCTATTTGTGGGGCTTTAATTTAGAGGTTTTTAATGCATCTGAGAGCCAAATTGATTTTATTTGGCCTGCACACCAATGTAAAGTGAAAAAAAAGGCATTTTTTGTCAACATTTAAAAATTGGGGATTACCCTAGAAAATCCAGAAGACAAGGAAATGACCATACAGATAGATAGGGCACTTAGATGGTAAAGAATCTACCTGCAATTCAGGAGACCTGAGTTCTATCCCTGGGTCAGGAAGATCCCCTGGAGAAGGGAATAGCTACCCACTCCAGTATTCTTGCCTGGAGAGCTCCATGGACAGAGGAGCCTGGTAGGCTACAGTCCATGGGGTCACAAACAGTTGAACATGACTGAGTGACTGTCACACACACAGGGCAGGGGCTCATCAGTTCACATGGCCCCCAGAAGGCAACTTCAGCTTATGAAGGCTGTGTGTCCCCAGCCCGCTTTTGGGCCCCTGCTTTCAGATGAACCACAGACACTTAGATCACAGTCTACCATAGGCAAAGTCCTGTGCCGGCACCATGGGGAACAGTAAGGCCTTGTCCCGGAGCACTAGTGACTGGGAGACACCCAGATAGGCAGACATACAGAAATAACTGATCCAGAAAAGAATGCATCTCAAGCAATAAGGCAGACACCAAGTGGAGATAAAGAGATTTCTTAGGGAGAGACAGAGGACTGATCAGATCAGATCGGTCGCTCAGTCGTGTCCGACTCTTTGCGACCCCATGAATCGCAGCACGCCAGGCCTCCCTGTCCATCACCAACTCCCGGAGTTCACTCAGACTCACGTCCATCAAGTCAGTGATGCCATCCAGCCATCTCATCCTCTGTCGTCCCCTTCTCCTCCTGCCCCAAATCCCTCCCAGCATCAGAGTCTTTTCCAATGAGTCAACTCTTCACATGAGGTGGCCAAAGTACTGGAGTTTCAGCTTTAGCATCATTCCTTCCAAAGAAATCCCAGGGCTAATCTCCTTCAGAATGGACTGGTTGGATCTCCTTGCAGTCCAAGGGACTCTCAAGAGTCTTCTCCAACACCACAGTTCAAAAGCATCAATTCATCGGCACTCAGCCTTCTTCACAGTCCAACTCTCACATCCATACATGACCACAGGAAAAACCATAGCCTTGACTAGATGGACCTTTGTTGGCAAAGTAATGTCTCTGCTTTGGAATATGCTATCTAGGTTGGTCATAACTTTCCTTCCAAAGAGTAAGCGTCTTTTAATTTCATGGCTGCAGTCACCATCTGCAGTGATTTTTGAGCCCAGAAAAATAAAGTCTGACACTGTTTCCACTGTTTCCCCATCTATTTCCCATGAAGTGGTGGGACAGGATGCCATGGTCTTCGTTTTCTGAATGTTGAGCTTTAAGCCAACTTTTTCACTCTCCACTTTCACTTTCATCAAGAGGCTTTTTAGTTCCTCTTCACTTTCTGCCATAAGGGTGGTGTCATCTGCATATCTGAGGTAATTGATATTTCTCCCGGCAATCTTGATTCCAGCTTGTGTTTCTTCCAGTCCAGCGTTTCTCATGAGGTACTCTGCATATAAGTTAAATAAACAGGGTGACAATATACAGCCTTGACGAACTCCTTTTCCTATTTGGAACCAGTCTGTTGTTCCATGTCCAGTTCTAACTGTTGCTTCCTGACCTGCATACAGATTTCTCAAGAGGCAGATCAGGTGGTCTGGTATTCCCATCTCTTTCAGAATTTTCCACAGTTTATTGTGATCCACACAGTCAAAGGCTTTGGCATAGTCAATAAAGCAGAAATAGATGCCTTTCTGGAACTCTCTTGCTTTTTCCATGATCCAACGGATGTTGGCAATTTGATCTCTGGTTCCTCTGCCTTTTCTAAAACCAGCTCGAACATCAGGAATTTCACAGTTCACATATTGCTGAAGCCTGGCTTGGGGAATTTTGAGCATTACTTTACTAGCGTGTGAGATCAGTGCAATTGTGCAGTAGTTTGAGCATTCTTTGGCATTGCCTTTCTTTAGGATTGGAATGAAAACTGACCTTTTCCAGTCCTGTGGCCACTGCTGAGTTTTCCAAATTTGCTGGCATATTGAGTGCAGCACTTTCACAGCATCATCTTTCAGGATTTGAAATAGCTCAACTGGAATCCTATCACCTCCACTAGCTTTGTTTGTAGTGATGCTTTCTAATGTCCACTTGACTTCAGATTCCAGGATGTCTGGCTCTAGGTGAGTGATCACACCATCGTGATTATCTTGATCTTGAAGATCTTTTTTGTACAGTTCTTCTGTGTATTCTTGCCATCTCTTCTTAATATCTTCTGCTTCTGTTAGGAACTGATGGGGTTCCCTAAAGAAAGGCCACTCTTCTGCTTTGCGCCAGGACCTCCTGGTGGGATGCCCCAGGGTCCCCAGTGAGCTATCAGCCGAAACCCTTCCTGAGCAAATCCTCAATGAAGCAGAAGCACACTCAACCTTTCACTTGTTTATTCACCAAAGGGGAGCCCAGGACACAGAGCAGAGTCACTGGGAAGATTTTCACCCCCACACCAACAGGCCCCACTAGCTATGGAGTTGAGCTCCCTTCCTTTGGGGGGTATCTGGTCATGGGGACATGGAAAAGACTCGCCAGATGGATCACAGTACTCACTGCTATCCACTGATGTCAGGCCCTGCCCCAGGACACAGCCTCTCTCTCCAGGGCCACCTACTATATTGGTCATCCTACTTGGGCTAGCCTGACATGAGGTCACAGCTCAGTCAGGGGCCCAGGACCTGGCACCCTAAGCCTTGTGCCTGGGTGTCTATGAGCAGAGTTGTGTTCAGGACATGCTCCACCCCTCTGCCTTGTAACTTAGGCGTCCATCGTATTCTCTTCCCCAGGACTCACCCACTTCCACTCCAGCCCCACAGCAGCAGAAGCTGGCAACACAGTATGAACAGCCAACCACAAAGGAACAGACTCTAAAAGTATAGGTGAAACTCAGATCAGAAGTTCTATCTATGAGGCAGAATTAGTTATCAGCCAATGGCTCTGCTCAGTTGGTAGAGAATCTGCCTGCAATGCAGATTCCTGGGTTGGTACAATCCCCCAGAAAAGGAAATGGCAACCAACTCCAGTATTCTTGCCTGGGAAATCCCGTGAACAGAGGAACCTGGTGGGCTACTGTCCATAGCGTCACAGAGTCGAACACAACTTAGCAGCTAAACCACCACCAATAACAAAAAGGTAAAGTCATGGAGGTGCCCACCGAACACTGATGCCATCAGCACACACAAGGCTGCAGAATCAGGAGGCAGGAAAGACAAGTAATGTCTTGAGCCCGAAAACTCGAGTTCACAACCTAATCCTGTGAGTTCCAGAGTGTAACTCTGCCTGTTAACGCCTCTGCATCTGTATAAAGGTAATATCTTGGGGTTGTATACTGAGAAGCAGGGCTTCCCAGATGGCTCAGTAGTAAAGAATCCACCTGCCAATGCAGGAGATGCAAGAAAGGCAGGTTCAATCCCTGGGTCAGGAAGATCCCCTGGAGAAGATAATGGCAACCCACTCCAGTATTCTTGCCTGGAAAATTCCATGGATACAGAAACTTGGTGGGCTACAGTCCATGTGGTCGCAGAGACAGACACGGCTGAGCAACTGAGCACGCATATTAAGAAGCAAAGAAGATAACACATATATAGCACTTAATACACTTAGGCACCTGGCGTACAGTATGCACTACATAAATATTCCTTCTCTTTCACCTGGACATTAAGTGATGATTAATGGTGGCTCAGATGGTAAAGCAAAGAGTCGGACACGACTGAGCGACTTCACTTCACTTCACATGCAGTTTAAAAACTGATCTACTTGAACATGTTTCAGACTACATCTAATTATTTTGTTCTTACTGTTTTTCAATAGAATCTGCCTAGGAGTACAAAGTTCCCCTTTATTTTCTAGCTTCAAAGTTGCATGTGAGAAAGCTGCCCTCCTTTTAAATATATACTTATCTTGTAATTAGGGTACAACACCACCAGGTGGCGGTAGCTGGTTGCTCAGGCCTCATTAAGCTGGAAGACACATGATTTGTCTTAGATCCAGCTACAACCATGAATTTTCCAGATATTAAATTTCAAAGAGCCAGAAAGGCTACATGTGATTGATTAGAAGATGCTATTAAGTGAAGGTTTTTTTTTTTAGAGAAGAGAGCTAAGCAATTATTCTCCCATGACTTTCAAGTATACCATGAAGTTTTAAAACGTGGGCAACACTAGATGACAGACACTAGGAAGAACTGATTGACCAACAGGGTAACAACATTTTAGCATAAACTTCTAGGAGATTCTTAGGGAGAAGCATCCAGGTGATGTCCCCAAGAACCAAAATAAGCCCAAGAAAACTAAGAGGGCAAAAAGGCTGGGGCAGGAAGGAAGCCACGGTTTCCCTTTGGCTCTGCTCCTAACACTCTCGAGACTCTGGCCACATCACCTAACTTTTCAGTTTCCTCTGCTGTAAAAGGAGGAAATGATCTACTGTGGCTCCTCTGACCTCAGCCCCAACAAACCTTCCATCTTTTTTTGCGACATCTCCCTATTCCCAGGCTGGGCCCTACATGGTGCTAACAGCTTTCTCCACGTGAAGGCAGAACTCAGACCACAATCTCAGGAGGCCAGCTGCATTTTCAAGCTACAAGAAACCTGGGCATGAGGGTGCTAGGGACCAGAGCAAGGCCAAAGCATGGTCCAGGACCGAGGACTACCTAAATCCTGAAGCAAAATCCCACTCAACCAAAGCCCTTGGTCTGTGTTCCCCATCACATGAATGAGCTACTCATGTTCCCCACTTTCTTTCTAAATTTTCCTTGTTTGGAAACTGGTAAAAGTTCCACTAAACACCCAAGTCGTATCGGCTAATTCTCAATCTTCAGAGACCAGAGGAGAGCTTTCTTTAGGATTTTGTTCCTTTGATAAAGCCATGCTTTTATAGATACAAGCTACCCTGGGTTGGGAAGATCCCCTGGAGGAGGACATGACAACCCACTCTAGTATTCTTGCCTGGAGAATCCCCATGGACAGAGGAGCCTGGCGGGCTACAGTCCCTGGGGTCACAAAGAATCGGACATGACTGAGCAACTAAGCACATCATGGCCTAAACAAGCTCCAGGCCAAAATACTCTCTCTACTCACCATGAGGGGCCAGCCCTGAGGGCATCATGTCCCACCAGCCCCACTTCATGGGGGCTCCAGCAAGGTCTGCACAGGAAGACTGGTTACCCACTCCTCTGCCACATCCCAGGGCAGCCAGAGTCATTCTGCAAAGCAGCCTGAGGCCTTGGTGTTCATCCTTAAGTTTATATCAACAACATCTGCATCCATGTGAACCAATGATGACAGTCAGAGATCCTTTAGAAGTAAATTAGATTTTTAAAACATCTGTTTCTGAAAAAAATTAACCCCGATTTTTAAAACATTCATTTGCTTTCTATAACAAAAAAGACATGCTAAAGCTCAAGCATATAATCACAGAATAGAGAACATGCCTTTTAGTTATGGAGTGTTTGAGAGAATAGATTATTTTAATCTTTTTAAAAGAAACATTTTACAAATAAGTCTCAATATGCCCCTGACACACTGGTTCCTAGGAGTCCCTTAGATGAGCTGGAGTCACTGTTTCTTTGCGGGGACACCCTGACACCCAGCCATGTAGACAACTAGCTACTCTCCCTTTTCAATATCAGCTTTATGAGTCAGAGCTAAGGGTGGATGAGTTAAGAGAGAGATTCACTGATGAGTAATTTCAACTCATCAGTTAAAGTTGTTTACCTCAAGTCATCAGAATATTAAAATGATAAACCAAGCTTTTAATAACAGTACCCTCTTCTATAGCTGAAGAAACAGTATTTTCTTTCTTTAGACAAATCTATTCGACATTAGTCACTTGAGAATTGGAAAGGCAGGCGAGCTCAGATTTCTTTTCCAGCCAATGAATTAACAGGAAGAAGAAGGTAAGCAGCTGCATAATGAAGACATTAACTTTCTTATCTTGATTAAACTTGGGCTGATTCATATTTACAGTTTTTTTAAAGCCCATGTTTAATATTTATAACCAAAATACTAACAATGCACATACATGTTTTTGTTAAAATGTGCTGTTGTTGAATGTAAATATTCATAAATATGCAGTTTTAATCAAGGAAAATAGTTTGACGGTCTGTTATTTTGGCTGTACTTTATTTGCCTAATAAAGTATCATTTTAAAAAATGCACCAAATGTATATCATACCTCTGTTAGATTGGAGATGGTTTGCCTCTTAATTTACAAAGATCTGCTTCGATTTGTGCTTAATGAAAATACTGAAAGACTACTACATTTTCAAATGCAAAATTAAAAATAGAAAAATGAAGCAATTCTTTAAATGCACTTTTTAAAAAAGCTGCATCTGACTGATGAGAAACAAGGGGCTAAAATCCATTAGTAAAATTTACTTTTTAATTGAAAAGAGTATAATAGATGTTGAAATCATGCTTTGCATTGACCATTGCTGTCAATTCAACCTGAGAACAAAGGGAGACCATGCTTTAGGGGGTGCTCAATGTCGCCAGTGTGCCCAGAGGGACCAGGGTGGCTGGGCCAGGCAGGGCCCAGTGGACAGCTCTCCCTGGGGCTTGGGAGGGGGGTGTCCCACCCCTTCTGTCTCCAGCCAGCCTATGCATCAACTTCTGCCTCCAGACGAAATGCCCACAGAAGCTCCAAACTGTTGACTCTAACCCAACGTTTCACAAAAACCTCATTTATGGAGAAGCTTGCCAACTCTTGGCAGAGTGCCGGTCACTTCTGTGTTTGGACCAACACAGCTCCCATGCAGCAGCCTCCAACCTGTGGCCAAAGGAGCCTACAGGACGGGGCGACAGCAACCTCAGAGTTCTGGTGAAAGAGATGATGGTGCGGGGGCAAAGAACGGCTGGAGCCCTGGGGAGCCTGGGAAACCCTGACACCACTTTCCGGTCCTCCTTCCCCAGACAAGCCCTTCCCTTTACAGAGCCGTCCACGAGGCTCAGGGGCCTGTCACAGTCAGCCTCATGGTCTGTCCCACCTGACTGGATGAATCAGGTGCAAGGACAGAAAGAACACAGGCTTTGAAGCTACACAGTCCAGGACTGGATTCAGCTCTCACCACTTCCACTCGCCTTGGTCATGTGACCTCACCTCCCCGGGCCTCCAGGACCTCATCTATAGAGAGTTGTGGTCAAAATTCAAGGCAATGCAGGTAAAGACACCAGCCCAGTGTCTGGCTGCACTGTCGGCATCACTAATGTCAAGTTTACACACACACTCTTGTGTTCTCATGAGCAACCTTCCACAGAGCTGGAAGCAGCCATCACAAGGGCTGGAATCTGAAATCTACCAGCATTCAACGCTGTCCGGCCTGGAGAAGGGGAGGGGTCTCCGATGTCCTGGCCCCAACCCCTCAGGGATGGGTTTCTCCAGGGTCCCCAGCACCACATGCCAGCACCTCTTAGCTCAAGCAGGGGCCCAGCCAAGGCACCACCACCGGGAGCCGCACAGCTGCACAGGCGTCAGCACGGCTTCACCTACAGTCACCTGGCCCCTGACAGAATCAAGAAACGGATGCCCAGACACCTTGTGGAAGCCAAGAGAGCAGGCTGCCAACCCACTCTGCATGTGTCCAGTCAGCCAACCATGAGAGAGTATCTCTAAATTACCCCCTGCTCACTTGACTGAGGAAGTAGCATTTGTTTTTATTTTCTAGGACAGACAGTCAATCAGTCGTATGTGACAGAAATAAAGATAAATACCACCCATTGAACTTTAAATCAAAATGCTAATCCCAAGCTGACTTCTCTGTCAAGGTCTGACACTGAAGTAATTCAGCGGGCTTTGATTATGCCCAAAATTAATGCTCTGTTGGAGACTATGTCTATTAATCACAGAGTCTGATGGCATGTTCATGCTTCTCCACTGGGTGACATCCCAAACTGTCCTGGTGGCCAGGAGACCTTTAGCTGGGTGTCCTTAGCTCACATATTATAAGGCAACATCCAAACAGGAGGATCCAGAAAGACCACTTGATATTTACATAGTGAAAAGGCTCAAAGGGTAGGGTCATCCCTAAGAAGAAGCTAGATGGTGACATGTTCTGAGCATAAAATGATGGCAAAGCATTATTCTATCTTCACTAAGGACCAAGCCAGAGAGGTTTAGGGTGGTCAAACTGAGTTTGGTAGAAAAGAACCCAGAGACGAGCTCACACACAGATTCCCAAATAACCAGAAAGCGCATCCCAAACGACCATCTTAAGTCGAGAGTTTGGTTTGTGTGAGAAAAATAGAGCTCTTGTCTCCAGAGGTCCACTAGAAGGGACAGTTAGGGATCCAGGTTATAACACCAAATGCTCATTTCATCTCCATAAAACCCAATCCCTAAATCTCCCATCAGTCTGAACCTCTCACTCCACATGTATCTATTGATCACTTACTGTGTATCAGGCTCTCGTCCAAGCATTTGGGATATGTCTGAACAAAACAGTAAGATTTGCATTCTAGGGGATGAGGTGAGCCCTCTGGCCAGGCCTTCTCATCTCTGCCTGGAATGACATGGAAGCCTTCGAGTTGGCCTTTTCCTTCTGTCTTAGCAGCCTCCCATCCATCACCCACACAACAGCAAGAGCAACTTTCTTAAATATAAACTTGACCCAAATCCTTCAGTGGTTCCCCTGCTTAAGACTGAGAGTCCATACTTCTTAACAAGCTCCTGGGCAGGCCTCCACAAACCTCCACTGCTTGTCCCTCCAAATTCAACTCACGTTTTTTAAAATCTTATTTTTTATGGCTGTGCTGGGTCTTTGTTGTAGCCCATGGGCTTCTCACTGCGGTGGGTTCTCTTGTTGCAGAGCACGGGCTCAGTAGTTGTGGCCTCAGGCTCGGCTGCCCCAGGGCATGCGGAATCTTTCTGAGCCAGGAATTAAACCTGTGTCCCCCTGAAACCACTGGACCACCACAGAAGTCCTCAACTCACTTGAGAAATATGGGCGGATGGGAGCAGCTCAGTAGACACAGTGCTGGTCAGCCCCGGCCAGCTGTTGGCTGTCCATCTCCACTCCACATCCCTGCTCTTCACCCATGAAAAACCTCCTTCAGCTTCAAGACTCAGCTTCAGGGCAGCTCCTTTCCGAAGTCCTCAGGCTTAGCCAGTCCCAGTGCTCGACCTCCCAGTACACTGGGCCTCCATCAGTCCTGCACCCGCTGCCCGAGGCAGCTGCTCTCTGCTCATCTCTCCCACAAGACTGAATTCCATTTAGCCTGAAACAGTGCTTTCTACATTTTGTAGTCCCAGCACAGTGTCTGGAACATACTAGGTGCTCAATGAAAATTTACTACCCTGAACCAATCATACCATAAAACCTAACCACCCTTTAGTACATTGTTTCCATGGAAAAATTGTGTTCCAAGTCCTGCCCGGCCTGTCGAGGACATGGCGTGCCTACTCAGCCTCACTGCAATGACACAGGTCCATTCAGCACACTCTATAATGTGCTGGCCTTGCCATCAAACCAGAGGGCCTGGCTGGAGGTCCTAGGGGCAGCACGGGGCTTCTGACAGATAAAAGCTGGAGCGTCTAGCTGGGTTTGCCTCTGTGGCCTCATGGGGGAATGAGGGCCCCAAAGAAGCCCAAGGTGGTTTCCCCCGGATGCCGGCTCACAGCCCTGGCACAAAGGATGGGGGGTCAGGTCACTCTGAGTGTACGTGTGGTAGCTCGACTCTGACCTGTAAAAAGTCAAACCTCTCTCCAAGACAGAAAAACTCATTTATAAAGGACTTAAACTATCATTAGTGGTCATTACTAAGACGTACCCAACACCAGTATCTTCTAGAAGCCAGAGCCACGTTAGCCATCAAATACGCTGGCCTACAGGACTAGAAAGTTCATCCCCTGCAGTCCTTCTCTGGCCCCTCTGATTATGTCAAGAAGAAAGTTTCAAGCAGAGATTGTGTCTCATTAGCAACTCTCCACCACTTATTAAGTTCACTTTTTAAGGAATCACGAACAGGTTTCAGAAATCAAAGTCAAAGGCTGGAGTTCGATAACAACATCATGGTCCTTACGTTGATGTCACCTGCAATTTGTGACAAGTGAGACTGTCTTACCCCTGAGATTGATGGAATCAACGTTCCTTCTTGAAATACATTTATTCAAGGTTTTAAGTGAATGGATTTAGGAAAAACATTAAATCTATACAAGCACATAAGGGGTGGGGGGGAGTCACAGCAGTGACCTCAAGATGGCTAGAGCTGGAGACAGAAGGGCCTCAGATTAACAGGGCAAATTCTCAGCAGCTATGATGACTCAGGGGCTTCCCAGGTGGCGCTAGTGGTAAAGAACCCGCCTGCCAATACAGGAGACAAAAGAGACATGGGTTCGATCCCTGAGTCAGGAAAATCCCCTGAAGGAGGGCATGGCAACCCACTCCAGTTTTCTTGCCTGAAGAATTCCATGGACAGAAGAGCCTGGCAGGCTACAGTCCATGGGGTCGCAAAGAGTCGGAAACAAATGAGCAACTGAGTGCATACACACTCACAAAGGTTAGCTTGGGGATGAAGAATCAGTTCCGATGTAGGGAAAACATCCTTGCAGAAACAGAGGCAGCCCACAGGAACGACTTTGGAGACCTGTCAGACCATGTCAGACGGGTAGGATAGGCCAGAAGCAAACTTCTGCTTCCTGTTTTGAAGAGACCTGAACAAGTCTGTTAATGTGGAGGAATAAAACGAGAAAAGGAGGGTGGGATGCAGTGGGCGTGGTCCCAGAGCATTTTCTGGATCCTGAATCTATCTGCTCAGCCATGGGGTCAGGCAGTTGGCCTAGAACTGCAGGGTCAGGTTCCAGCTCAACAGACCACAGCTTCTTTCATTAGAACCTAAAACCTTTCGGGCCCATTCCTGGTCTCCCAGCCGCTCCTGCATCCCTGAGGGAAGAATGGAAGTTCACTCTAGTCAGTGCTTTCAGAGCTCTGAGAAGCTGCCTGCCTGGACAGGACACTCGATCTCAATTATGCCAGTGAGGAGTCCTTGTATGACACATCTTCTTCCCAGAGGAATTTCTCTATCGGAAGGTGTTAGGCGCAGTACTCTGGTTGGGGACGCCACTCACTTGACATGAATAGGAAGTCTCTATCCATTTCAGGAAAGCAGGAAGAGCTGATCGAAGTCATGAGGATGTATGCCCACTGCCCACCTCCCCACCTTTGCTGTCTGAGTCCTTGCTGACTTCTGAGGGGAAGGAGGATATATTCCATGCCTCTCCCCTTGCTTCTGGTGGGTCGCTGGCAATCGCTAGCATTGCTCAGTTCACAGATGCTTCACCCCGATCCCAGCCCTCAGGTTCACACAAAATTGTCCCCAGGCACATGGATCATCCAGACTTCCCCTCTTGACCAGTCACACTAGGTTAGGGCCACATGGCCACCCTACTCCAAATGACCTCAACTCAATTTAATTATATCTGTGACTGTCCATTTCCAATAAGGGCACACTCTGGGGTACTGGGGGTTAGAATTTAACATATGTTTGAGGTGGGGGGTGTAATTCAACCCATAATGAGTGTATAATGCAGTTCTTTATACTGAATATGGTTCCTATAGGTCTAAAGTCATTTCATAATTAAAGTTGTTTTTTTTTTTAAGAGAAATGTAAAGGAGTTCTGAGAAGGACTGAAGAACAGGTGTGCTGGAGAGGACAACACTGCTGGGGAGCCTCTCAGAGCCCTTATAACAGCCCAGCAGGGAGACTGCTGCCACGAGGCACATGAGGGAGGCAACCTTCCCAAGTCCCAGTGTCCCCCGGAAAAAGACAGCCTCCAACTCCCCACCCCTGAGTTGAAAGACTCACTCAGGACCAGGGTCAAGAGTACAAATTAATTTTTTTTCCCATCAAAACAAGCATGCAGCAGGCATGCTTGCCCAGCATCTCAATAGATGCTCATGGTGGTTAATTAGAAGAATGTTGCTGAACAAAGACAACTAAATAATTTTGTGTTTCATAGAATTTTATTCCACAGCTAGTATCTCTTAAAAATAGCACCCACCATATGAGAGTTTTTCATTCATTCAAATCATGTCTGAGAAACAGCACATCTCTACGGCAATACTTCATTGACTGCAGGAAGAAAGGGGCTCTGGGAGATGGTAGGTGCTCCCCAGAGTACGAGCTGGGTGATGGAGACTTCTGCTCAGACCTCCCCCTTTAAGCCTCCAGAGAAGGGACACAGGGCCATCCTGCATGGCCCACCCCAGGGTTCTGTCACCTGTCATACTATTTATTCCTCTGCAATATGAAAAATACTGAGGTGGCACCATCCTAACCAGAAATTTCCCATCCCAGAGAAGATCGTTAGCCAATCTCGGGACCACACACTGACTCAGCATCCATGCGTGCCCAGGACTGTGCTGACCAGTCTCTAGGGAAGTCCATCAGATCCTGTCTATGACCCTTAGCCTCTTCCTGGCTGCGGTCAGCCTGTGGTCCCCCGCAGTCATTCCCCAGCGTAAATGCCTTGTTGGACCACCCTGGAAAACCACAGAGAGTGGAAACAGCACTAGAGAGGGCACAAGAGAGATTCTCTGCTTCTATCTCTGCCTCTAACCCACTGCAAGACCCTAATTCAGCTTCTCAAGGTTTCAGAGCCCTGATCTATAACATGATTAGACTGAGTCAGATGCTGGGAATTAACGCATTTTCAGGTACAGTCGTCCACCTGGAGACTAAGCCTCCAAAAGGTTCTAATGGACCAGGAACAGAACAAGAGGACAACAACCTCCCAGGCCAAAATACCCCATTTGTCTGTATTCCAATTGGCTGGCTGTCTACCAGACTTCTCATGATGGCACTGCATTCAGACTCAGAGTCATCACTGGTCTATTAATACCCCAGGATCTTTTTTGTTCCCATTCATACACCATTAGTTTAGCCTCTGTTTCTTTGCTGCAGTGATTTTTCACCAACTATTCACAGAAAGCCCCAAATGCCACAGAGAAGTGAATTTTGCACATTTATTCCAACTTGGACATTATCTCTTTTCTTGAAAACTATCCAAAGTGGCAAGCAGATGTCTTTCCTCAGTGGATTATCAAGGAAGAGACAGCAGGAATCCAGATCACAGGTCCTCAAGGGAGGAAGCTTCTGGAAGCCAGGCAGTCAAGGAGGCTTCCTCAGTCCCAGAAGGCAGGAAACAGGCCAACCTCCTGGAGATTCAAATGGGAAGGGCAAAAAACAGGATCAGGAAACAAGCGTCAGCAAAGAGATGCTGGCAGGACAGGCACTGCCCATCTGAGGAGCAGCCCAGATGAGCACAATGGCTGTTTTCTGCCAGTCAGCACCCACTCGTCCTACTTTTCGTAACTGTCCATGGTCTCTGTTTGCAATTTCACCCACCCTTTAGAGTGCCCCAACTCGTACCCGTTCAGTTGCCCAAGGGAAAGCATAATCTAGGCCCATCAGTGAACTGCAGCCCCTGGGTATGGTGACCAGTTCAGGGATAAGCATGTGACCTAGGTTGGCATCAACCAGAATGACTCCCAGGATCTGTGCAGGAACTTCCAAGAAGTGAATCTCCCTGTTTGCGTTGTATCAGGACAACGGACCTATTGATGGTGATGGGAGAACATGCGGCCAACCCAGAGGAAGTGGGGCCGAAAGACAGAAGGACACTGAGTCACGCATCCAGCCCACTGCACCCAGTCACACCTGAAACCAGCACCACAACATACTTGAACTGCATGGGTGAGGCACGCGTATGTGTGTCTATATGTATTGATTTTGCTTCCTGTCACTCAAAAGTGAAATAGTTGGAATGGATGTAGCCATCAGCTCAGGCTGGAGAAAAGAGAAAGTACTAGACTAGAGTGTTAGATTAACCTGGTCTCTGATCCCAGCACTGCCACATGTTAGCTGGGCGAGTTAGAATAAGCCACTGACCTTTGACAAGCCTGCTTCCTCATCTACAAAATGGACATAATAATTCATGGGCTGGTGTATGTGTAAGCACAGGCTCCTTGAATATTGGCAGAATCTGTGGCATTTGTGCTCGATGCTGTGGGAGACACTGAAGCACTCTGGACAGAGAATGCACTCTACGGGAAAAGTGCTTTATGGTCATTATCCTGGACTCTGTACCAGCAGATGTACAGAGGCGAGGGGCACCGGAAGCCCACTGTCTGACAGCGGGGAAGAGGCAGCAAAGCCCACTGGCCCAGTGTCGGATACTGAGAGCAGAGGCCTCTCCCGCATGGACCCCACTGCCCAGTGCTGACAAAGAAGTTGCTTGCCCCTCACGGCCTATTCCCTGTAAAATAAGTGACCCCTGCCCCTTTTCTCCAGAAGATGTTGAGAATTAATGATGAGCTCTACAAACTACTTGGTACCCCCTGCAGAAAGCCGCTGTATGGCTATAAGGGGGTGATTAATTTCTTCTCTTTAAATGTCTCAGTATCATTTGCCAAAACGATGATTTATTATTTAGACAACCTTTATATTTCCAAGGGGCTTTAAAATCATTTATAGTGGAGAATGAAATAAAAATGATTAGGGCCGTGAAAAACAGGGGTAGTGAGGAAACACAGAAGGAAGTGAGGGTTAGTCATCCAGAAGCAGAGAAGGCAGATGAAGGACACAGCAAGAACTGTCAGTTATATGGAGAACAGTGCCACCGAGGAGAGGCCTGACTCTTCTCCCTGCATGATGAGGGGGAAAGACATGGGAAGAGAGATGCACTGTACCCCAACTTCCAGAGGCTAGACATCAAGGTGACAATGGGAAGCTGGACAGGGTGTGGAGAAGGGAACCCTCCTCCACTGTTGGTGGGAATGTAAGTTGAGGCACCACTATGGAGAACAATATGGAGGTTTCTCAGAAAATCAAAAACAGAACTACCATATGATTGAGCAACTCTACTCCTGGGCAAATATCCAAACAAAAATACAAATCAAAAAGATACATGCATCCCCGTGTTTAGCACTATTCACAACAGCCAAGACATGGAAGCAACCTAATTCCCATAGACAGCTGAATAAAGATATGGTACATATATACAGTGGAATACTGCCCAGCCATAAAAAAGAATGAAATAATTGCATTTGCAGCAACAGTGGATGCAAGTAGAGATTACCATACTAAGGGAAGTAAGTCAGAAAGAGAAAGACAATTGCCATGTGATATCACTTGTACATGGAATCTAAAATATGGCACCAATGAACCTACCTATGAAATGGAAACAGACTCACAGACAGAGAGAACACATCTGGGGTTGCCACGGGGGAGTGGGTTGCAGGGGGGTGGAGCTTGCAGTGCAAGAGACTGGGGTTCGCAGATGTGAGTTTTTATATAGAGAGAGTGGATAAACGACACGGTCCTACTACAAAGCACAGAGAACTATATTCAATATTCTATGATAAGCCATAACGGAAAATAATATTTTAAAAGAATATATATTATATAATCGATATATCTCATCACTTTGCTGTATAGCAGAAATTAACACAATATTGTAAGTCACCTATACTTCAATAAAAAATATTTGAACAATGACAACAGGAAGAACTTCCTAAATATATACTCATTCTAAGCACCACATCTAAAAATGTTTTCATTGCCTTTTACAATATAATATTATCTGTGGGGAAATACGACATGGAAAGACAGTGCAGATACAAAGAAAGACATCTTCAGGGAATGAGAGGACGAATAAAGGGGGAGTAAACTGAGAGTGAGAAGGCAAATGTAATTCTTCTTTAAGGAAGAAAAAGGTAAAAACAGTGAACACTGTATCCCATGGGCCAACCCATGGGGGACGGTGGGGAGCAGACGCTATTCATACACAGGGGAAGCACGGAGGTCTACTGGAGGGTGATGGACTGAGTAAGAACCACCAACTTGAACTCCTTTCCTGATGAAAGTTTTCCTAAGCCACTAAATCATGCTGTGTCTCTATTTCAGTAAGGCGCTTCATGAAATGGTGCATCAGATGGAGAAGCGGAGGCCAAGACAAGTACAAATTGGTGGATTCACAGCTGGCAGAATAATAGTACCCAAAGAGGGCCCCCTGGAAGCAGCATTTCCTGTGAGACTTCACAGGCTCAGTGCTCTCTGGCATTTTTATCAACCGCTTGGATGAAACTCTGCAAAGGGACATTCATCCAACCTCAGTTGCTGGGAGACTCAGCCAAAACCAACCAGATAAAATGAACGGTCCTGCATGCCGAGGTTCAAAACCATCCCATTGGAGCTGGAGCAGATCCGGCCTCACTGGCATGTTAAACTGCAGATGAACGGCCAGGCTCCTGGAGCTGACTGACGGCGGATCCCCACGCTCCCCACACACCCTCCTGACATCAGGATTCACCCACAGGCTGGCCACTGACTGTCTTCTGGTTTTGAAGGTCAGAGGCCTTGCACATTAGGGCCCACCACAGGGCCAGTCACCTGCATGACTGTCATCTCTGAGCCTGGACTGAGTTTCATCTCACACGACAAATTCAAGTCATTGCGTGTGTCCCTGTGAGTACTGTGTGTAACAGTTGCCCTGGAAATGGAGCAGCTGGTGATGATGATGCTTCATTTTATGCCACAATTCTGCAGGTTGGCTGGGCTCAGCAGGGTAGTTCTCACCGAGGGTCACTCAGGAGCTGCAGTCTAATGTTGGCAGGGTCTACGGTCACCTCTACCAAGCTTGATGCTCAAATGGCTGGACATACACCTGGAACCCCTCCACGTGGCTTCCCCATGTGGCTTGGGCACCTTACAACATGGCAACTGGGTTCCCAGCATAAGCATCCTGACAGCTAGAGTTCCCAGACATCCAGGTGGAAGCTGCGAGATGCTGGTGACCTAGCTTTGGAAGGTCCATCACTTCTGCCACATTTTATCGGTGGTGAAACTCACTGAGACCAGTCCAGACTCCAGGGAAGGGGAATTTGATTCTGTGCTGGTGCAGGCCCACTGCCAAAGAGCATGTGGGATGGAAGATGTTGTTGCAGCCCTCTTTGAACAACATAATCAGCTACAGCTTTTAACAACATGGAGCACTGCAATGAGAATGATTCCAACTGGCAAAAGGATCCAGGGCTCTCGGGTCACATGGTTGGAACTCCAGACCTAGTGCCTTTCAGCCCCAGCATATTCAGCATCTGGGCTCAACCACCCAGTCTCCTTCCAGAAACCCACTTGCCTTCCAGTACTTGACCCCCGACTGCCCCTTCTCCACTGTCATCCCCAGCCTGCTATGCCATGTCGGCAGGAATGAATCCCCTCCCTATGCTGGGCACACAAGGAACCAATCATCACTCAGCCAACTGCAATGCCCCAGGATTACAAAACAAAAAACAAGAAAAGAAAAATTAAAAGTATTGTCCTTTTAGCAAACTGTCAAAGAAAACTTTTAGAGAAATCAAATTTGTTTTTGGTAATTCTGTGACTTTGAAAGCAGAAGCATTCAGTGGTTTATCAAGCCCCTGTATTTGCTTGTATTTGCTCTGAAGATCAGTGTGTCTCCCTTGGAGAAAGCTGATGCTGGGGGAGGGTGGGTGGCAGGCCTGCACAGCTGGGCTAATGGATCATGTTTTATATCCTCTCTGCCATGGCTTCCCATGTTCCTGCCTGTTTGTCTCTCTGCTGAGCCAAGCATCTGTCTGTGACAGCACAGCCTGTTGCCACAAAAACTGATGCTATCCCCAACTTCTGACTTCAGGCAATAAAATGTCTTTGGGTTTACAATTTCCTGTGAGGGCCTCAGTGTGAGTCTTCCCATGGTTGGTGCTCAATGGGAAACTTACTAGCTTTTAGAATATTCATCATATTCCTTACCACCAATGGCCTCAGGGGAATAGGAGAAAGAATTCTACCTTCGGGGGGGGGGGGGGGGGCAGGGGGGGGGAGTGGCGCCCAGAAGTGGCTCTGGTGTTACCTTAGCCAAGTTGGGCCTTAGTTTCTCTATCTGTAAAATGAAAAGGAGGATGCTTAGCCTTTGGGGTTACCTGTCACAGAGCCTGCAGGAAGGCAGACACTCAACAGGCAAGCCCTCTCTTCCCCAAGACCTCAGAGCTCTGTTTTAAAGAACCTGTGTGGCCTGAATCAGTAGGAATCCTGGCAGATACTGGGGACTGGCAATGGGGGCTAGAAATTCTGAGCATCGGAGAGGACTAACTAACTCTGAGCCTCTTTGCCCTCTCTCCCTTTTTCCTCTGTCCTCACTCTCTGCTTCCCCAGGGTTCTGCAAGGTGTTTCTGCCCAGAAGGGGCCCAGTGAAGCAGGAGAAGCTTATCCTCAGCCACACCCGTCTCCTCCTCTTCCTCGCTCCTTTCCTCCTCCTTCAGCACTTCCTTCCCTCCCACACTCCATAATCCAGAGCCTGACCCTCCTTTAGTCTGGGAAGACCTGCCTCCCACCATCCCAGGGCACTCATCTGTCAGCCTGGGCAGCCCCATCTGGGAAGAACCCACCCTGCGGGCAGCTTTGAACGGAGGTGCAGGCTCTGCTCTGGGCTCCCTGATGCCCCCAGCAGGCATGGCCTGGTTTCCCTGGGACACCTTGCTCCTTCCAATCCCCAAGTCCAGGGTGACCTCCTGCTCCCTTTCGATTCTCCCTTGTGCAAGCTCCACCCAACTCCTTTCATTAAGCCCACTGCTCACAGAAGACATCTCTCATCTGGGAGAGCTTCCTCTGCAGTTGTATTCTGGAGGCTTCTCTCTGAATTTACTTCCTCCATCAAGGAAGCAGGTGAGTCACTTGCATCAGTTCATCATTTCTCCTGAGAGACTTAATGACTTTTAAGCAAAAACAATTAACTGAGAAGCCACAGGCCCAGGCTTTTCAACCCAGTGCTGGGTGCTCGGGGGTACAGGGAATTGGGAAGCTGGTTGGTCCCACTGAGGGGCAAGGGATGGCCCAGTGCCCCCTATCAAGGGCAATTCTGTTTCCTCCCTAGCTGGATGGGAGGCCAGAGTGTAGGTCTTGCTGAGTCTGGCCCCAAGGTGGACAGTCTAGCTGCCTTTTTGCCAAGTCAACCTCCCACACAGCTCACAGATCCCCATGCACTCTGCCAGCAATTCTGAGGACACAAATCTCTTCCAAGGTGACTGAAAACAATCTTTTTTTTCTATTTTTTTTTGAAAACAGCAAAATCTGCTATGTAGAAACAGAAGGGTCCCTGATGTAACTAATCTGTCATCTTTGCAAAATGAGGCAAAATAAAAAAGGACCATACTTTGGTGAGGGGTGGCTCACTAGAGCAAGGTGGGGAGAAGGTGGAAAGGTTCTGCTCACACACACTATGGAATATCCTACAATTTTAAATAAGAATCACAGGTGTTCCTGAAGTGTCAGGGCCAGGTTCTGACTTTAGGGGGCAAATTCTTTTGCAAGAGGAATGAGAAAGCAAAGCATGTTCGCTGGCTACTGCCCCCACCCCACCAGCCTGCACACACCATCAGCCTGACATCTCAGCTCACCTGCAGCCAGGTGGGAGTGAAGGATGACCAGTATCAAGGGTGAGAGACACCAGTCTCTGGCAAGTCTAGGCTAGGAGGGTGTCTATGGAATATGCCCATGTCTGGGGACAGCCCTGAAATCTCCTGTGTGGGGACATGGCTGGTGGGGACCAGGAGTTGTGTGGCCAGGAGACTGCGTTCTAGGCAGGAGGGGAGTTGGGGGGAAAGGGTGTGTGTCTGCCAGCTGAGGCAGTCCTTTACACAGGGACCCAAGAACCCAGCAAAGCACGAAGATCCCCCCAGCTTCCACACCACTTCCCAAACTGGTAACACCCTGTTAGCCCTGCCTGTCCCATTTTAACAGTCTTTACCTGTCCATTTACTCTATGTTCTCCTGAGATGCTGCCTTAGAGGGGGCTGCTCTATTCTTAGCTTGTGGCCCCCAATTCTGAGTGCCAGAGATGCAGTTTCAATCCCTGGGTTGGGAAGATCCCCTGGAGAAGGAGATGGCAACCCTCTCCAATATTCTTGCCGGGAAAATCCCATGGACAGAGGAGCCTAGTGAACTATATATAGTCCATGGGGTCACAAAGAGTCGGACACAACTGAGCGACTAAGCACACACAGAACCTACCTCCTTGCCTCCAACTGTCCCAAACACAGGGAGAAAAGGGACACAGAAAGGCGGGACCCCAGGGGCAGGACAAACAGTGCCAGCTGCCCCCAGCCCCCAGCCCCACCATCCCCGCCCCAGCCTCGTTCCCATAAAGAGAAGCACTGTTTCTATCCACATTAGAACCTCTCCTGCCCAAGAATCCTTAGAGAAAGAGACAGATGTCCACCTTGGAACTCTCACAGGGCTGTGCCCCCATCGCCTCTGGTCTGGGAATGTCTGCCTCCTTCTGAATTTAGTCTTCTTGGGCTACACAATCCAGCCTTCAAGTATTTTAGGTTTTTTAATTTCACATTTTATCTTGTCCACTTGGGCTTTTACCGTTTTTTTTTTCACAGTAATTGTTATCACTCTCTTTTATCTTTACTTAACCTTTTTTCACTTGCACTAATTCTTTCTGGCAATTAGTTCCCTGGTTTTACCATTTTACTATCATTTTTAAAATTCCATATCTTCTTAATTCGAATACCTTTTCTTCATTTTAAAAATCAGTGCTCCCTCTGAAGGCTTATCTGATCTCTCTGCTCCTATTTCCCAGCAGCGGGAGCAGCCAGCCGGTGCAGACGTTCGGAGGCGGGCAGGCCGGGAGTGCCAGGAGAAGAGGGGGCAGCGGGTGGGGGGGGGGGGCACACTGCAGACACATAAATACATGAAAAGCAACTACTGAGAAGTGCTGGTGAAGAAGCGCCTGGGCCCTGGTCTCCTGTCTCTAAGCGGAATAACCTGCGTCACTTTTGGCCTGTGATCAGAGAGCTCAGCCCCCATGATCTGAAGAGTTACCCCTGACCATCTCTTCCTCCACTGCATCAAGGCAGCCAGTTGCCAGTCTAAGGAGAGGCTCGCTGGAAGGATGGAGGGAAGGAAGGAAAGGAAGGGGGAGGGACAAAGGGAGGGAGGAGTATTCTGAGCCCTCCTGGTGGATAAGCCTCTCCGAAACGGGGAGGCGTTGCCCCTCTCCCCAGACTGCAGAAAGGCCATGGTACAGTGGCAGACACATACCTGCTCTCTAAACCTGAGCCCTCTTCCCAGATGGATGCTCACTCCATTTCCCAGGTCCTGTCCAGCTGGGACCACGAGAGGAGGGGCAGTGAGGTGTCAGCTCCAGGCTGGGAAGGTAAGAACGGGTGGACTCCTCCTCCACCAGCACAGTCCCGCCACTGGCCTCCAGGGACTGTGATGCGAGAAGGAAACACACATTTACCTCGTCAGGTAACAGGTTTGGAGTCAGCTGTTACGGCAATTAGCGGACATCGGCCAAATCAGACATTGTCACCAGAGGTGTCCATCTGTCCTCAAGCTGTGCCCACCTCAGTGAGGCTCGGACAGGAGGTGGGAAAGGCAAGGCCGGGCTGGAGACAGAGATGAGAGTGTCTGTTACACGGAAGCCCCATTAGGGCAGAGAGGACAGAACGGGGCTGCAGGAGCTCGGGGCAGGGCAGCCGCCTTGCCCACAAGCAGGAGGGTCTGAGCTGCTGCAGGAGGCAGGATGTGGGTGGGAAGGGCAACCTAGCTTCTCCAAGAAGAACCCCCAGGCTGCAGCCTTGAGGAGGGGAAAGAAGGATGCATCTACTGAGTGCCCACCACTCACCCAGCACTGCACCAGGCACTGGACATGGGTCATCTCACTCCCTACTGAAGCTCCTACCAGGGGGTCTTACTCATTTCCATTTTACAGAGGAGTTGACTGTCCAAGGCTTTCTGGGACAGAGCATCTCACGTGCAGAGCTCCAATTCCTAGTCAATAATCTCTTACTGGTTAGAGGGCAGGAACAATTCCTACACAATAACTCTTTCTGCTTAGAGAGCAGGAGGTTGGACCCCATCGACCCCAAATGAAGACAGGGATGCAGTCTTTGAGACCACCCAGCACATACCACTGCACCTCCCTGTGGGTGGGAATCCTGTCTGCTGGCCCCCTGTGCAGAGCACCGAGGCACAGATAGTAGGAGGACCCAGCCCCAGCCCTCAACGTTTAGGAAAAGGAGGGACACACACCCAAGGGAAAACCCCAATTTACCATGGGAATGGTAAGACAGAGGTGTGTTTCTGCCTTCCCACCTTGCATTCACCGTGTTCAGTTCAGAGCTCACCTCTGCCACCTCTCCTGTTTGGTACCCCACATACAGACCCATTTCTGTCCTCTCAGACAGCCCTCTCTGTGCCAGTGATGGCCCTAAGCATCCTTTGGTGTCTGAAGATTAAATGCGCCCCACCTCCTACTCCACCCTGTTTCCAGCCAGGCTACCTGTTCTCTTCTGCTCCTCAGACTCTGCTCAACCTATTTGCCCTAAAACACAGTCATGTGAGAGGAGAGGCCAGATGGGTAGAAGACTCCTGGGGGACCATATCACTGTCCTCAGTCGCAAGGGCCCACCACGGTCAGGTCACACATCAGAAGCCAAGACATGCCCCACATCTTCTGCTACTGCCTGTCAGGCTCTTAGGGCACCAGGGACTTCTGATCTCATTACTCCAGAGTTGAACACAAGTTTCTCACCTGTGGAGTGATGTTCAAAGAACAGTAAAATCTACCACAGTGGTTTGGGAATCTTCCAGAAATGTGAGATGGTCATTTGGGGTACATCCTGTGCCTGGTTATGCCTTTCCTTTCCACATCCTTCCTCCCCATGTGGCCCTTGGCCACAGAGTCAGGGGCACAGACAGCCCCACAAGCTCAGGTGAGCCCAGAATGAGGCAGAGAGGGACACTTGTTTGAGGAGGAGATGGATGGGAGCTCAGCCCTGGGACCTTGAGAGGTATCTGTGAACCAGGCTAGATGTGAAAGCAAGCCCCCGCCTGTCACCCTGCCCTCCCATCCTCTGCTAGGTGGTGGGGTCTTAGACTTGGTCCCCACTACAGGGATGACCACGTGGCCCCCAGAATCAACTGCACCCACTATTATGGTAGAGGTGGCTTGCATCTCCAGAGTGTGGCCAGTTCTGGAAAGAGCATCTCATGTGCAGCGGCTCCAATTCCTACTCAATAACCTCTTACTAGAGACCTCAGAGGGCAGGAGGGTGGACCCCATCAACCCCGTTAGACGGGCTGAAGTGACTTTCCAAGGTCATGGCAGCCAGTCCTCTGCGTCCAGTACCACACCTCTGCTGTTGAAGCACACCTTCAGTGTGAGGCCAAGGAGGGGCCCTGCGTGGACCCTCCACCATGACAGGGAAATGAGTGCCACCCAGTACAACTGGAACCCACCACACACATCCACCTCCAGCTCCAGCGCTCCTTCTAGCTGAGCCAAGAGCCACACTGGCCATAAGTCCAAGAAGAGAGCATCAGGGCGTCCGGCCTTTAAGGGATGAAAGCACTGTGCAAACTCCAGAGCGGCCGGATGGACATTCCATGCTGAGGACAGCAAGTGCAGGAGCGCACTCTCCAGCACCCCCAGTTCCCAGGGCCACAGAGAGAGAGGGCGAAGCAGACTGAGACCCTCAAACTTCATTTTAAAACTTTTTTATTTACAGAAATAGGCAGCCAGCCCACAGGCTAGAGTTTGAAGATCTGATTTTCTTTAAACTGCATTAAAATATTTATTTTGATTCCTGAGTTTTTGATGCCCCCTTAAATTTTGCACGCCTCACTCCTCTGATCCTAGCCCCAGGACTGTGCTTCCCTACCCCTACAAACATGAATCCTGGTCTAGCAAGAAGAAATCCTGGAGACAGGATGGGAAAGGGAACAGTGAGCCACAGTGAGCTCTCCTTACTTGCCTGGGCTGCAGGATCTTCACCCTGACACGCTCACTGGGGGTTAGTGACACAGAAGCCCTGCAGCTGTGATTCCTGGTCGTGATGTCAGCTAATTAACCTCACCCCAGCACACACACCCGTGTATCAACTTTCCAGAGACAATTGGAACCGACAGGACAGAAGCACACACCAGCAATGTAAGGTCCACACAAGGTCTTAGTCAGCAGGGTAAAGACTTAGGGATCAGCTTGCTGGAGGAGGTGGCCTGGAGGTCTGCACTAAACAAAAAGAGACATCCTGAAGAAGTGACAATACTAACAGCTAAGCAGGTTGCCTCATTTATCTTTCACCACAATCTGAAGAGGTAAGGGGTACCGTCCCCACTTACCAGATGAGCACACCAGGCTTAGCGAGGTAAGTAGCCCAGGGTCAGAGATGGAACCTCAATTCAGGCTTGTCTGACTACAGCATTCTCCTAAAGTGCTCCAGAAAACAAAACAAAATAATTCCATCTGTTAAGGAAGCAACTTGGGGAAAAAAACCTGAGAGACAAGAGACCAAGGACCAGGTGCAGAAGGTACGGTGGCTCCATCACTTACCTGTTACTGAATTGTGCTGAGTCTCAACTCCCAACCTCCCCTACCCCTCAAAAAATATGTGCTGATACATAAACATGGTAAAATACTCAACAATTGTTGAAACTGGGTGGTCAGCTATGGATGTTCACTGCACTATGATTTTTCTTTACTTTCAGAAATATTCATAATAAATTGGGAAAAAATAAAATGGCCACAGGTCAAAACTGATATATGACCCCATCAAAAAAAGTCCCTGGCATGAAAATAGCTGAATTAAAAATAGCTACATCAGACAGCTGCAGCAACCCTCTCCTGGCATTGTGAGAATATAAATTGGTTCAGCCTTTTGGAGGGTAACTTGCAGCATCCATCAAACTTTTAAACAAGACACATTTCATAAAAACTCTTTATTTTCAAATAATAGCAATTACACAAGAAAGTATCATGAATAGACCCCGATGCAGCCTGACCCTGAGATACCAGTTTTTAATGTTTTGCCACATTTGTTTTTTATACTCTACACGTGTATTTTAGAGTATGAGAATATAATCGATTCCATATATGCTTTTGCATTATGTATACATTTATTATAAGACACACACACACACTCATTTGCTTGTTTTCTTCCTGAGTCGTCTAAGAATAAGGTGCATACATGAAGAGAAAAAGGATATTCTCTTACTTTACTTCATTAAATACTTCATATTCTCTTTCATTACTTGGCCACAATGTACACATGTATGCTAAGTCACTCAGTCGTGTCCAAGCCTTTGCAGCCCTATGGACTATAGCCCTCTAGGCTCCTTTGTCCATGGGATTCACCAGGCAAGAATACTGCAGTGGGTTGCCATGCCCTCCTCCAGGGGATTGTCCCACTCCAGGGACTGAACCCGTGACTCCTGCAGCTCCTGCATCACAGGTGGGTTCTTTACCGCTAAGCCACCAGGGAAGCCCATCTGACCACAATACAGGTGCTAAATTTGGAAATTTTAACATTGTGATGATATTTTTATCTAATGAGACCCTTTCCCTTAATTTGGGGAGTTCATTGTCAACTATCCAAATACCGTGATTTAGAACAATTTCTTTGCCAGGGTATATATAGTAAAGGATCATGTGTTCTATTTACTTGTCATGTCTCTTTGGTCTTCAGCAATCTGGAGCAATTCCTTTTTTAAAAAATGTTCAAAATATTATTTGTTAAATTGTTTAAAGAGGCTACTTCCTTGATACAAGAGTCTTAAAGCCTAGGGCTCACGTTGAGGCAGATCTGAATTCAGTCCTTTCAAGGCAGGGCCTGAGATTCTGCATTTCCCACAAGCTCCCAGGTAAGGCCCATGCTCTGGCTCGCATACCACATGCTGAGTATGAGGTCAGAGAAGACAGCTGTGAGAACTGCTCCAGACCATTGCAAAAAGCATCCTGGATTCCCCAAGATGAAGCCATGTTGGCAGTGTTAGCTAGGCCCAGGGATTCAGGATGTAGCATAGATGAGAAGCCCTTCCCCACAGGAACATCTCCTGGGCTTTCTGGAGCCAGGAGAGCCAAGACAGAGGGGCACAAGTCACAGAAATGGGCTTCTCTGAGGTTCTCCAGCCCAGATGATTTTGGCCCAGGGAAGGGCAAGCCTGGCTAGAAGGGAGTCCTATATATGAATGCCTGCTTCTTCTACAAGCACAAACCCTCTACCTCCTTCAAGGGGTGTCCCTCCTTCAGGAAGCAATCCTGGTTACCCTGGCCACTCCATCTCTCCGTCCTCTGACCTCCAACAGCACCAGTCACCTGGCTGAGCCACTGAGCACTCACTTGGCTGAGCCACTGAGCACTCACTTGGCTGTACTGCTGCTCCATGTACTTGCCTTTCCTTTCCCCGTGCTAGGCCTCCACCTCTGCTACTTCTGCCGTGACATGCACCCCCACCACTTTCCATCTCCACATGTTCAAGGTACAGTTTACCCCTCGGCTTCCTGTAATACAGGTCCTTTCAATGGTGGCTCCTTGTCTGAACCACCTTTGGACTCTCCATCCAGCCCCAGATGTGTCAGTCTTGTCTTCACAGTTAGATCTGGGTTCCTGTGCTGCTGTTGCTTTGTGCTTGATGAGCCTGGTTTTATGTCATGGTGGCACCAGCATCAGCCTCTCCCTGAGTGACCCTGAGCAGTGTGATAGGGACACAGTCCATCAACCATTCATCCATCCATCATTTACCAAGGGCCTCCCTTGTGCCAGGTCCTGGGCTGGATTCTGGGGGACCCTCAGAGACCCTCACCCTGCCCAGAGTCAGAAGTGATTCAGTGTCAGTTGCATCCTTGCTCATGGGCACAAGAGGTGCTTATGAGATGTGACACGGGGCCCAACCGTGCCTATCAATTCTTGATGACACCGCGGCGGGCCTCTACATCTTGTCATGTGTCACCGCCCCCATGATTACTGTGATCACTGATCATCATCATGCAAATACCAGGAAACGCGGCTGAAGCGCCTACATCATCCCCGGTGTTGAGAAGCCTGAGGAATCCTGCATCTGTCATCTACATTCAGAAATGAGCCAAAGTCATGACCTATGGCATGCACATACCAGTGGAATGCAGCACAGACCAGTGGATCTGGGAAGCCTCTCAAGAGGCGGAGCAGGAGAGGGGTGATGGAACGCCTGGGTGCCCTACTGCTGGGCCCAGCCTGAGGCCAGGCATCCTGAGCAGTGCCACACCAGCCCTCAGAGGACAGCCTGTGATGAGGAATCACACCTTTCCCCTTAGGAAGGAAACTCCAAAAGACGCCTGTAATAAGACCACCCTGGAGAAGCAGGATACTTGGGGGTCTCTGCCTGATTTCTGCCACCACCACCACAGAGGCCCAGGTCCTTCTACAATGCTGGGCAGGGGCAGGGCATGGACCCTCCCTTCAAACCCAGGAGTATGGCAGAGACAGGCCTGGCACTTACAGACAACACACAGGAAACAAGCACAGGGTGACACAATCCGGATGACCTGGACTGTGGTTTCCTGCAGAGGCTCACACATTCTCACGGCAGGGACCACTCTGCAAGGTTCTGGCTCTGATCTAGGAATGCATTTCCTCCCTGATAACTGACAGCCATCCTCATTGAGAAGGTCATGGACCCCTGCCCCACCTCTAGGAATGAGACCCAGCAGGTACCAACCCTCTCTGCATACCACAGCAACCACAGTGGTCAGGTGAGAGTCGGGGAGAAGCTCCCCTGGAACCTCCAATCAACCATACACATGGAAAGGGGCCCAAAACAGAAAACCCAATCACACACACACACACACACACAAAACAGACTAAAGGTCTGAACATCATTTCATCAAAGAGTATGTATGAATGGCCAAGAAGCATGTGACAGGGACAACACTAATAAACAATGCAAATGAAAACCACGGGATGCTGTCATATACTCCCCACAATGGTTAAAATTAAAAGATTGACAATAACAACTGCTGGTGAGGATGCTGGTGAGGAACTCTCATATGTAGCTAATGGAACGCAGAACGTCCAAAAAACACATTGGCAGTATCTTATAAATTCACACGTATCATATCATCCAGCAATTCCATGCTCGGGGATTTACACAAGAGAAACAAAAACCTATTTTTCATTTTGTGTCTTCACAAAGACACATAAACTGTGGTCCAGAGCAGGACCTCCTAGACCAGTAGCTTTATTCACAAAAGCCAAAAACTAGGAACTAGAAGAAAATAGAGATCAACTATTAAATGCATAAACCAAGTATACATATAAACCAAGAATACACACACACACACACACACATGTATATGTCCATGGGGTCACAAAGAATCAGACATGACCAAGTGACTAGGCACAGCACCTTTATATACATATATATTCATTTGATTGAACACTACTCAGCAATAAAAGGGCTTCCCTTATGGCTCGGCTGGTAAAGACTTCGCCTGCAACGTGGGAGACCTGGGTTCGATCCCTGGGTTGGGAAGATCCCCTGGAGAAGGGAACGGCTACCCACTCCAGTATCCTGGCCTGGTGAATTCCATGGACTGTACAGTCCATGGGGTCACAAAGAGTCAGACATGACTGAGCAACTTTCACTTTCTTTCAGCAATAAAAAGGAAGGAACCACAGATGTGGGACCACAGGGATGAATCTGAAATGCAAGCACTGAGTGAATAGAAGCCAGACAGAGAAAGACAACATATTCTGTGACTCCATTTGAATGAACTTCTAGAAAAGTCAAAACTGTAAAGGCAGAAATCAAATCAGTGCTTGCCAAAGGCCAAGGAGAGAGGGACAGAGGCAGGGAATGGCAGCAAGGGCACAGCAGGGTGATGAAAATGCTCTATATCATGTTTGTATGGGGGCCACATGCCCACATTCATCAGTCAAGTCTCATGGCATCATACACTTAAACTTGGTGAATGTTACTGTGTGGAAATCATATCTGAAGAAAGCTTATTTATCTAAAAAAATGGACCCAAACTCAAAACACCATTTTCAAATCTGGGGAACTCGGGACTGATATTCACTAAGCGTGGGCTGGCACAGCCATGCTTGTTAAAATACTGAAAGCCTTCCACACTTACTGGTAAATCACCACTGCTTGAGGTTTCCAGTTACCCTCCTGTTCCCAGGCCTCCACTGGGCCCCTCAGACCAGCCCAGGACCTGACAACCAAAGGCAACAGAAGGCAGCAGAGGATCTCCGAGGCCAGCTAAGGTGGACACCATTCTGACTGGCCGGTGCCACTCCTGATAAAAGTTACGTGGAAAAACAAAAGATGTCAAGTTGTGCTCTAACTCAGCAGAAGGCTGGCTAATTTCCTGCCAGGCTTATTTTGTTTAGGTCGTGCTTTCTGAACAAGGGTGCCAAGTCATTCTTGGGGGAAGGTGCAGAATGAAAAATCTTAGCCATTACAATCATCGCTGGCCCCTCAAAGGGCCTCAATATGTAAAGAGATGGACAGTCTCTCCAGGAATGAATATTTCACAGGGTATGGTACTGGGTGATCAGGAAAATTTATCTACAAAGGCTCCCAGGAGTGAGGGGTGGGAGGACAATGAGAATAAGGCTGAGAAACACTGGTTCAGATGCAGAACAGAGACCGCCCTGACACCCCAGAGGCAGCCCCAGTGCTTACATGGAACTCCCATCTGATGGGTTTCCTTGTGCAATGGGTGCCCATCCTCGGCACAGTGAGTCGGTGTCCTGAGCCAGAGGATACGGCCCATCATGGCAAAGCCAGTCACTCATTCTCCATCCTCTGAAAAGCTTTAAACCAACACAACTCAGCAAACTTTCCCAAAACCCTGGCAGTCAGCACCCAGCCTAGCCCATTAGGATGGCCTCAACCATGACCACACACAAAGCTCTACAGGGAGCCAAACACAAATCCAAGGATTCCCACCCCTTTCCTCTGGACAGATTTGCTCCTGGAGCCCCTAATGACAGAAGTGCACACAGCACTTAAGGGGCTTTCTGTGGCATGAAATGATGAAGACCACCTCCAGGTGAGCAGAAATTAAGCACAGTCTCTGAGTCCTGCTTCGTCAGGCTCAGCTGAGCCCCCGATTCCCTGTACAAGGCCGGCTTGTGCACTCAGACGTTATGACAATACTATAATTGTTCTTTCAGTCTTTTCCGGATATTTAATAACAACGTGAAGTGGGAGTCGCAAAGGTCAGCCCTGCTGTAGAACGAGCTTTGTTCTCATTGTCCTTTTCTGAATAGCATCTTCCATTTGCCAGCTGTTCCGTGCCAGTGAGCCCTGGTGGTGGAGGCCTGGTGCTGCTAAAAAAGTAGTATCACTGACTGGCACGGAATATTCTGATTTGCTAACCAGTCCCCGGGCCACAGTCTAGCCACGTTATCTGCATAAATACACACACAAGCGCATGCATGCACAGACACACCAACACACGTGCACACTGGGCTTCCCCTCACTCCTCCAGCGCGACCCACAGCTACAAGCCTAAGAGTGGAAAGAACGCCGACCACCAAGATCAGAGAAACGAGGTGCTGTACACATGTAGCATATTCATTCGCCAATTACTCTTTCTGGATAGGTGAGAAATAAAAAGCTCCTAGGATTTCAGAAGAGTCATATATCTATGTTTTGGCTTTTTATATTTCTTTTTTTCATTCTTTCTTTCAGTTTATTCCTAAAGCTCACAATAGTTGGTGAATGGGAGTCACTCTTACGGTCTGTGACAGCAGAGTGTCCCAAGCTCCGGCCACCCCACCTCAGCGTGTCCAGATTCCTGTCCCATCCTATCATTTCACCTCTCTGAGCCTCAGCAGCCAGGTCTACAAAATGGAACAAACCCACTGCCTGTCTGAAGACAGGACACTCATCCAACGTTGAGATCTGTGACTCTCTTCCCAAAGACCTACATCAGAGGGCAGTTTTCAAGAACATATGGACTCCTGGGAGCCTTTCAAGAACCAGGGTCTTCTTAGAGGTCTGCGTGTCAGATAGAGTAAAAGGGGAACTGCATTGTAATTCAGAACCCATGCAATGTTGTCAGTGAATGTCTCTTGCGTCTGGGCAGGGCTCGGTTTGGGAACTCAGGTACCATAAAAGAGGGCGATGTAGCCCTGGCAGTCTGTGTCAGAGAGCAGCTTTGTACCTAATCCAGAGAGTATGATAGTTGCTAAGGAACCATTGAGATGCAAATGAACTGGCAAATACTTAGCAGCAAGATATCAGAAAAGGGTGGGGAGGAGATGCCTTGAACAAGTTAGTCAGGTGAGTGAAAGGAAAATTACTTTCTTCTGATTGGAAAAAGAAAACCACGGGTTTTCGTGCGGAGCGGCAGCACTGTGCTACTGCGTTTAAAAGGGTAAAAAACCAAACTGTTCTTGTTCTGCTTGGCTGGGAGTAGAGGAAAGTTGGAGCTAAGAGCAGGGAACCTGGAAGGGCAAATGGAGTCTTCCTCTGGTGAACTCTAAGCAGATTTCAGATACCTCTCTCCCAAAAGAGAAAGAGACACTTAAGGTGTGACAAAAGAAGTCTGCAAAGGACACTGAAGACCTGCCATCCTTACGCAAGTCTCAAAACCTAGTCAAAAAGTACACAGAAAACTAAATGTGCTACTGACACAAAATGGAAATTTCTGGTGAAACTAAGCCATGATTGAGAGTGGGGGAAAGTAAGGGGAAATGAGCCATCTTACCAGGTACCTATGAGTTCGCATTTCTTTCCTTCTTGCTCTGCCCTGAGCATTCAATTTAAATGCAATGGTTAGGTTAGGATGTTGTAGTATCTGTGTTGGAACCCAGAGATACAGTGAGAAGCATGGCTCCTCACTCATCATTTTTTTTCATCTTGTCCCCAAAAGGAGCCCTCCTTTTTCAGAGTCTAACTGAGATGCTCTAGTCTTAAACTCATTTTGCCTTCGGTCAAATACCCCTTTGGTCTGCCTGTTCATCACTTTGAGTTTGATCTTAATGCTCAGGGATAAAGAAAACATCCTCAGCCAGAAGAGACTGCTGGCCCAGCCATCTCCAGGTTGCCCTTCCTGGGGTCTCACTTTTCTATCACCCACAGCTTCCCCAGCGTTTCCCACAACTTCACCCAGGACCATCACAGCTACGGCCGCCTCCTTCTGCCCCGAAAGTCCATGTTCTTTCCTTTCCTGCAGACCAGCTCTCTTATGTTCCAATGATGTGACAAGGTGGAAGACTGCTGCCCCGTCCAGCACGCACTCCCACTACTTCCAGGAATAGCACCCTGACATTTCTGGGGGGAGCCAGCCCTCCCCATCTCTGGCCTGGTGGCTCAGGTGGGTCTGGGCTGCCCCTCTCCCCCCAGCTCTGGGGATGGGTAATCATGCACCCCACAGCTGGCCAACGAGTGCATTTCAACATGCTGGTGACAGAGCCTGGTTCAGGCAGAGACTCAGGACCCAAGGGAGCCAAGGAGGCAAAACTTCCAGGGCCTCTGCTAGAGCCACTGGGAGTGAGAATTCATCACTCTGCCAAAATTTCCAGAAGACATGAGTTTGAGCTGCCAGCAGCCACGTGAGTATCTGGTGGGAAAGCTGTTGGAGGATAAAGTCAAGGTAAATAGCTAGCTGATTATTCTCCATAGCCCCTTCAGACCCATTCTCCAGCTCATTTTGCACTCTTTTGAGGCTCAGGAGACTGACTTCCATGGACCAGGCCACCTTGTCCTCTGTCTTCTTGTTGGGTTCACCCAACAGGAGGTCCTGGCAGGCGATGAGAAAGTGGAGGAGAAACAGTTCTAGGACTACATCGCCCCTCTCTGCCCCCATGCACTGCTCTATCTAGGACTACAGCTTCTGCCCCCAGGGCCCTCTCCCAGTACAGCCCTGACCAGGTCCTGATGGCACCTCCCACTGCCATTTCTGGCCTTAGGGAGCTATCGCTTCCCACTATTGCCAGATCCTGGGTACACCCAATCTTGTTTGGTTCCCTTGCTGTCCTCTGCTTAGCTGCTTACTCATGTCCGACTCTTTGTTGTCCCCATGGACTGTAGCCCACCAGGCTCCTCTGTCCATAGGGATTCTCCAGACAAGAATATTGAAGTGGGTTGCCATGCCCTCCTCCAGGGAATCTTCCCAACCCAGGGATAGAACACAGGTCTCCTGCATTGCAGGCAGATTCTTTACTATCTGAGCCACCAGGAAAGCTCAAGAATACTGGAGTGGGTAGCCTATCCCTTCTCCAGGGGATCTTCCCGACCCAGGAATCAAATCAGGGTCTCCTGCATTGCAGGTGGATTCTTCACCAGCTGAGCTACCAGGGGAAGCCCATTTAATTCCCTTAACTCTGGTCACACCTCTGGAAAAGAGTCTCTTCACTGAACTCTCCTCAACTAACCCTTTGAGAATACCATCTGTGTTCTGCCCAGAACTTGGCTAACACAAATACAAAGCTAAGGAACAAAGAAAAGCAGACTGAGCCCTGAGACAGCCTTGGTGCCCCAGATACAGTCACAACCTGAGTCCCAAAATATCCAAGAAAACAAAGGCCAGGAACCACTCCTTAACCTTTGCTCTCCTCCAGTTTAAGCTGTACATCCGTCTCTACAACTGAAGATATGGCTAACAAAACAGGTAAAGCCCTTCATGGAGAGCTCTAGTGGGCCACCATCATGAAAAAAAAGACAGGAACGATTATCAGTTTTGGGTTCTCATCCCAACACACTCCCATTTCTGTCTGACAAATGTCTACCCGTCCCCCAAGGAGGATGTGTCTCTATCAGTCTCTTACACACACAATCCTGCCTCAAATCCTTCCCACTGGAGTATGATCCTCTCCTTTGGTTTCTCGTAGCAGCTGATGTGCAACTGTTATACCACAGCTAGCAGACTGCATCACACCTCCCGTGACAGCCTGTAGTCTGCACAGCTCTGTCTCCCCCACCAACGTGTTAATCAGTGAGCTCCTGGAAAGAAAGGCTGTGTCTTCTTGAACTTCATGTTTTCAGCTTCAAGTACATTTCTCATGTAGATGCTCAGTAAATGGGCTCTGTATCAGTATTTATGAACCTGGCGGCTCCCAAGCCGTCAGTTCTGTCCTGCAGCTCGCATCCCCCATTTGCCTCTTGTAGAATTTGGGCTCTCACCTCTGGGAGCAGCTCGGCCCTCGTTGGACACTCTGGGATGGGCTGTATCATCCCTCAAGGCAGTCTATCCCAGCTTGGTTCAGCCTGGCTGGAAAGAACTGCATAATCAAGCCAAAACCCATCTCCCATGCAGAGCAAAGCCTGGCCTGCTTGGCAAGACCACCCTTCGTGTATTCACAGAGGCCTTCCCTCCCTATCCTCTCCTCTCATTCTCAGGTGCCCTGCATCCATCACATCACCCTGTTTATTCCCTTCATAGTACTTTCCTGAAATTATGTTCTCCATTACTTTTCTTCTTAACAACCATCTGTCCCACCATTAGGATGCCCCCAAGGGCTGCGTCCCCCTTCATCACTCCCTGTTTTGTGCATACTGCCTGGCACATAGTAGGAAATATTTGATATTTCCTAATATCTGATAGAAGTTGAATGACTGAGACATTTCTTCTCCCCGTCCCTAACCTCCTCAAGCTGTCTTTGCTGCTGCTGCTAAGTCGCTTCAGTCATGTCTGACTCTGTGTGACCCCACAGACGGCAGCCCACCAGGGTCCTCCGTCCATGGGATTTTCCAGGCAAGAGTACTGGAGTGGGGTGCCACTGCCTTCTCCACAAGTTCTCTCTAGTCTTCTCTAAACCATTTTTCTTTTACTACTTCTCCTAGGATATTTTGGCTATCAATTGCTACATAACAGACCAATCCAAAACCCCGTCATTTTAAACATGACAAGATCTATTTTGTTCACAAATCTATAATTTGGACAGGGCTCAATGAAGAAAGCCTGTCTCTTCCCACTCAGAGTCAACAGGAATGACTGGAAAGATGGGGGCTGCAACCATCTGAACACTCCCCTGCTCAGAAGTCTGGCACGTTATGCTGGCAGTGGGCTGGAATATGAGCTAGGCCTGTGGCTAGAACATCTACAAGTGGTCTCTCCAAGTTGCTTGGGCTTCCTCACAATATGGTGGCTGAGTCACAAGGGCAAGCGTCCCTCATGTAAGAGAGAGCCAAACAAAAGCTGCAGCATCTTCTCTGAACTCACCTCCAAAGTCATGCAAGATCACTTCTGCCATAGTCTATTCATTAGAGTCAGAAGGCCAACCCATATTTAAAAAGGAGGAGAATTAGGTTTCATATTTTGATGAAAAGAGGAGAAAAACTTGCAGACATTTTAAACTCCCACAAAGGACATGATTTCAGGGTTTTTTTTTTTTTTTTTTTTTTTGGTGTGTGTTCTGCTGATTTACCTTTCTTTGTATTCATTAATACAACATATATTTATTGCTGTCACCTATGTGCCATAAGGTGCGGATACCATGGCAGGTAAGCTGGAGCCCCACCCTGCAGGGGCTCACAGAGCTATGGGGTACCCAGACAAATCAACACATAATTACGGACCAGTGTGGACTGAGCTCCCACTGAGGGAAGCATAAATAGGTGTGGTGGGAACCAGCTGGCAACCTCATCCAGCCGGGGGCTGGGATGAAGGCTTCCCAGAGGAGGCGAATTGTGGTAAACTCAAAAGAATAAATTAAAGTTAGCCAAGAAAAGATCAGCGACAAACACAACACAGACACACCAAGCAGGTACAGACTCAGAGGTGCACAGCAGCAGAAGACTCAGGTAGGCCTCTACACATACCGGGGAAAAGAAATGGGGGATGCCCAAGGGTGTGCCTGTGCGGTGGGTGTGCTCCTGTGCCGGCATGGAGCAGGGAAGATGGAGCAGCAGGCCATGATGCTAGCGGGGAAAGGTGGGGAAAGGAGGACCCAGATTGTAAAAGGTCTCACATCATGAAGGTGCTGGAAGAGACTCACGCATATCCCAGCCAGGATAAACCCAAACAGCATGGTATGTGGTCTGACACCCAAAGTATGGTCTGAAAGTGCCCAACATGGGCCACTGGGTGCCTGCCCACAACTCAGTGAATGTTCTGATACTAAGACCCTCTTCCTCACCCTGAAGCTTACAGCCTGCCCCCTCACCCCCAGTTCATCCAGACCACTTGAATGCACTGCCGAAGGGCTGAGAGCATCCCTGGATGGGCCGCCCTTCAGCCCCTCCCAGAGAGGTTCCTCCCCTCGTTTTCACTCTTCCAAGCTCACCACCCAGCTCAAGCTTCAGCATCAATGAGAAAGCCAAGGGCAAAGGTCCCACCTTGATGTGCTGGAAAAATAGCGAGAGGAAAACAACAGAACAATTAACTGCAGGGCCCAGCTGCCTCTCACAGATAAGGCATTTTCTCTGTCACCCCTGTCGATGAAGCTGCCTGCTATTATTCCCAGTCCTTCTGCTCAGCCCTGTCCACAGGCGCGGCCCCCGGGGGACGGAGCACGGCCCAGTGAGACTAGGACGCTCAGGGGTTTCTCTCCCCCCTCCTCCTACACATCCATCTATGCTCAAACCTGATGCTAACCCCGTGTCCTCCCCTGATGTGAGTCTGCACCTGTCCAGATGGGCAGGAGCCGCCAGAGCTCTGGAAGTAACACGGCCCCAAGCAGGGTGGGGTGCACAGGGCAGAAACTGGGGCGGCTCCCAAAGGAGAACAAGGGCAGCTGGCCCTCCGTCTAGAAGGCAGGCCTGTGGCAGGAGCTCCAGGAGGCCCACAGCAACCCAGTCCCCCCACACACCCCCACCACCACAGCCCGGCACAGATGCCAAGCAGCCACCATCTGAGCAGCACATCAAAGACGTGAGCCAGACGGATACGCGGCAAAGAGAAGACCACTAATGACCACAGCAGGGGTCTGACTGGTGGGAGAACATGGAAAAGGCCATGTACAAACAGGAAAATGCAAACCGAGATGGGAAACGGTTTTCCTCTAGCTGGAGCACAGGTCATGCAGGACCAGAGAGCAAGAAGAAAGCCTGGCTGCAGGGATCAGGATACTCTCCGGTACTTTGGACAGCACCTGGCAGGAGAGTGAATAAACAGCTGGTGCTTAATACGTGCTCCCTGCTTTCATTCATGAGTAAGCAATGTTCAGTGGAAAACGCACTGAACTTGGAGGCAGTGGCCTGAAGGGCTGTCCAACTTCAATTTGTTAAAACTTCAGTTTGAATCTTAGTTCTTATGTAACTTAACCTCTCAAAGCCTCGGCTTTCTCACCTGTAAAACGGGCCAACAGATGCTTGGATATTAAGAGTATGGGATCAATCAGCACATGATAAATGGAAAAACAAAAGCTTAGTCCAGTCCTGGCTCTAGTGCTGTCAGGCTGTAGGATTTCTAGAAAGTCTCTTCCCGTCCCTAAAATCTGCCTCCAGTCCCACTCCCAACATCCAGGGCCCTGGGAACAAGCCCTGTGGGCTCCCACATGCTGCAGCGGCCCCTGGATCAGTCCCAGGGACCTCAGACATGAGCGCTAGGCTAGGCCTGGGGCCCCCTGCTCCCTCACTTGCCCCTCCCCTCCTGGCTACCTGCCTCTGCCCATTTCTCTGCTCATTATCACCTCCACGGGGTGGGGGGGATAGAGAAGCAGGGCAAGGAGGTTAAATTCAAATCAGTCATTTGGTCACTTGCTGCTAGGAAGCAGGTGGAGTGAAAGGAGAGACTAGGGCCTCAGGTGCAACCTGTGGGCAGAAATGAGCTCTGGTAATTCTCGGGAAATTTCCTATATGTTTCCACGTTGGCCCAGCTCTGCTACTGAGAACTCTGGGAACCTTCAGCAGCTGCTAATTGTGTTATCTGTGGGCGCTGGGGCTTCCCTGCCCTGGAGGAACACCTCTGCTGGGGAGGGAGTGAGAGGGCCTTTTTCACCATGTCTTCAATGTCTCTAGTAGCTGAGGATCTTGAAGACTCCATTATGGGGGTCGTTACGATATAGCGAAGGGCCCCAGATTTTCAGCTCTGAGGCTGAGTAATAAATACTCCATGCTGTCCAGGGATCAAGAGAGCGAGTTGAGTAAGACACTCTTCTGAGGCTGTGGAAATGACACCTTCTCTTTCACAAAGCTAGTGGCAAATGTAAAGCCAAATTTCACTTAGAGGCACCTGGCAGATGATGTTATATGGGACCAGTGGAGACTGTGGTCCCAGTGCCGGGCCAGGCCAACAGGAAGTCCCAGGAGCAACGTCTCCTTGTGGAGGCACCAGGCTCCAGCCCTTCCTGATGTCAACCAAGCTCACCCTCACTCATCTTTGAGCTGCTGTTGCAGAACCCCCGCCAGTCTATAAGGATCCACACCCCACCCACAACTAGTCAGGGGGTCACCATGCCCCAGACTTCACATTACCTACTACTGTCATCCCAAAGCTCCTAATTCTACCACTGCTTCTACCCTGGGGTTTGCCCCCACCCCAAGCCCTTTCTATCCTCTCCATCATGATGGCCCTTCCTCTAGTCTTTCAATAATGAGAAAACTGGGACACAGAGAGGGAGAGAGTGAACTAGACATCCAGTTGCTTCTTGTGTCTTAGGTCAGATGGAAAGCAGGTTTCCATTAGCAAAGAAGAACTAAGTCCACCATCGTCCAGGGCCCCAAGCACAGCATGTTCCCATCTCTCTAACCCCCAGAAGAATCATCAACAAAAGTTAGTGAGGCAACTCAGATGTCAGGCGTCAGGGGCCTTTGATGGAGCAGGTGGCCTTGACCTGGTCACTCAATGCCCCCCCCCCTGAGCACAAACACACACCTGTGGGCCCTGATTTATCACTGCAATTTAAACAGAATCTACAGAAGGGACTGAGAAATTTCTCAGCAAAATTGTACTTTGAAATATGGACTCTCTCCCAGGGTGTTACTTTATTATTATAGTAATTTCCTCAGAAGGGCAGGCATCCGATGCTCTGTTTCTGCACCGCTTTGGAGACATGGAAATCTAACAGAAATATTCAGGTTGCTTTAGTGGCTAACGCAGAAGAGGGAGACATAAAGGGAGCTCTTCAAGGAATGCAGACTCCTAGAATCCAGGTGTAGGGATGTGCTCTAGAAGACTGGGGGAGGGGATAAGACAGGTAAGGGTCCAGTGTGCTCCCTCCATTGCCCCTAAGATGCCTAGGGAGCCCAGGCCCATCTCCTTTAGGGGACTTTGTCTGCAATCGTTTCTTCCTTGGGAGAGCTGGCCAGGGCAAGAGGAGGAACAGAGATGCTCCCAGTCCTGCTACTAAATTCCTTATCAGAAGCCATGCCACGGTGAGGGTCCCCAGCTCTGCATCTGCACGTGTGCAGGGTGGGGTAGGTGGATCGTGGGAAAAGAGGGGCAGGAAACCTGCTCCAGCTGAAGCATTGAGACCGTCTGAACAGTTCACTCATCTCTTCTCCCATGACCATGGAAACATGGAGTCCCCAGTAATCAACAGAGTACCCAGTGACCAGAGGCTGAATCAGCACTAGAATTTTTCCGGTCCGTGAATTCAGGCAGATCTGAACCTTTCTTCTCGCAAAGTTCACAAAAGTGGTGAAGTGAGGTGGAGTGGTTAAGAACACTGACTGCCTGGGTTCAAATGCAAACCTCTTACCAGTTTTGTGACCTTATCAAATCATTGAACCACCCTGTACCTCAATCTTCTCATCTGAAAAATGGGAGAGGAAGGTCGATAATAATACCAATCCAACAGGGTTGTCTAAGAACTAAGCAAATTAATTTACATAAAGTACCTAGAATAACACTGAGCATTAAGTGTGAGCTATTATCAGCAGTTTCCAAATATACCAGTGCCAGGCTGTCTGAATCTGCATCACTGGGGACCTTTATAATTGATAAAAATGAAGATGCCCAGGCTGTTCAGCAAGGGCAAAGTGGAGCAAGACCTGCCCAGGATTTGTTACTGCAGCTATTTTAGAGAAATTCCCCTGGGCAGAGTTTCCAGGATGCAGGATCTTCAGCAGGATCTTTCGGGAGGCCAGAATACAGTCTTTCAGAATCTATCCAGACCTGCTGAACTTTGGCAGAAAGAGCCCAAGAGTCTACAGCAAATTGCCCAGGTGGCATGAAGCTGCCTCAAGCCAAAAACCCTGCCTGAAATGACATTCCCCTCTGTTGCTTCCAAAACTGCCTCTGCCCTTTGCCCACACTGGAAACCCTACACTCAAAACCATAGGGTTTCTAAGAACTCTTGAGGATTAACTAAGATGACTGTTTTAGTTTAATAATATGAATGTATCTTTGACTTTAACAGCATCTTTATTTTTAAACTAGTTCAGGGATATCCTCATAATGTGTGTGTTACCTGTCTGACTTCCTAGGCTGCAGAGGGTGAGCATCACCAGCTACTGGCAGCTCTGCTCTGCCAAGCCAGAAGGTTTGGGACTGGCCAGGGCTGGGCCCGACCCCTGAAGCTGTCTACACTGCCAAGACTCTTCTCGAGAAATAGCCCAAGGCTGAGTTACCCTATCTCACCAGCATTCCACTCAATGGCTTCGGGTGTCCCTCTACAAACACGGAGTAAATGGCAACCATTTTACAATGCACAGAAAATAAAGTCAGCTAACGGATAGGACTCTCTCAAATTTACTTTTCCCTCCAGATTAAAACTTTGGTGCCTGCTACCACTTGCTGGCTCAGGATACCCAAATCAGAGGCACACATAACAAAGAAACATTAACTGAAAATGCAGAAACAGTCAATTGCTGCCTGACCTGGTAGCCTGTTGTAGGCATCCAGACTGAGGTTGGGGGTTTTCGCCACCAACCTGTGATAGACTTAACTGTGGATGGTGAACTTAGGGTCCTTGCATTTCAAGGTGTGGCATGTGTGTTCATGCACCAGAGATTCCTCCGGAGAATCCACTATTTGCTAAGTCCTGAGAAATCTACCACCAAATCAAACATGTGCACACTCAAGGGTGGCAAGTCCAGGATTTCACTCTGGGCCACACCAAAGAGCAGGTTCTCCTGGGAGTGCTCTGGCTGGCCAGCCAGCGTGGCAACCAGAGACCACCTGAATTTGTTATGGTCATTCATAGACACTGGTGCTGGGGCTAGGAGGAGGCTACAGGCTGTCAATGATTCCAGAGCACTGCCTCCAGAAGGGCCACCACGCTTAGCTCTGGAATACTCTACTCCGCGGGAAAGTGTCTGCTTCCAGCCCGACACCATAGAAGCCCGGGTCTCCAGACTCCATCATGAAGGGCATGGGCCAAAGGGCAGCTCAGAGAATGCAGCCTGCAGACACCAGCAGCCCATCGACAAGCGCTCAGATCCAATGTGAAAAGACATGAGCTTCAAGAGGCAGCTGTTTTTCTAGAAACAGAGAAAAGAGGCCTGGTTCTCTGTCCAGAAGTCCAGGGTACGTCAGCATCCCTGCACCCCCACCCCCACCCCAAGCCTGCCTGCTCCTCTCTGAAAATAAATTTAGAAAGCCTTTGCCCTGCAGGCCCTCTGTCTCCAGAGCAGAGCCAAGGGCTAGATGTAAGTGGGAGGAGAGGGCAGAGAGCAGGAGCGGTGTCCCTCAGCGTGGGCCTACCCCTCTCTGCGGGTTAGCCAGCTCCCTCTTCCTTCCATCGAGGCAGAGGGCCTCATAGGACACTGCCTGCTTCTGGCTAAGTGTCCCCACCTGGCCCATGGTTTCTGCTAAAGCTTTGGTCTGGCCCTGGCCTGTGCTGAGGACCTGCCTGGTCTTGGAGCTGCTTGCCATGGGTGACAAGGCCCCACTGAAATTCCATCAGAGACCCAGGACAGAAAAACCACAGGCGGACACAGAAGTGGCCAAATCCGCCAAGAGGGGCGCCCCCTGGCCACAGCAGTTTGAGAGGGATCTGCAATCTGCGTAGGCAGCTCATTGATCCACTTTTCTGATAATTATTCCTCACTCATCACAAACGAATGACTCTGGCCCCAGCCCAGCCAGGCAGGCGGGAAGGCACCTCCTCGTGTGCAGAGGAGAAAATGAGCCTGCCTGTGCTTACCCGGGAGAGGCAGGAGTGAATGGTGTGTACTATCTCTGTGCACTGAGCAGGAGGCCGGGGCTGCTTTAATATTCTGCTGAATGTGGTGTTTCTTTTAACCCTTACCAGAGAGACGTTCAGCCCAGAAAGCCAGGCTCTTCTGGCTAGGCTAAAGGTAAAGTTTCTGGGCTGCGCACAGAAAAAGGCCACAGGCCCCACCCTCTGGGTCGCTCCAGAACCCACGAGTGACCGGATGGGTACACGGGGCTGGGTACCAGCACCACAGCACCCTCCTTGGGGCCGCTCCAGTTCAACAGACAGGTCAAGAGAGGGTCTAGGGCGGAACTAGCACGCCGCCAGACGCCTGGGGACTTCCTATACATTTACTCCCCAATTTCGCTCGAATACAAAATTGTAAGTGCCCTCCTTCAACGTGGAAACCCAACCCTGAAACCAGATTCCTAAAGTGGGCACCTATCTGCTCTCCGAGCCGAGACGCTGACCCTTCAGCGGACGCCAAGAGAGGCGGGCAGGATGCGCCGCCCCAGCGCTAGAAAGTCCAGTGTGCCCTCGACCATTGCAAATGCCCGCTCTCCCAGGTCGTCCTGACCGCTTTGGAAGTGTGCCTCGCCCACCCGGCCCTAATTCGGCCGCTCCCGCGCTTGTCCCTCAAGAAGCCAAACCAGAGCAGCCCTTGCGCGGGGCGTTGATTGCGCCCCACAATGCTCCAGTCCCTGCACGACCCCAAAAGCAACCCACAAGCACAAAGACCCAGCAGCCGGAAAGGGCAGCGGCACGCGCAGGGCAGACAAAAAACCACCTTCAGAAAAGCAAGAGCGAGCTTTCTAGGCGTTAATCGCCGCACCCCCGCGCCGCCACCAGAACGAACGTGGATATGGTGGTCTTCACCACCAGGCAGGGGAATCCTATCCCCGCCCGGGGCCAAAAGGCCCCAGTTTCGCCTGGAGAAGGGCAGCGCTTTCCGGAGGGGTCGGGGCGCTGAACCACGGGGCTGTGGGGCGGATGGAGGGTTCCGCTAGGCAACCAGAAGCAGCAGAACAAGGACCCGGGCAGCCCAGCGGAGCGAGCTCCCAGCCCTGAAGCTGGCGCCGGCGCCGGGGGCCGCGCGCGATGTCCTTCGAAGGAGTTTCACCCGCTTCGGACACAGGGACAGCGAGCGGGGCTGAGGTGCGCATTTCCCCCAGAGTTGCTTTCATCCCGGCACTAAACTCCGCTCCAGGCCGGGCTGTGTTTCCGGAGCGGGGTGCGACCGCCGCTCAGCTGCGAGGAATGGGGCGGGAGAAGAGGGCGGGTGGCGGGAGGCGGGAATGGGGCAGGGATTTCCCACAGGGATTCGCGGGCGCCGCCGAGCGCGGAGCTCCCTGCTGCGCCAGGCGCGGTGCCCGCCGAGCGCGCTTTCCCCGCCGCGGCGACGGCGGAGGCACAGTCAAGGCTGAAGTAGCGGGGAGAGCAATGCTGCGCATAGGCTACCTTTCCCAGCCTAAAGGGAGACTGGGCGAGTTTAGGCAGGACCAATCACCCACCCTACCCCACCCTCGTTTTCAGGTGCAAGAGGCCACAAAGGTGTCCACTTCTCCCCGACGGATTCGGGAAGAAGGCAGCCCGCAGGCTCCCGGACCACCAAGCTGTCCCCCGAGAGTCGGGCCATCTAACTCAGCCCCTCTCATTCGGCAGCCACTTGCAGGGTACCGGGGCAGAGCCTCTTCGGTCCCCGCGTGCAGCGCCAGCCTGCCGAGCCGAGTCCCGGAGCCTGCGGACCCGGAGCGGGGGAAAAGGAGAGGTGGCGCGCGGCCGCCTAAGGGCATCGGTGCCCGGGATAGGAAGGGAGCGGACAGACGCCCGCACTCCAGCGGCCGGACGGCCAGAGGCGCCCCTTCTTCCCCAACGCATAGTTGCGCCGGAGCTAAGGAGCCTGCACCGCAATGCAGCGGGCTCCGTGTTCTCCGAGGCTGCGGGAGACCAGGGCTGCTAGGGAGCGCGGGAGCCAGGGGGCTCCGCGAACCAGCTGCGGGCGCCGAGAGCCAGCCGGGGGCGCGCGGGTGGGTGCCGCCCCAGCCCCGCGCTCAGTGGTGGCCGACGCTCTCCCACAACCTGGCCCTCGGGTCTCGGGATGAGGGTGACACGTAGCAGCCAGAGAAGCCCTGGGGATACAGCCGCCAACTTGCTCCGCGGAGGCTACGTTACCTTCCATTGCGGCCACTGCGGATGCCAGGAGGAGCAGCAGCAGGAAATCCAGGGCCATCGCCGGCCGGCGGCCCCCAGGCCGAGCCCGAGCCGAGGCGGCCGCGCGGGGAGGGCGCCGCGTCCCGGGGCGCCGCTGCGCTCCCCGCCGGTGGCTTCTCCGTATCCTTTCGCGCTCGGGCCGGGACCGGACTCCCCGGAGCGCGGCGTGGGCGTGGGCGGGAGTGTGCGCGCGTGGGGCGGTGCGGGCGCGCGTGGTTGTGGGTGTGCATGTGTGTGTGTGTGTTTATGGGAGAGGTGGGTGTGTGCGTGCCTGTGTGTAAGAGAGAGAGGGCGAGGGAGTGCGAGCCGGGTAGAGCGCGCGAGTGCGTGTGCGTCCTGGTGTCACATTGCGAGCTACATCCGAGCCTACGAGAGGACGGAGCCGGCCAGACTGACGGGGGAGGGAGCGGGATCCCCCACCATCAGCTCTCTCCCCACCCCTAACACCTCCTGTCCAATCAAGGAATCAAACCTGCAAAATTCCCCCATCCAATCAGGCGCGAGCACCTCCTTACACTGGCATTGTTAGTTTAAGAAAAACTTTTGCTTGCAAGGCTGTGCGGGAGGGCTCGGAAGGCGCTAGGAGGGGTCGGGGCTCCACCTGGTGGTGCTCTCGGAGAACCGCACCGGCCGGCCGTAGCTCTCCACGCCCTGATTTAGGGGGCCAAGGGAAGGAACGGACTCAGGCCCTTCCCTTTACAGCCCACCAGCTTTAGGTGAGCTTTAAATAATCAAATTTTTCTTCTTTCATCTTCTCAGCAAGACTACGCTGACTACCCTGTTTAGTGCAAGCCCGATGGCACACCTTATTCCTCCTGTCCATAGCACTTCACCTAACATGTGGTTTTACACTTATCCTGTTTATTGTGGGTCTCTCCTTACTAAAATGAGGTCTTCATTCTTGGGATTCGTGTGTGCTTTGTTCACTGCGGAATGGCCAGTGCCTAGAACAGTGCCTGGCCCGCCGAAGGTCATGGCGTGCATCTGCTGACTGAATGAATGAGGTTCAGAGAATCTGGGGGCATCAGCCCAGTGTGCAGAGCAAGGGATATGCTTCCTATCCAGCTCCCTGCTGCTCTCCTCCCCAAGAAGTCCCTGACTTCTCACTTCCCCACGTGTTTTGTGAACATCTGCTGAGGACCCCAATCCCAGAAAACAGGTCAGGTGGTAATGACCAGTGGTCATATAACCCCCTAGAGGGGCGTAATGCAATAGGGACAGTGGAGAGCTCTGCAAGGTAGTGGGCAGGGGAAGGCACCCGTACTGTGGGGGCAGGACTAGAAGGACTGCAGAGGGGAACAGGGCATTGGAGACAGGAGTGATTCTCTCTAGCCCAGCTTCCCCAGCTCTGCTTTCTTTAGCCGGATGGTTTAAGATCAAGGACCTGCCCTGAGGCTGTAACACTATGCTGGAGAAGTGTCCTCACTGTACCTCCCCCTCTCCAAACCTGATGATGGTCTCCTCCTTTAGGATCAAGGACGACCTGTTAGGTCACCCCTCCCCCCAGCAGTCACCTCTTTCCCACCAAGCCTTCCCAGATTTGTCAATGACTTGACAGTGGGCACATGTGGTGGCCTCTTCCATGCTCCCTGTTCTCCTCTTACAGTGTTGCCAAATCAAGTTCTCACCCTGAAATATTTAGTCTCTCCTCTGCTTGGGACTGCCTCTATTCAGTCCTAGCCAGACTCCTATCTCCATTCTGACATTGTTTTGCTTCCCCTCTCTGACTCAGGCTACCTCCCTCTCCACTACCCTCCATCCCAGCTGCCTCGGCATCGGCCTTCACTCCCTCGTCCTCCTCAACACCGTGCCAGCTGCCCTCTGCCCCATCACACTGCACCAAGTACATCCCAATGACTCTGAAGCCATCGTCCCAGGAAGAACGTGCTCCCATTACTCGTAGTCCTCCTAGGCCCTCAGCACTCCTGACATTAGGGACCAGTTCTCCCGGAGCTCTTGCCTCAGTTTCCACAGTGCCCACTTTCCTCCTACCTGCTTAGCACTTCTTACTGTTCCCTTTTCAGTTGTCAAGGAGGTTCCCCTGACCAGGCTCCATCCTTAGAACCTCTGCTTGCTGAGTTTCTCAGCAGCTTCACCGACTCTTCTGCCTCCAGCCCTCCCGCTATGGATGAACAGATAGATGAGTCTCAGACTCCTTTCTGTCCTTTGTTACATCACAGTCTTAGGAGAGACATATCCGGCAGAGTCCCCTCTGCCACAGCTTGCTCCCTTGTCCCAAGCCCATGAGCCTGTGCTAGTGCCAGCCCAATGCCTTGGCCACCCAGCTTCCAACCCCTCCCTTCCCCAATCCTTCTGCTGCCAAACCAGTCCTCCTCCAGCCAAGCTTGATCTTATCTCTTCTCAGTACAGAAACCTAATGGCTCCTCATTGTCTGCTAAAGAAAGACAGAGCACTTTGGGCTGGCATCCAGACTCCTCCACAAGCTCCCTGGAACCTGCCGTCTCAGCCCAGACTACACCAGCCTCCCTGTGGGCCGGGCTGTTCAACCAGCTTGATCCCCTAAACATAGCCCAGGCTTTCCTTCCCTTGCATCTGGCTAGCATGCACTCACCCACTTCCTCCAGGGAAATTTATTGGGTAATAACTACTAGCCAGGCAGGCCTGCTCAAGGCTGTAGGGATGCAGACACAGGCACTGCTCTGAGAGAGCTTATGGAGTAGTGGAGAAGGATGACCATAAAGAGGAAAAAGGTGTCAGGTAACGGGAAGGATTGGACAGTCAGCAAGGTACCAGCTAAAGGATGATGGTGGATAGTGAGAACAGGTGTTTATTGAGCACCTGCTGCATACAGGCATTGTATCAGATGTTTTTGTGCAAACTGAAATATATTTCCTGCCTTCAACTTCTTCCCAAAGCCCACCTCTCTCAGGAAGCCTTAATGTCCCCTAACTGTCTCTCTCACTCACAATCTTGTGCTACATCTCCTTGTGTGGGTACAGAGTCGCTCTTCCAGACCTGACTGAAGGCATTATCCAACTGCAAACCTCCCTCCTGGGAGGACCCTGGGACATCACAAGTGCAGGAATGCCAAGAACTATGCCAGGCACTCTGAACCTGTGCCAGGATCACAAGGATCACCAACCTAATATCCTCTGGCCCCTACAGCTCACCCTGAGGATCATAAATCGGTAGGGATGAGTAGGGCCACAGATGTTTTTTTACAGTCCACACCTTGATGGGTTCTGCTGCTTAGAGAGGCTCAGGGGCCACTGTCTAGGAGTTGCAAGCTGTGCTCCAAGGATCTCTCAGGGGACATGCAGGTGGGGAAGTACAGGAACAGTCAGAGGATGGGGCTTCAGACCTCACCTCTGTTCAGATAGCCTTTTGTTTTACTGGGCATCTATATCAGGTTTTGTTTAAAGGAAGGGTTCTATGACAAGAAGAGAAGGAGGCAGAGGAAAAGTAAGAGGGGTGAGAGGAGAGAATTGGAGTGGGGTGGGGATGGACACATCAGTTCACAAGGGTATGAGGGAATGACACTGATGACTTTTAGAACACGCTGGTGGCTCAGGTAAAAACAGCTTCAGTTTAGGGCTTTTGCTAATTTCCCTAATAGCCCAGGGGATTGGCTTTTCCTGAGCAAATTAAATATTAATTTAGCCGTTCAGCAGATTGATCTCTCTCGCAACACGTTATGCTCTGTAAATATCCCTGAAAGCACCATTGGTTGGGATTCCAAGCCTGGGTGCCCATTTTCCCCAAAGCATCTCCTAGGCTGTTTTGTTTTGTTTTGTTTTTTTTCTCTCTCTGATGTCAAATGCTCACTTGTTTTCTTGATTAATCACCCCTCTATTTGATATCACTAAATCACTCCTTCAAAGTGACAGATGTTTGCCTCTAAGCCAGCAGCTGAGCACTCTCAGGCACCCAAGAGTGACTTGACCCTTTTTCTAGGACTCAGAGGCCCTTCTGGTTGGAAGGTTTGGGGGCAGCTAACTAGGTCACCCCCACCTCTAAACAGCTTTGTGTCTAAAAGATTGAAAAGCATTTCTAGTGAAAGCAACTGCCCAACTTCCCTTCTATACATTATGAAGCTACTCTACTAGAAAGTTCCTGCTCACCTCCAACCTGTATCCCTTTTGTTGTAGTTTTAGCCTGGTTTCTTCATTCTACTTAGTAGTGGGAGCATCAGTTCAGTTCAGTCACTCAGTCGTGTCCAACTCTTTGTGACCCCATGAATCGCAGCACGCCAGGCCTCCCTGTCCATCACCAACTCCTGGAGTTCACTCAGACTCACGTCCATTGAGTTAGTGATGCCATCCAGCCATCTCATCCTCTGTTGTCCCCTTCTCCTCCTGCCCCAAATCCCTCCCAGCATCAGAGTATTTTCCAATGAGTCAACTCTTTGCATGAGGTGGCCAAAGTACTGGAGTTTCAGCTTTAGCATCATTCCTTCCAAAGAAATCCCAGGGCTGATCTCCTTCAGAATGGACTGCTTGGATCTCCTTGCAGTCCAAGGGACTCTCAAGAGTCTTCTCCAACACCACAGTTCAAAAGGATCAATTCTTCGGCGTTTAGCCTTCTTTCACAGCAGTTTGAGAATGATCATATGGATGTCTTGTACATGAGATCTTAAGTTGCTCCTTTATCCCATTGTTTTCTTTCTACGCATTGCTTAATGGCACAAATGAAAGGTTTTGTTACACAGTCCATGACCCAAGCTACTTTTAAGTAGAATGTTAAGCTGCAAGACACATTTTCATCAATTCTTTTTGGAGAAGCAAGTGGATCATGTGTGGGTTACTTAAGGCATTTTAACAATGGATAATAGGCAAAGAACAAAACTTTCAGTGTTTATTGAGCAGGAATTCCATGTTGGTGACCAACAAGGTGCAAGAGACCCAGTGATGTCTGTGACCCCAAGCCCCCCTTTAAGGATCTCAGGATCTTCCTGGGAAGACAGACACTGAAATGCATTGTGGGACTTTCTGTAAAAAATGGCCTCTGGCTAGTAGCTTCCAACAAAGTTTCTCCTTATTTCTCTGGAAAATGCCTCAGCAAATACAGACAAATATGAAGACTCAGAGTAACAAGGTGAATGAACACTGACAGACAACCTAATTGCCAGGATGTAGAAGGAACTGACAAGCCTTATAAGGCTGATGAAGCTGGGTGGAGAAAAACCTATCAAGCACATGTATGACATATGCCAAATTCTCTTCTATAGAAAGAACTTGCTTTAAAGAAATAGGTAGGAAGATACGTGGTAATTCCTATTCTGTCAATATCTGACTCAGACACCCAGGATCTCTACTAACCAGAGAATGCAGTAAATATCCATTACCATTACTGATTCAGCTCCAAAGCAAATGAAGAACAGTTTCCCTGAGTCATCTTCCTCCCTTCCCTAAGGTCTTCTTATACCCAAGAGAGTCTGAAAACAACCAAGTTCAGCTCAGTTCAGTTCAGTCTCTCAGTCGTGTCCAACTCCTTGCGACCCCATGAACCGCAGGATGCCAGGCCTCCCTGTCCATCACCAACTTCCAGAGTCCACCCAAACCCATGTCCATTGAGTCTGTGATGCCATCCAACCATCTCATCCTCTGTTGTCCCCTTCTCCTCCTGCCCCCAATCCCTCCCAGCATCAAAGTCTTTTCAAATGAGTCAACTCTTCACATGAGATGGCCAAAGTATTGGAGTTTCAGCTTCAGCATCAGTCCTTCCAATGAACACCCAGAACTTATTTCCTTTAGGATGGACTGGTTGGACCTCCTTGCAGTCCAAGGGACTCTCAAGAGTCTTCTCCAACGCCACAGTTCAAAAACATCAATTCTTCTGCGCTCAGCTTTCTTTATAGCCCAACTCTCACATCCATACATGACCACTGGGAAAACAAGCAAGACAACTGTGGAAATGGATGAGCTGATGGAGACACAATGCATTCCAGAGGGGCTGAAAAGTCAAGAGGCTGCAGCAGACATGGTAATAATTGTGGGAGCAGTGCATCTCTGAGTGTAGTTTTTCCTGTGACATATCAGGTCAGAACACTAGAGAACCAACATGGTATTTAGACAAAGATGCCACTTCAGTTTGGCAGATGAAGCCTGTTGGCAACTGGCAATTGAACACTGGCTCATCCTCTAGATGTAGGTCTAAAAAAGATGATTCAAGCATCAGGCAAGCAAGGACAAGGAGAGCCCAAGGCCAATCCACTCCTCCTGCCTAGCATAAAACAGGACTATGGGTCTTCCCTTCTCAGGGAGGAATGAAAAGGGGTCAAGAGAGCCCAGGGACCTGTAGGAAATACTGCAAGGCAAGGAGCAGGGATGGTACCTCCAAGACCCAGAAGGGGAGCATCACTTTAAACATGATGTTCTGCCCAGCCAAGAGACATTTCAGGAAGCTTCTTGGTATGCATGAAGACAAATTCCATGGCTAAGGAAGAAGCTGACAAGAAAACAGACTAAGAAAAAAAGGCAACCAAATGAGAGAAGGAAGGAGAAAGAGAGAATAGGGTTTTAAAGAAATAAAAATGCAGGGCAGAATTAAACTCTACACATGTGTGTCAGGAGAGAATAGATTTGTTGCTGCTGAGCATTTAATAGGTGGTATGGAAGACAAACTGGGGAATCTTTCCAAGAATGCATGCAAAATGGACAGAAAAGGAAAAACACTGAAAAAGAATACAAAACATATGGAAGACAGAAGATGGAGGATCAACATACGTAAAATTGTGTTCTTACTTGCAAGGGAATGGGAACTATAAAGAGTCCCCAGGAGCATTCCTGAAAGAGTTTAGAGTTCCTAAAAGAAATAGCAGTACAAATGTCATCAAAGTAATTGCAAGGCTATAAAAAAACAAAACTTTTCTTAGCTGAATAAAGACCTGATACTCACATCTCAGTGATGTTTTTGAACTGTATGGATATTTTAAAGAAATCTTACATCTACCCGAGGACGCGCACAAACACACACACAGAAAAAGAGACTAAATTGCCTATAGTTGGAATAAATGTCATTAACTTCATAACACCGAATTCCAAAAGAAAATGGAGCCAGAGCTGTAGACTTTGAGAAGTGAAAAATTTGTGACACAGATAATATATTTCCAGCAGACTGAGAGCAACAGAAATTTTCAGTTACATTTTAAAATCTCAGAAAATTTGCAGCAGTTTGGAAAAAAAGTTACTTGAAAATATATTTCAAACAACAGAGATGAGATTTGGTGGCAGACATAAAATCAATTAAAAATAGAAGTCTAAATGTTTGCAAACCACTTTTAAATTTAATTAAAATGTCAAAAGTAGTCTCAATACAGAATGTTGTCAAAATTCAGGTTACAAAAACCTAAATCTAATAGCTCAAATTGTATTAAGATCAAGAAGAAGGGGAATGTTAGGTGGGGGAGAAAAGCTATATGAAATTCCTTGTTCACATAGGAGGGGTTCAGAAGCTTTTTGTTTCTTTTAATGCTTACCTTACAAATACTGAAATTGGCTTAAAATAGTTGAAATTAGTTTTAAAAAGTTTTAAATATTAAGTGTTTCTATAAATATAATTTAAAGACATATATAGACCTTTAAAAACACCGAAGAAGGTAAAAATAAAATATAACTTGTATATTTTTAAAGGAATTGAAAAATTATTAAATGGAAGGTAAATTATTGTTGAACAATAAAATACAAAAGAAATAACAGAATTAGCTTCCAATAACAAATATGAATGAATTGAATACTGACTAAAAACTCTTTGGCTAAAAAATATCACTATATAGCATACATAAAGAAAAAATAAATCATGAAAGAATAACTTACATTCACATTAATAATATAGGTTAACCCACAAAATTGTTACTAAACACATCTAGAAAAACCCAATAATATGTAAAATATTTTCTTCTCAATGTGCTGCAGAGTCCGTAAGAAGGATCCCCAAGAGCCTAGAAAAAAAGTGCTGAAATCCAGATGATAATGTGAGTGCTTACACTGCAGAGTGGGTAGGGATTAGTCCCCAGTCAGGAAGACTAATGGCTTGAATTTTAATGTTCATTAGTAGAAAACAAGAGTTTGAATGAATGCAAGGCACAAAGTTCGAACTGAGACCATTGCGTAAAGCTGAGGCCTCAAACTGCAGCACCTTCATTGAAAGCATGGACTGAGAGAAAAGTTTATCCTCTATCAGAGAGGAGGACAAGGAAGTTTGCTTCTCAACCTAGGCTCAGGATATGAGAGAAAATAAACTCCCCATAGAACTCCTATCATGGGCCTTCACTCACATAGGATTCAGTTTAAATTTTACTACTTAATCTCAAAACTTGCAAGGCAAAAACTCGATTAGAAATATTCAATACTTTTTAATAAATGGATTGGTAGAAGGAAATACAAAAAGCACAAACCCTCCATAAGATTCCCACAAATAAAGCCATGCAAAGTGTGAACTCACAATCCAGAATCACAGAACACATGAATTAATCTACCATAAGCAAAATTCAGCCAACAAAACTGATTTCACTGGCTAGCGAGGTTATGCTCAAAATCCTTCAAGATAGGCTTCAGCAGTATGTGAACCAAGAACTTCCAGATGTACAAGTTGGGTTTTGAAGAGGCAGAGGAACCAGAGATCAAATTGCCAAAATTTGCTGGATCTTGGAAAAAGCAAAGGAGTTCCAGAAAAACATCTACTCCTGCTTCATTGACTGCATGAAAGCCTTTGACTGTGTGGATCACAACAAAATGTGGGAAATTCTTAAAGAGATGGGAGTACCAGACCACCTTACCTGTCTCCTGAGAAACCTGTGTGCAGGTCAATAAGCAACAATTAGAACTGGACATAGAATAACTGACTGGTTCAAAATTGGGAAAGGATTTTTATTATTGTCTCCCTGCTTATTTAATTTATATGCAGAGTACATCATGGGAAATGCCAGGATGGATGAATCACAAGCTGGAATCAAGACGCCAAGAGAAATATCAACAGCCTCAGATATGCAGATGATACCACTTTAATAGCACAAAGTGAAGAGGAACTAAAGAGCCTCTTGATGAGGGTCAGACAGGAGGGTGAAAAAGCTGGCTTAAAACTCAACTTTTAAAAAACTAGGATCATGGCATCTGGTCCCATCCCTTCGTGTCAAATAGATGGGGAAAAAATGGAAACAGTGACAGATTTTCTTTTCTTGCGCTCAAAAGCCGCTGCAGACAATGACTGCAGGCATAAAATTAAAAGAACCTTGCTCTTGGAAGGAAAGCTATGACAAACCTAAAAGCAGAGACATCATTTTGCCAACAAAGCAAGCTCTGGGAGATAGTGAAGGACAAAGGAGACTGGCATGCTTCAGCCCATGGGGTTGCAAAGAGCTGGACATAGCTTAGTGACTAAACGACAACAATTATAGATCTTTCAGAGAAAGACTTAAATGTCAATATTTAAAATAAAACACTACAAAAACTATACATTTGAGAGAGAAGCAATAGAAAAAAATTAAAGACATTGGAATAAAAACCTACATGAATAGTCTTAAGAGAATAAATATTCTTGAGGAGATGTTCACAGGAACTTCAAGTTAAATCTGAGGAAACTGGCTATAATGTAATACAGAACAGTAAAGAAATGTAAGATATTACAAGAGGTTGAGAAATATGGATGATGCAAAGAGAAGGTTACCATATATTTTTAAAATATTTTGTTGTGTTGTTCAGTTAGTCATGTCTGACCCTTTGTAACCCCATGGACTACAGCACACCAGACATCCCTGTTCTCTACTATTTCCTGGATTTTGCTCTGACTCATGTCCATTGAGTCAATAATGCCGTCCAACCATCTCATCCTCTATTGCCCCCTTCTCCTCCTGCCCTCAGTCTTTCCCAGCATCAGGGTCTTTTCCAATGAGTCAGCTCTTCACATCAGGTGGCCAAAGTATTGGAGCTTCAGCTTCAGCATCAGCCCTTTCAATGAATATTCAGGGTTGATTTCCTTTCAGATTAACTGGTTTGATCCTCTTGCTGTCAAAGGGACTCTCAAGAGTCCTCTCGAGCACTGCAGTCCGAAAGCATCAATTCTTTGGTGCTCAGCTTTCTTTATGGTCCAAATTTTACATTCATACATGACTACTGGAAAAAACATAGCTTGGACTAGATGAACCTTTGTCAAGAAAGTTATATTTCTGCTTTTTAAAACACTGTCTAAATTTGTCATAGCTTTTCTTTCAAGGAGCAAGCATCTTTTAATTTTATGGTTGCAGTCACTGTCTGCAATGATTTTGGAGCCCAAGAAAATAAAGTCTGACACTGTTTCCATTTTTTCCCCATCTATTTGCCATGAAGTAATGGGCCCAGAGGCCCTGATCTTCATTTTTTGAGTGTTGAGTTTTAACCTAGCTTTTTCACTCTCCTCTTTCACCTTCATCAAGAGGCGCTTTAGTTCTTCTTCTTAAAATACTTGAGGAAATAATTGAAGTAATGGGGGTGGGTGGGGTGTAAGCAATATCAAGAGAAAATAGAAAAATCTCTAAAACTGTTGGAAGATATAAATTGTTCAGGTTTAGGAAGCACAATTTAGGAAGCCTTGAGCAGAATAAAAAAAAAATATTCGTGCGTAAACAAATCATAATGAAACTTCAGGCTACCGAAGACAGAAAAAAACATTGAAAGTGATCAGAAAGAAATGACAGTTACTTTTAAGACATGACAATTAGTTTTCTCAGTAGCAAAATGTTAATTACAGAAAGAAAATAACCATGAATCTAAAATTCTGCGTAACATAAAATCCTGCATGCATGCTCAGTCGCAAAGTCATGTCTGGCTCTTTATAACCCCATGGACTGTAGCCCACCAGGCTCCTCTGCCCATGGGGTTCTCCAGGCAAGAATACTGGAGTGGGTGCCATGCCCTCCTCCAGGGGATATTCCCAACCCAGGGAACCCATATCTCCTGCATTGAAAGGCAGATGCTTTACCACTGAGCCACCAGGAAAGCTCAACCTAAAATCTGCTAAAGTTGTGCTCAAAATTTAACACAAAATAAAGGCATTTTGAAGCAAGGTTTAGGGCATTTATCCCCAAGATACTATCTCCGAGATCTACTAAAAGGAATAGTTCACAAAAAAAAGAAATGAACTCAGAAGAGCAAAATAAGATGAAAGAAACAATAATGTGGGCAAATGTTTGAAGTTTATAAAAGCAGGATAACACTAAAACACTGAATATAAACAGCATCAAAGATGGGAGTTAAAAACCTAAATATTTTTTAAAACTCTGGTGCCATTTTGGAGGCAGACAGAAATATTGAATAATTTTACATCTTGTCTAGTTAGTCATGCTTTAGAATGTTAAGGGTAACCACTTCCCAGATAAGCAGTATGGGAAAGCAGGAATAATGAAACTTAATTAAAACAATGGGGAGTAGGAAAAAAGAAAAATAAGGAATGAAAAGCATAGCATACTATATTCTGATAAAAATTAATATGAGAAAGAAAAGCATAGCATAAATAAAGCAAAAATAAACTGGTGGAAATAAATCAAAGGATACTAGCAATCATATTAAATGTATCTATAACAAAATAAATATAAATGAAACGAACTAATTTAAAATATGAACATCAGATTGGTTAAGAAGAAAATCCAGTTATATATTGTTAGAAGAAACACCTTAAAAATAAGGATTCAAAAATGTTCAAAATAAATGGATAAGAAAAAAATATGCCAGGAAATGCCAGGAAAATATTGATTTTAGAAATCTGTTATAGGTAGATTAACACAGAAGATAAGGAAAAAGCATTATTAGTAACAAAAGAAGCATTACACAATAATAAAATGAATAATTTTTTAGGAAGATACATGGATTCTGGACTTTTGTGTGCCTAAGGCATGGCCTCAAATTATTAAAAGAAAAGCACAAAATTTTAAGGAAAAGTTGACAAATCAACCATAATAGAGAGAGGTTTTAAAATAACTTCATTTGGTTATGTATAGATCAACCAGAGGAAAATTTATATTAGAAGACTGTGACAACATAACTACTCAACTTAAAAGAGATGGACACAGAGTCCTATCTAATCACTAGTGATTGCCTGTTGCTGTCAAGTACATATAGAACAATTGCCACAAAGGACATCTCAGTAAAGGCCAAACAACTGGCCATACAAATCACGTTTTGCATGTGTGATAAATGGCTTCATTCTTGTCCGACTCTTTGTGACCCTATGGATCGCAACCCACCAGGCTCCTCTGTCCGTGGGATTCTCCAGGCAAGAATACTGAAGTGGGTTTCCATGCCTTCCTCCCAGGGATCTTCCAAACCCAGGGTTCAAACCTGTGTCTCTAATATCTCCTGCATTGGCAGATAGGTTCTTTACCACTAGCACCACCTAGGAAGCCCCACAAATCACATTATCTGGCCTTAAAGTAATGCAATTAGAAATCAATAATAAAAGAAACTTTGAAACACACTTTGCTGCTACTGCTGCTAAGTCACTTCAGTCGTGTCCGACTCTGTGCCACCCCAGAGACGGCAGCCCACCAGGCTCCCCCGCCCTGGGATTCTCCAGGCAAGAACACTGGAGTGGGTTGCCATTTCCTTCTCCAATGAATGAAAGTGAAAAGTGAAAGTAAAGTCGCTCAGTCGTGTCCGACTCCTTGCGACCCCATGGACTGCAGCCCACCAGGTCCCTCTGTCCATGGGGTTCTCCAGGCAAGAGTACTGGAGTGGGGTGCCATTGCCTTACTTTAATGACCTTAAAATAAGAAATTGCTTTCTTTGTCTTTTAATTTATTTGGGTCTTAGTTGAGGCACGTGGTGTTCCCACTGTGTCACATGAGAACTTTTGATGCAGTGCATGGGTGCCCTAGTTGTGGCACACAGGCTGGTCGTTGTGGCATGCAGACCATCTAGTTGCAGTGTGGGCTTAGTTGCTCCTTGGCATGTGGGATCTTAGTTCCCTAACCAAGGATTGAACCCATGTCCCCTGCTTGCAAGGCAAATTCTTTACCACTGGACCACCAGGGAAGTCCCCTAATTAAGAAATCTCAATGGGAAATGAAAAATATTTCAAATTGAATGATAATTAAAACTCAACCTCTCAGAATTTTGACATGCAGCTAAAATGATATTTAAAGGTAATTTTGTATCCTGGAATATTATAAAGTTGAGAAGAATAGAAGTTGCTAAGTAAAACTTCTCTCTCAAGGAGCTATAACAAAAGCAATAAAACTGAGAATAACTCAAAGGAAAGAAACACAACATAAAGAGAAACACATACAGGAATGGAAAATACAGAAATTATTAACAAGACACCATATCTCAAAGCTCACTGTCTGAAAAAAAGGAGCAAGATGGAAAAGCTTCTGACAAGATTGAGCTATTTTGCAAGGAATCTGTAATGAGATAAAGTGTTAGGGATGAAAAGAGGGACATACGTATAAAAAAAAAAAAACTTTGAAATTTTAGAGAATACTGTGAACCACATGAATGAAATAGAAAAAATATAACATATGCAATCTAATTCACAAAAAGAATATTTGAGTAGACTCATTACCATGAAATAACTTGAATCAGTAAAATCTATACAATGAAAAGGTAACAATATTAAATCCAGACGGTTTTGCCAGTGAGTTCTACTCTAAATATTCAAGGATGTTTCTAAAATCATGTTAGGAACAGTACAGGAAAACAAAGGGCCAAATAAATGCACAAATAAACAATAAAATATTATCAAACTGAACCCAGAAATGTACTGTATTCTTTTTTTTTTTTCCCCATAGGACCAATTTGGGCTTTCCTAGGATTGTAAGGATCATCTAACTTTAGATGAATCTATTTACTTCATTAACTAATTAAAAGACAAAATGTATATACTCATCTCAACAGACACATAAAACCTCTGATAAAAATTCAGAACTTTTTCACAATTTAAAAAGTATTTAACTAAAGAAATAGAAAAGAACTTTCTAATCTGAAATATGATATATACCAAAAGCAAATAATACACTGGATGATCAAATATCAGAAGCATTCTCTTTGAAGTTGGGGAAAAGAAAAGGATAACTGCTCTTTTGTTTCTATTAAACATTTTACTGCAGGTCCTAGCCAGCACTCTAAAACAGGAAAAAGAAATGAAAGTTATAAAGAAAGGAAAGGGAGAAAAAAGGAACATATTGGGTCATAAATAGTAAGATTATCTACAAAACCCAAGAGACTGTACAAACAAATCATTAGACCAAACATGAGAGATGAGCAAGTTTGCTGATAAAAAGCCAATACATAAAAATCTCCTGCTTTCCTAACAAGGATAGCACCTAGATATTGCCATGCTGAGGGAAGTAAGTCAAAGAAGGAGAAATATTGTATGACCTCCCTTATATATGGAATCTAAATAGAAACGATACAAATGAACTTACCTACAAAATAGAAACAGGCTTACAGACTTAGAAAACAAACTTATGGTTGCCAGGGGAAGACTGGAGGGAAACCGAGAGTTAGGGGAGTTTAGGATCAGCATGTACACATTGCTATATTTAAAATGGATAATCAACAAGAACCTACTATATAGCACAGGGAACTCTGCTCAGTGTTTTGAGGCAGTCTGGATGGGAGGAGAGCCTGGGGGAGAATGGATACATGGACATGTATGACTGAGACCCTTTGCTGTCCACCTGAAACTATCACATTATTAATCAGCTATACTTAAATAGAAAATAGAAAGTTTTTAAAAAGGAGGGAAAACTTTACTGCTTTCCTAAACATCAACAAAAAAAATAATTTTCAATATCATAGCATTTAAAAACACAAAAATGGAAGTACTTTAGAACAAATTTAAAGAAAGTTTTAAAAGACTTGTATGTAAAAAAAGTATGACTCTATTAAAGAGTACTTAAGTAACCAGAGAGATACACCACTTTCATGGATAAGAAAATTGATATCAATTATCCCTGACTTTAAATATAACTTTAATACAAACACAAGAAAAGCATTCACACTATTTTTGAAGAATTTGATTGTTTGACCCCAAATTCAAAGGCAAAAAGATAAGAACAGCCAAGACGATTGTGAAGACAAAAGAATGGAAGGCCTTGCCTGATCAACTTTTCATACTTATTATAAAGCTAACATAAATAGAACAGGGTGGAAGTGATGTAGTGATTTAGGACCAATGTATAGATGGAAAAATCCATGTCAAAAAAGAATTACAAAGTACTGGGGAAGGGATAAACCATGCTGTAAATGATGCTGGGAAATTTGAAAAAATTAACATTAGATATTTTTCTCACACCAAATATAATCAATTTCAAGTGGATTAAAAATGAACATTAAAGGTAAAACTCTAAAAATGTTTTTGAAGAAAATACAGAATGCCTTAATGAAGAGCAGTGGGTGGAGTAGGGATTCATAAATAAGACACAAAAAGCCCAAATTACAAAAGAAAATATAGGTACCTTGACTACATATGAGAAGCTTTAGTGCAAAAAAGCACCATAAACATAGTTAAGCCAAACACTGGGAGAAAATGTTTGCAACCCATTTAATGAAGAAAGTATTCATATCTAGAATACATAAGGAATTCTCCAAACCAAAAAGAAACATTTAAAAAGTGCCCGAGTGCTTGCTTTGACAGTGTGTTGGAACTAAAATTGGAATGACACAGAAATTAGCATAGCCCTTGAAACAAAAATTCATGAAGTGTTCCGTATTTTTCCACCAGACACAAAAGGGCAAATGCTGTGTGAGTCCACTCGTATGAAATATCTAAAACGGCAAAGTCATCAAGACAGGAAGTAGATTGGAGGTTGACAGGGGGTATGGAAAGGAGGTGTGGGGAGTTACTGTCTAATGGGCCGAGTTTCTGTTTGAGGTGATGAAAGGGTTTTGCAAACGGTGGTGATGCACAACATTGTGAATGTAATTAACATCACTGAATCATCCACTGAAAATGATTAAAATGCAAATTTTATATTGTATATTTTTGACTATCATATTAAAGGCACTCAATATTAAAGAGGGCTAAAAATTCAAATAGACATTTCAGATAAAGGGAAATGGGAATGAGCTAATCGTATTTGCAAAGATGCACAACCTCATTTGCAAGTGAAAATAACAGCAAGATAATAATTCTCACACCACTAGGCAAAAATAATACAGTCAGACAATAGCAGGGTTGGTTTGATGTGGAGCAACAGGAACTTTTACATGTTGTTAATGGGGGTATCAATTGTTTCAAACATTTCGGGCTGGAGTATAGTATCAGTGAGGTTTAACATGTGCTTCCTTATGTAGTAATTGAGGTACAGGCTGCTATAATAAAGATACTAGCAGTAAAATGCTAACAGTAAAATGGCTTAAAGGTAAAGAAATTTATTTTTCTGATATCTGTCATTCTTGAAGTTTATAGTCCTGATTAGTGGGACAGCTCTGATCCTCATGGTCAATGTTGATCAAAGTCTTTGATCCTTTTCAGGTCATTGCTCTGCCACCCTCTAGGATTCTGTCATTTTCTGCAAAGTTGAAGTTGGGTCACCACCACCTATGGATCTGGGTTAGAGGGAAGAGAGATGAGAGCATGGAAGTGGTGTGTGCATTGCCTTAAGGCTCTGATCTCAAAGTAGCAGGATGGAAAGCTGCTTAGATTTTATTGGGAAAAACTTGGTCGCACAGCCACATCCAACTATAAGGAAAGCTGGGGAAGATGTCTATCTGAATACTTTGCATGAAGGTGGGGAGAACGGATTTGGATGGACAACTGGTAGTCTCCACTGTACCCTAGGACTCAGCAATTTCACAGCCAGGTATACCTTAGCAACGGTCCTGCACATGTGACCCAGGAGACATGCACAAGAAAGCTCAGATTTCAGACAATTCATCATAGGAAAAACCAGAAAATAGTCCAAATGTTCATCAGTGTAGAAACATTAATTTTGGTATATTCATACACAGGAGGAAAAAGGAATGAATTACTGCTGCATAATTAGAAAGATGCTCCTAAAGACAATATAATCAGCTGAGTGGTAGGCATTAATATTTAAATTGCATATGCATACATACACACATATGTACATCTATTCATTACATAGAAGTATATATGTTTGTATTTATAATAACAAAGTTACTTCCTCAAAATTAACTAGATACTATATTTCGCCCAGCAGACTGGTAAAAACTAATGTTTGCTAACATTAAATGTAGGCAAGGAGGTGTGGGCAGATGGACAGTAAAAATATAAATTGCAGTTTTACTCTTTAGGGCACTTTGGTAGTATCTAAAAACCTTAAACTGCCTTTTCTATGAACTCCAGTTTCACTGCTTAACACAAACATAAAGAAATAGTCATGGAGGCACATAAGCAGGCAATGTGCTAAGATGTTTGATGCAGCAAATTTAAAATAGGAAAAAATTGAGAATAACAGTTTTTCAGTCTCTAAGTCATGTCCAGCCCTGCAACGCCATGGACGTCAGGCTCCTCTGTCCTCCACTATTTTCCAGAGTTTGCCCAAATTCATGTCCAATGAGTCAGTGACACTATTTAACCATTTCATCATCTGATGCCCCCTTCTCCTTTTACCTTCAATCTTTCCAAGTATCAGGGTCTTTTCCTGTTGAAAAAAAAAATCAGCTGTTTGCATTAGGTGGCCAAAATATTGGAGCTTCAGCTTCAGCATCAACCCTTCCAATGAATATTCAGGGTTTATTTCCTTTAGGATTGACTGATTTCATCACCTTACAGTCCAAGGGACACTTAAAAGTCTTCTCTAGCACCTCAATTTGGAAGCATCAATTCTCTGGCACTCAGCCTTCATTATGGTCCAACTCTCATATCCCTACATGACTACTGGAAAAGCCATAGCTTTGACTATAAGGACCTTTGTGGGCAAAGTGATATTTCTGCTTTTTAATGCACTGTCTAGGTTTATCATAGCTTTCCTTCCAAGGAGCAAGTGTCTTAATTTCAAGGCTGCAGTCACTGTCTGCAGTGATTTTGGAGCCCAAGAAAATCTGTCACTGCTTCCACTCCCCACCAACCTTTTTTTTTTTTTTTTTTTGGCCATGAAATGATGGGACTGGATGCCATGATTTTAGTTTTTTTAATGTTGAGTTTCAAGCCAGCTTTTTCACTCTCCTCTTTGACCCTCATCAAGGGGCTCTTTAGTTCCTCTTCACTTTCTGCCATTAAAATGAGGTTACTGATATTTCTCCTGGCAATCTTGATTCCAACTTGTGCTTCATCCAGCCCAGCATTTCTCATGATGTACTCTGTGTATAAGTTAAATAAGCAGGGAGACAACATACAGCCTTGTCATACTCCTTTTCCAATTTTGAACCAGGCGGTTGTTCCGTGTCCACTTCAAAACTGAGAATAATCTAGATGCCATTAATTAAGGAAGTAACCAAGTAAACTAGGATTTAGCCATACTACTGAATGCCAGAGTTAGAGGGATATGGAACTATCTGTGCTTAATGTACATGGATCTTTAAGACCCAATGTGCTGTGAAAAGGCAAGTTGCAAAATAAGTGAAAGTAAACAGTTTTATGTCTCCCAGAAGGGTGTGTATATGTATTTTTATTTTTTTGAATTATCTCCAAAAAAACATTTGCTGTTTTAAAAAAGCTGTACGAGTAACTATTGTTTTAAAATATTAAACTTGAAAATGTTTTAAAACCAATAAAAGACACTTGACTATCTAAATAAAACTATATTAAGAGATGATACAACTTATCCATTGATTTAAAAATATTTCTTGAATGCACACAATGTGTCAGATTCTGAGCCACTGCAGTGAGTTACAAAGTCTCTTCTTTGCAAAATTCAATCATTTGAAGGATTGAATCTCACCAAAAATAAAACTTAGAAACCACAGTTGCTAACCATTTTCTTGTATTTTCCTTAAGCAAATGCCCTGGGTTTTTATTAAAAAAAAAAAAAAAACTGAATCATTTGGAAAAGTCCAGTAATTGTTCAGAGCCTTGGTTTATCCATCTAAAAAATGAGGTGAGTATATATTCTGCTCAAAAGTCAGCTAAAAGGCATTTGAGAGTGCAAAATCTGATCATTCTCTTTGTGAAGTGCTACGTGTGGTTGATCAAGAAGAAGAAATGAAGGCAATTTATCTTGTTCTTCACAGAATCTAAGGTATGAAGTGCTAATCATTATAACAAGAAATACAGTCCAGATCAAAATACTGTGAGATGATCACACAGTTAATTGGAGAGTGAGAACCAAAGGGTCCTTATTAATGTAAAATCCACAAGTATTTTTCAAGGAGGTCAATGTAAAATGTGTGCTTTTTTCAACACCTACACCAAGGACTCAATAATGCAATAGAATGCATGCTAGTTAAATTTGCATTTGTCACTTCTCACCTTTGGAAATCTTTCTTTTGAAAAATTAGAGTTAAGAATTGACTTAAAAGTCAACAAAAGGTTGACTACCATGGATGGTTTCAAAGACCTTAAAAGCAGTGTCCTGAAAGTTCCTCCAGTTCCTCAAGCAAGCAGTCCCTATCTGCACCTCCTTTTTACAGCCACAGCATCAGCCACTGCCCCACTTCTGTGATCTCCAACTCTGGAAATTGCCCTCTTGGATCAGGACCTCCCAGGCTTCCAGCCCATCCCTTCTCTTCTCCCACTCATCATTACCCTTCAGCCTCATTGTGGATCTCAGTCCTCAACTGCAATCCAGCCACCCCACACCATCAAGAACATCAGGTCCTTCTGTCTTCACCCGCCTTGTGGTCCAAGCTAGTTACCACCGTTTGGCCATTTCAACAAAACCAGGCTTACAACCAGACACTATGGAATTGAGCTCTCCAACATGGTACCCATTAGCTACCTGTGGCTAGTGAGCACTTGATATGTGACTAGTCCAAATTGAAATGTTATTTTGGTATAAAATATACTGAAATTTATGCCATTCTTTAAGAATTAAGGATAAAAAATGTAAAAATATCTTGTAATTTTTATGTTGATTACATGTTGAAATGATGAATATACTGTGTTAAATTATATTAAAGTAAATTTAACCTGCTTATTTTATTTTTTGTGTGTATTTATTAGAAAGTATATAGTTTGTATTATATTTGTACCTTAACCAGCTGATGACTGGTGTTGTGAAACAGAATCTGGCTCTCTAGGGCCAGGGGCTGGTGAGGATTAGGTGAGCATCAGGACCACACAGAGGTGGGTTATGGTACAGGGCATCCAGAGGGACTAGGCTACCACACAGGGGAGGCACCCCCCAACACCACAGAGGCCTCTGCCCACAGACTACTGGGTGGGGAGGCGGCTTCCTGAGGAAGAAGCTGGCCATATAGGTAACACCTGGCCCTTTTGCCATTTCAGCTGTTAGTGCTCGCTGTGTAGACCTGATACGAGAAGGGGGGATTGGGCAGGCAGAAAGCCCCACATCCACAACTGAATGACAGTAAGAAGTCGACTGGAAAAAAAGGAGCCAGGTTAGTTCAGGAGGAGCAATATCATTCCACACAGAATGAGCGATGGAGAGAGAAGAGGCCACTATCTAAATAACTCCACCAATTATCCAAGAACAAAATGGACCAATGAGTGCTTGAAAATACTATTCAGGGGTCTTATGCCTCCCTTCTCCTGGAGACGTAGGTAAATGGTAAATCTGTCTTTCATCCATACCCAGAATCAGAGTCTGAGACAGATCAGAATGCCAGCCTATGTGGCCCCTTCCCTCCACTGGCCGATGCACCCCTTCTTCAGCTATGGGCACTGGTGGCTAGCAGGTCACAGCTGAGCCCTTTTCTGGAGCATTGTCTTTGGCTGAATGGCACCACCTCAGCTGGGAGAATATGTCTACCCCCTCCCTGACCCTTCAGGGCAATCTTCAGGAAGTAACTAACTGAAATGGGGGTGCCAAAGGTCAGCTTCCTCGACTCCCGGGGGACTAACTTTGAGGTAAAGTCTGTGCTCCAGAGTTCCCCAAAGGATCAGGCTGAAGCCATCTCCAGCGAAGACCATAGGTTTGCTCAGCTCTTTCCCCTGCCCTGTGACGGTTCCCCCACTTCTTGCCTGAGAGCACTCCCCACTAAGTCATCTGGCCAAGCTTCAGGCTCTGCTTCTAGGGACCTCACTTAGACAGGAGGGGAAGGAAACACAGAAAGGTGAGTGAGGAAGTGAGATAATGGAGGAGAAGTAGCCACAGAGTGTACTACCAAGCCAGCACCACCTTGGGTGACCCAAGATTAACTCTGTGGGGAAACTGGATGCCAGTGTGGAGTATATGCCTACAAGTTATCCCACCCAAAGGGCAAGGAAGTGGGGGTATTTATACACCAATTCTCAGGAGACATTGGTTCAGTCTGCCAAAGTGGAGAACGTCCACTCCACAGCACTGCCAGCTGCGTGAGTATGTCCGACAGCCCTCCGAGGTCCAGAGAAAGGCCTTGGGCCCCAAAGCTGGCAGCTGGAAGTCAGGCCTCTGTGGCTGCAGCTAGGGCTGAAGGAATGTGATCAGGGCAACTGTAGTCTCAAACTTGTCTCTTCTTCCTGAGTTTAACGCCTGAACCTCCATTACTTCTCCACTAGGCGCCAAACTGACCCAGACACACACTCACCACTCTCACTCAGATTGTGTGTGTGAGGTTGACTTCACTGAGGACTCAGCAGTGGTGACGGAGATGTTTACTTTGCAAAAATGCAAATAGACTCAGAGAACATTACGTGTTCCTATTCTTCAAGGTCCTCCAGCAACCCCACCCAGGGGACCCTCGCTGATGCCTCGCTCTAGGCTATCCACGTGGACAAGAGCTCATGATGGGATTGGGTGGAACAACAGGGTCATTCATTTTATGGGACTCACTCTCCTGAAGTCAAGTGGGCCTTAGGAAGCATTTGTATGAACCAAGCTAATGGAAGTGATGGAATTCCAGCTGAGCTACTTTGATTTTTTTTTATTTATTTTAATTGGAGGTTAATTACTTTACAATATTGTATTGGTTTTGCCATACATCAACATGAATCCACCACAGATATACATGTGTTCCCCATCCTGAACACCCCTCCCTCCTCCCTCCCCATACCATCCCTCTGGGTCGTCCCAGTGCACCAGCCCCAAGCATCCAGTATCATGCATCAAACCTGGACTGGTGATTCGTTTCATATATGATATTATACATGTTTCAGTGCCATTCTCCCAAATCATCCCCCCCACCCTCTCCCACAGAATCCAAAAGCCTGTTCTATACATCTGTGTTTCTTCTGCTGTCTCGCATACAGATGGTCTCGCATACCATCTTTCTAACTTCCATATATATGCGTTAGTATACTATATTGGTGTTTTTCTTTCTGGCTTACTTCCTCTGTATAATAGGCCCCAGTTTCAACCACCTCATTAGAACTGATTCAAATGAATTCTTTTTAATGGCTGAGTAATGCTCCTTTGTGTATATGTACCACAGCTATCTTATCGCAGCACTGTTTATAATAGCCAGGACATGGAAGCAACCTAGATGTCCATCAGAAGATGAATGGATAAGAAAGCTGAGCTATTTTGAATCCTAAAAAATGATGCTTACAAGTGCTGTACTCATTATGCCAGCAAATATGGAAAACTCAGCAGTGGCCACAGGACTGGAAAAGGGCATTTTTCATTCCAATCCCAAAGAAAGGCAATGCCAAAGAATGCTCAAATTACTATACAATTGCACTCATTTCACATGCCAGCAAGATTATGCTCAAAATCCTTCAAGATAGGCTTTAGCAATATGTGAACTGAAAACTTTCAGATGTACAAGCTGGATTTAGAAAAGTCAGAGGAACCAGAGATCAAATTGCAATCATATTCTGGATCACAGAAAAAGCAAAGGAATTCCAAAAAAAGCAAAAATCTATGTGGACTTCCCTGGTGACTCAGACAGTAAAGACTCTGCCTGCAATGAGGGAGACCCGGGTTCAATCGCTGAGTTGGGCAGATCCCCTGGAGAAGGGAATTGCAATCCACTCCAGTATTCTTGCCTTGAGAATTCCACGGACAGAGAAGCCTGGTGGGCTACAGTTCATGGGATCACAAAGAATTGGACATGACTGAGTGAATAACACTTTCACTTTCTGCTTCATTGACTATGCTAAAGACTTTGACTGTGTGGATCACAACAAACTATGAAATATTCTTAATGAGATGGGAATACCAGACCATGTTACCTGCCTCCTGAGAAACCTGTATGCAGGACAAGAAGCAACAGTTAAAATTGGACATGAAACAACAGACTGGTACAAAATTGGGAAAGGTGTATGTCAAGACTATATATTGTCACCCTGCTTATTTAACTTATATGCAGAGTACATCATACAAAATGCCAGGCTGGAATCAAGATTGCCAGGAGAAATATCAGCAATCTCAGATATGCAGATGATACCACTTTAATGGCAGAAAGTGTGAAGAGGAACTAAAGAGCCTCTTGATGAAAGTGAAAGGAGAGTGAAAAAGCTGGCTTAAAACTCACATTCATAAAACAAAGATCATGGCATCTGGCCCCATCACTTCATGGCAAATAGATAGGGAAAATGTGGAAACAGTGTCAGATTTCATTTTCTTCGGCTCCAAAATCACTGTGCAGCCATGAAATTAAAAGGCACTTGCTCATTGGAAGAAGAGCTATGAGAAACCTGCTGCTGCTGCTGCTGCTGCATCGTTTTAGTCGTGTCTGACTCTGTGCGACCCCATAGACGGCAGCCCACCAGGCTCCCCCGTCCCTGGGATTCTCCAGGCAAGAACACTGGAGTGGGTTGCCATTTCCTTCTCCAACGCATGAAAGTGAAAATTGAAAGTGAAGTCACTCAGTCGTGTCCAACTCTAGCGACCCCATGGACTACAGCCTACCAGGCTCCTCTGTCCATGGGATTTTCTAGGCAAAAAGTACTGGACTGGGGTGCCATTGAGAAACCTAGATAGTTTATTAATAAGGAGAGACTTATTATCACTTTACCAGCAAAGGTCCGTCTAGTCAAAGCTATGGTTTTTCCAGTAGTCATGTACGGATGTGAGAGTTGGACCATAAAGGCTGAGTGCTGAAGAACTGATGCTTTCTAACTGTGGTGCTGGAGAAGACTCTTCAGAGTCCCTTGGACAGCAAGGAGATCAAACGAGTCAATACTAAAGGAAATCAACCCTGAATATTCATTGGAAGGGCTGGTGCTAAAGCTGAAGCTCCAATAATTTGGCCACCTGCTGTGAAGAGCCAACTCATTGGAAAAGACTAATGTGGGAAAGATTGAGGGCAAGAGGAGAAGGGGGTGACAGAGGATGAGATGGCTGGATGGCAGCACTGACTCAATGGACATGAGTTTGCACAAACTCAGGGAGATAGTGAAGGACAGGGAAGCCTGTCCTTTAGGGAAGGGAAGCCTGGCATGCTGCAGTTCATGGGGTTGCAAAGTACATGACTTAGCGACTAAGCAACAACAACAACTCTCCTGGCAAGGTACTTGTGGATGAAGAAAGCAATTTTCCTCTCCATTACGTTAGTATTGTGGCATGCTGTTACATGGCCTCAAGTCAAGTTTTAAGTTTGTATGTTAACTTGGAGAGTAAATCATTTGTGTCATTTCTTGGTTATGTAACTTAGCACAAGGGAAGGAACTAGAATGCAGAGAGCAGCGCCTCCCAAAGAGTCTAGAGAAGGGAACAAGGGTGAAGGTGAGGAAGCCAACATTGGCCTGTTGAAGGAGGTCATGGATAGGATGTGACTACTGGTTGACCCCTGAGCTGACCCAGACCATCAAATGCTCCTCACACTCTCTCCTTGGAACATACGTTCTGCCCACTATTCCCACACTAGGAGCCATTCAAGGACACAGCCTTGAGGCAGCAGTGTGTTACCCTCCTGTGTTTGTGAACCAGCCCAGACACATGGCGGGGAGGTGTCAATTAGACAGCGATACCCCTGGCCACACCAGTGGGAAGTGTTTCCTTCCCTCTGGCACCCAAAGGACAGTTCTTAGCCTCTTCCCCAACCCAGGAAGCCTCTGCAGCAGCAGGGTGAGGCCCTCTGTTCCTGCTGTCAGTCAATGATGTACTCGGTACGTATTTTCTGACCACTTATTGCATCCTGGGCGCCAGGCTAGGTACTGGGGAAGCAAAGACAGGACAGAAAGTCCATGTTCTCATGGGTGTGAAATTATGGAGGAGACAGAGCCTTCCTTCAAAAGACTAAGAAAATACAATAAGATCATTTCAGAGGGCATCAACCAAGAACCATGTAGGAAGTAACACTGCATGACAGAGGGTGACTCCTGGTGGGATGAGGAGCACGCTTCACCCAGGGCCATTTGGGAGGGCATCTGCGGGCACATGACACTTCATCAGGGAAGGAAACAGAAATGTCAGGGACAGGGGAAGGCAGTGGGGCTGAACCCTAGTGAGGAGCCAATAGCTGAAAGTGTAGGGCATGAGGTTGGGAAGATGGGCAGAGTTCATTTATGTGGAGCTCTGTTCTGTTACCATTTTAAGTATCATGTTCATGGAGATGTATGCTGAGGAATACACCTGTGACCAGAGGTAACATGGCAGGTTTCACTTGGATTTTCTCCCCTCCATATGAGCTAATACCAGCAGCACCTGGAATTTAATGCTCAAGATAGACTTGGATTCTATGGGTGCCATTGCCCAGGCTAAGGGAGTGGCTTAAGCGGCCTCCAAAGGTCATTCCCAGCCAGGCCATGTAGAGAGGGCCTGCCCATCCACGAGGAACTGTCTCTTGCAGGAAGGGAGGCCACGTGTCTGTGACGGCTGGGTCTCCTGTCTTTTCTGAGGCCTTGGCTCCATCCTTGGGTGCTGGTGGCAGCAAATAGGAGCAGGATCCTGCAGCCAGGGATGGAGAAGGAGAGCAAGGAAGCTGTGCAGTGTCTCCCCACTTGGCCAGTGCATGTCCCTGCTCTCTCTCTCTCTCTGAGTGCACGGGCACTGGTGGGAGGCTTGGGCTGGCAAGCACACTCCGAGGGGTTCCGGACTCCAGGGGACTCTGGGCATCTCTGGGCAGACCCTAGGGTATATGTAAGAGGAGCCCATAGCTGCCTCCCATGCTTTGGAATCTGGGGACTCCTTCCCAGGAGAGGTGCCTTGGCAGAACCAGCCTGGATAGCAATCTCCACCCACCAGAAGCCAAATTTCCTTCCCCTCACCCCTGCAAGGGGCATAAACTGAGTCACAGTCAAGCTGAGCTCCTGGAAATGACCCTTCAGAGCCCGAGAGGGCCAAGCTCCCCAATCCTCCTTGGGAGCAGTCAGACTTCACAAGCCAATGCTTGCACTCTTGCCCATGAGACTGAGGCATCCAGAAACATCACTGGGCAGCAGTGGGAGCCTGTTGCTCTGGCACTGCAGAGGCCCCACCTCAGGGGCACCCTTGGTAGGGACACAATGGGGAGAATCTAGGGAGCTGAGCAACCCTTCAAGCCAAGTCAGGATTTGCTCTGAGTCCTTCTCACACAGATCATTTCCAGACCATGAGGGAGAGCATGGGAATGAACAAGGGAAGAAATGGAGGAAAAGAGAGGACAGGGAGGGGAGAGAACAGAACAACAAGAACCTGAAGAGGAGCCTCACCTGGGTCTCTGTCAAGTGCTTTCCCCTGAAGCGACTGGCACGCATACAAGGTGTCCACAAGTCAAGTGTATCCTTTGCAGCCCTTACAGTCTCTCATTATAGCTGGCTAACAGAAATCCATCTTCTTAATGCTGCTTCGAACAGAGAGGGAGCCTAGCCAAGTCTGGCAAGAGGATCCAGCCATGCATCAGCTGCACCGGGTGTCTGGCATTAGAGGGTCAGGTTTCTCCCATCCACCTCTTCTCCTGGCATCAAAAGAGCACAAGGCCCACAGTGCCTCCAGGGGGTGGGGGGAGGGTATCAGGCAGCCAAGTGTGATGTTTCAGACAGGCCCAGCCAGGATGCCTCTGCTCAGCGCCCCCATGTCTACTTCCACCCCACCCACCCTGCACGGCTGGATCCACTTTCCCCGTGTCAATGTCTGCAATTCGATCTCACCAGCACGTTCGCAAATAATCCCTCATCCCTCAAATGTTTTCCCCTAAGTCAGAGAGCCAGAGTGCACATGATTTTAAGAGCATTCCAGCTATTTCTCAGTGTCAGTGGACAAGAACTAGATGAGAGAAGAGGTCTCCTGGATCTGGTGCCTTCTAAGGGTGGAGACTGGCATAGATTGCTCTTTGCTGGACCTTCAGTCTGCCCACCTAGCTCGACCTGGAGAAAGGACAGTAAAACCTCTCTTAGCTTGTCTCAGGAAGCTGGCAGAGTTGATGGTGTGAAAGCAGGAGGCAGAGTTGCCCTGCCTTCAGAACCTGTGAGGCTCAGCGCCCAGGAGTGGGAGTGAGGATGCAGGCTCCCTGGTTAGCATCTGTCCAAACGAATTCTTACGGTTACCTTCTGGCCAAAATGGGTTGATAATTTCGTACGGAGTTTGGGGGTGGTTGCTAAGGGAATCAGGAGGAACGTGTTTAGTATGTAAATCTTATCATTGTTTTCCAAATTAGCATCCATACAATCTGTAACTTTGGAAGACTTGGAAGCTAATTAGCCCCTGTTCTAATGATCAAGACAAACAGACACAAGAGGAGAGAACTCAGGAGTGAGCCTGATGATGCTATTAACTATTTATGGTTTTTCCTTTGCCACTTCATAAGAAGGAAGTGGAAGCTAAGAGGGAAAATGGCAAAGACCTCATGGCTAGGGACCCCTCATCAATTATGATACAGTTAACCAATGTTTGCAGCTAGAAGGGGGAAAAGTAAAAGCATCTTGAATGGTGTTTGAAGACAAACTAGTTCAATGCCTTAAAATCACAAGAGGAAGATTAAATTCAGAAATCAGTTTAGGATGAGAAGTACCAGTAAATCTTGAGAAAAGAATCAGTTTAGTGGGGGAAAAAGAAGGTAAGTAGACAAAACTGTAACTGTTGTGAAGTATTGATAATTCTTTAACTTTTACTCTAATTCCTCTTTATTGATACAACCTTTTTGCTAAAGTGAGTTTACATTTAACAATGCTGGGATCTTTTTATAGAAAAAACATTTCTTTGTGAATAGAGGATGTTAGGATGCAATGATTCCCAAACTCACATGGACTGGAGACATCGGACTCTCCTGGGGTTTCTATTATAAGCTCAGCTATTGAACATCGTGATCTAGTGGTTCCACACTGAACCTAGCAATATGAATTGTCACTTTCCAGGAGATTTTGATGGGTAATTATATTTGAGAATGGTCTGGTGTCTCTGCTATCCATGTGCTAGAGAAGACTAGTTATTTGGACTAAAAAGCCAAGGACCTGTCACACACTTACCTTCATGGAGAAAGCAATTCCAGAAGAAGATAAGTGGCCATGACCCGCTGCTACTACACATTAGTGAAGTGATGGGGAGGAAGCTCTGAGGAGTTGGTGTACTATGGTTCCCCCATGCCTCAGAAATGAACTCGTTTATACTCCACAGACTGACGTGATGTAAGAGGAAATAGAAATAACTGTAGGCTCTCAACCTACACCTGCGTCTCATCTCCATGCCTTTTGGGTAAACTTAACCAGGATGAATTAGATGTCCAAAAAGTATTCAGAGAGGAAGATGACAACCAGGACCAAGGCTGGTTTGTCCCTTCCTCTCCCACAGCTCCTAAGGCCCTTAGGGTCTGGCTTCAGGGTTGCTCCTCTGGTAAAGCTATCCCTAATATCAAGGATCTTTCAAAGTATATTATTTTTTTTTAATTTTATTTTATTTTTAAACTTTACATAATTGTATTAGTTTTACCAAATATCAAAATGAATCCATCACAGGTATACATGTGCTCCCCATCCTGAACCCTCTTCCCTCCTCCCTCCCCATACCATCCCTCTGGGTTGTCCCAGTGCACTAGCCCCAAGCATCCAGTATCGTGCATTGAACCTGGACTGGCATCTCGTTTCATACATGATATTTTACATGTTTTAACCATCCATCTGATTAGGAAATATTTATCAAGCTTCAATTACATGCCAAGCATCTGGGTAGCAATTTTTAAATATTTATTTCATTTTATTTTATTATTTTTGGCCATACCACACAGCATGTGGGATCTTAGTTTCCCAACTAGGAATCAAACCTATGCCCCCTGCATTGGAAGTCTGGAATCTTAACCACTGGATCACCAGTGAAATCTCTGGGTAGCAATTCTTATTGTACATTAGAGGTGCTGGGGAAACTGAATTACAAATGTCTAGCCCCACCTTAGGCTTCCCCGGTGCCTCAACAGTAAAGAATCCACCTGCAATGCTGGAGATGCAGGTTCCATCCCTGGGTTGGGAAGATGCCCTGGAGAAGGAAATGGCAACAGACACCAGTATTGTTGCCTGGAGAATTCCATGGACAGAGAAGCCTGGCGGGCTTCATAGGGTTCATAGGGTCTCAAAGAGACACGACTGAAGCCACTGAGCAGAAACGTGAGCCCCACCCCAGAAATTTTTAGTAAATTGGTCTGACGTAGGGTCTAGGCAACTGTAACTTTTTAGAGCACCCCAACTTCTTCCAATCAACAGCCAAGATTGAGACTCGGATTGTTCTAGATTGTTATAGTTGAGACTAAATTGTTCTAGTGTTACTACAGTGATCCTCAAACATGAACCAGCAGCAGGACCACCTGAAAAGCTTGGTGAAACACAGACTTCTGCCTTCACCCTGAGATGTTCTGACTCAGCTAGGCTGAGGTGGGCCCAAGAATTCACTTTTCTCTGGGAGTCCAGGTAACGCTGATCCTTCTTGTCTTGGTTCAGGACCTTACTCAGAGCTACTAAGGTACTTAGTGCCTACATCCATGAAACTTACAGTCAATTGAAGCTACATTCTCATGCCTATTTCTTAGCTGCCTCAGAGCCCACCTAAAGTCACATCTCCCTCACCACAGCAAAGCTGTTCTACCTTGTGAATCTCCAAGCCCAAGACCCTGGTCTGCCTTGAGGGCTGTTTTGATTAAAAAAGCACAAACAGCTGCATTTCTATTGGAGGGTGGGGGTGGGGGTGCAGAGATCTGCTCCTAAGCTCAGTCAGGTTGTTACTAGAATCCAGTCTCTTGAAGTTGTAGGACTGAGTTCCCTGAGTCTTTCCTGGCTGTCAATTGGTGCTCCTTTAGAAACCTCTCTGGTCCTTGCACTCTATCCCCTCTATCCTAGAGCCAGCAACAGCACATCAAACCCTTCTCATGCTGGGACTCTCTTCTGGGACCCTCTTCTGCTTCTAAAGATCATGTGATTATATGGGACTCATCTGGACAGCCTGGCCTAATCTCCCTATCTTAAAGCCCACTGAGTAGCAACCTTAATGCTGCTTCAGAGTCCATTCACAGGTGCAAATAGGTTAGTGTTGATTGAACAACCAGGGTCAGGGATTTTGAGAGACATCTTTAGACTTCTGCCCACCATGCCACTCTGGGGCTTACCAGGTGGCCTAGTGGTAAAGAACTCTACTGCCAATGCAGAAGACGCAAGAGATTCAGGTTTGATCCCTGGGTTGAGAAGATCCCCTGGGGAAGGAATGGCAATCCATTCCAGTATTCTTGCCTGGAGACGCCCATGGGCAGAGAAGCCTAGCAGGATACAGTCCATAGGGTTGCAAAGAGTTGGATACGACTGAAGTGACTTAGCACTCACACACGCATGCCCCCATGGCACTCTACCTGTTTAGTGGTGCTTTCCAATGAGCAGGCACTTGGAGAAGCTATGCCTTCCTAGTGTCGGCCATGTAAATAGCACCTGGCTAACTAGAATCCCAGGGTTTCCAGCACCTGGGCCAGCCCACAGTTAGGAAGGGGTGCCAGTGCCAACTGAGAAGAAAGAAGGGTTCTCAGCTCCTTCTGGCACTATGTGAAGACGAAGAGAAGGAAAAATGCCTCTGGTCACTGTTAAAGCCTTTCATGGCCTTAATTAGAGCTCCAATAACTTCTAAGCAGGGCTTGCAAAACTCAGATCTGTAGGCAAAGTCTGTAGCAGGACAAATGAAGTCCTGTTCCTGGGAAACTCAGGTCTGTCTAGCTAAAGATAATCCTCAGTAATGGGGCAGCTTGTGTTAGACACCCTCCAGGCTCACTGCCTGTAATCCATTGGCCACAGCACAGCCACCAGAGGGTTGTCCAACATGCAGATATGATCGTGTTCCTGCCTGTTTCTGATCCTTCCGTGGCTCCCCATTTGATTCCAAAGGTTTCAAGTTCCTTGAGTATAGGCCTTCCAGAGAAGGCCCTCTGGTCTGGTCCCTGTCAGTCCCTCCACCCTCATATCCTGTCACTCCTGGCCTCACACTGTCCTCCCTAATTGTTTCAGCTCCCTGCACACATTAGGACACTCACTTCTCCAGATTTCTGCCCAGGCTGAACTGCCTAGAGTCTTTGACTAATCTTTAATCACCCATCACTCAATTCATGTGTCTACTCTTTCAGGAAGGCTTTTCCCTTTCCATGACGAGATCAGATTCATTGCCCTGCATGTCCATTTTCCAACGAAACATCTATCTCCTCCTTGAATGAGCTCCCTGAGCAGTGTGGGGTGCCTGGCTCTCAAAAGTACATGCTTTGAGAGTACATGCTCTCAAAAGTGTTGGCTCACAAGCAGCAAGAACAATACCTGTGGCAAGAACTTAGTGCAATCAGACCCAGATTTGTGCATGTGCAGGTGAGTTGGAGTAATCAGTGTGGAGTCAGGAAAGGGCCAGAACAGGACCCCCATCTGCTGGACTTGTCTCTTACCTACAGTGTCCTTTGCAAAATAAAAATGCAGATCTCCTTGTTAAGCAGTTATTAAGTCATCTCAAAATGACAGAGCATTAAACCAGATGTTTCTGAGTATGGAGCCCTGTGGGAATTCACAGGTCACACACCTGTCAGCCCAGCCTTCCAGCCTGGAATCTTGACATGAGCTTAAAAAGGTTAAGACAGCAAGGCCAGGACACTCACCTCCATTTCTCTCCCAATCCTCAAGTGTCTATGATATTAACCTATTGAAATAGTCCTTATGAAGGTGTCTGTGATCCAGCATCCAGTTGAGGCCTCTTGGGCTAAGAAGGGAGACACCACATGCCCAACACCCTTGACCACGTGGTATAAAGCCTGGCTCTGTTCCTGCCTGGGCCTGAGTACCTGAGAGCCCATTTTCCCATGTATTGGTTGAAAAGGCCAAGTTACTTCAACCTACACATGTCCACAGCCAGCCTCTTCCCAGCCCTGGGCCTAGAAGTTTCCCAGTAGCAAGATGGAGCTAAATGGGAGGCCTGGGCTGCAGACCAAATGGTCCTCCAGAGCAAATCACAGTCCCAGGGAGTGAGCTGGGCATCCATGTGGCAGGAAGCCTCTGGATAGAACCTGTCAATCCCAGGCACACCACCACCAACAGGGAGCCCATTGAGAGTCAATGAGCTACAAAGAACACAGACTTCTCAAGCCAGTTCTTCAATTCCACTGGGTGTAGTGGAGAAGTGCTTTTACTGGATACCATGGAGGGAAACTGGGGGACACCAGGCCATAGGCAAATCAGAACTTAAGGTGATGGGGTGAGGGGCAAGGAGGGCGAGCTTCTCCCCAGGTGCCTCTGCTCTCCCTTGCCCCTGCACCTTCTTGCCTCTCCTCTCCTCTCACCAGCTTCTGCCAACAGGTGGTTTCTGGCCCTACATGGACTGCTCAAGCCCTCAGGGCTGTCCTGGGTTCTCCTCTACACCATGACTCTCTCTCCTGCAGTCTCTATGCTCATGGCCCGATCCAGTCCATTTTCCACATTCTCCTGGGAGGGGTCTGAATTGGCCTGACATTAGCCCAGGCACAGTCTCGAATGACCAGGCAGGTAGTGATGGTCAGATGACCACCCTAGGTCCAGCTGGTGTGACTCTGGTTACAGGTCGTGTACTACAGCCCCCAAGTTGGCCCACTCAGCCCCCACCAGGAGAGTGTGGTCAGGGCAGGTGGAAGGGCCTTTTCTTGTACAAGACAGAGCAGGCCCTGCAGGGCAGCCTTACTGGTAAAAGATCCAGAGAAAGCAGCATAGCAGGCACTAGAATGTCATTTGTGCTGGAGGAGGCAGGGTCCCAAGAATCTGAGGAAGGCTGTCAAATCAGGATACAGACACCTGGAAGTAGAAGGAAGTAGAGGAAGGACAAGGAAGAGTAAGACCTGGCTCAGAGCCATGGAGACTCTTGGAGCTTCACAGATTCACATCTCTGAGCGTCCACCATCAGAGCAGTCAGCAGCAGAAAACCACAGGAGAAGCAGATCCTAACACACACAGCTGGGCCCTGAGTCCAAGGACTGTCATGGTATGAGCGTGCCCAACCTCAGTTCTCGGCATCCTTTCTTCCCACACAAGTTGACTGAGTTGATTCTGTTGTAGGTGTGTGCTGTATTCATAAGTGTATTTGAAAGTCATGGGGAGCCAGGCTCAGCCAATATCTCCACCTTCTGACCCCTGTGAATAGGACCCCAAGGCCTTACTTCAATAAAATGATAACTAACCATAAGAATAAAGTTTTGCACAGAAATGATGTTGTAGATAGTCTCCACATCGGCCAAAGAGATACCTTGAAAGTACAAGTAGGTCACATTACCATTTCGTTTAAATTCTTTCACTGTTCAATCAAGCAACAACTACATGTTTACTGAGAGATGGTTCTGTGCTGTGGGTGCTGTGTGATCAAATCCAGATGCCCTAACAGGACTTATGTGGCCTCTATCCAATCTGTGCCCACTTCTCTAGTTGAGTAACTCTCAAACATGAGCCACATCAGATCCCCTGGGGGGCTTGTGAAAACATAGATGGCTGGGCCCCACCCCCAGAGTTTCTGACTCAGCAGGTCTCTATGGTGCCCAAGTACTGGCATTTCCAAGAAGTTCCCTATTCATGCTGATGCTGCTGGTCCAAGGACTGTTTGGAGAGCCCTTGCCCCAGCAACACCAGTTACCATGGCCAGCTCCAGCTTCCAGTCTCTCTGTCTACTTCCCATCCTCCTCTCATACACAGACACCATCCCCATTACCTGAACTTCCAGGTTCCATATCACACCATGCCATTACTCTCCCCTGATCTTTATACCTGATTTCTCCTTTACCTGGAACACATTCCCTACCTGACTTCCTTTGGCTCACCCTTATTTCTATTTGAAGGTCCAGTTTAGATGCCACTTCTTCCAGGAAGCCTTACAAGACTTCTCCCTTACTTACTCATACAACAGACTGGTCTGGAGCTCCTGCTCTGAGCTTCAGTGCAGCCTATACTTTCCCTCCTATTGTTCTGAGCCCACTGTATCATCAAAGCTGGTCTGTAAGGAGAATTTGCATTTCTAAGAAGTTCTCAGGTGATGTTGGTGTTGCTAGTCCAAGAATCACACTTAAAAAAGTATAGTACCATATGCATAAAATATTAAAATTCTGCCTGATTTGAATGTAGACTAATATCCTAATAAGATAACGATCAGTTCATGTTGTTCATCCATTCATTCAGCAAATATTTTCTGACTGATTGCTGGTCACTGGTATGTGTGTGTCTATGTTTCCATCTGTTGATGGGTACCTAGGTTGTTTCTATATTTGGCCATTGTAAATAGTGCATCAGAGCTAGTGTGTCTTGCACTCTGAGAGGGCAGGGGTCAGAGCAATACTAGTCACTATTTCATCCTTAAGGCCTGGCTAGTGACCAGTAGCCAGTCAGAAAATATTTGCTGAATAAATGAATGAATGAATGAACATGAACTTGACCATTGTTTCATTAGAATATTAGTCTACATTCAAATCAGGCAGAATTTTAATTCTTTATGCACACACTACTATAGTGGTTCTTAAGGAGTAATTCTTGGACTAGCAATACCAACATCACTTGAAAACCTTTTAGAGATGCAAATTCTCCTTGCAGACCAGCTCTTACGATACTGTGGGCTGTATGGGCTTCCTTAATGGCTCCGTGGTAAAGAATCCATCTGTGATGCAGGAGATACAGGAGATGTGGGTCCCACCCCTGGGTCAGGAAGATCCCCTGGAGGAGGGCATGGCAATCCACTCCAGTATGCTTGCCTGGAGGATCACATGGACTGAGGAGCCTGGCGGGCTACAGTCCATGGGGTCACAGCATCTGCAGCAACATGGATGGACTCGGAGAGTATTAGAGAAATGTCAGGCAGAGAATGACAATACTATGTAATACCATTTATGAAAGTGAAAGTGAAGTCGCTCAGTCACGTCCAACTCTCTGCGACCCCATGGACTGTAGCCCACCAGGCTCCTCCATCCATGTGATTCTCTAGGCAAGAGTACTGGAGTGGGTTGCCATTTCCTTCTCCAGAGGATCTTCAAGAAAAACAAACTAGTGAATATTAAAAACAACAACAACAACAAAAAAAAAAACAGACTCACAGACACAGAGGGCAAACTAGTGGTTACCAAAGGGAAGCAGGAAGGGAGGAAGGGATTAAGTAAGTAGGGGTAGGGGATTAAGAGGTACAAACTACTCTGTATAAAATAAGTAAGCTACAAGGATATATCGTACAGCACAGGGAATATAGCCAATATTTTATAATACTATAAATGGAGGATAACTTAAACAATTGTGAACTGCTATGTTGTACACCTGAAACTTAGGCAATATTGTGCATCAACTATACCTCAATTTAAAAAATTTAAAATAGAAATGTAAATTCCCCAGCCCAGACTAGTTCATTAGAAACTCTGGGGATGGGGCCTAGTCATCTGGCTTTACTAAACCCCAGGTTTGAGAACCACTGCCCAACACACAGTGAGTCTTCAAAGGAGTGGAAGCACTGGAGTATTTTATGGGTGATAGCACGCTCAGGTACCATGAGATCAGCCTTATGTGAACACTGCTTGGAGGATGCTGGACACAAGTCTTAGGGGGGAGGGTTTGCATTCAGCAGAGCTCTCTGCTTGGAGCAGTCGAGCTCAGTTTATTCTCCAAGTTATTGGTATGTATGAAGCAATGCCTCCAGGGATGGAGGTATCACTACAGATGAAGAGAGTTTGGAGGGGAGATCATTTCTCTGTCAGGTGAATAATTTGGAGACTAAATTGAAAATTGACAACAAGGAAAACCCAGAGAGCTGAAGGCTAATTCTGTGGCTGGAGTGAGTAGCACTGGAAGGGGGGATGTGTTCCATGCACAGCAGGTTCCGGGGAGCAAGTCCTTTCCAAATTCTGCTTGCTGCCCCTTTGGGAGAAATGAATCATTGTCTGAGTATCCGGGTGTGAGAGACAAATGCTGTAGAAGTGACAACATGGCTGTGGGCGTCTCAGGGCTCAGGAGGAAGCTCCAGGACAGGAACGGGATCACAGTAGGGGTCAGGATAGTAAAGGGAGCCTGAACCAAAGAAGTACGTTAGTGCCAATCAATGAGGCAAGTATTGCCATGTACTCACTATAAAAGAAGGGACAATCTGTTTGTAGGACATATATTAAATTAACCTTAAAAATGCATTCCAATATACATTAGGTGTGGACAAATATTGATTCCACTTATACGAGATACCTAGAATAGTCAAATTCATAGAGTCAGTACATTGGTAGATGTCAAGGACTGGGGGTGTGGAGGACAGGGAGTGGGGAGTTAGTGCTTCATGTGGACAGAGTTTCAGTTTAAGAAGGTGAAAAATTCAGGCAATGGTTGATGGTGAAATTTGCACAACAATGTGAATGTACTTAGTGCCACTGAATGGTCCAGTTAAATATGGTTAAAATACTATGTTTTGTATCATGTGATACTTTTACCACTGAAAAAACATTTTTTAAAAAAGGTAAATGAAAAGACCCAGGGCTGTGCTCAAGGGGAGAGCTGACCAAGGTGGCTCAGAAGGCTCTGGAAAGAGGAACCCCAACCTGAACTTGGGGCTTGTCCTTGAAGGCCCACCAAAAAGAGCTCATTTTCCTTTAAAGACTTGGAATATGGGAACACGTTCATTGAAACTAACTTAACCTTGGCATTGAAGCCGACTGGAAATAGAGCTGACTTGTTTGTTGAACTGTGCCCACGGCAGGCTGGGGTTCTACCATGTGCTTCTGGATGATCCAGCGCCCTGCAGCGTGCTTTCAGATGGCCTTCATGTGCCAGCAAAGTATATCCTACCCAGTAAATGAAGTTGACCTTGGGCTACCCAGGTCCTTGGGCTACCCAGGAAGTATAAAGGTGAGGCTTGTCACCCTACCTGGTGCCCGGAACATGGGACCCTGAGAAATGAGAAGTCAGTGGTGGAGACCTCCACAAGAAGCGGATTTGCCACATGGAGCCAGAAAAGCATTCGCCAGGTCACTAAAAACAAGGCATTATTTTAAATGACTGGGCCAAAGGTCAGGCTAAGGACACCAAGCTCAACATCTCAGATAACCTAGGGGAGACACTTGACCCACAAGGAACTGATTGCTCTAAGAGTATGTGTTTTGGTGATCAGCACTCCTCCAGTACACAGCTAACTGTGTGATCTTGAGCAAGGGACTTAGCTCTTCTGATTCTCAGTATAATCTGAGAAACAAAACAGAGGTATAGCACAGGCACCTTTATCAACATCTTGTGATAATCATAGGTTATGGAAAAGAACCTGAAAAAGAATATATATATATATACATATATATATATATATAAAACTGAATCACTTTTCTATACACCTGGAACATTGTAAATTAATTATATTTCAGTGCTAAAAAGGGGAGTGAAGTATCTACTAGGCAGGATTTTTTTTGAGCATTAAACAAGATCTCAGTGTCTCTCATATACACCCATAACTGTTAGAGGTACTCATCTCAGACTTCTTCATTGCGGAGTCTGGGCCTGTCTGAATCCTGGTTCATAAAAATAAAGAAGATATGGGACACAGCTCTGAACTATAGAAAAGCTGTGCTTTGTAATGAGTCTTATAAATAACTGTCAAAAATCAATGATGAAGCTGCTGCTAGCCCCTGCCCCCACCCACCCCAGTCTGGCTCTGCAAACTGTCTTCTTATTTGCAGTGGGAAGAGTTGCCAGCACAAACCCTAGAAATTGCACTCACCCACTTTCTGGAACCCCAGGGGAACTTCTAGTACCCACTTATTCACTAAGTCCTGGTATCTGTAGCTGTTGCTTATTGTTCAGTCACTCAGTGGTGTCCGAGTCTTTGCATCCCATGGACTGCAGCACACCAGGCTTCCCTATCCTTCACTATCTCCTGGAGTTTGCTCAAACTCATGTCCATTGAGTCTGTGATGCCATCCAACCATCTCATCCTCTGTTTGCCCCTTCTTCTCCTGTCCTCAATCTTTCCCAGCATTTGTAGCTAGAGGGGCTTTTTTTTGTTTGTTTTATTTTGGCTGATAAAGTCCTCTTTACAAGTTTGCAAGCACTGCCCAGAGCAAACTGGGTGCTTAATCCACAGAAACGTGTTGAATCACCATTCTCTGAAATTCAGGTCCTGGCAGCATCTCACACGCACCGGGGGCTCTATAGGAAGGACCTGCCCAGACCTTGCTCTGTGGCTTGAAGATGGCCGTCTTCTCCTGGTGCCTTCACATCATCTTCCCTCCAGGCAGGTCTCTGCCCAGATTCTTCCTTCTTCTAAGGACACCGGTCCTATTGAATTAGGAATACCCTAATCACTTCACTTTCACTTGATGAACTCCATGAATCCCTGTCTCCAAATAAAGTCACATTCTGAGGGACTAGGGGTTAAAGCCTCAACATAGGAACTGGGAGGGACATAATTCAATCCTTAAAATCCCTCAACCCCACTTATGTACACTTGTGCCAAATGGGGAATGTGAGTGCAAAGTGGCCTGGTCCAGATCACCAGAAAATGGCACATTCCCACAGTGCAGGGGAGAAATCAGTATAACATTCATTCTCAGCAGAGCCCACCCGGGGTAGCTAACCAGCAAGATGAGCACTTGGCCTGGCTCAGGCTGACTTCCCGCAGGCCTGCGGATCTTTACAGAGTCTGGACCGGCCTATTGCAATGACACACACGTGTCTATGGGTCTCACACATGGGGAACTATGCAGAGCGGTCAACACCAAGGTTTCTCGCCTCTCCTCCTCCCCAGCTAGCTACAGAATGTGACGACTCCATTAAATCTCAGGATAAGAACTGCTAGAAGGTTTTGCTCCTCAGGAAGCACCAGAAGCAGGTGGAGAGGTAAAGGAAATCCAGTGTCATCTATAGAACGTGGAGCGAGGATGCCCAGGGCTCCTTCTGCTTGCTGTCAGGCTGGGTGACTGGCAGCTTTGGAGGCACCTCCTCAGCAGCACCTCCATCCACATCAGGGACAGAAGAGGAGGAGCCAGGGGTTCAGGTGCGTTCGAGGGTTACACACAGATAAAATAAAAGAGCTGAGTCAGGTCTTTGCAAATCCTGCTCTGAATCTCCTAGACAAATCTGAAGCACTTATATCACAGCGGGTGGACAGAGTGCCCAGGAGGCCACGGGATCCCTGCCCAGAGCATCTCACAGCCTTGCTGCCCAGGGTGGACGCAACACTTCCCCCAGTGGCCATCTCAGCCAAAGCAGGAAGTTTCCCCCCTGCCTTTTTTGAACAAAATGAATGTTTTCTTGTCTCAGCTTTAAAATGAATCCTGGGAACACCTCCTAAGAGCCGTCCTCTCTGAAGACTCAGCCCAAGGGCTACACAGTGGCCAGGAGGTGCCCTGGGGAGCCCTGACCTTCCCTGTCCAGGCAGCAACAGGCCACTCTTCACACCAGGTCTTCCCCCGGCCCCCTTCATTCTCCATATACATGCTTATAAAAATGAAAAGCCCTGAAGATCTGACTGGGGGACTGAGATGGGAGAACAAATGGCTGAGCTTGATAAGCGGTCACAGGAAGCTGGTGAGCTCCAGGTGAGGTGCTGTCTGGGCCTTTAAATGGTAGAGCTCTGTGGATGAGCCGAGGAGTGACCCCAGGGACAACAAAAGCTGGATCCACATTCTTCCTCAGTGGCAAAGCTGAAGGGCGTTTGCTATCATTTAAGAGCAAAAAGAACTCTCAGCCTTTTCTTACAGCAGCATTTTAAGCAACAGGCTCAGTCATTCCAAAGAATTAAAACTCCAAATACTCAGAAGGATCCCAGCATGAGAATTCAGTGGAGTGCTGCTGGAAAAAAGCGCTCTATAGGCACTGAGGCATGAAGCAAGCGTGATTCCTTGTTACCTTGCAAAAGTGCCCCCCAACAAGATGGCACAAGCCATCAGGGTCTGCAAGTGGTGAGGAGCTACTTGATTGGACTCTGAGTTCTTCTCACACCAAGAGCATGTGAGCATTTCAAGCTCTGGCTTGACCACACTGACAATTAGCTGTGTGACCTCACAAGTTCCTTAACCTCTCTGGTCTCCACCTCATGACACTATATGAGATCGAATGCGTGCATGATAATGGATTAACACCATTCCTGGCAGGCATGAGTAATTGCCCATTAACCCTTCCAACCATGCTCTGGGGCTCTGCTGTGTGGATATACCAGACACACACTGAACAGGGATAGCAGTGGCCACTTATCCTTGGACCAGTCTCTTGACCTCAGTTTTCCTTACCTGAAGAATGGACAGAAGGACTCCTGCCTGCTGCTCTGGGGACCAAAATGAAACCACCAGTGGGAAGGTGCTTTGGGATCTGAGATGATACAAATTAATATCTTTACATTTGATTCGAGAGTGCATTCCCTAGAGTCAGACTCAATCATTTGATCTCTCTGTGCTCCAGTTTTCCAGCAGCGAAACAGGGGTAACAAAGGCAAACATCTTGTAGGTTACTGCAAAGATTAAAAACCATGTGCTAAATGCTTGGGAGAGAGCCTGGCATGTGGTAAACACTCATTAGTCTTCTTGTTGTTTCCGTTACTGGCCTCACGGTTATGAACAGGAGTATATGCAATACTCATGGCCATACTTCTGCATTTAGCACTGCTTGCTTCCCAAGTGTTCTGTGCTTACCCTTCACTGCCAGAGACCCCTGCCCATTATATAAAAGTCTGAACATCAGGCAAGTGACTTGGTTTCCCCTCTTCCCAGTAGCCACCACTGTAACTAGGGTACTTTCTACACCACAGTCCTATAAATCAGGCTTCGCTAGTTCCCAGTTTTCAAAGCCAGGTGCTGTGAGTCAAAGTCAGGCCCTGCCTGCTCCCAGCTCATTTGGGTTAATTCCCTGCTAGGGGGATGCTGATAGTCTCCTGGAGGCAGCTAGGAGGAGGGGAAGGTTTCCCTTGTCAGGATTGTCTAGAGGCTAGGGTGCAACCTCTGTACAAGACCAGTTTGTGGGAAACAGCAGTGAACTGGCAAGTAAAGGCTTTGATTGCTAAGAAGTCATGGCTGTAGCCATAAAGGGCTGCCCCTCTAACAGTGGAGAAAGACTCATTTGGCCACAGAGTGTATTTGTTTATGACCGCTGTAAAAAATGACCACAAACTTAGGGGCTTAAAAGCACACACATTTATTATCTTATGGTTCTGCAGGTCAGAAGTCTCAAATAAAAGGCATCAGCAGGGCTGTAATCCTTCTGGGAGTTCTAGGAAAGACTCTGTCCCCTTTTCCAGCTCCTGGTGGCTCCAGGCAGTCCTTGGCTTGTGGCAGAATCTCTCCAACTTCGGAGTCATCTTCACAAGACCTTCCCTTCTTCTCCCCTGTGTCTTTTCCTCTTATGTCTCTTATAAGGATAAATGTCACTGGATTTAGGGCCTGCCTGGTTAATCCAAGGGAGTCCCTTGGATTGCAAGGAGATCAAAGCAGTCAATTTTAAAGGAAATCAGTCCTGAATACTCAGTGGAAGGACTGATGCTGAAGCTGACGCTCCGATACTTTGGCCACCTGATGTGAAAGAATTGACTCAGTAGAAAAGACCCTGATGCTGGGAAAGATTGAAGGCAGGAGAAGGGGACGGACGACAGAGGATGAGATGGTTGGATGGCATCACCATCACCGACTCGATGGACATGAGTTTGAGTAAGCTCCAGGAGTTGGTGATGGACAGGGAAGCCTGGAGTGCTGCAGTCCATGGGGTCTCAAAAAGCTGGAACGACCGAGCAACTGAACTGAACTGGTTAATCCAGAATGATCTCATCTCAATATTAATAACTTAATTGCATCTGCAAAAATCCTTTCAACAAACAAGGTCATATGCAGAGGGACTGGGGGTTTGGACCCCCTCTTTTGGGATGCTCACTACAGAAGGAATGATTGGATAAATGGATGAACAAATGAATGGGGTACTTGCCTGTTCCTTAACCAGAATCCCATTCTGCGGGGAGGTACATACAGGGATGGTCCATGAACTGGAGGGACCCCAGGGCACTCCCAGCTCAGTCCTAAAGTTGAAGCTGAGCCCCCAGAGAAGGTGAAACCCGCTGGGTGTCAAAAGAACACATACACTGGAAAGCTCTGGGTCTGTGTGCAGGTGACAATTGAAGCTAAACGGAGCTGCCATTGACTGGGGCATCCCAAAGCTGGGGTGACAAAGAGCAGAAAGAGAATAACGCTGAGGGAGTGTCCCAGGCTGGCTTGGGAGTGGGCTCACACTGACTGGGAGGCCAGGGTGACCATGTCTAGGGGACCAGGGTATGGTTGCAATGGAATAAATGGGCCCAGAACTGGGCAGAGATGGGCCCAGCAAGCCCATCTTGTTAGGGAGGGGCAGTCGGCATCCCCTAGAGCTGCTCCTTAGGCTGGCCACTGGGGAGAAATGGCCTATCCAGGTTCCTAGACAAGCCTGTCCTTACAGATGAGGAAATTGAGGCCCTGGGAGAGGGGAGTATCCCCCACAATGATCAGTGGTACAGCCACAGCCAAAGCCTGGGCTCAGCTCCTGGCCCTGTTCCTCTTCTCTGTGTGTACAGCTAGAAAGCATGGCTGTGTCCTGCGAGGGGAGTCAAGCCCACGTGACCACATCTCCCAGAGAGTCGTCAGGCCCGTGGTGGTAGAGAACAGACATGGTAAGAGTTCAGTGTGAAGCTGGAGTGTTGCCTAAAATCAAGCAAACCTGAAATGTGAACAATAGTGGGTGGTGAAAAATGCATCCCACGCAACCTTCTGATGGAGCATGCCGCCCTTTGGGGGGAAAGATTTGCTGCACATCTGATGGGATGGGGGGTGGGCATTTGGAGTCTCTGGGCAGCCCCCAGGGATGCTTGCTTTGTGTGATGTAGAGACCAGCAGTGTCATAGGCAGAGAAGGTGTGAGAGGCCTGTGTCCAGATGTCTGCAGACAGACAGGGAGCCTTTAGCCTCCCACACACCATGCAGTTGGGGTGGACTTGGGCCCATCTCATGCAACTGACCCTTGGGTTACATCTTTTAATGACAGCAGTGGTCAATGATTGTCACAACAGTTGTGTTCAGAGGTGACTCGGTCTCACATAAGGTGTGCTTTGAATCGCTTTTCTTATTTAATCCCACCTCTACGCAATTTCTCTGGCCAGTCCATTTGGGCTTAGCCCCCGCCTGCTCACAGTCACGCATGAGGGGCACATGCACACTCATGGCCAGGTTCACTCCCAGACCAAGCCCTCACTGACTCCCCACTTTGCTGGCCCCTCATCAGGGCTGGGGCTGAAGTCCCCACACCAGCACCCTTCTCTCACCCACTGCCGGAACTGCCTCCTACCCTCCCACCAACTTCTGCTTTCCTCTGACTCTCCCACCAAATCCCCAAATTCTATCAAGTTCGCCTCAGGCTTGAAAACTGGTCCTGCCCTGACCCTCCTAGGACTCATGTCCCATTCTGCGTCCCTCCCTCTTGTCCCTCCCCAGGGGTATTCATGCCCTCGGCACCCACTCTTGGCGTCCCCCCAGCTGTGTCCAGCTCCCTTCCAGGGTCACCCCTCCTTCGCCTCTTTCTCCCCAGGTCTTGGCCCTGCTGACAGAGGTGACAACAGGAGGTCTCGTCCTTGTCTCAGGGACTCTGCCTCCCAGTGCCCCTCTCTCCTCCTGGCCCTGCCCAGTCAGTCTTCATCCCCTCACACATCTGACTTTAGCAAGTCATTGCTCTTCAGTCTAGAGAAGAGTGAATATATGTCTGTGTGTATGCATGCTCGGTCACTTCAGTCAAGTCTGACTCTTTGTGACCCCACGGACTGGAGTGAGTTGCCATGCCGTGCTCCAGGGGCTCTTCCTGACTCAAAGACTGAACCTGTGTCTCTTACATCTCTTGCACTGGCAGGTGGGTTCTTTACCACTAGCACCACGTGGGAATCACGAATATATGTAAACAAATGGCCAATTCACTTTGCTGCACAGCAGAAACTAACTTTGTAAATTAACTATTCTCCAACAAAAAAAATTTAAAAAAAGAATGTCATTGCTTATCTCTTCCCTAATTTCTACATTCTTTCTCTCTTTAGGACTCAAAATTTTGGAATAATTCTTGATTCTTCTTTTTCTATGCCCACTCTCACTCTTCTGCCAGTTACCAAATCCTGTGCATATTTAACAAATACTGTTGAATTGGATTTAAGAATTGATAAAACAGCCTAGTTGTGGGAGGGCAGAAGTTTCAGTCCAAAGTCTAACACAGGCTTTGTTACGGATCTGTTTGCCTATCCGTGAAAAGGGGGTTGGACTAGCCCGACATTGCTAAGAGATTCTCTCTGCCATTGAGTGCACTCTGGGCCCATAAGTAAGTTTGTCCTACCGGTGCCATCTCCCCTCCAGTGCTGGATGGACAGAATGTGGGGCAAAGGCGCTCTGTCCACTGGGTCTCCTCTTTTCCAGGTTTCACTGGACCTTCTACTGTCAGGACAGGACTGGTTTCCAGACCCCACATCATACTAGTCCCTAAAATGTACCAGATATCATAGCCGTCCATCCTGCACACAGGAGGACCTGACTTGCCTCACAAGGCTCTAGATAAGGACACTCTTCTCAACTATTTAGGATCCCCCTGGCACTTTGTCAAGTGTTCATTGCTGACATGAGGGTTTCCCAGCTGTCCAAGGGGCATGGACCTTCTGCTCTGATCTAAATCTGAGCTCAAGAAGGCTAGAATGTACAAGTTAGAAAGTACTGCCAAGAGATGCCAACCAGACCAGGAACACTTGAAACTGTCCTGTGGGTGCTGAGAGGAGGCTGTCCCCTCAGACTGGGCAAGTGCCCCCACACAAGGGACTCAGTGACTGTCAGGAGCCTCTCTGTCTCTCCTGCCTCCAGCCCCACTGACTCCAGCTCCCCAGCAGGACCCAAAGCTCCTCCTGCTCCAGCGTGGGGCTCAGGCCACTGTGGATCACGTGTGCAAGCCTTTTTCCAAAGCAGGAGCGAGTCCCTTGCATTGTCCTTCAGAGGCGAAGCAGGACCCCACTTTGTGCTCTTTCTTAAATGCTGCATCTGGAGACACGTGAAGCACCAGCCCAGTTCTCACAGCTCTTCTGGCATCAAGCACTCAGCTGGCCAGGTGGGCATTCCACACACAGCTCCTCAGCAACAGGTATCGGCTCTGTGGGAAAGTGACCAAAGCTGGGGCTCCTCTCTGGATCCGCTCCTCACTGGGAGCCCAGGCTGAGGGAGGGGAGGGGCAGGGGCTGAGATGTGGCCTCAGCCACAGAAGAGGCATGTTGAGAGGGGCTGGGGAACTACTGTGTGGAGAGGTCCTGGCTCCAAGCCGTCTGCACAGGAGACTGAAGAAAGAAAGGGTGAGCTCTCCCCACGGAGAGGCTGAGTTCCCCGCGGGGCAGCCCTGCAGCTGTCTTCAAGCCATATTCTTCTGTGCCGACAATGTCCTGGGTCCTACCCCTCGTCTCCAGCCTCCTGGAGATGCCCTCTTGGAGCTGAGAGGCTGACCACCTGAAGGCCTCCATTCACAGACTCTCCAGTAGAGGGCAGCCCCGGGTGAGGGCAAAGATCTGCCCCTCCTGCGAGCTCCCTGGCTCTCCAGGCTCAGGGCCCTGACAGAAGCTTCCCAGATGGCGGAGGATAAGGCACTCCCCTGCCCCACCCCCTTTTGTACCTGCTGGGTCCTCCATAAATCTGCTCTCACAGGCCACATGGCCCAGCACCCTTTCTCTGAGCTCAGAATAAGCTGACCTCACACCCAGCTGCCCAGGAGGCCCCACGTGTCCTGGCGAAGGGATTCATTGTGAAGAGAGAGCCTGGGTGCAGCTGAGCTGTGGAGAGGAAAGTCAGAGTCACACAGGCAGCCCACTCGTGGTCTGCTTTCCCTAGACCCACGGGGCAGGCAGAGAGGATTTGAGGGGGTGAAAGCTTGCCTGACCCTGGTTAAAAGTCAGTGCGAAGGGTGGCCTGGAGACCTTTTTAAGAAAACATACAGAAATGTGGCAGGAGTCAGGGTGCTGCCTAGCCAAGCTCTTAGAAGGAAGCCCAGTTTGCAGAACATAAAATCAGGAGTGGAGGATAAATAGATTGGTCAGTGGAGGATAAATAGACTCTCGTCCCCTGAGTATCCGTAACTACCCACCTTCTCCACCCCGGCATTGATCGTCACTGAAGCATCTCCCTGAGAGGCTACAAGTCTCGAGGATGCAGCTTGAAGCAGCCAAGCTAGGCTGCATGCGGCCGGCCTTGGATGGCCAGAAGCCTGGGCAGCCCTGGGTCGGAGCGTGTGGGAGGGTGACCTACTTTCGGAGGAGCCCCTCCCCACACTGGGGCAGCTCTTCTGTTGGCAAGATGAGCTGTGTCCTTCACCAGAACCCTGGAAGAGAATTTTGGCCTCTGAGTGTGGTCCTGATGGGTGACATGGGAGCTGGGGGGGTCTCTGCATGTTCACCTGCTCTCAAGGCAGTCACAGGGTCACAGACTCAGCAGGGGCAGCCCCAGAGTACCCAAAGACAAGGTCCTGGAGGCCAAAACATTATGTCGCCTGTCTGGCCCAGGCCCAGTCACCATGCCATGCGGTGCAGGATGCCAAGGCAGGCAGCAGTGTGCTTCAATCCGGAAAGGGTCTTGCACCTGGAAAGGCCTTTGGGCTCAGAGACGCTGTTCTGTCACACTTTCAGTAAAGCCTAAAAGGGGTGCATGAGCAGCACACCTAGAGACACCCCCAATGAGTTTGCACGCACAGCCTCTCAGATACTCACGTCCGAGCGTGCACACCAGCGTGTGGCTGGCACACATTTGTGGCCCACATATAGGGCCCTGAGGTAGTTTTGCAAAGTGGTCAGGAGAAAGGCCTGGGGGCCAAGAACGCTGGTCTCTAGCTCTGTGTCCTCTGATCAGTTACCCTACCTCTCGGAGCCTTTTCATGTATCAGAACCATCTGCCTCCACAGCTCACTCTGAGGGCAGGAAGAGGACCTGGCTCCCAGAGCCTGGCCTGAGACATGTCCCTGAATATGGGGATGCTGGTGAGGTGTGGTCATCAGGGACAACAGTGCTGAGTCAGGGCTCTTGAAACCAGAAGGACTGGCTCCCCGTCCATTGGTAGACTGTGGACTGGGAGGCTATTGCTGTTTTTAGGCCAGTCTTCCAACTACAGTGATCCACGGGGGAGCGTCCTTAGCCAGCATCAGGAGACCTGCCACATGTGGCCCATCAGAGGGATGGAGTTTGGGGAAATTCAGCCTACAAGCTCTTTTCTGGAAGACCTAAGTGTTAATAAGTCTGCACAGAGGGAGGCACTGACCCAGGGAGACAATGAGGGGAAGGAGAGCTGGGATAAATATAGAGAAAGAGAAACTGTAAATAGAGCAGTGACGGATGCTAACGGAACGAGAGAGGGCCGGGATACAGGGCTCAGCTGAGGAAGACCACACAGACACAGCCAGCCAGAGACCCACTGACAGATGGACACAAGGACCATTCTCCAGGTTCACGGGCTTGAGTAATCTCCTATGCCCAGACCCCACAGTTGGGGACGGAGAACAAAGGATGGAAACACAGAGTCCCGTCTGCCAGTGACCTTGGCGCCCACTTCATGCTTGGACTCCCCAAAGGCTCTTCTCTCCCGGCAGCTGAGTCCCTGCCAGGCTGCTGGCCATCGGGCCGATGTCATGCCTGGGCAGTGGCAGAGCCTGCAGGGAGGGAGGCATGGGGGCAGTGCAGGTCACCCGCTAACCCAGGCATCAGGAGGAGACAGCGGAACTTCAAAGAGCTCTGTCCCTCCCACAGCCATAGGCAATCTCCCAAGACCTTCACGCGTCAGCCCTGCATTTTCGTGACATAAATGAGACTTCCTGCACATTTCTCCCTGGAAGAGTTGCCTGCCTTCTGAGTCCTGGCCCTGTGAGCCTGCCCTTCGCCCCTGGCTTCACCTGCTCTGTGAAGGAGTGTGGCAGAAATTCTTTCTGTCCTCGTTTTATGCTTGTGGTTAATTCTATCCAAGGGGGATAAATGACAGGCTGTCCATGGACCTAATCATCTGCCGGCCCTCCGCTAATTCACCCCAGAGAGGAGTTGGCTGCCATCCCACCACTAGGGAATGTGGGACAGGAGGAGCCGGGCCATGCCTGGCAGGCAGAGCAAAAGACCCCAGGCTAGAGGGCGCCCGGCAGGATGCAGGCTTCCCTCCCTTTGGTGGGAGGGTGCAGGTCATGTCACACGCTCACGGCCCCATATGCTGAGCCCTTACCTCCTGCAGGGGTGCTGGCTGCAGTGATGGTCACATCTGGTATGACCTCTGTCCTAGGAGCTTGTGCCCATGTGTCCACATGCAAGGTGTTCTTGGGATGGACTGGCTCATCTTAAAATACCTCCTTTGTGGGTTCCCTCTGGTTCCTTCCTATCTCTCAGTGATTTTCTTCATCTCTTTCCTTGATTACTCTTTTCCCACCCGCCCTTAACTGCCGAGGTTCCCCAGGTGCGACTCTGGGCCCTCTTACCTCTCACTCCATCGCCCTGGGGACCCCCTGGACAAGCATTGCAGGCCCTGAGCCAGGCCCAGGGGAGCAGAGGGGACAGAGTGTCCCCTGCCCTCAGGAGCCCAGTCTTCCAGGACAGCAGCAAGAAACAAGTGAAGGTAACATCCAGGAGCCCCGTGCCTGGGGGCTATCAACGTGCCTAGGTATCCCAGTGTTTTTTTCCTTATATGCAAAATGAGAATTTTCTCAGAGGTTTTGGGATGATGGAAAAGTAGAAAGTGCTCAGAGCAGTGCCTGGGAAGATAAGCACTCAGGTAAAGACAAATCTGATAGCCTGAGACACTGATGAGACCCACTTCAGCCTCAGCCCAGACCTTCCCCTGTGGTTGTGGGTGAGCACACCCAGCCCTTCCCCCAAGCATGTCCACGTAGCCATCCAATGGCATTGCAAATCTAGCAGGTCTCAGTTCAGTTCAGTTCAGTCGCTCAGTCATGACCAACTCTTTGCGACCCCATGAATCGCAGCATGCCAGGCCTCCCTGTCCACCACCAACTCCCGGAGTTCACTCAAACTCACGTCCATTGAGTCAGTGATGCCATCCAGCCATCTCATCCTCCGTCGTCCCCTTTTCCTCCTGCCCCCAATCCCTCCCAGCATCAGAGTCTTTTCCAATGAGTCAACTCTTTGCATGAGGTGGCCAAAGTACTGGAATTTCAGCTTCAGCATTATTCCTTCCATCTCAGTGTAACTTACCTCCCACTCCCTACGTGTGTGTTGGTTCACAGCCTCGGGAGTTCCCCAGGTGAAATCTGAAACTGAAATCCTCTTCTCTCCTTGCCCTGAAGAAGAGGAAGGGGACCCTCACTCCAGTTTGGTAGGCAGCAGGTTTCATCAGGAAGGAAACTCACATGAGAGGCTTGTCTTGGTTGAGTATACGAGTAGACTTCCATACCCACCTGCCAGAAACTTAAAACTTTATGTAGAGGCTTAAAGAGGTTCAGTCTAGATGTACTCTGTGACTTTGCTCTCTCAGGGCTGTGTCCTTAATACAGCTCTTGTGCAGGAACAGTGGACAGAATGTACATCCCAAGGACAGGAAGGGGGAAGGAGCCTCTGATTGCTTGGGTCCAGCTTTCAGTAAACTGGCAATGATTATGTCCTCTTGATAACTTACTCCTATGATGCGCTCCATAGTGATGGCACCACTGTTCATTCCTTGGTCCAGTTGCATGAGTGGGACCCTAGGAGCCATTTCCTATCCAAACCAAGCAGTCACAGTGTCCTGGGAACTGTGAGGAATTGGTTCAGATGACATAGGAAAACTCTTGAACTGCAAATAAGTCTCCTCAAAAGATAAACAATGAATTATCACATTATGAACCCATTCCTACATATCATTCCAACTCATAGGTACATATCCAAATAATTGAAACAGGTACTCAAACAAATCTTTGTACACAAGTATTTGTAGCAGTACTAGTCACAAGAGCCAAAATGTAGTAACAACCCAGACGTCCATCAGTGGATGAATGGATAAATGAAATGTGCTATATCCACACAAGGGAACACTATTCAGCCATAAAAGGAAGTACTGATCTATGTGGATGAACTGTGAAATAATAATGCTAAGTTAAAGAAGCCAGACACAGCAAGTAATATACTGTGTGATCCCTCTGATTGTAACTTCAGTTCCAAAATGTGAGGGTTTCCCCGCATGCTTCTGAGCAATTCCCTGACCCCAACTGGGTGTCCTACAATTCCACTCAATTCTGACACTGTCACCTGGAGAGAGCATCAGGTTCCACAGGTTAAGGGCTCAGTGCCACAAGACTGACTCCAGTTCAGGTGTCAGTCCCAAATCCAGGCTATTACCTACGCTTCTGACTGACTGGCTATAAATCAGAGGTTCTCCTGACTCCTTCCTTGGGCTGGATTTATCTGCTCTTAATAGAACGGCTCACAGAACTCAGGAAACCAATTTACCCACTAGATTACCAGTTTATTCCAAATAATACCAAAGGGTGAAAATCAAAAGCCAGAGGAAGAGATACCTAAAGTAAGGTTCTGAACAGAGTTTCTACTCGCTAGAGTTTGGGCCCTGCAAGGTGGCCTGTGGAAGAGTTCTGATCCAGCAGCCTGGAAGCTCTCTGAATCCCTTCCTTTTGGGTTTTTATGGAGGCTACATTATATAGGGGCTTCCCTGGTGACTCAGATGCTAAAGAATCTTCTTGCAAAGCAGGAAACACAGGAGAAGTGGGTTTGAACCCTGGATGGGGAAGATTCCCTGGAGAAAAGAAAGCAACTCACTCCAGTATTCTTCTGTGGAGAATCTCATAGACAGAAGAGCCTGTCTGGCTGGCTATAGTTCATAGGGTCATAAAGGGTTGGACACGACTGAGCAGCTAATACACACACACACACACACACACACAAACACAGGCATGAGTGATGACATTATTGGCCATTGGTGATTGGACTCAACCGATCTTGAGTCCCTTTCCCCTCCCCAGAGCTGGAGGGTTGAGGATGAGACTGAAAGTTCCAAACTTCTAATCATGTGGTTGGTCCCCTGGCAACCTTAGGTGACCAAGGAGCTTTCCAAAAATCACTTCATTGATAAAGAAAAAGACACATTTATCAGTCTCATCACTTAGGAAATTCCAAAAGTTTTAGGAAATCTGTGCCAGGAACAGGGGAATGCTGCTGCCCTGGACTCGGGAGCATCTACCTGGACTGCTGGGGAACCCTGCTCTGGAAGTTCCTGGAGTCAGGAGCAGACAGGATAGGATCTGTGGGGCTGCTTCTCCAGGAGGTGCCTACAGGGGCAGGGACATTTATTAGCAGAGAGGGAGGGGCTCCGACCAAAATTACAGCAGAGGCCCTGCTCCATCACACTGTTCAACCCTGGTCAATAGCTTGACTACACTTGGATAAAAATTCCGTTCTTGAAGGAGTCCAGAAGAGCTCACACTGGGACTTCTATCCAGGGGATGCTAATGGTGATTCAGTCCAGAGCCTTACAGGGTCTAGGGAGAGCAGCCCAGCCACAGCAGGTGAGGTAGTAAAGTGTCACTTGGCTGAATGGATCCCTTGCTTGTAAGTGCCCCCTCCCTCCGACACCAAGCTAGTGTCCTGCAGTGGCCGGGAGCCAGGGCTTAATCAACCGCTGGGAGACTAGACCAGCCACAGAACACCCATTAGCATCTGGGAGACCCACCCCTCCCCTCGAAAAGCCCAGGGCTAGAAGCGCTGGTCTGTCTGTTCATCCTCTCCCCCCACCTCTCTGTCTGCCTGGCTCTCCTGTTTGCTAGCTTCCAGCTGGCGATCGATTCGTTGCTTGTCTCTCCTTTTGTTTTATCATCCCACTTTATCTTCTTTGTGGCATTTTTCCTTTCTTTGAACAGTTTCCGTTGCTCTTCTAATCAGGAGGGGGAAGCGGTGGAAGGAATAAAGGGAAGGGGGGGTCTGTCTGCCTCTCTGTACAGGTCCCTCCAATGGACACCCTGACCCCCAGTCTGGATGTGTTGAGATGGTGATAAGATCCATTTGCATTCTTATATATCCTTTTCCCAAAGCACAGAAGCCCTATTGATTCTCCTTACCATTTCTGCTTCCCATCCTACTCTCTCCATCCCCACACACCAGCTCAGGTTCGTTCAGCTCCCCACTGCATCACTGCAGCGGCCAACAGCCTTCTAACCTTCTCCAGCCTATCCCAGCACAAAGCTGAGCCCTTCACTTTGCTTCAGTGGTTCTCAAAATGTGGGTCCCAGACCACCAGCATCAGCATCCTCTGGGAACTAGATAAAAATGCAAATTCTTAGGACACATCCCAGACCTACTGATTCAGCAATTCCAGTGCAGGGCCCAAAGCTTTGTGTTTTAACAAGCTCTCTAAGTGATTGTGATAACTGCTAAAGCTGAAAACCACTGATCTACTTAAAAGCCCTCATTGACTCCCACCTTCTTCAGCTCCTCCCACCTGCCAGTGGTGCCCTGAGCAGGGCTGATCCAGGCCTCTGTGCCATGGGCTCCTCGTTTCAGAGCACACTGGCCATTTCTTTTTGTGGTGTCTCCTCCAGCCCTGACTAGCCTTGTCCCTCCTGCCCTTAGCTGTCAGCCCGTTGCCCTCACTCTCTCTAGACTAGGAACTCTTGGAGGGCACGGCCATGTCTTGGTTTGTGTGAACCCCAATACCATGGACATATGTGGCACCTGATTCAAAGCCATGACTTAAGTACTGTCCCCTGGGTCATCACAAGATCCCTAGACACGTGCTGGCACAGATTCATGGTTATTTCATTATACTATTGAGCTTACTATTAATACAGAGGGGTTGGTGGGCCCCTGGAGGATGCACAGCAAGCCCCTGCAGCTCTCTCAGACTGTGCTCTTGAAACACATTTTCTGGAAGTACCTAGAGTGTGTGGGAAGAACAAGGGAGTTGGGGTCTGATGAGCTATGCTGGTACTCTGGCTCTGCCATTTTTCAGCCCTATGACCTCAGAAAAGCTCCAAGACTCATTTTTCTCATTTGTGAAATGGAATTGTTGTATTAAGGTTAGATAAGTTTTGTCCTAATTTGAGTGCCCCTGAGAGCAGGGCCTGAGACAAAGCTTTGGATGCAGGGATTTATTACAGAAGGGATCCCAGAGATCTCCCCAGGAGGGGAGATTTGGGAAGGGCAAGTCAGAAAAGAGGAAACACTAACGTAATTATTACCAAAGGTGGTGGGAGGGTCCATCCTGCTTAAATTTCTGAGAAGCACACAGAAAGTGCCCTCAGAACTGCCCACCCAAAAGACAGGGTCATTTATCACATTGCCCACATCCCATTGGCTCAGAACTGCCAAGGCCCTCCCTCTTACAGACTGTTGCTGAGATTCTCTAGTCTGCAGGTATGTGGGTTCTGAACCTTCAGGGAAAGCCAGAGGCAGAGAGGCACAGAGGTGGAAGGTGCACTTGGGGTGGTACTGGTTTGTGACCTGCTGCTGAAACTAGAGGTGGGCTAAGGGGATGCACAAGGGCCCCTGAGAGCACTCGCTCCCGTCTGTGAACACACCTACCCATCTGCCAAGAATGCATCTGCACTCAACATGCCAGCAAATTTGGAAAACTCAGCAGCGGCCACAGGACTGGAAAAGGTCAATTTTCATTCCAATCCTAAAGAAAGGCAATGCCAAAGAATGTTCAAACTACCACACAATTGCACTCATCTCACACGCTAGCAAGCAAAGCTCAAAATTCTCCAAGCCAGGCTTCAACAGTACATGAACCGTGAACTTCCAGATGTTCAAGTTGGATTTAGAAAAGGCAGAGGAACCGGAGATCAAATTGCCAACATCTGCTGGATTATCAAAAAAGCAAGAGAGTTCCAGAAAAACATCTATTTCTGTTTTATTGACTATGCCAAAGCCTTTGACTGTGTGGATCACAACAAACTGTGGAAAATTCTGAAAGAGATGGGAATACCAAACCACCTTACCAGCCTCCTGAGAAATATGTATGCAGGTCAAGAAGCAACAGTCAGAACTGGACATGGAACAACAGACTGGTTCCAATTCGGGAAAGAGGTACATCAAGGCTGTATATTGTCACCCTGCTTGTTTAACTTATATGCAGAGTACATTATGTGAGATGCTGGGCTGAAGAAAGCACAAGCTGGAATAAAGATTGTCAGGAGAAGTATCAATAACCTCAGATATGCAGATGACACCACCCTTATGGCAGAATGTGAAGAAGAACTAAAGAGCCTCTTGATGAAAGTGAAAGAGGAGAGTGAAAAAGCTGGCTTAAAACTCAACATTCAGAAAACTAAGATCATGGCATCCAGTCCCATCACTTCATGCCACATTGATGGGGAAACAGTGGAAATAGTGACAGACTCTATTTTGAGGAGCTCCAAAATCACTGCAGATGGTGACTGCAGCCATGAAATTAAAAGAGGCTTGCTCCTTGGAAGAAAAGCTATGACTAACCTAGACAGCATAGTAAAAAGCAGAGACATCACTTTGCTGATGAATGTCTGTATAGTCAAATCTATGATTTTTCCACTAGTCATGTATGGATGTGAGTTGGACTATAAAGAAAGCTGAATACCAAAGAATTGAGGCTTTTGAGCTGTAGTGTTGGAGAAGACTCTTGAGAGTCCCTTGGACTGCAAAGAGATCCAACCAGTCTATCCTAAAGCAAAGCAGTCCTGAATAGTCATTGGAAAGACTGATGCTGAAGCTGAAACTCCAATACTTTGACCATCTAATGTGAAGAACTGACTTATTTGAAAAGACCCTGATGCTGGGAAAGATTGAAGGCAGGATGAAAAGGGGATGACAGAGGATGAGATGGTTGGATGGCATCATCGACTCAATGGACATGAGTTTGAGTAAACTCCGGTAGTTGGTGATGGACAGGGAAGCCTGGCATGCTGCAGTCCATGGGATTGCAAAGAGTCAGACACAACTGAATGACTGAACTAAACTGATTTGCCAAGACTGCCTCTCACACGGCTCTGTGCTCTGATCTGAGGTGGCCTGTTTAGCTGTCTGTATCCCCCACTTGACATGAGTTTTCTAGATGCCCATTACTATATCCTCAATGCCAAAGCAAGAGCAGTGTACAAACCACATCCTCGGAAATATCTTTTGAGTGACTGAATGAGCAAAAGCACTCTTCATGTAATAGAGACTCAGGACCATCCACTGTGGCACTAATCAGACTTCTGAACTGAGGGAGAGAATGTACTGCTTTATCAAGTTGCAAAGAATCATCCCAGGTGGCACAGTGGTAAAGAAGCCACCTGCCAATGCAAGAGATGCAAGAGATGCAGGTTCAATTCCTGGGTCAGGAAGATCCTCTGCAGTAGTAAATGGCAACCACTCCAGTATTCTTGCCTGGGAAATCCCATGGACAGAGGAGCCTGGCAGGCTACAGTCCATGGGGTTGCAAAGAGTCAGACATGACGGAGCACACACAGAAAGAAAAGAAATCCAGCATGAGTGGGTTGCAATTCCTTTCTATTCAAGATGGAATAACAGAGAACAGGTTTACCTCCGCCCTGACAAGCCCAGACAAAACATAGAAACAATGATGCTCGAGAGGTTGGACTCAGAGCAAAAAAGAAAGCTCATCTTTGAGAGGAAATGAATGAGGTGAGCCTTGTGACTGCCCCAGCTTAATGGCTGGAGAAAGTTTCGGGCAGCTGTGGGAAGCAGGGGTGGGAGTAAAGAATGGAGGGACATACTGCAAAGGGGCGTGAGGAAACGTGTCTGGGTGATGATCAGTTCGCTGTCTTTATTGTAGAGATTGTTTCACAGGTATATACAGAACATGTCAAAACCTATCAAATTGTACACTTTATGCCATTTAATTGTATATAATCATACTTGGATGAAGTTGTTTTTAAAAATAATAAATTAGAGAACTGGTATTTCTGCTAGGTAATGAAGAATACTCTACATTAGTAAAAATACATGTAGAAACTCATTAAAGAGTATGTAACTGATCAACATCTTTCCGGTAAGATCCTTAGCTCTCTGGCTTTTGACAAATAATCTCTGTCTAAAATTTGGATCCAGTTTTCAAAGGGGGGTTCAGAATTTTGTCCAGCAGGCAGGCAGATTGAAAACCTTTGTAAATTTCACCTGAGTTACTCTCTCCTCCATATCAGAACCTGTTGCCTTGGGAGCGGCACACCTACTTCACTAGGCCACAGGCCAGGTTATCTCCTCCGGGGGATTCAGTGTCTTCCACATCCACTGCTCCCTCCAGCGATGCCCCAGGGAAGCTTCTCACAGCTTCCCTGCCACACCTGGATCACTGTCAACCATCTTTGAGATCTCTGTCCTTAGATGCCCTCTACATGTGCCCACTGCCTAGAGGTTCAGGGACCTCTCAGGCTCCCACCTGGAGACTGGAGGTGCTGGCTCCTCCACCGACCACTCCCCTAGTGGTTTCTTGGGCCCCTAGTGGAATAATTCTCTCATTGCACCACCCATTTCCCCAGCAGAATAGCTTCAATTCTTAAAGCCACAATGCTTTCAGTCTCATAAGCACCTCCTCCCAAGAAGCAAAGGACATCTCCAGAGGACTATGCTGGAGTGTGTTCAAAGGATGCTCTTTTCTCTTCAGGACCTTAGGCTAAGTTTGGCCACTGCACCAAACCCTGGAAGTACTAATATGAGCATTTTTTTCCTCAGAGCTCTGTGGTCCTTCTTGACAACCTGACATCATTCTGGCAATACACTCCTCCCCCACACATCTAATCTTCCATCAAACTCTGTGCAACTGAATCTTCAGTGTGGACAGGGCTCTGGTTATTTTCTGTTGGGATGTTGAGCCCAGAGAAAGTCAGCCTAGCTGGGTGGGGTGACCATTACACTTCCCAAGGACCCCCAGGAAGCCCTGCAAAAGGACCCTGCCTTCTAGGTTCTGCCTCCTGTACATAAAGCTCTTATAAATAGTTAGATGTAGGGTTTTTTTTGTGAATGCAAGTTTTCATTTATCTGGGATACATGTCCAGGAGTGTGATTTCTGAGTCTTGTGGTACAATGCATGCATGCATGCTAAGTTGATTCAGTCATGTCAACTCGTTGAAACCCTATGGGTTGTAGCCCGCCAGGCTTCTCTGTCTGTGGGATTCTCCAGGCAAGAATACTGAGCAGGTTGCCTTGCCCTCCTCCAGAGGATCTTCCTGACCCAGGGATCAAACCCACGTCTCTCACATCTCCTGCATTGGCAGGGGAGTTCTTTACCACTAGCACCACCTGGAAAATCCAAGTGTATAGTAGAAATAGTTTTAATCTCTTTTTCAATTCGTACACCTTTATACATATGTTCTTATCCAATTGCATTGGCTAATACCTCCAAGGCAATGTTAAAGCATGCGAAAGGTAACGAACAACTTTGCCTTAGTCAGAGTGGCTCTAGTGTTTCCCCATAGAGTAGGATTCTGGCTTTAGGATCTGTGGCTTATATATTTCGACATGTTAAGGAAGTATCCATCTGTATTAGTTTCCCAGAGCTGCTTTGACAAATGCCACAGGCTGGCTCGCTTCAAGCAACAAAATTCATTTTGGGGCTTAGAAGCCTGAAATCAAACTGTCGGCAGGGCCACAGTCCCTCTGTAACTTGCAAGGGAGAACCTGTCCTTTCCTCCCAGTAGCTTCTGGTGCTTTGCCCACAGTCTTTGCCATTCCTTGGCTGGCAACTCTAGCACTTCAACTGTGCCTCTGTTGTCACATGGTGACCCCTTCTGTGTCTCTTCTGTTCTTATAGGGACACTGGTCATAGTACTCCAGGATGGCCTCCTCTTAACATTGTTAACTGTATCTGCAGTGACTCTTTTTCAAGCCACCCACACACAACAAAACATTCAATTCCTGCCTTCCTTTTCATGTTGTTCTTGACAAGACTGCTGGAAGCTGAATTTTATTATGCATCCAATTAATTTTATAGTTGGGCTTGGAATCCCTGAGGATTTTTTTTTTTTTTTTTTTTGGTCTTTAAAGTCTAGTAGTTTATGTCTCAAATTTGAGATTTGAACATTCTGGGACAGTTTTCAAAGTATATGTGCTGGGAGACAATTCTCTGAGTTGTATATATTGCAAATATATTGTATAGCAAATACATTGTATAGCAAACAGCCTCAGAAGATAGAGATAGTTTTGTCCTCCAGGACAAAAAGAAGACATGTTTGGTGTTCAGCACAGTGAAGCAAAAGGAAGGGATGATATCTACTCTTTATGAAAGACTCAGGTTCCTGAGCTAAGAGTTCCTCTCCTGTTACATTGTATGTGCAAATATTCTCTAGCCCTCTGTACATCACCCTTGAATATTAAGGCTGAGAGGATCAATGTTAAAAGGACAGTATATTGGGTACTAATATTTCTGTGAGTAATAAGCGATCTTTACTCTCTGACCCAGGAATCTCATGTTTTCTATTGGCAACCATAAAACTGTGGCAAGTTAACTTATTAGCTTATAAGTAGAATAAAATATAAGACTTCATAGTTCTTGACAACATGCTGGGGCATTTTAATATGGTTATTTACCTTTTCTGGAAAGTCTTCTTGAATACAGTTCTAAATATTTGTTGTTCCTGTGTTTGGGCATTTCAACCTGGGACTCCTCTTATATGTAGGCTGAATCTTCTTTGCCCATCTTCCTTTTCAATCATTTTCAGAACCATTTTACTCCTTTTGTTTTTATTATTTTTGTTGTTTTCTTTGTTTTCTGCCTTTCTTCAGTGTTCCTTTTCGAATTTTCACTTCGATATATTCCTCCTTGCACAGCTTGTAATTTATTTTTTATTTCTGAAATTGTGTTGCCTTTTTCTTCTGTTTCTTTCCTGAGTTCAGTCAACTCATTGCATTTCTTTTGCTTTGTTCATCTTTGTTTTTAGATTTTTAATTTATGATTCTAATGTTTTAATTTACAAATGATTTTTAACATATGTTCAATTCATAATGCAACATGTATTATCAGTTTCTTCCATTTTGGAGAAAGGGAGACTTTTGATCAGCTACCAGTCTTATATGGACTTGGTTTGATTTATTTTCTATTTTTCCTATTTCTGAGCACTGTGTGGACAGAGTTCATAGTTTAAGAGTACCCTCTTCTCAGCTTTTTTTTTTTTTAATGGATAATAATGAGGGGAATGAAAAGGATTGGGATATCTTATTCCTTTTTTAATTTCTGCAGAATCAATATTTTTCCTCTCTTATTTAAACTTTTCCTTCACAGTCAATTCATAAAGGACATAACTCATCTCTTTTTTTTATTATTATAATGGATATTTTATTTTATTTTTAAACTTTACATAATTGTATTTGTTTTGCCAAATATCAAAATGAATCCATCACAGGTATACATGTGCTCCCCATCCTGAACCCTCCTCCCTCCTCCCTCCCCATACCATCCCTCTGGGTCGTCCCAGTGCACTAGCCCCAAGCATCCAGTATCGTGCATTGAACCTGGACTGGCATCTCGTTTCATACATGATATTTTACATGTTTCAATGCCATTCTCCCAAATCTTCCCACCCTCTCCCTCTCCCACAGAGTCCATAAGACTGTTCCACACATCAGTGTCTCTTTTGCTGTCTCGTACACAGGGTTATTGTTATCATCTTTTTAAATTCCATATATATGCGTTAGTATACTGTATTGGTGTTTTTCCTTCTGGCTTACTTCACTCTGTATAACAGGCTCCAGTTTCATCCACCTCATTAGAACTGATTCAAATGTATTCTTTTTAATGGCTGAGTAATACTCCATTGTGTATATGTACCACAGCTTTCTTATCCATTCATCTGCTGATGGACATCTAGGTTGCTTCCATGTCCTAGCTATTATAAACAGTGCTGCAATGAACATTGAAGTACACGTGTCTCTTTCCCTTCTGGTTTCCTCAGTGTGTATGCCCAGCAGTGGGATTGCTGGATCATAAGGCAGTTCTTTATTTTATTATCTCCTAGAAGCTCTGCATCTCTGAGGCACCAGTTTCAGTCCTGTTCACTTTCAAGCCATTTTCTCTTTGGCTGTTGCTGTGAACTACTATGTCCTAGAGCTATGTTCAACTTTTTGACATTTACTATTGCACTTTCTTTTTCTGGGAGTAATTCTGTGTGTGTGTTATCTATGTCCTCTTCCTCTAATTCCCCTTTTTGCAGATGCTCATAAGCCTCTCCTCCTCTACTCACCTACCTCCAGCAGCACAGACGTTCTATTGAAACACAGTGCTCCCTTCTCAAGTTGTAGGTAGTTCAAAGTTTGTGGTGGTCTCTATCTCCTAGAGATGTAAAGGTGTGGACCAGGGGTGAACTTATTGTTTTTTCTCTTAACTTAATTGATTTTTGGATATGAGGTATAAAAATTAAATGGATGCAGAAAGCTGCCATTATTTTTCAGACCATTCCAAATATTTTAAATGCTTGTTTTTATTTTTCATTTGATCTGTAGTTACTTAAAATTTGTTTTTAAATTTCATAATTTGTAGGTTCCTAAAATTATTTATCTATTTATTTTCACCTTAATTGCATTGGAATAAGATATGTGGTCTCTATGTTATTATTGATTCTTTAAAATGTACAGAAACCCAATTAACAGCCTACTTTGGGGTTAGTTTTATACATGATCCTTATGTGTCTGAGAAGGTTTGTACATGCTCTAATTTCTTACTACAGGGTTCTTCCCCCCGCTCTCTCTCTGTATATATACATACATATATAGGATCAAGTTTGTTAATTATATTGTTCAAATACCATGAATGATTTGCTGTCTGTTTGATCTAATTACTGAGAAAGGCGTATCAAAAATTTCCTACTGTGATGTGTGTTTATCAATTTATCCTCGTTGGTCTGTCAAGTTTTGCTTTATATGGTTTGAGACTATATATACTTAATTGAAGATTTTATCATTATATCTTGATTGATATTCATCTCTGTTTTTAATTTTATTTTATTTTTAAACTCTTTCAAAGATATGATATAGCTACACAAGCTTTGTTTTGGCAAATATATAATTTCCATCCTTTTATTTTCAGCCCTTTCACGTCCCTTTGCTTTAGTGTGGCTCTTGCAAGCAAGATGTTTGGATTTTTCAACTTAATCTGATAATTCTATATGTTAAGTAGAGAGTCTGGTACACTTGCATCATGCTATAGACATACAAAATAATGTATGTCAAAGTTATTTTTTACATTTACTCTGCTTTTATTATTTTTTTAAATTTAGATTTCTTTTAAGGAACTGATTTATCTTTCTGTAAAATCATATTTATCTGGAGTTTAGTAATTCTTTCGTTTACAATTTTTATGTTCTTCTGTCAAATTCAAGTAAAATTAAATATATTGTTACATACTCATGTATATGTGTACATACATGTATATCTATTTATATCTGTTTTTCCTACAATGTATATATATATATTGCTTTTATAATCCAAAAGTTATTTAGAGATAGTTTAATACGTAAATGAATAGATAAATGAAATCATATCTTTCTTTCTTTATTTTTAACATGGAAATGATGTTGTTATAACCAGGTAGATTTATCAACAGCCATAAAATGGAAGTCATCTGAAGGCAGAATCTCCTCAACCTCTCCTACCCTGAATATTCTCTGCTGAGATTAGTAAATACCTGCAGAAAAATAAAGGATGCTGTCAGGAGGTCGTGAACTGAGTTGCTATAGTGGGGTTACCAGATTTAGCAAATAAAAACCTTATGCAGGATATACTTTTACTAACATTTTACACGCTGTTTATCTGATATTCAGATATAACTAGATGTCCTATATTTTATCTGGCAACCCTAGCCTATGGATCGCCCTTGCCCATGCATTTCACTGGAGAGTGGAGCAAAGCAGATGTCTCTTCCTTGTAAGCCCATGACCTGTCTCTGCTGAATGGATCTGGGAAGAGGTAAAAATGTCTGCTCTCTATTTGGACACCCAAACTCATTGTCTCTTATTTGCTAGCAATCTCTCAGAGACCCCTTAGCACTTAGTCTAGGGAATGAGGACACTATGCCTTTGGTTTTCAGCCTGCTAGAATTTCCATCTGACCCCTTGCCAACAACCCCAACACTGGCCCACCACACACAAACACACATCCAGACTTTCTGCCAATGTCAGACCTCAGGAGCTAGAACCAATCAGGGAAACCCCACACCAAGGATTATGGCCAGGTTCTGCTTCCTCCCTGAGCTCAGGAAAAGACTGCTGACCAGTTGCCCACTCAGAACTTCCTTATTGAAAAACAACAAATTTATTGATCCCAACAGGTACGGGTTCCTCAAAATCACTCCAATGTCCTCCTGGATCTTCTGAGCACCCCCTTTCCAATCCTTATCCAGGAGTTTTCCTGCTCACAATTATTCAGAAGTTTCTGTTGTTCCTTCTGTTATGCCTACATAATTATAATAAGCTAATAATTAACTTTTGTACAAAACTCTAAGTTACATGTATTCTTTTATTTGTTATAATTAGTTCTCAGTCCAGCTCTGACTGAAAAAGCATGGGCTCTGACCCTGACAGGCTTGAGCCTGAGGCCAAGATTACTCACTGACTAGCTTGTGGCTTTGGCCAATTCACTGAGCCTCTGTGAGGCCTCTATTCCTCATCTATAAAATGGGACTCGGACAAGTGATTTTGAACCAATCTTTATTTTATTAGACACCATTCAGACTCACAAGGGAAAAAAATTTGCAAACTCCATGTTTGAACTAGGTTGTACTCTTTTAGAAGCATGCAGGAAAAAATGCAAACTTCATTGGCAGCAGAACTAATTAGACAGATTTCAATATATCTTTCGCAGCAGTCAGAATGCTGATTGGAAAGGAATTTCAAGACACAGAGTATTGCAGAAAGGAGTGAGTTTATTAAGAACAAAGAGCAGAGATAATGTGGAGTACAGTGGTCCAGACTCCTGATAGACCAAGAAAAGTCAACAGGACACTGTTAGAAAAGCGGGCCAGCTCAAGGGAGCGCCGACTGAAGGGAGAATAGATAGTGAGGGGCACTAAAAATACAGTGGCTGACTTCCTGAAACACCAGGGAGTTAGCAGCCAATTTTTATAGCCCAAGATAAAGAAAATTCCTGCTAGAAGGGTGGCATTAGGTAATTGGTTAGGGAACTATAGAATGAGTACCAAGGGGGGCATTTTTGCCTAACTTGGCATCAGGAAGCTGGCTGGTAAGGATCAGGGGTCTTTTGGCAGCAGTTACAATGGGGCTCAGTCAGTTCCGGAGATGGCCTCGGTTCTGGGCTCTACTTCCATGGCCCCGGTTCAAGACCACACACCTGTGGCCTTGGGATAGGACTCCACAATGTCCACAGTAGATTAAAAATGAGGAATTTCTTTAATCCTCACAACAATAAGAAGTAGACTTCTTTTAGTGAGAAAAGCAAGATGGGGAATAATATATATAATATGTAACATTTTGTATAAGGAAGAAGGAATATAAAAACATGTTTATTGTATTTGCTTATTTTACATAAATAATACACAGAACTTAATGAAAATAGTTAAATCCAGTGTGAAGATTGGGGATGGTGATGCAAAGCACAGTGGTTTAGGGCAGGGATATTCTTTCACTACATATCATTTTATATTTTTTGGATTTTGGAACCATATGATTTGTATTTTGGAATCCATTCAAAAATAAAGATAGGAAGTTGAACACTTTTAAAAATTAAAAGTAAAGTCTACCTCTAAAAGTTGTCAGTTAAATGAAACTATATATGTAGCATGTGTGTGTATGTGTAGTCTTATAGAACTATGTATTTTGATAGAGAAAATTTTGTAAGTTAACTTCTAAGGAAAAAATAATCATGCATTATCCCAATGCTCAGAGGCAAATTTGTTAATATTTTTCATATTGTTTATCAATATTTATATTGTTATTTGAATATTTTTACATAAGGAGTATGTACAGTTTTTTATCCTGCATTTACCCTAAAACAAAGCCATCCTTTGTAACTTCTGTTTTTGATATCTGTAGTATACTTAATTATGTAAATGACCTTTGTCAACCTGTTTATTTGTCTGTGTTCCCATGGCCCTATCAACTCCCCAAGGACAGGGGCTGTGCCTTATTCATCTTTGTGTTCCCTGGGTGTGATTTGTGGAGAGATCTTGATAAGTATCTATTGAATAAATGCGCGCATTATTTGACCAAAATTATCTAAGGAGTCACTTACTGTTGGCCATTTGGGTCATTTCCAGTTGTTTTCACTCCTCTAAATAATGCTAGCACAGTCATCTGTATATATGAATCACAAATCACTATGCACATCTTGTTTTCTTAGGCAAAATTCCTAGAAGTGGAATTACTGGCTCAATGGATAGGAAAAATTTAAGGTTGTTGAAATCACACTGCTAATTTGCCTTCCAAAATGTTGTCCCAATATGCACTCTCAGCAGCTGCCACAGGAGGCCTGGTCCTGACATTCACTGAAATTAGGAGCTCCTGTTCCTAAAATCTTTGCTTATTGCAGGGGAAGAGAATGGCATCCCATATGCAATCCTATTGCGCTGAAGTTTCTTTAACTTTTTTAGTGAGTTTGAACAGGTTTTCAAATTTTCTCAGACATAAATTTTTTTTTAATTTTGTTTGCTCATGCACTTCATACATCTATCTACTCGGGCTTTCATATTTTTCATCTGTATCTTCTCATTTTAAATTGTGAATCTCTCTGCTTGTCTCTTTCCTCATAGGTTACCTAATCATCTCCAGGGAATTTTTTAGAGGTTTAGGGGAGATGCATATTATGGAAAATTTCCAATAAACAAAACAGTAGAGAGAAAAGTACAACAAAGTCCCAAGTTCCTGTCACCCAACTTCAACAACTTTAAGCACTTTGACAATTTTATCTGTTTATTATGTTTCTTCCCCAACATACACAGTCATTTGAAAAACATTTTTTTCCTAGAGTATTTTAGGCAAATCCTAGACATCACAGCATTTCCCCCATAAATAGCCAAAGAATTTTTAAGCTGCCATATGAGTATTTCTATTTAAGAAGTGCATGGATTGACTCCACAATAAGGAATTTATTTATAACAGATTGGAATCCTGCCCTCTATCATTTCTCCACATTCATGACTCTTTCTTTATGTAAAGCGTGGCCTTTGTCTTCCTTCAGCCTACCTGCGTGTACTCCATGGGAGACTGCTGAAATATTGCAGCCACGCATTTAGGCCAAATGAATGGCCAAGGCCTTGTCAGAGTCACCCAGGTCTGCAGGAGAGGAGAACCATCAATTTGCATTTGCTGAGCATATAAACAACTCATCTCCAATGTTTGCTAACAGATTGCCCACCTTCATCAAACTCATAATTCAACAGTGTTAACACTGTTAAGTCTTAATTCATCTTCATTAAATAGCAGCTTGCAATGAGAAGGGAAATGGGTTGATTTCCGTCCCCTCCCCATGAAATAGCAGCTTCTTTGTCAGTCTGGAAACAACGAATCCCTCTGCAGACTGGGCTTCATGTTTCAAGCAGAACTCAAGACGGTGGCAGTATTTTTATTTCCTCTCTTGGGACCATTTTACCCAATTTCAAATATCTACAGAAATCAGAGTCCAAAGAAACTTTCTCAAATGGGAGGACTCTAGGTGTGCAGGGTAGAAGGAGAGGGAGAGAGAGTGTGAGAGTGCGTCTGCAAGACAGCAAAAGTCGTTTTTAAAAAATAAGTGCTTGCAAAGACAGAACTGCAGCCAGGCTGGAAGAAGAGAAGGCCACGCACCCCCCGTGCTCCAGCCTGCCGTTCCCTGTGCTAATCCCGGTGACAGCAACAGAAGCTACTGGAATCTGAGCCGCCGGCCTGACTTCAGCACCTGGCGCTGGAGGCCGGGGCTAGGGATCTGGGGAAGTTATGCTGTGGGAGCGAAGAAAGCCCAGCTTGTTGAGGCCCAGACCCACTGTGCCGGGGATCCTGAGGCCACTCCAGAGATGTCGACATGCCTTTCACGAACCAGTGAAAGCCCCTTTGCCTCTCCTGGCCTGGTGTGCTGCAACGAGAGGAGCCCGTCCCTAAGATAAGGGAACATTCTTGCTGTGAGTGTGCATGCTGTGTGTGCATGCGTGCATATGTATAGTGTGTGTGTGTGTGTGTGTGTGTGCGTGCGCTCACACGCATGTGAGTGTGCCTGTGTGTTGCTCTTGCTTCAGGAGCTGGAAGTTACAAAGCATCACCTTCAAAATGAAGCCCGCTGTCAAGTGGTAAACAAGGCGGATTCTGGGGATTAGAATGTCAAGCCAGGTCTTTGCTAACATGCACGGTGGCCGGATGGTGCCCAGAAAGGTTTTTAAAGGCTGGAGGCGGCACGAGGTGTGTGAAACCAGAGCTTTCCCTTTCCGTGGAAAAAGCAAGGGGGAACAGGAGGAGACAGGCTCTCTCACACTGAAACGTGTTTAAAGAAGAATCATTTGAATTAAAATAGATGCGCTCCCGAAATAATCTTGTTTTGAAAGCTCAGAATCTTAGGAAGAGAAAAAGGCTATCAGTACACTTACCCTTTGAATCCGTTATGGCCCTTGCTATTTATAATTTATTTTTCCTCCATGTGGCTTAAAATAATCAACAGACATTATCACATTAACTCTTGCAATCCCCCTCGCCCTTCCACAAAGTCCTGTCCTTCAGGCCACAATGGACACAGCCCCAGCCCTGTGGATGTGGCCTCCCCTGCCCTGGCGCCTCTGAGCCCCCTGGCCGGCCCGGGCCCGGGAGAACATTCCGGCCACCACAATTCACGGTCTTTCCTCATCTGCCCCAATGCCAGGTAGCGGGGAGCCTGCTGGAGGACGTCAGTGCAGGAGAGCCGTCAGGACCCCAGAGACGCCCTAGGCCACCCCCCTGCTGCAGTGTCCTAACCGGTGTCACTGCAAGGCCCACAGCAAGCTATTGTTAACAACCATAAAGCTCTGGTGTTCACAAGTTGCTTACTTTTTTAAAAAAGCAAATTAGAGAAAGGTAAAGTTATCTCATGAGAGTGTGGGAAATAGCAGCTCACACAGTAGGTATGTGTTAACTTTAAAGAATTCACATAAAAATTCATATTATCAGTTTCTTTTGGAAAACCCAAGGTTGGGGTCAGCCCTTGAAGGGCTCTCTCTTCGAGTGACACTGAGTCCCTGAGTGGGCATACCACTTCCCCAGGAGAGATACGGCTGGCCCCCTGCAGGCTTCTGGGGTGTGACCTCTGGAAGGCAGGAGTGGAAACAGTTTTCCTGGGGGCCAAAACCTATATAATTTCCAGCTTCCCAGGTGGTGCTAGTGGTAAAGAACCCATCTGCCAATGCAGGAGACATAAGAAACACGAGTTTGATGGCTCGGTCAGGAGGAAGAAATAGCAATCCACCGCAGTATTGTTGCCTGGAGAATCCCACGGACAGAAGAACCTGGTGAGCAATAGTCCATAGGGTCGCACGTTGGACACAAGCAAAGCGACTTAGCGTGCGCGCGCGCGCACACACACGTTTTAAGAAAAAAATACAAAGTTAGAGATACAAAGTTAAATGTAAAACAAATATTTATTTAGAATGAGAAAAGAAATGATAGCAAATTAAAAATTTGGTGACAAATATCAATGACGACAATTACGAGCTATACAATGATAACAATATCCTTACCACAAAATCCTGAAAGATAATATAATTTTAAAAAATAATACTTCAATCATGACAAACCTCTTTAATACTCTTTTTTAATGTTGTTTTTTGACTGCATACTCTTTGATTAAGTCTTCTTATGAAAATGATTGTGTAATATTTTCTCTAGAGAGAATAGATAAAAATTCACTCTTTCCCTTAGATCAGCTGTTTGAAATTTGGTTTAAGTTACTGAGGAGCCTGGTGGGCTACAGTCCACAGGGTCGCAAAGAGTCGGACACGACTGAGCGAGCGACTTGACTTGACTTGATTGATAGCACAAAAGAGTTTCTTCCAGCTTCACCTCTTGTTACTGGTAGTGTCACATGAATTTTTAGGGTTGTTGTCAAATTTAAGAAAACTTTTATCAAATTTCTTTCATATCTGAGCTGCTGCAATTGTGCTTGAGGTTTGAAATACTGTTACAGGCCTGTGCCTATAACATAGTAATTCTAATCAGTTCTGTTTTACATGATTCCCATTGAGAAAGGGAAAAGAACATACAGTACAATTATAATTGTCTGTTCTGCCTTACTGAGTATATTCTTGCATAAGTGAACTTCAGTTTTGACTAGGCATTGATGAGAATTGAATCCATTGCTTACAATTTTATTTGCTGAATAATTAGAAGATTATCTTACCATAGTCTGTGTATGTTTCAAGCCTTATGTCTCCTGCATTACTCACATATTTCAGGAGCTGGATGCCTCGGGTGCTGAGAGAGTTTGCAGAATGGGCAGTAGGCACATTCTTGGAAGTCATTCCTATACTAGCATGGCCAGCAATGATTTATCATTGACAGTGATGCAAACCAGAGAAATACATCCCACTAAACCCAAAGAGGAACTAAAAAGCCTCTTGATGAAAGTGAAAGTGGAGAGTGGAAAAGTTGGCTTAAAGCTCAACATTCAGAAAATGAAGATCATGGCATCTGGTCCCATCACTTCATGGGAAATAGATGGGGAAACAGTGGAAACAGTGTCAGACTTTATTTTTTGGGCTCCAAAATCACTACAGATGGTGACTGCGGCCATGAAATTAAAAGACGCTTACTCCTTGGAAGGAAAGTTATGTCCAACCTAGATAGCATATCCAAAAGCAGAGACATTACTTTGCCAACAAAGGTCCGTCTAGTCAAGGCTATGGTTTTTCCTGTGGTCATGTATGGATGTGAGAGTTGGACTGTGAAGAAAGCTGAGTGCCAAAGAATTGATGCTTTTGAACTGTGGTGTTGAAGACTCTTGAGAGTCCCTTGGACTGCAAGGAGATCCAACCAGTCCATTCTGAAGGAGATCAGCCCTGGGATTTCTTTGGAAGGAATGATGCTAAAGCTGAAACTCCAGTACTTTGGCCACCTCATGCGAAGAGTTGACTCATTGGAAAAGACTCTGATGCTGGGAGGGATTGGGGGCAAGAGGAGAAGGGGACGACAGAAGATGAGTTGGCTGGATGGTGTCACTGACTCAATGGACATGAGTCTGAGTGAATTCCGGGAGTTGGTGATAGACAGGGAGGCCTGGTGTGCTGCGATTCATGGGGTCGCAAAGAGTCAGACACGACTGAGTGACTGAACTGAACTGAAACCCAAATTCAATCCATCCAACTCAAACCACTGTAACAGACACAGAAAAGCCCTTAGCCACTCCAGTGCCACCAGTGACACAGAGAGAAGCTTGACAGAGCAGACGAAAGGATGGAGAGTGATACTGGTTGCACTGTTGCCATTCAAACCCCTCAGCTTTGCAAACTTTGCAAATATGTGGGTCCATCTGCATATATTGTGACTGTCCCTCCCTAGAGTCTTGACGGGAACTAGAAAGTTGGAGGCCCAAAGTCAAAGCTTTACTCGCTTATGAGTGAATTAGCCTCTGATGGATAATAACAATCTCACTCCCCACTTTCCTGAATGGAAAAGAAAGATGTTAAGTAACTTGTAGAGATGCTGGACTTTCACATCACCCACAGCCCCTGGGACCTGAGCCAGAACCCGGTGTGAGTGCCCTTTACTGCTTCATCACGAGTTGTTGTGGTGCTTGTCAATTGTTGAAGAGACTTACTTCTGCAAAACTATCTTTTGGAGTTTTGTCAAAATCTGTATCTAGTGGAGGAAATGCATCTTTGCATTTCAACTCAAACGCATCCATTCAGATGGCCTTGCCCACCAGATGCCCCATCACAGAAAAATGGCAGAGGACTGCTGTGCTGGTGGGAGACCCTTGTTTGCAGAGAGATGCGAGAACTACCTGAGCATATTGGGCCCAAGATTAGATGCCTCCTGAACCATCCTTAGCCCAAAGTGCTTTCCACTGAGACTCAGAGCAGAGTCTCGGCTTTAAGGTAGCTCTATAGTTTCTTCTCACACCTGGTGAAACACTACATGTACAGATGGGTCTTACTTCATATGTTGGTCAGGTATTGTGCCAGCGTTGTGTAACCACCCACTTCAAAACCCTATGACTTGAAACAATCATCATTTATTCTTGGGGATTTGAAAGGTTGGCTGGAGAGGCTCTTTTTCCTGCCATAGGATTGTGAGCCTAATGTGGTTTGCTCCACACATTTCTCATCTTCCTTGGACCAGAGGACTGGCCTAGACATGCTCTTCTCAGAATGATGGCAGAGATTCAAGGTGATGAGTAGAAACATGTGAGGCCTCTTAAGACAGGCTTGGAACTGGCACACTACAGCTTCCATCCACATGCCATTGGTCAAAACAAATCCTGTGGTCAAAATCAAAGTACAGGAGGTAAAGGGTACTCCATTCCTAGGGCTACGGAAAGGGTGTAAATGCCAAGAGGAATGAAAACTTGGGTCAATAATTCAATCTTCCACACCTAGCAAGGAGCACAGATGACAGATGGGCAAGTCCAGCAGCCCACTGTAGAGATGAGAGAATTGGGGAGTGCCACAGACAACACAGCTTTAGCAGGGCATTTGGCAGGGGCCAACGTGGACAGCTGGGTAGATTTATTGCTGAACCACTGTGTCCAAAGAGCATTGACTAATGGATTGATGTCCATCTGGAAGAGGTTTGCAGTGGCATACCATTAGCTTCTGCCCTGCCCCACTGTTTGCATCCACATTTTGGATGTAGGTATTGGAATCATGTCTTACCAGACCTGCAGGTGATAGCCTGACTATCAATGAGGAGCATGATTAATATGTTTTGATGGCAATTTCAAAATTCAAATTGGTATTAACAGGCTGGATTTATGGGTCCAAAGTAAGAATGAATAAATAAAAAGGGAATTAACATTTATTGAACATCTACTATATGCCAGGCACATGTTTTATTTAATCCTTGCAACAACACTTTAAAGCAAATATGCTTTTCTTTTTCAGATTAAAAAACTATATCCTAGAAAAAGAAGAATAAACTATATCCAAATCAAGAAAAAGGAAGGAAATAAAAAGAAGTATGAAAATAAAACAGAGACTAGAAAAACAATAGAGAAAATCAATAAAACTAAAGTTGATTCTTTAAATAAAGATCAATAAAATGGATGAAACTTTAGCTAAGCTGATCAAGGAAAAAGGGAGGAAACTCAAGTCATTAAAATCATGAATGAGAGAACATTATTACTGACCTTACATAAATAAGAAGTATTATAAGGGAATACTATAAATAACTTTATATCAGTAAATTCTATAACTTAGATACAATGAACAAATTTTTAGAAAGATACAAGTTACTAAGACTGTCTCAAGAAGAAACAGAAAATCTGAATAGGCCTATGACAAGAAATCAAACAAGTAATTTAAAAATTTCTCATAAAGATAAGTAGTCCTGGTCCAGAGGGATTCACTGGTGAATTCTACTGAACGTTAAAGAAGAATTAATACCAACTCTTCACAAATTCTTAGGAAAATTAGAAGAGGAGGAAATATTTCTCAACCCATTTTACTAAGCCAATGTTACCCCAATATCAAAACCAGATAAGGACATCATACTCGCACACACCAAAAGAATCCTACAGAATTGCATGACTAAAGATATAAAAATCCTCAACAAAATATTTGCAAACCAAAACCAGCAACATATATGCCATCAAATTACATGGCATATAAACAATTATATGCCATGAAAAAATGCATTATCCCAAGAATACAAAGTTGGTTTAACCTTCAAAAATCAATTAATATAATACACCATATTGGGCTTCCCTGGTAGCTCAGTGGTAAAGAATCCGCTTGCAATGCAGGAGATCTAAGAGATGTGGATTCAGTCCCTGGGTTGGGGAGATCCCCTGGAAAAGAGCCTGGCAATCCACTCCAGAATTCTTGCCTGGAGAATCCCATGGATAGAGGAGCCTGGCAGGCTAGAGTCCACAGGGTCTCAAAGAGTCAGACATGACTGAAGTAACTTAGCACAAGCATGAGGAATACACCATATTAATGGAATAAAGACAGAAACCATGAGATAATTTCAACAAATGCAGAAAACATATTTGACAAAAATCAATACATTTTCATGATACAAGCACTCAACAAACTAGGAACAAAAAGGAACTTCCTCTATCTGCTACACAGCATTTATGCAAAACCCACAACTAGCGTCATACTAATGAGTGAAAGATTAAACACTGTCTCCTAAGATTAGGAACAAGGTCAAGTTGTCCATTCTCACAAATTTTTTAAACCATGTACAGGAGTTTCTAGTCAAGACAATTAGGTATGAGAAAGAAATAAAAGGCATCGAGATTGGAAAGAAGAAGTAAAAGTCCATTTTCAGATGCCATGGTCTTGTTTATAGAAATGTTAAACAATCTACAAAAACACTATTAGAACTAAAAAATGAATTCAATAATGTGGTAAGATACAATACCAGTATTAAAAAATAAACTATATTTTATACACTAACAATCAAAATTAAACAGTTTAAAATTGGAATTAATAAAGCAATTCCATTTACAATAGCATCCAAAAGAATAAATACTTAGGTTTAAATTTAACAAAATTAAAAAAAAAAAAGAAATACAAAACTTGACTTGTTGAAAGAAAATAAAGAAGAGCTAAATAAATGAAAAGACATACCACGTTCATTTTTTGGAAGACTTAATATTATTAAGATTGCAACCAGAAGTAGGAGTTGGGGAGGAACTTGGCAGTGACGTGAAGCCCTCACGTGACCAGGAGCTGCAGACTGACACAGCCTTCAGTGTAGTAGTCACTCCTGTCTGGGTACCAGCTCTCCGCTGCTCCCTCACACCCGGCTAGCTTCAGACCTGAGGCAAGCAGATCAGGTCTGTAGGACGAAGCGTGGCAGTGGGGTATTTGTGGCAAGAATCAAAAGGAGAAGGAGACAGCAAGTACAGGCCCAGAAAAATGATCAGGGAAAAAAAACCTCATCATGGTGAATATCCACTAGGAAAAGAAAGAAATGGAGCAGCCCATGGAGAAGGCAATGGCACCCCACTCCAGTACTCTTGCCTGGGAAATCCCATGGACAGAGGAGCCTGGTAGGCTGCAGTCCATGGGGTCACAAAGAGTCGGACACAACTGAGCAACTTCACTTTCACTTTCCACTTTCATGCATTGGAGAAGGAAATGGCAACCCACTCCAGTGTTCTTGCCTGGAGAATCCCAGGGATGGTGGAGCCTGGTGGGCTGCCGTCTATGGGGTCGCACAGAGTCGGACACGACTGAAGCGACTTAGTAGTAGTAGTAGTAGTATGCAGAATGGACAGGAAGACTGCCCTTTGGAAGGCAGTGAATGCCACCAGTCAGCAAGAAATCATAGAGAGTGACAGGCTCACAGACTTGCCTCTAATTTCCCATGAGCCATGCCCAGTAGGCAGGACAATGATGGGATCAGTAGAGATGGAGATGATATGGAAATTTTCATAGAAGAGTTGAGAGAAATTAGGAGAAAACAGGGAGCTGTAATTGAGGAACTGTCTTCCTATCCTCATGGGGGAGGTCTCTAATCATCAGGACCATCATGACGAACTTTGCCTTATGCCTTGACTCCTGCCATTTTCCATGAGATTAATACTGTGATTCCCACTGTTGTCCTCTTTATCCTTGCATTTTCTTGTTAATGCCTTTACTGGCACATTTGCTGTGAACCTTATGTAATCTCCATGTGTCAGATGAGTTCTGTGTTACCAGCTTCTAATTGGAGATTGCCATGGCACTCAATCTAAGTTTCCATCAACCGTAGAGTTTCGCCCATTTGCATGGAAAAATGCAAAGTTAATAAAGCAACTAAAAAGCAAAAAAAAATATATATATATATATAGTTAAGATGGCAATACCTCCCAACTTAATCTACAGATTCAATGCAATGCCTATTAAAATATCAACTGCCAATTTCTTCAGAAATTGAAGAACTGATCCTAAAATTCATGTAGAAATTTAAGATATCCAGAAAAGTCAAAGCAACCTTAAAAACAAAGAACTAAGTTGAAAGACCTACACTTCCCAATTTCAAAACTTACTACAGTGCTATGGTATTCAATACTGTGTGGTGCTGGCATAAGACAGACATACAGATCAATGGGATAGAATTGAGAGTCCAGAAATAAACGGTTGATTGATTTTTAACAAGGGTGCCAAGTCCATTCAAAGGGGAAAGAAGAGTTTCTTCAACTAATGGTCCGAGGACAACTGAAATCTTCATAAACTAAGATTTGGCAACAGACCCTTAGATATGACACCAGAAGCATGAGCAACAAAAGAGAAAATCGATAAATTGAACACCAACAAAATTAAAAACTTTTGTCCTTTCAAGGAATATTAACAAGAAAGTAAAAAGACAATACACAGAATGGGAGAAAAAAGTTTCAAAACATATATCTGATCTGAGACTTGTATCTGTAATAAATAAAGAATTCTAGAGCTCAAAAGTTTAAAAAAAAATAAAAATAACCCAATGCAAATATGGGCAAGGATTTTAAAAGACATTTCTCCACAGAAGACACATGGCCAATAGGTACATGAAAAGATGCTCAAAATTGTTAGTCATTAGGGAAATGTAAACCAAAACTATTAAGAGATACTACTTCACATCCACTAAAAGCATATAATTAAAAAAAAAAAAAAAAAGACAGACAAGTTGTGTCTGTGAGGAGTTGAAGAAAGTAGAAGTCCCATATGTTGTTAATGACAATGTAAAATGGTACAGCCATTTTGGAAAATAGTTTGGCAGTTTCTCAAAAGGTAAATGTATGATCATCACAATAAACTAGCCATTCCACTCAGAAGTATATACCCAAGAGAAAGGAAAACATACATGCACACAAAGACTTACACACAAATGTTCATAGCAGCATTATTCACAATAGCCAAAAAGTGAGAACAACCCAAATGTTTGTCAACTGATAAATGGATACACAAATATGGTACATCAGACAATATTATATTAATTGGCCATAAGACAGAATGAAGTACTGATCAGATCAGATCAGATCAGTCGCTCAGTCGTGTCTGACTCTTTGCGACCCCATGAATCTCAGCACGCCAGGCCTCCCTGTCCATCACCAACGCCCAGAGTTCACTGAGACTCACGTCCATCGAGTCAGTGATGCCATCCAGCCATCTCATCCTCTGTCGTCCCCTTCTCCTCCTGCCCCCAATCCCTCCAGCATCAGAGTCTTCTCCAATGAGTCAGCTCTTCGCATGAGGTGGCCAAAGTACTGGAGTTTCAGCTTCAGCATCATTCCTTCCAAAGAAATCCCAGGACTGATCTCCTTCAGAATGGACTGGCTATTAAAAAACATCATGAATTTTGAAAGCTTTATACTAAGTGAAAGAAGCCACACACAAAAGACCACATATTGCATGATTCCATTTACAGGAAATGTCCAGAATAAGCAAATACATAGGCAAAAGTAGACTAGTAATTGCTCAAGTCTAGGGCCTGGAAGTCCCACTCCAGCACTCTTGCCTGGAAAATCCCATGGGCGGAGGAGCCTGGTAGGCTGCAGTCCATGGGGTCGCTAGAGTCAGACACGACTGAGCGACTTCACTTTCACTTTTCACCTTCATGCATTGGAGAAGGAAATGGCAGCCCACTCCAGTGTTCTTGCCTGGAGAATCCCAGGGACGGGGGAGCCTGGTGGGCTGCCGTCTATGGGGTCGCACAGAGTCGGACACAACTGAAGTGACTTAGCAGCAGCAGCAGCAGCAGCAGGACTTGGAAGTAGGAGGGGAATGCAAGTTGACTGTAAATAGGTATGGGAATATTTTTATTAAATGGGGACAAAAATTTTCTGAAATTTGTTGTGGTAATGGTTGTACAGGGCTTCACAGGTGGCGCTAATGGTAAAGAACCTCCCTGCCAATGCAGGAGATGTTAAAAGACACAGGTTCAATCCCTGGGTCAGGAAGATCCCCTGAAGGAGGACATGGCAATGCATTCCAGTATTGTTGACTGGAGAATCCCATGGACAGAGGAGCCTGTCAGGCTACAAGCCATAGGATGGCAAGGAGTCAGACATGGTTAAAGTGACTTACCACTCATGCATGCACACAATGGCTGCACAACCCTGTGAATAGAGTAAAAAACAGTGAATTGGATGCTTAAATGGGTGAATTATGTGATATGTAACATATGACAATAAAGCTCTTTTTTAAAAAGTGCACAGGTGAAAAAAAAAAAGCTCTCTTCTAGGAAAGTGCTTGTCATACTTTAATGTGCATGCAGCTCCCCTTGGGGACTTGTTGAAATGCAGATTCTGATTCGTAGGTCTAGGAAAGAGCTTAAGATTCTGTGTTTCTAAAATCTGTCTGTAGCACACCTTGGAGAGCAAGACTCTAAGGTAGCTACACAGTTTCCTCAGGGTTAGACAGCTAGTATGTGGGGAAAACCAGGCTTCCATTTTGTGTGACAACAGAATTCATATCTAGTGGTTAAGTGCAGAGTAGATTACCCAGCTTCTCATCACCTGTTGTAAAAAAAACAGTCAGAGGCTTTATAACCATAACCTCAATGTATTAAGAGTTCATCCCAGTCACTGCATCTCTGAATAAAGTCTTTTTTTCAAAAGATTCATTTATTTTATTTTTTTTATTTTTTGGCTGTGGTGTGTCTTTGTTGCTTCACGCGGCTTTCCAGGTGAGCAGGGACTACTCTTCAGTGTGTGGGCTTCTCTTGCTGTGGAGCACTGGTGCGAGGCACACGGGCTGAGTAGTCGTAGCTCACTGGCTCCAGACCACATGCTCAGTAGATGTGGAGCATGGGCTCAGCTGCACTGCAGCATGTGGGATCTTCCCAGAGCAGGAATTAAACCCATGCCCTCTGCATTGGCAGGAGGATTCTTACCATTGGCCCACCAGGGAAGTCCTGTAATATACTTTTAAAAATACCTTCTTCTTTTAAAAATACTTTCAGAATAAAGCCAAGCTGAATTAATTGAAGTAGAGGGTCCATCCTAGTAAGGAACAGGTCGCCTCCCCTGGAATCCCAGGTTCAGATGTGAGAGCCACATTTAAGAGGAACACTAGAAAACCATAGTTTACCTAGAAAAAGCTAACCTGCATAGTGAGGGGATTCAAAATCTTGCCAAAAGGAGAACAGACAACATGATTGATGAGGTTTATACTCCAGAAGTAAAGATTCAGGCAAGCTATAATATCTTTAAATAAAGTCTACTTTAAAGGAAGAAATTGATGTTTTCTATGTGACACAGAGGGCAGAATAAAGATTAAGAAAGGAATATTATAGGGAAGTCACTCCAATAAATTTTAAAAGTAATAAAACTCTAATAATTAAAACCTTCCTATATCATTCAGAACTCAGAAACTAAACACAAATTGGCTTAAGCCATGTGGAAAGTCTATTTTTCACATAACATAAAAGTCTAGAAATAGGTTTCAGGCACTCTATCATTCCATAGTTTTTTTCTATGCTGGCTTCAGTTTTGGACATACTCTCTTTCACGGGTGGTAAAGTGGTCAACAGAAGCACCAGACTTAGATTCTATCAGTTTGAAAGCCAAGAGAATGAGTATGGCTCCTTCTCAGGGGCTCCATCAAACCTCTCAGGGCTGACTTTCACTGGACAGCTTGAATCACATGCCCATTTATGAACCAATCATTACGGTCATAGTGTGAAACAGGATGATTCACCAGGCTTGGATCACTGGCCCGCCACTGATGCTGAGAGCTAGGCTCAGTCCTGCCCAAACCACAAGGACTGAAATTGGAGGAGGGGTGGTTCTCTAAAGGAAAATAGCCTGGGTACTCCCTCCAGAAGAAGGGAGACTAGAAGTTTGTCAGGGAAACCAACAGATTTCCACAAACTGCCTGCTTTGATTAAAGAGGCTCCTTTAGGAAGGATGGAGGGAGAGAGCTCCCTACCTCTGGAGACATCCAAACAGGCTGGATGACCCCCAGGAACCCTGCCCAGTAGGGAGCAGTGGATGGGAGTCATGTCTTAGATGGTCACCTCTCTTCCAAGGACAATGGCTCTCCATTGCATTCACTCTTGCTCTCAAGCACTCACTTCTGGCTCAAAACATTTAACACCTTTTATCATAAAGCAGCTTCCCAATTCATAGCATACAAACCTTTCTAGGCTCTTTTGGAAATAGACTTATTTCCTTTTGTCTTTCCTCCTAAACCAACCTTGTGGACTTGATGTACTCATTCTCTGTCATTGGCCTTGGCTTTCTGTCTTTGCCCTAATCAAAGATGCTCTTTCCAAGGACACATTGGAGTGAAGTGTCAGAAGAGTGTTATCATGTCTTCTGTAGATAGTACTCTTTGGGAAGTCACTTCTTATTCAAGGTGACTTATTATTTTGTTCTGCAAGAAAAGAAGACCACTCAAGCTAACTAAAGAAAGGTGTGTGTGTGTGTGTGTATGTGTGTGTGTGTGTAGCAGCGCTGACATTGTGAGGATATGGAAGTGCTTGGGGGTATCTAGAACAGGAATCATTGCCAACCAGCAGGCCTCACAGAAGCTGAAAATCTCTGAGTTCCTGCTTCAGAATAGCCTGGGACTTGGGCAGCAAGTGTTCACACAGCCCTCCCCAGCACTCAGCCACATTCACCTGGTTAGCCACTGGTCACATGTTTGGAACTTCATACTCCACCAACCAACTTGTTTTTCACTGTTCTGGAGTCCTGGAAGACGAAAATCATTGGGCCAGCTCTCATTTTGCTTCAGACAATTAGTTCAGTTCAGTCCAGTCACTCAGTCATGTCCGACTCTTTGCGACCCCATGAACCGCAGCACGCCAGGCACCCCTGTCCGTCGCCAACTCCCGGAGTTTACTCAAATTCATGTTCATTGAGTCAATGATGCCATCCAACCATCTCATCCTTTATCGTCCTCTTCTCCTCCTGCCTTCAATCTTTCCCAGCATCAGGGTCTTTTCAAATGAGTCAGTTCTTCGCATCAGGTGGCCAAAGTATTGGAGTTTCAGCTTCAGCATCAGTCTGTCCAGTGAATATTCAGGCCTGATTTCCTTTAGGTTGGATCTTCTTGCAGTCCAAGGGACTCTCAAGAGTCTTCTCCAGCACCACAGTGGTCAGCCCTTATCTAAATCTCATCACTTATCCAAATACTCAGGGGTGAGGCGGGGCAGGGGGAGTCATAGACACAACAGTCTGCTGTCAGTGAGTCTGCAGATGGCACTCACCTAACCCATACCCGGAACTTGTCAAGTTTAAGTATCGCAGAGAAGACTTGGGTGCCCAGTCTCATGTTTTCCCTGCAAACAAGCAACCAGATGGAAAGGATGTAAAGCAACCAGACCATTAAGCAACACAGAATAACCATCTCAGTGGTGGAGGCAGAGGAGGCTGGGGGCTGTCACCTATGACTCTGAAGACAGTGCCAAGAGAGGAGATCAGATTAAGGAAAAGGAGGGAATTCACTAAAACTCAGGTGTTCTCCTCACCTCTGGCCAATGGCAGAGGGTGGGGGGCTCCAGCCTGTGTGCCCATGCTCTACTCGGGGCTGGGGCTACATGGACAGCAGACTGGACCAAACTTGGGGAATCCCAGCTGAGTATGAAAGGGACTGGCACCTGAGTCCCATGTGCCCCTATGCAGAGACCGACCCTACTCTGAACCTCTATCCCCTTCTCTGCATGGAGGGGTTCCAGGGGATTCACCAGGGGAGGGGTCAGATCTAGAAGACCAGGGTATCAGGGAGCCCCCCTGTGACTCCGCCCCTGCTGCTTACTGGGAATAGGGCAGAAAACATCTGATAGTATAAGCATCTGAGGGCTCACCAGCCTAACCTGAAGACACCATCACCATGAAAATGCACAGCCACAGAGCCTGGAGAGAATTCAGAGAGACTGAAGGGATGCGTGGGCTGCAGGCACTGAAAGGAATTGGACACAGTAATTAATGGAATCTTATAAAACAAATTCAAATTGATCAGTCTGTAAATGAGAGTATTGCCACCCAGACCAAAACCGATTTAAAGGAACATAAATTGAGTCAATAACAAATGTGGAAGGAGACAAGAGTCAGGGGAAAGTATCCAGTGTAGCATTATTGGAATTGATGTTATTTATTACAGAGGATTAATAGTAATAAAAAAAAAAGCTCCCATGACAAAGCCTTTGGAAGAACCTACAATATAAAACTTAGACTTATAAGCAAGATCTGGCTTTAGGAGCTTAATTGGAAATATTAAATAGGGGACACCAATTTAATTAAATATAAAGATGATGATAAATTGCTGGGATTGTATCTAGTCAGGGGAGGAAGGATCCTGATCAAAGGGCCCTGGTAGGAATCAGAGGCAGAGGGTTGGGAACTGCAGAGCATTTTTTTTTTTTTTTTTTTTTTTGTAAAGAGGAAATTTGCAGAGCATCAATTGTGAGCTTCCTTCCACCCCCGCCTCCCAAAGGGCTCCCTGTAAGATCTGTGCCAGGGCACCTTTAAGTGGTCAAGCCCCTCTGGGGTTGGTCTGTCTCCCATACCATCCAGAGAGAGAAGTCCCCCCTTTTCCAGCTGCCCAGCCTTCCTGGCAGGGCACACACACAACCCTGAATATGGTTGTGGTTCCCATATGATTCCAATATGGTTCCCACACCAACCCTGAATATGCACATGGGCAGACAATCCCAGAATCATCCCTGTTCTACCATTAACCTGGAGAAGGGGAAACTCCTGGAGCTGAAGAGGTGTGATTCATCACCAATGACTCTGATTAACAAGGGAGGAAATTCAGGATAGAAAGCTGTGACGCTGCTTAATCCCAGAGCAGCTGACCTCTAGCCCTTTCCCAGAATACTGCTCCTGCCCCAGCCCCAGCTGTGCTCACACAAGAGAGGCCGCAGCTGGGCTCAGGCTTGGCGTGGAGAGGGAAGTACCCTGCTGTCCTCATGAGAGCACAGAGAGGAACCGTGAGCTCAGAAGTGTGGGAGGACTCTAACAACAAGAGACAGACACCCCATCAACAAGTGTGCTCAGGTCTTCTCTGAGCCCTGAAGAGCTGCTGCAGCAGTGACATGACAAGAGGGCCTCCCTAGATTTCCTGCCTCCCCAGCCGGTGTTGGCTCTCCTCCTCCTGGGACATCGTCTGCAGAAGCATCTTCCAGGTGCTTAGCCTGGTGTCTGTGCCGGCGTCTCTCCCCACTGCAGCGAGTCCGGTTCACTACAACTTCCCCAGCAACCAACAGAGTCAGGCACAGTGCAGTGGATGGAATGATCGACTGGCAGGGCACCACCTCAGCTGCCCACCCATGGTGGGTGTGGAAAATGTTCGACGCTGACGGCAGGTATCAAGAAATGTCTGGCCACAACTTTCCCCAGAATCAATCTGACTTACTCATCCCTACATGCTGTTGGACCCCAAAGGTGTGGCCTCTTTCTGAACGCTGGGAGCCGGCCTGAGATGTGGCCAAGGGCTCCTGCTTTTGCTGTGCGGAGAGAAAAGGAGCACTCAAAAGACATTCGGAATTAACATACACTCACTGCTATATGTAAAATAGATAACCAACAAGGACCTACTATAGAGTACAGGGAACTCTGCTCAATACTCTGTTAGAATCTAAAGGGAAAAGAATCTGAAAAAGAACAGATACATGTATATGTATAACTGAACCACCCTGCCATGTACCTGAAACTAACACATCATTGAAAATCAACCATAATCCAACATAAAATCAAATTTTAAAGAAAACATCTGTGGACGTAAGATGGGACACAAGTTGAAGCTGAGTAATGGGTACACGGAGGGGGGTTCAGGATGGGGAACACGTGTACACCCGTGGCGGATTCATGTTGATGTATGGCAAAACCAATACAATATTGTAAAGTAATTAACCTCCAATTAAAATTTAAAAATTTATATTAAAAAATAAATAAACCTCTCTACTTTTATATATGTTTACATTTTTTCCATAATGACATAATTTTTACTAAATTATATTTTTAAAAGACATCAACCTCAAATGATTGTCCCTCATGCTCTTGATGCCTCACCACCCCCAGCCTCCTCTATCACACTGGTCCCCAAGCTGTAGTCCCCAGACTAGCAGTACTGACATCATCTAGGAACTTCTTAGACATGCAAACCTGCAAGTTCACCCAAACTGACTGAGAAAGAAACCTGGGGTGCGGACTGGTAAACTATGCTTAACAAGCGATCTAGATGGTTCTGAGGCATGCACAGGTTTGAGAATGGCTGGTCTAATGTATTTTATTGATAATCTTCAAAAATTATGACTTCTGCAGATTGATGATACTTCAAATTGTTGGAAGATCCCTTCCTACCACCTTTGGGAGAAGATGTTTTCTTCACAGCTGGCAGCCACTGCATGCATGCTAGTCGCTCAGTTGTGTCCGACTCTTTCAACCCCATGGACTGTAGCCCACCAGGCTCCTCTCTCCATGGAATTCTCCTCTCCTGTGTTACAGGTGGTTTCTTTACCATCTGACATCCCCTGGTCCTGCACTAATCACTGGACATCCCTTATGCAGAGGACATAATGGCCCCACACTCAGGGGTTCCTGACAGTCATGGGCACAACTCTGAGCTCTCAACTGGTGTTATCTCATTTGACAATCTCAGCAACCCTAGAAGGAATTTACTGTGATCACTTTCATTTCACAAATGAAGAAACAGGGCATGAAGCAGCTCAGCAAGTTCACCTAACAAGCAAGTGGCAAATCTCAGATTCCAGAGCATGAGCCCTAACCACTAGGACCACCACCTTACACTCCTGCCCCTTGTCTGGCTCTGACTGTATGGCCCAGGGTATATTATTCCCCAGATCAAGCCTGTACCTAGCTTGGACCCTGAGGCTGCCTCCCTGTTTTAGTTATACACCCAGACCTGGAAGCTGGGTGAGCTTCCTCACTCCCAAAGATACTTACCTAGTTAGGAGGCTTACTCACTCCCAAAGATACTTACCTAGTTAGGAGGCTTCCAGGTGCAAGGAACAAATTAATGAATCTAGACAACAGGTAAAATCTATCACTTCATCTAACAAGAGGCTTCCAGGTAAGGTAGTTATCTGGTGGTTCCATGGTGTAATCAAGGTCCCAAGTTCTTTCATTCTCTCCTCTCAGCCATTCTCAGCATATATCTCTTCTCGGAGACCAACTCCCCTCATGGTCACAAGTTGACAGCTGTGGTTCCTGGCTTCACGATGAGATAAGAAGAAAGACCGTTTCTTCCAGGTATCTCCTATTTCAGTGAGGAGTCCTTTTCCAGCAGACCTCCCCTCATGTCTCATTTGCTGAAAATAGGTGACATACCCATTCCTAAATCATCCTGAAACCAATTGCTGGCAAGGGGAAAAGAGAATGACTTGATGAGATCAGCTTAGTTGGATGGATGCCTGAGCTACCTGGTATAGTTGTGCACACGCCAATACAACTGCAACTAGACCAAAGGGAAGAGGATGGAATGGCTGCTCCCAGTCTTTCCCCAGGAGTCCATGCCTGGACTCTTGGGGAGAAGGAACTGTCCCACTGTGAGGCTCCAGAGAGTGAGACACAAACATTTAAGTCACTGAGATTTCAGTGTTGTTATCAAAACCTATCCTGATTAATATAGACATAGAATCCCTCCTCATGCTGCACAGACATGTAACTGAAGAAGTTTGCTCCAGACAGATTGAGTCAGACTTGCTTTGGATGGGGAGACACCAAGGGATGGTGATGAGCAGGAGTGAAGCTTCATTGTGAAATTCCCAGCCCTCTCTCCACCCCCACTTGGCTTCCAGGCTGCTAATGGCTGGGTTATATCCAGGCAGGAAGCTGGAGAATATTCTGGAAACTGGAAAAACTAACTCAAGAGAAAGCTCTCTATAGTTTAAGTTCCCCCAACAAGACATCCAAGTCCCTGCCTGACCTTCCAAAAAAAAGTCCAACCACCAAGCCTTATGCATCATCTTAAATGTGTGTAAACATTTAAGGATGCTCAGAATGGTAAGAATTGAGATCAGGTCAAATAATCCCAAACAAACTGAAGCAGAAAAGATTTAACAACCTGAAAGAAACAGAATTCAGAGAGAAGAAAAAAGTTTTAAATAAACATTTAGAAAGATGGTAACGATAATCCTATATGCGAGACAGCAAAAGAGACACAAAACAGTCGTTTGGACTCTGTGGGAGAAGGCAAGGGTGGGATGATATGAGAGAATAGCATTGAAACATGTATATTATCATATGTGAAGCAGATCGCTGGTCCAGGTTCGATGCATGAGACAGGGTGTTCAGGACTGGTGTGCTGGAATGACCCAGAGGGATGGGATGGGGAGGGAGGTGGGAGGGGGGTTCAGGATGGGGAACACATGTACACTCATGGCGGATTCATGTCAATGTATGGCAAAAACCACTACAATATTATAAAGTAATGAGCCTCCAATTAAAATAAATAAATTTTAAAATATAATAATAAATTTTAAAAATTATTCAATTAAAAAAAAGAAAAATATTTAGAGAGATGAAATACCTCACACAACAATATAAGAAAAAAATGCCAAATTTGAAGAAGGAATAGAGAATGAGTTTTATGAAGTTTATAAAATTAATAGACAGAAATCCTTTGCAATCCTATGTACTAATAATGAAAAGTCAGATAGAGAAATTAAGGGAACAATCCCATTCACCATTGCAACAAAAAGAGCACAATACCTAGGAATAAACCTACCTAAACAGACAGAAGATGTGCATTCAGAAAACCATAAGACACTGATGAAAGAAATCAAAGAAGACACAGGTGGAGAAATATACCATGTTCTTGGATTGGAAGAATCAATACTGTGAAAAAATTGAACCACCCAAAGCAATCAATAGATTCAGGGCAATCCCCATTAAACTACCAACGGTATGTTTCATAGAACTAGAACAAAAAATTTCACAATTTGTATAGAATCACAAAAGAACCCAAATAGCCTAAGCAACCTTGAGAAAGAAACACGGAGCTGGAGGAATCAACCTTCCTAATTTCAGAAATGGCAACCCACTCCAGTACTCTTGCCTGGAAAAGTCCATGGCCTGAGAGGCTCCTCAGAGCCTGGTAGGCTACAGTCCACTGGGTCACAAAGAGTCGGACACGACTGAGTGACTTCACTTTATACTATAAAGCTACAGTCAACAAGACACTATGGTACTGGCACAAAAACAGAAATATAGACCAATGGAACAAGATAGAAAGCCCAGAGATAAATCCATGCACCTATAGTCACCTTATCTTTGACAAAGGAGGCAAGGATATACACTGAAGAAAAGATGGTCTTTTCAATAAGTGGTGCTGGAAAAACTGGACAGCTATGTGTAAAAGAATGAAATTAGGACACTTCCTAACACCATACACAAAAATTGATTCAAAATGGATAGAAGACTTATATTAAGGACAGAAACTATCAAGCTTTTAGAGGAACACATAGGCAGTACACTCTGACATAAACCACAGCAAGATTCTCTTTGACCCACCTCCTAGAGTAATGGAAATAAAAACAAAAATAAACAAATGGGGCCTAATTAAATTTAAAAGCCTTTGCACAACAAAGGAAACAATAAACAAGATTAAGAGACAACCTTCAAAAAAAAAGACAACCTTCAGAACGGGGGACAATAATTGCAAGAGAAAAACACTGACAAAGGGTTAATCTCCAAATATATATACGTAGCTCATACAACTCAATATCATAAAAACAAACAGCCTAATCAAAAAATGGGCAGAATATCTAAACAGACACTTCTCCAAAGAAGACATCTAGACAGTCAATAAACACATGAAACATGCTCAACACCACTGATTGTTAGAGACATGCAAATCAAAACTACAATGAGGGATCATGTAAAACGTTACCAGCAGTCAGGAGTCTCTCTAATACCCACTCCAGTCACTGCCCCTCAAGAGTAACCACTCTACTTTTAACAACATAGCCTGTAGTATGTAGTAAATGTTCAGTCGCTCAGTTGTGTCCAACTCTTTGTGACCCCGTGGACTGTAGCCTGCCAGGCTCCTCTGCCCAAGGGATTTTACAGGCAGGAATACTGGAGTAGGGTGCCATTTCCTACTCAAGGGATCTTCCCAACCCAGGGATCGAACATGTGCCTCTTGCATCTCCTGCATTGACAGGCAGATTCTTTACCATTAGTGCCACCGTACACAGCTGTTATGTCAATAAAGAAGCATTCACACAGAGATTGGTTCAAGATGGTGGAGTAGAAGGATGTGTGATCATCTTCTCCTGTAAGTGTTTGGGGGTCTCCTGCAGAGGCATGGATCAGCAGTGTCCCGCCATGGAGACAGGGACACCGGTAGTAGCCTGTTTGTAGATTTTTTGTTGAAGGCCGTTCTGACTGGTGTGAGGTGATACCTCTTGCTTAGTATGGATGTTCTTCACATTGATATACTCAGGTTCAGAAAATAATTAAACTTTATAGACTTTGTTCTGTAAAAAAAAAAAAAATCTGCAAACAATAAATACTGGAGAGGGTGTGGAGAAAAGGGAACTCTACTGCACTGTTGCTGCTGCCGCTGCTAAGTCGCTTCAGTCATGTCCGACTCTGTGCGATCGCATAGACAGCACCCCACCAGGCTCCTCTATCCCTGGGATTCTCCAGGCAAGAATACTGGAGTGGGTTGGCATTTCCTTCTCCAATTGCACTGTTGGTGGGAATGTAAATTGATACAGCCACTATGGAGATTATGTAAAAAACTAGCAATAAAACTACCATATGATCCAGCAATTCCACTGCTGGGCATATACCCTGAGAAAGCTACAATTCTAAAAGACACATGTACCCTGATGTTCACAGCAGCATTATTTACAAGAGCTAGGACATGGAAGCAACCTAGATTTCCATCTACAAATGAATGGATAAAGATGTAGTATATACATATATACATGTAGTATGTACATATATACAATGGAATATTACTCAGCCATAAAAATGGACAAATTTGCACCCGTTCTAGTGAGGTAGATGAACTTAGAGCCTGTTATACAGTGAAATAAGTTAGAAAAATAAATATTGTATATTAACACATATATATGAAATCTAGAAAAATTGTATTAATGAGTCTATTTGCAGAGAAGGAATGGAGAGGAAGGTATAGCATCTCCAATTTAAAAAAAATTTTTTAATTAAAATTTAAAATTCGATTGAAAAAATAGAAGATAATTTGCCAGAAGTTGAAAATATTAGAAAGATGACAGGTAGAACAAGTAACGAAAAAAAATAGTGCATTCAGGAGTTCCCAAGTCCAACAAAGGAGTTACAGAAAGATCAAACAAGGGAAACAGAGGGGGAGGGAATGATCAAAGAAATGACACAAGATGTCCTAGGACTGAAGGACAGGAGTTTCTTCTGTTGAAAGGGCCTGCTGAGTATCCACCACAAAGGAAGGATGAGAAACCCTCACTAGGGCATGTGATCATCAAGTTTCAGAACACTAGAGCAAAAATGTCCATGCAGAAGCGAACAACAAAAAGGTCACATGTAAATGATTAGGGATGAGTGGCACTGGACTTCTAAAGAGGAACTTCTAACAGCGCATCAGAAGACAACAGTGCAGCTCCTTCACAATGATGAGGAAAATTAGGGAAAATGATGCTTTGATGAGAACTCCGAAAATGGTCAAATTATTAATCAGGTGCCAATAAAAACATTTCTGAAATTCAACAGACATTCAAGTCCCAGAATCATGCACCCTTTCTCAGAAAGCCACAGGGGATCATGATGCAGCAAACTAGGAAATAAACTAAGAAAGAGAAAGAAATGGGGCCCAGGGCATGGAAGCTGCTGGAACAACAGAAAAGGGAAAGCCTAGGGTGACGGTCACAGGTAAGCAGGAGGCCTGGGGAGGAACCAGGAAGGATGAAGAAGACAGGTTTGATGTCCTCAAGCAAACATGAAGCTGGTAGATAGCAGCTGGTTTGGAAAGGAGCACTGAGAAATTGATAGAGACATGAAGTTAAAACAAATAAAAAATGAGGTAATTTTCCTACTTCCCAAACCTTCTGGGAAAAAATAAACAATAAGTTGTTAAAGAAAGAAAATGTAATCAGAGAAAAATAGGTTGCTTGTCAACTATTTTTATAGTAATACTCTGGCAAACACTGAACATTTTATTTATTTACTCAAATTTTGTGGCATAAGCAGATTGGGAGAAGGGAGAAGTAAAAGTTGTGTGTGTGTGTGTGTGTAAAAGGGTTAAATCCTAGTCTTGAAAGAATATGTCAAGAGATAATATTAAAGCTGGAAAATTAACAAACTGAAGTACAATTGTGTATCACTGGGAGATAGAGATAAACAGAAGAAACAACCTAAAGGGCCTCTCAAGAATAGTACCTGGGGAAGGCAGGAACAAGGCAGGGACCTCTGACTCTTGACTAAGCCAGCCTAACTGGACTGTTTGAATGAATATTAAACACTCAGTTCAGTCAATCAGTCATGTCCAACTCTTTGTGACCCCATGGATTGCAGCATGCCAAGCTTCCCTGTCCATCACCAGCTTCCAGAGCTTACTCAAACTCACGTCCATTGAGTTGGACATCCAAACATCTCATCCTCAGTCATCCCCTTCTCCTGCCTTCAATCTTTCCCAGCATCAGGGTATTTTCCAAGGAGTCAGTTCTTCACATCAGATGGCCAAAGTATTGGAGTTTCAGCTTCAGCATCAGTCCTTCCAAAGAATATTCAGGTTAGGATTGACTGGTTTGCTCTCCTTGCAGTCCAAGGGACTCTCAAGAGTTTTCTCCAGCACCACAGTTCAAAAGCCTCAATTCTTCAGTGCTCAGCTTTCTTTATAGTCCAACTCTCACATCCATACATGACTACTGGAAAAACCACAGCTTTGACTAGATGGACCTCTGTTGGCAAAGTAATGTCTCTGCTTTTTACTATGCTGTCTAGGTTAGTCATAGCTTTTCTTCCAAGGAGCAAGCCTTTTTAATTTCACAGTTGCAGTCACCATCTGCAGTGATTTTGGAGCCCCCAAAAATAAAGTCTGTCACTGTTTCCATTGTTTCCCCATCTATTTGCCATGAAGTGATGGGACCAGATGCCATGATCTTAGTTTTCTGAATGTTGACTTTTAAGCTAACTTTTTCACTCTCCTCTTTCTCTTTCATCAAGAGGCTCTTTAGTTCTTCTTCACGTTCTGCCATAAGGATGGTGTCATCTGCATATCTGAGGTTATTGATATTTCTCCTTGATTCCAGCTTGTGCTTCATCCAGCCCAGCATTTCACATAATGTACTCTGCATATAAGTTAAATAAGCAGGGTGACAATGTACAGCCTTGATGTACTCCTTTCCCGATTTGGAACCAGTCTGTTTTCCGTGTCCAGTTCTAACTGTTGCTTCTTGATCTGCATACAGATTTCTCAGGAGGCAGGCTCCTTGGAAGAAAATTTATGACCAACCTAGACAGCATATTCAAAAGCAGAGACATTACTTTGCCAAAAAAGGTCCGTCTAGTCAAAGCTATGATTTTTCCGGAGTCATGTATGGATGTGAGAGTTGGACTATGATGCTTTTGAACTGTGGTGTTGGAGAAGACTTGAGAGTCCTTTGGACACCAAGGAGAGTAAACCAGTCCATCCTAAAGGAGATCAGTCCTGAGCGTTCATTGGAAGGACAGATGCTGAAGCTAAAACTCCAATACTTTGGCCACCTGATGCAAAGAACTGACTCATTTGAAAAGACCCTAATGCTGGGAATGATTGAAGGCAGGAGCAGAAAGGGACAACAGAGGATGAGATGGTTGGATGGCATCACCTACTCAATGGACATGAGTTTGAGTAAACTCCAGGAGCTGGTGATGGACAGGGAGGCCTGGTGTGTTGCATTCTATGGCGTAACAAAGAGTCAGACATGACTGAGCACCTGTACTGAACTGAAAGGATCTTGGAAATTTGAACTCTTGTTCTTCTGCCTTTTCTAAATCCAGCTTGAACATCTCGAAGTTCATGGTTCACGTACTGCTGAAGCCTGGCTTGGAGAATTTTGAGCATTACTTTACTAGCATGTGAGATGAGTATAATTGTGTGGTAGTTTGAATATTCTTTGACATTGCCTTTCTTTGGGATTGGAATGAAAACTGACTTTTTCCAGTCCTGTGGCCACTGCTGAGTTTTCCAGATTTGTTGGCATATTGAGTGCAGCACTTTCACAGCATCATCTTTTAGAATTTGAAATAGCCCAACTGGAATTCCATCACCTTATAGGGGCTTCCCTCATAGCTCAATTGGTAAAGAATCCTCCTGCAATGTGGGAGACCCTGGTTTGATTCCTGGGTTGGGAAATTCCACTGGAGAAGGGATAGACTACCCACTGCAGTATTCTTGAGCTTCCCTTGTGGCTCAGCTGGTAAACAATCTGCCTGCAGTGCAGAAGACTTGGGTTTGAACCCTGGGTTGGGAAGATCCCCTAGAGAAGGGAAAGGCTACCCACTCCAGTATTCTGGCCTGGAGAATTCTGCTCATGCTATTTTTTTAAACATGTCTTTTGAAGATGTAAATGATTGTCAGTTGCTCCAAGAGAACCCCCATAGCCTAGCCTTCTTGTGGTGACCCTGCCGGTGACTCTGAAGAATTCCAGGCCAAGAGTGGATGTGTCCTTGTTGGAAACAGTGTGGCCTCAGCTCAGTTGCTGCAGAGCTCTTCATTTTCAACAAACAACATGACTGAAGCTTTGAAAAGCTTCCAGGGAGAAACCAACCAGCCAATTTTGAGGTTGCCCTCAAACCTCCAGCAGGAACTTTCCGTGTCCCTGGGCCCATTGGCCTGGGTTCCGGTGTTGTGAGGTCAATCCTGGGACTCCAAACAGCCCAGGAACCTTCCAACTGATGCTGGATGGCACAGTTGCCACCATCATACCAGCCCCAGGTCCCTTCACCCTACCCACCACAAACGAATTTCAGCATCATACCTACTTATCCCAATCATCCTTCTCATTCTGAATCATTGGGCAGCCAGGGTAACAGAGTGGAATAAAAATGAATTTAGACAGAAAAGATCCCATGTTCAAATTCATACCCAAAGCCAACTAGTTGTATCTAGTATCTATTTCTCTGCCATCAGTTGGTCACCAATCATAGTTCAATAATGCTGGATGTGTTTGTGCTCAGCTGCTTTAGTCGTGTCCAACTCTTTGAAACCCTATGGACTGTAACTTGCCCAGCTCCTCTGTCCATGGGATTCTCCAGGCAAGAATACTGGAGTGGGTTGCCATGCTGTCCTCCAGGGGATCTTCCTGACCCAGGAATCAAACTTGTGTCTCCTATGTCTCTTGCATTGCAGGCAGATTCTTAATCATTGAGCTACTGGGGAAGCCCAACAAAGTTGAGTATAGCATACTAAATACCTAAACTTTCTTTTTTTAAAGATTTTTTTGGGTGTCTTTATTTTTAAAGTCTTTATTGAATTTGTTGCAATATGGGTTCTGTTTATGTGGGTTTTTTGCTGAGAAGCATGTAGGATCTTAGCTCCCCAACCAGGGATTGAACTCGTACCCCCATGCATTAGAAGGTGAACTCCCAACCCATTGGATCACCAGGGAAGTCCCTACTTAAAGTTTCCTAATCAGGGAGGCTAAAGGACTCGATCAGGGCCACACAGGTAGTAACTAACTGACAGTCCAGCTCTGTGGGCTCCAAAGCCTGAATTCTTTCCATTTTTCCAGACTGTCCCTATAAGTGAGGCAGTTTACATTTTACTTTCAGGAGGGATGTGAAGTCACACTGGGAGAGTATTACTATTTACAAACAAGTCTAGCACTACACAAGTGTTTACTCATTAAGCCAAGAATTGTGCATGCCAGGTGTGATGCTGGGTGCAGTCCCTGTCCTCACAAAGGATGCATGCAGCCCAGTGTGGGAGGAAGACACCAGAATAAACAGACACAGCTCTATGGTGAGCCTCCTACCCCTCCCCGACTCATTTCTGGGATACCTGTCTCTCAGATACCTATCACAAGCCGGTGGATGTGTCCCCCAACTGACCATTTAGTAGCAGTCATTGTCCTTCTTTCCAGCCCTTTTTTCCCCCAGGGCTATTTTTCTGCTGAGGTTTTGCCTGTCACCTAGCACCCCAGTCCCACGACACAGCCACCTTCACCATGTACCACCTTCACCACCATAGCAAGAAGGCTCTGGAGCCCTGAGCTGCCAAACTGGGGCCCTGGCTGCAGGAGCCAGAAGGCTGAGGCTGGAAGTGAGAGGATGCTCCCCTTCCTCTCGCTCCCTTCCCTTGGGAAGCTCCACCACCCCGTGCCAAAGCAAGGTTGCCCCAGCGCCCAAAGTTCTTTCAAAGTCAACACTGAAAAATCTTTCCTCTGTACCCTGGGTCTTACATGTGTCCTGGGGACACTGAGCTGGGGACAGACCCAAGGGAAAATTCCTCTACAAGCAGGGGGTTTGTTCCTGAGGCTAACAGCTGCCTGACTCCCTCTTCCCAGGAAGCCTCAATTCTTCACAAATATAGACTACCCCCACCTCAGTTACTCTTCCAGACACATGCTGACATGGCTGAGGGTCTGTGATCGGCCCCCTCCCCAGCACACACGTGCACACACACACGTGTAGCTGTCCCCAAGTCCACCTTGAATCGTCTGCCTGGGTGCCCTTTTGTAATCAAGGTCCAACACTCTTAAACGTTGTCATCTGGGGACAGAGATGGCAGGAGGGAAAGTGTCCTCCCACATTTCAGGGCAATGTCCTGAAATTTCAAAGGATACATATGTTCAGCAATTGATAGCTATGTAGTAAAGAATTGAACCTGGTCATCTGGGAATAAGATGTACAAATGAGAGACATTTGCCAGAACTTTGTGCTGCCATGGAGCAAAAGGTACAAAGCTGTCAACCATCCAGACACTGCAGAACAGGAACAAGAAGAGGGCTGTCCTAAGCCTGGAGGGGCCTCACTCACACAGCTCTCCTAAACTACATTCTCACGGAGCCTCGGAGTCCCCAGACTGCTCGATCATTCCCTCAGTGACCCATCAACATAATGAAAACCTCCCCTTCTGTGGCCCATTTCCTTGAGACCCTAGCCTCTGCAGGCCAAATTTTGTTGCTATTGGAAATCCCTGGCCAATCAGACAAGTTAATCTCCGATAAAAGATTAATGCAAGGATGGCAAATGGATTCCATTTCTGCTACCAACTGTGATTGATGATAGTACTACTTAGAAGGCTCATTTGAGAGGAACCATGGCCAGAGTTTAGCTCAGCAAGCAAGAGTGCAGGCATCAATTCAGGGTGTCTGCCCTGAGCCCTCTAAGGACAAGGGCATTATAGGGGCTGCTTGTCTGCCATCCAAGGATTAGCGACTGCCCTCAGTGAAACTATCCCTCCCTCTGTGGGTACATATATTCATTCTGGCATGCTCCTTGTGGAAAGGAAGGCCTACTCCAGATACTTGAGCCTATGAGGAGGTCTATGGAATAGGAGGACCCCTACCAGCCCTCTTGTGGCAACACTTTCCATGTGCCAGGAGTACCTGACCTTGCCAGCAGCATCTCTGAGGACTCTCAGCACTGCTCCAGCCCAGGGTGAGAGAGGGCTGAACAGCCATCAATTCCATTTACTCTCTCTGAGCATCATTAACCTGTACCCTCCAGGGCAGTTTCAACCACCATGTGTGACTATCTCGAGCTGCTAATTGGCAGTCAGACCCAGGTACAGATGAGTAGCCACCTGCTCTAGCGACTCAGGTCCCTAGGAAGTGGGTCAGAGTCTGGTCAGCCCCTTCCAAGGTGAAGAGAAAGTGGATCAATTTTGTAAATAAACCCTGGGCACATTAAGAACCTGCTCATTTAGGCCTCGCAGTAGACCCAAAAGGAATGGGGGAATCCCAGCCTCTGAGAGGTTATTTTTGTTCCATTTTGTTTATTTTTCTAGGGCTTCACAAGCACTGGCTAAAGTGTTAAATATAAAGGGGCCTGAAAAGTTAGGCAGACCCTGGAGCAGTTGTGTGGCAGCTGCGATTCTTAGAGACTGGATATGAGACCTAGGATGTTAGAGGAGAACCAAGCTGATTCTTTTCTGCTTCTTGTGTCTGGCAGACCCTGGGCTGTCTCCCTCCAAAGAGTTCAGAAACTCCAGCCAGGCCTCACATCTCCAGTGAGCCACGGTCCTGCCATTCTGAGATTCGTACTCTATTTACAGAGGTTTCCAGCTCACAAACAAGTCCCAGCTTGTCCAGCTAGTCCAAATAAAGCACAAAGGGGCTATGATGGCAGATTGGCTCATCAGAGTTGCACTAGGAACAGACTCCTGAAAATAGAAGACCTGAGCTAGTCCTGGCTCCAGAGGAGAGACATTTCTGGTAAAAATGTCTTCCTATGGGCAGAGCTTGGGCTGGAAGGACTTGTAATCACAAAGATCTATGGATTCAACGTGGTCACACTTCTTAGTTGGGCTTTCATCATTTTCTCTCTCTCTCTCTCTGTTTTTCTTTTTAATGTCATTCTTTCTTTCTATCTGTCTTCTTCTTTTTCTCTTTCCATTTTCATTCTCCTCTCATTCTACAAGTGTAGAAGTCTACTGAATATCAGATATGGCCCTGGGTGCTAGGGACACTGACATGAACAAAGCCGGATCCCTCTTCCAGGAATTCATAGGCTAGAAAGGAAGATTATCAAGCTATCCACACAGAAATACATGGCAGCATGGAAGCACAGGAGAAAGAGCACTCAAACTTGCATAGACTTTAGCATCAAAGTTGGAATTTGCCAGATTAATTGGTATTTATTAAGTTGGTAGTCAGGTAAGAACACTTCAGACAAAGACACTCCAAGAGGCAGAAGCAGCCCGGCCTGAAAGAATGTACGGTGTTTGGGAAAGTGCAGGCGGCAAAGGTATTACCCAAGTCAGTGAACAGCAACACTGGATAAGATGCAACAGCATTCCATGGTCTTCCCCACCTGCTCCCACAACTGCATAGGGTCTAATCCACATAATAATTATCCCAGGTCACTCAGACTGTTCTGATCAAACTCTAACTGATACATCAGAGGTCAGCAAACTTTTAATGCAAACTCTTCATTATAGGGGACTGAAATGCAAAAGTAGGAAGTCAAAAAACACCTGGAGTAATAGGCAAATTTGGCCTTGGAGTACAGAATGAAGCAGGGCAGAGGCTAATAGAGTTTTGCCAAGAGAATGCACTGGTCATAGCAAACATCCTTTTCCAACAACATAAGATGTCCATGTCTACACATGGACATCACCAGATGGTCAGTACCAAAATCAGATTGATTACGTTCTTTGCAGCCAAAGATGGGCCTTAGGAAGCATCACTATGAACAAAACTAGTGGAGGTGATGGAATTCCAGTTGAGCTATTTCAAATCCTAAAAGATGATCCTGTGAAAGTGCTGCACTCTATATGTCAGCAAATTTGGAAAACTCAGCAGTGGCCACAGGACTGGAAAAGTCTGTTTCCATTCCAATTCCAAAGAAATGCAATGCCAAAGAATGTTTCAACTACCGCACAATTGCATTCATCTCACATGCTAGTAAAGTAACGCTCAAACTTCTCCAAGCCAGGCTTCAACAGTACGTGAACTTCGAGATGTTCAAACTGGATTTAGAAAAGATAGAGGAACCAGAGATCAAATTTCCAACATGTGTTACATCATCAAAAAAGCAAGAGAGTTCCAGAAAAACACCTACTTCTGCTTTATTGACTATGCCAAAGCCTTTGACTGTGTGGATCACAACAAACTGTGGAAAATTCTTCAAGAGATAGGAATACCAGACCACCTGACCTGCCTCCTGAGAAATCTTTATGTAGGTCAAGAAGCAACAGTTAGAACTGGACATGGAACAACAGACTGATTTCAAATCAGGAAAGGAGTATGTCAAGGCTGTATATTGTCACCCTGCTTATTTAACTTATATGCAGAGTACATCATGAGAAACACTGGGCTGGATGAAGCATAAGCTGGAATCAAGATTGCTGGGAGAAATATCAATAACCTCTGATATGCAGACGACACCACCCTTATGGCAGAAAGTGAAGAACTAAAGAGCCTCTTGATGAAAGTGAAAGAGGAGAGTGAAAAAGTTGGTTTAAAACTCAACATTCAGAAAACTAAGATCATGGCATCTGGTCCCATCACTTCATGGCAAATAGATGGGGAAATGGTGGAAACAGAGACAGACTTTATTTTTCTGGGCTCTAAAACCACTGCAGATGGTGACTGCAGCCATGAAATTAAAAGACGCTTGCTCCTTGGATGAAAAGCTATGACCAACCTAGACAGCATAGTAAAAAGCAGAGACATTACTTTGCCAACAAAGGTCCGTCTAGTCAAACTGTGGTTTTTCCAGTAGTCATGTATGGATGTGAAAGTTGGACTATAGAGAAAGCTAAGCACTGAAAAATTGAGGCTTTTGAACTGTGGTGTTGGAGAAGACTCTGGAGAGTCCCTTGGACTGCAATGAGATCCAACCAGTCAATCCTAAAGGAAATCAGCCCTGAATATTCATTGGAAGGACTGATGCTGAATCCAAAGCTCCAATACTTTGGCCACCTGATGCAAAGAACTGACTCATTTGAAAAGACCCTGATGCTGGGAAAGATTGAAGGCGGGAGGAGAAGGGGATGACAGAGGATGAGATGGTTGGATGGCATCACCTACTCAATGGACATGAGTTTGAGTAAGCTCCAGGAGTTGGTGATGGACAGAGAGGCCTGGTGTGCTGTAATCCATGGGGTTGCAAAGAGTCAAACATGACTGAGGGACTGAACTGAACTTTATTTACTATTTATTATAAATAACTTTATAAATAATGTATAATATAATTTATAATTTATAAATAATTTATAATATAAATATTATAAATAACTTTATAAATAGTTTTAGTCTTTTATTAAATATTTACATACTTGCCTTGAAAGCCACAAGTCAAACTGAGGATATTATAAAGGTACTTGAATAACAAAAGAGAAAATAGGTTTTCACAATTTTTTTTACCACATTCAAAGTGTAATGATAATAAATATGACTTTTTTGGTAATACAAGCCTACTTTTGGGAAAAACAGAATTCTTCTGGACAAGATACTGTTGCTGTGTTATTGTGGTTCAGTTGCTATGTCATGTCCAACTCTCTGCAACCCAGGAACTGCAGCATACCAGGCTCCTCTGTCCTCCACTATCTCCTGGAGTTTGGACAAGATAACACTTCACTTAACAGCAATTCATCTTCAAATAGATTTCAAAATTACATTTACGAAAACCATTCTTAACTTGTGAATCCTACAAAAACAAACAATAGGCAAGACTTGGCCTTGGATCTGTGGTTTGCTAGTCCTGTGATACATACTCCAATACATACTCCAGCTCTTAATCAAAGCTTCAGAAAGATTTCACTCAGGGAATGAAACAGTTTTAAGTCTTATTAAAACTGCAACCAATTTCTAACCCAGCTCAATCTTCGGCTGGGTTGCAATGATGGTTTACCTAACAGGAAAGAAGGAATCCTTGATAGCTGAAGATATCACCCAAAGCCTCTGAATACTGTTACACAATGACCAACATGTAATGAAAAATTACTAGATATGCAAAAAGACAAGAAAACATGATTGATAAAAAAAAAAATGAATAATGGAGATGTTCAGTTTAGTTCAGTCACTCAGTCGTGTCCAACTCTTTGCAACCCCATGAATCGCAGCACGCCAGGCCTCCCTGTCCATCATCAACTCCCAGAGTTCACTCAAACTCATGCCTGTCGAGTCAGTGATGCCATCCAGCCATCTCATCCTCTGTCGTCCCCTTTTCCTCCTGCCCCCAATCCCTTCCAGCATCAGAGTCTTTTCCAATGAGTCAACTCTTCACATGAGGTGGCCAAAGTATTGGAGTTTCAGCGTTAGCATCAGTCCTTCCAATGAACACCCAGGACTGATCTCCTTTAGAATGGACTGGTTGGATCTCCTTGCAGTCCAAGGGACTCTCAAGAGTCTTCTCCAACACCAGTTCAAAAGCATCAATTCTTCAGCGCTCAGCTTTCTTCACAGTCCAACTCTCACATCCATACATGACCACAGGAAAAATCATAGCCTTGACTAGACGGACCTTTGTTGGCAAAGTAATGTCTCTGCTTTTGAATATGCTATCTAGGTTGGTCATAACTTTCCTTCCAAGGAGTTGCTGCTGCTGCTGCTAAGTCACATAAGTCATGTCCGACTCTGTGTGACCCCAGAGACGGTACCCAACAGGCTCCTCTATCCCTGGGATTCTCCAGGCAAGAACACTGGAGTGGGTTGCCATTTCCTTCTCCAATGCATGAAAGTGAAAAGTGAAAGTGAAGTTGCTCAGTCTTGTCCGACTCTTCTGACCCCATGGACTGCAGCCTACCATGCTCCTCCATCCATGGGATTCTCCAGGCAAGAGTACTGGAGTGGGTTGCCATTGCCTTAGCATCTTTTAATTTCATTGCTACAATCACCATCTGCAGTGATTTTGGGGCCCCAAAAAATAAAGTCTGACACTGTTTCCACTGTTTCCCCATCTATTTCCCATGAAGTGATGGGACCAGATGCCATGATCTTAGTTTTCTGAATGTTGAGCTGTTAGAAGACTTTAAAATAGCTGTGTTCATGTACCCCAATGTTCATTGCAGCACTATTTACAAGAGCAAAGGACATGGAAGCAATCTAGATATTCATTTATGGATGATTAGATAAAGAAGCTATGGAACATATATACAATGGAATATTCAGTTCAGTTCAGTTCAGTCACTCAGTCATGTCTGACTCTTTGTGACCCCATGGACTGCAGCATGTCAGGCTTCCCTGTCCATCACCAACTCCTGGAGCTTACTCAAACTCATGTCCATTGAGTAAGTGATTCCATCCAACCATCTCAACCTCTGCAATCCCCTTTTCCTCCCGTCTTCAATCTTTCCCAGCATCAGGGTCTTTTCCAGTGAGTCAGGTCTTTGCATCAGGTGGCCAAAGTATTGGAGCTTCAGCTTCAGCATCAGTCCTTCCAATGAATATTCAGGGCTGATTTCCTTTAGGATTGACTGGTTGGATCTCATTGCAGTCCAAGGGACTCTCCAGAGTCTTCTCCAACACCACAGTTCAAAAGCATCAATTTTTCAGTGCTCAGCTTTCTTTATAGTCCACTCTCACATCCATACATAACTACTGGAAAAAACCATAGCTTTGACTAGACAACAAAGTAATGTCTCTGCTTTTTACTATGCTGTCTAGGTTGGTCATAGCTTTTCTTCCAAGGAGCATGCATCTTTTAATTTCATGGCTGCAGTCACCATCTGCAGTGAATTTTGGACTCCCTCAAAATAAAAGACTCGCACTGTTTCCACCATTTCCCCATCTATTTGCCATGAAGTGATGGGACCAGATGCCATGATCTTAGTTTGCTGAATGCTGAGTCTTAAGCCAAGTTTTTCACTGTCCTCTTTCACTTTCGTCAAGAGGCTCTTTAGTTCTTCTTCACGTTCTGCCATAAGGGTGGTGTCATCTGCATATCTGAGGTTATTGATACTTCTCCTGGCAATCTTGATTCCAACTTGTTCCTCATCCAGCCCAGCATTTCGCATGATGTACTCTACATATAAGTTAAATAAGCAGGGTGACAATATACAGCCTTGACATACTCCTTTCCTGATTTGGAATCAGTCTGTTGTTCCATGTCCAGTTCTAACTGTTGCTTCTTGATCTGCATACAGATTTCTCAGGAGGCAGGTAAGGTGGTCTGGTATTCCCATCTCTTGAAGAATTTTCCACAGTTTGTGGTGATCCACACAGTGAGAAGTGGATGTTTTTCTGGAACTCTGTTGCTTTTTTGATGATCCAACAGATGTTGGCAATTTGATCTCTGGTTCCTCTGCCTTTTCTAATGGACTATTATTTGACCATAAAAAAGAACAAATTCGCATCAGTTCTATTGATGCGGATCAACCTAGAGGCTGTTAAGTCAGAAAGAGAAAAACAAATATGGTATATTAATGCATATATATGGAATCTATTTATTTTATTTTATTTTTAAACTTTACAAATTGTATTCATTTTGCCAAATATCAAAATGAATCCGCCACAGGTATACATGTGTTCCCCATCCTGAACCCTCCTCTCTCCTCCCTCCCCATACCATCCCTCTGGGTCGTCCCAGTGCACTAGCCCCAAGCATCCAGTATCGTGCATTGAACCCATTCTCCCAAATCTTCCCACCCTCTCCCTCTGCAACAGAGTCCATAAGACTGTTTTATCTAGAAAAATGATCTTGATGAACCTGTTTGCAGAGAAGGAATGGAGATGCAGATATAGAGAATGAACTTGTGGACACAGTGAGGGAAGGAGAGAGTGGGATGAGTGGAGAAAGTAGCATCAACAGATACACACTATTGTGTGTAAAATAGATAGTGCAAAGTTGCTATATAACACAGCGAGCCCAGCTTGGCGCTCTGTTATGACCTACGGGGTGGGATGGGGGAGAGGAAGGAGGCTCAAGAGAGAGCAGATATATGTATAATTACAGCTGACTGAAGTTGTTGTACAGCAGAAACCAACACAACATTGTAAAGCAATTTTCCAATTAAAAAAATTTTTTAAATAGTTAATATGTTAAAGAAAAGTATACACAGCTAAAGAAAGGATTAGTGAACCCAAAGGCAAGTCACTAGAAAATATCCAAAGTAAAGCACAGAAAGCTCTATCTGAGAATAAGATCACTGGGGCTGCAGAGTACAGGATGCTGGAAACAAAAATTAAAAGCAACATCCCTTGAGGAGAAGAGTAGAGATTTCCTCTCTGAAGTCATCTAAAAGCCGTCAGGGTGAGGCACACACAGCACCCAAAGCATCCTTCTCCATTCCCTTAAGGAAAAAGGGATCTTTTTCACATTGCTCTCCCCTTCTATGAATTTTACCTGAATTTAAGTAAAATCAGAGGAATTCAACATCACAGGGTCAAACCACATCTTTTCATTTCCCTTTAGTAATGGTATATCTATTTTAACTGAGACTGGAGGAAAAGAGAAGGAAGAAAACCTTAAGAGTTCCCAGATTCCTGACTCTTCCTTGGACAAGGGAGGGAAAGACTTCCAGCTCCAATCCAGCCTGCCAACTTTCCCCTCTCTGACTGGTTCCCAGAAGATGATCAGAGATTCTGCAGCCATAAACAACCCTCCTGGGAAACTAGAAGATTCTAGCTGATCAGAAATTGTGACATGCAACCAATCCAGACCTTGGCAGAAAACCACTTTACATGAAAACCAAAAAGTGAGCTTGGGGTAAGAGTTGGGGTGTGGGCAGGGAAATTCCCCTCCAGGGGGAAAGCTCTGTGTGATGCTCATTCATTCAGTAACAAGAAGCCTCTACTGTATGCCAGGTACAGGTCTAGGCCTGGGAACATGGTTAAACAAGACAGGCAAGGCTGCTGCTTACAGAGCTATAAACTTCTAATACATCAAAGGCAGTTCAATGAGTGGAAATTAAAAGCAGGAAATTAAAACAGGATGATGTAATATGAAGTGGTAATTTGGGTGGTCAAGGAAGGCTTCTCTGAGTTGGTGACATTTAAACTAAGATATGAACTATAAGAAGGAGCCAACCCTGTGGAAAGCAGGGTTAAGAGTATATCAGCCAGAGGGGATAGCTCAGGCAAATATCCCAAAGGCCTGTACAGCTAGAGGGCAGCGGGTGCCAAGGAGCAGGATGAACAGTAGGGCGGTGAAGGCTGGAGGAAGCCAGTTATGTAAGTCCTTAATCATTCTGACACAGAGCTTTATTTTATGTGCAATGAAAAGTCACTGGGGTTTAAACTGCAAAGAAGAGCCCTCTGTGTGTTTCCTGCTATGCTTGGGCTTGATTTCACTGGCCACTCATGAGTCTTATCCCCTAAATTCCTCTACTCCTCAACCTTTAGCACCTCTCTGCCTTCACCCTCATCTAAGTCTTGTCATCTGACAGCTTGGTGGTTGAAACTGTCAATTTTTCCTCTTGCCCTGCAATCTATTTGTTATACAGAATGAGCCTCTTAAACATCCAGTCACATCAGATCACATCTCTGCTCTCAGCCTCCATCTTCCTCAAGGTAAAATCCGAAGTTCTTGCAAGTGCTTGTAAGTCCTCCACAGCATCTGCCCCTCAGCACATTTCTGCTCTCACCACCTCCCACTGCCCCTGACTCCCTTCCTCCTTGGGACAGTGGCATCACGATCACCAGCACACTGGCTCTCTCTCCTCCAGGGGGGTCCCTGCTCCAAGTCCCACCTCCTTGGGAAGCCCTGCCTGCCTACACCATTGAGTAAAGAAACCTGCCCCCACCCCTGGCCCACTGGATCCTCTTTTCCCAGCTTTACTTTGCATTTTTGTTGGTTTCATCACTTTCTAAAATATTCTATAATTTACGCATTTATTACGGTAGCTGTTTACCATCTGACCTCTCCCCCACATGGATGAATTTCCTGATGGCAAGCATCATGTCTGTGTTTTTCTGTTTATGCCAAACTCCTAAAGCAGTGTCTAGTAGTCAATGCTCAACATTTTGATTAAATATTGTCAGATGTATTGATCATTTTTAAAATTTTATACTTGGCCCTCAATTAGCATAGATCATGACAATTTTTATATCCATTTTATTTCACTCAATCATCCAAGAAAGAAATGTGCTGTGTGCTCAGTCATTCAGTGGTGTCCAACTCTTTGCGGCCCTATGGACTATAGACTGCCAGACTCCTCTGTGCACAGGATTCTCCAGGAAAGAATACTGGAGTGGGTTGCCATGCCCTCCTCCAGAGGATCTTCTCGATCCAGGGATCGAACCTGACCCTCTTGTGTCTCTTGCATGAAGGCAGATTCTCTATCCACTGAGCTACCTGGAAGTTTTATTAAAAGAACAAAATTGAGCACTGAAAGTTGAGCACAAATGTGCTACTTTGGCTTCAATTGGACATAGCAGATTGAACACATGTATCCTCCTCAAACCCCAACAAAAGAATAAAAAAATGTAAAAGCAGAATTAAGCAATAACGATAAATGGAACAAGAGGGAGATGACTTCAGACAAGACATACCAGCAGAGTGTAATGTGGAAAGCTGATGGACAAGGGCAACCACGTTGACAGGCCAGCTGAGGGTAAAGATCCTAAGGGAGAGAGCCAGGGGGCAAGCTGGTTTCTGCTGCAAGAAGGGAGGCTGCTCTGAAGGCTTTAGGGCAGGTGGGTTGGATACAGAAGAGTGGGAGACAGTGAGACTCCCGCACCCCTTCCCTCTATGTGAACTGCAACTGCACATGGGCTGCTGATTTACTCCAACTTGTGCTAGAACAGAATTGGAAAGATGTTATCAGGAAGTGTTTGTGTGGTGGGAGTGAGGCAGGGGATGAGAGAAGTCTTGGTCCGTGTTTGGAATTCAATAGCAAATAAGTAAAAGTTAGAACTCAAAAGCCAGCAGCCTAAGGATGGTGGAAACTGCCAAAAGAGTTGAAAGTGGTCACCTCTGGGAAGTGTGAATTGTGACTGAGGAGGGACAGGAGCCTGCTGTTTCTCATTATAAGCTTTCTAGGCGGATGTGTCTTTTTTAAACTATGTCTCTGTGTTACTTTTATAAAAACTAAAAATTGAATTTCTGGCTGCTGTGTGAGGAATAGATTGGAGGACGGAAAGCATGGAAGCAGGGAAACCCAGTAAGTGGTCCAGGGGAGAGATGATGACGCCCGGGGCCAGTGTGGCAGGAACAGAAGAGGGGAGAGCAGGACATGTTGGCATGACATGAATCAAAGTTGCAGAGACTTCGCGAAGGATTGAACATAGGCAAGGAAAACATGAAGGGAAGTGAATTTGCAGGCACGTGGCTGGAGGGACTGGTGCAGGCAGGGTGGAAAACAGCGTGCTTTTTGTCCTCTAACCTGCCTCAGGTCAGCCCCTTCCCGGACTTCCTGGGACTTCAGATGCCCACGCTCCTCCCCACCTGTGTCGCTGCCTCACTGCCCATTCTGCTCCCTCCCACCCCCGAACCACCCTTGCAGCCTGCAGCTTCCCTTTTCCCAGGACCTCACAAGCTGGGCAGTGACGCTGGTCATGGCCCTAGCTGCCTTCTAAGGACTGGGCTTCAGCCATTCTTTTTTAACCATCTGATATCACAACAAAATCTAAGTTCTGTTGCAAGTCTGAGGTTGGGATGGTGGTAGCAGGGGCCGGAGCAGGATTCCCATCCTTGCTGGATCTCTGCACTATTCCTTGGAATCACCCCTTAGATTTGCTATGTGTGTGTTGGTCACTCAGTCGTGCCGACTCTTTGTGACCCCATGAATTATAGCCAGCCAGGCTTCTCTGTCCATGGAATTCTCCAGGCAAGAATACTGGAGTGGGTTGCCATTCCCTTCTCCAGGGGATCTTCCCAACCTAGGGATCGAACCCGGGTCCCCTGCATTGCAGGCAGATTCTTTACCATCGGAGCCACCAGGGAAGCCCCAGTAGGCCCTTTCATTTAGATTTGCTAGCCCTTCACAATTTACTTAGTGCTTTGTAACTTGTGCATTATCTCATCTGGTCTCAGAACCAGCCTCTAACCAGCCTGGGGTCTCGTTATACGCCCTTTATAAATGGGGAAACAGGCTCCCAGAGTTGCGGTACTTGCCTGGTTCTGTGTTTACAGTTGGCACAGAGCCAGGTCCTGGGACCCTAGTCGAGGTCTTCAGACTCGAAACCCTGCCCCTTTCTTCCTCACGAAGGAACTCCCAGTGTCTGTCACTGACATGCCGTCCTCACCATTGCCACATCCACGTGCCTCCTCTCTACTGTCTACTTCCTATTTTCAAAATCAGCAATTTTTCATTAAATCCTTGCATCTTAAAAGGAAGCACAATGAAGCTCTAAAGTTCTGTGGTAGACACACAACTTCAGAATGACACAAAACTGTTACAAAAAAAAAAAAACAGTTATTCAGAATTAGAACTCCTGCTGTGGCACCTGGCTGGGTCCAAGCCCCAGCTCCGGTCTCCCCCCAGAGCCCCGAGAACCTGACATTCTAGGATGCAGCAGCCTGCTTTCCAAGCTTTGCCAGACGGCTGTTCTTGGATCATTCCCTTAACAATTGTTTCTGAAGCTCCTAAGACCAGGAATGGTGCTAGACACGGTGAACAAAGCGGTGATCAGGATAAGCGTTTTTACCCAGAAGGACTCACACCCCCATGCTACTTCTTGCTTGGGGTCCCTTCAAATAAAACAGCCCACCCGCCCAAGTCTGAATTCTGGCCCCAAGCCCACTGGCCAGACCTCCAAGCGAGCCTGCTGAGCCTCCATAGGTGGTGGGGGTCCTGAACATTCCTTCTCCTATGAGGTGCAGCCTCATTAGAGCACAGAAGCATCCACTTTGGGGAAAGGTATGCTAGGGTAGGCCACGGAAGAGTTGGCTGGTCACCATCTTACTATATGAACAAGGCAGAGAGCAAAGGCAGGAGGGCCAGGGAGGCGTGCAGTGAGATGGCAAAAATCTCAGTGGCATTTGCTAGCTGTGTGACCTTGGGCGAGTTACCTAACTGCTCTGAGCCTCGGCTTCCACCAATATAAAACAGATATAGTACTAGGACTCCATCCCCTCGTGAAGATTCACTGAGTTTATCACTTAGACGTGCTTAGAAGAGAAAGTGCCAGGGGCCAGTGGTCACAGGCACACGTAGCCGACCAGGAAGATCAAGAGCTGCGCTGCCTGACCCTGTGTTGAGTGCTCAGCCCAGCGGGTCTGCCACCCTCTCGTTTTCTCTGTCCTTTAATGTTTCCAATGTGTGGACTGGCTGCAGCAGTAGAAGGGCGTATGGATCATCGGCCTCTGCGCTGTTCTCTGGGAGGGGTCTGGAGCCCCTTCTTGCCCTCTGGGATTCCTCTGCCCTGTAGTAAGTCATGCCCAGCTTCGCCACCTGCCAGGACTCACATCTGTCTGTTCACACGAACCAGATGGATCCCAGCCTCCTTCTGTGAGCTGAGTGTCTTGTCCATGGAAGCAAGAAAGGTCATTGCCATGTGTGGACAGGATCTCTCTGTGCTATAAACTCATCACTCAGTAAACAATGAGTGTTGCATCCGCTAGCTCAAGAAGCCAGAACAATGTATGCTCAACTCTTTCCAATCAGAACTGTTTCCACAAGCCTTTGGCTTCCGTGGGGGAACGTTTGGTTTACAAATAAATGGAATTTCCCCTCCAATATTCTTCTTGGATGACAGGTCTGTGATTGGAATCAGGGCTTGGAAAATCATGCCCCGGTGGTTATTTCCATTAGTGGCTCTTGACTTTGCAGGGACACCTGGAGCACAGAACACCCAGCCTCTCCCACCCCCGCGGCTCAGGCAATGCCTAGCCCACTGTCCCTGGAGCTGGGACCACAGAGCCCTGTGCTGTCTGGGCAGGAGCTCCGCTAACTGGCTCTGTAAGAACCTGCACCACTGTCTGTCCTCACACCATTGTCCCACAAGCCCAAGCTCTGGGCCAGCCTTCTTTCACACCACAGTGTGATGGGACACATGCACACACGTGCACACACACACATACACACACGTGTGCACACACACAGCACATCCTTGCTTCTCGGCCTAAAATAAACCATCTCGGAGAAGTATGAATTGTCATACATAGCAATCAGGAAAAAAATTGTTCATTGTCTAGACTGCAGGGTACCAAAACCCAGGGGACCTCCAGCGAAAGAAACAGACAGGGCTTGGAAACACAAAAGAAGAGCAGATTGAAACCACACTCGAGGAGTTCTTGAGGAAGACTCCGTGAGAAATAGTGCTGCGGAGGCAGCAGGCGCGTCACACTGGGCTTGTGGGTCTATCCTCTGATAGCTGGGACCCCTGGGGGCAGCCACACATCTCGGCATCCCTCACACTGAGCACATGTCCAGACATAAAGAGGCGCCCAGGAAATGTTTGTTGATGATGGAAGGAAAGAAGAAACAAGGGGAGCAAGGAGACAGCTTCTGCTCAGAGACTGGGTGCTGCTTCCTTTAACTTGGGGGAGGATCTACAGAGCAACCGTGTCAGCTGAGCAGGATGGAAACAAAGGAGCAGGGTGGTCTGCCAGCCGAGGAGGAAGCTGGTCTGAGGCCTGGAGGGGTGGGCACCAACCGCGCAGCTCTCACAGGCCTGCCAGTGCACCAGGAGGGCGGTTGGAAGGATGCAGCAGGGTGCACGGTGACTGCACCACCCTTCCATCTGCGTGGAGCCCACCCCAACCCCAGGCACATGGGGGAAACATCAAGAATCCCCTGCCCTTCCTAGCACATGACGGCCATGCTCAGGAATGGAGGATTGGCTTCAGGGTGGGGGCCAGAAGCCAGTGGACAGATGGAGAAGGTTAGCATCCGGGCCTGGGAGACGAGCGCTCCCCACGTGTCCGCGGGGCAGCTGCCAACATTCCTGCAGGATGCCCTTGCCTTCCTCCCAGGGCCCTGAGCCTGAGCTCCTGCCTCCAGGGTGCGGCAGCCAGTGGCCATCAGTGGGAGAGGGGGGGCGATGTTTCTGACCCACTTCCAGGAGCACAAGAACTCTGAACTCAGCATCAGCCCCTGGGAACCAGGCTGGCATCTGTGCAGGTGAGGTGACGGCACCTGCAGACAGCCTCGGGAAAGGAGCCCTCTCCCTGCAACCCGCTCCACTGGCTCAGTGTCCCTCAAGTCTTTAGTGGTGAGTGTTCTGGGAGTCCGGTGACAGTGGGCAGAGATCCACAGCCAAAGAATCTAGCGCAGAGATGAAGGACCTTTTTTCCGCGGAGACTGTCGCCTCCTGGGAATGTCTCAGTCCCAAGTGCAGCTGCAAACCAGCAGTAAATTAGCCCATTTTTCCTGCTTCCTGCGATTTTATGTAAAGAATCTGTCTAACTAGTAAAGAAAACAACCCCTTGCACTCTTTAAGAATTGTATTTGGCAACAGAAATCTGGGAAACAGTGACTTAAACACAATTGGGGTTTTAGTTATTAGTTAGTTAGTCTTGCTTATAGCAGGACTCTGGGAATAATGAACCCCAGCCTTTTACAGCAGTTCCATGAAGCCAGTTAGGGACCCAGTCTCCTGGTCTCAGCCTTACAACCTCCTGGTCCTCATATCTGCAAGCTGAGTATAGAGCTCAAGCCATACCAGCTGAGTTCCAGGCAGGGAGATGAAAAGGGGTAAGGGCAAGACATATGTGCTATGAAGCTACTCTGTTTTAAATGACTTTTTTCCAGAAGTTCCACCTGACAATTTTATTGAATATCTCATAGGCCAGAACTGTATCATGTAACCAGTCCATCTGCAAGGCAGGCTGGGATTTCTTTCCTGGGCACATTGCTATACCAACAAAATGGGATTTCTGATAATAAGGAGGGACGGGGAGAAAGGCCATCTGGTAGTTTCTGCCACACAGCTCTGTATCTGTCATTGTCTCAGCCAGTTCATTGAAGAGTCTGGGAAATGGATTAGAAAGAAGAGGAAGAGAGAGGGAGAGGAGACAGGAGAGGAGCACAGCCCACAACCAGAGCCCAGAGCCAGTGTCCAAATGTGTATCCGTGTGTGTTAGAATGGCGATAGCCACAGTTTGTCCAGCACATGGGACTTGCAGTGTTAAAATCAGGACAGTCCCAGGCAAACAGGGGCAGTTGGTCAACTTAAATGTGCACAAGTGTTTGTGTGTGAGCCAGGTGTTGTTCGACTAGAGATCCCAGGCCAGTGCTTCTTAAGGTATTGTCCAAGGACACCCGGAGACCCCCAAGACCTTCTAGGGGATCTGTGAGTTCAGGCTATTTTTCCAGTAGACTAAAGTATTGTTTGCCTGTTTCACTCTTTTCTCTGACAGGTATACAAAGGAGTTTTCCAGAGGTTATACAATGTGTGACACTGCATCCGACTGGGTACAAAAGCAGAGATGAGGATCCAGCTGTCTTCTATTCTGTTAGAGAAAGGAAATTCTGAGTGGCTCTGCTCTGGGACATTTCTTCACACCCACAGCTGCCTTCTGACACCAGGCCACGAGGTCCAGCCTCCATCCTGTTCCCATGATTTAATTCCCAGGAGACTCTCCACACTTATTGGTCTAGTCTAGGAAGAGTTGGAGATGTGCTGTCCTAGACTAGACCAATAAGTGTGGAGAGTCTCCTGGGAATTAAATCATGGGAACAGGATGGAGGCTGGACCTCGTGGCCTAGCGTCAGAAGGCAGCTGTGGGTGTGAAGAAATGTCCCAGAGCAGTGCCACTCAGAATGTGCTCCAGGAATAAGGCCAGACTGAGAAATATTCCCCACTAGTCACTGTTGAACTCAGTACAGAAATCAAGAGAAGCTTTTAGAAACTTCCATAGCAACTTAACAGAGTAACTTTATGTCTGTTGAAACTAATAATAAGAAAAGCTGGGCTTGTATTTTTCATGTCTTCTCACTTTCATTTTCTTTTCCTAGCAATTTATTTTTACCATACTTCATAAAATTTTCCATAATGCATTGGAAATTTTCAAAATACGGCCCTTTCATACCAGAGACGAATCTTAAAGGATTAATATTGGTTACCCAAGCAAAGAGGGGGACAAGGTGTTCCGTAGTAAATTTTGTACTTCAAGGGCAAACTGTACATTGTTGAAAGCACACTTGTGCTGCCTGATTCTAGACATTCACTGAGCAATTTTACAATTTTATAAGCTGTAAATAACTAATAGCAACATGAGATAATTGCTGCCTATAGATGCAAAAAACTCCTGTTATGGCACTGGCTTCCTCCCTGACTGTGGCTGACAGTTTAGGCTACACTTAGTCATTCGTTGTTATATTCCTAAAATGTAATTATGTCTGTTCTTTGGATTCCCATTTGAACTTGTTGTAGCATCTCACTGGTATCCTCATTAGTGAGTTACATAGAATTATTAATTAGTGTTCATAAGAAAGTAATACGGTTCTTCACATTATTCACAAACCACAGGGTTTGCCGAGCTTTGTTCCTGGACTCCACTGCTGATGTGACTCAGTCACCTTCTAGCAATCGTTTCCATTCTCGTCCTGCCCTCTGTGCCCTCTCCTCTGTCTACTTTTTCTGGCTTATAGCCATTCTTTCTAGTTTGGGTTTCCTCATTATCTTGTTTGTGAGGTATAAAGGGGGCTGAGGGAGACAGAGAGAGAGAGAGAGAGAGACCAACAGGAGATTGAATAGATGGGCCAGGGGGATCAGTCCAAGTTTACTTTTGTGTTTGTATGGCTGAAAATAACTGTGTCCTGCCCACCAGTCACGATTCCTGATCAAAACCACACCTATTTTGGGTTTTGTGAGCAAAACCACACCTCTGTGAGCTCCTGGCTTACTGCTTGTCCAGGGAAGCCATCCCCTCTTCATGCCAGAACCCAATCCCAGCCTCCGTTGCTAAGTCCCTGGCAGAAGAAAGCTTTTGTCAAGAGGATCCGGATGCTGGCAGTGTCATAAGCCCGACCTCAACTGCAGAGGAGTGGAGTTCAGTGCCCGATGACTCTGACACTTGAGGAAGCCAAAATGATGGTCTTAGCCACCTGCCACCCTGAAGGCAGAACAGTGTGTCCGAGGTTCCTGTCAGTAGCCTTCTTTCTGCGTTAGCTGCCTGTGGAGCAGCAGCTTGAGTGTCTCCAGTTCCTTGTCATCTTCTTGGTGGGCCTGTTGAGTACGGTACCCAAGGGGCAGCACGTAAGTGAGGTGCACTCTTTGCTGGAAATCCAAATCTTTTTCTTTTAACAGTTTCATTGAGGTATAGTTTACATACCACAAAATTCAGTTATTTTAAGTATACAATTCAGTAGAGTTGTGCTACCATCAACACAATCCAATTTCGAAACCTTTCCTTGAGCTCAAGAAGTAACCTTGTGCCCATTTGCAGGCACTTCCTATGCTCGACACAACCACTGCTCTACTTTCTGTCTATATTTTTGCTGTTTCTGGACATTTCATATATATGGAATCGTACATGTTTTTGAGTTTCATCCATCACAGCATGTAATAGTATTTTACTCCTTTATAGCTGAATTGTATCCCATTGTGTATATATGTCGCATTTTGTTTATCCATCCACCAGTTAACGGCCATTTGGTTGTTTCCACCTTTTGGCTATTAATGTCACTAGGAACTCTTGTGTACAAGTCTTTGGATGGATTTATGTGTTCATTTCTATGGTGAATTTGATTTCATTCTAGTGAATTCAATAGTGAATACATTGTTGTTTAGTCACTAAGTCATGTCTGACTCTTTGCAATCCCATGAACTGCAGCACACCAGGCTTCCCTGTCCTCTATCTCCCAGAGTTTGCTCAAACTCATGTCCATTGAGTCTGTGATGCCATCCAACCATCTCATCCTTTGTTGCCCCCTTCTCCTCCTGCCCTCAGTCTTTGACAGCATCAGGGTCTTTTCGAATGAGTCAGCTCTTCACATCAGGTGGCCAAAGTATTGGAGCTGGAGCTTCAGCTTCCAGCATCAGTCCTTCCAGTGAATATTTGGGGTTAATTTCCTCTAGCATTGACTTTGATCTTCTTGCTTTCCAAATCACTCTCAAGAGTCTTCTGCAGCACCACAATTTGAAAGCATCAGTTCTTTGGAGCTCAGCTTTCTTTATGGTCCAACTCTCACATCCATACATGATTTCTGGAAAACCATAGCTTTGACTACATGGCCCTTTGTCGGCAAAGTGATGTCTCTGCTTTTTAATATGCTGTCTAGGTTTGTCATAGCTTTTCTTTCCAGAAGCAAGCCTCTTTTAATTTCATGGCTGCAGTCACCATTTGCAGTGATTTTGGAGCCCAAGAAAATAAAATCTGTTTCCACTTTTTCCCCCATCTATTTGCCATGAAGTGATGGGACCAGATGCCGTGATCTTAGTTTTTTGAATGTTGAGTTTTAAGCCATCTTTTTCACTCTTTTTTACCCTCATCAAGAGGTTTTCTTCACTTCTGCTATTAGAGTGCACATCTGAGGTTGCACATCTGCACATCTGAGGTTGTTGATATTTCTCCCAACAATCTTGATTCCAGCCTGTGCTTCTTCCAGCCTGGCAGTTCACATGATGTACTCTGCATATAAATTAAATAAGCAGCATGACAATATATAGTCTTGATGTATTCCTTTCCCAATTTTAAACCAGTCCATTGTATCATGTCCAGTTCTAATTGTTGCTTCTTGTCCTGCATACAGGTTTCTCAATAGTCAGGTGAAGTGGTCTGGAATTCCTATCTCTTTAGGAATTTTCCATAATCTGTTATGATCCACACAGTCAAAGGCTTTAGTGTAGTCAATGAAGCAGAAGTAGATTTTTTTTTTTAATTCCTGTACTTTTTCTATGTCCAACAGATTTTGGCAATTTGATCTCTGGTTCCTCTGCCTTTTCTAAATCCAGCTTGTACATCTGGAATTTCTGGGTCATATGGTAAATTTATGCTTAACTTTTTGAGAAAGTATCAAATTGTTTTCTGAAGTGACTGTTTCACATTTTTACATTCCCACTAACAATGTAGGAGAGTTCCAGTTGCTCCACATTCTCGCCAACACTTGCTGGTGTCTTCCTTTTTGGTTATAGGCATTTGTGGGTTTGGAATGTGAAACTTGAGCCACAAGAAATGAGGGCAAGCCATGGCTGTGGCTGCCCCATCCTGGGCAGCACACCAAGAAAGCCGCCCCTCATCCTGCAGCAGGTCCCAGACATCCTGGATCCCTGTCATTCTTGAGGCCTGATTATTCTGCTCTCTTTGTGGATCTGTATATTACCTTCAAGTCTTTTCAATAAAATGTTAAAAAAAAAAAACTTACTAGAGTTCACGGGGTTCTGTCACTTGCAACAACACCTATCTGAATTGCATGCTTCCCATGGTGCACCATTCCTGACCCCGGTTGCAGCCACATTGCCTATTGGAATAAGCCCAACAAGCACAAGGAAGTCAGGACTTATTTTTGGTGTAAGGAACCCTGGGAAATTCCTTCAGTGATAGCACCATCTCCCAGCTCTCCAGGTACCTGGGTGACAAAGCCCATTCCTTCAGGCTCATTTTGCTGGACTTGCCACAGGCTCAGCTGAGTCAAAGTTAGAGCATCCTCAGAGAATCACAGCAAGTGGTGAGACGGGTCAGTAGCTTTTGAAAAAGGCCAAATTTTTGAGAAATTTGACAAAGATGGAGGGTGTCAGAAAATGAGTCCTCACGCTCCTCGAGAACTTCTCCTGGGTGATCAAAGTTTGTTCTGTGAAAGCAAAGAGAGCTGTGTGACCTGGGGTGGGTCACCTGACCTTTCTGAGCTGTAGTCTGCAGGACGTTGTGAGACTTGGTCATGAGAGCACCAGAATAGTATCCAGTAGGTTGCACATGGTTGACACTTTCCCCAACATTGGTGTTGTGCCATCATTTACTGAAGGGAAGTGAAATAAAACTGACTTGCCCCAATCCTTTACTTTGGGGGAGGCACTTCAGTGTCATGGCTGAGAAAATGAACTTCCTGCTAGATGTAGCAAGCAAGACATGCTGTGCCAGCTGTGTGCAGATTTTCAAGTCACTTTGGTTTTTTCCAACCCTAAAATAATGTGCATGACAGTGTTTCACTCACTCAGTGTGTTGGGAAGTCACCAGAGACAGTGAAGAGGGAGCCCTGAGTAGGGATCCTGGTACCTAAGAAGTCCTCACCAGCATTGGCAGCTTTTGTAGCTGCTGTTCCTTGCATTGGTCTGACCTTTTCCGGTGCTGGGAGCTGCCCTCACCACTGCTGGGGTTGAGCCGTCTCAGAGAGGAGCCTGTGCTCTGTCTTGGGTGGGTAGTGGGGGCCAGGAGGACATAAGGGGAAGCTTGAGGGCCCAGAGCCACCCCCACTGGCCCCCATCCGGACTCTGGCCATGGGAGCCCGCTGGCGCCCCTGACTGTAAGGCTCCCGGCTGGCCAGCCCCTCAGCCTGCCAAGGACACTGCTGACCCCAGCCCAGGTCAGGCGTGTGCTGGGTCACCTGAGCTCTCCAGCCCCTCCCAGCCCAGGACAACAGGTGGATGTGCTCGGTAATTTGAGCCTACCTTCTGAGGGCCTGAAAGATTGAGAGAGGACAGACAACTCTTTCTTCAGACAACCACATGGGCAATAAACAAGTTTTCAGGGAGACCATGCCCAGCTCAAGCTTCTGTAGGGCCGGCTGTCAGGTTGGGGGTTGTCCAGGACCTCGGCTTTTTATAACAACAGAAGTGGTGGTAGCACCGGCCCCATCTGCCAACACCCCAGGGATGGACACAGAACCTGAGCCCCCATCTTTCTGTGCTCTTTCCTGTTTATGCATGTCTGTAGCCCGTGCAGGACTGAGTCATAGGAACAGAGGCGCTGCAGACAGATCAGGCTTGAGCCCCGGTATCTTGACCTCGAGCAAGGCAGTTAACCTCCTGCAGCCTCAGCTTTCTCATCAGTAAAATATGGATGATAATACCTGCCTGCTACAATTGGAATTAGATGAGGTCAAGTAGGGAAACTTGGGAACCCAGAGCCTAGCATAGAGTAAGCCCTCAGTGTACAGCAGCCAGATGTACTATCCAGTGTCCCTTCTTTAAGTATGAGGACAGTGAAGTCCATTTGGGCAGAATCTGAAGTCATCCAGCCCCTGGATCAGCTCTTGCTCCAGAGAGAGTTCTGATTAGTGGAGCCAGCATGATAATCCTGTCTCTTGTGTGCAGGCATCCAGTCAGCACTTGGTACCCCTCTGGTGACTGTCACGGGTCCAGGGAAGGAGGGGAGACCTAAGCTGGCTCAGGTGAACCGAAGGGACATTCTTCCTTTCTGTGGGCAAAGCCTCCCAGCCCTCTTGCTGAACGTGAACACACAACATTTGTCCCAGTTGCTGTTGGCAGCCACTGTGCCAGCACAAGCGAGGCTGTGGAGAAGCAGAGAGAAGCAACAGAGGAGCCCAGGGCCAGAGAACCCAGGGAACTAGGCCTGGACTTCAGGCTGCCACTGCACCCCTGCCTCTGGACTTCCTGTTTTGCAGGAATTTCATTGAATTAGAGGGACTTTTCTATTCTTTGAAGAAGTAAAGCATCTTTGTGCAGGCAGGAGGTATGGCTAGAGATAAATGAAAAGGGAGGGACTCTCGAGATAATGAGGCAAAAGTGGAAAGAGATAGTGGAAGAAAATGAGGGCTTAATGAAGGAATCTGTGCTTAAGCAGTAAAGACACTTCCTTGCATGGATTATTTGACCAGAGAGTCATAGGAAGAGATGAAAGGGAAGACTTGGGCCCCAACCCCCAAGGGAGAAGAATGGCTAAAATGGAGAGATTTCTCTGTAGTTGGAATGTCCAAGCAGCCAAGAACAGCATGGTCCCCAGTTATTTAGGGAAGAAGAGTGGGGGCAAAGACAGCCACATAGGAGTGGCCCTGAGGGGACATGCAATCAGCTGCCCACAGTCACGAGTCAGCACTGAGCTCATGTTCCCGGGACATGGGCACACTGCTAGGGGCTCTGAGCAACTTCGCACCAGAGCTCTTCCCAGCAGCCGCATCATCTGCCCGGGGCTATCTTCCAGCCCCTGATCTCCATGAGAGTGTGCTTTTTACTTTTCTCTCAGTCCGAAAGATGTTCTTAACTCTTCTCATGGCCTCAGTTAACACTACATTTCCTTCCATGGCAAAAGCCAAGTTTTCTCGTGAAAACTTGTAGCGCACATCTGTTGTTCGGCCCACCTTGCATTCGTTTCTTCTGGGTCTGCTAACCCCATGGCCCTGAGGCAGTGTGGTTTGCAGTGGGTCTGAGTCCACCCCGAATGTCAGTGCAAGCATGCCAGCCAAAGAGAACATTGCACTCCCTGCTGGTGGTAAGTCAAGTGAGGGTAGGTGACCCCAACCCAGCCAATCTAAGTGAATGTGATGGAACAGTTGATGTTGGGAAGTGGGAAGGGGGTTCCTTATATGCTAAGCCTATAAAGATGTAAGCCATCATGGAGGTTCTGGGACCATTTTAGTGGCTTATGAGAAGAACCTGCCTGAAAATGAAGTAAACATAGAAAGAGGAAAGCAAGATGAGAGCCAGATTGAGTCCTGATGATATCATTTGACCCCCGTGTCTAAAACCAGAGTCCAGGACTTCTCATTTACATGAGCAAAGGATATATTCTCTATTTTTTTGCACACTTGAGTTGGTTTTTGTATCACTTGGGTTGATAATATACCCCAACCTTAAGAAAGAATGATTTCCCTTCTCTTTTATTTAACACTTGGCCTTACATAAAAGACCTAGGTTATTTCTAATGTACATCAAATTCTTGCTGTGTGACTTTGAACAAGTCCTATCCATGTGTCCTCATGAAAACAGGGCATGGGGCCCCATCACCCAGGTCCTTTCCCACCCTGAAGTTATATACTTTTACTAGTATACAATTCTACCTTCATACTCACACTTAGATACAAAACTGTTTTCTTCAAGAGTATGGGTTGAAACATTAAAATAACACTTTCAAAAGTTTAATCAAATTTCAGATGAGGAAAACCACACAAGGTCTCTTTGCTTTAGCAAAATATAGAACCACAATCATGGTGGAGACGTGTCATCCGCTAGTTTCTGGTGCCAGGAAACTTCTACTCCCTTCTCCCCTTCTAATGAGTACCACTTAGCCTTTTAATCCGTGAAATCCGTCAGAGGTGGGAGAGATGTAACAGTTTAACAATCTTCAGAGGCTTAAAAACAGAACTGTAGTCACTTTATCTGTAGACTCTGGGTACCCCATTCACAGCCCTTAGGTGACTCTCTGTCACCCCAGATGCCAAGTCAGACACCTGCCCACCAGTTCCCATCCTCCTCTCGCTCCTGCCTACTTGAGCATCCTAGGCGTATCACTTAATCTCTCCACCCTCAGTTTCCTCTTCTGTAAAACGGGGATAACAGTCGTACCTCTTTCCAAGTGCTGTCATAAAGACTGAGTGAGTAAACAGTGCCTGCAGCGCAGTGCATGCGTGGGTCCTCAGTCGTGTCCAACTCTTTGAGATGCCATGGACTGCCCTCCAGGCTCCTCTGTCCATAGAATTTTCCAGGCAAGAATATTGGAGTGGGCTGCCATTTCCTACTCCAGAGGATCTTCTCAACCCAGGGATCAAACCTGAGTCTCTTGCGTCTCCTGGATCGACAAGCAGATGCTTTACCCTGTACCACCTGGGAAGCCACATATAGTTGGCACAGTATAAATGTTCACGCTCATCTTCATCGTCATTCTTCTGGATGGACTCCTTGGTGCAGATGGATGGCTGGATGAACAAATGGGTTAATGTGAAGGATCAAAATAGTTCATATTGTGTCAGTTATTAGTAGATACATAGTGATGAGGGTATTCTAGAGATATAAAAGTAGCAATTCAGAAGGGACAAATCACACAGCCTGCTCCCCTCTCTGCTGTTCCTCCCTGCTCTTGAGCCCCCCACAAAACCCTTCTTTTCAGAGCTTTTGCTGTTGACTTCCGGAACCAGAATGTCTAGTTAATGATGATTTTGCAGCTCTTAATGCAAATTTGCTCTTCTGAGTGTCTAATATGAACTATTTCCAATACAAGTGCAGACCCACTCCCCAATTACATCTGTTTTAGCAAAGAGATGCCCAGAGTGACCAGCTGACCCCAGAACTCAATCCTCCGTGGGCACTCAGAAATAAAAGGATTTGGGAACCAATTCTCCTAAACTGTTCTTAAATGAAACCAACTGATGACTCAGAAAGGCCATTTATTGAGCATAATAGGAGTTAGATTAGACCAGAGCCCCAGGATCAGGCATGACTCAGAGAATTCCCTCCCAAAAGATGTCACCCTGAGCCCCCAAAAGGCTACTGGCTGGCTGGGTCAGCTGATTGCCACCCCCACAGGTGGCTTCAGAGAGGGCTGAGGGGTCCAGTAGGGCTGGGTGGGTACTCCAGCAAGATTTGTTTGCAAGCTGGGTGACTTTGGGCAAATCTCTAACTTCTCTGAGCCTCAGTTTCTTCGGTTTTAAAGTAAGGCTGTGGCACTCGGCCCAGGGTAGCTGTGAGGAATTGACTGAGACCATACATATCAAATGCCCGGCTCACCAACAGGTGGTCCAAGACTACTGTTTTGTGTTTCCTGCCTTCTCTCGGGGATATTTCTGGCCCAGAGCCAGCATCAGCCCCTGGTCCGTGGAGCACTCTCCCCCAGGAGTGATGGATAAACCCCAGTTTCCCAGAGCCCACCTTCTCCTGCCTTAACGTCATGACCACCCTACCACTGAAAAGCATTCGAGCAGGTTTTAGCTTAACATTCACTGTATTTCACCCCAAGTTAGAGCTTCTGAACCTTCTGAGGGTCAGATTTATTTGAGGATCTAATGAAAGCTGTAGTCCTTATCTCTGTCAAAATGACCATGCTTTTGCATGTGACTCAGACTCCATGAAGCCCCTCCACAGGCCTCCCAGGGCCACATGTACCCCGAAATGAAAGTCTCCTCCTTAATTGACCTGCAGCAGCCTCTGGCCTTCCCATCTGTGCTTGGCCAGCATTCCTGTTGGCCACGTGTTTGCGAGTCATCTCCAAAGGGGCAGGGTAACTATCCCTCACTTCACAGTTTACAAGGTGCCACAGAGCACAGGACATGTTATTTGTACAGCCACGGGAGGCTAATTCCATCCCCTCTTCAGCCCCCTTTTCATGATATCTGCCTCAAAATATGTCCTTTCCTGTTCTGCCTTCAAAACCAGAAGGCCTCGTTCAGGACCTGGGCCCCAGAGGGTCTAGCTCCCTGCCCTTCCCCCTACCAGCTCTCCCCATCCTTGAACCTCCTCCTTCTCCAAGGCCCGCCCCCGCGTGTTCCCAGGCTCCTGTCCCAAGCACCACCTGTCCTGGGGCTTCACTCACAAGTGCCGCTGTCCTGCAAAGCTCTTCTGGGCTCAGCCCCCGGGGCAGGAGAGAAGAATTAAGACACCCGAGTTGAAAGCTATCAGGCTTCAGAAGCGAGCTTTAAACAGACTTGAATAGCAGAAAGTTTCAAAGGCACTCGCTCAAGTCCTTGTAAAACTCCTGCCACCTCTCCTGTGAGCTGGCAGTTCCAGCCTCTTTTAGATCTCTTTGTCGAGCCACCAGCCCTGGTCCTGCAAAGGAACCAAACGGGCTTTTGTATTTAAGCTTTTCAATAGAAGGAGATGGGTGGGGGGCTGCAGACCTTCTCAGTCTGAAACGTGAATATCTCATAGCATCACTGAGCCAGAAATCTCCTACCCTCTCCCATCGGGAATTGATGGCATTTAGGGGGCGGGAAGGAAACAGTCCTATGTCTTCACATACTCATCGCGCAGATGAGGAAACTGAGGCCCAGTCAAGTCTGCTTGTTACCCTAGACTGGACATTACCCAGAGCTCTCGCTTCATCAGTATGTGGGACAGTGCACAGCCCCTCAAAGGGTGACTTCAGCATGAGTTATGGAGCCTGTTTCTCAATGGCCAGTGTTTGGGCAAGCTTAACAGTGTCAACAAAATTAGGACTATTAAAAAACTGAATGTAAATATATGGTCACAGGATTCAACAGAGCTTTAAAATATATGTGTATATTATTCATAAAGGAGGAAACTGAGGTTTAGACAGATTAAGTAACTGGCTTATGGTTACACAGCTAGTCAAGCGATAATCAGTGAGACTGATTCATAGGCTGGGGTCCTTCCCACCAATAGGTTGTTGGTCTCTGACCTCTCTGCCACCCAGTCACCTCATCCCAAGAAGAGAAGCACATTCAGACAACTGTAACAAAACAGCTGGGCTTCCCTGGTGGTTCAGTGATAAAGAATCCGCCTGCCAATGCAGAAGACCTGGTTTTGATTCCTGGGGCAGTAAGATCCCCTGGAGAGGGAAATGGCAACCCACTCCAGTATTCTTGCCTGGGAAGTTCCATGGACAGAGAAGCCTGGCGGGCTACAGTCCAGACAGTCGCAAAGAGTTGGACACAATTGAGCAACTAAACAAACATAATTGGTTTGCTAGGGCCGCCAGAACAAAATGCCAGAAACCGGGGGCAGGGGGTGAGGGGTGTAAACTGCAAAAATCTGTTTTCTCACAGTTCTGGAGGCTAAAGTCCACCATCAGAGTGTTGGCAAGATTCATTGCTCCTGAGGCCAATCTCTGTGGGTTGCAGGTGGCCACCTTTCTGCTGTGTCCTCATATGGCCTTTTCCCCATGTAAGCACATCACTGGTATCTCTTCCTCCCTTGTGAGGGCACTGGTCCTATCGGATCAGGACCCACCAGAATGGCCTCACTCTATCTCAGCTACCTCTTTAAACGCTCCATCTCTACACTCAGTCACATCAGGACTCACCAGAACCACCTCACTCTATCTCAGCACCTCTTTAAGACTCCATCTCTACATCCAGTCACATCTGAGTAGCGCTTTCCCTGAGGCTTCCCACTGTGTTTGTAATTACCAAGGCAGTTTTCTCTTTTAAAAACATACATATTGGGACATCCCTGGTGTTCCAGTGGTTAAGAATCTGCCTTTCAATGCAGGGGACAAGGGTTTGATCCCTGGTCAGGGAGCTAAAATCCCACATGCCTTGGGGCAAGTGTGAACTCTCCAACTGCAGAGAAGCCTTTGAGCCACAAGAGAAGCCTAGGTGGGACAATAAGAGATTCTGAGTGCAGCAACCAATATCCCGCGTCCTGCAACAAAGACCCGATGGAGCCAAAAATAAATAAATAAATACTTTTAAAAAGCATCCATACACTTGTGAACCAAGTTGTGCTCTGCAAATACATTTAAGTCCTAACCCCAGGGACAGGCCCCTGGGCCGCACTGAGATACCTACAAGCAGGGCTTTCTCAGCCGCCTGCCGGCCGAATGACACTGTCCTGGGGTCGGCTTGTGGCCAGAGAGTGTCAGAATCATTGGGAACCAGTGGAAACTTGGAGCCAGCAAACAGGTCCCAGTGAGCTGGGGAGGGCCTCAGCATTACCCAGCGCGGCTGATGTTCAGTTGTCTCTTCAGTGAATTGGGGCCAACCTGTCCTGAACTCTGTCCAGGGAAGCAGGGAGATCAAATAAGATATAGCTAAGAAGTAGCAGCACAATAAGAACTATAACCATACCAAATAAATGAAAGTCATTAAAACATAGGTCTCTTTTTCCTTTTGAGTAAGCGAACACATTCCCCACAAAAAAAAAAGATCGTATGTAGGGGCATGACTATTGATGGTGGGATTTCTTAATGGCCTCTGTCGGGTGGACCTGTAGGTCACCAATTCACTTTGAGGGGTTGCAAGGCAACTTGTTCTGGGCCCCGAATGAGCTCTGGGGATGCAGAGCTTTGTTCCAATGAACAGCACGTGTAAAAGGCAATTTCATTGTCAGGCCAGGGAGCTCAGGGTGGGCTGAGCATGTGCAAAGCTAGGGTCTTAGCTGGGTCCCGAGTAAGGTGGAGCAGGTGATGGGGCACTGGCATTCCCAGCATAGGGGATGTGGGGTGGAAGTCAGGGATGGGTGACAGCTGGGCTGAAGAAACAACACACTGTGGTGGGTACGGGTCAGTCCCTAAAGTTGGGCTTGAATCTAGCTGTGCCAACTTTGGGCAAGTTATTTAGCCTCATTTGTGCCTCAGTGTCCTCATCTGTAAAATGGGGGCAGCTGTGGTGCCCACTTCATAAGGTTGTTGTGGAATTTAAATGAATTCATACATTAAGAGTCCTTAGAGGGGTGCCTGGCATGTAGTGGCTAACACAGAGCAATAGCCATTCTAGTTCAATCTGTTCTTTCATTAAACCCTGATTGAGCATCTGGTAGATGCCAAGACTATGCGAGGCTCTGGATATACATACCCTTGCCTTCCAGTAGCACACAGATGCATAAATGTGAAAACCATTTGAACAATGTTGCAAATAGCCTCACAGAGATAAATCCCAATAAGTTATGGAAACTAGGAAGAGCCCAAGACCTGGCCTGAGTAAGGGTGTAGGGATGCAGTGTCCAAAAAAAAAAAAAAAAAACCATCTCTAAGAACATGTCACCTGGTCCACTCATAAAGAAACAGCAAGAATGTTTCGGGAAGGGGATGAGGGGGTGGAGGACATTGTGTGTAGAGTGACATGGGGTAGTGTGGTCCCCACTGCAACCCAGGGCACTTCTGGGTAGGAGGAGCTTAAGTATAAACAGGGATGACAAGAAACACATCTGAGAAGCAGATGGGGGCCAGTGCCCAGGGCCCAGTGCCATGCCGAAGGCTTGTACTTGACCTCATGTGGGTTTGAGCAGAGAATGACATACCCAGATGTGTACTTTAAATGTGATTGCAGTAAAAGGTGTAACTGGAGGAGAGAACACTAGAGGCAAAGACCCCTGGGAGCCAACTGACCTGGGAGCCATAGTGATGGCAGTTCAGAGAGAGCAGGGACACCGGGAATGCTCGGAGGGAACTGGCGCCGCGTGATTGGTCAACTGCAGGAAGCAGGGAGAGGTGGCCAGGTGACAGGGGGTCCAGTTGTGAGGAGTCGAGCTGTGAGGCTGGAGTGTGGAGGCAGTTGCCCAGGGAGAAGGAGCAGAGTGGAGGCCTTGCCCGGAGTCAGGGGAGGTGCAGGTGTCCAGGGGTGAGTAGACCAGCTGGGGGCCACCAGGAAGCTGGGAGCAGAGGTCAGAGGGCCACCCTGAGAGCCCAAAGCCCTCTTGGATGGAAGGAGGGGAGGACCAGGACAATGGAGGGCAGGATGTACGGGAGAACGGCCACAGGGGGGCAGTAGAGCAGCTGGGGAATGTGGGGCAGGGGCCCCAGGCTAAGAGGGGAAAGGGCTTCAAGGAGACAGAATAGCAGGTGCGGGTCACTCTTAGGGAACTTGAGGGAAACGGGGGAGAGAGAAAGCTGTGAAGTGAAAGAAGCATGAAGCCAGAGTCAATAGAGAAGAAACCAAAAGAAAAGCGCTGCTGGAGGGGTCCAGCTCCCAGAAGGTCAGAGGGCACGAGTGCCAGCTGGGGCACCCTGGGGGGTAAGTGACAGAAAACCTGAGCTACCCTGACCTAAGAAGCAGAGAATTTGTCAGCTCATGTAACTGAAACATTCCGTGGTAGCCTGCCTTCTGGCACAACCGGATATGGGGATTCAAGCGGTATCACAGGATCTGGTTTCTCCCCCTCCAGCTCCCGTCCCTGATTTCTCACAGTCCACCCCATCCTCAAACACACTCACTTTCTTATTCTATTTTTAAATTAATAGAATATAATATTCTATTCTATAGGGGATACAATTCCCCATATAACTCTATTCTATATATTCTATGCTGTAGGGGATGTGATTCACCTATATAATTCACCTTTTGAAAGTGTACAATTACACTGTAAAACGATTTTAACAACATTCACAAGGCTGTGCAATGCTGACCACTGTCTAATTCCAGGACACTGTTTTCCTCACCCCCTCACCAAAAACCTGTCCCAACTAGCATTCTCTTCCCATTTCTCCCTACCCTCAGCCTCTGGCAATCACTAATCTACTCTCTTTCTCTATATATGTGCCCATTCTGATCATTGCATATAAATGAAATTATAAAATATGTGGACTTATATCTCCGGCTTCTTTCACTTATCATAATTTTTTCACCCATGTTGTATGTATCGGTACTCTATTTCTTTTGATGCCTAAATAATATTCCACTGTAATGGATGTACCCCTGCTTGTTTATCCACTCAACAGTTAGTGAATATTTGAGTTGTTCCCACTTTTTGACTGTCATGAGTACAACTATTATGACCATCCAAGTATAAGTTTTCACATGGACTTTGCCTTTGTTTTGAAATTTTTTAATTGAGGTAAATTTGATGTACAATATTATGTAAGTTTCAGATAGTATTTCAATATTTTTATAAATTATACTCCAGTTATATTCCCTGTGCTGTGCAGGACACCCTTGTACTTTATTTGTTTTATACATAGGAGTTTGAAGCTCTTAATTCTCTACCTCTATCTTGCCCCTCCTCCTTCCTTCCCCCAACTAGTAACCACTAGTTTGTTCTCTATTTTTGTGAGTCTATTTCCCTTTTGTAATATTTAATGGTTTGCTTTATTTTTTGAATTCCACATACAAGTGATATTGTTCAGTATTTGTCCTTCTGTGACTTATTTCACTAAGCATCAGTTCAGTTCAGTTCAGTTCAGTCGCTCAGTCATGTCCGACTCTTTACGACCCCATGAATCGCAGCACGCCAGGCCTCCCTGTCCATCACCAACTCCTGGAGTTCACTCAGACTCACATCTATCAAGTCGGTGATGCCATCCAGCCATCTCATCCTCTGTCGTCCCCTTCTCCTCCTGCCTCCAATCCCTCCCAGCATCAGAGTCTTTTCCAACGAGTCAACTCTTCGCATGAGGTGGCCAAAGTACTGGAGTTTCAGCTTTAGCATCATTCCTTCCAAAGAAATCCCAGGGCTGATCTCCTTCAGAATGGACTAGTTGTATCTTCTTGCAGTCCAAGGGACTCTCAAGAGTCTTCTCCAACACCACAGTCCAAAAGCATCAATTCTCTGGCGCTCAGCTTTCTTCACAGTCCAACTCTCACATCCATACATGACCACAGGAAAAACCATAGCCTTGACTAGACGGACCTTTGTTGGCAAAGTAATGTCTCTGCTTTTGAATATGCTATCTAGGTTGGTCATAACTTTCCTTCCAAGGAGCAAGCGTCTTTTAATTTCATGGCTGCAGTCACCATCTGCAGTGATTTTGGAGCCCAGAAAAATAAAGTCTGACACTGTTTCCACTGTTTCCCCATCTATTTCCCATGAAGTGATGGGACCAGATGCCATGATCTTCGTTTTCTGAATGTTGAGTTTTAAGCCAACTTTTTCATTCTCCTCTTTCACCTTCATCAAGAGGCTTTTTAGTTCCTCTTCACTTTCTTCCATAAGGGTGATGTCATCTGCATATCTGAGGTTATTGATATTTCTCCCAGCAATCTTGATTCCAGCTTGTGCTTCTTCCAGCCCAGCGTTTCTCATTATATTGTCTAACTCTTTGTTAAAAACTTCTGACTTCTAGCTCTGTACATCTATTCTTCTAAGTTCTTTGGTCATCTTTACAATAATACTTTGGACTATTTCTTGGATAAATTTGCCTATCTCCATCTGACTTAGTTATTCTATGGGGGGTTTTATGTTGTTCCTTCATTTGAAACACATTCCTCGGTCACCTCATTTTACCTAAGTTGCTGTTTTTATTTTTATGTGTCTGGTAGGTTGGTTACGTTTATCAACCTTGGAGAAGTGACCTTTTGTAGGAGACATCCCATGTGTCTCAGCAGCACACTCTCTTCTTGTCAGCAGAGCTATATGCTCCAGGGGTGACCCCTGTTGGGCTGTGCGAGTACTTCTGTTATGATGAGGTGATTACTGTGGGCCGTCTGGTAGGCTTTATTGGTCCCCAGTCCAGTTGGTTAACAAGTCCTGCCTTGTGTGGAGGCTGCCTACCATTGGTTGGTGGGTCCAGATCATGAGGTGGCTGCCTGCAAAACACCAGTGGGCCCCAGGGCTAGTGCTAGTTCAGTGGTTGGTGGATTCAGGATCTAAGAGACCCCAGGGCTGTTGCCCATCCACTTGTGGGTAAAACCAGATACTGAGGCTAGTGACAGCCTACAGGCAGACAGAGCCAGGTCCTGGGGTCTGATTGCAGGGCCCAGGGGTCTCAGAGTTGGTGTCAGATAGCAGTTCCTGACACAGTTGGCTGCTGGGTCCAGGGTGTCCTAAATCTTGTTTTGGCTTGTTTGTGGGCAGGTCCAGGGCACAGCCAGTCTCAGGAAAGGATCTGGCCTATTGATGGGTTGACTGGGTTTACAGGATGTAGGGCTGCTGTTGTCTTGAGGCTGGTGTCCATCCATTGGTGGGTGAAGCTGATTCTAAGGATAGAGTAGGACAAGGGCCCAGAGGTTTGGGGGGCTGATACTTTCCCACTTGAGCTTTCTAGGTGACACTAGTGGTAAAGAACCCACCTGCCAATGCAGGAGAAATAAGAGATGCAGTTTCAATCCCTGGGTTTGCAAGATCCCCTAGAGGAGGGCATGGCAACCCACTCCAGTATTATTGCCTGGAGAACCCCATAGACAGAAGAGCCTGGTGGACTACAATCCACAGGGTCTCAAAGAGTTGGACACATCTAGAGAGACTTAACACACACTCACCTTTCCACTAATGGGGGGAACGGGGTCCCAGGGTCTCAGGCTGCAGGGCCCTGGGGGTCCTGGGTTTAGTGCTTGGATATTAGTGTATGGGGCTGGGTCCTGGGCCCTCTGGTGAGCAGCTATATCCAGGGGGCAACTATAGGCTCGTGGGAGCTTCAGGCAGCCTGATTGCTGGTGAGTGGGGCTATGTCTATGCCCAATTAATTGCTCGGCCTGAGGCATCCCAGAGCTGGTGGCTATAGACTGTTGGCCAGAGCAGGGCTGGGTCCTGGGGCTAATAAGCTGGAGGGAGGATTCCAAAATAGTGCTTTCCAGCATCAGTGTCCATATGACAGAATGAGTTCCCCTAATGGCAGTCACCAGTGTCTATGTCCCCACGGTGAGCTGAAGTTTCTGCCTCTCTGGGAGGTTGTCCAAGGTCAGCAGGTAGGTCTGACCCTTTCAAATTACTGCTTCTGCCTTGGGTCATGAAGCATGTGAGATTTTATGCATGCCCTTTTAGAGCAGAGTCTCTATTTCCCCTATTCCTGTGGGATTTCCAAAAGTGAGCCCTACCAGCATCTCTGTTTGGTTGTTCTTTACATTTTCTAACTCTTTGTTTAAATCTTTTAACTTCTGCCTCTGTATGTCTCTTCTTCTACTAAGTTCTTTGATCATCTAACCTTCAATGCCTCAGAGGAAGCTCACCTTCCTGGTACAGGACCCTTGGACTGGACAAGAGTACTGATGTGGCCTCAGACCTCTCACTCCTTTGGGAGAACCTCTGCAATTCTAATTATTCTCCTGTTTGTGGGTCACCTATCTGGGGATATGGAACTTGACCGTATCTCAATTCCTCTTGCCCACCTCATTGTGGTTTCTTCTTTATATATTTTTCACCAATGATTATCCTGCCAATAATTGCAATTTCGGTGCGCCCATGAGAAGAGGTGAACTTTCTAAAGATCTTTCTATTCCACTATATTGGCTAATCTCTCCTCCTGAAGTTTATGAACAATAGTTTTAAATCTCTTGTGTTATGTACCTATGAGTAAAATTTCTGCATGATATGATAACTCTCCCTGGGTTGGGAAGATCCCCTGGAGAAGGGAAAGGCTACCCACTTATTCTGGCCTACAGAATTCCAAGGACTGTATAGTCCATGGGGAATCAAACAGTCGGTAAATAATCCCCCTGCAATGCAGAAGAACCTGGTTCAATTCCTGGGTTGGGGAGATCCCTTGGAGAGGGGATAGGCTACCTATTCCAGTACTCTTGGGCTTCCCTCATGGCTCAGCTGATAAAGAATCCGCCTGCAATGCAGAAGACCTGGGTGTGATTCCTGGGTTGGGAAGATACCCTAGAGAAAGGAAAGGCTACCCACTCCAGTATTCTGGCCTAGAGAATTCCATGGACTATACAGTCCATGGGGTTGCAAAGAGTCAGACACAACTGACTGACCTTCACTTTCATAATAACTCTGTGTTTAACTTTTTAAGGAACTAATTGCTTTCAGCTGCACCATTTTAAATTCTACTGGCAACATATTCCAACTTCTCCACATACTCACCAATACTTAGTATCTTTGTTAATAACCATCCTAACAAGTCGTATCTCATTGTAATTTTAATTTCCATTTCCCTAATGACAAATAATGCTGAGCACCTTTTCAGATGCTTATGGATCATCATATATCTTTTTTGGAAAAGTGTATATTCAAATTCTTTTCCTATTATTTAATTGGGTTGTCCTTGTTATTACCAGGGTGAGTTATAAGAATTCTTTATATATTCAAGATATAAGTCCCTTATGAGATATATGATTTGAAAATATTTTCTCCTATTTTGTGGGTTGTAAAAAGCTTTATTGATAGTGTCTTTGACAACACAAGCATTCTTGGTTTGCAGGAAGTCCAATTCATCTCTATTTTTTTCTTTGATTGGTCAGGGTTTTGGTGTCATATCTAAGAAACTAAACCCAAAGTCATAAAGATATACACCTGCTTTCTTCTAAGAGTTTAGAAGTTTTAGCTCCTACATTTAAATCTATGATACCTCTTAAGGTAACTTTCATTTATGATGTGAGGCAGGTATCCAACTTCATTCTTTTGTATATAGACATCCACTTGTCCCAGGATGATTTGTTGAGTATTATTCTTTCCCCATCAAATTGTCCCAACATCCATGTCAAAAATCAATTGATCATAGGTGTATGGATTTATTTCTGGATTCTCAGTAATGGAGTTTGTACGCCCCTTTTCAGTACAGCATGGGTTCTGTGGTTCTTGAAGAGACAGGAATACCATTTTCAAACTGTTTAAAAGTTCCATGCTACACATTGTTTAAGCCATCACTGAAGGTTCCCAAGGGAGGCCTCTGGCCAGCCTAGGTCATAACACTTAATGTGCATGACTCTGTGCTCCCCACCTCATCCACCACAGTCTCCCACAGCTTACAGCACCCATTTCTTGGATGAAGAAACTGGCTCAGAGAGATGGGTGACCCCACCACTTGTGACATCCCACAAGTCATGTTCAAACCCTTCTCTGATGTTAAAGCGTTCCTTCAGCCCCCAGCGCCCTCCTGCAGGAAGCATTTGTTCACCGTACACAGCAAACACATGTACAGCCTCTGTTTAAATGCTTCCTCAAACACTGGACTCCTGGTGTTCCTTTTCACATCTATTATTTTCATTATAAAATATTTTGAACACCCAGAAAAGCACTGTTGATTCCCATATCATAACAGCTACCCACGTGCTCACCACTGGGAATGAATAAAGGTTAACATTTTTATATATTTGCTTCAGATCTTTTTTTTTTAAAGAAAATAAACTATTATTGTAATGATATATATGACATCCTCCCCAGTTCTCTCTCTCCACAGAGGAATCATTATCCACAAATAACAACACATTCTACTCATTTTTTAAACTTTTACCACACAAGTATATATCTGTGGACAACACATCTTGTTTTGACTGTTTTAAAACTGTATCTAAGCTGTATTACACTATAATATTCCAACCTTAGTTCATTCACTCAATTTTGTATTATAGATATTTACACATACAGTTCCATGAAGATCTAATTCATCCATGGTAATTGTCATATAGACTTCCAATGCAGGAGGATATCATGATTTATAACCACCCTTACCACAGATACTTTCCAGTTTGGAAGTTTTACAAACACTATTATAATAAACAACTTCCACATGATCTGAGCTGAGTCATGGCGCATATGTATTTCAAAATTATTAGATATTACCAAATTGCTCTCTGCTGCTGCTGCTGCTGCTAAGTGATTTCAGTCATGTCCGACTCTGTGCGACCCCATAGACGGCAGCCCACCAGGCTCCCCGGTCCCTGGGATTCTCCAGGCAAGAACACTGGAGTGGGTTGCCATTTCCTTCTCCAATGCATGAAAGTGAAAAGTGAAAGGGAAGTCGCTTAGTCGTGTCCGACTCTTCGCGACCCCATGGATTGCAGCCCACCAGGCTCCTCTGTCCATGGGATTTTCCAGGCAAGAGTACTGGAGTGGGGTGCCATTGCCTTCTCTGAATTGCCCTCTAAATGTGCTATAACAGTTTATATTCCCACCAATCAGCTATGAGCAGTGCATTTACCCAGAACAAACCATGGTGTTGCCGACCACACTGTTCTCTAACGTGAAAGAGAGAATTAACTGCTGTTCTCAGCAACACCGTCTCTTTTCCATGGATGACTCTTTAAGGACCGATCTTACAGTGATGAACCACTGCCTCACTTTCCCCATTGGTCCTCACTGTTACCTTCAACTTACATCATGGCCATCTGAGATCCTCCAGAGCATTTCCCAAGTGCTCCTATAAAATCAGATATCCCCACATTAGAACTGATTTTTTACCCAAATTTAAATTTTAGGTTCGGAGGGGCTGTGTGTGGATTGGAAGGAGTATGCTCACATTGGAGGCAAAACACTTGTATAACTGCTATCTAACATAGCTCAGAGAGCCTCAAAATTCATATTAACTTGGATTATCTGATTGGAGACCGTTGAAAACCCTTACTTGTGCTCAGACATTATTTGCCAGCCCCACAGATTCCATCTTTTTAACATTTGCAGGCCCTATTACTACCTAAGATCTTTGATCCAATTAGCCAGATTAGTCCCTCAGAAACTATGGAATAAAAACCGAAGATCTTTATCGTGACTGAAATAACCTTCAACCACATCAATAAGTAACAAGAACTGAATCACTGTTAGCCTGGGCAGCACTAGTGTTATGCAAAAATACTTAATGATCCCTACCACATAGGAGATGATCAGTCTATCAGATAGCAGCTGTCAACAGCCTGGTACAGCCAGATGGTGAAAACCAGCTAAAGAGCAAGCAGGGCCACAGAGTTCCAGTCATTATGGCACTGCCAGACACATGCATTATGTGAGCCACAAGCATCAGGGCTAGATGAGTGGGTGGAGGGGGGAGCCAGGACATTACCCCAGTGCAGTGTCTAACTGGGACCCCAAGAAAAGTTCACAGAGGACTGGTGTTCTGATTCTATGGTGTATGCACCTCTGATGGAAGTCTGCTAATTTAAAAATTGAGGGTCTCCGAGGTGTAGGACAAACCGTCTTGGTGGTGAAGGTGAGAGTCAAGGTGATGGAGGGGGTGGAAATAGTGGAGGGTGGTATAGATGGAGATGATGATGGAAGTGGAGGTGAAAATGAGGTGCAGGCAGTGGACTCTTGATGGAAATGTGGCAATAAGTTGTGCCTTATTTAGAAGTAAATGATAAAGAATGTGCCTGCAATGCGGGAGACCTGGGTTCAATCCCTGGGTCAGGAAGATACCCCTGGACAAGTGAATGGCAACCCACTCCAGTATTTTTGCCTGGAGAATTCCATGGACAGAGGAGCCAGGTAAGCTACAGTCCATGAGGTCGCAAAGAGTCAGACGTGACTGAGCGACTAGCATTCCACTTGACTGTTTAGAAGCAACCAGTCCAAGGGAAAAGCAGACAGTACATCCACTTGTGAGGAAATCTACGTGATGTAAGCGACCATCTACCTGAAAAACTATTGATTCAAGTCAAGAGAAGATACAGAAATGATTTTCTCATGAGCATTAACTGACACCACTCAGATCAGACAGCCATTCAGAAGACCTTGAAAGACCATGCTGCTAAAAGTAGCAGCTCTGGGACTTGTTCTTGGCTTGTCTTTGAAGGTCAAGGAAATGGTGAGCTCGTAATGCCACCTCTTACTTCTGCTCCCAGCTTTGGGCCAGCCCAGCTTCCGGGGCCAAGTGTCACCTGACACCTCCCCTCCTGGCTGGCTCATACCTAGACTGCCTTTCTCAGTCCTCAACTTCCTCCTGATACTGAGGTGGATTGCTGGGCAGACAGGGAGGCCATGGTCATGGGCTTCATGGCTTTCTTGCTCCCATGACTGGCACATGAGAAGCAACGGGTCAGAGCACCCCAAGGGTTCACAAAGTGCAAACCCATTCTCCTCCTTGCAGGGCAGCCTCATGGTGCAGCCCCAGGACCTCTGGAGCTCACTTCCAGTCCCTGGCCCTTCCATCAGGAGGGTCAGACAAAGGCTGTGGTCTGGCAGGAGTAGGGTGTGCAATTGGTGGCCCTCTATAAGCCCCTGCCCAGTGGCTGGAGCAGGAAGTTTGCCGACCTCTACATTTGAGCCAGGGAGTCCCTTCCCAGGAAGTGTCACAAGGCAGATGTATCTGTGAAGCAGATGATGGGTGTTCCACTGGGTTTATCATATGGTCAAATTGTGAAATAATTTATGTATATATTAGTCTCTGCCCCCAGTGCTCGCTAATATTTCATCTCTGAGGTTGGTTCCTGACATAGACTCCTTAGACCCTTGTGACATTCTGGGTGACAGGAAGATAGGGGTGCCAGTAAGGTCACTCTGGGTGGGCTCCAGGATGGAGCCTGGCCACCAGGAAGACCAAGCCACGATTAGAAGCTTGGAACTTTCAGGCCACCTTTCATCTTCCAGAGAGAGGAGAAGGGCTGGAAAATGAGTTAATAATTTATCATGGTTATGTGATGAATCCTCCATAAACATCCCAAAAGCATAGGATTCAGAAAGCCAGAGGGTGATACAACTCCACAGGGATACAGGCTCCTACGCTGGGGACACTTCCAGACCCTGTCTTGTGATTCTCTTGATCTGGCTGTTTGTCTGTACATATTACCCTCTGTAATAAATTTGCAGAAGTAAGAAAACTGCTTTCCTGGGTTCTGTGAGCCCCTCTAGCAAATTATTAAACCTGTGGAGGGGTCATAGGAACCTCCAATTTGCAGCCAAGTCAGACAGAAGTGTGGATAACCTGGGGACATGGACTTTTGATTGGTGTCTGGAGTGGGAGGTAGTCTTGTGGGAGAGGGGGAAGTTTCATGGGATTAAGCCCTTAATCCATGTTATCCGCACTAGCTCTGGGCTATGAGTGTCAGAACTGCTTGGTGTGAAAAAACCCACATGTCTAGTGTTGGTTTGAGTGTTGTGAGTGTGGTATAGTGTGAGAGGAATAAAACTCAGTGAGCTGCTTCTAGACACACATCTACCTATTTCTTTTTTTTTTTTTTAATTTATTTATTTTAATCAGAGGCTAATTACTTTACAATATTGTAGTGGTTTTTGTCATACATTGACATGACTCAGCCATGGGTGTACATCTGTTCCCCATCTTGAATCCCGCTCCCACCTCCCTCCCCATCATCTACCTATTTCTAAATAAAACATGACCTTAACCATACTAGTGTATGTTTTGTTGTTTAACTTACTCCACAGCTGTTCAGAGGAGAGCCCAGGCCCTGGTGCCTTCATGCCATCTCCTAACACTGGCACCTCCCTGGGGGCAGGGGGCAAGGGCAGGGCCAAGCTAGGCACAGTCTGCCACATCTCCATCCTGAGGGCTGCAACACCCAGTTCCAAAGCTCAGTCAGGGTGTCCCAAGTTGCCCAGGAGGAGCCAGGTAACAGCCTGGAAGTTCAGGGAAGTTAATTAGTGCCTTCTGAGGTGAGCTCTCACCAGTGAGGAGCAAAAGGCGAGAAGGAGCAGATAGGTGAATTCTCTGCCCTTTCAACCACACACACACACACACACACACACACACACACACTGTTTAAAGGGAAAATGTTCCATGAATCTTCTCTGGAAAGAATCCCTTTGCCTGAGGAAACACGTTCTCCTTCCCGAGGCTGCGAGCTGCTCACTCACACGCCATCCTGACCATCCTGCACTGCTCATTACCTCGCGGCCCTTCCCCCTCACCAGCGCTGCCCGTGCATCCCTTCTCCTCTCAGGAAGTGTCAGCAGAGGAATCTGCATCCAGCTCTATTTCACAGGGTACCTAGAAAGACAGCTGCCTAAAAGCGTCTCCATCCCTTCCAGGGGTATAGGAACAAGTTCAGGGGGAGAACAGTTGGAAGTGTACTGCCCAGGTAGATATGCAAGAGAAACAAAGGCTGAATGTGGAAGAGACATTCTAGTGGGAAAAGACAGTGATGATGAGAGGACTATTGTGGGGCTGGAGCCAGCAGACCTTGGACACTGGGAGCAAGGTGGAAGGAACCAAGGTAGCTGAGCTTGGAATCTCATCCTGAGAGGCAGTAGAGCCATTAATGGAAACAGGAGAATAGTTGGGAGTGAGCATGTGCTTTAGGGTAAGACAGACAAGGGCTCTCCTCCAGCTCTGCTGTTTACTAGCTGTGTGACCTTGGGCATGTTGCTTGTCATCTCTGGGCCTCATTTCTTTACCTCTAAGGTGAAGTCAGTGATGACCCCTACTCTATTTAAGAAGATGAAATAAAATAATTTTCAGCATACAGCCTGGGCAGGATCTTGATAAATTAACAGTCCGTCTTATCTCCATTGCCTTGGCCTAGTCATGAAACTTCCTCAACAGCAGACTGGCCGGGGCTGATTCATGACCTCTAAGGTGCCTCCCAGTCTGCCGTCCAAGACTAGACAGGCTCCTAGCCCTTCCTGGGATCACTGGTTGATGAAACAAAAGATATAGGAAGCCCCCAGCTCTGAGCAGACAGTTCCCTCAGAGTCCTCCCAGCCCTGGGTCAGCCCACCCAGGCCACCCCCTCGGTGTGGGGAGACAAGGGAGGAGGAGAGAGAGAGGAGGGGAGAGAGGAGGGAGGAGGGGGAGAGGTGCCCACCCCTGGCTTCTCCTGACTCCTTGGTGTGACCCCACAACAGACTCTCCTGGGGAGCCTGCTGCAGAGGTAGATTCCAGGTCCCCCATGAGCAGTGGATCAGACTGGGGATGGGCCCAGCACCTGAACCTGAATGCACTCCCAGTGATCCTGCTGACTACTGACATCTGAGAACCATCGTCAGGCCCCTGGACCTGGGGAGCCTGGCCAAGTGTGACTTCTTCTCCCTGAAGGTGCTCCTTCTACCAGAGCCTGACCAGAGGCATCTGTCTGTCCCCCAACTCCAGCCCTGCTGCCCCAGCTCGCACCCTCTCCTGATCCGTCTCCAGGCCTTTCTCCGGGCATTTCTCTGCCTTTCTCTTTGTCTTTCTTCGTGTTCATCTTCCCTCATCTCTCCGATTCTCTGTGCCTCTCTAGTTCCTCCATGTCTCTGTCTGTCTTCTCTCCCTCCTCTGTCTCTCGATTGCCCTCTTGGCTCCTCTGTTTCTATTGTTCCCTTTCTGTGTCTGTCCGTCCCTCTGTCTGTCCGAGTTCTCTCCCCTCATCTCTGTCTCTGTCCTTCTGTTTCTCTAACTCTCTGAGTCTCTCTCTCTCTGAATACCTTTCCTCTAAGTATCTCTCTGTCCTGTGGCTCTTTCTTCCTCCTTCTGTCCCTTCTTCTCTAAGAGTCTCTTGTCTCTGACTCTGTGTCTCTGTCTGCCTCTTTATCTCTCCATGTCTGGTCTCTGTCCCTCCCTGTCCCCTGCCCTGTCCCTCCCTGGAGGCCTGCAGGCTGGTGGTGGAGCAGATGGTTGTCAGGCGTTGGCTTGAGGCCCGTGTCATCACACAGGCTCCTCCCTCCGTGGCGGCTTTTCAGCAACCACCTGGGGAGTGCAAAGTGTCCTGCCACAAACAGGTCTCTGTCACCACTGAGATCCAAGGCCTGGCCCAGCCCAGGCTCAGCCTGCCTTGGTTAACCCTGCACGAGGCCAAGTTCCCGCCTCTGCTTGCGCAACAGCCACTCTGGGGCCAGAGGCCCAGCCTCAAGGAGGGGAGCAGGGGCAGGGGCTTGCACCCAGGAGGCTTTTCCCAGCTCTTCCCAGGGGCAGCACGGGGAGATTGGGGTCCTCCATGGATGCCAGCCAGCTGACCTCTCACTGAGAGGCGTGGTCCAGACCTCCACCCCGGCTCCTCCCTTAGCAGGAGACAAGGAGAAGCCAGACTGAGTGGGGCACCAAAGCCCCCTATCCCATCTCTCCCAGACCTGCAGGGGGGCCGGAAGCAGCCCTATGCTGCTGACCCCAGGGAGCGTCAGAGTCTGGTGAGAAGCCAGGGCCCCCACATCCCTGTTGCCCACCCAGTGTCTCCTCTCCAGTCTCCTCTTTTTCTCTGGAGCAGACCCCGAGACAACTGAGGAAAACCTGTGCCCTGGATGAGGGATGGGGGTGGTGTTGCAGCCCCCTCACCCAGTGTGCCGTGGTGGCAGGGCAGGTGGGGGGCCACCCAGAGAAGGGGCAGGACCCCTCCAAGGTCCCACAGCACCAGCGGGGACCCAGATGGCCTCGTTACACACGTGCACATGCTCAGAACTGCCTAAAGGGGGTCCCTGCTCTGTGCAGGAAGCAGCTGCTCTTGGAAAACATGAACCAAAGACCTGTCCTTGCAGCAGAGACCTCCACGAATGCAGTACACCTGCCTCCACCCTGCTATCCTGAGGCCCCCATAGCAAGAGCTCCCCTGTGCCAGGTACACAGATGCCCCTGACTATGAGGGAAGTGGTCACGGCCAGGTTCAGGGCCAGGTTGCACGGCTTGTGCACAGACACCCCTCGTGCCAGCATGTGATGGGCCCCAGACGGCACCATGTCACCTCGTCTTCTATCTGGGGCAGCAGACGTGACCACTGCCCACGTACAGATGTGGAGACAGAGGCTCCCACTTGCCTGGCCATGCTGGGACTTGTGCTCCCAAGTGGCCTTTTTAGGATGAAAATGAAAGCACCTGGCAGGGCCCCCCACCCCAGACTCAGGGAGGTGAAGGGGAGGCAGGAGAGACTCTTCTGCACTGAATGGGCCCAGCAGATGTGCAGGAACCAGAGACCAGTGCAGGCCCTGCCATGGGCGGCTCCAGAGGGAAGCCCTTGGTTTTGTGGTTCTCCTGCATCCAGGAGCCCCCACTGCTGCAGCCCAGAAGCAGCTGAGCCTGCGCCCTGCCCTTCCTGCCCCCAGCACCCCTCCTGTCCCTTTTGGCTGGGGGTGGGGGGAGGACAGGATGGCAGGATGCAGTAGGAGCAGGCCCGGCTCATGTTTCCCCCTCTTCCTGGCTGGGATTCATGGTGAGCAAGGACAGCTGAGCTGGCAGGTGCAGAGGGGAGAGCTAGTGGGGGAAGGGCTCTGAGTAGCCACTCTGCCTACACACGCCCCTTCCCAGCCCTGCATGCTGGGGCCGAGCCACTGGGCCCGGGACTGATACCTGGGCACTTGCATCCTGTACACAGACCTGCTCGCCAGGGCAAGTAGGTAAAGGCCCAACAAGTAGTTTCTCAAATAGACAGACAGACAGACTCCAGGGAGAAGACCTATTGGTTTGAGGAAGCAGCAGGGCCCAGCCGAATGAGACGTCTGTAATTCTAGAATCTCTAATTAGCACTGCCATCCCCACCCAGCCTCCACGATGTTCCCTACCCTCCAGCTCTGCAGCTGTTGGAAGGTATCTGCCTGGGAAACCTCGGGGCCCCCTCACCCTGACTTGCCACTAGAGCCCTCAGTTGCTAGGACCACCTACCAAATGAACTATTTGGGAACACTCCAGCCTGGGGACAGAGATTGCCCACCAGTGGTCCTTAGAGATTCATCACAACAGTCAGGAAACCGTGGGTGACATCAAACAGTGAGGACTGGCTGTGGATCCAGAAAGGGCCAGTAGTGAAGTGTCAGCAGAAAACTGCACATGCTGAGTGACAGAGGGGCCTGGGGCTGGAGCTGGCTGAAACCCTAATATGTGAGAAGTAAAGGGGAACTCTCCCCCCTGGGCCTCTACTGGGTCTTCACCCCCAGGAGGAAGTCTTAGACCAGAAAAGTAAAGCAAAGCTGAACACTGAAGCAGCCGAGGTGCACAAAGGCCTGGCAGGTCTGGCCAGAGCCTATATCCTGGCAGAGAGAGTCCAGAGCCAAGAATCTCCCAGGAGGACCCTACATCTGGTGCAGCCACCAGGGGAGACTCCAATTCCACGTCAAACAGAGTGGTACCACCTGGAATCAAACTCCAACAGCTGTGCATGCCCCCGTGACCGCCTTCTGAGCATCACAGGAGGAGCCAGTTGACTTTGTGGTTCTTGTCCACATGCACAGCTTCAGGCAAGACAGTCCCAAAGTCAGCTGTCAAATTGTCCTGGACTGAGCTCTCACTCTCATGCTCTGCGTTAGCAAGCATATTCGAGCCAGTCCTGCTCTTCGGGTTTGATTCACATTGAACAGATGCCCTGTCTGAGTCCCAGTTCTCATCTCCAAAGCACACAGAACTACTCCATAGGTTGTTGGGATAATTAAGACTGAGGAAACACTTAGCACAGGGGCTCAAATGCAGTGGATATTCAATACACATTCCCTCCTCTTTCTTCCTTCCTTTCTTTCTTTTTCTTTCTTTCTTCCCCCTAAAGCAGAATCTAAAAACCTTAGTTGATCCTCCTCCAGACCTTTCTCTTCTCCTTATTCTGCAGCTATATTTTTTTGGTTGCTTTTCTCAGGATCCTCTTAAATTCCACTGGGTCCTTCATAAGTGGTTCTGCACACTAGGTCGTTGACTATCAGAGAGAGACCCATTGATCTCTGTGTCCCCACCACAACAGAATCACAGCCTGGAATGCAGTGTCTGGTTCCAAACGGAATGAAGGAAGTGGTGATGGGATGGGGATGGAAGGGTAGGTGAATGAGGGGGTGGGTGGAACACATTACATAGGATGGATGGAGGGATGGGGTTAACAGATGGATTGAGAAGTGATGTCTGGGTAGAGACAGAAAGATGGGGGAACAAATGGCTAAGTGAGACGGGTGGGTGAGCGTGCGAGCAGATGGGTGGATAGATGGAGTGATGACTAGATACAAAAGAGTACGTGAAAAGAAAGATTGGTGGATGGGTAAACAGATGGACAGTGGCACGTGCCACGGTTGCCTTTGGATCAAGGCAGGGAGGTGTTTGCAAAGCTCTCCTCCCAAATCCATGTTTTCACCATATCCTTCTGCTCTTAAACCATACAGATGTGGGGAATGGGAGGAAGGACCTGGCTGAGAGGAGCAGCAGACAGGTAGGCCTTCATTCCAGTTATGCCAAGCCCTCATTTTGTAAGTCCTAGACTCCAAGCAACACAAGACTGGAGACACTTTACTCTCCCTAGCTGTTGTCCTGAGTCTCGCCCTCAGAAGATGCTTTAGAGAAAGGACTGACTGTATCAGCAAAGCTTTGACTATCCTTGTGCTGGACACCAGAGTCTGGAAACCTGCTGACCTCAATTCCCAGGCTGCCCCTCTCCAGAGCAGGCTTGCATACTGGCTCCCTGAGACCCAGTTGAGAGTCACGTTATGTTATCCTCACCAAGTCCACAGTTCTCAAGAGCAGGCGCTGTATCCTCCTCACTGTCTCATACCAATGAGAGAATTCCTGACACAGAGTTGGCATAGAAAAAAAAAAAAAAAGGTTCGTGGTTAAATCAGATGGATCATGAGTCTTACACCTGACTGACTGTCCTTTGGGGAAAAGTGGAATATATCAGAAAATCACAATAAACCTTGATCTAGGACACTGAATTTGAATCCCAACTCTGTCACTTCCCAACTGTGTGGCCTTGCCCAAGTGCCTGTACTTCTCTGAACCTCATTTCCAAATCCTGAGAAATCAGGATAATAGCTGATACCATTCAACCATTTCCTGAGGTTGCGACGATCATACTGGGAATCGGCTTCTAAGCTGGTCCTTTAGAAAGCCCCTCACCATGACAGCCTCAATAGCCAAGACCCAAAGTTGAATATGCATCCCACCTGCTCCCCAGAGGGCAGACCAGGCCAGTGGGGAGGCAACCAGCATGCTGCAGGAGGTGAGCCTGCCCCACTTTCAGACCTCTGTAACCAGGGGTGTGCATAATCAACCTGACCTCAATCTTTCTCCATGAATTATGGAAAGACAGCGTTCTGAAAATGAGGCATGTGCAAAAGTTCCACCAGGCTCCCCACCCTCCCCTTACTTCATCCTTCCCAACTTAATAAGGACCATGGCTTATTAGCTCTTCTCCTCTAGCTCGCCTTGTTCTGTGCCCACACATGCGAGACTAAAAATACCCATGGCTCCTATTAGAGGCTCTGCCCCCAGGGAAAGGCAAGGCTGGAGTCTGCATTGAGACTGGAAACTGGCTCCCTTGTGCCCCCTGACATCCAGGCCACTGGGCCTGTCCTGCTTGGGGCAAATGGCCAACAGCCTCCTCCCAACAGTCCCCAGGGGTCTCCAGTAATAATCAAAAGGCTGTTCTGACTTTACATGTGTTTTTGTTCGGATACTCCAAAGCCGTTTTCTGGGTGCCTCCCTGCCACCCCATTAGACAGCCTCCCACCACCAGCTGTGTGGGCTCTTCCCCAGGGACATGTATCACTGGGAACAGAGTCTGGGCCCCAATAGTGGTGGGCTGAAGTTCCAACCTGCTGCTGGGAAAGACACCTGTGCCTTTTCCGCTAAAACGCACAGAATGGGAAGTGTGGGAGGCTTGGTGTGAGCACTGGCTCATCTAGAAGCCAGCAGTGGTGCACTGGGGAAGTCACATGAACAGATTTCTTTCTCCTCTGTTTCTTTGTCAGTAAAATGGCAAAAAGGAGTCAGCCCAGCCTTGGGTTAGAGCGAGGATGACATGAGTTCATAGAAGTAAAATGCAGAATTCTGCACGGAAGAAGGCGACACGGGTGGACGAACTTTGAAGCCGGAAGTAGGTGTGAGGTCGCCTTGCTTCCATCAGAGAGAGAAGCGGCTCGAGGAACACGCAGGGGGCATTTCAATAGCTCGGCAATAAACACTTGGTGAAGCTGAAGAGGTAATCTCTCCATGGGCTTTCATGTGCCACTGGATACCTCTCTTGGCATGGCCTGAGATATTTTGGAAGTGGTGGTGAGAGACAAATTGATTTTCATCATATCCATCCACAGGAAAAGGCCAAGAACGCCAGCGAGTATAAAGACTATAAAATTTAAACTACCTGGAACTTGGATGTGGTTCTTCCCACAGGCGCACATCATTATATGCAAGAAGAGGGGGTTGGAATGAGCCATACACAGAAAAATAGGGACAGGCGATGAGGGTGCCTTGGACAGAAATACTGGCCCAGGGAATGGCTGACGGGCCACTGGGGAGAGACAGACGGGAAGGCTTGAGGATGGAAACTGTGTTGAACAGAAATGTCACAGTTCTGGCTCCCGAGTGGGGTGGGGTGGGGGCGGCTGCGTGGGGCTGAGCAGCGCTGTGGGAACCAAACTCTCCCCAGATCCGCGCTCCAGATGGTTCGGTCAGCAGCGGGGGAGGGGCCTTTAGTGTTGCTCGTCCCGGTTTAACCTCCTCCTCCAGCCCCTGAAGGTCTGAGGAAAGCACAGAACGTCAAACTACCGTCTCTGGACGGCTGGTACCCTCCAGGCTAAAGGGAGAAGTCTTGCCGGCTGGGAGCACTCATTCTGCCCCATCTGATACAAACATTTATTGAGCACCTTCTGTGTGCAAGACACATAGGAGGGACTCAGGAACGAGGAAGACTATGACCCAGCCCTCAAAGGCCATGACTTCACCAGACTTTGCTATCAAATAGGAAAGACCTGGGTAGTTTGGAAGAGTATTCTTTTGTCCAAACTAATATTTAAATGCTTGTGCCATTTCAGTAGGAAAAAGGAACTAAGAATACAAACCACATGAGGTTTAATGATTTAACACTCACACACACACATACATTTACATAAAAAATATTGTTCTATCCCAGTGGTAATTTAAAGATGAAAATTAATTACCACGCATAGATTATATTATGGCAAAGGTTCGCTCAGTGACAGCATTCACCTCTTGCGGCAGTCTACAGCAAGGTGAACGCACACAGCCAGTGACATTGTAAACAGGCACGATTGCTCTGCAAAGTGATTGGACAATATATCTATCTCGAGCCTTAAAATAGTCATAACCTTTGACTCAGTAATTCCACTACCTAGAATCTACTCTAAAGAACTAACCGGAAATGTGGTCAAAGGTGTAAGGTATAAGCACAAAGATATTTATCAACATATTATTTATAAAAGTCGAAGATGCAAAACAAACTAGAAATTCAACAACAAGAAAATAGAAAAGTAGATTATGGCACATAGGCATAGTGGGTGATGAAGCAGCCTTTTAAATTGGGTTTTTGAATACTTTTTAGTCAATTATTCATTACATGTGAATAATATGTATTTTTTGATGTTGATACCAAAAAAATCATGAGACCAAACTTTATGTGATGTGATCCCAGTTTTATTTTTTAAATACGTATACACATATATTCTGGAGGAGGAGGGCATGGCAATCCATTCTAGTATTCTCGCCTGGAGAATCCCATGAACAGAGGAGCCTGGCGGGCTACAGTCCATGGGGTTGCAAAGAGTCGGGCATGACTGAAGCAACTTAGCACACACACATGCACACACACACATTATATGTGTATGTGTATATATGGGTATACACACACATTTATTATATATGTTATAATAATTATATGTTGTAGTCAAAAGAAAAGCTAAATAACAAAATGTTTAAAAGTGATTATCCCTAGATGATAGGATTGGGTGGTTTTATTTTCTTTTTTATATAGTGCTGGCATTTCCTAAATTTTAAATAATGAGCAAGAGTTTAGAGAGTCCCTTGGACTGCAAGGAGATCCAACCAGTCCATCCGAAAGGAAATCAGTCCTGAATATTCATTGGAAGGACTGATGCTGAAGCTGAAACTCCAATACTTTGGCCATCTGATGCAAAGAACTGACTCATAAAATGGACATGATACAGAGGCACTTCCCACTGGATTCACTCAGTGTTCATAGAGTACAGGGGGTGGGAAGGAAGGAGAGTTGTGTTGAACCACACTGTGCTGCACAGATCTGATGTCAGTTCTGCAAAAAATGGATTCTGGGGCTCACTGAGTTTCTCTGCAATGGCAGAATAGCAACAAAGAACAGTGACACAGGAGGGAAGGCAACTTTCTGCTCCACAAGAGGGTCTTTGACCCTCTGGTTTCTTCTGTTCCTCCCCTTCCCAACTGTGGAAACACGTCCACAAGAGCCTCCTCAGACCAGGAACCAGACTGGAGTCTGACCGGAATGCAGGCAGCTGCTATAGGTTTAATTAAGCTATTGCTGAGCATTTTATTTCACTTAATGCTAGCAACACCCTCACCCATTTGACAGATGAGGAAAACTGAAGATCAGAGAGGTTAAGTATGTTGCCCAAGGTCACCTGGCTAGGAGGTAGTATGGAAACATACATTTTCCTGACATAACTGCTCCCGTGGGAATTGATAGCTTTTCTAAATTTGATGAGCATGGGACCAGAGCTGGGGAAATCTTCCAATGTTAACCATTGGAATGGACACAGAGAAGCATCAGAGAGCTGGCATCCTTTAGGAGCTCCAGGAGCTAGGGTGACCAGGAAGGCTTCCTGGTGGAGGTGAGGGCTGGTGTCAGGCCTTGAAGGATGGCGAAACTGTACTTGCCAGGAAGGTCCAAAGAGGTCTTCCAGGAAGAAGTGAAAGCAAAAATAAACATTTAGAAGCAGAAACGAACCAAGCCAGGTTGGTCAAGACTCCTGGAGAAGCCCACACCTGCTGTAGAAAAAGTCTCTGGGAAAGATGTCTAATCCCCCATGTAATGGTTTGCCCATCTCCAGGGAAGAGAGAGTGTTAAGAGGTGGGGACCTGGTCTCTGCTCTTCACTGAGTCATCTCACGCTATGTGTGCCCCTTCCCTACTGTACCAATGGAGAAAAGCATGCTGTGTCTACAGATTGCCTGCTAAGAGCCTTTCAAGGGTTGGCTTCCCTATTAGGTCTCTATAGAAAAGGGGGGAACTTGTCTCCTGGAATACCTAGAGAGGTAAGAGTTAGGTGGTCCCTGGGGAACTACTATTTCTGAGGAAAAACAATATTATGAGTTGGAGCATATTCTCTTCTGGCAAGAGCAAGCCTCCTCCCGTCCACCATCCCCCACCATCTTGCAAAATCAGCTGAGGGCTCAGAACCATTCGGCTGATGAATTTCCCCTTCAAGAAAGGGGTGAACACAGTGTGGGTGACAGCTGGACTTGTCTGGGTATTAAACATGACAAGGATAAAGGTGAAATACAGTCATCTGACTGCTCTTTGACTTTTGGAATCCTGAAATTTCCAACTCATTGTGATTCAAATAATTAAAGTTCTGACCTAGAATGGAGATATCCCCTGGCTTGTCAGATCCTAAGACAAGGGTGTAGACTAATTAGTTGGGTCAAAATACAGAGGTCCTTGAATCCATGTTGTTGAAGATGGTGGCAGGATGGAGGAGCTAGAATGTGGAGCAAAGCCAGGAAGCAGACAAGACAGATGTGCTTGGGGAGCAGTTACATGGTTGTGGCTGCAGCATGTATGGGTTGGCAGGAGAAGAGGAAGGCATGGGTCTGCAGAAGGAGGTTTGGACCAGGGTGTCAATCACAGGCTGTGTCTGTTCTTTGTTCCTCTGGTTGTGGGAACAACTGGAGGGGGATTTTGAGCATAGAGATAGACCCTCTGACTGATAACTCATGGCCTCAGTCTTCACTCTTGCTTTCCCTTCCCCTTTCCAGATACATCCAAATGCCCTCATCCACACCATCTTCCCTGTGGTGTCTCCCTCTCGGCCCAAAACTGATGAGGCTCTAGATGGAGGTATGGGTCACCAGAGACCAGGGATAGGGGAAGGGTGGACCAGAGACCAGGGATAGGGGAAGGGTGGGGTGATGAAGGCATCTCTTCTTTCTGCTCCTGCTCCTGGAAGGAAGTAGTTCTGCGGGCTTCAGAAAGCCAGCTGCTGGACTGGAGGCTGTGGGTGGGAGCCTCTGCAGAATGGGTCCAGGTTTTGGGCAGCGTCAAGATCCAGAAGCAGCAGCATCTCTCAAAGCAGTCAAGGCAACGCAGCCTCTATTTTTACGGGTTTCCGCCAGTGTTTTCACTGCATTTTTGTTTCCCAAGAAACATACGTCAATGTCTGGAAATGTTCTGGGTGTCACAAGTGGGATGTGGGTGCTCCTGGCCTCTGGTAGGTAAATCTCAGGGATGCTGCCAAATACCCTACAATGCACAGGACATCCCCCTACAACAAAGAGTTCTCTTGCCCCAAATGTGCATCGAACCATGTGGGAGAAGCCCTCCCCAAAGAATCTATTCTCAGGTAACCTAGAGAGGCAGGGGGCCCCAGACCATCTTCCTGGAGCTGACTGGCCAACCCCCACCCACCTCCAGGTCATCACCCCCTTCTATAAAGGCAAGTTATGGTGGAAGGCAAGTCACGGTGAGTGAGTTCCTAAAGATGACACTCCCAGCAGGCAAGTGAGTGTGGGAATGAGAATGCAATGTCTGGTGAGGGGCTTCAGCTCCCTGCCCTCCCCAGCCACCCCCATTCAGGTGCTGTCCAGGAGCTTTTGCTGGGATCTGCACCCTCAAAGGCCTTAGCCCCAAGGATGGGGTGACGCTGAATAAACCATAGTTCTTACTTCCCCGGTCATCTGGCTCAGCCAGCCTCCCAGCCGTGTGTGTGTGTGTGTGTGTGTGTGTGTGTGTGTGTGTGTGCGTGCGCGCATGTGTGTGTGTGAACATGCACACATACAGACGGGACAGGGAAGGACAGGGTTCCCTGCATAAGGAAACTGCCTTGGGAATTACCACCTTTACTGGCTCCATGCTGAGCCCTCTCCAGCCTCCAGTCAGTACTGCTGGAAGCCAGTGACTGCTCCTTTCATTGGCTGCTCAGTGGGCAAGGGGGCAGCAGTGATGCAACAAGGTGATGGCATTGTGAGCCACAGTCAACAGGGAAAGAGTTTCTGAGTCTGAGGTTCAGCTGTGTGACCCCAGCTCTATTATTGACTTGCCGCTTCACCTGTCCCTTTCCTCATCCTTAGAATGAGCGAAGAATGACAGCTACCACTTGAAGACCACTTATGATGCATCAGGCACTTCACCCACACATCACTGTCACAGCAGCCTAGTGAGGGTCTGAATTATGCCCATGGCACAGGTGACCAAACGCAGGGGAAGTGGCTTTTCCAAGGGAACAGGGGCAGCAAGTGTAGAACCCAGGCCTGGGCCATAGAGTCTGCCTCCAAGAGGTGGGGGAGCTTCCAGGGGCCATGGTGCAAGGTGGGGTCACTCAGCTCCACAGCAAAGAGGGTCCCAGAGCAAAGGCCTCCAGCGGCATGGGATTTCTTAATGGTGGAAAGTCAAGTTAGGGTCTGGCCCCAGCCAGGTAGGCCCACAGTGCCAAAGGCTACCGAGCAGATGCGCTGTAAACACTCCTGAGTCCCAGAGCCAAAGGCCGGCGGTGCTACTGGCTGGGCAGGCCCGGCCTCGCTAAAAATAGACGGGCCTTCAGGTCCAGCTCCCTGACCGTGGCCCAAGCAGGCTGCTCCCTGCACCCAGCCTCCTCCTCTCCCCCTCCCCTCTGCCAACAGGGCTAGAGCCAGGCTTCTAGAAGGTACAGAGATGTTAAGACTTTCACTTCAGGCCAGAGAGGACGGTTAGGCTGATGTCCAGTGGGCAAGTTCCAAGTTCTTGTAGGGCCATAATGGGGCAGGGGTCCTGACCTCAACATCCTACACATCTCCCTCTAACGGAGGGAGCTGTCAACCTCCAAGCTCACTCGGGGAAAGAGTGGTGCCAAGGGCAAAACTCGGCCAATTTCGCCACATCTTGCAATGGAATCTGAAGCCCCCTTGCCGTTTCTCTTTTACTGCACTGACTCTCCCCGTTGACAGCACTGTGCGGTTTCTGTATTTGTCGCGGCTTTCTGAGGTCTTCTGCGGACTGTCTCGGGGAGGCCCCCGGGATCGCGGGATGGGGCAGTGGCCGGCCGGCAGGCCGGGCCGGGAGGCAAGGGGCGCGGGGAGGGAGGCTCCGGAGCGCGGACAGCCAGGGATTTCCTTTCAAAGGTGACTTAGAGTCGCTTCATAAGGGTAGCGCCCTCCCGGGAGGGCCCTAATGGCGAGTTTGGCAGAGTCAGCGAAACGCAGCGCCGCGGCCGGGCGGCGGGGAGCGCCCTCTCCCGCGCCCTCGCGGTCGGTCTCCCGCGCCGGGCAGCGGCGCGCACGGGCCATTTGCAGCGCAGGCAGGCTCGCGAGCGGCCGCCGCGCACCGGCCGGAGCGGGGGGCACCATGGAGCTGAAGAAGGACAGCAACGCCGTGTCCATCGACATGCTGCTGATCGTGCACTCGGAGAAGCGGCGCGCCGCTCAGGGCGCGCACTCGGACCGGCCGGCGGACCCTGGCGCGCCGCCGCAGCGCAGAGGAGGTAACCCGCGCTCGGGCCGGCCCCGGCCCCCGGCCCCTCGACCTCCTTGCCCCAGGGCCTGCCCGCCGAGGGGCGCCCCAGGCGCCCCCGGAACGAGGTCAGCGAGGCCGAACTGCTCCCCAAAGCTGGCTGCGCCTCAGCTCTGCGGCTCTGGCGTCCTGTGGCAACGCGTAGCCCCGTGATTGCCCCGGGTTGACTCCCCGTGCATGCCTGCGATGCTTCCGTCACCCCGGGAGCCAGTTTCCTCTTGGTCACTCTTTGAAGGGTGCAGATCAGGTTGGAAGATGCCCTGGAGGAAAAGGACCAGAGCTTCAGGCCTGAATCCTGCGTGCCCGAGGCCTGCTCCCCACGGGCCACATTGCAGGGCACAGGGGACCCCGGGGAATTCGTGTACTGAGTCAGACTTTGAGATGGGGCCCCCCTTGGTGTCCTCGCACAAATCATGGCCTCACTTCCTGAGCCCTCTCCCAGCTTCCAACAGTAGAAGGCGTGCAAGGTGTGAAAGGCACACAAGCTGGGGTGGCGTTAGGCTGCTCTCCCCACTTTGGCTTACCTATGATTCTAATTGTCCTGCAGACTTTCCGGGGAAGGTGATACTGGTAAAACAAAGCGACTGTTCCCAGAGTGGTTGTGGAAAGCAGGACCCTGGCCCCTGTACTCTCCTAGGATAGGAAACAATGTGAGAAGAGTAGAGAAGGGTATTGTTAGAGGTTAAATTGGCCCCTCAGGCATCTGGGAGCCCCCCGTCCCTGTCTCTGAAGAAGCCCTCAGGAGCGCTTGAGGAGCCTGGTGTGCGGTGCACTAGACGGACTGTGCCCTGGCTCTTTGGGAGTGAAGTTTCACAGCCCTCAAGGTAAAACTTCTGCCTCCCGTCTCCCTTCCAGCTCCAGTGCTCCTCGAAGTCTGTCCCCAACTCTTCTGTCCCCACAGCCCCTGTGCACATTGAATACGTGCCTTCCACCCACCCTGCAGTAGCAGCGGGGCCATGGATGGCTCTGCCCCCCACCCCCACCCCGGGCCACGCAGGCTGCAGCTGCCCCTTAGCTCCTAGTGATGTCCAGGGGAGGCAGGCAGGGGAGAGAAAAGAGATGGTGGAGAGCTGAGAATGTTGACAGGCACCCAGTCTCCAGAGGATTTGAGGCCTAGCAGTTGTTTGGGTTCGTTGGTTCTGGTGTTCTCAGAGCTGCCCCTGGGAGAAGGGGACATGGCCTGTCTAGGGTATTTGTATTGAGGAAATTGACAGAGGCCGCTGGGCCTTCCTTGACAGAAATGTGGCTGCCCACTACTGCATGGACTGTGGTCCAGAGGGCCAGAGGCCCCCCACAAGGCACAGCTCCATGTCAGCCCATGAGTCCCCACCTCCCTCTCCTGCTCTGATCACATTTCTCCAAATGGTTCTGACACTAGAAAGAGGGTGGAGGACACAGAGAAGGCCCTGAGATGCCAGCGATGCGGACTGCTCAGTGAAGTATCCAACACCGGGCACAAACCCTCCATGACGCCAGATCAATGCACTTCATACTCATGATCATGACTCAGAGAAAGAAGACCCCTGTTTCTTGAGCCCTCTCTGCTGATATGTCGCTCCAAGTATTTTCCTGACGAAAGTTTCTTCCAGACGTTATAGAAGCACAGAGACCATGTCATTTATTGACAATCAGACAGTTGTGAGCTGGAGCAGAGGGAGAGCACACGGTCTCCAAGACCCGCTGGACAGCAGTGATGTCCAGGAGACCCCTAGCTAAGCCAGCACATGGGCCCACTCCTCGGGACAAACCAAGGAGGAGAAACGCTGAACAAGACCAGCTTGTTCCAAGGCCTCCTGCTGGTGCACAAAAATCTAAAACACACCCCTCCCCCTCTTCCAGGTGTGTCTTGTCCTCTGGTCTGCTCCCACTCCAGGGCCTGCCAGGCAGGGAATCCTCCTGGCTCTACAAAGGAGGGTCTGAACTCTGTGTCAGGAGAGCGAAGCTTGGTTACTTTCACGGGCAGAGAACCGACCGAGGGTGTGAGCAGGTGGCTTTCTGCTGTGTCCTTGTGGCAGAAAAGATTAAGAGGAACCAGGAGGCACGGAGTGTGTGTGCCGGGTATTGGGCTGCAAGGTGGCAGAGATGCCTTTTCCTTTTCTGCAGGGCCCTAGCACTTCCCCAGCCATTTCCTTAGAGCCGTGCTTCTCCAAAACACTCCTGGAAACCCTCAACTCCTGTTGCATATTCGCCATAGAGGAGGTAGCCTAAAGCTACCTGCACTAGGTCTGAAAAAGCTTCAATACCTCAGGATTTCTCCCCAAAGTCGATGGGACATGTGCTTTCCACTCCCTGGGTGTCAGTGAGGGTTCCAAGTGGTAGGTCCCAGATGCTGACTATGGAGGGCTCTGCAGAAGAGAAGGATGTCAAGAAAGGATTGGGGGCACTCAGAGTGGTGGAAAGGGCTGGAGATTCATACTGGAAGCTGAGCTTCCAGGAACATGGCCATAGGCTGCAGAGCAGGACTGGCCTGGTGAGGAGGCCTCTGCTGCCACCAAGGAGCCCTCGATGCTCCTTCCATGCCAGCAACTTGATTTTATCGCAGCTGCTTGCACTGCCAGAATATATGCCAGTTCTGTGCCAGGAACTCGACCTTGCAGCCACCACTTCCAGCCACCGCCAGAAAGAGAGAGAGAGAGAGAAAGATCCACTTCCATTCCCTTCCCTGTTGCCTCACAGGTCCCAAGATGCAGTGAGACACAGGTGCATCTCAGCGGATGCCTCGGCCACTCAGGCTCCTTGCTCTAGCTGCAAGGGAGGCTGGGAGAGCAGACCACCGTCACCCTCAGTTCCCATAGAGATCTATCACTTTCCATCTTTGCCCACTCCCCACCCTACCTTAGGACTCTCAAAGTGGAAGAAGGTTCACCACACACAGAAATAGGCAGGCAAAATGAATGTCTTCTAGCAGATGAAGAATCTAGCAGATGTCTTCACAATAACGCTTCCATACTTATGCAGTGGAAACGTGGGCATGACAAAGAGGCATCTCCATTGTGAAAATTCTCCCTGAATGATCCTGATAACCAACCACCACCCCTGAAAATTACCATGGTAATACTTTTTTAATGTTTTAAATGTAGAGGGTTGCATTCATTCCTCTGAGCTCTTCTCATTTGTGGGCAGCCTCTCTCAGACCCCTAGAGAGCCACATTCCACCTTTAGCTCAGATCCATTCACAACTGGTGCACTTGATCTGAGTCTCCTTCCACAGAAGGCCTCATGCTGGTCTTTGTCACTTCACAGGACTTCAAGGCGTCGGGAATGGAATCCGGAGATGGCAGAAACTAGAAGGAAATGACCTACATGGTAAATTCTCTCATCTTCGTTTTATTTTCTTTCCAATCTCTTGAATTCAACACATTGAAAAATGTCTATGAATGTTGGGTTTCACTTGTTTGATGACTGGCCTAGATGTCTAACCACTCAACAGTGGCTGTTTGTGACTCAGCCAGGCCTCTGGGGCCACTGTGACCCTGGAAGATTTCCCTTGGCATCAGGTCCCCCAGTTTCCTGGAGGCTGTTGTGGGGGGCAATGCTATCAACTCGAGCACCCACTTGTTCACTGGCTGAGCTATAAAGAAAACCTTGGCATTGTTTGGGATAGTGGATTTGGGTGTGTCCCCAGGGGAGGGGCTTCCCAGGTTATGCAGGGCATCTATCTTTTAAAAATATTTCTAAACAGGGAAAACAGTGGCCTGCCTTGGGTGGTGTTACTTAAGGCCTGGGAAGATGCCAGTCCAGGGTTCTGTGGCTCCTGGCCTGGAACCCAGAATACAATAAGATCTGAGAGAAATCCCAGCTTCCAAAGCTACCTCTTTACAGTGCCAGGCGTCAGTCACCCTGCAAGCCCAGGATTTCTCTGGCAGTGCCATGCATGGACCATTATACTGGGCCTTATTCTGGCCCTCCTTGACTCATAAGCCCAGCCTCCATGGACAAATACTGTGGAACTGCACTGTGGGCCTGTGAGAATTCTAGCAAGAATAAGACCTCCACTCCCAGAGCCCCAGTAGGGGACTCAGCCAGACCCTGACTATCTGAGCCCAGGATCAGATGACTGACTCATCAAATGCCAGTGGGAAGGACCCATCCCCCATGACCCTCCACAAATGGAGAAACAAGACCCCAAATGAACAGGACTGAGCACCTATGTTCTGCCATCCTTCTGACAGTAACAGAGGGAGAGGACGAACTTCTAAAAGTGAATTCATTCATTCATTCCCTCAGTAAAGGTGTACAGTGATTGCTTGGTTCTGGGAAGTGTTCCAGTTGTTGGAGATGAAACTGAATGGAATAGTCAGGAATGCCTACCCTCCTGGGGCCATGTTAGAATGACTGCATCATAATGCCGTTCACCACAGCCAAGTCTCAGCACCCTGGAGGTGAAGAGCTTGCCTGTGTCCCCTGTGCTATGCATGGAGATAACTTATCCTCAAGACACCCTCCCCCAACCAGGGACCATCTTCGGAGTCCTGGCTGATGGGCTTGCATGCGTAGGATGTCTTCCTTATCCTTGGGGTGGGACCATCAGATGGGAGACACACCAGTTCTAGCTCTACCTAAACGGACAGCTAAGTTAGCAAAACTGTGCTGTGGGTTCATGAGAAGCAGAAAAAGAATCAGACCTCCAAGAGACCTGACAGCCTCAGAAGCACATAGCAGCCCAGGCAAGTGGGCATGCCCCACCAGTGTGCGGGTGGGTGGAGGGCAAGTGGGTCGTGTAGGAGGAAAAACACACCCCGTCTTGGTTTGTTACAGCTCCTACTTCACCTGAGTTGTTGGAAATCCATCTTATGGCTTCTTGGGCATGTTGTTACATTAGAAGAGGTTTGAAGTATACTGAATTCATCCCCTTTTTACCATCTTCAGGGTTCCTGGTTTGGGGGAAGATTAGTGGAAAAACATAACAAAACACAAAAAGATATGGTAACTATTACAAGACTCTTCTTAAAGATGTGAAGTGGGTACTAGGTGCTAGTTAAGAAAGAGAATGCTTAAAGTAGTTCTTGCAAAATCACCCAAGAATTTTAAAAGAGTTTTAGGTAAATGCAGGGCTGGGGAGAGACTGCACAGAGGCCTTGAGCCCGGGAAAGGGGATTCCACCACTCTGCCAACATATGTAATTTAAAATTCACTTGAAGTAAAATTTTATTCATTTTTTCAAGTGGCATGCTTGTATGCAAGCAGAAGTTAAATCTACAGCTTCTTTCTGCGTTTTCTGATGGTGAGGTCCTGGGTACATACTTGCCTGGCTGGTGCTCAGGTCACCCAGCCCTGGTGACCAGAATGGTGCCCAGCCTTGGAAACTGGACGGCTTTCACCTGAGAAGGAAGCAGCTGCTGGCTTGTACTTGGTGGAGGGTGCACAAATGTGGATGAACATGCTGTTGGTCCCCCCTCTTGCTACTCATGCACTCCTCTGGCTGGGGTGCTGGCAGGATGGGGGGAGCCCAAGTGCTCCACACTTTTCTGAGCAGCAGGTGTTTGGGCTGAGCCATCAGCTTGCCCAGCAACGGGCTTCCCCTGCTGTGATTGGCTGCTTTCCTTGGTCCTGGCTGAAGTCTGCCTAGCAGCACAGGGACTAATGCCCCACAGCCACAGGGAAACCAGTTGTGCAGCCATGACTATAAATACCCTTACAGCAGCTATGCCAGCCAATCATCCTCCTTGAGGATTCCCTTCCCAGATCCTGTTTCCTCCACCCTCCAGCCTAGCGAAGATTACAGCCAGCTGTGCCCACAGGAGGTGGCCTCTTTGTCCTCGCCTGGGTCTGGCCTGGAGCTCCAGCCTAGCACATACTGCTTCACCCTGAGTTGGCACACACAGGCACCCTGACCCTTGCCCAACTGACCAACCTCAGCCTTCATGGGGCTAACTGACCTGGTTGGGCCTGCTACAGAGAAGCCTAGAGAGAGTGAGCTTCCCCAGGCAAGACCCACCCCCCACAAGGAGGATAGCAATCCAGTTCAGCTCAGTGAGCCACCCACCCACCGTGACCGGCTTCTGCCTGACCTAAGGCGTGGAAATGCTGAGTGGCAGCTCTGGTTAGGTATACAAGCGATGACATATGAACAGAGCCAAATCGCGCCAGTGCTCCCGAGGCATACTTGCAACTGTGCCAGTGGTCACTTCCAGGGACAGGCCCAACAGCCTTTTTGCAGCTCAGCAGGAGGCCAGGGGAGAAGATGGCAGGCCGGGGTGGTAGTGGCCCTTCCCTAGCCTCATCCCTGCCCCTCTGAAGCAGAGGTTCAAGGGCAAGACCAGACCACCACAGCTGCCATACATGTGCAGCAGAGATGGAGGGGAGGCGGTGCTTCCCACAGGAGGGGCAGGGGGCACCCTGCCATGGTCTATGGCAGGAGCTGGGCATGTCTCCATAGCAGCCTGACTCCACTAGGCTCTGAGCATGGCTCTGTGTCCCAGGGACACGAATATCACTAATGCATGGCAGGTGCCCTGCAAATGTTGGTGAACCTGAACCAAACTGCAAGCACCCCAACTCTGAGGCTATAGTAGGAGCAGGGTACCCTCCATTCCTCTCAGAGAGAGGCAGGAGGCTGAGCTCGGACTCAGGAGACTTGGGTTCAAGCCCGGGGTCTCACCTGGCCATGGGGTCTTTGGCAAAACGTTAACCAAAGTTAGTCAAAGCCACAGGCCCATGATTGAGGTAAGAGCCTTCCAGGCTGCTCCATAGAAAGGTGTGGAGATCAGGGAGGCCTCACACTGTGCTATGGAAACTGGCCTGGCTGCACCAAAGTCAGGAGCGGTGGTCACTTAGCCCATGGGAGACGTGCCCAGCTTTTAGAAGAGAAACTAACCTCTGCTGGCCCCCGCTGGGAGTGAGAGGCTGTGTACACGGGCTCCTAGGCGCTTGCCTCTGTGTTCAGATATAAGATTCTACTGATTCACACGTGTTGATACCCAGCCTGGCAACTCTCTGCTCTGCCCAGGGAAAATTCCATCCTACTCTGGGCCCCATGGTCACTGCATGCCCCTCTTGTCTTCCCTCAATAGGAAACCTGGTGGAGAAGCAGCATGCCCAGCAGACCCAGGTCATCACTTCCTACGACAACCAAGGTAAGGTTCCGCCACTACCTGTCCCCTCTCCCCCAGCTCCTGTGTGCCCAGATCTGCTGTCCTGGCCAGAGAGAGTGGGGTCAGAGCACAGACTGTGGAGAGCAGGGCCCTCTCTGCCCCGGGGATGCTGGAGCAACCTTCCCTCCCCACATCCCATGGTAAACAGTGAGAGGCTGGCCGTGTCCTGGGATAGAGCAATGAAGTCCTTGGGCCACAGAATCCACTGCTGTCATCATCATCACCCTGGTTGTCATCACTTTCGCTGAGCGCTAACCTCACGTCAGGCACCCTGCCAGGCCACGTACATGGTCATTCTCACGTGGGTTATGCCTCACAACAGTCATATTTGATCGGTACTCTTACTGTCCTCATTTTACAGATGAGTAAACCAAGGCTTAGAAAGGTGGTCTTCTGTCCAAGATTGCAAGGCCAGCAAGAGTCAGAGCTGGAGTACTCCATTCCCAGCACCATCCCTGCCCCCCACCACCCCAACCACTATCAAGACCTCAGCTGTCGCTCCTCTCACAGCACTGCTTCTACAGCCACCCTGGGACCCGGCTCCCCCCGCCAGGCCTCCCTCCTTCCGAGTCACGGCGGTTCCCTGGCCTCTCCCCCAGAGATGGAGCCCTCCCGGACAGGGCCCTCCACCCTGGGACAAGTTTAACTCAGCAGTGGGGATTCAGAGGGCCCTTCCTTAGGAATCCTCACTTTGCTGGACGGATCGTCCCAGAGGGTAGAGCAGGCGAGGGCGTCCGCTGCTAACTCTGCAGGAGACTAGATCTGAGAGCACCTCAGGGTGGAGGCAGGGTGGCTCACAGCTACAACTGGAGGAGAAGCCAGGTTAGAGCCCCACCCAACGTCCACTCCCCCACTCACTCACCTCCCCTCCCTGCAGCCGTGGCTTTCTGCTCTGGATTGAAGGGCCTGGGGCCTGAGAGCTCTCAAAGACTTGGACCTAAGACGTCACTGCCGGTGCCCTCAGTGCTCATGTTCTAACTCGTAAGGCTATGTCCAGAAGGCGGTGAGGAGGAAACCCTGGAGGACTCAGAGGTCCTCGGGGAATTGCTCTGTAACACCAGCTACCTCAGCATCCCCAAGGATAGATGCTGGCAGACAGTGAAGAAAGGCCTGCCAGCTCAAGTTCCAGCAGGAAGTGGCTAGTTCTTCTTGCAGGCTAGGTCAGCATCCATTTAGGGCAGGATTCCTGGGACAATGGCTCCAGGACAAACCCAAGGTCACTCAGTGGGCCCACCTCAACCTGTTACCCCTCTGAGCACTACAGAGACAATCCTGGGCCCCCACTTCTCTGAAATGGACTAGCAGCAAGCAGCTCACCCCAAATAAGAGTGAGTGACATAAGAGTAAGTGACACCCCACTGAAATGAGTGTGGATTCAGTTCAGTTCAGTCGCTCAGTCGTGTCTGACTCTTTGCCACCCGATGGACTGCAGCACTGAGTGTGAATTAGCAACTATTTATCTTACTTAGTTCTGGCCATACCCCCTTGTGGGGTCATGATATTATCCCTGTTTACAGAGGAGGAAACTGAGGCTGAGGATGCTGTGGTCCCCAAGCAGGGTGCTCCTGCCAGACCTGTAGGATTGGACTAGTGAAATGGGGCCTTCCAGTTACCTTGCCTGTACCCCATACCCTGGCTCTTGTGGGCCACTCACATGCCTCCTCCCAGGATCTGAGGCTTTCAGAGGTGGCCTTGGACAAGGTCCACTGAAGATCGGGATGGAATGGGCCCTCCAGGTCTTATGGAAGCCTGGACCACAGTGAGGGAGAGGCTGCCCTGCTCTGGGGCTGCGGCAAAGTCCCCACTCATGCTGATCCATTCATTTCACAAAAAGCACCTCTGGATGATGGCACTGGGGATCCATCAGAGAACACAACAGTCAAGGTTCCCTCCCTGTGAAGCTGACAACTGGTGAGAGAAACTGATGAACCTGACTAGAAAAATGCAAGGTGTCAGATAAGGTTGGGGGAGAAAATAAAGCAGGAAGGGGCATGTAGGGGGAAGTCACACAGCTGAGTATTCATTTCTGGTGGCTGCTGTGACACATAATCTCAAACTCGGTGGCTTAACACAAATGTATTTATTCTCTTCAATGGGCTTCTCAGGTGGCTCAGTGGTAAAGAATCCACATGTAATGCAGGAGATCTGGGTTCAATTCCTGGTTCTGGAAGATCCCCTGGAGAAGGAAATGGCAATCCATTCCAGTATTTTTGCCTGGGAAATCCCACAGACAGAGGAGCCTGGCAGGCCACAGTCCATGGGGTCACAAAGAGTCGGACATGTCTTAGCAACTACAACGATATTCTCTTCAACAGTTCTGAGACTACAAATCCCATAACAGTCTCACTAGGCCAATCAGTCTCTTGGTCAGCATCAGGTTCCTTTTGGAGGTTCTGGGCGATAATCTTTTCCTTGACTCTGCTGGCTTCTAGAGGCTGCTGGCACTTGTGGATTTGTGGCTGCATCACGCCAGTCTCTGCTTCCATCGTCACATTGCATTCTCTCTGTAAAGTAGTTCTATCCCGCTCTGTTTTATAATAATCCTGGTGGTGGCACTGGGCCCACCCAGATAATCAGGATCACCTTTCTATCACGAGATCCTTAACTGAACCACATTTGCAGACTCCCCTTTGCCGTAGAAGGTAACATTCACAGGTTCCCAAATTAGGACATGGATATCTTTGAGGGCCATCATGCAGCTACCACAGGGAACAATTTAAAATAGAGTGGTTGAGAAAGGCATCCCTGAGGTGACATTTGAGTAAGGGAGGTGATGAAGGAGCAGGTCACGCGGCCTCTGGGGATGAGCTCCCAGCAGAAGGGGTGGTAACTTTATGCAACAGGTGACAGAATGATCATGGGAATCTTGGATCTTCACACGGAAGAGGTCTTTGCAAGATTCATCTGTGACAGGCCTGATGAGAGGGGAGTGATTATAGAAGCCACAGTGACCTCAGGCCCCAAAAGTTACTCTTTGCAAATCAGATTTCTGTTGAGGCCTCCTTCCTGGTCACCTACCCTCATCCCCAGGCAGACTGCCTGTGCCTTCTTTGATCAGGGCTGCACTAGGCTCCAACTGCCGTGTTTCCAGACCTGGGACATCCCTGGTGAGCTCCATTCTGCAGAAAGAATCATGAATGGCCCTGGGTTTTCAAGAGCCCCGTGGAAGCCAGGGTCAGTCAGGCTGCAGGAGACAGCCTTGATCACACCTCTTGGCTGGTGCCCTGTGGCCTTGGCCCTGAGCTCTGGCACACTCGCAGTCACCCCACAGCTAGAGCTGCTGCTCAGGGCTTCCACCCTGAGTCAGACTGTACCTGGTGCGGCATCTGCAGAGCTGGACTGTCGCCGTCATCAGTCAGCTTGCTGTTCCCAGGGTGTCAGAGCTTACACTTCCTGCACTAATGCTGACTACCACACTCTGGGCAGAAACCTCTGAACACCCAGCCCAGGGCTGTTTAAGAGTTGGGTTTTTTTAGAAACACTTTAGCTGAGATTTTCTAACTCAGCTACTGCAGGAAAAATTCGAAGGCAGAGAATCCAGGTTGTAAAGGTGACAGCCAGTTATGGACAGAGTTAAGGAGCGTCTTAAGTCAATGATGACAAATATCTGACATGAATGCCGTACCACCACCCCCTGCCCCAGCACACACACAAATACACCCACGCATGTATGCATACACACACTCACATTCATATACACACGCACACACCTGACAGTCTTTGCTAATTGATAAGCGCTCCAGGCAGCCACTTCCAATCAGTCAGAGTTAATGAACAACACAAAATCTGTTTGCCATCTCTGTATTAGATGTTCAGAGCAAATTAGGTCTTCAGACAAAGCCTGATTCAAACCCGCAGAGACCTGGAGAGAAGCTGTTGGGTGAGAGGACTCTCCTGATGGGGTAGAAGGCTAGGCCTGCCTGCTGCATTGCCACATCTCTGGGGGTGGGAACAGGGTCTGGCAATCACTTCTCAGGTGTAGCAGAAAATAACCCCTAATATGCTTTTACTAAGACAGCCAAAGTTTCAGCTTCACAAAATGCTGTTTCAGTGATAGCTGGTGGAACTGGGAAGCGGTAACATGAGAAAGTCTGGGGCAGGTGATCCGAAATCCCAGGAAGGCCTCCTTTGGGTATACTTGTGACTAAGATTAGCATCATGGTATCTGACTGTGCCTAGGGCTTAGATCTCACTTTAAAGTTTGTCCAAATGATATTCCACTTTTTATCATTGGCAAATTAATGTTTTCTTTAAAGTAAGAGTTTTGTTTGGTAAGGAATGTTGCACTTGGCAAACTCTTAGCACTTCACACCTTTAGGAAGCACGGGGTGATACTGCAACCATGCTCACTGGGGATAGTGTGCCCAGGTCCAGGACCGTTTGGAGCAGAGAAGCCTCCCAGAAGTGCCCTTGCACACCTGTGAATGAGAGCAAGAATCACACCCATCAGGGAGGCCAGGAGCTTTGCTATTCTCTTCAAGGGAGTGACGATTAATAGCACCACTTGGGGCAGAGCCAGGAGGGGGCCTCAGGAAAACGTCAGATCCCGGGAGGGGGGGCCAGGGAGAGGCGAGGCAGTTCAGGAAGGGAGAGGTGAGAAGGGGTGACTGATGCATGAAGGGGTGACTGGCTAGTGAGCTTCCAGCCAGGCGAGTGCCCAGTGGGAGACCACCTCAGCACCCACCTCGGAAAGGGCTTATAGAGTTTTGATTTTCAGCTCACTCATTCTCTGACATAGCAACATGGCTGGATAGGAGTGGTTGGAAGTACCTGGACATTAGGAGAAGTTTGGGAAAGAGGTTTGTTGTTGAGCCCTGGTAGTTCAGCTGGTAAAGAATCCACCTACAATGCAGGAGACCCCAGTTCATATTCCTGGGTCCGGAAGATCCCCTGGAGAAAGGATAGGCTACCCTTTCCAGTATTCTTGGGCTTCCCTGGTGGCTCAGCTAGTAAAGAATCCTCCTGCAATGCAGGAGACCTGAGTTCGATCCTTGGGTTTGGAAGATTCTCCTGGATAAGGGAACAGCTACTCACTCCAGGATTCTGGGCTGGAGAATTCCATGGACTGTATAGTCCATGGGGTCACAAAGAGTCAAAAAAGACTGAGCAATTTTCACTTTCAAACCAATAGTCAGGTCAGCTTTGCAGCTTCTCTGTACTTCTAGAGACTGTTGCAGCCCAGCGTTTTCCAAATTTTGTTTGACGAAATAATGCTGGGTCAAGTAGACTTCTGCAGAACTTCTCAGCTCGTTGTGTGATGTGACCTACAAAAGGGGAGGAAGTGGCCATTTTTCTCAAATCCTTTTTGTTATAAAACATCTAGTGGGCAAGTATAGCTTGGCACCCACTTCGAAGACCAGCTCTGAGTGTTCGGGGGAGAAAGCGGAAAGGCAGTGGTGAGTAGACCCCTGCCCTGGGCATTGTGGGAAGACACACAGCCGTCATTTGCTGCCCATGGCGATGGTAGCAGATCCTCTGACCAGAGCTGAAAGATGCTTTGAACTCTGAAACACTTAACATCCTAATTGTCAAGTCACAGGCTGATTTTCTCTGCCAGTGAATGTGCTAGAAACTACAGTCAAAATGAATGTTAACCCCTTCAAAGTAATCCCTTGGAGGCTACTTTGTACCTTTTAAACTTGTTTAAGAATTACTTTCCTTAACACGCAGAGCAAGGTTATGAGCTACACAAGAAAGTCAGTATTGTTATTCTGTGAAAACACATTTAGCAGGCAAAGAATTAGTAAATGGAGTTCTTATGAAATCAATAAGGAAAAAAATACCACATCAGTAGGTAAATAAGCAATTCACAAAATAAGTTTAAAACGGCAAATAAAATACTATACTGAAAAAAAATACAATACTGAAAACTTAATAAATACACAAAAACAGTGAGATGTCACTATTCATTGATTTTTTAAAAAACTTAAAGGATTAATGACAATCAAATGTCAAATTTTTGCAATACAAACCACCCCAAAATTCAGTTCCTTAGAACATTTAACAGCTCACAAGTTAACGGGTTGTCTGGATGTTCTTGTCTGAGCCACACCTGGCTGCCTGCAGGTCTTGGCTAGCCTCACCCCTGTGTGTGGTCAGTGGGAGGGCTGGCTGAAGATCAGCTGGTCCAGGGTGGCCTCACCTGCGATGGCTGTGCTCTGCTCCCTGTGGTCTCTTGCCCTCCGCAGGCTAGGTTAGGCACAGTTACATGGCAGTTGTGGCTGGAATCCCAAGAATGGAGTGGAAGCAGCAGAGTCTCTTGACATAGGTTCCAAGCCTGCACAGCATCATTTCATGCTAATTGGCCAGACTGCATCATCAGGCCAGCCCAAATGTGGGAAGGAATGAAAGACCTCTTTTTGGAAGGAAATACAAAGTATTGTAACCAATTTTGCCACTAAACACAGAAAGAGTGCGCAAAGTAGACACTCTCTTACACTGTTGAGAGAATCATAAAATCATTCAGGAGATTTTGCCAATATCTAACAAAAGCCTTAAAAATCTCCATACTCTTCAATACATGTTTAAGAATTTATTTGAAGAGACCAATTTGAAGAGTGTGTAAAGCAGTGTGTCAGAATGTTTGGGTTTCCCTGGTGGCTCAGTGGTAAAGAATCTGCCTGCCAACACAGAAGATGCAGGTTCATTTCCTGGGTCAGGAAGATCCCCTGGAGGAGGAGATGGCAACCCACTCCAGTATTCTTGCCAAGATAATCCCATGGACAGAGGAGCCTGGTGGGCTACAGTCCGTGGAGCCACAGAAGAATCAGACACAACTTAGCAACTAGACAACATCAGAATGTTCATCACATCATTGTTTAAATAGCAGAACATTTGGGAACTCTTAAATATCCAACAAACAGAAATTTCTTCTTATGATTATAAACCATCTGTAGAACAGAGTACTATGCAGCCATTTAAAATGACTTGTGATGATATTCAGTAACATGTAATGTAAAGACAAGTGAAGAAAGCAGGGTACAAAAACATGTTTATTATTATCCTGCTTTGCATTGTCACCTATTTTACATTGTTCTGTATCACATAAGTTCTGTTTTAATTCTACTTTTACTTTTGCATTTGATTGGTATTTTTAAATTTTTATTTTAATTTCAATTAGCATACAGTATTGGATTTTCTGGTGTGCGGTTCTATGTGTTTTAACACATGCTCAGATTCATGATACCACCACCACAATCAGAATACAAAGCAGTTCTGTCACCCCCAAAATTCCCTTGTACAGACTCTTTGTATAGATTCACATCCTCCCGTCACTCCTAAGAGTATTGTTGAGAAGTATCGCTTGACATGGCTGTACCAAAAGGTGTTTATCCATTCACCCACTGAAGGACATTTAGACGTTTCCAGTTTGGGGTAATTATGAATAAAGCTTCTATAAGCATTTGTGTACATGTTTTTGTGTGAATGTAAAGAGTCTCATTTCTCTGGGATAAAAGCACAAAAGTATACTTGTTGAGTCATATGTTAAGTACATGTTTTGTTTTTTTAAGAAACTGCCAAACAATTTTCCAGAATGGCTGCATCATTTTACAATATCACCAGCATCTGTGAGGGATCTAGTTTCTCTTCAACCTTATCAGCATATAGCATTATCATTATTTTTTATTATTGCTCTTCTAATAGATGTAGTATCTCATTCTGTTTTCAGTTTGCATTTTCCTAATGGTTAATCATGTTGAACTCTTATTTGGTGAGATATCCATTATTTTACCCGTTTTCTAATTGGATTGTCTTTGCATTTTTGTAAAAAATCAATTTGCCGTATTTGTGTGGGTCTATTTCTTAATTCTATTATGTTCCATTGAGCTATATATCTATCACTTTGTCAATATCACACTGTGTGATTACTGTAGCTTTATAGAACATCTTAAAATCCATTGGTGTTCTCCTATCTTTTTCTCAAAATTAACTTGATTTTTCTAGTTGCAATATCTTTCTATCTAAATTTTAGAATCATCTGGCCTATATTTACAATCTACAAAATTCCTCCAAGGAGTTTAATTGAAATTGCATGAAATCTATAGATGAATTGCCAACTTGACAATACTGAGTCTTCCAGTTCATGAACATAACATATTTCCCTGTGTATTTAGTCAGTCGGTTCAGTCCCTCAGTAAGGTCTGACTCTTTGTGACCCCGTGGACTGCAGCATGCCAGGCTTCCCTGTCCATCACCAACTCCCGGAGCTTGCTCAAACTCATATCCATCAGGTCAGTGATGCCATCCAACCATCTCATCCTCTGTCATCCCCTTCTCCTCCTGCCTTCAATCTTTCCCAGCACCAAGGTCTTTTCCAATGAATTTAAGTCTGCTTTAATTTGTTTGATCATATTTTTTAGTTTTCAGCATAAAATTCCTGCATTTTTTTTAAGATTTACACTTAACTATTTCATTTTTTGGAGCCTTGGGAAATAGTAATTTTAAAATTCAATTTCTAATCATTTATTGTCAACATAAATATAATTGATTTTGAGGTGCTGACCTTGTATCCTGTGACCATTCTTAAACTTACTTTTTAGTTCTAGGAAATTCTTGTGTAGGTTATTTGGGATTTTTCCATGTAGACAGACATGTCACCTGTGAATAGGAGAGTTTCACTTCTTTCTTTGTAATCTATATGACTTTTCTTTCTTTCTCTTTTATTTCTATTATTTCACTGGGCAGAACTTCAGTACAGTGTTCATTAGGAACAGTGAGAGTGGCTATCCATGCCTTGTTCCAAATCCCTGGGGGGAAAGATTTACACTTTTCACCATTAAATATCCGGTTAGCTCTAGGTTTTTGGTAGGTGCCCTTTTCCAGATTAAGAAGCTTCCTTCTGTTCCTAGTTTCTTGAGAGGTTTGTTGAGTGGATATTAAATTTTGTCAAATGCTTTTTCTGTATCAATTGATATGATCATGTGAGTCTTCTTTAGCCTGCTAATATGATGAATTACAATCACTGATTTTTTCAAATATTGAGCTAACCTTGCATTCCCAAAGTGGTATATTATTCTTTTACTATACTGCTGGATTTAATTTTCTAATATTTTGTTGAGAATTTTTATGTTTATGTTTACAAGGGATATTGAATCTATAGTATTCTTTTCTTATACTGTCTTTGTCTGGTTTGGGAATCAGATTGATGATGGCCTCATAAAATACATATGAAGTATTTGCTGCTCTTCTATTTTCTGAAGGATCTTGTGCAAAATTGAAAATTAAACTACTATGACAGTTTTGTTAGAATTTGCCAGTGAAACCTTCTGGACCTGGTTTGGGTTTGCTTTTTGTTTGTTTTTGAAAAATTTTGAACTACAAGCTTAGTTTTAAAAATACATATGGGAAATTTCAGGTTATTACTCCTTCAGTGAGTTTTGATAGTTTATAGCTTTCAAGGAAATGGTCCATTTCAGTGGCAGAAATTACCTGTATAGAGTTATTTTACTATTCCTCATTATTCTTTTAGTATACATGGGATCTAGAGTGATAGCCCTCATTTAATTCCTGTATTGACGTCTTGATCCTGATTTGTGTCTTGTCTCTCTTTATTTGGCCACTCTAGTTAGAGGTTTATCAATTTTACTGATTTTTTCAATGAACCAGCTCTTGGTTGTGTGGATTATTCTGTCATTATTTCTTCGAATATTTTTCTGCATCACACTGTTTCTTCTCTATTTCTGGGATCTCAGTAACAGGAGTGTCAAATCTTCAGGTACCATCCCACAGGTTCTGTTCACTGTTTCCCTCTGTTGTTCTTGTTGAGTAATTCTATTGCTCTCTGTTCAAGTTCACTGACTCTTTTTCTGGTCATCTCTACTTTGCTATTGAGTCTATGCAGGTCTTTTTTAAATAATTGTATTTTTCAGTTCTAAAATTCTTATTTGTTTCTTCTTTTTATCTTCCAAGTTTTGCTAGTACTTTGTGCCTTTTCATTTATTTCAAGACTATTTACCTTACTTTTTAGAGCATGGTCATCATGGCTGTTTTAAAATCTCTGGCTGATAATTCCAAAATCTGTGTCACCGTCAGGTTAGCATCTATTTATTTTCTTTTTCTTTTTAAGTTGATGTTTTCCAGGATCCCTCTATACTGAGTAACAGGGTTTTAGCCTTTGCCAGGTCTGCACCGCACATGCACCTCACAGCAGCCAATCAAGCCATTGTTTTATACCGTAGTTTAGTTCTCAAAGACTGTGATATCATGTTTAGGATGAGCACGTGCACAATGTGAATGAGATCCATTCATGTAGAGGTGACCTCAGGAGTTCATCCATAACTTTATGGAATTGCTCTCTTGATTCCCTCCTCTTTACAACCCACTTGCCAGTCCTCCAGCCCTAAATCTTGGGACTTTAGCTTTCCTACTCTTCTGGGTGCATCTCTGTGTCTGCATCTGGAAACAACCAGTAGAGAACAGAGAGAGGGAAAGAAATCAATGAGTATTTTCCCCTACACTATTGGGAATCACAGCTTCACTGGTAACCACCTCCCTTACAAAGACTTAGGTGTCTGTTGGGCCACCAAACTCACTGCTGTACTGATGCCAGCAGAATTTCCCTGGGGGCTGAGTCAGGAGATGAAAGAAAAAAGGGAAAAAACAAGAGAGGGTTTCCTCCACTTTGACTCTTCGAGTTCTCCTTTCTCACTCCACAAGCCAAAAGAAAGAGCTTCTCTTGGAGCACTTTTTCTCTGCATCCACCGTGCCCTTATGCATTTGGGTCTGCCTTTGAGTCCAGTCTAGGTAATGCCATAGGGGAAGGGAATGGTCAACTCTGCCAATTTGATGATGCTTTAAATTCTAATCTTCTTCCCCAGTTTGCCTTCTAGCATTTGCTTTGAAGCGTCCTCAAACAGTCGGTCTATTCATTCTTTCCAGTGCACTGAGTGCGAAAGACACGGTGGAAGTTGTTTACTCCATCCTGCCCAGATCTGGAAACTGTCTGCTTATTTCTTGCTTTGGGGTTTTGTAAACAAAAATTATCTGCATATTGAAAAGAAAGGTCTACAACCAATTGTGTGCTGTTATTCAAACATCCGTCATGAGACATTGCTCCCTTTTCTGGCAGCGTCTGGCTGAGAATATTATCTATTCCTTTGCAGGAACACAGCTGACTGTGGAGGTCCACCCTCGGGATGCCATGCCCCAACTCTTCAAGAAGTTTTCCTTAGCTAAACGTACGTGCGTACAGGGCTGCTCGTGTTTGGAGGGGTGGCATGGAGGGCTGGGGCAGCTGGAAGGGCCAGAGCCCAACCCGGGGAACCTTCTGGGGGAAGGAGGAGTGACCTGAGCCTACACACAGGGAACCAGCAGAGCCATGGCAGCTTCACCCTGGGACACTCTCTTCTCCACACTCAATAACCCCTGTTCTTGGGTCACACAAGGCATTTAGCTAAACGCGAATTTCATCACAAGAATTTTGTTGTTCTTAGACGCCGTGTATTGACTGCTTAAAAAGTGGTATGCACTGTCCATAAGCACTGTACACTCAATAGGTTTTTAAGTCTTTGTTATTCACCAGTATTAGCCCTACTTTTTAGATCAGCAAAGGCTCAGAAATGTGAGATAACTGCCTGTCTCCTGATTAGGAAGCAGATCAGAACCCAGGTCCAAATGAAGCCCATGCCCTTAGCCACTGTGCTTGGCTGCCTTCCGTGCTCTGCGCACGGGCCCAGACCCAGGCCTGCGACATCTCCACTGCCCCCTTCATGGTCCTTACCCTGTATCTGTCCATCTTGGGGCTACACAGGGGCCTGGGGAAACTCCAGCCAAGGAACAGAAGCTGCAGAACAGCCCAGGCTGACGTGCACTGCACGTCCACTTGCGGGGTGGGGAGCCGCAGGGCAGGTCCCCTACGGCTGCCTGGTCCTACAGACCTCAGCAGCCAGGAGATCGGGAGGGCAGGCCCTGGGAGTCAGCTAGCTGGGTCAGATCTCAGCTGTGGGACCTCAGGTAAGTAGCCTAACCTCTCTTTTGTACTCAGCTTCCTTATGTACAAAAGGAGGAAAATGATTCAAGGTCCCTCAAAGGATTGCTGTGAGGTTACGTGAGACAGTCAATAAAGCACAAGCCAGGCAATAGTTAAGCACACAAAAAATCTGGCTACTATTTTGAACCCCTATCACTCTACCGAAGAATGTAGATGGAAACAAAATATGAACGGAAGAAAGACAAGGCCCACTGTTTCTCAGAATGACCTACGTACATTTGCAACCTTCTATTTTTTTTTATTTACAGCCAACAATGACCTTCAAGAGCAAAGAATAACTTCCCTTGGCAGCCCTATCCCCAGCTCCTCCTGGTTCCATCCAGGACCCACATCTTCCTGACCTGGTTTCAAATCAGCAAGAAATTATCTCCTGTTGTTTATGGAGTCTAATGACAATTAGTGAGCATTCTGCCTTACTGGGCTTCCCTGGTGGCTCAGATGGTAAACAATCTGCCTATAATGCAGGGGACCCGGGTTCAATCCCTGGGTCATGAAGATCCCCTGGAGGAGGGAATGTATCACTACCTACTCCAGTATTCTTGCCTGGAGAATTCCATGGACAGAGGAGCCTGGTGGGCTACAGTCTGTGGGGTCGCAAAGAGTCGGACATGACTAAGCGACTAACACACTCTCACACACACACACACACACACACAATGCCTTAATAGTCTTGCATTTATAGATTTGATTGCCCTTGAACCTTCCTGAGGAATATTTCCCCTCTTTCCCCTCTCATGTCTGCTCATGGTCAGTTCTCCTGAGATCATCTGGCAGTGTGAATTGACTGACACCCTCAGGATCTCCAGCTGTGGTCCAAGACAGCAGGAGCATCCAGTGTGGAGGCAGGAACAGGGACTCCAGGCCTGCTGAGTAATCCTAAGCCTCGATGTCCTAGAACATTCTTTCTCTGCTCACAGACTGAACTCCTCTTTCTTGTCATCCCCCATTGGCTCTGAGTCCTCCATATCTCACCAGAAAGCCCAGGGCAATCCTAGCAGTAGTTTGGTGGTGGGTGGGAATGAGAGCAGGAATACTGTGAGAGGGAGAGTGAAGATGAGGGGTCAGAACCACCACACAGAATCATCTGTGCTTGCCTTTCTATTTCTTCTGAAGTGTCTCTACTCCTGACCTTTGGGATATTGTAGGTTTACAAGTTGATAAAAATGGAAACACAAGACCCCGGCAGCCTGGAGGGAAAGATACCCATGGTAAGTTGCAAAGCCTTCTTGGGATTGTTTTCTGAGATTGGGTTAGCCTCATGAGCCAATCTGCAGTCAGTTGGAAATGGCTCCCTGGAGCAGTCCAGCTCCTTAGAGCTGGGTATCTGGGGCCATGTTGGGGCTCAGAGGACAAGACTATCATGATTGACTGGCAATATCTGCTATGGACACAGGTGGAGAAGTGAAAAGCTCACACACCAGATGTGATCCCAAAGCTAAAGCACAAACCCCACCAATAACAAGGCAGCCCATTATGGGAAACATTAGAACAGAGTTCAGAATTGAATTAAGTTTTAAAGCAAGTGTCTGTAAGGTAGGAGGCATGTGAATCAACAGAGTGAGACAGGGGAAGAAATCCTGAAAGGGTGATGGACAGCCTGGGCTCAAATCCTAATTTTGTTCCTCACTCACCTTCCCATAAAGAAGGCTGAGCACCAAAGAACTGATGCTTTCAAACTGTGATGTTGGAGAAGACTCTTGAGAGTCCCTTGGACAATGAAGAGATCAAACCAGTCATTCCTAAAGGAAATCAACCCTGACTATTTATTGGAAGGACTGATACTAAAGCTGAAGCTCCAATACTGGAAAAGACTCTGATGCAAGGAAAGATTGAGGGCAGGGAGTGACCAAAGATGAGATAGTTGGATGGCATCACCGACTCAATGGACATTTGAATTTGAGCAAGCTCTGGGAGATAGTGGAGGACAGAGGACAGAGTGCTTCAGTCCATGGGGTCACAAAGAGTCAGACACAACTGAGCAATAGCAACAACACCTTCCCTGTGCCTCAGTTTCCCCCTCAGTAGACCAGATGGCATCTAAGGCTTAGTACATTTTGTTACTTCTTCCTAATGTTTTGCTTTAAAATGAGAATAATTTAGTTAATGCCACTGGTATTTTAAATGTATTTATGCAAAATCATATTCAAATCTTACATAATCTGCTCAAAAAGTAAATTTAATGAGGCATAAATCATTATGGGTATTTTTAATGTTCAGATATTGTAAAATGGAACCAAGAAAGGGTAAAACTAATAATAGGGTTTTCAGTCCCATTTTAGAAATGCCATCCTTCTTCGAAATGGGGGCAGGGGAGACCTCATTTGCAGAGCTGAAGCTTGTTAAACGTGTAAGTCCATTTCATATCCACTTAGGTCACCGTGATGGCCCTTGTCAGAGGTGCAGGAGCCACAGTCCATGGGGGGAGAGGACACTGAGATGGGGGGAGCTCAGCAGGGCCTACTGCTGCATCCCCATCCCTTCTGAGGGCCCAACTGGGTGAGGGCCCCATGGTGGACCACCCAGGATAGGCTCTGAGGTGATCTGAGTGATCAGAGGGGAGAAATCCCAGCTCTGGCATGAGACAGGTGAGCCATGATGGCACTGGGTTTCCAGGGAGCCTCTGGGTAAAACTGTGCAAGACAGAAGGCTGGAGGCAATCGGGGGAGGGGAGCCAGGGAAGGTCTTGGTCCTTGTAGAGGAGCAGAAAATGAAGAAAGAAGACGCTGGGTTGCTGAGCAAGGCCGCAGCCTCAAGTGGAGTTTGCACTGCCTGCCCACCCACCACACACCCTGCCTTCTCTTAGGACAGGAATAGCCTCAGATCCTGGTGTGTCAGAGGCTCCCCACCCTGCCCCATGTGAGGACTACTGCAGCGGGTTAGCAGGGACTGAGGGAGCAGAGAGAGGTGGCCAAAGCCAATCTGAGCTTGAGAAGGAAGTAAAAGGCTTCGGTCCTAACAGGAAGGGGCCCGCATCAGTGGGGACACGCAGAACAATCCGTGTGGCCTGCTCCTGATGCTGAACTTGACTGGAGCCTGGGATCTCCTCTGTGGCTGGACAATGGCCAGCTCCCTAACCAGCTGGCAGTGCCTCACATGCAGTGCCAGCCCAGGGAGTGTTGCAGAGCAGCTTAGGCGAGAGCTGGTGGTGACACCTTGTCCCCACCAAGGAAGCCACTGCATCCATCTCAGTGAGAACAGCAGCTCTGCCTCCAAAACACTGTCTCCAACTCCTTTCCACTCTGACTTACAGCCCCGGTTCTGACTGCGCAGCCTCCGTGCTTGCTGCTGTGCTCCTCCTGTAGCTTGTGTACCTACTTAAAAACATTTAATAAATTATTCTTCTGCTTAAATTAAAAATAGAGGGGGCTGTCCTCAAAGGATGTGTGGGTTACATGCAGGAACAGCTCCGCACTGGGCACAGAGGTTTTATATCCCTGTTCTGTGCTTGCCTGCAAAGGACCCCCTCTTTGCACCCTTCCAGGGAGCAGAGCACCTCTAACCTTACCACGTGATCCACTATCTCGTTCACTCCCCCAGGTACCCCACAGATACATGCTTGAGACCAGGCTACTGGATTCAGCAACTCCCAGTGAGGGAGATGTCGGCCAGCCATTCCAGGCCATGTGCAGTCCCTCCAGGCACTTTCCCCATCGCTCTGCTCCTCCCAGGCTTGCTGTCATGTCCTGTGGCCCCCAAAGCACCCCTCACTCACCGCCCCCTCCATCATGACATGGCAGAATGAGAGTTGACCCCCTGGAGTTGGGGGATCAGTGCCCCTTTGGCTCCATCCTCTTCCCACTCCCTCCCTGACCTCCCACCCAGGTTGCCTGACTTTGGTCAGCCTGGGCCTTGAATAAGAAAGACCCAGCCAAAACCCAGGCTCTTTTCTGGGCTGGGGCAGGGGTTTGCTGCCTGTCCGTCCTTGGGTTGCTCTGACCATTGATCAGTTAGCTCTGCAGTAGCTATCTGAGTCTGCCCTGGGTCTGGACTCCCTCTGAGAAAGGCAGGACATGGGTGAGGGATTCTGAGACTCAGCCTCCCTTGGGGCCCCCCACCTTACCTTAGGCACCTGTTGCCAGAACTCTTAACTTTCTCATGGTGCATGCAGTCAGTCTCCAGCTGATCACGGGCAAGGGAAGAAGCCTGTCTGGGTGCCAGACGCACCTCACCGCATGGAGGCCCAAGTGGCCAAGTACCACCATGCCCTCCTCCAACACCCAGAGTGCCCTGCAGCACAGCCACCCGGGGCACCAAAGCCAGGGCATCAGGGGCCAGCAGCATTGCCTGGATGCTTCCCACAGAGCACTGTTTCTGGAAAAGCTAGCAGAGAATCTGCAGAAACCTACCTGATAGGAGAAGGGATTCTATCGCAGTCTGCCTGGGGCTGCTGAGTTCACTGAGGTGCAGTCTCTTTACTGCTGACTTTCCAGGTCTCCTTAGGGTCCCTGTGAATCTCCCAGAGGACTAGAGGAGTTGCGACAGTTCCCAAAGAGGAAGCGTTCTAGGAGATCTAGCTCTTGAGAGCAGTGTTTCAGTCTAGGAGTCATGCTGAAGGTCAGGCAGTCACGGCTCCTCACAAAGACAGGGAGGCCTGCGCCAGGCAGTCCTGTTGGCCAGTCACAGCCACTGACCAGCCTTCCTGTTTCCAGCCTACCCCTGGGATCGCTCCAGCCTGAAGTCCATGGCCCTGGACCTGCGGCAGTTTGAGAAGCTGGACACCTATGCCTCACAGGTAGGAGAGCTGGCCCCTCTGCCTGTGTGCCCCCCACCCCTCAAGACAGCTTGGAGTGTCCTAACCCAGGGTGGCAAAGCCTCTGCCCGACCCTCGTGAGTGCATCCTGAGTCCCTTGGGTGGGTGGTCCTGAGTGCCTTTCCACAGCGTGTGGATGGGGGACAGAAGGCCCCTGGCAACCTCTAATTCTGCTCCTAGGTACATAGGCCCAAAACACAAAGACAGATCCTCAGATACTTGTTCACCAATCCTCCTAGGGGCAATATTCACAATAGCCAAAAGGTAGAAACAATGTAAATGGCCATCAGAGATGAATGGATAACCAATTTACTATCTCCATGAATTTATCTAGTATTTCATGTAAGTGGAATCATACACTGTGTCTTTTTGTGTCTGACTTGTTTCACTTAGCATCATGTTTCCAAGATTCATCCAAGTTGCAACATGTAGGAGAACTTCATTCCTTTTCATCAGTTCAGTTCAGTTCAGTCACTCAGTCGTGTCCGACTCTTTGTGACCCCATGAACCGCAGCACGCCAGGCCTCCCTTGTCCATCACCAACTCCCATGGATGAGTAATATTTCATTGCATGGATATACCATACTTGGCTATCCATTCATCTCTGGCCACTTACATTGTTTCTACCTTCTGGCTATTGTGAATATTGCCCCTACGAGGATTGGTGAACAAGTATCTGAGGATCTGTCTTTGTTTTTTGGGTGTGTATACCTAGGAGTGGAATTGCTGAGTTGCATGGTAATTCCACGTTGAAATTTTTGAGGAACTACCAAACTTTCCCACAGCAGCTGCATCGCTTTACATTCCCACCAGCAATGTACAGGGATTCTAATTTCTTCACATTTTCGCCTTTGTGTGTGTGTGTGTGTGATTGCCTACCTTTTTTTAAACTACAGTCATCCTAGTGGGTGTGAGGTTGTATCTCACTGTAGGTTTGATTTGCACTTCTCTACTGACTAATGATAGGCTTCCCTGGTGGCTCAGAGGTTAAAGCGTCTAATGATAAACATCTTTTTATATTTTTATTGGCCATCTAAATTTTTGGAGAACTGTGTATTCATGTCCTTGGCCCATTTTAAAATTGGATTTGCTTTTGTTGTTGAAATACAGGAGTTCTTTGTGTATTCTGGATATTAAACCTTTATCAGATACATTATTTGCAAATATTTTCTTCCATCTGTAAGTTATCTTTTCACTGTCTTAATATTGTCCTTTGATGCACAGAAGTTTTTATTTTTATGAAGCTCAATTAATCCATTTTTTCTTTTGTATCCCATGCTTTTAGCATCATATCTAAGAATCCATTGCCAAACCCAAAGTCATGGTGATTTACCCCTGTGTTTTCTTCTAGGAATTTTATGGTTTAAGTTCTTATATTTAGGTCACTGATTATTTTTGAGTTAATTTTTTATACAGTATGACGTAAGGGGTCCAACTTCATTCTTTTGCCTATGGATACCCAATGTTCAGGCCCTGATGTAGCACACCCCTCCCACTCCCCAGGTGACAGTCAAGAGTGGCCTTGAGGAGCTGGTGAGCGACCTGCTCCAGGAGGCCCACAGTGACCTGGAGATTGTCCGTGCCATCTGGATCTGGATCTGCCACCACATAGGTAGGCCCGCCTGTGGAGCTGCTGGCTCTGGGACACCGTTCCCAGAGGAGCATCTCTGGGCTTAATTCCATCACCAGTGTGTGTGCAATAAGATGGAAGGTGGAGGAGAAGGGCTCCCAGGGTTCATTAACCAGACTAAGGAAGGTTAACTCATACGCACCAGCTGTCCGTGTTTACGCCCCCGAGTCTGTGTGCTCTGTGAAGGGCCAGGGGTAGAGATCCCACCTGGCCCTTTGCCCACAGCCAGAGCTGAGTCCCATCACCCAGCTACAGCCTTCCCTCAGTCCTGCCTTCCTGGTCGACCTGCTCCACAGAGATGAGAACCCAGAGCAGTAGGTCATCTCCAGGAAGGAGGTGGCTGGGGATGAGTCAAAGTTGTTTGAAAAGTTACTGCAGCACCAGAGGTTTCTCAAAGCATCCATGCCAGGAAGGGTGGGCACCCCTCTGCTTGTTCCTTACTGCCACACCAGTGACCTCGCTGCCACTCTCAGCCTGGTCTCCAAGTTCTGAGAGCCAGGGGCCACGCAGCTGCCCCCAGCTCTGCACAGGACCCCCTCAGCTGTCTGACCAGCTCAGGCAAAGCCCCAGGAGGTTGCTAAGGGGAAGCTGGCCTGCTGCCTCCTACAGACCATGGAGAAGCCAAGTGGCAGGATGGACTTCTAGAGACTTCCCTGCGACATAGTGACCAGCGAAGATCCCCTACCTGCTGTCACTGGGCTTTCCTTTTGTCCTCCCAGAGCGGCAGTTAGGGACGCAGCTTAGAGGATGAACTCACCTGACACAGGTAGGCCATCTGGCCACAGGACCTGAAGGGCCACCTTCTGCCACGTCAACCTCAGCAGTTCAGCCTGGGCCTAATAAGGGAGCAGGATGGGAATCAGAACATCTGATATGACTTTGTGTGCGGCCCCCACTCTCACACACACACACACACACACACAAACACACCCTCACACACACACACACACCCTCACACACACACCCTCACACACACACACCCTCACATACACACACCCTCACACACACACACCCTTACACACACACACACACCCTCACACATATCCACACACACCCTCACACATACTCTCACACACACACACACACCCTCACACATACCCACACACACCCTCACACATACCCTCACACATACCCACACACCCTCACACATACCCACACACACCCTCACACACACCCTCACACACACACACACACCCTCACACATACCCTCACACACCCTCACACATACCCTTACACACACCCTCACACACACCCTCACACACCCTCACACATACCCACACACACCCTCACACACATAAACATACCCTCACACACACACATACCCTCACTCACGCACACACACACATCCTCACACACATACACACACCCTCACACACACACCCTCACACACACCGTCACACACACACATCCCGTGGGCACACGTGGGCACACACACACCCTTTGTTGCCTCAAAGGCCACAATGATTTCTGCCTCAAGGCCTCACACAGGTCTTAGGCTCTCTCGTTAGCCAAGTAAAGTGGCCTGTCTTCTCTTTTTGGGACGAGCGTTAACAGTAACTCAGCTCCATGTGCATAGCGTGAGGCCTTGGCCTTGGGGCTGCAGCAGGGGTGGGGGAGCAGCCTCACTGGCTCTGCTTACAGAGCTGCGTGCAGAGCCCCCAACTGCCCAAGTGTTGGTCCCTCCCCTCCCAGCCCCTGCTCAGAGACCTAAAGAGCCAGGTGGCCCCTTCTGCCAATGCCTTGCACTTCCTCCCACCACCCAAGGGTACATTTCCCAGATATCACCCAGCCTGGGGCCCTGTTCCCTTCAGTCCACAGCAGCCTCTCCTGGGCCCAAGGGAGGCCAGCCCACATGATGCTGGAAGCAGAGCAGAGGGCAGGGGCAGAGGGGTGGACCCCTCTCTCCTCTGCACCAGCCTGCTCATCTCCAAGGACCTGGTTCCTCACAGCCTCCTTCTCTGCTCTCCAGAATACGACATCGAGGCTGCCCAGGAGAAGGACCGCCAGGCCTTCAAACCCACTGTCATCCTGCAGACCCAGAAGACCAACTGTGACGGCTACGCTGGGCTCTTTGAGAGAATGTGCAGGTACAAAGTGCTCCCAGGCTGACCACCCTGACCCAGCGCCTCCCCCTGCCAACTGCCCTGTGCCTTCACCCACGCACTGGACCTGAAATGGGAGTTTGCAAACTCTACTCTGAATCCAAGTGAGTCTTGAAAAGGTCAATTTCTCCCTTTTTAACACCAGCATAATTGACTTTGTACCATCTGCCGGGCTTCGCGATACATTAACATAATGGCAGATGAATGCACGGAGATAATTTGGTTATAAAAGGCCCTTTTTCCACCTTCTCCCATCTCTGTGCAGCTGAAGGTTAGAAGAATGGCAGATGTGGGAATGCCAGGACCATGGCTGCAGGCGCCAGGAGGACTATGAAAGGCTGTCCTCGGGGCTGGCGCAGGGGACTCTTGGGGGAACAAAGTCCCCCCACCTGAAAAAAATGTGTCCGTTGGAAAAGCTGAATCACTGGGCAGCAGCTCCTCTGGGCTCTGTTTCCGATTCTCTGGGACCGAGCACCAGGATGCCTGGGGCGGGGTGGGGGAGGAGCGGGGGGCGACGCAGAGGTGGTGAGAGCAGGCGAGTGGCTGGTAGGGAAGGCATTGCTGTTTGGAGACCTCACCGCTGGTTCTGTGTGACCTGGAGACGGACTCCAGGCTGGGGGAACCCTGCTGACCCTACAGTTTCCTGTGCCCACTGTCTAAGTTCTGCCGTGTTCCTCCAGTAACAATCAGCCAGCCTTGGGGGCCACTGCAAAGCCCCTCCCCAGGGGGTAGACAGACTGCACCCACTGCCTGTGCTGGCCTCTGGGAATGAGTCTCCTCAGGCTCCCAAGCCTCAGCCGACCAGAACTGCAGGGGGCAATTCATCAAACCAAGAGTAGAGACGATAACTAAAGTGTCCACGGGCAGGTAGTGGTGTGACAGTGTTGTACCACGGCCATACGATGTCCTGCTCCCAGGGGGACCCGCCACCCACTCCGGGCCTGACCCCCAGCCCTCCAGGCTCCCACCCTCATCACCACCACCCATCACAGACACGCTGTTCCATCCCTTCTGTTCTCTCTCTGCTCTTCCGTCCCCTACCTCCAAGCCCACCCCTGAGACCACAGCCCCCGAGGGGACCCGAGGGTCAGCAGGCAGAGGATGCCAAGCCCTCTGCAACCCACCCCCCCTACATTCCCACGCTACCCCAGACCCAGGCACCCCACATACATTCAGGGCTTCTAGGAACCCGGGTCCTCACCAGCCCCCTGCCCTGGCTCCCGGGCCCTAGGTTCTGAACAAGACTAAAAGCTCACACTATCCCCATAATGTCCTCCAAACTGCAGCCTCTCCTCCCTTCCAGCTCTGCCCCCTCTGCCACTGCCCTCACTTCCGGCTAATCCTGCTCCATCTGCTCGCCTTGCCTCTCAATGTTCTTTAGGCTCCACCTCTCCCTCCCCAGATGCCATCAACAAACCTATACACCAGCTCAGATCTTGCTTAGGCTTTTATTTAATCACTTTTCTAAATTAAAAATAAAACTTAACTATAGGTGATTTATAAAGTGCATAGAAGAAAACAGAAGAAAATTAAGCTACCCTGAATCCTACCAGTTAGAGAACACTTAACATTTTGTCCTATTGCTTTCTGGACTTTGTTCTCTCATATAGGCTTTGCCTATGCTCATTTCTTCTTTTGGTTTTACATGTCTTCGTGTCTCCCCCCACCTTCTTCTTTCCCTTTGAACATCCATCTCAGAATCCTACACACAGTAGGCCCTCAGTGACAGGAAATGACAGGACTTGTATGAGTTGGACCTTCTTTTTTTAAATAAGGGAATAACCCTCCATCTACGCTCAGCTCTATTGGAACCTAGCATCTTTCAGAGTGTAATTATTTTCATCTTAATTTGCAAATTTGAAAACACTTGGGGTTTTAAGTCACAGAGTATATATTTCTTATCCAGTAGAAGTCTTCTTAGCATGGTATGGAAGGAGTGCCAGATTCACAGCCAGAAAGACTCTTCTGGGCCTCAGTTAGTTTACCAGTCCTTGATCTCCAGTCCTTAACGTCCCACTCATTCGTTTTGCTCCCTTTGGAAGGCACTAAGCTTCTGGGTGCTGGGAGGGATCGGGGGCAGGAGGAGAGGGGGACAACAGAGGATGAGATGGCTGGATGGCATCACCGACTCGATGGACGTGAGTTTGAGTGAACTCCGGGAGTTGGTGATGGACAGGGAGGCCTGGCATGCTGAGGTTCATGGGGTCACAAAGAGTCAGACACGACTGAGCGACTGAACTGAACTAAACTGAACTGAAGCTTCTGGGAGCCTCGGTTTTCTCATCTGTACACTGGGGACTCCACTGACTACTGGCAGGAGTAAAGGAGAACTTGGGGGCTATTATTTTTAACCCTCCCTGTCCTCTCAGTATTGGAGTGTCTTTGCTCTGTAGAACTTTTCTACAGACCACATAGACTCACATAGGCTCAGAAAATTGACATTGGCCTTGAGTGGAACTGTCAACTCTTTGGCCTAGTCCAGAGGCTTAACAAGGGCCATTTTCTGGCCTGAAGCTGATCATTAAAAGACCAACGTTTTGCATCATTTAAAGTTATGTTCCCACCTGGCAGTTACCCTGTGAAATACTCTCCACATAGCCTGGGATATTTAACAATAGCTCACAGTTCTCTGAATTCCTTTAACTTTGGCTTTAAAGATCAGTAACCTCAGCCATGCGTCTTTCCTAAGCCCTCTTCTCTTTAAAATAACTGCTGAGGGTTTGGTAAATTCATTAGCAGATCCCTTAATAACCAAGGACGTGCAATCCACACTTGCTGATTTATCCCTGCTTGGTTGTCAGAGTGGCCTCTCAGCAAGAGTTGTGTCCACATAGCTGGCATTACTTCTACCAGTCCAGTCTGCCTCCTTGCAATGGCCTCATTAAAGACTGATTTAATAAAGTAATTTGGTGGGGAATTCAGATATTTTTGCAACATCATTCATTTCCTCATCGTCTTTCTCAAGTAACCAGTGTGCCTTTTTTGTTAGTACTGTTGCTTGTAACTGCTGGTCCAACTTCTTTCTGACTTTCTCTCGTCCAGCATTCATGTCTCTGCTTTTGCCTCAGTTCCCCAACAGCCTTCACGAATTCCACTTCATTTCTTTGCAAGGGTCATGCTTAATTCCCCAGAGTTCTGCCAGCAAGTCAGCCTCCAGTTCAATTTCTTCCCCTGTTACCACGGCTCTAACACCACCAGCTAGCAGATTTTCCAGGGACTTTTGAGAAAGCCAAGAGCTTATTACCAGTTTCAGGCTTTGATGCGGAGGAGACTGGCTGTCACCAATCAGATGTCAGTCTGTTTCCCATGCATCTTCCAGCTGTCACAGCGGTGTGCTGCTGCTCCGCATCATGTCCCAGACAATCCCAGAACATTGCTTGGTTCCAGAGGCCCCGAAGGCTGGATATACAGGATAACCTTAAATTATCTCCATCCTATATGGCCTCTGAAAGGAACATCTAAACCCCACCACCCTTTTAGATACACCAAAGGACAGTGCTCATGAAGACGAATTGCATCACTATGGCAAACCAATCTTTAATTTTACTCTGTATACCACCTGGAAGTTTATGGATTGAAACAAATCTTGCTGTACAAAAAGGCTGGTGCGATGCAGATCCTCCTGAACTGGGCATTGGGCCCCACGAGTCCTGGCACTGATGCCCCCAAGCCCTCTGTGTGTCCCCAGGCAAGTCAGCTTCCCTCTCTGAACTGCTGACTCCTCACTTGTCACAGAGGAGATCCTGAAGTCAACCTCCAAAAGCTCTAACAGGCCTGTGGAGTGAGAATTATTACCATGATTACAGTTACTGACCTCACTGTAAGCGGGGGAGTGGCATAAGGAAAGGAGAAGAGGACCATATAGCAGAAATATAAACACTGCCAACTTTATAACAAATCAGCTGCATAAACTGTGAAACATAAGTCATGGTTATGCATGTCATGCTGCAGTGTAGAAACCACAAACTGGGTTTCCCTGGTGGCTCAGTTGGTAAAGAATCTGCCTGCAATGCAGGAGACCCAGATTCAATCTCTGGGTTGGGACGATCCCCTGGAGAAGGGAAAGGCTACCCACTCCAGTATTCTGGCCTGGCCTGGAGAATTCTATGGACTCTATAGTCCATGGGGTCGCAAAGAGTCGGACACAACTGAGCAACTTTTGCTTTCAATCTCGTTTTGGAATTATATATATATATATATATATATATACACACACATACACACTTCGTTTTTATTGAAATCTAGTTGATTTGCAATGTGGTGTTAGTTTCAGGTGTACAGCAAAATGATTCAGTTATACATGTATATATATGTATATATTCATTTTTACATTCTCTTCCATTATAGATTATTTTAAGATATTGAATATAATTCCCTGTGCTATACGGTAGGACCTTGTTGGTTATCTATTTTATGTATAGTAGTGTGTATGTTTTAATCCCAAATTCCTACTTGATTTCCCCCCTCCTCCCCTTTGGGAACCATAAATTTGTTTTCTGTGACCTTCTTGGGGACCATTTTGGGAACTGCAGGCCCTAAAAAAATTCTAATTCATGTGTTTGCCCAGTTAAACTGGCCATTGGACTTAAAGGTAATGAAACCATGCTTCCTAATTTTACTATTAGAAATCACAGTGTTTTTCTCAAGAGAGGAAAACAGTGCATGCTTCGCTACCTCTCCCACAGCTCTCGTCCTTTCCACCCTCCCTCTTTCCCATGTGGTCCCGACATCCAGGGAGAAGTGGTCAGAGCTAAGGAAGCCCACTGTGGTCAGGGGCTGATGTGTGGGGTGTACCGTCCACCCCAGGCCGCTCAGCCATCCTGCTGCCGGGGCCCGGATCGTCGCTGGTTTTTGTTTTTTTTTTTTAATTGGAGGCTAATTACTTTACAATATTGTAATGGTTTTTGCCGTACATTAACATGAATCAGCCATGGGTGTACATGTGTTCCCCTTCCTGAACCCCCTCCGCCACCTCCCCATCCCATCCCTCAGGGTCATCCCAGTGCACCAGCCCTGAGCACCCTGCTGTTTAAAGTGACAGTCACAGTCTGGATCCATCGTCTCCGCAGCATTACCCCTGGCGCTGAGGTTTTCCACACTGTCAAAAGTAAAAACCAAGACTCTGCAGCCTGAGGTTACTAGACACATCTCCTTGGCTGATATTTTGGGCTCTAGGATGGCTGGTCGGGGTTCCTTAAGAGGTGGAAGTGTTTCTCATCCTCTGCCTTTTCTTCAGTGCTCTCTCAGATCTTTCCAGCAAATTCCTCCCCCTTTGGGTTTCCTGAAAGAGCTATGCTTAGTTTCTCAATTGTGTCCAGCTCTTTACGAGCCCGCCAAGTTCCTCTGTCCATGGGGATTCTCCAGGCAAGAATACTGGAGTGGGTTGCTATGCCCTACTCCAAGGGATCTTGCCAACCCAGGGATCAAACCCAGGTCTCCTGCATTGCAGGTGGGTTCTTTACCATCTGAGCCACCAGGGAAGCCCAAGAGCTGTGCTGATCACTAGCATTTTTGTCATGATTCACATATTCATTCTCTTCCTACTATGAGAACATCGAGGGTGGCCAGTGAGCTTTATTTTTAGAGCATCATAATTTATTATGTTGTAGTATTTATTGCATTTCTAAATGATATGACATGGGATATTATATCGTACAGGGGATATGATCCCCTGTAGAGTGTTTTGCACGGAGTGTGTACAGTCAGCAATCTTTGGAGGCCTGAGGTGGTTGTGGGTCACCTGACCAGCAACCAGCAGCTAGAATGACTAGTTCCACATTTTTGCGTGAGAGTTATGGATTATTAACAATAATGCTCTACATTACGACTGCTTTGTCCAACTCATCTTGCACACTGCTGCCAGGTAATAAAATATCCTCACATCATAGTCAAGCATGGCAGAAGCTTACCGCTGAGGGGATTTTTTCATCTTTATTCTGCCCCAGGCATTCCCCACAGCCCTCCCAGCTTCTCCTCAGCCTGTCAGTGGAGAGTCAACCCCTAGAGATCATTTAACGCCAACCTTTCGTTTTGCCCATGATGAGCCTGGCAAGGTCACAATGGAATGAACGGGTTCTCCTGGCTCAACCCAGGCCAGTCTCACCCCCTCCAGCCCCAAGCCCTCAGGGAGCCCTTCCCAGGCACAGGGTGGGGCGTTCATGCTTATTCCCTGACTTGGTGCTCAAATCTGACCTCCAGTTTGGCCCTGGGTGAGAGGATACCTCTGCCCAGGGCCACGGCTTCTCCCAGGACACTTAGCTCAAGCCAGCCCTCTACCCACATCAACACCAGCCCATCTTTATCATAGCTCCTGGAGGCCACGTGGGAACTCAGTGCCTCTCCTGCCTCCCCTGATGTCGGGTGGCTCTGAGTGAAGGACAAGCGTGCTCCTGAGGACCATAGCTCCCTTCCCCTCCCTGCGAAGCAGCCCCTTCCCCATCCTCCACATGCCGGCCACTCATTTCTCCCTCCTCCAGTCCTAGAAATTCATGGGCACCAATGTTCTGGCCAAGAAAGGAAAATAACTCACTAGAAGTGTCATTTTCAAGTAGCACTTATGATTTTTTTTTCCAATTCGAAAAGCAACACATAATCATCATTGAAAATTTTAAAAATAGAGAGAAGCTTAAAGAAGAAAATTAAAATCACCCCAAATCCCATCACTAAGAGACCGGATGACTTCTGCGCTGTCTTCTCACTCTGCCCTCCCCCTCTGTTTCTGGTTCTCTGTGCGCGCGCACACACACACACATACACACACTCAGGGATTGTGCTGATGATGGGGTTTTGTAGAAGGTTGTCAATTAACAGTGAATGTGTCAGGAGCATCTCTTATCTCGCTAAATATTTTTCACCACATTCCTTCTCCTTATCCACTCTCTGAGTATGTGGAGCCCTACCTCCAATGGAAGGCCCCTCCCATCCCATCATCTTCATCCCACCCCTCTGGCCTTGCACGCACCCCTCCCCTCTCAGGGATTCCCTGGTGGCTCTGCAATGCACCCCACTCCAGTATCCTTGCCTGGAAAATCCCATGGACAGAGGAGCCTGGCGGGCTACAGTCCATAGGATCTCAAAGGGTCAGACATGACTGAGCAACTGCATTTTCACCGCATTTTCACTTTCTTTCACTTTCTCCCCTCTCTAAGGGGAGGGTCTAAAAGACCTCTAAGTATTAGAGGCCTTTTTTCTCTGAGACTGCACTCATTCAGATCCCACCTCCTGAAAACAAACCCCCTGGGCCCCGCATCCCATTGTAGCCAAATGAGGAGGGGGCTGTCTGGGTGTGGCTGCTTCTTCCCCCTGCCCCTGCTCCGGGCTTTTGGACCCACCCATGCTGGGCCTCCTGCCTCTGGGGGGCCCTTCTGCTCCTGGAGTCAGTGTTCCCTTTCACCCGCAGAATCCTGACATGGGATCTACTTTCTCTTGCTCTCTGCTCGCACCCCCAAGTGCTTCCGAAATCCTTCCCACGGGCCCAGCTGGTCTGTTCTCATGGGATTTCTTTGACAGCCTGGGGAGCCTGAATCTCCTTTTGTGAAGTGGCAGGCAGAAGGGAGGTGGGGGGCATGGGGTGGCTGTAAAACTTCCCAACCCATAAGGAGCCTCAGCAGGGCAGGCCTGCCGCTGAGCAGAAGAGGGGAGTTCAGGCCGTGGGGGGTGATTTGCAAGCTCCACATCTTGCCCCACTCGTTCTCTCAACAAGTGATATGTAAATGCAGATAAGTCATATTTAATCCAATATTATGCTAATTGTTTGTTAAACATTCATTTTTATATGGATAATGTCCGATTTCTGTCCCCATGCCTGTCCTATGGCCATTTCACCCTATTACCCTGAGGCTCCATGACCTCTTGTTTAGAGCAACTGAGGCTGCAGACCTGCTCCTGAAGGGACCCCCACCAGGCACTTCCCTGATAGAGGCCCAGCCACACTAGGAGCGCAGCCCCAGTTCATGCGAGGGGAGGGCGGATTCGGCAGACAGCTCATGCTGAGCCCCATCTGACGGGCTGGTGCGAGCATCCTGGGTATCACCGGTTTGGGTGGAGGGGAGGTGGGCTCAGCTTCCTCCTGCACCCTCATATCCAGCACCCCTCCCTGACACCTAGATGTCACCTAGACCCAGCTCCCCATCCATGTGTCTAGAGTCACTCTGGTTTTTCTGGCACATTGTCCTGCTCCTGGTTTCCATGTTCACCAGGCGGAACTCGCTGTTGCACCGGTGTCCTCCTACAGCTGCCAGCAGAGCCCCCAGGTCAACTCAGGGGAGAGACAGTCCCAAGGGCTGTGTACAGGCTGGAGGAGCCTGCAGCCAGTCTGTCTGCGCCAGAGGTGGCGGGGGACAAGCCAGCCAGCCCATGTCGCCTCCAGCCTCCACCCCTGCAGATAAAAGCCCTCAGGCTGTGTGTGTGTGACTGTGTGGAAGGCAGGGAATAGGAGAGGTATGGAGGGACTGACAGCAGACAGGCCTGAGGCAGGGCCACAGACAGACAGACTTGCAGGGGCGGAGGGACCCCCAGCAGGAGCCGCCTCTCAGAGCCTGTGTCCCGCCCCAGGATAGCTGGAGTGCAGTGTGTGACCGTGCCTGGCTACTCCAAGGGCTTTGGCTACCAGCTGGGGCAGAGCTTCTCTGGGGAGTTTGACCACGCCTGGAATGCTGTGTTCCTGGAGGGGAGATGGCACCTGGTGGACAGCACCTGGGGCAGTGGCCTGGTGGATTCCTCCACGTCCAAATTCACCTTCCTGTGAGTACCTCAGCTCTGCGGGGGTCTGGTCAATGGAGACAGGGGAGGCAGGAGCCTGAAGGAGGCGGCAGCGGAGAAGGCTGGTGGAAGGGGAAGGAGAGCTGGGGGCCTCTGTGTGCTGCGGACCCTCACCCCCTTCCTCTGGCTTCGGGGTGAGCTAGCTCCAGGCTGGTGACAGGTGACCTTTCTGTCACCTCACCCTTCCCTGTCTCAGTTCCCCCTCTGGCTCCCCAGCGCTCCTTTTCCACTCAAGGGCTAAAAGCACAGAGTCTGCCCACAGGGCAAGTGCCAAGAAAGGCAGGGTTGAGAACCTCCTTTGTCTGGAGGCTCCCCTCAGGCTTTTAAAAAGGCCTAGTTGCTCAGTCGTGTCCGACTTTTTGCTGCCCCACGGACTGTAGCCCACCAGGCTCCTCTGTCCATAGAATTCTCCAGGCAAGAATACTGGAGTAGGTTGCCATTTCCTTCTCCAGGGGATCTTCCCAACCCAGGGATCGAACCAGGGTCTCCTACATTGCAGGCAGATTCTTTACCTTCTGAGCCACCAGAGACTCATAGTCGGGCCTTTGGCCATTGACTATGTTATTATTTGAGATGCCAGGATTCTCTCCTACTGCTTCTCCCAGATACCAGGGCTTCTCCTCCTCCTCCCCAGTGTAAATGCAGCCATATCCCACCTCTGAAGGAGGGGGTCTGGCTTGTGGGAAGGGGTGTCAGGGTGCCCAGCATCCCTGTGGGCACTGCAGGGCAGAGTGGCTGGGGGGCAGGTCTGGAGCACGTCTGTCCTCCAAGGCTCTGGCCTTAGCCTTATCAGCAGCTCAAATGCCTTTTCATCCAGAAAAATGAGAGTACTGCCCCACTTGTGCAGTTTAAATCCTGACAGCCCTGCATGCGTGGCAGACACCGTGGGTATACACAGCCCATACTGGGAGGAGGTGTCAGTCACACCCTCCTTTGCCCTGTCGGCTCTGAGTGCTGCCTGCCTTGGGCTGAGTGAAGGCTCTCCCATCTCGGAGGAGTCCCCCTTTCTCCTGATCCTCATCACTGACCTCTAGAGAGCTGCGTCTAGCCAGCCCCGGGGACTACATTAGGGCCTCCCCCTGCACAGCTGCCCACAACAAGTCACAGAGAGCATGGAGCTGGCTCCCCAGTCTCCCTGCCTGCCCTCCCTCCACGCCGCTGGCACCTGTCCCTGGGTCCTGGCTTTGCTCCCTTTAGATCCCTTTGTTTTTGAGAGCAGAGGAACCCATTCTCTGCCTGGACATGCACTGCCAGGCGGTAGCCGTCTCTTAAAAGGGGGCCTCAGATCCTGCTTTGTCTCCTATCTCTGGAAGCAGCTGCTGAGGGGGCATCTGCCACACCCACGTCAGGGTTGGAGATGGTGCCTCTTCCCGTTGGGTTGTGGGTAGGACCCCCCATGTGTTACCTTCAAGAAGGCCCCAAAGACCCTCTGTGGGCCCCACCTGCCCCTCTGCATGGCCAGGGCCTGTGCCTCCAGCATGGCTTCTGACCAGCCGTCCCCCCTCCAGCTACAACGAATTCTACTTCCTCACCCACCCTGCACTGTTCATCGAGGACCATTTCCCAGACAACAAGAACTGGCAACTGCTCAAACCCCCTCAATCCCTGAGGCAGTTTGAGAGCAACATGTATCACAAGAGTGAGTTCTACAACAAGGGAATGCTGAGCGCCCAGCCGCAGACTTCCATCATCAAAACAGGTAACTGGGTTCGTGGGCTGCCCTGCCAGTGCCCAGCTCAGTGGAAGCGGTATGTGGGGGCTGTGCAGGGGCGACTGAGGCTGCCTAGGCCATCGGGCCGTCAGGGCAAGACGCAGCCGCAGGTCACATTTGCAAGGACAGAAACCCATCCCACCAGCATAAACCAAGACAGGGGCATGCAGCTCCGGAGGGCTGAGCTTTTGGCCAGGCATGCTGGGGGGCCAGGGCTAGTGGCCCCGCACTGGGGAAGCCTCTCTCAGCTCACACAGTGGGGAAAGGACTGCTTCAGCCTGGCTTCCGACGCCTTCCAGCTCAGGTGCGCGACAGAAGCTCCTAAACTCCTGGTGTGTGCATGCTAAGTCGTTTCAGTCATGTCTGACTCTGAGACCCCATGGACTGTAGCCCTCCAGGCTTCTCTGTCCATGGGGCTCTCCAGGCAAGAATATTGGAGTGGTTACCATGCCCTCCTCCAGGGGATCTTCCCGACCCAGGGATGGAACCCGTATCTCCTCCATTGCAGGCGGGTTCTTTACTACTAATGCCATTTGGGAGGCCCCAAACCCCTCCCAACAGGCCCCACAGGCCTCCCAACAGCCCCAGGTGAGCTCTGGCCTTCTCTCCTGGAGCACACAGGCAGCCCTTGGTGGGAGTGTGGGGGTGCACTGACCCCACTGGGCTGAGCCCTAACTGTGGTGCTGCGCGCCTTGGGACCCGGTGCCCAAATGCCTCCCAGTCCACATCCAGCTGCCTGTGGTCCCTGTGGAGAGATGGGGAGCGAATGCCAGTCCAGGCCAGCCTTGGGGACAGCTAGAGGTCCTGTACATCCAGCCCAGGGGAAGTTGCCTGGAAAAGGCTGGCTCTGCCTGCAGGCAGGAAGGAGGCAGATGAATAGGCATCCAGGTGGTGAGGGGAGCCCTCAGAGGCCAGGCTGCATCCCTGGAGCCCGGCCTTCATCTGGGGCACCTGAGCTCACATGTGGGAGACCTGCTGGGTCCTCCCTGAAACATGTCCGTCCCTGTCTCCTGTGATGCCTGCTCTCCGCCAGTTCCCAACACTCTGCTGCTCAGCAGCCCCCTTCCTGATAAAGCCCCCAGCACTCTCCTGGGAGACCCCCTCTGCTCCCCGACTAGGTCCTTAGGCCACTGGCATGCAGAACCCGGCCCAGCTTGGCCAACGCATGCCCACACTCAGGTGACCGGGCACCCATGTTAGTCCCAGCCGATTCTTCCCTTCAACCTCACAACGGTCTCCATAACCAGGCTGCCAAGCTCTGGGATAATTTTTAAAACGACGAATGCCTCCTGCTGCTGAAATAACAGCGTGAGGCTGCTGTCTCAGAGTGTGCCTGTGCCCCCTGGATGCCTGTCAGACAGGGGCTGCTCCAGCCAGCAGGGGCCACGGGGAGGACTGCGCCAGGTCACACAGACGTCAAAACAGTGCCACCAAGGAGCTTGCCTCTTTAAGAGACAGAGAAATGTAAACACTGGGTTTCCGAATATACAGTAAACCTAAAATTTGATTGCATATTCATGAAGCATATTTAAAGAATAGTTCTTTGCCGGAGCTAGTTTTGTTAAGAGTGGAGATGACAAGAAAGCAGAGAGGGAAACAGGTAGGCTAAATGCAAGAAGGGATAGTGAGAGGGTGACGGAGGCGTGAGGGGAGGAGGAGGTCACAGGCTCTAACAAAGTCCCAAGGGTCTCCGTTCCTTTATTTCCAGGCTTCCCAGCCATTCAGTTCACCTTCACCAGGAACCCCCTGAGGTGGGCACCCCAGCCAGGCCCAGGACATGGCAAGAAAGGAGACAGGCGGGCCCTTCCCTGTGGCACCCACACCCAGCAGGGAGGATCCACATTACCCATCACTGATACATTACTATACTGCTAAGTTCCCTAGAGGAGAGGGAGGGCCAAAAGGGCAGCTTCCAGCTCACTCAGCCGCCTGCCTTACCCCAGGGCATCAGAAAAGCCTTCTTTGTGGTCAGAACATTGCCTTGAAGTCTTAGCCAGGTTTGGGGGACACTGAGCATATGTGAAGGCCCTGGAACATGAAGGGGTGTCCCCCTGGAGCAGGTACAGGAATACCATGTGGGCCTGAGGATGGGCCTGACTTGGGCAAGGCAGGAGGGGACAAGCCTCTCCTCTGGCCTCCAGTTTGATTGTGACACACGGAAGGGAGCCCCAGGGTAGATATTTTCAGGAGCCCTTGAGCTACCATGTGGAGATGCCAGGAGCCCTCGATGCATCAAAGGAATTGCACGGGGACCTCTAGGGTGCGACTTGGAGCAGGACAGGGTCCATGAAGGCTGAGGCAGCTTCTGCCTCCTGAGGAGGGATTCAACTGAGAGAAGTTGATAGTGATCTGCTGTTCTTGGTCACTCTCCTCTGGAGGTAACCATGTCTCATGGTGGCTGATAGCCATGGAGAAGGAGCATACACGAAGAAAACAGCACAAAAGCACAAAGAATACCACCATTCGTGTAACAGAAAGGAAAAAGAATCAGAGGAGGTGGGGAGGCCAGGCTGGGGTGGGTGGCAGATGCAAGACGAACAGCAAGGTGGCTGTATGATCGGCGACCCGGATCCTCCAAGGAAGTCACTGAAGACCTGGAGGATGGGGGCCGAAGCCAGGTTTCAGAGACCTGAATGAGTGGGAGGGAGCTGCAGCAGGGAGGGGCGTGGGAGGAGAGGCAGGTGAGGCGTTGGCAGTGCCTGAGAAGGCAGGGAACGTCTTCTGGTTCGAAGAGCCATAAAGAAGGCGGTGGGGGCAGGGGGCGGGGAGGCCAGTGGAGCCCCCTTCCCCTTGTGGGGATTCTCACTCCCAAGATGGGAGGTAGCACTGAATGCAGCAACTGAGCATCCTGGAGTTGGGCCTCGTGGCTGATAAGATGGGAAGTCTCAGGGGCACTCATCCTATAGCATTCTTGAGCATGGCTTTCTGCCTCCAGAGCAGGAACTCTGGATCCCGATGTGGGAGAGGCTACTAGAGAGTGTGAATGAGACACTAGTCGGAGGTGGCTGGGAGGAGGGGCAGGTGATCAGCTTCTGAGGGAGGGGGAGGCAAGGCTCTCAGAGAAGCCCTGCCCCTCCCTGTGATCCTGCAAAGCAGCAGGGACCAGGGAGGGGAGTGCCCATGGGCTGTAAAGACAGAGAACTGACCCCCTGTACACCCACAGCAATGACCAGGACAGAGGAAGACAGCGCTGGAGGGCAAGGGGCGAGGCGTGTGTGGGATGCACACGATCCTCTTGTGCACTTGACTCCATTCAGGAAGCACGGCCTGGAGAAGAGGGTGGAGGTGGGTGTGCGGGGAGGACCCGCAAGGAAGCAGTTCTGTCCCTGGAGCACAGTCTCCAGGAGGGAAGCAACAAGTTTTTAAGGTGATTGTTGACATGCCAGCTGTGAAGGGAGCAGGGTGAAGCAGGACTTGAGACTTGGAGGCAAAGTCAGAGATGGCTCTCCAACCAGGGTCTTGGCCCTCCGTGCCCCTCAGCCCTCTCCCCTGCCCTGGAATCAGGTTAAGCCCCCTGGCAACATTCACCTGATGTGAATCAAATGGGCAAGGCAAGCACGTATGACTGGGGGCAGATTTTTCTTGAGACCCACCACCCCCAGCTGGTGGAAGAGAACCACCCAAAGGGGTGAGAACCCTTCCAGAGGTGTGCTGCCACCGGCTTATATGATGTTCAATGAGGTCATGCTGGTGGCTTAAAATAATTGGGTGAAGGTGTTTCCACCAGGGAAATGGGCAGATGCTGTAAGTCAGGGTTCCCTGCCCAGAGATCCTATTGTTATACGATTACCAGCACAGGTCGGACTCCTCTCACCTGATCCTGGCTCTCCCCACAGTGAATGGAAAGGCCACAGTCACCATCGAGAGCTGTTCTCCGACGCTGTTCATGTTCATGCTCAACGGCAAACAGGAGCACGGGCTGCTGAGCCTCCGGAAGAACGGGATGAAGCTGGATGTGTACCCCCCGACCGCGGGCACCTACAAGCTGCAGATCTTTGCCAAGGGCAACTCGGAGATCTATAGCTCCGTGCTGGAGTACACGCTCAAGTGCCACTGTGCAGACAATGACGTCCGGCTGCCAGCTGAGTTGCACCAGCCCGTGGGCCCCAGCTGGTTCTCGGAGCAGATGGGCATCACCAAGCCGTCCCACCCTGAGCCCGTCATCTACACCAGCGACGGGCGCTGCTCCGTCAGCTTCGGTGTGGAGGAGGGCATCAGCGTCCTGGCTTCACTGCACGGAGACGATGGCCCCGTCACCGAGGAGACCCAGCGACGCTACATCTTCCAGCTGCACCGGGAGAAGCAGACGGAGCTGAAGGTGCAGCTGCCCCACGCCGGCAAGTTTGCACTCAAGATCTTCGTCAAGAAGAGGCAGGAACCGGGCAACTACCTCTTCGTCTTCAATTACCTCATCTGCTGTACCAACACCAAGGTGAACTGGCCCGTGTTCCCCGAGAGCTTTGGCAACTGGGGGGTGGACAATGAGCTGCTGGAGCCGCTGTCGGGCGTGCTGCCCGCCAACCGCAATGTCCCGTTCAAACTGAAGCTGCACGGCGTCGCCAAAGCCCTGGTGAAGGGGCAGGACACGTGGCCGCTGACCCTGAGCCCCGAGGGCTACTGGGAGGGCAGCTGCAGCACCGCAGGCTGCCAGGAGGTGTACGTCATGGTGCTGGAGAACGCCAACCACAGCTTCTACTCCTACATCCTCAAGTACCAGGTCAACGCCCAGTGAGGGCCACCTGCCACCCCGACCCCTGCCGGGCCACGCACAGAGCCCGGACACCACTGAGTCTGCATGGAATCCCTTCTGGACCTCTGCCTCGTGTTCCTGTTCTGCCAGAGGCTGCAATGTCAGTGGCCAAGGGGACAGAGGCAAAGGCCCTTTAGACGACAAAGGTGCTATGTAAATCCAAGGTATTGTAACTGTATTCACTGCCCAGACACCCCCCTTCTCGTGCTAACGCTGTCCTTGTTGTTCTCGGGCTGGTGTGGGGAAGCAGGACTGCCGCCCGGGGCCAAACACCTTTCCGTGATGGGGAGAGAGAAGCGGGCGTGATCCGTGAGGCTGAGTCATCCTGAATTCTCAAGCCCCTTCCCAGGAGCTGCACAGAAATTCTCACCAACTCTCGGACCCCAGGGGAGGTCAGACTGTCATCTTTTTTCCAGACCTGACCACCTCCTGCATTCCCGATGCTGCTTCTTATTCTTCCAGGTCCTGAGAAGGAAGGCGTAGAGAGGAAGCTAACTGTCCCCCAACTAGCCCGGTGGCCGAGGGCCTCCACAATCCCTGTATGTGCCTGAAATGTAGCACCAGAAACGTCATGGGAGACTGTAGGACCGAGGGCAGCCAGTGCCTCCTCGTGTTCTGGGTGGGGGCCAGAGAGGCAGGGATGCATGGCAGTCCCACCACCCTGGTCTCAGGATGTAAGACCCCTGACTCTGCTCTCAGAGGGATTAATACCATCTACTCGGTCTATCAGCAGTTCACTCAGCTCCTGCAAGCCCTCTCAGAGCCTGTGCCTCAGGCCCCAGCCTGAAACCCACACTGGGAACCCCAGGAGGCTTCTGGGCCCTTAGGGACCCCTGGCAATAACCCTCAAAAAGACTTCAGGTGAAGTAGTAAGAACGGTGCAGTGCTGGGGGCCCCCACAATAGCAGAGTCCCACCAGCCCCAAGATCTCTACCACCAAGGCCACACCTGGGGAACCTCGACCTGCCCTGGGAGCAGTTTCTATCCCATGTCCCTTCCTTCCTCTCAAGAGAGACCCCCAGGGTCTGCCTTCTGTAGGGACCGTCCAGAGCTCCTTGTTTGCTCAGGCCTGAGAAGTCTCGCCTGCCCAGCCGGCCCTTAGCAGCACCTCAGGCCAGTGTTGCCATGGCAACAGCAGAAAGACTGGCTCCAATGAGGGCAGCAGGAGGGAAGGATGGAGAGGCCCTGAGAGGCCCTGCATGGCCGCTGCAGCACCATCCCAGCACATGGAGAGGTTGGAGGTGGTCTCACCTGCCCTCCTGGCTCCTTCGGCTCTGCAGCCCCGCCTACCAGGGCCTGGGCCTGGAAGAGCCAGCACTGCCCAGTACTCCCCTCCCTGCATTGCCGCTCTGGATGCCCCGGACTAGCTACAGCCAAAGCTGCTGGGGATCCTCACGCCTCCTTTCCTTCATCCTGACATTTGTGTATTCAGCGAATGTTCGTGGAGCACTTAACCAAGTACTGTGTAAGCCAGTCCTCCGTGCTGGGGCTGCAGCCCTGCCCCAGCCGTCCCAGAGCAAGGGTGGCAGCTGCCGCCCTTGCCCAAGCCTGTTTCAAGTTCCAGGCTCCCAAACACTCCAGTCCATCATCTCCCTAAGGTCCCACCCCACAAAGATCCCCACCAGCCCCAGCATGGACCCGGTCCAGAGGAATGTCTCAGGGGGCCCATCCTCCACCAGGCCGGGGGCCCTGGAACACGAGGGCAGTACATCACGGTGGGCTGAGCTGCCCTGGCCTGTGTCCAGCATCCTCTGGCAGGCTCTGCCACCCAGGCATTCAGCACTGTGTCACTCACGCCTGGAAAATGCACAAAGGCTGCAGAGGCGGAACTGCTGTGCACCACGACAGGGGAACAAGAGGAGTTTTTACACCCTGGAAACAGCCTTTTCTCACCCCTTTGATTTTATGGGCTGAAAGAAACGCGCTGTGTTTCATCAAAATAATAAGTGCCTTCTATGACTCATGTCACTCACTGGACCCAGAGCTGGCTGCTAGTCCTGCTGGGAAAAACTTGCATCCTCTACAAAACAGTATAATTAGTCTATACATTCTGGAGCACACAAAGGATGCCACCCAGCAAAACAGGAGCTGTCCCAAGCAGGAGACGGTGGCCCAGCCTCGCCAAGCGCCTGGGAGCATCAGCAACCCCTCCCTGCTCGTTTAACCAGGCGCCCCCCGCTCCTTGTAAAGACAGCTGTAGGCACAGACAACACCTGCATTTCTTTCCATTGAAGTAAAAATACATGAAATGAAATCCAATCTTCATGAATTTTTACACGCATGCTGCTCAGGGTAGAATTCGGGGTTGCATTTTGAAGTCTTTTATTCAAATCCCCATCTTTGTTTCCCGACCGAGGCGTTCTAACGGCCAGTGGAATGGCACGGGCGTCCCCTGCTGTCCGAAATGCGGAGCTGCAGGTGCTGCAAACTCCCGTGAGGCTGGGGGTTTTATGCAGCATTTGAAAAAAATGCGGCTGGGATGTTTATATTAAATTCACTGAGTGCCTTCTCGTGGCTTCTCGGAGTTTTCTCATGTATCCGTGGAGCACGTCGTTCCCACACAAGTTGTGAAGCGAGGCAAGGAACTGCCTGGCATGGTGCGAAGACGAGAACGTGATAACCGTTTGGGAATATTTTACCCGGAAATCGGGTAGAAGTGGATGGGACAGTCTGACCACATTCATTCGTAAATCAGTGAAAAATTGGAACTGATGGAACTCAGAAAGCTTTTGCTGCAAGCCCTAGGATGGCAGCCCTGAAGCCACAGAAGGGCATAGAGGGTCGGGGAGGGTGGGAGAGTGGGACGAGGCAAATGGGCGAAAACCACAACTGCAATTAACTTCTGTTCAACTTGTTTTGGAAGCGCCACTAGCACAGCTGGACTCTGCCTCCAATCTGATTGTGATCATTGTGTGTTCCCCATATGTTACATTGTCCCACCAGGACAAACCCCTGACAGCCTGCTGAGATTAAGAGGAAATAAATAGATTAACTGAAGCATGAAGGATTTAGGCTAGACGTAAAGAAGTATTTCCTGTTGTTAAGCAGGAGGGACAAGTTGCCAAGAAAGTTTGTGAAATCCTCTTCTCAAAGGACTGGAAAAGTAGAAAAAATTTCTCAGTGGTCTTGGGTCTTTGCTGCCATGCTAACCAGTTCTTTCCAAACCAGTTTAATTTTTGAAATTCACTGGATCACCCACAGCAAACGGGGGACCGAATAGCATGGTAGCGTCCTTTGCTGTTGGCAAAGCTTTCCGAGGTGAGAGGTGGTGTACATCTGCGTCCCCCGTCAGTTTATCTGAGGTCGATCATTTCTTTTCATTTGGATGCATAGCTGGAGCTTTGAAGAGGTGATTACTTTTCATAACGTGTGCATTGAGTTGTGTGGGCCACTGGCTGTTAGGTATGATTTCCCCTCATTGTTGCTGGTGTTGTTTTTCAATAAAATTTATATTCATTTTTACCCAACAATGTAATTATCGATCCATTCTTATCACTGTTCTCACAAGCAGGAGAAAAAAAAAAAAAAAAACACTTTCATGTTCAAAGGGAACGTTAGGGAAAAAAAATCAATGTCCCAGCTATTTGAATGTGATGGTGAGATGCAAATAGAATGTCAGGCAAATAGCTATTTCACATTAAAGGAAACATAATTAGGTTAGCTCCAGCCCCTCTCCAGCTCACATGCCTTTGAAGAACATGAAGGCAGTGAATCTTGTTTAACTTGAAAATTTTTAAGTTGATCCTAATTTCTGTTTTTAATGGGAGAAAAAAAAATGTTCCAAAAATGCCCATCAGCCTACTTTTTGTTGCTGTGAATATATATATAAATATATATTCCTTGATATTCATATACTTGTAGAAACTTTCCAGCAGGTTACCTAAACAGATTATTCATAAATCAGACATTTAGGGAAATATAGCAAATGAAAATCTAGACACCTCTGAGAAGCTGCTGTAACCATGGAGACCATTCTTGTAGCTGTCGTGTGAAGGACAAAAAGAATTCATGTTCCCAAATTTGGCCTTGTTGCGCTCCTCACCGCTAGACCCACAAACACGAGCCCGCACATGCTTCTCCTTACCAAGGCTTCCACGACTGACCCATATCTTTAACAGCATGTTAAAGGGAAGTCCAAAGAAACAGTCTCCGAATAATAGAAGGAAGAACTCTCAAGTTGTTAGAACAGTCTGAAAGTGCCAGCCCTGAGGCTGCCGTGGATGACCTCTAAAGTCCCTTCCAGTCTGGAGAGTTTGTGATGCTGTGTCTCCGTGAACAGATGCTGGCAGGCGGTAGGCCTGAGATTGTCAGTGGCGGAGCATCTGAAGGGCCCTGCTGTGTTAAGAGCCTGCCCTGCAGCCCGCACCAGACTGCGCTGCTGGCTCTTTTCTTGCCCGAGGGCAAGGGGCTGGAGAAAACCCAGCAGAGGGACCAAAGGGGAATCCGCCACCTCTGACAGGATGTTGCTTCTCTCTGATTCTGCGAACAGAACTAAAGAAAACCAAAAGTCAGGCAGCAACTGGGATGCCCCCTCTTGGATGTCCTGCCAGCCTCCCTGAGTCAAAAGACCCTTAACCCAGGTCACTTCTCTCCCCCAGATTACCTCTGCCTCCTCCTGGACTGCCAACACAGTAAATGTATCCCCAAGCCCAAAGTCAGACTCATGGTGGCCACTACCGACTCCTGCATCCCTTTCAGTGAGAAATCTGCTCCATTCCGCTGTGTTCCATATTTGACCTGCTCCTCTAACTCCATGTCCACTCCACTCCAAAACCTTTGTCATCGTTCAGGCCCTCCTCATCTCCCAGGGATACATGTGATTGCTTACTATAATGACAAAAAGAATAAACACTTTTACTGGCAAAGTCTGAATATTTTCAGGGCTGTCTTCAGGAGGGTTGATGTCTCAGAAAACAATAGTCCAGTGAACATCAGAGCTCCTGGTTCTTTAAGCGTCATTGTCCCCAAGGCTAATCCTCTCAAGAGAAGTGCCTGCAGGATGAGACATAAAAGAGACAAAATGCCCTCAAGATCCTTGTGTATCCAGTGGCAAAACTGAGACATGAGGTTTTGAGAACGAATGAGAAGGAAACCTGGACTTAAAACAGCTCTCCAGATGCTTGGTCATTGCTACCTGGCACACTGGCTTAACAATTCTGAGGTCACAGTGGGCTCAATAGGAAAGAGGACTGTGATTAGCTGGTAATCCTTAGACACTGGATTGAAGGGTGAGGTGTGCCATGCATTTGCTGAGTCTGACTAAAAGGAAGGCAAACCCAAGCTAAGACCAAATGACACAGGAGATTATTCAGACCAGTGGGTGAGTGCTGGCTTCCCAGCAAACTCACCCACTGACAACCAGTCAACTCCCATCATAGGCGCAAGGATGCTCTGGATGTATCCTGACAGCCTCTGGGCTCCAAGAGGAGCCCACCCAACCCACCACATGGAGCACCCAAATGCATAGCGCTCCAGGAAGAATGAGGCACCCTGAACTTGTGCGCTTTTTCATCTCATGATGAAACGGTACCTTGCATTTAGGCTAAATGACCACTGTGTGTTCAAAGTGAACATCAGTTGTTCTTTCAAAAACAAAATTCTAGACCATTGGCTTTATTTACAGCATTGTTGACCCAAGAGGTTTCTTTTTCCAACTAAAAAGTATGCTCAACGAGCGCCTTTGCCTCTGTGGGAAATGTGGGTTTACAGGAAGACAAAGATTGCCACCTGGCTGTGCGCACTCCTGGTGTTCACCTCCAGGAAGCAGTCAGGGAACTGATTGATCCGAGGAGTGCCCTGCTTCCTGGGGGGCCTGCCGCCCTCAGCTTGTGCTGGGATTGCTTTGTTTCCATCAGGGGGATGGCTGACTGCCTCCACGACACAAGGAATCAGCCATCATTTCTCCCTGGCTGTGCGGGGACCAGGTAGGGACTCCCCACTCCAGACCGGTGGGGAGGGCGGTGGGGAGGTTTGTGCCATGAGGGCAGAGGGGCAGCCACACCGTGAATGGCCGAGAAGAACTGGTGCACGTGATTAATGGAGAACAGATGTCAGGAGTGAGGGGCCCCTGGCAGCTCCCATATGGACAGAGTGCTGATGGAGGAGGAAAGTGTACGTAGAAGAAATGACTGCGGGATGACAAATTGTCCAGTGAACAAACACTGCCAATATGTATTAATATATGTATTAGTGTGTATGTGAACACCAAGCAGAATCTGAAAGTTAACATTGATCATTTCATCATATTACAAAAAATTAAATGTAGCCAAGATACCGCAGGCATTTGGAGGCTGCCCCCGACTCCATACTGTGTGGTCATCCCGCCCTCAGGACTGGGGTGAATGTGGATACCATGAACTTTTCACGTCCGTTTCATCTGCACTAGACCCCTTCCCCACCTCCCAGGAGAAACAACAGAGAGAATCTGATCCCATGAGGAAATCGCCTCTGTTAAAGCTTCACTTGACATTTTTAGAGCTCAGCGATAGTGTTCAAAGTCCATTTTAAAAAGAAGCCAATGGGCTTCTTCCTGGAAAGGTGACCTCTTAGCCGCTGGTCGCTGATGACTGTAAGCTGTCATGTGGGGTCAAGAGCCACAAATGCAGGATTGGAGCCTTCGTTTCTCTCTGTAAACCCTGGCTTGACTGGGGGCTCCCCAGAGACCCCTTCCAGCAGAGCTCCCAAGGCTGGGGGAGCCCTGCAGCCCAGACCCATGGATGACATCTGAATGGTACAAGAGTTAAAGGCACCAACTCTGCAGTCAGCCACCGGGATTCCATCCCTGCTCGGCCTCCTACCGCTGCTGTTGGCAAGTTAGCGAGCCTCCCATCTCAGTGTCCTCAGCAGTAAAATGGGGGTAATCATAACACCCACCAGGAAGCTTCTTACAGGGTTTGAATGAATGAACAAGGGCACAGTAAACAAAGTCCCCGGAGAAGGCAATGGCACCTAACTCCAGTACTCTTGCCTGGAAAATCCCATTGATGGAGGAGCCTGGTAGGCTGCAGTCCGTGGGGTCGCTAAGAGTCGGACACAACTGAGCGACTTCACTTTCACTTTTCACTTTTCACTTTCATGCATTGGAGAAGGAAATGGCAACCCACTCCAGTGTTCTTGCCTGGAGAATCCCAGGGACGGGGGAGCCTGGTGGGCTGCCGTCTATAGGGTCGCACAGAGTCGGACGCGACTGAAGCGACTTAGCAGCAGCAGCAGCAGCAGCAAACAAAGTCCCAGCACTAGGGGGCGCTCAGTGAGGCTCAGCTGTCATCACCACCACACCAGATTTCCCCAGCCCGGGCGAAGATACTGACGTGTTGCGTGTTGTTTCCTGAAGAATCTGAAGGTCGTTTGTTTCCTGAAGAATCTGAAGGTCGTAGGCCCCTCATAAAATCATACCAGCCCCTGACCTAATAAGAAGAAATCCTGTCTCCAAGTGTTGGCCACCCTGCCTCTCCTAGAATCTTCCAGAGACCAGGAGCTCAGCTAAGCAGCTATTACATTATTAGCACCCCTTTGAAAGGAGCCTTGAGAACAGTCGGCCAGTCTGCACACTGGCTGGGGAACATATCTGTTACATTCCAGGACCACTGTGTGGCAGGAGCCCTGAGCCCCCAGTGCAAGACCCATCTGAGGCACCCAACCCCACTCTCCCTTCCCCACCTTCTGCTTCAGACAAAAGGGTGGAAATTCTTACTTTCTCTCAGTAATATTTAGTAAACTTTTGTAGACCCCTGAGCATCTTTTATCAGATGTATTTCTAGATATGCATGGATGTATTTTCATGATGCAGTAAATGGTATCAATTTTTAAGTTCATTTTCTACTGTTTTTTCCTAGTGCATAGAAACACTACCTGAAATCATGCAGTGTGTTCTTTGTGGATGCATACAAATACAAAGATATGGTTGTGAAATTAGAAGGGCCACAGAAGTTTTCAGCAATCTGTTATGTTAAGTTTTAAAGCATATATGATGAAATGCTGGCATTTGTTAAATACAGGGGGAAATGAACCATCCATATCACCATCTAAGAAAAAGAATCTTTGCCAAACCCAGATCATGAAGATTTTCTCCTGTTTTCTTCTAGAGGTTTTATCTCTTAATGGAAGTCACTCTGTTCTATGATCTCTGTTCTCTCAGGGGGATGGAAGGAGCATGTGGCAGCCAGCCAGCTGCCGTGGCGTCAGTGTCCCTCGGAGCCCTGCAAACAAACGAAGGTGGCCTGTCCTCCTGTAGTCCTACCCACCCCCTGTCCTGGGGGCCTTGGCTGTGGTGACGGACCCTGGCCCCAGGTCAGCCTTATCACCCCCATACTGGTGCAGGCAGAGTTTGCAAACCTTACTGATCAGCCTGTACAGTGTTAGTTGATTCCAACATTTAAAAAATCAGTGGACTTCCCTGGGGGGTGTCCAGTGGTTAAGACTTCACTTTCCAATTCAGGGGGGTGCCAGTTCCATCCCTGGTCAAGGAGCTAGGATCCCACATGCCTCATGACCAAAAAAATCAAAACATAAAACAGAAGCAATGTTGTTACAAAATTCAGTAAAGACTTTAAAATGGTCCACATCAAAAAAATCTTTAAAATTTTTAAAAAATAAAATAACATTTAAAGGACTTCTCTGGTGGTCCCGTGGCTAAGACTCTGAGCTCCCAATGCAGGGATCCAGGTTTGATTCCTGGTCAGGGAACTAGATCCCACATGCTGCAACTAGAAACCCTGAATGCCACAGCAAAGATCCTGACTCCCACTACTAAGACTCAGCACAGTCAAATAAATAAATATCTAAAAAATAAGATAGTATTTTAAATAAATGAATAAAAGTGAAAAATACCATCAAAATCTGATTGACAACCTTTCCCGAGAAGCCTGTGAAAACCTCCACAAGGAAGAGAGCTGCAGCGTCCCCTTTGGACAGGCCAACTGCCCAGGTGCCCCCACGCCTCTGCCTCTGACTGTCTCCCAGACCCTAAGGCCACCCGCCCCTGAATGGACGCTTTCCTACAGCTGCCCTCTATAGTGATGGGTATTACCTGTGAGGTCCCAGCTACAGCTTTTTGATTCTCTTCCCTATTCAGCATCTCACCTGGCCTCACGACAACTCACAACAGCCTCGCTGAGTGAGTATCAGAGTCTACATTCTGCATATGAAGAAACTGCCCAAGGGTGTACAGCTGCTAAGTGGAGAGCTGGCTTTGAGGCTTCCCTCTCCGCACTCAGACTCATTTCACTCAGCCCATTGCCCTGGGCACTGGGGCCGTCTTTACGCATTGACGATGCAAATTGCTAAGGGCGCAGGTGTGTTACTAGACCCTCTGAGCACACTTGTCAGAGGTTCTGGGAGCAAGAAGGGAGCTGGGGTCCGTATCACCAGCATCCTCAGGGAATTGCAGGAGCTCACGCTGCAAAGATGAGAAGTTTGCTTGATTAAATATTTGATGAATGAATTAATAAATGGATGAACTGTCATCTGAGTAGCCCACATACATTTAACCATTAATCAAAACACATTTTAGCTGCAGAAATATTTTAGCTCAGGCATAAAGGAAGGGGAGGGAGGGTTGCCTAACCCGCTCCAGACCTTCCCTCACCACCGAGGTCCTTTCTGCTCATTTAAGGGAGGACTTTCCAGGAAAAGCATAGACAATAATCTGTGCACAACCCTCTGGGGTAAACTGGAAAGGATTTAAGGGTGTCTATTGGAGACAAAACTCATTAGATTTTCCCTGCAATATGTAATTAAGATGATAAAAATAAAATGCAAGTATTAGGAAAGACATTGAACTTATATAAAACTTCTAATATGATCATTTCAAAATTTTTAATGAAAGCCCTGAGCTTTCTTTCATGATCTTAACATTTTTATTGAAATATAGTTGATTTATAATATTGTATTAGTTTCAGGTGTAAGCAAAGTAATTCAGTTATATATTTTACAGATTATGTTTCATTATGTTAATATAAAATATTGAATACTGGTCCCTATATTACACAGTAAGTTCTTGTTTCTTATCTATTTTACATGCAATAGTTTGTATCTGTTAATTCTATACTCTTAATTTATCCCTCCTATAAGTTTGCTTTCTATTTCTTTGAGTCTGTTTGTTTTATAGATATATTCATTTTTCAGATGCCACATATAAGTGATATTGTATGATATTTGCCTTTCTCTGTCTGACTTGCCTCACTTAGTATGATAATCTCTGGGTCCATCCATGTTACTGCAAATGGCAATATTTCATTTTTTAAGGGCTGAGTAGTATTCCATTGTGTATATATACCACCTCTTCTTTATCCCTTCCTCTGTCGATGGACACTTAGGTTGCCTCCATGTCCTGGCAATTGTAAATAGTGCTGCGATGAACACTGGGGTGTTCATTGGTCTTTTGGAGCTAGAGTTTTTGTTTCTTCCAGATATGTGCCCAAGAGTAGGACTGCTGGAACATATGGTACTTCTAATTTTAGTTTTTAATGAACCTTCAGACATTCTCCACAGTGGTCAACCCAGCTTACATTCCCACCAGCAGTATTTGCGGGATCCCTTTTCTCCACACCCTCTTCAGTATTTATTATTTGTATTCTTTTTGATGATAGCCATCTGACCAAAATGGGATATTGTGGTTTTGATTTTCATTTCTCTAATGATTAGCAATGTTGAGCATCTTTTCACATGCCTGCTGGCCATCTGTATGTCTTAAGAGAAATGTCTCTTTTGGTCTTTGTCCATTTTTTGATTGGGTTGTTTGTTTTTTTGATATTGAATTGTATGAGTTATTTGTATATTTTGGAAGTTAACTCCTTGTTGGTCACATCACTTAAAAGTATTTTCTCCCTTTCCGTAGGTCGACTTTTCAGTTGGTTGATGGTTTCCTTTGCTGTGCAAAAGCTTTTGTTGGTTAATGACCTTAACTTTTTATATCAGGATTTATGCTGGAATTTGTTAAAAACAATTCCTAAGATGTTTTTAGCTAACAGTGTCTTTAAATTCTTTCTAGTCCACTTTGATGAGAAACTTATTATTTTCACTACAAAATAGTGATAATTTCCTTTACAACATTAATTTGAAGATTGCTGCTGCTACTGCTGCTAAGTCGCTTCAATCGTGTCCGACTCTGTGCGACCCCATAGACGGCAGCCCACCAGGCTCCCCCGTCCCTGGGATTCTCCAGGCAAGAACACTGGAGTGGGTTGCCATTTCCTTCTCCAATTTGAAGATTACAACACCACAAAATGTATTTAAAAACTAATTGCAATTCCTCTTCTTTAACTGACAGATTTATTGTTGAAGTTTCTAGTAATATTATGGAGAGATTTTTGAATCCAATCAAACATTTTTAGATCAACTGTTAAATTATGAGAAACACTAATTTAGGGAACTTCTGTTTCTTGTTGGAGCACTCATCTTGCTGCTGGCTTGGGATGACAGGCAGCAGACACAACAGAGAGGTACAAGTATCTGACCATCGCTGGATAAAACGTTTGCTTTGTCTATAGGATTTAATTTAGGCCAGGGGTCCAAAATGAATGTCTTGAGATTCAGAGACAACTGGATTATTTTGTGAAGACAGATTCAGGCCTGCCATCTAGAGTGGGACCCACAGGAACACCAACTGGCTTCTCTGTTACCAACCAGAGCTCTTGGCCTCATTAATCAGTAGAAATTGATCAGAGGCCAGAGGAGACATTCAGGCAAGGCTTTACTGTGGCCCCTGCTGCAGGAGAGTGGAGCGAGAATAAGTCCCCTTGCTTGTTGGGGCGGGGATGGGTGCCCAGGGTGGGGGTTAGGGCCAGCTGGATCTTATATCCTAATGTTGGTGAGGGCAGGGCCAGATGCGTGGTTTAGCTGGTCTGCCTATCCCTTGGTGGCGCTGTGTGGGGTTTTGGTCTTTCTGTATTTTGCTGTTAGTAATTTGCCCCAACTGAGCATGCACGCTCTTAGTTTTAGTCATTTACAGCTTCTTTGTATTTTGGTGTTTGAGGAGACTTTTGTCCAGGTGCAAGCCCTGCAGCACAGGGTCCCAGGTGTCTCACCTGCACCAACTACCCTCCCCTTGTCCCTTGCCCCACAGTCCCCAGGTGGCTGCACTTGGGCCACACAATTCTCCTTGCATGCACAGAGCCCCAGCTCCCCTGTGTGTCATGGCTCCTTGTCCACGGCAGACGGTGGCATCCTCTGCTGCTCTGTTGGAGGAGACACCTGAGTGGTCCGGCTTCTCCCTGATCTCCCATTGGGCTTGTCACCTATAGGGAGCATGGGCTGCTTGACCAAACCTAGTTTTCCCCCAAGTAGCCCCAGGTCAGGCGCTCTGACCCTCCCAGGTTTGACCTGGCTATCCTAAATTCTGAGGGCAGCCAAGGGCCCAGGGTCCCCCGTAACTCGGGTGGAATGATCTGACCTGTTGAGTGCATGACACTAGCTCTCCAAGATTCCCAAAAAGGGCACCCCTTGCACAAGTCAGTGTGTGATTTCATCCATTTAAAGACTGAGTTCTTAGAATCACAGGTGACGCTAAGCACCAATATTGCCACCACCACACAAATGAATGTTCACAGACAACCAGACTGACCAGGGACTAGGTGAAGCATGAGTGAACTCTAAGCCTCTAAATGCTTAATCTGGAGTCCATGGACTCCCAGCCAAGGGATCCAAGGAGAGAACTGAAGTTTCTATGAACTTGGATGGAAAAGCTTGATGTCCTTCTTCTCAACTGAAGCTCTAATTGAAAGTTAGTTTCCATTCTATTAGGAATCTTAGCAACAAACTACAGCAGTGTTAACAGTACCTGCAGCTTTATTCCAAGAGAAATTAAGATACTTTCACGTCTGACAGCAATTGTTGCAGACACTCAGAATAGTGTGTTCGTGCATCATTGCTCAAAACCTAGTGGGCAGTGGACCTGACACTCAATCTCGTTATTTAATGAGTTAATAAAGAGGTCCATGTCATACCTTATCACAAATTTACCTCTTAGTAGATTTTGAGAACTGAATGTCAATGTAATTGGTTTTCTTTTTAACACTATATATTTTATTTTGTGGACTTGATCACTGTTTTGAGGGATCCATAGGCTTCATCACTCTGCCAGATAAGTCCCTGGCACGCAAAGGCTAAGGACCTTAAGTGTCTAAGGCCCCAGCCCCAGTGGCCTGGGAAGTAGAGGGGGACCATGAGCGGAAGGGAGAGCCGGTAGGAGGAAGAGAGGCCGCTCCCTCACTCCATCCCGGCACTGAGCGGATGCTATGCAGCCTTTCCATTCTGCTTTGGTACATGTCTAAGGAACACTTATTAACACTTTGAGGACTTTCAGATCTCTAGAAAACAGTTTGAGAATTTAAGGAATGACATAACCTGGGAACACACGGGAATTGAGTGGTAGTGTTAAACCATATGTTGGAGTTACACCTTTTGGGAATAATATAAAATAAAATAAAATAAAGAGCTCCATGATGCCTTCTTTGTTCACAAACGGTAGCTCTTGCAGGAGGCAGCAGTTGAATACATCATCCATCTAGAACTTTCTCCACCCTTTGCTGTTGGTACAACACTGCCTAATATGAACAGGCTGCTACGGCGTCTCCACGCTGGGTTGAGGGGCCTGTCATCCCAGAGGGCCATCACTGGGGAAGCCACGGGGCTCCTGCCCCAGACACCGCTGTCAGGTTACACAGGGACCTGCACAGCTGAGGACACACTCCTGCTGGGCGTGAGGGCTGCGCTCAACCATGGCTGAAGGCATTAACTGGTAGAAAACACTTGCTGCCTTGTTTATGGCTTTTACTTCGAGGCTGAGGATCTGAAATGCAGGCCCTAGACTGCAGAAAGATTCAGACTGGTGAGTTGTTTATAGTACACACCAGGGTCAAGACAGATCCAAGAGACGGTCCAGCGAGCGGCCCTCATGGCTTCCTCAACCAGGACAGCTCTGGGGGCTGGAGGCCAGCTTGTCCACACTGGCTACCTCCCAGAGCACAGCCAGTCCCTAAGAGCAAAGTCCTGTTGGACAGCGTTTGCCTGATCTGCTTCCCACAGCTGAAGATATGAGCGGCTGTATGCTGTGTGGCTGGCTTTTCTTCCTCTGGTCACCACACTTGTAGAGGCACCAGGGACTGGCCAAGCAGGCTTGGGGCACAGTCCCGTACTCCCACACTTCCCGTCAGTGGTCAGGAACCACAGATGTTGTCAGGGCCCTCAGCTATTCTGGAAACCAGCCCCATGGTGGACAGCATGAGCCCGCGCTCTGCTGCCAGGAGAGGAGCCCTGGGTGCCCCGGGTCCTGGCGAAGCCCGTACCCATGGAGCCTCAGTGAGGCTCCACCTTGCGGCCCCAACCCCCACAAGCGACTGTTCAGGCAGAGCTGGATGTCCACCCCCTAAAGAGGGGCATCACTGTTACTCCCGAGTGTGAAAGTGGAGAATATGAAATTTTAGAATAGCATGTGTTATATGTGCTGTGATGTTTTCTGAATATAAACTTGACTTTTTTTAGGTGTTGCTGTGCATCAGAGGGTTTTTTCCGTAAGAGCTTTACTGAAATATAATTCACGTGCCATTTAAGTTACCCATTTAAAGTGTGCAATTCAATGGTTTTCAGTTGTGCTATATTCAGAGTTGTGCAGCCATCACAATCAATTTTGGAACATTTTCTTAACTCCCAAGAAATTTGTACCCTTTCATCTTCACCCCCGGCCCCTCCACACCCCCCAGCCCTCGGCAACCACCAACTACTGTCTCTATAGATTGCCTATCATAGATTTTTCATATAAATGAATGAAGCCACACATATGTGGTCTTTTGTGACTGGCTTCTTTCGCTTAATGCTTTCAGGTTTCATCCATATTGTAGAATCATACTTCATTCCTTTTTATTCCCAAATAATACTCCATTGTATAGATGTGCCATGTTTTGTTTATCCATCTATCAGTTAGAGGACCTTTAGTTTTTTTTTCCTTTTTGGGCGCTCTTATGAATAACCCCATGAACATTCACGTACAACTCTTCATGTGGACATGTCTTCACTGAGCCTGGGTGTATACCTAGGCTTGATACTGCTGGGTAATATGGTAAATCTAACTTTTTAAGGAACTGCCAAATTGTTTTCCAAAGTAACTGAACCATTTCACATTCCCATCAGCAATGTATGAGTGTTCCAATTTCTCCATATCCTCATCAACACTTATTTTTTATCTTTTTATTTATTACAAGTGGGTGTAAAGAGTTTTGAGTTGCATTTCCCCGACAACTAATGACATAGAGCATCTTTCATGTGCTTATTAGCCATTTGTATATTGTCTTTAGAGGAGTGTCCTTCAGATCCTTTGCCCACTTTTAAATTGGGTTGTCTTTTTATTATTGAAAAGCTTGAATTTTTCATGACTATTCAGCTGAACTTTAAAACTCAGCCCCAATAGGAATTGGTTAGATGTCTCCAATTTTGTATCTCTCCCCAGGAAACAGAACGCCATTCTGGGAGAATTCCAGCCCCTAAAATTGTGGTTCTTAATCTCTTTTTGGCTCACAGATATCTCTGAAAGTCTGGTAGGAATTATGGATCCTCTCCCTGCATTTAATATCAGGGAGTTCCTGGACCTTCCACTATTCAAGCTTTGCCTTAACTAGTTTCTTTTCATAAAAAGAGTATAAACCTACTTCTGATTGGGTTGTCAAATCATTTGAACTTGGCCTTAATGGGCAATGTTAGTTTCCCAAATTCTAGGTTCCCACAGAAAGAAAGAGTGAACTGTTGTTCAAATGATTAAAACTGCACAGTGGAGAAACAGCTTTTTATAGGAGATTGCTTTTATAGATGATTGCAGTCCATCATGCCTCTAAATTTTCCCTTTTCATTAAGCCAGGCTACAAGAGCTTCACGCTGTCATGTTGGTGACTTCTGAAACCTGGTTCCTCAGTTGCACTTCAGCATTATGCCAGCAGCCTGCACTGAAGCCCTCTGTAAGGAAGCCGTACTGATCCTCTTATTACTACAGACCTGCTGTGGCCCACTCCCACTGCTCAGGCACACACAGAGTACTTCTCTTGAACCCATGGTGTGTTTCGATTTTGTAATAATTAACAAAGAATAATTTAATTATATACTTAAGTAATAAATAATAATGTTTTCTCCTCTGCTTTGGCCTTTAAGAAGCTCAGAGGTAGTGCTGCTGCCTGCCTCTAACAACCAGGTTGGACTAGCTGCTCCTCTGTGACCAGCGTTCACGGCCCTCACTTGTCCTTTGGCCCAATCCCACCATTTGTTCCTTTTAGATGCATTTTTGCATTTTTGCACACTATTTCAATCTGCTTCTAGAACAAGTCAACACGTTTCTTTTTCTAACCTTGCCATTCTGCACCTTATGTTGTGCACTTCATGAAGTGCTGTGCATGACAACTGTTTACTCGCTGTATGTTCTCAACGACAGAGCTGACTCTGTAGTTATCTTTCTTACCTGTAACTTTTAGGTTTTGGTCTCAAGGGCATTTTGCAAACAGACCGCCATCACCTATAGTTTGCCTGGTGTCACACGTCTGTGTATGAAAAGGAAGACAGAATTTTTTGCAGCTAAACTGACATAATCAAAATACAGAGCATGGTATTGTTTCTATTCCACAAGATACTCCCATAATTTTACTGGATCAGGCACTGTTCTAAGTGCTTCACAAACACTATGAAGTAGATACGATTTTTATCTCCCCCACTTTACAGATGAGAAAACTAAGGCCTTGAGAGGTTATTAATCTGCTCAAGGTCACGGGGCTAGTAAGTGGCAGAGCAAGGATTCGGAACAGGGTTGTATGCCTGCAGAGACCACACTCTCTACCCCCAGGCGCTGTTAGAAAGCCAAGCCACTTAAATCCTTCCTGTCACATGGGAACAACGACACCCACTGCCTCCTAGACTTGCTGAAATCAAGAGGCTCCATGGAAAGGTCATGTCCAACCCATAGTGGGAATTCATCTTTGTCTTCTTCAGCTAAAATCTGCATAGAAATCCAGACACAACTTCACGAGGATCCAGGCCAAGAAGAATAACTCACCCAAGAAAATGTCATCTGAAAACCCACAACCAGACGACAACACCCTTACTTTTCAGCTAATTCGGGCACCCCACTCCCTGGGAGGTTTTGTAAAATGTATATGAAGAAACTAACTCAAATTTAATTTTGACACATTTTAATATTTGGCATCTTTTTGAAGAATAAAGTTAAAAGATTAAATTACAATTAAATGTTCTGACAAATTCAATCAGTTAACGATTTCAACTTAAAACAACACGGTACTGTATGAATGTAAGAAAATGCATAGCACCTCATGTCTCCTTATTTCCAGCAACTACAGTCTGCCATTGTTTCTCCTAGTCAACAGGTAGTATGAACATTCCATAAGCTTGGGGCAGTATTAAGACTCAGAATCCCCTCATAATAGTCCATATTGGTACAGTATTTTCAGAGTCTACAAAGCCCTTTCAGAAGCACCTTTTCAGTAAATCCACTAAACCCCATGAAGTATGATCCATTTTACAATGAAACCTAGAATGGTGGTGATCTTCATCCACCTAGTACTTGCTTAGTATGTACTATGTTAGGCAACCTGCGGACTGAGGACGGCCCCTGCTTTTGAGGAGTTTTCAGTTCAGTGGGAGAGACACAGAAATTGAGGAGGAAGCACAGGGCGGTTTGAGCTTTGAGAGATGCACACACACAGCGCCGTGAGAAACAAGGAGTCCCCTTCACTGGGATGTGTGTGGGAAAGCTTTGCCAAGCAAGGTACTGGGGCACAGGCCAGGAGGTATGTGGGAAGAGGGGCTGACCAAAGTGTTGGCAGCATGTACGAAGCAAAAACAGTGGCATCTGAGGAGAGACATTTATTCCCTGGTTTCTGAACTACTTGAGTAGCTCCAAGTGCGGGGCTTGTGTGGAGAGATGAGGGCCCCCAGACAGCAAAGTCCTTCCCCTCAAGGAGCTTGATTCTAAAGGCAGAAGTGACAATAAAAACGCAAATCAAGTGATGGGAGGGCTGCAGAGTGCTGAGTACTGTGAAGGCAATAACTCTGGGCAGGGAGCAAGAGAACCTGGGAGAAGTGGATTTTGGAGACGGCAGTCAGGGAGGATTTGGAGAAAGCACCTAACATGCGTGAAAGAATGGGAGTCCAGGTAAACAGCAAGTGCAACGACATGCACAGGTTAAGGCTGGCAGCTCTCAAAAAACAGAAAGGAGGCCAGGGAGGCTGGAGCACAGGAAGGACAGTGATGGAGTGGGTGATGGAGGTGGGCATGGAGTATTGCGGGTCTTGTGGGAGATGACAAGCAACTCACATTTAAACTTAGTGGAACACGGAGCCTTTGCAGGATTGGAAGGGAGGTAGCAGGGACACTGTTTAATTTACATTTCTAAAGGATAACTTAGGAGGCATTATGGAGAATGAATTATTGAGTCAGGAGTAGGAATAATAACAATTAGGAGGTACTGCTGGAATCTAGGTGAGAGACTGGGTGGCAGGCACGAGGAGAGAAATGGCTGGGTCTGAGACAGCAGGAGGAACTGACAGGACCTCCCAAAGGCTTAGATACAGAGGTGCGGGTAAGGAAGAAATTAAGGAATAACTCCCAGCAACTGGCACACGATGCCACCCTGACATGGAATCTAAGCAACAGGGCCATTCAAGAGCTCTCGGAAATCTTCAGCCTAAGGTTCTTATCAGACATTCAAGTGAAGATAGTCTAAGGCAGGAGCTCTGCGGAGAGGTCAAAGGGGTCATTGGCCTACAGACAGAATTAAAAGCTTAAAAGTTGAATGCAGTAGTCTAGGGAAAGAGCATGTTGAGTTAGAAAACTCACACCGAAGTCCTAGCAGAGGCCTTTAGTAGAGGAAAATTCAGAAGAGTAGAATCAGATGGAATAAGTAGGAGTGTCAGGCCAGAGAAACCAAGAGACGGTGAGGGGGGAGATCAAGCGTGTGAAATGATGCTCAGAAATGACAAAGTCACTGGCGACCTCCAGGCCAGGAGAGCAGTTTCATGGTGGGGAGGGAGGTGGGCTTAGAGAGGATTAAGTTAAGAAAATAATGGGACGCATCTATTATCTTTGACAAAGGAAGCAAGAAAATACAATGGAGAAAAGATAGCCTCTTCAATAAGTGGTGCTGGGAAAACTGGACAGCTACATGCAAAAGAATGAAATTAGAGGCGCTCATTTAACATGCTAGTAAAGTTGTGTTCAAAATTCTTCAAGTGAGCCTTCAACAGTACATGAATCGATAACTTCCAGATGTACAAGCTGGATTTAGAAAAGGCAGAGGAATCAGAGATCAAATTGCCAACATCTGTTGGATCGTAGAAAAAGCAACGGAATTCCAGAAAAACATCTACTTTTGCTTCATTGACTATGCTAAAGCCTTAGATGTCTGGATCACAACAAACTGTGGAAAATTCTTCAAGAGACAGGACTAACAGATCACCTTATCTGCCTCCTGAGAAACCTATATGCAGGTCAAGAAGCAACAGTTACAATCAGACAACGGACTAGTTCCAAATTGGGAAAGGAGTCCATCAAGGCTGTATATTGTCACCCTGCTTATTTAACTGATATGCAGAGCACATCATGTGAAATGCTGGGCTGGATGAAGCACAAGCTGGAATCAAAATTTCCAGGAAAAATATCAACAACCTCAGATATACAGATGAAACCACTCTACTGGCAGAAGGTAAAGAGGAACTAAAGAGCTTCCTGATGAGAGTCAAAGAGGAGTGAAAAAGCTGGCTTAAAACTCAACATTCAAAAAACAAAGTTCATGGCATCCAGCCCCATCACTTCATGGTGAATAGATGGGGAAATAGTGGAAACAGTGACAAACTTTATTTTCTTGGGCTCCAAAACCACTGTAGATTAGGACTGCAATCATGATATTAAGAGATGCTTGCTCCTTGGAAGAAAAGCTATGACAAACCTAGACAGTGTATTAAAAAGCAGAAACATCACTTTGCTGACAAACGTCCACATAGTCAAAGCTATATGGATGTGAGAACTGGACCATAAAGAAGGCTGAGCACTGAAGAATTGATGCTTTTGAATTGTTGTGCTGGAGAACTCTTGAGAGTCCCTTGGACAACAAAGAGATCAAACCAGTCAACCCTAAAGGAAATCAACCCTGAATATTCACTGGAAGCACTGATGCTGAAGCTCCAATACTTTGGCCACCTGATGCAAACAGCCAACTCACTGGAAAAGATGCCGATGATGGGAAAGACTGAGGACAGAAAGAGAAGGGAGAAACAGAGGATAAGATGGTTAGATGGCATCACTGACTCAAGGGACACGAATCTGAGCAAATTCTGGGAGATAGTTAAAAACAGGGAAGCCTGGCATGCTGTAGTCTATGGGGTCACAAAAAGTCAGACACAACTTAAAGTGACTGAACAATAACAGAACACTTCCTAATACCATACACAAAATAAAATCAAAATGGATTAAAGACCTAAATGTAAGGCCAGCAACTATAAAACTCTTAGAGGAAAACATGGGCAGAACACTCTTTCACATAAATCACAGCAATATCCTTTTTGACTTAGAGTAATAGAAATAAAAACAAAAATAAACAAGTGGGTCCTAATTAAACTTAAAAGCTTTTGCACAGCAAAGGAAACTATAAACAAGATGAAAAAACAACCCTCAGAATGGGAGAAAATAATTGCAAATGAAAACAACCGACAGAGGATTAATCTCCAAAATCTACAAGCAGCTCATGCAGCTCAATAACAGAAAAAACAAACAACTCAATGAAAAAATGGGCAGAAGACCCACACAGACATTTTTCCACAGAAGACATACTGACGGCCAACAAATACATGAAAAGATGACCAACATCGCTCATTACTAGAGAAATGCAAATCAAAACCACAATGAAGTTATCACCTCACACTGGTCAGAATGAACATCATCAAAAAAGTCTACAAACAATAAGTGCTGGAGAGGGTGTAGAGAAAAGGAACACTCTTGCACTGTTGGTGGGAATGCGCACTGATACAGCCACTATGGAGAACAGTACGGAGATTCCTTTAAAAACTAGGAATAAAACTACCATGCATGCACGTGTGCAGTCACTTCAGTCGTGTCCAAATCTTTGCAACCCCATGGACTGTAGCCTGCCAGGCTCCTCTGTCCATGGGGATTCTCCAGGCAAGAGTACCGGAGTGGGCTGCCATGGTCTCCTCCAGGGCATCTTCCTTGCCCAGGGATCAAACCCACATCTCTTATGTCTCCTGCATTGGCAGGCAGGTTCTTTACAACTAGTGCCACCTGGGAAGCCCAAGCTACCATATGACCCAGCAATCCCACTACCTGGGCATATACCCTGAGGAAACCATAACTGAAAAAGATACACATACCCCAGTGTTCACTGCAGCACTATTTACAGTAGTTTAGTAGGATAAGGAGCCAACCTAGATGTCTAATGACAGATGAATGGATAAAGAAGTTGTGGTACACATAAACAATGGAATATTACACAGCCATAAAAAGGAACGCATTTGAGTTAGTTGCAGTGAGGTAGATGAATCTATAGCCTGCTCTACAGAGTGAAGTCAGTCAGAAAAACAAATATAGTATATTAACACATATATATGGAACTAGAAAAATGGTACTGATGAATTCTTTTGCAGGACAGGAACAGAGACACAGATGAAGAGAATGGACTTGCAGACAGTTTGGGGAAGGAGAGGGTGGGATGAACTGAGAGAGCAGCACTGAAACATACACATGACCACGTATATAGGCGGCTAATGGGGAGTTGCTGTGTAACACAGGGAGCTCAACTCTGTACTCTGTGACAGCCTGGAGGCGTGGCACGAGGTGGGGAATGGGAGAGAGGTTCAAGAGGGAGGGGACACACGTGTACTTATGGCTGATTCACTTGTTGTATGACAGAAACCAACACAACATTTTGAAGCCATTATCCTCCAATTAAAAATAAATTAAAAAAAAAAAGATGGCAGTGGCCACAGTCACTGCAGACAATTCTCGCCAGAGACATGAGTGTGAAGGGGAGCAGGTGTGCGGAGCAGGAGGGAGGATGTGCAACTGAGGTTTTGTTTTGCTTTAAAGAAAGGAGAAATAACAGGATGTTTGCTTGCTGATGGGAAAGATCCACAGAGAGGGCTGGTCACAGGAGCCCCATCTTCTGACAAGAGCCCTCCACCTCGCCTTCTGGTCTCTGGTTGCACATTCCAGCTCCTCTGCTGGATCTAACCACACGATGCTCGTGTGCTGGTGTCCTTCGGCCCCAAGTTCTGCTCTTCTCTCTCCTTGCCCGCCTCCTCCAGATCTCCACAGCTTCAAATGCCTCTGCACCTTGACATCTTTGTCTCCCGTCAAACTTCTCCTCAGAAATGCAGATGCCGAGATTTCTACTGAGTGTCCCCAGGCTCCCACGCTAACCCAGCCCCAGGCCCAGCTCCCACCTCTTTCCCACATCTGTCTTTTGAATAGGAGAGGGCTTCCTGTCAAACTTCTCCAGCCCCTTCACATAATTCCACCTAGCCTCACACATTACCAGCCCAACTGACTAATGAGGAGCAAAACCAGTATAAAACCCAGCAAAATCTGGATCACTCTGCCTCTGAGATCCATGCTTCCACTACACACACTGCTCCCAAAGAAATTTCCTACAGTTACTTTATTTCCAACATGCATCGTAAAATCTTTAATTAGTCTACAGCTATTACACTTAAGTCAGCAAGAGAAAGTATTACTTTATGATAATAAATATTAATATGAGAAAAAAGTCTAGCAAAGTGGTTTATTTACATGTTATTGCTGGAAAAAGTCCTTTAAACAAGACAGTGCAGAGAAAACACCTTAGAGCTAAGTATCAGCTTTTCAGATTCGTCACGGCAGCTTTAGTACATCTCATTTTTATGGTTTCTATATAGTCACGTGTTCAGGCTTTCAAAGAGCTGCTACTTCATGATGACAGTAACTCTTCAGTGTTTATTTTTATTTCCAAGTTTGTGATTTTTAGGGGGCTACTTTAGGACTGTGAATTGTTTCACCGTCTTCTCACTTTCTCGCTTTAGTTCTTCGATGTGAGCATCTAGGCGCTCTAGGATGTGATGAGACCTCAGCTCTTCCTCTTCCAAAAATCTTGTGGCTATTGAACCAAGAGGAGACAGAGGCAAGGGACACTAGAAGAGAAACACATTTTGACATATGTAAGTTGAACAGTATATTTCTAAGACACAGTATTCATGATATTTTCTAACTACCAATATCAAAAGGGGAATGTTTTCCTCTGACAAGATACTGTTTTTATCCTAATGATAATAATAGTTAAAAAAAAAAATTTCCACAAAAATTAACACAGATCTCTTCCTTTCTGACAGTTATGTAAGTGTGAAGTGTCATATAAATATATTAGTTACTCATTTGAAGACTTTCAGAGCCTTCTATATGCTAGAAGAGATATACTTAATGCCTATTTATTTCAAACTTATTTATAAAAATCTGAATGTTACTTTTTAAAGCATAGAAAATCTACCTGTAATAAATTAGATACCAGGTAAAAATCAATATTTTCCTTCCTCCAAAATTTGAGTCTACAGCCCCTTGTCTGAATTCACTGGTTTCAGAATTTAGATGTACCATATTTAGTTGACCTTATCTGCAGTAGTTATTTTCTATAATGTCATCTCAAACACTGAATTAATGAATATTGAAACACTGCTTTTATGGGAAACAAACACATACACACAAACTTCACATAGATTATAATCCTAACTCCTAAAAATAACTCACCAGGTAGATTCTGTTTGCTTTATTTCACAAAAAACAAGGTTCACAGTGTTTGGTGACTTGCCTGAGGCCACCCCATTAATGGGTACCAAAGCTGGGGTTCAAACCCTGATCAAGCCCAGCATCTGAGTCTCGTGCACGGTACTGCCCATGAGTGGCTCTATCTTCTGGGCCTCTCAGCACAAGAGCTGAGACAAGAGGGTAACGTACCACCTTGGCAGACCTTAGCTGGAAACGTGCAAGTCCAGTGACTCACATTTTGTCCAGCTCTGCCATGTTCATGGATAACTGTGGAAGTGCTAATGAGTTCTACTTACAGGTAACAAATAGTTTAGCAAGTAGATGAATTCACAAATATAGAATACATGACCTATGATGAGTCTGAGGTAACATCCCATCATCAAACACATTGGTATTTCTGACATAAAATGTTAGGTGGGATCAATCAACATTTTATCACATCATATCAGTTCAGGCCAGGTCAGGTCTTAGTGCCAAACTTAGAAAGAAAGTTAGTCATCAGGTCTTTTTTGGATTTCAGAATTACATATATAGTACGTTTATTTCAACAACTAAAAGAGGACTCATATGGACTTGTTGGCACATTAAAAAGTCAAAAGTACTGAACTTTCACAGATACAGGACCATCAGGGTGATGAGAATGAAGGGCCAGAGGTGAGTGCTTCAGCACAGAAGGCAAAAACAAGGATGTAGAGGAGTTCTCATATCTGCTGCAGGAACAAGGGGCCAGCCCTGTCAAAGGGCAGCGTCTGCCACCAGGGCCCTGCGGGGCGGCACCTGGTCTATGGTCTATAACAGACACATCAGCTGCCATTACTTCCTCTGCCTCGACCCACTCTTTCCCTTTCCAGCCATTCCTTTTCTCCTTCACCACTATCTACGCCCCAGGACTATCTTGGCAGGCAGAGATATTCCTTGAACCAATCATTTCCAATACAAAGGTGACCCTCTCTGAAAAAGGCAGGAAGGGAATTTTCAATTTTGGCTAAAAATAAATGAATCCCTATAACTTATATTTAATAAGACACATTTTGAAAAGTACTCGTGGCTGAAGTCTTCACAAGCAAAATCTTAGGACAGAAATACATGAGAATAACAAAGGGTATTTAAGAGAAAGAACCAGTAAGAAGAAGAAAAAAAAAAAAACCTTATGCCTTAAAATAAAAAAATAAAATCAAACTAAACACACTTAATAAACTAGTAAGATCAGAAAGTGTCCATACCGAAGATGTAAAGTCTTCTGGGTCATTTATACTCTCAGAGACAGTGTCAGAAAAGTTGGTTTCATTTGTATCTAGCACTGAAGGCAGAGAGTTAGTTTTGCACAGAAAGTTAGATGGCAGAGAGACAGTGGAGCAGCAGGAGCTGATCTGATGGCTCGGGGGGCTGAAGCCTCGGGACAGGGACACAGGCTCTATGCTATCCGATGCTTGTCCTTGTGGAGAATGAAGACCTGCTTTGTAGGGCTCAGCCTTCATCCCATCATGCCTGTGCTGGCCATGGGCTGGCCTGGATAGCAGATTAGAAAATAAAGCAGATAAACACTGTAGCAATTTTCCTCCTTTAAAGAAACAGACTTATTGTTGGAAGTTCAATAAAAATACAGAACCAGACTAAGGAGAAGGCTATAATTTACAAAATCAGAAGCCTGTTCAGACCAGGCATTCTTTTCATCACCCTGGCCCCAAATACCAATCCCCATGACCACGTTCCTGCCCCCACAGACTTACACACCAGCAAGGAAGACAAGTAAGCTATCTGAGTGCCCTAGTGGGGTTGGTGGTAGGACAGAGGGGAGCACTGTGCAGACAGAAGTCCCTTATCTTTACCTGGGGGTAAGGTGGGAGTGGCAGAGAGGGTGTCCGCAAAGGTTCCTGGTAGTAAAACATGTAAGAGCTGAAGCCGGGTGGTTTTTCATTGAATGCTGATGTTTTAGGCAACAATCTATTATTAGTTCACCAAAAATACAAAAGAAGCTTTTTATAAAAAGCTAACTTCCACTTCTTATGGGACAAGTGAAGCTAGAAAGGTGGGAAGCAGCGTAACAAAACTCAGGGGAATTAGGCTGTTATTCTCACCTACATCTAGACATGAAAGTGATATATAACCCCCTGCATTTTTTAACCTAACAGTTTTACTTGTACACACTGTACTTCAGAATTAAATATAGGGTCCTTTGATAAAGATTTAATTTCTATAAATTGGAAATTATTCTCAAAGAAATGAGCATTACATAATAAAGATACATATTTTAAATAAACTATGAAGAAAATTTACTTGAACTCTGTATTCTTGAACTCAGGTACTCTGCTGTATGTTGGTTTAAAGATCCTGTCCCGGTTTTTTTTGCATATCTGAGTAGAAATCTCCAGCTGACCTTTGGTATCCATCAAATCTTTCTGTAGTTGTTGATTTTCAGATACTAATTTATTTAATGCCTCAATATAATTTTCCTGGAGGTCTGCTAGTGAAATCTCTTTTGCCTAATGAAAAAGAACAGAGGCACTTAATTTGTAAAAGAATACTTGTGATCTGTGATACTGCTGGTGGAAAATTACTTTTAGCTGTGACTAGTTAATCTATGGTTTTACTTAGGAAAAAGTATAGATCTGATTTTGGCACCTTAAAAAAAAAAAGGATGTGTTTCTTACAGTTAATGGGATAGGAGCACAATGGGCTTCCCTGATGTGTGAAGGAATATCCAAGGAGCTGGAGGAAGGCTGGAACTAGGATGGAAAAAAGCTACAAATGAGAATCAAATACAGACAAAAAGAAAGAAAACAGTAACCATGAATTGTTTAAGAAAAGAGAAAGTTGAGCTTAGTGAAATAAATCAGAGAAATACAAAGACTATGTCATCACTTATATGTGGAAACCAGAATATAAAACAAATGGATACTACAAAACAGAAACAGACTCACAGACACAGAGAATGGTGACCAATGGGGAGCGGAGGGGGCGTGGCCAGACAGGGGAGGAGCGTGAGAGGCACAACTACTATGTATCAAATAAATGAGCTACAAGGACGCATTACACAGCAGACGACACAGCCATCATTCTATAATAACTTTAAACAGTATAATCTATAAAAATATGGAATAACTATGCTGTACACTTTGATATAATATTGTAACTATACAACTATAGTTTAACTTAAAAAAAAAGGAAAAGACAGAGACAGAAGGTTGAATAGCCCCACAATACCTGTGGGAGACAATCAAGAGACCTATTTCAAAGAAAGAAATCTGAACATAAGGTTCTGAAAAGGAATTCTGACTGGCTTGGACAACTTTTAAATAAATAACTCTCTGGTCTTGGAAACTTTTACATAATGTTGTACCTATTCCGGTATGTGAGATTGATTTTGACATGATAAGTCAGTATTCAACAAGGATGACATACGAATTACTACTCTGATATGGTCTGAATTCTGTGATTATAAATTCTACTGCTCTTCAATTCTAGGTGTTTCCTAGTAATATAGTACCTAAAAAAACAGAAGTCTGGACCATTTCTTCCTAATGACAAAATATTTTCATTAGCATTCTGAAAAATTATGGTTATCTTCTTTGGAATTTAATACAATGTTTAGCTTGCCCTTTTCCATAAAGAATTTTTTGAAAATAAGCTGGTCAAGTAGTTTTACAAACACAATTTACCTAACAAAAAAATAAAGCTTAAAATACAACCATTTAACTATCTGTACTAGTAGTGACAATAAGTTATAAAATCTTTCAGGAAGTTGTTGACAGATAAAATCTCAAAAAGAAAAATCTGCAGGACATAGGAGTTAAACTATGAACTACTGGCAACTTTTATTTTCACTGTGGTAAATAATTTATCAGAGCTATTGTTCTCATTACAAAGCTCATTAGATACTTTTATTAAGAGTTATTTAGCCAAAATTATTCATTTGTAAAAGTAATATCACCTTCCTAGGATGGTAAATGCAAAATGGAACTTTCTAATAATTGTTCTTAATATATACATCATGTTTATACTGTAACTTAACTGCTGACATGATCCTCAACAGCCAGAGTTTGATATCTGATGTCATTAAAGATATCTTTTAGAAGAAGATAATGTTTGCTTTTTCCAGGAAGGCATCATTTAAATTTTTCTCAAATTTACTATTTTATTAACAATAATTACAAGCAAATGAATGTGAAAGGTAATATAAAAAGTGCATAGCAAGCACACACCTGGCTGTGTGAAGAAAGAACATCCCTACCACTGTTGGAGGTTTCAGAAGAAATTAAGGCAATGGCACCCCACTCCAGTATTCTTGCCTGGAGAATCCCATGGACGGAGCAGCCAGGTGGGCTGCGGTCCATGGGGTCACAAAGAGTCAGACACAAATGAGTGACTTCACTTTCACTTTTCACTTTCATGCATTGGAGAAGGAAATGGCAACCCACTCCAGTATTCTTGCCTGGAGAATCCCAGGGACAGAGGACCTGGTGGGCTGCCATCTATGGGGTCGCACAGAGCTGGACACGACTGAAGCAACTAAGCAGCAGCAGCAGCAAGCTGAACACAATCTCTGGCCATAGTCTGGGTTAAGCACTTCTGAGAGTTCCCAACTCTTAAATATGAACAGGTAATCACACTACATAAGATAAAAGTCTCAATCACCTATTTCCAAAGCCTGAGCAGTGACAGACTTTATTTTCTTGGGCTCCAAAATCACTGCAAATGTTGACTGCAGCCATGAAATTAAAAGATGCTTGCTCTTTGGAAGAGAAGTTATGACCAACCAAGACAGCATATCAAAAAGCAGAGACATTATTTTGCCAACAAAGGTTCATCTAGTCAAAGCTATGGTTTTTCCAGAAGTCATGCACAGACATGAGAGTTGGACCATAAAGAAAGCTGAGCACTGAAGAAATGATGCTTTTGAACTGTGGTGTTGGAGACTCTTGAGAGTCCCCTGGACTGCAAGGAGATTCAACCAGTCAACCCTAAAGGAAATCAGTCCTGAATACTCACTGGAAGGACTGTTGCTGAAGTTGAAGCTCCAATACTTTGACCACCTGATGTGAAGAACTGACTCACTGGAAAAGACCCTGGGAAAGATGCTGGGAAAGACTGAAGGCAGGAGGAGAAGGCGACGACAGAGGATGAGATGGTTGGATGGCATCACCGACCAGATGGACATGACTTTGAGCAAGCCTGGGAATTGGTGGACAGGGAAGACTGGCATGCTGCAGTGCATGGGGTCACATAGAATCAGCCACAACTGAACTGAACTGAAATCCTGAGCCTTTTGAAGACTCTGTGGTGCAAATCAGGTTCTTCGTTTTCTCCACCACTAGCTTAGTATTGTTTATCAAGGTATATAAAGTTGTTTTCCTTCCTTCCTTTCTTCTTTCCTTCCTTCCATCCACCTTCCCCCTTACAAAATACTTAGCTGTTGTCTCCACTCCTACTTTTTCCATCCTCATAGGTTTGCTTTAAAAAACAAAGTCCTTTCACTTTAGTTTTAGAGGGATTTGACGAGGGAGCATATGTTCATTTGCCACATTAAATGACGGCATAACATTTCCTAGTAAAGAAAATCATGAAACCATCCCTCTACAGACTAACATTTACATTTTTTCAAAATTTTGGATACTGCAAACAACACTGAAATGACCGTTTTCATGCATTTGCTTCTCCAGGATGGGTTCTTTGGGAATGCAAACTGATGACAAAAGGAGAACAATTCAGCAATGACAACCAAAATCAGAAACGCACATGACTCAGGACTTTATGGACTGCATGTATTTACATTTGGTTTAATGGACATTGCTAAACTGCCCTCCAGAATGGCTGTGTCAATTTACTTTCTCATTAACAGAGCACTAAAGGGCCTGTTGCTCTATATCCCTGCCAACACTGGTTGTATCAGTTTTTAAAAAATCACTGTCAAGTCAATAAACAAAAGAATATTTATTTCTTTTGTTTATTAAGGGATGTAACTGCTTTTCTTCTTGGTTGAATTTCTGCATTACTTCTATGATTATCTATTTATGGACTCTGTAGATCACAACAAACTGTGGAAAATTCTTCAAGAGATGGGAATACCAGGTCACCTTACCTGCCCCCTGAGAAACCTGTATGCAGGTCAAGAAGCAACAGTTAGAACCAAACATGGAACAACAAACTGGTTCTAAATTGGGAAAGGAGTATGTCAAGGCTATATATTGTCACCCTGCTTATTTAACTTATATGCAGAGTACTTCATGAGAAATGCTGGGCTGGAGAAGGAGAAGCACAAGCTGGAATCAAGATGGCTGGGAGAAATATCAATAACCTCAGATATGCAGGCTTAAAATTCAACATTCAAAAAACTAAGATCATGGCATCCGGTCCCATCACTTCATGGCAAATAGATGGGGAAACAATGGAAACAGTGACACACTTTATTTTCTTGGGCTCCAAAATCACTGCAGATGGTGACTGCAGCCATGAAATTAAAATACACTTGCTCCCTGGAAGAAAAGCTATGACCAGCCTAAACAGCATAATAAAAAGCAGAGACATTACTTTGCTGACAAAGGTCCATGTAGTCAAAGCTATGGTTTTACCAATAGTTGTATATGGATGTGAGAGTTGGACTATAAAGAAAGCTGAGTGCCAAAGAATTGATGCTTTTGAACTGTGGTGTTGGAGAAGACTCTTGAGAGTCCCTTCGACTGCAAGGAGATCCAACCAGTCAACCCTAAAGGAAATCAGTTCTGAATACTCATTGGCAGGATTGATACTGAAGCTGAAACTCTAATACTTTGGCCACCTGATGCGAAGAACTGACTCATTTGAAAAGACCCTGATGCTGGGAAAAATTGAAGGCAGGAAGAGAAGGGGACGACAGAGGATGAAATGGTTGGATGGCATCACCGACTCAATGCACATTAGCTTGAACAAGCTCTGGGAATTGGTAATAGACAGGGAATCCTGGCCTGCTGCAGTCCATGGGGTCTCAAAGAGTCAGACACCACTGAGTGACTGAACTGTACTGAACTGAACCTATTTTCCTACTAGATCCAATGACTGTATTATATTTATAAGGCCTTATATATTAATATTTTATATTAACCTTTTGTCTGTTAACCGATTGTTTTCCTCTAGTCAATCAGTCTTTTAAATGGGGCCTTTTGTAATCCAGAAATTTTATATTTTTATGTTGTAGAATTCTTTACGTTGTAAAATTATTTGTGGTTACAAGATGCTAAGAGAGTCTCACCCTCTCAAAAGATTATAAAAATGGTTCCCTGTATTTTCTTTTAGCTGAAATAAAGTATTCGTGTAGTGTTTTACGTGTTCTTCCACCCCAGCCTCCACAATCCTTGAGAGTGAAACTAAAACTACTTAGGAGCCAACAGGGGCATTGTACAACCACGAATTTTTGGAGGCATAGACTCTCCAGAAAAACAGAAAAAAAGAATTTCTAAAATCTCTGGGCATTTGACCTATATCAAGAAAAGAGGAGTAAGAAACAGACGGGTTATTTTGCAAAAATAACAATTTTATAACAAAACAGTTAAAAGAGGACCCACACAGTTGGTAACTCTGTTAGCTAATCCTGTTCTCTGGTTTCATAGAAGCTTGCTTACATTTCTTATCCTCCCTACTGGATTACCCTCAGTCTTGTAAAGACAAGAATCTTATTCATCCTTGTATCTATTACATCATCTACTAAATACTTTGAGCATAAAAGATTCTAGAATATTTGATTAAATGAAGTGTATTTTCTCTAGTGGCTCAGACGGTAAAGAATCTGCCTGCAATGCAGGAGATATGGCTTTGATCTCTGAGTTGGGAAGATCCCCTGGAGAAGGGAATGGCTACCCATTCCAGTATTTTTGCCTGGAGAATCCCATGGACAGAGGAGCCTGGAGGGCTATAGTCCATGGGGTTGCAGAGTCAGATACAACCAAGTGACTAACAGTTTCACTTAACACTTTTACCTTGTAGAAATATATTTAAAACAAAAATACTTAAAAGATGACATACTTTACAATGAAAAGACTGTGAAAATAGTAATTACAGTAATAATAACAGCATTAAATATTTATTATATATCTACTAAATGCCAGACACTATGCTAAACCCTTTATATATATTCTATTTTACATGCATTTTTATCACATATAGTATTTTTTTAAATCTTCCAGTTGCTGAAGAGTCATATTTTGCTCACTCCTATCACTGTCTTCTTTTTGAGAAAGTTTTTGCAGAAGGATTATTTCATAGTTTGATCTTAGCTTTCTCTACAATATCAGTATTTACAAAGTAATTTCTTTTAAGGCTTGTATAGCAGAAAAGCAAGTTTCTATATATGTACCTCATGTAAACCCAATTCCAATTTCATCACCATTTCAGAAAGATGACGATTTTCTAACTTGAGTGATTCCAGCTGACCCAACATCTCCTGAGAAGGGAAAAGTAGAAAAAAGAAATAAATGTAATGAATAAATCAAATCCATCTTAAAAATTTTTTCTATATATAATTTTCATTAGGTGAAGTTACATTCTTCATTCATATATACAAATACTTTCTAAAACATTTTTTGAAGAGGTGTTTCAACATGAATTTGTATGCATGCAATTAAGAGTATTATTCTAAACAGATCAATCCAGGCACTGGTGACTCCCTGGCAACTCCTCTTCCTGGCCTCTGCCTCCAGCATCTTGTAATCTGCACTCCTTTCAAGTAGCTTATTCCTACTTGAAGATTCCTGGCTTCCTTGGCTTCCTGCTTCTTTTCTGAAAACTATCTGGTTTTCTTCCTTATTGTCTCTTTCCTTTTTACATCATTCTGGCACCTTTTTACTCTAAATGAGTAGTTTCCTAAGTTGGGTTCAAGTCTCTCCTCTTCACACTCTATGCCTTCTCCTTACAATATCTAAGTCTCTTGGGGTTTCAAATGCCAACTTCATGTAAAAACTTCCACGGCTAAATGTCTTACCTTGATTTTAATCTTGCACTCCAGGCCTTCTGTGGAACTTAGATATTTCCATATGAAAGTCCAGCTTTTATCTCAAACCAGTGCCCATCTGCCAGCTTCCCCATTTTGTGTAATATTCATACAAATTCATTATCCTCCCCAAACCTGCTCCTTATCTTTTTTGTATTTCATTAAAGAGCACCTCTCTCTAATCAGTTGCCCAAACTGAAATCCTAGTGATATCCTTCCCTAACTCTGTCTAACTCACTCTCCCTGTCCAGTCAAATACAAAGTCTAGTCAGTCTTACCAGGCAAGTATCTCCAGAATGATCCATTTCCCTGGGTCTCCCCTGCGCAGTGCTCAGGCCACCATCTCACTGCTGTGACAGCATCTGAGTGGTCTCTCTGCCTCCTTCTTATTCTCCATACAACCACAGACACTTTTTGCTCCTGTTTAACCCATTCTCTACAGATCCCAAGATAACATGAAAACCCCCACACAGGGCAGGTGGGCCTTTCAGGAGCTAAGCCCTGCTTTCCCATCTCACCCCTTACCACTTGTCCCACCTGCCACAGTGAACAGGTAACCGTCACCACTCACCACAGAAACAGCCCTTTCACTTGTCTGAGCTACTCTTAACTCCTGCCAATCTTCACTAGACCACTTGTTAACCAGCCTAAAGAAGGGGGTTAATAAAAATGTACTGAACTAAACACTATGCAAATTATACCTTTAATAAATTGAACCTTCAAAAACAAACTTCAAATAAAGAAAATTTTTGTTCAAGTTTCACCTTATGCTCGACTGCTTTTTCTTCTGCCTTTTGTATCTCTGCTTTGAGTCGCTTTTCCATGTCAGAGGAAGAACTTTTGGTGGAAGCAATAGTGATATCTCGCTGATGTAACTCTCGAGTTAGCTGGGAGATCTCCATCTTCATTCCTTCTAGTACAGAACTGTAACTCTGTTCAGCCTGTAAAATCTGTTCTTTCAACTGCAAAAAAATAGAAAGCATTACAAATTGAGAAAAGACATGTTAGATAGAAAAATATAATATTAATAATAGAGTAATTTTTACCTTGCCTCAAATCATAAATTTTTCCCTAATTAAATCTGCAAAAGATTAGCAATTTACCAAGCTGCATATCTGTACTGAAGGTCAGGTGGTTATGCCCACAATTATTTATTAGATCTCCAAACAGTGAGAGACGGCTGACTCAAATGCTGAGAACCAGCATCAACGAGCCGAAGCACACATAGTCTAGAGGACAGCATTCGTTACCTTCACTCTTTCTGGTTGCAAATCTCAAAATTTGCTTATATGGTTTCCTGGTCCACAGAAGATAACAGAAAGAGAAAAAGAAAGGAGCTAGAAGTAATCTCAAAGAAGTAATAAAAAGAAATGACTCAACAAACAGGACAGCTAGGGCCACTAACACAGAGACAAATTCCACAAACTTCAAATGCCAATGAGGATATAACTACCCATAGTACAGAAGAGAACACACATCCATCACCACCTTCAGCCAGTAAGAAAATACTAAATGCCAGCTCAGTTAATATGTTCATGTGTTCATGCAAGCAAGAAGGTGTGTTATCTTTTAGAAAATTTTTCATCAAGACATATTTAAAATAAAGTTGTAAAGTTCAAAGGGGGCAGCCTTTAATTATCTTGAAAATACTTAAACGGCATCCCTGAGAATGACACAGACATTCTCCTAAGCACCTTACAGGCACTCTACTCATGAGCATCACATGGCCTATGGATGACATTTTCCTCTCATTAAAATTAACTACTATAACCTCCCAACCCACTGCTCAGTCTACAAACACGGAGGGGTTTGCACCTCTCACCTTCTTGATCTCAGCCCTGTACTCATTGTTGTGCACTTCCATCTTCTTCAGCTCTCCATATTTTTCCATTAGCTCTTGGCTCAGCTGTTTACATGTTGCACTCACAGATTCTAAGCTTTATGACAAAAATAAGGTCACATATTTAAAACAAAACAAAACCCTGAATCCCACAAGTTCAGTTATCTAACTACCCTCTTAATGTCCAAGAAATAAACATCACTTTGTACCCCAAAATAAAACTCATTTCCAATTTCCATATCAGTGGAGTCAGCAAAATCCAATCCACACTTCTGGGGAGATACTTCTGACTTCTGTGTTCACCTATATACCTTCTATCTGCTTAAAATACTACTGGTTACAAAATTCTAAATGTTATAGCAACGTAGGCAATTTTTTCTCTCTAGTTGCACACGAGCTGCCATCATAACGTCAGTCTTCACCACGCTTAATTACAACCCCATCCTATACACAGCTGCCAAAATAATCATGAGTTCCCAGTCTGTCACCTTTATTTATCCCTCATCAGGGACAACATACTTCTCTTATCTCACAGCTTATATCCACTATCAAGTCGTTTTGCTTCTAAATTGCTAGGCTTTACAGTCTGCCTTGCGCCATGTGCTAAGCCTGACTTCTTTTCTTTTCACATACCACCTCCTTGGCCACACAGCACCTCCCCCTACCACCTGACAATGGACAGTCAACATCTTTCAAGAATCGAATCAGCATTTACCTGGATAGAGCCACCCCGACTCTCATTCCTCTAAATCATCTTAAAAACAGTCTACTTTCAATTGTTAGAGTTTGAATGTAGACACTTTCTAGAACTTTCACTTTAAATTGCTCTTAGGTCTTTTAATGTACATATTCTGTCTCTCAAACTACAAATTCTATAATTAAAATAATATCTTTAACCTCTCACCTCCCTTTAACCTTGTCCACCATACTCTCGGGCCCTTCATCATTTGGCTCCAGACTGTTCAATAAAGGCTTAATAACTGTTAGACTGTTCCCACACACAGCCAATTTACCAGATAAGCTATTGTTCAAAATATCACCTTGGCAATACAACAACACAAAACAATCATGTACATTCCTCCAGTTCCTGTTTCAGGGAGTATTCTGTTCAAACTGAACAATACAAATAAGCTGTCTAAAAGGGTTCCTTTTTCTACCTATCTTTTGCTATAGAAAAATAATCTTTAAAGTCATTCAGTTTTATTACTGAACAGGAGCATTTGTATCCATTTATTCCAACCTTATTTCTAAAAATCCTAGAATGCTTATTATGTGGTACTTAGTACATGACTGCTGCTGCTAAGTCACTTCAGTCGTGTCCGACTCTGTGCGACCCCATAGACGGCAGCCCACCAGGCTCTGCTGTCCCTGGGATTCTCCAGGCAAGAACACTGGAGTGGGTTGCCATTTCCTTCTCCAATGCATGAAAGTGAAAAGGGAAAGTGAAGCAGCTCAGTCATGTCCAACTCTTAGCGACATGACTACAATATGTCAAATAGAACACTGAGGTAGAGAGAGAAGAAAAATCAGAAATAAACTTGTCCTATCTAAAGATGGGAAAATAGAGGCCTAAAGAGAATAAGGTGTTCCAGGTTGGCAGTGTGTCGGAAGCAAGACACAAGTCTTCAGAGTCTGCTGAAAGCATAGCAAAACATGTAAAAGACCACTAAAAAGTTAATCAATGGGAAATCTATGATAAAAATTATAAATATCAGCTCTAATATCAATAACAATTTGTCATTGTTGTTTAGCTGCTAAGTCGTGTCCACCTCTTTTGTGATCCCATGGATCCCCACCAGGCTCCTCTGTCCATGGGATTTCCCAGGCAAGAATTCTAGAGTGGGTTGCCATACCTTCTCCAGGGGATCTTCCCAACTCAAGGATTTAACCTGTGTCTCCTTCACTGGTACAAATGGATTCTTTACCTGCTGAGCCACCAGGGAAGCCATGTCAAGAAGAATGTGCTGTGCTGTGCTTGGTTGTGTCCAACTCTTTGCAACCCATGGACTGTAGCCCACCAGGCTCCTCTGTCTATGAGGATTCTCCAGGCGAGAATACTTGAGTGGGTTGCCAAGCCCTCCTCCAGGGGATCTTCCCAACCCAGGGACTGAACCCAGGTCTGCTGCATTGCAGGCGGATTCTTTACTGTCTGAGCCACCAGGGAAGCCCGTCAATAAGAATACTAAACTTTATTTTATTCAATCTACAGTGTGCAAATATACTTCAGTAATGAGAATTAAGAATATCTTAAGTATTTCAAGGTGAGAAATAAAGCAAAAACTCTGTGGATGCATGTATATTTACTATGCAAAGAAAATATTTAGTGGTTTCCAAAAACAGTAATAAAAGATATATTAGTTACAGAAGGGACAAAAATTTGTTATTTAAAAAGGCAAAATGGAAATTTTTTGGTTGTTTGTTTCCCTGCAGGCTAACAGTTTATATATTTTTATCTTCTACATGCAGAAAATATTAGAGTACAAATGACTGTGATTTACATTTAAAATAAAATATCAAACTGCTCCCGATCAAAAAGTTCTGCAGTATGACAAAAAAAAAAAGTTCACTGTATTGTAATACAAGTGAGCTGGGCATAGTACAGCATAAGTAAGAATTCAATCAACACACAAGGACGTATCAACAGCATTTCAGAACAGAAGGAAGGAGCACCACATGTCCAGTGAGACCTCCCCAGTGAGGTGGCTGGTAGAGGGGAAAGCCAGTCTAACTGAAGGCCTTCTGCATGGGAGAAATGTGAAAACATACAGAGAGTCAATATAGACACCTCTTGAAGAATTGGGTTTTGAAGAAGAGCAGAGAAGTATGGAAGTAACTTGACAGGGATGTAGAATTAAAGGAGGGTTTTCATCTTTTTCCCAAGATGAGGAATATTAAAACAAATTTTATACCAGGGGAAATGATTTAGCAGAGATTAAGAATTGACAATGTAAAAAAGAAAAGAAAAAACTGTAGAAACTATACAGAAGTGGAATCTTAGAAGCACAGACATGTCATCCATTGATTCATCCACTCTTCACAGATTAAGGGCACAGACAGGTGCAGGCTGACTGGTAGGTCTGGTGGTAAAAAGATTAGGAAGTTCTACTTTACTTGAGATCAAAGTTCTCCTTTAATCTCAGTGAAATCAGAAGTTAGGCCAATTTGTGAAAGCTGGAGGAAAAAACATGTTTTCATTTGTTATATTAGCTTACTTTATCAATACAATGATTGAAATAGTTTCTAACAATTTGAACATTGCTGAAATGCATGTAATTATCTACCTGCCTTCCAGACGCGTCACCTCTGCCTGCAGAAGCTCTTCACTAGTGTGGGTAAAATCCAGTTGGCAGAGCACGTTCTGCAAGTCCCCCTGCCCTTGAGAGGCATACCTCCTTTCTGCCAGAGGTTCCTCCAGTGATCTACGGGAAGATATAGAAGGATTGTTAAAGGCCTGTATCTTTGCAAACAAAAACAACACAGAGGCAGTTCATATTTTCCCAATTCTTTTTAGTAATGAAACTCTTCAGAATTTTTTAGTCTGTTTCCTGGTTTACCAAAAAAGGGAGTTCATCTTTCAGTGTCCTATCTTTTTGCCTTTTCATGGGGTTCTCAAGGCAAGAATACTGAAGTGGTTTGCCATTCCCTTCTCCAGTGGAACACGTTCTGTTAGAACTCTCCATCATGACCCATCCATCTTGGGTGGCCCTACATGGCATGGCTCACAGTCAAGGCTGTGGTCCATGTGATCAGTTTGGTTAGTTTTCTGTGATTGTGGTTTTCAGTCTGTCTGCCCTCTGATGGATAAGGATAAGGAAGCTCCCTGATGCGAGAGACTGACCAAGGGGGAAACTGGGTCTTGGTCTGATGGATGGGGTCATGTTCAGTAAATCTTTAATCCAATTTTCTGTTGATAGGGAGGGGGGGTCGTGTTTCCTCCCTGTTGGAGGAGTTTGACCTGAGGGCAAACTATGGTGGAGGTAATGAAGATAATAGAGACCTCCTTCAAAAGGTTCCATGCACACACTGCCGCAATCAGTGCCTCTGACCCTGCAGCAGCCACCACCAACCCACGCCTCTGCCAGAGACTCCTGGACACTCACAGGCAAGTCTGGCTCAGTCTCTTGTGGGGTCACTGCTCCTTTCTCCTGGGTCCTGGTGCACACAAGGTTTTGTTTGTGCCCTCCAAGAGTCTGTTTCTCTAAGTTCTGGCTGCCCTATGGTGGGGTTAATGGTGACCTCCCCCAGGAGGGCTTATGCCATACCCAGCTCTACTGCACCCAGAGCCCCTGCCTCTGCAGCAAGCCACTGCTGACCCATACCTCTGCAGGAGATACTCAAACACAGTTCTGGCTCAGTCTCTGTGGGATCCCTGGGTCCCAGTGGCACAAGGTTTGTTTGAGCCCTCTGAGCATCTCTGGCCAGTATGGGGTTGATTCTAAACGTGATTGTGCCCCTCCTACCATCTTGCCAGGGCTCCTCCTTTGCCCTTGGACGTGGGCTATCTTTTTGGTGGGAGCCAACATACTTCTGTTGATGGTTGTTCAGCAGCAAGTTGTAATTTTGGAGTTCTCACAGAAGATAAGTACATGTCCTTACCAGCTACTAATCATGATCTATTTTACCAAAGAAGGTAGGCCTCCCAGGAGACAAAAGACTATAATTCCTTTCACGTTTGGAGTTTTAGCAAGGGTACAAATTAACAGGAGACAGAGAAAGAATAGTCGCTAAGTCATGTCTGACTCTTTGTAGCCCCATGGACTGTAGCCTGTGAGGCTCCTCTGTCCATTGGATCATCCTGGCAAGAATAATGGCGTGGGTTGTCATTTCCTCCTCCCGAGGATCTCCCAACCCAGGGGACTGAACCCACGTCTCTTGCACTGGTCGGTGGATTCTTTACCACTGCACCACCTGGGAAACCCATGCAGATTGACAAAAGGGCTTCTAACTTTCTAAACGTCAGAGTTTCTTGTTTAGGGGACCCACACTGAAGGTAGAAAAAAATAACCACACATTATTATCTAATACCCTAAAAATTTAACTCCGAAATTAAAACTAAGAAAACCTATAATATGATCAAGCACAAAATTATGAATATGTAATATTAAAAACCATGCAAATGCCAAACCACCCTGTGGCTAAGACTAATAACATTTAAGATTATACCTTATGGTCTCTACTGTGTGTTGAGTATCAACTGCCTTTAATTTTGCTTGCAGCTTCTCCTTTTGTATTCTTGCATCATGGATAAAATTTTCTTGAGTCTGAAGAGCTGCCTTCAATCCCCTCTTTTCTTCTTGCAGAACCTGTAAAAATACTCAGAAAAAAAGTCAGATGTTATTACAGTTTTTCTATTTCATGAGAAAAGGAAGCCAGGAGTCAAACTGTAAATTATATAACAGATATAGTATTAATAGGCCCAATGTCAATATCTGATCCACTGGCTATAGGGTAGGTAAGAAACTGCAGATTTTGGAACCTGGTTGTAGGTTAGTTTCTCTTAAAACAGACACACACACATTTCCTCAGTTATAGTATATAAAAATTTAAAAATATACCTCTAGCATTTTTTCAGATTCCTTCAATTTTTCTTCTTTCTGCCGCTGCTCTTGCATAATAGTCATATTGGTTCCAACCAAGTCATTGACTCTCATGGTGAGGCGCTCTATTTCCAACTCATTGGCACAGATAGTATCATTGGCCCGCTCCAGCTTACTGCTCAGGTGCTGAATTTCCGACTGGCTGGACAGTTCCACAGACTCTAATTTTTGTTTCCGATTGGCAAGCTGAGCCTAAAAATACACAAATTACCAATTGGTAAAAGTAAAAGAATAATCAATGAACAAGGAAGAATGAAAATGAAACTGAATTTTACCTCCATAAAAACATACAGCAATAGATCATTAAGTAATACATAATTCATTCACCACTCCAGTCAAAAACTGAACAAAAATTTAAGCAGACATTTCTCAAAAGAAGACATACAGATGGCCAATAAACACATGAAAAGATGTTCACATCACTCATTATTAGAGAAATACAAATCAAAACTACAATGAGGTATCACCTCATACCAATCAGAATGGTCATCAGAAAAAGAACTACAAACAATAAATGCTAGAGAGCATGTAGAGAAACTAGAACCCTGCTGCACTGCTGGTGGGAACGTGAACTGGTACTGCCACTACAGTATGGAGATTCACAACAAACTAGGGATAAAACCACCATGTGGTGGTGGTTTAGTCACCAAGTCATGTCTGGCTCTTGTGACCCCGTGGACTGTAGCCCTCCAAGCTCCTTTGTCCATGGGATTTTCCAGACAAGAATATTAGAGTGGGTTGCCATTTTCTTCTACAGGCAATATTCCCAATCCAGGGATTGAACCCACATCCCTTGTGTAGAAAGTGGTCTCCTGAATTGCAGGCATATTCTTTATCACTTACCCACTAGGGAAGCCCCCAAACTACCATATGACCCAGCAATCCTACTACTGGGCATACACCACACCCTGAGAAAGCCACAATTCAAAATGACACATGTACCCCAATGTTCATCACAGCACTATTTACAATAGCTAAGACATGGAAGGAACCTAGATGTCCATCAACAAATGAACGGATAAAGAAGTTGTGGTACAATGGAATATACTCAGTCATAAAAAGGAATAAATCTGAGTCAGTTGTAGTGAGGTAGATGAACCTAGAGCCTCTTATATAGAGTGAAGTAAGTCAGAAAGAAAAAAACAAGTACTGATATATTAACACATATATATGGAATCTAGAAAAGTGGTAGTGATGAACCTAGTAGAGAACAGACTTGACACAGCGGGGGAAGGTGAGAGTGAGATGAACTGAGCAAATACCACTGACATACATAGACCATCACGTGTAAAACAGACAGTCAGTGGAAAGTTGCTGTATAATACAGGGAGCCCAGTCTGGCATTCTAAGACAACTCAGAGGGGTGGAATGTGGCAGGTAGGGAGGCTCAAGAGAGAGTTGATATATATATAATTATGACTGATTCACACTGATGTACTACAGAGACCACCACAACATTGTAAAGCAATTGTTCTCCAATTTTAAAAATACATATACATACATATATATGTGTATATATAATATATTCATGGTAGAAAGAAAAAAAAAAAAAAACTCCATGATAAAAACTAGGAATAGAGAGGAACTTTCTCAACTTGACAAAGACTTTCTACAGAAACCATACAGCTAACATTATACTTAATGTTGGGAAACTTGACACTTTCCCACAAAGATCAGATATAAGGCAACAATCTATCCTTACATCACTCCTTTTCAACATCATAGTGGATGTCCTAGTTAATGCAGTAAGAAAAGGAAATAAAAGGTATACAGATCAGGAAAGAAGTCATAAAACTACCTTTATCCACAGATGATGTGATCATCTATGTAGAAAATCTGAAAGAATCAACCAAAAAAAAAAAAATTCCCTTGAGTTAATAAGCAACTATAGGAAGGTTGCAAGATATAAGGTTAATATATAAAAGTCAACCATTTTCCTATATGCCAAAAGTAAACATGTGGAATTTAAATTAAAAACAAAACATAGGACTTTCCCGGTAGTCCAGTGGTTAAGAATCTGCCCTGTAATGCAGAGGACACGGGTTCAATCCCTGATCAGGCAGCCAAGATCCCACATGCCTTGGAGCAACTAAGCCCATGCACCACAACTACAGAAGTGGATATGATGCTGCAACTAAGATCCATTGCAGCCAAATGAATAAAATAAAAATTAAAAAACAAAAAAACACATCACTATTTATATTAACACCTAAAGAAATTACTTAAGTACAAATCTAATAAAATATGTACAAGATCTATAAGAGAAGAACTACAGATCTCTGATGAACGATGTCAAAGAATAAACGACAGATATTCCATGTTCATGGAAAGGAAGAATCAATACAGTCAAAGTGTCAGTTCTTCCCAATATTATCTATGAATTCAATACAATCCCAATCAAAATATCAGCAAGTTATCAGCATTTTGTGAATATCAACAAAACTGATTCTAAAGTTTACAGGGAGAGGCAAAGAGTCAGAATAGCTAATACAATATCAAAAGAGAAGAACAAAGTTGGCTGACTGATGTTACCTAACTTCAAGATTTACTATAAAGCTATAGTCATCAACAGTGTAGTATCAGCAAGAGAACAGACAAATAGATTAAGGGAACAGAATACAGAGCCCAGAAATTGACCCTTATAAATATAGTCAACTGATCTTCGATAAAAGAGCAAAGGTAATAAGATGGAGCAAAGATAGTCTTTTCAACAAATGGTGCTGGAATAACTGGATATCCATATGCAAGAAAAAAAAATGACATGTCTGACAAAGGTTTTATGCTCTCCACAAAAATTAATTAAAATGGATCATAGACCTAAATGTAAAATGCAAAACTTACAAAACTCTTGAAAGATAATATAGGAGAAAACGTAGCTAACTTTGGGTACAGTGGTATCTTTGTAAATACAACACCAAAGACATGATCCCTGAAAGAAATAACTGATAAGCTGAAATTCATTAAAATTTAAAACTTTTGCTCTGTAAAAGACAATGTCAAGAGAATGAGAAGACAAGCCACTTTAGCAACTGTCTCATGGACCTGTAGTACACAATTCCTGTACATTTGGATGATTTTTTAGGCTTTGTATCCCAGCTATACTGTTTTTTTTTTTTTTTTTACACTGGTTTTTAGCTCCCAACTTTCTAGTTTTTCACAAGTTTAATTCCAGCATCCTGAAAGGTACTTCATCTTCACACTGAAGACAGACATAAAATATTTGTGTAAGTAAAACTTCCTGTATTCTAAGTATTTTTAAAAGGTAAAGCACACAATTTTATTTTAGAAATTTAAGTCTCTGGGAAATCTATCTGCTGTGTAAAGATTTTTATTGTATACAGTACAGGGCCAAAATCCTACTATGGTCACATAAAGTAGATGCTCAATGATGCCCATAAGCCAGAGAGAGGGTGGGAGGAGAAAGGCAAAGAGGCAGAAAAACAGTGTTTATATAAATTACAGACCAAGATTCCAGCATAAAGAATCAAAAACTTTTTACCAGATTCCTACAATAGTGTGAAAAAAGAACATCAAGCAGGTTTAGATGCCAGGATGCAACTGCCTCCAAACTTTTAAAATACCACATAAACTACCCACCTCAACAAGGGGAAACCTTACATAGAATTCTGCACAGAATAAAACACTGAAGATACTGGATGATGGTGGTAAGAGAAAGAGCCCAGCTTACTGAACCTCCCAACCCTATTTTAAATTGCACAGTAGCCCTGGGGCTTGGCAGAACACAGCTAGAAAACCACTGCTCAACTGGATGCTCAGGATGAAAGACAATACGTGATTGCAAAACATTAGCATTGTTTAACACTGTAATAGCTATTTAACATTCAGTTCAAATCCGTGATCTTAAAGTAAACTGGTGTTGAAATTAATAGTTTAACTAAGCTATAGTTTAACCAGCGAGTCTAGATTTGATACATAAAAACTAACCAATATCTTAGTTCTATAGCATCAAAAATACAGCCTTTTTCCCCCTTTTTTTTACACTGAAGTACAGATGACATACAGTATGTTAGTTTCAGGTGTAAAACATAGTGATTTGACACATATACATTATTACTGATCACCATGATAAGTCTAATAGCCATCTGTCACTGTACAAAGCTATTACAATATTATAAACTATATTTCCTATGCTGCACATCACATCCCATGACTTAATTATTTTATAACTGGAAATTTAAATTAATTTCCTTCACCTATTTTGCCCAACTCCCCTCATCCTCTCCTCCGTGACAACTGCCAGTTTGTTCTCTGGATCTATGAGTCTGTTTCTGTTTTGTTTCATCCCTTAGATTCCACATGTAAGTGAAGTCATATGGAATTTGTTTTTCTCTGTCTTATTTCACTTAGCATAATATCCTATAGGGACATCCAGATTGCTGCAAATGGTAAAATTTCATTCTTTTTTATGATTCATATACCACATTTTCTTTATCCATTCATCTATCAATGGGCACTTGGGTTGCCTCGTATCTTTGTTACTGTGAATAATGATGCAAAGAACATAGGGGTACACATATCCTTTTGAATGTCTTTTTTTTTTTTTGGAAAAATGGACAGAATTGTAATTTGTTAGATCATATGATAGTTCTTTTTTTAATTTTTAAGGAATCTCTATGCTGTGCTTCCAATTTATATTCCCACCAACATTGCATGGGGGCTTCCCAGATGGTACAAAGATAAAGAATCCGTCTGGCCAATGCAGGAGACGCAAGAGACTTGGGTTCAATTCCTGGGTCAGGAAAATCTCCCAGAGTAGGAAATGGCAACCCACTCCAGTATTGTTGCCTGGAAAATTCCACGGACAGAGGAGCCTGGTGGGCTACAGTCCATGGGGTTGCAGGAGCTGGACATGACCGAGTACATACACACAACAGTGCAGGAGGGCTCCCCTCTCTTCATCATCTTCAACACTTACTTGTTACCTTTGGGTAATAGCCATTCTGACAGGGGTGAGACAGTATCTCACTGTGGTTTTGAATTGCATTTTCCTGATGATTAGTGATGCTGAATATCTTTTCTCAAGTCTGTATGTCTCCTTTGGAAAAATGTCTATTCAAGTCCTCTGCCAATTTTTAAAAATCAGATTGTTTTTTGACCTTGACCTCTTTAAGTTCTTTGTATATTTTAGATATTAAACTCCTTACAAAATAAATCATTTGCAAATATGTCCTCCAATTCAATTTTCTTGGACAACAAAATCATTGCAGATGATGACTGCAGCCATGAAATTAAAAGATGCTTACTCCTTGGAAGAAAAGCTATGACAAACGTAGACAGCATATTAAAAAGCAGACACATTATTTTGCTGACAAAGGTTCGTCTAGTCAAAGCTATGGTTTTTCCAGTAGTCATGTATGGATGTGAGAGCTGGACCATAAAGAAAGCTGAGCGCCAAAGAAATGATGTTTTTGAACTGTGGTGTTGGAGAAGACTCGAGAGTCCCTTGGACTGCAAGGAAATCAAACCAGTTAATAATAAAGGAAATCAATCATGAATATTCACTGGAAGGACTGATGGTGAAGCTGAAACTCCAATACTTCGGCCACCTGATGCAAAGAACTGACTCTTCTTCTGACACTGGGAAAGATTGAAGGCAGGAGGAGAAATGGACGACAGAACACGAGATGGTTGGATGGCATCACCAACTCAATGGACATGAGTCTGAGCAAGCTCCAGAAGCTGGTGATGGACAGGGAAGCCTGGTGTGCTGCAGTCCATGGGGTCGCAGAGTTGGACACGACTGAGCAACTGAACGTAACTGATTCAGCAGTATACCTTTTCATTTTGTTGATAGTGCCTCTGCCATCAGTTCCTGTGCAAGGCTTTTTAGTTTGATATAGTTCCACTTGTTTATTTTTGCTTTTGTTTTCCTTGCCTGAAGACACAGATCTAAATATATATATATACATATATATATATATATGTATATATTGCTAAGAACAACGCCAAAGAACATATTATCTATGTTTTCTTCTAGGAGTTTTATGCTTTCAGCTTTCACATTTACGTGTCATCTATTTTCAGTTTATTTTTATACAAGGTATAAAAACCTGTCGTTTCATTCTTTTTTCCCAGCACCATTTTTTGAAGAGACTGTCTTCTCCCCCATTGTATATTCTTGGCTTCCTTGTCATAAATTAGTTCAGTTCAGTTCAGCCACTCACTCATGTCCAACTCTTTGCAACCCCATGGACTGCAGTACACCAGGCTTCCCTGTCTATCACCAACTCTCGGAGCTTGCTCAAACTCATGTCCATTGAGTTAGTGATGCATCCAACCATCTTATCCTCTATCGTCCCCTTCTCTTCCTGCCGTCAATCTCTCCTAGCATCAGGGTCTTTTTAATGAGTCAGTTCTTTGCGTCAGGTGGCCAAAGTATTGGAGCTTCAGCTTCAGCATCAGTCCTTCCAATGAATATTCAGGACTGATTTCCTTTAGGATGGACTGGTTGGATCTCCTTGCAGCTCAAGGGACTCTCAAAGAGTCTTCTCCAACACCACAGTTCAAAAGCATCAATTCTTCGGTGCTCAGCTTTATCATCCATACATAACTACTGGAAAAACCATAGCTCTGACTAAACTGACCTTTGTCAGCAAAGTAATGTCTCTGCTTTTTAATATGCTGTCTAGGTTGGTCATAGCTTTTCTTCCAAGGAGCAAGCATCTTTTAATTTCATTGCTGCAGTTACCATCTGCAGTGATTTTAGAGCCCAAGAAAATGAAGTCTGTCAGTGTTTCCATTGTTTCCCCATCTATTTCCCATGAAGTGATGGGACCAGATGCCATGATCTTAGATTTCTGAATGTTGAGTTTTAAGGCAACTTTTTCACTCTCCTCTTTCACTTTCATTAAGAGGCTCTTTAGTTCCTCTTCACTTTCTGACATAAGGGTGGGGTCATCTGCATATCTGAGGTTATTAATATTCCTCCTGGCAATCTTGATTCTAGCTTGTGCTTCATCAAGCCCATCATTTTGCATGATGTACTTTGCATCTAAGTTAAATAAACAGGGTGACAAGATACAGCCCTGATGTACTCCTTTCCCAATTTATATGGTTATAAGTTAATGACCCTATAAATTAATGACAATATAAATGTAAATTTATTTCTGGGCTATTTGGTCCATTGATCTGTGTCTGTTTTTATGCCAGCACCTTATACTTTTGATTACTATAGATTTGTACAATAGTTTGAAATCAGGGAATATGATAATTACAACTTTCTTCTTCTTTCTTAAGATCGCTTTAGCTCTTTGGGGTTTGGTTTTGTGTGTGTGTGATTCTATACAAACTTTAGACTTATCTGTTCCAGTTCTGTGCAAAATATCATTGGAATTTTGATAGGGACTTCACTGAATGTATAAACTGCTTTAGGCAGTATGGACATTTTATCAGTATTAATTCTTCTAATCCATGAGCATGGTATATCTTTCAATTTATTTGTGTCATCTCCATCTGCAATTTCTCTCAAAGTCTTAGTTTTCAAAGTACAGGTGTTTCACATTTTTTTGGTATTTTAAACTTTTAAACTTTTTGATGCAGTTGTAAATGGGCCTGAAATCTTAATTTCTCTGATAGTACATGATTAGTGTACAAAAAAGCAACAAATTTCTGTATATTGATTTTTTTAGACATCAACTTTACTGAATTCATTAGCAGCCATTTCTGTTTTTATTATTGTGGAGGCTTTAGGGTTTTCTGTATGTAGTAACATATCACCTGCAAACAGTTTTACTTCTTCCTCTGCAGTCTGGGTGCCTTTTATCTTTTTCTTGCCTGATTGCAATGGTTAGGATTCCTAATACTATGGTGAATAAAACTGGTGAGGATGGGCATCCTTGGGTGTTTCCTAATCTTAGTAGAAAAGCTTTCAGCCTTTCACAGTGGAATATTATTCTAGCCATGGGTTTCTCATACATTGTTGTTGTTCAGTTGCTAAGTCATGTCCTGCTCTTTGCAACCCCATGAACTGCAGCATGCCAAGTTTCTCTGTCCATTACTATATCCCCGAGTTTCTTCAAACCCATGTCCGTTGAGTCAGTGATGCCATCCAACCATCTCATCCTCTGTCACCCCCTTCTCCTGTTGCCCTCAATTTTCTCCAGCATCAGCGTCTTTTACAATGAGTTAGCTCTTTGCATCAGGTGGCCAAAATATTGAACCTCTGTCAGCAAAATGATGTGTGTGCTTCTTTATATGCTGTCTAGGTTTGTCATAGCTTTTCTTCCAAGGAGCATCTTTTAATTTCATGGCTGCAGTCACCATCTTCAGTGATTTTTGGGGCCCAAGAAAACAAAATGTCACTGCTTTCACTTTTTCCCCTTCTATTTGCCCTGAAGTGATGGGACTGGATGCCATGATCTTAATTTTTTGAATGCTGAGTTTTAAGTCAGATTTTTCACTCTCCTCTTCCACCTTCGTCATAAGGATTTTTAGTTCCTCTTCACTTTCTGCCATTAGATGGTGTCATCTGCATATCTGAGGTTGCTTATGTTTCTCCTGGCAATCTTGATTCCAGCTTGTGATTCATCCAGCCTGGCACTTCACATGATGTACTCTGCATGTAAGTTAAATAAGCAGGTGACAATATACAGCCTTGACGTACTTTCTCCCCCAATTTTGAACCAGCCCATTGTTTCATGTCAGGTTCTGTTGCTTCTTGACCTGCATACTGGTTTCTCAGGAGGCAAGTAAGGTGGTCTAGTATGCTCATCTCTTTAAGAATCTTCCACAGTTTGTTGTTATCCATGCCACCAAAGACTTCAGTGTAGTCAATGAAGCAGAAGCAGATGTTTGGGGGAATTCCCTTGCTTTCTCTGCAATCCAACGGATGTTGGCAATTGGATCTCTAGTTCCATTGCCTTTTCTAAACCCAGCTTGTACATCTGGAAGTTCTCGGCTCGTGTACTATTGAAGCCTATCTTGAAGGATTTTGAGCATTATCTTGCTAACATGTGAAATGAGCACAAGTGTGTGTAGTCTGAACATTCTTTGGCCTTGTCCTTCTTTCGGATTGGAATGAAAACCGACCTCTTTCAGTCCTGTGGCCACTGCTGAGTTTTCCAAATTTGCTGGCATATTGAGTGCAGCACTTTAACAGCATCATCTTTAAGGACTGTGAAGAGCTGAGCTAGAAGAATTCCATCACCTCCACTAGTTTTGTTCATAGTGATGCTTCCTAAGGCCCACTTGACTTCACACTCCAGGATGTCTGGCTCTAGAGAGTGATACACCATCATAGTTATCCAGGTCATTAAGACCTTTTTGTACAGTTCTTGTGTATTCTTGCCACCTCTTCTTAATCTCTTCTGTTTCTGTTAGGTCCACACCATTTCTGCCCTTTGTTGTGTCCACCTTTGCAGGAAATGTTCCCTTGGTGTCTCTAAATTTCTTAAAGAGACCACTAGTCTTTACCATTCTATTATTTTCCTCTATTTATTTGCATTGTTCACTTAAGAAGGCTTTCTTTTCTCTCCTTGCTATTCTTCGAACTCTGTATTCAGTTGGGTTTACCTTTTCCTTTCTCCTTTGCCTTTTGCGTCTCTTCTTTTCTCAGCTATCACAACGGCCTCCTCAGAGAACCATTTTGCCTTACTGCATTTCTTTTTCTTTGGGATGGTTTTGGTCCTGTACAATGCTATGAACCTTCATCCATAGTTCTTCAGGCATTATCTCTGTCTCTTCATCTTCAGGCACACTGTCTCTGTCTCTCTTAGGCATTCTGGTGTGTGTTGTGTGTGTGTGTGTGTGTGTATGCCACATCTTTTTTTAATTTTTAAATTTATATTTTTAACTGAAGGATAATTGCTTTATAGAATTTTGTTGGTTTCTGCCAAACATCAACAAGACTCAACCACAGATATACGTATGTCCCCTCCCTCTTTAATCTCCCTCCCATCTCCCTCCCCATCTCAACCCTCTAGGTTGATACAGAACTCCTGTATGGGTTCCCTGAGACATACAGCAAATTCCCATTGGCTCTCTATTTTACATATGATAATATAAGTTTCCATGTTACTCTCTCCATACATCTCACCCTCTCCTCCCCCTCCTCCTCTCTTCCCCTCTCCCCGTGTCCAAAAATCTGTTGTCTGTTTCTCTGCTGTTGCCCTGCAAATAAAATCTTTGGTACCATCTTTCTAGATTCCGTATATATGCATTAGTATAGGATATTTATCTTTCTCTTTCTGAGTTATTTCGTTCTGTATAATAGGCTCTACGGTCATCCACCTCATTAGAACTGATTCAAATGTGTTCCTTTTATGGCTGAGTAATATTCCATTGTATATATGTACCACAACTTTTATTCATTCATCTGTTGATGGACATCTAGTTTGCTTCCACATTCTAGCTATTGTAAATAATGCTGCAATGAACATTGGGGTACACTGTCTTTTTCAATTTTGGTTTCTTCAGGGTATGTGCCTAGGAGTGGGATTGCTGGGTCATATGGTGGTTTTATTTCTAGTTTTTTAAGGAATCTCCATACTGTCTTCCATAGTGGCTGTATCAATTTACATTCACACCAACAGAGCAAGAGGGTTCCCTTTTCTCCACACCCTCTCCAGCATTTATTATTTGTAGACTTTTTGATGATGGCCATTCTGACCAGTGTGAGGTGATATCTCATTGTAGTTTTGATTTGCATTTCTCTAATAACGAGCGATGCTGAGCATCTTTTAATGTGTTTGTTAGCCATCTGTATGTCTTATCTGGAGAAATATCTGTTTAGGTCTTTTTCCCACTTTTGTTGTTTTTCTGTTATTGAGTTGTATAAACTGCTTGTATATTTTGGAAATTAATCCTTTGTCAGTTGTTTCATTTACTATTATTTTCTCCCATGCTGAAGGTTGTCTTTTCACCTTGCTTATAGTTTCCTTTATATATATATATGTCACATCTTCTTTATTCATCCATCTGCCAACGGACATTTACGTTGCTTCCATGTCTTGGCTATTATAATCAGTGCTGTTTATAATCAGTGTGTTTGGGTGGGGGGCATGTATCTTTTAGAATTACAGCTATCTGTTGATATATGCCCAGGAATAGGATAAAGCTGAGTCATATGGTAACTCTCTTTTTAGTTTTTAAAGAAACCTCCATACTACTTTCCATAGCAGCTACACAATTCATTTTGTTTATAGTTTCCTTAAAAGCATCTAAGTTTGATTAAGTCCCATTTGATTTTTTAAAAATTTTATTACTTTGGGAGGCTGACCTAAGAAAACATTGCTACAATTTCTGTCACACCATGTTTTGCCTATGTTCTCCTCTAGGAGTTTTGTGCTGTTTAGTATTTTTATTACCTCCTTTTTGAACTCAGGATGTGGTAGACTGGAGAGATCTGTTTCATTGTTTATTCTTTCAGGAGACTTCTCTTGTTCTTTTAATTAGGAGTGGTTCCTCTGCTTCTTTATACTTACATTTCTAACTCTAAATTTAGGAGAAACAGTTACCTACTTGTGGCTGTTTTTGTGTAGGAGCATCTGTGTGTGGCCTGCATGTGTCTAATATTTTTGGTGCAAGGGCTTTTAGTATAGAAGCCTCCCATGTCTTTCCTCAGTTTGCTGGCTGTTATCCCCTTGATACAGGGCGTGAATGGCGTTGTGTAACCAGAGCCTGCACTGCATGTTGAGCAGGACCTCCTCTTTGCTCTGTGGCTGTCAAAGCTCTGTCAGGAGCAGGATCTGCTCCCCAGTTGTTGGAGCAGATGCCCCTAGATCTGTTTATGAGCTACAATGTGGGGTAGGTGTAACTGGTGCGCTTCCACTGGGAGAGGAGTCACTGATTACTCTTCTGCAGGAGCTATCCACCAGAAAGTACACTCTTCGGTGTCAGCTTTTACCCAATGTGCATGCTCACAAAGTACACTGCTGTTACATTGCTGCTGGCACTGCTTTCAGCTGTGAAAATGTAGGAACTGGGTGTCCCTCAGGTTCTGTGCTCACAAAGTCATCAACAGAGATCCACTGGCACAGATCTACTTATGTCAGGCACTGGGACCCACCATAGTCATGATTAGTTGCACACCTGTACCCACTATGGGAGATACAGTATCATCCTGGCCCTGGCTCCACATGTCCCTGCCCACAATGCCCACAGCTACTACCTCCAGACCCACCTCAACCATAGGAGTACCAGTAATCTGCTCAGATGTCCCACCACCACTGAGCTTACAAAGGCACTCCAGGTGTAAATCTGCTGAAGTTGCAAAGCCACCAGATAAAGTTCAGATTTCAGCCCTGCTTCCAAAGTCATGTGGCCCCTGGGGATCTGCTCAGATTTCAGCTCTGCTTCTGTGTTGGACAACCCTTCTGTGTTTGCATGCTCCCAAAGCTCATGGAGGCAGAGCCATACCCACTGCAAGCATGCCAAAAATGAGGCTCCTATAGTGAGGCCCCACTTCCTCCTCTGCATGCTTGTTAACCATGCAGCTTCTATGTGGACCTCAGCTCTGTCCTGCATACACTCCCAGTTCTGGCCCACACTCCCAACTCCTTCAGGGTGTCTCCATGCAGCCAACTCCAGTCCTATGGTTTGACCTCTGAAGCCTGAGTTTTAGCACCCAGCCCCTGCATGCACCATCAGATACGTATCACAGGCTGGGGAGTGCAGTGAGGTGGCCCAGATCATCTGTGTTTTTGGTCTCTGTTCTGCCTGCCGCAAAGTATCTTCTCCCCTCCCTCTGAGCCTTTGAAGCTCCCTTTCTGTCCTGCCTGATCTCCTAGCTGATGAATGGGAGTTCCCAGGATGAGGGAATCTTTCCCCTTTCACAGCTCCCTCCCAGGGGCACTTCAGATACTTCCCCCTCATTTTTTCCACGCTACTCAAGTACATGGTGATCATTCTTGCAACTGTGGTTGTATGAGATCCTCTGTCACCATTCAGTAGGTATTCTATGAGAACTGTTTCACACGTAAATGTATTTGTGATGTATTTATGGGAGTAGGTGAGCTCCATATCCTTCTATTTCTGCCATCTTGATCTCTCCATCTTAATTATTTTAGATATAATTTTACTACTTTTATTTTTTAACTTTTATACTAGTTTTATAGGTGGATGATCTACTACCTTTACTATATGTTTGCCTTTACCAGTAAGTTTTTTTTTCTTTCATAATTTTCTTGTTTCTAGAAATTGGCTTTTCTTTTCCATTTATAGGAGTTCCTTTATTAATGTGACTTCCAGAAAATTTTACACATAGGTGGTTCATATTATATTTCTATTGGACAGAGCTACACTAGAATATCTCAGGACTACCTCTTCCAATATGAAAAGTCAGAAAGATAAATATAAACATTTACAAAATGATTACTTCTCTTAAATATCTAGTATTAGAGGTATCTTAAAGCCAATTATTTTTAAGCCTTTTTTCCCCCACTAGCCACTGTCACTAATTTTTTTTGAAAACCAGAGCTTTCTCTTATTAATAACAGCATTTTAACTATTCTGGTGGAGCATGTGTGTGCATTATTTGCTCAGTCATGTCTGATTCTTTGCAACCCACCAGGCTCTTTTAGTCATGGAATTCTCCAGGCAAGAACACTGGAATGGGTAGCCATTCCCGTCTCCAGGGGAATCTTCTCGACCCAGAGATCAAATATGGGTCCCCTGCATTGTAGGCAGATTCTTTACCATTCTAGTAGAGTGGGTGGAATTATTTCAACAATACAAATCACAACAGAGGTGGTTAAAAGTAAAGAAATAATTAAGAAAGTAATTTATGTCATGGAGATAAAAATAAAAGCCAAGGGTGGGCAGCTAATGTGTGAGAATAGGGACAAGGCTGGGGACTGGGGACTAAGTTCAAATCATCCTTTGGCTTTGTGGTATATAATCCTGGGCTTCAAGAAAATAACTTTTCCATATAGTGAGATTACTGAGAAGAATATGATACAAAGCAACAAGTGTTCTTTTTTTAATTTTCCAAAGAACCCCAAAATGAAGTTATGCCACTGTATGCATCAATTTTTACCACACTCTCCATTAGAGTAAACTCCAAATATGTCAGTGCAGACAACAGCTCTGCAGCATTTACACTAAAGAAACATCTTGAAAGACAGCCCATCAGTGGTATAGCTCCCAGTAAGACCTTATCACTACTGTGTCTCTGTCATCGTAAACTTTTAAACAGTAAACCTGAGCCAATTCAATTAAGTATATGATAATTCTACCAAGACAGTAGATTAACATTTGTGTTAGGATCATCTTTTTTTCATAAGGAAAATGGTGCCTTTAAAAATATAATATATATTCATACAAATTGTGAAATTATTTGTTCTAGCTCTGTGAAGAATACTGTTGGTAGCTTGATAGGGATTGCATTGAATCTATAAATTGCTTTGGGTAGTATACTCATTTTCACTATATTGATTCTTCCAATCCATGAACATGGTATATTTCTCCATCTATTAGTGTCCTCTTTGATTTCTTTCACCAGTGTTTTATAGTTTTCTATATATAGGTCTTTAGTTTCTTTAGGTAGATATATTCCTAAGTATTTTATTCTTTCCGTTGCAATGGTGAATGGAATTGTTTCCTTAATTTCTCTTTCTGTTTTCTCATTATTAGTGTATAGGAATGCAAGGGATTTCTGTGTGTTGATTTTATATCCTGCAACTTTACTATAGTCATTGATTAGTTCTAGTAATTTTCTGGTGGAGTCTTTAGGGTTTTCTATGTAGAGGATCATGTCATCTGCAAATAGTGAGACCTTTACTTCTTCTTTTCCAATTTGGATTCCTTTTATTTCTTTTTTGTATGGAAATACAAAAAACCTCGAATAGCCAAAGCGATCCTGAGAAAGAAGAATGGAACTGGAGGAATCAACCTACCTGACTTCTGCCTCTACTACAAAGCCACAGTTATCAAGACAGTATGGTACTGGCACAAAGACAGAAATATAGATCAATGGAACAAAATAGAAAGCCCAGAGATAAATCCACGCACATATGGACACCTTATCTTTGACAAAGGAGGCAAGAATATACAATGGATTAAAGACAATCTCTTTAACAAGTGGTGCTGGGAAATCTGGTCAACCACTTGTAAAAGAATGAAACTAGAACACTTTCTAACACCACACACAAAAATAAACTCAAAATGGGTTAAAGATCTAAACGTAAGACCAGAAACTATAAAACTCCTAGAGGAGAACATAGGCAAAACACTCTCTGACATACATCACAGCAGGATCCTCTATGACCCACCTCCCAGAATATTGGAAATAAAAGCAAAAATAAACAAATGGGACCTAAGTAACCTTAAAAGCTTCTGCACATCAAAGGAAACTATTAGCAAGGTGAAAAGACAGCCTTCAGAATGGGAGAAAATAATAGCAAATGAAGCAACTGACAAACAACTAATCTCAAAAATATACAAGCAACTCCTACAGCTCAACTCCAGAAAAATAAATGACCCAATCAAAAAATGGGCCAAAGAACTAAATAGACATTTCTCCAAAGAAGACACACAGATGGCTAACAAACACATGAAAAGATGCTCAACATCACTCATTATCAGAGAAATGCAAATCAAAACCACTATGAGGTACCATTTCACACCAGTCAGAATGGCTGCAATCCAAAAGTCTACAAATAATAAATGCTGGAGAGGGTGTGGAGAAAAGGGAACCCTCTTACACTGTTGGTGGGAATGCAAACTAGTACAGCCACTATGGAGAACAGTGTAGAGATTCCTTAAAAAACTGGAAATAGAACTGCCTTATGATCCAGCAATCCCACTGCTGGGCATACACACTGAGGAAACCAGAAGGGAAAGAGACACGTGTACCCCAATGTTCATTGCAGCACTGTTTATAATAGCCAGGACATGGAAGCAACCTAGATGTCCATCAGCAGATGAATGGATAAGAAAGCTTTGGTACATATACACAATGGAGTATTACTCAGCCATTAAAAAGAATACATTTGAATCAGTTCTAATGAGGTGGATGAAACTGGAGCCTATTATACAGAGTGAAGTAAGCCAGAAGGAAAAACACCAATACAGTATACTAACGCATATATATGGAATTTAGAAAGATGATAACAATAATCCTGTGTACAAGACAGCAAAAGAGACATTGATGTATAGAACAGTCTTACGGACTCTGTGGGAGAGGGAGAGGGTGGGAAGATTTGGGAGAATGGCATTGAAACATGTAAAATATCATGTATGAAACGAGATGCCAGTCCAGGTTCGATGCACGATACTGGATGCTTGAGGCTAGTGCACTGGGACGACCCAGAGGGATGGTATGGGGAGGGAGGAGGGAGGAGGGTTCAGGATGGGGAACACATGTATACCTGTGGTGGATTCATTTTGATATTTGGCAAAACTAATACAATTATGTAAAGTTTAAAAATAAAATTTAAAAAATATATATATTCAAATCTGAACAATATCACACAGCCCATCTAAATACTTCAAAAGGAAAACATATACAATGCAGGCTTTACTTTTCTCACATACAATGTATAAGCTAAATATTCTATATTCTGAGCTGGCTTAAAATTTTAATTTTTTTCAAATGGTCTTAATGTTCTCTAAGACTTCCCTGAATGTTTCCTTTTCGCTCACTGTATTATTTGGACAGGAGGGAAAGTAGCAAGTGATTATTTGCCCTCTAAACAGAAATGACCTTATGTTTTAGTGATTATTCTGATGTTTTCCTATGCTTATACAACCATCACTCTGTCTTTGCACCTAATAAAGTACTTACAACTGTTTAACAACTGTACTTTAAAATTTAATATATTTTAATATTTGACAGAACAAACATCACCCTCATAAAAAATGTTGCCTGATACCATTCATTTATCCTTCCACATGAATTTCAGAATCATTCTGCAAAGTTTTCAAAACGTAACAGACAACAAATTATGTGGATAACCATTTGGAAAAAAATATAGATCTCTATCAAATTCCTTGTACCAAAAGAATTTTCATATCAAATTTATTAATAAGAAGTTATAAAGCATTAGAAGAAATTTTGGCTTATGTAAGTCTTTATGGTATGACAGCAAAGATAAAAACCTTAAAGAAAAATTAACAGACTTAAGCCATTCTAAAAATTGTCTGTAAAACAACTGTATTTTCATAAAAATTACTAGGCAAAATTAAGGTAAACTGGGAAAACACACACAATTGCAACAAAACAGCAAAGAGTTAATCTATTCAATGTATATATTAAGAGCTCTTTCATAGTATAATATAAATATTCTTTAAAAATAAGGGACAGAAATAATTTACAGAAGAATGGAAAGTCATAAGTAGATAAAAAATGCTCAGCCTCATTCATAATTAAAGATGCAAATTAAATAATCAGATACCATTTTTTCCCACCTATCAGATTGGCAAAGACAAGCCTAAAAGTAGGGGAAATTAAAAGAAATATTTAAATAAATAATAGTGCTCAATAATGAGAAAGTGTGAGGAAACATACATTCTCAAACACCGCTGGTGAAAGTGTGCATCAGTACATCTTTGAAGAGTACTTTGACAATATGCATTAGAATCTTTAAGAATGTATGACTACTTTGATGCAGTAATCTTATTTCTAGGGCCATTTCCTAAGAAAATAAATGGACATAAACACCTAAATATTTAAATAAGGATGTTCACCCAAGCTCTACTTAAGAGTGAAAAAAATAAAAACCTAAAAATTCTACAATAAAATATTGGTTATATGAATTAAGGCATTTAATGGTAAACTAAGCTTCTATACAATGATTATGACTCATATTTGCTGACATGTCTTATTTAAAGAGGAAAATTTTTAACTGGTGAAAATTAAATAAAATATTGTAAAATGCTTAGCATACTGCCTGTCACACTGTAAGCAAATAATTTGCACTTTTACATAATGTTTCATGGAAAATTTCAAATGTATATAAATATGGAAAAAATAAGATGATGAACCCTTAAACATTCATCACCTAGCTTCAACAATTATCAACTTTTTGCTATTTTCAGTAATTTTTTAAGTTCACAACTATTCCTCCATTCCCATACACACATATATAGTTTTTCCTATCAAATGTACATGAATGCAATGTACACTGCACGCAAGCACAGAAAAAGTCAGAAGAAATTTACATGCAAATGCTAATTATGGTAAATATCTAAAGGATGAAATTATGAGTTATTTTATTTAATTCTCATTTTCTCAGTTTTCTAAAATGAACATGTTTTATGTCATTTTAATAGCTGACCAAAACAAAAAAACTCAAGCAAATATATGACTCAAAGGGTGAAAAGTTAGTCGGAACTCCACTTTTCTTTTTTTCACCATGCAGCTTGTGGGATCTTAGTTATCGAACCAGGGTTGAACCCAGGCCCACAGCAGTGAAAATACTGAGTACTAGCCATTGGACTGCCAGGGAACTCCCTGAACTCCATTTTTAGATGTTAAAAAATATAAAAGAAAAAATTTATCATTTTTTTTTAAAATATGGGGTATAAGTGTGGCTGTTAACAGAGAAGGCATGGCACCCCACTCCAGTACTCTTGCCTGGAAAATCCCATGGACGGAGGAGCCTGGTGGGCTGTAGCCCATGGGGTCGCGAAGAGTCGTACATGACTGAGAGACTTCCCTTTCACTTTTCACTTTCATGCATTGGAGAAGGAAATTGCAACCCACTCCGGTGTTCTTGCCTGGAGAATCCCAGGGATGGGGGAGCCTGGTGAGCTACCATCTATGGAATCGCACAGAGTCGGACACGACTGAAGCGACTTAGCAGCAGCAGTGGCTGTTAAGGGCTTCCCAGGTGGCGCTAGTGGTAAAGAACCTGCCTGCCAACACAGGAGACATTAGAAACACGGGTTTAATCCCTAGGTCAGGAAGATCCCCTGGAGAAGCGCATGGCAATCCACTCCAGTATTCTTGCCTGGAGAATCCCATGAGCAGAGCAGCCTGGTGGGCTACAGTCCATAGAGTCACAATGAGTCAGACACGACTAAAGCCACTTAGCATGCATTTGGCTATTGATATCCATTTATCCAATCTACAAAGTTTTCTACTCTTATTGTTCAATGATGATTCACTTATCAACAAAATACAATGTTTCAACCTTAAGTGGAGTTCAAAACATTATTTCACACAACTTGGGAAATTTGAAAAGATTAGATATTAAATTATTTAAGAAGTGTTTTAGTCTGTTAACATAGCAGTGGTATGTTTAATTTTTTTAAGTCCTAACCTGCTGGGAAATAAGATAATATCTATAATTTGCTTTGCAATATTTCAGCCAAAAAAAAGTAGAGAAGAATGAAATAAAATTGGCAAAATGAGTTGCTGTTCAATGAATATAGAGCCTTACTCTTGTAAGTTGAAAAGTTTTAGAGATTTGTTACACAAAAATGGACATACAGTTAATACTCTACTGTACTCTTTAAAATGGTTAAAACTATATGTTTTAATATTTTTTACCACTAATATTTAAGATTGGCAAAATGATAACTATTAATGCTGGGTAATGGGTATATAGAAATTTCTTTTAAGAACTTTTTTTTTAAATGAGGACCAGCGAGTACTGCTAAGGGAGAAAGACATAAAAGTAACAGTTTTTCCTTAATCAGAGCAGTTTTAGTTTAAACAAAACTATCAGAAGAGTTCAAATACGGAAAACAAATGTTGGCTTTTTAAAGCCTTCTTACTCTAGCTCTAGCTGAATTATGGTAAATAAAAATCTCATTTTTTCTAACAATGAAGCTTTAATTATGTTGAGTAATCACAATAGCAAATTAAAAAAAAGGATCTATGATCAACAATAAGCATACTACATAGAAGAATAAGTGAGAACTTAAAAACTAGGACTCAATTTTCTTTTTTGCCAACCTGAAGCCTATAATATCTTATAGCTATTTATGTTTGTACAGTGCTTTAGCATTCAGGTAAAAATAAAAAAACCTCTGGTCTACACTTTCAGGATTTTATTGGCCCACTCTGGCTGCATAGCTTGCTGCAGCCTAGTAAATAATTTTGATCCTTTAGATTGCTGTGAGCCTCTTGTGCCATTCTGAGTGGAGTCACTAACAGCAGAGCCATTCATGGTAGTTTACTAGCCCACTGATATTTGAGGGTAGATGATTAAAAGCCAATATATTACTAAGATTTGGAGCAGCAAATAATGCAGATTGTTTTTTACCTTTTTTAATTCGTCCCTCTAGCTCTTCTTAATTTCTCTGGTAATTCCCTCTTCTATAAAACTGAGATTTCTACCAACCTTGACAAATTATCATGATATTAAACAGACAACATATAATTACATATTCTGGATAACTACATTCAGAAGAAGCGTTGAGACAGTGTCTAGCACATTGCAGTTGTTGTTGTTCAGTCACTAAGTCCTATCTGACCCTCTCTAACCCCACGGTCATAAATATTCATTACCTTCTATGTTCACTTCCCTTTTGATCTTGGTTTTTAATTGAAAAAGCAAACAAACTGAATATGTTCCATGAAGAAAACTCCTAAATTAGGTAGCTAATTTTTTGTTTTGCTTAAGCCATCAGTTCTTCATTTAAAACGTTTCTAGTAATGTTGTAAAAAGTGTTTCTGTTCCCACAAAGATACTGCTTTTTGTTAGCATGAATCTTTCAGTATTTGTGTTCAAACAGGCTGACTGGCCGAAGCTCCCTGGCTGAGGACCTCAGCTAAGGCACCCCCAACTATCAGAGATGGAACAAGACACAGACAGAAGTGGGGCCAAGGCAAGAGCCAGAAACAGCCTGAATAAGTAAGTCAGAGCCAGAAAGAAATGGAAAAGGAGACAGCAGAGGTAGAAAGAGAAAGGAAGGGAGAGTGAAATCAAAGTGTGGAGTGAGCAGGAGAAAGCAAGTCAGTGACAGACTGAGAGAACAAGAAAGAGCCCGAGTGAGGGAGGAAGGAACCAGTGAAGGAAAGCAGCAAGCAAAGAGCAGTGGGTGTGAGGACAGGGTGAGCATGGTGAGCACACAACGCTGCATTTTTCAAGCTGGTTCAAATTTAATAGAAACCTCTCTGCCTCTCATTATTCCAAAAAATGTCTTAAACTTACCTGAATTATCTCTGATTGTTCAGCTAGAGCCTTTCTTTGTGCCTCCAGAGAAGACACCTGTTGCTGATAAATCAAGCGCTGCTTCTCCCAGTCCAGTGATTTCTGACGAAATTCCTGAAGAGGCAATTAAGGTACTTAACTTCTAAGTGCTTCCCCTCGCTGTCACCACCTTCCAGATTCACTTTTACTTTAATTTTTCCCCAGGTCCCTGGGTACACATGCACCTTTTTCCACAGCAGGAGCCCCATTACTCACTTAACTGATAGAACTGTAGAGTAATACTAAATTCCTTACATACTGTGCCTCTGGATATCTGTCTTTCTAAATTTAACACACTAATGGTGAAGAGTACGAAACACAGATACTAAACACTGGATTCAAGATGATTTTCAAAGATCTGCTGCCACCTAAGGGTTGTTATAATTTTTTAGTGATTTTTCAGAAAACTGATGTTAAGATAATGAAAATTTCAAAATATGATTATACTTATCACTCACTACCCAAATTCTTGATATCCAAACCCGGGAACTGAACAGATTCAAACAAATGGTCAGATAAATCCCTGGGGAGCCCAATTCTCATCAGAGTCTAAAATTCAGGAACCAGACAGATTCAGTTAACACAGTATCCTTTGATATCCAAATTTTTATTATTTCAACAGAACTATAAAGACATGAATAATAAAAAATATCTGTATTAAATTTTAACAGATATCTATAACCCAAAGCCAAAGAGTTCAAAATTAATGATGGATCAATAATAACTTCAAGTTGCACAATCAAGAAAATGATGCCAATATTCATGAAAACGAGGCAAATCAAAGGGAAAGGAAACTCAGTCTTTCTATCACTGTCCTCCAAGAGTCTCAACCCCAGAGTTTCCTTTCCCTTTGATTTGCCTTGTTTTCATGAATATTGGGCTCATTTTCTTGATTGTGCAACTTGAAGCTTAAGGTAATTACTGTTCACTTACTCATTGTTTCTATCACATATATTCCAGGTACTGTTCTAGTGCTAGGGATACAATATTTAACAAAAAAAAAAAAATTCTAGCCCCACTCACTTGGAGGGAGACAGGCAACACATTATTGTACAGTAACTAGATAGCAATACGGTCATCTGTCAGTATCTGTGGAGGACTGGTTCCAGACCTCTGTGGTTACTAAATCCACAGATGATCACGTCCCTTATAAGAAATGGTATGTTATTCACATGTAACTAATGTGCATCCTCCCACAGACTTGAAATCATTTCTAAGTTACTTATAATGCCTAATACAATGTAAACACTGTGTAAATAACTATAAATACAATGTAAATGCTTGTGCATAACAAATTCAAGGTCTGCTTTTTGGAACTTTCTGGACTTTGCTTTTCCCAGAATATTTTAGATCCACAGTTGGTTAAATCCACGGATGCAAAACCATAGATACAGAGAGCCAACTGTACCCATTCTGGAGAAAATCGAGCATGGAGTACTCAGAGTTGGTGGTTGCAGTTTGCAAAAGGAGTGGTTAGATTGAGTAACATGAAAGTAAACACCAGGGAGATGGAGATAAAGTTATACTATTCTGAGAAGTACAAGGCCTTGATGTGGAAGCATCTTGTCATGTTCAAGGATGAGCAAGAAGCTTGGTGTGGCTCGGGGGGAGTGAGTAAAAGGGAAAAAAAAGGAAGGGAAAGGTCAGAGTTAACAGGCAGTGAGACTCTGTAGGTCATTATGATAACTTCATCTTTTAGGAGAAACTACTATAACTTTATGTACAGGAGAGAACATGATTTAACTTAAACCAAACAGAATCATTCTGGATGTTGTGCTGAGAAAAGAGAAATCATGGGTGACTCCAAGGCTTTTAGGCTTCAGCAATCTGAGGAATGGAATTACATTAACTAAAACAGAAATGGTGCTGGAAGATGAGGTAGAAAAAAGTCAGGGCCTTTATTTCAGACATGTCAAGTTTGAGACAGCTTTAGATACCGTATGGAGATGTGAAATGGGAAGTTGGAAATTGTTCTGTAGCCAAAAGTCAAGACTAGATATAGGAACATAGGAATTATCAACATATACACAGTGCTTACAGAGGAGGCAATGGCACCCCACTCCAGTACTCTTGCCTGGAAAATCCCATAGACGGAGGAGTCTGGTAGGATGCAGTCCATGGGGTCACTGAATTGGACACGACTGGGTGACTTCACTTTCACTTTTCACTCTCATGCATTGGAGAAGGAAATGGCAACCCACTCCAGTGTTCTTCCCTGGAGAATCGCAGGGACAGGGGAGCCTGGTAGGCTGCCGTCTATGGGGTTGCACAGAGTTGGACACGACTGAGGCGACTTAGCAGCAGCAGCAGCAACACAGTGCTTAAAACTATGAGACTGAATGGTATCACCAAGGGAGTGGCCTCGACAGAAAAAAGAAGAGGTACAACAACACAGCTGTAGGGTGTTCCAATGATAAAAGGCTGGGGAGAAAAAATAATTGAGAAGGAGTGGCAAACAAGGTAGGAGAAAATCCAGGGAAGTACAATTGTTCTCCAAGCCAAATCCAGAAAGCCAAACCCAGCTGAGTCCAATGCTGCAGACAGGATATGGAAGATGAGGGTGGACACAGGCTTCAGTAATGCAAATTCACTGGTGACCTCCATGCCAATAGCTTCTGCAGAGGAGAGAAAGGCTTACTGAGTGAGTGTAAGAAAAATGGAAGGAAAGGAACTAGAGACAAAATAGTGGGCCTTAGAAAGCATCATTACGAACAAAGCTAGTGGAGGTGATGGAATTCCAGTTGAGCTATTTCAAATCCTGAAAGATGATGCTGTGCAAGTGCTGCACTTAATATGCCAGCAAATTTGGAAAACTCAGCAGTGGCCACAGGACTGGAAAAGATCAGTTTTCATTCCAATCCCAAAGAAAGGCAATGCCAAAGAATGCTCAAACTACCACACAATTGCACTCATCTCACACGCTAGTCAAGTAATGCTCAAAATTCTCCAAGCCAGGCTTCAGCAATACGTGAACCATGAACTTCCAGATGTTCAAGCTGGTTTTAGAAAAGGCAGAGGAACCAGAGATCAAACTGCCAACATCCACTGGATCATGGAAAAAGCAAGAGAGTTCCAGGAAAACATCTATTTCTGCTTTATTGACTATGCCAAAGCCTTTGACTGTGTGGATCACAATCAACTGTGGAAAATTCTGAAAGAGATGGGAATACCAGACCACCTGACCTGACTCTTGAGAAACCTGTATGCAGGTCAGGAAGCAACAGTTACAACTGGACATGGAACAACAGACTGGTTCCAAATAGGAAAAGAAGTACGTCAAGGCTGTAGATTGTCACCCTGCTTATTTAACTTATATGCAGAGTACATCATGAGAAACGCTGGGCTGGAAGAAGCACAAGCTAGAATCAAGATTGCCGGGATAAATATCAATAACCTCAGATATGCAGATGACACCACTCTTATGGCAGAAAGTAAAGAGGAGCTAAAAAGCCTCTTGATGAAGGTGAAAGAGGAGAGGAAAAAGTTGGCTTAAAACTCAACATTCAGAAAACTAAGATCATGGCATCTGGTCCCATCACTTCATGGCAAATAGATGGGGAAACAGTGGAAACAGTGTCAGACTTTATTTTTTTGGGCTCCAAAACCACTGCAGATGGTGACTGCAGCCATGAAATTAAAAGACGCTTACTCCTTGGAAGGAAAGTTATGACCAACCTAGATAGCATATTCAAAAGCAGAGACATTACTTTGCCGACAAAGGTTCGTCTAGTCGAGGCTATGGTTTTTCCTGTGGTCATGTATGGCTGTGAGAGTTGGACTGTGAAGAAGGCTGAGCGCCGAAGAATTGATGCTTTTGAACTGTAGTGTTGGAGAAGACTCTTGAGAGTCCCTTGGACTACAAGGAGATCCAACCAGTCCATTCTGAAGGAGATCAGCCCTGGGATTTCTCTGGAAGGAATGATGCTAAAGCTGAAACTCCAGTACTTTGGCCACCTCATGTGAAGAGTTGACTCAGTGGAAAAGACTCTGATGCTGGGAGGGATTGGGGGCAGGAGGAGAAGGGGACGACAGAGGATGAGATGGTTGGATGGTATCACTGACTCAGTGGACATGAGGTTGAGCAAACTCAGTGAGGTGGTGAAGGACAGGGAAGCCCTGCAGTGCATAGGGTCACATAGAGTTGGACACAACTGAGCTACTGAACAACAACAAAAAAAGAGAGGGCACAGGAATGGAAGGGGAATATAAGGAGTGTAACCATGGGATAGAAGCTGGGTAAGGAGTGGTGAGTGCGGACATGAGGTAGGTATGGAGCAGGGACAAATGGCCGGATCCAAGCACTTTAAGGAATGGGGAATCAGGTGATTATCAAGCATTAGGAATAAGAGGGAGCAAGCTGAAAAGACGGGGATGGTAGTCAGAAAGAACGAGATGCTTAAAAATGTGATTCTTGGAGGGTTGCAAGTATTGCTAGTGACAACACTTAAGGAACCGCAATGGGAAAAGGGAAAAGAGACAGACAGGAGGTCAAAATATCTCTGGAGGAAAGAACACCAATGAACCAAAGACCACAGTATTATAAGGATCATCCTTGTGGATCCCGAAATCCTCAAGAATTATGGTAAGAGCAATGTTGGAGAGAATGACAGTCAACCAGGGGAGCAGTCAGGGATCAGAAGATGACTAATTTGCCGGTATGTACGTTGTTGTTGTTGTCGTTCAGTCACTATGTTGTGTCTGACTCTTGAGACCCCATGGACTGCAGCCCGCCAGTATCCTCTGTCCATGGGACTTCCCAGGCAAGAATACTGGAATGGATTGCCATTTCCTTCTCCAAAGGATCTTCCCAACCCAGGGATGGAACCTGAGTCTCCTATGTTGACTGGCAGATTCTTTACCACTGAGCCACCAGGGATGGTGGTATATGCTGATGACATGAAAATCAAAGATGGAGACTCTGAGGTACAAAGAAAACAGAATGGTCTGGAAGCGGTAACGGGGAATAAGAACATGAGGGGTTTTGTACAAAAACCCAGGTACCAGTGAAGAAGGCTGGAGAGAAAGCAAAATCTGATTCTAAGCTCTTTAAACATAGAAAAATATTGAGATGTAAAAAAATATTAAAAGTAGAAATTAAAATTCTAGGTAGTAATAATATAACAGTGTTAGTGGGTGACAGGTCACTCTGAGTAGAAACATTGTAAATAATCATACAAAGATGCTAAACAATGTTTCTCAAATTAACATCAGCTGGGGAAGCTAGATAAAATGCAGAGTCCTAGCTCACTGCTATGCTACTGGATCAGAATCTCTGGGAGACTGAAGAGGACCCTGGTTAACACTTAGGTACGTTTGAGAACCAAGAGCATAGACAGAGGAGAGGAGTGGTGGATTCAACGGGGGAAAAGTAACAGCCCCATGCTGTTGTTGGCGGTGTTGTCTCAACTTCCTTAACTCCTCTGGGGAATCAAGATATACAATAATCATGGAGTTACTCAAACTTAACAAAAACTTAGTCAGCAAAGAGGGAGGCTAGTGACTTATTATATCTAAATGGGAACTAAGAATAAATAATCTGATATGCAAAGCACTGTGTATAAAAAAGCCACATACCTTCAACACTTACTAAGCCCCTCTGTTAGGTGATAAATAAAACAAAGACAACACCCACAGAGGACAGCCAGGAGCTGCTATCAGTGTTCCTCAGTGCTGGCGTTCGGGGTACAATAGGTCTCTCCTGTGTGGGATAGGCCCAGTCATGTTTGGTGTCCCTGGTTCCTGTGCCCCACTCTCCAGTTTCACTCCCAGTCATCTGACAACCAAAATAATGCCTCAAATATTTCCAATGCCCTCAAAGGATGGCACCACCCTCTTGAGAACTACTGACAGCTAGTAACCACAGGGAACCAGATGATGACAGGACAGCCTCCCACCTTTGAAATAGCTCAGTGGTAGTCCTGCAGGTGAGAGAAAATTGGCTTCATGAAATAGCACTATTAGAAACAGAGTTTTCCTACATGAAGGCTGACAATCACTACAAGCCAATCAGGACTATGAACATACCTCTATTTTTCCAGTTAACCTCTCAATTTCAGACCGATCTTCCCTGTGATTTTTGGCATTTCCTCTGAAGTCTCTTACATGTTTTTTCTGTAGCTTTTCATAGCTTCTCTTCAGTCTGCTTAACTGTAAACACAGTTATTTCTAGACTTAAAATTTAAGAATGTGTAAACAGTGCTGATAAAACAAACTGGCATTATGAAAGCACAAGTAGAGCTAACTACCATCCCAGAAAATAGAGAGCACGTTAGATAAAATACAAAACTCAAAACTACATAAAGTAAACACCAGAAAAAAAAAAGTCAAATAAAAAATAAAGAAAAAGTTTAATAAATAAAACAAAGGTCTAATTTTTTATTATAATATACAATAGCCCTGCACTTAGGGACCCCACAACCCATCCTCACAATAAAAGCAGCAAATAAACACTCTTTTTCTTTTCTCCAGGCCTGTGGTTCTTGAAGCATTCCCCAGTGGAACACTGATATTCACTATGCAGGAAAGGAATGCTTCGGAATTGAATAAAAAGTATTTTTTGCCAATCTGAAGAAAACAATTCAGTTAACTGGTAGAATTTCCTTACCTTTCTAATCTATCCCAAAATGCTTCTGAAACCTTTGAATCTTCCATTATTTAAAATCTACTGACTCAACTCAAAAATAAAACATTTAACGTAAGCTTTTGGTATCAGCATTTCATGGTATTATACAAAAATAGCTCTATTTCTTTCAGATACTCAACCAAGAAACATATTTTAGAATCACTGTTGTAGGTAATATCAAATATATAAAAGGCAAAATTCTGGGTTTAAGAATAGAGAAAGATTTCTACCCCAATATCTTCCATGGAATATATACATCCACTTTATAAAGTAGAAACCAGCTCATTAACAAAATTCTCAAGGCTGAAGAGACAGAATTATACAATATATAATAGAATTAAAATCTTACTTCTTCATGTAGTTTCTTTAACTCTTGCTTATACTCCATGGCCATCTCTTGCTTGACTTTTTCATGTTTTTCTACCTGCTGACGCAACATTCCAATCTAAAAGCAGAGAGGTGGTAGTATGTTTCATTATTAGCATTGAAACAATTACCCTGAAACATAAAAATAGAAAATAACCTTTGTGCTTATCTGTAAAGACACGTTCTCAACTATACAACTTCTCAGGAAGTCAAATACCTAATTATTTAATAATTTATAACACTTCCAAAAAAATAAAAATAAGCAATTGTTCTAAAATTTCTAGGTTTAGATGAAAATTTGCTCTATCTCACTTATTCTTCCTAACCCTTTTTACCAGGAAAAAAAAAAAAAAAAAAAAAAAACTCACAAAAAATTAACAAGTTACAAGAACCTTGGAATCTAAAAATATTGAACAAAAATCTATGCGAGTTCAAGAATAAATTCTATAAAGCAAAGCACAGAATACTAACTTTAGACAGAAAGACACCAGGAGGCTGAAAGCTCTTGTTATATACAGTCAACATTCATTTAGATTTACCCACAAATTTAGTGTTGTGCTAAGTCTTTCAGTCGTGTCTGACTCTCTGCGACTCTATGGACTGTAGCCCATCAAGCTCCTCTGTGCATGGGATTCTCCAGGCAAGTGGGTTGCCATTTCCTAATTCAGGGGATCTTCCCCACTCAGGTATTAAACCCATATCTCCTGCATTAGCAGGTGGATTCTTTACCACTGAGCCACCTGGGAAGCCCTATTAGATAAATAGCTAAGACTAAAACTTTAGAATATGCCATAAAATGTTATTTAGAAATAAGAGGAGAATGCCAAAAGAAAAAAAAAAAAAGGAGTTAAAGATACTGAAAGAACGGTCTTAGAGAAACAAGAATCCTAGGTTCAGAGGAATAGGGCAGATGATCATTGTTTTTTCTTATGAGACTTATAGAACTATTTTTCTTTTCATTTATTATAAGAGTCAAGCATTAGTATAAAATGTGAAGAAACAATTGTTAAATTTTATCTATTTACCAGGGTCTGGTTCATAATAGTCAAGCAACAATATTTAAATTTCTTAAAGAAAGTATATTTCTTACTAGTACAAACAACTCCCTCACTCTCAGCAATAGGCATTAGGCAGAGAAAAAGAGGTCAAATTTTGAAAACTGTCAGTATAGATGATATCATTTTAACTACAATTTAGAATTTTTAAAGTGGTTTCTTAAACCGTAACTCAATCTTCACAACATGGGAACATAGGAATTATATCCTCATTTTGCACAGGATGAAACAGATTCAGAGATGTTATTTTGTCCACCACCATTCAGGTGAAAAAATGCACAGCCAGGACTCCAAATCCCTTACTTGTTTCATTAGGTCTACCTGCTCTGTAGGGCATTAGAAGGTAACAGCAGCAGCAAGGTCCATTAAAACCAACCCAATCCAAACAGTGTAATCAGAAAACATATAAAGCATTCACTTATGAAATGAGTTGTTTATACTAGTACTCCTCCAAGTATGAGCTACAGATGGGCTGGACCTGGTCACAACAGCAATCCAACAGGAGCTAAGAACCTTGAAGCAGAATGTAAATCAATTATGTTACAAAAAACACTGCTTGGTGCAACTGACATTTTTATACAGCAAAACTTTCTGTGATGTGAAGGATGCAATACACTGATTTACATTCTGATGCAAGTGTTACCTCACCGTGAACCTGTCATTTGAGTAGCATTGGTTTATACCATGGGACTAACTGCTACTAGGCCTGAAACTTACAAACAAAAATGACAAAAACTTAAAGGCCTATATTCTAGTTCTTCTATCATATGCTGTTCAAGTAGATTAATAAATATATTACTACCAATAACAGTGAAATTACAATTTCACAGATCAACTCTATGGAACAGATTCTTATCATTAGTATTTAGCAAATGCACTTTACCTCTACAAACTTAATCAACTTTCAGCAACCCAATCAATGAAGCAGCAAATCACTGACAGCTACATTTCTAAATATCTTTTACGTCTTGATGCCCAAACTTGTAATCTTCAAATCCTTATAAAGGAGCTCATCTGCTCAATCCCATCAATTTCTTTTCAAGTGTTAAGTATGGGAATACCTCAGAAATACTGCAGATTCCTACCAGATCACCACAATAAAGCAAATTTTGTGATAAAATGAGTCATACAAATATTTTCGGTTTCCCAGCACAAATAAATGTTATGTTTGCACTACCCTATAGTCAACTAAATGTGCAAGAACATTATGTCTAAAAAGCAATGCATATATCTATCTTAATTTAAAAACATTGTATTGCTAAAAAAAAATGCTAACCATCATCAGAACCTTCAATAAGTCATAATCTTTGTGCTGGTAGAGGATTTAAAATATTGCAAGAATCGAGTCTCCCTGGGGCCTCAGTGGTAAAGAATCCTCCTGCCAATGTAGGAAACACAGGTTTAATCCCTGATCTGGGAAGATACCAGATCCTGTGCACGGTACAAGTAAGCCCATGGGCCACAACAATAAGACTATACATAAGAACTGTACCAAAAAAGGTCTTAATGACCCAGATAACCACAATGGTGTGGTCACTCACTGAGAGCCAGACATCCCGGAGTGTGAAGTCAAGTGGGCCTTAGGAAGAATCACTACAGAGTTAGTGGAGGTGATGGAATTACAGCAAAGCTATTTCAAATCCTAAAAGATGATACTGTTAAGTGCTGCACTCAATATGTCAGCAAATTTAGAAAACTCAGCAGTGGCCACAGGACTGGAAAACATTAGTTTTCATTCCAATCCCAAAGAAAGGCAATGCCAAAGAATGTTCAAATTACTGTACAACTGCACTTATTTCACACGCTAGCAAGATTACACTCAAAATTCTTCAAGTTAGACTTCAGCAGTACGTGAACCAAGAACTTCCAGATGTTCAAGCTAGATTTAGAAAAGGCAGAACCAGAGATAAAACTGCCAACATATGCTGGATTATAGAAAAAGCAAGGGAATTTCAAAAAACATCTACTTCTGCTTCATTGACTATGCTGAAGCCTTTGACTGTGTGGATCACAACAAACTGGAAAATTCTTAAAGAGATGAGAATACCAGACCACCTGACCTGTCCCCTAAGAAACCTGTGTATAGGTCAAGAAGTAACAGTTAAAACTGGACATGGAACAAGAGAGGGTTCAAAATTGGGAAAGGAGTATGTCAAGGCTGTATATTGTCACCCTGCTTTATTTAACTTATATGCAGAGTACAACATGAGAAATGCTGGGTGATTCATAAGAAATAAATCACAAGCTGGAATCAAGATTGCCGGGACAAATATCAACAACCTCAGATACGCAGATTACACCACCCTTATGGCAGAAAGCAAAGAAGAATTAAAGAGCCTCTTAATGAAAGTGAAAGAAAATAGTGAAAAGCCTGGCTTAAAACTCAACATTAAAAAAACTAAGATCATGGCATCTTGTCCCATCACTTCATAAACAGATGAAGAAAAAGTGGAAACAGTGACAGATTTCATTCTCTTGGGCTCAAAAATTACTGCAGATGGTAACTGCAGCCATGAAATTAAAAGATGCTTGCTCCTTGGAAGAAAAGCTATGACAAACCCAGACAACAAATAAAAAGCAGAGACATCACTTTGCTAACAAAGCTATGGCTTTTCCAGTAGTCATGTATAGTTGTGAGAGTTGGACCATAAAGATGGTCCAACTAAAGAATTGATGCTTTTGTACTGTGGTGCTGGACAAGACACCAGGGTGTCTTGTCTTGAGGGTCCCTTGGAGAGCAAGGAGATCCAACCAGTCAGTCCTACAGGAAATCAACCATAAATATTCACTGGAAGGACTGATGCTGAAGCTGAAGCTCCAACACTTTGGCTACCTAATGCAACTGACTCACTGGAAAAGACTCTGATGCTGGGAAAGACTGAAGACAGGAGGAGAAGGAGGCGACAGAGGATGAAATGGCTGGATGGCATCACTGACTCAATGGATATGAGTTTGAACAAACTCAGGGAAATAGTGAAGGACAGGGAAGCCTGGCGTGCTGCAGACCATGATGTTGCAAAGACTCAGACATGACTGAGCAACTGAACAACCACCACCACCAGAGACCAGGAGCCACAGCTACTGAGCCCATGTGCCACAACTCCTGAAGCCCACGTGCTCTAGAGCCCATGCTCTACAACAAGAGAAGTCACAACAAAGAGAAGCCCATGCCCTGCAACTAGAGTAGCCCTTGCTCCCTGTAACTAGAGGAAAGCCTCCGCAGCAACAAAGACCTAGCACAGCCGAAAGTAAATAAGTAATCTGTTTAAAAAAAGCAATATTTAAGAATTACCAAAAGTAGACACAGAGACATGAAATGAGCAAATGCTGTTAGAAAAAAGATGCCTACACACTTGAGTTCAACTCAAGGTGGCCACAAACCTTCAATCTGTAAAAAATACAGTATCTCCAAAGTGCAATAAAGTGAAGCACAATAAAATGAAGTCTGCCTGTAGTGCGGTAGTGCCTGTGACATCAAAACTAAGCTACAGGAATAAATTTAAACAGCCCTGGAGTGACAAAATAGTCCCACGATTACACACAAGGGAATTTCTTTAATTCACAGAAACATACATGGGAGTTTCTAACAAAATAAACAACCTAGGTATCTACATATATAGATAGGACCCTTAACAACATAGGTCTGAGCTGCACAGATCCACCTATACGGGAATTTTTTTCAATAAACATGTGTTACATAGTGCACTATCCAAAGCTGGTTGAATCCACAGATTCAGAACTACAGATACAAGCGACAATGTTAGTCACTCAATCATGCCTGACTCCTTGTGACCCCATGGACTGTAGACTGACAGGTTCCTGTGTCCATGGGATTTTCCATGTAAGAATACTGGAGTGGGTTGCCATTCCCTTCTCCAGAAAATCGTCCTGACCCAGGGACTGAACTTGGGTCTCCTGCATTGCAGGCAGATTCTTTACTGTCTGAGGCACCAGGAAAGCCCCCAGATAAAAGAGTCAACTGTAAAATTGTACACAGATCTGCAACTGCATGGGGGATTGGTGCCCCCTGACTCCCAGGTTGCTCAAGGGTCAACGGTACAGTGTTTAACTAGGAAACCACTATCACCTTAACTTACTAAATGGAACTACTTGTGTTTTGCCCCAGGAGAAATAAAGAAGTGGTAACTAAAGTAACTTACCAAGGAGCACTGACTCTACCTAAATTACAAATAAAAAAAATATATATATATGATTATCATTCCTTGCACTTTTTCAGTAACTTCAGTATCTTTTCATGAGATATAACTTTAAAGTACATTCTCAAAAGTCTACCCAAATTTTAAAATAAATTCCAGTTTAGCAAGTGGCATCTCAGAACACAATCTAACATAGCCAATGTAACTATGTACAGTTGACCCTTAAACAACATGGTTGAACTTCATGGGTCCACTTATATATATTTTTTTCAATAAATACTACAGAGCGACATGAATTCATGAATGTGGACTCTCAGATAAAGAGAAAGAAAGTGAAAGTGAAAGTAGCTCAATTGTGTGGGACTCTTTGCAACCCCATGGGCTGGAATTCTCTAGGCCATAATACTGGAGTGGGTAGCCTTTCCCTTCTCCAGGGGATCTTCCCAACCCAGGGATGGGACCCAGATCTACTGCACTGCAGCCAGATTCATTATCATTTGAGCCACCAGATAAAGAAGGCTGACTATAAAGTTCTATGTGGATCTCTGAGTGCATTGGAGTCACTGCATCTAACCCCCACATTGTACAAGAGTCAACTGTACTGCTATGACCCAAATTGCAAAAGGTCAACCATTGACAGATTCTCTCGACAAGGAGAAAAACACTTCATGAAGCCTAACACTTTCCTTGTGACATGAAACATTTCTAAGATATTCTTGATAAGTGCAGTACCATCAACAGAATCAAAATCTCAATGTATCACTCACAGAAGTACCCTTAAGAAGCAGAACAACAGCACTAATGAGTGGTGATCCTACTGGTAGGAAAGCCCATCCAAGTGGGACTTGGGACCAGTGTTTACCTACAGTCCTTCCAATCCTTCTGAGATTAGTATTTATGCCAGAAATTTAGGGGACGTTTTTGCACTTATATATGCCTTCTGCTTCTCTTCCAATATTCAATGTTCTTTTTATTGTATCAGCTAAATTAAGAGAAATCAATTAGCAAATGTTATTAAACTTTTCCCCAAAATCATCAATAACACTGGGTGGTAAGATCATAAATAATATTTATTTTCTTCTTTTCTCTCTTTTCCCCTTTTCAACAAGTATAAATATACATTTTTTTTAAAGTTTTCTGAGTTTTATTTTAAACCTAACCAAAAGAAGCAAATTGTTGAATCTGAGCTTAACTTTTTACACTAATCATACAATGTGGCCAAAAACAACATTCATTAAACTCAGTGATTATCAACATGGACATGTAATAGAATGATCGTGTGACTCCCTTTACATTTTCTTAAAGAAGTTACATATGTACTACATGTGACCAAGGTAACATGATCCTTGAAATATTAAAAACATTAACATTCTTATGCACTTTCACCAATGAATTTTTCTTCTGAAAAAAAACAAAAAAAACAAAAAACAGAATTTGACATACAAATACTTTCTATGCATTATAAAAAGAGAGCATTAACAATTCAAGATAGCGATGTAGGAAGATTCTAAACTCACCTCCCTCCTCAGATTCACTGGATCTACAGCTAAACATGGAACAATTTCTTCTTGGAAAAAAACTTAAAGCTTGGTTGAGGGACAACTACATGTTGGACAAAAGAAAAGAAAACCATACAAAAACCTGTAGAGGAGATGGAGACACAATCTCACCATAAATCTCACCCCTAGTGTAGCAACGATAACCAGAAGGGAACTCAAAACTCAGAGCTTCTCCTTGAGGAGCAAAGGGTTCAAACCTCACCTTGGGCACCCCAACTTTTAAGACATGCACTTGAGAGGTGAGCCCCCAAACATCTAATTTTTGAAAACCAATGGGTCTTGTGTCCCAAGATCCACAAAATGATAGCAACCTGAGAAACACCTCTTAGAGGGCTCATGTGCTTGGACTCACCCATTCCAGAGTCCAGCTCAGAGGTAGCCAATTGGGGCTAGACTTAAAGTGAGTAAGGCCCACCATTAAAACCTCAGCTAAAGGGACAGGGGTCTTATTCAACACACACAGCTAGGATCCTGTTGGAACACTCTGGAAACAAAGACTGGAAGGTATCACCTTTTTCATGCTCCAGAGCACCACTATCTCCTGGAAGAGAAACTTTCTCTGATGTCCTGATCTTTACAGCTCCTGCCCAGGATATGATTCTAGATTACCTGGCTCTAGAGACCAAGGGAGCTTCGTGTTCTGGGTCCTAAGGAACTGTTATAATCAGTGTCACCCAGAAAGGAGCTCATGCCCTAGTCAGGTGCCTGGATTTTTGTGACTACTGCTAGAGAACACCTCTACATTAACTGGCTCTAGCGGTAAGTGGGGGCTTCCCTGGTGGATTTGCAAGAATCCACCTGCAATGCGGGAAACCCTGGTTCAATTCCTGGGTTGGGAAGATCCCCTGGAGAAGGGATAGGTTACCCTCTCCAGTATTCTTGGGCTTCCCTGGTAGTTCAGACGGTAAAGAATCTGCCTGCAATGTGGGAAAGACCTAAGTTCAATCCCTGGGTTGGTAAGATCCCCTGGAGGAGGGCATGGCTACCCACTCCAGTATCCCCAGAGAATCCCCACTGGTGGGCTACAGTCCATGGGGTCACAAAGAGTCAGACATGACTGAGCGACTAAGCAAAGGTGGTCAGTGGGGCTTATACTCGTGGGTCCTACAGGACTGCAACCCAAGGAGAAAGAGTTCTTAAACAGCTACTATCACAAAGGCACAGCAAAAGGCAACAGACCCTGGAGTTGCATTCTTTCTGTGAAAGGAGATTACTAATGGATCATCATGACTGCTAAGGGACAAGCTTCTGATTAGGCATGCATCTTGGCATTGACTGCAGTCCTTTCCAGAGACCTTGGAGGGCACTACCTTTGCTTTCACACTCTGCTGCCTCCAGTGCACAGATGGCACGGCTGTACACATGGCTTGTGCCCAGGGGTCTCCCTTTGATTATCTAGCTCTAGGTGACTGGAAGGACTTGCATTCCTGGATCCCACAGGACTATGGCAATCAGAGGGATAGTTCTTAGCAGGCTACCACCCTTACGGCACTGTACAGAAAGTAGAATGAGGCAACTCCCCAGGCTTTCTGTGAAAGAGTCCCCTTTACTTGTCTTGGACCTTTGTCCTAAGGAGTAGGCTTCAGGTTTGGCTCACATTTAGTGGCCTATGGAGTTGCTCTCAAAGAACGTAGGCTGTGGATACCTTCTTGGCATTCTCCCTCTGCCTTGCTCCAGCCCAGAAGTATTACCCAGAAAACAGCTCACATGGAGCCCACGTGGTGACCTCCAAATCACCTGGCTCTGAGGACCAATGTGGCTTACTCCTGCAGCCCTTCAGAACTGTATATACTTGCATACTATAAACGCTGCTGCCCCAGCTTCCAGTCAGTCTGAATCTAGGTGCTGAGATTCTCCACTTTGGGACAATGACAGATCTTGGCAGATCCTCAACTACTAGGTGCTTCTAAAAATACAATAGGCTGCCTAGACAAGTACAGACGTTTGAGAAACACCCAGAAGCTGAGGCAGGGTTGAATTACAAGGTTCATCTCTTACACAAGGCCACTCCTTCAACACTAGAAGAGGTGGTTATTTCATTTACTGTGCAGAAACAAATGGAGAGTCAAGGAACAGAGGAATATGTTCCAAATGAACATAAAATAAACCTCAGAAGAAACCTTAATGAAATGGAGGTAAGTAATTTAGGACTACCTGATAAGAGTTTACAAAAATGCTCACTGAACTGGGAAGAATGGATGAACACGATGAGAACTTCAACAAAGAGACAAGAAAAAGATAAGAAAGTACCAAGTAGAAATGATAGAACCAAAGAATACAATAGCTGAACGGAAGGACACACTAAAGGGGTTCAACGGCAGACTGCTGCTGCTGCTGCTGCTACTAAGTCACTTCAGTCGTGTCCGACTCTATGCGACCCCATAGACGGCAGCCCAGCAGGCTCCTCCATCCATGGGATTTTCCAGGCAAGAGTACTGGAGTGGGGTGCCACTGCCTTCTCCGCAACGGCAAACTAGATGCAGTCAACTCACAGACAAGGCAATGGAATACGCCCAGTTAGAGCAGCAAAATGAAAAAAAGAATGAATACTGTGAAGATGGCTTCAGGAGCTTATGGGACAACACCAAACAGACTTTCACTTTATAGGGCTCCTAAAAGAGGAAGAGAGAAAGGAGTAGAAATCTTATTTGAAAAAATTATGGCTGAAAACTTCCCTAACTTGGGCAAGAAAACAAGCATCCAAATCCAGGAAGTCCTGAGAATTGCAAACAAGATGCTACCAGGGTTTCCCTGGTGGCTCAGTGGTAAAGAATCTGCCTGCCAATGCAGGAAACATGGGTTCAATCCCTGATCTGGGAAGATCCCACATGCCTCAGAGCAACTAAGCCCGTGGGCCACAACTGTTCTATTTAGCCTGTGCTCTAGAGCCCAGGAGCCGCAACTGCTGAGCCCTGGTGCTGCACTACTGAAGCCTGCATGCCCTAGAGCCTGCGCTCGGCAACAAGAGAACCCACTGTGACGAGAAGCCCGCACACCACAACTAGAGAGCAGCCCCTGCTCGCCACAACTAGAGAAAAGCTCACGCAGCAACAAAGACCCAGCACAGCCAAAAATGATAAATAAATCAAATTATATTTAAGAAGAAGCTATCCAAGAGACCCACACCAAGACACATTGTAACTAAAATGTCAAAAGTTAAAGACAAGGAGATAATCTTAAAAGCTATGAGAGAAAAACTAGCTCTGTACAAGGGAACTCTCATAAAGCTATCAGCTGATCTTTCAGCACAAACATTGTAAGCCAGAAAGCGTGATTCATTCCAAGTACCGGAAGAAGAAAACGTCCACTCAAGAATACTCTGCCCGGCAAAGTTTTCATTCAGAATCAAAGGAGAGATAAAGGTTTTCAGACAAGCAAAAGGAGATCACCACCACTAAATTGGCCTTATAAGAAATTTTAAAGGGACTCCTTTAAGCTGACAGAAAGGATATTAATTATAATTAGTAACAAGAACACAAATGAAAGGATAATTATCATTGGAAAAGTGAATAGTGAAGGTAGTGGGTTAATTACTAATAAAGCTAATATAAAGGTTAAGTTAAAAAACTATGATTACGATAATTAGCTAAAAAATGCACAAGATATAAATATATAAAATGTGACATTAAGACATACAACATGAGAATAAATGTTGAGTTTCAGAATGGGATCAAACTTCAGATGTTATCAACTTAAAATAGACTGTTATAGATATAAGTTGTTAAATGTAAGTCTCATGGTAACCACAAAGCAAAAACCTACAATAAATAAACAAAAGAGAAAGAGAAACAGATATAAGAATACCACCAAAGAAAGTCATCAAACCACAAAGGAAGAGAGCAAAAGAAAGGAACAGAGAAAAACTACAAAAGCTGCTAGGAGACAATTAACACAATGGCAATAAGCACATACTTATCAATAATTACCTTATCTGTAAATGGACTAAATTATCCAACCAAAAGCCATAGAAAGGCTAAAGAAATAAAAAGCAACACACTCCTATATATGCTGCCTACAAGAGATACACTTTATATATAAGGACACACTGAAAGTAAAGGGGTGGAAAAAGATTCCATGCAAATGAAAACCAAAAAATAAAGATGGATTAGCTATATTTATATTAAAAACAAACAAAAAACAAACCTTTAAAACATACTTTTTAATAAGATACAAAGAAGGGCATTAAACATTTATAAATATTTATGTACCCAAAATAGGGGCACCTAAATATGTCTCACATTTATTAACAGACCTAAATGGAGACATAGGCAGCAATACAATAATAATAGGGGACTTTCATACCCCACTTACATCAATGAAAAGATCACCCAGACAGAAAGTCAGTAAGGAGATACCAGCCTTAAACAACATATTATACTATATGGACTTAACAGATATTTACAGAACATTCCATCCAAAAACAACAGAATACACATTCTTCTCAAGTATATATTGAACATCTTTAATAGACAGATAAATCATATGTTAGGCCAGAGACCAAGTCCTAATAAATTTAAGAATATTTAAATCGCATCAAGCATCTTTTCCAATCACAATGGCATGAAATGAGAAATTACATGACGAAAAACGGAAAATATACAACTATGTGGAGATTAAACAACATGCTACTGAATAACCAACTGGCCAAAGAAGAAATCAAAAGAGAAATCAAAAATACCTTAAGAAAAACACACACGTAAACATTAACATGCTAAAATTTATAAAATACAGTAAAAACAGTTCTGTGAGGGAAGTTTACAGTGATAAATACCTACTTCAAGAAGCAAGAAAAATCTCACACACAATCTAACTTCACCTTAATGAATTGGAAAAAGACAATACAAAGCCCAAAGTTAGAACAAGAGAGGAAATAAAGATTCAGTTCAGTTCAGTCACTCAGTTGTGTCCGACTCTTTGCGACCCCACGGACTGCAGCACGCCAGGCCTCCCTGTCCATCACCAACTCCAGGAGTTTACTCAAACTTATGTCCATTGAGGTGGTAATGCCATTCAACCACCTCATCCTCTGTTGTCCTTTAGAATAGAAATAAATGAAATAGAGACTAAAAAGACAACAAAGATCAGTGAAACTTTAAGAGCTAGTTTTTAGAAGGCAAATAAAATTGACAAAACCTTAGCTAGACTAAGAAAAATAAGAGAAATGACTCAAATAAGTCAAAAATGAAAGAGGAGATATTACAAGTGATACCACAGAAATGCAAAGGATCATACAGACTACTATGAACAATAATATGCATACAAATTAGACAAACCAGAAGAAATGGATAAACTCCTACAAACGTATATGCTCAAAGACTAAATGACGATGAAACAGAAAGTCTGAATAGACCAATCACTAGCAATCAGATTGAATCAGTAATCAAAAACTCTCAACAAATGAAAGTCCAGGACCAAATGGCTTCACTGGTGAATTCTATGAAACATTCAAAGAAGAATCAATATCAATCTTCTTCAAATTCTTCCAAAAAATATAAGAGGGGGGTGAAACACAATTTATGAGGGCGGTATTACCCTGCACCAAAACCAGACAAAAGTACTACAAAAAAAAAATTTTTTTTTAGACTAATATCCCTGAGGAACATAGATACAAAAATTCTCAACAAAATATTCAGCAATACATTAAAAGGATCACATACCATTATCAAGTGAGATTTATTTCAGAGACGCAGGAATGGTCCAACAACTGTAAATCAGTCAATGTGATACACTATATAACAAAATGAAGACAAAAATGCTATGATCATCTCAATAGATGCATAAAAAATATTTGACAAAACTCAAATACGCTCATTTACGATAAAAATCTCAAATCTCTCAACAAAGCTAGTATGGAGGAAACATACCTTAACATAATGGCACACATGACAAGCACGCAGCTAACATACTCAATGTTGAAAATCCTGAAGCTTTTCCTCTAAGATCAGGTATAATACAAGGATGCTCACTTCACCACTTTTCTTCAACACAGTATTGGAAGCTGCAGCCAGAATAGTTAGGCAAGAAAAAGAAAGAAGAGGCATTCAAATTGGAAAGGAAGAAGCAATACTGTCACTGTTTGCAGATGACATGAACGTAGCTAGGAAACCGCAGACTCCATCACAAACCAACAGAACTAATAAATGATTTCAGTAATACTACAGGATACAAAATCAATTTAAAAATCTAGTGTGTTTAATAACAAGCTATCAGAAAGAGAAATTGAAGACAATAATCCCATTTACAACTGCATAAAAACAGTAAACCACCTAGGAGTAAATTTAACCAACAAGGTGAAATACGTGTATACTAAAAACTACAAAATGTTAGCAAAAGAAATTGAAAAAGACACAAATAAATGGAAAGATGAAAGACTGAAAGAATCACTATTGTTAAAATGGCACTACTATCCAAAGCAATCTACAACTTCAGTGCAATAGATATCAAAATTCTAATGGCATTTCTCACATGAATAAAACAAACAAAAAAATCCTAACATTTGTATGGAACTGAAAGTCAAAGCAATCTTGAGAAAGAACAAAGCTGGAGGCACCATGGTCCCTAACTTCCAAGTATATTATAAGGCTATTATTACATGCAAACAGTAAAGTTTTATGGGCATAAAATCAGAGACTTAGATCCACAGAACAGAAAAAAGAGCCCAGAAATAAACCCACATATATATGGTCAATTAATTTATGACAAGCAAACCAAGAATATACAGTGGGGAAAGACAGTTTCAATAAATGTTGGGTAAACTGGACAGTCACATGCAAGAGAATGAAGCTAAACCACTATCTTACACCATTCACAAAGTTAACTCAAGATGGATTAAAGACTTGAACATTAAGACCTGAAACCATAAAACTCCAAGAAGAAAACATAGGCAGTAAGCTCCTTGATACAGGTCTTAGTGATAATATTTTGAATCTGTACCAAAAGCAAAAGTAAAAAAAGTAAAAGCAGCAAAAGGGAAAATACACAAGTGTGACTGCATCAAACTAAAAAGCTTCTGCACAGCAAAGGAAACCATCAACAAGATGCAAAAGGCAACCTACTGAATGGGAGAAAATATTTGCACATTAGTAACTGACAGAGGGTTGACACCCAAAACACACAATGAACTTACACAATTCAAAAGCAAAAAAACACATCCAATGAAAAAATTCAAAAACAAAAAAAAAAAACATCCAGTGAAAAAATGGGCAAAAGATCCAAATAGACATTTTTCCAAAGGAGACATACAGATAACTAACAGGGACATGAAAAGATGGTCAACATCACTAATCATCAGGGAAATGAAAATCAAAACCATAATGAGAGAGCAACTCAAACCTTGCAGAATGGCTAGTATCAAAAAGACAACAAATAACAAGTACTGGCAAGGATGCAGACAAAAAGGGAAACCTTGTGCACTATTTGCAAACACTTAAGTTCACGCAACCATTATGGAAAATACTACAGAGATTCCTCAAAAAGTTAAAAATAGAACTACCATCAGATCAGATCAGATCAGATCAGTCGCTCAGTCGTGTCCGACTCTTTGCGACCCCATGAATCGCAGCACGCCAGGCCTCCCTGTCCATCACCAACTCCCGGAGTTCACTCAGACTCACGTCCATCGAGTCAGTGATGCCATCCAGCCATCTCATCCTCTGTCGTCCCCTTCTCCTCCTGCCCCTAATCCCTCCCAGCATCAGTCTTTTCCAATGAGTCAACTCTTCCATACAATCTAGTAATTTCACTTCTGAGTATTTATCTGAAGAAAATTAAAAAACACTAATTCAAAAAGATACATGCATCCTTGTGTTCACTGTAGAATTATTTATAATACAAAGATGTGGAAACAACCTCAGTATTTACTGATGAACGAATGGATAAAGAAATCATGGGATATGTGTATATATAAAGAATATTATTCAGCCATAAAAAACAAAAAAGTTGCCACTTGCCACAGCACGGGTGGACCTTGAGGGCATTACACTAAATGAAGTAATTCAGACAAAGAAAGACACTCAAATACTGTCTGATCTCTCTTACATGTAGAATCTACAAAAACAAAAAATGACCTCATAGATAAAGAAAACTCATTGGTGGCTACAAGAGGCAAAACTTGGATCAGAGGGTGGAAGAAATGAGTGATCGGTGTTTTGTTTTAATAAATTGAGTTTAAAAAAAACTTAAATGCTTTCTTCAACAAATATGTAAGAAACATACTAGGTTGGTGCAAAAGTAATTGCAGTTTTGCATTGTTGAACTCTGCCATTTGATATTGGAATGCATTCTTAAGTGTGATTGTTATACATCATTTTAATGCACATTTTTCACTTTATATTTCTTTGCTAATGACTTATTACTTGCTATTTATTTTATCTTTAGTCTATGGAAATAATGCTAGACAAAAAGCAAATTTGAACAATTTTCTTATTTGAGTTCCAAATGGATTGTAAAGCCATGGAGACAATTTGCAACATCAACAACACATTTGGTCCAGTAATTGCTAATGTACTTACAATACAGTGGCGGTTCAAGAAGTTTTGCAAAGAAGATAAGAATTTTAAAGATGAGGAGCACAGTGACCAGCAATAAGAAGCTAACAACAACCAACTGAGAGGATCGTCGAAGCTGATCCTCTTAGAACTAGATGAGAAGCTGCCAAAGAACCCAGTATTGACCATTCTACAGTCATCTGGCATTTGAAGCAAATTGGAAAGGTGAAAAAGTTTGATAAGTGGGTACCTCGTGAGCTGAACACAAATCAAAAAAATCCCAACAACAATGAACTATTTCTTGACCTGATTGTGACATGCAACAAAAAGTGGATTTCACATGACAACCAGAGACAAGCAGCTGAGTGACTGGACCACAAAGAAGCCCCAAAGCACTTTCCAAGGCCAAACACACCAAAAAAAAGGGTCATGGTCACTGTATGTTGGTCTGCGGCCCATCTGATCCACTATAGCTTTCTGAATCCTGGCAAAACCATTCCATCTACAAGTATGCTCTGCAAATTGAGGAGATGCACCAAAAACTGCCACACCTGCAGCCAAGACTGGTTAACAGAAAGTCCCCAGTTTTTCTCCACGACAATGCCCCACCGCACATCACACAATCAACACTTCAAAAGTTGAATGAATTGGGCTACGAAGTCTTGTCTCATCTGTGATATTTAGCCAACCTCTCGCCAACTACCACTTTTTCAAGCATCTCAACAACTTTTTTCAGTGAACACACTTTCACAACTAGCAGGAGGCAGAAAAATGCTTTCCAAGAGTTCATGGAATCCCAAGGCATGGATTTTTATGCTACAGGAATAAACTTCTTTCTTATTGGCAAAAATGTGCTGAATATAATGGTTCCCATTTTGATTAATAAAGATGTGCTTGAGCATAATTATAATAAAAAGCAGAGACATTACTTTGCCAACAAAGGTCCATCTAGTCAAGGTTATGGTTTTTCCAGTGGTCATGTATGGATGTGAGAGTTGGACTATAAAGAAAGCTGAATGCAGAAGAATTGATACTTTTGAACTGTGGTGTTGGAGAAGACTCTTGAAAGCCCCTTGGACTACAAGGAGATCCAACCAGTCCATCCTAAAGGAGATCAGTCCTGGGTGTTCATTGGAGGGACTGATGTTGAAGCTGAAACTCCAATACTTTGGCCACCGATGCGAAGAGCTGACTTATTTGAAAAGACCCTGATGCTGGGAAAGATTGAAGGCAGGAGGAGAAGGGGACGACAGAGGATGAGACGGTTGGATGGCATCACGGACTTGACGGACATGGGTTTGAGTGAACTCCAGGAGTTGGTGATGGACAGGGAGGCCTGGCGTGCCGCGGTTCATGGGGTCGCAAAGAGTCAAACACGATTGAGTGACTGAACTGAACTGAATAATGATTTAAAATTTACGGTCTGAAACCACAATTACGTTTGCACCAACCTAATAAAAGGCAAAGTGAAAATATCAATAAGAGCAGCAAATCGTCTGCATTACCTCTTTGTGTTTCAAATCCAACTGACTCCTGAGAGCCTTAAGTTCCCGTTCACGGATGTCCAAGCAAGTTTCTAGAGCGTGTGTCTGTCCTTCCCATTCAGATTTTTTATGAGCTACCATTATGTCAATCTGTTTCATGAGCTCCTGCAGTTCTGCTTCACAGGATGTCAAAAATCCCCTATAAATAAGAACAGACCCTTAAGAACACAGAACATATCTCCAAGTGGCTTTTCATCTCTCACATGTAAAAACAGAGCAAATGTAAACCTACCTAAGGTGGAACAATGTCAACAAATAATCAGAAGTAAAAAACAGGATCTCTGAGTTTTTCCCTTTAAGGCACATAAGGTGATCAGCTATTCCACAGAACAGTCTTCCTCCAGCAGCCAACCTAAAGCCTACATTATGTGGCCAAACACAGACTGATGGAAGTCTGGTTTGGGAGTGAGACTTCCACAACCAACAACTATCTCATCTTTAACATTTCAGGGAAGCTTTCCGAAGAATCCAGGCAAGCATATGTCACATTCTCAGCTAGCCAAGCAAATAAAAAGCTTTGGAAACAAGTAGGAAAATAACAATACAACTTTAAGAACTGTCTTAAGAAATTCTTCCTTGAGCCAAATTTATTTCAGCTACTTCTTTCCAACTTATTAAAAGCAACTTACTACAATCTATCTTCCTGTAAACTTACTGATGTCCTTCAATATTTCAGATGTCAGATATTACAAAGGTAAAAACACAAGTGGACACAAATGTATTGGATTCAAAGAGGTTTCCAGGAATGGCCACAGAGAAATAACTACTAAGACTTAAATATTTTTAAAAAAAAGAAAATCATTTGCTCTTAGTGTCACAAAATCCTTTTGTTTTTTAAAAGTCGAAAATGTAAAGTGGGTTGACAGAAAGTATCCAGCTTCACACTGCTGAGATGACGGAAACACCCCAAGGAGACATGCTGTCCACAAACATGACACGATCAGCCTAGATTTTGTTCACATTTCTGCTTCTGTACCCGAAGCACAAAATGGTCAGAGGCGTAACTCAGACATGCTTTTTAAACTCAGTGAGAAACTTAGGGTCAAAAGCAAACTTACCCATCATGCCCCCGATTTTGTATTCCTTCCAACAAAGCCTCCATCGCCAAATCTCCTTTGTTTTGGCAACTGGGAAAGCAAAAGAGTCAGTCAGGAGAAAACTCATTTTTTATGTTGCAACATTCCAACTTACAAACTTAAGAATGTGAATGAAAGCATACAAATTAACAATGAGAAAATGTAGCACTCCTTAGGATAACTGTAGAAGAGTCAAGAAATATCCCTTCAAGAAATAGCAGAAACAAACACACTTCAAAATAACTTCCAATGATCTGCGCTGCCACTGACACTTCCCCGCATGACTAAAATCAAATGCCTTATTGTGGCACCCCTACTTTCTCACGTAAGAGCAGGTCTGGGTGGAAGTGGGTGCTAGCAGCAGAGGGACACAGACACTAACAAATCAAGAGGTCAGAGGAAAAGTTAGCTTCTTTAAAGAGACAGTGTTAAAAGGTAAATGTTCTGTGCTTGAACTTATTGGTCCATCATGGGAGCTCCTATTCAACTCTAGATGACAGGCCCATGAAGCTCCTAGAACAGCTTCCATCCCCTAAGAGGCGACTACTGACCTCCTTCCTCTGCACTTCATTGTTCTTAGTCCTTAACAGGTCATTTCACTGGAGTTACATCACACTGGAAATGTCTTTTTTCCCACCCTTTTCCCTTACTATTCCACCCTCAAGGGCAGAAAATTAGTTTTATTTACACCTGCAGCTCCAGGGCTTAGTGTGGCATTTCAACCTGATCTGCGCTGAATGCTTTCGGCTGGCTTATCTAAATTCCCCTCCCTTTTTTACCTAGCCCCCTGTACAAACTGGTCTATAGCTGGAGAACTGAAAAGAATCTAGCAGAGAAAGAAGGGAAGGGAGACAGAACAGACTATCACAGAAAGAGAAAGACACACCATAAAGAAAGGCAGATGAGACGAGAAAGACCGCCCTTAAATCTGGATATGCCAAAGAACAGTAACTGCTATAAGTTTCTCACTTATCACAAATCTTCAGAATGTTCATGTGTCAAACCACTACTCATTCCTGAAGAACTGCTTTCTTCCTTCAACATTCAGAGGCTCAACTCTGAATCCTCTTCAAATTATACTGCTCTAAGAGGACTTGACCCGCCTCTTGAGAAACCTGTATGCAGGTCAGGAAGCAACAGTTAGAACTGGACATGGAATAACAGACTGGTTCCAAATAGGAAAAGGAGTACGTCAAGGCTGTATATTGTCACCCTGCTTATTTAACTTATATGCAGAGTACATCATGAGAAACGCTGGGCTGGAAGAAGCACAAGCTGGAATCAAGATTGCTGGGAGAAATATCAGTAACCTCAGATATGCAGATGACACCACCCTTATGGCAGAAAGTGAAGAACTAAAGAGGCTCTTGATGAAAGTGAAAGGAGAGAGTGAAAAAGTTGGCTTAAAGCTCAACATTCAGAAAACTAAGAGTATGGGATCTGGTCCCATTACTTCATGGCAAATAGATGGGGAAACAGTGCAAAGAGTGGCTGACTTTTATTTTTCTGGGCTCCAAAATCACTGTGGATGGTGACTGCAGCTATGAAATTAAAAGACGCTTGCTCCTTGGAAGGAAAGTTATGACCCACCTAGACAGCATATTAAAAAGCAGAGACATTACTTTGCCAACAAAGGTCCATCTAGTCACGGCTATGGTTTTTCCAGTAGTCATGTTATGGATGTGAGAGTTGGACTATAAAGAAAGCTGAATGCAGAATTGATGCTTTTGAAATATGGTGTTGGAGAAGACTCTTGAGAGTCCCTTGGACTGCAAGGAGATCCAACCAGTCCATCCTAAAGGAGATTAGTCCTGGGTGTTCATTGGAGGGACTGATGTTGAAGCTGAAACTTCAATAGTTTGGCCACCTGATGCGGAAAGCTGACTCATCAGAAAAGACCCTGATGCTGGGAAAGATTGAGGGCAGGAGGAGAAGGGGATGATAGAGGATGATATGGTTGGATGGCATCACTTACACAACGGACATGGGTTTGGGTAGACTCCAGGAGTTGGTCATGGACAGGGAGGCCTGGCGTGCTGCGGTTCACAGGGTCGCAGAGTCGGACATGACTGAGCAACTGAACTGAATGGAACTGAACTAACCACTAGATATACAGTATTGAAACTGAAATAGCCCTTTTCAAGGAATTAATAGTCCAGTATGGGAAAGAAAAAAATTTACTAAAATGTTCCCCTAAAGTGATAAATACAGTGATACAGACATGCATAGGGTATCCTGCAAACACAGGAGAAGAAGACTGGAAAATACAACCATGGCACATTATCTGCACTTATTTCTAAAGTTACTATCAGGAGTATTAAATAACTATTCACGCATAAATATGGCAGAGAGGATTTCTTTCTAGTTGGTTTATCATTTTTATTATACCAAAATTAGACAAAATAAACAGTTAAAGGTTTTCATGTTCTATTCCACTGTCTTTCAAACAATGATACAGTCAATTACAACAAGACAAAGATTCTGCTTTGCTCCACTGCAGGGAACTGAAAGGCAGTACACAGTTCAGACAGTACTAGGCAGATGAAGATCCAGGACAGAGTCTTACTCTGCAACTAACTAGCTTTGTGTCCTTGGACTTCACTTTCTTTCTTTATGAAGAGGCATGACCTATATAGTCTCCAAAATTTTTTCCAGTTTTTAAAGGGATTCTAATGGTCAAACACATATATACTGTAAGTACCATGCTCTTGACAACTCTATGTGGATATTTAGATTTAGTAACATAATACACAATATATTTTCTGGATGACATTATTTAATAATTAGCAATATTTATTTTGTTGTTGTTCAGTCGCTAAGTTGTGTCTGACACCATGGACTATAGCATGCCAAGCTCCTTTGTCCTCCGTTAGTTTCAGGAGTTACTCAAATTCATGTCCAGTGAAAAGCTAAAAGTCACTGAATGCTCAACTGTTCTGCCTTGTCTATACTGTCTAATTCAATCTTCATAACAATCATAAAAGATACATACCATCAGTTTGAGGAAACTGAGGCTTGAAAGGTTAACTTGACTATGGTAAACTACAAACCACAGTCCCAGGACTCCAACCTAGGCACTGTGACTCCTAAGCTCCAGCCAATATGTGATCTTTATATATTTTACAGTATTCCAGGTCTTAAAATACATCAGCATATCTTCTTTTGATTTAATAGTATCTTCCTGATATAAACAAAATGAAACCAAACTGAAAAGTCTGGACACAGGAAGAAATACAGATTGAACCGTGACACCACCACCATGGACACCAGAGGGCAGCAGCAAAACAGTGAAAAGATCCCATTTCAGAAAGTAAAATCATGGTCTAAGACAATGAGATCTGTTTTAAACAAAAGGTGGGGGTGATGTGGGGAAGATAAGTAACATTTGCTACAGAAAATAATCTAATATAGAATGTTTTTTAAAAAATACTTTCACCATCTTCTTGAGCAGCTAACAAACACCATCCCTTCTCCTTCCTGAGGATCAGGTAAAAAGCAAGAACTCAGATTTCTATGGACTTTTCTGAGTTTCTCTCGCAGCTATATCACAGACTCCTTTCCTAACAATCTGACCCTCATTCAGCTGCATGCAGTACATTACTCTGCTTTCTTTTTTGGCCTGTTCCATGCAATAATTATGTAAAGTTTATTCTTTGTCCAAAAAAAATACAATTTTAAGTATTACATTGGTGCAAAAGTAATTATGGGTTTGCACTGTCAAACTTTGCCATTTGATGTTGGAATACATTTTTATATAAATGTGGTTATGTTATACATCATTTTAATGCACATTTCTAGCTTTATATTTTTTTGCTAATGACTTATTACTTGATATTTATTTTATATTTATTTTATATTTATTTTAGACTAGGGAAATGATGTTAGACAAAAAGTAAATTTGAACAATTTTCTTGAGTTCAAAATGGGTCATAAAGTAGCAGAGACAACTCACAACATCAACAATGGATTTGGCCCAGGAACTGCTAATGAATGTACAGTGCAATGGTGGTTCAAGAAGTTTTGCAAAGGAGACGAGAGGCCTGAAAATGAGAAGCACAGTGGCCAGCCATCGGAAGTTGACAACCATCAAGTGAAAGGATCACTGAAGCTGATCCTCTTACAGCTACAGAAGAAGTTGCTGAAGAACTCAGCATCATTCTATAGTCGTTTGGCATTTGAAGCAAATTGGAAAGGTGAAAAACCTCAGTAAGTGGGTGCCACATGAGCTGACTGCAAAAAAAAAAAAAATTGTCGTCCTGAAATGTCATCTTCCCTTATTGTACACAACAACAATGAATCATTTCTCAATCGGACTGTGACATGCGATGAAAAGTGGATGTTATAGGATAAATGGCAACCACCACCTCAGCGGTTGTACTGCAAAGAAGCTCCAAAGCACTTCCCAAAGCCAAATGTGCACCAAAAACAGGTCATGATCACTGTTTGGTGGTCTGCTGCCTGTCTGATACACTACAGCTTTCTGAATCCCAGTGAAACCATTACGTGTGAGAAGAATGCTCAGCAAATTGATGAGATGCACCAAAAACTGCAATGCCTGCAGCTGGCACTAGTCAGCAGAAAGGGCCCAATTCCTCTCCACGACAACGCCTGACCACATGTCACACAACCAACACTTCAAAAGTTTAACTAATTGGGCTACAAAGTTTTGCCTCATCCGCCATATTCACCTGACTCAACCAACTACCACATCTTCAAGCATCTTAAAAACTTTTTACAGGGAAAATGCTTCCACAACCAGCGCAGTGGCAGAAAATGCTTTCCATGAGTTCATGAAATCCCAAGGCATGAATTTTTATGCTATAGGAATAAACAAACTTATTTGTTGTTGGCAAAAATATGTTGACTGTAAGGGTTCCTATTTTGATTGGGCTTCCCAGGTGGCGCTAGTGGTAAAGAAATCACCCGCCAATGGAGGAGACATAAGAGACATGGGTTTGATCCTAGGGTGGGGAAGACCCTCTGGAGAAGGGAATGGCAATCCACTCCAATGGACTGGAGAATCCCAAGGACAGAGGAGCGTGGCAGGCTGCAGTCCATGGGGTCGCAAAGACTCAAACATGACTGAGCAACTTAACACACTATTTTGATTACTAAAGATGCACTTGAGCCTAGTTATAATGATTTAAAATTCAGTCTGAAACCACAATTATGTTTGCACCAACCTAATAATTAGTGTCATAATCTGTTATTCCTTGCCATTAACATAAAATGTTAAAGTAGTTAAATAGAAACTTTGCAGCTCTATAATTGGCACAGGACAAGCTTAGTCATTTCAGCATTTAGACCAAGACATCAACAATCAAAAGTTATAATTAAAAATCTCCTTTGGAATGAAGACTGTTTTAAATCAGTGAAATCTAGAATAAGGTGGTTAAAAGAAATACAGGCTTTTTCATCAAGTCTGGAAAGCTGGGAAAACATACTTTAAATCTTAGAGAAAACGAATCCAAAGAAGGTACCTAATAATTGACAAATCTTTGAAATTCATTAACATATTGGAATTTAAGAGCTAGAAAGGACCAGAAGGCCTCCAATTTAGCTTCTTCATTTTATAGATCAGGAAAAATATCCAGAAGTATGTGCCTGAGATCAAATTATTCACAAAATGGGACACAGAAAGAAAATAAATCTAGTTGGAATTATGAATTAATCCTAAGAGAAAGAATATGTCTATTCATCAAGTCTCATTTTAAAGGAGGATTACAATGTTTTGTCCCTTACCTGCCTTAGTGTTACTGTGATTACAAAGATCTATGGCTGTGTCAGATATACTATGACTGAAAAACTGTACCTGCTCCAATAAATAATCAGTATCATTTACAAATGCCCAGAAGGGTTCCTACTTAAACTTAAGGGACAAAATTATCAGATAAAAGATCTAAGAAACCTCCCAAAATAAAAGTGAAATTTTAAAACATGGTCTAAATTATGACTCCAAATTCAGAAAGAATAAGGGCAAAGACTAAAAAATTTTTAGTAGACAAAAATACAATCTTACATGGTAAAAATGCTGTAAGCAAAGCTGAAAGATAACTGACAACAATACTTAAAGTTTTATCACAAGGGGTTAATTATCCAAATGCATAAAGACTAAAACTACTAAAAACTGAAGGGAAAAAAGAAATCTACAGAAAAATGGGCAGAAGATAAGAACAAAGAGTTCACAGAAAGAGAAATCCAAATAAACATATGAAAAGATGCTTAACCCTGTTCACAGTAGAGAAATATAAACTACATGTTATGCATAATTGTCAAAACACATTAAGCATATAAAATTATATATAGATATATAATATATAGTGCATTTGTTCTTACGTAAGGACAAGCCCCAAACTGGTAAATACGATACTTGTAAGAAAGGGAAATAGTCAGGGTAGAGAAAACAGGAAGCTAAACTTGTCAGGATGGACCTTAATGGGTACTTGTTTTACAGGCACTACGCCAATGTTTTACTTATAATGAAACAAATCCAAATGAAGGGAAAAAAAAAAAGCAGTACTGAAAATTACTGGAAACGAAATAAACTATCAACTAGATACCAAGTTGGCAGCCTTACCATGTAACAAATTACTTCATACGCTTTGAAAACACAACAACTTTACTGTATATATTTCAGGTGGCGTAGGTACTAAGGACAAAAAAGTACTACAAAGAAATCCTAAACTAAATTCAGGAAACAGTTAACAGTAAATTTGGTATTCTTAATTTAAAAGAATTACATATAGGAAAAAAGTAACTATGTTAATAAGCAAAAGAGAAAAAGATATAAAAAATATAAAATCAAGTGTTTTTAAAAAGCTATGAAATTAAATTGGCAATATCAATGTGAATTCTGTATGTTTCTTGTTTTTAAAATGTACCTATTTCCTAACTTTGGCTACTGTAAATCCTAAAACCAATGACCAACCTAGTAGCAAGAGCACTTCTAGCACCCAGACTTGTCTCTCAAATCACCTCAAAGAACCAGGGCTGCTTGGTGGCCAGAAATGTATAAGTGAGCCAGGAACATGTTTTAAAAGAAAATAAAGAAACTCTCAAAGACTACCACTGGTCATATCAAAGTGGACAGGAGCCAACTTAAACAGGCTGCCACTTGCCAACAACTTGAGTATGCAAAAAAAAAAGACTGCAGTAGGTTGAGAAACTTTAAATATATTCAAATCTATAAGTTCATGATGATTAAAAAAAAAAGAAAATCCTCATGGTTACCTTTGAAGGTTGCTAGGCCACCAACTCATTACTGTGCTCTGAAAATAGAGGGAAAGAATTAAGCATTTTTCTTGCTTTTCTTGTACAAACTGTATTTCAAATAGCTGGTGGGGTAATCAAACAGCTGGTGAGTTAAAAAGTTCTTCATAAAAAATTTCCAGCTAATACTAAGGAATGATGGAATCAGAAAATCACTATAATGCAGCCCCTAATGCAATAATGGATATAAGCAATCTAAAGCCATGAAAGGATCTCACCATTAAGTGAATGGTTCGTGGATAATTTCATGATGAATGGATTGGGCTGACAATACCTGAACCCATGCTGCTCAATCTTAACATTAAGAAAGAGAGAAACTCAGAAATAACGTGCCTCACTGAAGGATTTTGCACCAACAATGAAATCTTCTTCTGCCTCCTCCCCCAAAAGAGTCAAGGTTGAATCTGATCAAGCTTCTAGATCAGTGCTGTTCAACAGAATTTTATGCAATTATGAAGACACTTTGTATATACAGCATTTGAAGAGTAGCTATTTGGCATATGTGTATTGCTGCTGCTGCTGCTGCTACTGCTGCTGCTGCTGCTACTGCTGCTGCTGCTAAGTCGCTTCAGTCGTGTCCAACTCTGTGCGACCCCATAGACGGATTAGACACTTGAAATGTGCCCAGTGCAACTAGAAAACTGAAATTTTTAGTTTTATTTAATTCATTTAAGTAGCCACAGGTGGTTGACACCTACTATATGGGCTGTGCAAGTCTAGATCTCACTACCAGTTTACTCCCTTTAAAGGAAATAAAGGGAATAGGTGTACAAGTTAAAAGATGGCATCTGGATGCAATCAACTAAATCTAGAAGTTAAGGGAAAAAAGGGAGGCAACAATATTGTAACATTAAAAAAGACTGAGGGACTTCCCTGGAGGTCCTTCTAGTACAGGACCTTCTAGTGCAGGAGGTTGCTGGTTCCATCCCTGGTCAGAAAGCTAAAATCCCACATGCCAAGTGCCCAAAAAAACAAAACATAAAACAGAAGCAATGTTGTAATAAATTCAACAAAAGACTTTAAAAATGATCTTCATCAAAACAAAGCAAAAAAATCTTAAAAAAAAAAAAACAGAAAAAGATTGAAAAAGTATATCAACTCAATGCAACACATGGATCTCTATGGGATTTTAATCCAAACAAGCTGATTTTAAAAACACATATATGGGGCAGGTGGGAAAATCTGAACCCAGACTGAATACTGACAATGTTGTTCAGTCGCTAAGTCATGTCCAACTCTTTCCAACCCCATGGACTACAGCACGCTAGGCTTCCCTATCCTTCACTATCTCCTGGAGTTTGCTCAAACTTACATCCAATGAGTCAGTGATGCCATCCAACCATCTCATCCTCTTCCATTGACCCCTTCTCTTTCTGCCCTCAATCTTTCCCAGCATCAGGGCCTATAGGATTTTTACTAATTTTCATAGATGTGATGACAAAACTGTGGTTTTGTAAAGCTGAAAACACAATCTGAGTTCTTAGAGAAAAAAATTTAAAGTAACACAGAAACCAAAAATTCATTTCCTGAAACCCAGGTCAGTGTCGGTTTTAGCTGAATTTCAAACAAGCTGACATACGTTTAAAAGTAGGAAGCTCTAATAAAGTTGACTTCTGATGCTGTTACCATCTAATACCACTACTACCTTAACTGACAACGGGAAAGGCCAAAGTCGTTCTACCTTTTAACGGGAGACAAGTGGCATCAATACAGTTAATACATACCACAACTACAATAATTGTTAAAACCTGAATCTACATCCATTTTAAAGAGTAGTGTAACTGAATGTTTCTAAACATTTAGCCCATTTTAATTTCAGTCGTTCTTACTATACTGATCACTGATGATATAGTCAAGAGGCAAGAAGCTCAAGATAAAAACCTAATGATACTACATTTCAAATAAGAAAATACATACCCTTTATTATATCATTAAGCTACAGCTATGATCAGTATAGAAATATTTGAAGGTAAGGTGTAATGATCCTTATGGTTTCCTCTTCGTATCTAGAAAATAGTTAAATGCAAGCATGTGGGGAACTGTATAACTACAGGGCACAAATCCTACAGTACTGTTTTATTAAAGGAAGAAAAAAAATGTTAACACTGGTTTAAGGAACCGTTTGTAATGCTTAAGGAAAACTACTCTGCGCAATACGTGTGCTTTAACTAGTCGCTGTAAATGAACACGAGTCGCTGACAGCAAGCTCACTTTTACTCTCTGATGTAAAAACTACATTATGAGCCTCAAGTTTACTGCTTTCAAATATGTTCATGATTATAGTGTTCTATGGACCCATCCCTTTTTTTCTATTTATTTCGCATCCATGATTTCTATGGAGCAATAAGTTCAGGGTTCCCCAAATTCTGTCCTTCATGATTTCTCCCACATTACCTAGTACCTCTGGAACATTAAGGTTTGTAAGTCAATTATTTTTAAAAACTTGCTAAAATTCCCACCCATAAATGAACCGCTATCACCTGTCCTCAGTAACCTAAGTCGCAACAAGGCTAGGAAGCTAGCCAGATGAGGCAACCCAGGCGGGAGGGCTGGGCCGGGGGTACCTCCCTAGAAGTGGCAGACTGACTCGCTGCCGACTCCGCTGGGAGAAGGGGAACAGCTCGCCCACCCCGCCGCCCTCCCGCCGGCCGGCCTCAGGGGAAGGGCTGACCACCTGGCTGGCCCGGACTGCGCGCCGTGAGAGGCCATATCTTGCTTCGCGGGTCTGCGAAGCGTTTGCAGAGAGGAGGGGCGGGGCGCCGGGGCGGAGCCGGGCCGGCGGAGGCAAGCCTGGAGGCCAGCGGGTGGCTGAGGAAGTCGGCCCCCGGCCATTCGGCCGCTCAGTCTGCGGCCCCACTGCAGCCAGGGCTGCCTCCGGTTCCGGACACGGGCACCCGTCGCCTGTTGGACTTTCACACATGCGGTTACAGGCCTGCCACGAGCGCGCCCCCGAGTCTTCCCGCCGTTACCTCCGGACGGGGGCGCGCACGCGCGTCACCGCCAACCTGACGTCCAGTCACGGTCTTGGGAACGTTCGTTCCGCCTACTGCTCCCTCGCTTTTGATTGAAGCAACGTCCTCCTTGACTCCCCCTCCGCCTCGCCAAATGGGCTCACCGACATCCGGGGATCGGCGAGCAGGGCGCGTCGGTCACATGACCGCTGGGGGCGTGGTTCTGGCTGCGCTGAGCCAGGGCTGGCAAAGGTTTCCCGCGCCCTAGCTTAGGTAGTGTAGGAGAGGAGCACGTTCGGGTTTCGGCCGATCCTATCGGCCGAGGTCGTTGTCCTCACCTCATCCTCATAACTACCTCCCTTACCGCACGTCGGGAGGGTAGAAAGGGCTTACACGGCGGTCCTGGACGTCCCCCGCTTCCGCATTTGGTATAGCCCGCCTCGGGCCGGAAGCCGAGGCTGTGGGGCGGGATCCCACGCCTGTACGGACGGTGGTGGCCCCAGAGGGTCATATTTAGCGGGGAAAAGGCATTCCAGGTTTGCTCTTTTAACTACAAGCTTACGGAGCTCTAAAACAGAGGTGAATTAAACTGCCCCTGTCCTGGAGAAACGCACGCACCGCTTGTCTGGGAAGACCCTGTAACGGGCAATGTAACAAGCTCCTGATGGGGCCCATTCACGGCGCCCAGGGAAATAGGGAACCTGCGGAGGGGCGGGTACCGCGTTCTTCTTGGGGCTTAGAGAAAGCTTCCTGCAGGAGGCAACCTGGGAGCTAAGTTGTTTAGAGTGGGGGTTAGCTGAGGAAAAAAGGAAGAAGACAGAGCATTCCAAGCTTTGGGACAGTCACGTGTGTAAGAAAGATTTTGTTCAGGAAAGTGGTAACAGTTCATTATGGGGACTGGCATGTGCCTGGGACGGTGGCTGTGGCCTGGTCAGTGCCCGCCTTGTACTTAACACGCTTCCAGCCCCTGAAGAGTGAAGGCACCTTAGCGCCTAACTCTGGAAATGAGACGTTAGCCCCGGTGAGCTGACACCCAACTTTGAGTTTGGAAGGAAAAATAGGTATTCATGATGGGGCAAAGAGACCTTTTTAGGTGCAAAAGCTGGAAAGTGTGACAAGTTAGATGTATTCTAAAGAAGAATAGGTGAAAAACAATTTGAGGCCAAATTGGGGGAAAACATGCTGAATCATTAATAAGAAATGTACGCACAGCAATTGGAAACAATAATGCTTGAACGATCAGTCATAAAGCCAACTTAACTTGCCTAGTGAATCATAAAAACAAGGAACCATTCAAGGGCAGAATGCATGCTGACGCTGAGTGATCCGAGAAAACTTTACCAAAAGATGGAATCTATGTGTGACTAGGAAGATCAGCTGGGAGGTACTGTGATGTTATAAAGAAACTGTAATCTAATCCAGGTGAGATGAGTCTTTCCCGGGATGAGCCAATGCCAAAACATCCACACTAGAAAGCCTAGAGAACCCTAGTGCTGGATTACATCATCTTTTCATTCTTCATGTTTAAGAAATAACCTGTTTGGTTTACAGGTCCCATCCGACAAGATCAAAGCTGCAAGAGAATGGACAGTGAGGTACAAAGAGATGGAAGGATCTTGGATTTGATTGACGATGCTTGGCGAGAAGACAAGCTGCCTTATGAGGATGTTGCAATACCACTGGTAGGCTGTAACGTGTGCTGAGGGTGATGGGTTAAAGGTCTGATCTGGTAGACCCTAGTAGCTGTAGGTTATCAATGGACAAATAAACTGAAGTCAAAGAAATCAAAACTATGGAGTCCTCTGACTCTAGAAACCTCTGGAGAGTGCTTATCTCAACTTTGTATTTGAAGAGAAATGTGGTTCAGATTGCTGAGGTGACCAGCTCAATTAGAGGTCATATAAGAACTAGAACTGAGGTCCTCTGAGCCATGTTATGTCCACCACACCAAAGGTAGTAAAGAACTTAATGCATACCATAAGGAGGAACAAGAAGCAGTGGTATATGCACTTAATTTCTCTACCTGTGGCCTGTCATTTTTAGAAACTCAAAGTTTTGGAGCACATATCTATTCTAGGTTCCCTGGAAAATATTCAGAAGAGACCTGGCTTTTCTTCTTTTACATTTAGATCATCAGGCTTTTTTCTTTCCTAATCTCTGGAAAATTCTTCTGCAGGGAGTTTGTTAAGCCTCATGTCATAAGATCTAAATGTTTTACTCGAATAAATGCTTACTAAAAATTCTGTTTATGTCATAGAAGCCTAACAAGAAGAACCAGGACTGTTTTTCTTTAAAGCCTGCCAAGAGTTGTTGATTAAATAGAGCTTGCGAGCAGGTGGTCTGCAGCAGCCGTATATGTTTTCATTTAAGAATAAGAGGTAATGTGTTCAAGGAATAATACACATAACAGGTAATAAATGACAGCTTAGTTCAAGTTTAGAAAAATAATCAAAAGAGCATAATAAGAATTATAGCTCCACTTTCATTGAATACCTGTTTTGTGCCATGGACTGAGGTTGAAACCTAACATATTTTATCTATATCCTTAAAAGAACCTTCAGGGGTGCTGATGATGTCCCCACTGTACAGGAAGAAAATAGGATCAAAGAGGGAATCTTGCCCAAAGGTTGGTAGCTAATAAGCTGGACTTCACACTGAGGTCTGTGAGGCTCCAGATCCTGTCCTGTGGACTTCTGTTGGTTCTTTCATTCCGCAAGCAGTTCTTTGAAGCCTATTATGTGCCTTAGTACTAGGTAAACATAAGGATGTTTCCTGCCCCTCTGAGTCTAGAAAGGCAGCATATATCAAAAAATAATTGTAATAGTAAGTGTTCTGAGTGGAGGTCATGAACAGCTGTGTAGTCTAAAAAGTGACTGCTTGCCTGGTGGGCATTAGAAAGGGCTTCAGGAGGAAAATCACATTTAAGCTGGTCATAGGGGAGGAACAGAGGGTTAGTGAGGGTGGACAAGCAGTGGGAATAGATGTGCAAAAGTTTTGAATGGCTTTGGGAGATGGTAAGGTATTCAGTGTGGATGGAGAATATAACTGTTGTAAGTAAGAAGAAAAGTTGGTCTTGGACCTTATTTTGAGAGGAGCATTTGATACCAAGCTTACCCGTCATCCTGAGGAGTGAGGATCCTCAAAGTAGAGATCTGCTATGTTCAAAAATACTAGAAGATCAGTTCAGCAGCATTATTAGAGAATGTCTGCCAAGGAGAAAGGAGCCAGTGACAGAGCAGAGAGGCCAGTTAGGAAGCTAATGCAGTGCCTAGACAAAGGAGGAGGGCCTAAACAAAGGCAAGAAAGTGCAGAGGAATCGCTGAATTCTGGACGTGCTGACAGCAGGATCTGGGGACCATTTGTGTGGGTGGGGTTGAGGGAGAGGGAAATTTCTATGCTGACTTCCAAGCTGTAGCCTGGCCCCGTTGCTAATCCATGTCTTTTCCCCAGGGCTTGTGATCCTAAGGCAATGTTTGTGTCAGTTAGCTTTTGCTGCTGCCTAACAAATATCCCCCAAATATGGTGGCTTAAAACAATAGCTATTTATGTCATGATTTTGTCACTCAGCTGAGTCTTCTTGTCTTTGCTAGCATGGTTGATCCCTGCTGGACTTCGTGGTGTTTTACAGTGGGCCAGCAGACTGGCTGGTGGCTAAGTAATTCTGAAGGCTTTGACATGTCTCACAGTTAGCAGGCTGTCAGCTGGAATGATGAGCTAACTAGGCCACAGTCTCATTATCCAGCAAATTAGCCCAGACTTCACATAGTCATTTTCAGATTCTAAGAGCAGGGTGAGAGGGAACTGCAAGGCTTCCTGGAGCCTAGACCCAGAAGTCACATGACCAACCCCAACCGAGGGTTGGGGAAATAAACTCTGACTTTTCATAGGAGTAGCTGCAAAGAATTGTGGCCATTTTTTGAGACTTTGTGTTTGTTTTCCAGGCACATAGGCAATTTTATATGTTGGCCTTTGTTGCAAGAGACAATAGTGACCAAATTAAAGACATGCTTATTTTAGAATGAGATGAAGTTAAATAACTGATTAACCAAGGACTTGTTTATGCTTTGTCAGCTATAAGTAGTTATTGAAGCCAAATTTTCTCTTTGAGTGCATTATTGCTTTACAGTAAATGATAGTTCCTTTCAATTTGTACAAGTATGTTTGAATCTGAGTTTTACCTTTGTAGAGCAAAATGTATATGATTCAGATATACTTGTACATCTTACAATTAAATCATTTTATTCATATTGAACGTCATTTTGAAGGAAAAAGTTATTATATTCATATACTGCAAGTTGGAGTCCAGTGGAAAATCCTAAGTCTGGATATTGAGTAACAGTTTGCTGCCCTTAAAAATAAAGTCTAAATTAAGATAAATGAAAAGAAATATATTGGTATCAGAGAATTCTAGTACTAAGCAGAGTTCTGATAGTAACAAATTTAAATACAAGGAAACTATCAAAAAATTCTCACCACACCACAAAAAACTGGTGAACTATGCGAGGTGATGAACATGTTACCTAGCCTTACTGCAATAATCATTTCACAGTATATACGTGTATCATCATGTTATACACCTTAAACTTACACAATGTTATATGTAAATTAAATGTCAGTAAACCTGGAAATACATAAGGACACTACCCCAGATTCTACACTAAGTGTGGCCCATAGCTTACCATTTTCAGACAGTCGTGGGTAAGGTGTGTTGCTGTCTGCTGCCCTGCTCCACCACTAAAGGGAAGTCTCTTCTATTGTCTTATGTTTCCGTGCTCCCCACTTACCTCCATTATGTAACAGAGGCACGTTGGGTACCTTTGAATTGTTTTGAATTGGATTGTTTTGAATACCTTTCTCGTGCGTAAGGAATATGCCAGCAGATGTGGCATTCTGTAAAGCAGCCTCCCCCCTCCACCCCCTCCAAATGATTAAGTGCTGGCTGATTTCATTGTTCCTAGCCACTGGTGAGGATGGCAAGTAGTTCATGCCCTGGACACCCCATGTGGTGCTGACCTGCGTTACCTCACTTAGCCCTCACGGCAGTCCTGACAGGCGATGACTACTTTTTTCTCTCATTGCTGAAATGGAATCAGAGCCTCCGAAGGTCTGAATACCTCGCCCGAGTACCCCAGGAAATGGTGGAGTCATGGGCTAGGATCCCAGTGGCTCCAGGAATCCTGTGTCTTTAGCCTTCTGCCACAGTGCCTCCCATACACGCCCCAGAGTCATGATGCTGTTGTTCTGGCTGGAGGCGGATGGGGCACGTTTGATCAAAACTTGTGATTTTTTTTCCTCACTTTTTTTTGATTCTCGCTCTTTCTGTAGGATATCTCTACTACCTGTTTCAGGAACTCACAGGTTTTCCTTCTAAGTGTTCTTGAGTTTTAAGGAGTTTGTTAACGCAAAGGAAGCCATCGTTCTGAATGTCCTTTGTACCTTTTCAGAATGAGCTTCCTGAGCCTGAACAGGACAACGGAGGCACCACAGAATCTGTTAAAGAACAAGAGATGAAGTGGACCGACTTGGCCTTACAATACCTCCACGAGAACGTTCCCCCCATAGGAAACTGACACTTGGCTCCTTGTTCATCAACAGATTTTTTTAAAAAAATACAGATACAAAACATTTTCTTCCTGTCTCCTAACTTAAATCTTTTAGTGATAGATCAACACTCAAAAATGTGCAACTAATTTTGTGGCAGCAAGATACAGTGTGAAAATACTCAATCAGGTTGAGAAGCTGATTGCGGTTTCTTAGGAATGTAGAACATCTGGCCCTTCGAACCTAAAGTTCTTCACTGACTAGCTTGTGTTTGAACATGATTCATTAAACGTTTGCCTTTAATTCTGATTTTGCTTTACTGTCAGAGTTTATCACCTCCCAACTACTTACATGTGTCCTGTGACACAGGTGATTGGGGATATGAGAGGGAAAGGTGAAGAAAGACGAAGTCAGACCTGAGAATGAACTCCCATTCTGAGAATCATCTGAGTGGGTTTGTGTGGTCTGTAGATGTTGTGGATACATAGCCTGGTCACCGACTACTGGGATTCCTAAAATTGCCCATGAAATTTTCAAAACTTCGGATAAATTTACAAATTAAAAGCTATCTTGACAATTAACTTCTCTTCTCCCTACAGCTTTCTCTGGTGCCTCAGGAAAGGTGAGATGGACCACTAATTTTACCCAGTAACAGGATTCTTTATTTGCTCAAAGCCCTTTAAGGTATAACTGAAGCACCGTGGAGTCAGTATTTGGTTACACATTTGAGTAAGAACTTGTATTTTGAATAACACATTGATGGACATTTATTTCCCAGAATTATTTGCCTCTGTTATGTGGTATCACTCTTGTTCTCTACCCAGATTGTAAACTCTGCGGGGAGAGGCCCTGGTTTTAACATCTGTACCCCCCTCCTCATAAAACTGGAAACACTGAATAATTGAAATCTCTCTTCTCATCATATTTAACGGGTCATTTTATTTACATTACCTTTTAGGAATAAGAAGTGTACCACAAAACAAATGAGCTGATTTTAGGGTTTCGATCAGAAACATGGTTGTAACAACTCATCTGTCATCCAGACACACCCAGGCTGATGGGGTCCCTGGGTATCAGTGACTTGCCTAGAAGTCATTCATCTCAGAATAAAGGCCTCAATTCACCAGTCCCTCAATAACCAAAGACAGCTCAGTAAAAAAGAAAATTACGGTGTTCAGAAAAAACATACCAAGAGAAAACAAAGTTTTTCAAAAAATTACCTAAAATTCCACAGTTCTTCCACATTTTAGTTAACTGAGAGCTTTCCTACACCTTTACTTGTGGTATATAATACCCAAGATACTGACATCTGGAAATCCAGCCTTGCTTGAGGGCCCCACGTTTCCCCGGGGTATTGGTAGACCAGTCTCACAGTATGAGACTTGTAAGCTAGACCGTTGCTGGTTTATCTGCTTGGCTGTGACCCTCTTCTGAGAACTGCTCCCACAATACATTTGTGACCCATGATAGGGTGGCAGAACAGTAGCTCACTGTAAGGAGTTAGGTGACCAATTCTGGGCCAAATTGTCAGCCGCAGCTTTAGAATCTGCCCACCTAGGCCTGGCTGGATGATGGGCACAAGAGATGCTGGGCTGCCCTTGTAGGGTGCCTCCCTAACCATAGGAGCTGAAATACCCATGGAGGAAGGTGCCTGCAGAGGGGCTGAAGGGCTATGTCCATGTAGCTCTTCCGTGGTTCCTGTGCCTTGGCTGCTGTGCTTTCCAGTTCAGCGCATGTGTGCTGCTCTCTGTGGGGGGCACCTCACCAAGTACTGGTGATGTCAGTGAACAAAAAGTATGGCTTCTGCCTTCATTTAATGGGGGAACAGTATTAAACCAGTAGGCATACGAATCTATGGTTTTAAATTGTGACACATACTAGGAAGAAAAAGGATGTCCCTTAGGTTCCTAGAAGCAAAATCAGAAGCAGTTTCTTCTGCAAGGAGTTTATTGAGATTAAGCTCCCTGGAGAAGCCTGTGAGGGAAGCAGGGTAGGGTCGGAGAAGAACCTGAGCAAAGAAGGGCTTCAGCTGGAGTCTGGCCTCTGCCTCATTCCTTGGAGCTACAGAGCATGATGTCATGAGAGTCTCCCCACCTTGAGGCAGGGTCCTGGGCCTTTGTGCCCAGTATCTGGTGGTCAGTCATCGGCTCTGCCCTCTTGGGCCTCCCTGGCGGCTCAGATGGTAAAGAATCTGCCTGTGATGCAGGAGACCCAGGTTCGATCCCTGGGTAGGGAAGATCCCCTGGAAAAGGGAATGGCAACTCACTCCAGTATTCTTGCCTGGAGAATTTCATGGACAGAGGAGCCTGTCAGGCTGCAGTCCGTGGGGTCGCAGAGTCCGACACGACTGAGGGACTAACCAAGGAGGGCATAACCAGGCATTGCTAGGGGACAGGACTCTCCAAGGAATAGTGTAGCTCTTGGCAGTCAACAGCGAGGGAGTGGGTGCCCAGACAGACCAGGCAGAGGGGATCTGGGCACCCACAGTGACAATTGCAGGGGATAGAAAGTAGTATGACTGCGGACCTGATTTAGATTAGATGATCACAGTGAAACCCTTTTGGTAAGTAGCTTTTATAGCACATATTTTGTTTCTGAATTTTTCCCATTCTCCAGTGAAGTGGCCAGGTCCTTAGTGCTTCCTGTTCACAGCAGAGAGCACATGCTCAAAACCAACCCTAATCCTTGTTTGAGGAGCAGGGAAGGAATGGAGAGGAGGAGGCTCTTAGGAGCAGTGGAAGTCTGTGCCGCAGTGGCTGGTGGTACCCAGTGAGATGGTGATCTTCAGAGGCTTGAGGTTTGGGGGTCCTCCAAAGGAAATCTGAAGTCAACCTGAGTCTCCCAGCCTGAGCAAAGACCCCTAAGCACTGGAACCACCTCCTTCAAGGCCCCTCAGAGTTGGCAGTGAGGATAGCAGCAGGCATGCAGATGGACTGGAGGTCCTTGCCCATTTTTGAGCATCCTAAATGCTTGTGAGACCCTCAAAGAGGAAAGGATGCCTCAGTGACCAGAGATCTAATTTCTGCTGCAGCACAGAATGGAGCCAAAAATACTTAATTTGCTCTGAAAAAATTAGAAAACGTGGTATTTCTTGTACCCTCCTTGAGTTTGTGAGCCAACACCTGACGGATGGGTAGGAGTAGACGGGAAGAATTGAAGGGTGAGGGTTGATGGCCGGGAGCAAATTGCGTAAAGCACAGAGGTGAAACTGGCATCACAAGCAAGGTGGGCAGGGAGGCAGGAGGAGGTGGGGGAGGGCCTGATCAGGTTTTTTGGTTTTTTTTTAACATAGACCACTCTGGGTTTAAGTTGGTAAGAACAGAAGCAGAAAGACAGAAGAGGTTTTGCCTTGGCTCAAGTGAGGAATGGTGATGGCTTGAAGCAGCAAGATGGAGGGTGGCCGTAGAGGGGCTTGTCCTCACATGCCGAGTGAGAGGTGTGTGTCAGGCAGCCAGCACCCTAGGTGGTGGCTGTGTGGTTCAAAAGAGACCTGGGTGTCCAGTGTGAGCACTAACCTGTGCTCAAGAGGCAATTCTCTGAGCCAGACCCAGGGCTCCGGATGCAGCCTCTGTCCTCTAGAAATGGAGGCTCTAGTCCAGGAGTTACCCATCCTTTGAAGTCCAACTCAAACCCAATTCTTAATAATATAGTAAAAATAATACTGTTAACTGAGCACTTATTCATGTTCTAGACACATAACCAAGAGATGGAGGCTTAACATTGAACAGCTTCTTCCAAGATAAAGTCACTTAAATAGTAAAGGGGTTCCAACCTAAGTTTACTGATCCTAAAACCCACATCCTCTCCCTGGACCATGTTATGTCCCCTGAAAAACTTTTGACCGCTCTGTTCTGAACTGGGAAGAAAATCCAATCCAATCATTTAGAACTTCCAAATGTTTGCCTTCTTTTATAATTGAGAGAAAGAACTGAAAAAATAATTTTTATTAAGATCCTAGGAGTCATGAAGCAGGAGACCCCGGGTTGACCCCTGGGTTGGGACGATCCCCTGGAGAAGGGATAGGCTACCTACTTCAGTATTCATGGGCTTCCCTGGTGGCTCAGCTGGTTAAGAATCCACCTGCAGTGTGGGAGACTTGGGTTCAATCCCTGGGCTGGGTGGATCCCCTGGAGGAGAGCATGACGACCCACTCCAGTATTCTTGTCTGGAGAATCCCCATGGACAGAGGAGCCTGGCAGGCTACAGTTTATGGGGTTGCAAAGGGTTGGACACAAGTGAGCGACTAAGCACAGGAGTCATGAAACATCTATAAATACAACATATTACCAAACCCATATATAATTCATGTAACTCTTAATTTTACCATTATGACTTATATTGTTATCACCGTTTTGTATACAAGGTCAAATCCCTTGGAGAAGGAGATGGCAACCCACTCCAGTACTCTTGCCTGGAAAATTCCATGGATGGAGGAACCTGACGAGCTACAGTCCATGGGGTCCCAAAGAGTCAGACACGACTGAGCAACTTCACTGGTTCAGACCCCTCAGATGTGTTAGATTTTGGTGCTTTGACAGCTTCATGTAATGCTACCTGGTACCCAGCAGGGGGCACTCAGTTTCTTTAAGAAAGTCTGAATTGCTGGACCTTTAAACTCTAAACTCAAGGTCCTGAATAAATGTGATGTTTTGCTTGGGAGTGATTCTGCATATCTGGGTTCCAGTGTGCTGGGTATGGGTTTCTGTGAATCCCTGGAATTTCTGCCAGCCACAGGCGGCCTGGGCAGCTCACCTAGTGGGCTCCTCACTCCTGTTTTGTAAGGATCCGAGAAGGTACATGGAAATTGTGGGCAGTTCAGAACTTGGGTTACAGTGAAAGAGACCCAGAATCAGGGTTTTGCCCACCTGAAACTCAAGCTCATACAGTCAGGCCTGGAGACTCCTTACTATGCTGTTCTCCAGCTCTTTGTGTTATTTGGAGATGTTATTCACCATCATGAAAGAACCATTAGGCTCTAGAAAGACTTTCCCAAAGTTTCCTTTCTTGATTTAACCCTGCTTCCCCCACAGTTAAATTCATCCCCCAGTCCCTTGCCACGCTTCACCCCACGGTGGGCTCCTCTGGAAAGCGGCGGGGGGTGGGCAGTTAGGGCCTGGCAGGCGAGGGCAACTGCATGGTCACTTGAGAAGACACCCATCTGTGGCCTTCCTGGCCTTGACCTCTGCACCTGTACCAACCAGGACTGGCTTTATGGGCACACCGCCTATGCAGACGCACAGGCCCCACATGCAGAAGGCCCCCACTATGGCTGTCTTGAAAACTTTAATCATTTTTGAACAAGTGGCTCATGTTTTCATTTTGTTCTAGGTTCCCCAAATTATGTAGCTGGTTGTTGGCACCCATCTATGGGGTTCCATGATGGACGGTGCCCTCACCTTGGGAGTGACAATTTAAGACACCACGAGCGTTGGCCTTAGGGGTGATAGACAAGCAGGCAGGAAAGGCAAGAGAAAACCTGAGGCCAAGCTTCAGGCTTCCTATGGAGTCCTGAAAGTTATTCCAGTTCCTCACAAAATGGTACAATGCAGTTACTCAAAGTGTTTCCTGAGCTCCTATGTCATTCTTGTTGCCTGAAAGCAGCCCCTGGGGTGAGGGGCATGTGGAGAAACGCTGGAAGTGCAACAAGGCGGTTTTGTGGATGGCTAAGCAAACCTCAAGAGAGGTGTTCACCCAGTCCTAGGTATGTTTTTGCCCAAATTTCATCTGGAGCTCAGCCAACTGCTACATGGATGTGTACCCTGTGGCCCTGAGTTCAGCAGTGCAGCTGGCTCAGAAAAGGGCCTCTGACTAGGAGGAGAGGCACAGCTGCAGAGCTGGGAACTTCAGTCCATGCATTCCTTCAGGACGGGTTCTACCTAGGTTTTTCTTTAGTTTACCTTCTGTACTGGGCCATAGGAAAAAACTATTTTTATAGGTCAAAATAGTCACCGTTTCCTCTGTTTTTAGCTAATATTATTCTTTCCTAGAGCCAACTGTACATGAATACACCCAAAGACACATAAGGCACACAAACCAGACTTGATGGGGGAGGCAAGGATCTGGCAAAGGGTGGAGAATTTGAAAACAGCCAAATGACTGGAAAGGAAGTGAGGGAGGTTGATGTGTAAACCCATCCCCATGATTCCACGCCTAGCCTGTGACTCAGCTCCCCTTTATCGTGGCCACCACCCAAGGACAAGGGGGTTTTCCTCCGCCCATGCCATGGTCTTGCCGCCACTCTCCAGGCGCCTCTCCCTGTGCCGCCTCCTCATCTGTCAGCTCAGTCTCAAGCCCTCCCTCCGGCCCCCTTGCCATGCTCACAGATTGGTATCCACTTTAACTGGCAGGCAGTCTAACTGTCCGAACTTCTTGAGGAAGAGGGAGATTGCCAGTGGGAACACCCTTGTATCTGTCATCCAATAAGACCCCCCCACCCCAGCCTCCCTCAGCGCAGCCCAGACAGATGGGAATAGATCTGCCTGTGAGGCCCTTCTCTCCTGGCCCATCTTTTATTTTTTTAATTGAAGATAATTGCTTTACAGAATTTTGTTGGTTTCTGCCAAACAGCAACAAGAATCAACAACCATCATCAGATCAGGTCAGATCAGTCGCTCAGTCGTGTCCGACTCTTCGCGACCCTATGAATTGCAGCATGCCAGGCCTCCCTGTCCATCACCAACTCCCGGAGTTTACTCAGACTCACGTCCATCGAGTCAGTGATGCCATCCAGCCATCTCATACATATATCCCCTCCCTTTTAAAACTCCCTCCCATCTCCCACCCCATCCCTCCCCTTCAGATTGTCAGACCTCAGTTCCCTGAGTCACACAGCAAATTCCCATTGGCTATCTGTTTTACATATGGTAATATAAGTTTCCCTGTTACTCCCTTTCCTTGCATTCCACCCTCTCCTACCTCTCTGCTACCCACGTCCATAATTCTGTTCTCTATGTCTGTGTCTCCATTGCTGCTAAGTTGCTTCAGTCGTGTTCGACTCTGTGTAACCCAATGGACGGCAGCCCACCAGGCTCCCCCGTCCCTGGGATTCTCCAGCCAAGAACACTGGAGTGGGTTGCCATTTCCTTCTCCAATGCATGAAAGTGAAAAGTGAAAGTGAAGTCGCTCAGTCGTATCCGACTCTTCGCGACCCCATGGACTGCAGCCTACCAGGCTTCTCTGCCCATGGAATTTTCCAGGCAAGAGTACTGGAGTGGGGTGCCATTGCCTTCTCCAGTGTCTCCATTGCTGCCCTGCAAATAATTTCATCAGTACCATCTTTCTAGATTCCATATAAGTCAGAAAGAGAAAGATACATATTGTACACGTGCCCATCTTCCTGGCTTTGCTTTTCCAGCTGCTCTCCTCCCAGCCCAGGCTCTCAACTCTCACGGGTCTGTGGGTGTTGAAAGATACTCTTTCTGCTCCACTCACAGCTCCTGCTCACCCAGGGCTGCCCTCTAGGAGATTCAGTGCTCACAAGTCCAAGTTCTTAGCCCTGGAGAACAGGCAGTAGTGGCTCCAGGAGTATAAGAGAAATGAGCCCCAGGCCAAGCTGGAGGATTCCAGGTAGACTGGACTCAAGACAGGAGTGGAAGGGTTGTGCTTCTGGTCCCCCTCCTCCTATTGACTGCTTCCTGCCTCTTTCACCCAATTACTTTCTCTAAAATCAATCAAGGAATCAGTCTTTCTCTGTGTATGTTCCTATTTCTGTTTCTTGCTTATCTCCCTTTCACTTATTTACCTAAATATCTTTCTCTATACCTTAGACTTATCTTTCTTCTTTCATGTTGTAAATTCCTTTAATAGAACTCACATCACCTTTACATCTTGTTTTATTTCACATAAAATTTACTTATGTGAAATTACATATAAGTAAAGTATATACAACCCACTCCACTATTTTCGTCTGGAGAATCCCGTAGACAAAGGAGCCTGGCAGGCTACATTCCACAGGGTCGCAAAGTCGGACACAACTGAAGTGATTTAGCATGCACACATGCAAAACATATATAGGCTGCCGCAAAATATAGCGGCTAAAAGTACAGACTTTGGAGACAGAAAGACCTAGGTTTAAAACCCAGCGCAGAAAAAAAAAAAGCCAGTGTAGCACAAGGAAATGGCAACCCACTCCAGTATTCTTGCCTGGAGAATCCCATGGAGGGAGGAGCCTGGTAGGCTACAGTCCATGGGTTCGCAAAGAGTCGGACACAACTGAGCTACTTCACTTCCACTTCCACTTCCAGCACATCAGGTGCCCATCCCCAAACAAGTTATTTACCTTTCTGAGCCTGAGTTTCCACATTGATAATTGAGTTGACAATACTGCTTACATGATGGCTTACTGGAAGATTGAATGAGACAATGCAAGTGAAGCACTTAGAACTGTTTCTGGCACATGGGAAGCACTTGATAAATATTAGCTCTTATTTGTTTTCACTATAATCAAATAAGCACTTCCAAAAACTTTCTACACTGATCATCTGAAGTCAAACAAAGGATAATTAATTTTCTTACATAAATAATCATTTCTAAATAATCCTTGGGGACTATTTTATATAGTAGAAACAGCAATGAATTAGAAGGCAAAACATCTGGGTTCAAATCCTAGACCACCACTTAGCAGCTGTGTGACCAGGAACCTGCCTGTCAACCTCTCTGAGCCTACATCACCGACTTAGTGAATAAAATGTGTACAATAAATTCAAAACTGTTTTGTAGTTATAAAGAACTGTATACACTTGTTTTAAACATAATTTATTTGCTTCATAAGTTGAAATTTATTCTAAAATTCATATTTCATATAGCTCTTAACGTATGTGCTAATTTAAACATAGAAAATGTACATGTAGGCAAATCTATATACAAATTATGTACATAGGTAAATATGCTTTAATAGATCTGGAAGGAAAGACAACAAATTCTTGGTAATTGTTGCCTCTAGGGACAAAGTTAGACCAGCCAAGAAAGAAATTGGTACCTCTTAACTCTAGCTCCTTCTAGAAAAGAATAGTGCTGAGGTTATGGGTAACTTTTGAAAATAAGAATATAGATATTGTGAAAGTCAGAATGGCATTGCTTTTTAAAAAGTGTTCCTGCTGCCTTTAAATAAAGATTTGGAAAGTACATTAAAACTTGTGTCAGCTTTTGATAACTCACTCTACTGACATTCAGCAGAACACCAGCTTGGTGTGAAGCACTCTGAGGGATGCAAAAGTAGATCAGATGTAGGATTTTACCTGAGATTACAACATGTTAGATCAGATAAGACACAGGCAAAGGGTCATAATCTAAGAATAAAGTGGTCAGTGTGCCTGGGGTACTGTAAATACTTACTGGATAGATGGACACAGAGGTGGATGGATGGGTGGATAAATGGATGGATGAGTGGATGGATGAATAGATGAAGATAGTGCCATGAAAGAAGGAAATCAGAAGAGAAATAGATCTGGAGTTGAGAGAATTTAGAAAAGCTTTGTAGGAAAGATAGCCTTTGAAACACAGGCTAGATTTGGACATCTAGAGATTAGAAGGGGAGTTAGGAAGATGGGAAGGTCCCTTAGTGATGATATCCTGTCATTTCTGATTCAATCCCAGCTTTTCCTTCCCTCTCTCACTTCCTTCCAATTAAGAGACAGAGCTAGTGTGTTTGGAAGCATAAGCTATTTTGCTTGTTAGTAACTGTGATGGTGGGGAAGGGAGATGTCAAAAGTTACTACTACATTTAGTGGTATGTTGGCCAGAGTTGTTAAATATACTACAGTAAAGAATTGTTCTAAAATATTAATGGTGACCACACTGAGAAATACCAGTTAGTGAGAGAAGCATCATAAATAGATTTTTACAGTGTCATAAAGAAAGTGCTGACAGATACATACACATTTTCTGCTTTCGTAAGCCAAATCAAATGTTGTGACCTTTCTTCCAGGCAAAGGAGAAGGAAATAAGATTGGAAAGTACCATGGTGGGTGTTGAGCAGGCAGATGGCTAGTCCACAGGTCTTGGACTAGGTCTTGAAGAAAAGGAGGCACAATCAAGGTCTTTGATTAGAGAAATGATCTTGTGATACCTCCACTTTAAGAAATGCCAAATCTCTACCTTAAAGAGAACCAGAATATGAAATGATAAGTTAATTTTTTTTCAGCGTTACCTTGGATCTGCATCAGCCTATGCTAAGCAGTCTTCCTATATTTTTTAAACTTCTGCAACTTTGAAGTATAATAAAGTAAATTCATTCAACAAGGAAAACAAAGCCTAGGTTAGATCCCTACCTCACACCACATATTCAAGATGGTTTAAAGGATTCAGCATAAAATATTTTAAAGATGTTGGGAGAAAATGTAGTTGAATACTTTAGGAAACTTGAAATAGGAGAGGCCTTTTTAAATCTACAAACCCCAGAAAGTACAAAAATAGGTGAGCTTAAGATTTCTACATGCAAAAGGTATAACACTGAAGAATGGAACTTGGTTTTAATATGTATAACAAAGATCATTATCCAGATAACCCATAAGGCTTCTATAAATTAATAAGAAAAAAATAACACAAATAGAAAAATAGGCAATAGGTCTAGTCAGGCTATTCACAGAAAAAAAGAAAAAAAAAGGTACAAAACATGAAAATACGATTATGGCAAAGTCTTCAGATTGAGTCACTCAGCTCTGTGCTTACCACTCTGTAGCTTGCCTTGCCACATGCTGGAGCTTGAAAAGTTAATGCCGACAATTTTCCAGTTTCTTTAGAGCTAAGCTTCTGCATGTGACCTGGCTTTTCCTGGGCAGATGCACCCTCCAGGAGACCTACTGACTCTACAGGTACACAGAGTTAAGGATTTCTTTTTTTTTTTTTTTTTTTCCCTTCCCTTAACAGAGTTAAGGATACACAGAGTTTCTTACTTTTCGTGACTAGTTTGATTTTTTTTTTTTTTTTCGTTCATCAATGTAGTAGAGATCTGTGTCTAGATGCAATCTCCAGCTTCATGGGTGTTGTGGACAGGGTGCAGGGCATTTATTAGGCAGCTGAGGCAGTGTGGTCCTGGAAACCAGGCGTGGCTGAGGTTTCCTGGTTTCCAGATTGCTGAGTCAGCAGTTTGTACACAGCTTTCCCAACCCCCAAGTTTCCTGGTCATGGCAGAAGGAAAGACTCCTTTGCTAGATCTGTTTTGAGCTGGAGTTCCGGGAATCAGTCCTCTAAGACCAAACTAGAACCTGCTTTTCCAGCTAATCTGACAAAACTATAAGCACCCAATTCCCTATTTTAATTCAAGTCGTTACCCTACCCCACTATCTTTCTACATAAACTGGTAGAGTGGTTTCTGATATCTGTAGTTGAACTTTGATACAATGATCAACCTTACAAATAATCAAAGAAACGCAAATTACACCAAAAATGAAATAATTTCTCATTCATCAGAATGTGAACACTTAAAGTGAAAGTGAAAGTCACTCAGTTGTGTCCAACTCTTTTTGCCCCCATGGACTATATACAATCCATGGAATTCTCCAGGCCAGAATACTGGAGTGGGTGGCCTTTCCTTTCTCCAGGGGATCTTCCCAACCCAGGGATCGAACTCTGGTCTCCCACATGGCAGGCAGATTTTTTACCAGCTGAGCCACAAGGGAAGCCCATGAACACTTAAAAACATTGGTAAAATTCATCATTGGTAAGGGTGAGAAGAAATGGGCACTCTCTTGGTGGCTGTTGGAGCAGCCTTTTGAAAAGCAGTATTTATCCAAATGTAAAATATGCATCACATTCAACCCAGCATTCCACCTCTAAGCATCTGCCAAAGAGAAATACTACCACCTATCCTGAAGGAAACATCTTCCAAGGATATTAATTGCAGCATTGTGAGAAATGGAAAAATAACAATAGCTGAAACATCTATCAAGAGGAAATAGTTAAGAAAATTAATGTACAACTATACTTTGGACCTTCTCCACAGTAGTTAAAGAATGAGACAGAGTTCCAAGTACTGATATAGAAAGTCTTAGACATATTTTCAAATGAAGAACAAATTGCAAAAGAGCATGTGTAGTATAATCTCATCTATGTTTAAAAATACATATAACAGAAGTGTAAGTTTCTATTTGAATATGCTCATGTCTGCAAAAAATCAGACAAAGGTCAGTTCAGTTCAGTCACTTAGTCGTGTCCGACTCTTTGCAACCCCATGGACTACAGCACCCAGGCTTCCCTGTCCATCACCAACTCCCGGATCTTGCTCAGTTCAAACCCATGTCCATTGAGTCGGTGATGCTATCCAACCATCTTATCCTTTGTCATCCCCTCCTCCTCCTGCCTTCAATCTTTCCCAGCATCAGGGTCTTTTCCAATGAGTCAGTTCTTCGCATCAGGTGGCCAAAGTATCGGAGCTTTAGCTTCAGCATCAGTTCTTCCAATGAATATTCAGGATTGATTTCCTTTAGACAAAGGTCAAGAAGAACACAAATCAAACTACCCTGAAGGCTGAGGAGGGACCTGTGCAGGGTTTTGCTTTCACTCTCTAATCTTCTGTATTATTTGAACATATGAATATTTTACAATAAGAATGCACTCATATATATTACATTATTATAATACATGAACTGAAAGTTTATAAAATACTACAGGGGCAAGATCCCAACTTCCAAATGCCTAGACATTAGATGCAGAGATGGATCTATCTATCATCCCTTCATCTATCTAGAAGGACAAGGAGAGAGAAAGCAAATATGTCAAAATTTGTTGAACCTAGGTGGAGGGATATGGGTTTTCATTGTATTATTTTTTCAATTTTTCTGTATTTTAAAATTTGTCTCATAAAGTCGGAAATAAAAACACATCCAAAACACATCCAAAACACACACACACTTTTCCTGTGCAAGCAAATTTTTCCAGATGTGGAAGCAAAGCCTGTGGCTCGCCCAGATGCAATTAGGGCCAAAAAGCATTGGCCATCCTTCCCTCTGGCTTCTTAGAGCCAGTGCATCTCACTCCTGTGTCCTCAGTAGCCTGCAGAGACCTCAGTGTGCGCTAATGGAGAGGTCAGAAGCCCCTTCCCCAGTCTCCCTGCAGGCAGAATCCAGGTCACTCCCTTCTGGGGAACAGAGACCTAGCTGAGTCTCTGTCCCCATTCCTAGAGAGCAGAGTCCACGTGCGGTGTTGTGTTTAGCCGCTTCAGTTGTGTCCGACTCTCTGCGACCCTGTGGACTGTAGCCTGCCAGGTTCCTCTGTCCATGGGGATTCTCCAGGCAAGAATACTGGTGTGGGTTGCCATGTCCTCCTCCAAGGGATCCTCTCAACCCAGGAATCAAACCCAGGTCTCCTGCATTGTAGGCAGCCAACAGGAAAGCCTAAGAATACTGGAGTGGGTAGCCTATCCCTTCTCCAGGGGATCTTCCCCACCCAGGAATGAAACTGGGGTCTCTTGCATTGCAGGCAGATTCTTTACCAGCTGAGCTACCAGAGAAGCCCTGCCGCTGCTGCTAAGTCACTTCAGTAATGTCCGACTCTGTGTGACCCCATGGACGGCAGCCTACCAGGCTCCCCCGTCCCTGGGATTCTCCAGGCAAGAACACTGGAGTGGGTTGCCATTTCCTTTTCCAATGCATGAAAGTGAAAAGTGAAAGTGGAGTTGCTTAGTTATGTCTGACTCTCAGCAACCCCATGGACTGCAGCCTACCAGGCTCCTCCATCCATGAGATTTTCCAGGCAAGAGTACTGGAGTGGGGTGCCATTGCCTTCTCCCAGGGAAGCCCTAGAGAGCCTGTATTTAACTTAAAATATATCCCACCCCAGTGCCTATTTATGCCAGTCAACCCCAGGAAGGGCAGAGGTGGCCACTGGTAGGAAGAGGACCTGAGGACTCCTTCATTGTCACAGGACCCTTCATCTGTTCTCCACCTGGTGTTTATTTTTGGGATAGAAGGGTGAGGAGAATGGGGGTAAAGGAATTGCAAAAATAAAAAAAGGAATTGGAATTTTAATGAGAACCATCTGGAGTGCTTGCCAAGGGTGTAATGTTTGGTCTAAGAAAGTAATTCCTAGTTTAAATGAGGAAAAGAGAAGTGGAGGAAACTATTACATGGTGCTTACCCCCCAAAACTGACTCTGAACAGAATCACCTAGAACACGCACATCACACACGATGGGGGTGAGGCAGAGCTGAGGGGAGGAGGAGAGCGCCTCTCTTGGCCCTGGCGTGCGGCAGAGAGGAGGAATGTCTCTCCTCTGCCAAGGAGACTTTGAGGGATGCATTGTGGCGGGCCCGGGGCCAGCGCAGGAATCTGGAATCTGGGTAACCGTGGAAACGGGCCCGCGGGTGACAACAAACACGGGCTGGAATTTCAGCATTCGCAGCCAGGCCACAGTGGAATGGGAAAATTCGGGAAAGTTTTTCTGTTTGTTTTTAATCCGAGGATGGGGAGGGGGCAGGGAGGGAAGCACTCCAGCCACAGTGCTCCGAATAAACGCTCCCTGCCGGCCCCGCAGCGGAATCACAGGGAGCCAGACTCCCGTCGAAGTCTCCATTTTCACCTTATTTTCTTTATTTATAGCCCGCCGCATTCCACCAAGCATTCCACCAGGTCTAAAGCCGCTCCTGAGCGGTGTCGGTGCACAGTCGGATCCCTGTCCTTGCCCAGCAGCAGGAAAATCACAGATCCCGAGGACGCCCCCCTCTGCTGCTGCTGCTGCTAAGTCGCTTCAGTCTTGTCCGACTCTGTGCGACCCCATAGACGGCAGCCCACCAGGTCCCCCGTCCCTGGGATTCTCCAGGCAAGAACATGTCGTCTCAATTCAGCCTCACAATAACCCACAATGACCAGGGTGGCCAGGTCCCCACTTTACACGTGGGCGAAGGAAATTCAGAAAGCCAAAAGTCCAGGGTGGTCTGCCCAACCCAGGCCCATCCTCTTCGCACCAGACTATCCCACCCGTAATCTTTATTCTGAAATGAATGAATAATTATGGTAGTCAACATTCAAGAAGGAGAGAGGCTATATTGCTTGGATCAGCATATATATGCCAGCTATCCTTGTGGCTAAAGATGTGGGTCTTGATTGAATGGGAAAAGATCTATGTAATAGAAGGAAGAAATTTTTAGAGTTAATAGGCAGAAAAAGAACTCATGAAATAGATAAACAACAAGGTCCTACTGTATAGCACAGGGACTATAGTCCCTGTAATTACCTACAATGGAAAAGAATCTGGAAAAGATGTATATATAAATATATACATATATATATTTACCTGAATGATTTTGCTGTGCACCTGAAACATTGTAAATCAACTATACTTCAAAAACAAAAAACAAAACAAAAAACAACCTATGGACCCTAGAATTTTCTTCTCTTGAAACCTTTAGAAATAGAATGCCTGGCAGAGTACCTGGACAGAAGCAGGCCTAGGACTGAAGGAACCATTAATTTTAGGCAATCACTGGGGGTTTGGTGCTTTGCACATGGGGAAACCAATGTAGAATCAGGCTGGGCCCCACGTCCTAGGTCCAGGTCCAAGGTTCTCTTCTGGACAGCATGTCCCCAGAACCTCTGGAAACAAGCCCATAGTTGACCTTGGAGTCCAAAATGGGTTTTGATGAAGAAGATGAATCAGCAGGGTTAAAATAGGAGGTCATAGAGCCATTACAAAGCAGACGATGGTTACAGAGAAGACGGAAAAAATGCTTAGCTTTACATTCTTTACAACTGAGATCAATATGGGTACAATCCTTCCTAGTTTCACTGTTATGACCATCGATAGTTAAGAAGGTGTGTCTGTTCTGAAAAAAAGAGACTCAATTCTTTGCTAAATTCTTTAGGAAAGAAGATAGCTTTAAATCACTAGAGTTACATAACTTTATAACAGTTTCAAGAAATCATCTTGAAACTTCATTAGTAAAAAAATGCTCCCGAAGAAGCCAACAGGAAATAAAGAATTGCAAGGAATTTTTGGAAATAAGAGGATGTTTTCTTTTGTTTGTTTTCGAAGTGGGGGGAAAAGTTTTTAAGGAAAAAGGAAGCCCTGACCCACATAAAGATAGGGTTTCAGTGAAACTAATTTGAGCCCAAGAGGGAAAGTGTTGGCCGCTTAGCAGTGTGAGTGCCCAGGCCATAGCAGGTCTGTGTGGGCTGTGGAGAGCATCAGCTTTCCCCGAAAAAAAGGCTCCAGAACAGAGCCAGTTACACTAAAGGTGAAATTTCATTCACAGAAAAATAACAAATCTGCCTGAGAGTGTCTGCGGCCATGTTGAAATTTATACAGAAACTTAAAAATTGTTTTAGTTCGTAATTCAGGAATAGCTGCTATTTATCCTGAAGTCACTGGTTTTTCCCGAAAGCTCTGCCCTATACTTTTTAATCCTGAAACCCCCATTTCCTTTATTTTGTTGTTAAAAATGGGGAACGTGTCATTCATTTTCTCAGCAAGTCTTTTTTTGAAGTTTTTTTTTTTTTTTGATGTGGACCATTTTCAAAGTCATCATTGAATTTGCTACAACATTGCTTCTGTTGTTTATGGTTTGTGTTTTTGGCCGTAGGACATGCGGGATCCTAGTTCCCCCACCAAGGATGGAACCCACACTCCTTTAAGGGGAGGGCGAAGTCCCAACCAATGGACCACCAGGGAAGTCCCTCAGCAAATATTTTTAACAACATACTCTATGCCAGGCTCTGAATAAAGTGGGGCTATGGTATCAGATTATTGCCTCTTGGGTTTCACACCATATCTGAGTTTTTAATATTAAAATGCAGTGTCTGTTGTGAATCTCTGAGCCTCCCACAAAGTGTTGAGAGTACATAATACTGTAAGCACTATGCAAGTTTAAAGAGGCCACTGCCCATTCTTAATGAGAAACTTCTGTTTATGATTCATGGATTAAACCCCCATAAATTGCTTCATGTACATGCCCAAAATATGTGGATCCACAAGAGGTCTGAGTGTATTCATGTAAGTATGTGTCTGCTCGTGAGAAAGTGTGTGTGGGAGGGAGGGAAGGGGTAGAAACTGTTTTAATTTTGAAAAGCTAGAGGGGCAAGCAAAACCTATTTATATACATCATTAAGGAAGTGAGTGTATAGGACATAAAGCTGGGAGAAGCCAATGCGTTTCCAAATTGTCATCCCTTTAGCCCTTGAAAAGATGACTCCTTATTGGGAAACCATGAACTAGTGTTTATTTACTCAGTGATAATTGCACTGTTGTTGTTGTGTTTTAATCTCAGTGACTCTAAGAAGGGAGTTTAAATAGGATTTAAACAATCACTTGTTTTATTCTTTTATAAAAAGCCTTTGATCCTTTCATAAAAATCTTATTAAAAAATCTTGATCACCCAACTTTTCATTATCTCAGCTATATTTACACTGAAAGGACCCCACTGCTGTTGGCATGGTGGCCTCCACACCATTATAGCACGCAGCACTAGATTTGAAGGGGCCTTAGACGAGATCATCTGAGCCCAGGGTGCTCAGTTATTTGTCACGAGAACATGTTCTCCAGGCAAGTTGGCTCTTTCTGACCAACTCCAGACTGTACCCATTGGATGAGCAGAAGCCTAAGTAGTAGATGTGCTCTGACTGAGGACACCCAGCAGACCCTTTCCCGTCCCCTCCCCTTGGCCTATTACCAATATGTGCTCCTGGCCTTCACGGGAAGAAGTAACCAGGAACACTGGAGCTATTACTGAGATGTTCTTTCTACGTTGTGTGAAGTTGAGGAGCATCACTTCTGTTTTCGCCAAAACATCGATGTGAAACTGGATTTTTCAACAATAACTTTGATTAAAAAAAAACCATGAATCAGAATATTTTGAACTCCAGTTTGTATTGTGCTGTCAAATGTAAGCCCCGAAACAAACCTGTATCAAACAAGGTAATATCCTATATCCAACAGGGAAACAAGCACTATGTATGTGTCAATTAGGATGCTTTTGGTTGCAAGTAATATGAGACTCAACTAACAGAAGCTAAAGCAAGGGGATTTATTATTTCATATAACCAGGCCAGATCCAGGGTTGGTTAATTCTGCAGCCAAATGACATCATCCAGAACTCAAGTTCCTGTCCATTTTTAAGGTTCTTGTGTCTTCCTCACCTGTCATGGTCACAAGATGGTGGTCACAACTCTGGGCAATATATCCTCACTCCAGAAGCAGAAAACCATCTGTATTTCCCACCTGGTTCAAGGATAGGCAGATGGCAGAATCAGAGCCAATGAGAGCATAGCTGGGAAGGTGGAACAGAGGTGAGTATCACACACACGCACTGGATGGATACAGCCGTATGCACTGCTGGCAGCTGTCTTATAACTATGTGGTAAGTGCACATCTGAGAATGATCTATCTGACTGTTCAGAGAAGAATCAAGCCAAGAGGCAGAAATGGATACAAATGCCATTCTGAAGCCACATATGCCCTTGGCCTTTTAGCTTCTTGAGTCAATAAATTCCTTGTTTGACAGGATGGTTCAGGGTTGGTTTTCTGTCACTTGCAACTCAGAGACCTCATTTATGTAGCTTTTCCAACCCTACACTGGTCCTCCAATTTTGTTCTGCTTCCTGAAAACATTGAGGTGTCTTACATATAGCTGGCCAGTACTCAATAAAACTGACGAGACATAATAAACAAAGACTGAGCAATGGTCTCAGATTGCAGGAGACTAGGGAAGCGTGAAAACTAAATACAAAGTGGGATCCTGGATTGGATCCTGGACCAGAGAAAGGATATTAGTGAAAGAAACTAGGAAAATCCAAGTAAAGTCTGTAGCTTAGTCCATTATATTGCGTCTATGTTAATTTCTTAGTTTTCACAAATGTGCTGTGGTATGCGTTAACATTAGGGGAAGCTGAGTAAAAGGTATGTGGAATCTCTTTCTATTAGCTTTACAACTTCTCTGTCTAGAAATATCTAGAATTCTTCCAAAATAAAAGCTTTAGAAATATATATTACAAGTTGCTAATACTCCAAAGTCTAGTAAACACTGCACTTGTCTGACTTCTTCAAGTCAGAGATAAGCACATTAAATCCCAAAGAGGTTAAGGGACTTGCCCATCACTTGGTGATTCATGTCAGAGCTGAGCCTGGAATCCAGATTGTATCACCTGGATGCACAAATCACAGGGCAGCCAAGGGAACCAGGGACCTTGCTCAGAGGAATTAGTTTCTATGGAAACAGCTCTTCTCAAAGCATACTAAATTCCTTTGCTGCTCTCCCTATTAGCTCTGGACTATTACATTTCAAAGTCCATTTTTCACATTGATAAATTACATAATTATAGCAGTCCAGGAATGAGCTACAACATCATGGAAAAGGAATTTGTACCAGAAATTTAAACTACCATATGGTCAATGGATTAACATCAGTCATAAATAGAAACCATCACATTCTGTGGTGCCTGCCAATTACATTCATATGAATTAAGCATTTTCTGAAAAGCAATACACACAAAAAATGTTAATGCAGGATAAATCCAAGCCACAACGTTTCCAAAGACAGATTTTTAAAGGGACTGTATCTCTTACTTAGGTGGGAGAGAACATGGAATTCAGAATAAAGCTATATTAGATGACTCAGAAAGTGACTATAGTGATGACAGACACTGATGTCAAAGACTCATTTGTAAAGTTTGGATAAAGTGCATTTTATAAAATGTGAAGGAACAAGCAGAATAAGCCCAACCCCCCCTAGAACAATCTCCTCTGTCATGCTGAGTTCCTCCACAGAACTGAACAAATACAGCCTCAAGATGAGACTGTTTGAGTACAAGGAGCCACCTCTGGTCCACCTGCTTTCCCCACAAACCACCAATCCTATCCTCCAGGATACCCTCGTGTAATGCTCTGTCGTTCACACTCTGGTGCCCGGAGCTGGGCATGGGCACAGAGTTGGTCACGGATGATAGTTCCCTCCTCCTCTCTTCTTCCTCTGCTCTTCACCCAGTTATTACTCTTCTTCATCTTGTGAGCACTGGCCCTTGGGCAAAGCCCAGCGCTTGCATGTTGATCACAGAAGGTCATAACCCACAGGACCCCCAAGAAACATGGTAACTAGCACCCTACCCTCTAATTGCTGGTGACTGTCGGAATTATCTGATAAAAGTTATGACAATATTTCCTTTTCGTTGGCACAGAGATGATTCGGGAAGCACATCTCAATAGAGGGAAAAACCACAATTTCCGATGTTGGCTCACAGTGTCCCTCATTAGCTAATGGTTTATATGACAGAAGATAAAAAATGAGCTTGACAGGCAGGAATAATGGGCCCCAAATGACAAAATGTCATTTAGAAAGAATGTAGGCAGTGCCCGGCAGTTAGGTTGCAGAAAGTGCCTTGCAGAGGCCCAGGAAGGCAGCGTGTGGTGAGAGCAAGAGCAGAGGCCTGGGCCTGGGAGTGCCGCGTCCCAGCCGAGCCCTGGACCAGCTGGCCATCCTTGGACAAGTTACTAGCTTCAGGGAATGCAGTTTTCCCATCTGGAAAACAAGAAACTCAATGGGGTGATCTTTCCTGTACTTCCCAGATTTGAATCAATTCTTTGCCAACAAAAGGAAGATGACTCAGAGAATAATGGTGTGTCTTCATGATAGAGAATCGTGCAGCTGTTAAAAGCCCTTTGTTTCCCAAGAATATTTAAAGTGAGAAAGTGCTTGTGACATGATGGTAAGCTAAAATTAAAAGTAGGATGAGAAAAGTAAATATAGATTATGGTTCTAATTGAGCAAAATGGAATAGATACCACAGAGAAATAAAAGACTAGAAGGAACCACACAAAAAAAATTAACATTGTTTACCATGGGTGCTTTAGTTTTTACTATTCAGAGCACTTAAAATTGTATTTATTAATTGAATAAAAGCTCAATAGTCCATTCCTTTTAGCCAGTTCTCTGTCAAATAAACTCCAATGGGTAAAATCATATTTATTACTACAAAGGTAGTAAATGCTTTATTAAAAACTCCAACAATACATAAATATATACAGTAAAATTTAAAGTTTCTCCTCTTTTTCTTCTCACTGACACTCCCCAGACATAACCTATATTAACACTGTGAAGTAAATGAGACTTTACCAAGTTTGAAGCTGAATTTGCTAGAAGCATCTTTTGTTACAAGCAGTCTACACTGAGAAAACTGGAAACACAGATGGTTTTTATGGAAAAAGGAAAAAAAACTAAACCTTTGCAATCATTGCAAATCCTAGGAGGAAAGTTTCAGTGAGATATTAGAATAAAGAATTAGGGTAAACACTAGCAAAATAAATAAATTCAGGTACTAGCATTTTAGTAAATGGTTTTAATAGAAATCTAATAATCAGTTTTAAAATGACTGTGATATTTGAAGTTTGTTTATTTCTTAAGGTATTTGAAGCATTTAGAAAGTCTAATATAATGGATTTATAATTTTAGAATATGATTTAGAGTATGATAAATACTTAGACAATTATTTTCCCATCAGTGGGAAAATGACTGGGAAAATTTAATTTGTAAGACAATGAGTTTTGATTTACAACTGTGTAAGTATTGTGTGAATATGTAGAGAAATATGGAACATTTAAAAATAATGGAATGCTTATCATTTGATTAAACTTGAAACATCAGTGAGTGAACCATTAAACAAAGTGCAGGAGTAGTAATCCTTCTCCATCCTCAAAAACTCTCAAGAATTGTTTATGTGCATGCTTAAAGCTTGGGCCATTCTTTGTTGAGGACCCCAAAGTATGAGCCTCAGCATGAGGATTTGGGAAGGGGAGAAGTGGGAAGTCAGCCTCCATCCTAACCTTCAGACCCTCTGCTGAAGCTTCCCCTGACGAGAAGACTCAGTCCCAGCTGACCACTGATTTTCACCTGTAACCAGTGGTGTAACATCCTTCTCTCAGGAGGACCCCAGTGGCAGCAGAGTCTCCAGGGACACTAGAGACATCCACTGTCATGCTTGCTTCTTGGCTTCTGGGATAAGTATGAGTTCTTCTACACCATGAGGCAGGATAAAACAAGTAAATACAAGTTAACAACTTGCATGCTTCTTGGTTTATCTAGCAGGGTAGACCCCAGGAAGAAAGGGAAGGTGAGTTCAGATTGGGACCTTGAGATCTTTAATTGGAATATTGCAAAGAGAGATGACCTCAATTGTATCCCAAGCGGATAAAGTGAACATATTGGTTACTTTTAAATCAGTGGTCTAAATCATCTATTCACTCCTTTCTCCAGGTATCTGTACCTTACTTCCTTTCTGTGGGAACCACCCCTCCTTCATGGTCAATGTATCTATTCCTGGTACCATGGATTCCTACCCCTTCTCTACCCACTAGAATGTGATCAGGACCAGCCAGTCAGAGTATCACTGGTAAACTCTGGAGTCTGGAGCTCTGAGGGCCATCACATTGGGTGCTAGAATGAACCAAACACAAAGGAAGGCTGTCTGTCAGTTAGACAGGGAGAAACCAGGCCCTGGACGTTAACAGTCCTGAGGCATTTCCTAGACTTTTCAGTTACTTGAGCCAATAATTTATCTTTGGAGTTTAAATCTTTTTGATTTGGAGTTTCAGTCATTTGTTACCAAAAGGGTAACAAACTTGTGTCCTAACTGATATAAGTGTATCTGAGTACTTAGATGGATCTGGAAATTTCACCAAGGAGAGTAGCTGAAGGACTGGTGATATAATCCAGAGAAGAGAAGATTCCAAGACCACACAATAACTCTTCAGATACCATATCAAGGGATGTTACTGTGTCCACTCAGTTTCTTAATATTTAAAGTTGTACAACCAGCTCCTTCAGATGAAGGTGACCTCCTTATCAGAGGAACAATCCAGTCAAGGATAGATAGCCTCCTGACAAAGATGTTGGCACTGAGATCCCTTCAATGGGTGGGAAAGGTGAATTTTAAATGACTCTTCTGACCCTAGCAGTCAACATAAAGTAGAAGATATAATCTCTAGGGAAGGTGCTCAAAACTCTGCAATGTCTAGGCATGATCAGTGAGAAGCTTTGGTGTAAGTTCTTTGAATTAGCTTTGGTCTGTGACCTGATGCTTCATAGTAAGAGAGTTAAGGTGGAAGTCAGAGGCATCACCAGAAAGCATAGAGTACTAACCACTTCCTTCTCAAAGAACACAAATTGTTTAAATGGGAATGCTGTAGTTGGTTTATAATGCTTGTTTGCAAAGCCACTTCTGTTGACTTGATCAAAATGAGAGTGAAATATGGAAGAGACCAGCCAGAAGCTTGGTAGGAGCAAAGGATTCTACATACCCCTGCATATATATGTGACTGTGGTAGTAACCAAAGTCAGCTCCCTATACCACTGGCACCTGGAGACTGAGATGAGCATGGAACAGTTAATGTTTTCCTTAGCATGGCAGGTTGGCTATTTTCACCCCATAATCCACATCTCTGACCTCTTCCTTTTCCCCAAGTCCATTGCAGAATCACTTGGTCTTTATATTGATTCCTCAGGTTACATCTGGCTCAATCCCATCTTAGAGCCTTCATCCATGCTCTTCCCATGTGCCCAGCCCTACTTTAGGTCTTTGAATGGCTGGCTTTTGGGGAATGTGTATATGTTAGCTCAAATAGCACCTCCTTAGTGAGTTCTTTCCTGACTACCAACTTGAATTAGCAAGTCTGTCCTCAACATGTGCCCAAACAGCACCATTCTCTTCTTCACTTCATCCATTTCATTGTCTCCCAAGAACTCATTACTATTGGAAATTGTCTTGCCCACTTATTTTCTGCCTGTTTCAGTCTTACCTCTCCATGAAAGCATAAGGTCTGTGGGAGCAGGAACCCTGCTTGGTCACTGCAACATCCACAGCTCTTAGAACAATTCCCGGCCCATGGTACCCATGTCATGAACATTTGTTGAATGAGTAAATGATTAAATGAACTTACTCTTTCCCACCCTGATCTTAGAGAAATTTCCTTCTATACGATATAATGTTTTCTGGAAGACAGAGAAGTGACTGAGATTCAGATAAAAGAGACTCATTTGTTGAAAGGACTCATCCCTGGTACAGCAACTTGCCCTTTAATTGGCTTCATGTCCTGAGGTGAGCAGGGAGGAAGATAACAGAAGACTTTATCCAGAGCACACTCGGATGTGAGCGTATCTAAGATACTCCACAAGAGCACATCTAACATAGTCTGCCGGAGCAAGCTGGCCTTATTTGTTAAAGGAGCTATGGCTCAGCAACACCCAGCCCAAGGGACAGGTGCTGCCTTTTCCACCCATCAGGTCTCCTCTGGTTCTCCGTGAAGAGAAGCATGAACAGAGCCCTCTCTCCTCTGCTGTGAAAGCCCAGAGTCTTGAGTTCAACTCTCAAGTGTGGCCATTGTTTTTCCTCTCAGTAGAGACAGGTAATGTTGCCCAGCACCTGAGATAGTTGACAGCAGATGGCCTGTAAGCATGGGTACACATCAACAAAGCCGCTTGGATCACCTTCCTAGGATTTCACCCCACAGGGAACTTCTTCCAGGACCTTGGGAGGAAGAGACTTGTAATTATTAAAATCAAAGAAGGTGGGAGGAGTACTCTTTGGAATGTAGTCTCACAGGCTTTCCTGAGTTAGGAGTAATTTCTGGGCACCCTAAACACGTTGGCCAACACAGAGCTGACTTTAGCCTCTCAGGAAAGTCTGGGCACAGGAGGTGGGGGAACAGGCTTCCCACAAGGAATTTTTTTAAAAAACAATATCTGAAATACAGGAATGGCATCTCTAGGGCAGGTGCAGATATTCTGGAGGGAAGGATTGCTCCATGATGGTGTGAGAGGGAAACTAGACATACCACAGGGACCATGCCCATTAGAAAGGTGGCCAGGGGGTGCATTATTTTTGGCTAGAATACTAAACCATTGGGAAGCCTTTTATTCCTTGATTCACTTTTGTAGCTGCTGGAAGTGCAATATTGTCCATCCTGCATTCACCCATTTATATCCATCAGTCATTATTGAGTCACTGGTACATTTCAGAGACCACTTTTGGTTCTAAGAAATCAGCTCTGAACAGGACAGACAGGGCCCCTTTGCTAATAGTGCTGACACAGTAGAGGGGAAGATGGACATTTAAGAGATATTTGCACCAGTAATTAATACAGATAGGACTTCATATGGAAGTAAGTTTGCCAGATGAAAAGATGATTTGCAACCAGTTTCTTCCCTGTCACATTCCAACTGTTAAAAAAAAAAAAAAAAAAAAAAAACCCGCAAGAGTTGGGGGAGGAATAGGAGCAAATAACAGTCAGCAGCAGACGGTGAGCAGCAGCCCTGGACCCTAGGAAAGGGGAGATGTCGGGAGGCACAGAAACCAAGAGCCCGTAGCTTTCCTCACTTCACTTGCTGCTCAAGCTATGCTCTCAGGGGCAAGTGGCTCTGGGCAGGGCATTGTTGACCTGCCCTGCCCTCAACCATATTCCCCTCTCTGCCAACAGCTGAACAGTCACATGTTGTATTTCTCACACAGACTTCCTCACAAGTTGCATCAGGTCCTCCAGGTGGCAGAAACCAAGATGGAATTAGGAGAGTGAGGGATTTCCTTAAGAGATGACTGAGAAGAAGGCGGAGAGGAAGAAGCAATGGGAGGCAGGGAGAGCCTTCAGATCACAACACCGTTCTAATCCCATGAAAGGAGAGAGGGAAGGAAATAGAATTAAGTAGGAAGAACCTCAGAGCAGTACAGTTCAGTTCAGTTGCTCAGTCGTGTCCAACTCTTTGCGACCCCATGGACTGCAGCACGCCAGGCTTCCCTGTCACTACAGTACACAAAAGTACAGCCCCGGGAAAATCTTGGTCAGCCCAACTGGGAGCCCTGGAGCAAGGATTGCCTGTGAGAGGGGTCCTGTCAGGACCTGACACCCCTGCTGTATGTGGTCATCTCCTGTCGCTGCCCAGGAGAGTGTGGCCTCGGCTCTAACACGGCAACGGATCCTGGAGGCATGGTAGTGGAGCCTGTGAGCTCCTCTGGACAGGTTCTCTCTTGAAGGGAGAGCAGCGTGGCTCACTCCTGTAGCTGCCTCACCACAGTTCCGGTCTCCACTGCCGTCATGGATACCAAGGAAGTCTTTCCATAGCAGAGCCTTTGTCCTCCAGGGCAGACAATAGCAGTAAGATGGGGGTGGTGGGCACAGAGGGCACAGTTCCTGGGATTAAAGGAGACACCAGAAGTATTGCCAAGGCTCCAACAGTGCTGGCTGAAATGGCTGAATGATAGTTGCGGATGGTCACAAGAATGGGAAAGCCAGCCAGTGATAGCCAGGGCAACAGGAAGTGGCTGATCGCCAGGAGTGGACTAAGATGGACTAACCAGTAATGGGGATGCAGGACACGACCCTCACAGGCAGGCAGCCCAGTCCCAAGTTTAGCACCTCTTCCTTGGTTCCCTATATTCTCCTCAGGGCAAATCTAAACATCCACCTCTGTAAACATCCATCTACACCCAACCGGACATGGAACAATGGACTGGTTCCAAATTGGGAAAGGAGTACGTCAAGGCTGTATATTGTCACCCTGCTTATTATTATTATGTCACCCTGCAGATGTACCCCTGCAGAGTACATCATGTAAAATGCCGGGCTAGATGAAGAACAAGATGGAATCAAGATATATCAAAATATCAATAACCTCAAATATGCAGATGACACCACCCTTATGGCAGAAAGCAAAGAAGAACTAAAGAGCCTCTTGATGAAAGTGAAAGAAGAGAGTGAAAAAACTGGCTGAAATAAAACAGCGTTGATCCAGTAAGAGGGGCCCCGTGCGTTTGAGCACCCCACATATTACAAACACAAAACCTAAACATCCACCCTCACGATGAGCACCACCGAGATCCCGAGAAACCCTTTTGTCCTCAATCCTCAAAACAAAGTGACTGATCGTTGTGAACGTGCAGCCTCAGAGAGATACAGTGCACTTAAGTGGAGATGGGGTGCTCAGATCAAGAAAGACAAGTTAACCTGCCTGATCCTCCCCTGGAAAAGATCATTTTTCATTCCAATCCCAAAGAAAGGCAATGCCAAAGAATGTTTAAACTACTGCACAATTGCACTCATCTCACACGCTAGCAAAGTAATGCTGAAAATTCTCCTAGCCAGGCTTCAACAGTACATGAACCGAGAACTTCCAGATGTTCAAATTGGATTTAGAAAAGGCAGAGGAGCCAGAGATCAAACTGCCAACATCCATTGGATCACAGAAAAAGCAAGAGAATTCCTGAAAAACATCTACTTCTGCTTCATTGACTACACTAAAGCCTTTGACTGTGTGGATCACAACAAACTGTGAAAAGTTCTTAAAGAGATAGGAATACCTGACCACATTACCTGCCTCCTGAGAAATCTGTATGCAGGTCAGAAAGCAACAGTTAGAACCGGACATGGAACAACAGACTGGTTCCAAATTGGGAAAGGAGTACGTCAAGGCTGTATATTGTCACCCTGCTTATTATTATTATGTCACCCTGCAGATGTACCCCTGCAGAGTACATCATGTAAAATGCCGGGCTAGATGAAGAACAAGATGGAATCAAGATATATCAAAATATCAATAACCTCAGATATGCAGATGACACCACCCTTGTGGCAGAAAGCAAAGAAGAACTAAAGAGCCTCTTGATGAAAGTGAAAGAGGAGAGTGAAAAAACTGGCTTAAAACTCAACATTCAAAAAACTAAGATCATGACATCCAGTCCATCTCTTCATGGCAAATAGATGGGGAAACAATGGAAACAGTGACACACTTTATTTTCTTAGGCTCCAAAATCATTGCAGATGCTGACTGCAGCCATGAAATTAAAAGATGCTTGCTCCTTGGAAGAAAAGTTGTGACCAATCTAGACCGCATATTAAAATGCAGAGACATCATTTTGCCGACAAAGGTCTGGCTCATCAAAGCTACGGTTTTTCCAGTGGTCATGCATGGATGTGAGAGCTGGACCATAAGGAAAGCTGAGCATAGAAGAATTGATGCTTTTGAACTGTGCTGTTGGAGAAGACTCTTGAGAGTCCCTCGGACTACAAGGAAATCCAACCAGTCAATCCTAAAGGAAATCAGTCCTGAATGTTCATTGGAAGAATTGATGCTGAAGCTGAAGTGCTAATACTTTGGCCACCTGATTGAAGAACTACCTCATTGGAAAAGACCCTGATGCTGGGAAAGAATGAAGGTGGGAGAAGAAGGGGACAACAGAGGATGAGATGGTTGGATGGCATCACTGACTCCATGGACATGAGTTTGAGCAAGCTCCAGGGGTTGGTGATGGAGCTGCAGCCCTTGGGGTCAAAAAAGAGTCGGACATGACTGAGTGACTGAACTGAACTGAACTGATCCTTCCCCTGAGAGTATGAACACAATAGATCCTTGTATAACAGAATATAATTTCTCAGTTGTACCAAGCACTTCATTTCCTGCTCTCTTCCTGTTCCAGTGTTTGCTTCTAGATGTTCTCCATTAATTAGTGCCACATTCACAGCAGTTGTGTATGTATGGCAGCTAAGGAACGTTTTGCAATTTTATTACATCATTCCCATTGCTATTAAATTTGGCCATCAGTGGAATCTGTGATGTTTCAGTACATAAACCTCCATTCACACTCTTGGCCTGGGCCCTGCAAATGTGAGAAACAGACCTGGACAGTGGTACCCTGGTCATCGAGCAGAAGTCAACAAAAAGGTCCACATGAATTGGGCCACAGTTCATGAAAACTTTCCCTTGACAGATCATTTGTGATGACAACCACAGCCGCAGGTCTGTAAACTCGCCTAAAGGCCCTGGGTCCTACACTCTCTGGTCTCCTAATCAGCTGTTTGCCCTGTTCTGAGAGGATCTCTGGGTATTTAGCCTAAGTGTTATGAGGAGCATCCCTCACACCCTAGCTTGTACAGGAAAGACAACTTCTTGTTCTACGTCAGCCCTCGCCTCCCGGTCAGGGAATCCAGGCTGTCTGAAATCTGATGCCGGGAGGCGCTCTGGAGACTTGCTTCCAGTCTCCCCACTCGTCCTCAGCCCCAGCACTGCTGCTGCTTCTGCCTAATGTCCGTGTGAAGGTGTGTCTCTGCTGGTGGCTGGGCTGAGCCCCACCAGAGCCTTACTGCGGGGCCAGCCTGGAGACCCAACTCTCCCAGGAACAGAAATCCCTCCTCCCCTGATGCTCCATGCATCTCCTCAGAGAGCGCCAGTCCCTTGTATGGCTGGCTGGCTTCTCCCAGCTCCCAGACATCCTCTGAGGACCTCTTGTGGCATGTGCCATATGGCCCTCCACCCTTGCCCACCTAATCCCGAGGCATCTCCATTGCACATGCTCAGCCACGAGAGAGCAGGTCTCTCTCTCCCTGAACCATGTGACAGTACTGTGTGGTTCTTTTAAAAATAAATATTTAGTCTGTCTCCAATATGACCCTTTCAAAGTAATCATTTTTCTCAGTTAAAAAAAAGAACAGAAAAGACCATGCTCTGATCCAGTTTTACTGCATACTTTGTCACACATCCAATAATCCACCTGACAGCTTCTCAACTGCCAAAGATTTCCATTTCAACCTGTTTCTCAGAGCTGGGCATGTTCAGGAGGGGAGATCAGAACCACACCCACCGGACACCACACATCTCATGAGAAGTTCTGGAGCCTTCCTAATGGAACAGAGGCCGCCTGCACGTGTCCAAACTGTCAGAGATGGAAGACAGGCAGCATGATCCCCTAATTTTACAGGTGAGAAACAGGGGCATGGAGGAGAAGTGAATGAGCCAAGTCACTGTGGAGTCAACAATAGCAGGAGCTCTGACCTAGGGCTGTTTTCATCACAGAAGTATGTGGACTTTGTTCCCAGGAAACGAGCCCACACTTCTTCAGTAAATAGGAAGGGACTTCCAGGGCTCTTTCATCACTCCAAAAGGAGAATTGTAGCCAGGGAATGTGGGCAGAAGACCTTGGACAATCGCCAATGGAGCTGCCCAGCTCTGAACTCATTTGGGCCTGGACCAGAGAAGTGTGAGAGCAGGAGAAGGGGAAGGGACAAGATGTTCAGGAAAGTAAAGGAAGGGGGTGTTAAGTAGGTGAAATGCACATCTGATACAGTGATACAGAGACAGCATTTGACACAGCTCTTTGAGGAGAAAGATCTACAGCCCTAATGCTGGCTGTGGAGCATCTTAGGGCAGTTGCCTCAACCTTGGCAACACACTGGAATTAACTAAGACACTTTTAAAAACGCAGATAACTGGACCCACCTAGAGACTGAATTGTTTTTTTCAGTGCTTCTGAGCAGCAGGATTTATAAATGCTCCCCTGATGATTCTAATATGTACCCAATGTTGAGATCCAGTTCTTAGAAGAAAAGGCTTCAGTCCATCTCATATTGGGTTCCCTGCTTCAAGAAGAAGTAAATAATATTCAGATAAAAAATACTCAAATATTTTTCCTATCATGTCCTTAGGCTGCACACCAGGAATTATAATTGTTCTAGCCTAAACTGTCAGGTTTTCTGCTGAGATCCTTCTCCTGGCATCCTGGCCTCTGCTCTGATTGTCAAATCTCCGTATCTCAGATTCTCCAAAGTCCTTTCCAGTTCCCAAAGTCCCTTGGTATGTAACTCTATAAAAAAAAAAATGTTTAGAGTCACCACTGCTGTGGATGTGATCTTTTAAAAAACTCCATCTTTCTTTTCTAGGCATGACAGAGTACCAGGCGTGTCCTCCCACTATTAAAAAAACTGTAAAATTGGAGAAAATACATGAAACTGCTGTTTCCAAATACCAGACAATGGGCAGTGCAGGACAATGGTCAAGGAGGGCTAGGAAACTCATGAGCCTTATGATTGCCCTGGCTTTCTGCCAGGAGCCGCTTTTCCAGATGGTGGTACAGAATAGCTTTACAGTTTTGCCAAGTCAAGCAAACAGAGATCAGAGTTCAGAGAGGCAGAAATGACTGGAATTTATGGGGCTGAGAGAGGAAAGAACTATGTGAAGAAGGAGCTCCTGGATTTACAGAATGGCTCCTTGAGTCTATTGCTGAAAACCAAGCTATGAATACTTCGGGTGAAACACCAAGAGGCTATGCAAAGAAGTACCGGGAATCAGTGGTGAACAGTCCCAGAGCTTACACAGAGATATGAGATAGTACTGATCCAGCCAGGGAATTGATTTCACCCGACACCCAGCGCACTTTAGTAGATACCCTAGAAGGGTTTTATCTTAGTAAACAGACCTAAAGTAAAGACTACTTTAGACCTGCCTCAACAAATTTAAAAGCAAACCTTCAAAAAATCGAGTTCCCCACGTGGATACTGAAACAAAATTCAATATTCTTTAAAGAGAAAAACAAACAAAAAAAATCCTCTCGAAGAAGCAACTATGACAATGTCTATGTGCTGTGTTGTGCTAAGTTGCTTCAGTAATGTCCGACTTGGCGATGCTATGGATTTTAGCCCACCAGGCTGCGCTGTCCATGGTATTCTGCAGGCAAGAATACTGGAGTGGGTTGCTATGTCCTCCTCCAGGGAATCTTGCCAACCCAGGACTCAAACCTGCATCTCTTGTATCTCTTGCATTGACAGGCAGGTTCTTTACCACTAGTGCGACCTGGGAAGCCCTATAACAATACTGGAGTGGGTAGCCACTCCTTTCTCCAGGGGAATCTTCCCAACCCAGGGATTGAACCCAAGTCTCCCACATTGCAGATGGTTTCTTTGCCAGCTGAGTCACCAGGGAAGCCCAAAACAATGCCTGCTGCTGCTGCTGCTAGGTCATTTCAGTCGTGTCCGACTCTGTGCGACCGCATAGACGGCAGCCCACCAGGCTCTGCCGTCTCTGGGATTCTCCAGCCAAGAACACTGGAGTGGGTTGCCATTTCCTTCTCCAATGCATGAAAGTGAAAAGTGAAAGTGAAGTCACTCAGTCATGTCCGACTCTTCACGATCCCATGGGCTGCAGCCTACCTAGCATCCCCTAAAAATGTACTAGACATACAAGATGCAGGAAAATGTGACCCATAACTAGAAAAAAATCAATAATAGAAGCATTTCTAGAAAAGAAATTTTGGAATAAGCAAATAGTTATATTAAAATGGATATTATAAATGTTAAAATAAATAGGCATCATGAAAAAGATACAAGATTTAAAAAAAAACAAATAGAAATTCTAGGGATAAAAATATAATATCTGAAATGAAAGTTTAGTGGATGGAATGATTATCAGATAAAATACTGCAGAAGAAAATGCAAGTGAATTCTAAGATGGAACAGAAATTCTAAAACTAACACATTAACACAAAAAAAAAAAAACTGAAAAAAAAATCAGCAGAGCCTGTGAGCCATGAAAACATGTCAAGTGGTTGAACGTATTTCTTCATATATAGAAATAATACCTGAAACATTTCCAAATTTGATACATTTTTTCAAATCATAGGTCTAATTAGCTCAAGTAATCTCCAAGAAGGGCATACACAAATAAAACAACCCAAAGGCATATTGCTAAAACGAAAGATAAGGAGTAAATCTTAAAGGCAGACAGGGGAAAAAAATCACATACAACATTAAAAAAAAGAGAGAGAGAATTCCCATAAATTTATCTTCAGGAAAAATGCGAACCAGAAGACAATGAAATGGCATTTTTTAACTGCTGAAATTAAAAAACAAATCAATCAGAATTCTATAAGATGTGAAAATATACTTCAAAACTAAAAGTGGAGGACTTCCCTGGTGATTCAGTGGTTGAGAATCCGCCTGCCAATACAGGGGGCATGGATTTGATCCTTGGTTGGGAAAGATCCCACATGCGACAGAGCCACTAAGCCTGTGCGCTTCAGCTACGGAGCCTGTACTCCAGAACCTGTGCTTTGCGACAGAAGATGATGCTGCAGCGGAAGACTGCACTGCGACTGAGGGGTGGCTCGGCTCTCTGCAACTAAAGGAAGCCCGTGTGCAGCAACGAAGACACAGTATAGCCAAAATAAATTAAAAAAAACCTTTAAGTGAAATAAAGATATTTTCAAACAAAAATTAGGGGAATTCATTGTCCACAGACCTGCCTTGCAAAATAATATTTTTATAAATAGAAATAGAATATTTTTATAAATATAAATAGAACCTTTTTAGATGGAAGGAAAATGACTCTGATGGAAACTTGTACCTACACAAATGAATGAAAGTTCCCAAAATAGCAAATAAGTGGGTAAATATAAAATACTTCTTCCACATTAAAAATTTTATTTAAAAGATAGTTAGCTGTTCAAAGGAAGAATAATATATTGTAACAGAAGTGAAATATATGGTAACAACAGTACAAAGGATTAAGGTCTAAAATATATATATTGTTGTAAAGTTCTATTTTATACCCAAAGTGATTAGTATTATTTAAATGTAAACTGTGATAAGTTAAAGACAGAGCAATACATTGTAAATCCTGTTGTAATTATTAAAAATAAAACAAAGACATATAGCTAAAAATTAAAAATGGAGATAAAGTGAAATACCAACTGGATTTTTTTTTAAAGTCCCAATTATATGTTGTCTGTAAGAATCCTACCTTAATCATAAAGATATATAAAAGTCAAAGGCAAAAAGATAGTTTAGAGAAAAAGATATAAAATGCAAATACTAACTATAAGAAAGCTAACAATACTATATTAATATTAAATGAAGTAGGCTTTAGTTCAAAGAATATTATCAAAGATAAAAATGGACACTTCACAATGATAAAATGGTCAGTTTCCCAAGAAGACATAACAATCCTAAATATTTATGTACCCAAAAATAAAACTTCAAGCAGCTTGAAGCAAAAACTAACAAAACTGAAAAGAGAACTAGACTTTATCTTTAATTACAGTTGGATATTTCAACATTTCTCTATTAATTTATAGAACAAGTAGACAGAAAATCAGCTAGTATTTAGAAGATTTGAACGGTAATTAACCAATTTGATGTAATAACATTTGTAGAACACTCACACCAAAAACAACAGAACACATATTCTTTTCAAGTGCACATGAAGTGTTCACTCGGATAGACCATATTCTGGGCCACAAAACAAGTCTCAGTAAATATAAATATATTGAAGTCTGTATTCTCTGCCCACTCAGAATTAAATTAGAAATCAGTAACAAATATATCTAGGAGAAAAATTCCCCAAATATTTGGAAATTAAAAAATAAACTTTTTAATACACTATGGGTCAAAGAAGAAACCATGAAAATATTTTAGAGTGAATGAAAATGAATATACAACATACCAAAATTAGCACAGTGTAGCTGGAGCAGTAGTTGGAGAAAAATTCATAGCTTTATATTTGAAAAAGTCTAAAATCAATTATCTAAGCTTCCACTTTGAGAAGCTAAAAAATGAAGATCAAATTAAACCCAAAGTCAAAAGAGTGAAAATCAAAGAAAATGGACAAACAATAAGAACATCAATTTTTAACCTTTAGTTTAAAAATATATATACATCAATAAAATTGACAAGCTAGATTGACCAAGAAGAGAGAAGACAAAAATTGCTAATATCAGGAATGAAAGTGGACACATCATTACAGATGCTATAGATATTAAAGGATGAAAGGAAATATTAAGAACAACCCTATGCCAATAAATCTGACAACTTAAAGAGACAAATTATTTGAAAAATACAATTTACCAAACAGAAAAAGAAGTAAAGAGTCTAAATAATTATATGCTTACTAAAAAAATGTTAGTTTGTAAATAAATATCTTTCCATAAGGAAAACTGCAGTCCTAGATAGCATCACTGATGGAAAATCCCATGGACAGAGAAGCCTGGCTACAGTCTATAGGGTTGAAAAGAGACAGACACAACTGAGTGACTAAGCATGCATGCATACATAGAAAAATCTAATGAGTCTACAAAAATGTTACTGGAATTAATAAGTTCTAGATCTCAGAATACGAAGTCAATATACAAAAATCAATCAAAAGTATTTCTATATAGTATCAATACAAATTAGAAAAGAAATGTTATAATTCCATTTATAAAATACCGTGAAAAAGCATGATGTGTTTAAGAATAAATTTAACAAAAAATGTGCAGACATGTATTCAAAACTATAAAACATCACTAAAGCAAGTTAAAGAAGAACTAAATGAATGGAGAGTACATGAATTGGAAGACTTAATATGATTAAGAAATAAAATCTTCCCAAGCTGACCTACAGATTCAATGTGATGTTCATGGGTTGAATCTAAAATTTATAAGGAAGTACAAAGGATCCAAACTAGTTAAAAATATTTTTATGAACAACAAATTTGGAGATTTACCTACCTGATTTCAAGACTTGCTAAATACTATAATTATCAAGACAATATGGTATTAACATATATTAAGGATACATATCAATCAGTGGCACCAAACAGGGAATCCAGAAATGGATCCATGTGTGGCCATTGTTTTTTTGAACCAAGTGCAAAGGTAATTTAATGATGAGAGAGAAGTTTTTGGGAAAATGGTGCTGGAACAACTGAATATAGAATATTTTAAAAAAAGAAGAAAAAGTAAAAGAGCCTTTACTCTTATTTCATAGCATACACAAAAATTTACTAAAAAAAAAAAGCATCACTGACATAAAGATAAAGAATAAACTATAAAATTTCTAAGAGAAAACTTAGAGCAAATTTGTGTAATCTTAGGGTAGGCAAATCTTAGGATACCAAAAAGCACAAACCATAAAAGATAAGATTATTAAATTGGAGTCCATCAAAGTTAAAAATACTTCTACCCTTAAAAGACACTATTAAGAATACAACAAGGTAATATACAACATGGCAGAAAATATATCTGATAAATACACACATTTGACAAAAAGTGTAGATCTAAAATATATAAAGAACTCAATAATAAGAAAACAAATAAGGACAAAAGATTTGGACAGAAACCACAAAAGGAGATGTACAAATTACCAAAGGCAGGTGAAATGATGCTTAACATCATTAATTGCCAAGTAGATACAAAGTAAAACCATAATAAGAGGTATAACTTACCCTTAGAATGGCTAAAATTAAAAAGATGGGCAAAGTACCAGCAAAAATGTGGAGCAACCAGAACTCTCACATATGTCTGGTGAGCTTACCAAATGGTACGAACACTTTGGAGAATAATTTGGCACTTTTTGAAAAGTTAGTCATACACTTATCCTTGTTGTTGTAGTTGTTGAGTTCCTAAGTTGTGTCTGACTCTTTGCAACCCTGTGGACTGCAGCATGCTGGGCTTCCCTGACCTCCTCTATCTCCTGGAGTTTGCTCAAGTTCACATCCACTGAGTTGGTGATGCTATCAAACCCTCTTATCCTCTGCTGCCCTCTTCTCCTTTTGCCTTCAGTCTTTCCCAGAATCAGGTTTGCCATTCCCTCCTCCAGTGGACCACATTTTGTCAGAAATCTCCACTATGACCCATCTGTCTTGGGTGGCCCTGCACAGAATGGCTTATAGCTTTCCTGAGTTACTTAAGCCCCTTCGTCATGACGAGGCTGACGATCCATGAAGGGGCACGCTCATCCTACAACAGCAGTCCCATGCCCAGGTATTTGCTCAAGAGAAATTAAAACCTACGTCCACATAAAGGCTTTATTCATAATATGCAAACTGTAAACACCCTACAAGTGAAAGGATAGGCTCATTATGGCATATCCATAAAATAGGACACAAGAGCCAACAATAAAAAAGGAACAAACTACTGCTAATCACAAAAAAGGATAAACCTCAAGAGCTTTGAGTAAAAGAATCCTGACACAACTGGAATTCCAGTTGAGCTATTTCAAATCCTGAAAGATGATGCTTTGAAAATGCTACACTCAATATGCCAGCAAATTTGGAAAACTCAGTAGTGGCCACAGGACTGGAAAAGGTCAGTTTTCATTCCAATCCCAAAGAAAGGCAATGTCAAAGAATGCTAAAACTACCACACAATTGCACTCATCTCACACACTAGCAAAGTAATGCTCAAAATCCTCCAAGACAGGCTTCAACAGTACGTGAACCATGAACTTCCAGATATTCAGGCTGGATTTAGAAAAGGCAGAGGAACCAGAGATCATATTGCTAACATCTGCTGGATCATCAAAAAAGCAAGAGAGTTTCAGAAAAGCATCTATTTCTGCTTTATTGACTACAAAGCCTTTGACTGTGTGGATCACAACAAACTGGAAAATTCTTCAAGAGATGGGAATACCAGACCATCTGACCTGCCTCTTGAGAAATCTGTATGCAGGTCAAGAACCAACAGTTAGAACTGGACATGGAACAACAGACTGGTTCCAAATCAGGAAAGGAGTACGTCAAGGCTATATATTGTCACCCTGCTTATTTAACTTATATGCAGAGTACACCATGAGAAATGCTGGGCTGGATGAAGCACAAGATGGAATCAAGATTGCTGGGAGAAATATCAATAACCTCAGAAATGCAGATGACACAACCCTTATAGCAGAAAGCAAACAAGAACTAAAGAGCCTCTTGATGAAAGTGAAAGAGGAGAGTGAAAAAGTTGGCTTAAAGTTCAACATTCAGAAAACTAAGATCATGGCATCCAGTCCTATCACTTCATGGCAAATAGATGGGGAAACAATGGAAACAGAGACAGACTTTATTTTGAGGGGCTCCAAAATCACTGCAGATGGTGATTGCAGCCATGAAATTAAAAGACGTTTGCTCCTTGGAAGAAAAGTTGTGACCAACCTGGACAGCATATTAAAAAGCAGAGACATTACTTTGCCAACAAAGGTTCGTCTAGTCAAAGCTATGGTTTTTTTCAGTAGTCATACATGTATGGATGTGAGAGTTGGACTATAAAGAGAGCTGAGCGCCAAAGAATTGATGCTTTAGAACTGTGGTGTCAGAGAAGGCTCTTGAGAGTCCCTTGGACTGCAAGGAGATCCAGCCAGTTCATCCTAAAGGAACTCAGTCCTGAATATTCATTGGAAGGACTGATGTTGAAGCTGAAACTCCAATACTTTGGCCACCCGATACGAAGAACTGACTCATTTGAAAAGACCCTGATGCTGGGAAAGAATGAAGGCAGGAGGAGAAGGAGACAACAAAGGAAAAGATGGTTGGATGGCATCACTGACTCAATGGACATGAGTTTGAGTAAACTCCGGGAGTTGATGATGGACAGGGAGGCCTGGCGTGCTGCAGTCCATGGAGTCGCAAAGAGTCAGATGTGACTGAGCGACTGAACTGAACTGATACATTTGTGTACACATGTCAAAGCATACTGAACTAGGGTTTAAATGGCAGCAATTTCCAAAGCCAGTGATGAGAACAAAACTGCAGACAAACCAGCCAACAATCTCCATTGATTTTCTTTCTACATTAATCTACTAAATGCAGTTCTTGGGCTTTCAGATTTTAACCATGCCCTCTCCAGAAAATTCCCAGAAGGTCCTCATTTTCATTTACTATCTGTTTATTGAATACTTACTTACTGGTATTATCCAAGGAGTTGGAGATAGGAAGATTTTTTTAAAACAGAAATTCTGCTCTCTGAGAATAAATATAATTGTCCCTTGATATCCATCCTGGTTCAAGGACCTCCTGGGATACTAAAATCCAAGGATACTCAAGTCTCTTATATAAAATGGCGTGCTAATTGCATGTAACCTATGCACATCCTCCCATATACTTTAAATTATCTTAATGCCTAACACAGTGTAAATGTATATGAATAGTTGCAATTTCAAGTTCTGCTTTTGGGAACTTTCTGGAATTTTTTTTCCTGACTATTTTTGATCTGAGGTTGGTTGAATCTATGGACAAAGAACACACAGATAAGATAGTCTAGCAGTGTGCTGTCTGGTATAATAGACAATGAAAGTGAAAGTATTAGTTGCTCAGTCATGTCCAACTCTTTGCAACCCCATGGACTGTTGCCCGCCTACTGGAGTAGGTAGCCGTTTCCTTCTCCAGGGAATCTTCCTGACCCAGGGATTGCACCTGGGTCTGCTGCATTGCAGGCATATTCTTTACCATCTGAATGACTTAGCAGCATTTAAATTACATCTATGAAGATTAAGGAAACTAAAATTTCAGTTCCTCATTCACACTAGCCACATTCCAAGTGCTCAGTGGCCACCTGTGGTGGTGGCTGTCATACTGGATCAGAAAACATTTCCATTATTGCGAAGAGTTCCATTGGATGGTGCTTAGAGTGGGGACAGGCAGTGGGTACTAGACATAAATTAGATAGTTCCACATTTCCCCTGCTTTTAAGTATTAGCAGATACCCATCTTTTGTATTCAATCACCCACAAACCAGAAGCAGCCCCTTGCCAGGCCAATGGGTGCAGTGGGGTTTGGGGTCCCTGCTTACATGGGGAAGAAGCCACTCCCTAGAAAGTCTGCTTGTTGTCAAATGTGAGATGAGCTTCCCTTCCTGGACTGAAATACTCCTCCTCCTCCTACTACTACTAAGTCACTTCAGTCGTGTCCAACTCTGTGCGACCCCATAGACGGCAGCCCACCAGGTCCCCCATCCCTGGGATTCTCCAGGCAAGAGCAATGGAGTGGGTTGCCATTTCCTCCTCCAATGCATGAAAGTGAAAAGTCAAAGTGAAGTCGCTCAGTCGTGTCTGACTCTTAGCGACCCCATGGACTGCACCCTACCAGGTTCCTCCCTCCATGAGATTTTCCAGGCAAGAGTACTGGAGTGGGGTGCCATTGCCTCCTAGGAAGCTCTTACTCAGTATTTGTCTTTAGTTATCCAGGTACTTGTTGTTCCAAGTCCCTCAGGGGAGATCAGCAGCCCAGAGGTCCTCAACCTCTCCTCCTCAGCAGCTTGAGGGACACAATGCCTACCCACTAGCTTCAGAAACTCACAATCTGAGATTTGAGGAGGGGCCAATCAGTGGCTCCAGAGATAACACCTATGGATTCAGAAATCCTCTTTCAATAACTTGTATATTTTAATCCCCGATCTGACACGTGAATCCCCTCTGCAGCCCATCTGTCCAGGAGTTGCCAACCTCTGCTTCACCACCTCCGATGATGAGGAGCCCATCTCTTCTCCACAGAGCCCACCCCATCAAAGGACTCTTCCTTCAACAGAGGCAGACAGAAGGTGACTATGGAGACTCCTTCCATTGGTCCTGGTTCCCTGATTCTTCCTCCTGTAGGAAGTTCTTCAGTCTGTGAAGAGGACTCCAGGTTCCCACCCAGAGCCTTAGCCTCTCCTGGCGATAAGCCCTGCCCAAGAGCATCTCTTCCTGTGCCCTGCGCAGGGGACCTCCAGAGGCTGCCCTGCATCCTTTGTAACAGGACTGTTTATGCTGCATGTTTACAGTGACCCCCGAAGAATCACTGGTCTGGAGCCTCATTCAGGTCTTCCATTGCTGATCATGTCAACAAGAAATCATTAAGAATTTACCTTTGTATCAATGGCAGAACTGCTCTTAAAGATGCAAGTCACTCAGGGTTCTCTGCAGAAACACCACACAGGATATTCCTTTTTGAGTTACACTCCAAGCTTTCTCCTTTATTATGAGAGCTCTCCGGGTGTTTACTTGTTTAGCCTTTCTCATCAGTTGCTCTGGAGCTTCCAGCCATCAGGACCCCTCTGACTCTGCAGCAACCTGCTCTTACCTGATTCTGGGTCCTGGGTAACACAATACTTCCGTAGCCGTGGCTGCAGCTTCTGCTCTTGTTGGGGTGGCTCGGGACGCCTCAGTGAGAAGAATGGGAAAGGTGGAATCTATTTATGATCCCTTGGCTCCGCTTGCTCCCTCCCACCTCCACCTTCCTCCTCACTGCCCTGGAAGGGACACTACAGGAACACAGGACTGGGACCCACCTGATGGAGACAAAAAGGCAAGTCAGGGAATAGCAAAACCACACCCTAGTCTGCCGAAAGGTGTTGTAAAAGGAGTGGGAATGGCTTGGCAGGTGGACATTTGTTAAAGAGTCTGTTAAAAAGAAAACTGCCATCAAAATACTTTGCTAGTACTATTTCAAAGTGTACTATCACTTCAGACAGGAAGACAGCTTTCCTAAGGGCTTCTCTCCTTTCTTAATGTCACATCCTTGAATCAGCAGAACCAGCCTGGGCATGCACCAACCCCCAGTTTCCCCAACCCAAATGTATGCCCATTTCCCACCCCAAGTATATCCCTGCTCCCCCTTCCCAAGTATCCCTCCACCCCCTCCCAAGTGTCCCCCACCCCTCCCCAAGTGTCCCCCACCTCTTCCCCATGTCCCCACCCTCTCCCCAAGTGTCCCATAGCCCCTCCCCTAGTGTCCCCCACCCTTCCCTCTCCCCTACCCCCTCATAAGTGTCCCCCAACCCCTCCTCAAGTGTCCCTATCCCCTCCCCAAGTGTCCCCCACCCCTCCCTGTCCCCCACACCCTCCTAAGTGTCCCCCAACCCCTCCTCAAGTGTCCCCATCCTCTCCCCAAGTGTCCCCCACCCCCTCACAAGTGCACCCATACAAAGAGTTGCAGCCTTTTCTTGAAGCCTTTCCTCCACTCTCTTTCACCTGGGCATCCCAGGCTGAGACCCACCACTAGGCAGACCACCCAGTACTCATTCTCAGCTGTCCCTGGAAGTGGCTGGGACCCATCCACAAACCCCTGGGTCCAAATGTGTTTCAGAATCCAGAACTTTGGGAATTTTAGAAAGTTAATATAGTATACTTTACTTGTATTACGTAAAACCCCAGTGGAAGCTCGGCAGGACTCAGTAGTCAAATGCATCAGTATTTTAGCACCAAACGTTCGTACTACATGGGATAAAGACAATGAAGAGCTGCAGATCAATTCAGGTCAGGTCGTGCTGCCAAATGAGTTTTTAAAAAACTTACAGTTTTCAGAACTGTTCTACATTTTGAAATTGCAGATAAGGGATGCTAGGCCTGCCTAATTTCTCCTTTCTCTTCTTTTTATTGTTTCTTTCCCAAATTAATTTGCCATAGAGAGATTCCTCCTGCATTTGTGGGCAAAGTTTGAAAGGCAGTTGATAAAGAGTGATGAAATCCTTGTGCTTAGCCCAAATTTAAATAGAAAAAAAAAATCTTTGTTTCACCTGGGCAAAACTCTTTCACAACACCTGCCCATCTGTCATCTTCCATATTCCCTAATTTGTCTTCAGAAAACCAAACCATCTGCCACCTTCCACCCCAGCCCTTGCACCTGCAGCAGCCAGATGGCCACCTTTTGTTCAAAAGTGCCTAACCGCTCCTTTAATCCCCCCTGACATCCAGAGTCAGTGCGTGTTAATCACAGATTACAGGGGAGGGGGAGACGGGAGGACTTCATCCTTGAAAGAAAAAAATGATAGGGACTAATTATTCACTCACAGACTCCTTTTAAATGTAAGTAGTGTGGGATCATGGTAAATCTTGTAGTGAACTGAGAGAAGGTTCCTAGAGGAGCCCTTCATGTCTAACCCTCTTTCAGGTCGACTGCCCTCAATGCAGTGTCCCCTCTGTTCCACACTCACCTTTCACAGAGCTTCCTCTTACTAAACCCTCACAATCCCCACACCCCGCCTCCACCCTTAGCAGCTGGGGATATTGTTTTTGCAAGAGTTGGACCTATGTGCTTACATTTCTGCTGTGTTTATGATTCAAAAGTTGATCACCTGAATAGCCCTCCAGCCATAGAAACGACTCCAATCCCCATCTTCAAGCGGCCTCAGGCCCCTTCCCTTTGTACTGGTCATCAGGTTCTAATTTCCTCATCTCAGTCTTGAAGAGTGACCTACCCTGCACTAACTCAGATGGGGACACAACCCACTCTCTTGGATCATCTCGAAACACCTGTCATGTCAGACGCTGCTGGCAATACACCTTCCGCTGAAGGGGCAGAGGGTGGGGTGGGGGCTACACAGCAGGCCCAGCTGTGAGCTAAAAGCAACCTAACTGACTAACTGACCTCTTGAAAGAAGTTTTGATGTCTCAGGCCCAGCCCTCGGACCCTCCTCACACCATTCTCTCCCTGGTCTCCCTCCACACTCTGTCTCAAAATTCTGCTCATTAGAAGTTGCCAGGCAAATTCTTTTCTCATTCTATTTTCTTACTGCAGTCTGACTGAGACAGAGCAGGCCTCACTGGGCCAAGGCCAAACCAGATGGGCCCCACCACACTGGCCACCAGTGGGCTTCTCTCGGATGGGCCCCTGCACCTGTGTCTGTGGCCAGACCTGGGAAATGTGTATACCTGTGATCGGCTGGAAGAAACACAAGCTGGAATCAAGATTGCCGGGAGAAATATCAATATCTTCAGATATACAGATGACACCACCCTTATGGCAGAAAGTGAAGAGGAACTAAAAAGCCTCTTGATGAAAGTGAAGAAGGAGAGTGAAAAAGTTGGCTTAAAGCTCAACATTCAGAAAACTAAGATCATGGCAACTGGTCCCATCACTTCATGGGAAATAGATGGGGAAACAGTGGCTGACTTTATTTTGGGGGGCTCCAAAATCACTGCAGATGGTGATTGCAGCCATGAAATTAAAAGATGCTTACTCCTTGGAAGGAAAGTTATGACCAACCTAGATAGCATATTCAAAAGCAGAGACATTACTTTGTCAACAAAGGTCTGTCTAGTCATAGTCTAGTCAAGGCTATGGTTTTTCCAGTAGTCATGTATGGATGTGAGATTTTGTCTGTGAAGAAAGCTGAGCACCTAAGAATTGATGCTTTTGAACTGTGGTGTTGGAGAAGACTCTTGAGAGTCCCTTGGACTGAAAGGAGATCCAACCAGTCCATCCTAAAGGAGATGAGTCCTGGGTGTTCATTGGAAGGACTGATGCTGAAGCTGAAATTCCAATACTTTGGCCACCTCATGAGAAGAGTTGACTCATTGGAAAAGACCCTGATGCTGGGAAAGATTGAGGGCAGGAGGAGATGGGGACGACAGAGGATGAGATGGCTGGATGGCATCACTGACTCGATGGACGTGAGTCTGAGTGAACTCCGGGAGCTGGTGATGGACAGGGAGGCCTGGCGTGCTGCAATTCATGGGGTCGCAAAGAGTCGGACACGACTGAGCGAATGAACTGAACTGTGATCTGATCCCATGGATCTGGTGTCCTGGTGTTCCCATATCTGTCTGTGTCCTAGGAGGGTTTCTAGCTGTAATGAATCACAGCTAAGGAACATTTGAGCATCCACTCTGAGCCCTGCCAGGTTCTATATACCTTATGTGTGACCTTAACCACATTACCCTCTTACTACCATCCCTGTTCACAGACAGGAGATCTGAGATCTGGAAAAGTTAGGTAACATTTTCATGGACTGAATTATTTGGGGGGTCTCTAGGTTCTGGGTCCCCTAACACATCTTTGTGTGTGTTACACAATTATGTGTTCAGTTCATGGACTGAATCATCTGGGAGGTCTCTAGGTTCTGGGTCCCCTGACACATCTTTGTATGTGTTCCACAATTATGTGTGTCCATGTTGGTGCGTATGTCTGTGTGTGTTTGCAGCCCCAGAAACCCCATATCCTCATCCTGGCCCCCTGCTCATCTCAGGGTGGGTCTCTCCTGTGCTGGTCCTGGGAAGGCTTAGAGCTGCAGGCGTAGGTGTTGGCATGTGGCCCAAAGATAGGGATGAGGGGTTAGTTTCTGTGCCTGCATTGACAAGGTTCAATCCAGGCAGCTTTCCTGCACTGGATTCAGTGGGACCAGCACTCTCTGTCTCCATGAACTCTGAGGGGGCAAGGAGGAGAGTGGTCCTGTAGGTGGCCGGCAGTCTAGGTGCCTCTCTCTGGGGATGGAGCCCAGATTCTGCCAGGCTCAACTTAGGATACATCAAGGGAGATGAGCTCCAGCTACCATGCAGAGAGAGACAGGGCGGGACTTCCTGGCAGTGATGGCTGATGGATGAAGGACTGTTGCAGGGCTCTGATGACAGAGGAAGCATCTCCTTTCTAGGAGTGCAGGTGAGAAGCCCCCTCTCTCAGAATATTCCCCACCTCCACTACTTACAAACACCATCTATAAGCCTTGAAACAACTGGTAAGCGTTGCAACTTGTTGCAACTGTCCCCATGTCACAGATGAGGACGTGTGGCTCAGAGACATTAAGTGATCTGCTCAAGGCCACACGGCTAGAGGCAGATCCAGAAAGCAAGTCCAAGTCCTTTCTGACTCCAAAGCTTGGACTCCTTCCTATATCAAAGTATCTGGGAACTACTTGGTTCTTCCTTGGGATTTCTCCAATTCCTGGAGTAAGGTACCACCTCACAAGGAAGAGACAGCTATGTTCTATGACCCCAGAGTTTGCTGGCTGGAGCAGGGCTGTCAGTATCCTCTGTTTGGGCCTAGACTCTCCACTGAAACAGCAGAAGGCTTCCCCCTGCCTCCTACAATCATTTATCCGTGGAAATTCAACACACTGATCCAAGTCATACTCAAGCCACTTTACAGTAAGGGGGACTGAAGCATCTACCCACAGTCACCCACTGTGGGTCTGGGCAGGATGACACCTGGAAGCCAGCCTCCTGGAGCAGAACACCCAGTCCTGAGCCTCTCCCTGATCATGAGCTCGCACCCTTCCACGGGTGTGACTGATGGTGGGGTCAGAAGAGTCCACCAGCAGGATCTCACAGCCACCCTACAGAGCCATCCTCCGCCCTCCCCTGCCTGAGAATTGCTCTTAGGATAAATCCCAGCATCCTCAGCGCAGCCCCAGGCCCTGCCCTGCCCCTGCCGTCACTCCCCTCTCTCAGGTCCACTGACCACACTGTTTCTCAAAGTCTCCACTTCCTCTGCCCCTCTGCTTGGAGCACACTTCCCAGGAATGTTCCTCCCTTTCTGTCTCCTCTTCAGTGTGCTGTCCTCCCCGGCCCTCCAGTTCTGCCAAGGCCCCTGTTAGAGGCATTCAGAGCCCCCCAGACTAGGTCCAGGTTGTTGGTGATTATCTGGGATTGTTTCGTGTCCTTCTCCTGCGCTAGGCACAGGGGATGTGAGAGCAGGGAGCATTCGTGTCTTGATCATCTCTCTGTTCCCAGTCACATGCCTGCATGTGGTAGTTCTTTAGTAAATATCTGAAAGATGCATACAGATACGGTGGAAGCCAGGAGGGAGGGAGGGAGGGAGAGGAGCGTTATCAACCTCTAATTGCACAATCTCCGAGCGCTGATGCACACCCGCTCATTTTGCTGTAGAAACGTCATTTGTGAAGCTTTCATTCCTTTGAAGTCACTCAGGAGAGAAAACACATCAGAACAAGGCAACAGAGGAAGCCATTCCCAGGACTGCTGAGACCTCTGTTCTGTGGGTCCCTGACTCACCTTCCAGACACATACATCCATGACATCCTTCCTCAAGGTGATCATCACTCACAGGGGTGACTCCCCTGGATTCCGCCATCCCAGGATGACTCAGGCTTACACTCCAGCCAGACCTCCCACCAGCTCCTGCGGCTGTGCCAGCTGGACTCCTGGTCGACCCCGCACAGCGCTGAGGTCACCAGCTCCCCCTGCCTGACCTTGGCCACCTCGGCCTCAATCCCAGGGTCTTTGTGCACTGCCTTTCCTCTCCTTCACCAAGGATGGTTCATTTGTCACCTCTTTCTGGAGCCAAGAAGAATGGGAAGGGAACCAAACTTAATTCGGCTGCTCTGCCGGCCATGCCTCCCTTCCATTTCTCAAAGCCTGCTGGTGACCCTGATGTGGGCTCCACCCGGCAAAGCTGACCTGCCCTTCCACGGTTTATCCTGAGCATCACCATGAGTCTCACTTGCCCCAGGGAATCTGGGAAAAGCTGAGGGAGGGTGTGAGGAGGGGCAGGATGAGGCAGCCTGTCTGGGGCTGCAGCAATGAAGCCCCGCTTGCTCACGGCTGCGGCTGTGCACCCAGTGGGTCCTGCCCATAACCACCAGCCTGCAGAGAATCAGGCCCGCTGCAGCCGAAGCAGCTCCGGGAGGCAGGACATGACCACAGGCCACAGGTCAGGGAGGGGACCCAGAGCCTCACAGCCCTGTGCTCTGACTGGGAAAGGCCTCTAGAAACCCACTGCCGGCTCTTCCCAGAGAGCAGCCCGCAGGCACCTGGCAGGAAAGGGCTCTGGTCCCAGCCAAGTGTGTGGGTGGCTGGGCTGGTTGCAATGAGAGCTGACCTTCAGCTGCAGGCCTCCCCAGGGGCTCCCGCAGGCGGGAGTGGCTCAAGAGCTTGTGGTCCAATGTGCTGCTGTCCCCAGAGCATCTCATGAGCCTGCTGTTAGTGGATAACAGTTGGGGGAGGCTGATATATGCCTGCTCCCTCATTTTATATGTGGGGAAACTGAGGCCTGGTCATACCAGTCATATTAGTGGTGAAAGCCTGAGCTGGATCTAAGAATATGTCTCCCTGAGAGAGGATCTCTGGGTCCTCACTCCTACATGGCCTCCAGTGCTGACACCTAGCCTTGCTCAGAGATGAAATGTAGGTGCCTGCCTCAGAGAAGGGGCTTCAGATGGGGGCTCTAGGAGGAAGATAAGGGCAAAAGGGAGGCTTTGCCACTGAAGGAAGATTATTTTAAACTCTTCTCTCCCCAAAAAGGTGAACTGTCCCTCTGAAACCCTGAACAGAATTAATCAAGAACCTTCCTGACCTTGAACTCTCCGAAGAATAGACAAGCACTTCACACCTGGAGCTAATCATAACAAAGGCAGAGAGTGAAAGGGGACAGAGTATGTATTTACAAATGAAAAAAAAAACAAAACAAAACATGATGGACTTCTTGAATTTCCTTGCCTTGCCTTTTTTCACATAAAAAATTATTTTAAGTTTTTTCCCTTGTTTTTGCTCTATATTTTGGAATTTCTTTTTATACTCTTTAGTGAATAAGATCAATTAATTAATGATGTTAAACTTCACTATTACAAATAAATTTAAAAGAGACAGTCTTGATCCTTGATAATCACTGTGGTATTTTCAGAGAATCTCTTCATTACTAAACTGAAAATTTGTTCATAAAGATCTCCCAGTCCTAAAAGGGCAAGTCCCCAGGGCATAAGCAGCTGTGCAGCACAGAGGGGGATGCTCCGGGCTACATCCTGTGCCTCTGATTCCTTGCCTTTCTGCAGCTGTGCACCAGACTTCCTATGTCACTGATGCCCTGCGGTCACTGAGTGCCCAGTACCTGGTCCAGGGGCTGCAAGGGGTGGAGTGTGAGAAAAAACATAATGTGGCTGGGTGGATGGTTGATAGAAATGGTGAGGATGCTCAAAGTGGGATTGTGGGCATCCTAAGAAAAACAGTGGGTGTGGAAATGACTACGGAAGGTAGAAATCAGAAATGAAGACAAGAGGGAATTTAGCATTTATTGAGCACTTACTAAATGCCAGGCAATTATTTGGTGTTCTGTAATTTACCAAGTAGGGCTTCTCTGGTGGCTCAGTGGTAAAGAATATGCCTGCTAATGCAGGAGACCTGGGTTCAATCTCTGGGTTGGGAAGATCCCCTGGAGAAGGAAATGGCAACCCACTCCAGTGTTTTTTCATGGGAAATCCCATGGTCAGAGGGACCTGATGGGCTACAGTCATGGGGTCACAAAAAGTTGGACATGACTCAGTGACTAAAAAACAACAATTTACTAACTGCCTTCCTACAATCTCTCTCTCACACTCATTTTTCATAGTACTTTTCACTTCAGAATATTAGATTATGTGTGCATCTATTCACTTGCTTATTATTTGTGTCTCCCAATAGAATACAAATTCCATGACAAGTTCTGTAGGTCTTAATCACGGCTTCTTTCCTAGCATCTAGAATGGAATTTGGCACATAGTAGTTCATAGTTTAATAAATATTTGCTCAATGAGTGGATGAATAAAATCATCATCATAACAATTGTTTTTGAGAGGGATTATTATTCCCATTTTAGAGATCAATATGCTGAGGTCAGGGAAGCTACAACTTTGCCCAAGTTCAGACAACTAGCAAATCAGGAAATTGAACCCAAGTCTTCTAACTTCTTTCCATGGTGCCATAGCTGTCTTAGGCATAAACATTATTTCATCTAGTCTGTACCACACCATTAAAAAAAATAGATCCTCATTTTCAGAGCAAGGAAGTTTGGTCTCAGAGAAGTGAAATGATGCTCAAGGTCGCTCAGCAAGGAACTGTCAGAGATTTGAACCCAGGGCTTGCCACCATCCTTCCCCGCAAGGAGAGAGAGCACGGTACAAGGACTGTGGGAAGCAAGAGCAGATGACATCAGTGGCACAACTGCCCTAGACAGGGCCCGGTGCCAGAGGGCTGGCCAGCCCAGATTGGGAAGGAAAGCTCTGCAACGGTGGGCAAGGGTATGCCAGGGAAACCTGAAGATCTAAGGGTGTCCCTGAGCAGCTGAGTCCAGCCTCCTTCTCCGTGAAATGAAGGCTTTAATTAGGTGGTGATTAAGATCCCTTCTAGCTCTGACGTGCTAAACAATGTCTTCTTTGTAACACTTGGACCTTATCCAGAGGTCTTGGGTACCAAATTCCCTCTTCCTCTATTTTTCACATGTAATGGCAGGAGTTTTCTAGTCCAAAGTCCAGGTCATGAGGAGCATCATGGTGGTCGGGCTGAGATTCCCAATAGCCAAGATATGGAAACAACCTAGGTATTCACCAACAAATGGACAGATAGAGAAAATGTGGTATATCCATACAACGGAATCTTATTTAGCCTTAAAAAAGAAAGAACTCTCCTATTTGCAACAAGGATATAGAAGATATAATGGTTAACTTTACGTGTCAACTTGGTTAGGCTAAAGGAATGCCCAGATAACTGGTAAGACATTATTTCTGGATATGTCCATGAGGGTATTTCCAAGAGAGGTCAGCATTTGACTGAGTAGACTGAGTAAAGAGATATGCCCTCAGCAATGTTGGCAGTCATATTCTAATCTCCTGAAGGCCCAACTGGAACAAAAAAGGTGAAGGGAGGGCTCACATGCTGTCTCTTCTTGAGCTGAGACATCATTCAGCTTCTCCTGCCCTTGCTCATCAGAGTCCTGGTTCTTGGGTCTTTGTGGCCTCTGGGTTCTCAGCCCTTCAGACAGACTTGGACTGAATTACACCACAGGCCTTAGTTCTCTACGTTGAAGATGGTAGATTGTGGGACTTCTTGGCCTGCATAACTACATGCACCAATTCCCATTGAAACGTCCTCTTATACGTATCTATGAAATGTATCTTATATGTATGTACATCTCCTGTTTTATGTATCTATATATCTCACATATATGTGTGTATGCTACTGCTGCTAAGTCACTTCAGTCGTGTCCGACTCTGTGTCCGACCCCATAGACAGCAGCCCACCAGGCTCCTCTGTCCATGGGATTCTCCAGGCAAGAGCACTGGAGTGGGTTGCCATTTCCTCCAATGCATGAAAGTGAAAAGTGAAAGTGAAGTCGCTCAGTCGTGTCTGACTCCTAGCGACCCCATGGACTGCAGCCTACCAGGCTCCTCGGTCCATGGGATTTTCCAGGCAAGAGTACTGGAGTGGGGTGCCATTGCCTTCTCCAATATGTGTGTGTGTGTGTGTGTGTGTGTGTGTGTGTGTGTGTGTGTGTATCCTGTTGGTTCTGTTTCTCTGAAGAACCCTGACTAATACAATGTACTCTGAGGTCATCATGTTAAGTGAAATAAGCTGGATATAGAAAGACAAACACTGTATGAGCTCATTTACAGGTAGGATCTAAAATAGTAAAATTCATAGAAACAAAGAGTAAAATGGTGGTTGTCAGAGGTTGAGGGGATGGGGCAATGGGAAGGTTATGGTCAAAGGGTATAAAGTTTCAGGTATGCAAAATAAATAAATTCTGGAAATCTACTAGATAGCATAACACCATAGCTAACAATATACATTGTATATTTAGAATTTTGTAAGGAAATAGATCTTATGTTAAGTCTACTTACCATACACACAAAAATCATGATAAAGGGGGCAGGACGAATGCTTGGAAGGTGATAGATATAATTATTCCCTGATGGTGGTAATGGTTTCATGGGTGTACACATATTCCCAAACTCATCGAGGTGTATACTTGAAATACGTACAGCTTTTTACATGTCAATCATACCTCAATAAAGTAGCTTAAAAAATCAAGGACTGAGAAGTAGGACCATGGAGGGAGTGAGGATGAGCACTGAGGAGAGGGCAGGTAGGGATCCTAGCAGGAAGGAAGGGGCCACCAAAAAGGGGCCTTGGGTGGCTGAGCATGGCCTCCTGCCCTCTCCCTGCCCTTCTCCCTGCAGGAAGCTCTCCCCTTCCTTTCCTTTTTTTGGTCACTCTCTCTTTATTATAGCAATGGACAGAATGTGGACTACAAGACAAGGGAAATGGGTGAAATTATGAAGCTCATGAGACCTGCTGAGCTGTGAGAAGTAAACTGTCTAAATCCACTTGTCTAAATCTCATTGTCTCCTTGCCAGGAAAATCAATGGACATGCAGCAAACCAGCCAGCTTAAGAACCACTCAGCCAACTTTCTTGTTCAGTCATTCAGTCTTGTTCAACTCTTTGCCACCCCATGAGCTGTAGCACACAAACTTCCTGTCTTTCACTATCTCTCAGAATCTGCTCAAACTCATGTCCATTGAGTTGATGATGCCATTCAACCATCTCATCCCCTGTCACACCCTTCTCCTCCTGCCCTCTATCTTTTCCAGAATCAGGGTCTTTTCCAATGAGGTGGTTCTTTGCGTCAGGTGGCCAAAGTATTAGAACTTCAGCTCCAGCATCAGTTCTTCTGAGGAATATTCAGGGTTGATTTTATTTAGGGTTGACTTGTTTGATCCCCTTGCAGTCCAAGGGACTCTCAAGAGTCTTCTCCAGCACCACAATTCAAAAGCATCAATTCTATGGCACTCAGCCTTCTTTATGGTCCAACTCTCACATCCATACATAACTACTGGAAAAACCATAGGTTTGATGATGTGGAACTTTGTTGGCAAAATGATGTCTCTGCTTTTTAATACACTGTCTAGGCTTGTCATCGGAGAAGGTATCGGCACCCCACTCCAGTACTCTTGCATAGAAAATCCCACGGATTGAGGAGCCTGGAAGGCTGCAGTCCATGGGGTCGCTGAGGATCCGACACAACTGAGCAACTTCACTTTCACTTTTCGCTTTTATGCATTGGAGAAGGAAATGACAACCCACTCCTGTGTTCTTGCCTGGAGAATCCCAGGGACAGGGAAGCCTGGTGGGCTGCGGTCTATGGGGTCACACAGAGTCGGACACGATTGAAGTGACTTAGCAATAGCAATAGGCTTGTCATAGCTTTTCTCCAAGGATTGATATAATTTCATGGCCGTAGTCACTGTCCACAGTGATTTTGGAGCCCAAGAAAAGGAGTCAGCTTAGGAACCACTTAACTGCTTGACTTTATCTCTGAGTTACCTCATGGCACCTTTTTGTCAGCCCCTTCAATAGCTATGTTAGCAATTTCCTATGTTAATTCCCATCTGTTGAAATACCCAATGCAGTTTCCCGTTTCCCAGCTGTACCCTGACTGGCATAGCAGGCCCAAACTTTACATTGGCATAGAACATTCAGCCTACCCACCTATCCCACAAAGTCCACTGAGCACCAGTTACCTATGCAGGTAGAGGGGCCAGTGAGGATGCGAAGCCAACATATGCTCAGAAGCACACGGTGCAACTCCTTCTTCTGCACCTCCAGGGAGGTGAGTGAGCCCTGAGCAATGACACACGAAGCTGGTACCCTGCTGAGCAGGACCCACCAGGAGTGGGTCCAACCAGGTCCAGCTAGGGTCAAGACTGGTGTTTTCATATTGTGGGTCACCACCTATCAGGTGAATCAACTGAACGAAGAGCAGTCAAGCATTTTTGAAAATGAAACCAAGGAGAACAAAATGGCACAGAATAAAAAATAGCAAAGTGAGATTAAGTTTTATCATATCAAACTTTTAATATTAAATGTGAGTGTGTGTGTGTGAGGGAGAGAGAGAGGTTGTACTACACTGGATTGTAGTAGAGAATGCTTTAGATTTTTTGATCATAGACTATGGTCAAAGAGTTTAAAGAAACCACTGGTCTAGAGACCTTACTTCACTTATTATCTTTTCTTCTGGAGATGTGGGTAAAGACCCAACTGAATGTCAGCATATTTTATTCCATTAGTCAAATAAGCACGTACCAAGCAGCTGTTACCATTTGCTGTTCAGAAGAAGTGGTGCCTGCTGCTGAGGAGTTTAAATGGGGGCAGGGACAAAAATCAACACAGGGGGCAATGTGAGAAAGGGGAAGGGCAAGAGTGGAGCTGGATGAGAAGTGAGATGCTTTGAGGAACCATTCTTATACTCCTTTCTTGACACTTTGATAGGTTATGTCTAAGTGTAGAACGCTTTCTTAAAATCATCAATCAATGTGTCCAACAGACTTATAATCCTCACTCCATTCCTGATTCACCCACCCAAGGGGTGAGGCTTAGGAGCTGGATGGGGTGTCTGTGGACTTGGCCTTTTTTTTAAAGCCTAAAGTTTAATGGTTGGCTTTTAGGCTGAGTCAAAACAGCCCTGTGTGTCAAAGCAACTGTGTGTTTAACAGCTGCTACAGTTGTAGTCAAAATGGCTGCAGGAAAATTCCATGGACCTTCCCTGTGGGATCCCCTCATACAAACACTTATTTCTCCACTCTGCCAGTTTGAGGTCAGTATGGCTTAAAAAAGATGGCATTTGTGTCAGCCAGGCCTGGCCTCCCAGGCAAGAGCTGAGTAAACAGAAGTCCTGGGGAAGACCATTTCTTCACCAGGGCCCATGGTGGATTTTTCCAAGGAAATGAAAGGTGCCTTTGTGCAGAGGAGAGGGGAACCAGGATCTGCTGCTATTTTATGGCTGCCCCTTCTCCATGACCTCACCAGTGTTGACTTTCCACCATTTTCATCTCTTAGTGCTAAAGAGAAGGCTGAGAGGAAGGGGGTGCAGGGCGCCACCCTCACTATTGGGATTGGTCAGGGAAGGGAGTGGACATCAGAGACAGGGTCCCCTCAACCCCCCAGACAAGGGGCTAAAGGAAGGAGGGGGCAGCAGTGAGCCCCTGACACAAAGCTGCCTTGCCATGGTCTAGGTGTGCCCAGGTTTCAAATGCCTACCGGCCAGAACTTTATTTTTCTGGCCTGTATTATTCTTCTCGGGAGGAAGCAGCAGGGACCTGACACTTGCCCTGTAATTTAGGCACTTCCTGGAAAGACGTAATTACCCATCACATTGTAATTACCGACCGCTCTATTCCATTTGGAACCCTTGCTTCCGTGAGTTCTATTCTTAAATTCCTTCCCCGCCCTGAGAAACAAGACAAAGCATTTTAAATAGTTTCTTGACGAACATTTTTCTCCTCCAAGAACCCTTACATATTCCATGCTACCCTTTGAACATCTATTTTAATTTTTGTGGCAACAAGATTATTTTTCTAAGTAACTGAAAGGAAGGGAGTAAGGAGTTATTTTCCATAACCAGCAAGGAATAGAATTGAATGTCATCTCTTAATTTTGCTACTTCTTTGAAATTTCTAGAGGGATCTGCTTCTTCAAGAAGAGCCAGCCTGGTGAGATAGAATGACATGCCTCTGCCCAGGTGTTTGACCTTGTACGAGGCACACATCTTTTCAGGTGTTGACCTTGTATGAGGCACCCATCTTTCCCTGGGGTTGATTTTCCAATTGAGGAAGTGAAGATTAGACTAAATCAGCATTTGCCCACGTGCTGGAGCTATGACACCAGGGATTTTAGGTGGCACAAGAGCATAGTATCAAACGACGTTAAAGCAAGCATGGAAAGAATCCTTTGCAATTATCTTTTCAATCTTAAGTACTGGAGCATAGAAAGTCTTAGTTTAGTGCTGCTGAGCCTTTACACCTCTCTAATGACTTCATTGTCCTTTATTATAGACTGAGCCTGAGCCTTGTGGCAATAGAAGCTGATGTTTAATAACTTTATTTTAATTTTATTATTTTTACTTTTTCTTCTACCTTCTATTTAACTGTATCTAGTTTTCTACTTTGGAGAAGGCAATGGCACCCCACTCCAGTACTCTTGCCTGGAAAATCCCATGGACAGAGGAACCTGGAAGGCTGCAGTCCATGGGGTCACGAAGAGTCGGTCACGACTGAGTGACTTCACTTTCACTTTTCAGTTTCATTCATTGGAGAAGGAAATGGCACCCCACTCCAGTACTCTTGCCTGGAAAATCCCATGGACAGAGGAACCTGGAAGGCTGCAGTCCATGGGGTCACGAAGAGTCGGTCACAACTGAGTGACTTCACTTTCACTTTTCAGTTTCATTCATTGGAGAAGGAAATGGCAACCCACTCCAGTGTTCTTGCTTGGAGAATCCCAGGGACTGGGGAGCCTGGTGGGCTGCTGTCTATGGGGTCGAACCGAGTCGGACACAACTGAAGTGACTTAGCAGCAGTTTTCTACTTATAGTGAAAATATATTAATAGCTTCCTTTCAGGTTTTTTTTTTTTTTTTTTAATTGTAAGGTGGAAAGCAGAGGTTCGGGTCAGGAGTGTGCTTTAAGCAAAACTGTTAGGATTAACCTTTCCAAATATTAGAATGGACCAAGGAAAAATCTAAGCCAGTTGCAAATGTTGAATTAATGATAATCAGTTCAAGCAGATGCCCTGCAAATGAACTCTGACTTACTCACACGGCTTTGTAATCTATCCAGATTCTCAGCAGAAATAGACTAAATGCAGATAAACACCTCTGACTATTAGTGGGGACAAAAGGGGTCTTCTTTCTTTCCGTTTTTACTTATTCATTTTTTTATTTAACATGATAGTTTTTTCTCTTTTTTAAAAAAATTTCATTCATAGAAGGACTTTGTCACTGTTTGCTCCACATAAAAGTAATACGGTTGTATACGCTGGCCTGTATTTTGCTTTTCTTATTCAAAAACACCTCTTGGAAATTTCTTCAAGTCCACTGCCATCTAATTCATTGTTTCAGAAACTGTATGTACCATGTATATTCTGTAGCGAGATGTGTCTCAGTTCTTCCAATCACTCGCCCACTGATGAACGTTCACACTGATTCGTAAACAACACTGCTATAAACATCCTCGTATACGTATTTTAACACATTCATGGTTTTTGTAAACAACACTGCTATAAACAATACCGCTATAAACATCTTTGTATAAGTATTTTAACACATTCATGGTTTAATAACTAAGGGGTAGACCCTCAGGAGTGAGACTGCTGGTCAAAGAGGAACTGTATTTTTATTTTAATAGATGTCCATAGATTATAGTCCCCCAAACTCACATTTCCACCCCATATGATAGTACCGCTTTCCTGAATCTCCTCCAGCCATCAGTGCTGTATCTTTTAAAATTTGGTGTCAAATAAACAAAAAGTGCTATTTCATTTTTAGTTTAATTTGCATTTCCTTGATGGCTCCTATTTTCAGTATCCTCTCTTTTGTTCCTTGACCATTCTAAACTTCCTTTTCATATCCTTTGCCCCTGTTTTTAAAAAATTAGATTTTCTTTTACTTATCAATTTGTAAGGGCTATTGTCATATTCAGATATTAACTTTTTGGCCAATTCTCTGGCATTATGCTGTTCTTCATAATCATTACTATAATTTTGTCCAAATCAAAAATCCTCATGGAAATTTAAGTTTTATATTTAAATATTAATTTTAGAAGAACTGATAGTTTATAATATTGTCTTCTCAACTAAGAACATCTTTAAATAAGATTTCAGAAATTCCTATAAATAGACCTTGTGATTTTTGTGCTAAATTTACTGCAGGCACTACATATCTCTTGCCACACTTGTATTGAAATTTTTCTCCTACTTCTATATCTAGGTGTTTATTGCTGAAATAAAGAAAGACCATTATGACATTCTGTATCACTACAAAACCCTTTCCAAATTATCCTATTAATTCCAGCAGGTTTTTTCCTAGTCTTTGAATTTTCTGAGTGAACTCTAATATAAACAGAAAGAAAAAAAAAAGATAGCTTTATTTCTCTTTTTCTAATTGTTTATAGCAATTATTCCATATTCTTGTATTATTGCATTTGTTAGAACCTCCAAAGTAATTTTGAAGAGCAATGATGACAGCAAGTACCCCTGTCAAGTTTCTAATTTTAATTGAAATTATCTGTGTTTCACTATTTAGAATATCATTTCCTATTAGATGTTGATGAGTATTCTATTTAAATATTTAAGCAGTTTCTATTTCAAGTTTACTATGAACAAATTTTAGTATGGTTGTTGAATTTACCAAGTCCTTGCACTGTCTATTCAGATAATATGATCCCACAATTTTCCCCCTTTAACCAGCTGATATTAATAAACTATATGAATGGAGTTCCTGATACTTATTCCTGGGGAAAAAAATCTACTTGGTCAAACTATATTATATTTTGGTGCAATCTATTTGTTACTTCATTTCATCATCAGTGGCAAAACTTATAGACAGATTACTATGTCATGGGCATTATTTAAGTCCACAGCAATAAACAGAAACAAAATCTCTGATCTCATGAAGCGTACCTTTTAGGAAGCTGTTTAAAACCTTCAATGACCTTCAATAACAAACCATGTATTCTTTATTCACAGATCTGTCTGTTGTCTGGTCTTTTAATTTTCTAATATATATTTAGGCTTTTTCTTGAAGAATATCACAAAAAAGGAGCACAAATCCTAAGTGAACAGCTAAAATACTTACATACCCACCACTCAGGTCAAGATAGAGAATATTTCTATTAATTGCTAATATTTTATTCAGAGTTTTTGCTTTTGTTTTAAAAAGTAAAGTTTGGGGGACTTCCCTGGTGGTCTAGCGGTTAAGACACCATGCTTCCACTATAGGGGGCATGGGTTCAATCCTGGTCGGGGAACTAATATCTCACATGCCATGCTGTGTGGCCAAAATTAATGAATTGATTAATTAAAATAAAAAAGTAAAGTTTGGTATTCAGCTTATGCTGGCAAGTAAACAGTACTATCTGCACGTGGTTCTCTTCCTCCCCACTTACCCCTGCCTTTCCCCCATCTTAGCCATGGCTTCAGTAAGGATGGAGTAGACACGGTCATCCCATTGCCCTTAGCCTGATGAGTGACTTTGGTGAAAGGTGAGCAAACACAGCATATGCCACATTCATCCCTGGTTTGACTCGGCTCCTTTCCATACTGTCCTCCTCCTTGAGGAAACCATTTAACTGGGGATCATTGGCCATTGAATGAGGGAGCAGAGCTAACCCCAACCTGTAGCCTGAAGCCAAGCCTAACCAAGCCCAGCCAATCCATAGCTGATCCACAGACCTGTAGCCTGTGTTGAAACCCATCCATTTTATTTTTCTTTATAAATGAAAGCTGGCTTTCATTTTTCCCATTATTAATTTGAAAGTTCTATTCTATTTTTCTGTTTCATTTTCTCTGGTTCATTCATGGTCCAGGAGCATCTTTCTTTGAATATTTTCATCAGATGGGGTTTAGCCTTAAATATATCTTTTTCCGGAACAGGTGGATCACTTGATCAGGCACAGTCCTACAGAGTCAGTTTCACTAGCTTGTAGTGTCAATGGGAATTCTACTGCCAACATGATTCTTTTCTCTTTATAATTATGTTGAGGTCATTGCATGGACCTTGTGACACTTTCCTCTTTAGAGTTCAGAAACACGCCTAGGTTCTTGTCAGTTCAGCCTGAAACTCATCGAATCCTTTCCACCTTGCAAAGGCAAGTCTTCCTTCAGCTCAGGGCAATGTTGTTCTATTATGTTTATTATTTCTTTCATCTGTTCCTTTCTCTCCTTCTAGAAGTCCTATCATTCATATGTTAGGTCAGTAGATTTACCTTCAGACTGACCTTTTCCTTAACTTCCATCTCTATATTTTTGTTCTGTGTTCTGAGGTATTTGCTGGCCGTTTGATTTTCCCTGCTACTTATCTGAATCTCAGTAGTAACCATTTTCTCCTTCAACTCATCAACTGAAGTGTGTAGTTAGAAAATCACATTTGTTAAAGCTCCACAAACACTCCTTTTGCTATATTTAAATATCAACAGTGCTTGTTACTTTTTTTAAAGTTGTTATCTGCCTCTTTCAGCAGCTCTGTTTCATTGATGCGTGTTTTGTTTGTCTTTCCTTTCTCTGCCAGCTCCCAGGGGCTCAGGTCGAAATGCGGGGCAGCCTAAGGGATAGGCATTCTACTGGTGGAAAAGGGGGAAAGGGCTCTGTCCCAATCAAGGCAGCATAGACGCAAGCATGCTGCCCAACTCCTGCGGGGACATCTGGAACTTGCTTTCCTGGTCTGGGTTCCTTGGTGTCTCCAGCCTCAGGAACAAGAAAACTAAGTCCACTGGTTCAGCAACTTCTTAGTTGCTGGGATGAGGGGTCCAAGTGTCTTCATCCGGCCCAGTTTCAGCCTTCCCCTGGGCATCCACAGGTCTCTGAGATGCAAACTCTTCCCAGGCTCCACCACTTCTTGGACTTTTCAAGGCTCCCCAATATTTGATGAACTGACTGGGGAGAACTAGCCCTCATTCTTTTCAGTAGTCCCTACAACTGTTAAAAGAGAGAAATTCATTTGGAAATGGTTGAAAAGGGAACCATACTCAACTTACCATGTCCCCAGAATCACCTCTAAAATATCCCTTTAAAATAAATGTAGTTTAAAAGAGCAAGAGAATTAACAGAAACTTACTAAGTAAATAATCTCACAGGCAATACATGATATGACAGAAATCACAAAGGTGGTATGTGAATGACAAAGCCTGGGAAATACTGCATGGTAAAACAAAATATATTATTTGTTTATGATGATTATATATATATATATATATATTTCATGTGTTTACTGTGTAGGTATGGTACATATATATAACATATACATAGACAGACCTCAAAATGGAGGCATAAAGTTCAAGAAAGCAAGGAGGCAGACATTATGTTTTAGATATAATACAACTGAGATGGCAGCAAGATTGGACAGGAGTGAGGGACATCGTAAGGGACTTCTCACAGGGCACCCTGTCCATAGAGGCATCTGGGCTAATGAGGACCTCAGAGTCCAATATGCCTTGAACACAGGGAGGAATTCTTTCCAAAATAAGTGCCTCACACGTTTCTTTTGTTCTGTAATGTTCATTAATATTTGTCCACACCGTCAGGGAGTGGGGTCACTGTAGCACCTCTAAGAGGCCCTGCTGGGACATGCCTGGTGGCTCAGTGGTAAGAATCCACCTGCCCATGCAGGGACACGAATTTCATGGCTGGTCTGGGAAGATTCCACATGCAGCGGGGCAACTAAGCCCCTGCAGCACAACTGAGTGGGGGGCTCCTTGAGCCTTCGCTCTGCAGCAAGAGAAGCCCCGCCGAGAGAAGCCCCAGCACCATAAGCAGTAGTAGTGTTCCCTCCTCCAGCCCACCGCGATTAGAGAAAGCCTGCAGAGCAAGAAAGACGGAGCACAGCCAAAAACACATAAACAAATAAAATTTTAAAAAGAAATAAGAGGCCCTGCTGGTACACACCAGCCCTCTCAAAGTCACGAGCGCGCGCAGGCGCGCGCGCGCACACACACACACACACACACACATTAAACTGTCACAGCCCGAGGTCACGCAGCTGCCATGAGCTCTAAGGGTCCTGGCATTTCCTGCGCTGTGTCCTGACTGCTTTTGCAATGGACTTGCCCACATGCTCAGAGTCTCCCGAGGATTCGGAAGATTCCCAGAAGAACTGAACACTCTACTTAGCTCACAAAGTGCTTCCCCGACCACAGGAAAACTTCGAGCCTGAGGAGACAGGCAGAAAGGGCTGCTGTTGATTCCCTTCGTTTAGGAAGGAGCGCAGAGAGGGGACGGGTAACAGCAGCTGCCAGGGCCTCCGGGCTAGAGAGTGGGGGGACAGGCGAACTCTTGAGAAGGTTCTCAGCGAGCCCACGACTCGGCCCCTCGGCGAGGCAGAGCCAGGGCCAGGCTTCGGGCCTCCCAACTCCGATTTGGGACGCTCTGTGTCGCTGCCCTGCCTGAGACTCCCAGTCCCGCAGCTTCTGATACTGAGCTCGGCGAGCAAAGCGAAAACGCCTCTTCTCTCCGAAGTTGGCTTGCATACCAGGGAAGAAAGCCAGTGTGCTCTAGGCACGGGCATCGCACACCTGTGACCTTTGCAAGCACTCACTGGCACAGATCCCCGCGTGAGCCTGAGCGTGTGTGTGTGTGTGTATCCATGCGTGCACGTGTACCCCAGCGCACAAGAGGCTCTGGCCCCTACGCCAGCCGTCAGGCGCACGCGGATCCGCGAGCCTGGCTGGCGCGTGGCCAAACCTGGGAGAAGGGGGTGAATCGGGGTGCTCGGAGAATTCGGCTTTTGTTCGCGGGCTGGGTTGGACTGGGGTCGCCTGCAGCGGGCGTGTTGCAATCTATTGAGAGATCAGCCTGCGGCTGGCGCAGCGGCTGCGCGTCCCCACCCCCATTGCCCCGCCGCACACCTGCCCGGCCCTCCCTTTCCCGCCCCGCCCCGCGCGCCATCTGTCGTCTGAGCGCCATTGTAAGCAGCCGCGCCTGGCGTCCTGGACGACACCCAAGGGGACCCGAGCTTAGCTGGGGCGAGAGGCAAACAAGGAGTACTTATTCCAATCCCGTTTGGAGGTGACCTTGAACCAAATAGCCAAGCCCGGGGGCATTCGCCCGCACCCGCCCACTCCAGCTTTGGGCACAGGGTCTCTTTGGGGGCCCTTCCTGCACCCGGACACCCAGGGTCTGCCCTCTGCTTGGGTTTTCTGGGATGGTATCAGGACTGTAGGAGCCTGGTTAGCCAGCAGATCCCGCCGCCAGGCTCCCCCAGAGCCCCTGGGAGGCCGTTTCAAATGCAGATACAGGTTTTGTCTGCTTGTCTGATCCTCCCAAGTTTACCCCTAATTGTCTGGATCTCTTGGGACACAGACTTGAAAGAAGAGTTTCTCTTTTCTGTAGCTGCAAATGCCACCCTTTCACATCCTGCCTGCCAGCCTGCTGCCCCAGCATCTTCTCTGTATCCACATTTATTTAGTATTTCACATCTTCCCTTAAGTTACTGGAAGTTTCAAATACTTCAGCGTACCCAGACCAAAACCAAACCAAAACAAACAAACAAACAAAAACAAACTACTACCTTATCCCCCAAAGATACTAATCATCCACCCTCCCTCCTAGGCACCTTCTCCCACCCAGGCGCACTCTCCTCTCCTCCACACAACAAGCACATCACCTTTTTTCATAGATGGAAAACCAGAACAGGGGAACCATGGACCGAAGTGGACTTTATCTCTCTGGATTTAAAACCAATGGCATCCAGATTCCATTTAGGTTGCTATTACAACCTGGCATCTCCATGCAAAGAGGAGTGTCAAGCCTTAAGGTAGAGGGAGATTTGGGACTGCTCTCTCAGGTGGAGGCCCTCCAGGCTGGCTGTTCAAAAGGTGTCAGTCTCTTGACTCTGCTGCCAAGAAAGGGGGGTGCCAGTACCCCAGAAGTTCCAAGCCACTGGGAAGCATGTTCACACAAGGCAGGACAGAATCCCGTGCAGAGCAGGGCTCTCTTCCTCCAGAACTTTCAGTGCTTCCAGCTCCTAACACTCCATCCAAAGGAAGGCCTGGTGGGGAGGAATCAGAACTGAGAGTGGAGATAGTAGATACTGCACGTGAGGTCTCCTCCCTCAGAAAGAACTGGAAACAAAAAGTGTGCTTCCCAGAATCCCCTTTTCCATCCCCCAAAACAAATTATTTTAATGGTTCTTTTTAAAAAATGTGTTAATATTGCTGATTATTCCTGGGCTGTGTGTATGTGCTTGTGTGTGTGTGTGTGTGTAGATAATACATGCACAGGGTACAGGATTCCACAAGAACAAATGGTTATTCAGTGAAAAACAAGTCTCCCCTCCACCGTGTTCCCGGAATGCCAGTGTTTGGTTTTTGCTTGGCCCCAGAAAAGCCTAAGCCTCCATCTCAGCTGCTGGTCTCCTGTCTTGCCTCCAGCCATGGGACTCAGTGCAAGACTTTCCTCTCTGAACCTTGGCTGCCTCCTCAGTAAGATGATAAGAACATCTGCTGCATGAGATTGCAGGACCAAATGAGAATGTGCAAAAAGCACCCCAGGCCCTCTGGAGTGCTGTGTGCTGGCAAGTCATGACTACTAGAAACAAAGCACTATTCTCACCCCCCTCGCTTTGTTGAGCAAAGTCCAAAGGGATAGGATTTGAAGATCTTGAACGAAAGAAGGAAAGATTTGGCAGTGGGGAGGCTATAGGCTGTTCCAGTGTGGAGGAGAGCTGGAGTTACTTTGAAATGGTTACCAGGGGCTGAAAGGAGATGTGTCGGTCAGCTTACACTGCATAACAAACAACCACAAAATATTTATGACAATAAGCATTTCTTTCTTCTTCAGCACTTGCAGGCCAGCTGCAGCTTTGCTTGAGGTTATGAATTGTGAGCCCATTCTGTTCCTTGTGGGCTTCCTTAGTGGCTCACATGGTAAAAAATCTGCCTGCAATGCAGGAGACCCATGTTTGATCCCTGGGTTAGGAAGATCCCCTGGAGAAGAGAATGACTACCTACTCCAGTATTCTTGCCTGGAGAGTTGCAAGGACAGAGCAGCCTGGCAGGCTACAGTCCATGGGGTCGCAAAGAATTGAACACGACTGAGCAACTAACACACAGTCTGTTCCATGTGTCTTACCCTGAGGCTTAGGCTGAGGTGTCCAACTCCTTAGGGCATGCTCTTCTGGCCGTAATAGAAGCATGAGTTTTAAGCAAAAGTACAAAAGCATGATATCTGCTAACATCTTATTGGCCAAAAGTCATATGCGTGTATGCTAAGTTGCTCCTGCGACTCCTGCATTGCAGGCAGAATCTTTACCACTGAGCCAAAAGGGAAGCCCAAAATAAGTCATATGGCTCAATCCAAAGTCAAGAGGGAGTCATGCTCACAGCGAAATAATGGCAATGGTATGTAATACGATGGAGCAAAGAATTGGGAGCAATATTTCAATCTCTTCTCTCTACATTCCCTTCCTAAGGAACACCCATCCCCATGGCTTTAAATGCTATGCAGCTAAGGATTCCTTAACTTACATTCCAGTCCACAGCCATCTCCTAAGTTCAAGTCCCTAAATGCAAACCCCCTACAACAGAGGTTAAGTTCCTACAACCTCTCTCCCTCCAACATCTCTACTTATAGATCTCACACATTTCTCCAAGTGGGACTCTAGGCTCCCTGCTCCTACCCAAAACCTGACATCAGCAGTGGTCCCCTCTTCTACCTTCTTGCTCAGATAAAAGGCAGAGAATCACATTTTACCCACTTTCTCCCTTGCCCCCTGTCACCACATTCAACCCATGATGCTGCCTCAATATATACTCTCCTGGTCCAGATCCCCAGCATTCCTCACCTGTAGGACTTCCATAGTTTCACAACTGCTCTCTCTGCTCTCCTTTTGCCCCCTTCAGTCTTCTCCCAACACAGAAATGAGGGTGATACTTACAACCTGTGGATTAGATGATGTCACCTTTCTGTTCCCAACCTCTGATGGGTCTCATCTCAAATCAAAGCAAACTTCTTGTAATGGTCTACAAAGTTCTACCTGCCTTCACTCCCCCACATCTCTGACTTCACTCCCTAATACGATGGCCCTCATACATTCTGCTCCAGCCACACTGCCCTCTTTACTGCTCTGCAAACACCAGCAGACACACAATGGCCTTGGGGTCTTTGTACTTGCTGCTCGCTCTACCTTGAATGCTGCTCCCTAAAACTCCTACACTGCTAGTCCTCTTGTATCACCTTCACAGGAAAACTCCTCCTGGCCACCTTATCCAAAACATCACCCCCACCCAAACTTTCAGATCCCCTTCCTTATCACCATCAAACCAGAGATACTGTTCACTCATTTGTTTGCTTATTTTTCATCTCTAGAAGGCAATGGCACCCCACTCCAGTACTCTTGCCTGGAAAATCCCATGGACGGAGGAAGCTGGTAGGCTGCAGTCCATGGGGTCGCTAAGAGTCAGACACGACCGAGTGACTTCACTTTCACTCTTCAGTTTCATGCATTGGAGAAGGCAATGGCAACCCACTCCAGTGTCCTTGCCTGGAGAATCCCAGGGACGGGGGAGCCTGGTGGGCTGCCGTCTATGGGGTTGCACAGAGTCCGACACAACTGAAGTGACTTAGCAGCAGCAGCAGCAGTGGGAATTATGTATGCTCCATGTATCATGGCCATCCCAGTTTGCCTAAGACTCTCTATTTTAGCACTGAAATGACCACTTCCCAAGAAATCCCTGAAAAATTGGATGATACATCACCTAAGGGCAGGAATTTTTGTTTTATTCACAGCTTTATTTCTACTCCTGGCACTTAACACATTGCTTGGTGCTCAATGGATAGTACTTGACTGTATGAGTGAATGAATGAACAGCCAGAGCGATCATCTGAAAACTTAGATCACTTCTCTCCCATACTTAAAAGTTTTCAGTGGCTCCACACTGCACTTAAAACGAAATCTACACTCTGTACCCATGCCTGACGAAGCCTGCCTCTGCTGGCCTTCACCTGCAGTCTCATACTTTCCCTTCCTCCACTCTGATGGAGCTCTGGGCAGTCTGACCCCTTTCCAGCATCCTCAAGACTACCAACCCTTCCATGTCTTCAGAACTTTGCTGTTGCTATTTTCTTGGCCCAGAATACGCTTCTCTTGGAGACTCCACCTCACCCTTGAAGTCTCAGGCCCATGAGAGGCTTTCCCAGGCTGCGTTATCCAAGAGACTTCCTCTAAGTCCTCCAGCTCGCTTTCCTCTCTGTTTATTTCCTGTGTACCACTCATCACTAACTGTAACCACCCCTGTTTGTTTGTTTTTTATTGCTTGTTTCCCATGAGGCCTGGAGCTGTATCTGCCTTGTTCTCTGTGACAACACCACTGCTTAGAACATGCTGAATGCTCTTAAATATCTACTGCAGCCATGCCTTATAGTCAGAAGAAGAGGACGGAGGGTGGGACACATTTCTTGCCCAGAGGGAAGAGCTAATTTCATTGGGGGATCAAATGGACTTTATGAGTAATGAAAGAATTCTTGGACCCTGTTAAGGATGATAGTAATTACAATGAAAATAATATCTACCTTTTACTCAGCACTTAACATGGGCCAGGAATTAAGTACCTGATCTTATCCTCATCTTATCCCATCACTTCATCATTATTTCCACTTTCAGGTAAGAAAGCTAAGTGTAAAAGACAGTGTCCATTGTTTACCTAATACCCATTCTCTACATGTCTGCTACTAGAACCCCAGCCTTGTGTAAGGTAAGAATGTGTCCAGCCTGGTGATGGGTCACAAAAATTCTATTCCCTGAAGACCTAGACTCCCTTGCAACTAGGGATGGCCACATGAGCCTATTCTGGACAATGCAAAAGAAGCAAGAGTCTACTAAGAACTTTTACTTTTATTTTAATTTATTTTTTATTGAAGGATAATTGCTTTACAGAATTTTGTTGTTTTCAATTAAACCTCAACATGAATCAGCCATAGGTATACATATATCCCCTCCCTTTTGAACCTCCCTCCCGTCTCCCACCCCATCCCACCCCTCTAGATTGATACAGAGCCCCTGTTAGAGCTTCCTGAGCCATACAGCAAATTCCCGTTGGCTATCTATTTTACATACAGTAATATAAGTTTCCATGTTACTCTTTCCATACATCTTACTGTCTCCTCCCCTCTCCGCATCTCCATAAATCTATTCTCTATGTCTGTTTCTTCATTCAGTTCAGTTCAGTTCAGTCGCTCAGTCATGTCCAACTCTTTGTGATCCCATGAACCCCTTGACTAGATGGACCTTTGCTGGCAAAGTAATGTGTCTGCTTTTGAATATGCTATCTAGGTTGGTCATAACTTTCCTTCCAAGGAGTAAGCGTCTTTTAATTTCCTGGCTGCAGTCACCATCTGCAGTGATTTTGGAGCCCCAAAAAATAAACTCTGACACTGTTTCCCCATCTATTTCCCATGAAGTGATGGGACCAGATGCCATGATCTTAGTTTCCTGAATGTTGGCTTTAAGCCAACTTTTTCACTCTCCTCTTTCACTTTCATCAAGAGGCTCTTTAGTTCTTCACTTTCTGCCATAAGGGTGGTGTCATCTGCATATCTAAGGTTATTGATATTTCTCCCTTGCTGTCCTGTAAATAAATTCTTCAGTACCATTTTTATAGATTCCGTATGTATGTGTTAGAATACTATATTTATCTTTCTCATTCTGACTCACTTCACTCTGTATAATAGGTTCTAGGTTCATCCACCTCATCAGAACTGACTCAAATGTGTTCCTTTTTATGGCTGAGTGAAACTCCTGTACTTTGGCCACCTCATGAGAAGAGTTGACTCATTGGAAAAGACTCTGATACTAGGAGGGAGTGGGGGCAGGAGGAAAAGGGGACAACAGAGGATGAGATGGCTGGATGGCATCACCGACTCGATGGACCTGAGTTTGAGTGAACTCTGGGAGTTGGTGATGGACTGGGAGGCCTGGCGTGCTGCAATTCATGGGGTTGGAAAGAGTCAGACACGACTGAGCGACTGAACTGAACTGATTATTCCACTGTGTATCTGTACCAGAACTTCTTTATCCATTCATCTGTCGATGAACAACATCTAGGTTGCTTTCATGTTCTAGCCGTTGTAAATAGTGCTGCAGTAAATAATAAGGTACATGCATCTTTTTCAGTTTTGACTTCCTCAGGGCTTATGCCTAGGTCATATGGTGGTTTTATTCCTAGTTTTTTAAGGCATCTCCATACCTTCTTCCATAGTGGCTATATCAATTTACGTTCCCACCAACAGTGTAAGAGCATATCCTTTTCTCCATACCCTCTCCAGCATTTATTGTTTGTAGACTTTTACGATGGCCATTCTGACCAGTGTGACGTGATATCTCATTGTAGTTTTGATTTGCATTTCTCTAATAATGAGTGATGTTGAGCATCTTTTCATGTGTTTGTTAGCCATCTGTATGTCTTCTTTGGAGAAATGTCTGTCTAGGTCTTTTCCCCCACTTTTTGATTGGGTTGTTTGTTTTTCTGGCATTGAGTTGTATGAGCTTCTTGTGTGTTTTGGAAATTAATCCTTTGTCAGTTTTTTCCTTTGCTATTATTTTCTCCCATTCTGATGGTTGTCTTTTCACCTTGCTTATAGTTTCTTTTGCTGTGCAAAAGCTTTTAAGTTTAATCAGGTCCCACTTGTTTACCTTTGTTTTTTTTTTCCGTTACCCTAGGGTGTGGGTCATAGAGGATCTTGCTTTGATTTATGTCATCGAGGGTTATGCCTATGTTTTCCTCTAAGAGTTTTATAGTTTCTGGTTTTACATTTAGGTCTTTAATCCATTTTGAGTTTTTCTTTGTGTATGGTGTTAGGAAGTATTCTAATTTCATTCTTTTACATATGGCTGTCCAGTTTTCCCAGCACCATTTATTGAAGAGGCTGTCTTTGCCCCATTGTATATTCTTACCTCCTTTGTCAAAAATAAGGTACCCATAGGTGCATGGGTTTATTTCTTGGCTTTCTATCTTGTTCCATTGGCCTATATTTCTGTTTTTGTGCCAGTACCATACTGTCTTGATGACTGTAGCTTTGTAGTATAATCTGAAGTCAGAAAGGTTGATTCCTTCAGCTCCATTCTTCTTTCTTAAGACTGCTTTGGCTATTCAGGGTCTTTTGTGTTTCCATATGAATGGTGAAACTTTTTGTTCTAGTTCTGTGAAAAATGCCATGGGTGATTTGATAGGGATTGCACTGAATCTGTAGATTGCATTTGGTAGTATAGTCATTTTCACAGTATTGTTTCTTCCTGCCCAGGAACATGGAATGTCTTTCCATTTGTTTCTATCATCTTTGATTTTTTTCATTCAGTTCAGTTCAGTTCAGTTCAGTCGCTCAGTCGTGTCTGACTCTTTGCAACCCCGTGAATCGCAGCACACCAGGCCTCCCTGTCCATCACCAACTCCCGGAGTTCACTCAAACTCATGTCCATCGAGTCAGTGATGCCATCCAGCCATCTCATCCTCTGTCGTCCCCTTCTCCTCCTGCCTCCAATCCCTCCCAGCATCAGAGTCTTTTCCAATGAGTCAACTCTTCTCATGAGGTGGCCAAAGTATTGGAGTTTCAGCTTCAACATCAGTCCTTCCAATGAACACCCAGGACTGATCTCCTTTAGGATGGACTGGTTGGATCTCCTTGCAGTCCAAGGGACTCTCAAGAGTCTTTTCCAACACCACAGTTCAAAAGCATCAATTTTTCCATGCTCATCTTTCTTCACAGTTCAACTCTCACATCCATACATGGCCACTGGAAAAACCATAGCCTTGACTAGATGGACCTTTGTTGGCAAAGTAATGTCTCTGCTTTTGAATATGCTATCTAGGTTGGTCATAACTTTCCTTCCAAGGAGTAAGTGTCTTTTAATTTCATGGCTGCAATCACCATCTGCAGTGATTTTGGAGCCCCCCAAAAATAAAGTCTGACACTGTTTCCACTGTTTCCCCATCTATTTCCCATGAAGTGATGGGACCGGATGCCATGATCTTCGTTTTCTGGATGTTAAGCTTTAAGCCAATTTTTTCACTCTCCACTTTCACTTTCATCAAGAGGCTTTTTAGTTCCTCTTCACTTTCTGCCATAAGGGTGGTATCATCTGCATATCTGAGGTTATTGATATTTCTCCCAGCAATCTTGATTCCAGCTTGTGCTTCTTCCAGCCCAGCATTTCTCATGATGTACTCTGCATAGAAGTTAAATAAGCCTTGACATACTCCTTTTCCTATTTGGAACCAGTCTGTTGTTCCATGTCCAGTTCTAACTGTTGCTTCCTGACCTGCATATAGGTTTCTAAAGAGGCAGGTCAGATGGTCTGGTATTCCCATCTCTTTCAGAATTTTCTACAGTTTATTGTGATCCACACAGTCAAAGGCTTTGGCATAGTCAATAAAGCAGAAATAGATGTTTTTCTGGAACTCTCTTGCTTTTTCCATGATCAAGCAGATGTTGGCAATTTGATCTCTGGTTCCTCTGCCTTTTCTAAAACCAACTTAAACATCTGGAAGTTCACGGTTCATGTATTGCTGAAGCCTGGCTTGGAGAATTTTGAGCATTACTTTAGTAGCATGTGAGATGAATGCAATTGTACAGTAGTTTGAGCATTTTTTGGCATTGCCTTTCTTTGGGATTGGGATGAAAACTGACCTTTTCCAGTCCTGTGGCCCCTGCTGAGTTTCCAGATTTGCTGGCATATTGAATGTAGCACTTTCACAGCATCATCTTTCAGGATTTGAAATAGCTCAACTGGAATTCCATCACGTCCACTAGCTTTGTTCATGGTGATGCTTTCTAAGGCCCACTTGACTTCACATTCCAGGATGACTGGCTCCGTGTACAGTTCTTTAATCTCCTTAATAGGTAAGTTTATTGCTAAATATTTAATTCCTTTTGTTGAAGTGGTGAATGGGATTGATTCCTTAATTTCTTTTTCTGATTTTTCATTGTTAGTATATAGAAATGCAAGTGATTTCTGTGTATTGATTTCGTATCCTACAACTTTGCTAAATTCACTGATTAGCTCAAGTAATTTTCTGATATTATCTTTAGGGTTTTCAATGTACAGTATAATGTCATCTGCAAACAGTGAGAGCTTTACTTCCTCTTTTCCTATCTGGATTCCTTTTGTTTCTTTTTCTTCTCTGGTTGCTGTAGCTAGGACCGCCAGAACTATGTTGAATAATAGTGGTTAAAGTGGACACATTTGTCTTATTTCTGATCTTAGGAAGAATGCCTTCAGTTTTTCACCATTGAGAATAATGTTTGTTGTAGGCTTATCATATATGGCCTTTACTATGTTGAGGTAGGTTCCTTCTATGCTCATTTTTTGAAGAGTTTAAATCATAAATGGGTGCTGAATTTTGTGAAAGGCTTTTTCTTCATCTGTTGAGATTATCATATAGTTTTTATCTTTCAACTTGTTAATATGGTGTACCACATTGATTGATTTGCATTTATTGAAGAATCCTTGCATTCCTGGAATAAACCCAACTTGATCATGGTGTATGAGCTTTTTGATGTGTTGCTGAGTTCTGTTTGCTAAAATTTTGTTGAGGATTTTTGCATCTATGTAATATTGGTCTGTAGTTTTCTTTTTTTGTGTTGTCTTTGTCTGGTTTTGGTATCAGGGTGATGGTGGCCTTGTAGAATGAGTTTGGAAGTGTTCCTTCCTCTGCAATTTTTTGAAAGTGTTTTAGAAGGGTATGCATTAGCTCTTCTCTAAATGTTTGATGGAGTTCTCCTTTGAAGCCATCTGGTCTTGGGCTTTTGTTTTGGGGGAGATTTTTTATCACAGCTTCAATTTCAGTGCTTGTAATTGGGTTGTTCATAAGTTCTAAATCTCCCCGGTTCAGTCTTGGAAGATTGAACTTTTCTAAGAATCTATCCATTTCTTCCAGGTTATCCATTTTATTGCCATATAGTTGTTCATAATAATCTTTTATAACCCTTTGTATTTCTGCATTGTCTGATGTAGTCCTCCTTTTCCATTTCTAATTTTGTTGATTTGATTCTTCTCTCTTTTTTTTCTTGATGAGTCTAGATAAAGGCTTGTCAATTTTGTTTATCTTCTCAAAGAACCAGCTTTTAGTTTTATTAATCTTTACTATTGTTTCTTTCATTTCTTTTTCACTTATTTCTTCTTGGATCTTTATGATTTCTTTCCTTCTACTAATTTTGGGAGTCTTTTGTTCTTCTTTTTCCAGTTGTTTTAGGTGTAAAATTAGATTGTCTGTTCAATGGTTTTCTTGTTTCTTGGGGTAGGATTGTGTTGCTATAAACTTCCCTCTTAGGACTGCTTTTGGTACATCCCATAGGTTTTGAGTTGTATTGTTTTCATTGTCATTTTTTTTTATTTCCCTTTTGATTTCTTCAGTAACCTGTTGATTATTTAGAAATGTGTTGTTTAATCTCCATGTTTCTGTGTTTCTTACAGTTTTGTTTTTTTTTTTTTCTTATAATTGGTATCTAGTCTCATAGCATTGTGGTTGGAGAAGATGCTTGATAGAATTTCAATTTTCTTAAATTTACTGAGGTTTAATTTGTGACCCAAGATGTGGTCTATCCTGGAGAATGTTCCATGTGCACTTGAGAAAAAGGTGTATTCTTCTGCATTTGGATGGAATGTCCTGAAGATATCAATGAGATCCATCTCATCTAACATATCACTTAAGACTTGTGTTTCCTTAATTTTCTGTTTTGATAATCTGTCCATTGGTGTGAGAGGGGTGTTAAAGTCTCCTACTATTATTGTGTTACTGTCCATTTCTCCTTTTATGTCTATCAGTGTTTGTCTTATGTATTGAGGTGGTCCTATGTTGGGTGAATAGATGTTTATAATTGTTATGTCTTCCTCCTGGATTGATCCCTTGATCATTACCTAGTGTCCTTTCTGATCTCTTGTCATCTTCTTTATTTTAATATCTGTTTGTCTGATATGAGGATTGCTACTCCAGCTTTCTTTTGCTTCCCATTTGCACAGAATATATTTTTCCATCCTCTCACTTTCAGTCTATACATGTCTTTAGGTCCAAAGTGGGTTTCTTGTAGACAGCATATATATGGGTCTTGTTTTTGTATCCATTCAGCCAGTCTGTGTCTTTTGGCTGGAACATTTAATCCATTTACATTTAAAGTAATTACTGATATACATGTTCCTATTGCCATTTTCTTAATTGTTTGGGGTTGATTTCGTAGATCTTTTTTCTTCTCTTGTATTTCTTGACTATATAAGCCCCTTTAACATTTGTTGTAAAGCTGGTTTGGTGGTACTGAATTCTCTTAACTTTTGCTTGTCTGAAAAACTTTTTATTTCTCCACCAATTTTGAATGAGATCCTTGCTGGGTACAGTAATCTTGGTTGTAGATTTTTCCCTTTCAGTACTTTAAATATATTCTGCTATTCCCTTCTGGCCTGCAGAGTTTCTGCTGAAAGATCAACTGTTAAACATATGGGGTTTCTCTTGTATGTTACTTCTTGCTTCTCCCTTGCTGCTTTTAATATTCTTTCTTTGTGTTTAGTCATTGTTAGTTTGATTAGTATGTGTGTTGGTGTGTTTCTTGGTGTGTTTCTCCTTGGGTTTACCATGTATGGGACTCTTCCTGCCTCTTGGACTTGATCAAATATTTCCTTTTCCATGTCGGGGAAATTTTCAACTATAATCTCTTCAAAAATTTTCTCATACCCTTTCTTTTTCTCTTCCTCCTCTGGGAACCCTATAGTTTGAATGTTGGTATGTTTGATATTCTCCCAGAGGTCTCTGAGACTATTCTCAATTCTTTTCATTCTTTTTACTTTATTCTGCTCTTCAGAAGTTATTTCCACCATTTTATCTTCCAGCTAACTGATTCATTCTTCTGCTTCAGATATTCTATTAATTCCTTCTAGAGTATTTTTAATTTCAGTAATTGTGTTGTTTGTCTCTGTATGTTGATTCTTTAATTCTTCTAGGTCTTTGTTAATTGATTCTTGCATTTTCTCCATTTTGTTTTCAAGGTTTTTGATCATCTTCACCATCATTATTCTGAATTTTTTTTCAGGTAGTTTGCCTATTTCCTCTTCATTTATTTGGACTTCTGTGTTTCTAGTTTGTTCCTTCATTTTTGTAGTATTTCTCTGCCTTTTCATTATTTTTTTAAACTTACTGTGTTTGAGGTCTCCTTTTCCCAGGCTTCAAGGTTGAATTCTTTCTTTCTTTTGGTTTCTGCCCTCCTAAGATTTGTCCAGTGGTTTGTGTAAGCTACATATAGGGAGAGATTTGTGCTGAGTTTTTGTTGGTTTATTTTTCCCCTGATGGGCAAGGCTGGCTGACATGATAATTCTGTCTGCTGATGATTAGGTTTGTATTTTTGTTTTGTTTGTTGTTTAGGTGAGGCATCCTGCACAGAGTGTCACTGGTGGTTAGGTGATGCCGGGTCTTGAATTCAAGTGGGTTCCTTTGTGTGAGATCTCACTATTTGATACTCCCTAGGGTTAGTTCATTGCCGCCATGAAATTAAAAGACGTTTACTCCTTGGAGGAAAGTTATGACCAACCTAGATAGCATATTGAAAAGCAGAGACATTACTTTGCCAACAAAGGTCCATCTAGTCAAAACTATGGTTTTTTCAGTGGTCATGTATTGATGTGAGAGTTGGACTGTGAGGAAAGCTGAGCGCCAAAGAATTGATGCTTTTGAACTGTGGTGTTGGAAAAGACTCTTGAGAGTCCCTTGGACTGCAAGGAGATCCAACCAGTCCATTCTGAAGGAGATCAGCCCTGGGATTTCTTTGGAAGGAATGATGCTAAAGCTGAAACTCCAATACTTTGGCCACCTCATGCGAAGAGTTGACTCATTGGAAAAGACTCTGATGCTGGGAGGGATTGGGGGCAGGAGGAAAAGGGGACAACAGAGGATGAGATGGCTGGATAGCATCACTGACTCGATGGACGTTAGTTTGAGTGAACTCCAGGAGCTGGTGATGGACAGGGAGGCCTGGCGTGCTGCAATTCATGGGGTCGCAAAGAGTCGGACACGACTGAGCAACTGAACTGAACTGAACTGAGGGTTAGTTCTCTGGTAGTCTAGGGTCTTGGGGTCAGTGCTCCCACTCCAAAGGCTCAGGGCTTGATTTCTGTAACCTTCTTTCTTCAAAATCACATAGCCTTGGAATCCTGCATCACAGTGTGTCGGAAGAGCATTTGACCTCTGAATCCTTCCAAACAAGATGCCAGGATAAACACTTCCACCTCACAGTGTGACCAGAAGTCCGTGAACTGAGTGTCCAGTTCTCAGTCCTGCCTTGGAGCGTGGCACCATCAGGGAGAGCTGGCCCAAGCAAGCAAGCGGAAATCGGAAGGAAGTATTCTGAGAAACTTTCTACGTCTCCCAAATCCTTCTTCCTGCCCTAAAGTGATATGCTAGCTGCACACCTGGCAGTCACCTTGTGACCATGAGAAAACAAGCCCAAGGGTGAAAGTCATCAGGTTAAGCATGGCAGATCAGAAAGAAGGAAACCCTTTAGGATTCTGGTCACATTGGTAACCATCTGAACCAAAACAAGCAACCCCCCACCTCCAGTCTTTTTGTTACATGAGTGAAATAAACCCCTATTTGTTTAACCATGATTAATCAAATTCACTGTTACATGTAGCTGAACACATTCTTAACTAATAGACTGGAGCTCAGGTAACTTTGGAGAGAACCAAACCTAGAGAGGAAGAATTCAGTCAGGTTGATTGTGGAACTCCAGCAGAGTGATGGTGATTAAAACTAAAATGATCCTTAATACATTGTTTTTGAAGCCACTTAAAAGAGAGAAGGCAAAGAAAAAAGTAATATTCACTGCAGGATGTGATGATGAAATTTCCGAAAATGACAAAAAGAAATTCACAGGGAAGGTTTGGAGTAAAAGATGCAAGGTTTTGTCATATGACAAGGTTTAAAAGAACTGACATCTTGTAGTTTTATTTTGCTCCAGGCAGTATGTCAGAAGTTGTATTAGCCCATATGGAACTCCCAATTTCCTTGCCATGTGGGAATTACCATCCTGACATGACAGAAGAGGAAGTTGAAGCTCAGGGAGAAAGTAATGTAAAATATCTAAAAGCTATAGATTCAGACAATCACAATCATAAGCTTGAAAGGCATTAAAAATATATATAAATTGACAAACTGCACCTAAAACCCAATGGAAATACAAACAACCTCAGTTCAGTTCAGTCACTGTCATGTCCAACTCGTTGTGACCCCATGGACTGCAGCACACCAGGCTTCCCTGTCCATCACCAACTCCCAGAGCTTACTCATACTCATGTCCATCAAGTCGGTGATGCCATCCAACCATCTCATCCTCTGTAGTCCCCTTCTCTTCCTGAATTCAATCTTTTCCAGCATCAGGGTCTTTTCAAATGAGACAGTTCTTCACATCAGGTGGCCAAATGTTGGGGCTTCAGCTTCAGCATCAATCCTTCCAGTGAATATTCAGGACTGATTTCTTTTATGATTGACTGGTCTGATCTCCTTGCAGTCAAGGGATTCTCAAAAGTCTTCTCCAACACCACAGTTCAAAAGCATCAATTCTTCAGCGCTAAGCTTTCTTTACAATCCAACTCTTCACATCCATGCATGACTTCACATCCATGCATGAAAAAAACTATAGCTTTTACTAGATTGACCTTCGTTGACAAAGTATTATCTCTGCTTTTTAATATGCTGTCTATGTTTGTCATAGCTTTTTTTCAAAGAGCAAGCGTCTTTTCATTTCGTGGTGCAGTCACCATCTGCAGTGATTTTGAAGCCCCAAAAAATTAAGTCTGTCACTGTTTCCATTGTTTCCCCATCTATTTGCCATGAAGTGATGGGACCAGATGCCATACTCTTAGTTTTCTGAATGTTGAGTTTTAAGCCAACTTTTTCACTCTCCTCTTTCACTTTCATCAAGAGGCTCTTTAGTTCTTCTTCACTTTCTGCCATAAGGGTGGTGTCATCTGCATATTTGAGGTTATTGATATTTCTCCCGGCAATCTTGATTCCAGCTTGTGCTTCATTCAGCCCGGCATTTCACATGATGTACTCTGCCTATAAGTTAAATAAGCAGGATGACAATATACGGCCTTGATGTACTCCTTTTCCGATTTGGAACCAGTCTGTTGTTCCATGTCCGGTTTTAACTGTTGCTTTTTGATCTGCATACATACTTCTCAGGAGACAGGTCAGGTGGTCTGGTATTCCCATCTCTTGAAGAATTTTCCAGTTTGTTGTGATCCACACAGTCAAAGGTTTTGGCATAGTCAATAAAGCAGAAGTAGATGTTTTTCTGGAACTCCTTGCTTTTTTGATGATCCAATGGATGTTAGCAATTTGATCTCTGGTTCCTCTGCCTTTTCTATATCCAACTTGAACATCTGCAAGTTCACGGTTTATGTACTGTTGAAGACTAGCCTGGAGAATTTTCAGTATTACTTTGCTAGTATGTAAGATAAGTGTCGGAGAAGGCAATGGCACCCCACTCCAGTAGTCTTGCCTGGAAAATCCCATGAATGGAGGAGCCTGGTAGGCTATAGTCCATGGGGTCGCTAAGAGTTGGACACGACTGAGTGACTTCACTTTCACTTTTCACTTTCATGCATTGGAGAAGGAAATGGCAACCCACTCCAGTGTTCTTACCTGGAGAATCCCAGGGATGGGGGAGCCTGTTGGGCTGCCGTCTATTGGGTCGCACAGAGTCAGACACGACTGCCGCGACTTAGCAGCAGCAGCAGCAGCAAGATAAGTGTAGTTGTGCAGTAGTTTGAACATCCTTTGGCATTAACTTTCTTCAGGATTGGCATGAAAACTGACATTTTCCAGTCCTGTGGCCACTGCTGAGTTTTCCAAATTTGCTGGCATATTGAGTGCAGCACTTTCACAGCATCATCTTTCAGGATTTGGAAGAGCTCAACTGGAATTCCATCACCTCCACTAGCTTTGTTCATAGTGATGCTTTCCAAGGCCCACTTGACTTCACACTCCAGGATGTCTGGCTCTAGGTGAGTGATCACACCACCGTGGTTATCTGGGTCATGAAGATCTTTTTTGTATAGTTCTTCTGTGTATCCCTGCCACCTCTTTTTAATATCTTCTGCTTCTGTTAGGTCCATACCATTTCTGTCCTTTATTGTGCTCATCTTTGCATGCAATGTTCCCTTGGTATCTCTAATTTTCTTGAAGAGATCTCTAGTCTTTCCCATCCTCTTGTTGTCCTCTATTTCTTTGCATTGATCACTGAGGAAGGCTTTCTTATTTCTCTGTGCTAACAAACAACTTAGAAGACCCAAAACAACCCCAAAGAAGAGGTTAAAAGCTGGAGGACTAACACCTGATTTCAGAAATTATTATAAAACTGCAGTATATAAAAACAACATAGTATTGGTGCAAAAATAAATAAATCAGTTAAACAGAATAGAGAATCCAGAATCCAGAAATAAATCTATTCATATATGAACAACTGATTTTTAACGAAGGACAAATGTAATGCAGTGAGAGAAAGGACAGCCTTTTCAATATATAATGTTGGAACAACTGGATTTGTATATGCAAAAGGAAGACTATGAAGATGGAGAAGAAGGGAGAGCTAAGAAAGGAAAGTAACTGGAGTACTTCCTGCACCCCTATTAATAAAAATTAACTCAAAATGGACCATTGACCTTAACATAAGAGCTAAAACCATACAACTCTTAGAAGAAAGCTAAAAGTAAATAAAGGAGTAAATCTTCATGAATTTTTGTCTGTCGGTTTCTTAACTATAAAACCAAAAGCACAATCCATAACTAAATAACTGGATAAATTGGATTATATCAAAAGTAAAAGTTTTTATTCTTCAAGACACTGTCAAGAGAAGGAGAAGACAAGGCACATACCAGAAGAAAACATTGGCCAAACATACCTCTGATAAAGCACTTGTATCTAGAATAGAGAATTCCTTGGTGGTCCAGTGGACTCTGTGCTTTCACTGTTGAGTGCAAAATCCCATGAGCCACATGGCTAAATAAATAAGTAAAAACAAAAACAGAGTATATAAGGAATCCCCAAAGTGTTAGTCACTTAGTCGTGTCCGACTCTTTGCAGCCCCACAGACTGTAGCCCACAAGGCTCCTCTGTCCATGGCATTCTGCAGGCAAGAATACTGGAGTGGGTTGCCATTCCCTTTTCCATGGGATCGTCCAGACCCAGAGATCGAACCAGGTCTCCTGCATTGCAGGCAGATTCTTTTACCACCAGGAAAGCCCTAAGAATCCTCAAACTCAACAATAAAAAAAAAATTTTTTTAATGAAAGGAGGCAATATGTTCAAATAGACATTTCACAAGAAGAAACAGTTGGCAAATAAACTCATGAAAAGATGTTCAACTGCAGTAGTCATGAAGAAAATTTAAATGAAAACTACAATGAGATAGTGCTCAGTTCAGCTCAGTTCAGTCGCTCAGTCATGTCCGACTCTTTGCGACCCCATGAATCGCAGCACGCCAGGCCTCCCTGTCCATCACCAACTCCCAGAGTTCACTCAGACTCACGTCCATCGAATCAGTGATGCCATCCAGCCATCTCATCCTCTGTCATCCCCTTCTCCTCCTGCCCCCAGTCCCTCCCAACATCAGAGCCTTTTTCAATGAGTCAACTCTTCTCATGAGGTGGCCAAAGTATTGGAGTTTCAGCTTTAGCATCATTCCTTCCAAAGAACACCCAGGGCTGATCTCCTTCAGAATAGACTGGTTGGATCTCCTTGCTACATGCCTCTTAAAACAGCTAGAGTTAGAAAGGCCTGCCACACCAATGTTAGAGCTGGCGTGGAGGAACTGATTGATAACTCTCATACATTGTGGGTAAGAAAGTTAAATAGTACAACCACTTTGGGAAACAGTATGGCAGTTTCTTTAAAAATTAAGCATATTAACCAGCCACTCCTCTCCGAGGTGACTACCCAGGAGAAAAGGGAATATATATACATAGAAACACTTGTGTACAAATGTTCATAGCAGCCTTATTTATAATACCCAAGAGCTGGGGGTGGTGGGAAACAAAGTCGATTGAAAGATAAATCAATAAACAAGTCTTGGTCCATCCCATACAATGGAATATGACCTAGAATGAAAGAAGATGAACTGTTAAGACACACAACAGCTGGATGAATCTCAAGAGAATTATGGTGAGTGAAAGACACCAGACTGAAAGACACCAGACGAGGAACGGTCTCAGATCAGTGGTTGCTGGGGAGGAGGGCGGGGCTGTAAAGCACACAAGGAAACTTCAGTGGTGATATTTACTCCCTTGACGGCAGTGGACGATTTCGTGGTGTGTATATTAAGTCAACATTTAACTCACTGTTCAGTGTAGTTTATCATATGCCAATGAGGCCTCAACAAATCTCTCTTTTTTAGACACTCAAGAGCACGCACGGAATCAGCAAAGAAGCCCTCGCCAGATCTCTAGGCTGGGGTGCCAAACTCACCCCACCCCCGCCGCAGCCCCCAGATGGCCGAAGTCTGTTGGCAGGAGCTATGTGTGTGAAAATGATGGCTGGAATAGCTGGAATTCTTCATATAAATTCCAGGAAATCCAGGGACTTCTGGGCACCATATGAAAACATAAGAGAAAAAAAAATGGCTCATTTTCTGAGAAAAATGAAGCATATTTTACAGGGTCATGGAGCCTCTGAAACACCACCAACAGTCATTTTTCTTGATGCTTACTGGGACTTGGGATGGATGGATGTGGGGAAGAGAAAACCCCAGTTCTGCCCCTTTCCAGCCAGGGTTTCACACAAAGACAGTCCTGGCACCATGGAGGCTGGCAGGAGGAGACCCAGGAGAAGGAACTCCGACAGGCAACTGGGGAGGTGGTGCAGGCTGGTACAGGGCTCCAACCTAGTAGATGTCCCAACCTTGGAGACAGGGGAAGTTAAGCTGTTAGGGGCAGTCAAAGCAGGGGACAGCAGTGTGACCTTGGCGGAAGCTGTGTCACCTGCACCGTCTCTGGCACGTAGACAAAGGTGGGGCTTTTCCCTACAAGGGCAAACTCTTCTTTTCAGGTCTTGACACACATACATGCCTGTGCAGCTGCCCTGGCTGTGGGCAAAAGGCAGACCCAGCACCCTGTCCTTCTGAGCAAATCAATCTATTAGCTGAGCTTTCACTTTGTAGTAAGCTGTTTTCCATTCAACGTGTATTGAGTATTACCACTTGCCAAGTGCTCTTGTCTCTGGGAATCCTAGCCGTCATGGAGCTTACAGTCCAATTGGGAAAACAGACCATATACAGGACAAGTAATAAACATACAAGTGTCACATGGCTGTAAGTGCCGGGGAGAAAAATAAAGCAGAGACAGGAGAGGAGACAAGGAGAGAGGAAGGGGTTGTGGGTGGAGCTAGGAGGGGAAGGGGTGGAGTTACACAGGAGCTCTGGTGTGACAAGCCCTCTTCTCTCCTGTGATGATTTTCACCCTGATCTTAAAACAGACAACAAGGAATCAGGGTAAACTTTGTTGTTCCCCCAGCAGCTGTACCCAAGGCCTGCTCACATTCTCAGCTGCTTTTCCTGGGCAGGAGGACGGCATCATGGCAGTCCCCTTCCCCCACCTGCCCCATCACAGGATATTCCTGGGGCTGCCCATCCCTGAGCCCAGTGCTGAACTAATTACCCCTAGAACTGAGTACTGTTCTCATCTCTCTGCCAAGACTCATCCCACTAACCCTACCTCCTAAATTCAGACAGGTCATGGCCCACAGTCTCATTATTTCCTGAGTTGTTACCACATACCTTCCACTTATTCAGGCCTGCTTCTCTGCCCATGATCATGACACACAGGTTTCCATTTCTTTGCCTTTTCTTCCATGCCACTCCTCATCTCAAATGCCCTCCTCCCATTCAAACATTTTTCGGAGGCTGGAGGAGGGAGGCTCCAGTGGGAGGGAATATATATAATTATGATTGATTCGTGTTGGTGCACAGCAGAGACAACCACAACATTGTAAAGCAACTACTCTTCAATTTAAAAAAAAGAAAACTAAAAGAAAAAAAATTTTTTCGTACACAAAGTTGAAGCTGTAACCCACCTGTTTCCAGAACCCCTCCCTGCCCATGGCAGCTCTATGAAGATACTCTTCTTGATTTCCAACAGCACGCAGCATCTGAGCCTCAGCTGAGGCAACACGGTCCCTTCGATTCACGGTTATTCCCCTACAGTTAGCCTGGTCCCTCTAACCGTCTTGGGTGTCCCTCCCTGAGATGCAAGCTCATGCTGAGCACACAAAAGTTATGCCACAAATCTAGCTCATTTCTCCCTTAAAAATAAGACTTTGCTTTCTCCAAATTTCCCCCTCTCTAGTCTGAGAAATGAAAATGGTTTGGAAAATTCCAGCTTGGGAGGGTTCAGACTTATTTGAGTTGTGCAAGTGGGAAAAAATGTGCTTTTCCCAAAATTAACAAATTCCCCCAGCCTTTCCTCTGAAAGCAATTCACAAACCTCTGAGCCCAGTGTGTAAGCTGTCCAGTTTCTCCATCTCTCTAAAGAATGAATTGCCCTGCTGTTTGTATGTCATAGGCACACAAGCAGTTTTGAGTGAATGAGGAGGATGGAATCAGAGTAGAAGTTAACAGATCTTGCAAACGAAGCAAGTGGCAAGTGGAGACTGACGAGTCCTCTGACGTCCAGGTCCCAACACAAGTTCTTAATACCAGTGTGCCCCTGCCTATCTCTGTGCTCCCTCTCCATTTATCCAGATTCATTCATTCATCCAAACACAAGGATTCCCTTGTGGTCCAGCGGTTAAGACTCCACTCTTTCACTGACAAAGATGCAGGTTCAATCCCTGGTTGGGGAACTAAGATCCCAAAGCCACTCGATTTGGCCAAAAAAATAAAACAAATCAACAAACACTAATTGAAAGTCAAATGTGGTTGGCAGTTTCTACAGTGGCTCCCAGTGACCCCACTTCCTGGCATTTATATTCTTGTGTAATCCCTTCTCCTTGAGTGTACACTGGACCTAGCAACTTCTCGTTGTTTTTCAGTCTCTAAGTTGGGCCCAACTTTCTGCAACCCCGTGGACTGTAGCCTGCCAGGCTCCTCTGTCCATGAGGTTTTTCCAGGCAAGAATACTGGAGTGGGTTGCCACTTCCTTCTCCAGAGGATCTTTCTGGACCAGGGATTAAACTCACATCTCCTGCATTGGCATGCAGAGTCTTTACCACTGAGCCACCAGAGAAGCCCAGAGACTTGCTTCTAATGAGTAAAATGCAGCAAAAAGTGATGGGACATCACATCCAACATGAGTTTACAAAAGATGGTCGCTTCCACCTTGTTCACACTCTCTGTGGTTCTCCTTGTTTATTCACTCTAATGAGGTCAGCTGCCCCACTTTGAGATATCCTATGAGGGCAGACTCTGGCCAACACATTGATGGCAGCCTAGTGAGAGATCCAGCCAGAGGATCCAGCCAAACTGCCTCCAGAGTCCTGACCATAGTAGCTGCAAGACAGTAAATGTTATCTGAAGTCACTAACTTTGTGGGTAATTTGTTATGAAGCAACACATAATTCATACACCAACGATGTGTCAACATCATTCTTGGTCCTGGGACATAGCAGAGGACAAAACATACATAAAACTCTGCACTCATGTAACTAACAGCCTGGTGAGGAGAGGCAGATGATAAACAAGTCCTAGTGACAGGGAAAAGCAAAGCAGTGAAGGGGAATGGGAAATCACCAGGGTTTGGGGTAGGTGGTGGGTGGGATGACAGTAGTTGTAGGGTATTTGGAAAGATCTTCCTGAGAAGGCGGCATTTGAGCAGAGATCAGCAGTGAAAGCATGAGCCACAGCCTACCTCAGGGAAAAGTGTTCCTTTCAGAGGGAACAGTCTAGAATACATTCTTGTTTTGCTCAGCAAAATAACAGAGAAGGAAAGGCTTTAAGCTTCTCTTTTTACCCTGAAGAAAAATAACTGAACACAAGCATCCCACCAGAAATGCCCTCCAACTCTCCTCCTGCCCCAGAGAGAGCTCCAGGTCAAGACAGAGCTAAGCTGTGTTTTTGTTTTGTTTGTTTCCTAGGACCTCAATATAGGCAGTTACTCACCTTGGCAGGTGGGACTTCTGTGATTTTGAGGAGAGGAAAAGTGAAAGTGGAGTGCAAGTGTTAGACACTCAGTGATGTCTGACTCTTTGCAACCCCATGGAGGCCAACCTCCTCTGTCTATGGGATTTCCCAAGCAAGAATACTGGAGTAGGTTGCCATTTCCTTCTCCAGGGGATCTTTCTGACCCAGGGATCTTTCTGACCCAGGGATCAAACGCTGGTCTCCTGCATTGCAGGCAGATTCTTTACCACTGAGCCACCAGGAAAGCCCTAGGGGAGGAAGGGGAGGAAAGAACTGTCTGTGCCTCTCCATCCCACCCCCTACTCCACCCTGGAATGACTTTCTGACTCAACACAGAATATGGAATATAGATTGGGTGGCTGGGACCCTGGGCCAAAGGGATACATCTGGAAAAGACCTGAACTGCCCCATTCACTTTGGCATCCCCGGGTTCAGCTACCAATTCACATTTGACCAGACTTCCTGAAGGTCTAAGACATCCATCCAGAGCCATGCTAGTGGGTGAGAGCTGGCTGGAGACAGGGACATGATGACCATTCACTGCTATCCATGCAGCCCTTAGGTTTATCTGAGGACTCCAAGGGGAGAGCAGCTTACAAAATGATTTTGAGTTGCTCTGAGAAGAAAGTAAGCCTGATAAAGTTATCCCATTGTGTGTGAAAGTGGATGTTTGGGTGTGGTTCTCCTTCCCACCCCACCTGGAGTGAGGCTGGACCCCCGAGCTGTCCAGTGGAGATGCGGATCTGTGAGACAGGGTGCCAAGTGCAGCTCTCCCGTCCAGATCTGACCACAGTGAGATCTGACCCTTGGCCCTAGTCAGAATCGAATGCCTGCCTCTGACTTCTGTCCAACACTGGCTTTACTCGATGCCTGTCCCACCCAAGAAAAAGGGATGAACTTTATATCCTGCCCATGCTGTCCAGGACAGCCTGGCTCTACAGGGGTCTTACCTTGGCAGCCAAGAGCACTTTACTTCTCCAGACAGGGAAGAAGGACAAAATAAAGACATTTCCGATCAATAAAAACAGGGAGATTTTGTCATCAAGGAACATTTAGAGAGCAAAAGGAAAATGACTCCAGGTGGAAGCATAGAGATGAAGGAAGGAATAGAGAGCAATGGAAAGGGTAAATATATGGTAAAACTAAATTAATGTTGATAATATATAAGAAAATAATAACAATGCCATGTTATTAAAGTATACATGGAATTAAAATACATGACAATTAGAGCACAAAAGATGGGAGGGGAGTAATTAAAATTAACAAAAGCGTACTAAATCTGCCTGCAGTGCAGGAGACCTGGGTTCAATCCCTGGGTCCGGAAGATCCCCTGGAGAAGGAGAAGGCAACCCACTCCAGTATTCTTGCCTGGAGAATCCCCATGGACAGAGGAGCCTGGCCTCCATGGGGTTGCAGTCCATGGGGTCTCAAGAGTTGGATACCACCTAGCAATTGAACCACCAAAGTGCACTAATATATTTGCATTGTCCTGGAAATTTTAAAAGTATTCATTTACATCAAACTTTAATAAGTTAATTGTACATATTGTAATCTCTAAGCTGATCACTAAAAAACAATAAAAGAATACATAATTAATAAGTTAAATGGAATGGAATAATAAAAAGTGTTCAGAAAGCAAGAAAGGAGGAAAAAAGAAACAAAAACAAGTGAAACAAATAAAACACTGATAATGAAATGATAGATTTAAACTCAAAGATATTAGTAATTTTATTAAATATAACTGAGCTAAATGTTCCAATTAAGATGAAAGTTTATCAAATTGGATATTTTTAAAGGAAGGCTGACTCAGGGAGCATGTACCCCTTTGCCTCACTCCCCTTAACCTTAACCCTCTTAATTATTGGGAGGCTGACTTGATAACTGGAGCCTCAGTGGTCAAATCGCAACCATGATGCTGAGGCTAGAAGCTGTGGGCAAAGGATGGAGGAGCATAAAGATAAAAGGAACCTGAGACACTAAAGATGCTGTGCAGCTACCATAGCAGCCCTAGACGACACACCTCCAACATCATGCCTTGTGAAAGAAAGATCCCTAATTTAAGTTGCAGTCACTTTGTGTGTGGTGTCCAATGCTCCTGACTAAGCATAATTCCTGATATGTAAGGTTGAGGATATTACATCTGCAAAACCCACCCGGTGTCGGATACTAACCTTAAACGAGTTAAAATCACAGGGTTGTGTACCATGTAAAACCTCTAATGAGCACAGGGTTGCTTCATTGCAGGAGCAGAGGCCACTTGACCAATCAGACTGAAGCGGAGTTTAATGGATTTGGACCAGCAACACGAATACCTCATAAGTGCCTGTCTCTCCTTCCCAGAGGGATGTTGCTTTGGTGCTTTATGATGTGCTTAGTGGCTCAGTCATGTCCAACTCTTTGAGACTCCATGGACTGTAGCCTGCCAGGCTCCTCTGTCCATGGGGATTCTCCAGGCAAGAATACTAGTGTGGGTTGCCATGTCCTCCTCCAGGGGGTCTTTCTTCCCAACCCAGGGATCAAACCCAGGTCTTCCACATTCCAAGTGGTTTCTTTACCATCTGAGCCACCAGGGAAGCCCATGATTGAGTAGCCTATCCCTTCTCCAGGGGATGTTCCAGACCCAGGAATCAAACTGGGATCTCCTGCTTTGCAGGTGGATTCTTTACAAGCTGGGCTACCAGGAAAGCCCATGGTACTTTATAAACAACTTAAATGAATTGGGAGTGGGGGAATGATTTCTTATAAGTCATTAACAATCATTTAAAAAAAAACAGAGATCTTCCCATGGCAAAAACTAATGTCCATCAATTCATTGCATCCATTCACCAAATATTTTCTAGAACTTCTTCTACATGCCAAACACTGTTTAGCCAGCAGTGATGCAGCAATGAGCAAAACAGACAAAGCTCCCTGGCTTCTTTCAGTTCACATTCTAGTGGGAGAAAGAAATGATAAGCAAATACATAAGTTAGATCAGTTGCATGTAGAATGGTAATAAGTTGATGGAGGGGGGGAAATGGAGGATAGAGGACGGGGAATGGGGTAGGTTGCAGTTCATATAATGATTATTCATTATAATTAGGGAAGATCATACTGAGAGGGGATCATTGATAAAAGATCAGCATGGAGATGGAAGGAGATAAATGATGTAGGCAAAATGTTTCAACCCACTCCTGGCAGAGCAAGAGGAAATATTCTGGAAAATACAACTTGTCCTAGTGTTTGACTTTGGTTGAGAGTGTTGCTTGCTTCAGAACTGCCCCTAAGTCTTGAAAAGGGAAAAAAGTGAAAGGGTTAATTGCTCAGGCACGTGAGACTCTTTGCAACCCCATGAACTGTAGCCTGCCAGACTCCACTATCCATGGAATTCTCTAGACAAGAATACTGGAGTGGGGAGGGGCAACTGGGCATATGGGTGGTCCCCCTGCAGAGTGGGGGAAGGTGAGAATTTACAGAACTACTCTGTGGTGAGAGTAATTGTTACGTTCTGGCGGCCATTACGAAGATGGTTCCATTTAATGCTCAGAACAATCCTATGTATAAGGTGGGTGCTGTTGTGATGCTTTTTTACACAAGATGAGAAGGAGGCTTGTCTTTTGGAAAAGGTGGCAAAGCCAGTAAGTGGGGAGGAGGCTCCCCGAGTTGATGTTCCCGGCACATCACAAACTCACCCATCCGATCTCCAGGGACTGCCCATCAGGCCAACATCCCAGAAAGAGCAGGGGTTAAAGCAAGTGAGGAAAAAAGTAAAGAGAAATAGCCTTAGGAAGTTACGGATCCCTGAGCTAAGCGTGTCCCTCCTCCTCTGATGCAGCACTGGTGGGTTCTGTGGGTCCCGGGGCCCAGTGGCAGCATAGATATAGGGAACAGTGGGCCAGGTCTCAGCACTCAGGGCTTTGCAGCTGCAGAGACTAGAGCCTCAGCCCTCACCTCGGCCCCATCCCACCCTCCACCCGCCCCGCCCCTTCAACTGCTCCCCTGGACCTCCCTCCCTAGGCCCTTGCTCCTCCTGGTAAGGAGGCTGCTGAGCAGACATTTTCTTGGTAGCGCCTTTATAAACCCCAACTCAAAGGAAAGGGTCTGGAATGTGCAGGGGACTCTCCTAAGGAACCCCAGCTGGACCCTGCTCAGTCCCTCTAATCTGCTCATTGTAAACAGGCCGTGTCAGCCTCCAGGAGCTGGACCACAGCATGGGCCAGGCCATGAAGACATCCGATCAGTAGGATGCTCCTCAGTGCTCCACCCCCTTGAATGGAGGGAGAGAGGGGATTCTCAAGTCACTGCACAGGAGAGGAGACCCAAAGTTCTCTCTCTTCTCTCCCCCTCCCATTTATCACTACAGCCCAGTGAGGGTAACTCCTCTTCACAGGCAAGGGGCTGAGGAAGTGAGATGGTCACAGGCTCAAGACTGTACTGATGCAAAAGCCCTGGCTCATAACCACTATGATGTGGTTTTGCCCTTCCTGCCTCCACCCCATTTTTCCTTACCTGATCTGTTAGCCTTCCCTCTCTCTTCTCCCTTTCTTCTTTTCCTCTTGCCCTCTCTTCTTTGTGTGCATTGATCCAACAAATATTTATAAGTCAGCTGTTTTGTACTGGGCACTGTGCTAGGCATCAAGAATAAGGCAGTGCAGGAAAACAGTCCTTCTCCATCGAGTTTACATTTTCCTGGGGGAAGATTGACAATGACGAAACCATCTAACACACAAAGCATGAGGTGGTAAGGAAATCACTGGCTGCTGTGAAGGGAACAAGCAGGTTTTCAGGAGAGGAGCTACTGTGATCTAAGTCATGTCTCTGAAAGGTCACTCCAGCTGCAGTAGGGAGACTCGGTTGAAGGGGGCAGGAGTGGAAGCGAGGCTGTGAGTGAGGATGTGATCGCAGAGCCAAGAGGGAGAAGGTGGTGTGTGGACCGGGATGAAAGCACAGACCTGGAGAAAAGTGGGTGTTTACCAGGCATCTCCTAAGTGCCAGGTGCCAAGACATGAGTAAGACCCACGTCCCTGCCTTTGCAAGGTGGCCAATGAGAAGATGGCACAAGAACAAGTTCACTGAAGTGCTGTTTAAGGTGTGAAGAGAGGGGTCTCTCCAGGCACAGCGGACCAGGTGGGAGGGTCCAGCTCCACCTCAGTGGAGCCAGGGCCTGTGGAGAGAGTGTAGGGGGCAATTCTAAACCGGCACCTACTGCAGATGCAGATGACAGTGCCTGCAGCTGGGCGCAGGGCCCTGCCAGTGAGTCGCACCGTGTCACCAATGGTGGCTGTAGAAGGAAATGGAGAAGGAAATGGCAACCCACTCCAGCATTCTTGCCTAGAGAATCCTGTGGACAGAGGAGCCTGGTGGGCTGCTGTCCATGGGGTCACCCAGAGTTGGACACGACTGAAGCGACTTAGCATGCATGCATGCATTGGAGAAGGAAATGGCAACCCACTCCAGTGTTCTTGCCTGGAGAATCCCAGGGATGGAGGAGCCTGGTGGGCTGCTGTCTATGGGGTCCCAGAGTCGGCCACGACTGAAGCAACTTAGTAGCAGCAGCAGCAGCATAGAAGGAAAGCAATAAAAAGCATGAACAAAGGGTTCATACATGTCTACCTAAAAGCTGGCGGCAGGGACTTCCCTACTGGCCCAGTGGCTAAGACTTCCTGCTCTCAAGGCAGGGGGCCCAGATTCAATCCCTGGTCAGGGAACTAAATCCCACATGTCTCAGCTAAGAGTTTTCATGCCACAACTGAAGATCCTACAAGCCCAAACTAAGACCCAGCACTGCCAAATAAATAAATATCTTTAAATAAAATAGAAGCTGGCAGTAAAGCTATTCATATTTAGCAACTTAGAGAATGGGATCCCTCCCAGTAGGCAGGTGGCTTTTTCAAGAAGTCAGTAGACTTCCTCCCAGTCATCACCAAGTTGAGTCCTTAAGGACACATTGGGTCTCCCAGGCAAAGAAAGGAGACACTCAGGGTGGCCCCAGGAGATGCATGTTCAAAGAAGAGAGAGACCAAGGGGAGGAGGTCTGAGGACTCGTATCACTGACTTAGTATCCTCCAGCCCTGGTCAATACCTCCGAAGGTTGCAACCCTGACAACATCTTGACTGCAACCTCATGAGAGACTGTGTAGCCAAACCACTCTCTCGTGTAGAAGATTTCATTAAATTATCACAAAAAAACCTTTGAGGTGAATATTATCTTTAGTGTCCAGCAAATAGTAGATTTAATTAGTGTATTCTTCCCAGGTGCCGCTGATGGTAAAGGAATCCTCCTGCCAATGCAGGAGACATGAGAGACGCAGGTTCAATCCTTGGGTCGGGAAGATCCTCTGGAGCAGCTCCAGTATTCTTGCCTGGAAAATTCCATGGACAGAGGAGCCTGATGGGCTACAGTCCATGGGGCCCCAAAGAGTTGGACACGACTGAGCACAAGCCTTATAGTACAAGCCTATATAGTCCGTGGAGTCGCAAGGTACTGGACTTTCACTTTCACTTCACCAGCAGCAATAATAAATCCCAAGTTACAAAAACAAGAAATTTATTCTTTTCTCACAAAGTCTCCCTGGGGGAGGACAAGGTTCCTATAATGTGAAAATCCAATGAATTGGTTACTGTATTAGTCAGGGTTCTCCAAAGAAACATAACCAATAAGATGTGTGTGTGGTGAGAGAAAGCGAGAAATTGATTTATTTTAAGAAATTGACTAACACAATTGTGGGGGCTGACAAGTCAAGATCTGTAGATTAGGCTGGCACTTTGGAAATTCCAGTAAGATTTGAAGTTGTCCATTGAAGGCACTCTGGAAGCAAAATTCCTTCCTTTTCTGGCATTCTCAATCTTTTCTCTTAGGATCTTCAACTAATGTAATGATACCTGCTTACATAATGGAAAGTAATCTGCTTTGAAAACATGTGTTAGTCACTCAGCTCAGACTCTTTATGACTCCATGGACTGTAGCCTGCCAGGTTCCTCTGTCCATGGGAATTCTCCAGGCAAGAATACTGGAGTGGATAGTCATTCCCTTCTCCAGGGGCTCTTCCCAATCCAGGGATCAAACCCAGGTCTCCTGCACTGTAGGCAGATTCCTTACCATCTGAGACACCAGAGAAGCCCAATCTGTCTTACTTGAAGTGTACTGATTTAAATGTTAATCACTTCAGAATACCCTCCCAGCAGCATCTAGACTGTTGTCTGGTGAAATAACTGGGTACTATAGCCTAGGTAAGCAAACACATAAAATTGACCTCCACAGCTACCTTCTCTTAGAAAAGGCTAATTCGACGGTTGCCTTTTATATAAATGAAGAACCCATATGGATTCTTTTTCTATGCATTTAAAAAAAAAAATCTCTGGGGGAAAAATTTGTTGCTATTCGATTTGCTGAGGAGGCAACATTGATATAAGATGCCGATCATTTTATTGTGTATCATTTCTTCATTCTACTTGTGTGTTACTGCACTATTGCCTCCTTAAACAGACACCTCATATCGCACACTCACACCCTACTCACCTCCAGACACACACTCACCCTATGCATCAGATGTCTGCATCAGAAGGCATGAGACGCAGGCCAAACAGGCCTCTGTGTAATCTACATTGGCCTGCTGCAAACCTACGCACATTCCCAGGGTGCATATGGACTTGCCAAGAACTATGAGGGCACCAGCATTTTGACAGAACCAGTTTCCTGATCTTCGGCTTACTTGTACAACCTCTTAAAACCGGTCTACCTGTGACTCCTGTGATAGAGATGCCCTGCTGGACTCCTTCCCTTCCTCCCTTCTCACTCTCACCCTCTCCACTGGGCAAAGCAGGCTCACTCAAGTACATTGAACCCCTGGTGTCAGAACTCCAAATAAGAGAACACTTAAGTTGTATCATTAAAAAGTAGATCTCCAATAAAATGTTACTTTGTGTAATAATTATTTGTATTGAGAAATAGGTTTGTATCATTGAGAAATAGATTTCCAATAAAATGTTATTTTGTTTAATAAGTATTTGTCAAAATATGTAACATATGTTTTGATCAATCATATGCTAATCATAATCATAATAATAACAATTCAGAATAGAAATACTTAATTCCTAGAACCTCATAATCACAGATAATTTTTAAATGTTTCAAATTTTTTGGAAAAAAATTTTTAGTTGACATATAGTAGGTTTACAATGTTTCATATGTATCAGCAAAGTGATTCAGTTATACATATTTTTTCTTTTTCATTATAGATTCTTACAAGATATTGAACATAGTTCCCTCTGGTATACTGTAGGTCCTTGTTGTTTATTTTATATATGGTAGAGTGTATCTGTTAATACCAGATTCCTAATTTATCCCTTCAATAAAAACATAAATAAAAGGGCTTCCCTGACATGGGTTCAATCTCTGGTTCTGGAAGATCCCACAAGATGCAGAGCAACTAAGCCTGTGCTCCACAACTACCAGGCCTGTGCTCTGGAGCCCAGGAGCCACAGCTACTGAGCCTGCACGCCACAACTCCTGAAGCTCGTGTGCCCTAGAGCCCATGCTCTGCAACAAGAGAAGCCACCAAAATGACAAGCCTGTGCACCGCAACTAGAGAGTAGCCCTCACTCACCTCAGCTAGAGAAAAGCCAGCACAGCCAGAAATCAATCAATCAATTAATTAAATTATTTTTACTATATACATTTAAAAACTCTAATTTATATTTTTATTGAAAAGAGATACAAAGATTTTCTAGCTTAAAAATATATTAGAAGAGAAAATTTTCTGTGGAAAAGAGAATGGAAATATAATTTCAAGAAGAAAAGAACTAACTAGAATTTCTGATTTTTTAAAAAAGGACCTGTCATGTAATTTTTTTTCCTAATGCATATTTCTGTGTATCAAACTATCATAATATTTAGATCCCACATGACACATTTAAAAAAGAAATTGAGCAGTCTTTTTTTTTTTTTTTTGATCAGCCTTATTTTTAAATATTGTTTGTACTGAAAATCACATCAGTTGGAACTACCTAAACTGATACAAACTTAAATGTTGACTTTAAAACCTGCTGGACATAAAAAATGTTGAAAATTGTTGGGTATATGTGAGAAAATATTTCAAGGCCACTGGCCTAGAGTATTCCTCCACACACCAGATGGAGCCCACCCAGCCTCTCCTAGGCCCACAGTCATGTAGCCTGGCTCCTGTCAAGTTTATTAGTGGTGTCCATGGGTATCTAGATGGTGATTCTTGCCTCATTGTCATGCTTGGAAGAGTGAATGTCCCCTGAAAGCAATATCCCACTATGTCCCAGGCAGTGCCAGGCACTTCTTATCTTATTATGAATGAATTCTCATAACGAATCTATGGTTAAGTACCGTTTTTATTCTTATTTAACATATGAGGAAACCGAGACTTAGAGAAGTTAAGTCACTTGTCCAAGGTCACCCAGAGAGTTTGTGGTCCATCTCCAACTCAAAAGGAAAGTCAAGCCACAGACTGGGAGAAAATATTAGCAAAATATATCTTTCATAAAAAAAATTGTATGCAGAATAAAGAACTCTTAAAATTCAATAAAAAGAAAAACAATTTTTAATCAGGCCAAACATTTGAACAGACACTTCATAAAAGACATATGATGGCAAATAACCGTATGAAAAGATATTCAACATCACTGTTCATCAGAGTGTTGCAAACTAAAATTACGATGAGACAACATTATGAAGCCACTAGAATGAGTAAAATTTTAAAGGCTGATAGTACCAACTGCAGACAGATGTGGGATAACTGGACATCTCATACATTTGTGGTGGGAATGTAAAATGCTTCAGCACGTTGGAAGACTATGGTGGTATCTTATTAAGTTAAACACATGCTTTCCACACACCCAGCAATTTCATTTTTAGCTACTCACCCAAGGGAAATAAAAGTGTGTGTCCATAAAAGACTTGTATCTGAGTATGCATAGCAGCTTTATTTATAATAACCCCAAACTGGAAACTATCCTTCCCAGGTCAAACAGTGGTAAAGAATCTGCCTGCCAATGCAGGAGGCACAGAAGACATGGCTTCAATCCCTGGGTCAGAAAGATGCCTTAGAGAAGGCAATGGCAACCCACTTCGCATTCTTGCCTGAAAAATCCTATGGACAGAGGAGCCTGATGGGCTATAGTCCAAAAAGTAGCAAAGAACTAGACGCAACTGATTGCGAGCACGTGACAAGACATACATCAAAATGGTTTAAGTTTGCTATATGTTATACATGTTCTTGTATGCTTTATATTACATCTTACTGATAATCCTGGTATGATTTTGTCCAGAAACAATAACTGATCTGCCTGACCCAGGGCCCTGCCTCTCCATCTTCCTGCCATCTCCTCCCCACAGCTGATGTCCTTCTGTCTCTGCTTCCCGCAGAGAAAACACTCTCCATTCACCTCTCCAAAATGACTTCTTTGTCCTGGGGCCAGATTCCCTTTTTCTTCCAGCACCAGCCATTTGGATCTAGCTGCTTTGGGGAGGGATCTTCCAAAAGGGTCTGAAAAAAGCATGCCGGAAAGCCAAGACCCACGAGGCTTCCAACAGAGTGTAGCCAAGAACTAGCCTCAATATGGCTACATTCTTCACTGTCTCCAACTCCGGCACCATCTCATTTCCCACCAGGATGATAGAGTGGATGTTCCAGTTCTCCACTGCATGGTATCTTTTCAGGCCAGTCTAATTTTTTTCAGCCTGTCCTCACCCATATGGGGGCCTTAAAAAGTGGAAAGTGGAGTCGCTCAGTCGTGTCTGACTTTTTGCGACCCCACGGACTGTAGCCTACCAGGCTCCTCTGTCCATGGGATTTTCCAGGCAATAGTACTGGAGTGGGCTGCCATTTCCTTCTCCTGGGGATCCTCCCAACCCAGGGATCGAACCAGGGTCTCCAGCATTGTAGACAGACACTTTACCGTCTGAGCCACCAGGGAAGTCATGTGGGGGCCTTAAACAAAGATATATGGTTTCTTTCCTGCAGAGGTTTCTCAGACTCCACACGGGTGATGCCACTGTGTATCTCTATGAAGGAAGGATGTTTATGGAGTCTCTCTGGCACATTTGACAGCTCGCGGAGCACCCCAAGGGTCAGCACCCACAGAGCACACCCTGAGAGCCTCTTGCATGAAATAAGCCAGATATTGTGGTGTTTCCCAAGTGATTCTCCATCCCCTACCCAGTGAAACAATAGAACCTTTCCAACAGGACTGTAAGAGCAGAGACTTTGCCCTCTTGAGGCAGTGAAGATGGGCCTGGGAGTGGCAGTGTCCTCCACCCTCTCCCATGACTACACCAAGAGGAGAGGGGCCAGGCTGCGAGCAAGGACAGCTCCAGGCCAGCCTGCGCCCAGAGACCTGGGTTTGGGAAGAAGTGGTGTCTGAAGGAGGATCATCCATCTCCCGGAGCTGCAACTCTGAAACTCCAAGCCTTGAGTCTTCCAGTCCAAGGTCGTGGCTGTAGACCTGCCGGGCCTGAGTAGCAGAGCCCCGTGTGTCAAGGGGAGAACTCACCTCACAGAAGCACTCCCACCCCAGCTTATCCTGGGCGGATGTACAGGGATATACAGCCCACAGCAGGGAAAGCAAGCCTTGAAGTTGTAGAACCAGCTCAACAACCCTGAGCTTGCCAGCTTCCTACCCCAAGTGCACACACCAGTCCCAACATGGCCTGGAATGAACCATCTCTATGAGAAAAACCAAGAAGAGACCCAGTGCAGCCAAACTAAGAAGAAGGAGAGACCAGCACCTTCACCCTGGCTCTACCCCAGGCCCTACCTCCTGGACAGAAAAAACACCTGAGAGGGAAAAGCCTAAGCTCTCAGTGAAAGAAAGCTGGAGCAGAGAGCAAGAGAATGATGTCAACAAGATTCTGGAATGGAAAGCAGATAGATGAGATTTTAGCTTTCTCCCCACTGTTGAGTGTTCAGGGAGGGAAAGAAGCAAGCTCAGTGGAGACTTAATCTTAGCAAATGGAGCCTCCAGTATCTCCAAGACAGGGGCCGGAGGAGGCAGAAACCAGGCAGGTGGGATGAAGGTCTTGTGAAAGGAGATCCCTCTCCTTTACCATGAGAAGAGAGCTGCACCTTCCTCAGTACCTCTTCCCTGCCCCATCCTTGCCACCAGATGGAGACACCAAAGGCTTCCATAGCCCAGGAGTCTGGCTACCCCAACTCCCCAGCCCCTCTTTCTTTGTTCTGCTCTCAAAACACAGGCAGCCAGGCAGCCAGCCTCCAGGCAGGAAATTCAGAGGATCCTTCTCTAGGAAACTGACTGGTTCAAAGGAACTGACCTACATATTCTGATACTTTGAGGGCCCCCACATCAGGGCCAGAATCGTATCCCATCCTTGATCTGAGACCTGCCAAGAAACCAGCTCTGCATCCACATGGGGTTTCCTTCAGCTGTTAAATGCCTCCCTCTTAAATAGGACTGGACAGCCAAGATTCAGAGTCATTTGAGGGAAGCATTAACTACAAAAAAAGAGACCAAAACAAACAAACAGAAAAAAAAAAAGAAGAAGAAGAAAAACTCCAAGGAAACAGAGATAATGTGGAGATGGGAAAAAGAAAAACAATTTTCATTATAATCACCACTTCCAGAGGGAGAAGAGAAGATGGTTAATTCTTGTAACGAGAGGATGATGTTGTGAAAGGGAACACGGGATAAGGAACAGCTCTTGAAAATTAGAAATGACAGCACAAATATAGAAAGGCTGAAATATAAAGGGGTGGAAATTTCCCCAAAAAATGAAGGCAATAGGAAAAAAGAATTTAAAAATTAGAGAAGCATTTTGAAAGTTCTAATATTTAAATAACTGGAGTTCCCCCAAAAGAGGAAACTGGAGGAAAATAACAAAAAAATCATTTGAGAAAATTTCCCAGGGCTTAGTTACTTGAGGTGTCAGAGTGATGGGCCCATCAAAGGCAAGCACAAAGAAGAAAAACATCCCTGCAAAACATCAGGACATCAGGCATGCTGAGAAAATGCTAGAAGCTTCCAGAGAGAAAAAAGTTTCTATCCAGAGATCAGTACTCAGAATCACATCATTTTTCTCAATAACAACACTGGAAGCAAGGGGAAAATGAAGCACCATTGTCAAAAAGCACAGGATAAAGCATTTCTAACCTAGAATTTATACCCAACCAACCATCAGTAGTATATGAGGGCAGAACAGAGACCGTTTGAGACAGAAAATGCTTAAAAAAAAATTTGCCTCCCAACAGTCCCACTTGTAGGAAGCTACCAGAAGATGAAGACAAGAAATCCAGAAAACAAGGAACCAAACAAATGAGAAGTGAGTGGAGAGCCGCAATGAAGACGAAAGGGGATCTCAGGATGAAAGTGGGACTAGAGAGCAGCCCACCCCAGCTCTCCAGGAGGGATGTCACCAAGGCCAAACGGACCCGATAGAACACCTATGGGTCTATCGTCACTTGAGGAGGGTTCTGTTTATCCATTTGGGCACAAATATATAGTATGCCAAGAAAATGAAAAAATAAGCCAGTATTTCACTCCAAGGAAAACAAGAGTTGTATAAGCAAGAAACTGTAATCATGGAACAGTAGACGATTCAGCTATTAACAATGTTTACTTAGCCACAATAACATAAACACTGGATAGTAATTTGACCAAAATGTCATGTCACCATGTGGAGGATGAAAGAGAGAAGCGTGTCTGTGTGTGTACGTGGTGAGAAAGAAGTGGTAGAAAGCAGATAAGCAGCACTTAAAACAGAAACACCCTGAAATAGATTTTTTTAGAAGTTTAGGTGTAAATTCAGAAAATCTAGAAGACTTGAAAGTGGTTGTCTCTTGGGAATGAAATTCGGTGGGGAAAAGTACAAGAGGGCACTGCTTCTTCCATTGTACTACCATTTGACTTCTGAAAGTTTTTTCTTTTTTATGGAGGTATACTTGACTTGCCTGGTGGTACAGGGGATAATAATCCACCTGCCAATGCAGGGGACCAGGGTTTGTTCCCTGGTCCGGGAAGATTCCACATGCAGTGGAGGAACTAAGCCCAGGTGCCATAACTACTGAGCCTGCGCTCTAGAGCCTGGGAGCCACAACTCCCAAGCTCATGTGCTGCGGCTACTGAAGCCTGTACATCTGGAGCCTATGTTCTGCAACAAGAGAAGCCCCTGCTCTCCACAACTAGAGGAAGCCCACGTGTAGCAACAAAGACTCAGCACCACCAAAAATAATAAAACAACAAAGTATTTAAAAACAAGTAAATAAAAGGACCACTTTGATAAACGTGGGTATACGCACACCATAATCAAGATAGTGAACATAGGTAGTCCCCCGGCCAAAGTTTTCTCATGTCCCTTTGTTGTCCCTCCCTCCCAGGATCACTCCTGGGCAGGGACATATGGGTGGCTGGGAGTCAAAAACCACCCATAAAGGGCTTAACTCCTCCTGCTTGTTTTGGTGAACCAGGGAGTCTTTGCTTCTAGTGAAGGTTCTCCAGATGCCGGGCTGGACAAGACCTCGCAGGCCATCCTGGCCTTCAGCATTCAGTGTGAGAAGCACCTCCTTGTGGAAAGCTGCCTGACTTCCTCCTCGTGCCCAGATCCTCTCCTCCAGAACTCTCTTCTCTGCAATGTACTGGCCTCTTTCTCCCCTGCCTCCAGTGACCCATGAGCTTTGCAAGGATGGAGGCCCTTCGATTCAGGGGGCTTGGCTTAGAGCAGGTGCTCGGACAATATTTGTTGAATGAATGCATGAAATATAAGACAAAAGAGATAAATAGAAGAGTGAATGGGTGAATAAATAAAAGGTATTTTCCCAATGTCAATGATATTATTGTATTAAAGATATGGAAAAGCAACAGGAGAGGCTGAAATGGAAGGAAAGCTCAGAAGCACAACTGGAGCCATTAATTCTTTCTTAGAGGGGCCTGGGAGGTATATGTCCCGGGGATAAAACCTTGTCCCCAACATCCCTACTGACCCTCTGGGACCCCAGGTCCACCTTGGGAGCCCTGGGCAGAGCTGTCCCCAGCAGCCAGGGATGAGGCTCACTAGGGGGCACCCTTCCATCACACTGGCCCTGCCCCAGCAGACACAGAAACCTGCCAGGGCTCTTTTCTACAAGGAAACTTGCAAATCCTGGGGCCTCCTCCCATTGCCTGTGGCCTCTGACCAAGAGGGTCTTTCCAACCAGTGGTGAGCGTCTACCAAATCAGTACCTACTCAGAACTAGGTAACTCTGCATGTGTCTGGGGTGAAGCTGACATTTCAAAATGATCTGCCCTCCTTCAAATACACCAGTTCTGAGACCTCCACCCCATCACCTCCCTCAGCCTAAGGGCTGCCCAGATAAGAATACACTGAGGAGTAGACTCCTGCAGTTTACTATTTATTCACAATAATAGGGTGGCACTGGTGGAGGTTCTGGGCAGTTATAGACCCCCAAGCAGGGGGAGTACATGGAGGCGGGGTTCAAAGTTCCCCTCTCAGTGGGCCTTCACTGCCCACAGGAGTCATCTCAGCCCTGGGCCTGCAGGAGCTTCCAAAGCCAAGGGACACGGAGGGAGGTCAGGGGCTCAAGGGTGTGTGTAATTTGGAAAGTCGGGGCTTCTTCAATTTTTAGGACTACACCCTCTTACCTCAATCATTGTGGGGTCTAATTTCAAAACTGTTCCAGCACTCCCCCAGCAGTCCAATGGTTAAGACTCCATGCTTCCATTGGAAGGGGCGTGTGTTTGATCCCTGGTTGGAGACTAAGATCCTGCATGCCATGCATGGCATTTAATTTAATGCCGGATTTAATTAAAAAAAAAATAAAACAACAAAGACACGGACCAAGTGAAGCAACTGGTGCCTGATGGAGATTTGGGCCTGATGCCTGAAGTAGAAGGAGGGGTGGTGGGGAAAGAAGAGAGTTGGAGGGAAACCTGGGGTGGGGGAGGGTGGAGCATGGATCAGAAAGTAGACCACGGTGACTTGCAAAAGACAAAGAGAAGAAGGCCCCCAGCTTAACTCTCGGAAGTAGAAATGGGAACTTCCATCCCAGTGTCCATGCTCTTCTTGGGAATTTGTTCCCTGCTCCAGATTCTGGTGGGCATCTTGCGCCCCATAACCTGTCAAAGGAAGTGTCCAGAAGGGAGCATTTCACAACTAGAGGTCTTGTTTTGATGTTGGTGCCCCTCCTCCACCAATCAACCATTTGGGAAGAAAGGGGACCATTCCCTTCTCAGCTCAATGGGAGACCCAGGCTGCTAGAGTCTAACTCAGAACTTGCCTTTATTTTTTTCTGTGGGGTGCAGTGCAGCACCGCTGCAGGGCCAGACTGAGTCCATGTCACACGCACAGACTCAGGCCCGAGCCCAGGCCCAGGCTCTGTACGGATGAGGGTGTGTTCACCTAAGCTATGTACACACCTGAGAGCCAGCCACACCTCTGGGAGCCGCACTCTCCAGAGCAAAGGCATCAAGCCTGGCTCACTCTGAGAACTGGGTCACCTCTGCATCTTTTCTTTGCAGGATTCTGGGCCAAGCCCGCCACACTGTCACCTGGGGACAATCATTGCCTGCAGGAAGAGGGGTGAAGGGAGAGAGGTCAGTGTGGACAGAGAGGGACAAAGCTGGGGGTTAGAAAGCACTGACTTCCCAGGCGACCCTCTCTTTCCTTGCTGTGTGTTAGCTGGCCAGCCAGCCTAGTACCCATCTGTGCACACCTGCCTCCAGCATATCTGAGCTGTGATGACCCTCTTACCCAACCATCCTGCAGAGCCAGATGTGGCTGCCAGCTCAGGCAGGCTCCACTGAGGCCCGTGCTCTTTGCCCTGCCCTGCCTGGGAGGCCCTGCCCTCCGTCCTTCCCATGCAAAGAGAAGGCCAAAACAAGAAGAAAAATGTGTGTAAATTTCCCATCCAGGTTTTGGGAGCCCTCTTCAGATTCTGTTTCAGGAACACAGAGGTAAGCAGTCAAGGGGTCCCTTTTGGGGCTACTGTGGGCTTGCTCAATCCAAGATGTACCTCCCAACTCCAGGCACCTTGAGCAGACCCTTTCTGCAACCATTTCAAGAACGTTTGCAAAGCTTTTTGTCCAGTCAGCCCAAATGCTCCTGAAACACAGAACTGATCTATGCAACCTTTTCCCTGATTTTGTAACCAGAGTGCACGTGCCCACACCCACTCTCACACCTCCACCAAGTGTTCCCAAGAAGAATGCTGTCCACAGGGTAAGAGGCCACCTGGGGACCTCTTTTTTCTTTCTTTTCATTTCTAAAATTCACACCTAGTGTATCCAGTTAGGACAGTAGCATGTGGGCCACAGCTCCTCTTGGTGAAGTGGTCCTTGGATGGTCAAATATCTCCTAACTCGGTACAGATAACATACTCTTTCATTTTTCTCAGCCAGTCACTTCAGGAATACCTTGAAAATACTGCAGGTTCCATTCTAGACCACCACAGTAAAGTGAATACTGCAATAAAACAAATTCTTTGGTTTCCCAGAGCAGGTAAAAGTTATGTTTCCACGATACTGCTGCCTGCTGTGTTGCAATAGCATTGTCTAAATTAACAATGAAAACGCTGGCTTAAAACTCAACATTCAAAAAATTAAGATCATGGCATCCAGTCCCATCACTTCATGGCAAATTGATGACGAAACAATGGAAACAGTGAGAGACTTTATTTTCTTGGGCTCCAAAATCACTGCATTGGTGTCTGCAGCCATGATTTAAAGACGCTTGCTCCTTGGAAGAAAAGTTATGACAAACCTAGACAGCATATTAAAAAGCAGAGATATTACTTTGCCAACAAAGGTCCGTCTAGTCAAAGCTATAGTTTTTCTAGTTGTCATGTATGGATGTGAGAGTTGGACTATAAAGAAAGCTGAGCACCGAACAGTTGATGCTTTTGAACTGTGGTGTTGGAGAAGACTCTTGACAATCCTTAGGACAGCAAGGAGATTCAACCAGTTCATCCTAAAGGAAATCAGTCCTGAATATTCATTGGAAGGACTGATGCTGAAGCTGAAACTCCAATACTTTGCCACCTGATGCGAAGAACTGAATGACTGGAAAAGACCCTGATGCTGGGAAAGATTGTGAAGGCAGTTGGAGAAGGGGACGACAAAGGAAAAGATGGTTGGATGGCATCACCAACTCGATGGACGTGAGTTTGAGCAAGCTCCGGGAGTTGGTGATAAACAGGGAAGACAGGCGTGCTGCAGCCCATGAGGTTGCAAAGAGTCGGACATGACTGAGCAATTGAACCGAACTGGACTGAACAATGTACAAACCTTAATTAAAGAACACTGTATTGTTCATCATCTGAGCCTTCAGCAAGTCATAATCTTTTTGCAATAGCAATACCAAAAATCACACATTACCATAACAAACATAATAAAAGTTGAACTATTGCTGGAATTACCCACAGACACAATGTGAGCAAATGCTGCTGGAAAAAAATGGTACAATGAAAGGTTACCACAAACCTTCAATTTGCGAAAAATGCAGAATCTGTGAAGTGCAATAAAGCATAGCACACTAAAACAAGGTACTCTTGTGTTTGAGATACAATATTTGGCTTCCAAGTAAATCACACACACACACACATTTTGGGGGAGAGTTTTATTAAAAATTAACAATGTCCCTGGCTAGCAAATAGCTCTTTGAACTTCTCAAGTTTTCTTGTCCCAGTCCCCTCCAGTGGATCTGGCAATTGCAAACTCCACAGTGAGGGGACGTAGAGAGGACCTGGCTGGGGGTGAAAGTCAGCCCTGATTCTCAGGGTGGACAGGGCCTGGGCTTTACACATAGAGGTGTTGAGAGACCCAGTGTGGTCAGGGCCCAGGAATGGCACACAGAGCTGGGGAAGTGCCTGCAGGTGGGGAGGGTCTGGCAGAGCAGGCTTTCTGAAGAAGGGGTTTCCACCGGTGCAGATGAACCAGCCTAGTGCCAAAGGCTGGGGAGGAAGGGTCAGAGGACAGAATTCCATCCAGAAGAGGAAGAGCAAGAGCAACAACAGTGGACCTAAGAGAGGGCCCCTGGCTGACAGGGGTGTGGAGGGAAACGAAGAGATCAAAAAAGAGAAAGAGCAGATGGAGAGAGGAGAGCTCCCTGTCCACCGAGGTAACCTGGATTCTGGTGGCCACGGAAAAGTTTTGGGAATGAGAAGCCCAGCCGCCCACTGGTTACCTGGCTTCATCACTTCCTCTCTGTGTGACCCTTGGCAAGCTAATTAATCTCTCTGAGCCTTGGTTTCCTCATTTATAAGACAGGGATGATTTAAAAAAAAAAAATCCCTGGGAGGATGACTGGAAGGGCTGGCGGAATGACCAAGCGGTAAGCGGGTGCTGGCACACCCTGCCCTCTCCGTAAAGGGGTGCCCCTTACTACCTTCTTTGGGAAGAGCTGGACACATCGCCTGGCGGCGGGTGATTCAGCTGGTAAAGTGGGTCAAATTAGCCGGAAGATTTTTCCATCCCAGATTCACACTTCCTGTGGAGACAGTTCCGAAAAGGGCAGGCGAAGGTGTTTGTAAACAATAAAAGTGCAATTCAAAGGTTGCCGCCGGCGACAACCAGCGAGGCTCCCGGCTGGAAGCAAGAGTCGTCTCTTCGCTTGGGGCACGGTCTGGATGGGGCAGATATGGACATCTTTCCAGTCTTCCCTCACTGTACAACACACACACAGCCCCTCTCACCCCCAACCACGTCCAGCAGCAACACCCAGGGTCTCTCTCGAGGGCATGCCACGTATATTCTCGGTGTCAACCAGCCGATGGAGCTGGAGGAGTGAGAGGAAGGCTGGGTACGGGGCTGAGGGCGGTAAGGGGCCTAGATGGATTCCAGCAGCTCCTAAGGAGAGTGGGGGTCGCTGGCCGGGGAGGGGCGCAGAGAGTCCAGGAGGCCGGGACGGCCAGGTCCACAGCGCCGCCTTCCCAGAGGAAGGCGGGGGCGGGGAGGAGGGAGCTGGAGGAGGCGGAGAGCGGAGGAGGGCGGCGCGCTACGAGGTTATTTGTGGTTCGCTTTGATCCCGAGGGGGAACCTGAAACTCTCACATTCCTGGCATAGCAGCCGCCTCCGGCGCGGGCCGACCCTGGGGCTGCGCGCTGGGGCTGAGCCGCCAGAGCGTCGGCGCCTCAGCCGAGAGCACACCTCTGCCGCCGAGCTGAGCTGAGCCGGGCCGGGCCGTCGGATTTGACCGCTCGGAGCACTCGCGGGCCGCAGCGGTAAGAAAGGCCTCTTGGCGCTTCGGGGAGCGCACGGGGCCGCAGAGACGCGCTCCAGCCCGGCCTTTTCCGGGAGAGGGAGCAGAAGCAGAGCGGACCCTGAGTCCTCCAGGAGCGGTGCGCCTTTGCCCGCAACCGGCGGGGCAAGGACAGCTCCGTCCGGGGGCGCCTTGCAGGTCCCCTGGGAGCTCTCGCAGGCGGCGCGGGTCCGCTGGGGCTGAAGGAGGGACAGCCCGTGGGCAGATAGGAGTGGGTGTCTGGGAGCGCGGATCTGGGAAGGAGGCGCCGCTTGGAGCTCAAGTTGCAGGGCCTGGGGGCTAATTTGGTTTGGTGTGTGTGTTGGGGCGGGGGGTGGGGGGTGTTACAGGTGTCTTTCCTCCCTAACTAGCCCAAGAATTCCTCTTTGTCTTCCTTGGAAAATCCTCTCCGGAGCCACGGTCTGGCTCTCACTTAGAAAGAATGCAGCCTGCCGTCCAGCCCGGTGACGTCAGCGCTGGGGCATTTGGAAAACAAAGAGGGCTCGGGAGGGAGGGGGGAGGCGGATCCACGACGCTTAAAGACCTCTCCGGACCACGGTTACCGTCGTCCGCTCCAGGCGCTGCGGCGGCCGCAGGGTGCTCGTGGTCAGCCAGGAATCCGGGTAGGGCGGGATCCCTGGCTGGGGTGCGATCTGACTTAAAGACCCTCTATTTGGTTCCTTGGGCCAGAGTGAGCCAAGGTAAAGGCCGGAGTTGTGTGGTTGCTTCGAAGCGGGTGTTTCGGAGAGCCCCGCGCGCTAGCGCAGCAGGGATGCACGATCCGGGTCGGGGGCGCGGATTTTAGTGACGGCTTAGCTGTGTGCATCTGAGAGATTTGACTGAGACAAACGAGGAATGAAAGGCGCGGAAAGTGTTCCCTGCTCCCAGGCACACTGTTGGGGGAGGAGGAGGGCTGGAATCTGTCCGGAAAACTGCATTCTCCGGTCCTTCTCGGCTGGAGTCAGCCCAGACAGTGTTTAAGTTAGGAAATGCCCCGTGGATGAAACGCTAGGGCCAACTGATTCCTGTTTGTTTTGCCTCGGGTAACTCTAGAGTCTTGCATCTTCTCTGTGAGTGTGTGTGTGTGCGCGCGCGCGTGCGCCCCGTGTATGTGTGTGCCCCCTGTGTATGTGTGTGTGGGGGTGGGGTGGGGAGGGATGATGGGGTCCCGGGAAGTCTGAACACCGAGATGTCCTCCAGACCCATCTCCCTCTCCCCAGTTCTGGGCAGCTGGGAGGAGGGAGTGGGTTGGGAATGGCTGCTCTGCCAGCCAGCCAAGCCCTAACTGGAGCCGGGCACTGGGGCTAGCTCTGTGGCAGAGGAGGGGCCACACTCCTCCCACTGTCCTCCTATATACACAGGACCTGTGGAGGTGTGGGTTTTGTTTGGTCTTCCCTGAATCCCAGTTTGGAGGTTTGTGTTGGAGAAGGCTGTGGAAAGGAAGCCAGGTGAGGCGGGCAGCCTTCCAGGCCATGAGCCACTGGGAGCGCAGGCTCAGAAGGGAACACCTCCCTCAGGAGACAGTCTCCCTGCAGCTTAGGAAGAGTCACCAGCCCCAGGTGCCTGCAGCTCCCGCACTCCTTCAGTCAACTCAAGCAGTCTTACCCATGTCAAGATGCTGAGTGCCCATCCTCTCGTACCTAGAGGACCATCAGGCACTTCCAAGGAGCAAGTGTGTGTGTGGCTGGGGTGGTGATCATAAAATCAGGGACAAACATCGTGCCACCCTTTCTTTCTCCTGGAGCACGTGCGCGCTGTCAGTGCACAGACTCTGTGCCTGGCCCACAAACCTTGATGGGTGGCACCTTTTCCCCTCCTTTTGCAAAACCACTCTTAGTGTAGTCTGTCTCATCTCTCATCCCTTATTCACCAATCCAGATGCATTTTATCCTTCCTGTTCACCTTGCAGAGTGACTGCCAAGGTCATCCCATGACAGAGAGGGCTCAGCAGGGTAAAGGGTTGTGAGTTAGCTGTGCCAACGCCATGGTTCAGGCATGCTTCATGCTGTGGGGGCTGTTTGCCTAGGGCTTCTACCGGGCTGGTGCGTGCATGCATGCATGCTCAGTTGTGTCCAATTCTTTGCAACCCTGTGGATTGTAGCCCACCAGGCTCCTCTGTCCCTGGGATTTTTCAGGCAAGAATACTGGAGTGGGTTGCCATTTCCTACTCCAGGGAATCTTCCTAACTCAGGGATCCATCCCACGTCTCTTGTGTCTCCTGCATTAGCAGACAGATTCTTTACCACCTCTACTGGGCGGGACTCATGCTTTATCGCCTGTGATAAAGTAGAGGTGGTGCAGTGGTAAAATATCTGCCTGCTAATGCAGGAGACACAAGAGCTTAGTGTTTAAAGATGGACTAGGCCTGCCCTGGACTTACTTATCAGGCTCTCTGATGGGAAGCTGACTACAGGAGCCTGAGGTTCCTGGTATCTAGGTTGCTGGTATCTATCTCTAAGCACAGTAAGTCTCCATGAATGTGATTATAATGGCAGTCCTTTGCCAAGGATTTACAGCTCAGTGGGAGCTCAATAGCCATTGCCTCTTAATTCTCAACTCCATGAAGCTAGCATTGTTTCTGTATTTCCGATGGAGAAACTGAGGCTCAGAAGTTAGGTGACTTGCCTTAATCAGTAGGTTGCAGCATTGGCAGTCTGACGGGCATGTGTGCCCCTCCATCGCCTTTCCCTTAACCAGACAGCAATGGAAAGTCCCCATCTTTCCCATGTCCTCCCACTGAGTGCTCTTCTTTCTCTCCTCCTCAGGTGCTCTGGGGCCAGGTGCCACTGGCCTTTGTCCAGGTGGGTGTGTGCAAGCCCAGGGAGCATGAGGACGCTGGAAGACTCCTCAGGTACGGTCCTGCACCGCCTCATCCAGGAACAGCTGCGCTATGGCAACCTGACTGAGACCCGCACGCTGCTGGCCATCCAGCAACAGGCCCTGCGCGGTGGGGCCGGGGCTGGGGGCACAGGAAGCCCCCAGGCCCCCATGGAGATCATGGCACCAGAGGACAGTCAGGTGCTGCAGCAGGCCACGAGACAGGAACCCCAGGGCCAGGAGCACCAGGGCACCGAGACCCACCTGGCAGAGAATGGCCTCTACCGCCTGTGCCCGCAGCCTGGCAAGGGCGAGGAGCTGCCCACCTATGAGGAGGCCAAAGCCCACTCACAGTACTATGCCTCCCAGCAGGCGGGGCCCTGGCCACACGTGGGGGACCGGGATCCCCGTGGGCCCCCGGGAGGCAGCCGGAGGCAGGATGAGGCCCTGCGCGAGCTGAGGCATGGGCACGTGCGCTCCCTGAGCGAGCGACTCCTGCAGCTGTCCCTGGAGAGGAACGGGGCCCGCACCCCCAGCCACATGAGTGCCTCTCACAGCTTCCCCCAGCTGGCCCGCAACCAGCAGGGCCCCCCAGCCAGGGGCGCCCCCACTGCCGAGGGCCCGGAGCCGCGAGGACCTCCACCTCAGTACCCACACGTCATGCTAGCTCACGAGACCACCTCTGCCGTCACTGACCCGCGGTACCGTGCCCGTGGCAGTCCACACTTCCAGCATGCAGAAGTCAGGTAACTGCCCACCTTGGTCTTTAGGCTCTTGACTTCCTTCCAGTGTAGTTTTCCCAGGGTGAAGAGCCTCCAGGAGGCTGGTGAGCTCCAGAGGAAGGCCGATGATACCCTCTCCCTCCCAAGATGGGAGCTAATGCTGGAAGGAAAGAGGGATTTAGCCAGGGTCACGTGAGAACTTAGCAGCATCCCTTGCTTTAATTTGGAGACAGACACCATTGCTTAATTGGCTGTAGCCTTCAAGTAACTAGGGTCCTCAGAGGCTGTCAATTAGAGCAGGGGGCTAAAGGTTAGATTTCAGAAAGAACTTGCAAGGACTAGAGTTGGGAATCTTTCTCAAGTTAAGTGGGAAGAAGGTGGGACCTCCTCTGGAGGCTTCTAAAAACAGAAGAAGTCTTTTCTTCTTTGCTGTCTGTGATTTTGGGGAGGCATTCTTAAGTGGAGGCAAGGAAGAAAGGACCAGATGGCCTCCGTAGAGATCGCGCCTCTCCTACCCAGGGGCAGGAGCTACCCTGGCACTGCCATTCATTTCAGTTCATGTTCTTTTGTGTGGTCCATGGGGCAGGAGCCTGGGAGAAGGTTCTTGTTCCAGGTGAGCCCCTTTATGTGGAGGCTCCAGAGTAGCTGCGGGAGTAGGGAACTCAGCTTTTAATTCTGAGAGCGAAGGGAAGCCTTTAGAGGATGTGATTTGGAGTCCCTTTTCAAAAAGGTTCCTCTGTTGCTTGTAGAGAATGGATTCTAGGGGCATGAATGGAAGCAGGGATGCCCAGGAGGGGCAGGAAGCCCAGAGAGTTTTCAGAAATAAGGTTCCTAGAAATGAGGCTCTCGTTTGGCCCAGGGCCTTCTCCTGAGAAGCTGGCACACGCCCTTTTCATACGCCCTTAATTCCCCCCGCCCCCCACCCCACACACAGGGGTCCAGGAAACCCCAGTGGAGGGGCCTGAAGCCTTTTAGACCCCCTTCCTCTGGTGCCCCAAGGTTCAAATCCGGTTTTCTTCATGCCTGCTGAGTCCTCGTTTAGTCACCTGCTTTGCAACCGTGCAGCCTTGCCCGGGAAAGATGCCTTTCTCTGCTCTCGAGAAATGAGTGACGTGATGGCTCTGGAATGGAGGTGCCAGAGGACTGAGCCTATGGGGTTTTGCCAGCCTCAAGGCCCCCCTGCCTTACCTCCCTTCTCAGGGCTTGGTCCTGGAAGAGTTTCAGAAGCTGAGTCGTGGTTTCTTCTTTGGACCATGCTTATTGAGCCCTGTCAGGAAAAGATAATGTCGTGGAAAGGAAGTCGACTGTTTGCAGGAGAACAAAAAAAGTGTGTGTGTGTTGGGGGGGAGCAAGTGTGAAGGAAAGGAGGCTCTATTCTTTCTGAGAGCCCAGTCATCCCCAAAGAATGCCATTTGTGTCTGCCTGGCCCGGAGCAGGGGAGCGAGTTGGAGGGAACCACCCCGAGGTGCCACACTGAGCAGCACAGGGAGAGTTTGCAAATTGCAGTGGGGTACCCTCTCAGCTCTCACTGGAAGCTCTACCTTGGGCAGGAAAAGAAATACATCTGCCAGCTTCTCCTTCAGCTAATCTGGTGAAGATTGTTTGCTGGGCGGGACTTAGCTTTGGGTCTAAGAAGAGCAGGGGAGCTGGAGTCAGGAGGGGGAAGGATGAAGGGGAGGGATGAGGGGAAGGGCAGGCATGGGTTCTGAGGCGATGGATTCGTCTGCGGCTTCTGGGACTTTGGAAAGCTCCTGGTGAAACTGAGGCAGTCTAGTTCTCTTACATCTGGAGCCACAGGGCCCCAGAAAAGCTGTGTGACCTCACATGCTCCTTCCCTTGACGTGGGACCTTGAGGGTGAAGACCATGACATGGGACCCCAGTACCAGAAGCCAGGAGAGCACTGTCCCTAACCTCAGGCTATTGTAATAGTTCACAGGTGGCTCCTTCACCCTGGATAATCCACTCTTTGGGTCACATTTACTCTTTGAGCAGAGAATAGGCTGTGGTCTCCACTAGAAGAGACAGAGGGTGGGCTGTCACTGTGGAGATGCCCACTGCAGGCCCAGCAATCTGCCAGGCAGATGTGGCCCTGACAACGTGCCTGAGGCTAGAGACTCTCATCCTCCTGACTGAGCATGGTCCCATGCACCACGGACTCAAACACTGGAGCCAGAATTTGAATGCCTGATCTGTCAGACTCTGGAGCCCAGACTCAGCCTGACATCTGTCTCACCACTCTAACCTTAGCCACAGTCTTCTAAAAATGTTTCTTCAAGGGGTGATGGGACTCAAAATAAGAGGGAGAAGAAGCAAGTGTGCTGCGTGGGCAGGTGTGCACAGAGGGCCTGACACCAGCAGTGGGAACAGACACAGGGTAGGGGGCCTGGAAGGTTGTGAGTTTCAGTCATGATGAGTGTGACCTCCAGATTCAAAAAGAGCTGCCTATGGCTGGGACTATTCAGGCTGATCCCCAAAGCATGGGCCACAGGAGGCTGGGCATGAAATAAGTGTGCTGATGGTAATGCCCTGCAGCCCTGCTTCCCTGGCCCTTGAGGGTCTTGGGGACACCACGTGGAAAGGCCTTCCCCAGAGGTCACTGCCTAATGCTGCAGGAAAGCTGTCTGCCCGGGAGGGCTGGGGCAATTCTCTGTGGCTCCGTGGGCTCTGAGGACCGTCTCTTCTGTCCCCCAGGATCCTGCAGGCCCAGGTGCCCCCTGTGTTCCTCCCGCAGCAGCAGCAGCAGTACCAATACTTGCAGCAGCCTCAGGAGCGCCACCCGCCCCCACACCTGGCCGCCCTCAGCCCTCCTGGGGTGGAGGGCCCGGCAAGCACCCAGGCCTCTTTGGCCACCTCGGGCAGCACCCATCTGGCTCAGATGGAGACTGTGCTAAGGGAGAATGCCAGGCTGCAGAGGGACAATGAGAGATTGCAGAGGGAGCTGGAGAGCACGGCGGAGAAGGCTGGCCGCATCGAGAAGGTAGGCCCTGCTGAGGCCTCAGAGAAGCAGTGGGGGCAAGAAGGGAACCCCAACAGGGCTGACCAGGGAGGGGGCTGTCAGAAGGGAGGCAGAGGAGTCTGAAGGCTGGTCTGGCTGGGCTTCTCAGCTGCCCCTCGGGGCCTCCCTCATCCCTCCTACACCCCTCCCTGGCTGACTCCAGACAGCTGGGGAGCAGCCGGCAGAGCAGGCCCAGAGCACGAGCAGTTGCTGCCCAGTGGTGGTTAGAAAGAGCCCATTCACCGACTCCCTCATGGTCGCACCCTTTCCCTGCACACGCCCCCTCCCGTGGACACCTCCCACAGAGAGCCCTTTGTATCCCCCACACAACAGCAAGTCTGTTCCAGGCCAGCCCTGGTCACAGGGAAAGCCCCTCCTCTTGGCAAAAAACGAGCAACTTATTGGAATCACAGGCCAGCTAGGAGCACGTGCGGAACCTGCCAGCTGCCAAGTGGGTGGGGCATCAGGGGCCAGGCTGGCCCTGTTGGGGGATGGCTGGAGAGGCACATACTCCAGGCAGCTCAGGCTGGATCTGGTGCTCCCTTCTTAGTGAAGGGGCACCAGCTGTGCACTCAGCCTTAGCAGGTAGCCTTAGGCTTTCTGTGACTGTCCCATGGTCTCCAAGATAGGTCCACCACCCCCCCACCCCCCACCCCCACCCCTCCCCACCGCCCAGACCATGGTTGGAGCCTCAGTGCCTGATCCTGGTCCATTGTGCTCAAATTTCTCACTAGAAGCCAAACAAAAGGAAAATGCTTCTTTCTGGACACTAGGCACCAGGAAGCTGCCCTCGGTCACCCTGGAGGCAGCCCCTTCCAGAGAACGTGGCCTTGTGTTCACTCAGGACCTTGGGACAGTTGAAGGGACCCTGGGTTGCCTGTTCCAGCAGTTTGGTCCCTCTCTGGAGGCTACAGGCTGCAGCCTGTCCCACTCAGGCTAGGTGGGTTTTCTGCGATGGCTTTGTATCTTCTCTCTCACCCTTTCTGATGGAGAGTCAGCGATCAGCCCTGGCCTAAGGAGGGGACTTTGATGCCATTGCCACCCTGGGAGCTCTTCCTTTTCTTCAGCTCTTCTCTCCACCTCTTGCAGCTGGAGAGCGAAATCCAGAGGCTCTCCGAGGCCCACGAGAGCCTAACAAGGGCCTCTTCCAAGAGAGAGGCCCTGGAGAAGACCATGAGGAACAAGATGGACAGTGAGATGAGGCGGCTGCAGGACTTCAACCGGGATCTTAGAGGTGAGGACCGCTCATGCAGGTGGAGGGGCAGGGACCACCTATGGACAGCTTGATTCCACTGTTCTAGGACATCACTCAGAGTCTCTTGCCTCTGCAAAAACAGTACAAATCAATTCAAAGGGGACTAGGCTGAGACTCCTTGGGGGCCACCTTGATAGAGAGATGCTTGTCTCTGTGTTCTAGACCTTGGGGCCCCTCCTGGAGCTCTCACCCATGTGGCCCAGGGTGACCTGGGGCTTCCCTATGAGCCCACCCCCAGCTTGGAGAATGCAGCCTGACAGATAGTTCCCTGGTTGGGGTGGGGGGGGTGCACCTTGGCAGGCAGCTTCACCTGTACTCAAACCTTTTTCCTTAAAATGTCTTTTCTTCATTTGAAACAGAAAGATTAGAATCTGCAAACCGCCGCCTGGCAAGCAAGACGCAAGAGGCCCAGGCAGGCAGTCAGGACATGGTGGCCAAGCTGCTGGCTCAGAGTAAGTAGAGGGCCCACTCAGGAGCCCAAGCAGAGGTGTGGCTGGTGGAACCAGGACAGCTCCTCTTCTGCCAAAGCAGGGCTTGGAGTGTGGGTTTACTGAATGCCCACTATGCACCCATCCCTGGACTGGTCTCGGGGGAGGGGCGGCTTCCCAAGGGGAGCAGGATCTGGTTCCCTGTGTACTGGGAAGATCAGTGGGTAGAGGGACAGCTGGGGAGATGTGCTGACCGTTAGTTTGGTGTCCTTTAGAAGCAGTTGAGGAGAGCTGAGCACTCTGGAAACAGGTGGGATGAGAGAGAAGGTAGAGTCTGAGTCTCCCGGGGGGTGGACATGTGGAAAGCTGGGGAGCATGGTGAGGCTGGGCCATAACAAGTGTTGGCACCAGCCGAAAATGGAGCTTCATGAACAGGGCAGCCTAAAGAAGGAGGTCAGGAGGATCCCCTAAAAAGGATAGTCAAAGGCTTCTTGAAGAGCGGATGAGTTCATTGTTGACTGGCCCATGCACTCACTCATTTGTTCCCTAGCACAGCCGTGCCGAGCCCCTGGCAGGTGTGCAGCAGAGCAGGAACAGGTCAGGAAGGTGCCAGGATGAGGTCAAGAGAGGTGGGGAGCTTGAGGAAGGAGCAGGGTCTTCCCACCATGGATTCCAGGGAACAAGCATAGCCTGGCCCTGGAGGACAGTGATGGGGGGGGGGCGGGGTTCCCCAGCACCCTGAGAGAGAGGTTTTGTGGGGTGGTAGGTGAAGCAGCAGCAGGATAGTTCCAGTGGAGGTGGAAGCAGTTTGAAGGAAGGGGGAACAAAGGAAGCCACTAACTCAATAGTAGGAAGAAGCTGTAGCCATCAGAGAGGCGGTTATTGATAAGCTCCTCCTGTATGCGCTTACTGCCTGCTATAGTGATGTCTGAGTGTTTGCAAAGGAGTGCACTGGGCCAGCTGGTGTCTGGGCAAGGGTGCCTTCTAGGAAGGAGGAACCCCTCCAAAAGCTTACTGAGCCTAAGCTAGATGGTTGGAGGTGTCTGGAAGCAGAGAAGCAACTTGAAGACTGAGCTCTGGCTAGCAGCACCTACCTCGTTCAAGCAGGGCTCAGGCCTGGACAGGGTGGCCCCCAGTGGTGAAGGGCTGAGGGTTGAGGATGGGCAGGAGGTAGCAGAAGATGACTGAGGTCTCTGGGAGAGAGGAGATGGTGGTAAGGGCTGGGGAGTGGGGATAGCCCTGGGGGGTCTCCTCATTGTCGGGAGAGGATGGGTTGCAGGAAAGGGGCAGAATGGGGCCAGGCTTTGCCAAAGAAAGGAAGTCACGGAGGGTTCCTGGGAGCAGGCAGGGGAGGGGCCCGGGGCTGGCCAGCCTGGAGGCGTTTCCGCTCCCTGGGGAGTGAGGCTGTTCTTGGCTCTGGGCTGGAGCCATTAATCTCGTAGCGGCGGGTGACCTGGATGCCGGGCATTCCTGAGCCCGGGCTGTTCCGCTGCGCGCGCCTCCCCCTCCTCCCGCCTCCCCCTCCCCCCGCACTCCTGCCTGCGCCCCGCCCGCCACGCTGCGGGAGGAGGGACAGTGGGACAAAGGGACTGGGACTTGCTGGTGGGGCCTCGCTTCCCCCATGGAAGGCCTCCTGCTCCCTCCACTGCTCCCCAGCCCATGGCCCCACTCTGTGTCTCCCGAATCTGCCCCCATCCCAGCCTGGAGGCGGCGGCACCCAACCCCCAGAGTTTTATCTTGGTGGCTGGGGATGGCCAAGGTCTCAAGCCTCCGAGCTCTACCAGGGCCTTCAAAGTCAAAGTGTTAGTTGCTCAGTCGCTTACGACTATTTGCGATCCCATAGACTGTAGCCAGCCAGGCTCTTCTGTCCATGGGATTTCCCAGGCAAGAATAATGGAGTGGGTTGCCATTCCTTCTCCAGGGCACCTTCCTGACTCAGGGATCAAACTTGAGTCTCCTGCATTTTAGGCTGATTCTTTACTGTCCGAACCACCAGGGAAGCCACCAGGGCATTAGAGGTGTGCAAAGCAGCAGGAACCTTCTGGAAACCAAAGGCTGGGTCCTTGATACCCTCCCCAAGGGCTGAGGAAAGCCAAACTACCCTTCCTTGCTCCTGACATCCAGAAGCAAGAATCCTCAGGAAACCAGAATCCTCAGAGAAAATGTCTGTGGTTGAGCTCACCTTTTTTCCAGAGTCAGTGCTTGAAGGAGAGCGTGGCCCCTATCACCAGTGCTGTTTGCTTTCCTACTAGGCAAGCAGTACAGACTCCCAGCTCTGGTCAGGCCCAGCCCACCCTGGGCATCTGGCCATGAGTCCTGAGGCCTGGTTCTCCCAGCCGAGTCCCCCTTGGGCAGTTTCTTCTCACTCGAACCCCAGATTCTGAGGCTGTAAGATGGGACCATCTAAGACTGGGATGAGCTGCCAGCCTCCGGCTAACTCTGTAAGCTGTCCATCTCTGTGAAGCCTCTCAGGACAGGGCCATTGTCTCTGGGTCCAAAGTCCCAGTCAGCACTCCTGCCTGCCCCCTCCACCCCATTCAGGTGTCAGGCCAGCTCAGGATGAGAGGCCCAGTGTTACTGAGTTTCACTAACTTTTCCCTTCACCCCAAGGAATGAGGTGGGCCTGGGCCCAGCCTTCAAAAATTCACAGTGAACCAGAGCTGACCTGGGTGGGCCTCCTTCTCTGCCCCAGGGCCCGTAATTCTCTTCTGTTCCAGAGTCTATACTGTCCTCTCTGATAGGTATTTAGCCACACGTGGCCCAAAGATTAAAATTAATTAAAATGAAATAAAATGAAAAATTTGACTCCTCCCTGGCACTAGCCACATTGCAAGTGCTCACTGGCCACATGTGCCTAGTGGCTGCTGCCCTGCTTGGCACAGTGTAGAGCAAGTCCGTTACAGCAGAAAATTCCACTCTGCTCTGACAGTGCTGCTCTAGAGATGGTGCCTTTGAGTCCATCAGGCAGGCCCCATGACAGGTCCCCCTCTGCCTTCCAGCAAGGCAGGCAGCCTGCACACTAGGGGTGGGGGTGGGGGTGCCTGGTTTCACAGAATAAGCTCTGAGGCCTCTGACTACAAGGGCCTCACGCCATAGCCAAGCAGCCTGGTTCTTCAGAGGCAGGCTAACTTTGATCCCCGCCTGGTAGCACCATTCACCTCCTATGATTCCTCCTCTTTAAGGTGGGGATCACAGATCCCGGACTGTCATTGGAGGCTTCAGGGGAATCAGATGTGTAGATGCCTGACGCCTGGGGCAGCACACGGTGCTTCTTCCACTTGGATGATGACCACGTGACAGTCCACCTGCGCCTCTGTTTTCTCATCTGGAGATGGGCATTGCGGTTCCTGCCTGCCCAGTCTCTAGTATCACTATGAGCCTGGAGGGAAGTTGTGAATGTGTTTTGGAGATGGTGACACCCAGCGCAGGTGGACAGTATCTCGGGCTCTCTCCTGGCAAGGCCGTGTCCCAGCAGAGGAGCAGTGTGGCCCAGTCATCACTGCAAGGGCCCCGGTCTGACATTCCCGTTTGCTCAGGCCTTAGCCTGAACTTCAGTTTCCTGGCCCATACAATGGGGTTAATAAGGGTACCTAACTCCTGTGTTACTGAGAAGATGCGGTCAAGCTTGAGCAGCGGTCAGCACAGAGCGTGGCACATGGTGGGGGCTCTGTGGGGCAGTGAGGGAGCTGCCGTCCCTGACCGGGCCCCTCCCTCTCTCGCTGCAGGCTATGAGCAGCAGCAGGAGCAGGAGAAGCTAGAGCGGGAGATGGCACTGCTGCGCGGAGCCATCGAGGACCAGCGGCGGCGGGCCGAGCTGCTGGAGCAGGCCCTGAGCAACGCGCAGGGCCGTGCGGCAAGAGCTGAGGAGGAGCTGCGGAAGAAGCAGGCCTACGTGGAGAAGGTGGAGCGGCTACAGCAGGCCCTGGGGCAGCTGCAGGCTGCCTGCGAGAAGCGTGAGCAGCTGGAGCTACGTCTGCGGACGCGCCTGGAGCAAGAACTCAAGGCCCTTCGTGCACAGCAGGTGAGCTGGGAAGACCCAGGAGCCCCTGTTGAGATCCAGGCCAAGCCCTCTTGGAAAGTTAGGACCACCTGGGCCAATCTTGCGGAAGTCCCGTCCTGGCCCATCAGTCTCAGCAGAGGCCTTGCCTCTTGGCCAGGTGCCGACCTCAGGGACTCAAGCCTTGGGCCTCTATCCTCAGCAGCAGCCGGGATTGGCGCCCTTGGACTTTGTCCCTTTCTCTGGAGAAAGTCTCTTAGGAGCTGTGATGGAGGGGACTAGCCAGCTCTTACATGTCTCCCTGAGATCGGGGGTGGGGAAGATAGTCGCCCAGATCCTGGGCCTTTATCCTCACTTTGGTCTGTGTAAATAGCTCTCGTGTTTACAGACCAGATAGAGTTCTGTCTCCACTCCTAGCCTCACCCTTCCCACAGAGGTAGGGTGACCAGAGCTCCTGGATTGCCGGCGTCCGTCCTAGTTTATACCAGTTTTCCCGTGTCATTAAGTCACCCCTTCCCGAGTTTGGAGGACAATGTATATGGTCACTATGCAAAAGCAAACCCAATCTCCTCTGCACCCTTGGCCACAGGATTTGGGGCAAGGCTGTGGGGCCCTGTGGCTCCTCTTTGTCTCCGGCTGGAAGCAGGCTATGCAGAGTGCGTGATGCCAGCTGACCAAGCACTGGCCTCAGTGAGATTCCTCACATGGCAGTGAGGATCTGCGGCCAACACACGCCACCCTCCACCCCTGACCACGGTACCCCTCTCTCTGCAGAGACAGGCAGGCACCCCCGGAGGTGGCGGTGGCAGTGGTGGGACCCCAGAGCTCAGTGCACTGCGGCTGTCAGAGCAGTTGCGGGAGAAGGAGGAGCAGGTGCTGGCGCTGGAAGCTGACATGACCAAGTGGGAACAGAAGTACTTGGAGGAACGTGCCATGAGGCAGTTCGCCATGGATGCGGCTGCCACGGCCGCCGCCCAGCGTGACACCACTCTCATCCGGCACTCGCCCCAGCCCTCGCCCAGCAGCAGCTTCAATGAGGGCCTGCTCACCGGCGGCCACAGGCATCAGGAGATGGAAAGCAGGTTGGACACTGCAGGCCGGGTATCTGGGGCAGGGAGTGGGAGTAGGGTGGGATTTGTCCAGCCCTTGCCTGGGCCTTAGGTCTTCCCTGGTGGCTCAGACGGTTAAGAGTCTGCCTGCAGTGCAGGAGACTGGGGTTCAATCCCTGGGTTTTGAAGATCCCCTGGAGAAAGAAGGAAATGGCAACCCACTCTGGTATTCTGGCCTAGAGAATTCCATGGACAGAGGAGCCTGGCAGGCTACAGTCCATGGGGTCCCAGAGTTGGACACGACTGAGTGCCTTCATTTCTTTTCTTTGCCTGGTCCTTAATCCATGATAAACACCCCTCACTCCGCCCAGCCTAACAATCCCTCCTACTTCTGAGCTGACCCCCTGCTTTTGGCCCAGCTGGCATTACAGGCTATTCTTTCTCAGAGGTGCCAACCGAGTCGTTGGTTTGCCCAGGAGACTCCACTCTTGGATGATACCCAAGGCTCCAGGCCTCTACCTGCTCCCCCACTCCCACCATGTAAATCAGAGAATTAGACTTTCCTACCCTACATGCCAGGTACCACCCCAGAATGAATGTGGCCTAGGCCCCTGGCCTGCGGGGAGCTGGTATTTTCTCTCCAGAGACAACTCAGAGGCCCCACAAGATTTCCATTTGACTTCTTCCTGGCTCAAAAACACAAGCAGTCGACTTAGCTCCCTTGATCAACAGCCCTGGGGATGGCCCTCCAGGACAGGGTTTGTGCCACTACCGTCATCAGATGAACCCAGAACCTACCCCTGGGTTTGCCAGTGTGGGAGTGGCCCAGCCTCTCATGCACTGGTAGTTTTCAAAGCATCCCATTGCAGAGCTCTGATGGCACTTCTGAAGGCCCCATCCTGGCCCCTACTGCAAGGCCAGGACACCCCAGCCTGGCTTTAAGGAAGGCTTTCCCTCCAACTTCCATGAGGCGGGGAGGGCAGAGGCCACAGGATCTGTGGGTCTGAAGATGTAAACATGGCCTCTCACCCCTCAGGTTAAAGGTGCTCCATGCTCAGATCCTGGAGAAGGATGCCGTGATCAAGGTCCTTCAGCAGCGCTCCAGGAAAGACCCTGGCAAGGTCACCCCGGGCTCCCTGAGGCCTGCCAAGTCAGTGCCATCTATCTTCGTGGCTGCAGCAGCGGGGACCCAGGGCTGGCAAGGACACTCCTCCAGTGAGCGGCAGGTGGATGCCTCTGCCCAACTGGCTGCAGGTGAGAGGAGGTGGGTGGGCAGCAGAGCCTAGGTTGTTCTCAGGCCTTTCCTTCCAGAACTGAAGCTTGGAGGAGCTAGGCGTCCCAACTCCTCACCCAGGGGAGCCGGCTTACACTCTGGCTCTAGTGACCTTGTAGCCCGCAGCTGTCCCCTGGTGTGACAAGGCAGGCTTTAGCCCCCGTTTCTGGAAATTCCACCACCCTGGTCCCAGCCACTCACTACCAAAGTTAAAATAAGCTTCCCCTGCAGAGGTACCTTCTGGGCCAGCACTTCCACTTCTCCTCCTAAGCAGACGCCACAGAAATCCAGGAATCCTTACTGTTTTAAGATTTAATCTACAACCTTTTAAGAAAGCTTCTTCCACTCAAAGCTTTTGGAACCCAATCCTGTTTGGAAACAGGAGTGTAATCAAAGTTCTTGTAAATCAAGAGCAACTAGCATCCCCAGGAGGTGTCTGTCGTTAAGTTAGGGTATTCTTCATGGGGGCTACAAATTGTGGACAGGGCAGTAACTGAAACTCCTGCCTTCCTAGCAGACAGGGCCCCGCTGGAGGAGCCTGTGGCTGTGGCTCCCCTCGCTGCCCACGCCAAACATGGGAGCAGGGATGGGAGCACCCAGACTGATGGCCCCCCGGACAGCCTGGAGCCTGACAGCCTTTTGGGGTGCAGCAGTGGCCAGAGAACAGCTTCACTGGGTAAGTCTCCAACTTTTGTGGGGCACTGAGGGCACCCTGGGGTGTGAATCCCATCCCGACTCATTGCCCACACTCCACGGGGTCCCTGCACAGGGAGGGTGAGCAGAATGTGGGACCTACCTCAGTACCGGGGGGAGAGCTGGTGGATATAGGAGTAGGAGAACTGGAAACCCTAATTACCGGGGGGAGAGCTGGTGGATATAGGAGTAGGAGAACTGGAAACCCTAATTACAAACAGATCTACCTGGAAGCCCTTTATCTCCTCTTAAGAAGTCTTCCTTAAACATCTTTAATGGCCAATCTGAGCAATTAAGATAGTGGAGCTTGGCACTCCCAAATTAGAAGACTTTGTTTTAAGAGTCCCGGAAGGAGAAATTTAAGAAGATGCCATTGAATGTGTTTGCTCTCTTTCACATTAACCTTTGCATAGTTGCCTATCCCTCACTGGCTCAGAAAACCACAGGCATGAAAAGAATGTGGCAGCCTCCCTCCCTCAGGGCTCTCCACCCTCCCTTCAAGCCCTCCAACCAGTTCCTAGTTATAAATATTTGCATCTTCCACTGGGGAGGCTGGTGGTCTGGATGGAGAGCTGGGGACTGGTTGGGCAAGTTATGGGGACCTGGGCAGCAGAGGTGGGAAAAGCTGGTGAAGACAGAACCTATCTTTAAAATGTTAAAAGCTGGTGAAGACAGAGCCTATCTTTAAAATGTTACCAGATTTAAAAGGGCAGTCTAGTAACCCTCGTTGCCCTGTGCCTGGCCTCTTATCTCTCCAGATTCTATTGCTACATCCAGAGTCCAGGACTTTTCCGACATGGTGGAGATATTGATCTGAAGGAGGTGGTGCCGTGGGGACTCTGAACCATTTCCTGCTGCCCTCTGCCACACGGCCATTCCATCAGGATGCTGCATGGGAGAGGGGAACTGTGAGCACCCGTCCCCCAAGAAGACCCTGTTCCTTAGCCCCATGCTCCTCCTGGGCCTATGCAGCATGAGGACTGGGCCTTTACCTGGCTTGCTGCCAGGGTAGCAATTGAAAGCTCAGAAGGGAGTAGTGCACCCACACTGTGCACTTGGGCAGGGAGGGAGGGGATGTGTTGATTTGGCGGCTGATTTCCCAGGATGGCTGCCCATGGACTCCAGGTGGACTGGTTTAATAGGCCTGGCTCAGTGTGGTCCCTCCAACTCCATCTGCTCCTCAGCTCCTCACTGCCTCCTGGGGATCACCCAGACCTGAATCTTGGCGGCCTGTTGAGCGTGTGAGTCCTGCAGAGGCCACAGCGTCACCCGCACTGTGGAGAGGACTGGGATGTGCCGTGCAGTTTGTACATAATTCCCTTTCTTGTGAAACAGAAGATTGAAGTGGGCTGCTTCAGATTCACCCCTCATTCCATGCTCCCAGCCCTGCTGCCTCGGTTCCTCCCAGCTATCTCCCCTTCTCAAGTCCTTGGTCCATGGATTTTGTTACTGCTTGATCCACGGGATACTGGCTGCTTTTTCCCCATCTTGAGCCCTGTTTGAAATGCCCAAGGGGCCTCACCACCACCAGCCTCTTGAAATGGCTCCACAGCTCCTGTCCCTGGGACATCTTGTCAGTTTGGTTATGAACCCTGAGCTAGATGAAGTCCGCCACCACAGATCTGCATGGTGGGCTTCCCAGCACCAGTTCTCTGAAAGGAAACTGGAGAGATGGCCTTGTTCTCATCAGAGTCTTTGTTCCCCCTGGAGGCACTGGGAGAGGGAGCTATGCTGGTGAAAACTAGTCCATGAGCTGTAAGACATGACTCAGATGGTCCTCTGAATGGAGCCCCTGTCACAGCATGGCGCCCTGAGGCTGGCTCCTCAAGCGCCAGTGCGCAGCACCCTGAAACAGGGCCAGCGCTTGGGAACTGGAGTGAAGTGTCCGAGGGCAGCCTGCCAGTAGCAGTGACTTTTACTTCTGGTCTTAAAGAGTCTCCCAACTCAGCCCCATGAGTGACTGGTGGGTTTTAGTGGTTTGTCTCGGCTGTTTTTAGTTCTCCTTGAGTCTTTGTTTTTGTTTTTCTTTTACTGTTTTTAGGTTTTTGTATGTGTTATTTTATTGCTATGGTTCCTCAAGTTTCCTTTTTAAACATTCGCATTTGCTGGACAATTGCATATTTTTTTAAAATCCCCCTACCCCTCTGTAAAACTGAAAAATGCATTTGGTTCATGTGCATTGTTTACAAAACAAAAAGAAAAAAAGAGAGAAAAAGGCAAAAAAATATTGTGAAAGAAAAAAAAAACAACTTAATATATTTTGGATTAATATTTGGTATTTCTTTTTAAAGTATTTTTTTGTGCTGTGAACATTTTCTGCCAAAGACCATGATGTGTGTCTGTATGTTTAAGTTATCGTGAATATTTAAAATGTAAACATGGCCGTTTCGTTATGCCACCCTGTACCAGGATTGCTGCTGCATTCCACTGGGTATAACAGTATTTTAATAAAAAAAAATTTTTTTTTTTTTTTTTAATTAAAAGCACTGTGTTTGTACAAGTGAGAGACTGCACTGAGGGGTAAAGGAGAGAGGGAAGGGACTTCGGGAGGGGGCTCCCATGTCAGTCACTGGACCGCTCTCAACATCGAGCTGCACCCCTACTTGTCCACGCTGTGCTTCTGGGCGCCTTGGTTCTTAAACACTGACCAGAGTATGTCCATAGGCTGCCAGCTCAGTAACTGCTGTCTCTCATAAGAGAGGAGTGAAGGGTGCTGGTTTCCATTTTCTGGTAGTGGGAAACCTTGGGGCAAGGCAGGTCCCTCCTTAATTGCAAAGCTTGGAGGATACACAGTGTAATCTCTTCAAGGATCCAAAATTCCTGTAAATTTTGTGAGGCTGCATGAAGAGGAGGGTTGGAATGAGGGTATGGTTGGCTTTCCACTTTCCAGAGAACATTTCTTTCAGTCTGGGAGGGTCCGGCAGAGGGGCACCCTCCTCAGGTAGCTTTGTCCTAAACAGCTTTGTTTGGCCACATGCTGTGGTTACTCCACAGTAGGCCAAGGTGTCCGAAGGTGGCTTTATCCTTCCCTCCCCCCACCCAGCACAGAGTCCTTGTCTAGGACCATTGAAGAGACAGCATTCTTTGCTGTGTGTACACTGGCAGAGGGTCTTCATGTGCATGACATAGTTTGGGGCACTGCCTCCTTCCCAAGCTGTGGCATTACCACTCCTGCCCCAGGCCCAGCAAAGCATACCACTCCAATCCACAAAAGAAAACCATCCTTGTATCAGAAACAAAGCCCCTTCCTCTGTGGGCCGGTTGGCACACTAAGGTTCCCCACCAGGATGTGGGCTGGCAGGCAATGGGCAGCCAGACAGGCCAGTGATGGGAACAGTCACTGCCATGGCCATGAGTGAAGTATTTTCAGGGTAGGTGTAGGGACTCGGCAGCCATGTTGTTTTTGGTTTTTGTTTTTGTTTTTAATTGGAGGATAATTGCTTTACCATGTTGTGCTAGTTTCTGCCATACAACATGAATCAGCTTTCAGTTCACTTTAGTTCAGTCGCTCTGCTGCTGCTGCTGCTGCTGCTAAGTCGCTTCAGTCGTGTCTGACTCTGTGCGACCTAATGGACGGCAGCCCACCAGGCTTCCCCGTCCTTGGGATTCTCCAGGCAAGAACACTGGAGTGGGTTGCCATTTCCTTCTCTAATGCATGAAAGTGAAAAGTGAAAGTGAAGTCGCTCAGTCGTGTACGACTCTTAGTGACCCCATGGACTGTAGCCTACCAGGCTCCTCTGTCCATGGGATTTTCCAGGCAAGAGTACTAGAGTGGGGTGCCATTGCCTTCTCTGGTTCAGTCACTCAGTTGTGTCCAACTCTTTGCGACCCCATGGACTGCAGCACGCCAGGCTTTCCTCTCTATCACCAACTCTCGGAGCTTGCTCAAACTCATGTCTGTCAACTTGGTGATGCCATCCAACCATGTCATCCTCTGTCATCCCCTTCTGCCTTCAATCTTTCCCAGCATAGGGTCTTTTCCAATGACTCAGTTCTTCGCATCAGGTGGCCAAAGTATTGGAGCTTCAGCTTCAGCATCAGTCCTTCCAATGAATATTTAGGACTGATTTCCTTTAGGATCAACTGGTTTGATCTCCTTACTGTCCAAGGGACTCTCAAGAATCTTCTGCACCATAGTTCAAAAAGCATCAATTCTTAGGCATTCAGCTTTCTTTATCATCCAACTCTCACATCCATACATGACTATTGGAAAAAGTTTTGACTAGATAGACCTTTGTTGACAAAGTAATGTCTCTGCTTTTTAATATGCTGTCTAGGTTTGTCACAGCTTTTCTTCCAAGGAGCAAGCGTCTTTTAATTTCTTGGCTGCAGTGACCATCGGCAGTGATTTTGGAGCCCAAGAAAATTAAAGTCTCTCACTGTTTCCATTGTTTCCCATCTATTTGCCATGAAGTGATGGGACCAGATGCCATGATCTTAGTTTTCTGAATGTTGAGTTTTAAGCCAGCTTTTTCACTCTCCTCTTTCACTTTCATCAAGAGGCTCTTCAGTTCCTCTTCACTTTCTGCCATAAGGGTGGTGTCATCTGCATATCTGAGGTTATTAATATTTCTCTTGGCAATCTTGAGTCCAGCTTGTGCTTCATCCGGCCTGTCATTTCGCATGATGTACTCTGCACATAAGCTTCATCCGGCCCGGCATTTCTCATGATGTACTCTGCACATAAGTGCACATAGCTTATGTACTCTGCACATAAGCTATATATATACATCCTCTCCCAGCCCCCCGACCCCACCCCTCTATGTCATCACAGACCACCAAGCTGAGCTCCCTGTGCTATACAGCGGCTTCCCACTAGCTATATATTTTATACATGGTAATGTATATGTGGGGGCTTCCCAGATGGCACAGTGGTAAAAAAGTCCACCTGCCAATGCAGGAGACACAAGAGATACAAGTTCAGTCCCTGGGTTGAGAAGATCCCCTGGAGAAGGGCATGGCAATCCACTCCAATATTTTTACCTGGAAAATTCCATGGCTAGAGGAGACTGGCAGGCTACGGTCCGTGGGGCTGCAGAGTCGGACGCGACTGAGCGTGCACATAGTATATATATGTCAACCCTACTCTCTCAGTTCATCCCACCCTCTCCTGCCACTGTGTCCATGTCTGTTCTTTACATCTGCATCTCTCTTCCTGCCCTCAGCATTCATGTTGATGAGTATCTGAGGCAGGATCCTAGAGATTGACCTCCTGAGCCAGCCTTACCTGCCAAAAAGAGATGGAACCAAACAGATAGAGGAATTGGGAACATCCAAGGACTTTTTAGCAACTTTTCTGATAGCATGGCCCAACACAAGGCACCGCATGTCCATGCTTCCACCCCAGCCCCCAAGGCCACCTCCCACCAGGCAGGCAGCACAGATGCCCATCTCTCCCTAGATTAGGATTTGCTGTGTGGAGTGTGAGTAGGTTGCCCTCCTCAGATGCAGGCCTGGTCCTTGGAGGTGGCCTGAAGAGCAGAGCCGCTGCTCCCATCTGCTTCTGGCCACACCAGCCCACAGAAACATTTGCTAAGGTGTATCCAGGCAAAACAGCTGCACCTGTGTGCAAATAACAGCCTGGCAACGAGGTTCCTGTCCACCTCCACCTGCCCCCAAAAGAGCCCTGAAGGGCACCTCAGACCCAGTGCAGTAAGGCCTGATGAGGGCACCATCCCATCCCCAGCACCTTGGTCAGGGGCTTGCAAAGCATCTTTAGGGCCTTTTGCAAGAATTCAGTCCATCAAGAGTCACTTTAGTTTTTCCTCTGCATAGACCAGGCGGTCAAAGAAACCAGTGTACCTGGCATACATACGTGTGTGTATATGAGTCTATGCATGTAAGTGCCTGAGTCTGTCCCACAGAGAAAGACACGAAGGACATCTATTTCTGGCTGGTGTCCTTCCTGGGTCACCACAGTGTCCAGTGACAGGGTCACCAGTTGGGGTGAAGAGCCATGTCTTCTCAGGAAAGGGTTTGGGCCAACTTCTCACTGCCATTTAAATACAGCCTAGGGATTTCCCTGATGGTCCAGTCGCTAGAGCTCTAAGCTCCCAATACAGGGGACCTGGGTTCGATCCCTGGTCAGGGAACTGGATCCCACCTGCTTCAACAAAGATCAAAGATCTTATGTGCTGCAACTAAGATCCAGAGCAGCCAAATAAAGTTTAAAAAAAAAAAAAAGAGGAAAGAAAGATAGAAAGAAAGGCAGCCTGGCAAAGCTGTGGAACAGGTGAGCCATGGGCTGGTGTGGGTGGGGGGAAGGGGGGCTTGCCCTGGGGAGGGGAGTGTCTGCCCACGTGCCTGGGCACCAGTGACAAGGGGGCCTGGGCCATGATGAGGCCAGTCCCTGAGTCCCACTGGTGTCTCTGCTGAGCTCTTAGAGGCCCAGTTCCTCTCTGAGGGACAGGTCTGCTCTGCCCGCCCAGCCCCCACTCAGCACCTTGGCCAACAGGGCTGGGAGCTCAGGAGGGGCCCCCACCGCCCCAGAGGGCCGGAAGGCTGCCTATGGGTGCTGTCCCAACCCTCTCCTTTCTCTCACCTCCGAGTTAATGGTTAACTCTTCCCCGTCCCCAGCAGTGTCGGCAGCAGGCTTAGAGGGCTTGGTAAATATGCCAAGATGGGGGCAGCAAAAGGGGACCCCAGGAGCCCAGAAGTGGCTGAAGCCCCTCCACCAGCCCCAGGGACCCAAGCCGGACAGGAACCTTGTCTGCGGTACCAGCTTCTTGTCCCCCAGCTCAGTGAGGACCCGGCTAGGATGTCGCAGTCCCTGAACACTTGTCCTTGTGTGTGATGCCTCAGGAAGCAGCCCCGAAAGCCCCAGCACCAAGCTGTGCCCTCTAGGGCCAAGCCAGCAGGAAAGCTCCACAGCCACTGAGCTCTCAGTATTCTTTGTTATTATTAATATGAAGATATAATTCACATGCCATAAAATCCACCCTTTCAAAGCATACAGTTCAGGGTATCTTATATCACAGCATCTGTTCTAAACCAGCAGTCAGCCATGGGTCAACACCAAATGCCCCAGCAGGGGACCATATGGACGCAAAGAGAAGTGCTGTTTGATCTGGTGCATTCACACTTGTCGGTTCCTTCTTCTCAAGACGACACTTTGATCTTTCTATAGCTGACAGTCTCCTTCCACTGGGCCGGCCAGGTGATTCCAACACACCTTCCCTGGGCTACAAAGAGGTCACTGCCTGCTCTGAGCTGGAGCCCTCGGCCATCTGACACCCAGGCTGCTGGACAGGCCTCCTGGCCTGAGATTCGGGCAGAAGACCTGTGAGCCCGAGCCCCCAGGCACCCACTGTCTGCTCAAGGTTTTCCAGAGTCAAGGAGCACTGGCAGGGGTAGGTCCAGTTTTGTGGGACCTGAAGTTTATATAATTTGGGGAGATCCTCTTTAGGAAGAAGAATGAAAAATGGCAAAGAGAAAGAGAGGTCTAGAGTCTTCGAAGGGGCTTGTTCAAGTGAGCACCTCAAGGCATAGGCTTTATTAACTTCCCAATCAATCTGCATCTGAGCATCATCACCTTAAAGAAATAGTGCTCTGGGAGGTGCCATGATTCAATTTGGGCTCATCCTTGTTCTCCCTGACAAAGCTTGGAGCTGGGGATCAATGAAGCTGCAGTTATTCCAACCCCAGGGCACAAGGAATGGCTGCTTCTGGGTCCCCTTTCTTACTGCATCCCTCCCGCTGGGGCAAAGGTGACCACTACCAAGGGGCCTGGAGTTCCAGTGGGGAGATGTCACCACAGCTCCTGTACAACAGGGCTGACCAGCGTGCAGAAGACCAGACCCATGGCTGGTCCATGTCCACCTGCTGCTCTCACCCACCAAGCACAGCTCCAGCCTCCTGCCAGAGTTGGTGTCGCTACGGGGTGGGGTGGGGACACATGGACATCTGCAGTTGGTTGGAGAGCCACGAGACTTGACAGTGCAGGGCCTGACTATCCGCTTTCGATTCTGAGCTGGCCAAAAGTCACGAGCTGTCCTCCGATAAACTCCTCTTGTGAGTCCAAAGGCTCCTACCTGGGGCCACATTCCAGGTGTGGTTGGGCAACAATAGACAGTTCCCTGCCTCAATGTGGCTTCTTTTCCAGCTCCAGAAGGCCCTGCCCCATCCCTCCTCTGCAGGCTTCGCTTGCTTGACGCAATGTTCTGTGGAAATCCTCACAGCTTGTTGCATCAGTGGCAAAAACACCAAAATCGTAACCGCGGAGTGACTTAACTGCACAAGCCACAGTTGAGGTTCACTGTGAAAAACTACAGCAACCTTCTCGAAAATAAAAATGATCCTCCTTCCCAGAGAATCTTCTCTAAGGCTTGGGTTCTCTGCCTCAGCAAAACTGACTTTTCTTTAACCTATTTCACGGTGAGTGACCTGGCCATCACTTCATTGGTTCATTCATTCATGTTACAGATGTTTACTGAGTGCCCTCCTTGTTCCCAGCACTGGGGTGGGCACTGGGGATCCAGGGATGAACAAGGCAAATTGTGTGTCCAAACATCCTTATGCTCCCAGCACCTCTTTTATCGTTATATCCCATCCTGAGCTGAACACAGGGATGGTCAAAGATGTTGACTAAATGAGAACTGGCTCCAGTCTACCTTCTTGGCTCTGGATTCCACCATTTTCCTTGCACACCCAGCCATACAAGCAATGGCTCTGTGGTTCCGAGGGCACTGTGGTCTCTCTCAGCAACGGGCCTTGGCCCACCCTATTCCATTTCTCTGGAATGCCTTTCTCATTTCCTTTCTCTTCCCTTGGACTGTTTAGCTCAAAAGCTAAACATCAAAACCAAGCTTGAGCATCACTTATTCCTGTAGCCTCCCCCTCCACAGCATCCTGTGTGTTTCCCAGGACAAGGAAAGGGAAGAGAGGTGAAACCTGCAGACTGTGGGACCCTTGCTAGCAGACATTAGTCTGTGGCTCTGCTGGTCAAGAGGGAGCAGGTAAGAAGGTTTAACTGATGTTTTTAACTACACAGAGGTTCCTCCTGTTCCCGTGCTGAGGTCACAAGTGGCCCTGAACACTGCCTGGACATCCCCAGGATGTTTTGGCCAGAGGACCCATGCCCCCTCCTCCTGGGCCAGACCCACCACCATTCTGATGAGATTGGGTGCGTTCAGGGAGGTATGACTGTAGACAGTCACCCCCCCTCCGTCCCTACCCACCACCACCATTCTGGAGCTAGAGGAGGACGAAAAAGATTCTGTGGGTGGAGTCTCGGGGTCAGAGAAGGAGAGGTTGAGCCTGAGGGCTCAGGCCAAGGTGGAGGGGAGTAGCTAGGCAGGCAGCTATGGGTGTGTGAGCCCAGAACCAGCCCTGCAGGATGGCTGGCCCATGAGGCAGGCCCAGGCACTGCAGGCCACGAGCCCAGCCGTGGGAACAACTGGTAGAACTGAACCTCGCCCACCTCCAAGAGAACTGCTCCTGCCTGGCCCTGCCAGCCCCAGGCTTCTTCTGGGTAAGGGCAGGGTGGAAATCTTCTGATCAGGATGGCAGCTCCCAGCCATGCCCTGTGATACTGAAGTCCCAATAAAACTCACAAGAGATCAGACCATAGCCCTGTGCTCATGGCCAGCAGGTAGGGATGGGGCTCAGGGAGCATTGCTGCCCTCCCGCCCATGTTTAGCTGATGACGCTTCACCCGCTCGTTCCAACTCTGCCACATTCACTTATTCAACACATATCCATCAAGCCCCCACTATGTGCCAGACACTATTCTAGGTCCTGGGAGAAAGTGGGGAAGGAAGCAGACAAAGCACCTGCCCTGTGGAGCTCGCGTTGAAGCAGGGATGGGCTGAGAGGAAGACGAACAGAAAACTGAATACATTTTATAGAGTGTGTTAGAACAATGATTCTTAAATCCTCTGTGCAAAAAGCTAGTTTATTTTTTTTCAATCTGCATTTTGATTTCTAGACAATGTCAAATTGCTACAGATTCTGAAGTATCTATAGACGTTTCTAAATGTTTACTTTCCATGTCTACACTCACATCTGCTCCTGCTGCTGGTCACACTGTATGAGAAGCTGACAAAGCTTTGGGAAAAACAGGAGGGCAAGAGAGATGAGTAGCTGAAAGTAGGGCGGTTGACTAATTTGAGTGAAAATCGCTCAGTCGTGTCTGAGTCTTTGTGACCTCATGGACGATACAGTCCACGGAATTATCCAAGCCAAAATACTGGAGGGGGTAGCCTTTTCCTTCTCCAGGGGATCTTCGCAACCCCGGGATCTAACCCAGGTCTCCCATGTCGCAGGCAGATTCTTTGTCAGCTGAGCCACAAGGGAAGCCCCAAAGGGGTGGCTATTGAGAAACTAATATCTGAGCAAAGATTTGAAGGAGGTGAGGGGGAGAGCCACACATGTGTCTGAAGTCTGGACTTTGGTTGAAGCCTTCTTGAGGGGTAAGGGGTAGAGGGCAGGAAGTGAGGGGGCATAATAAGGGAGGAAAATGGGGATCCCCACAGATGACCCTGAATCCTCACAGGATCTATAGCTCCACGAGTAGTGTCTCCCCTAAGGTAGGCCTGGGGTGATCCACACCCTCTCAGCATCCATCTTGAGCCCAGGAGGAGCCTCCCTGAAGCCACTGTGATCCTAATGGAGCACAGTTTCCCTGTAAATGATCTCCTCTCCTTTTTTAGGACTCTCTTCCTCCACGAGCCAGCTCTCCACACCAGCCACAGGACATTCTTTTGGCCAGGCTCAGTGCATCCACTTCCAGCTTTGCAATCTCCAGGGCTGCATGAAAGTGAAAGTGAAGTCGCTCAGTCATGTCCGACTCTTTGCGACCCCATGGACTGTAGCCTACAAAAGAGGTGCTTCCAGCCTAGGAGGTGATCTGAGCCCCACTCCTGCGTCCACAAAAGTGCAGGGCCATGACTGCAGGAAAGGTTCTTCTGATTTGTTTCTGCATCTGAGCTCAGGGTATGTGGCAGTGAACACGTGGAGACATGTGGATATGTGTTCTCTTGTTGAACACACTTTCACACCCATAAATGCTCACCCAGTCATATATACACACTTCCACACCAAATACACACCCAGATTTGAAGTATACTCACAGGCTTAGCCACATGCACCTGTGCCCACCAACATCCTGCATAAACCTTCAGGTACACTAATGTGAGCATGCACACTTTTACACACACTCGAAGACACACACACACGCACAGTCTTGTGGGCCCACATCCATACCAACATGCACACCACAGACACACTTCCAGAAACGCACACATGCTCCCTGAACCCAGACCCACTCTTCTCCAAGAGAATTTCTACTAGGAGCAAACACCTGGAGTCCGCAGTGAGTGGCAGACAGACAGATGGGACAAAGTTCATCCATGTGTTCAGGTGGCCCTGCCAACACAGCTCCACAGGAGCAAACAGCAAGCCTGTCCCCTTACCACCTGGCCTTCAGGAGGACAAGGCCAAAGTGGGGTCAGGTTTGGGCAGGAGTATGTCAGAGCTCCCAGGAGCCGACTCAAAGCCAAGAGCAGACAGCCTATGCATTCCCAACATGCAGGTCACCATGATGTGAAGTGCCAGCCTACATTCTGGAGCCCAAGGTCGACTGGAACAGACCTAGGGAAAACCCAGTTGTCATGGGGAAGAAGGTGTTAAGTAGATGTTTCCTTTTATTCCAACCCTTTGGTTAGGTTTTGGGCTTCCCTGGTGGCTCAGAGGTTAAAACGTCTGCCTGGAATGTGGGAGACCCAGGTTCGATCCCTGGGTCGGGAAGATCCCCTGGAGAAGGAAAGGACAACCCACTCCAGTACTCTTGGTTGGAGAATCCCATGGAGAGAGGAGCCTGGTAGGCTACAGTCCACGGGGTCGCAAAGAGTCGGACACGACTGAGCGACTTCACTTTCACTTTCATGCAGCCCTGGAGATTGTGTGTCAGGGGACTGGCACCCTGGTTGTATACAGTAATTTATTATTATGCATTTTTAGTGGATTCCTTAGAATTGTCTATATACAAGATTATATCATTTATAATAGAGATATTTTCACGTTTTCCTTTCCAATCTGGATGCCTTGCATTTAATTTTCTTGCCTAATTGCTCTGGCTACAACTTCCAGCACAATACTGACTAGAAGCAATGACAGTAGATATCCTTCTCTTGATCTTAGGGGGAAAGCATTTAATTTTTTACCATTAAGTATGATACTAGGTATGAGGTTTTGGAGATGCCTTTTATCAAGTTCAGGAAGTTCCTTTCTATTTCTGGTTTGTTGTGTGCTTTTATCATAAGAGAGTGTTAAATTTTATCAAAGGCATTTTCTGCAAATATTGAAATGATCATACAATTTTTGTCATGAAATCTATTGATATGGAGAATGACATTGATTTCTAGATGCTAAACTAAGCTTGCATTCCTGGGATAAATCCCACTTGTTCATAGTATACGATCTTTTTATATGGATTCATTTTGTTAGTATTTCATTGAGGATTTTCCCCTCAGGAATATATGTCCAGCAAGGCGGAGAAGGTGATGGCACCCCACTCCAGTACTCTTGCCTGGAAAATCCCATAGACAGAAGAGCCTGGTAGGCTGTAGTCCATGGGGTCGTGAAGAGTCAGACATGACTGATCGACTTCACTTTCACTTTTCACTTTCATGTATTGGAGAAGGAAATGGCAACCCACTCCAGTGTTCTTGCCTGGAGAATCCCAGGGACGGGGGACCCTGGTGGGCTGCCGTCTATGGGGTCGCACAGAGTCGGACACAACTGAAGTGACTTAGCAGCAAGGCTGGGGCCATATCATTGCAGTATTCCCAGTCCCTCAAGCAGGGCCAGGTGCAGTGAGTACCTACTGAGCCCCAAGAAATGAATGAAAAAATGAATCTATAAAGCATAGGATCTCAAAAGCATGAAGGCTCTTGTTAGAAATAGCGACCATTATATTATTACAAATGTCTGAATATGCATTATCCTTACAAATCACAGAGGCAGTGGAGACTATGAAAAATCAAAACCTAGAATGAAGCCCTTCCCATTGGGTGGCTTGGTCCATCAGTCAAGAGTACCTCACCTGGGGGCCCAGACTTAGGGGGGGCAGAAGCTTCTAGAAACTTATTCCAGAATCCTCCCTCCATGGGAAGTCCCTTCTCAAAGAAGGGAAACATGGCGAGGACCCAGGGTGGTGGCATATGTCCTGGGCTGCCAAGAGCATATGCAAGGCAGATGAATGGGTATGCAGTGGACAGTGGGGTCTTATCCACTGTGATCCAGGTGGGTATTTCTGGATGCTGTGGCAGCCAAGCCTGTCACCACTCACAGATCTGGCTTTAGTACAGCTTCTGAGTAGGTTTTTAAACTCATCCTGAACACAGGGCTGGCATGTGGGTTAAATGAGATAATGCATGAAGAGCTCTTAGTTCTGGCATAGAATAGGCGTTTGGTAAATGGGGACATTGTTATTTCTATGGTCATTTTTTAAACTTTAAAATTTATTCTAGAAGGAAGTCCACTGACAGCCAGACTATCTTGTAGCTTTATTCTATTCATAATTTCAAAAATCCTCCAGTAGGTGCCACTTGGACCAATCTAAGACCAAAGAAAATGATGTATCCCCCACCTCACCACATAGGAGCTGTCATCAGGGCTCCACTCTCACCTCTTACCTGGACACAGATGAAGCCTTCTTCAAAACAAGCAGGAAAGAAAGTTTTTTTTCCTGTCTCACTAGGAGTTTTAGGGGAAAGGAAAGGTGCCCTTCTTTTTGCCACCCCCTTACCTGTATTGGCTGGCTTTTGACACACACCATAAGAACAGCCCAGTCACAACACCAAGGCTCAGGAGGGCACCAATGGAAGAAAGCAGGGCATGTCCAGAAAGTTGGGGCAATGGGCCCTGCCTGCCAGCTCAAAGAGTGGACCCCAAGTTCTTCCTTCTTGTGTGTTGGGAATTCTTCTCTGGATTCTGGCATCAGGCCTAAACTCCTTATCTCCCCCATACCAGTCTTATCAAAGCAATTCGGTGAATCTACCAGGAATGTATTTGCTGCCCTTTCAACAACCAGAACACTTGCAGAGCTGGCCTTGGGCCCTGCTCTTCCAGGAAGCAGAGCAGCATAATTAGCCAGGCCAGAGCTCCAGCCTGAAATGCCCCCAAGACAGGACCAGTAGTGCCCCTCTACCCAGGTGAGAGCTAAGGACCTTCTAAGGACCACATCCCAGATCACCTCACAGATTCTACTAATGGTGTGAACTCCGGGGTGGTCTCAGTCAACTCTGGCTTGAATGAAAGTACCATAGAGTTAGGACAGAAGTCTCAGGCATGGAGGGTTGGAGGAGAACAGGCCTAGAAAAGCCATGGGTGTGGGAATGAAGAGGCTACAGGTGACTATTTAGAGCAAACCTTCATAGCTAGAGAAGGTGCCAAGGTTGTCAACGGTGAAAAAGTGAAAATAAGTTCAAGGTCCAGCCATAGGATAGAGATAAGTAAATTATGATTCAGCCATGTAAGGGTGAAAACTGACAGCTGGGGCTGGAAGGGAAGGGAGAGGGAAGGGGTAAAGAGACAGAACACAGGATTTTTAGGGCAATGACACTACTCCGTACGGTGAATATGGATTATCTTATACTTGTCAAAACCCATAGAGTGTACAACACCAATTGTGGACCCTAATGTACAACTGAGACTTAGGGTGGTCATGACGTATCAGTGTATGTTCAACAGATAAAAACAGGCATACCTCTGTGGTGAGGGGCACTGATAATGAGGAAGCTGTGTGTGGGGGTGGGGGCAGGGTGCATATGGGACATCTCTGTACCTTCCCCTCAATATTGCTGTGAGCCAAACATTGCTGTAAAATAATAAAGTCTTATAAAAAAGTCCAAAACTCTGATAGCTCACAGGTTTCATTTGACTTTTAAGGAGAATGGGATTACTTGCCAACATTAAAAAGAAAATTTTTATGGAAAAAAAAAGTCCCGATGTCTAGCTTCTCTTGAACACCAGAAATTCTGGCGATTCTAGGCCCTCATTTCCACCTGGGAAGGCTTTTCTGGAGTAAAGAGTAGTGCTCCCCTCAACTGAGGAAGCATCTCCAGACGGCCAAGGTTCCTATCTGGCCAAAGTTAATCAGGCAATTTGGCCAAGGTTCCTATCTGGCCAAAGTTAATCAGGCAATATATATAGTCTCCTTCAGCTTTGGGAGTAAATCGCTTGTTCATGCTATTCCCTGTGCCTGAAACATCCCGTGAGCCCTGGTAAGTTGTTTTGATCCTGCAGGAATTTCTCAAATATCACCTCCCCAGGGCAGACTTCACTGACTGCCCCCGACTAAGTTAAGTCACTCTCTTCTATTCTCATTGCGTTCTTGTAAAACTCTTCACTGCTGTCATAGAAGAAGTATTTGTGACAACTCTCCCTTACAGAAGAATTCTACTTGCTAAATATAGAAGGAATGAGGAAATACAAAACTACTATTAGAACACCAGATCTCCATAGGCAAGATCCACCCCTAGATATTAACCTTAGTGGGCAAAAGTTAAAAGAAGAAACATGTTATTAACATAGTTTCAAAATTCTCTTCCAAAACCAAATTTTTATGAATGACAAAGGAGAAATAGAAAAATTGGAGTGGAGAAACCTGGCAGATTTTTAATGTATCTAAGTGAAAAAAAAAGATTGACATCCTTAGTAATAAGACACTGTGATCATGCACCTCCTGATACCACGCACAGAGAAGGACACGCCACCCCTGTGGCATCCTTTATGATCACATAAATTCAATCTAATTGTCAGAAAGTATCAGACAAACCCAAATTAAGAGACCTTCAAAAAGTAACCAGTAGTCTTAAAAAGTCTCAAGATCAGGAAGGACTAAAAACTGTCGCAGATTGGAGGTGATTAAGGAAAAATGACAACTAAATATAACGAGACACTGGGTTAAATCCTGGAACAGAAAAAAAACAGAATAAGAATGTATGTACTAGATAGTTCAGTTCAGTTCAGTTCAGTCGCTCAGTCATGTCCAACTCTTTGCAATCCCATGGACTGAAGCACACCAGGCTTCCCTGTCCATCACCAGCTCCCAGTTGCTCAAACTCATGTCCATCAGTCAGTGATGGTATCCAACCATCGCATCCTCTGTTGTCCCCTTCTCCTGCCTTCAATCTTGCTCAGCATGAGGATCTTTTCAAACGAGTCAGTTCTTTGCATCAGGTGGTCAAAGGATTGGAGCTTCAGCTCCAGCATCCATCCTTCCAATGAATATTCAGAACTGATTAGTCCAAGGGACTCTCAAGAGTCTTCTCCAACACCACAGTTCAAAAGCATCAATTCTTCCATGCTCAGCTTTCTTTATAGTCCAACTCTCACATCCATACACAACTACTGGAAAAACCATAGCTTTTACTAGACAGACCTTTGTCAGCAAAGTAATATCTCTGCTTTTTAATAGGTACTGAACCAATATGCAGGTGACACCACCCTTATGGCAGAAAGTGAAGAGGAACTAAAAAGCCTCTTGATGAAAGTGAAAGAGAAGAGTGAAAAAGTTGGCTTAAAGCTCAACATTCAGAAAACGAAGATCATGGCATCTGGTCCCATCACTTCATGGGAAATAGATGGGGAAACAGTGGAAACAGTGTCAGACTTATTTTTTCTGGGCTCCAAAATCACTGCAGATGGTGGCTGCAGCCAGGAAATTAAAAGGCATTTATTCCTTGGAAGAAAAGTTATGACCAACCTAGATAGCATATTGAAAAGCAGAGACATTATTTTGCCAACAAAGATCTGTCTAGTCAAGGCTATGGTTTTTTTTGTGGTCATGTATGGTTGTGAGAGTTGGACTGTGAAGAAAGCTGAGCACCGAAGAATTGATGCTTTTGGACTGTGGTGTTAGAGAAGACTCTTGAGAGTCCCTTGGACTGCAAGGAGATCCAACCAGTCCATTCTGAAGGAGATCAGCCCTGAGATTTCTTTGGAAGGAATGATGCTAAAGCTGAAACTCCAGTACTTTGGCCACCTCATGTGAAGAGTTGACTCATTGGAAAAGACTCTGATGCTGGGAGGGATTGGGGGCAGGAGGAGAAGGGGACGACAGAGGATGAGATGGCTGGATGGCATCACTGACTTGATGGACGTGAGTCTGAGTGAACTCTGGGAGTTGGTGATGGACAGGGAGGCCTGGTGTGCTGCGATTTATGGGGTCGCAAAGAGTTGGACACGACTGAGCAACTGAACTGAACTGAACTGAACTGAACCAATATTAACTTCTTGGTCTTCAAAACTATAATAATAGTTGTGGGAGATGTCAATATCAGGGGAAGCTGAGCTGGGTGATGGATATTTGAGAACTCTGCTTCATTTTGCAAGTCCTCTGTAATTCTAAAATGGTCGCAAAATAGAAAATCAAAAAAGTATTTGTGTATTTACTTTCTTGAGGCCTGTGTCCCCTGCTAGGCTGCAAACTTCATGAGGACAGGGACTGAGAACACTGGCATTTTCATCACTGCACAGTTGCATGTGTCTGACACGCAGAGGGTATTCAATAAACACATGCTGAATAAACAGACCTATGGTTACTGACAGAAAAAGTCCATGGCATATTCTTGAGTGGAATACATAGGACACACAGCAGCCCGTAGAGTATGTCAAAATGTGTATAAACAAGGAGACTAAGGATTTACAAACCAATGTTGACTGTGGCCATCTCTAGAAGATAAAGTTACAGGTAATTTTTCTTTTCTTCTTTTTACTTTATTATATTTTCTAAGCATATGTAACTACTTCTATGTGCACCAGAACACACACACACACACACACACACACACACACACCCTGCATCTTCATTTCAACGAAAGCCGTAAGCAACATGCCTGGCAGACCTGGAGCCATCCCTAGATGGCTGAGCAGGAGATGTGAGTGTCTGAGTCCCAGGTGGCGGTGACCCAGCTGTGCAGTGACTGCAGCCAGTGTGGAGAAGAGGTTTCCATGTGGATGACTTCTCTGCTTCTCAGCTTCTCAGTGTCTCAGCTTCTCTGAGTAGCCAGCCAGCACTCCCTGAGCAAAACCATTGATTTGCAAGTTTCACCATCATCTTCAGAAACGTGTGTTGCTCTTGGCTCATTCATTTATTCATTCACTCACGGATGCAGTGTTTAACTTTGTCTGTCCAAGGAAGAACTCTCCTCCTAGGGTCTACTTTTCAACCTTCTTCAACCTAGGCCCCCTGTTGTTGCTGTTGTTCAGTTGCCCTAATATAAACCACACGATCTTGCCTGGACATCATGAACAAGAACCCACAGCTAGACTCAGGGAGCCCCCGGGAGCAGGAGTGAGAATTCCACACTTAGGAAGGTTGGGTAAGTGGCTCCTGGTGGAGCCAGGTGGTCCCTGGCCCAAGTAGAGCCAGTTGCTCAAGTAGGTGAATGGGCACACGTGCCTGCAGGCTGAGAAGGTATTGTGGAGAACCTCCTGGGGGATCCTTACCACTTTGGTCAAGAGTGTGACCTGTGGGCCCCCTTAGCGGTGCACTGAGCTGGCGGCCGGTGGGAGCTGTGGGGCTGCACGGAGGAACCAGATGGGAATCAGAGTCATGGTCCTGGAGCAGCAAGTGCAGTGCACACAGGACTGAACTGAGTGCCGGCGCCCAGCCTTCAGGGCAGAGGAATACAGAAGTGGTTCACAGGTGAAGAAAAGTGAGAGGCGAGCAGTGTGAAGAGCAGATCCTAGGAAGAGGGCTCTTTCCTGGAAGTGAGGCTAGACAGTGTCAAGACTGCATCACAGGGGGCAAGGGTTTCCTGTCACCCTGCCCGCCTAGAGGGCACAGGGAAGGATGCAAGGCAGAGGATGGCGGGGTCAGATTGCATCTTAGGAGGAGCTAGAGACCCATTCTGCAGCCCGGCCATCCCCACTTCAAGGTCCACAGTGCTGGTCACCCTGGTATTTCTTTGGCAGCTCTGTCCCTAAGTTCCCAACACTGACCTACCAGAGGGCTGGGAAAGACAGCCAGGGGCCCCAGCGGGCAAGTTACCCATGGGAGATCCCCTGCTAGATACTGACCGTGGGGGCCACCAAGCCCAGGGTCACACGGACCTAGGATCCCCAGGCATGGGGGGAAGCGTGGCCCTCAGGCCTCACCCAGAATGGAGGCTCTTAGCAGGTCACTGACTCCCCAAGGCACTGGGCCTGGCCTGCATGCCTGCCCATCCCACCCTGCCTTCCTGCCTTGACTGCCCATTGGGCCCACCTGGCATAGCTAGAAGGCCCCAGGGCCCTGTCCTGCATCAACTTTGCCACCCACCTCCCACCCTGGCTTAAGGAGGGGATGACTGGGCCTTGGCTCCTCACCAACTTCCAGTGGCTCACTGATCCCATGCGTGTCAGGCAGTCTGGGCTGAGCTTCCTCCTCCATGATCTGCCAGGGATGCCCAGGCCCCATCTCAGATGAGAGCCACCCCACTGCCCCTCTGCACAGCCCCTGCTGGCAGAAACCAAGGAGATGCTCAGGGCAGAGGTGGGCTCCCACCCTTTCCCCTCTACACAGGCACCTCCCACCCAGCGCCCCCTTGCTCCCCATGACAGGCCCAGCCACAGTCTGCGGCACTTCCTCCATGCTCCTGGGAGGGGCTTCTCACCACCTGCTGCTGACACGGGGACAGGTGAGTCATCACTTTCAGCAGAAGCAGGCTGACATGGTCTCCAGCTCCTGCCGGAGGAAGGAGGAGAATTCGAGAACAGGCCCAGAGTGGGTGAGAGGGATTCACCAGTCCAAGCAGCATTTCAGCACCTCCTCTACTGTTGTGCTGGCCACAGATGGTGTGGCAGACCTGCCTCAGAGGAGTTCAAGCCGGCTGGAGGCAGCTGATTAAAAAAAAACACAACAGGTGGAGCAAGCATTCATGAAGCTGGTGAAGGGAAGCAGAGATTCTACAGGAACCCAAGGCAGAGACCCATGATCTGGGGGAAGCAGGAAAATCTCACAGAGGAAGAGTGGTTCAGCTGAGGCCTGTAGGTTGGACTGGCCAGTAAGAGAAGGGGTGTGAGAGCAGAAGGTGGGTGGCTGGGGTGAGAGGGGAGAGCTGTGTATGGGGGAGCCAGCAGCCATTCTACATGGCCAGAGAGCAGAGGGCCAAGGGGTACTAGATGGCCTGGAGAAAGGGAAATGCTGGCTGCCTAGAAGGGGGCTCTTTGTTCAGATACCCACTGGGTGGGTCAGAAGGGGGTTCCTGGACCTAATCCTGAGGACCATGCCCTCCAGAGCACTCCAGACCCCTGCTTCTTCCCTGTGAGTCCTAGACCATAACGAGGCTAGACCCACAGGAGCCCACAGTGCATCCTCCTGGAACTCCCAGCCAAACCTGGACTCACTCTCACTGACCACATGAGGAAAACTTATTCTGCTAATAGACATCTGAGGCTCAGAGCATCCAAGGAACTTGCCTGAAGTCAGGTGGTGGCATCAGGCAGGTGGTGGAAGGAACCCTGGGCAATGTTAATGGGCCTCACCCTTTGGGTCTCGCAGGCACACAGCAGAGCCCCTGGTCTCATCAACTTGAGAAGCATGGACTTCAACAACAACAGGCACTTTCTTGCAGGACTTTTCAGAGCCTTTAATGTGCTAATGGGCATAAGGGATGTAGAGCATGGAGAGATTCTGAAATGCATTTGGCACGGAATCCTTTTGTCCCTGCCAGAGCCACTGTCTCCAAGGGGCCACCCTGGGGCCTGCTGGTCTGGATGGTACAGTCAGGGACTGGGCTCTGGAAGTCTCCCTGCCTTATGCTTTGTTTGCACTCATTTTCACTCTGGTGTTGTCCTTGTGTTTGAGAGACTTGGTACATGAACTTGGGCAGAGGAGAATGGGAAAGCCGGGCTCCCTGGGCCCAGCCTTCTACTCTGTGCGCACGGCCTATCTCTGGTTAGAGAAGGGACACTCCCAGATGGAAGAGCCATTCCAGGTCACCAAGGACACTGCCATGTTCGGGAAAGGTTTCTGGGAAGCGGCGACACTTTACGATGAGGGATGAGTGACGGGAGAGGAAGTGCCAAGGAAGAAGCTGCGGTGATGAGAAGCGGGGGAGAGGCTAGGAGAGAGAGTGCGTGCCTGTGCTTGGGTTTTGAAGGCTGTCATGAGGGACCTGGACTTGGATCTGGGGGTATCAGAACCACAGAAGGGGCTTGAGCTAGGGCTGACTCGATGGATCCACACACAATTCTGGCCTGGAATCGTTCCCAGCAGAAGGATGTCCAGCTTTTCTTCCTTCCATGGGCTCCTGGGATCTGCACCCCCATCATCCCCACCATGTGACCTCAGTCACTGTCTTTGACCCCCATCCCACACCTGCTGGAGTATGTCAGCTGTGACCCAGTCATGTCACCTCTGACCTTGGCCCCCTCCTACAGCCTCCTTGGCCTGGTGTCTTGGTCTCCATAAGCCCCCATGGACCAGAGGTGGCCTCCCATCGCCCTGGCAGAGAACTGTGTGCTTGGCTTTCCCAAGGTTCCTGCCCTAGAGAGCAGAGGGCCAAGGGGTACTAGGTGGCCTGGAAAGAGGGTGGCCAGGACAGCTCGGACCCCAGGAAACGCCTGCTTCCTGGAAGGCAGCTCTTTGTTCAGATGACATGGGGATGGGGTAAGTTTCCCTGGTGGCTCAGCAGGTAAAGAATCCACCTGCAATGCAGATGAGGGTTTGATCCCTGGGTTGGCAAGAGCCCCTGGAGGAGGGCATGGCAGCCCACTCCAGTATTCTTGCCTGGAGAATCCCATGGACAGAGGAGCCTGGTGGGCTGCAGTCCATGGGGTCGCAAAGAGTCAGACGTGACTGAAGTGACTGAGCACAGCACACAACAGCTCTGGGACACCACGGCATGTGGGCATGGAGAGAAGGCTGGGGATGGCCCCTGCTCCAGAGCACACTGGAAGGCATGCTCTCTATGGGCCAGCCCGCTCTTCATCCCAGCTTTCCTGGAGCCTGTCTCTGCCTCTCTGGGAAAGGGGCACATCAACCAGACCAAAGACTGGCCCTCATGTACTGGCACCCTGACCAGGATGCCAAGCACTTGCTTCACTCATAATAGGCAAATGCCAAAGGCCACCTGCAGAGATGGGGGAGACAGAAGATAGGGGCCTGAGAGACTCAGAATTCACTGCCCTGCTGCCCGCACCCCATCCCTAGGACGGTTAGGTGTCCATGTGGCTGAGCTAAGGCTGCTGTCCCCTCTGCTCTCTGTGCCAGAACAGGGGCGGGGCTAGCTCCCTCCAGGGCTCTGCATGACATCCTTTCTCTGATGGTTTAGGCCTTGGATGTGATTCTCCCTCTGTTACAGAGGGGTGGCTTTTCTGATTTCTGCTGGGTTCTAGGAGTGGGGTCATGGGGTCAGCTTCTGTTTCACAAGTACATGCACACAGACACACGTAATAACTGACACCCTGGAGCACTTTCTTTGGAATTCTCCTTCCCTTGGCTTCCTTGGCTTCCAAGAGGGGCTCAGAAGCCTTAGCACCTCTTGAACCCACTGAGCCATTCCCTGCTGGCATGTTAGGTATTTTTACAATTGTTCTAAAATCCCATTATCTCTTCCCTCTAGACAGCCTCTGTGACTGGTTCCGCCTGAATACGTGACTGGCCGCTGGCCACCCACCGGTCCCCTGCTGCCCTCGCTCCCAGGAACCCTGGGGCAGCGGAGAGACCTTTGAGTCTTCACATACTTCCCCTGCCTGCGGCCTGAGCTATGGGAAAAACACAGCGATAACAAAAATAGAAAAGAGCAGTCTGGACCACATGGGATAATTGTAAACACGGAATGACATTTCAAAGAAATACAGAAGTAAAATTATAGAGTGGAGACAAGCTCAGAGATAATTTTGCTCATTCTTTCTAGCCAGCACTTACCACATTAGTAATTTTATACTTATCTGTGTTATTATTTGCTTAATTCACTCAACAAATATTTACTGAACACCCATTCTATGCCAGGTGCTAGTCTGGATCCTTGAAAAGCAAAGACACTGCCCTCTGGGTGCTTGCATTCCATCAGGGCGGGAGAGAGACTTACACCAAGGGTACCATTCACAATAAGTAAGCGAACAACAGAAGACATTAGGAGGTGGTCTGTGCTAAGGCAAGCAAAAGCTGAAGAGCCAGGAGAGTAGTGCTCAGGTGGGGGCAAGCGGTAGCCTTGGGTAGTCAGCAGAGGCGACCTCAGGGAGGAGCTTGGCAGTGGAAGGTGCCACTAGAACAAAGGCCTGAGCAGGGCTGGGGCAGTGGGGGAGGTACAAAGGAAGACACTCTATGGGTCTCGATCACCAGCTCACTGTAAGGATTTTGGCTTTTATGAGAACGAAGTAGGGAGCTCTGCAGAGGAGAGGGGTGGCTCAATGGGCCCTCACACTGTGAGAGCCCCAGAGAACCAGGATCAATCTGCGACCCCAGGCCTAGTGTTCAATAAATAGTAAACACCAGTGAAATATCCTATTTTATAGAAAAAGCACCTTATTCCAGGTATATGCAAATAGAGAATTCCCTGGTGGCCCGGTGGTTGGGGCCTCACTGCCGAGGGCTCAGGTTCGATCCCTGGTCAGGGAACTAATATCCCACAGGCAGGGTGGCATGGCCAAATAAATAAATGAATAAAAACATAAGAACACGAGGTGTTGGTATATGTACATATCTATACACACAGACATGTGTGTGTGACATACCTCTCCAAGCCTAGAGATGTGTCTAAAAGGTGCTCAGTGTACTGATGACAGTATCTCCAGGGAGGGGAGTATGGTTGTGACGGAGTAAAAAGGGAATTTTCTTTTTAAAAAATATTTTATTTATGTGGCTGTGCTGGGTCTTAGTTGTGGCATGCGGGAGCTTTAGTTGGAGCATGCGAACTCTCAGGTGCAGTGTGTGAGGTCTAGCTCCCTGACCAGGGCTTGAACCTGGGCCGCCTCCATTGGGACCTCAGAGTCAGCAACTGGAGCACCGGGGAAGTCCTGGAAATTTTCTATTTGAGTTCTTTGGCACTCTGGATTGGTTTTTTAACAATAAGAATGGATTTATATATTACTTACATTACTTAAAAATAAATAAGCTTAAGTTAAAAAAAAAAAAAAAAACTAAACTAAATACCAGTGGAATGAATGAATGAATGAATTCAAGCCTGAGATCATGCCTCCACCTTTCCAGAGAGATAGGAATGTGAACAGAAATGCTTCCAATCTGGTCATTGTATCTGAGCCAGACATTCTGCTCCATATTATTTGAGGAGTTTTTCAAATTCTTCAGGCCCAGACCTCTCTCCAAAAGTCCCAATTCCTAGATTAGGTGGGGCCCAGCACGTGCATGTGAAAAACTTCAATCTAGACCTTCCCAGATGCCTCCAACTCCTCAATATCTGTCATTACATCCAGCCCCAGGACACACATCAAATGAAGGAATAAATGTTCATTGACTGAACTCATGGATGTGCACATGCTTGAAGATAGCTAATGAACTGCCCTTCCCAGTGTTTCTCTGGAGCTCTGACTGGCGGGACCTCTTCTCAGAGAGGGTTGCTGAGGAGCGGGGCTGGACTAGACACCCCAGTGCCCCCAAGAGCAAGGGAGCCCAGCCAGAGTGGAGGCTTGGAGGGAGGTGGCCATTCACTTCCCCTTCCTTGCAGGAGGGGCCACCCACATTCCAGAGACAAGGACCACATTCTTCCGGCAGGAAATGCCAGGGCTGGGAGGACTGTCCTGTCCACTCCTTTCCCTTCTTGCTTCCTCCCTCTTGGCCAGCTGCCAGCCCCGGGATCCTGGGGCCCCAGATCAGAGCATCTGGGTCTCAGATTCCTGGCCTCTAGCTTGCAGGTGTCAACTGGCAGAAATTTTTACATGTGAACAGTAGGTAGCCCCTTATTAGTTTCACATACTTGGAATAAGCATGGCCATTTATTTTCTCTTCCCAGAATTCAAAAAAGGTTAGAAATTCCACAAGGCATCTGACTCAACTCTGTTTTCTCCTTTCTCTTGCTTTTCCTAGTGCTGTTTATAGAGTAGCCCAAGAGCCTGAGTGTTCCAGCCCTGGGGGCTGTGGCCACACCTGGTGGCCAGAAGGAGCCCCATGACCCAAGTAGGGCCAGAGACCTGCCTGGTGCACCCCACCAAGGGGCAGCTCTGACTGCAGATGGTGATGAGCTAAGGGCCCAGCACAAAAGTCAGGCACCCTGGGGTCGAATCCTGCCACTTCTCAGCTTTGCAACAAATGAGTTACATCTCTGAGATTCATGTCTAAGATGGATGTGTCAATAGTTTCTTTCTCTGAAGGAGGCTGTGAGGATTAAATGAGATAATACATGGAGAACACTTCATAAGTAGTAGCTGAATTATTGTATATTTTTAATATTGAGCACCTGTCAGCTCAGTTCAGTTCAGTTCAGTCACTCGGTCCTGTCCGACTGTTTGTGACCCCATGGATCACAGCACGCTAGGCTTCCCTGTCCATCACCAGCTCCCAGAGCTTACTCAAACTCATGTCCGTCGAGTCAGTATGCCATCCAACCATCTCATCCTCTGTTGTCCCCTTGTCCTCCCGCCTTCAGTCCTGCCCAGCATCAGGGTCTTTTCAAATGAGTCCGTTCTTTGCACCAGGTGGCCAAAGTGTTGGAGTTTCAGCTTCAGCATCAGTCCTTCCAATGAACACCCAGGACTGATCTCCTTTAGGATGGATTGGTTGGATCTCCTTGCAGTCCAAGGGACTCTCAAGAGTCTTCTCCAACACCACAGTTCAAAAGTATCAGTTCTTCAGCACTCAACTTTTTTAAAGTCCAACTCTCATATCCATACATGACTATTGGAAAAACCATAGCTTTTACTAGACAGATCTTTATTGGCAAAACAATATGCTGTCTAGGTTGGTCATAGCTTTTCTTCCAAGGAGCAAGCGTCTTTTAATTTCATGGCTGCAGTCACCATCTGCAGTGATTTCGGAGCCCCCAAAAATAAAGTCTTTCACTGTTTCCATTGTTTCCCCATCTATTTGCCATGAAGTGATGAGACCGGATGCCATGATCTTAGTTTTCTAAATGTTGAGTTTTAAGCCAACTTTTCACTCTCCTCTTTCACTTTCATCAAGAGGCTCTTTAGTTCTTCCTCGCTTTCTACCATAAGGGTGGTGTCATCTGCATATCTGAGCTTATTGATATTTCTCCCAGCAATCTTGATTCCAGCTTGTGCTTCACTCAGCCTGGTATTTCTCATGATGTACTCTGCATATAAGTTAAATAAGTAGGGTGACAATATACAGCTTTGACATACTCATTTCTCAATTTGGAACCAGTCTGTTGCTCTATGGCCAATTCAAATTGTTGCTTCTTGGCCTGCATACAGATTTCTCAGGAGGCAGGTCAGATGGTCTGATATTCCCATCTCTTGAAGAATTTTTCACAGTTTGTTGTGATCCACACAGTCAAAGGCTTTGGCATAGTCAATAAAGCAGAAATAGATGTTTTTCTGGAACTCTCTTGCTTTTTCGATAACCCAATACATGTTGGCAATTTGATCTCTGGTTCCTCTGCCTTTTCTAAAACCAGCTTGAACATCTGGAAGTTCACGGTTCATGTACTGTTGAAGCCTGGCTAGGAGAACTTTGAATATTACTTTGCTAGTGTGTGAGATGAGTGCAATTGTGCAGTAGTTTGAACATTCTTTGGCATTGCCATTTTTTGGGATTGGCATGAAAACTGACCTTTTCCAGGCTGATGGCCACTGCTGAGTTTTCTAAATTTGCTGGCATATTGAGTGCAGCACTTTCACAGCATCATCTTGTAGGATTAGAAACAGCTCAACTGGAATTCCCTCACCTCCCCAGCTTTGTTCGTAGTGATGCTTCCTAAGGACCACTTGACTTCGCTTTCCAGGATGTCTGGCTCTAGGTGAGTGATCACACCATCGTGATTATCTGTGTCATGAAGGTCTTTTTTGTATAGTTCTTCTGTGTATTCTTGCCACCTCTTCTTAATATCTTCTGCTTCTGTTAGGTCCATACCATTTCTGTCCTTTATTGTGCCCATCTTTGCATGAAATATTCTCTTGGTATCTCTAATTTTCTTGAAGAGATCTCTAGTCTTTCCCATCCTATTGTTTTCCTCTATTTCTTTGCATTGATCACTGAGGAAGGCTTTCTTATCTCTCCTTGCTATTCTTTGGAACTCTGCATTCAGATGGGCATATCTTTCTATTTCTCCTTTGTCTTTTGCTTCTCTTTTTTCTCAGCTATTTTTCAGGCCTCCTCAGACAACCAATTTGCCTTTTTGCATTTCTTTTTCTTGGGGATGGTTTTGATCACTGCCTCCTGTACAATGTCATGTACATTGTCATGTGACATTGTACAGGAGCACCTGTCATATACCCACTAATGTACAAAGTTCCAGAACCCTGAACTAAAAGTTCAGGGTCCACAGAGCCCTCCTCTTTGAGGAGACAGTCAGGGAAGCAGCAGCTCTGGGCTCCCTGTCATAAAATGGTTTTCAAGATAGAAGTGGGCTTAACCCTTTGCAATAGACCAGTTTCACAGAGGAAAGAGACCATTGAAAAGGCTTGGAAGATTGAATAGTAGCTCTTAAGACAGAAAGAAAGGATGTTACAGGAAGGGGAGTCAACACATCCCAAGACTCAGAGATGCAGCTGGAAGGCTGGGTTTGGAGATCCATGTATAGGAATCTAAAGTGGAAAAGGATGACGGTGGCAGAGGAGGTCATGAGATGGGCAGAGAAACTCACAGGACAGGTAGAAACCATCCTAGAAGGCCTCGGAGGCCTTGCCAAGGAGCAGTCCAGACTTCTTCCTGAGGGTACCGCCTTGTAGCAAAGGTTTCCTTCTAGGAAGATCTCTCTGCTGTAGTGAGAGGGAGTCAGGGCAGATACTGGAAGAGACAAAGCTGAGTCAGAATTGGAAGATAGATGCAAGAGGGCAGGGAGTGGCCCCCAAGCTTCAGTCATTCCCTGGCTCCTTCTTGGTATTTGACATATCTGGGTACAACCCCAACTATTATTAATGCAATGTTTCCCTTTGTGTTAGTTCAGTTTTCTGTCACTTCTGTTATACCATTATATTACTGCTTGAAATGAAACATGAATGTCCACTGGCCACTGGAAATAGTCTTTGCCCTCCGGGGCACCTGCTTTGGGAACCATGAATCTGGCTACAGCCCAACAGAAGAGAAGGGAACGGGATCATTTCAGTGTATGGTGTCAGCCGAGCTGCAAGAGATTGGTCCCAAACCCCTGTTTCAAACCCTACGGCCTTTATAACTTTACTTGGGGGCCAGAGGTAGGGTTGCAGCTCTGAAAGCAAAAACAAAACAGACCTCCCCAGTCCCTGGTGGTCTGGACTCTAGTCCTTCCTTATCAGAGCATGTGGGCTCCAGCTCTGCTTGAGCACAAACAGGCAGATGCACTTCTCTAAGAGAGAGAGCACCAGGCAGATCTAACGATGACTCAGTGGTGGAATTCTTTGTGGGTAATTGCAGGGTGCTGTGTTAGTGAGAAATATGCAGGGGGAGGGAGAGAGGGAGAGGAGGAAAGAAGGCAAGAAGGAAGGAAATGCATCATCTGATTTATCTTCACAGGAATCTTGTAAGGCAGGAATTTTTATGCCCATTTTACAGATGAGGAACCAGTCTCCGAGATAATAAGCTAACTGCCAAGGTCACTTCTAATGAGAACTATAACTAAGCCAATAGTTCAGATCTGTCTGACTTTAAAGCCACTCCTTTCTTTTAAAAGAATGATATCCATAATAGCCATGGTAGTCACTGTTATTTATTTAATCCCTTTTTAGTCTCTTCTTTTTGGTGTGTCAAAAATATGCATCTCTTCCTTTTATTCACCTAGCATTGTATCATGAACATTTGCAATGTTGTTAAATAGTATTTACAATAATGATTTTTACATGATCTGTCCAACCTGTGGACATATCATGATTCTGAGCCATCCCTGAACACTGAGGTTGTTTCAACATCTCAGAATTATCAATTCTCCCCACCCTTTACCCTTCCCAAGTCAGACTCCCCTGGAATGAGTCAGGACTCCCCCCTGCCCTACGTCTGGAAGGTTATGTAGGTCACTGGGGTCCAGTCATACCTGCAGTGGTGCAGCAAGGCATGCTAGAGCCTCTCAGAAGGTGAGAGCAACTCAGAAAGTCAAGTCTTCTGCCCCCCTCACAATCTGCCAAGCACTGCCACTGCCCCACCCCATCAGGTCACAAAAGAGGGTGCTGTGAACTGGGCAGGCCAAAGGCTGTTCCAGGTGGCTTCTTAATGCAGTGAAGGCAGCTCAGACATCCCTGGGATTCTCTAGGCAAGAACACTGGAGTGGGTTACCATTTCCTTTTCCAATGTGTGAAAGTGAAGTCGCTCAGTCATGTCCGACTCTTCATGACCCCATGGACTGCAGCCTACCAGGCTCCTCCATCCATGGGATTTTCCAGGCAAGAGTACTGGAGTGGGTGCCATTGCCTTCTCCGAAAAGGCACCTGAATTACCCCAAAATAGGAACAGAAGCCAGACCTCTGCAAAAAGCCTGGGTCATTACTTGGTCCTCATTTTCCTGAGAGGCTCTGTCCAGAAAGTTCTCTGTTCTCTGACCCCTTGGAGAACACACCACATCCCAAGCTGGCTCCCTAACAACTCCATGATGGACTCTCAAAGCAGAAACACTCTTGGCAGGCAAGCAGATGTGCACACTGCCTAAGGTGAAGGGCCTAAGATCACATTTTCAGGATGCTTCCCTGCTTTATCTGTTTGCAAAGCAGATATTTGGGGAGGTTGGGCTCAGAACTGCTTCTCAGTTGCCAGCCCCATGGGAAATGGCTCGCATTCTTAGCATAGCTGGAGGACTGTGAGGCAAGGGAGCTGACTGCATATGACTGCCAGGAGGCTGCTCCGACCAGACCCGAGGAAGATGAGCCACCAGCTCGGCATCCTCTCTGCCTGGACTGGTTCCGGTTTGGGCACGCTGGACATTCTTCCCAAGAAGGCAGGGTAGTGGGAGGTCTCTAGGGGGGCTACGTGGCTATCGCCATCACTGAAGCAGACCCAGGACTGAGAGGGCTTTCAGAGGTCAAGTTCTTCATGCCCCTGCCCAGCGCATACACCAGTACCAGCAGCACTGACCTTCGAAGTTGCTCACCAAGTGTTAAAAAGACTGGCTTTCTTGAGCCAGTGGGATTTCAATGTGTTCTGGGTGTGTTGCCCTTTGCATTTTTTTCTTTTAACAAGGAACATGTATCACTTAAAAACAAAATCAAGGTTACTTTAAAATAAATAACTAGATAAAAAGGCTTCTGAGCTAAGGCATTTCATCTCTCACCTCGATTGTAAACCCCAGCATATAGCATTCTCTCTTATCAGAAAGTCATGACGTCACCCCTCTGCGCCCTTTCCCGCGGTTGCTTGGACAGCGGATGAGCTGCTGAAAGGAAGCAGGGCAGTGGCCTCCTTGGCTCGAACCTGGGACTGGCGCCCGGTCCTCACCTGGCATGCTGACTGGCGGCCACCAGCCACACCTACAGAATTCTCTGAAATGAGGAACAGCATTCTTGAGACCACTGAGTGGAGAGAGCCTCAAACGGCAAGCTGGAGTTTATTCAGGCCCTGCTCCGTGCCAGGAAACACAGGGAGAGAAACCCGCTCTGGCACCACCTCGGTGGTCCAAGCCAGACCCCTGCCCAGCCTGTGAACGTAGACGTGTCTGTGGGAAACCTTTCAGGAGGGCTGTCCTGGGAGCTGAGTCCCCGACGGCTGCAGCTTCAGGGCTTCAGGAAGCCTCCAGGGGAGAGGCACTGAGGGCAGAGGGAAAGCCCAGCAGCTCACAGCCTGTTCGACAACCGTGACTGCTTACCGTGAAGCTGGTAGAGAAATATTTCTGGGAACCAGGTGTGTGAGTTGGATTTAAGCCCCAGGCCCCTCCCTGGAGTGGCCACTGTCCAGGAGGCTGAAATGAGCGGCATGCCTCAGAAGTGCCAGCAACAGGTGTGTGCCTGCGGGTTGAAGGGCTGACAGCCTGCACTGCCTGAACTGCTGTGCAGCCCAGGTGCTCAGCCTGCATCACATTTTCAGGATGCTTCCCTGCTTTACACACCATACATCACCACGATAGCTTTCTAAATTCCCAACACCTGGGCCACACCCCAGGCCAATTCAGCCAAGCTCCTTGGAGGTGAGACCCATATACCAGCATTTTTTCAAGCTTCCAAGTAATTAAAATATTAGCCATGGTTGACAACCAGTGCTTTATAGAGATATCTGATGCATCCCAGGCTCATCAAACAAAATAAGCAGGGTTCTTCCTGAGTCATTCATGGAGCCACTGTCTCCTGAGAGGCCCTCCTCGCTAAGAGTGAGAAGACAGTCACTCTTCAAAACCATCTCAACACCCCCCCTCCTGTGGGAGGTGCTCCCTGGCTGCCTCCACTGTCCCTCAGGACCTGTGTCACCTACCACACATAGCCATTGGTTGACTGATATTTGCTATGCCCACAAATGGGGCAATCTGTTACCACGGGAGCAGGTCATCGGTTGCATATTATGCTTCCTGGTAACCCACTGACCTTCCACCTACCACCGTTCATCACCCATATTACATGCTCAGCAAGTGTTTTCAGGCTGACTTATATGCTATTGCATTGTAACATTTCAGGCAATCTTGGTGGCGAAATTTGACACAAATTAGTGGTTTTAATGTTGATCAATGATTGTGGCTAAGGAGGAAACAGGGGTGGCCCACAGCGAATGAAAATGGGAAGAATGGCCAAGAACTGCCTGTTAGACTGTCTTCCAGGAATGAATGTGTAATCCATATAACCCAACTCGCATGTGGTCCAGGCTCCACACTGAGAAGACGTGGCAGTTCTGTGGGTTAGTAGGTAGGGGAGAGAGGTTTTCTAATTGAGAGCTCTGTGAATATTTACTGCAGTCTCTTAAGGAAATTTGAACATGGCAAATGGAAGCCACACTTTTCTATCTCCTTTATCTCTTTCCCTGGAATTCACATCTGAGGAGCTGATATATCAGCTTGGCCTTAAAGGGTAGAGACAGAAGGAGAGGGTGTTTCAGGCAGAGAGACTAATTGGGTTTTTCAGACTGGCCAGTGGTCCTGTGACTGTGGAATGAAGGATGGGGGTGGTTAAAAAGTGACTGGAAAGGAGGAGCATGGCCAGTGTATGAAGGGCCTTGAATTGCAGGTCAGGCAGATGAACTCCAGGTTTTAACATCCAAAGCTTAAGGCCAAGATGTAGTATAATGGGTCACTCTGGCACCATGCAGAGGGTAGGACGCCAGTCAGGACATGACAGCAGGCCCAGGAGAGATGGCTGGGCCAGAGAGAGGCTGCCCATGAGGGCAGCACGCTCAGGTCCTCCTGTGGCTGCTGGGGAAGCCTGTTCTGAGCCCCACATCCTGCATGATGTGTTCTCAGACCTGGGGCCAGTGATGGAGGTGCTCCCACATTCCTTACTCCACAGACCTGTCCAGAGGTCCTGGCCTACCTGGTCAGTCACCCCAGACCTCTGGTCTGCCAGCCACTCCACACTGCCTCTCCAGCCTTTGAGCTGAGGTCAGAAACCCCCGCCCAGGTGTTGGCAGACCCAACTGTCTTCAACCACAGGCCAAGATGTTTGCTTTATGTCCAATCCGAAGGACACTTACAAGTCACCACCAAATAGAAAACAAACAAATCTTTAGACTTAGGTATGAAATGCATTTCAGTGAAATTTTTTAAACTGAGGAATAGGTCTTGAATTCTAAAGTTTTACGTCAATTTTTACCAGAAAATTTCAGGAGTCTGGACTGCAAATGTTTTCCAGGGAGCTGATGCTGAGATAGAGTTAGGAATGCAAGATGATTTATAGGGGAAGTGTGGCAGAGGAGATAAAGCCTCTAAAAGAAGGGAGAGAAACACGATCGGAGCTTCCAGACTTCAGGGCAGACCTAGCATTCTCTGCCAGCCCACCAGGGGCCAGAAGAGCCCAGGGTTGTCCAGGGTTGGTGGGGGAAGCTTGAAAATGCCTGGGCCCTTGTACCACCACCTCGCTCAGTCGTTTGCCAAGGCCACCCCAAGGAGACCTTAAACTTGTTCTGAAAATTGGGTGAACCCAGGAGAAGTCCACAGTTCTACAGCTTTGAGCTGACCATAGCCTTGCCACCAGACAGTCCTTTCTTGAAGAGACATCTCTGCATCTGCCATGGAGTCCCTCTTCCTCCCATTTGCTGGTCTGAGTGGATCATACCTGAGGCCTGGCTTCAGTCTCCACAAGCAGTCCATTCAATCTCGCCATCACCTTCCTCCCCTCCTCCGAGAATCTGTTTTGTCTTCCCCTCCCTCCACTTCTCAACACCGAAGGCTTTTCCTTCATTCACCTCCTCACAATATTCTGCCCCAAATTTGCCACATGCAAAATCAAAAGATGAACAAGTACCTGGGAAATGCTCTGTGTAACTGGAATCACCGAGAAATTCATCCTCCCAAGATATAAAAAAACTCAACAAAAGTCATAGACATAACCAAACAGAAAAATGAGCAAAAGATATGAATGGATGGCTCATAGGAAAATAAGTATGAATGGCCCTTAGATGAAGAGATGCTCAACCTGACTCACAGTAAAAGAAATTCAAATCATGACTATACAGAGACACCATTTTCACCTATCAGATTGGCAAAGATCAAAACATCTGATTCAGCACAGCGTTGGCATGGAGATAGGGCACTCACTGTGCTGGTGAGAATGGAGATTGGTCACACTGTTCGGAAGGTGATTTGGCAACAGCCTCCTAAGTGGCAAATTCCCATGATCTTCAAAAGGCAGTAGAACAGAACAATTAAGAGAATGAACTGGAGTCCCAGAAATTTGGTTTGAATCTTAGCTGTTCAGGTAGCCTACTTTTCTGTGCCTCAGTTTTTCTCATCTGTAAAATGGGATGATAATAGTACCTACCTTTGGAGATGCTCAAGAGAATTAAAATATATTAGTAACTGTAAAGCACCCACTCTAGTGCCCCACTCTTAGTAACTGCCATGCAAATGTTAACTAACACTATTATTTATTGACCCAGCAATTTCACTGCTAGGAAATTATCCTACAGATATGCTTGCACATGTGCTAAATGAGTACACAGTGTATTCACTGCAGTATTGGTGCAGCTGGGAAGAAAACTGCAAACAACCCAAATGTCCTTTAAAAGACTAAACTGATTGGTGCATGTGTAGAATGGAATACCATGCAGATGCAAAGAAGCTCCTTTGTACTGATCCCGTGTGTGCAGGATACTACCATAAGCTTTTAAATGAGTTGTATAAGCGCAAGTCCAAATACACTTATCCACAATTTTGAAATTCAAAACTCTCTAAAAAAAAAAAGCTTCTGTTCGTTTTAGGAAATTTGGCACAAATACATTTGGTAGCAAAATTTGAACTGACTTAAGGCTGATAACATCTCTTTTATTAAAATCTTCATGTGTTTTATCACAGACTCTGCTGGGGATGTGACATATACACATTACCTTTGTAAATTCTGAATTCCGAAATCTCAAACTCATCTGCCCCCAGAGGTTCCGGAGAAGGAAGTGTGGATTTTCTCCAACCCTTTTTCCTCTTTGAAGTATCTCTTTAAGAATACACAAGAAACTAGCACCAGTTTGCTCTAATGAAGAGCTTCTTGGCTGTGCTACAGAAATGTGAGGGACATCTCACCATGTTCAAATCCAAGAATGTGAAGAGTCTATGGATATCCTACTTATTCAAGAAACAAATAAATGCCGTTGAAGACTTCCTCAGCCCAGGCTGTCAGGCCACCTTACAGCCTGCCTGCCCTTTCTCTGGCATGTCTGTGGCAGCCTGCCCAGAACTCGGACCTGGGAATCGGGGCTGGAGAGTGGAGGCAGGTGGGACAGGAGCCTCATCTCTGACTCAGGGTGCTGCCCTAGGCAGGTGGCGAGGCCTCCTCCCTAGAAAAGTGGAGATAATGGGAGTGACTCAGCGTCAGGCACTGTGATGGGCCGATTGGCAGGGAAGCCAGGTCCTTCACCAGCACCCTGCTGCACACCTATCCTCTCCCAGAAGGGCAAGAGCCACTCTCCAACTCCATCGAACACTTCCTAGCAGAGACATGGTGTGAAGGCCTCCAACCCAGCTGGGAGCAGCAGGGTCCTAAAAACTGAGGATCAAGAACACTACCCCAGACACACAGGAAGCTCCCAGCAGCCCTGGTTCAGGGCTGAAGATTCTGAACAAGATCCTGCATGTGGACGTGGTAAGGGGATAGTTTAATACATCCAAGACCTGAGCGTGCAGCACAGGACAATGCCCATGGCCTGGCAATGAGTGAAGATGCAGACTGCAGGACTATACATGTGTATGGATAGGGCCAGTGTTCATTCCAATCCCAAAGAAAGGCAATGCCAAAAAATGCTCAAACTACCGCACAGTTGCACTCATCTCATACGCTAGTAAAGTCATGCTCAAAAGTCTCCAAGCCAGGCTTCAGCAATATGTGAACCATGAACTTCCAGATGTTCAAGCTGGTTTTAGAAAAAGCAGAGGAACCAGAGATCAAATTGCCAACATCCGCTGGATCATGTAAAAAGCAAGAGAGTTCCAGAAAAACATCTATTTCTGCTTTATTGACTACGCCAAAGCCTTTGACTGTGTGGATCACAATAAACTGTGGAAAATTCTTAAAGAGATGGCCATACCAGACCACCTGAGCTGCCTCTTGAGAAATTTGTATGCAGGTCAGGAAGCAACAGTTAGAACTGGACATGGAACAACAGACTGGTTCCAAATAGGAAAAGGAGTACGTCAAGGCTGTATATTGTCATCCTGCTTATTTAACTTCTATGCAGAGTACATCATGAGAAACGCTGGGCTGGAGGAAGCACAAGCTGGAATCAAGGTTGCTGGGAGAAATATCAATAACCTCAGATATGCAGATGACACCACGCTTATGGTAGAAAGTGAAGAAGAACTAAAGAGCCTCTTGATGAAAGTGAAAGAGGAGAGTGAAAAAGTTGGCTTAAAGCTCAGCATTCAGAAAACTAAGTTCATGGCATCCGGTCCCATCACTTCATGGCAGATAGATGGGGAAACAGTAGAAACAGTGGCTGACTTTATTTTTCTGGGCTCCAAAATCACTGAAGATGGCGATTGCAGCCATGAAATTAAAAGACACTTACTCCTTGGAAGGAAAGTTATGACCAACCTAGACAGCATATTAAAAAGCAGAGACATTACTTTGCCAACAAAGGTCTGTCTAGTCAGGCTATGGTTTTTCCTGTGGTCATGTATGGATGTGAGAGTTGGACTATGAAGAAAGCTGACTATGAAGAATTGATGCTTTTGAACTGTGGTGTTGGAGAAGACTCTTGAGAGTCCCTTGGACTGCAAGGAGATCCAACCAGTCCATCCTAAAGGAGATCAGTCCTGGGTGTTCATTGGAAGGACTGATGTTGAAGCTGAAACTACAATACTTTGGTCACCTGATGCGAAGAGCTGACTCATTGGAAAAGACCCTGATGCTGGGAAAGATTGAGGGCAGGAGGAGAAGGAGACAACAGAGGATGAGATGGTTGGATGGCATCATCAACTCGATGGACATGGGTTTGGGTGGACTCCAGGAGCTGGTGATGGACAGGGAGGCCTGGCATGCTGTGTTTCATGGGGTTGCAAAGAGTTGGACACGACTGAGTGACTGAACTGAACTGAGCTAAACTGATGGATATCCCATATATATAGGATATGATATATCCCATCTATATATGTATGTGTGTGGTATATCCCACATATGTGTGTGTATCCCACATATATAGTGTATGATCTATCCCATATATATATACATGGTATATGTATACATATATATCTATATATAAAATCATATATATAGTCCCACCCTTAGATGGAAGAAGGGACAGGGGAGAAACTAACAGAGCAAAGATGTTAGTGTGTTTATAAAAGAGGAAGAGTAAGTGCCAGATGAGCAAACTAAAAGCCGAGTGCCAGTCCGGAGAGACCTGCCCACCAGAAGCTTCCTGGTTTCTCAGAACACGGGCACTGCAGGAGGGACTGGAGTGGAAAGCAGGGAACCAGCAGTGAGACCCTGCCTCCCTCCCCACTAGCAGCAGGCTAGCTTCTCTCTCACCCAGAGCAAACTGGGAAGTTAAACCCTAGGGACTCCAGATTCAGGGGGCACCAGGGCATGACAGAGGGCAAAGGGGGATCCAGCACTTAAACAGGGCATTGGATGAGAGTCCAAGTGTGAAGGAGGAGCCCACAACCCCTTTCCCCTATATCCCCAACCACTACCACCAAAGGCAGATTATATCATTCTCAAAAGGGACTAAAAAGCCTTAGAGGAAAGACCCACAGAAACTGACTCCTGGGGCTCCCCCAACAGACCCTTGAATCCCCCATCACTCTCCAGTGACGCAAAGCTCCAGCTAAGCACCCAGTGAGAAGCTCATGCACCACAGCAAAAATAGACCCTGCTTGCTGCAATGAGAGAAAGCTCTCGCACAGCAGGGAAGACACAGCTGACAAAAGTTAATTAATTAATTAAATGTAAAAAAAGGCAGAGTAAAGCAGACAACAGATAAGGCACAGAGAAGAAGAAAACGTCAATAAAAATAATAAAGTGAAAGTGATGAGAAAATGGCTTCTGCTAAATTAGATCAGAATATTTTTTAAAGACAGAGAAGAAACATCTTAGAAATTAAAACTGTGATTCTAAATAAAAACAGATAAGATTTAATAGGAAGATTTGGAGATGAGAAAATCATCCAGAGAGACTAAAGAAAAAGGACAGGAGAGAAAAAGACAAGAAAATTTGGAGGCTCAGTCAGAGACCAATGAGCAAAGGAAGTACAGAGGAAATGGAGAGAAGGAAATGATGGGTAAAAATATCACAGGAGAATTTCCTTGAGCGGAAGGATGCGTGTTAAGTGCTGTCAAGTACCCGGTGCAGTAAATGAGGACAGGCTCACCGCAAGACAAGCGGTGCTGAGATTTCAGAATAAGGGGCAAGAGAAGATTCTAAAGGCTTTCTGCAGGAAGAAAACAGGTCAACTACAGACAAACAAGAGTCAGAAATGGAGGAGGGCTTCAGGAAGAGCCAGGTTTGATCAGTGGAGGAGGGCTAGCTCAAGAATTCATTTTTTAAACAGGTTGAAACTGAGATGCTTCTTCAGATGTCGCATAGTGCAATTTTTTCTTTTCTTTCTTTCTTTTTTTTTTGGTAGGATACCTTCCCATAACCTTTATAACAACCTATTACATATCTTGTCTCTATGCCATACTTGTCTCTATGCCTAGGTGTACACACATCTACAAAATGTATATACATGTATATATACACACACATCTACATGTATACATACATGCACAGATATCCATATGTAGACACACACATACACAAGCATATCCACATGTGTGAACAAGTGACAGCAGAGGACTGTGCCTTCAGACCTCTGACTGTAGTGTTTGCACTGAGGCCAGGCTTCCCCAGTTGCTGAACTATCAAGTCAGGGACACTGAGGCAGACCTATTCTCAGGATTCCGTACTCCAGGAACTTGGGACTTTGACTCAAGGACACCCATCTGAGTTGCCAAATCTTTCTTTAAAATGCACCTTACCAGTCTCCTTCAGTAAACTCCCCAATTTTCACTCACAGGAGTTTTTCCCAATAAACTTGAAGTCTAATACTGTTTTGGGGACTGACTCTTGAAGGACCCAAACAAAGCATACATATAACATATAAGCATGAAAGTGAAAAGTGAGAGTGAAGTCGCTCAGTCGTGTCTGACTCTTTGGAAACCCGCGGACTGTGGCCTACCAGGCTCCTCCGTCCATGGGATTCTCCAGGCAAGAATACTGGAGTGGGTTGCCATTTCCTTCTCCAGGGGACCTTCCCAACCCAGGGATTGAACCCGGGTCTCCCACATTGGAGGCAGACGCTTTAACCTCTGAGCCACTAGGGAAGCCCAACCTGGTTATATAACATATAAGCACACACACACATATATATATATATATATTTTTTTTAAGTTGTTGTTTCCCCTAAATGCTGTAAATGCTTTTCTTCATCTTGCCTTTCTTATTTATCAATGCCAACAAAGGTTCGTCTAGTCAAGGCTATGGTTTTTCCTGTGGTCATGTATGGATGTGAGAGTTGAACTGTAAAGAAGGCTGAGTGCCGAAGAATTGATGATTTTGAACTGTAGTGTTGGAGAAGACTCGAGAGTCCCTTGGACTGCAAGGAGATCCAACCAGTCCATTCTGAAGGAGATCAGCCCTGGGATTTCTTTGGAAGGAATGATGCTAAAGTTGAAACTCCAGTACTTTGGCCACCTCATGCGAAGAGTTGACTCACTGGAAAAGACTCTGATGCTGGGGGGAATTGGGAGCAAGAGGAGAAGGGGATGACAGAGGATGAGATGGCTGGATGGCATCATTGACTCGATGGACTTGAGTCTGAGTGAACTCCGGGAGTTGGTGATGGACAGGGAGGCCTGGCGTGCTGTGATTCATGGGATCGCAGAGAGTCGGACATGACTGAGCGACTGAACTGAATTGAACTGAATGAAAATTCATCATGGCGTTTCTCTATTTCATTCTTTTAAATGGCTGCACAGCTTTCTTAGATGTGGATGTACTTACTCAACCTACAAATAGGCATTCACTTTGATTCCATGGACTATGGAATAACTTGATAAGTGCTACAATAATTATCATCATCTTGTGCAGATATTTGAAGACAGATGATAAAGAATAGATTGGCAGTCAAAATATATTTATACACATATAATTTATATAAGTCATAATATATCAAATTGCTAATTTTATATAATAATTTTTAATTGATACTGACAGACTGATCTTTTAGAAATGGTATAAAAATGAACATTTCTTCTAATGATGTATGTGAATACTCTTTCTCTGCAGGTCCACAAGCAGTAGCTATTAATAATAATTTTCATTTTTATTTTTGGGTTGATTTAACTACTTTGCTAACTACTAAGTGATTTTTCATATCTTTTGACTCTTTAGAATTGCTCTTGAATAAATTGCTAATATTTCTATTTGATCATTTATCTTTTTCTTGTCAGTTTGTAAAAACTCTTTGCTCCCTTTGTTCTGGTTTATAAACCAGGACAAATCTATCTGTTGTCTTTGTGTTATCTTTTGCCACGCAAAGTTGTAATCAAGTCAAACATGTTCATCTTTTCTTTCATAACTTCTGGGTTTCTTGCATTTGATAAAGCTTTCCCCTACCCTAACTCTTCATGATCCAAGAAGGCTGCTAGAGCTCCAGCCACCCTATCCCATAGCGCAGGCTGCAGTATGGAAAAAGAGACCAGAAGGGCGTTCCATCTCTTTGAAAAAAATTTTCCAGAAATTTCTACACCATAATTCCACTTACATGTTATTGCCATAACTTAGCGATATAGCCATAGTTAGCTTCAAGGGGAGCGTTGTCACAGCCATCTTTGAGAAATGCAATCTGGCACACCCACACTGAGAAGCAAGGGTGCCCTTTTTTCATGGCATTCAGTAGACAAGCAGAGACCACACACTGCTAAGAGTAGCCTAGAGCCTAGAAACCTGTTTCTTAGGAGAGAGAGAGCGCGCCTCTCTTTTGGCTCCACAGGTACCATGCGTAACACAGTCAGACTACTGAGTCAGGAAGGTCTCAGCTCTGAGGCTTGTGCAAGCATAACCCCAGGGTGGCCACAGGCTCCAGAAGTGACACCTCTGCCCCAGGGCCCTCGCCCCTCAGTGCCCTCCCCAGGGGGCGGTCAGAGGTTTGCGGCTGCGTGAGGAATAAGCAAGTTTGCTGGCATGAAGGACTGATGGCTTCTGAACTCTGGGAAATACCACCAGGCATTTCCAGACAGACGGGGGCCTCAGAGAATTACTTATGATTCATGCCAATCTGTGGGGTGTGTCTGTGCCAGAGAGAAAAACATGACACTGGAAATACTTTCTCATTCCCTTACTCAGTCCCTCACAAGCCCAGAGAGGGCCAGCCATATCCACCCAGATATTTCTTGCAGGTTTTCTTCCTACAGTTATGCTCTCAGTTGAGAAAGCATCAGTGGAAGAGGTAGGTCAATGCAGGAACGGCTGGCCAAGAAGAAGAAAGGCTAAGAGGTTTCTGTTTGGAAGAAGCTGGGAGGCAAGAGACCCAGCACACAGGGCTGTTGGTGATTAAAATCCAAGGAGGGCAGCATGCAAGGGCTGGTTCCACCAAGCCCCAGTGGGTACTTTTCTTCGAGTCCCCCCACCTCACTGAGCTCAGCCTCCTCATCTAGAAAGTGGGAGTGGTAATCCTGGCTCAGCCCTCTTGCCAGCATCGAGAAAGGGGCTGACTGTACAGCCTGTGCTCTGCTACAATTCTTTTGTTTTTTGAAATATCTTTAATTATATAAGTATTACTGTTAACCAAAAACAAAAGCACAGACAAACAAAAAGAAGGCCATAAGAGAGAAAATAAAAGAGAAAGCAATTAACATCTTGACATATGCACTTAGAGTTTCCATTTGTTGTTCAATCGATAAATCATGTCCAACTCTTTCCGACCCCATGGACTACAGCACACCAGACTCCTCTGTCCTCTACTATGTCCCAAAGTTTGTTCAAATTCATGACCATCAAGTCAGTGATTCTATCTAACCATTACATCCTCTGCCACCCCTTTCTCCTTTTGCCTTCAGTCTTTCCCAGCATCAGGCTCTTTTCCAATGAGTCGGCTCTTGGCATCATGTGGCCAAAGAATTAGAGCTTCAGCATCAGTCCTTCCAATGAATATTCAGTGTTGATTTCTTTTCAAATTGACTGGTTTGATCTCCTTGCAGTTCAAGGGACTGTCAAGAGTCTTCTTCAACACCACAATTCAAAAGCATCGATTCTTCAGCGCTCAGCCTTCTTTATGGTCCAACTCTCATATCCTGGAAAAACTATACATGACTACTGGAAAAACCATAGTTCTGACTATAGTTTCCTGTCCTAGATATATTTTTAACAGGACCATACTTTATACGAAAAGTGAAAGTGAAGTCACTCCGATGTGTCCAACTCTTTGTGACCCCATGGACTGTAGCCTACGAGGTTCCTCCATCCATGGAATTTTCCAGGCAAGAGTACTGGAGTGGGTTGCCGTTTCCTTCTCCATACTTTATATTTTATATATGGTTCTGTAGCTTATTTTTCACTCAACAATATATCATGAGTTTTTTCTATGTTGACAAGCAAACTTCATGAGATATTTCAATACTTGTATGATATTCTGCCATTGCTGTATTCAGTTCTGAACCTGTGATCACTATTACTGATTCTTCCTTTCCCACATGGCCCAAATTCCAATGTGGCCCAACACAAAAATGTTACTAATTCTGTCTTTATTTAAAATGTTACTAATTCTGTCTTTTTTTAAAATTCTACTATTTTGTTCACCACGGATTGATTTTTATTTTTTAAAAATATCACATTAAAACATTATTCATCTTATTTATTTTTGGCTGCAATGCATCTTCATTGCTGTATGCAAGCGTCTCAGTGTGGTGACTTCAGTTATTGCAGAGTGTGGGCTCAGTGGTTGCAGTTCATGGGCTTAGCTGCTCTGCAGCATGTGGTATCTCCTGGACCAGGGATCAAACCCATGTCCCCTGCACTGGCAAGCAGGTTGCTAACCACTGAACCACCAGGGAAGTCCCCTAATATTACTCATCTTGATTATGGCATCTTCCCCTAAGATTATTTTCAATGTTTCCAGTTCATCCAGTATCCACCACAGTGCAGGACACATCGTAGTGCTCAATAAATACTGAAAGAATGAATGAATGAGTTGGTGGCAAAAGGAAACTCTACACCCAGCTGTGAGCGTCTCCCTCGCTGAACCAGGAGAACCAGGAGCTCGCTGACACCAGGATGAAGGCCTGCTGGCCCTTCTCCCGAGGCGCTGGAACTGTGCTCTGCCCCTGGTGTGGAGCTATCTCTCCAAGGCAACAAGGGATTTTCCCAGCCCTGACCAATGTGTGGAGTTTTAAACTAACAAAACCAGAGCTCAGAGAGGAAATTCTAAGAACGTGAAGTAAGTCAGAAGAGCAAAGGTGCGTGTTTATTTTCCATCGACTGCTTGGGCCTCTGCCTCCCTTCCCCCACCGCAAAGACTGGGGAAGGGGTCCGGATTCGGATGTCAGCACAACAAAGCTACAGGAAACCCATCTTCCGGCGTTTGCCAAGGAACAATGCTGGAGAGGCCATTCCAAGGCCTGCACTTTTCCTCTGTACAGAAGAATTTAGGTCCTGGAGGATTCCTGGGAGGGAGGCTCAGGAATTTCTGAATAAATGTTCTTGTTCCATCACTCAGGGACATTGGGGATGCACTGGCTATGATCCCAGTTGGCCTTCGGTACTCAGCTCCATTCTGACCCATACTAGGTGGGGATCTAACCGTGGGTTTGGGGCCTTGGGCCCACCCTGCAGCCTATCAGCTTGAGTCTGGTCATTGGCCTCTTTAGTCTCTATCTCCCAGCACTGCTTTCTGTTCTCTCCCCCTTCAGCTCTTATCTGGCTCTTATCACTCCTTTTCTGGACTCCTGCCCAAGTGCAGTCTTCCTGGCCCTGACCCTCCTATCCTCACTCATAGGCCATGTTCCCACAACACACCTCCAGGCGAGGCCCTTCTCTGCTCCCAGTCCTCTGCACCCACAGCACCAGGTGCCTTAGATGTTTCCAGGGAACTTTGTGATGACCAACCACACCGGGCTCATCTCCCGGTGAATCAGGGAGGGCGCTGAAAACCAGCCAGTATTTACTGAGTACATACCAGGTACTAGGTGCCATCTAGACCCTTTCTGGGCTTTATCTCACAATACTCCAAAGCATCATGTTGAGTCTACATAGGCCCACTACTGTGCCTTCTGTAAAACGGGGGCTCCATAAACCAACCAATGTCATGAGTTCAACGGAGGTGGAACCCGGATCCTTGTTGTGACTCAGCTGGTAGTCTGGCAGCTGCTGATGGTGGTCTGGTAGGCAGGCTCAGGGGGCTGTTTGGATCACATGCTTTTCCTTCAGGGGTTTCCCCGGTGGCTCAAGAAGTGAAGAACCCACCTGCAATGCAAGAGACGCAGGTTTGATGCCTGGGTCTGGAAGATTCCCTGGAGGAGGACATGGTAACCCACTCCGATATTTTTACTGGGAGAACCCCATGGACAAAGGAGTCTGGTGGGCTGTGGTTCATGGGGTCACAAAGAGTCAGACGTGACTGAAGCAACTAAGCACGCATGCTCTTCCCTAAACCCTCCAAACACAAGGCTCCCTCTTTCTAGAACACGGTTCACCCATCTTTTGGGCTAACTCCTATTGGCGTTTCAGGTCACTTGGCAGCTTCCTCCTGGAAGCCTTCCAAGATCTCCCAATCTGGGTTATTCTTTTATGTTTCCCAACACCCTTGGCTTCTTCCCTCTCTGGGTGTTTCAGCAACTGTCTCTAGAATCTGAATGTCAGCTCCTAAAGGACAGGAGGTGCCTTGTTCACCTCTGTGCCCCCAGAATTTAGCTCAGGGACTGTCACAGCTCAGTAAATATTTGGTGAATGAATTAAATGCTTCAGTTCAGCCGCTCAGTCGTGTCCGACTCTTTGCGACTCCATGAACCACAGCACGCCAGGCCTCCCTGTCCATCACCAACTCTCAGAGTTCACCCAAACCCATGTCCATCGAGCTGGTGATGCCATCCAACCATCTCATCCTCTGTTGTCTCCTTCTCCTCCTGCCCTCAATCTTTCCCAGCATCAGGGTCTTTTCCAATGAGTCAGCTCTTCGCATCAGGTGGCCAAAGTATTGGAGTTTCAGCTTCAACATCAGTCCTTCCAATGAACACCCAGGACTGATCTTTAGGATGGACTGGTTGGATCTCCTTGCAGTCCAAGGGACTCTCAAGAGTCTTCTCCAACACCACAGTTCAAAAGCATCAATTCTTCGGTGCTCAGCTTTCTTTATAGTCCAACTCTTTCTTTATAGTCCAACATGACCACTGGAAAAACAATAGCCTTGACTCTTGGATATTTAGTCCCTCCCTGGCTTGTCAAAGAGCACCTGATCCCAAACTAGATCTTCTGCTTTTCCCTTCCTCTCTTCAACCCTTACCAGCCACAGTATGCCCTAAAGTTGGCAAATCTAGGGTCTGAACTCTGTCCCTTGAGGCTGGTGGATTCCATCTTCCCTTCCACCCCTTCCCCTGCCTTCTCCGTGCCACAGTGGACTACATCGGGTTTCCCTTCTTTTCTAAACCACATCTGGTCTCAAAGCACGCTACCCTGGGGCTGGTGTTGAGTCCCCGCTGGCCTGGCAGCCGTCAGTACCCTGTCCTCCAGCCGGACGTGTTACAGGTTCTGGGGGGTGGCAGAGAGGGGGCCCTCCCCCGAAGCCGCTGCCAAGCGTTCTCCAACGGGAGGGGACCGAACTTCTGCGTTTAGGGCGCGCAGTGTACACCCTGTTCACATTTCTGCGCAGACAGGAATGCGGACGCGGGACAAGACAAAGGCCGCATTCCTCGGGTTGGGCGGGAACACGGCCCGGGCCCCGCCTCACCAGCCCCGGCCCCGCCCCCAGGCCCTGCCTGCTGGACACTGGACCACAGCCTGAGAGGGCGCCCCCTGGCGGTGCCGGCGGCCAGAGGCGGGACCCGGGGCCCTGCCCTCTATTCCCGGCCCCCTGCCCGTCCTCCCCGCCTCCTCCCCGGTTCTCCAGGCCTGAACCCAGCCCGCCCTTTGGATCCTAGAATCCCCTCCTTTATCTTCCCCGGGAAGCTGCCTGCTTCCGGAAACTGATTAGGACTCCAAAGCGCTTTTGGTTTTTGTTTGTGCTGCCAGTCAAATCAGAAGAAAGGAATGGCTCCCCAGAGACTTCGCAAAATCCTAACTCCGGGGTGGCTTCCTCTCCTGGCTTCCCATCCTGTCCCCAGGGAGCCCGTCTTGACCTGCGTCTGATGGGTGCCTCTGTGGGAATTTCCCACCCGTGTGTGCGGTCTCCTCCCAGCTGGCCCAACTGGCACCATCAGGGCCAGAGACCAAGATGAAGGGCCTCACCCCTCACCCTCACCTCCCACTGCTCCACTAAGGGCTTGGGGAAAGAAAAGGTGGCCCTAAGTTGAAAGCTGTGAGAAAATGGGCCTGAGTCTGTAGGTCTGTACCTTGGCCTCTACTGGAAAAAGCACCACTGCCTCATAGGAAGGATCCCTGGGAGCCGAGGCCCCAAGAAAGTGGAAAGCCACTGGGCTGAGGGTTTCCACGATGGTGTAGGAACCTAACACACACACAAACTGCAGTAACCTCAAAACATCACTGAAACAGGTAAGCAAAAAAAGGGCTTATACCCAGAATCAGGACTGGGCTATACCTGTTTAAGTCACCTCCAGGGTCTTGAAGAAGAGAAGTGTGTGCTGTTTACTCACTTCTGCCTGAGGGGACAGGCAGCTTGTTTCCCCAGATACCTGGTCAATGGAATGCTGGACAATGCCAGGAAGGCATGGGCTCACACCCAACTTTCTCAGCTTGTTGTAGGTATCTTTCTTAGTGGGAAAGAAGCTGCACCCTCACATTGTTTGCATATGGAAATTTGCATGTTTATCAGCCCATTACCGGTTAGGCACTCACCCTGTAGTTAAAGTGACACCTGAGCAGCCAGTAATGAAAGAAGGCATGCCTGGAACTTGCATTGCTCACCATCAGAGAGGGTTGTGAATGTTGCCAGGAAAGATGGGAAAGCGGAAACCAAACTCTCGTTGGCCAGCACCTCAGCTGTAAGAAAGGGCAGGGCACAGGGGCACTGGATTGGAGCTTGGCCTTGATTGCTAGCTTACCTTGACCTTGAGAGCTGGCTTACCTTGCTCAGTTGTTTTCTCAGCCTCTCAAGGGAGGAAAACACTGTGGTCCCTTTTTACCTGGCCAGGAGGTAGGCCCAGAGTGGTAGACAAGGTGGCTGGTGGCCCTGCAGCTCTGGTTTGAGATGGCAGCCCCAGCTCCAGGTCTGCCTCTTCCCCTGACACAGAAAATGGACGTTCCAGACTGTCACAACACCCCAGCAGTTCCTTGAATGGCAGTGCCAGAGCTCTGTCTCGGTGGAGTGTGAGGAGCTTGAGGTATTCCTGAAGGACGCAAAAGACCCAGTGATGAGTCTATTCACTTCACAAACCTGTGAAGAATGCTCTGTTCTTCACAAACTGACTCAGGACCTACCCCAGGAGACTTACCGTCCACTGAGGGAGAGAGATGCCAATCCATCCAGTACAGTGCGATGTGATGAGCAGCAAAGCAGAGGAAGGCTGGGCAGAGCATGGGCAGAAGGGTCTTATTTGTGGGAGTGGGAGGTGGAAGGGATGGATGGTGGGGAGGTGAGGGGGTTGAAGGGAGGCTCTGCCAGAAGTTCAGTTCATTTCAGTCGCCCAGTCGTGTCCAACTCTTTGCGACCCCATGAATCGCAGCACACCGGCCACCCTGTTCATCACCAACTCCCGGAGTTCACTCAGACTCATGTCAATCGAGTCAGTGATGCCATCCAGCCATCTCATCCTCTGTCGTCCCCTTCTCCTCCTGCCCCCAATCCCTCCTAGCATCAGAGTCTTTTCCAATGAGTCAACTCTTCTCATGAGGTGGCCAAAGTACTGGAGTTTCAGCTTTAGCATCATTCCTTCCAAAGAAATCCCAGGGCTGATCTCCTTCAGAATGGACTGGTTGGATCTCCTTGCTGTCCAAGGGATTCTCAAGAGTCTTCTCTAACACCACAGTTCAAAAGCATCAATTCTTCGGCACTCAGCTTTCTTCACAGTCCAACTCTCACATCCATACATGACCACTGGAAAAACCATAGCCTTGACTAGACGAACCTTTGTTGGCAAAGTAATGTCTCTGCTTTTCAATATGCTATCTAGGTTGGTCATAACTTTTCTTCCAAGGAGTAAGCGTCTTTTAATTTCATGGCTGCAGTCACCATCTGCAATGATTTTGGAGCCCCCCAAAATAAAGTCTGACAGTGTTTCCACTGTTTCCCCATCTATTTCCCATGAAGTTACGGGACCGGATGCCATGATCTTTGTTTTCTGAATGTTGAGTTTTAAGCCAACTTTTTCACTCTCCTCTTTCACCTTCATCAAGAGGCTTTTTAGTTTTTCTTCACTTTCTGCCATAAGGGTGGTGTCATCTGCATATCTGAGGTTATTGATATTTCCCCTGGCAATCTTGATTCCAGCTTGTGCTTCTTCCAGCCCAGCATTGCTCATGATGTACTCTGCATAGAAGTTAAATAAGCAGGGTGACAATATACAGCCTTGATGTACTCCTTTTCCTATTTGGAACCAGTCTGTTGTTCCATGTCCAGTTCTAACTGTTGCTTCTTGACCTGCATACAGATTTCTCAAGAGGCAGGTCAGGTGGTCTGGTATTCCCATCTCTTTCAGAATTTTCCACAGTTTATTGTGATCCACATAGTCAAAGGCTTTGGCATAGTCAATAAAGCAGAAATAGATGTTTTTCTGGAACTCTCTTGCTTTTTCCATGATCCAGCAGATGTTGGCAATTTGGTCTCTGGTTCCTCTGCCTTTTCCAAAACCAGCTTGAACATCAGGAAGTTCACAGTTCACGTATTGCTGAAGCCTGGCTTGGAGAATTTTGAGCATTACTTGACTAGCATGTGAGATGCGTGCAATTGTGTGGTAGTTTGAGCATTCTTTGGCATTGCCTTTCTTTGGGATTGGAATGAAAACTGACTTTTTCCAGTCCTGTGGCCACTACTGAGTTTTCCAAATTTGCTGGCATATTGAGTGCAGCACTTTCACAGCATCATCTTTCAGGATTTGAAATAGCTCAACTGGAATTCCATCACCTCCACTAGCTTTGTTTGTAGTGATGCTTTCTAAGGCCCACTTGACTTCACATTCCAGGATGTCTGGCTCTAGGTGAGTGATCACACCATTGTGATTATCTGGGTCATGAAGATCTTTTTTGTACAGTTCTTCTGTGTATTCTTGCCACCTCTTCTTAATATCTTCTGTTAGGTGCATAACATTTCTGTCCTTTATCGAGCCCATCTTTGCATGAAATGTTCCCTTGGTATCTCTAATTTTCTTGAAGAGATCTCTAGTCTTTCCCATTCTGTTGTTTTCCTCTATTTCTTTGCATTGACCACTGAGGAAGGCTTTCTTATCTCTTCTTGCTATTCTTTGGAACTCTGCATTCAGATGCTTATATCTTTCCTTTCTCCTTTGCTTTTCGTTTCTCTTCTTTTCACAGCTATTTGTAAGGCCTCCCCAGACAGCCATTTTGCTTTTTTGCATCTCTTTTCCATGGGGATAGTCTTGATCCCTGTCTCTTGTACAATGTCACGAACCTCAGAGGGAGCTCTAATTCTTGCCTCTACTCTAGACTCAGTATTGTGAGGCCATCATGCATTGTGCTGCTGCTGATGCTAAGTCGCTTCAGTCATGTCAGACTCTGTGTGACCCCATAGACGGCAGCCCACTAGGCTCCTCTGTCCCTGGGATTTTCCAGGCAAGAATACTGGAGTGGGTTGCCATTTCCTTCTCCAATGCATGTAAGTGCAAAGTGAAAGTGAAGTCGCTCAGTCGTGCCCGACTCTTCGCGACCCCACGGACTGCAGCCCAGCAGGCTCCTCCGTCCATGGGATTTTCCAGGCAAGAGTACTGGAGTGGGTTGCGTTGTGCTAGATTTTGCTAAAGAATCTCCATGGATTTTGCTGGTCACACGGTTAGATCAGCCAGACTTTAAAGCTTGAGTTCTGAGGTCACTTTCTAAAGATGAGTGACTTTGTATTTCCCTCTGGACCTGTAATGGGATATGGTTTTAGGACTGAATTTGCCCCCAGAATTTTCTGCTTCCCATGGAGTTACTTGAAGCCAGCATCCCCTTCACTGATGTGTGGACTGTCATCTCACTCCCTTCCACCCTGTGAGTTTAATGTGTGCAGCAGAACTGGGCAGTTCCCATCCTATACATTTAGGTGGGTGATTGACCTCCTGTGAGCCTCATTCCACCCTTGGGCTTAAAATCAACAGAAGGCTACCAGGTCCTACCTATCCCATATTGAGAAAAATGAATTCAGATCATAAGCCCTTTGGAAAACTACAGTTTTCAAAAATATTATTATGTGGAGTAAAGTTTTTAAAATTTGAGTGTGCTTTAGAATCATCACTTGGTGGGAGTGGGGACGAGGGTATATTTTAAATGCTTTTTTTTCCAGTCCACTCACAGATTCTGAGTCAGGAGGCCTCAGGTGGGACACTGGATCTCCATGTTTCCAAGTCATCCTAAAGAATCCTGATGTCATCAGTCCTTGAACTGCACTTGGCTGGGTTGGGTCTTAGTTGTAGCACATGGGCTTGGTTTCTCCACAGCATGTGGGATCTTACTTCCCTGACCAGAGATCGAACCCGTATCCTCTGCATTGCAAGGCAGATTCTTAACCACTGGACCACCAGGGAAGTTCACTCTGATAATAACTGATACAGGTGACCATGCATCCATGAGTCCACTTAGAATGAACTCTCCCTATGTCAAGATTTGGACAAATCCCTTGATTTTTTTTTTTTTTTTTAAATCTTATGCCCTTGAAAGGAAGTACATGTGGTCTGGGACTGAGGGGGAAGCCTCTCCACTGTGCACGGTGTCCCAGAAAGTAGGTCTACTCCAGTGAGCCCAGAAGAGGGTCACCCACAGAAGGCTCCCATTTCCCCTTCCTCCTCCTTCTGTTACAGGAATTGGGCACTCGTGAAGCAGACCAAGAACAAACAAAACCCACCTGATTTGAAATGCCTCAGCAGGAATCAGAACCAAACCCCAAAGTGTCATCGTTCCAATGAGTGGCCTTGAGCAATGTCAGCAACAGTCTTACAAAACCCAATGCTTAGGCCCTTGGTCCACAGCAAACCCTGAGAACCGTGAGGCCAGGAATGTGGCACTCTCAGCAAGTGGCACACACTGGGGATCTCTAGGCCCTTTTGATCTGGCCCTCAGCCTCCAAACATGCTTTTGCCTGTACCCTTGATATGCCATGTGGCTGTACTCCCACCCCTAATACTACTGACATCAAGGCCCAGGTATGTTTGCTATTATAGCAGAGCTCCCTATAAATTATAATAGACATCATTTAAATGGTTTTGACAGGTTTGGGTTTGGGAGAATGATGTCTTGTCAGATCTGAATGTTTTGTCCTTGTTTTTATGTCACATACATCTAAGGCCTCATACGAGGAGCTGAGTGACAGCTCAGTCATTTCTCTTTCTCTGGGTCACCTGTACAGGTATCATTTGTGTTACCTTCAGACTCTGGTTTCTTTCTAGGGAATTATTAAAAGCTACTTGCCCATACTATAAAGACTTTGGGTAAAGTACATAATACACTCTATAAGTTCAGCCTAACAGGGACACATAACCCCTGTCACACATGCTTTGCTGACAAAGGGCTATTTGACATCCATCCAAGTGAGAGACCCACCACCAATTTGGATATCAAATGTTAGTGAAACTACATTCTTTCTTTTAGATTAAAAGTATAAATAAATACATAAACTAGTATTTTCTCCCTGGACCTCCAACAGATCACCATGAATACCCCAATTTGGAGACCAGGGGTCTAACTGTGGATTCTCCCACCCCAGGGGCCCACATCTCTGAAAGCCAACCTTCCTCTTTCTGGAAGAGAACCTGACACTAGCCATGCCCCTTGAAACCACTGGCAAGAAATTGCAAGAGAGCAGAGGCATCACATTCTCCAGTTTAGACATCTGCTGTACCATCCGCAATGGTTAACCTCCACGGCGCTCCCTTTGTCTACCTGGGTTGCATGCAGCCTGAAGTTTGTGCTGAGGGCTGGTCTCCGAGAGTCTGGGGGACGCCCTTGGGCTCACAAGTCCAAGCCCGGTGTGTGTTCTATAGAGGACGAACTGGATGAGTCTGGAACTGCGGCCGGGTTCCTGACCGGAGCACGGGGAAACAGCGGCCCCTGGTGGTTGGGACACGAGTGCCTTAGAACCTCAGCATACCTCCTGCTGTTAACACTTGCTGAACCCCGGCTGTGGTGTTCAAGTCTTGTGGTGCAGTTAATCGCACAGACACGGGCAGGGAAGACCTGGCTCTCTCTCTGTGTTCCTCTGTGTCCCAGGCAAATTAACTTCTCTGAGTATTGGAGTTGTTGCTAGGAGTAAATGAGATGCTGAGTGAAAAGTAGGGAAAAATACTAAGCACATAGGAAGAACTGTGCTGTAATATCATTGATTGATGTGAATGCCTCTAGACATTTAAAAACACTTGGAAAATATCTCTGGGGGAAGCCCTGGAGGGAGATGGGAAACCATGAGCAGGAACTCTTGTGTTTCTGTGCTAAGAGACACAAATGAGCAGTGACTGTCCTGGGCAGTGATGGTGAGCATCAGCTTCTGTGTGTGTGTGTGTGTGTGTGTGTGTGTGTGTGTGTGTGTGTGCAAGCACAGCTGCAGTAGAAAGGCAGAGAGCTCTGGAAGATGCTCAGGGTTCCTTCTGAGGCGGGGGCGGTGCGTGGGGGAGCAGTGCTGACAAAGGGGAAGCCAGTGTCACCTATTCCTCTAATCACACTGTAAGCTCAGCTCTGAGAGAGGATGGGGAGTATTGAGTCACACAACAATTACTTATTGGTCACCTACTATGAGCTGGGCAAGGTTATCAAAATGAGCCAGGACACAGGACAAGACACAGGACACTTTCAGATAGAGATCAGGGCCAAACAACAGGGATGTCAGTGGGTCAGTCTAGACTGGTGGCCTGGGGACTAATGATTGCATTCCCTGCAGCCATCAGGACAGAATCCTGTAAAGTGCACAAAGCCAGACCAGGCAGAGTAAAGACTTCTCTGCTCAGGTGCCCTGCCAGAAGTGTGTCACTGCCCAGCATTTTTGGAAAGTGCCGGGGCCTGCACAATCCAGATAAAGCCAGGGGAAATTCTGAGGTGCAGTCTTTCAATTACCCCTACCTCATCTCTGGGGTTGCATTCAGCTAAAATTTGGTTCTGTTCAAAACTAGCAACTTCTGAGAGTCCCCCTGCCCACCTGCAGAAAGAAGGGTTTGCTGGTGGAGAAAGGAGGGGCTGGTGTCCCAAAAGAGATCGCCAAGTCCTAGTGAGCCCTTCTGGGCCCCTCTTGGTCCTCCTACAACTCATTGAATAAAATTATATCAAAATTCATGGACCGCTTGTTACTGTGCTCCCCATCCTGCCTCCAAATTACAAACTTCTAACATGCCAACAGCCTTGAGAGGTGCCCTGAGCTCACATTGCTTAGGGTTTATATTACTTATTAAACACCTGTTCTGTGCTGAGCAGGGGTAGGAAAGGAAGGTGCTGTGGTCAGGGAAGTGCTTTGCCCAGGTTAAACTTCCCCCTCATCATGACTTGGTCTCTCTCTGCTCCACTTGTCCCATCCCATTTGCCCAGCTGGAGACATTAAGGGCTGCCTTTGGTTCACGTCTGCCTCCACCAAGCATGACTCATCACATACCCCTCTACCCTCAACATACCATTCTTAGATAAATGCAACCTCGCTGGAGCTAATATGAAACACTGACACTGCTATAGGGTTACAAGCCCTCCTGTAAAGGTCCGGCACAGCTATTCAGCTTGGGCATGGGCTGGTGTGGGAGAGGGATCGGGAACCACCCCCCATCGAAAGTACCATGTCTGTAGAGACACTCCGAGTTCAGACAGCTGACCCCTGAAGCTCCAGTTCCAGATTGCTGTGGATCTGTTTTCTCCTTCCTAGGCCCCAGGAAGAAAAACCAGGAATCTGTTTCTTTCCTGACTCTCATTCCTCCCCAAGAGCCCTGATCCTGTCTTTCCTGGTTCTGTCCTCAAACCTCAAGAGGGAGAGAAACAAAGGAAGGAGCCATTCCATGGAAAAGGGCTCTTCCAAATTCAGAAGGCATTTGCAGTTTTTTTTTTTTTTGGAGGGTTTAGAAGGCTTTGGTTAAAGATGTATGTAGGCTCAGAGAGCTCTATGAGTGCTCTGTGACAACCTAGAGGGGTGGGAGGTAGGCTCAAGAGGGAGGAGACATATGTATACCTATGGCTGATCCATGTTGATGTATGGCAGAAACCAACACAATATTGTAATTATCCTTAAACTAAAAATAAATTTTAAAATGACATGAATGTAGGGCTTCCCTGGTGCTCCAGTGCTTGAGAATCTGCCTGCCAATGCAGGGGACACAGGTTCAACCCCTGGTCTGGGAAGATGCCACAGGGCCACTAAGCCCAGGCTCCACAAGTACTGAGCCTGTTCTCCAGAGTCCAAGTTCCACCACAAGAGAAGCCACTGCAATGAGAAGCCTGCTCACTGCAACTAGGGAGCAGCCTCCACTCACCACAGCTAGAGAAAACCTGTGCATAGCAATAAGGATCCAGTGCAGCTAAAAATAAAACTCATTAATTAAAGATGCATGTAAAACTAAAGTCAAGAAAAAGATTTTTAAGGTAATTATTAATTCCAGGGGAAGCAACAAAAGAAATATAATAATAATGTACACTTTAACTCAGCCATGAACTACACTCACATATTTATCTCAAAAAGCAACTAATATATTAACCAAAAGTCGGGCACAACTGTTGCAGCAGGATGGAGAGAATGGGGGAGATGGTAGTACGGTTAACTCTTCATCTTCCATGACAGGAAATCAAGATAAATGTCTGGATTGAGAAATACAAAGAGTTAAAAAATACAGAGATACATACCAAAAAAAACACTGCTAAAATGTTCAGGAAAGGGTATCAGGAGTAAGAAATTGCAGGACAGTGCTATCTATAAACTGGATAAACCACATTTTGTTTATACATTTTTTTAAAAAAGCAAGCTGAATGTTGGCGAGATAATGGTGGACAACATTTTCTTGAAGGCAGAGTGAAAAGACCAACAGTTGGAAAATGTGAGATAAAAATAAAATGCCACAAGGACGAGTGTAGATGTGAGTATACAGGGGAAAGGCAGAGGACGCAGGAGAGAGGAGACAACTGGAGAAGGCACAGAAGGACGCAGGTCACCTGAAGCCAAGGACATAGATAGGGAACCAGGAAAAAGACATTCAGAGGGCCAGTAAACACAGGAAATGATACTAAGCCATACACTCAGCCGAAGAAACTCATGTGAAAGCAACGATACTGTCACCTATCCAGACTGGCAGTACTCAGAGAGCCTGATAATGCCTACTATTAAAAAGCTAGCAAAGAATGAAACACTCTGATAACCTGCTATTGAGAATGAAATGTACAAATTTTTTACAGGGCAAATTGGCACCAAAAAAAAAGATCAAAAAATAAAATGTCCATATTCATTATTCCAGCAATATCACTACTTGGAATTTATCCCTTGCATATAGTCATTAAAGAATGTCAAGATACCTTTAGTCATCCAGTGTTTATTATAGCATTGTCTGTATAGATATAAAACTTGAGATTATCTAAATGTTCATCAACAAGGTACTGGCTATGTTAGCGAGTCCAAGCTCCTACTCTTCACTTCACGACAGGTCAATAAATACAGAAGTTGTTAGGGCAAGGAATAGTGACTTTCCAGAAAGCCAGCAGGCTGAAAAGATGGTGGACTAGTGTCCCAAACGACCATCTTACTCAAGTTAGAATTCAGATTTCTTTTATATTAAAAGAGCTTCCCTGATAGCTCAGCTGGTAAAGAATCCGCAAGCAATGTGGGAGACCTGGGTTCGATCCATGGGTTGGGAAGATCTCCTGGAGAAGGGGACGCTACCCACTCCAGTATTCTGGCCTGGAGACTACATAATCCACTGGGTCACAAAGACACAGACAGACTGAGAAACTTTCACTTTCACTTCACCTTATTTTAAAAGGGGGGGAGGTGTGGTTGGTTGTTACAAACTCCTTGGTGCTGGAATCCTTTGTTCTTGTTGCTGTCTGCCTAAGTCAAGTCATGATGTTTATGTAAACCTGCAACAAAACTAATGTTATTTTCTGTTCTGCAACTTTTTATCTCTCTACTAACGGAAACACGTTACACCTTTGAAAGTCAGAGCCTTGAGGATGGGCTATCCTGTATGTTTCAGGCTATAGGCAACATCCTTAACTTGTGGGGAAAGCAGTAGAATACAAAGATTAAAGTAAAAGAAACAGATCCAATATGGAGTCGGATTTGTTCTTCCTTATCACAGTTAGATCCCTGAGGGAGTGAAGTGAGGGAGAGCTGATTGTGTTAAGTGCATGCGTTGTGTACTTTCCAAAAGTGAATTCTATTCACCAGTAGAAATATTTTTTCCTGGAAGGATGGACTCAATGAACCAAGGAAAAAGGAGAGAGGGACTGCAGGTGAGGCCTGAAAAGGGCTGTGCGTACATGCTAAGTCACGTCAGTCATGTCCGACTCTTTGCAACCCCATGTACTGTAGCCGTCTAGGTTCCTCTGTCCATGGGATTCTCCAGGCAAAAAGACAACTGGAGTGAGTTGTCATGCCCTCCACTAGGGGATCTTCCCAACCCAGGGACTGAACCCGAGTCTTTTGTCTCCTGCATTGGCAGGTGGGTTCTTTACCACTAATGCCACCTGGGAAGCCCAAAGAGGGCTGGAGCTTTCATTTTTATGCAGTACAGAACTGTTTTGCTTTTTGCAGGACATTTTATTGTGTTATGCTTTTTAAAAATGTTAACTGTGAACTTGCCTGGTGGTCCAGTGGTTAAAAATCCACTTTCCAATACAGGGGATGTGGGTTTGCCCTGATCAAGAAATTAAGATCTCACATACCACAGGGCAACTAAGCTCACATGTGGCAACTACTGAGCCTGTGCACCTCAACAAAGACCTGCCAAATCGCTTCAGTCGTGTCCGACCCTGTGCGACCCCATGGACTAAAGCCCACCAGGCTTCTCCATCCATGGGCTTCTCCAGGCAAGAACACTGGAGTGGGTTGCCATTTCCTTCTCCAAACAAAGACCTAGTAAGGCCAAATTTTTAAAATAAATAAGTAAATGTTAAATGGAATTATCTTCATGTTGCTATTATTGTCATCTTTATTTTCCTCATAATATATTTTGGTATTAAACCAAATAAAATGTTTTCTTTTGGATTTGTGTTTTTTTTTTAAGGGTCCCACTAAGGGCCAATGAAGATGAATAAAGAAATAACATGTTAATTGCACTTGGGTAAAATTTCAGAACTTAAAGCGTAAAGAGAAAAATCATATACTCTTCCAGAAAGAAAAAAAAAAACAGGTTACATATGAAGAAATGCGATTAAGTCTGACATCAGATTTTGCATCAGGTTTTGAAATAAAATTAATTTGAATCTGGAACTCTACAGCCAACCAAAAATACCACCAAAAGGGAAGATAAAAATAAAGACATTTTCTGAAATCCAAGGAGTCAGAAAAGGTAACATTAAAGAACAGCCAGTGAAAAATATCGTTCAAGAAAATGTCCCACTAAAACAAAATAATTCAAAAAAACAGTAAGTGAGATTTTGAAAATAGAAGCTGCATGTTGGAAGAAATATAAACAAAGAAAAAAAATAAACAGATACTCGTTTTGGAATTGGATCTCTGGAACATTCTTCTTTGACCTACAGATGTTTAGAAGCTGAAGGTTATTTTCTTCTTTAGAGCTCCACTCATGCAACCTGACTCTCTGGCAGATAATATTTACACAATTGTAACATCAGAATTACATGTTGTAATAATGGTATTTAATATCTTAGATTCACTCTCTAGACAAAACATGTAATGAAATGAACAGAACAGAAAACTTGACAAAGTAAAGGGGAAATTTTACTTCGCTGAAAGCCAGGGAGCTAAATTCCTTAAATTCCTTTAGCTGCAATTAGTATATCAAAGCCAGGCCTGGTTGATTAGGGTTTAGGGTTCTGTTAAAGAGCACAGGCCAGATGTAAAGGAAGTGGCTCCAGGGCTGTACTGAAGGTGTCTTAACTTCCTCAGAGCAGATTGTCTTCATCTCCTCCCAGCTGTCACTGGCATCATGTTGTTAGCTTGAATCAGCCATAGTGTGAATATTTACACAAAAGATATGGCTGATTCTATGCATTTTTACCTCCTAGAGAGGCCTATGGTTAAACATTTACCAGCATATCCCTGAGCAGATGGTGAAGGCCACAAGGGTAGATGAGTTGGGGGAATTAGTGGTGTTCTTAGTGAAATTTTTTAAGATAGGAGTTAGCAAACTTTTCCCTAAAGCTTCCAGTGAGTAGCTGTGCTGAGTCGCTCAGTCATGTCTCACTCTTTGTGACCCCATGGACTGGAACCTGCCAGGCTCCTCTGTCCATGGGGATTCTCCAGGCAAGAACATCGGAGTGGGTTGCCATGTCCTCCTCCAGGGGATCTTCCCAACCCAGGGATCGAATCCTGGTCTCCTGCATTGCAGGTGTACTCTTTCTGAGCCACCAGGGAAGCCCATGAATACTGGAGTGGGTAGCATACCCCATCTCCAGGGGATCTTCCCAACCCAGGAATCGAACTGGGGTCTCCTGAATTGCAGGCAGACACTATACCAGCTGAGCTACCAGGGAAGCCCTCCAGTGAATAGAATATTCAGCTTGGCCGTCACAGCTCAAAAGCAGCCATCAGTCAGTTCAGTTCAGTTGCTCAGTCATGTCCGACTCTTTGCGACCCCATGAATCGCAGCATGCCAGGCCTCCCTGTCCATCACCAACTCCCGGAGTTCACTAAGACTCACATCCATCAAGTCAGTGATGCCATCCAGCCATCTCATCCTCTGTAATCCCCTTCTCCTCCTGCCCCCTATTCCTCCCAGCATCAGAGTCTTTTCCAATGAGTCAACTCTTCGCATGAGGTGGCCAAAGTACTGGAGTTTCAGCTTTAGCATCATTCCTTCCAAAGAAATCCCAGGGCTGATCTCCTTCAGAATGGACTGGTTGGGTCTCCTTGCAGTCCAAGGGACTCTCAAGAGTCTTCTCCAACACCACAGTTTAAAAGTATCAATTCTTCGGTGCTCAGCCTTCTTCACAGTCCAACTCTCACATCCATACATGATCACAGGAAAAACCATAGCCTTGACTAGACGAACCTTTGTTGGCAAGGTAATGTCTCTGCTTTTCAATATGCTATCTAGGTTGGTCATAACTTGCCTTCCAAGGAGTAAGCGTCTTTTAATTTCAAGGCTGCAGTCACCATATGCAGTGTTTTGGAGCCCCCAAAAATAAAGTCTGACACTGTTTCCACTGTTTTCCCATCTATTTCCCATGAAGTTACGGGACCAGATGCCATGATCTTCGTTTTCTGAATGTTGAGCTTTAAGCCAACTTTTTCACTCTCCACTTTCACTTTCATCAAGAGGCTTTTTAGTTCCTCTTCACTTTCTGCCATAAGGGTGGTGTCATCTGCATATCTGAGGTGATTGATATTTCCCCTGGCAATCTTGATTCCAGCTTGTGCTTCTTCCAGCCCAGCATTGCTCATGATGTACTCTGCATAGAAGTTAAATAAGCAGAGTGACAATATACAGCCTTGATGTACTCCTTTTCCTATTTGGAACCAGTCTGCTGTTCCATGTCCAGTTCTAACTGTTGCTTCCTGACCTGCATACAAATTTCTCAAGAGGCAGGTCAGGTGGTCTGGTATTCCCATCTCTTTCAGAATTTTCCACAGTTTATTATGATCCACACAGTCGAAGGATTTGGCATAGTCAATAAAGCAGAAATAGATGTTTTTCTGGAACTCGCTTGCTTTTTCAATGATCCAGTGGATGTTGGCAATTTGATCTCTGGTTCCTCTGCCTTTTCCAAAACCAGCTTGAACATCAGGAAGTTCACGGTTCACGTATTGCTGAAGCCTGGCTTGGAGAATTTTGAGCATTACTTGACTAGCATGTGAGATGCGTGCAATTGTGTGGTAGTTTGAGCATTCTTTGGCATTGCCTTTCTTTGGGATTGGAATGAAAACTGACCTTTTCCAGTCCTGTGGCCACTGCCGAGTTTTCCAAATTTGCTGGCATATCGAGTGCAGCACTTTCACAGCATCATCTTTCAGGGTTTGAAATAGCTCAACTGGAATTCCATCACCTCCACTAGCTTTGTTCCTAGTGATGCTTTCTAAGGCCCACTTGACTTCACATTCCAGGATGTCTGGCTCTAGGTCAGTGATCACACCATCATGATTATCTGGGTCATGAAGATCTTTTTTGTACAGTTCTTCTGTGTATTCTTGCCACCTCTTCTGAATATCTTCTGCTTCTGTTAGGTCCATACCATTTCTGTCCTTTATCGAGCCCATCTTTGCATGAAATGTTCCCTTGGTATCTCTAATTTTCTTGAAGAGATCTCTAGTCTTTCCCATTCTGTTGTTTTCCTCTATTTCTTTGCACTGACCACTGAGGAAGGCTTTCTTATCTCTTCTTGCTATTCTTTGGAACTCTGCATTCAGATGCTTATATTTTTCCTTTTCTCCTTTGCTTTTCACTTCTCTTCTTTTCACAGCTATTTGTAAGGCCTCCCCAGGCAGCCATTTTGCTGTTTTGCATTTCTTTTCCATGGGGATGGTCTTGATTTCTGTCTCCTGTACAATGTCACGAACTTCATTCCATAGTTCATCAAGCACTCTATCTATCAGATCTAGGCCCTTAAATCTATTTCTCACTTCACTGTATAATCATAAGGGATTTGATTTAGGTCATAGCTGAATGGTCTAGTGGTTTTACCTACTTTCTTCAATTTAAGTCTGAATTTGGTAATAAGCAGTTCATGATGTGAGCCACAGTCAGCTCCTGGTCTTGTTTTTGTTGACTGTATAGAGCTTCTCCATCTTTGGCTGCAAAGAATATAATCAATCTGATTTCAGTGTTGACCATCTGGTGATGTCCATGTGTAGAGTCTTCTCTTGTGTTGTTGACGAACAACACAAGATGGAGAAGCTCTATACAGTCAGCAAAAACAAGACCAGGAGCTGACTGTGGCTCAGATCATGAACTCCTTATTACCAAATTCAGACTTAAATTGAAGAAAGTAGGGAAAACCACTAGACCATTCAGGTTATATTCTTTGCAGCCAAAAGCAGCCATAGACTACGTTAATGAGCATGGCTGTGTTGCCATAACACTTTTATTTACAAGTTAACTGGACAACCCCTGAGCCACACATTAATAGTTTGTCAAACCCTGGACTAAGATAAATACCCTAGAAGGGCAATTCAGATTGGCCCAGAAAGTGACACAGCACTCACAACTGTAGGGAGCAGGCTGCTGTCTATGGGGTCACACAGAGTCGGACACGACTGAGGTGACTTAGCAGCAGCAGCAGGTATTTGACCTAGAAGTTCTTTCTCTGGCTCCCCTTGGCCTCCAAGTGGCTTGAAGGATTCAGAAATTCCTGTATCCCAACAGGTGCAGGAACACAAGGGTGCTGTTTCAGATAGGATTAGGTTTGGTTTATAGCAGCTTAAACTGTGGAAAATTCTTAGAGATATGGGAATACCAGACCAACTGACCTGCCTCCTAAGAAACCTGTATGCAGGTCCAGAAGCAACAGTTAGAACCAGACATGGAACAACGGATTGATTCCAAATTGGGAAAGGAGTATGTCAAGGCTGTTTACAGTCACCATGCTTATTTAACTTATATGTCGAGTACATCATGTGAAATGCTGGGCTGGATGAAGCACAAGCTGGAATCAAGATTGCAGGTAGAAAAATCAATAACCTCAATATGCAGATAACATCACCCTAATGGCAGAAAGCAAAGAGGAACTAAAGAGCCTCTTGATGAAGGTTAAAGAACAAAGTGAAAAAGCTGGCTTAAAATTCAACATTCAAAAAACTAAGATCATGGCATCTGGTCCCATCACTTCATGGCAAATAGATGGGGAAAAAATGGAAACAGTGACAGATTTTATTTTCTTGGGCTCCAAAATCACTGCAGATGGTGACGGCAGCCATGAAATTAAAAGACACTTGCTCCTTGGAAGAAAAGCCTTGACTTTTAAACCTTGACTTTGTATTAAAAAGCAGAGACATTACTCTGCCAACAAAGGTCCATGTAGTCAAAGCTATGGCTTTTCCAGTAATCATGTATGGATGTGAGAGTTGGACCATAAGACAGGGTGAGTGCCAAATAATTGATGTTTTCATACTGTGATGCTGGAGAGACTCTTGAGAGTCTCTTGGACAGCAAGGAGATCAAACCAGTCAATCCTAAAGGAAATCAACCCTGAATATTCATTGGAAGGATTGATGCTGAAGCTGAAGTTCCAATACTGTGGCACCTGATGCAAAGAGTTAACTCATTGGAAAAGACCCTGATGCTGAGAAAGACTGAGAGCAAGAGGAGAAGAGGGCAACAGAGGATGGGATTGTTGGATGGCATCATCAACTCATTGGGCATGAGTTTGAGCAGACTCAGGGAGATAGTGAAGGTCAAGGAAGCCAGATACTGGGGAAGACTGAAGGCAGGAGGAGAAGGGGATCACAGAGGATGAGATGGTTGAATGGGATCAATGGCTCAATGGACATGAGTTTGAGCAAGCTCCGGGAGTCGGTGATAGACAGAGAAGACTGGCCTGATGCAGTACATGGGTTGCAAAGAGTCAGACAGGACTGAGTGACTGAACTGAACTGAACTGAAGGAACCCTGGTGTTCGGCAGTCCATGAGGTCACAAAGAGTCAGACATGAGTGAGCAACTGAACAATAACATAGTAGATTAAAAACACAATTTAACAGTATCTTAGAGCACTTACAGATTTATTCTCTCATATAAAAGCATTGAGTTTGGCTATTCAGGCTGGTAAAGTATGAAATACCAGATCCACCTGATCTTTCCTCACCGCCAGTCCTAGGCACAGCTCTCATGGCCATGATGGCTGCTGAAGCCCTGCCATTATATCCCACATCCATCAGGCAGGAGGAGGAGAGCAGAAGGGGGCAGCCCTCCACACTCAGGGGACCCTGCACTCAGAGGGGCCCATACTCAGTTTAACAAGATGGTGGACTGTTACTGTTTTAAAATCTAACTCATGTTCTCTTTGAGCTTAGGTTTTGTAAATGTGATCCAAGGGAACCAGGGAAAATGTCCATGAGCAGAGGAGACCAGTGTAACGTGCCATCGCTCACTGCAGCCTTTGTTCTCACAAAACATAGATAATGCCTGCCATGTAGCTTCCACAACGCACTTACCTTGTATTCTGACATGCACTCGGAAGGACCTCCATGCAAGCATTAATTTAATGCTCTGTGTTCCTATTTTGAATTTGTATTAATTCTACCTTTGAACGTGTGCTTTGTGAGTGAAGTCCAGTAGGACAAAGGCTGATGTTTAGTGTGTGTGTGTCTTTCATCTGCACATGTGCCAGGACTCACAACATGTGGGCTTTTAGCAAGACTCAAAGTGAGTACAGGTAAGGGTGTTTCGATCTGTGAGTGAGTGAGTGGGAGCCCACAGCCCTGAGAGGCCATGCTTTCCATTGGAATTAGAAGTTGCTTCAAATGCAGGAAGAAGGCCATGGTGTTTTAGGCAACACAAGAAACTGAGGAACCCCTCCATATCCTTTCTGACTTGTGTTACTTCCCTATATCATTTAGTCACTCACTTTGAAAATGATGACAGATAAATGATAGGGTAACCCAGAGTTCATCTGATGTTCAGTCCTTTAATTATCAGTAAGGTGAAGGCAGAGAATGTTGGTGCCATGTGAGCATACCAAGATGTAAAATTAAAATGTTGTCTTTATGCAACATTTTCACTGTTTGTTATAAGTAAAATACAAGTGCATGCATGATCTATGAAATATAAGTTGCATAATTTCTGTGATTCTTGTATATGAGTTAAATGCTCTTAAATTTTTTATTTAAAACTGGCACTGTACAATTGGAAGATGAATGGTAAAATTCATAGTAACAGTATAAAATTTTATTTTTTTACATAAATATGACAATAAATATTGAATAAAAAAACACCATGATGAATCAAGAAAGAGATTGCAGAAGAAAGTAAAAATGATATTTTAGTACTTATGGTGGTACTTTGAAATTTTTTTTCATTTACTAATTTATTTTTGTTTGTGCTGGGTCTTTGTTGCTCTGTGCCGGCTTTCTCTTCATTGTGGAACACAGGCTCTAAGTGCTCGGGCTTAGTAATTGTGGTGCATGGACTTAATTGCTCTGAGGCATGTGGAACCTTCCCGAACCAGGGACGGAACCCCTGTCCCCTGTTTCGGCAGATGGATTCTTATCCACTGCACCACCAGGGAAGTCCTGTAGTAGTACTTTTATTCTAGATTTTTGAACAAGGGGCCACTGGGTCCTGCAAATTCCAGAGCTGCCATGGAGCACATTAGCCCTGGTTGTTATATGGCTTGGTCTCAACTCCATGTCAACTGCCAGGAGCCGATGCCCCTCTCCTCAAAGAGAGTAGCAGAGGTCCAGAGGACCTGGTGTGTTGAGGGCCTCCCTAAACTTCTCGTTATAATAAGGACCCTTATTTACCCAAATTCCCAGACAGCATCTTGAGGAGAGGAAGGGCAGGACAGTGACTGTTCCAAAAGACTGGAAACCAGCCACACAAGGGATTTCAGCTCCAAATAGACTGAACACTCAGACTGAGAGGAGACTGTTCCATGTGCAGAGCTGATACAATGTTAGAGGAAGCCCAGGCTTCCCCCTACACAGTCGGGTGGCACTGCCAAGGAAGACCCTCATCTTCTTTGCAGATCTGAAGGGCATGTGCACTTATGCAAGCCTGTTACCCTGGGTCCAAGACATTTTCTGTTTGAAATACACTCCTTCCTGCTCCTCTTCCCTCACTCCACCCCTCGTCCTGTAACCCTGGTCACCTGGCTAATTTCTCACCTTTCTATGCTCAGCTTAGTATCTCCCCCTGGGAAGCCTTCCCTGACACCCCACCTCACTGGCCCCTCCAATGTTGTAACCTGCCCATCTGGGTATCAGAGGAGCAGTTTGAATGACATCAGCCTTCCCTGACACCCCACCCTCACTGGCCCCTCCAATGTTGTAACCTGCCCATCTGGGTATCAGAGGAGCAGTCTGAATGACATCAGACACAGCACTCGTCTTGGAGCCTTCCTGCTGTTCCCTTATCCTCTTTGGGGCTTCCCTGGTGGCTCAGCTAGTAAATAAGCCGCCTGCAACGTGGGATTGATCCCTGGTTTGGGAAGATCCCCTGAAGAAGGGAACAGCTAACCAATCCAGTATTCTGGCCTGGAGAATTCCATGGACTGTATAGTCCATGGGGTGGCAAAGAGACACGACTCAACAACTTTCACTTTCACTTTACCCTCTTTGAGGCAGTTTCTCCATATGCAAGATGGGGTAATCATACCAGACCCACCCACCTTATTGAATTTTTTAAATTTAGCTTGTGAATAGGTTCTGCATATGCCTAGAACACAATTCAGAAGGTGTATAAGGACACATAGTAAAAAATCACTCTCCTCCCCACTTCTCTCCTCTTGATTCCCACTTGTCTTCTCCAAAGACAATCCTTGTCACCAGTTTCTTTGGCCTCCTTCCATAGACATGTGTGTTAAGTGTGTTAAGTTGCTTCAGTCGTGTCCGACTCTTGCAACCCCATGGACTGTGGCCCACCAGGCTCCTCTGTCCACGGGTTCTCCAGGCAAGAATACTGGAGTGGGTTGCCATTCCCTTCTCTAGATTCCATACACATACCATATGTTTTACAGCAAATATATTGTCCACCATCACCTACGTAGCACTCCAGGGTAGGAGAATGCATAACCTGCCTCTAACTATGAGGAAGCATCAGACAAATGAGGAATATTTTGTCTTTTTAAGCGGCAGTCACAGAGCATCAAAATCACAAAACAAAGAAAGGCTGTGGACATGTTCAAGAATTAAGAGAATGGTAGATTAGATAAAAGCACTGTATTTGTGTTAAATTTACTGAAGTTGGTAAGTGTGCACAAGAAGGGGAAGCAAGGCATACATGATAAAGAATATGGGGTAATCGTTAACAATAGGTGAATTCAGGAAAACATTGATGAATATTTTTATTGTATTTTTATTTTTGCAATTTATGTCTACATTTGAGATTATTTCTCCTAAACACTTCATATTCATATTTGTGGGTTCAAGTATTTGCAAATTCTTTTACTCGCTAAACTTTATTTGGAGCCCCAAATCAGCACTTCAGGCACTCACACAGTCATATGCAGACGTGCAGAGCAGGGACAAATCTGTGTTGTCCAACACGCAAGTCCTCACCTAAAGTCAAACAAAGCAGTCCCCTGCCTCCCTGCTTCAGCTCTCAGCCTGTAAATAAGTGTCCTCTTTGCACTCTATTTAGTGCCATGTCTTGCAAAATTTTGTGTTTTTGGTTGACAATTTGTTGCATAAAACTGCCTCCAATCTTACTGCTGAAGAGCTGTCTAGCATTCCTGAGCACACAAGAGAACTTTGATGTTCCTTAGAGAAGATACAGGTGCTTTTAGATGAGCTTTCTTCAGGCATGAGTTCTAATGCTGTTGGCTATGAGCTCAATGAAAATGAATCAACAATACAAATTACATAAAATGTCTTTAAACAGAAACAGTAAAGTTATATATATGTTCATCAGTTGATGAAAATATTGTGAGCAGAGATTACAGGAACCTAACCCTGCATCTCCCCTGGGAACCATAGTTCAGTATCTGTTAATTCAGTGTTTGTGGCAACTTTATAGAACATAACTACTATGAGTAACAAGAATCAGCTGTTTCTATGTCTTGTATTTCCTACACCAACGATAGAATACAAGATGCACTGTTCTGTACTATATGAATATATTTAACAATATCCATAGAGATCTTGCTATTAGTTTGCATTTGTTCTTTTTTGGGGGACCACAAAAAATCTGTATTTTTATACTGGGGAGAGGGAGTAGAAAAGAAAGTAGCCCCTATACTGGGCCCTATTCAGTGGGAGCGTCTTGTTCCATAGGGCTAAGGAAGACTTTGAGGAAATAAAAGTTGTTTGGAAAAATCCAGGGGTAGTTGCTTTGTCGGAGAGGGCAATGGCACCCCACTCCAGTACTCTTGCCTGGAAAATCCCATGGATCGGGGAGTCTGGTGGACTGCAGTCCATGGGGTCGCTGGGAGTCGGACACGACTGAGTGACTTCACTTTCACTTTTCACTTTCATGCATTGGAGAAGGAAATGGCAACCCACTCCAGTGTTCTTGCCTGGAAAATCCCAGGGACGGTGGAGCCAGATGGGCTGCCATCTATGGGGTCGTACAGAGGCGGACACGACTGAAGCGACTTAGCAGTAGCAGTTGCTTTGTATGTTGTGATGGGTAAAAGGGATGAAGTGTGAAGGCCCCTCACACCCTCCATCTTGCTTCAGACTATGTCCTAGAACCTGGGGGCAGAGAAAGTGCCACTTTCCTTCCTGCTTCTTGGGATTGTTGACGGCCGTGTAGTGATAGAGAACAACAAGCAGGAAGAGAGACACACCCAGCATGTTGGCAAAGATGGGGAGCTGCACATCCGTGAGCATGCATATCAGTGGGGTTCAGCTCCAGACATGGTCTGCACACTAACTGGAGGTAGGAAACCTGGACTGGAAGTTTGCAGTGCCCTGCATTCATTCTTTATCCATTCTTTTTTTTTTTTTTTCAATCAGGTGAACAAAACATGGTCTATGGAGATCAGCCTCTTTTTTCAGCCACCCCAGTGCTCACGAAGTGGGCCCATATAACCAGCTGGCCACAGTAGGGGATTTTGTGGGCGTTTGGGGTTTTTTGGTTGCTTTTTTTTTTTTTTTTGCTGTTGTTCATTCTTTTGAACAGATGCCTGGGATTCACCATATGAGTGTTTCCTAATTGGTCTGACTAATCTGATGCTGGGAGGGATTGGGGGCAGGAGGAGAAGGGGATGACAGAGGACGAGATGGCTGGATAGCATCAGTGACTCGATGGACGTGAGTCTGGGTGAACTCCGGGAGATGGTGATGGACAGGGAGGTCTGCTGTGCTGCGATTCATGGGGTCACAAAGAGTCGGACACGACTGAGCGACTGAACTGAACTCAATCTTCTAGTGACAAACATTTGTGTTTCATCTTTTCAAAATGTCACAGTCTTGCATATAGTACTTCCGTGGCATCTCCTTGTTCCTGGGATAAAATTTTAAATCCTTACTTCTCAGTAGTTAAGACCAGGTGTTTCCAATGCAGGGAGCGAGGGTCTGAACCATGGTCAGAAAACTATATCCCACATGCCACGTGGTGTGGCAAAAAAAAAAAAAAAAAAATTTAAAGCACTTATTCATGACCTGCCAGACAGTCTCACACAGCGTGCTGGTATCAGCAGGTCTCCCCTCCAGCCTTCTTTCACCCCTGGTTTTATCCACACTGCCTGCTGCCACAGTGCATGTGCACAAACTTTCCTCATGGGACTATATCCCTTGGCCTGATTAACTATCCTCTTCCTTGAAACCTCTGTCTCACAGTTTTTGTTCACCAATGTGTTACCATGGGGACCTGGCACAGAATCTGGCATGGAGAATATATTCAATACACTCAAGTTAAACAATGGAAAGAATGAGGTGGGAGGCAGGCCAGGAGGGAAGCCAGCTGGTGAGAATTATGTTTACGTGGCTCTCTTTTGACCAAACACTTGGTCTTAAATGCTTACTAGAATGAAAACTGCACAGCTGACTTATCTCCTGTCAGGCTCTCAGCTCATTAGTGCCGGAGTGATTTCTGTTGAACTAGACATGTAATGATGCTGGGAAGTCAGAAAGCCCTGCAGAGTGACCCTGAGGAGGTCACCATACCTTTCTGTGCCAGTTCCTCCCCATGAGAGGAGGTGATAATGTCTGGATCTGCCTTGTTGTAAGCGAAACACATAGGCACATCCCAGGGGCTCTCTTCTCTCCTTCTAGCTCCTGCCATCTATTGGATTTTTCCATCATCTTAAGATATGGAAAAACTCCGACAAATTTTAGAGTTTTAGATGTGTTAACTAACGTGATAACGTTAACTGATGTTAATGTGCTAACAATCAGTTCAGTTCAGTCGCTCAGTCGTGTCCAACTCTTTGCAACCCCATGAATCACAGCACGCCAGGCCTCCCTGTCCATCACCAACTCCCGGAGTTCACTCAAACTCACGTCCATCGAGTCAGTGATGCCATCCAGCCATCTCATCCTCTGTCGTCCCCTTTTCCTCCTGCCCCCAATCCCTCCCAGCATCAGAGTCTTTTCCAATGAGTCAACTCTTCGCATGAGGTGGCCAAAGTACTGGAGTTTCAGCTTTAGCATCATTCCTTCCAAAGAACACCCAGGGCTGATCTTTATTTATTTATTTTTTTTAGGGCTGATCTTTAGATTTTTACAATGGACTGGTTGGATTTCCTTGCAGTCCAAGGAACTCTCAAGAATCTTCTCCAACACCACAGTTCAAAAGCATCAATTCTTCGGTGCTCAGCTTTCTTCATAGTGCTAACATTAACTAATAACTAATGTGTTAACAACTTTTTCCATAGCATCTTAAGATGTTATGGAAAAACTAACAAACTTTTCCACCAACCCAATATAAAGCATTGCCCCTGTCCTTTAAGGACAGGTGGCTCAGATGGTAAAGAATCCACCTGTAATGCGGGAGACCTGGGTTCGATCCGTGGGTTGGGAAGATCCTGGAGGAGAGCATAGCAACCCATTCCAGTATTCTTGCCTGGAGAATCCCCATGGACAGAGGAGCCTGGTGGGCTACAGTCCATGGGGTCGCAAAGAGTCAGACACTGACTGAGCAACTAAGCAAAGCACACTATCTTCAAGGTATCCTCAACATATTGACTCAGAAGAAAAGATTTGAATACAAAGATCCAGTGACAAGTCACCATTCCCCCACAGGCTTTCTCCTACTCTCCCTCCAGCCAAGAGATGCCTGCTGGCATCAAGCAAAAGGGAGGGGTCCAAAGAGGAGGTGTCTTAGCCCAAGTGTTTTTCCACCTCCCCAGGGGCAGATTGCACATCCCTGAGCAGGGAGGGGCAGAGCATTGTCAAGGCCATCACCAGGCTTTTGGCTCATTTCCACCTTCGAATGACTGATTCTATTCTCGTGGTTTCTCTAAAACTGTGTGAAACTTGTGGTTAAACCCACATCCTTCCCCTCTGCCAAAAGGCCCCCAGTCACATCCTCCCAATGACCACCACCACTTTTCTTGTTTTTGTTTGCAAAATGAATCCAACTAGCTCACACAGAAGGTCTGAGAGAAAGAGGGAGTAAGTATACACAGGGATCTCATACACCCTGAATCCAACCAACTCCTTGTCCCTACCTACCAGCCTCCTCCCCAGTATGAAGCATTCTCATCTCACCTGGTTTCTTGCAATATCCCTAGCTGACATTCCTACCTTAACCTTTGTGCAGTAAATCTTTCTCCATGTATTGGATTGCCAGATAAAATTTAGGACACTGAGCTAAATTTGCACTTCAGATAAACAAAAAATAATTTTTTTAGTATAAATATGTCACAAATATTATATGTGACACATGATAGATACACTGCTACTAAAAATATTAATTAATCTGAAACACAAATTTAACTGGACATCATGAAGTTTTATTTGCTAAATCTGGCAACCCTACGCATTTAGCAATTAGAGTCATCCTTTTAAGATGCAAATTAGCTCCTATTATCCCTCCACCCAAAATCCACCAAGAGCTTCCCATCTCTGAGCAAAGTCGTTGCCATGATCTGCCTTCCCCAATACTCCTTTTGTCTCATCCTCTACCACCCACCTCCTTGGCCACCCAACACAGCCACCCTGGCTTTCTTGTTGCTAGCTCCTTCTCCTTCTTAAAGTTTTGCTATCTCAGTGATGCCTTTTCTGACCATCCTTTAGATAAACACTGGAATCACCCTACCTTCTATCACCTCCCTGCTTTCTCTTTATCTTTATACATATATCTTTATACATATCTTTATACATACACAGTTCACATATGTATTGGTTTGCTCTCTTTTCTCACCAAAAAGCATGGTCCATGAAGGCAGGCCCTGCAGTTTGTTCAAGCTAAGTATCCCACCTCAGTGGGCATTCAGTAAATATTTGTTGAGCCAATGATGAAACCCAAGAACAAGAAGCACGGCCAGGAAAGTCCCAAAACAAGAGGATTTGGTTTTGTTTCCCTTTCTTGGCAGCCTGCTCTAATCTTTTCTCCACTTACTCATCTTGCTCAAGGCCCCCTTTGGACACCTTCCGTGTTTCACCAGGACTTCTCAAGGGTGCCATCACAAGACTGGGGCAATCTGATTGGCTCAGCTCACCTCCCTTTCTCTCTCTCTCTTTTTCTTTCTTTATCCTTTTCCCCCTCTTCCCTATCTCTCTTTGCCGCTTATGTTTTTAATATTTTTAATGAATGAGTAATATTTCTAAACATATACTTTATTTTCTTTATGTCAAGGGTGAAAAGGAGTGATTTAGGGGCTCTGTCAGTTGAGAGCAAATGCCACGAAACATCTTCCTTGTGTCCCTACCCAGGCTCAGGTTCCCCACAGAGAGTCACTGGTGCTCTGGTCTGTATTAGCCAGAAAAGGACAGCCTTTACTCTGGTAGCAAACAGCCTCAAAATCTCAGCCATAAGAAGTAGAAATTTACTCCTTACATATGATGTACATCTACAATGAATTTGCAGGGATTCTGCAGTCCCAAGTCTAGGAACCCAGACTAATAGAGGCTCTTCTGAATTGCAGCAGGGAATTAGAGGTGGAGGAATCCATACTGGCTCTTCAATGGGTCAGCTCAGAAGTGAGGGCCAGCACTTCTACTTGCAGCCCTTTGTCCAGAATTGGTCATATAATTGTGGAGGGGCTAGGAAATGTGGGCGAGCACAGATATTTGGTAAGAAGCAGATGTCTCTCCCTAGGCACCATTTTGGGAGGGGAAGAGAGGCAAAGTGGGTGAGAAGCCTGTTCAGACATAGACGTTCTTCTACTCACCCACTGCAACTCCTGAAGCTCTGGAAACTCAAATGAACCCCAGCCAGTCAAGAGGAATAGACCAAATAGGAGCCAACTCTAAGCACTTGAACCAGGCCAGATGGCAGTGAGAAAATAAGATGATTTTTCTGAGTAATGCAGGCTCCATTTTCTGATCCCGTATCTGCTACAAAAAATTATTGGATCATCTTCCATTTTTTCAGCACTGACACTTTTCAGAGAGCTTTCTCTTCCATGTGGGCATCACAAAAAGGCAGAAATTACTACCTTTTTACCAAAGAGAAATTAGAGTCTCAGAAAAAAGGTCAGGAGCTCATAGAGGTGTAACTGCAACTTTAGCAGTTATATTTGTCTCTGCCTGGTCCAGTGATCATCATCACATTGTACTTCCTTCGAAGGACCAGCATTGGGGAGGGAAGAACACAGCTGGTCCCACACAGGTCTCTGCAGCCACACCACATACATGGGAAACCATCACTACTGCCTCCCTCTCATTCATAAACAGGTTAAGACACAAAAATTAGGTAAAAGTTTAGCTGTGTTCAAGAGACTGAAAGTACGTTACCCTGTGGATGATGAGGAACAAAAGTGTGATGGATTTCCAAAGCAGAAAGATGAAGGAACTTTCCAAAAGCCACACTCTTTCCATGCATCCCAGAGAGTTAAACTTTAGAACTGAACAGGCTGGTTACAAGGAAGGCTGCCCTGGGTTTGAATCCTGGTGCTGCCACTAACCTGCTAAGTAAACTTGAACCAGTGAGAGTCTTCCTGAATCACAGTCTCCACAGCAGTACAGTGATCATCACAGCATCCCCTTTACAGACTCTTGTGTGGACATAATGTAAAGTGAACCTATATGGTTCTCAGCGCACAACTGGCATTTGGTAAAAGTCTGTTTAGGGAACACATAGTTTTCCAGGGCAGGAGCCCATTGTGCCCCCCTTTACCTGGCAAAGCAATAAAGCTATCCTTTTCTACTTCCAAAAAAAAACAGTTGTCTGTGTAGAGTTTTTGGGTGGGCTGAGAAGAAGCCCGTGGGGTCCTCATGCTCAGAGAGAAGAACAGAAGGAGCTAGAGGACAGGTGCACCCCAGTTTCTCTTCCTTTCACCCTCTCTTCTTCCTTATCTCGCACTACTTTTAAAGTCAGTAGAGAACAATTTTTTTTTTAAGTTTAAGAGTAAAGAAGAAAAAACGCAAAAAAACTCACAAAACCTCATGACAGTAATCCAAATGTCTTGCTTTGTTCATACTTAAGAGTAAGTTTACATTCTCTAAATACTGTGTTTTGAGATTTTTTCTATTTATGTTGTCCCATAGGTTTAGGATAGCTTGTGCTCCAGTATCAACCCCCAAATCTCAAAAGTTTAAAATAATAAATGCTTATTACTTATTTTGCCATGTGCCCTATGGACCTGAGTGACTCTTGTGCAACTATCTGCCATGGGGTGACTTAGGGATGGAGACTATTTCAACCTTATGGCCCCTCCATCTGAACACATGGTCTTCTTCTTGACTGTTATGAAGAATCGTGGAATTTGCTGTATGGCTCAGGAAACTCAAATGGGCTCTGTATCAACCTAGAGGGGTAGGATGGAGAGGGAGATGGGAGGGAGGTTCAAAAGGAGGGGATATATGTATACCTATGGCTGATTCATGTTGAGGTTTGACAGAAAACAACGAAGGTCAGTAAAGCAATTCAGTTCAGTTCAGATCAGTCGCTCAGTCATGTCAGACTCTTTGCAACCCCATGAACTGCAGCACGCCAGGCCTCGCTGTCCATCACCAACTCCCGGAATCCACCCAAACCTATGTCCATTGTGTTGGTGATGGCATCCAACCATCTCATCCTCTGTCATCCCCTTCTCCTGCCCTCAATCTTTCCCAGCATCAGGGTCTTTTCAAATGAGTCAGCTCTCCGCATCAGGTGGCCAAAGTATTGGAGTTTCAACTTCAACATCAGTCCCTCCAATGAACACCAAGGACTGATCTCCTTTAGGATGAACTGGTTGGATCTCCTTGCTGTCCAAGGAACTCTCAAGAGTCTTCTCCAACACCACAGTTCAAAAGGATCAATTCTTTGGCACTCAGCTGTCTTTATAGTCCAACTCTCACATCCATGCATGACTACTGGAAAAACCATAGTCTTGAATAGACAGACCTTTGTTGGCAAAGTAATATCTCTGCTCTTTAATATGCTGTCTAGGTTGGAGAAGGCAACGGCAACCCACTCCAGTACTCTTGCCTGGAAAATCCCATGGATGGAGGAGCCTGGTAGGCTGCAGTCCACGGGGTCGCTAAGAGTCAGCACAACTGAGCGATTTCACTTTCACTTTTCACTTTCATGCATTGGAGAAGGAAATGGCAACCCACTCCAGTATTCTTGCCTGGAGAGTCCCAGGGACAGAGGAGCCTAGTGGGCTGCCATCTATGGGGTCGCACAGAGTTGGACACGACTGAAACGATTTAGCAGCAGCAGCAGCAGGTTGATCATAACTTTCCTTCCAAGGACTAAGCGTCTTTTAATTTCATGGCTGCAATCACCATCCACAGAGATTTTGGAGCCCCCAAAATAAAGTCTGCCACTGTTTCCACTGTTTCTCCATCTATTTGCCATGAAGTGATGGGACCAGATGCCATGATCTTAGTTTTCTGAATGTTGAGCTTTAAGTCAACTTTTTCACTCTCCTCTTTCACTTTCATCAAGAGGCTTTTTAGTTCCTCTTCACTTTCTGCCATAAGGATGGTGTCATTTGCATATCTGAGGTTATTGATATTTCTCTCAACAATCTTGATTCAGGCTTGTGCTTCCTCCAGCCCAGCATTTCTCATGATGTACTCTTATCTTTCAATAAAAAAAAAAAAAATCATGTGTGGGATCTTAGATGCTTAAGCCCAGCAGAACACTATCACTTCTAGCCAAAAGACCATATCTTAAGGCAAGGCGGGGTGTGGAGAGGCCTGGGCAGTGCAGTCTTCCTTGTGTCCAAGAAGGAAACTGAGGGTATTTGTGAGACATCTTTTCAACTTTGTGTTTGCTTGACTTTTCATTCATTGCACATTCTATCCTTTACAGTTGGACATTTAGATTGCTTGCAATTTTTCAATACTATAAATATAATCAGAGCTTCCCAGTTTCACTATGTTTATGGTTGGGACCACACTGGCACTGAGACTGCCTTTTTGCAGATGAAGGCCACCACCCACCCACTCAGGCAGAGCCTCAGCTCTCATCCCCACTCATCTAGATTAGCCCCATGTCCCAAAGTCCTCAGGTGAGTGAAGACCACTCAAATTTGTCTACTCCTTCAGGAATATACACTGAGTGCCTGTTGGAGTTGAGGCACTGTGCCCGACACTCCTGGGTATACAGCAGAAAATCAGGTGAAGCCCCCGCCCTCATACACTCCATTCCTGAGTCCTCTGCGCACATCACCTCTGCTGCTGGGAACCTCGCGGAGCACTGCTGAGAGCTCTGTGCCTTGACAGAGTGGAGTGGGTAGGAGAATGTTTCTCTCTCTGTGGCCCATGGCACTTGACCATGTAGGCCCTGAAGCTGTGTTGTTTGGATGTTGTGAGCTCACATGGCCCTTTGTTAATGCTTCTCTTTCTGTTTTTTCCACAAAGAGTCAAAACCAGTGAGGCAGCCAGTCCCAGGGTGGCAGACTCAAACCCTCTTGTCCCTCATGGTCCTTATGTTATCTCCCTCTTACTCATTCTTCAACCAAAATCCCAAAGCTGCCATATACATCAACTGATGCAAGCACACACTCTGGAGAGGAAGGTCCCCTGACGCCACCCACCATTATGGATTCTGGGACAGGCCATCCAGAACCTTCTGAGATGTCAGTAACACCCAGTGGACATCACCAATAACAGCTTTTTTCTTTGTTAGATTATTTCCCTAAGATAAATTCCCAGATGTGGGATAGCTAGGTCAAAGTATTAAAATATTTTTTGTGGTCTTGATTCAAGTTGACAAATTATTTTCTGAGATTTATGTGGTGATAAACACTGTCTGTGATAATATCAGTTCTTTGCACTATCACCAAGATTAGGAATTATTATTGTTATAAAATATTGTTAGTGTGGTGAGAAAAAGCCATACTTTTTCCTTGTTTTAATTTGTATTTCTGTGAATACCCCAGGTTCTAATTTTTGCCACATTTATTTATAGCAGTGTTTATACTTATGTGATTTGTCACTGCAGATGTTGCTTTATTTATTTATTTAAGCCTTAATTTCTTAAACTGATTTTTATGAGTTCTTTATATAACAAAGATGTTATATCTTAGAGCCTCCACCCCATTGTCCTTCTTCTGGTCTTTTTGCTTTCTTATTCTGGTTATTTTATTTTCATTGTTTTTGTTGAAGTTCAGAAATTTTAAATTTTAATTTATTCAAATGTGTCAGTTTTTTCCATTGTGGTTTCTTCTTTTTTCTTTTCACTTCAAAGCTTACAAATATATTTCCTATCCAGAAACTTGATCAATATCTGATTCTATTTTCTTCTAATTTGTTTTCTATGGTTTGGTTTTAATTAAATAATTTTTTTCCTGGGCATGTACTTAAAGAAAACAATTAAGAAGCAATAATACACATTTCTTTAATAAACATTAAAGAAAACAATTACGAAGCAATCCATGCTCAAAAAATTGTTTTCTTTAATGTTTGTTCAATTTATTTAAACTTAAAAAAAAGTTCCCTCCTTTCTCCTACCCTCCACACCCCACCATATCTTGCAACCACCAGTCTGTTCTTTGACCTTGTTTTTGTTCTGTTTTGTTTTAGATTCTGCATACAGTATAAAAGAGATCATATGGTGTTTGTTTTCTTTTCTGACTTATTTTACTTAGCATAATGCCCTTCAGGGCCATTTCTGTTGCTGCAAATGGCAAAATTTCATTCTTTTTATGGCTGAATAATATGCCATTCTGTATATCCCACAGCTTCTTTATCCATTCAGTTAGGATGTTTCCATAACTTGACTGTTGCAATAAAGCTGCAATGAACTTAGGGTATGTATGCATTTTTGAATTATTGTTTTTATTTTCTTCTCCATTTATTTTTTAACTAGACTTAGAAGGGATAATAAGCCTCTCTGCGAGGTAAGGAAACTTATTTGGGTGTTTAATTCTAAACCCAATCACTGAGTCTTAGATTCTCATTGGTTTGAAGGATTAGCAGTAATTCTGTCCCTTGTTTTAAGCAAACTGAACGATAAAAATATTAATTCTTCCAATCCATAAACATGGAATATCTTTTCATTTATTTGTGTCTTCTTCAACTTCTTTCATTAATGTCTTATAGTTTTCATATATGGATCTTTCAGCTCCTTGGTTAGATTTTATTGACAGGTGTTTTATCCTTTTCAATGCAGTTGTAATGGAATTGTTTTCTTTTTTTTTTGGAATTGTTTTCTTAATTTCTCTTTCTGATAGTTTGTTGTTAGTGTTTGAAACACAACAAATTCTGTGTATTGATTTTGTATCCTGCAACAGTACTGAATTTGTTTATTATTTTTAACAGTTTTTTGATAGAGTAGTATTTTCTATACACAGTATCATGTAATCTGCAAATGACTTCCCTGGTGGCTCAGATGGTAAAGCATCTGTCCATAATGTGGGAAACCTGGGTTCAGTCCCTGGGTCAGGAAGATCCTCTGCAGAAGGAAATGGCAACCCACTCTAGTACTCTTGCCTGGAAAATTCTACGCATGGAGGAGCCTGGTGGGCTCCATGGGGTCGCAAAGAGTCCGATGTGACTGAGTGACTTCACTTTGACTTTCAGTCTGCAAATAGGGACAGCTTTCCTTTTTCTTTTCCAAGTTGGATGCCTCATTTCTTTTCCTTGCCTAATTGCTCTTCCTATGACTTCCAACACTCTCTTGAATAAAAGTGGTGAGAGTGAACACCCATTTCCTGTTCTTGATCTTGGAGGTAAATATTTCAGTGTTTACTGTTGAGTATGATATTAGGTGTGAGCTTGTCATTTAGAGCCTTTATTATGTCTCCTGGAGGGAAGCTTTACACATGTCTGGTTTATGCAGCTGATGCCCAGGGGACACTCCTTCATCCCCTAACTATGGAGGTTGGAGGAGCTTGTGTTCCTGGGTCCTGTGGGAACATGGAAATTGATGGGATAGTCCTTAACAAACTATCATGTCTAGGACACAGTATAGACAGTGGACTGAGACACAGCCACCATTCTTTCTGTGAATGGAGACCATTTTGCTTATCCTAGAACTTCAAACTGAGGAGAAGCCTTCAGGTTTGGCTCGCATTTAGTGGCCTACTGAGCTGCTCTCAAGGAACATAGGCTGGGGACACCATCTTGGTGCTCTCCCTCTGCTTTGTCTAGCTTTCTGGTATCTCCCAGAAAAGAGCTTAAACACTCATCTGGAGCCCACACAGTGGACACCTCTGAATCATGGCTCTGGTGGCCAATGGGACTTATCCTTGAAGCCCCCCAGGACTATATATATTTGCATATTTTAAAAGCTGCTGCCTGAGGGTCCAGCTTCCAGTCAGCCTGAACCTAGGTGCTGAGATCCTCCACATTAGGACTGACAGGTTTTGGCACATCCTCAACTACTGGGAGAAGCAGCAGCAACTACTGGGAACTATTAAAAATATAATAGGCTGCCTGGACAAGCACAGAGGTTTGAGAGATAACCAGGAGCTGAGACAGGATTGAATAACAAGTTCATCTCCTACACAAGCCTACTGCTTTAATATGGGAAGAAGTGGTTGTTTCCTGTACAGAAACCAACAGAGAGTCAAGCAAAATGAAGAAACAGAGGAATATGTTCCAAATGAAAGAATACGATAATGATCATAAAGATACTCATTGAACTGGGGAAAAGAAAAGATGAACACAGTGAGAACTTCAACAAAGAAATGAAAAATATAAGAAAGTACCAAACAGAAGTCACATAGATGAAGAATACATTAAAGTGGTTTAAGCACAGACCAGATGGAGCAGAAGAAAAGATCAGTCAACTCAGGGACAAGGCAGTGGAACTTTCTCAATCAGAATAGCAAAAAAGAAAAAAGAATGAAAATATATGAAGATAGCTTCAGGAGTTTATGGGACAACATCAAACAGACTAACATTTACTTTATAGGGTTTCCATAAAGAGAAGAGAGAAAGGGGCAGGCATCTTATTTGAAGAAATAGTGGCTGAAAACTTCTCTAATTTGGAGAAGAAAATAGACATCCAGATCCAGGAAGCCCTGAGAGTTCCCAAAAAAGATGCTACCAAAGAAACCCACACCAAGGCACCTTATGATTAAAAATGTCAAAGTCAAAGACAAGGAAGGAATTTAAAAGAAGCAAGAGAAAGACAGCTAGCTCTATACAAGGGAACCCCCATAAGGTAATCAGCAGATTTTTTTTTAGGACAAATTCTGCAGTCCAGAAAATGCAGAAGAAATCTTCCAACCAAGAGTACTCTTCCCAGCAAAGTTTTCATTCAGAATTGAAGGAGAGGTAGAGTTTTCCAGACAAGCAAAACTTAAAGGAGTTCATCACTACTAAACTAGACTTATAAGAAAAGTCCCAAACAAACACTTAACTTCACACCATAAGGAAATAGAAAAATAACAAATGAAGCCCAAAGTTAGTGAAAGGAAGAAAAAAAAGATTAGAGCAAAAACAATTTAAATGAGATTTAAAAGACAACAGAAAAAATTAATGAAACCAATAGCTCGTTCTTTGAAAAGATAAACAAAATGGACAAATCTTCAGGTAGATTCACTGAGAAAAATGAGAGGACTCAAATAAATAAAATCAGAAATGAAAGATATGCTGTTACAACTGATACCACAGAAATACAAAAGACCATAAGAAAATAGAACAATCATAGGCTGACAAATTGAATAACCTATAAAAATGGGTAAATTCCTGAACACATACAACCGATCGAGACCAAGTCATAATGAAATGGAAAATTTGAACAGACCAGTTACTAGCAAGGAGTTGAATCAGTAATCAAAAACTTCCCATCAAACATAAATCCAGACCATATGACTTCACTCGTGAATTCTACCAAACATCCAAAGAAGAATTATTAATAATGCAAATCCTTCTCAAACTCTCCCCTCAAATAGAAGAGGGTGGAACTCTTCCACATTTTACGAGGCCGGCAGTACCAATTATCAAAACCAGACAAGTATGCCACAAAAAAGGAAAATTATAGGCCAATATCCCTGATAAGCATAGATGCAAAAGTCATCAACAAACTATTAGCAAATCAATGTCAACAACACATTAAAGGTATCATACACCATGGTCAAGTGGGATTTATTCCAGGGATGCAAGGATATTTCAACATCCACAAATCGGTCATGTGACACACCACATTACCAGAATGAAGGATAAAAGCCATACAATCAGCACAGGAGAGGCAGAAAAATCATTTGACAACGTTCAACATCCATTTTTTATAAAATCTCTCAACAAAGTAATTATTGAGAAAATATTTAAATCTTTCATACAAATGAAACTTACTTTTAGTCATTTCTTCTTTCAACAGTAGGAGTTGTTAGACTTTCTACTATTCCTTAAGGCAAATAAATAAGAAGTCTGAACAAAAGTATCTCAGGGAATGTAAGGACTGGGGATGGGCCTGGGAATTGGAATCTTCTTTAGCTTTTCCAGCCATTCCTTTGCATTACTGGTGAATAAACAAGGGTTGGGAATGGCCCATCTGGTCAACCCCTTTTCCATCAGAGTCCCTTCAAAATAATAGAATAAACACCAATTATTAAAATCCTTTTTTGTTGTTGTTGTTTTTGCATGTAACAACTACCAGACTGAGGGCCAGTGGAGGGAATGGAGGGTTAGAGTAGATGCTTTTATTTCAGGATTTGTGAGATTTTATTCTCAAGTTGTCTATACCAGTAATGGTTTGGGGGGTTTCTGTCACAGACCAATATTGTAATTTAAATCATCATTTACCAGGTCTCTATATTGAGAAGTCTGTGTAGCTGGAACCCCCAGCAAAATCTTTTAAAGTGGAGGTGGAGTAGTGATGAGCCCAAGAAGTTGAGAGAAGGAGGCAACGATTTAGTTACAAAGAACAAAAACTCACTTTGATTTTTTGTTTCAATTGAAGGTGGAGAAGTGACTTACTGCTAATAGAGAACGCTAATATATCTTTCTAATCACCAATAAAATTTTATTGTAAAAGTCATTGGGATATATAAGGGTAAATAAAGTCCAGGTTGTATAAAGGAACTCACTCTCTTTGCCCCTAAATTTCCGTAGTTGAAAAACAGATCAGTTTGGGATCCTATCACCCCTCCATTTCAAGAATAAATGGAAATGATTACATCACATAAAACCCTGGAGTTATATACATTCATTTGAATACTTAACCTTTGTTAAATTAATTAAACCTCTGATCATATTTTTCACATAATTTGTCCTTTGAAAATGCTGTTGCTGAAACAACCCAAATATCCCTCAATAGGGGACTGGGTATATCCCCACAAAGGAATACTATGGCATATGTAAAGCCTAATCATAAATACTGATATATTCTGCTACAAAATGATCTCTAAGATACATTGTTAAGTGGAAAAAGCAACATGTAAAACAGTGTGTAAAGGAATACTATGACACCATTAATGCAAAAAAGCAAAATGGCTGTCTGGGGAGGCCTTACAAATAGCTGTGAAAAGAAGAGAAGTGAAAAGCAAAGGAGAAAAGGAAAAATATAAACATCTGAATGCAGAGTTCCAAAGAATAGCAAGAAGAGATAAGAAAGCCTTCTTCAGCGATCAATGCAAAGAAATAGAGGAAAACAACAGAATGGGAAAGACTAGAGATTCAATGGCAACCCACTCCAGTACTCTTGCCTGGAAAATCCCATGGACGGAGGAGCCTGGTAGGCTGCAGTCCATGGGGTTGCAATGAGTCGGACATGACTGAGCGACTTCACTTTCACTTTTCACTTTCATGCCTTGGAGAAGGCAATGGCAACCCACTCCAGTGTTCTTGCCTGGAGAATCCCAGGGACGGGGGACCCTGGTGGGCTGCCGTCTATGGGGTCGCACAGAGTCGGACACGACTGAAGCAACTTAGCAGCAACAGCAGCAGAGATCTCTTCAAGAAAATCAGAGATACCAAAGGAACATTTCATGCAAAGATGAGCTTGATAAAGGACAGAAATGGTATGGACCTAAGAGAAGCAGAAGATATTAAGAAAAGATGGCAAGAATACACAGAAGAACTGTACAAAAAAGATCTTCATGACCCAGATAACTACAATGGAGTGATCACTGACCTAGAGCCAGACATCCTGGAATGTGAAGTCAAGTGGGCCTTAGAAAGCATCACTACGAACAAAGCTAGTGGAGGTGATGGAATTCCAGTTGAGCTATTCCAAACCCTGAAAGATGATGCTGTGAAAGTGCTGCACTCAATATGCCAGCAAATTTGGAAAACTCAGCAGTGGCCACAGGACTGGAAAAGGTCAGTTTTCATTCCAATCCCAAAGAAAGGCAAAGCCAAAGAATGCTCAAACTACCACACAATTGCACTCATCTCATACGCTAGTGAAGCAATGCTCAAAATTCTCCAAGCCAGGCTTCAGCAGTATGTGAACCGTGAACTTCCTGATGTTCAAGCTGGTTTTAGAAAAGGCAGAGGAACCAGAGATCAAACTGCCAACATCCCCTGGATCATAGAAAAAGCAAGAGAGTTCCAGAAAGACATCTATTTCTGCTTTATTGACTATGCCAAAGCCTTTGACTGTGTGGATCACGATAAACTGTGGAAAATTCTGAAAGAGATGGGAATACCAGACCACCTGATCTGCCTCTTGAGAAATTTGTATGCAGGTCAGGAAGCAACAGTTCGAACTGGACATGGGACAACAGACTGGTTCCAAATAGGAAAAGGAGTTCGTCAAGGCTGTATATTGTCACCCTGTTTATTTAACTTATATGCAGAGTACATCATGAGAAATGCTGGACTGGAAGAAACACAAACTAGAATCAAGATTTCTGGGAGAAATATCAATAACCTCAGATATGCAGATGACACCACCCTTATGGCAGAAAGTGAAGAGGAACTAAAAAGCCTCTTGATGAAAGTGAAAGTGGAGAGTGAACAAGTTGGCTTAAAGCTCAACATTCAGAAAACGAAGATCATGGCATCCGGTCCCATCACTTCATGGCAAATAGATGGGGAAACAGTGGAAACAGTGTCAGACTTTATTTTTCTGGGCTCCAAAATCACTGCAGATGGTGACTGCAGCCATGAAATTAAAAGATGCTTACTCCTTGGAAGGCAAGTTATGACCAACCTAGATAGCATGTTCAAAAGCAGAGACATTACTTTACCAACAAAGGTTCGTCTAGTCAAGGCTATGGTTTTTCCAGTGGTCATGTATGGATGTGAGAGTTGGACTGTGAAGAAGGCTGAGTGCCGAAGAACTGATGCTTTTGAACTGTGGTGTTGGAGAAGGCTCTTGAGAGTCCCTTGGACTGCAAGGAGACCCAACCAGTCCATTCTGAAGGAGATCAGCCCTGGGATTTCTTTGGAAGGAATGATGCTAAAGCTGAAACTCCAGTACTTTGGCCACCTCATGCGAAGAGTTGACTCATTGGAAAAGACTCTGATGCTGGGGGGAATTGGGAGCAAGAGGAGAAGGGGATGACAGAGGATGAGATGGCTGGATGGCATCACTGACTCTCTAACTCCGGGAGTTGATGATGGACAGGGAGGCCTGGCGTGCTGTGATTCATGGGGTCGCAAAGAGTCGAACATGACTGAGTGACTGATCTAATCTGTTACTTTAAGAAAGAGGCAAGAGAAGTATCAGTTCAGTTGTGCCCAACTCTTTGCGACCCCATGGACTGCAGCAGGCCGGGCCTCTCTGTCCATCACCAACTCCCTGAGCTTGCTCAGACTCAGACTCATGTCCATTGAGTCGGTGATGCCATCCAACTGTCTCATCCTCTGTCATCCCCTTCTCCTCCCAAGAAATATGGCCTTGATACTTCTACGTATTTGATTATATGATTTTTTTTTAAAAAGGAAAAAATAAAAGAGGAAACCAAAAAAAAAAAACTAAAAAGAACCTGTGTTCTTTGGAGAAACTCCTAGGGCAGGAATGTGCAAGATGAGCCTGGAATGTCTTGTGATACCAGACAACGAGGAAGCTGTCAGAGAACCCTGGATTTGTGCCGAAAGTACACAACAGCTAACAGGAAGGACTTCACCACTAACCAAAGACAAAGCAATCTGGATGTAAAAATAAACAAAAAGGAAAACCAAAATATGTCTAAGGAAATAATGATGTGTATGCTTGATTGAAACACAATAAGCACTAATGAGTTCATTACAATATTAAAAATAATTTATTGGTCAGATAAGTGGATGCTAGGGAACCAACTCCTTATTTTGAAAAGTGGTAAAGAAAAGGAAAGAATAGAGAATTTATTTTGCCTTTTTCATACAAAACATCTTTTAGTGTCACAGAGTAGTAGATGAAGGAGAATTTTCCAGCATAAATTTCCAGCTAATACCTGCAAAGCAATGTGGTAACCAGCTTCCACAATGGACCCCAATGATCTGGTCTCAATCATTGTGCAGTCCCCTCCCATATTGCAGCAGGGTTGGTCTGTTTTACCAATAGCTGCTGCTGCTAAGTCGCTTCAGTCGTGTCCGGCTCTGTGCGACCCCCTAGACCATAGCACATAGTAGAAATGATAGTGTCACTTCTGAGATTAGATCAGAAACAACTTTGGCTTCCATCTTCTTTCCTCAGTCTCCCTTCTCTCTCTCTCTCTCTCTCATTACTCACTCTGAGGCAGCTGCCATATTGTGAGACATTCAAATAGACTATGAAGAAAAATGCTCGCTAGGTGACGAACTGAGTTATTCAGTCAAGAGCCAGTAGAAACTAAGCCCTGCCGACAACCATGTTATTGAGCTTGAAGGAGACCTTCCAGCCCCAATTAGTGCAACCCCAACCAGCAGATTGATTGCAATGACATGTTGTTGTTCAGTTGCTAAGTTGTGCTCAACTCTTTGTGACCCTGTGAACTGCAGCGCAGCAGGTTCCCCTGTCCTTCACTGTCTCCCAGAATTCACTCAGATTCCTGTCCATTGAGTCGGTGATTCTATCTAACAATCTCATTCTCTGCCGCCCCTTTTTCCGTTTGCCTTCTATCTTTCCCAGCGTTGGGATATTTTCCAGTGACATGAGAAACCCTGAACCAGAACCACCCAGCTAAGCCACTTTCAGATTGCTGCCCCATGGAAGCTGTAAAATAATACATGTGTGTTGTTTCAAGCTACTAAATTTGGGGATAATTTGTTATGCAGCAGTAGATAAGGAATCATATATCTGTACTGACTAACGATCAATAACTACTAAAATCACAGCTGCAAAGCTAAGGGGGAGCTTCATAATAGATGGATAGGTAGGCAGACAGTATCTGAAGTTAGTAATCTATTGTTTTTTAAATAACTGGATCTTCTAAAATAAATCTCAAACATTATATCATTTCACCCACTGATCAGTCTTAATGTCACACAAAAAAAGATATGATGCAATTAGAAGTACCCAACACTACCTATGAAATATTATTGCTAAAAAAAGTTAAACCTGAATTTAATTAAGTCCCATCTACAAGTTTACAGGAAATACAGAGGAAATGTAGAAAACTCTACACATAAGTGACTTGATTTCTTAAAAAAAAAACACATCCCTAAAAGAGTGAAAAAAGAGCATCGAGATAACCCTGCAATGCGTAGACTCTATTCGTCAGGGTTCTCCAGAGACACAGAACCAGTAAGACACATATGGGAGGAAATTTATTCTATCGTTTCACCTGGTTATGGAGGCTGCCAAGACCTGTGTCTGCAAGCTGGCGACCCAGGGAAGCTGGTGATATGGTTCAGTTTGAGTCTGAAGGCCTGAGAACTGGGTGGGGGCAGGCGGTGTGGGGCAGCGGTGTAAATCCTGATCTGAGTCTGAAGGCCCTGAAGCCAGAGCGACATGTCTAAAGGTATCTCAGTCCAAACAGAGGGTGAATTTGCCCTTCCTCGGCATTTCTGTTCTGATCAGGCCCACGATGGATTGGATGATGTCCACCTGAAATTGGCAAGCGTGATCTTCTTTTCTCAATCTGCTGAATTAACTGCTAATCTCTTCCAGAGACATCTCACAGACACACCCAAAAATAATGCTTTACCAGCTCACCTGGGCACTACTTAACCCAATCAAGTTAACACAAAATTAACCTTCCCATGAACCCTATTTGGAAATCAACTCAAACAAACCATCTGTAAAAGACATTGGAAGACAACAAGGAAAATGGAACATGAACTAGATATACAGTCACGTTAAGGAATTATTCCTGATTTTGTCAGGTGTGATTATGGAACCGTATTTTGTTGTTGTTGTCTTTATCCATAGAGATGTATACTGAAGAATTTATGATAAAATTAAATTGTGTGATGCTGGAATGGGCTTTGTGCATCATGAATTTTTTTGAATTTTGATTTTTTAAGTGTTTCATAAAATATTACTTACTTTGATTGCTGAATTTTTCTGGCATGCCCGTAAGTGCCCAAAGTAGTTGCCTCACTCAGTGACTCTAGTCCTGGTTGCGTAGAGACTGAATGTAAACAAGGCAGTCAGCATGCAAATAACACAGCTGCAGAATGTGGTGAATGCTGTAAAGACAACTGTGTGGAGAGTCATTAGGGAGTGGGAACGAGAGATTGAGAGAGAGACAGTGTGTATGTGTGCATGTGTGTGTGGATGGTGTTGGGTAGTGGGGGCAGAGAGGGAGTCAGGGACAAGCTTTCCAAGGAGATGATAGAGGGAATTCAGGATATATTTTCAGGATGAAAAAGATGGGATTTGCCCATGGCTTAGGAAAAGGAGGGGAGTAATATGTAAGAAAAGGGATTTCAGCTTCAGGAATGTCAACCTGGGGTACGCTTTACTGAGGTGAATGATACTACAGAGGAACAGAACTTAAGGGAAACCAAGCTTGACTTAGAATCCTGTTAAGTGTGAGCTCCTTATCAAAGACAGAAATAGAGTGGGAAAAGGCATTGATAAAGGCAAATCCTGAACTCAAGTGGGAAGAGTAGAGCAAGAGATAGAAATCTGGCTGAGATCACTTGTGGAGATTATGTAAATAGAGGAATGGGAAGGGCACAGATCTGAACCCTCTTTACGCTCCTTACGCTTCAAAGTCAGGTAAGCAGAAAGAGACAGCATATGAGGCTGAGAAGTAGCATCAATGAAGCAGGAGGGAAATAAGGAAAGCCTGTCTCGAGGAAGAGCTGTATGAAATGCCACTGAGAAATGAAGTCAACAGATAAAAGAGAACCAGTCCTTGGCTGTGGAAACAGGCGATTTCTGGTGACCTGGCAGGGGCAGTTTCCGTTGAGTGCAGGGTTAGAAGCTGGACTGAAATGAACTGGTAAGGAAATGAAGGCAGTGAATTTGATAAAGTATTTGCGCAATCCTTCAGGGATGGAGAATAAGAAGTGGCTTGGAAGAATCACGTTGGGACATAACCCACAGCCCCCATGTCTGTTGCCTACCTCCAGTATTTTGCATTGAGTACAGTTCTGGTTCGGGAAGCTGTGGAGGTTTCATGAGTATGGATTCCTTTGTGTGAAGATTATAAAGAGAAAGGAAAAGAAATGTAAACTGTTTTACATTTTGTATATGATTTTTAATACATTATCTTTTAACCAGCCATGACAGTGGCAGAGGAAGATATTAGCTAAAAAATGGTAAGTCTAAATCAGGGCATGAGTATTTTTAAAGTAAGAATCCTCTTAAGGCAGGGGACCAAGTGAGAGGTGAGGGTAATGGAACCCCATACCTGGGCAGAGGTCTGACAGCAGAGCCTGGGGGTTTGCCTTGAAGCACCCAGATGTGGGGCCCTGGCTGAGTGAATATACCCTTGGAGCAGGCTAACCTGAGATGGAGCAGCCTTGGGAATAGTCTCCCCATCTTAATTTTGTGAGCAGTGCCCCATTGTCCTCTCGCCTTCCCACAAGAGCATAGCCAGGACTATCCCTGACATTCTAATCACACATGGTGGATGGAGGGCTCCTTCCCTCATCAACAGAATGGAAACTGAGAAGCGAAGTAGGTGGCATCTCTTCTCCCCACTGCATCCCCCCAGTTCTCCAGTAGAGATAGCAGAGAGAGGTGCAACAACAAACATCCATTTGAAAAGCCACCAGCCTCATTTTTCGTCTCTGTGTATTTTGAACTAGCCCTCAAGGGGGAAAATTGCTGCTCTGGGAGGTGAGAAAATGTATTTTGCATTTTAAACCCTAAACCCAAGGTACCAGGCATGACGTTCTTGATATTCTTCGGTTTGAAGTATTCTAAATAACTCTGCTCCTTATCTCAACCAACTAACCTATAAACATGCCCACTTCTCTGAGCCCTGCTTGTTCTGCTCCTATGGCTTTTAAAACTCTCTCCTGGGACTTGGGCAAGACCTGCTCAGACAGGCCTAAGTTTCTGTCTTTAGACAAGGGAAAGAGACATTCATTTAATCAGCAACTTTGGCCACACGTTACCCAGAGGTATATCTAGAACACACACAAATCCATCTCCAAAAGCTTAATCAGACAGACAGCTTTACTGAATATTTTTCCAAAAAGGGCAATGAGGGGAGATCATGCCACTTACCACAGCAGTCTCTCCTGGTCCTCCTCTTGGAAGAGGGCAAGGCGTCTCTTTCACAAAATGCCCTGTACCCAGTCCACTGAGCCCGGCTCCTCATCCCCCCACCCCACCCCCAACCATGCACACTTTCTCAGTGGAAGGGCCTGGCCTGCTCTCAGCCTCTGTCACTTTCCTCTCCACCTCTCACCCCAGCAGTCCTGACCAGTCCTGACAAGATATTTCCTGCTCTTGAGTGTTCTTGCTCAAAAGGGATGTGTGGGCCCACTGTTTCCAGTGACAGGACTCCATTTTGATCACTGAGGTCCCTTGCATGCCTGGGTGTGAAGTCACTGCTGTCGTGTCTGACTCTGTGCAACCCCATGGACTGTAGCCCACCAGGCTCCTCTGTCCATGGATTGTCCAGGCAAGAATACTGGAGAGGATTGCTATGCCCTTGTCCAGGGAGATCTTCCTAACCCAGGGATCGAACCCTCATCTCTTATGTCTCCTGCATGGGCAGGTGGGTTCCTTACCTCTAGTGCCACCTGGGAAGCCCCATAATATTAGTTTCCTATTGCTGTTATAACAGCTTGCCCAGAACCAATGGCTTTAAACAATGTAGCTTTACTATCTTACAGTGCTCTAGTTCAGAAATCATAAAAGGGTCTCAGTGGGCTTTAATCAAGGCGTCAGTTGGGCTGTGCCCCTTTCTGGAGGTTCTGAAGGGGAATCTCTATTTGCTTTTTTCAGCTTCTGGAAGCTCCCTCATTCATTGGTTTGTGGGCCCCTGCCATCTTCAAAGCCAACAATTGCATCACATCAACCTCTGCTTTCATCACCTATCTCCTTATCCGATTCTGGCTCTTCTTTTGCCTCCCTGTTCTTCATGTAGATCCTTTCGATTACACTGGGCCACCTCAATTACCCAGGGCATTTTCCTTATCTTAAAGTCAGCTGACTAGCAACCTTTATGCCATCTGCAAACTGAATTTCCCTTTGCCAAGTAACATAACATAGTCACAGTTCCTGGGAGTTAGACCATGGGCAATTTCAGTCTACCACAGAGCTCACAGGTCGATGTGGCTGGGGGAAGGTTTTGGGAAAAAGTCCCCTCTTTCTTTAGCCAAAGACTTAGACTCAACTCCAGTGAGTAGCTAAGGGACTGAGACCCTCAGAATAAGATCCTCTGGAGAAGGGAATGGCAACCCACTCCAATATTCTTGCCTGGAGAATTCCACAGACATAGGAGCGTGAGAGGCTGCAGTCCATGGGATCACAAAGAGTCAGACACGACTGAGTGACTAATATACGCTTGGTACTTGAATGTCTCTCCCATCCCCAGCTTAGGGCCAGAATCACACTGAATTCTTCTCACTGACTCAGGGAGGAGGGGAAGCATCGTCTCCCTGGGGCTCTGATAGGCAAATGAGGAAATACTGGATAGTCACTTGTTTTGATATGGTAGTATCTATCACTCCAGATCTCACAATTACGTGGTATGAGATAGTCTCCAAAGATGGCTGTCATTAATTCTTCATCTCCCTAATGCACATCAGATGTGGAGTCAAATTCCCCTGCTTGCACTGGGAATAGTGACTGGCTTGACCAATAGAATGTGGTGGAAGTGATGTGGTGGGTGTTTTGAGGCTAAGCCACAAGGCTTTTGCATGATCCTCTTGGGCATTGATTCTTGGAATCCAGCTGTAATTACGTGAGAGACCAAGTCATGTGGAGAGGCCAAGTGTAGACTCTCTGGTTACTAGGACCTGCTGAGCTCCCAGCCAACAGTAGCACCAATTACTAGCTACGTGAGTGAGCCCTTTGAACAAGATGCCCAGACAGGCCTTCAGCTGACTCCAGCCCTGGCTGCTATCTGAACACAAGGGTATGCAAGGTCCTAAGTGAGAACCATCCTGTTGACCTCAGTCGACCCCCAGAATTGTGAGCAATAAAAGCACACTGTTCTTTTAATCTGATAAATTTGAAGGTAGGACTGTTACAAATGCAATCGACATACAGGGTATCCTGATATCCCTGCAGAACCTAGACCAAGTCTGAGCAGTGTACCAGATGACAGGGAGGCTACTGAAGCTTGCCAGATATCGGTGGTGAATAAGATATTAAATGTGTGATCAACACATAATAGGGACTAAGTGCCACAACAGATGGTCAAGAAAGGCTTCCCCAGAGAAAATGAGATTTAATCTGGGTCTTGAAGTCTGGGTAGACCTTAATAGATGAAAAGTAGGGATAAAAGAGAATATATCTGAAAAAAGTAAACTGGACAAAAATAGAAGGTCAAAAGAACAAAGGGTACATGAGAAATGTGAGTTTACTGAAAACACTCATCTTTCAAGATTTCAGTTTAAAAGTGCCTCTACCAGGCCCCCTCCTCCTCTTTCTTCTATTTCCCTCCTTCTGTGTGTGTATATTTAGTCGCTCCAGTTGTGTCCAACTCTTTGTAACCCTATGCACTGTAGCCCATCAGGCTCCTCTGTCCATGGGATTTTCCTGGCAAGAATACTGAAATGTGTTGCCGTGCCCTCCTCCAGGGAATCCTGCATTGGCAGGCGGATTCTTTACCACCTGGAAAGTACCACCTGGGAAGCTCCTTCCCTCCTTCTACACAAATTGAACTGAGATTTTCATTTTTATCATAGCACTAGGAATATTTTAAGCTACTCTTTTTTCTTTCAAACATTCCTGTTGTGGTTAGGGTAATTGTCTATATATATTAAAAAAGTTCCCCAAATAGGGTGGCTTAAATTATGTAGATGTTTATTTTTCTCTGCTGTGTAACAGTTATGAGATGAGACCTGCTCTTCATGATGATTCAAGGACCCAGCTTGTTGCTCTGCTAACCCCTCAAGCAATGTCATTAACTGCACGCTAGAAACTTGGTCACCACCAGATCCAGCTCCAGTGAGTCTGGAAGAGGGAAGAGAGGTGTAGGAGGTGAGCCAGATGTACTGGACCTGGAAGAGGCAAACATCACTTCCCCAACATGCCCTTGTAAAGAACAGGTACATATGGCCTCACCCAAGCCCAAGGCAGGCTTCCCAAGTGGCTCAGTGGTAAAGAATCTGCCTGCCAATGCAGGAGATGCGAGTTTGATCCCTGGGAAGATACCCTGAGAAAGGAAATGGTAACCCACTCCAGTATTCTTGCCTGGAGAAGTCCATGGACAGAGGAGCCTAGCGGGCTACAGTCCACAGGGTTGCAAAAGAGTTGGACATAATGACTAAACAAGAACAAACAAGTCCAAGGCAGGTGGGGAAATGTGGCCTGGCTGGGAAGCCATATAGAGCTGTATAGAGCCGAAATTCTATTACTAGTGGAGAAGGGGATTTGAGGCGGGCAGTGGCAATCGTGCCCCAAGGGCTCATCTTCCCCTGAGTCTGGGAGCTCCGTGAGGGCAGGAACCACATTGTCCTCATCTCTAGTCCTACCACTGAGATCGCTGCCTGACCCAGAGCAGTGTGTTCTGTCCATGCCTGCTGAATGGATGAAGAGTTGCCATAGCCTAGGCTGGATGTGATGAAGGTGTAAGCCATTGCTTACACCGAGAAAGAGGACAGATGTGGAAGAATGTAATAGGGAAATGCACAGGGCCTGATGAATCTTGCCAGAACAGAGGGCTGTTAATGTTATGATCTTTTGTCATCTAAGTTGACAGTTCTTTGGCCCGAGTTGAAAGGACATGAACTAAATACCTCACTTAACAGAAATTTATTGAATGCCTTCCAAAGTTAAGAAATTCCTCAATCATTTCAAAATCACTTTAGGACAAAATATAACTCAAGCAGGGTTCTTATTCTACACTTGCCTCTGCTACTGTTCACAGAGTAGAGCAACAGACTGCACATCAGGGCTTTCACGTGGTTGCTCTTACACACCATCAACAACACCTTTCTTTGCTGACAGCGCTCCCCTCACCCCGCCCCTGACAAGCAGATGTGTGCCCACTCACTGATGTCCAGACACCAGCTGCTTTCTAGAAACCAGGCTTTGTGGCTATAGGCACAGTTTGGGTGTGTCGTTCTTGAATGTCAGCGCAGGTTTGGATCAGCACAGACTGAGTCTGAATTCAACTCTGTCACTTACTACTGACTTTGGTCAAGTTCCACCACCTGTTTAAATCCCAGCTCCTTTACGTGTAAAATGGGATTGTAATGGAGCTTCATCACCGGGTTTATGAGGATTAGATGAGGTTCCAGGGGTAAAGCACTTGGCCCTTAGTGTACATTCAATGGATATCTCTTAAACTCTGTTAGGACAATAGGTTTTCAGGCCCCTGTGGCCTCTTGAGTCAGAAGATATTAACAGGATGATGAAAATAATAGCCAAGTGTGGCCATTGCAATAGAACTTTATGAACTTCTTGAACTGGCCTTATTTTCTGATCTGATGACTGTCCTGGCCTTTGAAGGATGAGTTGGTCCTGACCCATGCAGTCCTAGCCCATGACTTCGAAGCTGCATTTGGGATGACTATCAGGTTGGAGCTCAGAGAGTCCTCTTCCCTTCCTCTGCCTGCTGCTTGTCCAGCAGAATCTGGGAACTTTGCTTATCAGCACAGTCACCATGCAAAGAGAGAGACGAATCCCTTTTTTGGTCTCCTAGGCTTCTTGGACCCAGGATGTTGTCAGCTCCTGATGTCCGATGATCTGTGTGCTCGCTCAGAGACGACATAGTGGCAGCTCTGGTCAGTGGCACATCCGTTCCATTCACAGAGCCCCGCCTCACCCTTCCCTCACTGCTAAGGATAAGGCCTGTCCCTCTCTTATCTCCTGGGAAAGGTTAAGCCCATCCTGGCCCCCAGGGGTAGATGTCTCTTTCTGAAAAGACCGGTTCTCCCCCGCTGTTAACCTGTGACTCAATACAATCTACTAGAAGCCTGCAAGTCACTCTTGGGCCTGCAAAATGTGGGGGCCCACTTATGACTCACTTGTGATGTCATCCTGCTCACTTATCTTTATTAGAAGGCAGGAGCTCCACCTGGGCAACTGCAATTCAGACACTGAGTCCACAAGCCTTCACTTCTTGGAGGTGCCCTGCCCTCCAGGGCAATGCTCCCCTTCCTCTTTCCCTCCCCACAGCAGAATCCTGTTGGGGGGAAGACTGTTCCATCACTTATCACCCTTGCTCTCCCTCTATGACTCTGTCTCCCATCACTGTCCTCCTCCAGCACACAGCTCTTTTTATGGAGGTGGAAGAAATATGTACACACACACACACACATCATGGAAACCAGTTCTCCAAGTCTGTGCAAACTTTCCAGACTGTTTTGTCTCCTGTCCACCAGAGAACAGAACCTCTTTGAAACAATAAGCTAGGGCATCTGCCATTCTTGTGGCTGGCTGGCTTCTGGTGGTGGTTGAGGGGAGTGAACCTGCTATTTGATGTCTGTGTACCACAGATTAAGACTTCATGTTTCATCCTGTCTCATGAGTTACACGGGTTTTTACTACCTAGCTGGAATGAGGTCTGCCGGGCTGCTCAATTCACAGGGTGAGCATAACTGGTTCATCATGTTCCAATTCACTTTTCTTTATCCCATTTCAATCTTTCACTTCAATTTTTTATCAAAAGCCTATATACATATAATTTTAGAAGTCAAGTAATTATCTAAAACTTTAGAAAAACAGCCATCTTCTGGTCCCCTCTCTTGTCCTCTAGTCTCAGTCTCACTTTACAAAGAACTCATTTTTAAAAATATTTTCCTTCACATTGCTAAACAATGCAACTATATTGCTAATTCTTGACTTTTCAGCATTATTTACTGATTTTGAAGTATGGGAATTAAAAGAATCCTGCACATACTAACTTACCCTCCTTCCATCAATATTTAGGATTTACATGATTTTGACAATACTAGTCACAGGTGAGCCCTATAGTATGCTCTAATTGTTTTTCCTTTCTTTTCTTTCTAAAGTATTTACTTACTTATTGGCTGTGCTGGGTCTTCATTGCTGCGTGAGCTTTTCTCCAGTTGTGGGGAGCGGAGGCTGCTCTCTAGCTGTGGCACTTGGGCTCCTCATTGCAGTGGCTTCTCTTGTCACAGAGCCAGGCCCTAGGGTGTGTGGGCTCGGCAGTTTTGGTTCCCTGGGCTCTGGGGCACCAGCTCAATGGTTGTTGCACACCAGCTTGGTTGCCCCACAGCATGTGGGATCTTCCTGGATCAGGGATTGAACCCGTGTCTCCTGCATTGGCAGGTGGATTCTTTACCACTGAGCCACGAGGAAAGCCCATCTTTCCTTTCTTGGCTAACATTTTGTCTTCCTTGGATTTAATAATTGCCCCTTTCTTCCTTTGTTTAGTTTTCTATGTACTTACCTCTAAGTCAATGTCCTCTTCTTGCAGACTTTGCTCTCAGACCCTCTATCTCATCTTCTACTGATGCTTGGTTGACAGACGTGTGGGGCACACCTCCGTTCTTGGCTTCCCTGGCAGCATCCAGCAAGCCTGACGCACAGTTTTTACTGGACTGTACTACTACTCTGCCAATTCGCCTCACTCTCTGGTCACTCCTCCTTGTCTGTGGTTTCTCTTCCTCTCCTGTCCCTTACATTAATGTGTCCAGCACTCATTTTACCTCTCTTTCCCCCTCACACTACATAAGCTTCCCAGACTCATCCCATACTAATTGCTCTCGCCTGTCCTGCCACAGTAGGAAAGACCACTAGACCATTCAGGTATGACCTAAATCAAATCCCTTATGATTATACAATGGAAGTGAGAAATAGATTTAAGGGACTAGATCTGATAGATAGAGTGCCTGAAGAACTATGGACCGAGGTTCGTGACATTGTACAGGAGACAGGGATCAAGACCATCTCCATGGAAAAGAAAGGCAAAACAGCAAAATGGCTGTCTGAGGAGACCTTACAAATAGCTGTGAAAAGAAGAGAAGCGAAAAGCAAAGGAGAAAAGGAAAGATATGAGCATCTGAATGCAGAGTTCCAAAGAATAGCAAGGAGAGATAAGAAAGCCTTCCTGAGCTATCAATGCAAAGAAATAGAGGAAAACAACAGAATGGGAAAGACTAGAGATCTCTTCAAGAAAATTAGAGATACCAAGGGAACATTTCATGCAAAGATGGGCTCGATAAAGGACAGAAATGTTATGCACCTAACAGAAGATATTAAGAGGAGGTGGCAAGAATACACAGAAGAACTGTACAAAAAAGATCTTCATGACCCAGATAATCACGATGGTGTGATCACTGACCTAGAGCCAGATATCCTGGAATGTGAAGTCAAGTGGGCCTTAGAAAGCATCCCTATGAACAAAGCTAGTGGAGGTGATGGAATTCCAGTTGAGCTATTTCAAACCCTGAAAGATGATGCTGTGAAAGTGCTGCACTCAATATGCCAGCAAATTTGGAAAACTCAGCAGTGGCCACAGGACTGGAAAAGGGCAGTTTTCATTCCAATCCCAAAGAAAGGCAATGCCAAAGAATGCTCAAACTACCGCACAATTGCACTCATCTCACATGCTAGTCAAGTAATGCTCAAAATTCTCCAAGCCAAGCTTCAGCAATACATGAACTGTGAACTTCCAGATATTCAAGCTGGTTTTAGAAAAGGCAGAGGAACCAGAGATCAAATTGCCAACATCCGCTGGATCATGGAAAAAGCAAGAGAGTTCCAGAAAAACATCTATTTCTGCTTTATTGACTAGGCCAAAGCCTTTGACTGTGTGGATCACAATAAACTGTGGAAAATTCTTCAAGAGATGGGAATACCAGAGCACCTGACCGGCCTCTTGAGAAACCTATATGCAGGTCAGGAAGCAACAGTGAGAACTGGACATGGAACAACAGACTGGTTCCAAATGGGAAAAGGAGTTCGTCAAGGCTGTATATTGTCACCCTGCTTATTTAACTTCTATGCGGAGTACATCAAAGAAACGCTGGGCTGGAAGAAGCACAAGCTGGAATCAAGATTGCCGGGAGAAATATCAATCACCTCAGATATGCAGATGACACCACCCTTATGGCAGAAAGTGAAGAGGAACTCAAAAGCCTCTTGATGAAAGTGAAAGAGGAGAGTGAAAAAGTTGGCTTAAAGCTCAACATTCAGAAAACGAAGATCATGGCATCTAGTCCCATTACTTCATGGCAAATAGATGGGGAAATAGTGGAAACAGTGTCTGACTTTATTTATTTGGGCTCCAAAATCACTGCAGATGGTGACTGCAGCCATGAAATTAAAAGATGCTTACTCATTGGAAGAAAAGTTATGAGCAACCTAGACAGCATATTGAAAAGCAGAGACATTACTTTGCCAACAAAAGTCTGTCTAGTCAAGGTTATGGTTTTTCCAGTGGTCATGTATGGATGTGAGAGTTGGACTGTGAAGAAAGCTGAGCACCGAAGAATTGATGCTTTTGAACTGTGGTGTTGGAGAAGACTCTTGAGAGTCCCTTGGACTGCAAGGAGACCCAACCAGTCCATTCTGAAGGAGATCAGCCCTGGGATTTCTTTGGAAGGAATGATGTTGAAGCTGAAACTCCAGTACTTTGGCCACCTCATTCGAAGAGTTGACTCATTGGAAAAGACTCTGATGCTGGGAGGGATTAGGGGCAGGAGGAGAAGGGGACGACAGAGGATGAGATGGCTGGATGGCATCACTGACTCGATGGACGTGAGTCTGAGTGAACTCCGGGAGTTGGTGATGGACAGGGAGGCCTGGCGTGCTGTGATTCATGGTGTTGCAAAGAGTCGGATACGACTGAGCGACTGAACTGAACTGTCCTGCCACCTCTGCATGGATGGCTGATGGATGGATATGTCTCTTCCTCAGTTTTTCTGCTAAGCTCAGGCCCACATTTCCACTGGCTGATGGGATGTTTCTGCCAGGGTGTCCTGCAGAAACCTCAGACTCAGCATGTCCCAAAACAAAATCACTATTTCAGAACCTAAATGTATTCAAAGCCTATTTTTCATCTGTGAAACTGTGGGAAAGTGACTGCATTCTTACCTGGAAAATTGGATGATACTGCATTCCTTAGAGGATTAAATGGTCTCATGTATCATGATACATATCAAGCACTCTTCAGGGCATCTGACATGCTGCCCATGCTCAATAAATGGCCCTGATTATTAGTAGAAGCAGAATAAGGAGAGGATGGTGAGGAAGGAGAGTGTTAATATTGCTGTCATCCTCTATCTATCAAAATGGCCCCACCATCACCTGTTCCCAGTCCAAACACAGGATTCATCGTTGGCCTCTGCTTCCTTCCCATGACCTTACTTACTCTATCACAAAGATCATATCCCATAAATATGTCTCACATCAGGTCCCCTGCTCCCATCCTCACAGCCTGGCTCTGTTCAGGCCCAATCATCTCTCACCTGCTCTGCCAGGAAGACCCTGCCACCTGGCTCCCCAGCCTTTGAGCTTACATTTCACTTCTAATCCATCCTCTAAATTTCACCAAAATGATCCATCTGACACTCTAGTCTGATTGTCACGTCTCTCCTAGGCATATTTCAGTAATAATTATAATTATAGCAGAGAGGGCGGAAAGCTAATATTTAAAATCATAACAGGGTGCAGCTGTGTCTTCCCCCAGGCGTGCATTCCTCCTGCATACAAGGCTCTTCATTTGACTAAACACCTGGGTGGATGCAGAAGGTGAACAGTTGAGAATAGAAAACAGAGGGGTAGTTAAACCCCTCTGCAGAGGAAATACGCCAGAATCAGGAATTAAAAGGTATCTCGAGTGGGAAGGGAATTGAGGACAGCTTTTGAGTCAGGGGGAAGCACGATCTCACCAACTCATTGGGTGCCCGGACAAAACTGGACCTTGGTGGGACTGGGGCTGTCACGTAAAGACCAGCAGGGTCTCAGGATTTGGACCATTGTGTGATGGTCTAGAATTCCCATTCCTCCCTCAACCCCACTGCCCTGTACCTCACATCTCTAATAACATTACATAAACACCGTGCCCCAGAATCCTGCTAATGGAGGAAAGGATTGGTGCTGTCTGTATCTGCTTGGAAACAGAGAACTGAGAGCAGGGTGGAGAGTGAACGTGGAGCCTGCAGATCCTAGGGACACAAGGGCACTTTCTGTGGTGGGGTGTGAACCTGAGTGGAGGCAAAGGTGGGACTTCCAATCAGTGACAATGAATCCGAGACAGCGTCACAGCTGTCCTGTGTGGTATCCTCCTAGCCCTACCCTCTCTGGGCCAGGCAACCAGCTGGGAGCTTTGCATGAACAGCCTCCTTTCCTCTCCCCTGATGCAGAATTGCTGTTACTGATCTATTTGCAACCACAAATCTACCACGAATCTTGCCTGGGAGGTCACAGAGCTGGAGGGAGTCAGAGCCAGATCTGTCTCACCATCACTCAGTGCTCTCTCCTTGATCTTCGATAAACTCTCCGCTCCTCCCATAGGTCCCAATTTTCTGTGACTCAATAAAAAGACAGGTTCAGTTTCAGGTCTGTATAAAGCAATCAAGTCTATCCATCTCATTTTGCACATTGGAAGAGGTTGTTCTGAGGAAGCATGGTGACCCTGTGAATCAGGACAAAGTTCCTTTTCATTTCAAGCCTGTGGTCCTTCCTCTATACCAGTTTCCCAAACATGGTCTGTAGAACTGATGACGCCAATAGGTGTACTGTGAGAAAGCATCTTGTGATTAAATTGTCTGGAAATTACTGAGTTCAGTAAAGCTCACCAGGACTTCTCACCATTTATTACATTAATGTACATTTTAAAGTTTATTTATTGAAGTATAGTTGATTTACAATGTGTTAATTTCTGCTGTACAATAAAGTGGTTCAGTTATACATATACATGCACATTCTTTTTAATAGTCTTTTCCATTATGATTTAAAGTTTGGTGGGACACTATAAACCTCTTACCAAGCTGATGTATCATGGGACAGAATTCTGGCTTTCCTTGCAGAAAAGCATGTACTTGTCGGAAATGCAGGCACTGCATTAATCAGGGCCTTTAGGTAGTGCTAACTGATCGCCCGGGGAAGGCAATGGCAGCCCACTCCAGTACTCTTGCCTGGAAAATCCCATGGATGGAGGAGCCTGGTGGGCTACAGTCCATCGGGTCGCTAAGAGTCGGACACGACTGAGCGACTTCACTTTCACTTTTCACTTTCATGCATTGGAGAAGGAAATGGCAACCCACTCCAGTGTTCTTGCCTGGAGAATCCTAGGGACCGGGGAGCCTGGTGGCCTGCCGTCTATGGGGTCTCACAGAGTCGGACTCGACTGAAGCGACTTAGCAGCAGCAACAGCAACTGATCGCCCATTATATTTCCTATAGTAAGAATGAGGAACCTCCATAATCCTTCAGGGTCTTGTATATTTCCTAATAAAATTGGGGAGAGACAGATGCCAAAGAGAGAGGATCTTCTGAATAAGAGAAGAAACTCCACGGGCTTTGGGAGAAATGCTGTTGCTGCTAAGTTGCTTCAGTCATGTCCAACTCTGTGCAACCCCATAGATGGCAGCCCACCAGGCTCCTCTGTCCCTGGGATTCTCTAGGCAAGAACACTGGAGTGGGTTGCCATTTCCTACTCCAAGGCATGCATGCATGCTAAGTTGCTTCAGTCGTGTCCAACTTTGTGCGACCCTATGGAGAGCAGCCCGCCAGGCTCCTCTGTCCGTGGGATTCTCTAGGCAAGAAAGAGGAGTGGGTTGCCATTTCCTTCTCCAGGGAGAAAGGATAGAATCTAACAAAAAAAATCTGCGTAGAATAAGGCCAGATCTAAAAACCCTATCAGATAAGGACTGCTCCACAGTACTCAAAGTGCAAAGATGAGATTGTATACTTTTATTTTTCTCAAACTTATAATGGTCAGCAAGAAGTCTTGTATTAGTCATGTTCAGCAACTCTGTCCTCTTCCCTCTGGTCATATGAGAAGCCCAGGCTTGTCTAGACCAGAACAATGGGGAGAGATGAGCCTCTGGTCATAGTAAATGCTTATGAGGGTCACTAGTGTTACTCCTGTGTGGTACAGAGTTGGACTTCAGCTTGGACTAGCCCTACAGCTCCAGGCAGGACTAAGATGGGCCTCCCAAGGCCTTCATCACAAACAGGACTCAGTTACAGGGCCCCTGTGGCAATCAGGGTCACCGCTCAGTGGCCAAGACATCCAGCCTCCTCACAAACCCTGAGACACTCCTCCTCCTCTGTTCCAGTGACGTTTCTTGGCAACCAATCCCTTCTTCTCTGGAAGCCCTAATCTAGCCCCCACCTCTACTCCTGATTCATCCAATTTAGCTTCTTTAACCAAGTTCCTGAGAAAATAGGTCTGGTAACTCTTTGGGGTTCAGGAGAGCTAGGCAAGCCTTAAGCACACTGGAAGATGTTGTTTAAAGCTATCATGAGCTAAAGATCCTCTTGAACATGGGGGGAAGAAATGCCTTTTCTTTCTTTGGCTGATTGAATCCATAGCAGATACCCCTGACAGCATCATTAAAAGAAGGAGGAGGAGGAAGAGAAGAAGAAGGAAAAGGAGAAGAAGAATAAGACATTTTTCCAGAATAGGTCATGTCATAAATACACTGTTATTTGTTATGATTACATTTGTGAAAGGGCTAGAGACAGCATCAGTAAATCAATGAAGACAGGGAAGGAAAGTTTACTTCAGTGAAATCTTAGCCCCAGTGGAGCTTCCCTCTAAGTGGAGCTTCCCTCTGCATGGAGCTGGGAGAACCATGGAGTGATTCTGATACTTGAGTGAAAATGACACCCTTCCATTTCTGTGGTGACATGGGTACCTGGAGACTGTCACATGGCAGAGCACAGGAGACAACATGCTGTGACATCAACAACAATGAGTAATCACAGAGGTCTTCGGGCAGAGAAGGGGATAAGAACAGGAAGACTGGCTGCAGTAGCTAATTTTATGTGTTAACCTGGCCCAGCAGTCGTGCCCAGCTCTTTGGTCAGACAGCAATCTAGATGCTGCTGTGAAAGTACTCTTTAGATGTGACTAACATTTGACTGTGTGAACTTGTAATAAAGCCGATGACCTTCCGTCATGTGGGTGGGCCTCAATCTAATCAGCTGAAGGCCTTACGACTTCAGTTCCATGAAGAGGGAATTTGACTGCCAGACGGCAACATAGAAATTCTGCCTGAGTTTCCAACCTGCAGATTTTGGACTCAGGGACTGGATAGCAATTCTTCTCTGAAATTTCAGAATGTGGGCCTGTCCTACAAATTTCAGAATTACCAGCTTCCACAATTACAGGACCAATTCCTTAAAATCAATCTCTCTCTGTCTCAGTCATAATACACCGGCCTATGCTCTTTTGAACATACTCTACACTGCTGCTGCTGTTGCTGCTGCTGCTCAGTTGCTTCAGTCGTGTCCGACTCTGTGTGACCCCAGAGACGGCAGCCCACCAGGCTCCCCCGTCCCTGGGATTCTCCAGGGAAGAACACTGGAGTGGGTTGCCATTTCCTTCTCCAATGCATGAAAGTGAAAAGTGAAAGTGAAGTCGCTCAGTTGTGTCTGACTCCTAGCGACCCCATGGACTGCAGCCTTCCAGGCTCCTCCGTCCATGGGATTTGCCAGGCAAGAGTACTGGAGTGGGGTGCCATTGCCTTCTCCGATACTCTACACGAGAGAGTAATAATTAGAGGTGAGAATGGAAAAAGGCAGTAACTTGGTGCACATATCTTCTGTCCCTTCACACATTCCCAAATCTCATAAAGTCATGGAACAAGATGTAGAGAAGAAGGGGGTGGGAAGGGGGGAAATCCATAATGGCACCAGAGAATAAGCATTTAATTATTGAATTACACTCTTTTTTGGGAAGAATTATACAAAATTATTAAGGCAAAGGAGAATATGTTTACCTGGTTTAAAATTCTAAAAATTACCAAAGGATGTACAATAAATTTTCCTTCCATCACTACTCCTGTTCTCCAGGCAATCAATATGGTGGTGTGTGGTGGTGGTGACGGTGGTGGTGGTATGTGTGTAACCTCCCAGATCTATATTATGCATATACAAGCATATAAATTATATTCCATTGCCCTTTTTTTGTACAAATAGTAGCATACTCCACATATTGCTCTGCATCTGGTCTTACTCATATACATAGATAAACAGCCTTCGCATTTTTCTTTATACCCACGTAACCATGGGGACCCACCATAGCCTATTGAACCACTGCCTTGTTAATGAACATGTTTCCTAATTGTTCGCCCTTATGAAATAATGCAGTGAACAACTTTGGCCACATATTACTTCCTAAGTGTGCAAATATATCTTTAGGTATCAGATCAGATCAGACCAGTCGCTCAGTCGTGTCCGACTCTTTGCAACCCCATGAATCACAGCACGCCAGGCCTCCCTGTCCATCACCAACTCCGGAGTTCACTCAGACTCACATCCATTGAGTCAGTGATGCCATCCAGCCATCTCATCCTCTGTCGTCCACTTCTCCTCTTGCCCCCAATCCCTCCCAGCATCAGAGTCTTTTCCAATGAGTCAACTCTTCGCATGAGGTGGCCAAAGTACTGGAGTTTCAGCTTTAGCATCATTCCTTCCAAAGAAATCCCAGGGCTGATCTCCTTCAGAATGGACTGGGTGGATCTCCTTGCAGTCCAAGGGACCTTCAAGAGTCTTCTCCAACACCACAGTTCAAAGCATCTTTAGGTATAAGTAGTTCCAAAGAAAGAGAAGGCACTGGCACCCCACTCCAGTACTCTTTCCTGGAAAATCTCATGGGCGGAAGAGCCTGGTGGGCTGCAGTCCATGGGGTCGCACAGAGTCGGACACGACTGAGCGACTTCACTTTCACTTTTCACTTTCATGCATTGGAGAAGGAAGTGGCAGCCAACTCCAGTGTTCTTGCCTGGAGAATCCCTGGGACGGAGGAGCCTGTTGGGCTGCCACCTATGGGGTCGACACGACTGAAGCGACTTAGCAGCAGCAGCAGCAGTTCCAAAGAAAAGCAAACAGAGGTAAGAAAGCCTTCTTAAGTGAACAATGCAAAGAAATAGAGGAAAACAAAGAATGGGAAGGACTAGAGATCTCTTCAAGAAAATATGAGATATCAAGGGAATATTTCATGGAAAGATGGACACAATAAAGGATAGAAATGGTAGGGACCTAACAGATGCAGAAGAGATTAAGAAGAGGTGGCAAAATACACAGAACTATACAAATAAGGTCTTAATGACCCAGATAACCACGATGGTGTGGTCACTCACCTAGATCCAGACATGCTGGAGTATGAAGCTGAGTGGGCCTTAGAAAGCATTACTACAGAAAAAGCCTAAAAAAAAAAAAAAAAAAGAAAAAGCTAGTGGAGATGATGGAATTCCAGCTGAGCTACTGAAAATCCTTAAGGATGCTGCTGCTAAAGTGCTGCACTCAATATGCCAGCAAATTTGGAAAACTCAGCAGTGGCCACGGGACTGGAAAAGGTCAGTTTTCATTCCAATCCCAAAGGAGCGCAATGCCAAAGAATGCTCTACTATACAATCATGCTCATTTCACAAGGTAGCAGGGTAATGCTCAGAATTCTTCAAGCTAGGCTTCAACAGCATGTGAAAGAAATTCCATATGTACAAGCTGGATTTAGAAAAGGCAGAGGAACCAGAGATCAAATTGCCAACAAATGCTGGATCATAGAAAAACTAAGAGAATTCCAAAAAGCATCTACTTTTGCTTCACTGACTACACTAAAGCTTTTGACTGTGTGGATCACAAGAAACTGTGGAAAATTCTTCAAGAGATGGGAATACCAGACCACCTTACCTGCCTCCTGAGAAGCCTGTAGGCAGGTCAAGAAGCAACAGTTAGAACTGGACATGGCACAATGGACTGGTTCAAAATTGGGAAAGGAGTATGTCAAGTCTGTACATTGTCACTCTGCTTATTTAATTTATATGCATCATGTAAAATCCTGGGCTGGATGAATCACAAGCTGGAATCAAGATTGTCAGGAGAAATATCAACAACCTCAGATATGCAGATGATATCACCCTTATGGCAGAAAGTGAAGAAGAACTAAAAAGTCTTTTGACGAAAGTGAAAGAGGAGAGTAAAAAAGCTGGCTTAAAATTCGACATTCAAAAAACTAAGATCATGGCATCTAGTTCCATCACTTCATGGCAAATAGAAGGGGGAAAAGTGGAAACAGTGACAGACTTTATTTTCTTGGGCTCCATAATCACTGCAGATGGTGACTGCAGCCATGAAATTAAAAGATGCTTGCTCCTTAGAAGAAAAGCTGTGACAAACTTAGACAACATATTAAAAAGCAGAGACATCATTTGGCTGAAAAATTCCATATAATCAAAGCTATGATTTTTCCAGTAGTCATGTATGGATGTAAAAGTTGGACCATCAAGAAGGCTGGGTGCCAAACAACTGATGGTTTTGAACTGTGGTGCTGGAGAAGACTCTTGAGAGTCCCTTGTACTGCAAGGAGATCAAACCAGTGCATCCTAAAGGAAATCAACACTGAATATTAACTGGAAGGACTGATGCTGAAGCTGAAGCTCCAATACTTCGGCTACATAATACGAACAGCCAACTCATTGGAAAAGACCCTGGTGCTAGGAAAGATTGAGGGCAGCAGGGGAAGGGGATGACAGAGGATGAGATGGTTGGATGGCATCACCAACTTAATGGGCATGAGTGTGAGCAAACTCTGGGAGATAGTGAAGACAGAGGAGCCTGGCATGTTGCAGTTCATGGCATTACAAAGAGTCAGACAGAACTTAAGTGACTGAACAACAACAACTAGCTTGTCAAAGAATGTGTGCATTTGTAAACTTGATACACAGCAGTTAAAATGTCTGCCTTGGAGACTTGTGATTTTCTTTCCCATCAACCATGATGAGAGAGTCTGTTTCCCCACGCGGTGAACAGCAGAATGCTATCAAACTGGTAAAGACTAATTAATCTAACAAGTTAAAATATAGTATCTCAGTGTAGTTTTAACTGGCATTTTTCTTATTTATGATTGAGTTTAAGCATTTTAATATACTTCCAAACTATTTCTGTTTTCCTTTGAATTATCCATTTCTTTATCTGCTTTTGTTGAATTGTAGGTATATGTGTCAGTCCTTTACCTGGGATCAGAACTGTAAAGATTTTTCCTCAACTTGTTTTTCACTTTTAAGTTTCACTTATGGTAGTTCTGTTATCTGGAAATACTGATATCTTTTACATGGATCAGAAAAATTGAGAAATTTGAGCAAAGACAGAAAGCAGATGTTATCAGGCTTCCCTGATGGTCCTGTGGTTAAGAATCCACCTGCCAATGCAGGGACGTGAGTTTGATCTCTGCTCCTAGAAGATTTCACATGCTGTGTGGCAAATACTGAGCCTGTGTGTAGCAACTACTGAAGCCTGCCTAGAGCCGCTGCCTGGCAAGAAAAGAAGCCACCACAATGAGAAGCCTGGGTACCACAACAAAGAGCGGCCCCCACTCTCTGCCTCTAGAGAAAGCCCACATGCAGCAACGAAGACTCAGCACAGTCAAAAATAAATAATTAAGTAAGTAAGAAAAAAGAAAGCAGATGGTACCAAATCAAGAGAAACAAGATTAGAGAAAACTACAGTGAAAAATCAGAAAAATCCTGTTTTGGGGGTGGGAATGGTTGGTCAACAGATCAAAGTTCAGGGTCAATGGACCCAAGGAATGGGAAACTCTTTGGGTCAGTATCCTCAAGGATATTTCATCTGAAGCAACAGGGTTGGTGGAAAGTTCTGTCAGCTCCTCTTGTGCTGAGCTGGGGTTAACACTGGAGCCAAAGAGGCAGAGTGATGTCTAGGCAGCAGGTGACATTCATGGAGACCTCATAGCAAAAGATACTCTCGGCAGAGGCACGCTCTCCTCCCCAGAACCTGGGCCTCAAAAACACGGGTTTACAAGCCCAAGGAAGAGAAAGCTGTCAAGAGTCAGGAGTTATCTGAGGAAAGCCAGTACCCTAAAAGAAAGCAGAAAACTCAACAAGAAGAAAGACTGATGTCGGGGAGAGACTGGGAGCAAAGAGAAGAGCTTAAATGCAGATGAGCAGTTGCTTCAGAATGGCTAAGCACATGAGATCAGGAATCAAACTACCTGAAATCATTTCCTAGCTCTATCACTTTCTAGGTGTGTAGATAGCATTGGCCAAAGTACTTAATTTGTGCCTCAATCTCCTAATCTATGAAATACCAATGTCATAGGAGGGATTCCCAGGTGGCACATTGGTAAAGAATCCACCTGCCAATGCAGGAGACACAAGAGACATGGATTCCATTCCTGGGTTGGGAAGATACCCTGGAAAAGGAAATGGCACCCCACTCCAATATTCTTGCCTGAAAATCCCCATGGACAGAGGAACGTGGTTACAATCCATGGGGTTGCAAAGAGTCGGACACAACTGAGCTGTTGAGCATGCATGCAATGTCATAGGATTATTGTGAAAATTAAATGAGATAATCCATGTCAAAACACTCACTTGGTTAAGCAGCTAATAATAAGTGCTCAATAGATGCTAGATGTTCTTTTATTATTGTTATATTATTATTAAACAAAAAAACAAGGACTGGCTGTAGTAGAAAAGCAATCATTTGAGAATTTGTAAATTAAAATCAAATTTATGGTAATTTTTAAATGAAAAAGATGAACTGAAACAGACACAGACACAGATAAAAAGGGAATTAGAGATAGACATTCTGGCCAGTATACCCAAGAGGTAAGAGATGGCATATCATGGGCCCAGCCCATGACCTCCCCTCCTATCCCTTCATGGAGGCAGAGCCTTGGCTGGCATGTCTGGGGAGTGAGGAGTCAGGGTGGAGATTGGTGTTTCTGGGGCTAAGCTTTTAGCAAGCAGGGCCAAGAGTTTGCTTACCTGTGGAAGGACTGAACAAATAAACAGATACATTGCAGTTAATGGGAATCAGGATACTTACTGTCAGAGCAGCCTTAGTCGCTCTGTCATGTCCCTCTTTGAAACCCCATGGACTGCTGCCCACCAGGCTCCATGGAATTCTCCAGGCAAGAATACTGGAGTGGGTTGCCATGCCCTTCTCCAGGGGATCTTCCTGACCCAGGGATCGAACCCAGGTCTCCTGCATTTCGGGAAGATTCTTTATCATCTGAGCCACCAGGGAAGCCCAGTGTCAGAGAAGGGAATTACAAATAAAGGATGAGGAAGGAATTGTATAAGAATAGAATCAGAGGTATTGATACAAATTTGTAGATTTACAGATTTTTTGCATGCATACACACATACATAAACATGCTTATTTCCTTACTCTGCCTCCTCAGAGGGCCTAGAACCAATTATACCTCAGTAGCAATAAGCATACCTAGCTCCCCAATTTTGGTTTCTGAATATCATTCTCCACAAAAGGAACTGGGGCTCCTAAGCAAAATGGACTGACTTCAGGATGAGGACAGAAAAGTACAAGAGGAGATAAAAATATTTGGTTGTTCCAAAAAGTAAAAAAAAAAAAAAAAAAGCTCAACTGATGCTGGAGACATGCCAAAAGACAAAGGCACCAACTGAATGGGCTTTCATTGGCCAAATCTCAAGTCTCATCAGATATATGAACCCACACTGATATAAATAAAATTTAAAAATAAATAAGAGACAAGGGAAAGGTCTCCATTAGGGCTGAATGCCAACTAAATAAGGAAGGTATAATAAAGTTAGAAAGTCATCAATCATTGGCAGGGTGATCAAACTAGTGAATAAATACTTGATGAAGAGCTAGAGGTTTACACAATCTCAAAGTGTCTCCTCCAAATTTCTTACTAATAACAAAGGAAAAAATAGTAACTTTACAAAAAAGGAAATGTATCAAACAATATATTAACCAAGTGATAAAAGTTAATATGTATATATGTGTGTGTGTGTATATATATATACTGTTTATATGTTATATTTATTTCTCATTGGTTCTGTTTCTGACTAATTGATTATAACAGGTTCTGTTTCCTAATAAAATTGGTTATAACAATTGAGAGTGGAACAGTTGGGCTTCCCTGGTGGTTTAGTGGTAAAGAATCCACCTGCCAATGCAGAAGACACTGGTTTGATCTCTGGTCAGGGAAAATGCCACGTGCCGTGGAGCGACTAAGCTCGTGCATCACAACTATTGAGCTTGCGCTCTAGATCCACGGAGCCTCAACTACTGACGGCAGAGAACCCTAGATCCAAGGCTCTGCAACAAGAGAAGCCACCACGGTGAGAAGACCTCTCACCGCAACTAGAGACTAGCCCCTGCTCTCTGCAACCAGGTAAAAAAGCCTATCCAGCAATAAAGACCCAGAAGAGGCAAAAAGAATAGTGAAACAGTCAATAAACCAATATCATGTGCCTTCTGATATGATGTACAGAGAATATATTATTTCAGTGATATTCCTGCCAAAAATGTGTAACCTGCATCTAATCATGAGGAAATAGCAGGCAACCCCAATTGAGGAACATTAAAATACAAGAAATTCAGGCAAAAGAAAAGTTGAGAAACATTTCAGATTAAGGATACCAAAAAGATATGACAAGTGAATGCAACATGTGATTCTGGATTGGATTCTAGACCAGGAAAAACAGTTATAAAGATTTTGTTGAGACAGTTGACAAAGTTTAAATATGGACTGTGGATTAGAAAATAACACTGTACAAATGCTTAGTGTCTGTATTTTGAAAACTGTACTGCTACTGCTACTGCTGCTGAGTCACGTCAGTCATGTCCGACTCTGTACGACCCCATAGACGGCAGCCCACCAGGCTCCCCCGACCCTGGGATTCTCCAGGCAAGAACACTGGAGTGGGTTGCCATTTCCTTCTCCAATGCATGAAAGTGAAAAGTGAAAGTGAAGTCGCTCAGTCGTGTCTGACTCTTCGCGACCCCATGGACTGTAGTCCACCAGGCTCCTCTGTCCATGGGACCCTCCAGGCAAGAATACTGGAGTGGGGTGCCATTGCCTTCTCCATGGCTATATAAGAGAATATTCTTGTTAGGAAATGCACAATGAAGGACTTAAGGGTAAAGGGGTATGATGTTTCCAACGTATTCTCAAATGATTCAGAAAAAATATATATTTATCTATTAATATCTATCCATCTAGGAATGACAAAGGAAATGGAGCTGAGGATTTCCTGGGATTTTTTAAGGACAGTAGATTCAAGAATCACAATAAATTTCAAGCAAGATAAATGGAAAGATATCCACATATACATGTATCCTAGTGAAACTGTGGGCTTCCGAGGTGGTGTTAGTGGTAAAGACCCCACCTGCCAATACAGGAGACAAAAGAGATGTGGATTCGATCCCTGGGTCAGAAAGATCCCCTGGATGAGGGAATAGTAACCCACTCCAGTATTCTTGCCTGGAGAATCCCATGGACACAGGAGCCTGGTGGACTACAGTCCACAGGGTCATAAAGAGTCTGACACGACTGAAGTGACTTAGCAAGCACACACACCCTGAAACTGGAACACCACTTTAAAAAGCTCTTAAACGGCCATAAAGAAAAGACAGATAATGTGTTAAAGTGGCAGTGAGAGTTACAACTGACGTTTCAAAGCAATAACGGAAACAGAAGACAGGTAAGGAAGAATACCAGAATACAGTAGATCCCCGAGGGTCCCCTTAGCCTACTTTGCCCTGTGAACAGGGGCAATGGAAGACTGTGACGGCCCAATCCAACCCAACCGACAACTCAGGCTGGCTTAGTAATGGCCAGTCCTTGAGGAGTGAAGGTTTGGGTCCCCCTACCAGATAAAGAACCATGACCAGCTGAGGTGTTGGCAGAAGGCAAAAGGAACACAGAATGGGCAGTAGAAGAAGGTAGTTATAAATGCCCAGCTACAGTCATGGGACCAGCTATAGAAATGAGGGCTATAATTATCACAAATTTTGTTACATTTAATTTTTCCATATAGAAACCATTTATCCCAGATGCCTACTTTATTATGAAAAGATTTTATTTTGTTATGTATAATATACATATAATATATGTATATATGCATATATTACACAGATATCTTTGTTTTCTTTCCACTTGTATTCCCTTCATCATGTAACATAAGATATGCAATAAGTTCCCAACCTATGAATGAGTTCCATTCTAAGAGTGCATTTGTAAGTCCAATTTGTTCATAAGTCCAACAAAGTTAGCCAACAAATACCCAACTAACACAACCGGTTATATAGTACTGTACTGTAATAGGTTTGTAATACTTTTCACACAAATAATATATTTAAAAAAACACACAAAAAATAAAGAAAACAATTTTAATCTTACAGTACAGTACCTGGAAAAGTGCAACAGTACAGTACAACAATTGGCATCCAAGGACAGGCATCGAGTGAACAGGCAAGAAGAGTTACTGACGGGAGGAGGGAGAGGAGGTAGGAGATGGTAGAGCTGAACAGTCTTCAACCGTAGGAGCTGGACGGCAAGCTGCAATTTCACTCACACCTGACGTTGATGGCACAGCTTCTGGTTCCTTGCTGGCACCTGCACATTTGCATCTTTGAAAGTTCACAACTTGAAGGTTCATACGTAGAGGACTTACTGTATTAACTTTACATCAGTCAGTCAGTCAGTTCAGTCGCTCCCACTCTTTGTGACCCCATGAACCGCAGCACGCCAGGCCTCCCTGTCCATCACCAACTCCCGGAGTTTACTCAAACTCATCGCCATTGAGTCGATGATGCCATCCAATCATCTAATTCTCTGTCCCCTTCTCCTCCTGCCCTCAATCTTTCCCAGTATCAGGGTCTTTTCAAATGAGTCAGCGATTTGCATCAGGTGGCCAGTATTATTAATTTACATCACAGTATTTGAATCATAGGTTATCATGAGAAGAATAAACATCACTGAAGGATTTTATTTCCACTTCTGGGGAAGAAATGAGTGTGTTTTCAGTTGCACGTAGAATAGTTTTATCATGTTGGCAGATTTATGATCTCATTGTTTGTATTTAGAGATTAAATATAGTTTAAGGAGATGTATAGGGGTGTCAAGCTTACAAGGAGTGGACTTGTGATGGTCAATTTTATGTGTCAACTCTACTAGGATAAGGGATGCTCAGATAGCTGACCACATATTATTTCTGGATATGTCTGTGGGGGTGTCTCTGGAAGAGATTAGTATCTGAATCTGTAGATTGAGTAAAGAAGATCACCTTCATCAATGAGGGTTCCATCATCCAATTCAGTTAGGACTGGAAAGGAACAGAAAGGTGGAGAAAGGATGAATTCCCCATCTTCTTCTGCCTTTCTGACTGTTTTAGCTCTCCTGGTTCTCAGGCTTTAGCCTGGGATTTAAATTACACTATTGCCCCACTCCTTTCTTGGGCCTTTGGATTCAGAGTGAATTTCACCGCAGGCTTTCTTGGGTCACCAGCTTGCAGAGAGCAGATCCTGGTACTTCTGAGCCTCCATAATCATGTGAACCAATTCCCAAAATAAATCTCCTCTTATCTCTCCCCTCTCTCTTTCTCTCTCTCTCTATATATATATATAATTTTGGGGGGCTCTAAAATCACTGCAGATGGTGATTGCAGCCATGAAATTAAAAGATGCTTACTCCTTGGAAGGAAACTTATGACCAACCTAGATAGCATATTCAAAAGCAGAGACATTACTTTGCCAACAAAGGTCTGTCTAGTCAAGGCTATGGTTTTTCCAGTGGTCATGTATGGATGTGAGAGTTGGACTGTGAAGAAGGCTGAGCGCTGAACAATTGATGCTTTTGAACTGTGGTGCTGGAGAAAACTCTTGAGTCCCTTGGACTGCAAGGAGATCCAACCAGTCCATCCTAAAGGAGATCAGTCCTGGGTGGTCATTGGAAGGACTGATGCTGAAGCTGAAACTCCAATACTTTGGCCACCTCATGCGAAGAGTTGACTCAATGAAAAAGACTCTGATGGTGGGAGGGATTGGGGGCAGGAGGAGAAGGGGATGACAGAGGATGAGACAGCTGGATGGCATCATCGACTTGATGGACATGAGTTTGGGTAAACTCCAGGAGTTGGTGATGGACAGGGAGGCCTGGCGTGCCACAATTCATGGGGTCACAAAGAATCAGACATGACTGAGTGACTGAACTGATTGAACTGAACTGATATATATATATTTACTTATTTATTGCTATTTATATCCTATTGGTTCTGTTTCTCTGGAGAACCCTAATACAGATGGATTAAGGGTCTAACTCTTTTGCGGGTACAAAAGCATAAAAAAATACACAAAAATTATTCATTGTGGGGTTTTTCTTAAGCAAGACACAAAAGTAGAAGCCATAAAAGAATACATTGTGAGAGTTATCTAAAATTAAAAATAAAAAATTTAAATCAAGTAAAAGACATCATAAGCAAATTTAAATGACAAGGGATACAGTAAAAGAAAATATGTACAAGTCAACAAAAAAAAGGAAAATCACCCACTAGAAAAACAGGCCAAAGCTGTAAACTGAATGGTCAACAAATACCTATGAGATGATGCTCAGCCTCACTGGTAATGAGGGAAACCCAGAGTAAAGGAGTTATTTTTTCTTTCACCAGCCTGTCAAAAGCAAAACAGGACTTCCTTGATGGCACAGTGGATAAGAACTGGCCTGCCAGTGCAGGGGATACAGGTTTAATCCGTGATCGGGGGAGATTCCACGTGCCTCAGGGCAGCTCAGCCGGTGCACCACAAGTACTGAGCCTGCATGTTGCAACTACTGGGGCTCATGTGCCTTGAGACAGTGCTCCACAAGAGAAGCCACCGCAATGAGAAGCCCACATGGCACAAGGAAGAGTGGCACCTGCTCCCCGCAACTACAGAAAGCCATTGCAAAGTGACAAAGACCCAGGAAGCCAAAAAGAAACAAACTAATAAATAAATTATAAAAATTCTTTGTTGATCTTGAATAAACTCATTTAAAAAAAAAACTGACATATTGTGTTTTCTGTTTCATTTATGCTACTGGTGGAAGTATACCCTGATAAAGCCTTTTGGAGGGCAATTCAGTGGAATCTATCAACAATAAAAGGTAACTCTCCTTTAACTCAGCACATCCACTTCTGAGACTCTTCCCTTCCGAATATGTGCACAGAGTTGCACATAAAAGGATATATGGTCCATCACCAGAGCTACAAAATCTAGCATGGTCCATCGCATGCTAGATTGCATTCATGGATGGCATCACCAATGCAATGGACATGAACTTGGGCAAACTCCTGCAGATGGTGAGGGACACAGAGGCCTGGCATGCTGCAGCCCACGGGGTCACAAAGAATCAGACACAAATGGGCAACTGAACAACGACAACCACTGCAACTAAAATGCTTCTGTGTCCTGTCAAGCAAGCACCCTCAAGACCTCAGTCCATCTTGAGCAGGGAAAAAAGCAAATAGTGTCAACAATACTCCATTTCTGTAAAACTGAAAGAAATCACACACACATATAGTTGTGTGTCTAATATATGTAGCTAAGTGTCTAGAGAAAGGGCTCTAAGAACATACACCAAACTGGGAGGTGATGGAGAGAGGTGATGACTTTTGTGTCAAGGAGGATGTTCGTATTTCCCTCTGAGGACCTCAGTGCCACATGACTTACTCACACGGAAATGGAGGGAGAAGGTTTAAGAAGCCAACTGCTCCACAGTAGGACAGAGCAGCGCTCCCAGCTGCTGATGAGATGTATATACCACTTCCTTCTGTGTTGCTACCCTCTGAAGTTGTTTCTTCAGTTAGTTTGGGGTGGGGCGGAGGGATGAGCACTTTCCCTAGGTCCCAAATGGAAACTACTGGTTTAGGAACCACACTTTGACAACCACTAGCTTTTTCTTCCTTGCGCTGATGAAAATGTGTAATAAATGTTTATCATATTAGGTTGGTGCAAAAGTAATTGGGGTTTTGCATTGCTGAATTTGCCATTTGATACTGGAACACATTCTTAAATAAATGTGGGCTATGTGATACAACATTTTAATGTGCATTTCTCATTTTATGTTTTTTGCTAATGACATCACTTGCTGTTTATTTAATATTTATTTTAGATTATAAAAATGATGTTAAACAAAAAGCAAACTGGACTGCTTTTTTTCATTCAAGTGCAAAATGTGTCATAAGGCAGTGGAGACAACTCACAACATCAACAATGCATTTGGCCTAGGAACTGTTAATGAACTTACAGTACAGTGGTTCAGGAAGTTTTGCAAAGGAGACAAGAGCCTTGAGATTGACCAGCCATCCAAAGTTGACAAAGACTAATTGAGAGCCATCATGGAAGCTGATACTCTTACAACTACAAAGAAGTTGCTGAAAACTCAATGTCGACCATTCTATGGTTATTTGGCATTAGAAGCAAATTGGAAAGCTGAAAAAGCTCCATAAGTGGGTACCTCAGGAGCTGACCCCCTGCCCCCCCAAAAATCATTGTTTTGAAGTGTTGTTTTCTCTTATCCTATTCAACAACAATGAACCATTTCTCAGTTGGATTGTGATATGTGATGAAAAGTGGATTTTATATGACAACCAGTTATACCAGCTCAGTGGCTGGATTGAGACGAAGCTCCAGAGTACTTCCCAAAGCCTAATTTGCACTGAGAAAAGGTCATGGTCACTGTTTGGTGGTCTGCTGCCCATATCTGACCCACTACAGCTTTCTGAATCCTGGTGAAACCATTACATCTGAGAAATATGCCCAGCAAATCGATGTGATGTACCAAAAACTGCAATGCCTGCAACTGATATTGGTCAAAAGAAAGGGCCCAATTCTTTGCCAGGACAACACCCAACCACGTGTTGCACAGCCAACACTTCAAAAGTTGAACAAACTGGGCTGTGAAGTTTTGCCTCATCTGCCATATTCATCTGACCTCTTGTCATCTGACTACCACTTCTTAAAGAAACTCAGAAACTTTTTGCAGGAAAAATGCTTCCACAACCAGTATGAGGCAGAAAATGCTTTGCAAGAGTTCATCGAATCCTGAAGCACAGATTTTTTACACTGCTGCTGCTGCTGCTGCTAAATTGCTTCAGTCGTGTCCAACTCTGTGCGACCCCATAGACAGCAGCCCACCAGGCTCCCCCGTCCCTGGGATTCTCAAGGCAAGAACACTGGAGTGGGTTGCCATTTCAAGAGATCAAATTGCCAACATCCGATGGATCATCGAAAAAGCAAGAGAGTTTCAGAAAAACATCTATTTCTGCTTTATTGATTATGCCAAAGCCTTTGACTGTGTGGATCATAATAAACTGTGGAAAATTCTGAAAGCGATGGCCATACCAGACCACCTGACCTGCCTCTTGAGAAACCTGTATGCAGGTCAGGAAGCAACAGTTAGAACTGGACATGGTACAACAGAATGGTTCCAAATAGAAAAAGGAGTACATCAAGGTTGTATACTGTCACCCTACTTATTTAACTTATATGAAGAGTACATCATGAGAAACGCTGGGCTGGAGGAAGCACAAGCTGGAATCAAGATTGCCAGGAGAAATATCAATAACCTCAGATATGCAGATGACACCACCCTTATGGCAGAAAGTGAAGAAGAACTAAAGAGCCTCTTGATGAAAGTGAAAGAAGACAGTGAAAAAGTTGGCTTAAAGCTCAACATTCAGAAAATTAAGATCACGGCATCCAGTCCCATTACTTCATGGCACATAGATGGGGAAACAATGGAAACAGTGGCGGAATTTATTATTTTGGGCTCCAAAATCACTGCGGATGGTGATTGTAGTCATGAAGTTAAAAGATGCTTACTCCTTCGAAGGCAAGTTATGACCAACCTAGATAGCATATTGAAAAGCAGAGACATTACTTTGCCAACAAAGGTCCGTCTAGTCAAGGCTATGGTTTTTCCAGTGGTCATGTATGGATGTGAGAGTTGGACTATAAAGAAAGCTGAGTGCCAAAGAATTGATGCTTTTGAACTGTGGTGTTGGAGAAGACTCTTGAGAGTCCCTTGGACAGCAAGGAGATCCAACCAGTCCATCCTAAAGGAGATCAGTCCTGGGTGTTTGTTGGAAGGACTGATGCTGAAGCTGAAAGTCCACTACTTTGGCCACCTGATGGGAAGAGCTGACTCATTGGAAAAGACCCTGATGCTGAGAAAGATTGAGGGCAGGAGGAGAAGGGGACGACAGAGGATGAGATGGTTAGATGGCATCACTGACTAAATGGACATGGCTTTGAGTGAACTCTGGGAGTTGGTGATGGACAGGGAGGCCTGGCGTGCTTTGGTTCATGGGGTTGCAAAGAGTCGGACACAACTGACTGAACCGAACTGAACTGAGGAATAAAAAACTTATTTCTCATTGGCAATAATGTGTTGATTGTGATGGTTCCTGTTTTGATTAATAAAGCTATGCTTGAGTCTAGTAATAATGATTTAAAATTCACCATCCAAAACCACAACTACTTTTGCATCAGCCTAATACATCCTCAAGGAAGCTCCTTCTCACCCTGGTGTCCTAGGGCCAAGCGTGATGCCTGGCATTAATGTCTTGAACTTGGCTCTGGGGTAGGTGTGGTGTTACACTGAATGGTCTTGAGGATCCCTGGTTTGAATAGCTGAAGGTAACTGTTGATGAAACTTTCCAGGAAGTGGTCATTAGAGCAAAGAGATTAATTATAATAACACTAACAATGGATGTGACACCCACCGACTCCAGTGTCTGCTTAAGTGTTTTATTGACATCTTGGCCAATTAAATCGTGTAAAAGCCCTGTGAGTGTGGCATTATCACTTCTATTTTATGAATGAGGAAACCAGAGGCTCAGCGAATTTAAGTAATTTTCCCAAGGTCAAGTACCAGAATCCAACCAAGCCTGACTGCCAGAGAGTTCTGTGCTTTGTTTACATCACACCCTACCTCAAGAAGTCACTGATAAGAGGAGTCTGTTTTGAGAACTGGAGCTTCCTTACTTGGGGACTGTGAATCATTTTCAAAAATGCTGGGAAGACGCCATCCTTTAAGAAAACTTTGCCTATCTGATTTGAGAGCCTGTTCACACAAAACATTCCCAGCCCCAAACCATTCTTGACACAGCCCTGGTGCCTTAACAGGTAGCGGTGGCTGCCCCAAGAGAAGTATTTTTTCTGACCTTTGTGGCTTTATTGTTTCCTGGTGGAGCGCTCTTCCTCAACCCCCACCCTCTGCCCAGCCTCCTCGGGCACAGTATTCTGTGCTGGGGAGCTGAGGCTCGACAAATTGAGGCCACGCGTGTACGTGCGTGCTAAAGTCACTTGAGTGGTGCCCAACTCTGTGCGACTCCATGGACTGTAGCCTGCACAGCTCCTCTGTCCATGGGATTCTCCAGGAAAGAGTATTGGAGGGAGTTGCCATGCCCTCTTCCAGGGGACCTTCCCAACCCAGGAATTGAACCTATGTCTCTCCCATCTCCTGCATTGGTAGGTGGGTTCTTTACCACTAGGGCCATCTGGGAAACCCTTTATCAAGGCCAGTTTAATTGGAATCCATCCCTCTCCATAGAGAAGAATACCAAGTTCCAGGACTTCCCCCACCCTCCCCAGAGGATAAAAATAGCAGCTTCTCAGGGGTCACCACTGGTGCAGCAACTGCTCATTGAAGCTGGGCCTGGCAGGGAGCAGCTGTTTGTTAGGGGCACAGGCCTGGTGGGAAGCATGAGGGGTCAAGGCAGAGACCTGCCTACAAGGACTAGGTGACCCAGACCGGCATGTATGCTTGGAAGCCTCCAGAAGAGAGGCAGCATGTGGAGCAGATTTCACTGCGACATGTCAGTACATCACAAGGTGCACCAGCTCGCTGGATCGCCTTTAAAAAGAGACCAGGTGTATCTGTGATTCTTAACCTCTTTGAGGGACAGGGACTCCCTACAACAATTGAGATGTCCCTATCACTTCTGTGTATGCTCAAGTCTACACGCAGAACACACTTTTGCACACAATTTCATACGGGGCGGTGGGGGCGGGGGGGTGGGGGGGAGGCGGGCGGAGAGCTGTCAAAGTCCAGCATGGACCATATATTAACGACCCCAAATGCACGTTGATTATAGAGATGCAGAACGATTATAAAAAATAAAAATTTGTCACATGTAGAAATAAGGTTAAAAAGTTTGCTGAACAAGATCTCGGAAAATAAAAGTATATAGTATATACCCATGAAGACAGACACAGAAATGTTAATGTTGACCTCTGTTGGTAGGATAAAAGGTGATTTCTATTTGTCTCCATCTTCTCTCCAAACGAAAAGCATGTTTCTCTTTTGCAATTCGCGGCTGCATCCACGCAATTCCCTGGATTTGGGAGCCCGGTCTGCTGCAGGCGCGGCCTGGGCCTGCCTGCCACGACCCTCCATCCTGGGCGGGTGTGTGTGTGTTACAGACAATAGGCAAGCAAACATCAGGCTGGTAACAACGTGGGACGACGGCTGGCTCCTTTAGAGGGTGACCGGAGAGTCCTAGGCCAGCAATGCTACTCGAAAAGCAAAGGGCTCCTCGCGAGGTTCGGGGTCCGCACAGAGGAGGCGGTGCGTGCGTGCGCGCTCTCAGGGCGGCGGCGGCGGCGCGCGCGCGCGCTACCGCGACCCGCTCCCCGCAGCGGACGATGCCGCCGAGGAGGAGGCGGCGGCGGCGGCGGCGCGCTCCGGCGGTCTGAAGCGGCGGCCGGCTGCCACGGGCCGGCGGCGCGATGAGCTGGGCGGCCGCCCCCGGCTCGGGGCTGTGAGGGGCTCGGGGCCGGGGGTGGGCGGCGGCGGCGCAGCGGGCGGCCCACGCTTCTCTTCAGCGGCGGCGGCGGTGGCCATGCGCGGGACGGCGGGACCGGGGCCGCCGGGCCAGGGCCGCCTCCCGGGGACCCGCGGCCTGAAGGCCCCGCCGCCGCCGCTGCTGCTCCTGCTCGCGCTATTGCCGCTGCTGCCCACGCCTGGCGCCGCTGCCGCCCCGGCCTCGCGGCCCCCGGCGCTGCCGCCCGCGGCCGCGGGGCCCAGCGTGAGCCTCTACCTGAGCGAGGATGAGGTGCGCCGGCTCATCGGTGAGTGGGGACGCCTGCGCCAGGGCGGGCAGGTCGGCCCGGGCCCGGGTGCTTCCGGCCCAGTCCGCGCGCGCTGGACCGCCGGCGGGTCGGTCCCAGCTCCAGGGTCGCCTCCGGGCCCCGGCGTTTGCTTGCTGTGTTGGCCGGGAGGTGTGGTCCCTGCCCGCCTCCCCCCAACGCCGGGCCAGCCTTCCGGCCTACTCCCCAAGCCGCCTAAAGACCCGGGGACCCCTCGGCCGCCGGCGAGCTTCTCCATTCCGGCTTGCTTACAGCCTCTTCGGCCTTTCGCCTTATTCCCTAGGGGCACTCTTCCCCGCCGCTCCAAGTTTCTTTGACCCTTCCTCTATACGTGTCGCTCTAGGGCCCTGGACTTCGGGTACTCGAAATCCACGTTTTATTTAGGAACTGCAGTGAGTCTGATGCCCTGGTAGAGGCAACACTACTGCTATCATAGGTTTATATTTTCTTTAAATGAAAGAAGTTGGTTATAAGGGCGCTACGTGTTCGAGGCAGTCTCCAGATCAGGGACGATAAGCGTATTTTATAATAGTGAATGAATCTCCAGGTACCAGACCTTTTAGCTTCTTCAGTACCTTGGTTTTTGTCTTGGATATGTTGGAGTTTGGACTGGTCCGTATTTCAGGGCCCCTCTTCTACGTTGATACCTTCTAAGGAAAGGAGAACTTGGCTTGGGGTCAGCTGGTGGTTCTGTTCTACCTAATTAGTTTTGTTATTGGGGAATTAATTTGAAAAATAGGACTTTGTGGATTCTGGAAGTAACCCCTTAGAGGAAGGTCTAATTTCTATTAGAAGTGGCCCCAAATAGGAAGTCTTTGGTACTTGGAGATACCTAGACATTCGCTTTCTGTTGTGTATTATGGGCCAAAGAGCCACAGTTTGTTTTTCCGTCTTTATTTCATCTCAGATTTGTGGTACATCTGAGTGTTTGATGGGAAAAATTACTTTTATCTATCATTTTATCCTGTTCTTTAAAAGTCATAAGACTTTCTTGAAGCCTGTTGAAGTCGACTTAGTGTTAAAGCGGAATTGCTTTTAAGCAGACTATTTAGACATTGTTACATATATGGGCTTGTAGTTTTTAACCAAAGAAGAATGCTGTGTTTTTGTAATGTCCTGCCATTCTAAATCCTCTTTGCAGTCTAGCAGAATTAGCGGAATTTAGTTTAGCTGAATGAAAATTGCAAATTGGATTAGTGCTTGAAACAAGACTAAAGTTTAGGAAAAATATTGTTTATGAATTAACCCATCACATTAATTAAATAATATTTTAAAAATAGTAATTTACTCATTTTAAAAATACTATGTATTGTGCATGATTTTGTAAAGATTTTTTGGTTAAAAATGTGTATATAATTTGTGGCTTTGTTTATATGTAAGAAATCATCTCCAGGAGAAGGACAGGGAAGCTTGGCATGCTGCAGTCATGGGGACCCAAAGAGTTGGACTCGACTGAGCAACTGAACTGGATTGAGGGAAGGGACAGGGGACAACCAGAGGCTGACATGGAGTGCCTGCCATATACTTGCTCCTCCATGTTTTATACATGTTATTTTCTTTAATTTTCTTGTGACCCAGTGAGGTGAATATTATTATTCCCATTTTAAAGATGAAGAAAGTGAGACTTCTAAGTAACTTGTTCAAGGCTACACATTTAATAATCTTTTTTAAAAAATCAAACGTAGTGTTGACATAGACCACAAAGTTTCATTGAATGAAATGAAGATATTTATAATAGAAGTTTGATTATGGTGTGGTGGAAAAGAATAATTGCTATTTAATACTTGAAATGTTGTATTTGTTACCTGACTGATAAACATCCAATATATGCCCAGGAATGAGCCATTGGGAAGAAGGGAGAGAGAATTTCCTTGCTGATCAAAACCTCAGTCACCTCTGGGACAGGGGAGACCTGTAGTATTTTCTTTAATACAGAAAGAGTTGACCTGTTAGAGTGGGTCTCTTGACTCTCCATCCTGCACAGATCCAGGCCCTCTTCTTCCTTTATCTATTCTTCTAACTTGAAAGTATTCCTTGGCTACTCCTGGCTGGGAAAGAGCAAGTGGGTGGGGCTGATGTGTACCAGGCGTACTGGGTTCTCAGAATGCAGTTTCCCATAGGAACTCTTATTAAGACTGCTTGTGTCGTGTTTTTGTATCTTTATGGTTTTTTAAGTGCCTTCTAAAAGCTAATTTGAGAAACTAACCATCACTATAATATTTCTAAGACAACGAATTTGCATTGCCAAGTGCAAAACTTATAAGTGAAGTTGGTAGTGACTTCATAAATTGAACTAATTGTTTTTGACATGAGAATAATTTTTTTTAATGCAGTTCATACATGCACATATTTTTAAAAAATCAATAACGCTAAAAGACTTAAAAAGCAATAGTCTTCTGCTTTTGGCCTTTCATCTTCCAGGCCCTACTTTCCAGTGGAAGCTGCTTTCCCAAGCTAGCTCTTTTTTTCCTCCCTGTTTTTTAACTTTTCATATTTTGAAATCAGTGTAGATATCCTAGTATAATAACTGAGCAGTTGCCCTCTTCTCATGCCCAAACCCCCCTGTTTAGTTACATCATTTTTAGTAAAACCAGCAGTCTGTATTTACATTATTGTGCATATATTTATATTATAAATTTTTATTATACATTATTGTATGTATACAGACACACACATAAATATAAATTCACTTCTGAGTTAAATGGTGACCCATAAATGGTTATGTTTTCTTTTCCAAAACGCTTTTGTTTTTCCTGGAGCAAATAAGAGACTTAAACTTTTTGATAAGTCTATTCTGTATCTATGGCTACATTCTCTCATACACTCCAAGAAATATATTAAATGCCTTTTGATTTTTTTTTTCAAGTAACACATCAAATCATCTATCAGTTCCACTTGTTTTCCTCTTAGAGCCTCCTTGTTTTGGAGGGAGAAAACGGTAGGCTTGTTTTCTCTGCAGATTCTGTACCCTTCTCTTCTGTCTTCTGTCCCCTTTTCCTCTGATCCTGGATCTCCTGCCTTCTTTTTTTTGGTTTGCGTCATGTTACTGAAGTGTATCCTCAGTAGCCTCCTGAGAAGAGTTGCATGGGAGGTAAATTATTTCAGGCCTTGTATGTCTGGAGATGTCTATCCTATCCTCATGCTTTTAGGTGATTTGACAGAATTTACATATTAGAAAAAAATACATATATTTTTGCTACTTTTGGTGGCATTTTTCACAGTTACCTGGCTTTAAGGGTTTCTGATGAAAAATCCAAAGGCATTCTGATGCTTTTTTTCCTTGTTGTTTGAGCTTAAGGTCTTTGTCTTTAAGAAATCTGTAATTTTATAAGCTGCTCTGTGGCCCCTTCTCCTGTCTGTGGTTCCTCTTGTCTTAGTGAGGCCTTTCAATCTAGAGACTCATATCCTTCAGTTTTAAAGAACGCCTGTTACTTCTGATAATTTCCTGTCCATCACTTTTTGTTTGCTTCCAAAATGTCTATTGGTTTGGTTGTTGAATCTCCTGTAATTGATCTTCAGATACCCTTAACTTATGTTGCCTCTTATTTATATCTTCATATTTGGAGGTGGAAGGAGGGGGAAATTTTCTCAATTTTGTCTTCTAAGCTCTTGTATTTTTAAAATTTTAATGATTATTTTAAATTTTAGAACTCCTTCTGTTCCCTGTTTAAATTTCATTTTATTCTAATTTTATGGATATATTATCTTCATTTATCTTTCAGGCGTATGTTGTTTTAATTTTTTCTGTATGTTTAATATTTTAAAAATACTTCTTCTGCTTCCTTCAATGTGCCTGTTTATTTCAGAGTTCTTTTTCTGTTCATTTAAATTATATCTGTTGATCCTCCCGTGTCTGTAATTAATTAAGAATGAGATTCTGAAAAGTTGATTAGGGGAGAGCAAGCCTGTGTGTATGTGTGTGAGAGGTCTCCTGGCCTCGCGTGGGGTGCGAGTGGACTTTTCATTGGGAGCCTCCTCCCATATATCAGCGCCTTCACCTCTTCTTTAGGACTGGTCAGCATCTGTGGAGAAGACACCTCCACTCTGCTGCCTCAGATGTGCTTGGTGATACATCAGCTGCCTGGGTTTGAATTATCTGGTTGGGGAGAGATGCAGGGTGCCGTTATTCAGGCTGTAGACTTTGGCTTCTGTTTACAACTCTCTTGTTTTTGTGGTTCAGTTTCTTCAGAGAAAAACTTGGGGTTAACTGCCAGACCTGGGGGCCCAACAGCTCTGAATGCCCCTCACCAGTGGCTCCCCCTTTGGCAGGCTAGAGCCTCAGGCTGGTGGCTCTTGGTGCATCCAGGGCTGAGTCCCTCCAGGGGTCCTGAGAAGCACTGACCACTCCTTCAGCCGTGTCCCGTCTTGCATATAGAGTCACAAAGAGTTGGACACGACTAAGCACACACGAGCACATCATGCAAAAGTTTGTTGAAATATCTGATGTGTTGTTGTCTACTTTCCCTTTGTTTGTAGTTTAGTATCTTTGTGATTTCATTACTGTCATTTTAGAGGAGTCCTAGGAAGATGGGGTTAAAGGCTAGTGATCACTTCACAGTGTGTAAATGGCACACTGTAAAGTGGGTTGGGCTTTGACTGTTGAAGAGCTGGTGACGTGTAGTTTTTTGGTAATAACAATATTAGGAAGAGTAGTGGTGGTGGTCACAGTAATCGTTGACACTTTATAGAGTGCTGCTGACATGTTGCAATCTTTTCCCTATGTCAGGTACAAAATAATCCCTGTTTTGGGTGCATATTGTTATAGATTTGAAGGAAGTATGTAACCAGCTCCTTCCCTGGTAGTAGGGCATGCAGTCTTGATTTAAGTCTATTGGTATAGAGACTCCAAAAGCCTCAGAAGCTTTATGTGGAATCCGTTTGTTTGCTCCAGGCCCTGCTTAGGCTGCAGTGTTGGCATTCGATTCCCCATTTTACTAATGAGGACTCTGATTTGGGGCCCTTTGGGCAGTGAGTAGAGGGCCAGGTCTTAACTCAGTCCAGAATCCATATTGCCTCTATGTCAGCTCTGGGGGAGCTGTGATTAACTGAAATTCTTAAGGAGTAGAATTGACAAGCGTGCTGCCACATGTGCTCATCTGTCTTCACTATTATCCACGTTCTCTCCTGTTCACTGTCTAATTGGTAATTCTGATAGTTGAGTTCCCTGGAAGTCCAGAGCTGGTGAAAATTGTCTGTGGCTGGGGCAGAGCTAGGGTGTGGGGAAAAGTTGCTGATGGACGGTGGGTATGGTATGAACTGTTTATGATAGCAGAGTTGCTGGCGCTAGGGCATCTGTAGGAGTCTAGGGAACTTCCGAGAATAGACTCCGCCTCCCACCAATTAGGAATTCACTCTGGATAACCGCCTCTCCATTAAAACAAAGTACTCTCTGGAAGAGTTAAGCATTGTTAACATCTTATTTAAAATCAGTTTAACACTAGTTGAGATCATTGCTTCTCGAATTAGTCCAGTAAAAATTTTTGAAGCCCAACCAAGTACCACATACTGTGGTAGAAAATGGCAATTCAAAGTTACTAAAGTCCTTCTCTTAAGGAACTCAAAATTTCATAAGAGAGACTAACAGTTGTAGCTACAACTCTCACATTAAGATAAGAGTTATACTTATGATTGATGTAAGTTATCGTGGGAATGATTGCTTTTGACTGTAGAAGGGTGGAGAGTCTTGGGTTTAGGGAAGGTTTTTCTAGGAAAGGGGACATTTGAGTCTCATCTCCAAAGGTGAGCTTGAAAGACAGTAAAGAGGAGCGTTTCATGTTAGGCAAAATAAATAGTACAAAGCCATAGGCGTATGGAAGCAGGTATGTGTGAAATCAAGGAGTAGGAACAATGTAATGTGGCTAAGATGAGAAAATTTGGCAAAACCAGGGAGTGGCAGAATATAAAGCTGAGAGGTAGGTTGAAATTAGATTAGGAATTTGAATTTTATTTTATAGGTAATGCGAAACTGTTGAATTTAGGAAAGGAGAGTACACAGAGGGGTTATAGAGAAGACAGCTTCGGCTCCAGTGAAAGGGTGGCTTGCAGACTGGAAAGATGGATTGGGGAATGGAAGAGAGTTAGCCTTGTTGTGCTGTGCTTAGTCGCTCAGTCGTGTCTGACTCTGCCACCCCGTGGACTGTAGCCTGCCAGGCTCCTCAGTCCATGGGGATTCTCCAGGCAAGAATACTGGAGTGGGTTGCCATGCCCTCCTCCAGGGGATCTTCCCAACCTAGGGATTGAACCCAGGTTTCCCATGTTGGAGGCAAATTCTTTACCATCTCAGCCACTAGGGGATCAGCTAGGGCAGTTGAGGGTGTGGCATGGGTTTATGAGGAATTTGCAGGGAGTTTGGAGAAGACTTAGTGGGGAGAACCGAGGGCTAAAGAAAAGGGAGGAGGCAGAGAGGAATCAAAGTTTCAGATTTGAGCAGCTTTTTCTTATTGAAAATGGTTGAAGGAAAAGAAAAATGAGATGAGCCATTTTTCTCCCAGCACCTCTCTTCCTTTTCAACCTCAAGCCAAGTGTTTGGGGGTGGGGGAGCAGTGAGCGTGTTCTTTCTGCTGCTGCGGGGCCTGTCCTCCCGCTGCTCAGACTCTGAGGAGGTGGTGCTGGTGGAGGTGGGTTAGCACGCTGCAGCATGCTCCGAAGCCTGGATGTTTTGGGTGGGGTTGGTGGTATTGATACAATGTTAATTTGAATCCATGTGTTCTTCATTGAGAGAGCTAGACTGAGACATTGTGCAGTTGTGGGTTTTGAAATTTTTTTTTTTCCGGTCTTCATTCTACACACGTGGGAGAACTGTCCAGTTATGGCTAAACCTGTCTCCTATGAGTCACATCCTGAGTGACTCGTCTGTTCTGAAGGTGCTGCCTGAAATACTGTTTGGACTTTAAGGGTCACTTTAGAAACAAATGAAATGTGGGTTTTTTTTTTTTTTTTTTTTTTGAGCATCCTGAATTGAGAAATTCCACATGACTACTTTTGGGGTTTTAACACAATTATGCCAGTGTTCTGAAAAGACTTGCCAGCTATATATACTAAAACAAAACAAAAACTTGACATGAAATAGAGCCATTACCTACTCTGAAATTGTATTATGCTTAAAAGTATGTTTTTTCCTGTGTTATTGTTGATGTATATCAAGTATAATATTTTCTAATCAAGATGTTATTAAACAACTTTGATTTATGTAGGACCTCTAAAAATGTGATGTGCCAAAACAAATGTGTGTATTGCTGAATTACATAATAAACCATTTACTGAAAATTCTCAATTGTGTTCAGCAAGTAATAGTGCCGAGTGGCAGACTATTTTTGAAAAGAAATTTCAGACGTCCCATTCTTGTTCTTAAGACGAATATGTTGTATCTTGTTCATAAATAATGAACATGTTCTTTTATAAATATGTCTTGCTCTAGGTCATCAGTTTCACTTAATTTCTTTTATTTATCAACCGTTGGCAGTAGATGGCATTGGCATTTTTTAATAGATAAAGCTGAGACTCTGGGAAATTACACAGTTTGCTGGAGGTCACAGAGATGTCTGGGGCTGTATGACTCTAAAGTGCGTGCTTTCTCTACTGTGCTGCCTCTGAAAGTTAACAGTTTACATAGTCTTTATCTAACCAGAGTCATCTGAGGGGCTTAAACAAAATACAGATTCAAAGACCTACTCTGAGCAATTTGTTTAGGAGATCTGAGATGGGGTCCAGCCAATGGGGTTTTTGAACAGTATGTCTCATGAATTATCAGATGTAAGGCTTTTTCACATTTGAACATCTCTGAAATTGGAATCATTTTACAATCAGTGGTGAGTCATCAGGTAATTGACAGCCTTTTTTCTTTCTTAATGGCACAAGAAATAACGGTGCATTTAGACTAAATGAAATACAGTATTTTAACAAGATGAAATTGTAAAGGAGACTTAGACATAATTTGCCACCTTTCTTGTTTTTTGGGTATCTGTCACAACTTTCTTTCAGAATTGTAAAATTCACTGGTGATAACGTATTTGTGGTAATGGCTGTGTAGTAATGTCCTTGCAGGGAAGGCCAAAATGGCATTAGATTTAAAAACAATGGAAACGTGCTTTTTGGCTAGGAAGTTGCTGTCAAGAGAATTATCAGTGGTTCTCAACTTATTTTGTGAAAGCCTTAGAGCCTTTCCCTAGACAAGGGTATGGATCCCACATATACTAAGTTTTGTGTACTCTGATGGGGGTTCTTAGACTTTGAGGGTTTTGCAGGGTCTCTTGATGAAAGCTTATGGGTACATCTGAACCCCTTAAAAGCTGCTTCTGGAAGGGAGCATCTATTACATTCCGTATATCATCAGGTCAGATTCTCTGACCTCCTACGTGATTTTTTTTCTTCCAGTTTTATTCAGATATAATTGACATACAGCACTGTGTAAGTTTAACATGGCCAGCATAATGATTTGACTTACATACATCATGAAATAACTACCATAGTAGGTTTAGTGAACACTATTATCTCATGTAGATGCAATATTAAAGAAATAGAAAAAAAGTTCTTTTCCTTGTGGTGAGAATTCTTCGATTTACTCACTTAACAGCATTCATATATAGCATATAGCAGTGTTAATTATCGTGTTATACATTATACCCCTAGTACTTATTTGTCTTATAACTGCAAGTTTGTGCTTTTTGACTACCTTCATCAACTCCTCCTGCCCCCTGAATTTGTAAAAAGTTTGCAGACATTAAGGCTTATTCTGTTGTAATTACGTGGCTTTTGACAAATGCATCCACTGTAGTATCACACAGAATAATTTTGCAGCCCTGAAAATTCCCCTGTGAAGGGGGCATTTATGTTTATTAATACCATTACTTATATTTTAAGTAAGTTTGCTTTTAAAAAATGTATTTATTATGGAGAATTTCAAACATTCAGGAGTAGACAGACTAGTATAGTGAAATTCTATGTATCCATTATCCAGTTTCAACAGTTATCATCTCAGAGTCAGTTTTGTTTGGTCTGTACCTCTCCACTCGCAATCCACTCCCTTGTTATCACTTCCCCCCGTCTTCTGCTTGGATTATTTTGAAGCAAACTCAGAAAATTGCATAAAATATTTTTTGGTGTGTGTGTCTAAGAGATAAGGACTCTTAAAAATTTATAATAACCAAGATCACACCTAAGAAATTAACAGTGATTCATAAATATCATGTATCTAGGCTTCCGTCGTCCTGCTTTATAAATTAATGTTTATATGGAGACTCTTGCCTGCCACCTGTTTCTTCTCTTGTCGCTGCTCCCCACCACACCACCGTTTAGTTCCTTTGGTGCCAAGCTCTTCTCACCCTAGGGTCTGCAGTCAACTCTTGCTCTGCCTTATGTACTTATCGCAGATCTTTTCGGGGCTGGAGCCTTCTGTATCTCAGCTTAGTGTTCCTTCCTCAGAGAGCTTTGCCTCTCTAGGGCTGACCCTCAGTGCCACTCGGTTCTGTCACTTTGTTTTCTTTTAGGTGGGATTCTCTGGTGGCTCAGATGGTGAAGAGTCTGCTTGCAGTGCCAGAGACCTGGGTTGAATCCCTGGGTCAGGAAGATCCTCTAGAGAAGGGACTACCCATTCCAATATTCTTGCCTGGAGAATTCCATGGACAGAGGAGCCTGCGAGCTACAGCCCAGGGGGTCCCAAAGACTCAGACACGACTGAGAGGCTAACACTTTGACTTTTGTTGTTTCTATCTCCCTCTGTAGGAAACTTAATTCTGTTTGAATAGCTGCTGCTGCCTCTGCTGAGTCGCTTCAGTCGTATCCGACTCTGTGCGACCCCATAGACGGCAGCCCACCAGGCGACCCTTTTATACTGTTTTACTCTATATCCCCAGCACCTGAAACAGTACCTGGCACATAGTCAGGTACTGTTCAGTTAAAATTCAGTGAATGAGTTAGTGAATGAATCATACTTTTTTTTTTTACTTCACCATCTTGTGCCTTACTGGAGTTCTCATTCTTTTGATCATTTCCCTTTGCCCACTTAGTTATTATCCAAAAGGATATTGGAGTCAACTTGCAAATGGACGTTTAAATAAATTAGTTATAATGGCTTCCTTTGAAGTCGCCTAATTTTCCCAACTCTCTCCCCTGAACCCTGCTCCCTGGGTGAGATGTCCCCGTCTTGGCTTCCATAGCTCTATGCCATGTATAAACCATGTGGTCACTGTGCCCATCACATTCTCTAGTGCCCTGCTTCACTAAGGCTACCTTGTGGCTTGGCACGCAGCTGTCTCTCAGCAGACTGCTGGTCCACACTACAGCTGAAGGATATAAAATATTCAACAGAGATTCTGGCAAAATAATTAAAAGCTGGAAAACAGATTTCTAATCTTCTGAAATGCTAATCTGCTGTTAACCCTAGCCAGTGTATTTTTTCATCTCTAGAAATTTGATTTGGGTCTTTTCATGTCTTCCATGTCTCTTCTTGACTTTTTGTGGGGGCACAGTTACAGTCGTTTTCATGTCAGCTGATTCTAACATCTGCCAGTTCTGCGTTGGTTTCAGTTGATCTATTTTGCTTTTTTGCATGCCTGATAGTTTATGAATAGACACAGGCATTATGAATTTTATCCTGTTGGGTCCTGGATATTTTTATATTTCTGTAAATATTTTTAGGTTTTATTCTGGTACTCAGTTAAGTTACTTGGAAACAGTTTGATCTTTTCAGGTCTAGGTATTTAGACTTGTTAGATAGGACAGGAGCAGGCTCAGTGTAGGTCTAAGTATTTCTGAGTCAAGACCTTTCTTTGTACTTGCTCCTGTGACTCTGGCAGATGTGAGTAGGTGATATTCCAGAACCTGTGAAGTGTTACCCTCTGTTAACCTTTTATTTTTGCTCTGTTCTGTGTAGCTTCTTTATGCATGCTCTGAGCAGTACTCAGCCAAAGGCTGGAGGGGCAGCCCTCTGCAGATCTTGGAAGTTCTCTCTCCATGCAGCTCTCTCTTCTCTGGAAATTTGTCCTACATACTGTAGCTGTCTTTGCCTTTCTGAACTCATGTATTTTGTCTGGTTTTGGTTATTTCAGACAAGAGAGTTTATCTGGTCCTGTTACTTGGTCTCGCCCAGAAGTGGAAATGTCCGAGGATTATCTTTTTGATTGTTTGCGTTTTTTCAAAAATTGTTTAACTCCTTAGATTATTTGTTAAGATAATTCAGTCCAATTTCAAGAAAAATTCTAAAGTTTGTGTATGTGTGCATGTATGCACATGTGCAAAAATGTGGGTTTATAGTAGATAATATGGTGTGGGATAATATTGGATTTGAAATCTGCATATTTGAGTTTTAAATCTATCTCCTCCTTCTGTTATATGTGGGCAGGCAAGTAATTAATGTTTCTGAGTGTTGGTTTCCTCATATATGAGATGCTTTTCAGTGTATAACAGGATGTCTGTTGCATAGTTGCTGTATATGAAAGTGCCATATAATCCTCAGAATAATTTATTTTGGTTATTGGTGGGGGATTTGTATGTTTTTGGATAAAAACTCAAATCATAGAATGTTAAAGGGGTTATTTAGATATCACCTGCTTGATTGATTGCCTTCGGTAGCAACATTTATCACTCATTGAATAATTACTGAGTTTACACTAGACGTTATTTTAGAAGCTTGACATGTTTTGGTGAAATAAAACAGCTAAAGATCCCTGTCCTCATACAACTAACTTTTAGCAGAGAGACGAGTGACTTGCCTGGGGCAAAAAAAATTCAGGCAACTTTGGGACAGGGCTCCAAATTTGCACTTGGAGTTGCTTGCAGGGAGGAATAATGTTTGTGAATTCTCTGTTGTGTCTTTGATTTCCTGGCTGTAACAGCCAACTCTGAGCTACTAATGGCTGCACAGCTGACTGAAAGAGTGTGTGTGCTCCTGTTAGGGATTGGCTTGAAAGAGAGTGAAAGGTGGTTATGTCAAGACTGTGAGTGAATTACTTCACCTCTACTGTAGAGCTGTGCTCGCAATACATGCATGAGCTTGGTAAGATAATTTTCTTCTTTAAATAGTGCAGGAGTCAATGATAAATTGTTTTTCAGAGTATCATTTTACCAGATAGAACGTTCTGGCACTATGGCAGGGCATGCTTCGTATTTTATGTTACAGTGCTAGAGATTATGGGTTATGTTTTTGTTACTCACTATCCTTAGATAGGAGCTGAAGAAAAGATGCCCCTTTCCTACAGTGTAACATTGTAAATTCTCTTCTTATGATGTAGTTAAATATTAGGCCTCAGCTAATTTTCTAGGTATAATTTGACTATAGCTAGATTTATGAGCTTCTGGTGGACAAATTATTACTTTATTGTATCCATTTCAGTTTGTTAGTTTCCATAAACTGGGAAAATTTGAAACAAGAGCTCTGTATTTATTTAATTTGAACATTGATTAAAATACAGACTATTTAGTGGCTTCAGACATAGTAAACGATTTAGCCTTTTTTTCCTCTGGCTCGCATACCATACTGTCCTCAGAACCTAGAAGGGTATCTTGACTAAATTTTCAACTTTAGTTTGACTAACATTTGGAAACCATGGATGATATCATAGAATAATAGAGTTTTGGCTGACTTTTTGAAACCATCATGATATAATAGAATAATAGAATTTTGTGGCTGAGGAGGGACTTTAACTTTGTCTGGTTTAACTCCCTTGTTTTATAGTTGAGGAAATTGATGCCTGGAGAAGGTGGTTAAGTAATGGATTGCCAAAGGTCACTCAGCTACTCATTAGCAAAAACTCCACTTTAGTTCTGTTCCTACATTACTTTTGCTTTTTGCCTTAACTGATTCCTCATGTTCGTCTTTGATGTAGTTGATTTCTATCAATAGGCAGCCATTCATGCATCTAACATTTGAGTGCCTACAAGCACACTAACACTCCGGCCTTGCTTGAGAGGTGTGCGAGGTAGCAGGGAAGACAGATGGTTTGGTCACTGGCACTAATGTTCGACCATTGTTGTGGTCTTAGGAAACCAGTAGTTAACTTTTAAAATCATTTAGAATAATTTTTAAACTGTTATGTTATTTGAACTTAAGCTGCACAGGCCAGGTCATGTAGAACATAAGCCTTGAATTAAGCTTGAGCTTAAAATTGTTTAGGGGAAAGTGAATTTTCCTTGATGGATGTTGAGCGTTTTGCAGAAATAACTTTGGTTTTTCAGCTTGGAATTTGGGTTATCTAAAAATAACTTATGAATAAATGTCATATTTTCTAACAAGAGAGTAACATTCCTAGTGTGCTAGAATTGGCGGTGAGAAATTTAAGTCTGGTTATGATAGTTGAAGAACTGAAATGTTCTTCAGCTTAGAGGAGAACAGTCCTGTACATTTTAAGAATAGCATGCTCCCTGTTCAGTCCATGACTGTCCCCCCTTGTTCCTGTCAGCCTTCCGGCAGTCTCTTTCCACTTTCCATCTGCTTGTTGCCCTGCTCTGTCCTCTTTTCTGTTGGCCCTTTCATTTTTACCTTGTGGAACTCAAGTTTTGTTTTGAGGTCTCCTCTGACTCTTTCATAGTGCTGCTTTTTCTCTTCAGCCTAACTGAAACCTAATTGTGAGTGAAATTTTCCTCAGAATCCTTTCCAGTTGCTGGAAAACAGTTTTAGTACATTCCCTTTGCATTTATGGGGTAAGGGTCAGCTTTTTTTCTTTTCTTTTTTAAAAATAATAATTTATTGGGTGACGTTCACATGACATAAAATTCACCTTTGTAAAGTGAAGAAAGAATTCAGTGACATTTAGTTTATATGTCATATTGTGCAGCCACCAACCCTGTCTAGTTTCTAAACATTCCCATTGCTCCAGAGTAAAATTCCTTACCCATTAAGCAGTCTTTTCCCATCTTCCTCTCTCTTCAGCCTCTTGCAGCCACCAATTTGTGTTCCATTTATCTATGTGGATTTATCTATGCTGGGTGTTTCATATAAATGGACTAATAAAATACGAGGCATTTTCTCTCTGGCTTCTTTTTGGCACTGTGTTTTGGGAGTTCATTCACATTGTAGCATGTGTGAGTCCTTCATTCGTTTCCACGACCAAATAGTATCCCATTCTGTGTCTATACCAAAATTTGTTTATTCATTCATATTTTGATGGACATTTGGGCTGTCGCCACATCTTTACTTTTGTGAACAGTGCTGCTATGAACGTGTGTGTTAAGTACTTGATTATCTGTTTTCAATTTTGGGTGTATACCTGAGAGTGGGTCATGTGGTAATTCTGTTTTAACTTTTGGAAGAACCACCAAACTTTTTTTTTTTACAGTGACTGAGCCTTTTTGTGGTCCAATCACAGTGTACAAAAGTTCCAACTTCTCCATATCCTTGCTAACGCTTGCAGTTTTCTGTTTGTTTTGTAATTAAAGCTATCCTAGTGAGTGTAAAGGGATACCTCATTGTAGTTTTGATCTGTATTTCCCTCATGACAAATGATATTCATATGTTTGTTGGCTGTTTGTGTGTTTTCTTTGGAGAAATGTCTATTCAGGTCCTCTGCCCATTTAAAAAAAATATTTATTTATTTGGCTTCATGGAGTCTCAGTTGCAGCACACAGGATCTGTGTTGCGGGGCACGGGATCTTCGTTGTGGCATGCAGGCTTCTCTCTAGTTGTGGTGTGTGGGCTTAGTTGTCCCACCCCATGAATTGAAGTTGCTCAGTCGTGTCCGACTCTTTGCGACCCCGTGGACTGTAGCCTACCAGGCTTCTCAGTCTATGGGATTTTCCAGGCAAGAGTACTGGAGTGGGGTGCCATCTCCTTCTCCAGGGGATCTTCCCAACCCAGGGATTGAGCGTGGTTCTCCTGCATTGTAGGCAGACGCTTCACCCTCTGAGCCACCAGGGAAGCCTGTTCCACCCTATGTGGGATCTTAATTCACCGACTGGGAATCGACCCAGCGTCCTCTGGTTAGAAGGTGGATTCTCAACCACTGGACTACCAGGGAAGTCCCCCTTGCCCATTTTTAAATTGTCTTTTTGTTGTTGGGTTGTAAGAGTTCTTTATATATTGTGGACACTAGACCCTTATCAGATATATGATTTGCAACATTTTCCTCCATTTTCTAGGTTGTCTTCACCTTGATAATGGCTTTGGATGTACAGAGGGTTTTATGAAGTCCAATTTATCTATTTTTCTTCTGTTAGTCTTGCTTTTAGTGCCATATTTAAGAATCCATTGCTAAATCCAAGGTCATAAAATTTTATCCCTATATTTTTTTCTAAGAGTTTTATAGTTTTCAGTTCAGTTCAGTTCAGTCACTCAGTCATGTCCGAGACTCTTTGCGACCCCATGAATCACAGCACACCAGGCCTCCCTATCCATCACCAATTCCTGGAATTCACTCAGACTCACGTCCATCGAGTCTGTGGTGCCATCTAGCCATCTCATCCTCTGTCGTCCCCTTCTCCTCCTGCCCCCAATCCCTCCCAGCATCAGAGTCTTTTCCAGTGAGTCAACTCTTCACATGAGGTGGCCAAAGTACTGGAGTTTCAGCTTTAGCATCATTCCTTCCAAAGAAATCCCAGGGCTGATCTCCTTCAGAATGGACTGGTTGGATCTCCTTGCAGTCCAAGGGACTCTCAAGAGGCTTCTCCAACACCACAGTTCAAAAGCATCAATTCTTCGGCGCTCAGCCTTCTTCACAGTCCAACTCACATCCATACATGACCACAGGAAAAACCATAGCCTTCACTAGACGAACCTTTGTTGGCAAAGTAATGTGTCTGCTTTTGAATATGCTATCTAGGTTGGTCATAACTTTCCTTCCAAGGAGTAAGTGTCTTTTAATTTCATGGCTGCAGTCACCATCTGCAGTGATTTTGGAGCCCAGAAAAATAAAGTCTGACACTGTTTCCACTGTTTCCCCATCTATTTCCCATGAAGTGATGGGACCGGATGCCATGATCTTCTTTTTCTGAATGTTGAGCTTTAAGCCAACTTGTTCACTCTCCACTTTCACTTTCATCAAGAGGCTTTTGAGTTCCTCTTCACTTTCTGCCATAAGGGTGGTGTCATCTGCATATCTGAGGTTATTGATATTTCTCCTGGCAATCTTGATTCCAGCTTGTGCTTCTTCCAGTCCAGTGTTTCTCATGATGTACTCTGTATATAAGTTAAATAAGCAGGGTGACAGTATACAGCCTTGACGTACTCCTTTTCCTATTTGGAACCAGTCTGTTGTTCCATGTCCAGTTCTAACTGTTGCTTCCTGACCTGCATACAGACCTCAAGAGGCAGGTCAGGTGGTCTGGTAGTCCCATCTCTTGAAGAATTTTCCACAATTTATTGTGATCCACACAGTCAAAGGCTTTGGCATAGTCAATAAAGCAGAAATAGATGTTTTTCTGGAACTCTCTTGCTTTTTCCATGATCCAGCGGTTAGGTGTTATATTTAGGTTGTTGATTTATTTTGAGTTAGTCTTTATATATGGATGAGGTAATTTCATTCTTTTTGCATATGGATATCCAGTTGTCGCAGCAGCATCTGTTAAAGAGGCTCTTCTTTCCCCATTAAGTGGTCTTGGCACACTTAACAATAATCAGTAGGCTAGATGTCTACTTGGACATCAGGTGGATGTTGAGGTCATGAACAGCCTTGGCCTTGCAAGGTTTCCCAGGTCTGCCCTTGTGCCCCACTCCCTCCTGTCTGTTGTTTCTTTGCCATGCATCATAACACATCCTTTACCATATAGTTCCTGAGGAACTGAGTACCACTTTTGATGATGGTTAAAATAACTATGGGTTTTGTTCTGTTCTAGTACTAGCTAATGGAGCCAATGTTTATACATGATTGAAACACTGCGCCAAGAAACCTAAATTTACCCTACAGAACACATTTTCCCTTTTAAAAGTTGCATAGAGAAACATTGCCAATTTCATTGGAAGATATTTTTGTAGTTTGTTTAAAATTAGTGTTTTACTGGTTCCTTAAATTCTACATTAATTGGCTAAGTCTTTTATGCTGATTGGGAAGAAGCAATAACTGCTAAGTGACCGATATCTCTGGTTGCACAATATTTTGTATCAAAGGCCTGATTATACCTGCATCAATTGTGTAAAACTTTAAAACTTTATTTATTTATTTATTTTTTCTCCAACTACAATTTTATTTTATTTTTAAACTTTACAAAATTGTATTAGTTTTGCCAAATATCAAAATGAATCCGCCACAGGTATATATGTGTTCCCCATCCTGAACCCTCTTCCCTCCTCCCTCCCCATACCATCCCTCTGGGTCGTCCCAGTGCACTGGCCCCAAGCATCCAGTATCGTGCATTGAACCTGGACTGGAAACTCGTTTCATACATGATATTTTACATGTTTCAATGCCATTCTCCCAAATCTTCCCAGCCTCTCCCTCTCCCACAGACTCCATAAGACTGTTCTATACATCAGTGTCTCTTTTGCTGTCTCGTACACAGGGTTATTGTTACCATCTTTCTAAATTCCATACATATGCCTTAGTATACTGTTTTGGTGTTTTTCCTTCTGGCTCACTTCACTCTGTATAATAGGCTCCAGTTTCATCCACCTCATTAGAACTGATTCAAATGTATTCTTTTTAATGGCTGAGTAGTACTCCATTGTGTAAAACTTTAAACATTTTAACTATTGCACTTAAGCTGTGTAAAAATTAATCAAAAAGATAGATAAGCAACAAGGACCTACTGTATAGCACAGGGAATTCTACTCAATATTCTCAGATAATCTATATGAGAAAAGAATCTAAAAAAGAATGAATGTATAACTGAATTACTGCCATATACCTGAAACTAACAAAGCATTGTAAGTCAACTATAATCCATTAAAAAAAAAAAAAACTAAGGAAAAAAGTCAATTGGCTAGAAATATATAGGCTTATTTCTGGACTCTCAGTTTTCTTCCATCAGTCTAGATATCTGTCATTACGTTATTACCACACTGTTTAGGTTTCTCTGGCTTTGTTGTAAGTTTTGCAGTTGGAAAACGTAACTCAACTGTGTTCTTTTTCAAGACTCTTTTGGCTGTTTGAGGCCACTTACATTTCCATATTAATTTGAGAATCTGCTTTTCTGTTTTCTGCAAAAAGGGCAGTTACAACTTTGATAGGGATTGCACTGATATATCCCTTTGGGTAGTATTGCTACCTTAAAAATAGTAATAATAAGTCTTTCAGTGCATGAAGATGGGATGTCTTTCCATTTATTTAGGTCTTCTTTAATTTCAGTAGTTTTGTAGTTTTCAGTGTATAAAACTTTCATCTCCTAATTTAATTGATTGGAGTTGTTTTCTTAATTTCCTTTCTGGGTTGTTCATTAGGGGACCAGCTTTTATCATGCATTATATCCTTCATTTGTTACTTTGATTTTTGATTGTTTTGCCCTGGGACAGTGACTCAGCATCCTCTTCTCTTTTTATATCAATGAGATTTACTTATAGGACCTTTGACCCGTTAGGGTTGTTGGAGTCACTGAGTTGTAAGATGATCCTCAGTGACTTGTTTTCATTACTTCCCTCCCTTTATCCCAGAGGATATTAACATTACTATGATTTTTTTTTTCCCTCACTTATTACTTGTGACTGTGCTGGTGCTTTTCTAAATAGGCACTCATTGAAATGGCCAATTTGGACTTGGTTCTTTTCTCAGCCCTTGGAGCATCCTTGCTGTGATCAGGGTGTTGAAGGGATTGCTGTAGTCAATCCCTTCTACTGGAACCAAGCTGTTTCCTGGTCTCTTAAAGTTGCCCTTTCCCTGGCTTGTGCACAGCTGGCTGAGTAAAGCATCACTGAATAAATGGTTTCCTTCACTGCCTCTCTAACCATTCTTCACTGCCCACTTCTCTGCAGAACCTACAGCACCACTCCCAGATAATGATAAATCCTGCCATCTGCTGGCCCTGCTTTGAGACTGCATTTAATTGTTATGTCATACTTGAAACACTAGCGATTAGCAGTAGCAATTAGAAAGGAGTAGATTATCTAGATCCTGTCTTCAATTGTCTATTACTTTTCTCTTTCTTAAAAATTGTTTTGAGCATGATGGGGAAGGAAGGAATAAAGATTACATTCAGGAATACATGTATGATAGTCTTTACAGATTTCATCTTTTTCTAAAAATCAGTTTGTTTAAAATTCTTTTTATTTTTCTAACTATTGCCTGATTATCTGAATAAAAACATACGCCATTTGGAAAGTATACAGAACTATAAAAAAGAAGAAAAGTACACATTATTTAACTATGCATTGGGAGTCTTTGGTAAATATCTTTCCAGCATTTTTCCATGTTCTCATTTTTCTTTATGCAGTTGAAATCTTAGAATATAGGTAACTCTTTGAGATAGATGGTACATCAGAATCTATAATGTTATATTTTCCCTCCCTCTCTGTGTCCTTGCCTGTAGTCAGGTTGTGGACTATATGTTTTCTACTTTACAAACTGTGCTTTTCCTTATAGCTGATCACTTTTTTCTAAATCTCCTATGGTTGCTTTGGAAGAATTGAATTTCCTTTAAAAGTATGGTCTTGATGTGTCTATGTGTCCACTCCCCCATATTAATTGTGGATGGAGATACACATATCTACATGCTAAGATCAGTCATAGGCTGATAGTTTCGTAACATGATTAAACATATATTGGATTCTCCTCATATTTCTGTTATTTTGGGGAAATTGATTACATTGGGTTCTTTTTGAATTTCTAATATTTAGGGATTTTTTGGATTCTACATTTTGATTTAGAGCTATATTCATAATTATTATACTAGAATTATTACTCATGATAAACCTTTTCTCAGTATAAAATGATTATCTTATGTTAAAAATAAAAGTGTTATTAACTTTTCAGTATGTTTTGGAGTGACTTTTATGGAGAAGGATACGTAATTGGTATTTTTTTGAGAATCTGTTGTCTTTGCACATGATGAGAATTTCTCTGGGAATATAATTCTTGGCGCATTTCTGATTCCCCTGAAACCTATCATCTTGGGATTTCCTGGGTTACCCTTATTCAGACAGTGAGCCTGGGTGGTTCAAGGATTTTCTTCTCATTTCAGCCTCATTGTCACTGTTGAATGGTGAAATTCTGAGCTTTGATATTTTTCAGTTTGTAATGCTTTTCCAAATTTTACCTTTTGGTTGGGGCTTCGCTGGTGGCTCAATGGTAAAGAATCTGCCTGCCAATGCAGGAGATGTGGGTTTGATCCCTGAGTTGGGAGATCCCTTGGAGAAGGAAATGGCAACCCACTTCAGTATTCTTGCCTGGGAAATCCCATGGACAGGGGAGCCTGGTGGGCTACAGTCTATGGGTCACAAAGAGTTAGACACGACTTAGTGACTAAACAACAACAATGACAACCTTTTGGTTGGCTATTTTAAGGGAAAGTTGACGGAAAGGTGTTTTAGTCATTAGTAATTTGTTATTGGAGAAGGCAATGGCAACCCACTCCAGTACTCTTGCCTGGAGAATCCCATGGATGGAGGAGCCTGGTGGGCTGCAGTCCATGGGGTCATGAAGAGTGGGACATGACTGAGCGACTTCACTTTGACTTTTCACTTTCATGCATTGGAGAAGGAAATGGCAACCCACTCCAGTGTTCTTGCCTGGAGAATCCCAGGGACGGGGGAGCCTGGTGGGCTGCCGTCTCTGGGGTCGCACAGAGTCGGACACGACTGAAGTGACTTAGCAGCAGCAGCAGCAATTTGTTATTACTGTGTTAATCTTAATATATCAAAGATATTATCTCTACCAATGTGATTTTTTAATTGAATTTTGTCGTTTGAGGGCTTTTTCCTCTAGCTTTTACTGGCCTTCATATATTATTTTAGACAGTAATTGGGTTTTTGTTTAGTGAATTGCTGCAGCTGAATGAATATTTCTTTAAACCTGATTTTGAAAACTAATTTTTAATTTTCCCAGTTTAACTCTTATGAAAAATAAAAGAAAAAGGATAAAAGCATAACCCATAATTTACCATTTAAAATCAATTACTGTTCATATTTTTTGGTATTTATTTTCTTTTTTGAGAAAATGGAACACACATAATGGAGACCCATTATAAATGACAGACATATTTAAAATTTACTATGTATAGTAAATCATAGTCCTGTCCTTATTTAATGTGATTATAAGCAAAACTCAATTTGTTAAAATTTATTTATATAGTCTTATTGATGCCTTCATAGTCCTTTCCAGTAATTTTTTTAGTCGTTAAAACCTGTCTTCAAAGGGGAATTTCAGTATGTCTCGTGGGTGAGCAGGGAGAGATTTGACTAAAGGGTACTGTGGCTTGGAACACCATCTCTCTCCTCCAAAGAAAGAGAAATTGTTGAAAACTTGTTCTCTGTTAGGGATGGATTATAGTTTATTGATCATTGCTCTGTTAGTGGTAATTTATATTGTTACTTTTCTTCAGTTTTAAATATAATTTTGATTAATATATGTGCATAAATGTTTGTGTCTATATTTGGTCTTCTAAGGATGAGTTTTTAGAATTGGATTTACTGGGTTAAAGTATAAACATTTATAAATCATTGATAAATGTTCACAAATTGCTTGCTTGCACACCCTATCTAACATTCAGTATTGTATTGAAAGAATATAAGCATTTCTCTTCCAACATCAAATGCATTCCTAACAAACAAACAAAAACCTTTAAGATTTTGAAATCATTAAAAATAACAGGAATTATGGGAAAAATAAGGTTAAGGGTAAACCATTCAAGACCTCTGCAATTTTCAAACCAAGTACTAATAAAAGCATAATTGGTACCTTATGGGATAACTTGAACAGCTTGGTCAGACCACTTAGGGTGGCTGAGGCAGTTTCAGAAGAGAGTTAAAGATGATAAAAAATAATAGGATGGAAATCACTGGCTTGCATGGTTTTGAGGTAGTGCAGATGAGAGCTGCTTTCTAAGCTGGTGGTGCTGCCATCAAGTTGGGCCTAAGGGAGCGTGCAGCTTCCTGGGCCTAGGAACCACACAGAGACTGCTGGTGCTCCTCTGAGGAGAGAACCTTTTGTGCGGATGCTTATTTTTAGTTCCCTTTTTCACTGTTTTAGCTTTCTTAAAATAGGGCCGAGCGGGACTCCTGCCTGGCAGTAGCTGAACTGAGTGAGGGTCTTTTCCTTTTCCACTGAAAGTTATAGTTCTTTACCTGCTATTCTAGTTCCCCATGTCTGGGAAGATACAAATGTTAACTGACACAGTTTCTATTAATATGTTGTACTGGTATTTTAATTTCCTAACCACTGATATGCTAATTGATGTTTAGGAATATGTTTTATGACAGAATTAGATTTACTAATTTGATGGGTGAAAATTTGAACTTCATTTTAATGGCTTCTTTGAAGAAATTCAAATCCTTTCAAACTAGGAATAACTGCCTTAGTAAAGAATGGCTATTTCAAAACAAATTGTCAAAATCGAATCAGGAAACAGCAACTCTGTTTGCAGTTGTATTACAGTTTTACAGTATTAGTGTATTACAGTTTCAGTACCTAAATCTAGGGTAGTGAATTTTAACATTTCAGTTTTTATTTTGATGGCCATTGTTTATAGATATGGATCACAGGGCTCCAAACTGTCAACAGCTTATAAATATTTATTTGTTGAACATAGAAGCATGGTTTTATAGTGACTCTCATTGGTGGGCATTCCTTCATCCAGGATTATGCAGCATTCAGTTATAGCACCAGAGAAGACAAGGGACAGGGGAGTCAAAACAGTTCAGGATTGGGTGTTTGCAGGATGGGGTATGCATGTCTTAGCTGTGGGAGAAAGTTGAGGGTACTGGTAAGAAAGTAATGGCAGTAATTGGGGTTGAGGTCAGTAAGAAAAAAACAAGGAAATGATTGCTATAATCAAGTGGGAGAAACAAGAGGATTATGGACCCTGGAGGTATTATGAGCCCAGAGAACAGCTGTTGTAACAATAAAGGGAAGGAACTGAAGAGCTACTGAAGTATTGAGATAATTACAGTTCAAGATTTTGGAGGTAAAGCAATTTATATATTTCCACTGTCCATAGAGATGGGTTACTTTGGTATGGATAAAGGTTATTGGAGTTGGGGAATAAAAGGAACATTGAAGAACACGTTGAGAGTGGGTTAGTCTCACGTACATTGGGAGTCTGGCATTATAAGTCACAGGAGAAGGGTGTTTAGAAATTTCATTAACTGGTTCCAGTATCTCAGTGAATGAGGTAGCTAAGATACTGGGAAGGAGCTTTGTGTGGAGTTGAATTTACTAGATGCTCTTAACATTTTAAACTGTGTCTGGAAAACGCAAATATTTACGCATCATTGTTATTATTACCAGTAATTATAACTGTTATTTGTTAGGAACAGATTTCTTTATTTCCCTGTGAATGATGTTTGGAATTTAAATTTGGAAGTTGTTGATCACTTATGATTATTTTTTTCTAAAACTTTATGTTGGTGCTAGTAACTTTCTGTGGTATGAAGACTTTTTGAGATTAGGAAAGAGAGGTAAAAACTATTGTTGAGTCTTTTTTTCTCCGTCTTTAAAAAAGTTTAGATGAACTTTATATATAATGAAACATGCAGATCTTAAATGTACCGTTGGTTGAGTTTTGAAAAATACATACACCTATGTAATCATAACCCTAGTTAGATACAGAACATTTCCATCACCCCAGGAAATTCCCTTAATAACACAGTGATTTGATTTCTATCATCACAAATTAGTTTTGCCTGCTCCTAAATGGCACCCCACTCCAGTACTCTTGCCTGGAAAATCCCATGGACAGAGGAGCTTGGTAGGCTGCAGTCCATGGGGTCACTGAGGGTCGGACACAACTGAGCGACTTCACTTTCACTTTTCACTTACATGCGTTGGAGAAGGAAATGGCAACGCACTCCAGTGTTCTTGCCTGGAGAATCCCAGGGACGGAGGAGCCTGGTGGCCTGCCGTCTCTGGGGTCGCACAGAGTCGGACACGACTGAAGCGATTTAGCAGCAGCAACAGAACGTTTTATAGTAATAATTAATATAGGATGTACAGCTTCTTTGATTCGTGGTCTGTTAGAGTCACCCCTTGTTACAAAGTCTCAACAGTTTGTTCTCATTGCTGAGTAGTATTCCATTGTGTGAATGAATATAACACAATTGGTTATTTATCTATCTGCCGAGGGATATTTCTGTTGTTTTCAGTTTTTGCTATTCTGAATAAGAGTGCTCTCAATGTTAACATATGAGTTTTTTTGTGGAATCATATGTTTTAATTTCTTTTGGTTAATTATCTAGGAGTGGAATGACTGAATCTGAGTAGACGTACACTTTGCTTTATAAGAAAACTGCCAGTTTTCCAAAGTTGTCCCATTCTTAGCCATGTGTGAGAGCTGCATTTGCTCCACATCCTTGCCAACATTTAGTCATTCTTCTGAGTGGAAATGATATCTCATTGTGGTTTTAATGTGTATTTCACTGATGACTAATAATGTTAGCACCTTTTTATACGCATATAAAAAGGTACGCACCTTTTTATATGCGTATCGTCTATTTACATATCTTTTCTTACAAAATGTATGTTCACATCTTTTCCCTTTTTATTTAATTGTGTTGTCTTTTAATTTTTGGTTCATAAGAGATCTTGACATATTCTAAAAATAAGTCCTTTTGGTAGATGTGTTGTGAATATTTTCTCCCAGTTTGTGACTTGAATTTTATTTTCTTAATATCTTTTGAGGAGCAAAGTTTTTAATTTTAATGATGACCACTTCATCAGTTTTTCTCTTTGGATTCATGGTTTGCATGGCCAGTCCAAGAGATGTTTGTTTAACCTAGGTTGTGAAAAGTGAAAGTGTTGCTCAGTCATGTCAGACTCTTTGACCGCATGGACTGTAGCTGCCAGGCTTCTTTGTCCATGGGGTTTCCCAGGCAAGAATCCGGAGTGGGTATCTTAGGAGGTATGAGAGCCCCACCTGGACCTCTCTGCACACCACAAGGTGTTGTAAACTCATGGTATGAGGCCCAGTCAATAGGGAACTTACATTCCGGTTGGCCTTCCCTGTAGGAGGCCATGGGATTTTCCTCCCATGTGTGGGCTCTGTGTCGTCCGTTACTGGAGGGACACCTAGCCACAACTATAAATAATAGTAAATCAACTGAGAGCTCTGATTCCCTGCTTTTATTCTTTCAGTTCTTTTGGATTATATTGTGGAGAAAACTTCTAATATTTTTACCCCTCTCAAGCACTTGCTGTTACCCTCTTCTTCCCTTTTTGTAAACAGTGAGCTGCGCTTAGGCTCACTGCCTTGGTGTAGGCAATAGTGTTTAGCTAGCATTTAGTAGGTAGGTTTTTTCCCCTTTTAATTGATTTTTTTTTTTGGTTACGTTGTATTTTGTTCTCAGTAATTACTGGGTTTCTACTTAAGATGGTGATTAAATCTTCATTTTAAATTTTTATTTAAAAGTTGAATTAATTTTAAAGAAAATATTTAATACAAGTAGAATGAAGGGGTTATCACAAAATTGAGTAATGTGATATATGTTAGAGGTTGGATGTAACCTTGGCCAAGAAAGTGGTGTGGAAATGATTGAAATTTGAAATCTTTAGCATTTCTTAGGCATCTTGATATTTTCTCCTTTTATCTGTGGTGCTAACTTGTCTAACAGGAGTTTACCGAGCATCTGCTTTGTGTAGAGGACTGTCCTGAGAATATGAAAAGTGTAGTGTTCTCTGCTTTGCAGTTTAGATTTGGAAGAGGATGTGTGTCTGTGTGGCAGTGGGGTGAGTGTACCTTGGTAACATGCTGTTCAAGTGGCCAGCACGTCATACTGAAGGAAGCCAAGATCATCTCTGGCTAGGGCCTTGACTCACACTCATGTTTCCCCCCAGGTGCCTGTCTCTTTTCCTAAATCCTCATCAGTTTTGCAGGGTAAAGGGGCTTTTGTCTGTAGGCACTTATCTGAGAAGTCTTTGTCCAAAAGGAAATGTGTTGCATTGGTGGTTCTCAGAACCAGGGTTCTGGCTCCAGCACCCCTGTGCTTAATTGTCCCGAGTCTCAGTTTCTTCATCTTTGTTGGCAATGATAAAATCCAGTCTTCTTCCTGCTTCATAAGGCAGCACAGGTGGGATGTGCTTTTACTCTGTTATGATCAGTATTTCAAGTATTGATGGTTAATGCTTTTGAGGGTATTTGGGGCATTTAATTTTTTCTTTTTTTTTTTCCCTAGGTCTTGATGCAGAACTTTATTATGTGAGAAATGACCTTATTAGTCACTACGCTCTATCCTTTAACCTGTTAGTACCCAGCGAGACAAATTTCCTGCACTTCACTTGGCATGCAAAGTCCAAGGTAAGAGAGCGGTCCACCAAAGAGGCCAAGACAGGACCACCCAGGCCCAGAGGCTGAGGCAGAGGCTGGATCTGAGGGGTGGGCTGCCAGCTGCACAAGAGGGTCAGTGGCGGGTGGGCTGTAGCAGTACTGGGTCTTTTCAGATTGTGTTTTAAATCTTGAGCCCATTCCTCTAGACTTTCAAATCCTTGAAAATGAAAGTAGCCTTTCATTTGAAAATGAAAAGAAAGCTAGTCATATATGTGACTAGCTTACGACCGAACACTTATTTTCAGGCTTTTCAAACAAGGATGTAGCTCTAGCTGGAAGAGGGGACAGGTGGACCTGCTAATGACTGTGCTGTTATGATGAAGAGAGATGAATGAGGGGTTGGGAATTGGTAAGATAGGTGGTTTAGACATGTTTGAGGTCTTGGATACAGTTCTCCCAGTTATGGAGAAGCAGTGAAAGTAAAGTGCAGGAGGTGTAAGCACTCGTGTTGGCGCTGGCTAAGCTTCTTTAACTGTAACAAACTTCTTGCCTGGTTTACATGTTGCTGAATTCTTTAGATTTCCTCTGTTTGGGCTCCTCTATCATGGTAAGTTTTCTCTTAAGTCAAAGAATGAGAGGCTGAGTGTAGAGTCCACCTTCCCTGGTCAACTTCAGTTTCTTTTGTCAGCCTCATGTATAAGCTTCTGAGTAGGATTTTATTTGGGAAAGAAAAATAGTTTTTGCTATACTAAAATAAGAATACCTATTGTAGAGTTTATTTTTTAAAAAGTATTACAAAGAGGTGTTCGTTCTTAAGCAAGTCATTTAAATCTGACCCCTTTAATATAGATCTTTTTATCTTCTTAGAAAACAATAATGGTTATTGGGAAAATTCAACTATTACAGAGTTGTTTTAAGAACTCTTCAGACTTTGTACATCTGAACCAAGAAAAATAATTATTGTTTATAATTTGGTATACTTGAAACCATACTTCTTTTTCCTTTTTAAACAAAAAGGGGATTATCTGATACATGTGTTGTACAGTATTTTTTCCCTACCTGATACTATGTCTTGGCAACTTTACACTTCTCTAATTACAGATTTAACTCAGTCTCTTTAATGGCTTTATAATATGATATTGTATGGATGTATGATGTATGGTTAAGTGCTTCATTGACGTATGGATTTTTAGTAACATTTCTCTTCCCTGTTACAAATAGTTTCATTCATTTGGCAGAAAAATTTTATGGTAAAGGGATGGTAAAAACAATTGGTAGTCATCTTTTGTTGCTGTTTCTAGCATTATTATTAATGAATATAGAATCATAGAAAAAATATGTGTGTGAATGTGTATGTATGTATATAGGTATATGTGTGTGTGTATATATATTAAGAATGTCTAAATTTGTTCAGAAATTTTTGTGTACTTTTGGCATTATTTCTGAATGGTACGTTGTGATCAGAAAGTGAAATGACTGGGTCAGAGAATGTTCATGATTAAAATTTTGACTGCTGTTGCCAAATTCTTTCTCCCATCCCTCTCCCAAGATGGTACCAATAAGCCAACACTCCTTACAAAGTGAATAAGGTGCTTATTTCAGTTCACTGCTTAATGCTAAATATTTTAAGTATATTTGTTTGTCAGTTAGGTAAGTAGAAATGATTATGTAAATATGCATATATCCACATTTTTATATATGCTCACACGTATATTAGAGAAATGTACACATATACGTGCATTAAAATACGCCTGCAGGAATGTTTGGATTAAAGTTCAATTAGCTTGGATCCTGGGTAAAGTGTATGTGCCTTGCTGTCTAGAACACCCAAGTCCAACATTATTGCCTTGGGGTATCCAAATGGGGGATGTTCTTTTAGGAGTGGTTAGATCTCTTTAGGATGAAATCTGCAAAAACAGAGGGAGAAGATTCATGTGATCTAACAACATTTAGTAGATGATAACTTGGATATGCTGAAGTGCCAGCATAAATGACATAGGTCACTCAGAATAGGTTCACTTGAGACATTTTAATCTGAGGTCTTGTTAGTTTGAATGAGTAGGCACCTGGACTCTTCAAGGAGACAAACCTAATCCATTTTTCAGTAATGTGTGACTTTATTATTACTTGGGTGACCTTATCATTATTTGGGGGAGTAACCTTTAATTTTTATGTAATTTCAGACAGAAAATTACAAAAACAGTGCAAAGACTTCTCATTTATCCTTCACCCAGATTCACAAATTGTTACTGTTCTGCCCCATTTATTTTATGATTCATTCTCTCATTCTCCCTACTCTCATGCACACAGACTTTTTTCCTCTTGAACTGTGTGCAAGTGATGGCATGTTTCATGCCCTTTTACCCCTGAGTACATCGGTGTATATTTTCTAAGGATAGGAGTATTCTTTATATAACCAAAGTACAGCGGTCAAAATCAGGAAACTTAACACTGACACAAGACTGTTATCTAATCTCCAGAACTCAGTTAATCACAATCATGTTTTTTGTGGCTCTTTTTCCCCCTCCTGTGGCCTTTCTCTGTGTTTCTTGACTTTGACATTTAGGAACATAGGCCGGTGGACTGCCGCCTCAGTTTGAGTCGCCTGAGGCTTCCTCGTGACTGGGCTCACGAGTGTCTCGGTGGTGGTAGCACCGCAGCAGAGCTGTCCTCCCCTCTGCACGTGATGTCAGCTTGTCCTTTTACTGTGGATGTTACTGTGATCGCTCAGTTCACCAGGTTTCTCCACTGTAAGGTTCTCTCCTTTATAATGAACAAGTAATTGTGGGGACATAATTTGAAATTAGGGCTTCCTAGGTGGTGCCAGTGGTAAAAAAAAAACTCACCTGCTAATGCAGGAGACATAAGAGATGCAGATTTGATCCCTGGGTTGGGAAGATCCCCTGTAGGAGGGCATGGCAACCCACTCCAGTATTCTTGCCTGGAGAATCCCTGGGACAGAGGAGCCTGGTGGGCAATAGTCCATAGGGTTGCAAAGAGTCAGACATGACTGAAGTGACTTAGCATGCACAATTTGAAGTTATATATTAAAATTCTGTATCAACAGCCTTTCAAACACTAGTTTTTGCACCTGTGTTTAAAACTCGGTTTCAGTTTTAGCCATTGTGATTGTTCCTCTCACTGAAAGAGGTCAGATCTGCACTGGGTAACCATTTGGTGGGCATGTTGTAGAAGGAATTTAAACATTTGTGGAATGGTGGTCTTGAATTTTAGGTTCCCTTGCAACTCTGAGATCCATTGTTTCAAGTAGAGAAGCTTTTTATATTCTCCAAAAAATTGACAGTTAGTCCTTTGTTACTTTTCCCATCTGTAATGTTGATGAATATAAAAACAAATAATACATATATTTTAAAGTTGTGAAAAATCTAATGAAATAGACATTCTATTCTGAGTGAACTACTGACTTTGAACAGGATGTGATTGTTTTGGGGCCCACTTGGGAAAAAAGATGTATATGTATATATCCACCGTGAGAATATTTCCCAGGCAAGAGTATGGATAGTGATTTAGGAATAAAAAGGCAATGTAGGATGTGACAGTTAGAATTGAACAGAATTAAACCTCTTATTCATTTGTTTTTAAAAATATACATACACTAATTTTTTTTTTTTTTTTGAGTGAGTTTCAGGGATCTGGCTGCTTATGGGTACCTGAGGAGTTTTAGAAACCTGTAGACAAGGAGGAAATTGGAGTGGGAGAGAATAGATAGAAGGGGCTCAGGTGAATGTATATGTTTGAATGGGAAGCAGTGTTGGTCTGGGTACATGTTGGGTGAGGAGGAGCCTTGGTATAGCTCTGCTGTACTTCTGCATTCTTCACATTATCTTGTAGAGCATAATTTCTAAGATACTTCTGTGGCAGGTGTTAAACACCATCCTTAGTGTACATTTGGGCTGCCCTTACTGGTGTGATGGTCATTGTAAGTCAGAAGTTCCCTGACTTGCCGGAGGCCATCACCATTTATTTACTCGTCTCAGGCAGAAGCCTAGAAAGGATCCTAGACGCCTCCTACACCTTCCAGGTCCAGATGATACAGATGATTCTCTCTTATAACTATACCTTAAATTCGTTTCTTATCTCTCTTGAGATCTAATGCCTCCTCCTTAACTTAGGCTTTCATGTTTCTTAACTCGATTATGGAAAAATAGCAGCCTTCTAACTGGTGGGCTGCTGTCTGTGGGTCGCACAGAATCGGACGCGACTGAAGCGACTTAGTAGTAGTAGTAGTAACTGGTCTCCTGGCCTCTGGACTGACTTCTTGCTGCACCCCCTGCAAAACTGCTCTAAGGCTCTCGGTTGCCACCAGAATAAAATTCTATTTCATAGGGAGCCTTCATAATCTCGTCCTCGTTTTCTGCCCGCCCTCCAGCTAATTGTTTAATGTCTTTTTTTATTTCTTGAATGCCCTGGACTCTGTTACTATGCTGGCTGTGCTAGAAATACCCTTTCCCCATTCTTTACTTCATTAACTCTTGTTTAATCTAATGAAACTTAGACCTGGTGTCACCTCTTTTTCATCTGTGTCAGGTGCCCTTTCCTTTCACACCCTTATCATGCTCTTAAGGATATTTTTGTAGTTGATCTTCTTCTCTCTCCCTTTGAGGCGCTGAGCATGTCAAGGGTAGGGACCTCTTTTCATCTTTCTCTGGGTCCCTCATGCCTGGTATAGCACCTGCTACTTAGATACAGGTGTGCTCCTTAACTGACTATGGAAGAGAGGCACAAGGCACAGCTCCGCAAGGGGGCAACTTCTGAGCAGTTGGAGCTTTTCAGAGTTCGGATGTGCTGCTTTAGAGGCAGTGGATTCCTGTATCTAGAAGTGTGAAAACATGGGTTGGCTATACTTGACAAACTGTTTGGCAAACTAGTTGCACACCTGGGATGTTGCAGATATTTTACTGTGAATAAAGTAAATTTGAAAAAATACAGTTTTAAATTTGAAAAAAATGAATGTAACTCATTCATTTTTGAATGAGTTGAATTCAGTTTGAACATATAGCTAAGCCTATTTCACAGTTCATCTGTAGAAGGTATAAGAGTTTAGAGGAAAGTACTAGTCATGCTATGTCTTAAAATGTTTTATAGTAAAAAAGTGAAGGAATGTGTATATGTTAAATCTAATGTCAGGTTTGACCTCCATTGCAACTCCTAGTTCCAGTTTTAGGTCATAATTTCTTTTGTGATTTTAGCACAGTTGTTTAATTGAAGTTTGTCTATTTTAAAAGTTAATCTTTTGAGTATTTTGTTTATGCATATGGTACAAAATGCGAAAGGCATAGGGGTATATAGTGAAAAATAAATCCCCTAGCCCTTTCTAGTATCATCCCCAAGCAATCTAGCCACCTAACTCCCCTTCCATTGGCAACCACTGTTACCTGATTCTGATCTCCCCTTCTAAAGATAGTCTGTACATGGATAAGCATCTAGATATGTGAATGTATGTGTGTGTGTGTGTGTGTGTGTGTATATATATATATATATATATATATATATATATATTTGAAATGATAGTCATCAAGGGGGCAGGAGAGACATGATGAAGAGTTCTTCACCTGATCTTGTTAGCTCTGGGATGCAGTTAGGAACTTTCAGAAGGAGGGTCATGGCTCCTCGGCTCCAACACTTTGCAATTATTGCTTTTTAAGAATTACCAGAGGATGAGATACTTGCTTCCAAAGATCTTCAGTCTTCTTGGTATGTCACTTCATTGTAGGTATTTTAACATTATCAAAGCTTCTGATAATAGTGTTCTGCAGTGACTGTGTTTTATCTTGCCAAATAGGTTTGTGGTCTTCTCAGAGACTGGAGCTGTGTCTTACTCTTGACATTGTATCACACTGCCTTAGACAGTGGTTGGTAAATATAATGGGTTAATTGCATTTCCAGATGGGGTAAGAACTCTGGTGTTGCTTTTCTTTCACAGTCCCCTTACTGGTGGTTTTAACAGATAATAAGTTTCTTCTGCATTCCAGAACGTTCTCCAGTATCCAGGAAAAAACTTGCAGTTGCATCTGTTAAGTGTCAGATATTTTAGATAGCTGAAAGGCAAAAATATACCAAAAGGTAGCAGAATACTTACACTACTCAGTCCCATCCTATAAGCTGTTCTCTGGTTTCAGGAATTCATCATTGTCAGGAGGATCTGCAGGGAACTTGTCCAGAGTTCCTACAGCAGCCCTGGGGGCCAGCCTGCTGTATCCCCTGCAGGGTGGGATTTCTGTGAGAAAGGCAGCACTTCTGATAATTTCAGAGAAATTGAAAGGCTGTTGGGCTTCAGGCAAAGTGCACTCACTTAAAATCTGTACTGGGTTCCAAGAGGAAGTGGCTTTACTCAGCAGCTGCCTATATGCAATTACCATTTGTTTCCAAGTAAGGGAAGATTACCAAAAATGTTTATTTCTTAGCTTATTCAAATATTTATATTTTTTTCTCATTTCTTTTATGAAGTATTTTGGCTCATTCTTTGTTCTGATAAACAACTGATTTTCAGATTTTCTTTGTTCCAGTAGATTATAAATGTTAGCTTTAGAGCAGATCTGTTTCTTCAAAGGATTATTGGCTAGTGAGAGTCCATATAGATTGATGGCATGCCAAAATACAAAAAACTGCCCTTTAATAATAAGCAGTTTCTAACCCCAGAAACTACAATTTAAAATTTTATATTCTGAAGATTCCTGAGGGAGAAGAGAACTGCTTTGGAATGCCTTTCATGTTTAGGCAGTACCTCAAAAAGGGAGGCAGCAGAGGGCAGGCGTCGTGCCTTCACACTTTTTAGTGTTCCAGGCTGCTGCTGGCCAAAGGGTTGGGCTTCTCAGAAATCCTGCTCAACCCCTTCACCACATGCCTCTGATGCTACCCAGCTCCATTCACAAGCCCATTTCTCTACCTTCTGCCCTCACCCCCTGCCACACTGAGGCTCTCCAGTGCTGGTCTGGTCCCTGCCCTCAGACTACAGTTAGGGCCGTTAACCTTATTTGCAGTTCGCTCTGTATACTGCCCCAGGGGTTCTGGTCCCTGGCTGGCTGTGCCTCTGCTTGCAATTATTGAGACCTAGAGTAAAGGAGACAGCAAGTTTGGGGAAGCATAGTAAATTTGGCTTTGAATCTGCTGTGTTTGAGAGCTGTAAGATTATTAGGCACATATGTCTAGTAAGTTATTGGGCATATGGGAGAGAATGAAGATGTAGGAGAGTGAGAGAGACGAGTTGATGATACAGGATCCCATTAGTGGTCTAGTGGGCTAAGACTAGTATGCTGAGAGAAGGGTTTATCATTTGGAGAGGAGAATAAATCTCTCCTTGGGAGTGGAGTGCAAAGGAAGAGCGCTCTAACAGATCTGCCTGGAAAGTGAAAAGTGAAGTCGCTCAGTCGTGTCTGATGTTTTTCGACCCCATGGACTGTGGCCTACCAGGTTCCTCCGTCCATGGGATTTTCCAGGCAAGACTACTGGAGTGGGTTGCCAATGCCTTCTCCAGGAGATCTTCCTACATTGTAGGCAGACGCTTTACCATCTGAGCCACCAAATCTGCCTGGAGCTGAAAAGAAAGGGAGAAATTTGGGGGGGGGGCAGGTTCTTGTGTGCCAGGTGAAGGGGACAGGAGCATTGTCTGAGAGTAGGAAAGTGGGGTGGGCAGCAGGTGGTGAAGCTGTGAATCCCATGAGGTTTGGAGTGAGAAGACTAGGGAGAAGGGGCTGAGTAGGGAAGGGACTGCTGACCAGGATTAACGGCTTACCCTGAACATGGGGATCATCATTGTGTAAGAGCAGCTTTCTCTTCTGGTCTGTGGTTTCCCCCGGTTGTGCTGGGCAGCAGGGGTGGCGTGAGAGGTGGTCAGCGTTCTGATGGCAAAAAGACGGTGTTGGTAGCTAGTCTTCTCTGGGGCACAGTGTGGAAAGTGAAACCAGGTCCCTGGATGGATAGGCTGGAGAGAATGGAAATAGCGTCACTGGCCATTACATCCCAGCTATGAGCACAGCCCTTGGTTTACAAATGTGCTTCATAAATGGTGGTTGAATCAAAGTGTTGGAAACAAAGAACTGGTTTTGTAGGAATCAGAGGTGGTAATGGGATCTTTGATAGAGTGGGATTTTTACATTTGTTTTGGTTATGAAGTAATTCTTCAGTACATAGGAATGCTGAATATTAATATCAAAGCCACCAGGAAGATGGCAGGAGACAAAGTGAGCCGAGTGCCACCGGCTCTGTAAAGTCCTTGTGTGACACTGATGATGACGGCGTGAGAAATAGCCATTGTGAGTAGAAGCAGTGAGCTTCAGAGTACAGGGGCTTTTGCATGAGGAGGGGAAGAAGAGAAAGGACCTGAAGATCCTGAAGGAATGCTGACCCTGCTGTGCCCTGAGGGTTGAGGGTTACAGGGACCAAATGATAGAAAAGCCGGGCTGGAGGAAAAGGCAGGGAAGACACTTGGGAAGAGGCCGACAGTGTGAGAGTCTATTTAGTCTAGTGGGGTTCCCAATAGGGGACAATAGAGAGGGCTGCAGGATTGTCTTGGCAGGGCACAGGAAGGCTTGTGTCAGAATCTTGGAGGTCAGGAGCAGGCTGGCCAGTATGGGGAAGTGCAGTGGGGCATAGTGTGGCGACCCTGGAATGACTGCTGATGCTACTGGGGTCCGGCGTTTATCAGAGGGGACCTGTACCCGACTGACAGTTAGGTGTGTCAGTTAATTATTTTACTTGATCCTCAGCAGTAGCAGCATTTTATAAAAACTGAAACTTGGGAAAAGTTAGTAAATTATCTGATGGTCACACAGTCTCATGGTTCCAATCCAGTTCTTGCTGACTGTGCTGAATTTTTTTTTCAGGCAGTTGCCTTTCATGTATTGCTTTGTTTAGAGATAGCATGGATATAGGAATATAGTCAATGCATTTTCTTAATATTAGTAAGTATTGCTGGAAAGCCTGCTCATTCTTGGCCCACAGTTGCTGGGCTGTGGCTCTCTCACACCCCCTGGTGGCAGTGACTAAGTATTGCAGCATGCTAAGGTGAGAGGGAACACTTCTAGCCAAGGAACCACCAAGTCACTGATGTGCAGCAGCGAGAGCATTTCCTTTGTTATGAACATGGCACTTAACAAATGCAACTTTTAACAATTGTTTGTATATCTATCTTAACTGTAAAGCAGTGCTTTAATACTTGCATATCCCTATAGCGTTCGGGGTACACCTGAATGGCCCAGTACCCTGATGCTGGGAAAGAAGGCAGGAGGAGAAGGGGACAGCAGAGGACAAGGTGGTTGGATGGCATCACTAACTCAGTGGACATGAGTTTGAGCAAGCTCTGGGAGATGGTGAAGGACAGGGAAGCTTGGCATGCTGCAGTCCATGGGGTCACAAAGAGCTGGACACGACTGAGCAACTGAACAACAGCAACAATAGTGTTCTGGAACTTTCAAGTAAAGTGTGAAAAGGGGAACCGAGAGAGGGAGCTATAGTCATTGGATTGATCCCTTCTCATCTGTGGGTTAAACACCTCCTGACTCAGTCAGTGCCCAGGTGTCCACCCTTTCTCTTACACTCTGGGATGCTCCTCTGTCCCTGTTTTCTTTCATCTTTGTTGTGTCCTATTTGTTGGTTTTTTCCATTAGCGTGTACCACATTTGAGTATCTCCCATTGAAAAAAGAAGAAAGATAGGCTTTGAAGTCTATTCTGCCATTACCTAGTTACATTCTTTCTAGTTAAGTTTCTTGAAGAATGGTTTCTTGAACCTCTTTCCCACTACTGTTTTCCTAACCCTCTGCCCTTTGGCTTCTGCCAATCCCAGCCTTCGCTGGAAGGCCTTGTGACCACTGAATGGGAGAGGGGTGCCCTTCTCATTGAGTCCCAAGGACAGGACAAAGAATACCGGGAAATATAAGGCCTTGTTGAGGGTCTTGAAGATGGCATCCATTCTGAATTTCAGATATTACTTTGCAGGTTGAGCTGTTTCTTTCATGAACATCTTGCTAGCAAAAGGGGTGTGTTTGATGTTTGATATTGATTGATGCTGATTGGTTCTATTAAGCCACCTATAGAGGCCAGGTATTGATAGAGAATATTGGTGTTCCAGGGACATTTTTCTAGTCATCTTTCTTCCTTTCTGGATTCTGAATCACTTGAGATCCAGAGGTTAGATGGACATCCAAACATTAACTCTGTTAGTGGTGAAAGCCGGACCAGAGAATGTAGCATAGATATTTTATGAGAAATTTGTACTTTGGAATCTACATGTGAGGTGAGTGGATCTGATGTAGATCAGACCTTCATCTGCCAGCACATACAGGCCCTCAGAGCTTGGCTTTTATCAGCTAGAGAAGACATTGGTGACTAGTCATGGTCTGTAAATTATACATCTCAACTCCTTGGCTCTTCATATCTATCTGCCTCTCTAGGGCTTCTCTGTCAGTGACTGTGATCCTCAGCAGAATTCTGAATCCTAGATGGCAGGTTGTATAGGAGAGTGGTGGTACTGTTCTGGGCATGAAATAGAGGGTGGCTCACCGGACTGAATGTTTATTCAATTGAAAATTCCCAGGAACAAATGAACAAGCATAACAAAACAGAAACAGAGTCATAAATATAGAGAACAAGTAGATGCATACCAGAGGAGGGGTTGGGGAAAGAGATAGGTGAGGGAAATTAAGAGGTGCAAACTTTAGTAGCAAAATTAAAGAGTCAAGGGTATGAAATTTACAGGGTGGAGAGTATAATCAATAACTAAATAATATGATCTTTGTGATGACATATCATAACTACTTATTGTGATCATTTTGAAATGTATAGAAAAAAATCACTGTTGTATAACAGGAACTAACATAGTGTTGTAGGTCAGTTATACTTCAAAAACAAACAAACGTACAAACAAACTCATAGAAAAAGAGATGAGATCAGATTTGGTTACCAGAGGAGGGGGAGGAGGGGAATTGGATGAAAATAATGAAAAGATACTACAGATTTCCAGTTATAAGATAGGAATACAATGTACAAGCTGATAAATATAATCAACTGCTGTATGCTATGTATGAATGTTGTTAAGAGAGTAAATCCTGAGTTCTCATCACAAGGAAAAATTTTTTTCTCTTTCTTTAATTTTGTATCTATATGAGATGATAGATATTCACTAAACCTGAGTCATTATGCTGAAACCATTTTATACAGTGATATATGTCAATTATATCTCAATAAAACTGGAATAAACAAATAAAACACATCCCCTCGGCAGTCATCTAATAAGTCATTTAAGAAGCAGCACAGTTTGGTGGGGAAAAGTCTTAGACCCAGCAGATCTGGATTCTCACTCTGGCTGCTTTGTGTATATTAGACTTCCCTGGCTTGGTGTCTTTGACTGTTAAAATAAAGGAACATTCCTAAGACTGTTTCTGACAACTTGGACTTTTAAAAATATAGCTAGATTATTTGTTAATGACCAAAATCAGTGTGGTCAAGCTATACTAAGCCCTGTCTGTTATCACAGGTCCAGTTTGTTTATTTCTCCATATTATAGGTTGAATATAAGCTGGGATTCCAAGTAGACAATTTTGTGGCTATGGACATGCCCCAGGTCAACATTTCTGCTCAGGGGGAAGTTCCACGCACTTTATCAGGTGAGTCTCAGTGACAGAGTTTAATATGCTGTTTTTAACTGTATCCCCTGTACCTGGAGAAGGGCGTGGCAATCCACTCCAGCATTCTTGCTTGGAGAATGTCATGAACAGAGGAGCCTAGCAGGCTACAGTCCATGGGGTCACACAAGAATTGGATACGACTGAAGCAACCTAGCACGAACGCACACACCCATACCTTTAAAGAACATAGGTATAAGATGCAGAAGTTCTTTAACAAGTGATTTTTGTAAATAAGGATTATTTGGACTTTTTAAACAGTTTCTTCTTTTCCATCCCCTCTAGAATGATGTGCACTCAGCTCTTTTGTCTCCTTTTATGCATTGTTGGCCCTGACTCGAGTCCCTTTGTCTGATCCTGTTTTTCTTCCATTAGTTCCCACACTGCAGCCTGGATGATCACTTCCTCAGTGCCCCACCTTCATCTGTTGAGTACCTTCCGGGTTCTCCAGCTGGTGTGCTGTGTTTAGCGTCTGCCCCTGCCTATCTGTCTAGCCTGTTGCTAGATCTGCCCCTGTGCTCCAGCAGTGCCAGGCTGCATGTGATTCTGAGCCAAGCCTTGCCCATGCTGATCTCTGTGTTTAAACCATCTTTTCATCTTTCCTGCATCTGAATTTCTGTTCATATTAAATATTCTGCAAGACTCAAAGTCTTTACTCTTTTTTTTCTGCCTCCTCTCCCTCCATGTGTTATCTCTTTCTATTCTTCCTGCCCTGTAAGATCTTTTATTTAACCGTTTAAAATTGATCACATTATTTTGTAATTCTTTGTCCTTGTCTGTACTGCTAGCCTGTGGCCACCTGAGGGCAGGAGCTGTCTGTTTCAGCTGTCTACCCTTGGTGCCTAGTAACGTCTGAATAGGATGGGCTCTCAGGACACGTCTGAGTAAATGATATGTATCATGTTTATACCAGTTTGTTTTGAGCCAGTCTTTTGAGAAGGCCTCCTGAAGATGTGAGATATAAAGCAAGTGAAAAGTTTTAAAACTTGAAAGTATAAGCCCCAGTGTTATGAAACTTTCTTAACTCACTGTTACTAGTAGCATATGTTAATCTAAGCTTTAAGAAAATATGAGAAGGCTGATTACTTTTTATGGGCTAGTAAAGAAATTCAGAAATGCCCATATTGTTCATACGCTGATACCGATGGTAGAATGATGCATTCTAAATTTGTAGAAAGAGTCTTAAACTGAAAGATTGAAAAAAAAAATGCATGAAAGTCTGTTATCCCATTGCTGCAGTAATTAATTAAAACAGTTTTTGCTTGGAAAGGTTTTTTTTTTTTTAATGCATAGGTGAGAATTTATCAGTTTCCTTTACAGCTTTATATTTAATCTCTTCCTTAACAACAATACACAATTGCTTTTTGATGGTGAAATTGTCTTTCCTTTTTATCAAGTAATTTTTGTTGTTACTGTTGGTGATTGTGCCTGGTAAGATAGTGGAGTTTGCCTTATGGTTTTGTATCTTTACTGTATGGTAATAAGAGAATTTAGGAGACAGATTGGTGTATTAAAAATCATGAGCAAATTTGAAAATAATTCTCTTTGTCTTGATTTGTTCTTTAATGCTGACTTTTATAGTACTTTATATTTAAAGCTGTGTAGTCTAAAAATAAAGTCTCTGAAAGTTTTTGCTTAGTATTTTATGTAAATGTATTATTTTTTAGTTTTATTGCAATAGAAATAAATTCTAAATTATGGGACATTAATGTTGATTTTTAGAACATTTAAATATTTTTTCTTATTTATTTTTTTTTAACAGTGTTTCGGGTCGAGCTTTCCTGTACTGGCAAAGTAGATTCTGAGGTTATGATACTCATGCAGCTCAACTTGACAGTAAATTCTTCAAAAAACTTTACAGTCTTAAATTTTAAACGAAGGAAAATGTGCTATAAAAGTAAGAAATTTATTTACTAAAGTATGTATTTTATATAGATGTGAGAAGATCAAAAATAGATTTTGTCATCTTTTTACAGATTTGTGTTCCAGTCTTGACTATAGTTGCAAGTATGAAAAGAGCACTAACTGATGAAATTCTGAAATAATCACCATGATAGCTTCTAGCTAGGAATCTTATTTAGGCCCCACTCAGTCCCTGCTTTCTCAAAATTTTTGTCAGAATTGGTAAGAATGTTTTCCCTTAGAATGTGAAATAGCACTGATGGCCGATCAGGCCGAAGAGGTAAAGAAATCACAGACTTTAGATAGGGGCCCCTGAGTAATGGGGTGTTAACTATGTTTCCTTTATGAATTACTTTTATATAGAAACGTTGCCCTGGGCCCAGAAAAATGTGTTATAACTCTACTCTTGGTGGAGTATTGGAATAGGTTTCCTTTTATTAACCTAAGTTTCAGGTGTTTTTTGTTTTTTGTTTTTTTTCATCTATAAAATGGTCTAATAACCTGTTTTAAGAGGTAGGTGGGTTGATTTTAGATTAATCTACTATCATGAAACTTAAAATACTATATGTGGATACTTATATTTGGTAGTTTTGGCTTTGAATAATCTGTTACTCAAGAAATTGCAGCAGATGTGAAAGAGCTTCAGCACACGAGTTCATAGAGCAAGAATTTTAGAATTCTTCTTAAAGGTTATCTAATCCAACCCACTCACTTTAAGTTCCATAGAGATTAAAGTGGCCGGAATTTACCCATCACAGTGGTGGAGCTGGTTAGTATGTAAGGTAGAAAAAAAAAATACTAAAGAAAACTTGCTGAGTTTGGGTTTTGCTGAGTGACAGCCATGTTCCAAGTGCTTTACAAACACATTTAAACCCATTTAATGCTTATAGCAGCCTGAGGCAGTAGCTTCTCTCATTATCTCCAGTTTCTAAGGAGAAAGCTGAGGCTCAGAGAGTTCAACCAACATGCCAAGGCCGGATAACTAAGTGGTGGAGCTGGGTTGCAAACCTGTGCTTTTGCTTCATTGTCAAACTGTCTCTTAACACATTTCCTAGTCAGGGTTACTGCTGAGTGTTATGAGAACACCTGAGGCCAGCATTAAAATGGCTAATGTCCAGATATGTGCCAGCAAAAAAGTGGTACTGCATTAGAATGGGCATTTTTTTTAGCTCTCATTTAATCTTTTAATTAAGAGTAAACAATTGCTCTCTCTATATATTTTCCCCAGTTTTATTGAGATATAAATGACACATATCACTGTATAAGTTTAAGGTGACAGTGTAATGGTTTGATTTTCATACATTGTGAAATGATTATCACAATAAGTTTACTTAGCAGCCATCATTTCATGTGGGCTTCCCCAGTGGCTCAGATGGTAAAGAATCTGCCTGCAATACAGGAGACCCAGGTTCGATCCCTGGGTCAGGAGGATCCTTGGAGAAGGAAATGGCAACCCACTCCAGTATCCTTGCTTGGAAAATCCCATGGACGGAGGAACCTGGCAGGCTATAGTCCATGGGGTTGCAAACACAACTGAGCGACTTTACTTCATCATTTCATGTAGTTAACAACAGACAGAGAAAGCAAAAAAAGAAATTTTTTCCATGAGATGAGAATTTAATAAATTAGGATTTACTCTCTCAACAACTCTCACATAATCATACAGTTAACATATAGTGTTGAATAACACATAATGTATGCCATGCATACATTATATCTGTAGTAATTATCTTGTAACTGGAAGTTTGTACCATTTGACTACCTCCTCTGGGTCCTCCTCTTTCCTCATACCCGGCCTCTGATAATATCAAATCTAATCTCTTCTCTTATGATTAAAAAAGAAATTAATTCTTGGATTCTGAAAACATAAGTGAGATCATGGAGTATCTCATAGTCTTTCTCTGTCTGACGTATTTCACTTAGCATAAGGCCCCAAAGTCTACCTGGTTGCTACAAATGGTAGGATTTTCTTATTTTTTTATTTTATTGTGTGTGTGTGTGTATTTTCACCACTTCTTTATCCAGAATAGACGTTTTTGTAATGAAAAGTTAGCCCCATTTTAGCTTTAGTGTTTTGGTACATTTGTCAGTTCTTGCATATCCAGTTACACACTTACTTTCATGTAATTTTAAAGCCAAAGTGGACTTTAGATACAGAGTGCAGAGCAGGTGGCTCCTGGTCCCTAAGGAGGTGGCGCTGCCTGTACAATGGCGCTTCAACTGTTAGTGCTTAAAGGCGGAATGACGGCCAAGTGTGATGGAGTCTGCGGAGCACACCAATGCTAGTGCCCACTGAGGTTTAATGCTCAGCTGATGTTCAGAATGATCTCATACCCTCTCCATTTGCTTTATTATGTACATGAAAACTGACCGTTGATGTAGTTTTCTATTGTTTTAGACTTAATATTGAACCAGTCTCTTTTTTTGGTGGTTGTACTTCTGGCCACCCTAATCTTCCAGTTCACATTCATGATTCTTTAGTATGTGATCTTAATATATTTATTTATATGGTTTTCAAGCTTAGTACTGTATGAAAAGTGTCTGCAACAGAAAACATGCATGTACTGTATTGAATATTAATTGGTGGTACGGGCAAGAAAAGTGTCCTTTATCATACGAGGATGGAAACTATTGGTTCAGTCAAGTTTCATCAGTCTGAAACTCCTCAGTGCCTTTATACTCTGCTAATGTGTACTGTTAGCCTCCACAGAGGTTATAGTATGTAGGTTTTCCTAGACTTCTTGACCACAGAAACCCTTTTTGAGTGAGTAACTGTAATTGGCTAATATAGGCATAGACTGTTGATTGATGAGTATAGTGATGATTATCAGAATAGTAATGTAGCATTTACCATTTTGCAACACATACCTTGTTACTTAGTTTAGGCAGTGTTCTTTTAGAATATAAAACTGTTAGAAAAAATTCAGAAAATTTAATTACAATATATAAGGATTTTCATGGAAAATAATTTTTAAAGCATCTTTTATCTCCTTTTAAATTCAGAACTTGAAGAAGTAAAAACTTCAGCCTTGGACAAAAACACTAGCAGAACTATTTGTAAGTGTTACTGTATTATCTTTTTCCATCATTAGGGATGAAAAATAATTGATTGCAAATAGACTTGATTTCATGAAGCTTAGAGGTTTTGTGGTTTCCAATTTTCCAAAAGATTAAGTGATGCCATGCTACTTATTTAACCGATGTTTTGTAGAATGGTATATTTAGATGAAACTATTTGAATATTGAAAATTTTGTAAAGTAAAATTCTAAAAAACTTTTATAAGCAAGAATTTATATTATCATTTCAAGTGGCCATAATTAAAGTATAAATGTGAAATATGTGTAAGATCTTCATCTGTTTAACAGAAAGTTAGAAAATCTAATTCATGGCCTGGATGCAGCTCTTGGCTAGTTTCATTCAGCTGAAAATACAAGCTGAAAGATCCACAGCTTTGTTGTTTTCTGTTGTTTAAACCTACAGAGCAGAAACTCAACATAGGTTTTTATTTTTTGGTAATGGTTCTGTAAGATTGTATAACTTAGACTTCTTTTTCCTTTTCTGATACGGATGCATCATTAAGTCTTACTCTTCCTGAAGCCGTTTTAATGGCAGCATCTTAAAATGTTATTAGATTCTCTTTATGGAAGTAAACTAAAAAAAAATTGGGGAAGAGAAATTCAAAAATAGAGAAATCAAGGGAATGTTTTGATCAACCCCCATGTGACCATCACCCTCCTTAGGAATCATCAACATTTACCAGTCCTGTACTGTTGATGCCTTCCTCTTTCAGACAGGTGGTAGGTAGGGAAGGGTAGAATTTTTTAAAGCACATCCTAGGCATCATGCCATTTCACCTATAAATGTTTCAGTGTAAAGAACTTTTTAGAAGTCATTAGTAAACAAGCCACAATCATCCAACACCTCTTTACTTGTATTTGATTTATCACATGTAACAAAACTAACTCCTTAATGTCTTCTAATAGCGAATCCATGTTCCCATTAACCTGATTGTCTCAAAGCTGTCTGTGTATAGTTTCTTCCCTGAATCAGGATCCAAATGAAGCAAACTTACACTGTATGTGGTTGGCATGTATTAATCAGAAACCACCCCTTTCCCTTCACTGTCATTTATTTGTTGAAGAAATTGACTCATTTGTCTCATAGAATTTTCCACATCTGCATTTTAATGGTGCCATTTAACATGTTTTTCTCTCTTCTAAACTGGTAGTTAGATTTTGTACTTGGTTAAATTGAATAGTTCTGGGTATTTCAAAGTATACCTTTTTTAAAGAGAAAATAATATGAGATTTATCTGCCTTTTAAAAATATTTCATTTGAATTTGTCTTTGAGAAGAAATTAAACTATTTTTTAAAATATCACTGCTCCCCAAGCTTACTTTTAAAATTCTGGTGATTTTATCCATTCCTTTTATGCTTAGGATTATTATTTCTGACAAGGAGAATAGAGTGTTGATTATCCTTGGTCTCTTCCTTGCTCCCTCTCTCCTCCCTTCCCTTTCTTTGTTTTCACCTACCTAACATTTACACTATGACACGCGAGGTGGTATGATTGAGGCAGAAGATTAAACCTTGAATGAAACAGACTTTGTAAGCCCCCTGGGGCTTCTAATGCACCAGAGGAAATGGATAGGCATAAGCAGTGATAACAATATCCTGTGGCAAGCTGTGGCATGGTAAGCCCAGGTGCTTTGGGACCCTGAGGAGAAGGGTATGTAACCTCCTGTGAGGAAATGCGGGGCAGCTTCCTGAGGAAAAGTGGCATCTCATCTGAGACCGAAGGGTGACCAGGTGGTAGCAGGTGACATGTCAATGAGGGAATGGGAACAGTGCATACACTAGTCTGGAATTAAAGGTAATCAGGCAGGGTGCATCTGGGCATGTGCCCAGCAGAATGGTGTCCTCTCCTCTGCCCTGGAATGTGCTGAGATGGATGCTGCCAACATCAACCTTTGGGATCTTCCTTTCCCAGCCCTTGAAGTTGAATGACCCCTAGCATTCTTAAGGAAAGTCCTGCTTTCATTCAGGCTGCAGGTCAAGTATAGCTGTTCTAGAAGCCATTTGGTCTCTCTACATCAGTCTGTGCTGGTTCATTATTTGTTGATTCAAAGTTTAAATTTTAGAAAGCAATCTTAAAAAAAGTTTTTGAAAGCTGTCGCTTTTATATCTTTTGTCCTGATGTATTCCCATAACTCTGCATTTGCATATCTGTCAGTTTGACATCTCCACATAGACATGTACAGGTGCTCTTGGACAAAACAAAACTCTTAATTCTCTCTTTCCCCAACCTGCTTCTTTTTCCTCTTTATAAAGGTACCTTTTCCACCTAATTCTTTAAGCCAAAGCTTTGATTCCTCTTTTTCTTCCTATTCTGGCATAATCCCTTTAGCAAACTCTGTTGACTCTGCTTCCCAGTCCATGAACTTCTTACCTTCCCCATAACATCCTTGTCCAAGCCATGGCTGTTTCTTTCTTGGCGTGTTCTTACTTCTGCTCTTGCTCCTCCCCACAGTGTTCTTTATAGCATGCAGAGTCATCTTTGGTGTTTTTTTTTTCGAGTATTGTTATGTGTGCCATTCCTTTGCTTGAAGGCTTGCAGTGACTTCCCGTATCATTAGGATAAAACTCAGATTCTTCAGTAGAATGCTGATGTGAGTACTCATTAATCTTCAGTTACACCAGTTCCAGTTACATCGTTTGTATTTCTGTTTCTCTGTCTTCCATTCTGCTTGCTCTTATCGTGTGGATCTTTGGTTCTGTGTCTTTCTCTGTTGCTCCTGTGTGTATGTGTGCACATGTATCTCTGTGTCTTTAAATTATTTCTCTGTTGCTGAGGCTTTCTTTTTGAGTAACATTAAGATGAATATTATTTCATGAGTAGAGTCTTGTTTTCCTGCTTTTATTTTTAAAAACAGATAAGCAAAATAATTTCTTTTAACTCTCAAGAGAAAACGATGAAAAATGTTTGTTTTACCTCATGGGTTGCTCTGCTGTATATTCCTCCCCCTTTGGGGAGTGGTGATTGGCAAAATAGATGTCTTATCTCTCACACCAGAAGCCACTGTTGAGGAAGGGTCTGTAGAGCTTGCTGTCCAGTATGGTAATTACTAGCCATATGTGACTATTTAAATTAATGAAAATGAAATAGAATTAAAACTTCAGTACTTTCATTGTACTAGCTACGTTTCAAGTGCTTAATAGCCACAGGTGGCCAGTGGCTACTGTACTGCATGGCATGCTGCAGAGCATTTCCCTGTTGGACAGCATGACTATAGATAGATGGTTTATTATGTGTATGCCACTTGTGAATTGTACTAATTAACCAAAAGTTCTATTTAAAGACACTTTTTTAAACTACACAAAAACCCTTCTTAAATTGTATGAATTTATAGCAACACACTACTGGTAACCGATCTTATCAAAAAAAGGACACGTGAAATGAAGATCTCTTTTACAAAGAACAGGATACTCATTGTGTATATTGGGTTACAAAGCAATTGATGACATTTGTTTCAAAAGCTTAATGTGCTATTCATTTTTATTTCAGATGATCCTGTACATGCAGCTCCAACCACTTCTACGCGTGTGTTTTATATCAGCGTAGGGGTTTGCTGTGCAGTAATATTTCTTGTAGCAATAATATTAGCTGTTTTGCACCTTCATAGTATGAAAAGGATTGAACTGGATGACAGGTATCGTACATCTTTGGGGAAAGGAAAAAAATAAAAGCAGTTATTTGCATATACATGGGAGCCTACCCACACCCATGCTCGGCGGTGCACAGTGGTGCAGGGGAAGAAGGGGAGAGTGATTAAACCCTGGCCAAATGAAAAACACCATCTTTGTGTTTCTCTGTAGTTTTATTTTTAAAAAATTTGTGAAGTCATAAATTACAGTTTTATTATTTGGTGAAAAAGTAGAGATCAGTTTTTTTTATATCCCCTTTGACATGACTGTCTTCTAGACTTCTAGTGCCTTTTTGAAATAGCCCTGCTTTTTCCTCCTCGCTTGTCCCTCCATCGTTATCGGTCCATTCATCAATCCAGTTTATTAACATTTATTGAGAACCTGCTATGATTTAAATAATTAGTTCTCAACCTGGTTGCCTATTAGAGTCATGGGTAAACTTTTAAAATATATCAATACCCCTTCCAAAAATTCTGATGTTATTGGTCTAGGGTGGTGTTTGGGCATTCAGTATTTTTTTTTATTAAAGCTTCCATGGTGACTCTAATGTGTAGCCTTTGAGATACACTGGTAGATATTATGCTAAGTGCTAGGAATAAAAAAATAATGATGTACTATCATAGCTTCGTATTTAATCTTTGACATTTACCATATTTATAAAAGTTTATAAATTTGATGATATGTATTATAGTGTGGGAATATAGCAGCTTGTCCCAGCCTGGGTGAGTCAGGATGACTAGAAGTACATTGTAGACAGGATAGGGTGAGAGGTGGAGATGAAGTGATAGATGAGTTTATTTTCCTAGCCCACAGTTCTCGTTTCCCTCCTTAGTGATTCCCGCTTGCTGACTGAAGACATTCTCAGCTTCGTGACTTGGCTTTCAAGGTGTCTTCCTTTAAAGTGTAGAGATAAGCACCCCTTCCTCTTTGAACTTGCCTCTTATCCTCCAGTCAAATAATTACTTGTTCCTCACCTTTGCTCTACTCTTTGCCCTCCAGGACTTTTGTTCATGCCTTCTTTTGTTCCCTATATTTGCCATGGATTCAAACCCTCTCCATTCTTCACATCTCAACTCCGTTGCCATCTCTTTCATGAAGTCTTTTTTAAGCCCCCCAGCCATCAGTTTCTCCCTCCTCTTTTTGTCTCTCTCTCCTTCCCTGTCTCTTTTCTCTCTGTTTGGTAGCAATTACTGTACCTTTTCTTATGTACTTGTCTTTCCTGCTCGAATGTAAGCTTTTTCCAGTTGGGAAGCATTGCATCTTACTGCTGACTGCCCAGTCCTATGTGGTGTCACACATATAGTGGGTAAGCATATGTCCGGCAGAAACAGCACAAGGGAATGAGGGAGGCTGGTTGGATTAATTCCTGCCCCTAAGTATTCTCTGTCCCCTCTGTTACACTTTTTTTATCTGAGCAGAGAAAGAAGAGAAAGGAGGTCAGAGTAAGAAAAGAAACACATGGGTGAGGTGTTTCAGAATATGTTTTGTGTGTAGGATTGTGTTCATTAGATTTGGGTTTTGTAGAGAAGAGCTAAGGAGGTCGTGAGGTAACAGGAACATTTTGATGGAACTCTCTCGAGAGGATATGGCAGAGTTAAAGGTGACTGGGAGGCATAGCATTTCAGAGTTAGTCTTGACAAACACATTGTTTTTGAGGGTTTGCTTGTGTGTGAGGGCTCTGAACCATGTACAATCAGGTCAGAGTTGTACAAAAACTTAAGAATTTGTGGGGCTTATACCTTTGCTGCTGAAATAATTCGTTACCACCCATTAATTGGTGTTCCAGTTCTCTCTAGTTTTTTGACAAAGATTTCCAAACGATGCCTGATGAGAAGCATCTTTCATCATCACTTGTTTTCAGGGTATAGCCTAGTGGTTAAGAGCACGGACTGGAGCTAGCACACCTCTGAATTCTGGTTGTGCTGCTTGCTAACTTTGTGGCCCAGAGGAGGTTTTGTAGCCTCTTTATGTCTTGGTTCTCCTTATCTCTAAAGCAGAGATGATCATGGCACATACTTAGTAAGCATGTTGTTAAGTTCTAGTGAAATAAAACTGTAGGCTCTTAGAACAAGCCCTGCATTATGGTAAGTGCCATTATTAGGCTTTTTCTTTTCAGAAAGTTGCAGTGCTGGTAGTAATGGATTGATTTCTTCTTCAACTCTTGCCTGTTCTACTGCTGCTGCTAAGTTGCTTCAGTCGTGTCCGACTCTGTGCGACCCCATAGACGGCAGCCCACCAGGCTCCCCCGTCCCTGGGATTCTCCAGGCAAGAATACTGGAGTGGGTTGCCATTTCCTTCTCCAATGCATGAAAGTGAAGTTGCTCAGTCGTGTCCAACTCCTAGCGACCCCATGGACTGCGGCCTACCAGGCTCCTCCATCCATGGGATTTTCCAGGCAAGAGTACTGGAGTGGGGTGCCATTGCCTTCTCTGCCTTTTCTACTAGCTTTTACTTACTACTTGACAGCAAGCTAATAGTGGGGACTAGAAAGTTCCCATGTAATAATCTAATAGTGTTTGAGGCGCTTGCTTCTTCTCTTTGCACTGGGGCCTGTGAGATAACAGTGACTACCGCTTCATCAGGGGCTGTCTGCTAGTACTGCACCAGGCTCTGTATGTGTAGTATTTTATTTGATGCTCACAGCCACTTAATGGATATGATGCTGTCCTTGTTTTAAAGATGAAGAAACAGACTTGAAGAGATTAAATAACTTCTTCAGGGTTGTGCTGCTAGAACCAGAGCAGAGCAACAGGAAGGACTCGTTGTCGTAATGAAAGTGAAAGTGTTAGTCGCTCAGCCGTGTCTGAGTCTTTGCGACCCCATGGCTGCAGCCCTCCAGGCTCCTCTGTCCATGGAATTCTCCAGGCAAGAATACTGGAGTGAGTTGCCATTTCCTCCTCCAGGGGATCTTCCCAACCTGGGGATCAAACTCTGGTCTCCTGCATTGCAGGCAGATTCTTTACTGTCTGAGCCATAAGGGAAGGCCAATTGTTGTAATAGATGTATTGTAATAACTCAGTATTGTAATTGTATAAAGCACTTATATTTGGTTTCCCTGATGGCTCAGATGGTAAAGAAACTGCCTGCAATGCAGGAGATCCGGGTTCAATCCCCGGGTTGGGAAGATTCCCTGGAGAAGGGAATGGCTACCCACTCCAGTATTCTTGCCTGGAGAACTGCATGAACAGAGGAGCCTGGCAGACTACAGTCTGTGGGATCACAAAGGGTCAGACACAACTGAGCAATTAACACTTTCACTTCTTTTTTCACTTGTTACATGCCAGGCACTGTTCCACGTGCTTTATATCCATTAATTCCCTTAGTCTTGACAACAGCCTGGTGAGGTTTGATGGAACCCATGGCTCCACAGAATTCCTTGCACAGAGATGATAGGGAGTTCTTCCATTCCTGACACTCAGGAGCCAGAGTCCTGTTCTACACAGCTTCTTTAGAGGCAGCGACCAAAACTGCCTAAGGGGGTGCTCATGCCAGGGACAGTTGGAGCCCACGTGTGTGACTTGCCCTGTCGTGACAGTACAGGCTCATCTTTTCTGTCTCTGCTGTGCTGGGGGAGTGTGTTCTGGAAAATCAGAGCTTCTGTGAAGTCTTTGCACAGAGGGACTGGCCTCTGCCCTGTCTGCCCCATAGTCTGTCTCTGTTGGCTCTTGAATATAGGAGAACTCATTCCTTTGTGGGGTGCTTGAACTTGTTTGACAATATCTTCATTTTCCATTGTCTCATTACTGGCGACAAGGCCGTTTTATTTCCCTGTATTCATTTCTGTGTCTGGTGTCTAATAGCTATCGTTGAATGAATATTGCATGAAGAATTTCTTGAAGAAAGAATGACTGGAGAGAGGCAGGAAGCCATTCTGTTAGAGCAGTAGTTCTTTGCCTCTTTTGATACATATCAATAGCTCATATCAGAAGCAACCATTCTGTGTGCTTTATATAGCCTTCTATATGAAGAAAGTGTGTTTTTCTCTGTTTATTTATTGACTGATCCAATAAGTGTTAATTGAGCTCTCACTGAGGCTCAGTTGGGCCCACTTGAGGCCTCTTGGGCCAGGCCCTGGCTTTAGTGTTGGGGAGGAAGGAGTGGTGGGAGGCTCTCATAAAAAATATATAAAAAAACATGTATTTTTCCTGCTTTCGTGGAGTTTATAGTCTGCTGTAACAGATATTAAACCAGATATTAAACCAGAAACCCCTGCTAGAATGTAGGCTTCATGAAAGTAGGGACCTTTGTTTATTGTGTTCACTGCTGTATCGCTAGCACTTGGCACAGTATCTGGCATATAATATACGCTTAGTAAATAGTGTTGAATGAATAAATGAATTAGATATATAAATATAAATTATAACAAGTGCTCTGAAGGAAAATGATGATCTTTGCCCTAAATTCTAACTTTAACTCTATAGCAGAGTTAATATCTGCTAATCTTACTTGCTTATGAAAGTTAAATGAGATAATTAATTTAGACTGGTATTAAACTATTAAGTGCAAGCAAGTGTACAATTTTTATCTCACTTTTTACCTCATGTGCTATAGCTATGTAAATATTGATTTTAATAGGTAACAAGGGTTGATCCTCAAATGCTCTATCTTTCTCTCATAAATCTGGGATTTCAAAGGTTTGTTCTGACCCCTTGACATAGTGCTTTGCTCATTATTCAGTTCAGTTCAGTCGCTCAGTCGTGTCCGACTCTTTGCGACCCCGTGAATCGCAGCACGCCAGGCCTCCCTGTCCATCACCATCTCCCAGAGTTCACTCAAACTCATGTCCATCGAGTCAGTGATGCCATCCATCCATCTCATCCTCTGTCGTCCCCTTGTCCTCCTGCCCCCAATCCCTCCCAGCATCAGAGTCTTTACAATGAGTCAGCTCTTCGCATGAGGTGGTCAAAGTACTGGAGTTTCAGCTTTAGCATCATTCCTTCCAAAAAACACCCAGGACTGATCTTCAGAATGGACTGGTTGGATCTCCTTGCAGTCCAAGGGACTCTCAAGAGTCTTCTCCAACACCACAGTTCAAAAGCATCAATTCTTCAGTGCTCAGCTTTCTTTACAGTCCAACTCTCACATCCATACGTGACCACTGGAAAAACCATAGCCTTGACTAGACCGACCTTTGTGGGCAAAGTAATGTCTCTGCTTTTGAATATGCTATCTAGGTTGGTCATAACTTTCAGCCACTAAATACGTACATGCTCATAATGTTGCATGCCCAGGCTTTTCAAGAATTCTGAGGTGGTACAAGAGTGCCACCTACTGTTGAATTGCTGAAGAGAAACAGGAACTAGTAAATACTTTGGGATCTGTGCATATTTATTCAGTCATCAGTGCTGGTTGCAGGGAATATTTAAATTGTACTTTCCACATATATTATGTAACTTGAGCCTCCCCTAGATCCTGGGATGTGGGTTTTCTTAATCCCATTTTATGGGTAAGTATTTGTATTCTATTATTTTCTCCATCTTTGAGAATGATAATGCTTCTCTTCCCTCCCCATTATTGAATCCTGGACTTCTACAGTTTTAATTTCTGATGTGATCTTTGAGTCGTGCTCAGAACTCCAAAAACGGGTGCTCTGTGGTTCTAAGGATTAGGGATGGTAATATTAGTAATAATGAACATAAATAGTAATAATAATTTATAAATGTATATTTGAGGGCAGGGCACTGACCTAAAAGGATTATATTTTTCATGTAATTATTTTAGCAACCTTTTCAGGAGGTAGTATTATAGTCATTTTATCCATCAGGAATTTGAGGCTCCAAAAGCACTATTTTGCCTAAGGTCGTGCAGCTAGTTAATAAATGGTTGTGCTGGCAGTTTGGATTTCAGGGTTATACTTTCCATCTCTTCACTGTGCTATCCTGTACCTACTATACATGTAGACCTATATAGATCAATGTTTGAGTAGCAGCTTTTTGTCATTATGTGTATTTTTAATCACTGGGCTTTGAAAATACAGAACTATTGTGTGGGGTGTGGTCATTCAAAAGATTTTCATATTTAGGAAAGTTTGGAGTCTCTGATTGGACTCTGCTGATTCTGCAGCTAAGGGAGACATGGAAGGTAGCCCTTTCTTCTTGAGGGTATGACATCTTGCCTTTGATTTCACACTTCATGCTGAATTTCTATGCTTTACTTTTCCACTGCTTCAGAATTACTAGACTTGAGGCAGTGTAATTAGAATGTGGTCGAGGGTGACCTGGGATAAGGTGGTTGTGCACTGACAAAATGAAAGGACATTGACTTGTAGTTATCTTGAGTATGAAGTTATTTGAGCCTAGCATCTTCTGGGTCTCTTGATTACTTAAAAAATGTGGGATAATAAAATGCTTCAAGTGCTAACAATTTCTAATAAATTCTATAAATTCCCAAAAGGTGGGATTAGGGATGTAGAAGAAGCAAAATGTATTCGATTAAACAGACTTGAACCAGGTAGGATATCCCTTCCCAAGCTTTGAGCATGTTTGATTTGCTTTCATATGCCGTCATCTGTAGGCCATGTGGTTATGGACCATCATTAAAAGAATCCTGTCTTTATACTCCTTTTCTTAAAAGCAATCTAAATTGAGTGGCATGAGTTCTTGACTAAGTGTTGGTCCACAGTTCCCTAACATATTGTATGAGGTTCAAGACTGCTATCTATGGTATTTGAAGAATGCTACATTTTGTGAGTGACTTTGATATGATGAATCACCTGATAATTGTGGAGATAGGAAAGAAAAAGAATAGAGCTCTGCATTATGAGATAGAGTAAAATTTCGGTATGAAACATTTGTGATGGAGATCCATGCATTATTGTGATCTCTCTTAAGGTTTTAAGCTGGTTATAATGGCTCCATGCATTTTGTAGGTATTGAAAAAGGAAATTTCTCATTGAAGCTGACTTGCCAAGTATTTCTCTTTTAAAAATTATTTGCAGCATCAGTGCCAGCAGTAGTTCCCAAGGGCTGTCTCAGCCATCTACCCAGACGACTCAGTATCTGAGAGCCGACACACCCAACAATGCAACTCCTATTACCAGTAAGAGTTAATTTAATTCTAAAAGTTAAAGATGATTTACTAAAATTGTTTATGGTCTGTCTGTCCTTGGTCCTGTCTGTCTTGTCCTTGGTTAATTACGTATGGGACATATGCCACGCTATATTGATAGAATCTAACATGTACGAATTAGGCTTAAACTTTTATTTTCTAGAACATTGAATGAAACATTCCAAAATTATAGTATTAAAATTTTAGGTTTAGTTGTTAGAATTAGTTTTAGGGAGGTTTCTATAGATTATGTTAAAAAGGCTACTGAATCACTTCTATACAAATTCAAAAGGAGGATTTTCAAGTAGTTAGAATAAGCTCCTGAGCTGTATGAAGACAGAGACTTGGATTTTAATGAATTATTTGATGGTCTCATGGGCTGTGGTAAGGACTTTACATTGTTTTCTGATCATGATGGTAAACTAGCTGCCATTGGAGATCTAATTTCCTTTATTTTGAACAGGATTTTAATTAAAGTTTTTATACTGTAGCTGTTCAGGGGAAAATAAACATTTTTGGAGTATAATTTAGACATAATGAGGATTGAGAAACATCATTCACCAAACAAGAAACAACACAATCATCAGGATACACAGTGGGCCACAAGTCAGGACTCAACTCATTGGTGCCATTGATTAATTAGGTTCTTGTAGGCAAGATACCTTTATCTCCCTTGGACTGACATTTACTTTCTAATAAACTAAAGTTAAGAATATCTGTTTTTGGACTTCCCTTGTGGTCCAGTGGTTAAGAATCTGCCTGCCAGTACAGGGGACACAGGTTAGATCCCTGGACTGGGAAGATCCTACAGGCTACAAAGCGACTAAGCCGGTGGACCACAGCTACTGAATCTGCATGCTGCAAAATACTGAAGCCCCCGTGCCTTAGAGCCTGTGCTCCGCAACCAGAGAAGCCCCCACAGTGAGAAGCCATGCACTGCATCTAGAGAGCAGCTCCCACACACCACAACTAGAGACAAGGCCAGGCACAGCAATCAAGACCCAGCACAGCCCCCAAATAAACACATGATCCTAGGAGGGAATGCAAAATGTACAGTCAATTAAAAAAAATGATAAACAACATTATTTAAAAAATAAGAATATCTGTTCTTCACCCAGTGCCCTCCTATGGTCTTTCAGTATTGTTTCTCATTAAGAAGAATCAGGATTCTTTGGAGAAATGGATGATATCAGGACTGGGTCAGGAATAAGTAAGATAACCTGGGACATTTGTTGAGCCAAAAATCAAGGAAACTACTAAAGACAAGAGCTTTCCAAATTGGAACCATTGAGCATCAAAAAGAATAATGACTGCAATAGATTGAAATGATATAAAAGTGAAATGTAGAAATGTGTAAAAATCCACAAATTTGTAGTGATAGTTTTTTTAAAAAAAGTTTATTATGGGAGTTAACTGAGGCACCAATAATACCTTACTGTGACAGCTGAGCATGAACTATTTTGCAGTAACCAGATAGTGCTGGCTTACGAAGGGAACTTTTTTTTTTTTTTAACAGAAAAATCCCAGCTAATAAATGCAGAAGGAATAGTAGAATCAGAATATCATACTTGTATCCCCTAATAAAATACTTGATTCAGGAAAGGATTGTCCATGTTTTAAACTATACGAACAAAGGGAGGTAGGGAGCTTTACCATTTGAGGGATCATAGTGTTACTGCCTGAATCCACTCCTGGAACTTAGCATCATTAAAAGTAGGATAGCTAGGTAGTTTGTATTCCCAGGTGGAATATTCTTGTCTTCTTCCCCCACAGAGAGTTAACTTGGATCTAATTGAGGCTATAAGGCTGACTTTCAGTTTACAGGGATAGAGGAATGAGTTAGATGACACTGGAAGAGTCAGATGCTGGACTTTCTCCAGGATAGTTGATCTAGTTTCTTTAGTACGATGTGGCAAGAAAAACGAAAGGGGAAAGAAGTGGGCATTGTAGCTTAATCTGAGAGAAATCTGAGAGAAATCATAGCAGCAGTTAACATCTCCACCAAGGAAAGAAAGATGTATGTCCCTCAGGATATAAAATGATAGATGTGAGGGTAGTTCAGACTATTCCTAAGAAACACATCATTGCTTTAAATGTTTAGCTTTGCTCATTAGAGTCATTCTTGATTGTGGATATAACCTTAAAGAGGTAGATAAGCAAATTATTATATATGCTAAAAGCAAAATGCATTTTAAAAAGTCAGTGGAAGTACAATTATTTTTTGACAGATTTATAAGTTTACCACCAATAAGTTTACTTGTTTTTGTAGACATTACCTTAAGGAGATAGATACTTCGTATGATACAAAATAAATAGTGTTTTTTAAAAAAACCAACAGAAATATATTTGCCTGTAAATAAAAAAAAGTGAAAGGAGCAGAAAAAAACACTTGAAGATAAAGGAGTCAAGAGTTTTCAAAAATAACAAAACACAATAGTATACAAATGGAAGAAACTCAGAGAACTCCAGGAAGGATTAAACACTCATATATACTAGACATACACACACACCTAGACATATCATGGTCAAATTGCTGATCAGTGGGATCAGGTTTTGTCATCCTAATGCATCCTTTTATAATAAAGTTTTTCAAAGCTTTTCATGTAGTTCTTCCAGCAGCCACCAATAATCATTGTCTGAGTCCACCCTTTCTTTCGGGATTTTTCTCCCCTAAAATACCATTCCAATTTCTGCTTGCTAATAACACTAGATCTTCCTTTTATTCTAACTTTTTTTTTGTTGCAATGAGAATTTTAATTTATGGCCAGAAATTTTGTTTTGCTATCATCATATTAAGAATGAATATGAATCAAGGGAACTGAAAAATGAATATGAATCTCACAAAGATATGGCTGGCTGTATGGATGCTAGAATGATTAAACCAATTATATATATATATATATATATTTTTTTTTTTTTTTTTTAAGAAAAGCTATTTTTACAAACATCTCTTCATTTGAAGTTTTTTTGTTAGGAGACTATATTAGAAAATCTTTGGAGAAAAAAGCAGTTCATTCAAGGGATTAGATTAATTCCATGAGTCAAAGCTTGTTTCATTTGGCAGAAAAGCAATTGAAGTGGTATTAATAAAATATTATTTTTAGTATTTCTTGTTTTAATTCTGCATTTAAAGGTTTTGGGGTAGGTGGGAAAGTGTTTCTTTAAAATTTAGTATGGCCTTCATAAATAATTCTCCCTGTATGTGCCTTTTTCCTTTTTGATTCTTACCTTCATTTGTTCCTGTGACTTGACTCCTGGGGTTCTAACTGAACTAGTTGATCCTGATGCCATAAGAAGGTATTTATATTTCTTGGTTTGGCTTTGTTGGCTCCTCAGGTTATCCTACCTTGCGGATAGAGAAGAATGACCTGAGAAGTGTCACTCTTTTGGAGGCGAAAGCTAAGGTGAAGGATATCGCAATATCCAGGGAGAGGATAACTCTAAAAGATGTACTCCAAGAAGGTACCTATTCTCTCAAAATCAGGTTTTCAAGGAAGATTTACTGTTAGTATAAATATTTTTTTGTTTCACATTTTAAGAATTTCATCTCATTTCATCCCTAAGGATAGAAAGCAGTTCAGTTCAGTTCAGTTCAGTTCAGTCGCTTAGTCATGTCCGACTCTTAGAGACCCCATGAACTTCAGCATTCCAGGCCTCCCTGTCCATCACCAACTCCCGGAGTCTACCCAAACCCATGTCCATCGAGTCAGTGATGCTATCCAACCATTTCATCCTCTGTCATCCCCTTCTCTTCCTGCCCTCAATCTTTCCCAGCATCAGGGTCTTTTCAAATGAGTCAGCTCTTCACATCAGATGGCCAAAGTATTGGAGTTTCAGCTTCAACATCAGACCCTCCGATGAACACCCAGGACTGATCTCCTTTAGGATGGACTGGTTGGATCTCCTTGCAGTCCAAGGGACTCTCGAGAGTCTTCTACAACACCACAGTTCAAAAGTATCAATTCTTTGGCACTCAGCTTTCTTTATAGTCCAACTCTCACATCCATACATGACCACTGGAAAAACCATAGCCTCGACGAGACGGACCTTTGTTGGCAAAGTAATGTCTCTGCTTTTTAATATGCTGTCTAGGTTGGTCATAACTTTCCTTCCAAGGAGAAAGTGTCTTTTAATTTCATGGCTGCAGTCACCATCTGCAGGGATTTTGGAGCCCCCCAAAATAAAGTCAGCCACTGTTTCCCCATCTATTTCCCATGAAGTGATGGGACCAGATGCCATGATCTTAGTTTTCTGAATGTTGAGTTGTAAGCCAGCTTTTTCACTCTCCTTTCACTTTCATCAAGAAGCTCTTTAGTCCTTCTTTACTTTCTGCCATAAGGATGGTGTCATCTGCATATCTTAGGTTATTGATATTTCTCCCGGCAATCTTGATTCCAGCTTGTGCTTCTTCCAGCCCAGCGTTTCTTAGGATGTACTCTGCATATAAGTTAAATAAGCAGCCTTGACGTACTCCTTTTCCTATTTGGAACCAGTCTGTTGTTCCATGTCCAGTTCTAACTGTTGCTTCCTGACCTGCATACAGGTTTCTCAAGGGACAGGTCAGGTAGAAAGCAGTGCACAATTTATTTCCTGTATAAAACTGATCTTTATTTTCCCTTTCTTTAGATTTTTAACTTGCCTTATTAAGCTTTGAAACGATTTTGATATTCAAGTATATTAAAGCATGATTATTAGTGTTTATCACCTTTAAAAGGATATTTCCTGTTTAGTTCTTGTCCAAAGATGATCACTTGCTCACAGGCCTTTTTGAAACAGTCTAAGTAATTTTCTCTGTGATGGAAAGTACAGGGGTTCCAGCAGAAGGAGATGCATCGGTATTGGAGTTATGCCCAAATTCCAGTCTCAGTCCCACAGTTTATTACCTAGATGACCTTAGAGAAATCATTTCCTGTCTTCCATAGCCAGTTTCCTTGTCTGTAAATATGGGCTTATGTTTTCTACTTTAGACACGAAGATTAGATGAACTGATGTACATTACATGAAGTAACACATGATAAGTGTTTGAGAGATAAGACCCTTCCCTGTTTGCTGGTCCTTGCTTTCTTTTTTGAGTTTCAGGGTATTGACTGGGGACAATGCTGAAAGAAGAGGACAGAAATTAATAATAAAATGCTTTACTGAACTCTTCAAGTTGTTCAATAGACAGTAACTTTCCCCTTCCATAACTCAGTTTGAAGTGTTTTAGATGCCTGTGAGTCATTGTGAATTCATCTGTCAGTTAGAGATGCTTGTTTGTCAGTCACAGCTAAGGGAGGGGCTTGAACTGTCCCAGAGGCAAATAGTCATTAAGCAGGTTTTTATTGTGTGTTTTTGAATGTATAAGGAGAGTCCATTTTTCTCCTTTGTCATTGCTCTGAGGCTCAAAACTCATAAATGTCTCTGTGGATAGCCCATTACTGAGCTCTAGTGCTCCTAGCTGTATCGTTAGTTTGTTTAGGCTATTTCAGAATGAATTCTCATAGACAGTAAATACATCTTTTCTAAAAGCAAGTTAAGATGTTTTGTAGTTTAAAAAGAAGAAAAATAAAGATTTGAGTCTTTCTCTGCTAGGGCTGGAGTAATGTTGATCACATTTGGCCTTGTTATATTTAAGTTGTATTGTGCCAGAAAATTTTGTACTTATAATTTTATAAGCATTATCATATGATCTCAGTAATTATTGTTTTTCCTTCTAGGTACTTTTGGGCGTATTTTCCATGGGATTTTAGTAGATGAAAAAGATCCAAATAAAGAAAAACAAGCATTTGTGAAAACAGTTAAAGGTAGGATTTGTTCCCATCCTGTCTCCATAATACTTTCCTGTCTAAGGTGGCTTATGCCAGTGAAATTGTTTCAGATTTTCAAAGTGTGACATACCTTTCAATCAGTCCATGTTAATTTAGCTCATACAGGCTAACTTTTAGGAGATTTGTGTTGTTCTTATTAAGGTATAGAAAATAGAAGCTAATAGTTGAGACATTATGCATTTGTTAGATGGTACTCAGAAGTAAAAGTCATTCAGTCATGTCCGACTCTTTGAGACCCCATGGACTATAGAGTCCATGGAATTCTCCAGGCCAGAATACTGGAGTGGGTAGCCTTTCCCTTCTCCAGGGGATCTTCCCAATCCCGGGATCTAACCCAGGTCTCCCGCATTGCAGGCGGATTCTTTACCAGCTGAATCACTAGGGGAACCCCAGATAGTACTCAGGCTTCCAGTTAAACTGCATCCAATTAACTTCTTTTTTCCTATATCTAATATTATGTTTTTCCTAGGTTCCAATTATTTGGTTTTTCCTTCTTAAAAAACATCTCAGCACCCCCTATCCTCAGTACTGAGGAATTGTAAAGAAAAAGATGAACCACTGTACCTTATGTGAATAGCTGTTATTTGCCTTCCTCTCACTCCTGGTACCCCCTTTTTTTGCTCTTACATATAATTTGCAAAAAGTATACATTTGTGTGTGTTCTTTCTTGGTAGAGTTTTACAGATACAGCCATAGTTAGAATTGCTGCCCCATGAGGTATTTACATTGAAAATTTTGATAGTTGCCAGATTGTTTTCTAAAAGGTAGTGCTTAGTTTATATTTTCATAAACAGAATACCTATTTTCATATGTTCACCTTTTGGAGAAATATATTGCTTAGATTTTCACTTACTGATTTATATAAAATTTTCAGTTAGAGATTCCCTATAAAAATGTACTAGAATATTTTTAATATGGTTTATTGCCTAATACTGGTAAATTAGCAAACCTTTTTATGATATTAAAATTTTAATGCTTTATGATTGGTATTTATAAAAGCTTAAAAGTCCCTTGGACTGCAAGGAGATCCAACCAGTCCATCCTAAAGGAGATCAGTCCTGGGTGTTCATTGGAAGGACTGACGTTGAAGCTGAAACTCCAGTACTTTGGCCACCTGATGCAAAGAGCTGACTCATTTGAAAAGACCCTGATGCTGGGAAAGATTGAGGGCAGGAGAAGAAGGGGACGACAGAGGATGAGATGGTTGGATGGCATCACCGACTTGCTGGACATGAGTTTGGGTAAACTCGAGTTGGTGATGGACAGGGCGGCCTGGCGTGCTGCAGTCCATGTGGTCTCAAAGAGTCAGACACGACTGAGCAACTGAACTGAACTAAAATAATGCTTAGTTGAGTCTATTTGTTAATTTTAAGAGAAGGAAAAAATGTGGTAATTTAAAGAGTGCTTAATGCCTGACAGTGTCTGATCTAAGGTGAGATAACTAGAATATTTTAGAAAAACAAATTTAGCATTTCAAATGCATAAATTGAAGGTAAAACTAAATTCAGTTTCATGAGTAGGAAGTGACAATTTTATGAAGTTGACAACGTTAACTTATAAGAACTTAGGTTTAATGTTAATTTATAAGAATTTATGTTTCTAAATTTACTTAAAGGAATTCTTGGAAAGTATGAAGGGTTTATTATGTTTATCATTTCTAAAAAGTTGGATTGTACTAATCTAACCAAAAAAATCTTAGGAATTTACTTTCTTTTAATTTAGCAAAATTGTTTAAGGATGCTACAAGCACAAACTTACGCTTTTCTTTTCTAAATAAATGATTTAACTTACTGCGTTCGATATTTATTCATTCACTTCTCCTAACCGAAAAACACTTTTAAAAATGGATATTTAAATTTGGTCCCACTAGGTTTTCTGACTAGTGTTGAAGGATACTTTACATATTACTCTTTGTAAATGTAAAATTTGAGCCCTAATTTTAATAACATCTGTCTTTTGTTACACTTTCTCCACTTTTTAAAGGAAACATTTCCCCTTAATTCTAATATTTCTTCTGAGGTTTGTAAATATTCTATGGATAATTTAGAACTGAGCTAATATTAATTTGTTCTGAATAAATGTAAAATTAACTAAAGAGGTTTCTATATAGAATTGGGTTGATTTAGGATTGGAATAGGGGAGAGAAGGAAATAATAGTGATAAGAAAACACAATGCAGATACTGGGACTGTTTCACAAGATAAGATTTCTCTGTCTGTATACATTTGCATTGTAGTCACTTGCTTGTTTCTGTATCTTACCACTGTAATTATAATGTTCTCTCTGAGTTATACGGAAACCAGAGAAAGCACAGTGAGTCCTTAGCCAAGATACGGTCATGGTTTGTGTGGGAAACACAGAGGAAGTGTACTGACGACAGTATTTGCTTTAAAATTGTTTTATAGCTCCACATGATTGTCTCTGAGATTTATTCTTTTGGAATGTTATTATTTTTTAATTGAAGCCGCATAGAGCTGACAAAGTTCTCTCACAAATCTGTGTGCTTTGTTACATGCTGTATAATTAGAAGTACAGCTAAAAATACAAAAATAAGTTTTTAAAAGATCAGTGACCTTTCCTTTAGGCATAAGCACAAAATTGGAGTTTGGCTTCTTAAAAAGTTCATAGTTTTTCACAGAAACTTAATGGATATGCTAATATAAATTTCCAGAGATTGAAATTAGGAATCTGAATTTCACACATTGAATATTGTGAAATTGAATTCCATAAAATAAATTAATTAATTTGAGGTTAATTAAGTTCTTATTTTCTTTTGTAACTTCTTAGAAATAAGTAGGCTTTTTAAAAATCATTTTGTTCTTTCTTGAAACTTTTAGAATGTAAATTATTGTGTAGTCTTCTTTTCAAATACATTCATTTTGAGTTAGACCTTTCAGTATTTAAAGTTAAAAGGCTAGGGCCAAACTAGGTAAAGAATCCAGGAAAGTGGTTTTTCCTTACTAAATGTATAAAATTATTTTCCCTCAAAGTTTTCTTAGCTCATTATCCAGCTCAAGTGTCCCTTGCTTAATAGAATGCTTATCAAAGTTAAGAACTTGAAAAATTATGCAAAACATGACACTGTGAAATTTACTTCTTATTTTACTTGGATCTCTGTACTAGCTGGCAGGAAGATAAACTCTTACCAATTAGGTGCAGACCTCCAACTATTACTAGTTTTAAATTCTAAAAAATCCTTCCAGCCCCCAAATACTGATAGTTCTGACCATAATTTCATTAAAAATTATTTATATTACAAAAAGAGTAAAAAAGACATATCCTGCCATTTACTGAATGATCCTAAATTTTAAACAGTTTCTAAACAACTAAAATTTATTTCAACAGACATTGGGGTAAAGTGATTTTTCCAAAGTAGCAAGTGTTTCAAGTCCTTGGGTTTGTGTCTACCCATTTTGTATACCTACAGAAGTTTTAAGTGAAGCCATCTGGAGTGATTCCATGGGTTAGTCTTGGAAGTAAGTGAAATTAATAATTTCTCAGCTTTGCCAGCTCCACTTTTAAGGAATGTGTATGTAATCACGGTGCTTGTGTTTAGTGGTCTGGATTTTACTGATGGTTCAACATTTTCCTAGGTAGGACTGGGAGCTGGATGTTGGCTTTTCCAGTCTTTGTATCTTCTTCTCCCTCCTACTGGATTGATCATAAGATGTGTAAATTATTTTTTTTTTTTTACTGTTGACATACATTATTGGTTTCTTTGAAAATATTTTTAAAGATATACTCTTGACTTTGTTTTTAGTATCTAAAAACCATTTTAAAAAATTAAAATTCATTTTCAGTTACATAATGAAAATATACTATTCACTTAATGGAAATGTTCTTTTCAAACAGGAAAGAACATCCTCTATTCTATTAAGATAGAGGAATCCTTATAGATTTGTACAAATATTTGATGGCTTTGGATTCTTTTGAAGGTGAAAGGTATTAATAAATTGCATTATTATGTTTTATTTCTAAAACATTGAACTAAAAGCCAATTTTAGTTCTTTTTGTTACCTGGAGAGAAAACCATGAGTTCAGAAGCTAAAAATAAAATGGAATAATCCTACTAATTTTGACTAGTATATGAAAATTAAATCTTTTTCTACTAATGTAGTGGTAGTTCTTTTTGTTTGTCTAGCTACATAGAGGTAAGAAGGAAACAATAAAATGCACCACAGTCTCTTGTGGGCATTCTTTTCTAGTTTGTTTGTAAAGTTAGAAAATTTAAACGGGACAGAAAAGTACAAAATATAGCTCTCCTACCTCTAAAAGTAGCCACCCTAAAGAATTTCTTATGACTCTTTACCAGTAAGAAGAAAAACATCCAAATATATCTAATTTTCAAAAACCATTTTTTACAATAATTTTTATTGGAGTATAGATGATTCACAGTGTTGTGTTAGTTTTTGCTGTGTAGCAGAGTGAGTTAGTTATACATACACATATGTCCACCGTTTTCACTTCTTTTCCCATATATGTAGGTCATTACACAGTACTGATTTGAGTTCCCTGTGCTATACAGTAAGTTTCTGTTAGTTATTTTATATATAATAGTGTGTGTAAGTCAATGGTTTATCCCTCTTTCCCTTCCCCCCTTAGTAACCATAAGTTTGTTTTCTACGTCTGTGACTCTATTTCTGTTTTGTAAAGAGGTTTATTTGTATGATTTTTTTTAGATTCCACCTTATCATGTGATATTAGCCTTTCTCTGTCTGACTTAATTCACTCTGTATGACTGACTCTAGGTCCATCTTCATTGCTGCAAATGGTGTTATTTCATACTTTTTTATGGCTGAGTAATATTCCATGTATATATGTACCACATCTTTATCCATTCCTCTGTTGATGGACATCCAAATAAATTTGATTTTGTAATATAGCTGATCCCATAAACATAGTTTTTTACCTTGCTTTTAAAATTTAATGTATCTTGTAAATATTCCTGTGTCAGTGCATATAAGTCTGATTTTTAAAATTAAGATATCTGCCTAATGTTCTTGCATGCTAACATGTAACTAGGTCTCTGTTGATGGGCACTTTGGTTTTTGGTTGTTTTGAGTTTTTTGCTGTTACAACTGAACAGTATTCTTGTTAAGTTATGTATAGATGAGTTTTTGTGAGTAGACTTTTAGCAGTGGGATTGATGATGGTACATAGTATATGTATTTAAAAATTTTGTTAAGATGTTGCTTCCTCTACCTAACCAAGATGCTGTTCATCTTGTGCCTGTTTCCTTACACTCTTGCCCAAACTGGCAGGTAGCTGACTTTTTTGTCTCTTCCAATCTTAAGAGGAAAATGGCATCTCCTAGTTTAATTTGCTGATGACTCAGACCGTAAAGAATCCCCCTGCAATACAGGAGACCCGGGTTCAATCCCTAGGTTGGGCAGATCCCCTGGAGAAGGGAATGGCTACCCACTCCCTTGAGAATTCTTGCCTTGAGAATTTCCATGGACAGAGGAGCCTGGCGGGCTACAGTCTGTGGGATCGCAAAGAGTCACACAACTGAGTGACTTTCACAGTTTAATTTGCATTTCTTTATTTAGGAATGAGGCACAAAATCCTTTTTTAATTTTGCTGATTCTTTATGTTTCTTTTTTAAGTAAACTGTTTATATCCTTTGCCTATTTTTCAATTTTTTTTTTCCTGTTGTATGAACTCTAAGGGGAGGAAATTGGCACAGAGTCAGACACGACTGGAGTGACTTAGCAGCAGCAGCAGCAGCAGCATGCCTTATGTGTTACAGATATTTATCCAGCCTATTACTTTCTCTACTTTGTTTGTGAAACCTTATTTAATTTCAGCTTTATGTAGTCAAGCTTATCCTTACTGGCATTTGTAAATATTAACCTTGTCAGTGAGATTCTATGTACTACAATAGAATTTTAGGCTAGACCTGTTTAGATTTACCTAAAACTTTTAATGGAAATTTACCATATAGTCTGTTATTCAGTCAGTAAGTCACATCTGACTTTTTGTGACCCCATGGACTATAGCGCTCCAGGCTCCTCTGTGTACCACTCTCTCCTGGAGTTGGCTCAAATTCATCTTGATCAAAATTCCAGCAGGTTTTTCTCATAGAAATAGAAAAACTGATGCTAAAATTAATGTGGAAATGTTAAAGATAAAAAAACAGCCAGAATAATCTTGAAAGAAAACAAATTTGGAGAATTTACACTATATTTGATTTTCAGATATAGTAGAAAGCTACAGTAATCAAGAGAAGTGTTATATAGACAAGATCGATGGAACAGATTCAGTTCAGTTCAGTTGCTCTGTTGTGTCTGACACTCTGCAACACCATGAAATGCAGCACGACAGGCTTCCCTGTCCTTCATTATCTTCCAGAGTTTGCTCAAATTCATGTCCATTGGGTCAGTGATGCCATCCAACCGTCTCATCTTCTGCAGCCCCCTTCTTCTCTTGCCTTTAATCTTTCCCAGCATCAAGATCTTTTCCAGTCAGTCAGCTCTTCATATCAGGTGGCCAAAGTATTGGAGCTTCAGCTTCAGCAACAGTCCTTCCAGTGATTATTCAGAGTTAATTTCCTTTAGGATTGACTGGTTTGATCTCCTTGAAGTCCAAGGGACTCTCAAGAGTCCTCTTTAGCACCACAATTCAAAAGCATCAGTTCTTTGGCTCTCAGCCTTCTTTGAGATAGTTCCTTATTAATATCAGAAAATATTGGTGTCATAAGTGTAATATTATCATACCATATATGACAATATTTTTTTCTTTATATACAGATCAAGCTTCTGAAATTCAGGTGACAATGATGCTCACCGAAAGTTGTAAGCTCCGAGGTCTTCATCACAGGTGAGAGGAGAAACCACTCAGCATTTAAGTATTAAATACACTTAATATATTATAACATAGTATGCTACGTTTTTAAAAAATGTTGTAATGTTTTCTTAATTGAAAGCCTTTTTGGAATAGCTTAATTTTATTCCTAAATATAAAAATGAAATGCATGCTCATTGCACAAAATTTAAAAACATAATAAAATGTAAAGAAAAGTATATAAGCCCACATCTAGATAATTATAGCTGAGCTTTCAGGAAAAGGCTTATATTTATGTGTATATCTCCCTTTAAAAAGTAGGCTAATGATATACGTACGCTAAAAACATATTTGTTAGGAAATTTTGCGCATATAGAGCAGGGGTCCCCAGGCCTGTTAGGAACTGGGCTGCACAGCAGGAAGTGAATGGTGGGTGATCTAGCAAAGCTTCATCTCCCGCTCCCCGTTGCTCGGTTTACCACCTGAATCCCCCCGCCCCTGCCGCATCTGTGGATAAATTGTCTTTTACAAACCCAGTCCCTGGTACCAAACAGGTTGGGGACCTCCAATGTAGAGTACCAAAGACCAGAATATAAACACCAGTAAGCCCGCAGCTTACATTCATTGATAGTTTACATTTTGCCGTTTGTGCTGTGCATGTGTATGTATCATTCATTTATTTAGATACATATAACTAGATAGGTAGTTGTGATTGTGGAAATATTTTAAACTAAATTGGATATCTCAGCACTTCTAATGCATTTCCAGCATGCATTTTTCCAAAACGTTGAGAATATTTTCCTACAAAATCACAACACTATTATCTTTAATAAGGTTAGCATCCTTCTTTATAGCAAAACAATGTGTCTAACTTTTCATGTAAGTAACTATAGATTCATATCCATATTTAAAAAGACTACTTATAGTTCATTAAATGGTGCATCAAATTTTATTTAACCAGACTCTTATCATTAGTTTTCAGTATGATTTTTTTAAAAGATACATATAGTTCTATTATATGAAGAACTTTTTTAAAAAGCTTGATAGCAGTCCTTTTCAAGAGCTATAACAAGATATTCTAACTTCTGAGCCAAAAAGGGCATAATTATAGTATCACATTATGTAGCGGTATCAGTGTTTGGGCAAGGTGTTTGTTGTTTTAAAGCACTGTACAGAGTCAGTTTAATTTGTGTGCCTACTGGAAGTTTGGTCACATATGTTTGAAAAATGGGAGGGTGACCATCCTTATTGGAAGATATTTATAGACTTCTAGGAAAAAATAAAGTAATATATGCAAAAGGCATTATACAGTGTAATTTTTGTGTACTTTGAGCAGTTACTTGAGTTCTGCAAAAAAAATGACTGTGCAGTTTTATTTTTGAATTTTATTTATACTTCAATTCATATTCAAAAGAATTTGAGGACCTAAAAAGGCAGCTATAGTAAGATCAAAAAAATGGTAATGAAAACGAAACTGAGGTTTTTGGCATTGTGATGCTGGAAAAGCCAACAATAAGGAGACAAAGCAACTCTTAGCTTCTGGGCAAGCAAGGCTGAAGGAAGTATTAAAATTTGTTAAATCTCAGTATTAGAAGAGAAGGAAATGTATATGTTTCCTGGTGGAGAAAAGATTTTCTGGCTTCATACTCTGAGACAAATGTCTCATTAGGTTTATCATATATTTTGGACATTGATTAAGTTAATGAACATTGAAAATAAAGCAGCCAGAGACTTTTGAAAAAAATTGACCACACAGTAATGGAGGGCTAAAAATGTCCTTTTGAAGGATTAAAAGTCGTGTACTTTTAAGAATATTAACTTCCATTGGCCTGATTCACTGATTTAGTCTAAGAATAGAACTCATTTGAAGAGGAATGGATAGATAACTCATTCCTTAGATTATATTTTCTGAAAAAAGCTACATTTTATTTCCTCTGAGTAACAAGATAAGAACTGGGTAATGATGACCTGGGAAATGTTCTTGTTGACAGTGTTGGGAGTACTTGATTTATCATGCTGACCCTCGGAGGAAGAAGCAAAATGTTAAATACTAGTGTATAATATTAACCTAATACTTAGGTGCTTAGCTAGTATTCTTACCCTGATGAAAGATCTACACCACATCAGCACAAAAGTGGGTGGCAGGGATAAAAATAGACAAAGCTAGAATTTTCTCATGAAGCAGTTTTATATCCATGGTAGCCCAAAGATGCTTTGGCTGAAAAATGTTCAGAGCAAGCATTCGTAGCATTTTCTCAGGCAGCTTTAAGCTACAGGATTTTCCAGCATCCAACTAGGATGAATTAGTAGCCACAAGATACCCTCTGGAGAAGGAAGTGGCACCCCATTCCAGTATTCTTGCCTGGAGAATCCTGTGGACAGAGGAGCCTGGTGGGCTGCTGTTCATGGGGTCACACAGAGTCGGACACGATTGAAGTGACTTACCAAGATACCCTTAGATGGTGGAATGGGATGACTTACTGAATTAGTGATATTTGTTACTGAACATTCAGTGATTAGGAACAGTTTTCTAAAGATAGGTTATGGTTTGATCCTGATTAATTTTTCTTTCCAGTCATAAAGTGATACCAGGACTCCTAGGTTTTAAATTAGCAAAACTCATTGTTAATATGTAGAATGTATATGGATCTTTCTACTCATTGTAGGAATTTATTTCATTTATAAGGGGACTAGGGTCTACATTTCTTTTTGACCCCTAAATTAGAGGTACCAAGGGAACATTTCATGCAAAGATGGGCACAATAAAGGACAGAAATGTCATGGACCTAACAGAAGCAGAAGATATTAAGAGGTGGCAAGAATACATAGAAGAACTATACAAAAAAGATCTTCATGACTCAGATAACCACAAAGGTGTGATCACTCACCTAGAGCCAGACATCTTGGAATGTGAAGTCAAATGCTGAGAATGCTGAGAAAACTCAGCAGTGGCCACAGGACTGGGTAAGGTCAGTTTTCATTCTGGTCACAAAGAACGGCAATGCCAAAGAATGTTCAAACTACTGCACGATTGCACTCATCTCACATGCTAGCAAAGTGATGCTCAAAATTCTCCAAGCCAGTCATCAACAGTACATGAACCGTAAACTTCCAGATGTTCAGGCTGGATTTAGAAAAGTCAGAGGAACTAGAGATCAAATTGCCAAGATCCATTGGATCATCGAAAAAGCAAGAGAGTTCCAGAAAAACATCTACTTTTGCTTCATTGATTAAACCAAAGCCTTTGACTGTGTAGATCACAACAAGCTTGGGAGAATTCTTCAAGAGATGGGAATACCAGACCACCTGACCTGCCTCCTGAGAAATCTGTATGCAGGTCAGGAAGCAACAGTTAGAACCAGACATGGAACAATAGACTGGTTCCAAATAGGAAAAGGAGTACGTCAAGGCTGTATATTGTCACCCTGCTTATTTAACTTATACGCAGAGTACATCATACGAAATGCTGGGCTGAATGAAGCACAAGCTGGAATCAAGATTGCTGGGAGAAATATCAATAACCTCAGATATAGAAATGACACCACCCTTATGGCAGAAAGTGAAGAAGAACTAAAGAGCCTCTTGATGAAAGTGAAAGAGGAGAGTGGAAAAGCTGGCTTGAAACTCAACATTCAGAAAACGAAGATCATGGCATCTAGTCCCATCACTTCATGGCAAATAGATGGAGAAACAATGGAAACAGTGGCAGACTTTATTTTCTTGGGCTCCAATATCACTGCAGATGGTGACTGCAGCCATGAAATTAAAAGACTTGCTCCTTGGGAGAAGCTATCACCAACTTAGACAGCATATTAAAAAGCAGAGACATTACCTTGCTGACAAAGGTCTGTCTAGCAAAGCTATGGTTTTTCTAGCAGTCATGTATGGATGTGAGAGTTGGACTATAAAGAAAGCTGAGCACCGAAGAATTGTTGCTTTTAAACTATGGTGTTGTAGAAGACTCTTGAGAGTCCCTTGGACTGCAAGAAGATCAAACCAGTCCATCCTGAAGGAGATCAGTCCTGTCCATCCTGAAGAAGATCAGTCCTGGTTGTTCATTGGAAGGACTGATGCTAAGGCTGAAGCTCCAATACTTTGGCCACCTGATGTGAAGGACTGACTCATTGGAAAAGACCCTGATGCTGGGAAAGGTTGAAGGCAGGAGGAGAAGGGGATGACAGAGGATGAGATGGTTGGATGGCATCACCAACTTGATGGACATGAGTTTGAGCACTCCAGGAGTTGGTGATGGACAGGGAATCTTGGTGTGCTGCAGTCCATAGCGTTGCAAAGAGTCACACACAACTGAGCGACTGAACTGAACTGTCTAGACTGCTCGTGGCTATGTGTGTGCGTTTGTTTATTCATTGTTTTGTTCTCCTTTATTAAGTGCCCATTTTGCACTTGGAACACTGCCAGGCATGAGGGTTAAAAATGAGATAATGATCTTCAGTAATCAGATTATAGAATTTATCAAGCAAATTCAATATACTCAGCAACAAATGACGCCTGGTTTCTGATTTTACCTTTTTTAAAAAACTAGATGTGTAATTCATCATATTTACTTCATTATTTACCTTCTATGATTAAGAGTTGTAAAGGACTGAAATATTTTAAAGCATTTTGAAATTCTGTTCACTCCTTTTTCCAGTGGAATTTTTGAGAATAATTTTTATTGTAAGTTAAAATAGCTGTATAAATAAAAGATAGCTATCAGTTTACTTAAATTCCATTAGGACTGCTTCATAAAAACTACTTGAGCTATTTTTCTTGTGGTTTGACCCTCCATTGGCCCAAGAGTGCCTGATGGTAGGCACTTTGCTGAATGCCTCTCGACTCTCATGCTGCAGGCCCACTCGGCAAGACGGAGAATTGTACTAGTTCTTGTCTCTACTCCCCCCGGAACCTACCTTTCCGTTATACACCTGCTTCTGCTCCCATCCACTCTTTTTATAGATCCCAGACCTTCCTCTTTATCATCCTTCCCTTTATAAACTGGGAAAAATGAAGAGCAGCCATCTGTTCTTTGAAAGAATTTTGTGCAGCGTGTTATTTCTCCTGGAGGGCTTTTAAATAAAGAATAAATGCTTTGATCTCATCCAGCAAACTTACTGTGCTTGAGTCAGATTCCTTTAACTCTGCTTAGTGAATTTCAGTCATGAGGAAAGGAGCAGAAAAATAATTTGGAAAGTTAAAGAGATTGAACAGCTCTTCACTTACCTCTGAAGTCATAGTAGGTTCACTTAAACCTGAGTGCACACCTGTTCATCATTTTTTCCACTTTTATTGATAAATAATTGACATATCACTGTATAAGTTTCAAACATAAAGCATGATGGTTTGATTTATATATATTGTGAAATGATTACTGCAGTACATTCAGCTAACATTATCTTCTTATATAGATACAATAAAAGGGAAAGTAAGAATAAAGGAAAAAAGTTTCCTCCTTGTGATGAGAGCTCTTAGGTTTACTCTCTTAACCACTTTCCTGTACATTTCTACAGCAGTGTTAGCTGTAGTCATCAGGTTGGCTCAGAGGGTAAAGTGTCTGCCTGCAATGCAGGAGACCCGAGTTCAATCCCTGGGTTGGGAAGATCCCCTGGAGAAGGAAATGGTAACCCACTCCAGTATTCTTGCCTGGAGAATCCCATGGACAGAGGAGCCTAGTGGGATACAGTCCACGGGGTCGCAAAGAGTCGGACACGACTGAGTGACTTCACTTCAGTACTTATAATGAGAAGTCCTTGCCTTTGGATCACCTCTCTCCAATCCTCCTGCTGCAGTTATTTTAGGATGTATGGGACTTGGTGTGAAAAGAATCTCTGTCTTGCTTCCCTGGTAGGGAATATCCAGTGATCCAGGGGAAAACAGGGTTTTAGAATCAGATGAAGACTTGACTTTTTCCTTCATGTGCTTGCAGTTGTTCTTGGCAGATAACCTTATCACTTACCCCTGCATGGATTACCTCCTCTGTGAAGTGGAACTAATCATCGCTGCCACTCCCAGGCTGTAATACAAGCAGAAGCCTTACAGAGAGGTTACCACATACAAGTTTACTGATCTAGTCTTCATTTTCCTGGTTCCTCAGGATCAGTGCTTTCCGTCTTAGTAGCTCCTGCACAGCAGAAGGGGGGCCCATAGCTTTCACTTGTGCACTGTTAGGCCAAAATTGTGTGACTGCGGTTTTAATAAATATATACTCAATTGAAACAACTTAGGAAATACAGAAAAGCAAGGTAGGAATAATCTAAAGTCCCACAACTCAGACAACAACTCTTGGCACATTTCTGTGCAGAGTTTTGTTATTTCTCTACTATATTTGTAATTATCCTGCAAACGTGTGAATTTTGTATCTTGCTTTCCTATAATGTAAGCTTTTACTCATATTCTCATAGCATCTCTTTGTGACTACTTGTTTTGTATACTAGCCTATTATTTGGCTGTACTTTCTTACTTTTGGACAGTCATGTTGTTTGCAACTTTTTAGTAATAATCCTGCATTAACAATCCTTGTTCATATAGCTTTATGTTAAATAATGTTTCCTTATTTATATGCTTAGAGACAATTTTCTAAGTTAAGGAGGAGAAGTGTTTTTAGGTTGTCATTTGGTGTTATTTTTTAGATATTTATTAAATGCTTATTTCTGTGACACAGAATACAAAGCATTGGGTATTTTAAAAAATTCACTTTAGTTTTTGCCATCTAGGAATTTTCAGCTTAGTGGGGGAAATGAAGTATTAATAATTATGTAAAAAGTTATGTAACTTTGGGAAAAATTATTTCCAGTACCAGTGGAAGAGATGTCACTAGGCATAGGATGTATGTATTTATGTCTGCCCTGGAGATTTTAAAAGGAACAAGTTTTTTGTTTTTTTTTTTTAATTACCTGCTTGGCTTTTTGCATATCACAGCAACTTTGTATGGTTGGGGGTGTCCCTATGTTAGAGATGTGGAAACTAAGGCCAAGAAAGATGATCACACAGACAGTAAATGGTAAATTTAGGATTTAGAAATCTCATGTGAACTGCTAAGAACTCTTTGGCTTTGTGAGATAGTTTTAGGCTCTTGATTATCATTCTTTTCTGTAGACTGCATTGGGGCCCTTTTTTTTTTAAGTGTTGCTAATGAACCAACTAAGCTATTACCATATGCTCATGATCAAGTCATTTTTTGGGTCTCTCTCTGATTACCCTTTAGAATAACGATTTAGTCTGGCTAGAGTAGTATCTTAGAAGAATCTAGTCCACAGGAAATAGCTTTTGAGTTTTTTCCCTATCAAGAAAGTGGATACATGGGAAGCATTAAAGTCTATTCCAAAAGAGCTTTATAATTTTACAATTTAAATGGTTATATATTTTTAAATAAGTTTGAGATTTTCTTGTTTTCTTTTAGGTTATCTTTATTTTACTACTTTTAATTAAAAATAGCCCCCTGAAGTTTCAGATTTCACTTGTGTTCTCCTGATTTCTTATTATTTTATAGAAATCTTCTTCCTATTACCAATGTGTGTATAGAAGAAGGAGAAAAGCCCATGGTGATATTGCCTTACATGAATTGGGGGAATCTTAAATTGTTTTTACGGCAGTGCAAATTAGTAGAGGCCAATAATCCGCAGGTGAGAAAAATTTGCCCAAATACCAATTATTTGCCAGTAGCTTCTAAATAATATCTTTGAAAGTAGATGTTAACATACAAACTGTTTAGAAGACTGCAAAAAGAAACTCACACTGAACCAGAAGGTGTTGCTAACCTGTTGATTTAGAGGAAGATGGTTTGTGATTCTTGTCTTGAGGCTGGTGCTGAAGGTTTCCCATTGTGTGTTATTCATAACCACCTCAGACCCTCTGTAACACCATCTCAGTCATTTTCCTGATAATTCTTTGAAGGTACTTGCACTAGATCTTCCTTTTAGAAATGAAAATAGACCTTACAGAGGTCGTACTCCCCCCAAAATCTGGTGATAGCCAGAGGTATACATTGTGGGGAATAAGGTGATAACCAGGATTTCCAACAAGTTGTTGGAGGCTGTGTCCCTCAGCATCATCTGGGGAAAAATTTCATTCCTTAACCTACAATTCAGGCACACTGGCTTCAGAGAGCACATCAGAGTTAGCTGTAAACTTGCATTAGTTTGAAAATGGTCTCTAGGGGATAACCTCCTATAAAATAACAAATTATTGAATTATAAACATTAGAAATATGGAGAATTCAGCATTCATTGATCAGTTGTTTATTGAGCCACTACTGTATATTCTGGATTTTGGGGTGATATGCCTAACAAATGAGAGATAGTAAACTAAATGGTCAACTATAAGGACTATAGTAGATATAAGAAGCTATGGGGACATATTCTTAGTCAAGAAGTAGCTTTTTAAAACTCAGTGTGCAGGTATAAAGAAAGTATTTGGGGATGGAGTAAGATGTGGGATAAAATAAACAACTACCATTAATGTTTTTGTGCTAACCACAAGCATTGTCATTTTCTGTTACCTCAGGCAATTTCTCAACAAGACCTGGTCCACATGGCTATTCAGATTGCCTGTGGAATGAGCTATCTGGCCAGAAGGGAAGTCATCCACAAAGACCTGGCTGCTAGGAACTGCGTGTAGGTGCCATGACTTGTCACTGTGGTTTGATGTTCAGCGCTCCCTGGATTTGGGGTTCTCTCGAGGAGTCACAGTGGGGATTGTGTTGTATTTAAGAGTGACTGTGCTCCTTATTTTTTTTCAATATGCTGATTGTATTTGATGTTCATGTCTTTCCTTTTCAGCATTGATGACACACTTCAAGTTAAGATCACAGACAATGCCCTCTCTAGAGACTTGTTCCCCATGGACTATCATTGTTTGGGAGACAATGAAAACAGGCCGGTTAGGTGGATGGCTCTTGAAAGTCTGGTTAATAATGAGTTCTCCAGCGCTAGTGATGTGGTAAGTGCTATGACGCCCATATAGCAACAAAATGTAGAAGAGGCTCCGAACACTTTGAGTGTTTTCCACTTTTTGTAATCTAGTATCTGTTCCCCGAAATTTTTTACTCAGAAACAAGTGTAGTTAGCTCCCTGTCAGCTAATTTGTGGAGACGAGCTGCAACCCAAACCATGGACCATCACTGTGTGTAATCTCATTCCATCCTCACAATAACCTGTGAGAGAGAGGTAGACACCATCCCAGTTTTAAAGGTAATGATATTGAAGATAGGCTATTTAAGTCTCAGAGTGAGCAAGTGGCTGTCAGATAGTAAAGATTTATTGTTTTCTTTTTTTTTCAAATGACCTCTTCCAGGTTTTATGGCCTGTATAATTTATAATTCCCCAGATGTCACTCTCTTCCCCCTTGTCAGTGTCTAGGTGGTTCTGTTTATTCAAGGAGATCATATAGTGGGATCCTTTAAACTTAGCAATGTATAGTTTCAGAAGCCACATTTATTGGTGTGTATTTTGCAGATATTTTAATTGTTTTTAATTTCTGTCACATTTTAGTTTGATTTAGAAAATTATTTTTCTGTCTCTCCCTTACTGTGCTTTATTATTATAGCTGAATATTTAGAGATTAGGTAAAACTTCTGCTTCCAAGTCCCCTGTATCAACCAGGATCTGTTAGTGTTGCATGTAAAATTTTGTAGGGTAATTTGCTTCAAAGTTTCAGCTGTACAAATCGGACTTACCATATCATTGTATCCTGGGTCTCAGCGATTTATTTATAATATAGGGTTACCCTTTTACTAAGTTTGTGTCGTTTAAGGACTTCTCATTTAATACACACTTTTTTTCAGTGTATTAGTGTCCTGTGCTTGCTGTTGTTTACACCCTTGGTGGTAAAACAGCAGAGATTTATTCTTTCACAATTGAATTCCGGAAGTCACATGTTTGAAATCAGGGTGTAGGCAGGACCATGCTCCCTCCAGAGCTCCTAAGGGAGAAACTTTCCTTGCCTCTTCCAGCTTCTGGTGGCTGTTGGCATTCCTTGGCTTGTGGTTACATCTCTCTGCTCCATGTTCATATCATCTTATCCTCCATGTGCTTGTCTCTCAAAACTCCCTCTACCTCTCTTACAGTGATATGTATGATTGCATTTAGGACTTACCTCAAAATCCAGAAGTTACTACTCTCAAGGTCCTTAATTTAATCACATCTTTTGTCATATAAGGTGATATTTATAGATTTCAGGGATTAGAATGTGGACATATCTTTGTTGCCACCATTCAATCCACCCCTCAGTAATTGAAGTTATTTAATATTTCCTTGTTGAAAGCAGGTATTCCAGTTTAAACCCTTTGAAATGAGAATAATTTATTTGGGGAGAAACCTTCTCTTGTTATTATAATCTTTTACTTAAAATTTGTTTTTTCTTTGTCAGAAATTAGGTTGGCTATTTGATATATTGTGCCTTTCTGCAAACCAGGTGTCTTGATAAAATGTACTCACTTGATGTGAATGAACAATTACATATGTACTTTTTAAAGGTTTTTTTTTTTTTTCCTGTAAATGAAGGTCTTTCATTATGCGTATCTACAAAATTCTGTTTTAATTCAATTTAAAGTCAGCTACTCTCTGGAAAAATAAAGTAAAACAGCTTATCTGACACTTGTCAGATGGGCAGAGTAAATACTGATGATGGGGACTTCCCTGGTTGTCCAGTGGCTAAGACTCTGTGCTCCCAATGCAGGGGCCCAGTTTCGATCCCTGGTCAGGGAGCTAGATCCCACATGGCGAAACTAACAGTTCGCAGGCTACAACTCAAGATCCCACATGATGCAACTAAGACCCAGTGCAGCCAAATAAAAATGAATATTAAAAAAATATATGGATGATGATAAGAAGGATGTTTTCTGCTTCTTGGAGCAGCTGCTAAGGTTAATAGTGGATAGAAACTAGCTTCATGTTGCGACAGTCTTTGCCTGCCAGAGGCGTGGGTTCTGCTGGAGAATGGGTGGAAGTGGGAGAAATAAATGTTGATTCTTAGATACAGAGCCCTGAGGGTTCAGCTTGTATGCAGCGGGGAACTAGGTCTAGTCTGTTCTTCCAGAGCTGTGATAATAAAACTTCTCTAACAGTAATGTCACAGAGTTAAAATTCCAAGTAAAGCAGTACAGATACACAAAGCAGCTTACATAATTCCATAGTTACGTAAAGAGAACCTGGACTTCTTTGCAGGGAAGGAGGGGTGGCTTTTTTGTTTTTTATGTTTATGTTTCTCAAATGATATTTTTAAAAAGGAAGGTAGAATTTAGGCCAGCACACAGCTGCTACCTTGAATGACAGTAAAGACCAGTTATATTCAAGTGCTTGTTTTTCAGGTTGCAAAACCCATGTTCAGAAGTTCTGAATAGTAGATGAAATACCAGTTTCTACACCAAGCAAAACTGTTCTCATGGGGGTGAAAATTGAGTTTAACTTTGGTATTAGAACATAATTCTAAAACATAATATCGGTTGAATTACAGCTGTATGGTTTTCAAATTCACCCCTGTAGTAGGAAAGCCTACATATGAACACTTTGAATGTAGAAAAGTAAAAGAAACTTTCCTTACATTTTATTTGAAAATATCATTCCATAGTTGATTTAAAAGATTAATTTATTCATCTCTTTCGGATGTTAATATTCTTTTCAGTGGTTGATGTTAAAATTTTATGATTTTATTACTCATTGAAATATAGCATAGTTGCCTTAGCAGACATGAGGTGGCAGTCATGGTGAACTCAAAACTGGTCTAACAGGCAGGAAACCTGGACATATTTCTGAGATTACAGTCTTCAGGAATGCCATATAACTTCAAGGGATTGGGGATTGTTTGATTATTCTCTTAGAAAAATTTTCAGAGGGTATGCATGATGGTACTGTTTGGTTGTACAATGAAAATCCCCAAATATGCATGCTTAACTTAATGCATCTGCTTATTTCTGTTTAAGTATTCCATTGTATATTTAAGCCGTATTAGGAAAATTTTTTAAGGAGATATTTTTAGTAACACTTATCACATATTTCACAGGAACTCCAGAGCAAAAATTAGATGATACACTTCCACTAATGAGGTTTCAGTTAATAATATATTTCTAAGCAATATGATCTACATCTCTTCAGCTTGGTAGACTGTGCTGTATTAGCTGGCAGAGTCCATGTAGAGCATACATTGCTTAGTTAAGCAAATATTTCAAAATCATAGTTCAGTTAAGTTCAGTTCAGTTCAGTCACTCAGTCGTGTCCAATTCTTTGCGACCCCATGAATCGCAGCACGCTAGGCCTCCCTGTCCATCACCAACTCCCAGAGTTCACTCAGACTCACGTCCATCGAGTCATTGATGCCATCCAGCCATCTCATCCTCTGTCGTCCCCTTCTCCTCCTGCCCCCAATCCCTCCCAGCATCAGAGTCTTTTCCAATGAGTCAGCTCTTTGCATGAGGTAGCCAAAGTGCTGGAGTTTCAGCTTCAGCATCATTCCCTCCAAAGAAATCCCAGGGCTGATCTCCTTCAGAATGGACTGGTTGGATCTCCTTGCAGTCATAGTTAGGATCAGTTATTCTTACTGTTACTATATTTTACAAATTTTACAAGAGTTCATGTATAAGAACTTGCCTTCCGTCAGGATATAGTCATACCAAATACCCTGTTACTTGATCACTTGATGGCTTTATTTTTAAAAATCACCACAATCTTACTGGTAAGAAGCTTAACAGGAAGATTACTTTAAAATCATCTCTACTTTGAGTGTGTCAGCATAAACTTGAAATATCTGTGTGACCCAAGTTCTTCGGAGCAGTATTTAGAACATGATAGTGAACATACCCGTCGATTTACATTTAACATGGTCAGATCCTAAAAGGTTCAGATTTGTCTTCTTTAGATTCTTATAATGTCATTTCTTTTAAGATAGATATATTTTCCCTTAAGTATCTTTTGTCTTGGATAATTGAGATTGAAAGGAATGAAAATACCTTTCCGTTTCCTGTGACTCTGATGGGACTTATTTAGTGTAAAAATCCCGCCTTTCAGTTTGGTGAGATTGAATATTTTTTGAATTCTTATATTAAAGCACACGTATTAAATTGCCTTTTAACTTTGGTATTGAAAATGTATAATCATGTATTCTGATCCCACCTATCCTTTAAGGACGGAGTTGGTTTTTTTTTTTTTTTAATTTTGAAATTTTTTATTTTATATTGGCATATAGCCATTTAATAATGTTGTGATAATTTCAGGTGGACAGCAAAAGGACTCAGCCATACATATACATGTGTCCATTTTCCTGGAGTTGGGATTTTAAAAAACTACATTTAACAGTCTACTTTTGGGCTGTAAAACTTCATTCAGAGTCAAATGCAAAATAAGTAGTGTAACCTCCATTCCCACCAGAATATCTATGCGTGTAAAATACCTGTTTTAGCTATTAATGTAACATCAAACAAATGATATTACTGCCTTGGAAGGGACATTTTCTCTGCCCTTTAAAAGACCCTTAATATTTTTGCGTTCCTTTATATTTAAAAGTTCTCCTTGTAAATACATTAATGTTTTCCATCTTAAAAATAATACATTGCATTTCTGGCTTGTGTTTTAACAGTTTTTACTGGAAGGATTCAATATTTCACTATGTCGACATTCTTAGAATGTTAATATAAGCTTTTAACTGTTGAATGTAGGAAATATGCACAATTAGATTTGACTAGTTATAAATCTCTAATATTATTCTAAGATATGATGTCATCCTAACCATTCTTAAGAATTTCTGGATATTGTTTTTATTCTGTTTTCATCAGATGTGGTACTGCCATAGTTTTTTTTTTTTTTTTTGGTGACTTTCTTTTCCTTTATTTGAAAACAGATTTCTTGATTTATATCTTCTTTGAATTATTTAGCTAATTATAGTAGCTAACATAATTCTTCTAAGAGGCTACCTTCTATTAAGAGACAAATGCAATTAGGAATGCACAATTAAGAGTTTTTCATGGTAGTTTTCTTGTCTTTGTGGTATTACATAGTGTTTAAAAAGCATTTTCTTGGAAAAAAACAAATCAAGGAAATGATTTCCTTGCTAGTCTTAGCAGTGTAGTTTGTGGCAATGAGGAGATCCTTTAAGGTATTTGAACAGTTTTTAGGGTGCAGGGCATATGAAAAGTGGGCTTCCCTGGTGGCTCAGATGGTAAATAATCTGCCTGCAGTATGAGAGACCTGACTTTGATCCCTGGGTTGGGAAGATCCTCTGGAAAAGGGAACAGTATTCTTGCCAGGAAAATCCCATGGCCAGAGGAGCCTGGCAGACTACAGTCCATGGGGTTGCAAAGAGCTGGACACAACTGAGTGACTAACACTTTCACTTTTTACACATGAAAATGTATTCATTGACATAATTTTTTTTGTGAACGTTAGAGATTATTTCTAGAAGAAGAAGAGAAATCTGTTAAGTTATCCAGATATTCTGTTTGGTGCAGAGTGCTTCTTATTACTCCTATTTGCCCAGTGCCATGGAAAGTCACTGCCACAATCCTGAACAGACTCAAGCAGGAGAAACTCATGTTTGTAATATGCCCAGGAAGAGTGGTCTTCTGAACTGCTGTGATACTGTGGTATCAGAGAGAGAGCTGTAGTTTTCAGAGAAGGCTTATTATTTTTAAAAGAACAGAAAATGTTCCATTTTATGCTATTCCTTCATTATTAATTTTCAAATAATACTTAAGAGTCCCATTACTTATTTTGTTTCCATTATGGTTGACATTTTCTACATCAACAATCTTACAGACGTGTTTTTCATTTATTTTTGGTTGCACTGGATCTTCGTTGCTCTGCACAGGTTTTCTTTAGTTGCAGTGAGCGGGGGCTGTTCTCTAGTCACACCGTGTAAGCTTCTCACCGAGATGGCTCTTCTTGTTGCAGACAACAGGCTCTAGGATGCATGGTCTTTAGCAGTTGCAGCACACGGGCTCAGTAGTTGTGGCGCACGAGTTTAGTTGCTCTGTGGCATGTGAAATCTTTCCAGACCAGGGATGGCAGCTGTGTCCTCTGCTTTGGCAGGTGGATTCTTAACCACTGTACCACCAGGGAAATCCTGGACTTATTATTTAAATATTAAATTTATATTAAGATGAATTGGTTAAAAGATGTTAGGAAAAAGCTGGAGAAATGAAAAGATCTTTGAGACAGTAGGAAATAAGGATTTGAAGTTTAATATTAACATTAAGAAAAATATTGTTTAGTTTTATGAAATAGTTCTGATATTTCCTGAGAAAGAGGAATAAGTGGATTTACTTTTGGAACAGTTAATATAGTTTTAAAGCGACCAGTTCTTGTCTTGTGATCAAGTAGTTACCCTCGATACATTTTTTGTATTTGGTTCTCCTTGAGACTAGATTTGATTTAGGTCATACCTGAATGGTTTAGTGGTTTTCCCCACTTTCTTCAATTTAAGGCTGAATTTGGCAATAAGGAGTTCATGATCTGATTCACAGTCAGCTCCTGGTCTTGTTTTTGCTGACTGTATAGAGCTTCTCCATCTTTGGCTGAAAAGAATATAATCAGTCTGATTTCGATGTTGGCCATCTGGTGATGTCCATGTGTAGAGTCTTCTCTTGTGTTGTTGGAGGAGGGTGTTTGCTATGATAAGTGCATTCTCTTGGCAAAACTCTATTAGCCTTTGCCCTGCTTCATTCTGTACTCCAAGGCCGAATTTGCCTTTTACTCCAGGTGTTTCCTGACTTCCTACTTTGGCATTCCAGTCCCCTATAATGAAAAGGACATCTTTTTTGGGTGTTAGTTCTAAAAGGTTTTGTAGGTCTTCATAGAACCATTCAACTTCAGCTTCTTCAGCATTACTGGTCAGGGCATAGACTTGGATTACTGTGATATTGAATGGTTTGCCTTGGAAACGAATAGAGATCATTCTGTCATTTTTGAGATTGCATCCAAGTACTGCATTTCAGACTCTTTTGTTGACTATAATGGCTACTCTATTTCTTCTAAGGGATTCCTGCCCACAATAGTAGATAAAATGGTCATCTGAGTTAAATTCACCCATTCCAGTCCATTTTAGTTTGCTGATTCCTAGAATGTCCACTTTCACTCTTGCCATTACCTGTTTGACCACTTCCAATTTGCCTTGATTCATGGACCTAACATTCCAGGTTCCTATGCAATATTGCTCTTTACAGCATCGGACCTTGCTTCTATCACCAGTCACATCCACAATCGGGTGTTGTTTTTGCTTTGGCACCATCCCTTCATTCTTTCTTAAGTTATTTCTCCACTGATCCATTCAGGTATGACCTAAATCAAATCCCTTATGATTATACAGTGAAAGTGACAAATAGATTTAAAGGACTAGATCTGATAGACGGAGTGCCTGATGAACTATGGACAGAGGTTCGTGACATTGTACAGGAGACAGGGATCAAAACCATCCCCAGGAAAAAGAAATACAAAAAAGCAAAATGGCTGTCTGGGGAGGCCTTACAAATAGCTGTGAAAAGAAGAGAAGTGAAAAGCAAAGGAGAAAAGGAAAGGTATAAGCATCTGAATGCAGAGTTCCAAAGAATAGCAAGGAGAGATAAGAAAGCCTATCTCAGCGATCAATGCAAAGAAATCGAGGAAAACAATAGAATGGAAAAGACTGGATCTCTCTTCAAGAAAATTAGAGATACCGAGGGAACATTTCATGCAAAGATGGGCTCGATAAAGGACAGAAATGATATGGACCTAACAGAAGCAGAAGATATTAAGAAGAGGTGGCAAGAAAACACAAAAGAACTATACAAAAAAGATCTTCACGACCCAGTTAATCACGATGGTGTGATCATCACCTAGAGCCAGACATCCTGGAATGTGAAGTCAAGTGGGCCTTAGGAAGCATCTCTATGAACAAAGCTAGTGGAGGTGATGGAATTCCAGGTGAGCTATTTCAAATCCTGAAAGATGATGCTGTGAAAGTGCTGCACTCAATATGCCAGCAAATTTGGAAAACTCAGCAGTGGCCACAGGACTGGAAAAGGTCTGTTTTCATTCCAATCCCAAAGAAAGGCAATGCCAAAGAATGCTCAAACTACCGCACAATTGCACTCATCTCACATGCTAGTCAAGTAATGCTCATAATTCTCCAAGCCAGGCTTCAGCAATATGTGAACCATGAACTCCAGGTGTTCAAGCTGGTTTTAGAAAAGGCAGAGGAACCAGAGATCAAATTGCCAACATCCGCTGGATCAAGGAAAAAGCAAGAGAGTTCCAGAAGAACATCTATTTCTGCTTTATTGACTATGCCAAAGCCTTCAACTGTGTGGATCACAATAAACTGTGGAAAATTCTGAAAGAGATGGGAATACCAGACCACCTGACCTGCCTCTTGAGAAATCTGTATGCAGGTCAGGAAGCAACAGTTAGAACTGGACATGGAACAACAGACTGGTTCCAAATAGGAAAAGGAGTACATCAAGGCTGTATATTGTCACCCTGTTTATTTAACTTACTTGCAGAGTACATCATGAGAAACTCTGGGCTGGAGGAAGCACAAGCTGGAATCAAAATTGCTGGGAGAAATATCAATAAGCTCAGATATGTAGATGACACCACCCTTATGGCAGAAAGTGAAGAGGAACTAAAGAGCCTCTTGATGAAAGTGAAAGAGGAGAGTGAAAAAGTTGGCTTAAAGCTCAATATTCAGTAAACTAAGATCATGGCATCTGGTCCCATCACCTCATGGGAAATAGATGGGGAAACAGTGGAAACAGTGAGAGACTTTATTTTTATGGGCTCCAAAATCACTGCAGATGGTGATTGCAGCCATGAAATTAAAAGATGCTTACTCCTTGGAAGGCAAGTTATGACCAACCTAGACAGCATATTAGAAAGCAGAGACATTACTTTGCCAACAAAGGTCAATCTAGTCAATGCTGTGGTTTTTCCAGTGGTTATATATGAATGTGAGAGTTGGACTGTGAAGAAAGCTGAGCGCCAAAGAATTGATGCTTTTGAACTGTGGTGTTGGAGAAGACTCTTGAGAGTCTCTTGGACTGCAAGGAGATCCAACCAGTCCATCCTGAAGTAGATCAGTCCTGGGTGTTCATTGGAGGGTCTGATGTTGAAGCTGAAACTCCAGTACTTTGGCCACCTCATGTGAAGAGCTGACTCATTGGAAAAGACTCTGATGCTGGGAAAGATTGAGGGCAGGAGGAGAAGGGGACGACAGAGGATGAGATGGTTGGATGGCATCACGGACTTGATGGACATGAGTTTGGGTAGGCTCTGGGAGTAGGTGTTGGGCAGGGCGGCCTAGCGTGCTGCAGCTCATGGGGTCACAAGAGTCAGACATGACTGAGCGACTGAACTGAGCTGAGAATAGATATTTTCCTTAAGAGATCTTGTGAACGTCTGTTTCCTCTCCTGCCTTATCCTTATTGTTCTATTTAATATTCCCTTCAAATGGCCCCATTGTTCTGATGGAGCAATGTCAAAGCATCTGATACCATGGAGGAAAGTACTGTCTATAGCAGATATATGTGATGGCTTGGTAGGCATCCAATATTAGATCTGAGGACAGATTTATGGTAGACTTGGTCTCTTTTCAGTCATGTGTGACACTGTGTGCCCAAAGATTGCTGACTTGTGAAGCTGAGTTAACGACATGTACTAAATGTGATTTGTTGCAGTCAGTGTGTATTTTTTGTCAATGCATTTTATATACGGTCATTGTACACTTGGGGACATTTTTTTTTAACTGTGGTAGAATAATATTGCCATAATATAAAATATTGTGGCATTAATATAAAGATTATTAAAATTTTTAGGTGATAGTTTACACTGAAGAGTTATTAAAAAGATCCCTTTAAAGCTCACTTGTATAAATTTATTAATCAGATCCCTGCCTCTGTCCTTTGCCTCTCTCTCTCTGTTCAACATGCCACCACTGTGCATCCAGTAAAGCTTTTTTATTTTATTTTTTGTTTTAACAGTGATGGATGTGATTTATTGATAAACTGATCACTAATAAAAGTAAGTTTTATACTAACTTCCTTACAATTCAAGTAGGTCACAGAATGAAGAAAGCAAAGCAAAGCAAAGCAAATCCCCAGTACTTAACCTCTAAATGTTACATTTCCTTCCAGCTTCCTGAATATACAAATATACGAATGACTGTGTATGGAGCTGTACCATTAAATTTACTTGAGTAGTTTTATTTTTTTCTTACTTAAATGTTTACTTATCTAATTAGAAAAAATTAAAGAACCATCAGTTTGAATTAGAGCAGTTAACACAGAGGGGCAACAAACTAAAAAAAAAATCAAATGGCTAAAAATAACTCAGTTATAAAAGTACAATTTACAGTATCATTTATCTCAGTACAAGAAACAAAACCACTAAATGTCTTCTAGATAAGACTGTTTTCTCTGCAGAAAGGAAAAAAAAAAAGCAACTAATGATTTGCAACTATAATCCAATATAACTATTATTTACCCCAGCAGCATCTAAAAATACATGAACCACACAGCACAAAAATCTCCCTTTAGAAAATTATTGTATTAGTTAAGCTGTTTATTCTTGCTGTGAAGTTAGTTTCATTTGTATAGGCCACAAAAGTTTAATTGGCACATTTTATGTAAGAATAAGACAAAGTAAGTCATTCTTCTTTTTAAAAATTATGGGATATTCCATTTTCAAAGAACAATCCCAGATACTTTGTTCATTATATTAGTGTTCTACCATAAGCAGCCAGGCTTTTTAAATGATCACTAAGTATTCAAATACCTGAAGTTTATCAATGCTGTGTAAGCTGTTAACTTCTTTTGAAGATTTGTGTACATTTTTAATATGATACAATTTTGTACTGAAGAATTTTTTTAAAAAAGATAACCTACAGTACATATAGTTAATTTGCCTCACAGAATTTAGAGATACAGTATAAACATTTAAGAACCACAACAGAGTCCACTGTGGTTCAAACTTGAATGGAGATTTTCTTGAACCTAGTAGAGAGGTTACTGGTTCAAGACCATATTCCAGAGTGACATCAGCACAAGATTCTGGTGTAAGACTCTACTTCTTTAAAAAAGAGCACACTTGGTTATGTTGTTACTCAGTTGCTAACTCATGTCCAACTCTTCTGCGACCCTTTGGACTGTTGCCCACCAGGCTTCTCTGTCCATGGGATTTCCCAGGCAAGAATACTGGAGTGGGTTATCGTTTCCTTCTCCAACAGATCTGCCCAACCCGGGAATTGAAAGTGCATCTCTTGCAATGGCAGGTGGATTCCTTACCACTGAGCCACCAGGGAAGCCCTACACTTGGTTATACATGGCTTTTAGCCTTGAGCTACAGTTATGCTACAAATCCTTCCTACCCTCCCAATTGAAGCTAGTCATGTGGAGATGTGTACCTTCTCTGAGCACTGTTCCCCAATCAGAGTTAGTCATGTGGAGATGTGTACGTTCTGTGAGCACTTTTCCCCAATCAGAGTTAGTCATGTGGAGATGTGTACATTCTGTGAGCACTGTTCCCCAATCAGAGTTAGTCATGTGGAGATGTGTACATTCTCTGAGCACTGTTCCCCAGTCAAAGTGAGTCACGTAGAGATGTGTACCTTCTCTGAGCACTGTTCCCCAATCAGAGTTAGTCATGTGGAGATGTGTACATTCTCTGAGAACTGTTTCCCAGTCAAAGTTGGTCATGTGGAGATGTGTACATTCTCTGAGAACTGTTTCCCAGTCAAAGTTGGTCATGTGGAGATGTGTACCTTCTCTGAGCACTGTTCCCCAATCAAAGTTAATCATGTGGAGATGTGTACATTCTCTGAGCACTGTTTCACAAAGTTAGTCATGTGGAAATGTGTACATTCTCTGAGCAGTTTCCCAATCAAAGTTAGTCATGTGGAGATGTGTACATTCTCTGAGCAATTTCCCAATCAAAGTTAGTCAAGTGGAGATGTGTACATTCTCTGAGCACTGTTCAGACAGTCCTTGGTTTTCTAGCTCTGATGGAGATCTCAAAGGCGCTCAGAAGTCCGTGTGCTTACATTCAGACCAGGATGAACTTTATGAATGCCACTTTCCTCCATTAGTGACAGGCCACAGATTCCAAAGTGTACATGCAAAGCATCTAAATGATTATCTGGCCACTTGACAAATCCCCCTATGAGTCAATCTTGAGTTGATGAGATGTAATTTTTGTTTACCTCAAAGTTAGAATACTGGAAATTTAGAGTTGAGTTGCTCCCACTCAAAAAAAAATAGGTATCTTTTGGCTTATTAGGTCTTTCATGATAACCATTTTGTTGTCTCATTATACACCACCTCTTCATCCTGTTCAGTGCTATTTCTGGAAAAGCTTCTAGTTTACCCATCAGGCACAGTGATGCAATGCCACAAAAAGTTGACCCTCCATGAGATTTAAGTCCGGCTCCCTGTGCAAACTCATTGCATAGGACATACTTTCAGTATAGTTGATGGCTTTTTTCATATCCATGCCAGACCAGTTGTTGAGTATATGGCAAATACAAGAAGCACAGTTAAGTTCAGTTACTCAGTTGTGTCTGACACTTTGTGACCTCATGGACTACAGCACACCAGGCCTCCCTGTCCATCACCATCTTCTGGAGTTTGCTCAAACTCATGTCCATCGAGTCAGTGATGCCATCCAACCATGTCATCCTCTGTTGTCTCCTTCTTCTCCTGCCTTCAGTCTTTCCCAGCATCAGAGTCTTTACCAGTGAGTCAGTTCTTCGTATCAGGTAGCAGTTCTTCCAATGAATATTAAGGTGTGATTTCTTTTAGAATTGACTGATTTGATCTCCTTGCAGTCCAAGAAACTTGCAAGAGCCTTCAACAGTCCAAAAGCATCAATGCTTTGGTACTCAGCTTTCTTTATAGTCCAATTCTCATATCTGTACATAACTACTGGAAAAACCATACCTTTGACTTATACAGACCTTTGTCAGCAAAGAAATGTCTCTGCTTTTCAATATACTGTCTAGGCTTGTCATACCTTTTCTTCCAAAGAGCAAGTGTCTTTTAATTTCATGGCTGCAGTCACCATCTGCAGTGATTTTGGAGCCCAAGAAAATAAAGTCTCTCACTGTTTCCATTGTTTCCCCATGTATTTGCCATGAAGTGATAGGACCAGAAACCATGATTTTAGTTTTTTGAATGTTGAGTTTTAAGCCAGCTTTTTCACTCTCCTCTTTCACTTTCATCAAGAGGCTTTTTAGTTCCTCTTCACTTTCTGCCATTAGCGTGGCATCATCTGCGTATCTGAGGTTATTGATATTTCTTCCTGCAATCTTGATTCCACCTTCTGCTTCATCCAGCCTGGCATTTCGCATGGTATACTCTGCATATAAGTTAAATAAGCAGGATGACAATATTCAGCCTTGATGTACTCCTTTCACAATTTTGAACCAGTGCATTGTTCCATGTCTGGTTCTAACTGTTGCTTCTTGACCTGCATACAGATTTCTCAGGAGGCAGGTAAGGTGGTCTGGTATTCCCTTCTCTTTAATAATTTTCCACAGTTTGTGGTGGTCCACACAGTCAAAGGCTTTGGTGTAGTCAGTGAAGCAGATATAGATGTTTTTCTGGAACTCTCTTGCTTTTTCTATGATTCAACAGATGTTGACAATTTGATCTCTGGTTTCTCTGCCTTTTCTAAATCCAGCTTGAACACCTGGAAGTTTTCGGTTCACGTATTGTTGAAGCCTGGGTATACAAATTACATGTCATTTTTACTGCCTTCAGGTAAAAACTTTCATCTTTTAGCTGAAGTTCTCTAACCTGCTAAGCAAGCATCTTTATTTACTTGGCTTAAGTCAGTCTCCAAGAGTAACTAGGAATGAAAGATCAATGTAGGTCATTGCTATGTGGCCACTATCATGAGGGTGAACTGTTCAAGGATTCTTTGATGGATTGAATGAATACCCAGATACGAAGAGCCTCAGAAACCACAGTGATTTAGATTTGATGTGTCTTCTGTGGGAAAGACCTGCAGGGAGTAAATCCAGTCAATTATATCATCCCTGTTCACCACATGCAAGGAGTCCAACGTTTCAAGCATGGAGAGCAAAAATGCAATATTTTTGCATTTTTACAACAACAAAATGCAAACTATTGCAAAAAATGCAATAGTCAGTTGCTCACCTCAGCCCTTGCACCTTACCTCATAGGAACGTGGGTGACCACAGGCTGGCAGGGAGTAGAGACAGTGCCAGGTGGGTGGCTGTGCAGCCCCCCTGAGGGTGCTGCCTGGCTCCACAGCACCTTTCCACAGGACCAGCCTATGTTGCACACTCACTGTGGCCACCAGTTACCTCCTGCAGGCAACGCTGGAAGAACTGCACGTGTTGGTCCCTTAGGAGATCCAGCCGCTCATCCTCCATGGCTGCCATGCTGCTGCCAGTAAAGCTTTTTTAAAGTAACACAATGCTATAGATACATATTTCAGCTGTGGTTAGTTGGAAAGGGGTTAAAAATATGTCTGAAAAATTAAACTTGGTAGAATATTATAACTTCAAAAATTGGATATTCAAAAAGGTATATATTAATAAAACCTATACCTTGAAAACAGCAGAGTGTTAGTTTTGGAAATTTGTGAAAATTGTTTAGTTAATGTCTATGAAAATTGAGTTAACTCAAGCCTCCACTTCCAGGAATGTTACTTCATGTTATTTTGATCTTCAGAGTGAACTCTTAAAAGAACTGGTAAAGCGAGATCCAAACTCCTTTCCTGTGGTTTTCAGAACTTCCTGTCTCTTATCTTCTTGTTTTATCTGTTGTTGTTGTTCAGTCCCCCAGTTGTGTCCCACTCTTTGTAACCCCATGAATTGCAGCATGCCAGGCTTCCCTGTCCTCTACCTCCCAGAGTTTGCTCAAACTTGTGTCTATTGAGTCGATGAGGCCATCCAGTCATCTCATTTTCTGTCAGCCCTTCTCCTTCTGCCCTCAGTCTTCCCCAGCATCAAGGTCTTTGCCCGTGAGTCTGCTCTTTGCATCAGGTGGCCATAGTATCGAAGGTTCAGCTTCAGCATCAGTCCTTCCAATGAATGTTCAGGGTTGACCTTTTTTAGGATTGACCAGTTTGATCTTGTTGCTGTCCAAGGGACTCTCAAGAGTCTTCTCCAGCACCACAGTTTGAAAACATCAATTCTTTGGCACTCAGCCTTCTTTATGGTCCAACTCTCACATCTGTACATGACTACTAGAAAAACCATAGGTTTGACTATATGCACCTTTGTTGGCAAAATGATATCTCTCTTTTTAAATATGCTGTTTAGGTTTGTTGTACTTTTTCTTCCCAGGAGCAAGTGTCTTTTAATTTCTTGGCTGTAGTCACCATCCACAGTGATTTGGAGCCCAAGAAAGTAAAGTCTGTCACTGTTTCTATTTTTTCCCCATCTATTTGCTATGAAATGATGGGACCAGAGGCCGTGATCTTCATTTTTTGAATGTTGACTTTTAAGCCAGCTTTTCCATTCTGCTCTTTCACCCTTATCCAGAGGCTCTTTAGTTCCTCTTCACTTTCTGCCATTAGGCTGATGTCATCTGCATATCTGAAGGTGAAGGTGAAAGTTGCTCAGTCATGTGTGACCCCATGGACTGTAGCCTGCCTATCTCCTCTGTCCATGGAATTCTCCAGGCCAGAATACTGGAGGTGGTAGCCATTCCCTTCTCCAGGGGATCTTCCCAACCCAGGGATGGAACCCAGGTCTCCCACATCACAGGTGAACTCTTTCCTCTTTACCATCTGAGCCACCAGGGAAGGCCAGCATATCTGAGGTTATTGATATTTCTCCTGGCAGTCTTGATTCCAGCTTGTGATTCATCTAACCTGGCATTTCTCATGATGTATTCTGCATATAAGTTAAATAAGCAGGGTGACAGTATATAGCCTTGACGTACTCCTTTCCCAACTTGGAACCAGTCTGTTATTCCATGTCTGGTTCTAACTGTTGCTTCTTGACTTGCATACGGGTTTCTCAGGAGGCAGGTAAGGTGGTCTGGTATTCCCATCTGTTCAGAATTTTCCACAGTTTTTTGTGATCCACACAAAGTTGTTAGTCAATGAAACACAAGTAGATATTTTTCTGGAATTCCCTTGTTTTTCCAATGATCCAACAGATGTTGGCAATTTGATTTCTGGTTCCTCTACCTTTTCTAAATCCAGCTTATACATCTGGAAGGTCTCAGTTCATATACTGATGAAGCTTGGCTTGAATGATTTTGAGCATTACCTTGCTAGCCTGTGAAACGAGCCCTATAATGTGGAAGTTTGAACATTCTTTGACATTGTCCTTCGTTGGGATTGTAGTGAAAACTGAACTTTTCCAGGTTGTCACTGCTGAGTTTTCCAAATCTGCTGGCATATTGATCTTTGAACAGTACTTCTGTGTATTCTTTCCATCTCTTCTTGATCTCTTCTACTTCTATTAGGTCTTTACTGTTGCTGTCCTTTATTGTGCCCATCTTTGGATGAAATGTTCCTGTGATATTTCCAATTTTCTTGAAGAGATCCGTTGTTTTCCTCTATTTCTTTGCATTGTTCACTGAAGAAGGCCTTCTTGTCTTTCCTTGCTATTCTCTGGAACTCTGCCTTTAGTTGTGTATACCTTACCCTTTCTCCCTTGCTTTCAGTTCTCTCCTTTCTTCAGCTATTTGTAAAGCCTCCTTTGAAAGGCTTTCCAAATTTGGAAAACCCAGTAGTGGCCACAGAACTGAAAAGGTCCATCCTCATCCCAGTTCCCAAGAAGGGCAGTACTAAAGAATGTTTAAACCTCTGGACGGTTTCACTCATCTCCCATGCCAGTAAGGTTATGCTCAGAATGCTGCATGCTAGGCTTCAGCATTATGTGAACTGAGAACTTCCAGATGTCTAAGTTGGGTTTAGATAAGGCAGAGGGACCAGGTGTCAAGATTGCCTACATTGGCTGAATCATAGAGAAAGCAAGGGAATTCCTGAATAACATCTACTTCTTGTTTCATCAACTACGCTAAAAGCCTTTGACTGTGTGGATCATAGCAAACTGTAGAAAACTCTTAAAGAGATAGGAATACCAGATCATCTTACCTTTCTCCTGAGAAACCTGTATGCCAGACAAGAAGCAACAGTTAGAGAACCTTGTATGGGACAACTGGTTGAGGATTGAGAAAGGAGTACAAGACTGTTTATTGTTACCCTGTTTATTTAACTTGTACACAGAGCACATTCTGAGAAATGCCAGACTGGATGAGTTACAAACTGGAATCAAGTTTGCCAGGAGAAATACCAACAACCTCAGATATACCGATTCTAATGGTTAGAAAGCAAAGAGGATCTGAAGAGCCTCTTGGTGAAAGTGAAAGAGGAGAGTGAAAGAGCTGGCTTAAACCTCAGTATTAAAAAGCTAAGATCACGGCATCCAGTCCCATCACTCATGGCAAATAGAAGGGGGAAAAGGCAGAATTGGTGACAGATTTCCTCTTCTTGGGCTTTAAAATCACTGCACATGGTGAGTGAAGTGAAGTTCAGTTGTTCAGTCGTGTCTGACTCTTGGCAACCCCGTGGACTGTCGCCTGCTAGGTTCCTCCGTCCATGGAATTTTCCAGGCAAGAATACTGGAGTGGGCTGCCATTTCCTTCTCCGGGGGATCTTCTCAACCCAGGGATCAAACCTGGGTCTCCCGCGTATGGTGAACGCAGTCATGAAATTAGATGATGACTGCTTCTTGGCAGGAAAGCTATGACAAGCCTAGACAGCATGTTAAAAAGCAAAGACATCACTTTGCCGAAAACATCCATATAGTCAAGGCTCTGGTCTTTCTAGTAGTCACGTACAGTTGTGAGAGCTGGACCATAAAGAAGGCTCAGCACCGAAGAATTGATGCTTTCAAACTGTGGTGCGGTAGAAGACTCTTGAGAGTCCCTTGAACTGCAAGGAGATCAAACCAGTCAATCCTAAAGGAAATCAGCCCTGAATGTTCATTAGAAGGACTGATGCTGAAGCTGAAGCTCCAATACTTTGGCCACCTGATGCGAAGAGCTGACTCATTGGAAAAGACCCTGATGCTGGGAAAGATTGAAGGCAGAAGGACAAGAGGGCGACAGTGGATGAGATGGCTGGATGGCATCACCAATGCAATGGACATGAACTGGGGCAAACTCCAGAAGATGGTGAGGGATAAGGAAGCCTGGCATGCTGCAGTCTTTGGGGACATGACTTGACAGCTGAATAACATTCGGATTATCTACTTCTTGACTGAGCTTTGAGAATCTTATCTTCCAAAGAATTTGTCCATTTCATCCAAGTGTCTAAACTTACTGAGAAAAAGTTCATAATATTCTCTTACTGCTTAACACCTGTAAGAACCTTTAATGATATCACCTTTCTCATTCATTATATTGTTAATTTATAACATTTATTTCCTTTAATCTGGCAAAAGATTTATCATTAATGATATTCTCAGAGTTAAGAATTGTTTTCACTAATTTTTCTGTTTCATGTTTCATTGACTTCCATCTAATCTTCATTATTTCCTTTCACCAACTTACTTGGAGTTTAATTTTTTCTTTTTCTAGTTTCTTAAGGTGAAAATGAAAGTCACTAATTTAAGACTTTTCTTCTTTTCTAATATTTATGTTTAATAGTATACATGCAGCATCCCACAAATTTTGAAATGTGTTTTTATTTTCATTCAGTTCTAAGTACTTTGTAATTTTCCTTTTGATTACTTCTTTGACATGTGAGCTATTTGGATGACATGTATTATTTAGTTTCTAAATATTTGAAGATTTTCTAGATTTCTGTTTTTGATTTCTAAATTTAATTCCATTGTGTTCACAAAACCCTACTTTGCATGAATTAAATCCTTTAAATTTATTGACTTCATCATGGTCAAGAAAATGGTCCACCTTAGTAGTAAATATTCCATGTGGACCTGAAAATACACATTCTTTTGTTGTTGGATGGAATGTTCTATAATTGTTAGTTAGATCGAGATGGTCGATACTGTCTTTCAAATCTATACTGATTTTCTGTTTTATCAATTACTGCAAAAAGGGCATGGGGATATGTTCAATGATCCTTTTAAAGGATTTAAGCAATGAAAAAAAAAGTTGCACATATTTACCCATGCAGTTACCATGTCTGGTACTCTTTGTTCCTCTGTTAGAGCCATATTTCCATTTGACATTATTGGTTCCTATCGGACTTCCTTTACCATTTCTTACAGTGTGTATCTGCTTGTGATAAATTCTTTCAGCTTTTTTATTTCTGGAAAAGTCTTTATTTCTCCATTTTTTGAAAGATATTTTAGCTGGGTATTTTTCATACAGTAGATGTTGAAGATTTTTAAAGATGTTGCTTCACTGTCTTCCCCCTTGAATGACTTCCTTTGAGAAAGTATCTTGGTTCCTCTGTATATTAGCATTGTTTTTTCTGGCAGCTTTTAAGATTTTCTGTTTATCAGTAGTTTTGAACAATTTGATATATTCCGTAAATTTATTCATGCTTATAGTGTTTGAGGTTTGTTGAGCTCTTAGATCTGTTGCTTTATAATTTTAATCAAATTTGGAAACATTTCAGTTGCTATTTCTTCATCATTCTTTCTGTCCACTGTCCCCTGCCCCATATCTCCACTGCATGCTTTTAAGGACCCCACTTACAAATATATTCAGCAACCTAAAGTTGTCCCACAGGTCAATGAGAGATCCTTCTTTAAGAATTTTCCGTATCTTCTCTGTCCTATCTCTTGCTCTAATCCCATCTCAGACGAGGTATACCTCCTCCTATGCCAAACTATACCTTTACCTGGACTTCTGGGCCCATTCACCTATCATTGCTTGGACCTCTCTTCAAGTAATCATATGTCCAGTTTCTTTGTCTCTATTGCTTCCATGCCTAAAACCAGAACAAAGTCAATAAAAGAAAACACAATAAAACCTCTCTTTCTCTTACCAGCCCATTAAGGTACAATCCTTCCACCCTTCCTCATAACTGAACTTCTTCAAAGTGTAATCTACTTATTGTCGCCACTTTCTCATCCCCACAGGGCCATGACAATCGTATCTATCTTTATTGATTTATTAAACCTGCTTGTTTAAAAGCCCCCAATGATTTCTTCATCCTTTCTGACCATTGCAGGTATGTTTAGAGACTAGAATCTCCTTGAAATTATTTCCCTCCTTGGTTTCTGAGACACAGCATTCTCTGGATTCTCTTCTTAATTTTCTGCTTTATTTCACTGTTCATCTTTCCTTTCTCACTAACTAAAAGTCAACATTCCCTATGTTCTTCTCTTGGCTTTCTTCTCTTTCTATTTGCTTCTTTATACCTCTGAGAACCATAAGCTCTCTGTTTATTCAATCACCACTTTCATGAAGCTGATGTCCAATTCATAATATCCTGCTTCTGTGTCTTTCTAGAAGTCCAGACCTACACTCCACCCATCAGTATCTTGAACTCAACATGCCCCATAGCAAATCAATCATGTTTTCTCCCAAAACCAGACAGTCTACTTGTTGTCCTCAATTGAGTTGCATCTTCACAATACAAATATTATACTGACATTTTCAGAAACATGGGCCCTGGGTACAAAAACACAGTAGATATCTATGCAATGTATCTAATAGTTAAGAGGGACACCTTAGGCCACAAAGGTCAATTAATAAATCATTTACTCATAAATAACAACTGTAGTCGAGGGAGCAGATGGGATCTCTGAAGGGAAGTCTGACAAAGGGAGTGATACAAAGAGAAAGAGGAAGATTCAACATGGAAATAGAGGGTAGAAGAGGACAGTGTGAGGCCCTCTGAGATCCTTTTATAGAGTCAACTATGTGGCTCTCCAAGGATAAGACTAACACTGCTGGGTGTGAGTGATCTTAAAATAAATGCCCCAGAAGGCACATGCCCATGTGTGTGCACAAACACATGTTATCAACTTCAATCCTGTAAATATGGAATACCTGCTAAAGGAGAATAATTAAAACAGAGTTCCCCCACTGCCAGTGTAGGTGATGGAATTCCAGCAGAGCTATTTAAAATCCTAAAAGATGATAATCTGAATACCCCATATCTATTTAAAAGTTGATTTTTTTTTTTTTTTTTAGGCCACACCATGTGGCTTGCACTGTCTTGAACCTAGGCCCTCAACAGTGAAAGCTCAAGAGTCCTACCCACTAGATTGCTAGGGAATTTCCCCAAAATTTAATTTTTAGCTAAAAGCCTGCCCCAAAAGAAAACTTTAGGTTTGTATTAAACTGGGGCAGTGGTGAATGCCTTGAAATGTTTAAGGAAGAAATAATACAAATTCTATACAATTTCCTTCAGAAAGTTGAGAGAATACTTACTATTCATGCTGGGGCTTCCCTTGTCACTCAGCTGGTAAAGAATCCACCTGCACTGCGGGAGACCTGGGTTTGATCCTTGGGTTGGGAACATCCCCTGGAGAAGGGAAAGGGTACCCACTCCAGTATTCTGGCCTGGAGAATTCCATGGACTGTATAGTCCATGAGGTCACAAAGAGTTGGACACAACTGAGCAACACTAATAACTCATTCTCTGACTTCAGCAATACCTTGAAACATCACCGAAGAAGACTACATATCATTATCATGGTCACAAATGTAAAAAATTGAAAGTTTAGACTCCATAAGTATATTTTAAAATAATATTATGACCACATAGACTTTATCCCAAGAATACAAGCTTTTTTATCGTTTGAAAAATCAAGCAGTGCAATATACCATATTAACATACTAAAAAAGAAAAACACATGATCATCTCAGTAGATGCAGAAAAAGTATTAGAAAAAAAACCCAAAATTCATTTCTAATAAAAATTTCTAGCAGTCTAGGAATAGACACAGAAATTCCTCAGTCTGGTAAAGGGCATCTACGCAAAACAAAACACTATAGCTATTACTGTACTTAATGCTTAAAGGCTGAATTCGTTTTACCTAATACCAGGAACAAGACAAGGACACCTACTCTCATCAGTATTGTTCTCAAGGTTCTAGCCGGTGTACTGAGGCAAGAAAAGGAAACGAAAGGCAAGAAAAGACTGGATAGAAAAAGTAACTTTATTTGTGGACAACTTAATTGTCTATGAAGAAAATTGAGTAATGAGTTTAGAAAAGTTTAGAAAAATGAGTTTAGAAAAATACAAGATCAGTGTTCAAAAATCAGTTGTATTTCTATATACTAATAAAAATCAGATATTAGAGTTTTTTGGGAAAAAAAATAGCATAATGTATGAAATTCTTAGAAATATGACAAAAATTGGGAAAGATTTTTATGATGAACACTAGGAAACATTGTTGAGAGAAATTAACACCCTACATAAATGGAATGCTGTACCTTGTTTTTTGGCCAGAAAACTCAATATTGAGATGTTCTCCAAGTTGATCTATAGATTCAACACATTTTCAAAGAAAATATTTGCAGACTTTAAATGTTTTCTGTAGAAGTTGATAAGATTGATATGAAAAGATAACTTTTCACTTCACAAAACACTTTGAAAAAAGGACATTATGGGTTTGATTTCAAATTACAGTAATCAGAACAGTTGTATTGGCACTAAGATAGGTAGTTCAGTGGAGTAGAATAGAGTGTCTAAAACTTGACCTACATATGTATGGACAGTTAATTTGCAACAGAAGTGCTAAGGCAAGTCAGTGAAGAAAGGATTATCTTTTAAGTAAATGGTCCTAGAGCAACTGGATATCCAGCTACCAGGAAAAAAAAAATGAACGTCAATGAATAACTTGTTCCATGTTCGAAAGTTACCCCAAAGTAAATCACAGACCTAAGTGCATGACCTAAAACTATAAAACTCCTAGAAGAGAACAGTAGAAGAAAATCTTTGGGGCTTTGCATTAAGCAAAGATTTCTTAGATAAGACACCAAGTAAAGATCTGTAAAAGAACAAATTAGACTTTATAAAAATTTGAAACTTGTTCTCTTGAAATTGTGTTGAGAGAATGAGAAGACAAGTCACACTTAGAATATATTTGCAAATCGTATATCTATGGTAAAGGACAAATTTGTAGAATATATAAAGAACTCTAGAAATTCAGTACAGGCATTCCCTACTTTTCAGAAGTTTGCTTTATGTGACTTTGCTTTTACAAAAGACCTTTGTTAGTATACTGATTTTCACAAACCAAGAGAAATCCAAAGAGGATTTTGGTTTTACAAAAAAAGGTAAAAATCAAAGTAGCTTTCAAGTGTTTTGCAGCAGTGATTATAGAGGCATCTCTCACCCTAACTACCGTAACCAAGAGTGGCCTTGCCAAGCTTCTTACCCAGGCACTACACTTAGCATATCAGCATCTAGCCACCATAGCTTTTAACTGTGTTTGTGAACATCTGTGATTTATCTTGATTTATATTGTGTATGTGCCAGTGGTTAAGATTCTGTGCTTCCAGTGCAGGGGTTTTGGGTTTGATCCCTGATTGGGGAACTAAGATCTCACATGCTGGCTGGAGGACCAAATAAGTAAATATAAAAGGAAAAAAAAGCAACTCAATGTAAAAAAAAAAGGGAGGGGAGCAAAATATCTCAGATGCTTCACCGGTGAAGATACATAGATGACAAATAAGCATACGAAAATATGATTAACATCATTAGTCATTAGGAAAATGCAAACTAAAACTACAATGAAATACTATTATACACCCGTTAACTGTGGCTAGCATTGAAGACCAAAGTGTTTGCAAAGATATGGAAAAATGGTAGCTCTCTTACACTGCTGATGGGAATGTAATATGGTCCATTCACTTTGGAAGGCAGTTTGGCAGTTACTTAAAAAATTAAACATATACATACCACATCTAGTCATTTTGCTCCTAGGTAAATGAAAGCATGTGTCCTTGCCAATACTTGTACATAGATGTCCATAGCAGCTTTGTTTTTGTAGCTAAACCAGGAAATAATCCAAATGTCTATCAACAGGTAAAAACAGCTTTATTCATATCCTATTCAACAATGAAAAGTTGATACATGCAACATCATGAATGAATCTCAGAATTGTTATTCTGAGTGAAAGAAGCTAGGAAAGGTGTACAGTTTGAATAATTCCATTTATGTAAAATTCTGTAGTCCTTGGGTCAAGAAGATCACCTGGAGGAGGGCATGACAACCGACTCCAGTATTCTTGCCTGAAGAATCCCATGGACAGAGGAGCCTGGCAGGCTACAGTCCATAGGGTTGCAAAGAGTTGGACACTACTAAAGTGACTTAGCATGCACGCAGTAGAAAATGCAAACAAATATTAATGACAGGAAGCAGATTAATTGTTATTTGGAAATAGTAGGGGTGGTGGTAGAGAGGACTAGGGGAAAAGGATTAGACCTGTAAGAATCTTTTGGAAGTGATGGATTTGTTTATTGTCTTGATTATGGGACTTGTTTCAGAGGTATATACATGTGGGAGACTATAGCAAATCAGTTTATTATATGTTGGCCATACTACAGTAAAAATAAAAACTGTCATCTGTCTTTGCTGTCTGACCATCACTGCTATCTCATCTGAGACTATTTCCTAAATTTGCAGGATCTTTAGACCCAGCTAGGTCTAAAGATAGATGGGTCTAAATATCTGTTAAAAATGTTGACTTCTAGGCCTCCAAACTATTAAGATGGGGCTGGGGAATCTGTATTTTTAACAAACACTCCAGGTGACTCTTCTTATTACTCAAGCTTGGAAAGCACTTGTCCCAGATTAAATTAATGCTACTTTGGTCATCTGAACCTATTTCCATATATGAAAAAAGGATGTTAAGTTTCTAGTGTTAACAGATTTTTTAGCCATAGAACACTTGATGATGCTCTACTGTGGTCAGATGAGATCATTCAGAATTGGACAAATTTTTTTTCTCATCATATATAATATATTGAGATCAGCCTTGCATTATAAATACCTGAAGTAACAAAGTGAAAATCTCTGAATAGTCCCAGCATTAGTAAACATTCCATCAAAGAGTAAAAAAGAATTTTATTTATATACCTGTTGACAGGTCACATCAGTGTGTTAGTGAACATCACATGTTATTAGTGAAAAAAGGTATTTTATATCTTTTGTGTATTAAGCTATAAAATAACACAAGTTGGAGAAGAGGATTAAGAGAAATAGAAGAACATTGTTGCTCTCTACATGTTCCTTAAATGGACATAGCAATACATTTTACATAAAACTCTGGGAAAAACAGCCTGACCTTCTTACTGTGCCCTTTCCAACAACATCAAACAAGTGAAAATTATAGAATGTCTGTCTAAATTTAAAATAGTTCAGTTGTCAGAAGACTTGAGAGAACAAGTTTTCCACAAATCGTCCTTGTGCTATTTGCTCTTGATTTTTTTTTAAAAGAGGGTTGGTGAGCCAACATGTAATTAATCAGTTTTTGTGTTGTTGTTAGCTTCTAAGGAAATGAAACTGCAACTTTCCATTTGGCTTTATTGTTCTTTTTTGGTGTTTATTAGTGCTGCAATTTGTAATACAGGAACCGTAGATGGTGCTTAGTGATAATGTGGACAAAACAATGTGAAAGAAGTACTTTTTAAAAGTCAGCTTATACATGTTATACTGTTATGATACTTGTGTACACTCCAGGTCACAGATACCACCAGCATTACTGTTTTAGAGTCAGAAGTTGTTAGAACTTCTTTTGTCAGTGGATGGGGTTACTGAAGTGGCAGCATCCACTTCTTACCAATTCTCATTGTTTCTTCCTCCAAGATTGTTTGGATTGATTATTCCTTCCCCACAGCTGCTGCCCCAATTAGTGAATAACAGATCCGTCTCATCTTGTAAAGGCTCTGCTCCATCTGTGTAGTGAACTACTTTCCCTGTGGAAATAGGACACTACTTTAAAAATTAATCATTGCATTGACTAATTACTGTCATTATTAAGAGTTTATATAAAGTTTCAGTTCAGTTCAGTTCAGTTGCTCAGTCGTGTCTGACTCTTTGCCACCCCATGAACCACAGCACACAGGCCTCCCTGTCCATCACCAACTCCCGGAGTTCACTCAAACTCATGTCCATCGAGTCGGTGATGCCATCCAACCATCTCATCCTCCGTCGTCCCCTTTTCCTCCTGCCGTCAATCTTTCCCAGCATCAGAGTCTTTTCCAATGAGTCAGCTCTTCGCATCAGGTGGCCAAAGTATTGGAGTTTCAGCTTCAACGTCAGTCCTTCCAATGAACACCCAGGACTGATCTCCTTTAAGATGGACTGGTTGGATCTCCTTGCAGTGCAAGGGACTCTCAAGAGTCTTCTCCAACACCACAGTTCAAAAGCATCAATTCTTCGGCGCTCAGCTTTCTTCACAGTCCAACTTTCACATCCATACATGACCACTGGAAAAACCATAGTGTTGACTAGATGGACCTTTGTTGGCAAAGTAATGTCTCTGCTTTTTAATATGCTGTCTAGGTTGGTCATAACTTGCCTTCCAAGGAGTAAGCATCTTTTAATTTCATGGCTGCAATCACCATCTGCAGTGAATTTGGAGCCCAGAAAAATAAAGTCAGCCATTGTTTCCACTGTTTCCCCATGTATTTGCCATATAAAGTTTAAAGGTAGAAAATACCTGTGTGTAAGCAGGTACTTTCTTTTAACTTTATTAATTTGAAATCATTTTTCCATTTTTAAGCAGAATAGAATATTACTCTTAAACTGGTAAGTTTATGGAAATTTCAATAGACTCTGTCTCTGTGGAGATTTTAAAAATACAGACCCATCTGCATCTGATCCTGTTCTTTTCCCTCCTCCCAAAGTATAGACCTCAAGGATGGCCATGCTCTACCTAGTGGTAATAATTAATGAAAAAGATATTAAGTTCCGAAAAGTTTAACACTTTGGTTTGGTTATTTAGGATAACTCTGGTCTAAAAAAGAATTGAGAAGTGTTTCATCCTCCCCTGTTTTCTGAAAGAGTTTGTATATGATGGTGCTGTGGTTTCTGTTGTGTTCCCCCAAAAGATACATGGAAGCTCTTAACCCCTTTATCTCAAAAAGTGACTTTTTGGAATTGTTAGAGATAAAATGTTGAAATGAAGTCATAATTAAGGTAAACCTTAATCCAGTATGACTGATGTTATTATAAGAAGAGACACTGGCCTGCAAAGGGAGAATGATATGTGAAATAGAGGTAGAAATTGAAGTACTACAGCAGCAAACTGAGGAACACTTAAGGATTGCTGGCAAACCACCAGATGCGAGGAAGAGGCAAGGAAGGATTCACCCCTACAGGCTTCAGAGGGAGAATAGCCCTGCTGACACCCTGATTTTGGACTTCTAGCCTCCAGAGCTGTGAGATAAATACCATTGTTCAAGTTACCTGGTTTGTGGTGCTTTTTATGGCATCCCTAGCAAACGACTTCACTTTCACTTCTCACTTTCATGCATTGGAGAAGGAAATGGCAACCCACTCCGGTGTTCTTGCCTGGACAATCCCAGGGATGGGGGAGCCTGTTGGGCTGCCGTCTATGGGGTCACACAGAGTCAGACATGACTGAAGCGACTTAGCAGCAGTAGCAGCAGCAGCAAACGAATAATAGGCTTGTATTATTTTTCTTTCAAGCTTAATAGAACTCACCCAGTGAAATTGTTTGGATATAGAGTTTTCTTTGTGGAAACATTTTAAATTGTGAATTCAGTTTCTCTAAAAAACATTACTGAGCTATATATATTTTCTTTTTTGGTGTCTGTTTTGGTAATTTGTGTATATCAAGGAATTTGTTCATTTAATCTAAGTTGTTGAATTTATTGGCATAAAGTTGAGCTACTTGTAATATTTTTTGATGTCTGTAGGGTCTGTAATGATGTTTCCTTTTTTATTCCTGATTTTGGTTGTCTTTTTGTTTTCTTTGGTCAGTCTAGCTTAGGGTTTCCTCACTTGGGGGCAGTTTTGTACCCTCTGTCCTGGGGGTTTGGGCATTTGGCAGTCTCTGGAGGCATTTTCAGTTATCACTACTTGGGGCATCTAGTGGCTGAAGGCCAGGGATGCTGCTGAACTAAACATCCTGCCATGCACAAGGCAGCCTCTAGCAACAGAAATTCAGTCACTCCATAACGTCAGTAGTGCTGAGGTTAAGAAACCTGTTCTAGGATTTACAGTGTACACATCCTGCTTTCAAATATTATGCCACTTCATATTTAATATAAGCAGCTTACAATACATTGTTTACACTCATCCCTACCCATCCTTTATGCTGTTCTCGACATACATTTTATTAGGTTGATGCAAACATAATTGTGGTTTTGGACCATGAATTTTAAATCATTATAACTAGACTCAAACACATCTTATTAATCAAAATAGGAAGCATTACAATCAACACATTTTTGCCAGTGAGAAATAAGTTTGTATATTCCTGTAATGTAAAAATCCATTCTTTGGGATTCAGCAAACTCTCAGGAAAGCATTTTCTGCCTCCTCCTGGTTATGGAAGCATTTTCCCTGCAAAAAGTTGTAGAGATGCTTGAAGAAGTGGTAGTTGGTTGGTGAGAGGTCAGGTGAATATGGCAAATGAGGCAAAACTTTGTAGCCTAATTTGTTCAACTTTTGAAGCATTGATGGTATGACGTGAGGTCTGGCGTTGTCATGGAGAAGAATTGGGCCCTTTGTGTTGACCAATGCCAGCAGCAGGCATTGCAGTTTTTGGTGCATCTCATTGATTTGCTGAGCATGCTTCTCAGATGTAATGGTTTTGCTGGGATTCAGAAAGCTGTAGTGGATCAAACAGGCAGCAGACCAGCAAACAATGTCTGTGACCTTTTGGTGCAAGTTTGGCTTTGAGAAGTGCTTTGGAGCTTCTTAGTCCAACCACTGAGTTGATCGTCGCTGGTTCTTGTCTAAAATCCACTTTATATTGCATGTCACAATCTAATCGAGAAATAGTTCATTGTTGCATAGAGGAAGAGAAGATGACACTTCAAAATGACAGTTATTTTGATTTTTGGTCAGCTCACAAGGTACCCACTTAACAAGTTTTCCACCTTTCCAATTTACTTCAAATACCAAATAACTGTAGAATGGTCCATGTTGAGTTCTTCAGCAGCTTCTCATGTAGTTGTCAACTGACGATGACCGGCCACTACACTTCTCATTTTCAAGCCTCTCATCTCCTTTGCAAAACTTCTTGAACCACTTCTTCACTGCACATTTGTTAGCAGTTCCTGGGCCAATTGTGTTGTTGATGTTGCGAGTTATCTCTACTGCTCTACCCACTTTACAACCCATTTTGAACTTGGATAAGAAAACTACTCGAATTTGCTTTTTATCTAACATCATTTCCCTAGTCTAAAATAAAAATGAAACAGCAAGTAATAAGTCATTAGCAAAAAAAAAATAAATGTACATTAAAATGATGTATAACATAACGACATTTATTTAACAGTGTATTCCAGTATCAAATGGTAAATTTCAACAATGCAAAAACCGCAGTTACTTTTGCATCAACCTAAAACTTCCATTTATATTATAAACCCCACAGTACATGAGATTTTGCTTTAAACAGTCTATTAAGGAAATTTTTAAATGAGGAAAAAATACCTAGTTCATATGTTTTCGGCATTCTTCATGCTTTGACTAGATCCAAATTCCCATTGGTGTTTTTTCTTTCCACATGAAGAACTATTCTCATGTGTCTCACAGTGTAGTTCTGCCAGTGACATATTCTCTCAGCTTTTTTTTGAAAACCTGTATTCTGTCTTCATGTTTCAAGTATATTTTTGCTTAGTATAGAATTCTTCGACAATTTAAAAATAATCTAAAAGATACCATTCTACTGTTTTCTTGTTTGTCTAGATTATAATAAAAAATAAAGCTATTGTTCACTAATACATCTTTAAAAAATCTGTATACTTTAGAATATTTCTAGATTTTATTATTTTTTAAAAAATAGCTTAAAATTTAATGCATTGTGCTTAAATGTTTTAAACAGATCAGTTCTTGTGTTTTCCTCTCCTCTTTTTTCCTTTCCTTTTTTCCCCCCATCACTTATAAAAAGTGTATTTTGTGGCAAGTTATTTCTTTGAGCCTGTTTCCTCATCTGTAATGTCAGGCTACCAATGATGCTTATAGGTTTGTTGTGAAGGAAAAATGAAAAAATGAGAAAAAATGAAAAAAAGAAAGTCTAGAACTTGAAGGGATTCATAAACATGATAGCATGGTACACAGATATCATCCTCCTTATGCAGCTTCAGCTCCCCTGACCTCAAGGCTCACGCGTAGTAGCAGATGAGTGGGTATCCCAGTCTGAGTCCTTCCCTGCCTCATGGCAGCAGCTGCATGTAGACATATTCCTGCCAGCACTCCCCACATTCCTGCCATCCTCCCCAGAAGCCGCAGCTGAACTGAGGAGCCCGGTTGGACCATGACTAAGCACTGTTGCCACTGCTTATGATTTCTGCTCCTACCAATAGTTTACGTGTTGATTTTAAATGAATCTGGTCTTTTACGCAAGCAAGGTTGAAAGATATTCTTTCCGGATACTAAAATTTCCTGAATTTCTGTTAATTTAAATTATTTGAATAGAGTAAAAATCCATGACATTGTATTTTACATGATTTACATTTCCACTTATCAACTATGCAGGCTAGCCATGGTATTTAAAGTAACACATTTAAATATTAGGAAAATTTTAAAAATAATTAATGATTTTGAGTGGTGGGGCTTGTAATCAACAATAATTCTTTCCAGTGGTTCTAATTACTTTAGAATATACAATAATAATATATTCATATTAAAGGATGCATTCATTGAAGTGTTCTTTTCTGTTCAACAAGAGAATCTAACTGGATGTGTCAAGAGTTGATTGGTATTTTTTATCCGTACCTGGCCACAAGTAGCAGCATTCTGACAACTGTATTAAATACCCCCTCATGGTGTTGCTGCCCTTCTTCTCAGTGGGCCTTTGGAGTGACGCTGTGGGAACTCATGACTCTGGGCCAGACACCCTACGTGGACATCGACCCGTTTGAGATGGCCGCATACTTGAAAGATGGTTACCGGATAGCCCAGCCAATCAACTGTCCTGATGAACTGTAAGTTTCTTTCTGGGCTTGAAGACATGGGTTAGATTCCATTTACAATGATTGGATGAAAGCAATAAGAACAGGTATCCATACTAATACAGAGACTACTCTTCTGAGAATCATGCCTATTTGGACTTGAATTATACTCCTGTAGAGAAACCGTAAGCTTTCCTGATGGCTCAGTGGTAAAGAATCCATCTGCAATGCAGGAGATGCGGGTTCAATCCTTCAGTGAGGAAGAGGAGGACATGATAACCCACTCCAGTATTCTTGCCTGAAAAATCCCGTAGACAGAGGAGCCTGGTGGGCTCCAGTCCAAAGGGTCAGAAAGAGTTGGACACAACTGAGTGAGCATACACACAGAGAAACCACAAAGTCAGCCAGACTCATTCACTCTTGAGTGCGTTTGACATTAGGACTTTTTTGTCTCATATTTGTAGTGATTAATCCAAGATACTCATTTGCATAGTGAGAAAACACTGAACATGCTGTTAGTTATTCAGACGCCTGGTCATGTCCAACTCTTTGCAACCCCATGGACTGCAGCGTGCCAGAACTCTTTGTCCTTCACCATCTCCTGAAGTTTGCCCAAGTTCACGTCCTTTGCATTGGTGATGCTGTCCCACCATCTCATCATCTGACGCCCTCTTCTGCTTCTATATAGAGCCTTTCCCTTTGCCATCTGGCCTTGACAGCTGGTGTGAATTGATATACGTGTAAGGAAGAAATTCTGGTCTAGTGCGTGAAATACCTCCTGTCTCCCGCTTTTACCACATAGCTAGTCTTCCCATATAATGGGATCAGAGTGGGCAGGAGGCTCTTCAGGGGTGATGCAGTGCACACTGATTAAGTCTCAGTTCCAGAATCCCCTGAGGTTTTTATACTGTGGTGAGGGGGCAGCTTTGTACAGATTTTACTATAGATCCAGGATTCTTACAGCTTAGTTACAGCTTCCTCTTCCTCCAAGTTTTTTCTCTCACAACTTACGTACAGTTGACCCTTGAACAGTGTGGGTTTGAGCTCTGCAGGTCCACTTCCATGTAGATCTTTTTTTCAGTGATAAATGTTGCAGTGTCACACAGCCTCTGGCTGGTTGAGTCTGTGGATGTGGAGGAACTGGGGATATGAGGCTGACTATAGTTATATGCAGATTTTTGACTTGTGCAGAGGGTCAGCTCCCCTCACCCCTGTGTTCTTCAAGAATCAACTGTGCAGGATAAAGCAGATTATTATTTTGACTGTGTTTTAAATAGTTACATAAAATCTCTACTTGCTAGTATATTTTGACATGTTTCAGAATTGAAATCCACATGTAATGTCCAGATAACTCATTTTTGCTCTGCAAAGAGATTGATTTTTAATATGTCTTCCTCTCCACACCCACATTTAGACTGAAAACGTAGCTGGTATCATATTGATCAAAAGGTTAAGAGTAACACCTTGTGGAAAAACCCAAACTTTTTGGCCAACCCAGTATATCGTCAATAGGCAAATTTTCTGGTTTTGTCACTGCAGATTTGCCGTGATGGCTTGTTGCTGGGCCTTAGATCCGGAGGAGAGGCCCAAGTTCCAGCAGCTGGTCCAGTGTCTCACAGAGTTCCATGCAGCCCTGGGGGCCTATGTCTGACTCTGCTGTCACAGTCTCACAGCGTCAGGAGGAAGGTGCCTGCCGGGCCTGCTTGGAGCCAATCTTGGATGCCACATACGTCACGCAGCGCCACAGAAGCACATTTGTCTTCCAGAACACCGTGCCTTAGGAATGCTTTAGAATTTGAACTTTATAAGACAGACTTAATGATACGGAATATTTTCTAGATATCACTTTTATTAGATTGAACTGAAAATGTTTGTGTAAATTTTTTGGCCAAATTTTTTTTTAAACATAGTTAACTTTGGACTAGGGTACATTGTTACAAAATAAATAAACAGTTTTTAAAATTGTTTAAACATGGATATTTGGAATAGCTATCTTAGTGCCAACTGCTTTTTATTTTTTTACTTCATCAATGTAGGTGATTCACCTTTAAAGTTTTTTGTTTGTTTGTTTTAATATCACCAGTCTTGGGAATGGTTTGTCTTCAAGATGCAGTACTTTTTCTTAGGAAAAGAAAAACACAAAAAGATGTTGGTTTGCCTTGTACAGGAAAAGCTAATGTTGGAGGAAGAAGACTTAAAGAAAAGCTAGAGAGGAAAAAAGAACAATACTTACTAGAAATAGTAACTGGCCTTTCATGGAAAATTGTTTCTTTTTTAATTTTTTTTTTTAATGAAAAAGGGTTCTGCTTTCTTATTTTGGGGGAAGTAGGAACTGAGTTCATTGAAACATCTTAAATTTGGCAGAACCTAGCATTTCTGAGAACCAAGAGTGGGCTTGGGGGCAGGTCAACAGTAAACAGTGGTGATTTTATTTATTTTTACTCTTTGGAAAAGGAGATAACAAAATTCCAGAAAGTGAAATCCTGTTTCTATAGTTAAGACTCCCTTTTCTTGCACCTAGAATAGTGCTATGCACAGAATGGGTGCTTGAGATGTTGTGAGTTAAAAAATGTAAACAGGTAGATTTTGTGCTTATTTTCAAGGCTGACTTAAGTATAAATTTTTTTTTTTTTTTTAAAGAAAACACTTGAAAAATTAAAATATTTGTTTTATATTATGACAGTATTGAAAATGTTCTTCATAATGAATGATTGTTTGTGTCTGATAAGTCTCTGAACACACAACAGCTGGATACCCTGTTTCGTTTCATGCATGTCTCACTCAGGCTCCCAACACAAGTGCAGTTGACTGTACTCAGCCACCAGGTTCTAATAAAAAGTTGAGATTATTATTACAGGACAGTATTAAAATGCTAAAGCTTTTCTCCAGAGCCATTAAATTCAGGGTATATGTGTTTATGCTTGGCTATAGTTGGCCTAAGGCAGAGGTGAATGGGCCTCTTAAATGTTAATAGCTAGGCCTGCAGGTGCCTGCCTCTGCTCCCATCCTCACGAAAGAGAGTAGAGAGAGTATGTAGCAGGTGAAGGCTTTTGCTGTTGTTAAAAGGAGCTTTATGAATCAGCAGTTCATTTGGGAAAATAGCTCACATGATTTGTGCTCTGCTATAAGCAGCCAAAATCATGGTCTCTCCGTGTGCTTCTTTTTAATACTGGTTCTTCGGTTTTACGAAATACTCAGTCCCCTAAAGGGCCAGCTCTTTTAAAGCTCTTTGAACTTTGTAAGTCATAGAAGTTTGGGTTCACAACCTGCAATCTTAGAAGGCAGTCAGTCAACAAATATTTACAGCATTTACTGTATATTATTATGCACATGAAGTGAGTGGTTAAGCTCTGGCATCACTTCTAACATTCAGTGCATGTTTTTAAGTGTTCGGGATAGTATGTTGTTTAGATATCACAGTTCGGTACACAAGATCAGTTCAGAGAAAAAAGTGCTGTCATTGACTTCTACCCTAAGTTGGCATGTAGTAAGAGGTGCTCTCAGTTTGCTTGGATGTGCAGTGCCTTTAACCGTATCTCTGTTTATAGGTTATTTTATGTATGTATATTTGTTTTAGAGGTGGTTTAAGACTTAGATAGGTTTTTCTTGCTGAACTGCTTGGAGTCATTGGCTTCAACGCAAACAGCAGTTATAAGATTTCCATGGCTGGTCTCGTTCCAGTGGTTTGTGGATATTACTGAATAGATTTTGTAGAAAATGTAATTTTTATAGGAAAGAAGCAAATTGGCAAAGCGCTGATGTGGTATAAGCTGACTCTAGTGACCAAGAGCGCTGTTACATTCTCTCCTTTCTTGTAACAACCCCATTGTAAGAAAATTTTCTTTCTAAAAGTAAGGAAGTTTGGGTTATTCATTCAGTTTATATTTATTGAGAGCCCACTATACATCTGGCCTTCAAGATATGCAGGGAATAAGACTTTGATGTCCCTCCCATTTTAGGTATCACATTCTATTTAGAAGACTCAGATAATGAACATAAGCAAGTGCTGGGGTCCAGCCCCGGTGGATCCAGGGAATTCGAAGCGGGGACGGCGTCGGCGAGGATCAGGAAACAATTGCTTAATTAAATGTTAATTAAGGATATAAAGAGTGGTTAAATAAGGATAGCTCAGCAGGAAAATTCAGTGGAGAAAAGAGGCTGAATAATTCAGCCAGAAGGTGAGGGAAAGAATGACATGGGGAGACCAAGCTTTGGTGAACAAGGCCTGCACTTTATTTTTCAAAGTAGTTTTTATACCTTAAGTTATGCATAGAGGATAATTGGCGAAGGGGTAGAGTCATGCAGTAAACCAGGCTTTCTTCCTGCAAACTTATCATATGCAAAAGTTTAGGTGATTTGCATCATCTTCTGGCCCAGAGGCCTGTTAACATTTTAAGACCCTTTCTTCAGAAAACTTATTTTTCTCTAAAGGTGGTTATTCAGGGGCCACCCTCCAAAAGCATTAGATAAATTTGCATTCCTATAGGGCAAAGGTGTGGTGGGCTATAACAAGAAAAAGAATTAACTCAAGGGTCCAAGGTTACAAACATTAAAGCTACTACTTACACCAATTATATTATACACTGCCAGGGACACAGCAGGTAAGGGATATGGAAACTTAGCAGCAAACGTTGGCCCAACAAGTGAAAAACCCTTCACCAATACAATTTCTAATCTATCTTTTAACTGCTCAAAGGAATCTGTATTTAGACAGTTTAGAACATCTCATCCCTCTCATGGTTGAGAGGCTCTGAACAATCACATGTGGCCGGAAGAACCTTTTCAGGAGAGAGATGGTGGTGGGGGACAGCCCCACGTAAAGTCAGAGGTGTAGGTGAGAGCACAAAGCAGAAAATAGGCAGACTCTGGTTTTGGGGGTAGATGCTCGAGAATTTCCAGGGGGACTCCTGAGGCTCGATCCCGCCTTTGCATATGCCGGACCTCCTTCCTCATGAGCTTTGCCACGGGCGGAGTTCCTCACGCTGGCTTCCGGCATCTCCCCCTTTTTTATTTCTTAAAACAGACAGATGCAGCTCAGTTGTGAGCTTCTGAATGTTCTGTCGAAGAATCCTGACAATACAAGGAAGAATGATTATGAGAAGATTAGACAGAATGTTTTTTCCAGAAATAAAGTTAGAGAAGGTGTGAAAAAAGTCATTAGCTGCTCCAGCTGCGGTAAAATCCAGTCGAGAGTGTTCCAAGGTCTGTATTTGATTATGAAGTTTCCCTAAGTCCAGGCCAATGTCAGAGCTGTTCCAAACACCTGAGATATGATTTTTTATTTTTTTCCCATTCATAATCTGTCTCATTTACCTTTAAAGATGTCACGCATATCCACCGGTAATCAGCGTGGCATGACAGAGCCATTTTCACTTTTAAAGCCTGTAACTCAGTCCCAATATGCATTATTGCCTCTTCTAAGGCATCTACTCTCATCTCCAGTTTTCTATCTAAAACTTCCTGTGTTGCTAGAGTTAAAGAAATATTTTTAGACATGGTATCAACATATTGGGCAGTATGCACTTGTTGAGTCAATGATATTGCTGCCACAGTAACAGAAGCAATTGCTGCTATTAAAGCTGCTATTCCCAGGATAAGCAAGCCCACAAACCATCACGATCACATTAAATCCTGTAGTTGTCAATAAGTGGTTACATCATAAGATAAGGTGGACATTGTAACACTACAAAGGAGCAAACATTATATTGAGGGTTTAAACAAGATGAGAGCATACATTGTTCACAAGTCACTACATTGGGTCCACCAGTGAAAGTCATATGTATACTAAGTTTTCCAGAATCGTTGGTAAAGAGGAAAACATAAGGAGAGGGTAGAGAAGCCAAAAAAGAATAAGTAGAATTATTTTCTGGTTGGAGTTCGCGCTGCAGCAGCCCCGTCAGTCTCGCCAGGATCTCGATGTTTATCTTGCCTACCCTTCCGGTGGGCTCCTCTTTTGTGATCGAAGCAATGGGGGAACCATATGTCTGGGGGACTGCAATATGGTGAATCAGCCTGTCGGGGATCTAAATTGGAGAATCTGCGTCCTGTGGAAAAGTACAAGCACATCCTCGACCGCTAGTTAATAATGGATCAAGACCCTTCCACTGTCCGGAAAGGAGGTCCTTCCATTTGACTAATGGTTTTGCATTCAATTGCTCCGGGCACCAGTGGCGAAGCATTGCAGTAGTTCCGGCTGAATCAGTATTTAAAATATTTATTACGAAAAGAGCATGTTCCAAGATTTGATGGGGAGAACTATACTTAAATTCCCCTTCCTTTAATTTTTTGAATTTGGATTTTTAATGTTTGATGTGCTCTTTCCACAATGGCTTGTCCCTGGGGATTATAAGGGATGCCTGTATTATGTTTAATTTGAAACTTTATACAAAATTCCTGAAAAGACTTAGAAATGTAAGCAGAAGCATTATCAGTTTTCAGAACTTTTGGCAGGTCCAAATATGAAAAACAAGTAAAGAGATGTTGTATCACATCTTTAACTGCCTCTCCGGTATGAGCAGTTGCAATAATAACGTGAGAAAAGGTATCTACAGTTACATGAACAAAGGACAGTTTTCCAAATGAGACATGAGTTACATCCATTTGCCAGAGTACGTTAGGTTTGAGACCGCAAGGGTTAACTCCCATAGGTAGACTATTATAAACAGTGGGGCAGTGAAAGCAAGAATGCACAATCTCTCAAGCAGTCTCTCTGGGAACTCTGGGTGAACCCCGCGCAGGTTCACCGAAAAAAAGAAAAAAAAAGTGAAAAAGAAAAAGGAAAAAGAAAAAAGGAAAGAAAAATCGTAATAGAAAAGGATTCTACAAAAAGAAAATGTTTCTCTTATGACCAAGCAGAACAGTAAGGGGATTTAGCAACACTATTAACCCCTGACTCCACCGGGGCTGGACCCTGGCAAGTGGCGCCTGAACAGGCTTTTCAAAGGTAGGTCCCTCGGAGCAATTAGGGTCGTCAGCCCTATTGCTCCCCCCTCAGAGCAATTAGGGTCATCAGCCCTGTTGCTCCCTGCTCGGAACAATTAGGGTCATCAGCCCTAGTGTTCCCCCAGTGTTGAGTTTTCGGGACGGCTAGGACCCCACTCAGGGTGCCACGGACCCCCCTGTAGGATAGACAGGGCGAGTAGGAGTGGAAAGTATTGAAAGTGTTAACGGGTTAGAGAGAAAACCCGGTTTCTAGAGTTAAAAGGTTGAAGGAAAACCTGATCTTTGAAAACTAAAACTATATCTTCTGCTATACTTAATTTTCTGACATGGGTAACACTGAATCAAATGAAAGACAGCTCTTTATAGGAGTAATTTTGCAGTTATTAAGTAAGAGAGGAATCAAAGTTAAAAAATCTACCATTCAATCATTTTTTTCATTTGTACAAGAATAGTGTCCTTGGTTTCCAGAAGAGGGTACTGTTAATTTAGATACTTGGGTGAAGGTAAAAAAAAAAAAAAAAAAACCACAACAACTAAAAACTTATCCTACAAATATGATTAAAAATGTTCTGGACCCCTGTCATGAGGCTGTTGGATAGCCTATGGGAGAGGCTATAGCGGTTAATGGTAGTGGGTCTCCACTTTCTGCACAGATCATATTTTCTGCCATTCATGAAGGAAAGGAGGGAGACTGTGCTCTACCTCCCGAGGAAGGAGAGGGCTTACAGGACGCTGCGCCTGGGCGCCCTGACGAGCCCCCTCCCCCTCTACACAAACCTTTAAAAATTTATCCAACAATTTCTGATTTAAGGCGACTACCCCACCTCCACTTGCACCTCCCAGGGCCTAGGAATTCCCCAGTTTACATCCAAAGCCTCCCAGAGCATTGCCTAAGGCTAAAAAAGATAAAGTTTTCTTTTAAAGTAGCTTTTAAAGAATACACAATATACAGAGCCTGCTCCTTGCAGAAAACCCCCTGGGGGGAGGGTGGGGCTCACCCAAGCAAAAAAAAAGGAGAGAGAAAAATAAAAAGAAAAAAGAAAAAAAAAGTGAAAAAAAGAAAAAAGAAAAAAAAAGTGAAAAAAAGGAAAAAGAAAAAAAGGAAAGAAAAATAATGGTAATAGAAAATGATTCTACAAATAAAAAATGTTTCTCTTATGTCCAAGCAGAATGGTAAGGGGATTTAGCAACAATATTAACCCCTGACTCCACCAGGGCTGGACCTTGGCAAGCAAGATTTTGTTAAGTGTTATAAAAGAAAAAAATACAGGGTGGTATCATAGAGAGTAACTTTAAATGTCTTTAGTCAGGCCTCTCTGGGCAGCTGGCATTTGAGTTGAGATCTGAATGACAAAAAGCCAGCTATGAGACAATCCAGACAGAAGGGACATCCTTAGAAGCCTTAAAGCAGGAACGAGCTGACCGCCAGTGTCAGCCATCCCTGTTCATTCTCCAGCTGCTGCCACTGGAAGAAGAGAGTAAAGGCCAGTGTGGCCAGAATGTTGTTAGGGAAGAGGGCTGCAGAGGAGATGCAGAGACAGACCTGTGTGGGGAGGGTAGATTGTAAGCCGGGCGACACATTTATATTCTAATACAATGGAATTTCATTCAAGGAGTGTTTAAATAAGGGTGTGACATGGTCTGCTTGGCTTTTACAGAATATTATGCCAACTTTTTGTGAAGATTAGACTGTAGGGAGGCAAGGGTGAAGGTAATGAGACTGTAAGAAACTGTTGCATAGTTTAGGAGAGACAAGATAGTGGTTTGGGACTAATCTGAGTAGTGCAGGAAATCAGGAGGGAAAGACTGGACCTGATTTGTTGGATGTTGGAGGGTGGGGTGAAGAAAGAAAGAGCATAATCAGGAATGATAATTTGACACTTGAATGTATAGTTGAATCTGTATGGCCAAACTATACACTGAGATGGAGAAAAACACCAAAACCTCAGAACAGGATTATGCTTTGGCAGGGGAAATCAGTAACTTTGTGTAAGCCGTGTTTGAGAGGCCGATTGGTAATCTAAGTGGAGATTGTTAAGGAGTTAGAGAACCTGCAGCTCCGGGAGGAGGTCTTAGCGAACATGTAAATGTAGCAGTGTAACATGTGCATCATAGTTAAAGCCACGGCATTGGATGAACTTGCTTTGGGAGCAGTTACAGATGGAGGGAAGATCCTGGGACTGAGTCCTGAGCACTCCAACTTGTAATGGTCTAGCGAAAGAAGAAAAAATAACAAAAGACTGAGAAGAAACCACTGTACTTGGAAAAAGCAACAACAACAACAAAAGGAAAAAGGAGAGAAAGTGTTTCAAAATGGAGGAAGAAACCTGTGTGGGATTTGGCATTATGGAATTACTGGCAGAAGCAGTAGGGCTTGGAGCAAGTTGAAGTGTAAATACTAGGAGGGAAAGTGGAGACCTTACTTGAATGTTTTGCTGTGAAGGGAAATGGCGCTGTAATTAGAGGAGATCAGAGGAGTATTGGGGTAAGGGGATGCGGGGAGTGGCACGGGCATGTTTGTTTTCCAGGTGAAGATACAGTATCAGGAAACGTTTCCCTGTTCATGGGAATGACTAAGCAGAGGGAGGAAAAATCCCTTGGGTGTGGAGTCCTCTTCATTCTTATTGTTTGATCTGCAAGCATGAAAACCTCTCTAGCCACCAATCTCTTTCCTTATGGTAAAGGTTATGTTTTTACTGGGGGGCAGGGGGGCAGCAAGAATGTGAGGGTGAAGGGAAGTGGTGCACAGAACTTTAACATTTCCATCACGTGAAAACCTGAGCCCACATGCCCTAGAGCCTGTGTTCTGCAACAAGAGGAGCCACTGCATTGAGAAGCCTGCACACAACAGCTGGAGAGGAGCCCCGCTCACTGCAACTGGAGAAAAGTCCTTGCAGCAATGAAGACCCAGTACAGCCAAAATAATAAGTAAAATTATTTTTTTTTTAAAAGATGGAAATTGATTATATTTGAAATTATTCCTCTAAGCAAATAGTAGTATGCCATTTGTTCATATTTGGTTTATCAATTATATTTCAAAACTAAAACATTTTTTAGCAATTTGTTTTTGGAGAGGGATAAACACCTAACCCTAACCCTAACCCTAACCCTTTTCTTTATGGGGATATATAAAACTGGGAAAAACACATATAGTTTGAAAATAAAATAGCTATTTACCCTTTTAAAAGAAATTAAGGCCCACTGCATGGCATCTGAACGTTCCATTTGGAATCCACTTTTTTGTGTCTTTCTGAACTTTTTTTTTTTTCCTTGCCTTCTTGGCTCCACGAATCAGTCCTGCTGATGTTAGCTAGCATGCATCATTAGGAATAGTATTTGGCTGCAAGTGATCGAAACACGATTATAATCACTTAACGAAATACAGGCTTATTTCTCTCACATAACAACTAGAGAGAGAAGCCAGAGCTGGTGCAGGGATCCCAGGATATCACCCGTTACCCACTACCTCCGTTTTGGCTACTCTGTCAGCTTCAACATGTTTTTGTTGTGAGAGACCCCCGAGGCCTAGATTTGTAGTAGGCAGAAAGATGAGAGAAGGATGAAAGGCAAAAGGCATGAGTTAGTTGAGTCTTTTTCTTGAGGAGACAACTTACCCGTAGTATACTTCGACCAGCATCTTACTGGCCAGAGCTGTAGCACATGGGCACCCCAGCAGTCCACCATCTTGGGAAATAAAGTTTTGTTGGATTTTTTTCAAAGATTTATTGAGATTTAATTCACATATCACCCTTCCAGTGTACAACCCTGATTTTCAGTATATTCATAGACTTGTGTGATCACCACAATTGAATTCATTTTTACCAATGTGAAAAGAAAGAAACCACATACCCATCAGCAGTTACTCCTAATTCCATTCCTACCCTGCCCTCGGCAACCATAAGTGTGTTTTCCGTCTCTTTAGATTTGCCTGTCCTAGACCTCTGATGGAAATGGTATCATATAACATTTAACTTTTTACGTCTAACTTCTTTCATGTAGCATAACATTTTGGGGTTCATGCATATGTTAGCATATTCACTTCCTTTTTATGCAAAGTTTTATGCAAAATTTTTCATTGTAATGAATATATATGTATGTATATGTGTGTATGTATGCGTGCATGTATGTAAACATATACTATTCATCAATTTATGCACATTTGAGCACATATATTGAACAAGATTTACCTTCCATTGGTAAGAAAGTAGGGATGGCTGTTGGTGGGCAGCTAGCAATGTCTGCCCCTGTGCAGAAATGGGGTAAGGGGCTGGTCCCTGGGCTCCTTTAGCAGCAGTATCACTGCTTCAGAGTTCTGTCAGTATGAGAGGAAGTACAGTGGTTGTAAAGCCTTGCCCAGTGTAAGGACGGCCCAGTCAGCTTGTTTTTGGGTTGGTGAGTGCTGCTGTTATTTGAGAAAGCCAGATCCGGACAACTGCCTAACATTTGAGCCTCTATATACAGAAAACCCTACTATTCCATCATGACTGCTGTTCCTTTGGCCTCAGCCCTACTATTTTCCACCAGTCCATAATTCTGCCGCCACTTTATAGGTTTGGCCTTGCAGGGATATTTTTGTTCTCAGTGTTTGGCCTGCAGTATTTCCCACCAGGTGCCTTTCCTCTAGCTTCAGTCTCACTACCTAGAGCCTTTGGGATTAGCTGTCTGTCCATAAAAATTCTTAGTAAAAGAGCTTAAACATTTGTTTATTCATTTAATGAAATATCATGTGAATTTATTGGACTATATTTTATATGCTTTTTAAAGACTATTTGCATTCATGTAAGGTTTGTTAATTTTGAATTGAAAGTATTTGGTGACAGTGTTACTTAATATACATCTAAAGAACATCTTAGATGTTGTCTGCATAACTCAGAGAACAGGACATTCTGGACACTGGTGGACTCGAGGAGGAATTGGTCATAGGCCCTGGCCCCAGAAAAGTGCTGGACTTCATATTCTGAATGAAGCTCATCTAACTCTTACCTGCTCAGGCCAAAATAGGTTTGACTTGACCGTAATCTCTTCATCAGCAAGTGCAGTGTCTTGATAAAACTGTGTTTTAAGTTTTGTGTTGGAATCTCTAGGCAGTGTCCCTCTGGCCTTTGATCTTTCCCCGCCTCTTAGATACCCACAAGATGACCTGACTGAAAGGAGGGCAGCTTTATTTGACCTGCCAGGCATTCTTGGTCAGTTCATCAGACTCTTGTCTCGGGATAAGTACTCCCTAGGGGGTCCTTCCAGCCTCTTCTGGGAAGGCAGGAAGAGGAAGAGACAGAAGGCTGCAGCCAGGCACCGCTGGGCTTTGTGGAAACCTGGGGCTGGCTCTGCCCTGAGGGCCTGCCCCGTCCCCACAGCGCTTGCTGGCCACCTTGGCCATCTTACTGCCAGCCTCAACATCAGATGCATGTGTCATGTCCCTCTGAAAGGAACATCCTTCCCTTTCCACAGGAGGCAACATTTCAAATGTATGTAAACAATAGAATAAGATTTAAAAGTAGATGGAAAGATTGCTTCCCCTCCCCAAGTCATCTTAGCGTAGAGCTGATGATATCATCACACTTTAGAGCTGAAAAATGAATATCCTAACTTCTATTTTAGGAAACTGAATTCAGTATCACTTCCCAGACACAGGATAAAAAAATAGGCTTTTTCTCATGGTGATTTTTAGGGATTGGGTGGTTTTTTTTTTCCAGCAAGGGGAGTAGACACTAATATTGGAGTAGTCACTAATATTCCAAAAGTGGGCATTTTAATATCTGTCTGTCTAGTTAGTGAATGTTTTATTTTTTTAGATCTGTGGGCAGTTTTGGTATTTTTGGAACATAACATTCAAGGAAAAATGGCAAGAAAGATTTCTGGGGTAAATGGCCACTGTGTCATGAAGGACTTCATTTATTGCAAGGTTTAGACTGAGTTTTGTAGGTGATGGAGATTCAGTGAAAGGCCTCCATCAAAGGTGGTGTGGTCACATTTGTTTTAGTGGCTGGTGGCCATTGCTGACTAACACGGGGCATTATCTCAGTTATCTCCTATTAAGTAGTACCGTCATCTCCATTTTGCAGTGGAGGAAAGGAATGCTGAGGTGGGTTGCACAAGTAGTATGTGGTGGAGCTGTGAATTCCATCCAGGGAGTCTGATCGGAGCCCAGGGAAAAGGACTCCACCCACTGGGATAGAGGAGAATATTGCATGGGTGCTTGGGACATGGTGGACCCTGCTTGCTCATCTCCACATTTGTCGTGCATAAGGGACAGGATTGTTGAGAGTGAAAGTCAGATGGGGGCCTGATAAACATGAGAGCTGGAAGCTTTTACTACGGGAAATTCGCAAGGGAGCCGATCAGAATCAAGTGAAGGTGGATCTTAGCTGAGGCCTGGAGACAGGACTGCCCTGATCGGTTACAGCATTGTTCTGCACACTTTTGACTGTACTTGAATCTGTATAACAAGGAGTGGGTTAAATACGATAAACATTGATTTTCTCTCATGTTGCAATCCAAAGGGAGGAGAGTGGAGTGACTCATTTTCCAGAACCTCTCAGGGTCCTCAGTCCTTCTGTCTTGTTCCACCATTCCATCGACTGCTAGTGTAGCCACAGCCAGGTCTCGGCCACATCAGTGTTCCAGCTCCTGAGAGCAGAAGTGGAAAGCAAATAGTTTCCTTTCAGGTAAGAGAGAGGGAAGTTGTGCACATCACTTCTGTTTACATTCCATTGGTGGGACCTTAGACACCCGGCTGCAAGGAATTCTGGGAAATGGGTCTAGTTAAACTAAACTCCACCATTCCCAAATGAAACTCCACTATTGTGGGAGAAGAGAATAGATTTAGGGGCCAGCTCGGAGCCCACCACAGGAATGAAGGCTGAATGTGGGGTTGATGAAGGATTGTAGTTTTTCTGGACAGGCGTAAGGGCAGCAGTGTGAGAAAGCTTCAGGTGTTGGTGAGATCTATTTCACATGGTCAGCTGAGTCCCAGCTGGGCAAAGTAGTTAGGCCAGGATATTAAGGGCCTGGAGGCTTGCATCAAAGAGGCTGCAGAGTAGATGTGAGATTAAGTAGTAAGTGGTTGGAATAGGAGTTGGTGTTTTGTGGGTTGAGTAGGCTTGATGTTGGGTCTAGAAGTGGCTTAGTTCTGGGGGATGGGGGAGCCATGGCTTTGGGAGGGGGACATGGTGACATGGTGGTGCCCAGAGGTGAGGCCACCCAGAGCATATTCAACCCTGCACAGCAACCAGCACACAGGACCCTCCACCATCTGGGCTTGCCCTCTGCTCACATGCACCTTCTTCCCTTCCCTTGCTTTCTACCCACCACACGAAGCCAGTTGTTCTGACACATACACCCTTTATGTGACTTCTCCCATTCTCTCCCTTCCTGTAAATGTGCACCGCACCATACTTCCCTTCCATCTAGGTAAAGCCTCACCTGCAGAAACCACCACACATTTCATCTCTCCCAAGAGACTGTCCTTTTAAAATTTAATTAAAAAAAATTTTCTTTAGTTTTGTTGACAAAAGTTGTATATGATTAAGGTATACATGTGATGGTGTCATATAAATATACATTTTGAAATGATCACCACAGTCAAGCGGCTTAACATGCATTATTTCAGTCACCTTTTTTTTTCACCACTCCCACTGCCCACCCCTCTGGCAACCATCTGTTTGTCCTCTGTATCTGTAGTTTGTTTCTCTTGTTCGTTTGTTTGTTTTTCAGGTTCCACATGTAAGTGAATTCACATAGTATTTATCTTTTTCTGACTTTTTTCACATAGTATAATCCATGTTGCTGCAATGGCAAGATATTCTTTTTTATGTCTGGACAATATTCGTGTGTGTGTGTATGCACCACATCTTTATTCATCTATGGATGGACATTTCAGTTGCGTCCATATCTTGGCTATTGTGAATAATGCTGCAGTGAACACAGGGATGCATATATGTTTTCAAATTAGTGTTTCTGTTTCCTTTGGAAAAATACCAGAAGTAGAATGGCTGGGTTGTATGGTAGTTCAATTTTAATTTTTTGAGGAACCTCTGTACTCTTTTCCGTAGTAGCTGCTGCACCAATTTACATTCCCACCAGCAGTGCATGAAGGGTCCCTTTTTTCTGCATCCTTGCCGACACTTGTTATTTGTGATCTTTTTTATTATAGCCATTCTGACAGATGTGAGGTACTATCTCATTGTAGTTTTGGTTTGCATCTCCCTGACAGTTAATGATGCTGAGCATCTTTTCTTGTCTCTGTTGACCATTTCTATGTCTTTGGAAAAATGTCTATTCAGGTTCTCTGCCCATTTTGTAATTGGGTTGTTTTTTGGATGTTGACTTGTATGAGTTCTTTTTATATTTTGGATATTAACCCCTTATCATACTTATGGTTTACAAATATCCTCTCCCATTCACAGGCTGCCTTTTTGTTTTGTTAATCATAATCTTTGCTGTGCAAAAGCTTTTAGTTCGACGTAGTCCAATTTCTTTATTTTTGCTTTTGTTTCCCTTATCCAAGAGGCTGTTCTTGAACCCTAGAATTTTAAAGCCTCCTCTTGGCTTCTGTCTGGGTACCAGCTAGCTTCCTCCTCTCTTATTTATAGTTTATAACTGAAGCTTGCATATGGCCAGTTTGGCCATTCCAGCCCTCTGTGTACACACCGCACATCTGTAACTAACTGGCAGTTTCTTTGCTTATGTTCATGTCAAATTTCGAAGACAGGCCATCTGCTTGGCCCTGCCCATCTCATCTTTGCATGCCACAGCATAGCTAACTTGTGTGCTACCTGCCATCAGCCAACCAGTCATGTGCAGGAGAACAGAAGGAGACCCACAGCTAGCCCGGCTGCTTCTCGTGCTGGGCTCAGTGCTGCGGCTGTGGCCATGGGCACAGTAATGGGAAGAAAGGCAAGCTCCTCATTGCCTTGTTGTCTTGCCAGGCCTTGGGTGTAAGAGGGGCTTTTAGGGAGATACAAGTTGTTTGTCCTCACCTTAGGAATAAAGTTTTTATTGTACCAAAGGGATGGGATGAGCTGGCTGAGTATTGGGTTGTTGGTCTGTTCCTTCCACAAGAACACTGAGGAGCTCTGCCAGTCCCTGGGAATGGAGAAAGCTAGGAAGACATCTTGTTCTCACAGTCTGGTGTGGGTGGCAGGGGAGGACAGAAGAGGGGGTGCAGGGCAGATAACCAGCCAGTTATGGTACAGTGTATATGAGAGGAAAGGCTCTGAAGCTGAGGCACCCCCAGGTTTCCAGCCCCACAGAGCCTTACCCCAGGGCCCAGTAAAACCAGTAAAGCCTGAACTCTAGGGGAGGGCATCGCCAGCATCTCCAGAGTTGTGGGGTGATCCCTGGAGGGGCAGTGGCTCCTGTTCTAAGAGAGAACTGCTCAAGCCACTCCTGTGGGATTGGAATGCTGCTAAGGGCTAGTGTGTGGGTTACATGGACATGCATGGCCCTTGTCCGTCTGAGTGGCCATCAGTTCTGTCCTGGAGTTTGGTTTTCTGACTGGTGTGAGGAGAGCCTATATTCTAAACCCAGTAGCTCAGACCACTGAGGTCCCAGAGTCTGACTGCAGTTTTGCACACACACCCTGAGGCTGAGCCTCATCCTCACGGTAAGGAGATCATTTATGGCATCAGCTAGAAATGGTCTGGCTGACCTCCTCCCCCACTCCCCCCATTTTTATTAAAACTTTTATTTGCAAATCCAGTTCTTTCTATACAAAAATCTGTTTGTTGCGAAACAAATGTTCCATTTCCCAGAGATAAAAACCAAAAATGTCCATCTTGTAGGAAGCTGTATCACGTTAGGTCAGTTCTCTTCCTAGGATGGTGAGCGGAGTCTAGCCTGGCCTCCCAGCCCACACAGCATGTTTGCACCCAGGGCAGGAACTGGGAGAAGTTGAGGGCACAGGCCTGAGGTGGTCCCACGAGGCTGGACCTCCCCCAGCCTCCCCAGAGTTGGCTCAGAAACTTTGATCCTGAACCTTTCAGGGAAGTCCCTGCATGACTGTGCAGGAGAAGTGGCCCCTCTCAAGCCCTCAGCGATGGGCCCTGCCCACCCTCTGGCCCTCTCAGGAAAACAGACCCCTGCTCTTTTGTGGAAAACCCTCTGGGCTGCCATGCAGTCGTTAGTACCTTTCTTGCTAGGAAGTCTGCTGGTCAGATGACAACATTCAGTGCCACTTAGTTTGAGAGACCAGCCTTGGTTCCTCTCTTTTTCTCACCCCTGTATTCAATCTACTCCTTCTAAAATGTGCCCCTGCACCCTCCATGCCCACCCCCCACCCCCGACTCTGCCACCACCACTTCTCCACTCCTTCACCAACCTTGTTGTCCGGGCCTCCATTACTCCTGCTGGAACACTTCAACCCCTTCCTAACGAAGCTGCCCTCCAGCCTCCCTTACTTCAGGCCATAGTCCTCCCAGCTGTCTGAGCTGAAGGCCCATTGGATCATCCCAGTGGGCAAGTATGGCACAACTTGATTCTCCAGAACATCTCTGGGCCCCAAAAGCCTGGGTTGGATTTCCAGAAGGAATAGCACAGGAAGTATCACCTCCTTCCCCTGGAAGCTGTGAGTGAAGGGAGGAAACCACAGAAACACAGCAAGGCCAGGTTATACTAGACAGAGGACCTTTGGGCTGGAGTGCTCCCAGAAAAGAAGCCACCACTGTCTGGGTGGTCACCTGGAAGCCTTGAGTTCCCTGGGGCTCAGGAAAAAGGAAGACTGACCATGGCATGACTTTGGGCTCCTTTTCAAAGCTGCAGGCTAGGCCAGGGCACCTCTCAGAAGTCTAGCTCTCCCTCACTTGTCTGGACCCACTTTGTGTATGGTCTGTCCAGCTGGTGTCCCACGACTGTCCTCTCCTTCCCTCTGGCCCTGCTTGTCTTCCCATCTCATCTTACCTTCTCCCTCCTGCTGACCCTTCCCGGCAGCTCCCTGACTTAGCCCTAGGAGAAAATCCTTCTCGTGTTTCTCGGATGCCCCTCCCCTTTCTCAGAAGAGCTTTCTCATCTCTCGCTCTTCCCAACACTACTGTCCCCTCCCGCCCTGGGTCCTCTCTCAGGGTGGTCTTCATCCCCTGTGATTCTCCCGTCTCTAATGGCCCCTCCTCTGTCCAGACGTCCCTCTGCTCTCCGTTCAGTGCCCCCTGCTGGGTAGCATCACAGGAAGAGGCGGCTCAAGCACCCCTGGGCCATCTCTTGGCTTGCTCAGGTGTCAGCACCCCAACCTGTGACCAGTGTCTATTCTCTGGGATGCCTCCCTCAGCAGGTTCCAATGCTCCTGAAGCAGCAAGACTCAGTGTCCTCCTCCTGACCCCTCAGCCACATCACCCTGCTCAAAACACTGTTCCCTCAGTGCTTCTCTCTTGGGCCCTTTCTTCCTCTTTCTCTAGCCTTCTACTCAGGCTCCTTTCTCTCCCATTCACTTAAATGTGGAACTTCCTGAGGCTCCTAGCCCAGCCTTCTCTCTCCATTGTCTTACTCTGTGGTTCCATCTATCCTCAGATAACTGCTCCATGCCAAGCTACCCCCTGCCCCCACCTGGAGCTCTGGTCTAGGCCTTTTTGAATATCTCTTCCTGGGCATTCCCACCTGGATGTTACTCAACTACCTCAAACCAACACAGACAACACAAAACTCATCCTCATTTTCGGTCCTCCATCAGGGCATGACCAGGGAGCCACTTTCACTCCTTCTCTTGTGGTTCTTACTGAGTCAACCAGGGGCAGAATTTTGGATCTCTCTGACCAAGCCTGCTCCAGCCCCCATCCTCCTAAGAGTGTCTTGTCTGTAGGCCAACCTCTCCTGTACCTTCTGCTCCCTCCCCCTCCATTTCCTTCCCACTGTTACCTTGGCTGCCAGAGTTAACCTTCTTTTTCTTTTTTTTGAAAATCACTCAAGCATTTATTTCAAGCATTCTGAAAAACTGGTATGAGAAATGTTTTCCGATAACAAATATGGATGCATAGCAAAGATATATATTTTGGAGTCTGTTACATTGTAAGCTTCCTAAGTGATGAAGGATCACTCCACCCTCTTGTCTGCAACTTCTTCTAGCACTTAGGGCTTATGAAATATAATGATTTATTGGAGCAAAGAGTAAATTTTTACTGACCAAATAAAGGTAATCTTCCCACTGAGAAATATGCACATATGGAATTCATTATTCTAAGAGTTCCTACTGGCAGAAAAAAATCTAAATGTATTCAAAAGCCTTGGAGGAAGGTATGTGAGAGACAAGGTTGTTTTCTAAGACACACCCTCCTGAAAGAAACAGAAGAATGGAATGCACTTAGTGCAATCTACTGGGCGAGATGGTCATGTGTACGAAGTTTTTGCATGAGACCCACTGATGGGGTCCCTTTTCCACTGCATAGCATCGTGCTGGCTCATATGTTTATGCATTCACTCAACCTATATTTAAGCATGTGCGCAGTCCAGGTAGAGTCCCTGGAGCTGCTTTTCTAGTAGTGATAGCAACCTCGGCCCAATGGCCCTGACTTCTGGACCCAGACTTGAGACCACAAGGTGCCTACTGGGGTTGGGCTGCTGCCTGTGGTAGTGAGCCACTAAGGAAATGACCCATGACCTAGACATCGTCACTCTCTGCTCTAATTCACCAGCACAAACATCACTTAGAATGTCATCCTGAAGAGTTGACATGGTTGGCTGACCTACCATGGAAGAGAGGCACCAGCAATCACCATGGTGACTTCATGACAAATGCCTTCCCTCACTCCTTCATACCCAGGAATTAGATTCCTTGATCTATTTTTTTATTTTTTAAAAATTTATGCAGCAAAATTAGAAAGCACACAGTACCTTTGTTACAAATATACTTTCTCATCTAGGCACAGGATACCAGGAAGCAGCCTTGAAATTGTTTTAGAAGATCTAAGGAAAATATGTTTGTGTGTAAATGCACTTGCTACAGTAAGCATTTGATTAACTTCCTGTTATCTGGGAGGAAATGCCAAGTTGTGGATACAGGACTAGAGTATAGTGTTAGATTAATCCTTAACAATAAGAGGGGAAAAAAATATCTTGAAGTCTAATTTTGTCTTTTCCTATTGCCCTTTCCTGGTGGCTTAGTCAATGAAGAGTCTGCCTGCAATGCAGGAGACCCAGGTTCAATCTCTGGGTTGGGAAGATCCCCTGGAGAAGGAAAAGGCAACCCACTCCAGTATTCTTGCCTGGAGACTCCCATGGACAGAGGAGCTGCTGGGCAGTCTACAGTCCATGGGGTCACAAGAGTCGGACATGACTGAGCTACCAAACCTGCCTACCTACCCATTCCCCTTTTCATGTCTCTTAACCTCTCTTTAAAATTTTTCCTCGTTTTAATTTTCTGCACTGCATTCTGGGTAGATTTTTGTAACCTAGCTTCTGATTTACCAGTTTTTTTTCAATTATAGTTGTTCTGCTCTCTAATGGAATTTGAGTTTTAAAGTTCAGTGTCTCTTTTTTTTCATTTCCCAAAGTTATCCTTTTTTTTTTTTGAAAAAAAAAAAATCTCTTTTTACGTAAGTAGTTGCTTATGTTTTTCACTACACCTTTTGTTTCTTTAATCATTTTACACATTCCTTTTTAATAATCTGGATCTATTAATTCCATTTCTTACATTTCTTAGTCTCAAGCTGCTCATGTTTTTGCTGACTTTCATTTGTGGTGGTTTCTTTTCTCATGTGGTCCATAAATTTGGATTGTGACTTCATGTTCTTGCAGGCCTTATTTGTCAAAATCTCATGATACAGTAAGACATGAATAAGAAATAATATAGGAAGGCAGGTGGTGGTGCAGGAAGGGTGACAAAAATCATCACCAGGTTTTTTCATCAAGTAGCTAGAAAATGCAGGAGACTCAGCTGACAATTAGAACTAATAAAGCTATTAGACAAACTATTAGAAGTAAGAAAAAAAGCAAAAACAACCCCCCCCCCAAAAAAAAGGCCTAGTAAAGAATAGCTTACTAAAACCATTAACAGGGTACTTGACTTTTTAAAAAGAGTTTTATAAAAATAGCTTTATAAACAATTATACAAAATAGGAACAAGCAAGTCTTAAAATGTGCAAGACTTATATAAAAATCTATCAAGAATTATAGAAGTTACTGAACTTTTTAAAAAGCAACCCTGAATAAAAGGAGATGTTAAACATGTTCCTGGGTACAGAGATGCAGAATTATAAACATGTCAATTCTTCCCAAATTAACTAATAGGTTCAATGCAGTTATAAACAAGGGCTTTTTAAATGAATTGGGCAGGGGTGGGGGGGCACTTCTAGTGGGACAGAATGGGTAGAGGGGGCTGGAGTTTGGAATTTCCCTTCTCCCTTGTGGAAGACTAGAGCTGACCAGAGTTGGATATTTCAAGAGAAACATTATAAGAAACATTACTAAACATTACTAAAAGACAAAAAACAGCTTGAAATGACAGAACAAACATCAGAACTGGACATGGAGTGGGGAGGATATTAGAATTATGAGACCATAAATTCAGAGCAACAAATATGCTAAGGAAACTAATGGATAGATTATCAACATGCAAAAACAGATGAGCAATGTAAGCAGAGGAACCAATTCTAGAGATAAGAAGCATGACAGAAATAAAGAATTCCTTTGGTGTACTTATTAGTAGACTGGAGCAACTGAGGAAAGAATCTGAGCTAGAGAATATCTCAATAGAAACCTCCAAAACTGAAAAGCAAAGAGAACGAAGACTAAAAGACAAAGCAAACAATCAAAAATGAGCAGAGTATTCAAGATCTGCGAGACAACAATAATGTGTAGTATACGTGTAATGGGAGGACCAGCGGAGGAGAAAGTAAGGAACAGAAGAAATACTTGAAGCAATAATTACTGAAAAATTTTGTTTGTGTTACAAAAATTTTTGTTTGTAAGTTACTGTCAGACACTAAACCACAGAACTGGGAAGAAGCTCAGAGAACATCAAGCAGGATAAATGCTAAAAAAAGAAAGAAGGAAAGGAAGGAAGGAAAAACAGAAGAAAAACTAGGCATATCATTTCAAAAGTACTGAAAATCAAAAATAAAAAAATTCTGAAAGAAGACAGAAGAAACACCTTACCTACGGAGGAACAAAGGTAAAAATTAACATCGGACTTCAACAAAAAGGCAGTGGAGTGAAATTAAGGTATCAAGAGAAAAAACAAACAAACTCACCAACCTAGAATTCCCTACCTTGCAAAATTTCCTTCAAAAGTGAAAGAGAAGTAGAGACTTTCTCTGACAAAAATTCGGGAAATTTGTTGCCAGTAGACCTTTTTAAACAAGAAATATTTGAGGAAGTTCTTCTAGAGGGAAGGAAAATAATATAGGTCCAAAACTTGGATCTACACAGAGGGAGAATGTTGAAAAAGTAGTAAGTGAGTGTAAAATAAAATGAACTTGGCATGCTTATTCTAAAATTTGGGAGAAAAATGTTCAAGAAGAGATAAGAATATTTTGGAAAAGATACAGAATAATGGTGATTGGTAGTAGTGATGGTGGTTAGGGTGGGGAAGATACCTAAGGATTTGAAAAATGTATCACTGAAACAGAATAGAGAGCCCTGAAATGGGCATATTTACATGTGAAAACAGGGGAATGATTTAAACAACATTTTCTCAGGATAAGAAAACTATTCAAATGCTAGTTTTCAAAAATTATCTATATGAAAAAAAATAAAATTAGAAAGTTATCACCTCAAAAATTAATATTAACCTTGTGCTGTAAATTTAAATATGTTACATGAAGTGAAAGTAAAAGTCACTCAGTTGTGTCCAACTCTTTGCAACCCCATGGAATATACAGTCCATGGAATCTCCAGGCCAGAATACTGGAATGGGTAGCTTTTCCCTTCTCCAGGGAGTCTTCCCAAACCAGGGATCAAACCCGGGTCTCCCGCATTGCAGGTGGATTCTTTATCAGCTGAGCCTCAAGGGAAGCCCAAGAATACTGAAGTGGGTAGCCTATCCCTTCTCCAGCAGATCTTCCCAACCCAGGAATTGAACCGGGGTCTCCTGCATTGCAGGCGGATTCTTTACCAACTGAGAAGAAAAAGTTAATTTTCCTACTATATGAAACAATAAATACAAGAATTTGATATGAAAAAAAACTAGATGAATAATATGAACATAAAGTTTATAGAAGAGAAAACATAAATGTTCAACAAACACAAGAAAGAGGTCACCCCCTCTGAAGTCAAGGAGATGCAGTGAAATGCAGCAGGAGGATTTTTTCTTTTTAATAACATGTGTCAAGAATTAAACTCATTTTTAATATCAAGTGTTGATGAAGGAAACTGGTACCTTCACTGAAAGACCTGAAACTTAGTACAGCATTATTTATAACTGTAAAAAAGTAGACATAAACTTATCAACAAGAGGCAGGTGGAGTGTGGATACTGCCTAGTCATTGAAGTAAATCTGGAGGAGCTGACCTTGGAGAACATCTTGTTTGTTAAATACAATTTGTATGCAGGTCAGGAAGCAACAGTTAGAACTGGACATGGAACAACAGACTGGTTCCAAATAGGAAAAAGAGTTCATCAAGGCTGTATATTGTCACCCTGTTTATTTAACTTCTATGCAGAATACATCATGAAAAATGCTGGGCTGGAAGAAACACAAACTGGAATCAAGATTGCCGGGAGAAATATCAATAACCTCAGATATGCAGATGACACCACCCTTATGGCAGAAAGTGAAGAGGAACTCAAAAGCCTCTTGATGAATGTGAAAGTGGAGAGTGAAAAAGTTGGCTTAAAGCTCAACATTCAGAAAACGAAGATCATGGCATCCGGTCCCATCACTTCATGGGAAATAGATGGGGAAACAGTGGAAACAGTGTCAGACTTTATTTTTCTGGGCTCCAAAATCACTACAGATGGTGACTGCAGCCATGAAATTAAAAGATGCTTACTCCTTGGAAGGAAAGTTATGACCAACCTAGATAGCATATTCAAAAGCAGAGACATTACTTTGCCAACAAAGGTCCGTCTAGTCAAGGCTATGGTTTTTCCTGTGGTCATGTATGGATGTGAGAGTTGGACTGTGAAGAAGGCTGAGCGCCCAAGAATTGATGCTTTTGAACTGTGGTGTTGGAGAAGACTCTTGAGAGTCCCTTGGACTGCAAGGAGATCCAACCAGTCCATTCTGAAGGAGATCAGCCCTGGGATTTCTTTGGAAGGAATAATGCTAAAGCTGAAACTCCAGTACTTTGGCCACCTCATGGGAAGAGTTGACTCATTGGAAAAGACTCTGATGCTGGGAGGGATTGGGGGCAGGAGGAGAAGGGGACGACAGAGGATGAGATGGCTGGATGGCATCACTGACTCAATGGACATGAGTTTGAGTGAACTCTGGGAGTTGTTGATGGACAGGGAGGCCTGGTGTGCTGCGATTCATGGGGTCGCAAAGAGTCGGACACGACTGAGTGACTGATCTGATCTGATGTACAGTAAGATGAACCTATGAAAAAAATAAACTACAAGCAGGACTCTATAAAGGTGTAGAGAGAGGTCTGGAAGAGCACATAGCAAGTAACCAAGGAACAAGAAGGGAATAATAGCTACTGAGTGCTTGCTTTGTGCTGTGAGATGTTACACATTCTTTACATGTACTAGCTCTAATCTTCCCAGCAATTCTGAGAAGATACAACTCTGAAGACTCTCAAATTTAAAGTTCTACATCTTTATTCGGTTTAAGGACATTCTCTGAAATTATGTATTTGATTGTGTACTCCCCAGAAATCTGTTTTCTTTTTCGATGACTCTTCCTCCATTCATTCTCTAGATCTTTTGATTTTTCTCTCATGTTTCTCACCTCTCTGTTTTTTTTTCCTATGTCTTAGGTCACGGTGATTATCAAACTTGAGGTGTACCCCAATCTTCTGGAAGGCTTGTGAAAACACACAGATTGCTGGGCCCCACCCCTAGTTTCTGATTTAGTAAGTCTGGACTGGAACTCAGAAACTTTCATGTTAAAAAATTTCCCAGTAATACTGATGCTGCTAGTCGGGTTTCACATTTTGAGACCTACCATTTGCAGGTATTTCTTCTACTTCTTTGCATTTCTTAAGTTTGAAAATTCCAGTTTTAATTTCCAAGAACATTTTCATTGTTTTCTATTTTCTGATGACTTTTTTTCTTTGTCTATAAAAGAAAAACCTCCTAAAAATCTCCCTGAGGATACCAAGTAGATTTTTTAAATTTTCTATTCCCTACACTATCTCTGTTTCTTCTGGGTTCATGGTTCTGTTTGTTTATCTCAGCTCTTTTTTTTATGGGTTGTTGGTTTTACTCAAAGATCTGGGGGTCCTTGGCTATACATTTATACCTGCAAATGAAGGATTTGTGTTTTAATATAGGTGGCTGGTATTTATCTTCTCTACCATCATAGAATCTATTTCTTCAACAGCCCTCTCCTCCAAGTTGGAACCTTTGGCATATCAACTGGGAAGATTCCATTTAAGGGTCATGGCCAGGGCCACTTCTCTCCCAGTCCTCAATAAAATGGGGAAGCCTTTTCCTGGGATGGTAGCACTGGCTGCAGGAGCTCCCAGCCTTCTCCCAAAATTCTAATTTGTTCTATAAGGCACCCTCTGGTTTGGCCTGGGGTGGGTACCATCTTGGCCTACTGTTCTTCCTTCAATACAGAGGGCAAGCATACAGTGGATGTTCTCTTGGACACAACTCTTTCCAGGTGGGCAAAGGACTCACCCTGATTTCTCCTCACTGCTGTCTCCTGACCTCTGTACCTGTACTTCTGACCACTGACTTTTCCCAGGTCCCCATGAGCAGCGGTTCTCACCTCCCAGGCATCTACATCTCTGGCTGCCTCTCTGCTCTGCCCATCAGGATGGTCCCATATGATTTTCTTCAAACTCTTCTGGTGGCCCCTCTCCCATTCTTAGTGCTGTAATTTATATTTCCTTTTGCCATTTTTTAAACTAGTGTAATCAGTGTTAAAACGGGACTCTTCAGTTCATCTGAGTCACCAACGTGATAGACAATCAGATTCCACCGAGTCTGAGACAGATCATCACACACAAAACTTGAAAGAAAATGTCCAAGGAATGTTCTGTTTCAAGAAAACAAAGGAAGAGCAAGGAAGATGGGAGAATTTCTTTGGAGATCATCTTATTCTAAATCCTACCCCCTCCCCCTGCCTACAGGCCACCTGTAGAAGGGCTGGGCTAGAGTGGGGAGCAGGGAAAGGGAAGCAGCCAGCTAATGCTGTTACCTTCTCCTTCCTCCAGCAGCTCAGTAGGAGATGGGGATGAGCTGGCCCCACCCCTTGGCCCCCTGAACTACCTCAGGAAGCCTGTGAGTTGGTAGCTGCTCTGTCTCTGGTCCTCACTCTCCTTTCTCTCCCACCCTGCCTCTTTCTTCTTCCTGCTTTCATCCCTTACCTCTCCTGTCTCTCATTTATTGCTGATTGTGGTGTTGGAGAAGACTCTTGAGAGTCCCTTGAACTGCAAGGAGATCCAACCAGTCCATTCTAAAGGAGATCAGCCCTGGGATTTCTTTGGAAGGAATGATGCTAAAGCTGAAACTCCAGTACTTTGGCCACGTCATGCGAAGAGTTGACTCACTGGAAAAGACTCTGATGCTGGGAGGGATTGGGGGCAAGAGGAGAAGGGGACGACAGAGGATGAGATTGCTGGATGGCATCACTGACTCGATGGACATGAGCCTGAGTGAACTCTGGGAGTTGGTGATGGACAGGGAGGCCTGGCGTGCTGCGATTCATGGGGTCGCAAAGAGTCGGACACGACTGAGTGACTGATCTGATCTGATACCAGCCTCACATTGCTAAGTTCTCATCACCATTAATCAGGGATTTTACACTCCTCTCTTCCCCTCTCTTTCTGTGTATTCAGCAAACACCACTGCAGACTGTGGTGGTGGATCTAAGAGGAGATAAGAAAACACAAGCACAAACAGTGTGATCAAGCTCCAAGAGAGGGCAACATGAAGGAGGAACCCCAAATTCAGCCTGGGTTATCCCAGGATCTAAGGCTTCTCAGGAGCTAAGTCAGGAGGAAGAGTAGAGCTGGCCAGGAAGGGGGATTTAGGAGGAGTCTTCCCAGAGAGAGCATGGTATGCAGAGTTCTAGAGACACCACGGGGTCACTTTATTCTGCTATTGTACACCTCAGCTCTACAAGGTAAGCAGCACAGTGTGAAATATCTCTCACAGATCAGGAAACTGGGGCTCAGAGAATCTATTCCACAAGCACTTACAGACCAGCACTGTTTTCCATGCACTGACAGAGAAGCTGACAGTGAAGAGAAGGATTTGATTATTGCACTGGAGTGGTCATATTTATTATAGGATTCTTGAGACTACAAGCTTTTTATTATTCAAGAGTGATCAGAAAGCCATGGGACCTACTGAAGATTTTACTAGAGGCAGGAATAAAGGTGTTTTCTGCTTCTATTCTCTTTAGTCTCACTTGTTCAAGGTAAGAGGTAAATTCATTATAATACTTAATAAATACCACTGAAAATATGCAATTTTCTGAGGACAAAAACCAAAATGACTCCATCTATGTCAGTACCAAAATGTCTAGGGGTTAAGCTTCCTGGGAAGGCATAACTAGACCTTAAGGGAGGCTGCTGATTGCCTTCTGCCTACCCAGAATTCCCAGCCTCCCCAGAGCCAATGCACCTCACCACCCTGGACCTGAGCCATAGGAGAACCTGGCAATCCCAGTTCCTGATGATAAGAATGTTATCACATCCGCCAGCCATTGAGCCCTGGGACTGAACTTGCTGTTCCTTTCAGCTGCAGCTACATGCTCTGAAGGCAGGCTGGCTCTGTGTGGCCCAGAGAGGTTCATGGGAGCCACATAGGAGCCAATTTCAGTTAATATGAAGGTGTGCTTGCTCAGAGGCCACTGGCCTTGTGGGGCAGGCCCAGTCAAACCCTAGAATCTCCAGGCTTCGGCTCAGATCCTTTGGGCTATGAGGTTTGTAACTCATGGAGAGACCCAGAATAGGCACCAGGTACTATTTCTCCCTCAGCAAGTGCCTTATGACCCCCACGCAAGGAGCCCCTTTCCCTCTCTAGATCTTTCTGTAAGCCTCTGGACTTAAAGAGTTGGGTTTCTGGCTGTGGAAAGCCACAGACTGGAAGACTATAGACTGTGAAGCAGAGGGAATTGGGTGTCATTATGAGCAAGATGGGGCCTGAAGTGAGACGGAGTCATTGGGAAGGCTGGAGGAGGGAGCATCTTCAGGACGTGGGGTTGATTGGACGAAGGAAGAGAGACAGTGTGCATTGGAATAGCCTCTCTTCTTCATCTATTTTTGGCCAGAGAGTTTTCTGAGTAATCCTGAGGACGCTGCGCCTCAATCCACTTCACCAGAATAACTAACTTTACAGTGCACAGCTTGCCCTTTACTTGGAATAAAGCTTCTCATCGTGGATTTGGCTCCCCAGCCCTAGCAGGGTAGTATAAGTCTAACCTGGCTTCTTTGTCCCAGCTGTGTGGCCTTGATGGCCCAGTCACATTCTTCTATGAGGGATCAAAGATTTTCCATCACTATCAAGCCTATTGCACCACCATCATCACCAACCATGCATCCTCGCCAGCCTCCACTGCCTCAACTTGCCCTTCCCCACCATCTTGTTGTCCTCCACTATCATTATTAACCATCACCAATATCAATCCCACCACCACCACCACCCCCTGCCATCCTCAGAACGATCCACACCATCCCAACACCACCACCACCGTTCCCTGAGTGCCCATCACATCCTATGCTGTGGGAAGTCCTCTCCAACCTCAGTTGGCCTTTCTCTGCTCTCTTACCCAAACTATTAATAGAATTCTTTGCCTCCTAATGGTCCAGGTCCTGTCAGGAAGTCCGCATTTATCCCTTGTTTCCAAAAGTAGGAAACCTCCAGCAGAGTTTTAAAACTCCAGCAGAGTTTCAAAACCTCACTTTTAGGAAGAGATAAGAATATACCAGATACATTGCAAGTTGCATATTTGATTGGATTGAAGTGCAAATCAAGTGGTTCCTTTGGTTTCTTTACAAATTGCCTCAGCCTGCCTAAAGGAATGAAAGCCAGCCCGTCTCTTATTATGCTTCAGTTAACAACAATCATTAACTCATCACACATTTTGAGGAGGAGTATTGCTTAGAGAATAAATTGATTTTGATCAATTGATAAAAGACTTGCATGTGTGTGCTCGGTCGTGTCTGACTCTGTGTGACCCCATGGACTGCAGCCTGTCAGGCTCTTCTGTTCATGAGATTTCCCAGGCAAGAATACTGGAGTGGATCGCCATTTCCTTCTCCAGGGAATCTTCCCAGGGATTGAACCTGCATGTCCTGCGTCGGCAGGCAGATTCTTTAACATTAGCACCAGCTGGGAAGCCCAGTAAACGCTCACCTTGTCCTGGTTGTGCCCCCTCCACCGTGAAAGGCTCATCTCAATGCCTGGGGCGAAGACCGAAGGGGCCTCCCCTGGTGCCCACGTCAGGGGAACTTCCACACTCTTCATGGGACTGAATCAGGGGCTCTGGGAGAATTCATGGGAAGGAATTTCAGACTCTCCACCTTAGCCTTCAGATGTTGCTTCCAAGACCTGGGCCAATTTCTTGAAGTGCTGTTTTCATTAGAATTTGCACTCACATGCATAATGGCTCTGCAGTTAGGCAGACTAGCTGTAAGCCAATAAATTATACCAGCATGGCCTTGATATTTCCCATCACAGGTTATCATATTTCTTTAGTATGTCTCCTGTTCTGCAACTTGATCTTTTCATAGTCCACTTTGCATTGGTGGTCTATATCACTCTGGTTTTGTGAAATTTTTGCATTCCAACCAGTCACATGGGGTATAGTGTCTCACTGTGGTGATTACTAATGAGGATGAACACTTTTCTGTCTCTTTTTGGGTCACTTGGATATTCTCTTTTAAATATCTCTTCAACCCTTTAGCTCATGTTTCTATTTGTCTGACTTTTTAATTAGATAAATAAATGATAGGAATCCTTTGTTTCTCAGATATAAAGCCCTTTGTCAGAAAATATTACAAATATTTTCTCCTATTCTGTACTTTCCTTTTCACTGCCTTAAGGGCATCTTTTGATAACCAAATTCTTTTCGTTAATGTAGTCAAATTTTGTCAGTCTTTGCTTTTGTGGTAGTGCTTTCTGTGCCTTATTCTAAAATAAAGTTTTCATCCGACAGTTAGAAACAATTCCTCAGTGCATGCATGCTAAGTCATTTCAGTTGTGTCCAACTCTTTGTGACCCTGTGGACTGTAGCCCGCCAGGCTCCTCTGTCCATGGGATTCTCCTGGCAAGAATACTGGAGTGGGTTGCCATTTTCTCCTCCAGGGGATCTTCTCGACCCAGGGATCCAACCCTATCTCTTATGGCTCCTGCACTGTAAGGTAGGTATTTTTTTTTAACCACTAGCACCACCTATTATTTCCTAAAAACCTTATTGTTTTCATTTTACATCTAGGTTTATAGTCCACCTGAAATTGACTTTTTGCATGGTTTGATATAGGAGTTGAGCTTCATTTGTGTTCCATATGAGGATTTTATAGATAAATCCAGAATAATTTATCAAAGAGGCCATTCTCCATTGTTCTGTAGTGCTAACTTTGTCTTGAAACTAGCCTATTGATCTGTGTTTCAGTTCAGTTCACTCAGTCGTGTCTGACTTTTTGCGACCCAATGAATCACAGCACGCCAGGCCTCCCTGTCCATCACCAACTCCCAGAGTTCACCAAAACTCATGTGCATTGAGTTGGTGATGCCATCCTGCCATCTCATCCTCTGTCGTCCCCTTCTCCTCCTGCCTCCAATCCCTCCCAGCATCAGGGTCTTTTCCAATGAGTCAACTCTTCGCGTGAGGTGGCCAAAGTATTGGAGTTTCAGCCTCAGCATCAGTCCTTCAAATGGACACCTAGGACTGGTCTCCTTTAGGATGGACTGGTTGGATCTCCTTGCAGTCCAAGGGACTCTCAAGAGTCTTCTCCAACACCACAGTTCAAAAACATCAATTCTTCAGTGCTCAGCCTTCTTCACAGTCCAACTCTCACATCCATACATGACCACTGGAAAAACCATAGCCTTGACTAGATAGACCTTTGTTGGCAAAGTAATGTCTCTGCTTTTTAATATGCTGTCTAGGTTGGTCATAACTTTTCTTCCAAGGAGTAAGTGTCTTTTAATTTCCTGGCTGCAATCATGGCATCTGGTCCCATCACTTCAGGGGAAATAGATGGGGAATAGATGGTGATTTATCTGCAGTGATTTTGGATTTGGAGCCCAGAAAAATAAAGTCTGACACTGTTTCCACTGTTTCCCCATCTATTTCCCATGAAATGATGGGACCAGATGCCATGATCTTAATTTTCTAAATGTTGAGCTTTAAGCCAACCTTTTCGCTCTCCTCTTTCACTGTCATCAAGAAGCTTTTTAGTTCCTCTTCACTTTCTACCATAAGGATGGTGTCATCTGCATATCTGAGGTTATTGATATTTCTCCTGGCAATCTTGATTCCAGCTTGTGCTTCTTCCAGCCCAGCGTTTCTCATGATGTACTCTGCATGTAAGTTAAATAAGCAGGGTGACAGTACACAGCCTTGACGTCCTCCTTTTCCTATGAGCACTGTATTCACACTGTCTGTACTACTATCTCTTTGTAGTGTCTTAAATATCTGATAGGGCAAGATTTTCCATTTTGTTTTCCTTTAGATTCTTTGGCTCTTAGCCCCGTGTATTTTAGAATCAACCTGTCAGTTTCACTAAAAGAAAGAAAAACAAACAAAGAAAACCAGCCTATTGAACATTTTGATTGGGAATTCATGAATCTAGAAATCAAAGTAAGGAGACTGGACATCCTTTTACTTCAAATACTTCTATTCCTTTCTTTCTTCTCCTTCTGTTATTGCTATTACATCAACCCTCTGTAATTGTCCCACAATTCTTGGATATTCTTCCTTCCTTCCTTTCCTCCTTGCTTTTCAATTTAGGAAGTTTTTACTCAAATATTTTCGAGCTCACTAGTTCTTTCCTCAGTCATGTGCAATCTACTGATGAGCCCATCAAAGGCATTTTTTCATTTCTGTTAATAGTGCTTTTCATCTCTGGCATTTCCTTTAGGTTCTATCTTGGAGTTTCCAGCTCTCTGCTTACACTACCCATCTGTTCCTACATGTCCATTTTTTCCCCATTAAAGCCCCCAGTGTATTAATCACAGTTATTTTAAATTCCTAGCCTGATAATTCCAAAATCTCTGCCATATTTGAGTCTGATTCTGATACTTTGTCTCTTCAGTCCTTTTTTTTTTTTTTTTTTGCCTTTTAGCAAGGCTTGCAATTTTTTGTTGAAAGCTGAATGTGAAATACAGTGTAAAAGGAACAAATAGAGTATTAGTGGAATCTTTTACATTTGTCTGGCTAGGAATTAGGCTGTGTTCACTGCTAGCTGGAGCTATGGTCAGAGGCTAAATTTTCTTCTAGTGTTCTTGTTTTTGTCTGCCCTGGTGTCACTGAGTTTCCCAAGAGACCCCTTCTTAAATAGCATCTGAGGTTTGCAATCTTTTAGCTGTTATCCCTGTTGTACAGGATGTGGACGGAGGTAGGAGAGGGGACACACTCTATCATTGGATTTCAGTCTTTTAATAGGCCCGTGTTCCTGGGCATCACAAGTGCTCCTCAGCTCCCTCACCCTTTAAGTGAGACAGCAAGGTCAGAGGAGACTGGAGTTGAACAGTGTCCTTTCCTCAGGTTGGTTAGACTTGGGCAAAACTCAAGTCAGTCAGGCTTTGATAAAATAGTTTCCCTTGAGGGTAGGCCATGTCAAGGAGAAGAGAGGACTCTGGGCATATTTTAAAATGTTTACTTTTTCCCCTCCTCTGCCAGAAGCACAAGGGGAAACTTCTCAAATCTTTACATGAGAGGTTGAGAGGCTCCTGAAAGTGATAAAAGTGTTGGGAATCCCCATGACTGCCCCCTTCAGAGTTTTTAGCTCTCAAGCTTGTCTATGCTGAGCTTCCAGCAATCTGTCAATTGTAATTTATATTTTTATCGTACTGACTTCTGCTCCTGGGATTCTCCTGGTGAGATATGGGTCTCTGTATCCATCTGTTTCTCTAGTTTTCAGGGAAACAGTTTGCCCTATGACTTCAATTTTCTGTGGCTCTAAGAAGAGTTGTTGATTTTCCATTTGTTTAGCTTTTTTTCTTATGTAGGGATGAGGGTGATGACTTCTAAATTCTCTACATTATATCTGGAAGTGCAAATAACCAAAATGTCCATCAAATGATGACTAGATAAACAAAACATGGTATATTCATAGAACAAAATATTATTCAGCTGTAAAAAAGAATGCAATACTGATATATGCTGCAACATGGACGAACCATGAAAACAGTGTGTTAAATGATGACTCCAGTCACCGAAGACCACATGTTAAATGATTTCATTTATATGAAATGTTCAGAATAGGTGAACATGTAGAGACTATAACTGTTAGGGTTAATTTCTGGACTCTCAATTCTGTTCCATTAATCCATATGCCTATCCTTATGCCAGCACCATACTGTCTTGGTTACTGTAGCTTTGTAGTAAGTTTTGAAACTAGAAAGTTTAAGTCTTCCAACTTTATACTTTTCTCAAGATTATTTTGGATATTCTATATCCCTTGTATTTCCACATGACTTTTAAGATGAGTTTGTCATTTCTGAAAAAGAAAAGAAAACCCCAGCTAGGAGTTAAGATTAGGTTTACATTGAATCTACCGGTCAATTTGGGGGATATTTTCATCTGAGCAATATGAAGTCTTCCAATCCAGGAACATGGGATCACTTTCCATTTATTGAAAACTTCTTTAAATCTTTCAACAATGTTTTGTAGTTTTCTATATACAAGTCTTGCATTTATTTTGTCAGATTTATTCTGAAGTATTTTATTCTTTCTGATGATAGAGTAAATTGGATTGTTTTCTTAATTTCATTTTCAGACTTTATTGCAAGTTTATAGAAATACAATTGATTTTTGTATGTTGATACTGTATCCAGCAACCTTGCTGAAGGAATGTTGATTTTTTATATTGAATTTATACCCAGCAAGCTAACTAAACTTTCTTATTAATGCTAATACCTTATATTGTTCTACAGCCATCACAGCAATACAATACATAATGTATTGATGGACCTCATACTCTTCAATCTCTTATGTGGCAAATTAATTGATTGATTTTCTGTAGTAATAATATACCAATTTTGTATACCTTGAGTGAATACAACTTGATGCTGTCTTCTTTTTATATATTATTGTATTCAATATAACATTTTAAAAATAATTCTAAAATATATTCATGAGTGATGATAGTTTCTAAGTTTTTGTTCTGATACTTTCTTTGTTAGATTATGGCATTAAGGTTTTGATGTGAGCCCCCACAAGGAAAAATGTATTGGAGAGATTCCTTCTTTTCTATTCTCTAGAAGAGTTCATGTATGATTGAAAGTATTTAATTAATTACTAATTGAATAATTATTACTAATTGAAAAATTATTCAATTAATTACTAATTGAAAAATTATTCAATTAATTACTAATTGAATAATTGTAAACAGTGTTGAAGTGACTTGTATCTAGATTTTTCTTTGTGATAAGATCTTTGATTACTGATTCAATTTCTTTTTGAAGTCGATGATATTTAGCTTTCTATCATTCTTTAGTTGTGTTTTCCCTAGCAACTTCTCTATAACATGTTTCAAATGTATACAAAATATTTATAATATTGTTTTCTTTTATTTGTAATATCTATAGCATTGGTAATTATTTCACTTTTTTATTCATGATATTGTCGCTCCATCATGTCTGACTCTTTGTGACCCTGTGGATTGTAGCCTGCCAGGGTCTTCTGTCCATGGAGATTCTCCAGGCAAGAATACTGAAGTGGGTTGCCATGCCCTCCTTCAGGGGATCTTCCCAACCCAGGGAAGATCTCTCCCTTGCAGGTTGACTCTTTACCATCTGAGCCACCAGGGAAGCCTAAGAATACTGGAGTGGATAGCCTATCCCTTCTCCAGGGGATCTTCCCAACCCAGGAATTGAACGGGGCTCTCCTCCATTGTAGGCAGAGTCTTTACCAGCTGAGGTACCAGGGAAGCCCTATTTATAATATTATTTTCTTATATTTTTAATGTCTGTAGCATTGGTAATTGTTTCACTTTTTTATTCATGATATTGGGTGCATGTGTGTTCTTTTAATGACAGGTTTTATCAGAGTTCAATTTTAAAAATCTTTTCAAATAGTAAATTTCTGGCTTTGCTGATCCTCACTATTGCATCTCTGTTTCATAAATTCCTTTATTCCTTTACATTTATTTAGATTTGCTTTGTACTTTTTCTACATTTAAAAGTTTATTTTAGGTGTTTTTTTCTTTTTTAATATATGTATTGTAGTCATTACCTTTTCTTCTAAATACTTCTTCAGCTGGATCACATGAGTTTTATTTACCATTTTCATTATTAGTAAAGTCAAAATACCTTCTAATTTCCATTATGATTCCTTAAACCATCAGTTATTTAGGAATGTATTCATTAATATCAAAATAAAATTTTCTAGTTATCTTCTATTGTTGTCAACTTCTAGAATAATTGCAGAGTGGTCACAGAACATGCTCTATGTGTTTTCATTCTGTCCAAGTTTGTTTTATAGCTTTATGGTAAAATTTGTCTAAATGTTACACTTTATGGTAACATTTGTCTAAACGTTTCACTTTATGGTAACATTTGTCTAAACGTTGCACTACTAAGCCTGTAACAATGCAGGCACAGGGGCTTAGTTGCCCTGTGGCATGTGGGATCGTCCTGGACCAGGGATTGAACCCATGTCCCCTGCATTAGCAGGTGGATTCTTAACCACTAGACCACAAGAGAAGTCCTTCACAGCATCCTTGACTGAATGGCATACATTATTGGGCTTTCCTTGTGGCTCAGCTGGTAAAGGAGCTGCCTGCAATGTGGGAGACCTGGGTTTGATCCCTGGGTTGGGAAGATCCCCTGGAGAAGGGAAAGGCTACCCACTCCAGTGTTCTGGCCTGGAGAAGTCCATGGGGTCGCAAAGAGTTGGACACGACCTAGCAACTTTCACTTTTACTTTACACATGTAAAGAATGTGTACTCATAAGTTATCAGGCACAACAAATGTGTCCTTTGGTCAAGTTTCTTGATAGCATTGCTCAAAGGAGCTCGACAATATTGCTGACTTTAGTGTACTTGTTCTATCAGTTACAGAGAGAGAGATGTTAAAATTGGCTAAGTCAGCTTTCTTTTAGTTAATATTTACATGATAAATCTCCTTCTTCCTTTTCACTGTAAATCTTGCTGCTTCTTTATAACATATAGCTTAGAAATAACATCACTTGTGTTTTGTTTTGGTTTTATGTAGTTTGACTATTAATTACTAATATATTTCAATTTAATTCAAATCCATGTGCTATCTCATGGGTCTCATAGTTTTCTGTCCTTTCTTTTCTTGTTTTTGAATAGATTTATATTTTAATAATTTCATTTCCCCTCAACTAGTTTCTAAGTACACTAAATATGTGCTCTACCTTTCATTCTTTTGGTATTTACCCAGGAAAATATAACAATTTATTTTTGATTTACAAAAGTTAATATTAATCAGTGCCTTTATGTACCTCTTGGATAATGAGATGACCTTAGAAAACTTTAACTTCATGTAATTTTTTTTCTCATTATTATCAAATACACTCTATTTCACTATAATGTGTTTCTCTAATAATTAGCTCATACATGATTGATAAACAATGATATCAGCATAACTCAGAAACTCTGCTATTTTGTTTGTAATTTTCTCCAGGACATTAGTGTTTTGAAGCCATGAGAGGTAAACTTTCTTATAATTAAAGACAAAGCCTTAGTGTGATGCAAAGACCTTAAAAAAGAAAAAAAGCTGAAAATTCTGCAGACATGCCTAACTTTAGTGCAAGCAGAGGCTGTTTTACTGGCTTTGAGAATGTCTAGGGGCTTCCCTGGTGGCTCAGTGGTAAAGAATTCACCTCTTAGTGCAGGAGACGTGGGTTCAATCCCTGATCCAGGATGATCCCACATGCCGTGGAGCAACTAAGCCCATTCATGACAACTATTGAGTCTGTGTTCTGGAGCATGCCGCAACTACTGAAGCCCGTGTGACCTACAGCCTGTGCTCCCAACAAGAGAAACCCGAGCAGCCAGAGAGCAGACCCTGGTCTCTGCAGCCAGACCCAGCACAGCCAAAAATAATAAATAATAATTTAAAAGAACCTCTAACACATTTGGTAACTTTGGCCATCTGGGTAACTAAGAGTGCATGTGAAGAAGCTGCGAATAAATTTCTTCTGTGTAGAAGTAAGGTCTAGTTGATGAGGTCTACCCACAAACGATTTTTTTGCAACTTGTTTCATTGTTTAACTACCATAGGACTTGTATTGTGTATAGTGCCATGAGTTTTGGCCCAGGTATATATTTTTATAACCACTACCATAATCAAAACAGCTCTTTTTTTTCCCCAGCACTTTCAAACTGTTGTTCCACTTCCTTCTGGCCTCTTTGGTTTCTGATAAGAAATCCATAGTCATCTGACTCTTTGTTCTTCTAAAAGAAATGCTGCATCATTGTTTTCTTATTCTTCCAGATCTCAAGATTCTTCCCCTTGTCTTTATTTTTCAGCAATTCGATTATGAAATGTCTAGCATGAACTTCTCTGAGTTTATTATCTTTGGATTATTTTAGCTTCTTGACCCTGTAAGCTTATTTTCCCCCCCAAATTTGAGTTTTTTAACCTTTTTACTTCATGTATGTTTCCTACACTACACTTTTTCTCTTCTTCTTCTGCAACACAATTTTTGTGTTGACAAAATTATTTGACAGTTTTGATATTGTCCCACAGGCTTCTTAGGCTCTGTTCATTCCGGCCCCCCACCTCTCCATCTTTTTCTCTTTGGTGTTTAGATTGGATAATTTCTTCTCCTCTATCTTCAAGTTCACAGCTTTTCCCCCTGTCACTCCATTAAGTCCATCCAATGAGATTTTTGTTTCAGTTATTGTATTAGTTCTAAAATTTCCCTGTGGCTCTTTATGGTTTCTATTTCTCTGCCGAGATTTTCTATCTTTCCATTCATTTTAACAGTTTCATTCTTATTTTATAATAGCTGCTTTAAAGTCTTTATTGGATAGTCCCAATATTTATGTCACATTTATTGTCTTTTCCCCTGAGAGTTGACGTTTTCCTAGTTTTTTTTGTATGCCAAGTAGTTTTGGATTGTGTCCTGGCCATTGTAACTTTGTTATGAGATTCTGGGTCTTGTTTAAATCCTATATAAACTATTGAAATTTTGTTGTGAAGAGGCAGTCAGCTCACTTGGATTCTGGCTGCAAGTTCCAATGAGCCTTCTGCCATGTGTGGTTTTAATACTAAGTTCCATTTTCAAACCTTTGCGGTGCTATTCCAATCTATCCTGCATGTATGCCACCTAGTGGTCAGTTTGGTTCCCAGAACACAGTCTGTCTCAGTTTAGTTCTCAACTCCTTTGGTATGCTCTTTAGAATTAGATCTATGCATGCACACAATTCAAAGGTGAGCCCAGGATTTCACAAGCAAGTTCATAGGATTGTTCTCTTAAGCTCCCCCTTCTCTGCAACCTCCTACATACTTTTTATTTCTCTGTGGCTCCATTTTGGTCTTCTGGCTAGGAAACTAATGTTGGACCTCTAGTTACCCCACTTCCCACGTTGCATTCATGTCTTGGGACAAGTGACAGAAGGGAAAAAACAGCAATGCAGGTTTATCTCACTCTCTTGGGATGCTCTTTTCAGTACCAATAACCCTGATGAAAGAGTAAGGTTCCCTTCCATTAAAGTTTTAGTTCCATCTGGAAATTGTCTGGAATTGTTCCTGGAAATTGTCAGTTTGTAGTCTGTCCATTTTTTTTTTTTTAGGCAGATGGCTTATCTCTTTTGTCTCTTCTTTTCTCTGTAGTTCATTATATATTCTGGATATTATTTACTAGGTGATATATTATATGTAAACACTTTCCCTATTATCACTAATTTTTTCTTCTTTGTTTTGATATAATAAAATTCATTACTTTTTTCCATTGTTGTCTTAAGAACACCTTCTTATCTAATAATTATAAACATATTAGCCTAAATTTTCTCCTAGAACTTTTATAGATGAGTGCATATTTGTCAAGGGATAAGACAACTTTGTTTCCCCTTCCACATGATAAAGTTAATTGTTCCTAAATCATTGATTGAATATTCTGTCCTTTCAAGAATTTTTTTGCAATGCAACCTTTGATATATTTAATTCCTATACATTCATTGATTTCATTCTGTATTCTTAATTCTGTTTAATTATCTACTTGTTTATACCTGAATCAATACCATGCTGTGATGATTACTATAGCTTTTTAGTATGCTTTGTTATATTAAAGGACACGTTTCTTTCTTATTTTTTTTCTTGTCTTTTCCAGTCATCTTCTGTATTCTTTGGGTTTCCCTTATGGCTCAGCTGGTAAAGAACCTGCCTGCCATGTGGGAGACCTGGGTTTAATCCCTGGGTTGGGAAGATCCCCAGAAAAAGGGAAAGGTGACCCATTCCAGTTTTCTGGCTTGGAGAATTCCATGGAGTGTATAGTCCATAGAGTCGCAAAGAGAAGAATATAGAAAAAGTGAAAGTGAAAGTCACTCAGTTGCGTCTGACTCTTTGCAATCCCATGGACTACAGTCTATCAAATTTTCCAGGCCACAATACTGGAGTGGCTAGCCTTTCGCTTTTCCAGGGGATCTTCCCAACCCAGGGATTGAATCCAATTCTCCCACATGGCAGGTGGATTCTTTACCAGCTGAGCATTGTAAAGGCTCTGTATTCTTGTAATTTTCTCTTTCAGATGGATTTTGGAATCTCTCATAAAATCTCTTTAAGCATTTCTATTGTAACTGCAGCTAATAATTACATTTCAGTGAACTGACATGATAATAAAGAGAATAATCCCATCCACCATCACACTATATTTTCTATTGTAATCTATTATTTTTATGTCTTTTAAAATTTTATAAATTGCTTCATATAGGTTTTTCACATTTCGAAATGTATTATGCATTATGAACTTGCAAATAGAAATTTTATCAGTTCAGTTCAGTTCAGTTGCTCAGTCATGTCTGACTCTTTGCGACCCCATGAATTGCAGCACGCCAGGCCTCCCTGTCCATCACCAACTCCCAGAGTTCACCCAGACTCACGTCCATCGAGTCAGTGATGCCATCCAGCCATCTCATCCTCTGTTGTCCCCTTCTCCTCCTGCCCTCGATCCCTCCCAGCATCAGAGTCTTTTCCAATGAGTCAACTCTTCCCATGAGGTGGCCAAAGTACTGGAATTTCAGCTTTAGCATCATTCCTTCCAAAGAAATCCCAGGGCTGATCTCCTTCAGAATGGACTGGTTGGATCTCCTTGCAGTCCAAGGGATGCTCAAGAGTCTTCTCCAATACCACAGTTCAAAAGCATCAATTATCCGGCACTCAGCCTTCTTCACAGTCCAACTCTCACATCCATACATAACCACAGGAAAAACCATAGCCTTGACTAGACGGACCTTTGTTAGCAAAGTAATGTCTCTGCTTTTGAATATGCTGTCTAGGTTGGTCATAACTTTCCTTCCAAGGAGTAAGTGTCTTTTCATTTCATGGCTGCAGTCACCATCTGCAGTGATTTTGAAGCCCCCCAAAATAAAGTCTGACACTGTTTCCACTGTTTCCCCATCTATTTCCCATGAAGTGATGGGACCGGATGCCATGATCTTCGTTTTCTGAATGTTGAGCTTTAAGCCAACTTTTTCACTTTTTTCAACTTTTTTCAACCTTCACTTTCATCAAGAGGCTTTTTAGTTCCTCTTCACTTTCTGCCATAAGGGTGGTGTCATCTGCATATCTGAGATTATTGATATTTCTCCCGGCAATCTTGATTCCAGCTTGTGTTTCTTCCAGTCCAGCGTTTCTCATGATGTACTCTGGATATAAGTTAAATAAGCAGGGTGACAATATACAGCCTTGACATACTCCTTTTCCTATTTGGAACCAGTCTGTTCCATGTCCAGTTCTAGCTGTTGCTTCCTGACCTGCATACAGATTTTTCAAGAGGCAGGTCAGGTGATCTGGTATCCCCATCTCTTTCAGAATTTTCCACAGTTTATTGTGATCCATATAGTCAAAGGCTTTGGCATAGTCAATAAAGCAGAAATAGATGTTTTTCTGGAACTCTCTTGCTTTTTCCATGATCCAGTGGATGTTGGCAATTTGATCTCTGGTTCCTCTGCCTTTTCTAAAACCAGCTTGAATGTCAGGAAGTTCACGATTCACGTATTGCTGAAGCCTGGCTTGGAGAATTTTGAGCATTACTTTACTAGCATGTGAGATGAGTGCAATTGTGTGGTAGTTTGAGCATTCTTTGGCATTGCCTTTCTTTGGGATTGGAATGAAAACTGACCCTTTCCAGTCCTGTGGCCACTGCTGAGTTTCCCAAATTTGCTGGCATATTGAGTGCAGCACTTTCATAGCCTCATCTTTCAGGATTTGAAACAGCTGAACTGTTATTCCATCACCTCCACTAGCTTTGTTCGTAGTGATGCTTTCTAAGGTCCACTTGACTTCACATTCCAGGATGTCTGGCTCTAGGTCAGTGATCACACCATCATGATTATCTGGGTCGTGAAGATCTTTTTTGTACAGTTCTTTTGTGTATTCTTGCCATGTCTTCTTAATATCTTCTGCTTCTGTTAGGTCCATACCATTTCTGTCCTTTATCAAGCCCATCTTTGCATGAAATATTCCCTTGGTATCTCTAATCTTCTTGAAAAGATCTCTAGTCTTTCCCATTCTGTTGTTTTCCTCTATTTCTTTGCATTGATTGCTGAGGAAGGCTTTCTTATCTCTTCTTGCTATTTTATAGATTTTTTGAAAAAATAAATGGGAATTTTTCTATTATAGTTTTAAAATGGTTTTATTGTTATAAAAAAGAAAGTTACTTGCTGTACCCTCTAACTAGTTCTAGAAATTTATCCATTGGTATGTTATGAAATTTTCTATGTATATGATTATATTACCAATAACTAGATAATTTTGTCTCTTTTTATTTTTTCTGGGTTTATACATTAATCTTTTTCTCCCTTTGAAAAAGCCTTTAGGACAGTCTTTAGTATTTGTAGTTGCCTTGTATCTTGTTCTTTTATATTAATGAAAATACTTCCAGTGTTTCTCCACTTTCTCTAATGTCTTCTGTAGCTTTTTGAGAGGCACAATCAGTTCACTTCAGTTTAGTCGCTTAGTCATGTCTGACTCTTTGCAACCCCATGGACTGCAGCACACCAGGCCTCCCTGTCCATCACCAACTCCCAGAGTTTACTCAAACTCATGTCCATTGGGTAGGTGATGCCATCCAACCATCTCATCCTCTGTCCTCCCCTTCTCCTCCTGCCTTCAATCTTTCCCAGCATCAGGGTCTTTTCCAAGGAGTCAGTTCTTTGCATCAAGTGGCCAAAGTATTGGAGCTTCAGCTTCAACATCAGTCCTTCCAATGAATATTCAGGACTGATTTCCTTTAGGATGGACTGATTGGATCTCCTTGCAGTCCAAGGGACTCTCAAGAGTCTTCTCCAACACCACAGTTCAAAAGCATCAATTCTTCAGCGCTCAGCTTTCTTTATAGTCCAACTCTCACTCACATCCATACATGACTACCAGAAAAATCATAGCTTTGACTGTATGGACCTTTGTCGGCAAAGTAATGTTTTAATATGCTGTCTAGGTTGGTCATAACTTTTCTTCCAAGGAGTAAGCGTCTTTTAATTTCATGGCTGCAGTCACCATGTGCAGTAATTTTGTAGCCCTCCAAAATAAAGTCTGTCAATATTTCTACTGTTTCTCCATCTATTTGCCATGAAGTGATGGGACCGGATACCATGATCTTTGTTTTCTGAATGTTGAGTTTTAAGCCAACTTTTTAACTCTCCTCTTCCACTTTCATCAAGAGGCTCTTTAGTTCTTCTTCACTTTCTGCCATAAGCATTATCTGCATATCTGAGGTTATTGATATTTCTCCCAACAGAATGCTTTTACAGCCTCAATTAAGACAATCATTTTCCCTTTCTTCTTAGCCTGTTAATATAGTAAATTTATTTTAAAATTATCTAATGTTGAACTGGGCTTCCCTAGTTGCTCAGATGATAAAGAATCTGCCTGCAATGCAGGAGACCTGGATTCGATCCCTGGATTCTATCTTCCCTGGGAAGATCTCCTGGACTAGGAAATGGCAACCCACTCCAGTATTCTTGCCTGGAAAATTCCATGGACAGAGAAGACCGTAGAGGCTATAGAAGCAAGCTACAGTCTATGGGATCGCCAAGAGCCAGACAGGACTGAGCACCTAACACTTAACACTTAATATTGAACTACCCATCAATTTCTGAGGTATCTCTATTTGGTAATAACATATTGTTCTTTTGATTCTTTAGATATAACTGAGGTTTGATTTTCTAACTATACAGTTAAATGTAAGTTTATAAACACAGCTACTCTATATTCTCATTTTACTTTACTACATTTGTTGTTTTTTGGTTTTAGTGTTATATCCAGAAATTGTTTACAAGTTTTTAGGCTCATAGTTATTGGCATCTGTTCTTTGAAGGTTTGATAGATTTTTCTATACATAATATATAATCCTACTGCTTTATGTAGAGGGAAAACATTGAAAGGTAGTAAATTTTTATTTTTGTTTTAAAATTGTTATAATTAATATGCAACAAAGTGCACAAGTCTTGAATCTTTAGTTTAATGAATTTTGATCATTATATATACTGTGTAATCATCACTCATATATTTACCAAGAAACTCATCCATAAAGTCAGGTATCCCTCAGAAATAAACCTATGCACCTATGGCAATTAATCTGTGACAAAAGAGGCAAAAATATACAGTGGAGAAAAGACAGTCTTCAATAAATAATGCTGGGAAAACTGAACAGCTATACGTAAAAGAATGAAATTAAGACATTCTCTAACACCATGCACAAAAATAAACTCAAAAGGATTGAGGAACTGAATGTAAGGCCAGATACTTTATAACTCCTAGAGGAACACATAGGCAGAACACATTTTGACATAAATCACAATAATATCTTTTGGATTCATCTTTACAGTAATGAAAAAAATTTTTAATGGACAAATGGGACCTCGTTAGACTTAAAAGCTTTTGCACATCAAAATAAACCATAAACAAAATGAAAAGACAGCCTAAAAAATGGGAGAAATATTTGCAAATGATATGACTAACAATGAATTAATCTCCAAAGCATATAAAGAGCTCATATACCTCAATATAAAAAAAATCCAATGAAAAAGGCAGAAGATCTAAATATACATTTCTCCAAAAAAAGACATACAGGTGGCCAAATGGCATGTGAAAATATACTTCACATTGCTAATTATTATAGAAATACAAATCAAAACTACAATGTGGTAACAGCTTACACTGGTCAAGATGGCCATCATCAAAAAGTCTACAAATAAAAAATATTGGAGAGGATGTGAAGAAAAAGGAACTTCCTACACTACTGGTGGGAATGTAAATTGGTGCTAGTCACTCTGGAGAGCAGTATGGAGGTTCCTTAAAAAACTAAAAATAGAGCTACCATATGATTCTGCAGGGATCCTGGTAAAGAATCTGCCTGAAGTGCAGGAGACATAGGAGACACGGGTTTGATCCCTAGGTCAGGAAGATCCCCTGGAGGAGGGCATGGCAACCTATTCCAGTATTCTCGCCTGAAGAATCCCATGGACAGAGGAGCCTGATGGGCCACAGTCCATAGGGCCACAAAGAATAGGACACTACTGAAGCGGCTGAGCACAGCACATGATCCTGCAATCCCATTCCTGGGCACATATCTGGAGAAAACCACAATTTAAAAGGATACATGCACCCCAGTGTTCACTGCAGCACTACTTAGAATAGCCAAGACGTGGAAGCAACCTAAATGTCCATCGACAGATGAATGGATAAAGAAGATGGGGTATACAATGGAATATTACTCAGCCACAAAGAAATGAAATATTACCATTTGTAGCAACACAGACGAATCTAGAGATTATCATACTAATGAATTAAGCAAACAGAGAAAAACAAATATCATATGATATTACTTATATGTGGAATCTTGCTTTGCTAAAAATTCTACTTTTATTTCCAGTTCGAAGGATTTCTTTACAAAATAAACCACTCATTACACGTAAGTAAACAATTTCAGTGTTTAATAGAGGATTATTTAACTTGATTTCAACATGCAGTCATTAAAAGAAAAGGGAAATACATCACCAAATTAGGCTTCCCAACATCCAGACTTAAACAGAGTGCTGAGAAGTATCCCAGGCAGTGTGTCCACTCCATGGGTGAGACTTCAAATTACAGTTTCAGGGGCTCCTGCTTATGATCCCAGGCCACAAACTGATATTAATAGTTTGTGCGCAAAAATGCAGCTCTGGTTTTAGTGTAATCGTCTTACAGTGCTGTTTGTTTCACATCGTGAGTCATAGGATTTCATTAAACCCCAAATGGTTGGCCAGACCTCCAGGTGCTCAAGAATTCCAAGACCCACTGCCTTTTCTATCTAAAGTGCTGCCTGATTTGCTGTGCTTGCAGGCAGGGATGCAATTCAGGCAGTATCCAGACCGGTCAGAAGCAAGATCAGAGGCCTGCTCTCCTGCTTCTGAAGCCTTTATTTTAATTGCCTTAACAGTCGGCCTCAAGATTGTTTAGGCTGAAGAATATAGGAATAAGGCAAGTCTTCTTAATTCTGTAAGTTAAGTAACAATTGCAGATAGTTAATAAAGAAACAAGTAATGGATTAAACAATGCAGAAAGCAATTTTTGAGCAGTAGGGAATTTAGGCAAGAAAAAGTCCCCCATGAATGAGAAGTATGTTTTTGAACATCAACTCCTACATCCATTAACTTATTGGTGGTGATAGTAATAACAGTGGAATGTTCTGTCAAGTACAATTATGTTTATCCATGAAATTTTATAACTCTTTGGTTCCTTGCAAAATTTTACTTAACAGTTCTGCTGCTGCTGCTGCTGCAAAGTCACGTCAGTCGTGTCCGACTCTGTGCGACCCCATAGACGGCAGCCCACCAGGTCTAAGGAAAAGCTAATATTAGGAACAAGATAGGAAATAATATCTGAGTCCATAATAAAAATTTCTCATGGGGGAAAAGTAATAGGTGACCCCCTTTCAATATATATGATTAACATGTGCTAGACTTCCAGAAAAAGAGGTTTCTCACTGATACATAGTAGTTTCTACATCATTGTTACAATACACATAAATTGAGGGGCTACTTAAAAAAAAAACATATTAAAGGACTTAGGGACTGAGTCTATTCACAATAGTTAGTAGAGTTCTCCAATAAGCTGCTGCTGCTGCTAAGTCGCTTCAGTCGTGTCCGACTCTGTGCGACCCCATGGATAGCAGCCCACCAGGCTCCTCTGCCCACAGGGTTTTCTAGGCAAGAATATTAGACTGGATTGCCATTTCCTTCTCCAAAAAGCATGGCTCCCCAAATGCAAGAAGATGGTCCACATAACAGTCCTTTGATAATCTTGTCACAGTCTATCAGTAAGTGGGTGCAATTATTAAAGTAACACGTGAAATTGGCACACAAAACTTCTGTTCATGACTTGAGCTATATCTTTACCAGGGCTGTATAATCTAGCAAAGAGATAAATTTTGTCCATAGAAAGTCAAAGTTAAGAAAGAACAGGGCTTGTTTGCAGTACAGTGATGTTAACCTGAGTTCAGGTCTGGCTCATGTTTCTCCTGCTGAAGACACCCCAATAACTTTCTTCATATTTTTTTTTTAATTGTAGCATATCCTTGAAGGTTGAAGCATGAATGACAACCTACATTATAATCAGGCTTTCAAGAGTAGTCTATTCATGAGAATAACAATGTGTTAACGGCACATATTTCAGTTTTTCCTGTCCAGGCATCATCACTAATACAGTATTATCCTTTCCCTGCGAAATCACATCAGCAGTTATGGGAGGACTATTGGGTTCCTTCACCCAAACTTTAGCTCTGATTGCATGTATTTCATTTGTGGATTCAAACCCTCCATCATCTCTAACTGTTAATAAAGTAGGAAGTTCACCTTTTTGAACTTTGTCAATTACATATGGAAAATTCAGCAATTGGGCAATTTGATTATGTTTATTAATAACAAGATCATGCTTTCCTTCATTTTTAAAAATTACTTTAATTTCTTCTTGCTAGTCTGACTCTATAACTCCTCCACAGACATAGAGCCCTTTCAATGTTAAACTGGAGCATTCTTAGATTAATCCAAAGTGCTCAGGAGGTATTTTGATTCCAATACCAGTTGAAATAGCACATGCCAATCTTTGAGTAAGTCTACATTCAGATATAGAGTAAAAATCCAGTCTAGTGACCTCAGGAGTAGCTTGGAAAGGAGCTAATGCTACTGGGCTAATTTCCCAATACTCAGTTATTTCAGAATGCAAGTCTATTTTATGAATCTATAAGTTTGGAATAGTCGTTCTTATCAAAGCAGTTTCTGATTCTCCTATTTGTTGTTCAGCCACTCAGTCATGTCCGACTCTTTGTGACCCCATGTACTGCAGCATGCCAGTCTTCCCTGTTTTTCACCATCTCCTGGAACTTGCTCAAACTCATGTCCATTGAGTCCATGATGCCATCCAACCATCTCATCCTCTGTCATCCCCTTCTCCTGCCCTCAATCCTCCCATCATCAGGGTCTTTTCTAATGAGTCAGCTTTTCACATTAGGTGGCCAAAATATTGGAGCTTCAGCTTCAGCATCAGTCCTTTCAAATAATATTTAGGATTGATTCCTTTAGAATTGACTGGTTGGATCTCCTTGCAGTCCAAGGGGTTCTTAAGAGTATTCTCCAACACCACAGCTCAAAACCATCAGTTCTTCGACACTCAGCCTTCTTTATGGTCCATACACGAGTACTGAAAAAACTATAGCTTTGACTGGACGGACCTTTGTTGGCAAATTAATGTCTCTACTTTTTAATGTGCTCTCTAGGTTGGTCATAGCGTTTCTTCTAAGAAGCAAGCGTCTTTTAATTTCATGGCTGCAGTCACCATCTGCAGTGATTTTGGAGCCCAAGAAAATAGTCTGTCACTGTTTCCACTGTTTCCCTATTTTGCCATGAAGTGATGGAATGGGATGCCATGATCTTCATTTTTTGAATGTTGAGTTTTAAGCCAGGTTTTCACTCTCCTCTTTCACTTTCATCAAAAGGTTTTCTAGTTCCTCTTTGCTTTCTGAGTCTCCTATAGGTCTATTATTTAAAAATTGAAAGCAGCATTCAAGTTAGTCCTCCAATTTTTATGAGAGCTCTCTCCAAGTTTAATTAATTGCTGTTTAAACAAACTATTCTTTCAATCAAACCAGCAGCTTGAAGATAATAAGGAATATGAAATACCCATTGTATATTATGTTCTTGGGCAAACTCTTGTATTAACTTACTTTAAAATGTGACCCATTTTTACCCTGAATTTGGAAATGAAGCACCATAATACAAATTAATTATTTCCAATGTTTTAGTAATATCAGTATGATTGACTTTCCCAAAGGGGATACTAAATATCCAGAATAGGTATCCACTGCAGTACTTAGATCAGATCAGATCAGATCAGTTGCTTAGTCATGTCCAACTCTTTGTGACCCCATGAATCGCAGCACACCAGGCCTCCCTGTCCATCAACAACTCCTGGAGTTCAATGAGACTCACGTCCATCGAGTCCATGATGCCATCCAGCCATCTCATCCTCTGTTGTCCCCTTCTCCTCCTGCCCGCAATCCCTCCCAGCATCAGAGTCTTTTCCAATGAGTCAACTCTTCGCACGAGGTGGCCAAAGTACTGGAGTTTCAGCTTTAGCATCATTCCTTCCAATGAACACCCAAGACTGATCTCCTTTAGGATGGATTGGTTGGATCTCCTTGCAGTCCAAGGGACTCTCAAGAGTCTTCTCCAACACCACACTTCAAAAGCATCAATTCTTTGGTGTTCAGCTTTCTTCACAGTCCAACTCTCATAGCCATACATGACCACAGGAAAAACCATAGCCTTGACTAGATGGACCTTTGTTGGCAAAGTAATGTCTCTGCTTTTGAATATGCTATCTAGGTTGGTCATAACTTTCCTTCCAAGGAGTAAGCATCTTTTAATTTCATGGCTGCAGTCACCATCTGCAGTGATTTCCTTTTATCTAGAGTTAATGGACCAATGTAGTCAGTTTTCCGTATCTGCCCAGGCAGTTTGCCACATGCCAATTGTCCTTTAACTAGACATGGTAAGCTTCTGTGCTTAATATATTGACAAATTGGACATTGAATAATAACATATTTAACGAGATCCATAGTTAAGGAAATACCTCAATCTTGAGCCCTCTATGTTGCTTTTTATCCCAGATGGCCACATTTTTGGTGTGCCCACAGAATCAAACCTTTTAAGTCACTGGAGTCTGAATCAACTTTTATGCCTGGATTTGGGTTTATTCATCTGTAATAGAGTTATGCCATCATTCCATAGAATTTGGAGCACTGTGTACATCTACATGAAAGACTTAAACATTAGTAGTTTGAACAATTTCCCAAATGTCAAACCATAATTCCTTTCCCCATAGCTCTTAGAAGTGACTTTGCCAATTATTCTTTACACAAAGGGGAAGCCAATTGGCCAACCCATTGGCTACTGACCAAGAATCTATGTATATATGGCATTCAGTTAGATTTTCTTACTTTAATACCTGATAAACAGAATATAGCTCAGCAAATTGATGACTTTTATCTTCCCCAATCATTGTCAGCAATTCAGTAGTGACCAGATTAAATGCCACTGCTTTCCAATAGCGAGTGACCCTATATGAGTAAAGCATGCATGCTGTTTTTCTTGTGCAGTTAGAGTCAAAGGGCTTTCCCCACTTTACAAACAACTCAATTATTTCAGGCTTAATTACAGCCTCTTGCTTGAGGCCTTCTATAGAATTTCAGAAATCCTTTCAAGTAAGGCAGCAACCCCAAGTGACCCAGGTTTGGCTTGCTCCTGAATATACCATTTCCATTTCATTATGCTGGACTCCTGGGCTTGCCCATTTCTGTAGGTTTGGGGTGAACTTTGTACTCATTGCATGACTGGCACTTGAGGTTTTAATATTAAATTATGATCTGTAGTCAATTGTTCCATATCAATCAAAGCCTAATAATAAGCCAATAATTCTTTTTCAAGATAGTGCAATTTCTTCCAGCCTCTGGAAATTTCCTACTCCAGAAGCCCAAAGGCACTCTTTTGCCTTGCTGTTTTTGCCATAAACTCCAATTAGCATGCAATACACTTAGAGACCACATGCAATTTTATGTCCCTTGGTTTAGCTCACGGGGTATGTGATCTCCATCCAAAGACAGATTATTGGGATACGCGTTAGAATAATTCAGTTAAGCTTTTTAGCAATAAAACATAATAGTAAGGCACTATCCCCATTCATGGATCATAGCCTTGTCTTGGTGAAGGAACTTGCATAACTCAATGAAGCTACAACCATGCTGTGCAGGGCCACCCAAGATGGATGAGTCACGTAAAGAGTTCTGACAGAATGTGGTCCACTAGAGGATGCAGTGGCAACCCGTTCTAGTGTTCTTACCACAAGAACCCTATGAACAGTATGAAAAAACAAAAAGATGAGCACCCAGGCTGGAAGGTGTCCAATATGCTCCTGAGGAAGAGTGGAGGGCAATTACTAATAGCTCCAGAAAAAATGAAGCCATTGGCACAAAGTGGAAATGATGCTAAATTGTGGATGTGTCTGGTGGTGAAAATAAAGTCCAATGCTCTAGAGAACAATACTGCATAAGAACCCGGATGTTAGGTCCAAGAATCATGGTATTGGATGTGGTCAAGCAGGAGATAGCAAGAGTGAATGTTAACATCTTAGAAATCAGTGAACTAAAATCGATGGGAATGGGTGAATTTAATTCAGATAGCCATTATATCTACTACTGTGGGCAAGAATTCCTTAGAAGTGGAGAACCCTCATAGTCAACAAGAGAGTCTGAAATGCAGTACTTGGGTGCTGTCTCAAAAATGACAGAATGATCTTGGTTTATTTCCAAGGCAAAACATTCAGAATCACAATAATCCAAGTATATGCCCCACTGATGCTAAAGAAGCTGAAGTTAACTAGTTCTATTAAGAACTACAAGACATTCTAGAATTAACACCAAAAAAGATGTCTTTTTTTACCATAGGGGATTAGAATACAAAAGTAGGAAGTCAAGAGATACCTGGAATAATAGGCAAGTTTGGCCTTGAAATACAAAATAAAGCAGAACAAAGACTAACAGAGTTTTGTGAAGAGAACATACTGATCATAGCAAATATCCTTTTCCAAGAACACAAAAGATGACTCTACACATGGATATCACCAGATGGTCAATACCAAAATCAGATTGATTATATTCTTTGCAGCCAAAGATAGAGAAGCTCTATACAGTCAGCAAAAGCAAGATCTGGAGCTGACTGTGGCTCAGATTATGAGGCTGTTATTGCAAATTTCAGGCTTATATTGAAGAAAGTAGAGAAAGCCACTAGGCCATTCAGGTATGACCTAAATCAAATCCCTTATACAGTAGAGGTGACAAATAGATTCAAGGGATTAGATCTGGAAGACAGAGTGCCTGAAGAATTATGGATGGAGGTTCATAACATTGTATAAGAGACAATGACCAAAATCATCCCAAGGAAAAAGAAATGCAAGAAGGCAATCTAACCTGAGGAGGCTTTACAAATAGCTGAGGAAAAAAGAGAAGTGAAAGGTAGAGGAAAAAAGGAAAGATAAACCCTACTCAGTGCAGAGTTCCAGAGAACAGCAAGGAGAGATAAGAGGTCTTCTTAAATGAAAAATGCAAAGAAATAGAGGAAAATAATAGAATGGGGAAAGACTAGAGATCTCTTCAATAAAATTGGAGATATCAAGGGAATATTTCATGCAAGGATGGATACAATAAAGGACAGAAATGGCAAGGACCTAACAGTAGCAGAAGAGATTAAGAAGAGGTGGCAAGAATACACAGAAGAACTATTCAAAAAAAGGTCTTAATGACCCAGATAATCACGATGGTGTGGAAATTTACTGAGAACCAGACATCCTGGAGTATGAAGTCAAGTAGAAAATATTATTGCAAACAAAGCTAGGGCAGGTGACAGAGTTCCAGCTGTGTACTTTCAAATCCTAAAAGATGATGCTGTGAAAGTGCTACACTCTATACGTCAGCAAATTTGGAAAACTTGGCAGTGGCTACAGGACTGGAAAATGTAAGTTTTTATTCCAGTCCCAAAGAAGGGCAATGCCAAAGATATTCCATCAACCATACAGTTGCCTTTATTTCACATGCCAGCACAGTTATGCTCAAAATCCTTCAAGCTAGCCTTCAGCGGTGTGTGAGCCCAGAACTTCCAAATGTACAAACTGGATTTAGAAAAGGCAGAGGAACCAGAGATCAAATTGCCAACATTCAATGGATCATAGAGAAAGTAAGGGAATTCCAGACAAACATCTACTTCTGTTTCATTGACTACACTAAAGCCTTTGACTGTGTGAAAAGTGAAAGTGAAAGTTACTCAGCCATGTCTGACTCTTTGTCAGTCCTGTCTGACTCTTTCTGTACAGTCCGTGGAATTCTCCAGGCCAGCACACTGGAGTGGGTAGCCTTTCCCTTCTCCAAAGGATCTTCCCAATTCAGGGGTTGAACCCTGCATTGCAGGCAGATTCTTTACCAGCTGAGCTACCAGGGAAGCCCCCAGTAGTTGTGTGGCTCACAACAAACTGTGGAAAATTCTTTAAGACTACTTGACCTGCCTCCTAAGAAACCTGTATTCAGGTCAAGAAGCACCAATTAGAACTGGATATGAAACAGCAGACTGGTTCAAAACTGGAAAAGGAGTATGGCAAGGCTGTATATGGTCACTCTGCTTATTTAACTTATGTGCAGAGTACCTCATGCAGATGCCATGCTGGATCAATCATAAGCTGGAATCAAGATTGTTGGGAGAAATATCAACATCTTCAGATGTGCAGATGATACCACTGTAATGGAAAAAAGTGAAGAGGAACTAAAGAGCCTCTTGATGAGTGTGAAAGAGGAGAATGAAAAAGGTGGCTTTGACACTCAACATTAAAAAAGCTAAGCTCACGGCATCCAGTCCCTTCACTTCGTGGCAAAGAGAAGAGGGGAAAGTGGAAGTAGTGACAGATTTTATTTTCTTGAGCTCCAAAAATCAGTGTGGACAGTGACTGCAGCCGTGAAATTAAAAGATGCTTGCTCCTTGGAAGGAAAGCTATGACATACCTAGACAGCATATTAAAAAGCAGAAACATCACTTTACTGACAAAGGTGTGTATAGTCAAAGTTATGGTTTTCCCAGTAGTCATGTATGGATGTGAGTTGGACCATAAAGAAGACTGAGCACCAAATTGAGGCTTTCAAAATGTGTTGCTGGAGAAGACTCTGGAGAGTCCCTTCACTATTAGGAGATCAAATGAGTCAATCCTAAAATAAATAAACCCAGAATATTAATTTCAAGGACTGTTGTTGAAGCTCCAATACTTTGGCAGCCTGATGTAAAGTGTCAATTCATTGGAAAGACCCTGAGGCTAGGAATGATTGAAGGCAAAAAGAGAAGGGGGCAACAGAAGATGAGATGATTAGACAGCATCACCGACTCAATGGACATGAATTTGAGCAACTCTGGGAGATAATGGAGCACAGAGGAGCTTAGTGTTCTACAGTCCATGGAGTCACAGAGAGTAGAACACACTGAACAATAACAACAGTGTGTGCCCACGACCTTCATAGATCATGTGAAATAATATTTATTTACCAAAGTAACAAAAGATTTTAAGAACAAATGTAAATCACTTAAACGCAAACAAATTTACATAGTCTGTTATCAAAATCCACATTCCAAGAAAATCTTGTTCTCTTAACAGAGAGAGAAAAACCAAATTCTAGTCTGACACAAACTTACTGTAAATAACGAATTTATTTATCTGTTGATTGTAATTTAATCTTAAAAAGTCCTCTCTTGAATAGGTAGTACTTTTGCAAAGGCATCAGAGTGAAACCATAGGTTTCTATAATGACAGAAAGGCTTAAAAAGGCATATTTAAAATCTCATTACAGTGCAATTGATAAAGTAACTTGATTACTGCTGTGACACATAACACTTTAAGATAGTAACTAGAATTATGACTGACAACATTTTATCATGACATATCAGATCTTTATGAATTATGTATAATTTCTAAAATAGCTGTATTAGTAAAATTTACCATACAATATAATCCGAGGAGATTTATTCTTGTAATAAATCTTTAACATACCAAGTAACATTAGTTTAATATCTTTCTTTGGGATGCCTCAGAGGCCCTCTGAATTACCTCAAAATTAGTCAAAAGAACTTAATTAGAATCTGATTTTAGGAAGTTCTTCAAAAATATCAAAAGGTTTAGAATATTCAGTGAGATTAAATCATAGGTCATTATGAAACAATAGTTATTCATTCAGCCAAATTAACAATAAAGGATTTCAAAGGTAAGTATAGAACAAATCACTTAAAAGGTAAAGAAACATAAAATCTGTTATCAAAGGCAGTTCAACATCTCAAGAAAACCTGTACCATGTATGAAACTCTTTTCTCAGAGTCCATCTTCCACAAACCTTTCTTCTCATTTTTGTATCACAAAACTTTATTTTCCCATTCAGAAATGGATACCTGTATGTCAGACCTACTTCCTTTTCCCTTAACAAAATGCAATTCCATTCCTTATAACTTCTTTATTAAAAACACACATTCCACTTTCCTTAGGCAACCAGGAACTGTCCTTTTATTAGCATTCTCTAGGTTGGTGAACATAAGTACCAGTGATAAGTTCTGCAAATATTTACTTTCTTATAGAGAACATCTCAGGATAGCACCAAACATATTCATTAATAGTCCAAAATATCTTTAGTTTCTCTGTAAGAGGAAGCCTGTGTTTAGTTTTAGCATCTTATTTTATTTTGTTGTTGTGCATTCACTCAGTTGTGTCCGACTCTTTGCTACCCCATGCATGGCAGCATGCCAGGCTTCCTTGTCCTTCTTTATCTACTGGAGTTTGCTCAAACTCATGTCCATTGAGTAGATGATGCCATTCAACTATCTCATCCTCTGTTGACCCCTTCTCCTGCCCTCAATCTTTCTCAGCATTAGGATCTTTTCCAATGAGTTGGCTCTTTGCATCAGGTGGCCAAAGTACCAGAGTTTCAGCTTCAGCATCAGTCCTTCCAATGAATATTCAGGGTTGATTTCCTTTAGGATTGACTGCTTTGATCTCCTTGCTGTCCACTTAGAAGTGGCTTAGTTATTTAATAAAGTTCCATCATTTAACTTAATTTAGCACAACCCTAGAAATTCAAGTTACCAAAATCTGGAGAAACTATTTTAGATAGGCATTACTCAAGCATAATAATTCTTAATAGTGTTTATCTTAAAACTCTTATCTCATTTACATTTTCTCTCCTTAAAAGTTTCTTCACATCAAGTTACTTTGTCAAGTGGACTCAGTATCTGGCCCAAATGTGAAATATGTTGTCACCAGAAACCAGATAGCCTTATATATTTTTGAGCCTCCTTTTTGTCCGGGGAGTTTCAAAATTATATTATCTTTTGTTTAACCTTAGGTAAAAATCTCTCTATGGGCTTCCCAGGTGGCACTAGTGGTAAAGAACCCATCTGCCAGTGCAGGAGACACAAGAGACATGAGTTCAATCCATCAGGAAGATTCTGTGGAGGAGGGCATGGCAACACCCCGAAGTATTCTTGTCTGGCGAATCCAAGGACATAGGAGCCTGGCAGGCTATAGTACATAGGGTCACAAAGAGTCAGACACTGAGGCAACTTCGCACGCGTGTGCACACCTTGTGGTAGGCGGAGAGGAGGATCTAGCCTCTCTGACCCAGCTTGGTACATTCTTCTACTTTCCCAATTCACGTGAGCCACAAACATTAACTTCTAAAGGTTTGACCCCTTTAATTTGAGGTTCCATTTCTCACACAATTCAGTGGATATGCCCCATTTAGTAGCTAATGAGCAGTAAGGCTAATCTCCCAGTTCAAGAATAAAAGTTGCATTCATCCTAACCTCTTTTTTTCTTAAAGAGTGGTGTTTTGTTTCATGAATCCTGCTCACAACACTAATTTATGTTTTACTGAAACTTTTACTTTCAGTCCAGGATCAAAGGATTTGTTAACAAAAGAAACCACTTGTCACACACAAATAAACAATTTCAATATTTAATTGAGGATTATTTAATTTACCCCTTCATGGATCACAGCTCTGTTGTGGCTAAGGGGCTTGAATAACTCAAAGAAGCTATGAGCCATGCCATGCTGGGCCATCCAATACAGACAAATCATAGTGAAAAGTTGTGACAAAACATCGTCCACTGGAGGAGGAAATGGCAACCCTCTTCAGTATAACAAGAACCTCATGAACAGTATGAAAAGATAAGAAGATATGACTGTATCTCAGTATTTTAAAAAAAAACTAAGATAATGGCATCTGGGTCTTATCACTTCATGGTAGATAAAAGGGGAAAAAGTGGAAGCAGTGACAGATTTTATTTTCTTGGGCTCCAAAATCACTGCAGATGGTGACTGCAGCCATGAAATTAAAAGGCACTTGCTCCTTGGAAGGAAAGCTATGACAAACATAGACAATATATTGAAAAAACAGAGACATCACTTTGCCAACAAATGTCCATGTAGTCAAAGCTATGGTTTTTCTAGTAGTCATGTATGGATGTGAGAGCTGAACCATAAAGAAGGCTGAGTGCTGAAGAATTGACACTTTCAAATGGTGTTGGAGAAGACTCCTGAGAGTCTCTTGGACTACAAGGAAATCAAAGCAGTCAATCCTAAAGGACATCAACCCTGAATATTCATTGGAAGGACTGTTGCTGAAACTGAAGCTCCAGTACTTTGGCCACCTGATGCAAAGAGCCAACTCATTGGAAAAGACCCTGATGGTGGGAAAGATTGAAGGCAAAAGAAGAAGGGAGTGGCAGAGGATGAGATGGTTAGATAGCATCACCAACTCAATGCACAAGAATCTGAGGAAACTCCGGGGGAGAGTGAAGGACAGGGGAGCCTGGTCTGCTGCAGTCCATGGGGTCATAAAGATTCAGACATGACAGTGACTGAACAACAAAATTTAACTTAATGTCAATATACTACCATTAAAAGAAAAGAGAAACAATAGAGAAGAGTAATAGCACATACATCACCAAATTGAGCTCACTGACGTCCAAACTTAAACAGGGTGCTTGGAAGTCCTGAGTAACAACAATCTGGAGTCCCAGTTGGGAAAAGATCCCAGTCAGTGTGTCCACTCCACCAGTGAGACTTCAAGTTGCAATTTCAAGGGCTCCTGCATATAAACCCAACCACAAACTGATATTAGTCTGCACACAAAAATGCAGCTCTGGTTTTATATTAATCTTTGTACAGTTTTGTTTGTTTCACTTTGTGAGTCATAGGATTTCGTTAAACTCTGAGCAGTTGGCCAGACCTTCAGGGGTTCAAGAATTCCAAAATCCACTCCCTTTCTTATCTAAGTTGCTACCTGATATGCTGTGCTTGGAAGAGGGTGTTTGCTATGACCAGTGCGTTCTCTTGGCAAAATTCTATTAGCCTTTGCCCTGCTTAATTCTGTATTCCAAGGCCATATTTGCCTGTTACTCCAGGTGTTTCTTGACTTCCTACTTTTGCATTCCAGTCCCCTATAATGAAAAGGATATCTTTTTTGGGTGTTAATTCTAAAAGGTCTTGTAGGTCTTCATAGAACCGTTCAACCTCAGCTTCTTCAGTGTTACTGGTTGGGGCATAGGCTTGGATTACTGTGATATTGAATGGTTTGCCTTGGAAACGAACAGAGATCATTCTGTCTTTTTTGAGATTGTGTCCAAGTACTACATTTCGGACTCATTTGTTGACCATGATGGCTACTCCATTTCTTCTAAGGGATTTCTGCCCACAGTAGATATAATGGTCATCTAGTTATATTCACCCATTCCAGTCCATTTTAGTTCGCTGATTCCTAGAATGTTGACATTCACTCTTGCCATCTCCTGTTTGACCACTTCCAATTTGCCTTGATTCATAGACCTGACATTCCAGGTTCCTACGCAATATTGCTCTTTACAGCATTGGACCTTGCTTCTATCACCAGTCACATCCACAGCTGGGTATTGTTTTTGCTTTGGCTCCATCCCTTCATTCTTTCTGGAGTTATTTCTCCACTGATCTCCAGTAGCATATTGGGCACCTACTGACCTGGGGAGTTTGTCTTTCAGTATCCTATCATTTTGCCTTTTCATACTGTTCATGGGGTTCTCAAGGCAAGAATACTGAAGTGGTTTGCCATTCCCTTCTCCAGTGGACCACATTCTGTCAGACCTCTCCACCATGACCCTCCCGTCTTGGGTGGCCCTACACGGCATGGCTTAGTTTCATTGAGTTAGACAAGGTTCTGGTCCTAGTGTGATTAGATTGACTAGTTTTCTGTGCTAATGGTTTCAGTGTGTCTGCCCGCTGATGCCCTCTTGCAACACCTACTGTCTTACTTGGGTTTCTCTTATCTTGGATGTGGGGTATCTCTTCACGGATGCTCCAGCAAAGCGCAGCTGCTGCTCCTTACCTTGGATGAGGGGTATCTCCTCACCGCAGCCCCTCCTGACCTTGAACGTGGAGTGGCTCCTCTAGGTCCTCCTGCGCCCGCACAGCCACCGCTCCTTGTACATGGGGTTGCTCCTCTCGGGCGCCGCCCCTGACCTCGGACGAGGGGTAGCTCCTCTTGGCCATTGCCCCTCGACATGGGGTCCTCCCAGCTTCTGCCCCTGACCTCGGACATGAGATAGGTCCTCTCACCCACGCTTGTGTGTGGTCGCAGCCACACTATGAACATCAACTACTGGAGGTGATGGAATTCCAGTTGAGCTATTTCAAATCCTGAAAGATGATGCTGTGAAAGTGCTGCACTCAATATGCCAGCAAATTTGGAAAACTCAGTAGTGGCCACAGGACTGGAAAAGGTCAGTTTTCATTCCAATCCCAAAGAAAGGCAATGCCAAAGAATGCTCAAACTACCACACAATTGCACTCATTTCACATGCTAGTAAAGTAATGCTCAAAATTCTCCAAGCCAGGCTTCAGCAACACGTGAATCAGGAACTTCTAGATGTTCAAGCTGGTTTTAGAAAAGGCAGAGGAACCAGAGATCAAATTGCCAACATCCGCTGGATCATGGAAAAAGCAAGAGAGTTCCAGAAAAACATCTATTTCTGCTTTATTGACTATGCCAAAGCCTTTGACTGTGTGGAGCACAATAAACTGTGGAAAATTCTGCAAGAGATGGGAATACCAGGCCACCTGACCTGCCTCTTGAGAAACCTATGTGCAGGTCAGGAAGCAACAGTTAGAACTGGACATGGAACAACAGACTGGTTCCAAATAGCAAAAGGACTACGTCAAGGCTGTATATTGTCACCCTGCTTATTTAACTTCTATGCAGAGTACATCATGAGAAACACTGGGCTGGAAGAAACACAAACTGGAATCAAGATTGCTGGGAGAAATATCAATAACCTCAGATATGCAGATGACACCACCCTTATGGCAGAAAGTGAAGAGGAACTAAAAAGCCTCTTGATGAGAGTGAAAGAGTTGGCTTAAAGCTCAACATTCAGAAAACGAAGATCATGGCATCCGGTCCCATCATTTCATGGCAAATAGATGGGGAAACAGTGGAAACAGTGTCAGACTTTATTTTGGGGGGCTCCAAAATCATTGTAGATGGTGACTGGAGCCTTGAAATTAAAATACGCTTACTCCCTGGAAGGAAAGTTATGACCAACCGAGATAGCATATTAAAAAGCAGAGACATTACTTTGCCAACAAAGGTCTGTCTAGTCAAGGCTATGGTTTTTCCAGTGGTCATGTATGGATGTGAGAGTTGGACTGTGAAGAAAGCTGAGTGCCGAAGAATTGATGCTTTTGAACTGTGGTGTTGGAGAAGACTCTTGAGAGTCCCTTGGACTGCAAGGAGATCCAACCAGTCCATTCTGAAGGAGATCAGCCCTGGGATTTCTTTGGAAGGACTGATGCTAAAGCTGAAACTCCAGTACTTTGGCCACCTCATGGGAAGAGTTGACTCATTGGAAAAGACTCTGATGCTGGGAGGGATTGGGGGCAGGAGGAGAAGGGGACGACAGAGGATGAGATGGCTGGATGGCATCACTGACTCGATGGACATGAGTTTGAGTGAACTCTGGGAGATGGTGATGGACAGGGAGGCCTGGCGTGCTGCTATTCATGGGGTCACAAAGAGTTGGACATGACTGAGCAACTGAACTGAACTGGACTGAACTGAGGCTGTGCTTATAGGCAGGTGTAGAATCCAGGCAGTGTCCAGGCAGGTCAAAAGCAAAGTCGGAAGCCTGCTCTCTCACTTCTGCAGCCTAAGTGAGATTTCCTCCATTTTAATGTCCCTAAAAAAAAATCTTAAAAAAAAAAGATACAAACGAACTTGTATACAAAACAGAAACAGACACACAGATAAAGAGAACAAATTTATGATTATCAAAGGGGAAAGCGGGGAGGGATAAATTAGAAGTTTTGAATTACCATTTATATACTGCTATATATAAAATAGAAAACAACCAAGGACCTACTGTATAACACAGGGAGTTATACTCAATATTTTGCATAACCTGTGAGAAAAAAGACTGCAAAAATGAATCTGATAAGTCATCATATTCAGTTATTACATAATTAAAAAATAATCCTCTCCAAAAATTATGCCTTATTTCATATTTTTGATATTGACTTTTAAAAACTTTTTTTTTTGGCATTTTTTTCTCTTGATCACACTTGTCAAAGATTTGTCTTTTTTATTGATTTATTTCAAATAACCAGTCTTCAGTTGTAGTCATCATTTCTGTTTTAAAATTTTTAATTTGCAGTTTTTGTTTTTACTGATCTGACATGTTTCTTCTAATATGTTTGGTCTATAGTTTTTATTTGTTTGTTTTAACTTGTTGAGTTTAAATTTTGTTTCATTAATTTTTAATCTTTCTAATAAATTCATTTAAGGCTAGAAATTATTCTCTTAGTCTATGTTTGGCTGCTAATCACAGGATTTGAAATGCAGTGGTCTTGCTTTTATTTATTCCTAAACATATTTTCTTACTTATAGTTTTAAAAAACCCATTTAATATAAAATTTGCCATATTAAGTACTGTTAAGTATATACTGTTAAGTATATTAACATATTGTGAAAGAGACCTCCAGAACTTGATCATCTTGCAAATCTGCAACTCTATACCTATTAAACAACTCTGGTAACCACCACTCTACTTTTTCTTTTTCTATGAGCCATGAAATTAAAAGACACTTACTCCTTGGAAGGAGAGTTATGACCAACCGAGATAGCATATTAAAAAGCAGAGACATTACTTTGCTAACAAAGGTCCGGCTAGTCAAGGCTATGGTTTTTCCTGTGGTCATGTATGGATGTGAGAGTTGGACTGTGAAGAAGGCTGAGCGCTGAAGAATTGATGCTTTTGAACTGTGGTGTTGGAGAAGACTCTTGAGAGTCCCTTGGACTGCAAGGAGATCCAACCAGTCCATTCTGAAGGAGATCAGCCCTGGGATTTCTTTGGAAGGACTGATGCTAAAGCTGAAACTCCAGTAGTTTGGCCACCTCATGTGAAGAGTTGACTCATTGGAAAAGACTCTGATGCTGGGAGGGATTAGGGGCAAGAGGAGAAGGGGACGACAGAGGATGAGATTGCTGGATGGCATCACTGACTCGATGGAAGTGAGTCTGAGTGAACTCCGGGAGTTGGTGATGGACAGGGAGGCCTGGCGTGCTGCGATTCATGGGGTCGCAAAGAGTCGGACACGACTGAGCGACTGATCTGATCTGATCTGATGATTTTGACTAATTTAGATACCTAAGTGGTATTTGTCTTTTTCTGATAACTTATTTTATTTAGCATAATGTGCTCAAGGTCCTGTCACATGCTGCACATGTGACAGCACTTTCTTCTTTTTTAAGGCTGAATAGCATCATATGTGGAGAAGGCAATGGCACCCCACTCCTGTACTCTTGCCTGGAAAATCCCATGGACAGAGAAGCCTGGTAGACTGCAGTCCATGGGGTCGCTGAGAGTTGGACACGACTGAGCCGACTTCACTTTCACTTTTCACTTTCATGTATTGGAGAAGGAAATGGCAACCCACTCCAGTGTTCTTTCCTGGAGAATCCCAGGGACGGGGGAGCCTGGTGGGCTGCTGTCTATGGGGTCACACAGAGTCGGACACAACTGAAGTGACTTAGCATAGCATCATATGTATGCACCACATTTTGCTTTTGCATTTATCCGTTAATGAACATGTGAATTGCTTTTACCTCTTGACTTCTGTGAATAGTGCTTCTCCATACACGGGTGTGAAAAAAATCTCTTTGGCACCCTGGTTTCAATTCTTCTGAATACCTATCTAGAAGTGGGATTGCTAGATTGCATATCAGTTCTATTTTGAGGAATCTCTATATTGTTTTCCACAGTGATTATACCACTTTACAATTCCACTAAGAGTGCACAGGAGTGTCAGCTTCTATGCATGCTTGCTAATACGTGTTATTTTCTCTTTCTTTTTTCTAGTAATTGTCATCCTAATGGCTCTGAGATGGTATTTCACTGTGGTTTTGTTTTGCACTTCTATGATGGTTAATGATGTTGAGAATATTTTCATATGCTTTTTGGCCATTGTATATCATCTTTGAAAAAAATGTCTATCCAAATTCTTTGCCCATTTTTAATTGGATTATTAAGATTTTTTTCTTGTTGAGTTATAGGAGTTCTTTTTATATTCTGAGCACTAGACTCTCATCACAAATATGACTTACAAATGTCTTCTTCCATTCTTTATGTTTTTTTTAAACTCTGTTGATTTTGTCTTTTGATGCACAAAAATTTTAAACCTTGAGGTAATCCCTTATGTCTATTTTTGCTTTTGTTGCCTGTGCTTTCAATGTCATATCTAAGAAATCATTGAGCCTAATGTCATAAAGCTTTTCACTAATGTTTTCTTTCAAGAGTTCTATAGTTTTAAGTCTTACACTTAGGTATTTAATCCATTTGAGTTAATTTTTGTATACAATGTAAAGTAAGGGTTCAACCTCATTCTTTTGCATGGGGATATTCCATTTTCCTTCTATTATTTGTTGAAAAGAGTATACTTTCCTCACTTACTGGACTTGACACTCTTGTTGAAGATCACTTGACCATACATGTGAAGAGTTATTTCTACAGTTCCTCTTCTATTCATTGATTTATGTATCTGTCTTTTTGCCAATATCACACTGTTGTTTTTGATTACTGTGCCTTTGTAGTATGTTTTGAAATCAGGAAGTATTAGACTTTGAACTTTGTTTCTTTTTTTCAAAATTGTTTGGCTATTCCATGTCTCTTGAGATAGCATGAATTTTAGGATTTATTTTTCTAAATCTACAAAGAATGTCATTGAAATTTTGAGACTGATCACATTGAATCTGTGAATTACCTTAAGTAGTACAAACAGCTTAACAATATTAAGTTTTTCAACCCATGAGCATGGGATGCCTTTCCGTTTATTTGTGTTTCCTTTCATTTTTTTCACAGTGTTTTGTAGCTTATGGTGTACCAAGCTTTCATCTCTCTGGTTAGGTTATTTACTAGATATGTTATTCTTTTTTAATGCCATTGTAAATAGATTTGTTTTCTTAATTTTCTTTTTATAATTGAAGCTTAATTGATTTACAATGCTATATTATTTTTCAGGTGTATAGCATAGTGGTTCAATATTTGTATAGATTAAACTCCATTTAAAAGTATTATAAAATATTGCCTATATTCCCTGTATTATACAGTATAACCTTGTAGCTTATTTATTTTATACGTAGTAGTTTATACCTCACATTTCCCCATGGCTATCTTGTCTCTTTTCTCTCTCACTGGTAGCCACTAGTTTGTTCACTATATCTGTGAGTCTATTTCTGTTTCATTATATTTATTCATTTGTTTATTTTTTATATTACCTATATAAGTGAATTCATATTTGTGTTTCTCCACCTGACCTATTTCACTAGGTATAACGGCCTCCAGGTCCTTGTTGTTGCAAAAAGGAAACATCTTTCTTTATCATGGATGAGTAACACACGTATATAAACATATGGAATACATATGCGTGTATATATTGAAATTATCTTCTTCTATATCCATTTATCTGTTGATGGACACTTAGGTTGCTTCTGTATCTTGGCTCCTGTAAATATTGCTGTTATAAACATTGGGGTGCATGTATCTTTTTGAATTAGTGTTTTCATTTTCTTTGGATATGTGTCCCAGGATGGAATTTCTCAGTCACATAGCAGTTGATTTTTCATTTTTTGAGGAAACTTCATGCTGGTTTCCATAGTGGCTATACCAATTAACATTCCCACCAACAGTATACTAGAGTTCCTTTTCCTTCGCATCTTTGCTAACATTTGTTGTCTGTGATCTTTTTGATGACAATCATCAAATAGGCAGATGTGTGGTGATATCACATTGTGGTTTTGATTTGCATTTCTATGGTAATTAGCAATCTTGAGCATCTTTTCATGTACCTGTTGGCCATCTGTACGTCTTCTCTGGAAAAAAGTGTCTATTCAGGTCTACTGCTCAATTTTTAAGTGGGTTGTTGGGGGGTTTTCTTGATATACAGTTACATGAGCTGTTTATATATTGTATCAGCCAAAAGGTTTGTTCAGGTTTTCCCATAAAATGGTTCTAGTGGCACTTAGTTGTCATTAATGTCATTTGAAACAATTTTGTTAGAGTTTATTATGACAGCTGTCATATCAGCATTCATGAAAAACTTTTCAAAATTGGTGAATTTTGGGGTAACCATTTTAACACTGAAGATGAAAGAAAAAAGCAACATTTTAGCGTATTATGTTTTATTATTTCAAGAAAGGTAAAAACACAACCGAAACACACAAAAAAGACTTGTGTAATGAATGGATAATGTGCTGTGACTCATCAAACATGTCAAAAGTAGTTTGTGAAGTTTAATGCTATTGATGTCTTGCTGGATGGTAGGATAGACCAGTTGAATTTGATAGCAATCAAATAAAGAAATTAATTGAGAATAATCAATGTTATACCACATGGGAGATAGCCAATATACTCAAAATATGCAGGTCAAGTGTTGAAAATTATTTGCACCAGTTTGGTTATGTTAATTACTTTGACGTTTGGGTTCCATATAAGTTAAGCAAAAAAAAAAAAAAACTCTTCCTGACCATATTTCTGGTTGCAAATCTCTACTTAAACATAATGATGATGTTATGATTATCATTTATCACCATTTTAAAAACAAATTGTGCCAGGCAATGGAAAGTAGATACTGTATAGTAATACAGAATGGAAGAGATCATAGAGAAAAGTGAAATGAACCATCACCAACTACACCAAAAGTAGGTCTTCAGCCAAAGAAGGTGATGTGTATATGTTGAAATTGGAAAGGAATCCTCTATTATGAACTCCTTCCAGAAAATCAAATGATTGATTCCAGCAAGTACTGCTCCAAATTAGACCAACTGAAAGCAGCACTCAACAAAAAGCATCCAGAACTAGTCCACAGAAAATGCAGAATCTTCCATCAGTAACACAAGACTGCAAATTTCTTTGATGTGCTTAGTCGCTTCAGTCATGTCTGACTCTTTGCGATCCTATAGACTATAGCCAGCCAGGCCCCTCTGTTCATGGAATTCTCCATGGCAGAAAACTGGAATGGGTAGCAATTCCTTTCTCCAGGGGATCTTCCCAACCCAAAAATTGAACCGGGGTTTCCTGCATTGCTGGCGGATTCTTTACCAGCTGAGCTATCAGGGAAGCCCATTTCTTTGATGACCAGCTAAAAACCATTACAGCTTGGCTGGGAAGTTCTGATTCATCTACTATATTCATCACACATTGCAACTTTGGAAATCAATTTATTTTGGTCTTTACAAAATTCTCTTAATGGAAAAAATTTCAATTCCCTGGACAACTGTAAAAGACACTTGGAACAACTCATTGCTCAGTAAGATAAAAATTTGGGGAAGATGGAATTATAAAGTTGCCTGAAAAGTGGTAGACAAAATGATGAATATATTGTTCAATATAGTTCTTGGTGAAAATTTAAAAATGTGTCTTTTATTTTTACTTAAAAGCTGAAGGAAATTTTTGGCCAACCCGATATTTTAGATTAACTCCGTATCAGACATATCATTGTCAAATATTTCCTCCCATTCAGCAGATTGTTTTTTCATTTGTTGATGGTTTCCTTTGCTGTACAATAGCTTTTAAGTTTAATTTGGTCTCATTTATTCATCCTTGCTTTTGTTTTCTTTCCCTGAAGAGACAGATCCAAAAACATGTTGCTACTAGCTATGTCAAAGGGCATTCTGCTTATGTTTCCTTATAGAAGTTTTATGGCTTCTGGTCTTACATTTAGATCTTTAATCCACATTGAGTTTATTTTGTATGTGGTATGAGAAAATGTTCTAATTTTATTCTTTTACACGTAACTGTTCAATTCTCCCAGCACCACTTATTGCAGAGACTGTCTTTTCTCTATTGTATAGTTCTGTCTCCTTTGTCATAGGTTAATTGACATAAGTGCTTGAGCTTATCTCTGGGCTCTTTATTCTGTTCCATTGATCTACTGTTTTGTAGTTTTGTTAGAGTCTGAAGTCAAAGAGTGTGGTGGTGTGAGACGGTGCTGGAGATGTGGGGGCTGGAGGCAGAGTCAGGTATGAATCTGTCTAGTTCTCCTATTCTCAGTGTCTGTCACTGCACTATTGGTGGCAGAGTCGGGTCCCAAGGTGCTAGAGGAGGAGCCCTGAGGGTCATGTCTGAGCTGGTTCCACTTCCTATAGGTATGCCCTCTCCCCACTCTCAGCAATGGCATACTTTTTTTTTTTTTTTAGTTGTTTTATTTATTTTTGGTTGTGCTGGGTCTTTGTTGCTGTGCTTGGGCTTTCTCTAGTTGTGGCAAGTGGGGACTACTCTCAAGTTACAGTGTGAGGGCTTCTCATTGCAATGGCTTCTCTTATTGCAAAGCGCAGGAGCTAGGCATGCAGGCTTCATTGGTTGTGGCTTGCAGGCTCTAGAGCACAGGCTCTAGAGCCTAGGCAAATGGGCTTAGTTACCCCATGACATGTGGACTCTTTCCAGACCAGGGATTGAACTCCCATCCCCTGCATTGGCAGGCGGATTCTTAACCACTGGACCACCAGGAAAGTCCAATGGCACCTTTTTGATTCCTTATTCAACCTCCTAACTCATTATTAATCTGCTCAAATTTTCTATTTCTTCATGATTCAGATTTGATATGTTATGTGTTTTTAGGAATTATCCATTTCTTCTAGGTTTAATTTATATAAATACTTGTTCATAATATTCTTTTTATCAAAAAAGAATATTTTTATTTCTGTAGCATCATTTGTAATATCTCCTCTTTCATTTCTGATTTTAGTTATTTGAGTATTTCCCTGCACATGGAATCTTTGATCTTTGTTGTGGCATGCAAACTATTGGTTGTGGCATGTGGAATCTAGTTCCCTGACCAGGGATCAAACCCCAGCCCCCTGCATTGAGAGCACAGTTTTAGCCACTGGACCCCCAAGGAAGTCCCTTGAATATTCTTTTTTATTCTTAGTTAATCTAGCTAAGAGTTTATCAATTTTGTTAATCTTTCAAAAGCTTAACTCAATTTTGTTGATTTTTTCTATTCTCTATTTCATTCATCTCTTCTCTCATCTTTGTATTTCCTTGCTTCTGCTAGCTTTGGTTATTTTTCAATTATTTATTTACTTATTTTTGGCTGTACTGGGTCTTTGCTGCTGCACTGGGTTTCTCTAGTCATGGCGAGCAGGGTCTACTCTAGTTACGGTGCACTGATTTCTCATTGGCGTGGCTTCTTTTATAGCAGAGCACGAGCTCTATAGTATGTGGGCTTCAGGAACTGAGGTGTGTGGACCCTGTAGTTGTAGGAGTCTAAAGCCTGGGCTTAGTAATTGTGGCACATGGGCTCAGTTGTTCCACAGCATGTAGAATCTTCGCAGACCAAGGATTGAAACTGTCCCCTGCATTGCAAGGCAGACTCTTAACCACTGGATCATCAGGCAAGTCGTAGCTTTGGGTTTAGTTTCTTTCCCCAAAGTTTTTGTAGGTATAAATTTAGGTTATTAAATTAACTTCTTTTTTAACATACACACTTACAGCTATAACATTTCCTCTGCACTGAAAGCAGTGCTAACTGCTTTTCAGTGCACAACACAAGTTTTGGTACACTGTATTTTAATTTTCATTTATCTCAAGATGTTTTCTAATTTCTCCTGTGGTTTGTTCTTTGGTCCATTTGTAGCTTAAGAATGTGTTATTTAATTTTCACATATATATGAATTATTCTGCTTCCCATGTGCTTTTGATTTCTAGTTTTGTTCCATTTGTAATCAGAAAAGATACTTTGTATAATGTTGGTCTTGAATGTGTTAAGATTTGTTTTATGGCCTAATATGTAATCTTTCATAGAGAATGTTCCAAGTGTACTTGAGAAGAATATATATTCTTTGGGGGAAAATGAATACATGTATATATATGGCTGAGTCCCTTCACTGTTCACTTGAATCTGCAACAACATTGTTAATAGGCTATACTCCAATACAAAATAAAAAGTTTAAAAAAAAACAAAAATACATATTCTGTTGTTATTGAGTGGAGTGCTCTATTAGATCCAATTGCTATATTGTTCGAGTTCTCTGTTTTCTTATTTTCTGTCTGTTTGTTCTATTTATTATTGAAAGTGGGAGTATTGAAGTCTCCTACTATTATTGTATTGCTGTCTATTTCTCCCTTCAACTCTGTAATTTGCTTCATATATTTAGGAGTTTTGAGGTTGGGTATTCATAATTTTTATATCTTCTAGGTGGATTATCTCTTGTAACAGTTTTTGATTTAGATCTTTGATATTAGTACTCCTCTCTTTTGGTACCATTTGTAGAATATCTTTTCATCCTTTTGCCTTCAGCTTATATGTGTTCTGAGATCTAAAATAAGTCACTAGTAGACAGCCTTTTGTTGGATTTTGTTTTTTAAATCCGTTCAGCCAATCTATGTCTTTTGACTGAGGAATTTATCTATCTACATTTAAAGTAATTAATAAGAGGGAAAGTCTTACGGTTGCCATTTTGTTAGCTGTTTTCTGTTTGTCTCATAGCTTTTGCATGTCCCTCCTTTCCTTTCTCAATCTCTTTTTTTTGTTTGTTTTTTTTACAGACATTATTTTATTCTTTTTTTTTAAATTTTATTTTATTTAACTTTACAATATTGTATTGGTTTTGCCATATATCAAAATGAATCTGCCACAGGTATACATGTGTTCCCCATCATGAACCCTCCTCCCTCCTCCCTCCCCATACCATCCCTCTGGGTCATCCCAGTGTACCAGCCCCAAGCATCCAGTATCGTGCATTGAACCTGAACTGGCAACTCATTTCATATATGATATTATACATATTTCAATGCCATTCTCCCAAATCATCCCACCCTCTCCCTCTCCCATAGAGTGCAAAAGACTGTTCTACACATCAGTGTCTCTTTTGCTGTATCGTATACAGGGTTATTGTTACCATCTTTCTGAATTCCATATATATGCGTTAGTATACTGTATTGGTGTTTTCTTTCTGGCTTACTTCACTCTGTATAATAGGCTCCAGTTTCATCCACCTCCTTAGAACTGATTCAAATGTATTCTTTTTAATGGCTGAGTAATACTCCATTGTGTATATGTACCACTGCTTTCTTATCCATTCATCTGCTGATGGACATCTAGGTTGCTTCCATGTCCTGGCTATTATAAACAGTGCTGTGATGAACATTGGGGTACACGTGTCTCTTTCAATTCTGGTTTCCTCAGTGTGTATGCCCAGCAGTGGGATTGCTGGATCATAAGGCAGTTCTATTTCCAGTTTTTTAAGGAATCTCCACACTGTTCCCCGTAGTGGCTGTACTAATTTGCATTCCCACCAACAGTGTAAGAGGGTTCCCTTTTCTCCACACCCTCTCCAGCATTTATTGCTTATAGACTTTTGGATTGCAGCCATTCTGACTGGCGTGAAATGGTACCTCATAGTGGTTTTGATTTGCATTTCTCTGATAATGAGTGATGTTGAGCATCTTTTCATGTGTTTGTTAGCCATCTGTATGTCTTCTTTAGAGAAATGTCTATTTAGTTCTTTGGCCCATTTTTTGATTGGGTCATTTATTTTTCTGGAATTGAGCCGCAGGAGTTGCTTGTATATTTTTGAGATTAGTTGTTTGTTGCTTCATTTGCTATTATTTTCTCCCATTCTGAAGGCTGTCTTTTCACCTTGCTTATAGTTTCCTTTGTTGTGTAGAATCTTTTAAGTTTAATTAGGTGCCATTTGTTTATTTTTGCTTTTTTTTTCAATATTCTGGGAGGTGGGTCATAGAGGATCCTGCTGTGATGTATGTCGGAGAGTGTTTTGCCTATGTTCTTCTCTAGGAGTTTTATAGTTTCTGGTCTTATGTTTAGATCTTTAATCCATTTTGAGTTTATTTTTGTGTATGGTGTTAGAAAGTGCTCTAGTTTCATTCTTTTACAAGTGGTTGACCAGTTTTCCCAGCACCACTTGTTAAAGACATTGTCTTTAATCCATTGTATATTCTTGCCTCCTTTGTCAAAGATAAGGTGTCCATATGAGCGTGGATTTATCTCTGGGCTGTCTATTTTGTTCCATTGATCTATATTTCTGTCTTTGTGCCAGTACCATACTGTCTTGATGACTGTGGCTTTGTAGTAGAGCCTGAAGTCAGGCAGGTTGATTCCTCCAGTTCCATTCTTCTTTCTCAAGATAGCTTTGGCTATTCGAGGTTTTTTGTATTTCCATACAAATTGTGAGATTATTTGTTCTAGCTCTGTGAAGAATACCGTTGGTAGCTTGATAGGGATTGCATTTAATCTATAAATTGCTTTGGGTAGTATACTCATTTTCACTATATTGATTCTTCCAATCCATGAACATGGTATATTTCTCCATCTATTAGTGTCCTCTTTGATTTCTTTCACCAGTGTTTTATAGTTTTCTATATATAGGTCTTTAGTTTCTTTAGGTAGATACATTCCTAAGTATTTTATTCTTTTCATTGCAATGGTGAATGGAATTGTTTCCTTAATTTCTCTTTCTGTTTTCTCATTATTAGTGTATAGGAATGCAAGGGATTTCTGTGTGTTGATTTTATATCCTGCAACTTTACTATATTCATTGATTAGCTCTAGTAATTTTCTGGTGGAGTCTTTAGGGTTTTCTATGTAGAGGATCATGTCATCTGCAAACAGTAAGAGTTTTACTTCTTTTCCAATTTGGATTCCTTTTATTTCTTTTTCTGCTCTGATGCTGTGGCCAAAACTTCCAAACTATGTTGAATAGTAATGGTGAAAGTGGGCACCCTTGTCTTGTTCCTGACTTTAGAGGAAATGCTTTCAATTTTTCACCATTGAGGATAATGTTTGCTGTGGGTTTGTCATATATAGCTTTTATTATGCTGAGATATGTTCCTTCTATTCCTGCTTTCTGGAGAGTTTTTTATCATAAATGGATGTTGAATTTTGTCAAAGGCTTTCTCTGCATCTATTGAGATAATCATATGGTTTTTATTTTTCAATTTGTTAATGTGGTGTATTACATTGATTGATTTGCGGATATTGAAGAATCCTTGCATCCCTGGGATAAAGCCCACTTGGTCATGGTGTATGATCTTTTTAATGTGTTGTTGGATTCTGATTGCTAGAATTTTGTTAAGGATTTTTGCATCTATGTTCATCAGTGATATTGGCCTGTAGTTTTCTTTTTTTGTGGCATCTTTGTCAGGTTTTGGTATTAGGGTGATGGTGGCCTCATAGAATGAGTTTGGGAGTTTACCTTCCTCTGCAATTTTCTGGAAGAGTTTGAGTAGGATAAGTGTTAGCTCTTCTCTAAATTTTTGGTAGAATTCAGCTGTGAAGCCATCTGGACCTGGGCTTTTGTTTGCTGGAAGATTTCTGATTACAGTTTCAATTTCCGTGCTTGTGATGGGTCTGTTAAGATTTTCTATTTCTTCCTGGTCCAGTTTTGGAAAGTTGTACTTTTCTAAGAATTTGCCCATTTCTTCCATGTTGTCCATTTTATTGCCATATAATTGTTGATAGTAGTCTCTTATGAGCCTTTGTATTTCTGTGTTGTCTGTTGTGATCTCTCCATTTTCATTTCTAATTTTATTGATTTGATTTTTCTCCGTTTGTGTCTTGATGAGTCTGGCTAATGGTTTGTCAATTTTATGTATCCTTTCAAAGAATGAGCTTTTGGCTTTGTTGATTTTTGTTATGGTCTCTTTTGTTTCTTTTGCATTTATTTCTGCCCTAATTTTTAAGATTTCTTTCCTTCTACTAACCCTGGGGTTCTTCATTTCTTCCTTTTCTAGTTGCTTTACATGTAGAGTTAGGTTATTTATTTGAATTTTTTCTTGTTTCTTGAGGTATGCCTGTATTGCTATGAACTCTCCCCTTAGGACTGCTTTTACAGTGTCCCACAGGTTTTGGGTTGTTGTGTTTTCATTTTCATTCGTTTCTATGCAAATTTTGATTTCTTTTTTTATTTATTCTGTGATTTGTTGGTTATTCAGCAGCGTGTTGTTCAGCCTCCATATGTTGGAATTTTTAATAGTTTTTCTCCTGTAATTGAGATCTAATCTTACTGCATTGTGGTCAGAAAAGATGCTTGGAGTGATTTCAATTTTTCCGAATTTACCAAGGCTAGATTTATGGCCCAGGATGTGATCTATCCTGGAGAAGGTTCCGTGTGCTCTTGAGAAAAAGGTGAAATTCATTGTTTTGGGATGAAATGTCCTATAGATATCAATTAGGTCTAACTGGTCTATTGTATCGTTTAAAGTTTGTGTTTCCTTGTTATTTTTCTGTTTAGTTGATCTATCCATAGGTGTGAGTGGGGTATTAAAGTCTCCCACTATTATTGTGTTATTGTTAATTTCTCCTTTCATACTTGTTAGTATTTGTCTTACATATTGCAGTGCTCCTATGTTGGGTGCATATATATTTATAATTGTTATATCTTCTTCTTGGATTGATCCTTTGACCATTATATAGTGACCTTCTTTGTCTCTTTTAACAGCCTATAATATCATATATGAAACGAGTCACCAGTCCAGGTTCAATGCACGATACTGGATGCTTGGGGCTGGTGCACTGGGACGACCCAGAGGGATGGTATGGGGAGGGAGGAGGGAGGAGGGTTCAGGATGGGGAACACATGTATACCTGTGGCAGATTCATTTTGATATATGGCAAAACCAATACAATATTGTAAAGTTAAATAAAAAAAATTAAAAAAATTAAAAATAAAATAAAAAATAAAAATAAAAAAATAAAGTCTATTTTATCTGATATGAGTATTGCTACTCCTGCTTTCTTTTGGTCCCTATTTGCATGGAAAATCTTTTTCCAGCCCTTCACTTTCAGTCTGTATGTGTCCCCTGTTTTGAGGTGGGTCTCTTGTAGACAGCATATGTAGGGGTCTTGTTTTTGTATCCATTCAGCCAGTCTTTGTCTTTTGGTTGGGGCATTCAACCCATTTACGTTTAAGGTAATTATTGATAAGTATGATTCCATTGCCATTTACTTTATTGTTATGGGTTTGAATTTATACCCCCTTTTTGTGTTTCCTGTCTAGAGAATATCCTTTAGTATTTGTTGGAGAGCTGGTTTGGGGGTGCTGAATTCTCTCAGCTTTTGCTTGTCTGTAAAGCTTTTGATTTCTCCTTCATATTTGAATGAGATCCTTGCTGGGTACAATAATCTGGGCTGTAGGTTATTTTCTTTCATCACTTTAAGTATGTCTTGCCATTCCCTCCTGGCTTGGAGAGTTTCTATTGAAAGATCAGCTGTTATCCTTATGGGAATTCCCTTGTGTGTTATTTGTTGTTTTTCCCTTGCTGCTTTTAACATTTGTTCTTCGTGTTTGATCTTTGTTAATTTGATTAATATGTGTCTTGGGGTGTTTCGCCTTGGGTTTATCCTGTTTGGGACACTCTGGGTTTCTTGGACTTGAGTGATTATTTCCTTCCCCATTTTAGGAAAGTTTTCAACTATTATCTCCTCAAGTATTTTCTCATGGTCTTTCTTTTTGTCTTCTTCTTCTGGGACCCCTACGATTCGAGTGTTGTAGCGTTTAATATTGTCCTGGAGGTCTCTGAGATTGTCCTCATTTCTTTTAATTCGTTTTTCTTTTATCCTCTCTGATTCATTTATTTCTACCATTCTATCTTCTAATTCACTATCCTATCTTCTGCCTCTGTTATTCTACTATTTGTTGCCTCCAGAGTGTTTTTGATCTCATTTATTGCATTATTTGTTATATATTGACTCTTTTTTATTTCTTCTAGGCCCTTGTTAAACCTTTCTTGCATCTTCTCAATCCTTGTCTCCAGGCTATTTATCTGTGATTCCATATTGATATCAAGATTTTGGATCAATTTCACTATCATTATTCGGAATTCTTTATCAGGTAGATTCCCTATCTCTTCCTCTTTTGTTTGGTTTGGTGGGCATTTATCCTGTTCCTTTACCTGCTGGGAATTCCTCTGTCTCTTCATCTTGTTTAAATTGCTGAGTTTGGGGTGTCCCTTCTGTATTCTGGCAGTTTGTGGAGTTCTGTTTATTGTGGCATTTCCTCACTGTGTGTGGGTTTGTACAGGTGGCTTGTCAAGGTTTCTTGGTTAGGGAAGCTTGTGTCGGTGTTCTGGTGGGTGGAGCTGGATTTCTTCTCTCTGGAGTGCAATGAAGTGTTCAGTAATGAGTTATGAGATGTCTATGGTTTTGGGGTGACTTTGGGCAGCCTGTATATTGGAGCTCAGGGCTGTGTTCCTGTGTTGCTGGAGAATTTGCTTGATATGTCTTGCCCTGGAACTTGTTGGCCCTTGTGTGGTGCTTGGTTTCAGTGTAGGTATGGAGGCATTTGATGAGCTCCTGTCAATTAATGTTCCCTGGAGTCAGGGTTTGGACTTAAGCCTTCTGCTTCCAGTGATCGGTCTTATTTTTACAGTAGTCTCAAAACTTCTCCTTCTATGCAGCACCACTGATAAAACATCTCCTTTCGAAGACAATGGGTTGCTTTTCTGGGTGCCTGATGTCCTCTGCCGGCATTCAGAAGTTGTTTTGTGGAATTTACTCGGTGTTTAATGTTCTTTTGATGAATTTGTGGGGGAGAAAGTGTTCTCCCTGTCCTATTCCTCCACCATCTTCTATTTTATTTATTCTCTTAATCTCTTCCTTTATGTTTCTTTTTCTTTTGTAGTAATTATACTTTGGTTCCTTCTCATTTCCTTTTGTGTATGTTCTATGGGTGATTTCTTTTGTGAATGCAATTGCATCAAACCTCCTAAAAGTATAACATTCTATTTTAAACTGATAGCAATTTGACTTCAATTATGTACAAAAATTTCTACTCCATTACAGCTCCCCACATCCTATAGCTTATATTATTGATGTCACAAATTACATTGTATTCCCATAACATAGGTTTTTTTTTGGTTTAAAAATGTTTTTGTCATGTGTATATTTGTCATATATGCATCAAAAATTACTATATTTACTTCTGTATTTAGATTCAGTTCAGTAACTCAGTCATGTCTGACTCTTTGCGACACCATGGACTGCAGCACACCAGGCTTCCCTGTCCATCATCACCTCCTGGAACTTGCTCAGACTCATGTCCATCCAATCAGTGATGCCATCTAACCATCTCATCCTCTCTTGTCCCCTTCTCCTCCTGCCTTCAATCTTGCCCAACATCAAGGTCTTTTCCAATGAGTCAGTTCTTCACATCAGGTGGTCAAAATACTGGAGCTTCGGCTTCAACATCAGTCCTTCCAATGAATATTCAAGACTGATACCCTTTAAGACTGACTGGTTGGATCTCCTTGCAGTCCAAGGGACTCTCAAGAGTCTTCTTCAACACCACCATTCAAAATCATCAATTCTTTGGCACTCAGCTTTCTTTATGGTCCAACTCTCACATCCATACATGACTACTGGGAAAACCATAGCTTTGACTAGACCTTTGTTGGCAAATTAATGTCTCTGCTTTTTAATATGCTGTCTAGGTTGGTCATTTTAGTTCGCTGATTCCTAGAATGTTGACATTTACTCTTGCCATCTCTTGTTTGACCACTTCCAATTTGCCTTGACTCATGGACCTGACATTCCAGGTTCCTATGCAATATTGCTCTTTACAGCATCGAACCTTAGTTCTATCACCAGTCACATCCACAGCTGGGTATTTTTTTTGCTTTGGCTCCATCCCTTCATTCTTTCTGGAGTTATTTCTCCACTGATCTCCAGTAGCATACTGGGCACCTACTGACCTGGGGAGTTCGTCTTTCAGTATCCTATCATTTTGCCTTTTCATACTGTTCATGGGGTTCTCAAAGCAAGAATACTGAAGTGGTTTGCCATTCCCTTCTCCAGTGGACCACATCCTGTCAGATCTCTCCACCATGACCCTCCCATCTTCGGTGGCCCCATGGGCATGGCTTAATTTCATTGAGTTAGACAAGGCTGTGGCCCCAGTGTGATTAGATTGACTAATTTTCTGTGAGTATGGTTTCAGTGTGTCTGCCCTCTGATACCCTTTTGCAACACCTACCATCTTACTTGGGTTTCTTTTACCTTGAGCGTGGGGTATCTCTTCACGGCTGCTCCAGCGAAGTGCAGCCGCTGCTCCTTACCTTGGATGAGGGGTATCTCCTCACTGCCGCTCTTCCTGACCTTCAATGTGGGATAGCTCCTCTAGGCTCTCCTGCGCCCGCGCAGCCACCGCTCCTTGGTGGAGCTAAAATGGACTGGAATGGGTGAATTTAACTCAAACGACCATTATATCTACTACTGTGGACAGGAATCCCTCAGAAGAAATGGAGTAGCCATCATGGTCAACAAAACAGTCCGAAATGCAGTACTTGGATGCAATCTCAAAAAAGACAGAATGATCTCTGTTCGTTTCCAAGGCAAACCATTCAATATCACAGTAATCCAAGCCTATGCCCCAACCAGTAATGCTGAAGAAGCTGAGGTTGAACGGTTCTATGAAGACCTACGAGATCTTTTAGAACTGACACCCCAAAAAGATGTCTTTTTCATTATAGGGGACTGGAATGCAAAAGTAGGAAGTCAAAAAACACCTGAAGTAACAGGCAAATATGGCCTTGGAATATGGAATGAAGCAGGGCAAAGACTAATAGAGTTTTGCCAAGAAAATGCACTGGTCATAGCAAACACCCTCTTCCAACAACACAAGAGAAGACTCTACACATGGACATCACCAGATGGTCAACACCGAAATCAGATTGATTATATTCTTTGCAGCCAAAGATGGAGAAGCTCTATACTGTCAACAAAAACAAGACCATGAGCTGACAGTGGCTCAGATCATGAACTCAGATCATGCCAAATTCAGAATTAAATTGAAGAAAGTAGGGAAAACCACTAGACCATTCAGGTATGACCTAAATCAAATCCCTTATGATTATACAGTGGAAGTGAGAAATAGATTTAAGGGCCTAGATCTGATAGATAGAGTGCCTGATGAACTATGGACAGAGGTTTGTGACATTGTACAGGAGACAGGGATCAAGACCATCCCCATGGAAAAGAAATGCAAAAAAGCAAAATGGTTGTCTAGAGAGGCCTTACAAATAGCTGTGAAAAGAAGAGAAGTGAAAAGCAAAGGAGAAAAGGAAAGATATAAGCATCTGAATGCAGAGTTCCAAAGAATAGCAAGGAGAGATAAGAAAGCCTTCCTCAGCGATCAGTGCAAAGAAATAGAGGAAAACAACAGAATGGGAAAGACTAGAGGTCTCTTCAAGAAAATTAGAGATACCAAGGGAACATTTCATGCAAAGATGGGCTCGATAAAGGACAGAAATGGTACGGACCTAACAGAAGCAGAAGATATTAAGAAGAGGTGGCAAGAATACACAGAAGAACTGTACAAAAAAGATCTTCACAATCCAGATAATCATGATGGTGTGATCACTCATCTAGAGCCAGACATCCTGGAATGTGAAGTCAAGTGGGCCTTGGGAAGCATCACTATGAACAAAGCTAGTGGAGGTGATGGAATAACAGTTGAGTTATTTCAAATCCTGAAAGATGATGCTGTGAAAGTGCTGCACTCCATATGCCAGCAAATTTGGAAAACTCAGCAGTGGCCACAGGACTGGAAAAGGTCAGTTTTCATTCCAATCCCAAAGAAAGGCAATGCCAAAGAATGCTCAAACTACCACACAATTTCACTCATCTCACATGCTAGTAAAGTAATGCTCAAAATTCTCCAAGCCAGGCTTCAGCAATACGTGAACCGGGAAATTCCAGATGTTCAAGCTGGTTTTAGAAAAGGCAGAGGAACCAGAGATCAAATTGCCAACATCCGCTGGATCGTGGAAAAAGCAAGACAGTCCCAGAAAAAATCTATTTCTGCTTTATTGACTATGCCAAATCCTTTGACTGTGTGGATCACAATAAACTGTGGAAAATTCTGAAAGAGATGGGAATACCAGACCACCTGACCTGCCTCTTGAGAAGTCTGTATGCAGGTCAGGAAGCAACAGTTAGAACTGGACATGGAACAACAGACTGGTTCCAAATAGCAAAAGGACTACGCCAAGGCTGTATATTGTTACCCTGCTTATTTACCTTATATGCAGAGTACATCATGAGAAACGCTGGGCTGGAAGAAGCACAAGCTGGAATCAAGATTGCCGGGAGAAATATCAATAACCTCAGATATGCAGATGACACCACCCTTATGGCAGAAAGTGAAGAGGAATTAAAAAGCCTCTTGATGAAAGTGAAAGTGGAGAGTGGAAAAGTTGGCTTAAAGCTCAACATTCAGAAAATGAATATCATGGCATCCGGTCCCATCACTTCATGGGAAATAGATGGGGAAACAGTGGAAACAGTGTCAGACTTTATTTTTCTGGGCTCCAAAATCACTGCAGATGGTGACTGCAGCCATGAAATTAAAAGATGCTTACTCCTTGGAAGGAAAGTTATGACCAACCTAGATAGCATATTCAAAGGCAGAGACATTACTTTGCCAACAAATGTCCGTCTAGTCAAGGCTATGGTTTTTCCAGTGGTCATGTGTGGATGTGAGAGTTGGACTGTGAAGAAGGCTGAGTGGCGAAGAATTGATGCTTTTGAACTGTGCTGTTGGAGAAGACTCTTGAGAGTCCCTTGGACTGCAAGGAGATCCAACCAGTTCATTCTGAAGGAGATCAGCCCTGGGATTTCTTTGGAAGGAATGATGTTAAAGCTGAAATTCCAGTACTTTGGCCACCTCATGCGAAGAGTTGATTCATTGGAAAAGACTCTGATGCTGGGAGGGATCGGGGGCAGGAGGAGAAGGGGATGACAGAGGATGAGATGGCTGGATGGCATCACTGACTCGATGGACGTGAGTTTGAGTGAACTCCGGGAGTTGGTGATGGACAGGGAGGCCTGGCGTGCTGCTATTCATGGGGTGGCAAAGAGTCGGACACGACTGAGTGACTGAACTGAACTGCACTGATTCTGTAAGTTGTCTTTTCATTTTGCTGATAGTTTCCTTTGCTGTGCAAAAGAGAGATCATTATAATTTTTAACGGTTTCATGTTAAACATGCTTACATTGTTTCATTTCAGCTTGAAGGACTCTCTTTAGCATTTCTTCTTGAACAAGACTAGTGGTAATAAATTCTCTCAGCTTCTGTTCATCTGGGAAAGCCCTAATTTCTCCCTCATTCTGAAGGACTGTGTTGTCAGATATAGTGTTCTCCACCAACAGTTTTTTTCTTTCAGCAATTTGGACATATCATCCCACGTGCTTTTGACTTGCAAAGTTTCTTTTGAAAAATTCACTGAAAATTTTATGGAGGATCTCTTGTTCGTGATTCTCTTTTGCTGCATCTAAGATTTTGTTTTTGACTTTAGACAATTTGATTATAGTGTCTCATCGTGGTTCTCTTTGGACTTATTTGAGCTTCTTGAATCTGTGTGTCTATTTATTTCCTTAGAATTGGGAAAATTTTAGTTACTGTTTCTTCAAATAAACTCTCGTCACTTTCTCTCTGGTATTCCCACAATGCGTATGTTGGTCCACTTGATAGTGTCCCTTAAGTTGTTTTGTTCAGTCGCTCAGTCACGTCTGAGTTTTTGAGACCCCGTGGACTGCTTCCCTGCCCTTTACTATCCCCGAGTTTGCACACATTCATGTCTATTGAGTCAGTGATGCCATCCTACCATCTCAGCCTCTGTCATTCCCTTCTCTTCCTGCCCTCAATCTTTCCCACATCAAGGTCTTTTCCAATGAAGTGGCCCTTTGCGTCAGGTGGCCAAAGTATTGGAGCTTCAGCTTCAGCATCAGTCCTTCCAATGAATATTCAGGGTTGACTTCCTTTAGGATTGACTGGTTTGATCTCCTTGCAGACCAAGGGACTCTCGAGAATCTTTCCTAGCACCACAATTTGAAAGCATCAGTTCTTTGCGGCTCTGCCTTTCTTATGGTCCAACACTCACATCTGTACATCACTTTTGAAAAAATCATAGCGTTGACTATGTGGACTTTTGTTGGCAGAGTGATGTCTCTGCTTTTTAATATGCTGTCTAGGTATGTCACAGCTTCCCTTCAAGGAGCAAAAATCTTCTAATTTCATGGCTGTAATCAGCATCCACAGTGATTTTGGAGCCCAAGAAAACAAAATCTGTCACTGTTTCCATTATTTCCCCACCTAAGTGCCATGAAGTGATGGAAAAACCATAGATTTGACTATATGGACTTTTTTTGGCAGAGAGATGTCTCTGCTTTCTAATATGCTGTCTAGGTGTGTTATAGCTTTCCTACCAAGGAGCAAACATTTTTGAATTTCATGACTGCAGTCACTGTCCACAGTGATTTTGGAACCTAAGAAAACGAAATCTGTCACTGTTTTCATTTTTTCCCCATCTACTTGCCATGAAGTGATAGACCAGATGCCATGATCTTAGTTTTTTGAATGTTGAGTTTTAATCCAGATTTTTCACCTTCCCTCAAGAGGCTCTTTAGTTCCTCTTCACTTTCTGCCATTAGGGTGAGATATCATCTGCATATCTGAGGTTATTGATATTTCACCCAGAAATCTTGATTCCAGCTTGAGCTTCATCCAGCCTGGCATTTTAAATGATGTACACTGCGTATTAGTTGAATAAGCAGGGTGACAATATATAGCCCTGACATACTCCTGTCTCAATTTTGAACCAGTCCATTGTTCCATGTCCAGTTCTAACTGTTGCTTCTTGATCTGCATACAGGTTTATCAGAAGGCAGATAAGGTGGTCTGGCATTCCCATCTCTTTAAGAATATTCCATAGTTTGTTGTGATCCATACAGTCAAGGGCTTTGGCATCATCAATGAAGCAGAAGTAGATTTATTATGTAATTCTCTTGCTTTGTCTATGGTCCAACCGATGCTGGCAATTTGATCTCTGATTTCTCTGCCTTTTCTAAATCCAGCTTGTATATCTGAAAGTTCTTGGTTCACATACTGTTGAAGCTAAGCTTGAAGGATTTTGGCTAGCATGTGAGATGAATGTATTTATGCAGTAGTTTGAACATTCTTTGGTATTGCCATAAATCCCTTAGATCACTTCATTTTTTTAAGTTCAGTTTTTTTTCTTTCTCCTATTCTGATTTGATGGTTTTAAATGATCTTTCTTCAAGCTCACTGATTCTTTTTTCTGCCTGGTAGTCTGCTGTTGAACCCTTCATTAGTTTTCAGGTCAGTTACTGTATTTTTCAGTTCAAGAATTTTCGCTTCTTTATTTTTCTATACATATACTTTCTCTTGTTGATATTCTCATTTTGCTTGTGGTGGGTGCATGGTAGGTGAGTGGTGTAAATGTAGGCCATGGACGGTGCTGTGAAGAAGCTGAGTCATTTACTTTTTCTTATAGGCACGCAGGAAGACTGCATTTCCCAGTGTCCAATGCCTCTGGATGGGGCCATGTGATTAGTTCTAATCAATGGAATTCAACTTCTTGACCCACGTCCTAGGCTGTTCTGTGAGGTTCTTGGCTGCTCTCATTTTCTATAAGGCAGCTATCTGAATACACTGGACCCAGAAGAAACCTGCAAAAGGATGGAAGATCCGTTAAATGGAAGGGACACCCAACCAGAAACATTCACTTTGTTAATGTGAAGGAGGAAAAAGTCTTTCTATTAATCAACAGAGATTTAGGTTTGTTATAGGTATTAGTTGATTCTGACTGATACAGAAATTGGTAAAGGAAGTGGAGTCTGGCTGAAATTAAGTCCTACAGTATATGACATTGCCATAGCAGTAGGTAGCAAGCAGTGATGAAGCTATGTTGGGGGCTGGAGAAATAGAGATCCATGTTGTTGGAGAAAAAGCACTGAATAAAACCACCATTTTTTGAAACATGAGAGGAAGACCCCATGCCTAAAGGGTCTTCAGAACCAAAAAAGAGATGGGAAATAGAGTATTAATATGTGTGGATATTATTAGCCTTGATGGCAAGGTATTGCAAGGATGATATACATTCAGGAAAGACTCAGTCAGTGTAAATGCCAAAATAAAAGGAAGCTGGGACATCCCAGATATTTGGCACCTTTAAAGAAGGAAAAGACAAGTATTTTGAAGTCCCAAATAGTAAGATATAGGAATTTTTAAAGCTTTAAACAATAAAGGCTCAGTAAAGTTTAGCAGTTGAACTAAGTACTCAGTGCAAATTTTAAATTTTGATCTTTTTTGTTCAAGCTCAAATTAGCTGCCTTTACACTGAGAGAAAGGCAAAGGAAAAGGGTGAGAAAACACTTCAGGATTTGAGAACTATGACCAGGAAAAAACCTTGGTTATGATTAATAAATGAAATGGAAAGCAAGTAGATTACCAACCCAACCCAGTGTTTGAAGGAATTAAATTTTGTAAGCTACAACAAGCCTGGACAAAAATCAACTCTGCCTGTTCAAGACTTAAAACAATCATCACAATGGCAGTGGCTGTGCAGTGAGTGTTGAGCCTGTACCCCACCTCTCTCCATGTACAGAACATCCTGGAATCAACTCTTATCTGTCAGCAGTCAAGGTATTTGCAGCAAGTTCCAAGGAACTAAATGGAGTAAACACGTTGGTTTCCCACAAAGTCTTTGACTCTTAAAATCATGAACTTTATATCTCCACCTGGATGACTAACAAGACATTTCAATCTTATGCTATCAAAAGGTGAACATTTACAACTTCTAATCATGACCAAGATGGATTAATGAACCAGATTTTCTTCCACCCCAAATAACAGAAAATTGGACAAATATATGAAACAGTGTTGTTAAGATATTAGATATTATGCAGTGAAGAACAGTGATTCCTGAAAAATGGGAAGAAAATGAGGTGAACCCTATGAAGGTCCCAGCTTAATTCCTGGAAAGGAATCCAAGGAGAGCTTAGTGGTCTCCTCAGGCTGAGAAGTTGGTTTTAGGAGGCCCTGGTGGCTTCAGTTTGCAGGGCAAATCATCAGAGAGGAGTTGCACAGATAGAGAAGTCTAGATATCTGTAGATGGTTGCTGAAGTATTCACCTGAGGACTGGCCAGTTCATGAAGATGAGAAAATCTCACAAGGCTGAAGTAAGTATCACCCAAAAATGATCAGAGGAAAAATCCCTGTAGCTCACACAGGGACAGACATGTGCCTTTTTTTCACCACCCAGAGGAAAGTTACCTAGTTCACAAGGTATCAAGTGTGTTTGTCTCAGCAGTGGAGAAAATTTAGGTCCTCTACTAAATTAGACACTACTCTGGTCCTATCTAAAAAAGCTTAAAAGCAAGATCTGAAAGAATTACACTGGCTCTAAGTAACTTAATTATGTCTGATAATGAGAGTTAAGTATATTTATAGGAATACAGAAGTATACAGCACACAGCAAGGTAACATTTTGAATGTCTGGCGTACGCTCAAAAGATTGCCACACGTGCAAAGAAGCAGGAAGATATCATTCATAATGAAGAAAGATCAGTCATTAGAAACTGACTCAGAAATAATATAGATGATAGATTCAGTAGGTTGGGACCTTCACACAGTTGTTACAACTATAATCCGTATGTTCAGGAAGATAGATGAAAGGTTCAGGAAGATACATGTTAAGTAGAGACAGAGAAAATACGAAGAATACTCAAATTGAGCTTATAGACACGAAAACTATAATGTCTGAGATTTTTTTAAAAAAACATGTTACAAATGATACATTAGATATTATGGAAGAGAAGATTGAATTTGAACACAGAGCAATAGAAACTATCCAAAATAACACAAAAAAGGAAAAATACTACAAATAAACACACAGAGCATCAGTGTGTTTATTTGTAGGGACTTCAAGCATCCTAATCGGAGAAGGTGATGGCACCCCACTCCAGTACTCTTGCCTGGCAAATCCCATGGACGGAGGAGCCTGGTAGGCTGCAGTCTATGGAGTCGCGAAGAACTGGACATGACTGAGCGACTTCCCTTTCAGTTTTCACTTTCATACATTGGAGAAGGAAATGGCAACCCATTCCATTGTTCTTGCCTGGAGAATCCCAGGGACGGGGGAGCCTGGTGGGCTGCCGTCTATGGGGTCACACAGAGTCTGACACGACTGAAGTGACTTAGCAGTAGCAGCAGCAAGCATCCTAATATACATGTGACTAAAGTCCCTGTAGGAGAGGAGGTGAAAAAACTCTTTTTCCAGCTTTGCAATATTGCTATCATAGAACACTGTGTAAGTTTAAGGTGTGCAATGTGTTGATTTTGTACACTTACAATTTTTAAAATAATTACTACCATAGCATTAGCTAACACCTTCATAACAGCACATAGTTACCATTTCTTCTTTGTAGTGAGAACATTTCAGATTTACTCTTTGTCATTTTTGTTTAGTTGCTAAGTCATGTCCAACTCTTTGTGACCCCATGCACTGCAGCATGCCAGTCCTCCCAGTCCTTCACTATCTCCCAGACTCTGCTCAAACTCATGTTCATTGAGTCAGAGATGCCATCCAACTATCTCATCCTCTGCTGCCCTCTTCTCCTTTTGCCCTCAATCTTTTCCAGCACTAGGGTCTTTTCCAGTGAGCTGACTCTTCACATCAGGTGGCCAGAGTATTGGAGTGTCAGCTTCAACGTCAGTCCTTATAATATTCAGGATTGGTTTCCTTTAGAATTGACTAGTTTGATCTCCTTCCAGTCCAAGGGATTCTCAAGAGTCTTCTCCAGCACCACAACTCAAAATCATCAGTTTTTTGGTGCTCAGCCTTCTTTATGGTCCAACTCTCACATCCATACATGACTACTGGAAAAACCACAGGTTTGATGCTATGGAACTTTGTTGGCAAAATAATGTCTCTGCTTTTCAGGTGAAAGATCAGAAAGCAGCAACAGACAAAAAGTTGCTGTTTCAGGGCTCCCCTAGAAATGACTAGCCCTAGTACAGTTACTGCAGTAACTGCTATTACTGTTGACTCATTGAGCACATACTATATTTCCAGGCACTATGCCAGAGATTTGCATATTTTATAGCTACCATCTGAAGGTGGTATTATTATCCATATATGTTAGGTAGATGGACAAGGAAGGGTCAATTAATGTGGCTAAGGACACACAGTGGGTGAATATCTCAACTGGAATTCAAATCCAGGCCAGGGTGACTGCCAAGCCAGCCCTCTTTACTGCCACATGGAAGCAATCTTCTTTCTGGGTGGACTGTGCAATGACTTGAGAGGTCTTACTGTCTTTAGAGCTGCCCTGCCAGGAAATGCTAATTTTTTCTCCAAGACTTGAGAGCTTTTAGAAGGTAAGCCCAGAATAGTGAGGTTTTCCTGTGGTGGTTCCCCAGGATGCTGGCAGCAGAGAGTGGGTACCTCAAATAGGACATGCTTCTCTATTAACATGTGATCACCCTCTCTGAACTAGGGCCTCCCTTCTCCTAGGGACTCTGGAGACTGAGGGGGAGTTTTCTGCACTGGCCTTGACTCCCAGGTCTCACCATGGGTATGACTCTGCACTAATTCCTTCATCATTCTGAGCATCAGTTTTCTTACTTGAGTCTTGGGTAAATGGGTGATATAACTCCTGGCCCTTGGGTAAGTGGGTGCAGCAAACACTCTGTCAAGCTGTCTTGGCCCTAGGAAGTTCAGTAAGGTTGCACTGAACTCAAGGCTGCAAGATGCCATGGGACAGGTGCAGGTAGTAGCATTTAACCGCATCACCTGGTTCAGTTCCCTGCTTGAACTTTGCACATGCTCTAACATTTCTCAAATGAGGTTTCCCCATCTCTGAAGGGGTATGGCCATGGGGCTTACCTCCTTGGAGTGTCAGGAGGACTCCATGATCAAGTATCTGCCAGAGTTGGGGACAACACAGTTTGTGTTGGTCCACTAACACAAGGACTCTGATGCTGGGTGAGGAGTGGGCTCCTGGCACACAGGATAAGGAGCTCCTACTTTTCTCCTGCCAGCCTAGGGTTTGGCTGAGCAATGCAGGGTTGGCGATGAAAGAGACAGAAGCCTGAGGTGAATGCCTTTTTCTCTTGTGTTTACTAAAGACCAGCCAGGGGCATCAAGGTTCAGGTTTCCACAACCCTGGGGATACTCTGGGAGTGTTGGGGGGAGCCCTGAAATCGGCAGTGTCTGCTGGGTCTGGGTCTTCCTACAACCCTGTTCACCTCAGCACTGCCTCCCCAGCTGTCCGTGGCTACTGCCTGTGGATCAAGGCTTGGCTCCTGGGTGCCTGTGGATTTGCCGATAAGAATCTCACTATTAAGATTTTGTGCAACCTCCAGAGGATGTGCTTCCAAATCTAATAGGTAAGGAGCTGGTCTATCAATGCCTTCTAAATTTCAGTCATTTACATGTTATTTGTGTGTGTGTATGTGTTTACTGTATTTGCATAAAATCATCCTTTATTTGCTCAACACTCTTCTTTAAAAATCTATTAAAGCCCTAGTAAAAAGAAAAAAAAGTACAATGACTTGAAGAGGAAACTTTATGTATACCTAGGATAAATGAAAATTTGACACAAATAAAAAAGTGTCCATAAAAATCAAAAGATATTAGAATAGCAGGTGTGTCCTATACTACCTTTGTAACCAGGAAGGGTTAATTTTGACTCCATAATGAATCTGTTTCCTTGACTTTAACCCTAGTTTTTGCTGTTGTTATTATAATCTTACATAATGGCCTGCCTCAGAGAATTTTGAACCCTCTCCCTGACCCTTAAACTAAAGTGCCTTTGTTTAGCTAACAGGGCTATAATCACTGATGACCGTGATATCCTTAAATTCCTTGTGTAGGGAGCTCCGCTGCTTGTCAACATGGCTCAGAAATTCGTGTTTGGAGGGCTGGAATCATGCATAGCTGTGACATTCTTGTTTATTGATATGACAGGAGATAGTCCATTTCACAGCACCTGTGAATTGACTGTAAGAAAAAGAAACCAACACATCCCCCTGTCAGAGGCTTGCCATTCTAGGGATATTTGCAAGAATTAAATGATCTTTTACTTTGTTTCCTCACCTCCCCTCATCTCTGATCCATAAAAGAACCTGGCATCCAGGCCCTGACAAGATGGTTATTTTGAGATGTTAGTCTGCCATCTTCTTCTGGGTCAGCTAGCTTTCCAAATAAAGTTGAATTCTTTGGCTCAGCACCTCATCTCTTGGATTTATTAGCCTATCGTGTGGTGAGCAGAGTGAGCCTGGACTCGGTAACATCAACTGTGATTCCACATACCTGTGAACTACAAATTGGCACTAGCCTGTCAACTATAAACTGGCACTTGCCAAGACCATTGCCAGTGACTGAACAACAGGGCATTTGCTAACTGCCTCTGTGGAGAATGAACCCTGTGCTACTGCAGCTGTTGCACTTCAATACTCCCTGAGGGAATCCAGGGTGGAATGAAGCATTCTGTGCTCCAGGGAATCTGGTGGAACAGGTCTTTAGATTGGTGTTGGAGAAGACTCTGGAGAGTCCCTTGGACTGCAAGGAGATCCAACCAGTCCATTCTAAAGGAGATCAGTTCTGGGTGTTCTTTGGAAGGAATGATGCTAAAGCTGAAACTTCAGTACTTTGGCCACCCCATGCGAAGGGTTGACTCATTGGAAAAGACTCTGATGCTGGGAGGGATTGGGGGCAGGAGGAGAAGGGGACAACGGAGGATGAGACGGCTGGATGGCATCACTGACTTGATGGACGTGAGTCTGAGTGAACTCCGGGAGTTGGTGATGGACAGGGAGGCCTGGCTGCTTCGATTCATGGGGTCGCAGAGTCGGACATGACTGAGCAACTGAACTGAACTGAACTGAATCCTTGAATCTCTTCATATCTAGAAAATTACTAAATCTTTTCATGGTGATATTGTTAGGGGAAGCACACTGATTGAAACCGCCCACCCTGGCCAAGCACCATAGTAACCATTTGCATGAGTTGTTTTATGACAGGAGATCCTGATAAGGAATATGGAACTAATAAGCCACCACCAACCGGAAGAGCTCGGGAAAGGTCGAAAGGAGACACCGGGTGTCCATCCACTTCCCAGAATCCCTCTCGCTAGCATCCATCTTGGCTGAGTGATGCATGTGCCACCAGGAAAGACTCTGAATTAGAATGATTGGCCAAAGACCACCCAGAAACTAATCCCATCACCATAAAACCAGAGACTGCGAGCCACATGGCAGAGCAGTTCTCCTGGGTTCCCTTACCCTACTGCTCTCCACTTGGGTGCCCTTTCCCAATAAAATCTCTTGCTTTGTCAGCACATGTCTCCTCGGACAATTCTTTTCTGAGTGTTAGACAAGAGCCCAGTTTCGGGCCCTGGAAGGGGTTCCCTTTCCTACAACAATATCGGCTCCTTGTGACTAGCAGAAAACCTTTTGTAAAGTAAGTGCTTAATTGCACTGAACTCCCCCTTCACTAAAATATTATATATTGACCTTCCCTGACTATCTCTTTGGAACAATCTCTCAGAACTAACTGAGGTTTTGTCTCCCAGGCTGCAGTCCTCATTTTGCCCCCAAATAAAGCTTAACTTGCAACTCTCAAGTTGTGCATGTTTTTTAGTCAACATACCACACTTGGAAAATTCAGAGCAGCTCCTGTGTTTCCTCCCAGCTTGCTGCTCCCATGACCTATACCTCCTCCCACTTTCTGAGTACACAATGTAGATGGGGAGCACAGCCCATTGTTATTCATCACCTCACTCTTATCTCTGTGGATAAACAAATTATCCTTGTGGTTTTGCAGGGTAAGGGACAGAGTTCTGGGTCTCCGAGTCCAGAGAAGCCGCTGACGTAAGGATAAATGGCATATCCAAATAGGAAGTCCCGCTTGTTATCCAGTCCCATTTGAAGGATTGCAGACATTCTGGGAGAAGCATAGCAGCAGAGACTACATCAGGAGTTTATCTGCCTGGCCTCCTGGGGGCCCATCAGGCAACCCCTCTCCCTGTCTGCTAAGCAGCCACAGAGAAAAACACCATATCCTCATCCAGGGCTGGGAGCTGCCTATGAGTTCCAAGGCCCGGGAAAGTCTGGAAGAGCAGAGCAGGAAGACAGAAGTCAGGGACATGTCTGCACTCATTAGGGCACATCCAGAGCAGAGATTGGGCCAGCAGAGCTCTGTGGACATCTTTGTTGTTAGTATAATAATATCTAATATTGATTGAGGCCAGGGATATGCTCAGGCCTTGAGTGTGAGGAATGATCTCACCTGGACCTCATCTCAACCCCTGTAGTCAGCCCTATCAGCACTCCTTTTCATGGAGAGGTTGGCCACGAAGAACTTCCTCCACCCTATACCCATGTCTCTAGTTCTCCTCCTATTCTCTCTTAATTTTTTAAAAACCAACTCTATAGGGTATTTTTTAGATGCTATGAGTTTGCATACAATAAGATGCACCCATTTTAAGTGTACACTCAGATGGAGTTTTAATAACTGCATCCATCTGGGTAACCACAGCCCAAATCAATGTGTAGGCCATGTGCATACCCCCAGAGTGGGCTGAAGTTTGGGGGCAGGCCAATCTCAGCCTCCTCAACCCCAGACAATTGATGATCTACTTTCTGTACTCTAGATTCAGTTTTCCTTTACTAGGATTCCATATAAATGAAATCGTTCAATATGTAACCTTTTGTGTCTGACTTCCTTTGCCCAGCATATTGTTTTAGGTATTTAGTTCATTTTTATGGCTGGGTAACATTCCACAGTATGTATATGCTACATTATGTTTACTCCTTCATCTGTTGGTAAATATCTGGATTATTTCCAGTTTAGGGCCAACTGTGAATAAGGATATTATAAATATTTATGTACAAGTCTTTTTGTAAACATACATTTTCATTTCTCTCAAAACCTAGGAGCGGAATTGCTAGGTCACGTGGCACGCATGTAAGGAACTGTGAAACTGTTCTGTTATACCGTCTTACACTGTTACAATGTCTGAACAATGTATGACAGTTCTGGTTGTTTCACATTCTTTCCAGTGTTTGGTGTTATCACTTTTTAAATTTAAACCATTCTACTGGGTCATTTGTGACCCTATGGACTGTGGCCCACCAGGTTCCTCTGTCCATGGGATTCTCCAGGTAAGAATACTGGAGTGGTTGCCATGCCCTCCTCCAGGGGAATCTTCCTGACCCAGGGAAACTGGGATTGAACCCATGTCTCCCGTGTCTCCTGTGTTGGTAGGTGGATTCTTTACCACTAGTGCCACGTGGGAAGCCCCATTGGATGTACGGTGGTTTTAATCCATATTTCCCTGATTGGTCTGAGAATCCTTTCATGTGGTTTATTGGTCAATCATACATTTTCTCTTATAAAGTATGTTTAAATCCTCTGCCATTAAAAAAAAATTGAGCCGTTTGTCAACTAATTATTGAATTGAGAGTTCTATGTATATTCTAGATACAAATCCCTTATATAATATTTGTTTTGTGAATATTTTCTCCTGGTTTGTGGCTTGTCTTTTCATTTTCTCAGCAGTGTCTTTTGAAGAATAGAAACTTTTAATTCTGATAAAATCTAAGTGATCATTTCTTTTATGCTTTATGAGTCTTGGTCAAGAAATCTTTGCCTGTCCCAAATTCAAAAGGTTTATTCCTATATTTTCTTCTAGAAATTTTAGTTTTGACTTTTTACATTTAAGTAAATGCTCCACTTTACATGGATTTTTGTGTATGATGTGAGGTGAGAACTGAGGTTCCTTTTTTTCTTTATAGACATTCATTTGTTCTACCATCATTTGTTGTAAAGATGATATCTTTGGGGCTTCCCCAATGGCTCACTGGTAAAAAATCCATCTGCCAATGCAGGAGACATGAGTTTGACCCCCAGATCAGGTTCCTGTTTTCTACTGAATTATCTTGGTATCTTTGTTGACTATCAGTTGACATGTATGTATATGTTTATTTCTGGACTCGCTAATCTGTTCCTTCAATCTTTTGTCTCTATAACACTTTCTTGATTCCTGTAGCTTTCTAGTGTACCTGAAAATCAAGTATAGTATAAACTCTCCACGTTTGTTCTTCTCTTCCAAGGTTATTCTGGCTATTTTTAAATCTTTAACATTTCCATATTAATTTTAACATCTGTTTTTCTATTTCTATGAGAAAAACTTACTGCTGAAATTTTGATTGAGATACTATTGAATTTATGGGTCACAATGGGGAAGAAGTGACATCTTAATGTAGAGTCTCCCAACCCAGGAACATGGTATATCTCTGAGAAATGAAATATTCCCTGCCATATCTGTAAACAAAGGAGGTTCACCTGACATCTAACATCCATCAATATTCTCTCTTTCCTCAGGGAGTGCATTCTCTCAGGGCTCACCAGCTCATTGTCCGTGGTGGCTGCAATTGCTGATGACTGTAACATCTTTTGTTTAACTCACTCCCTGAGGAAGGAAAGAATATCTGCCTGCTAGGAGCCATCACGGAGAAGGCAATGGCACCCCACTCCACTCTTGCCTGGAAAATCCTATGGACGGAGGAGCCTGGTAGGCTGCAGTCCATGGGGTCGCTAAGAGTCGGACACGACGAGCGACTTCACTTTCACTTTTCACTTTCATGCATTGGAGAAGGAAATGGCAACCCACTCTAGTGTTCTTGCCTGGAGAATCCCAGGGACGGGGAAGCCTGGTGGGCTGCCCTCTATGGGGTTGCACAGAGTCGGACACGACTGAAGCGACTTAGCAGCAGTAGCAGCAGCAGCAGCAGCAGCAGCCATCAGGGCTTTCCAGGGCCTCAGTGGTCAAGAATCTGCCTCCAATACAGGACACACAGGATCTTCGATCCCTGGGTCAGGAAGGTTCCCTGGAGAAGGAAATGGCTACCCACTCCAGTATTCTTGCCTGGAGAATCTCATGGACAGAGGAGCCTGGCAGGCTACAGTTCAAGGGTTGCAAAAGAGTCTGACATAATTTAGGGACTAAAGAACAACAGCTGAGGTGCATATCAAAGAAATGATTTCAGTGAGCCCAGACTCTTGCATGTTCCCATACATTTTTTAAAAAAAGGTAAATTCCTTAACTTCAGACACCTGGTTTTCTTTTAATTAACAATAATCTTTTAATGTTCAAACTAACTGAGTAACAGAGCAGGACCCCAGGGGGCCTTGCAGGGGGTGAGCAGAACAGGCTTTCCTGTATCCTCTGCTTTAGCTACTCTCTGAAGTACCTAGATAATAGTATTTGATGCACATTTCCTGAGTTGTTTTGCAGATATAAAAAACCTTTCCCTCTCCAACAAATAAAGAAGTTAACTACTTGATAATGATGAGTGCATAGTCCCAAGCCCCCTGGAGACTAAGGACTGATAAAGGTAACCCCTGTGACACCACCCAGCTGTCTCACCATCAGTCAGTAAGAGAATTATGCACAAGCTGACCATAGACCCTTCAACACCCCTCCTGCACCTGGCTTTTAAAAGTGTTTTCCCAAAACCCTTCAGGGAGTTAGAGGTTTTTTAGGGCGTGAGCCTCCTATTTCCTTGTAGGGCCCTTCAGTAAATCTATCTCTGCTCCAAACTCATCGTTTCTATTTGTTTGGCCTCACTGTGCATTGGGCACAGGAACTTGCATTAACACTTGTTACAAAGCTTCTATTATATAACCTAGCTCCCCAGCTCACCTCCTCAGAGCAGTTCTTTCAGGGTTCCTTGAGCTGCTGCTTCCCAGGCTTGAAGTCCTAGAAATTCCCGCTGAATAAAACATGTCTCAACTTTAAGGTTGTAAATCATTTTTAAGTTTTTATGTCTCTTTGTTTCTTTAGGTTTTCTTAATAAAATTTTGTAATTTTTAATGAACAGAACTTGTACATAGTTTGATAAATTGATCTCTATTTCATGTTTTTGGATGACATTGTAATTGGTACTTAAAATTTTCATTTCCAATTATTTATTGTTGATAGAGATAGAATAGATTTTGATATATTCACCTTGTATTCTACAATCTTTCTAAATTCTCTAATTGCTTCTAGTAACTTCTGTGATCGATTCCTTAGGATTTTCAACATATAAGATCATGTTGTCTGCAAATAAAGACAGATTTACTTCTTTGTTTCTAACCTTTATTCATTTATTTCTTTTTCTTACATTATCACCCAGTCGTCATTCCAATATTATTTTTATTAGAAGTGGTAAGACATACATCTTAGGATCATTCTTGTTTTCTTTCTTGATTCCCACATCATATCATCATCATTAGATCATGTTGATTCTTCCTTTGAAATACATCTGGAGTCAGATGAGCTCTTACGCCCTCTATAGAGTAAGCTGGTTGAAAGCGTGGATTCTAGAGCCAGAGTGCTTGGGTTCAGATCTTGACTTTACCAGATTCTGGCTAGATATACTTGGGCAGTTACTGAACTTCTTTGACTCAGTTTTTTGATTTATGAGAAGAACATGATTATAATTACATCTACTTCATAGTAGGTTTTGTTGTTTTGTGAGGACTAAGCCTTGGTTCATGGTATGTGCAGTCTGAGTGTCAGTATCAAGTAGCTCCTTAAGTGGTCTCACTTCTAGTCCTGCCCACTTCAATCTATTCTCAACACAGCAGCCAGATGGATTGTCTGAAAAGAGAAGTCAGAGCTTATCACTCTCTAGTTCAAAACCCTCTGGGGGTTCCCATTTCACAGGATGCTCAACAAATGCCCCCAGCTCCCAGTTCAGATACTCCCTTTTGCAGGGAAGAGACAACAGGAAGTAGTGTAAATTGGCAGGGGAAGGCGAGGGTAGCTGCCCTCTCCCATCATGAGGCTGCCCTGCCCTCCCAGAAGTGTGTGCTTGCCCAGCCCTAACTCCTATCTCCTCCCTGAGATAACAGGACCTCACCACTGCACACAGACCAATCTCAAAGGGGCATTGGGCATGAAGCCCATTCTCAAAGGTAAGATGAGCAAGCTAGGAAGGCTGGAGAGACCCCAGTGAGGTCAGCCTGCCCGGCAGCCAATGTGGCTGATTTCTTGATGAGCTGTGTGTCATGTCTAGGTGGTCCTGAGGTCAGAGTAGGTCAGTTGGCCTTGGAGGGGGCAGGGGTCTGCCTATGCCGTCTTGTGGACAGGGTCTAGTCTGGTGTTTGAATGTCCTCACTCTATGTTCAGGGCCTCAGAGGCTGAACTGGTAGGACCCTTGTGTTGGGCACCAGGGTTACAATGATGGATGAGACACAGGCCTGCCCTCACAGTGCTTACTATCTATCATGGAGGCAGACAGGCAAATAGCCAGGAGGCAAGCACTGGAATAGCAGGAACTCCCAGGAGGGTGGCTTGGGGGTGTGGCAGGCAGAGGTTTCCAGGGAAGGCCACAGTCCAATTTCTCAGGAGTAAAAATTGCACCAATCTTCATTGATTTCTTTAGGGATGGACACTCAGGATTTTCTTTCCAACAGCTTTGATAAGTGGAGCACTGCCACCCACTTCTCACCATGCCTGCACTGATGTCACCCAGTCATCCTGTGACTCAGCATCCTTGGCTGGAAGCCTAGCCAAGAGCTGTGCATCTCTCATCTCCAGCACAAGGGAAGCAGGAAGTTCTGTTGGGCGGCGAGCGTTCACTGCAGGCCCCTCACTGCAATGGGCGCACCCTATGCATGACTCCTCATTGTTTGCAGCTCTGTTCTGTGAGGTCGCCATCACTACTTCCGTCCTAGAGATGGGCAAACTGAGGCTCAGAGTGGTTCTGTTTCATCCCAGCCACACAGCTAGGAGGCCCAGCCTGGACTCAAACACAGGGCTGTCAGTCTCCATGCATGAGCCCTTCCCACAGAATCCAGGACTTACCTTCCTGCCCTGGGACGTTCCCAAGCAAGGGGCAAGTGACATTTCTGGTGTCTCTCTTCCAGCCTCCAGGCATGCAAGTGTTGCAGAAGCCAGGGCTGTGACTCTAGGGGTTTTGGACCTGCCCCCAAACTTCAGCCCACTCTGGCAAACTTTTTACCCAGCCTCCAGAGTAGCCTTGGACAGTTCTCGTGACAAGCTAAACTCTGCAACTGAACTCTACCACTTCACCGCCTGCCCAGCAGGAACCAGCATTCTCGTTGGCCAGTCGCAGGGAGACACAGACTGACTGACACTCCTAGCTAAAGGTAGCTCCCCTTCGCAGCAAGTAACACATTAAGGCCCACAGTGATGCTACCACAGTTCCTTGTATCAAGCCCTTCCTGGGTGCCAGTTGGAGGTTCTCCATTAAATCCTTCACCTTAAATCTGAGTCAGAATTTTGATCCTTGTTTTGGGAAACAGAAGCTCGGAGAGGTTATTTTTCACAGTCGTGGTATCTGATCTGAAACCCAACTGACCCAAAGTCCATGTTCTTACCCTCACAGACTCTCTTGCCTATCCACCCTCTCTCCCTTTATCTGACCCTGTCAAGAGCTGCAGACCCCATAGCACCCTGGGACACACTGTTTTGCTCAGGGTTGTTCTCTGGACCAGGAGCCTCAATTAGGTGCCAGACTAAGGAGTCTGTGCTTTCTCTAGGGTTAGTTAGCAGGACACTGATGCATGTCCAGGAGACGTGACTGCAAAGATTAAGTCAGGTCACTGAGATGCTCCATGGCTCACCTTCCCAAGCCCCACCTTCACACATCAGGAGCTGGGCTGAGGGCTCTCTGTCCTGGCTGCATGTTGTAATCCCCTGACCTGGATCCCACTAGAGATTCTGATTCAGTTGGTCTGGAGTGGGACAAAATTATGACTGTTTTTAGAAATCTCCCCTGCCCTAGATGATCCCCATTTGCAGACCCAGATGAGATCTTCATCTGAATAGTGCAAATTCCTGTCATGTCTTGCCCTCTGGCTCAGGCTCACAGATCCTGCAGGAGGTTCTGAACCGGAATCCAGTGGCAATGTGAGGAAGTGAGCCATGGGGGCTCTGTTGATGGCTGGCTGGGCTGTCTGGAGAGCCAGGTTCTTCACACATCTGGGCAGAGGCTGGGCATATCCTGGGAAAGCAGATCCCAGTCCCTAGCTAGCCTCTCCCTCGAGGACTAACGGATTTTGGTGCTTTGAACTTTTTTCCTTGGAAGCCTGACTTTGCAGTCCTCTGGTTTTGGCTGAACGCCGAGTTCCTTTTGCAGCCGCAAAGCCAAGTGCCCACTGAATAGGATGCTTCCTGGAGAGCTCCCTAGGTGACAGGCATCATCCATTCTTCTTTCTCTCTTCATTCAGCTCTGTGGCTCACTCCTCTGTGGCAAACTCTCCACCACCGCTGAGTCAGGGAGACATAGCAACACAGATGACATATTTGCAGGACACAGCAGGGCGGGTGAGTGCTGGTAGGGCCAAGGGACTAGGCTGTGCACATTTGCCAGTCTGATCGAATGTTCCTGTTTTAGGCCTGCCCATCCTCTGGCCAGACTCCAGGCCTATGTTCCACTCTGCCCTAGAGGACCCAGTAGTGGGGTGGTCAGAGCAGGAGTTCACATAGGGTCCTCGTGCCCCTGAACAGATGCATTGGGAAAACTGATCTCAGACACCTGATGCTCCTCAGACTGCAACCTCTCTGCCCACATGACATGGAGGTGGGAGGGGGAGCACTGAGGGGAGTCAGCGGTCTCAGAGCCCTTCCTGGCAGAACTCAGCCAACCTTCTCACCCCAGCCCCTCACCTGGGGAACTTCCTGTTTGATGGCTCCTCCTCCCTGCAGGAGAACATTGGTCAGCTGCTTGCCCCACAGGCCAGAGCCCTGGGGAGGCCCTGCATTTCTTCACACCTGGCCTGTTCTCACTGTGCTTCCAGACAAACTTTCCCAGCAGGAGTTGTGTGCTTGAAGAAGGGTCTGTGGCCCTGTTATCAAGAAGGTGTGGAAAACCCTGACACTCTGACAGGTAGCTTCCCAAAAGCCACGGAGCATTAGGGCCAGCCTGGAGGAGCCCTGAGCTCTGGTGTGGGTCCCCCGGGATCTGAGCCCTGATGAGAGTCTCCCACTCCTGTGCCCTGATGAGGGTCCCCCAGGCCTCTGCCCTGACGAGGGTCCCCCAGGCCTGTGTCCTGATGAGGGTCTCCCAGACTCTGAGCTCTGCTTGTGGTCCCTCAGACACAAGCTCTGTGATGTCTTCTCAACAAGGAACCTTCTGCTGGAGGACTCTGTCTCGGGTACCACAGCACAGCCAGGAGCTCTCACAGCATGTTTTTGGAATAAAGGCCTCAGTAACTGACTGCCTTCCTTTCCCCTGGCTGTCCCTCCTTCTCTTCATCCCACGGTTCCCCCCACCTCCACCCTGAGTGAGTGCCTGCTGATCATCTGCTGATTATCCTCTGGACCCCTCCTTCCAGGAACATTGTAGGTGTGTCTTCTTGGGGAGAATTCCAGCCCATGCTTTTCATTTTACCACCTGCTGTCCTGTGCCAGTCCCCTACTCTGTCCCCTCCCATTCCCTGTGCAGCTCCTCCCATCATGGGCAGCAGCCTGCAAAGGACTGATGGCTCAGGAGTTCCAGCCTGGCCAGCTTCTACAGGAGGCCAGCACTTCACAGGAGCTGGTGTGGGTTTGATGCTGGGCCCAAGGGGCTCACTTCCTGGATAGAGGCAGTGAAGGAAGGGCTGTCTGGAGACCCAGAGGTGAAAAAGTGAGGATGGGACTTCCCTGGTGGCAGCAGTGGTGCCCCTCTTGCTACCACACCGCCACCATGATGGGTTGCATGCACACTCCCGGGAAGGGCCTGTCCCGGTCAGCTCTCCCCTACCACCACAGTGTCCCCACCTGGCTGGAGCTGATGTCTGACAACATGAGGGAGCAGATCTACAAACTGGCCAAGAAGGGCCTGACTCCCTCACAAATCGGTACGATCCTGAGAGACTCACAAGGTGTTGCACAAGTAGGTATCGGGACAGGCAATAAAATCTCGAGAATTCTTAGGTCCAAAGGACTTGTTCTGATCTTCCTGAGGATCTCTATCATTTAATTAAGAAAGCTGTTGCTGTTCGAAAGCATCTTGAGCAGAACAGAAAGGATAAAGATGCTAAATTCTGTTTGATTCTTTTTTAAAAAATTTATTTTAATTGGAGGCTAATTAATTTACAATATTGTGGTGGTTTTTGCCATACATTGACATGAATCAGCCACAGGTGTACATGTGTCCCCCATCCTGAACCTCGCTCCCACCTCCCTCCCCATCCCATCCCTCTGGGTTGTCCCAGTGCACCAGTTTGAGTGCTGTTTCATGCATCAAACTTGGATTGGTGATCTATTTCACATATAGTAATATATGTGTTTCAATGCTATTCTCTCAAATCATCCCACCCTCGCCTTCTCCCACAGAGTCCAAAAGTCTGTTCTTTATATCTGTGTCTCTTTTGCTGTCTCGCATATACAGTCATCATTACCATCTTTCTAAATTCCATATATATGGGTTAATATACTGTATTGGTGTTTTTCTTTCTGACTTACTTCACTCTGTATAATAGGCTTGCATCTGATTCTGACTGAGAGCTGTATTCACCAGTTGGCTCAATATTACAAGATGAAATGAGCCCTCCCCACCCCCCGCCCCACTCCCAGTTGGAAATCCAAGTCATCCACAGCCTCTGCCCTGGTTGCATAAATTTGCCTATTGTACTCAAGCAATAAAATCATTAACAACAACGAAAAGGAATTCACCTGCCAATGCAGGGGACATGGGTTCCATCCCTGCTCCAGGAAGATTCCTTATGCTGTGGAGTAGCTGAGCCCATGTGCCACAATTATTGAGCCTGCGTGTTGCAACCACTGAGGTCTGTGCTATGTTCCCCAACAAGAGAAGTCACTGAAATAAGAAGCCCACGCATTACAATGAAGACCCACTGCAACCAAAAAGAAATAAATTTTAAAAAGAAGAAGAAGAGCAAAGATGGAAGGGAGGGCTCAAGGGGAGGAGGGGGTCAAAGATCATGGCCCTTCCCTGTGGTCTGGGAGGACTGGGCCCCCTTCCTGTGGGCAGATTTATGGCAGAGCCAGGCATCTGCCCCTTCCCATATATGCCATATATGGCTGCAGGTCATGACACAGGGACTGGAGAAAGAGGGGCAAAGTGAGAGAGGGAAGAGGGGAAGACCAACCTGAGTGAACTGGGCCCAGGAGGGCCTAATAACGGGGTTAAGGTGCAGAGTTGGGGTACCTGGGAGATTTGGAGATGGGGGGGGAGGCTGGGGTGGAAGAAGACAGGACAGTGTCTGAACAGCCACACTCCCACTTACCCACTTACAGTCCAGCGGGTTCCATTCTTTTCAAATATATTGATCCTCTTTTGATATCTAAGCTCTGATGTCTTTCACATGATTGACAGCATTTTAACATTCTCTTTATGCTAATAATTCTCAGAAAGTAAACTAAAAGCAGACTGTCTACTTAGGTATGGGCGTGGGACAAAACGTTTCCAAGTGCTGTTTCGGATGGGATGCTCAAAATTTTTAGAAAATCAGCTTTGATTCAATAGATTAATCCCTTCTTAGATTTGCTATATTGTTCTAACTCCATCAAATATACAACTTTTGTGTATTTGGATTTCAGTTGCATTTTTTTAAGAAGCTCAAAAGTAGTACCATTTTGCTTAAAAACACTTTTTCACTATGTGAATTTCAATCCCAAAAGAAAACATTAAAACAAATCCGCATGTGCCCATGACCAGCTTTAATAATTAACACATGAAGGATCTTGTTTCATCTCCAGGCCCCACTCCTACTCCTTCCCCTGCCTCTGGCCACTGGATTCTTTTAAAGTAAATTCCAGACATATCATTTCATCTGTGTGTATTTCAGTTTCTAAGAAGGACTTTTTCTTCAAAAAGAGTCCCATGCTATTGTGACACCTAAAAGTTGACCATCATTCCTTAATTATCATCAGATATTCCATTATGTTTAAGTTCCACAGTTGTCTCATTAATGGTTTTTTACAGATGATTTGTTTAAATCAGAATATGAAGTTCTCACATGGATTGAAGTTAATTGACATCTCTTAAGTCTCCTGTAATATCCAGCAGTCCTGCCTCTCTGTTTTTGTTGCTTTTTCATCATTTACTTACTGAACAAACTGAGTTATCTGTATTGTAGAGTATCCCATATTCTAGACTTTATTGATTGCACTCTCTTGTTGTCATTCACATATTTCTTTGTCCCTCTTTTTCCTGTGAATGGTAGTTAGGCCTGGAGGTTTAATCAGATTCATAGGCCATTTTCTTTTTCTTTTTAAAAAATTATTTATTTTTGGCTGCACTCGGTCCTTGTTGCTTTGCCAAGCCTTTCTCTGGTTGCAGTGAGCGGGAGGCTACTCCTCATTGCGATACAAAGGCTTCTCATTATGGTGGCTTCTCTTGTTAAGGAGACTGGGCTCTAGATGCAAGGGCTCAGTAGTAGCAGCACATGTGGGCTATTTGTGGCTTAGCTGCTCCACCGCATGTGGAGTCTTCCCAGACCAGGGATCAAACCCATGTCCCCTGCATTGGCAGGTGGATTTTATCCACTGAACCACCAGAGAAGTCTGGCAATTTTCTACAAGAACGTTTCATAGATGGTGTGATTTCATTCTCATTTTACTGCAGCAAAAATCACATAAATGCCTGTTATCTCTGTTTTTGTGAGATATTCATTGTAGAATGATGTACTGCAGCTTTTCATCAGCATTCTAGTTAGCAGTTTTAAAGGACAGTCACTAATGAACATTGCCTAGATTCATTATTACATTAGGGTGTAGAATGATGTACTGCAGCTTTTTATCAGCATTCTAGTTAGCAGTTTTAAAGGACAGTCACTAATGAACATTGCCTAGATTCATTATTATATTAGGGTATACAAAATGATTTTCAAATTCTCTTCACCTCTTTTGAATTTATTAGCTAAGATTCTTCTATAAAGAACTTTCCTACATCAACTATTTAGCTACGCTGAAGTATGATTTGTGCCAGAATTGCAATAAATGATTGCTTTTTACCAATTTTCAAAATAATAAGCTAGTATCCTTATATCTTCTAAAGGTGGTCAGTGATGTGGATGAGTGTCTGTCTGGGACCTTAGCTTACTAAAAACCACCAAGTTAGCTGCCCCAGTCTCATGGATGTAAACTGAAGACATACAGCTCCTGGGTCAGACAATGGATCTTTACTCAGGTCACAGCAAGCAACATGGGCTTCATGCAGGTGTCAGTCCTCTGTCTCCCAGGTCCCATGGGTGACAGAGCAAGCCCAGGTGGATGCCACACATGCAGTAGGGTTGCGTAACAATGAGAAACACTTAGCTAAGAGGATGAAAAGTCATCTTTATCATGGAGGGAGATATTGATCATCCCCCAAGGCAGTTATCTGCCAACGTGATCCTGATAAACAGTTTGGGCAAAGAGTGACCAGGGTCTTGTAACCTTTGCCTACCCATAACAGACATGCAAGAGTGTTCAGGGCCCATGGCCTGAGCCAGAATTTTTTTTTTTTTTTTGTATTATTATGCACGGACTCAGTTATTTTAAGCATATTTGACATAAAGTTTCATTGCAGTCATTATTCTTTTTGATGCTCAAATTGTTTCATGTCAATCTGGCCAGTAAGACTTGACTTCTGTGATCTTCTGACATGACCCTAGTAGTCTTGGGTAGCATCCTTGCTTTTTTGTATAAGCAATATATTACAGGCTCACTTTGTAAAATTTCTGCTTCAGCTTCTGGATATTTCTCCCAGAAGCCTTTTATTGGGAGATGCTATTTAGAGACCATAAACTGGGTGCTAGGAGTGCTTATTGCTACTGGATAAGTCATGAATCCTAGGTCTTTTCAGATGGCAGAGCTAGGAAATAAGTATTTGTTTTTTGACATAAAAATACATCATGAATCAATGTTAATATTTCAGAGTAAACTTTAAGATTACAGAATTTGACTTAACATTAAAAATTTTCTATTTGTATCTCTTTTCTCTTATGCTGAAAATTTTGATTCCTATTAACACTAGCATAATTATTTATTTTTTCATAATACATATAGCTTCAAAGTAATATCACTAATATTATCACTACAGTATGATTATTGAGCTAAGCAACTTAGGATTTCTTTGCAACTTATTTATCATATATCTTATTCTTAATATTCAGCTAAATTACTGTATTTTAATGTCACTTTAATAATTCTCTGCATGGTTAAGCCACTTAAGTTCATTTAATTTAACTTTCTTTAGTTACTCTGTAAAATATGTAGAATCTACATGATTCCAAAATCAAAGCTATAAAGTAAGGTGGTCTCTTCCCCTAAATCTTTTACAATCCACCTCCATGCAGGAAACCATTTTATTTCCTCTTCAACTGTGCTGCTTTTGTCTTGAAATACAGGCAATTGTGAATAGGAATATACATATTTCCCCGATTTTTATAGAAAAAGTAGTGTACTACACACACGATTCTACACCTTGCCTTTTTGCATAGACCAATACATGTTCCATAGTTTATTCCAAAAGTGTAAACAGAAATTCACCTTATTCCGTTTCATAGCTGCATGGAATTCCATTGTATTGACATGCTGTGGTATATAAAGTTAAACCCTGACTGCTGGAAATGTGGATTTCCAGACTTTTGCTGTTACAAACAGTGCTTCAGTCTTACAATGTGTCATTTTGTATTCTTTTACTAGTGTATCTTTGAGATAGATTCCTAGAAGTAAGATTTCTGAGTAAACGGGTAAACACTCATATAATTTTGCTAGGTATTACCAGCTTCCCCTCCTTAGAGTTGGCTATTTTGTACTCCCATCATTACAGACATTTTAAAGAGTGATGTGAGGGTTTTATTTAAAAGTTACAATATATCAAAATTACATATATTTAGAGAGATTTAGACTTATACTGGAGAAGGCAATGGCAACCCACTCCAGTACTCTTGCCTGGAAAATTCCCTGGACGGAGGAGCCTGGTAGGCTACAGTCCATGGGGTCGCTAGGATTTGGACATGACTCAGTGACTTCACTTTCACTTTTCACTTTTATGCACTGGAGAAGGAAATGGCAACCCACTCCAGTATTCTTGCCTGGAGAATCCCAGGGACGGGGGAGCCTGGTGGGCTGCTGTCTATGGGGTCGCACAGAGTTGGACACAAATGGAGCGACTTAGCAGTAGCAGCAGAAATAGCAGCAGACTTATACTAAAATACTTTAAAGTTCAATTTTGAGCAGAAACTAACACAACATTGTAAAGCAATTATACTCCAATTAAAAAAAAAAAAGATGAATATGGTTGAGACCATTTTAAAAAAGTTCAGTTTTGACAGACTACAAAGAATTTCAGGAATCTTTTAGGGTTTCCTGAGCAAAGTTTTAAAAGACAAGTGGTCTAAGAAACTGTAGAATGATTGTTTGGTTTATATTCGTGTTGTGTCCAGGTGAGACTTTTATGTCAGGTAGATCTGTGTCCCCATTCCTGCCTCTCTATCTTGTTAGGGTGACTACAGATGAGTCATTTAGCCCCTCAGAGATTTCTGGGGAAAGCATTTGTGGAAAGTGTGAGATGAGCTAATATGTGAAAAGCCCTTAGCACAGAGTCTGGCACAGGTGGGTGGACCACCACGTGGGAGGAATTATTAGGAGCTGACTTGTTCTTGCCAGGACCACACTGTCCCTCCCCTTCCTGGAGGATCAGAGAGCAGAAAGCAGCTACGATGGGACGGCGATAGGGAACTAGGTGGAGCAACTTGTTTTGGTTTGCCCTGGACCTTTCTGGGTTTTGCTCCGAAAGTCCCATTCCCTGGGAACTCCTTCAGTCTCACATGAACTGGGATGGTTGGTCACCCTCTTGGGGAAACAGGTCTGGGTCAAGGGCCCCAGGGACCTGTGCCAGAGGCTGGAGACAGGCAGGACACAAGGCCGAACAAAAAACCTGCTGTCACAGAGGGGACCAGAAATGTTTTGAAGTTAAAACGGAGCCTTCATCTTGAATGGCTTCTGCCAAGGGAAGCTGGGTTTTCGGGCTCCTTTCTCCAAGTCTGTGACTAGGAAGAGTTTCTCATAAGGCCTTTGACTTTTTGGTATCAGCTGTAACTGAAAACCCCCTTGGCCATGGCAGAATGTTGATATTGGTAACAATAGTGAGGTTTTTTCGTGTAATAAAAAGCAATCCTAGGAAATTGTATCTAATCATCCCTATTCACAGGAAAAGGGGATTCCCAAGTGGCTCAAAGGGTAAAGAATCTGCCTGCAATCCTGAAGACCTGGGTTCAACTCCTGGGTCAGGAAGATTCCCTAGAGGAGGGCACGGCAACCCATACTAGTATTCTTGCCTGGAGAATCCCATGGACAGAGGATCCTGGCAGGCTACAAGTCCATGGGGTCTCAAAGAATTGGACACGACTGAGCATTCACAGGAGGAAGTCACTGTTTGACACTAACCATGCAAGTGAGAACTCAGGTGTTTGGCAGCCTCAGCCTCATGGCAGGCCAGACTTGTATCACTCAGCTCCAATTATTTCAATATTTTCACGAAAGAAAAATGTCCTTTCATAGATTGCAGGGTGCCCCAAGATTGCCAAGAAATAGGCCACTCAGCCAGAAAGTTCTGGAACGTGCTGGGAGCCACCAACCCACCTCTGACATTCTCCAGGAGCATCACTGGCAATCAGCTCTCCACTTCCTGCCAAGAAACAGGCGCAGGGTGTGGCATGTCAGCCACTCGGAGGTTTAACCCTGATGGGTTTATAGCGTGAGTCATACAACCAAATCCCATTAACTGCCTCTGAAATTGTAACTTCATGTTCAGAAGAGCTTAGCAGTTCTTCAAGACCCAATTCGTTTCTCTGGCAGGGTGCTCTGTCAGTGGGAAATGCAAGCAGCCTCCTGTGGCAGGTTACTCAGCACTGTGCTTCCTTTGATCTCATTGTCCACCACCATGTTCCCCACCCCGCCCTGTAGTTTCAAGCGCCTTGTATTCCATTACCCCTGTGGTGGAAGTTCAGCCAGGTGCCATCACCTGGCACCCTACAGCACGCATTGGAGTGAGTGAAGCTTCCCCACTGTGGGCAGCCCTGGTAGGGTGATGCCAGGCACAGGCAGGATATCCATTCCTGGCTCCAGGCCCTCCAGTTTATCACTCTGATGCACGTGGGTGGGTGGGGGGTTGATCAGACCAAGCACTGGCCAATGGGACATCCTCTCCTGGGACCATGATTCTCTAACAGAGCTGTTCAAGGGCTGAGCAAACGTGTGGACTTAAGGCCTCTTGGGTTGCCGTGGAGTGACTGGCTCAGAGGCAGCCTGGCTCCCCAGGCCTCCCACTTGCCTTCCAGCCTTGCTGCTCTGTTGCCAGTTAATGCAATCTCATGGTGTGCCTGGGGCCACAGCACTTTTGTTGGCACCAATGGTGAGGAAGGCCCATGGGCCACCTTGCTTGGGGACTTGCTTGTGAAGCAGTCTGGCTCCTCAGAACCTGGGAGTTTTAAAAATGTTTAAAAATTAGTTTCTTAAGTAATACATAGACATAAACCTTATACAAAATTTGAAATGTGTAATAAAACACAGTAAAAGTGAAACCTCTCTCCCACTCCAGCAACCCCACCCCATGCTGCCAGCATCTTTGTTTCCCCCAAGGCTAACCTGCTGTGCTGTGCTTAGTTGCTCAGTCGTGTTGGACTTTTTCCGACCCCATGGACTGTAGCCCACCAGGCTCCTCTGTCCATGGGGATTCTCCAGACAAGAATACTGGAGTGGGTTGCCACGCCCCCCTCCAGGAGATCTTCCCAACCCAGGGATCGATCCAGGGTCTCCTGCATTGCAGGCAGATTCTTTACCAGCTGAGCTACACATCTATTATTATGGTGGCTTTTAAAAACTTATTTGTTTTTTTTTTTTTTTCTTTTTTTGGGTGTGGACCAGTTTTTAAAAGTCTTTATTGCATGTGCTACAATATTGCTTCCATTTCATGTTTTGGTACTTTATTTCTTGTTTTTGGCTACTAGGTATGTGGGATCTTAGCTCCCCTACCAGGGATCGAACTCAAAACTCCTGCATCGGAAGGTGAAGTCTTAACCACTAGACCATCAGGGAAGTCCCCACAGTGGTCACAAATGGAATCCACCTACTCATACCCTGCTTTTCCCCACTAATAACACCTTAGAGTCTCATTGTTTTGGATGGGAAGGAGGAGCTGGGTGCTTTTACTAAGGAACAAAGGTCACTTAAGAGATTTGTTTGGAAGTTTTGGCCACAGCAATCAGAGCAGAAAAAGAAATAAAAGGAATCCAAATTGGAAAAGAAGTAAAACTCTCACTGTTCACAGATGACATGATCCTCTACATAGAAAACCCTAAAGACTCCACCAGAAAATTACTAGAGCTAATCAATGAATATAGTAAAGTTGCAGGATATAAAATCAACACACAGAAATCCCTTGCATTCCTATACACTAATAATGAGAAAACAGAAAGAGAAATTAAGGAAACAATTCCATTCACCATTGGAATGAAAAGAATAAAATACTTAGGAATATAAAGAAACTAAAGACCTATATATAGAAAACTATAAAACACTGGTGAAAGAAATCAAAGAGGACACTAATAGATGGAGAAATATACCATGTTCATGGATCGGAAGAATCAATATAGTGAAAATGAGTATACTGTCCAAAGCAATCTGTAGATTCAGTGCAATCCCTATCAAGCTACCAATGGTATTTTTCACAGAGCTAGAACAAATAATTTCACAATTTGTATGGAAATACAAAAAACCTTGAATAGCCAAAGCAATCTTGAGAAAGAAGAATGGAACTGGAGGAATCAACCTGCCTGACTTCAGGCTCTACTACAAAGCCATAGTCATCAAGACAGTATGGTACTGGCACAAAGACAGAAATATAGATCAATGGAACAAAATAGAAAGCCCAGAGATAAATTCACACACCTATGGACACCTTATCTTTGACAAAGGAGGCAAGAATATACAATGGATTAAAGACAATCTCTTTAACAAGTGGTGCTGGGAAAACTGGTCAACCACTTGTAAAAGAATGAAACTGGAACACTTTCTAACACCATACACAAAAATAAACTAAAAATGGATTAAAGATCTAAATGTAAGACTAGAAACTATAAAACTCCTAGAGGAGAACATAGGCAAAACACTCTCTGACATACATCACAGCAGGATCCTCTATGACCCACCTCCCAGAATACTGGGAAAAAAAGCAAAAATAAACAAATGGGACCTAATTAAAATTAAAAGCTTCTGCACAACAAAGGAAACTATAAGCAAGGTGAAAAGACAGCCTTCGGAATGAGAGAAAATAATAGCAAATGAAGCAACTGACAAATAACTAATCTCAAAAATATACAGGCAACTCCTGCAGCTCAATTCCAGAAAAATAAGTGACCCAATCAAAAAATGGGCCAAAGAACTAAATAGACATTTCTCCAAAGAAGACATACAGATGGCTAACAAACACATGAAAAGATGCTCAACATCACTCATTACCAGAGAAATGCAAATCAAAACCACAATGAGGTACCATTTCACACCAGTCAGAATGGCTGCGATCCAAAAGTCTATAAGCAATAAGTGCTGGAGAGGGTGTGGAGAAAAGGGAACCCTCTTACACTGTTGGTGGGAATGCAAATTAGTACAGCCACTACGGAGAATAGTGTGGAGATTCCTTAAAAAACTGGAAATAGAACTGCCTTATGACCCAGCAATCCCACTGCTGGGCATACACACTGAGGAAACCAGAATTGAAAGAGACACGTGTACCACAATGTTCATTGCAGCACTGTTTATAATAGCCAAGACATGGAAGCAACCTAGATGCCCATCAGCAGATGAATGGATAAGAAAGCTGTGGTACATATACACAATGGAGTATTACTCAGCCATTAAAAAGAATACATTTAAATCAGTTCTAATGAGGTGGATGAAACTGGAGCCTATTATACAGAGTGAAGTAAGCCAGAAAGAAAAACACCAATACAGTATACTAATGCATATACATGGAATTTAGAAAGATGGTAACGATAACCCTGTATGTGAGACAGCAAGAGACACAGATGTATAGAACAGTCTTTTGGACCCTGTGGGAGAGGGAGAGGGTGGGATGATTTGGCAGAATGGCATTGAAACATGTATAATATCGTATAAGAAACTAATCACCAGTCCAGGTTCAATGCAGGATACAGGATGCTTGGTGCTGGTGCACTGGGATGACTCAGAGGGATGGTACGGGGAGGGAGGTAGGAGGCGGGTTCAGGATGGGGAACATGTGTACACCCATGGCAGATTCATGTTGACGTATGGCAAAATCAATACAATATTGTAAAGTAATTAGCCTCCAATTAAAATAAATTTAAATTAAAAAAAGAAAAAAGAGATATGTTTCAAGGTGAAAGCCTGGCTCTAGGGGACTGCAGGAGGGGAGCTGGGTGCAGCCTGTGAGATGCTAGGTGGATCTTCTGGCACCACTGCCTATTTTCTGTTGGGAGAAATCATTTTGGAGACTTGACAAGGGCCACTGAGTCAGCTCTCATCCAGGTGCCTCTTTTCTGTGTATGTGTGTGAAAGTGCAATATGTATACGCATGTTGTGTGTGTGTGCTGTGATGCTGGCTGCACATGTATTTCTGACACCCACCACCTTATGCAGGGTGTGACAGGGTCGGGGAGGTTGGGCCTTATTCATCTTCTAGCACCGAGACAGGGCCTGGCACAGCAGGTGCTGGAGAAACCTGGGGTCATTTTTTCCTGGCCCCCAGCATGAAGCCTACACTTTAGCCCATCTACAGAATCGATTTCCAGCTTCTCAGTCCCTGCTTAGGAAACCAGTTTGCTGTTTCTTATATTGTTTCTTTTACCTGGAATATCCTCCCAAGTTCATGATCGCTTGTGGAAGTTGAGATCATGCTCTCTGGCCCTCCTTCTCTGGAATGATTTTCCTGACCAATTGGACCAGCCAAAAGCCACCAAAGGCATTCCTCTGTCTCACACAGAACCACCCTGAACCCTAACACTTTCACACAGTGACCCTCCCTGACCCTGCTCCCAATCCTGACACCGACACCAGTGGCATGATGTTATATGTGTAGATGGAACGTTCTTCGCCCAGGCCTGTGGCTTCCGATGACACCTGGAACCAGAGGGCTGGGACAGCCTGGGGCCTCATCCGTGGATCTGTGGGGAGCCATAGTCTTTGCAGCTGGGAACCCTTGGCAGGTAACTTCTCTTTCTCACTATCTCCTGGCTAATCTCTTTAAACTGAGAAAGAGGGAGGTGGAGACCGATGAGGACTTGACCCACAAATCCCCATGATGCAGGAGGGCTGAGCGTTCTCCTCCTGACCTGTCTGGGTGCTGGTTCACCTGGGGATTGGCGGTCCCTGGCCCCATCAGCTGTGGGCAGAGGAGAGGAATCACAGCTGTCTGGGGCTGCCCTCAGAATTCACTCACCTAATCATCACTTACTCAACAGGTATTGGTTGAGCTCCTGACATGGATGGGGATGGTGGGGATAGAGCTGTGAACACCACAATGTCCCACGCTTGAGGAGTGGATCTTCAGGGAGGGAGACCACCAACACACAAGTAAGTGATGAGCAGAGAGCGAAGGTTAAGCAATGCTGTGAAGCAAATAGAGGAGGAAACCTGGGTTTGCAGTGGGGTGGACACTGGCAACTGTCAGGGTGGTAAGGGAAGGGCTCTCCGATGAGGAGACGCCTGAGCAGGAACTCGAAGGAAGTCAGGGAGGCCATGTGGGAGCAGAGGGAATGGCAGGCTGTGCCAGGGGGTGTTCAGGGGAGAACAAGGGCCCCGTGTGCCTGGGAGGAGTGAGCCAAGTGGTAAGATAGGAGGCCCAGGTGAGTATGCGGGGGTGGGAGCACAGCATACAGGCCACAGAAAGGACTTTGAATTTAACTCCTTGTGAGCTGGGAAGGGTCCTCTGGACTCGAATGTTCTAGAAGAGTGACATCAGACTTACATTTTAAAATGACCTTTCTCCGGGTGATAGTTTGTAGAGGGGCCATAGCAGAAGCAGGGAGACCAGGGAGGGGCCACAGCAATGACTCGGGCAGGAGACGGCAGTGCTTGAGCCAGGGTGGCGGTGGAGCTGATGGGAGGTGGTCTAGTTCTGGACGGATGCTGAAGGAAGAGCCAGAAGATGCTGTGGGAAGAAGGGAAGTCCTGGAAGGAGGAGACGGGGAAGGCACTGAGGTGTTCAGGACAGACCTAGGACACCCCCAACCTTGCCGACTGGCTCAGCAAAACAAACCTTCTCCAGAATGGGCTTCAGCATCTTCTTAATGGCTATAACTTGTGGGGGTTAGAGACCCAGGTTTGAGGAACACAAAGCCTTGCTCCCCTTTGGGATCATGGTGCAGGGGGCCTCCTCATAGGTAGGGCGACTGAGGGGCCCTTGCTTTCACTCCAACAGCTTGACCAAGCCTGGCTGTTCTTTGCAGGAAAACCATCTGCAGCAAGTAAACCCATTTGTCACATTTAGAGCAAATTCTCAAATTTGATACTGGAAGATAGCTTTTAGTAAATCATTTTGGTAAAGTGATGCTTTTTGCTGTAAATAAACAGCCCAGCCAGGCTGGTCTCACTGCAAGATGTGACAAATTCTGACCCCATTGGCCATTGCTGTGGGAAATGGCTACTCTGTGTCCTTTCAAACAATAGAGTTTGCAGAAATGTAAACACCGCCTTTTTCCCTTGGTGTCCTGGTAGGACACTCCCCTCCCCTCTGCCAAGGTTGAGTAGCTTTCCCAAGGAGGCTCTTCACCAAAATTAAAGGTCAGGGCTGAGCCTGAACCCTAACCGTCATCCCCCCTCCCCCCGGCTCCTCTTCAGCCCAGTAGGACTCCAGCTTTCAAAGAGGAAGTGGGGAGGGGGCTTTGTGAGTCTGGGCATCAGTAAGTTTTGGGGTCAGAAAAATCCTCAAGTGTCTGTGTCTCTGGACACTGCTGCTTAAAGCTTTGTTCTGGGGAGTGCCTTCCAATAGACTGCCCCCACTCCCCACATAAGGCCACACCAGGGCTGGGCTGTGAAGAAAGACAAGGACCCTCGAGTCAGGGAGGCAAACAGGGGTCCTCCAATGGCCAGTTCTTACCTGCAGGCTGCCGGAATTTGCAGGAATCATGATGGTGGTGGCTAACACTGATTGTGTGTTTGACACTGTTCTAAGCACTTGGCATAAATGATACCATCTAATCCTCACAACTGCCAAATGAAACACATGATACTGTGGTGCCATATTGCAGTTGAGGAAATCTAAGCTTGGCGAGACGAGGTACTGAGCCTGAGGTCACATGGTCTAGGAGTGGTGGGCCCAGAGTGGGAGCCCTCATGGCACAACTCAAGACCCTGCATGGTGACGGTAGCCAATAGTCACTGGCCCTTCCTCCAGAGTCAGGTGTCAGGAGTAAAATCACCCTAGCTGAGAACCACTGCCATCTATTTTGATTGTACCAGATTAAGAAATTCTGTTTCACATGGAGAAGTATTTGCAATTGTTAAAAGTGTAGTTTTTGTTTTTTAAATTAGCTCTCTTGCTGTTCCTAGAACAACCTTTAATTAAATAAAATTCTTGCTTTGAGATCTGTACAAAAAAATGCGTTCTTGCAGCAGTCCAAGTTAATGTGTTGGTAGTTTTCAATGTACTGAAATTTACATGTAACACATTTGTGTGAGTGTGTTGTTTTCACTACAATTTTGATGAACAGGAAAATTTTCATGTTAAAATACATTCAGACCAAATGTTGGCAGATCCTCTAAGTCTTTCAGAGGCGGGTTCAGAGAGGTTGGTTTCACATTGGAAAGCAGCCGCAGCGAGAAGCAAGGATTTGACGACAATGCAGGTCAGGCAGGAGAGCAGGGTCACCCTGAGGCTTCATTAGACAAATCCTGCAGGAGGCAGGGAGGGCGTGTGGAGGAATGGGTCCAGGCAGGAGAGGATCCAGAATTGAGGGAAGGAAAATAAGACTGATTCGGGCAGCAAACAGAAGAAAAAGAAAGGCCTCTTGCCCCATGCGGTTCTAACAAAGAGCCCCCAATTCTCAGTGACGCAGGGCCAGGAGGTTAAACCCAGAATAATCATAATGAAAACAATCTGTTTGCACCATTTTATGCTTCCAGAAATTCCCTGGAGTGAGTCCAAGGTGGAGAATCCCAGAGGAAGTGCTGCTTGTTGGAAGTGAGAGGCGGGTGGTGGGAGGGAAGGAGGACAGTGTTCCCAGGTCCCAAGGATTCAGGGGAGCCAACAACTCTGGGGATGACAGAGTGAGGGGCACCCCCGCAGGCCGCAGAAACAACAGCTGTCTTAAATGTTCCGGAAAACATATTCTTTCCCTGGAATCAACTTGTTGTCCCTCCTCCGAAAATGGGAGCCAATTTCAGGGCTCCCTCCTAGGAAATCTGCCTTGGATGCAGGGGGACAGCTGACCTTTGGCTAGGACTCGCAACACAGCAAAATACAGCAAACCTGACCGGGGGCGGGACACCCACCCTCTGGCAGTGTCCTGAGCTCCTGGGCAGTCCTGGGAAAGAGGGAGACTGGCCCCGGTAGACAGGGGGCCCTTGAGCACATACTGCCCCCACTCCTTTTCCAGCCATTGTGGGGAATTTCCTTCTTGGGATAGGGCACTTTCAATGTGTCAGAGTTTATGAGATGTGGTCCAGCTCTTCATTTCACAGACGGGAATCTGAGGCTGTGTGTGTGACTTTTCCAAGGTCACCCGCCCAGGCGTCCTGACCACCAGCTCAAGGCTCTTCAAAACCACCACTTCCTTTTGGTGGAGTTGGTGACTGGTCCAGAGCCTCTCGCTTTGTCATCCAAAGACACACAGACATCCTCTCCTGTGTCTTCTGAGAAAGGGTGAGCGCATGAGGGGGCGTGTCCTGGCCCCGAGGGGAGAGCGGATGGATACACTCCCATCGCTACGTGGCTGACTTCTTCCCGGCAGGACAGACCCTCAGCTGGGTGTTGGGTTGAGGTGAGGGCTAGGGAAAGGGTTAGGGCTGGGAGTGTGGTGAGTGTTGAGAGCCTGGCAGTCCCTTGTGGGATGAGGAAAGTCCTTGGAGGACTTTGGGTGGTACCGAGTGGAAATCAGTCTGGTCAGAGAAGGCCTCCTGGGAAAGGGGGCCCACAAAGGATGCTCAGAATGTCAGGTGGTGAAGAAGGGCCTGGGACGACGCTCCCACAGAAGGAACAGGGGCTGAGAGGCTGGAGAACAAAAGACGTGCTTGGAAAAGCTCAGGTAGTCCGTATTGAGTCCAGGGCAGGGTTTACTGGGGAAACAAATAGCCGCTAGACATATACTGAGCACCAGCTGAATGCAGGTGCTGTGCTAGATGCCAGAGACAAAGGTAGATGAGACTTGAGTTGAGAGTTTATCAAGAGTTGTTCTGTTCATTTTCCCAGCACACGTACAGAGGCCCTTATCTTGGCATACTCTGTGGCTCTAAGGAAGAAAGTGTGGTCCTCACTCTCAAGAACTCACCACGGGGAAGGCTTCAGGAGCCAAAGGGCTCTGGGAGCTTCCTGGCAGCGGTTCCTGCCTTCTTCTAAGTTCCCAGTCTAATCCTAACTCTTGCACACACACCTCTAGGGGTCCTTAGCTGGGATCCTTGTACATCCCTGCCCTACCCACCTGGGAGTCTGTGTTTTCCCCTCCCATCGAGGATTCTCAGAGGATTCCCTTAAGAACCACCAGCCCCAGTGCAAGCTCATGTCTTGGCTTGCCAGGAGGGTTCAGAGCCCAGTTCATCTGGAGAAAAGAAACCCAGGGCTCTGCATTTCAGGATGAGGGGTGCTGAGAGTCTTCAGACCTTGCTTGGCCCCTCAGGCAGCAGAACCCCAGCTTTGCAGCTTCTCAGCTCCACATTGAGGGCTGTCGCTACCTTAACTCAGTGTCCTCCCCTTGGGTGACTGGAGCCTGATAAGAGGCTCACCTCGCACTTGGAAAGCACCATACAGTTTCCCCTGACCTCAAAGCTTTCCTTTGGCATTGGCAGAGCAGCCATGGTTTCCATGTCACAGATGAGGCCACTGAGGCTTGGAGAGCGCGAGGCTGGGCCTCCTCCAAGGTTGATCTTCTTCCCACGCCCAGGGCTTGCCCTGAAGCCCCCGCCCCTTCCAGCTGCCCATGACTTCCCTCCCAACACAGGCCACAGAGCTCTGTTCCTATGTGACGGGGGTGGATTCCAAAACCAACTGTGAAGTTTCCTGAAAGGAGCTCCAGGGCCGCCAGTTTCAAGGGCTGTGGCAGGGCCCTGCCCAGGAAGCGCTGAGCCAGTACTGGCCGGGGTATGCTGTGCTGACCCTGGCCTCAGGGGCCTTCCTCTCCTCATTAGGGAAGGAGGCTGGGGATGCTGAAGGAGACCCTTCTGGGAACCATCCTAGGGGAAATGATTCTCCTGCTTGGCCTGCCCCATGCTGGGCCACACCCACCCTTGGCTTTAGCAGGGCTTTGGCACTGGGAAGAATGAGACTTAGCTCCTGGACCTTGCAGGGGGCAGAGGTCAGCACATTCCAGGGTTTGGCCTTTCCGCCTCCATCAGAAAACTCACAGCAGAAGGAAGGCCCGGGCCTCCTGGTCTGCTTGCAGCCGACAGTGGACAGGCAGTGGGGACCAGCGGCCCCCTTTCTGCTGGGCAGAGCTCTTGGAGCTACTTGGCCTCTGCTGAGCAGGAACTGAAATGGGAGCCTCCCTTTGCAAGGTGCTATGAGGCCCAGGGCCCCTGCCTGCTCCCAGTCCCTGAGCCGCTCTAGGGAAGGGCGTGTGTCTCTGCTGGTGGATAAGACATACCGCTTCCGGTCCCACCTGCCCTCTGGACATCCTCAGCCACCTGAGGTGTCCCCTCTTGAGGCACACAGGCCTCCTCTGGCCCTCACAGCTCTGCCCCCTCCCTCCTCTGCCTGGAATAACCTCTCCTCCATCTTCCCCTGGTGACTCCTGCTCTTCCTTCGGCCCCAGCTCCCCACTCCCTTCCCCAGAACCCCTTTATGGATCCTGGAATGGTTGGTCCCCTGTCCTATGCACTGACCCTTTTCTTCCAGAGCACACATGCCTCACAGTCAACTTTAATGACCTGAGGTTGACCCACGGACCTCCTGTCTCCAGGCGCGGGAGGATTAGGATAGTGCCTGCCTCTTGTGTGCCCGGCCAAACACAGTGAAAGCTGCTCAACTGTGTTTATCAGTTATGTCGAATATTCTAGCCACATGGGGGTTTCTGGAAGATACTGTCATGAGGCCTTGCACACACCTGGAGTATGAGGCATCACGCATGGCCCAGAGAAAGCCCTTTAGGACAGGGCAGGTGGGAAGTGTGGGCTCACACTGAGAGGCCAGGGTGCGGTGCCAAGGTATAGGGCTGGTGGGGCAGTTAGTCCAAACAGGACAAAATGTCTTGGAGTAGATTTGCAGAGAGAGGGGAGCCCTGGGGAAAGGGCAGTGACCAGCTGGGGATGGCCCAAGGCAGATTTGCTCAAGCCTTCGTGCCCCCAGGGACCACCGAGGAGGCAGTGGGTCCACATTTGGTGCCATCTTCTCTCTGGAGCCCCACTTTCCTCTTCTGTAAAGGAGGGACCTAGCTGATGGGGTTACTGGGAGGTCAACTGAGGGAGTGTTCGTGAAAGGCGAGTCAAATGTCACTTTGCTTTTTCCTTTTCTGCAGCACATCTGGCCAGAGGTGAGGCCCATGGAAAGTGGTCGTAATTGTCAGTGCTTGCCCTCCTCTGACACATACTTTTTGCCAATATTGCAAATATTGGCAAGGTAAAGGGAGTTTTCCTTGCCCATTCAGTTGCTCTTCCCAGGGCCCAGGCACTGTGTGGCCACCAGGCAGATGCAACAACACTCTGCCCTTGGAGAACCCACTTCCCTGGGCTCAGGGATGCCAGACCCCTGGAAGGGGCAGATGTTTTGTAGAGAGCTGGCCCTGGCCAACTGCCCAGTGGGAGACCAGGGCCCCGCTGTCACCACACTCATTCTTTGGAGGTCTGGCCGGTCCTTGACTTCCCGTCCTTCTCTGCAGATCTCCAGTCCAGACTCTGGAACTGCAGGCTCCTGTGCCCAACTGCCCCGGAGCCTTCCCCGTACGAGGATGACTAGACAGGTCACCTAAGGCCTAAGGCTAAGCTCATGAAGCTCCCTGACCCTCACCTCAAAGTATGGCTGCCCCAGCCTTCCAGTCCTCAGGCCGCAATCCTGGTGGCCCCTGTCTTTCCCAGGCCACACCCAGCCTGCCCACCAGCCCTATCAGTGCTCCCTTAAAACAGATGCAAAAATGCGTCGGTAGTGGCAGAAAGCAGACTGGAGTTTGCCTGGAGTGTCAGTGAGGGAGACAGGACAGAGGACCATGAGGAAGCTTCTGGAGGCAATGGGAAAATTTTTTAGCTTGATTTATTTGGCTGTGCCTGGTCTTAGTTGAGGCATGCAGGATCTTTAGTTGTTGCCTGTGCCCTCTGAGTTGGGGCATGTGGAATCTAGTACCCTGACCAGGGATCGAACCTGGGCCCCTGCATTGGGAGTGAAGAATCTTAGCCATTGGACCACCAAGGAAGTCCCCACGTGATGGGAACGATAAGTATCCTGACTGTGGAGCTGGATGATGGGATGTATGTGTGTCAGAACTCACCCAACGCCACTTCATGTAGAGTTTAATAGATGCTACTTATACTGTAATAAGGCTGTTTCTTGTTTATTAAAAAACAAACAGATGTTTCCAGTGACCTCTGTGAGATCCTGGACAAGTCTCTTCCCCTCTGTTACCCTCAGCTTCCCCGCTGTAAGTTGAGGGTCTCTAAGAGACCTTCCAGCACGACCTTCATGAACTTCTATCCACACATCTCCTTAGAGGCAGAGCCCACCCTCAGGGGAGGGCAGGAGGCTGTGTGGCCCAGGTCTGTCCAGCACTTTTCTGATCCCAGCTCAGCTCACCAGCTTTCCCCGCATAAGTGGCTCAGACCAAGTCATTGACTGGGTAGAGGTGGAAGCCAGGAAATAGGGCCAAGTCATGTAGGAAAACAAGGAAGTGAGTAACTCTGTGACTCCACAACTGCCCGGGCTCCTCTCAGGCCCAGAAAACTCCCAGAAGGCTGGAGAGAAGCATGGAAATGTTATCAACATGTGCATTTGTCAGGTGGGGAAACAAGCCCAGAGAGATGTCGTCTCTCAAGTCTGCTGAGTTGGGACGTGGCAGAGTTGAAGAAGAAATGCAGGTTGCTGCTAGCTAGACTTACTGTGGTGACCATTTGCAACATAAACAGATATTATGTTGTACACTTGCAACTAATATAGTGTTGTATGTCAATTATATCTCAATTAAAAAAAAAAACAAATGCAGGTTGCTGGACTCCTGATCCAGTGCTCACATACAGCCCCCTCCCCTGAGGATCAGAAGACATGAAGTTCATACCTGGATTCCTGGGCGTCTCTAAGCTGGTTCCCCAGTGATCACGGGCTCTGCCTTTGACACTCACAGAGGACTGTATCCTTCTGTGAGCCCCATGTCTGGAGGGTTCCCATTTGGGGCAAGGGATCAAGGGCTCAGAAACCCAATCTGAGGGGCCTTGACTGAGCTGGCTGGGACCGAATGCCCCAAAGAATTGATGCTTTTGAACTGTGGTGTTGGAGAAGACTCTTTACAGTCCCCTGGACTGCAAGGAGATCCAACCACTCCATCCTAAAGGAAATCAGTCCTGAATATTCATTGGAAGGACTGATGCTAAACCTGAAACTCCAATACTTTAGCCACCTGATGTGAAGAACTGACTCACCGGAAAAGACCCTGATGCTGGGAAAGATTGAAGGCAGGAGAAAGGGACGACAGAGGATGAGATGGTTGGATGGCATCACCAACTTGATGGACGTGAGTTTGAGTAGCTCCAGGAGTTGGTGATGGACAGGGAAGCCTGGTGTGCTGCAGTCCATGGGGTCGCAGAGTCAGACATGACTGAGTGACTGAATTGACTGAAACGCCCCACATCTATCCATCCATGGGTGATTCTCCAACTGCTCTGTGAGGCTGACATCATTAACCATGTTTTACTTCATTTACTAAAGGAGAGATCTGATATTCTGAGCATGGAAGCAGCTATCTCTGGCCCCGGAGAGCTGCTCACTGGGGACACCAGGACTGGACATTCCAGAGACTTTCCAAAAAGAAGGAGGCAGAGATGGGGAGAGGGAGAAAGAGCAACAAGAGCAGCAGAATCTGTCAGCATCAGGGTCATCTTGTCCACTCCACTGTCCTATTAACTGGTATCCCCTCTTCCTCTCTGTTCCCCTGCCAGGTATTCTCAACACAGCAGCTGGGATCCCACTAGAAAGTGGTCAGACCATGCCTGCCTACTCTGCTCAGAGCCCTGCCGAGGTCCCGCTTCTAGACCAAGCCCAGGTCCTGGCAGTGGCTGTGAGCCTGCCCCCAGAGGCCCTTTTCCGCTCCGACTTCCCCTCCACGCCGTCCTCACCCTCGTCCCTGCCTGTCTGGCCACAGGGCCCCGTGCTGTCCCTACGGAACACCAAGCACCCTCCGGGCCCAGGGCCTTGGCACTTGTTCTCTCTGCTCAGACCTTCTTTTCCAGGCATCCTCATTGTCTAACTTCTTCCTTCCCGAGTCTACGCTCCAGAACACCTTCCCTGAGCACCCCGTTCAATACTGCAACTTCTTCTCCCCAGCCCAGTGTTCCTGATCACCCCCACTCTGCCGCATAGGACTTACCACTTTCTAACATATATTACAATTTGATTGTTGTTGTTTAGCCAGTCAGTCGTGTCTGACTTTTTTGCGACCCCATGGACTTTAGCCCACCACGCTCCTTTGTCCATGGGATTTCCCAGGCAAGAATACTGGAGTGGATTGCCATTTCATCCTCCAGGGGATCTTCCTGACTCAGGGATCATACCTGTGCCTCCTGTAAGTCTCCTGCATTGCAGGCATATTCTTTACCACGGAGCCACCAGGGAAATCATAATACAATTTACCTATTTCCTATATTTATTGTTTGTCTCCCTCTGGACAACTCTAGCTCCATAAACACAGGGCTCAGTGTCTCTTTTGTAAATAGATTAAACCCAAACAACTAGAGTGTCACCTTGAACAGTGCCTGGCATGGAGCAGACATCTAATAAACACTTGCTGAGTAACTGAATTTGTTGAGGGTTGCTACCCTCGAAAGATAAGGGCTTGTGAATCACCCTTTCCTGGTTTCACTGCACCCTTCCAGCACTGACCAGCAGCTCAGTTTTGCCTCCTTAAGCTGCCATTTCTCATCTATGAAATATGATTAATTTTTGATATAATACATATGAGGGGCCTTGCAGAGCGCCTGGCTCACACCAGCTGTGTGAGAGCCAAATGTAGGGAGAAGTGACTTTATTTAGCAAATAAATGTTAACTAGAAGAAGCTCTGGCACATTAAATAGGACGAGGAGCCTGAAAGCCTGCAAACTTGACTTGGGTGTTAAGCTCTTATCAGAGGAAATATTTTCTTCCTTCCTTGAAGGGAGATGTTGTAGTCCCCGAAGCAGGGAGTTTGAAGGAACAGTGCCAAGGAGTGAGGAGCCCAGTCTCAGCCCAGAACATTCACTTCCTGGCAGGGGGCTTGGGGACACTAACTTTAGCTCTCATGACCTGTGTTCTCATCTATGAAATGAGATGAGGATGCTTCTCTGCTGACTCCAGGGGAGGTTATAGGGTTTGAAGCAGAAAGCACTTGTGAAATACCCGGTGGGCAACATGGATTGCCTTTACGGAGGGAGCACCCAGATGCCATCCAGAAGTAGATGCTTGCTGCTTGGGCAGGTGTTATAGGCTGGGCTACACCATCTCACATTCACATGTTGAAGCGCTGCCCACAGAACGTGACCATACTTGGAAGTAAGATCTGTAATGCTGTTGTCCAGTCACTAAGTCGTGTCTGACTCTGCAAACCCATGGACTGCAGCACGCCAGGCCTCCCTGTCCCTCACTATCTCCTAGAGTTTGCTCAAATTCATGTCTATTGAGTCAGTGATGTCATCCAACCGTCTCATCCTCTGTCACCTCCTCTTCTCTTGCCCTCAGTCTTTCCCAGCATCAGGGTCTGTTCCAATGAGTTGGCTCTTCACATCAGGTGCCCAAAGTATTGGAGCTTCAGCTTCAGCATCAGTCCTTCCAATGAGTATTCAGGGTTGATTTCCTTTAGGATTGACTGGTTTGATCTCCTTGCAGTCCACGGGACTCTCAAGAGTCTTCTTCAGTAACAATTTGAAAGTATCAATTCTTCGGTGCTCTGTCTTCTTTATGGTCCAACACTCACATCTGTACATGGCAGCTGGAAAGACCATGGCTTTGACTCTATGGACCTTTGTCAGCAAGTGACGTCTTTGCTTTTTAATATGCTGTCTAGGTTTGTCCTTGCTTTCCTTCCAAGAAGCACGCGTCTTCTAATTTCATGGCTGCAGTCACCATCTGCAGTGATTTTGGAGACCGCGAAGAGAAAATCTGTCACTGCTTCCACTTTTTACCCATCTACTTGGCATGAAGTGATGGGACTGGGCCCTGATCTTAGTTTTTTGAATGCTGAGTTTAAGCCAGCTTTTTCACTCTCGTCTTTCACCCTCATCAAGAGGCTCTTTAGTTCCTCCTCACTTCCTGCCTTTCAGTTTCAGTTCAGTCACTCAGTCGTGTCTGACTCTTTGCGACCCCATGAATCGCAGCATGCCAGGCCTCCTTGTCCATCACCAACTCCTGGAGTTCACCCAGACTCACGTCCATCGAGTCAGTGATGCCATCCAGCCATCTCATCCTCTGTCGTCCCTTTCTCCTCCTGCCCCGAATCCCTCCCAGCATCAGAGTCTTTTCCAATGAGTCAACTCTTTGCATCAGGTGGCCAAAGTACTGGAGTTTCAGCTTTAGCATTATTCCTTCCAAAGAAATCCCAGGGCTGATCTCCTTCAGAATGGACTGGCTGGATATCCTTGCAGTCCAAGGGACTCTCAAGAGTCTTCTCCAACACCACAGTTCAAAAGCATCAATTCTTTGGGGCTCAGCTTTCTTCACAGTCCAACTCTCTCATCCATACATGACCACAGGAAAAACCATAGCCTTGACTAGACTTCCTGCCATTAGGGTGGTGTTATCTGCATATCTGAGGTTGCTGATATTTCTCCTGGCGATCTTGATTCCAGCTTATAATTCATCCAGCCTGGCATTTGGCATGATGTACTCTGCATATAAGTTAAATAATCAGGGTGACAATATGTAGCCTTGTTGTACTCCTTTCCCAATTTTGAACCAGTCCATGTAGAAGCCTAACTGTTGCTTCTTGACCCATGTATAGGTTTCTGAGAAGACAGATAAGATGGTCTGGTATTCCCATCTCTTTAAGAATTTTTCACAGTTTGTTGTGATCCACATAGTGAAAGGCTTTAGCATAGTCAATGAAGTGTAAGTAGATGTTTTACTGGAATTCCATTGCTTTCTTTATGATCCAGCAAATGTTGGCAGTTTGATCTCTGGTTCCTGTGACTTTTCTAAATCTAGCTTGGACATCCAGAAGTTCTCAATTCAAGTATTGCTGAAGCCTAACTTAAAGGATTTTGAGCTTCACCTTACTAGCACAGGAAATGAGCGCAATTGTCCGGTAGTTTGAACATTCTTTAGCACTGCCCTTCTTTGGGATTGGGATAAACATTGACCTTTTCTAGTCCTGTGGCCACTGCTGGGTTTTCCAAATTTGCTGACATATTGAGTGCAGCACTTTCACAGCATCATCTTTTAGGATCTGAAATAGCTCAGCTGGAATTCCATCACTTCCACTAGCTTTGTTCATAGTAATGCTACCTGAGGCCCACTTGACTTCACATTTTGGGATGTCTGGCTCTAGGTGAGTGAGCACACCATCGTGGTTATCTGGGTCATTAAGACCTTTTTTTGTATAGTTCTTCTGTGTATTCTTGCCACCTCTTCTTAATCTCTTCTGCCTCTGTTAGGTCCTTACTATTTCTGTCCTTTATCATGCACATCATTGCGTGAAATGATCCTTTGATGTCTCCAATTTTCTTGAAAAGATCTCTAGTCTTTCCCATTCTATTGTTTTCCTCTATTTCTTTGCATTGTTCATTAAAGAAGGCCTTCTGTCTCCTTGCTATTCTTTGGAACTCTGCATTCAGTTGGGTATATCTTTCTCTTTCTCCCTTGCTTTTCACTTCTCTTCTTTCCTCAGCTATTTGTAAGGCCTCCTCAGACAACCACTTTGCCTTATTGCATTTCTTTTTCTTTGGGATGCTTTTGGTCACTGATTCCTGTAAAATGTTACGAACCTCTGTCCATATTTCTTCAGGCACTCTGTCTACCAGGTCTAATCCTTTGAATCTATTCATCACCTCCACTATATAATCATAAGCCATTTGATTTAAGTCATTGCTGAATGGCCTAGAGGATCCCCATTTTCTTTAGTCTAAGCCTGAATTTTGCAATAAGGTGCTGATGATCTGAGCCACAGTCAGCTCCAGATCTTGTTTTTGCTGACTGTATAGAGCTTCTCCATCTTCAGATGCAAAGAATGTAATCAGTCTAATTTCGGTATTGACCATTAGGTGATGTCCATGTGTAGAGTTGTCTCTTGTGATGTTGGAAAAGGGTGTTTTCTGTGAAAAGAGTGCTTACAGACCAGGTCTGTAAGGAGGTAATTAAATTAAAAAAAGGTCCTTAGGACCATTCTAATCCTATATGGCTAGTGCTATAAGAGGAGGAATTTTGGTCACGGACACACAGGGAAGGAAGACCGTGTGAAGATTCAGGGAGAGGACAGCTGTCTACAAGTCAAGGAGAGAAGCCTCAGAAGAAACCACCCTTGCCGTCACCTTGACCTTGGATTTCTGGCCTCTAGAGCTGTGAGACAATAAAGTTCTATTGTGTCAGCACCCCATCCTGTGGAACTACAGTTACAGCAGCCCCAGAAAACTAAGAGAGAAGGTCTGGATGAGATTCACGGAATGTTAGGAAGCCTAGGAACTCACTTCCTCTCCAACTTAGAACCCCTCCCCAAACCTACAACTGATGACGACCCCAACATCAGTCTTCTGGGGCCCTGAGTTCACCCGCTGCCTCCCTGGGTCCTGGAGTTGTCCAGTTGAGTCTCTCAGGGAAATAGTCAGTGATTTAAGGGGAGTCCTGGTGGCACCATGGGGCTGCTCTGGGCAAAGACCCTCAGGAATACACCCCATTGAGGTTTCAGGAGGAGAGGTGTCTGGGAGGGTCTTGGTTACATTGACTGAGAGGGGAAGGGCAGCCTCTGCTCACCTTTTTCCTCTTGGCAGTGCAAGGAGAGCAGGTGCGTGTTCGTTCTGGAAAGGACTGGCACCACCTAAGGCCCTGTGCCCACCCACTCGGCCCTCTCATGCTCCTAGGCCCTGCCTCGGGTGCTGGGCTGTCGGGTTTGGGAGAACTGATTGTGTGGAGGGATTCCCTCTGGGCAGAGATGGCTCAGACCCCTCCCATGAGAGTGCAGGGCTCTGGGGACCTGTCATCAGATGGTCCTCACTCCTCTCTGAGGTCACTTCCACTGGGGCAGCGCATCTCCAGACCCTCCTCTCCTGTAGTGGACTAATTTAGTCATGACATGCAGTGGGTCCACTCACCTCCCCCAGAATCACCCACCTCTGTCCCCGTTCAGATCCCACACCCCTTTAAAGTGCTTCTGTCAACAATGCAGGCTAAAATCAGGGGACTGAGACCCACACATCAACTTTGTGAAGGTGGACCCTCTTGGAAAAGTTTCCAAGTCAGGTGCTGGGCTAGGAATCCTGTAAAACCTTGGTAGAAAGTTGCCTATTTCTGCTGCAGAATAAGAGGGGGGAATCAAGGTTTTTCTTGCCAAGCAAGGCCACTGACATGCATTCCTTTAAAAAATCGAGGTGACTGTGAGTGTTGGTCTGTTGTCGGGTAACTGTCAGCCTGCAGCACATGGTCTGAAGCCATCTCCTCGCTTGGCTCCTGACTTAGGAAAACAGGAGCCTGAGGCCAGGCCAACATTCCCCCAGCCACCCACACCCATGCGCCCAGGCCCGTGGGGAGAGAGGTCTGAATTCCAGCCCCACAGCCTCGTGCCTAGCTGCCGCCTGGGCTGAAGGAGACTAAAGGTCAGTCATTCTCGGTCAGTTCAGGGCACAGCTCCCAAGGAGATGGCTGTTCTGGAAAAGCCCTGCTTCCGCAGTAGCTGCTAGCATGTGGGGTTTCAGATCCACAGGGAATACTGTTTGACGTTAGGCAGAGTCCAGAATCCAGATTGTAGCTTTGGGTGTGAATATTCCCTCCCACTCAGTCATTTTCAGTGAAGGATTTGGGACTTTTGCTCCTTCTTTTAAGCTTCTCTATAAATACGGATATTTTCTAACAGGATCTGGACCACACGCTGACATGAAGTCTGTGGCCTCTAATGTTTTTATGGAAAGGATCAAATTGAAATGGGCTGCTCCTGACAGTCCCAAGGGAGGGTGGCTTGGTGGCCTGTGCTTGAGGGTGTTATGGGCTGAGTGACCCGAGACCCCCACTTCTGTCCTCTATCAGTGGAGGAGGCTCCTGAGAATGCAGATGACTGAGGAGCTGGCCCGGGACCCTCCACGCCTAAGTGCCCCCAGAGGCCCCTTGATGTGGGCGGCCTTCTGCAGCCAAGGCTGAAAGGTCCCAGGCGAAGGAAGCTGCCTGACCCAGGGACCCTGCCTGCATCTGCAGCCACCACGCTTAGCTCACTGAACCTGCTGCCAGGGAGTTTCCTCTTTGTTGCCTTTAAATTAACGTTAAGGCAAAAAACTCATCAAGAATGTTTAAAAAGATGTTTAGGGAGTTTCCTGGTTGTCACCACCATCCGCTCTCCATCCCTTCTGCTTTGGCTGCCTGATGCACTTGGAATGCCGAAGGATGCTCCAGGAAATCATAAAATCCTGACTAGTTTTTGTAGATATTCAATTATGCTTACTAGATGAATCTCACCAAGTCAAGACAATGAGAAATATGTTCAGAAAAAGTTTCCAATAACAATATTTGAAACCACACTGGACAACCTGGGGTTGGTAGTGTGTCTTGCCCCGTCCCCAGGGCATCTGAGAGTGACTAGCTGTCCTGACCACAGCTGAGCGCCTCGCCCCAAGGCATCTGCTCACTGTGGGAAGGAAGGGAGTGGAGCATGGGTCCAGTCTGGCTGAAACTTTGCTCATTTTACTTTCAGAGTGGTTCTGCACTGGCTAGAATCTGACTGATGCTAAGGGTCCCCTCTCAGAAGTTTTAGATAGAGACACACAGAGTAGGAAGCAGAGACAGACAGACAAACATCCAGAGACGGGGGAAGTCATCTCAAGAGAAAGGCAGATCCACCAGGTCGAGAGCCACAGACACCAGCTTCTGGGAGTGGCATTGCAGGGCCTCCTTGGTACGTGGACGGGCCCCTGACCACGGGCCTCACGTCCCAGCCCTGCACTCACTAGCTGCAGGACTTCAGGCAAGCCACAGACTATCTCAGCCTCACCATCCTCTTTGAATGGACAGTGACGGGAACTCCTGCATAAGGCTGCTGTGAGCGCCCCTTGATAACACACACTAGGCGTCTGGTGCTGTGTCCGGGACCCAGGTGGGGCAGACACTCTTCTTAGGGTTAAACCCAAACTCAAGTCCCAACTGCAGGACACTGCTGTGGTCCTGCCCATGCATCTCTCTCTGGCCCTCTTTTCTTCCTTCCAATGAACAGCCACCATTCCAAATAACCCAAGTGTCTATGTTTCTGTGTTTCTGACAGCTTGGAATAGCCTCTCTAATACAGAGATAAGAAGAACCGTATTGATTTGCTCCAGAGTCCAGGTAGCCAGGATGCCAGTTCCTCCAGCACTGCATGTTCAATGTGTGGGAAAAACAGCTGGCAGGTGTTGGCTTGGCCTTCGAAGGGCGGGGTCTCAAAGGGAGTGCCCTTTGAGTCAGTGCAAACAGAACCAGATGCAGTTACGGGGCCCTGCCCAGTAGGTTGAGCTCAGGAAGGTGGTGGAGACCATTCCTAGATGGCAGTGGAGGGAGGGGCTGGTGTCCCTGCCCTGTGCACAGAGGAATAGCCACCCAAGGGCTTGATAGCCATCAACAGAGAGGCCCTTGCACCTGTCTGTGTACTGGGCATGAGCACACGTAGGGAGCCTGGATATGCAAGAATGCAGGGTTTCCCAGATGGCACTAGTGGTAAAGAACCCGCCTGCCAATGCAGGAGATGCAAGAGACGCAGATTCAATCCTTGGGTGGGGAAGATCCCCTGGAGGAGGACATAGCAACCCACTCTAGTATTCTTGCCTGGAGAATCCCATGGACAGAGGAGCCTGGTGGGCTACTGCCCATAGGGTCACAAACAGTTGGATGTGACTAAAGTGACTTAGCACGCACAGGGTGCTCCGTGTCTGTGCTCGTGAGTGTGCTTCTGCCAGGATGGGTGTGTGAGGGCTGAGCTGGGGGAGGGGTGTGTGCAGGCTTGTGTTTGGGGAGAGCTGTGGGGGTACCTGAGGATAGGTCCTGTGCACAGGTGTGAGTTCTGTGAGAGCCACATGCAGAACCACATGCTCGGTTCTGTGTGCGGCTGGCATGTGGGGAGACGACCCTTTGTCAGCGCAGGGTTGGGTGGAGCAGCCATCTGGCTGACAGGGCTATGATGACAGCCTCTACAGGGCTGTGTGTGCCAGGAACCAGAGCCACGCAGGAAGTGCGACGGAAGACAGGAATGCGGAAGTCACAAAGGTTCCTCTGGGTCTCATTTCAAGGGACACGAAGCGACCTTTGCCTGCCCCTTTGGGAGGTTTCACTTTTCTTCCCATTGTTTTCACTTTCAGACTCCCTTGATGAAACACCGGGGCAGGATGGTGGGACAGCTGTGGTGACGTGTGCCCGGCTCAGGTGCCAAGGCTGGCCATCCTGCGTGGAAGCCACATGCCTGGTCCACACCAGTGGCTGTACTGGGCCAGCCTGGTTGACCCGACATGAAGCTGTGACTTCCCAGAGCACATGAAGGGGGTCTCCTGTGTTGCTGTGAAAATAGCTTCTGAGAGGAGACATGGTTTCTCCAAAGAACACGGAGTCGGTGCCAGAACTGGGACCAGACCCGCTGTCAGGCCGTGGTGGAAGGCACCCGGCCGATTGGCCAACAGCAGGTAAAGGCAGGAGCTGAACCCCTGACCCATGTCCTAAAGGTCTAAATCAGACCGTGTATGTGGCTCCTTTCAGCCCTGTCCACTCCGGCTGTGTGGGTACCGCTCTCTGTGGTCGCTCTGTCACCATCCTCACTGCCCCCTCCTGCCGATGTGCCAGGCAGGCCCCAGTCACTCCCACTTGGGCCACACTCACCCAACAGCCTCTGAGGTCCCCTCAAGACTTCTGCCAGGATAATAAACCTGGGCTTCTCAGCTCTAGTCTCCAACCCTTCAGACAGACTCCCCCTGCCACTCTCAAGAGGGTCCCTTCTGTGTGGCAAGCCAAGAGCAAACCTGGACTTCTCTCTGGTGGCTAGCCTCCCATGCCACCTTCCACTTATGATACTGAGCAGAGCCCTGTGGGGCTCCTGGGCACAACGCCTTTCTGTGTCCACTATTTCTTTGGTTATAGGAAGCAGTTTTCACTCAGCCTCCAGGACCTTCCTGGGTTCCAATGGACAGATTTCAAGCAGTTACAAATTAGGGAAGGGAGAGTATGTGAGACCAGTGAGAAACAGTTAAGAGCAGCCTTGGGGCAAGGTCCTGATTCCCCATCAGTAGATACACCACAATATATTTAAGCTATTTTGCAGATACTGAAACACCCTCTGGGTGGGAGAAGTCAACAGTTAACAATGGTATGCTGCCCACAAACATGTAGATCCCAGACCAGTTGGAACCAGAAAGTTGATGATGCCGACTCCCACTCACCTCCACACCAACCAATGAGAAGAATGTCCACAAGCTGACCATGTCCTCTTTGAACAATTACTGTAAAACTTCTCACTATTGTCTCCCAAGTTGGGACAGATGGTTTTGAGGGCATTGGCTTGCTGAGGCCCCCTTTGCCTGGCAAAGTAAGAAAGCTATTCTTTTTGACTTTACCCAAAACTCTGTCTCCAAGATTCAACTCAGCACTGGTACACAGAGAAGCTGAGCTTTCAGCATCACTTGGGGTCTGCCTGACTTGCCCCTGCTCACTGCCCTCCAGGGCCTTGGGCTCTAGTGGACAGTCATCTGGGCTCTGCATTCTGCAGAGTGACCCCCAACAACAACAATGCCACACACATGTGGGAGCACATGGTCCCCAGGTGGCTGTGTGCTCCCACAGACACCATGCATCCTTAGGGAACACCCCCTCTCCCAAAGCACTGCTTGCCCCTCTTCTGGCCCTTGTGAACCAGTCCAGCTCTGCCTAAGGCTTGCTTTCCTGGCTTCTTCTCCTATCATCTCTGGGGTCTCCATCTGGGTTGTGAATCTATTAACAAGCAGTGTCCTGATGGGTCCTTGACAGCCCTCAGGCTGGAGTATGTATGTTCTCCATGTCAAATAAAATAATGGCAGTCTTTCTCCAATTAACAGAAAAAATTCATAAAGAGAACTCTCTGTTAAGTCCTGCTGCCATTAAACTTTTGACATCTGTGACCTCAAAAAGAAAAAAAGAAAGAATAATACATTTGACTAAAGCATCTAGATTCTAGCATCAGTTTGCCACCCTTAATCTTCACATTAAATTTGCTACTGTTTATTTGGACCCCACTGACATATGTCAGAAGTGAAATGGTGGCATGGGGACCCTCCCGCACTGGTGGAATGGATTCAGTGGGCCCATCCTCTCAGAAGTCATTCAAGAGCAGCTCTGCTGTCGCCTGACCGGGGATATGCCTGGTCTCAGTGTCTGGGGAGGCCTGGCCAGGTGGATGCCTGTCCCCAGCACCCTGACTTGGTCCAGAAAGGCCCTCAGACACCTAGTATAGCGAGTTGCTAGATTTAATGTGTAAAAATAAAGAGCACACAGTTCAATGTGAATGTCCAGTTAACAATGAATAATTTTTTAGTACAAGCATGTCCCATGAGATATTTAGGACATACTTATGCTTAAAAAAAAAAAAAAAACCCAAAACTGTTGTTTGTTGGAAATTCAAATTGAACTGGGCATCTGGCATTTTTCTGGAGAACCCTAACGTGGCACTTACATCTATGATGTGTGCCACCCAGTGTCAGAGACTCTGCAAGCAACTTGTAACCGGCAGTCAGAACTGAGCTTGGTCAATGATCCATGTGTGTGGGCAAGTGGAGGCCTCTCCTGGCATAATGCCCCTCTCTGGGGTTCTAGAAAGTGCATACAGCCTCTAGCCTATCTTATGGATGCCCAGATCCTCAACCCCCCCAGAGGTCACTCCAGCATATCTGTTTATGCAGTGGTCACCAAACACATTGTGCTCTGGGTGTATGCTTCCATCATCTTTCTTGCTTTTCTTTCTCTTCTTTGTGCATTGCTATAGATTGAATTGAAGAAGGAAATGGCAACCCACTCCAGTATTCTTGCCTAGAAAATCCTGTGGACAGAGGAGCCTGGTGGGCTGCTGTCCATAGGGTTGCACAGAGTCGGACATGACTGATGTGACTTAGCATGCATGCATGCATAGGTTGAATGCTGTGCCCCTCAAATTCATATATTGACACCTAACCCTGACAGTGATGATATTTGGAGGTGGGGCCTTTAGGAGGCAATGAGGTCATGAAGGTGGAGCCCTCAGGAATGGGATTAGTGCCCTTATATAAAGGACCCTAGAGAGCCTCCTTTCCCCTTGTGAGGACACAGTGAGAAGACGCTGTCCACGAACCAGGAATCTGCCAATGCTTTGATCTTGGACTTCCAGACTCCAGAAGTATGAGAAGTAAATTTCTGTTGCTTATTAGCTTCAAACTATGGTATTTTGTTATCGCAACCTGCTGCTGCTAAGTCACTTCAGTTGTGTCCGACTTTGTGCGATCCCACAGACGGCAGCCCACTAGGCTCCTCTGTCCCTGGGATTCTCCAGGCAAGAACACTGGAGTGGGTTGCCATTTCCTTATCCAATGCATGAAAGTGAAAAGTCAAATTGAAGTCGCTCAGTCGTGCCTGACACTTAGCGACCCCATGGACTGCAGCCTACCAGGCTCCTCCGTCCATGGGATTTTCCAGGCAAGAGTACTGGAGTGGGGTGCCATCGCCTTCTCCGTATCACAACCTAGACACCCTTTTTTTTTTTTTTTTTTCTGAGCACATTTTTAGAAAGGAAGAAGGCATCATGGCAAAAGCCCTCAGCTCAACATCATAAGCACAATAGACATGGAGAGCATCTCTGTGACTGATTCCCATGTGAGCTCAGAGCTGGACATTGTCGAGGTTAACAACACTGCTGTACGTAGCTGTAAGTGAGATAAACATGTTTTCTCTATTCTTCATCTTCAATAGCATTTCCAAACCTTCTCAATAATACTTGTGGATTGGAGATATACAAATAGAATCAACATTTATTGAAAAATATTCAGTATTTGAAACTTAGATTAATTACTCACTTTTCCTCTGAAGAGTCACACTTTAGGCTGGTGTTTACTCATACACTTGTAAAAATACTTTGGGATGATTGCTCCCAAAGCCAATGTCTGCAGCAAGGTCTGCCCCATGACCTTGCATGGGTTTCTGGGGAGGTGTCCACGCCCCAGTCAGCCCTGGGAGGGGTGGAGGACTGGGTTCCTGCCCCTCCCCAGCTTCGAGGGGCAGCAATCACATTTCTCTCCACATCAGTCTGGGCTAAAATTGCTGGCAGGTTGACTCCTATTTCTTTTTGTCATGAGTTCCCTGAAGATGCCAGGTCATGAAGTGCATTGGATGTTGACAGGAGGAGTGGGAGAGAGTGGAGCTGGACAGCCTTTTATTTGTGGAGGCAAAGGGCCAGGATGGGAGGGTGGTAGACCCCGGTCTTGGCTGAGTGGTGAACAGACTTCCTGCTTGCTGTGCTCCAGGGCTTTGCTCCAACAAGTCACTTAGGCATCTGAGCCCAGAGAGGAAAACCTGGGCTCTGATTTTGGGTCATATGGCCCAGTAGGGCAGCGCAATCCAGCCTCATCCAGCATGCTCCATGTCTGCCTGGCTGGCCTCAGGGGCAATAGTTACCTGCTAGAGCCGCATATGGGGAGTCTTCTTAGGCCAGGGGCTGGAAGTCACACTGTCCAAGGAAAGGAGCACATTCGGTGGGGGGCACTTGGTGTGAGTTTAGCCACATGGACTTTAGCATTTTTGTAAATGGCTATAAATTTTTTTCTAACTCATTCAAAGCTAGAAAAATGTGACACCAAACTCACCAGTAATCATTTATGATACTGTGACAGGCTGTAGAATGATTTCTTTAACCTCTGCCACATTGTCACATTGTGTGGCTATTTGATGAAGATGGCTTTGTCTGCCCAGCAACACTGTGACCTTACGGGGAGGGCTGTGTGGTGACAGCTTGGTCCATAAGGGGAACCAGGCATGAAAGAAGCAGAGTTGAGCGAGATCTTCCCAACTCTTAACTCCAAAAAGCAGGTTTATTTTACAAGTTGGAGATCAAATCAATTCATTAAAAACATCTTTCATCTGCCTTTTATTGACACCTGGCTCACCTCCCTGACCCTTCTTTGTTCTTAGTCCTCGTTTGAGGCCCCAAATCTCCTGAGGCCTGAGAATGCAGGGCGCATGTCACGAGGAATCTACAAGGGGAGAGACACCTGCACAGTTGCCAGGAGACACCTGCCCTGGCAGATTCCAGGAGCTGCAGATCTCCAGAGAAGGAGAGGCAGCTTTATGTTCATTTAGGGGGCTGCCATGGGCTCGCTCTGTGGTGTGGCCGCTGGAGGGATGGCTGGGTTGGCTGAGTGCACAGGGAGCCCATGGTCAGGGATTTTCATGTGTGTGTTGGTTCCATGTTCCATGTTCCCTGGCAGGATGAAAGAGGATTTGTTTTATGCCCCATCTGAGAACTTTAGGAAGGGAAAGATGAAAAGAAACAGGAAAAACTCAGTTTAGATGAGAGCAGCCAGGATCGCGTCAGATTTCTTGGAATGAACAGATTATCCTGGAGTGAACGCATTCATTCACTCAACAAATATTTATTGAGCATCTTTTGAGTGCTAGGCAAGGATCCAGGGACTGTTCCACAGGCTCTAGTAAACTGTGGCTGTTTTGAGTGATTGAGTAAGATCTGGGTCAACCCCTGCCTCAGACACTTCATACATTCATGAGCACAAGCACGTCAACCCTCCTTCCTATGCAGATATGATCAGCCCATGCTGCTGTGGGAAACAGGCAGACCCTTGGCAAGGGCCCAAGGTGAAGTTAGTTTATTTGGCCCCTTGGGCAGATGCAGGGCAAAGAGGAAGGAGCCTAGCAGCTCTGAGGCTCAGCCCTGCGGAATGACCCTGGCCTCGGTATTAAGCTGTCCTTATGTTCCTATAAGGGGATTCCCTGGTGGCTCAGAGGTTAAAGCGTCTGCCTGCAATGTGGGAGACCCGGGTTCGATCCCTGAGCTGGGATGATCCCCTGGAGAAGGAAATGGCAACCCACTCCAGTACTCTTGCCTGGAGAATACCATGGAGGGAAGAGCCTGGCAGACTACAGTCCACGGGATTGCAAAGAGTTGGACACAACTGAGCTACTTCACTATGTTCCTATAGCAGGAACACGTGCATTCTGTTTCCTCTTTGGGGGACATCTGTCCTGCTTGGAGAGTCCTCTGACTCTCAACCCAGAAGCGGGTGCTGGGGATGGAGCTCAGGGAGTCAGAGGAAACTGAGGGAGAATTCTGAATGCAATTACTAGATAACATTTTTTAGGTCTCTGTAGAAGTATGGCTTGATGTGCTCTTAAAACACGAAAGATGGGGCAAAGAGAAAATGCAGCAGAGAAAAGAAAGGCCTGAGTCTGACCTGGGAGCAGGCAGAACACCCTTTGATGGGCATCCCTGCCACTTACCTCCACTTTGAGCACCAATAATGACCCTCAATGCCTATGTTCTGTTCTTTAGCCACAGCAACAATGACTAAGAGTAAGTTGGAAAATGAGCCAAGAGTCAGTTCAAGCCAATGTCAAAGGCCTCACTGCTGTGAGCTGAGCCCAAGTGGAGCCAGAACCTTCCCCAGCTTGGGTGGCAGGGGCCCACTTTGCGATGAGCCTGCTATATTCACTGAAGGGCTCAGGCCAAGGCTAACTTTCCTCTATAAAGTGGTGGTTCTGAAGCGTGGTCTGTGGACCAGCAGCAGTAGCATCACTCAGGAACTTGTAAGGGATGCAAATTCTTGGCCCTTCTCAGACCAGCTGCATCAGAATTTCCCCTGGGTGTTTGAGGAGTATTTACCATGAGGATGCCAGGAGGGAGCCTGAGAAGCAGTTAAGGTGGGGACAAGGGAAGCAGGAAGGGGTGGTGTGTAGACTGGACTGAGAGCAAATTCCCATGAGTACATGCTCGAGGCTGTGGAGAGCCTGCCAGGATCAGGCATCCAGGGAATAAGTTAACAAGGTCCCTGGAGCTCTTGTCAAGAGCAATCCATTGTGATGGTGTAATCCCCAGGCCAGCGTGCAATGGATCGAGAGAAAAATAGAGACAATCTCAGGAAGCTTGACCATAAAAAAGGACAAAAGACAGAGCAGGGGCAAGAGGAAGCCAAGAGGTAGGTGATTGTTCTGTTATTAATGTCGGAAACATGGACACATAAGCAAATTTGCTGAAGGAAGAGGTTCAAAAGAGAGAGTTGAGGCTGCAGGAGGGAGAGGAGCAAATCTGAAGGAGCAGATTACTGCCCAAGGGAGCAGAAGGGGATGGACTCAGGGCGCAGCCTAAGGGTTGGTCACTCTTGGTCGAGGAGATGGATAGCCCTTGCTGGAAATTCTCTGGGTTCTAAGCTAGAAGGAGATAGAAGCAGGTGGGGACAGAGAAATGGGAGAATCGAAGGTGTTAACGCGCTGTGTGATGGTGAAATGTGAGGTCAGCTGCAGTGGGATGTGCCAGCATAGAGTGTGGGCGTTCCAGGGGTGCAGCAGCGCCCAGTGGAGGGAGGGAGGCAAGGAAGGGGCCGAGGGGGCCTGGGCTGGATGTCTGAGCTTACAGGAGGCAGGGCTCAAGGAGCAAAGGCTTGGAAGTGGCCTCAGGGACCCAAGAGAAAGCCTCCAGCTGGCCCCATGGCCACCACCTGGCCTTGGATTTTGGAGAATGAGCAGCTTTTCTCAGGCAGTGCATCCTGAGGGCAGTCAGTTCCACAGGATGCAGGTGGAAGGAGCAGAGGAGCAGAGGCTGAGCAGGTGGGGAGTGGGGACCGCAGACCCAGGGTTCAAGGTGGGCTAGGCTGGGCTGAGAGGGGTGGGATGGAGGGAGCAGTTGGGTCTAAGAGGAAACATGGAGGGCTCTTGGAATAGGGGAGGAGGAGGATCTGACTCCAAAGACCTTGAGTTTGGGGCCATGAACTGGGCCAGGGTGGGAGCCTAACTGCTGGACTAGGTAGACACAGGCTGAACCTCAGGGGCCCAGAGGTTGCCAGGGCCAGCCAATGCTCTGCAGGCTCTGAGCCTAAAGGAGGTAGCAGGGACGAGGGGGCCGACATCCCATTCCCTGAGTCAGCAGGACCCATCCCCACCAGGCTGTGATGTCGCCTTTGATGGCCTCTTCTCTCACTCTGCCCAGATTAACCCATCCCAGTGCAGCTCCCACCTTCTCCCCAAGCCTTCCCTGATCACCGTGATGTATAGTTTCATGTACATGGACGCATGAACAAGATCATATGCCAATCAAAGAGTTATCACCTATGTTTTATAAGGATGTCACTATAGAGTATGGGCTTCCCTGGTGGCTCAGTGGTAAAGATTCCATCTGCAAGGCAGGAGACACGGGTTGGATCCCTGGGTGAGGAAGATCCCTTGAAGGACGGCATGGCAACCCACTCCAGTATTCCTACCTGGAGAATCCCATGGACAGAGAAGCCACAGTCTGAAGGGTCACAAAGAGTCGAACACAACTAAGCCACTGAGTACACATGCTGCTGCTGCTGCTAAGTCGCTTCAGTCATGTCCGACTCCATGCGACCCCATAGATGATAGCCCACCAGGCTCCCCTGTCCCTAGGATTCTCCAGGCAAGAACACTGGAGTGGGTTGCCATTTCCTTATCCAATGCATGAAAGTGAAAAGTGAAAGTGAAGTCGCTCAGTCGTGTCCGACCCTCAGCGACCCCATGGACTGCAGCCTTCCAGGCTCCTCCATCCGTGGGATTTTCCAGGCAAGAGCACTGGAGTGGGGGAGTACACATGCAGTATGCGGTATATCATATGTATTATAAATGCTTAAAAATAGAAATGAAAAAATATTAGAAAACAGCTACAAATAGAAGTTGGGATGTATTCTGCCTGCTCCTTAAAAGATGACCCAGCATCCCCAGGCTGCAGACATCCCGCTTTGAGACAATAGGGCTGCAGTGTGAGCTGCTGGGGTGTGCTGATATCTCAGATTTTCTCCCTGCGTCTCCTTTGTAAATAATAATTGTGTCATGGGCATAGTAGGTGGTCAGTAAATATTTGTGAAAGGGACAAAGAAACAAGTGACCCAGGAAGGTTTTATTTTTTTAATTTTTTTTCTTTTATTTTTTTTAATTTTATTTTATTTAACTTTACAATATTGTATTGGTTTTGCCATATATCAAAATGAATCTGCCACAGATATACATGTGTTCCCTATCCTGAACCCTACTCCCTCCTCCCTCCCCCCTCCCCATACCATCCCTCTGGGTCGTCCCAGTGCTCCAGCCCCAAGCATCCAGTATTGTGCATCAAACCTGGACTGGCGACTCGTTTCATATATGATATTATACATATTTCAATGCCATTCTCCCAAATCATCCAACCCTCTACCTCTCCCACAGAGTCCAAAATCATCCCACCTTCTCCCTCTCCCACAGAGTCCAAAAGACTGATGTATAGAACAGGAAGGTTTTAGAATAGAGGCTGTGTCACATCATGGCCAGAGGTGTGGACTTTGGAATCAGATGGATTGCAGTTCAAGTTCCAGCTCTGCCCAGCCCTGACACTGAGGGCAAATTCTTAGGTCCCCTGGACCTTGATTTTCTCCCTGGCGAAAGGGGCACAATGCCCAGAGTTCCCTGTAGGGTGCTGTGGGCTGGAGCTCACCATGAGGGGGGCTACTGCCAAGCAGCGGTGTGACATGAGCCCCCTGAATAGCCAAGCTCTCATAGGAGGGCACAGGGTGGGTGTGAATTTCGGCCAAAGTCAGTGACTGGAACTTGAGCGCCAGGGGAAAGTGGTCAAGGCAGGACTGAACCAAGAGTAGCTTCCCTGATGTTGTTCCAGACAAAGGACTGGTTTGTTTTCAATTCTGAAAATGGTACTTATGGAAAACTGCTATGTGACCAAGCGATTTTCTGTTTTTTTCTTTAAATAAAGCTTATTATATTTGCTTCATTATAAAGCAAATTTATCAAAGGAATGAGAAAGATGTAGAAAAAATGAGATGAAAAAACTCACATTTCCACCACGGAAAGATCATCTTTCTAACATTTGCTGTATGTTTAGTCTTAAAAAAATTCTATGCCTTTTGAAAAATTGTGAATATTATATAAATACATATATGTGTGTGTAATCTATAAGTTTGTCCTATTTTTTATTTGACATTATGACATAGTGTTTTCTCATTATTACAGATTCTTTCTGAGCATGAATTTTAGTGACCATGTCCACCCCCGGAGCTGTTTCCCCATGTGTTTATGGAGCCTCTGCAGCTCGGCTGTCTCCTCCGGTGGTGGGCAGTCCAGCCTCCATCCTCGTGTCTTCAATGGGCAGAGCCTGACTCCAGCATGGCATGGAGCTCCGTGGCACATGGACCCAGCAGCAGGATGAGGTCTGTGTTCAGAAGACGCAGATGCCGAACCACACTCACCTCTCACCTTTACTCCTCTACTTCTTCCAAGTAGTAACCACGAGACCTGCCGAGCAAGGCAACTTTGAGGTTATGTGAGATTCTGGCTCTGAGGCCGCTCTCTGAATTGCCTGGTGTTGTCCAAACCTTGGTTTATTGGATTCATCAGCGTACTTTACCTGTGAGCAACAGGAAGCCAAGGTCAACACAACTGCCTCACAGACCTGCAGAGTCCAGATGCTGAGGTCCAGTGGGACCCAGAGCCTGAGGGACACAGTCACAAGCCTCAGTGACCTTTGTCCCACATTCCTGCTCCTTCAGTGGCCACATCCTGGGACAGATTCACCCAGCACCTGCGGCCTCCCCCACCCCCGCATCCAGGAAGGCGTCCCCACTGCTGGCAGCCCCGGAAGAAAGCATGCTCTCCCGACTGCTCCAGCAGAGGCCCAGGCCCCATGCCCTCTGCCCCAGTGGGGCCCACCCACCTACACTCATAACCTGAGAGTGGGAAGGGGGGAACCAGGAGATGTGGGGAAGGGTCAGCAGGAGATGTCCACTTCGCTGGCCATCACTCCTGCCACTGTGGCCAGAGTCAGGTTCTCAGAGCACCTCAGTGTGAGGGAACTGTGGATCTCCCGGGTCTTGGGTTCGAACACTCCCGGTGGCCCTCCTCCTCCTCCCCCATTGGCTTCACACGGAAACAATCAACATTCTCTTCCCGAATTCCCAGCAATGGGGCCACACCCCTCAGTGCTCCCGCCTGGTGACCCATGACCAGGGAGGAGGCCTCACGGAGAGGAGATCACTGGAAAGTGACCTCATCAGGTGACTCAGCACCCGAGGAACACAGGCCAGGGTGTGTTAGGGACCCCAGCCCAGTTGAAGGACCCCACAGAGCTCTAGAGGCCCCAAAGTTACCGCTGAGAAATCAGAGCTGTTTCTTCCTGGAAGGGTGGGGGCGGCAGAGGACAGACTGGGGAACTGTCAGAGGAAGGGTTGGCTGCATCAGGTCAGGTGCCCCAGAAGGCGCAGGTCTGTTTATCTGGGAGGTAAGGTGTGATCAGCGAAATGGGGGATCCCAGGTGTGGTGGGGGACTCTGCAGACAGCAGGGCTCCTGTTCTGTCTCCCGGGGCATCCTGCTATCTCCGTGTGTTTGTCCTTGGTCCCTGTCCCGAAAGCTCACAATCCACCTGATATGGGGTCCGTCCAAACAGCACAGAGGGTGTGTGCACAGCCAGGTAGGACCCACTCCCTCTAAGAGGAGCAGAAAGAAGCAGGCCTCAGAGAACCTTTTGGAGCCCTGGTGGGTAGGAGGGGAAGGAAAGAGGGAGCCAGAGGCCTTTCTGATGAAGAGGCCCCAGATCTGGACAAATACAGGAGGAGGAGATTTGGGTCAAGAAGCAAGACTGATAAAAGAACCGACTGCCTTCAGAAGCCAGGTGGGAGCATGAGGCCAGACCTTGACCCAGAGCCTTACAGGGAGCAGAGGAGGATCCATGCCCCGGGGGACAATCAAAATTGTCCAGGCTGGGTGGGAACTTTCAGAAATTGGAAAAGTGCTTAGCACACCCTCCGTCGGGGCTCCCGTGGATTGACCCTGCTGTGGACAATGTGAAGATTCAAGGAGAGGGCGGGGTGAGGAGATGTCTCTGTGTTTGTGTTGCAGCCCAGGCCTCCAGCTCCCAGGCAGGGGGTGGTGGGGGGGTAGAATTCCAGGGCGGGGACCGGGACGCCCAGCTTCTCCTAGTGCACGTGGAGGGAACGAGGCGACGCTTCAGTGGGGAGAGTGGAGAGGGGACCTGGGAGGGCGCCTCACTCTGCGGTGCCCCTCCTGGACCCCCAACTCCATCCCCACCATCAGGAGAGGGGGGGGCTCCAGTTAAGCTCCTTAGGGACAGGCAGGTTGGGCCTTTCATGCCTTCAGCCACCTCAGGCCTGGGTGACAGGTGACCCCCCCCCCCACCCCGCACGCAGCTGCCACATTGGGGGCTGGATTAAGGGTCTCCTTGGAGAAGGAAATGGCAACCCACTCCAGTGTTCTTGCCTGGAGAATCCCAGGGACGGGGGAGCCTGGTGGGCTGCTGTCTATGGGGTCACATAGAGTCGGACACGACTGAAGTGACTTAGCAGCAGGCTCCCTCTGGGAAGACATTTCTGGAGAAAGGAGGCCTTCTAAGGAGAAAAGCAGGGAACAGCTGAGGATGGAACAGGGCCTAGGAGGGAGCACTGCTGAGCTGGGAGAAAACAACCACGCTGCCAGTGATGATTGTATCGAGGGCTTGTGAGTCCCGCTCACTCCTCATGCAGCTCCGAGAGGCCGATGCTGCACCAAGAGGTTGAGCGACTTGCCTTAGGCGACACAGCCAGTAAGCTGACAGGGCAGAGAGAAAAAGGGGTCCCTCTCTGGACCATACAGGTGCGGATCAGCTCTTTCTGGGAAGGTGCCTACCCGAGGCCTCTGACCTACAGTTCTTTCTCCAGAGCTGGGGGAGGGGAAAGAGCTGCAGATCAAGGCAGCCACATCACCTGGCACCCGTGGGTCAGCCTGGAGGTGTCTCTCTGAGTTCTGGGGCTCTGTTTGAGCCACTGGAAACAAGAAAGACCTTAGGAGGTCCCCAGGACCTGGGTGGACTTTACAGCAAGTCGGGCCATTTCCCCTGGGGGCCGGCCACCCTCTGCGGGAGCCAGGAGGGATGTCATTGGTGAGGAGAAGAGACCTAAATGGTAGAAATATAGCAGGAGGCATAATTTTGAATATCACAGAGAAAAATATCTAGCAGTGTTCAAATGACACTGCGGGCCATCAGTCCTAAGGCAAAGAGTTTTTTTGCAAAAAGTTATCCATCAAGTCCCTGTGTATAAAAGACAAAAGTTAGAGACACCCCCAACATTCAACAGCAGTGGGGCTTATATAACTCCTGGCTGTCCACACAGCCATCCAAAGAATGGTGACAAGCCCCTCGCAGCACGGAAAAATGCTTATTGTAAAAAGTAGGAGCCAAATAGTACACTGTGATTTTTCTGGGTGAAAACATGCTTATTGGAAAGAAACAGGAAAAATAGAAAAGTCAGTAAAGGTTTAATAGCGGTGCCAAATGATGGGTGGAGTAGAGTTCAAACACAGTTAAATTATTTTTGAAAGACTATAACCTAAAGATTAACAAACAGTTCAAAAACAAACGCCATGGCAAACAGACAAAGCACTGGTTTTCTGGTTACTTGGCAACATCCATAGGACAGGATCCATGGGCCTGGGGCCCTCGCACGGCAGGATCAGGAGGTTGAGGTGAAGTCCGTGCGCTGCAGGAGGCTGGCTGGTGATCACACAGGAGGACTGGCTGTGATAACACCGCCTGGGGACAACCCGAACCTGGCTGGATGGAGCACAGAGGATGGGGGCCAGCTGGGGCTCCTTGCCCAGGGGGAGGAGTGCAGAGTCAGGGCTGTGGGGGTCTCTCTTCTTCCTGCCTCTGCTGAATCTCCTGCCATACCTCCTCTCAAAGCAGCAAGTAACCTGCACTGGGTGAGCCCCAGAGCTGGAACGACATCAGGCCGTGAGAAGCCCTTCCAGGAAGAAGGCAGACATGCCATCAGTGTGCCCACCCTGAGCAAACACTGGTGTCCCACAGGTAACACGCAATGCAGCTGGGGTCCCAGGAGTGGGACACCCTGCCCCTCCCTCTCTTTGCTGCATTTTCCCGTGGGGAGAGGGGAGCAAGGTCAGCCCCGAGTGAGGCCCAGGTGGGCTGCTGCAGGTGCCGCAGGAGGGAAGGTGCGGGTAGAGAAGAAAAGCGTGAAGGGCCCTCAGAGCCGGACTGAGAAGGATCCCAGTGGCCCCAGGCTGTGCTCAAACCCCCACTCAGGCTGGTGTGCTGCTGGCAGCGGAGGTCCTGAGGGGGCAGGGATGGGTGAGGCCCAAGGTGGGTTTCAGACCCCTGAAGGGCCCTCTGGTGGGGGAGGGGGGAGCAGGGGATGCACTTCGGAGCTGAGGCTCTGCTCTGAGCGGCCAGGGTTTGAATTTTGGCTCTGCCACCTACTGGTTGTGTGGCCGTGAGCAAGTTATTTTAACCTCTCTAAGCCTCAGTTTCTCCAAATATGAAATGGCACTAATAAAAGTAACTCCTCTTATTGGGTTGTTCTGAGGATTAAATGAATCAGCTTTGTGCCAGTGCGAGGCAAGGACTGTCAACGCTGAGCGTTTGTTCAATAAAAATATAAACTAGTGGCCAGAGCTTCACAGGGGACGAGGCTGCCACACCAGAGTCAGTTGGATGCAGAGATACCCTGCACCTAGTGGGGTGTGTAGTCATTGGGGGACCCCTGCCCCATCCCAACCCCACCCCACCCCATGCCCATCACCTTGGCACACAAGGAGCTAGGTGGGCGATGAAGTGAAGTGAAGTGAAAGTCGCTTAGTCGTGTCCAACTCTTTGCAAACCCATGGACTACACAGTCCATGGAATTCTGCAGGCTAGAACACTGGAGTGGGGAGCCATTCCCTTCTCCAGGGGATCCTCCCAACCCAGGCAGAGTTAGCCCAAAATCATAGTTAAGTCCAAACTGTCATAGATCTCCATCTGTGGCTGCAGGAGTGGTGGGTGTGGCCCCGGGGACCGATAAACACACCAAGGGGCCCCTGGCCACTCAACAGTGACAACAAGGCCGACTAGGGAGGCCTAGGGTAGGGGGTGGAGGCGGCGGAGTGGAAGGGAGGGCAGCGGGAGTGGGGAGCCTGGTATGCAGGCAGTAGCGGCTTGGAGGCCTCTGGAGCAATGAGGCCTTCCCCAGTCACTGGGTCTTTCTGGGATTCATTTCAGCTCAATTCCACTTAATAAACATCTTAAAGCTACAGGATATGGTTGGCGAAGAGAATGAACACAGAAGCTTTGTCCCAAAGGGCTCACAACTGACTTAGAAGAAGAGACCAAGCTCAATCTTGCCAACCACCGGCGCCCACTGGGCACCAGCAACTCCCACACCAGCACTGGGAAGTTAGCACGGCCTCATGCACACTTACAACAGCCGGGAAGGGGCACAGAGGCACCGAGAGGTGATGCAGGCCTCTTTATTAAAGTAACACAGCTTGTGAGGAGGGGCAGTGGCGTTTATGTGTGACTCGGGGGTCTGTGCCCTCAGCAACACACGTATCGTCTCCACTGCTACCTGTGATAATAAAGGCAGGAGGAACACATGGAGTGTGTTAGGAAAGAGCTCCAAGCCTCAGTTTATTCACCTGTGAAATGGGCACAATGACCTTTAGTTTCCTTTAATTCTATTGTTGTTATGGGGGCCCAGAACAGATAGTAACAGGAGCCACCCTTGAAGGGCAGAAACCAAGTGCTACAAGGCAGGGGGAGGAGCATGAGCCAAAGCCCGAGAGGAACGTAACTGCTCCAGTTTCAGGCGGAGAGGAAGTTTCAGGGCTAAGATGAGAAGCTGCTTGGCTCCTTTGTTTTTCTCCTCCCCTCTGCACCCCTGGAGCAAGTTCTACTGGCCCCTGTTTGCACTTTCTCCCTCTCAGGTCTTCCTCAGGCCACATAGTCTGGCCTCTACTCGTATCACCCATCACAAACACTCCTGCCAAGGTCCTACTGCCAGTCCAATGGCCATCCTTGGATCTTATCGTCCCTCCTCAGCATCCCAGGCATGCTCCTGACCTCCTCCTCAGAACACTGCCCTGGGGCTCTATCAACATGCGGACGTGCGTTCTGGGGTTTGCTCCTCTCCATGTTGGACTCTTCCCCTCTGTCTCCTTTGCTGGCTTCACCCCCTGTGCCACCTGGGTGTTGCTGGGGCTGCTCCCGGACCTACTTCTCCAACACATGCTCACCAGGAGACACATCTGTTCTCAAGGCTTATCCACTGCCTCCATGTGGATACCCAGCCCCCGACCTCTAGCCCAGCATACCCTCTGAGCACGGGACCCCTGTGCCAAACTGCCTGCTGGATCTCTTTCCTGCATGAACTCCAGGCAATCTGAACTCAAATGAGCCTCAGGGACTCACCACATTCCCCCAATTGCTGCAGCTCCTGGGCCCCTCTTCAGCACTCGGCATCACCAATGCAGGTTGCCCAAGTCAGACCCTGGGAGTCATCCCTAACATCTCCCTCATTGACACTTGGATGCCCAACATCTTTTGTGCCTTTCCTTCTTCCCCAGAATCATCCCCATTGCTGCAGAGCTCCTGGGATGTCTTCCAGACTGCCCCACTGCACACTGACCCAGCTGCCCCATAGGCCCAAGTAAAATGCAAACCAGCATGGTCACTCTCTGTTCAGAAGCCTTTAAAGGCTCTCTATTATGTTGGGCAGAGAAGGCAATGACACCCTACTCCAGTACTCTTGCCTGAAAAATCCCATGGATGGAGGAGCCTGGTGGGCTGCAGTCCATGGGGTCGCAAAGAGTCAGACACGACTGAGTGACTTCACTTTCACTTTTCATGCATTGGAGAAGGAAATGGCAACCCACTCCAGTGTTTTTGTCTGGAGAATCCCAGGGACGGGGGAGCCTGGTGGGCTGCCATCTATGGGGCCGCACAGAGTCGGACACGACTGACGCAACTTAGCAGCAGCAGCATTATGTTGGAAATAAGACCTGCACTTCATTGCATGCCACTCGGTGTTCCACCTTCTTCACTGCACACCTCTCACTGTCTTCTGGTCTCAGTTCCAGCCAGGCTGAAATCATGGAGTAGATTTACCTTCCTTCACTCTAATCCTCCCGATCCTTACAGACCCTAGGGCTCAGCTTGAAAGTCACCTCCTCCAGGCAGCTTTCTTGTTGCCCTTCTTTTGTGTTCCCACAGCCAATGTACGCAACAGATCTTTCGCTACGTTATGCTGATGCGTTCTCTTCTTGCTCCCCACCCTGAGACCTGAGAATCTTTGGAGTCAGGAACCGTCCTTGCGCTTTGTTTTTCTAGTGCTGAGAAGTATTTGCTGAAATCACAGGATCTGAAAAGAATCTTAGAAACAGACGCTGAGGGTGTTCTTTTAGGGGAAATGGGTTACTGTAGACACTGAAAGGAAGCAGTCAGATATTAACTACAATTCTTAGCCTCCTTCTAATGGGTGACCGTGTGACCCAGTTTGGGCCGACAAGATTTAAGGAAAAGTAGTTGAGCATGCCGGAGAAGGCAATGGCACCCCACTCCAGTACTCTTGCCTGGAAAATCCCATGGATGGAGGAGCCTGGTAGGCTGCAGTCCATGGGGTCGCTAGAGTCCGACATGACTGAGCGACTTCACTTTCACTTTTCACTTTCCTGCACTGGAGAAGGAAATGGCAACCCACTCCAGTGTTCTTGCCTGGAGAATCCCAGGGACGGGGGAGCCTGGTGGGCTGCCCTCTATGGGGTCGCACAGAGTCGGACACGACTGAAGCGATTTAGCAGCAGTAGTAGCAGCAGCAGTTGAGCATGCACAGGAGAGATCTGCTTCCCTGATGTGATCACAGCCCCTTCCTATTTTCCGTCTTCCACCTCCTCCCTGGAATTAGGAGAGGAAGCTGGTAGAGGAGCCAGCCATGAGGACAAGAAAGTGAAAATGTTAGTCGCTCAGTTGAGTCTGACTCTTTGTGACCCCATTCACTGTAGCTCTCTAGGCTCCTCTGTCCATGGGATTTTCCAGGCAAGAATACTGGAGTGGGTTGACATTCCCTTCTCCAGGGGATCTTCCCAACAGAGGGATCTTCCCAACAGAGGGATCAAACCCAAGTCTCCTGCATTGCAGGTGGATTCTTTGCCATCTGAGCAACCAGGGAAGCGCACACACTAAAGAATCTTGAAGGGACCTAGGTCATGATTCTGGACTACCTACCAGCGTCTTCTTGTTATGAGAGACCAGTAAAACTCATTTAAGTCCCAACTTCAGTTAGCCCAAATGTTGGGTCTCCACTACATTTAGGTGAACTCCCCCTAGGAAAGGTAGATGATGGCAGATAACCATCTGTGGGCATCTGAATAGACCTTTCCTTTAAAGATGATGCTAGTCCTGAGAATGGGCAAAGGCAAGATTAATGGAGGAGGAAAAGGTGGGGTTGGAGAGGCTGACCCTGCCTGGGATTCTATCAGAGGACCACAGCAAGGCCTCACTCAATGTGTGAGGAAGATGCTCTAGTGATGCAGCCCTAACATGACCATAACCTTGACCTGGGCCTTCTCTGCTAACTGCTTGGTCTCACTTGTGAAATGAGGCTGTTAGAATAGATAACTTTTCAAAGGTACAGTGCTATAAGTCTGGACTTTGGAGTCAGGAAAGCAAGGTCCATCTTCATGGCTTACTAGCTATATGACTTCCAGGCAGTCTTTGTGGTTGACCTCATCATCATCTGTAAAATCCAGGTTATAACAGTGCTAATAACTGTTGGGCTAATGCTGGGGTTCTGTGGCATCACATCTGGGAGTGCTAGCAGAATGCCTGGTGGAGTCCACCATGGCTGCTAGAGCCCAGTGCCCAACGCATGCTGAGTGCTCTGTAGGGGGCCATTTTTGTGTTTCAAATTCTCCAAGCTGGCTTACTAACCACTGCCGTTTTCGTGTTTCCTCTGGGTCTGGACCTGCTGCAGGGCTCCCAAAAGCCTCTCTGGTTGACTCTTGATCTGTGGGTGAGAGAACTGGCCCAAAGCCACTTACAGTCCAACGGCTTTTCCTCCAGCACTCTGTGCTGTTGTGTCCAGGGTCCTGGGGCCACAGGTGGAAAGGAGAAGCCCCTGGACACAGACAGCCCAGACCAGGCCCAGAAAGGCATCAATCAAGCCTTGGGTAGAAATAAGAGACCTACTTGGTCCATCTGTCCTGTGGCTCCTGTCTTAGCCAAATCTCCCTGGGAATTGAGGAGCGTCTTTTCCTGGGAATAGGTGGGAGGGGGGATGTGTGTGTGTGTGGGGGGGGGCGGTGGCTTGAAAACGTTGGCTCTTCGAGAATGACAGGAATTAGGCAGCTGGAAAAACACCTCCAGAACTAGATTTCTTAGTGCAGCTGCTTTGGGCAGAACCTTCTTACCCTTCCCTTGGAAGTCTCACCTTCTTTCTCTTTCCAGCACTATGTATCTTGGTGGAAAAAATCTTAGGGAAAAAAAATTAAGCGTCTGTTCTATTCCAGCCCTGAAAAGGAGATCAGTGGGTGTACCCCGTTTGTCCACGGCCCCACTCTCACCGCTCCTCCCGACTCCCACCCTCTTGGCAACACTCCAGGCCAGAGCGAGCCAGGCTGACACTTGACAGCACCTCCAGTTTACCTTGGCTCGGGTCCAGCCCGGGGCGGCCCCCACTTCTCCACCTTTGTTACCCGGCCCCTCTCTAGTGCAAAGAGCAGTTTAAATATAAATCAGTCCTCGACACAAACAGAGCCTCAGCGAGTCTCAGAGCCATCACCGGAACTGAGAGCCCAGGTTTTCGGCGAGTGCAAACAAGCAGAGACCGGCTCTGTAAATCTCCCAGATCGCATCGGGAGGGGCGCGGAAGCTCCCCCTCCCTTCACAAACTTCGGCTCCCCTCCAACCACCCTGGCTCCCGTTGGTTCCCTCAGCGCCCCTCGCCCCCGCCTCCTGTCTTCTAGCCTCGTAGCCCTGCCGATCCCTTCTCTGGCCCCCTCGAGTCTGCGGGCCCGCGGCGCCCACCCTGCCACGCCAGCGCCCCGGGTGCCCCCACGCTCTGCAGCCGGCCGCTCCCCCTGCAGACCTCCCTCTCCCCGGCCCGCCACCCCCGCCCCCACCCTCCGGCGGGCGGGACCTTCTCGAGGGGCGGTCGAGCCTTGCGGGTCCCAGCCCAGCTGCGGACGCAGAGACAACTTCGGCCGGAAAGAGGTCAAGCGCCGCCGGCCACCGCGTCACACCTGTCTGAGGGGGCGGCGGCGGCGGGGCGGGGGCTCGCAGCGCCTTTGACACCGAAGGGAAAGAGGGAGGAGGGAGTGCGCGTTTCATCATCGGCGGCGGCGGCGGCCACTTATAAAACTTCTAGGCGCGCACCCTCGCGCTCAGTCTCCTCCGGCCACCGACACGGCGCCCGCCACCCGCTGGCCGCCCGCCCCAGCCCAAGCGCCCCGGCCCCGCTCTCCCGGCCTCCCGCCCCGTGCTGCCGCCTCCATGGGGCTTCTGTCCAAGCCCGGCGCGCGCCAGGGTAGCGCCGCCTCTACTGGCCAAGCCGGCTGCAGTCCCCGCTCTATCTTCAGCAACATTAAGGTGAGCGGAGAAGCGGGAACGTCGAGCCCGAGCCGCACGGGGCGCACCGTCGGCGCGGTCCCGGCGTCGGTGCTGCAGGCGCCTGGGAGGCGCTGAGGGTGCGGGCGCCCACCCTCGCAGTCCCTCGGTCGGTGCTGCGCTCCCCAACGCATCTTTGCGGACCCCGCACCGCGGGCAAGGGGGCGCCCTGCCAGGCAAGCCGGTGCTGGCCGTGTGTGCGTGTGCGTGTGTGCATGCGTGTGTGTGCATGTGTGTATGCATGCGTGCGTGTGTGTATGTGTGCGCGTGCGCTTACTCACACGCCCTCCTCAGGGTAGGAAACGGCGATGCAAGTTACCTGCTTGTTGGGCCAGCTCTATTCAGGTAGTCTTGGCACTAGGGTAGGGAATTGCCCAGTTCTTTGAACAAGAACATCTCCGGGACACGGTTTTGGGCTCCTGTGACAGTTACTTTGTTAAGGGCGTGGGCTTGGAAGTGCCTGGTCTGGCGCCTTGTAGGGAACAGGCTGTGGTCCCTCTGAGATGAAGATCAGAGCCCGTTTCAGCTTGAGTGGGTGGCAGAAGAGCCATTCTCCACTATGCTTTCCCCGTCCCTGAGGGCGGCAGCCAGCGCGTGGGCTCTGCTACCTGATCGGGCTGCTGCCTGCAATGTTAAGAATTCCCCCGAGGCTGGCAACCTACACTGCAGCTCTTGGACCAGCTTTCCAGGTCCGGAACTAGCCCCCGGAAAGCAGCGGCTTTTGGTCTATGCAATAAAGTCTAGGCAGGTGCCTGGCAAGTTATGGGGAGTGGGTGAAGAAAAGCTGGGTGTAGGCAGTTGTGTGGTGAGGTTGCTTTCCTCCACTCACAGGTCCAAGAGGACTGGAATGGTGGAATCCACACTCAGGCTTTTTTGCCTCTTCTGGGAGGGCAAAATGCACCTCCTGTGGTAAGGATGTGGGAGGTAGTGGAGCCCAGGTCAGGTTTCCTTGGAGTCAGGGCAAATGGTGCAGACAGGTTGTTTATGGCAGTCACACAGTCAGATTCGGGGCGGTAAAGCCTCCAGTGGTACAATTAAGGGGGACCCAGAACACACGAAGGGAGGATAAAGGTCTCTCTGGGCTGGTTTTGCGTCCAAAAGAAAGGGATCTGGAGGTCACATTGTTAGCAATAGAGCTGGGCTCCCCACTCCTGCTTCTCTTCTTTCCCCATACCACACTAGGCTGAATTGATTCCATGGTTGGATGTAAGTAAGACAGAAATTTTGAGAGAGTTTAAAATAATACTCAAATCTCCTCACCTTTGGCCAGACCCTGATGAGAACACTGTGTGTGGTTTTGGTCCCATCATTTTAAGAAAGTTTAGAAAGGTTTCAGCAGAGAATTGTGGAAAAATTTGGTGTTTATAAACTAGGAATTGGGAGGAAAGGGCTAGAGTAATCATCAGGTGGTCTGAAAAGAAAGAGGCCCAGAAGGGAGCCAGACTGAGGCTAAGTCCTCTATTTTCACCACTCGTAGTGTTGGGAGCAGGAGGGACAGCTCATAGCCAGGGTATCCCCAAATGAAATTGATCTGTTTAGACCCGCCCTGAGTCTCTAAAATAAATGAGTTTATGGCAGCAGTTTCTTTGAAGATCTATAAAAATAAGATAATTTATCACATGCTGATGATTTAGTCACACGTGCCCAAGGCCTGGGCCCAGGCCAGTTGGCCTCCTTAAGACTCATACCAGTTAAAAGTTTTTCTGATCTCTGAAAACCAGAATTTTTTCAATCATTTCCTCTCTTAATCCATAGTAATTCTAAGGCCAGAGTTAGGAGCAGCTTCCACTTAGCTTCACTTACCAGCTTGAAAACAGGTAGGAAATTTGATATCTCAAGGCAAATCTGGGGGCTGGAATTCCATTAGTTAAACTCCCTGAAGCCTTTTCTTCCAGGGGACATTGCTGACATGTGGGGGCTTTGCGATTTGATGAGAGATTTCCTCCTCCCAATAAGAAGGTTGGTGGCTGCCCTGCACCTTCCCAGGGGGTGTGGACTGCACATGTCTTGTGACATGTGTGATATGGGAGGAACAAGGGACACCCAACCTAAGGACCCATCATTTTTCCAGGTTCCTCATTGTTGGGACAGATTGACCAATAGGCTTTAGGTGTGCATGTGTTTAGATGCTCAATCATGTCCAACTCTTTGCAACCCCATAGACTTTAGCCCGCCAGGCTCTTCTGTCCATGGGATTTCCCAGGCAAGAATGCTGGCATGGGTTGCCATTTCCTCCTTCAGGGGAACTTCCTGACCCAGGGATCAAATCCTCCTGCACTGGCAGACAGATTCCTTACCACTGAACCACATGGGAAGCCCAGTAGGCTTTATGACATTCCTGCAATACCCCACATACCATATGGTTTGGGAAAAGGCATGAAACAAGGGGACTAAGACCCAAGCCTCATGCCATCCCCTTACTTAACTAGGTGACACAGGAAAGCATTCCTGAGCCTCAGAGTCCTTAAGTGAAAAATACTGGGTAATATGAACAATGCCTACCTCCCGAGGGCTGGTAGGGGAGGGCTTCCTAAGAATTATGTGGAAAGAGGCAGAGGAAACAGCTTTGTAAATCATGCTGGGCTTTCTGGTATTGGCATCACTGTGAGGTCAGTTCTTGCCTCAGCAAACAAGACTCAGCATACAAACGTCATTTCGGATCTATTATTCCACCAATTACACCTCATTCTGTGAGACACAGTTAATAGTTAAGAGAAACTGCCGTTTATAATAATAATATCCCCAAAATAACAATAGTAGCTAACAGCAACGGATCTGTCTGAATGTACTTGAACTATGGAAATAGTTTACCCACATGCAATCCTCATTACAGCTCTATCAACTTTATACTGTTACTGTTCCCATTAGTGATGAGGAAAACAAGGCTTTGTGAGGCTGGTCTCTTGGGTGTGGATACATAGGAAGGGTGGTGTGTAGAGGAACCAGGAATCTGAGCCTCCGGAGTCACAGCCCCGAACCCTAACCCCTGTGTGCCTGGCCCTGTCTATTGCACGGTGCTGGTTAGCTCTGTATAAGCACATGGAGATACCTTGGATGTACTTATTCCGAGCAGTCAAGGGTTTCCCCAGACTCTGGTGACACATCCAGTTGTAACCAGTGGCTGCAGCTCAGATGTGTAGAGGCGCTAACAGGTTCAGATCTCTTCATTCTCCCTGGTCTCATTTCAAGAGCCTGGTGACTCTCAGGCGTGGGGTGAGTTTTTGGTACCTCCTTCTGCAGGAGTCAATACAATTGTTATTTACTCTGGAGAGTCACTGTTGCTTCTGACTTGTGTGCATGCCTGCATAATTGCTCAGTTGTGTCCGACTCTTTTGTGACCCTGTGGACCGCAGCCCACAGTGTTAGTGAACAAAATCTTGTCTTTCGCTGCCCACTGAAGCCAAATAAAAATTACAGAGACAGAGTCTGGAGGATATAAAAAGGTAGCTTTAATCCTCAGCTGGCTGAGAGGGCAACATAGTAGGCTCATGCCTCAAGAACTGTGCCATCCCTCCTGAGGAGGGGCCTGGGGTTTATATGCAGTTAAGGGTCAGTGATGAGGAACAAAGGTGTTAGGATCTTGTCATCTTCCTCTTGCCTTGTTTCAAAAATAGCCGTAGGCTGGCTTCAGGTAGCCTCTGGCAGTCTGGTGGCCCAATAGTTGGGTCCATTGTGTATTTTTACTTGGGCCTTCTTTCTGATACAGAAAAACTTCTGAGGGTTGATCTGCCAAGAGAGTGCTATAAAGGTGAACACCAAATACAGGATGTAATTGGCATAGAACCAAAGGATAATAGGTGCAAAATGTAGCTTATGCAGAATTAGGGGGCAGAAAACCAAACTTATTTACAGACATGCAGAGTTAGGGGGCAAGAAAGCAAGCTTAGTCACAGAGCACAGATTAGGAACAGTTAAAAGTAAAAACTAGGAAAGTTTGGGACTGTTCACTGTTCTCTTTATCTTCTTTGTTCTCAGGAAAGAGAAAGAAAAACTCATTCCTCATTTTTCCTTTTCACTGCAATACCAGGCTCCTCTGTCCATGGAATTCTCCAGGCAAGAATACTGGAGTGTGTTGACTTTCTCTCCTCCAAGGGATCTTCCCAACCCAGGGATCAAACCCACATCTCCTGCATTGGCAGACAGATGCTTTAGCACTGAGCCACCTTGCTTACAGCATTCTTTTTTTTTTTTTTTTTTAACATGTAATGCTTTTTAGTAACATAAGGCTAATTAGAATGTTACTGAATACAAATTATAAACACATGTTTTTAGAAATAATTACTGTGTGTATTATATTTTTTAAACTTCTTTTCTTATTAAATAATTTTTAAATTAAGAAGTAGAGGACCTGCTCCCGAGAAGGCAATGGCAACCCACTCCAGTACTCTTGCCTGGAAAATCCAATGGGCGGAGGAGCCTGGTAGGCTGCAGTCCATGGGGTTGCAAAGAGTCGGACACGACTGAGAGACTTCACTTTCACTTTTCACTTTCATGCATTGGAGAAGGAAATGGCAACCCACTCCAGTGTTCTTGCCTGGAGAATCCCAGGGACGGGGGAGCCTGGTGGGCTGCCGTCTATGGGGTTGCACAGAGTCAGACACGACTGAAGCGACTTAGCCGCAGCAGCAGAGTACCTGCTCACCAGCTATTGTCAGGGGGAGCAGTTCAGCATCCAGAACTCCTAAGCTCCAAATTAAGAACAGGTTCATTCAATGTTTATGGGGCACGAGTCGGGGAGGTGAGGGGAAATCTTGGTGGCTAACATATCCTAGCAACCTCAAAGAGATCTGTTGCTTCTTAAAATGAAACTTTTGGAGCCAAACTGGGGTTATCTTATAGAAGGAGTGGTTGATTTGGTAATTGCTGCCCACGAACTTTCACACCCAGGGTCCCAGCCTAGCGAAATAATGGCTGTCCTGTCAGTGGGGGTGAAAGGCGGGGGAAGAACAGTGGGAAGAAGGAGATTTCACAGCTGGCCCTGAGTGGCTCTGGTGACTCCCCCCAAGTGAGGGAGGGGTGCTTTGTTCTGGCCTGTGTCCATAATGTCCGGAGGCTTCTGACCCCCAGCCGTGGGGCAGCAGCTTGGGCCTAACCTCTCAGTTTCCAGAGGAAAGTGCTACATCCCCACAACCTGCAATCCATGCCTGGGGAGACTCTGAAGAGAATCCCCTGGGCCAGAGAATGCCCTCATCCCCCTATGAGTTGACATGCTTTCCTTCCTGGACTGTTTCTCTGACACAAGGGACAGTGTATGTTATTCTCTCCAGGGTGTCTGTCCCCTGAGAGGCCCACCTTGCTCTGCTTATGGGTGTGTTGGGGGTCGAGGAGGGAGAATTATGGGACTGGGTGGGGTGGAGGTCAAAGGTTATTCAGATCCTTTCTTCCTGTGACTGTGCCTCAAGCCCTTTCCTGGTTTTCATTTTGTCTCCTGGTGATGAATTTAACAAGTGGAAAGTGAAAGTGAAATTCACTCAGTAGTGTCCGACTCTTTGCGACCCCATAGAGTATACAGTCCATGGAATTGTCCAGGCCAGAATACTGGAGTGGGTAGCCTTTCCCTTCTCCAGCGGATCTTCCCAACCCAGGGATCAAACCCAGGTCTTCCACATTGCAGGGAGATTCTTTACCAGCTGAGCCACCAGGGAAGCCCAAGAATACTGGAGTGGGTAGCCTATTCCTTCTCCAGCAGATCTTCCTGGTCTAGAAATCAAACCGGGGTCTCCTGCATTGCAGGCGGATTCTTTACCAACTGAGCTATCAGGGAAGCAAGTAGAAGAAGGATTTATTTTGAAATAATTACAGATTCATAGGAAAAATGGTGCTGAGAGGACCTATGTACTTTTTACCTGGTTCCTTCCAAGGGTTTCACCTTACACAGCTGCAATGTAAGGCCAAAAACAGGAGAGTGAGATTGCAGTACTGTGTGAGTGTAGTTCCAGGCCATTCGATCATGTGTACAGGTTCAGGGAACTGCCATCCCTCTGCTTTAAGACTGTCCCATTGCCACCGAGATCTCCTTCTGACAACCCTAATGTTCTCTAGTACTGTAACTTTGTCATTTTGAGAACATGATATAAATGAATCATGAAATATGTGTGTGACCTTTTGAGACTGCTTTTTTCATTCAGCATAATGCCCTTGAGACCATTCCAAGTTGTTCCATGTATCAATAGTTTGTTCCTCTTTATTGCTGGATACTGTTCCAAGGCATGGATGTTATCATGATTTGTCCAGCCATTCACCTACTGAAGGACATCTGGATTGTTTCCAGTTTGGGGCTATTACAGATAAAGCTGCTATGAACAATCATGTATAGATTTTTGTGTGGGCATAAATTCTCATTTTGTTAGGGTAAAAACCCTAATGCTGGGAAAGATTGAAGGCAGGAGGAAAAGGGGATGACAGAGGATGAGATGGTTGGATGGCATCACTGACTCAATGGATGTGAGTTTGAGACAGCTCTGGGAGTTGGAGATGGACAGAGAAACGGCGTGCTGCAGTCTCTGGGGCCGTGGAGTCGGACACCACTGGTTGACTGAACTGAACTGAAAAACCCAGGAGTGCATTGTCTGGGTTGCATGGTGGTTTCCTGTTGATTTTTTTTTCTTAAAGAAACTGCCAAACTATTTTCCAGAGTGGGTATAACACTTTACATTTGCACTTGCAAGGTTTGAGAAATTCAGTTCCTCTACTGAATTTGATGTTGTTACTGTTTTTTATTTTAGCTATCCTTTTTTTTTTTTGAAAGAATTCCTCCCCTACAGAAGGGCACTGCCTTCTGTAGTGAAAATAAACTGGAGGACCCCATTTTTATACAACAATAGAATGTCAACACTGGCCAGAACCTCCTCCAAATGAAAAAGGGACCCAGAGAGGGGTGGTGACCCCTGCAAGGTCTCAGGGAAGTAGGAGTATTTTAGCTGTTTGAATTGGTGTGTAGTGAGATCTCAGTGTGGTCTTTATTTGCCTTTCCCAATTGGCTGGCGCTGTTGAACATCTTTTCATGTGCTCATTTGCCATGTGTATACCCTCTTCAGGCTTCCCTGCTGGCTCAGTTGGTAAAGAATCCGCCCACAATGCAGGAGCCCGAGGTTCAATCCCTGGGTTACGAAGATCCTGTGGAGAAGCAAATTGTAACCCACTCCACTATGCACGCCTGGAGAATCCCATGGTAGACAGAGGAGCCTGGCGGGCCAGAGTCCATGGGGTTGCAAGGAGTCAGACACGACTGAGCGACTGAACAGCAACAGCAGCAATACCGTCTTCACTGAAATATGTGTTCATATATTTTGTCCCTTTTCTTATTGATTTTTGAATTATTGTTTTGAGACTTTTTTTTTACATAAATGAGATACAAGTCCTTCATCGGGCATATTGTTTGCAAACATTTTCTCCCAGTCTGTAGCTTTTCATCCTCTCAGCAGAATCTTTCACAGAGAAAAAGGTTTTGATTCCAATAAAGTCTAATTTATCAATTTTTAAACTTATGGATCCTGCTTTTATTGTTGTCTAAAAACTCTTCACCAAATCCTAACTCATAAAAGAGAAATCCTGTGTTTCTTCTAAAAGTTTTATACGTTTTTTTTACATTTCAATCTGTGACCCATTTTGAGTTAATTTTTTGTATAGGTGTGAGGTTTAGGTCAAGGTTTCATTGTTTTGCCTGTGGTTAGGAACAAATAAATGGTTCCTACACTGTCTGTTGACAAGACTGTCCATACTCTACTGGATTGCCTCTGGGTCTTTGTCGAAGATCAGTCGGCCATACTTGTGTGTGTCCGTTCGGGCTTTTCCATCATGCTTCATTGATATATGTGTTTATCTCTCTGCCCACACCACCATGTCCTGATTACTGTAGCTAAACAGCAAGTCTCACTGTCAGGTTAAACTTGACTTTCATCCTGCAATGGTGTGATTACCAAATCTTATCACCCGCTCAGTTTCCCTTCTCCTTTGCCTTTTACGAAGAGTTAAGAGCAGATTCAAAGCTTGCTTTTAGTAACTGGATGGAATCTCATGTATTTACATGCTCCAGCTTTTCTTCTGGCTTGAGCTGAATGGTTGTCTTTTCCCTTGAATTTGATTTTTCAGTATATGTTTCTAAACTTTTTCTATTCGTAATAACAGCCCCGCAAAGGAGGTATAAGCATTTCCATTTCATGCTTGAAATCTAGGTTCATCCAAGGCCACATATCCAGTCAGTGGCAAAGCAGGAATTCCCACAGGTGTCAGCTCACTCCAACCTCCTCCTTCCCATGGCCACAGAATGCCTCTCAGTTCCAGATACTCTTGTCCATGAACATTTGGGTCTGAGCTTAGTGATCTCTGAGGTCCTTTTAGGTTCTCAGATTCCCACCTCATGCTAACAAGTTGCTGATTGAGATGAAACCAGGAGTAGGGCCAGATGGATCTGAGCTTTGCTGGCAGATCTGCTCTCAGTTCAGTTCAGTTCAGTCACTAAGTCGTGTCCAACTCTTTGCAACCCCATGGACTGCAGCACTCCAGGCCTCCTTGTCCATCACCAACTCCCAGCATTCACTCAAACTCATGTCCATCGAGTCGGTGATGCCATCCAACCATCTCATCCTCTGTCGACCCCTTCTCCTCCTGCCCCCAATCCCTCCCAGTATCAGAGTCTTTTCCAATGAGTCAACTCTTTGCATGAGGTGGCCAAAGTACTGGAGTTTCAGCTTCAGCATCAGTCCTTCCAATGAACACCCAGGACTGATCTCCTTTAGGATGGACTGGTTGGATCTCCTTGCAGTCCAAGGGACTCTCAAGAGTCTTCTCCAACACCACAGTTCAAAAGCATCAATTCTTCAGCGCTCAGCTTTCTTCACAGTCCAACTCTCACATCCATACATGACCGCTGGAAAAACCATAGCCTTGACTAGAGGGACCTTTGTTGGCAAAGTAATGTCTCTCCTTTTCAATATGCTGTCTAGGTTGGTCATAACTTTCCTTCCAAGGAGTAAGCGTCTTTTAATTTCATGGCTGCAGTCACCATCTGCAGTGATTTTGGAACCCCCAAACATAAAGTCTGACACTGTTTCCACTGTTTCCCCATCAATTTCCCATGAAGTGATGGGACCAGATGCCATGATCTTTGTATTCTGAATGTTGAGCTTTAAGCCAACTTTTTCACTCTCCTCCTTCACTTTCATCAAGAGGCTTTTTAGTTCCTCTTCACTTTCTGCCATAAGGGTGGTGTCATCTGCATATCTGAGGTTATTGATATTTCTCCCGGCAATCTTGATTCCAGCTTGTGCTTCTTCCAGCCCAGCGTTTCTCATGGTGTACTCTGCATATAAGTTAAATAAGCAGGATGACAATATACAGCCTTGACGTACTCCTTTTCCTATTTGGAACCAGTCTGTTGTTCCATGTCCAGTTCTAACTGTTGCTTCCTAACCTGCATACAGGTTTCTCAAGAGGCAGGTGAGGTGGTCTGGTATTCCCATCTCCTTCAGAATTTTCCACAGTTAATTGTGATCCACACAGTCAAAGGCTTTGGCATAGTCAATAAAGCAGAAATATATGTTTTTCTGGAACTCGATTGCTTTTTCCATGATCCAGCGGATGTTGACAATCTGATCTCTGGTTCCTCTTCCTTTTCTAAAACCAGCTTGAACATCAGGAAGTTCACGGTTCATGTACTGCTGAAGCCTGGCTTGGAGAATTTTGAGCATTACTTTACTAGCTTGTGAGATGAGTGCAATTGTGCGGTAGTTTGAGCATTCTTTGGCATTGCCTTTCTTTGGGATTGGAATGAAAACTGACCTTTTCCAGTCCTGTGGCCACTGCTGAGTTTTCCAAATTTGCTGGCATATGGAGTGCAGCACTTTCACAGCATCATCTTTCAGGATTTGAAATAGCTCAACTGGAATTCCATCACCTCCACTAGCTTTGTTCATAGTGATGCTTCCTGAGGCCTATTTAACTTCACATTCCAGGATGTCTGGCTCTAGGTGAGTGATCACACCATCGTGATTATCTTGGTCGTGAAGATCTTTTTTGTACAATTCTTCTGTGTATACTTGCCACCTCTTCTTAATATCTTCTGCTTCTGTTAGGTCCATACCATTTCTGTCCTTTATTAAGCCCATCTTTGCATGAAATGTGTTCCCTTGGTATCTCTAATTTTCTTGAAGAGATCTCTAGTCTTTCCCATTCTGTTGTTTTCCTCTCTTTCTTTGCACTGATCACTGAGGAAGGCTTTCTTATCTCTCCTTGCTATTCTTTGGAACTCTGCATTCGATGCTTATATCTTTCCTTTTCTCCTTTGCTTTTCACTTCTCTTCTTTTCACAGCTATTTGTAAGGCCTCCCCAGACAGCCATTTTGCTTTTTTGCATTTCTTTTCCATGGGGATGGTCTTGATCCCTGTCTCCTGTACAATGTCATGAACCTCAGTCCATAGTTCATCAGGCACTCTATTTATCAGATCTAGGCCCTTAAATCTATTTGTCACTTCCACTGTATAATCATAAGGGATTTGATTTAGGTCATACCTGAATGGTCTAGTGGTTTTCCCTACTTTCTTCAATTTAAGTCTGAATTTGGCAATAAGGATTTCATGATCTGAGCCACAGTCAGCTCCTGGTCTTGTTTTTGCTGACTGTATAGAGCTTCTCCATCTTTGGCTGCAAAGAATATAATCAATCTGATTTCGGTGTTGACCATCTGGTGATGTCCATGTGTAGAGTCTTCTCTTGTGTTGTTGGAAGAGGGTGTTTGCTATGACCAGTGCATTCTCTTGGCAAAACTCTATTAGTCTTTGCCCTGCTTCATTCTGTATCCCAAGGCCAAATTTGCCTGTTACTCCAGGTGTTTCTTGACTTCCTACTTTTGCATTCCAGTCCCCTATAATGAAAAGGACATCTTTTTTGGTATTAGTTCTAAAAGGTCTTGTAGATCTCCATAGAACTGTTCAACTTCAGCTTCTTCAGCGTTACTGGTTGGAGCATAGGCTTGGATTACCGTGGTATTGAATGGTTTGCCTTAGAAACGAACAGAGATCATTCTGTCGTTTTTGAGATTGCATCCAAGTACTGCATTTCGGACTCTTTTGTTGACAATGATGGCTACTCCATTTCTTCTAAGGGATTCCTGCCCGCAGTAGTAGGTATAATGGTCATCTGAGTTAAAATCACCCATTCCAGTCCATTTTATTTATTTATTTATTTATACCTAATAGCTCCTTTTTATTTATTTATTTTAATTTTATTTATTTATTTATTTTTTAAATTTTATTTTATTTTTAAACTTTACAATATTGTATTGGTTTTTGCCAAATATTGAAATGAATCCACCACAGGTATACATGTGTTCCCCATCCTGAACCCTCCTCCCTCCTCCCTCCCTCCAGTCCATTTTAGTTTGCCGATTCCTAGAATGTTGACGTTCACTCTTGCCATCTCCTGTTTGACCACTTCCAATTTGCCTTGATTCATGGACCTGACATTCCAGGTTCCTATGCAATATTGCTCTTTACAGCATCGGACCTTTCTTCTATCACCAGTCACATCCACAACTGAGTATTGTTTTTGCTTTGGCTCCATCCCTTCATTCTTTCTGGAGTTATTTCTCCACTGATCTCCAGAAGCATATTGGTCACCTACTGACCTGGGGAGTTCCTCTTTCAGTATCCTATCTTTTTGCCTTTTCATACTGTTCATGGGGTTCTCAAGGCAAGAATACTGAAGTGGTTTGCCATTCCCTTTCCAGTGGACCACATTCTGTCAGACCTCTCCACCATCTAAACTGCCCGTCTTGGGTGGCCCCACACGGCATGGCTTAGTTTCATTGAGTTAGACAAGGCTGTGGTCCGTGTAATTAGATTGACTAGTTTTCTGTGCTAATGGTTTCAGTGTGTGTGCCCTCTGATGCCCTCTTGCAGCACCTACCTCTTACTTGGGTTTCTCTTACCTTGGGCGTGGGGTATCTCCTCACGGCTGCTCCAGCAAAGCGCAGCCACTGCTCCTTACCTTGGATGAGGGGTATCTCCCCAGGGCTGCCCCTCCTGACCTTGAATGTGGAGTAGCTCCTCTCGGTCCTCCTGCGCCCACGCAGCCACTGCTCCTTGGACGTGGGGTTGCTCCTCTTGGCCTCCGTCCTGCTCTGAAACCTGGCAAAAGAGGAGGATGTGGGCTCGTTGGGTTGTCTGCAATTAATCCCAGCTCTCTTTGTTTAGAGGACCTTGATTCCCTGGAATGGATTAAATTTGATCAGGAGTGATGGATGAAACCAAGGCCCAGAGACTCAGACTACACTGCAGGCTGGATGGATGGGATGATGCTGTGCAGTGATCAGCCCTCTCACCATCTCCCCGGCCTCGTCACCTTGCTGGGTGGAGGTGCAACCGAGGCTGTGGGTTGAGCAGAGAGCACCAGCTGGGGCAGTAACCCGAGGACTGTGACCTGTGGGACACTCAGTCTGGTCAGCATCGGCACTGACCCCTACAGGGTTGACCTCTGCCTCTACAAATGTGGGAACATTAACCCTTTCTTGAAGATTTAGTGTGTACCCAAGTCCTTTAGGACCCTGAGAGTCCTGATGATGAGTTTTGTTTACCCAAACATCAGCCTTAACTATATATGTTCTGAAGTGTGTCCCATCCAACACCCTTGGGAGGTGCTGGCCTGTAGCACAGAAGGCCTCAGTTAAAATGCAGATGGCACCCGGGGAACTTCAGTAAGCTAGTGGCTGGCCCTGAATTCTAAAGGAGTGACCAGATCTCCACACTGGAGGAGGACAAGGGGATGAAGGTGGGCTCTGGAGATGTGGTTTAACTAACAGTGATTATTACATTTCTGTGGTAGTTGACATTTTATCCTAGAATCAAGTGAATTTTATATTTTTCTCCCACACAATGTATCTGTGTGCTTCCAAATAATATGTTGTGTCTACCTCCAAATGTTGTAGTAACGCTGATGCTCCAGGAAGCCACACCATGTTTGGCTCAGGTCGTCCAGATGTGACCCCAGGTAAAGTTTGGGAAATGATACCCCAGGCCTCAAGTTAGAACTGGTTTATGTGATTAACTCACTCAGCCAGCTTGTTGGGCATGGAGGGAACGATACCTAGGAAATGTCAATGGGACAGGTATGGGGTGCAGATGCAGGCAATTCCTGGGCTGAGCCCATGGGACACCCCAGGAGAGGAGCTGGCTAGAGGGTGCATGAGGCCCCATGGGCTTCGGGAGAGGGGGTGCCTGGTTGGGGGCAGACAGCAGGCAGCAAGGGCCACACTGGTCCTGCCCCACTGGCTGCCTGAGAGATTGCAGGATGAATTAAACTGTTTTAGAAGTCCTTCCTGCCAGAGTCCAGGCCCTTATGAAATTGCCCTGCTTTGCCTTCTATTCACAGTGCATTTGAGGGAATTGCGGGGAGCTAAGCATCACTCGCTCACAAGCCTGTACAGCATGTCTACGGTGGAGGCACGTCCCCAGACGTCACTGGTTTCACTCAGCTCCCTAAGAGGCCCCCATGTTTCCAAGAAACAATGATCTGTAGCGCCCTGCCTCTCAGTGTGACGCATGGCCTCAATTTGTGTAGGACCGAGGGGGTTCCCAGCATGTAGACTTTCAGTTTTTTTTATATATATAAATTTATTTTAATTGGAGGCTAATTACTTTGCAATATTGTATTGGTTTTGCCATACATCAACATGAATCTGCCATGGGTGTACAAGTGTTCCCCATCCTTCAGTTTTAAAACTGAAGATGTTCTGGGCAGATGGGGATAAGTTGGTCACCCCACTGCCTCCCTTGCTGTGACATTTTACAAGAATGGACTTCCAGCCCCTGACTATAGGGTGGGAGAGGAGACTATGGCAGGTCAGGGATGGTACCCAGGATGGAAATAAGCCTCACGGCAGGAAGGAACTGGAGGCTTCCAGGAGAAGACGGGTGGTAGGGCCCACTTCTCCCTCTTGTTTGTACATGGAAGTCCTCCGGTCTGGCCCTGCCTTCGTTGCCCGTTATGACTTGTACAACATTTTAAACTTACTGTGTAGAATCCATACAAGTAATGATAAACCTGAGCTATAGAAACACAGCGCCAGAATGGAGCGGCGCAGCGGCAGAGGTTTCGGTATGACCAGGATGCAGATCCACATGTTGCTAACCGATCGAGTGAGGATCACCCCAGTGCCCAGGGCTCAAGAGCCCCTGTGCTGTTCACTCATTCATCGCCCATGCTCGCAACCTTATCTGGTGGGGCAGGAGTTTTGCTCAGCATATCCTCGAAGACAAGAATGCGCCTTGCAAGAGGCGAAAAATGGAAAAAGATGTCCCAGTGCTGCCCTAAAGCCTGAGAAGAAAGATGGGGTGTCCTTCTGTGCTGAACATGCCCGTGGGAATGCCCTGGTTCTTCATGCTCAAGCGAAGAAGACCAGTCCAGGGCTTGTGGGTGAAGCATTCTTGTGCCAGCTGAGCTCACATGCTGGGACAGAGCTGGGTCTTAGACTCCAAAATGTAGCTGCAGTGAGGCCAGCCAAATTTCGAATGTGCTGGCGTCTACATAGCTGAAGAAGTGGCCTTGATTATGCGTGAGAAGCTTATTTGTTTGCAATTTTTGTGCACTGACCAGGTCAGGAAGCAACAGTTAGAACTGGACATGGAACAACAGACTGGTTCCAAACAGGAAAAGGAGTACGTCAAGGCTGTATATTGTCACCCTGCTTATTTAACTTATATGCAGAGTACATCATGAGAAACACTGGGCTGGAGGAAGCACAAGCTGGAATCAAGATTGCCAGGAGAAATATCAAAAACCTCAGATATGCAGATGACACCACCCTTATGGCAGAAAGTGAAGAGGAACTAAAAAGCCTCTTGATGAAAGTGAAAGTGGAGAGTGAAAAGGTTGGCTTAAAGCTCAGCATTCAGAAAACAAAGATCATGGCATCCGGTCCCATCACTTCATGGGAAATTGATGGGGAAACAGTGGAAACAGTGTCAGACTTTAATTTGGGGGGTTCCAAAATCACTGCAGATGGTGACTGCAGCCATGAAATTAAAAGACGCTTACTCCTTGGAAGGAAAGTTATGACCAACCCAGACAGCATATTGAAAAGCAGAGACATTGCTTTGCCAACAAAGGTCCCTCTAGTAAAGCTATGGTTTTTCCAGTGGTCATGTATGGATGTGAGAGTTGGACTGTGAAGAAGGCTGAGCCCCAAAGAATTGATGCTTTTGAACTGTGGTGTTGGAGAAGACTCTTGAGAGTCCCTTGGACTGCAAGGAGATCCAACCAGTCCATTCTGAAGGAGATCAGCCCTGGAATTTCTTTGGAGGGAATGATGCTGAAGCTGAAACTCCAGTACTTTAAGGGCCACCTCATGCCAAGAATTGACTCATTGGAAAAGACTCTGGTGCTGGGAGGGATTGGGGGCAGGAGGAGAAGGGGACGACAGAGGATGAGATGGCTGGATGGCATCACTGACTCGATGGACGTGAGTCTGAGTGAACTCCGGGAGTTGGTGATGGACAGGGAGACCTGGTGTGCTGTGATTCATGGGGTCGCAAAGAGTCAGACATGACTGAGCGACTGAAATGAACTGAACTGAACTGTACTGACCAGTTTAAATGGCTTCAGCATCTGCTCAAAGAGAAGAAGCAATGTTACATAATTACAAAGTGGAACATGCAGCTCTAGGTAGTCTCGTGAGTGGCCCGGAGAGACTTCTGGCCAAAGAACGAGAGAAGTTAAAGCATCTAAAATGTCTTCAGTGGTATTGTCAGTGCTGTGGAGTGGAAGCCTTACCACACAGGCAAGCCGAAGGAGCGCAGAAAGCTGGCCGCACACAGTGCTGCCTGACAGGCTCATACCACTTGCTCCATTCAGAGGTGCTTGGTCTTTGTGGATTCCAGTGACCGGACACTGCCTTACTTCTGTATGTCAGGGCACAGATCAGGCTCTCTTCAATGCTGCCAGGGGTGTGAACAGGTACCGTGCAACAAACCAGTTCCCATCAGCCATTCTGAGGCTCCTTTTTGCTGCCCACTGCATTTCAAGTTGCCTCAGACGTATAAGCCCGAGCTGTGGGTGATGGTATGCAGTGCCCTCCCTCACCCTTGCGTTTTGACCCTTCACTAACCCTTGAAGATCATCTGGTGAAAGAAATTGCTGAAGGTCCAGTGGACATTTTGGGCCACATGCAGATTGCTGGAGATGGGTGCTGATCACAGGGATCTCAAAATTCTGAGACAGCCTCTGCAACCATTGCCTCAGAGTGTCCAGAACCCACCCGTGTCAGTTGATACTGTGTTTCGGAAACCAGTTGACTTTGGGGGATTTGTATTTCCCATTCTCTAAGGCAGTATTTCTGACCCTCTCTCACTAAAGGACAAGCCAGGCTACCTTGTTTTTCTTCTGGTTTATTGAATGCTATATAGTCTAACCAAATGTTGGGGGCAGGGGCCAATAGTGTCTTTAAATTGTGATGTTTTCCCACTCTAGGCAAGGAAGAGAGTAGGTGATTCCTGTCATAGCTGCCGAGATTGGAGCTGTGCCTAAGGGGAAAGGGATTTTTGTAATGCTCTTTCCCAAGTCTTGGGATAGCGATAATCCCAGTGGCTCGTTATCTCTGTCTAGCAGCCTATATTTTAGCCTTTCCTCACCTTTTCCCTAATCGAGTAATCTGAAGCTCCTCTCCTCAGTGATCTCTGACCTATAGCCTCAGAAAATAGCCCACAGGACTGGGCCCTTCTTAACCATCCATCTTGCTTCTAAACTATGTAAATTTCTGTTGTGGCTATCTTATGTAAGATGCAATAAAAATATTATATATAGTTTCTGTTAAATGTTAAAATGTTATATTTATATTTATATATATATATATATATATATATGAAGGAAACACAGTGCCCTTTGCCCTTTTCAGAATTACTGAATTTCAGAATTGAAAGTGATGCGAAAGCTCATGTGTTCAAAGAGGCTGGAATCTTCCTGGCAATGTCCTTGCACAGCCCCAGTGATGGGGACCTCACCACATCACAAGCAGGCCCAACAGCTGTGGCCCCACAGGCAGTAGGCAGCTCTCTCCCATGTGGGGTCATGTCTGCCCTTCTATGTCTATCCCCTGGAGCCAATCCAGCAGAGCCCCTCTTCCTGGTCACTTTCCTCACTGTGTCTGATAGAAGGGCAATCTTCCTTCTCCCACAGGTCCTTCTAACTGGGTTGAAACAGAAAGCCCCAGGGGCCTGGGATACCCTCTTTAAAAACCTGTTTGGCCCTGAAGGTGGGCCTTGCTGAGGGGCAGATGTGGCCTCCAACTGCTCTTGTCCCGGGTCACAGAGCTGTAATCAGAACCTCACTGGTTCTGGTCATCACTCACAAGGGGGTCTCAGGCCCTGTGGAGGCTGGTGGGCCTGGGATTTCCTGGAACCAGCAAAAATCTTCCTATGATGGGCATCCTCACCCCATCAGGCCCTGCCAGTTTGTTATGCCCTCAGGAGCCCAAGGCCTACTCACAAGCTGCCTTCTCTCCACTGTCTTCTCTTACTTCTCCCTGACTTGGGAGCTCTTACGGAGAATCCTTGCCAAGCATGGAAGAACCCTGGAAAGGTCGTTGGGTCCATTCTCCAGGCTCCAGCTGGGCAACATCTCTCTGGAGCAAGTAGACGAGGGGCTTGCTGGGACCACACTCCTTGACTTTATCACAAGGGAGTGGGACAGAGACCCTTACGGAGGGCATCTGCCCTAATGCCAGTGGGAACACTCCTGTGGATCCCTGCCTGTACCCTAGACTGCACCCCCACATCCCACCCACCCATGGCCAAGCCAAAGTGATGTAGAACTGGCCTTGCTAGTGGGCCATCTGCAGCCCTGGACTTTGTCGCTGACTTGGACAAGTGAGCCTCAGGGCCGTGGCTGCTGTTGGGACGCTGCCCTGCTGGACTCGCTGCTGCTCCATCCTCCCTGTCCCGGGAAAGCTTGGGTCCCATGAGTCAACCTGTAAGTTTAATACACAAACATGTATGTACAGTTCATAAGGAGTGAAGAGGATATGCCTGAACAAAGGTAGTTCTCTGAGTGGGAAGCCTATAAATGGTTTTGTTCTTCCTCTTTGTGACATTCTGTGTTTTCCATATTTTTACAATAAATGTGTCCCGCATTTATAATTAGAAGAAACTACCAATTAAAAGCCCTGAAGTTTGTGATGATACCCTCATACCCACCTTTGCCTGGTGCAGTGAGGTCTGTCATTGTGGTCTGCGAAATGAGATGTGAGGAGGGACCTGCTCTCCAGGTCCCCGAGGATGGACCAAGGATGCGGCCAGGAGGGCAGCCAGGGGATGGGGTTGTCTGCAAGGACCATTCCTATGCCAGTCACTGTTCCTGCTGCAATTTTTTTTTTTTTTGGCTGCACTGGGGTATTCGTTGTTGCATGCAGGCTTTCTCTAGTTTCAGTGCTAGGGCTTCTCATTGTCATGACTGCTCTTGTTGCAGAGCATAGGCTCTAGGCACACGAGCTTCACTAGTTGTGGCTTTCAGGCTCAATAGTTGTGGCACATGGGCTTAGTTGCCCCATGGCATGTGGAATCTACCCAGACCAGGGATTGAACCTGTGTCCCCTTCATTGGCAGATGGATTCTTAACCACTAGACCACCAGGGAAGTCCTCCCACTGCATTTTTTTTGTTGTTGTTTTATGGCTCCTCAGGGATGGAGGTGAAGTAAGATAATAATACCTTAGTTCTTAAAGAGAGGCAAACCTATGGAACATTTTCTTTTCTGGGAAGATTGAGAAGTGTCTCTGTCCAGGAGGCCTCTCTGCTGTTCTGGTGCCCACTCCCAAAGGCTGGCTTAGAGCTTGGGAATCCAGTCCTAAGGGTTGGCCAAACGTCTTAGGGAAGTGAGTGTACCTGATGGGCTCTGTGCCATTTAGGAAGAGTGGGCCTGAGCGGTGAGGACAGAGGCCAGGACAGCATCTGCTCAGGGGTGCCCGGGATCCAGTGCTGAGTCTGGAGTTTTATACCTGGAAGGATGTGGTGACATCCCTGGGTGGGCTTTCATGCAATCATTTTGGTTAGCCCTGAGTCATTTGGTGACCACTCTTTGCAAGCTGGCACTCTGCTAATGTCATAAACAGCAGGGGTTTCAGAACTCTGAGGCCAGGAATGGTGTCAGGACGGCTGCCTGAAATGCAGTCATTCATTCATTTATTCATTGTTGTTCAGTAATTCAGTCATGTCTGACTCTTTGAGACCCTATGGACTGCAGCATGCCAGGCTTCCTTGCCCTTCACTATCTCCCGGAGTTTACTCAAACTCATGTCCATTGAGTCAGTGATGCCATCCAACCATCTCATCCTCTGTCATCCCCTTCTCCTCCTGCCCTCAACCTGTCCCAGCATCAGGGGCTTTTCCAATGAATCAGCTCTTCATACCAGGTAGCCAAAGCATTGGAGCTTCAGCTTCAGCATTAGTCCTTCCAATGAATATTCAAAGTTGATTTCTTTTAGGATTGACTGTTTTGATATCCTTGCTGTCCAAGGGACTCTCAAGAGTCTTCTCCAGCACCACAGTTTGAAAGCACCAATTCTTTGGCACTCAGCCTTCTTTATGATCCAACTCTCACATCCATACATGACTACTGGAAAAAACATAGCTTTGATGATATGGACCTTTTTAAGCAAAGTGATGTCTCTGCTTCATGTAATACATAATTATTGATCACCTAGGCTCAACCATTGAAGGTACAATGATGAACAAAACAGAGTGGACCAAGCCCTCCTGAGAGACATAAACAGTGGGCAGATTCACAAAGAGATGCAAAGTTGTGTGTCAAATAAGAGGGGAAATAATTGGGTTTTGTGAGGAAGGAGGAGGTAGAAACAGAGCTGGATTCTGCTCAATACATCTGGGGTCATGTACTCTGAACTCTAACATGCCACCTTCATGCTTCTGCTATTTAACCTCTGCGTGGGGAACACGAATGTGAATCGGAAGGTGCCTGTCTTCCAAAGGCTTTTGTTTGTTTGTTTGTTTACAGGTTTATTCAACATAAAACAACCCCTTTCCAAAGGCTCTTGTTAGTTGCAGTAAGATGAGAGAACTCTAGTGAATTGTGGTTTTCATCAATATGACAGGTTTACATAACATGGGACCCTCCTATTACAAATAATTAGAGTTTCTGGATACAATAGAATACCATCAAATATTTGAATACAGAGCTGAACTTATAAGAAAGGAAGTGAAATCTTCAGGGGCAGGAAGTAAAGAACAGTGTATCTGCTGACTCTGTAGCAGGGATTAAGGGGAAACTGTGTAAAGAAACTCTCAAGAAACTCGTGATAGAGACTGGGTATTAGTAATCTCACAGGCACCAAATATGACATGGGGTGTTGGCACACAGACTCATGCATGAAATTGGGTCCTTGATGAGAAAGTAACCAGAAAAACTCTGCCCACCACCTGGTTAGAGGCAAGAGGCATATCTCTAACTGGACCTCTAGGTGAAACAATTCTGAGAAATCAAAACCTCATGTCTGAGCCACGTGAACTTGGAAGCAGAATGTATACTATCCACACAGTATGGGGATCTCTAATCAAGTAAATTAGCATAAGAAATTGGTTCTGGACTGGTGCTAACTCTTTGCTATCTGGTAGACATGGAGGAAAACCACTCTGGAGGGATACTTCTGCAATCCAGACCAAAAGTATCCCAAGAGAAGACTGTGCTCATGGAAGAGGAGCTTACACTAAACAGTCACACAGAAAATGACCCACCATAAGCCACAGACAGCACATACATCATATATCATTGAGGAAGACTAGCACCTCAAGATTTTGAGATAATGGTACACTTTGAAAGAGACTATAAAATTATATTGAGGGCTTCCCTGGTGATCCTGTGGTTAAGAATCCACCATGCAATGCAGGGCACACTGGTTTGATCCCCAGTCTGAGAAGATTCCACATGCTGAGTGGCAACTAAGCCCGTGTAACACAACAACTGAGCCTGAGCTCTAGGAGCCTGGGAGCCACAATTACTGAGCAGTGGGCAGCGACCACTGAAGCCCATGTGCCCTAGAGCCCATACGCCACAAGAGAAGCCACCACAAAGAGACGCCCATACACTGCACCTAGAGGTAGGCCCACTCCTGGCAACTAGAGCAAGCCCACGTACAGCAATGGAGACCCAGTGGAGCCGATCAATAAATATAAATATATACTGACATGTTTAAAGAAATGTAAGAAGAAATAGAAAACACCAGGGAAGAACAAACACTATAAAAAAGGAACAAGCAGATTGGAGAAACACATAGAAATTCTATAGCTATAGAAAGTAAAAAGTGAATGGTTAGGTAGTAGGTTAGATGCGATGACTGGTTAATTAATAGAGTAGATAAGTTCCCAATTTGAAGTCCTTAACTTCATGACATCTGCACTAAATGATACTGAGTGGAAGACAGGGTTGAAGAGTCACCTGAATGCAGCACAGAGGAATAAAGAAGTGAAAACTGTGACGCTTCCAGAGGAGAAACCTGGCAAGCTCAGCCTTGGCCAAGTGACCAAGTTTAGCATCACCAGTGATAAGTTATCTTGAAAATATATACCTTTAACTAATAGGGTGAGAAGAGCGTTTCACCTCTGTGGTCTTCCTCCCTGAAAAATATATCCCCTGTCTAACCTTGAGAAAATCATCAACAAACCCAATATGAAGAGCATTTTACAAAATATCTGGTCAATACTCCTCCAAACTAGGAACATCTGAATGTCTTGTCACAGTCAAGAGGAGCCTAAGGAGACCAGACAGCCAAATGTGGTGTGGTGTCCTGGCTGGGATTCTGGGACAGAAAAAGGACATGAGAAAACCCAATGAGATCTGAATAAAGTATAGTTTCATGAGTTAAAAGAAAAAAAGAAGTGAAAAGTATAAAAGGCAGTTTAAGACACATGGAAACAGTAAAAACAAAGTCCAATTTAAGTCTGAAATGAGTCCCAAAGAAGAGAACAGAATGAATAGGTGAAATAGACAGTATTGAAAAAAATGACCAAAAAATCTCCAGAATTAATAAGACATATAGTACCTCAAAAAAAAAAAAAAAAAAAAGCATAGTAATGTCTAACAGGAATTTACAAAAAGAAAGTATCCCTATACGCATCATGTATGGCTTCCCTGCACCAGCTTCCCTGGTGGCTCAGTGGTAAAGAGTCCGCCTGCAATGCAGGAGACCCTAGCGTGATCCCTTGGTTGGGAAGATCCCCTGGAGAAGGGAATGGCTACCCACACCAGTATTCTTGCCTGGAGAATTCCACGGACAGAAGAACCTGGAGGGCCCTAGTCCATGAGGTCGCAAAGAGTCAGACACAACTGAGCGACTAACAGGCTGATTTGACTTGAGTCCCTTACTTCTGTCTCCTACCCAGACTCAGGAAAAGGGAAGTAGCTCACTTCTGGGCTCTTTCTTCAGCAGCATCATTTCTCTGATCTACAATTACAATTTCCCCCCTGGAGAAAGGAATGGCTACCCACTCCAGTATTCTTGCCTCAAGAATCCCATGGACAGAGGAGCCTGGTGGGTTACAGTCCATGGGGTTGCAAAGAGTCAGACACGACTGAGCAACTAAGCACAGTGTCTGTATATAGGGGTTGGGAGGCTATTATTTTGTCTACTGCAGGGTTTAATCACACCAGAGCCAATAGCAGATACAAACACACATACGTATATATTGATATATGCGTTAAAAGATTTATTTCAAGGAGTTGGCCTATACAATTGTGGGGGCTGAATAAGCAAACCCAGAATTCACAGGGCAAGCAGTCAGGAAAGGATGATCACAGGCATTGGGCCAAAGCTCCTGTTGAGGGGAGTCAATCTCTCTCTCTTTCCACTGTGCCTTTAATGTCTTCTGATTATTTAAACCAGGCCCACCCAGGTTATCTAAGATAATCTTCCTGAAAGTCAACTCATTATATATTTTAATTACAGCTGCAAACTTGCTTCACAGCCAACACCTAGATTAATGTTTGATTGAGTAACTGGAGACTGTAGCGTAGCCAAATGGACACATCTAAATGCTGTCACAGGGTCAAAGGGCAGTGACATTCAGGACAAGTATGGAACAGAATGTGGCAGCAGGGAGGAGAGGTGAGGACCCCTGGGCAATAGGCCTGCAAAAGGAGAGATTTGCAGAGGGCTTTGCTGACATCACTGATGGGAGGAATGGGTACGTAGGGGTGAGCTTCTGCAAGGGGGCCTGAAATGGGGCATGACATTTTCTCCTTCCCACAGTGAAAATCCCATCATCAGTCTGTGCTTCCCTCCCCTCCACAGAGCAGACCCCCAGTGTATCACTAACATCTTGACGACCCTTCCTACTCTGCCCACTGGTGTTCATCTTTGACCTGCTGCTGCAGTCATAGCCCCCTGGGCTGCAGACATGAGTTGGTCAAGATACTGGAAAGGGGGTGAGCTCATGTCTGCCGCCCCCAAGGCTGCGGCTTGTAGGTGTCAAGTATTCACTTAGCTAATCTTTCTCCATCTACAGATGCTTATTGATGATTTCATTCAGGAGTCTTGAAACCCGCTGGGAGAGAGCACATGTGGATAATGAAACCACATTGCCTTGCACTTGCCATCCAGAGCTCCAGGCGAGGCAGCGGGGGTGTTCCAAGGAGCTGAGAGGCCAATGGAAGTGCACAGTCAGAGCTAGTTGTGGGGTGCTCCTGGCTGCTGCCATGACAGTGCTGACAGAGCCTTAGCATGCAAACAGACCCCATACCCAGATGGGCAGATGGCCAAGGGGAGGGCAGAGGAATCAAGGGTGTGCCTCTCAGTTTTGCCCTCATTCCTTTGTAATGGGTTTACAGAGGTTAGGCCTTGTCTCCAGGAAGGAGATGCTGGAAAGAAGGATTTGGGTTAGAGTTCAGGGGGACCTACTTGAATCTGAGGCGATGGTTCCCAAAGTGTGGCCCCTGTACCAGCAGCATTGGCATCACATGGGAGCTGGTTAGAAATGTGAGTTCTTGTGCCCTATTGCAGATTTACTGAATCCAAAACTGGCGGTGGGGCACACCGCTTTAACAAACCCTCTAGGCCACTCTAGTGTGCCCTGAAGTTCAAGAACCTCTGCTCCGCCTCACTGAGGCAGCTGTGGTAGTCTTGTCCCCACAGTATTCGTTAAAGTGATTGATGGGAAGTAACCGTATTAAACCGAAATGGTTGCCAGGAATGTGTCTAATGTGGAGTCGTAATTGATGGGAAGAACGTTGGGGAACATTCCAGGCAGGCCAGTGGAGGCCTCCCAGGGCACACCGTGGAGAGAGGAGGTTGGGGAGGGCAGGGTGGGGTGGACAGAGCCTTCTTGGGCTTGACAAGCATGGTGGCCACGTGTTGGAATTGGGAGAATCTCCAGGGGAGCTTGGGTACACAGGCATGCTGTGCGAGGCTGAGTTCCATTTTAACCTCTTTCTTCCCACAGGTGGTTTGGAAATGGCAAATTTTCTCGGAGGTCAAGATCAGGGGTGTTCTAACTAGTGATATTTATAGCTTAAAGCTTACTGTAGGTAAACAGGGAATTTGAGAAATTGGCTTGCTTTCCCCCTTGCTCTTGCTCCTGCCCTCATTTCCTGTGTTTAGACTGGACATTTCACGTCATAGAAAAGACCTTGATACCCTGGACGACCCCTGTGGACAACAGGGCGACAGAGGAGGTCCCTGTGGCCCACTCCCCTGAGCACTCCCTGGGGCCCTGGGCGGCGGAGGTGGGAGGAAGCGGCTGAGGGTGCGGGTACCAGGGAAGGATGTTCGATTGCTTTTATATAATGTACTTTCTGATGGGAAGGAGGCTAGCATGCCTTGCTTGGCCTCCTGCCTTGACCTTTCCCGTAAGAGTTTCCTTTCCTCTCTCAGTCCAACCTAGCACCCGAGGAAATTTTCCAAGAAAGGTTTTCAGCATTTTCTGCAGTGCTGATGGTCCTCTCCTATCAGCTGAAGGCTGGATCCCACCCAGTGTCTTCTACCTTGCCCTCTCCAGACCCTGCAAGTGTTTCTCCCTTTCCCCTGCTCCTTGCTGATCTGAGGAGTGGAGTGGGGAGGAAGGCAGACAAAGCGGAGGGCAAGTGGAGGCATATAGGAGTCCAAGAGGTGAGGCCGTGGAAGGGGAGGCCCTCAGTCCAGACAGGGCCGGAGATAAATTGAAGTGGTGGAGAGAGGGGAACTGGAATAGAGGCTCCTTCTGGGGCAGAGATATCCTGGGCCACTGTGCTGGCCAGGGGTGACCAAAGAAGACCAAGCAGATGTGCTGACCACCTGCATTCGGATGTAGCCTTCAGTGACAAAGCTGCCCACCCCTGGAGCAGGGGGCCAGACAAGCAGACTCTTACCCATTTAAAGACTAGACACAAGACTGGACTTGGATCAAATCATATATGTTGTTAGAAATCAGGTCGCCTCTGTCAGGCACCAGATCCTTTATCTTTCAAGTCAGAATTCCCTTGTCCCAGAGAGCCTCATCAAAGGCCCGTTTTCCCTCCAGATTCTTCTGCAAATTTAGCTAGTGACGTTCTGTTAGGAGAGATCCCTGGGGCTCCACTGCAGGCAAACCTTCCATCCATAGATGGTGTCATGCATCCGTGTGAAGTCTAACAAGGCACGAGGCTCTGCCCTTGTGGAACAAAAGGTAACAGAGATAATCAGACAAGACATCTTCCCACAGCTGCCTTCTTGCTCAAACACTGTCAACATAAAGCCCTAAGGGGATTGATTTCAAGACCCCAAATAGTGGCTACTGAGTCACCATTTTAATTTAGGGATTAGTCCCTGGATTCTATATGGTCCCGAAGGGATCTTCTTTCTTCCGGGGTGTGGGGTTCAATAGCTGTCAGAAGTGAGGCTCTTTTTCCCTACGGGCACCTGCAGCTCTCCTGAAACCAGGGATGGCTCCATTAATATGCACTTGGGTCTTTCCCTGCCCCACAGCCCACTCTGCTTCCCACCACTTACCCTGCTCCCCATTGTCTTTGGAGCCCCCTGCTTCCCTTTCCTTGGTCTTCAGATGCTCACCCCACCCCCACCTCTCCTTAGTCATCAGGTCATAACCTTCTCCCTTGCTGACGTCACCTGGTCTACTGACACACCCTGACTGGAGACTCCTTCAGTCTTGTCCCCAGATCCTTCACTGGCCTCCCTGCCTCTACTCTGCTACAGGTTGTTGTTTTTCAGTCACTCAGTGATGTCTGACTTTTTGTGACTCCATGAGCTGCAGCACACCAGGCTTCCCTGTCCTTCACCATCTCCTAGCGTTTGCTCAAACTCATATCCATTGAGTCAATGTTGCCATCCAACCACCTCATCCTCTGCTTCCCCCTTCTCCTCCTGCCTTCAGTCTTTCCCAGCATAAGGGTTTTTCCAGTGAGTTGGCTCTTCGCATCAGGTGGCCAAAGTATTGGAGCTTCAGCATCAGTACATTCAACGAATATTCAGGGTTGATTTCCTTTAGGATTGACTGGTTTGATCTCCTTGCTGTCCAAGGGATTCTCAAGAGTCTTCTGCAACACTACAGTTCGAAAGCATCAATTCTTCAGTGCTCAGCCTTCTATATGGTCCAACTCTCACATTTGTATATGACTACTGGAACATGGGAAATAGATGGGGAGACAGCCATGAAATTAAAAGACGCTTACTCCCTGGAAGGAAAGTTATGACCAACCTAGATAGCATATTCAAAAGCAGAGACATTACTTTGCCAACAAAGGTCCATCTAGTCAAGGCTATGGTTTTTCCTGTGGTCCTGTATGGATGTGAGAGTTGGACTGTGAAGAAGACTGAGTGCTGAAGAATTTATGCTTTTGAACTGTGGTGTTGGAGAAGACTCTTGAGAGTCCCTTGGACTGCAAGGAGATCCAACCAGTCCATTCTGAAGGAGATCAGCCCTGGGATTTCTTTGGAAGGAATAATGCTAAAGCTGAAACTCCAGTACTTTGGCCACCTCATGAGAAGAGTTGACTTATTGGAAAAGACTCTGATGCTGGGAGGGACTGGGGGCAAGAGGAGAAGGGGATGACAGAGGATGAGATTGCTGGATGGCATCACTGACTCGAAGGACGTGAGTCTGAGTGAACTCCGGGAGTTGGTGATGGACAGGGAGGCCTGGTGTGCTGCGATTCATGGTGTTGCAAAGAGTTGGACACGACTGAGTGACTGAACTGAACTGAACTGGAAAAACCATAGCTTTGACTATATGGACTTTTGTCAGCAGCTTTACTTCCAAGGAGGAAGCATCTTTTAATTTCATGGCTGCAGTAACCATCCACAATGATTTTGGAGCCCAAGAAAATGAAATCTGTCACTGCTTCTACTTTTCCCCCTTCTGTTTGCTGTGAAGTGATGGGACCAAATGCCATGATCTTAGTTTTTGTTTTTTGTTTTTTTTAATGTTGAGTTTCAAGCCAGCTTTTTCACTCTCTTCTTTCACCCTCATCAAGAGGTTCTTTAGTTCCTCCTCATTTTCTGCCATTATAGTATCATCTACACATCTCAGTTTGTTGATGGTTCTCCTGGTGATCTTGATTCCAGCTTGTGATTCATCTGGCCCAGCATTTTGCATAATGTACTTTGCATATAAGTTAAATAAGCAGGGTGACAGTATACAGCCTTGTCATACTCCTTTCCCAATTTTAAACTTGTTGGTTGTTCCATGTCTGATACTAACTTTTGCTTCTTTACATGCCTACAGATTTCTCAGGAAAGATGTAAGGTGTTGTGTGTGTGGTGGTGTATGTGTGTACACATACCTCATCGTATTTACAAACTGCTCTAGAGGGGTTGAGCCCTGCTTAACCCATAATGATATTCAATAAACATTTGCTTATCACATTACTTCAAGTGTTCCTTCTGGGAGAAATTAGCAATAATGTACCCCTGTATCCCCTGCCCCCTCTAGCCCGCACTAAGATTTGTTAAAGCAAATAGACCAAGGGAATTGTAGACTGTGTCTGCACCTTTGCCAGAGGGAGGCACCATTTCAGTTTTCATAAGGAGACACGGCATCCCATGAAGGTTAAGTCTTGACTTGTGTGTTTTTTGAACTAAGCAAGGTCTTTGGGAGCTGATCTGCTGTATAACCATGATGGCCCTGGGGTCACAATTGTGATGGTGTCAGAGAGAGAGGTCCACAGCTTCCTAAGGGGATGTGTCAGCAAGGGGAGTAGCCTAAATAAGGGAAGCCATGTTCAAACAGAGCTTGACAAGGGGAATCAGGCCAGCAAGGAGGCAAGGGAAGGGGTGGGAGAATGTTCTAGGCATAAGGAAGCATACACAAGGACTCTGAACCTGGATGAAAAGGACCACATTCAAAGAGTAGATACAAGTTCAGTGTGTTGGGGCTGCTGAGCCAGGAGACCTCTTAAAGGTTTGCAGGCTGTGGGCTCTGGTTTAGAGCAAGTCTAGAAAAGCCAATCAGTCTGGAGTTCGGTCCTTCATAAGGTCCAGACAGATTGGTGGGTAGACGTTTCTGGCCTGTGGAGAAATGCCTGAAGACTGACCCTGCTACTTGTGAGAATTTGCCCTCAGTGAAGGCGGCAGGACACCCTGCAAGACAGCTTCGAAAGGCAGGAGGGGAGGCAGTTTCACTTTGTGGAGACAAGGAAGGTCCCTCCATTCCACATGGGCTTCCTGTAACTACTTGGTTTCCACAGAGGAGAGGTCCACACGTTTAGGGAAAATTCTCATGGAACGTGAGTCAGGTCCCTCCAGGAATGGAGAGAATGTGGGAGAGCCTGGGGATAAGAAGGAGACACCCAGGTCAGGGGAGTGGAGCCCAGAGGCAATCAAAACAAGGGTGGGAGGGGAAGAGGCATAGGAGGCTTTGGCTGTCATGGTGTTTGTCCACAAAGGAAAACCATGAGCAATAAAAGAATTAAGAAAACAGCTGGGTGAATTGGGAGGGACATGAACAGCTAAGAAAGCAACCTGCTTCCTCAGTCACCTGAAGAGTGGGTGAGTGCAGACTCTCTGAAGCTGGAGAAGGAAATGTAGTGGGCCCGAGAGAGGTTAAAGATGGTTTCTAGTAGGGTCAGCTGAGGACATCTGGGCCAGAGGGACAGGATTCTGTCATTGAACAGAGTGAAGAGGACCAAGGGAGTTGCAGGCATGCTTCTAGTGATTGCCAGAAATCCTTGGCTTGTAGCCACATCATTCCAGTGTCTTCTGCCTCCAGTGTCCTGTGTCTCCGGATCCAAATTTGCTCTTGTAAGGGCGCCTGTCATTGGATTAAGGCTCACCCTACTCCAGGATGACCTCATTGTAACTTGATTATATTTGCAAAGACCCTATTTCCAGTAATGTCACATTCACAATCACCAGGGGTTAGGCCTTTGACATATCTCTTTGGAGACACAATTCAGCCCATAATATCCAGCAAAGAGGCTGGGGACAGCACAGGTCATAGAAAGTGTCCCTAGCAGAGGCAGAGGGTGAAGAGAGAGGTAAGATCAGTCATGAAGATCATAAGATGCTGGGGGACATAAAGATCATAAAGATGCTGGGGGACCACATGGGGGACTGGAGGGGAGAGGGGCTTGTGGGGAGGGGAAGTGGAGGCCCATGGGGCATGATGGCGACAGATATTCTGGGTTCCCTGCCAGAGTTATCTGCAGGTAGCGTGGTTCCTTTGGGTTCATATCCTTGATATTTTGACTGTCATCAATCAGTAGGGAATGGAGACCATCAGCTTCCACGTCCCTCTGGGGATCTCCAGGAGGTCAAGGGTGGGATCTGGATTTGTGCTCAGCACTTACAAAGGACACGTCATCCTCCTGATGCATCTGACAAAGCCTTTTCCTCCTGCCATGCTTCTACTAGCAGCCAGGAAAGCAGAAGGAAGTCATGCCACAAAGTGTAGCAATTGTGCTGTGTTGGGGCATCTGCCCTGAACATCTTGTCCTGCTGGCAGGGGCGGGCTGGAGTTTCCAGGGGGCTGCTGTCACTTTCAGATTGATGGGGTCTTGGAAGGAAATGGGCATGTGTGAGGACCACTGTGGTTGGGAATGGGCAGGGGAATGCTGGAGTGAGCAGGATGGGGCGTGAAGATGCTTCTATGCAGGAGAATGTTGCTGCCAGGGGCAGCCCATCACAGGGGAGCATGCCTTTCTGTTGCTGTGTACGGCTCTGGAACACTACAGCCTCAGGAGGCGCTCTAACATCAGGTCAGCCAGTGAGGTGGACAGTGACAATGAGCAGACCCGGAGTCTTGGCGTCCATGCACGCCCATGTCCTGGCCTGTCCTGGTGGGCAGCCGGCCCACTCTTGTATCAGGCGTGTCTGCTGTCTTTGACTCTATTACAGGTTCTTCAAGCTTGGTTCTCAGATTTCCAGTGACTTTAATTGGGCGGGGTGTGCTGTGGTTTATCAGGAACTCGGCGGCCTCTGAGAGGGTGAGCACAGGCTTCCAGGCAGGGCTTCCCTGAGCGAGGATTCCTTCCTCGGCCTGCTGGGGCACCTACCATTCCCTATAGAACCTCAAACTCCTCGTGCGGCAGCCTCGGGGGGACACCCAGACCTGCCCCCCTTCACTGCTCAGTGTGACTCCAGTCTTTCTGTTAAAAAGCCTGGCAAGAGGTGACCATGAGTCCAGGGTTTCATTTTTCCAAATGGAGATGTTTGGGAGCTCTGATGTGCAGCTGGCCCTGGGTGTCACCCTGCTGACAGTGAAAGAATTAACAAGAATTTGCTAAGTAATTGATTTATCTCCTTGGGAGATAAATGGGCACAATAGAAGGAGAAAAGGAAAAAAAAAAACCCTATATCTTCAAGGAATTCACAATCTGCTTTAATAATTTTACATCTTCCTACTCATGGCTTACAGGTGCTGATGTAACCGGTGGTTACATTCCCTGAAGTTCATTCTTTCCCGTTGATTTGTTTATCGTCAGATATTTGCCAAGCAGATCACCTCCTTCTCATAAAGTAGTAGCCAGCCGTGCTTTGCGGTCATTTCCCTCCTCCGCCCACTGGCTGGCGACGGCTCTGTGCTGGATGCCAGGATTGCCATAGGGCCCCAAACACGCAAGGTCGTTGTAATTGCAGTCTGGGCTCAGGGCCATGAAGGAAGAATGGAGAATGTGTGACAGGAGAGACATTCTTCACCATCATATAGATATGTGAGTAGAGGCTAAACAAGGGAGGCGGTGGGAATGAAGAGCCCCCTGCCCCAGACCCTGGTAGACAGAATGGGCCCCACCCCCAGAAGCTCTAAGGTAACACGTCATCTCACACAGGTGATGAGTTTTCCAGCCAGCTACAAATTTTACTGCCTGTTACCCCAGACCGTAGCTAGGGTAGTACGCAAGGAGAGGCCGTGGTGGCGGGAAGCTCAGCGAGGCCAGAGGTGGACGTGAGCTGGAACAGGGAGGCCCTGCAGGCTGGGGTGCTCTGCTTGATCTTGATCTGAGCTGGTGGAATTCCACTGGAGGGATTTTTCATGGGTCATGAGAGGCTCTGATCTCCATCTTCAGAAGATCATGCTGACACTCCATGCGATTGTACTTCTGTAAAGTACAAACCCGGCAAACTACGTGAGCTGCTAGAGGACAGGCGATCACTACCCTGGAGGGGAAGCTGACTGAGAGGGCGCCGGAGGCTGTCTGGGAAGCTAGAAATGTTCTGTTTCTCGGTCTGCGTGCTGTCCCTCTGGCACTGTATCAAGCTGACTTGTGCCTTTGAAGCCATTCTTCAAAGATCACTCTGGCTGCTGGCTAGAGAATCGATTGGAAGGAGGAAGGAGTGGGCTTCAGGAAAGCATAGACCCACCTGACCAGTAGTGGCCAGGTGGGCCTGCCAGCCTCTGGATGGAGGGCGGCAGTGGAGGCGGAGACACAGCATGGCCTGGAGCCTTGGTTTGAAGGTGAATCCGCAGGAGGCAGTGTAGGGTAACGTGGTCGTTTGAATTTCAGATACTGGTTGTTGGGAGTAAAGTCAAACCGTGTGGGAAGTAGGGGGTTGAGGTGGGAGGTCTGCAGTCTAGCATGGACTGGAGGCTTTGGCATGCCACGAGGGTGAGCTGTTTGGTGGATGAGCAGGATGCCCATGGGGTGTGTGTGTGTGCAGAGAGACAGACAACGGGGCTAAGGATGGAACAGAAAGAGCTCCCACAGGAATTTCTACGGAGGAACACTTACAGAGACTGCATGAGCTCGGGAAGCAATGGCATCAGAGATGCTGAGGGAAACAAGACTGGCAGGTGCTGCAGGACTCAAGGTAAACCTGTCATCGGATTTGGCACTGGGTTTGGCAGTTAGGTAACCAGCTATCTTGATGAAGACAGCTTCAGTGGTGCCTTTTTTGCCCAAACTCTCATGCGATCAGGGTGCTGGGTGGAGCAGAATGATGGTGTCACTTGGCGTACCTTGGGTGCTACCATTTACCAACTGTATGATAAGAGCATTTTGTAAGCTTAACTGAACCTCAGCTCCCTCGTCCTTAAACCAGCAGAATCGTATTTGCCTCTCAGGGGTATGAGGATTCACTGTATGCAGCAGGTATTTATTAGACATCTATTATATGCCAGATGGAGAAGGCAATGGCACCCCACTCCAGTACTCTTGCCTGGAAAATCCCATGGACGGAGGAGCCTGGTAGGCTGCAGTCCATGGGGTCACGAAGAGTCGGACACAACTGAGCGACTTCGCTTTCACTTTTCACTTTCCTGCATTGGAGAAGGAAATGGCAACCCACTCCAGTGTTCTTGCCTGGAGAATCCCAGGGACGGGGGAGCCTGGTGGGCTGCCGTCTATGGGGTCACACAGAGTCGGACACAACTGAAGCAAATTAGCAGCAGCAGCAGCAGCAGCAGCATGTGCCAGATACTCAGCCAGATGCAGAAGATACAGATCAAAAACAAGCAGACAAACTAATCATTACACAAACAAGGTGATGTGAGGAGAACTGCCCTTCATGCTTCCCTGTGGCCGTGAACCAGCCTTCTTGGGCAGAGGGGTCCCTCCTTCCTGGCCAGCTTCCCAGGATCCTGGGCTCTTCCAATACATGCTTCCACACCCTACTTTCTCTCTGAAAAACTCACTTCCCCTTCCTTGAGAGCAGGAAGGGAAGGGCTTAATCTGCAAACCCTTCAGGGAGGTGAGGGAAAATATTAACATCCCATCTTGTTTTACAAAGAATAGGAAGAATATAAAATAGGTGAAGTTTCTATATTAATACAGTATGAGTGGTGTTTTCCTGCCACAAATGGATTCAAAGTTTCCCGAATGGCGCCTTATTTCACCTAACAAATTACTCTTGTGCCAACTTCCAAAAAAAGACAAATGCTACTTGTTTTCCAAGAAGGAAAGCTTTTCTGACTTAAAAAATAAAAGTGACTTTGGAAATTTCTAGAGAAGAATTTGGACACATACTTACATAAATGTCAATGATAATTTTGTTTCAAAGTTTTTATTTTTCTGGGAACCCTTGAGCACCATGGTTCTAGTTAATCTAAAGACTAAATCACAGACTAAATTCATTTAGTCTGTGTGCTCATGTTTCATCTCTTCCAGAATTTTTTTAAATCTACGATTTCTGAAGCCCACGCCACATGTCCTGGTCACCTTGGGCCATCTCTCGCCCTTCGCTCTTTCATCCTCCTTCACAAATGCCACCAGGAGAGTCTAGACATCTGACTTCCTCGTGGCTGGGGCTGAGCTTCAGACAGTCACCACCAGGGAAAAGCCAAAGGAAATCAACTGCAGCCAAAAGTGTTTGAAGATTTCTGGTATCACTGCAGTGTCCCTTCCGCTGCCACGGAAATCCACATGTTTCTTTATAGATAGTGCTGATTTTTGTACATCCAAGGGCCCTCAGGATTCAGTCCTATCAAAGGCCTCTGCTAGTCACAATAACAACAAAAACTAGAGAATTATGTGGCTTGGGGCTTGCAGTGTCCTGTTCAATTTTCTCTTACCTAGAGGCCTTTAGGCGAGATTTTTTTTTTCTAAGCGAGTGGACTAAACTAAAAAATGGCTGGAAGATCCTGATCTAACCCAATTCCTTGGTGATCTGGATTGGAGAGGTCCTTGGCCCACCCCACACCCCCACCAAGCAGTGTGACCCATGGAGAGACCACTGAAGTGCTGTGGTCCTCTGGGCTTGCTGTGGCATCTGGTGGACTCCCGGCCTCCACTGAAGCTCCAGTCCTCCGGAGAGCAGCTCCCACAGACCTCCGATGGCCGTTTGCGGTCGCATGAGGAGAACCTGCCAGACAGTAAGGTCATGGTGTGGAGAGCAAAAGCTAGTGAGAGGGTGCTGGGCAGAGACGCCTAGGGGCCTCCCTGATGGGCAGAATCAGAGTCTCAGCTCTCCAGACTGGCCACTGCCCTTTTTACGGAACAAGGAAGCCGTGAGGGGAATCTGTGTTGTTCTTTTTAGATTGTTCTGATTTTCAAACTTCCCAGAGCACCCAGGACCATGTCTTATCAAAGGCTTTGTCTAGTTTATGATAATACGAAAGATACTACTACAGGTACCTTCCGTGACTACCTCCCGCTTGGACCCTGGGCTGGCTATTTTGAATCTCTGAGCTTTATCTTGTTCAGGCATTCTTCCCACGTGGGAATGTACCTGATTTCCTGAATCACTTCTTAAAAGACATATTCCCCTTTGGGGCCACTGAACCATGGTTTGGATCCAAAGTCACACCCTGCTGAAGGTACAGGAGGGTAAGCAGGCAGATGGGGCTGAAGGAGGCCTTCACTCCATGACCCATCTTTGCTTTGCTTCCCTTCTTGGCAGGACACGGGCAAGATTCCCCTCTCCCCTCCAGCTCAGAGGAGCCAACCCACAGACCTCCTTTCCTTTCAGATGCTGCCTCTTTGAGGTCATTGGGAACAGCCGGAAGTCACCTTTTCTGAGTTTCCTTCTTTGTCCCTATTGCATTAGGACCTCTTGAGCCTGGAGTCTCACCTCCCAGATCTTATCCATTGGGTGAACTTCCAACCAGGACTGAGAATGGGCTATGAGAGTAAAGACACTAAAAAAAATAGAAATATTTAGGTGGAGATGGAGAGACACCCTAAGCCAGCACCACTTTCCAGCCATGTGACTTCTGTTGGAGATAGACTGACCACTTTGGAAAATCCTAGTCAAATGAATGAGGTGTCAGGATGCATGAGTATCCTAGGGGTGAGGGAGGGAAGGTTTTGGAGAAGAGCCTGGGCACACTTCTTGGCTTGACTACTTAGGCCCCTGACAAGTACATATGCCTTTTTTTTCCCTTTGAAAAAGTGAGGACAGAATTATTAATTTGTTTACTGGACTTAGCATCAGGAGGTGGGTTTGGTTCATAATTCAAGATGGCAGGCTTAGCATGTGTTTGTCTCCCTTCATCTCTAATACCCTCGTTAGGATAAGAGCAATGAATTAAAAAATTATGAGAACTAATAACAGAAAAAAGAAAAGTACAGGAATTATGAGTGGATGAAACACCCCAAAAATTTCAGTAAGATGGAGAGTGGTTGGAAAGTATCGATAGATGAGACAAAGTGGAGGAGAGTGGACTCTGAAGTGCATGTGTGGGGCTGATAGTGGGGGAGCCCCTGGACTTGGAACTTGGCACAGTCATGGAGAGCTGCAGGTTCAGAGTGGGCAGGGATGGAAGAAGGCAGAGATGACAGACAAGTGGAGCTGGACCTGAGGGGTTAATACAGCTCAGCCCTTTACCTTGGGCTTCTCTCCATGCCTTGAGGGAATCGTCAGCTGGTGTGGGTGGGCACCCAGAGGGTAAGCCCCACTGCTGGCTCCAGGCTTGCTTGCCACAAAGTGAAGTATTTATATCCAATAAGGATATAAATACTGATAGAACTATTAAAAGTTGGGGGGAAGAGGGAGAGAGAGGGGACCTGAATAAGCGAGCTAAATCCTCTTCTATCGTGGCACACAGTCAAAAGTGATAAATCAAGAAATTGCAAAACAAGAATATTATTTTGAGATATGTGGATGTAATCGACAGAAACACTAAAAAGAGTATGTCCCTGGACTGTAGTACTTGAGGTAGCCTACAGTTGAGCATAGCGCTGGCCTTGTCATTCTTAGTCCTTCCACATGACAATTAAAAAAAAAAAATGTGCATGTGATACATTGAATTCAAAATAAAAGAAAAAAGTGAAAATAAATGTAAGTGGATTTGTGATTAAGTAGGAGGGATCCCAGCTGACCATGAAAAGGGGCTTCTGAATGGCAATGTGGCTCAAACCCAGCTGGGTTGTCACTGTGGCTGGGCAGCTCTGGTGCTGCCCAAGGGATGTGCGAGCCTCCAGCTGTTCCTGCCTCCCTGCTCCAGTCCACTTCAACCTGGTGAGGAGGATCAACAAGGATTCTGGGGCCAGATCTTGTCCCACACAGGTTGGAGGGACTAAAGCAAGTGGTACCTCTAAGACTCCTCTCTGACAGGAGAACTGTGATCAGCCATCCTCTGAGCTCTGCCTGCACTGCTGGGCTGGGCCAGAGTAAGGTTTCCCTGAGCTCTTCTTTACTCTTTCTTCTCAGTCTTCCTCCTTCCTTCCTTCCTTCCAAATAGCTCCATTTAGACTACTGACATCTGCTGTTTAAGGATGGGAACATCCTTGATCTAAACTGGGAGGTCACAGCCAGTGTCCCAGTCCAGTCCCATCTCCTGCTCCTGAATGGCTTTCTTCCCACTCCTGGTTCCCATAAGTGTGTTAAACTATCTCAGAGACATCACATCCTGGTGAGCCTAAGGCATCGGCTGAATTTTCTAGAGTTTTGCCTTCATCGGGATGCATGTGGACAAAATCAGACTTGGTTGACAGCAGAGTCAGTGATTAGATGGGTAGTAATCCTGTGAGGACCACATTTCAGAAATTCTTCTAGTGTCCCTATAATTCCAAGTAGGTGCTTCAGATCATAGTTCTCTGTTTAGTTCAGAAAAGAATGTCATGAACCTGCATAGCAGAAGAAACAATGGCTGGGCTGCACTTTGACCTTTTCTTTTCATCCCGAGCTCTAAGGGTGTCACTGTCTGTCCTAACAGTTTACCCTCACAGTCTGATTATTTACTTACACAGAGCTCTGCAGTTTGGCTGGGGCCTGGGGTTCCACTCTGAACCTTCACTTGGTGTCTCAGCATCTTTCAGCCATTCTTAGCTCTTTGGCAAAGGTGGTAAAAAGAGTCATCTCTGTCAGAAAGATCTTCATGACCATTCCAATCTCTCTGCTTCCTTCCTGTCTGAATTTCCTCTCCATGTTTGTTAAGATTGGAAAAAGAATAGAGCTGTGAACGTGAACAGTTAGATGTTTTAGAGCTTCCTGTCCACCACACCCTGCAAGAATGTTGTTCCCTTGCATTAACTTTCCCTTCGTACTTCCTTCTACAAGATGTGCCTGAAGACTTGTATAGTTTTAACACACACACATTTAAATATCTACTTGGATTTTGATGGTTTCAAAGTGAACTCTTTAACAGATTTATTCCAATGACACTGCCAACGCTCATAGTTTAAAAAAAAAAACTGTTTGTGGAATTCCCTTCAAAGCCTCAGAAGATTATTTTGAATACCTTGCTGGTTGCAAATCATTTTGAAATTAAATTTTCCTTAAATCAACTTTATTGAGGTATAGTTTACATATTATAGGGCTTCCTTGGTGGCTCAGATGGTAAAGAATCTGCCTGCAATGCAAGGGACCTGGGTTTGATCCCTGGATTGAGAAGATCCCCTGGAGAAGGGAATGGCAACCCACTCCAGTATTACTGCCTAGAGAATTCCATAGACAGAGGAACCCAGTGGGCTACAATCCATGAGGTCACAAAGAATCACACACGACTGAGTGACTAACACTTCATTTCACTTTACATAATAAAGTGCACAGATTTTAAATGATTGATGAGTTCCTTTAGACTGATTAAAAGCAATGCTGAAGGGGAATTTTATAATGATTGAGGACAGACCGTTGGAACAAACCTGCAGCTTCCCAAATGGCTCCTCTGATGGACATATATTCTGGAAGAGAGTTCATCAGTTACACTATTTAAAGACCTATTCATTCACTTGACAATGAATGAGCCCCAATTAAGGACTAGGCATTGTTCCAGACAAGAAGACATGGCATCTTAAAAAGCACACATCATTTTTCCTCTGTGAATTCTTCTGGATTTTGGTGGGGTGATGACCATAAGTGATAAATGTGTGATGTAATTTTAGGAAGCAATTCCGTTCACTTCAGTTGCTCAGACGTATCTGACACTTTGCGACCTCATGGACTGCAGCACACCAGGCTTACCTGTCCATCGTCAACTCCCAGAGCTTGCTCAAACTCATGTCCATTGAGTCAGTGATGCCATCCAACCATTTCATCCTCTATTGTTCCCTTTTTCTCCTGCTTTCAATATTTTCCAGCATCAGGGTCTTTTCTAATGAGCCAGTTCTTCGCATCAGGTGGCCAGAAGTATTGGAACTTCAGCTTCAGCATCAGTCCTTCCAATGAACATCAGGGTTGATTTCCTTTAGGATTGACTGGTTTGATCTCCTTGCCATCCAAGGGACTCTCAAGAATCTTCTCCAACACCACAGTTCAAAAGCATCAATTCTTCAGCACTCAGCCTTCTTTATGGTCCAACTCTCACATTTATACATGACTACTGGAAAAACCATAGCTTTGACTAGACGGATTTTTGTTGGCAAAGTAATGTCTCTGCTTTTTAATATGCTTTCAAGGTTTATCATAGCTTTTCTTCCAAGGAGCAAGTGTCTTTCAATTTCATGGCTGCAGTCACCATCTGCAGTGATTTTGGAGCCCAAGAAAATAAAGCCTGTCACTGTTTCCATTGTTTCCCCATCTATTTGCCATGAAGTGATGGGGCCGGATGGCATGATCTTAGTTTTTGAATGTTGAGTTTTAAACCAGCTTTTTCACTCTCCTAGGAAGTAATAACGCTATAAAAAGGGAAAAAAAAGTGGAGTGAGGAGACAGAAAATGCTGGTGGGCTATTTTAAAAAGATAATACAGCCATGTAATAGATATTTATTTTCTTTTCCTTTTGTGAAGAAATCTCAAGACCCAGATTCTACCATTAGCTACTTTTAAAAGGGATGTGGAATCCTTCCATAAACTATATTCTGCAGAATGCTAGAGTCTGTAGACATTTCATATATATACAGGGGGTCACATGGCTAAAGAAGCCATGGAGAAAGTTGGGTAAAACAAAGCTAAAAGCAAGTCTTTACTGAAGGTTTTCTTAGAGACTTTAATATTCTGATATGAACTGTAAATATCCACAAGGAAGGATGGTAGCATGCAAAATTTTCCAAACTTTTTTGTCCTGGGAATCCTTTCAACTTGGAGCATCTCAAACAAGTGGTGACCTGCCTAACACATTGTGGGAAACTCTGTCCTAGAGTTTTCATGCCACAGGAGATGGGAAAGCAACAGAGAGGTTCAATTATTTGGGCAGGAGGAGTGAGAGGTGGAAGCCTGGGCTTATTAGCTATCTCTCCAGAATGTGGAGCACACGCTGTGGGTCAAGCAGGTCTCTAGGGCTTTAAACACAGACCCTTTTATGCAAACCTCCCAAGACAGCAGGAACAGGTATTGTCAAAGCTCCTGTTTGCCAGTGGGAAAACTGCTGTCAGAGGGTCAAATACATAGTCAGAGGTCACACCATTCATTACAGAGTCAGGATGTGAGCTTCAGCTTGTTTGAGTCCCAAACCCCAACTATCAAATCCCACGACACCATGTTGTCTAAATGGTAGTGGAGGATGGGTTGCAACCCCTTGAGCAAAGCTTTCCTTCTCCCACCAGTCCGTCTCCTTATGCTCATAAGCCCCATAGTCTCACAAGGGATGGATTTCTATCTGCCCTGTATGGTGTCAAGTGTTTGCTGCTCCATATTACACTGGCCATGGAGCTGCTACTGCTGCTGCTAAGTTGCTTCAGTTGTGTCCGACTCTGTGCGGCCTCATAGATGGCAGCCCACCAGGCTCCTCCATCCCTGGGATTCTCCAACCAAGAACACTGGAGTGGGTTGCCATTTCCTTCTCCAATGCAGGAAAGTGAAAAGTGAAAGTGAAGTCGCTCAGTCACGTCCGACTCTTCGAGACCCCATGGACTGCAGCCTACCAGGCTTCTCTGTCCATGGGATTTTCCAGGCAAGAGTACTGGAGTGGGGTGCCATTGCCTTCTCCAGGCCATGGAGCAGGCACTTGATAACTTCCAGTAGCCTCAGTTCTGTCCATGTAAGCTCAGTAGTGAAACCAGATGGCTGTGACCTTGAGCAGCTCTGGACAGAAATCTACTGGAATCTTCTCTCCACTTCTATCTCTTTACCCGCATCTTCTCCCCACCTTTCCTTCCCCTGAAGCCACAGATCTCATTCCTCTTCATCTGCTGACCCCAACCCGACAGGGCTGCAGTGAGTGAAAGCTGGCAGTGCAGTAGGCTCTGCTGGGGTGTGAAGTGAGAAAGGCGCCCTCTAGCTCTAGGTGGAGTCTTCCACGTCGTGTCTGAAGGGATTTTTGTATTTACTGGAAAGACCAAAGACGTATCTTTCAGGAAAAGATCTGAGACAGATTTTTTTCCCCACCATCCTCACCTTTCTCTCCTCAGACTGCTAGGGAACCAAGTAGAGATTGTGTGTGCTTCATCCCTCAGTCAGGTCCGACTCTGCAACCCCATGGTCTGTAGCCCACCAGGCTCCTCTGTCCATGGGGGTTTGCCAGGCAAGAATACTGGAGTGGGTTGCCATGCCCTCTTCCAGGGGACCTTCCTAACCCAGGAACTGAACCCAGTTCTTCCGCATTGCAGGCAGATTCTTTACTGTCTGAGCCACCAATCAGCTGCTCGAGTAGAGATCAATCAGTCCTGTTAATTCATTACTGATTTGCTTAGAGGGAGACTGGTGTTTTTGAACTTTATCTGCAGTAACTTGGGTGTTCCAAACTTGAACTCCTGTCCTCTCTCTCCATCTGCACCTCCTCCTGGGCCCCCGTCTCACGCACAGCCTTGACCCCTTCCTGGCCCTCAGGCTGGAAACTCTGCCCCTTTTCTTCCACCTCAAATCAAGAACAAGAGCCTTGTCAATTTAACCTCTGCAGGAGCCTCTAAGCTGCCACTCCCTGCCTCCCCACTGCCCTGGACATTGGCCCAGCCCTCAGTGTCTCTCCCAGGCTGCTCTGACAGCCCTCAGCCCTCTTCTGGATGCCACCCTGAATGCCAGTCACATGCCAAGTCATCCGGAAGCCTCTGCGCAGAAGTCAGCATCAGGTGCCAGGACTTTCGGAAGCTACTTTGAACTGGACACATAGCTGAGCCCTGTGCTGGGCAAGGGAAGCATTGAAGGGTTATCCAGACAGAGATGGGAAAGATGATTTTGTAAAGACTGAGCAGAGATGCAGACAGTGCGTGTGTGCTGTGGGGTAGTGTGTGACCCTTGATGAAGTTTGAAGGACAAGAGGTTCTAGCTCTAGTGTACATAACAAAGCAGCCCTAAACTTAGTGCTTAAAACAAAGGCAACATTTAGTTTGCTCATGGATCTGCCCTCTGTGGAAGGCTTGGTGGGCATAGCTCACCTGTCATTGAAGGCTGGAATCCTAAGCTGGCTACAGGCTGAAACTTTAACTGGATTTATAGGCTGGAACATCACCATGTGGATTCCCCCATGAGTAGGGAAGAGGGGCTTCCTTATAGTGTGATGTCTGGAGTCTAAGTTTCCATGAAAGAGCTGGGGGATTCACTATTAACTTTCAAGACTTAGCCACAGAGGTCACAGAGCCTCACTTCTGCTTCTTTCTCTTTTTCAGAAGCAAATAGGTCAGATTGACCCATATTGAAAGGAAGAGAATGCAGATGCCACTTCTTGATGGATGAATGTGATTGTCACATTGTAAGGGGTGTATGTGGGACAGGAGACATTGGTGTAGCCATCTTTGTAAAACATGATCCACCCAGCAGACTAGGGAAAAGAGGCAGTCAGAGTCCAGGACCCGTAGCATCATGGATGACTCTCCAAAGGGCATTGGTTTTCATCTTGTGAAAAGTGGGGAGCCAGTGAGAGGTATTAATCTGGGTGTAACTGGCTCACATTGCTGTTTGATAAAGCTCTTCCTGGAGTGATGAGATGGAAGACTGGAAGGCGGCAGACAGGAGATCTGTGATAGGCTGTTGAAGGAATCTGGCGGAGATAAGAGAGGGAGGGCCTGAAGCCAGACATAATCTGGAGGTGAGGGCAGGTCAAATGCAAGAGGCGCCAGATGAAATCACAGTGGCACCAAATGTCAGAGGTGAGGACCGTGCATCCAGGAGGATTTCCGGTTTCTGGCTTAGGGCACTGAGCAAACATGATGGGCAGTGAAGGAAAAACTGGAGAGGTTTCTGGGGGGAGGACATTGGACCCTATTTAGGAAGTGATTAGTCTGGGGGAGGGGTTTGAGAATGTCCATATGGACACGTCCAGCACAACGTGTGATGCCCTTGAGTGTAAAAACCCTGGGGGACATTCTGGAGCATAGTCTGAGATGTGGGCACCACAAAGGGGGTTTCCAGTGCGCATGCACAGAAAGGGCACCGTCCAGGGACGGTGACTACAGACAATTTGAGTGGGGCAGGTTGGGGGGCGTTAACCTTCAGGGGGTAATCAGAAGAAGATAATCTGGTAAGGCATCCAAGACTAAATTGCCTGTATCCTGGACGTAGCAGGTGCTGCGGGCTTAGTGCCAGGCTCTCCAGGTGCCTGGCATGCCCGGTTCTGGGCCTGCCTCTCACACAACGGAGTAGCCATGGCAGGTTCCTGCCCTCGTGAGCCCTTGGTCTCCCCAGCTCTGAGGCGCTAGGATTTCCCGCCTCTCTCCCTCTCTGAACTTCTATTTCCCCATTCGTAAGAGAGACTGGATCATTTTCCAGAGTGCCTTTATCACAAAATGTGGAGAATTCCAGTACACGAAAAGAAGCAGAGCTGAGCCTCCCTGAGGAGGCAGGGGTGGTGAGTGGACAGGCTTCCTTATGCCACCCATGAGGCAGATGGCTGTGACCTTGAGCAGCTCTGGACAGAAATCCACTGAAACCTTCTACTCACTTCAGTCTCTTTACCCGGCAGTCTCTTTACTTCTGCCCACCTTTCCTTCCCCTGAAGCCACAGATCTCATTCCTCTTCATCTGCTGAGTCCACTGGAACCTGGGGTCTCAGATATACACCAGCACTTCTGCTAGGGCACCTGTAAGGGACCCCAACCCGACAGGGTCTGCAGTGAGTGAAAGCTGGCAGTGCAGTAGGCTCTGCTGGGGTGTGAAGTGAGAAAGGCGCCCTCTAGCTCTAGGTGGAGTCTTCCACATCGTGTCTGAAGGGATTTTTGTATTTACTGGAAAGAGCAAAGACGTATCTTTCAGGAAAAGATCTGAGACAGATTTTTTTCTCCACCATCCTCACCTTTCTCTCCTCAGACTGCTAGGGAACCAAGTAGAGATTGTGTGTGCTTCATCCCTCAGTCAGGTCCGACTCTGCAACCCCATGGACTGTAGCCCACTAGGCTCCTCTGTCCATGGGAGTTCTCTAGGCAAGAATACTGGAGTGGATTTCCATGCCCTCCTCCAGGGGATCTTCCCAACCCAGGGACTGAACCCAGTTCCGCATTGCAGGCAGATTCTTTACCAGCTGAGCCACCAACACTGCTTCTGCCCTCTCTCCCTGGCTTCAGTGTCTCCTAGCTGATCCTGGCTTCTGACCTCTCAGCCCATCCTTCTTCCCTCTAACTTTGATTTGCATCACTGAGGGACAGTGTAAATTCCACGAGGCCCGCTGTTCTGGGGTGGAGGCCACAGCCTCCTCCTCCCGGGAGCCCAGGTGCAGTTAGATCTTCCCTTGACTTAGTGAAATTCAGGCCGACACAGGCAGCTTCTGAGATGGGTTGAAAAGACGGCAGACCAGGAGGGGAGTGGCAGTGCTTGGACAAGTGTCTGGTTTTGTGGTGTGTTGGCCACCTTGATTTGGATGTATGAGCAGGCAGCTTGGGCTGCACCCTGGGCTTCCAGAGGCTTTACATTGACAGGTTGGAGAGGAGACATCAGTTCTGACCCCGAAGCCTAGAGTGGGGCCCCTGTGGATGGCTGGCTTGGCTTAACAAGGAAATAGAAATGAAGGTGGATCCCTGTTGCTTTCCTGAGATGCCAGGTCTTCCAGTGAGGGAAGAGCTTTGGCAGACTAGGAGACAGACTGGCACCCCGCCCTTCCCTGAAGGACAAGTGCTGTCCTCAGAAGGGGCACCTCCAGGGGGTTTGGGGCTCCGAGCCTGCTCTCAGCCCAACAGCCAAGAACCCAGGAGCACTGAGCGTGCAGCCAACTCCAGATGCCACGATCCCTCTCCACCCTTGCCACTGTGTATCTGCCCCGGGTCAACCATGGAAAGCACATTTGCTTGTCACATTTACTCACACCCACAGGACCAGGCCTATGGGACAGGGTGGGATGCCTTTCCCAGGCCTTTATCTTCATCCAGAGGAGGAGCCAGCATCGGCACAAACACCTCGTATAAGAAGAGGTGGTAGCAAGCTGGGCTGGTGTGTTCACTGAATCGGCCTGGGTGAGAGCCCACCTACAGCCTCACTGGGGTATGAGAAGGGAGTCTGGGGGGATGGGTGTCGATGGGGAAGGGGAATGGAGGCCCGGTCAAGAGGTGTGGAGCAATGTGACCCCCCTGCTTGTTTGTGACATGAATGGGCTGGGAGGGGGACCCTCAACCTTCATGGGACCCAGGAGGAAGGGCAGAGCTATCAGAGAAAAATCTGATCAGTCAGACCTTTAAGGATGCTTCTCCAACCCTGCGGTTTTCCTGCTGTGTGAAAAGAATGGCTGAAATGATGGGAATGACTGCCATGCCTTGACCAAGGTCAGAGATGAAACGGGTCTGAGGATGACGGCATTTCACTGGGACCACCTGATGGAGAACGTGTTCCCAACGAACAAGGGAGGGAATGGGTCAGGCTGCTGGGCCTCTGTGCCCCAGAGGGGAGAGCGGAAGTGGGCAGCAGGGCTCACTGTCTAGCGGCCTCACTGCCCAGTCTCCTCCCAGGTGTTCGTGCTGTGCCATGGCCTCCTGCAGCTCTGCCAGCTCCTGTATAGTGCCTACTTCAGGAGCAGCCTCACCACCATCGAGAAGCGGTTTGGCCTCTCCAGTTCTTCGTCAGGCTTCATCTCCAGCTTGAATGAGGTAAGCAGGATGCTCGAGTCCATCGGAACCTACCCAAGCATCACTGTGCTCACGGGACCCAGCAGGGGGCTCTGGAGGAGCAGGTCAGGGCAGGGGGCACGCGGGGGATGGAGACAGCCAGATACACTTCCCCTGGCACCAAGCACTGAGCTGAGAGCCTCCAGAGTTACCTGACCTCCTCACCACTCCCCTGCGAGTGGGTGATCTGCACCTCCTCCAACAGGTGAGGGCACTGGGGTTCAACAAGGTCAGCGGCTTGCCCGAGGTGTGCAGGCCTGCTGCCTCCAAACTCTGTGCCTCTGGTTGAGTTCTGCGACCACCTACCAGTTTACATGGCCTCCGTCCATCCCCATCCAGGGGAAGATGAGCCGCAGGATGCAGGTGGGGAGCAGCTCTTGGAGGCCAACTCAATGGCCTTGACTCCCAGACGGGGTCACAGGTCTATGACTTCCTGTCTTTCCTTTCCATGAGGCCCACTGTTCTGGGGTGGAGGCCACAGACTCCCCCTCCCAGGAGCCCAAGTGCAGTTAGGTCTTCTGTTGACTTAGTGAAATTCAGGCCGACGCAGGGACTCTCATGGGCAGCTTCTAATGAGCTGAAAAGAAGGCGGGAGGTCTCCCAGCGGCCCCTAACCACCACCTTCCGGCCAGCTCATCCCCCAGCCAGCTCCCTGCTGGAAATGCCCCTTTACCCTTCAGTCCTGTGCCCCTCCAGGCGCTCACAGGAGAGCCCCTCAGGAACCGTCCCCACCACCCCAGAGCAGAACCCCCTGCAGTCCTCACAGGAGGACTGCCTTCACAGAGGTCATGTCTTTTAGGCAGAAAGCCTACCCGATCCTGGTGGCCACACCAGATCAGAGCCCAGGTCTATCTGACGGCCACCACCCCAGACCTCCCTCTGATCCCCAAAGCCCCTCTTCTACAACCCCCGCCCTGCCCTTTGTCCACCAGCCCTGCTCTGCTCAAAAGCTAGTCCCCAGACACACTGCTGGAATCTCTACTGCTGCCTCTCTTGACACGCGCGCTCTGCCTCCCTGGACTTCCTCCACTGTGATGGGCACACCCTTGCACACATGCAGCCCTGGGACCCATCAGTCATGCCTGCTGGCCTCATGGGCCTCAGATCCTCCTCTGAGCTCCCAGGCCCACGTGATATTTTCACTGTTTTCTGGATGTCTAATTTCTCTTTCCCAAACTCAGATGAGTTTTTCAACAATCAGGTTTTAGATATCCCTATGGGCATTGTTCGAAGCAAATATAAGAAAGTTAATTCCTTGAACCTAACAATCCTGTGTGTGTGCTTTGTATGAAAATGTGCATCTCTCTGTGTGTATATCTGTTTCTACATGTGTCTGAATCTTTGTGTGTGTCTGTGTATGACTGTGTGTGTCTGTGATCTGTGAGTATATTTGTGTATCTGTCTGTGTGTACTTGTGTATCTGTGTGTGTCTGGATGTGTATCTGTGTGTGTTGAAGGCAAGTGAATGGGTGAATGTGTGGAGTAGGTAGGATAGGAACTCAGCCAAAGGGTCTTCAACAATCCCACTGATTCTTTTTTTTTTAATTTTTTGAAAAATTTATTATTTACTTATTTGGCTGCACCATATCTTAGTTGTGTCATGTGGACCCTTTGATCTTCATTGCAGCATGAGGGATCTTTATCTGTGGCATGTGGAGTCTAGTTCCCTGATCAGGGATCAAACCCAGGCCCCCTGCACTGGGAGTATATGGAGTCTTAGCCACTGGACCATGAGGGAAGTCCCAATCCTATTGATTCTGACCCCAGCATTTAAAAACAGACTAGGAAAGTAGGGGTCTTACTGGGAGAGCAGAGGGCAGCCAAATAAGACGGAGCTTCATGGTCAAGCTCGAGGCTCCCAGCTATTGGGATGGGCAGCAAGGAACTGGCCTGGCTTCTTGAACAGAGTCAGGGCTGGGTGTATAGTCAGTGAAGATGAACCCTCTGGAGAGGAGCCTGGGAGACACCTGAGGTAGAAGACGGTGCATCCTGAAGTCAGATGGCTAGGAGGCCTTCACTAAGCCTGGCTTGAGCAGCTAGGGGAGAAGAGGGCCCTGGTGATCCTGCAAAAGAAGAAAAGACAGGATTTGGTAGCTGCTTGAGCACAGGATTGAAGGCTAAGTGAAGTGAAAGTTGCTTAGCTGTGTCTGACTCTTTGCAACATCATGGACTACACAGTCCATGGAATTCTCCAGGCCAGAATACTGGAGTGGGTAGCCTTTCCCTTCTCCAGGGGATCTTCCCAACCCAGGGATTGAACCCAGGTCTCCCATATTGCAGGCAGATTCTTTACCAGCTGAGCCACAGGGGGATTGGAGGCACCACAGACCAAAAGGCAGCTGCCTATCAGAAGCATGAGGGGTGTGAGAAAGAAAAGGCCTGGTGGAGGGGAAGGCAAACCCATCTGATCGCCTGGAGTGTGCAGCCAGCTTCCAGAGGTGGGAGCCTGCACGCTGCAGGCCAGTCTCCAAGCCAGTGGGGCCCAGCGGTGAGGGGAAGGGGGGACAGGGTTGGTTGGACCAGGCCGGCAGCAGGAGGAGGGGCTTGGCTGGCAGGGAAGATGTGAGCATCTGCCAGTGAAGCACCAGCTTCACCTACAGTAGCCCTTAATGCCCGCTGTGGTTTGCCCTGGGTCCCTTTGTTCTGAGACATTAATGGGCAGGGATGTGTTACAAATGCTCTGACAGGAAGCCCACAGAGCTGTCTGGGGCCAGGTCAGGGCTGAGGGATGTGGCCTGGGCTGCAGAGCCCCTCCTCTCCTCAGCTAGAATTGCTGCTGCTGCTTCTTTTGTTTTTGTATTAAGGAAAGTAATTTTTTTCAAAGGAGCTCCACTGCTGAAGGGAAGATTGGGAACCAAGGGCTTAAGCCAGTCATAAGAGCCATAGAGGCCCAGGTCCCTCCAAGAAGCCAGCCAAGTCTGCTCCCAGTGCTTAGGGCTGGGCGCCCCCCCCCCCCAGTCCTTCCTGAGCCTCCCTTTGGGGCCCTCCACCATTCTTCTCCAAAACCTTGCAAGTCAGCCTCAGTTAGCTTAGCTGATATGGTCTGAAATTTACAATTACTTCCTGCAAAATGATAGGGAAACAAGAAGGGAATAAAATCTAAGAAGCATAACAAAGCTTTGTTTCCAGGTACTGGTTACAGAATGTCCTAGAACCACATCTGGCCGGGAACTGGCGCAACTTCTGAGTCAGGCTAGGCCTCCTCACCCACCTTCATATTCCCTTTCTCTGTGTGTCATAAACCATTCTTTTTCTTGGCCACACAGGAGGGGTCTCCTGGGTAATCCTTCCTCTTCTTGAAAAAGCCTACCATTTACTCCGTCATCCATTCATTTATTCAACAAACCTTTCATGAGCACCAAATGTGTGTCAAACACCATTCTAGGTGCTGGGGAGACAGGAATGAACAGACAAAAAAAAAATCTCTGCTCAAATATCATTCTAATGATAAGTGTGACATTTACTTATAGAAATGTGCTTCTAATCTCCTGATGGGGGTTAGAAGCATATACAGAACAAGGAAAGCTGTGGGCTGGCTGAGCTCCCAAGACAAGAGCTGAGGTGCGGAGACTGAGCTCAGAGAGTTGAGACATCAGAGAGGCAAGAAGGAACCAGCCAAGGAGACTGAGAAGGAGCAGCCAGGGGCAGCAACTAGGAGACGGTGGTGTCAGGGAAACTCAGTGAAAGGAGGGTTTTAGGAAGAGAGCAGTGGTTAACTGAATCAAAAGGTGCTGAGAGATCAAGTGAGAAGAGGATTAGCCAGTGGGCTTGGCAATGAGGAGGTCACTGATGATCATGGGAAGAGCCACATACCAAGCCTCTGGTCCCTATTTCCTGAGACAGGGGCACCTGCTTTAATAGCCAGAAGGAGACTGTGGCATGGACAGGGCGGGTGCTACGCGTGCTGACATCCAGGGCTCCTCTGGCTCAGGCGAACTTACTTTCTGGGGTAGATGACCATCTTGGAGTCAAGGTCAGATCTGCCAGCCCCTCTTTTACCGTTGAGGAGCCTGCTCCCCAGGCTGGGGCCTTTGATTCCCCTCTTTGGTGGGGCTCAGAGAGCACGCTTTCCAGGGAGCACCAGCTTGAGTTACTGGTGTTTCCAGTTGGGAAGGGACTTGGGGCACTTTAATCCTCATCCCTTATTCACAGAAGTGGAAACCAACCCAGGGAGAGCCAGGGCTGATTAGAAGCAGAGCTTCTGGGGCAGAAACCCACTTCTGCAAGGGGCAATAAACCAGCGCAGTTAAGACAGGGCACTTTAAACTCAGGTCGTCCTGGTTTGAGCCACCTCCTGACCTCATGGACACAGCAAGTTACTTAATATACTGAGTCCCAATTGTGCCATCTGCAAAATGTCTTGCTGCATGCTGAAATGAGATAGTACATGTTGCTTGGTGGTTATTCTGACTATGAAATCAGAGTCCTTAGGGACTTTAGTTAGAGAACATGCACTGTTTCTAGGAGCCAGCCAGAATAGGAGGCTTTCTTGAATTTGGCCCCAAAAGGTTTGGCCCTAAGATGGTTGAACTTCCCGTGGTCTCTAGATACTTCCTTTGGTCTGGCCTAGAAGGCTAAGGCTGGGAAGGGTTTCTGACAACAGGGAAAAGGAGCTCTGCTTGAGCCCTTAGGTCACACCAGGCAGCTTCTTGCCTCTCTTTTTTGCTGGTCAGGTCCACTATGGGTGGGTGAGGACATAGCCTGTGTCTCACTCGGCTCCTCTGCTCTCTCTGCAGATCAGCAACGCCGTCCTCATCATCTTCGTCAGCTACTTTGGCAGCCGGGTGCACCGTCCAAGGCTGATTGGCATTGGGGGTCTTCTGCTAGCTTTGGGGGCCTTTATCCTCACCCTCCCACACTTCCTCTCAGAGCCTTACCAATACACCAAGACCATCATGGGTAAGTGGCCTCCCATTACTGCTTCAAGGGAATGAGGGTACATAGTTCTGTGTGTTCTGACTGTCAGATACAATCTGGGGAGGAAAGCCAAGGAAACTTTCTGGTGGGATAGGACAGCAGAGCTCAGAGTGGTATCCATTGCCCAGAAGCCCCCCTGCCAACTTAGTGAGACACCCCCTCAATCCTCCTGTGCTTTTGGTGCACATTTAAGAATGTTTTGCTACATTCCAGTCAGGAAAGACTTCTACCCTGTGTTTTTATAAGTTTCATAGTTTCACATTTACGTTTTGAGTTAGTTTTTTATAAGGTTGTTTTTCTTCTTTTTGCATATGGATGTTAAATCCTTTAAGCATCGTTTGTCAAAAAGACTCTCTTTTCTCCATTAAATATTTTTTGCATCGTTATAAAAAATCAGTTGGACATTTTTTTAAAATAAAATAAGAGACACATTTTTAATTTATTATTCGCTGTGCTGGGTCTTCCTTGTTGCATGGGCTTTCTCTAGTTGCAGTCAGCAGCGGGGGCTCCTCTTTAGTTGTGGTGTGCAGGCTTCTCATTGCGGTAGCTTTTCTTGTTGCAGAGCATAGGCTCTAGGGTGTGCAGGCTTCAGTAGCTGTGGCCCGGAGGCTCAGCAGTTGCGGCTTCCAAGCTCTAGAGCGCAGGCTTAATAGTTGTGGTGCGTGGGCTTAGTTGTTCCATGGCAAGCGGGATCTTCCCGGACGAGGGTTCAGACTCTTGTCTCCGGTACTGGCAGGCAGATTCTTTACCACTGAGCCACCAGGGAAGCCCTCAGTTGGACATATTTGTAAGGGTCCATTTCTAGACTTTGTCTTCTGTTCCATCAGTCTGTGTGTCTATTTCTTTGTCACTGCCACACTCTTGATTACTGTAGCTTTACAAAGAAGTCTGAAAGCTGGGTAGTGTGATTCCTCCAACACTATTCTTCTTTTTCAGAATTGCTTCATCTATTCTTATTCATTTGTCATTCCATGTAAATTTTATAATCGGCTTGTCTATATGTTAAAAAAAAAACCTTCTGGAAGTTTGATTAGACTTGTATTAAATTCGTAGGTCACTTTGGGGATAGTTGACACTGAGTCTGCCAGTCTGTGAATGCAGTATGCATCACTGTTCAGTTCAGTTCAGTTCATTTCAGTTGCTCAGTCATGTCTGATTCTTTGCGACCCCACGAATTGCAGCACGCCAGGCCTCCCTGTCCATCACCAACTCCAGGAGTTCACTCAGACTCACGTCCATTGAGTCAGTGATGCCATCCAGCCATCTCATCCTCTGTCGTCCCCTTCTCCTCCTGCCCCCAATCCCTCCCAGCATCAGAGTCTTTTCCAATGAGTCAACTCTTCTCATGAGGTGGCCAAAGTACTGGAGTTTCAGCTTCAGCATCATTCCTTTCAAAGAACACCCAGGACTGATCTCCTTTAGAATGGACTGGTTGGATCTCCTTGCAGTCCAAGGGACTCTCAAGAGTCTTCTCCAACACCACAGTTCAAAAGCATTAATTCTTCGGTGCTCAGCTTTCTTCACAGTCCAACTCTCACATCCATACATGACCACTGGGAAAACCCTAGCCTTGACTAGACAGACCTTTGTTGGCAAAGCAATGTCTCTGCTTTTGAATATGCTATCTAGGTTGGTCATAACTTTCCTTCCAAGGAGTAAATGTCTTTTAATTTCATGGCTGCAATCACCATCTGCAGTGATTTTGGAGCCCCCAAAAATAAAGTCTGACACTGTTTCCACTGTTTCCCCATCTATTTCCCATGAAGTGATGGGACCAGATGCCATGATCTACGTTCTGAATGTTGAGCTTTAAGCCAACTTTTTCACTCTCCTCTTTCACTTTCATCAAGAGGCTTTTGAGTTCCTCTTCACTTTCTGCCATGAGGGTGCTGTCATTTGCATATCTGAGGTTATTGATATTTCTCCCGGCAATCTTGATTCCAGCTTGTGCTTTTTCTAGCCCAGTGTTTCTCATGATGTACTCTGCATATAAGTTAAATAAGCAGGGTGACAATATACAGCCTTGACGTACTCCTTTTCCTATTTGGAACCAGTCTGTTGTTCCATGTCCAGTTCTAACTGTTGCTTCCTGACCTGCATATAGGTTTCTCAAGAGGCAGGTCAAGTGGTCTGGTATGCCCATCTCTTTGAGTATTTTCCACAGTTTATTGTGATCCACACAGTCAAAGGCTTTGGCATAGTCAATAAAGCAGAAAGAGATGTTTTTCTGGAACTCTCTTGCTTTTTCAATGATCTAGCAGATGTTGACAGTTTGATCTCTGGTTCCTCTGCCTTTTCTAAAACCAGCTTGAACATCTGGAAGTTCAGTCTTCACGTATTGCGAAAGCCTGGCTTGGAGAATTTTGAGCATTACTTTACTAGCATGTGAGATGAGTGCAATTGTGCGGTAGTTTGAGCATTCTTTGGCATTGCCTTTCTTTGGGATTGGAATGAAAACTGACCTTTTCCAGTCCTGTGGCCACTGCTGAGTTTTCCCAATTTTCTGGCATATTGAGTGCAGCACTGTTACCCTTACATTTTAACAACGAACCATGATTTAGCAAACTCTACAGCTGATGAGTGAGCTTTCCAGGTTGGTCAGTGGTAAAGAATCTGCCTTCCAAGGCAGGAGACATGAGTCTTAAAGGCTTATGGCTTAAAGCTCATAAGCCTGAGTCTTGCTTCAAGTAGGCGCAAGAGGAAGACAGACCCAAGCCTAGGGGTCTAAGCTCTTTCCCTCTCCTTGATCTAGACAAAGGATCTGAGGCCAGCTCAGAAGGAGAGTCAGGATTTGCTGGCCACATCGGAAAGCCTTGTGCCATGCCCGCTCCAATGCAAGATCCCAGTCCTTCCCCATCGGCAAGAAGAATGGGGTAACGAAATCAGCAGGGGAGCCCCAGACGCTGGGGCCAGGCTGCAGGGAGGGCATCCTGCCAGGCGCCACACGGTGGCCTGCCTAGCCTAGGGTGGGCTCCCCCAGCCTCCCCTAGCCTGGGCCACATACCAAGGGCAATGGCTCCGCACAGAGCAGCCACCAAAGAGGGTGGGTGGAGATGGGCGGGGCTCTGAAAGCAACCCCTCTGCCCCTTGTTAGGGATGGTCAGGTGGCTTGGGTCCTTTCCACCACCATCCTCCCTGCTCCTAGGCAAACACTCCAGCTTTTAGCCCACCTCTAGGGAGAGAGGAAAGAACAAGACTTGCCTCTCAACCTGCAGGAAGGAAAAGCTGGCCAAGAGAGTGAGGTCCTTGTGTTTTTGTTTGTGTCGATTCTATTTGCAACAATAGGACACAGTCCCTCTCGTGCTGGCTGGGATCAGAGCAGCAGCTGGAAGTGCTCAGGGCTGGGCTACCTTCAGGGCATCTTCATGTTGCCAGGGGCTCGGGCTAAGGAGGACTTTGGCCCAGGAGCCACACTGTGGGACCTAGCTGAGGCTGTGGGTGCCAGTGCAGCGAGGGCATGTACTATGCTAATATGTGCAAACAAAAATATTTATAAAGTTTCACTTCATGGGAAAATTTTGAAGTATGATTCTTCAAATGTATTCCTATGGGAACTTCAGTTTTGAACTATGCAAGACATCAACAACAAATGAATTTCATTAAATGCACCACCCTGAAGGGTGACATGCGTCTGGACAGTCCTATATCCGAAGCTGGGCTTTGAGACCCCTTAACAGCATGGCCTTGGGCCACTTCCTCCGCAGCTAAGTGTCAGTACCTCCCTGTATAAAATGGAGTCTCCCTCGCCTGGCTGCAAGGACTGAAGGATGTGTGCTCTAAGTTTAGCCCAGTGGCTGGCACATGCAGCAACTATTCAGTGGTGGCCTTTATAACCAGCGGTGGTGGGGACAATACATGTATTATGCTGGGTAAACAAGGGTTCCAAATGAGGAAGCGCCTGCTTCCTATGGAGTGTCTGACAGCTCCCGGCCAACAGGCTGGGCATCCTTAGGGTATCTGACTGCAGCTTCTCCCTGGTCCTCACCGTCCATCCGTCCTCTGCTCTAGCTGGAGCACGGCCCCTCCTGGGCATATCCTTGCCACACCTTCACATGTGAGGCCATAGGATTTATCTTTCCTGAAGCTTAGGCTGCTGTTCTGATCCGTTCCTAGACCCTTAAGTTGGAGGTACCTGGTAATGGGGAGAGAGAACAGAGAATTTCAAATCCCAGCTAAGCCATGTAGGTGCTAAGTCTCCTCAAGCAAGCTGCTGTTCACCTTTCTGAGCCTCAGTTTCTTAATCTGTAAAGTGGGAACAATAAATTTCTCCACTTTTCAGCATGTTCTAAGGGCAAAAGTAAAATTAAATTGTGTAGATAAAGTGCTTGGCCCACAGTAGCTGTTCAGCACACTTCTCTTTGCCTGCCCTTGATGTGGTATGTGAAATCTCTTACTCATCAGCAGTGACCCCTGGACCTGGTATCATGTGTTGCCTGCTGATTCTTTCCCTTTGGAGCAGAGCTGCTCCAGAAATGGACATGGGAAATGAAAAGTGTTTTAGGAAAAACAAATTAGAGATGGAGCCATTGTGGGAATCGCAGAGACCTTTAACAACTAATTGCTAATTCTAAAAAGGCCATGCAGACGTTTTTGAGTGTTTAGATTTTCTAAATGTCAGTGGGGTCCGGAAATATGCCTGGCGCCTTTAGAGAAAAGACTAGCCACCGAGCCAAAGCCTCTAAGACCACTTCTGGAATGCGTGGAGAAGTTGGGATAGGTGGGAGACAGGCCAACAGGAGACCATTTCCCCCGGGAGACAGAAGTGTCTTCGGAAACCAGTGTCTGGGAGGAGTAGGTGTAACCTGGGAGAGGTCCTGAGCCAAGGCCAGAGGGAAGTCAGCTCCTCGCAGACAATGGATGCACACGGGAGGGGGTTTCCTGTGGGAACTGTGGGGTCGGGGGAGTCGATGGTATTTTTGGAGCGGTCAAGAAAAGAAAGGGAAGAGTTGCTTTCTAGTCCCCTATTTGTGAAGTTGCCAGCTCCTCACCCATGCTTGTTCATCAAAAGTGGCAGGAGGGTGGTGGGAAGGCCTGGGGACAGGAGCCTCAGGCCCCTGAGTGACTGAGCCCCTTCACTGGAGGATGCTCAGCCCCGGAGCAGAACCCATGGCACTGAACCCCAGAGCCACGCAGGGTCCTGGCACTGAGGGAACTGCTCAGGGATGCTGAGCTCAGGGCTGTTCAAGGGGCAGCATCTGGCCATGGGGTGAGAGGGACGTGGTGGGGAAGGAGTGTGTTTTGGGGGTGTATGGGAGTGTGTGTAAGGGAGGCTGTTCTCTGTGGTGGTAGGTGGCTGTACGTGGAAGAGGTGGGTGTGTAAGGGAAGAAGTGCATGTGTGTGTGGGGGGGTGGTGTGGGTGTGTACCAGAGGTGTGGAGAGGGTGGGGGTCTTGTGGGTGTGGAGGTGCAGACAGGGATGGACGTGGGGGAGCAGCCTGGCAGGGGTTGGGGTCCTATACTTACATAAATGTCAGCATGTGTGTTGCGGGGTGTAAGTGGGTGTATGGTCGCACAGCCTGGCCAGTTGGATCTATTTAATCTGAAAAGGAAGAGAAAACAACGAGGGGAAAGTCACAAAACACATGAGTGTTATTAAGTCAACTGAGAGGAAAATATTCCCGAACTGATGAGCACAACGAAGCTAATGAGACTTGATGTGGAACACATTTTCAATACACAGTATAGGAAGGACAAGAAATGAGTGTGGAGACACGACAGAAAACACCAGGCTGCTGTGTTGCCTGTCAGGGGATGGCCGGGAAAAGAGCTGGGGCCACAGAGAACGGGCCTCTCTGAGAGATAGCCCCAGCAGCTGACCGGAGAGTGCTTGCCTCTGTTGTGTGGCAGAGTCACAACCCTTGTTCTTCTGGGTCTCCAGTACAGGCCCCAGTAGAGACCTGAGCGTCACTCTGCCTCCCCTGGAGGCTTGTTCATCACTTCCCTTGCTCAGGAATGAGGCTGGGGGTATAGGCCTGCTTGGGTCTGGAGGGGAGGGGAGGGACGCCTGTGAGCCAGGCTGCACCCTGCGTCCTGGCTCCTCTGGGAAGAGGGCCTCTCAGGGACCCGTTGTGGACTGTCTGTCTTGGGCCCACCCAAGGCAGGGAGGTGGTTTCCTGAGGAGAGTCCACACTCAGACTGGAAAGGAAGACTGGTTACTATTCCAGAGGCTGTGATCACCCCAGGAAAACTGTCAGGGGGATGGCCCCACAGAAGTAGGGTGCCAGCCCCTGTCCTGCAAAGCACTATGGTTTGAAGAAACCATCGAGGCCGCCTCTGAGGACCCCCCAGGGGACACAGGGAGGAGCTCCTGCTCTTTCTCTAAGGGAACAAAAGGACTGCAGGACCCAGAGCTTGGATTGGCCTCCGTCAGGGAATGTAAGTAAGGCTCAGAGATCTAAAGGGGGAAGCAGCCAAGAACAGTCAGGTTTTTGGAGGCAGGGAGCTCATGGAGGTGGAGCCCCCTGTGGAAGAGGCTAGAGAGCTGGCTGGCTCTTTCAGCCCCATGAGATTGCAAGAGAAAGTCAGCAGTCCAGCTCCCACTGGAACCCCAGCATGCCGGCACCCTGATTTTGGGCTTCCTGTGTCCAGAACTGTGAGAAACCATTCTGCTGTTTGTAAGCTGCCCAGGCTGTGACCCTTTGGTATAGCAGCCCCCATGGACTCCCTTAGATTCAGTCCCTTTGTTTGGAGCCCCTCCTCATAACCTTGGGTCTTAATTTTGAATTTTCAACCTTTGGACTGTCTTATTAACCACTGATACCAGCCTCAGGCCATTCATGTCATTCACAAATATGTCAGCTGTTCTCAGCCGTGCCCAGGGCTGAGTTGCACGATGGACCCGAGAGCCACTGTCTTCCAGGTCACCCTGGCCCGTCCGTGCCTGCACCGGGCACGCTTTGAGACGTTCTCCCCAGAGGACGCTCAGCCACGCGTCTGCATCTAGTCTGTATATCAGTCAGGATATCATGACTGGCTTTGTTAAAAGGCTTCCTCCAGTCAAGTAACACCGTGTTACGGCTTCCTGCCGGTCTCGGAGCCCCATTAACAAAGGAAATGAGGTTGGTTTGGCATGACTGGCTCTTGATGAACTCATGTTGGCTCAGCTCATCCCATTTTTTCCCCTTCAAATTGCTCCTCATCAGCCTGTTAATAAATCTGTGAACAATAAATTCTGCTTCACTCCCAATTGGGAGTGTGCAAATTAAGCACGCATTCTCTTTGAATACTAAAATTAAATGGCTCTGAGCCTCCCTCCTGTTCCGTCAGGTGTGTCTTCTTCCCTTCCTATCCACTAAGAAACAGTTTTGATGCAAGATGAGCCAGGCAATTCCTCTTTCCCTGGTCTGATGGCAGTTCCTCAGGAGCAGGTGGGTGTGCAGGAGGGGGGTGACAGGCTGGAGGCACGCCCCTTGTCTGCAGCATCACCCTGTGCATAATGGACTTGCCCTCTCACACCGACCTCGCTGGTTATGGCCTTCTCAGTACAAGTAGGCATTTCCCCATGGCCTCTTTAGTACTGAAAAGCTGTGTGGGAAAGGGTGTCCAGCCTCAGTCTCAGCCTTGGAAACCCAGTCTTGAGAACAGAGCAAAGGAACCCTCTTCTTCCACTCCCCTAAGCTCACTCTTTCCCTGCATGGATGTGAATCCTTGCAAGCAACCCACTTGCCCTCAACTCCTTTATTATATCCATTCATTTCTAGTGACCAGCACTGATCTTACTTGTTTCTGGTTTCTGGACCCAGTTCCCAAGTCTTAAAAACCTGGGCAACAATGCCTGTCTCAAGAGTTCTGACATCTCTCTCATCTGTCTGAATTTCTCAAAGTTTCTGGCTTGAAACTTTGAATGAAAATTGATGTTATTGTGTAATCACCATATCCCAGGTTTTGTTACTGTTATTAGTTTTAATCTGAATAAGACGATTACAAAGTCGATGTTAGTATCTATATCTGTTTCAGAGATGAAGAGACTAAGGTTCTGAGAATTCCCATTTGAACCTGGTCTGTCTGATTTCAAAATACGATTCCTTGCACTGCTCAAGCATGTGACTCTGGCTGTCAACCCCAACTCTGTTCATTTCTGCTGGTGCAGAAGAATGTTTTATCTTAATTTTTTTTCTCTTAATGTTTTCTCTTAGATTCCCAAAATGAAAGTCAGAAGGCACATGCCCATAGGAATTGTTGTCTAAGGGGAGGCTTAGTCTAGTTGGAAAAGAACACGTGTTGTCACAGGGGCATGATGGATTGACAAGGAACCCAGCCACTTCTGCTCTGCAAACAGGTCACTTTATAAATGACTTGGAGATCTCCATCATGAGTTTGGACAGCCTGTTCCAGGCCTCCTGGTGGGTGTTGCCAGAGTTCCAGGAAGAACTGTTGAGTAGCCGAATTTAGGAGGATGAGGAAATAGGTCCTTCAGAGTGGAACATTCTGAATGAGGGTCCAGGAGCTTACTGATAGTCCAGTGAAGCTTGGCACATTGGGTGTGCTTCCAGGAAACTCTCCGGAAGCACCACTGCCTTTTTCTGTTGTACTCTTATGGGCTGCTTCTGAGGTCTTGCTAACCTCCTCCTCCTTTGGCCCTACTCACCCACCAGCAGTGCCCCCTTCTGAGTGGGGAGGTAATGGGTAGCTCTAAAGGTGCTGCCCTCCTGTTTCCTGGCAAGAATTCTCTCTTTCCTCTACTAGAATGACAAGAAAGATTAGTCAGAGGAAAGCCCGCTCCTGCCATGGCCTTCCCGTGTTGCTCAAACCTTCTGGCATCCTCTCATAGCCCCAGGGCTGGATTTTTGTGCAGAGATTCTTATTTAGACCCTTGATAGCCTACTACCTCAGCCTGGCCACACTGGACTGTGTGTCCTTGAACAGTGAAGAGGCCAGACCTTGGTCTGCCCAGATCCGCCCATCTCTGTGGGTCCTGCTCCAGGAAGGTAGCCCTACTACGTCCCCTCTTTCCAAACTGGAGGAGCTGTTTAGAAATTAGAGCTGAAATTCTGTGTATTTAAATTGTGGGGTGAGTCAAAGGGTTGACTGGCATGCAGCTGGGCTGGTATGGGGGGTAGCTGAAGGAGGGGAGAGGTCCCGGCCTGTTTCAAGTTAGCATCTCGCAGCCCTGTGATAACTGGCACAGCGAGATCTCTGGTGTCTTGTGGGAAGAAGAATGTGCTCTGATAAGCTTGAGCCTTCCAGAAGTGGGCCTCAGGGAAGATGGGAAATAGACTGACAGTCAGCTAATGAACACACCTCCCTCCTTCCCTTTCCCAGGCCCCTCAAGTTGGAGGCAGGCAGCCCCTGAGACTGTGGCTGGAATTGGTGGGCTTTTCTCTGACCTTATCACAGGATCTGACGGTGGGCAGGTCTGAGGAGGAGGAGGGCAATGAGGTTCTGTAAGTCAGTGGAGAAGACTGGGTGCCTGGCCTTTGCTGAAATGCCCCAAAAATGAAGAGAGGCTGCTCTTGCTTCTTCACATGGGCTGAGCTCCTGAATTCGCTCCAGGGAAGAGAAGGGGGTGGGCTGCAGAAAGTTGAGCCCCCCAGTTCTGCCAAAGGGTCTTGATACGAGGTCTTGTCACTCCATCACTGTCTTCTTTTTAAGAGAAGAGCCTAACATTTTAACTTCTAGAAGACTGTCTTCACCAGAGTGAGCTGGCCATGGCTGCCCACTGCAGGGAGGCCCAGGCATGGGCTCTTGGAAGGCCCACATTCTGTCTCTGATGCAGACACCTTTTCCACAATAAGTCAGGAAGCAGTGGTCTCACCCACCACCACACACTACTCTACCTGGGTCCAGGGCACCCTGCCCCCGGGACAGACAGCTGCCGCTTCCCTTCCTGAGGGTGGTGCTCCCAGGTGGAGGAACTTCTCGTTCCCTTTCACCTGTGTCACAGCCTGGTCAGGGTGGGGTGGCCCCATTTAGGGCTGGCCCCATTTAGGGCTGGCATAAGGAAAAGAAAGTTTGTTGGGAGACCTTGAATCAATTTGGAGTGCAGAATGGTCCAAGAGGAACTCGGTAGACTTGGATTTAACTGGGGCCGATTGACTATTTTTGAAAATGCGCATGTTTAATAAAGGCAGTTTCTGACAGGTAATCTAACATTCTAAAAGTTAATGTAAAACAGTTAAAAGATCCCCAGAGAATTTTGCTTCCTGGACACTTCATTAGGTGAAATTTCATGAGGACTTTTGTGGCCTTGGTGCACCGTGCAACATGCTATGTAAAGGCTTAATAAGCCAGTCAACATTTTTATGAGCTTTGATCACTGTTAAATGGCTCACAGAAAAATAATTTTGCCAGCAACAATGTTCTAATGAATATGACTTTAGTTGAATAATAAGAATCAGTAAAATTAAAAACAAGAACTCTTAAAAGAAGCACTTTTTCTCTGGCCCTTTGTTTCTCAGGCTCCTGCTCCCATACAACAAGCCTGGCCTTGTGTATCTGCTGCACACCCGCCCTGGGCTGAGCAATCCTGTGCTCACAGCTGTGGATTGGACCAGCAACCCCTGCCTGCCTCTCACGTAGCACACAGCCTCACCAGTTTTACTATCCAAGTAGCTCTTGGCTGGGTCAATTCCACTGTTTCCACATGGGTCTTGAACACTGGTTAATCTCCCCTTCATGATCATGACCCTCTGGGTTCTCATTAGGATATAATCCAGGCCCCTTCATGGGACACAGCAGCCCTCCAGGGCTGGCCAGGCCTCACCGTAGTTGTGTTTGCACACTGACCCCACCAAACCTCTGCGCTCTTCCCTTCTGTCTCTTCCTATTGAGTCTTCTCAGTGCAGAGCCCATGTCCTCCAGGAATCCTTCCCAAATCCTCTCCCCAGTGAGCCTGGGTTTGGCGCCTCCCCCACATGCTCCCTGGTACACTTTCCTTTCCAGCTCAGTGGATGTGAGTGTGCATGCTAGTCGCCCCAGTCATGTCCGACTCTTTGTGACCATGGACTGTAGCCTTCCAGGCTCCTCTGTCCCTGGGATTCTTCAGGCAAGAATACCGGAGTGGGTTGCTGTGCCCTCCTCCAGGGTATATTCCCAACCCAGGAATCAAACCCACATCTCTTGCATTGGCAGGTGGGTTCTTTATTGCTACTGCTACCTGGGAGCCCAACTCAGTGGATACCAGGCTGTATTTTTTTATTGTGGTAAACTATACATAACATAAAATTTGCCATTTTAATGTGTCCAGTTCAGGGCATTAAACACTTTCATGCTATTGTACAACCATTCTTACCATCCATCTCCAGAACGTTTGCATCTTTCCCAACAGAAACTGTACTCCTTAAACACTAACTCCCTCTTCCTCCTCCTCCCAGCCCCTGCCTGGCAGCCACCATTCTGCTTTCTGTCTCTATGAATTTATCTATTCTAGGGTCCTCATATAAATGGAATCATGCAATATTTGTAGTTTTGTGTCAGGCTCATTTCAGTGAGCCTGACTTCAAGGTTCATTCATTTGCAATGCAGCAGGTGTATAAGGCTCAGTGTTATTCCACTGTATGTGTGTGTCACATTATGTTTATCCATTCATCCGTTGATGGACATTTGCATCATTTCCCCCTTTTGGCTATTGCAGATGATCTTGCTATGAACATTGGTGTACAAATATCTCTTTAAGTCCCAGCTTTGATTTCTTTTGGGCAAATACCCAGAGTGGTATTTGGGTAAAATACTATTTACCCAAAGTGTAAATGCTGGATAATACGGTAGTTCAATTTTTAACTTTTTAAAGAACTATACCATTTGCCACAGTGGCTGCGCTATTTTACATTCTTACCAGCAGTGCCCAGCATTTGTTTTCTGTTTTTCAAAGGGTGGCAAGTGGTATTTCAATGGGATTTTTATTTGACCAATATTTTGACAATATTGTGGTTGCTTCTTTGATGATGAGTGTCCCACAGCAGTCAGAGGCTTTGGAATGGCAGCTCCTGGGCTTGTCTCAGTCACCCCAGCAGAGTGCCTGCCCCCAGTCACGCTTGACCAAGTAACTGAACAGCCAAGAGTGAGGCAGGCATCGTCCATGGAAGCTGACAGGCCTGGGTGTGGTTCTTCAGTGGCTGCACTAGGAGCAGGGGCCAGTGCTTCGCACCTCTTTCCCAGTGTGGTCATTTGCCACCTAGCGCAAAAGGGAGGCCTGGTCCTGCCACCCCATAGCTGATAAGACAACACTGAGAGGGAGCTTTTGTCACACCTAGACAGGGACAGGCAGCTTAGCCAAGCACATTTGCAAGTGATAACAGCCCATGGTTTTAGGGAACTCCAAACTTTGCTCATTTCCTCATGCAAAATCTACTTGAAATTTGTTTGAATCTTCTAAGAACAAATGCCCATTTGAGAACTTGGTGGCAGCTTTTTTATTTATCAGTCCTTTAGACATGCTTCAGCTCAAAATTGGCAGAAGGAGGTGAGCAGGGCGTGTGTGCCGACTGAGTGACCACAGAGCTGCACCTGGCCAGTTGGGTTAGAAGGTGGCCCAGGTCAGGCGGCCTGCTCTGGCCTCATTCCTGAACCTGTCCATATGGTCTTGAGAAGGGTAGTGGGGTCTTTTTCTAAAGATTAGCACAGCCCACCGTGTGTAAATGCTCATCAGCTGGGGTGTCCCAGTGGCTGCCAAATTGAGGGCCCAGAGTGAGCTGTGAGCTCACCAGCAACCACCCACCTCTGTGCATGGCCCTTTCCCTGGAATCCTCTGAGGTCTTTCAAAGTCAAGGTCACAGATGTAGGGAGTCAGATTCAGGACTAGGACCTAGATCCCAGGCCCCCAATCTAGCCATTCCAACATCTGTGGGTCTTGCCTGTCCATGGCCAGCTGGGCCTCCTCCTGGGGGTGGGCATGAGTCTGCCAGAACCACACCTCTGGTTCTGAGAGCTGGACATGGGGCAATGTTGGTGACAGGGTTCCTGAGGGCAGTGAAGGGCTTTCCTCCTTCTCAGCAGGAACATTTCACAGTTTTGTGCTTCCAGACTAAAGTGAGAGTCAAGCCTTGCAGCACCGCTGGGTCATACCAGCCTTCCTACAAGGGGGCCAGCACATCTGTCAGCCATGCTGACTGACCAGCGGGTCTGACTTTTCATGCCTGCTCCCTTCTGCAACTATTGCCTTCTAGCCCTTTAGTGACCCACAGGAGCTGTCCCTATCTAGCCACATTATGGTCTCTGCCTAAAGGGAAATTGAAGCTCAGAGAGGGTCAGAGACTTGCTTAAGATCACACAGCTACTTAGGGCTAAAATCAATTTTTCTTTCTTTAAAAAAAATGCCTTTATTGAGATGTGATTGACACGTAAAGTACTATACATATTAATATATAAAGCTTAATGAGTTTAAGTATACACCCATGAAATTGTCATCACCGTCAAAGCATATCCATCATGTCCCCAAATTTCCTTTAATAATAATAATTATTATTGTGTGCGTGTGTGTGTTAAGAACACTTAAGATCTACCCTGTAAGTAAATGTTGAGTCTACAGTGTGGTATTGTTATCTATAGGCACTATGCCATCTAGCAGATCTCTAGAACTTCTCTGACAGAACTGAAGCTTCTTACTCTTCACCATAGCCTCCCCTTTCTCCTTCCCCTGGTCCCTGGCAACCAGCATCTGCTCCCTGCTTCTATATATTTGACTAGTTTAGATTCCATGTATAGTGAGATCATACAGTATTTGCCTTTCCGTGTTTGGCTAATTTCACCAAAACCAATTTCTTCACTCTTTATACTCTGCTCGTTTTGTCTCTTTGTCTCGGATTTCAGCAGAACTCCCAGCAGCCAGCCCTTCCCAGGATACCTCTTTCTGGGAGGAGGTTCCCAGCCACCTACAGAGATCAGAGGGCTTATGTGCTTGAATGTAACTAGGGAGGAGCAGAGGAATCACCCCAGACCTGCCTCCCCCATCCCTGCAAAACCTGTGTTGGATCTTTTCAGAGCTGCCATTTCAGACTTGATTTCATTAAGGACTTTGAATCAGGCACACATGGGTTCAAATGCCAGCTCTGCCCCAAAGCAGCCACTTAGATGGGCCAGTAACCTCTAGGCGGGACACAAAGTACGTCACAGCCTTGGCAGTGTCTGCTTGTGCAGTAAGGGGAAGTTTTAAAATTCTGGTGCTGGAATTTGGGTCTCTACAGGAGAGCATGTAAGTCAGAGAAGAGCCCAGCACTCCACCAAGGAGAGGCCTCGGGGAAGATGGGTGTCAGAGAAACTTGGCTCTGGTGTGAAGCACACCTCTGCAGGCCCAGGGCAACAGCTCTGGAACCAAGAAATAAGAAGTGAGAACGATTGTTAAAGTTTGGCTATATGCTTTTTATGAATAATATTTTTAATTGAAAAGTTTTCACTGTTGCTTCATTTCAAAAGCATCGTGTGTTCCTTATAGAAAAATTAGAAAGTACACAGAGGCAAACACACATGCATGCAAAGATGCCACAATCCCATCACCCTGGGACAGCCATGGTCTTCCAGTTTTTCTCTGCATATTCAACGAGATCACATATGTTTTATAAATTAGGGATCATGTTCTTCTCCAAACTACTAGGTAGTTTTTGAATCTACAAAATGTTATAGCTTCCTTCCCATGTCAGCAAAGCTACCTCCCTCTAAGAGTCTGTCTCCCACCTACCCTTGTGGTTGGACCACTCTACCCAAACCCCATACCCTGCACTGAAAGGCAGGATAATGGATGGGATGGAAGGACACTAGCCAAAGGGGCTGGGCGCTAGGCTGGGTGCACAGAGCTTCCTTGCGTCCAGAGCTTCTGGACGACCTTGACCAGATGACATCTTGGCCTCCTTTGCTTTTACTGAGCAGGCCTCCCTGATTGATGAGGGGACCCCCAAGCCAGCAGTTTTCACACGTGTTCAACACAAACTCCAGTGAAGAGGAAGGGAGATGGGGAGGCCTGGCTGGATGAAGCGTGTGTGTCTGGTGAAGAGGAGGGGAGATGAGATGAGGAGGGCAGACCCCTCACCAGCCCCACTGCCCAGAGCAGCCCTGAGCTCAACAGCACCAGGCAGAGTCGAGGAGGATGGACAGATCTTGTCCACAGCCCTCATGGTTCCTCTCCACGGGACTCTGAGGTCCACCCAGATCGGAGCTCTGTCCTCTCTGAAAGGACAAATGAGAGTGAAACTGAACCCCACGGAGCAGGGTCAGGGATGTTAGTGGTTTCCATTGGCCTCTTCAAGGCTGGGAAAGAAGGCATCTCGTGGAAAGGAGCCCTCAGGGCCTTGGAGAGCTGGCAGTGCTGTCTGTTTAGTGTGGGCCAAATTGGAAACAGCGCATGGGAACAGCAGGCCAGCCTGGCCAGGTCCCCAAAGCCATGGGCATTGGTGCCCACAGGCCACGATGGGCCTCTGGGGCCCTCACAGTAGGTGCAGCCTGGCTCTTCTTGTGGGTGCAGCCTCAGCCCCTATCTGGAACAGGAGGTTTGAACCAGAGGGTGTCAAAATCCCTTTAGCATCCCAAATTCTTGATCCTTGGCCAGACTGGGTAGCACGTTCAATGCCTTTGGCAGTAGGGCTCCTTAGTGTGACCCAATGTGTGGCTTATCCAAGAGGGAGAATTCTGGGAGTCATGACCCCTGGGAGCCTTCCAGGCTGGAGGCGACACCGTCTTCTGGGGTACAGAATGACTTCTGTCTTGCTAAAGAGAAAACACATCTTGGGGGCCTGAGCCTGAAGCTGCCCACAGGGGCGCTGAAGGCCCACAAGCCTGGATGTGGATCTTGGCTCCCCATTTCCCCGCTGGATGGCCTTGCCTCCAGGGCCGAAGCTTCGTGTTACTAACACCACCCCCCTGCCAGTACCCAGACAGGGAAAAGAATGGTCCCCCAGAAGAGGAAGATGCCTCTCCCACCCAATGTGGGCTAGGTCCCCTTAGAGCAGGGAGTCCACCTCTCCCGTCCTCTCACCATTGTTTCTAGAGCCACTCCAAGAAGGCCTGGGAGAAAGGCCGGGTTTAGAGGCCACAGCAGGACACCAGGGTGGCGGTGACGGGTGTGTGCTTTCCCATTGCAGGGAACAGCAGCCACCTCCAGACCGAGCTCTGTCAGAAATCCTGGCAGGGCCTGCCCCCCAGCAAGTGCCACAGCAGCCCCCAGGACTCTCAGAAGGAGACCAGCAGCATGTGGGGCCTGATGGTGATCGCCCAGCTACTGGCAGGCATCGGCACGGTGCCCATCCAGCCATTTGGGATCTCCTACGTGGATGACTTCTCGGAGCCCAACAACTCGCCCCTGTACATCTGTGAGTCAGGCTTGAAGAGGGCTTGGGTTGGGGGCGGGTCCTCACATGGCACAGCCAAGGCATACAGAGGTCTGGGGACCTGAGGCACCTTGTTTGAGTCCCAGCCCAGGCTGCAGCTTTTCACCAGAAGGACAGGGCCCACGGTCTCTGGGTGCTGGAGCCGTGGGAGTCCCCGAGGGTATCTGCATGACCCCTTGGTCCCGGGCCAGGAACAGGGCAGCTCCTTGACCAGCAGTACGTGGTCAAGTATCGGGTCAAGCTACTGGTCAGGAGCAGCACCACTGCTTTCCAGACCAGGCACCGGCCAGCACACGTGTCTTCTGAGCCACCCATAGGACAAGTTGGCCTCATAGAAAAACATGCAAAATAGATAAAGTGAAAGTGACATCGCTCAGTCATGTCCTACTCTTTGCAACCTCATGGACTGTAGCCTACCAGGCTCCTCCATCCATGGGATTTTCCAGGCAAGAGTACTGGAGTGGGCTGCCATTTCCTTCTCCAGAAGATCTTCCCGACCCAGGGATCGAACCCGGGTCTCCTACATTGCAGACAGACACTTTACCATCTGAGCCACCAGGGAAGCCCAAAATAGATAGCAAATGACCAAATTCTTCCCTTAGAACAAGCCACACTGAGCATATCCTCAGGGCCCAGACCAGACAGGCCACATCCAGAGGCTCTGTGGCCCACAAGCTCCCACCATGGCTGCCACGTCATACCTGCAAGGATCCTTGCCCCCAGCCCACGCCTGGGCCTTCATCTGTAAATGCCCAGGAGGCCGCTTCTCTCCCAGCAAGCAGATCGCTCTGGCATCTAGCCAGAGGAGAAGCAGCTTGGGTTCCACACCTTCCAGGGTCTCGAGTGGCTCTGGCGTTGTCTGTGGGAAATGCTACAGGTGTGGACTTGTCAGGGCCAGGGGACAGACTGGGGAATGTCCCGGGAACCCCTCGGTGAGGGAAAGAGCCTGGGTGCCCCCCTCAGTCCTCTCACACCCCTCAGCAGCCTTTCTCTCTCCCCTCTCCAGCCATCCTGTTTGCCATCGCCGTGTTTGGACCAGCTTTCGGGTACCTGCTGGGCTCGGTCATGCTGCAGATCTTTGTAGACTATGGCAGGGTGGACACAGGTGAGTGTGTGCCAGGGCTCCCTCGCTCCCCACTCCCTCCCTCCCACCTGCAATTGTCAGCCGGCCTCAGATAGTGGAGAGCAGACAGCATGTGCCTCCTCTCTCCAGGGCCAGGCTTTATCATGGAGCGGGAGTTGCTGCTGAGGAAAACACACTTTCTTTTTTTTAATTTTATTTTATTTTTAAACTTTACAATATTGTATTAGTTTTGCCAAATATCGAAATGAATCCGCCACAGGTATACCCGCGTTCCCCATCCCCACCCTCCTCCCTCCTCCCTCCCCTACCCTCCCTCTGGGTCGTCCCAGTGCACCAGCCCCAAGCATCCAGTACCGTGCATTGAACCTGGACTGGCGACTTGTTTCATACATGATATTATACATGTTTCAATGCTATTCTCCCAAATCTCCCCACCCTCTCCCTCTCCCACAGAGTCCATAAGACTGATCTATACATCGGTGTCTCTTTTGCTGTCTCGTACACAGGGTTATTGTTACCATCTTTCTAGATTCCATATATATGCGTTAGTGTACTGTATTGGTGTTTTTCTTTCTGGCTTACTTCACTCTGTATAATAGGTTCCAGTTTCATCCATCTCATTAGAACTGATTCAAATGTATTCTTTTTAATGGCTGAGTAATACTCCATTGTGTATATGTACCACAGCTTTCTTATCCATTCATCTGCTGATGGGCATCTAGGTTGCTTCCATGTCCTGGCTATTATAAAGAGTGTTGCAATGAACATTGGGGTACACGTGTCTCTTTCCCTTCTGGTTTCCTCAGTGTGTATGACCAGCAGTGGGATTGCTGGATCATAAGGCAGTTCTATTTCCAGTTTTTTAAGGAATCTCCACACTGTTCTCCATAGTGGCCGTACTAGTTTGCATTCCCACCAACAGTGTAAGAGAGTTCCCTTTTCTCCACACCCTCTCCAGCATTTATTGCTTGTAGACTTATGGATTGCAGCCATTCTGATTGGCGTGAAATGGTACCTCATGAAAACACACTTTCTTCCCTAAGAAAACATACTTTCTGCAGTGGGAAACCTTGAGACCTGGGCAGGGCTTCAGGTGTTGCTATCACAGCTGCCTTCTGAGGTCATGGTGTTAAAAATAACTCTATAATTCTTTGATTCTAAGATGGCTTTGATTGTTTAAAATTTTTTGAGAAGACTTCTTTAAGGGAAAGGAAGAAGCAGTATGTGAAATATACACATGGCTTATGACTCCCACACAGAAGAGTGTAACAGTTTAACCATGTGGACACAGATAGCAGGGAACCTGTGTCTAATCCTGGTTCCACCTCTACCAGCTGAATTCTACCACCTCCACTGATCTTGGGCACAAACCTTCATCTTCCTATGCCTCAGTTCCTCATCTGTAAAATGGGGCTAATGATAGTGAAATAAAGTTGCTGTGATGTTTAAAAATGGCTGATATATACTGAGGCTGACAGAAGTGAGCTATTAACAAAATGATATGGATTAAGCCTCTCTATCTCAGGATGAGAAAATACAATCCACAGACAAGAGCACATGTACTGAGTTAACCATTCAGGGAGCCGACCCCGGGATGAATCCTACAAGGGCATATGGCTGTTGTAAGCCTGCCTGACACCCCCCAGCCTCCTGCAAGGCAGAGAGGGCCAGCACCGTAACAGAGGGACAGGCAAAGTGCTTTGGCAGTTCCAAGGCCAGAAAAGCGCTTCTGCATGATGTGATGAGGGAGGGCCTCCCAGGGAGATGATGCGTGTCTCCATCCCATGTGAGTGGAAATTCCACAGCTGGTGGTGGCTGGTGGCAGAGGCCTTCCCAGGTAGAGGAAACCATCTGGACAAAGTCAAGACAGGGAATGCACGGGGAGTGTGTGCATGGTATGTAAATTCCCGCAGGCCTGATGTGGCTGGAAGGCAGGTCTGCCAGACCCTCAGAAATAACATCCCCACCCCAGTGCCAGGCACTCAGATCAGAGCCTGCCTGTCTCACAAAGAATGTGGGCGATCATGCTGCCAGACACCACAGACTCCTGACCTTGGGACTGTCAGACTACAGTGTCATCTGCTCAGTGTCATCCACCTGTACTTCAAATCAAAGGGCAAAGCTGGAGGAGCTGTCTGCTCGGGGTCAAGCCATGCTTGCCCTTCACTGGCACTTCCTGAGCTGGGTCCTAGCTCTTCATTACCCAAAGAGACCGGCCCCTGAGCTCCCAGTCCACCAGGGACAGGGCCCAGGATAGTGTTCTCCCTCTTCTCCCTCCCTGCATGCCCATGTGGCTTCTTTACTTACAAAGAGAAACACAACAGCAGACCCTTGGATGTGGATGGGAGACTGCACAGGAGAAAGCATCTGCTTACCCAAGAGCCTACTCTGTTCATGGTGGTTTTTTGAGTTTCTAAGAATTGCGAGGCCTCCTTCTTTAGGGGTTAACAAAAGTGGGAGGCAGAGCACTCAGTTATTAAGAGTGCAGGTTTGGAAACCAAGAATGCATGGGTTTGAAACTGGCCAATGAAATGGTGCTTGCAGGGCAAGGTTAACCTCGCTGATCCTCCCAAAGGCCTCTGTTCTCTGGGAAGAGAGAGAGGATGTTGTCTTGACCAAGGTGCTAGTTCCCTTGATGAGTAAAGTGAGATCATGCATTCATCCAACAAATACTTGTGTCCTGTGCTTTCTCTTCAGCTTCGGTTAACTTGAGCCCTGGAGACCCCCGATGGATAGGAGCCTGGTGGTTGGGCCTGCTCATTTCCTCTGCCTGCTTGGTTGTCACTTCTTTCCCCTTCTTCTTCTTTCCTCGAGCAATACCCACAAAAATGGAGGTAAGCTTCTGAGAACCCACAATTCTACCTATTATAAGAGTTTCCTAAAAGGAGGTACTGTGTCAGTCATTTAGTCCTGTCTGACTTTTTGAGACCCCATGGACTACAGCCTGCCAGGCTCCTCTATCCATGGAATTTTCCAGGCAAGAATACTGGAGTGGTTTGCCATTTCCTTCTCCAGGGGATCTTCCTGACTCAGGGATCAAACCTGGGTCTCCCACACTGCAGGTAGATTCTTCACCATCTGAGCCACCAGGAGGTATGGAGGGGTAGATAATAAAGCTGAGAAGTTTCAGTAAGTTAATTCCGGGTGAAATCTAATCAAGTTTCTTGATGCAGGACTTCTCAGAGGCTTTGAAAGGTGAGCGTGCTTGTGAATTTCCCAAAGATGTGATTTCATGTGTTCCCTCACCATGGTAGCATCTCAGGGATTAGGAGGGCTCCAGGGAATATAGTCTGGGGAAGTTCTGAGTTATGTAAAGTGAGATAAAGAATTAAGAGTCAATAAAAACTGAATATGTGACCTGGAGCCGTTGACTTTTGCATGTAATAGGGCTGGTCATGTCTAATCCTAAAGGACTGAGTAAAAAAGACATTCCTAGTGCTGAAGAGTGTGAGATTGGGCTGAGAGTGGAGCATACTTTGAGCAGACTGACCTGCATGCATCTTCCAGTCATATCTGTTGGGGAAAGAAATCAGGAAAGGATGAGATTGGAAAGCAGTGGGGAGAAGTCTGAGTGGGGGCCTTGACATTAGCCTGAAGGATCTGAAACTTGTTCTGATCTCGTGAAGTTCTAAGTGACTGGAGCCCACTTGGGTGACAACTACATGGGGTTGTGGCCGGGGAGTCGGGAAGGAATGAAGGCTGGAGACGTGATGCAGCCAGTGTAGAGATGATACAGCTGAGGACCAGGGCCCTGGCTGCCAGGCACCTGGAACAGGGCAGTACAGATGTCCTCGGAGGGGTTGCTCAGAAGGACTTAGCCGTGAGCAGCTGAAGTTTGTGCCAAGGCTTAGAGCCAGAGGCTGAGCTGGATGTTCTGCAATAAGGTGTGTGAGACTGGGTGAAATCTAGGCCTGGCCGGGGCGGGGGTGGGGCAGGGATAGACGGCCTCAACTTGTCTTGAAGAAGAATTTCAAAGTGTGGCAGCACATCATCAGGATGCTGGAGTCGGACAAACCTGAGTCTGAATCTAGCTCTGCTACTTCTAAACTAGCTGAGAGATCCTAGGCAAGTTTTCTTGCTCCTAAGTTTCCTCTACTTTAAAGTACTGGAGATAGAGACTTCTCTGGGGGTCCCATGGCTAAGAATCTGTGCTCTCAGTGATTCCTGGTCTAGGAACTAAGATTCGACATGCCGCAGCTAAGACCTGGCACAGCTGAATAAGTAAATAAAAATAAATACAAAAGTACCAGAGATAAGAGCATCTATCTGAGGAGGAGGTTGTGAGGAATGGGACAGTGTATGCAGAATGCTGGGCACGGGGCCCACCATGGAGGAAGCATGACATAAGTGGGAGCGCCTGCACCTGGTGATGAGTCTGCTGGGGGATCCCAACAGTGTCTGAGCTCGGGGGCCTTGCATCTGTTTAGTGGTTCAGAGCTGGGCCTCGGGCTGCAGCTGACAAGTTCAGAAGTGGAAGGCGAGTTCACTGAGGGGGTTTGCACAGAAAGTGCAGGCTAAGAGGCAGGTCGGAGCCTTGGACAGGATCCAACTTTGGGCCAGAAGAACGAAGGGACTCCACAGAGGAGACTGAAAGAGAGAGCTGGGAACAGAGGTCATTATAGACCAGAGCGTCCCAGAGGCCCATAGCTCCTGGAACCTGAGGACAAGGAAGAAGTGTAGCCATGACAGACAGACAAAGGCTGATGTTCACTCATGCCTCTTGGCATCAGCCAACAGTTAGACATGAAATAATATGCACAGATATGAAATCATATCTGGGAGGCCCTAGTGTGGATGCATTCTGGCCAGTGGCCAAAGCACCAGGCTCACTGACATGCATGTGGTGACTGCTTTGGACACCCTTCCATGCACTTCCAGGGTGGCTGAGCACCGCCCTGCCGTGAGCCACTAAGACCAGAAGGATCAAGGGCCTGGGAAAGATGGCTGTAAGGAACCTGTTAACATTCAAGGATGTCGTTAACACTCACCCCCTTTGCTGCCTTCAGAGGACTCATCCCATGGTGGATGAAGCAAGGAATATGGAAGAGGTCAAGTCAAGAAGATCCCTGGTGGATTTCATTAAAAGTAACTGAGTGACCTGGCAGTCCTGGGTGGGCTGGCTTGGGGTGGGGGTGGTCTAGGGTCACCTGGCCCATGTGGGATTGGGTGTGGTGAGTGGCAGTAAGAGCAACACTGGCCCATCGCTTCATGAGAGGTTCTGCCGACTGCTGCTTTGCAGAGAGCAGGAGACCCAAAATCAGGCAGAGGCAGCCCCGCCCTCACAGTCTGGCCCACATCCTCCTCTCTCTTCCCTTCACATTGATGCAGCTGTCCTGTGTAATCACCCGCCACCTGATTTCTTCCAGGCCTGTCCTCATTTTATTTAGCCCGTGAGCATGTTGAGTGGATCCTGAGTGGCTCTGTGTCCCCAGCTGGCCACTGAGCAGCCTGGGGCCTGGATTTCTGTCCGGAGGAAGAGAGGGAAACTGCCGGGGGGGCAGGAAGGGCAGAGGTCAGGCTTGCGGAGCCCAGTGACCACTGCCTGGAGGCGCAGCCCTGAGAGCAGTCTGTCCACAGGGTTCCCCCGCATCTTCCTGAGGCTCCTGATGAACCCACTCTTCATGCTGGTGGTCCTGGCTCAGTGCACCTTCTCCTCCGTCATCGCCGGCCTCTCTACCTTCCTCAACAAGTTCCTGGAGAAGCAGTACGGCGCCTCCGCAGCTTATGCCAACTTCCTCATCGGTGAGTCCCCAGGGCTGCCGCAGCTGGGCCTTCCCCCGTTCATCCAGGGAGGTGCGCCACCAGACCGGATAAGGGCAGGAGCCAGCGGGTTCTTGCCCAGGAGAAAGGATTTTAAGGACATTTTTCCTGGTTGGCAATCCAGAATGTTCTTGGCAGATTTCTTGGGCCCCTATAATTCTGGGCAGGAGTGGGTGGAGGTTGGGGGCTGCTTCCTCCCTGTCAGAGGGGCTGAAAGCCTGACTGTCTCCCAGAGGCTCTGACATCATCAAGGACAAGAGAGGAAAGAGCACGGATTGAGCTGGGGGCTAGGCAAGATGCCGCTGGGTGTTTTTCTTCTCCAAGGGCTTGAAGACATTCACCTGGATAAGGACTGTGGGGCCCAGTGATTCTCAAGCCCCTATACTTTAAGCTCCCCAGGAGAGCTTTAAGAAATACAGATGCCCAGGCCCCACCTTCGAGCAGTGGGGGCAGAATCTCTGGCAGAGGGTGCCAGCATCCAGCACGTGTGTTTTTGGCAGCTGAGGTTGCAAAATACTGATGCAGTCCCATCAAGTACCCAAGGGAATGATGGGGGCCAATTCACTGGTGAACTTGACCATGTGGATGTGGCAGGGTGGTCAGGGCATGACCCCTGACCTCCTGTGTGGCTCTTGGCTGTGACTTCACCCTTCTAGCCTTTGGCCTCTGACTAGCACATCAAGCAGGAAGCACCACCAGAGCCTTGCTAACCTCCTGTGGTTACAGTGCAGTAAAGGGCCAGGTAATGAAAGGCTTAATAAGGGCTTCCCAGGTGGCTCAGCGGGTAAAGAATCTGCCTGCAATGCAGGAGGTGCAGGAGACTTGGGTTCAATTCCTGGGTCCAGAAGACCCCCTGGAGGAGGGCATGGCAACCCACTCCAGTATTATTGCCTGGAGAGTACTATGGACAGTATTGTGCCTGCCTACAGTCCACAGGATCACAAAGAATTGGATGCAACTATGCCCGCACAGAGTTCTTTGGGCTTCCCTGGTGTTCAGACTATAAAGAATCTCCCTGCAATGCAGGAGACCCAGCTTCTATCCCTGGGTAAGGAAGATCCACTGGAGAAGGGAATGGCTACCCACTCCAGTATTCTTGCCCAGAGAATCCCATGGACAGAGGAGCCTAGTAGGCTAGAGTCCATGGGGTCACAAAGAGTTGGACATGACTGAGGAACTAACACTTTCACTTTCTAATAAATGCATATTCAACCCACATCTCTGGTTGTAAGGGTCCCACTTCTTTCTTTACTGTTTGCACCGGCAGGGCAATCCTCCATGTCAAGATAACTCTGTCAGTATGCCAGGCAAACAGTAAGTGCTCAATTAATGTCATCTATTACTGTTGCAATTAAACGTATCGAATGTCCCTTCAGGAAGCCATGCCCCCTTCTCGGTGGTCCACATAAGCACTCCAAGGCCTATGCGCCCAGACCAGCTTCTCTCTGTCTGTAGGTGCTGTGAACCTCCCTGCTGCGGCCTTGGGGATGCTGCTTGGAGGGATCCTCATGAAGCGCTGTGCTTTCTCTCTGCAAACCATTCCCCGTGTAGCTGCCACCATCATCATCATCTCCATGATCCTTTGTGCCCCTCTGTTCTTCATGGGCTGCTCCACCCCGCTCGTGGCGGAGGTCTACCCCCCGAGGTAAGGGGAGCGAGGGTGAGGAGTCCAGAACCTGCAGATGGCTGCCACATCTTCTTTCTGCTTCTTCAACTGTCCTCTCTCCTTTTCCCTTGTTGATCTGATCTCGTATGTGGCGACTGAGAAAGCCAGGTCTTAGTGTGCTCAATTATGAGAAGAAATCAGAGAGTGCTAGTGGGCCACTAGCAATCAGGATTAGCGTTCTGCGTTTTAAGAAGCAATAGAAACTGATTTGTTTGGTTTCAAGATGAATCTGTAGTGCTGTGAGCCTCAGGAACCAGGAAATAGCTATGTTTAGCATCTGCTCTCTACCAGCTAGAATTACAGAGTCTTATTGAGCTGCTGAGGAAAGATGAGAGACAGAGACTTGAAAAGGTTTGGAGAAGAACAATGAAAGTGATGGCAGACTTAAAAAATTAGGGCAGGTGAGGAAGAGGGCAGGTAAAGGATACCTGTCGGCTTGCATAAAACGACATGGTTTTAAGTTCTAAGTTTGGCTTCATGTTCAGGAAGGGCTTTGAAGCCAAGGAGGGGATGTGCTTTTTTGCTTTTTTCCCTCAGAGCCACCTTTCCACACCTCTTCTTTTAGATTTTGCCCAGTGAGGTTGCAATACCGGAAGATAGCGTACTTTTCAGTTTTGGTGCTTTATCCTTGCCTGTGAAAGGACCTCTCCTGTCTCCAGAGGGTATGAAGGAGGGGAGTGTTATTCAGGATGGAACTGCCCCTCCCCACACGCTGGCCCACTCCCAGTTTGTACTTCTCTTCTGGCTCTGGTTGACAGAGGCCAAGAATGCTTTCCTGGGTGTTTAGCACAGGGCTTTGTCATCAGACCAGGTCCAAGGTCTGGTGCTGCTCTTTCCTAGTTGGGGAAATTTACTTCAGGTTTCTCATCCACAAAGGGAGCATCATTATCAGAACATTTACTGTGGTGTCAGTGCATGAAAAGCCCTAAGGCACAGTGCCTGGAGCATGAGAGATGCCCCATTACTGTTAACCAGCACTGGAATAATTATTTTAGCAAAGTTCTGAACTGTGGTTTATCAGCCCCTAACCCCCACCCTTCCCAGAGGAGATCATGAATATTGGATATGGAGGGCGGAGAGACTGGTGTGACCAGCCAGTGAAACCACTGGGTTAAAGCTCAGGTGGATGCAGTAACCTGGGCGATGGCTACTTAGACCCAGAGACAGGAGCCATTGAGACCCTAGATGACCTCAAGGGGCCTCAGCCGAGCCCACATGAAAGAGAAAGGAAGGGAAATATCACCTGTGACTTTCCCATAGCATCTGCCTTCTCTCTCATCAGAGTCCTGGCAGGTTGTTCGTCTCGACCCCTTCTGCAGTGGGGGATTTGCCAACCAAGCATTCCCAATGACTAGTTGGTAGGTTTGGGCTCCTACTGGCAGAAGAAGCAGAGGTGCCATGAACACCGGCCAAGTTGACCCTTGGCTCCAGTAGACATGATTCAGATCTCTGGGTGGCGCTGGCCCAAGACAAACAGAGAAGCACAAGCACGCTAACCAGGCAGGGAAGTCACGCTGGGCTGGAGTGGCGAGGCTTTCCTTTGGTCTTGCTTTGTTTGATTCCCATTTCCTGTTTTGCTGGCAGCACATCAAGTTCTATACGTCCACAACCTCTCCCCTGCCGCCAGGGCTGCTCGTGCCCAGATTCTGTCTTCCACCCGGTCTGTGGAGACGATGGGATTGAATACCTCTCCCCGTGCCACGCTGGCTGCAGTGAAGTCAACTTCAGCTCCATAGCTCTCAAGCAACCGGTAAGGGCCGGAGGGGCCCCAGGTCTCTGCCTAGTGTGTGCTCTGACAGCCTGCTCCTCCACTTGGGATGGGCAGGGCTCCACCCCACTCATTCCCAGCATCCTGGCCTCTGGGCCACACCCACCTTTTCTCCACCTCCCATACCCTAGGGTCATGATCAGATGCTTATAGCCCAAAGTCAATTAAAGACTGGCCAATGTCCAATGAATTCACATTCCTGAAGCCTAACAATGCTCAAAGCAGAAACAAGTCAGAGCACTCCTTCCGCTGAAGCCTGCCAGTCTCACCCTGATGGGTCCTTATTGGGCACACCAGCGTCCTGCAACCTTGTTATGTCGCAAAGCCATATGGACAGGCCCACATAGATTGAGGACAGAGGGCCTCTGTGATGTGGACCTGGAAGTTTAGAGCCGGAAGTCGTGAAGGAGGCCCTTTGGTTCAGCCCTTCTGAGCACTCTCAGCTGTGGCCACACGACTGGCTTGAAGGCTGTAGCTATTCATGGTGCAGATCTGGGACTAGAACCCAGGGTGCTGCCTCAGCCCAGGGCATGTCTGTGCAAGATCAGGTGTCTCCCAGCCACAGCCTCCCACTCACACAGCTCACATTCACGATACTCACTTGGCAAGGTCCTGGCCAGCCCTCAGAGTGCTCCCTGCCTCCCCAGATCAGACAGCAGCAAACCAACTCCAGTTGTCTGTGTGGTTATTCAACAGACACGTAGTGAACACCAGACACATTCGTGGGTGCTGAGGATTCAGTGGGGAACCCATCAGCCCATGTCCCCACCCTCATGAACTTGTGTTCACCAAATAAAGGCACAAGAGTGTTTTTAGAAGGTAACCCATTCCACGAAGAGACTTAATGAGACAGAGAATATCTGGGGACCTCCCAGAGGAGGTGACGTTAGGACTGAACCACCAGAGGAAGAAAACCCTATGAAGACCTGCGAGTGAAGCAAATGCAAGAGCAAGACCCAAGGGCATGAATGATCTGGCAAATGGGAAGAGCGAGAAGGCTAGGGCTGGCACAAGGTGTGGAGGAGGGTCATACCCAGCTAGGCCTGGGAGCAGGCAGGGCTCAGGCTTCAGACTTGGACATTCTTTATCCTAAGAGCACGGGAAGTCTATGCAGCTCCCTAGGGAGAGGATGCAGCCTGTTCCTTTAAACCTGTGTGGAGGGCATGGGCAAGGCTAGCCATCTTCCCTGAGAGGACAGGCAAAGCTGCTTCCATGGCCACCTCCGCTGGCAGAGGAGCATGGTTCTCAGGAGGTGCAAGGACCAAGAGCTTGGACAAGATGCCTTCTCGGTTGCCTTCTTGTTGGAGGAGCCTGTGGTGGCTTCTGTGGTTTTCTTATCTTTATTTACTTACCTCTGAGTTGTCTACCTCCAGAAATAATCTTGACAAGTTTCCAATAACAGCACAAGCACGTCAAGACCAAGGTTCATCAGCATAATATCAAGAAAAAAATAGCAAATTATAAGGGAATATATGTGTAAAAAATCCAGACTGAGGAAGGTAGCAGCAACATTGTATACAACTTAATTATGAGCTTCCCAGCAGCCCAAGTAAAGAAGGTCCATAGTTCCAGTCCTTGGGAGAAGGAAGCATACCAGTTTATTAGTTCCAATCTCTGCCCTCTAATGGCTTTGACACTTAAAGCAGTTGGACCATAGGCTGGTCCATCAGATGATGTGAGAGGGAAGATGAAGCCACCTGACAGACAGGGTCCACCAAGGTGAGCTGTACAACCATGTTGAGCTGTATGGATTTATAGACTTGAGACAGAGACCTTTAGAGGAAGGAGGAATTTATCTCAGGCAGAAAGTTCAGTGGATTTCACTGTGTTTCCTCTGGTGCTGTGCTGCACTGCGCTTAGTCGCTCAGTTGTGTCAGGCTCTGTGCGACCTCATGGACTGTAGCCTGCCAGGCTTCTCTGTCCATGGGGATTCGCCAGGCAAGAATACTGAGTGAGTTGCCATGCCCTCCTCCAGGGGATCTTCTCAACCTAGGGATTGAACCCAGGTCTCCCGAACTGCAGGCAGATTCTTTGCCAGCTGAGCTACCTGGGAAGTCCATTCCCACTGGTATCTCCTCCTATTTTTATCTTCCTTTAATGTCCCTGCAATAAACACACAAACAGCAAAAACAAAAACCCAGAAAACCACTACTGCTGGGCAGCAGGTGGCCTGGCCCAGAGGAGGGCCCTCCCAAACCCAGGTCCGCAACTGGTGGACCATACCTGGCAGCGGGATCCTGCAGACCCCCTCGTGGTGTAATTGCAGGAGGAGTCCAGCGCACAACGGACGACTGGTTTTGGTGAAACAAACACTGTTTGTTGCCCAGTGATCAGAAGCGAGATCCCCGGGGCACCTGAAATCCCCACCTCATCTCTTCTCCAGTCTCTGCATCTAGCATCACCAGGTCCCCAGGGAGGGCAGAGGGGTGACCGTTGGAGCAGGCATTTAAAGTGTGTGGACTCGAAATAATAACAGCAGGTTTCCCCTGTTCCCCTCCATCTCCTTCCAAGATCTACTTGAACTGCAGCTGCGTTAACAGGGGATCTGGTTCAGCGAAGACAGGCCCGTGTCCCGTCTCCTGCGCCCACTTCCTGCTCCCAACCATCTTCCTCATCTCCTTTGCGGCGCTCATAGCCTGCATCTCGCACAACCCCCTCTACATGATGGTGCTGCGGTGAGTGCACCTCTCCTTCCCAACGCTCCCCTCACTTAACGTCCAGCTGCCCCCTTCTCAGCTCTCCTGCCTCTCCTGGTCCTCTGAGTCCTCGGACATGAGATATTCTTGGGGTGATGCAGGGAGATAATACTAGTGCGCCAGTGTCAGGGCTTTGGTGCCAGCCCGTGTGGAGTTCCATACTGCAGCCTCATTTGGTGGGTGTCTCTGCCTCTCCATCCTGTATGAGGAGGGAGGAGGAGGCGGAGCCTGGAGAGGAGGCGGGGCCTGGAGAGGAGGCGGGGCCTGGAGAGGAGGCGGGGCCTGGAGAGGAGGCGGGGCCTGGAGAGGAGGCGGAGCCTGCCGGCTGAGCCACGTGACCCCTCCAGGCTTCCAGGCTCCACGCTGACTCCACACCTGTAGATTCACCTATCTTTAACTCTCAAAAGAACAGAGAGGAGGGAGGAGAATTCAGTTAGAGGCATAAAATCAGAGAAGGAAAACGAGAAAAGTTCCAGAGACAGAATAAGGACTGTGGAAAGGATGACAATGAGAAAAGCCCCCGTGTACTAGGAGCCAGGTCAGAAGGGAGGGCAGGACAGGCGGCAGGCCAAGGCAGGTGTCCTGTTACAGTGACACCAAGCTGCCCCTGAGGTGTTGACATGAAATGACCCTCCATTCACCTCACCCTCTGGAAAGGAGAAAATAAGGTTTCAACCAAGTTGGCATAACTTACCCCTGCCTACCTCCCTCCTGTCCTTATCAGTCTGGCAACAGAGATGGAAAAACAGGATTTGAAAGACCCGGTCCAGGGTCAAAGGCCTAGCTCTACCATAAACTGGCTAAATGTCCTTCAGTGTTGTCAAGTTCACCAAGTCTCAATTTCCTCATGTATGTGTGTGCTTAGTCACTCAGTTGTGTCCAGTTCTGCAACCCCATAGACATAGCCTGCCAGGTTCTTCTGTCCATGGAATTTTCCAGGCAAGAATCTGGAGTGGGTTGCCATTTCCTACTCCAGGGGATCTTCCCCACTCAAGGATCAAACCCACATCTCTGTGTCTCCTGCATTGAAAGGCAGATTCTTTACCACTGTATCACCTAAGAAGCCCTTCCTCATGAATGAAAGGGCATTAATGATATTGGCCTCAAAGGATTCATGTGGGGGTTGTAAATTGCTTTGCTCTGCATAATGGTTCATTATCAATATTTACCAAATTATTCAGTTCAGTTCAGTTCAGTTCTCAGTCATGTTTGACTCTTTGCAGTCCCATGGACTGCAGCACACCAGGCCTCCCTGTCCATCACAAACTACCAGAGTTTACTCAAATTCATTTCCATTGAGTCGGTGATGCCATCCAACAATTTCATCCTCTGTCATCCCCTTCTCCTCCTGCCTTCAATCTTTCCCAGCATCAGGGTCTTTTCCAGTGAATCAGTTCTTCACGTCATGTGGCCAAAGTATTGGAGTTTCAGCTTCAGCATCAGTCCTTCCAATGAATATTCAGGGCTGATTTCCTTTAGGATGGACTGGTTGGATCTCCTTGCTGTCCAAGGGACTCTCAAGGGTCTTCTCCAACATCACATTTCAAAAGCATCAATTCTTCAGCGCTCAGCTTTCTTTATAGTCCAACTCTCACATCCATACATGACTACTGGAAGAATTATTACCACCAAATTATTATTACTATTCTTATCAACAGCTAGTTTCCCCAGAAGACTAGGAGTTGAGGAGTCTGGGGTTTTATCCTATTTACAAGTTAGCTTGCAAACTACCGAGCTCCTGTTTCTGTTACTGTTTCATAAGGATGCTGGCAGAAGCCGGAAGACTCCTAGGTCAAAGGCAAAGGACTTTGTTGCTCACAGGACAGCAAGCAATGTGAAGCTCATGCTGCATCATTTATTTGTGACCCCATGTCCTACTGGGTGACGTGGAGGGCTTCAGGTGTATGTGTCACTGCAGTGGGTGTAGGGCACAGCTGAGGAGCACTGAGCTTGGGAGAGCTACTGCTTCTATAGACCAAGCCTGCAGCAGGTCTAGCAGCTTTTACCTCATGCCTTAGGTCTGTTCACTGCAACCACACCCTTGGGAAATGACCCAGGAAGCACACAGTCAGGCCCTTACATTCTTAGCATACTCCACGAGAATGTGTAGGGGTGCTCAGAGTAGGTTGCTTGTCTCAACACCGTCGCCACCCTCTCCTCTACCGCTCTGCATCTGTGCATTCCAAGTACTCATGCTTTCACTCAAGGCCCCTGCGTGTGGGTCCCTTCTTGCACTCCAGGTCAGATGGACCACAGTGGACCCAGTAATTCTGAGAAAGGTACATGGGTGGCCATGACAAAGAGAGGGAATAGAATAAAGAAATTTCATAGGGAAGCCCCCAAACATTGGAGAAGGGCATTGCTGTTAGATTGCCTCCCAGAGGACTGCCACTCATCAGGGATGAGGAAGTAGTGGAGGGAAAGCACCATTTGAACCCCAGGGTGGGCTTTTTTAGAAAAATCTATCCCCTCCAAGTTTGGTCAGGAGCTGGAGTGAAATTGAAGAAGAGGCCCCAGTATCCCCAAATAATTTAAAGATAAATTCCCCTGGGAAAGATGAAAGAATGGATGCTATGTAGTGCAAAGAAGGTGAGGGGTAAAGCCAATGTTGTACGTGGCCCAAACCTTATTTGTATCACTCATGGCCCTCAAGCAGGCATGGAAATACAGTCTGGGAGTGAAGATGTGCCAATAATGTATCACAAGACAGAGGTCAGAGAGCCAGTGTTAGTTCAGGGGTGAAGGGGCAGAGATCACAAGGAACTCAAACTCTCTGTTAGAAGCCAGTTTGGGGTTCCCAAGTCCCATTTAGTTGAGAAACCAGGAGAGTCTATCCAGAGATAAGGACCAAAACATGGAAGCAAAGGACCAAAACAAATCCATCTATTGTGGATTGGCCCATTGAAGGGACTTATTTCAATAAAGGGAGTGTCCATTAGATTGGGATTTGAGGCACTTTCCACTGGGGGCTCCCAGTGGGTACCTCTCCCCTGCTTCACCCCAGTGGGGATTCTGAGAAGCTGAAAGATGGTCCCTTTCCAGTTTGCTAGCAGAACTGTGGAAATAAAACAATATGTGTGTGGAGATCTGAATTCCCTTCAGCTCTGAATGCTTTCCCCCAACCAGCTCCCACTCAGGAGTGTGCGCTCAGGGCACATGGAAGCCTGGTGCCCTGGCTGGCCCACTCCTGACTCCCCATGTCGTGGATGGGGGCCTTCCTCTCCGCTCCCTGCCTAGCTGGCATGGCAGGGCCCAGCAATTCCTCCTCCAGACAGCCTCCCTCTCCTCTCTCAGTCTCCTTCCTCAGGCAAGTGCTTTCCTCCTCTAGAGGGAAGAAGGGCAGGGGCAGGACTGGCTGCATAATTTGCAGGACCCAGTGCAAAATGGAAATGCAAGGCTCCTGGTTCCAAAATTATCAAGAATGTCAAGCCAGCCACAGCAGAGCACTGAAGCGAACATGGGGCCTTTCGGAGTGTGGAGCCCGGCAAGGCCACACAGGTCACATGCCCACCGCCCCAGCCCAAAGTGGAGGATTCTGTTAGCTGCTCAAAGGAGCCCTCAGCCCAGGGGCTCTGGCTACACTTTGCATCAGGGCTGTCTTCTACTGCTGTAAAACACCACCAGAGCTATTCAGACCTGTTGCCATAAACACAGCCTTCAGTATCCTCTGGTTCCCAGATGCTCTGTCCTCTGCCTCTTGGAGGGAGCTCTGGGCAGCCCTGAAAATCACAGAGACCAGTGGTTCTCAAACCTGAGTGTGCACAGAATCTTCTAGAGGGCTTCTTACAATACAGAGGGCGGGGCCTCACCCCCAGAGCATCTGCTTCTTCATCTGAGGTGCACCCTGAGAATCTGCATTTCTAACAAGTTCCCAGGGGATGCTGATGATGCTGTTGGTGCAATGATCACACTGTGAGATCCACCAGAGGAACAATAGGAGCACAGGGCCCAGGGGAAGCCAGGGGGGCCTCTCGAGGGCAGGTCTGATGCGCCCTGAGGCTGACTGCACCAGCAGAGGGAAGGCTCAGCCCTGAGTCCTGCCCCGGCTGATTTCCTGTTTGCCTTTTCAGTGTGGTGAACCAGGATGAAAAGTCCTTCGCCATCGGAGTGCAGTTCTTGCTGATGCGTCTGCTGGGTGAGTATCAGGGACGCCCCCTTCCTGGTGGCCCCAGATTAAGGGAAATCAGAGGGCTGTGGGGTGTGGGGTGCGGAGGGGAAAAGCCCCATCTCATCTCTGTCATAAGAAGCTGTACATAATAAGCACAACAGCAAATGCCAAATCCCATATGGACTGTTTCCGCATCACTTGAGATTAGGAAAGTTTCCATCTATGGCATTAATTCCAAACGAAACTGTGTAAGAAGGAAAAGTGGACACAGCTGCGAATGCCTAATAGAATGCTGAGTGTAGGTATTTTTTCATCTCTCTCCAAGAATTCACTGTAGGAATAAAACCTCGCGTTCCTGCCGCAGCCAGAACAGCAGCAGAGCCCAGCCCTGGCTTCCCTTCCATTTTACAAAATCCACTCCTCCTACCTCTATTCAGCAAAGGGGGGCCCTCTGCTGGCAAACCCTGCCAAAGCAGTGAGAGCCCGAGGAGGAAGGGCGCTGTGCCCAGGGATCAGGACTGGCTGTGAATGCGCTGTCTGCAGGCATCTGCAAGCACCCAGCTCGCCCCAGGTGTGAGGACGCTGCAGGTCCTTTCCCAGACTGCTCATGCTGGACTGTCCCCTCTGGCTGCCTCCAGGCACTGGATTAAACACAAGGCACTCATATGGAGACTTGCAGTGACAGGTACAGGAAATAAAGGCACTGATTGAGGAGGGATTTATTAAGGACCCTGGGGGTTCCCACTGCAGTGGGGAATATGCTGACTTCAGTGACGAGACTTCAGTTGGCATCAGAGTGCACTTTCTGACCTTAAATGCTGAAATCCCTGAAAAGCCTGCAGTGCATTATTATTCGGGAGCCTGGCTGTGCTTCACTCTGTAGCAACTTCCATGATCACCCTGGGGTGTGTGGGTGATGTCTCTCCTGGGCCTAACCAGCGGGGGCCCTCTCCTACCAAAGTTGGGTGAGTGTGGGATAAGGAGGAGTGAGCCAGTTCTGTCAGTGGAGTTTCTTGGTCTCTGGCCACTTGCTCCGAAAGCCCCCTTCTTGAGACTCTGCTCCTCTGGCCTATATTACGAGGACACAAAGCACCAGGGTCTACCCTGTCCTAATGGCAGAGGCACAGTTGTCACCACAGTGCCTTTCCATTTATAACTTATCATTTATAACTTGCTCTGAAACCTCCACTGGGAAGGAAACCTTACATTCTACCCAGCTCAACGGCAGCTAGGATAGGCTCTGGAGCACCTCGCCCTGCTTCTTCCCACCACTGTGAAAACACCCCCTCCTGTGCTCAAAGCACCTGCTGCCTTTGTTTTTTTCATTCAAGCTCAGATAACTCAATGTGAGATCACAGATAGAAATTGCAGGCTGGAGGGATCCATTCATCACCCAAGAATGCAATTCCACCCTGGGTAGAGAAAAGGACTTGGCCAGCTTCAAATTACCCACTGGAACTTAGTTAGAAATTTTTGTGGACTTCATTTCTATTCAGGGAACATCATTTAGGAAGGTCATTCCTTGTGGCCAACTTCCATCCCCCATTCACCTGGAGATTTGGGAGCAAGCAGGTCTGATACAGAGGCTGGTTCTTAAAGGTCCCCACTTCACAGCAGAGCCACAAGCAGAACATTGCCTGTTTCTTCCCCCCAGAAGCAGCTTCTCACAGGGCCCTAAACAGAGTCTGGGAGGCTGTTTTCAGTGGGTCTGAGAATGGGGTGGCCTGACCGGGGTGTGGATCTGGCCAAGCCTGCCCCTGTCTAGACCCGTAGCTAAGGATGCAGGACTGACCTGAATATTCAGCAGCCATAGGGCACGGCCCCTGCTGGACCAGTTCTCAGCACTCAGCTTTGGGGCAGAGGCTCTGAACACCCAGGGTGTTGGGGGCCTGGAGGTGGTGCTTGCTGTCTAAGGGCAGCTTGCCATTGTGGAAGAACGCGGGATTCGAACCTCCGAGAACTAGGGTTCCAAGTCCAGCCCTGACTCTGCTTGGCTATGCAAAGGTGAGCCAGCCGAGCCCACCTTCCTCCCCATTAAAATGAGGGCACCTGCTTGCCTCTGGGTTGCCCTGAGGGCCTGAGGAGTCGGTGTCCTCAAGAGCCTTCTCCTGCCACCCGGTGAGCCCAGCAATCCCAAGCGTGGGAACTCTGGTACCTGTCTGAGCTGGTACAAGGGGACACCTGCAGCTCACTGTCCTGGAAGGATGGCTCAGGTCCCTCTTCTCTTCTGAGCCTCCAGTGAAAGAGTAATTCAGGCTTCACAGAAAGCTAGTCTGCTTTCCAAAGTCACTGTGGTTCCCAGGGTTGGGGCAGAGCTGTTCTCATGCCTGTGAGCTGTGTAGGGGCCCCAGGCACCTGGGTCCCCACCCTGCCCTGGTGCCTCTGCTGACAGCTCCAAGTGACCTGAGCTCTCTCAACTCTCTTCCTGCTGATGCTAGCCTGGTTGCCGTCTCCAGCCCTCTATGGCCTCACCATTGACTACTCCTGCATCCTGTGGAGCGCAAAGTGCTCGGGAAGGAGAGGGGCCTGTGTCTACTATGACAACAATGCTCTCCGGAACAGGTGAGAGCCTGCACGATGCGCCAGGCCCCAGGCCCGAGTAAAGGGCGGTCATCACTCCAGTGGCAATTGTGAGGCTCTCAGGCCTGCGAGGGAGAGCTGGAGGGGAACTTGCCATGGGCAGGAGTGGGGGCCACCACTGACCAGCAAGTCAGGCTCACAGAGAGCCATCCAAGTAACAAGACCCAGAGGCTGCTCTGATGTGTCCTGGCCCCCGTCTTCAGGCCCCCCTGGCCCTCGAGAGGGACAGCATCACAAAGAGGGTTATTAAAGGAAGAGGTCATGGCTGTGGAACGATGATGCCAGGCCAGCCTCCTATTGCTCGGGAAGAGGTGGCCCATCATAGCTCCTGGCAGAGACCAAGGGCAGGTGGGACCAAGCCCAGCTGCAGCACCACTGAGCTCTGCACCCCTTCAGCCACCTCACCTGCTGTCTTGTCACAAACAAAGTGGGGAGAGTGGGCTTCAGGGGGCTGGACGGGGTCTGGAAATGCTGTGGGAGGGGCATAGAAGTCCAGGAGGAAGGCAGACCAAGAGGGCAGGGAGAAGGCACCCTTCCTGGCTGTGCTGGGACACAGCACCCTCCCAGATGGCTGGTGCTGCAGTGTTTCACTGGCCCTCTGGGGGGTGAGGGGCACCAAGGAAGGTGGCAACAAGGAGCACTGGACTGGGAGTCCCACGTAGCTCCCACGTCCTACAAGCCTCTCTAGGCTTGTGCACAAAAGGGATGAGGAAGGTGGCTCCCACTCAGCTGGGGACGGATCCTTACCTGAGTGGTGATGACACATGACCCCGGGGCCACTGTGACAATGATTCTGCTCTGCTCAGTGGCCCTGGCCACAGAGTCGCCATACCCCTCACGTGTCCTGCCTCCTGCTTCACAGGTACCTGGGCCTGCAGGTGGCCTACAAGGCTCTGGGCTCAGTGCTGCTTATCTTCATCAGCTGGCGGGTGAAGAAGAACAAAGAGTACAATGTTCAGGAGAAGGCGGCCAGCCTCATCTGACCCTCGGCCTCAGCTGCTGCCCTGCTCCTGAGAGCGGACCTGCCCCCATACCTGCCCATATTTACTAACGTTACCACGGCGCCTCCTTTCTGTTTCATAAATGAGAAAGAAAACCCCATCACCATTAGCTTTCCCTGTCTCCTCCTCCCGGAGCACCCCCAGGGTGCCCAGGGGCCTGGTGGGCACAGAGGTGGAGGGCTGGGTCTCTCCTGGCCCCTTGGGCGAGGCCCCCACAAGCCCAGTTTCGTCCTGCGCGATGGGGATGCTCACTGACGCAGCCCCGCCGGTCCCTCACCAGCTCTGTGGTTTCTCTGTGGGGAGACCTCTGGGTATCTGCCCAGAGGAAAGAGGGAGGGGGGTGAGTTATTACTGACCAGAGCCAGGCTAGGGGAGGGGAGGCTGGCTGCAGTCCCTTTTGTATCTGGGTTCAACACCAGCACAGAGCCTAGGAGGACCGACTTGCTTCCCCTCCGATCCTCGCTTCCTGCCCAAGAGGCTGCTTTGGAAGCTCTCATGGGGAAGTATGGCCAGTGGGTCCTCTCAGCTACCCACGCTCAGGACCAGAGCTCGGACTAACACCTGAAGACAGGCCATCCAAATGGTGTTCACGTTAACTGTAGACTCTTCTGTACCCAGCTCTGTGTAGGTTTATCTCCGTCTTTCCAGGAGTATGTCTCACACTAAGAAAGTCACATGGTGGTGAAGACCTGTGGCTGGCTGTGGATGGCCATGACACCTGGCCCCCACCCCACAGTGGGGAGACAGGACTCCTCATCTCAGAGTGATGGGAGGACCACCCTCCCCAAAGCTGACTCGGGTGCAGATGAGGTGGCTTCACATGGGCTTCTCCATCTGGACTTTAGCCTGTGGGTCGTGGAGTAAAGAGAGGCTGTCAGGGATGTCAGCAATCAGGTTAGGAAGTCCAGCGAATGTCAAAAGCCGTCAAGCTGTCTGGTCTCCTGTAGCCCACAGAGTAGAGGCCTGAGAGGTTGACTTTCCTGGTTTTGAACATGCTTGTGCTTATTAGCGTTTTCTCAGCCTCTTCTCACTGCCTCCAGTGAGGTGGGTGCCTTCCCTGGGCTTGGGCTGAGAGGTACTGCTGCCCTGGGTGGAGGTTCAGAGTCAGAAGCCAACGAAGGACTCCTTTCATCCACAAATGTTTATTGGAGACCAACTTTGTGCAAGGCAGCACTGGGGGGGCATGGTTCTCCCTGGAGCTTCCCTGCCCTCCATCTACACTAAGGCTGCCTCCCAGAGCAGGCTCACTGGGCAGGGAGGGACACACAGCAAGAACCTGGAGATTATCAACAGAACCTTGACTGTCCATGCCTCAGCATACTGAGTCTGCTCCTGGCCTTTACTGTATAGGGAGCTGACTTACCATGTCCTCTGGAGTTGCTGGACATTGGTCATGGTCACATGCAGATCTCTTGAGTGCCACTGCTCTTAGAAGACCCTTCCAGAAGCCACCTCTGGAAAGGCCTCATATGATGGAACCTCAGTGGCCACAGTGCAATCGTCTGAAGTCTTTGTGAAAGCTACTGACACTGTGACACAGACAGCCTGATTCCAAAGCCACCAGCTCTATTTCCACAGATCTCACTCAGGAAGGGAAGCTCAATGCAACCTCAGAAGCCAGTTTCAGCCCTTTCAGTGGTCATGCTTGGAAAATGATTCTCTGCAATTAACCCTGGTTCTTCTCTCTGCAGTTTAACCAAATTCTGAAGGCACTGCCTTTAGCCGAGCTCATGAACAATGAATGCCAGCCTTCAGATTCTAGAAGATGGTTGCTATTCCAAGCCTTTTTTCTATTTTGATATTTCTATTAATATAATGTAACTTGGTCATGAATTTGTACTGTCATGTATATTTGCTAGAGAGCAGACAGAACCTATATGTTATGGCCAGAGACTGTCCCTTGCCCAATCCTTGGGGGCCTAAGACCATGGGGATGGGAGGTAATGCGACTCCCAACTTATCATGCTGGTACAGAGAAGCAGCAGGTGCCTCTTGTCCTTTCAGTGAAGTCCCTTCAGTCAAGACCCCACAGTGCTGGGCTCTCAGAGTCTCTGATCCCTGCCCTTGAGTTTATATGCAGAACTGGGGTAAGACACAGACAGCTAAGTCCATGATATGATGTGGAACTAATATCATAGTCATCACTGATCACTTGGTCACAGCCAGTACAACTACCCTACAGCAAATCTGCCTGCAGGACCTGTAATGGTATCACCTTCATTTCCCTTCAGGTGCAAAGCTTAACAAGCTTCCTTGAGTGTTGGACTCTCATAGAGCGTGTCATTAAAATGCAGATCTCTGGGACTTCCCTGGTGGTCCAAGGGCTAAGACTCTGCACTCCCAATGCAGGGGTTTGGGTTCGATCCCTGGTCAGAGAACTAGATCCCACGTGTCGCAACTAAGACCCAGCACAGTCAAATAAAATACCCGTGGAGGATTCATCTCAATATTTGGCAAAACCAATACAATATTGTAAAGTTTAAAAACAAAATAAAATTTAAAAAAATATATAAATAAAATAAAGTGCAGATTCCCAACCCTCTCCACCCTGCCCCAGGTGCTATTTATATGGGGCTGAAGGGAAACCAGGAGTGGCATTTTTAACAGGTCCTTTGTGTGAGGCTGATGTGGGTGGTTGTCAAACCCTGTGTGAGGGTCATCAGAGCCTTAGGGATGCCCACTTAGGCTTGGACCACTGAGAAATTGACAATAGGCCTTTGGTCCGCTCAAATGTGAGTGGAGGTGACTGATTTCCTGGGTGGCTCCAATCAGGGGCTAGTGGACATGGAAAACAATGCAAGAGCCCACATTTATATTAGGTTCTATCAGTCCTGAGAGTGGACTTCTCCCTCTGCAAGCCTGAAAGTGCAAATGCGGCACAGTCATTTCTTTATATTGGTTGTGTCTGACTTCAGGCCTTCATGGTGCTGCCTGGCTGGAAGGTCAACATCAGTCAGCCTTGGTTTGGCTCTCAGAGCCATCCACATGTCCTTGGGTCCTGCCACTGTGGGTTTTTGGTCCTTTCCTGGTCTGAGGCCCCTAGAAGCCCGGTTTCTCCCCTGAGCCTGGAAACTCTGCAGAGGCTGGATCCCAAGACTAGGGTCCTGTGTACCCCAGTGATGCCCCCTCCACCCCCATCCAGTCTAGGAAAACCACTCCCCTGCCAGCCCTTCAGGGGCTGGATGAAAAAGCCAGAGAAGGAAGGGTCTGCAGGAACCTTTTTGTCTTATCCTTCTTTGAGCCTTCTTGGCACAGGAGAGGGAAAATGCAGTAGAATTAAATGCCATATCTCCATAAATCATCTTTTGGCCCAAAGCCCTTTTGGGTGATCTTTGCCATAGCCGCATGTTGGAGGCCAGATTGGTCTTAAGGCTCCATTTGAAGATGAGGAATCTGAAATTAAGGAAGTAACCATGTGATCAACTTTATGCAAATAAAAACTGGTTGGGCCTGGACTCCAATCAGGCTGTCCAGCCCTCTCTGCTCCAGCTCCCCTACTGAGTCAGTTCCCATGGAGGTCCACCGGACCACAAGACAGAGGTGGGGAAATCTACTGAAGGCCAAGTAAAGTTGTTAATGGAGGTGGAGAGAAAAGGTAATATTTCACTTACCCACCTTCTATTCAAGTAACAAGAACATTATAGCTGTTCATTAAGCAGGACCACGTCAGCCTTATAGCACCACGAGTTTAAAGAGAGTCACAGAGAAAAGGGACGAAGAGGGAAAGGTTTTAAAGAGAAAAAGCCTTGGAAGAGCTACAGGCAGACAGACCTTCAAGGAGACACCCCCACTTGGTGACGAGTCAGCAGGGTTTTGCTTAGGAAACAAAACGACATTGTGATTTTCTCCAGCTGCTTCCAAAGATGGAGAGATACAGTTAATCTGGGGGCTGAATCCGGTCAGTATCAAACTGTTATTAAAATATTATATTATAGATTCCCAGAGATTGACAGGGGCTATGTGTGTGTGAGAGAGAGAGAGAGAGAGAGAAGAGAAAGAAAACAAACAAAAAAACCTGTGAATCCAACAGAAAAACACTATCTTTTTACAACCATAAGAATTAAATACCTGGGAGAAATGTCCATCTCCTGCCAACAGCACAGGATTCATTGTAACCTTTCATCAGAGATTAAATATGTATACAGGTTGTGGGCAAGCCCTTGGCAAATTATAAGTGAGAGAAAGTTTTTCTCCCAGGACACACCCTGCCCACTCATCTGCTGCGATCCACCCTGACCCTGCCGTGTTGTTGCCACACCACACAGGGGGTCACCGCAGTTTGATGAAGTCCCTGCCCCGCGGGCACCTGTTTCAGCTTGATGACAGTGGCCAAAATGTACACAGATCTTTACAGCTCACAACACCATCCGCTCATTTAACAAACTCCTTTAACTGGGAACTCGGGATAGGCTTGGCTGTGCTGGGAAACAAACAAATCTCACCAACTGTCACATGACGCAACAAGAGCTCACGTCTTGCTCACCCAAAGTCCACCGTCAGTCTGGGCGACTCTCAGGGCAGTGGCTCGGTACCTCCTTTACATAACACACTGCCACGGCAGATGAGGCAGTGCCAGGGAGTCTTTGAAAATCTTGCACCGCTAAGTAAACTTCTGGCACAGAAGCTACATGCTTCACCTCCGCTTCCTGCCCCTTGGCCAGAACTAGTTGCTGTTGCTGCCTAACTGCCGCAGAGATGGGGAAAGATAATCCTTCTGTGAGCTCAGAAGAGACAAAGCAGATATGATGGACAAGCTCTAGGCTCCTCCACCACTGGGGCAAACCTAGATGGAGACAGGTGCTCACTGCAACACGTAAGCAAAGTTTGCCAGGTGCTGGGGGAGGGGGTGCAGCCAGAAGAAAGTTTTCTGAAGGCGGCGACATGAACATTGGGTCCCCGAAGGCGAGGAGATTAATTTGAGGCAAGGCTGAACCTGCAGGCAGTTTGCAGAAGAACGAGGAGATGAGGAGGGAGGTTGGCTCAGAGGAAGCGGATGGTGTAGTGGCAGAGGGAGATGTGGGGTTTGGAGAGGGGTCTCCTGGGGTGAGACTTGCTGGGGCAAAAGGCCAAAGACTCAGGGAGGCTGAAGAGCCAGAGAAAGGCCCTAAGGAGGAAGAGAGGGTGAGTCGATCCTCAGTGGAGGAATCTCAGCCAGAGCTCCCACCAGCCCTGAAAGGCCAGTAGGACTAGTCCCCTCCCAGCTGTCACTTGTGCCTTATTTATTTATTCACTTAGTCCCCGATGTAGATGAGGACAAAAGATGATGCACATATGGTTCCTAACCTCCAAGGTCACATAATTAGAAGCAAGAATTAGGTGCAAGGGCTGAGAGCACATTCAACCAAGTGATCAGAGAAGGGGCTTGATCCATCCTTACAAGATGGACTAGATTTCAAGAAACTGCAAGGTGCAAGAGAAGACATTCCAGGAGTTCTGAGAACTCACTGGACATAGGGTGCATGAAGGAGAGCTGGGGTCACCTCTGGCTCCTGGGGCAGTGCCCAGGCCCCCCTCTTCCCACTTGGGCCCGACAGAGGGCCTCAAGCCTCAGCCAACACATCCCAGGAAGGTCCTCCTAACTCAGGCCCCCTCCTGGACTCTGTCTACACTGGGAAGGGACTCCCGAGTGGGCCCTTTCACCTTTCCAGGTGTGGTCCTCTTGACACCCCAGCCATGCCAGCCTGCCCACCAGTTCCCAGGAAGTCCCACCTCTGGAGCTTGGAGGAACTGCCCATTTGCAGTCCCCTTCTTGGCCAGAGTTCCAAGGCTGCCCCAGCCCAGGGTGGGATGGAAGCTTCTCTATGCCCTCTCATCCCCTCTCCCGTCTTCCCACCCAAGCCCTAGAAACTCAGGCTTGGAGCTGGGAGTCAGAAAGGTTGAGTCTCAGGGCACAAAATGGCAGCTAATTTAAAGGAACGTCCATGCGGTCCCCAGTGTGTTGCTGCCCGCTTCTCCCTTTTGTGGTCCATGCATGTGTGATAGGACAGGAACCCCCTTCTACAGACACCAGATCCATAACGTGACCTCCAGATGGGGCCCAACATTTGTTTAAACCTTGGCCCTCATTACACTTCACTGACTTTAACTTACAGAAGAGGGAGCAGTTGAGTCCAGAAGAGGCAGAAGCTCTCCCCTGGGTCCCCACTGGGTAAATCTGAGGTGTGTTTCACACTCTTCTTATCTGGCTCCTTGACCTCAGCTTCCTCTCTATTCACTCTGAGATTCCAGAAGGTCTCCTGCAGCCCAGCATTCAGCAGTTCAGAGTATTGAGCACCCAGACTCTGCCCTAAGAGCTTCACATAAGTTTGCACCTTCATTCATCACCAAAGAGATGCAATTGTCATGCCATTTCCCATGAGGAACCTGAGGCATAGCCAACTGTGGTCAGTTCAGTTCAGTCACTCAGTCGTATCTGACTCTTTGCAACCCCATGGACTGCAACAAGCCAGGCTTCCCTGTCCATCACCAACTCCTGAAGCTTGCTCAAATTCATGTGCATTGAGTCGGTGATGCCATGCAACCATCTCATCCTCTGTTGTCCCCTTCTCCTCCTGCCCTCAATCTTTCCCAGCACCAGGGTCTTTTCCAATGAATCAGTCCTTCGCATCAGGTAGCCAAAGTACTGGAGTTTTGGCTTCAGCATCAGTCCTTCCCATGAATATTTAGGACTGATTTCCTTAAGGGTTGACTGGTTTGATCTCCTTGCGGAGAGTTCGAGGGACTCCCAAGAGTCTTCTCCAACACCACAGTTCAAAAGCAACAATTCTTTGGTGCTCAGCTTTCTTTACGGTCCAACTCTCACATCCATACATGACTACTGGAAAAACCACAGCTTTGACTAGACGGACCTTTGTTGGTGAAGTAATGTCTCTGCTTTTTAGTATGATGTCTAGGTTGGGCATAGCTTTTCTTCCAAGGAGCAAGTGTCTTTTAATTTCATGGTTGCAGTCACCATCTGCAGAGATTTTGGACCCCAAGAAAATAAAGTCTCTCACTGTTTCTCTTGTTCTCCATCTATTTGCCATGAAGTGATGGGACCGGATGCCATGATCTTCGTTTTCTGAATGTTGAGTTTTAAGACAACTTTTTCACTCTCCTCTTTCACTTTCATCAAGAGGCTCTTTGGTTCTTCTTCACTTTCTGCCATAAGGGTGGGGTCATCTGCGTGTCTGAACAACTGTGGTCAGAGCCTCCTGTCTCTCCTTTCCGCCGAAGGCGGGCTGGGCAGGCACCAGGGTAGGCGCCGGGGTCTGCAGAACTGCACCTCGTGGGAGCCACCAGGGGGCGCCACCCGCCACGCCGGCCCGGGCGTGGAAGGGGCGCGAGGAAGACCGGATTTGCATCCCCACTGGGCGCGTCCTGTGCGCCCCCGCGCCCCCGCTCCCCTACCCCGCCGCCAACTAGCCCCACTTCCTGCCGCCCAGCGTACCCGCCCTGGCGTCCACTCGCTCACCCCACCCCAGCGTGCATCCACCGATCCTGGCCACCGCGAATCTGTCCGCAGTCTGAGTCCGCCTGCGCCAGCCTTGCGTGTCCTTGAGAAGATGTCCCACCCGCGCCGCGCGATAAAGCACCGTTTGGTCTGTTTATTTGTATTTTTAGTACGAGAGTGTAATAAACACATTCAAGAACGAGGAAGGAAGAGGAAAAAGTACCAGGAAGCCCGAGAGGGTCGGGGAGCACACACTGCTTCCCTACGCCCTCCAAAGTGCGGTGGGCGGGGGAAGGGGAGTGGGAGGGTGTCACAGCCTTCCCGTGGAGCCGCCGCCTGGGAACCATCGTTCTGTGGCTGCAGGGCGCTCGGGTATCCTCCCATCCCTCCTTCCTCCGGCTGGCTCCCGGAGCACCTCGTGGGACCTGACCCTGAAACAGAAGCGGGCATCAGAGAGAAACCGCAGATCCAGGCCCTGTCCATCTCAAGGAGTGCCGATTGCCCATCCTGTCGCAGACTCTAGCATCCGGCAGGTGCTGGGGTGGGGGTGGGGGTGGGGGGCGGCAGGCAGTGAACAAGACAAATAGAACCCATTCCCTGGGGGAATTTACGGTTTGGGAAGGAAAGCATAACCAAGACATATCCAAGAAGGCACACAAACTGTGTGGTTGAGATTGGCTAATCATTCCAGATGCAACAGTGCCATGGAGGAGAGATGCAGACAGATGCCTGCATCAGAATGCAGAGGGGAGAGGTATGTGTGGTGATATCGCAAAGGTGATAGAAGCCAGTTTCTTAGTGCGGTAAGGATCCGTAGGGAGGTGAACTCCAGCTGCATCATGAAGGATGGCAGCAAGGATGGTGCAGGGGCCTCAGAATGAAGGTGTTCTGGGCAGAGGGAACTTCAGGCTTGGAGTCTCACAGGTGAGATGCTTGAGGTGTGTTTGCCTGGAGGGCAGCAGGGAGGAAGGTTACAAATGGCTGGAGGTGGAGTGTAGTGGGAGGCAAGCTCTAGAGGGAGGGTTACTGTGTATACACCTCCTTCAGTGGCTGGATGCTGCTGTGGATAATGGGGAGCCACCAACAGGTTTTTAAGAGGCAAGATGCCACCCGATTTCTGAGTTTCAAAAGCCACTGGGGCTGCTTTGTACTTGGGAAAGGGAGCCTGGCTGGCACAGGTAGGTTCTTAGGAAGATGGCCTCCTTCTTGTCTTTGTGGCTGCTGGGGGGCTCGGGCACAGGAGGAGATCCGAGCCAAGGGGCTCCAACAGGTCAGAGCGGAGGGCAGGACCAGTGAGCAGCAGGAGCCTCCCAGGCGCCTCCCTGGAGCCAGGCCGAGCTGCCCAGAGTACTGGGAGTTAGCGTGAGACGTGCTGGAGTAGATTCTTGCACCAGAATGTGCCTTGTTAAAGAGCAGATGTTGGGAACTGGCTGTCTGTGGGCCCAACACATGGGGTCTAATTGGCCCACTTGACACATGTTTTTAAATTATCCGCAAACATTGAGAGAGTTTGAATCTTGGGATTTTTTCTTTGAAAAAACCTGGACCAGCACTCAAGTCCTACAACAAGTCACTGCAGCTGAATAGAGACAATCTTGGGAGCTGGTCCCTGTATTCTTAGGGTTACTGAGGATCCCCACATCACCTGCTCAGCCCCTTTGGGTATTTAAATTTCCACACATATCCACACCCTTAAAGAATCAAGCTAAGCCACGGAAATCTGGGTGAATGTTGGAAAGGGCCAGTCCAGAAGCAAAAAGTTGTGTTTGAGAAATAATAGCCGGATAGATGACTATCTGGGAGAAACTGTGAGGAACAAGTGACTGCAGGTGCCTGATTGGGCCCACTGGAGGATGAAGTCCAAACAGAACGCCCATATTTCTCCCCAGACATCCTTCCACTGACTTTCCCATCTCACTTAACAGCACTCCAGCCTTCTAGTTTAGTTCAGTTCAGTTTAGTCGCTCAGTCGTGTCCGACTCTTCACGACCCCATGAACCGAAGCACGCCAGGCCTCCCTGTCCATTAACAACTCCCGGAGTCCACCTAAACCCATGTCCATCGAGTTGGTGATGCCACTGAACATCTCATCCTCTGTCGTCCCCTTCTCCTCCTGCCCCCAATCCCTCCCAGCATCAGGGTCTGTTCAGATGAGTCAGCTGTTCACATCAGGTGGCCAAAGTATTGGAGTTTCAGCTTCAACATCAGTCCTTCCAATGAACACCCAGGACTGATCTCCTTTAGGTTGGACTGGTTGGATCTCCTTGCAGTCCAAGGGACTTTCAAGAGTCTTCTCCAACACCACAGTCCAAAAGCATCAATTCTTCAGCATTCAGCTTTCTTTATAGTCCAATTCTCACATCCATACATGACCACTGGAAAAACCATAGCCTTGACTAGACAGACCTTTGTTGGCAAAGTAATGTCTCTGCTTTGAATATGCTATCTAGGTTGGTCATAACTTTCCTTCCAAGGACTAAGCATCTTTTAATTTCATGGCTGCAATCGCCATCTGCAGTGATTTTGGAGCCCCCCAAAATAAAGTCAGCCACTGTTTCCACTGTTTCCCCATCTCCCATGAAGTGATGGGACCAGATGCCATGATCTTAGTTTTCTGAATGTTGAGTTTTAAGCCAACTTTTTCACTCTCCACTTTCACTTTCATCAAGAGGCTCTTTAGTTCTTCTCCACTTTCTGCCCTAAGGGTGGTGTCATCTGCATATCTGAGGTTATTGATATTTCTCCCGGCAATCTTGATTCCAGCTTGTGCTTCCTTCAGTCCAGCGTTTATCGTGATGTACTCTGCATATAAGTTAAATAAGCAGGGTGACAATATACAGCCTTGAGGGACTCCTTTTCCTATTTGGAACCAGTCTGTTGTTCCATGTCCAGTTTTAACTGTTGCTTCCTGACCTGCATACAGGTTTCTCAAGAGGCAGATCAGGTGGTCTGGTATTCCCATCTCTTTCAGAATTTTCCACAGTTTATTGTGATCTACACAGTCAAAGGCTTTGGCATAGTCAATAAAGCAGAAATAGATGTTTTTCTGGAACTCTCTTACTTTTTTGATGATCCAGCCTTCTAGTGATTAGACCAAAAACTTGAAGACAGTAGAAAATAAGCTTTTCTAAAAAAAAAAAAGTCAACTTTACTGATATGTAATTTGCATATAACAAAAAGCACTCATTTTAAGCCTACTTAAATGAATTATGAATTCCTTTAGTGAATTTTGAATCCAGATACCTAGTTTCCACAACTGCCAGAAAGCTTTTTGATACCCTTCCAGCAGTACTCCCCTCACCTCCCTAACCCATCCTCCCTCCTCATGCCAATCACTGCTGATCTGCTTTATTTCTACAGATAACTTTACTTGTTCTACAATTTCATATAGTCTTCTGGGTCAGGCTTCTTTTGCTTAGCATGATATTTCAGAGAGGCATTCATGTGGTTGTGGATATGTAATAGTTTCTTCTGTTTATTGCTGGTTAGTATTCTGTTGGATGAGCATACCATAATTTATCCATTCACCTGGGCATTTATGGAGAAGAAATGGCAACCCACTCCAGTTCTTGCCTGGAGAATCCCATGGACAGAGGAACTTGGCGGGCTACAGGGCATGGGGCCCCAAAGGGTCAGTCACCACTGAAGTGACTTAGAATTCATGAATGAACTGGGTATTTGTTTTCAGTTTTTTGCTTTTGTTTTGTTTTTGCAATAAGGCTGAGCTCCTTATTGCAAAATTCAGGCTTAAATGGAAGAAAATAGGGAAAACCACTAGACCATTCAGGTATGACCTAAATAAAATCCCTTATGATTATACAGTGAAGGTGATGAATAGATTCAAGGGATCAGATTTGGTAGACAGAGTGCCTGAATAACTATAGACAGAGGTTCATAATATTGTATAGAAGGTGGTGACCAAAACCATCCCAAAGAAAACTAAATGCAAGAAGGCAAAGTGGTTGTCTGAGGAGGCTTTACAAATAGCTGAGGAAAGAAAAGAAGCAAAAGGCAAGGGAGGAAAGGAAAGATATACCTATCTGAATGCAGAGTTCCAGAGAATAGCAAGGAGAAATAAGAAAGCCTTAAGTGAACAATGCAGAGATAGAAGAAAACAATAGAATGGGAAAGACTAGAGATCTCAGGAAAATTGGAGATACCAAGAAAACATTCATACAAAGATAGGCACAATAGAGGACAGAAACAGTAAGGACCTAGCAGAAGCAGAAGATATTAAGAAAATGTGGCAAGAATACACAGAAGAACTATACAAAAAAAGTCTTCATGACCTGAATAACCACAGTGGTGTAGTCACTCGCCCAGAGCCAGACATCCTGGAGTGTGAAGTCAAGTGGGCCTCAGGAATCATTACTATGAGCAAAGCTAGTGGAGGTGATGGAATTCCAGCTGAGTTATTTCAAATCCTAAAAGATGATGCTGTGAAAGTGCTGCACTCAATATGCCAGCAAATTTGGAAAACTCAGCAGTGGCCACAGGACTGGAAAAGGTCAGTTTTCATTCCAGTCCCAAAGAAGGGCGAAGTCAAAGAAGGTTCAAACTACCATACAATCGCACCCATTTCACATGCTAGCAAGATAATTCTCAAAATCCTTCAAGCCTAGGCCTCAACAGTACGTGAACCAAGAACTTCCAGATGCACACGTTGCATTTGGAAAAGGCAGAGAAACCAGAGATCAAATTGCCAACATTCATTGGATCATAGTAAAAACAAGGGAATTCCAGAAAAACATCGACTCTGCTTCACTGACTTTGCTAAAGCCTTTGACTGTGTGGATCACAACAAACTGGAAAATTCTTAAAGAGATGGGTATACCTGACCACCTGACCTGCCTCCTGAGAAGCCTGTGTGCAGGTGAAGAAGCAGCAGTTAGAACCAGACATGAAGCCACACGCATGTGTGCCAAGTCTCTTCAGTCGTGTCCAACTCTTTGTGACCCCATGGACTGTGTAGCCTGCTAGGCTCCTCTGTCCATGGGATTCACCAGGCGAGAATACTGGAATGGGTTGCCATTTCCTTCTCTAGGGGATCTTCCTGGCCCAGGGATCGAAGCTAAGTTTCTTATCATCTGTATTGGCAGGCAGGTTCTTGGCCACTAGCGCCACTTGGGAAGCCTGGACTAGGTCAAAAATGGGAAAGGAGTATGCCAAGCCTTGTATATTCTCACCCTGCTTATTTAACTTATATGCAGAGTATATCATGCGAAATGCCAGGCTGGATGAATCACAAGCGGGAATCAAGATTGCTAGGAGAAATATCAACAACCTCAGATACACAGATGATACCACTCTAATGGCAGCAAGAAAAGAGGAACTAAAGAGTCACGATGAGGGTGAAAGAGGAGAGTGAAAGAGCTGGCTTCAAATGCAACATTCAAAAAACTAAGATCATGGTATCTAGTTCCATCAGTTCATGGAAAACAGAAGTGGGAAAAGTGGAAGCAGTGACAGATTCATTTTCTTGGGCTCCAAAATCACTGTGGACAGTGACGGCAGCCTTGAAATTAAAAGATGTTTGCTCCTTGGAAGGAAAGCTATGACAAACCCAGGAGGAGGAGGAAGTGAAAGCTGTTCATTTGTGTCTGATTCTTTGCAACCCCATGGACTATACAGTCTATGGAATTCTCCAGGCCACAGTACTAGAGTGGGTAGCCTTTTCTTCTCCAGGGGATCTTCCCAACCCAGAGATCGAACCCAAGTCTCCCACACGGCAGGTGGATTCTTTACCAACTGAGCCACAAAGGAAGCCCTAGAATACTGGAGTGGGTAGATTTTCCCTTCTCCAGTGGATCTTCCCAACCCAGGAAACGAACCGGGGTCTCCTGCATTGCAGGTGGATTCTTTACCAACTGAGCTATCAGGGAAGCCCATGACAAACTTAAACAGCATATTAAAAAGCAGAGACATTACTTTGCTGACAAAGGTGCATAGAGTCAAGCTGTGGTTTCTCCATTAGTCACGTACTGATGTGAGAGTTGGACCATAAAGAAACCTGAGCACTGAAAAATTGATGTTTTTGAATTGTGGTGCTGGAGAAGATCCTTGAGAGTCCCTTGGACTGCAAGGAGATCAAACCAGTCAACCCTAAAGGAAGTCAACACTGAATATTCATTGGAAGGACTGATGCTGAAGCTGAAGCTCCAATACTCTGCTGCCTGATGCAAAGAGCTGACTCACTGGAAAAGACCCTGATGCTGGGAAAGATTGAAGGCAAAAGGAGAAAGTGGGCAGCAGAGGATGAGATGGTTAGACAGCTTCACCAACTCAATGGATATGAGCTTGAGCAAACTCCAGGAGATAGTGAAGGACAAGGGAAGCCTGGTGCACTGCTGTGCATGGAATGGCCAAGAGTTGGACATGACTTAGTGACAAACAAGAATAACATTAGTAAAAGTGCTATGAAAATTTGGGCACACATCTTTTTATTGATCTATGTTTTCATTTCTCTTTGGGAAAAACCTAGGAGTAAATATTGCTAGATCAAAGGGTATGTTTATGTGTAACTTCATAAGAAACTATTAATACCTGTTTCCAAAGTTGAAATGGAGGCAGAAAAACACAGGAATGATCTCTTACATAGAATACAAGTATCACTAACCATAAAAGAAGATTGATAAATTGAACTACATGAAAATTCAATACTTTCTTTTATCAAAAACACCATTAAAAGAGTAAAACAGCAAGCCACAGAGAAAAGAGATTTCCAACTTATATAATAGATAAAACACTTGTATCCAGATTCTATACAGAAAATAAGAAACAGATACACCCAACAGAGGAATGGGCAAAGGACTCTGTACACATAATTCTCAAAAAAGAATATCCGAATGCCAACAAATACATTAAAATGTACTTAATATCATTAGTCATGAACAGCATGAAAAGGCAAAAAGATTTGACACTGAAAGATGAACTCCCCAGGTCAGTAGTTGCCCAATATCCTACCAGAGTAGAGAAATAACTCCAGAAACAATGAAGAGATGGAGCCAAAGCGAAAACAACACCCAGTTGTGGATGTGTCTGGTGATGGAAGTAAAGTCCAGTTCTGTAAAGAACAATACTGCACAGGAACCTGGAATATTAGGTCCATGAATCAAGGCAAATTGGAAGTGGTCAAACAGGAGATGGCAAGAGTGAACATGACATTTTAGGCATCAGTGAACTAAAATGGACTGAAACAGGTGAATTTAATTCAGATGACGATTATATCTACTCCTGTGGGCAAGAGTCCCTTAGAAGAAATGGAGTAGCTCTCATAGTCAATAAAAGAGTCTGAAATGCAGTACTTGGGTGCAATCTCAAAAATGACAGAATGATCTCTGTTTGGTTCCAAGGCAAACCACTCAATATCAAAGTAATCCAAGTCTATGCCCCAACCACTAATGCCAAAGAAGCTGAAGTTCTATGATGACCTACAAGACCTTCTAGAACTAACACCAAAAAAAAGATGTTCTTTTCATCATAGGGGACTGGAATGCAAAAATAGGAAGTCAAGGGATACCTGGAGTAACAGGCAAGTTTGGCCTTGGAGTACAAAAAGAAGCAGCACAAAGGCTAACAGAGTTTTGCCAAAAGAACACACTGGTCATAGCAAACACCTTTTCCAACAACACAAGAGAAAACTCTACACATGGACATCACCAGCTGGTCAACACCAAAATCAGATTGATTATATTCTTTGCAGTCGAAGATGCAGAAACTATATAGTCAGCAAAAACAAGACCGGGAGCTGACTGTGGCTCAGATCATGAACTCCTTATTGCCAAATTCAGACTTAAATTGGAGAAATTAGGGGAAACCACTAGACAATTCAGGTATGACCTAAATCAAATCCCTTATGATTATATAGTGGAAGTGACAAATAGATTCAAGGGATTAGATCTGATAGACAGAGTGCCTGAACTATGGACGGAGGCTTGTCACATTGTACAGGAGGCAGTGATCAAGACCATCCCCAAGAAAAAGAAATGCAAAAATGTCTGAAGAGACCTTGAAATAGCTGAGAAAAGAGATCAAAAGGCAAAGGAGAAAAGGAAAGATATACCCATTGGAATGCAGAGTTCCAAAGAAGAGCAAGGAGAGATAAGAAAGCCTTCCTCGGCCATCAATGCAAAGAAATAGAGAAAAACAATAGAATGGAAAAGACTAGATCTCTCTTCAAGAAAATTAGAAATACCAAGGGAACACATTTCATGCAAAGATGGTCACAATAAAGGACAAATAGTATGGACCTAACAGAAGCAGAAGATATTAAGAAGAGGTGGCAGGTATACACAGAAGAACTGTACAAAAAAGATCTTCATGACCAAGATAATCACGATGGTGTGATCACTGACCTAGAGCCAGACATCCTGGAGTGTGAAGTCAAGTGGGCCTTAGAAAGCATCACTACGAATAAAGCTAGTGGAGGTGATGGAATTCCAGTTGAGCTGTTCCAAATCCTGGAAGATGATGCTGTGAAAGTGCTGCACTCAATATGCCAGCAAATTTGGAAAACTCAGCAGTGGCCACAGGACTGGAAAATGTCAGTTTTCATTCTAATCCCAAAGAAAGGCAATGCCAAACAATGTTCACACTACCACACAATTGTACTCATCTCACATGCAAACAAAGTAATGCTCAAAATTCTCCAAGCCAGGCTTCAACAGTACATGAACTGAGAATTTCCAGATGTTCAAGCTGGTTTTAGACAAGAAGAAGGAATCAGAGATCAAATTGTCAACATCCATTTTATCATAGAAAAAGCAAGAGAGTTCCAGAAAAACATTTACTTTTGCTTTATTGACTATGCCAAAGCCTATGACTGTGTGGATCACAACAAACTGGAAAATTTTTCAGAGATGGGAATACCAGACCACCTGACCTGCCGCTTAAGAAATCTGTAATGAAGGTCAAGAAACAACAGTTAGAACCGGACATCACAGCAACCGGATCATGGCATCCAGTTCCATCACTTCTTAGCATATAGATGGGGAAACAATGGAAACAGTGAGAGACTTTATTTTCTTGGGCTCCAAAATTACTGCAGATGGTGATGGCAGTCATAAAATTAAAAGACACTTGCTCCGTGGAAGAAAAGCTATGACCAACCTAGACAGCATATTAAAAGGCAGAGACATTACTTTGCTGACAAAGGTCTGTCTACTCAAAGCTATGGTTTTTCCAGCAGTCATGTATAGATGTGAGAGTTGGACCATAAAGAAAGCTGAGCACTGAAGAATTGATGCATTTTGAACTGTGGTGTTGGAGAAGACTCTTGAGACTTTGGACTTTGGATCTCCTTGGACTGCAAGGAGATCCAACCAGTCCATCCTAAAGGAAAACAGTCCTTGAATATTCATTGGAAGGACTGATGCTGAAGCTGAAGCTTCAATATTTTGGCTACCTGATGTGAAGAACTGACCCATTGGAAAAGACCCTGATGCTGGGAAAGATTGAAAGCAGGAGGAGAAGGGGATGACAGAGAATGAAATGGTTGGATAGCATCACTGACTCGATGGACATGAGTTTGAGCAAGGTCCAGGAATTGGTGATGGACAGGTAAGCCTGGTATGGTGCAGTCCATGGGGTCACAAAGAGTCGGACATGACTGAGTGGCTAAACTGAACTGAATATCATTAGTCATGCAGGAAATAAAAAGTAAAACTCCAACATGGTTTTACTACATCTCCACCAGGATGGCTACAGTCAAAAAGACTGGTGATACTAAGTGTTGCTTCGGTTCAGTTCAGTTCAGTCGCTCAGTCGTATCCAACTCTTCATGACCCCATGAATTGCAGCACGCCAGGTTTCCCTGCTGCTGCGGCTAAGTCACTTGAGTCGTGTCTGACTCTGTGCGACCCCATAGATGGCAGCCCACCAGGCTCCCCTGTCCCTGGGATTCTCCAGGCAAGAACACTAGAGTGCGTTGCCATTTCCTTCTCCAATGCATGAAAGTGAAAAGTGAAAGTGAAGTCGCTCAGTTGTGTCCAACTCTTAGGGATCTCATGGACTGCAGCCCAACAGGTTCGTCTGTCCATGGGATTTTCCAGGCAAGAGTACTGGAGTGGGGTGCCATTGCCTTCTCCCCAGGCCTCCCTGTCCATCACCAACTCCAGGAGTCTACCCAAACCCATGGCCAATGAGTCGGTGAGGCCATCCAACCATCTCATCCTCTGTTGTCCCCTTCTTCTCCTGCCCGAAATCTTTCCCAGCATCAGGGTCTTTTCAAATGAGTCAGCTCTTCATGTCAGGTGGCCAAAGTATTTGAGTTTCAGCTTCAACATCAGCCCTTCCAATGAACACCCAGGACTGATCTCCTTTAGGATGGACTGGTTGGATCTCCTTGTAGTCTAAGGGACTCTCAAGAGTCTCCTCCAACACCACAGTTCAAAAGCATAAAGTCTTCAGCGCTCAGCCTTCTTTATAGTCCAACTCTCACATCCATACATGACTACTGGAAAAACCATAGCCTTGACTAGACAGACCTTTGTTGGCAAAGTAATGTCTCTGCTTTTCAATATGCTGTCTAGGTTGGTCATAACTTTCCTTCCAAGGAGTAAGTGTCTTTTAATTTCATGGCTGCAGTCACCATCTGCAGTGATTTTGGAGCCCAAAAAAATAAAGTCTGACACTGTTACCACTGTGTTTCCCCATCTATTTCCCATGAAGTGATGGGAGCAGATGCCATGATCTTTGTTTTCTGAATGTTGAGCTTTAAGCCAATTTTTTCACTCTCTTCTTTCACTTTCATCAAGAGGCTTTTGAGTTCCTCTTCACTTTCTGCCATAAGGGTGGTGTCATCTGCATATCTGAGGTTATTGATATTTCTCCCGGCAATCTTGATTCCAGCTTGTGCTTCTTCCAGCCCAGCATTTCTCATGATGTACTCTGCTTATAAGTTAAATAAGCAGGGTGACAATATACAGCCTTATGTATTCCTTTTCCTATTTGGAACCAGTCTGTTGTTCCATGTCCAGTTCTAACTGTTGCTTCCTGACCTGCATATAGGTTTGTCAAGAGGCAGGTCAGGTGATCTGGTATTCCCATCTCCTTCAGAATTTTCCACAGTTTATTGTGATCCACACCGTCAAAGGCTTTGGCATAGCCAATAAAGCATAAATAGATGTTTTTCTGAAATTCTATTGCCTTTTCGATGATCCAGAGGTTGTTTGCAACTTGATCTCTGGTTCCTCTGCCTTTTCTAAAACCAGCTTGAACATCAGGAAGTTCACGGTTCACATATTGCTGAAGCCGGGCTTGGAGAATTTTGAGCATTACTTTACTAGTGTGTGCAATGAGTGCAATTATTGTTAGATGGAGCATTCTTTGGCATTGCCTTTCTTTGGGATCAGTAAGAATAGGAATTCTCATATGTTGCTGCTGGGGGTGTAAATTGGTATGATTGTTTTGAATGCATTTTGGCATTTTCTACTGAGGTTGAACACATGCATATCATCTGACCCAGAAGCCCCATTCCTAGGTATATACCCACTTAAAGATACCGCCTTTGTGCAGGAGGCACAGGCAAGCTGTTTCATAATAAAATCATTCATAACAACCCCACTTGGAAAACCCGCCATATATATATAAGAGCACATACAGACACAACACATATAGCAACTAATATACCTTCATGGATGAATTTACAAATATTTAATTGAGTGAAAAACTGAGACACAAAAGAATTCATACACAGGGCTTCCAGAACTACTCAAATGAAAGTGCCTGTTGTAAGTCAGAAAAGCATTTATGTTTGGGAAGAAAGGAAAGCTTAGTAACTGGGAAAGGAGTGAGGAAAACTGCTGTGATTGTAGCAATGTTCTGCTTCTTGAATGCCTGGTGGGTATATTCTTTTGTGATAATTCTTGAGCCATACAGTTATGTTTCATATGCATCTGTGTATCATCATTCCCAGTATAAAGTGTCAAAATAGCAGGCATTCGTCTCTGTTGGGATCCATCATAACTGTACTGCTGACCCAGGGATGAGACACAGAGTCATCCTTGGGATAAAACTCACATCTAAGATTTGATTTTCCAAGGTTTTATTTAATTATGGCCTTTTGGTAAATTCTGTATTAAAATCAACACTCATGGTTTTATTATACAGTAACATGTTACTGAAACTCCAATACTTTGGCCACCTGATGTGAAGAACTGACTCATTTGAAAAGACGCTGATGCTGGGAAAGATTGAAGGCGGGAGGAGAAGGGGACGACAGAGGATGAAATGGTTGGATGGCATCACTGCCTCAATGAACATGAGTTTGACTAGACCTTGGGAGTTGGTGATGGACAGGGAGGCCTGGTGTGCTGCAGTCCATGGGGTTGCAGAGTTGGACACGACTGAGCGACTGAACTGAACTGAACATGTTACTATCTTTTTAAATAAATAGTCTTTGTATTGATGTACTTCAAATGGAAAGCATTTCCAACTGTAAAAGTTTCACCAATTTACCTTTGTATTTATGGTTTTTTTAAATGAAGGCCAGTATTCTCATGTTACACAGCACCACCTGCTCTGCAACTTATTTTAGACAGAGAGGGTTTCAAGCCAAAAGTCTGCTATTTTTTGTAACTTAAAAAAATGAAGAAAATAAGTGACTTTTTTATTCCCTGCTTTCTCAGTCTGTACTGTCTGACTGGGGAGAAAACAAATTAGGTGGGAAAAAATTGAATTATCAGTTTTAACATTCAGCATGAATTATAAAAAATTTTAATCTTTATTGTTCAAACTTCATCTGGCAGTTATGATGTTCTAATTAATAGCTTTTTACCCCAAAATATATGCATACATTTGTTCTCTCTTTCAGAGCACAGTATTTACTTGTTAGATTGTTTAACAATTTAAATTGTTAATAATTAATTAATAGCTTAATTAATTAATTTTATAATAAGGGATCTTAATTGTTAATACATAGTTTAATTTTATTCTCAAAATCTGCCTTTTTTAAGAACAAAGTTTTTATTTTATAAAGTTCAGTTCTCTAACCATGAATTTTCTTAACTCATTTAATATGCTTGAACACATTTTAGAATTTGAAAATCACGCTCTTCGGCTGGCCTTTGTATGAGATTGCAAAGGAGGGCAAGGGGGAGGGCAGGGGGACTGAACAGAAAGTTTCATTGATCCTTAAGGCAACGAGTCAGGAATCTACCAATCACTGTACTGTCTGTCTGAATACCCCTTGAATCCTATTCCATGTCTTTGGATGGGTAACCTCATAGGACCATGATGATATGTGCTGAGTAAGGATCCATGGAGACACCCCTTCCTCTCTCCTACCACCTCCCTGTGCTGGGATGTTCATGGCACAAATAATTCACACTTTCAAAAGAAACAGAGCTGTAACCATGGTGCAGCCAGAGAGCAACAGGAGACCCTCCCAACCAGCATGGTGCTGCCGGGACTTCATCAAGTTTGGGTATTTCGTGGGGTGCAAAGCAGAGGGCACACATCCAGAAAGACGCTACACATCCTGAGACACACACAGCAAGCGTCCCCTTTTCATTGTGGGCCCCACCGTTTCCGTGTGAATGATGCTGCCCCAGAACACCCCAGGGGCAGTTTGGGAAAGGAAAGAGACACACACATGGTCAGAACAGACTCCTGTGGAAACAAGCCCTAGGGTGGCCATTTCTGGATCAATACACCGCTTTCTGACTTCCGGTCCTCACCCAGGGCCCCGAAGAGCAAACACTCAGAGCACCAGCATAGGCGTCTTCTCTGAGTGAGGGTTTATCCTCTTGCACAGAGAAACTTCAGGGAAGAGAGGCCAGTGGGTGCCAGGGGAGCGCTGAGGAGAGCCAGGCCTCTGCCTTGGTCTGGGGCAGAGATGGAAACCTACCAGGTTGGGGTTTCACAATTTAGATCAGAGTAAATTCACACATTCACAGCTTTCAGATGGAGACCTTAATTTATACAGTGTGAAAAGAGGAAAACTTTGCTAGCTGTTTCTCCATCTTAGGCTGTGTGGTATGCTAAATGGCCCCACACATCCTCGTCCTAATCCTCTGAGCCTGTGAAGGTTACTTTATATGGCAAAGTCTTTGCAGCTGTAATTAAGGATCTTAACACCGGGAGATTATCCTGGATTACCTGGGTGGACCCTAATGCAATCACAAGTGTCCTTTTAAGAGAGGGGAAGAGAAGATGACACAGAAAAGGAGAAGGCAGTGGAACATGGAGGTAGAGACAGTGATGCAGAGGCCACAAGTCAGGGGAAGCAGGCAGCCAGCAGCAGCCGGAAGAGGCAGGGACTGAATTCTCCCCTCAGCCTCTGGGAGCACTGCCCCATGCACCCACCTCTTCAAACCCCCACCCGGGCTGCCCCAGCCCAGTTCTTAGTTTCAGCCCAGTTCTGGCCTCTAGAACTGTCAGAATAAATTTCTCTTACTCTCTGTTGGTTATAAAAAATTCTGACCAAAGTTGTGTTATTTGTTACAGCAGCCAAAGAGAGTTAGTATACCACATCTCAGCCAGAACCCTAAATTCTTAAAGAAAACTTCCTCTTGACAGTTTCGAAAATGTTGGTTCTCAACCCATTTAGCTGGTAGGCGTTATCTTTCTATATACGACTTAGTGGTTATAAAACATAATGAGCCACCTCTTAGGCTTGAGCTGGTTAGGGGGTTTGCTGTGCACCCAGACCTGATGCAGCCGCAGGCTGGGGAGCTGGCTCCATCCACCCCCACTCCCCATGAATCCATGATTGTCAAAAACGGATTCTATGTTTTATTTAAAAGTGAATATTCCTATGTATTTTTAGAAGAGAAAGCTTACCGTTAAATTTCTTATTCTCCATAGACTCTACTTAGTTTATATACTCTCAGGTTAATTATAACAGGGTCAGAGGGGACACAGTCAATGATTACTTTTCAAGGATTGTGAGCAAATTTATCTTCCTACCACAAATACAGTTTGCAATAATTTTTATAATAAATATCTTAATAACACTTTTCTCTAACAAACATATAAAGTCAGCATAGCATTTCTGCATCCTGAGATTAAAGGTTACATTCCAAAGAGAATTAACAGTAAGCCTAGAGTTAGAAGGTTGCAGGGTGCTCCTACAAATAAACTACTTAAGGTAATGATGAAACAATTTGAATAAGCAGAACATTAATTTTTTAAAAAATTTCTCTTATATAAAGGAAAACCAGTATGAGTTTTGTAGAAAGAATGCATATTATTATAAATTATTCAAGCACTGCATAGAGGTTAAAAAAATTAAATGCCACTGCTCATAAAAAATTAGTATTTACACTAGGAGGGTATCATTCTAAACATCATTCCATGTATGTGTTCAAGAAAAGCTAAATAGATATACTGAAATATTTTATTGTTTCTCAACCTTTTGGCTAAGATCAAATGCAGATATATTGAAGTATTTTGATAAACGTGATTTTTTAAATATGTTTTTGTAATGTTATTGCATTTGAATTCATTTGTAGTTAAAACTTGAAAAATAAATCAAAATGAACATGAAAGAATGATAAAATTTCAAATAAGTGTTTGTTCACTTCAAGAGAATTCTGTACGGACTTCTCTGGTGGTCCAGTGGTTAAGAATCCACCTGGCGATGCAAGGTTTGATCCTCTTCTGGGAGGATCCCACAGGCTGGGTGCCACAACCACTCACCAGAGCTGCAGAGCCTGTGAGCCGCAGCTGCTGAGACTGTGTGCCTCAACTGCTGAAGCCCACGTGCCCAGAGCCCAAGCTCTGCCATAAGAGAAGCCACTGTAGTGAAAAGCCCATGCACGGCAAGGAAGACCAACGCAGCCAAAAAATCAAATTAATTAATTAAAAAAAATAAAAAGAGTTTTGCAAAAGTACAAGATGCTTCTGTAATTACAACAATAGATTTTTTTTGTTTTATTTTATTTTTAAACTTTACAGTATTGTATTAGTTTTGCCAAATATTGAAATGAATCCGCCACAGGTATAACTGTGTTTCCCATCCTGACAACAATAGATTTTGGAGGAAAAAAACATATTGATATGAGGGTAATCATTTTTACAATCCATACTTCAATGTAGGCATTATCATTGGACTCTCTGATGTGAAAGCTGAGGTCATCTGATCCAGAGCCTTTTATCCCCCATGTTGTAATATTATATGATTATATAAATAGTATTTATATTTTAGTTGTGAGTTTTCCAGGTGGTGCTAGCGGATATTTTAGTTTGTAACTGTAATTTGTAAAATGTTTTATACTACTACTATTTCATAGTTAAATGTTTCCAAATCTCAGCACAGTTTCTTCACTCATGAAATCATTTTGATTTATAAACATTTAACTTCAAATAAGACCTTAATCCCTCCCTGATATTTATTTCTTGAATGGTTTTATTCTCAAAAGTATTTATTTTCAATAATACTTCCCCTTGAGTTTTTCACTTGTGATTTATTTTTTCTTGAATATTTAAAAATTTCCCAAGGGTTACACAAATTAAAATTTTTTACCTAGTGCCACACAACTACGATGCAAAGTCAAGATGCAAATACAGGCCTAATTTCAAACCTCACCGTTTTGTCATCCATCCATTATCCGCTGCCCTCATCCACTTATACACTTGCTCATTATCATCATTCCCAGCTATGTAGCTCTGATCTGTTATTCCCATCCATCCATCAAACACCCATCTATCTACTTCTTCATCACTCCATTTACACACAACTTATATGCATATATATGTAACATATATGATTCAAACTTACATGCATATATATGTAGCCATTTATCTAACCCCGTTTTCTCTGTCAGTTTACCCACCATCCTTCCATTCATCTATCCATTTATCTACATTTATTTACTCCAACATCCATCCAAGTACATAGATTCATACATAATTATATCTACTCTTTCAGACATTCATCTATTCACCCACAAAGCCACTCATTCAAAAATCAGTCCATTCTGTCTCTCATGGATCTGCTCATCCTTTCTATTAATTCAAATACTCATCCGACCAGGGTGTCAATTTATCCAGTCACTGATAGCTCTGTAACCCATACCGTCCACAGAACAGGGAGTAGTATCCTAAAATTCTCTTGTGATCTCATTCCATTTTCCCATCGTCAAGAGAAGACCACACCATTGCATGAGAGCAATAGAGGTCAGCGAGCTCATACTCTATGTCTCAGCCATATGAAAATTCTTACAATAGCTACTGTGGATCTTAAGATATACCCTACTAAGCATGGAGCCCCCTGTTAACAATCTCCCCAATAACTGAACCTTCTAAACTTACAGTACCAGATCTCTTCTTTATTGGTGAATCATCACAAAGATTACAGCCACAGACCACGAGGCAGAAATTTTGCCCATATTTGGACTGTTTAGACCTCCTCTGACATTGGCCTGATATTTTTATTGTGGGCAAACCTTTCATAAATCCTCCCACTGCCTAACTCTCTTTCTTTATAGTCCAACTCTCACATCCATACATGACTACTGGAAAAACCATAGCTTAGACTTAGGTGGACCTTTGTTGGCAAAGTAATGTCTCTGCTTTTTAATATGCTGTTTAGGTTTGTCATAGCTTTTCTTCCAAAGAGCAAGCGTCTTTTAATTTCATGGTTGCAGTCACCATCTGCAGTGATTTTGGAGCCCAAGAAAATAAAGTCTCTCACTGTTTCCATTGTTTACCCATCTATTTGCCATGAGGTGATGGGACCAGATGCCAAAATCTTAGTTTTTTGAACGTTGAGTTTTAAGCCAGAGGAAATATACATGTGCATTTGGCACATATATGCATCAAAAAAACACATCTAAGAATTTTCATAACACTGATATATGTAATAACTAAACTTTGGAAACAATGGAAATATCCCTTTATAATAGATGGATAGATAAATTGATATATTTACACCCTGGAACACTATACAACCTCGAAAATGAAACAACTGCTACTACATGGAACACCATGGCAACTCTCCAAAGCCCAGTATTTAATGAAAGAAGCCAGAGATGCAAGAGTACATATGGGGTCCACTTCTCCAAAGTTTACATATGGGCAAAACCAATCTTTGCTGCAATATCTGATTAGTTCTTTCCTTTGTGGGAGCAGAATGATGCCTGGAAGGGGCATTACAGAGATCTCTCAGATTCCTTTCCTTCTTTTTTTTTTGATTGAAGTATAGTTAATTCACAATGTTGGGTTACTTTAAGTGTACAGCAAAGTGATTCAGTTACATATACACACATATATATGTAATATTCCTTTTCTTCATCTGAGTGATGCTTTGATAGGTATGTTCACTCTTCAAAAATTCATTAAGCTGTACACTTGTGATTTGTTGACTTTTATGCATGCATAATATATTTCAACAAAAATTTACATTAAAATGTGTTAGTAGAAAGATGGAGTAAACGTAATTTTCCCTATTCCTTCTGCTAAATACACTAGATAATTACAATTGAATACACTAGATAATTACAAAAAACCCAAACATAAGAAAACTGTAAAAGGTAGAAGAAGGTAGACAAGCTTTGGACCTTGGGACCTGAGGAAGACACAGTGATGCGTTCCCTGGGTTTTCTTGTTATCGCATATGTCCTGAATTTGGAGCTGAAGAAACTAGTGACTCAGAAATGCCACTGAGCACAGACGAAAATAAAACCTGAACCAAAGTTTGCCCTCTCTAGTCAATAAAGCAGGAAAGGAGCAGCCTAGTAATATAGAAAACTTGTAGTTAAACACTGCAGAGAAAACTGTGAGGGCCTCTGACTTCCAGCTACCAGCCCCAGCAAAGTCCAAGTGGTGAGTATAGACTTCTATCATCGCTAAGCTAGTTCGAGGTGTTCAAGGCCAAGGTGGGAGCTGGGCTTGTTGTCCCCACTGGGGGTGCGGAGGGGAGTACCTCCTGCCTGCAGTGTCAACAAAGACCATCTAGGGAGTCCAGATGTTCACCTCTTCCCCAACAATAACAAAGCCCAACTGATCTTTGACAAAGGGAAAGTGAAAGTCACTCAGTCATGACCAACTCTTTGTGACCCCATGGACCATACAGTCCATAGAATTCTCCAGGGGAATACTGGGGGGGATAGCCTTTCCCTTCTCCAGGGGATCTTCCCAACCCAGGGATTGAACCCAGGTCTCCCACATTGCCGGTGGATTCTTTACCTGCTGAGCCACAAGGGAAGCCCAAGAACACTGGAGTGGTAGCCTGTTCCTTCTCCAGAGGATCTTCTGGACCCAGGAATCGAAGTGGGGTCTCCTGCATTGCAGGCGGATTTTTTTTTTTTTTTTAACCAACTGAGCTATCAGGGAAGCCCGATCATTGACAAAGGGTCAAAAATTTCAATAGAGGAACTACAAAGGTGCTGAATCAGCTGGACATCATAGATTAAAAAAATCCCCCAAACAAGCCTCCAACCTAAGTCTCATGTGCTCAGGCACTCAGTCGTGTCCAACTCTTTGCGACCTCATGGACTGTAGCCTGTGAGACTACTCTGTCCTTGGGATTCTCCCAGGCAAGAATACTGGAGTGTGTTGCCATTTCCTTTTCATAGTTCACACAAATTTAACTCAAACTGAATCATGGACTGAAGTGTGAAACATAAAACTATTTTTAAACTTAAAAAATTTTTAATTTATTTTATTTTATTTGACTGCATTGGGTGTTAGTTGTGCCACGTGGGATCTTTAGTTGCAGCATCGAACTCTTCACTGGGGCATGTAGGATCTAGTTCCCAGACCAGGGATTGAACCTCAACCCTTGCATTGGGAGCCCAGAGTCTTAACCACTGGACTACCAGGGAAGTCTCTGTTTTTAAATGTTTAGAAGGAAACATAGAAAATCTTTGGGACTCTGAGCTTAGTGAAGAGTTCTTAGTCATGACAGCTAGAGCACAGTTCTTAGAAGAAAAAAATCAATAAGGTGGGCTTCATCTTATTGATTTGAAAACGTTTACTCTGCAAAACATCCTGTTAAGAGGATGAAAAGACAAGCTTCAGACTGGGAGAAAATACTTGTGGATCATATATCTGGCAGAGGACTAATATCTAGAATATACAGAGAACTCTCAAAATGTAACAGTAAAAAACAAACAATCCAATTTAAAAACGGAAAAAAGACAAGAACAGTTATTTCAGAGGATATACAGATGGCAAATAAGTACATGAAAGGATGTTCAACACTACTAACCATTAAGGAAAAGCAGATTAAAAACCACAGTGAGGGCTTCTGGCTGAGTAGAAGGACGTGCACTCATCTCCTCCTACAAGAGCAGCAAAATCACAACTAGCTGTTGAACAACCATTGACAGGAGAATGCTGGAACCTATCAAAAAAAAAATTACCCCATGTCCAATGACACAGAAGAAGCCTCAGCAAGATGGCAGGAGGGGCACGATCATGATAAAATCAAGTCCCATACCCTCCAGGTGAGTGACCCACAAACTGGAAAACCATAATACCAAGGCCAAACTTTCCTGTTACCCCAATTATCTCTTGACTTTCTACTTTTGCATTCCAGTCCTCAATGATAAATAGAATATCTTTTTTTGGTGTTAGTTCTAGGAGGTCTTCTAGGTCTTCATAGAACTGATCAACTTCAGCTTATTTGGCATTGGTGGAAGAGGCATAGACTTGAATTACTATGATGCTGAATGGCTTGCCTTGGAAACAAATAGATCATTCTGTCATTTTTGTACCCAGGAACTGCATCCGGCCCCATTACTTCATGCCAAATAGAAGCGGGAAATGTGGAAGCAGTCACAGATTTCTCTTCTTGGGCTCTAAAATCACTGTGGATGGTGACTGCAGCCATGAAATCAGAAGATGATTGCTCCTTGGCAGGGGTTAGTTCAGTTGCTCGGTTGTTTCTGAATCTTTGCGACCCCACAGACCACAGCATGCCAGGATTCCCCGTCCATCAGCAACTCCCGAAGCTTGCTCAAACTCATGTCCATCTAGTCGGTGATGCCATCCAACCACCTCATCCTCTATCATCTGCTTCTCCTGCCTTCAATCTTGCCCAGCATCAGAGTCTTTTCAAATGAGTCAGCTCTTTTCATCAGGTGGCCCAAATATTGGAGCATCAGCTTCAGCATCAGTCCTTCCAATGAATATTCAGGACTGGTTTCCTTTAAGATTGACTGGTTGGATCTCCTTGCAGTCCAAGGGACTCTCAAGAGCCTTCTCCAACACCACAGTTCAAAAGCATCAATCTTTGGTGCTCAGCTTTCTTTATGGTCCAATTCTCACATCAATGACTACTGGAAAAACCATAGCTTTGATCAGATGGACCTTTGTTGGCAAAGTAATGTCTCTGCTTTTTAATATGCTGTCTAGGTTGGTCATAGTTTTCCTTCCAAGGAGCAAGCATCTTTTAATTTCATGGCTGAAGTCACCATATGCAGTGATATTGGAGTCCCAAAAAATAAAATCTCTCACTGTTTCCATTGTTTCCCCATCTATTTGCCATGAAGTGATGGGACTGTATGCCATGATCTTCATTTACTGAATGTTGAGTTTTAAGCCAACGATTTCACTCTCCTCTTTCACTTTCATCAAGAGGCTCTTTAGTTCTTCTTCGCTCTATGCCATAACAGTGGTGTCATCTGCATATCTGAGGTTATTGATATTTCTCCTGGCCATCTTGATTCCAGCTTGTGCTTCACCCAGCCTGGCATTTTGCATGCATATAAGTTAAACAAGCAGGATGACAATATACAGCCTTGATGTACTCCTTTCCCAATTTGGAACCAGTCTGCTGTTCCATATACAGTTCTAACTGTTGCTTCTTGACCTGTATACAGATTTCTCAGGAGGCAGATAGATGGTCTGGCATTCCCATTTCTTGAAGAATTTTCCAAAGTTTGTTGTGATCCACACAGTCAAAGTCTTTAGCATAGTCAATAATACAAAAGTAGATGTTTTTCTGGAACTCTCTTGCTTTTTCTATGATCCAACAGATGTTGGCAATTTGATCTCTGGTTCCTCTGCCTTTTCTAAATCCAGCTTGAACATCTGGAAGTTCACGGTTCACATATTGCTGAAGCCTGGCTTGGAGAATTTTGAGCATTACTTTACTAGCATGTGAGATGAGTGCAATTGTGTGGTAGTTTGAGCATTCATTGGCATTGCCTTTCTTTGGGATTGGAGTGAAAACCGACCTTTTCCAGTCCTGTGGCCACTGCTGAGTTTTCCAAATTTGCTGGCATATTGAGTGCGGCACTTTCACAGCATCATCTTTTAGGATTTGAAATAGCTCAACTGGAATTCCATCACCTCCACTAGCTTTGTTTGTAGTGATGCTTCCTAAGGCCCACTTGACTTCACATTCTAGGACGTCTGGCTCTAGGTGAGTGATAACACCATCATGGTTATCTGGGTCATCTGGGTTATCTGAAGATCTTTTCTGTATAGTTCCTCTGTATCTTCTTGCCATCTCTTCTGAATATCTTCTGCTTCTGTTAGGTCCATACCATTTCTGTCCTTTATTGTGCCCATCTTTGCATGAAATGTTTCCTTGGTATCTCTAATTTTTGAAGAAAGCTGTAACAAACCTAGACAGTGTGTTGAAAAGCAGAGATATTACCTTGCTGACAAAGGTCCATATAATCAAGGCTTTGGTATTTCATGCACTGGAGAAGGAAATGGCAACCGACTCCAGTGTTCTTGCCTAGACAATCTCAGGGATGGGGGAGCCTGGTGAGCTGCCATCTATGGGGTCGCACAGAGTCGGACACGACTGAAGTGACTTAGCAGCAGTAGCAGCAGCATGGTATTTCTAGTGTTCACATACAGTTGTGAGAGCTGGACTGCAAAGAGGGTAGAACACCAAAGAATTGATGCCTTTGAACACTGGTGCTGGAGAAGATTCCTGAAAGCCCCTTGGACAGCATGATCAAATCAGTCAATCTTATGGGAAATCAACCCTGAATACTCATTGGAAGGACTGAGGTTGAAGCTGAAGCTCCAGTATTTTGGTCATTTGATTTGAACAGCCAACTCAGTGGAAAAGTCCCTGATGCTGGGAAAGATTGAGGGCAGAAGGAGAAAAGGGCATCAGAGGATGAGATGGTTGGATGGCATCACCAGTGCAATGGACATGAACTTGAGCAAACTTTGGGAGATGGTGAGGGACAGGGAGGCCTGGCATGCGGCAGTCCCTGGGGCAGCAAAGAGTCGGACATGACTGAGCGACTGAACAACAACCAAGAATACTCTACCCAGTGAGGCTCTCCTTCAGATTTGATGGCGAAATCAAAAGCTTTCCAGATAAGCAAAAGTTAACAGAATTCAGCATCATCAAACCAGCTTTACAACAAATGCTAAAGGAACTTCTCTAGGCAGGAAAGAAGAGAAGAAAAAGGCCTACCTACAGAAAATAAGCCCAAAACAATTGAAACAGTAAAAGGATCATACATACAATAATTATCTTAATATAAATGGCTTAAGTGCACCAACTAAAAGACAGAGACTGGTTGAGCAGATGAAAACAGGTGCATGTATGCACTTCCACTAACCACATCACTCTGCTTGACCTCCTCAAACTGTATGTAATTATTTTATATTGTTAAGTTAATCATGTTAATCATCATGGCTTGCAATTGTAATTACCTTTTTTGGCGGAGGGTCTGGCTATTGATTGTGAAAACTGATAAATATCTTTCACTACTGTGATTATGTAACTATTACTGACTTAATACCATTGTATCATGACTGCTCAACAGATAAATAATAGAATTCTATACCACCAAAACTACCATTTAATAGAAAAACCTATAATCACTTTAAAATGCAGATGCATATCAGAATTATCTTGGAACTTTTTGGAAAATACAATTGCCCAGGTGTTATTTTATTTGCCAGAGCTTTGGATATGTTTTTAAAGAGTAGCCATGTTTAAAAACAACTGGACCATATGAGAATCCTTTATTTTCATCTAGTTTATTTCACTTTTTCTATTTCATATTCAGTGTTCCCATTTCATTTAGTTTATGTTTTCCAATTTCTCCATCTCTTCTTCTTTTTTTTAATTTTTTTTCTCAAGTCTTTATCAAGTGTAGTAGAAAACCTCTTGTATACATCAGTTCAGTTCAGTCACTCAGTCGTGTCTGACTCTTTGCGACCCCATGAACCACAGCATGCCAGGCTTCCCTGTCCATCACCAATTCCCGGAGTTCACTCAGACTCATGTCTATCGAGTCAGTGATGCCATCCAGCCATCTCATCCTCTGTCGTCCCCTTCTCCTCCTGCCCCCAATCTCTCCCAGCATCAGAGTCTTTTCCAATGAGTCAACTCTTCGCATGAGGTGCCCAAAGTACTGGAACTTCAGCTTTAGCATCACTCCTTCCAAAGAAATCCCAGGGCTGATCTCCTTTAGAATGGACTGGTTAGATCTCCTTGCAGTCCAAGGGACTTTCAAGAGTCTTCTCCAACACCACAGTTCAAAAGCATCAATTCTTCAGCACTCAGCTTTCTTTCTTTCTTTCTTTCATTTTTCAGCTTTCTTTATAGTCCAACTCTCACATCCATACATGACTACTGGAAAAACCATAGCCTTGACTAGACTTTGTTGACAAACTAATGTCTCTGCTTTTTAACAAGCTGTCTAGGTTGGTCATAACTTTCCTTCCAAGGAGTAAGCGTCTTTTAATTTCATGGCTGCAGTCAACATCTGCAGTGATTTTGGAGCCCCCAAAAATAAAGTCTGACACTGTTTCCACTGTTTCCCCATCTATTTCCCATGAAGTGATGGGACCAGATGCCATGATCTTCGTTTTCTGAATGTTGAGCTTTAAGCCAACTTTTTCACTCTCCTCTTTCACCTTCATCAAGACGCTTTTTAGTTCCTCTTCACTTTCTGCCATAAGGGTGCTGTCATCTGGATACCTGAGGTTATTGATATTTCTCCCGGCAACCTTGATTCCAGCTTGTGCTTCTTCCAGTCCAGCGTTTCTCATGATGTACTCTGCATATAAATTGAATAAGCAGGGTGACAATATACAGCCTTGGCGTACTCCTTTTCCTATTTGGAACCAGTCTGTTGTTCCATGTCCAGTTCTAACTGTTGCTTCCTGACCTGCATACAAATTTCTCAGGAGGCAGGTCAGGTGGTCTGGTATTCCCATCTCTTGAAGAATCGTCCACAGTTTATTGTGATCCACACAGTCAAAGGCTTTGGCATAGTCAATAAAGCAGAAATAGAGTTTTTCTGGAACTTCTTGCTTTTTCTATGATCCAACGGATGTTGGCAATTTGATCTCTGGTTCCTCTGCCTTTTCTAAAACCAGCTTGAACATCTGGAAGTTCACGGTTCACATATTGCTGAAGCCTGGCTTGGAGAATTTTGAGCATTACTTCACTAGTGTGTGAGATGAGTGCAATTGTGCTGTAGTTTGAGCATTCTTTGGCATTGCCTTTCTTTGGGACTGGAATGAAAACTGCCCTTTTCCAGTCCTGTGGCCACTGCTGAGTTTTCCAAATTTGCTGGCATATTGAGTGCAGCACTTTCACAGCATCATCTTCCAGGATTTGAAATAGCTCAACTGGAATTCCATCACCTCCACTAGCTTTGTTTGTAGTGATGCTTTCCAAGGCCCACTTGACTTCACATTCCAGGATATCTGGCTCTAGGTCAGTGATCACACCATCGTGATTATCTGGGTCGTGAAGATCTTTTTTGTACAGTTCTTCTGTGTATTCTTGCCACCTCTTCTTAATATCTTCTGCTTCTGTTAGGTCCGTACCATTTCTGTCCTTTATTGAGCCCATCTTTGCATGAAATGTTCCCTTGGTATCTCTAATTTTCTTGAAGAGATCTCTAGTGTTTCCCATTCTGTTGTTTTCCTCTATTTCTTTGCATTGATCACTGAGGAAGGCTTTCTTATCTCTTCTTGCTATTCTTTGGAACTCTGCATTCAGATGCCTATATCTTTCCTTTTCTCCTTTGCTTTTCGCTTCTCTTCTTTTCACAGCTATTTGAAGGCCTCCCCAGACAGCCATTTTGCTTTTTTGCATTTCTTTTCCATGGGGATGGTCTTGATCCCTGTCTCCTGTACAATGTCTCAAACCTCAGTCCATAGTTCATCAGGCACTCTATCTATTAGGTCTAGGCCCTTAAATGTATTTGTCACTTCCACTGTATAATCATAAGGGATTTGATTTAGGTCATACCTCAATGGTCTAGTGGTTTTCCCTACTTTCTTCAATTTCAGTCTGAATCTGACAATAAGGAGTTCATGATCTGAGCCACAGTCAGCTCCTGGTCTTGTTTTTGTTGACTGTATAGAGCTTCTCCATCTTTGGCTGCAAAGAATATAATCAATCTGATTTCAGTGTTGATCATCTTATAAATGAATATAAATAGAAATCTATTATATTTAAATTATTATGATATCATTCAAGATGCTTCTATTAGGGGAGTATATATATCCCTTGGCTTTTTAATGTTGAGGTTTGACAGAAAACAACAAAATTCAGTAAAGCAATTATCCTTCAATTAAAAATAAATACATTCAAAAAACATATAATTAATTCACATAAAAATATTTTTCTTTTATTATCTAAAAAATATATTTATAAAGATTATTTTATATAAGAATCTCCAAATGAATATTTTAGTGAATGAATAAAGTCATTCTTTTACTTTAAAAAAGAGATGCTTTTATTCTTAATTTTTCTGCACTTGATAAAATATTCTTAAAGAAATATTACTATGTCTCACTATAATTATATATTTTTTCTTCTCCCTTATATATCTTCTGGTTTTTGCTTTATGTATCTTTATTTCTTTGTTGTTAGGTGTCTAATGGTTTATGATGTCTATCTTCTTTGTGAATTGTACCTTTTATCATTAAAAATATTCATCTTTGTTTCATTGTTAAAAACATATTTAACAAAAAGCATGGGGATTAAAAATAAAAAATACCCACATGAGGGGACATCCCTGGTGGTCCAGTAGTTAAGAATCCACTTTCCAATGCAGAAGACATGGGTTCAATCTTTGGTCAGGAACTAAGATCCCCCATGCCATAATGTAAATCCCGGGTGCTGCAACTAAGATTCAGTGTTGCCAAAAATAAATAAGTATTTTTTTTAAAACACAGTGAGATGTCTCTACACATCTCACAGGATAGCTTAAAAAAATAGTGATAAAACCAAACGTTGGTAAGGATGTGGAAATACCTGATCCCTCACATGATGCTGATGAGAATGTAAAGAGGTGCTGATCAGAAAACAATGTGGCTGTTCCTTCAAAAGAAAAAAAACTAAACATGAAGCTACCATATGACCCAGCAATGACACTCCTTGGTATTTATCTCAAAGAAATAAAAACTTACATTCACACAAAAACAAGTAAATGGGAAGAAAAAAAAAAAAAGAAAGAAAGAAACCTATACAGGAATGCTGATAATAGCTCTATCTGTGATGGCCCCAAACTGGAAATTACCCAGATGCTCTTACATGGGCGAGCAGTAAATGAACGGTGGTAATCCCTACTATGGAATACCAGACAGCAGTGGAAGGGAACCAACTGGTGATAGACACAACGTGGGTGAATCTCCATGGAATTATGGGGAGTGAAAAACGCCAATCCCAAAAGTTTACATACTGTATAATTTCACTTACATAACATTCTTAAACTGACAAAATTATTGAGACAAAGAACAGTTTAGCAGTTGCCAGAGACAAGGAAAGGGGTGGGCAGGAGAAAGTGAGTGTGGCTATAAAAGGACCTCAAGAAGAACCCTTGCAGGGATGAAAATTTTCTGCACCTTGACTGGACCAAGGTCGAAACCTTGGTTGTGATATGATGCTATAGATTTGAAAAATGTTACCACTGAGGGCATCTGGACAAATGACACACAGGATCTATCTTATTTCTTACAACTGTTGTGAATCTATAATGATCTCAAAATTAAAATTTTAATTTAAAGCACATATAATAATATACATAACAGAATCACTTTGCTGTACACCTGAAACACTGTAAATCAACCAAACTTCAAATTTTAAAAAGATTTTAAAACTTGCATATAATAGCAAAGAGCTGAGAATGAGAATAGTCCAGACTTTTCTGAAGAAAATGAAAAATGTAGATGAAGCTAATCACAACAGTGTAATCACGCATCTAGAGCCAGACATCCTGGAACGTGAAGTCAAGTGGGCCATAGAAAGCATCACTACAAACACAGCTAGTGGAGGTGATGGTTTTCCAGTTGAGCTATTTCAAATCCTGGAAGATGATGCTGTGAAAGTGCTGCACTCAATATGCCAGCAAATTTGGAAAACTCAGCAGTGGCCACAGGACTGGAAAAGGTCAATTTACATTCCAGTCCCAAAGAAAGGCAATGCCAATGAATGCTCAAACTACCACACAATTGCACTCATCTCACACGCTAGTAAAGTAATGCTCAAAATACTCCAAGCCAGGCTTCAGCAATATGTGAACCGTGAACTTCCAGATGTTCAAGCTGGTTTTAGAAAAGGCAGAGGAACCAGAGATCAAATTGCCAACATCCGTTGGATCATGGAAAAAGCAAGAGAGTTCCAGAAAAACATCTCTTTCTGCTTTATTGACTATGCCAAAGCCTTTGACTGTGTGGATCACAATAAACTGTGGACAATTCTTCAAGAGATGGGAATACCAGACCACCTGACCTGCCTCCTGAGAAATTTGTATGCAGGTCAGGAAGCAACAGTTAGAACTGGACATGGAACAACAGACTGGTTCCAAATAGGAAAAGGAGTCCCTCAAGGCTGTATATTGTCACCCTGCTTATTTAACTTACATGCAGAGTACATCATGAGAAACGCTGGACTGGAAGAAACACAAGCTGGAATCAAGATGGCCAGGAGAAATATCAATAACCTCAGATATGCAGATGACACCACCCTTATGGCAGAAAGTGAAAAGGAACTCAAAAGCCTCTTGATGAAAGTGAAAGTGGGGAGTGAAAAAGCTGGCTTAAAGCTCAACATTCAAAAAACGAAGATCATGGCATCCAGTCCCACCACTTCATGGGAAATAGATGGGGAAACAGTGGAAACCGTGTCAGACTTTATTTTTGGGGGCTCCAAAATCACTGCAGATGGTGACTGCAGCCATGAAATTAAAAGATGCTTACTCCTTGGAAGGAAAGTTATGACCAACCTAGATAGCATATTCAAAAGCAGAGACATTACTTTGCCAACAAAGGTCCGTCTAGTCAAGGCTAGGGTTTTTCCTGTGGTCATGTATGGATGTGAGAGTTGGACTGTGAAGAAGGCTGAGTGCCGAAGAATTGATGCTTTTGAACTGTGGTGTTGGAGAAGACTCTTGAGAGTCCCTTGGACTGCAAGGAGATCCAACCAGTCCATTCTAACGGAGATCAGTCCTGGGTGTTCTTTGGAAGGAATGATGCTGAAGCTGAAACTCCAGTACTTTGGCCACCTCATGCGAAGAGTTGACTCATTGGAAAAGACTCTGATGCTGGGAGGGACTGAGGGCAGGCGGAGAAGGGGACGACAGAGGATGAGATGGCTGGATGGCATCACTGACTCGATGGACCTGAGTCTGAGTGAACTCCGGGACTTGGTGATGGACAGGGAGGCCTGGCATGCTGCGATTCATGGGGTCGCAAGGAGTTGGACATGACTGAGTGACTGAACTGAACTGAACTGATAGAGCTATATGAGCTGAGGACTACCATTGGAAAGCCTAAGTCTTTGACTGTGTGGATCACAACAAACTGTGGAAAATTCTTAAAGAGATGGGAATGCCAGACCACTTGGTCTGCCTCTTGAGAAATTTGTATGCAGGTCAGGAAGCAACAGTTAGAACTGGACATGGAACAACAGACTGGTTCCAAATAGGAAAAGGAGTACGTCAAGGCTGTATACGGTCACCCTGATCACTTAACTTATATGCAGAGTACATAATGAGTAATGCTGGGCTGGAAGAAGCACAAGCTGGAATCAAGATTGCCGGAAGAAATATCAATAATCTCAGATATGCAGATAATACCACCCTTATGGCAGAAAGTGAAGAGGAACTCAAAAGCCTCTTGATGAAAGTGAAAGAGGAGAGTGAAAAAGTTGGCTTAAAGCTCAACATTCAGAAAACGAAGATCATGGCATCTGGTTCCATCACTTCATGGGAAAGATATGGGAAAACAGTGGAAACAGTGTCAGATTTTATTTTGGGGGGCTCCAAAATCACTGCAGATGGTGACTGCAGCCATGAAATTAAAAGATGCTTACTCCTTGGAAGGAAAGTTATGACCAACCTAGATAGTATATTCAAAAGCAGAGACATTACTTTGCCAACAAAGGTCCGTCTAGTCAAGGCCATGGTTTTTCCAGTAGTCATGTATGGATGTGAGAGTTGGACTGTGAAGAAAGCTGAGCACTGAAGAATTGATGCTTTTGAACTGTGGTGTTGGAGAAGACTCTTGAGAGTCCCTTGGACTGCAAGGAGATCTAACCAGTCCATTTTGAAGGAGATCAGTCCTGGGTGTTCTTTGGAAGGAATGATGCTAAAGCTGAAACTCCAGTACTTTGGCCACCTCATGAGAAGAGTTGACTCATTGGAAAAGACTCTGATGCTGGGAGGGACTGAGGGCAGGAGGAGAAGGGGATGACAGAGGATGAGATGGCTGGATGGCATCACTGTCTCTATGGATGTGAGTTTGAGTGAACTCCGGGAATTGGTGATGGACAGGGAGGCCTGGTGTGCTGCAGTCCATGGGATGGCCAAGAGTTGGACATGACTGAGTGACTGAACTGACTGAACTGACTGTTGGAAAATAGTTTGGCATAATGTTAAATGCATTCCTGGTTTTATACCTTAGTTTATCTACTCAGTACACAGCTTGGAAAAACTCACAGGTGTATCAATAGACACATGAGGAATGTTCACAGCAGCATTATCTGTAGTAGCAGAAGGAAAATTGGGTGCACTTTTCACTGTTAATTTCCTGGTTTTACTAGTGTACTATGGCTATGTAAGATGTTATCGTGAATCTGAAAGTATTTCACATTTTAAACTGGACACATTTTACTGAAAATGATTTTAAAATTAGACCATAGAGTGGAATACAAAATCACAGTAAAAATGAAAGGACTTCTGTGATACCTATCACAGACGAATTGTAGGAACATAATGTAAGAAAAATGCAAGTCATAGGAGAAAACATGTCATTTGATTCCTTAGAAAAAGTTCAAAAGATGCAAATGAAAGAAAATATTCCTGAAGGGCACATCAAAATGTGATAAAACTAAAAGAAAAGCCAGCTGGGGTTCTGTATTTCTGCGTAGGGGAAGGAGGAAGAGACCGGAATGCAGTGGAGGGAAACAACAGAGGCCTCAAAACATTGTGATGCTTGATTGCTTCAGCTGGGTGGAGGCACACCTAAGGACTGCCTCTTGAGAAATCTGCATGCAGGTCAAGAAGCAACAGTTAGAACTGGACATGTAACAACAGACTGGTTCCAAATTGGGAAAGGAGTACATCAAGGCTGTATGTTTTGCCAGGCTGGATGAAGCACAAGCTGGAATCAAGATGGCCAGGAGAAATATCAATAACCTCAGATATGCAGATGACACCACCCTTATGGCAGAAAGTGAAGAAGAACTAAAGAGCCTCTTGATCAAAGTGAAAAAGGAGAGTGAAAAAGTTGGCTTAAAGCTCAACATTCAGAAAGCTAAGATCATGGCATCCAGTCCCATCACTTCATAGCAAATAGATGGGGAAACAAGGGAAACAGTGAGAGACTTTATTTTTGGGGACTCCAAAATCACTGCAGATGGTGACTGCAGCCATGAAGTTAAAAGACGCTTGCTCCTTGGAAGAAAAGCTATGACCAACCTAGATAGCATATTCAAAAGCAGAGACATTACTTTGCCAACAAACGTCCGCCTAATCAAAGCTATGGTTTTTCCAGTAGTCATGTATGGATGTGAGAGTTGGACTGTGAAGAAAGCTGAGCACCAAAGATTGATGCTTTTGAACTGTGGTGTTGGAGAAGACTCTTGAGAGTCCCTTGGACTGCAAGGAGATCCAACCAGTCCATCCTAAAGGAGATCAGTCCCAAATATTCATTGGAAGGACTGATGCTGAAGCTGAAACCCCAATCTTTTGGCCACCTGATGTGAAGAACTGACCCATTGGGAAAGACCCTGATGCTGTTAAAGATTGAAGGTGGGAGGAGAAGGGCACAACAGAGGATAAGATGGTTGGATGGCATCACCGACTGGATGGACATGAGTTTGATTAAGCTCTGGAAGTTGGTGATGGACAGGAAAGCCTGTCATGCTGCAGTCCATGGGGTTGCAGAGTCGGACACGACTGAGAGACTGAACTGAACTGAACTGAGTGACAGGTTTTCTTCTTTCTTTTTTTACATTTTATATATTTATGGTTGTGCTGGGTCTTCATTGCTGCTGCGTGTGGGCTTTCTCTAGTTGTGGAGTTAGGGGCTACTCTCTAGTTGCGTTACACAGGCTCCTCATTGTGGTACCTTCCCTTGTTGCAGAGCACAGGCTCTGTACACAGAGTTCTTCAGTAGTTGCGGCACATGAGCTTAGCTGTTCTGCGCCATGTGGAATCTTCCCTGACCAGGGATTGAACCCATGCCCCCTGCATTGGCAGGCACATTCTTACCCCATGTACCACCAGGAAAGTCCGACAGGTTTTCTTTACAACTTAGATATACATTGTCAGCCTCAACAGGAAGCTTAACATAATTTTAAAAACTGGAACACAAGGATGCCATGTGGAAGAAACTTGTTTCAGTGAGATTGCCAAATTGAGTGTAACAGCAGCCACACTTCATTTTTTTCTTTCTTTCTTTCTTTTTTTTTTTTTTTTGCCACCTGGAAAAAGCCTGTCTGCTCCAGGGCAGGCTAAGGACAAGACTCCAAATAAGGAGTCCCACAGCACAATGACCACGTTCTGTGAGCAACGCCACTGTCTCTTCCCGCTACCTGAGCCAGCCCACGTCACTGTGTGTGAAGTAGCTGGAGTCAGGGTTCTGTCACTTAAACTGGAAGAATTCTGACAGAGCCCCACGGTGCATCCTGGCCCACGGTCAGCCTGCTGGGGCTGGTAAGCAACTGAGCTGACGCAGAGGCTTAGAGTGCCCAGAGGGGCCTGCATTCCCTGCTCCTTCCTCTACTGACACTCTGACTTGTGTATGGACTGGATGGTCAGGGAAGGATGGACTTGTCCAGGCTTAAGTGAAAGGGGGTATTTTTTCTGCCACACTTTGTCTTGCCATAGATGATTTCCTCAGGAAACAATGAGAAAGTATGGGAAGGTATGGTAAGAGAGATGTTAGGAGAAGGTGTGGGTGGAAGGAAGGGTGCCCCGTTGGCTGCCCCTCCTACGGACTGTGGCTTGGGAGGCTCATCTCCTTCTAGAGCTTCCTTCAACTCCATCTGGATGCAGTCTCCTGAGAGACCAAAACCCCAGAAGTGGGGTGGGAGTTTGAAAATGACCCTGAGCCTGATGCCAGGCACCATAGAGGAGATACCTCTGGGCCTGTATCCCAGACTGTATGCCCTATAGTCTACGGGGCTCCAAACCAAAGGCCATTCTGAGGAGTAGAACAGTTGTTCTTTTTTTCCTCCAGTGGGAAAAGAATGTATGTTTTATTTTTTAAATTTATTTTTATTTAAAAATTTTATTGAATGAAAGATTCTTTAAGTTCTATAGTGCCTTACAACTTTTAGAAGTTTCAAACAGAAGATTTCATATAATGCCATAACAACCCTTTTTTCTACTACCCCTATATTGTCCCTTTCCATTCCCTTCCCTTTCCACTGGTAATCACAGTTTGTTCTCTATATCTGTGAATCTGCTTTTTTGTTTTATTCATTAGTTTGTTCTAGTTCTTAGATGCTACATATCAGTAACATGGTTCAGTATTTATCCTTGTTTGCCTGATGTATTTCACTTAGCACAATGACCTCCAAGTTTATCCAAGTTGTTGCAAATGGCAAAATTTCATTCTTTTTGTGACTGAGTATTATTCCATTTTATATATACACAACATCTTCTTTATCCATTCATCTGTTAATGGACACTTAGGTTGCTTACGTACCTTGGCAATTGTAATAAATGCTGCTATGAACATTGGGGTGCGTGTATCTTTTCGAATTAGCTTTTCTTTTTTTCTTGGATATATACCCAGGAGTGGAACTGCTGTGTCATATAGCAGTTCTACTTTTAGTTTTTTGATGAACCTCCATACTGTTTTCCACAGTAGCTGCACGACTTTACATGCACAGCAAAAATGTACAAGGGCTCCCTTTTCTCCACATCTTTGTCAAGATTTGTTATTTGTGGGGTTTTTTGTTTTTTGATGATGATAGCCATTCTGACAGGTGTTAAGTAATATATCATTATGGTTTTGATTTGCATTTTCCTGATGCTTAGTGGTTGAGCATCTTTTCATAAGCCTGTTGGCCATCTGCATTTCCTCTTTGGAAAAATGTTTATTCAGTTCTTCTGCTCATTTTAAAATCAGGTTGTTTGGGTTTGTTTTTTTTTTATATTGAGTTGTGTGAGCTGTTTAAATATGTTGAATATTAACCTGTTATCAGTCATATCATTTGCAAATGTCTCCTCCTATTCACTAGGTTGCTCTTTCATTTTGTCAATGGTTTCCTTTGCTGTGTGAAAGCTTTTACATTTAACTATGTCCTGTTTGTTTGTGTTTGCTTTCGCTTTAGGAAATGGATTGAAAAAATATTGCTATGATTCATGTCCAAGAGTGTTCTGCCTATGTTTTTCTCAAGGAGTTTTATAGTATCCAGTCTTACATTTAGGTCTTTAATCCACTTTGAGTCTCTTTTTGTATATGGTATTAGAAAATGTTCTAACTTCATTCTTTTACACATAGCTGGTTAGTATTCCCAGTGCCACTTACTGAAGAGAACAAGACCATGTGCACTCTTAGCACTTTTACTCAGCAAAGTTTTGGAAGACCTAACCACAACAATCAGGGGAAAAAAAAGAAATAAAAGGAGTCCAAATTGGAAAGAAAGAAAGAAGTAAAACTGTTACTGTTTGCAAATGACATGGTACCATTCATAGAAAATCCTAAAGATGCCACCAGAAGACTACTAGAGCACATCCATAAATTTGGTTAAGTTTCAGGATACAAAATTAATATATGGGAAACTATTACATTTCTATACATTAACCATGAACTATCAGAAAGAGAAATTAGGGAAACAATCCCATTTACCATCACATCAGAAGTAATAAAATACCTATAAATAAGCTTACCTAAGAAGTTTAAAGACCTGTACTCATAAAACTAAAAGATACTGATTAAAGAAATTGGAGATGACATATAGATGGAAAGATATACCATGTTCTCAGATTAGAAGAATTAATATTGTTCAAATGACCATACTATCCAAGGCAATCTACAGATTCAATGCAATTCTTATCAAAATGCCAAAGGCATTTTTTTTTTTTACGGAACTAGAACAAATAATTTCAAAATTTGTATGAAAACACAAAAGACCCTGAATAGTCAAAACAATCTTGAGAAAGAACTGGAGGAATCATGCTCCCTGAGTTCAGGCTATATTACAAAGCTACAGTAATCAAAACAGCATGCCACTGGCACAAAATCAGACACATAGACCAATGGAATAGAATATAGAACCCCAAAATAAACCCACACACTTACAGTCAATTACTCTATGACAAAGTAGGGGGAAATATACAATGGAGAAAACACGATCTCTTCAATAAGTGGAACAGTTGTACTGACTTGGGGTCTAGATATTCATTCAAACATTCAACAATCATTTCCTAAGCTCAAAGTTAAGTCTTTGGGATTCAGCAGTGGAGACTCAACTGCTGATTTCATGGAACTCATCCTACAGTTTTTAATAAGCAATGAGAGAAAGATTCTAAGTAAATAAACCAGGGAGCCAGACAGGAAGACATTCCAAGCCAGCTATGTAAGTCAAAAAGAGAGCAACAAATGTCCCCTAGAAAACTCCAGAGATGAAGGTTGCTTCTCACCTTTCTCTCTGAATGAAACACACACACACACACAACTTGTTCCCTAACATCTGGGGTATAATCCCAAATGAACATTCATTGAACAGCCCTAAAAGAACAGACCACGTGGCAGCAGCACAGCAGAAGCAGTTTGGTGAAACCTCAATTACCCAGAATGATAGGACCAGATTGGGAGAGCTTCTAACGCCTGGCACCTGCTCCTTGTTCTCACCCACTCACAAATTATCTGTGTGCCTTAACAGGTCGGGTGAATGCAGAGGCAAATGGGAGGTCTCCCTCCTGTCCTCTGGGAGCTCATTGTCCAGATACACCTAATTGCCAATGCAGGAGTGGTGTTGTCAGCCCATAGATCCCAGGGTCCAGGGATCCAGGATTCCATCCTGGAGATGGAAGAGCTGACATTCAGGGCCTCGTTCCTCTTCTCTCCCACAGGGCATTGGGTTTAAGATAAAGTGATGCTTAGGGGCGGTTGAAATAGGGTGCTCCTTTTATCGGTGCTCCTCTCCAGTTGGGCATGTCTGCGGGTGGGTGGCGTTGGGGGGGGGCGGGGGACACCTATGACTCTACAGAGGCGCCCAAGAGGAGGGATCTGGGGAGAAGAGGGGAAGGAGGGCCAGACACACGCTCCAGATGACAGTAGAGCCGGTCTGCGCCCACACGGTCCACCACACCCTGGCTCACCGACCCCCCGCCCCGACTTCTTTCCTTTTCACCCTCTCGGATGGCTGCGCTGAGTGTGTATCAGTGTCGCAGGGGGAGAAAGAAGGGGTAACATCTAGGTTTAAAGACCAGAAACAAATATCCCTTGACAATTTCACGTCATTTTCTGCATTCAAAAGAGAGGTGGAGTGGGGAAGACAGACGCAGTGGGGCAATGAGAGAGGGTCCGATTCGGTAGCCTCTTCAAGGCACGGCTGTGCGACCCTCTCCCGCCCGAGTGCGGGCTCCGGGTGGGTGGACTGACGCCCCTCAGCCCCGCAGCGCCGCGGGCCCCGCATGACATCAGAGGCTAGGGAGCGCGCAGAGCGCAGGCGCGGGCGGAGAACCTGGGCGGGAGGGGGCCGGCTGGTGCGGCTCGGGAGAGCGCTCCTCCGCCCCGCGCGCCTGAGCCCCGCTCCGCCGGATCCTCGCAGTCCGCGCCGCGCCTCGGGCGTCCAGAGCGCGCCGCATCAAGCGCCGCCTGCGGCCGCCCAGCCCCATCCTTCCTCCTCCTCCTCCTTATCTTTCTCCTCCTCCTCCGCCACCGGACACGCAGCCGCAGGCCGGGGCCGGGACGCAGCTGGGGAGTCAGGGACGCGCGCAGCCAGCCCTTCCCCCTCCGGCTCCCGCACCGCCGGCCGCCTCCCCTCGCCCTCCTCCTCTCCCCTCCCTGCTCCTTCGCTTCTCCTCCTCCTCCTCTCCCAGCCCCAGCTGCCAGCACCATGTCCGCAGGGGGAGATTTTGGGAACCCACTGAGAAAATTCAAGTTGGTCTTCCTGGGGGAGCAGAGCGGTAAGTACCCCGCTTATTCCCCGGGTTTGGAGTCGAGCCCACCCCCGCCGCCAAATCATCCACCCCACTGGGACCCCGACCTCGGCTCGAAAAGGCCCCTCGGTGCCGGGGTAGAGGAGAGGTTTGGGGATGGGGCGGTCGTGGCCGGCTCGGAGGGGCCAGCAGGGGAGGCTCCAAGGGTAAGGGCCGACGAGGCGCTGGGGCCAGAGGTGGGGGTGAGGGTGGGATCTGGGGTGGGGGCTTGGGGTGCGGTGCAGGTGCGGCGCGGCGGGGAGACCGGAGGGCGGCGGCTCGCTCGGCGGCGCCGGCCGCGGGCGTGAAGGCTCCGGGCTCGCTGGCTCGCTCGCACTGCGGCACCGGCTGCGGGCGACCGCGCAGGTGGCGGGGCGCCGATGAGGGTCGCAGGGAGGGCGAGTGCACCTCTTTAGAGAACGAGACGGCACTGGCGTCTGGCCGCTCCCCAAACCGCGGCACCGGAGGGGCTCCCTGGGGCCCCTGACGGGAACCGTAATTGCGGACACGTCCAGGCCCTGGGGCAGACGGCCGCGGGGGAGAAGACCGACATTTGTCTCTTCTGAGAAGAGCCAGGTGCAGATCGTGGGGGCACAGGGCGCCTACCTCCCCTGACTTATGTCCGACTGGGCACAGAACGTTCTAGACCCGCTGCCCTTCGCTGCTGTGTTTTAGCCGCTTTGAGGCTCAGGGGTCTGAGCGATGACAACAGGGGTTCCCAGCGCAGGGCAGATTTGGGGGATGGTACCGTGGCGCCTTGCACCAAGAGCCGCGAAGCCCGGCGCTGGGCAGAGAAAGGACCAGGCGACACGCCCTGCCTGGCTTCCCAGCACCCCTCCCAAGAGCGTTCTCGGCGGATTCTTCCAACCCCCACCTCCCAGCTCACCGCCCTTCTTGGGGGAGGGGAGGCCACCGTGGCAGCGGGCCAGGGGCCAGGGAGACGGGGAGACAAACGGCTTTCCTGCTGTCTGGTAGCTCCCCTGGGGAAAGCATCTCTGAAAGCCAGGTTAGTGCTGAGGAGGGAAGACCAGACTGAAGAGCTTGGAGCCTCTGACACTTGTAGGAAGGAGCGGTTCTCAGAGCATCCCTGCAGAGGCCTCTCACCTGAGGCTGCGGGGAGACAGGCAGGACCTTGACCTGCTCTGGGAGAAGGCTGTCTCTGGAGGGAAGACCACCAGCTGTAGCTCTACAAACCAGTCCAGTTCACCTGGTTTAGTGCCTGTCTGTACAAGGGGCCGCAACACACACAACCTTGGGAGGACCTGGTGAGCTCCAGGAGCTGCTGTGATGCGTGTGTACATATTGGTTGTGGAGGTCACATGACAGTCGCCTGCCTGCCGCTGCTCATTACCTGGGATGGAGGGATGGCTCAGAGAAGGGTGTCAGAAGGTGGCCAAGCTCTGACATGGGTTTTAGGGCCAAGCTGGGCATTTCTGAACAAGACAACTCAGCCAGCCAGCCCTGTGTCCTGGACTCTTGAGTTTCTGATCTTAGTAGATTCCAGTTTCACAAAACTAACTTTTTCTTGTGCCTAAAAGGATTTGGGAGTAGCCGGGTTGGTTTTCACATTACAGTGCTAATCTTACCAGTGCTAGAGCCCTGGGAGTTGAATTCTTAGCTGTGTTCCCTTGAGGAGATTTCAAAGCCTCTCTGAGCCTTAGTTTCTGTCTCTGTAAGATGGTTGCCTGACGGTTGTTCTCTTACCCCTTCATGTTTCCTCAGTGTCTCTCAAAGGGCTGGACCCAGAGAGGCTGTCAATAAACACGTTTTTATTCCAAGTCTGAACATGCTTCAGTGAAGGGCCAGGGGTTTGATAAGGAGAATGCATCTGGTGTGTTTGAGTGAAAACTCTGGGCTCCCTCAGAACCTCTGATGGGCTGAGGCCCCTGATGAGCTCTGCAAACCCTTTTTGCACCTAAAATCACAGAAACAAGAGCTGAGGGCCTCAGAGAGCGAGCCCCCACCTCTTCAGCATGTTTATAAGGGAAGTTCAAACCCCAGGATGGGGTGTGGACCCAGAGGTCTATTGTGAGTTGTTAACACTTCTGGGACTGGAACTCATGTCTCCTGTTCCCAGTCACTAACGTGCCATTGGGAAATGAGGTGACCTTGAATTGGGAAAGACAAGAATTGGGAATCTTTACTTCTTAGGAGGTGGTGGTTACCAAACTCTACTCTGGCCAGGATTGTGGCTGGGTTGGGTGACCTGGTGGGAATGCCAGGCTAGTCGTTTGGGATCATGGTTTCTGGGCCCTTTGAACGTGGTCATTAGGGGAAAAGGCACTGCCGTTAGCCACACTGGTTCTTTCTGGCAGGGATCTCTAAGGCCCTGAAGACTCCTCCCACTTTGTTATATCATTAGTGGGTTATTTACCTTCAATTTTACAGAGCTTTGGGGTCCCGGAGTTATGCAGGGGACATGTGCATCCCTGAGCCTGGCGAAACAGACTTCCATCTCGCCTGCACGCGCTTTTATACATGTTGGTCCTTCGTGCCCTCATCCTCCACAGCCTGTGTGGTGGGGGGAGCCGCTGAAGTCTGGCCATCACCTCCACCTTGGGTCTCCCTCCCTGTGTGACGTTGGAGGTCCCTCCCCTTCTGTACATGGGGAACTCAGGTCTGCTGAGCACAGCAGAGACTTCTAGAACAGCAGTGGGCTGGCCTGTATAAGCTGAGCCTCCTGGAAGCGGGCCAGGGGAAGGAAGTGGAGGGCTATGGCCTTCTCTTGTTTCCTGTACCTGGCATAATGGTGGCATCTCTCTAGGCCAGTGGGCAAGGACAGCTGGGTCCCAGAGAGGAGTACCCACCCTGGAGCCTAGTGATGAGGAGGGTGCCCTGAACCAGATAATACCAGGGGCATAGGGCCTTCAGAGATATACTAGGGACCAGGTTTGGTTGGGACACCTTGAGGAGCCACTCTAGAGAGAATACCTCTAGTCTATAAGAGAGCACCCCCTCCAGGCGCAGAATGATTGCTTGCCCTGGATTGTGGAATACAGGGCTGGCCACTGTCAGCTTGGCAGGGGAAGGGATTGTGCAGAGAGTATTGTAGACCCAGGATGAAGGGTTTCCTTGCAGTGGGGAGGCTGAACAATCCTCTTGGGGCTCAGATGGCTCTCTGAGCCTGCTGGCCTTGCTCTCATGCCACTGGCAGTTGTTGGGGAGAGGGGGTGATGCACACTAGTCCTGATTTGGGCACTTGGTGGCATCCAGAGAAGGGAGGCATGAGCAGATATCTGAGGAAGGCGCACACCTCAGGGACACAGCCCTGCTTCTGAGTTCTGCTGGAGTTCTAAGGGGTCTCCGGCTTCACTCAGAGCGTCTGCAAGTGTGTGTGGCCTGGAGGAGGAAGTGTGCTGTGTCTGCTGCACGCTGGCCTCTGCTAATCTCCCTTCCCCGAGACTCCTCCAGCCAGAGCAGGAAGACGGGTGGACCCGAGTTTGGTCTACTTCCCCAGGCTGAGGCCAGCAGGCCAGCTGCCCCCTCTGACTGGGTGCCCCCCATTCCCCCTGGCAGTGGTGCTGCTGGAGGTGCCATCCACACACTAGACGCAGTGTGAGTGGTGTCCCTGGACTCGTGCCGCACAGTGACCCTGCGGACCCTGCAGGCAGCGTTGTTGTTTAGTCATTTGCTTAGCCATCCCTCTCTCCCTCCCCCACCCACATCTCCCTTCCTCCTCCCAGCATCCATTTATTCATTCCGTCAGATCTTTGAGTGGATCCCTGCCTCATGGAGCTTATAGTCCACTGGGGAGTGCAGATGTCTGCGGGTATAATTCCAGTAAAGGTCTGCGAGAGCCGTGACGAGGGAGGAACAGCTGCTGTGGAAGCGCATAGCGGGGTGTCCTGCCCACCTTCAGGGGTCAGGTGACCACGGTGCTTTCTAAAGGCTTCAGAGGAGAAGAGGAGGAGATGCTTCTACAGGCAGCATGCTGGGCTGAGCGCAGGGAGTAGGTCTCACAAGGGGCCCATCCTCTCTGGGAAGCTTTGTTCATTCTTCTCCCCACTTTGTAGAATAAGTGTGTGGGGTGGGGAGCAGGATGCTGAAGGTGACCCTCAGGCTTGCTACTGCTGAGAAGGAAGGAGCTGTCCATCCACTTTCATCCCAGTCCTCACTGCTGGCTCCTTCCCTGCCCATGGCCGGGCCCACCCTGGACCCCTGCCTTCCCACCATGCACACTGCCACAGCCACCCCGGAAGCCTGCCACTGGCCTGGTGACTGTGCCTAACCCCAGAGGTTTGCTCCTCCCAGACCCGCTGGCCCTGCTGTGCCCAGTCTAGCTGGGCACTTGCCATGGCAGAGCTTTGCTTTTTCTGAACATTTTAAAAAACAATCATATGCTGCCCCGGACCTCTGTTGTGTTGATTATTTAGGATTTTTAAAATGTTTACTAACTTTTTTGAGGTACAAAAACCCTACCTGAATTTTAAGCCCCTTAAGAGCAAATTTCAGCACCTAAGATCTAGTCACCTTTCCCACCTGTCCAACTGCAGGAGGTTTGTACTTATTAAATATCTCATTTGAAAATGATGAGAGATCTTTGCTGTGTGGGATTTGCCGATGGCCCATCAGTACATTGAAAGTGAAAGGAGTCAAGGCGGCTTTGAAATAAGGTTCTTCCTCCTGACACCTGCCACTTTGTCAAGCCAGAGGATTTTTATCCACAGCACTTGAGTCTTCGTAGAGGATTGGCTCATTTCATCCTTGGTTGTGCTCAACTCACCCTTCATCTTATAGAACCTGAATTTCTTAGGGCACCCCCGTCCCTACTACCATTTCTGAAGAACTGTGAGAGAGCAGCAAGGCCCCCAGAGATGGGGCAGAAGGGACACCTCTGGCTTTCTGTGAGATCCAGTTTGAGTCACCAGGAGACTCAGTTTCTTGGTCCTGCTTTTTCTCTTCCCAAGTTTTCTCCCTGCCTTAGTGGCTGGGTAAGAGAGGGTACCTTGGATGTTGGATACAGATCCAGAACCTTTGCTTTATTTGATTAAACAACTGGGTATATGAGGTCAGACACACACAGACAGACACCAAGACAAGAGTTAACCTGTACTCAGCATAAGAAACAGAGCTTCCCGTGTAGCTCAGTGGGTAAAGAATCTGCCAGCCATGCTGGAGACCTGGGTTCTTTTCCTGGGTCAGGAAGATTCCCTAGAGAAGGAAATGGCAACCCACTCCAATATTCTTGTCTAGAGAATCCCATGGACAGAGGAGCCTGGCAGGCTACAGTCCATAGTGTTACAAGAGTCAGATACAACTTAGTGTATGCTTTCTTCTTCTTTCTGGCATAAGATAAAAGTGATATCCTCAGTGCTGATGATAAATCTCAAGAACCAGCCAGAAGAGAAACAAGAAACTGTGAGATCTGGTTTTGGTGGTGCAGGTATAACAATAATTACATGGTCTGATTATCATTATCATTTGTAGCCTCCAAATTGTAATGAATACCATTAAAATATAACAACCTCATTGTCCTTTTGTTACTTATTACATCCCTAAAATTAGCCCATGAATAGTTATCCTTATAGGTGTTATCTTGGCATTGCAAGTCCACCCAGGGCAGACCTGAGGGTGGTACCATCCGTGTCCCATCCAGGCTGCATAGTGTCCCTGTCTTCCCCACCGTGTCTTCCACTGTCGTGGAATGAATGAACCATTGAATGTGCTGTCTGGTCTCAGTGTAAATAATTTAGAGAAACAAGATGGACAGCCGCGTTGCAGAAGGTGATGAAAGGTTAGGTCGAACTGCAGAATTCATAAACGTCGGGAGTGGACTGCTGTATTGGGTGTTTCTTCTGTACTGCTGTCTGTGTGTCTGTCATCATTTTCTATTTCTCACTACAGAGAAGATGGCGGAGGTTGCCAGGGAGAAGTACCCCATGCACCCTGAGATGGCCAGCTTTTGTTAGATCCTGAAAGACAGGCTGCCAGAAAATCAGGCCGTAGGCAGGGCTAGGCACTTAAGCCCTGAGGGGACTGTTGAGGATGAGAAAGCCAGTTTCTGCTTCCTGGAACAGGGCAGGGAAGAATGAAGGTTCCTAATGCCTGAGGACTCCTAAGAGAGCTTCTAATACCAAACTTGATATTTCCAATTCCCTTTATTATTTCGGTAACTTTGGCCCTGAACTAAGTGAGATCATTTTGAAAAGTAAATTTTCACTACCATGATACATTATTATTTTAGTAAAATGATTTATTTTTAATAGAAAGGCATATTTATTTTGATCTCTTGGTAACAAGGTTGGTGGGAGCCCAGGTGGCTCAACCACACATCCTGGACCAGGTAGCAGTCGTTCCTAGGGGGTAACATAATCAAAGGACAGGCCCGGGTGCAGGAGAAAGCAGATTATTCCTCACTCCTGAGGGCAGGATGGAGCCTTTAAAGTAAAGGCTGCCTCCATAAAATGCTCGAAAAGCATGGCAGCCGGGAGCCCCAGCAGGAGCTGGGTGCAGTGGGCAGGTGAAGAAGGGGACTTCCTTTGGTGGGTTCTGTGCTGCAGACCTCAGCTTTCTTCCAGGGCCTGGGCAGCTGGGGTGGGGCTTCTTGCCTTCACGGGTTTCCCTGGAGCAAGAGGTTTCCAATATTGGGGGTCACAGACTGACTCAGTTTCCCCTGTGGCTGGAGAGGAGGTGAGGTCAGGTCACAGAGACTGATATGGCCGGGAGCTGGGACTTTCTCCCAAGGGTGGTGGGGAACTGGCAGAGGATCCTCAGCTGGGGGGTGGCCTGGTCAGCTTACTGGGGAAGGATCCATTATTCTAGAGGCGTGGAGAGGAAGGGAAGGTGGTGTCCAGACCCAGCCAGCCCTTTCTGACAAAATGGAGTTGACCCTCCTGGGTTCCTGTGCCCTCCCCCAGTTAACCCAAGTGGCATTTGGGAAAACCCAGTGTGCTCAAGGCTCCACACAGGGAGCCATAGACATGGGATTCATCCTGTTTGGCAGAGGCTCTGAGAGAGCTGGTCACGCCCAGCGACTGCCTGCTTATGTGGCAGGTTGGAAATCCAAACCTGGGTCGCCACGAGAAACCGTGAGCTGTTGGGCCTTGTGCCTCAAAGGCAGGCCCAGGCTTGAGGGGGGCGGGGAGACAGAAGAACACTGAGGTTGTGTGGAAACGGGGTCCACAGTAAGTGCCTCCTGGGCAATCACATGCCAGGCTCTTTGCTGAGGCAGAGCTGGCAAACAGCATGGCCGGTGTGGGGTGCGGGGGTGGGGGTGGCCTTTAACTCCCCGGACTGGTAGCAATGCTGAGGCCCTGAGCGGGAGGAGGGCTCTCGGAAGGAAGCAGGGTCTCCTCGAGGGAGTCCGATGGAGCTGGGATTGCATAGCAGGCCCTCTGTTCTCATACAGTGTGAGCTGCTTATCTGGGATGGTTTAAAGGGAGCTGATAGGGATGGTGTCACTAAAGTCCTCTAAGTCAGCCTTACTGCCATGGAGGAAGAATATTCCCCAAGTTCTAGCTGAGAACTAATTACACAGGAGGGAAGAACCAGTCACTCTGAGAAGCTGGTTCCCACCAGCTCTGGGGGTAACCCTTCCTTTGGCTTCCTCCTCCCTCATAGGCCTGGAGATATCAGGGCCCTGGAGACCCTGATTCTGTCCGGTGCCTGCCATCAGCTGGCCATGTGGTTGGATTAGTCCTAGCCCATCTCTGGCGTTCGCGATATCCCCCTGGAGGCTAGCGGATCTGGTGATCATGGGCCAGTGGAGCTCTAACTGGTTTTTTATTCAGCACCAGCTTAGAGTAGGATGCCAAGCCAGTAACACTCCCAGCCTGGACACAGCACAGGATAGAGGGGCTGCAAGGATGAAGGCATGGGATCAGGGCCTCTGCCAGCTGTCTCCTGTGCAGCTGCCCTGGGCTCCAGGGCAGGGTCCACTCCAGTCCGCCACCTCTTCTCTTGGCCGGCATTCTAGGCCCACCCACCTGGGTCCAGCCCTCCCTGCTGTGCCCTCAGGCTGCTGTGGTTCATCCCTGCTGATGATGTGTTTGGCTCAGGTTGCCAGGCAACAGGGATGGAGCTGTCTTGTCCTTCCTGCCGGGAGGCATTTATTCCATACAGAGGACCCATGATGAGGACAGTCTCAGGTACGCCTACTCCAGGACACTTCCTTCTGCAGGCAGGTGGGCAAGTGGTAAGCAGGGATGGCTGGGAAAGGCCCAGAGCCAAAGGGGGGTATGCAGTGTCCACCACAGACCAGTCAGGCTTCTTGACCCAGTCCTGGCTCCCACTCCAGCCCCATCACCAGCGCTGTCCTTTCAAGCCCTGGGCTTCCTCCCCGGCCTGGCCCTTACTGTCTGGGTGTTGGGATGGAACAGGACCCCCTGTGCTCATTTCCCTCCCCAAGACAGTAGAGTCTTCATGACTTTCATGATGTACTGATTGCATCAATACATGACAATGCTGAGTGCTCCAGAGGAGGTCATTTTGTTAATGAATAGTAATGGTGATCTCCCCTTGCAGATGTGTGAGGGGGAGAGAAGTAAGGGTTCAAGGCTTGGAGAGTCACTCATAGACTCTCTTTGTGTAGTGAGCTGCAGGGCACGCATCCCTGATCTGAAAGGTAGAGCTGCCCATCCCATTTTATAGAGGGGGGAAGTGAGGCTCTGAGAGGCGGAGGCACTTACACAGTGTGCAGGGCCGACAAGCTGCTACCGCCAAGCTCGGAAGGACCCCAAGGGCCCTGAAAACCCCAAGGTAGTGTTTTCCCTGCTTCCCAGCCTGGCAGGGAGCCAGGCAAACTCACCCTGAACCCCCTGGCCCCACAGTTGCTCACAGGCTAAGTACCTCAACTTCACTGCTACTGTCCTTCGCTAAGGACATGGCCCGGGGACTGCAGGCCAGAGGTTCTGCCCTGTGAGTGGAATAGTGCTTGACCCAAGGTAAGTGGGTTGTAAGCCTCAGCCAGTGTTGATGGGAATATTAAGTACACAAGCAAACCTGTGGGTGTGGTCTGCTGGGGAGTCAGGGAAGGCTTCCTGGAAGAGGTGGTATACAGTGAGCAAGAATTCACTGGCAGGTGAGGGGAGGCATCATGAACCTCCTGGCTCATCATGAGAGGGCCCGGCTCTGCCAAGGCCAAGGCCTGTGATGGGCATGGGTGTTCCAGGGAATTGGGTGTGCTTCACGTGGCTGGGCTCTGGTGTGGTGGGGGGAATGTGGTGGGAGGAGTTCTACCTGGGGAAGCAGGGTCAGGCCACATGCCAGGATCTGAGCCTTCCCCACAGGTAGCCAGAACACACTGGGGGGCTTCAACCAAGGAAGGGTGTGTCTATAGGTTGAAAGACAGAGATATGATCTGGTTGCAAGCATGTGTCCTGAACCAGGCCACTGGGAACATTCAGAGGATGAAATTTGGAGAAGGGCTTGTGACAGGTGTCAACTTGAGCTTTCTTCTAGGCCTCACGTTCAGCTCTGCTAGGGATGTATATTTTCTTCATTGTTTCTCTGTTGAGTGAGGACTCGGAAACAATCAAGGGATGGGGAGGAGGGGGTTTTGTCCTCTGCAAGAGCACACTGTCCTCAGATGTACCCAAACTGGCTGCCTTAAGCTCCTCAGTCCTTCGGCCCCTACTTCCCCTGGGTGCCCCTGGACTGCTGGCTGCCCTTCCAGGCTCTTCCCATCCGGCTCAGGGCAGGATTCACCACCTGGTGAGAAGCTGCTGCTGGGTGTGTGCGTGCCCCAGCCCTCCTGTAGCCTCCTGTTACTACCTCCCTTGCTGGGCTTTCCATCCAGCAGACACCTGACTCCCTCTTTTGCTTTCTTCCGTGGATTCCCCTTGTTCTACTCTGTGGCTTCCAGCTCCCCAGCAAGCCCAGGGATCTCTGAGGACTGGAGGGAGGCCTATGTGGAGAAGAGCCTCCTTCCCCACCTGGGAAACAGAAACCCAGTCTTGAGGGGGCTGCACAAAAAGCAAAGCTGGGAGCCAGGGAGCCAGCATGGAAGAAAGTCCTGCCGTCCTGACCCCAGCCCCCACCCACAGGCCAGGTCATGGTCTCATAGTCTGTTCTCAAGGCCTGAAATACCACCCTCCAAAGCCCTGTTAACCTCGGCTCCCTGCCCCTCTTGTCTTCTGGCCCTGGAGGTTATTGAGCCCCACCTTGGTATTCCTTTGTCAGTGTAGCTGGTGTCAGGAGAATATCCTAATTGGGAATCATCAGTGATCACTGCCAGAGAAGGCAATGGCACCCCACTCCAGTACTCTTTTGCCTGGAAAATCCCATGGACGGAGGAGCCTGGTGGGCTTCAGTTCATTGGGTCGCTAAGAGTCGGACACGACTGAATGACTTCACTTTCACTTTTCACTTTCATGCATTGGAGAAGGAAATGACAACCCACTCCACTGTTCTTGCCTGGAGAATCCCACGGACAGGGGAGCCTGGTGGGCTGCCGTCTATGGACTTGCACAGAGTCGGACACGACTGAAGCGACTTAGCAGCAGCAGCGGTCACTGCACGTTTCAGTGGGCAGGGCCACATTCACCATCTGTGAGGTCAGCATGAATAGGGAGACCTGTGCCCTCAGCTGGTGCTCACCAGCGGTGTCACCTCTGCCCAGGTTGCTGGCCCAGAAAAAACCAACCTGGAAGTTGGCAGCAAGCAGCTCAGCCCAGCTTTGACCCGTGCAAAACCCTGCTCCATACCCCCTTTGCCCTCCTCTCTGGGGTAAAGGTGGGACCAGGAGACACATCCCTGGCTTGGGACTGCAGAACTGCAAGTGTGACCTCCGCACAGGGGACGGGTCCCTCTGGGGGAGGGGGCAACGGAGAGAGAGGCAGAGAAAATGTTCTGTGCTGACCACATTGGTGAGTGGGGAACAGACATCACACAGACGGAGAGAATCAAGTGAAGCATTCGGAACACGCGTTTCTTGTGTATTTCCCCATCCAGTGAGTGGGGGGAGACGGGAGGAAACTGGGAGCATCAGGGGGTGCCAGAAAGAGAAGACCATGGAGGCACTGAGGGGAGGCCCCCCACCAGACACAGACTCCAGAGTGCCACCATCATGGGGCTTCTGGCTGCCTCACGCTGCGGCCTTGGGGAAGCTCGGCTGGTGTAGGCTCTAGGCAGTGGTGCTGTCCACCTCGATGTCCTGACCAAGGAGAATTAAAGGATCCTGTGGAGACACTGATTCCTGTTGGGCACAGGAATGATGGGACTAATTCTGTATTCAGGTGGAGGATGAGGTGAGAGGTCGGGACCTGCTGCTGTGAGGAGGGTGATGACCCCTCACCAGGCAGAGCAGGAGTGGAGAGAAGGGCTCTCACTTGTCCCGGGGGATGAGGGAGGCATTTGTCAGCTCACTGCGCCAGTGCTGCGACTCCAGGCTTCCTTGAACATACTGGTGCCTCCACAAATCTCTTCCCCACTAGGCCACCGCGGTTCCCAGACTGGGTGGCTGCAAGTGGGGTCAAGCCTTGGATCCAGGAGATTGTTTGGTTCTGTTCTTCTTTGTGTTAAGAGCATTTCTGAGAAGGGTTTCTTTTTGGGGAAATAAAAAAGCCACTTGCAGATCAGCCACTTATTTTGGGATATTAACAGATCCTACTTGCAGCACCAGCATCCGGAAATTCTCCCCTGATTCTAATCCATCACTCCCCCACATCCAGCCGGAGCACTGCAGGCTGCTGCCCACGTCAGAGTGTGACATGCAGGTCTGGGAAGGTGTCCAGCTAGCCCACCCACCCTGTTGTCTCCCACCTGCGTCAGAAGAGAGCAGAACTCCAGAGGCTGGGCCAGAACAACTCGGCTCCTTCCTCTGTTGTGCAGCTAAGGGTCATCTAAACCAGAGGTCTAGCCCAGACAGCAGTGTCTGCTCGTCTGTCCACCTCAGCTGGAGGGCTGGCAGTGCTGTGGGAAATGTGTGGTGAGGTAGTCACAGCCTCTAACAGAGAGACCTGTGAGGTTCTGTTGCAGGTGCCCAGCCACTGACACCACTGCAGGAGAGGAGGCGGAGGCTAAGTCAAGAGGAGAGGGGGCATCTTTTAGGAATGTGAGATGGTTTGGCAGATAAGGATCTAAGGTGACCCTAAATGAGTCACCCTTGTGTAGTCCCTTGAATCAGATGGAACCCAACACTTGCTTCTAGCCAATATAGTATGGCAGGGATGATAGCTGTCACTCCCATGATTGTAGCTCTGAAAGACTCCTCTGCTGGCCTTGAAGGAGTGAGCTTCTGTGTGGGGAGAGAGTAGTGAGGGGTCATACAGCAAGGAACTGTGGGTGTTTCCTCTAGAGGAAAAGCGGACCCTGACCAGAGCTCCCTAAAAAATGGAGACTCAGTCCTCCAGCCACGAGGAACTGAATTCTGTCAACCACCACAGATGGGAGTCTTGAAGAGGACCCGAGCTCCAGAAACAAATGTAGCCCAGTCAATACTGTGATGGTAACCTTGTGAGACTCCAACCAGAGGGTCCAGGAAAGCCAGGCCCAGACTCCTGCCCCAGGAGAGTGTGATATAATAAATATATATTGTTTTGATCCACTTCATGGGTTTGTTACACAGCAACACATAACTAGTACAGATGGGGTAAAAATGTTTCCAGGGAGGACACACCACAGAGATGCTCTCCTTTTGCAGACAAGGAGTTGGAGCTTCCAGGAGGGGCTGTGACCTGCCCCTGGCTAAGCAGCTGGCTGGAGCCCCCCACAGCAGGCATTGGGGTAGCCCGAGATGTGGACCCTGGTTCTTGCTCTGCTACTGCTCTTCCTTCGTGCAACGTTGACCCTCCTGCTCCCTGGGTCTCTGATTTTTCCTCTGTTGTGTGAAGGGCTGGATCGGGTGATCTCTAGGTGCCTTCTTGCCATGATTTGGTGTTCTGAGGCCACTCTGATCTGTCATCCTTCTGGAAGCCAGGCTTCAGGGCCTCACTGCAGTTGAATCTCTGCTGCTCCTCCCTTGTGTTTCTCCCGGGGCTTCAAGAGGCAGCACCTTCCTGACCTGGGCACACTTCGGTAAGCCTGATGGGCTCAGACAAACCTCCGAGGTGGAGTTCTGGGCTGTGCACCAGGAGAGTTACTATCTGACTGTGACCCTTGTGCTATGCGATCCTGGGCAAATGGCCCCTCTTCTCTGGCCTCACATCGCCTCAGCTCGGTGAGAGGCTCAGTCGAGTATAATTCCAGGGTTCTCGATGGCTCCCACTCTTCTGTGGCGCCGCTTTGGAGCTTGTTGGGTGCAGACAGGTGAGGCAGGCTACATTTTTTTCTGGTACCCAGGCATCCAAGTCCAGGAGGAGACCTGGATAGCCACCAGTTCCTTGTTTCCCAAGCCTGGCCCTGTAAGCACCCCAGTGCCTGGCCTGCAGTCATTTCTGGTCCACGGGGCTAGAGGCAGAATCTTCCTTGCCTGCTGAGTGTTACTGTGCTCATTGTCAGGCCTAGGGGCACAGAGATACAGAATGCATCTTCCACCCCAGAAACATTGGTCCTTGTCTCTAAATTTCACCTGCAGGTCCATCCCTACTCCCTGGGTGAAGCCTGAGCAGGTGCCCTTGAGCCCATCCTGAAGGAAGGAGGGATCTTCTTTCTGTTGATTGAGTGGGGAGGTCTCCATGTCCGCTCTTTCCTCACCAGCCCCCTGAATGTGCAGTGGCCTGCGATTTTGCCTGTTTCTTCTGTGGCAAAGCATCAAGGTGCTCAGGGTGAGCAGACTGTGTGAGGGTGTGCAGGGACAGGGAGGGGTGTTGGGCCCACAAAGTGCTGGGAGCAGCCCCTGTGCAAGGGGAAGCCTTGGAGTCAGCACTCCTGATCAGCCAGCCCAGGGTTCCTCAGAAGGATGCCCTGTCTCCAGCAGCCTGTGACCTTGAGGCCACCTTCTACCTGCCCAAGGGAGCTTGGTCTCATGACCAGGCCTCCATGCATGGACACTGTGGGTCCATTGTCACAAGGCCTCTCTGACTGGACCTCAGCTGATAATCTGGGAAACAAAAGCCATGGCTCTCTGCACTCTATCTACCCACTCTGTCACTATCCTGCTCTCCTCTCCCTAGAATGGGGCTTTTAACAGCAATGCCACCAACAGTTTGCCTGAGGGAGAAAAATGTAAATGTGAGTATGTACATATATTACTTTGCAAACCTCCGTGCTGTGGCCAAGTGTTCTTCTCAGTTAAATAAACTAGCAAGTTGCATTAACATGAGCCTTGTCAACAGATCAGCTGGCGGTGGGAATTCAGTGTGTCCTTCTTCCTGCTCTCAAATGTGCATATCCTCACTGTGGGTGAATTCTCCATAGCACCCATGCAGCTCTCAGACATGTGACACGATGGCCAGTGCAGGGTTTGTGTGGAGTTGGGCTGAGCCTCAAGCTGATTGGAATGGAGCACATTCTGCCCACCCAGGGTCTGGCTGTCCAGGGAAGCCAGGCCAGGGGGTAACTGTGTGTGCTGTGAGCAGGGCTCCTATCCTAGCTGGGGATGGAGGGTAGCTAACAGTCAAAGCTCGCTGGTGCTGGTGCTTTGGGGACATGGAGGGGAGATTCAGCACCTTTTAAAGCTGACAAGAGTGTTTGAGATGGTTCTCTGAGGCAGAGGGTCCAGACAGTGGGTGGGCTGATCACTGTGTGGTCAGATCTCAAGTAGTTTTTAAGAAATCCTGATGATTTCTCAGTTTCGCAGCTAAGACATCAGGAGGACTAGAGAGTTTCTTCACACACCAGGGCTTCTGGTACCTGCTGGGTTGAGTGTGTGTGTGTGTGTGTGTGTGTGTGTGTGTGAGTGTGAGTGTGTGTGTGTGTGTGTATTGCATGCATCTTGGTGAGCATGTGCCTGTGTGGTTCTGCCGGGTTCTGCCCACCAAGCTGGCCTGTCAAGGCTTGCTCCCTCTCCAGTCTGTGGTTAGAAGGGCTCACAGCAATTCCCACCCAGCGAGGTCCTGGTTCTCTGTGAAGACTGTTGATGCCAAGTACAGTTATATTCTAGTTCCTTAGGAAATTTTCATGTTGACCAGAATGTTTAATCAGAACAAGCCATTTCCTGAATGTGTTCAGAATCTGAGAGACTTGGATATAGCGTTATGCACTATATGTATATGTGTGCATACTTTTAAAAAAATCATCTTGTTAATTTTTTTCCTTTAACTTTTTATTAAAATTTTATTTTAAATAAAATTTTATTTAAAATTATGCCAAAATAAGTTTAGGCTTGTAGAAAGTTGTAGGAATATTATGAAGACTTTCCATATGCCTTTTACCCAGAATGATAACTTTTTACTCGTCTCATGGTATTCATGGCACTTCTGTGAGGTAAGGCATTTCTTCCCCCATTGGACAGATAAGGACTCTGAGCCTCAGAGAAGATAGTGACTAACTCAAGACCACACAGTGGCAGAGCCAGGGTTAAGATCTAGGACTGTCAGTGGGTGTACTAACCTTGTGTGGTGTGTGAATGTGTTGCTGTCCTGCTTCCCCTGTCCCCAGAACCTCCTTTCTTGTGTTGTAGGTCTGCTAACTAGAAATAGTCTTGGTACCTGACTTTTTTTATTTCACTTCGGTTTTTGAAAGATCTTTGCTGGGTATAGAATTCTGTGATGACAGTATTTTTCTTCCAGTCCTTCAAATGTATCGCTTCATTTTCTTCTTGTTTGCATGGCTTCTGACAAGGTAACAAAGATTTTTCTTCTGTGTTCTCTTAGGTCTGTGATCCAATAACTTTCTTATTTTTGTTTAAACAGTCAGGTGTCTCTTAAAGATATCTAACTGATATGAAAGACATTTTACATGTTTAGCCATGTAGTGACCATTCCCTGTGTTCACCATTCCTTTATGTGGATCCGCATTTCTATTTGGTGTCATTTCACCTTTTCCTGGAAGACCACCTGTAACATTCCTTGTTATGAGAGTCTTCTGGTGATTAATTTGATCAGCTTTTGAATATTTGAAAAAGTTTTTTATTTCATTCTTGTTTTTGAAAGATGTTAGCTTGTATATATCTTAAAGTTACAGAATTCTAGATTAATACATGTTTCTTTCAGCACTTTACAGGTATTGCTCCATTGTCTTCTTGCTTGCATTGTTTCTGAGGAAAAGTTCCTGTCTTCCTTATATTTGTTTCTCTGTATATAATGTGTTATTTTTCCCTGGCTCTTCTTATGATTTTCTCTGTATCACTGATTTGGTACAGTTTGATTATGATGTAACTTTGTTTGGTTTCTTTTATGTTTCCTTTGCTTGGGGGTTGTTGAACTTTTGGGATCTATGGGTTTATATTTTCTCTCAAATTCAGAGATTTGCAGTAAAACTTTCTTCAAATCTTTCAAGGACTCCAATTACATGTATGTTAGTCTACTTGATGTCATCCCATAGCTCACTGATACTCCAATAATTTATTTCTTTTCTTTTTAACTCTGAATTTTATTTTAGATATTAATATGTCTTCAAGTTCATTAATCTTTTCTTCTGTAGTTAATCTGGGATTAATCTGATGGGGAAACAGTGGAAACAGTGTCAGACTTTATTTTTTTGGGCTCCAAAATCACTGCAGATGGTGACTGCAGCCATGAAATTAAAAGACGCTTACTCCTTGGGAGAAAAATTATGACCAACCTAGATAGCATATTGAAAAGCAGAGACATTACTTTGCCAACAAAGGTCCGTCTAGTCAAGGCTAGGGTTTTTCCAGTGGTCATGTATGGATGTGAGAGTTGGACTGTGAAGAAAGCTGAGCACCAAAGAGTTGATGCTTTTGAACTGTGGTGTGGGAGAAGACTCCTGAGAGTCCCTTGAACTGCAAAGAGATCCAACCACTCCATTCTAAAGGAGATCAGCCCTGGATGTTCTTTGGAAGGAATGATGCTAAAGCTGAAACTCCAGTAATTTGGCCACCTCATGCGAAGGAGTTGACTCATTGGAAAAGACTCTGATGCTGGGAGAGATTGGGGGCAGGAGGAGAAGGGGACGACAGAGGATGAGATGGCTGGATGGCATCACCGACTCGATGGACGTGAATTTGAGTGAACTCCGGGAGTTGGTGATGGACAGGAAGGCCTGGCATGTGGCGATTTTGGCGTTGCAAAGAGTCAGACATGACTGAGCGACTGAACTGAACCGAATCCAATCTAACATATTTTTCATCTCCCACATTATAGTTTTTAGGAGGATGAGTTGTGTCTTTTTAAATATCTCTGTTTAACTTTTTAAAAGAGTACTTATTTGGCTGTGTTGGGTCTTAGTTGCAGCATGTGGGGTGTTCAGTGCATCACAGGACCTTTCACTGAGGTGCACAGGCTCTCTAGTTGTGGCATGTAGGCCTGGTAGTTGTGGCATGTGAGCTTAATTGCCCTGTGGCATGTGAGACCTTAGTTCCCCTACCAAGGATCAAACCTGTGTCCTGCATTGCAAGGTGGATCTTAACCACTGGACCACAAGGGAAATCTCTGTTTAACTTTTTGAACATATGAAATGCAGTCATAATAATTGTTTTTTTTTTTATAATTGTTTGCTAATTCTAACATTTGTGTCAGTTTCAATTGATTTTTTCCCTCCTTATTAAGGATCTATTGCTTCTTTTCATGCCTAGTAATTTTTTATTGGATGCTAGACATTGTGAATCTTGTCATGTTGTGTATTGTACAGTTTTTGTATTTCTATAGATATTCCTAGGATTTGTTAGCTGGGACTGGTGGTGCTCAGTCTGGGGCTAATTATCTCCTACTGTTGAGGCACAGCCCTTCTGAGTTCTTGCCCCAATGTCCCATGAATGAGGAATCTTTTCACTCTGGCTGGTACGAGCAGGCACTATCCCAGGTCTGTGTGGATGCCAGGCAGTGTTTCCTTTTTAACCCATTTGGATGGTTCTTTCCCAAGTCTTGAGCAGTATTTTTTTTTTTTTTGGTACATCTTTAATGAGCAATCCTTAGCCAAAGACTTAAGGGAGTCACTTTGCAGACCTCTGGTGTTCCCTCTCCCTCTCTGTACCTCCTTTTTCTCTTGTGAACTTTAGCTGCCTTGTTTTCTCTGGACTCTTAGCTCTGTCTCCCTACTGTCTGTCCCATGGCCTGAAATTTTCTCAAAGCAACAATCTGAAGCAATTAGGGAGTTCACCTCATTTGTTTCATATCCCTCAGGGTTTATTGACCTTCATTGCCTGATGTACTGTCTTGTCTTATTATGTTTTGTCTGTATTTTGGTTGTTTCCAGTGGGAAGACAAATCTGATCCTTATTACATGATGTTGACTGGAAGGTAACATCCTTTGGTCTTTGGCTTTTCATTTAATCATTTATTTGTAGGGGACACCAGTCTAGGCCTATGAGTGAGAACATTGGCTTGGGCAGTGGTGTTGTCTGGTCTGATTAGCATCCTTGATTTTCATCTGCAGTGTTTTACAATTAATTATATAAACATGTAAATTTGCTGCATGATTTCTGTACTCCAGAATCTTTGCAAGAACTTTCTGCTGTTCAACTCTTACTGAAAACTCATTATTAAAAGCTAGTTTGGTTGTATCTTATGAATACTGTGAATTGTACAGTTGGTCATGTTAACTTTTTTTTGCTTGACTTTTTTGACTGTCAGGAGTCTTGGGCAATATCTTAGTCTGACTTTAATGATTGAGTAATATATTTTAAGATGTATGTCTGTGAACAAACTTTTTTGGTCCAGCCTTCTCTTTTTAGCTTATTTGTCCTTTGTCTTATATAGCTCTCAAAGTTCTTAGTTGCAAATAAGAAAACTCTATTCTCACTCTCCAGTTGATTCAGGCAGACAGTCAATGTATCAGAGCAATGACTAGGGATCTCAGAGTCTCTGGGAGGCTCAGAGGACCAGGCTTGGAGCAGCAGCCTGAGTCATACCAGGACTGGTCCAGGGGGAGAGACAGTCCCTGTGCTGAGAACTGGCAAAGACTGATGCTGAAACCCACGTCATGGCTGCCCCTGCATGCAGAATCCAGGGACATCCCACACCTCACTAGATTCATTTCTGGTGAGTCTCACGTGAGTATCTAGTGGGAGAAGCCTAAGTCAGGTGCCTCCAACAGAGCTGCAAGAGAGGCTGCTGGACTGGGGAGGATGGTGTTAGACCTCCCCAGTGTAGTAGGGGCATTCAAAGGGATTGGCAGCTATTCACTACTGTTATTGATAGGTAGCTATTATATCCTGATATTATTTTAAACAGTGATAGCTTCAAAATTCACCAGTGATCCTTTTGTGGGGAGAAACAGGAGAGGGTTAATGCAGATGAGTGCAGGTACTCCTGTGCACAGCTCCCAGCCCGGTGCACCCTCCCGGGGCCCCTCAATCCTCTGTTCTTCCACCAGAGCAGACAATGAAGCACAGACCCTTCTTCTGCTCTCAGGGCTCCAGGTTGATGCAGGTGGGAGTGGGCGTGACAAGTTTGAAGGTTAATAAGAACCAAGGGTCAGAGGGACTTCACTCACAGCAGAAAATGAGCCCCTCCCTTGGTCCTTTTATCCAGCTGCATTTCAGGCTTGGTAATCATTGTCACTCGCCTCAAAGTGGAAGCAGCCCTTAAAGACCACCTAGCCTCACCTCATTGGAATAATATCCTCTTAGCTACGTAAGTGGCAAAGCTGAGATATACATTGGTGGGGGGTACAGAGTGAATGACACCCTACTGCCCCTGACCCAGGACAGACTTTCCTGGTGTCCTGGGCTCAGACAGAGCAGATGGGGACAGGTGGAGGATAGCGGGGAAGCAAGAGCATCAGGGATGGACCAGGCTCCTAACTGGAGCAGGAGAAAGGCCTGGGCCAGACCAGCTCCCCCCGACACTGTCCTGCGACCCCTTCTTTGGCTTCTTCCCCCCTCCTCCCTCCTCTGTTCTGTCTTCCCTGGATCCCCCAGTGAGGCCCAGGTGACTGAGCATCCTCTGGCAGAGGGAATTAACACACTTAATTAAAGTGTCCAATGAAGAGCTTTGCATACTTCTTAATTACAGTTTGAGTCCTTTGGGGGATGGTTTGAAATGGAAGTTTCATGTGTTTCCTCGTTCAGCCTACGGTGAGCCAGCTGGCCCCTCAGGGCTCAGGTAGGAGCTGGCAGAGCCCTATTCTGCGGCAGCGTTTCTCAGCACAAGGCGGCAGGGTGTGTGCAGTGGGAGCCTGGCCCCTGGGCCCCCATGCTTGTCCACCTTGCAGGAGGGTGGGCCTGGGTTTTCTGGTTGTGAAAACAGAACAAAAGGAAACAAGAATCTGACAGATGAAGCTCGTGTCTCCAGCTGTCGTTCTTGTCACTGCAGGGCCTGGGGGCTGTGTAGCCCATGGTCAGGCAGTAATGGGGGGCTTTGTGGACAGGGTGTGCAGGGGAATGGTGGAGCCTTCTTCCCAGGCCCTGCAGAGCAGGGACACTAAACAGGGAGGGCCTGGCCACCTTCCCAGCATCAGGATGAGGACTGGACCCCTTGGTGGGCAGCCCTTCCCAGCATCTCCCATTTATGTTCTGTAAACTGAGCTGATGGGAGATCTGAGTCAGCCGGGCCCATCCTAGGAGTGGGTTGCTTGGCCTGAGCCTTGGGGAAGCAGATTTGCCTTTTTAGCCCTGAGTGACAGCCCCGTGTGACAGCTGTGGACATTTCTGCGACCTGGGTTGGCTGATAGGGTCTCTGGGCCAAGGATGCAGAGACCCTTTCCCTTCTCTAAAAACACAGGGGTCTAAGAGGAGGGCAGCCCGCCACAGCAGCCTGGAGATGGCAGTGAGCCCTGCTTTCCTATCTCCCACTCTGGGCGCAGCCCTCTGACCCCAAGGAGGACCAGACAGGACCCACCGACCATTCAATGGCCCCCCTGCACTGGTGTGGGCGGTAAACACGAGCATGCCACAGAGAACAGATTTTGGGGCAAGGTTCGGGCGTGGATCAGCAAGGGGGACCCTCTTCAGGTGGGGCATGTGCTGCCAGGCCTTGGCAGACCCTCCATCAAGTCTCCAGCTAATTTCTTAGGCCCATTTCTGGCCCTCATGGATATCTCTCTACCTCCACCCACACCACTGTAGAGATGACAGGGCAGAGAGGAGTCCTTCACAGAGGGAGATGATGTTGCACTGGGGTCTGGAGGCTCACAGCCTACTCAGGTGTCAGCCTGTGACCTGGGTACCAGCTGTGCCCAGGAGCTCTCATGGGCACGGACCCCAGACTCCTGGGAGTCTGTGGCTTCAGGTAGTAGCAGTGGTGAGATGTGGGTAAGGGATAGCTGTGTGCAGAGGACGCCTTAGCCTCATGTCACCAGACCTGTCTGGTCACTCCCCTGGGAATGTCACTCCCCTGATGTGTCGTCTCCACCCGTCAAGACCCAGCCCGAGTGCCACCTCCTGCGGGTTGTTGTTCAGTCACTCAGTCGTGTCTGACTCTTAGTGACTGTAGCACACCAGGCTTCCCTGTCCTTCACCATCTCCTGGAGCTTACTCATGTCCATTGAGTCAGTGATGCCATCCAACCACCTCATCCTCTGTCGTCCCCTTCTCCTGCCTTCAGTCTCTCCCAGCATCAGGTCTTTTCTTTTATGGTTAATATTACTTGCGCTCTACAGAAGAAGTAATTACTGGATTTTTCTGCTTCCATTTCAACTTTGGAAACAGGTATTAATAGTTTCTTATGAAGTTACACATACACAAACCCTTTGATCTAGAAATGTTTACTTCTAGGTTTTTCCCCAAGAGAAATGAAAACATAGATCCATAAAAAAATGTGGGCACAAATGTTCATAGCACATCATGTTGTTCTTATTTGGTCACTAAGTCATGTCCAACTCTTGGCTACTCCGTACACCGCAGTGCACCAGACTTCCCTTGTCCTTCACTATCTCCTGGAGTTTGCTAACACTCATGTTCATTGAGTCAGTGATGCTGTCTAACCATCTCATCCTCTGCTGCCCCCTTCTTCTTTTGCCTTCAGTCTTTCCCAGCATCAGGGTCTTTTCCACTGAGTTGGCTCTTCACATCAGGCGGCCTAAGTATTAAAGCTTCAGTTTCAACATTAGTCCTTCCAATGAATATTCAGTGTTGATTTTCTTTAGGATTGACTGGTTTGATCTCCTTGCAGTTCAAGGGACTCTCAAGAGTCTTCTCCAGCACCACAGTTTGAACGTATCAATTGTTTGGCACTCAGTCTTCTTTATGGTCCAACTTTCACATCTGTATATGACTACTGGAAAAACCATACTTTGACCATATGGACTGTTGTTGGCAAAGTAACGTCTCTGCTTTTTAATACGCTGTCTAGGTTTGTTACAACTTCCTACAGGACACCTCTGCAGTTCCCCAGCAGAGAGTGACCTTGCCTTTTTTTTTGTCTCAACTTGCGTTGCCTCTTGGGTGTTTGCACCTGACTCTGGCTCCGTCAGCTTAGCCAGGCCGCTGCTGCAGGGCAGAGGGTCATCTGCTTTCCACTGTGGATTCTGTGCCTAGCCTGGGTCTAGCACAGAATGAGCCCCTGGTGGGTGTTTGAGCAAGTAGAGATGCCTCACATCCTCTGTTGCTACCTAGAAGCCACCTGAAAGTACAAAAATCCATTTTCCTGGGACCTGCACTGAGATGGGGAGTGGGGGTCATGGGAGACTGGGGAAGTAAATGGCCCCATGGGTGAGGTCCAGGTGAATGCTGCTGGCTATAGCTTTGATAGCATTGACTATACAGACGTTGGTCAGCAAAGTGATACTCTTCTTTTTAATATGATGTTTAGGCTTGTCATAGCTTTCCTTTCAAGGATCAAGTGTCTTAATTTCATGGCTGCAGTCACCATCTGCAGTGATTTTGGAGCCCAAGAAAATAAAATCTGTCACTGATTCTGTTTTATCCCCTTCTATTTGACATGAATTGATGGGACCGGATGCCATGATCTTAGTTTTTGAATGAATGTTGAGTTTCAAGCCAGCTTTTTCCCTCTCCTCTTTCACCCTTATCAAGAGGCTCTTTAGTTCCTCTTCACTTTCTGCCATTAGAGTGGTATCCTATGCATATCTGAGGTTGTTGATATTTCTCCTGGCAACCACTCCAAAATTTAGTGGCTCAAGACAATGAGGCTATATTCTTTGCTCAGGAATCTATAGTTTGGGCAGGTCCTAGCAGGGAAAGGGTGTCTCTGATCCACTTTAATGGCTCCAAGGGTGGGCTCGAGTCACCTGAAGGCTCCCCCACCCACAGGTCTGCTGGCTGGGGGTCTCCATTTCTTGCCATATGGGTGTCTCCATGTGGTCCTCCTGTGTGTAGGCTGCCTTCGGCGTCCTCTCAGCATGGCGACAGGATTGGAGGACTAGCTTCCAGAGTGTGGAAGCTGGAGCGCTCCAGACAGAAGCTGTGCTGCCTTTTCTGACCTTGCCTTTGGAGTCACACACAGTGCCATTTCTACCATAGTCACAGGCCCGCAAATTTCGCCCCGGAGAGAGTGACAGCGGTGCACTGTAAGGAGAGCGTGTGGGCTGGGGCATATTTTGTGAGCCATCATGGACATTACGATCTGCCACACCTTTCCCACCGCCTTTCTGCGTAAGACCCTTCGGAAGCTCCTGCCATGCCTGGGAGGGAATTGTGCTCTGCAGTGTGGCCACAGGCCTGGCCATCTAGCCCTGGCCCACTGGGCTTGCTTCTGGTTTGGGTTTAAGTCAACCCGGTGCCCATACAGAGCTCCCTTGAACAGTGTTTGTTATCTATTCCTCACACACCTGGTTGGGCCCCATTTCCCCTGAGACCAAGGTCAGACGTGGACCTGGAGGGCCCCAGTGTGTCCCCAGGGCTCCTGGCCAGGCTGCTGCCCCTCCTCCACTGTAATTAGCCTGTTGCTTCCCATCCCGTCGCCTCACACAAGTGTCTTGTCTCCCTGCCTCAGCACTCACACTGTTCCCTCTGCTTGAAATACCTGTTCCCCTCCAAACCCCCGCTTCCCGCTGGGCTGCTCCCCACCACTTGTGGCCTTCCTGACTACCAAGCCACACCCCAGAACCCATGCCCTTTGTGACCTCCTGCTCTGCTGCTGGCCAGACCTTTCCATAAGCCAGCGCAACGTCCTGCACGCGGTGAGTCTTAGGCGTCATACCTGGGTTTCCACATCAGCTCCAGTGCTTCCCAGCCACATGACCGTGGAGATAAGAACCACCTTATTGGATACCGATGAGATTAATGAGGAAAACTAAGAATTTCTTGTGTGGTGCTGAGTAGAAGATCAGTAAGAACGTTTCCATTCCTTCTTTCTGGAGCTTCCTAGTAAGTGCTCAGGATGAATTTTCTCACCCTCATTTGGGTGAAAGAGGGAAAATGTATCTCCCTGCTTAATCCTGTGGGCCTAAACCGCCAGAAGATTACGAGAATATTACCGAGCTGTGAGCAGAGAGGAAAAAGCTCAGTAATGATTTGCTTGCTTATTTTTAATAAAATCCTGCCAGAAGAGCTGAATCTTTGCTCCTGAAAAGAGCTCTGCATTGCTGTGGTGGTATCTGAGAGCTGTCCTTAGGGCAGTGGGGCAGTGTGACCTTGAGACAGAGCTGTGTGGGCAGGACGGCCCTCCAATAGGATGCAGGGGGCCGCAGAAGGATCGGGGGCACCTCAAGGGAGGGCCTCCTTCCCCTCCCCCACCCCTCCTTCTCCTTTCCCACCCCCTCCTTCCCCTCCCCCACCCCTCCTTCTCCCCCTCCCCCACCCCTCCTTCTCCCCCTCCCCCACCCCTCCTCCTTCCCCTCCCCCACCCCTCCTTCCCCTCCCCCACCCCTCCTTCTCCTTCCCCTCCCCCACCCCTCCTTCCCCTCCCCCACCCAGCCCTGTCTGAGCTGTTTGAATGTGTGGCCCCTCTGGGGCCTCCCCTTGGCCACAGCCCAGTGGCAGTGCCCAGTCAGGTGATGGTTCCAGCTGTCCTGCTGCTCTTTGTGGCGAGCCTGAGAGTGACCCGGCAGGTGGGTTCTCCGTATCCAGGTTCCAGCACCTTCCACCTGGGGCAGTTGTTGAAGGCGGGGTGTGGGGTCAGGAAGAGGCCTCTGCCCTTCAAGGGGAGAGGAGTGTGGACGCAGGGGCCCCTTGACCCGCCCTACTTCTCAACATGACACAGGGCAGCAGTAGGTGAGAGGCTCCTCGGTAAAGCTCTGTCTCAGGGCCCTGGGGCCAAAGTGTGGAGGCTCCTTTCCAGCTGCTGTTGCCGGACAGCATTGCCTGGGGTTCTACTCTGAGAGGTGATCAGTCCCCTTCAGGCTGGTGAGCCCCGCCCCAGAGCCCCGAGGCCACGGATCAGGGTGGAGGCCCGGCAGTCAGTCTTAGCCAAATTGGGGCCGGGCAGGACGCACTGGCCACAGACACACCGGCCACACTTGCCTGCAGTGAAGGGTGCAGACCCAGGCCCAGGCGAGGAGGAGGCCTCCAAGTAGGGAGGCCAAGTGGACAGGTTCAGACAGAGTCTGAGCCACGTTGGCCCGGCAGCCGTGGAAAGAGTATGGGTGGTCTTGGGGAAGCTCTGAGGCAGGCAAGAGGAGGGCTTCTGTTCTGAGAAATGAAAAAAACTGACCTGGAAGAATGGTGGGAAGAAAACATTCCCTTTTGCATCAAATCCATAATGAGGCTGTCATTCAGTACGGGCCTCAGTTTGGGGTGCTGTACCCCACGTGTCTTAACCCATCCATCCTTGATTTTCTAAGCCTTCCTTTTGCTTAAATTCCTAGTTTCTGGCCTTCTAGGTTGGATCAAGCACTGCCCAAGTAGGGGGAAACCCTGCCTCCTGCCCATCCAAGAAAAAGGTTCCTTGGCTTAGGCAAAGCCATTCCTGGGGTTCCATGACATCTACAGTGGTGGCAGTGATGACCTGGCAGAATCCTGCAACCCAGCACGATCCAGAGATGCTGAGGAGCATGAGGCATAGGAACTCAGTCCCTGGTCTGACCGCCTCATCCTGGCCCCACTCAGCTTTGGCCCTGGCAAGGAGCTGGCAGCTTGTTTCCCCTTGTGTAAAATGGAGATGCATAAGTACCCAACTCAGAGTTGAGGACTAACCAGGGTGGACTTGGGGGCTTACTGTTGCTGCAAGCGCAGAAGTCCTACAGGCTTTAGGCAGGCAGGTATCCCGTCTCCCCCGTTTATTGCTGCCGTGTAAATCTGTGTCTGGCACAGCCCCTGCGGTGTGTGTGACACAACCTCCGTAAATACATGGTTCAGGTGGTCATCTTTTATGGGTCTGTGAGAAAGCCGAGAAAATACTGACTCTGGCCAGGACCCCATGCCTAAAAGGTTGTCCTGTGCGGTCCCCAAAACGCTGCTTGTTTCTTGGGCATTTTCTCCTCCTGCCTAGCCATTACCCTGCAAGCCACTGGGGAGCCACTGGTTGTGGCTGGTGCCCCTAGAAGGGACTTGGCAGAGAAGCCTTGCAGAGATTTCTGCTCTCTCAGCTCCTCCATGAGCCTCCTGTTCCCTCAGTGGCTTTTAGGGGATTCTGCTGTCTCTCCTTCCTGTCCTGGGGAGGAGCGTGTTGGAGGAAAGGACTGTGTCCCTTCCCCGAGGTGTAAGGTGCTGCGTGTCACCACAGACGGGAGCTCCCAGCAGGCTGTGCAGTGCCTCTTTACCTGAGGCTGCAGGAACTTGCCATTGCTCTTGGAAGAGGAAGATCCATGCACTCCCTGATTTCATCCTCTTCCTGCTGGCTTGGGGTTGCTCCACTTCTCACTCTGGGTTCCCCTAAGCAGTTAACAGCCACACTTTTCTGTGGCCTCAGAGTCAATCCTCCTAGCGTCGGAAGCCCCCACTTCTCATTATGATGTGAATTTAAGCAGAGATTTAAAGCAATTGGAAAGCACTTTACAGATTTAATTTGTACTGGACGCTCAAAGGGCAGTTTCCAGGTAAACTTAGCCAAGAGATCCTGGGTCTATTACTGCTCACCCCAGAGATGTTCAGAAGAGAAGTGGGGCTATTCTGACAGCAGCAGATATACTGCAGTTCAGTCCTGGCACTACCTGAGCTAAGCTGGTATCAGACTGCTCAGGTTTAAGTGGGGGACTCACAGTTCCCCACTAGACTGACACCCACCTCAGACACCAGCTGTGAGTGAGGTCCCCAGGGTCCTGCACTTCTGACCAGCTGGCTACAAATCTAGGGGTTCCCCCAGCCCTCTTCAGGTTCCATAATTCACCAGAACAACTCACAGAACTCAGGAAAGCACTCTTACTTACAATTATAGTTTTACCACAAAAGATAGGAATCAGGAACAGCCCAGTGAAGAGACACAAAGGGTGGAGTTTGGGCAAGCCTGGAACCAAGCTGCATGCCTTCTCCCTGTGGAAGACGACTGCCCTTTCATTACAAATGCCGGCTGCCAGGAGAGGGCTGCCCTTGTCTGCTGTACTGCTGAGGCTTCCGAACTGGAAAGGGACCTTTCCCAGGGGAGCCCCGTTGGGTTGCCTTGGCTCCGTCTAACCAGGGACCAGCCACACTGCTAGGTTCGGCCTGTGGACATCCCATCTGAGAACTGGGGAGAGGCAGAATGGAGAAATCTTGGGCGCTGGATCTTTTGCTCTCCCTGCCAGAGTTACCTGTCTCTCACAGCCCAGAGCAGAAGGGACTCTGAGCCAAGCTCAGCGGGTCCAGTCTACCTCTGAGCCTCCCAGGGCCATAGCAGAGGCTTGGTGGAACGGTGTAGCATTCCATACTGGGCCTGACCCAACAAATGTTCCTTTATCACCCTTCCTCCCCACCCAGATGCTCAGAGATGCTGCTACTGCCACTGCCAGGCCTCAGAGGCCCTGCATAGGGTTAGGTCAGAAGCCAAATCCTGCAGTTTGGGAAATTAGAAGTATTTACGGGATTCCACAGAGACTTCCTTTTTCCCTTAGTCCTACCAGTAGTTCTCAGTTGGACATGTTAATGCCCTTAGGGGGATTTGCAGATGTGCAGGGGAGTCCTCGCTTGTCACAATGACTGGGGATCCCGCTGGCACTTACCCAGCAAGGTCCAGGGATGTTAAATATCCAATGAGGAGCTGGGCAGTCAGGTACACATTTTGAAGAATAGTTCTGCCCATGAGAGACACTGGGGAATGATCCATTTACTTCCCCTGCCCTCTGGTTCCTTGGAGAGTCACCTTCCTCATCAGTCTCCAGGCTAAAATAAAAGGGCGTGCCTCTATCCCAGCCTGTGACCAAGGGCAAAGTGTTATTTCCAGGTGAATGTAGGCCTGTGACAGAAGCATTCTGTAATGCACACACTTTCTCTGATCGTTCTTATATGGCTCTTATGGGTCAAGGAAGACCTGGATTTGTGTGGTAAGAGTTCACAGGGCAGGGAGTCCCCTGCAGCCCACCCAATGACCTCAGTGTCCCTACCTCCCACTCTGTTTCTGAATCTCATCTTTTCCTCTGGGCTTTTTGATTTCATTATCTGTTTTCATGGCATGAAATGTGTTTAGAGGAGCCTGGCCCGGATCACAGCTGAAACCCTCTCTTCTTGTTTTACAGTCGGGAAGACATCGCTGATCACACGGTTCATGTACGACAGCTTCGACAACACGTACCAGGTGAGTTCCTGGGTCCCTGCCCCTCACTAAGCCTCATGGTGTTTGTAGCCTTGACGGCTGCCTGGACACCATGCCAGCCACCCTCCCAGGACTGCTGATGCTGGAGGAGAGTAGGGTGTGCATGGGGTCCAGGGCATCTATGTTGCCTTGGAGGAGCCTCCCATTTGCACCCTGGTCCCAGCCCACCAGTAAAGACCCTGAGCCCTTCTGAAGCTCCAAACCTCAGTAAGAAAATGTTTCCAGGAGAGAAAGGACAGCTTTCAGTTTGTGTTCTCCTGCCCCCATGGCAGGTCTAAATCATTACAGTGTTTGGATTCTTGAGAGTCATCATATGGAGGTGGATGGACAAGATTCTAAATGAGGGTCGTGAAAGAGCAGTAGGGGAATGTGGTTCTCTAACGTGGCTGTTGGCTGGACCTTCGTGTGTGTGCACACACACACGTGGTTGCTGGGGCCCTTCCTTCCCTGGAGAGACTAGTGTGATGGGCCTACACTGTTCTACTTGGGCAGGAGGCTAGGTGAAGTGACCTGAGTGCCCCTGGCTCTCAAGGGAGATCTGGAGTCAAACAGAAATGGCTCCAGGAGCCAAAGGCTGAGCTCTTGAAGGTCAGTATCATTTCACTTTTCTGGCACCATGGGTGAGTGGCGAGGTTTGTCAAATGAAGCGAATTTCCCCTGTAATTATAGCTGTTATCATAAGGCACCAAACTTAATCATTTCAACTATTTTTAAGAAAAAATGTATTGTTTTCTGTCTTAAGACAGACAAGTAGTAGTGCATTTTTCTAAGCCAGTGGGTTCTGGGAGTTAGTAGTTCTAAGGGATGTTAGTAGGTGTTTGGGGGGCAAGAGACTGAGGATCACTGGTGAACAGAATTCTCCTGCAGGACTTCTCAGGGCCTTTTCCATATCAGTGCATGGTTTTGATCTGCTGAAAGATGTAGTGTGCAGAATCTCCCACATGTATTTGGTCGTGGAATACTTCTGTCATTGAGTCCTCAAAGGATAAATATTTATAGAACACCCTGAGGACTGTTGTGCTAAGAGGTTTCCCCACCTTCCCGGACTTACAGAACATGCAGAGCACAGCTCACTGCCAATTATAGTTCTGTGTCTATTCTTTAGTCTGTCTCACTCTGGACCAGTCAGCATGCCTGTCTAAAATACAGCCCCTTTCTCTGCCTCCCTCTTATCCCTTCTTTTCTTCTGCTGTCATTTGAAATGCCAGATAACTAGTAGACTTGGTAAGAATTGACTAGAGGGGTGACCCGAGTGATGTACACAACCCTGGACATCAGCTCTGGGATGACTGTCTCAGCCACACTTTGTCTCGTTTGGTACAGGCCACGCTCTCTACCAGGGTGGGCTTGCCAGAGGCTTCTCTTCCCTGCAAGGGGAGTCTTCCTGCATCACTTTACATCTGAATCACAGCTCTTTAACTTCAGTTCTTAAGTCTGACTTGGTGTTCACTTGTGTGTGTGTATGAATGATCTCACAGAGATTATTTTGATTATTTGATCTTTCAAGTGTTGTAATACTTATAATACTTGTTGATGCCCCATTGATAATAGTGACACTCCTGGCTGGTTGGTATTCCTGGCAGTGATGGGCAGCAGAGGAGGCCTCAAGGTCTTTGCAGTGGCCCTCAATAGCCTCAGTGGTCTTTTGTTGTGGATCAAAGCCTCAACTTCTCCCCATGTTGTTTGAGTCCCTCAAAATCTCAGCCCACCTCTATCTTCAGTGTCATCTCCCATGACCCACTGCTTGTCCTATATCCTGTGGTCCAGGGGCCTCCCTGCTTGCTGCTCCCAAGTCAGTGACACTCTGAGGCCTCCAACACTGGGTTTATGGTGTCAGCTTTGCTGGAATGCCCTTCCCATTCCTCCTCTCTGCTGTGAAATGTTCTTCTGACTCACCAAGGCTCAAGTGCATGTCTGCCTGTTGTTGGGCCGTGCCATGCTCTGTGCCCCATGGTTGGGCCGTGCCATGCTCTGTGCCTGTGGTTGGGCTTTCCCCATACTCTGTGCCCCATGGTTGGGTCGTGCCATGCTCTGTGCCCCATGGTTGGGCCGTGCCATGCTCTGTGTCCCGTGGTTGGGCCGTGCCACACTCTGTGCCCCGTGGTTGGGCCGTGCCACGCTCTGTGCCCCGTGTTTGGGCCGTGCCATGCTCTGTGCCCCGTGGTTGGGCCGTGCCATGCTCTGTGCCCCGTGGTTGGGCCGTGCCATGCTCTGTGCCCCATGATTGGGCCGTGCCCATGCTCTGTGCCCCATGGTTGGGCCATGCCATGCTCTGTGCCCCATGGTTGGGCTGTGCCATGCTCTGTGCCCCTCTGCAGCTCCCTCTCCCCAGTACGCCGTCCTCCTGGCTCTACAGGAACGCCTCCTGCTTTGGCTGCTGGATGGGCTCTCGGCTTGGCTGAGGCTTGGACCCCTCAGATTCAATGCCGCGTTCAGGGGCCCTCCCAGGGCCTGCCCACAGCTGGTGTCAGTTGCCACAGTGGCGTCAGGAGGGACTGTCTGCCTTGATTTTTAGACCCAATCACACTAAGTTGCCACAGTGGCCCCGTGTCAATGTCCAGTGTTGTGGAAACAAGCAATGAAAGCCCAAGTGCCCTCCCCACCGCAGGCTCTTCTGACTTCTTTTTTTTTGACTGCAGGTGGAATTTCTTTCCTAATACCTTCTAACATGGTAATTAGGCTGGGAGGCTGGGGCTCCAATTCTGTGCATACACAGGCCCATTTTAATAAATTCTCTGGAGATGGAGAGAGGGAAACGTTAGTTTTTCTTAACATGATGGCAGAGGCACTTGGGAAGTAGACACCAGCCCCGAGGGCTCTGGGGATGTTCCCAGTTGTCCCCTGCATGGTGCTCACTCCCGGCACTGCCCACTCATACCTCATGTATCAGCCCTGTAGCCCAGCAGCGCCCTCCCACCTCACCTTCATTGGCTGAGGTGCCCAGACAGTTTTCAGGACTGACTCCCTCACTCCCACCTTTGCTGTGTGCCTCTGGCTCTGTCTCCTGCCCCCCTCCGCTGCTCACGTACTCTGACAACACGTTTGCCACATGCTTACTCTGTGTTGCCACAGAATCTGGCTGTGCCCTGAGGCAGGGCATGGACGGTAGAGGGTGTTCAACCTCATCCTGTGTGACAGCGAGTCCCCCTCCTACCCCCATGTCTGGGGCTGAACTTGCCTGAGGCCCCAAGGGGCTGGCATGAGGACCTGGGCATGCAGAGTGGGGTTCCCCACCAGACCTCTCTGGGATCCTGCTGATGAGGCTTTAGCGGCCCTAGAAGCTCTGTGGGGTTTGGGCTTATGGGGCAGAGTGGAGAGCTAGTGGGGCTTCCTGAAGGCTGGCTCTCATGGGAATCAAAGAAGCCAGAGTTTGTAGGAGACAGGCCTGGGGGCCTGGGCCAGGGCAGGATGGCAGTTGCAGCAGGGCCCACAGACTTGGGGCAGCTCTGCGAGTGGAAGGGCAGGGAGGGGCATCACGCATCAGTCATGCAGGGCTGAGTGAAGGGGCCTGGGCTGGACACACAGAACCGTGGGAGGGGCGAGCGAGCAGACTAGGCCTGTGGGGTGCAGAGGAGGGAGAGGCTTGAGTGGCCCTGGGTTTCTGTCCAGACACCCCGGAAGAGTGTCAGTACCGTGAACACAAAGGAAAACGAAAAGTCGAGTGGGAAGTAATGGTGGAACAGCCAAGTGCAGATGCTTGAAAATGGCATTACGTGAGTGGGCCCAGGAAGGGCTGGCAGCATCTGGATCCCTGAAGCCTCAAGAGCTGATGAGTTTCCTGGGTCGGATTGTAGACAGCAGGCGGAGGGCCAGGAAGAAAAGCCTTTCTCCACAGAACCCAAGAGGCCATGTGTGCTTAGGTGGTGTTCAGGTAACCACCTGGCACCTGAGGAGACAGGGGAGGGTCTTCACCCCTGTCGAGGTGCTCAGAGTGGGGTCACACATAAGGAGAACTGAGTCACACACTGAGTCAGCACATCCTCTCATATTAGCTCCTCCTTTTTCTCCAAAACAATGCTGCCTTCAGAGGCCTGCGTTGAAATCCCACCGCTGTCACTTAGCTGAGAGTCTGGGCTAGCATCCTACTTTCTTAGCATTGCGTTTTTTAATCCAGAAATTATTTGGATGGCACTTAACCCCTACATCACCTGGATCAGTGGCCTCAAACTTCAGCAGTAGGAATGTGGTCAATTTGTATTTAAAGCATAGCTCATGGACGCCTTAAAGCCTAGATGATGGGAAATTTTAGATCAGAAATACTGTTGATACCAATGTGAATTACATACTCTACAGAGAGCAGTACTAAACAACTCCACTGCAGATGAAGTTGATGATGATGAAGTGAAGTTAACAATAACTTGCTCACAGAGTGTTTGTATGGGAAACCGCGGCCCGCCTATCCATGCCTGCGTGTGCATCTGTGCAGAGCTCTGGCACTCTGCCGGGTGCTGCTGGGTCCCCAGGCTTCTGGCAGAACCCTGAACTCTGTCTTTGGCCAACTCTAGCAACACGATGATTTTATCATATTAATACAGTTAAGAAAGAGTTCCATGTTTCACAAATACTGGGTTCTGTGGTCAAAATGTGAGGCAACACTCTTATACAGTGAAATACCCCTAAATGCCAGGCAGCTTGGCAAGATGACTCTGCCCTCAGACACCCCCTGGAGCAGCACCAGTCATCCAGGTGCTCCATTTGGACATTTACCTAGGACTGGTCGGAGGGCAGACTGACTGTGACATCTTTTCTTTCCCTCCCTCCTCTCCTCTGGCTTCTCTTCCACTCTTTTGTCAAGCATATTAAAATTAGGTATGTGGCCAGCCTCTAGTACAGAAGGCTGCCTAACCTGGCTTAAACAAGGGAGGGTTTCGGTTTTTCAGGTGCCAGAAGTCACTGGGCCTTGAGCTGGCCCAGCTGTGCGGTGATGCCATCAGGCGTGTCCCAGGCCCCTGGGCATTCTGTTCTGGCTTCTTGTTCTGTGGGTTCGTATCTTCATGCATCTTGGCTGTTGCTGCTTCAGACATCACCTCTGCATTCAAGGCAGGAAAAAAAAGGATAGCAAGAACATCCCTAGAATCCCATCCCCCTCCAGCAGACTGCAGCTTGTGTCTTATTGGCCAGAACTGAGTCACCTGATCACCATTACCCTCTAGAGAGGCTGGGAAAGCAGAGTTTTTCTTTTACAGTTTCCAGCCCTGCAAGGGAGTAGGAGGTTGCCAGTTGGTGTTAGGGGAGTCCAATAGCACCTGCTAGTGTTCATAAGTGAAGTGGCCCCATCATGCAACTCTGGCCCAGGTTAGTAATCCTTCCTAATTTACTTTGTGGGTTACTTGTAGATGCACTTAAAAGTCCTCCCCCCAGAAAGTCTTTCTCCCTGAGAGCCGAGGAGAGGGCTTGTGCATTTGTGAGCCTGTGGGAGAGCTCTCAGGGAGCTTCAGGCCACACATCCCTCGGCATCTGGGTAGCCTTTGGAAGAATTGACTAATTTTGATGAAACTTAACCCCTTATTTGTTGGTAATGGACAGAGAGGCCTGGCATGCTGCACTTCATGGGGTGGCAAAGAGTTGGACGCGACTGAGCGACTGAACCGACTGACTGACTGACTGAGCCCCTTATTTGGGCTTCCCAGGTGGCACTAGTGGTAAAGAACCTGCCTGTCAATGCAGGAGACATACGCGACGTGGGTTCAATGCCTGGGTCAGGAAGATCCCCTGGAGGAGGGCCTGGCAACCCACTCCAGTACTGTTGCCTGGAGAATCCCACGGACAGAGGAGCCTGGCGGGCTACAGTCCATGGGGCTGCAAAGAGTCGGACATGACTGAAGCGACTTGCATGTACACATACAACCCGTTGTTTAAAGTTGGAAAGTATATATTGTTGGTTGATGTTTTAGAGCACAGTCAGGAAATGAAAGAGCAATCAATACATATTTATATTGGTTGGTGACTAGCACAAGCCAGTTCCCTTTGGGAGAAAAGTGGTCATGGGGACTGTATAACCTTTGAGGCTAAAGTGTTGGAAAGAATCCAGGTACCTGCCCTGTGGCCTTCCAGCCAACCGCCCCTCCCCCAAGGTACTTGGTTGAGTTGCTGGCCAGGCCAGACCCTGCCCAGCATGTTTTCCAGAAGCTGCTGTCTCCCTCCCCCACCGCACCCATTTGCTGGTCTGAATCCCTAAGTTTCACCAGCTTCATTTGCATGCTCATTTGCATGACTTTACCCTGATACTCTCCTCTGAGGGTTGGTGGTGCAGGGCATAAACAGCAGCTTCATTGTCAAGGGCCTGCCATGCCCAGCTGCTTTCTGCCACTTGCCAAGATGCTTCCCCAGCCACGGGCCAAGGCCTGGCCAAGGCTGAAAGAAGATACGCATACATTCCTTTTCATGATTTCTTTTCCTGAGAAGAGAATCTCGAGTCAGCTTATGCAAATTACCATGCAAATTTCTACCACAGACTTTATTACTGTGTCTTGTCAGAAAGTGGATGCAAAATTACATTTCATAATAAATGCACATAGCAAAAACAATGTCAACAAGTGCCTCAGGAAACATCTCTTTCCTCGGGCATGTGCTGGGCCAATGGGAGCTTTTGTGCAGAGGGAGGCGTATAATGTGCCATCATTCTTCACTGTGTGTCTGAGCCCTGTTAACACTAGTTAACATACCTGCGGAAGAAGATAAACGTGATGCAACTATGAAATCTGCCTTGTTAAGGTCCCTCCTTTTTTGTATAAGATGAAGTGCCTGCCATTTTTCATAAGCAGTACAGTTGGCAATATTAAAGGAATAAATAAGCACTGCCAGGTTTGGGGTGATCTAACCACAGCAGGATGCAGTCTGGCTTCCTTGGAAGGGCATCAGGCAGTAGAGGAGGCTCACCCAGCACAGCCAAGGAGGGGAAGGGAGGGAAGGATCGTGGGGGTCATGGAGAGTCCCCAGAGGCAGGCCTGCTGCTCTTGTTATCTTGATATCCTCTTTACATCTTTGTGGAATAGTTTCCAGCAAGAATAATTCACTGCCTACTTCATAAGAGGAAACAGAATACAGAGAATGAATGCTGTGGTTCCTTTGGAACTCATTTCTCTGAAGGCCAGCCTTTCCTGAGGCTCTGTGAACACTCATTTACTGGGATGTGAACAGCAGTTATAAGCATCAAGGTTCCTGGGACCAAGAGTTTGGGAAACATCAGATTACATGAAATCGTTCCTGATTCTTCCGTGCAGGACTTCTCAGAGCCTTTACTATGTCACTGTGCTTTATGGCCTCCCATTACAGGCTGGAACATGAAACCTTTCCTAGAAACACTTGATCACAGTTCACTTTCATCCTTGTAGATGGCCTCTCTCAGGAGGCTATGTTCCACAAAACCAGCCTGAGAAACGTTATTGGAGGGTCTCCTGTAGGTTGAGTGGGTGGGTTTCTTCTACAGCTTCTTTTGGAAATCCTACCGTCGGTTGGTCAGTCCTCATTTTGTTTGTACAGAGTACCTTCACATAGTCTAACTCACTTGATCCAAGAGTCCTTGAAGGAAGTTATGATTGTCCCCATTTTAGAGATGGGAAACTGAGGGTCAAAGAGGCTGTCATTATTTCAGGACAAGCCCATTAAGGTAGCGGCAGAGGTCCCTGAAAACAGACCAAGGACCCATTTGGATGAGGCACTCGGCTAGCTGCATGCCAGATCCTCCAGGGCTGGCCGTGCTCCACCCCAGGAGGCATTGACAGAGCGTCTAGGTTTGTTGTCAGAAATCTGTCCTTCTCCCCCATGGAGGCTCCTGGTCACCTCAGTCCCTTGGCCTCTGGCATCACCAGGGCTGTGTGCGTATCATTGATCTGGGCTTTACCTTCAACATAAAGGAGGCTTCCCTGGTGGCTCAGAGGTTAAAGTGTCTGCCTGCAACGCGGGAGACCTGGGTTTGATCCCTGGGTCAGGAAGATCCCCTGGAGAAGGAAATGGCAACCCACTCCAGTATTCTTGCCTGGAGAATCCCATGGACAGAGGAGCCTGGGGGGCTACAGTCCACGGGGTCGCAAAGAGTCGGACATGACTGACCGACTTCACTTTCACTTTCACTTTACCTTCAAAGCAGAAATGATTTCCTCCTCATCTCACCTCACACTCATGCCTCACAGTCTTTTTACATCTTTTTCTTTCCACCTGCACATACATAGTTGCATGCACACCTGTGTGTCTCCACTCATATGTCTACTCACACATATTCATACACATGTTCCCATCAGCACACACACACTGTATGACCTCTACTGAACTTTGGAGGGAGTGGAGGCTGTGGCACATAACAGGGCGATTTCTGGGGCCTTTTTAGGAGGACGTGGCCTGCCTGTGGTGGTGGTTTAGTCACTAAGTCATGTCTGACTCTTGCGACCCCATGAACTGTGGCCTGCCAGGCTCCTCTGTTCATGGGATTCTCCAGGCAAGAATACTGGAGTGGGTTGCCATTTCCCTCTCCAGGGGATCTTCCCAACCTAGGAATTGAACCTGGGTCTCCTGCATTGCAGGCAGATTCTTTTCCAACTGAGCTATGAGGGAAGCCCATGGCCTTCCTGGGTAGCTAGTTGTTCTTTTTGTCTGGTGTTCCCATATTATCCTTTCAAACAATTCCTGTTGATCTGTTTTCAAATTCAGTGACTCATCTGTCATTTGCTGTCTACTGTTAAGCATTTTGACTTCCCTGGTGGCTCAGATGGTAAAGCGTCTGCCTACGATGCAGGAGACCCGGGTTCAATCCCTGGGTTGGGAAGATCTCCTGGAGAAGGAAATGGCAACCCACTCCAGTATTCCTGCCTGGAGAATCCCATGGACGGAGGTGCCTGATAGGCTTCAGTCCATGGGGTCTCAAAGAGTTGGACACGATTTAAAACTTCAGATATTGTATTTTTTGTTCTAAATTTGTATTTTGCTTCTTTATAGTTTCTCTTTCTCTGCTGAGATTTTAAAATCTGGGTGTTCGTTATGAGCATATATTTCTTTATATGCTTGAGCATAATTAGCTATCTAAAAATGCTTGCTGCTTTCAGCATCTGGGTCACCTCAAGGTTGGTCTCCATTTATTCTTTTTTTTTTTCTTTTTATTGAATATGGCTTTCACTTTAGAGTAGTTTTGAGTTGTATACTACACATTGTGATTAAGACTATGGATTCTGCTTGTTCCTTTGAAATAATATTCGTTGAACCCAGATTTTCAACTCTCCTCCCTGTGGTAGGCAGCAATTTAAAGTTCTGTTCAGCTTTGTTTGCCTGTCTGTTTGGTTTTCAGTCTTAAGCTGCTTATGGTCTCTTTGGGCCAGGGACTTGAGTAGCATTTTCAGGCAGAATTTGGGGTGCCCTGTCTGTGGCTTTCTCATCTCCAGGATTTTCCACATTTTCTAGCTGCTGTGATAGTTTTATGACCTGTTCTTTCATTTTTAACCAATAAAACTATGGGTTTCTTGCCAAGTGTTAGCCCCCACCCCTCAGCTCCAGTTGGGACTGCCTTCGGGTGAATAAACAATCATAAAAGCAGGAGGCTCACCCAGAGCCGTTCTCTTAAGTTTTTGACTCCCCTCTAGAGTCTCCTGTTTGTAAGTGCCTTCAGGTAGTCGTTATATTTTGCTCAGAGTTTATCATTGTAGTCTGCAGGAGGGTTGGTCTGATAGGAATTCTGCCATTGCCAAAATCAGAACGCCTCTTCCCTCTGTCTGGGATTTACTCCCCCATGCCTCCAATCCACTACTTCTCCCTCCTTATGCATGCACGCCTGCTCAGTTGCTTCAGTTGTGCCAACTCTATGGACTGTAGCCCGCCAGGCTTCTCTGTCCATGGGATTCTCCAGGCAAGAATACTATAGTGGGTTGCCATGCCCTCCTCCAGGGGATCTTCCCCACCCAGGGATTGAATCTGCATCTCTTATGTCTCCTGCATTGGCAGGCGGGTTCTTTACCACTAGTGCCACATGGGAAGCCCCCTCCTCTTGGTGCCCCTCAATTACAATAGCCCCTCCCATCTTGTCTAATCTGTGTTCTGATTAGTTCTGTGTGCTCATCTTAGCTCCTCCACAAGTTTGGAAATTCAAGGCTGAAGCCTGAACCCTGAATAGGTGTTAACCATGTGGAAGAGCATTCCAGGAGAGTGAACAGCTCCTTATACACAGGGACCAGAGTCTATTTTGGTCTGTGAATCACACATAGTAAGCACTCAAGAGTAATAAGTGAATGAGTCTTACCTGCTTACTTATACCATATGCCAGAAAGGAGCTGCCCAGGGAAGACCATCACTGCCTTCCCCCTGTAGATCTGGCCTGTCTGGGAGTGATGGGCTAGAGCTGGCAGTAGTGTAGGGCCAGCTGCTTGTGCCTTGTGTCTGGAAAAATAAATGATGCTGAGGAGCTAGAAAATTTCTGGTAATCAAGGCCATCTTAAAAGTTCTTGTTTCTGTTCTGCCCTTAGCTGGCTTTTCTTGTTGTTGAAATGCAAATGAACTTCCTCTTAGGTGGACTCTGCCTAGCTATGGCCAATGACCACAGATTTTGACACTAAGGAGCCAGACAGGGTGTGACTGCCACACACACACTCAATGAGAGCTTCAGAAATGAAGGGACTTCAGGAAGCAGAGGGAATACAGATCAAGTGTCAGGAGGAGGGGCTTTCAGATCAGATCAGATCAGTCGCTCAGTCGTGTCTGACTCTTTGCGACCCCATGAATCACAGCACGCCAGGCCTCCCTGTCCATCACCAACTCCCGGAGCTCACTCAGACTCACGTCCATCGAGTCAGTGATGCCATCCAGCCATCTCATCCTCTGTCGTCCCCTTCTCCTCCTGCCCCCAATCTCTCCCAGCATCAAAGTCTTTTCCAATGAGTCAACTCTTCGCATGAGGTGGCCAAAGTACTGGAATTTCAGCTTTAGCATCATTCCTTCCTTTGCAGTCAGGGAAACCTGGGCCCTAACCCTGCCTCTACCACCCCACCTGGACGACCTCAAGCCTAAGTGAGCCTTGGTTTCTTCATCCATGATTAGTCCCTTCTTCTGCAGGCATGGGCATCTCCTTGTCTCTCACCTCGGGCAGGGAATCTGCCCCTCCTTCTGGGTACCATAGCCTCCTCAGACCAATTATAGCAGGAGCTCAGAGTCTGCACAGCTATTTGCAAACTTTATTCCTCAAATGAGTTATCCAAGGGCTTGTCTGGAATTCTGATTCCTAGACTGACATCCCAGAGATTATGATTCTATCTGTCTGGGCTGGATTCAGCAACCTGCATATTTAACAAGCTTCTGATGTGATTCTGAGGCAAGTGGTCCATGGACTACATGTTGAGAATTACCAAATCACTGGCCAGTGGGAGAAACTGACCAACGTGAGATCTTTCCAGTTTAGTAAAGAAACTGTTAGAAGAGGGGCCCTGAGGCCAACTTGAGGGCTTGGAAAATGACTTGCAAAGGAGTGGATCTTGATCTCTGAATAAGTTTTAACCTTGTGAAAGAGCATTAGAAAAGGCAGGGAACAGCATTAGCAAATGTACAGAAACACAAAATGACATGTGTGTAAGAGTCCTGACCACAGTCTTATTGCTCAAGTGTAAAGTACAAGCTGGGCAAGCGGGGAATGAGATCAAAGAGGGGAAGCTAGGAGCAGACCCTGTGCAGGCCAAGCTCAAGCATTTGTACGGTTTCCTGGAGGCAGTAGGGGGAGTCATATGGTAAGATTTATGTTTTAGGAAGATAACGCTGGTGCTACATGAAAGATTAATTATCCAGGAGAGGGACTTCCCTGGTGGTCCAGTGGTTAGGAGTCTGCCTGCCAATGCAGGGGACATGGGTTTGATCCCTGGTCTGGGAAAATTCCACATGCTGTAGAACAGCTAAACCCGTGCACCACAGATACTTTAGAGACCACAAGCCACAACTACTGAAGCCTGTGCACCCAGAGCCCGTGCTCTGCAACAAGAGAAGATGCCACGGTGAGAAGCCCTCACACTGCAACTGCAGTGTAGCCCCCACTCGCCACAGCTAGCAAAAGCCTGCATGTAGCCATGAAGACCCAGAATAGCCAAAAATAAATAAATAAATTTAAAAAATTATCCAGGGGAGCACCTGGGGGCAGAGAGATGAGTTAAGAAGCTGTGCAGCTATTCAGGTAAAAGAGGTTGTGGGAATGAACTGGGGCAGTGATGGTGGGAATGGAGAGAAACGGGCAGTTGAAAACACTCTGGAGGCAAAGTGTCAGCTCAGTGATTCTCTACTGTGAGGGAGTGGACTGTGAGAATAAGGGAAGAAGATTTGAGAACAAGGGAAGAACTCAGGAGGGCTTCCGGAGGCTTGGGCACCTACAGAGGTAGAGGTGCCTTACATGGAGATGGGGAAAGTAGAAGTAAGCCAGGAGGGGAGAGTGGGCTAGTTTAGTGAGGGGTCTAGAAGACACATGGATGGACATGTTCAGTATGTGATAGGCTACCTGGATCTGGGGCTCAGGACAGAGGTGAGGCCTGGGATGTAGACTGGGATGTAAATGAGGTACCCAACACAAAACAGTTGGGAATGCCAGTGTTTTAATGAAGAGGATCCTGTAAGAGGCCAATGAGGAACAGCCGTTAGAGAGGCAGGGAGAGCCAGAAATGAGTCATGTCATGAAAGCAAAGGAAGCCAGAATGTCAAAGAAGAGGACTGTTCCACTGGGTCAAGTTCATCTATTACTAGTAGAGTCTGGCCTATAGAGTGTCCTTACAATTTGGAGATGAATGGCCATGGCGACCACAGCCAGAGCAGCCTCAGTGGGCAGAGGGGCAGGAACCAGACCACCTTGACTGAGCAGTGGGTGGGAGGAGAAGAGGTGGGGATAGCTGGTTTGGGGCCCTTTCCCAAGAAGCATACCAATGGAATGGAGGTGAGAGATTGGCAGAAAGCTAGAGAGCCACTTAGTGATAGGGACTGATTTTTTTTTAAAGATGCAAGAATTTGAAGAATGTTTCTTGGATGAAAGGAAAGAGTGAGTAGAAAATGAAAGGTTGCCGACAGAGAAAAGATCCTTGATGGCTTAGAGGGCCAGAGCCAAGAGAACCCAGGGAGAGGCTTGCTTTGATAGAAGGAGCAAATGCTCAGCACCTGGAGGGATGGGAATACAGGTGGACACACATAGACATCTTTGCAAATACCTTTGAATCCTGGTTCTCCCATTTCCAGCTGTTGATGCTGGGCAAAGAATTTAATGCCTCAAATGCAGTTAACCCTTGAATAATGTGAGTTTGAACTGGGCTGGTGCACTCTTATGCAATTGCTTTCAGTATTAAGTACTACAGAATTTCACCATCTGCTGTTGGTTGAACAGAGGAATCGAAGTACATATACCAAGGGTCAACTATGAGTTATATGCAGATTTTCCACTGTGTGGAAATCTAACCCCCACATTGTTAAGGGATCAACTTTACTCAGTTTTCTCAGCAGAAATGTACAAGTACTAAAGAATATAACTCATAACAAGTTAACATAAGTTAATTAATATATATAAAGCACTTAGGACAATGCCTGGCACATGATAAGCACTCAGATGTTTAGTCATTATAACAACAGTAATTATTATTATTATATAAGAGGGGAAAAAGCAAGGGATGAAGTGGTTTGTACCTAATGTAAAGTAAGATTTGAGGCCATCTTCTGAGAGTAAGTCTCACTGAAGATGAAATGGGGCAAAGCGGAGGGGAGGATGTTGTGAATTATTGCTAATATGGATAGAAGTAGGAGGTGGTCAAGGACAAGTCACTTGTGTTTATATTTACCCACAGACTTACCTTTTCTGGTGCTCCTAGATTCCTTCTTTAAAGATGCGAACTTCCATCTGTAAAATTTCCCTTCTCACTGGTGACAAGCATCACAGCTTTCCCTTATCTGAAAATGTTTCTGTTTTGCCCTCACTGTTGAAGGAAATCTTCACTAGCTGCAAAATTCTGGGCTGACATGATAGGGATGGTGGTGGTTGTTTCTTTTAGAATTTTAAAGATGATGTTCCATTGTCTTCTGCCTTCAATTGTTTCTGAAGGGAAATCAACCATCATTCCTGTCATTGTTTCCTAGCTGCTGTCAAGGTTTTCTCTTTCTCTTTCTCTTTAGTTTTTAGCAATTTGACTACGACTTGGATGGGTGTGATTTTCTTTGTCTGTATCCTGTTTTAGGTTCACTGAACTTCTTGAAGTGGTGTGCTGATGTTTCTAGTCAAATTGAAAAAGTATCTGGCTACGATGCCTTTTTTGTTTTGTTTTTGCCTTTATTCTTTCTGAAACCCCAAGTGCATATGCATATATATTTATCAGGTCTTATATTGTGCTTGAACTTCTATTCATTTTTAATTTATCTTTTTAAAATCTGTGCTTCAATTTGAACAATTTCTTTTGACCTGTCTTCAAGTTTACTGCCCTTTCCTCTGAAGTGTCCTAGCTGCTATTATTCACACCCAGGGGATTTTTATTTCAGGTATTGTGTTTTTTTGTGTGTGTTAAGATTTATGGATTTGGGGACTTCCCTGGTGGTCCAGTGGCTAAGACTCCATATTCCCAGTGCAGGGGCCTGGATTCAATTCCTGGGTCAGGGAACTGGATCCCATATGCCACAACTAAAAGATCCTACAGGCCACAGCTCAGACCTGGTGCAGCCAAATAAATAAATATTTTTTAAAAAAGATTTCTGGGTTTTATTTTAGTCTCTCTATATCTCTTGAAATTCACCCATTATATTCATCTTTTTCCTCTCCATTTTTAGCACATTTATAATAATTATTTTAAAGTCCTTGTCTGTTAATCTAATGTCTGGGTCATCTGGATATGTTTCTATTGGGTTTTTTTACCTTCAATTATTGGCTTAAATCTCCTGCTTCTTCATGTCTAATCCTTTCTCATAGTGTAGTGGACATTGTGAATAATAAGTTTTAGATTCTTGAATTCTATTACCTTCCTCTGAAAAGTATTGAATTTTATTTCAGTAGGGCATTAAATTAGCAGTAGCAGCAGGGCATTAAATTATGTGCAACTAATTTTTTTTGAAGGGTTCACTTACCACGTTTAAATTTTTTATAAGATAGGTCTCTCTTTGTTTTTCCCTTAGTCCTCTGATATAACCCTTATTTCTGAGATGATGTCCTTTCTCCTAAAGCTGACCCTTCTGGGGTTCTAATGAAAAGCCTGAGGTGTTACCAAGTCCTTCTAACTTGGTAGGACTAGAAAGCTACCTCAGGGGAAAAACTGGTTAAGCATAGGATCTCACTTTGTTTTCTTTGTTTCCTTTAGAGATTATAACCTCTCTATTTGTCTGCCTGTTTTGGTCACTGAATTTTCAGTGATTGCAAATTATTTCTTGTACTTGTCCAGGGTTTATAATAGTTGTCTTGGGTGGGTTCAGAAAAGGCAATGAATGGCACCCCACTCCAGTACTCTTGCCTGGAAAATCCCATGGGTGGAGGAGCCTGGTAGGCTGCAGTCCATGGGGTCGCTGAGAGTCGGACACGACTGAGCAACTTCACTTTCACTTTTCACTTTCATGCATTGGAGAAGGAAATGGCAACCCACTCCAGTGTTCTTGCCTGGAGAATCCCAGGGACGGGGGAGCCTGGTGGGCTGCCGTCTATGGGGTCGCACAGAGTTGGACACGACTGAAGCGACTTAGCAGCAGCAGCAGCAGCTTGGGTGGGTTAGTTTAAAACAAGCTATTTAATCATCATCAGAAGCAGAATTTAGGGAGATGTTTTTGAGCAGAGCTGATGGCTCAGCTGTGCCCAAGGACACATGCTTTGGCACCAGGTTGCAGGAAGGTCTTGTTGCAGTGGCTCCGCAGCCTGGTTGGGTGGAAAGTGTGGCCAGAAGAGGTCTAAGAGAGTGGGCAGTTAAGGAACCAGATATTTCTCTGATATGAAAAGAAGCATGAAAGTGGGACTAAAGGTGGGAGAGAGCCAGAGAGGTGGGAAGTTGGTCCTTTTAGCCTGACTCATCATTACTGCTGACTTGGTCAGACTGTTGTTAGGGGTAGTAAAGTATGTGAGTGTTCAGTAGATGGCTTTTATGATTATGGAGGCCATTGATCAGGCTTACTAGGGCCTGACCCACATGGCACAATCCTTGTCGTGTCATCTGGTGACTTCTCTGTCCTCCATGGAAGCACATATGAGCTGAAATGGTATCGTTGTTACATTATCATCAGGAACATCACCATCACCATCACCATCCATGCTGCCAACCTTTTAGGGGCATGTTTCTCTGTGGTTCTTTGCTCTATTCGTTAGGTCAGAGCTAAGGCATGTTAAAAAGAAACCCCAAATAACTGTGGCTTAGGCAAGATAGTTCAGTTCTCTGTCACACAATAGTCTAAGAGTCTCAGGCTGCAGAGACAAGCTCTACAGGGCAGGAACTCAGGCTTCCTCTGTCTTGTTCACCGGTCATCACTACTCTGTCACTCTCATCTAGATGGGCCAGTATGACTTATTATCACCTGTCTTTATTCCAAGCAGCGGGAAAGGGCAAGGGGCAGCTATGGGTCCATCCCGCCTCCCCACGAGGGACCCATCTCAGAAGGTACACGTGTCACCTTCACATCCCATTGACCAGAACTTAGCCACCCAGCTGCAGCTATGAGTTCATTTTTATGTTTGGAGCCCTAATACTGTATAAAGGGAGACTTCATGTTGGGGACAGCCACCGGTCCCTGTCACCAATCTTGAAGTCATGAACTTGGTTTTTAGCTCAAGGGTCACTTTATGGAAGGAGCTTGGCAGGCGCTGGGGAGCCCACTGAGCACTGGAGTTGAGGGATGTCCAACTGCTCTGTCCATTTCTCTTTGTGGGCATCAGCAGACAAGGATCATTGCTCTAACATATACTAATAAAACGGACCTAATGTAGCTGTTAAGGAACAAAGCTCATTCCACAAGCAGCTCATCAATTCCACATTCGCCAGCAGCTACACCATGCTGGAAAGGTGTACAAAGCTGGGGTTGAAAGTGCCCAAGTGATGCCAAGAATTTACGCCGATCCTCTTACCTCTGCCATTGGTTGGCAGAGTCACAGTAGGCATGGGCTTTAACTTTCCTGGTCTCCAGAGTAGAGGACTGAGTTGTGTCTAAGGTATTTGTTTAGCATGAATGTTCTAGGATTGTGTGATTCCTTGACACTCCCTGTCTTTGCACTAAAGCAAGCTCCCAGGAGGACACAGTCACCTTAACTCCTTTGTGAAATGGGAGGGAGTCGGAGGTATACACACACCTGCTTGCAGTCAGCTGGGGGCCTGCAGACCTGGGCTTTTCTATTTCCTTCGGTTTCTTTGGTTGTGGTTTTTGTAGCCAGAAGTCAATTTTCCATTCAACTAAGCTTATTTTTTTAAACCTTATATTTTAAAACAATACTTTAAATTTTGCTTTTAGAACTATTATATGTTCATTGTAGAAAATGGAGACAAGTATAATGAAGGAAACAAACAAACAGAAATCACCCATAGTGTCAGTACTTGGACTCTGCTACTGTTAAGGCCTTAGTGTGTCGTGCCTTCACTTCCGCATCTAGGAAAACAAGAAAAATGCTTGTATCTCTACTTCAGTTAATCAAGCTGATGTTTTGTAATCTGCTTTCTTCTACTTAATGACTGTTTCCTGAAATCCTTAAATATTTTCAAGAATGTGATTTTTAATGAATGCCAAGCTTTCATCATATGGGTGGACCACACTGTACTTCACCGGTGCCCCGACATTCACGCTGTGTCTGAGTCTTCCTTGTTATTAATTGCGTGGCGGTGACTGTTCCACGTTGACAGCATCTTGGCTCCTGTCACAAACACTGAGTGCTGGTGAGGCCCGTAAAGCTTGGGTGGCCTGTTTCAGGCCATACAGCAGTTGAGTGCTGGGTCCTTCCCTCTGGTCCAGTGGCCTCCCCTGATGCTGGAGAGTGGAAGCACAGGCGTGACACAGACAGTTGACTTCCAGTGTGTTGGTTTGGGTAGAAAAGAGCCAGTGGGGTTTCCCAGCAAGATGCTGCTGTGGCTGGATGTGATGCTCCTGTGGGAAGCCAGCTGCTCTCTGTCCCCACACCGGCAAGCTGCCCTGCTCCCGTTCCACCCCCACCCACCTGGGCAGCAGTGAGCCCAAGCCAGGCACCTGAAGTCCAGGTCTGAGGAGAGAGGCTTTTGCAGGGGAGGCTGGGAGGCAAGGAGGTGGTCAGGGCACAAGCAGGCTGGGACAGGGAGACCACACAGCTCCTGCTCCTCCAGGCCCCCACCTGCGTGGGGCAGGAGATCCAGTGGCCTTGTTCCCAAGCAAGCTTCCTCCCCTGTTCTCTTATCCTTTTTCTGAAGCACTTTTCTCTTCCTCTCCAAAGAATGTGTCACTCTCTTAAAAAACAACCTGTCCTCATCCTTATTTATCTCATTTCCTCTGAGAGGGACAAGAGGATTCACTGTTGAGTTGGGGTGTGGGACAGCAAAATAGAACCCACCCAAGGCTTGGCCTGGGTGACGACCCCTTTTGCTGGCTGTGTCCCTGCCTGGATGACTCAGCTTTTGCCCTCCTGCCTGAGACCTTTCAGTTTTGACTGTTCTATCCTCTTCTCTAACAGGCAACTATTGGGATTGACTTCTTGTCAAAAACCATGTACTTGGAGGATCGTACGGTGAGTGCCTGACTGGAGACCTGGGAGGACAGGGAGGGCTCCCTGGGACCTATCACCTGGGGCCTGTACTGGGCACCACTAAGAGCCCATACCTGCCCAGAGCTGGCAGTGCCAGCACTGCAGAACTTCCCCTCAGCCCCCCGCTCCCACCCTGAGGACCTCACCATGCCCTGAACCTCCTGCCCACCCTGCAACAGGTGCGACTGCAGCTCTGGGACACAGCCGGCCAGGAGAGGTTCCGCAGCCTGATCCCCAGCTATATCCGGGACTCCACCGTGGCCGTGGTGGTGTACGACATCACAAGTGAGTATGGGGCCTGGGTGTTGGGCAGGGGACAGCTCACAGGGCTCTAGAGGCCAGATGCGGCCCCAGCCAGGGTGCAGCGTGTGTGTGTGTGTGTGCATATACACGTGTGTGTGCTTGTCCTCTGACTGCAGAGAGGCAGGTGTTCAGAGTGGAGAGTGAGTTGCTTTTGAGCCTTCCCCCATCCTGCACCAGCCACGGCATACTGGACCAGGATGGCCCTGTTCAGAGCAGAGGCCTGTGTGTGGAGCAGAGCAGATGCTCACAGGGCTGGCCCTTCTCCTGCCCCTCAGCACCATCCTGGGCCCTGGCTGTCAGAAAGACCCCTAGGGAGCAACTTCTTCGTATGGTGTGTGTGTGTACACGTGCACGTGTGAAAAGATGCTGGTCCGTGGACCAGCCTTGGCCTGGCAACCGTGGTTCTATTAGCAGCACCCCAGGTCCTTACAGGGCTCTCTGGGAGGGGAGGCCCAGTGGGTCCCTGGGGGCCGTGGGTGGGCTGTTTATCTCATGCCCTGTGGCTCTTCTGACCAAATCAGCTGTTCTAGAGAGAGACACACAACTCTGAGGGAGACTTGTGTGCTGGGGGTGAGGGCTAGGGCCCGGTGCAGAGCCCCACTCCCCAGGCAGGTGTCATGGCACACACCTCGCAAACCCTTGGGCAGCAGTCAAGCTTATGGTGAGAGGATGCCCCAGCCTGCTGCCTCTAGCCCTCCCCACCTCCTACTCCCACCGTCTCCCTGACCACATGCTCCTTGCACACCTGAGAGCATGGAAGCAGGGCCCTGAGGAGGCCTGGGCCCCTGATGCCTGTGGGAAGCCCAGGTTCCCAGGACAGGGAGCTTCGCCTCCCCTTGGGCCTGCAGGTTGCTGAGTGGTGGGCATCACACTATGGCTGTTCCTCTGGGAGCCTGTCTCAGCTTCTGACTGAGGAGGGGACTGCCCTGAAAACACTGGCCTCTCCTGGCTTTTGTCTGCTCCTGGGCCCACTTCGCACTCCCCTTACTTGCAGGGCCTGTGGGTGCTGTTCGGAAACCCCTGTGAGCTCCTGTCAGTGGGAGGCCACCCTGCAGGGCCCTCCTGCGCCAGGGCTGCCATGGTCTCTCCCACACGCAGCGTCACAGTGTTTCCAGCTCAGCCAAGCCCACTGCACTCATACCTCACTCTGCTCTGAGCTGCAAAGTCAGATCTGACTCTCAGATGGGCCCGAAAACCACTAATTCATGGAGCGAATCATGACCCAGTGGTCTTTCAGGTGCCATGACCTCCCCCCAGTGAGTGGCTCAGCAATGTGAGGGGTTTCGGGGGCCCGCAGCACAGTTCCACAAATACACCCAGACGTTAGGTCCAGGCCTGCTGGTCTGTGCTCCCAGCTACCCTGCCCAGGTATCTGAGGGTGCACCCTCAGGGTGCTCTCCCCACCCACCCTTCCCCTCTCCCACAGGGCCACCTCTCATGCCAAGCTTTATCCCTGCTTTCCACCTCCAGATCTCAACTCCTTCCAGCAGACCTCTAAGTGGATTGATGATGTCAGGACAGAGAGGGGCGGTGATGTGATCATCATGCTGGTGGGCAACAAGACGGACCTGGCCGACAAGAGGTAGGTGGTCTGGGCCACCCCCCGCCCTCCTCTGCAACACCTCCTGGATGGGGTGTCCTGGGACTTGTAGGTGGTGAGTGCCCTGTCTGACCTGGCCCCCTGCATCTGGGAAGGGCCCCGTTGGGGCCCCAAAGGCTTTGAAAGCTCACATGTTCCTGGCCAGCCCAGCAACGCATGGTCTGGGCCTGGCCTCAGCTCAGTCATGGACACAGTGGCCCTCGGGCTCCCACTGGTCCTGCCCCGGGAAACGCCTGTGCTGATGCTGGAGTGAGTGTGAAGGGCCTGGTCCCCAGGCGTGAACACACAGAGTTTCCTGGTCCAGCTCTGTGTCTGGGTGTGACACTGTCCCTAAAGAGGCTGCCCTCCAGGAATAGGGCTCACCTCGGCACCCTTTCCATATCTCCTGGGGCAGATAAAGCAACCAATCATGGACTGAGGGCCTCCTGAAATGCACTCTGACCATTTAGGGAGTATTCTGAATGAGAAGCTGCTTCATTAAAATCTTGTCCTTGAAGTGAAGAAAACAGAGCTCAAAGCCCAGCTTCTTTGCAGTAGATGACCTTGGGGCCATTACTTTTGACCTCAATGTGCTCATTTGGCAAATGGGGCTAGTGGTACCACCCAGAGAGGTGGTCTGTAGCTGGCGGAGTGTGACAAATGTGTGCTCTGGCAGTGGTGATCCTGGGAAAAGTGGGTAGGGGCCAGCAGCCCACCAGCCACAGGGCCAGCTCCTGGACTGGACAGTACTGCCAAGGAGTGGAGTGGGGATGCTGGCTTCCTGCTCTGCTCTGCACCTCATGTGCCCTGAGGGAACCCTGAGGTTCAGCCCTGGTCTCAGGCCAACCGAAGTGCCTTCATCATCTGAGGCCACTCCCTCCACCCCAACTGGGGGCTCCTTCTCTACTGAAAACTGGTTCCCCTCATCTCCCCTCCAGGCAGATAACCATAGAGGAGGGCGAGCAGCGTGCCAAAGAACTGAGCGTCATGTTCATCGAGACCAGTGCGAAGACTGGCTACAACGTGAAGCAGGTGGGAGGTGCCGCCTTGACCAGGGGCCCACACTGGGCTTCTGGTGCCAGGGGCTAGTGACCAGGTGGCCCACCTGATGGGGAGTGAGTCCCTCCAGAGCTAACTGCTTGCCCTCAGGGTATCGGGGGCTATGGGATCAGCTGCACCCAGCAGCCAGCCCCGTGGCCCCTGAGCTGCCGTGGCTGTCCAGCCCCCAGCTTCTAGGCAGCCGAGAAGCAGCACTTTCCTACCTGTTCCCTCACTTGGGATGGGCATGCAGGAGAGTCCATCCACTCAGCATTTTGGGGTTCCTGCATTGTGCTTGGCAAGCACCTGGGGCTGTGTTGGGCCAGGTAGACTTGGGGAAAAGAGCCCACTCTCAGTGAGGTTAGAGCTCACAGGAGGGGGGCCTGCAGAGTCAGACTCCTCAGAGGAGCCGTAGAAGGGCTGGGGTTAGGGCTGAGCCTCGGAGCAAGAGGCTTCTCACAGATGGCCTTCAGCAGATCAGTGGACTTGGGTGGAAACAACTGCACCTGTCTCTGCACCACCCCTGAGAGATTGGCAGCATTTTCTGTGGCCACGAGCGTAGCAACAGGACTCCGTGTGTTAGTAGCTCCCCTGGCTTTATTGGTGTCTCGTCTCTTGAGCGTTTACCCCTCAGTATCTCAGGGGGTCCTCTGCCAGCTCCGGCTCTTTAACACATTCCTGAGGAAGCATAGGTGTTGCTGTGTCAAGAGTCTGTATCTTTAAAGAGTTTAGAAATTTATTTCAATACTACATAGTTTCCTTTACATAAAACTTGGGCTTTCCTGGTGGCTCAGATGGTAAAGAATCTGCCTGCAATGCAGGAGACCCAGGTTCAATCCCTGGGTTGGGAAGATCCCCTGGAGAAGGGAATGGCCACCCACTCCAGTATTCGTGCCTGGAGAATTCTATGGACAGTTGACCATTCATTTCACATGCTTGAAAGGAGGCCATAGCCTTCAGTAGCCTGCCAAAGGAGTTTTGGGTTCAAAAAACGTGAGGATCCTGTGTCTTCAAGGAAAAGAGGACTTGGATAGCTGATGACGAGGGGGCTGCCTGGGCAGGGGACTGGCATGGGCACAGGTGGGGCTGGAGGGGCGCTGGGGCCTTGCCGGGGTCACTTCTGCCCGGGCACCCCCAGCAGTGTCCAAGAGCACTAGACAAGCTGCCATGCAGCAGCTGGCCACACGCAGTGAGGGTTTGAAGGTTTACCCGGCCTGGGCAGTGTTGTGCCAGTGGGAAGTAGCAGAGGAGCGGGAAGGGACAGAATGAGCTCCCAGACCCAGGGGATGCCCCCGCCCCAGCTGGAGGGCCTCAGCATTGCTCTGTTCACTCACACCCCCTTACCAGCCTCCCCTGTCCCTGGAGGCCTACAGGAGACACCAGGTTGTGGCTCTGCACGGTCCTGATGGAAAGGCCTGGAGGGCGGGGAAGCAGAGGTCAGTGGTCCAGAGGGCAGGTGGCCTCTGCCCCCAGTGGACAGAGATGCTGATGCCCCCTTTCCATAACATTCTGGAAGCCAGGCAATGGTCTGAGCAAGAGTTGTGTATAGTCAGTTCAACCCTGGGTGGTTCAGAGGAGTCTCCATGCAGTGCAGGCTCCTGGACTCTGAATGTGAGCCTGTCTGCTCTCAGAGGCTCCCATGTGACCCTTAGAGCTTCTGTTTGACTGACAACTTGGCCACTGACAGAGGCTGTGACTATTTTGACAGCCAGACAGGCGGAGTGGGGCTGCTGGGGCATCATGGAGGAAGGCTTGGCAAGTGACTGACTGGACTTCTGCACCCCCTCCTACCCATCTCTGCACCCCACCCACCAGCGTCTTCCCGACTTGGGCCCTCACCCTCACCACGTTGGGTCCTGTCACCCAGCCTGGGTGGTCCCACGTGACTGGGCTCTGCCATGAGACCATGAATGAGCCTCACCCTGTCTTCAGAGAGCTCAGGCAGTGACGTTTTAAGGCCAGAGCTCACCTAGTTCCTGCAGTTGGTGTTTGTCAAGAGATGGGAAGAGCATTCAGAATCTTCTGTCTTGTACTTGCTGTCATCCCCCTGGGTTCCATCCCTGTAGGTCCTGCCAGCATCCCTGACACCCTGTTGACCCCTGCCCCCCTGTTGACCCCTGCCCCAGTGAGCGCATGCGCGCAGACACACACCACACAGCTCTCCATGCACACTTACAAACACACAGGCACAGAAACCCCGCATGTGCACATACATGTCGCACACACGCACCCCCCCACATACACACACATTTGCTGCACATCCACATCCACACCACACACACTCCTCTACACACAGGACACACAGTCACACTCGCCCACGCCCAAGCAAACCCACAATATCACACACTCCCACGTCCTTATTCCCTCTGAAAAGTCTCCTCCACTCTGACTGTGGCCCTGGCTCCTAGAAGCCAGCTGCCTCGATGCTGTGGACTCGCAAGACTCCCTGAAGAGAGGGTCATTGTCATAAGGGCACTTGAAAGCCACTTCCCCACACCTGGCCCCCAGGTGGCCAGTGGGACAGAAGCTCTCCAGGGCCTAGATCGTTTTCTGCCCGGGGGTGGATCCCTGGCCATCACCATGACCCATACTCAGGCCCCGAGACCCCGAGGCCAGCCTGCCTGGGTGAGAGGCCTGCTGGGGCCCAGTGCCGTGAGGGGTGCTAGGGCGTGGGAGGGAGAAGTTAGGTGCAGTCCCTTCCGTCAAGGGTGCAGTCTCTGCTGTCCAGGAGGCAGTCAGCAGGACAGGACAGGAGTAGAGCCTGAGGCCAGGGTGAGAAGAGGCAGAAGGTGGGCATGCCAGGAGCAGAGGGGGAAGGATGGGGCTCATGCTGCATCTCCCCTCTCCCTAGCTCTTCCGACGTGTGGCCTCGGCTCTGCCTGGAATGGAGAATGTCCAGGAGAAAAGCAAAGAAGGGAGTATCCTTTTCCTTTGACAAGTGAGTGAAAGATGTTGCAGAACTCATTTATTCATGGATTTATCACATGATATGTTAGAACAGTGGACAAACCCTTGCCTGGTCCCCAGGCCAGCCTTCCTGATGGGCAGCTGTGCTGTGGAGCCTCGTATGTACAGGAATGAGGCTGAACTCCGAGGTCTTCAAGACCCCGTCCAGCTTGAACCAAACAAGCTTCCAAAACAGAGTGGGGGTGCCAGAGGGATGTGTGTGGAGTGACAGTGCGGGGCAGGGAGTGAGAAATAGTGAGTGCCCTTCTTTCTAGTGAACACAGATTTGTGTTTCATGTGGACAAGCAGAATCTCCACTTCGGTACACTCAGAGATGATCTCAGCATGGTTCAGCCTCCTCTACATGAGACAACTGCCTCCTCAACCCAGCCCGGCACAGCCTGGGGCCTCCCCACTGCCCCGGGGACAGGGTCTGCACACCACTCACCCAGTCCACTCTACCTTGGGCCACACGCAGAGGCTGAAACTGAGGCTCAGACAGGTGGTCCGATTTGCCCAGTGGAAAGGAAGTCAGTTGTTTCTTGTCTTTTTACTAGTTTATCTATACTTTGCCATGTTATAAAAAATGTATGTTTATGTATATGTAATACTACATACACATGAAACAAGATAAAAATATACAAAAGAATATTGAGGTTTAGGGACCATAAAAAGAAAAAAAAATAAGGAAAAGTCATGGACAAGGTCATACTCAGAATATATGCCATGGCCAGTGGCAAAAAAAGTGGTAAGGAGGGAAAAGGCAAGGTGTCTTTAGGGGAGCATGGTTTTTTATACTGCTTGACTCCTGAAGCACCTCTCCCATTGCCCTTACATAGGGGCCACAAAACCTCTTTGGGACGCAGGCAACTGATCCCATAGAAGGACTGTTCCACCCAACTCTGGCAGTTCCTATTGGTGCTCCTCCAACCCACACTCCCCAGGGCATCCATGGAAAGGGCTAGAGAAGGGGTGTGGCTTCTCACAGCAGCAAGCTCAGAGTCTAGGACCCCCTCTAACTGGAGCTTGAAGTGAGGTAGCCCTGAGGTTGGCGAGGTGGGCTGTACGCCCGCCGGCAGGCTCTGCACCTCCTGTGTACTTCAGGGTGCGGCTGACAGGGAACAAGGCCGAGGCTCCCCACCAGGAAGGCTTTTGAGAAAGGGTCTGTCAAGCCTGTGTTTAGGTAGTGGTCCCACAGCCCCAGGACAAGCTTTGCTTCTGGTAGACAGAGGTAATGCTGTGGGGGACGGTCCGGGAAGAGGAGGAAGGGCGGGACCTGGCGACCCTGCATCTTACCCACCCAGGCTAAGCGAAGTGCAAGCCCCTGGGTGTTTGGGGAGGGACAGAGGGGCTGTGCAGGGCAGCTGAGTGGGTACCGGGGCGGGAGTCAGGTGGGAGCTTCTCTGCGAGTCATCTTCCTTAGCCCCGCTCCTGCAGTGATTGACATCAAGCTGGACAAACCCCAGGAGCCCCCGGCCAGCGAGGGCGGCTGCTCCTGCTAATGCAGCCTGACCCCGGCTTCCTTTGACACTACTCGCTTGTTGTGTTGCTTCCTATTGGTTAGCTTCCTACGGGGGGTGGGAGATGAGCTTATCCAGATGGGAGGAGTTTTCTTTTCTCTCTGTCTCTAGGAGTCGGGTGGGTGGGGAGGGAGGCTGGGCATCAGGGATCACGTCACTCTTAACAGCTGTTACTTAAACAACTATTTTTTGGTTTGGTTGTAATATATTGTACTTTATTAAGATTGCCAAAAACTTAAAATTTAAAAAAAAAATTTAAATCATGTGTATACAACTTTTTGCCAGATAAAAATGTAGTCATTTTTATTTGAAAGATGTGCTTTTTGTTTTTGTATATTTGTAAACTTACAGAGAACCTTTTCCACACACCTCCTCCTTCCTGTCCTCTTTTAATGGTTCATCACCTCTGCCCTCCTCCCACCCTCAGACCAATAAATTTAAACAATTAACTGGGCAATTTATTTAGGCTCCAATCCCCAGGCTGTCTGGCCCAGACCAACCAGGCCTCACCAAACAGGCCCTCTGTAGTTAAATCAAACACTGATGGAAGGAAACAGGCTCTGAAGAGGCAGCTCTGACTCCGTCCTTCTGTGGCCAGAGTAGGACACGAGCCACAGCCCTGAGCTGAAGTAAGGCCTGTGAACTGCAGGGAGCCCAGGCCAGGCCCACTGGAATCACGTCTGCCTCTTTCCCCTCCCTGAAAAGCCTTGAAGGGGGTGGAGGACACTTGCCACAGGCAACCGTCTGTGCTCTGTGGTCCACCCAGTGACTGGCAGAGCAAGAGGTCATGGGCAGGAAGGAAGGACGGGGTGCTGTTGGCAACTGTGGGCTGGGCAAGGTGTAGTTTATAGATTGGGGGCACCATATGTAGTCATGAAAATGTTTTAACCAAGCCGTCCAATGATCAGCAAACGTGTCTGGTTTGAAGCTAAGGGAAAGGCAGAAGGAACCTCAGTGTGTGCCACTGAAGCCCTCCTCCTTGGATGCCAGGGAATCTGGAGCCTGTTGCACACAGGATTGGCCTGTCTGTGGTGGGGGAAGGGAGGGTCTGCAGACCTGCCACCAGGAAGATGCTTTTGCTGATCCTTGGTTGCTACTACTGCAGAGTGCTGTTTTGGAAAAGCTGACCTCTTGACGTGTTTCTGTCTCCCTGGTGCCGGGAGTTGACATTTTTGTGCACAGACCTTTGCAGATATTGTAGCAGCACTCTGGTCGCTTGAGGGTAGAGCTGAGGTGGGGTCCCCAGAAGGCTTTCCGGAGAGCCGTCCTGGCCATTTTTGACTCATTTCTGAGAAGGACTTAGTCTTGAGGACCTATCTGTAAATCTTTGAAAAGAACTCTCTTTCACTAAGTGATGCTGCCCACTTGACCAGCATTCCAAATAGATCCAGACTCACCAACTCCGAGTCTGCACAGAGCCAGGCGGAGGGTACCACTCTGGCCAAAATCAGTGAACCCTGGCTCTTCCTCCAGGCTGCTGTTAGGCTTGTCATAGACGAGCTAAATGACTATCTGGCGTATGGTAGGGAGTAAATTCCACCATCAAGCAGGATCCCAACAAGTTGTTATGTTGAGTTTGGAACTTCTCAGAAACTAATCCAGAATGGCAGCTACTAAGTGCAGCAGGGACCTGGCAGGACTCACTGATAACTGTGTCCAGTGGGCCTGTCACAGACTCAGCTAAGGGGACTGTGTGTCAGAGCTGATCTTTAGAGAGAAGTTTATCTTCAGGTGAAGCAAAGAGGAAGCAGAATTCCCACTGAGCTCCTCTTCCAGAAGGTAAAGACCAACGTACGAACGTAATTCCAATGTCACATGTTGAGTTTTTATATGTGTGTACATAATTATATATAGAGATAGACTTGTGTATACACCTTCCACACACATTCTCACAAAGATACGTGTGCTCGATGTATATTCTTGTTTTTCCTGCTCTCAAGTTGGAACTTGCATTGTGATATCAGTTTTGGAAATCCAAAAGTACTGCAATGTGTCGAAATAAGAAATACTTAATATTGTCCAAAAACTTGTGATTGTCTTGCCATCAATAAAACAATGCATAGATGTGTTAACTAAAGGCAAAAATAGACCCTGGGAACATGCACACTGTTTCTGTCTGTACTTATATGCACAAGTGTGCATGCCCATGTGGGCCAGTACCCCTACCATGGCACACCCCCAAGTGGTGCTTGTTGGAAGAGTGCTTACTTACCTCGTGAGAATTCATAGGAGTCCAGGTGACAGCACCAAGCCTGGCTGGCAGTGAGGGCCATTGCTTGTGGCCCCTAGGGCAGCCCAATTTGCAGGGATCTCATTGGGTCTCAGTGAATGGATGGTGGATTTTTATTTTCTTGGTACTAAAGAGTACTTTTTCTTTAAAATTTTTGTTAAAAAGGTGAAACTCAGCCCCCTTCTCATGTTTCTTTTTCCCATCACAGCCTAGAATAAGAGTAAGAGATGAAGTAGATACAATGTGGCTTCATGTGGCCTCCATGAGCCCTCCTTTCCCAACACATACATGACATCCTCTCTCCTGAGCCCAGCTCTCCCAGCCCTGTAGGAGAGGGGAGGTGGGGAGGGCAACTGCCTCCCCTTATCCTCTTATCCTGGTGGCGCCACATTGTTCCATGAGTGCCCTCCTTGGGCCTCATCTCCACCCCTCTTCCTGGATCTGTCAGGGCAGCCAGACCTCCAGCACAGAAGGGCTTTGGCTCGTTGGCTCCCACTGGGGGCAGGTGACATCACTGTCCTCTTGCTTGTAGGTAGGATCTTGTCTCAGACTTAAGGTTCAATAATGAAATGATCAGGTTCCCTTGAAGAGAATGTCATGAAATTCCTCAGCATTCCTGGTGAGAGTATCCCATTGTTGCTGGATCCAAGTGGGCTAGCACGAGGCAGAGAGGAGGGACCCTTTTAGGAAATGATCTCAGTTTAGCCCGTGGTTCAGTCTGTCTCTCTACAGAGCACCCTTGACCTGGGAGTACAGCAGGCTCATCTTCTGTGGCCCTCTCTATTACTTTGAGGAATCTCAAAAAAAAAAAAAAAAAAGGAAAAAATGCTGTCAGTAAAGCTCCTGTTTTGTGGTCATCTGAAAAATCGAGCATATGGTGGAGAAAGCAGAAAGCATGTTTATGAATGCAGACGTGCCAGAGCGAAGGGGTGGTCTCGGCATCTCAGGTGCTAGAGCTGCAGCCGTGTGGTCCAAGGTTAGCAAGCATGCTGACTCGGTCAGAGGCCTCCCTGCCGTCACTGTCACCGCACTCTTCCTGTCAGCATCCTCAGTTGGTCTGAGATGGCCCAGGTCTGAGGAGCAATGGCCAGATCAGTTTGAGTGTTTCAGGCAGCAGAAACGAGGATTGCTATGGTGGTAGCCGAGAGTGCGGACACATACTGGATGTGATGTTGTCGTTTTCCCGGTGGCAGCAGTGCTGGAAGCCCCTGCCCTCAAGTACCAGGTGTGACAATAATGGCACCGCTGGCTTCGGTGTCCTGCAGGCAGAGAAGCCTCATTTCTCCACGTGGCAGAAGGCAGGTGAGGGTGTCAGAATGTGAGAACAGGTAGCTGAGGGCTGTGAGGCGTGTCTGAGCCACACGAGGGGCAGCCGAGCTGAAGTGTCTGGGCATCAACCAGTGCGCACCAGTTTCCTAACTACCTCTCCCCCAAGAATGTGAGACATTGTCCCCTGGCCACAGCAGAGTGAGGCGGAAGGCTCACAACCCTTCCTGCAGGAAATGCAGGAAAACCAGGTCCGAGAAGGGTGACTCGCTTATGATTACCCAGTGAACTGCAAGCAGTCAGAATCAAGGTGTTTTCACTCATCTGTCGCTGACATGTGTGTAACAAATGTGACTGTGCACTGGCACACAGGGCTACAGGGCACGTGTGCTCCTCAGACCGGCGTATCTGAGGACATTTCAGGCTCCTCCATTGCAAAGAAGGGCCAGCCCCCAAGTCCACTCTGATTGTCACACCAGGGCACCCTTTGGATTTTTTGTTTGAAATAAACTATTTCAGTGATCCAAAACCTTGAGCTCTCAATGCATAAACTCCCTGGACACCAGACAACCCCCTGACCGCGCCCCTGCTGATGCTCATGGTGGGGTGTGGTTTATCCTTGCAGTGGGATTGGAAGCCGCCTTCTAGTGGGAAATCTCCATAGGCTGACGGCCAGCGTGTATCACAAGGTGTGTGTCACCTTCCTCCTCACCCGGCCCCATGGAAGTGATTGGCCATGAGGAGCACAGAGGATGGCATTCCCATCTCACTGGCTCAGCAGGCTTAAATGGCCACATTGACTTTACATAAAACTGTGTAAAATGTGGAAGACTCAGCATGTTGATCAAACAATAAACTGTCCTAATTCTCAACACAAAGCCTCTTGTTTCATGTTTCTCAGTGGTGTGGTTATATATTGGTGGAAGGGGTGTGGAAAAACAGATTTCTTCAAATGCATGCTCCATGAAGAAGACCCTCCTCATGTCTGGGTGGTGGTGTGTTCACCACCACCTTTTGCTTTTCCCTCCTGCTCCTCACTGGGCTCTCAACTCAGAAGGGGAAAAGGCAGGACATGCTGAACTTTAATCTCCATTCTGCCTGAAGGCTGATGGAAAGGGAAACTCCAGGCAGAACTGAGAGACTCAGGGCTCTGTGCTATCTCCTGTCATCCCTGCTCTCCACTTGCAATGGCTGAGGGTTAGGAAGGGTGGGTATAGAGGCTGGATCTCTATTCCCATGATTTCTGGAAAGTATTTAAAGGTAAGAATTTAAGATGAACCACAATCACCTTTCAGATGACATGAAGCTACCTCGTACGCCCTCCAGCAGCATCTCACACCAATTAGAGAACATCCCTAAGACAGCCCTTCAGGTCTCAGCACCTCCAGACTAAAAGGGGCCCTGAAGGCCAGGGGGCCAACCCAAAGAGAACACAGAGGCCAAGAGCCGACCCACCACTGCCCTGGACTGGGAATGCTGGGAATCCTGGGGCCGTAGGGAAAGCCAAGACCACCAGGTTTTCTTCATCAAGTTCAACTTCACTGTCTTTCTCCTTTAAAGGTTCTAAAGGTTTCTGGAACACCCTCCAATCTGCCACCTCAAGGAAGCCATCTCTGATTAGGAGGGCTAGGCAGTTAAGATTCCCTGCCCACTGAGCCTAACTTCCCTGGGTGCCAGGTGTAAACTGGGAGGTGGAGGCGTTACCAGGCAAGTCGAGGGGCTGAGGCCTGAGAGCCCAAGTGCACATGCCTGTATGGACCAGACCAAAGCCAGAGGAATGCTGTTCCAGACAGCTTTTCCCCAAGACTGGTATTCAGGGCAATGTGACTACAGACAGGAAAGGGAGTGGGTTGTCTCCCTGAGCATCCTGCTTACACGCACAACATCCAGCAGGTGAAGGAAGCATGCTGGGGCTTCCCAGACTGAGTGTTAAAACTGGAGTTGTGAATGTCCTACCTGCAGCGCCTGCAAGCCATCAAGGTATGTTGCTTGAGGTCGTCTCCTCTATCACTGTAGCTGTGTTTTGGTCACCCAATGACCAAGGGTGCAGAAAGGAGCTTTGATAATCCTATGATAACCCCCAATTTTTCTTTTAAAAAAAGCATATTTCAGTTGAAACAAAAATATCTGAAGTCAAAAGAACACCAAGTGTCTCACATATGGGGTGAGGGTGGGGAACGCCAGGATCCCAGGAGGCACTGAGGCCATGCTGGGGCTGCATGGGTGGTGCATCCAGACAAGGAAGGGCCAAAGTGAGGATGGTACTGAGGCAGCTCACCCTGGGCATGCAGCATGGTGGGAGGGATGGCCGGGGGCAGGGGAGGGGGTTGCGGACTGGTTGGTTCAGCCAAGATGGAGCCTGTGCTAATGAGAGGGGAAAGCAGGGGCTATTTCTTCACCTGAGAATGTGACTGTATGCCCACAAAAGCAGGAAGTATGTCACACTTAGAATTCCCAGATTTGGGCACAGTGCTTGTCATTTTCCGAATGAATTTTGGCATTTTCTGAACGCCATACACAGCTCGTGTCAGTAGTCAACAGGTCAGGACTTCATAGTTGAAAAAGGAAGTGGAACTACTTTCCTGTGCAAAAGTCAGGTGAGGTAACCACCTTTCTTTAAGTACTCAAAGGGCTGGAATGGAAGAGGTAAGCATTGTAACTGCTGCTAATACACCTTTAGGTGAGAACGGGCATAAACCAATTGAAGCCTTGATTTCATTCTAAATTCAAACCTTTAAAAAAAAGAAAAAGCACAATATTCTGGCTGAAATGATCTCAAACCAACAGAACACAGCCAAGTGCCTTTTCCTCACAGAAGGAGCACTGAGACAGAGAGCATAGGGAAATCTAAGGGCAGACCCCAGGTAGTCCCCAGCAACAGCAGTTAACGCTGATCAGAAATTAAACTCCAGCAAACAGGCAGGAAGAGGGGCTACGAAGGCCCCAGAATGTCTGTAAAGTGTTTAAAGAGCTGGAATGAACGGGCAGCCTCGATCTGCAGGTGTGCTCTGTACCACTAGAGACTCCATTCTGGAAGTGGGTGGTGTTTACCAGGGCAGTCAGTGCACACTGCACTGCAATCTGCACCTCTGCACTCGCAGAGCACAGGTTCTTTCCCATCAGGAGGCAAAGGCCCAGAGAGCAGTCTCTGCCTCCAACATGCAGTGGCTCAGACACTGCCATGTTCCCATCTGTGACACACAGTCAGGCTGAGTCTGCTGGCCCTGTGACCTGACAGCCCTCTTTCTACTCTAGCCATACTTGGCTCCCAGCCCAAGAAGAAATGGGCCTACTTTGGCTGAATGGCTTCAGGGCCACAGGCAGATAATTTGACCTCCCATTGATAACCCAAGCTCCCAAGGACGAGTCACGGTGGCCCAGACCCACAACAATGGGATATCTGTGGCAGAGTTAGGAGGCAGAATGAGTGCGCCCAGAAGGACTATGTAACCTGCCTGCTTACTTCACCAGAGAGTAAAACTAAACAGGGCCTGAGACGTCCCTGGCAGTCCAGTGGCTAAGACCTGGTCCGTGCTCCCAATGCAAGGGGCTCGGGTTTGATCCCTGATCATGGAATTAGATGCCACGTGCTGCAACTAAGAGTTTGCATGCCACAACTAAAGACCCAGCGTGCCACAACCAAGACCTGGCACCGTAAAATAAACAAACATGGCCCGTGGCCCAGAGAACGTAACAAAGCACACTGAAGGCATATGCGATACTCCAGGAGGCCAGGTCACCTGTGAGACTGCTCCCAGGAGTCCCAGGTGCTTGGTCATGTCATGCATGCAGATTCCCGAGACCACATGAGTCCTACTGCTGAACTGAATGCTCAGAAGTGGGGTCCTCAGATGAGCTATTTAACAAGCATCACTTAATTCTGATGCATGCTAACATCTGAGAATCACTGTTTGAGATATAACTTTCCTTTTCCAAAAGATCATCTTTAAGGTCTTGAATAAAATTCAACCTTGCTCCCCTTCTTCAGTCACTTGTTTCAGGTATTTCTTCCTCTAATGAAGTGAAACACTTTCTCACCTCTAGAAAAAGCAACAGAACAGCCGACAGCACACGCATACCTCTTAATGGAAGCATCGGCCACTGATGTTTATTTAGGTGAGCACTGCCTTTGATTATGTGAACATGTCACATTTATCACATACCTGTTGAGTTTCTGGTTCATTCTTCTTACCTACTTCCTAAAACTACTTGGCTAATAAGGAAAAGGCAAGAAAGAGTCCAAAAGACAGGAAGACGTATCAGCAGAGACACGTCCCAATAAGAACCTGCCAGGGCTGGACTCATGGCATCTCTGTGTCAGCCGGGGTTTACTTCATACTCCAGCAGCAAGCTATGTGATGCAGGTCGTGGGAGCGGGGAAGGGGCAGGGGCTCTGAGGCAGAGCCAGAGTGACACACAGGAATGAAGACAGCAGGCAGAGGCCTGGGCCACAGCACATGTATGTGGGGACCACACTCACTGGGATGCCACTGGCTCCACGCCATTCTCCGTCACCTCTCCCTGACCCTCAAGGCAACGTTACGAGGGTCCCACTGCATACTCCTGGAGCATCCTGCACCTCCTCTTTTATGGCTCTTCCCTCACTGTGCTGGGATTAGCGTTTCACCTAACCACAGCCACCTTTGTCTCCTTTTTAATCTTTAGTTGGCTTATCTCTGAGTGTTTGAAGTAGGGACTGAAGTTTCTATGTACGTTACCATCATTAGGCCCCAGAAATGTGGAGATAGGCCTGAATTCTAACACGTGCGCCTACCTGTATTCACTCTACCATTCTATGTAAATGCTTTGCGCTAGACAGTTTTTATTTTGGGGGCAGGGGGCTATGATGGGTTTTGTTGCTGCACAGGCTTCTCTCCAGTTGTGGCAAGCAGGCTACTCTCTAGCTGCAGTGCGCGGGCTTCTCGCTGTGGTGGTTTCTCTTGCTGTGGAGCGCGGGCTCTAGGGCGTGTAGGCTTCAGCAGTTGCAGCTCCTGGGCTCTAGAGCACAGGCTCGATAGTTGCTCTGCAGCATGTGGTATCTTCCTGCATCAGGGAATCGAATCTGTGTCTCTTGCACTGGCAGGCGGATTCTTCACCACTGAGCCACCAAGGAAGCCCCATACACAGGCTGTTTTATTTACCAAGAAATATATTAATCATTTCTCCTGCACTCAGTGCACAGAGTCTCCTGTACTCAGGTGGGTCTCCTGCATTGCAGGTGGACTCTTTATGGACTGAACCACCAGGGAAGCCTATATATTAATCATTTATAAAAAGCCATTTATAAAGCCATACATTTAAAAAGATAGCAAAGAACATCACTTTGAAATTGCTTTTAAAAAAAAACCATCAGTGAATGTGCACTTTAACAATCTACAGACAACTTTTTTCATCTTGTATTTGTTCCACAGCATTCATGCTATGAGTACAAAATAGGAGCTCATCAAACAGCACATAAAGATATAGCCCAGGAGCACTCATGCATCAGAAAAACAGAACAGCTTCTAAATCTCCACATGTTCCGTAGTTAAGGGAAACCACTAGAATGGTCATTTCTAGTGTACATTTTAGTAGCATTTGGGGATTTAGCACTTACAGTTCCATCGTCTAGGAATGACTCCAAGAATTCATAACGTTTCTGAAACCTAAGTGTTACAAGGCTAGAGTGTGGACAAGTAACTGAGCTGATGAAGAACAGACTACTGTCAGCATGGCCTTGCTGTTTTCAACCTGCCTTTACATGTCCAGAGACCATGTTGTAACTGTACCAACAAATCTGAAGATTCATGTACTGCCCATGAAGGGTAACTGGAAATCACCCAGACCCACACAAGACAGCTTTGTTTCCAGGATAAGGGGGCCAAAGCACAGAAGCAGAGGATAAGAAAACACATTAGATGACATCATATTCTCATGATAGTATCCTCTCTGTGTGAGGTCCACTTGTTAGACCTCGACCTTACACCAAGCATATACTAAAGGGATCTTACATACACTTTAAAAAGGGAAGACACAAAGCAAAGCAAATAACTAGCTTGAAAGCAGTATGGGAGAACTGAACTTAATAAAAAAAAAATTCCACACTGGGTTCAACAATAATTTGTTTCCAGAATAAGGAAAAGTTCCTAACTACATTTGAAATATTCCCTCCAGACTACCAAATCCTTTTCCAAAACTGTCATTCACACATACCCACATTCACATCTTGTGTTTGGATCTAGTCCTCAGGCGATTTTAGCCAGCCACTTTTCCAAGTCCTGGATGTCAGCAGAGCCAGCATCCCCTCTTCCACCCTTGGCGCTGCACTCCAGGAACTCTACTTTGAGGGGCAACTGTGAGAATTCAAATTCTTTGCCTTTCTTCCCCAGCTGAGCAGGGGCAGTGCTGGAACTGTCCAGTGTGCTCGGGGCAGCAGAACGGGTAACCCGTAAAGTATTGCTGTGAGACAAAAGGAAAATGAATCAGGAAGCAAAAAGACCTTAATTCTTATATAACAATTAAAGCCCTTTAGAAAATCACATTAATTCCTAAATATTTCAACACTCACTTAAATACTGAATCATAAAAGTATCAATTATGCTATTAGGATTGTTAAATAATCCTTTGCTTTACCAGTTATAGGTCACTCTCTCAGACAGACAGGATAGCAGTCCAACCTAACACGGCCAGATGGTGGTGGTTTAGTTGCTAAGTCATGTCTCACTCTCTCTGACCCCATGGACTATAGCCCAACAGGCTCCTCTGTCCATGGGATTCCCAGGCAAGTCTACTAGAGTGTATTGCTATTTCCTTCTCCTGGAGATCTTCCTGACCCAGGGGTTGAAACAGGTCTTCTGCACTGAAAGGAGTCTCCTGCACGGCAGGCAAATTCCTTACCAAGTGAGCCGCCAGGGACGCCCACATGGCCAGAGGACAGCAATGAACCAAGGTCACACCAACCTTCTCTCAGCACAGTGTCCCCTTCCCTAGGATCGCCTGCATGATGCTTTTTTAAGATATATTTTTACATTACCTGCTGGTTTCAACCTTAAGTTTCTGAAAGTGAAGTGTGGGTAGGTGATATTTATATTTACCTTGAGTCTACCTGGATACAGAGCTTAGATATCTACAAACTGCAGGTTCTCATATTCAGTCCAATCTCTTTAGCTACTAACACCTTCCCAATTTAAGTCACTTAGCTGCCACCTGCAGGCCTTAATAAGAAGTGCAAACGCAAGGCTCACTGGGTCTATTTCTCTCCCCAGAAGCAGAGGAACATGTGCTAACAAAATAAAGGATGACTTAGTACTGTAAGATTTCATGAAAACTAGTGCAGAATCCATACAAAAAACTAAGTATCTTGTTCAGAAAGACACACATATGGGAAAAGTATTTTAAAAACAATTAACACGAGGAAAAGCATTTGAGGAGGAGCACCTTAAAGGGCCTTCTAAGCAAGATGTTAGGTCCATGGGTCTTCATCTCACTGATTCTTTAAACTCAATACATGTGTCACATACGCTCTTTTAAATGTAAACTATTTTACAAGAAACTCAAAAGGAAAAAAAAACCCAAACATTATATTCAGCTCTTTTCATTCAGAAAACTATGAAATGCTTCAAAGCTGATAAGGCCTAATTCTCACAAACACAGGATTAAACTAAACTTAGACTCCAAATTTAACTGATATTACCTTTATAACTTTTTAACATTTTATTTCACTGCCCTTCTAATACAGCATTTCTTTCTGTATTGTTTTTCTATGGCTCTTTGGAATGAAAAGCAAATGAATCAAGGAAAACATGTTTTAAACATGGGAAGACTTGAACTATGCTTTTTTTTTTTTTTTTTAATGGATACACATGAACTTACTTACAAAACAGAAAGAGACTCACAGAGAACAATCTTATGGTCGCTGGGGGAAAGGGTGGAGGGTAAGGGATAGTTAGGGGGTTTGGGGTGGACGCAGACACCACTGTATTTAAAATGGATAACCAACAAGGACCTATTGTACAGCACACGGAACTCTGCTCAAGGTTATGTGCCAATCTGGATGGGAAGAGAGTTTGAGGGAGAATGGATATATGTATATGTATGGCTGAATCCCTGTACTATTCACCTCAAACTACCACAGCCTTGTTAGTTGGCTATATCCCAACACAAAATAAAAAAGTTAAAATGCTATACAATTTTCAAAAAATGGATATACAAATAATATTATTTTTCCCCAAAGATAATGCTCAACAACTGCAACAGAAATTTTAGAAAAAAAAATCATCTAACTCCCTTTTTTTTGATTTTAGCAGTCTCAAAAGAGTGAACATCAAGACAGGAGAATAGATGATGAACATGCGGTTTCAGAAGGGACAGAAACCATTGAGTAACACCAGCAAGACAGCAGAATAGGAGTTTTCAGTACAAGTCCTCTCACAGAAACATCAATTTAAATAATCATCCACACAGAATACTTTCATGGGAGCTAAGGAATCCAGGTCAGAGATTACAGCATATGGGTGTAACACAGAAGTGAGAAAAGACGCACTGAAGAGGGCAGAAGGGAGTTTCAAATCACTATGTTACTGCTCCTGCAAGCCTGCACAGTGTAGCGTGGAGACCTATGATTTACACAGGAGAGGGAGAATGAAACGAGCACCCCTTTGTCATGGAACCCAGCACCCACCAGGCCAGCCCCAGCAGACACAGGCACCTGTCCAGCCAAGACAGGTTCAGTTTCCAGGCTAGCTTCCATGGACCCAGGCAGCAGCCCCATCTACCCACAAGCCCAACTTGCCCAAGAAATCCAGCAGCAAGCCCATCCAGATCTCTGGCTGGACTGACTAGGGAAGTACTTTCTCTGACAAAGCTAGTCTATAAAGACTAGAAGGGGTGATTATTCTTTCAAATGTGCAGCACCAAAGTAAGGACATAAGGCTCAAGTGATCAGGGAGACATGACACCACTAAAGGAACATGATAAAGCACCAATAACTGGCCCTAAAGAAATGGAGATCTACAGACTGCCTGACATGTAATTCAAAATAATCATCTGAGAGTCCTGTGAGCTATAAAAGAACATAGACAACTCCACAAGATGAGGGAAAGAATAAACGAAAAAATAAAAAAGCCAATGAAGATACAGAAATCATGAAAAACAAAAATTCTGGAGCTGAAGAACACAATGACTGGATGTGAAAAATTCAGAGAGCTTCAACAGCAGACTCAACCAAGCAGGACAAAAAAACCAGACAGCTTGAACACAGGTAATTTGAAATTACTCTGTAATAAAACCAAAAAGAAACTGTAAAAAAAGAAAGAAGAAAGTCTTGTGGGACATCATAAAAGGAACCAATGTATGCATTATGGGGCTCTCAGAAAGAGCAGATAAAGACAAAGAATCAGACAGCTTATTTAAAAAAAAAAATGACAGCATATCCCCAAATATGGGGAGGGAAATGAACGTCCAGATCCACTAAGCTGCTACAACCCAAATGGATTAAACATAAAGAGAGCTTTAATGAAACACATTATAATCAAACTGACAAAAGTCAAACACAGAAACTGCTCAAAGCATTACGAGAAAAGTCAACTGTCACAAACAAGGGAAACTCCACAAGACTAAAAGTGGATCTGATGGCAGAAACCTTGCCGGTCAGTAGAAAGTGGGATGATATTTTCAAAATGCTGGGGGAAAAAAAACAGCCATCCAATAGTACTATACCCAGAAAAGCTGTCCTTCAGCTATGAAAGATGGATAAAAGCTTTCCGAAACAAAAGCTGCAGGAGTTCATCACCACTAGTCCTACCTCATAACAAATGCTAAAGCGAGTGAATCTTCAAGGTGAAGTAGCTATGACTACAAGAACTTATTAATGGATACACAATGTTTACAATTTCTGTATACACTCCAAGCCAGGCTTCAGCAATATGTGAACCGTGAAATTCCAGATGTTCAAACTGGTTTTAGAAAAGGCAGAGGAACCAGAGATCAAATTGCCAACATCCGCTGGATCATAGAAAAAGCAAGAGGGTTCCAGAAAAACATCTCTTTGACTGTGTGGATCACAATAAACTGTGGAAAATTCTGAAAGAGATGGGAATACCAGACAACCTGATCTGCCTCTTGAGAAACCTGTATGCAGGTCAGGAAGCAACAGTTAGAACTGGACATGGAACAACAGACTGGTTCCAAATTGGAAAAGGAGTACATCAAGGCTGTACATTGTCACCCTGCTTATTTAACTTACATGCAGAGTACATCATGAGAAACGCTGGGCTGGAAGAAGCACAAGCTGGAATCAAGACCGCCGGGAGAAATATCAATAACCTCAGATATGCAGATGACACCACCCTTATGGCAGAAAGTGAAGAGGAACTCAAAAGCCTCTTGAAGAAAGTGAAAGAGGAGAGTGGAAAAGTTGGCTTAAAGCTCAACATTCAGAAAACGAAGATCATGGCATCTGGTCCTACCACTTCATGGGAAATAGATGGGAAAACAGTGGAAACAGTGTCAGACTTTATTTTTTTGGGCTCCAAAATCACTGCAGATGGTGACTTCAGCCATGAAATTAAAAGATGCTTACTCCTTGGAAGGAAAGTTATGACCAACCTAGATAGCATATTCAAAAGCAGAGACATTACTTTGCCAACAAAGGTCTGTCTAGTCAAGGCTATGGTTTTTCCAGTGGTCATGTATGGATGTGAGAGTTGGACTGTGAAGAAGGCTGAGCACCGAAGAATTGATGCTTTTGAACTGTGGTGTTGAAGAAGACTCTTGAGAGTCCCTTGTACTGCAAGGAGATCCAACCAGTCCATCCTAAAGGAGATCAGTCCTGGGTGTTCATTGGAAGGATTGATGCTGAAGGTGAAACTCCAGTACTTTGGCCACCTCATGCGAAGAGCTGACTCATTGGAAAAGACCCTGATGCTGGGAGGGATTGGGGGCAGGAGGAGAAGGGGACGACAGAGGATGAGACGGCTGGATGGCATCATGGACTCGATGGACGTAAGTTTGGGTAAACTCCGGGAGTTGGTGATGGACAGGGAGGCCTGGTGTGCTGCAATTCATGGGGTTGCAAAGAGTTGGACATAACTAAGTGACTGAACTGAACTGATCCCTGTGAACATACGTGCAAAAATCCTCAACAAAATATAAGCAAACCAAATTCAACAGTATATTAAAAGGATCATGCATCATAATCAAGTGGGATTTGCCCAAAATGCAAAGATGGCTCAACATTTGTAAATACCGAGATACACCACATTAACAGTCTGAAGGATAAAAATCTTATGATTATCTCAATAGATGCAGAATAGCATGTGACAAAATTTGACATCCTTTCATGATAAAAACTCAACAGTTATAGAACGTATATACTTCAAAATAAAAATGCCATATATGACAAGTCCACAGATAACATCATACTCAGTGGTCAGAAGCTAAAAGCTTTTCCTCTAAAACTAGGAACAAAATAAGGATGCCTACTCTTGCCACTTCTATTCAACACAGTACTGGAAGTCCTAGACAGAGCAATTAGGCAAAAAAGAAATAAAAGACATCAAAATCAAAAAGGAAGAAGCAAAATTATCTCTGACTTCAGCTGACATGATCTTAAATATAGAAAACCCTAAAGACTCCACCAAAAAACAGAACTAATAAACTCAGTAAAATTGCAGGATACAAAAATCAACATCCAAAACCAGTTCTGTTTCAATGCACTACTAATGAAGTATCAGAAAAAGAAATTAAGAAAACAAGTCCACTTATAACAGCATCAAAAACAATAAAATACTTAGGCATAACACAAAGCAGGTCAAAGAGCTGTACACTGTAAACTGTAAAACAGTGACGAAAGAAACTGAAGACACAAATAAATGGAAAGACATCCCTTCTTCATTTACATTGTTAAAATGTCCACCTACAGATTCAATAAGCTCCGGGAGTTGGTGATGGACAGGGAACCTGGAGTGCTGCAGTACACGGGGTCGCAAAGAGTTGGACACACCTAAGGAATTGAACTGACAGATTCAATGGAATCTCAATCAGTATTTCAATGGAATTTTCCACAGAAATAGAAGAAACAATGCTAGAATTCATATGGGACCACAAAAGAACTATAATGCTCAAAGTGACCAAGTAAAAACAATAAATCTGGAGGCATCACACTCCCAGATTTCAAATTATATTGCAAACCTATAGTAATCAAAACCATATGGTACTTTAAAAAGACATACAGAATAATGGAATAGACAACCCAAGACATACCCACACATACACAGTCAACTAATCTTCCACAAAGATGACAAGAGTATATAATGGGAAAAGGACAGTCTCTTCAATAAACAGCTCTGGGAAAACTGGGTATCCACATGCAAAACAATGCAACTGAACCCTCATGTTATACTATATACTAAGTCAACTCAAAATGGATTAAAGGCTTTAATAATAAGATCTGAAACCATAAAAATCCAAAAAGAAAACACTGACACTGTGGCAGTTATTTTAAGATATGAGACTAAAAGCAAACAAAAGCAAAATAAACAAGTGTGATTACATCAAACTAAAAAGCTCCTGCGAAGCAAAAGTAACTATCTACAAAATGGAAAGATAACCTATGGAATGAGGGAAATATTTGCAAACATGTATCTTATAAGGGTTAATATTCAAAATATATAAGGAATTCATACAACCCAGTAAAAAAACAAACAAATAATTCAATTTAAAAAATGGGCAAAAGGTCTTCCCTGATGGTCCAGTGGTTGGGAGTCTGCCTTGCAATGCAGGGGCCATCAGTTTGACCCCTGGTCCAGGAGGATTCCACACGCCACAGAACACTAGGCCCACGTGCCACAATTACTGAGCCCACATGCAGCAACTACGGAGCCCTTGAGTCCTAAAGCCCATGCTCCACAAGAGAAGCCACTGCAGGGAGAACCTGCATACCACAACAAAGAGCAGCCCCGATCGTCACAACTGCAGAAAGCCCACATCCAACAACGAAGACTCAGCACAGCCAAAAGTAACTAAATAAATAAATTTTTTTTTTAATGGGCAAAGGATCTGAACAGACATAGAGGACATACAGTCAACAAGTACATGAAAAAAATGCTAACCATCACTAACCATCAGGGAAATGCAGATCAAAACCATAATGAGACAGAATTACTAACATTAAGGGAAAAAAAAAAAAAAGATAAATGTTGGCAAAGATATGCAGAAAAGGTAACCCTGGTACATTGTTGGTGGGTGTAAATCGGTACTGCTGTAATAAAAAAAGCACCGAGATTTCTCAAAAAATCACAAACAGAACTACTACCACATGATCTAGCAATTCCACTTCTGGACGTTTATCTAAAGGAATTGAAATCAGGATCTCAGAGAGATGTACGTACGTGCACTCCTACGTTCACTGCCCCATTACTAACAACAGCCAATACAGGGAGCAACCTAAATGTCCACTGAAGGATGAACAAAGAAAACGTGGAACATATATACAAGAGTATTACTGGGCCCTACAAAAGCAATTTCTGCCGTTTGTGACAACGTGGATGAACCTAGGACATTATGCTAAGTGAAATAACATAAACAGAATAAGACAAATATCGTATGATTACACTTATGTGTGGAATCAAAAACCTGTCAAACACAAGCCAAATGATACTGTCACACATCTTGAAAACAAAAAAAAATTGTTACAAAATAGTATCACAGATTTTTGTATGTTTCTGAAGTGTTCCTTTCTTATTCTGTCAACAAAAATTTCCATGGCTTTCAAAGTTTTTGTTTTTGAAACCTTTCATATCTACCATAAGCTATAGCTAGAACTAGTGGGAAAACAAATTGAGCTTACAGTTTCAATAAACCTGAGATTTTCTTTCCATGAAAATGTTAAATATCTATAAACATCCCATTAATACTTTTTATAATTCCATTAATTCTGTTGTCAATTTTTAAACAAATACATTTCACACTAATCTTCAGGTTAATCGTGGTAATCACACAAAACCAAAGACCTTAAGCAATATATACATATTTCCAAAGTGATAAGATATACAATTAACCAGCAGGACTTATTTTTACTTACATTTCTTTTTCAAGCTGCTGCTGAATTAACTTTGCTGATTTTGCCATTGTAATGTCTGTAAAGAAACAAAAGACATTGTTTAAAACAGGGTCTTTTCCCAAGACTTCCTGCACATATGGAAAATCCCCATTTAAATTTAGGTTTCTTTGCCGCACCATTTTTTTAAAAAAATTATTTTATATTAGATTATAGTTGATTTATGGGCTTCCCTGGTGGCTCAGGTGATAAAGAATTCGCCTGCAATGCAGGAGACCCAGGTTCGATCCCTGGGTCGGTGAGATCCCCTGGAGAAGGAAATGGCAACCTACTCTAGTATTCTTGCCTGGGAAACCCCACAGACAGAAGCCTGGAGGGCTATAGTCCCTGGGGTCGCAAAGAGTTGGGACATCACTGAGCAACTTTCACTTTCATAGTTGATTTGTAATGTGTTAAGTTTCAGGTGTGCAACAAAGTGTTTCATTTACACATATACATATATCTATTCTTTCTCGAATTATTTCCCATTTAGGTTATTACAGAATACTAAGCAGTTCCCTGGGCCTGACAATAGATCCTTGTTGGTTATTTATTTTAAATATAGTAGTGTGCTTGTGTTTAGTTGCTTAGTCACGTCTGACTCTTTGTGACCCCATGGACTGTAGCCCAACAGGCTCCTCTGTCCATGAGGATTCTCCAGGCAAGAATACTGGAGTGGGTTGCCATGACCTTACCCAGGGACAGAACCCAACCCAATGACTGAACCCATGTCTCCACATTGCAGGTTAATTCTTTACCATCTGAGTCACCACGGAAGTCCATAGTAGTAAGTATATATATCAATCCCAAACTCCCAACTTATCCTTCCCTCCCTTTATTAAAGTAAGCACAAATATTTATATTATAATAATGCTTATAAATATATTAAGCTGGTGATCCTAAAATTGACTAGTCTTTCTTAAAAGTTTTCTACATCTTACAGACATTTTAAATCAACACATATAAGTCCAGCCAATGTTGCAAAAAGAATAGCTACCTGCTTTGTGATTTTAACAAAAGCTTTCACTCCAACAGAAATACTCCACCTGTAATAAGAAACTAAACTAACATTTCCAGCTGATACTAAAATAGTATGTTACAGCATCAAGTGCACTCTGGTAATAAAAGGCACTGGTGTGGCACCAGCAAAAGCCAAATATTACTTCCTCTTTTTATACCGAATAAAAGAAACAAAGAAGTCAGTTAATGACCTTAACACTGTTCCTGATTAGTCACTGGTAGGGTTATTACTAGCTCCCCTTTAAGAAATGCATTGGGCTCTTCATAGAATGAGAATAGGTATGAAAAAGGCCAACAGAGATCAGCTAGTCTATCTCATTTTAACTTTTTTTTAGCAAAGAAGTTTATCTTATTATTGAGGTCACACTGGTTTACAACATTATATGTTTCACATGAAACATTATGATTCAATTTTTATATACACTATTCTGTGCTTACTACCAAAAGTTTAGTTTCCATCTATATTTTCAAGTGTTTTTGTTATCTTTGGATAAATACCCAGAAGCAGACTGACTGGATCACATGGTAGTTCTATTCTTAACTTTTTGAGGAATATCCACTGTTTTTTACAGTGGCTACACCAATTTACATTCCCATCAACACTGCACAGCAAGGGTTCCCTTTTCTCCATATCCTCACTACCGCATTTCCTTTAGACAACAATGACTCTAACGGGTGGGAGGTAATGTCTAACTGTTGCTTTGATTTGCATTTCCCTAATAATTAATGATACTCATCTTCACTAGTGATGAACATCTTCATATGTGCCTGATGACCATCTGTTTATCTTTTTTGGAAAAACATCTATTCTGATCTCTGCCCATTTTTAAATCAGGCTGTTCATTTTTGTTGTTGTTGAGTTATATGTGCTCTCCCTTATCAGATATACTTGACTATCTTCTCCCATTGAGTACACTCTCTCTTTCATTTTGTTAATGGTTTCCTTTGCTGTGCAGAGCTTTTTAGTTTGATATAGTACCACTTGTTTATTTTTGCTTTTGTTTGCCTTGACTGAGGAGATACACCCAAAAACAAATTGCTAAACCCAATGTCACAGTCTGAATTTCCTGTTTTCTAAGAGTTTTATGCTTTCAGATCTTCTGTTCAAGTCTTTAATCCATTTTGAGTTAATCTTTGTGTATGGTGTAAGGAACTGGCTTAGTTTCATTCTTTTGCATGTGGCCGTACAGTTTTTCCACCAGTATTTACTGAAGAGACTGTCCTTTCTCCATTGTATGTTCTTTGCTCCTATGTTGTAAATTAATCGTCCCTATATGTGTGGGTTTATTTCTGGGCTCTCAATTCTGTTCCATTAACCTTTTTTTCTGTCAAATACCATGTTGTTTCGGTTACTATAGCTTTGCAGTATATGAAATCAGGGTATGTGACACTTCTTCCAGCTTTGTTCTTTTTTCTCAGAATTGCTTTGGCTATTCATAGTTTTTTATGGTTCTATATAAATGTAAGGAACTTTTGTTCTATTTATGTGAAAAATGTCATCAAGGATTTTGATAGGGATTTTTACAATGAATTTATAGATTGCTATAGAAAAAAATGGACATTTTTAACCATGTTAATTCTTACAGTCCATAAGCATGAAACATCCTTTATCTTTCCATTTCTTTAAACCAAGTTTTATAGCATATTGCGGAATCCTAGCTCCCCAGCCAGGGATTGAACCTGCGCCCTCAAGCAGTGAAAACACAGAGGCCTAATCACTGGCAGGAAATTCCCATCCTTGATTAAATTTATTCTTGGGTATTTTTTCATTCTTTTTGCTGCAATTTTAAATGATAGGGTTTTCTTAATTTCTCTTTCTGCTTGTTTTTTGTTGGTGTACAGAAACACAACAGATCTTGCATTTTGATTTTGCATCGTGCAACTTTACCATACTCATTTATTATTTTTAACAGGCTTTTGGTGGAGTCTTCAGGTATGAGACTGGTAAGAGTGGGCACACTTGTCTTGTTCCTGATCTTAGAGGGACAGCTTTCAGTTTTTCATAGTTGAGTATGTCAGCTGTGGGTCTGACATGCATAGCCTTTATTATGTTGACATACATTCTTTCTATACCAATTTCATTGAGTTTTTATCACACATGGATGTTGAATTTTGTCAAATGCTTTCTCTGCATTTATTGAGTTGATCACTATTTTAAAAATGTTGTAGCATGTTGATTTGCAGATGTTGAATCATCCCTGCAACCCTGAAATAAATTCTACTAGATTATATTGTATGATCCATTTAATGTATTATTTTCTTTGCTAATACTTTGTTGAGAGTTTCTGCATCTACGTACATCAAAGATACTCACCTGTAATTTTCTTTTTTTGTATTATCCTTGTCTGGCTTTGATATCACGGTACTGTTGACCTTAAAAAATGAGTTGGGAAGTGTTCCCTCCTCTTCAACCTTTTGGAAGAGTTTGACTCAGATGGTAAAGAGTCTGCCTTGCAGTGTGGGAGACCCAGGTTCGATTCCTGGGTTGGAAAGATCCCCTGGAGAAGAAAATGGCAAACCTCTCCAGTATTCTTGCCTGGAAAATCCCATGGATGGAGACGCCTGGCAGTCTACAGCCCACGGGGTCCCGAAAAGTCCGACATGACTGAGTGACTTCACTTTCACTTTCAAGAATAGATATTAGGTCATCTTTGAACATCTGGTAGAGTGAAGCTGTCTGGTCCTGGACTCTCGTTTTTTGGAAGGTTTTTGATGACTGTTTTAACCTCCTTACTAGTGATCCATCTATTCAGATTTTCTACTTCTTTAAGATTCCATCTTGGAGGGCTGATTGTTAAGAATGTATTCATTTATTCTATGTTGTCTAATTTGTTCGCACATAGCTACTCACGGTATTCTCTTATGACTCTCTGCATTTCTGTGGGACCTCTTGCAATTTCTATTTTTTCATTTCTAATTTTATTTATCTGAGTCTTCTCATTTTTTCTTAGTGAATTTAGCTAAAGGTTTATTGATTTTGTTTATCTTTTCAAAGAACCAGCTCTTAGTTTCATTCATCTTTACTATTGTTTGACTTTTAGTATTTCCTTCCTTCTACTTACTGACTCTGGACTTAATTTGAAGTTCTTTTTATAGTTCCTTTAGGTGTAAGGACTGTTGGGGCTTTTTCATTTCTCTTGTTTCTTGAGGTAGGCAAGTATTGCTATAAACTTGTTCTGCTTTTGATGTATCCCACTGATTTTGGTATTCCATATTTTCATTTATCTTCAGGTGTACTTTTTCCTTCTTTGATTTCCTCATTAACCTAGTATTAGGTTGGTGAAAAAGTAACTGCGGTTTCAGACAGTGAACTTTAAATCACTATCAGTTCAGTTAAGTCGCTCAGTCGTGTTGACTCTTTGCGACCCCATGAATTGCAGCACGCCAGGCATCCCTGTCCATCACCAAGTCCCGGAGTTCACTCAGACTCACATCCATCCAGTCAGTGATACCATCCAGCCATCTCATCCTCTGTCGTCCCCTTCTCTTCCTGCCCCCAATCCCTCCCAGCATCAGAGTCTTTTCCAATGAGTCAACTCTTCGCATGAGGTGCCCAAAGTACTGGAGTTTCAGCTTCAGCATCATTCCTTCCAAAGAAATCCCAGGGCTGATCTCCTTCAGAATGGACTGGTTGGATCTCCTTGCAGTCCAAGGGACTCTCAAGAGTCTTCTTCAACACCACAATTCAAAAGCATCAATTCTTCGGCACTCAGTCTTCTTCACAGTCCAACTCTCACATCCATACATGACCACTGGAAAAACCATAGCCTTGACTAGACAGACCTTTGTTGGCAAAGTAATGTCTCTGCTTTTGAATATGCTATCTAGGTTGGTCATAACTTTCCTTCCAAGGAGTAAGCGTCTTTTAATTTCATGGCTGAAGTCACCATCTGCAGTGATTTTGGAGCCCCAAAAAATAAAGTCTGACACTGTTTCCACTGTTTTCCCATCTATTTCCCATGCAGTGATGGGACTGGATGCCATGATCTTCATTTTCTGAATGTTGAGCTTTAAGCCAACTTTTTCACTCTCCACTTTCACTTTCATCAAGAGGCTTTTTAGTTCCTCTTCACTTTCTGCCATAAGGGTGGTGTCATCTGCATATCTGAGGTTATTGATATTTCTCCTGGCAATCTTGATTCCAGCTTGTGCTTCTTCCAGTCCAACGTTTCTCATGATGTACTCTGCATATAAGTTAAATAAGCAGGGTGACAATATACAGCCTTGACGTACACCTTTTCCTATTTGGAACCAGTTTGTTGTTCCATGTCCAGTTCTAACTGTTACTTCCTGACCTGCATACAAATTTCTCAAGAGGCAGGTCAGGTGGTCTACTATTCCCACATCTTTCAGAATTTTCCAGTTTATTGTGATCCACACAGTCAAAGGTTTTGGCATAGTCAATAAAGCAGAAATAGATGTTTTTCTGCAACTCTCTTGCTTTTTCCATGATCCAGCGGATGTTGGCAATTTGATCTCTGGTTCCTCTGCCTTTTCTAAAACAAGCTTGAACATCAGGAAGTTCATGGTTCACGTATTGCTGAAGCCTGGCTTGGAGAATTTTGAGCATGACTTTACTAGTGTGTGAGATGAGTGCAATTGTGTGCTAGTTTGAGCATTCTTTGGCATTGCCTTTCTTTGGGACTGGAATGAAAACTGACCTTTTCCAGTCCTGTGGCCACTGCTGAGTTTTCCAAATTTGCTGGCATATTGAGTGCAGCACTTTCACAGCATCATCTTCCAGGATTTGAAATAGCTCAACTGGAATTCCATCACCTCCACTAGCTTTGTTTGTAGTGATGCTTTCTAAGGCCCACTTGACTTCACATTCCAGGATGTCTGGCTCTAGGTCAGTGATCACACCGTCGTGATTATCTGGGTTGTGAAGATCTTTTTTGTATAGTTCTTCGTGTATTCTTGCCATCTCTTCTTAATATCTTCTGCTTCTGTTAGGTCCATACCATTTCTGTCCTTTATCGAGCCCATCTTTGCATGAAATGTGCTCTTGGTATCTCTAATTTTCTTGAAGAGATCTCTAGTCTTTCCATTCTAAAGCTAGGTTCAAACACATCTTTATTAATCAAAATAGGAACCATTACAGTCAATGCATTTTTGCCAACAAGAAATGTTTATTTCTGTAGCATAAAAATCTGTGCTTTGAGATTCAACAAACTCTTGGAAAGCATTTTCTGCCTCCTGCTGGTTGTGGAAGCATCTCCCCTGCAAAAAGTTCTCGAGATGCTCAAAGAAGTTGTAGTCAGTTGGCAAGAGGTCAGGTGAACATGGTGGATGAGGCAAAACTTTGTAGCCCAATTCATTCAACTTTTGAAGTGTTGCGCAACATGTGCTTGGTGTTGTGAAGAACTGGGCCCATTCTGTTGACCCATATACTGGCTGCAGGCGTTGCAGTTTCCAGTGCTTCACATCAACTTGCTGAGCATACTTCTCAGATTCAATGCTTTCACCAGGCTGTAGTGGATAACCAAACAGTGACCATAAATTTTTTTGGTGCAAGTTTGCTTTGGGAAGTGTTTTGGAGTTTCTTCTCCGTCCAACCACTGATTTGGTCATCACTGGTTGTCATGTAAAATCCACTTTTTATCGCACATCACAATCTGATTGAGAAATGGTTTGTTGTTGCTGCATAGAATAAAAGATGACACTTCAAAACGATGATTTTTTTGATTTTCAGTTGGCTCATGGGGCATCCACTTATCAAGCTTTTTCACCTTTCCAATTTGCGCCAGACACCAAATAACTGTAGAATGGTTGACAATGAATTCTTCTGTAACTCCCTGTGTAGTTGTTTGTAAGAGGATCACCTTCAATGATCTTCTCTACTAGTTGCTGTCAATTTCCAATGGCTGACCACTGCATTTCTCATCTTCAAGGCTCTTGTCTCCTTTGCAAAACTTCTTGAACCACCACAGCACTGTACGTTTGCTAGCAGTTCATGGGCCAAATGTGTTGTCGATGTTGCAAGTTATCTATGCTGCTTTACAACCCATTTTGAACTCAAATAAGAAAACAGCCTGAATATGCTTTTTGTCTAACACTCACTTCCCTAGTTTAAACTAAATATAAACAGCAAGTAATGTCATTAGTAAAAAATAATAATAAAGTGAGAAATGCAGATTAAAATGATGTATAAGATAACCACATATAAAGAATGTATTCCAATATCAAACAGCAAAGTTCAACAATGCATAACAGTTATTCTTCACATATTTGTGATTTTATCAGCTTTCTTTTTGTAGTTGATTTCTAGTCTCATATCTTTGTGGTTCAAAAAGATGCTTGATATGATTTCACTCTTAAATTTATTGAAGCTTGTTTTGTATCCCAACATATTGTCTCTTCTTGAGAATGTTCCATACGCACTTGAGAACAATGTATATTCTGCTGCTTTGGAAAGGAATGTTTCGTGTTCTGCTCTAACGTTTCACTTAAAGGCCAATGGTACTTTGTTAATTTTTTGTCTAGATGATCAATTTATTGATGTCAGTCGGTAGTAAAGCTCCCTACTGTTATTGCTGTTGACTTCTTCATTTATATCTGTTAATAATTCCTTTTATACTCTGGTGCTTCTGCTTACATGCTTAAATATTAATAAAAATTACATCCTGATGGACTGTCCCCTTCATCATTATATAAGTTCATCCTGTTCTCTTGTTTGACTTGAAGTCAATTTGATCTGATCTGAGATGGCTACACCTGCTTTGTTTTGCCTGCTATTTCTTGGAGTATCATTTCCCATCCATTCACTTTGAGCCTATGTTTCTTCTTCAGAGCAGAGAGCCTGGGAGGCAGGATGTAGTTGGATCTTGTTTCTCAATACATCCAGCCTGTATCTTTTGATTGGTAAATTCAATCCACTTATATTTAGTATGATTACTGATGAATGGGGCTCCCCTGGTGGCTCAGTAGGTAAAGAGTTCACCTGCAATGGAGGAAACCCAAGTTCATCTCTGGGTCAGGAAGATACCCTGGAGGAGGATATGGCAATCAATTCCAGTACTCTTGCCCGGAGAGTTCCATAGACTGAGTCTGGCAGGCTACAGTCCATGGGGTCGCAACAAGTTGGGACATGAATGAGTGACCTAACACTTTCACTTTTTCACCGGTAAATGAGGACTTAGTACTGCCATTTTATCTTTAGTTTTCTGGTTGTTCTATATCTCCACTGTTCCTGCCTGATATCTTAGTTGATGGTTTACTATCATGTTTTTCTTAGCTTCCTCCTCTATTATACTCTTGCCTGGAAAATCCCATGGACAGAGGAGCCCCTTAGGCTGCAGTCCCTGGGGTCGTGAAGAGTTGGACACGACCGGGCAACTTCACTTTCACTTTTCACTTTCATGCATTGGAGAAGGAAATGGCAACCCACTCCAGTGTTCTTGCCTGGAGAATCCCAGGGACGGGGGAGCCTGGTGGGCTGCCATCTCTGGGGTCGCACAGAATTGGACACGACTGAAGCGACTTAGCAGCAGCAGCAGCAGACTTATATTTCGTGGTTACCATTAGATTTGTATAAAACATCTCATAGATAACTTAGTCCTTTTTCTGTTGATAGCATCTAATATTCATTTGCCATTTATGAGTTCCTTTTCTCTTCCCCTTTTATATTTTGTCATCTCAAATTATCTCTTTTTATACTGTGAGTTCATTACCAAATTCCAGTAGCTGTGGGTATTTTTACTGCTTTTTCTCCATTAATCTTTATGCAATAATTGTTTAGCAGCCTATTCTGATGTAAAGTTGCAGTTTTCTGAATCTACCTACCTATCATCTTACTCTTAAGTTTTATTTACTTTTGCCTCTTCATTTCAGGTAGAAAAGCTCCTTCCAATATTTCTTGTAAGACAAGCCTAGTGGTAATGAACTACTTCAGCTTTTGTCTCAGAAAAGCTTTATTTCTCCTTTATATCTGAAGGGCAACTTTGCTACAAGGATTTTCAGCAGTTTTTATCTTTTAATATTTTGCATAGGTCATTCCATTCTCTCCTGCCTATAGAGTTTCTGCTGAAAAATCTGATGGCCTAATAGGGGTTCCTTTGTAGGTTACTGTTTTTTTCCCTGGATGCCTTTAAAATTCTTTATCATTGAATTTTGACAATTTTAACACAATGTGCCCTCGAGAAGGTCTTTTACCATTGAGATATTAAGTGTTGTATTAACTTTATGGACTTGTATATACAGTTCCTTCCCCAGGTTTGTGAAATTCTATTATTTCTTTAAGTAAACTCTCTGCTCCATTCTCTCTTCTTCCTCTGGGATAACCATTATTCTTATGAAGGATAATGAAGTAGGAGAATTAACGTAAGATTCTAGATCTATCTTCAAGCTCACTAATTCACACTTCCATAGGTCTGCTCTAGTTTCCAGTGCTTACTAATGCATCTTCATCTCATTTATCGACACAGTCAGCTCCAGAACTTCTGTGTGGTTTTTTTTTAGACTTTTAATATCTTTGTCAAAGTATTTCATCTTTTCATTAATTGTATTTCTAAGCTCACTGAACTGCCTTCCTGAGTTTTCTTGTAGCTTGGTAAGTTTTTTCATAACAACTATTTTGAATTCTCTATCAGTTAAGAGTGCAATCTTCCATGACTTAAGTTTGGTTTCTGAAGAACTTTCATAACTTTTTGTGGCACTGTGTACGTGGTTTCACATGGTACTTGACAAGTTATTCCTCTGCCAGTGCATTTAAAGTAGCAAATACCTTTCTTATGTAGGTAAAGGGTTTTTGTTTTTATCACCTCTAAGTTGGAAATTAGAGGCTTTTCTTTTATTTTTCTTGCTATAACACAAGTTTTTCCCTTTTCATACTTGAGCTGCCTCTGGCTATATTTGAGAATTGACACTTTCCACCCTCTACTACCTCTGCCTGATTGTACCATCACTGTCACTGCTTGTGCTCCAGGGTGGCCTGGACGGCCACTGCTGCTACAGGGAGGGGTTGGCGAAGGTGGAGGAGGCAGGGTCATGGGCACCTTCTCCACATCTAGGGTTGTCAGGTTTACAACCTACCACTGCTGTGACCCAGGGGATTATGGTCACAGGACCCACCATCACTGCTGCTACTAGGTTCCCTGTGGTCAAAGGAGCCACTGCAGCCAGGAGGCTGGAGTCATGTGTGCTGTCTTCCCTGTTGCTACAGGGATCTCTAGGGCTTCCGGCTCAGCCACTGTGGCCAAGAGCCAAGACTGCCAGCACTTGCCTCACTGTTCCCTGAGTTCTACCTCCTTTATGTATTCCAGTCCATCCACCTTCAGAAGTAGACTTCTGGATCTCTCCGGTCCTAGTGTGCTAGGCAGAGGAACCTTTGTTGAGTTATCAAATGTTTTACAAGTTGTAGAATGAAGGGGAGAGGCAAAGAGGGTGTCTAATACCTCATGATGCTGACATCACTTCTAATCTGGTTTTAAAAGTAATGAAACTAAAGCCTAGTTTTATTGGCTGAGACTAAATAGTTTTTCATTCTTATGAAGCTAAAGAAAAACACTTCTGCAAACTCTCCTTGACGAAATGTGCTACATGGCAAACTTATTTAAAAGGAGAGACTCTACCCTGTCCTTCCTCGATTGTGTATCTGATAAGACATACTGCTGATCTGATGAACTTGATAAATTAAAATTATTTATGATTAAAAAAAAGAAAACACTGTATAAATGAATGGTAATAATTATTCCTTTGTCATTCTTTAGAATAGCCTGGTAAAGGAGACTAAAGAAAATGTTGGAGTATAAGCAAATTTTAAGATTTAAAATCCTGAATTTATAGTTTATTAGCAATTGTCTCTCATCCTCAGTAATAACAACTGTAGATAACTATTAATTCACAGTAGGAATCCCAGAAAAAAATCTCAATTATTATTGCCAGAAAACATGACAGTACCTTGCTTATTACAAGCGATTAAGAATGACGGTGTGTTCTTCAGACCTATACTGTCAAGGAGGACTTGATACAGAAACTCAGCCACGTCTTTCACCTCTCGCTGGAAGGCTGCACTATCCACAACAAACACAATAGCCCTGGAGGGGAAAAAGAGAAAAACTGGCATGTGAGCATGCAATAGTGCAGCACTATGTTGAAAAAACGATATCCTTAATTTTGTTCAATTCAATCCTAATGAATAACACAAAATAAGCTCACATACAAGTATGTGCACAAGTAATCATAAAACATATGTATTTAACAAAGGACTAGTCAGAGCTACCACATATCGATATTTAAAATCCTAGAAGATGATCCTGTTAAAGTGCTACATTCAATATGTCAGCAAATTTGGAAAACTCTACAGCGGCCACAGAACTAGAAAAATCAGCTTTCATTTCAATCCCAAAGAAGGACAATGCCAAAGAATGTTCCAACTACCATACAACTGCATTCATTTCACATGCTCAAAATCCTTCAAGCTAGGCTTCAGCAGTACATGAACTGAGAATTTCCAGATGTACAAGCTGGGTTTAGAAAAGGTAAAGGAACCAGACAGCAAACTGTCAACATTCACTGGATCATAGAGAAAGCAAGGGAGTTCCAGAAAAACATCTACTTCTGCTTTACTGACTACGTTGAAGCCTTTGACTGTGTGGATCACAACAAACTGTGGAAAATTCTGAAAGAGATGGGAATAGCAGACCACCTTACCTGCCTCATGTAAAACCTGTATGTAGGTCAAGAAGCAACAGTTAGAACAGGACATAGAAAAATGGACTGGTTCAAAATTGGAAAGCAGTACATCAAGGTTGTATATTGTCACCCTGCTTGTTTAATTTATATGCAGAAATGACTGACTGAATGAACACAAGCTGGAATCAAGATTGCCAGGAAAAATATCAACAACCTCAGATACACAGATGACACTATTCTAACGGCAGAAAGTGAAGAGGAACTGAAGAGCCTCATGATAAGGGTGAAAGAGGAGCATGAAAAAGCTGGCTTAAAACTCAACATTCAAAAAATGATCATGGCATCTGGTCCCATCACTTCATGGCAAACAGAAGGGGAAAAAAGTGGAAGCAGTGACAGATTCTATTTTCTTGGGTTCCAAAATCACTGCAGATGGTAACAGCAGCCATGAAATTAAAAGGTACTTGTTACTTTGAAGAAAAGCTATGAGAAACCTAGACTGTGTATTAAAAAGTAGAAACATCATTTTACTGACAAAGGTCCATGTAATTAAAGCTATGGTTTTTCCAGTAGTCATGTACAGAGTTGGACCATAAAGAATGCTGAGTGCTGAAAAATCGATGCTTTCAAATTGTGGTGCTGGAGAAGACTCTTGAGAGTCCCTTGAACTACAAGATCAAACCAGTCAATCCTAAAGGAAATCAAATCTGAATATTCTTTGGAAGGACAGATGCCAAAGCTAAAGTTCCAAAACTCTGGCTACCTGATGCAAAGAGACGACTTACTGGAAAAGACCCTGATGCTGGGAAAGATTGAAGGCAAAAGGAGAAGGGGTGGCAGAGGATGAGATGGTTAGATACCATCAATGACTCAGTGGACATGAATATGAGCAAACTCCAGGAGACAGTGAACAACAGAGGAGCCTGGCATGCTGTAGTCCATGGGGTTGCAAAGTTGGACCTGACTCAACGACTGAATAACAAAAATGAATCAATGACTGTATCTAAAAAGACAATAGGAAATGATGCATCCTCTCAAGTCCAGGAAATTGTCATATACAAAATCATGTGGTAAGACACTAGGACAGACATTGTATCTGCTAGGAAACAGAGAAGAAAATCATTTACATAAAACTAGATCAAGATGACTTAAAGGAGAGTGTAATAGTTGAGTGAATTTTAGCCAGACAAAATATCACTGTGGCACAGGTTGTCTAGAAAGTAGTTTGTGCAAGGCACAAATGCTCTGGAGAACTCAATGTAAGCTAATATGCAGATAGGTGGGGAAATGAAGGAAAGTCAGGTCAGAGAGAAGAGGGATGTGACATACTGACCTACAGAGTTTATGTTTTTCTGTCTTACAAAGAATGTTGTTGTTTAGTTGTTAAGTCATGTCCAACTCTTTGGTGACCCCATGGATTGTAGCCCCTCATGTTCTTCTGTCCATGGATTTACCTGACAAGAATACTTGAGTGGGTTGCCATTTCCTTCCCATGGTATCTTCCCGACCTAGGGATTGAACCTGTGTCTCCCACTTTGGCAGGTGGATCTTTACTGCCTCTTACAAAGAATATTGGTGCCTAAATGAAAGATAAAACTAAGAGGATAATCAAACTAGAAGCAGAGTGATCAGGCAGGGCCTAACCTAAGGCAGCAACATGAGAATCCTCATTTGCCAGAAATAAAGAGGCATCAGAGCTAAAGCAAAGCAACCCAGGAAAAGAGCAGACAAGAGACTTTAGGGACAAGTATTTGAATGCCTAGGAGATGTGCAATGACCAACACATGAATGCTCTGTGTAAAGCCTAGAACTTAAAAGCAGTCTAACAGAGGGTGGTGTGGGAAAATAATCCAAGAACTGAATCACTAGGCCTCTTGTGCCACACACAGAAACACAGTATGAATTTACATTTTCTCACAGTGTAAGATCCTGAGGCAGGAAGACTGGGCCAGCCTCAATGAACCCCCATGGCCTCCAATAGAAGGAAATATGAATCCTTTCTGGAGAGAGGCTTTTATAACCTAAAGCAAAAAAAAAAAGAACAAAACTAACCCAGCAACCACAATATCAACAACAAAATCTCATCCCCTTGAACAGGGGTTCTGGATCTAAACTACAAAGACAATAATAAGTAGTAAATAAAATATTTTAAACTATTTAATAGAATACTAGATACCATAAGAAAAGAATAAACATAGTACTAAAAAAAATACTAGACTAATTTTAAAAGATAGGTTTTTAGAAGCAAAGAACAAAATAACAACTTAATAGAAAAGATTAAGTGGCTTAATGGCAAAGCCTTTGACTGTGTCGACCACAACAAATTGTGGAAAATTCTTAAAGAGATGGGAATACCAGACCACCTAACCTGCCTCTTGAGAAATCTGTATGCAGGTCAGGAAACAACAGTTAGAACTGGACACGGAACAAGAGACTGGTTCCAAACTGGAAAAGGAGTACGTCAAAGCTGTATATTGTCACCCTGTTTATTTATGTTATATGCAGAATACATCATATGAAATGCCGGGCTGGATGCAGCACAAGCTAAAATCAAGATTGCCAAGAATAATATGAATAACCTCAGATAGGCAGATGACACCACCCTTATGGCAGAAAGTGAAGAACTAAAGAGCCTCTTGATGAAAGTGAAACAGGAGAGTGAAAAAGCTGGCTTAAAACTCAACATTCAAAAAACAAAGATCATGGTATCCAGTCCCATCACTTCATGGCAAATAAATGGGGAAAGAATGGAAACCGTAACAGACTTTATTTTTGGGGGCTCCAAAATCACTGCAGATGGTGACTGCAGCCATGAAATTAAAAAACACTTGCTCCTTGGAAGAAAAGCTATGACCAACCTAGACAGCATATTAAAAAGCAGAGACATTACTTTGCCAACAAAGGTCCAACTAGTCAAAGCCATGATTTTTCCAGTAGCCATGTATGGATGTGAGAGTTGGATCATAAAGAAAGCTGAGCACTGAAGAATTGATGCTTTTGAACTGTGGTGTTGGAGAAGATTCTTGAGAGGCCCTTGGACTATAAAGAGATCAGATCAGTCAATCCTAAAGAAATCAGTCCCGAATATTCACTGGAAGGACTGATGCTAAACCTGAAACTCCAATACTCTGGCCACCTGATGCAAAGAACGGACTCCTTGGAAAAGACCCTGATGCTGGGGAAGATTGAAGGCATGAGGAGAAGGGGATGACAGAGGAAGAGATGGTTGGATGGGCATCACCGACTCAATGGACATGAGTTTGAGCAAGCTCCAGGAGTTGGTGATGGACAGGTAAGCCTGGCTTGCTGCAGTCCATGGGGTTGCAAAGAGTCAGACACGAATGAGCAACTGAATTGAACTGAACTAATGGATGGAGGTGGCAACCCACTCCAGTGTTCTTGCCTGGAGAATCCCAGGGACAGGGGAGCCTGGTCGGCTGCCGTCTATGGGGTCGCACAGAGTCGGATACGACTGAAGCGACTTAGCAGCAGCAGCAATGGAACAGATAAGCAGAGACTTCTACAGCTAAAAAGGATATAGTAAACTACAAAATAAAGGTAAAAATATCTTAATATATGCAAGGTGAAAAGACCTGGAAGGTATGACAGAGAAGAGATAAGAAGAGCAGAAAAGATGTGGCTTAATGATGCTAATGAGAGTTCTAGAAGAAACTGAGTAGAAACAGAACTACCTGAAAAGATACTGCTGAGAATTTTCCAGAACTGAAGATGCAAATATTTCAACTGAAATAGTACACTTGAATTCCTACCTCAATAAAGCTAAATCATCCCTGAACAGAAGAAGAATCTACCCCTCAACACAGGATAAAAATAAGATTCTATATTATGAAATGACAAGTAGATTGAGCAGTGCTTTCTAATCTACAACAATAGATACTTGAAGTCAGGAGTAATGTCTTCAGTGTGAAAACAGAGCTAAGAAAATTATTCAAAAATGAAGGCCAATGAAAAAAGTTTCAAATGAACAAAAATGAGAAATTTTATCTCTTGTTCACCATTCTGCAAACATATCTAAAAGAAATATGTGAAAGAAAATTGAATCAAAAGGAAAGAGTAAGAGGCAAAATGCAATGGACTGAAAAAAAATCCATAAACATCCTAGTAATTCTAGGCAGTCACTGAATGGAGGAGAAAAAAAATCACTGTTGGGGGCTAAAAAAAAAGGAAAGAAAATTAAAATGAAAGATGTAAGGAAGATCAAAGTAAGGTATTTTAAGATTCAGTTAAAGAAACTAGTATTATTGATTTTTAACTTTTGTTAAGCGGTCAGTGTTTAAAAAAAGAAGTGTAGAGGATAACAATGAAAAATAACAACATAGTTTCAAATCAGTTGAGGGAGAAAAATGAGATGATTAGGGAAACCTGATCATCAGGTATGATTAAAAACTCAGAAGGTACAATTAAAAAACAAGAAATCACAGATCAATATATGATACCTATCCTTGAACAGCATGGGGTTTAGGAGCCTGACCTTCTAATCAAAAATCTGTGTATAACTTCAGCTGGCCCTCCATATCTGAGGTTTGACACTGGTTGATTCAAAGCAACCACAGATTGGGTGGTAAATTTTAAGTGAAAAAATTCCTCCTATAAGCAGATGCACATAATTAAAACCCATTTTGTTCAAGGGTTCATTGCAGTATCTTTTGAATTTGTATTTATTGTGATTATGATTTGAGCTCATTTGTATCTTCATACTTTGAATGTTTTAGTAACCCAAAATACTTGGATCAAAGAGTAATTATAATTACACTGTGAAATGTAAAAAATTTGTAGCTGAAAGTGAGAAAAGAATTTTTAATTAGAAATTAAAACCCAATTACAGTAAAATTTACCAGTTCTAGATTTGTATCAATTGTTTGAGGAATAAAAAAAAATGTATCACACACCTTCCAGTTTCCAGTCTGGGATGAAAGAAGCTGAAAGTCACCACTGCACTCTAAGAAGTAAAGAGCTAACCAGACTGGAAAATCCACAGCACTTAAGTTCATCAGAGAAGTGAGGTTACAGGGCAAAGCACTGCCCCCTCAAACTGGAGAAAACAACATATATACACGGAAAAGTACAACTTACTGGAGTATACACTCATGAGCACAAATCTCTGTGGCACCTAGTGTGAAAACCTGATCCGTAACTGATGAATTGCTAGAAGGTCAGCATGAACAAGTCGGAGTTATAAAACCCCAGGGAGACCCACACTTTTGTAAATTTTACCTCCAGAAGCTTGACTAGGTTCTTGTGGTATATAGTAGAGAAAAATCCCCTCATGCTTCTGGCAGGGGGAAGGGAAAAGAAATCATTTTGAAATATGCCAGACCTTGATGAGGTCTTGGAGAAGGAAATGGCAATGCACTCCAGTATTCCCGCCTGGGAAATCCCATGGACAGAGGAGCTTGGTGGGCTACAATCCATGGGGTCACAGAGAGTAGGATAAGACGACTAAACAACAACTACAAATGAAGTCTACTCTCAGGAGAAACTATTTAACCAGAGCCTAATTTGCTGGGATTTTATAAGAGCCTAACTGACCTGCAGAAAGGGAAACATCCAACTCCACACAGCTCTAGCATTCCAAGTGGGAGAAGAAAAATACCCATCTCCCGCCTACACTACCAATCCTATCCCATTTAAGGGGGCTGCTGCTAAGTCACTTCAGTCGTGTCCCCATAGACGGCAGCCCACCAGGCTCCGCCGTCCCTGGGATTCTCCAGGCAGGAACACTGGAGTGGGTTGCCATTTCCTTCTCCAATGCATGAAAGTGAAAAGTGAAAGTGAAGTCGCTCAGTCGTGTCCAACTCTTAGCGACCACATGGACTGCAGCCTACCAGGCTCCTCCATCCACGGGATTTTCCAGGCAAGAGTACTGGAGTGGGCTGCCATTGCCTTCTCTGATTTAAGGGGGCAATGGGAATCAATTGAGAATCAAGTGTAAAGCTCACAGTCCAGATACAGGCCCATTAAGACTAAGATCTAGTCAAAGGACGCTTTCTTTACTCTCACACCTCACCACGTTACTAATGGCAGTTCTTACCCAGTTTACTGCATGTCTATCAAGAAAAATTACATGACACACTAAAAAGTAAAAAAGTTTGAAGAGAAGGGGCAAGCAACAGAACTTGACTCAGATATGGAAGACACGTTGGAATTGTCAGACCAGGAATTTAAAATAATTGTGACTGTGGTGCTAAGTGTTCTAGAAGATAAAGAAGACAACATGCAAAAACAGATGGGAAACGTAAGGAGAGAGATGAAATTCAAAAAAATAACTAAAAAGAAATGCTACACAGCGTCCCTAGTGGCTCAGTGGTAAAGAATCCACCTGCCATGCAGGAGTCATGGGTTCAAACCCTAGTCTGGGAAGATCCCATGTGCAGCAGAGCAATTGAGCTGGCCCAAAACAACTACCAAGCCTGTGCAGAATAGGGGAGCTGCACCTATTGAGCCCACATGCCACAACCACTGAGCCCACAGGACGTAACTACTGAAGCCCATGTGCCTAGAGCCTGTGCTCTGCAACAAGAGAAACCACCAAAGGCCCGTGCATCACAGCTAGAGAGGAGCCCTGCTCGCCGCAACTAGCGAAAAACCTGTGCAGCAATAAAGACCCAGCACAGCCGTAAAAAAATAAAATTATATATAAAAACAGAAATGATACAGATCAAAAGTAAACTAACAAATGAAGAACACCTCTGATGAAACTGTTAGTAGACTGCATACAACTGAAGGAAAGAACCTCTAGCTTCAGATATCTCAATAGAAGCCTCCAAAACTGAAAAGCAGAGAAGACAAAGACTTAAAAAACCAGAAGAGAATACCTGAGAACTGTGGGAGAACTACAAAAAGTGTAACATATATGTACAGGGAATTTCAGAAAGAGAGGAAAGAGAAAAAAGAAGAAATATATAAAACAATATTGGCTGAAAACTTCCCCAAATTAACGTCAGACACCAAACCACAGATCGACAGAAACCACAGGAAGCTCCGGAAACACCAAGCAGGATTAATACCAAAGGACTATAGCTAGCCGTATCATTTTTAAACTACAGAAAATGAAAGATAAAGGAAAAAAATCTCAAAATAAGCCAGAAGGGAAAAGACATTATGTATAGATGAGCAATATAAGAATTATATCCAATTTCTCAGATACCATGCAAGCAAGAAGCAAGTGAAGAGAAATATTTAAGTGTTAAAAGAAAAATCCCCAAACCTACAATTGTATACCCTGTGATGTTGATAACACTGAATGCATTTATTAGAAGAGAAGAAAGACCTAAAATCAATAATCTAAGCTTCCATTTTAGGAAGCTAGAAAAAGTAGAGCAATTTAAAGTAAATAGAAAAAAGAATAAAAGAGCAGAAATCAATGAAATTGAAAATAGGACATAAATGGAGAACGTCAACAAAACCAAAAGCTGGTCCTTGAAAAGATCAATAAAATTTATAAACTTGTAGAGTGAAGAGGAACTAAAAAGCCTCTTGATGAAAGTGAAAGTGGAGAGTGAAAAAGTTGGCTTAAAGCTCAACATTCAGAAAACGAAGATCATGGCATCTGGTCCCATCACTTCATGGGAAATAGATGGGGAAACAGTGGAAACTGTGTCAGACTTTATTTTTCTGGGCTCCAAAATCACTGCAGATGGTTACTGCAGCCATGAAATTAAAAGACACTTACTCCTTGGAAGGAAAGTTATGACCAACCTAGATAGCATATTCAAAAGCAGAGACATTACTTTGCCAACAAAGGTTCGTCTAGTCAAGGCTATGGTTTTTCCTGTGGTCATGTATGGATGTGAGAGTTGGACTGTGAAGAAGGCTGAGCACCGAAGAATTGATGCTTTTGAACTGTGGTGTTGGAGAAGACTCTTGAGAGTCCCTTGGACTGCAAGGAGATCCAACCAGTCCATTCTGAAGGAGATCAGCCCTGGGATTTCTTTGGAAGGAATGATGCTAAAGCTGAAACTCCACTACTTTGGCCACCTCATGTGAACAGTTGACTCATTGGAAAAGACTCTGATGCTGGGAGGGGTTGGGGGCAGGAGGAGAAAGGGACGACAGAGGATGAGATGGCTGGATGGCATCACTGACTCGATGGACGTGAGTCTGAGTGAACTCCAGGAGTTGGTGATGGACAGGGAGGCCTGGCGTGCTGCGATTCATGGGGTCGCAAAGAGCTGGACACGACTGAGCAAATAATCTGATCTGATCTGAGCCAGTCTAACTAAGAAAAAGAGAGGACACAAAATGGACGTGAAAAGAATAATCAAGGAATATTATAAATTACTCTATGCCTACAAATTTGATAAGCTAGGTGAAATGGTCCAATGCCTTGAAAGATACAATCTGCCAAAACTCATATAAGAAACAGACAATCTGAATAGCCCTGTATCTATTAATGAAACTGAATCAAAAATTAAAAACCTTCCAAAACAGAAAGCACTAGGCACAAGCGGGATCACTAGTGAATTCTACCAAATATTTAAGGACATTTATACAATGTTATTGTGTCAAATATATTCAATTTAAAAAATTAAGGAAGAAAACACACCAATTCTTTACAATTTCTTTCAGAAAATAGAAACAAGGAATATTTTCTTGTTTATTCTATGAGGTCAGAATTACTTTAAAATACAAACCAAGACATTACGAGAAAACTATATACAAATATCTTTCATGAAAGTGAAAGTGAGAGTTGCTCAGTCATGTCCAACTCTTTGCAACCCCATGGACTATACAGTCCATGATTCTCCAGGCCAGAATACTGGAGTGGGTAGCCTTTTCCTTCTCCAGGGGACCTTTCCAACCCAGGGATTGAACCCAGGTCTCCCACATTGCAGGTGGATTCTTTATCAGCTGAGCCACAAGGGAAGTCCAAGAATACTGGAGTGGGTAGCCTATCCCTTCTCCAGCAGATCTTCCCGACCCAGCAATCGAATCACGGTCTCCTGCATTGTAGGCGGATTCTTTATGAACTGAGCTATGAGGGAAGCCCATCTTTCATGAACATATATGTAAAAATCCTCAAGAAAATACTGGCAAATCAAATCCAACAATTTATAAGAATTATACACCATGATAAACAGGTTTTGGACCCAATATCAATGTGGTGGATGGAGATTTCCCCTACCACCAAGCAATTCTCTTGACACCAGCTGGGTGTCCTACAACTCAACTCAATTCTGATACCTGGAGATAGCATCAGGTTCCACAGCCTAAGGGCTCAGTGCCACAAGACTGACTCCACTACAGATGCCAATCACAAGTCCAGGTTTTTACCTGTGCTTCTGAGTAACGGGCTACAGATTGGAAGGTCTCACAATTCCTTCCTTTGGTTTGGTTAGTCTGGTAGAAAGGACCTAAGAAGCCAGTCAAAAGTCAATGTTGTTAACCTGTACTTCTGACTAACTGGCTATAAATCAGAGGTTCCCATGACCCCCTTCTTAGATTCAATTAATTTGTTAGAGCAGCTCACAGATGGAGAAGGAAATGGCAACCCACTCCAGTATTCTTGCCTAGAGAATCCGGTGGACAGAGGAGCCCGGTGGGCTGCTGTCCATCGGGTCGCCCAGAGTCAGACACAACTGAAAGGACTCTGCATGCATGCATGCATTGGAGAAGGAAATGGCAACCCACTCCAGTGTTCTTGCCTGGAGAACCTCAGGGACAGAGGAGCCTGGTGGGCTGCTGTCTATGTGGTCACACAGAGTCAGACACGACTGAAGCAACGCAGCAGCAGCAGCTCACAGAACTCAGGAAGCTCATTTACTCACTAAATTACCAGTTAATTGCAAAATTATTAAAGGATATCAATCAACAGCCAGATGAAGAGACACATATGGCAAGTTCCTGAACAAAGGAGCTTCTATCCCCATGGAGTTTGGGCCTTGCAGGGTGGCACGTGGAAGCATTCTGATTCCCCAACACAGAAGCCCTACAAATCTCATCCTTTGGTGATTTTACAGAGGGCATAATAAATACAGGCATGACTGACTGAAAAACTGACCACAATTCAACCTCCAGTCTCTCTCCTCTCCCTTCCCTGGATGGGAATGAAAAGTTCTCACTCACATGGTTGGTTTTCTTGGCACCCAGCCCCCATCCAAAACTCACCTCAATAACATAACAAAAGACAACTTTATCATTCTCATCACTTAGGAAATTTCAAGGATTTTAGGAGCTCTGCTCCAGAAATAGGGACAAAGATCAAATACATACTTCTCATTATAAATCACAGTATCAAAACAACCAAGTGGTATGCAAGGCTGATTCAACATTCAAAAATCAATTCACATAATCACATCAATAAACTAAAAGAGAAAACTCACATGATATCAACAGATCCAAAAAAGCATTTGACAAAATTTAACAAACATTCATGATATAAAAACTCCTAGTAAACTTAAAAGGGAAGTTCCCCAACATGATACAGAATATCTACAAAAATCATAGCGCTAATATATTTAATGGTAGAAAAAATTGAAGATTTCCTGCTAACACTAGGAACACAGCAAAGATGTCCCAATCTCACTATTGGTTTTGCAGCATAATACTAAAATTTCAAGCTAATTCATTAGGACAAGAAAAGGTATATGAGAAAGGAAGAAATAAAATGTCTGTGTTCTCACATGAACTGGCTGTCTATGTAGAAGATCTGAAAATGATCAACCAAAAAGCTTAGGAACTAATACACACAATTATAGCAGAATTGCAGAATACAAGGTTGATACACAAGTGAATTGCTTACCCAAATATCAGGAATGAACAAATGAAATTTAATACTAAAAACACAATATCACTTACATTAGCATCCTACAACATGAAAGAGATACAAATACATACGAGATCTACATGAGAACTATAAAACTCTGATCCACAAAACTGAAGTAGAACTAAGAAAATGGATAGGGAAGCTAAATAGTGTCAAGAGGTCAGTTCTCCCCAACTTGATTTATAGATTCAATGCAACCCCAATCAAAATCTCAGCAACTAAGCTTGTGGATACTAACAAAATGATTCTAAAGTTTATATGGAGAGGCAAAAGATCCAGAATAGCCAAGAGAATCCTGAAGAAGAACAAAGTTGGAGAGCTGACATTACCAACTTACTCTGAAACCATAGTAATGAAGACAGCATGGTACTGATGAGAGAATAGATCAACAGGACAGAACAGAGTCCAGAAAGAAACCCTCATCTATACAGTCAAGTGATCTTTGACAGAGGAACAAAGGCAACAAATGAAGAAAAGATAGTGTTTCCAACACACAGTGCTGGAAGAGACAGCTACTCACACACACAAAATGAATTTAGATACAGAACTTATACTTTTCACAAAAATTAGCTTGAAATGGCGGAGAAGGCAATGGCACCCCACCCCAGTACTCTTGCCTGGAAAATCCCATGGATGGAGGAGCCTGGAAGGCTGCAGTCCATGGGGTCGCTAAGAGTCAGACACAACTGAATGACTTCACTTTGACTTTTCACTTTCATGCATTGGAGAAGGAAACGTCAACCCACTCCAGTGTTCTTGCCTGGAGAATCCCAGGGACTGGGGAGCCTGATGGGCTGCCGTCTATGGGGTCGCACAGAGTCGGACACGACTGAAGCGACTTAGCAGTAGCAGTAGCAACAGCTTAAAATGGATCACATACTTAAATGTAAACCAAAACTATAAAACTCCACACTGGAGAAAACCAGTGTTGAAACACCAGTGTAAAAAGCATTAGATGATCAGAATTTCTGGAACTCAACAGTAAGAAAACAAACAACCCAATTTAAAAAGTGGGTCAAAGATCTTTACAGACACCTCACCAAACAAGATTTAAAACAGCAAATTTATTTGTAAACAGCAAATCAGTATACGAAAAGATGCTCCATATCCTATGTCATTGCTGCTGCTAAGTCACTTCAGTCATGTCGGACTCTATGCGACCCCATGGACGGCAGCCCACCAGGCTCCCCCGTCCCTGGGATTCTCCAGGCAAGAACACTGGAGTGGGTTACCATTTCCTTCTCCGGTGCATGAAAATGAAAAGTGAAAGGGAAGTCGCTCAGTCGTGCCCAACTCTTAGCGACCTCATGGACTGCAGCCTACCAGGCTCCTCCGTCCATGGGATTTTCCAGGCAAGAGTACTGGAGTGAGGTGCCATTGCCTTCTCCGATCCTGTGTCATTAGGGAAATGCAAATTTAAACAACAATTAGGTACAACTGAACTCTGGGAGTTTGTGATGGACAGGGAGGCCTGGCGTGCTGCAATTCATGGGGTTGCAAAGAGTCGGACACGACTGAGTGACTGAACTGAACTGAACTGACTGATATACCCATTTAGAATAGTCAAAATCCAGAACACTGACACCACTAAATCCTGGTGAGGATGCACATCAGCTGGAACACTCATTCATCACTGGTGGGAATGCAAAATGGCACGGCCACTTTGGAAGACAGTGTGGGAATTTCTCACAAAACTAAACATATTCTTACCATATGATTCTGCAATTGTGCTCCTTGATATTTACCCAGAAATGTATATTCACACAAAATCAGCTTTATTCACTGTCAAAGCTTGGAAACAACCACAGTGCCCTTCAATAGATGAATGAATAAACTGTGGTAAACCCAGACAATACATGTTATTCTGCACCACAAAGAAATAAGCTATCAAACAGTGAAAAGACATGGAAGAGACTTGATCACATTTTACTAAGTGAAAGAAGCCAACATGAAAAGGCAACATACTGTATGTTTCCAACTATTTGAAATTCTAAAGAAAGCAAAACTATGGAAACAGTAAAAAGATGAGTGGTTGTCAGGGGTTAGGGGAGACAGGGATGAACTGGCAGAGGACAGAGGATTTCCAGGGCAGTGACACTACTCTCTGATACTATAATGGAGAATACGTATCACTCTACATTTGTTCAAACTCCTAGAACATATAACACCAACAGTGAACCCTAATGTAAAATACAGACGGTGTGGTTTTGATATGTCAGTGTAGGTACATCATTTGTAACAAATGGGTGAACATTTGTAATTTCACTAGGTGAAGGATGCTGATAATAGGCGAAGGATGCTAGGTGTAGGGGTTGGGTTATATGGGAAATCTCTGTACCTTCTGCTCAATTTTGCTGTGAACCTGAAATTCTCTAAAAAATAGGTTTAAAAAAAAAAAAATCGAGTAACAATCTCAATTTTGACAGACTGCTCATCATCACCACCTTGTGGGCAAGGAAGCAACAACAAAATATATGACATTTTCAAAAATAAGGAAATTTTCACTTATTCCATCAAAACAAAGCTTCCATCAATTAAAAGACATTATTTCAGGTTTGACTAAGAAAGAAAATACTGCCAACTGAACTATGATACCATCAACTGTTAGTGGCATTCCAATGTCATAGATTTTAAAAATCAATGAAATGTAGTATTCTGATTTTCTTCAAGTTTCTATCAGTGTTGGAGACTAAATAAGAACAAAGCATTTAAACTGAAACAAAAGAAATTTAGGAAATAAGAGACAGTAACATTAGGACAATACTAAAAGAAATATGAAAATATTCTTCCATACTTTTCAACCATCGATTTTAGGTAATTTAAGGATAGAAATATATAATGTTGATTTTAATATCTTCTAGGATTCCATCTAGCTTTTAAATTCTTTTTCAGATTTTAATAGTTCTACACATTATTAAATTTGTCCTCAGAGTAAATGAAAAATTTACTGACACGATAAAAGGGGTAAATACTTTCTGAACCTCCTGAGAAATACTTTCAAACATTAATATAATCCAAGTGAAGGCAGGCTTGCAGCCCAGAAATGCTGACCCCAGGGTGCATGCTCTTCGTACTCCAGGACACCAGGCTGCTGCCTCCAGCATACCACAAGGGCAAACTACATGGCTGGCCTTGAGACACAGATTTCAGACAAGCCCATCCCACTTCCAACATACCTGGCTGAAGCCTTAAATCGCTCCAAGAACTGAAGTCTCAGGCTCTCATGTCCAGGGAGGTCAATCAAGGTCAGGTTAGTGCCCTAAGGACAGCAGCAGTAATATTAATGTTTTGGTACTGATTCACATTCACAACATAAATTTTTCACAACATATCTCAGGTATGTGAATGGTACCGAATTAATTAATCAAAAATGTCAATGCAATTGATTAATGAATCAAATGTTCACAGAGCATCCTCTATAAACCACAGAAGGCTGTGGAAAATGTAAAATTACAACTCTGATAAATGTTCTAAGGGTATGTGAGAGACTTGACCCTGTATGGGGAAGTCAGGAAAGTCCATCTGGAGCTGGGGAAATATACCAGTATGAATAAAAGCAAAAACATGTGAAAAACAGTAACAAATACTCACAAGCTAAAGAATGTGATAGAAGAACCTATACTTTATCAGATAGCATGTTACAGGACATCCAACCTTTATAAAAACAAAACACCTTTTTATATTTCTACTGCAATCTAATTTTAAAATATATGTCCACCAGACACACCATTTTTTTGTTCTGTTAATACTTTGTGTCAATTGTTGATTCAGGTGACAATCACTGAACAAGGCAGAGTTGTGCCCCACTGAGCAGACTGACTATTGCCCACTTACATGCTACTCATTCTAAGCTTTCATTCTTGAGCTCAAGTTCAAGGCAGATGAGGCCATGCTCAATGCTAAGATTTGAGTATAGCCCTGGTACATGTATCAGACCAATGGATCATTTCTCAGATGTTCCTACTTTCTCTACAGCGAGCCTCAACCACTATTTAGGAGGAAGGAGTCAGCATTATGCATAGATTTGACATAATTACTGCTAAATACATTGTGACTTGTAATTTAGCCTGTGTGATCTTTTATAGGTAATATACAAAGTATGTAAGACTTTTTTTTGTTTTTTTTTAATACCAGTAAGTCTAGGGACCTCGGGTTGGACCCACTATCACACTGCATAATCAGTATCACATCACATACTTTCAATATAAACAATCCATAAGATATATTACTCAGTTATAAAAAAAGAACAAAATAATGTCATTTGCAGCAACATGGATGGACCTAGAGATTGTCATACTAAGTGAAGTAAGTCAGATACAGAAAGACAAATATCATGATATTGCTTATATATGAAATCTAAAAAGAGGGTAGAAATAAACTTATTTAAAATACTGAAGTAGAATCACGACGTAGAAAGCAAACTTATGGTTACCAGGGGATAATGGGGGGATAGGAAAAAACTGGGAGACTGGGATTGACATACACACACTACTATATGTAAAATTGATAACTAGTCAGAACCTGTTGTATAGCACAGGGAATCCTACTCAATACTCTGTAATGACCTATATGGGAAAATAATCTAAAAATAAAAACAAGAAGAGTGGCTATATGTATATGTACAACTGATTCACTTTACTACACCTGAAATAACACAACATTATAAATCAAGTATAAAAGTGAAAGTGAAAGTCGCTCAGTTGTGCCCGACTCTGCGACCCCATGGACTATAGTCCATGGAATTCCCTAGGCCAGAATACTGGAGTGAGTAGCCTTTCCCTTTTCCAGGGGATCTTCCCAACTTCACCTGGAGTGAACCCAGGTGTCCCACATGGCAGGTGGATTCTTTACCAGCTGAGCCACGAGGGAAACCCAAGAATACTGGAGTGGGTAGCTGATCCCTTCTCCAGCTATCTTCCCAACCCAGGAATCGAACCAGGGTCTCCTCCACTGCAGGCGGATTCTTTATGAACTGAGCTAACAGGGAAGTCCTGATATCAAGTATACTCCAATAAAAATTTTCTTAACAATCTCCCAATATTGGAGACTAGGGAAATCAGAGGTAGCAATTAACAAAAATATCAGTTAAGAATTCTCAATGGGTAACTGAAAACATTTTTATTGTGTAATAATAAATATAGAAATGTCCAAAAAAAAGTCAGAAAATAGTCAAACGCACTGTCTATGTTCATGTCAAGTTCCCATCAACAGTAATTTCATTTGTATTTGTGTAATAGAGACTCTTGAGAGTCCCCTGGACTGCAAGGAGATCCAACCAGTCCATTCTGAAGGAGATCAGCCCTGGGATTTCTTTGGAAGGAATGATGCTAAAGCTGAAACTCCAGTACTTTGGCCACCTCATGCGAAGAGTTGACTCATTGGAAAAGACTCTGATGCTGGGAGGGATTGGGGGCAGGAGGAGAAGGGGACAACAGAGGATGAAATGGCTGGATGGCATCACTGACTCGATGGACGTGAGTCTGAGTGATAGAGTTGGTGATGGACAGGGAGGCCTGGCGTGCTGCGATTCATGGGGTCGCAAAGAGTCAGACACGACTGAGCGACTGAACTGAATAGAGCATCAAACAATTCTGACTATTTAAAAAAATAAAAAGTGTGAATTCAAAAGGTTAAAAAAAAAAGACATACATTACTATTTTGAGAGACAAGATCTAAAACTGGGAACCCTGGGTACAGGGATACAGTACCAGTGCGTGGAAAAACTGTCTTCCACGGAACCGGTCCCTGGTACCAAAAAGGTTGGGGACTGCTGATCTAAAACATAAAAGGGGTGGGAAAAGAAGTTAAAAAGAAGAATGCTTTACATATTCAATAGAAACATGCAACTCTCATATGTAATGTTAAGTTTTCTGATAGTCATATTAAAAAAAGTAAAAAGAAACAGGTAAAATTTTAATAATATATATTATATAATCTAATATATCTAAATTATCTTTTTAAACATATAATAAAAAAATCAAAAAATTGATATTTTACATTCTTTCTTTCATCCCAAGTCTTCAAGATTGGGTGTATATTTTATACTTAACAGCAGCCCTCAATTTGGACTAGTCACATTTCAGATGTTCATTAGTCACAAACAGCCAATGGCTACTGCGTTGGAAAGCACAGGTCTAAACCATACCCTGGAATACTCTACTTAAAATATCTAGTACATGTGTCCTAAGAATTAAAGTTCTCTCAGATCTTAAATTTCAAAATCTGAATCCTTGAGAATTTAAAAAGGTCTGAGTTAGAAACACTGTCATTACTGAAAAAAGAAAAAATATCCGTAAGACATTTAAAAGGATGTCTCTTTATCTTTGATCCCTCACTAAATACTTATTAAGCAGTAAAATCAGCTTGGCAGTCACTGTCTACATTCTAGAGACATACAGGTACATAAAAAGTCCTCCTCATGATTTCTTCTTGGTATTTCTTAAATATACTCATATACACTCTTTAAGATTTCTACTGCAACTCCATTTGTAAAAGCAAGACTGTAATAACAAAAAACCTAAATGTGTATTAATAGGGCTCTTATTAAATAAAAACTCAACATGAACTGAAATTAAAAAGTAAGTTTTCCGATCAATCTGCTTTCACTTTCAACTATGATTATGATTTACTTTTCCATGTGTACCTACAAGATTTTTCTGTCATGTCTCATAAGTAAAGGCTTTAAGAAAGAAAAAAAAAAGTGTATGGTAGTCACATAACGGAATACTCAGAATATTCAGCTCCTAAATTAACCAGGTAGTACTATGTATGGAAACGAGAAAGAAAAAAATGAAAACAAACCCAAGCTGTATCAATTATACTGTTCAATTTTTAAAAAGGGAGGGGTGGAACAGAGTGTTATAAAAGAAAAAAGTAAAGAGGACAGATTTGTTTGGATAGCACTGACCATCTGGAAGACTACACAGGAAAATGGTAAGTTACTAAAGACTTTTAAGGAGGGACAGGAAAAGCAAAACTACTTTTCACCAAATATCCTTTTAACCTTTTGAATTCTGTCCCATATACATGTACTACAGAAAAAGGCTTAATGCTCACTCTTAAGAACTCAAGGTAAAGCTGGAAAGAAGACACAGAAATATAAGCTAATAAAATGTGATATAACATCAATATGCATACGGTACAACAAAGAAGGGGAGAGCATGATTAAGTTCACTGCTTGGATGATCAAGAGAAGAATCTGTCACATGTACATTATTTATCCATAAGAACAAGCTATGAATGGTACCTATGCCCTCAGACTAATTCACCCTAGAAATGTCTTTTCCTGACACACCAAAGTAAAATAAAACTGTCAGACTTCCCACATTCTAGGAACCTCTTACCCTGTTGTTATTGACTTTGTAGGCAGCAGAGCTGTCAGTGATGGAAGTCTGAGTGTCTCTGTAAAGGCCTGTTAACAACTGTAAAACAAAACAAAACACAATATGTGGGGAGATCCGAGCAAACATATAAATAGCAAACCTAAAGAGTGTAACTCTGCTCTAACTCTCCTAGGCGTAAAGTCAAACAAACAAATGTTGCTTACAATAGCTAAAAAGGACCATACTGATTTTTTTTCCCCTTTGCTTGTAGAAAAATCTAATTAACTGCAAACTTCATTCCCTTCTCCTTAATGAGAGGAGGGGGGAAACTATTATTTTTAAACTATTATTTTCAAATAATAGTTTCAAATGCTTAGTGGCCAAATTTACCAACCTTCTCAACATTTACAATCATCAGAAATGATTAGAGATTATATTTCTTTAGTGGAAAGGAAAATAACTTATACTCTCAAAAAGAATAATAATAAAGAGAAAGCCTCTGCTACTCTTTGTAGCAAAAACCAAACATTTAAAAATACTACATAGACTAGAAATAAATATTAGTGAAGCGAAGCCTAAGTAGCCAATAAAAGTTTCTTTGACAAATTCTCAGAAGAATTACACATTGCATACAGATTAATGTCTTCTATCTATCTCTTCAGCTGTTCTGGTATCCTTAACTATGGCATGAAAGTAGTTAGTATATAAAACCCTTAAATGGGATAAAGGCTAAATATGTCGGTATCTGGTATGAGAGAAAAAAATGGCCAAGAAGTTCCAGTTTAAGAGTCTTTTCGTTCTCCCAAGTGAGTCAAAAATTAATTCTCCAATTTGTCAGCAACAGCTTTTTTCCCAAAGTAAACCTAACAGGAATAATACGGTGCCCTAAAATTTCCTATCAAGTGTTAAGAGAGGTATAAATCAAAGCATTTACTCTGACAAAAAGCAATGTTTTCCCGGAATCACAAAGGCCCACAAGAAGAACAGCTCTCTGACTGCTCCTTCTGCTCCGGATGAACTTCCAGAACACTGTGGAATAGAGAAAAACAACCAAAATGACGCCTTGATTATCAACAATACGCATATATGGTTGGGCTGGAAGAAATTAAGAGGTCTACCATAGCATGCCTCATTCATTTGGAACTTACTTTCACTGTTATTACCACCATTATAATCGTTGTTCTTGAGGACTCCGCTGAATGCCAGCCACCATCAACTGTCAACTTTTCTGCATCCCCTACCCCGCCAGTATACTCAAGTGCAACCTTGCCTTACTAACTCTATATCCCCCGCGCCCAGCTCGCAAACACAGGATGCTCACGCAAACACAGGATGCTCAAACTTGGAGCGAAAACCACTTGAGTATTGGTAGCAAGAGCACTGGAAGGGGAGAACGGGGCGCTCAGGCAGTACAGGAGCTAGCAACCCGTGCCCAAGGACCAGGACGTCACTCTGGGGGTCGCGGGAAATCCCCTCTAACGCTGTGCTGTTTCTGCTGCTTCAGGCAGGAGGGCAGGAGTATATAAGCTGTTAGTCTCCCATTCTAGACGCCCCTTAGGTGCCACCTCTGCTCCGCGGTCTACAGAAGCCCAGTCCGAGCTCGGATCACCGCCCGCCCCGCACCCGCCATATCCGCCGGCCACCTCTTTACCTAGCGTCAGCAGCACCGCAAGGAGCGCCACCACGACTGACAGCAGCGTCGGGTCCCTCTGCTGCAACTCCTGCCGCAAAGAGTCCAGGTATGGCTGGAAGGCTCCGCCAACACCGCCGCCATTGCCCATCCGCCGGGAGTCCGCGGACGCCATGGCTGAGATCACGCTACCCGGCACCACAAAAGCAACGTGGCCCTGGGCTCTGCGCAGGCCTGCGAAGCGGAGCATCACGGAAGTGGTAGTTTCTAAGCTGTATTTCCTCCTTCGCAGACCGGTATACCGAAGGTCCTGATGGGAGTTGTAGTTCTCTTGGACACTGTACTCCCAGCGAAAGACTGACTAAGCAGCCAGCCAGAAGGATGAGCGACACACTCATCCTTTAGAATATGAGTCAAATGTCCCTCTCTCTTCATGGTTGTTGACAGAATGGTGGATGAATAAAATGAATGGCTCAAGAAACCTCCCCTGAGGATTTCCAGTCGCTCCCTTCGTGAGGTGAAGTGAATCTTGTGAGGAACTCAAGCATTACACAAACTCAAGCATTACATTCATCGGAATATAAGGTGTGGCACAAGGTGTGACAGAGGGTGTAAGGTGAGGTATGGGGGATGAATAAAGGGGCGCTTAAGCCACATGGGTTCAGAGAAAAGCTACTGGAGGAAAATGACAGGAAGTGAGACTTGAAGGACAAGTTAGCCTCTGCAGGCGTAATAGGAGAAAGGGTGCTCTGTGCAGAAACGAATGGGCAATTCAGTGTACCTGAGTCAGGAATATCCCCTGGAAAATGAAATGGCAACCCACTCCAATATTCTTGCCTGAGAAATCCCATAGACGTAGGAGCCTGGAGAGCGACAGTCCATGGGGTCTCAAGAGTTAGACACGACTTAGCAACTAAACCACCACTAAATTGTAAATCCTGGCTACTTCCCTTAATGTAGAGCTGCCCCTGAGATGAAATACATTAAGGGAAGCAGCCAGGAAAATCAAAGAGAAGGGCTGAGGCTGTTGAAAATTGTCACTCTGCCCTAAGTGACAGCCACTACTTTGCCAGGCAGGTATGTGGGACCAAGATGGCCAGTTCTTCAGTTTTTTAAGAGAAGCCAGAAAAATAGGTTTTTAAGGGAAATTTTCCACTTTTAAAATTTCAGCAAGGAATGAAAACTTGTGGCCTAAATAAAACACCTCGTAGAGTTAGAAGTGGCTGGTCTGGAAGCTGCCAGTTTGCAGTCTGTCATTAAGCAGTTGTCATTTCAGCAGAATTGGCAGGAGATGAGCAGGAAATGTTGGCAAAAGCTAGACATGAAGGGACTGGGAGATATACTGAGGAACCTAGATTTTACCTAGATGCAATAAGAAGTTTCAGTTGAGAGTGAAATAGTTTGTTGGCTGATAAGGGAGTACTACGGTTTGAGAGAGAAAAGACAGGCAGGGAGACCAGGTGAAGGCTGTTGCAGTGTTTTGGCAAACAATGCACAGCGTCTGAACCAGGGAAGTGTGGAAAGTGTGGAAAGGAGGGCACAGTTATGAGAGACACTTAGAAGGAAAATATATAGGATTTGGCGATTAATTGTACAAGCTGAATTAAGGAGAAGAAGAGCTAGCAAGACTGCATCTGAAACACTTTGTGTGTATTGCTGGGAAGATCAAAGTGTTCAGCATGAATGAGAGAACTCAGTTGAAGTTCCTTGAAGCCAGGGACAGAGCCAGAATGAAAACTGCCTGTATTTTGGGTACATGGAATTTCCAGTGCCTCTGGGAAGTCTAAAATCATATATCATGCAGGCAATACAGTAAACAAATGTGAAGTGTCAGCAGTAGGTGCCAGATTTTTATTTGGGAGTCATACGTAAACAAGTGGTCATGCAAACTAGTACAACCACTATGGAGAACAGTGTGGAGATTCCTTAAAAAACTGGAAATACAATTGCCATACGATTCAGCAATCCCACTGCTGGGCGTACACATCGGAGGAAACCAGAACTGAAAGAAACACGTGTACCCCGATGTTCATCACAGCACTGTTTACAATAGCCAGGACGTGGAAGCAACCTAGATGTCCATTGGCAGACGAATAGATAAGAAAGCTGTGGAACATATACACAGTGGAATATTGCTCAACTATTAAAAAGAATGCATTTGAATCGGTTCTAATGAGGTGGATGAAACTGGAGCCTATTATACAGAGCGAAGTAAGTCAGAAAGAAAAACACCAATACAGTATATTAACGCATATATACGGAATTTAGAAAGATGGTAATGATGACCCTATATGCAAGACAGCAAAAGAGACACAGATGTGAAGAACAGACTTTTGGACTCTTTGGGAGAAGGTGAGGGTGGGATGATTTGAGAGAATAGCATTGAAACATCTAAATTATCATATGTGAAATAGATTGCCAGTCCAGGTTCGATGCATGAGACAGCGTGCTCAGGGCTGCTGCACTGGAATGACCCTGAGGAATTGGATGGGGAGGGAGGTGGGAGAGAGGGTCAGGGTGGGGAACACATGTACACCCATGGCTGATTCATGTGAATGTATGACAAAAACCACCACAATATTGTAATTAGCCTTCAATTAAAATAAATTAAAAAAAATTTTTTAAATAGAAGGAAAAAAAATCGTGGAGAGCGTGAAGAGTGAGGAGGAAAGGGGACACTACAAAGAAGCCTGAGAAGAGAGAGTCAGTGACACAGAAGTAAATCATGTCCTAGAAGTGATCAGCAGCATTCCTGTAACAGATGGTGAGGGCTTGAATGAAAAGTGAGCTCGGGGGAACAAGGAGGGGATGGTAAGGAGGTAAAGATCCTCTTTAACTGCGCACAGTGAGTGCTTGCTTCAGTTCAGTTCAGTCACTCAGTCTGTCTGACTCTTTGCAACCCCATGGACTGCAGCACACCAGGCTTCCTGTCCATCACCAACTCCCGGAGTTTACTTAAACTCATGTCCATTGAGTCAGTGATGCCATCCAACCATCTCATCCTCTGTCTTCATCCCTCCTTCAGTCTTTCTCAGCATCAAGGTCTTTTCCAATGAGTCGCATCAGGTGGCCAAAGTATTGGAGTTTCAGCTTCACCATCAGTCCTTCCAATGAATATTCGGGACTGATTTCCTTTAGGATGGACTGGTTGGATCTCCCTGCAGTCCAAGGGACTCTCAAGAGTCTTCTCCAACACCACAGTTCAAAAGCATCAATTCTTGGACACTCAGCTTTCTTTATAGTCCAACTCTCACATCCATATACGACTACTGGAAAAACTATAGCCTTGACTAGACGGACCTTTGTTGGCAAAGTAATGTCTCTGCTTTTTAATATGCTGTCTAGGTTGGTCATAACTTTCCTTCCAAGGAGTAAGCATCTTTTAATTTCATGGCTGCAGTCATCATCTGCAGTGATTTTGAAGCCCCCCAAAATAAAGTCTGTCACTGTTTCCACTGTTTCCCCAGTAAAGAGGATAACTGCTCACAATGAGTGCTTGCTAGAGCCAGGCATTTTTCTAAATCCTTTATATTTGTTAATTTGTTTAATCCTCACAATGGCCCACCATCCCAATTTTCCAGAGGGCAAACTGAGACGGGTTGAGTAACTTATCCATTGATCCCAGGTTGTTGGGCTCCTTTATGTTTCACTATATGCTTTAACACAGTAAAATTCATTTTCCAGGCACATTTCATCAAATCAGGGAGGCAATAAGGACTCCAGATTGAGAGAAAATGTTTAGGATGTGAAGTTAAAGTAAGTAATCCAACTAATGTACACACACACACACACACACACACACATATATATATATATACACACACAGTGCTTGGTCGCTCAGTCGTGTCCAGCTCTATGCATCCCCATGGACTGTAGCCTGCCAGGCTCCAGGCAAGAATAATGGAGTGGGTTGCCATGCCCTCCTCCAGTGGATCTTCCCAACCCAGGGATTGAACCCGGGTCTCGCACATTGCAGGCAGATTCTTTACCCGCTGAGCCTCTAGGGAAGCCCAAGAATATTGGAGTGGGTAGCCTATCCCTTCTCCAAGGGATCTTCCTGACCCAGGAATCAAACTAGGGTTTCCTGCATTGCAGGCAGATTCTTAACCTGCTGAGTTACCAGGGAATTTTTTTTGGACTCACTAAGGATGTTGGATCTTAGTTCCCTAACCAGGGATGGAACCCATGCCCCCTGCATTGGAAGTGCAGAGTCCTAACCACTGGACTGCCAGAGAAGTCCCCAACTATTTTGTTTTAAATTAACATTATGAATTAAAACGATCAGAACCGACAGCAATCTTACTGCATTCTATTCTATTTTCTTTCTTGTGGTCCCTCTCCCTGCTCTGTATTCACCACCCAACACCCAATACACACACACACACCTCCTTTTATTAACAATAACTTCTGTTAGTGACTAAAAATACAGTGAAGGAGGAAGGGCCAGACACAGAGAACACCTACCAGAACTGTCCTCAATGTATAAGGATTTTCAGTCAGAGCATGTGAGTGAACAAGTACCATTTTGGTGGTGCAGTTTGGGAATGAGGAGGCAAGGGTTTGATAACACATGGTCACACTCTTTTTTTCCATTTGTTTTCTGGGTATAATGAAAACGGAAGAGATGTGCACACCTTCCACACTTGAGTTAGAAGGTGGGGCTGTCAGTCTCAGTAATGAGAGCAGGAGAGGATGGCATCAGTGGCTCCTTGTCCTGTCACCTCGGGGACTCCGAAGGCTCCTGGGAGCTCTGTGGAGATGGATGTAGAAGGAGGACGTACTGACACTGACTGTCGCTGGCTGAAAGTGTTCTGCTCCCTGATTCTATCAGCAGATGGAGAGTTACAGCAAAACCAGCGGAGACTATTTTTCTTCTCTTTCATCAGTTAAAATGTCTCATTCACTGAATGCATTTTTCCCTCTCCTGTTCCCAGCAGTTCCAAATCACAACGGAACCTATCTCAGACTCAGGACACCAATCATGTGATTCCCCTACTCTGGCTTATCTCCTTAACTCTGTTTCTTTGAAAAAATAGAGGATTTTTTAAAAGAAAATAATTAAAATGGGACATGTTTTTACATTAAAAACTCAATATAATAATGAAATAATGAAAGATCAAAGAAGAAAACCAGGAATCACCTTAATTGTTATATCAATAGTATCTGGTGAACATGATTTCAGACATTTCTCTGTACAGATAAACTGACAAGAAGGCAATCTAGAGTAAATAATAAACAACAGAACAAAGTTATTTTTAGAGACTATAATATACATTACTGTGTTCACAGTCTCTAGAACAGTGCCTGGTACATGGTAGGCACTCAGTGCGTTGTTGATAAAATTAGATTTGTTGGTTCACTGGAGTAAGACAGACTACATGCCAGAGAAATGGTTGGGACATCTCAACAAACAAAGGATAAGAAAGAATTATTATAGGATTTGGGGTGAGGGTGGAGCTTAGGTGAATATTACATAGGGCAGTGTTGTTAGGCTCAAAGCAAAGCACGGCTGTGTATAAAAAGGTGAACCTCAGGTCTGGACTGCAAAGTAGACCCAAGGTCTGTTTCTTTGGATACCAGAAAGTTGAGAACTGTGGACCATTGTGTTTAGAAACCCCCTACCTGTAGCTCTGTCCCTGACTGTAAAGTGAAACTGTGGTAGGAGTTAGGAAACAAAGGGGCAAACTTGGAGAGTTGTTTAGGAGGCAAAATCAACAGAACTTGCTGACATTAGATGTAGAATGAAGTAGAATACTGAATTGAAATTTGACTCCTCAGTTTATGACTCCTGTGAGTGGGTAGCAGACCCTGTCTTTATGAAGTGTATGGGAACAAGAGCTGGCTTAGGGAAGTAGGGGAGGGAAGGAGTAAAATGATCACCTCCCTTTTTATTTGTTGGGCTTCTGGTTGCTGTGAAAACTTTACAGTACAGATCCACAGGCAGGAGGAGGTGTGCATGTGAGATGCTGCAGGCAGGGGTCAGAACTACAGATATAGATGCCTGGGAGTCATTTTCGCTGTTTAGAGAGGGCCTAGAAAGTGGAAAGAGCACTGGATGAAGAGAAGAGCCCCAGGAAGATGACCCTACATTTCAGAACTGGTAGGATAAGCCCACAATAAGACCACAAAAGGACAGAGAGGTGGGAACCAAAGTAGAGGGCTCCCATATCAGAGAAGCTAGGAAAGGGTTCCAAGGAAGAATGAGTGGTCATCTGTATCAAGTTAGTAAACAGACTCAAGGATAGAAGAACTAATTGGCTTTCACAGCTGGCAGGTGGGCAGTGATCTTGACCAGAGTAGCTTCAGGCACATGGGTGGAACAGAAGACTGATTTCTCTGTGTTTAGTCATTAATGAGAATCCACCTTTCAGGAGCTCCACTAAGAGTGGGAGGAGACAGGGCAGTGACTGCCATGAGAGTTGGGGTCAAGGGACGATTTTTAGCAAGATGAGGTTCCAGTGATTCACTTTTGCAAGCAGTAAGACTTGGAACCTCAAGTATACCTGATGAAATGTATTAAAAATATTTTAAACTATGTAAATCATCTATATTATTTTTCTGTACTGCCTTGAGCACTCTATGTCAATATTTACTCTGCATCCTCCTTCCTGCCCTTTCCCCAACAACACACATACACACACACACACACACACACACACACACACACACACACACACGTACACACCTGATTCAATCAAGCCTTGTACACTTGATTTTATTAAAATGACCATGCAGACCCCTTTTAGAAAGAATTCCTACTTGGACTGTACCCAGGAACTGTGGCTGTGGGAAAGAGCAAATGAATCTTGAGCTCTGAAGGAAGGGCTAGTTGCAGACCAAGCATTAAGAGGGGAAAATGAAGTTTTTTTAACAGATAAAACCAATAATAATGTTTATTTTTATTTTGTCCTGCAGAGGCGCCACCACCAAATTGTGAGGGCAACCAAATCACTCAGACCAGCGAAACTAGATGAAGCTTATGGGTCCCATGAGCTCCCATCTCCATCAGGTGTTGGCTCCACTCTTGGATTTTAAGGTTTGTGGAAAGTGCATGCTTCCAGGAGTTCTGTGGGGGCAGAGCAGAGGGGTTGGACAGTTAAAAATCTACCTATATTTAGTTCCTGTTAAGTGAATCAACAATTAAGCCCAATACAAAAGTACTCAGACCAGTTGCCCTGCTCCTCTGATAGGTGAACCTGACCCTCCTCCCAATGCCTCCTCCTCCTGCCTGCACAGCTCCTGTGTCTGCACTGGGCAGTGCCCCACACCAAGGACAGTAACAGGATTTCCCTGCCCTGCACCATCCCCTGCCTTATGTCCTATGGGCAGGGCTCCCACACCTGAGTCCATGTGGCTGGAATGAGCCTAAGAGAACTATCCTCTCAGATCCAGGCAAGGAACTAACATAATAAGATCCACTAAGCACCAGGCCTGTGCTAGTTCCCCTGCCGGGGGCTAGTCTCCACCCCCTCAGCAGAACAGTAGCCGAGGATCCTTAAACCAGAATTATGTGGGCAGCTGTTAAAATACAGAAATCCCAAACCTGGCACAGACTTGTTGAATCAGTATCCCAGGGCCTGGGAATCAGTATCTTAAGGACTGTGGCTCATGGACCTGTACTCTGCAGTTGAAGAATAACCTCCCTTGAGCTACATGGTATTCTCCCAAATCTTCCAAATGATCCCAAGTCATTAAATGATGTCCAACATAGCTATAGCACAAACTGGTATTCTAGATAAGTATAAGCATACCTTCTTTTATTGTGCTGTGCTTTATTGCACTTTGGAGATACTGTTTTTTCCAAATTGAAGGTTTGTGGCAACCCTGTGTCAAGCAAGTCTCCTGGTGCTAATTTTTCAATAGCGTTTGCTCACTTCATGTCTCTGCATCACAGTTTAGTAACTCTTGAAATATTTCAGACTTCTTCATTACTATTATTGTCTTTGTCATGGTGATCTGTGTTTAGTGATCTTTGATGTTACTATTGTTAATGTTTTGGGGCACCACAAACCATGCCCATTACTATGGCAAACTTAATTGATAAATATTATGTGTGTTCCTGCTGCTCCACTAGCACAACAATGTTGAAATTAGGCCAATTAATAGCCCTACATTGACTCTAAATGTTCATGTGGAAGGAAGAATTGCACATCTCTCTCTTTAAAACAAAAGCTAAATGTGATTAAGCTTAGTGAGGAAGGCATGTCAAAAGCAAAGATGGGCCTCTTGTGCCAAAGAGTTAGCCAAACTGTGAATGAAAAGGGAAAGTTATTGAAGGAAATTAAAAGTGCTACTTCAGTGAACACAGAAATGATAAGCAACAGCCTTATTCCTGTTACAGAGAAAGTTTTAGTGGCCTAGATAAAAGATCAAACCAGTCACAACATTCCCTTAAGCCAGAGCCTCAGCTGCAGCAAGACCCTAACTCTCTTCAGTTCTGTGAAGGCTGACAGAGGTGAGGACGCTTCAGGAGAAATGCTTCAAGTGAGTACGGGTTGGTTCATGAGGAGGAAAGAAGTTGTCTCCATAACATTAAAGTCAAGGCGGAGGCTTCCCTGGTGGCTCAGTGGTAAAGAATCTGCCTGCCAATGCAGGAGACACAGGTTCAATCCCTGGTCCAGGAAGATCCCACATGCTGTGGGGCAACTAAACCTGTGCACTGCAACTCCTGAAGCCTGTGCATCTAGAGCCCATGCTCTGCAACAAAAGAAGCCACCACAGTGAGAAGTCAGAGCACCATAGCAGAGGAGCCCCTGCTCACCACAGCTAAGGAAAGCCCACACACAGCAACAAAGACCCAGTGAAGCCAGTAATAAAATAAATAAATAAGATTTCTAAAAAATAAAAGTGCAAGGTGAAGCGGCAAGTGCTGGTATAGAAGCTATAGTAAGTTACACTGAAGACCTACCCAAGATAGTTCATAAAGGTGGCTACACTAAACGAGATTTCCAATGCAGATGAAACAGCTTTCACTTGGAAGAAGATGCTATCTAGGACTTTCTAGCTGGAGGGGAGAAGTCAGTGCCTGTCTTCATGATCAAATGACAGACTGACTCCCCTGTTAGGGGCTAATGCAGCTGGTGACTTGAAGCTGAAGCTAGTGCTCATTTATCATTCTTAAAAAACTTAGGGCCCTTAAGAATCATTCTCAGTCTGCTCTGCATGTGCTCTGTAAATGGAACAGCAAAGCCTGGATGACAGCACATCTATTTATGAGAGGGTTTACTGGATATTTTAAGCCTGCTATTGAAACCTACTGCTCAGAAAGAAACATTCCTTTTAAAATATGACTGTTCATTGAGAGCATACCTTGTTACCCAAGAGCTTGGATGGTGATGTACAAGATTAAAGTTGCTTTCATGCTTGCTTCCTGGTAGCTCAGATGGTAAAACATCTGCCTACAATGCGGGAGACCAGGGTTCAATCCCTGGGTCTGGAAGATCCTCTGGAGAAGGAAATGGCAACCCACTCCAGTATTCTTGCCTGGGAAATCCCAAGGACCGAGGAACCTGGTAGGCTACAGTCCTTGGGGTCACAAAGAGTCAGACACGACTGAGCAACTTCACTTCGTGCTTGCTAACACAACATCCATTCTACAGCCCATGGATCAAGGAGTCATTCCAACTCTCAAGTTTTATTATTAAAGAAATACGTTTCATAACTGCTATAGACAGTGAGTCTTCTGCTGGATCTGGGCAAAGTCAACCGAAAACCTGGAAAATATTCCTCATTCTAGATGCCATTAAGAACATTTGTGATTCATGGAGTAAGGTCAAAATATCAGCATGAACAAGAATTTGAAAGAAGTGTATTCCAACCCTCATAAGTGACTATAAGGGGTTCAAGATTTCAGTGGAGGAAGTAACTGCAGATGTGATGGAAATATTAAAAGAACTAAAATTAGAAGTGAAGCCTGAAGATATGACTGAATTGCTGCAAATTTCATGATAAAATTTTAACAGATGAGGAGCTGCTTCTTATGCATGAACAAAGAGAGTGGTTTCTTGGGATGAAATCTACTCCTAGTGAAGATGCTGTGAAGATTGTTGAAATGACAAAAGGATTTAGAATATTATGTAAACTTAGTTGATAAAGCAATGTCAGGACTTGAGACGGTTGATTCCTATTTTGAAAGAAGTTCTACTGTCGGTAAAATGCTATCAAATAGCGTTGGATGCTACAGAAGAATCAGTCATGAAAGAAGAGTTGATCCATCAATTTCAGGCTTCCAGTTGAAGATGGCAGACTAGAAGGATGTGTACTCATCTCCTCCTGTGACAGTACCAAGATCACAAATAGCTGTTGAACAACCATCAACAGGAGAATGCTGGAATCCACCAAAAAAAGATACCCTACAGCCAAAGACACAGAAGAAGCTACAGAAAGATGGTAGGAGGGGCACAATCATGATAAAATCAAGTCCCATACCCTCCAGGTGGGTGATCCACAAACTGGAGAACAATAATCCCAAAGAAGTTCTCCCACTGTTGTGAAGGTTCTAAACCCCATGTTAGGTTTCTTGGCCTGGGGATCTGACAAAGGCACTGGGAATCCCCAGGGAATCTGATCTTGAAGGCCAGCAGGATTTGATTATAGAATTTCCACAGGACTGAGGGAAACAGAGACTCTAGTCTTAGAGGGCACAAACAAAATCTTGTGCACACCAAGACCCAGAAGAAAGAATGACCCCACAGAAGACTGAACCCAAACTACCTGCTAGTGTTGGAGGGTCTCCTGTGGAGGTGTGGGAGGGCAGGGGCTCATAACAGGGACAGGGGCACCGGCAGCAGTCCTGGAAAGTCCCCCTTGGTGTAAGCCCTCTTGGAGGTCACCATTAACTCTACCATAGAGCCCATAGACCCCTAGGCTGGGTCACCTCAGGCCAAAAAATCAGGGAGGGAGTGCATCCCACCCATCAGCAGATAATTGGATTAAAGCTTTACTGAGCAAAACCCTGCCCACCACAGCAGGACCCAGTTTTTCCTATTGCCAGCCCCTCCCATCAGGAAGCTTACTCAAGCCTCTTAGCCTCCTCCATCAGAGGGCAGACAGAAAAAGCAAGCAGAACCACAATCCCACAGCAGCTAGAACAAAAACCACATTACAGAAAGTAAATCAGTATGAAAAAGCAGAAAGTTATGTCCCAGATGAAGGGACAAGATAAAACCCCAGAAAAACAACTAAATTAAGTGGAGGTAGGCCACCTTCCAGAAAAAGAATTCAGAATAATGATAGTGAAGATGATCCAGGATCTTGGGAAAACAATGGAGAAGATGCAAGAAATGTTTACCAAAGACCTAGAAGAACTAAAGAACAAACAAAGCAAGGTGAATAATACACTAGAAGGAATCAATAGCAGAATAACTGAGGCAAAAGAATGGATAAATGACCTGGAGGACAGAATGGTGGACATCACTGCCAAAGAACAGAATATAGAAAAAAGAATGAAAAAAGAAGACAGCTTAAGAGACCTCTGAGACAACATTAAATGCACCAACATTTGCATTATAGGGGTCCCAGAAGGATAAGAGAGAAAGGACCTGAGAAAATATTTGAAGAGATAATACCTGAAAACTTCCCAAATGTGGGAAAGGAAATAGTTAACCAAGACCAGGAAGCACAGAGAGTCCCAGGCAGGATAAACCCAAGGAGGAACACACTGAGACACATAGCAATCAAACTGACAAAAATTAAAGACAGAGATAAAATATTAAAAGCAACAAGGGAAAAATGACAAATAACATGCAAGGGAACTCTCATCAAGCTATCAGCTGATTTCTCAACAGAAACTCTACAAGCCAGAAGGGAATGGCATGATATATTTAAAGTGATGAAAGGGAAGAACCTACCACTAAGATACTCTGCCCAGTAAGACTCTTCTTCAGATCGGATAGAGAGATCAAAAGCTTTCCAAACAAGCAAAAGTTAAGAGAATTCAGCACCACCAAACCAGCTTTATAATGAATGCTAAAGGAACTTCTCTAGGCAGGAAACACAAGACAAGGAAAAGACCCACACAAAATAAATCCCGAACAATTAAGAAAATGTTAATAGAATCATACATATCGAAAATTACCTTAATTTTAAGTAGATTAAACCAACCCAAAGACATAAATTGGCTGGGCAGATGAAAACTTGTGCATGTATGCACTTCCATTTACCACATGACTCTGCTTGACCCATCAAATTATGTGTAATTATTATATATTGTTAGGCTAATCATGTTCCCATTATGACTTGAAATTGTAATTATCTTTTTATTTTTTGGGGGGGTCTGGCTATTCATTGTGAAAACTAGTAAACATCTTTTACTATTGTGATAATGAACTTTTGGCCTATTTAAAAAATTTATGACATTTTGATTCTACTTGCTTGATTTAGTATGAAAAGCATGTTAGAATTCTAATTTTAAAAAATAGATATGCAGCAAGCAAAATAAATAAGTAAATAGGTTGTGTTTAGGATAAAAAATAAATAAATAATACAAATATCTCAATAATAGTAGCCTTTAAAATTTTTCCAATGGTATTTATAATATCTAAATTAAACTGTACAATTTTTTAACATATCTCTGATTCTCTGAAGAATCAAGAGAAAGTTTTTATCATTTGTGAAAATAAAGTTTAAAACCCAGTCATCAAGGATTAAAAAAAAAAAAGGAGTCGACTGATGGGGCAAACTTAATTGTTGTCTTATTTTAAGGAACTGGCACAGTTGATCTGTCAGCAGTCATAAATATTGAGGTAAGACCCTCCACCAGCAGAGAGATTATGAAGGCTCAGAGGATAGTTAGGGTTTTTTAGCAATAAAGTATCTTTAATTAAGATACGTACATTGTTAGTTTAGACAATGCTATTGCACACTTTATAGTGTAGTATAAATGTAACTTTTATATGCACTGGGAAACCAAAAACTTCATATGAGTTGCTTTGTTGCAATATTCTTTTATTGCAATGGTCTGAAACTGAACCTGCAGTATCTCCAAGGTATGCCTGTTTTATGTATAGCAACTTTAGAGTTGCTGGTACTTATCACCATTCAAGCTCTCAAGAACAGCACCATGTAAAAGAACTCTCTGCAGTGCTGGAAATGTTCTCTTTTTTCATCTATGTGGAGACACAGGTTATCTACTGAGCACTTGAATTATGGCTGGTGTGACTGATTTAAATTTTGTTTAATAATATAAATTTAAATATCCACAGGTAGCTAGAGGCTACCATTTTGAACAAGACAGCACAGTATAAAAAAGGTGTTCAGAGCAGAGCAGTGGGCACGTAGCTCTCTTCCTTTTCTAAGCAATAGCATGCAATTCTGCATGTCCAGTGTCATCAGCCCATGTCCCCTTACCATCTGCCCGTACAAGTAGCTGAGAAGGCAGTGGCACCCCACTCCAGTACTCTTGCCTGGAAAATCCCATGGACGGAGGAGCCTGGTAGGCTGCAGTCCATGAGGTCGCTAAGAGTCGGACACGACTGAGCAACTTTACTTTCACTTTTCACTTTCATGCATTGGAGAAGGAAATGGCAACCCACTCCAGTGTTCTTGCCTGGAGAATCCCAGGGACAGAGGAGCCTGGTAGGAGGCTGTCTATGGGGTCGCACAGAGTTGGACACAACTGAAGCGACTTAGCAGCAGCAAATATCCACAGGTAGCTAGAGGCTACCATTTTGAACAAGACAGCACAGTATAAAAAAGGTATTCAGAGCAGAGCAGTGGGCACGGGCATGTAGCTCTCGTCCTTTTCTAAGCAATAGCATGGAATTCTGCATGTCCAGTGCCGTCAGCCCATGTCCCCTTACCATCTGCCCATACAAGTAGCCTTTCATCCATGCTAGGTTGCATTGTTCCCTCCTCATTTCATCTAGTCAGCTGATCATCTCCTGGTGACTACAGTCTGCCCCTCCTTTTGAATCCAGCACCCAGAACCCCAGCCATATTCACTTTGCAGGTTCCCCATGCTGTTCCTCCTACTCACTTGAGGTTGAGCATTGTCTCAGGTTGGTCATAGCTCTGACGTAGTCATCCCCTAAGTAGGAGTCATATGTTTTTTTCGCAATTGAAGCCAAACATTTAGTGTCATCCCTGAACAGAAGGTCCTTGGAATTTGATTGGAATAAACAAAAATTGCTCGTGCAGTCGGTTACAGATTTTCCAAAATCATCCTGTCAAATAGACAGAAAGTACATGAGGACCTGTGGAAAAGAGCCCCTGGGAACACATGGATGGGATGGAGGAAACTGGAAGCTGGGAACCAGCCCCGGGAAGAAAGGGAAGCTGCAGGGGATGCCTCGGGATCTTTCCACATCCTTCCCTTGGCATTAACACGAATATGGGCCCCAAATCTAGGCTTCCCTGAGGCCCCAAAATCCTTTGTAGGGTCCAGCCTAGTCCCATCTCCTTGGGGAATTCCCTCCCTCCCACCCACCCACTGCTAACTTCTCTGATCTCTCTTCCCCACTTCATTGGCCATGGCCTTGGGGATGACTTCCAGGAAATGAGAGGACATAAACATTTCCCTTTTAAGTAGTATTATCAAGAAGGTATTAAATAAGAGCCACCCAATGAGGGGTTGGTACAGGTAGTTGTCAGCTGCATCTTTGATCCTAAATTGATAAAAGCCTGGACTTGTCCACATCTTCTAAGATTATAAATGAAATAATGATTACAGAAAGTTTAGCATTCTATCTAGCACTTAGGAAATGTTCATTAAATGCTCATTATTAGTGTCATTTACCTTAAGAGGACTCACAAAGGTATGCTATCTTCATTTTTAAAAGGAGAAAACTAATGATGCATCAACAGGCAGGAAGCTGTCACTGAGGGGAGGTTGGTCTTTAGGGGTGGAAGGGTCTTTAGGATTAAAATATTCAGACAGCCCCTCTCCCCACAGGGCCAGCCCTGGGTTGGTTGTTTTCACCAGAGGACAATCTCCCTGACGGTAGGGTTCCTGGGTTTCTCTTCCTTTTGGAATGGTTCTCAGTCTGTCTAAGCAAAAGAAACACAGTCCACATTTGATGACTTGTATCCAAAAAGAGTTGGGAAACAGGATTAGTTGCCTTCATTTAAAAAAAAAAAAGGCAGAAGTGGGTAAAATGAGGGTACCACAGAACAAGGTCAGGGTCGAGCTAGAAGGCAGATGCTTGGACCCTGGAACACATGTGTCAGTTGAGGTCTGATTTCCAGCAAGCAGAAGATATGAGTAGAGCAGGTCTGGGAGATCCAGTCCACCATCCATACCTTCCCAGTTCTAACTTCCAGGAAAAGAATACAGGAGTGTGGGCTTCTCCTCGCCTGCGAAATCCCTCAGCAATCCATACCCACACAATAAAAACAGTTTGGAGTCCCTGGCTGGTCCATACCTGCTGTTTGTTTAATATTTTCTCCACACAAGTTGCCTTATCTTTCCGTGAGACCACAGCATGATTCGGGCCTCGGGCCAGGTGGCAGTTCTCAGCATCTGTCACAGGTTTCCTGGTGCCATCTTTGCATAGTACTTCAAAATTTTCCTTCTTCAGATTTTTTGCCCATGCTTCATTATTATTTCCTAGGTTCAGAAAAGGTGCATCAGCCAAAGATCAAAACATCCTCACTGGGAGATGTGACCACCCTCCACTAGCATGTAGGGGGGCTGGACCCAGTGGCCAGCAGAGGTTTCACTAATATGGAGAGGAAGAGAGTTATCAGGAGTTCCCTGGGGCCATTCCTTTCCGTCTTCCCAGCCAGACAAGGGACAGTGAACCACGTTCTGTGGATGATGTATGTTCAAAAGGATCTTCATTTCTGCTAAGTTCCAAATTCCATTTAGACTCCACTGTAGGAAGCACATGACCCTCTAAGCAGATTGACAATATCTGTGCTATACCATCTGGCTATGTGTGTGTATAGTCGCTCAGTCGTGTCCAACTCTTTGCAACCCCACGGACTGTAGCCCACCAGGCTCCTCTCTCTGTAGGATTTCCCAGGTAAGAATGCTGGAGTGGGTTGCCATTTCCTTCTCCAGGCGATCTTCCTGACCCAGGGATCAAACTCGGGTGTGCTGCATTGCGGGTGGATTCTTCATTGCTGAGCAACTACGGGAAGCTCTAGTGTGGCACTTGGGTAATAAGAAAGGTTGGTCTATGAGAAGTTAATGAATGGAAATCAATGTTAACGTGTGAGCTCCAAATAGGACAATTAGGAAAAATGAGAAGGGAGGTGATTTGGTCTGGGTTAGGGGTAGTGGGCATCTAGTAGGGCATGATAAAAAATTTTCTTTCCAGTAAAAATAATGCTTGTTTACTGTGGCTAATTTGTAAAACACCACATAGTTTTAAGGAATAAGACTTTGAAACCCAGTATAATTCTACAGCATTCACTTTCAACATTGATTAATCTAGGCTTGACTAACGGGACCTATAACAAAGTCCTCCATAGGGACGAGGCTGTGTAAAGAAAGAAGTGTAAGGAGTTTGGATTTATTCTGGTTCAGGTTGCAGTATCAGCGTACTTCGTACATAAACATGACCACAGGGCAAACAGAGATCCTAGGTTGGTGTTTAGGTAGGGAGTGTATAGGGAGGTAGGCCTCCTCTATAAATTCCCCTCAGAAGGTTAAGGCTTTGGGAGTCTTTGCAAAGAGAACTGAGGTCTAGAGAGGGGAGCCCTATTGGAAGGATACAAAGAGAAATCAAGGAGTGGCAAAGAACCAGCCTAGGGTAACACTCAGGCAGCAGGAAAAGGACAGCTCTTAAAGGGAAAAGCAAAAGTTACAGGAGGAGTGAAAGAAAATTAGCCAAACCAATATTCCCTCAAGTAAGTACTTAGTAACTTCTGCGTACCTTATACTGTGATTGGTGTTGAGATGTAAGAAAAAAGTAGAGCTCCCTGTGACCATATTTTATTACAGAATGTGATGAACTCAATAATGATAGCAACGGGGACAGAGGATTCTGTTGTAGGATGGAGGTATGCCATTGGGGAAGGCTTCTTAGAGGAGTTGGTCCTGCACTAGAGGAAAAATTTGAGGTTGGGTAAAGGGAGGAGGGCTTCCCAGGTGGGTTAGTGGTAAAAAATCAACCTGCCAATGCAGGAGATATAAGTGACACAGGTTCAATTCCTAGGTCAAGAAGATTCGCTGGAGGAGGGCATGGCAACCCACTCCAGTATTCTTTCCCAGAGAATCCCAAGGACAGAGGAGCCTGATGGTCTACAGTCCAAAGGGTCGCAAAAAATTGGACATAACTGAGTGACTACACACACACACACACACACACACACACACACACACACACACAGGGTTATGAGGGAAGTAATACTGCCTGGACTCTAGGGGGTGGTGTAAGCTGTTAGTGATAGAGCATAGGCAGCTGGAATGCTCATTCTTACCAACATTTAAAAAACAGCTGTCTTGTTTTTAATGTCATGGCCATCTAATATCCACCCACTAGTTTTAGTACCCATTGATTGATGGTCCTTGCTAGAATCGATTATTGCTATATTGGTTGCCAAACGATAGTTGTTTAACTTCATGACTTTTTCTATGTCTGTAATTAGCATTCTGCAATAAAGAAGATATTTCCCTTATACTCATTCGTTTAATCAGGATGGACTCATGTGTTCTTATTCTATTCAATGGGTTATTCAATCTTACTGTTATTATTTCTTGTAATGCTCAAAATGTCAGATCTGGCCAGTGGAGGGCTTTCACAACAGTTCCAGTGTGCTCTGACACATTCCATCTCTCTGAGCACTTCAGCATGATGCTCTTTGGTTCACCTTACACTTTTCCTGCCCCAGCCCCAGAATCAGCTGTTTTTCTGAGGGGCCATGCTTCCTCCTCTTGGAGAATGGTTATAGAAGCCATTGGTTATAAGTACCAGGAATAAGCCCAGTGCTTATTCCCACAGGGGTGCTACTGTTTGTATGTTTTTCCGAGTGGATTTATAATATGGTTAAATATATATTGGACCTAGAAATATGAGAAATAGTTATAAAGGGCCTTTGGGTGATAAGTTCACTAATTTTGAATAGGGACTGTGGATGTGATGAGTATTAAACCACGTTAGTATAAATTTCCTGATCCTGCTGATTATAATGTAAGTATGTAAAAGTCTTTGTTCTTAGGAGTTTTTAGGGGAAAGAAGGCACAGTGCCTACACCTGTGGGAAGGCTTCTAGGAGCGATTTCAGAGCCACTGGGAAGCTCACCGTCCTCACCATTCCGCCTACACAAGTGGATGCGTCTCTCATCGGTGAACAAACAGGTTGAGAATCACAGCTCTGGACCCTGACAAGAGCCCCTACCACTTCCACAAAGATATCCTGAACACAAGGGAGCCAACGACCCTGATTTATGGGGCCAAAGGGTTGTGCACATACCGTCAGTGTTCTGTATGACAGTCTGGTCCTTCACAAAGGCCACGTCTCCCCTTCTCCACCAGACACCTGTGGAGTCCCAGACAGGGAGAGAGAAGGAAAGAGGTCAGAGCTACATCTGTCATTCAGAAGGGCCATCTTATAATCTGAAGTTGTTTTTTTTTGTTTAATTTTTAATTAGATGATAATTGCTCTACAATGTTGCACTAGTTTCTGCTGTACAATGATGTGAGTCAGCTATACATATTCATATATCTCCTCCCTCTTGAGCCTCCTTCCCACCCCCCATCTCACTCCTCTAGGTCATCACCGAGCACCAAGCTGAGCTCCTGTGTTATACAGCAACTTCCCACTAGTTATCTATTTTTATATATGGTAATATATATATATATATGTCAATAATATTATCCCAGTTCGTCTCACCCTCTCCTTACCCCCTGTGCCCACAAGTCTGTTCCCTATGTTTGCATCTCTATTCTTCTCCTGCAAATAGGTTCATCAGTACTGTTTTTCTGGATTCCATATATATGCATTAATATACAATATACAATTTTTACAATATTGTTAAAAAACAATATGTTTTTCTCATTCTGACTTACTTCACTCTGTATAACAGACTAGGTTCATTCACATCACTACAGATGACCCAATTCATTCCTTTTTATGGCTGAGTATTATGCCACTTTAGAGATCCAGGGCTGGCCATGATATCAGCAACTGTGACTCCCATTTGATCACTAATCTCATATATTACTAATATAAGTAATAAAAAGAAAACAAAACCTCTGATACACTTTGTAGTTATACAGTTGCAGTTCTATATATTATTAAACTCTAGCACATTTTCTCTAACAGGTCTACATCCTTTCCCAAGCATCAATACAGATATTAGAGGAGCAGTTTTCCACCAAGGTGATTCCTTATGTACAGTCTACTAATGAAATTCGAAACTTGTGGACTGTGAATTGTTCTTATTCTAACTCACAAGGTGGTTCTAACTAGAAAATTGAGATAATCTTTGTTTTTCCTTTGCTAGTGAGCAGTTTAGTTATGAATACCACCATCATTGTGAAGTTGATGGATTCATGAACTACCAGGGTAGCAAAGGCCCAAGTCAGACAGGATAGTTAAAGACTAATAAGGTCATAAAGTGCACAGGTGTCTCTTTAAAAATGATTAAAATTCCATGAAACAGAGATGTAACCAAAGATGTAGAAATCATGGACTTTACTTTTGTATATTTCCGTGGTCATAGGTCCCCCCAGAGATGATTGGAAGAGTGTTAGCCTAATGCTTGACTCCTGTGTTTATTCAATTACGGTAGGGCTTCCTCACCTGGCACTAGTGGCATTAGGGGCCAGATAATTCTTGTTGCAGGGTGCTGCCCTGTGCATGTAGGATGTTTATAAGCCTCTCCCAATTAGCTGCCAGTTGTACCCCCTCAACCCTACTGATAATCAAAAACGTCTCCAGACACTGCCAAATGTCCCCTGAAGGGCAAATCCCTCCCCCGCTACCCTGCTGCCATTGAGAACTCCTGACCTGCACCATACCACCAGTCTTTGCTGTCTATGACAGCCAGTTCCGGAAACGGTGTCCTGGAGGGACCTGGATGCCTCTTCACACAGGCTTCTACATACGTTTGTAAACATGCCACCCTAACATGCAGGACTAATGGGCTAGGAATGTAAGAATCTCACCTGAGCTTCTAAAAGGAACTCTTGTCAGGGCTGGGGTTATTATTGTTTTTGTATGAGGATTATAAGACTCACCTGAAAGCCCCTGTATAGCCATAGTATCTTTCATTGCTGTTGGGAACACACTCCTTTCCTGTACCCTTCTCTGAGCCAATGCACAGAGCACAGAGACTGGAATTTCGCGGAGATCCAGGTGCACAACCTGCGCTGAAAAATTCATCTGTGCAGAAGGACAAGAGAAAGTCAGCTCTTCCTGAGTCAGTATGAGTGGACTTTATCTAACACAAGACAGGTGTGTATGGCCCAGGTTAGGTAGAACATGCTTATTACGTGACCTGCCATCAACTCAAGACTTGCCAGCCTTAGGTTCTGAAAGCAGAGGAGGCAATGGCAACCCACTCCAGTGTTCTTGCCTGGAGAATCCCAGGGACAGCAGAGCCTGGTGGGCTGCCGTCTACGGGGTCGCACAGAGTTGGACACGACTGAAGCGACTTAGCAGCAGCAGCAGCAGGCTCTGAAAGAAAACTTCACTGAGGCTGGAAATGGTAAGTAACCATTACAATTCAGGTGGAGGAGACTCCATCAGCCTCCCAATAGTGTCATTACTTAAAGAGACATGAGATGGAAATTATGTGGAAGGTGACTGAAGCTGGTGTAAAATTGAAGGTCTCACTCCCTGAGTTGTGCCATTTGTTTTCAGGTATTTCTTTCCTCTGATATTTATTAGAAGAGCTTTTAACAGAACTTAGAGCTCCAAACTCAAGAAAATTCTGGGGAAATCTCACTCACAGCTCAGCTGCTCTCCCATGGCTGTATAACTGCCAGGAGGCTCAGGAGAGCAGATGTGGTGCCCTTGCTGGTGGGGCACAGAACTCCTGAAAGTCGCCTCAGCCACCTTCCTGGCAAACTGATGTCACAGCGCATGTTAATGCAAAAGTGTGATTGCATCTCTGAATCTGAACCTCCTCTCCAATACACACAGGACTTGCCTGGCTCTGTCTTTAGAGGCCTCTCCTTTTAAAGTTGCTACACATATTTGGAGATGGCAGGGGGAAAGTACTCAGGAAGTTAAAGTAAATAAGAACCATGAGGAAACATATCCATGGTGAACTTATGCACAGATTTTAGGAGGTAGAACTAAGGCCACACCTGAAGATATTCAGAGGACACAGAGAACAAACTGATTTCCACCCCTTCAAAGGGGCCTAAGAGCTGAAGCTGCCAAGATCTTAAAGAGACCTGAGAATCCCTTACACCATATTGCCTAGAAAGCTCTGTAGCACGGCTTGTAGCCATCCGCCAAATGGCCATTTCCTCTTGTTTCTCTGTAACAAAGATCAAGTTGGGTTTTTTCTCTTAATTTTTTTCTCCATTAATTTTATATTGAGATATAATTGACATGTGTGTGTGTGTTAGTTGCTCAGTCGTGTCCAACTCTTTGCGACCCCTGGACTGCAGTGTGCCAAGCACATTATATTAATTTCAGGTGTACAACATGATTCACTATTGTGACTATATTGTGAAATGATCACCACAATAGGTCTAGTTAATATCTATCAGCATACAGGGTCAGAAGGCAATGGCACCCCACTCCAGTACTCTTGCCTGGAAAATCCCATGGACAGAGGAGCCTGGTGGGCTGCAGTCCATGGGGTCACTAAGAGTCAGACACGACTGAGCAACTTCACTTTCACTTTTCACTTTCATGCATTGGAGAAGGAAATGGCAACCCACTCCAGTGTTCTTGACTGGAGAATCCCATGGACGGGGGAGCCTGGTGGGCTGCCATCTATGGGGTCACATAGAGTTGGACACGACTGAAGCGACTTAGCAGCAGCAGCATACTGCTGCTGGGTTACATTTCTTTTCCTTTCGTCTAGGACTTCCAAAACTATGTTGAATAAAAGTGGTAAGAGTAGACATCCTTGTCTTGGGGAATGCTTTTAGCTTTTCATTGTTGAGTATGATTTTAGCTGTATGTTTTGTCATATATGGTCTTTATTATGTTGAGGTACATTCCCTTCATGCCCACTTTCTGGAGAGTCTTTATCTTAAATAGATGATTGTTGTTGTTGTTCGTTGTTTGGTCGCTCATTTGTGTCCGAATTTTTGCAACCCTGTGGACTATCAGCACTCCAGGCTTCCCTGTCCTTCACCATCTCCTGGAGCTTACTCAAACTCATGTCCATTGAGTCAGTGATGTCATCCAACCATCCCATCCTCTGTCGTCTCCTTTTCCTTCTGCCTTCAGTCTTTCCCAGCATCAGGGTCTTTTTTAATGAATTGACTCTTCACATCAGGTGCCCGAAGTATTGGAGATTCAGCTTCAGCTTCAGCATTGGTCCTTCTAAGGAATATTCAGGACTGATTTCCTTTAGGATTGACTGTTTTGATTCTCCTTGCAGTCCAAGGGACTCTCCAAAGTGTTTTCCAATACCACAGCTCAAAAGCATCAATTTTTCAGTGTTCAGCCTTCTTTATGGTTCAATTCTCATATCCATACATGACTACTAGAAAAACCATATCTTTGACTATATGAACCCTTATTGGCAAAATATGTCTCTGCTTTTTAATACACTGTCTAGGTTTGTTATAACTTTTCTTCCAAGGAGCAAGCATCTTTTGATTTTGTGGCTGCAGTCACCATCTGCAGTGATTTTACAGCCTCCCAAAATAAAATCTTTCACTGTTTCCATTGTTTCCCCATTTATTTGCCATGAAGTGATGGGACTGGATGCCATGATCTTTGTTTTTTGAATGTTGAGCTTTACACCAACTTTTTCACTCTCCCCTTTCACCTTCATCAAGAAGCTCTTTAGTTCCTCTTCGCTTTCTGGCATTAGGGTGGTGTCACCTGCATATCTGAGGTTATTGATATTTCTCCCGGCAATCTGGATTCCAGCTTGTGCTTCATCCAGCCTGGCATTTCCCATGATGTACTCTGCATATAATTTAGATAAGCAAAGTGACTATATACAGCCTTGACATATTCCTTTCCCGATTTGGAACCACTCCATTGTTGCATGTCCAGTTCTAACTGTTGCTTCTTGACCTGCATACAGGTTTTCCAGGAGGCAGGTCAGGTGGTCTGGTATTCCTATCTCTTTAAGAATTTTCAACAGTTTGTCATGATCTACACAGTTAAAGGCCTTAGCATAGTCAATAAAGCAGAAGTAGATGTTTTTCTGGAATTCTCTTGCTTTTTCTATGGTACAGCAGATGGCCATTTGATCTCTGGCTCCTCTGCCTTTTCTAAATCCAGCATGAACATCTGGAAGTTTTTCGTTCATGTACTGTTGAAGCCTTACTTGGAGAATTTTGAGCATTATCTTGTTAGCATGTGAAATGAGTGCAATTGTGCAGTTGTTTGAACATTCTTTGGCATTGCCTTTCTTTGGGATTGGAATGAAAACTGACCTTTTCCAGTCCTGTGGCCACTGCTGAGCTTTCCATATTTGCTGGCATATTGAGTGCAGTACTTTAACAGCATCACCTTTTAGGATTTGAAATAGCTCAGATGGAATTCCTTTACCTCCACTGACTTTGTTCATAGTGATGCTTCCTAAGGCCCACTTGACTTCACACTCCAAGATGTTTGGCTCTTGGTGATGGATCACACCATCGTGGTTATTTGGGTCATGAAGATCTTTTTTGTATAGTTCTTCTGTGTATTCTTGCCACCTCTTCTTAATATCTTCTGCTTCTGTTAGGTCCATACTGTTTCAGTCCTTTATTGTGCCCATCTTTGCATAAAATGTTCCCTTAGTGTGTCTAATTTTCTTGAAGAGATCTTTAGTCTTTCCCATTCTATTGTTTTCCTCTATTTCTTTGCATTGTTCACTTAAGAAGGCTTTCTCATCTTTCCTTGCTATTCTTTGGAATTCTGCATTAAGTTGGGTATATCTTTCCTTTTCTTCTTTGCCTTTTGCTTCTCTTCTTTTCTCAGTTATTTGTAAGGCCTCCTCAGACAACCATTTTGCCTTTTTGCATTTATGCATAGATGATGAATTTTATCAAAAGCTTTTTCTGCATCTATTGAGATGCTCATATGATTTTTATTATTCAATTTTTTAATATGGTACATCACATTAAAATTTTTTTTCTTGTGATGAGAACTTTTAACAGCTACTCTCCTAGCAACTTTCAAATACGCAATATGGCATTAACTATAGTCACCAGGATATGCATTATATCCCTATGACTTATTTTACAACCAAAGTTCATACCTTTTGACTACCTTCACTCAATTTGCCCATCCCCAACCCCTGCCTCTGGCAACCACCAATCTGCTCTCTGCGTCTGTGAGCTCAGGTTGTTTTGTTTAGATTCCACGTATAAATTAGAGCAAATGGCATTTGTCTTTCTCTGCCTGTTTTATTTCACTTATTTCACATAGTATTCCCAAGGTCCACCCATGTTGTTGCAAGTGGCAAGATTTCTTTCTCTTTTATGGCTGAATGATATTCTATCTATACATATAAACCACAGTTGCTTTGTTCATTCATTCATGATGGACACAGGTTCTTCACATATTATGTGTTGTTATGTAAATAATGCTGCAGTGAGCATATGGGTGCATATATCTTTTTGAGCTAGTATTTTTGTTTTTTTCTAGTAAATACCCAGAAGTGAAACTGTTGGATCATACAGTAGTTCTATTTTTAATTTTTGAATAAAAATCTAAATAAAAGATGGCATTTTCCAGCCCCTTTTACAGCTAATTGTGACTATGTACCTAAGTTAGGGGCAATGAGAAGTTAGCTGGAGTAATTGGGTTAGACCTCCTAATTGGCTCCTTTACCTCCTAACAAGGCTCCTTGTTCCTTAAGGTTGCCTGGATCATGAATGTAATGGCAACCATGGGTAACCTTGAAGATGGAGGCCTCATGCTGAGAATAGGGAAGCAGGAAGACAGAGAAGCCTGGGTTTCTAATGACAATACCAACATGGACTTCTGTCTCTGGTCTTTTTCATGAGAGAGAATAGTAAACATATGTTCACTTAAGCCATTATGTGCAACTGAGAAGAGCCGTTCTGATCCACCTCCCAGTCCTGCTGTTCCTTTTATTTCCTTGAAGTTCACTAAACCAAATTGTATTATCATAGAACAAGGGCCTCTTGTACCATACTACTCTTGCCAGTGCGCCTCTTTCCACCCAACTCTGACAACAGCACACTCCCAGAACTCACTCACCAAATTTACAGTTATTAATCTTGCTGTAGAGCAAACCCATGGGGATGTTCCAGCCAGCGGTTCTGTCTACTGCAGTGTGGCAGGACTTCTTGTCTTTCAGATTGTTCCAGTTGATATTAGCATCTGATGTTTTAACCACAGCTACAGCAAGATACCCTACAAGAAAGACACCCCAAAAGGGAGTATTAACACCTCTGGACCCTCCAGAGTGTCTGTCTACAGTCAAACCCAGCCATCATCCTATGGAATAAAATTATCCCTAATCATTCCTTCTCTCTTTGAAAGGGTCTTCCTAATAACTGACTGAAGGGAGATACAAGTCATTCTACGAGGCGGAGATTAATCTGAACTTAAAAAAACAAAACAGTAAGAATACTTAATGATTGGAGCAATGGATGATGATGGACACACTTCCCCAAATGCCTGAAGCTACTGACATAAACCGGCAACTCACCCTCCACTGTGGAATAGCAGAGGAATGGATACTGAAGGATACATGTAACTCCAACATTCTAAACATTAACAATTTTATTAGAAAAGAGTAGTAAATGTGCAATAAACTGTAAGTTTATTATTCTGGTCAGATGTTTTACGATAAGGAGAATAAAGGTTTGCACCAAAATAAATATGCAAAGTGAAACTATCATAATCAAGTTAGCTGCAATCAGTGGCAGTAAATACATGCTGATCTTTAAAACTGGGAATAGAATATAAACTCGTGATTTCAGTTCTCCAATTTAATTAATTCAGGAAATTGTTTCCAATAGAAAAGATACAAATCTTTTTGCTCATTGACTAAGAATGGTTCTATTTTTGGCTAAAGAGCTTGCTTCCTAGTATGATGGGAAGAGGCTGGGATGCTGTAACTGGAAAAAGTGATGAGAACAGATTTGTACACTAATGGCTGGAAATGACCTGCAGGGACTTCAGCATGGGACCCAGAGCCCAAATCTTTGATAAGATTTCCTGTCTTGCTCTTGCCACATCTTTCCAGATCCATCCCAAGCCAGAGTCCTGGGTGACAGCCAGGTTGGCCTGGGTTTCTAGGCTTAGCCCTGGATGGGAGGCTGGGCAATTTCATGTCTCTAGATACCTTCCTTTGTGAGCCTCTCCCCTCAGGCCTACCAGGCACATGTCAGCAAGGTTTCTGGGCTGGTGCTAACTCTTGTTTATAACTTTGCAGTCCTCATGCAATGCAAAGCAGTAGTGGGAGGGTCTGTATTTTCTTGTTGGATGTCAGAGTCTAGACAACTTGTAATCTCTCTAAGCTGTTGTTCCTGTATGCATTCTTAGAAGACGACAAGTCACATCTTATAGGATTAAAAGAGAATTCCCATGGGTGTGGCAAGTGTAATTATCTTGCCAACTATTTTCCTCCTGTGGTTCTTTTGATTCTGAAAATTGGTCTCTTATCTACTTTTGATTTGAATTTAAACTTGCCTATGCTTTCCCAAAAGCAATGGGAATTTATCTTAAACTCATGAAATTACTGATACCAACTCACCTTTTTCTGGTGTGTTCTTGCAACTTTCACCCTCAGTTTCTGCACAGGAAAAAACAAAGTCATTAAACACTCATGTATAGAGTGAAAATTGTCTTCCCCATATGCAGCTCAGAATTATAAGAGCCAGGAAAACTATCCACATATACCAGTTCCCAAAAGGTCCAGGCTCTCTGGATTATGCAAACTCACTTTAGCTCCCTGGCCTCTGGAATTTAGTCCAAAATTTTAAATTTCAACTTTTGCACTCTTATCTATCCTGTGACCATAGTGTAACTCTGCTAACTGTACTTGAATCCCTGCACCAGGGCAACAGAAGTGCGGACTTTGGAAGCAAGAAGATCTGCCAGGAATCCCAGCTGAGAACCTAGCTGTCCTCTGCAGAGGGGTCACTTTCAGCTAGAACTTCCCAGTGCAGTCTCCAACTCCCTTGTTGGAGTACAATAAAAGGTACGGTAGAAGATTCTCATCCTTCAAGGTAATGAAAGGGACTAGAGATGAGGGAGCCCAGAGCTTAGCAAGTAGGAGGTGCTCAATAAGCAAGAGCTTTATGCTCCCTGTGGCTGAATCAGGCTGTGATTTTGTCTCCTGTCTCAGGTTGTTTTCTTTACCAGAGGAAATGAACCATTGCCCCTCCCACTTACTGTAGTTCTCTGCCAGGACAGGCACCAGGCCACATTTGCCTGCTATGTAGAGGTAGCCTCCGTCCAAGCTCATGGCATCAGCTTCTCCTTTCTGCAAAGACACAACACATCACAGCAGGTAAAAAGAGATCCTCTCCAGTCCCACGTGCCCATCTGGTTGTTTCCTTGAAGCAACCTTGCCAGCACAGGTTGTGAAGAGACAGAAGGCGCTGGTAATGGACCCCCAAAGGATCAGTCAGGCAGACCTGACATGGAAAATAAAAGGCACTCCCATTTTCACCCAAACCATGATGAACTGATGATCAACTCTGGATGATTTGCTTTGTTTCTTCAGGAGCAAAGACCCACATTCAGTCCCCTTGGCCTCTCATAGGCCACGCTGTTCCAGATACACTCACAATACCTTTCTGACATCAAGAATTCTCATTTGTAAGACAAACAAATGGAGTCAGAGACATAGGGCTGTGTCTGTGGCGTGGAGTGCTTTGCCCTGAATCTTGACCTCATTAGCTGAGTGCTATTTCAGTGCTTGGTCAATAAAAGGTCTTTAATGAATGAGTAAAATAAGGTCAAAGGAGTCAAACTGAACTGAACTGCAGTATTGGAAAAGACTCTTGAGAGTCCCATGGACTGCAAGGAGATCCAACCAGTCCATCCTAAAGGAAATCAGTTCTGAATATTCATTAGAAGAACTGAGGCTGAAGCTGAAACTCCGATCCTTTGGCCATCTGAGGTGAAGAACTGTCTCATTTGAAAAGACCCTGATGCTGGGAAAGATTGAAGGCAAGAGGAGAAGAGGACAACAGAGGATGAGATGGTTGGACTTGATGGACATGAGTTTGAGCAAGCTCCAAGGGTTGGTGATAGACTAGGAATTCCGCCTGGCGTGCTGCAGTCCATGGGGTCTCAAAGAATTGGACACAACTGAGCGACTGAACTGAACTGAACTGAATAGAGCTAATAAGCCCCAAATTTCAGAGATGCTTAATTCAATAAGACTGCCACGCTTCCCATTAGGCCTAGAAATATACTTTTCAGGAATATACCCTAAAGGAACAATCAGATATGTGGGAAACTATTTGGGCAAAATGTGTAAGTAGGCAAAATCATGCATGTATGATTCATAATAGCAATGAGACAGGACCAGACTTAATGCTCAATAGCAAGGAAATGGCTCAATAAATTACAGCACACCCACACTCTGGAATAATTATCAACGTTAGAACATCATGTTTTCATGGAAGCAACCTAAATGTCCATCAAAAGATGAATGGATGAAGAAGATGTGGTGCATATATACAATGGAATACTACTCAGCCATAAAAAGAATAAAATAATGCCATTTACAGCAACACGGATGGATTGAGACATTATCATACTACATGAAGTCACTCAGAGAAGGACAAATACCATATGATATCACTTATATGTGGAATCTAAAATATGACACAAATGAATTTATCTACAAGACAGAGACAGACTCACAGACGTAGAGGACAGACTGTGGTTGCCAAGGGGGAGGGGCTGGAGGAGGGATGGATTGGGAGTTTGGGATTAGCAGATGCAAACTATTGTATTAATACATAGACTAGAGAAGCAGCAAGTCCCATTGTATAGCACAGAAAACTGTATTCAGTATCCTATAATAAACCATAATAGAAAAGAAAAATAAAATTTGAATTAAAAAAAAGAGAAAAAAAGAAATGAAAGAGATAGTTCCTCATAAACTTGGTCCCCAGACAAACCACTGTAAACAGGATAGTGTATATTCTTTAAAAAATAAAATACATTTTAAAAGGTCATGTTTTCAAAAAATGATTTTTTCTTTGGGAACATGGGAGCAAGTCATTTTGTGAAAACAAGAAAAAAGCTCCCTAGATAACCTTAGGTGAGAAAAGGGTAATAAATTTCATGCATGATATGAGCCCAGTTAACAGGATTTTTTCTGATTTATAAGGTTACGGTTACTTTTTATGTATTTTCTTATTTATATCCTTCAGTTTTTCAACACTTCTAAAAGCAAATGTGGAATGCCCTTGTGAGCAACAAAGCTAACTTCTACATGCTTGCACAGTAACATGACCTTGTTACACTTGCCACGGCACACCATGGGTCTCAGGCACACTCACTCTGAGGTCTGGCCTCCCTAAGTAGACATAGCTCAGATCGCCCTCCACAGAGTTCTGACACTAGGAAGAAACAAGCCCTTAGGAGTCCTTGAGATTCACAAGCTCAAAGGTCCTGAGGATCCTGTGGGGCTGGGATCCCACAGTGAGGGTGAGGTTCCTGGGAAGCTGCTTTTCATATAATTCCCAGGAACGCTCGCTCAGCCTTGGGGACAGGTAGGCAGCAGTGGCAGGCGTGCTGCCCTGTGGAGGCAGGAGGGACGTACCATGATCTTGGCGATGCACTCTTCAGTGTTCTCTGCTGTTTCACACTCTATTGCCCCGCCGCTGAACCCACTCCACCGATCACACTTTGTCCTCTCCTGGTGACCAATTGCACACCACTTCACCATGCACTCATCCTTTGAGGAGTCCGGGGCTAGGACATAAGCAAGAAAACCAGCGATGAGAAGAGGCCCAGATGTGGCTTGCTGATTTTGCTGCTGTCTTCAGGAAGACTCTGGGATTTTTTAGCAATACACAAACAGATTCCATTCAAGGAATTAATCTCTTAGAAACTAAAGGCAGTAACAGTCCCTTGGATGGCTTCTTATCATTTATATTTAACTTAAAATTACTTCTTCTGAAAAGTCCACTCTCCTCCCAACTCCAAGGCACTCTATCACTTCAGGCTGGGGTTATTTTCTCCTCATTTAGAAATAGCACTTAACCATCCAAGCGGATGTTGTATATTTATTCATTGCTTACTATCTGCTCCCTGCAGGAGAACGTAAGCTTGGCCAGGGTGAGGGCCATGCCTGTCTTGTTCTCCATGGCACCCTTAATGCCAGGTTCATGGTCAGTGCGATAAATGTTTGCTGAATAAACAAACACCCACCCAGCTTTCAGACTGGCTCAAGAGGCATTTCCTCAGGGAAACTTTACCTCAATTCTTGGATCTGTTTGTCTTTGTTTTTGCACTCTTGTAGAGCCATGATATTTTGTTCTGGATTTTTGTTTTCTTTCTGCTGAGGAAATCTCTCATTTCAATTGATCATTCAGTGGAGTGACTATTCCTTCAACATTTCTCTTCCCCACTGGTCTGAAAGTTCTATGACAACAGAATCTAATACATCTTTGCCTCACCATTATATGCCCAGCATGTCACACTGCTACTGCTAAGTCACTTCAGTCGTGTCCGACTCTGTGCAACCCCATAGACATCAGCCCACCATGCTCCCCCGTCCCTGGGATTCTCTAGGCAAGAACACTGGAGTGGGTTGCCATTTCCTTCTCCAATGCATGAAAGTGGAAAGTGAAAGTGAAGTCGCTTAGTCGTGTCTGACTCTTAGCGACCCCATGGACTGCAGCCTACCAGACTCCTCCATCCATGGGATTTTCCAGGCAAGAGTACTGGAGTGGGGTGCCATTGCCTTCTCCACAGTTTATAGCTATTAATAGTAGATGGTTAATACATGTCTGTTGAATAAACGAGTGTTCAAACACACCTCTAATGACCCAAGGAAATTCAGGAGGAGGACTGACCTGTCTAAAGCTCCAGCTTCACCATGGCACATGGTGACCACAGCACTGGCTGCAGATGTGCTTATTTGTAGCAGTTTCATTCTATTTGACTTACTTTGTACCAGGCTAATTGGCTTCACCAAGTGGGTAGTGGAGCCCTGGCTTATACAAGGGAAGCAATACTGGCATCAATGCAAATTTTCTTCTTTTTGGGTGGGGGGGCCTGCCTTGTGGCTTGTGGGATCTTAGTTCCCCAACCAGGGATCGAACTTGGGCTCTCTGTAGTGAAAGCACAGAATCTTAACTACTTGGCCTCCACAGGGTTTCCAATACGAATAATTTTAAGTGTGAATTTCCTTTAATGTCCTTTGGTGATGTTCAGGTCCATCTCATGATGGCCAGTCATTTATCATCCGTCTAACACTGGGCTGGACAGGCAGGGCAGATGGATTGTTGGGACCAATGTTCAGTACCTGGAAAGACTCTACTCTCCAGTCCCCGCCCTCACCAGGTTATTAGACTCCTAGAGCCACATGATCCTTTCTGAATACTTACGTTTACTTTCTCTTAGATTCTGAAGAGCAGTGACATATTCATATCCCAAGTACAGCTCAAAATCCATCTTAGAAGGAATCTTTAAAAACCCATCAGCAGAGTCCTTAAACAGCAGGTCCTTCCCATGAGGGGATTGGAAAAGCTGGAAATTGTCTGGTTTATCTTTGCCAAAATGTTCCTGTTTGTAGTAAAAACACAGGTCTGAATGGCTACAGCAACAAGAGATGCTGCAAAATGGGCCCAAAGAAAGATTAAAACTGTGAAATTTTCAAGATTCCAGGAGAGAGGGCAGTCAGACCTGCTCTTTCCCACCCAGCACCTTCTCCATTCACAGCCCTTTTGGGCCATATAACAAATATTTGATACCCTGAACTTTTTTCTATGCCTGTCTCCCTGGTTGGATGATAGCTCACTGGGTGTAAGAAACTCAACTTCAGAGGCTGTGTGGTTGCCTTGATGGACAGAGGGGAGGGTTGGACAAGAGAAACTGGCTCGGTTCTGGCATTCTGCTACTCTGGGAAAGGAAGGCTGGCTGTGCGTGCAACTCCCTTTCTGTCAGGCTAAGGGACCTTGGAAAAGAGACCATTTCCTTTCCAATGGGAGGGAAATGAAAGAGAGCAAGAAGGAGCAGCTTCATATCACTGACCCAGAATGTAAGGGTCTGGCAGAAGACAATGCAGGACTAGGCTATGTGCAACTCCAAGAGGGCTTTACTGGGTGGGTGTCTTCATGCAAGTGGATGGTGTGTGGCATGGTCCCTGCTATGTCCTGAACACAGAATGACTTCCACAGTGGCTGAGAGGGAGTGAAGGAAATGCCCAAATCCAAGCAGGGACTGCTAAGCAGGAGAGACGATAGGGGATTTGATACCTGGGCGTGATTGAGAAGTTCCCAGATCACATCCTCCTTGCCGCCCACAGTTCGAGCCACAACCGCATGGGAAGGAACCATTGCCAAGTAGCATTCTTGGTAATTATCTACAGACTTCCGGGTGTTGTCCCCGCAGAGCAGCTCATAGTTTTTCCTGTCTTCTGGGTTAGGCAGGTTGTCTGGGGAGGGAAGCCCACATGAGTCGATGGCAGGTGCCCCCTCCTCTCCCTTGCAACCTCACTGAATCAAGAACTGTGTGAGCGGAGAAGCCAAGAGCGAACAGTGAAGGCCAGAAGGAAACTGACTTGTTCAAGATCCCATAGCCAGTTGTAGGTCAAGAAGCTTCTGATGCCCCGTGCAGGGGTGACGGCCCACATCCCATAAGAAATTTCATCTCCTCAGGCCGACTACAGGATAAGGTCAGCCAGACCTGCTCCTGCTCCTTTGCTATTGCAACACTGGCCTGGTATTCAGTAAGCTGAATGATAGGATGAGGCCCAGGAGTCCAGGTGGGGACCCTATGGGCACACACCTCCTCACAGGTGAACATCCCAGCAGTGGGAAAGGAGGAACGCATTATGCTCACGTCTGACACCTGAGCATGAAGATAAAGAAAAGGAAGGCCCTCTGCTTGAAAGGTCTACAGATTCTTCTCCTATCACCTACCGAATACCGTTGAGTGCTTGACAAAGGCCACATCCCCAGCGCCCTCCATCAGACATCTGTAGAGAGGAGACACATTAGGGAGGTTCTTGCAGGGCAGGCCCTTCTCCTCAGGCTCCAGTGTCTGACCACACCGTCCAGCCTTGGGACAAGGATAGTGCCTGGGGGAAGCCTCCATGGAGACCCACAGCTGAGGAAGCATCATGGAGGGGCTGATCCCCAGGGCATCAGGAGATGTGGGGTGAGCTCATAGGAGCTGGAGGGCTATCACCATGTGCCCCAAAGCATCAAAAAGGTATTGAAGATATTTCAATAGTGAGAAGTGCTTTCAAACTTCTGGTGAAGGATAAAGGCATACTGTCTCTTGAGGGACCCTTTGCTGGCTCTAAAACTTTAGGATATAACCAAGCGAGGAGAGGGAGCAAGAAATCAGCCACATGAGCTGCCTGTGCAGGAACAAAGAGAGGAGGCAGGAGAGAGGCCAGGGCACTGAGCAGGTGACACAGATGCCATGGAGAGCAGAGGGCCGTCACCACAGAGCATCCTGGGCACCAGGGCAGTCACTTCTGGTTCTGCATAATCCAGTGAGAAAACTCTGGGGAGACATAAAGGGTCCCAGGAGGGGACTTCCTTGTCAACATCTCATGAAGAGAGTATGCACTGGCCTGGCCTGGAGAATCCCAGCTGTGTCACTGAGTTCCTGGGAGGGTATTAGGTACCCTGGATGCCCCTTTGCAGGCTGGGCTCTGCTACGGGTCAGGGAAGCCCCCCAGTCTGAAGACACTGGACAATTAGGAGCCAGGATGGAGAAGCAGCCAGTCTCACTCACTTAAAGGCCCCTGAGTAGCCGAAGTATGGTTCGTGGTTGGAGCAGGCACACTTGTCTGTCCCTTTCCCCGCACACAGTTGACAGAGTTTGGGAAATGATGATTGATCCGCACAGGGGACACAGCTGGCAGAGAAGAAGTTGGCCGCAGCTGCTCAATACAGAGACAGAAATACAGGGCATGAGCCAGCCTGGCCAGAGGCAACTACAGCTCCCAGTCCAGGCTCACAAGAGAGACCCAAACAAAACCAGCACCCCCACAGTTACAGCTTGTCTTTATGAATGTGTGTTTGCACTCAGTCATATCCAACTCTTTACAATCCCATGGACTGTAACCCACCAGGCTCCTCTCTTCATGGGATTTCCCAGGCAAGAGTAGTGGGATGGGTTGCCATGTCCTCCTCCAGGGGATCTTCCCGACCCAGGGATTCAACCCATGTCTCTTGAGTAGCAGGCAGGTTCTTTACCACTAGGGCCACCTGAGAAGCCTCTCTTCAAGACTAAAGGTTTTCAAAACGGGACACATTTAACCCCTTCCCTCCTACCTCCTCCCCAAGAACCAGACTGGCATAGGCCTATGTGTCCCGTTGGACTTGGCCTCCAAGACCAGATGGAGGACCCACTCAGAGAGGTGTAGGCCAAGTTCATAGCCAGCAGATGGCCATTAGGAAAGCTCCAGCAGAATGGGGAAATCATCAGCCATGACATGAAAGCACCCCAGGGAAGTGGACAAAAGGGCCCAGGAGCCTTGACCCTGAATGAAGCCCTTTGTTCCCTTCCCCCAGTTCCACAGGACAGCCTCTGGTGGGATTTCAGGAGCTTCAAGGTAAAAAGGACTCTTGACAGCCCCCATTAGCTGCTAATGCAGCAGATTTGCCCGTTTGAAGCAAGGTAATCTCCCACCTCCACTCCCAGAGCCATCACACATCATCACCTAACCATGTCTGAGTGATGCCGGTGTGGCCTGTGTGGGCATCTGAAGAAGAAATTCCTGCTGAGGGTGCTCACCCTCTGGCCCACTTACCTCTCTGAATTGATTCCTGTGGATCAGGCAATTCCTTATAAAGTTTGCCCATGGGGATGTTCCACCCAGCGGACCTGCCGAGGCCTGTGTGGCAGGACTTCTTGCCTCTGAGCTCATTCAGCTTGAAGTCAGTGTCCTTCTTCACCACCGCCACAGCATAATAGTGAGTTTGTGGGTCTGCGAAGGGACAGTGTGGATGAATGACTCTCAACCTGCCCACCAGAGAAGCATTGTTCATTACTACTGGGCTCCTGAGCAGGGAAGGGGTACCCAGAGGTAACATTTATGAAGGACTGGGTCCTAAAGAGGACCGGAAAAAGCCTTGCTAGGCTTACAGGGGAAAGGACGGACCACAGAAGAGACATTTGTAATAATTCTCCAGGCACACCCAGGAGCAAGGAAGCTATGTGCACGCATGCCCCAGTGCTCTTGCCTACCCTGGCCTTGCAGGGAGTGTCTGCCTGTACCCTGGAAACTGGAACTGTGGCAACAGAGGCCACATTCCTAACTTTCTCTAAGTATTTTTGTTCCTTACACAGACCCAGGAACAGTTGAGTTGCTCTCAGATGAGATCCAAGGCTGTGGGGGCTCCAGGTACATGCTCCTGTGTGGTCTCTCCCCTGCATGTGGTTCTTGGAGAACTCCTCTTTATTCTAAACCCTAATGGTTCAGTTCATTGCACACAGCCTGCCTAGCAGGTCAGTGTCATGAGCACCAGACGTCAACCAGCCCAAAGCTCCCAGAGACCTTGAGTTGTATCTATGGTGGTTGACAGGGCCCCTCATTCCCCACTCACTCCCCAGTGGGGAAAGCCCATAAGTAGCTAATCTCCATTACCTGCCTGAATGAGACAAGACCCAGTATCTACCAGGAGGGAACAAGGGCTACAAATTACTTCCTGGGTCCGAGGGAGAGCTTACTGTCTTTTGTCCCATGGAACTCTGCCACCACAGGCTTCAGGTTGTTGGGCTTCAGGCCTGCCTCATACACCAAACCTCCATCCAACGTCACAGCATCTGCTTCGTTATTCTGAAAGAGAACAAACCAGAGTTCAGTGAAGCCCTTACCTCCAAGAAAGGCCCACCTATACTTGGGTGTGTGGAAGTGGCTGGTAGTGCTTCTCAGACCTGATGAACCCTCAGCTTGCCCAGAACTTGCGTAGCACCACGGGCTTCAGTTACCTCGGCTTCCCTGGTGAGGGGTTTTGGCCACAATTTTCCTTATTCCTGCAAAGATGGAATGAATCATTTTTCTCTTTTTTCTGGTGAGGAGTCTAGCTACCGGCCCAGAAAACTACTGTGATTTTCAAAATTGACCTAACGTACAGAGGCTTTGCCAGCAGGCCTCCTGGGTAAAAGCTCCAACACCAGACTGGGTGTAGTCCATTCACTCCAGGCTCTGAAGGAGCTGCAGTCAAGGACTGCAGTCTCTCTGCCTAGCCATGCTTTTACACATATTTATATTTCAAGTTCAGGTCCAACCTCTTTATCTTGGGCCTTCTGCTGAGATCGCCCTCAGATGTCTCTGTGGAGAACTCTCAGTGGGGAGGAGGAGACTTGAAGACATCCTTCTCCACTGCAATTCAGTACTTTTCCTTCCTGTCCTGGGTCCATATAACCACAGGAGTCTTTTGTTCAGGGACTGGAGCTTTCTCTGGCTTTAACTTCATGCTTATGCTCTAAACTGACTTGTTTAATGCTCATTATGAGCATTAATGAGTGTTTAGTTCCATTATGGCTGATTGTTCATTTAATCAACTACTCAGACATCATTGTCCAACTCAGCTCCATCTTACACATTAAAAAAGAGAGGCAGAGAAAGTTTAAATCACCTCCCCAGACCACATAACTAGTAAGTCATATAGCTGGGATTTGAATCCACACAGTGTGGGTTTATTTCTTCCATTACACTGTTACTTTCTGGGTTTTGTTTTGCTTTGTTTTGGTTTTAGTTTTTGCTTTTACTAATTCTCTTCTTTAAACCAATATTTCACTTGAAGTATTATAGATACCTTCCCACTAGGTCTAGAATTTATTTTCTCTTGAAGTGAGATGCATCATCTTTATATAGACACTTCATAACATTTTTATTGCTTTTTTTCCTTGCTTCAAACATCTTTAATCAAAATGACTTTTCCTGAATCCCTTGCTAGTACTCCATAAATATAGTTCTTATGAATTAAATTACAAAGGAGAAACTATAATTCCATAATCTGCATCACGTTATAGGTAAATAACAAGAAAATAGTATTTATAAATGAAATATAATAAAAATGTAAGCCAAAATATATATTTGTTTAGCTGAAACTTTTCTTTCAATGGTTGGAGTTGTTTTGGTTGTTTTATTGTAATAAAATAATGTACCATAAGGTTTATCATTTGACCATTTTTAAGTGTTCATTTCAGTGCCATGTATGGCAACTGAACATACATGTATGGCAACATGCATGTTGGTGAAGGACTCTTTTATTCCACAACTAGACTCCTTATATGAAGCAATCTTTATGGCTTTCTTGGTATCCCAAAGGTAGGTGAAACCTCCAGAGACTTTCCTCACCCACCCCACCCACCACAGAATAAAAATAAATGAGTAAAAAACAGGGCTTTTCTTAAAGCAGTGAGGTTGGGGCTTTCTTGGCCCAGACACCAGTATCTTGGCAGGAATCACTGGAGCCCCAGGGGCTCAGAAATTAAGAAGTCAAGGTCTAACTCATGTGGCCCTAACTCCACGAGGGCCACAGGGATTCTGAAGGGAACCTGAACCCCCAGGAAGGTGGAGGATTAAAATCAAGCATGACTTTCCAAGTGCAGATAACCAAATGCAAAAGAAGGGAAGCCACGATGCATGGGTATCAACAGGGGCAGCAGACTTAGGCCCTCAAGGACTGCGGAGTTTGGAATGGCCAGAAACAATGGAGAAGAGCTATATATGGGCTTTATGCACAAAGTGAAGGTCATAATCACAGAGCTAAGCATAGAAAAGGAGATTATCAGGAATAAAAAGAAAAATTAACTCGAACTTCTAGAAGCAAAAAGTGTAATCATTGAAATTTGAAAAGTGAATGAATAGGCAACAAGTTTGATAAGACAGATTAAAATTGAGAATTAGAGAACTGAAAGTTATATCTGAATAATTCATCCTGGATGAATTTGGTGCCCATCTGTGCCAAAAAGAGGTGCAGAGACAGAAGCTATGAAAGAGGGATTAAAAGATATGGAAGCCAGATAAAAGAAAGCCTGACATGTGTCTTCTTGGAATCTTAGAATTAAAAAAAGAAAGAAACAGAAGAAAGACAGTACTTTTTCCAGACCTCCTGAAAAGCATGATTCCACAGATCCAACATACTCTACCAAGATTCCCACAACTGGAAACCTCATGGTGAATCTAGGGAACATCATCAACCAAGGACACGAGAAGTTATCCAGTGAGATGCCTGAAGGAGAAACAGGATGATACCAGACTTCTCGGTGACTACAGTGGAAGTCAGGAAACAGTGGAAATATTTTTAAATAGTGTAAAAGCATCAAACTAGAATTATACACTCAGCAAAATTACCATTCAAGAATAAAGGGGAGACCAGCATTTGCAGAGAAAACAAGCAAGCAACGGAGAGGGTTTAATACCAAGAAATTGACTCTAAAGTATCCCCAAAAGAACACATTTCAAAAGCAAACATTCCAGAAGGATGGTTGGAAATATAAGAAGGAATAGTAGCACGTTCCCTGGTGGTCTAGTGGTTAGGACTTGGCCCTTTCACCGCCATGGCCTGAGCTCCATCCCTGGTTTTATTGTTGTTTTCATTGCTGAATCATGTTCGACTCTTTTCGACCCCATGAACTATAGCCTGCCAGGCTCCTCTGTACATGGAATTTTCCAGGAAAGAATACTGGAATGGATTGCCATTTCCTTCTCCAGGGGATCCTCCCCACTGAGAGATCAAACTCTCATCTCCTAAATTGGCAGGCAGATTCTTTACCACTGAGCCACCAGGGAAGCCCCAATCCCTGGTTGGGGAACTGAGATCCCACAAGTCACACACCATGGCCAAAATTTTTTTAAAAGCTTAAAAAAAATAAAAAAGAGAAAGAAATGGTAAATAGATTAAATGGCAAAAATGTAGATAAATCCAAATTTCTCTGTGTGTCTTCCTCCCTCTTTCTGAACTTTTGGGCACATACACAAACTTACACTGATGATGCTGTGAAAGTGCTGCACTCAATATGCCAGCAAATTTGGAAATTTCAGCAGTGGCCACAGGACTGGAAAAGGTCAGCTTTCACTCCAGTCCCAAAGAAAGGCAATGCCAAAGAATGTTCAAACTACTGCACAATTGCACTCGTCTCACACACTAGTAAACTAATGCTCAAAATTTTCCAAGCCAGGCTTTAACAGTAACGTGAACCATGAACTTCCAAATGTTCAAGCTGGATTTAGAAAAGGCAGAGGAACCAGAGATCAAATTGCCAACATCCGCTGGATCATGGAAAAAGCAAGAGAGTTCCAGAAAAACTTCTATTTCTGGTTTATCGACTATGTCAAAGCCTTTGACTGTGTGGATCACAACAAACTGTGGAAAATTCTGAAAGAGATGGGAATACCAGACCACCTGACCTGCCTCTTGAGAAATTTGTATGCAGGTCAGGAAGCAACAGTTAGAACTGGACATGGAACAACAGACTGGTTCCAAATAGGAAAAGGAGTACATCAAGGCTATACATTGTCACCCTGATTATTTAACTTATATGCAGAGTACATCATGAGAAACGCTGGGCTGGAAGAAGCACAAGCTGGAATCAAGATTGCCGGGAGAAATATCAAATATCAGATATGCAGATGACACCACCTTTATTGCAGAAAGTGAAGAAGAACTAAAGAGCTCTTGATAAAAGTGCAAGAGGAGAGTGAAAAAGTTGGTTTAAAGCTCAACATTGAAGATCATGGCATCCAGTCCCATCACTTCATGGCAGATAGATGGGGCAACAGTGGAAATAGTGGCAGACTTTATGTTTTTGGGCTTCCAAATCACTGCAGATGGTGACTGCAGCCATGAAATTAAATGACACTTGCTTATTGGAAGGAAAAGTTATGACCAACCTGCACAGCATATTAAAAAGTAGAGACATTACTTTGCCAACAAGGGTCCATCTAGTCAAGGCTATGGTTTTTCCAGTAGTCATGTACGGATGTGAGAGTTGAACTATAAAGAAAACTGAGCACCGAAGAATTGATGCTTTTGAACTGTGGTGTTGGAGAAGACTCTTGAGAGTCCCTTGGACTGCAAGAAGATCCAACCAGTCCATCCTGAAGGAGATCAGTCCTGAATATTCATTGGAAGGACTGATGTTGAAGCTGAAACTCCAATACTTTGGCTACCTGATGTGAAGAACTGACTCCTTGGAAAAGATCCTGATGCTGGGAAAGATTGAATGCGGGAAGCTATGGGGACGACAAAGGGTGAGATGGCTGGATGGCATCACCAACTCAATGGACATGCATTTGGTTAAACTCCGGGAGTTGATGATGGACAGGGAGGTCTTGCGTACTGCACTCCATGGGGTTGGAAAGAGTCGGACACAACTGAGCGACTGAACTGAACTAAACAAACTTACACATGCATACACACACATACTTAGTTATATAATATGTATGTATACTGTCAAGAAATACATGAAGTATCTACATTCCAGGGTTAGTTAAGAAAAGACAGACATAAAATATCAATATAGTCCAGAGTTCTCTTTCTGTTTCAGAAAGAGGTGGGGGGGGGGTAAGATTATTTTACTGTTAACTCTTTGTTAAGCTAAAATTATACAGTAAAAATTTAAGGGAAGTCATTAAAGAATATAAACAAATTGTTTAAATTTACTTTCAATGGGGGAAAAGTGGAATAAAGGGAACACAATCCAAATGAACACACACACCTGCAAACTCAATTTTTAAAAATCAGAAATCTGGGGGAAAGTAGGACTATGAGAAATAAAAAGTAATATGGCAGAAATAAGTACAAATTTATCATTAATGAAAGCAATAATTTATTAATGGTTTACGTTTACCACAGAAAATAAATGAGATTACCAGATTTCATTAATAAACACAATCCCCAGCAACATACCATTTTCATAAGACACACCTGAAGGATAATCATACAGGAAGTTGAAAATAAAGGAATGACATAGACACAGAAGGACAATCCTAGTTAAAAGAAAGTTAATGTAGTATGTTAATATCAGAGAAATAAACTTTAGTTTAAAAGCACTTCCAGAGACAGTGATTAATTTATAATGACAAAATATCAAAATCACCAAGAATTATATGAATTATTCTATCATATACGGCTGCTGACAGTGGAAATTTGAATAACCACATTGCATTTGCTTAAAAACCCAAATACATTTGGCATTGTTTTTGAAGTCAAATACTCACACATCCCATGGCACAGAAAATCTGTTTGTACATATATATTACAGAGAAACTAGTAATATTTGTGTACCAGGAGATTTGTATTAAAATATTCCTCAAACCCGGATTAGAATAACAAAAACCTAGAAACAATCCAAATGCCTAATGACCAGAAAAGAAAAAATAAATTGTGTATACTAACACAATGGGCTTTTGCAGAGCTCTGAAAATGAATGAACAATAGCTGTATTCAACAACATGGGTGAAATCCTAGTATAACGTTGAGGAGGAAATAGCAAGTATGAGAAGACAACACACAGTAATGACATGTTTATAAAATATTTTAAGAAGCAATACTATGCAATCATCCACATATACCTATGAAAGTGAAAGTGAAGTCGCTCAGTCGTGTCCGACTCTTTGTGACCCCGTGGACTGTAGCCTACCAGGCTCCTCCGTCCATGGGATTCTCCAGGCAAGACTACTGGAGTGGGTTGCCATTTCCTTCTCCAGGGGATCTTCCCAACCCAGGGATTGAACCCTGGTCTCCCACATTGGAGGCAGACGCTTTAACCTCCGAGCCACCAGGGAAGCCCAATATATACCTATACAAGTCTTTAAATAAAAAGCAAGAAAGTTTTGGGATTTTGTTTGCTCTGGATAGGGAAGCACATGGATAATTAATTCTAAGCAGGGTCAGAGGGTTACACTGCTCCAAGTGATGAAGTTCCTGTAGAATCCATGCTGCCACACAGTAGCCCTAGAAGTCAGCTACTGGCAGTGGTGAAGTTTTGAGAACCTCTGGTAGGTTTGTGGATAGTATTACTTCATATTATTAATGTATTTTAAAACAAAGAGGGGTATGCATATACCAAATCTGAAAGTCAGTCATAAATCAAGAGTTATAATTAAGCCTGGATGGTAACTGAGGTTCAGTACACACACACACACAACAGACCAGTTATTTATACCAAAACACTGATTCCTTCAGTTACTCATGCTCCATCTGACTGAGTCTATGTCTACCCCTCACTCCTTCCAGTCTCCTGCTTGCTCTGCTCCAGTCACTCTAGCTTCCCTACAGAAAATCAAACAAGCCCAGCTCTCTGCTGTCTCAGGTCCTTTGCACATGCTATGGTTCACTACCTGACATATTCAACCTGTAGCTTTTGGCAGGCTTACCCATACTTATCCCTGGGGTCTCAGATTCATTGCTCCCTTTCAGGGAGATTATCACTGACACCCAGGCCAGAGCAAGTTTCCTCTGAAAGTTCTGTTTCTTTTCCTCCATTCTACATCACACAATTTGAAGTTTCATGTCTACTTGTTTGCATGTTTTTCTTCTCTCCTGACTGGACTGTACTACTCCTACTCAAGAATCAGGACCATGTGTGCTTAAAGTCACTGCTGCAGCCCCATTGCCCAGCACAGGGTCTGATCCATGTTCAGATGAGCAGGAACAATGTTGAACAGTATTTTGGAAAACCTAGAACAAAAGGATCAGCTATCATCTCCAATCATGACAATGTATTCCTCTTCCTTGTGCGTATCATTCGTCTACTTCTTGTGATGCATCAAGAACCTCCAAAATAGTGTTACATGGTCATTTTGATAGCATGCATTTCTTCTCTGAGTTCAGAGAACTTAGTGGGTCAAAAATAGTCCTCTTTTAGAGTATGTTAGGAGAAGGCAATGGCACCCCACTCCAGTACTCTTGCCTGGAAAATCCCATGGACGGAGGAGCCTGGTAGACTGCAGTCCATGGGGTCCTTAAGAGTCGGGCACGACTGAGCAACTTCACTTTCACTTTTCACTTTCATGCATTGGAGGAGGAAATGGCAACCCACTCCAGTGTTCTTACCTGGAGAATCCCAGGGACAGAGGAGCCTAGTGGGCTGCTGTCTATGAGGTCGCACAGAGTCAGACATGACTAAAGCGACTTAGCAGCAGCAGCAGAGTATGTTATATGTTGCTTTAAGCCATTAAAGATAACTGCTTCTATTTTCAGTTCTAAAATGATTTTACTAGCACCAGGGGCTGACTGTTCCACACATCAGTCTCCTACCTGTGAGTACAGAATCATTCCAAATGACAGGGAAGAGCAAGTATGGATTTTCTTCCACTCTCTTTTAGGTGGCAGTGACTTACCGAGATAGCCTTGATGCAATCCATGTGTGAGGTTTTCTTCACACAGGAGACAAAAGGACCACTCTCCAAGATACGAAGCACATTTTCACGAAAACTGGCACACTTATTGGCCTCATGAGTTGAAATGGTGCACCATCTCACAGTTCTCTCAGGGTCCGCCAGACACAGCCCTAGGGGAGAGATGCCAGAGGTCCCTGTGTCAGTGGGAAGGACGGCAGCAGCCTCTGGAGGGTCATGGAGGCCACTTCCTCTCCATTCTCTCCTGTTCACCCCACTCCTGTCCATGAACAACAAGGGCAGAGGTTCCACTGCTTTCTGAGTCTGGGGACAAGTGGCAGGTATTCTTATGGCCCCTTAGTTTCCCACTGACCAGCATGTGCTGATCAGAGGGATGCTGGCTTGACTGTTAGCTCTTAATTGGCGACAACAACCTGTTCCTCTGTGTTCTCTGAGCCGCCTGCGTTAACCTCATGACGTGTGGCCTGCCATGGAATACAAACTTCCACGTCCACGGGGGATTTTTAGTTACATCAAGCTGTTGGTTCAATGCTATAACTCTGGGCAGCCAGCAGGGTAGGAATTACATTTTCTACTAATTAGTATCTTTCAGAGAGTGATGATTTACCCAAGGTTACCTAGCTTCTTAATAGCTGAGTGGTCTAGAAATCAGGTCTCCAGACTTTGGTCTCTGCCCAGGTAACAAAAGAAGATAACATTCTGAGTTGTTTTCCACCTGCTTGGCCAGAAGAAAGGGGTAAATGATTGATGAGGCAATGAATTTGCCTGTAATGCTCATCTGTCATCCTCTGTTCTAGGAAAAACTAGAAACTCCACATATTCAATGTTTCTCTGTTTCCAAAGACCCCTCCTTCAATTTCCACAATTAGGCCTTTGGACTGTCACTAGGAGAAGCTAACGCCAGCCATGTCTGTGAATATCAGTCCCCATGGTTGCAGATGTGTTGTCCCCATGATATGAGCGGTTGGCACTCTCCCCAAAGCCCTCTGTCATCTCCTCTCTGTGGATCAACAGCACAGGGCTGACTCAGAGCTGATAAATATCTATGATGCACGAAGCAGGAGATGGGGAGGGAATGGTTCTCCAGAATAGAAAAAGAGGGGCCACAGGAAATTTACTCCCCCAATCACCCTTGACCCCATCTCCACCCGTGGGGTATCGAACCAGGCAACAAGGGGTCAGTGGCAGACTTTGCCAAAACCACTCTTCCAGAGCCTCCCCAAACCATCCCTCCTGAGGCCCCAAAGACAGGCGTTTGTCCTCAGTCATGCATTTACCTTCCACAGCCTTGTGAGATCTTCTGAGGTTGGGAGGGGGAAGGGTAAAGTAAGGTGGGGCTTACTTTTTCAGGAGAGTCAAATAACTAAACACAGAAGGCTCCAAAGGTATGATAAAGGCACCACGAGTGACCAGCAGAAGTTAGAGGACAAAAGGGGCCCAAGAGCGACAGGCAGATCTGTGCAGCAAGGTGCACTCCCCCAGTGCCTGGATCTGTGGCCTTACCTATTTCCATGGGACCTTCCCAGGCCAAGCTGCACTACCCTTCAAAGTCTGGCTTCAAACCCCATGCTCAGAAGCCTTCAACAGACCTCACTAGTGTGGCACGGTCAGCACCAAGGACACTCACGGGACATCAGACTGTCAGTGGAGGTGGGACCAGCTGTGGGAAGGCCTTGAAGGCCATCCTAAGCAGTTTGGACTTATTTGAGGCCGCAACAAAGGGATTTGATAAACCGGGATGGGAGCGCTCTAATTTACTGTGTTCCGCTACCACAAGATTTACTGGATACGAGGGGAAAGCAAGGAGAGAGTGAAAAGGTGGCAGAGGCACCAGCAGGACCAGAAGGTGCGCGCAGGCGCAGAGCTGTCCCTGAGGCAGTGCTGCAGCAGGTGCGAGGGTGCGGCGGGGAGAAGCGAAGGAAAGGTCCCAGGCTTCCAGCTCCAGCGCGGAGCCCAGGGAGGGTGCAGAGGGCTCCGAAATGCAGGGGGCGCCCGGGCCGGCGATGTTGAGGGCCTTCCCAGCGGCCACACTCACCCAGAACCGCGCAGGCTAACAGAGCGCGGACAGCGGGCCTCATCCTCCCCGGTCTGTAATGTGGAGTGCAGAGCACAGACCGACCGGCTTCTGCGTAGCCTCCCTGCTCCCCGCGCCCCTATATCTCCCGCGGGGCTGGCCGAGCACAATCCTTGACCCCTTGTGTTTGCGCAGCCCGCTTGCCCAATCTCCCCTCAGCCCTCCCCCTTCATTCCTCGCCGGGGCTGATCACCTCATTTCCTGACCTCTGGAACAGACCCGTGGGTGGAATCCAACAAAAAAGTGCTGATTGGAAGGGAATGAAAGAAAAATCAAACCGTTGTTAATCTGTGCTTGCTCTGTACCAGGAGCAGAGCTGCAGCCGGCTGGTGTGGGGGTGGCTCTGCTTCTGAATCCGGGGGAGCCAGAGCTGGTCCTGAATCAACCTCTGTGCTCATTCCGTAGAAGAGGGAAGCCGACTGCCCCAAAGGCAGACTAGAATAGGAGGAAGACAGGCAGAGACCTTCCTGGGAGAGCATGTGAGAGAAGAATAAGCTGATCACAAGTCAAAGACAACAGGCTCATCCCTTTTCACTTGTTTCCAGATGTATCCAGAAACCCTGCTCCTTCTTGGCCTAAACCCCAAGGATGAGTTTTTATCCCTGTGTACCCTCCTGAGCACAGGATCCTAGACAGGTAACCTTCCTTCCCTTCATGCAGATTGCTGAGCATCTTGACTAGGGACAGAGTCACTGGAGAGACAATGTCTGTCCCACAAGAAGCTGTCTAGGCATGTGGTCAAGACTCTGTGACACTTAGGACAAGAGACTCATGAACACAAAGAAAGGGACCCAGGAGAGGATGTGGCCTGATCTCAATGCCCTGTTTCATCCCTAGCTCCCTCTGAAAAAGTGGTCTCCAAACCATTTTGATCACCCATCCTTATCAGGAAACATAGTGAAGCTGTACATTCCATATATATGCTTAAAACTAACATCATGTTTATTTCAATCATGAAAGGAATATAAAAAATTTAAACTATGGGAAAGATGAAACATTCATTTTAAAATGTCTATTTGTCTTATATACAATGAAAAATATCTCAAAGCAAAATGTACACTCAGGGAGAGAGTAAGGTTCCTGATAGTAGTTGAATATCCATATTCCAGGGGGTCATCAAGATAATTTTAGGGTTTTCTTAAGTTACTTAAGAAAGCTACTTATCCAACTCGATCAGATGGTCATTGTTATTGGTTTTATTTACACTAATTTACACCAGGCTTAGAAGATATGTCAGTAGTGCCATTTTAACTCACTTATGTTTTTGGTTTCAGAATCGTCTTCTACTTCTAGTTTCTTTGCAGAAATCTTTCTAAGGCACTTGTGCATCTTGTGAGATCTGATGAGTTAAATCATATTACTTCATCTGTACATCCATTTTACTGGGCATATGCAAACCACAAAATGTGGAGTCACAAAAGTCAAAAGTAAAGAACAGGTCAGGGAATCACAACCTTCCAGCATTCCCTTCCGCACCTCACTCTTTGTGAGACTTTTCACTTCTTTCCTCAGGACACCTCAAAAGCGCTCAGTGCTGTGCATCTGTCTGGCCTGCACACCAGGTGGGAACTAGTGCCAATCCTCATGTGAAGCAGGAGTGAATATTAACTTATTTATCTTTTGCAGGAGGTGTAAATATTACCTGAAGCTAGGATGAATTCCCCTCACCCCAGTAGATTGTCTGATGTGCAAGGGGTTACACACACCCCAGTACAGAGAGCATTGCGTTAGCAGGGACTTTCTGTTTACAACGGGGACAGAAGACAAGCCCAGCTCTCCAAATCCCTGCTGCTCTTCTTCTGCCCCTGCCCTCAGGGTGGGAGGGCCTCTGCTCCCGCCTTGGGAAAGTCAGCATCTTACCAGGAGGGGCATGTTCCTGCTCCCCCCTGTATCAGGCATTAGGGAGTGGTCTGGCCTCATGGGGACACCTTGAGGTACAGAGAGAAAGATGGAGGGAGAGAGTCAAGGGCAGGGGTGGCTGGGTGAGACTCTGTAGATCAGGGTGCCCCTCTCAGCTCATGCCATCTACAGGTCCTGCAGTGAGCTTGCAAATCTGCCCAGAAGCAGAAAGGAGAGTTGTCAAATGTTGAGCTGCTTCACAAACTCAGGGGAGCTCAGTGGAGGACAGACAGACCATGATCCTCCCCTCGGGCCCCTTCTACAAGTGAGCCTTTCCTGAGTCAGTTCCTCTAGGAACAGCCCCACCGCCTAGCCTGAGCCCCTCAGAGGGAGCACTCTGGCCAGGCAGAGTTCTCTCCAGGCCAGCCAAGCCCATGCCTTGCTTCAGTGGAGCCCTCTGAATCTGAGCCCCAGACACGCAGGCCCATGGAATCTGAAGAAGGGCCAGATGAGACACAGAGAACAGGATCACATGTCCTTTTCTCCCCTGGGCCTTTGTTCTTGTTCAAGAGGACAGGCTAGAGGCCTGTGTCTGTCACTTCTGGGAGGCAAGGGGTGAAGCTGGCTGTGGTGGTCCGTGTGTGTGACCCCGGTGGTATGGCCGTGCCCACGTCTATAATGTGTAAGGGGGTGTATAGAGGTGAGAGGTGAAGGAGTCAGTGTTTTGTGTCCTTGGTGGCCCATGACACTTGTCCCTGTCCCATGACACTTGCTCTCCCTTCTGGTGTTTAATTCTTTACTAGAGACACTCTGGCCCCTTGAAACTCATCATCCCTCTTTTTCAGTTTGATGATGACCAACACTTGCTGAGAGATTCGCTGGGCCCTCACCCTAGCCCTGTAAGATAGGTGCATTCGATTTGCCATTTTACAGATGAGATGAAGACACTGAGGTCCAGAGGGGTTAACAACTTGTCCAAGGTCAGCTGGCGAGCCAGGTGCAAAATCAGGCTGTCTGGTTCCAGAGTGTGTGAACCCATCCACCGGGGACACTGCCTCTGCCACCAAACGGGGACAAACATAGAGGCCAAGAGGTTTGTTTGGGGTGACACTGAGAGAGAGACAGATCTAGAACCTCCAGCCCTGCCATTTCTCCACAGACACAGGGACCCATTTTCTACTGCAGAAGAGCTTGTCTCTGAGGGAAATCTGGGCGCCCCGACTGCAGCATCCCAGGCGCACATTGGCTTATCATGTTCAGATGAAAGGAAAGAATCATGTTTTCAACTGTTCCACATTCCAGGCATTGTCCTGAGGCAAGACCTTGTGATTTTGACCAACTGCCTAAGGAGATAAGATTTGAAATTGAAATTGAAGTCACTCAGTTGTGTCCGACTCTTTGCAACCACATGGACTGTATAGCCTGCCAGGATCCTCTGTCCGTGGGATTTTCCAGGCAAGAATACTGGAGTGGGTTGCCATTTAGTTGTGGACATCATAGTAAAATGAAGTTCCTCATTCACAGAGCTCTGGGACCTGAATTCAAATCTCCTAAGTCCCAGCCTTCTCTAGACCACAGCTGCCTTCTTGATGCTGATCTTCTCTCCTTTTTAAAAAAATATTGATCCTCTCTTTTTTATAGTGATCTTCTTTCCTTTTTTCCTATGTTGATCTTCCCTTTATTTGTCCAGAAAAGGAGAGAAGAGAGAAAGGAAGGGAGGAAAGAAAGGGGAAAGGGAGGAAGAAGAGAGAGAGAGAGAGAGCTTCCAGTTACAGATGAATCTGTCTTGACCCAAATCTTCCACCATAAGCTGAATAAAAGTCTTAAATTTCAACAAGCCTTCTTGTTGAAAGAGCTGAACTTGTGTGTACGTGCAGGGAGGTTGGGTAGCTGACCTAAAGGAGATGGCATGAAGGCATTAGTCCTCTGAGCCAATATTTGTCTTCCAGTGTTGCCTCATTTACAACATAAGTGTTTACATAAGCAGAGCAAATAAAGAGCCTCTGTCTGCTTAACCCCGTCACTCCTCCCCCTCCTCTCACAGCTCTCTGCCCAACACCATTGGAGAGACTTGCCTCTGGGTCATTGGGAAGATGGGATCAGGTAGCCTGAGAACTATGCTCAGAGACTCATTATCCCACAGATCTGCCAGCTCAAAGATGTGTGGCATGACAGTTGGTAAACAAGAGCAGAGTGTCTTTAGGAAAATGTCAGATAATTTGAAATGCCATACACCATCACTTCCATCTCTCTCTCATTTCTACCCCACAGAAGTCCCTGAACAATGAATGATTCTTAGGTTTTCTATTCTTTCCCTGGGGAAACCCATAAAAATATCCTTTTCAGGAAGAATACTCCAGGGCCAGATAGCTTCATGGATGAATTCTACCAAACATTGAAGAAGAATTCTTACACGCACTTTTCCGTGTAATAGAAAAAGAAGGAACACTCCTTGACTAAGTTTTTGAGGCCAATGTGTGTGTATGTGTTAAGTTGCTCAGTTGTGTCCAACTGTTTACTCACCAGGCTCCTCTGTCCATGGGATTTTCCAGGCAAGAGGACTGGAGTGTGTTGCCATTTTCTCCTCCAGGGGATCTTCCTGACCAGGGATCAATCTCATGTCTCCTGTATCTTCTGCATTGCAGGCAAATTCTTTATCACTGAAGGAAGTCCCCTTCCACCAGGGAAGTCCCCTTTCAGGCAAGTAAGTATGGCAAAAAGCAAAAATCATGAACAATGCCATAAGAGAGATTAAAAAATTCTTTTTATGAACATAGATGCAAAAATCCTAATGAAAATATTAGCAGATTGAATCCAGCAACATCTAAAAAAGTGAAGTTGTTCAGTCATGTCCAACTCTTTGCGATGCCATGGAATATACCCTACCAGGTTCCTCTGTCCATGGGATTTTCCAGGCAAGAATACTGGAGTGGGTTGCCATTTCCTTCTCCAGGAGATCTTCCCAACCCAGGGATTGAACCCGGGTCTCCCACATTGTAGGCAGATGCCTACCAGGGAAAAAGGGATACTAAATCATTACCAAGTTGAGTTTATTCCAGGAATGCAGTTGTCTTTTTAAAAAAATCAATCAGTGTAACTGATTACAATAACAGCATAAAGAAGAAAAATTGTATGATCATCAGTAGGTAGAGGAATAGTATTTGGTAAAATCCAACAACCACTCATTTTAAAACCCTTTTAGCAAATTTTTCTAGGAAATATGCTTAATCTGATAGGGTATGTATGTGTGTGTGTGAAATATGAATAAAAGAAATATATAAAAAATATATAAGAAACTTATATATGAAATTATCATATTCAGTGGTGAAATGGTGCATAAAAATTTTCCCTTTGAGATCAAGAAAAAGATCAGATGGTCTACTATCATCATTCTATTCAACATTTTTACTTCCAGTCCTACCTGACAGTCTATTCAGGTATGAAAAAGATACAGTATGTAAAAGGATTGAAAAGGAAAAAATAAAACTGTTATTTTCACAAATGAAATGATTGAAAATACATAAAATTCTAAAAAAACTAGATCAAATATTAGAAATGTAATTGAGTTAGGCAGTGTTTCTGGATACAAGATAAATATGCAAAATCAATTATATTTCTATATTCAAAATTTTAAAAGAAACGCTATTTAAAATAGTATAAGAACTACAACTGTCCAAGAATAAATCTATCAAAAGACGTCTAAAATTTTTACACACCAAACTATAAAATATTGATGAGAAAAATTAAAGAAACTCTAAGTTAATGAAGGGCTATACCCAGAAATTGTAGTGGTGACCCAATATTACAAAGATTTCAGTTCTTCTCAAACTATAATATTTAGGTTCAATGCACTCCCAATCCAACTCCCAAGAAGTTTTTTTATATTTTTTGGTGGGAATTGACAACATAATTCTAAAGTTTATAAAGAAATACAAAAGACCTTAAAGAGACATTTGGTTGATTGTGTAAGTTGTAGCATTCCAAAATTAGAGCAAAATACATTTGATTTTTCTAAATTTTTCTGCCAGTTCTAAGTACTGATATCTGAAATATAATTGTCATGTCTATATAATTCAGGTGTTCATTATCAAAAAAATTACCTATGTGCTTTCTATAACTTGATACTGGACTAGTAGTATGAGTGAAAAATATATACAGTCCACTAAATAAGTATTTGTAAATATACATCTATACTAGTTCATGTATAATTTAACTCTTAATCTACAAGGTCACAATCACCCTGATACCAAACAGGCAAAGACAACACAAAAAAAGAAAATCGCAAGTCAATATCACTGATGAACATAGATGCAAAAATCCTCAACAAAATTTTAGGAAACAGAATTCAACAACACATTAAAAAGCTCACATACCATGATCAAGTGGGATTTATTCCAGGGAGGCAAGGGTTTTTCAATATATGCAAATCAATCAATGTGATATACCATATTAAACTAAAAGATAAAAATCATCTGATCATATGATCATCGCGGTAGATGAAAAAAACCTTCAGCGAAATTCAGCACCCATTTATTATATAAATGCTTCAAAAAATGGATGTAGAAGGAACCTATCTCAACATAGTAAAGGCCATATATGACAAGCCCACAGCAAACATTATTCTCAATAGTGAAAAATTAAAAGTATTCCCTCTAAGATCAGGTACAAGACAAGAGTGACCACTCTCACACTGTTATTCGACATAGTTTTGGAAGTCCTAGCTACAGCATTTAGAGAAGAAAAACAAATAAAAGGAATCCAAATTGGAAAAGAAGTAAAACTCTCACTGTTTGCAGGTCATATGATACTATACATAGAAAATGCAAAAGAAACTATCAGAAAATTACTAGAGCTAATCAGTGAGTTCAGTAAAGTCATGGGATACAAGGTCAACACACAGAAATCACTTAAGTTCCTATATACTAACAATGAAAAATAAGAAAGAGAAATTAAGGAATCAATCCCATTCACCATTGCAACAAAAAGAATAAAATATCTAGGAATAAACCCATCTAAGGAGACAAAAGAACTGTACACAGAAGACTATAAGACACTGATGAAAGAAATCAAAGATGACATAAGCAGATGGAGAGATATTCCATGTTCCTGGGTAGGAAGAATCAATATTATGAAAATGATTATACTACCAAATGCAATCTACAGATTCAATGTGATCCCTATCAAATTACTAATGGATTTTTCATAGAACTAGAACCAAAAAAAAGCTCACAATTCATATGGAAACCCAAAAGACTCTGGACAGTTAAAGGAGTCCCGAGACAGAAGACTGGAGCTGGTGGAATCAACCTTACTGACTTCAGACAATACTACAAAGCTACAGTCATTGAAACAGTATGGTACCTACACAAAAACAGAAATATAGACCAAAGGAACAAGATAGAGAGCCCAGAGATAAACCCTTGCACCTTAGTTTTGACAAAGGGGCAAAAATAGCCTTTTCGATAAGTGGTGCTAGGAAAACTGGACAGCTACATACAAAAGAATGAAAGTAGAACAATTCCTAATGCCATACACAAAGGTAAACTCAAAATGGATTAAAGACCTAAATGTAAGACCAGAAAATATAAAACTCTTAGAGGAAAACATAGGCAGAACATTTGATGACATAAATCAAAGTAAGATATTCTATGACCCACCTCCTTCCCACCTCCTCTAGTAATGGAAATAAAAACAAAAATAAACAAATGTGACCTGATTAAACTTAAAAGCTTTAGCACAGCAAAACAAGTAGTTTGTAGTTTGTCTACAAAGACACCCTCAGAATGGGAGAAAATAACAGCAAAGGAAACAACTGACAAAGAATTAATTTCCAAAACATACAAGCAGCTCATACAACTCAATAACAGAAAAACAAACAACCCAATCAAAGAGTGGGAAAAAGGCTTAAACAGACATTTCTCCAAAGAAGGCATACAGATGGCTAACAAACAATGAAAAGATGCTCAACATCACTCATTATTAAAGAAATGCAAATCAAAACTACAATGAGATACCACCTCACACCAGTCAGAATGGCCATCATCAAAAAGTCTACAAATAATCAATGTTGCAGAGGATGTGGAGAAAAGGAAACCCTCTTGCATTGCTAGTGGGAATGTAAATTGATACAGCCACTGTGGAAGATAGTATGGAGATTCCTTAAAACATTAGGAATAAAAAAACTATGAATACAACCACCATATGACCTAGCAATCCCACTCCCAGGCATATACCCTGAGGAAACCAAAATTGAAAAAGACACATTAACTTATATGCAGAGTACATCATGCGAAATGCCAGGCTAGATGATGCACAAGCTGGAATCAAGATTGTCAGGAGAAATATCAAAAACCTCAGATACACAGATGACACCACCCTAATGGCAGAAAGCAAAGAACTAAAGAGCCTCTTGATGAAAGAGGAGAGTGAAAAAGTTAGCTTAAAACTCAACATTCAGAAAACTAAGATTATGGCATCTGGTCCCATCACTTCATGGCAAATAGATGGGGAAACAATGAAAACAGTGAGAGATTATTTTTTAGGGCTCCAAAATCACTGCAGATGGTGACTGCAGCCATGAAATTAAAAGACGCTTACTCTTTGGAAGAAAAGCTATGACTAACCTACACAACATATTAAAAAGCAGAGAGATTACTTTGCTGACAAAGGTCTATCTAGTTGAAGTTATGGTTTCTCCAGTAGTCATGTATGGATGTGAGAGTTGGACTATAAAGAAAGCCAAGCACCGAAGAATTGATGCTTTTAAACTATGGTGTTGGAGAAGACTCTTGAGAGTCCCTTGGGCTGCAAGGAGATCAAACCAGTCAATCCTAAAGGAAATCAACCCTGAATATTCACTGGTAGGACTGATAGTGAAGTTAAAACTCCAATACTTGGCCACCTGATGAGAAGAAGTGACTCAATGAAAAAGACCCTGATTCTGGGAAAGATTGAAGGCAGGAAGAGAAGGGGACGACAAAGGATGAGATAGTTGGATGGCATCACCTACTCAATGGACATGAGTTTGAGCAAGCTTCAGGAGTTGGTGAAAGACAGGGAAGCCTGGCCTGCTGCAGTCCATGGGGTTGCAAAGAGTCGGACACGACTGAGCAAATGAACTGAACTGAACCCCAATGTTCATTTCAGCACTGCTTACAATAGCTAGAACACGGAAGCAACCTAAATGTCCATCGACAGATGAATGGATAAAGAAGCTGTGGTACATATATACAATGGAATATATTGCTCAGTCATAAAAAGGAGTGCATTTGAGTCAGTTCTAATGAGGTGGACAAACCTAGAGCCTACTATACAGGGTAAAGTAAGTCAGAAAGAGAAATATAAATATTATATACTGATGCATATATTGGAATCTAGAAAGATGGTACAGATGAATTTATTTGCAGGGCAGCAATGGAGAACAGACCTATGGATGTGGGGGAAGGGGAAGAAGGAGAGGGTGAGATATATGGAGAGAGTAACATGGAAACTGTCAATACCATATGTAAAATAGATAGCCAATGGGAATTTGCTGTATGACTCAGGGAACTCAAACAGGGACTCTGTGACAATCTAGAGGGGTGGGGTGGGGAGAGAGATGGGAGAGAGGTTTAGGAGGGAGGGGACATGGGTGTACCATGACTGATTCTTGTTGATGTTTGACAGAAAACAACAAAATTCTGTTAAGCAATTATCTTTCAATTAAAAAATAAATGAAGTAGCAAAAAAAGAAGCAAATTAAACTCTTTACTAGTTATGGTTTAGGATGTATTTCAGATTCTTCTCCTCTTTCTCCTCCTTCTTTTACATAGACATAGGAAATTTTCAAATATACATAGAAATAGAGAAAATGATGTAATAAACTCCTATGCACACCTTACCTGGGGCTTCCTTGGTGGCTCAGCAGTAAAGAATCCTCTGGCAATGCAGGAGATGCGGGTTCAACCCCTGGGTCAGGAAGATCCCCTGGAGAAGGAAATGGTAGCCCACTCAAGTATTCTTGCCTGGGAAATCCCATAGACAAAGGAGCCCGGTGGGTTACAGTCTATAGGGTCACAAAGAGTTGGACATGACTGAGAGATTAAACAACAACAACCCCTTATCCAACTTCAACAATTGTCAACATTTCACCAATATTATTTCATCTATCCTCCCACTTCCCACCTTTTTTCTAGAACAGCAGACATTGCATTATTTCACCCACAAAATGTGTCTCTAACAACTAAAGAATTTTTAACATATAACCAAAATGTTTATCACATCTGTCAAAAGATTAATTATTCCATATTATCATCTAATTCCCAGGGAATATGCCAATTTCCTTGATTGTCAAAAAATTTTAAGTTACCTTGTTCAAATTAGAACTTAAAACAAGACCCAGGGGTTGAATTGGTTATATATCCTAAAACACTTCTACTCTTTTCTTTTACCTTTTATGCTAGTTACTTGTTGAAGAAATGGCATCTTTTGTTCTTTGGTATTTCCAATATTCTGAATTTGGCTTATGTGATTTAACATGTTATTTTGCATTTAACAGCATTTTACAGAAAGTCCCTCAATTTGGGTTTGTCTGAAATTGCTTCATGATTTCATTCAGGGTGTGCATTTTTGGCAGCAACATCACAGAAGTGATGCTGGCTTCTCAGAGTATTGCGTTAGAAGGAAGACAATAGTAATTTGTCCCATTATCATTTCTGTTAACTTTATTTGCTTGGTTAAGGTGGTGTCTGACAGGTTTCTACACTGTAAATTTTCCTTTGTAATTAATGAGCAGTCTGTGAGGAGATATTTTGAGACTACTTTTCTTCCTCATCGAACTTTCATCCTCCAGTTTTAGTATCCATTGATGGTTCTTGCCTGAATCAATTATTACTATATTCATTGCCAAATAGTGATTTTCTGATTATATCATTCCTTATACATTTGTCGACTGACATTCTAAAGTAAACAAGTACTTCTCTTTCTCCATTTACTTGTTTTTATCAGCATGGACTTAGGGGTTTCTTTTATATTCAGTGGGTTATATACATTTCTATCATTCCTTTTCCCATTTTTTTTATTGTGGTTAAGAAACACATACCATAAAATTTATTATCTTGGCCATTTTAAAATGTACAATTCAGTGGTATTAATTACATCCATATTGCTGTGCAAACTGTCACCATCATTTATCTCTAGAACTCTTCATCTTGCAAAATTAAAACTCTATACCAAGTAACCAATAATTCCTCATTTTCCCCTACTTCCAGCCCCTGGCAACCACCTCTTTACTTTCTATCTCGATGATTTTGACTACACTAAGTACTTCATTTAAGCAGAATCATATAATATTTGCTTTTTGTTCATCCATGCTGTAGCATATGTCAATCCTTTCCTTCTTTTAAGGCTGAAAAATATTCCATTGTGTGTACATATCATATTTGCTTCTTCATTCATCTAGCAATGGACACTTGGGTTGCTTCCACACTTTAACTATTGCAAATAATACTTCTATAAACCATGAGTGTGTAAATATCTCTATCAGACCTTGCTTTCAATTCTTATGGGTATATACTCTGAAGTGAAATTTCTGGCTTATATGGTAACCCTATATCAAAATGTTTTGAGAAATTTCCTTACTTATTTTCCACAATGGCTGCACCACTTTACATTCCAACCAACAGGGTTTTGATTTATCCACATTCTCACCACTTACAATATTCTGGTTTTTTGATAGTAGTTTTCCAATGGGTTCAGTTCAGTTTTAGTTCAGTCGCTCAGTCATGTCTGACTCTTTGCAACCCCATTGACTGCAGCACGCCAGGCTTCCCTGTCCATCACCAATTCCCAGAGCTTACTCAAACTCTGTCCATCACTTTATAGTCAATCCATCTGTGTCTTTGGATCAAAGTAAATCCATTCTAGATAATGTATTATTAGATCTTTTTTTTTTCTTCCCATTCTGCTAATTTCTGTCTTTTTGTTGGAGCGTTTAATTTGTTTTTATTGAAAGTAGTTACTGATAAGGAGGGGCTTCTGTCATAGTACTATTTGTTTGCTATAAGCCATATAGCTTTTTTGTTCCTCATTTTCAGCATTACTGTCTTCTCCTGTGTTTAGTTGATTTTTTCAGTAGTGAAATATTTTCATTTCCTTCTCATTTCCTTTTGTATGTTTCCTATAGCTATTTACCTTGTGGTTACTATAGATTATATAATTTAAATTTATACCACTCTAATTTGAATTTATACCATCTTAACTTAAGGAGATCCAACCAGTCCATCCTAAAGGAGATCAGTCCTGGGTGTTCATTGGAGGGACTGATGCTGAAGCTGAAACTCCAATACTTTGGCCACCTAATGCAGAGAGCTGACTCATTTGAGAAGACACTGATGCTGGGAAAGATTGAGGGCAGGAGGAGAAGGGGACGACAGAGGATGAGATGGTTGGATGGCATCACCAACACAATGGACATGGGTTTGGGTGGACTCCGGGAGTTGGTGATGGACAGGGAGGCCTGGCGTTCATGGGGTTGCAAACAGTCGGACACCACTGAGTGACTGAACTGAACTGAACTGAACTGAAGTAACATGCAAAAACTGCTCCTTTACAGCTCCATTCCCCACTCTTTCAATAGTTCATTTCATAAAATTACATCCTTATACACTGTGTTTGAAAACATAGACTAATAATTTATTTTGCATTGCATGTGTGCTAAGTCACTTCAGCTGTGTCCAGCTCTATGTGACCCTATGGCCTGTAGTCTGTCAGGCTCCTCTGTCCGTGGGATTCTCCAGGCAAGAATACTGGAGTAGGTTGTCATGCTGACTACAGGGGATCTTGCTGACTTAGGGATCAAACCTGCATCTCCTAGGTCTCCTACATTGGCAGGCAGGCTCTTTACCACTAGAGCCGCCTGGCCACATATAGAAAACAAAATGCGGAATTGCATGCCATTGTTACAATAATACTAGCTTTTATAATCACTCTGTATCTTCTTTTACTGTGATCTTTGTTTCTGCATAAAGCTTCAAGTTATTGTCTGGTGTCCTTTGATTTCAACCTGCAGGATTACCCTTACTATATTTTGTAGAACAGATCTAGTGGTAACAATCGTGCCTAGCTTTCGTTTCTCTGGGAATATCTTAATTTCTCCCTCACTTTTGAAGGCCAATTTTGCCAGATACAGGATTCTTGGTTGATTGTGCTTTTCCCTTTAGCCCCTTAAATATTCAGCCCACTGCCTTCTGACCTCCAAAGTTTTTGAGGAGGAATTTGTTAATAATCTTGTCAAAGATTGCTTGTATGTCAAGAATTTCTTTCCTCTTGCTGCATTCAAGACTATCTTACTGTCTCTGGCTTTTGATACTTTGGTTATGTCTCACTTTGAGTCCTGAGGTCACCCTACTTGGTGTTCCTTGAGATTCTTGGATTTATATTCATATCTTTCATCTAATCTGGGGAATTTTTGACCATGTTTTCAAATATTCTCTCTACTCCTTTCTCTTCTCCTTCTGGGACTCCCACAATGTATATGTTATTCTGCGTTATGATGACCCACAATTTCCTTATACTTTGTTCACTTTTCCTCTCTATTTTTTCTTTTTGTTCCTCAGACTCAATAATTTCAGTTCACTGATTCTTCTCCCTTTTCAAATATTCCTTTGAATTCTTCTAGTGAATTTTATTTCAGTTATTATACTTTTAACTTCAGAAATTCTAAGTTTCTTTTTAGGTTTTCTATCTCTTTACTCATATTTCCACTTTGTTTATACATCTTTAAAAAAAAAAAAAAAAAAACTTCCTCAACATCTCCTTTTAGTTCTTTGAGCACTTTTAAAGCAGTCATTTTAAAGTTTTTGTCTAGTAGATCCACCATCAGGTCTTTTTCAGGGACCTTTTCTGTTGATTTTTCCCCCCTTTGAATGTTTTTTGTATGTCTTGTGTTTTTGTTGTTGTTGAAAATGGGACATTTGAATTTAACAATATAGTAATCCTGGAAATCAGACTCTCCTTCTTCATTGGGGTTTGCAGTTTTGTTTTGTTTTTTAAATGGCTGTGTACTATCTCTGTGCCAAGAATCAATCAGAAATACAAAGTTAAGGTCTTTTCATGTATTTTTGATCCCACATCTTTCCCTGTGTATGCACAATGACTTCTTAATTTCCTCTCACTATAAAGTTGCTTTTTAAGTCTTAAATGCCTTGCTCTTCAAAAGGAAGAAAGGGAGAAAAGTGGAAAAGTGTGATAAAAAGATTGTTGTTGTTGTTTAGTCTCTAAGTGATGTCCAACATTTTTGTGACCTCATGGACTATAACCCACTAGGCTCCTCTGTCCATGGGGTTTCCCAAGCAAGAATACTGGAGTGGGTTGCCATTTCCTTCTCCAGGGGATTTTCCTAACCCAGAGATTGAGCCCAAGTCTTCTGCATTGCTAGTGGATTCTTTACCACTAAACCACCTGGAAAGCCCAGGTAAAACTATATTGGCCTTTTAAATTCTCTGGAAGTCACTCAGTGGAGGAGGGTCTTGCAACAAAGAGGTAAAGTACAATAACAATGACATCCCTCCTCCGTACCTGCACCTCCATGTTCATAAGCAACTATCAATGACCCTAACATTAGATTCTAAATATTTCATAACAGAATCCTTATTGTCCACCTTGATTCCACAAGCTATGTGCAAGCTGCTCCTGGAATACATGCACAGCTGTCTGATGTGGGGCAGTGGGGACAGAGATAGGTAGCCACTGCTAAGATAAGAACTGAAACTGACTGAAATTAATAACAATTTACCCTTTAAACCTTCCCTTAGAAGTTGGAAGCCTCCAAAAATACTTAAATCAAACAATTCTACTAGTGAAGTTGTTGTTTGAGTAGGAAGACTAATTTTTGATGTTTTATACTCTGCCATCTTCCCAGAGCTCTACTCCTCATTTATTTGGATGATCAGATGGTGTGGTCCTTCAAGCTTGCTCTTGTGTATTTTTCACAAGCCCTATAATTTTTCAAACACTTCACTTTCTGGCAGAATATGACATTCAGCCCTATCTCACACTTTCCCTATACCAGTTCTAGAATCTCTGTTTCAGGAATCTCATTTCTCTAAGAAACTTTATCATTGTAGTTTAGAATGGTATTTAGGAAGAAAAATGTGGATGCTAGGTATGGGAACTGCTTGGGAGAGAAACTGATAATAGGGTCTTTCAACAGACATGCTGCTGCTGCTGCTAAGTCGCTTCAGTCATGTCCGACTCTGGGCGACCCCATAGACGGCAGCCCACCAGGCTCCCCCGTCCCTGGGATTCTCCAGGCAAGAATACTGGAGTGGGTTGCCATTTCCTTCTCCAGTGCATGAAAGTGAAAAGTGAAAGCGAAGTCGCTCAGTCGTGTCTGACTCTTAGTGACCCCACGGACTGAAGCCTACCAGGCTCCTCTATCCATGGGATTCTCCAGGCAAGAGTACTGGAGTGGGGTGCCATTGCCTTTTCTGTTCAACAGACATATATAGATATATCTTAGGTATAGATATGGATCTCCATACTAACACACATCTACATTCATTTCTCTCTCTCTCCAACCATGCTGCTGCTGCTGCTAAGTCGCTTCAGTCCTGTCCGATTCTGTGTGACCCCATAGATGGCAGCCCACCAGGCTCCCCCGTCCCTGGGATTCTCCAGGCAAGAACACTGGAGTGGGTTGCCATTTCCTTCTCCAATGTATGAAAGTGGAAAGTGAAAGGGAATTCGCTCAGTCGTGTCTGACTCTTAGCGACCCCATGGACTGCAGCCCACCAGGCTCCTCCGTCCATGGGATTTTCCAGGCAAGAGTACTGGAGTGGGTTGCCAGTGCCTTCTCCAACCATGAGTTCACACTGATTCCTGCAATTCAAGTTGACTTTACTGCAAGTCTTAGTTTTCTCCCTCCGCATATTTGTAACTCCCTTCTCCTTGACCTAAATATTCTCAATATTTCTAGCCCTTGTTCCCTTCCCCTGTACATTATCAATCTCCTGATCCTCCAGCTGCCTCTTTGCCCCAGTCTCTCAGGCTTCACTCCCCCTGACACACTCAAGGAAATGAAATGAACAAGAACAAATATTTTTAACTGAAAAAAAAAATGAACAAAAAGAGAAGAGAAAGAGAAAAGTAGAGAAAAGGAAAAGGAAGAGGAGCCTTTTTACTCTTTTTACCTGTCTCCATAGTTAAACAGTATTCTGTGAAGGGCAGAATGCAGGATCATGTGTGGAATGAGGAATAATTGAACAGAGATAGTCAGCACTTTTCACCATTAAACAAAGCTCTGGACTCTTTCTCCTCAACCCAATCATTCTTCTATAGAGTATTGGGAGAGTCTATCAGATGTTTGTCCTTGCTTCAAAAGTCACAGATGTCCATTCTGCAAGCAAAAGAGTCTCCTAAGAAAACGCTTTCCTTATCAGTATAATGTTCAACCTAACCTGGCCAATCTGACCTCTAGGCCAATAGATGCACAGGCCACTGACCCTGGAACTGAGTGGACTCTGGTCATATGCAAAGGGACAAAAGTCCCTGATCAAAAGCAGGCATGCAGGAAAAGTTGGTCTTCTCTGGTGTACTCTTTGCAGAGCACTCAGACAGATTTGGCCAAGATGGGAAAGCAGTTAGAAGTTAGGGGCAGGATGCAGTTTAGAGCTCCATGACAGGGCTGATTTCAGGCAAAACTGTGAAACAGGCAGGATCTGTCCCAGGGTGGAACATCTGTCCAGAGGTGACTCCGACAATTGATTTCTCCTAGACCACTCAGTGGGATAAAATGGAGGGGAAAGGAAGCCTGGGAAATTCTGAGAGTTCAGTATACAGTGGGCCAGAACACCAGGGTATCAAGGAGTCTGGATTTTTAAATAAAGGAAGAACTTCAGATAGAAGAATCTTCTTCCAGAAGTGGAGTTAATTTCCAGATTTGAATTTGGAATCATCTGCCCAGTGCCAAATAAGAATGTAGTGGTGATAGCAGTAGAATTAAGTAAACGTGAGAAATGATCACAACTGCAAAGATTGAGACAAGAAGGGAATGAGACCCTGGTTCTCCCTAGCTAGTGTGGTTTGATCATTTGCTTCCGCACTTTCACTTCTATTCTACTGAATAGACTTTCAGTTGTTTAGAGAATTAGGCAAGTTAATCTAACTCTCATTGCCTCAGTTCTTACCTAGAAAATGAGAATAATAATATCCACTTTTGTAGGGTTATTATGAGAACTAAATTAGCAACTAAGGCAAATCATCTACTACAGTACCCATCACATTATTCTCCTTATTTTTATTTATGTCATGACCAATATCTTTCCCTTCAGTTTCTGTTTGCACAGTGTTGTGACCCCAGCTCCTCAAGTCACACCACATCAGGGAGCCCTGAAAGAATACTGACCACTAAATCCTAGACAATGTATCATAAAGGCTATAGCAAACAGATGCTGCAAACCTTTTTCTCTTCATGCTAGTTATGTATGCACACTTTTTATTCACTTGTCTATTATTGAGGACAGATGTTGGGTATTATGTGCAATCTGTGGAACAAAATGGATATGAAATTGGAGTCAGGGACTCCTGGTTTTGAATCACAGGCCACTTAGAAAATACATGATGCTGCACAAGTTACTTATCTATTCCTAGCATCTGTTTTCTCCTTAATAATAAAAATATGATCACCTACATTCTTGGGTCACTTTGAAGATTACTATTAAGGTACAAGTCCTGCCTGACATGTAGCAGTCACCAATAAATGGCAATGCTATCATTATTACAGAACACTCAGCATAGACTGCTGCTGCTAAGTCACTTCAGTCATGTCCGACTCTGTGCGACCCCATAGACGGCAGCCCACCAGGCTCCGCCGTCCCTGGGATTCTCCAAGCAAGAACACTGGAGTGGGTTGCCATTTCCTTCTCCAATGCATGAAAGTGAAAAGTGAAAGTGAAGTCACTCAGTCATGTCTGACTCTTTGCGACCCCATGGACTGCAGCCCACCAGGCTCCTCTGTCCATGGGATTTTTCAGGCAAGAGTACTGCAGTGGGGTGCCATTGCCTTCTACACAGCATAGACTAGGTACTAACAATACATTCAGTGAATTAATGAAGTGACTTCATATAATTTCTTTATGGCACCTTCATTGTTAATGGACTCTTCAACAATACATATCCTATAAGACCATCCAGTACAATGATCTCATTTTATAGAGAGAAAAACTGAGGCCTAGCCAGAGGCATAACTGGTAGGGTACCCAGCAAGGCAGACAAAGCCAGAAACCAGAACTTTAGACTCAGTATCCTGAGCTATCCCCACCAGCCTGTGACATGCTTTCTTGAAAGTTGTCATTCATAATGTTTTCTAAGTCATTTAGGGATTTCACTTCCCATTCTCTTTCACCAAGAGAAGCCAAGTCCCAGGATCTTCAAATGGGCCATGAGCAGTGGCTGGTGAAGCTGGGCAAAGTCTGGTGCTCCTGGGGCAAAACAAACAGATAGCAGATTTCCTCTACTGCCATGATAGCAAATGCCATTGTTTGATGTTCCTGCTCTGCATGGGAGGAAGATGGCAAAGTCCACCTTGTTTCTCAGCTGTCCCAAAGTAAACCTCTGATCTTTACAGATTTGTAGAAATTGGTGTCAACTGTTGGTATCTACAGTTGAATTATCTTACTCTTTTAATTGTTATAAATGTTCCACAGATAAATGTTCCTTTAACATAAATATATGCAACTTGTGCAACCTATCCCCACAGGATAGCATCTGCCTCAAAACAGATGAAGTAGCCTTTATCCCTATTAACTCTAAACACCCTAGGGGAAGGTGGTGTGAGGTTGTGGAAGAATCACTGGACTGGAGCTATAAATATACAAAAATTACACACCAAGGTGTGTGTGTGTGTGTTACTAGGGTGAGAGTCCCAGGATTTTATTAATCCTCAAAAGGGTCCATCAGTACCTCAAACATGTTGAAATACTAAACATTAATAATCTGGTCTGGTCTTCTTTCCAAGTGATAAGATACTTGATAGGTCTTCCCCAATTAGGGAGAGGTCCCCATTGGACCAGAATCTTTAGACTTCTGCCTCAGGTCTATTCTGCTGAAGACTGCATGGGTGGCTCTCCTGGTGGGGGAAACTGGTGGTAGAAACTCAAAGCCAGAGGCCATAGTCACTGGGTAAAGGATAAAAGCTCCAGTGTAAAGGATAAGCATGCCTGTGGCTTCCTAGGGATATCTTGCAAGGAGATAACCTAGGACCAGGTGTGAAAATCTTTCCCAGTCAAGAAGGACAAAATGACCTGGAGCTGTCTGGAGCAAGAGACCACTGAAAGTGGAATAAAATTTGTATAGGAAAAGGAAAACAAGGAGGAAGTAAAAAGAAGGTCTAGACCAAAGTGGACAAAGACATAAAACCAAGAAACCCAAGAAAGCAAGGAACTATGTTTTTGAATAATGCACAAAACAACAGAAGATGGAGCTCTGTAAAGTAAGAAACGCTTTCTTGAAAATAGCCTTATTCTAAAAGTTCAGGAAAGCAAATTTCACCTAAAACTGAATACCAGAAAGTATCATGGTCAAATACTATATAAAGTTATTACCAAAAATTAAATAAGATGAAAAATAACATATCTACAGACAATAAAGCAAGCCAGAAAGATGTATCCACAAAATATCTAAAATCTCCAAGCTACACAAAGTATGGAGAGAGCCAGAAACAGTAAAGATGTGGGTAAATACTAAAGATTTTTTTCATTTTCTGTTGTTGTTGTTGTTCAGTAGCTAAGTCATGTTAGACTCTTTGCAATGCTATGGACTGCAACACGCTATGTCCTTCACCATCTCCCGGAGATCGCTCAAACTCATGTCCATCGAGTCGATGACACCATTCCAACAATCTCATCCTCTGTTGTCTCCTTCTCCTCCTGCCTTTTATCTTTCCCAGCATCAGGGCCTTTTCCAATGAGTCCACTCTTCACATTAGGTGGCCAAAGTATTGGAGCTTCAATTTCACTATCAGTCCTTCCAGTGAATATTCAGGATTGATTTCGTTTAGGATTGACTGGTTTGATCTCCCTGCAGTCCAAGGGACTCTCAAGAGTTTTCTCCAATACCACAGTTTGAAAGCATCAATTCTTCGGTGCTCAGCCTTCTTTATGGTCCAACTCTCACACCCGTACATGACTACTGGAAAAACCACAGCTTTGACTATATGGACCTTTGTTGGCAAAGTAATGTCTCAGCTTTTTAATACACTGTGTAGGTTTGTCATAGCTTTTCTTTCAAAGAGCAAGCGTCTTTTAATTTCATGGCTACAGTCACCATCTGCAGAGATTTTAGAGCCCAAGAAAATGAAATCTTTGGCTGTTTCCATTGTTTCCTCACCTATTTGCCATGAAGTGATGGGACTGGATGCCATGATCTTAGTTTTTTGAATGTTGAGTTTTAAGCCTCTTTTCCTTCATCAAGAGGCTCTTTAATGCCTCTTTACTTTCTGCAATAAGGGTGGTGTCATCTGCATATCTGAAGTTATTGATATTTCTCCCAGAAATCTTGATTCCAGCTTGTGCTTCATCCAGTTTGGCATTTTGCATGATGTACTCTGCATATAAGTTAAATAAGCTGGGTGACAGTATACAACTTTGATGTACTCCTTTCTGAATTTTGAACCAGTAATACTGGTTGCTCCGTGTCCAGTTCTAACTGTTGCTTCTTGACTTGCGTACAGGTTTCTCAGGAGACAGGTAAGGTGGTCTCATATTCCTATTTCTTTAAGAATTTTCAACGGTTTGTCATGATCCACACAGTCAAAGGCTTTAGCATAGTCAATGAAGCAGAAGTCGATGTTTTTTTGGAATTCTCTTGCTTTTTCTATGATCCAATGGATGTTGGCAATTCCATCTCTGGTTCCTCTGCTTTTTGTAAATCCAGCTTGTACATCTGGAAGTTCTCAGTTCATGTACTGTTGATGTCTCGCTTGGAGGATTTGAGCATTACCTTGCTAGCACGTGAAATGAGTGCTACTGTGAAGTAGTTTGAACATTCTTTGGCGTTGCCCCTCTTTGGGCTTGTAATGAAAACTAATCTTTTCCAGTCCTATGGCCCCTGCTGAGTTTTCCAAATTTGCTGGCATATTAAGTGTGGCACTTTAACAGCATCATCTTTTAGGATTTGAAATAGCAGCTAGAGCTATTCCAAATTCATTTTAAAATATCATTAAAAGGTAATTGACAGCTTGATGTAAAACTATCACCTTTATTATTTTGTATATATTTCATTGTGGAGTTTCTAACATATGTAGGAGTAAAATGTCTGATAATAAAAGCACAAAAAATAAACCAGAGAAGTCAGGGAGGTAGTGCAGCTAGCTTGTGCTGGCTTGCAAAGGCTGTCTGTGTATCTCTTCTCATCTCTGACATTACTTTGATAGTTTGAAATCATTCATGGCAAGGGAATGTGCTCTGTGAAACTGGCAAATGATACCAATCTGGGCCCTTTTTACCTTGAACATCCGGTTGTTAAAAGTTTATCCACACTCCACTGGTGAAGGTAGAGCTGCACTATTACAGGATCTTACTGCGTTGGCCAAAAATAAGATGTTACAGAAAACCTAAATGAACTTTTTGGCCAACCCAATATGTTATCCACAAAGTGATATAAAGTTATTTGATGCCAGTCTTAAGATAAATATGTATATTACAAACTTTCGAGAAGATATTTAAAACAAATATCTTTTTATTTATAAAAATAGAAAAATTATTATTATAGAATAACAAAGAAATAAAATAATAATAAACCAATAGAGAATAACAAACTAATAGAGAACATAAAGTGAAATACTAAAAATTATTCAATTAATCCAATAGAAGGCAGAAAAGAGGAAATAAGGAATAAAGAACAGATGAGACAGAAAACAAACATCAACAATTATGTTATACATAAATGAACTAAACACTTCATTTAAAAGAAAAAAGAATGTCACACTGAATGGAAAAAAAAAAAAAAAACAGCTATATTTCTTTGTAAGAAGCCCTCCTAAATAGAAAGAAACATGGATTAAAAGTAAAAGAATGTAATACAATAAACCAAGAAGAAACTATCAGAAGAAAGAGTCATATTAATATCCAATTAATAAACTTAAAGAGAAAAAGTGTTACTGGACAACTAGGGACATCTCATAATGGTAACAGAGTCAGTTCATCAAGAAAGCCTGACATCCTAAATGTGTATGTACCTAACAAAACCTCCAAATATATAACGCACAGTCTGATCAAACTGGATGGAGAAATGAGAAAATTCATACTTTTAGTTGGAGACTTTAACTGTCTTCTCTCAGTAGCTAATGCAAAAAGTTGATAGAAAATGAGTCAAGGCAGAGGATTTGAATAATAAGTTGAACCAACTTGACCTAACTGCTACTTATAATACTATACTACATATTACAGAACTATACCAAACAATTAAGAATATCTATTAAAAAAAAAAGAGTATACCTGGAACATAGAAATAAACTACAAAAGCATATCTGGAAAATTGCCAAATATTTGGAAATTAAAAATAGCTCTTAGATAATCAACAGATCAAAGAAGTAATCTTTGAAAAACTGGAAAAAATTTACCTCAATGATAATGAAAATAAACATATCAAAATTTAGGGATGCAGCTAAAGTAGTGCTTGGATGGAAATTTATAATTTTAAGTACCTGTATTAGAAAAATAAAATGTTCTAACATTGATATAAGCCTGCACCTTAAGAATCTAAGAGAAAAAGGAAAAATAAATGAAAAATAAGTAGAAGGAAGGCTAAGAACAGAAAGTGAGATTAAAAAATAGTAGTGAAAATTTATAAAAATTAATTTTTGAGAAGTTCAAGAATATTGATAAAGCTATAGCTACATGGGTCAAGAAAAAAGAGAGAAAATACAAATTACTAGCAGGAAAATGGAAGAAGAGATATCACTAGACATCTCATATATACTAAAAGAATAAGAAAATCTTTTGAACAATTTTATGGCAAAAATAGACAATTTAGATGAAACAAATTCCTTGAAACACAAACTTTGCCACTGTATATTTGTCACTAATTCTTTCAAAAATCTAACAGGTTTTTCTTTGCTATGTTCATTTATTTATTCACTTATTCATTTATTTATTTTTGGCTGTGTGACTTAGTTCCCCCATCAGGGAGCAAACCTGGGCCCTTGGCAGTGAAAGGGCAGAGTCCTAACCATTAGAGGGCAGGAAATTCTCCTTCAAGTTTTCATTTAAATCCTTAGGCCTGTTTATTACAACTGTTCAAAGTTCATTGTCCGAATACCATCATCTCTGTGGTTTCTAGGTGTGTTTCCATTGGTTGATTTTTTGATGACTCTGGGTCACGTTTTGAGCTTCTTTACACATCTAACAATCTTCTCATGCCACATCTAGATATTATGCATGCCATCCTGTTGAGATTTTGTTGTATTCCTTTAGTGAATATTGAGGTTTATTTTAGAGGACAGTCAAGTAAGTGACTTGCAGATCTGGTTTATCCCACAAGGGTTACTGTCACTCTCAGTAAGGACAGTTATGGAGCAGGCCTTGCTGCTACTGCTGCTGCTAAGTCACTTCAGTCGTGTCCGACTCTGTGTGACCCCATAGACAGCAGTCCACCAGGCTCCCCCGTCCCTGGGATTCTCCAGGCAAGAACACTGGAGTGGGTTGCCATTTCCTTCTTCAATGCATGAAAGTGAAAAGTGAAAGTGAAGTCGCTCAGTAGTGTCTGACTCTTAGCAACCCCATGGACTGCACAGGCTCCTCCGTCCGTGGGATCTTCTAGGTAAGAGTACTGGAGTGGGGTACCATTGCCTTCTCCAGGAGCAGGCCTTAATTTACAGCTATTTCACCCCAGCTGCCTTCAGTGAAAAGCTTAGGTGTTCAGTGGGGTCTCTTCATACTGGTTGGTTAGGACCGTAATTGATTCCTGGTCTTATGGGAGCCCTGGGCATTGTTCAGCTTCTAGATCTCTCACAGTCATTCTCTGCCTAGCCTGACAGACTTCAGTTTCATTTTACACACAGGAAGATTAGTATTTGGCCAAGCATTTCAAGCAGATTCCAGTACGTATCTCTGCTGTATGCCAATCAAGTTCCAGTCACTTTGGCTTCCCCAAACTCCTATCTTTGTTCCTCAACTCAAACGTGATGGGCTCTTGTGGGTTCCTCCTCCCTTTGCTCTCATCTGGAAATTTCCTCTAGGCAAAGACTAAGGTCATCACTGTGCTCACCACTTTTCTTTGCCCTCTTTCAAGGATCATATAGTCCTGCACTATTATCGTCCAGTGTTTAAAAACATTTGCACAACATATTTTTCCCCAGTTTTTTAGTTGTTTATGGAAGAGGAGCAAATTCTGTACTGGTTACTCTTTCACAGGCAGAAGCAGAGATCCAAACACCAAACTGTACTTCACAGTATATAACTTGGGTTCCCATACAATGTTTATTCCAACATAGGCTGGAATCATGGTATAACAGAAATGGTAAAATCTCTGACAAGAAACTCACTTAAGTAAATGTAAATCACACTTTCAGGAAATTGAGTGAGGAAGGATAGTAGGATTAGATTTTTACAGTAATTTTGATATTTTTCAATTAATCTGATCAGGAGTTTAATTCTACCTGAAATTATGAATTTTAAATACATGAGTATACCTTTAAAATGCACAAACTCATTCTTTCTTCTTTATTTTCATTATGTAAGTCCTTGATACTGCGCATACTGATGCTTTCTTTGCACACTTATAATCACCACTCAAAGACTCCCTTCAGACAGATTTATTGCTTAAATTCAATTTAAGTGAGTTGACTCTTGGGTAAAATAATCAAAGAATAGACAGGGAAGTTGAGTTAGTCTTGCAGAGGTCTTTAAAATACATATAATTTAATAAATACTAAATTTTCACAAGCACAATTCTAGCATAAAGAAATCATTCTCTTGCCCTCCCCCTAAAAATCTGAGAACATTTCATGGTTTTCTGAGAAGACACAATAATTTTTATTCATTCCAACTTTCGCATCAGTTACAGTACACAATTATAAAGACAAGTGATGTTAACACAGACCCACCACGCAGACAAGTGAGGATGTGACCCCACTGTATTTTCAGGCTCTGAGCATCTCTGTGTTTGCCCACTTTGATCAGTTTTTAATTTCCATGGAATGTGCAGGCATCCAGAAGTTCTGTGAGCGGTAACATAAGAGAAAGATCGTCAGGTACTGCCTGGGCTTATTAAACACGATCCTTTTCCTATTTTCTAAAAGTAAATGGTAGATAATAAATATTCTTTTTAAATTTCTCTCTCATCCCTCTAACTGATGTCAGTGCTATTCTTAAACATCTACATTTTCCTCTCCTGCTCCTCATCTTTAACACATGATATAATTTAACAAAAATTCAGGCATACTCCCAATAATTTGATTATTCCAGGTCTAATTTTATTTCTCCAACTTATTTCTTTTAGAGGTAGCTGTGCCATTTCTACAATACACAAAAATAGAGAGAAATGATATACTTAGTGCTACTTCCATGTATGTATATATGTAGAAATGGCCTACTTAGTGCTAATACTTTGTTTCTATTAAATTGTATAAAGTATTATCTATAGGTTTTACTTAAAATCTTTGCAAATTGGTCCTCTGTGAGTGGTATATGTGTCATTTCCAACCTTCTCCCTACACTGAAATGCTAACACACATTTTCATTCTAGTAGCCAAAGAAAACAGACAAGGACATGTAAACAAGTTCAATTTGCAAAAGATCTCTAGTTCTGCTGTACCCTCTGTCTCCTTCAAACAATTTGGCCTTTTCAGGTAGTATCTTATACAGTTGCCTAATTGAGTTGCTTCCCTGGTAAGCCTGAATCTTCCTGCAGGGCCAGGAGCAAGCCCTCTGAATCTTTATGCTCCTATTGGTACTGGCCCAGGCTTGGCACAAGGTCATCTTTAAGACAAACATGTTTGCCTTGACGCACATGTAACTGCTCCTCGGTATTTATTCTACTCACCAGAGCGTAAGCAATGCTTCACATTAGCAATAGCCTGAAGATACTCTGGCCCTAAGTATTTTTGGTAAGTTGTTCTGTCCTGAAGGTTAGCCAGACATTCCGTGTCATCACTGAAGAGCAGGTCTTTGGCTGGAGATTTAAACAGCTGGAACATCATGTATTCAAACCCATTTCTTCCGAAGAGCTCCTGGGTCAGACAGACAGACAGAAAGTAAGTGACCAGCAGCCCGTGCCACGTGTTCTGCATCAGAAGCCCCAAGTCTGCTGGCCTGCTCGGCTCCAGCCCCTGGCAACCCTGGGACACAGCAACAGCTCAGGAGCCACTGGAACAAAATGGCAAAAAGTCCTCTGGGTTCAAAGGCAGGCCCTAGCTTTTCCCATCATGTGACTTACGAAAATTCTTGACTGAGCTCAGTGACCTTCAGTTTGTACGTGTGCATACTCAGTCGTGTCTGACTCTTTGGGACCCCAGGGACTAGAGCCCACCAGGCTCCTCTGTCCATGAAATTTTCCAGGCAAGAATACTGGAGTGGGTTGCCATTTCCTTCTCCAGGGGATCTTCCCAACCCAGCAACCAAAACTGCATCTCTTGTGCCACAAATGTTTTCCCACTGCACCAAGGTGGAAACACCTGAACTTCAATTTACTCATTTGTAAATGGAGGTAATTACATTAGATACTGACATGATATATGCAAAAAGTGAGAGTGTTAGTCATTCACTCATGTCCAATTCTTTGCAACCCCATGGACTCCTCTGTCCATGGAATTCTCCAGGCAAAAACACTGGAGTGGGTAGCCATTCCCTTCTCCAAGGGATCTTCCTCACCCAGGGATCGAACCTGCATCCCCTGCATTGCAGCCAGATTCTTCACTATCTGATAAAGAATACAGGGAAGCCCAATGTATGTAAAGCAACTGCTAAATAAAAAGAGCCCCAAATTCACTGCTCTATTACTATCCCACCAACAACTGGTGGATGTTTTCAACTCTCTGAGTCATCTTTACATGTTTTCCTGTGACCAGATCCCTTGCTACCTTGCATCTTCTGTTCTCTGAACCTGACCCAGACACTGATCATTTCCATTGCTTCCTGCCTCTCCCCCCTACTTCCTTTGTCCACTTCCTTTGTAGTGGAGATGGCAGCTGACCCTGGATGGAACCATCCCTTCAAAAGCCCAAGTCGAAGAGCCTCTTGTGTTGCCAGCTGCCTCTGGGTCATCATCCTTTAACCAGGATGTGTCAACAGCATATGCTAAGATATAGATTACTCATTTGGGGCTCCTCCAGGAATAGGGTGCACTTGGGCAAAAGGCAGATGAGGCTTTGGGATCAAAAAAAAAAAAAGATCATCTGATTCAGGCAGCCACTATTCCCTAGGGTCAGCCCTTTTTGGCTGCCTATAGAGGTTATGAGTTATCTGAATGTTGGCTCTTCGACTTTCATGAAGCCCAAAATAGTGCTCAGCTTGCCCAGCTTCAAGAAACACAGTGAGATCCTCTTTTGGTCAGGCAGAGTAATCCCTGTTTCACCTTTCCAACATGTAGCCCTGCCTGGTGGGAAGGGCACCTGGGCTGACTCCCTTATTTCCGGGACAGAACAAGCCCAGGAGGTACCATGACTCTGCTCAGTCTCAGGGAGACACTTGAGATGCCCATGTGTCTGGACTCTTCCAGTCCACTGGGATACTCTAGACAGCCCCAGAGCAAGAAGTGAGCACAGCCACCAGCCTCCCACTTTCATCAGAGGCAGGCTCCACTGCCCAGGGAGAAAGAGTGTGCAACTGAGCTGGGGTGTGTCTGTGCAGCTCTGCAAGTGAGCTGAGCATTCATGTGGGGGATGAGGACTGAATTCCCACACCTGTTGGTTGAAGAGCATTCTGCGGACAAAATCTGCCTTATCTTTCCTCGAGACCACAGCATGACTTGGGACTATGGCCAGGTGGCAGCTCTGAGCCTCAGTCACAGGCTTCCTAGAGCCATCAAGGCACAGCAGCTGGAAGTCCTCGGGTTTTAGATTCTTCGCCCAGGCTTCAGGGTTCTTTCCTGGAGAGAGAGAGAGGAGGTGGAGGGGTCACAGCTAATGACTTCAGTCAAGGCACCCTCACTGGGGGGTGTGACTGCCTACCAGTGCCTGGGAGAATGACAAAGGCACAAACAGAACAATAAAGCCTTTACAATAAAACGGAAGAGAAACATTCACAAACTCATAAATTCATTTGTCAGTCCTGTTAAAGGCAAAGATTTCCTCAACAGGCCTGAAAAGTGCTAGTCAAAAAACAGAAGATCGGCTGATTAAACTATATTAAAATGAAAACTATATTAAAATGAAGAATGTTCATCAAAAGACATCATTAAGAAAGCAGGGAATTCCCTGGTGGTTCAATGGTTAGGACTCCAGGCTTCTACTGCTGGGCGCAGGTTCAACTCCTGGTGGGGAACTAAGCTCCCACAAGACTCACAGCATGGCCAAAAAAAAAAAAAAGTTAAAGGCAAGTATTTTCAAAGAGGGACAAGATATGTGCATTACATATAGCTGACAAAAACTTGTGTCCAGAAAATACAAAGAATGCCTAAAAATCAAGACAGCCAGACATGCTTCTATGGACTGCGGCCTTTGTGTGTTTGTTGGTTGGGTTCAAGGCCAATGTGATAACCAACCCTGTCCAGTTTGAGCAGACATGAAGAATTTTTTCATTCCCTAAATAAAGAATGTTAGGACCAACATGACTGCCTGGGGAGTGATTTCCCAGGAAGGACTCTGAGTTTTCCTGAGGGAGGAAAGAGCAGTGCCAGTCCATACCGTCGGTGTTCTGCAGGACCGTGGGGTGCTTCACAAAGGCCACATCTCCCTTCTCAACCAGACACCTGCACAGAGAGGGCCAGGTCAGCAAGGAGGATCCACAGAGGCGGGAGAGAGCTGCTCCAAGACGGAATCCCTGGGAGCTCCCACCCCCTCCCCCAGGCAACTGGGCACATCTACCATGGCCCACTTACTCCACACACACTGCTCTAATGCCTGCTGTCCCTGGTAACTTCAGAAGAAATGTCCTAGAAAAAGAAATCTGCTTATTTAGATTCCACTGTTAGATACCCATTGCTTGCTTCCTTAAACAGTGACTGGTTTCTCCACGGGAGATGCTTGTGTTCTATTAACAGGGCTATCCAAAGATAATTCTCTGGCTGGATCAAAACTCATGTCAGAGATTAAAATCAGTGTGGAAGATGTGATTCTGAAGGAGCCTTGTCACACCTTATGTGTCTACACAGCCTTAACAAAAGTTAATGTGCATGTATCACGAGATATTTTTCATGCTTAATCTCCTGAAAAACGTTTCTCAGTGTTTGAGGTGCATGCTTTGGGAGAAACGTTGAGCACACTAAAAATAAGTTTTGTGACATTCACTCAGTTGGAAATTGATATTATTAATTTTTAGGAACACCTCTCCAGTTTTCTCTGTCCCATCATCAGGCCCCTCTATCCTTCACTAGAATCAGTTACTCCCAGAAATTTTCCTAAGCAATCTTGTCCTATTTCTTTGTCTTAACAACCTCCCCCCAATAATCCCAGGCTCATTCATGAGCCCAATCGTCCGTCTCAGGTGTGTCTGCACCTCAGCAGTGAGGTAGACAAGAGCTCCCCGATCCTTAACTTCACCTGGACATTCTGGCATCCCTTCTCCACTCTAGACCTGTGACTCTCCAAGAGTGGGCTGGACCAGCAGCATCAGCAACTCTGGTAACGGGTTATAAATGCACATTCTTGGGCCCTGGACTCACTGGCTCAGGAACTCTGGAGTGGGGTTCAGCCCTCTGGGTTTGAATAAGCCCTGTGGAAGTGTGCTCAAGTGAGTATGAGAGACCAGTGCCTGAGACAGTGTCCCCGCGACTCTTTGTGATCCCATGGACTGCAGCCCACCAGGCTCCTCTGTCCATGGGGATTCTCCAGGCAAGAATACTGGAATGGGTCACCAGCCCTCCTCCAGGGGATCTTCCCAACCCAGGGATCAAACCCAAGTTTCCCGCATTGCAGGCAGATTCTTTACTGTCTGAGCCACCAGGTAAGCCATTCTACAGAGCAGGGACCCCAAAATGTTCTCCCACTTCCTGTAAACTTCTGTCTCTCCATACACCCCTCCACAACACTTACACTCTGTCATGTACTCTGGCTTCACAGAAGAAATAAAGAGATCATCATGTGGGCTTCCTTTCAGCATCCTTCTGTTGAATCTGGCAGCCCTAGACTCTAGCACTCTCCTGCCCTCCAGGGACAAAGGAGGAGGGAAGGCCTCCCTCCAGCTAAAGTCTCCTCCCCAGGGGCTCTGCACCCCATCTCAATCCACACTCAGGCACTTTCCACGGCAGTCATCCTCTTTCCCCTCTATAACACTCTTCACTGGGCTCTTTCCATCAGTATTTATGCTTTTTTGAAAAAATAAACAAACACTAAGCCTTGCCTTGACCCTACACTGCCCTTAGCAATGGGCCTCTCCCCTAAAGTCATCCAAATACCTAAGAGCGTCATAGCACCTACCATCAGCATTCCTGCACAGGACTCCCTGACCCCTGCCAGTCATCTTAGGGGACTGACTTACTATTGAATCTGCTCCCGCCTGGGTCACCAGAGCCCATTCATTGTACTTGTTTTATTTGATGTCCCAAGTCCATCCTTTCTCCAGTCATCTTTGTTTTAGACTAAACATAATATGTCTATGTATCTGTCTTGGAAGTCTTTTCTCTTCCACTGATTTGTCTTTCATCACATAAACCAGCCTGTATTGATCACAGTATTAAGTAGTACTGTAATGTGATTTTTAAATCTAAGAACACAAAATTCCCTTTGTGTAACATTGTTTTCTAACTCTTGGCTCTTATTTGGTCTACCAAGTGTTAATATTTTTTGAGTTCTGTCTAGGCCTCCCCATCCCCTTCAATCCACCTGGTCACACTGGAAGCAGCTAGGACTTTACAACACAACTTCAGGGCGTGAGTTGTGTGAGCAGGAAGATTCCCCCTGAACTGGGCTGACAATCACCCTCAATGCTGTGTTGAAGCTAGACTGTGGTGGGGGAGGGGGACAGGGGAGACACATGGATTTCTGTTAGGGGTTATAATCCGGGAAGAGATAATGGTGGTTTAGATCAAGGTGGTATCAGCAGAGATGGGTGATGAGGTCAGTTCTCGTTACCCTTTGCAGGTAGAGATAACATAATATGATGATACAGGGCCTCAGAGAAAGAGAGGAGACATGGTTAAGACACATCAAGACTTTGACTTTTTCCAAAAGGAAAAACAGAGTTGCCTTTAACTGAGATGGGGAAGACTGCAGGAGGTGCTGGTTTGGGTGGGAGTGTGTGAAATTCCAAAAGCTCAGTTTGGGACATTTAAACTTGACCTGGTGATTAGACATCCAAGTGGACATGCCCAGTAGGCAGTTAGGTGTATGAGTTTGGAGTTTCATCTGGTGTTTTGAAGAGATGTCTGAAGAGGAATGTAAATTTGGGGATTGTCAACATAGAACTACTATGGAGAAGGAGAAGTGGGCGTCAGAAGATGAGATGGTTGGATGGCATCATTGATGCAATGAACATGAACTTGGGCAAACTCCAGGAGATGGTGAGGAACAGAGGGGCCTGGTATGCTATAGTCCATGGGGTTGCAAAGAGTTGGACATGACTGGGCGACTGAACAACAACAAGAACTAGATAAAACCACTAAAGTCTGAGCATTAAGAGACAAGACCAAGGCTGGAGCCCCGGGGCCTGCCAATACATAGGGGTCAGGGAATGAAGCAGAGCCAGCAAAGGGGCTGAGATGCAGTAACAGGAGAAGAAGGAGGGAATCCAAGAAAGTGTGGTGTCCTGAAGCCAGAGAAGAAAATGTATCCAAGAGGAGGAAGAGATGGGTGGTGCCAGTGATCTGGGCTTTGGATTTATTTGCAACACAGAGGTCCCTGGAGATTTAAAAGGACAATTTCAGAAGTTCCCTGGTGGTCCACAGGCTAAGACTCCTTGCTCCCAATGCTGGGGCCCAGGTTTGACTCCTGATTATGGAACTAGATCTCACATGCCAGAACCAAGGGTTCACATGCTGCATCTAAGGATCCCACATGCCACAATGAAGACCCCATGCAGCCGGATAAATAGATTTTTTTTAAGTGTAGTTTCAGCTGTGTGGTGGAAGTGGTGAAAGGTTGTTGCTGACCCACGAAAAGATGCCTGGATTCTTGGCCTCTGGAAGAGAAGAATTCAATCTGGGGCCAGTGACGAGGCTTGATTGCTCAGAGCTTTTGTGCAATAGAGTTTTATTAAAGTATAAAAGGGATAGAGAAAGCTTCTGACATAGATATCAGAAGGGGGCAGAAAGAGTACCCCCTTGCTAGTGTTAGCAATGGCGGTATATACCTTTTAATTAGTTATTACAATAAATCAAAAGAATGTCTCAAGTTTGTGAAAATTTTACCAGACTTACTCTAGCAATTTATATTTTAGGATAACAAGATTAGAATTTGACAATAGAAAGATCCTCCGGACCCACTCCCATAATATACATTCTAAGATATCAGGATTAGTCAGAGGTATTCAGGAAGGAGAAACTGTCCTTCAGCCAGATATATTGTAGTTGTATAATCTCTAGTACAGAGTTTAAACTGAGTTGTGTAATTGACTGAGACTAGGGCTTCCCTGGTGGCTCAGAGGATAAGTGTTTGCCTGGAATGCGGGAGACCCAGGTTCGATCCCTGGGTCGGGAAGTTCCCCTGGAGAAGGAAATGGCAACCCACTCCAGTACTCTTGCCTGGAGAATCCCATGGAGGGAGGAGCCTGGTAGGCTACAGTCCATGGGGTTGCAAAGAGTTGGACATGACTGGGGGACTGACCAACAACAAGAACTAGATAAAACCACTAAAGTCTGAGCATTAAGAGACAAGACCAAGGCTGGAGCCCCGGGGCTTGCCAATACATAGGGGTTGGAAACGACTGAGTGACTTCACTTCACTTCAAGGAATGCAGAGGGAAAAAAACGTTTGTCCTTTTCTCCTCCTTGAAAATTCCAGACTCCCAATCTCCACTTTGAGAGCCCCAGACCCCTTTCTCCTCCTTGGGGACCCTGAACTTCTTATCAATCTGCCTAGGAATTGACTTTCTGTGGTGCATGGGGGTTAGTGGCGGGGGCTGGGTAGTGGCAGATATGGTGGGAATAATCTTCCCACTTGCCAACAATGAGGAAGAATGTCTTCTGTAGATAATTTAAATACAATAATGAAAACCAACTCCATTGGTTGGGGAGGGAGAGGTGAACAGTTTCTTAAACTAGGTTTGGGGGAGACTGAAAGGAGAGAAACTGAACTGGACAAGGACATTAGAGTAACCTCCTTCAAGGACTTCTGTTGTAAAGAAGTGAGAAACAGGAGGTTGCTGCAGAGGACAGTGAGATCAAGAGAAGTTTGTCTTATTTCTTTATGTTTAGGATGAGAAAGAAGCAGCATGTTCATGTGCTGCTGGAAGTAATTCTGTGGATAAAAAGATGTGATGACACAGGAGGAAGAGGAGAGGCGTGCTGGGGCAACGCTCTTCAACAGGCTGTGGGGAGGCGATGCCAGCACAGGATCAGGCTCAGCAGGAGCTGGCCTGCTCGTCCCCAGGAGGAGGAGTGGCAGCGTGCCCACCGGCATGGAGGTTAGCACACGCACAGATATGGCAGTGGCACACTGGTGTTTCTATCTGGATGACCTCAATTTTCTCAGGTGAAGGAGGAAACAAAAGTGTGATAGATGGAGGAAGAGACACTGGATGACTGAGGAGAGGAAAGAGCATGGAATGGTCTTGTAAGAGAGTGGGATGGTAATGGACTAGCGACGGTCTGGCTCATTGGAACTGGCTTCTCATCACGTTACTCGGAGGCCAGTCAGCTTGGAGGCCCTGGCACCGAAGGGGAATGTTGGAGCCAACCCAGGTTGCAGTTCAGCCAGGAGTAGGTGACTGGCATTTGAGGATGTGCACAGGGGAATAATGAATAATTATCACGGTTGGCTGTAGAACGTATGTGGTGGTCTGGAGGGGGAAAGGTTTATAGTGGGGGGTGAGAACAGGATCAGTGGATCTCAGGTCAGTAGGAATGCTGGAGACAGGAAGCTGGAAGCAGAGCCAAGGCAGGCAGGAGGCGGTGGGGAGAATGCGATGCCTAGAGCTAAGACTGTTCTTTGCATCCCCATCTTCACGATGGAACTCCCGAGGTTCTGGACAGAACTCGAGGTCTCTGTGACACTATCATAATCATGCCAAAATGGGTCCGTGGACCTTAATACCGATGCACATCCCAGTGGAAGGAAAAGTTCAAATATTTTAGCCTCAGTTTAATGTTTATCATATATTTATGTGGTAGGATCTGTGAAAATATGTAATTTATGTATGGTTTATGAAAGTGACAAAGCTTTGGAGAGGGAGGGACAAAGTAGTCTGGCCATGTGATGACTAGAAGCCTTCTTTATAGACGCTCCCACATTCTCCACACAGCCCCAACTCCATAGCACCCTGGAGGACCCTCCATACTTAGCATTAACTCTACCTCCTGAGCCAGATCTCCAAGGGCAGAACAGCCAATGGCTGCAAGCCCAGCCTGCCCTCCCTGGGCCCACCTCCCAGTGCTCTCTCTGGGGCCTTCTCTGGCTTCAGGCACAGCATGATTTGTCTAGCTTTGCCTTTGTCCTAGCTGTTCCTTCTTCCTGGATTATTCTTCTCCAGATTTTCTCAAGCCTGATTCCCTTTCAGTATTTAACCCTCAATATTTAACAGCCCCTCCATGACGCTGAGGCCTTCCCTGACCACTTTTTCTAAAATTAACCCCGAGTCACTGTCACATCACACCCCTCGGTCCCACGCCCCCATAAACACACCCTATAGCACTTACCACAGTCAGGAAGTGATCATCCTTTATGCGTTGTGTTACTCCCCCCATGAGACACAGGGGCCACGTGTCTTGCTGTTGCTCTAACCCACCCTACCTAGAACAGCGCCTGCACCTACTATGTGCTCAATAAATATTTATTGAATGAATGGAGGAGCCCAGGAATATGTTTTTAAATGTACTCATCAAACAGGTATAAAATGCACATATTCAGTGTCCTTCCTTTGATCTCAAACTGGGCTCTGGAAGATCCTGTGACTTGTCCACAGTCATATAGAAGGAAGGATCAAAAGCAGAAGTAGGGCTGTGACCTGTGCTTATCATTCTTGCCCCTCCCCAGGCGCCCTGAGTCCATCAGCTCTGCCCAAGAGTGCTCCAGGAAGGGACCGGACCTGAGTCCTCAGGGCCCCTGGGAATCTGCATTTCTGCTCTCCAGTCCTGGCCCCTTCTAAATGCAGCACCCAGATGGTGGGGTGCTGAGAAAGGAGAAAGGACAAGAGGTTCACTGGGTTGGTACCAAAGCAAAAGGCAGTGGGCAGATGCTACTTGCCTGAGCGCCCCACTGGAGCCGTAGTACTGCTCGTGGCTGTTGGGAGCACACATGTGGGCTGGCTTGAAGCTGCCTCTGCACAGAGCGCAGAGGCTGGACTCCGGATCAGACCCAGGGGCACAGCTTTGACTGAAGAACTCATCTGCACAGGAGGACACCAGAGGTTAGCTTTCCCTGCCTGTGTTGGCAAGAAAGCCTCAAATTTTGTTGCTAAAATTGCCTGAGTGACATAAAGACACATTCAGGTGTTTAGTACCATATGATTAGAAATAAGCACCTATGAAATAGAAAAAGAAAAATGGTTGCAGCTGGAGCAAAGTAAAAGGGACCTGGCTGAAGCTGGGACAAGGGTCTGTGAGATCACTGAAGTCCTGGCACAGGGCAGCAGGGGGAGGGATGGACACGGATTTAACTCTAGGAGAGTGGACGAAATTGGAAGTTTTGGTTGGTTGACCCTGTCCTGCACACTTTCCAATCTCTATTGCCCTTGTCCATCTTTACAAGATCTGCAGTTATGACTCGAAGGACAGGAAGGAGCCCAAGAGGCCCAACTGCCCAACCCTGTGCTGAGCCCCAGGGTACCACTATGATGAAACCACAGAAGCCCTGCCCTCCTGGAGCCCAAGTTCATGGGGTGACAGTCACAACTCAAGTAACTACAGCATGAATTAGCATTTCCCCATAACTGTATTTCCACATCATGTTCTGGGAAAAAGAATATGGCTCCACAGCTACAAATAAAGGAGCCTGGTGCAGACCTAGGGGTCAGGGAGAGGTCTCAAGTGGACAGATGAAGAATGAATAGGAGTTACCCTAGTGAAGGGCAAAGGATGAGCTTCCTAGTCAGGGAGCAGCATCTGCAACGGCTAGGGCAAGGGTTGGGGGAGGGGGGCAGACAGCACAGAGAGCTTAATGGAGGCCCCCTGGGCCTGAACCACTCAGGGATCCAGTGAGTGAGAAGGGTCAGGGTCCAGACCACGTGTGACGGTCTACATCTTTGTGTACATTTTGTTTTTATTTATAAAGAAATGGGGAGCCTCTGACAGGCTAGATAATGTTGGGCCAAGGGTCTAGCAGGGTGAGTCAAGACAGATGTGGGGTGCAGGCAGCAGGCTACTGCTGGAGTCCAGGGGACGTGAGGGCAGCTTGGAGTCTCCCAAAGCAGAGGGAGGAGCTAGGTGGAGGGAGGACAGCTAAAATCTCAGGCTGGATGAGTATGCGGGGATGACAGGTTGGTTTCCAGCTGGAGCCAGGGTACAGACTGGGAGCCTCCAGCAAGCTGGGTGGCTCTGGGGCAGGACCAGGCTTGGTAGGGAGAATGCATTCTATTTTGTACAGGTTAGGTTTAATGCACTTTTCAAATACAAGATTAGATAATGTCAAACAGGCAGTTCAATATATGCAGGTTTGGAGGTCAAAGAGAAATCCACGCTAGGGACAAAACCTGACATTGTCAGCATATTGACCTAATCACAGTGACAGCAGCGAACCTTGATCTAGTGCTTGCTCTGGGCCTAGCTTTGCACGTATAATATTGGTTTAGATGGTCATCTAGGCTGTAGGCATAGATGTGAGTGCTTGGAGGTTGAGTTTAAAGTGGAAAAAGTTGCTTTAAGCAACTCAAACATTTATTAACCAGGTTGGGAAAGAGGGACTTTGTAGGGGTAAGGGAAAAAAGAAGCTAGTGTGTTTTCACAAAAAGCCAGGAGACTGTGGTTTAAGATGATTCAAAGAAAGTTCATGGAGGAACAGACTGGAGCCCATCCTTCCAACTGAGCAACACGGAGGTCCTGGTAGCCTTGACCAGAGTTCTCCCTGTGGAATGAGACAGGGGAGTCACCCACAGCAGGGAGTGCAGGGGTGAATGGCTCAGACCATGATTTTAAGAGGTCTAGCCATAAAGGTGGAGAAGGCGATGGCACCCCACTCCAGTACTCTTGCCTGGAAAATCCCATGGACGGAGGAGCCTGATGGGCTGCAGTCCATGGGGTCGTGAAGAGTTGGACACGACTGGGCAACTTCACTTTCACTTTTCACTTTCATGCATTGGAGAAGGAAATGGCAACCCACTCCAGTGTTCTTTCCTGGAGAATCCCAGGGATGGGGGAGCCTGGTGGGCTGCCGTCTATGGGGTCGCACAGAGTCGGACACGACTGAAGAGACTTAGCAGAAGCAGCAGCAGCAGCCATAAAGGCAGAAGGAGAAGGTTAGGAGCTAGAGGGGATGGTAGGGAGAGGGAAGATTTTTCAAGATGAAAGACGTTGGGTGCATTTACAGGTTGAGAGAAATTTGCATATACCAGAGGAAGAAATGGTAACTGAGGGTGCAGCTCTGGGTAAGGGGTCGAGGCAGGGACCGATAGCCATGTGGGTAGGAGGACTTGCTAAGCAGATGCAGCCAGCAGGGGCCCTGGGCTTTGTTGGTGAGGTATTGATGGGAACTGTCCTGATGGCTTCAAGTGTCTCTTGCAGAGGCAGACAAGATCATCTGCTCAGAAAGGGTGGTAGACAGGTGAGAGTGGCCTGGAGGTGTATGGACAACTAGGACACTAGGGTAGTTACTGGGAAGTGCGGGGAGTGGAGCAGAGGAACAGTAGGCGTGCTCATGAGCCTACAGTTGTCTGGGGTATGGGTGATGCCGAGGCCAGCGGCTGGAACATCTGCATGGAATGAGCTGCTGTGCCCTGTGACATCCTCCACCTGTGTTAAGCTGCTCAGGGGCAGAGCGCCAAGAGAGCGGGTGGTGGGGTTCCTGCAGGGCTGGGACTTGTCACACAGCTGGGGAAAGCAGGGGAGCAGGAGCCTTTTAGGTATTGGCTGAAATGACTAATACAGAAATGTAAGAGAGGTGAGCGGTGAAAGCTAAAGCACTCAAAGGGTGAAGCTGAAGCGTACTGGTGTGACGTGTTCAATTAAGAAGGCAGGTTCAGGTCTCTCATCTTCTGAGATGGCCCACACTCTGTGTAGGTGTATATCTCCCCAAATAAACCTTTTTCACACTTAAAGAAAGAGAGCAAGTTTAAATGGAAAAACAACACATGCACACTAGCACACACATTACACACGCACACCTACACCCCACTCTACACTCCACTCTCGTTTTGCCAACAGGCCTCTTCCATGAGATCTAGCCATAAAGGCCGAAGGTCTAGCCATAAGCCATGAGCTAGCTTCCATGAGCCAGACGAAAGACATAAAGAGTGGTGTATTTCCCTGAGATCTGCTCTTTGAGCCAAACCACTTCCGCGGAAGCAAGATGGGAGGAGAAAGGGGGGTCCTGCTAAGAAGATGTGAAGCTTGCCCACATGTCTATCCAGCCCCTGTCCACCACCCACTTATGCCATTCGTTGAACTGAATTTCTCCCCTACATAGGCACACCGCCACTCAGAACACACTTACCCAATTTACATGACCCAGTCTGATTGTATAGGAAACCCATGGGGATGTTCCAGCCAGCAGAAGTGCCAACTGCAGTGTGGCAGGACTTCTTGCCTCGCAGAGAGTTCCAGGTTAGGTTGGCATCTGACTTCTTGACCACTGCCACAACGTAATAACCTTGCAACAGATACCAAGATGCAATTTCAGTACCTCCCAGGCCCTCCCTAAAATTTACTCCAGAGCCACTGCAGCTAACCTTCACCTGTCAGTCTCTCAGGGAGGGACCACTGGCTGGAGCCACCTGTTTGAGTATTTCTGTTGAGTAGAAGTCCAAAAGAAAGTACTTTAATGACTTCCTTTTTAAAGTGAAGTCTCTGATTTTCTAGGTTTATAGTAATACCATTTTTTAATGATGACAATTTAATGTCTTCCTTTCCTCAATTTTTTAAAAAAAACTCCTTTTCTTATTTTACTGAATTCACTCACAAAATAATGCCAAATGTATTTGGTGAGTGTGCGCATTCTTGTCTTGCTCCTGATTTTTACAGGACCGCCATTGACATTTGATGTAGTCTATCACAGTATTGGGACAGAATTCTGCTTGTTGAGTAAGACCTAAACTCCAAGGCTGTTTAGAGACTGAAATCATGGGTAATGTGGTTCACCACCCCCACTCCCATCCCCTCCCAACACACATGCACACACCTTTTCTTGCTGTTGTAGTTCAGATGTCTATATATTCAAGTTGGAAGTCAACATAGCATTGGAAGACCTCCCTCACCACTTACTAAACTGCCTCAGATAAGTCACTCAGCATCACCAGGATCCTAAATCTCTCATAAATGAAATGGTAACAGTAATACCCATTTGGGTACTAATACCTATTGAAGGAGATGAAATGTGTTAATATGATCATACTGTACATTAGGAATGGGAAGGGGAAGTTACATGGATAGGTTTCTGGCCATGTTGCTAGCAGCAGGAGCAGTACTAGAGCCACTTTCTTGGTGAAGCAGATTCTCCTGCCTACCACACTGGGCTCTATGACACCATTCCAGTGGCCAAACACTGTTAAAGTACCTTTCTTTGAGCTGTAACAATTTCAACAAAATGGCATTAACTATTGTCATCTGGGGTGTGGGTGTGTGTGTGTGTGGCTTCGGGATTAACTCCTCTCCATCTCTACTCCAATCTAACCTTCTCCATCACCCTGAACTGTCTTCCAAGCATCCTCATTGATGCACATTTGTATATCACTGCAGTTCTTGGAAATTTCAATCACTCGTGAAGCAATTACAATTCCTTAGGACTTCATATATTTTATAATCAGAATGACTATATGCTGTTCCTTAGGTTTTGGGATACAGACTCAATTCAGCTAAGACTGTTAGCCAGGAAAGCAGGGAGGAAAGAGGGACAATATATCCCAGATTCTGCTCCCTTTGAAGGGGAGAAGCTGTGGGGTGAGTGGCTTTGCACCCCGAAGCCTCTGCGGAGCTGGGTGGTGCAGGGCCTCTGTGACCCCACACTTAATGCTGTGATGCTCCAAGCCCCCAACACCTCCCCTAGCTCTATCTCATAAGAAATTCCAAACCAAGTAAGCACTTGGTTTCATCTCAAGATCCCCTATCACAATAGTTTTCTGAGTTGAATGCACATCAGAATCATTCTGAGGGCTTGCTGAAACACAGAGCAGCAGCCGCATCCTGGAGCTCAGCAGACCTGTGGTTGGACACAAGAAGGGTCATTGCTAATAAGTTCTCAGGCAACACTGGTGCTGCTGGTCCAAACACCACATGACATACACACTGCTCTAGCCAATGCCCTAGATTACCCAGGGCACTTCAGAAACAGATAAAGACCGTTTCTGCCCATGAGATGACACAGATGGCAAAACTTGTCACCTGGCCTCCTATTCTGAAGAGGAGGTTGACTCTCTGCTATTCAAAGCCAGCCACTAAAAGCTAAGGGTTAATTTCCTTTCCCTCCTCCTCTTCTTCATTAGCAGCATCTATGACTCCCCTCTTCCTCCTCTGAGGCCTCCACGGGGCCCCAGAAATGTCAGAAATGGGCTCCTGTCCCTTGCAGAGATGGGTAGCAGCCTGTGACAGGGAGCACTGTGGTGGGTCAGGAAGGGCAGCAGGTTTCCAGTCATGCTGCCTTGAACAAGCCTAGGTGCGGCCACTCGCTGCCTGTGTGGCCCTGGGCCAGTCACACAGTCCCTGAGCCTCACTTTCCCATCTGTGTGATGCACACAGCGACACCCACATTCTAGAGGACTGCTGAGCAGGAGCAGCGCAAGCAGGAGCCCTCTGTCCACTGGCACATGCTCCACAAACAGAAATTATTTCACAGCTCATGACAGATTTGCTCCTTCACAGTGAACTGTGGCAGGGTCATCTCTCTCTCTCTCTCTTTTTTTTTACAAGTCTAGTAACTTTGGTTTATTTGTAAGGCTTTCCTCAACCCCTCTCCCCCACAACAGGCCTTTACCTTTGAGCCCCAGTGTTACTGATTCTGACTCACCTTTCATAGGTGTGTTCACACACTTAGACCCAAGCTGCTCTTTGCCATCTTGAGACACTAAAAACAATTGAGGTACAGGTCGTTAAACTCTCACGTTACTCAAGTCATGATTTTCTCACTCTCAACAGTCAAGAACAAAATGAGGAGAAACGCTGACCAAGCAGTTTGTCATTGGCATCAACAAGCTGATTCCCTGCCATCCTATTTCACCTCCTCTCCCCTGACCTTTGCTATTTGAAATTAGGCTCCATCCCAGAATTAGCTCAACACTTGGGGAGCTACAGAGAAAGAAAATGAAATGCTCATTGAAGGGGGTGAGGGGGAAGCAGAAGCCATAAAAACCTTCACAGAGGCTTTTCACTTTGCCATGTGATTCTAGGCATCCTGACATTCTTCCCTTCAGAGCTTTGGGCTGTGCAAGCAGTCACTACAGTCTTGCTAGGTTGTAAGGGAAGGGTCCAACCCATGGTTCAGAAAGACTGGTTACAGTCTGCATTCTACCCTGGACACCTCATTCAACCTCCCCAAGCCTCAGTTGTTATGGAGACACCACTGTTTACTTCAAAAAAAAAGTTGTTTTGTTTTGAAGGATAAAGTATGGTTTCTCACTGCCTAGCAACTTAGGGGTTTAACAAATGAACCAGCTTTATTTTTCCTGATAGATGGATCCCCACCAAGACCATGACCTGTAGCCCCAGTCCTTAATGTTCTAACAGCTGGAGTGAGTTCATTTGGATTAGTAAACTTGGCAAAAGGATCTAGGCACCTGTGGCTCTTTCTTCCTTGAAGAGAATGGGGAGAGGATGGTTTTGACCTCCTTATGTGTGACAGAATGTGTTTTCTTCCGTACTAAGCCGTGGAGCCAGTCAGCCAGTAGAACTGTCCACCTGAACTGGTGGGCAACTCTAACTCAAGGGCAATTTAATGAACCCTGTGGCCAGTTCTGTGCCATGGTCTCCAATATCACTCCTCCAGCAATAAAGGTGTTACTTTGATTTCTCTCCAAGTTTCATATATGTCTTAATTTGTTCTGACTCTGGGAAAATAGATGTTATCTACTAGTACTCTATGCTGGAGAAGGCAATGGCAACCCACTCTAGTACTCTTGCCTGGAAAGTCCCATGGATGGAGGAGCCTGGTGGGCTGCAGTCCATAGGGTCGCTAAGAGTCGGACACAACTGAAGCGACTTCACTTTCACTTTTCACTTTCATGCATTGGAGAAGGAAATGGCAACCCACTCCAGTGTTCTTGCCTGGAGAATCCCAAGGATGGTGGAGCCTGGTGGGCTGCCGTCTATGGGGTTGCACAGAGTCGGACACGACTGAAGCGACTTAGCAGCAGCAGCAGCAGCAGTACTCTATGCTCCAAAAACAGCTATTGTTATCTCAACACTGAACTAAATTATTCTTTGCCTTTCTATGTCCATAGGCCAGAGGGAAGAAAACACAGAGACCCTCGCCTCCACTTACAGTAGTTCTCTGCCAGGACAGGCACCAGACCACACTTGCCCGCTGTGTAGATGAAGCCTCCATCCAAGCTCATGGCGTCAGCCTCTCCTTTCTGAAGTTAAGAAGTAAAACAGTAGCACAACAGTGAGGTTGTTATCCTGTCTCAGCCTCAGAAGTTTGCATCTCATTGGCTTCACATCATGTGTCTTTGTGATAAACCAAATGGCGTGTATGACCCAAAGCTTCTGCCACATAAACCCAGGGTTTAGAAAACTGGACATGCCAGAGGTCCCAACCCAGATCATGCTCCCTAGACATCTCTGTGCCCTCCATGAGGCCCCATTCTTAGTGCGGGCCACGCTCTCCTCACATTTCCTTTGTGACCATTGTCACTCACTCAACAATCCATGTGGTCAGACTTAGTGTATTTAATCTGTTTCTACAGGAGATGTTTTTTCCATATGGCAGAGTTCAATTCTGTTCCTATAATCCCATTAGCACTCTAGTCTAATTAATAATTTATTAATAATTAACTTATGATTTTAATCAGTGAACTTTTCCAACAACAAAGCCAAAAATGCGCACTTATATTTATAGATAAGGTAGTGAAGAAAAAACATACAGACACAGGAACACTCTTTGCTCTTTCCCTACTAACTGCTCTTCTAGAAATCTACCTTAAAACAGTAGTAACTACAGAAGCAAAAGCTTACCTTACCATGTGCTGGGCCCTTTTCTAAACACTATAGAGATTTTCTCATGTACTCCCTCACAGAACCCAGTAAGGGGGGTACTATAATTCTCCCCCTTTTATACATTTTTTTAACTGAAGCAGAGAGAAGCTAAGTAGTTTATCCAATAGATGATCACTAAGATAAACTCAGGTGGTTTAATTTTCTTAGCCTCTGCTCATAACCACTATGGAATGTGTCAGCCTCTGGGACTGACTGTTCCAAAGGACACATCCCTAAATACTTTCTATGTACATTTTTTTTCATCCATCAAATGAGTGAAAAAAATCTATTTCATGGGCTTATCATGAGGATTAAATGAGTTAATACAAGTTAAGAGCTCGTACACATGCATGGCACACAGTAAGTAATTTCAGATATATTCACCATCATTAATATTAAAGAGGCTTCCTCAAAAATACTGATGGGTATAGAACAAAAATATCCAATCACATATTATCTATAATAGACAAGGATTCAGAAATAATTCAAATATAGACATTTAGAATTGAGACATAAAAATTTGGTGATCTAATATGCAGCCGTTAAAAACATTCTAAATGAATATTTCATTACCTAAGAAAGCATGCCAATTGTGCTCAATAATTGAAATAATAACTATTAACATTTATTGACTGCTTATTACACATTAGGCAATGTTACAAGCACTCAAATTCATTTAATCCTTATAATGGACAAATTCAGGAGACTATATCAATTGCAAGACCTTAATATTATGGGTTAGTCCCAGAGGGGTTTACTGCAATTATTATCTTTTGAAGAAAAAACTGTAGTGTTTTCTAAGTTTGTCAAATTTTCAGCCTTTTATTGATAATTTTTTTCCTAATCTCCAAAACTGAAATGTACAGTTATTAACAACATAACACCATCACTCAGAAATTATAATGAGTTTTGAGTTGTGAAGTTGTAAATGATATTATTTTTCATTTCTCTTCCAGCATGTAATAATTTTATCACGGGAAAAAAAAAGAGTTTGCTTTCACAATCCACAGGGGCTCTGACCACAGGATATCACCCCACATCCTAGGCAGGACCCCTCAGAGCTCCCTGGGCTCCAGAGTTGAGCTGAAGATATGGGTCCTGGGCTGCTCTGTTTCTGCCCTGGCAGAGCTGAAGGGGGAGGTAGGGCCAGTGGGGTGGGGCTTCAGAGAGTGGGGCTGGGGGAGGCAGCATGTAACTGGCATGTCTCAGCCTCACAGCTGATGGGAAGACACGGGGAAGGGGCCTCCAGCACCAAACGCACAGCAGCGCTGCGTCCAAGTGGCCAAGGCAACTGCAGAGGCGGGGCCTCCTTACCGCAATGGCAGCAATGCAGTCCTCGGTGCTCTCCTCCACGGTGCACGCCAAGATGCCGCCGCTCAGCGCACTCCACCGGTTACACTTGACATGCTCATCATGGCCCACTGTGCACCACATCACCCTCTGGGGATCTTCTGCCTCTGGGATCGCTAGAGAAGAGCCAGGGATCCAAAAGAAGCCCCAAGATGGGAGAAGGATTCAGAGTGGCTGCCCAACCGGGCTCTTCCTGGCAGCGGCAGCGTTGACATGTCTCATGCCCATGTCACCACCTATTCCCGCGTATCACCTCCAGGAGAAATGGCCAACTTGGCTCCCAGACAAAGCAGTGAAGGCAGAGCAAGCCCCTCCTGACCTCCCTACTCAGACATCACCTCCCCAGGGGAAGCCTCTGCCAGCACCAGCCCAACTCAGGGCCTTCTGGGTTTTTTTTCCTCACAGGACAGAGATCTCCCATCCAGAGAGCATCCTCCAGTTGGAAGCCAGTGTCATTTGTTCTGGGCGGGTCTGCTTGTTCCACCCCCCATCCCCCCACACCTGCTTCTGCCACCAAGTATGTCCACATCAATCACAAGGGCTTTGGCAGATGTGCCATAAGTACTGAAAAAAAAAGAAAAAGAAAGAAAGAAAGGAAGGAAGCATGGAGAGCCAAAGGAAAGCAAGTGCTGGATCAGGGCTTGCTGGATCAGTGTGTGCTTAGTCGCTTAAGTCGTGTCCAACTCTCTGTGACCCTATGGACTGTAGCCTGCCAGAATCCTCTGTCCATGGGATTCTTCAGGCAAGAATACTGGAGTGGGTCGCCATGCCCTCCTCCAGGGGATCTTCCCGACCCAGGGATCGAACACAAGTCTCTCATGTCTCCTGCACTGGCAGGCAGATTCTTTACCACTAGTGCCACCTGGGAAGTCCAAAACCCTCTGAAATTCTAGCTCCGATCCCTGTGGTGGCAGAGGCTGTGTTCCCACTTCAGTTTAGGATGGGCTCTATTCCTTATCAAATAGACCCCCTGTGGGGTGGGGCAAGCCTGGCTAACACAAGGAGACAGGACTGTCGTTACTTAAATATGAAAGTCACTCAATCGTGTCTGACTCTTGGAGACCCCATGGACTGTACAGTCCATGGAATTCTCCAGCCCAGAATACTGGAGTGGGTAGCTTTCCCTTCTCCAAGGGATCTTCCCAACCCAGGGATCAAACCCAGGTCTCCCACATTGCAGGCAGATTCCTTTACCAGCTGAGCCACAAGGGAAGCCCAACAATACTGGAGTGGGTAGCCTATCCCTTCTCCAGCAGATCTTCCCAATCCAGGAATCAAACTGGGGTCTCCTGCCTTGCAGGCAGATTCTTTACCAACTGAGCTATGAGTGAGGCCCCCGTTAATACTTAAGTAGCCTGTAATCTGAAGGTCTTTCAAACCCTTTTGTGAACCCGAGGTTCAGGCCTTTCCCAAGTTCAGCAGAACATCCCCACAAGAATCCAGCACAGTTGGCCCTCCCTTGGACCCTGCAGGCCAGTGTGGGTTGGGTGAGGTGGGGCTTGCAGGTCCCAGGAAAGCCTCCACGGCCCCGCCCTGCCCTATGCCCAAGCTCTCCAGGTCTTCCCAGGAGCTACACACCTCTCCCCAGATGCTGAATGACCGAAAAATATTCATATCCCAAGTACAGCTTGGCATCCATCTTAGGTGGGACTCTTAAAAACCCAATGGCAGCATCTGTAAATAGCAGGTCTTTCCCATGAGGAGAGTAGAAGAGCTGGAATTCTGCTGACTTGTCTTTTCCAAAGTGTTCCTGTTCAAAGGATAAAAGAAATAGTAAAGGAAGGAGGCTGGCAGAGAGAAAGCAAAGTAAAAACAAATCCCCAAATCAGGCGAATAGAAAGGGAGAGAAATATGAATGCCTGAGAGTGAAGACCAAGGCCCTCCAAAGTCCCTGTGGCTCACAGGGTTCTCCAATCTTCTTCAGCAAACACTTCACTCAAATCCTAATTTGCCTGCCTTGTGTGGCTTCAGGGAAACTGCCAGGGGCTGCCTCCCAGGTCTGTACAAAGCGTAATGGTCACCATGGGTCAGGAAGCTTCCATCTCCTATGCTGTGTTTCCATGGGTGGGGCAGCCAGTGATGGTGACCTTGTTGCTGGACTTCATCCTGTGGGCTTCATCCTGGAGTGGGTGGTGATCCAGGACCATCTAGCCTGGGGGTCATGAGCCTTAGGTGCACCTGACGCCCCAGGCCTGCCGTGAAGGACTTCAAGCAGTCCTCTTTCTGGCCCTCCCAGAAAACCAAGAGCCCTTTGCTTGTGACCCCACTGACTGGCCCAAAGCTGTTCCTGATGGTAGCTGACAGTAGCAGCTCCCACATGCTCTTTGCAATGTCTGCTTTTTGCCTTTGCAATGGCTCTTCATATTGCCTTCTCTGGCAAACCCCACATCTCCTTGGAGTGTCCACAGCTTACTCTTGGGGCCCAGAAACCTTTCCAGATATACCCTGCAAATCACTCTCTTCAAAGTACACAGTTCATGCGTGCAAGGCTGTGCCCCATGGTGGTGATCCGTGTGTACAGTGTGCTCACTGTACCTTCCACAGTCATCTGCGAGTGATCCCATGGCAGGTCTGTGTCCAGTTCATCTCTGAATACCTAGTGCTGAGCACAGGGCACTAACGGAGATGGGACAGGTGAGAGATGTGGGTGTGCTGGGAGGGAGGGCCTCCAGCACAAGACACAAAACGCTCAGAGTCAGAACCTGCTGCTGAGGGGTCCAGGCCAGTGGGATAAGAGAGGGGAGCAGCTCCTGGAGGAGGGGCCTCTGCACTGCAGCTTGAGGATCCCTATACAACCTAGAAGAATAAAATGGGGCAACAGTGGCCTTCTGCAGAGTCCTTGGCCCATGGTGTTGGTGATGCCAAGGGAGAGAGTTTTATGGTAACTGCTGCCCATCACATATCCAGACCAAGTGCTGGTCACTGAAGCGAAGGACATGTGGTGTGGTTCCCACTGTGCCCAACACCAGGATTTCCACAGTGGCTGGAAGAGAGTGAGGGAAAGCACCCCAAATCCGAGCAGGGACCCTTATGCAGGAGGGGAAGACGGGGCGGGGATACCTGAGCCTGACTGAGAAGCTCCCAGATCAAGTCTTCTTTGCCATCCACACTTCGGGCCACGACAGCATGGGAAGGGATCCGGGCCAGGTGGCACCCCTTGTACTCGTGCACAGGCCTCCGGGTGTTTTCCCTGCAGAGCAGTTCGTACTGGTCCCTGTCGGCCTGGTTAGCCAGGTTCTCTAGAGGAGGGAAGCCTACATGAGCTGACAGCCAGCAGACAATGAGCCGTGGTGCCCACCCCTCCCAAATTGTTTGTTTAGGGATTTGTTGAAATAGCTTTCCAAGCCCAAGATGGAGCCACTCCTATCTGCTGCCATGTCTGTGATCTGTGTCTGTGATGCCGCATCACCATGGAAAGTTAGATAACTCCCTGTGCCTGTAAATGTTCTGCTTAATAGAAATGCAGTCTATCCAGTCAGCCAGGCACCCAATGCCAAGCTAACTCTGGGCTCTATACCTCCTTCCTTCTTTCTTCTCAACCTGGTCAAAGTGACCCTGGCCCATCAGATATTACCTATTTTTCTCTTCATTGTTCTTTATTCTTTATCCCATCAAAGCTTCCTGCCTTCTGCAGTTTTCCAGTTCTCTGAATGGCCCACTTAAAGAAGTGCTAACGTTTATATCACCTGAACTGTCTTCTTTCATCATTTTTTAACAGCCTGGAGAGGACTAAAAGAGAATCTTTTCCAAATACATTTGGACAGGTGAGGATGCTGAGCCCTCCGGAGATGAAATGACAGATTCTCACTGCAGAGAGACCAGGGCTGGGACGCATGCTCTGCCCAGAGCTCTGCTAACAAGAATGGTGACAGCAAATGCTTTCTGAGAGCTCATAACACACCAAAGACTGAGTTGAAGCTCAGTTTCATTTAATCCTCATAACAACTGGGGGAGGCTGGTAATGTGGTTATCCCATTCCAGAGATAAGAAGACTGAGGCTCAAAGGATTAAGGGAACTCATCAAAGTCTGACCTAGCCTGGGACTGACACAGCGCCATGCTGCAGAGACAGTTCAGGTCCCTAAATAAAGTGGCAATACTCCCCTGGGGACAGAGTCTGCTGGGGAAAGGTGGCAGTGGGTTGAGAGATGGATGGAGGCCTACGGGCTCAGTCAGGAAACTATATAGGTATATAGGTACAGAGAAGGACCAAAAAGCCGTGTGAGGAAAACAGACTCTTTGGTTCCCCTGGTCTAGGTATTAGAAAGTATTCTGGGTTGAACTGTGTCCCCCTAAAATTCGTATGTTGAGGTCCTAATCCCCAGCACCTCAGAACATGACTTTATTTGGAAACAGAGACAGCTCAGGAGTAATGAGTTAAGATGAGGCTGTAACTGGTATCTTAGACAGAATACTAGCACAGAAAAAACACGTTAGGTAAAAAGTTAGGAAATCTGAATCAAGTGTGGACTTTAGTTAACTAAAAAAAACAGAAAAAAAAATCTACATGGAACTGCAATGTACCAAGAATAATAAGACATTTTGGAGAAAAAGCAAAATGAGTTGAAGCAGAGCTCGGCTTAGAAGATGTGAAACGTTACTTAAAAACTGTAATTCAAGCCATTTAGCACTGATGCATAGATAGACAAATACATTACACAGGATAGAGCAGTGGTTAGAAAACTAGAGCCTTGTACAAAATCTAGCTTGTTGTCTGTTTTTGTAAACAAAGATTTTTTGGAAACAAAGAGATGAGGTCAAAGTGGAGTAGGATGGCTCCTGATCCCATATGACTGGTATCCTTCCTAAAAGGGGAAATTTGGACACAGACACACACACACTGGGAGAACGCCATGTGGAGGGAAAGACAGAGATTGGGGTGATGGAACTGCAGGCCAAGGACCCCAAAGATTGCCAGCAAACATCAGAATCCACGGGGGTGGGGGGAGCAGAGAACAGGTCCTCCGTCACAGCTCTCAGGAAGTACAGCCCTGCCAACATCCCAATCTTAGAATTCTAGCCTCTAGAACTCAGAGAATGAATTTCTGTTGCTTAAGCCACTCAGTGTATTATAGCCACCCGCTATATCTCTAGGTTCCACATCTGCAAAGATTTTTTTTTTAATTCCAGGAAATTCCAAAAAGCAAAACTTGAATTTGCCATGGAGGCAACTATTTGCATAGCATTTACATTGATTAAGTATTATAAGTAATCTAGAGATGATTAAAAGCATATAAAGGATGTACACAGGTTATATGCAAATACTGCACAGTTTTAGGTAAGGAACTTGAGGACCTGCAAATGCTGATAAACTGAGAGATGACTGTACTCTGTAATGGCAGCCCTAGCAAACTCATATCCTAGGCTGATAAAATCTTATACTGAAAGAGAATGAGTAGTACAATTCGAGTTCCTGTGAACAGTTCCATTTTAACCAGACATGTTGCAGAGAAAATACATTTTAAAGCTTTATATTAAAAGAAAAATTTAAACAATTTTTGCAATGTTAAAATTAAAAGAACAATATGATCTAATAGCTTCAGAAAGAAAGAACGTTTCCACCTCAGTCTTTCTAGAGCCCAGTGGTGGGAGCAGCTCGCCAACACTCATTTTCACCCCTAAGCCCAGTACATAGTCTCTCAGAAACTCCCACTTAAAAGGTAATACGGGATTGTGTGTGATAGTGGACATATGACTTTCAACAAAGGGAAACCTAGATGGTCTCAGACAATTGGTGGTTTTCAGAAAGTGAGGATGTTTTCAGTTCTCTAGAGTGAGTGTTAGAATATTTTGTCCATTGGCCTAACTGGGACAACGTGAGCAATCACAGAAAATAACAATGACAACTATTGAGAGTAACTTGATTTTGGGAGAAGAGACCCATAGATTCCCCTTCTAATGAAAATTACTGATAATAAGACACACATCAATTGCCAAAAGGCTAACAAACCAGGTCAGTGTGTTATAATGAGAGAACAGTGGATTATGAACGGCTGAGATGAGGGAACAGAGCCAACACACTTCTGTTTCATGTTAGGGAAAGAGACCAGCCTGCAAGGAACCAAGGCCCCCAGAAAAAGTGAAGGCTCAAAATTCTGCTTGAGGTAGCAGACAATGATTTTAAAAATGAACTGAGTATAAAATATATATCTCTTGTTTAAACATCTAAAGTGTTATAAATGTGTCTGTGCCTGATAGAAATTTAATTGGTTATAAAACCTAGAATCTGAAAACTGAATTCATATGAAACACTATTTGTTTCTGATTGCCCAAAACTTTTGAAAGGTTTTTTTTTTTTAACGTATAAATAAAGAAATACATTTTTGTCCATAGTAGTAATGCTTTGCAACAGATTTAATTATAGATGTGCTAACAAGTTCTGCAATCATTATAAGAATTTATTTCTTTAAGGTGATTAAAGAAAACATTTAGGAACCGTTTATAAGGAAGCATTCAGGAGATCATGATTAAATCTGAATTTGGCATTTCAGTGACTAAGAGAATCTAATTATTAAAACTTGCTTTATTAGTTGGTAAGTAACGATTTAAATGTTCAGAAAATTTGTTCAATCGATTTATAAACTGAACAAACTGAACACTAAACAAAGCACCAATAATGGAAGTGTCATTATACAGAAACTCTATTTCATTAAAGATCTTGGCACAACCCATCTCTAGATATAAGGAAACTCAGGAAAGAAGGAGTTCCTCTGGCCAGGGTGTGGCCACAAGATTCTTCCTCCATCTGACTTACCAAATACCGTCAGATGCCTCACGAAGCTCACGTCCCCCACACCATCCTGCAGACACCTGAGCAATAGGACAGCTGTGTTCAGACCACTGTCTACAACATAGGCTCACCCCCCACCCCGCCAGGAGCCCCCTCCTCAGGCTCTGCCCCAGCAACTGGCTCACAGGGCTTCACCTGCAGTTTCCCAGGCTTCAGTCTGTCCTCGCAGAGGCAATGGCCCTGTCTGAGGAGTCTTTGAACCCTCAGAGCCAAGCCCGGGTCTGAAATAGGCAGAAGCCCCATAAGCCCCATCCCAGGCAACTCTGGGGAGGGATGGTCCAAAAGAAGGACCCTCAGCTTCCTCTTTGTAGGCAGCCTGAAGCAACAGAGTTTTTGTACTTTTTTTTTAAGGTCAAAAGCCTTTTACAAAGACGACCTACTCCTGTATTCTCACATGGCGAATCCCATGGACAGAGGAGCCTGATAGGCTATGGTCCACAGGGTTGCAAAGAGTCGGACACGACTGAAGTATCTTAGCACAGCACAGCACATAGAGTATAAAAACTCCAGACAGCCTGGATACCTGGTCAGTTTTGCTCTGGTTTCGAATGTTAGTTATGTCCCTTGCAGGCATGTTGTATAGAAAGGTGCCTTCGGGCACAGGGCTGAGGAGGAGGTGGGAAGACGTAGCACGCGTATCTGGCATGGAGATGCTCAGGCAGAGAAGCCAGTGAAGGGTTTCGGGGGAGGACCTGATCTTTGGCCTGGCTGCGTGCTCAAGCCTGTGTCTATGGATCCCAGAGGCCTCCCTGGTCCAGACTCCAGGCTCTGGGTAGATGAGAGCCCCCCCCCCCCACACACACAGAAGACTCCTTTGTAGGACAGGCAGGAACGAGGATGTGCCGTGGGAGACAGTCAAAACCCAAGGTTTCACCAGGACACTTGAGGTTATCCGGGGCAGGCCCCATCTACTCCCTGTTCTTCAGTTTCCCCAACATCAGAGAGAGGAGGAGAAGGGGGCCCACTCACTTGAAAGCCCCCGAGTAGCCGAAGTACGGTTCGCGGTGGGAGCAGGCACACTTGTCCATCCCTTTTCCAGCACACAGTTGGCACAGTCTGGGGAAGTTCGACTGATCTGCACAGGGGACGCAGCTGCCCGCGAAGAACTTGGCCGCTGCTGCTCAACACAGACACATGGACTTCAGGGCATGAGCTGGTGAGGCCTCTGGGTCGTGTGTGTGTGTGTGTGAGTGTGAGTGTGTGAGTGGCCCTATGTGAGAGCCCAGAGGTTTGAATGCATTGCTTCGGACTGTCATGAGGAAGTGGGCATGTAGAGGTGGCCAACAGTGCCTGGTCTAAAGGCGTGGATGGCTCACGCGTGGGCCTGGGTCTCCAGAACTCCCCAGTGTATCCACTGCGGGGCTCAAAAGCTGCTGAGCTGCACCGAACCAGGCGGCTCCAGTTCTCCTCACCTGGCTCAGTCACCAACATGGAGGCTCGGGAATGGTGGTGGGGAGCACAGAAATCTGAACACTCAGGAACCCCAACAGTCCTTCCTTATCTCAGGAAATAGTCCCACCCACTCTTCTCCTTTTCTGATCATGGCCCATGGTGGCTCACGGGAATCCCTCTTCCAAGAATTCATGGGAGGGGGCTGCATTCACTTGCTTCATGTGAGTGGGTGTGCCAACATAACCACCCAGACAGACGTCCAACATCTCAAGGCAAGATGGAACCCCAAGAAAACATAGCCAGAGCTGTGGCCCAGGTTGCAGCACCCCATCTGACCTCTGCAGCTCAAAACACAAGTGAAACATGAATGTTGCAGAGCTGGCAGGGCTCAAAAAGAAACACTTTTGCAAAGTGCAGAAAATCTGGTTATCTTTCGGGCGCGAAAAGGCACCCTCGGTTCACGCTGGCTCATCATAACTGAGCTCTGGTCCACTCATCTCCTCTCGCCTTCACCCCCAGCCCTCACCCAAGGCACTGCGGCCCGACTGCTGGTGGTGTGGTGGTCACCCTTAGAGAGTCTTCCTGGGCAGCTGGAAGGGAGCTCCTCTTTCTCCTGAGCCTCCACCATGGCCCTTGTCAAACCCCACTGCTGGGATACCATGCATGTGGGGCTGCCAGGAGCTCAGAGACAGGGTCTCTTTGGCTGAAGGAAGGGAAGTCCCAGCTGCCAGTCACAAGGGTCACTGGTGTGGCAAGCCCAGCCAGTACATGTTTAAAGCAGGTTGTCCTCATCCCATCTTGGATTTCACGAAACCCGTATACCTGGCAGTGATTGTAAGGCCCCAATACAATCCGTGTGGGTCCCAGCAGTAGGAACCCTGCCAGAGGGCACCCCACCCTGGCCAGCTTACCTTCTTGGGACCAGTCAGAGGGAAGAAGCATCCTCATGGGGATGTTCCACCCAGCAGACCACCCCAGGCCTGTGTGGCAGGACTTCTTGCCCTGGAGCTGATTCAGCTGGAAGTTGCTGCCCTTCTTCACCACAGCTACGACATAATGGTGAGTCTGTGGATCTGCAAAGCAGCAGAGAAAGAAGGGCCGAGGCAAGATGTCGCATCATTGCTACTAATCTTCCAGAGTGTGTGCAGTGGAGCCTGGGGGATTCTAGGACCTGCAGCACCTTCTGGTTAACAGGTAGAAAAGGAAAGGGAAAGGCCCCTGATTGACAGAAGAAAGCAAACTGTCCCTTTTCAAGGCAATAGGCTGGAGGACCTACAGCTCCCAGTCACCGTGATGTTACTGCTTCTCCCCTTCTCTGCTCCTCTGTCTGCAGCACAGACACGAAGGTGAAGGTGTGGGAGGAAGGTACACAGGGCATCTGAAGATTTTACTGAGGCCTTCAAGTTGGACTCAGGTTGAGGCAGGCTGTGCTCCTGCACACACTGGCAACGTTTATGGACAAGTAGGACCAGCATCTCATTCTTCAGCTCCTTAAAGTCCCTTCTCACAACATTCACTGCCCACGTTCTCTAGCACCTGCAGGGGACTTGGCAAAAGGAGAGCCTGTCCGGGGATATGCGTCTCCAGAGAGGCGTCCCGTTGATGCAATCCCACTGAGTGGGCGTGGACTCCAGACAGCACATCCCCTCTCACTCAGCAGCACCCAGCAGCATTCCCATCAGGAGGCTTAAAGTCCACAGTTTCCCAGAAAGACCCAAGCTTCCAGCCCCCACAGGTCAGCGCTGGGGACAGCCTTCCACAGTACAAAGAACCCCAGCAACTTGTTCCCTGCAAGTGTAATACCGACAGAGTCCTTGCCTCCCCCCACAGCAGCTGTGTCAGGACAGAGACCTGGGTCTCCATGAGGGACGCACCATCTTTTGACCCATAGAACTCTGCCACGACAGGCTTCAGGTTGTAGGGCTTCAGACCTGCCTCATAGACCAAACCGCCATCCACCATCACAGCATCTGCTTCGTGTGCCTGAAAGAAGAAAGGCCAGACATGAATGAAGCCCCTCAGCTCCGAGGAAGACTCACTTAACTCTCTGCCAGGGTCACTTGTAACCCCTGGGATATTTGAACGGCTCTGATCTCCTCCATCTCCCTCATGTTGGCTCAAAAACCTTTCCCCAACCATGCTTTTAAAACTACCACCTCACAAATGCTGAAAACACTGTTTTTCTCCTGAGCCCTTAGCAACCATCTGACAAATCTTCTTCATTTATTGTTTGTCCTCCTCCTTGGAATGCAAGCTCCACCAAGTTGGAGATGTTAGTGTTCTGTTGTTTTATCTTAACAAAGCCCAGCACCTATTACCAGTAGAAGTACAACAGATGTTGTCGGAAACGTGAGTGAATGAATCAGAATATTTCCATCCATTGAATATTTCCATCCATGTTGCTGTTGCTCAGTCACTAAGTCGTGTCCGACTCTGTGATCCCATGGACTGCAGCACTCCAGGCCTCCCTGTACCTCAGTGTCTCCCAGAGTTTGCCCAAGTTCATGTCCATTGAGTAGGTGATGCTGTCCAGCCATCTCATCCTCTGTCACCCTCTTCTCCATTTCCATCTGCATTTCCATCCATAAGAGTCATGTTTTACACTCTTAAGTCTGGATTGCCTCTTCAAGAATCTGTCAAGGATTCCTTCCTTCCTGAGAAAAGCAGTAACCTCACAGCCTCTTCTCAAAAATCAGGTTAGATCAATTCCCTAGCTCTTATGGAAATCTTTTTTCTTCAACTGGAGGGCATGGCAACCCACTCCAGTATTCTTGCCTGGAGAATCTCTGTGGAGAGGAGCCTGGTGGGCTACAGTCCATGGGGTCATAAAGAGTCAGACACTATTGAGCGACTAAGCATAGAACAGCTTACAAATTTATAACTTATAATGAGCATTACAGAAAATAAATAAAAGCTTGTGTGTATCCTTACAGGATCTTTCCAAATTTTTTCCAGAAATGATGTATAAATTTATAATTTATAATGCCAATAGCTGCTGCTGCTAAGTCACTTCAGTCGTGTCCGACTCTGTGTGACCCCATAAAAGGCAGCCCACCAGGCTCCCCCGTCCCTGAGATTCTCCAGGCAAGAACACTGAAGTGGGTTGCCATTTCCTTCTCCAATGCATGAAAGTGAAAAGTGAAAGTGAAGTTGCTTCAGTCATGTCCGACTCCTAGCGACCCCATGGACTGCAGCCCACCAGGCTCCTCCGTCCATGGGATTTTCCAGGCAAGAGTACTGGAGTGGGGTGCCATTGCCTTCTCCAATAATAATGCATGCCAATTTCATGCAAAACTATCAGCAAGAAATGCTATCTTTTAAGAAATATTACTACATTAAAAAATATAAACTGTTACTTTAAGGATGTTTTTATTTGCATTTCTTTGATTATTAAAAAGGATGAAGACTTTTCCTTCCTCATTTATATCATCTATTAGTTGTAATTTCTGTGAGCAGCTTGTTTATAGCTTGTTATTCTTAAGCATTTCTTATAAATTTAAATGACATCTTTATACAGCTTTTAGATCACATTGCTTTGTTATAGCTGATGTGAATATACTTTTCTCTAGGCTTAGGACTTTAATTTTTTTTTTTGTCAGAGATTAAAAATTTTTACATTTCCAAATTTGTCTACTTTTGTGATTTATCTTGTTAAATCTAGCTACATTAGTCAAATTGAGTCAAGCTAGGAGTTTATTTTGGTAAATGTATTAAAAATCTCAGTTGATTTTATTTCTAAATGGCTATCCAATTGTCCAGCTAAAGATTTCCTTTCTCAGTCTTTTCTTTGAAAGTTTGCCTTGTCACACAGTATCTAAATCTATGTGGATCTAACCATTAAGTCTGGACCCAATGCCGTAGTGGTGGACATTCATAGTTTGCATCTACATCATATCATGTGGATAATTAGCTATTTTTAGAAAGCTGGAAATATGTCTAAATCTTGTTCTCTTCCAGGTCTTCTACATCTGTCCAAGGACCTTGTTCTTTGCAACACTGTTATTAAATATGTTATAGTTTCAGACAGGCCTCAGCTACTCCCCTGCTCATTTTATTTTTCACAATACTATTTTATATTCTCATCCACACTTAAGAATTACAAAGTTATTTTATTGACTTAAAATTTTTTAATATTATTTTTATAAAATTATATTAAGTTGATGAATCAACTTTGGGAGAATATGCAAATATATGAAGTTTAGTCTTCCTATCTGGGAATACGGCATATGTTTTAATTTATTAATAATATTGTTCATTTATCTCAGGCTCTTGTATTATATTTCTTGTATTCTTGCAGATCTCTCATATAACTTTTTTCCCTGAAACATTTTTCTGTGTATCATCTTACATGTAAATAATATCATAATTTAGGGTTCTTTTTCCCCAACTAGTGACCACTGACAGTTAAAATGACATTAAATTGTGATACATTTATCTTTTACCAAAGTACTTTTCTCATTAATAATTATAGTAATATTTCTATTGATTTCATTATACTTTATAGGCATGTAAGCATCTGAACATATTGACAGTTTGTTTGTTTCTATCATTTTATATCATTGCATTACTAGGAAATTCCAAAAACAATATTAAGTAATAACAGTAACACTAAAACTCCTTGTTTATTTCTGAGTATTTATATATTTCTCTTCCAGTACAAATCTGGCTTTGCTTTACTATGGGCATTTTCAATGAATCCTTATCTATCAGTTGTTTAAATATTATCATTATCGCTGTTTTCACTATTAATAAATGTTGAGCACCTATATTTTCATCTACACACAGTCCCTGTACTTTCAAGTCTAGTTCCTTTGGGGAGAAAATTATTCTAGAGCAATAAACTATAGCAAGCACAGAAAAAGAACAAGAAAGTATGGATTTTCTCCCACTCTTCTTAGACAGTAGTGACTTACCGCAATGGCCCTGATGCAATCAAGGTAAGAGGTTCTCTTCACACAGGTGACATGAGGACCTTCCACTGAAAGGACTTTTTTCATATTGTCGTGGAAACTGTAGCACTTACTCGCCTCAAGATTCGAGACAGTGCACCATCTCACAGTTCTCTCAGGGACAGCCAGACACAGCCCTAGGGAAGGGAGGCCAGATGTGTAAGGGAGCCATAGTACTCACAATTCTGCTGGACGGAGAGGTTAAAGACAAGGTCAAGGATTAGCTGAGAGGAATAGACACAAATTGGACTGGCTGTCTGGTAGCTCCCATTTCTCTGACTGTACCTTTCCCTTTGGAAATAAAAAAGCCAAAAGCACCCTCAAAAAGTTAAATATAGAATTACTATATGACCCACTCATACTTTTGGGTATCAGTATATACCCAAAAGGATTGAAAACAGGATTGAATACTCCTGAGAAATCTGTATGCAGGTCAAGAAGCAACAGTTAGAACTGGACATGGAACAACAGACTGGTTCCAAATTGGGAAAGAAGTACATCAAGGCTGTATATTGTCACCCTGCTTATTTAACTTCTATGCAGAGCACATCATACGAAATGTTGGGCTGGATGAAACACAAGCTGGAATCAAGATTGCCAGGAGAATTAACAATAACCTCAGATTTGCAGATTGAAGAGGAACTGAAGAGTCTCTTGATAAAAGTGAAAGAGGAGAGTGAAAAAGTTGGCTTAAAACTCAACATTCAGAAAACAAAGATCATGTTTTTGTTCTTTTGCCATGTTTTGTTCTTTTGCCATGAAATGGTCCCATCATTTCATGGCAAATAGATGGGGAAACAATGGAAACAGTGAGAGACTTTATTTTCTTGGGCTCCAAAATCATTGCAAATGGTGACTTGCAGCCATGAAGTTAAAAGATGCTTGCTTCTTGGAAGAAAAGCTATGACAAACCTGGACAGCATATTAAAAAGCACAGACATTACTTTGCCAACAAAGGCCCATCTAGCCAAAGGTTTGGTTTTTCCAGTAATCATATATGGATGTGAGAGTTGGACTATAAAGAAAACTGAGCACCGAAGAATTGATGCTTTTGAACTGTGGTATTGGAGAAGACTCTTGAGATTCCCTTGGACTGCAAGAAGATCCAACCAGTCCATCCTAAAGGAAATCAGTCCTGAATATTCACTGGAAGGATTGATGCTGAAACTGAAACTCCAATCCTTTGGCCACCTGATACGAAGAACTGACTCATTGGAAAAGACCCTGATGCTGGGAAAGATTGAAGGCAAGAAGAGAAGGGGAGGACAGAGGATGAGATGGTTGGATGGCATCACCAACTTGATGGACATGAGCTTGAGCAAGTTCCAGGAATTGGTTATGGACAGGGAAGCCTGGAGTGCTGCAGGCCACGGGCTCTCAAACAGTCAGACATGACTGAGAGACTGAACTGAATTGACTCAAATACATATACACAAATATTCATAGCAGCACTTTTTGCAATGGTCAAAAAAGGTCGGAACAACCCAAATGTATAGCAAGGAATGACTCGATAAGCAATATATAGTATATCCATACAATGGAATGTAATCTACCATAAAAAGAATAAAGCAATGCTACAGCATTGATAAAACTCAAAAATAATATATTAAATGAAAGAAGTCAGACACAAGTGGCTACACATTATATCATTCAGTTTATGTGAAATATCCCGAATAAGTAAATCTATCGAGACACAAACTGGTGGTGGCCAGGGGCTGGGGGAGAGGAGGATGACTACAGGGTAGTCTCTTGGGTGATGGAACCATGCTGGAACCGGCTAAAGGTGGCATCTGTATAACCTTGTGAATACTGAATACTACTCAATCTATACTTTTATTTACTCACTAAATATTTGCTTATTTATTTGGCTGCACCAAGTCTTGGTTGTGGCACACGGGATCTCTAGTTGCTGCATGCAAACTCTCAGTTGTGGCATGTCAGACTTAGTTCCCTGACCAGGGATCGAACCTGGGCCCCCTGCATTGAAAGTGCAGAATCTTAGCCCCTGACTCACCAGGGAAGTCCCTGAATTGCATACTTTTAAATTACTAATTTTGTGTTAGTGAATTTCACCTCAAAAAATCTTATGGAAGGGAAGTTGGAACCTGAGTCTTTGTCTTGACGTTGCATACTTCAGCCTTCCACGGTAGCAACTGCTGGGGCATTAAAATCAGTGTCGGTTCATTTCACTAGCCCGCTGCTGCTGCTGCTGCTGCTAAGTCACTTCAGTGTTGTAAATAGTGTTGACAGTATTATGAAAGCAAAATGCTGTTTACAAATTTGCAGTATTTGGGCAAAATGTCAACTTAGTTGAAATCCAGATGAGAGTAACAGCAGTCACAGCTACCAGTTTTTGAGAAGGCCCTGTGCGTCAGGCAGTCAGCCACACTCACAACCCTCCTTGAACTCCTGCAACTGTCTTGCCAGTTAAATACTGATGTTCCCGTTTTGCAGATGAGTTTAAGCAAGTAAACAAAAAAACCTATCAGAGACTAGAAATGAAGCTAATCCTTGAAACCCCCAGGTCTGTTTGACTCCAAAACCTGTATTGCTCTTTAACTGCCTATAAGTAGGAAATATAAAAATCAATGGGGCAAGCGATATCAAATTTCACTCAGAGAAATCCGTACCAAAGACAGGAAGTGACAAATGGAGTGCTTCAGCTTTGTTTGAACAGGCCCATTTGATAGCAGCCACCCAGGCTAGGAGAGCCATGAGAGAGTGGAGCTGTTGGGCCACGTGCCCTTATGCAGAATAGACGTGTGCAGAGTAATAACTCACGTTGCATTTTGAGCCTTTCAAAGCATGCTTACCCTGCTTGCCAATGTATATTCTTAAAACGTTCTGCTCTTGGAAATAACTGGTAACCATGGAGACAATACAACTCTATAAATGAAAATAGCTTTGTAAGTAGATTAAGTTACACAAAAAGCTACTGTATACAATGGCAGTTTTTTTCTTTTTCAAAAGTATATACTTACTGTGAAAGCTTCTTCGGAAGGTCTGTATTTTCCATCACTTTTGCTTATGTTCCAATAATTAAAGCTGCAGCTTTTGCACTACTGATGTTTTTAAATTATTTTTTTTACTGAATGAAAGATTCAGTGCTTTACAATTTTCCAAAATATCACACAGTTGACTTCATACAATCCTATAATAATCTTTTTTTCCCTCTCCTACTTCTATATTACCCCTCACTCCTTCCCTCTCCCCAATGATAGCCATGGTTCATTCAGTGTGAATATAAAATAGGGTGAATGATATTTGCGTAGTTAGGGGAAAGCTAAAACCTTGACAAAAACATGGTACTAAAACAGGGAACTAAGCGAAACAAACAAAACACAAAACAAAAAAATTAAACCAGATAGACTTCTGTTTCCACCTATGACAGATAACTGATACGGGACTTGCCCTGGCACTTTAAACAACTGAAACAAACAAACAAACAAACAGGACCCTGGGAAAACACATATGAAAAAAAAATTTTTTTTAAACACTGGGAAACAGGCAGTTCATAATTATGATCCTTGAGAGAAGGGAAACAAATAAGGTAAGCCCTGAAATCACTCTAGCTTTCTTCCTGGACAAAATGTCCAGACGGCAGGGCAGAAAGGAGGAAACAGTCTGATGGTCATTCTAAGCTGAGGAGCCAGAGATCATAGCTCGGCAAGGCAGAGGCAAATAAGAATGTGCAGCATAAGGCACCAAAGAGCAGGGAGTGCAAAGAGAGAGGAGAAAGAGAGAGAAGTAGAGATCCAGGATTTTCACATCCTGGAGATTCCGGCTAATTATCAATCTGATCATTGTGGAGGCCAGGCAAGGACAACTGCTAGGGAAAAAAAAAATTAATGGGAACCTTAAACCAAGCATTTCACAGAGTTCAAATGGGGTTAAGAATCATCTGAGTTCACACCATTCAGAGTGGAGAAAATCTTATTGAGTAAATAGTACATTTTTGAAAGATTCCAGAAGTAAGCTAAACTAGATCTAGAAAGAAAGGTAATCTAGACACAGCCTAAACATCTTGAAAACTAATCATTAACATTAAGCTGATCTGAAGACATTACGAGTGCCTGCCAGAAAAAAGGTTGACACCCCTTAAATTAAAAACAAATCCAGTAATCAGTAAGGTAAAATTCACCGTGTCTAGCAACCAATAAAATTAATACACACGTGAAGGTGCAGGAAAATGTAAACCATAACCAGGAGGAAAATCAGCCAATAGAATCAGACCCAGAAGTGAAAGAGATGAGGAAATTAACAGAAAATAACTTTAGAACAGCTATTTTAAATGTTGAAAGTATGCTCAGAGATTTTTTTTAAAAGCACGAACATCAGTGCTGCCAGGGGATGTGGCACTTCCTTTCTGCTCTCACACTAGTCCTGGTATCACCACGTGCACCCTAAGCACGCAGAATGATGCCAGCAAGTCTGAGGACCTGTACTTGCCATGGAAATGCTCCACCAGCAACTGTAACATCAGTACCAAAGACCATCCAGATGAACCTGGCCAAGGCTGACAAAATGACAGGCAGGTTCGAAGGCCAGTTTAAAACTGAGGCTATCTGTGGGGCCATTCACAGGATGGGAGAGTCAAATGACCAGTCAAGGCTTATGGCATCGTGTAAAAGAACTTCTGACTGGAGAGGATCATGGAAATGTGAAATATTTTTCATAACTAGTGACCTCCTCAGAAAAGAAAAACATGAGTATAATGAAGATACAAATGTAAGATGTAAAGAGCCAAAAAGAATTGCTAGAGATAGAAAAGCTGAAATGAAAATTCCACTGGGTGGGATTAACAGATGCTACAGAAGAAAAAAGATGATCTGGACGACATTATTAGAAACTATCCAAAATGAAGCAGAGAGAAAAAAGATTGAAAAACAAATGATCTGAGCCTCAGTGATTTATCATATAGGATAAAGTGATCCATATACGTGTAACTGGAGTCCAGGATAAAAATGGAGGGGAGGGGCAGGAAAAAATATGGGAAGAAATATTCAGTCAGAACATTTCCTAATATTATGAAAACTACAAACTCACAGTTCTGAAGCAACCAGAGAAAAGAGACAAAATTAGGTACAGAGGAACAAGGACAATAAATATCTCAGACTTTTTGTCAGAAACCATACAAGTTAAAGACAATGGAATGGTATCACTAGAGTGCTAAAAGAAAAATAACTCACTAACTTAGAAATCTACAACCAATGAAAACAACTTTAAGAATTGAAGGAAAAAACAAACTTTTCCAGGCAAACAAATGTTGAGAGGATTTGGGTTCAGCAAACTTGCACTACAATGAATGTTAAAGGAAGTTCCAGATCCAGGCGGTTACACTGATGAATTCTATCACACACTTAAAACAGAAATCTCACCAGTGCTACACAAACTATCTTGTAAAGTAGAGGAGAAAGTAATACACCTAGAAAATATTCCTTAGAAAAAATATTCATTTTCTAAAGACAACAGTAACTTGATACTAAGTCCAAACAAAGATATTAAAGACAAAGTAAAGTACAGCCAAACATCCCCCATGAACACAGACACAAAAATCACTTACAAAACATTAACAAATCAGAAAATATTAATAAATCAAATCCAGCCAAAATTTTTGAGTACATGAATACACACACACATACACACAAACACACACACATATTTATCCCTTACCCAGGAATGAAAAGTTGAATTAAAGTGCAAAAATTAATCAGTATAGTTCACCATATGACAGAATAAAACAGAAAAATCCATATGATAATCTCAACAGAACAGAAAAGGTACTAGCCAATTCAAAATTCCAAAGTAAGGATAGAAAGAAGTGTCCTCAACCTGATAAAGAGCATATACAAAAAAAAATCACACTTACTGTCATACATAATGGTGAAAGACTGAATGCTTTCCTTTTCAGGTCAGAAACAAGTCAAAGATGGACATTCTCATCACTTCCAACAGTGTAATAGAGGTCTTAATCATTTTAACAAAGCTCAAGAGAGAAACAAAAGGTACACAGATTGGAAAAGAAGATACAAAATTGTCTATGTTCATAAATAACATGTTTCTCTACAAAGAAAACTTTAAGGAATAAATAAGTTTAGGAAGATCATCAGATTTGAGGTCAATATACTAAAATCAACTGGATCTCTACAATGCTAAAAAGATAAAAACTACAAAAATGAAACTTTAAAAATACTACTTACAATGACATATCTAGAGACGAGTTCAACAAATTATGAATAAGACCTGTACACGGAAACTACAAAATATTCCCAAGATAAATGAAAGAAGACCTAAATAAATAGATATAGAATGTTCATGGATTAGAAAACTCAATATTAAGATGTCAACTCTCCTCAAAATAATGTATAAATGCTATCCCAATAAAAATCCAAACCTAATCTTGCTTTTTATAGAAATTGATAACCTGATTCAAAACTGTGTTTGGATATGCAAAATACCTAGATGGCCAAACCGACACTGAAGTAGCACAATAGAGCCAGAGGATTTATACTATCTGATTTCCAGACTGACTATAAAGCTACAGTAATCAAGGCAGTATGATCTTGTCATAAGGAGACACTAAAGCTTAATGTAACAGGACAGTCTAGAAATTGACCCATATAGAGGCAATAGGTCTTCCCTGTAGCTCAAAAGGTAAAGAATCTGCCTGCAATGCAGGAGACCCAGGTTTGTTTCCTGGGTCAGGAAGATATTCTGGAGAAGGGAATAGCAATCCACTCCAGTATTCTTGCCTGGAGAATTCCATGGAAAGAGGAGTCTGTTGGACTACAGTCTATGGGATCAAAAAGAGTCAGACTCAACTGAGCAACTAAAACTACTACTATACTATAACACTACTACTATTATAGAGGCAATAGATTTTCAACAAAGCTGTCAAGGTAATTCAGTGACGAAAGGATATTCTTTTCAAAAACAAGTCCTGGAAAAACCAGATATCCATATGAGAAACATGAATCACAACTCTTTCTTTACACCACACACAAAAGTTAACTAAAAATGCATCATAAACCAAAATACAAAACCTGAAGCTATAAAACTTCCAAAATAAAACAAAGAGGAAAATACTTCAACTTGTGGGGCTAGCCAGTTATATTTTTAGAGATGACACAAAACATAATAACAGAAAATAAAAATTAGGTAAGTGAACCTGATCAAAGTGTAAGACATTTGCTCTTCAGAAGAAATCATTTAGAAAATGGAAAGCTAAGCCACAAATTTGGTAAATAATTGTAATACATCTATCCCTGGTGGCTCAGACAGTAAAGAATCTACCTGCACTTGGAAAACACAGGTTTGATCCCTGGATTGGGAAGATCCCCCAAATGGCTACCCACTCCAGTATTCTTGCCTGGAGAATTCCACGACAGAGGAGCGTAGTGGGCTACAGTCCATGGGGTCACAAAGAGTTGGAAATGACTGAGTAATGTGTAAGTAAAGTGTAAGTAATACACTTTATCTGACCAAGGATTTGCATCTAGAAAATATAAAGGGCTTTTTAACTCAAGAAGTCAAATAATCCAGTTGAAAAATAGGGAAATATTTGTACGGATACTTCATAAAAGAAGATATACAATAATATCTTCAACATTATTACTCTTCAGAGAAATGCAATTTAAAACCATTGTGAGCTACCACACATATCTATTAGAAAGGCTAACTGTGAAAATACTGACAACACCAAGTGTTAGCAGGATGTAGAGCAACTGAAAGTCTCATATTGCTGGTAGGAATGTAAAGTGGTACAACTACTCAAAAAAAATTGACATTTTCTTAACAAGTTAAAGATACACTTACCATTATGACCCAGCAATGCTACTCTTAAATATTCACCCAAAAGAAATAAAAACGTATGTCCACCCAAAGACTTGGATACTAATAGTCAAAGCAGCTTTAGTCATAATACCCCCAATCTGAAGACAATCTAGACATCCACTAAGAAGCTAGTGGAAAACAAACTGTAGCAAAGACACATCGTGAAATACTACTAAGCAGTAAAAAGGAGTGAACAATGTGGATGAATTTCTAAACAATTATGCTGAATGAAATCAGCCAGACACAAAAGACTAGGTACTGTATAATTCCATTTATGTGAAATCTTAGAAAAGGAAAAACTTATCTAAAGTGGGAAAAAATGGGAATGACTAGGAAGGGATAGTGGACAGTTTGAGAGTGACAGAAATGTTCTGTGTTTTGATTGTGGTGGTAGTTATGTGGGTAGGCATATTTGTTGAAATTTATCGAACTGTATGTGTACATAAAGGTATTATATTAAATGTAAGTAAAAGTTATTTTAAAAAGAAAGAGAGTGTATGTAAGCAAGCTAAGGGTCAATGGAGTCAAATAGCCTGGTGACTAGACCAGCCATCAATAACACTCCATCAGATCATGTGACAATTTCAAGAATGGGTACTCAGAGCCCACCTCAAATATTTCAATCTGGTAGCCCATGCTCACTGTGTGGAGAAATATCTTCCCCAGAAGAGCAAAAGATCGAGAAAGGTAGCAGCCAAGGTGGAGAGACAGGCTGTTCTGAGCCCCTGGTTCTTGGCTCTTACAAGGTTTCCTAATCACCACCCCTTCTCCACTGACAATTTTAGTTTAAGCTAGTTTGGTCGCATTCCTGTCATCTGCCACCTGAAGAATTTTTATTGGAAAAGAACACTGAGCTTTGAAGAAAGCTGGTCTCCAATTCCAGCCTTGCCCAGCACCAAGAGGGAGGAAATGTTGGGGTGGAGTGGGCAGAGGACAGAGGAGAGGCAGCTCTTGCCTCTGTTTAGTAAACACAGAGCTGACTGGGAGAGTGAACTCTTAGTCAGTGCCTGACACTGCCAGGAGAAGGATGGAGGAAGAACAAACAACACAAGCACTGTTCAGGGAGAATGGGGAGAGACCAAGGAGCTGCACTACAGATTCCCTGTGGCCACAGTTGCACCACAGCAGCAGCAAACCGGTCAGCCCTCCTCAGCCCCTGCAGAGCTCCCTCTGTGGCCCTAGAGGGCAGCACTTGGCCAGGGAGACCCAGAAAGCACTCCTTGCATTTCCTGCCTTCTTCTGCCCAGCCCAGGTTACCCCTCCCCCCATGATAGATATGCTGCCCCAGAAATGACTTAAGACAACCTGAGACCTTGACAGAACCAGGGCTGGACAGAACCCAGTCGTTCAGCCTGGGAGGGCTTCCACCTGCATGAGCTCAGCGACTTTGTGCTGTGACCTTCCTTGCAGTTACCCAACCAAGAGCCCCTTTCATTTAAGAGCAGGATTTTTTCCCAGTGATAACTCACCTGTGCCTAAAGCGCTGCTCTTAGGCACATGACCTCATGTCACATGTACAGCAACTGTGTTTGTTGTGAAAAAGTAATTTCTACTGAACTGAAGAGTAAATTAGCTCAGAGAGGACAAGAGACGACTCAGAGTCACATGGCACTGAGTGGCGGGTGGATCTCATTCTAGGGTGGGTGTTTGTCCCCTATATTTCTCCACCTCTCTAGTGTATACTAGGGATGGGAGGCATTGTATGTGCAGAGCAGGAAACGTCCTTCTGGTTAGATACTTGACAAGATTACCTCATGTGCTTCAGCCCCTCATTCCCCCAGTCTGTGAGTCCTGGGAGAAAAAAATCCGTTCTCTCCACTGACCCTGTTTCCTCCCCTCTAAATGGGATGAACAGCCTTCAGGCAAGGGGTCACGAACATTTTCCATAATTGTCTACCGAGGCAATGACTAGCTTTGTGAGCCATACAGTCTCTGTGGCAACTACTCAACTCTGCTTTAAAGCCTGAAAGCAGCTATTGTTGTTGTTGTCATTGTTTAGTCACTGAGTCAGGTCTGACTCTGCCACTCTATGGACTGTACCCAGGTTCTTCTGTCCATGGGATTTTCCCCACAAGAATACTGGAGTGGGTTGCCATTTCCTCCTCCAGGGGAATCTTCCCCACCCGGAAATCAAGCCTGCATATCCTGCATTGGCAGGAGAATTCTTTACCACTGAGCCACCTGGGAAGCCCGAAAGCAGCCGTGGATAGTATTTGAATGAGCCTGATCCTGTTGCAGTGAAGTGTTATTTATGGATGCTGACGTTTGAATTTCATTTAATTGTCATGTGTCAAAACTCTTTTTCTTTTTGTTTTCTTCCACCCATGTGAAGATGTAAAACCCATTCTTAGCTCAGTCTGCTGTATATAGGCGGCTGGAGGAATTTGGCCGGCTGGTCATAGTTTGTGAACTCCTGTCCTAGGCTATAGGGTTTCTTCAATAGCGACTGCCTGTCAGGTGTACTGATGCACCTCCGGGGGTGGAAGGCACTTTGCGGCCAGCCAGACTCTGGGCTACTTCGAAGCCGCTCTAGCCCAGGCAGTGCAGCGTCCCGCCGTGGCTGACCCTCTGCTGGTACCCAGTCCCCATCCTAGGGGGCCGCCCTCACCCAGCTTCCAGCGCGCACTCACCCAGGGCGCCCGCGCACAGCAGGGAGCAGATGACGAGCCTCATTCTCCTCGTTGACGCGCGACACCTACCCGGCTCCCGGGGCCTCAACTAGCTTTACCTGTCCACGAGGGGGCGGATCCGCCTCCTCGGAAGGGTTCCCTCTTCCGGCAGATCGCCCTCGCCACACCCCCATCCCTTGCGCGGGCATTTCGCCAGCCGAGCCTCGGCTGCATCTTTGCCCAGCGCCAGGAGCTGCGAGGCTGGGTCTCCGCTCGCCAGCTAGAGATCCGCACCCAGATATATGAGCCGCAGCAACCCCGGAGCCCGTTGGAGAGAGACACTGAGGCCCAAGGTGAGAGTGACCGCCTGGGCCCCAGGTTAGTTACTAGAATGCAGGTTCCTTGACTTCTAGACGTAGACGGCAGGTCTTGCATGACCCTCCCTTTCGGGACTGAGGGGCGGTAGACGAGGTGAAACCTATGGATCCCTCCTCTAGGAAAGGATGTGCACACGTATATACAACATTTTGAACACAGTTTTCAGGGATCCTCAGACTCTTTCTCCAAAGCGTCTCGGATGCCTACTCTGGGTCCCTCCCAGAAGCTCTCCAACCCCCAACCCCCATAAAATGGTCTCCTGCAACCCTGTCCTGAAGGTTGAGATCTGGTGAAGCGCAGGTGCAGACTGCGGAAGACTTCCTCCGGAAGTCTATGAACTCTCCCTGGGGCAAGTCTTCCGAATTTAGAGAGAATTTAAAAAACTTTTTCTTGAATGTAATAAACATAACATGAAACTTCACATGTCCCAAGTATAAAACGATGAATTATCACCAAGTGAACACAAGAGCATAACACAAGAAAAGGAACGTTAATAGGGTGGGGATGCCCCTCCTCAGTTACTTCCCATCTTCCCACAAGCGTATCCATTATCGTGACTTTTAGCAACACAGACTAATTCTGCTGATTGTTTAAGTTTACAGACATAGAATCATACCATATGTACAATGTTACATCTGGCTTCTTTCACTCAAGGTTATATTTGTAGGATTCATCTACCTTGCTGTTTATGCACAATCCCAGGCTTGGTGTTGCATCAGTTCAGTTCAGCTCAGTTCAGTCGCTCAGTCCTGTTTGATTCTTTGGAACCTCAAGGACTGTAGCACACCAACTCCCGGAGCTTGCTCAGACTCATGTCCATTGAGTCCGTGATGCCATCCAATCATCTCATCCTCTGTCATTCCTTTCTCTTGCCTTCAACCTTTCCAGGATCAGGGTATTTTCCAATGAGTCAGTTCTTCTCATCAGGTGACCAAAGTATTGGAGCTTCAGCTTCAGCATCAGTCCTTCCAATGAATATTCAGGACTGATTTCCTTTAGGATGGACTGGTTTGATCATCTTGCAGTCCAAAGGACTCTCAAGAGTCTTCTCCAACACCATAGCTCAAAAGCATCAATTCGTCAGCACTCAGCTTTCTTTATGGTCCAACTCTCACATCCATACATGACTACTGGAAAAACCATAGCTTTGACTAGACATATCTTTGTTGGCAAAATAATGTCTCTTCTTTTTAATGTGCAGTCCATGTTTGTCATAGATTTTTCTTCCAAGGAGCAAGCGTCTTTTAATTTCATGGCTGCAGTCACCATCTGCAGTGATTTTGGAACCCAAGGAAATAAAGTCTGTCACTGTGTCCATTGTTTCCCCATCTATTTGCCATGAAGCGGTGGGACTGGATGCTATGATCCTAGTTTTTTGAATGTTGAGTTTTAAGCCAGATTTTTAACTCTCCTTTTTCACTTCCATCAAGAGGCTCTTCAGTTCCTCTTTGCTTTCTACCATAAGGGCAGTGTCATCTGCATATCTGAGGTTATTGATATTTCTCCTGGCAATCTTGATTCCAGCTTGTGCTTCATCCAGCCTGGCATTTCACATGATGTAATTTGCACAGAAGTCAAATAAGCAGGGTGACAATATACAGCCTTGATGTACTCCTTTCGCAATTTGGAACCAGTCCATTGTTCCATGTCCAGTTCTAACTGTTGCTTATTGACTTGCATACAGATTTCTCAGGAGACAGATTACGCAGTTTGATATTCCCATCTCTTGAAGAATTTTCCACAGTTTGTTGTGATCCACACAGTCAAAGGCTTTGGCATAGTCAATGAAGCAGAAGTAGATGTTTTTTTTTTATGGAATTCTCTTGCTTTTTGTATTATCCAATGGATGTTGGCAATTTGATATCTGGTTCCTCTGCCTTTTCTAATTCCAGCTTGAGCACCTGGAAGTTCTCAGTTCACATACTGTTGAAGCTTCGCTTGGAGAATTTTGAGCATTACTTTGCTAGCCTGTGAGATGAGTGCAATTGTGCAGTTGTTTGAACATTCTTTGGCATTGCCTTTCTTTGGGATTGGAATGAAAACTGACCTTTTCCAGTCCTGTGGCCACTGCTGAGTTTTCCAAAATTGCTGGCATATTGAGTGAAGCACTTTCACAGCATCATCTTTTAGGATTTGAAATAGATCAACTGGAATTCCATCACCTCCACTAGCTTTGTTCGTAGTGATGCTTCCTAAGGCCCACTTGACTTCACATTCTAGGATTTTTGGCTCTAGGTGAGTGTGAGTGATCACACCATTGTGATTATATGGATTGTGAAGATGTTTTTTGTACAGTTTTTCTATGTATTCTTGCTGCCTCTTCTTAATATCTTCTGTTAGGTCCATACCATTTCTGTCCTTTATTGAGCCCATCTTTGCATGAAATGTTCTCTTGGTATCTCTAATTTTCTTGAAGAGATCTCTAGTCTTTCCCATTCTATTGTTTTCCTCTATTTCTTTGCACTGATCACTGAGGATAGGGCTTTCTTATCTCTCCTTGCTCTTCTTTGGAACTCTGCATTCAAACTCTGGGTTACCCCTCTCCTTTCCAAGAAACTTGGCACCTCTAATGCCTCATGCTCTTAAATAGATGTTTTCTGGGGCTTTATCCACATCTGGATGTGCTCAACAAGAGCACGGTTCTTATACAGGCTACTTCAACATGACAGAAGCACAAATGAGGATGACATTAGCTACTAATTTGTAATCTTTATTTTTTTAATATTCTAACATTTGTTAACTGAATGAATGAATTTTACAGGTTATTGTGTTCATTTACAAGTGTTCCAACTCCTCGTTTATTCATACCTTTGAAAGGAAATAGAGTCTAATATTTTTCTTGTTTTACATGCTAACCCTAAGCTGGAAAATAGTGTCTCAAGGGGTAAGGCTCAAAAAATTGTCAAATAGGTGAATAAAGGCACATGAAGGATTATCTCAAAAGTATATTTGAGCAATCTTCTCTGTAGGCCAGTGGACAAAAACTAAATAGGGTCAAGAGGTGAGCATTGCTCTTAAGGTTAATGATCTGCCTAAAGCTAACACAGCCTAAAACCAGTAGCCCAAGATGCCCAGTGACCTCTGAGTGGAGCAAACTCTGGAAAATTCCTATTTATTGTAACCAAGTTATATTGCAAAGGAAGGACATCCATAATCCTAAAGCCATCTCTGTTGCTTTGACACAATCATAACAGCAGAGCAGGTTAGATTGTATCATAGGAAACAATTTAAAGACTTCATGATGGCCTTTGGAAAATTAGGAATTTGTAAATTTATCATAACTGTGTGCCAGGCACTAAGCTAAGTGTTTTTCAGATATTAATTTATAGTAACCTCATAAGTTAGTTACTTTTATCATCTCCATTTCATACAGGAAGAAAGTGAAGCACCAAGAGGTTAAGTAACTTGTCCAAGGTCAGACAGTCAGTACATGTCAGAGCCAGTATTCAGGCTAGGCAGCCTGCTTCCAAGTCTATGCTCTTCCCCATGTGGCCTCCAGCATTTATCTCTGAACCCATTTCACTCTTTCCTCTTTCTAAGGGCCTTTCTGATAATAAAAACAGTTTTTGAAACACATTTGTTTAGACCCTGGCAACTTCAGAATTGATTAGGTTGGTACTAGTTGACATAACAGATGAAACTCCAAATCTCAATGGTTTAACATAATGGAAGTTGGCTTCCTGCTAGTATAAAGCCCAGTTGGAATCAGAGGTCTTATTTTATTGGAGAGGCAGGGGTGTGGGGGGTTCCACCTTCATAGCTCTGGTTAGTCAATCAGAGATACAGGCTAAGAGATGCTCTGCCATTTTCAATATGTGGTTTCCAAGACTGCCTTGCGTGTTGACACCTAGAATAAGGAAGTATGGGAGGTGCAAGAGGTTTCCATGAACCAGGTCTGGAAGTGCTATACATCACTTCTATTTATATTCTATTGGCTATAACTCAGTCACATGACCCCATCGAGATGCAGACAGGATGGGAACTGGAATCCCTGGCTCAGCAACTTTGTCCCAGCCACAACATACACTATCAAAGAGGACCACATGTCTTCGGTCTTTTGTCTTAGCTTGTGTTTCCCCAGAAAACACACTTTTAGACAAGACTTTTCAAATGTTTTATTTGGTAAAATAAAGAATATTTGCTAAAATAAAGTTAGAGAATGGGGAAGAGAGACAGGGATAAAAAGGCAACCAAAGGGTGTACTGACAGGTCAGTTACCACCATGGAGACTAGAGCTTAATTCCACTGGGGAGACTCTGGGAGCGAGGGTGAAATAGGCCATCTAAGAGGCTTGCAAACAAGAGTCTTTGTACACCAACTCCTGTCAGCAATCATTTGAAGGTTTTTTTTCCCATGGGTCATAAATCCCCTTGCCTCCTGGGCTACTGTGCAGGTGGCAAAGCCGACTCCTGGTGTCACAGAATGCTTTCATGCAAAGAAACACAGGTGCTGGCAGTTGGAAGTTTCCCAATATGCCTGTGAGTGGTAAGGCTGAGGGGATATATATGGGATACTAAGGATCTACTACACAGTCTCTGCCAGAATCCACTGGATGGTCCAGTGACATATGGACTAAACAGATTGATTGCTACACACCCCTCATCCCCACCAATCACATGGTGATATATAATAGTGGAGCAGGGACAGAACAACTACAGTAAAATTTCTTTTCAGAAAGTTCCGGAAAGAGGGGAGATTCCTAGCTGTTGCTCATCAGTATCAACTTTGAAGTCCTACTGGAGAGGCACTGGATAGTTCCTCTTTCTGACTCAGGTTCTGCTCTCTGAAAGTAGTTCCTTTGCTCAGTGTTCTCCAAAGACCCTCTTGGAGGGTCCTCCTTCTCTATGATCCTCTCTAACCAGGTCTAGACAGGGTATTGAGAAACTAGTGTTCCCTGAAGGCTGTATGACTTTTCACCCACTTCCTACTATGCAAGCTGGAAATTATATTAAAGTTTGAATACTCCGAATTTCTGGTTTTCTTCACAAAACAATGACCTCAAAACCTTAGTAGCCTTCAGATCTACTTGCTCCCTGTCAGTTTTACACATACAAGACAAGGGCAAGGCCTGAGTGATGAAGCTGGTGAAGATACATAAGACATATTTATTGTTTCCATCAAATCAGATCAGATCAGATCAGTCACTCAGTCGTGTCCGACTCTTTGTGACCCCATGAATCGCAGCACGCCAGGCCTCCCTGTCCATCACCAACTCCTGGAGTTCACTGAGACTCATGTCCATCCAGTTAGCAATGCCATCCAGCCATCTCATCCTTTGTCGTCCCCTTCTCCTCCTGCCCCCAATCCCTCCCAGCATCAGAGTCTTTTCCAATGAGTCAACTCTTCGCATGAGGTGGCCAAAGTACTGGAGCTTCACCTCCAGCATCATTCCTTCCAAAGAAATCCCAGGGCTGATCTCCTTCAGAATGGACTGGTTGGATCTCCTTGCAGTCCAAGGGACTCTCAAGAGTCTTCTCCAACACCACAGTTCAAAAGCATCAATTCTTCGGTGCTCAGCCTTCTTCACAGTCCAACTCTCACATCCATACATGACCACAGGAAAAACCATAGCCTTGACTAGACGAACCTTTGTTGGCAAAGTAATGTCTCTGCTTTTGAATATGCTATCTAGGTTGGTCATAACTTTCCTTCCAAGGAGTAAGCGTCTTTTAATTTCATGGCTACAGTCACCATCTGTAGTGATTTTGGAGCCCAAAAAAATAAAGTCTGACATGGTTTCCACTGTTTCCCCATCTATTTCCCATGAAGTGATGGGACCGGATGCCATGATCTTCGTGTTCTGAATGTTGAGCTTTAAGCCAACTTTTTCACTCTCCTCTTTCACTTTCATTAAGAGGCTTTTGAGTTCCTCTTCACTTTCTGCCCTAAGGGTGGTGTCATCTGCATATCTGAGGTTATTGATATTTCTCCTGGCAATCTTGATTCCAGCTTGTGTTTCTTCCAGTCCAGCGTTTCTCATGATGTACTCTGCATGTAAGTTAAATAAACAGGGTGACAATATACAGCCTTGATGAACTCCTTTTCCTATTTGGAACCAGTCTGTTGTTCCATGTCCAGTTCTAACTATTGCTTCCTGACCTGCATACAAATTTCTCAAGAGGCAGATCAGGTGGTCTGGTATTCCCATCTCCTTCAGAATTTTCCACAGTTTATTGTGATCCACACAGTCAAAGGCTTTGGCATAGTCAATAAAGCAAAAATAGATGTTTTTCTGGAACTCTCTTGCTTTTTCTATGATCCAGTGGATGTTGGCAATTTGATCTCTGGTTCCTCTGCCTTTTCTAAAACCAGCTTGAACATCAGGAAGTTCACGGTTCACATATTGCTGAAGCCATAGCAAAAATAGAAGAAGCCAAAGGTGCTAGCTCCCTGGGTCCTCACCCACACACTGAAAAGGATGACACTGAAGAAAAGGGCCTGGTGACTGCAATTGAGATTTGCAGTCCAGTTCCTCATCACTGGGGAACCAAATCTAGATCATAGCTATGTGGTTTTATATTCTGCAGCTCTATTCTGAGGGGAGCGATGCAGAGAAGCACACTTCATCAGAATCTGGGACGTGATGACAAGCTATCTGATGACATTCTTCTGGGGCAGGTGGGAAGACAAGTGGGAGGTGGCCTCCATCCTCTCATGTTCCAGCAGGATCACAAAGTGTTTGGCTTAAATGTGCTGCAGTTTCAACCTTCACCTGTATGGATATGTAGAAGTGTGCCAGGAAGCCATGGCAGAGCTGTTCCCCTACAGTAGTTGCCACACTCACAATTCTCTCCTGGACTAATTTTCAAGCCTGATTGCTATTCTTAACCCCATACCTGTTTCTCTCTCAATTAATGGTACCTAACAATCACTTCATGGTAAATAGACGGCAGGGGAGGGAATGGAAACAGTGACAGATTTTATTTTCACTGGCTCCAAAATCACTGCAGATGGTGACTGCAGCCATGAAATTAAAAGACACTTGCTCCTTGGAAAAAAGTTATGACAAACCTAGACAGCTATTAAAAAACAGAGACATCATTTTGCCTACAATGGTTCATATAGTCAAGCTATGGTTTTTCCAATAGTCATGTATGGATTTGAGAGTTGGATTTGAGAAAGCTGAGTACCAAAGAATCGATGCTTTCGAACTGTGGCACTGGAAAAGACTCTTGAGAGTCCCTTGGATTGCAAGGAGATCAAAACAGTCAGTCCTAAAGGAAATCAGTCCCGAATATTCATTGGAAGGACTGATGCTGAAGCTCCAATACTTTGGCCTCCTAATGCGAAGAGCCAATTCACTGGCAAAGAACCCAATGCTGGGAAAGATTGAGGGCAGGAGGTCAAGTGGGTGACAGAGGATGAAATGGTTGGATGGCGTCATCAAGTCAATGGACATGAGTTTGAGCAAACTCTAGGAGATAGTGAAGGACAGGGAAGCCTGGCCTGCTGCAGTACATGGGGTCTCAAAGAGTCAGACATGACTTAGAGACTGAACAACAACAACCCAGGTTAAGTAGGAGGCCCATACTCTTAGGTCTTTTTCACATGGATGGGTTATAATGTGCATTTGTTCTGGAAAACTTCTCTCGGGTTTTGTTTCATTTTTAGGGCCTAGATGCAATCAGCTTTTCCAACCTTGCAAAATCCAAGTTTTGGATTTTTAAATTCCTTTTACTGTTTGCATGTAAATAAGCTAATCCTTCCCTGAGTTTAGCACTTTCTTATAATACCAAATTAAATGCAACCAATAGCAACCAATGCATGCTAATAGCATCCTATTTTACCTCCTCCTCCTCCTCCACTTCAGTGGATTCAGTTGATCTATATGTTTTACCTTCCAGGTATGAAGACAACAGTTTAAATAAATATTTTGCCACCACAGAGACTATTTCTATAGTAAGAAAGATCATTTACTAACCTCATTTTTAAATTATGCATCCCCTTATTTGTACATAGTCTTTGTGGTGGCAAAATATTTATTTAAACTCTTGTCTTCATACCTGGAAGGTAGATCATAGGCCTATTAAGCGATGAAGTGTAGAAGGAGGAGGTAAAATTCACCTCATTTTAAAATTATACATCCCCTTATTTATACATGGGGCTTCCTTGGTAGCTTAGATGGTAAAGAATCTGCCTGTAATGCAGGAGACCCAGGTTAGTTCCCTGGGTTGGGAAGATCCCCTGGAAAAGGAAATGACTACCCACTCCAGTATTCTTGCCTGGAAAATCCCATGGACAGAGGAGCCTGGTGGGTTACAGTCCATGTGGTTGCAAAGAGTCAGACATGACTGAGCAACTAATGTCAATGTTGTTTGTATGTATTTATTCATTCACATCACTGGAAGCAAATATAAAACACTATCATGAAAAGGCCTGGTTTAGTTTGTTTTAGTTTTCAGAAATCTCATCAATGTAGCAAAATATAACAGGAAATATTCTTTTTGTTGTTGTTGTTGTTGTTGAAGACTTTTTTTTTTTAATTTTATTTTATTTTTAAACTTTACATAATTGTATTAGTTTTGCCAAATATCAAAATGAATCCGCCACAGGTATACATGTGTTCGCCATCCTGAACCCTCCTCCCTCTTCCCTCCCCATACCATCCCTCTGGGTCGTCCCAGTGCACTAGCCCCAAGCATCCAGTATCGTGCATTGAACCTGGACTGGCAACTCGTTTCTTACATGATATTTTACATGTTTCAATGTCATTCTCCCAAATCTTCCCACCCTCTCCCTCTCCCACAGAGTCCTTAAGACTGTTCTGTACATCAGTGTCTCTTTTGCTGTCTTGTACACCGGGTTATTGTTACCATCTTTCTAAATTCCATATATATGCATTAGTATACTGTATTTATGTTTTTCCTTCTGGCTTACTTCACTCTGTATAATAGGCTCCAGTTTCATCCACCTCATTAGAACTGATTCAAATGTATTCTTTTTAATGGCTGAGTAACACTCCATTGTGTATATGTACCACAGCTTTCTTATCCATTCATCTGCTGATGGACATCTAGGTTGCTTCCATGTCTTGGCTATTATAAACAGTGCTGCGATGAACATTGGGGTACACGTGTCTCTTTCCCTTCTGGTTTCCTCAGTGTGTATGCCCAGCAGTGGGATTGCTGGATCATAAGGCAGTTCTATTTCCAGTTTTTTAAGGAATCTCCACACTGTTCTCCATAGTGGCTGTACTAGTTTGCATTCCCACCAACAGTGTAAGAGGGTTCCCTTTTCTCCACACCCTCTCCAGCATTTATTATTTGTAGACTTTTGGATCACAGCCATTCTGACTGGTGTGAAATGGTACCTCATAGTGGTTTTGATTTATCTGTTTGTAAAATTAAAAAATGCAGGAAACAAATATAAAAAGATAGTTATTTTTAATATATGGGCAATGTGAATATGAATATTTCCTCATAATCAAAACCACTATGAGGAAATATTCATATTCACATTGCCCATATATTAAAAATAACTATCTTTTTATATTTGTTTCCTGCATTTTTTAATTTTACAAACAGATAAATTTCCCTTTAGGCTTACTCCAAGCAAAGTCTAGAGCGTCCGGCTCTAGGTGACAGAAGTGCTAAGGAAACAGGAAGGTGAGGGGAAAGTTAATGCCCAGATCCCATCTTCAGGGGCAGCTTCTTAAGGGCACATCACAACTGTTCTGTGCTTTCACTAACATCTTCATGGGTGAAAATCCATATAACTATTTTCACCCTTTCCTAAAGGATGACTCTTCAAACAAACCTTAACATGAATCAGAATCATTCTGAGGGCTTGTTGAAACACAGAGCAGCAGCCGCATCCTGGAGCTCAACCGACCTGTGGTTGGACTCACGAAGTTTCATTTCTAATAAGTTCTCAGGTGATGATGGTGCTGCTGGTCCAGACACCACATGACATACACAACCACTGCTCTAGCCAATGCCCTAGATTAACCAGGGCACCTCAGAAACAGATAAAGACCATTTCTGCCCATGAGATGACACAGATGGCAAAACTTGTCACCTGGCCACCTATTCCAAAGAGGAGATCAACTGCCCTGCTATTCAAAGTCAACCATTAAAAGCTACAGTTAATTTCATTCTCAGATGGTAAAGAATCCACCTGCAAGGCAGGAGACCTGGGTTCACTCCCTGGGTGGGGACAGTAACCTGGAGAAGGGAAAGGCTACCTACTCCAGTATTCTTTCCTGGAAAATCCCCATAGACAGAGGAGCCTGGTGGGCTACAGTCCATGGGGTCACAAAGAGTCAGACACGACTGAGTGACTAAACACAGCACATGACTCCCGTCTTCCTCCTCTGAGGCCTTCACTGGGTCCTAGAAATGTCAGGAATGGGCTCCTGTCCCTTGCAGAGATGTGTGGCAGCCTGTGACAAGGAGCACTGTGATGAGTCAGGTAGAGCAGGGGTGTTCCAGTCACACAGTCCCTGCGCCTCACTTTCTCATCTACATGATTTGAGAGGTGGCTACCCCCTCACAGTTGAAAGACAGTGTGGGGAGGGGGTGGTTGGAAAATATCAGGTAAATTGTCACTCAGTTGAAAGATATTGGAGGAGGCTTGGTTGAAAGATACCAGGGAATAATCACTCAAGAGAAAGACACTGAGGGTAGGGGAAGGTTCTGGTTGAATAATACCAGGGTTTGCTCAGTTGTATGAGACTAAGTGGTCTGTACTGAGTGGTTGGATATAAGGCTGATCTGATGCTTTTCCTCAGTTTGTCTGCCTCCATAGCATTTGTTGGGATAAAAGTGAGGATATTACTGAGAGCTTTGCTCTGAAGGAAAGGGATAAGGCTTCTCCCAGCTGCTTGCTGTTTTCTTAGGCAACTGAGAAATTTACAGTAGTGGAGGCAGAATCCTCATACCATGCAGTAGTCCCATAGGGAAACCCCATTCATTAACTAAAACACTTTCTCATCCAGGGGTCACAAATAAGAATTGGCCATTCAGTGATCTGAGCACCCATGGTGGTCTTAGATCCCAGAAGGGAGAAATTGAGGCATGCGAGAGGGCTGAAATGCCTCTAAGGTTAACCCTAGAGGGTTAAGTTCACAAGCAGTGCACTGGCTTACCACACAATTTCATTAGTGAATTTTTTAATCTGAAAAATTCAACTTTAAAATGGGAAATACAGCCTCTCCAACACAGAAACAAGGGATATCAGAAAGCCAGCCTTTAACTGACACCCAAGCCAAGGGTTAAGGACATACAAACTTATACTTGCAAGTACCTACTCAATTGGGCAAACTGTACTAAAGAAGAACTCAACCTAAAAAAGGCCAAATCAGGGTTCTTCTCATATTCAGAAATTGCTGTTTTTGTACACACAGAAAAAGCCAGCCACAAATCAAACAAACTGAGTGGAATGCTTACTTTGATTGGTATTTCGGAGAAGGCAATGGCACCCCACTCCAGTACTCTTGCCTGGAAAATCCCGTGGATGGAGGAGCCTGGTAGGCTGCAGTCCATGGGGTCGCTAGGAGTTGGACACGACTGAGAGACTTCACTTTCACTTTTCACTTTCATGCATTGAAATGCTTAGGAATGCTTACTTTGATTGGTATTTAGAAGCTACTAAACTAAAAAGGGCTGCTAGAACTCTGTCTCTTCTTTTGCTCCTCCCACATATCTTTTTCTATTTGAATTGCCTGGTTCAGATGTTGTATATTTTCTTTTCCAACTCATCTGCCTCCTGCTGCTTTTTCTTCCCCAATAAAGGAAGGAAAAAAAAAAAAAATCAGAAGTGATTGTAACTCCCTTTAAGGAGGAACCTATTACAGGGAGAGATGAACCATCCTTAGTGTTTACAACACACCCAGGACCTAAGCAGAACTTTAGAGCCTTAGCTAAGGAATTTCCAATCCAAGTTAGGATCCATTAGGATTTGCTAAGGAATTTGAGTTACACATCTTGACTTATAAGTCTGGGTTTTCAGATCTGTATCAATTAATATAGGTGTTAGTTTCTGAATGCAAAGCAAGGGAATGAATTTTAAAAAGCAGGATGTAAACATTCCTCAATGGATTTTGAACCACAGGCTCACACTGAATACAAGGAATTAGCTCAGAAATTGCTTAAACTTATCCCATAGGTTTTTCCAAAAAAAAAAAAAAAAAAAGACCAGACAGAGATTCACCAGTGCAAGCAAAGATCAGATGGATCAATTCTAGATTATTATGAAAGGGTTGAAAAAAACTTTTAAGCAATATTCTGGCTTGACAACTGAATCATTCTCTAAACACCAAAGCAGCCCCTTGCTTAACTCTGCTTTCTCAGAAAGCTTAAAGAAGGATTTGACTACTCTAGTCAAAGGATAACCTAGATTGGTCAGAGTTACAAACAAATGTCCTTGTTACACTGGCTGACCAATGTTTCACAATCATTAAAAAAAAAGTAGGGGGTATCTACAAAAATGATCAACCTTCAATTGTGCTAGTGCCTGTTGAAGTTTAACTGACTTCTGTTTAATTCCCAACTAGTTGAGAAAGCTAGCTTGAAAGAAAAAAGTTATATATATATATATATATATATATATATATATATATATTCATAATTCTGACCCTGAGAGAATAAGGCCTACTAAGAAAGCCTGATTTTCTCTTCCTGTTCTTTGAGCCCAGAGTTCTAAGGATTATTTATTCTATCTCAACCATCTCTAATTCTTGAAACAGGGGGAGAAAGGGGATAGGAAAAATTATTTAACTTATTCTAATTATTATTTACAAGTAGTGAGCTGTATATTGTGATATATGTTTCATGACTAAGTTTAGAAAATGAAGCTATGAAACCCCTTGTATCTGTCTGGATATATGTATGTCTCAATATGTGTGTTTGGATAATATTTCTGAGGTTAATTTGTCAATGAGGTCTACTTAATTGAATTAAAGAAAATCAAGTATTTACATAAATTCTGAAAGATATAGAAGATAACTGCCCAGAATTAATTTCAGATTTACATAAGCTGGGAAATATTCAGTATTAAATTAATGCCTGGTATTAATGTTTAAGTTTTTTTACCTAATTAATACAGACATGTCTTTAGAGTCATCAGCATTAAGTATAATACTTTTATTGCATCTAGATTTAAATAAAATCTTGTTATAGCTATTGCAACTTTGTCAGCAAGGAAGGTAACTTGATGTGAAGGAACTTTAAAGGAAAGAAAATACAAATAATGCAAGAGCTCTTAGAAAAACTCTATTAAAAATAATTATGCTTAGAACTGTCTATCTAAAATAGTCTCTCCAGATTCTGGTAACTTGAAATTCTAGAATTGTGCTGAATTAAGTTAAGTGATGGAAGTTTATTGAATAGCTAGGCCACTCCCAAATAAAATAAGATATTGAAACATCAATTACTAAACACTGGATTCCTCTTTCAGAAACGCTAAAGATATTTTGGGGGGTGGTCCTAAGATGGCGGAGGAATAAGATGGGGAGATCACTTTCTCCCCCACAAATTCATCAAAAGAACATTTGAACACTGAGTAAATTCCACAAAACAACTTCTGAATGCTGGCAGAGGACATCAGGCACCCAGAAAAATAGCCCATTGTCTTCGAAAGGAGGTAGGAAAAAATATAAAAAATAAAAAGAGAAACAAAAGCTATAGGAATGGAGATGGGTCCCGGGAAGGGAGTCTTAAAAAAGAGAGAAGTTTCCAAACACCAGGAAACACTCTCACTGGTGAATCTGTGGCGAGCCTTGGAATCTCAGAGGGCAACATAACCAGGAGGAAAAATAAATAAATAATTAAAACCCAGAGATTACGTGCCCAACAGTTACTCCCGGTGGAGAAGCAGTGCAGACTCCTGCATCCGCCACTAGCAAGTGGGGGCTGGGCAGGGAAGTGCAGGCTGCATTGCTTAGAGTAAGGACAAGGCCTGAATGGCCCGAGGGCAATCTGAGGGAACTAACTTGAGATAGCAAACCAGACTGTGGGATAGATACCACGTGAAAAGCCCTAACATAACATACTGCCAGGCCCGCTCACAGAACAAAGGACTGAGCAGAGCTAGCTGGCTGCGGACCGGCCCATCCCCCACCAGAGACGGGCAGGCAAGGGCAGCCAGAGCTGGAAGAGGGCAATCGCGGCCCCAGAGAGGCATCCTCTACTAAACTGCAAGCAGGTTTCATTGCTAACCAAGACTTCTTGGGATTCTGGACCGTAGACATCCACCGGGAGTGTCGTAGCCAGAGATCAGTTCCCCAGAAGAGACACACGGCACACCTGAGAAGGTGCTCTGGTTGTACACCCAGAAAACCTAGCGGAAGGGACGGGGGAGGCAATAAGTCACAGAACTGCGCTCGACAAGCTCCTGGTCACCTGAGCTGCCCGGACCTGGGAAGGGCACAAAACACAACCCAACCGAGTCTGCGTCTTTTTGGAGTATCCGAGTACCTGAACCTGAGTGGCTTAGACCTAGGAAGTGCATACAACCCAGGGCCAGCCTCAGACAGTTCCTGGCAGAGCAACCTAGAGCCTAAGTAGTGTAGACAGGGAAAGCATACACGCCGTGAGCGGGGGCAAACCCAGTGTGACTGAGACACTGTGAGCACACACCAGTGTTATTTGTTTGCAGTATTCCTCCCTCCCCACAGCACGACTGAACAAGTGAGCCTAAAAAAGTGTCCACCACCGCCCCCTTGTGTCAGGGTGGAAATTAGACACTGAAGAGACCAGCAAACACAAGAAGCTAAAACAAACAGAGGGAACTGTCTTGGAAGTGACAGGTGCAATAGATTAAAACTGTGTAGTTAGCACTGACTACATAGGAAGGGGCCTATAGATCTTGAGAAATATAAGCCAGATCAAGGAACTATCTGAAAATGAACTGACCCCACACTGTCCACAACACCACTAGAGAAAGTCCAAGATATACTTTTACTATTATCATTTTTTTTAATTTGTAAAAAAAAATTTTTTTATTTTTAAGTCCTCTATTACTCCTTTAATTTTCATTTTTATAACCCACTGCTGCTGCTGCTAAGTCGCTTCAGTCATGTCTGACTCTGTGCGACCCCATAGATGGCCTCCCACCAGGCTCCCCCGTCCCTGGGACTCTCCAGGCAATAACACTGGAGTGGGTTGCCATTTCCTTCTCCAATGCATGAAAGTGAAAAGTGAAAGTGAAGTCGCTTCAGTTGTGTCCAACTCTGTGCGACCCCATAGATGGCAGCCCACCAGGCTCCGCCATTCCTGGGATTCTCCAGGCAAGAACACTGGAGTGGGTTGCCATACTATTACTTTGCAAAAAAAAAAAAAAAAGACCCTATTTTTTAAAGCAAACTTCATATATATACATTTTATGATTTTTGTGACTTTGTTTTTTTCTTTAATATTATATTTTTGAGAATCCAACCTCTACTCTAAATTTTTAATCTTTGCTTTTTGGTATTTGTTATCAATTTTGTACCTTTAAGAACCCAATCTTCAGTACCCATTTTTACCTGGGAGTGAGATTACTGGCTTGACTGCTCTCTCCCCCTTTGGACTCTCCTTTTTCTCCACTAGGTCACCTCTACCTACTCCCTCCCCCTTCTCTTCTTTACCCAACTCTGTGAATCTCTTTGTGTGTTCTGGACAGTGGAGAACACTTAGGGAACTGATTATTGACTGGATCTGTCTCTCTCCTTTTTATTCCCCCCTGTATCCTCCTGGCCACCTCTGTCTCTTCCCTCCCTCTTGTCTTCTCTGTATAACTCCATGAACATCTCTGAGGGATCCAGACTGTGGAGAGCCCATAAGGAAGTGATTACTGGCTAGCTTGCTCTCTCCTCTTTTGATCCCCCCTCTTCTCCTCCTGGTCACCTCTATCACCCTCCTCCCTCTTCTCTTCTCCATGTACCTCTGTGAACCTCTCTGGGTGTCCCTCACTGTGGAGAAACTTTTCATCTTTAACCTAGATGTTTTATCATCGGTGCTGTATAGATGGAGAAGTCTTGAGGCTACTGTAGAATAAGACTGAAAATCAGAGGCAGGAAGCTTAAGTCCAAATCCTGAGAACACCAGAGAACTCCTGACTCCAGGGAACATTAATCAACAGGAGCTCATCAAACGCTTCCATACTTACACTGAAACCAAGCACCACCCAAAGGCCAACAAGTTCCAGAGCAAGACACACCACGCAAATTCTCCAGCAACACAGGAACATAGCCTGGAGCTTCAATATACAGGCCAAAGTCACACCGAACCCATTGACATCTCATAACTCATTACTGGACACTTCATTGCACTCCAGAGAGAAGAAATCCAGCTCCACCCACCAGAACACCAACATAAGCTTCCCTAACCAGGAAACCTTGACAAGCCACCTGTCCAACCCCACCCACAGCGAGGAAACTCCACAATAAAGAGAACTCCACAAACTGCCAGAATACAGAAAGGCCACCCCAAACACAGCAATATAAACAAGAGGAAAAGGCAGAGAAATACCCAGGAGATAAAGGAACAGGATAGATGCCCACCAAACCAAACAAAAGAAGAAGAGATAGGGAATCTACCTGATAAAGAATTCCAAATAATGATAGTGAAAATGACCCAAAATCTTGAAAACAAAATGGAGTTACAGATATATAGCCTGGAGACAAGGATTGAGAAGATGCAAGAAAGGTTTAACAAGGACCTAGAAGAAATAAATAAGAGTCAATATGTAATGAATAAGGCAATAAATGAGATAAAAAAACACTCTGGAGGGAACCAACAGTAGAATAATGGAGGCAGAAGATAGGATTAGTGAGGTAGAAGATAGAACGGTAGAAATAAATGAAACAGAGAGGAAAAAAGAAAAACGACTTAAAAGAAATGAGGACAGTCTCAGTGATCTCTGAGACAATGTTAAATGCCCCAACATTCGAATCATAGGAGTCCCAGAAGAAGAAGACAAAAAGAAAGACCATGAGAAAATACTTGAGGAGATAATAGTTGAAAACTTCCCTAAAATGGGGAAAGAAATAATCATTCAAGTCCAAGAAACCCAGAGAGTTCCAAACAGGATAAACCCAAGGTGAAACATCCCAAGACACATATTAATCAAATTAACAAAGATCAAACACAAAGAACAGATATTAAAAGCAGCAAGGGAAACACAACAAATAACACATAGGGGGATTCCCATAAGGATAACAGCTGATCTTTAGATAGAAACTCTTCAGTCTAGGAGGGAATGGGAGGACATACTTAAAGTGATTAAAGAAAATAATCTACAGCCCAGATTACTGTACTCAGCAAGGATCTCATTCAAATATGAAGGAGAAATCAAAAGCTTTACAGACAAGCAAAAACTGAGAGAATTCAGCACCACCAAACCAGCTCTCCAACAAATGCTAAAGGATCTTCTCTAGACAGGAAACACAGAAAGGGTGTATAAACTCAAACCCAAAGCAACAAAGCAAATGGCAGTGGGATCATACTTATCAATAATTACCTTAAATGTAAATGGGTTGAATGCTCCAACCAAAAGACAAAGACTGGCTGGATGGATACAAAAACAAGACCCCTATATATGTTGTCTACAAGAGACCCACCTTGAAACAAGGGACACATACAGACTGAAAGTGAAGGGCTGGAAAAAGATATTCCACGCAAATAGAGACCAAAAGAAAGCAGGAGTAGCAATACTCATATCAGATAAAATAGACTTTAAAACAAAGGCTGTGAAAAGAGACAAAGAAGGGCACTACATAATGATCAAAGGATCAACCCAAGAAGAAGATAAAACAATAATAAATATATAAGCACACAACATAAGAGTACAGCAATATGTAAGACAAATACTAACAAGTATGAAAGGGGAAATTAACAATAACACAATAATAATGGGAGACTTTAATACCCCACTCACACCTATGGATAGATCAACTAAACAGAAAACTAATAAGGAAACACAAACTTTAAACGATACAATAGACCAGTTAGACCTAATTGATATCTATAGGACATTTCATCCCAAAACAATGAATTTCACCTTTTTCTCAAGAGCACACGGAACCTTCTCCAGGATAGATCACATCCTGGGCCATAAATCTAGCCTTGGTAAATTCGGAAAAATTGAAATCACTCCAAGCATCTTTTCTGACCACAATGCAGTAAGATTAGATCTCAATTACAGGAGAAAAACTTTTAAAAATTCCAACATATGGAGGCTGAACAACACGCTGCTGAATAATCAACAAATCACAGAAGAAATAAAAAAAGAAATCAAAATATGCATAGAAACGAGTGAAAATGAGAACACTACAACCCAAAACCTGTGGGACACTGTAAAAGCAGTGCTAAGGGGAAGGTTCATAGCAATACAGGCTTATCTGAAGAAACAAGAAAAAAGTCAAATAAATAAGCTAACTCTACACCTAAAGCAACTAAAAAAGGAAGAAATGAAGAACCCCAGGGTTAGTAGAAGGAAAGAAATCTTAAAAATTAGGGCAGAAATAAATGCAAAAGAAACAAAAGAGACCATAGCAAAAATCAACAAAGCCAAAAGCTGGTTCCTTGAGAAGATAAATAAAATTGACAAACCATTAGCCAGACTCATCAAGAAACAAAGGGAGAAAAATCAAATCAATAAAATTAGAAATGAAAATGGAGAGATCACAACAGACAACACAGAAATACAAAGGATCATAAGAGACTACTATCAGCAACTATATGCCAATAAAATGGACAACTTGGAAGAAATGGACAAATTCTTAGAAAAGTACAACTTTCCAGAACTGAACCAGGAAGAAATAGAAAATCTTAACAGACCCATCACAAGCACAGAAATTGAAACTGTAATAAAAAATCTTCCAGCAAACAAAAGCCCAGGTCCAGACGGCTTCACAGCTGAATTCTACCAAAAATTTAGAGAAGAGCTAACACCTATCCTACTCAAACTCTTCCAGAAAATTGCAGAGGAAGGCAAACTTCCAAACTCATTCTATGAGGCCACCATCACCCTAATACCAAAACCTGACAAAGATGCCACAAAAAAGAAAGCTACAGGCCAATATCACTGATGAACATAGATGCAAAAATCCTGAACAAAATTCTAGCAAACAGAATCCAACAACACATTAAAAAGATCATACATCATAGCCAAGTGGGCTTTATCCCAGGGATGCAAGGATTCTTCAATATCCACAAATCAGTCAATGTAATGCAACACATTAACAACACCTTGAGCCCTGCCTCCTGTAAGCTCAGGCATCCAGCCCAGGCCCCCTCGGCCCCTTCCTTGCCTCCCTCCACTGGGCGCTGCTGCACCCCTGAAACGCCCACACTCTACGCTGGCACATCCCACTGCAGCTGACCTCACACTTCACCATCACACAGCGCATTAACACTTTCGATTCTCCCATTTATCTGTCCCCACCTGCTTCTATCTCCTTCTAGCTTAGAACCCAGAGAATTTCCAGCAAGGGCTATCCATCTCCTCGACCAAGAGTGACCAACCCTTAGGCTGCACCCTGAGTCCATCCCCTTCTGCTCCCTTGGGCAGTAATCTGCTCCTTCAGATTTGCTCCTCTCCCTCCTGCAGCCTCAACTCTCTCTTTTGAACCTCTTCCTTCAGCAAATTTGCTTATGTGTCCATGTTTCCGACATTAATAACAGAACAATCACCTACCCCTTGGCTTCCTCTTGCCCCTGCTCTGTCTTTTGTCCTTTTTTATGGTCAAGCTTCCTGAGATTGTCTCTATTTTTCTCTCGATCCATTGCACGCTGGCCTGGGGATTACACCATCACAATGGATTGCTCTTGACAAGAGCTCCAGGGACCTTGTTAACTTATTCCCTGGATGCCTGATCCTGGCAGGCTCTCCACAGCCTCAAACATGTACTCATGAGAATTTGCTCTCAGTCCAGTCTACACACCACCCCCTCCTGCTTCCCTTGTCCCCACCTCAACTGCTTCTCAGGCTCCCTCCTGGCATCCTCATGGTAAATATTCCTCAAACACCCAGGGGAAATTCTGATGCAGCTGGTCTGAGAAGGGCCAAGAATTTGCATCCCTTACAAGTTCCTGAGTGATGCTGCTGCTGCTGGTCCACAGACCACGCTTCAGAACCACCACTTTATAGAGGAAAGTTAGCCTTGGCCTGAGCCCTTCAGTGAATATAGCAGGCTCATCGCAAAGTGGGCCCCTGCCACCCAAGCTGGGGAAGGTTCTGGCTCCACTTGGGCTGAGCTCACAGCAGTGAGGCCTTTGACATTGGCTTGCACTGACTCTTGGCTAATTTTCCAACTTACTCCTAGTCATTGTTGCTGTGGCTAAAGAACAGAACATAGGCATTGAGGGTCATTATTGGTGCTCAAAGTGGAGGTAAGAGGCAGGGATGCCCATCAAAGGGTGTTCTGCCTGCTCCCAGGTCAGACTCAGGCCTTTCTGTTCTCCGCTGCATTTTCTCTTTGCCCCATCTTTCGTGTTTTAAGAGCACATCAAGCCATACTTCTTCAGAGACCTAAAAAATGTTATCTAGTAATTGCATTCAGAATTCTCCCTCAGTTTCCTCTGACTCCCTGAGCTCCATCCCCAGCACCCGCTTCTGGGTTGAGAGTCAGAGGACTCTCCAAGCAGGGCAGATGTCCCCCAAAGAGGAAACAGAATGCACGTATTCCTGCTATAGGAACATAGTGAAGTAGCTAGTCGTGTCCGACTCTTTGCGACCCCGTGGACTGTAGTCTGCCAGGCTCTTCCCTCCATGGTATTCTCCCGGCAAGAGTACTGGAGTGGGTTGCCATTTCCTTCTCCAGGAGATCGTCCCAGCTCAGGGATCGAACCCGGGTCTCCCGCATTGCAGGCAGACGCTTTAACCTCTGAGCCACCAGGGAATCCCCTTATAGGAACATAAGGACAGCCTAATACCGAGGCCAGGGTCATTCCGCAGGGTTGAGCCTCAGAGCTGCTAGGCTGCTTCCTCTTTGCCCTGCGTCTGCCCGAGGGGCTAAATAAATGAACTTCACCTTGGGCCCTTGCCAAGGGTCTGCCTGTTTCCCACAGCAGCATGGGCTGACCATATCTGCATAGGAAGGAGGGCTGACGTGCTTGTGCTCATGAATGTATGAAGTGTCTGAGGCAGGGGTTGACCTTGATCTTACTCAATTACTCAAAACAGCCACAGTTTACTAGAGTCTGTGGAACAGTCCCTGAATCCTTGCCTAGCACTCCAAAGATGCTCAATAAATATTTGTTGAGTGAATGAATGCATTCACTCCAGGATAATCTGTTCATTCCAAGAAATCTGACGCGATCCTGGCTGCTCTCATCTAAACCAAGTTTTTCCTGTTTCTTTTCATCTTTCCCTTTCTAAAGTTCTCAGATGGGGCATAAAACAAATCCTCTTTCATCCTGCCAGGGAACATGGAACATGGAATCAACACACACATGAAAATCCCTGACCATGGGCTCCCTGTGCACTCAGCCAACCCAGCCATCCCTCCAGCAGCCACACCACAGAGCGAGCCCATGGCAGCCCCCCAAATGAACATAAAGCTGCCTCTCCTTCTCTGGAGATCTGCAGCTCCTGGAATCTGCCAGGGCAGGTGTCTCCTGGCAACTGTGCAGGTGTCTCCTGGCAACTGTGCAGATGTCCCTCCCCTTGTAGATTCCTCGTGACGTGCGCCCTGCATTCTCAGGCCTCAGGAGATTTGGGGCCTCGAAGAAGGACTAAGAACAAAGAAGGGTCAGGGAAGTGAGCCAGGAGTCAATAAAAGCCAGATGAAAGATGTTTTTAATGAATTGATTTGATCACCAACTTGTAAAATAAACCTGCTTTTTGGAGCTAAGAGTTGGGAAGATCTTGCTCAACTCTGCTTCTTTCATGCCTGGTTCCCCTTATGGACCAAGCTGTCACCACACAGCCCTCCCCATAAGGTCACAGTGTTGCTGGGCAGACAAAGCCATCTTCATCAAATAGCCACACAACGTGACAATGTGGCAGAGGTTAAAGAAATCATTCTACAGCCTGTCACAGTATCATGAATGATTACTGGTGAGTTTGGTGTCACATTTTTCTAGCTTTGAATGAGTTAGAAAAAAATTTATAACCATTTACAAAAATGCTAAAGTCCATGTGGCTAAACTCACACCAAGTGCCCCCCACCGAATGTGCTCCTTTCCTTGGACAGTGTGACTTCCAGCCCCTGGCCTAAGAAGACTCCCCATATGCGGCTCTAGCAGGTAACTATTGCCCCCGAGGCCAGCCAGGCAGACATGGAGCATGCTGGATGAGACTGGATTGCGCTGCCCTACTGGGCCATATGACCCAAAATCAGAGCCCAGGTTTTCCTCTCTGGGCTCAGATGCCTAAGTGACTTGTTGGAGCAAAGCCCTGGAGCACAGTAAGCAGGAAGTCTGTTCACCACTCAGCCAAGGCTGGGGTCTACCACCCTCCCATCCTGGCCCTTTGCCTCCACAAATAAAAGGCAGTCCAGCTCCACTCTCTCCCACTCCTTCTGTCAACATCCAATGCACTTCATGACCTGGCATCTTCAGGGAACTCATGACAAAAAGAAATAGGAGTCAACCTGCCAGCAATTTTAGCCCAGACTGATGTCGAGGGAAATGTGATTGCTGCCCCTCGAAGCTGGGGAGGGGCAGGAACCCAGTCCTCCACCCCTCCCAGGGCTGACTGGGGCGTGGACACCTCCCCAGAAACCCATGCAAGGTCATGGGGCAGACCTTGCTGCAGACATTGGTTTTGGGAGCAATCATCCCAAAGTATTTTACAAGTGTATGAGTAAACACCAGCCTAAAGTGTGACTCTTCAGAGGAAAAGTGAATAATTAATCTAAGTTTCAAATACTGAATATTTTTCAATAAATGTTGATTCTATTTGTATATCTCCAATCCACAAGTATTATTGAGAAGGTTTGGAAATGCTATTGAAGATGAAGAATAGAGAAAACATGTTTATCTCACTTACAGCTACGTACAGCAGTGTTGTTAACCTAGACAATGTCCAGCTATGAGCTCATGTGGGACTCAGTCACAGAGATGCTTTCCATGTCTATTGTGCTTATGATGTTGAGCTGAGGGCTTTTGCCATGATGCCTTCTTCCTTTCTAAAAATGTGTTCATTAAAAAAAAAAAAAAAAAAACAGGATGTTTAGGTTGTGATATGGAGAAGGCAATGGCAACCCATTCCAGTACTCTTGCCTGGAAAATCCCATGGATGGAGGAGCCTGGTAGGCTGCAGTCCATGGGGTCGCTAAGTGTCAGGCATGACTGAGTGACTTCACTTTCACTTTTCACTTTCATGCATTGGAGAAGGAAATGGCAACCCACTCCAGTGTTCTCGCCTGGAGAATCCCAGGGACAGAGGAGCCTAGTGGGCTGTCGTCTATGGGATCGCACAAAGTCGGACACAACTGAGGTGACTTAGCAGCAGCAGCAGGTTACGATAACAAAATACCATAGCCCGAGGCTAACAAGCAACAGAAATTTACTTCTCATACTTCTGGAGTCTGGAAGGCCAAGATCAAAGCATTGGCAGATTCCTGGTTTGTGGACAGCGTCTTCTCACTGTGTCCTCACAAGGGGAAGGAGGCTCTCTGCTGCTGCTGCTGCTGCTGCTAAGTCGCTTCAGTCGTGTCCGACTCTGTGTGACCCCATAGACGGCAGCCCACCAGGCTCCCCCGTCCCTGGGATTCTCCAGGCAAGAACACTGGAGTGGGTTGCCATTTCCTTCTCCAATGCATGAAAGTGAAAAGTGAAAGTGAAGTCGCTCAGTCGTGTCCGACTCTTAGCGACCCCATGGACTGCAGGCTACCAGGCTCCTCCGCCCATGGGATTTTCCAGGCAAGAGTACTGGAGTGGGGTGTCATCGCCTTCTCCGAGGAGGCTCTCTAGGGTCCTTTATATAAGGGCACTAATCCCATTCCTGAGGGCTCCACCTTCATGACCTCATTGCCTCCTAAAGGCCCCACCTCCAAATATCATCACTGTCAGGGTTAGGTGTCAATATATGAATTTGAGGGGCACAGCATTCAACCTATGCATGCAGGCATGCTAAGTCACATCAGTAATGTCCGACTCTGTGCAACCCTATGGACAGCAGCCCACCAGGCTCCTCTGTCCACAGGATTTTCTAGGCAAGAATACTGGAGTGGGTTGCCATTTCCTTTTCAATTCAATCTATAGCAATGCACAAAGAAGAGAAAGAAAAGCAAGAAAGATGATGGAAGCATACACCCAGAGCACTACATGTTTGGTGACCACTGCATAAACTGCTGTGCTGGAGTGACCTCTAGTTGGGGGGAGGGTTGAGGATCTGGGCATCCATAAGATAGGCTAGAGGCTGTATGCACTTTCTAGAACCCCAGAGAGGGGCATTATGCCAGGAGAGGCCTCCACTTGCCCACACACATGGATCATTGACCAAGCTCAGTTCTGACTGCCAGTTACAAGCTGCTTGCAGAGTCTCTGACACTGGGTGGCACACATCATAGATGTAAGTGCCACGTTAGGGTTCTCCAGAAAAATGCCAGATGCCCAGTTCAATTTGAATTTCCAACAAACAACAGTTTTGGGGTTTTTTTTTAAAGCATAAGTATGTCCTAAATATCTCATGGGACATGCTTGTACTAAAAAATTATTCATTGTTAACTGGACATTCACATTGAACTGTGTGCTCTTTATTTTTACACATTAAATCTAGCAACTCGCTATACTAGGTGTGAGGCCCTCGCTATACTGAGGGCCTTTCTGGACCAAGTCAGGGTGCTGGGGACAGGCATCCAACCTGGCCAGGCCTCCCCAGACACTGAGACCAGGCATATCCCCGGTCAGGTGACAGCAGAGCTGCTCTTGAATGACTTCTGAGAGGATGGGCCCACCGAATCCATTCCACCAGTGTGGGAGGGTCCCCATGTCACCATTTCACTTCTGACATATGTCAGTGGGGTCAAAATAAACAGTAGCAAATTTAATGTGAAGATTAAGGGTGGCAAACTGATGCTAGAATCTAGATGCTTTATGTCAAATGTATTATTCTTTCTTTTTTTCTTTTTGAGGTCACAGATGTCAAGAGTTTAATGGCAGCAGGACTTAACAGAGAGTTCTCTTTATGAACTTTTTCTGTTAATTGGAAAAAGACTGCCATTATTTTATTTGACATGGAGAACATACATACTCAAGCCTGAGGACTGTCAAGGACCCATCAGGACACTGCTTGTTAATAGATTCACAACCCAGATGGAGACCCCAGAGATGATAGGAAAAGAAGCCAGAAAAGCAAGCCTTAGGCAGAGCTGGACTGGTTCACAAGGGCCAGAAGAGGGGCAAGCAGTGCTTTGGGAGAGGGGGTGTTCCCTAAGGATGCATGGTGTCTGTGGAGCACACGGCCACCTGGGGACCATGTGCTCCCACATGTGTGTGGCATTGTTGTTGTTGGGGGGCACTCTGGAGAATGCAGAGCCCAGATGACTGTCCACTAGAGCCCAAGGCCCTGGAGGGCAGTGAGCAGGGGCAAGTCAGGCAGACCCCAAGTGATGCTGAAAGCTCAGCTTCTCTGTGTACCAGTGCTGAGTTGAATCTTGGAGACAGAGTTTTGGGTAAAGTCAAAAAGAATAGCTTTCTTACTTTGCCAGGCAAAGGGGGCCTCAGCAAGCCAATGCCCTCAAAACCATCTGTCCCAACTTGGGAGACAATAGTGAGAAGTTTTACAGTAATTGTTCAAAGAGGACATGGTCAGCCTGTGGACATTCTTCTCATTGGTTGGTGTGGAGGTGAATGGGAGTCGGCATCATCAACTTTCTGGTTCCAACTGGTCTGGGATCTACATGTTTGTGGGCAGCATACCATTGTTAACTGTTGACTTCTCCCACCCAGAGGGTGTTTCAGTATCTGCAAAATAGCTCAAATATATTGTGGTGTATCTACTGATGGGGAATCAGGACCTTGCCCCAAGGCTGCTCTTAACTGTTTCTCACTAGTCTCACATACTCTCCCTTCCCTAATTTGTAACTGCTTGAAATCTGTCCATTGGAACCCAGGAAGGTTTGGAGGCTGAGTGAAAACTGCTTCCTATAACCAAAGAAATAGTGGACACAGAAAGGCTTTGTGCCCAGGAGCCCCACAGGGTTCTGCTCAGTATCATAAGTGGAAGGTGGCATGGGAGGTTAGCCACCAGAGAGAAGTCCAGGTTTGCTCTTGGCTTGCCACACAGAAGGGACCCTCTTGAGAGTGGCAGGGGGAGTCTGTCTGAAGGGTTGGAGACTAGAGCTGAGAAGCCCAGGTTTATTATCCTGGCAGAAGTCTTGAGGGGACCTCAGAGGCTGTTGGGTGAGTGTGGCCCAAGTGGGAGTGACTGGGGCCTGCCTGGCACATCAGCAGGAGGGGGCAGTGAGGATGGTGACAGAGCGACCACAGAGAGCGGTACCCACACAGCCGGAGTGGACAGGGCTGAAAGGAGCCACATACACGGTCTGATTTAGACCCTTAGGACATGGGTCAGGGGTTCAGCTCCTGCCTTTACCTGCTGTTGGCCAATCGGCCGGGTGCCTTCCACCACGGCCTGACAGCGGGTCTGGTCCCAGTTCTGGCACTGACTCTGTATTCTTTGGAGAAACCATGTCTCCGCTCAGCAGCTATTTTCACAGCAACACAGGAGACCCCCTTCATGTGCTCTGGGAAGTCACAGCTTCATGTCGGGTCAGCCAGGCTGGCCCAGTACAGCCACGGGTGTGGACCAAGCATGTGGCTTCCACGCAGGATGGCCAGCCTTGGCACCTGAGCCGGGCACACATCACCACAGCTGTCCCACCATCCTGCCCCGGTGTTTCATCAAGGGAGTCTGAAAGTGAAAACAACGGGAAGAAAAGTGAAACCTCCCAAAGGGGCAGGCAAAGGTCGCTTCGTGTCCCTTGAAATGAGACCCAGAGGAACCTTTGTGACTTCCGCATTCCTGTCTTCCGCCGCACTTCCTGCGTGGCTCTGGTTCCTGGCACACACAGCCCTGTAGAGGCTGTCATCATAGCCCTGTCAGCCAGATGGCTGCTCCACCCAACCCTGCGCTGACAAAGGGTCGTCTCCCCACATGCCAGCCGCACACAGAACCGAGCATGTGGTTCTGCATGTGGCTCTCACAGAACTCACACCTGTGCACAGGACCTGTCCTCAGGTACCCCCGCAGTTCTCCCCAAACACAAGCCTGCACACACCCCTCCCCCAGCTCAGCCCTCACACACCCATCCTGGCAGAAGCACACTCATGAGCACAGACACGGAGCACCCTGTGTGTGCTAAGTCACTTTAGTCACATCCAACTGTTTGTGACCCTATGGGCAGTAGCCCACCAGGCTCCTCTGTCCATGGGATTCTCCAGGCAAGAATACTCGAGTGGGTTGCCATGTCCTCCTCCAGGGGATCTTCCCCACCCAAGGATTGAATCTGCGTCTCTTGCATCTCCTGCATTGGCAGGCGGGTTCTTTACCACTAGTGCCATCTGGGAAACCCTGCATTCTTGCATATCCAGTCTCCCTACGTGTGCTCATGCCCAGTACACAGACACGTACACGGGCCTCTCTGTTGATGGCTATCAAGCCCTTGGGTGGCTATTCCTCTGTGCACAGGGCAGGGACACCAGCCCCTCCCTCCACTGCCATCTAGAAACGGTCTCCACCACCTTCCTGAGCTCAACCTACTGGGCGGGGCCCCATAACTGCATCTGGTTCTGTTTGCACTGACTCAAAGGGCACTCCCTTTGAGACCCCGCCCTTCGAAGGCCAAGCCAACACCTGCCAGCTGTTTTTCCCACACATTGAACATGCAGTGCTGGAGGAACTGGCATCCTGGCTACCTGGACTCTGGAACAAATCAATACGGTTCTTCTTATCTCTGTGTTAGAGAGGCTAGTCCAAGCTGTCAGAAACACAGAAACATAGACACTCGGGTTATTTGGAATGGTGGCTGTTCATTGGAAGGAAGAAAAGAGGGCCAGAGAGAGATGCATGGGCAGGACCACAGCAGTGTCCTGCAGTTGGGACTTGAGTTTGGGTTTAACCCTAAGAAGAGTGTCTGCCCCACCTGGGTCCCGGACACAGCACCAGACGCCTAGTGTGTGTTATCAAGGGGCGCTCACAGCAGCCTTATGCAGGAGTTCCCGTCACTGTCCATTCAAAGAGGATGGTGAGGCTGAGATAGTCTGTGGCTTGCCTGAAGTCCTGCAGCTAGTGAGTGCAGGGCTGGGACGTGAGCCCCGCAGTCAGGGGCCCGTCCACGTACCAAGGAGGCCCCGCAATGCCACTCCCAGAAGCTGGTGTCTGTGGCTCTCGACCTGGTGGATCTGCCTTTCTCTTGAGATGACTTCCCCCCGTCTTTGAGTGTTTGTCTGTCTGTCTCTGCTTCCTACTCTGTGTGTCTCTATCTAAAACTTCCAAGAGGGGACCCTTAGTATCAGTCAGATTCTAGCCAGTGCAGAACCACTCTGAAAGTAAAACGAGCAAAGTTTCAGCCAGACTGGACCCATGCTCCACTCCCTTCCTTCCCACAGTGAGCAGATGCCTTGGGGCGAGGCGCTCAGCTGTGGTCAGGACAGCTAGTCACTCTCAGATGCCCTGGGGATGGGGCAAGACACACTACCAACCCCAGGTTGTCCAGTGTGGTTTCAAATACTGTTATTGGAAATTTTTTCTGAACATATTTCTCATTTTCTTGACTTGGTGAGATTAATCTAGTAAGCATAATTGAATAGCTACAAAAACTAGTCAGGATTTTAATGATTCCTGGGGCATCCTTCTGCATTCCAAGTGCATCAAGCAGCCAAAGCAGGAGGGATGGAGAGCTGATGGTGGTGACAACCAGGAAACTCCCTAAACATCTTTTTAAACATTCTTGATGAGTTTTTTGCCTTAACGTTAATTTAGAGGCAACAAAGAGGCAAATTTAGAGGCTGCAACTCCCTGGCAGCAGGTTCAGTGAGCTAAGCGTCGTGGCTGCAGATGCAGGCAGGGTCCCTGGGTCAGGCAGCTTCCTTCGCCTGGGACCTTTCAGCCTTGGCTGCAGAAGGCCGCCCACATCAAGGGGCCTCTGGGGGCACCTAGGCGTGGAGGGTCCCGGGCCAGCTCCTCAGTCATCTGCATTGCCAGGAGCCTCCTCCACTGATAGAGGACAGAGGTGGGGGTCTCGGGTCACTCAGCCCGTAACACCCGCAAGCACAGGCCACCAAGCCACCCTCCCTTGGGACTGTCAGGAGCAGCCCATTTCAATTTGATCGTTTGCATAAATACATTAGAGACCACAGACTTCATGTCAGCGTGTGGTCCAGATCCTGTTAGAAAATATCCGTATTTATAGAGAAGCTTAAAAGAAGGAGCAAAAGTCCCAAATCCTTCACTGAAAATGACTGAGTGGGAGGGAATATTCACACCCAAAGCTACAATCTGGATTCTGGACTCTGCCTAACGTCAAACAGTATTCCCTGTGGATCTGAAACCCCACATGCTAGCAGCTACTGCGGAAGCAGGGCTTTTCCAGGACAGCCATCTCCTTGGGAGCTGTGCCCTGAACTGACCGAGGATGACTGACCTTTAGTCTCCTTCAGCCCAGGAGGCAGCTAGGCACGAGGCTGTGGGGCTGGAATTCAGACCTCTCTCCCCACGGACCTGGGCGCATGGGTGTGGGTGGCTGGGGGAATGTTGGCCTGGCCTCGGGCTCCTGTTTTCCTAAGTCAGGAGCCAAACGAGGAGATGGCTTCAGACCATGTGCTGCAGGCTGACAGTTACCCGACAACAGACCAACATTCACAGTCACCTCGATTTTTTAAGGAGTGCATGTCAGTGGCCTTGCTTGGCAAGAAAAACCTTGATTTCCCACCCCACCCCACTTATTCTACAGCAGAAATAGGAAACTTTTTACCAAGTTTTTACAGGATTCCTAGCCCAGCACCTGACTTGGAAACTCTTCCAAGAGGGTCCACCTTCACAAAGTTGATGTGTGGGTCTCAGTCCCCTGATTTTAGCCTGCATTGTTGACAGAAGCACTTTAAAGAGGTGTGGGATCTGAATGGGGACAGAGGTGGGTGATTCTGGGGGAGGTGAGAGGACCCACTGCATGTCATGACTAAATAAGGTCCACTACAGGAGAGGAGGGTCTGGAGATGCTCTGCCCCAGTGGAAGTGACCTCAGAGAGGAGTGAGGACCATCTGAGGACAGGTCCCCAGAGCCCTGCACTCTCATGGGAGGGGTCTGAGCCATCTCTGCCCAGAGGAAATCCCTCCACACAATCAGTTCTCCCAAATCCGACAGCCCAGAACCCGAGGCAGGGCCTAGGAGCATGAGAGGGCTGAGTGGGTGGGCACAGGGCCTTGGGCAGTGCCAGTCCTTTCCAGAACGAACAGGCACCTGCTCTCCTTGCACTGCCAAGAGGAAAAAGGTGAGCAGAGGCTGCCCTTCCCCTCTCAGTCAATGTAACCAAGACCCTCCCAGACACCTCTCCTCCTGAAACCTCAATGGGGTGTATTCCTGAGGGTCTTTGCCCAGAGCAGCCCCATGGTGCCACCAGGACTCCCCTTAAATCACTGAACATTTCCCTGAGAGACTCAACTGGACAACTCCAGGACCCAGGGAGGCAGCGGTTGAACTCAGGGCCCCAGAGGACTGATGTTGGGGTCATCATCAGTTGTAGGTTTGGGGAGGGGTTCTAAGTTGGAGAGGAAGTGAGTTCCTGGGCTTCCTAACATTCCGTGAATCTCATCCAGACCTTCTCTCTTAGTTTCCTGGGGCTGCTGTAACTGTAGTTCCACAGGATGGGGTGCTGACACAATAGAACTTTATTGTCTCATAGCTCTAGAGGCCAGAAATCCAAGGTCAAGGTGATGGCAAGGGTGGTTTCTTCTGAGGCTTCTCTCCTTGACTTGTAGACAGCTGTCCTCTCCCTGAATCTTCACACGGTCTTCCTTCCCTGTGTGTCCATGACCAAAATTCCTCCTCTTATAGCACTAGCCATATAGGATTAGAATGGTCCTAAGGACCTTTTTTAAATTTAATTACCTCCTTACAGACCTGGTCTATAAGCAGACACTCTTTTCACAGCAAACACCCTGGTCACAGAAAACACCCTTTTCCAACATCACAAGAGACAACTCTACACATGGACATCACCTAATGGTCAATACCGAAATTAGACTGATTACATTCTTTGCATCTGAAGATGGAGAAGCTCTATACGGTCAGCAAAAACAAGATCTGGAGCTGACTGTGGCTCAGATCATCAGCACCTTATTGCAAAATTCAGGTTTAAACTGAAAAAGTGGGGAAATCCACTAGGCCATTCAGCAATGACTTAAATTGCTTATGATTATATAGTAGAGGTAATGAATAGATTCAAAGGATTAGACCTGGTAGACGAAGTGCCTGAAGAACTATGGATAGAGGTTTGTAACATTTTACAGGAAGCAGTGACCAAAAGCATCCCAAAGAAAAAGAAATGCAATAAGGCAAAGTGGTTGTCTGAGGAGGCCTTACAAATAGCTGAGGAAAGAAGAGAAGTGAAAAGCAAGGGAGAAAGAGAAAGATATACCCAACTGAATGCAGAGTTCCAAAGAATAGCAAGGAGACAGAAGGCCTTCTTTAATGAACAATGCAAAGAAATAGAGGGAAACAATAGAATGGGAAAGACTAGAGATCTTTTCAAGAAAATTGGAGACATCAAAGGATCATTTCACGCAATGATGTGCATGATAAAGGACAGAAATAGTAAGGACCTAACAGAGGCAGAAGAGATTAAGAAGAGGTGGCAAGAATACAAGAAGAACTATACAAAAAAAGGTCTTAATGACCCAGATAAGCACGATGGTGTCCTCACTCACCTAGAGCCAGACATCTCAAAATGTGAAGTCAAGTGGGCCTCAGGTAGCATTACTATGAACAAAGCTAGTGGAAGTGATGGAATTCCAGCTGAGCTATTTCAAATCCTAAAAGATGATGCTGTGAAAGTGCTGCACTCAATATGTCAGCAAATTTGGAAAACCCAGCAGTGGCCACAGGACTAGAAAAGGTCAATGTTTACCCCAATCCCAAAGAAGGGCAGTGCTAAAGAATGTTCAAACTACCGGACAATTGTGCTCATTTCCCATGCTAGTAAGGTCAAGCTCAAAATCCTTTAAGTTAGGCTTCAGCAATACTTGAATTGAGAACTTCTGGATGTCCAAGCTAGATTTAGAAAAGTCACAGGAACCAGAGATCAAACTGCCAACATTTGCTGGATCATAAAGAAAGCAATGGAATTCCAGTAAAACATCTACTTACACTTCATTGACTATGCTAAAGCCTTTCACTATGTAGATCACAACAAACTGTGAAAAATTCTTAAAGAGATAGGAATACCAGACCATCTTATCTGTCTTCTCAGAAACCTATACATGGGTCAAGAAGCAACAGTTAGGCCTCTACATGGACTGGTTCAAAATTGGGAAAGGAGTACAACAAGGCTACATATTGTCACCCTGATTATTTAACTTATATGCAGAGTACATCATGCCAAATGCCAGGCTGGATGAATTATAAGCTGGAATCAAGATCGCCAGGAGAAATATCAACAACCTCAGATATGCAGATAACACCACCCTAATGGCAGGAAGTCTAGTCAAGGCTATGGTTTTTCCAGTGGTCATGTATGGATGAGAGAGTTGGACTGTGAAGAAAGCTGAGCGCCGAAGAATTGATGCTTTTGAACTGTGGTGTTGGAGAAGACTCTTGAGAGTCCCTTGGACTGCAAGGAGATCCAACCAGTCCATTCTGAAGATCAGCCCTGGGATCTCTTTGGAAGCAATGATGCTAAAGCTGAAACTCCAGTACTTTGGCCACCTCATGCGAAGAGTTGACTCATTGGAAAAGACTCTGATGCTGGGAGGGATTGGGGGCAGAAGGAGAAGGGGACGACAGAGGATGAGATGGCTGGATGGCATCACTGACTTGATGGACGTGAGTCTGGGTGAACTCTGGGAGTTGGTGATGGACAGGGAGGCCTGGCATGCTGCGATTCATGGGGTCACAAAGAGTCAGACACGACTGAGTGACTGAACTGAAACTGAAAGGCAGGAAGTGAGGAGGAACTAAAGAGCCTCTTGATGAGGGTGAAAGACAAGAGTGAAAAAGCTGGCTTAAACTCAGCATTCAAAAAACTAAGATCAGGGCCCAGTCCCATCACTTCATGCCAAGTAGATGGGTAAAAAGTGGAAGCAGTGACAGATTTTCTCTTCGCGGTCTCCAAAATCACTGCAGATGGTGACTGCAGCCATGAAATTAGAAGATGCGTGCTTCTTGGAAGGAAAGCAAGGACAAACCTAGACAGCATATTAAAAAGCAAAGACGTCACTTGCTGACAAAGGTCCATAGAGTCAAAGCCATGGTCTTTCCAGCTGCCATGTACAGATGTGAGTGTTGGACCATAAAGAAGACAGAGCACCGAAGAATTGATACTTTCAAATTGTTACTGAAGAAGACTCTTGAGAGTCCCGTGGACTGCAAGGAGATCAAACCAGTCAATCCTAAAGGAAATCAACCCTGAATACTCATTGGAAGGACTGATGCTGAAGCTGAAGCTCCAATACTTTGGGCACCTGATGTGAAGAGCCAACTCATTGGAACAGACCCCGATGCTGGGAAAGACTGAGGGCAAGAGAAGAGGAGGTGACAGAGGATGAGACGGTTGGATGACATCACTGACTCAATAGACATGAATTTGAGCAAACTCTAGGAGATAGTGAGGGACAGGGAGGCCTGGCGTGCTGCAGTCCATGGGTTTGCAGAGTCAGACACGACTTAGTGACTGGACAACAGCATTACAGATCTTACTTCCAAGTATGGTCACGTTCTGTGGGCAGCGCTTCAACATGTGAATTTGAGATGGCGTAGCCCAGCCTATAATGGAGCCCAAGCAGCCCAAGCAGCAAGCATCTACTTCTGGATGGCATCTGGGTGCTCCCTCCATAAAGGCAATCCATGTTGCCCACTGGGTATTTCACAAGTGCTTTCTGCTTCAAACCCTATAACCTCCCCTGGAGTCAGCAGAGAAGCATCCTCATCTCATTTCATAGATGAGAAAACAGGTCATGAGAGCTAAAGTTAGTGTCCCCAAGCCCCCTGCCAGGAAGTGAATGTTCTGGGCTGAGACTGGGCTCCTCACTCCTTGGCTCTGTTCCTTCAAACTCCCTGCTTCAGGGACTACAACATTTCCCTTTAAGGAAGGAAGAAAATATTTCCTCTGATAAGAGCTTAACACCCAAGTCAAGTTTGCAGGCTTTCAGGCTCCTCGTCCTATTTAATGTGCCAGAGCTTCTTCTAGTTAACATTTATTTGCTAAATAAAGTCACTTCTCCCTACATTTGGCTCTCACACAGCTGCCGTGAGCCATGCGCTCTGCAAGGCCCCTCATATGTATTATATCAAAAATTAATCATATTTCATAGATGAGAAATGGCAGCTTAAGGAGGCAAAACTGAGCTGCTGGTCAGTGCTGGAAGGGTGCAGTGAAACCAGGAAAGGGTGATTCACAAGCCCTTATCTTTCGAGGGTAGCAACCCTCAACAAATTCAGTTACTCAGCAAGTGTTTATTAGATGTCTGCTCCATGCCAGGCACTGTTCAAGGTGACACTCTAGTTGTTTGGGTTTAATCTATTTACAAAAGAGACACTGAGCCCTGTGTTTATGGAGCTAGAGTTGTCCAGAGGGAGACAAACAATAAATATAGTAAATAGGTAAATTGTATTATGGTTTCCCTGGTGGCTCCGTGGTAAAGAATATGCCCGCAATGCAGGAGACTTACAGGAGGCACAGGTATGATCCCTGAGTTGGGAAGATCCCCTGGAGGATGAAATGGCAATCCACTCCAGTATTCTTGCCTGGGAAATCCCATGGACAAAGGAGCGTGGTGGGCTAAAGTCCATGGGGTCGCAAAAAAGTCGGACACGACTGACTGGCTAAACAACAACAATAAAATTGTAATATATGTTAGAAAGTGGTAAGTCCTATGCGGCAGAGTGGGGGTGATCAGGAACACTGGGCTGGGGAGATGAAGTTGCAGTATTGAACGGGGTGCTCAGGGAAGGTGTTCTGGAGCGTAGACTCAGGAAGGAAGAAGTTAGACAATGAGGATGCCTGGAAAAGAAGGTCTGAGCAGAGAGAACAAGTGCCAAGGCCCTGGGCCTGGAGGGTGCTTGGTGTTTCGTAGGGACAGCATGGGGCCCTGTGGCCAGACAGGCAGGGACGAGGGTGAGGACGGCGTGGAGGGGAAGTCGGAGCGGAAAAGGGCCTTCAGGGGCAGGCTCACAGCCACTGCCAGGACCTGGGCTTGGTCTAGAAGCGGGACCTCGGCAGGGCTCTGAGCAGAGTAGGCAGGCATGGTCTGACTGCTTTCTAGTGGGATCCCAGCTGCTGTGTTGAGAATACCTGGCAGGGGAACAGAGAGGAAGAGGGGATACCAGTTAATAGGACATTGGCGTGGACAAGGTGGTCCTGATGCTGACAGACTCTGCTGCTCTTGTTGCTCTTTCTCCCTCTCCCCATCTCTGCCTCCTTCTTTTTGGAAAGTCTCTGGAATGTGGCAGACTACATTCCAGTCCTGGTGTCCCCAGTGAGCAGCTCTCTGGGGTCAGAGATAGCTGCTTCCATGCTCAGAATATCAGATTTCTCCTTTAGTAAATGAAATAAAACAGGGTTAATGATGCCAGCCTCACAGAGCAGTTGGAGAATCACCCATGGATGGATAGATGTGGGCGTTTCAGTCAGTTCAGTCACTCAGTCATGCCTGACTCTGCGACCCCATGGACTGCAGCACACCAGGCTTCCCTGTCCATCACCAACTCCTGGAGCTACTCAAACTCACGTCCATCAAGTTGGTGATGCCATCCAACCATCTCATCCTCTGTCGTCCCTTTCTCCTGCCTTCAATCTTTCCCAGCATCAGGGTCTTTTCCGGTGAGTCAGTTCTTCACATCAGGTGGCTAAAGTATTGGAGTTTCAGGTTTAGCATCAGTCCTTCCAATGAATATTCAGGACTGATTTCCTTTAGGATGGAGTGGTTGGATCTCCTTGCAGTCCAGGGGACTGTAAAGAGTCTTCTCCAACACCACAGTTCAAAAGCATCAATTCTTTGGGGCATTCGGTCCCAGCCAGCTCAGTCAAGGCCCCTCAGATTGGGTTTCTGAGCCCTTGATCCCTTGCCCCAAATGGGAACCCTCCAGACATGGGGCTCACAGAAGGATACAGTCCTCTGTGAGCGTCAAAGGCAGAGCCCGTGATCACTGGGGAACCAGCTTAGAGAGGCCCAGGAATCCAGGTATGAACTTCATGTCTTCTGATCCTCAGGGGAGGGGGCTGTATGTGAGCACTGGATCAGGAGTCCAGCAACCTGCATTTGTTTATTTTTTTAATTGAGATATAATTGACATACAACACTATATTAGCTGCAAGTGTACAACATAATATCTGTTTATGTTGCAAATGGTCACCACAGTAAGTCTAGCTAGCAGCAACCTGCATTTCTTCGTCAACTCTGCCACGTCCCAACTCAGCAGACTTGAGAGACGACATCTCTCTGGGCTTGTTTCCCCACCTGACAAATGCACATGTTGATAACATTTCCATGCTTCTCTCCAGCCTTCTGGAAGTTTTCTGGGCCTGAGAGGAGCCCGGGCAGTTGTGGAGTCACAGAGTTACTCACTTCCTTGTTTTCCTACATGACTTGGCCCTATTTCCTGGCTTCCACCTCTACCCAGTCAATAACTTGGTCTGAGCCACTTATGCGGGGAAAGCTGGTGAGCTGAGCTGGGATCAGAAAAGTGCCGGACAGACCTGGGCCACACAGCCTCATGCCCTCCCCTGAGGGTGGGCCCTGCCTCTAAGGAGATGTGTGGATAGAAGTTCATGAAGGTCGTGCTGGAAGGTCTCTTAGAGACCCTCAACTTACAGCGGGGAAGCTGAGGGTAACAGAGGGGAAGAGACTTCTCCAGGATCTCACAGAGGTCACTGGAAACATCTGTTTGTTTTTTAATAAACAAGAAACAGCCTTATTACAGTATAAGTAGCATCTATTAAACTCTACATGAAGTGGCGTTGGGTGAGTTCTGACACACATACATCCCATCATCCAGCTCCACAGTCAGGATACTTATCGTTCCCATCACGTGGGGACTTCCTTGGTGGTCCAATGGCTAAGATTCTTCACTCCCAATGCAGGGGCCCAGGTTCAATCCCTGGTCAGGGTACTAGATTCCACATGCCCCAACTCAGAGGGCACAGGCAACAACTAAAGATCCTGCATGCCTCAACTAAGACCAGGCACAGCCAAATAAATCAAGCTAAAAAAATTTCCCATCGCCTCCAGAAGCTTCCTCATGGTCCTCTGTCCTGTCTCCCTCACTGACACTCCAGGCAAACTCCAGTCTGCTTTCTGCCACTACCGACGCATTTTTGCATCTGTTTTAAGGGAGCACTGATAGGGCTGGTGGGCAGGCTGGGTGTGGCCTGGGAAAGACAGGGGCCACCAGGATTGCGGCCTGAGGACTGGAAGGCTGGGGCAGCCATACTTTGAGGTGAGGGTCAGGGAGCTTCATGAGCTTAGCCTTAGGCCTTAGGTGACCTGTCTAGTCATCCTTGTACGGGGAAGGCTCCGGGGCAGTTGGGCACAGGAGCCTGGAGTTCCAGAGTCTGGACTGGAGATCTGCAGAGAGGGACGGGAAGTCAAGGACCGGCCAGACCTCCAAAGAACAAGTGTGGTGACAGCGGGGCCCTGGTCTCCCACTGGGCAGTTGGTCAGGGCCAGCTCTCTACAAAACGTCTGCTCCCCTCCAGGGGTCTGGCATCCCTGAGCCCAGGGAAGTGGGTCCTCCAAGGGCAGAGTGTTGTTGCATCTGCCTGGTGGCCACACAGTGCCTGGGCCCTGGGAAGAGCAACTGAATGGGCAAGGAAAACTCCCTTTACCTTGCCAATATTTGCAATATTGGCAAAAAGTATGTGTCAGAGGAGGGCAAGTACCCAGACAATTATGACCACTTTCCATGGGCCTCACCTCTGGCCAGATGTTCTGCAGAAAAGGAAAAAGCAAAGTGACATTTGACTCGCCTTTCACGAACACTCCCTCAGTTGACCTCCCAGTAACCCCATCAGCTAGGTCCCTCCTTTACAGAAGAGGAAAGTGGGGCTCCAGAGAGAAGATGGCACCAGATGTGGACCCACTGCCTCCTCGGTGGTCCCTGGGGGCACGAAGGCTTGAGCAAATCTGCCTTGGGCCATCCCCAGCTGGTCACTGCCCTTTCCCCAGGGCTCCCCTCTCTCTGCAAATCTACTCCAAGACATTTTGTCCTGTTTGGACTAACTGCCCCACCAGCCCTATACCTTGGCACCGCACCCTGGCCTGTCAGTGTGAGCCCACACTTCCCACCTGCCCTGTCCTAAAGGGCTTTCTCTGGGCCATGCGTGATGCCTCATACTCCAGGTGTGTGCAAGGCCTCATGGCAGTATCTCCAGAAACCCCATGCGGCTAGAATATTCGACATAACTGATAAACACAGTTGAGCAGCTTTCACTGTGTCTGGCCAGGCACACAAGAGGCAGGCACTATCCTAATCCTCCCGCGCCTGGAGACAGGAGGTCCGTGGGTCAACCTCAGGTCGTTAAAGTTGACTGTGAGGCATGTGTGCTCTGGAAGAAAAGGGTCAGTGCATAGGACAGGGGACCAACCATTCCAGGATCCATAAAGGGGTTCTGGGGAAGGGAGTGGGGAGCTGGGGCCGAAGGAAGAGCAGGAGTCACCAGGGGAAGATGGAGGAGAGGTTATTCCAGGCAGAGGAGGGAGGGGGCAGAGCTGTGAGGGCCAGAGGAGGCCTGTGTGCCTCAAGAGGGGACACCTCAGGTAGCTGAGGATGTCCAGAGGGCAGGTGGGACCGGAAGCGGTGTGTCTTGTCCACCAGCAGAGACACACGCCCTTCCCTAGAGCGGCTCAGGGACTGGGAGCAGGCAGGGGCCCTGGGCCTCATAGCACCTTGCGGAGGGAGGCTCCCAGGTCAGTTCCTGCTCAGCAGAGGCCAAGTAGCTCCAAGAGCTCTGCCCAGCAGAGAGGGGGCCGCTAGTCCCCACTGCCTGTCCACTGTCGGCTCCAAGCAGACCAGGAGGCCCGGGCCTTCCTTCTGCTGTGAGTTTTCTGATGGAGGCGGAAAGGCCAAACCCTGGAATGTGCTGACCTCTGCCCCCTGCAAGGTCCAGGAGCTAAGGCCCATTCTTCCCAGTGCCAAAGCCCTGCTAAAGCCAAGGGTGGGTGTGGCCCAGCATGGGGCAGGCCAAGCAGGAGAAACATTTCCCCTAGGATGGTTCCCAGAAGGGTCTCCTTCAGCATCCCCAGCCTCCTTCCCTAATGAGGAGAGGAAGGCCCCTGAGGCCAGGGTCAGCACAGCATACCCCGGCCAGTACTGGCTCAGCGCTTCCTGGGCAGGGCCCTAGCCCTTGAAACTGGCGGCCCTGGAGCTCCTTTCAGGAAACTTCACAGTTGGTTTTGGAATCCACTCCTGTCACATAGGAACAGAGCTCTGTGGCCTGTGTTGGGAGGGAAGTCATGGGCGGCTGGAAGGGGAGGGGGCTTCAGGGCAGGGCCTGGGCGTGGGAAGAAGATCAACCTTGGAGGAAGCCCAGCCTCGCGCTCTCCAAGCCTCAGTGGCCTCATCTGTGACATGGAAACCACGACTGCTCTGCCAATGCCAAAGGAAAGCTTTGAGGTCAGGGGAAACTGTATGGTGCTTTCCAAGTGCGAGATGAGCCTCTTATCAGGCTCCAGTCACCCAAGGGGAGGACACTGAGTTAAGGTAGCAACAGCCCTCAACGTAGAGCTGAGAAGCTGCAAAGCTGGGGTTCTGCTGCCTGAGGGGCCAAGCAAGGTCTGAAGACTCTCAGCACCCCTCATCCTGAAATGCAGAGCCCTGGGTTTCTTTTCTCCAGATGAACTGGGCTCTGAACCCTCCTGGCAAGCCAAGACATGGGCTTGCACTGGGGCTGGTGGTTCTTAAGGGAATCCTCTGAGAATCCTCGATGGGAGGGGAAAACACAGACTCCCAGGCGGGTAGGGCAGGGATGTACAAGGATCCAAGCTAAGGACCCCTAGAGGTGTGTGTGCAAGAGTTAGTATTAGACTGGGAACTTAGAAGAAGGCAGGAACCGCTGCCAGGAAGCTCCCACAGCCCTTTGGCTCGTGAAGCCTTCCCCGTGGTGAGTACTTGAGAGTGAGGACCACACTTTCTTCCTTAGAGCCACAGAGTATGCCCAGATAAGGGCCTCTGTACGTGTGCTGGGAAAATGAATAGAACAACTCTTGGTAAACTCTCAACTCAAGTCTCATCTACCTTTGTCTCTGGCATCTAGCACAGCACCTGCATTCAGCTGGTGCTCAGTATATGTCTAGCGGCTATTTGTTTCCCCAGTAAACCCTGCCCTGGACTCAATACGGACTACCTGAGCTTTTCCAAGCACGTCTTTTGTTCTCCAGCCTCTCAGCCCCTGTTCCTTCTGTGGGAGCGTCATCCCAGGCCCTTCTTCACCACCTGACATTCTGAGCATCCTTTGTGGGCCCCCTTTCCCAGGAGGCCTTCTCTGACCAGACTGACTTCCACTCGGTACCATCCAAAGTCCTCCAAGGACTTTCCTCATCCCACAAGGGACTGCCAGGCTCTCAACACTCACCACACTCCCAGTCCTAACCCTTTCCCTAGCCCTCACCTCAACCCAACACCCAGCTGAGGGTCTGTCCTGCCGGGAAGAAGTCAGCCACGTAGCGATGGAAGTGTATCCATCCACTCTCCCCTCGGGGCCAGGATACGCCCCCTCACGCGCTCACCCTTTCTCAGAAGACATAAGAGAGGATGACAAAGTGAGAGGCTCTGGACCAGTCACCAACTCCACCAAAAGGAAGTGGTGGTTTTGAAGAGCCTTGAGCTGGTGGTCAGGACGCCTGGGCGGGTGACCTTGGAAAAGTCACACACAGAGCCTCAGATTCCCGTCTGTGAAATGAAGAGCTGGACCACATCTCATAAACTCTGACACATTGAAAGTGCCCTATCCCAAGAAGGAAATTCCCCACAATGGCTGGAAAACGAGGAGTGGGGGTAGTATGTGCTCAAGGGCCCCCTGTCTACCAGGGCCAGTCTCCCTCTTTCCCAGGACTGCCCAGGAGCTCAGGACACTGCCAGAGGGTGGGTGTCCCGCCCCTGGTCAGGTTTGCTGTATTTTGCTGTGTGGCGAGTCCTGGCCTAAGGTCAGCTGTCCCCCTGCATCCAAGGCAGATTTCCTAGGAGGGAGCCCTGAAATTGGCTCCCAATTTCGGAGGAGGGAGAACAAGTTGATTCCAGGGAAAGAATATATTTTCCGGAACATTTAAGACAGCTGTTGTTTCTGCGGCCTGCGGGGGTGCCCCTCACTCTGTCATCCCCAGAGTTGTTGGCTCCCCCGAATCCTTGGGACCTGGGAAAACAGTGTCCTCCTTCCTTCCCACCACCCGCCTCTTACTTCCAACAAGCAGCACTTCCTCTGGGATTCTCCACCTTGGACTCGCTCCAGGGAATTTCTGGAAGCATAAAATGGTGCAGACAGATTGTTTTCATTATGATTATTCTGGGTTTAACCTCCTGGCCCTGCGTCACTGAGAATTGGGGTCTCTTTGTTAGAACCGCATGGGGCAAGAGGCCTTTCTTTTTCTTCTGTTTGCTGCCCGAATCAGTCTTATTTTCCTTCCCTCAATTCTGGATCCTCTCCTGCCTGGACCCATTCCTCCACACGCCCTCCCTGCCTCCTGCAGGATTTGTCTAATGAAGCCTCAGGGTGACCCTGCTCTCCTGCCTGACCTGCATTGTCATCAAATCCTTGCTTCTCTCTGCGGCTGCTTTCCAATGTGAAACCAACCTCTCTGAACCCGCCTCTGAAAGACTTAGAGGATCTGCCAACATTTGGTCTGAATGTATTTTAACATGAAAATTTTCCTGTTCATCAAAATTGTAGCGAAAACAACACACTCACACAAATGTGTTTCATGTACATTTCAGTACATTGAAAACTACCAACACATTAACTTGGACTGCTGCAAGAACGCATTTTTTTGTACAGATCTCAAAGCAAGAATTTTATTTAATTAAAGGTTGTTCTAGGAACAGCAAGAGAGCTAATTTAAAAAATAAAAACCACACTTTTAACAATTGCAAATACTTCTCCACGTGAAACAGAATTTCTTAATCTGGTACAATCAAAATAGATGGCAGTGGTTCTCAGCTGGGGTGATTTTACTCCTGACACCTGACTCTGGAGGAAGGGCCAGTGACTATTGGCTACTGTCACCATGCAGGGTCTTGAGTTGTGCCGTGAGGGCTCCCACTCTGGGCCCACCACTCCTAGACCATGTGACCCCAGGCTCAGTACCTCGTCTCGCCAAGCTTAGATTTCCTCAACTGCAAGATGGCACCACAGTATCATGTATTTCATTTGGCTGTTGTGAGGATTAGATGGTATCATTTATGCCAAGTGCTTAGAACAGTGTCAAACACACAATCAGTGTTAGCCACCACCATCATGATTCCTGCAAATTCCGGCAGCCTGCAGGTAAGAACTGGCCATTGGAGGACCCCTGTTTGCCTCCCCGACTCCAGGGTCCTTGTCTTGCTTCACAGCCCAGCCCTGTCATGGCCTTATGTGGGGAGTGGGGGCAGCCTATTGGAAGGCACTCCCCAGAACAAAGCTTTAAGCAGCAGTGTCCAGAGACACAGACACCTGATGATTTTTCTGGCCCCAAAACTTACAGATGCCCAGACTCACAAAACCCCCTCCCCACTTCCTCTTTGAAAGCTGGAGTCCTACTGGGCTGAAGAGGAGCTGGGGGGGAGGGGGGATGACGGTTAGGGTTCAGGCTCAACCCTGACCTTTAATTTTGGTGAAGAGCCTCCTTGGAAAAGCTATTCAACCTTGGCAGAGGGGAAGGGAGTGTCCTACCAGGACACCAAGGGAAAAAGGTGGTGTTTACATTTCTGCAAACTCTATTGTTTGAAAGGACACAGAGCAGCCATTTCCCACAGCAATGGCCAATAGGGTCAGAATTTCTCACATGTTGCAGTGAGACCAGCCTGGCTGGGCTGTTTATTTACAGCAAAAAGCATCACTTTACCAAAATGATTTACTAAAAGCTATCTTCCAGTATCAAATTTGAGAATTTGCTCTAAATGTGACAAATGGGTTTACTTGCTGCAGATGGTTTTCCTGCAAAGAACAGCCAGGATAGGCATTAAGAAGATGCTGAAGCCCATTCTGGAGAAGGTTTGTTTTGCTGAGCCAGTTGGCAAGGTTGGGGGCGTTCTAGGTCTGTCCTGGACACCTCAGTGCCTTCCCCGTCTCCTCCTTCCAGGACTTCCCTCCCTCCCACAACATCTTCTGGCTCTTCCTTCAGAATTTGTCCAGAACTAGACCACCTCCCATCAGCTCCACCGCCACCCTGGCTCAAGCACCGCCGTCTCCTGCCCGAGTCATTGCTGTGGCCCCTCCCTGGTCTCCCTGCTTCTGCTATGGCCCCTCTACAAACTATCACCCAGAGAAAGGTCATTTTAAAACATAAGTCTGATGTCACTCTTCTAGAACATTCGAGTCCAGAGGACCCTTCCCAGCTCACAAGGAGTCAAATTCAAAGTCCTTTCTGTGGCCTGTATGCTGTGTTCCCACCCTGGCATACTCACCTGGGCCTCTTCTCTTACCACTTGGCTCACTCCTCCCAGGCACACTGGGCCCTTGTTCTCCCCTGAACACCCCCTGGTACAGCCTGCCATTCCTTCTGCTCCCACATGGCCTCCCTGACTTCCTTTGAGTTCCTGCTCAGGTGTCTTCTCATCGAAGAGCCCTTCCCTTACCACCCTGACAATTGCCAGTGTCCACCCCACTGCAAACCCAGGTTTCCTCCTCTATTTGCTTCACGGCATTGCTGAACCTTCGCTCTCTGCTCATCACTTACTTGTGTGTTGGTGGTCTCCCTCCCTGGAGATCCATTCCTAAAGCGCGGGACATTGTGGTGTTCACAGCTCTATCCCCACTATCCCCATCCATGTCAGGAGCTCAACCAATACCTGTTGAGTAAGTGATGATTAGGTGAGTGAATTCTGAGGGCAGCCCCAGACAGCTGTGATTCCTCTCCTCTGCCCACAGCTGATGGGGCCAGTGACCACCAATCCCCAGGTGAACCAGCACCCAGACAGGTCAGGAGGAAAACGCTCAGCCCTCTTGCATCATGGGGATTTGTGGGTCAAGTCCTCATCGGTCTCCACCTCCCTCTTTCTCAGTATAAAGAGATTAGCCAGGAGATAGTGAGAAAGAGAAGTTACCTGCCAAGGGTTCCCAGCTGCAAAGACTATGGCTCCCCACAGATCCACGGATGAGGCCCCGGGCTGTCCCAGCCCTCTGGTTCCAGGTGTCATCAGAAGCCACAGGCCTGGGCGAAGAATGTTCCATCTACACATATAACATCATGCCACTGGTCAGGATTGGGAGCAGGGTCAGGGAGGGTCACTGTGTGAAAGTGTTAGGGTTCAGGGTGGTTCTGTGTGAGACAGAGGAATGCCTTTGGTGGCTTTTGGCTGGTCCAATTGGTCAGGAAAATCATTCCAGAGAAGGAGGGCCAGAGAGCATGATCTCAACTTCCACAAGCGATCATGAACTTGGGAGGATATTCCAGGTAAAAGAAACAATATAAGAAACAGCAAACTGGTTTCCTGAGCAGGGACTGAGAAGCTGGAAATTGATTCTGTAGATGGGCTAAAGTGTAGGCTTCATGCTGGGGGCCAGGAAAAAATGACCCCAGGTTTCTCCAGCACCTGCTGTGCCAGGCCCTGTCTCGGTGCTAGAAGATGAATAAGGCCCAACTTCCCTCACCCTGTCACACCCTGCACAAGGTGGTGGGTGTCAGAAATACATGTGCAGCCAGCATCACGGCACACACACACAACATGCATATACAAATTGCACTTCCACACATACACAGAAAAGAGGCACCTGGATGAGAGCTGACTCAGTGGCCCTTGTCAAGTCTCCAAAATGATTTCTCCCAACAGAAAATAGGCAGTGGTGCCAGAAGATCCACTTGGCATCTCACAGGCTGCACCCAGCTCCCCTCCAGCAGTCCCCTAGAGCCAGGCTTTCACCTTGAAACAAATCTCTTTTTTCTTTTTCTTTTTTTAATTTAAATTTATTTATTTTAATTGGAGGCTAATTACTTTACAATATTATATTGGTTTTGCCATACATCAACATGAATCTGCCACGGGTGTACAAACACCATCCTGAACCCCCCTCCCACCTCCCTCCCTGTACCATCCCTCTGAGTCATCCCAGTGCACCAGCACCAAGCATCCTGTATCCTACATTGAACCTGGACTGGTGATTAGTTTCTTATATGATATTATACATGTTTCAATGCCATTCTCCCAAATCATCCCACGCTCTCCCTCTCCCACAGGGTCCAAAACACTGTTCTATACATCTGTGTTTCTTTTGCTGTCTCACATACAGGGTTATCGTTACCATCTTTCTAAATTCCATATATATGCATTAGTATAATGTATTGGTATTTTTCTTTCTGGCTTACTTCACTCTGTATAATAGCCTCCAGTTTCATCCACCTCATTAGAACTGATTTAAATGTTTTCTTTTTAATGGCTGAGTAATACTCCATTGTGTATATGTACCACAGCTTTCTTATCCATTCATCTGCTGATCGACATCTAGGTTGCTTCCGTGTCCTGGCTATAATAAACAGTGCCTCGATGAACATTGGGGTACACGTGTCTCTTTCAATTCTGGTTTCCTCAGTGTGTATGCCCAGCAGTGGGATTGCTGGGTCATAAGGCAGTTGTATTTCTAGTTTTTAAAGGAATCTCCACACTGTTCTCCATAGGGGCTGTACTAGTTTGCATTCCCACCAACAATGTAAGAGTGTTCCCTTTTCTCCACACCCTCTCCAGAATTTATTGCTTATAGACTTTTGGATTGCAGCCATTCTGACTGGTGTGAAATGGTACCTCATTGTGGTTTTGATTTGCATTTCTCTGATAATGAGTGATGTTGAGCATCTTTTCACGTGTTTGTTAGCCATCTGTATGTCTTCTTTGGAAAAATGTCTATTTAGTTCTTTGACCCATTTTTTGATTGGGTCGTTTATTTTTCTGGAATTGAGCTGCAGGAGTTGCTTGTATATTTTTGAGATCAGTTATTTGTCAGTTGCTTCATTTGCTATTATTTTCTCCCATTCCGAAGGCTGTCTTTTCACCTTGCTTATAGTTTCCTTTGTTGTGCAGAAGCTTTTAATTTTAATTAGGTCCCATTTGTTTATTTTTGCTTTTATTTCCAGTATTCTGGGAGGTGGGTCATAGAGGATCCTGCTGTGCTTTGTGTCAGAGAGTGTTTTGCCTATGTTCTCCTCTAGGAGTTTTATAGTTTCTGGTCTTACGTTTAGACCTTTAATCCACTTTGAGTTTATTTTTGTGTATGGTGTTAGAAAGTGTTCCAGTTTCATTCTTTTACAAGTGTTTGACCAGTTTTCCCAGCACCACTTGTTAAAGAGATTGTCTTTAATCCATTGTATATTCTTGCCTCTTTTGTCAAAGATAAGGTGTCCATAGGTGCATGGAATTATCTCTGGGCTTTATATTTTGTTCCATTGATCTATATTTCTGTCTTTGTGCCAGTACCATACTGTCTTGATGACTATGGCTTTGTAGTAGAGCCTGAAGTCAGGCAGGTTGATTCCTCCAGTTCCATTCTTCTTTCTCAAGATTGCTTTGGCTATTCGAGGTTTTTTGTATTTCCATACAAATTGTGAAATTATTTGTTCTAGCTCTGTGAAAAATACCGTTGGTAGCTTGATAGGGATTGCATTGAATCTATAGATTGCTTTGGGTAGTATACTCATTTTCACTATATTGATTCTTCCGATCCATGAACACGGTATATTTCTCCATCTATTAGTGTCCTCTTTGATTTTTTTCACCAGTGTTTTATAGTTTTCTATGTATAGGTCTTTAGTTTCTTTAGGTAAATATATTCCTAAGTATTTTATTCTTTTTGTTGCAATGGTGAATGGAATTGTTTCCTTAATTTCTCTTTCTATTTTCTCATTATTAGTGTATAGGAATGCAAGGGATTTCTGTGTGTTGATTTTATATCCTGCAACTTTACTATATTCATCGATTAGTTCTAGTAATTTTCTGGTGGAGTCTTTAGGGTTTTCTATGTAGAGGATCATGTCATCTGCAAACAGTGAGAGTTTTACTTCTTCTTTTCCAGATTCCTTTTATTTCTTTTTCTGCTCTGATTTCTGTGGCCAAAACTTCCAAAACTATGTTGAATAGTAATGGTGAAAGTGGACACCCTTGTCTTGTTCCTGACTTTAGGGGAAATGCTTTCAATTTTTCACCTTTGAGGATAATGTTTGCTGTGGGTTTGTCATATATAGCTTTTATTATGTTGAGGTATGTTCCTTCTATTCCTGCTTTCTGGAGAGTTTTTATCATAAATGGATGTTGAATTTTGTCAAAGGCTTCCTCTGCATCTATTGAGATAATCATGTAGTTTATGTCTCTGCTTTTGAATATGCTATCTAGTTGTTCATAACTTTCCTCCCAAGGAGTAAGCGCCTTTTAATTTCATGGCTGCAATCACCATCTGCAGTGATTTTGGAGCCCAAAATCACTGACAATGTGGTCCACTGGAGAAGGGAATGGCAAACCACTTCAGTATTCTTGCCTTGAGAACCCCATGAACAGTATGAAAAGGCAAAATGATAGGGTACTGAAAGAGGAACTCCCCAGGTCAGTAGGTGACCAACATGCTACTGGAGATTAGTGGAGAAATAACTCCAGAAAGAATGAAGGGATGGAGCCAAAGCAAAAACAATACACAGTAAATATTGTCAAATGAGTAATAATTCTTCTTAGGTTATATTGTATGATAAATGTTGCTAATATAGATATCCTGGAAATTGTGAATTCCTTTTTCCAGTGGTCATGTATGGATGTGAGAGTTGGACTGTGAAGAAAGCTGAGCGCCGAAGAATTGATGCTTTTGAACTGTGGTGCTGGAAAAGACTCTTGAGAGTCCCTTGGACTGCAAGGAGATCCAACCAGTCCATTCTGAAGGAGATCAGTCCTGAGTGTTCTTTGGAAGAAATGATGCTAAAGCTGAAACTCCAGTACTTTGGCCACCTCATGCAAAGAGTGAACTCATTGGAAAAGACCATGATGCTGGGAGGGATTGGGGGCAGGAGGAGAAGGGAACGACAGAGGATGAGATGGCTGGATGGCATCACCGACTCGATGGACATGAGTTTGGGTAAACTCTGGGAATTGGTGATGGACAGGGAGGCCTGGAGTGCTGCGATTCATGGGGTTGCAAAAAGTCGGACATGACTGAGCAACTGAACTAAACTGAACTGACTGAAAATTCTGATAGATCCTAGTAAAATTTGTCAGTCATGATTCTAGTTATTATCTTAAAGTGTTCTATGTCATAGCAGTAACCAAGTTTCTTTGTTAATTGCATTGTAATTAGATTTTAAATGTGCCTTAAGTCTTTTGTCATCATAGACAGTTATGGTTTTATTCTGGTGTTTTTGCAAAAATGCTTCCTCTTCAAGAAGATTAATAGAAAGGCTGCTGCTGCTGCTAAGTCACTTCAGTCGTGTCCGACTCTTTGCGACCCCATAGACTGCAGCCCACCAGGCTCCCCCGTCCCCGGGATTCTCCAGGCAAGAACACTGGAGTGGGTTGCCATTTCCTTCTCCAATGCATGAAAGTGAAAAGTGAAAGTGAAGTCGCTCAGTCGTGTCCGACTCCCAGCGACCCCATGGACTGCAGCCTACCAAGCTCCTCCATCCGTGGGATTTTCCAGGCAAGAGTACTGGAGTGGGGTGCCATTGCCTTCTCCATAATAGAAAGGACTTCTGGATAAATACAGGTTTCTGACTTTCAGATCATAATGCTGAACTGAGTAAGAAATTAAACAGTCCTAATGAGAAACGCGATGACTTCATAAATTGCTAACAAAACAAGTTAATTACATAAGACTGAGTGACTGGTGAATATGGTTATAGTTTTTAGTTTCTGTCTGAAAAACTACTGGTTTGTATCTACGTTTTCCAGGTATAAGGAAACCTTTCCCTCAAACAAATTATGACTTTGATAAATTATACCTTTGTAAGCAGAATTGCTTATAAACAATTCTGAGCGGCAAGAGGCGGCTGTGTGGTGCTGGAGCGGTGAGTGGCTGAGAGGAGATACCCTGCATCCAAGGTCAGTAGCAGTGACCATGAGGAGATACCACACGTCCAAGGAAAGGAGCAACAGCTGCAAGTTGCTGGAGCAGCTGTAAAGAAATACCCCACGTCCAAGGTAAGAGAAATCCCAGTAAGATGGGATTTGAGATGGGTGCTGAGAGAGGGCATCAGAAAGCAGACAGACTGAAACCACAATCACAAAAACTGACCAATCTAATCACGTGGACCACAGCCTTGTCTAACTCAATGAAACTAAGCCAGTCCAGGTAAGCCACCCAAGACAGACAGGTCTTGGTAGAGAGTTCTGACAAAATGTGGTCACTGGAGAAGGGAATGGCAAACCACTTCAGTATTCGTCCTTGAGAACCCCATGAACAGTATGAAAAGGCAAAAAGATAGGACACTGACAGATGAACTCCCCAGGTCAGTAGGTGCCCAATATGCTACTGGAGATCAGTGGAGAAATAAGTCCAAAAAGAACGGAGAGACAGAGCCAAAGCAAAAACAACACCCAGTTGTGGATGTGACTGGTGATAGAAGCAAGGTCTGATGCTGTAAAACAGCAATATTGTATAGGAACCTAGAATGCTAGGTCCATGAATCAAGACAAATTGGAAGTGGTCAAACAGGAGATGGCAAGAGTGAAAGTCGACATTTTAGGAATAAGTGAACTAAAATGGACTGGAATGGGTGAATTTAATTCAGATGACCATTATATCTAGTATGGTGGGCAAGAATCCCTTAGAAGAAATGGAGTAGCCATCATAATCAACAAAAGACTCTGAAATGCAGTACTTGGATGCAATCTCAAAAACGACAGAATGATCTCTGTTCATTTCCAAGGCAAACCATCTATATCACAGTAATCCAAGTCTATGCCCTGACCAGTAATGCTGAAGAAGCTGAAGTTGAACTGTTCTATGAAGACCTAGAAGACCCTTTATAACTAACACCACATAAAGATGTCCTTTTCATTATAGGGGACTGGAATGCAAAAGTAGGAAGTTGAAAAACACCTGGAATAACAGGCAAATTTGGCCTTAGAGTACAGAATGAAGCAGAGCAAAGGCTATTAGAGTTTTGCCAAGAGAACGCACTGGTCATAGCAAACACCCTCTTCCAACAGCACAAGAGAAGACTCTACACATGGACATCACCAGATGGCCACCACCGAAATGAGATTGATTATATTCTTTGCAGCAAAAGATGGAGAAGCTCTATACAGTCAGCAAAAACAAGACCAGGAGCTAACTGTGGCTCAGATCATGAACCCCTTATTGCCAAATTCATATTAAAATTGAAGGTGGGGAAAACCACTAGACCATTCAGGTATGACTTAAATCACATCCCTTATGATTATACAGTGGAAGTGAGAAATAGATTTAAGGGACTAGATCTGATACACAGAGTGCCCAACGAACTGTGGATGCAGCTTCATGACATTGTACAGGAGACACGGATCAAGACCATCTCCAAGAAAAAAAAAAATGCAAAAAAGCAAAATGGCTGTCTGAGGAGGCCTTAAAAATAGCGGTGAAAAGAAGAGAAGTGAAAAACAAAGGATAAAAGGAAAGATATAAGCATCTGAATGCAGAGTTCCAAAGAATAGCAAGAAGAAATAAGAAAGCTTTCCTCAGTGATCAGTGCAAAGAAATAGAGGGAAAAAATAGAATGGGAAAGACTAGAAATTTCTTCAAGAAAATTAGATATACCAGATCAGATCAGATCAGATCAGTTGCTCAGTCGTGTCCGACTCTTTGCGACCCCATGAATCGCAGCACACCAGGCCTCCCTGTCCATCACCAACTCCCGGAGTTCACTCAGACTCAGGTCCATCGAGTCAGTGATGCTATCCAGCCATCTCATCCTCTGTTGTCCCCTTCTCCTCCTGCCCCCAACCCCTCCCAGCATCAGAGTCTTTTCCAATGAGTCAACTCTTCGCATGAGGTGGCCAAAGTACTGGAGTTTCAGCTTTAGCATCATTCCTTCCAAAGAAATCCCAGGGCTGATCTCCTTCAGAATGGACTGGTTGGATCTCCTTGCAGTCCAAGGCAATCTCAAGAGTCTTCTCCAACACCACAGTTCAAAAGCATCAATTCTTCGGCACTCAGCCTTCTTCACAGTCCAACTCTCACATCCATACATGACCACAGGAAAAACCATAGCCTTGACTAGATGAACCTTTGCTGGCAAAGTAATGTCTCTGCTTTTGAATATGCTATCTAATTTGGTCATAACTTTCCTTCCAAGGAGTAAGCGTCTTTTAATTTCATGGCTACAGTCACCATCTGTAGTGATTTTGGAGCCCAGAAAAATAATGTCTGACACTGTTTCCACTGTTTCCCCATCTATTTCCCATGAAGTTGTGGGACCGGATGCCATGATCTTCGTGTTCTGAATGTTGAGCTTTAAGCCAACTTTTTCACTCTCCTCTTTCACTTTCATCAAGAGGCTTTTAAGGGAATATTAAATCAAAGATGGGCTCAATAAAGGACAGAAATGGTATGGACCTAACAAGCAGAAGATATTAAGAAGAGATGGCGGGAATACACAGAAGAACTGTACAAAAAAGATCTTCATGACCCAGATAATCACGATGATGTGATCACTCACCTAGAGCCATACATCCCAGAATGTGAAGTCAAGTGGGCCTTAGGAGGCATAACTACGAACAAAGCTAGTGGAGGTGATGGAATTCCAGTTGAGCTATTTCAAATCCTGAAAGATGATGCTTTAAAATGCTGCACTCAATATGCCAGCAAATTTGGAAAACTCAGCAGTGGCCATAGGACTGGAAAAGGTCAGTTTTCACTCCAATCCCAAAGAAAGACAATATCAAAGAATGTTCAAACTATCACACAATTACACTCATCTCACATGCTGGTAAAGTCAGTCAGTTCAGTTGCTCAGTCGTGTCTGACTCTTTGCGACCCCATGAATCGCAGCACACCAGGCCTCCCTGTCCATCAACATCGCCCGGAGTTCACTCAAACTCAGGTCCATCGAGTCAGTGATGCCATCCAACCATCTCATCCTCTGTTGTCCCCTTCTCCTGCCCCCAATCCCTCCCAGCATCAGAGTCTTTTCCAATGAGTCAACTCTTCGCATGAGGTGGGCAAAGTACTGGAGTTTCAGCTTTAGCATCATTCCTTCCAAAGAAATCCCAGGGCTGATCTCCTTCAGAATGGACTGGTTGGATCTCCTTGCAGTCCAAGGGACTCTCAAGAGTCTTCTCCAACACCACAGTTCAAAAGCATCAATTCTTCGGCACTCAGCCTTCTTCACAGTCCAACTCTCACATCCATACATGACCACAGGAAAAACCATAGCCTTGACTAGACGAACCCTTGGTGGCAAAGTAATGTTTCTGCTTTTGAATATGCTATCATATTCATATTGGTTGATGATAACTTTGGTTGGTTGGTCATAACTTTCCTTCCAAGGAGTACGCGTCTTTTAATTTCATGGCTACAATCACCATCTGCAGTGATTTTGGAGCCAAAAAAATAAAGTCTGACACTATTTCTTCTCCAAGTCAGGTTTCAGCAATACGTGAACCATGAACTTCCAGATGTCCAAGCTGGTTTTAGAAAAAGCAGAGGACCCAGAGATCAAATTGCCAACATCTGTTGGATCATCAAAAAAAGCAAGAGAGTTCCAGAAAAACATCTATTTCTGCTTTATTGACTATGCCAAAGCCTTTGACTGTGTGGATCACAATCAACTGTGGAAAATTCTGAAAGAGATGGGAATACCAGACCACCTGACCTGCCTCTTGAGAAACCTGTATGCAGGTCAGGAAGCAATAGTTAGAACTGAACATGGAACAACAGACTGGTTCCAAATAGGAAAAGGAGTACGTCAAGGCTGTATATTGTCACCATGCTAATTTGACTTATATGCAGAGCATATCAGGAGAAACTCTGTGCTGGATGAAGCGGAAGCTGGAATCAAGTTTGCTGGGAGAAATATCAATAACCTCAGGTGTGCAGATGACACCACCCTTATGGCAGAAAGTGAAGAAGAACTAAGGAGCCTCTTGATGAAAGTGGAAGAGGAGAGTGAAAAAGTTGGCTTAAAGCTCAATATTCAAAAAACTAAGATGACCATCTCTTCATGGGAAATAGATGGGGAAACAGTGGAAACATTGGGTGACTTTATTTTGGGGGGTCCAAAATCACTGCAGATGGTGACTGCAGCCATGAAATTAAAAGACGCTTACTCCTTGGAAGGAAAGTTATGACCAACTTAGACAGCATATTAAAAAGCAGAAACATTACTTTGCCAACAAATGTCCATCTAATCAAGGCTATGTTTTTTCCAGTAGTCTCTTATGGATGTGGGAGTTGGAGTATAAAGAAAGCTGAGCACCAAAGAACTGATGCTTTTGAACTGTGGTGTTGGAGAAGACTCTTGAGTCCCTTGGACTGCAAGGAGGTCCAACCCAGGTCATCCTAAAGGAGATCAGTTCTGAGTGCTCATTGGAAGGACTGATATTGAAGATGAAACTCTAGTCCTTTGGCCACTTGATGCAAAGAGCTGACCGATTTGAAAACGCCCTGATGCTGGGAAAGATTGAAGGCAGGAGGAGAAAGGGATGACAGAGGATGAGATGGTTGGATGGCATCACTGACTCAATGGAAATGAGTTTGAGTAGACTTTGGGAGTTGGTGATTGACAGGGAGGCCTAGCATGCTGTGGTCCATGGGGTCATGAACAGTCAGACATGACTGAGCAAGTGAACTGAACTGAAGCAGAATAGAGGGTTTCCAGGTGGCACTAGTGTTAAATAAACCCCCTACCAATGCAGGAGTTACAGGAGATGCAGGTTCGATCCCTGGGTTGGGAAGACCCCCTAGAGAGGGATATGGCAATCCACTCCATTATTCTTACCTGGAGAATCCCATGGACAGAGGAGCCTGATGGGCTCCGGTACATGGGGTCACAAAGAGTTGGACATCACTGAAGTGACATAGCATGCACGAATGCAACTAGAATTGAAACATTTACCTTTTTTTCTCTATCTGCTTCCTCCACAGATTGTAAACTCTTAAGTTCCCAGCAACGTTACCAGAAAAATAAGGAAAGCCGCACACTAACAGCTACAGAAAGCTCAACGTAATTGGGGGACCTTTAAAAAAGACAAATTAACCAATATATCTGTTAGGTGAAATCTGTGACAAGCCCTTTGTGTACCTTTTCTAGCCCTGATAGGATCTTTAAGAGTTCACTCAGACTCCTTATAAAATTTTCAGCAAAGAGTGTATATGATCAAATATAAATTATCAGGCCAAATTTTTGAGATCAGAGTTATTTTGCAAAAAAAATAGTCAATTTTGTTATATTTGGTAGAAATGAGGGTAATTCTAGAGAAGAAAAGATGTTTCAATGAATTTTAAACCCCAGTTTGTTAACAGAGGTCTATATTTACTACGACTCACTTCCTGGATAGTTCCTTGCTGTTATATTAAAGTTTAATCGAATTGTTAAAAGAACACTCTAAGTTTGTTTCTGAAGCTTTCTTTATGGTCCAACTCTCATATCCATACATGACTACTGGAAACGCTATAGCTTTGACTGTATGGACCTTTGTAGGCAAAGTGATGTCTCTCCTTTTTAATATGCTGTCCAGATTTGTCACAGCTTTTCTTCCAAAGAGTATTTTTAATATCATGGCTGCAGTCACCATCTGCAGTGATTTTGGAGTCCAAGAAAATAAAATCTGTCACTGTTTCCACTTTTTCCCCTTCTATTTGCCATGAAGTAATGGGACCAGATGCCATGATCTTGGTTTTTTGAATGTTGAGTTTCAAGCCAGCTTTTTCTCCCTCCCCTTTCACCCTCATCAAGAGGCTCTTTAGTTCCTCTTCCCTTTCAGCCATTAGAGAGGTATTATCTGAATATCTGAGGTTGCTGATATTTCTCCTGGCAATCTTGATCCCAGCTTGTGATTCATTCAGCCTGACATTTTGCATGATGTACTTTTCATTTAAGTTAAATAAGTAGCATGACAATATGCAGCATTGAAATACTCCTTTCCCACTTTGAACAGTCCATTGTTCCATGAGCTGTATGAAAAGATATGACACCAGGAGATGAGCCCCTCAGGTCGGAAAGTGTCTAATATGCTCTTGGGTAGGAGTAGAGGACAATTACAAATAGCTCCAGAAAGAATGAAGCTCCAGAAAGAATGGACCAAAGTGAAAACAATGCTCATTTGTGGATGTGTCTGGTGGTGAAAGTAAAGTCCGATGGTGTAAAGAACAATATTGCATAGGAGCACAGAATGTTAGATCCATGAATCAAGGTAAGGTGAATGTAGTCAAGCAGGAGATGGCAAGACTGAATATCAATATCTTTGGAATCAGTGAACTAAAATGGACAGGAAAGGGCAAACTTAATTCTGATGATCATTACATCTACTACTGTGGGCAAGAATCCCTTAGAAAAAAATGGAGTAGCCCTCAGTCAAAAGAAGAGTCTGAAATACAGTACTTGGGTGCAGTCTCAAAAACGACAGACTGATCTTGCTTCATTTTCAGGGCAAATCATTCAACATCACAATAATCCAAGTCTATGTCCCAACCACTGATTCTGAAAAGCTGAAGTTGAGCAGTTCTATGAAGACCTAATGCAAAAGTAGGAAGCCAAGAGATACTTGTAGTATCTCTTGTTTGGCTTTGAAGTACAAAATGAAGCAGGGCAAAGTCTTACAGAGTTTTATCAAGAGAATGAACTGGTCATAGCAAACTGATCATCGCAAAAGACATTTCTACACATGGACATCACCAAATGGTCAATACTGAAATCAGACTTATATTCTTTGCAGCCAAAGATGGAGAAGCTCTATACAGTCAGCAAAAACAAAACCTGGAGTTGACTGTGGCTCAGATAATGAACTCCTTGTTGCAAAATTCAGATTTGAATTGAAGGAAGTAGGGAAAACCACTAGGCCTTTCAGGTATGACCTAAATCAAATCCCTTATTGTTATACACTGGAGGTGATGAATAGATTCAAGGGATTAGATCTGGTAGACTGAGTGCCTAGAGAACTATGGGCAGAGGTTTATAACATTGTACAAGAGGCAATGACCAAAACGATCACAAAGAAAAACAAATGCAAGAAGGCAAAGTGGTTGTCTGAAGAGGCTTTACAAATAGCTGAGAAAAGAAGAGCTGTGAAAGACAAAACAGAAAGGGAAAGGTATACCCAACTGAATGCAGAGGTCCAGAGACTAGCAGAGAGAGATAAGAAGGCCTTCTTAAATGAACACTGCAAAGAAATAGAGGAAAACAATAGAATGGGAACAACTAGAGATCTCTTCAAGAAAATTGGAGCTGTCAAGGGACTATTTTATGGAAGGATGAGCATGATAAAGGACAGAAACAGAAGAGATTAATAAGACGAGGCAAGAATACACAAAAGAACTCTACAAAAAAAGAACTGAATGAACCAGATAACCACGATGGTGTGGTCATTTACCTAGAGCAGACATCCTGGAGTGTGAAGTCAAGTGGGCCTTAGGAAGCATTACTACAGACAAAGCTAGTGGAGGTGATGGAATTCCAGCTGAACTATTTCAAATCCTAAAAGATGATGCTGTTGAAAGTGCTGTACTCAATATGTCAGCAAATTTGGAAAACTCAGCAGTGGCCACAGGACTGGAAAAGGTCAGTTTTCATTCCAATCCCAAAGAATGGAAATATGAAAGAATGTTCAAATTACTGTACAAGTGTGCTCTTTTCAAATGCTAATAAGTTAATGCTCAAAATCCGTCAAGCTAGGCCTCAGCAGTATGTGAATCAAGAACTTCCAGATGAACAAGATTGGTTTAGAAAAAGCAGAGGAACCAGAGATCAAATTGCCAACATTCATTTGATCATAGAGAGAGCAAGAGACTTTCAGAAGAGCATCTACTTCTGTATCATTGACTATGTGAAAGCCTTTAACGGTGTGGATCTCCAACTGAAAAATTCTTAAAGAGATGGGAATACCAGACTACCTTACCTGTCTCTTGAGAAGCTTGTATACCAGTCAAGAAGCAAAAGTCAGAACTGGAAACAGAATAACTGAGTGGTTCCAAATTGGGAAAGGAGTATGACAAACTGTATATTGTCACCCTGCTTATTTAACTTCTATGCAGAGTACATCTTGTGAGATGCTGGGCTGGATGAAGCACAAGCCGGAATCAAGATTGCCAGGAGAAGCATCAACAACCACAGATATGCAGATGATATCACTCTAATGCAGAAAGTGAAGAGGAAGTAAAGAGCTTCTTGATGAGGGTGAAAGAGGAGAGTGGAAAAGCAGGTTTGAAACTCAACATTCAAAAAACCAAGATCAAGGCATCCAATCCCATCACTTCATGGCAAATAGAAGGGAAAAAGTGAAAGCACTGGCAGATTTATTTTCTTGGGGGTCCCAAATCACTGCAGACAGTGACTGTAGCCTTGAAATGTAAAGATGTTCACTCCTCAGAAGAAAAGCTGTGACAAATCTGGACAGCATATTAAAAAGCAGAGACCTCACTTTGCTGATGAGGGTCTGTATAGTCAAAGCTCTGGTTTTTCCAGTAGTCATGTATGGATGTAAGAGTTGGACCATAACGAAGGCTGAGCACTGAAGAATTGATGCTCTTGAACTGTGGTGTTGGAGAAGACTCTTCAGAGTCCCTTAAACAGCAAGGGGTTCAAACCTGTCAATCCTAAAGGAAGTCAACCCTGAATATTCATTGGAAGGACTGTTGTGAAAGCTGAAGCTCCAATACTTTGGCCACTTGATGTGGAGAGTGGACTCATTGGCAAAGACTCTGATGCTGGGAAAGATTAAGGGCAGGAGGAATAGGGGGTGACAGAGCATGAGATGGTTGGATGACATCACGGACTCAATGGACATGAATTTTAGCAAATTCTAAGATACCTTGGAGGACAGCAGAGTCTGGTGTGCTGCAGTCCATGGGGTGGCAGAGTCAGACAGGACTTAGTGACTGAACAACAATATGTGGTTAACACCAGGCTGAGGTCATTTAAGTTTTAAGGCCCCTCCTCCCTTAATCTTTTATTGTTTACTCACTAAGTCATCTCTGACTCTTGTGACAACAGACTGTAACCCACCAGACTCCTTTGTACGTGGGATTTCCCAGGCAAGAATACTGGAGTGGGTTGCCGTTTCCTCTTCCCAGTGATCTTCCTGACCCAAGGATCAAACCCCATCTCCTGCATTGGAGGAAGATTCCTTTATCTTGGGAACAATTAAATTATATTAAGGATAAACAACCTAGTAATACTAGGCTGGGTGCCTTATGGACAGTGCCAATCCCAGGTGGTGCAGTGGGAAAGAACCCTCCCCCCTTGCCCCAAGCCAATGCAGGAGATGCAAGAAATGCATGTATCTTTGGATTGGAAAGATCCCCTGGAGGAAGGAATGGCAACCCACTCCAGTATTCTTACCTGGAAAATTCCATGGACAGATGAGGCTGGCAGTCTACAGTCAATGGGTCCACAAATAGTCAGACATGACTGAGCATACACAAAGTTTATTATTTCCATGAAAAATAAAGATTGGTACAGAATAGATGAAGTCAATCTGAGGATATACTGGACTACACCTAATGAAAGTTCTTGGCTTCTTACTGATAAGTTAAATAATACTGCTAGCTATGTTACTTGTACTTTATCTGTTTTACAAGATTGTTGTTTCTTGCATTACCAAAAGTGTGACTGAGCCTCTGATGAAAATATTTTTATATGATATCAATGATTGTAATAGTATAACTTTAGATATGGGAAGATACAACAAGAGGGAATTTTTTCCTGGACCTAAGAGGTTAGTAAGACAGGTGATCCAGAGTCCTGGTTACTGTTGATAAGACCTAGTCCAGTAACTGCATTGAGTGGTCTATCAGTAAAATCTTTGACAGATCTAAAAATGAACCTTCCTAGCACTGTGTGACAAAATGGTCATGAAATGCCTCCTGAAGCATGGTCGAATTTAATACCAGCAGGCTGCTGCTGCTAAGTCGCTTCAGTCGTGTCCAACTCTGTGCAACCCCATAGACGGCAGCCCACCAGGCTCCTCCGTCCCTGGGATTCTCCAGGCAAGAACATTGGAGTGGGTTGCCATTTCCTCCTTCAGTGCATGAAACTGGAAAGTGAAAGTGAAGTCGCTCAGTCGTGCCCGACTCTTAGTGACCCCATGGACTGCAGCCTACCAGGCTCCTCTGTCCATGGGATTTTCCAGGCAAGAGTACAGGAGTGGGGTGCCATTGCCTTCTCCGATACCAGGAGGGGGCCCTATCAAATTGGCACTTGCCATCTACCTCTCAGCTCAGCTCAGTTCAGTTGCTCAGTTGTGTTTGACTCTTTGCAACCCCGTGGACTGCAGCACACCAGGCCTCCCTGTCCATCACCAACTCCTGGAGTTTACTCAAACTCATGTCCGTTGAGTTGGTGATGCCATCCAACCAGCTCATCCTCTGGTTCTCCTTCTCTTGCCTTCAATCTTTCCCAGCATCAGGGTCTTTTCAAATGAGTCAGGTCTTCGCATCAGGTGGCCAAAGTATTGGAGTTTCAGCTTCAACATCAGTCCTTCCAATGAACACCCAGGACTGATCTCCTTTAAGATGGACTGGTTGGATCTCCTTGCTGTCAAGGGACTCTCAAGAGTCTTCTCCAACACCACAGTTCAAAAGCATCAATTCTTCAGTGCTCAGCTTTCTTTATAGTCCAACTCTCACATCCATACAAGACTACTGGAAAAACCATAGCTTTGATGAGACGGACCTTTGTTGACAAAGTAATGTCTCTGCTTTTTTTTATTATTATTATAAATTTATTTATTTTAATTGGAGGCTAATGTCTCTGCTTTTTAATATGCTGTCTAAGTTGGTCATAACTTTCCTTCCAAGGAGTAAGCATCTTTTAATTTCATGGCTGCAGTCACCATCTGCAGTGATTTTGGAGCCCACCCCCCCCCCCTAAATAAAGTCAGCCACTGTTTCCACTGTTTCTCCATCTATTTGCCATGAAGGGATGGGACCGGATGCCATGATCTTAGTTTTCTGAATGTTGAGCTTTAAGCCAATTTTTTCACTCTCCTCTTTCACTTTCATCAAGAGGCTCTTTAGTTCTTCTTCTCTTTCTGCCATAAGGGTGGTGTCATCTGCACATCTGAGGTAATTGATATTTCTCCTAGCAATCTTGATTTCAGCTTGTGCTTCATCCAGCCCAGGATTTGCATGATGTACTCTGCATATAAGTTAAATAAACAGGGTGACAATATACAGCTTTGACATACTCCTTTTCCTATTTGGAACAAGCCTGTTGTTCCATGTCCAGATCTAACTGTTGCTTCCTGACCTGCATACAGGTTTCTCAAGAGGCAGGTCAGGTAGTCTGGTATTCCCATCTCTTTCAGAACTTTCCACAGTTTGTGGTGATCCACAAAAGTAAAAGGCTTTGGCGGAGTCAGTAAAGCAGAAGTAGATGTTTTTCTGCCTTCTACCTCTACAAGGAATAAATCATGTGCTGCTTCAGCTACTCATTTCAACACTCCCTGAAAGGAGTTTAAGGTGGACAGCAGAAATGAGGCATTCGTGCTTTGGAAAAAGACCTGGCAGAATAGGGCTTCAGATGGATATTTTCAAAGATCCTATTTTATGACCCCAATTCTTGTATCTCCTCATATCTAGAAAAGCACTTAAATTCTTCATGGTGATGTCCACTCCTTGTGACTAGCAGAAACCTTCTGCAAAATATATGTGCTTGAATGCATATACTCCCCTTTCACCAAAGGCACATATATACTGACCTTCCATTCTACCACTTTGGAGTAGTTTCTAGGAACTATTTGAGGTGCTGTCACCCAGGCTATAGTCCTTGTTATTGTTGTTGCTGTTCTGTCACTCAGTCGTGTCTGACTCTTTGCAACCCCATGGAATGCAGCATGGAAGCCAACTGCATGGAACCCCAAGGAAGCCAGGCTTCCCTGTCCTTCAGTATTTCCTAGAGTTTGCTCAAACTCATGTCCATTAGGTTGATGATGCATTTCAACCATCTCATCCTCTGTCACCCACTTCTCCACCTGCCCTGAATCTTTCCCAGCATCAGTCTTTTCCAATGAGTTGGCTGTTTGGATTAGGTGGCCAAAGTATTGGAGCTTCAGCATCAGTACTTCCAATGAGTATTCAGGGTTGATTTCCTTTAGGATTGACTGGTTTGAAGGGGCTTCCTTCATAGATCAGTTGGTAAAGAATCTGCATTCAATGCAGGAATCCAACTGCAATGCAGGAAACCCAGGTTCAATTTCCAGGAGAAGGAAATGGCAACCAACTCCAGGATTCTTGCCTGGAAAATCCCATGGACAAAGGAACCTGGTGGGCTAAAGTCCATGGGGTCACAAGAGTCAGACATGACTTAGGGACTAAACCACCACTGGTCTGAACTTCTTGCATCCAAGGCACTCTTGAGTCTTCTTCAGAACCACAGTTTGAAAGCATCAATTCTCCAGCACTCAACCTTCTTTATGGTCCAACTCTCATCTCCATACATGACTACTGGAAAAACCATAACTTTGACCATACGGACCTGTGTTGGCAAAGTGATGTCTATACTTTTTAATACGCTGTTTTGGTTTGTTATAGCTTTTCTTCCAAGTGAAATGGAGCAGGACACCGTGTCCCTGCCCACTCCTCCATCATGTTTGCCTGCCTTTTGTCTGTGGAAAACTTTAGTCAAAGAATAAGCTTAATCAGAGAAGTGATAAATGTGGAGATAAAAGAAAACAGAAGAGACTTAGGAATAATGTAGTCATTAAGCATCATCAAGGACCTTTATCAAGGGCTGTAGATAATATTCTGAGCCATACACTATGAGCTGTTTTATAGATACTAAAACCCCAGGTGGAGAAGATAACTACACGATGACCAGACTGTATCCAGGACATGAACTGCCACAATTCCAAGGACTGATCACAAAGAAATTTGAACAAATGGACCCTGGAACTGAAGATTAACTGTGCCTAAAATGATCAAGATGATGCTCGTCAGATCACTGATGACCAATTTGAAGATGCTTGTTAGAGCTGTGTTGTTTCTGCATGTAGCCTCTGCCCCACCCCCACTCTGTTTATAAAAGTTCTTACCCCACTGCTTGTGGGGAGAGTCAGCTTTTGGAGAGATGTCTGCCATCCTCCCCCCACCCCAGTTGCCAGCATCTGAAATAAAGCACTTTCATTTCCATCAACCTGGCCTATTTAAGCATCTTTAAATTTCATGGCTACAGTCACTGGCCCCAGCGATTTTGGAGCCCAAGAAAACAAAGTCTGTCACTGTTTCCATTTTGTCCCCATCTATTGGCCATGAAGTGGCCAATGGGACCAGATGCAATGATCTTAGTTTTTGAATGTTGAGTTTTAAGCCTTCTTTTCATGCTTTTTTACCTTCATCTAGAGACTCTTTAGTTCCTCTTTGCTTTCTGCCATTAGGGTGGTGTCATCTGCATATCTCAGGTTATTGACATTTTTCCTGGCAATCTTGATTCCAGATTGAGCTTCAGCCAGCCAGGCATTTCACATTATGTACTCTGTAAATAAGCGGGGTGACAATGTACAGAGTTGACATACTCCTTTCCCAATTTGGAACCAGTCCATTGTTCCATGTCCAGTTCTGTTGCTTCTTGACTTGCATACACATTACTCAGGAGGCAGGTAAGGTCAGTTTTCATTCCAATCCCAAAGAAAGGCAATGGCAAAGAATGCTCAAATTACCATACAATTGCACGCATCTCACACACTAGTAAAGTAATGCTCAAAATTCTCCAAGCCTGGCTTCAGCAATACATGAACCGTGAACTTCCAGATGTTCAAGCTGGTTTTAGAAAAGGCAGAAGAACCAGAGATCAAATTGCCAACATTCACTGGATCATCAAAAAAGCAAGAGAGTTCCAGAAAAACATCTATTTCTGCTTTATTGACTATGCCAAAGCCTTTGACTATGTGGATCACAATAAACTGTGGGAAATTCTTCAAGAGATGGGAATACCAGATCAGCTGACCTGCCTCTTGAGAAATCTATATGCAGGTCAGGAAGCAACAGTTAGATCTGGACATGGAACAACAGGCTTGTTCCAAATAGGAAAAGGAGTATGTCAAGGCTGTATATTGCCACCCTGCTTATTTAACTTATATTCAGAGTACATCATGAGAAAAGCCAGGCTGGAAGAAGCACAAGCTGAAATCAATGTTGCTAGGAGAAATATCAATAACCTCAGATACGCAGATGACACTACCCTTATGGCAGAAAGAGAAGAACTAAAGAGCCTCTTGATGAAAGTGAAAGAGGAGAGTGAAAAAGTTGGTTTAAAGCTCAACATTCAGAAAACTAAGATCATGGCATCCGGTCCCATCACTTTATGGCAAATAGATGGGGAAATAGGGGAAACAGTGGCTGACTTTATTTGGGGGGGAGGCCTCCAAAATCACTGCAGATGGTGACTGCAGCTATGAAATTAAAAGATGCTTACTCCTTGGAAGGAAAGTTATGACCAACCTAGATAGCATATTAAAAAGCAGAGACATTACTTTGTCAACAAATGTCTGTCTAGTCAAAGCTATGGTTTTTCCAATAGTCATGTATGGATGTGAGAGTTGGACTATAAAGAAAGCTGAGCACCAAAGAATTGTTGCTTTTGAACTGTGGTGTTAGAGAAGACTCTTGAGAGTCCTTTGACAGCAAGGAGATCCAACCAGTCCATCCTAAAGGAGATCAGTCCTGGGTGTTCACTGGAAGGACTGATGTTGAAGCTGAAACTCCAATACTTTGGCTACCTGATGTGAAGAGCAGACTCATTTGAAAAGACCCTGATACTGGGAAAGATTGAGGGCAGGACAAGGGGATGACAGAGGATGAGGTGGTTGGATGGCATCACCGACTCAATGGACATGAGTATGGGTAAATGCTGGGAGTTGGTGATGGACACGGAGGCCTGGCGTGCTGCAGTTCATAAGGTAGAAAAGAGTCGGACATGACTGAGCAACTGAACTGAACTGAAGGTGCTCCGATATTCCCATCTCTTAAGAATTTTCCACAGTTTGTTGTGATCCAACAGTCAAAGGCTTGAGTATAGTCAATGAAGCAGACGTTTTTCTGGAATTCTCTTGCTTCTCTATGACCCAACAGATGTTGACAATTGGATCTCTGGTTCCTCTGCCTTTTCTAAATCCAGCTTGAGCATCTGAAAGTTCTTGGTTCACACACTGCTGAAGCCTAGCTTGAAGGATTTTGAGCATTACCACATTAGCATGTGAAATGAGTGCAACTGTGCCATAGTTTGAATATTCTTTGACATTCCCCTTTTGGGGAATGGAGTCAAAACTGACCTTTTCCAGTCCTGTGGCCACTGCTGAGTTTTCCAAATTTGCTGACACACTGAGTACAGCTCTTTCACAGCATCATCTTTTAAGATTTTAAATAGCTTACCTGGGATTCCATCACCTCCACTTTGTAGTAATGCTTCCTAAGGCCCACTTGACCACACACTCCAGGATGTCTGGCTCTAGGTGAGTGACCACACCATAGTGCTTATCTGGGTCTTCCAGACCTCTTTTATATAGTTCTTCTGTGTATTCTTGCCTTCTCTGCTTCTGTTACATCCATACTGTTTCTGTCCTTCAGTTCAGTTCAGTCGCTCAGTTGTGTCTGACTCTTTGCAACCCCATAAATCACAGCACGCCAGGCCTCCCTGTCCATCACCAACTCCCAGAGTTCACTCAAACTCATGTCCATCGAGTCAGTGATGCCATCCAGCCATCTTATCCCCTGTTGTCCTCTTCTCCTCCTGCCCCCAATCCCTCCCAACATCAGGGTCTTTTCCAATGAATCAACTCTTTGCATGAGGTGGCCAAAGTATTGGAGTTTCAGCTTCAGCATCTGTCCTTCCAATGAACACCAAGGACTCATTTCCTTTAGGACAGACTGGTTGGATCTCCTTGCAGTCCAAGGGACTCTCAAGAGTCTTCTCCAACACCACAGTTCAAAAGCATCAATTCTTCGGTGCTCAGCTTTCTTCACAGTCCAACTTCTCACATCCATACATGACCACTGGAAAAACCATAGCCTTGACTAGACAGACCTTTATTGGCAAAGTAATATCTGTCCTTATTTTGCCCCAAATAAAACTTAACTCGCCACTCTTAGGTTGTGCAGTTTTTAAAGTTGACAGTGGCCAACAATGACCATTTTCTAGAGGACTGCCCAGCAGAGTGAGCAGGAGCCCTGTGTCCACTGTCACTCACCCCACAAATAGTAATTATTATATCAGCTCAGATTTGCTCCTTCACAGTGAATTGTGGCAAGGTTGTCTCTCATTTTTTTTTTTTAAACAAGTGTAGTAACTTTGATGTATCTGTAAGGCTTTCCTCACCTCCTCCCTGACAACAGGCCTTTCAGTCCCAGTGTTTCTGATTCTGACTCACCTTCCACTTAAATGTTCACACACTTTGACCCAAGATGCTGTCTACCATCTTTAGACATTTAAAAAACCAAGGTACAGATCATTAAACTCTCAGGTTACTCAAGTCATGATTTTCTCTCAACAGTCAAGAATAAAATGAGGAGAAACGCTGACCAAGCAGTTTGTCATTGGCTATCAACAACTAGAGAATCTACAATCCTATTTCGCCTCCTCTCCCCATACCTTTTCCATTTGAACATTAGGTTCCATCCCACAATCTGCCCAACACTTGGGAAGCTACAGAGAAAAAAATGAGATGCTCACGGGGTGGGAGTAGTGAGGTAGGAGAATGGGGTGTTAGTCCTGGAGAGGGCACTACTAAAGTTGGCAAAGACCCCCTACGCACCAGGCGTGTAATTCACGTCATCCTGACATCTTTCTTTCCTTTAAGACACTTGGCTGTTGTAGTTGGTGAGCACATTTGGGCTATACTGGAGGAAAATAATCCAGTCCACCAGTCCATGGAGACAAAAAGACTTGGGTGCAGTCTTAAACTTCTACCACTTACTGTGACCTCGAACACTTCATTTAATTTCCCTAAGCCTCAGTTTTTACATCTGTAAAATGCGAATCAGTATTTGCCTCCCAGAGTTGTTTTAGATAACATATGGTGTCTCGGCATAAAGTATTTATTAAAGAAACCCTCTTTTACCTGTCTTTATTTTTTTGGATATGTTAGGGTCTGCTCTGAGGCATCAGTCCCCAATATTTTCTGTCACTAGTGACCGGTTTAGTAGAAGACTATTTTTCCCAGGGCAGGGGGAGCTCGGCAGTTCAGGCGGCAACGCGAGAAATGGGGGAGCGGCTCTGCTTCCACCACTAACCTTCCCTGGCCCTGGAGTAGCGAACTCCTGCTCTAAGATACCTCTGATCCGCCGCCTCAAAGCCCTAGCCCTCGGCGCTTCGCCAATTCCCAGCAAAGGCAAAACCCGTCCTTCCAGCTCCCAAGCCAAGCTTCTGCCACAGCCTCCCTGTAACACCTTAGCCTCCGGGTGGGAGCCAACCACTACCGCCGCTTTCTTTCGTCTCCGCCCTCCGCCCCCCGCAGCTGTCGTAGCGTCACTTCCGCCGGAAGGTACGGGCACAACTGCGCGGTTGGCGCGAAAGTCGGTTCGCGGTTCGGCAACTTCCGGGTCTGCGTTTGCTTTGGTCGGGGGCGCCGCTGGGTGCGGCGGGTGTGCGCCGGGCTGGCGCCCGACCCCAGCCGCAGTCCCGCGGGCCGCGCGGCCCCCTACTCGCCGGCCGGAGATCCCCTGGCTCCACCGAGGTGAGTGAAGCTCAGAGTGAGCACCCAGCTCCCTCCTCACCTCGTGAGGGGGTGGGGAGGCGGGGCGGGGGAGGGGTCCTCGACGCCGCCTCTGGCCTTAGGGGCCCTGGATTCCGGACCTTGTAACCGGCCCCCGGACCGGTGGATGGGACACCAGAGAGCACGTGACTGGGGCTGGACCGATAATCGGACTTTTCCCTGGCAGCTGGGGAGCGAGAGCGTCTGGCCTTTTAGGGCCCTAACTTGGATGGCTGGCTTTCATGTTTATATTTAAAGTTCATTTAGTGAGGGCTTAACCTATGTCGAGGGCCGCAGATGACCTCAGGGACCTTAATCGTTCTGAGCATTCTCAGGCTAAATGAAATTGAATGGCCATCGGCTTAGGAGACTTAGAGCTCCAGAGCAAAGGTCCTGGATGAATTCAGTTTAGCAACATTAATTTCGTATTTTGATTTACGAAGACTGGTTGTTGTCATCTTTTCCCTTGATTTTGTCCACATTCCACTGTTTCCTACAAACCATAGTAAACGAATTCAAGGGCAAGACCAGAATGTTTGTCCTTCGGCATTCTTATTTGCGCAGAAAAACAGGTGCTTTAAACCTTTAACTTTATATGTAATGTGTTTTTGCTCTTGTTAATGGTTCCTTTATTTTGACAGTTCAGAAATGTCCAAAAATGACAAAGAACCGTTTTTTGTGAAGTTTTTAAAGTCTTCAGACAATTCTGAATGTTTTTTTGAAGCTCTTGAGGTAAGACTACTTGACAATGTCTTGCTGTGAATTCATTTTCTTGTTTCTAGTGTTTTTGACTTAGGCCTTTTATGTCTTAGTCATGGTTATTTTATTTTCATAATAGTTTTACTCTAGTCTACATTCGTAGATATCTCATTGTTAACACACTTTTGAATTGATATTAGTATATCATGTATTTTGGGGGGCTTGAAGTCTTTACTGACTTTTATATTGAAAGTGATGGGCCTACTAGTCTTAGAAATTAAGTAGTTTTCTTTTGTCTACTAACCATAGACCTTTGTGTGTTGAAAAAACTTGAGGTAGTCATATATTGGTTACACTTCAGTTTTTGTTTTTGTAAATTGTTAAAACTATGTTTCATTATATAGTTTCATGTGGGAGGATGTAGGGGTAGTGTCTCCCCTAGTAGCATCACCGTGGCCTGAGAAATTGGACCCCAACTCAGACTTACCAACTGGAATCTACTTTTTAACAAGATCTTATGTATGTTTAAGAAACACTTGTAGCACGTTTTTCTTTAAAGTTCATTCATTCAGCAAATAATTATTGTGTTCATCATCCGATAAGCACTGTTCAAATACTTGGGATACACAGTGGTTTAGATAATGAGAGCAGGCAAAGATCCATACTTTCTCAGAGTTTACATTCTGGTCTAGCTAGAGGAAATAAACTAATCAGATATATAAGTGTGTGAACTATATAGTATGTTAAAGGTGCAAAGTGCTGTGGGAGGAGAAATGGGAAACAAGTTAAAACATTCCAGAAGATGTTTGTTAAGGAAGAAGGGAAGTTTACAATTTATTTTAAATATAGTGTGATATATTTTGTGGAGAAGTTGGTATTTGCAAACACTTGAAGGAGGTGAGATAATGAGCCATGTGAATATGTGGGGAAGGTTTCAGTTTCAGGCAGAGGGGATAATCATGCACAGGCCCTGGGAAGGTGCTTGCAGTGACTGTCCTGCTTTATTGTGGCTCAAGTGTAGTGTGAACAGGAGATGTGGGATGAATGCTAAGGTTTGCTTCAGAGAGTAAAATAAAGAAGTAATGAGGGCCTTGTGGTCTCTTTTAAGGACTTTGGCTTTTTCTTCCGGTGAGATGGAGAGCCACTAGGGGAGTTTAATCAGAAGAGTATTATGAGCTGACTTACTCGTTTTAAAAGGATTACCCTAAGTATTTACTGAAAGGACTTCAAAATTTGTTAAAATATTTGAGTGCTTATTGGGAGCCAGGATATGTTGCCAAACAAGATAGATCATGAAACGTTCTTCCTACAAGGGAGAGAGACAAAAACAGTGTGTATGTATGTATATATAATATTATACATATTATATATGCTAGTATACATAATACTACATCTGTGTTACTTTCTTCGTAAAATTGGGAAAGAATATTTTAGAAAAGTGGGGTCAGGAAAATCATCTCTGAGGAAGTGACATGGGAGCAGATGCGGTTGAAGTGAAACAAGTCAGGTGAAGTCCTGGGGGAAGAGTATTCCAGGTAGCAGGGGGAGAAAGCAAAACCTCTAAATGAGGTCATACTTAGCTTGTTCCAGGTCTGGAAAGAAAGCATGAGTGGCTAGAGAAGAGTAAGCAAAAGGGATTAGAGGAAGAAGTAAGCATGGGAAGACAGAGACAGGCAAGGGCCAGACTCTGTGGTCTTGTAGGTGATTGTAAGAAATGAGGATTTTATTCTGAGTGTGGTGGGAAGCTCCTGGAGGTTTTGACCAGAGTGACATGACCTGATTTGTATTGTTGAAAAGATTAGTAGCTGCTGTGTGGAGAATAGATTTAGGGCAAAGGATGAGAAGGAACCCCTTTGGAGACTCCTGCACAGGCCCCGTGAGAGATTATGGTTCCTTTTGATAGGAAGAAGGCTGGATTTGAGATGGATTTTTAAGATAAGAGTTCATAGGACATAAATACAGGTGAATAATTTCATATGCATTCTTATTTTTTCTTTCAGTCAATAAAAGAGTTCCAATCAGAAGAATATCTTCAGATTATTACAGAAGAAGAGGCATTGAAAATAAAGGAGAATGATAGATCACTGTATATCTGTGACCCCTTTAGTGGTGATGCCTTTGATCATCTCAAAAAGGTTTGCTAACTTTTAGTGTGTTCTTTCAGGTACTGTTTTTGGTTTGTTTTTGCTGGACATAAGTTCTTTACTGGTCATCATGTATTTTGTATATTATGAATTGAGAGGAATCTTTTGGTTTTGAAAGATCAGAATAGTATTTTTAAAGTGTAATTATGTTCCAGTAGGCTTTGGTTGGGCTTCCCTGTGGCTCAGACAGTAAAGAATCCACATGCAATGCAGGAAATCTGGGTTTGATCCCTAGGTTGGGAAGATCCCCTGGAGGAGGGCATGGCAACCCACTCCAGTATTCTTGCCTGGAGAATCCTCATGGAGGAGCCTGGCGGGCTACAGTCCATGGCGTCACAAAGAGTCAGACACGACTGAACGAGACTAAGTACAGCACAGAACAGACTTTGCTTAATATGTGATTTTTATATTTCAGGGAATTTAACCTCACTAAGTATAATTTAACCCTATAGTAATGAAGTATTTACTGATGAAGTTCTAATGTACTTAAACCCAGTTTGATTGTAGAGTAAGAAAGGATTTGTTTCCTTACTGTCTTTACTGTGTGCTCTTGAATTTTAGTACCTGTGCTTTGTATAGGGTATGAAAACTTATATGCTAAAAGGAAGCGAATTGGGGATGAGCATTGCTAATATATCATTGAGCCATCTTATTTCTTTTTGTTGATTCTAGAGTCTACTGACTCATTACTTTTTTGGTGTCTGGACAAGAGAGAAGCATTGAAATAAAAGTAAACTGGCTATAATTCCATCCAAATTACAAAGAAGTGACTCTTGTTTGAAGGAGAAGAAAACATAGAAGAGTAGCTAGATGCAGTACTATACAGTATATGGAAGGTCTGTGCCCATGTTTGCCAAAAGCATTATTGGTCTTACCCTCCTTTTGGAAATAACACCTCTTGTCAGATAGAAGCAATAGCATTGAATACTCAGTTTTCTTATGACTGACCAAAAAGATAGAAATAGACATTTACCCTGTAGACATTTACATCAGTTATGTTTTGGTAACTTTGGCAACTGTAGGCTTTTTAGTCTGGCCTGGATGTGCTGATGTTGAGCAAGATTGTTAACTTTTCTCAGTTATCAATGAAAGTGATACCTTACGAGAAGTTTTTGTGGGCCTTTCTTGGAAAAACACTGAGTTGTGAACAGTGTTTAAAAACGAATGTAGAAACTACCTAGGGTTATGCTTTTTTTGTAGCATAATAGGTATTTTAGAGGGGAATTATTTGGGTTCTTACACTTCACTGCCTCATTGGCTGGGTGCTTCATTTGAACAGTAAAGGTAGATGTTTCCTAAATATTATGGCATAAGGCTATTACTAGTATCCCCTATTGCTAAGATTTTGTTTTGGAGATTAAAATTTTAATGGCAGTTTAGAGTGAGTGTAACTTTTGGAGCTTATTTCTTTTGATAGCCTCCGTTGTTTGATTTGCTTGTGTGTTAATGTGTGGTATGTCTGAGAAATTATATAACATGTGTTTGTTTTTTTAACAATTTGGTGGGTTTTCTGCAGTGATCAACTTCTCTAAAGAATTGGTAAATACAGTGTTACAAAATATAATTTTCTAAAACCGTCTCTTCCTACTTAATAATCTTTCCTTGTTTTTGTAGCTTGGTTGCAGAATTGTTGGTCCTCAAGTAGTCATATTTTGTATGCACCACCAGCGATGTGTCCCAAGAGCTGAACATCCAGTTTATAACATGGTTATGTCTGATGTAACCGTGTCCTGTACAAGCCTGGAAAAAGACAGAAGGGTAGGTGTTGCTGTATTAAGTGGACTATCGTCAATATATATTTGCACACTTAATTTTTCACTGTATAGGGGATGTTTTGGTGCTTATGACATGTAACAGAGTCTAGATGATATTGTATGTCTTTTTTTTATTTATTTAATTGGAGGCTCATTACTTTACAATATTGTAGTGGTTTTTGCCATACATTGACATGAATCAGCCATGGGTGTACATGTGTTTCCCATCCTGAACCCCCTCCCACCTCCCTCCCCATCCCATCCCTCAGGGTCATCCCAGTGCTCTGGCCCTGAGCACCCTGTCTCATGCATCAAAGCTGGACTGGCGATCTGTTTCACATATGGTAATATACTGTTTCAATGCTATTCTCAAATCATCCCACCCTTGCCTTCTCCCACAGAGTCCAAAAGTCTGTTCTTTACATCTGTGTCTCTTTTGCTGTCTTGCATATGGGGTCATCATTACAATCTTTCTAAATACTGTATATATGTGTTAATATACTCTATTGGTGTTTTTCTTTCTGACTTACTTCACACTGTATAATAGGCTCCAGTTTCATCCACCTCATTAGAACTGATTCAAATGCATTCTTTTTAATAGCTGAGTAATATTCCATTGTGTATATGTACCACAGCTTTTTTATCCATTCATCTGCTGATGGACATCTAGGTTGCTTCCATGTCCTGGATATTGTAAACAGTGCTGCAATGAACATTGGGGTACACGTGTCTCTTTCAATTCTGGTTTCCTTGGTGTGTATGCCCAGCAGTGGGATTGCTGGGTCATGACTGAGCAACTGATCTGATCTGATCTGATGGCAGTTCTATTTCCAGTTTTTTAAGGAATCTCCACATTGTTCTCCATAGTGGCTGTACTAGTTTGCATTCCCACTAACAGTGTAAGAGGGTTCCCTTTTCTCCACACCTTCTCCGGGATTTATTGTTTGTAGACCTTTGGATAGCAGCCATTCTGACCAGCGTGAGATGGTACCTCATTGTGGTTTTGATTTGCATTTCTCTAATAATGAGTGATGTTGAGCATCTTTTCATGTGTTTGTTAGCCATCTCTATGTCTTCTTTGGAAAATGTCTGTTTAGTTCTTTGGCCCATTTTTTGATTGAGTCGTTTATTTTTCTGGAATTGAGCTGCTTGTATATTTTTGAGATTAATTCTTTGTCAGTTGCTTCGCTTGCTCTTCTCCCATTCTGAAGGCTGTCTTTTCACCTTGCTTATAGTTTCCTTCGTTGTGCAGAAGCTTTTAATTTTAATTAGGTCCCATTTGTTTATTTTTGCTTTTATTTCCGTTACTCTGGGAGGTGGGTCATAGAGGATCCTGCTGTGATTTATGTCAGAGTGTTTTGCCTATGTTTTCCTCTAGGAGTTTCATAGTTTCTGGTCTTAACATTTAGATCTTTAATCCACTTTGAGTTTATTTTTGTGTATGGTGTTACAAAGAGTTGTAGTTTCATTCTTTTACAAGTGGTTGATCAGTTTTCCCAGCACCACTTGTTAAAGAGATTGTCTTTTCTCCATTGTATATTCTTGCCTCTTTTGTCAAAAATAAGATGTCCATACGTGCGTGCGTTTATCTCTGGGCTTTCTATTTTGTTCCTTTGATCTATATTTCTGTCTTTGTGCCAGTACCATACTGTCTTGATGACTGTAGCTTTGTAGTATAGTCTGAAGTCAGGCAGATTGATTCCTCCAGTTCCATTCTTCTTTCTCAAGATTGCTTTGGTTATTTGAGTTTTTTTTGTATTTCCATACAAATTGTGAAATTATTTGTTGTAGTTCTCTGAAAAATAATGTTGGTAGCTTGATAGCGATTGCTATAGATTGCTTTGGGTAATACACTCATTTTCACTATATTGATTACTAAGTCACTTCAGTCATGTCCGACTCTGTGCGACCCCATAGACGGCAGCCCACCAGGCTCTCCCGTCCCTGGGATTCTCCGGGCAAGAACACTGGAGTGGGTTGCCGTTTCCTTCTCCAGTGCATGAAAGTGAAAAGTGAAACTGAAGTCGCTCAGTCGTGTCCGACTCTTAGCGACCCCATGGATTGCAGCCTAACAGGCTCCTTCGTCCATGGGATTTTCCAAGCAAGAGTACTGGAGTGCGGTGCCATTGCTTTCTCCGTTTGTTTCTTTAGGTAGATTTATTCCTAAGTATTTTATTCTTTTTGTTGCAATGGTGAATGGAATTGTTTCCTTAATTTCTCTTTCGGTTTCTCGTTGTTAGTGTATAGGAATGCAAGGGATTTCAGTGTGTTAATTTTATATCCTGCAACTTTACTGTATTCATTGATTAGCTCTAGTAATTTTCTGGTGGTGTCTTTAGGTTTTCTATGTATAGGGTCATGTCATTTGCAAACAGTCAGAGTTTTACGTCTTCTTTTTCCAATCTGGATTCCCTTTATTCCTTTTTCTTTTCTGATTGCTGTGGCTAAAACTTCTAAAACTAGGTTGAATAGTAGTGGTGAGAGTGGGCACCCTTGTCTTGTTCCTGACTTTAGGGGAAACGCTGTCAATTTTTAACCATTGAGGGTAATGTTTGCTGTGGGTTTATCATATATGGCTTTTATTATGTTGAGGTATGTTCCTTTGGCCGCCTAATGTGAAGAGCTGACTCATTGGAAAAGACCCTGATGCTGGGAAAGATTGAAGGCAGGAGGAGAAGGGATGACAGAGGATGAGATGGTTGGATGGCATCACCAACTCAATGGACATGGGTTTGGGTGGACTCTGGGAGTTGGTGATGGACAGGGAGGCCTGGTATGCTGTGGTTCATGGGTTCGCAAAGAGTCGGACACGACTGAACTGAACTGATGTTCCTTCTGTGCTTGCTTTCTGGAGAGTTTTTATCATAAATGCATGTTGAATTTTGTCAAAGGCTTTCTCTTCAAAATTGAAAGCAGTGGACTCTTTTATTGCAAACTGGCTACTTAAAATTTTTTGCTTTGATTTTAAAAGGAAACTCACTTTTTTCTCTGTATTATCAATAAATTTGTCTTTGAGTCACCTTTTTCCACCATAGTTAATCTTTTAAAAAGGATTCTGAGATTTACACATATTTTTTCTATATTCAGTATGTCATTTGTATATTTTTAAGTATGTGCATCAGTTCAGTTCAGTCGCTCAGACATGTCCGACTCTTTGTGACCCCCTGGACTGCAGCATGTCAGGCCTCCCTGTCCATTACCAGCTCCCGGTATTTACCCAAAACTCGTGTCCATTGAGTCGGTGATGCCACCCAACCATCTCATCCTCTGTCATCCCCTCCTCCTGTCTTCAGTCTTTCTCAGCATCAGGGTCTTTTCAAAATGAGTCAGCTCTTCGCATCAGGTGGCTAAAGTATTGGAGTTTCAGCTTCAACATCAGTCCTTCATAGTATATTAAAATATATAGTGTTCACTGTAGAAGAAAAATGGTTAAATTCATGGAGTTGCAAAAGACAGACATAGGAAAATAACGTGCATAAAGGTAATTCTAAAATTTATACTTTATATTTATCTTCTAAAAAATAACTTCATGAATTATTTAACTTGTAGTGATGAGAAATATTTGTGTGTTCAAGCTAAGAACAACAGTGTTTATCGGACATTGTATTTAAAAATGGAAGAAATATTGTTTGATTCTGTATTAATTTTCTTTTGGGGCTACAGGAAGAAGTTCATAAATATGTACAAATGATGGGTGGACGCGTATACAGAGACCTTAACGTATCAGTAACTCACCTTATTGCAGGAGAAGTTGGTAGCAAAAAATACTTAGTTGCTGCAAACCTAAAGAAACCTATTTTGCTTCCCTCTTGGATAAAAACACTTTGGGAGAAGTCACAGGAGAAGTAAGAGATATTTTAGATATTTTCTAGATTTGAATAAGTGTTATCATTTTGGCATATTATGGGTTTTCATGGGGGGCGGTTTATGGTATCCGTTTGGGTGAACTCCGGGAGTTGGTGATGGACAGGGAGGCTTTTGCATGCTGCAATTCATGGGGTTGCAAAGAGTTGGACACAACTGAGTGACTAAACTGAACTGATGGATTTGTTATTTGGGACAAAAATTGGATCATTACTCTTTTCTCCAATGAAAACAAAAGATAATCTACAAGTTCTTATTATCAAGGTATAAGTTGTTAGGTAGACTGGGCTATGGACTTAACATTTGCTACGAGATAATAAATTCTTTGGTAATAGAATTGTTTTCAGCAGTGAACAATGATAAAATAGTTGAGAGAATCTGTGTGGCAACTGTAGCTTTTATGTTGCATTATCTTTCAATACCATGCCCTCATGTTGCTGCTGCTGCTGCTGCTGCTAAGTCGCTTCAGTCATGTCCAACTCTTGTGCAACCCCATAGACGGCAGCCCATCAGGCTCCGCCATCCCTGGGATTCTCTAGGCAAGATCACTGGAGTGGGGTGCCATTTCTTTCTCCAGCCCTCATGTTAGGATGGAGAATAAATTTTAGCCACTTTGGTATTTGTATTTCTTCCCAAAGGGAACATATTTAAGGTTGAATATAAACATATATAACCCATTAACTGAGATGTAATTATTCAGTAAATGTTAATTAAGCCCATTTTATGTACCTGTCCTGAACTAGGCATTAGGTAACTGGAGAGCAAAACAAGACATCATCCCTGGCCTCATAGAGCTTAGAGCCTATTTCAAAAGATAGAATTGAGTCTCCCTTAGAATTCGATTAACAACCAATACGTATTTAGTTACCACTGTTTAAATTAAGTAGGCATTTTCCAGTCTTCCTTTCAGCACCATCCAGCATATTCTAAACATGTCTCTATATTGGCATCATCATCATTCCTAGCCTGTTTCATGAGTACATCTACCTACCAGGGCAGCAGAATGATGATATTTTTGTTGGCATTCTGCCAAAAATCTTTGCTTATTATTTGTATAGTATAATGGAAGAATTAAAAGTCTGTCTTTTTAGTAGGCAACCAAAGAATCTTTGAATTTTTAGTTAGAATTTTAGACTTATAAGTTTGGAAAGTGCACTGCTTTGACCAGCATGGATTTATAGTTAACTGAAATATATGTATTTTTTCACTTAAAACAGTTTTATTTGAGGCTCTGAAACATTAATTTTTTTAGAGACATGGTTTGAGCTAGATGAGCAGTTAGTATAATTCTAAGTGTGCTTGTCAGTTTCCCTTAATATTGATCAAATTCCTAAAAAATGAGGAAAACATTAGTGTTACTTCTGTTGTTTGTCATTCTTCTGATAAAGTTTAAACTACCTGGTATTTTGATATCTTAATTTACGGGTTTTTTGTTTTGTTTTGTTCATTTTCCCCAGGAAAATAGCTAGATATACTGATATAAACATGGAAGACTTCAAGTGTCCTATTTTTCTTGGTTGCATAATCTGTGTGACTGGCTTATGTACCTTAGACAGGAAATCAGTTCAGCAGCTAACAGTAAAGCATGGAGGACAGTACATGGGACAGTTGAAAATGAATGAGTGTACACACCTCATTGTGCAAGAACCAAAAGGTAAAACTGTTTCCCAAATAGATGATAGAATATCTTTTACTTCTGATATTTCATAAACATGCACATTTCTTTTTTCTTTATTTTTGGCTCTACTGGGTCTTGTTGATGCATAGGCTTTTCTCTAGTTGCAGCAAGTAAGGGCTGCTGTCCAGCTGGAGTGGCTTCTCTAGTTAAGTGGCACAGGCTCTAGGGTATGTGGGCTTTAGTACTTGCAGTTCCCGGGCTCTAGAGCATAGGCTCAGTAGTTGTGGTTCACGGGTTTAGTTGCTTCGCAGCATGTGGGATCTTCCTGGACTAGGGATTGAACCTGTGTCTCCTGCATTGGCAGGTAGATTCTTTACCACGAGCCATCTGGGAAGCCCTCTAATAATAAATTTTAAAGGCTTGGCTTCATTTTTAATTGAATGAATTATCCTTACTGAGTAAACTGCAAATTTTAACTTGAAGATACACCTTGAAGAACATGAAACTACTAAAAGAAAAATATATTACCAGGAAAAAGAGTTCCTTAAAATTGCAATTAATTTTGGCGTTCTATAACCATTATAACTATTCTGGAGAATATTTTTACTGATTCTCTGAAAATATATAAAAATTGATGAGAACAGAGTTGTATTAACATTTTTATTGTCTCTTTTTACCTACACAGAGAGTTTTTACCTAGATATCAATGTTGTTTTTTTCTTCCTAGGTGTGACTGTGAACAACTGTAATTGCAAAAAAAATTTTTACATTTTATATTAGAAATATGTATTTTGAAACTACTTTCCAAAATGTTTTATTGTATCATGTCACCTTTGTTTCCATCTAAGCGTATTCATCCTCATATATCTCTATAAACTATAAATATACTGTTATCCCTTAACCCTATTCCTTATAGTATGAAACTGAGGGTCAGAGTCTCCTGAGCAGTAACTGCTTTAGATAGAATGGTTTCTTCAGAGTGTCAGAGCAATTTAAATACTTGTGTTAAGTAGGAATTGAAGTATATATACACATAAATATATGTATATGTATATATACACACAGTAATTAGTTTAAAAGTGAAAAGTGTAAAACCACTAAATTCTGTGAGTTATCCACATGTTACAGATTAAGAAGCTGGTTTAAAGAACTTAAGAGATGGAAGCTATATTCAGAAATTTTATTTCAGTTACCCCAGTAATGGCTTCTGTCTCTGCAATTTTGTAAAAGATAAACCCCTCACATAGCATGTGTATTTAACACAACACACATAAAATATAATTGGATAATAACCTAATATATTGCCTTTTAATACACTGTATAACATACCTTTGAAGAGTAATTGCTGGTAATTTTAATTTTGTTTCAGGTGAATTTTTTTCATAAGCTTTCATATAAATATTTCTGCAAAGATGGATTTTAATGGCTTGCATTTCTCTCTTTTTTAATTGACATAATAGGTCAAAAATATGAATGTGCCAAGAGATGGAATGTACACTGTGTGACCACGCAGTGGTTTTTTGACAGTGTTGAGAAAGGTTTTTGTCAGGATGAATCCATATACAAGACAGAGCCTAGATCAGAAGCAAAGAGTATGCCTGATACTTCAACTCCTACTGGCCAGATCAACACAATTGATAGTAAGTCTCTTTGGGATTAAGCAGTCATTTTTAAGACAGTTTTCTGTGTAAGGATTGATTTGTTAATAGGATCAATGAGATACAGTAGAGAATTCTCTCTTTTCTTACTTTGTTTCCAGGTGTAATTGTATAATAAAATAACCAAATTATATTAAAAAAAAATTAGTCCAGAACTTCTGCTATTTCATTTTCTAATGAATACCTACTTTCTTTCATATCCTTATATAATGCACAAGATAGTTAAAGAAATTAAGAATATTAATAAAGACTTAAGGGAATTAAGTTTTTAAAACTTGACTGGCATGTGGATATTAGTCCTATTTCTTTATTAGTTTGCTACAGTTGTTATAGATCATCTGTATTCATATAAAATTTAAAAAACATTTCTGTTTTGGAAGTACCATGTATACTTGTTGTTGGCAATATTACAAATGTTACCAAATTTTTTTCCAATATAACCTTCCTGGACCTTGAAGTCAGCAACTTCAGATTTTTATTGGAAGCCAGTCACTATTAAGAGAATATATTAAGTATATTTTCATTAAAATGAAGCTTAATTAGATTCATTTTCCCTTTTCATACTTGACCCCCAAGATTTCAGTAAAGCCACTTAAATTTTACTTTAGAGATTGTTCATGGCTCTTCTGGTATAAGAAAAGTTCACCTATAGGAAAATATGTGATTAGTTATTTTATTTCCATAAATTTATGCATCTTTGTTTTTAATATGTAGGTCGTACTCTTTCAGATGTCAGCCATATTTCCAACATCAATGCAAGCTGCATAAATGAATCAATATGTAATTCAGTTAATAGCAAACTGGAACCTACAATTGAAAATCTGGAAAATTTGGATATCAGTGCATTTCAGGCACCTGAAGATTTATTAGATGGTTGTCGGGTATGTCTTTATTATGTAATGCACTAAGCGATAATACACGTTGGTACTTGTAGCTTCACTCTGAAGACCCTTCAGAGTTGGGCTTGCTCCTTACCTACAGAAGCCCACCACTCAAGCTAAGCAAATGCACTCATTAGGCCGTGTTTGTCTTTTAGCTATTAGGGTCTCTTTGCTTGGGATGTACCTTTATATGTCATCCATTAAACTTCATATCATTTTTCAAATCTTCTTTGAACCCTCCTAACTACCTTAATCTTCCCATGTACTGTGGGGGTTTTTTTGGCTGCATTGGATCTTCATTGCTGTGATCAGGCGTTGTCTAATTGCTTCAAGCAGGGGCTGTGGTTCATTGTAGTGCCTTCTCTCGTTGCAGAGCCTGGGCTCTAGGAGCACAGGCTTCGGTAGTTGTAGCACACAGGCTCAGTGTTTGGGGTAAATAGAGTTAGTTACTCTGTGGCATGTGGATTTTTTAGACCAGGGATCGAATCCCTGTCCCCTGCATTAGCAGTATGGATTCTTAACCACTGGACCACCAGGGAAATCCTATCTACTGTATTTTGAGACCATTTAGTTTCTGAACCACTTAATGGATTTTTATTTATAATTGTCATTTATTGTTTATAATAAGTGAGACACTGTGCTGATTATTTCATATACATGTTAGTATGTCATATATAATCCCATTTAATTCCCACAAATAACTCAAATGGATATTATTGAGGCTGAAACTCAGAGGATTAAAGTTCTTGTCCAGAATCTCACAGACAGTAAGTAACTAGCCATTTACTCCACAAAGCCTGTATTTCTAAAGATTAGGTACACCACTTTGTTTAATATCTCTTGGGCTATTTAATTTTTTAGTGTCTGAGTAACTGTCTAATAAATGCCTTGATGGTAACATCTTATATATTTTTTAGAACTACTTAGTATATTTCTTGCTTGTAGACTGAATAGGCTATGCACTAATTCTCAAGGAGTTAGTTAACTAGTTAACTAGTTAAAGTTAAGCAAAGACTTAACTTTCTTATTTTAATCTTCAGGAAATTGGGCAAATTACCTTCCTTTCTATACTTTTAAAACTTAACAGTTTATTAATAGAATAGGAGGTGTTGTGTAATCTTTTATCTAGACTCTACTAATTCTGGATGTGACTTAATTATTCTTATAGGAAATGTATGATTACTCATTTTTGTTAAAATGTAATCTAGTGATGGAGGTTATTTAGTTTGGGATATAAATGCAGTTTGGAATAGATTAAGACATTTTAAAAGATCCATTTTGTAAAATAGAGAAGAAGAAGGTACAATATAGTAATATTGATTAAATTGATTTCCGTTCAGTTCAGTTGCTCAGTCATGTCCAACTCTTTGCGTCCCCATGGACTGCAGCACACTAGGCCTCCCTGTCCATCACCAACTCCCAGAGTTTACCCAAACTCATGTCCATTGAGTTGGTGATGCCATCCAACCATCTTATCCTCAGTCATCCCCTTCTCCTGCTTTCAGTCTTTCCCAGTATCATAGTCTTTTCCATTGAGTTAGTTCTTCACATTAGGTGACCAAAGTATTGGCGTTTCAGCTTCAATATCAGTCCTTCCAATGAATATTCAGGACTGATCTCCTTTAGGATTGACTGATTGGATCTCCTTGCGGTCCAAGGGACTCTCAAGAGTCTTTTCCAACACCACAGTTCAAAAGCAACAATTCTTCGGTGCTCAGCTTTCTTTATAGTCCAACTCTCACATCTCACATGTGCACATATTGATGGTTAAAAATAAGTTACTGAATATGTTTCATCCTCAAAGCGTTGTGCTTAGCTCTTTGACCTAATTTTTTTTGTTTAATAAACTATGAAAACTGTATTTCAGTATATAAGGAAGAAAACTGATTTAAATAGTCTAAGTTGGACTTGCTTGGTAGTCCAATCATTAAGAATCCACCTCCCAGTGCAGAGGACACAGGTTTGATCCCTGGTCTGGGAAGATTCTTCAGTGGCTCAGCAATAAAAAATTCACCTGCAATGCAGGAGACGAGGGTTTGATCCCTGGGTTGGGAAGATCGCCTGGAGTAGGAAATGGTAACCCACTCCAGTATTCTTGGCAGTAAAATCCCATGGACAGTGGAGTGAGCCTGGCAGGCTATATACAGTCCATAGAGTAGAAAAGATTTGGACACAAACTGAGCACGCTCGCACTCTGAGGCTTCCCATGCCGTCAGGCAGCTAAGCATATGTGTCACAGCTGCTGAGCCCGCACACCCTAGAGCCTATTCCCTACAAAAAGAGAAGCCACTGCATTGAGAAATCTGCACATCCTCACGAGTAGCATCCACCTGCCACAGCTAAAGAAAGCCCTCGCGCAGCAACGAAGACCCACACCACCAAAGAAAAAGCCTAGTATGTTGAAGTGGTCATGTGGTTAATCATTGGTAGCCGACCCCAAATTTAAACCTAGATTTTCTGAATTCACATATTTAACTCCAGTTTATTTCAGTAATTACTTGGAAATTTACAAGTAGTAAGACCAGTTTAAGAAGCTACCTACATTTTAGAAATTGCTGTGCACTAATATTCAGAAGATATTTGAATTATTCTGGTTTCTATTTTATTTAAATTTTCAGTACTTATCAGTAATGGGTAATAATGTTATGGGATTGTGAAGAAGTGATAAAATTTAAGAATTATTTAGAAATCAAAGTTTCAGAATATACTTCTTAATATATTTAAAATGTAAATGTAAAGGTTGCCTTATTTACACGTAATGGGTTTAGATCACACTTTCAATAAATAGATTTCTATTGAGAGAAATAGGCCATTTTAAATGTGTTAATCTAAAGCCAATTTTTTTTTTTTTTCATTGCAGATCTATCTTTGTGGTTTTAATGGCAGAAAGCTAGATAAACTGAGAAGACTTATTAACAGTGGAGGTGGAGTTCGTTTTAATCAGCTCAATGAAGATGTAACTCATGTTATTGTGGGAGATGATGATGATGAATTGAAGCAGTTTTGGGATAAATCAGCCCACAGGTTTTTTCAGTTTTTGATTCAAAGCAATTTCTACTCTGTAATGATTTTCCTTAAAATTGCATATCCTGGCAGTTATGGAAACTGCATGGTACATGGGATAATGGTATTTATGGTTTAAACTAATATATAACTGTACTGTTTTTGTAGGCCGCATGTAGTGGGAGCAAAATGGTTGCTAGAGTGTTTTAGTAAAGGCTACATGCTTCCTGAAGAGCCATACATCCACGTTAACTACCAGCCAGTGGAAATTCCAGTTTCAGATCCACCTGAAAGTAAAACAGCCCTTTTGAAAAGGAAGAACAACGGCTTCTCTAAGAGTGACTTTGTTCCTGAGGAGAAGCATGAGCAAGCTGATGAAGATCTGCTCTCTCAGTATCAGACTAATAACCCCACAGTAGGTAAGAAAGAATGACCAGTGTTAACAGTCATTAAATATTTTGGTAACAGAATACATACTTATGTGATTTCTGCCGGGTTCTTTAGAATTTAGGTTATACTAACCTCTTTCTTCCCTTGAAGTTTTATTTGTGTTACTTTTTTTTCTTTTAAGCAGGCAAGGCTAAGAGATTCTAGACTTTCTGAGTCCCTTTTTTCTCTTCAGTTCACCTGTACCTCTTGGGTCTGATTTTTAAATACTGTCACTTGGTTTGTGTGTTTGTAACATCCTGAGTTTATTACAGGGGTCAGTTCAGTTCAGATGCTCAGTTGTGTTTGACTCTTTGCAACCCCACGGACTGCAGCACGCCAGGCTTCACTGTCCATCACCAACTCCTGAAGCTTGCTCAAACTCACGTCCATCGAGTTGGTGATGCCATCCAACCATCTCATCCTCTGTTGCCTCCTTCTCCCGCCTTCAATCTTTCCCAGCATCAGGGTCTTTTCCAATGAGTCAGTTCTTTGCATCAGGTGGCCAAAGGATTGGAGTTTCAGCATCAGTCCTTCCAATGAATATTCAGGACTGATTTCCTTTAGGATTGACTCGTTTGATCTCCTTTCAGTCCAAGGGACTCTCAAGAGTCTTCTCCAATGCCACAGTTCAAAAGCGTCAGTTCTTTTTATGGTCCAACTCTCACATCCATACATGACTACTGGAAAAACCATAGCTTTGACTATATGGACCTTTGGTAATGTCTCTGCTTTTTTATATGCTGTCTAGGTTGGTCATAGCTTTTCTTCCAAGGAGCAAGTGTCTTTTAATTTCATGGCTGCAGTCACCACATGCAGAGATTTTGGAGCCAAGAAAATAAAGTCTGTCACTGTTTCTATTGTTTCCCCATCTATTGGCCGTGAAGTGATGGGACCAGACGCCATGCCATGATCTTAGTTTTTTGAATGTTGAGTTTTAAGCCAGCTTTTTCACTCTCCTCCTTCACTTTCATCAAGAGGCTGTTTAGTTCCTCTTCGCTTTTTGCCATAAGGGTGGTGTCATCTCCATATCTGAGATTATTGGTATTTTTCCCGGCAATCTTGTTTCCAGCTTGTGCTTCATCTAGTCCGGCAAGGTATTTGTTACAAGGTATTTTAACCTTATAACAAATGCCTATTAGTTTGTAATTGTAGCTTTAATGAGTATAATGCTGCACTGTAGACTACTGTCTCAGGATGTAGTCTTCTCAGTGTGCTAAACACAATTGCCAGTGAAAAGTTGTAAACAGCATTTCTACTTTTTAAATACTTTTTATTATAGAGTATTTAATTCATCCAAAAAGATATAAAGAATAATTTAACAAATAACCTTATACTACTAATCTAACTGTTTAAAAACTATAGGATATTCTGTTTGGTCAAAATTCTCCTGTGAATCCATCCTCATTTTCTTAGTAGTTGATAACATATATATATCTGTAAGTAATATACACACTGTTTTGTTTTGTGTGTATTTTAACTTACATAAATCGTACATGATATGTACTCTTTTGCTGCTGCTGCTGCTAAGTCGCTTCAGTCGTGTCTGACTCTGTGCGACCCCAGAGACGGCAGCCCACCAGGCTCCCCCGTCCCTGGCATTCTCCAAGCAAGAACACTGGAGTGGGTTGCCATTTCCTTCTCCAATGCATGAAAGTGAAAAGTGAAAGTGAAGTCACTCAGTCGTGTCTGACTCCCAGCGACCCCACGGACTGCAGCCCACCAGGCTCCCCGTCCACGGGACCCTCCAGGCAAGAGTACTGGAGTGGGTTGCCATTGCCTTCTCCCTAAACATGCAAGATACTCATCTCATCCTAGTAACTGGTTATGAATATATCACACTGGTATATGAACAATGCCATAGTTTATCTATTGCCCTTCCTGAGGAGATTTTTATTGTGGTTTTTTTGTTTTGTTTTCTAATAACAAACAGTACTGCTGAAATTGTTCTTGTGTGTGTCTCTGCACGTGAACAAGAATTTCTCTAGGGTGGGATGACTGATTCCTGGGATAAGTATGTCTTCTACTTTCTTACATAAAGCGTATTGCTTTCTGGAGTGTTTTAGTTTACCACTTTATACTAGAACAATAGTAAGTGTTCCTGTTGTTGCACATCCTTTTAACATTTAGTATTTCAAGTATAAGGCTTGAAATTCTTATTAATTTGATGGGTATAGAGTGGGATCTCATTGTGGTTTTAATTTTATAACATTGCTAATAAGGTAGAGCATCTTTTTGAGTGTTATTTGGCTATACTTTTGTTTTAATTAATTTATTTTTTATTGAAGAATAATCACTTTACACAGTTTTGCTGTTTTCTGTCAAACCTCGACGTGAATCAGCTATATGTATACATACATCCCCTCCCTTTTGAAACTCCCTCCCATCTCCATCCCCATCCCACCCCCTCTAGGTTGATACAGAGCCCCTGTTTGAGTTTCCTGTAAAGTAGGTTTTTTAATCCATTATTTTGTGGTTTGTGTTTTTTCTGTTTTATGTAAGTTTTCCTATCTGAAAGTCATAAAGTTGTATTTTAAAAGTCTTAAAGTTTTGCTTTTTCACATTTCGTCTTCAGTCCACATGGAGTTGATTTTTGCATTTGATAAGAAGCATTCAAATTATCAGTGTAAATAATCACTTATTCTCAAACTTTTTTGAATAGGCCATCCTTTGTCTACTAATTTGCCCTCTTGCCCCTGTCATTTATTAAGGGTCTGTTAAGTGGGGACCTGTGTTTAGGCTTTTTATTCTGTTCCATTGAGATACTTCACTGATAAACCATCTTATTTTAATAGCTTTTGTAATATGTTTTGATATCTGAAATGTCAAGGCCCTCCAGTTTCCTTTACAAAAGTTTCTTACCTATTCTTGAACTTTTGCTTCTATATAAATTTTTAAAATTAATTTGTCAGTTTGAATAAATCTGAATGGGAATTCGGTTGGGATTGTACTGAAATTATTTGGAGCAGGATTGACATCTTTACAATAAAAAGATCTTCCTGTCCATGAATATAGAATATCAGCATACAGTTTATGTTTTTCAATAAAGTATAACGAGTCATAAGATACTAGACATGCTATGTTACAACTATCCCTAATTTTTTGTATTTTGTGTCTGTTCATTTGATATTTTAATTCTTAAAATTATATTTTACTGATATACAAGAATAAAACATTTTGAATAAGAACATTTTGGGTATTGAGTTTTTTAAAAATTGTGGTAAAATATGCCTGACATAAAATTGACCATTTTAACCATCCTTAGATATACAGTTTAGTGGTATTAATTATATTCACATAGTTTTGCCACCATCATTACCATCCATGCCAGAACTTTATCTTCCCAAACTGAAACTTTATAGGCCTTAAATAGTAACTCTATATTCCTCCAGCCCGTTTCCTGGTATCCACCATTATATTTCTGTCTCTATGAATTTGACTATTCTAGTTAGCTCATATACATGGACTCAAGACAATACCTTTTGTGTCTGGCTTATTTCACTTAGCATTATGTCCTCAAGGCCATGTTTTAGCATGTGTCAGAATATCATTCCTTATTAAAGTTGAATAATACTCCACTGTATGTTGGAATTGTCTGTTCCATTTTCTGTTGATGGACACTTGAGTTGTCTCTACCTTTGGCTGTTGTAAATAATGGTGCTATGAACATTGGTGTACAGATATCTGTTCAAGTTCCTGCTTTCAGTTCTTTTAGATATAGTCTCAGAGGTGGAATTGATAAGTCATGGTAATTCTGTGTTTAACTTTTTGGGAAACTATCTTGCTGTTTTCCACAGTGCTGAACTACTTTACATCTTCACCAGCTATGCACAAAAGTTCTAGTTTCTCTATATCCTTAGAACATACTGTATTTCCTTTTTTTTTTTTTTCATATAAAAGTCATCCTAACGGATTTGAAGTGATATCTCACTGATGGTTTTGATTTTCATTTCCCTGATTAGAGATGTTGTGCATCATTTCCTGCTCTTATTGGCCATCTATATATCTTCTTTGGAGAAATGTTTATTCAATCGGGTTGACTGTTTTTTGTTCCTGAGTAGTAGGAGTTCTTTATATATTCTGAATATTGATCTCTTATCAGTTATTTGATTTGTATATATGTTCCCCCTTCTTTGGGTAGTGTTTTCACATTGTGTTCTTTGGTAGATGAAAGTTTTAACTGTGATGAAGTCCAGTTTATCTGTTTTTTTCTCATTGCCTGTATTTTTGGTGTCATAATTAAGAAATCATTACGAAAGCTAGTCATGAAACTTTCTCATATGTTTTCTCATAAAAGTTTTGTTTTTATTCTTCTTTAGAACTTTGATCTGGGTATTACATGCTTTTCCTCTGTTCATTGGAATTATCATATGGTTTTTCCTTCTTGCTGTGATAAATCGTATTAGATTTTATATTGTCAAATCAAGTTTAAATTCTTCTGGATGTGATATATTCATCTTTTTTACACATTACTATATTTAGTTTGCTAATATTTGATTTAGGCTTTTATCTACTCAGTGTGATACTGGCCTATACTTTTCCTTTGTCTGTTATCTTTGTTGGATTGTGTTATTAATTGAGTGGATTGAGGATTATTCTTTCTTTTTAAAAAAAATCTCAGTTTGTGGTAGATTGTGGGGTTATTTTTTCCTTTTTTTTTTTTTAAATCTCAGAGTTTGTGTATCATTGGGGTTCCCTATCCTTGAATGTGTGATGAAACTCATCTCTCTGGGCCTAGTGTTTCTTTGTAAGAAAATTTTATAGTACTAATTCACTTAATGGATATAAGACTGTTCAGTTGTGTTTTTTTCTGCATCAACTTTTGTAAGCTGTGTTTTCTAGGAAGCTTAATGGCTAATTTTAATAGTCGTTTTAGGAAACTAACTTCATTCATAAATTTATTTTTTCCTTCTGATTTCTTGAGTTGCACGATTTGCTTTCTTTTTTTTGTTAGTCTTTTTATCTAAGTATGTCAATAGATTTCTCTCAAAGTACTCACTCAACTAGTTGTATTTCAAAATATATTTTTTTAAATTATTTTATATTTTGATCGCACTGGGTCTTCATTGCTGCACACAGGCTTTCTCTAGTTTTGGAGAGCAAAGGTTCCTCTAGTTGCAGTGCACAGGCTTCTCATTGCAGGGCGTGGGTTCCTCCTTACGGGGACTTCTCCTGTGGAGCACAGGCTCTAGAGCACTTGGGTTCTAGTGGTTGTGGCATGGGCTCAGTAGTTGAGGCACATGGAGTCCACAGCATGTGGACTCTTCCCAGACCGGGAATCAGACCCATGTCCCCTGCTTTGGCAGGTGGATCCTTATCTACTTTACCACCAGAGAAGTCCCAAAAGGTCTTTTATGTAGAATTTTTGTAATTTGTTATTGTTGTTACTCACTCGCAGAGTCGTGTCTGACTCTGCCACCCCATGGACTGAAGCACTCCATGCTTTCCTGTCATTCACTATCTCCTGGAGTTTGCTCAAACTCGTATCCATTAAGTCAGTGATGCTGTCTAGCCATCTCATCCTCTGCTGCACCTTTCTCTTTTTACCTCTAATTTTTCCCAGCTTCAGGGTCTTTTCTAATGAGTCTATTCTTTGCATCAGGTCGCCAAAATATTCTGTTCTAAATGTTTTCTAATTTTATCATATATTTGGTCTGTGAGGTGTTTAGGAAGTAGTTTTTGTAAATATTTTTCTGTGCCTCAGAAAAATGTTTTCTATGATTATTTGGAAATTTTATACATTTGTATGATGTAATCAAGTTTTGTCAGTTCTATCTATGCATTAATGAAATAGATGTTAAACTCCTCTATTGTAATGGTGACTGTCACTTTTTCCATGCAGTTCTGTCACATTCAGTTCTTTTGTGAGTATTTTGAAGTCTTATTACATGGGGATCCTCATTTTCCTAATTTTTCATTTACTTAAGATCTATTTTATCTGATATTAAAACACCTATGCCTGCTTCACATAGGTATTTTTTTAGTGTGACTTTCTTTTAATTGAAAATTGGTTGATTTACATTTGTTGTTACTTGTAATATATTTGGATTATTTTCTACCCTCTTGTTCTGTGCTATTTGTCCCATTTTCCATGCTTCCTTGGTTTTTGTTTGTTTTTTTAACATTTTTGTCTTTTGGATGGGTTGAGCTTGCCTTTTCCTTCCCCAGATCACACTTCCAACTCTGCATCTTTCCCTCTACTGATTTGGAAGTTTATATATACTGTTTTATGTTTTCAGTGTTTACCCTTGAAAATCTAATGCACATCATAGCTTAAAATTTAAAATTAATTAGAATTTTTGTCTTTCTTGTGAATAATTTAAGAACCTTATAATGTTTATCTTCAGCATCACTACCAACCATACTCTCTACACATGCACTCATTAATATATTCAGCTTATGTGATTTCGTCTTGTATTTTCATTGTCCTTTAATCTCACAATTAGGCATTGTTGTTTTCTATATTCAGTAATTGTTTTGATTTACCAGCATATTTAGCTACTTCTTTGCTCCTGATTCCTTATTGCATCTGATCTCTCTCCTTTGAAATAATTTTCTTTTTTCTTAAGATATATCCTTTGGAAATTTCTGTTAATGTCTTTATTTTGCCCTTGTCCTTAAAAGACAGTTCTAGACAGTTAATTTGTCAGAGCTCTTGGGAGATATTTTTTCTTTGTCATCTGTTTCCATGACTGCTAATTAAGAAGTCAGATGTCAGCTTACTTGTCATTCTTTTGTAGGAAATCTTTTTTTCTCTGTTTGGTGGTGCTAATGGTTAAAAATTCACCTGCCAGTGCAAGAGACACAAGAGATGAGGGTTTGATCCCTGAGTTGGGAAGTTCCCCTGAAGTACCAAATGGCAACCTGCTCCAGTGTTTATGCCTGCAAAATTCCATTGATAGAGGAACTTGGCAGGCTGCAGTCCATGGAGTCGCAAGAGTCTGACAGAGCTTAGTGGCTAAACAGCAGCAGCATCTTTTTTCTCTATTTTTAATACCTTTTTTGTGTGTGTCCTGGAGTTTTACCATTTATCTGTCTTATTTGCAAATCATTGTACTTTTTGAATCAGAGAATTAGTGATTTTTTTTTCCTTTATTAGTTTTTAAAAATTTTTCATCTATTATGTGTTTGAATATTGCTTTCCTTCATTCTCTGTATTCTGTAACTCCCCTTTAGCTCTGTGTCCTTAATCTGTCCTTCTAATTTCATCTTTTTATTTATTAATGTAATTTCTTCAGATTTTCCTTCTACAACACTGTTTTTCTGTTTAGCTATTGCCTAATATGTTTAACCCATCCATTAAACTTTCACTTTCAGTATTTTTCAGTTCATAGAAGTCCTAGTTCTTTAAGTAGTGTGTTGTTCTGTATTTGTGGGGGGGTTTTGCTTTATTTCTTGAGACATTTTAAACCTCTTGCAACATCTGAATGAAGAACCGGGGTAGTTCTCTTGATTGTTGTTCATGATGCTTGGCTTCCTCATGTGTTTTGTGATATTTATTATATAAACTCTTTCTCGTTAGGACTTGAGGTCCTAAGAAGCCTGGGAAGAGAATTTGGTCCTCCAGATAAAGTTTATGATTAAACCTGCCAGGAGCCTAGGAATTTCCCAACTTAGGACACCCCTAAGTTACTTATTAGCTAGATGTTTTTGGACCATCAGGCCCTAACCTACTCTGAGGACCAGCCTATGATGACAGATTCCCAAGAGAGATGTATTGACAACCACCCCCCCCACCCCCTAAAAGCCAAAATCGTGTACTACTCATCTCTTTTTGCAGGGTGAACATGGTGGTGGTTGATTGGTTTTTGATGGACATTTTTACTGAAGGCATCTTCCTTTAGGGTTTCTGAGTGGAAAGCATATATTCTTCCCCACCTCTAATTAGTGTGGGATAAAAGGCTTGACTCCTGTCCCTCTACATGACATCCTTAAATCCTAAGGGTGTTGGTCACTGCGAAAATAGATGGTAATTGTTACCTTTAGTGATTACTTAATGCTCTGGATTCATACTTCCACTTCATTTTTAGCATTTGAGAATTTACCTTGCTTTTTTGCAAACTCAGCTTTGCATTTATAATGATACCTTTAATACTTCATCCTCTATTTTTAGGTGTTTTATGGTGAGAGGGTTCTGCATGTCTAGCTGGCCATATTTTTATTTATTTATTTTTGACATATTTTTAGAGAATTTCAATTTTCCTCTTTTTTTCAGCTTAAAACAATATTTAATAATCCACACTGTTCATGTTGTTCTGAAAAATGATTTTTGTCAGACCATTTCCTTATGCTTTAGTAGTGTATCATATCAGATCATCCTAATTTTTTAGGATGTTTTAGTACAAAAAGACCACCTATTGACTGGAAGCAGTTTTATGTGCTATCCTTCAACCAGGGTGGTTGTTGGAGTAAGGCAATTAGTTTCTCAAATCTTCCTTTCTGAAGCAGCTAGTAGTGTGCTGACTTTGAAAGGATTTGGTGATAGTAAATCTCAGTGAATCCCCAAGTACCTTTGAAAGAATGTAATTAAGTGTTTACTTCATGTTGAAAAAGCTATGAAAAAGTGTCTGTTGGGCTTCCAAATGACATCTGTTTGAAAAGAGGGTTCTATTAGTAAATGAACTGCTATAAAATGTGTTATTTTATTCTGAACCTTTAATAACTTCAGGGTTTTACTTATAATTTAGAAGAACATAGTATTTCTAGTTTGTTTTTATAGTATGTACTGATGTGTTCAGTCATGGCCAACTCTGCGACCCCATGGACTGTAGCCCACCAGGCTCCTCTGTCTGTGGAATTTTCCAGGCAAGAATACTGAAGTGGGTTGCCATTTCCTTCTCCAGTTTTTACTGTAGTATTCTAAAATTCCCGCTGGTTTCTTTGTTCTTACACCTCATCAATTACACAGAAACATCAAAGTTGTTTTTTTCCTCCGAGATGTGATTGTGAGCAATTTTAATGCAAAAAAAAATTTGTTTTTACGTTTTATATTATACATTTAAAACTGCTTTCTAAATGTTTTATAGTATCATGTCACCTTTATTTCCATCTAGGCTTATTCATCCTCATGTGTGCTCAGTCATGTCTGACTCTTTGTGACCCTTTAGACTGTGGCCTACCAGGCTCCTCTTTCCTGGCATTTTTCAGGCAAGAATACTGGAGTGAGTAGCCATTTCCTCCTCCAGGGGAACTTCCTGACCCAGGATTAAACCCTAGTCTCCTGCGTCTCCTGCATTGCAGGCAGATTCTTTACCTGCTGAGCCATTGGGAATACATCCCTCTAAATTATAGATACACTGTTATCCTTTATTCCTTACAGTATCAAACTGAAGGTCAGAGAATCTCCTGACATACTGATTAGTAAATGCTCTAGACAGAACAGCTTCTTCAGAGTCTCAGAGCAATTTAAATATTTGCATTAAGTAGAAATTAAAGTGTGTATATACATACTTTATTTTATATATATATGTATGCACACTTTATACTTTTCTCCAATAAGCATGACTTTTCACTTTTCAACTAATGACTGTATGAATGTGTATATACAGTAATTAGTTTAAAAGTGTAAAGAGTCATTTATATATGTACACACACACACACACACACACACCCATATACAGTAATTAAAATGAAGAGAGTTCTGCCTGTTGGAGATGAGGATAGAAATAAGAAGATGGCTTCCCTGGTGGCTCAGCAGTAAAGAATCCGCCTGCTGTGCAGGAGATGTGGGTTCAATACCTAGGTCAGGAAGATCCCCTGTAGAAGGAAATGGCAACCCACTTCAGTGTTTTTGCCTGGGAAATCCCATGGACAGAGGATCCTGGCTGGCTACAGTCCATGGAGTCAGAAAAGAGTGGGACACGACTTAGCAACTAGAACAACTATAACATAATGTTACGGACCCTGCAGTCAGACAAACTTTGGTTTATATCTCATTTCTGCCAGCTAATAACTGTGTGACCTTAGAGAAATTATATAACCTGTTTAGACCTGACATTCTTCTTGAAGGATGGGTGTAGATACAGCAATAGAACTAGCCTTATATTATCATAAGCATTAATTACATGCACGAAAAGCCCTTAAGTACAGTGCCTATGTTCCTGGTGGCTCTGATGGTAAAGAATCTCCCTGGAATGTGGGAGACCCAGGTTCAATTTCTTGGGTCGGGAAAATCCCCAGAAGGAAATGGCAACTCACTCCAGTGTTCTTGTCTGGAGAATCCCATGGACAGAGAAGCCTGGCAGGCTGTAGTACATGGGGTCACAAAGAGTCAGACATAGCTGAGCAACTAACTCTATGTAAATAGAAAAGAATCTTTGACTAGCCTTCAGGCTGTTGGAATCCCAGGAAGCAGGGCTTGGAAAATGCTGAAAGTTGCTCAGTTGTGTTTGACTCTTTGTGACCCCATGGACTGTCCATGGAATTCTCCAGGCCAGAATACTGGAATGGGTGGCCTTTCCCTCCTCCAGATCTTCCCACCCAGGGACTGAATTCAGGTCTCCTGCATCACAGGCAGAGTCTTTACCAGCGGAGCCACAAGGGAAGCCCCTTGAGGAGTTATTGGAGCTTCATAATTTTTGAGTTACTGCTACTGCTAAGTCACTTCAGTCGTGTGCGACCCCATAGACAGCAGCCCACCAGGCTCGCCCGTCCCTGGGATTCTCCAGGCAAGAACACTGGAGTGGGTTGCCATTTCCTTCTCCAGTGCATGAAAGTGAAAAGTGAAAGTGAAGTCACTCAGTCCTGTCTGACTCTTAGCGACCCCATGGACTGGAGCCCACCAGGTTCCTCCATCCATGGGATTTTCCAGGCACGAGTACTGGAGTAGGGTGCCATTGCCAGTTCGAGTTACTGGAGCCTCACAATTTTCTAGTATACTAGGAATACTAGAATACTAACATGATTGCTCTTATCCGAGGATGGTAATACTCATTGCTGTCTTGGGAACCCAGAGGATGGGGTAGGTCATATTCTTTCTTCATTGTATACTTATAAAGCCTTAGTTTTGTAAGTGTGGTCACAGTTCTTAGGCTCCCTGTTACCTTTATATCCTTACTAGGAGATAAACTTTATAAAGTAAATTACCTGTTAGAAAACGTTTCTTTTTCTTTTCCAGTTGAAGTTGCCAAGTCTGAAGTTGGGCTCTGTAGTGACTCTACTCATGTGGAGCCCCGTAATGATTCTACTCATATTTCTCTGCAAGAACACCAGTCTTCCATCAGTCATTGCCTCCCTGATGTTTCTACAATTACCGAAGAAGGTTTATTTAGCCAAAAGAGTTTCCTAGTTTTGGGGTTTAGTAATGAAAATGAATCTAATATTGCAATCATCATAAGAGAAAATGCTGGAAAAATTGTGTCCCTTCAGAGCAGAGTTGTTGCTGATTATGCTGTGGTTCCTCTGCTGGGATGTGAAGTACAGGCAACTGTGGGAGAAGTTGTAACAAACACATGGCTGGTAAGAAAACACCGCATCAGTTCAAATGTAGTATTGAAGGGTGTCTGAAGCTATATATCTTTGGCACTTTAGTTTTGGTAGACTGGTATTTGGGTTTGGGCACTGTCTGGATTTTGTTTTTAGCAAAGGAAATTATCAATAATAAAATACACAAGCTTCTTAGTCCTAATCCTGGTAGAATAGAGGGGCTACATCAGCAGCATTCTTTCCTAGGAAAGTGACTCCAGGTCTTCTCATATTTAGGTTTTCCCTGTTTTCCTACTACCAAAGCATGACATGCACTTATGTATTATTGCATCTTGTTGGCTTATCAATGATAATTTCAACCACTGACTTTTTCAACTTTCCAAGACTTAAGAGGAAAAATGATAACTACATTGGAAGAAATTAAATTTAAAGCAATATTTAGGAAATTCAATGATAAATCTGATTTTAATATCCTATATAATGACTGATACATTTTAATATTATAATTTTAAATGTATTGTGAATGAGCATATACACATTTATATTAATAAAATTGCTTTTCACTGTAACTGAACCAGTGTTAACCACTAATTGCTTATTTCAGGTTGATGATGATGTTTTTCTTGTTTTTAAAAGGTAATGTGTATAGACTACCAGACTTTAATTGATCCAAAGTCAAATCCTCTCTTCACACCAGTTCCAGTTATGGCAGGAATGACTCCTTTAGAGGGTTGTGTTCTTTCATTCAGCCAATGTGTAGGAGCTGAAAAAGATTCATTGACATTCTTAGCAAATCACCTTGGAGCCAGGTATGTAGTATTTTTAGTACTTGCCCTCTTGGTGTATGTATTATTTGTTTTTACTTACTGAAAAGCATACAAATTAGCATTTCACTGGATTTCTTATAATATTTATGAGGAGTATGTTGCATATCTGATGTGGTGGCTCAAAGTGGAAGGGAGAGAATGATGTTAGACAAGTACTTAGCAAGTATTAAGACTACAGGCATTAATGCTTACTACCAAGAAAAGGAATATTTAAAGATACTGCTTGTCTCAGTGTTATTTCCTTCTGTGTGCCATATTCTTTTTTAGTATACATTGTTTCTCTGCAATGCAGTGTTAAGCAGAAATAATGAATACTTTAGGAGAAAGAAAATGAATTTAAAAGTTCTTTAAATTAGCCCAACCCCTAAGTGAACTTTAATGGTGGCTGTTTAAAAAAAAAGTAGAAAACTGTTACATAAATAATTGTAAATGGACTAACTTTCACATTAAAGGAAAAGTTCTTTTAGATTATATCATGAAACAGCACTTAAAATACTTTAAAACAAGAGCCACACCTAAACCAAAGTGATTCAGAACATTTGGGGAAAAAGTAAAGATGGGCAAAGATATGTGAAAAGAGAGGGGTACAATTTTATTATCAGACAAGTTTGAATTCAAATTGAAAGGCATTAAACGGGGAAAAAGCATGTTGTAAATAAAGAATGCTATTTACACTGAAGGTTTTTAATTTCTAAAAAAATTAGAAATGAATAGTAGAAATGGAAAATGAAGACTGTTATCAACTGGACATTTTAGAACTTTTTAATAACTCTTGGTTCAAAGAGGAATTCAAAACCATTTATAAGCCTAGATATCATTGTCAACCTAATAGTAACAAGCAACACCAGTACCCACATTGTGACCTTAAAATACCATTTCCCACTAAAAGAAAGTAAAGCTTAGAGAAATGATCAGTTCTACGTCTGGGGCAGAAAAGATACCAGTGAGTCTGGAACCTTTTGTCAGAATGGAGAACAAATATATTATTGAAGACTACTACGAAGGGTTGTGTCAAAAGGACCACCACTGGCCGAAGACAGGAAAAGTGTCAATAGCAGCAGTGGCTCCAGACATCATCAAATAATATTTCAATCATGATTTCATAATGGCACCAAAAAACTAAGTTAATTGGCCATGTTTGAAGGATGCTAGGAAACCAACTCATTATTTTTGAAAGCTGGTAAATGAGGAGAAAGGATCTGGTATTTATTCTGCCTTCCTGTACAGTCTGTATCAGACTGTATCCATAATAATAGATAAGACAAAGTTTCCCTTTATAGAGGTATTCCAACAAATGAGTGAAGAAGAAATGGTAAAATTTTGACTCCTAATAAATGGAAGAATCTAGATATTGAAAACCAACATTCACAAAATAAAGAGAAAACTAGACATATGCCTCCTTATGAAGAATATACAACCATCTTGAAACAATCTTATCAAAATAATGAAACCTCATGATCCAGTATCTTCAACAGATATAAAGGGGGCATGGAAAGAAGAGGGAACCTGGAAGCCAAAAGACATAAAAAATGAAATGTAGTGTTTAAGGGTGGGAAGTGATAAAGAAAGGAAGTTCAGTTCAGTTCAGTTGCTCAGTCATGTCCGACTCTTTGCAACCCCATGAACCGCAGCATACCAGGCCTCCCTGTCCATCACCAACTCCCAGAGTCCACCCAAAACCATGTCCATTGAGTTGGTGATGCCATCCAACCATCTCATCCTCTGTCATCCCCTTCTCCTCCTGCCAGCAGTCTTTCCCAGCATCAGGGTCTTTCAAGTGAGTCAGCTCTTCGCATGAGGTGGCCAAAATATTGGAGTTTTAGTTCCAAGATCAGTCCTTCCAATGAACACCCAGGACTGATCTCCTTTAGGATGGACTGATTGGATCTCCTTGCAGTCCAAGGGACTCTCAAGAGTCTTCTCCAGCACCACAGTTCAAAAGCATCAATTCTTCGGTGCTCTGCTTTATAGTCCAACTCTCACATCCATACATGACCACTGGAAAAACCATAACCTTGACTAGATAGACCTTTATATCTACTACTGTGGGCAGAAATTCCTTAGGAAAAATGGCGTAGCCATCATAGTCAACAAAAGAGTCCAAAATGCAGTACTTGGATGCAATCTCAAAAACGACAGAATGATCTCTGTTCGTTTCCAAGGCAAACCATTCAATATCACGGTAATCCAAGTCTGTGCCCCAACCAGTAGCCCTGAAGAAGCTGAAGTTGAACAGTTTTATGAAGACCTATAAGACCTTCTAGTACTAACACCCGAAAAAGGTGTCCTTTTCATTATAGGGGACTGGAATGCAAAAGTAGGAAGTAAAGAAACACCTGGAGTAACAGGCAAATTTGGCTTTGGAGTACAGAATGAAGCAGGGCAAAGGCTAATAGAGTTCCGCCAAGAGAATGCACTGGTCATAGCAAACACCCTCTTCCAACAACACAAGAGAAGACTCTACACATGGACATCACCAGATGGTCAACACCGAAATGAGATTGATTATATTCTTTGCAGCCAAAGATGGAGAAGCTCTATATAGTCAGCAAAAACAAGACTGGGAGCTGACTGTGGCTCGGATCATGAACTCCTTATTGCCAAATTCAGACTGAAATTGAAGAAAGTGGAAAAAACCACTAGACCATGTATGACCTAAATCAAATCCCTTATGACTATACATTGGAAGTGAGGAATAGATTTAAGGGACTAGATCTGATAGAGTACCTGATGAACTATGGACAGAGGTTTATGACATTGTAAAGTAAGGAAGTGATAACTATAAATATCCAAACAGTGGCTGCTATTAACATGGGAGGGGAGGGGTGGTAGTAACAGAAGAGGCATATTGGAGAGGTTCTGGAGTGACTGGTAAGAGTCTGTCTTCTGACGTGGGTGGGGAAAATAAGGGTTTTCATTTTATAATTCACTAAATCTTATATTTCCTTTTTTGCTGTGTTCTATACTTTGGTTATACTAAACAATAAACTTTTGGAAAAAACAAATTGTAGAAAAGAACAGTAAGAAAATATGGCAGTAGACTAAAGCAGTGCTCATAGAAAAATTCAGCAAACTGATTACATAAAATACTAATATACAGAAGTCACTGACCTTCATATGTGCAGCTAGTTAGAAGAGCTAATGAAAACAGAGGTCTCTTACTAAATCTGTAGTAAGAGATAAATAGGTAGCAACTGATATGTAATCTTAAAAAGAAAGGAAATGAATGAACAAAATAAAACCAAAATAGACTCATAGATACAGAGAATAAATTAGTGGTCACCAGAAGGGAGGAAATGGCAACCCACTCCAGTGTTCTTGTCTGGAGAATCCCAGGGATGGGGGAGCCTGGTGGGCTGCCGTCGATGGGGTCTCACCGAGTCGGACACGACTGAAACGACTTAGCAGCAGCAGCAGAAGGGAAGGGAATAAGAGGCTGGGCAAAATTAGTGAAGGGGATTAAGAGGTACAAAATTCCAGTTATAAAATTTAAAAGTCACAGGGATGTAATTAGATTTGGTATTGATCTTTTGTAATCTATTTAAATGTTGAGTCACTATATCATACACCTTAAACTAATATTGTATGTCAACTATATTTTGATTTAAGAAAAAAGTTGAAAGTGAAACTTGGAAGAGCTACGGAAACTTGTAAAATGCTATTGAGGGAAACAGGACTTGAAGAGTATAAAAGATGTACCTGTTCTTGGACAGGAAGACTATAAACATTATAAAGGAATTGTTTAGAGAGGGCAATAAGCAGACTAATTCTTAAATTCATAAGAAAATATTAGCAAGCAGGAAAGTCATAAAAATTCTGAAATAGAATTGTTATTTAAATATATTTTGTAAACCTCACTAGATAATAGTATGTCTGTAAGTAGCAGAAAGTTAAGTGAACAGACAGAAAGCATAGAAATAGACCTAAATACAAATGAATTTAGTATATGATAAAGGTGATGTTTCAGCTTATTGAGGAAGAGATAATTCAATAAAATTGGAGCAACATCTCATACCAAAATAAGTACCAAATTAATTGATCAGTGGGTTAAATGTGAAAAATGAATCCTTGAAAGTACTAGGGAAAATGTGGGATACTTGACAAAATCTTAGAAGTGAGGAACTAGACCTGAAACCCAGAAGTCCTAAAAGACATTTCTGTTTGTATCTCAAACGGTGGTGTTCTCTTTAATATTCTGTGATCTTGAGGAAGACGCTTAATTTCTCTGCATCTTTTCCCAGGTTGTATCTTTATGATAACTTGTAAAATATTGGTATTTCACAAATACTGAGAGGATCCAATGATATACTTGAAAATGCTTAGAGAAGTTGGGGTGTAGGGCTAGAAGTTGTGTTATTCATACTCATCCTTTGCTCCCCTAGTTGTTCCGTGTCTTTTACTGGGAGGAAAGACAAGGTGGGTAGGTGGGTGATGACCAATTAAATAGATGATCTTTCTGGTTATTTCTTGTAAGTCTGGTTTAATTTGCTTATTTTTAAATAATTAATTTTTTAAAGTTTAATTTTAACAATACATTTTTATCCTAGAGTAGGTATTGTAAGAGGATTAGCTTAATTTAAGAAATATAACCAACTTTTAATGTATTTTCTTTACTTAGAACTCTGACAACACCATTGTATTAGAAATGTCATTCTTTGCCAACTATTATGCATATGACCATTTGCTTTTTTTTAAAATGTAACTTTCAGTGTTCAAGAATACTTCGTTCGCAAGTCCAATGCAAAGAAAGGCATGTTTGCTAGTACACATCTTGTTTTGAAAGAGCCAGGTGGTTCTAAATATGAAGCTGCCAAGAAGTGGAATTTACCAGCAGTCACCATAGCTTGGCTGTTAGAGTCTGCTAGATTGGGAAAGAGAGCAAATGAAAACCATTTCCTGATTGAAAATTCATCTAAAGAAGGTTAATATTTTTGTTTGTCATTTTATATATATTTTTACAGTTTGGTTTCTGGGATTGTTGTTCAGTTGCTAAGTCGTGTCTGACTGTTTGTGACCCCACAGTTTCTGGTATATGAATGTGCTAAAACTTGTTTTTCAGACAGTTCATTAAGATTTCTCCCTTTAACATGAGCCACTGTTGGGCACCCATTATTGGGGAGAGGGGTGAGCAATATAAGTACGTTCATAGCAGAAATGTTTAATTTATAATTGTACTATCAAGTGTAGGCACAATCTGAAAGCTAGAAGGTACAAACAGTATGGGAGTGTTCGAGGGTCTCAGTGTTTGAATCTAAAGATGTGAGCTTGGATCGCATTTACTGTTCCTTCTGTGAGTAAAGTGCTGTCTATTCCTATTTTAGTTTTTCCTGTCTATGCATTTTATTCTATTCCAGTCTGTTCCTGGACTTCTGCATCTTATCTCTTGCCCGCCTTGTGCTTGCTTGTTCCTCCTTGTCTTTCAGCTCCCAGCTTAGATATCACTTTCCCTGGAATATCCTTGATTTATAAGTATGGCCTTCTCTTGCCATAACACCATGCCTCTTTTGTAGCTCTTATCCCAGTGTTACCATTCCAGTTTACTTTCCTGTTTCCCTGCTCAGCCATAAGCTCTGAAAAGGCAAGGAGTACATGCATCTTGTAAATTATATATTTTCATTGTCTAGATTGGACCTGGCATGGAGCAGCCATCTAGTAAGTGTTCTTGATAAATGTTGAAAAATGGTAGGAGGCAGAATGGGAGGACACAGTAGCCTCTCTTATATAACATGAGGGCATCCCAGGTCACACTTTAGGGAACCTTGGGAACAGCTCTCAAAGCTATTACTTATTACTTTTCTCTAGATAAACTGGGAATTTTACAACTGAGGTGAAGTAATGTTTAGGTCATATTAAAATCTCATTAAGAACTTTTCAAAAACTTGACTGTAGTTGTTAACTCTGAGTACATATAATTGGGATTTTCTTTTTACTCTGCCATTGACCAAGATGATATTAACTTCTTGTTCAATCACTAAGTCATGTCTGAGTCTTTGTGACCCCATGGACCCAGCACACCAGGCCTCCCTGACCTTCACTGTCTGCCAGAGTTTGCTTAAGCTTATATCCATTGAGTCAATGATGCTACCTAACCATCTCATCCTCTGCCACCCTCTTCTTTTGTCTTCTGTCTTTCCAGTGAGTCAGCTCTTCACATCAGGTGGCCAAAGTATTGGAGCTTCAGCTTCAGCATTAGTCCTTCCAATGAATATTTAGGGTTGATTTCCTTTAGGATTGACTGGTTTGATCTTCAAGGGACTCTCAAATGTCTTCTCCAGTATCGCATTCTTTGGCACTTGCTTATATAATTTTGGGCAAATTATGAGGTTTATTGAGAATATTTTAAGTTATAACAAGATGAAACAGGAAATCTAATTTCATTCATTATTTCAGTTGATTTGCTTGTCTAACTCAACATATATTTTAATGTCTGGTTTATTTCTTTGAAAGTAAGTTTATAGCTTTGTGGTGTGAAGTGTACTTCACATGAAAACTAATAGGAAGATAAAAACATCACTTCTTGTATGCCTCTTTAGAGACAAGAAAATGACATCAGTGGCTCATATTTATTTCTTTTCATTTTAAATCTCTAGAACAAAGTTTGGAAACTGAAACAACAAATGAGGTGAATCTAAATCCAGATACTCCAGAGCATCCTGTAACACATCTGGAAACTCAGAGAAAAACAGCCGTTACACCTTTAGATATGAACCGCTTTCAGAGTAAAGCTTTCCGCACGGTGATGTCACAGCACTCCGGACAGGCTTCAGTGTCCCCTTCCCCAGGACAGTCACTTCAGAAGGAGCCCTCATTACACCTGGATACGCCGTCAAAGTTTCTGTCCAAGGACAAACTGTTCAAGCCTTCCTTTGATGTGAAGGTGAGGCTTATAGAAAATGGTTCTGGAGATAACAGTTTTATAGTTCATAAAGTTAAAGCACCAAGTTCTCCATCACTTAGTTTGTAGTAGTAACTTCAGAAATATTGGCAAATAGATTCATGATAATGAGTCCCTATGTATACCCAGCGTTGAGGTAACAGCTAGAGATATATATGGTGTGAAATCAGGACATCTGGGTTCAAGTTCTGTGTCTGTTGTGAATGGTATGATTCGCAGATTGTTTAATATATTTGAGCATCAGTTCTATCTTTTGTACAAATAGGATAATATCACTGAAAACCACACACTTACTGTAAGAATCAAGTGAAATTGTGTGATAAATAGTTTCATAAACTGTACAATTACATAGACACATTGGACTTAGGTTTTGATTCTAGGAATACCCCCAGTGCACTTTCTGAAAATGTTATCTCTTTACCTTTCAGTCATTTGCCCTAAAAAGATGAGTTAAGTGTGCATCTTTCTTTGATCTTCTGAGCATTGGAATATGGCTCTCTGTTTAAAAAATGCATTCACAAATTAAGGTTTAATTCAGCCTTCTCAGATAGTTTTCTTTCATTCCCCAAAGATAATTTTCTTCACTACTCCTTTAGTAGTTCTTGGCCTTTCAAATAGCTGTGCGAACCATGATTTTTTTTATCCATGAACCTTTGCAAAAGTATTGTGTGGTTTTACTCATAGTATGTTTTGGAGCAGACTTAAAGTTTGCAAGTTGTTCATCTTCAGAAAATAAACATAAATTGACCTGGGACAGTTTTCTCCAAGCTAAATCTTTGATCACATTTCTTCTGAAGTAATATTTTTACTGTAACACTACTTATGCTGTGAAAAGTAGAGGGAAAGCACTGGTTTGGGAATTGTGAGATCTAAAATCAGGCCTCTGCTTTGCCTCTTACTGCCTTTTAAGGCAAGTCAACTTCTTTGTGTTTCATTATCCCCATCTGTAAAATTATGGAGCATATCTAGATGATTTCTAAGGTCTCAAAGCTAGTAATATTCTTTGAATAGTAAATGGAATAATAATAGGCAAGATAGTAGAAATATTTCTGTTTGTTGAGACCATTCTTCTACTTTACAGTGAAAAACTGATGGTTCTGAAATAGTCTCAGTGAAGGTATAAAGCACATTTAAAGGTTTTATTGTTCAGTCATAATGTGTTTAGCAGTGTCTCTCTCTTGTGATATATAAAATAGTACTTCACCTTGTACTCAGTGGTCTTTAAATTAATGTAACAGATGGGCAAAAAAGAAAAATCTGATTATCTACTCTGCTCTCTAGTACGTGGTGAAACACTGATGCTTTGCTCATGAGAATATATCAGTGTTGGTGCATGCATTTTGCTTACATGGTTTCCTTTACCTGTGCAAATTGTGTGTGTTCAAGGTGAATATTCATCACTTGAGCACTGGCTAAATACTTTCTGCTGTGTATATGGAATACTCTTCAGATGGGAAAGAGAATGAGCACAAGTCCTGAACAGCAGTGACTAGTGCTCACGTGGGAATTGGGGTGGCTTGGGAATAGGCATATATTTTGTACCTTTGAAGATTTTTCATAATCCTCAGCTCAATATGACTTTTTAATCCTCCTTATTGTTCATGTCTAGTTTATATCCATCCTTGCTTACTTGTTTCCTTCTGTGTTTTTTGCTTGTTTACTTGTTTGTTTTGTTTTTTTTTGTATCATTTTAACCAATTTCAACTGTGAAGTGAAGTGGCTCAGTTGTATCCAACTCTTTGCGACCCCATGGACTGTAGCCTACCAGGCTCCTCTGTCCGTGGGATTTTCCAAGCAAGAATACTGGAGTGGGTTGCCATTTCCTTCTCCAGGAGATCTTCCTGACCCAGGGATCGAGCCCAGGTCTCCTGCATTGTAGGCAGATGCTTTACCGTCTGAGCCATTTCAACTGTAAGATCAGACAAATGTGGTAAAATACTACTGAAAATGTATTAAGCTGCTTGGTCTCTTTGAACCAGTTTGTTGGACAGTATGGAATTGTTTTCTTCATTATCTATATAGATACAGATAATACTTCATTCTTTTTATTGTTGTTTGGAGGAAAGCTGGAGTAGGTTAAAGCTATAATCCAGTTAATACTGAGGATTATTCCCCTTCTCTCTTTACCTCTTTTTTCCCCTTTCCTTTTTCTGTTTACCTCTGTCTCCCCTCTTCTTTCTCTCCTTTTCTCTTCCTTTTCCTCACTTCCTTCCTCTTCCTCCTCCTCCTCCTCCATATACACAGGATGCTCTCGCAGCCTTGGAAACTCCAGGAGGTCCCAGCCAGCAGAAAAGGAAACTGAGTACACCACTCTCAGAAGTCATCGTCAAAAACCTGAAACTTGCTTTGGCAAATAGCTCTCGAAATGCTGTTGCTCTTTCTGCCAGCCCTCAACTGAAGGATGCCCATTCAGAAAAGGTGGAATTATATCTCTTATTAAAAGGAAGTTTTAGATTTAAAAAAAACATTTGAAATAATAATGATTGATCTGTTTCTTTTATTTTCCATGGGCAGGAAGATGCTCCGAAGCCACTTGAGAACGTTGTGGTGTGTGTTAGTAAGAAACTCAGTAAGAAGCAGAGTGAACTAAATGGGATTGCGGCCTCTCTAGGTGCAGACTACAGGTAGTTGGCACGCATTTTTTTTGGTGGTGATATGAACTCAATTTATAGGGAAACCTAAAGCTGTTGTGAGCATCTATTTAAAAAAAAAAAAAAAAGCATTATTTTGCCTTTTATTAATAGTTTATCATAGTATCTACAAAATCCAATTTTGATTTAATTTACCTCATCCTTTTAAGATACCCTCTCCCATATCAATTCACTCTTACATGTATGTTTTTAGGGCATATTTAACAAATATATGAGAACATACTTTGTGACACTATTTCTAAAAATCTGGGATCCGTGAATGAGTACAGTCGAGAAAAAAAATCCTTGTCTTCAAGGAGTTTTTTTAATACATTTAGGTCGGAGATTTTAAGCATGTTTCTTAGTGATTTTCAAATTAGAGCCCTTCTGTGAGTACTGCTAAGTGCTGCAGCACTCCTGAATTAAAATGGTCTTTTTGAGGATGTTTAATGCCTATCGTTTTTACTTTGGAGTCATAGATAACCACTCTCAACCTGACAGCCCATCTAGAGACAGGTCCCTAGCACAAATGGCATCAGTGTCAGGGATTGAGAGACCCTTGCCTATTCCAGCCAGTGCTGAGTTGATCGTATTCCTTCATTGTCTGTGGTACTCGCTTGCTTGATCACTTGTTTTCAGCAGTTCATAGTTAGCATAATGATTGGTTTACAATTAACAAACAGTTTGAGGAATATGATTAGCTTTATCTTTCCCTTTTGGTAAGTCATTTCAGTTATCTTTTTGATGGAGAAATTAAATCAGGAGAATGGAAAAATAAAATATATTTGTGTGATTATAGGCACCTTAGTGTTTCATTCATCTATTGTAGAAGAGTAAAGCTTTCTTACTTATAACTATTATTTGTATTGTCTATATATTGTTCTTACCTGGTTGCTGAGTGCTCAATATGAGGCAAGTATTATCTCATACCATTCTCACAGTAGCCCTAAGAGCCCTAAAAATTGAATGTGTCCATGGGGATTCTGTTTAGATGTAGACTTATGTAAGATTTAAAAAACGCATATAGGACTTGTGTTTTTATAAGATTTAAAATGCCAGTCCTGGGAATTCCTGGTGGGTCCACAGGTTAGGATTCTGCACTTCCACTGCTGGGGGGCCAGGTTCTATCCCTGGTCAGGGAACTAAGATCCCACAAGCCACACCAGACAGCCAAAATAAATAAAATGCCCCAGTCTTCTCAATATAAAAAAAAAATACATTGCTGAAATCCCTAAATAGAATCTAATACTCAGTGGCATTACTTTGGAATTTGCATTAGGTATATTCCTGAAGTAAATTTCTGAGACTTGATAATTAATGAGAGGAAAGAACTCTTATTATGCAGAGGTTACAGTATGTATGTGTTCCTAGGGTAATTGGCTCTCAAGTGCTGCTGTTCCAGATGTTCCCTTCCATACGCACCAAAGAGATCAGTGATACTGTCTCCCACCTGCTGACAGTTAAAATCTAGACCAGATCTTCCTGACACATCAGATATAGCACTCCCTTTTTATTACAGATATTTATACAACATTCCTTCTACTAAAATGGATTTCATAAATCTAACTTTTATAATTAAAGTCAGTAGAAGGTACATAGTAATAGAATATACATTAAATATGTAAATGCCTTTGTCTGATAACACAGAGGGGAATGGAGTATTTATATTTTTGCATACATAGAAAGAGCACTTCAAATGTGATAGCTGGAAGACTGAAATAGATATGGAGACTCAGATACCATAAACAGGATTTCTGTTGGTATTATGACTACCATGAGTTGTTCACATTTAGCAAACTAGGTTAAGGAAATATTAAATGGGAAGAAATCGGGAGCACAGTGTAATAGCTAAGAGTGTGCATTTTGAAGTCAAAATTGGCTCTACCTCTTATTCACTGAGTATGTTACTTAATCATGTCCTTCAGTTTGCTTATCTATTAAATGGATAAAATAATACAGTGTTTTAGAATTGTTGTGAGAAATGGATGGATAATGCTGTGTAGAGTACACAATATTATGGGCACAGAGTGAATGTACAGTGACTAGTGGCTGCCAGCAGCTGGAGGATAGGTTGGATACTTAACTGGAAAATATCTTTATTGTTATATCACCCGTATGAAGTGATATTATAGAAGATGTTTTAAAGAATATCTTTCTGCGTCTCTCTCTACATTTATATATTGAGAGATATGCGTATAAAATTTAACAGTGAAAGTGGAGTCTGTCATTTAGTGTTTTTGCTTACTCTGGTTCCTGAAAGGTTTTGGGTATTCTGTTTATAGAGAATAATGATAAACTAATGTCGTTATCTCTCTCAGGTATTCAGGCTTTTGTGGGTTTGATTGTTTTAGGTGGAGTTTTGATGAGACAGTGACTCATTTCATCTATCAAGGACGACCAAATGACACTAATCGGGAGTATAAATCTGTAAAAGAAAGAGGAGTACACATTGTTTCAGAGCACTGGCTTTTAGAGGTAAGCATACTCCCCGCGCCTTTCTGTTAAATGAAAACATAAACAGTACTTCAAGGCACAAATCCATTTCTCTGTACATAAACAAGTTTGATAACCTTATTTAATTGCACATTTCCTTTCTTTGGCATCAGAAACTTAAGGTCTTTAATCCTTAAATGCTTAGTAAATCTTTAATGGGTATTCTTTCAGATTGTCTCTGATTCTTTTTGCTAGTTAAAAATGATATGAAAGAAAATTTTGTAATGCTTTGAGGAGAATTAATTTAGCATGCCAATACAGTTTCTTTTCTTTCTTCTTCTTCAATTTTCCTTCTGGGTATTCCCTGAAATGTGATTGATACTTTGGCAAAAGCATAGAAATAGAATTAGATTTCATACTTTAGTGGGCAGGACATTTAAAAGTGAGGACAAATTGTTACTTGTATAATGGAATTTTAAAGTCAACTACTTTTCAAAACTTTAATTTTGTGAACTTTTGCCATCTTAGAATTCCTTAACATCTTTTAGTTACTAAAATTTTTTTAGTCCTGTTTTAAAGCACACCATTGTATTACAGTGTGCCCAGGAGTATAAACATCTTCCCGAATCTCTTTATCCACATACTTACAATCCCAAAATGAGCTTGGACATCAGTGCAGTGCAAGATGGCCGACTCTGTAATAACCGACTACTTTCAGCTGGCTCTGCAATGAGGGATGATGAGGTAAACGATACAGATGATACATTTACCCCCTCTTTAAGCTGAATGTACAGTCATATATTGCTGTGAAGCCTTACACAGGGCTTGGTTTGAGAAACTGTAATTTTTCTCCTTCAATAGCCAGATCATATGCCTCTAGAAGAAAATGATATAGACAATATGACCACCAGTAATAAAGAACTAACAACATCAAATGGAAATGGGAGGAATGACTCTAAAGGAGGTAAAATATTTTAAATTACAAACAAAATTTATAAATGTGTATCTTTCATACTGAGGGCTTCCTTTGCATCAGATGAACAAATAAAGTTATCTTCTATGTTACTAAATAGAAGTAAAGCATATATTAATATTTGAGGATTGAATTGAGGTTCCATGCCAATCATTAATTAATAGCAAAACTTTGAGTGATAAAGTGTGAAACCTGTAAAATGTGTGAAACTAGGTATTCTACAGAGTTAGTGTGACACAGCTGTATTCTCTTAAACATAGGTAGAGATGGTAATTTTTCAAAAATTGGTCCTTTGATTCAAAAAGTTTCATTATATGCACAATATATTTTAACATAAATTCACATGGTTTTAAAGGTACAGAAGGAGGTGTAAAGAGTTTCTCTTTATCTTTCTGATGTTATTTATTTATTTTTGGTTGTGCTGGGTCTTCATTGTCATGGGCAGGCTTTCTCTAGTTGCGGTGCACTGGCTTTATTGTAGTGGCTTATCTTGTTGTGAAACACAGATTCTAGGCACAGGAGCTCAGTAGCTGTGGAGTAGCTACTTAGTAGCTCGCAGGCCCTAGCGTGCTCAGGCTCCAGTAGTTGAGGCAGGCACGTGAGGCTCTAGAGTACGGGTGCAGTAGTTACAACACATGTGCTTGCTCTGCAGCACGGGGGATCTTCCCAGACCAGGCATCCCACCCGTGTTCCCTGCATTGGAGGGGAACTCCTATCCACTGTACCACCAGAGAAGTCCTCTGATGTTATTGTCTTATGATTTCTTCCAGAGCTGTTTTATGAGTGTACAATTATAAACATGTTTTCTCCTTCCCTCATTTAAAAAAATATATAAATATTAAACTACTATATATATTGTTTTATACTTTGATATTGATATTGTTATTTAACAGTTCAACTTGTGGAGTGTCATATTAGGACATAAGGAGCTTCTTCAGTCTTTTTCCCTTTTTTGGCAACTGTATAGTATTCATAGTATGAATGGCTCACTTTGTTTAGCCAGTTCCTTGTTGATGGGCATGTTGGTTATTTCTCTTGTCTTGCTATTATAAAGAGTGGTGCAGCAATGAGTAACGTTAAAGCTCTAGGTGTCCTCTCTTTAATGGATTTAATGGATCAGTATTTTCTATTTTCTTTACCCTACCAGAGCATTCCCTATGATTTACCTGTTTAGTTAGTCCCACTCTGTTCATTCCAAAAATGTTTATTTAGTACCTACTTGAATATTTAGTCTATAAAGAAACCAAAGATAAACATGTTGTGGTCTGTGTTTTCAGGGACCATAAGGGAAAATCATAAATGACTGTAATGTATGTCAGGGTGTGGTACAGAGCATGAGAGGATCAGAAACTGGCAGGGTATCTGCAGAGGGATGATGACCATGCGTCTCAGCAGTGTCTGCAGAGGGCTTCCTGATTATTTCCTATTCCATCTCCATAGTAAGGGCTGCCTTTATGTCTTGGTTCTGCAGTATTCATAGTCTTAGTACAGTACTGTAGCCTATAGTAAATATTCAGTAGATGTCAAGTCAATAAATCTGTATTCAACTAAATCTAGACAAAATAGTTAATATGAATAAGGTGTGCTAAAGAGAAACTTACCTTGATTGGTATATTTTTGTTTGTTTCAAGCTCTGACACAGACTTTGGAGATGAGAGAGAACTTTCAAAAGCAGCTTCAGGAGATAATGTCTGCAACTTCAATAGTGAAACCCCAAGGGCAGAGGACTTCCCTCTCAAGAAGTGGTTGTAACAGTACCTCTTCAACTCCTGACAGCACCCGCTCTGCCCGCAGTGGACGAAGTAGAGTCCTAGAGGCACTGAGGTCTGTCCCTGTCACTGATGGCAGAATAGCTTTTCCTTCCTCCCTTCCTTGTTAACTTATCCTTCTTTCATTTCATGCAACTCCAGAATTCTTATTTGGGAATAGGAAGCAGAGGTGTGTTCCATACCAAGGAACTGCTTCCACTGAGGCATGATTAATACATTTTATTACCTCCCCTGAGAAAGACATGATTTAAGATCCAGTTTGCCTTGTTTGAAATGGATTGAATGGTAGTCCTCTCTGTTCTGTGTATTAGACTTAAATAATATTGCTATTAGACAGTAAGTGCATGTGTATGTGTATATATATATATAAATTTAGGCAGTTTTCTTATTGGATTACATGTTATTTTGTATTCTCTTTATAACTCTTATCTTCTAGGGAAGGTGATTACAGATCTTAGTGTGATGTGATTTAAGTTCAATAGAAATAACTTCATCTTTTCCTTAATAGAAAAATACGATGAAGGTTAATGGACTTATATCTTGAATTGATTAATTGAAATATGCATTTATCTATATTAACTGTATGTTTCATGAGGCTGTTTCTTTAGCTGAGTACGGAGCAAAAATGATTTTCTATTTAATACACCTCAGGTCATATTTTACATTTTAGAGAGCCTAAATCTTGTGCCAAAGTCAGTAAGTAAATATATTCTGAGAGTAAAAGGCCATCTTCCTTGTATTTGAGGCAAATGAACACTTTAGGAGTGCCATCAGCTTTAGCAAATTATTTTTATTAATAATTCTTTATGTATATGCATTGAAATATTCAGTATACACATTGAAGGCAGGTATTGGAATTCTTTTTACTTTTCAGTGAAATTGGTACACCATAAAGAGGAACTAAAAAGCCTCTTGATGAAAGTGAAAGAGGAGAGTGGAAAAGTTGGCTTAAAGCTCAATATTCAGAAAACTAAGATCATGGCATCTGGTCCCATCACTTCATGGAAAATAGATGGGGAAACAGTGGAAACAGTGTCAGACTTTATTTTGGGGGGCTCCAAAATCACTGCAGATGGTGACTGCAGCCATGAAATTAAAAGACGCTTACTCCTTGGAAGGAAAGTTACGACCAACCTAGATAGTATATTGAAAAGCAGAGATATTACTTTGCCAACAAAGGTCCATCTAGTCAAGGCTATGGTTTTTCCAGTGGTCATGTATGGATGTGAGAGTTGGACTGTGAAGAAGGCTGAACGCCGAAGAATTGATGCTTTTGAACTGTGGTGTTGGAGAAGACTCTTGAGAATCCCTTGAACTGCAAGGAGATCCAATCAGTCCATTCTAAAGGAGATCAGTCCTGGTGTTCACTGAAAGGACTGATGCTGAAGTTGAAACTCATACTTTGGCCACCTCATGCGAAGAGTTGACTCATTGGAAAAGACTCTGATGCTAGGAGGGATCAGGGGCAGGAGGAGAAGGGAATGGCAGAGGATGAGATGGTTGGATGGCATCACTGACTCGATGGACATGAGTTTGAGTGAACTCTGGGAGTTGGTGATGGACAGGGAAGCCTGGCATGCTGTAATTCACAGGGTTGCAAAGAGTCAGACACGACGGAGGGACTGGACTGAACTGAACTGAAAACATGTTTCACTCTAGTTCTCTATAAAGCTGGCTTACCTTAGACTCTGAGAGGTTTGGTTGTTAGTAACCAAAAAACCTTCCTTAAAAGCAGCCTATAGATACTAAGTACACTTCCTACGTAATTATAGTTATTGTTTAATTACAGTTATTGTTTCCAGTGATTAAAAATACAACCTGTGAATGGTCAGCAAAATAACCAGGTTTCTAAACATGTTTCCCTAAGCCTATATAATTGAGAAAAGTCCCTTTTCTAAATGCTGTAATCATTTTGGAATTTTTTAAAATTTCCTACAGTAAACTTACCCTCTGAAGTTGAGATTCAATGTGCTTTATTTTCTAGGTAAAACATAAGTTTCTGGGAAAAAAATTTTTTAAATAAAAATTTCCCTAAGTTCAATTATTGAATAAGTATTTTCAAGTTGCTTACTGGGTGCTAGATGGTGGACATTTAAAGGTGAACCACCAATTTGCCATCTAACTTAACAGAAGTTATGAGGACGGATTTTGTTATGGCTATCTGTTATTAAAATTGTGACTTCTGTTCCTTAGGCAGTCTCGTCAAACAGTACCTGATGTCAACACAGAGCCCTCCCAAAATGAACAGATCATTTGGGATGACCCTACAGCCAGGGAGGAGAGAGCAAGACTTGCCAGCAATTTGCAGTGGCCTAGTTGTCCCACACAATACTCTGAGCTTCAGGTTGATGTTAAAAAACTGGAGGATTCTCCTTTCCAGGAGCCTTTACATGATTCAGAAATTGCTGAACAGGGTAATGAGAAAGAAATCTATTTAATTGTTTGTATTAAGTACATGTTGACTTCTTGAAAATAAATAGATAAGCACTTCGTGGTTCTCTGAATTGTACATGCCAACAAAAACTTAATAGATATATTTGGGCTTAAACTTGGAAGTCAGATAAATAATTATAAATTGATGTAATTTATCATACTCTGGTTGGGAGAATTCCATGGACAGAGGAGCCTGGCAGGCTACAGTCCATGGGGTTGCAGAGAGTCAGACACGACTGAAGTGACTTAGCCACATAGGCATCATAAATTGAAATATGTATTTTGATTAAATTTGGAAGTTAAGGATTAGGCATTTTTTCCCCCAGACATTTTTCCAGTTCTTTTTGCATTTGTGTAGTTAATGCTTGATTTTTCTCTCAATCATCTTGTTCATTTAAGTCTTAACTCCACCTAGCATTTACCTACATTTCTTTAGAGCTGTATGAGTTTCTTTCTGAATTCCCTATATTTTTCTTCCTTGGACTTTACCTTGAAAACAAAATGCTTCCTGTTTCTCATCATTGGTCATCTTTCCCCCCCTCTTTCTCTTTCTGATCACATGAGTATTTCTCTATACTAGATGTATAGATTTATCTCTGCTTCTGATTTTCTCATAAAATTGCTCTCATTTTTAAAATCTGATTTACATTTTACTGATGAAGGTGTGGTATTTAAAGAGAGAAGCACACAGATAACACCATTTGCCATTTTAATTGCTTTCATTTATAAGCTCTAGAAATAGGCTACTTCTTTTGCATGTACATTTTACATTCTAGAATTTCTGTTTAATTTCATCTTGGTTAAGACAGATGAGAATATTTCCCAGACTTTCTTCTTAGTCATATTTGGATAACATCACACTGTAGCATTTTATTGCCCTCAGCTGTCTGTGATCCTGGGAACGTATGTGTGACCGGAGCCCCAAAACACCCGATCTCTGAAGAACTGGAAGCTCCAGTGAAAGACAGCCACCTGATCCCTACGCCTCAAGCCCCCAGTATTGCCTTCCCCCTAGCCAACCCACCTGTGGCTCCACACCCTAGAGAAAAGGTTTGTTTATCCTTAGTATGGTGATAAAACTTTTGGATATTGCTGTTACGCTACATTCAGAATTTTTTGATATCAATATCAAGGTTTTGTCATATGTTGAAAACTTTATTTCTTTGTACTTTATTATAATCATTTCTGCATTTGATGACTCAGAAAACTAAGTAAAATGTTACTGTAAAAGAACCATAGACTTGATAGCTGTTTTGATGTTAATTTTTTTCTAAAATAAACTTTTCCATTCCAGATTATAACAATAGAGGAGACTCATGAAGACTTAAAAAAACAGTACATATTTCAGTTGTCATCTCTGAATCCTCAAGAACGTATTGATTATTGTCATCTGATTGAAAAACTAGGTACAAGTATCTTACTTACGTCGAAAATGTAACCTTATTTGGAAGTCAAATGTAGCTAACTATTGATTACCATTTTTAAGCTGTAGAAATTGAGATTAGAAAGATGAATAACTTGTCTCAGGCCATACAGCCTCTCAGCAGTAGAACATAAGTCTTAGGATTTAAAGATTTAAAGTGAATCCCATCATTCAGGTGTAAGAATCTTGTCCTACTTTGAATGTTCATTGTTGAAACTCTGGACAAAATCAAAGGAATTATATAGTTAAAAACTACATTTTCATGAAGTTGAAGGTACACTGATATCCAGACAGGAGCTCCTCCTGCTGTGATGTTCTTATTCTACTGGTTGTCAAGCTCTTCCTGACCATTCTGGAAGCAGCATACTAGAAAGCTAAACTTCCTAACAACTACTTTAAAAAGTAAAATGAAGCAGGTGAAATTAATTTTACATATGTATTTTATTTATATGTGTACTTTATTTAATATTTACTTTATTAGTATATGCAAAATATATTCAAAATATTTTATTCAACATGTAATTAGTATAAAATATCAGTGAGATAATTTGCCTGTTTTCTTACTAAGTTTGAAATCTGGGATATATTTTACATGTACAGCACATCTCAACATCTCAATAGGGAGTAGCTGTGCTTCAGGTGTTCAATAGCCCCATGTGACTAGGAGCTACTGTATTGGACAAAGCAGCCTTATAGAACTTAATATGACAACTTGACCTAGAGAAACATTAAGAAATAATGATTGTTTTTAATAGTGGCCCTGAATCATCAAGAAAAGATTAAAGGTCCTTTAGTGCTCTCCTTTTAAGTTTGTGGGACAAACTTAAAACTCCTTTTAAGTTTTTTTTTTTTGTTAAGATTTCTTTCAGATACAGTTGTGTACTTAAGAAGCTGTATGTTTTGGAAACTTCACTCATGTGGAACATTTGTTTCCCAGTCATACAATAAATTAGATGGAGATAAGTCAGAATTGCTAAGCGTTACCTAGAGCTACCAAATGGAGCACTTTCAAGTGTGTGTCTTCCGTAGAGTGTTCCATCTCTGTAAACTATGCAGCTAGCAGAGACTTGTCTAGAAGAGAGCAGAGGCAGATGAGGGCAGATTGCTGAACTGGGAGTCTGTGACTAGAGGGTTTTTGATACTAGACTGCAGAGAGTCCCATCATTGTATAAACGAAGCAGCCGTGGCCAACTGATGTACATAAATAAGTTCGCCTGTTGTCTGGGTTATAATAAATTCATTACGTAGAATTAGATATTGATATTAATAATGGAATTTTTACCTTATTGTTCTTTAGTCACTGTGATCCTGGGTTAGTTACTCTATACCTGTGTCCTCATATGTAAATTGTACATAATAGAATATTCATAGAATAGTGATGATTAAATGCGTCAATACTTTAAACTCCCTGACTTGTATAGTAAGTGCTCAAAAGTATTGCCGCTCTTAATTATGAAAGTCATCTGTAAAGCATGAGTAGAGTTCCATTGTTTTGTTAAAAATCTCAAGAAGTCCTTGGTACCACACTGCCTAACCTCTAAAATAGAAATAAAAGCATGCTTTACATATGCTTTCATTTACTTAGGCCTTCTTCTTTCCTCAAAGTCAGACTTGTTTCTTACATATCTGAGAAGAGGGATCAGCTCTCACCATCTCCTTCATCTCTATTTACCTAGCGTGTGTTTTCCTCCTGAGCTGCTGTGTTGGTCTACTGACCTTATTTCCACTAAAAGCAGGACAAAAATTTTTTTTCTGTATTTAGTCTATAGATGCCCATTTTTGGCCTCCCTCTCCCTGGTGACACATATTCAGTGCTTGAAAACTGCTAAGGTAGTTGAAAGAGACTTAAGAGATGTGAACCTAAGAGAGGCTTAAGAGAGCAACCACTTGCAGTTTGTTGCTCTTGTTTGTATTCATTTCCTTTTTTTTATCTTAATTGTAACCAATTTCAGAGAAGCAGGAAATTTTGAGTAAACATTTTATAAAAATACTCATGTAAAGTAATTGTCCGGGGTTTTGTTTATTTAATGCAGTTCATTTATAAATAACTTCTCTGCATTCCTGGGCTCGATTCCTGGGTCGGGAAGATCCCCTGGAGAAGGAAATGGCAGTCCACTTCAGTACTCTTGCCTAGAAAATCCCAGGGGCAGAGGAGCCTGGCGGGCTCCAGTCCATGGGGTTGCAAGAGTCGACGACTTAGCGACTACACCACCACCACTGCATAGTGAGGTACATTTTCCCTCAGAAAAGGTTACGAATCAATAAAGTATCGATTTTTCTCTAATTAAGGTGGATCAGTGATTGAGAAGCAGTGCTTTGATCCCAGCTGTACACACATTGTTGTGGGGCATCCACTTCGCAACGAGAAGTATTTAGCCTCCGTGGCAGCGGGAAAGTGGGTACTCCATCGCTCCTACCTCGAAGCTTGCAGGACTGCTGGGCGCTTCATGTCGGTGTGTATGCAAATTAACGTGAAGGGTCATTTTTCTTTAAAATTAAATGTCTTAATAATTGATTCCAGCACATAAAATATTAAGCTAGTTATTTGAAATATTTTGGTTTGTAACTGACCATTGCAGTAATATCTATCATGTAGTTTTTGAAGTTTTCAATCAAGATAACCTCAGGGATCTCTCTTGTATAGACTAGTAATCAAACTGTTAATATATACCTCCTCCGAGACCATGTCCTTCTGTGACTTTCATCTTATAGTAGGTAAAGCCCAGTAATCTAAATATTACCAGTTGCTAAGATGAAGCTAGATGTACATGACTTTCATATGAAGGCAAATTAATCTACATTTCCTCCATGCTCATAAATTGATGCTTGTTTAGTACTCTCTGTATTTAAAGGAACAAAATGTGTAGCTTGTAGCTCTTACTAGATTGGGGACTCTTTGAGGACGAATTGTAGAAATGCAAAAGTTTGTTGAACTAATTCTCTAGGAAGAAGACTATGAGTGGGGAAGTAGTTCCATACTTGATGTTTTGACTGGAATCAATGTACAGCAACGAAAACTAGCACTTGCAGCAATGAGATGGAGGAAAAAAATCCAGCAAAGACAAGAATCAGGCATTACTGAGGTATTAATCTATATAATTATGTGGGTAGTATAAATGGCATTTGATGCCATGACTAGTCCAGATTTTAATTTTTAATAGATAACCTGTATTACAAAGTAAGAATAGTTCTATTTGTCTTTTATTCTTTGATTGATATACTTAATTTGGGCATTCTAAATTGAGCTTAGTGTGATTCCTAATTCTTCTAATTGTGATCAACAGTAATATATATTTAGTGTTGATGGCGCTCTTAAAAATCATTTATATGTGTAAAATGTGACCCATACTATATTTCTTCCAAAGAATCTTTTCAGCCTCTAGCTTCAGGAGTTTTCAACTTGGGGTCCACAGATTATCAAATCATATATCAAAGGAGTTTATAGATCAGATTCAGAAAGGCTGTACACTTTTGATGGGAAAAATACATCTTTATTTTTACAAACCTCTAATTGAAAGTTTGCATTTCCTTCATTATATAAGTCTAGGCAACAAATCACAACACTGTTAACAGTGCTGTGACGTTCCCCACAGAAATCAGGTATTTTTTTTAATGTGTTTTTTTATTTGGCTTTGTTGAGTCTTACTTGCAGCGTACAGGATCTTCACTGCCTCACATGGGGTCTTTCCTCGTGGTGCACGAGGTCTCTAGTAATGGCTTTCAGGCTCAGTCGTTGCAGTGTGGGTTTAGTTGTTTTGCAGCATGTGGGATCTCCAGCAGGGATCAGACTTGCATCCCCTGCATTATAAGGCAGGTTCTTAACCACTGAACCACCAGGGAAGTCCCAAAAATCAGATATTTTTGCTTGCATTATGTTTGCAACTTGAAATATTGTTTATGTTCATCACAACTTTAAAATTATAATACATATAGACCTCCTCGACTTGCAGTGGTTTGACTTTATGATGCTACAAAAGTGATACACATTCAGTGAAAAGCATATTTCAAATTTTGAATGTTGGTCTTTTTCCAGGCTAGCATTATACAATGCAGTACTCTCTGGTGATGCTGGGCTATAGCAGCAAGCACTGTGCCCAGTGAGCCACATGATCGTGGGGGCAGTAAACAACTGATACAGCCATTCTGTTTTTCTGTATAGTATTCAGTGAATTACATGAGATATTCAACTACTTTATTATAAAATTGACTCTGTGTTAGCTGATTTTGCCCAACTAAAGACTTCTGTGTTATGAGCATGTTTAATGTAGACTAGTAAGCTATGGTTAGATAGTATTACTGACTCAAAGGACATGAATTTGAGCAAACTCTCAAATTAGTTAGTGGACCTAGTGGAGACCAGATGCGCCTGGCGTGCTGCAGTCCTTGTGGTTGCAGTCAAAGACACAGCTTAGCAACTCAACAGCAGCAGCAGTGAGACTTCCCTGGTGGTCCTGTGGCTAAGGCTTCGTGCTCCCAATGCATGCGGCCCAGGTTCAATCCATGATCAGAGAACTAGATCCCACATGATGCAACTAAAAGTCCCATGTGCTGCAACTAAGACCCGGTGCAGCCAAATAAATAAAGTTTTAAAAAACAGTAGTAATCTATGATGGTTAGTACATTAGGTGTATTTAAATGCATTTTTTACTAAATGGTGTCTTCAACCCTCTGATGGGTTTAAGGTAGAAGCACATCTATTATGTCACAAATTTTTTAATATTTTTATAATTTTCAGTAAAATGGTTTCATTTGTAATACTTTGTTTTATTTTGAACATTTATAAAACATTCATATGGTATGGAAATTACATTTCAATAAAGGTGTTATTTTTTTTTTAATTATTTGGAAAACAGATCATAGGTTTTACTAGACTGCCAGATGGGTCCATGCCTCACAAAAAGGTTAACAATACAAATTATGTCATCTTTTATGTTATATTCTGAGTTCTCTGCTATCTCCAAGTCCCTGTTAGCCTTGATTCCCTTTATTTTAGAGTAATTCCACAAGCTTCTGTTAACTGTTAATTCTGTACTTAAATTTCCAATTTGTAGTCATTTTCAAGGGAAATAGTAGTGAGGCTTCATCTAATCTAAGAAGCCGTGTTTTAGATTCTACAATTAGATTAGTTGTAAGGAAGAAAAATACTACCAAAAAACTAGGCAAATGTCAAGTCACTTTGTTTTACTGTTACCTAATTATTAAATCATTTTTTTATTCTTTAATTATTTATTGATGGCCAACTGTATGCCAGACACCATGACTGTGTGCATCAGAGTGTTCCAGGCAAGATAGTTATCAGTTCATCAGAAGTAAAACTTAATAAGATTATTCACTTACATTAAACTAAGACTACAGAGAAAATAATGTTTTTATATTGTCAAATTATTTTCCAAATAATTTCTACACTGATTATTCTTTATTTGCAGGGGGCATTTAGCGGGTGGAAAGTTATTTTACATGTTGATCAGTCCCGAGAATCAGGATTCAAACGCCTACTTCAGTCAGGAGGAGCAAAGGTTTGTATTGAGTCAACTTAACTGGATTTTTTACAATTATTTCTAACCAAGGTTGCTGTGATCAGTTCTTGATTTTCTGTACTTTATGAGATGGTAATCCTTAGATGTAGCTTATACAGTTGAATTACCTTGGAACACTGATAGATTGTGGTGCTTTTTGTTTTTTCCTTAGGTGCTGCCTGGTTATTCTGTATCTTTATTTAAAGAAGCTACACATCTCTTTTCTGACTTTAATAAACAGAAACCAGATGACTCAGGAGTTAATATAGCAGAAGCTGCTGCCCAGAATGTATACTGCTTGAAAACAGAATACATTGCTGATTTTCTTATGCAGGTTTGTAAAATCCTGTCCTTGACAACCTCTCTACCAGAAACATGCTTATATGCATATAGATATAACTATACAGTAAAACCCTTGGTTGGTATTCATAGAATGTTAATCTCCCATTAGTCTCCTTGATTCAGCCCTTTCAGTTTCCATCTATTTTTTTAAAATAATGAACACACGTAAACATTTGGCCTGGAAGGTAAATATGAAATAGGTTTAAAAATCTGGAGACCTCTAAAAACCTTAAAAGTGCCCTCTAAAATGTTGGACTCTAAAGAACACAGAAATTGATTCTGCGAATCCAAGGAGAGACATTTACCCAGGGTCCTTTCTAAATTTTCTTGACCTTTTTGCTTTGTTGTTGTTTAGTTGCTAAGTCGTGTCCAACTCTTTGTGACCCCATGAACTGCAGCACACCAGACTTCCCTGTCCTTCACCATCTCCTGGAGTTTGCTCAGACTCATGTCTATTGAGTGAGTGATGACATCCAATCATCTCATCCTCTGTAACCCACTTTTTCTTCTCAGTCTTTCCCAGCATCAGGGTCTTTTTCCGGTGAGTCACCTCTTCCTGTCAGGTGGCCAAAGTATTTGGAGCTTCAGCGTTAGTCCTTCCAATGAATATTCAGGGTTGATTTCCTTTAGGATTGACTGGTGTGATCTCCTTGCTGTCCATGGGACTTGCAGGAGCCTTCTCCAGCACCACTCTCCTCTTTTACCCTCACCAAGAGGCTCTTTAGTTCGTCTTCACCATTCTGTTTCAGGGATATATCAAGAGGTTCTTTAGTTCTTCTACTCCCATTAGAGTGCTACCTTTTGCATATCTGAGGTTATTGATATTTCTCCTTGCAATCTTGATTGCAGCTTGTGATTCATCCAGCTGGGCATTTCACGTGATGCACTCTGCATAAAAGTTAAATAAGCAAGGTGACAGTATAGAGCTTTGATGTACTCCTTTCCCAATTTTGAAATAATCTGTTGTTCATGTCCAGTTCTAATTGTTGCTTCTTTACCTACGTAGAGGTTTCTCAGGAGGCAGGTAAGGTAGTCTGATATTCCCATCTGTTTTAAGAATTTTCCACAGTTTGTTATGATCTACACAGTCAAAGGCTTTAGCATAGTCAATGAAGATGTTTTTCTGGGATTCTCTAGCTTTTTCTATGATCTAATGGATGTTGGCAGTTTGATCTCTGGTTCCTCTGCCTTTTCTAAATCCAGCTTGTACATCTGGAAATTCTTGGTTAACATACTGTTGAAGCCTAGCCTGAAGGATTTTTGAGCATCACTTTGCTAGCATGTGAAATGAGCACAACTGTGTGGTAGTTTGAACATTCTTTGACTTCGCCCTTCTTTGGGATTGGAATGAAAACTGACCTTTTCCAGTCCTGTGGCCACTGCTGAGTTTTCCAAATTTGTTGACATACTGAGTGCAGCACTTTTAACAGCATCATCTTTTAGGATTTGAAATAGCTCAGCTGGAATTCCATCACCTCCACTAGCTTTGTTCATAGTATTGCTTCCTAAGGCCCACTTGACTTTGCACTCCAGGATGTCTGGCTCTAGGTAAAGGACCACATCATCATGGTTATCCGAGTCATCTTTTTTTGTATAGTTCTTCTGTGTATTCTTGCTACCTCTTAATCTCTTATGCTTTGGTACATTGTGAATACCTGTGTTAGATAGTAAGGGAAATCATGCACTTGCTACATGGAAGGCTCACTATATTCCTGTTCAGAATTGGCCTTTGTTGGCTATTTGAATGGGCAAAGAAAAATCTTGATACCAGAGTACCTAAAATGCCATCAGGAATCAGTGAGATACGACACATTATAAATGTCTTACCACAAAGGATTTCAAATAGAAGGAAGTCAAAACTCAACCTGGTTTGTAATTGTTGCTGCTTGCGTTTGGAAGTTGGTCAGGAATTAATAGAAGGAATGCCTGAAACAGATATCAAACCTGTTATAAAGCAGTGAAGTGTATTGACTAGGAATTAGTAAATCAGTGCTTGTTCTCCTTGAACATCTAAATAAATACATATATATATATATAAAACAGGTATACATGATTTATTATTTTTAAATGACAAATTTCTTGAGGTAAAAGAACACCATGTATACAAGAGATCGTGAAGATTTATTCTAAGAGCCATCTCTGATGAATTCATGATTCATTAGAATGCTGTGTAAAGAAGGATTCTGAGTTTGTATCATTAGCAGTGTCTTTGTTATCCTTGCTCAAATTAGAATCTTCTCAGTGGTAGCATTTCTTTCATTAGAGAATGAGAGCTTTATGATCCATTTAATTTCCCTTTTAGTTGCTAGAAACTCCGGGGAATTTTTTTTTAATATAATTTTCTCCTTTCCCTTTATTACTTGATTTTTTCTTTTATTTTGTGGACTGTTCAGTTCAGTTCAGTCGCTCAGTTGTGTCTGACCATTTGCGACCCCATGAATCGCAGCATGCCATGCCTCCCTGTCCATCACCAACTCCCGGAGTTCACTCAAACTCGTGTCAGTCGAGTCGGTGATGCCATCCAGCCATCTCATCCTCTGTCGTCCACTTCTCCTGCCCCCAATCCCTCCCAGCATCAGGGTCTTTTCCAATGAGTCAATTCTTCGCATGAGGTAGCCAAGTATTGGAGTTTCAGCTTTAACATCAGTCCTTACAATGAACACCCAGGGCTGATCTCCCTTAGAATGGACTGGTTGGATTTCTTTGCAGTCCAAGGGACTCTCAAGAGTCTTCTCCAACACCACAGTTCAAAAACATCAGTTCTTCGGCGTTCAGCTTTCTTCACAGTCCAACTCTCACATCCATACGTGACCACTGGAAAAACCATAGCCTTGACTAGACGGACCTTTGTTGGCAAAGTAATGTCTCTGCTTTTGAATATGCTATCTAGGTTGGTCATAACTTTCCTTCCAAGGAGTAAGCGTCTTTTAATTTCTTGGCTGCAGTCACCATCTGCAGTGATTTTGGAGCCCCCAAAAATAAAGTCTGACTCTGTTTGCACTGTTTCCCCATCTATTTCCCATGAAGTGATGGGACCAGATGCTATGGTCTTCGTCTTCTGAATGTTGAGCTTTAAGCCAACTTTTTCACTCTCCACTTTCACTTTCATCAAGAGGCTTTTTAGTTCCTCTTTACTTTCTGCCATAAGGGTGGTGTCATCTGCATATCTGAGGTTATTGATATTTCTCCCAGCAATCTTGATTCCAGCTTGTGTTTCTTCCAGTCCAGCGTTTCTCATGATGTACTCTGCATAGAAGTTAAATAAGCAGGGTGACAATATACAGCCTTGATGTACTCCTTTTCCTATTTGGAACCAGTCTGTTGTTCCATGTCCAGTTCTAACTGTTGCTTCCTGACCTGCATATAGGTTTCTCAAGAGGCAGGTCAGGTGGTCTGGTATTCCCATCTCTTGAAGAATTTTCCACAGTTTGTTGTGATCCACACAGTCAAAGGCTTTGGCATAGTCAATAAAGCAGAAATAGATGTTTTCTGGAACTCTCTTGCTTTTTCCATGATCCAGCGGATGTTGGCAATTTGATATCTGGTTCTTCTGCCTTTTCTGAAACCAGCTTGAACATCTGGAAGTTCACAGTTCATGTATTGCTGAAGTCTGGCTTGGAGAATTTTTGAGCATTACTAGTGTGTGAGATGAGTGCAGTTGTGGACTCTTACTATACTGTAATTTGGGTTTTTTTTAATTAGTTTATTTTAATTGGAGGCTAATTACAATATTGTGATGGTTTTTGCCTTACATTGACATGAATCATCCACGGGTGTATATGTGTCCCCCTATCCTGAACCCCGCCTCCCACCTCTCTCCCCATCCCATCTCTCTGGGTTGTGCCAGAGCACCAGCTTTGAGTGCCCTGCTTCATGCATTGAACTTGCACTGGTCATCTGTTTCACATATGGTAGTATACATGTTTCAGTGCTATTCTATCAAATCATCCTACCCTTGCCTTCCCCACAGGATCCAAAATTCTGTTCTTTACATCTGTGTGTCCAGTTCCATTCTTCTTTATTAGGATTGCTTTGGCTGTTCAAGATTTTTTGTGTTTCCATATAAACTGAGAATATTTGTTCTAGTTCTATGAAAAATACCATTGGTAGCTTGATAGGGATTGCATCGAATCTATAGATCGCTTTGGGTAGTATACTCATTTTCACTATATTGATTCTTCTGATCCATGAATATGGTGTATTTCTCCGTCTATTTGTGTCATCTTTGATTTCTTTGATCAGTGTTTTATAGTTTTCTTTGTAGTGTCCTGCTTTGTCTCTTATCACGGTCTTTATTTCAAAGTCTATTTTGTCTGGTATGAGTATTGCTACTTCTGCTTTCTTTTGGTCTCCATTTGCATGAAATATCTTTTTCCAACCCTTCACTTTCAGTCTATATGTGTCCGTTGGTTTCAGGTGGGTCTCTTGTAGACAGCATATGTAGTGTCTTGTTTTTATATCCATTTGGCCAGTCTTTGTCTTTTGATTGGGGCATTTAGCCTATTTACATTTAAGGTAATTATTGAGAACTATGATCCCATTACCATTTACTTGTTGTTTTACATTAGATTTTATAAACCTTTTCTATGCTTCCTGTCTAGAAAGATCCTTTAGCATTTATTGAAGAGCTGGTTTGGTGGTACTCAATTCTCTCAGCTTTTGCTTGTCTCTAAAGCTTTTGATTTCTCCTTCATATCTGAATGAGATCTTTGCTGGGTAGAGTAATCTTGTTTGTAGGTTTTTCTCTTTTATCACTTTTAAGTGTGTCCTGCCATTCCCTTCTAGGCTGAAGAGTTTCTATTGAAATATCAGCTGTTATCTTTATGGGGATCCCCTTGTGTATTGTATGTTGCTTTTCCCTTGCTGCTTTTAATATTTACTCGTGTCTAATCTTTGTTAGTTTGATTAATATGTATCTTGGGGGTTTTTGCCTTGAGTTTATCCTTTTTGGGACTCTGTGGGTTTCTTGAACTTGAGTGGCTATTTCCTTCCCCATTTTAGGGAAGTTTTCGACTATTATCTCCTCAGGTATTTTTTCATGCCCTTTGTTTTTGTCTTCTTCTGTGATACCTATGATTCGAATGTTGGGGCATTTAACATTGCCCCAGCAGTCTTTGAGGTTGTCCTCATTTCTTTTCATTCTTTTTTCCTCTCTGCTTCATTTATTTCCACCGTTCTATCTTCCACCTCACTTATCCTCTCTTCTGCCTCAGTTATTCTACTGTTGGTTCCCTCCAGAGTGCTTTTGATCCTCAGTTATTGCATTATTCATTATTGATTGACTTCTCTTTATTTTTTCTAGGTCCTTGTTAAACATTTCTTGCATCTTCTCAATCCTTGTCTCTAGTCTGTTTATCTGTAACTCCATTTTGTCTTCAAGATTTTGGATCATATTTACTATCATTATTTTGAATTCTTTTTCAGATAGACTCCCTATCTCCTCTTTGGTTTGGTGGGTATTTATCATATTCCTTCACCTGCTGAATGTTTCTCTGCCTTTTCATTTTGTTTATATTGCTGTGTTTGGGGTGCCATGTCTGTAGGCTGTAAGTTCATGGTTCCTCTTTATTGTGGAGTCTACTTCCTGTGGGTGGAGTTGGACTAGTGGCTTGTCAAGGTTTCTTGATTGGGGGAGCTTGTTTCTGTGTTCTGGTGGGTGGAGCTGGATTTCTCTCTGTAGTGCAGTGAAGTGTCCAGTAGTGAGTTTTGGGGGGTCTATGGGTTTGACATGGCTTTGGGCAGCCTGTGTTTTAATGCTCAGGGTTGTGTTCCTGTTTTGCTGGAGAATTAGTGTGGTATGTCTTGCACTGGAACTTACTGACTCTTGGGTGGAGCTTGGTTTCAGTGTAAGTATTGAATCTTTTGGGTGAGCTCTTGTCTATTAATGTTGCCAGAGTCAGGAGTTCTCTGATGTTCTCAAGTTTTGGAGTTAAGCCTCCTGCCTCTGGCTTTCAGTCCTTCTCTTACAGTAGCCTCAAGACTTCTCCATCAATACAGCACATATGATAAAACATCTAGGTTAATGGTGAAACAATTCTCCACAGCCAGGAACACCCAGAGAGATTCATAGAATTACACAGAGAAGAGGGAGGAGGAAGATAGAGGTGACCAAGAGAAAAGGGGGAGTCAAAGGGGAGAGAGCGATCAAGCCAGTAATCAATTCTCTAAGTGCTCTGCACAGCCCAGAACACCCAGTGAGATTCACAGAGGTAAGTAGAGAAGAGAAGAGGAAGGTAGGAGATAGAGGTGATCTGGACGAGAAAAGGGAGAGTCAAAAGGGGAGGGAGCAGTCAAGCCAGTAATCAAATCCCTAACTGAAAATGAATACTGAAGATAGATTCTTAAAGGTACAAAATTGATAATACCAAAAAGCAAGATTAGAAATCTAGAATAGACTCAAAAATACAATATAAAATACAAAAACAAAATCCATCACAATATTTATATATATGTGAAATTTACTTTAAAAAATACGGTCCTTTTTTTTGCTAGGTAATACTAGGTTATGAAAATCAAAGGAGTAATAAAGAACTTAAACTTTCTTTAAAAAATTAAAAAGTCATAATAGTAAAAATATATCTAGGAATTTCTCTGGAGCTGTTGTGGGCAGTGTGACGTTAGTTGAGTGTCAGTCCCTTTTTCCAGCTTGTACTTGTTTTGAAGGTCTATAGGTCCCCCTCCAGTGCACAGTCAGTATTAACCACAGGGTTTTAATGCGTTGCACCTGTCTCTTCCACAGCGGTTCCTTTTTCTGTTTATTTTTACTTCCTCTGTTTGCAAATCTCTTCAGTGTCTAATTTCTGCCCTGACACAAGGGGGTGAAGGTGGCTACTTATTTAGGCTCACTTGTTCTGTGTTTTGGGAAGGGGGGACACTGCAAACAAATACCACTGGCATGTTTGGGGAGTGCTCACAGTGTGTGGACCACCCTGGGTTTACCACAGCCCGGGGCAGCGTGTGTTTCCCAGGTCTACACTGCTCAGACTCCAGGGTGCTCTTCAAGGACACTGTCCCAAGTGGGCCCTACATTTCATGCAGTCCCCAAGTCTAAGCTGCTCAGGTTCTCGGGAGCTTTGCAGGGGCACAGACCCAGATGGGTTGTGCATTCTGTGCCTCCCAGGTCCGAGCACCTCAGGCAACCCAGTGCTTGATGAGCACACTGTCCCAGAAGCACCATGCATCTTAATCACCTCCCTGGTCCTGGCCTGTTGGTTTCCCAAGTATGCTGCGAGAGCACCATCACAGGTATGCTGTGTGTCTCTGGGGAGCTAATCTCAGGCTGTAACACTCCTGGCAGATGTCAACCATCCAGGAACCCAGGAAGACGTAGCTAGCAACTGGGAGTCTGCTCACAGTTTGGTAGAAGATGCAGTCTCCAGAGCTGAGATTGCAGCAGCCCCTTGCCTTCCGGCTCTGGCTCTGTCTGTCGCACACCTGCCTCTCTGCCTCTTGGGAGAGAGAGCCCTATATTGCAGCTGGCTCGCACTCCTTTGGTATTCACTCATCTTTGTTCTGTGAGTGCATCAGGGGTGACTGTGCTGTGTTAGAGCCTTTCTCAGGAAAGTTGTTTTTTTTTTTTTTTCCTGTCTCTCTGGTGACCCCATGTTGCAGTCTCATGTTAGCTCTCTCTGATTGTCATCAGGGCATTCAGGCCCATTCCTTACCCTAAGGACCAATGATGCTGCCACTCCTCCCTGCCCAGCCCCCACTCTCCGGTGGTAGACGCAAGCATCTGGGCTACTGTGATGCTGGCAGTGGTGGTTAGGTGTGTATTCTGTGGGGTTCTTTTTTTTTTTCTCCCAGTTATGTTGCCGCTCTGAGATTACAAAACTCCCCACAGACCCACCTGTGAGAGGGTTTCCTACTGTGTGGAAACTTTTCCTCCTTCACACTCTCTCCCCAAGACAGGTCTCCATCCCTAAATCTTTCGTCTCTGTTTCTGTGTTTTATATTTTGTCCAACCTCCTTTCGAAGAGAATGGGCTGCCTTTCTCGGTGTCTGGTGTACTCCACCAGCGTTCAGAAGTTGTTTTGTGGAAGTTGCTCAACATTCAGATGATCTTTTGATGAATTTGTGAGAGAGAAAGAGGTCTCCCTGTCCTATTCCTCCACCATCTTGGGACCGCCTCCCCCTAAATATATTTTTTAGAAATCTATTTGTTGAGATATGAGGTTTTAAAATTCTACTAATTGAATAAGGGGCAGGGATTAGGGGAATGTAGAGGAAAAGGCAACCCACTCCACTCTTGCCTAGAAAATCTCATGGACGGAGGAGCCTGGTGTCCATGGGGTCGCAAAGAGTTGGACACAACTGAGCGACTTCACTTTCAGAGAGGCTCCTGTACTTCATCCCTCCAGAAGTTACTGATTGTTTCAGGGATATGGCTGCCATCTAAGATAGGACCCAACATAGATGAATTGCTTAATTTGTACTGTGTCAAGTGTTTGTATGTGTACTATATAATTTGTTGGTATTTTTTCTTACATATGAAAGAGTGTATAGAAAGTATTTCCTGGTTAAAGAATAGCAGAATGTCATCCAGGCACCCAGGATAAAATATAGATTGCTAGTCTCATACGACCTCCAGTTGCTCCTCTCTGGTTATTTGTATCCTTGCCTTTGTCAGGGTTGATACGTGTGTCAGGTTCTAGATATCTGGAAAAATGCATTGGGGGAGTAAACTGCCCTGTATTTCTGCATCTGAGCTCATCATTGCCTCTCTGTAGGTCTCAGGAGTAGGTCAAAACAGAAGACATTTATAGAGTGAGGCAGCAGGCTAAGGATGGGAGAGCAGCAGCTTCATGTCAAGTTCATGGCCAAGAGAAACCAAGCAGAGGTAGGACCCTGAGATAGGCTTACCCCAGTGTTCTGATGTCAGGTTAGAAACTAGGTGCTGTGGCTGCAGGGAACTTCGTGATAACAGATTTCAACATGTCTTCAGTTGTGTTGCTTCAGTTTGGATGGTCACCCTGTATCTACTTCTGTACAGTGCCATCATCCCAGGAGCTCCATTCACTGCCCTTTGTCTCTTCTAGTAACTTTTGTCTCCTTGCTTCTAGTATTGCTATTGAGTAGTCTGAAGCCATCTGATTTATAATCCTTTATATGTAACTATAATCTAATAGGAAGTTCTTTTTTTTTTTCACATTTTCTTATGTCTGAATAGTTTCTGTTTCCACTAAGCTGTGTTTTCACAGCTGGGTTTTCATCTTCCATGTTAGAGGAATTTATCAGATATCTAGTAATTCTTGGTTTTCTATACATGATTAAGACAAGGGGGTAAAATGCTGTTCAAAAGTATTGAGCACATTTGCATCTTGTCCATTTTGAGCTGGGTGAGATGGTTTGGGTGGACTAATTATTGGACCTCCTCTCCTAGATTCATAACAGTGATTCATTTTATGTACATATTGCAAAGTGATCCCCACAGTAAGTCCGTGTACAACCACAAATTTTTTTTATATTGTGTGTTGAGAACCTCCAAGATCGACTCTCAACGAGTTTCAAATATACCATGCTGCTGACTGAAGTCGGACACTTCAGTCATGTCCGACTCTGTGTGACCCCATGGATGCCAGCCTACCAGGCTCCCCCGTCCCTGGGATTCTCCAGGCAAGAACACTGGAGTGGGTTGCCATTTCCTTCCCCAGTGCATGAAAGTGAAAAGTGAAAGTGAAGTCGCTCAGTCGTGTCTGACTCTTAGCGACCCCATGGACTGCAGCCTACCAGACTTCTCTGTCCATGGGATTTTCCAGGCAAGAGTACTGGAGTGGGGTGCCATTGCCTTCTCCGAAATATACCATACAGTACTATTCATTATAACCGCCATGCCGTGAATTATATCCCCATGACTTACATATATCAAATTTGTATCTCCTAACCACCCTCATCCTTCTTGCTCACCCACCCCTCAACCCCCTGCCTCTTTCAAGCAACCATCAATCTGTTCTATCTGCTGAGTTCTGAGGGTTTTGTTTTTTAGATTCCATTTATTAAAAAAACCATATAGTATTTGTATGTCTCTGTTTGACTCTTTTTGCTTAGCATAGTGCCCTCAAGGTCCATCCATGTTGCCACAGTTGGCAGGGCTTCCTCTTTAATGGCTGCCAGTATTCCATTTAGTCTGTGTGTGTGTGTATATGTGTTTGTACCAGTTTTCTTTATCTATTCATTCATTTCTGGATACTCATATCTTGGCTACTGTAAATAATGCTTCAGTGAACACAGGAGTGTAAAGATATTTTCAAGTTAGTGTTTTTATTTCCTTTGGATAAATAGCCAGAAGTGGAATTTTTGGGCCTTATAGTAGTTCTGTCTTTGATTTTTTGTGGAACCTCCATACTGTTTTCCATAGTGGCGGTAGCATTTACATTCCTACCAGTGGTGCACAGAGGTTCCCTTTTCTCTGCACTCTTGCCAACATGTGTTGTTTCTTGTCTTTTCTATGTAAAAGTTATTCTCTCAAGTGTGAGATGTTATCTCATTGTGGTTTTGATTTGCATTTCTCTGTTGATTAGTCATGTTGAGCACTTTTTCACGTACCTGTTGGCCTTCTGTATGTATGTCTTCTTTGGGAAAATGTCTGTCAGATCCTCTGCCTATTTTTTAATGGATTTTTTTCCCCCCACTGTTGAGTTTTATGAGTGTTTTGTATACTTTGGATATTAACTCCTTATCAGATACATAATTTGCACATTTTTTCTCCCATTTGACAAGTTGCCTTTTCATTTTGTTGATGGTTTCCTTCATTGTGCAGAAGCTTCTTGTTTGATAATCTCACTTGTTTATTTTTGCTTTTGTTGTCTTTGCTTTTTGTGTCAAGTAAAAAAACCAAAACCACTGTCTAGAAGCTTGCCACCTGTTTTTTTCCTAGGAGTTTTATGGTTTCAGGTCTTATGTTCAAGTTTTTAATCCATTTTGAGTTTAGTTTTTTGTGTGATGTAAGATACTGAGTTTCATTCTTTTGCATGTGGTGATTTAGTTTTCCCAACACTGTTTATTGAAAAGACTGTCTTTTCCCTGTTGTATATTCTTGGCATCTTTGTTGTAAATTACTTGACCATGTATGCATATGATTATTTCTGGGTCTCTAGTCTATTCCATTGATCTGTTTTTAGGCCCATAGAGTGTTGTTCAGTCGCTCAGTTGTGTCCAAGTCTTTGTGACCCCATGTACTACAGCACACCAGGCTTCCCTGTCCTTCACCATCTCCCAGAGCTTGCTGAAACCCATGTCCATTGAGTCAGTGGTGCCATCCAACCATCTTGTCCTCTGTCATCCCCTTCTCCTCCTACCTTCAGTCTTTCCCAGCATCAGTGTCTTTTTCAGTGAGTCAGCTCTTCACATCACATGGCCAAAGTATTGGAGCTACCAATACTTTGGTCCTTCCAATGAATATTCAGGATTGATTTCCTTTAGGATTAACTGATTGGGTCTCCTTGCAGTCCAAGGGACTCTCAAGAGTCTTCTCCAACACCACAGTTCAAAAGCATCAATTCTTTGATGCTCAGCTTTCTTTATGGTCCAGCTCTCACATCCATGTATGACTACTAGAAAAACCATAGCTTTGACTAGACAGACTTTTGTTGGCAAAGTAATGTCTCTACTTTTTAATATGCTGTGTAGGTTTGTCATAGCTTTTCTTCCAAGAAGCAAGTGTCTTTTAATTTCATGGCTGCAATCACCATCTGCAGTGATTTTGGAGCCCCCCAAAATAAAGTCTGTCACTGTTTCCATTACCCATCTATTTGCCATGAAGTGATGAGACCAGATATCGTGATCTTAGTTTTCTGAATTTTGAGTTTTAAGCCAGTTTTTCATTCTCTTTCACTTTCATCAAGAAGCTCTTAAGTTCCTCTTTGCTTTCTGCCATAAGGGTGGTGTCATCTGCATACCTGAGGTTATTGATGTTTCTCCCTGCAATCTTGATTCCAACTTGTGCTTCATCCAGCCCTGCATTTCACATGATGTACTATTTTGATAACTGTAGCTTTGTAATATAGTTTGAAATCAGGGCACATGATGCTCCAGCTTTGTTGTTCTTTCTCTAGATAGCTTTATTTGAGGTCTTTTGTGTTTCCATACAAATTTTAGGATTGTTTGTTCTATTTCTCTGGAAAATGCCATGGAATTTTGATAGGGATTGCATTGAATCTGTAGATTGCTTTGGGTAGCAAGGACATTTTAACAACATTAATTTTTGTAATCCATGGGCACAGATTATCTTCATTTCATCAGTCTTACTGTTTATAAATGTAAGTTGAATTTATTGCCCAGTGTTTTATTCTTTTTGTTGCAATTATAAATGGGATTATTTCTTAATTTTTCTTTTATTAAAGTTTAAATTATCTTTGTTGTTAAATGAATTTCTTGAAAGGGAACCCTCTTGTACTATTGTTGGGAATGTAAATTGATACAGCCACTATGGAGGATAGTGTGGAAATTCCTTTAAAAACTAGGAATAAAACTACCATATGACCCAACAATCCCACTACTGGGTATATACCTTGACAAAACCATAATTGAAAAAGACACATGTACCCCCAGTATTTGTTGCAGCACTATTTATGTGTGTATATATATATGTATGTATATATGTATATACCTGTGTGTGTATATAATGGAATATTGCTTAACCATGAAAAGGAGCACATTTGATCCAGTTGCTAAGGTGGATGAACCTAGAGCCTATTAGAGTGAAGTCAGAGAAAAATATTATATATTAACACATATATATGGAACCTAGAAATATGGTACTGATGAACCTGTTTGCAGGGCAGCAATGGAGACACAGAGAACAGACTTGTGAACACAGAAGGGGTGGGAAGGAGAAGGTGGGACGCATGGAGAGAGTAGCATGGAGACATACACACAGCCATAAGTAAAATAGATAGCCAATGGGAATTTGCTGCATGACTCAGGGAACTCAAACTGCGGCTGTGTGTGTGACAACCTAGAGGGGTGGGATGGGGTGGGACGGAGGTTTAAAGGCAGGGGACATATGTATACCTATGGCTGATACATGTTGGTGTATGGCAGAAACCAATACAATATTGTAAAGCAATTATCCTCCAATTAAATATTTTAAAAAATTGAGCAGAGGGGAATAGCTTTCTTATAAACAGGATATAGCTGGGACTTGGTTTTTATTCTCTAGTTTAGTCTACAGTGTAATTACCAATACTGGATTTTCTTTTTTGCCATCTGTCTTTTGGTTTGTCTCTCAGTTCTTTGTTCCTCAGTTCTTGTTTTTTTTGGTATTTTTTTAGAACTCCATTTTATTCATTGTCCTTTTCTTGTCTGCACTGGCTCTTCATTGCTGTGTGAGCTTTCTGTAGTTGCAGTGAGTGGGGTCTACTCTCTATTTGTGATGTATGGGTTTCTCATGGCTGTGGCTTCTCTTGCTGAGGAGCAGGGGCTCTGGGCACATGGACTCCATAGTTGCAGCACATGGGCTTAGTTGCTCCATGGCATGTGGGATCTTCTGGACCAGGGATTAAACCTGTGTCCCCTGCATTGGCAGGTGGACTCAACCACTGGACCACCAGGCAAGTCCAGCGTCCATTCTTTTTAAAGCAACAACTTCTCTGCTTTTTTTGGACACGTGGAAGTGTTTTGCTCTACTGATTACAATGCACTTAATTTTTCATAATCTTTCTAGAGTTACTATTGTACCACTTTGCATAAAATTTAGTAATCTTGGAACCATATAGATTAAATTGCTTCCCTTGTTCTTCAAACCAGGAGTCAGTAAACTATAGCCCACAGTCCAGTCTATTGCCTATTTTATAAATAAAACTTACAAAGTTGAAACCCAGCTGTGTTCATTCATTGACATATTCTATTTGGCTGCTTTTGCACTACAACTGCATACATAGTTGAGTAGTTGCAGCAAAGATTTGCAACTACTAAAATGTTTAATGTGTGACCCATCTATCTGTTATAACTCCACAGTTTTGTGTAATACTTTAAGTTTTGCCTTAAACAGTCTTATTTATTTTAAGGAAATCAGAAGGGAAGCCTTTTATATTTACCCTAATATATATCATCTTAAATGTTATTTCTTTCTAAAGAGCTAAGTTTTTGTGTGGTTCATTTTCCTTCAGCCCGAAGAACTTTCTTTAGTTTGTAATACAAATATGATGGGGACCAATTCTAGTTTTCTTTTTTGAAAATGTCTGTTTTACCTTTATTCTTGAAGATTTTTGATAGGATATAGAATTGGGGGTTGAGTTGTTTTCTTCTTCTAGTACTTTAAAGACTTCATTCTCTCCTGGCCACTTTTATTTCTGATAAGAAGTTAATGGTAATTTGAATTGTTCTTTATGCAATATGTCATTTTTCCCTCGCTTCCAGGCTATCTCTTATGCTTGGCAACCACTAATCTTTTTTTTTAAGAGGACACTAAAAAAAGAATTATTTCGCTGTGTGAGGTCTTAGTTGCAGCACATGAGATCTTCATTGCTTCACGCAAGATCCTTTGTTGTAGCACATGAACATCCTGATCGTGGCACACAGTCTCCAGTGTGTGGGCTCAGTAGTTGCAGTGCGTGGGCTTGGTTACTCTACAGCATGTGGAACCTAGTTCCCCAACCAGGGATCAAACCTGTGTCCCCTGTGTTACAAGGTAGATTCTTAACTGCTGGACCACCAGCAAGTCCCAATTAGTAATCTTTTGTCCATTTCTATAATTTAATGATTTTTTAAAATCTTAAATAAATGAAATTACTAATAGTGTGTGAACTTTGGCAGTTGGCTTTTTTCACTCAGTAAAAGTCTTTTGAGATTCATCCAAATTGTTGTTAGTATACACTTTTATTCCATTTTATTACTGAGTGATACAGATATACTACAGTTAATCTTTAACCTGTTGAAGGCCATCTGGGTTATTTCTGGCTTGGAGCTGCTAGGAATGTTTGTATAGTTTGTATGTGAATATAAGATTACACTGCACTGGGATAAGTGCCCAAGTGTATGTTTCCAGCGTGGGCATATTTTACATTCCCACCGTCAATGTCTGAGTGATCCAGTTTCTTTGCATCCTCATCTACATTTAATTATCATTTCAGTTGGCATATAATCTCTCATGGTTTTAGCTTGTGGCATTTCCTTAATGGCTAATCAAAGTGAACATCTCTTTGTGTGCTTTTTTACCATGTTTATAATCCTCTTTATTGAAATGTCTCCTCATGTCTTTTTGCCTATTTTGTAATTGAATTGGTTTTACCTGTGAGAGTTTTTTTGTAGCAGATACTCGTCTTTTGTTGGATATGTGTTTGCACATATTTTCTCCATCTCGGTTTATCTCTTGACTTTTATACTCTTTTTTTTTTTGGCTGTGCCACACAGCTTGCAGGATCTTAGTTCCCCCACCAGGGGCTGAACCCGGGCCCCGAGCAGTGGAAGCACTGAGTCCTAACTGCTGAACCAACAGGGATTTCCTACCTTTATCTCTTAACAGGATTTTTTGCAAAACAGAAGTTTAAAAGTTTTTACAGTTTTTATACTTTATATGACCCATTTCCATAAAACATGTGAAAGTCTCTAAGTTGTGTCCGACTCTTTGTGACCCCATGGACTGTAGCCCACCAGGCTCCTCTGTCCATGGGATTCTCCAGGTAGGAATACTGCAGTGGGTAGCCCTTCCCTTCTCCAGAGATCTTCCTGATCCAGGGATTGAACCCAGTGCTCCTGCACTGCAGGCAGATTCTTCACCGTCTGAGCCACCAGGGAATCCTGGTTGTGAGGTTTAGGACAAAATCATCAGGGGGTTGGCTAGGGGATTTTCTGCCTCAGAATATCCAGTTGCTTTAGAACCATTTGTTAAAGAGCAAATGGTTAATCCTTCATTTAGTTGCATTTGTACCTTTTTTTAAATTTAGATGTGGGTTTTGTGTCAGTCAGAATAGATTCCATCAGTCTATGTGTCTTTCCCTCTGCAAGGTTTTTTTTTTTTTTTGCAAGACTCAATTAGTCCTAATACTCAGTAATGATTCCTTTCTCTTTATTCCTCTTTTTCAAAATTGCTGTTGCTATTCTAGTGCTTGTACTTTTTTTTTTGCTTGTATCTTTATATGTAAATTTTTAAATAAGCTTGTTTGTCTATAAAAACAGCTTGCTATGGTTTTAATAGGAATTACACTAAACCTACAGGTGAGTGTAAGTGTTTGACATCTCCAGTCTGTTAAGTCTTTCAGCCCTTAAAGACAGTAGGCAGTTTGCTCGGCTGACATTACACAGTAAGTTGCAGCTCAGATCTCAGTTGGGTTCTGGGGGCCTTACCTTGAGTCTCTGACAGACATGATTTAGGGGTCAAGTAAGAATTTGGTCAGTGTTTATAATACAGAGTTGGAGCTCCCCTCAGATCTTCTGGAATTTCCCACCTCATTTTCTAGTGCTATGGTGCCATTCTGTCCTGTGGCTCTTCAAAATTTTCTGTTTTAGCCAGTCAACATGACATAGACAGGGGCATCTCCCCTGACTAAAAGCTGTAAAAAATGAAAAAGAGGATTCGCCCTTTTCATTCCTTTCTTTCCAGAGGTCAGCCCCCCCTCCCCCCATTTGGTATTTGCCTGATTGTTTCTTCTACAGTGTCTTAGAGTAGTTGCTTTTCGTATATTCTGGTTGGAAGTTATACTTGTTAAACTTTGGAGGAGTTGGATTGAAAGGCATTTACCCAGTGTGGTGGTGATTCCTTGTGTTCTCCAGTCTACCATGTTGCCAGGAATAAACTGCACTTATAATAGCTGTTTTCTTTTATGTTGCAATATGGCTGTGTGGAAGAAAAATGCAAAGGATTTTGGAGTCAAGTGGAGAGGTACATGAATTTGGCTTTGCCACCTGCTAGTTATATAACACTGTGTCATTTAACCTTTTTTATCTGTAAAATGGAGAATAAAAAACCTATCTCACATGTTTATTGAAAAAATTTTTTAAGGTTTTCAGAAACTTGCATCTCACTTAAATGATAGCTATTAATTGTATTTTATGTTTTCTCTATTCTGTTTTTTAATCTATATTTAATCCATTAAGATCTGAGCTAGCCCACCTCTGCCTGAGCTGTAAACTCATTTTTCCAATAAAAGGTGAAATTTTGTTACATGGGATCTGTTCATTAAGGGTGACGAATGCTAAGTAGCTATCTTGGAAGACTGATGTTTTAAGTTTTTTGATTATAAAGCAGAGTAAAGGAATCTATTACCTTATTAACAGTTTGAAATCTGAAAAAAAAAAATTAACAATGTTGGGTTTTTCCCCTTTTATAGGAATCCCCTCCTCAAGTAGAAAATTACTGTCTACCAGAAGCTGCTTCATTTCTTCAGAATAAAAAGGAACCTGGGCCTGGATTCTCACAAAAGAGGAAAGCTCCTGCAGAAAAAAATAAAATCAAACGACCCAGAGTACAGTAATTATATTTACTCAGTTACCAAACATTAAATGTTTTTTAAATTAATAACTTGATGACTGTGATGGATTTGTAATTTAAAGACAAGAACCTGGAGAATTCAGCTTCAGTATAGTGATGAAGCTTGAAGTTAGTTTTCAACACCTGAAATTTTAATCACTGAAATATTAACTGATCCTAATAGAAAGTTACCCGAAATAACAAAATGCAGCTCCTCAGCTAGCTTGTCGTTAAACCATATTGATGTGTGTGATGTGGGTTTTTATTTATTTGCTTGTAAGTATCCAAGTGTGTAGTTTAGTGGAAGTTTGAGCAAGGTGTTAGATTTTGCCTTAAAATGTCTGCTTTAATTCGTAACAAGAAAGTTATCAATTGGGATTCATTCATATTTTCCCTGATTTTTAGCTTCTTACCATTTTATCTCTTCTTAACAGGAGCCTGAGCACAAGGTTTAATGTGGAACTGAGGCTTTAAACTTAAGTGCGTGTGTATATATGTATATGCATGTTTGTACAAATCTCCATGATGTTTGCCAAGTTTGAGGCCAAAACTTGGAAGATAAAGACAATAAAGAATAAAAGTAGTGACTCAAAGTAGTTGTTCAAATAGATAATTAAAAAAAAAAAAATTCTGGTAACCATTCTCGTTGAAGCAAATAAAAGATTTGTAAAACAGCTTAAAAATAAATCTAGTTATGTTTCTGATGTTGTTTATGTATAATTATTAGGGCTTCCCTGGTGGCTCAGTTGGTAAAGAATCTGCCTGCAATGCAGGAGACCTGGGTTAGATCCCCAGATTGGGAAGATCCCATGGAGAAGGGAACGGCTACCCACTCCAGTATTCTGGCCTGGAGAATTCCATGGACTGTATGTATAGTCAATGGGGTCGCAAAAGAGTTGGACATAACTGAGCGACTTGAACATACACATGTAGAAATTTGCTCTGGTGGGTTAAAAAAAGGAAGAACTATAGAACTGCATTAGCCTCTATTAATCTAAACCTAAACACCAGATACTACATGCATGGCCACAGTTCTCTAAATGTAAGGCTACCTCACTTTGTTTAAGGGACTGTAATTTTGATGTAAATTGTTCAGTTCCTAGTAATAATCTTTGAAAGGCAAACTCAAATGTTGATGAATTAAAATCCTTAATCTGAACACCAAACCCCTGAAGTTTTCATCAGATTTTTCTCTAAATGAAGTAGGGGTTATCACTGCCCTTCAGTCTTTTTAGCTTTGAGCTAATTCACGCCTTCAATTCAGTTCAGTTCAGTTCAGTTCAGTTCAGTCGCTCAGTCGTGTCTGACTCTTTGCAACCCCATGAATCGCAGCACGCCAGGCCTTCCTGTCCATCACGAACTCCCAGAGTTCACCCAGACTCACGTCCATCGAGTCAGTGATGCCATCCAGCCATCTCATCCTCTGTCGTCCCCTTCTCCTCCTGCCCCCAGTCCTTCCCAGCATCAGAGTCTTTTCCAATGAGTCAACTTTTTGCATGAGGTGGCCAGAGTACTGGAGTTTCAGGTTTAGCATCATTTCCTTCAAAGAAATCCTTAGGACAACACAAATTCTTACACCAGCAAACAGGTAGCATTGTCATATAAACTGTACTCCTGCCCTCCTCCAAACAAAAAACCCATAGACCTGGTTTTATTAGCACCATTTTGTGTTAGCTGTCATTTCATTGGCAGTTTGAGGTATGATTCTCTCTGAATTTAACTACTTAAAAATTCTTTGAAATAGGTACTCTTTTCTTGATGAGCACACTGTTTCCAGAACAAATATTATTCTACTATTTCTCTATCTCAGAATAAATGAACTAATGTAGCATTGTCTTTTCTGCCATGATTATGAACTATTTTCTCTGTTCAGGCCTTAATGTACAATTTTAAGGCTCCAGATCTCAGCTTCTCTTGACTCTCCAGAATCTGTCTACACCCTGCATAACACATTTTCAGTCAGGTTTTGACTCTTAGCACTGTAAATGTCTTATACCAGCGAAGTCTTCTTACATGCAGATAATTCTAAGCATAGGTAGATATCTCATTTAAAAAGGAAGAAAAAAACTTTCCTTGATTATTCTGACTTTCTCCTTAGAATTACTGTAGTATTTTAATCTATGACATTTAAATTAGCATTTCTTATATTTCCCTGTGACTTCATGTGCATTACTCTGGCCTCATCACGATTCACTGATTCAACAAATATGACTCCTCAGCATGTAAGGTAGTTTGTGGACTTCAGGAGCAAACCGCTTAGCATACATGCTCCCTCAGAGTTAGAGGTATGGCCCTCAGTGCAGACACTACACTCAGTTATCCTCGGATTTAGTATTTATATTTCAGGTTGAATTTTATCTTCCTCAGCCCACTAAAGAAAATTTCACAGATTGACACAACCCGATATGTGACTGTACTTGGAGATTGGCCTTTAAGGAAATAATTAAGGTTAAATGAAGTCCTATGAGCGGGCTTTAAGGAGAGACCAGGAGTTCATGGGCACAGAGGAAAGGCCACATGGGGACACAGGCAGCTGTCTGCAAGTCAGGAGAAGATGCTTTACCAGAAGCCATCTCTGGCAGCATCTTGACCTTAAACGTCTAGCCTCCAGAACTGTGAGAAGTTTGTTGTTTAAGCTCTAGTCCATACCTGTTCATTTTGAGACAGGAGGGGAAGGGACAGGACAAAACCTCTGGACAGTGAAGGAGGCCACAGCTATTTATTAGCCTGCTGAAAAGGCTGGAACTGGCTGAAACCAAGATGACTTCAAGAATAATCTGGTCATTGACATTTAGCTTATACTTTCATTGTAATAAAATCACTCAGATGGGAAAAGTGGGCAGTGGCCCAATTTCTGGAAAAATCCCATCCTTCCCTGAAATAGCGAGAGTATTCCTCCCAGCCATTAGCCTATGAAATTATTCAGCCCATAAAAAGCAACAACCCCATGGCATGAGTCCAGTCTCACTTTCTGAAGAGGTTCTGCCAATGGAGTGTGCATCCCTCAAACTCACTTTCACTTTTTTGGGGGGGCTCATTTGTGAAGTCTTTGCTGCATGAAGCAAAAGATCCCTTCTTAGCACTCCGTCCCAGGACCTGATGTTTCCCTCTCCTGCAGCAACTTAACAGATGAACCTTTAACTCAGAGGTACTTCCATAAGTGTTGCTTTATAGTAGAGGTTGGCAAGCTTTCTCTGTAGAAGGTGGAAAATGAACTTTTAAGCAATGTGGGCTGGTCTTTGTGGCATTTTTCCTCCAACCCTCTAAAATATAAAAACTATCCTGAACTCAAAGCCATATGGAAATAGGCAGTTGACCATAGTGTGACCCCCACTCTAGCCTCAAAAATACTTTTAAATCTGTATTTATTGACCTGTTTTACTGGCATGTCCCCAGCACCTCAAACAATGGATGGAATAAGCAGATAAAAAATAAATATTTTTAAATCAATTCATGTTTCTTGGGGGAAAAAAGTCTGTCAACAAGCAAGGCACACAGCTCTTTGTTTTTCTCCCACTCAAAAAGTAGTATCCTTTTGGCATTTAATGCTTATTTAGCATTTGGGATTCTGTAATTGAAAGTATTGAGTGTTTTAAATTTGTGAGGTATTTATGGGAAGAAAAGCCAGGAGACAGATATGTTTTTCAAGGCATAAAGGAAAAGCAATAGACTATTTTGCTTTTAATATAATAGCAATATTTCTAAAGCAATAGAAACTGATAAAGGAAAGAGAATCAGGCAGTTATCCTACGAGTATGACTGCATTTCAGGATAACCTGACAGTTGAGAAAAGGCCCTATAGAGTAATTCCAGGCAGAAAGTGCAGAAGAAATGATAGAAGGCAAGCCATTTTATAGTTTCTAATGAAATCATAGATCTAAGCAAAGAGGGACTTTTATAATGATGGGTCAAGCTGATAATACCTGAACTCACTGGTCACAAAAAGAGTCAGACATGCCTCCTGATGTGATGTAGCAGGAAATAGAAAACATCTGTAATCTTTCCCTCAGCCCCATGACTTGGATTTGATCAAGCTTCCAGATCTTAATAAAATCAATTAACATTGAGTAAGGAGAGATCTGGGCTTCCTTTATGGCTCAGCTGGTAAAGAATCCACCTGTAATGTGGGGGACCTGGGTTCAATCCCTGGGTTGGGGAGATTCCCTGGAGAAGGGAAAGAGTACCCACTCCAGTATTATGACCTGGAGAATTCCATGGACTACAGTGTTCTTTGGAAGGAATGATGCTAAAGCTGAAACTCCAGTACTTTGGCCACCTCATGCAAAGAGTTGACTCATTGGAAAAGACTCTGATGCTGGGAGGGATTGGGTGCGGGAGGAAAGGGGGATGACAGAGGATGAGATGGCTGGATGGCAATACCAACTCGATGGATGTGAGTTTGAGTAAACTCCGGGAGATGGTGATGGACAGGGAGGCCTGGCGTGCTGCAGTGCATGGGGTTGCAGAGAGTCAGACACGACTGAGCCACTGAACTGAACAGTCCATGGGGTCACAAAGAGTCAGACACAACTGAGCGACTGTCAAGGAGAGACCCAGTTCAAAATGATGATGTTCGTGGATCCTATGTCCCATGGACACACTGCATCCTATATACAGAACAATTTCCTCTGAAAGAGCCACAAAAAGTGGTTGCTACATATCAGGCAAATGAGAAAACCACATCAAAGCAGGTAGGGGGAAGCTGAGACACAGTCTCACCATAAACCCCACCCCCAGCATGGCACCCACAATCAGAAGCAGACTGGCACACCTGAGCTTCTCCCTGGGGAACAAAGGCTTTGAACTCCACATCTGACATCCCACATTTTAAGACCTACACCTGAGAGGCAAGCTTCTGAAGTATCTAGCTTTGACAGTCAGTGGAGCTTGTTTCCTCAAGACTCACAAGGCTACAGTTATCTGGGAATGCAGTGCAGAGGCAGACCGAAAAGGGCCAGTCTTTCTGTAAAAGAGGCCCAACTGCTTATCGTAAAGCTTTGAGGTTTGTATTACAAGTGGAATATAACTTAAAAATTGTGGGAGAAGGCAATGGTACCCCACTCTGCCGGGGTCCAGCCCCGGTGGATCCAGGGAATTCGAAGCGGGGACGGTGTCGGCGAGGATCAGGAAACAACTGCTTAATTAAATGTTAATTAAGGATATAAAGAGTAATAGAATAAGGATAGCTGAGTGAGGAAATTCAGTGGAGAAAAGAGGCTGAATAATTCAGCCAGAAGGTGAGAGAAAGAACAACATGAGGTGACCAAGTTTCTGTGAACAAGGCCCGCACTTTATTTTCCAAAGTAGTTTTTATACCTTAAGTTATGCATAGAGGATAATGGGCGAAGAGGTAGAGTCAGGCAGCAAGCCAGGCTTTCTTCCTGCAAACTTATCATATGCAAAAGTTTAGGTGATTTGCATCATCTTCTGGCCCGGAGGCCTGTTAACATTTTAAGACCCTTTCTTCAGAAAACTTACTTTTCTCTAAAGGTGATTAGTCAAGTGCCACCCTCCAAAAGCATTAGATAAAGTTGCATTCCTACAGAGCAAAGGTGTGGTGGGCTATAACAAGAAAAAGAATTAACTCAAGGTCCCAGGTTACAAACATTAAAACTACTACTTACACCAATTATATTAATCAATACACTGCCAGGGACACAGCAGGTAAGGGATATGGAAACTTAGCAGCAAACATTGGCCCAACAAGTGAAAAACCCTTCACCAATACAATTTCTAATCAATCTTTTAACTGCTCAAAGGAATCTGTATTCAGACAGTTTAGAACATCTCATGCCTCTCACAGTTGGGAGGCTCTGAGCAATCACATGTGGCCGGAAAAACCTATTCAGGCAGGCTAGAGGATTTTCAAAGGAGTTTGTAGGTTGACACACTGTAACATCCAGGAATTATTAACTGGAGCTGTAAGCTAACTCTTTTTTCAGAGAGGTAGTAGGGGACAGCCCCCCGTAAAGTCAGAGGTGTAGCTGAAAGCACAAAGCAGAAAGTAGGCAGACTCTGGTTTTGGGGGCAGATGCTCGAGAATTTCCAGGGGGACTCCTGAGGCTCAATCCCACCTTCGTGTATGCCGAGCCTCCTTCCTCATGACCTTTGCCATGGGCGGAGTTCCTCACCCTGGCTCCTGGAAGTGATAAGACTTCAGTTGAGCTATTCCAGATCCTGAAAGATTATGCTGTGAAAGTGTTGCACTCAATATGCAATATGCACTCAATATGCAATATGCCGGCTCCCGGCACCACTCCAGTACTCTTGCCTGAAAAATCCCATGGATGGAGGAGCCTGGTGGGCTGCAGTGCATGGGGTCGCTAAGAATTGGACACGATTGAGCGACTTCACTTTCACTTTTCACTTTCATGCATTGGAGAAGGAAATGGCAACCCACTCCAGTGTTCTTGCCTGGAGAATCCCAGGGACGGGGGAGCCTGGTGGGCTGCCGTCTATGGGGTCGCACAGAGTCAGACACGACTGAAGCGACGCAACAGCAGCAGCAGCAGCAGCAGCAGGGACCATATTGGTATAAGAACAGACATGTAGACCAGTGGAATAGGGAGTCCAGGAATAGATTGTGGCATTAAGAAACAAAAAGCATCGAGAGGGGATATATGTGTACTTAGAGCTGATTCACTTTGTTGTATAGCAGAAACACAACACTGTAAGGCAGTTATCCTCCAATTAAAAAAAACAAACACTGTGCTAGGCCAAGACAGTGCATCATTCTTGCAGCCCTCCAGCTTGGAAACTGAGGTTTATCACCTTTGCTGCAAGACTTTGTTAGGTAGGTAGAATAGGGAAAAGGAGTCCAAAATGGTGGTGGCTAAAAGACAAGGAAGGTCAAAGGGAGGTCCAAGGACCGGAGTGAAGACTTCACGCAGAACAAACAGCACTCTTGGCTAAGCCCAATTTGCATAGGGCAGGCCCAGGTGGAGGAAAAAAACATATAAAAGGAGGAGCCAAAGCGCTGTCTCATGGACTCTCTCTCCCGCATGCGCGTGCGCACTCTCTCTCTCTTTCTCCCTCCCCACGCACTCCTCCACTCTCTTCTCTTTGAGTCTTGGATTCTCCTGCTATCTTATAAATAAAATGGAGCTGTAACACTGATTTGCCTAAGAGCTGTAACACGGTTTGTCCAAGACCCAAGAGCTGTGATGCGCCGAGGGCTTTAATGTCCGTTGCTCCAAATCTTTGTTGTGACAAGACAAAGAACCGAGGAACATACACTCGCGTGACAACTTGAACTGTCGAAGAAAACAGTAGAAGCAACTTCATCTCTGTCTGGTCAGGGTTAATTCTGAACCTCCTAATTTCTTAAGGCTTTTGTGAAAGCTATTATTCTTTATGTGATTTAACAGTCACATGTTTTTTTTTTTTTACTATGTGCTTATTCGTTTTTTCTGTCTTCATATATCACAGTAGAATAAACCTGAGTTGCATGAAACAGTAAAAAAAAAAAAAAATTGTGAACCACTGTTGTACACTTGTGTATCAACTGTACCTCAATAAAACAAGCAAAAGCTTTGGCCTGAGGGGCAGGCATTTGACACAGATGTTGCAAGGAGGGGCGGCCCGAAAAGGGGCTCTTGTGTAACATTCAGAAATGAATTGTCAGAGGAGACATACACGCTGACAAAACAAGAGACTTTATTGCGAAGGGCCTCCTGAGTGGAGAACGGTAAGGTAAGGGGACCTGGGAGAACTGCTCTGCCACGTGGCTTGCAATCTTGGGTTTTATAGTGATGGGATTAGTTTCTGGGTTGTTTCTGGCCATTCTGACTCAGGGTATTCCTAGTGGCACGCGCATCGCTCAGCCAAGATGGAGGGCATTGAGAAGGAGTCTGGAAAGTGATAGGATACGTGTCATCTCCTTTGACCTTTCCCAAATTCTTCCAGTTGGAGGTGGCTTGTTACTTCTGTGTTCCTTACCAGGACCTCCTGTCATAAAATAACTCATGCAAAGGGTTACTGTGGTGCCTGGCCAGGGTGGGCAGTTTCAAACAGTGTGTTTCCCCTAACACAAAGAGGTGACAACTGAAGCACTCTCCAAAAGACCGAGGCCACCACACCTGCCTTTTGTACACTCTCTGCCTTGCTCCAGATCTCTGGTACCTCCCAGAAAGGAGCCTATACATTTGCCTGGTGCCCTGATTTTGGGAGGATCCACCCCCACACAGAACACCTCTTCATCACCTGGTTCTAGTAGCTAGTGGGGCTTAGTCCTGCAGGTCCCGTAGGACAAATGGACAAGAGTTCTTAAACAGCCATCACTCCCAGGGCACAGCAGGGAGGCAATAGACTGAAAAACCCATTCTTTCTGTAAAAGAGGATTGGTACTTATTTTCATTGCTACCGCCTGGGGGCAGGCTTCCAATTAAACACACATTGAGAGGCCTCATGAAATACTTATCTAAAGTCTACAGAGGCTGGTTGGAGCCATCTTCAACCTCTCCCTCTGCCTCTCTCCTAGTATCTCCTAGGAAGGAATTTGTGCTCATGCCTGGCACCCACGTTTTTGTGGCTGCTCCCAGGGGACACCCCTTGGTCACCTGGTTCCGGTGGTCAACAGGGCTAACACTCACAAGTCCCACACTATAACAAATGGAGAAGTTTTTTTTTTAACCAGCCATCATCCCCAGGGCACGTAAGGAGGACTGAAACACGCCCAGTCTTTCTGTGAAATAATTCTATTAGCATGTCTTCATAGCTTTGGCCTGAGGGGCAGGCTTCTAATTAAACACACACCAAAGGTTTGACTACAATCTTCTCCAGAGACTTCAGGGGGTGAACACCATCTTCACACTCTCCCTTCTGCCCTACCCTAGGTTACTGGTACCTCTGAAAGAGCTGTGTACACGTCTGATGCCCTGACTTTTGTGGCTACCACCTAGAGGACACATACTGTGATAGCCTAGTTCTGGGCGTCAGCAGGACTTGTGTTCACAGGTTCAGTGGGATGGTAGCAAACAGTTTTGAAAAGGCTATCACCCCAGGGCTCAATCAATGCAGAGAAGCAGACAGAACTGCTCTTTTTCCAGTATTCCCCTGGAGAAGGTATATTTGCATACTTAAAAAGCTGCTTCCCAAGATTCTGACTTCCAGTCAGCCTGAATCTTGGGTGCTGACTGAGATCCTCCTCTTTGGAACACTGAGAGGTCTTGGCACACCCTCAAGTACTGGGAGCCACTATGAACAAATTAGTCTACTTGAACAATCACAGAAGTTTGAAGGACAACCACGAGCTACAGCAGGGTTGAATAAGTTTCATCTCCAACACAAGCACACCTCTTCAACACTAGAAAAAATGGTTGCTTTATCTAATGTACAGAAACCAATAAAGAGAGGCAAGAAAAAAAGAAACAAAGGAATATGTTCCAAACAAAAGAATAAACTAAAATTTCATAAGACGACCATAATGAAACAGATGAGTGATTTTGCTGATAACGAGTTCAAAATAACAGTCATAAAGATGTTCCCCAAGCTCATGAGAATTGTGAATGAGCAAAGTGAGAATTTCAACAGAAAAAAAAAATGTAAATATTAAACTGAAGTCATAGAGCTGAAGAATGCAATAACTAAACTTTTGAAAAATACAATAGAGGGTTTCAACATCAGACTAGATGAAACAAACAAGAAAAAGATCAATGAACTTGAAGACAGTTCAGTGAAATCCATTGAATTAGAGCAGCAAAAAGAAAAAAGATGAAGAGTAAAGATAGTTCAAAGGACTTACAGAACAATATAAAGTAGACCAACATTCACATTATATGATTCCCAGAAGGATAGACAGAGAGTTGCTGAAAATTTTCCTAACCCTGGAAAAGGAAAAAGATATTCCATATAAGATGAACTCAAAGAGACATTATAATTAGGGTATCAAAAGTTAAAGACAACAAAAGAGTCTTAAAAACAGCAAGAGATAAAACAACTTGCTATGTACAAAGGAACCCCCACAAAGATCATTAGCCGATATTTCAGTGGAAACTTCCCAGGCCAGAAGAGAGACTGGCATGATATATTTAAAGTGCTGAAAGAAAAAAATACTGTACTGGCAAAGTTGTCCTTCAGAATTGAAGGACAGGTAGAGAGCTTTCCAGACAAGGAAAAGATAAAGAAATTCATCAACACTAGACCAGACTTACAAGAAATGTTAAAGGAACTTCTTTAAGCTGGGGGAGGGGGACATTAATTAGTAACAAGAAACATGGAAGTATAAATCTCAGTTACAGATAAATATATAGAGATAAATCATAGTAAAATTCAGAATAATGTAAAGTTGGTGAGTTAATCACTTTATAAAGGTACTGTGGTTAAGACAAAAGTAGTAAAAATAATTATAACTACAATAATTTGTTAATAGATACATAAGATTAAAAGATGTAAACTGTGACATCAAAAATACAAAACATGGTGAGGGGAGTAAAAATGTAGTCTTAGAATGAGACCAAAATTGTTATCAACTTAAAATAGACTGTATAAATAAAAATATAAGTTGTTTTATGTAAGCTCATGGTAACCACCATAGATACACAAAGAGAATCAAAGCATACCACTATGGAAAACCATCAAATCAATAAAGTAAGAGAGCGCAAGAAGAACAAAGCTGAAATGGAACCAAATGAAAGCTGGAGTGGCTATACTTATAGTAGACAAAATAGACTTTAAGTCAGAGACAAGGAAACTCAATATACAATGATAAAAGGGTCAACCCAACAAGAGAATATAATATTTTTAAGAACTAATGCACCCAACATAGAAACACCTAAGTGTATAAAGCAAACAACACACATAAAGAAGTAGACAGCAATATAATAGTAAGGGATTTTAATATTCCACTTTAATCCATGAATAGATCCTCCAGACAGAAAATAAATACAGAAACATGGACCTTAAATGACACATTGGATCAAATGAAGTTAAAAGACATATATAAAACATTCTACTCAAAAGTAACAGAATACACATTCTTCTCAAGTGTTCCTAAAACATTCTCCAGCATGGATTATAAGTTAAACCACACACACACAAAAAATCAATAAATTGAAGACCAAAATCATACCAAGCATCTTTTCTGACCACTATGATATGAAACCAGCAATCAATTACAAGAATAAAACTAGAAAATCAACAGATATATGGATATTAAACTACATGCTACTTAACAACAAATAGGTCAAAGAAGACATCAAAAGGGAAATAAAAAAATACTTTGAGACAACTGAAAATGGAAATGAAACATATCAACTCTATGTGATGCAGCAAAAGCAGTTCTAAGAGAGAAGTTCACAGTGATAAATGCCCGGGGCTTCCCTGGTGGCCCAGTGGCTTAGATTCCATATTCCCAATGCAGGGTGCCCACTTTCAATCCCTGGTTGGGGAACCAGATTCCACATGTTGCAACTAAAGATCTTGTGTGCCTCAACTAAAAGATCACTCATGTAGCAACATGTGACCAACATAGGATCATGTAGATCCCAACAGAATGCCGCAACTAAGAACTGGTGCATGGAGAAGGAAATGGCAACCCACTCCAGTATTCTTGCCTGGACAGAGGAGCCTGGCGGGCTGCAGTCCATGGGGTTACATGACAGTATGTGTGCATGAGGGTGGAGGGTGACGGGTTGGTAGCAACAAACTGGTAGAACTAAAAAAAAAATAAAATAAAATGTGGTGCAGCCAAAATAAATAAATATTAAAATAAAAGAAGAACTCCTCAATAGTGATAGATGCCTTATTAAGAAATAAGAAAGGTCTCAAACAACCTAACCTCAGACCTCAAGGAACTACAAAAGAAGAACAAACTAGTCTAAATTTATAGAAAGAAGAAAATAACAAAGATCAAAGCAGAAATGAAGGAGAGACTAAAAGACAATAGAAAAGATCAATGAAACTAAGAGCTGAGGTTTTTCTAAATATTTTATTTTTGTATAGTCTAATTCATCTTTTATTTATTTATCTGTGGATGCTCCGGGTCTTCATGGCAGTGAGTCAGGGCTACTCCTTAGATGTGGTGTGCAGGCTTTTCATTACCGTAGCTTCTCTTGTTGCGGGGCAGGGGACCTAGGGCATACAAGCCTCAGTAGTTGTGGCTCACGGGGGTATAGGCTCAGTAGTTGTGGTGCACAGGCTTAGTTGCCCCGTGGGATCTTCCCAGAACAGGGATCGAACCCATGTCCCTACATTGGCAGGTGGATTCTTAACCACTGGACCACCAGGAAAGTCCCTAAGAGCTGTTTTGTTTTGTTTTGTTTTTATTAATTTGCTTATTTTTGGCTGCTCTAGGTCTTCATGCAGGCTTTCCCTATGGGGAAAAGCTTTCCAATGGGGGATACTCTTCGTTGCAGTTCATAGGTTTCTCACTGTGGTGGCTTTTCTTATTGTCAAGTATGGGCTCTAGAGCCCTGGCTCAATAGTTGTGACACACAGGGTTAGTTCCTCTGCAGCATGTGGAATCTTCCCAGACCAGGGATAGAACCCATATCCCCTGCATTGGCAGGCAGACTCTTAACCACTTGACCACCAGGGAAGCCCAAAGATTCATTGATTGATTTTGATTGATTGACCTACTAAGAGCTGATTTTTGAAAAATGAATTATCAACTATAAACTAAAGAAAACAAATCTTATCTAGCAACACCAAGAAAATAAAAGAGGACTCAAATAAAGTTAGAAATGAAAGCAGAGACATTACAATAATACCACAGAGATAAAGAATCATGAGATTCTACTATGAATACTTAAATATCAACAAATTGGACAATCTATAAAAAAATGAATAAAAGTATAGAAATATACAGACTATGAAGAATAAGTCATGAAAAAAATTTGATTACACTGATTAAGGAGATTGAATTAGTAATCCAAAACTTCTCAACAAACAAAACTCCAGGGTCAGATGTTTGTACTGGTAAATTCTGGTAACTTCCAGTGAACATTTAAAGAATAGCAACCCTTCTCAAACTCTTTCAAAAACATAGAAGAGGAGAGAAGACTTCCAAACCAATTTTATAAAGCCAGCATTTACCCTGATATGAAAACCAAAGATAGAAGAAAAGAATATTACAGGCCAACAATGAACATAAATTCAAAAATCCTCAACAGAATATCAGCAAACTGAATTCAGCAATACACACAGAAATTATGACTAAGTAGGATTTATTCCAGAGATGCAAGGGATAGAGGTGGTTCAATATCCACAAATCAATCAATGTGATATATTAACAAAATGAAGAATAAAAATCATGTTCACCTCAATAGATGCAGAAAAGGCTTTTCACAAAATTCAAATGTTAAAGTTTAAATTTAGCATCCAGTGGATTTAAAATTTAATGTGCATTTAAAAGATTCTCAGAAAAGTATGTAGAGAGAGAATGTGCTCCAACATAATAAAAGCCATTCATGAGAAGCCAACAGTCAACATCATACTCAGCAGTCAATAGCTAGAAGCTTTTTCTCTAAGATTAGGAATAAGACAAAGATACTCACTCATGTCACTTTTATTCATCATATTATTGTGATATTGGAAGCCTTAACCAGAGCAATTAAGCAAAAGAAAGAAAGAAAAGGCACCAAAATTGAAAAGGAAGTAGTGAATCTGTAACTGTTTGCAGATGACCTGGTGTTAGAATAAGAAAATCCTAAGGACTCCACCAAAAAACTATTGGCACTAAATAATGAATTCAGTAAAGATGCAGGACACAAAATCAATATGCAAAAATAAGCTGTGTTTCTATATGCTAAAAAGGAACTATCAGAAAGAGAAATTAAGAAAATGACCTAAGACCTATATGCTGAGAACTGTAAAGGATTGATAAAGGAAACTGAAGATGATCTGATCCAAAGAAATAGAAAGATGTCCCATGCTCTTGGATTGAAGAAATTAATATTGTTAAAATGACTACCCAAAAGCAATCTATAGATTTAATAAAATCCCTATGAAATTATCCATGACACTTTTCAGAGAACTAGAACAAGTAATCCTAAAATTTATATGAAACCACAAAAGATTGTTATTTTTCCTCAGCATTGCTTTGGTAATTCTTAAAATATAGCTCTTCCAGACTTTGGACAATATTACAAAGCTACAGCAATTAAAACAGCATGGCACTGGCACAAAACAGACATATAAATCAATGGAAGAGAATAGAGAGCTCAGAAATAAACCCACACACCTATGGTCAATTAATCTATGAAAATGGAGGCAAGAATTACAATGGAGAAAATCTCTTCAGCAAGTTGTGCTAGGAAAGCTTTTAGACTGCCTTATGGCAAATCTATGAAATTAGAACACTCCCTTCATACCAATATATCCAAAAAAAAAAAAAAAATTCAAGAAGGTTGAAAGACCTAAATATAAGACATGACACAATAAAACTCCTAGAAAAGAACATAAACAAAACATCTTCTGACATAAATCATAAAATATGTTCTTAGATTAGTCTCTCAAAGATGAAATAAACAAATGAGACATAATCAAACTTATTCGCTTTTGCATGGCAAAGTAAACCAGAAACAAAATGAAAAGACAATCTATAGAATGGGAGAAAATATTTGCAAATGATGTAACAGACAATAGATCAATTTCCAAAATATATAAACAGCTCATACAACTCAATATAAAAAAGAAAACCAAATAACTCAATCAAAAGAAGGGCAGAAGGCCTAGATTTTTCTCCAAAGAAGGCATACAGATAGCCAACAGGCACATGAAAAGATACTCAACATCACAAATTATTGGAGAAATGCAAATCAAAACCACAGTGAGATATCATCTTGCATTGGTCAGAATGCCTACCATCAAAAAAATTTATAAATAATAAATGCTGGAGACTGTGTAGAGAAATAGGAACTCTCCTATACTGTTGGTGGAATGTAAATTGGTGCAATCACATGAGAAACAGTATGGTGGTTCCTTAAATATCTAGAAATAGATCAAGCAGTCCCACTCCAGAAAAGACAAAAACTCTAATTCAAAAAGATACACATGGGACTTCCCTGGTGGTCCAGGAGTTAAGATTCTGTGCTTCCAATGTAGGGGGCATGGGTTCAACCACTGGACAGGAAACTAAGATCCTACATGCCACACAGGGCAGCCAAAAAAAAAAAAAGATACATGCATCCCAATTATCATGGCAGCACTATTTACACTAGCCAAGATATGGAAGCAACAAAAATATCCATGAACAGATGAATGGATAAAGAAGATATTACTCAGTCATAAAAAAGAATGAAGTAATGTCGATTGCAGTGACCAGCCAATTTGGATGGACCTAGAGATGGTCATATTAAGTAAAGTAAGCCAGACAAAGACAAATATCATGATATTGCTTATATGTGGAATCTTAAAAAAATATACTAATGAATATATATAAAACAGTCCTAAAATATGTATAGAATTACAAAAAATCTGAATAGCCAAAGCAACTTGAAAAAAATAACAGTTGGAAGCATCATTTTTCCTAATTTCAAACTATATTACAAATATATAATAATCAATATAGCATGGTATGGACATTAAACCAGACACACGTATCAATGGAATAGAGTAAGCCTACACATGCGTGGTCAGTTAACTTGCAACACAGCTGTTAAGGATATACAATGGGGTAAAGATAATCTCTTCAGTAAATGGTGATGGGAAAACTGGCAACCACATGCAAAACAATGAAACTGGACCACTATCTTATTCCATACACAAAAGTAAAACTCAAATGGATCAAAGACTTGAACATAAGACCTGAAACCATAAAACTCCTGGAAGAAAACACAGCAGTGATCTCCTTGACATAGGTATTGGTGATGATTTTTTTAGATTTGACAGCAAAACCAAAATAAACAAGTGGGACTAAATGCTTCTGCACAGAAAAGAAAACCATCAACAAAATGAGAAGGTAACCCATCAAATGGGAGAAAATTTTTGCAAACTATGTACCTGATAAAAGGCTAATATCCAAATTATAGAAGAATTCATACAATTCAATAGCAAACATCCAAACTGATTAAAAACGTGGGTAGAAGGTCTGAATAGACATTTGTCCAAAGAAGACATACAGATGGCCAACAGGTACATGAAAAGGTGCTTGATATCACTTATCAGGGAAATGCAAATCAAAACTAAACGATATCACTCACACCTTTAGAATGGCTATCATCGAAAAGGCAGAAATAAGAAGAGTTGGTGAAGATATGGAGAAAAGGGGACACTTGTCCCACTGAGGGTAATATAAATTGGTGTAGTGACCATGGAAAACAATATGTAGCTTCCTTAAAAAATTAAAAATAGAACTACCATGTAATCCAACAATCCAATTCTGGGTATCATCTAAAGAAAATGAAAACACTAACCCCAAAAAACTGACCCCCATGTTCATTGCAGCATTATTTACAATAACCAAGATAAGGGAGCAACCTTAGGTGTCCTTTGATGGATGAATGAATTTAAAAAATTGGTAAATACATACAATGGAATGTTATTCAACCATAAAAACAAGGAAATCTTGTCATTTGTGACCTTGGGGGTATAATGCTAAGTAAAATAAGTCAGATGGATAAAGACAAATGCCATACGATTTCACTTATACATGGGCTCTAAAACAAAACAAAACTCATAAAGAGAACAGATTGATGGTTGCCAGAAGCTGGGGTCAAGGGTGTGAAATGGGTGAGTGAAGGTGTTCAGAGGTATAAATAAGTAACTCCTGGGGAATGTAATGTACAACACGGTGACTATTGTTAATAACATCGTATTGAATGTTTGAAAATTGCTGAGGGTAGATCTTAAAATTTCTCATTACAAGAAAAAAATTTTGTAACTATGTATGGTGATGGATGTTAACTAGACTCATTGTGGGGACCATTCTATAATATATACAAATATCAAATCATTATGTTGTATACCTGAAACTAATATGTTACATATTAATTTTACCTCAAAAAAACAAAAAATATAGGCTACCACTGAGTCCAAGTTTCAGTCAACCAACCAAGTAATATGTTAGAGCTCTCAGTGCTAACACTTTAGGTCTAGAATCTCTGGTTAGTGAACCCATATGAATGGATTCAGCTCAATCTAGTAGTATATCCTCTTCTCCTTGCTCTGAAAGTCACTCCATTATGTCTGACTCTTTGTGACCCCATGGACTTTACAGTCCATGGAATTCTCCAGGCCAGAGTACTGGAGTGGGTAGGCTTTCCATTCTCCACAGGATCGTCCCAACCCAGGGATCAAACCCCCAGGTCTCCCGCTTTGCAGGAGGATTCTTTACCAACTGAGCTATCAGGGAAGCCTGCCACTACTGCTGCTAAGTCACTCCAGTCGTGTCCGACTCTGTGTGACCCCAGAGACGTCAGCCCACGAGGCTCCCCGTCCCTGGGATTCTCCAGGCAAGAACAATGGAGTGGGTTGCCATTTCCTTCTCCAATGCAGGAAAGTGAAAAGTGAAAGTGAAGTCACTCAGTCGTGTCCAACTCTTAGCAACCCCATGGACTGCAGCCCACCAGGCTCCTTCGTCCATGGGATTTTCCAGGCAAGAGTACTGGAGTGGGTTGCCAGTGCCTTCTCCAATCAGGGAAGCCTAATGCTCTTCAAATACATACCCACATGTATATTTCAGAATTATGCTAATATATGTTAGGGAAATCTTAATATTTTTTCCCTTTTTGGGTTACTTACTATGTGGGTGGTGGTGGTGGTTTAGTCGCTAAGTCGTGTCCAACTCTTGCGAGCCCATGGACTGTATGTAGCCTGTCAGGTTCCTCTGTCTGTGGGATTCTCCAGGCAAGAATACTGGAGTGGGTTGCCATTTCCTTCTTCAGAGGATCTTTCCAACTCAGGAGTCAAACCTGGGTCTCCTGTACTGCAGGCAGATTCTTTTACTGTGTGGGCAGTGGCGTCAAAGAAGTTCTTGAGAATGGGCATGTCTTTGCATGAGAATTTGACTCAAATGAAGAATCTCCAGATTTGCCAAAAAAAAAAAAAAAAGCCATCTCGGTTAACACAGGAAAATAAAATTATGTCCACTGACAAAGAAGGTTCAGTTTAGTCTGAGTCTGGCCAGAAGTTGCCATTCCAAGTTTCCCCATCTCTCCCAGTCAGTGTCCTAATCACATAAGCAAGTTAATGATTTTGTGAATTCAACGGATGTTATAATTCTGCACCCTGCACAGTGAAGTTTTGTTTGATTTTCAGCAACATCAAGCCCCCTGGCTCCATGAAATAATTCTCTTAGGACTGCCATGGATGCTCTTTGTTCCTTGGACTGTGACTTGAGCTGAGAGTTTAAGGGCTCGAGCTTGTCATTTCTTCTTGTAAGCACTCCAGTGCAACCCCACACTAGCCCTTGCAGACATCATTACTGCCGTTAAAGTCAAATGCAGCCCAAGTTCCAGGGGCTCATGAAACACTTCAGCGGACACTTCATCCCAAGCAGAGGTAGTAGCTGAACTGCTATGCATGTCATGGATTATAACTATCTCACTGCCTAGTGGCAAGGAGCTCAATTTTGCTTGAGTTCAAAGGTACCACCAAACCAATCCCCAAGTCAGATCTTTGAAGGTTTTTCTCCTGAGACCATTCCTGGTACCATTTCATTCACCAGGAAACAAATGAAACCAGTAATTTAGACGGGAAAAATCTAAAGAATTATTACCTAGTAAAAGTGGTTAACATTTAAGAAGGATAAAAGAGTATGCTAAGACATACATCAGTAGCAACTATAGAAAGCAGCCACAAGCCCTAGAGTTGAGGAAGAGTGAACAAGAAAGGAACTTATAGGCCAATGGTACAAGACCGAAAGTCCAGAGATAAACCCATGCACCTATGGGAACCTTATCTTTGACAAAGGAGGCAAGAATATACAATGGAGAAAATATAGTCTCCAATAAGTGGCGCTGGGAAAACTGTACAGCTACATGTAAAAGATGAAATAAGAATGCTTCCTAACACCATACACAAAGATAAACTCAAAATAGATTAAAGACCTAAATGTAAGACCAGAAACTATAAAACTCTTAGAGGAAAACAGAGGCAGGACATCTATGACATAAATCACAGCAAGATCCCCTATGACCCACCTCATGGAATAATGGAAATAAAAACAAAAATAAACAAGTGGGACATAATTAAACTTAAAAGCTTTTGTGTAGCAAAGGAAACTATAAACAAAGTGAAAAGAAAACCTTCACAATAGGAAAAAATAATAGCAAATGAAACAACTGACAATGGATTAATTTCCAAAATGTACAAGCCGCTCATGCAGCTCCATACCAGAAAAACAAACAACCCAATTAAAAAGTGGGCAAAAGACCTAAATAGACATTTTTCTAAAGAAGACATACAGATGGCTAACAAACACATGAAAAGATGCTCAACATCTCCCATTATTAGACAAATGCAAATCAAAACTATAACGAGGTATCTCCTTGCCCTGGTCAGAATGACTATCATCAAAAAATCTACAAACCATAAAAGCTGGAGAGGGTGTGGAGAAAAGGGAACCATCTTATACTGTTGGTGGGAATGTAAATTAATATAGCCACTATGGAACACAGTGTGGAGATTCCTTAAAAAACTAGGAATAAAGCTACCATGCATGCGTGTCTGCTCAGTCGTTTCAGTCTTGTCCGACTCTGCAACCCCATGGACTGTAGCTAGCCAGGGTCCTCTGTCCATGGGATTCTCTAGGCAAGAATACTGGAGTGGGTTTCCATGCCCTCCTCCAGGGGATCTTCTGGACCCAGGGATCAAACCAGTGTCTCCTGTGTCTCTTTCATTGATGATGGATTCCTTACTGTTGAGCCACCAGGGAAGCTCAAAACGACCATGTAACCCAATAATCCCACTACTGGGTATATACCCTGAGAAAACTATAATTGAAAAAGACACATGTACCCCAATGTTCATTGCAGCACTATTTACAATAGCTAGGATATGAAAGCAACTTAGATGTCCACTGACAGATGAATGCATAAAAAATTGTGGTGCACATATACAATGGAATATTACTCAGCCACAGAAAGGAACACATTTGAGTCAGTGCTAATGAAGTGGATGAACCTAGAGCCTATTGTACAGAGTGAAGTAAGTCAGAAAGAAAAAAACAAATGTCATATATTAATGCATATATATGAAATCTAGAAAAATAGTACTGATGAATGTAGTTGCCGGGCAGCAATGGAGACACAGCCATAGAGAACAGAGTTGTGGACGTGAAGAGGGGGTAAGAAGAGGAGGGTGGGATGATGAGAGAGTAACATGGAAACATGTACACTACCACATGTACAACAGATAGCAGAGGAGAATTTACTGCATGACTCAGGTAACTCAAACTGGGCTCTGTGACAACCTAGAGGGGTGGGATGGGGTGGGAGGGAGCTTCAAGATGGAGGGGACATATGTATACCCATGGCTGATTCCTGTGGATGTTTGGCAGAAACACAATACTGTAAAGCAATGATCCTTCAACTAACAATAAATAAACTAAAAAGAAAGGGACTTAGAAACTTAAAGGCAGGGTCCCTCTCAAGGCTGAGGTTCAAACCTGGGAGGGGAGAGTAAGGCTGCACTGCAACAGCCAACCTGCTAGTGTCAAAAAAAACCTGCTGGTGGATATGGGCTGAAGTAACAACTGGAGGGTGTGAGCCACGGCTGAACCATGAGGGCTACATGACAATCTGCCCAGAGGACAGGAAGAAAGGCATAGTCCTGTTGCTAACTCTACCGTTTTCCTCCAGCTCCCTCTGTTGGCGAAGCAGAGCTGTGTACAGGATTCAGATTTCGTTGAATCACAATGCAAGGCGAAGGAGGGCAGCTTTGGAAACTAAAGTCTATCAATTAATAACAGGCACACCACTTATTCATAGGAGTTGTAGGAAAGTAATCTGCTAAATTCAGAATGTGGGCAATTCTACAAGCCAAATAACCAGAATTGTAAGAATACAATGGGAAAATCATGGGAGCTTAAAGACTAAATGCAATAGTCATTCTTGTCTGGTTTCAAACAAACCAACTGAAAAGCATCAGGAGAAATCAGAGTAACACCAGCAGGACACTTGATATTAAGAAAATGTTAGTTGTTTAGGTGTGATAATGGTGTTATGGTTAGGAATCTTTATCACTCGGTGAAATATTTACAGATGAAATAGATCTGGGATTAGCTTTAAATGAATCCAGGAAATGGGGAACATGTTCCCAGGTGAAATAAGAGTGACCCACAGACTGATCATTGTTGAAGCTAGGTCATAGCCTCAAGGACATTTATTATACTATTCTCTATTCTAATGTATTTGGAATTTTCATCATAAAATATCCTAAAAAATAAAATCCCACATTCAGAAAAAGATTTAAAGATAATACAACTCACCTCAGTGTCAGGAACTCTATATTCTGCTGCTTTGAGAGGGAGATAGTTAAGAAGCCAGCCTCAAAGGCATCCATGCCGGCTTTGGGATGGGAATACAGCAAAGGCATTTCCAAACCCAGCTTGAAGAAACATTAGTTTTCTGCTTTATTTCTTTAGCCTTAAATCTAACAAGAGGAGTGGAAGCAAAGCCTCATGGTTAAGAACACACCAGAGTCAAAACAGGTGGGGTGGAATCCTGGCTCCTTCATCACCTGCCCTGTGATTCAGGCAAGCTTATCTAAGCTTTCAGAAGCTATTTTCCCATCTTTAAGGGATTGCCAGGAATTAAATGAGTAACATTTGTTACATGTTTTGCACAGTGCCTGCCCCAAGGTTAAACACTTTATGAGTAATTTTTTAAAATTCTAAAAAAATGATTTGCTATTTGATACTCTTGCTAGACTGGAGCTAAGGTTAAAAAAATATATGAAAGGAAAAAAAAATATATGAAAGGAAGATGGGAGGGTCAGAGAAGGACATAGGAACATAACAGAAGCTGCAACCTGCCTTTAACCCCATTACACTAACATGGTGCTACTGAGGTGGGGAGTCCCTGACATCCAAGTTTAATTCAGGCTCTAATTAAAGCCATACATTTGAACTGTAAAATTAGAGAAACCCAGGAAGACAACTGCAATAGTTTCATCAATTTAAAACCAAAGACAAGCCTAAGAGGCTTCCTCTCTGTGTCCATATGCTATTCAAAAGGATGCTTCAGTGCAACCCAGATGACCCCTAGAAGGTGACTGAAGTCAACCACCAGCCCAAAGTGTGGTCAGTAAAGAGCCTGAATTTCCAGTGCTGAGTAGGCAAATTGATAGTGCAGTTGCTAAAGCCTGTCTCTGGTAAAGTTAATCCTGTTCATTTCATAGTCACCTGGGAGAACTACAGAATTGCAAAGAAACCCTTAAAACCCAGAGGTGTTCTTACTAGCAACATAACGGAAGGGCAAATTTAAAGTATCCAGGAGTGATGTAAGGCAAGTTAAGATTTACAGTGAGTAACTTCTGGAATGGTCAGATTTATTGTCAAGACACAAGAGAGACAAAGTTAGTGTATGAGAAGGAAAACAAAGGAACTATAGTAATTATATTGATGGTGAGGTAGTTTTCTTGGAAATGAGAGGATATATTTAACAGTTTTTATACTGATAATTACTGAATGATAAAAATGTGTATGTAAAAATTAAAAAAAAAAAACTGTATTTCAGCTGCCCACACTGTTTCAGTACCCATTCCCCACCCTCACCCCTCATTTCACACTGTCTGATAATGCAAAGATGCTTGGTCCTTGGAAGGAAAGCTATGATGAACCTAGACAGCATATTAAAAAGCAGAGACATCACTTTGCCAACAAAAGTCCATATACTCAAAGCTGTTTTTCCAGTAGTCATGTATGGATGTGAGAGTTGGACCATAAAGAAGGCTGAGTGCCAAAGAATTGATGCTTTTGAATTGTGGTGAACCTTGAGAGTCCCTTGGGCAGCAAGAAGATCAAGCCAGTCGATCCTAAAGGAAATCAATCCTGAATACTCATTAGAAAGACTGATGCTGAAGCTCCAATACTTTGGCCACCTGATGCAAAGAGCTGGCTCATTGGAAAAGACCCCGATGCTGGAAAAGATTGAAGGCAAAAGGAGAAAGAGGTTGGTAGAGGATGAGATGGTTGGTTGGCATCACCGACTCAAGGGACATGAATATGAGCAAACTCTGGGAGATAGTGAAGGACAGGGAAGTCTGGTGCTGCAGTCCGTTGGGTTGCAAAGAGCTGGACACAACTTAGCGGCTGAGCAACAACAATAATACATTTAGAAATATGATAATCCTTTTTGGACTAAAAATGCAATCAAAAGGATTTCCTATATAACTGGCCATGTGTTTTCGCGCTCCATCACAGAGAGACAGATTCTCTCTTTGACATACTTTGTGGTTCCCATATTTTGCCACATATTAGAATTAACTGGAGAAAAGAAAAAATCCCTATGTGCCATTCATAGCCCATACCAATTAAATCAGAATACCTGGGGTAGGGGTGGGAATCGGGCATCAGTGTTTTTAAAAAAGATCTCCAGGTTCTTCCAAAATGAAGCAGTTCCAGAACCGTGGATATAACCCATAGAGTTGCCTCACTTCTTTGGAAGAAAATCAGCTACAGTCTTTTTAGGGATGATATACTGTCTAAACTTTGGAGTTGAAAATCAAGGACACAAAGTCTCTGTCCTGAGGTAATGTTTTGAGTTTCCATACACTCACATTCAAAATAATTGATAGTTTATTTTGTATGTTTGTCTGCCTACATTAAAAAAAAAAGATTTTAAAAATAAAAGTTTGAGTTTTCTGGGGGGGAAAAAAAAGGTAAAGTTATACAACAGAAGTTAAGAGATGGTATAGAAAATTATTGTCTGATAGCTTGTCGTAACGAAGTAAGAAAAGGTAAAATATCCTGGTTTAGGTTTTGAAACTTGAGAGTTTGGGGTCTGTAGGGAAATAAGCCAAGATGGCACGGTCAGGCTCTCTCACCCCATAGCCTCTCACTCTTGCCCCATGAGTTGTAAGTTGTAAATAATGATTATGTAATGGCTGGGATCACTTAGAGCACTGCATCTGTGTGTCACGAGGTACTTGCTTGGCCATGAGCTACTTTTGTTCTGTAAGCATATATAAGCTCCACCTGGAAAGCCCTTGTGGGTTATGTTATGTGATGGCTGCTGCATCAGCCAGGAGGGAATAAATGTGTCTGCAGTTCCTATGGCTCCTTGAGTGTTCTTCCAGCTTCCCTGCTCATATCTTGCCTACCATGGGTTCAGCAAACAGTGTGCACAGTGAGATACAGTGAGACATGTGGTGTAGTCAGCAGGATCAGTAGACAGGGTCAAAAGCCACTCATGTTTAGAGAAAATCAAAAGACCATGTTTCCTGAAATGGCACTGCAAAAATGTAGAACATCACATTAAATATTTGCAATAAATTTTAAAAATCATTCCCTTAGCTGAATCTGCTTGCTACCTGTTTTAGGGAGAAAGTGGCTGCCTTCTTAGCGGTGCTCACCTGATACTAAAGCTGTCTACTCAGCCTGTTACCAATTAAGAAAGACTATGGATGCTGCTTCATTCATACTTAACACATTGTCTTCCACCATATTTGGAGACAAAGGATTTTATCCTTACACTTTAAAAAAACTTTTACTAGAATATATGTTGCTTTACAATGTTGTGTTAGTTTCTACTGTATAGCAAAATGAATCAATAATATGTATGTGTGTGTATATATATATACACCCTCTTTTTTGGATTTCGTTCCCTTTCAGGTTACCACAGAGCACTGAGTAGAATTCCCCGGGCTATACAGTAGGTTCTCACTAGTTATCTATTTTATACATACTATTAATAGTGTGTATTTGTCAGTTCCAATCTTCCAAATTCATGCCACCCCCTGCTTTCCCTTTGGTATCCATCAATGTGTTCTCTATGTCTGTGTCTCTATTTCTACTTTGTAAATTTGTTGTTGTTTCATTCAGTTGCTAAGTTATGTCTGACTCTTGGCGATCCCATGGACTGCAGTATGCCAGGCTTCCCTGTCCTTCCTTATCTCCTGGAATTTTCTCAGTCTCATGTCCATTATGTTGGTGATGCCATCCAAGCACCTTACCCTCTGTCACCACCTTTTCCTTCTGCCCTTGATCTTTCCCAGTATCAGGGTCTTTTCAATGAGTCAGCTCTTTGCATCAGGTGGTCAAAGTATTGGAGCTTCAGCTTCAGCATCAGTCCTTCCAATGAATATTCAGGGTTGATTTCCTTTAGGATTGACTGGTTTGATCACCATGCTGTCCAGGGGACTCTCAAGAGTCTTCTCCAGCCCCCACAATTCAAAGGCATCAATTCTTTGGTGCTCAGCCTTCTTTATGGTCCAACTCTCACATCCATACAGGACTACTGGAAAAACCATAGCTTTGAGTATATGGACCTATGTCAGCAAAGTCTCTGCTTTTAAATATGCTGTTTAGATTTGTCATAGCTTTCCTTTCAAGGAAAGAGCATCTTTCACTTTCCTGGCTGCAGTCAACATCTGCAGTGATTTTGGACCCCAAGAAAGTAAAATCTGCCACTGTTTCCACTTTTTCCCCTTCTATTTTCCATGAAGTGATGGGACCAGATGCCATGATCTTAGTGTTTTGAACGTTGAGTTTTAAGCCAGTTTTTTCACTTTCCTCTTTCACTCTCATCAAAGAGGCTTTTAGTTCCTCTTTGCTTTCTGCCATTAGAATAGTATCATCTGCATATCTGAGATTGTTAATATTTCTCCTGGTAATCTGGATTCCAGATTGTGATTCATCCAGCCTGGCATTTCACATAATGTACTCTGCATATAAGTTGAATAAGCAGAGCCTCGATGTACTCCTTTCCCAATTTTGAACCAGTCTGTTGTTCCATGCAAGGTTGTGACTGCTGCTTCTTGACCCATATATGGGTTTCTCAGGAGACAGGTAAAACGGTCTGGTATTCTCATGTCTTTAGGAATTTTCCACAGTTTGTTGTGATCTACACAGTCAAGGCTTTAGTGTAGTCAATGAAGCAAAAGTAGATGTTTTTCTGGAATTGCCTTGCTTTCTCTATGATCCAACAGATGTTGGCAATTTGATTTCTGGTTCCTCTACCTTTTCTAAACCCAGTTTGTACACCTGAAAGTTCTTGGTTCACTTACTGCTGAACCTAGCTTGAAGGATTTGAGCATTACTTTGCTAGCATGTGAAATGAGCACAATTGTATGATAGTTTGAGCAAGCTTTGGCATTGCCCTTCTTTGGGATTGGAATGAAAACTGACCTTTTCCAGTCCTGTGGCCATTGCCAAGTTTTCCAAATTTGCTGTCATTCTGAGTGCAGCAGTTTCACAGCATCATCTTTTAGGATTTTAAATAGCTCAGTTGGAATTCCATCACCTCCACCAGCTTTGTTTGTAGTAATGCTCCCTAAAGCCCACTTGACTTCACACTCCAGGATGTCTGGCTCTGTGCTGTGCTGTGCTTAGTCACTCAATCACGTCCAACTCTTTTTGACCCCATGGATTGTAGCCCACCAGTCTTCTCTGTCCATGGGGATTCTTCAGGCAAGAATACTGGAGTAGGTTGCCATTCCCTCCTCCAGGGGATCTTCCCAACCCAACGATCAACTGGGTGAACGATCAAACCATCATGGTTATCCAGATCATTAAGGCCTTTTTTGTGTAGTTCTGTGTATTCTTGCCACCTCTTCTTAATCTCTTCTGCTTCTGTTAGGTCCTTACCTTCTCTGTTTTTTACTGTGCCCATCTTTGTATAAAATATTCCTTTGATACCTCCAATTTTCTTGAAGAGATCTCTAGTCTTTCCCATTCTGTTGTTTCCCTCTTTCTTTGCATTGTTCACTTAAGAAGGCTTTCTTATCTTTTCTTGCTGTTCTCTGGAACTCTGCATTCAGTCGGGTATATCTTTCCCTTTTTCCCTTGGCTTTTGCCTGTCTTCTTTTCTCAGATATTTGTAAAGCCTCCTCAGACAACCACTTTGCCTTCTTGCATTTCTTTTTCTTTGGGATGGTTTTGTTCACCACCTCATGTACACTGTTACAAACCTCTGTTCATAGTTCTTTAGGCATTCTGCTACCAGATCTACTCCCTTGAATATCTATCACCTTCACAGAATAATCATAGGGATTTGATTTGGGTGAAACCTGAATGGCCTAGTGGTTTTCCCTACTTTTTTCAATTTAAGCCTGACTTTTGCAATAAGGAGCTCACGATCTGAGCTCCAGGTCTTGTTTTTGCTGACTGTATAGAGTTTCTCCATCTTCAGCTGCATAGACTATAATCATTCTGATTTTGGTGCTGACCATGTGGTGATATCCATGTGTAGAGTCATCTCCTGTGCTGTTGCTGGATGAGGGTGTTTGCTATGGTCAGTGACCAGTGTTTTCTCTTGACAAACTCTGTTAGCTTTTGCCCTACTTAATTTTTTTATTTTTTTAAATATAAATGTATTTATTTTAATTGGAAGCTAATTACTTTACAATATTGTATTGGTTTTGCCATACATCAACATGAATCCGCCACAGGTGTACACGTGTTCCCCATCCTGAAACCCCCTCTCACCTCCCTCCCCGTGCCCTACTTTATTTTGTACTCCAAGGCCAAACTTGCTTGTTACACCAGGTATCTTTTAATTCCCTATTTTTGCATTTCAATCCTCTATGATGAAAAGGACTTCTTTTTTGTATTAGTTCTGGAAGATCTTGTAGGTCTTCATAGAACCAGTCAACTTCAGCTTCATCAGCATTAGTGGTTAGGGCATAGACTTGGATTACTGTGATGTTGAATGGTTTGCCTCAGAAATGAACCAAGATTATTCTGTCATTTTTGAGACTGTACCCAAGCATTTCAGACTGTTTCGTCGACCATGAGGTCTACTCCATTTCTTCTAAGGTCTTCTTGCCCACAGTAGTAGATATGATAGTCATCTGAATTAAATTCACCTATTCCCATCCATTGTAGTTCACTGATACCTAAGATGTTGACATGGCTGATACCAATTTTTTCAAATTCTGCCTAGTACACAATATTTGTTTTGCTTTTTCTGACCTACTTCATTCTGTGTGAAGGTCTATCCACATCTCTACAAATGACCCAATTTTGTTTCTTTTTATGGCTGAGTAATATTCCCATCTTCTTTATCCATTGCTCCTGTTAATGGACATTTAAGTTGTTTCTTGCTGTCTGCTCTGATTGGATCCCTGCAGAGTGCAGTTGGGGGACGGTGTTCAGTGGAGAGGATACTCATGGGTGAAATGAGAATTGATAACTTGAGTTCTACCCACCTTCTATTACTATACCCAGCTATTGTCTAAAATGCTAGTTCTCACTTGGGCTATAATTTTTTAAAAGGTTTAAAATACCTTAATGATTTCCTTGATGTGGACATAATCCCTTCTCATTTATTTTTAGATAATAAAAATGCTGTTTAGAGTGATTATTTATGTTCTTTGATTAATATAATCATAATATTCATTACCTTTATATCAAGCTTGAGAAGCAATTCATGGGAATTCCCTTGTTGTCCAGTGGTATGACTTGGTGCTTCCACTGCTATAAGTTGCACAGTGCAGCCAAAAACCAAACAAATGAAAGAAGCAATTCAGGACTTCCCTAGTGGTGCAGTGGATAAGAATCCGCCTGCCAGTGCAGGGGATATGGGCTCAGTCTCTGGTCAGGGAAGATTTCACATGCTGCAGGGCAGGCAAGCCTGTGCACCACAGCTACTGAGCCTATGCTCTAGAGCCCATGAACTAAAACTACTGAGCCCGCGAGCCTAGAGCCTGTGCTCTGCAATAGGAGAAGCCACCACAATGAGAAGTCCATTCACCACAACAGATTAGCCCCTACTCACCACAACTAGAGGAAGCCTGTGCAAAACAATGAAGACCTAGCTCAAAAAAAAAAAAAAAATTTCACAACTTGCCTGCATTTTTCAGGCCCCATTATGCCTTGTCACAGTAGCTGGGTGATAAAAACTGTCATACAGTTTCAGGACTCTAGTTATTGGAGTATCTGTGTATATGATTCTCTATGTCCTGGATTCTCCTTCCTAGCCCTGATTATCCTATTAAATTCTATCTCCACTGTGTAATACAGATTCTGACCTCAATCTTTTCCTGTCTACCGCCCTCCACCTAATCTCTCCCCAATTTCTATTCCACACTCCCAAACTCCTGACATCCTTTCCCATGTGTTTTTATTCCAGTTTCACATTCTAGTGGAGGGTGGTATTAAGAAAGATGGGGGGAAAATGTTTGCAAATCATGTATCTGATTAGGTCCTAGTATCCAGAATATATAGAGAACTCTTCTGTCTCAACAGTAAAAAGAGAAAAGGCTCAATTTAAAAATTAGTGAAGGATTTGAATGGATGAATTTTTCCAGAGATATAAAAATGCCCAATAAGCACATGAACAGATGTTCAACATCATTAATCATTACAGAAATGTGAATCAATACCAAGAGATACCACTTCATCCCAATTAGGATGACTAGAACTAAAAGTCAGGTAATGAGTAATTATAAAGAGAAATCAAAATCCTCAGACACTACACAGCTATTTTGGAAAAGAGTTTGGTAGTTACTCAGAAAGTTAACACATGACCCAGCAATTTCACTCCTAGATCCTAACCCTAACCCAAGAGAATTGAAAAACATGTTGATACAAAAACTTGTACTTGAAAGTTCATAGAAGCATTATTCATAACAAGGACAAAGTGGAAATGACCAAATGCTTATCAAATAATGAATGGGTAAATGAAAATATGGCACATCAACATAGTTTAATACTGTCTAGCAATCAAAAGTAATGAAGTACTGATACATGCTACAACTGGATGAATCTCAAGAACATGCCAAATGAAAGAAGACAGTCAAAAAAGACCATATATTGTATAGCCCTGCTTATATGAAATGTCCAGAATAGAGAAATCTATAAAGGAAAAATAATAGTTGCTACCTAAGGTTGGGGATTTGAAGGGAAGTGGGAAAGTACTGGGATTTCTTCTGGAGATGATGAAAACATTCCAGAATTAGACGTAGTGATAGTTGCCCTCCTGGTGCTAATAAGCCAGTGTCCTCATGGTATAATGAGCTCTCCCACCTTTAATGGCTGCTACCCACATTTAATATTAAAAATTTACTATTTAGACAAACTTAGAGAAGGGAAGAGTGATAGGAAGTATGTTTTTGTGTGTGCTCTATTTTTGAATAGGACTACTGAGAATAATCTTAATCTAGTACAAAGAATGACCAAATAATAAATCATTAACAGCAATGGTGGGTGGCAGCCATTCTGGAGAGCTCCTTTTATCACGAGGACACTGGTGATGGCAAGTGCTATTTTGAAATCCTCCCTCTGGGTTATTAGCACTGGCTTATTACCACATTCACCAGCCTGTCAGTACCAGTCCTGGCCCTCCGCCTAAGCTTAGTAGCTGTCTGCCTTGGAACACAGCTTTACCCACCAGGAAGCCAGTAGCAGCTGTGAGCCCCCCTGAGGCCCCCAGGGTCCTGGGACCTGGACTGTCATAACAGATAATTGAGGAGTTGGCCACACTAGTGGGCTAGCACTAGCCTCAGGACACTCGAAGTCCCTAAGCCCACCATGTCAAGGCCATGGCCTCAACCACCAGCAGGCTGATACCAGCTTCAGAACCTCAGGCCCTTATAGCTAGAGACCCAGGACCCAGCTCTGCCCTTTAGTGGGTCAGCACTAGCCCCAGACTTGTCTCACTCACCAGAGGATGGATGTCAGGTCTGAAACACCTGGGGTCCCTCAGCTAGCAGCCTGGAGTCTGGCCCTGCCTATGGTGGGCCAGCACTAGCCCTGGAACCTGGCCCCATACACTTGAGTCTAAGACAAGCTCTAGGACACCAGGACCTGTAAGCAACCATCCCAGGACCCAGATTTCTCACTAACAGGCTGGCACCAGCCCTGGAAGCTCCCTTGAAGCCAGCTGCCCATGAATTAGCCCAGTGGCTGGTGGTCTCTGCACTAGATAGGGCCTGGTAACCAACTGGACCAGGGGCTAGTCATGACTACCAGCATGCCCACCCACAACAGAAGGGCCTAGAACTTCACAAAGAGTGAAGACCATATAGTGAAGAGCACCCCTAGAGCATATAGGTCTGGTGACCAGAGGAGAAAGCACTGCTGTGACATAGGACATTCTATAGAAGGCCACTTCTCCAAAATCAGGGAATAGCTGATCTGCCTAATACATAGAAATTAAAACAGCAAATTAGGCAAAAAAGAGGAAACAGAGGAATATGTTCCAAATAAGGAGAAAGATAAAATCCCAGAGGAACAGCTAAATGGAGTGGAGATAAATAATCTACCCAGTAAAGAGTTCAAGGTAAATATCATAAAGATATTCAATGAACTCAGAAGAATGGATGAACACAGTGAGAAATTTAACAAAGAGTTAGAAAACATATAAAGAAGACTCAGAGTTGAAGAATACAACTGAAAAAAAAAATACACTAGATTGGAATCAACAGATTAGATGATACAGAGGAATGGATCTGCAAACTGGAAGTCAGAGTGGGGCAAATCACCCAAGCTGAACAGAAAAAAGAAAAAAAAAGTGAAGATAGACTTTTAAGAGATCTTCAAGACAACATCAAATGTATAAACATTTGCATGATAGAGGTGTACCAGGAGAATAAAGAGGCAAAGAACATATTTGAAGACAAGGATTCAGCACCACTAAACTGGTTCTACAAGAAATATTAAGGGACTTCTTTAAGTGAAAAAGAAAAGACCACAACTAGAAATATGAAAGTTACTAAAGAAAACTCTCATTGGTGAAGGTAAATATACAGTAAAGGTACTAGATCAATCACTTATGAAGCTACTAGAAGGGTAATACGACAAAAGTAGTACAATCACCTATGCCCACAAGTATAGTTAAAGGATACATAAAACAAAAAGATGCAAAATATGTTGTCAAAAGCACTAAATATGGGAGAGTAAAAATGCAGGGCTGTCAAAATGTGTTCAAACTTAAGTTACCAACTTAAAATAATCATATATATATGTATATATGTGTGTGTATATATATATATATAGGCTGCTGTATATTAATATAAACCTCATAGAAACCACAAATCAAAATCTACAATAGATACACACACAAGAGAGGAAACCAAAAAGAACACTAAAGAGAGTTATCAAATCACAAGGGAAGAGAACAAAAAAAGGAACCAAAAAGAACTATAAAAACAACCAGAAAATAATTAATAAAATGGCAATAAGTACAGACTTATCAATAATTACTTTAAATGTAAATGGACTAAAGAGCCTCTTGATGAAAGTGAAAGAGGAGAGTGGAAAAGTTGGCTTAAAGCTCAACATTCAGAAAACTAAGATCATGGCATCCGGTCCCATCATTTCATGGCACATAGATGGTGAAACAGTGGCTGACTTTACTTTTCTGGGCTCCAAAATCACTGCAGATGGTGATTGCAGCAATGAAATTAAAAGACGCTTACTGCTTGGAAAGAAAGTTATGACCAACCTAGACAGCATATTAAAAAGCAGAGACATTACTTTGCCAGCTAAGGTCCAACTAGTCAAGGCTATGGTTTTTCCAGTGGTCATGTATGGATGTGAGAGTTGGACTATAAAGAAAGCTTGCACTGAAGAATTGATGCTTTTGAACTGTGGTGTTGGAGAAGACTCTTGAGAGTCCCTTGGACTGCAAGGAGATCCAACCAGTCCATTCCTGAAGGAGATCAGTCCTGGGTGTTCATTGGAAGGACTGAAGTTGAAGCTGAAACTCTAATACTTTGGCCACCTGATGCGAAAAGCTGACTCATTTGAAAAGACCCTGATGCTGGGAAAGATTGAAAGCAGGAGGAGAAGGGGACAATGGAAGATGAGATGGTTGGATGGCATCACCAACTCAATGGACATGGGTTTGGGTAAACTCCGGGAGTTGTTGATGAACAGGGAGGCCTGGCGTGCTGTGGTTCATGGGGTCACAAAGAGTCAGACACGACTGAGTGACTGAACTGAAATGGAGTAAAAGACAGTAGCTGAATGGATACAAAAACAGGACCCATTTATGTGCTGCCTATAAGAGACTCACTTTAGGTCTAAAGACACACACAGACTGAAAGTGGGGATGGGGAAAGGTATTCCATATAAATGGAAACGAATAGAAAGCCAGGGCAGAAATACTTATATCAGACAAAATAGACTTTAAAACAAAGACTGAAACAAGAGACAAAAATAAGGACATTACATAAGGATCAAGAGACCAATCCAAGAAGATATAACAATTGTAAATCCAAGAAGATATAATAATTGAAAATATACATAAACCCAACATAGGAGTACCACAATAAATACAACAAATGTTAATAGATATAAAGGGAGAAATTGACAGTAACACATAGTAAGGGACTTAAACTCTTTCCTCTCCACACATAAATGGACAGATTATCAGGTAGAAAACGAATAAACACTGGTCTTAAATGATACATCAGGCCATATGGACTTAACAGATGTGTATTTTTCAACCATAATGCCATGAGACTAGAAATTACAAGAAAAAACTGCCAAAAAAATAAACACATGGAGGCTAAACAATAAGCTACTAAAACAACCAACAGATCACTAAAAAAAAGTCAAAGAGGATATAAATACATGGAGACAAATGAAAACATAATGAACCCAAAATCTATGGGACACAGCAAAAGCTGTTCTAAGAGGAAAGTTTGTAGCAACACAAGCCTCAGAAAACAAGAAAAATCTCAAATAAACAACCTTACACATAAAGTAACTAGAAAAAGAAAAAGAAAACCCAAAGTAGAAGGGAAGAAATAAAAAAGATCAGAGCAGAAATAAATGAAAAAGATACTAAAAATACAATAGAAAAAAATCAATAAAACCAAGAGCTGTCTCTTTGAAAAGATAAATAAAATTCATAAACCTTTATCCAGATTCATCAAGGAAAAGAGAGGGCCTCAATAAATGAATTCTAAATTTTCTATTTCAGAAATGAAAATAGAAAAGTTACAACTGCCACAGAAACACAAGATCATGAGAATACTGGAACATTTATGTCAATAAACTGGGAAACTTAGAAGAAATTCCTAGAAATGTACAATCTCCCAAAACTGAATCAGAAAGGAATAGAAAACATGAACATACTAATTAACAGGAATGGAAGTTGAGTCAGTATTTTAAAAAACTTCCAACAAAAGTCCACAGACTTACAGGTGAATTCTGCCAAACAGTTAAGGAGTTAACATCTACACTTCTCAAACTCCAGAAGGTACAGAGGGAGGAACATTTTCAAACTCATTTGACAAGGCCAACAACACCCTGATATCAAAACCAAAGATATAAAAACAAGAAAATTACAGGCCAATATCATTGATAAATACAGATGTAAAAATACCCAACAAAATATTAGCAAACCAAACTCAACAATACATTAAAAGGACCGTACACCATGATTGAGGTTTGTCCCAGAGATGCAAGGATGGTTCATTATTCTCAAATCAATTAATGTGATACACCATATTAACAAAATGAAGAGGGAACATCCTTGGTGGTCCAGTGGCTAAGACTCTATGCTCCCAGTGCACAGGGACTGGGTCAATCCTTGGTCAGGGAACTAGATCCCACATGCCACAACTAAGAGCTCATATGCCCCACCTAAAAGATCCTGCATGCTGCAACAAAGATTGAAGATCTTGCATGCTGCAACTGAGACCTGCCATAACCAAATGAAATACTAAAAAAAAAAAAAAAAAAAATCAGGAAGAAAAATCATAATCATCTTAATAGATTCAGAAAAGCTTTTGACAAGATTCAAAATCCATTTATGATTTAAAAATTCTCAACAAAGTTGGTATACAGGGAAACACCTCAATATAATAAAAGTCATATATGACAAGCTCACAGCTAACATATGGTAAAAAGCTAAAAGCATTTCCTGTAAGATCAGGAACAAAACAAGGACGCCCACTCTCACTTCTCTTAAAATTTAATTGGAGGATAATTACTTTACAATATTGTGATGGTTTTTGCTGTACAACAACATGAATTGGCCACAGGTATACATGTGTCCACCCCCCCACCCCCCCGCCATCCTGAAACCCCTTCACACCTCTGTCCCCAATCTATCCCTTTGGGTTGACCCAGAGCACTGGCTTTTGGTGCCCTGCTTCATGCATCAAACTTGCACTGGTCATCTATTTTACATATGGTAATGTACAATTTCAATGCTATTCTCTCAAATTATCCCACCCTCACCTTCTCCCACTGAGTCCGAAAGTCTATTCTTTACATCTGTCTCCTTTGCTGCCCTGCATGTAGGATCGTCAGTACCATCTTTCTAAATTCCATATACGTGTGTTAATATATAGTACTTGTCTTTCTCTTTCTGACTTACTTCCCTCTGTATAATAGGCTCCAGGTTCATCCACCTCATTAGGACTGACTTAAATGTGTTCCTTTTTATAGCTGAATGATATTCTATTGAACTGTGGTGTTGGAGAAGACTCTTGAGAGTCCCTTGAACTGCAAGGAGATCCAACCAGTCCATTCTGAAGGAGATCAGCCCTGGAAGGAATGATGCTAAAGCTGAAACTCCAGTACTTTGGACACATGCGAAGAGTTGACTCATTGGAAAAGACTCTGATGCTGGGAGGGATTGGGACCAGGAGGAAAAGGGGACAACAGAGGATGGGATGGCTGGATGGTATCACTGACTCAATGGACGTGAGTCTCAGTGAACTCTGGGAGTTGGTGATGGACAGGGAGGCCTGGCGTGCTGCGATTCATGGGGTCGCAAAGAGTTGGACATGACTGAGCGACTGATCTGATCTGATCTAATCTGATACGTACCACAACTTTCTTAATCTGCCGATGGACATCTAGGTTGCTTTCATGTCCTAGCTATTGTAAATAGTGCTGCAGTGAACATTGGGATATGCCAGGAGCCGGTGAGGCATTCCACTCGTGACAAAGGTCATGAGGAAGGAGGCTCGGCATACGCAAAGGCGGGATCGAGCCTCAGGAGTCCCCCTGGATATTCTCGAGCATCTACCCCCCAAAAACCAGAGTCTGCCTACTTTATTGCTTTGTGCTCTCACCTCTGACTTTACTGGGGGCTGTCCCCCACCACCATCTCGCTCTCTCTGTCAAAGATTTAACTTACAGCTCCAATTAATAAAGTTCCTGGGCAACTAAGAGTGTTTAAATCCAAACCCCTCAGATGGCTCTCTAACTCGCCTGACAAATTTACCCGGACTCCTACAGCTATGCATACGATTGTTTACAGTCTCCCAGCCTCGAAAGGCACGGGAAGCTTAAGATATTCAAATAGCTTTAGAGCCTCTCAGAGAGTTAGAAACTGTCAGAATAAAACTAGTAAAAGATTTCATTGATGAGCCAATGCTTGTTGCCAAGTTATCACATCCCCTGAATTGTATCCTTGAATATGTATTAATTAATAGTTGGTATGTAGAAAAAATGAGTAGTGGCCTTGGTGTTAGTAACTTTAGACCCTTAAGGTAATAAATTCTTTCCTTTGTTGTAAACCCATTACACATCCGCCCTATAGGAATGCAATTTTATCTTCAGAAGATGGCGCCAAACCTTAAAATAATTACTCTTAGAGAAAATAAGTCTTTGTTGATAAGTCTTTGTCAAGAGTCATAAAATGTTAATAAGCCTTCTGGCCAGAAGATGATGTAAATCACCTAAACCATTTGTATACGATAAATTTGCAGGAAAGAAACCCTGGTTTTTGATAAGGATCAAAGACTGCTGACTTTGTATCCCCTATTATCCTTTATGTGTAACTTAGGGTATAAAAATCCCTGTTGAAAAAAAAGCTACGGGCCTTGCTCACCAAAGCTTGGTCTCCCCATGTCATTCTTCCCCTCAATTTCCAACTGAGTCTCCATCTGGAGCGCGGATATCCTCTGCGACCATTTATTTGCCTGGGCTTCTAAGACCCACTCCAGAAGGTGTCTAAGGTGGGGCACCTTCCACTATTCAAAAGGGCGCCTGTGGCCTCCGTGGTCAGAGCTAACCTGGTGTCACGGGTTATATTGATTTTCCGCGTAAACCAAGCTACTCAGCTTCTTTTCTCCACTGAATTTTCCTACTGAGCTATCCTCATTCTATTACTCTTTATATCTTTGATAAATAAATAAATAAATAGGTCGCCGAAGCCGTCTCTCCTTCGAATACCCTGGATCAGCCGGGGCTGGACCCCGGCAGGGATACATGTGTCTCAATTCTGTTTTCCTAGGGGTGTATGCCCAGCAGTGGGATTGCTGGGTCATGTGGCAATTCTACTCCCAGTTTTTTAAGGAATCTCCACACTGTTCTCATAGTGGCTGTTGTGGTTTGCACTCCCAACAACAGTGTAAGAGGGTTCCCTTTCCTCCACACCCTCTCCAGCATTTATTTTTTGTAGACTTTCTGATGATGGTCATTCTGACTGGTGTGAGATGATACCTTATGGTGGTTTTGATTTGCATTTCTCTAATGAGTGATGTTGAGCATATTTTCATTTGTTTATTAGCCATCTGTATGTCTATTTTGGAGAAATGTCTGTTTAGGTCTTTGGCCCACTTTTTGATTGGGTTGTTCATTTTTCTGGTATTGAGCTGCATAAGCTGCTTGTATATTTTGGAGATTAATTGTCAGTTGTTTCCTTTGCTATTATTTTCTCCCATTCTGAGAGCTGTCATTTAGCCTTGCTTATAGTTTCCTTTGGCAACCTGGCTTCCCTGGTGGCTCAGAGGTTAAAGCATCTGCCTCTAATACGGGAGACCTTGGTTTGATCCCTGGGTCAGGAAGATTCCCTAGAGAAGGAAATGGCAACCCACTCCAGTATTCTTGCCTGGAGAATCCCATGGATGGAGGAGCCTGGTGGGCTACAGTCCATGGGGTAAACTTAATTAGGTCCCATTTATTTTTTGTTTTTATTTCCATTACTCAATGAGGTTAGTCATACAGGATCTTGCTGTGATTTATTTCGAAGAGAGTTCTGCTTATGTTTTCCTCTAAGAATTTTATAGTTTCTGGTCTTACATTTAGGTCTTTAATCCATTTTGAGTTTACTTTTGTTGTATGGTGTTAGAAAGTGTTCTAGTTTCATTCCTTTACATGTAATTGACCAGTTTTCCCATACATATACAATGAAGACTATCTTTTCTCCATTGTATATTTTTGCCTCCTTGTCAAAAATAACGTGTCCACAGGTGAGTGGATTTATCTCTGGACTTTCTATTTTGTTCCATTGATCTGTATTTCTATCTTTGTGCCAGTACCATACTGTCTTGATGACTGTAGCTTTGCAGTATAGTCTGAAATCAGACAGGTTGATTCCTCCAGTTCCATTCTTCCTTCTCAAGACTGCTTTGGCTATTCATGGTCTTTTGTGTTTCCATACAAATTGTGAAATTATTTATTCTACTTCTATGAAAAAGAACATTGGTAGCTTGATAGGGATTGCATTGAATCTATAGATTGCTTTGGGAAGTATACTCATTTTCACTATATTGATTCTTCCAATCCAAGAACATGGTATGTTTCTCCATCTATTTGTGTCATCTTTGATTTCTTTCATCAGTGTTTTACGCTTTTCTGTATACAAGTCTTTTGTTCTTTAAGTAAATTCATTCCTAGGTATTTTATTCTTTTCGTTGCAGTGATGAAGGGGATTGCTTCCTTAATTTTGCTTTCTGATTTTTCATTATTAGTGTATAGGAATGAAAGGGATTTGTGTATCCTGCAACTTTACCATGTTTATTGATTAGCTATAGTAATTTTCTGGTGGCATATTTAGGGTTTTCTATGTAGAGGATCATGTCATCTTCAAACACTGAGAGTTTTACTTCTCTTCCAATCTGGATTCCTTTTTCTTCTCTGATTGCTGCGGCCAGGACTTCCAAATCTATGTTGAATAGTAGTATCACTCTCACCACTTCTATTCAACATAGTATTGTAAGTCCTAGTAACAGCAATCAGATGAGAAAAATAAAACAAATTAAAATTTCAAAGGATGAAGTAATGCTGCCACTGTTTGCAAATGACATAATCCTAATATATATAAGATCCTAAGTGAAAATGTTAGTCGCTCAGTTGTGCCCAACTCTTTGTTTCTCTTTCATGGGATTTTCCAGCCAAGAAGACTGGTTTGCCACTTCCTTCTCCAGGGGATCTTTCTGACCCAGGGACTGAACCCCAGTCTCCTGTACTACAGGCAGATTCTTTACCAACTGAGCTACCAGGGAAGCCCAATAAAATCCTAAAGATGCCACCAAAAAACTATTAGAACTTACCAATGAATTCAGTAAAGTTGCAGGGTACAAAATTAATATACAGAAAATCTATTGCATTTCTATATACTAATAACTATCAGAAAGAAAAATTCTGTTTACAGTCTCATCAAAAGTAATACAAGGAATAAATCTAACTAAGGTGAAAGGCCTGTACTCACTGATGAATGAAACCGATGACACTAACAAATGGAAAGATGTATGGTGCTCATGAATTGAAGAATTTTGTTAAAATGACCATATTCTACAGATTCAATGCAATCCCTATCAAAATACCAATAATGTTTTCCACCATGATGCTTATTGTTACCCTGTTTATTTAACTTATATGCAGAGTATATCTTGTGAAATGCTGGGCTGGATGAGTTACAGCTGGAATCTAGATTTCCAGGAGAAATAACAACCACAGATATATGTGGATGATACCACTCTAATGGCAGGAAGTGAAGAGGAACTTAAGAGCATTTTGTTGAGGGTGAAGGAGAGTGAAAAAGCTGGCTTAAAATTCAATATTAAACTAAGATCATGGGATCCAGTCCATCAGTTCATGACAATAGAAGGAGAAAAGGTGGAAGTAATGACAATTTCCTCTTCTTACACTCTAAAATCACTGCCAAAGGTGACTGCAGCAGCCATGAAATTACAAGATTGCTTCTTGGCAGGAAAGCTCTAACAAACCTAGACAGTGTGTTAAAAAGCAAAGACATCACTTTGCTGACAAAGGGCCATATAGTCAAGGCTATGGTCTTTCCAGTAGTGATGTATGGATGTGACAGCTGGACCATAAAGAAGGCAGAACGTTGAAGAATTGATGCTTTTGAACTGTGGTGTTGGAGAAGACTCTTGAGAGTCCTTTGGACAGCAAGATTAAAACCGGTCAATCTTAAAGGAAATCAACCCTGAATACTCAATAGAAGGGCTGATGCTGAAGCTCCAATTCTTTGGCCACTTGATGCAAACAGCTGACTCACTGGAAAAGACCTTGATGCTGGCAAAGATTGAAGGCAGAATAAGAGGGGAGAGAGGGTGAGATGATTGGATGGCATCACCAATTCAATGGATGTGAACTTGGGCAAACTCTGGGAGATGGTGAGGGAAAGGGAAGCCTAGTGTACTGCAGTCCATGGGGCTGTGAAGAGTTGGTCATGATTTGGCAACTAAACAACATTCTTCATAGGACTAGAATAATTCTAAAATTTCCATAAACACCAAATAGGCAAAACAATCTTGAGAAAGAACAAAGCTGGAGGTAACATGATCCCTGATTTCAAAGTATACTACAAAGTTATAGTAATCAAAATGGCATGATACTGGCATAAAAACATGCATAAATCAATGGAAAAGAACAGAGAGCCCAGAAACAAACCCAATGTATATCATCAATTAATCTATGATAAGGGACATACAACAGAAAAAAGACAGCCTCTTCAATGAAAGATTTGGGAAACTGAACAGCTACCTGGAAAACTGGACTACTTACTCACACCGTACATAAAAACAAACTCAAAATGGATTAAAGATTTAAATGTAAGACCTGAAACCATAAAACTTCTAAAAGAAAAAACACAGGGATCATGCTCTTTACTCTTTCTGTTGTTCACTTGCAAAGCTGTGTCCAACTCTTTGCGACCCCATGGGCTGCAGCACGCCGGGCTTCCCTGTCTTCCACTGTCTCCTGGAGTTTGTCCATTGAGTCAGTGATGCCATTCAACCATCTCATGCTCTATCACCCCTTTCTCCTCCTGCCTTCAATCTTGCCCAGCATCAGTCTTTTCCAATGGAAAATTCTCTTCCAGTTTCTTCACAATAGGTAGCTGAAGTATTGGAGCTTCAGCTTCAGTTCTAATGAATATTCAGGGTTGATTTCCTTTAGGATTGACTGGTTTTATCTCCTTGCAGTCCAAGGGACTTAAGTCTTCTGCAGCACAATTCGAAAGCATCAATTATTCAGCACTCAACCTCCCTTATGGCCAACTCTCACATTCACACACGACTACTAGAGAAACCATAACTGACTATATGGATCTTTGTCAGCAAAGTGATGTCCCTGCTTTCTAATACACTGTCTAGGTTTGTCATAGCTTTTCTTTCAAGAAGCAAGTGTCTTTTTAGGGCTGCAGTCACCATCTGCTGTGATTTTGGAGCCCAAGAAAATAAAATCTGCTGTTGCCTCCCCTTTTTCTCCATCTATGTTTGATGTCTCCTCAGGCAAAAGAAACAAAAAAAAAAACAGGACTACATCAACCTAAAAAGCTTTTATTCATTTGCATAGTGAGGGAAACTACCAACAAAATGAAAAGGCCACCTACTGAGTGGGAGAAGGTATTTGCAAAGGATATACCCGGTAAGTGTTAATGTCCAAATTTTTTAAAAAATTAAATTGGAAGCTGATTACTTTACAATATTGTAGTGGTTTTTGCCATACAATGACATGAATCAGCTATGTTAATGTCCAAATTTAACTCATACAAGGACTTTCCTGGTGGTCCAGTGGTTAAGACTTCATGCTTCCACTGTAGGGAGCGAGGTTTTGGTTCCTGATTGGGGAACTAAGATCCCACATGCTGTGCAGCAGGACCAAAAAAAAAAAAAATTCAAATGGACAGAAGACCTGAGAAGACATTTTGCCACTGAAGTCATACAGATAGCCAGACACATCAAAGGATGTTCAACATCAGTATTAATCAGGGAAATGTAAACCAAAGCCACAATATCACCTCACATCTGTCAAAATGGCCATTATCATAAAGACAACAAATAAAGTGCTCTCAAGGATGTGGAGAAAAGGGAACCCTCATTCTATTTGTGGGAATGTAAATTTGTACAGCCCCTATGCAAAACTGTAAGGATATTTCTCAAAAAATTAAAAAAAAAACTGCTGTACAATCCAGTAATAACCACTCCTGGGTGTTTATCCAAGAAAAGCAAAATCTCTAAATTGAAGACATGTTCACCTCTATGTTCAATGCAGCATTATTTACAATAGCCAAGTTACTGTAACAGGAAGCAACCTGTGTCCATCAACAGACACATGAAGAAAATGTGTTACATACATACAGTAATTGTGTAGTCACTAAGTTGTGTCTGACTCTTTGTGACCCCATGGACTGCAGCCTACCATGCTCCTCTGTCCATGGGATTTCCCAGGCAAGAATACTGGAGTGGGTTGCCATTTCCTTCCCCCGAGTCTGCCTGCCAGATCCATGCGTTGAACCCGTTTCCTGTCTCCTGCATTGGCAGGTGGAGTCTTTATCACTGAGCAACCTGAGAAGCCCATATACTCAACCATAAAAAAGAATGAAAATTTGCCATTAGCAATGTGGATGAACTTGGAGGGCATTACGCTTAGTGAAATAAGTCAGACAAGTTATGATTCCACTTATAGGTGGAATTAAAAAAAAAAAATGTATCAGAACTTCGAGCATGTGGTTTCCAGAGGGAAAAAATGTATCAGAACTTTGAGCACGTGGTTGCCAGAGATGGGCATATGGGGATGGATGCAATGGATGAGGAACATTAACAGGTACATACTTCAGTTACTAAACAAATAAGTTGTAGGCATGAAAAAAAAACATACTTACATTCCAAAATGAATAGTTCAAATACTTGCATTTGACTTTTGGTATTTCAACAATTACTTAAAATATACTTTCTCTATTGTTTAGAAATTTAGGCACTAAATGTGTTACGCTGTGCTTAGCCACTCAGTCATGTCCAACTCTATGACCCCATGGAGTGTGGCCCACCACACTCCTCTGTCCAAGTGGGATTCCCCAGGTAAGAATACTTAAGTGGGTTTCAATGGCCTTCTCCAGAGGATCTTCCCAACCCAGGGATCGAACCCAGTTCTCCAACCCATGTCTCCAACATTGCAGTCAGATTTATTGTCTGAGCCATCAGAGAAACCCAAGAATACTCGAGTGGGTAGCCTATCCCTTCTCCCGGGGAACTTTCCAACCCAGGAATTGAAGCAGGGTCTCCTGCGTTGCAGGTAGATCCTTTACCATCTGAGCTACCAGGGAAGCCTGGTAGGGACTATAATTCAGACTAAATTCTGAAATTTCTCATTCGAGAAATTTGTAAGCTTCTCAGAGGATAAGGCCTCAAATCTTTAGTTTACATAGTAGATACAATAGTGTAGATTCCCCTGCCATGGTCCAAGACAACAAAACTTAATAGAGCAATGAAGACAAGTGTGCATCTCAGTTTTTATCTTTGGAAAAGAATATTCGTCACAGCTTCACAATTTCATTCCAGGTCTGGTTTTTTAACATTAAAAACAAACATTTCTCAAATGGGAAGGTCACTCAGGATGAGATTATCATCCCCCCAGAGCAAAGCAGGAATATCATCAATCCTCCATTTGCAAAGATAGAGGATAAGTTACCAGTTGAGCAAAAATCAGACTCCAAAATCCATATATTTACTTTTTATTGAATTTGTTAATGACACATAGTTTTTGCACTGCCAAACCATGCCTGAGAATTCAAAGAAAGAAATGGTACAATGGACAGCCTCATCCACCCATCATACAGCATATTAAAACTTGATTCATGTGCACTTTGATAATTCCACATCTTTTAAAAAGTTGTAACAACGGTTGGGATTTTTAAGTCTTCTTGCAGGTCTTTAGATTTCTATGCCATTAAATAACTTTTCCCATATATTCATCTCAGTTCCTCAATAACATAACCCCCAAAAAAATTTTGCTGGAAAAAAATGCACTTTTCAGGGGATTTATGTGGCTCAAGGTCCAAGAGATTATTTGTTAAAAGATTTTTGTTTCCCATATGATGTCTTCAGATTAACCAAGAATCCTTTGTTTTTCAATCATCCAACCTCTCCTTGGCTGGCTCAGCTACTCACCCAAGCACATCAGAACATAGGCATCCTGCCTGCCACCTCAAGTAACTCCAACATTATTGCCCAGATACACTTTGCAGGTCCCATCAGGTGATTCTGTTCGCTTCCCAGGAGTGGGATTCCTGCATTGACACTTTTATCAAGACTCAACTCCTAGAGGAAAATGCTCCCACAACAGGATAGTTTTACTCACCCATTTGCTTCACTCTTGCCAGTAGCAAGTCTGCAACTCCTACATTTGGCAAAGGGATTTTATTATAGAGAAACCCAGACTCTGCATTAAGTGGTCACATGCCACTTTGAAATATATCTACCAAAGATACAAAACTAGTAAATTACCAGACTATCTCATTAGATGGAAAGACTTTTCAGTAATCCTGGGTAGCATCCTGGTGTCCCTTTTCAGGACTAAAAATTACTGGATAGTTTAAGCTGTAATTATTAAAAACAGAAGTGCTACATCACCTGTCTTTCGCCCCTGACTCTTCAAATGATCAACTTAAAGACATACCAGAAGGTTGATACCAAAGCTAGGCTGGGACAATCACTGCATCTACAGAATACCTAACACCTTAAATGTTTGGGCACAAGTGCATCTGGAATTCTTGTCAAATGTTTGGGCACAAGTGCATCTGGAATTCTTGTCAAAGATCATGCAAGATCTGTGAAACTTAAGTGTGTTTCAGGTTGAGGTTCTGCTCTTACTGCTTTGAATTTCTAAGGACAGGACAGTGACTCCCTTGGCCTGAGCAGAAACTAAACAGTCTTTCTACCAGTTTACTATACAATTTAGACCTGATTAGAGGAGGCTTTAGCAGCACCTGAAGTAGAGCCCCCTGCATTTACTGCCCTTTACATTAAAGGCCATTTGGTTCCACTCTAGGGATTGGCAAATTCATGAGACATTTCACAATTCCAATGCATACTTCAGGTTACTGAGCTAAGCAATATGCTCTGTAAAAGAACTATTCCAAGTGATAGCAAAAAAAAAAAAAAAGCCTTAATATGGAACACAGAAAAAGCATTACCCAAATAAAAAAATTACTAAAAGAAATAAGATTCTTCCCTCCTACCCCTTTCCCCACTTGGTGACCAAAGTTTGGATGAATTTAATTTGTGGTTACCTCAGAATACAACTCAAAGTTTTAAATTATAAATCAGAGCCCTACAGATTTTCCAAGCACATCAGTTCTTTTGAGAGCGGCATGTTCTAGTAAGTCTAATCCAGCCACAGTCCACCTCAGAGTATTCCTTATAGATGGGGCACAGGACAGGTTAATTAAGGTCACTTAAATCTTCATCTTTTACAGCAGATCAGAACCCAGATGGCTGACTTTCTGCAGGATTTCTGATAGGAATCCAGTAGAGCTGGTTTCAAGTTTCACATCGATACTTAATAGCTGTAACCTTCTTATCCAGAAGTTGTGATCCACATGAAGTCCACAATGAGTGCAGCAAATCTGAGGTAGTCAACCCTTACGAAGGCTCAGTATCTGAACATAAAAAGATTTTGATATGACCACTGGCTACAGGTTTTGATTTTTTTTTTTTTGTACTCGCACAGTAATTATGAAAGAACACTGCTGAATTAGTTCGAACATTAATATAACTATGAAACCCCCCCTAAATCCAATACACATAAAGAGCAGTTGTAACACTTAAACTTCCATAGTGCAACATGGTCAGTCATGTATACCAAGTGGTCTGCATCGGCTGTAGATCCAGCAGAGATCAGATGACGGATGGCTGTCCGTGGCGGTTAGCTGTGGTTTAGTTACCTTAGAAGGGTTAGCAAACACCATTCCTTAATTGTACTGTGTGTGGCTGCTTTTCTGATTCTCAAGCACAGCATACTGGTTGTCTAGCTGAAGTTTAAGGGCCTGGTTTTTTGAAAACTCATCCCTACCTCTAGTTTTGTGTCTTACTACTTCAAAGCTCTTCTCCATTTCTTTATCCCTAAGGGAAAAGAAATGTAATCAGTAAATATTTCTTCTTCACTAGGCTGTTCTGAAAATATTCGTTCTTGAATTAAAATAAAAAAGCCACCCCTTGGAAAAATCTTGAGGGAAGGGATAGGAGGGGGAAACTGGCATGTAAAACCCTTATCAAAACCATTTTTAAGGCTTCAATTGAACAGAAAATATAGAATACTGTACTGAAGCGCTACGGTCATATTTTCTGTGGTTGCAATTCTACCAAATACTATTAACTGAAATCCTATTCTGGGACCAACTTCAAGACAACTGCAAAGTTAAAAAGCTGTCTAATGACATGGTGAATCCTTCTAAGACTCACTTCTACTCTTAGGGAAAAAAAGACAATACATCTCTTTTTTTATATGTAAGTAAGGGCTTCTCATTCAAGTAAATTTCTACTCATTATTCAAAGACCTCTCTGCACTTCTACTTTATGGGAATGGATCAGATAAAGATGTGTGTGGTGAATCAGTGCCTCGTGTGTAGGACAGAGCAAGTCAGAGGTTTAAATTCAAGTCAGTTGTGCCCTCAAAGAGGCAAAAAGACTAGGATTTAATTTAAAAGCCACCCCCCACAAATTCCATACTGTCATTTACACTTCTTATTTACGTAAAGAAAAAAATCATGTCCCTATATAAGATGTGGATGTGCCATATGTGGTCATTTAACTCCAGGTAGCATTCATTTTAAGTACTTGCTGAAATAAGATTATTTTTAGTATTAGGTATATGAATGTCAGCATTTTTCATCTATTCACATTAACTGGGAATACAATAAAATATTGCTGATTTCTCTAGTCTATAATATAAGGAAAGTTGAAGCAGCAATAATGTACCCAATACTTATTAAGAATTCTAACTAGGTAAGACTTGTCATGGCTACAGAATGACATAACCCAGGGAAAAGAGGAACTTGCAGAAGATGTCTGTCTTTGGTACTCTTTCCCCTCAGCCCTTCCAGGGTTCTTCCTCTCCTCCTCAATTCCTGGGCATATAAGACCTACCTTAATTCTTAATTACCTCTCAGCTGCAGCCTGGGCTTTACTGCAACCCTCAAGGTGGGTTTTCAAATACCAAACACCCCATTTTCTGGCCAAGGCAAAAGGTTTCAAAACAAAATATTGAGCACACTTACTTCCGGCTCTCTACATGCTTGGCAGTGGACTGCAGGGATGGGAACTGCGTATCACTATAGATTTCTGGTGGTCCTTGTGGTGCTTTCCTTGTTGTGGTCAACCTAGCTCCAGGAGGCCTATACACGCCACTAGTCATTGTCGGTTCTGGGGTTTCTGTAACTGACATTTCACAACAGTTTAGAGAAACCACTCAAGTGCCTAGCATTTTAACAAGCTACTCCTGAATTCTTGATCATTTAACAATTATGGAAACAAAACAAAACAAAAAAAAATATTTATTTGCATTAAAGTTCTCTGAACAACAGAAAGAAAGAAAATTATCTGAGATATTCCCCTTCTGAGAACTCATTCTTCAGACTGAGTAAAACGGGAAAAGGAAAAAAAAAGATGGGTAGTCAGCTGTCAAAAACTGAAAAACAAACAAAAAAACCAAAAACCTTAAACATGTCTGGCAAGCTATAGGATCACTATAGGATTATCGTAAGACTTAAGCTGCCTACGGCCTTAACTTCCAAGTTCCTTTATCGAGGATATGAACGTGTTTAGATCAGACACAAATCTCTCTCTCCTAGCAACGGAAAGAAGACCCTACTCACTCACTACAAATATGCACTTAGTTGAAAGCTGACTGCCTATTAAAATTATAGACAACACATCTTTATGAAAATGAAATATTAAGATTACCAACTACTGGAGCAGGAGGTGCTTGTACCGGAGCAGTTTTATTCCAAGGGCCTGAAGACTTTTCTACACCACCACCACCACCTCCACCTTCTTCCCAATTATCACTTGGATCTTCTCTCTTTTCAACTTCATCTTCTTCCTTTTCACTATCGGAAAATAAATATGTGAATTCAATTACAGAAACAAGTTTTTTGTTTGGGTCCTGGGGGACAGGCCTCATGAGGGATATGGAAAAAAATTAAGCACCTGAGCAGTCCAATTTTCAGGTGGAAAATCTGTCAGTCCAAATCCTTAGTTCTATCAATACTGATCTGTGATTCTGGAGAAGGCACTTAACCCTCTTCCAGCCCAAATGCCAAGCTTTTTTTTTTTTTAAAAGGGAAAGGAAGAAATAGGGGATTTTATTTTATGCATTGGGGCCTCAACTTAACTTCAAGTGAACGAATTCATCACTGGAAAAAAGTTCATAAAACCACTGACAGTCTCCATTTCCCTTTTTGCAAACTTCATACACTCAAGAACATCTAGAAATATTTAACATACTGACACATCAACTTATAACAACCTACGTTGATTACTTATAGGAGTCCCTACTGAGGGAGGGAAGAAAGGTCAATCTAACCTGACATGTAGAGAAAAATAATCAAAAGTATAATTACTAGATTTTTTTCTGGAACCCAAGTGTACAAACAGCCATTTATAGTAAGCGTATTTTCAGATTAATTCAGATCAAATGAATTGTTTTTAAAAGTTGTCTAATTTCATTTGCTAATCCTTTAGTACATGTAACAAAATACTCTCAAAACTAATTCACATTCCAACAGAGGAAAACAAGTTAGTGTTTAGCATCAGTCTCTACTATCCAGACATAGGGAATACACAGAACTGGTTCCTAATAACAGAGATGTGTCACCCATTTAAAGAAGAGAATAAAAGAACTCAGTCGTTGCTTACTAGTGATTATAAATGCAAAATACATTCTCAGTGGTGACATACCATTCTAAGATTCTATTTAATGCCTCTTTTTAATTTATCTATTCTTGAAGTGTATAATCTCTCCAAGGTATCTTTGATGATGTCCCCTTGTGTTCGATTACTTATTACTGTGTCATGTAAACCTGAATGTGCTAAATTAACAAGTACATATATCTTGTCTTTCTATTCCACTGGCTTGACAGCACAAAGATAACTGCCAAGTCAAACTTCCCTTGCCCCTGCAGATGATGCATCTGGCACAGACACCTTTTCCCTGGATTATTTCCCATGACACTAGTGGTGTTTCCTAGGTCTTCAGCTTATCAATCTGTACCATCAATCTAACTATCCTTTCCTCTATTAAAAAAACATACTGTCCTTGGCCTTCCACTCTTTGAGATATTTTCTCTTTTTGATAGCTGATCCATAATGATGGTCATAACAATGTGTACATGACTCCTACCTTGACTGTGACCTTGGGAACATTAGGGCTTCTCTTGGTTTTTGCAAAATGACATCTAAGGGTGTTAGCCTTCTATGTCTATTAAAATAAGTTCTGGCTATATGACAAATTTCTTGAATTGCTAATAGTCTCCTTTAATGACACTGAGACAATGGTACCATGCAACACTGCCCACCAACCAGAGGTAACTGCAGAGTTTAGAGGCCTAGGGTGGCAACAGGAAGGGGAAAGTGGAATGAACTTACCTTCAATCTGCATTTACAACAGCAAGGTTTTATTTAAGACTATGGTTTGAGAGGAAAAAAGGGTAGAGAGTATGGCTAAGCCAGCCTTCAATTTTCCTTGCTGATAACGTAGTAGAATTCCATGCAGTCATTTAAAATAATGTGTTAGGCTTATACTAATATGGAAATAATAATCATTTCATATAAACAAGGTACTAAAACAAAATCTATGTACCTAATATAAATAGAAAGACATCTAGAATGATTGTTTAGCTAAATGTTAAAAAGTGGGTACTAGAATGCATGACTTTATTTTCTTCATGCAGTTAGGAGCAGATTCTAAGGCCAAACTGCCTGTTCAATACATGCAGACTCTGCGATTTACCAGCCAGAAAGAGTAAGTACAGCACCTAACTTCTGTATGGCTCAGTCTCCTCAAGTGTAAAATGGGGATAACAATCCCATTATGAAGACTGATTGACATAAAAGCACTCAGAACAGTGCTTGGCACACAGTAAGTAAGTGCTGTCAGCCCTTGCTATTACATGCTTTTTTAATATTTGAGTTTTCATAAAAGCATCACATTTCTTTAACAGGAAAAAAATATAGCATTTGGAAAAAGCAAAAATGCAACAAGAAAATGTTCTTTTAAATCGGATACCAAGCAGTATGACCTTCTTCCTAAAGCTTTTAAGCAGAATGAATAGTTAAGAGTATGAATGTCATAATTTATCTAGAAGTCTAACAGTGGTACTCAAATGTCAAAACTGTCCCAAAAGAAGTTTTTTTTAAGTTACCCACTTCTGAACCCACACCTATGTAAATTACACTATAATGTAATTTGGGCTATGAATAAAAGCACAGGTGTTATTCACTTAGCTATAATGACTAAGTAGTTAGTAATGTCCTAGCGACCCAATCTATGCCAGATGGGGAGATAAGAGGCCCATAAAGATTTAAGTGACTTCATGACACTTTTACACTCTAATATCCCCCCAAACTATGACAGCTTTCATTTGGTCAATTACATTTTGAAATGGTTTTTCAGCAATGCACTGAATCACAATTGTTCACATATATATAACTTTAAAATAGCTATTTCCTTAAATTATTTTAATATTTGGTGATTAATAATTTAAATTCCAAAATTATCAGCTTGTAATAAACTGAAAGCCAAAAAAAATGTTAACACTGATCATCCCTTGAAATTTCTTTATGCTGCTTTACTTTTCAAATGTTCTAAAACCCAAAAACATTGTTTTCCTAATCTGCAAAAAAAAAAAAAAAGAAAAATTCCAATATAGTATGATAGAATGCTGAAAGTCTTCATCAATTTTTTCTCTCAGAGACAAGTGACAGAAATGAATTTTTTTTAAAAACCCATAAATCCTAAATACCTCCAGAGTATAAACTACACTAGAAAATAAGTGATCTATTTTAATTAGAGGGATTTTATACTGATAACAGGCACAAGACAATTTAGTATTTTGGTTTCATAAGATTCTGAAATATTAGCTAAACTAAACACTGGAAATTATCTAGTTGAGATACTTCATTCAACAGAGGGAAATAAGGCCCAGAGATGCTAAGAGCCTTGCTGAAATGCTACAGTACCAACAGCAGGACAGAATAATTTAAATATCGTATTACTCTTTCATACGTAGGTATTTCAGAAAATGTCAAACCTCCAAATGCCAAAGAACAAAAAACATGTTACAAAGAATTATTTCCACAGAAGACAACTAGGCTAGAATTTAACGTTTAACCCAATATATAGCATCTCATCAGCTAAATCTGATGCTTTGAAAACTACAATGCCACTATAAATTCATTATCCCAACTCAAAAGTATACTGTCTTAAATATGCTTTAGTCTATACGGCACTATTGGTGGGGTACGAGGAATGATAATGCTAGAAAAAGGAGTATTTACTTAGTATCTCTATACTATGCCAGGCAGTGTTATAACCACTTTACAAAGCTAAACCTCAAAATAACAAAGATGAGGAGAAGACCCATCATACATATGCTGCTGTTGCTGCTAAGTCGCTTCAGTCGTGTCCGACTGTGTGCGACCCCATAGATGGCAGCCCACCAGGCTCCCCTGTCCCTGGGCTTCTCCAGGCAAGAACACTGGAGTGGGTTGCCATTTCCTTCTCCAATGCATGAAAGTGCAAGTGAAGTCCCTCAGTTGTGTCTGACCCTCAGCGACCGCATGGACTTCAGCCTTCCAGGCTCCTCCGTCCATGGGATTTTCCAAGCAAGAATACTGGAGTGGGGTGATTGTACATATGAGGAAACTTATATTCAGATACTTAAAGGATCTTCCCCAGGGCTACAAGGTAGTAAAGTCAAGTCAGTGGGACTCCAGAGCCCATATTCTTTCAGGCTGCCTCTCACTTCATTTTATTCTCTTTATAGCTCTAAAATATGATACAAAAATTTTCTATATTTTCAGATTTGAGAAGCTCACTTTTCTGAAATAAGACTGATCAGGATCACCCATGTTACAGCAGTATATTTATAAAAAACATAATACTCTTACTACCATATCTCAAGGGACATTACAGAATTTAAGCATCCTATCTCCCCTCTCCCAACACTAAAGCAGCTAACACAAAATCCAGACTTGACTGCACTTTTGCCAGTAATAATGGGCAGCTCCACTGGTTTTATGCAACCACTCCCATGACAGTAAACTGGGGAGACAGAAACCGCCTGACGAGTCATGCCTGGCAGCTTAAAATGTCACTGTACCCATCCAAGGTCTCTTTCTTGGCCCCTTCATGGCAGACCTAAGCGTCTCTCTCCTGGGCTCCATCCACAGCCTCTACAAATCACTGAAACGACCCACAGGGGTTCAGCTGAGCATGAGTAGTTTTTTTTTTTTTTTTGTTAAACAACTCCAAGACCTAACAATCAATGCTCGGAGGTCAAATATTTTCTACAATGAATCCAGATTGGATGCTGAAGTAATTTCCTCTCTTCAAAGGACAACTTAACTAGTTCTACCTAATCGGTTTAAGTCTAGCTGTCCAAAGATTTCTAGACAACCACTGGGCTCATGTTAGTGAAACATGACAAATGCTCACCATTTAGTAGCAAGTAGTAAATGAAATCTTTCTCCCTCAAATCCATTTTAAAGATGGGAAAGGCCTGTAGGTCCTATTATCAACCAATAATCTAAGCTTAAGCACCAGGCTCTTTCTTTTATCATCTCAATGGCTTCTCTCTCAGAACCTGTCGGTAAACAATGATGCAATCCTGAATAAGATTTATTAACTTAGACACAAAACTTGACACGTGACCTCCTACTACTCCTGGTACTTAAATCTTGAGCTAGTTGGTAAATGTGAGCTAGAATGTTAACACAGTATGTTTGTCACTGTTAAAAACTTCCCCTCTTTCAACTGCACTTAACTTCAACACAGGTTGAGCATGCAAACTTACTACAATGACTAGTGCCGAGAACTTTTAAGACTGTATGCACCGAACTAAAGAGAAAGCAAATGTGGCAAAAAATGATTGGTAGATCTCAGCCAAAAGTATAAGGGTACTTATTCTACTATTCTTGCAACTTTTCTGTGGTTTGTAATTTTTCAACACAAAAAGTTAGGAGGTAAAACATTAAGACTACAGACAGAGAATTTCAAGATATTTTAAGTCAATTTCTAAAGTTTCATTTTCTCTTGTCCCATATTGAAAGGCTGCCTCTCTCATGGATAGAAAAGATGACAAATTAAAGGCATATCCACCCCACTCCAATATCTGAGAAGAGAGATATTTCATTTCTCTCTCCTTCCAAGGGCTTCAGCTCAAAAGGTAAGATCAAGACATAGACAACAATCATTCAAGAACTCCAGCAACTGTGAGGATTTTTGTTTGTATGATTATACTATTGCCAACCTGAAATGGCATGTTGTCCTATTAAGTTCATAGTGAAATGACTCACCAGCATGCATGTGTGCTCACTCACATTCAACTCTTTGTGACCCCATGGATTGTAGCCTGTCAGGCTCTTCAGGCAAGAATACTGGAATGGGTCCTTCTCCAGGGAATCTTCCTGATAGAAACTGACCCAACATCTCCTGTGTTGGCAGGCGGATTCTTAACCACTGAACAATCTGGAAAACCCACTGACTCACCAGCCTAGGGCTTTAGTCATAATGTGTCTCCATGACTCCTTCAAATATTGGAATTATAAAGCAGATGCTTCATGGCTAAACAGCAAAATTCCCAAGAGTAAATCACTCTACCCACTAAATAGAGAAGTTGATTAACATGAACCAAGCGGATATATTATGAACATCTTATTCAAAATCCTCACAACAAATCTGAGCAGTCATCTCAATTCTGCAGATGAGAACATTCACAAGTAAAGTAACTCGCCCCAGGTCACACATAAGCAGCAGGGCTACAATGCAGGCCTAGGTCTGTCTTTCCCTAAGTCCATGTTTTTGCTATATTATCAACTACATCCTATCTGTTCGAGTAACCTACTTTCCATTCTATTGAACCAATGTGTCTTTCCCTGGAGATTTCCACTCCTACTGGAATGGGCTGCCATTTCCTTCTCCAGGTGATCTTCCCCACCCAGGGACTGAATCCGCATCTCCTGCATGGGCAGGAGGATTCTTTACTACTGAGCCATCTGAGAAGCCCCAAATCCAGTCTAAAGTTAAAACTTTCAGTCATTATTATGAAACCTATGAGAGCTTCTCACTCTCAAGCCTTTCCTGGAAACTTACATCCCTTCTATTGATTTATGAAGGCAACAGAGATTGACCCCAGACTCCATAATAACTAAGGAGCCACAAAACAGCTTCATTCAGGAAGAAGGTATGTTTTTCAATGTTAGCAGGTAAGAGAAAGACCTCTGCATGGCCACTAAGTGGCCATGACTAGATGCTAAAAATGTAAAATGCAGTATAAAAGCTGCTCTATTTTGGGTCAAGCAAACCTCAATGTTCACACTAGCTGAGATTTAATTACGCCTCTGGCAAAAGTGAAGAATAAAAGTGTTTTAAGTAATGTTCCACCACCTCAGGAGTAGCTAAAAATGAAGAAAAATAACCCTGAATGGATATGGGATATACAGTCAATGACAAAAATAGATGGTAGTTTAAATATCCTGTATAACAAAATCAACTTCTAGCATTCAATGAACTTGAAACCTCTTCCCTCAGAAAGCGCTGCTCTTGCTCAGTAATCGAGTCTTTGAGAACATACAGTACATGGGCTGGCAATCAGGAAAGGCAGAGCAAGAGCCTACTCTACCACAGAACACAGGAACCCAACACACAGGCGGTTCCACTACCACAAGTAACTATTAACAACTCCACATCCCTCCTCCCGATTTTTAAAAGCCAAGCCCCAGGAGAAAGAAAATGTATTATTTTCTAAACTATACCTCTTCAAAAACATCTAACACATGAAGGAAGCCAAGAAGTGGTTGGGAATAAACCTCCAGTCTTATCACCTCTACTTCACACCACCAGGAAGGTTTATTTCAAATGTAGAGAAACTATTCCCTAACTTTCCCACTATCAATCAGGTTTCACTTTGCAACAACGTGAAAGCACCTAGGACATGAATGCCTAGCTGTGATAAGTAAGTATTCAACAAATGTCATAAACATTAGCCCTGCTTTTTTAACAAGTTATTTAACATTATAAACATTACCATCTAGTGAGTCCTTCATTGGAAGGACTGATGCTGAAACTCCAATACCGTGGCCACCTGATGTGAAGAATTGACTCACTGAAAAAGACCCTGATACTGGGAAAGATTAAAGGCAGGAGGAGAAGGGGACAACAGAGGATGTGATGTCTGGATGGCATCACTGACCTGATGGACATGAGTTTGAGCAAGCTCCAGGAGTTGGTGATGGACAGGGAAGCCTGCAGTCCATGGGGTCGCAAAGTCGGACACGACTGAGCGACTGAATTTAACTGAGTGAGGTCAAAGAACAGTATTCTGTTAAGGAAAAGTTATTTCCTCCACTGTGCCAGGTGGTCACGAGTAAATATAAATCACAAACTTCAATCTGGAAGGCAGTGCATCAGGATCACTTCTTTTTTTGGCTACACTGCATGGTATGCAGGACTAGTTCCCCAACCAGTAGAAGAACTTGGGCCCCTAACAGTGACAGCACTGAGGTAATTCCCTAGGATCACTTATTTCTTGAAACTGGGAATAAACAGTTTCTAATCTAAGCCAATGGATTTTCTACTTCATGAAACTTTCAAAAACATGACATTTATTTACATGAATCTAAAGTTCATGTGACTACCATAGACTGGATTTGATAAAACATGTTAATTTCAAATCTTCTAAATCAACCAATGTAATTTTCAGGAATTACTGTTTTCTTAAAAAAAAAAAAAACTTTACGCTTAGACGATGATTCCATTTCTATAAATTTCTAGGGGAAATTAATCTATAGTGTTAGGACAGTGGTTATTTTGGGGGCAAAAACAATGACTACAAGAGGTTAGGAGGGGTGCTTTCTTCTCTACCAGTAATGTTTTCTTTCTTGACTTCCGTGCTGATTACACAAGTTGAATAGGTAAAATCTGTATTTCCCTGTAACTATGCTTCAATTACAACCACCCATGTTATCTTTTGGGACAAAAGTTAAGTTCAACCCACCAATATTAAAAGCAAAAATTTTGAAAGCACAAAATCCATTTTAGCTGTCTCAAAAAGGACTAACCAAGATTTGAAGTAGGCAAGCTCTCACAGGATTTTAGAACTGGCAGCTAATTTGACTGGCATGTAAAAGGGCTGCCATCACAGAGGAGGAACAGACACAATCCATTAGTCGTAATAAGCATACCTAAAGCACAAGAGTACTGTGATGCTGTTTTGGGACAAAAAACCCCCAAACATACAGTATTTATCCTGTGGGTGACATAAACGTTATCTGTAACCAAACCATACCTTATTTGCATTGCTTGAACTCTTAGGCCGCTGTAATCAACCTCTTTTTGCTCAAATTCTTTCCACTCATCTTCCTCCTGTAAAACAAGTACCCGGTAGTCAATTAAAGCTATTTTAAAAACATAACTAAAACAACTATCAGACTATTGAAAAGGGATCAAGTGGCTGGAATCTAAAGTGTGGACTCGTTTTCTGGCCAAAGCCCTTGCTCAATCCCAAGGCCACTAGCTTGAGGACAAACGTGACTAAACTTTGTTACTTCCACCCAGTTCCTTCACGAGACTTGTTACTTTAAAAGCAACCAGGAAACGTCGGATTAAGTCAATAGTAAGCCCACAACTAAACGTCTACCTCAATCTTGTATGAGACTTTTCTTTTACAGGTTTCCAGACCAAGTAGAGCCAATTAGATCTGCCACAAATGTGACTGTTAGAAAATTCAGCTCACACTACTGGGCTGAAATCAGAACGCTAAATTACTCAGAGTAGACGTCACCCGATAGATGCACTTCCGACCCAGGCCGAGTCCCCGGGAGGCTGCCGCCGCCTGCCTGCGTGCTGGCCCGAGCCAGGCGACGAGGGTCGGGAGCTGGGCCGCTGTGGTCCGGCGGGGAACGCAAGGCGGCCCGCCGTGGGAAGCCCGCGTCACGTGGCAGCCTCCGCGCCCGTCAGCCCGCCGGCCGGCCCCGGCCGCTTCCCCAGGCAGGCAGGCGGGGGCGGGCACATGGGCGCAAGCGCGCGGCCCGGGCCCTAACTCCCCGGCCCCTCACCTTTGTCACAACCTTGGTGGCGGCCCCAGGGCCAGTGGCCCCCACGCCCGCGGTCCCGCTATCGCCCGGCCGGGTCCCCGCGCCCGCCCCACCGCCCGCCGCGCCCGTGGCTCCGCTGCTCCCGCCAGCGCCTCCCGCCGCGCTCGCTGCGCTCGCCGCCCGGTTGCTCCGCTCCTTCTTCTTCTTTTTATCTCTCTTGGCGAAGAAGTTGTCTAGGCTCCGCTCCTCCGTCTCAGCCATGGCCGCGGCCTCCTTGGCCCGGATGGGTGGGGCCGGCGGCGGGCCAGGCCCGCCGAGGCTCCGAACTCGGGGTCGAGGCCGGCTCGGCGCTCAAGCTCCCGGGCGCGGCGACGCCTCAGTCCCGCGGGGTCGCTGAGGCGTGTGCAGCGAGGCGACCGGCCCCCCCCCGCCTGCTGGCGGACGGTGGTACGGTCCTCCTAGGGGCTCGCGTGCCGCTGCCGCCGCCCGAGCCCGCCCGGGCTGCAGCTGCTGCCGCGATCGCAGTGCAGGATCCCGCCCGCTCCACAGCTGGAGGGAAAAAGGAACGCGCGGGCCAGAGGCTCCGGCGAGAGTGCTGGGTTAGCGGCGGCGCGTGCAGAAGGAAGACGCGAGCACGCAGGCCGGGAGAGGAGGGGATAGGGGGTGGGGAGGGGAGGGAAGGGGAGGAGGGAGGGCGGGCCACCAGAAAAGAGAGGCAGCGCCCGCGCCTGCGTACTTAGCTCCGCCCGCCTCTGTGGGAGCGTGGAGGGGAGGGCGGTGAGAGGAGACGGAGGCGGAGCTGGCAAGGGAGCCAATCAGGTGCCAGGACGAAGTGCTTAGGCGACAATCCCTGCCTCAGACGGGGCGGGGCTGTGGCTTGGGGGCGGGGAGAGGGTGTATGCTAAATAAGTGACGTATATGATGGCTCTTGCCTCCTGATTGGTCGAGGGTTTAGCCTTGAGGGCGGGCATTTAGAGGGCTTGTTGGTGACTTGGCTAAAGAGGTCCGGTCGAAGGGGTGGGTAGGTCCGTTCTAGGCGCATGCGTAGGGTACACGTGTGTCTGCTAGTCCGCCGCAAACTGTGGCCTTGTAGTGGTTTGAACTTTAGTGAGACTGAGAGGCCCTGTGCTAAGCTAGCTATATAAAGAATGTATCGTCTGCTCCGCTGGCCTCTGTATTTTCACCCTCTCTGGTCTGGCAACTGTTCATTTTATTCGTAGGTGATGATTATTATGAAAATGAGGTGCTTTCGGCTTGAAGTTTAGTTCTTATTTACTAAAAGGTCTACGTAAACCAGTAGGTAGTCAAAAGGAGATTGGTTTTATCTGAATTCTACTTTCTGTGAGATAGCTAGAAATAGTGTCAAGCTAAATCTGACCCTCAAGCGCCTGATCTGTAAAGTGGAGATGTTAGCTCTTGCAAGACACGTGGGGAAAGATTACCTCTTAGCTGCCAGCGCAGTACTTAATACTCATTGTGCGTGCTAAATCGCTTCAGTCGTGTCTGACTCTTTGCGACTGCATGGAATGTAGCTGCCAGGCTCCTCTGTCATTGTAATTCTCCAGGAAAGAATACTGGAGTGGGTTGCCATTTCCTTCTCCAGGGATTGAACCCGTGTCTCTATGTCTCCTGCATTGGCAGGCAGTTTCTGATACACATTAGATGCTATAAATAATTTTACATGTAAATAATACCCCCTACCCTGATGAGATGATGGCTATAATCTATCATTTTTGTCCCTGATAAGAGGAAAGGAATGGCATATATAGAAGAAGGGAGCAAATGTGCCCAGACTGTACGTGGTTGTACCATTTAAGTACCTTCTGGGCGTTGAGAATGAAATGAATCCTCCCATATGAAAAAGGCAGTCTAATAAAAGGTATTAAGCTTTCCACTTCCTTCTAAAGACAGAGAACTGTCACAACCACTGAGGAAATGACTCAGTTATGTTAGTAGCCTTGTAGGGTAGATAGAGCACAGCCAATTCATGGAGGTACTTGTCTTTTCCTTTACAGTTTTTCTGTTAAAGTCTGTCTCCCCTACACTCCCTTCACCTCTACTATTAAAGTACTAAATCCAGAATATGTCAAAGAAGCAAATCAAGGAGCTGGTCTTGGCCAATCGCAAGCTTATGTTTAATTCCCCATACTGACTCCAACTACCTGGGGTGGATCTCTAGGTAACTTCCTTCTGTGACACCAGGCATCTTCTTGTGATGCAAGCCAAGTTCAGTATTGCCTCTCCCCTACCTTCCTTGACATCTCTGATCAAATTTTTCTTCCCTTCTCTCCCTCCCTTCTTTCCCTCCTTGCTCCCAATCCCTTCCTTCCTTTTATTCTTTCTTTCCTCACCTGTGAAACGCCTTTTTGTTATATTTAAGGCAACGTGGTTTATTCTAGGCAGAGTAACTTGTCATTCCTGCCTTCAACTCCCTTATAATCTACAAGAAAAGACCTAGATATGAATAATTGAAATTTAGCCCTCTCTTTCTTATATCTCCATCAATGGATCAGTGTGTCTTGAAGGAATTAATGATGGGAAAAAGCAGAGAAGGAACAGCAGCTGCAGCAAAATTCCCCACTACATCTTCCAGTGATTGAGGGCATGTTCTTCAAACTTGATCACATATAAAAGACTCAGGTCAGGCCAATAGAGAGACTAGGGTCTTTGTGGTTGTGTCATTATCTACAGTTGATTCTGTCCTCCAGGAATCTAGTCTCCCTCTCATTAAATCCCCTGACCTGAAACTCACAGCATATATTCATACCAGATTTTCCTGTTAAATCTCCCGTGCTCCCTCCTCTGGTGTGTTACACAGAGCCTTGAAACCTACCATCACCACACCCCTTATCTTTACCCCAACCCTCATCATGAAGCACCATCCAGTGCTCTCTTGATGTTTGGACCTTCACCATCTTTAAAGTAAAACAGACCTTCATTTGTACTTGGTGGGTGGAGAGTTGAATAGTGGTGAGAACTTGGACCATTACCAGTTATTTCAGCACATCTTCTAAGGAGCCTAATGCTGTCTGAATGTGAAAATTTCTGAGTCCTCTGAAGTGGTACAATCCAAAGGACATCTGTCTCCCCCGACAAGGCCAGCTGAGCTTCAATATTCCATGAGCTCAAGAGCTGGCACAGGGAAGCTGGGCCCAGCCCCATTGTCCGTGGGTTCTTTTTTGCTGAGCTATTCATTCCAAGTTCCATTCTGCTACCTAGGCTAGAAGTTCCACACATGCTCAGCTCAAAGGAATGCAGCTCGTGCTAGCCAAAGACTTCCCAGGAAATGAGAAGCAGCTTTTCATTTGTGACTTCCTCTCTCAGAAATCTGAGGGACTGAGCTACTTCCTGGGCTATTCCATTAATGACCTTTTCCAGTTGAGGAATAACTACTTTCAGATCACTTCCTCTGGGAAAAAACTTCTGCTGATTTCTACAGGCAGTCTGGTTCCTGACCTTTAAAGACCCAGAGACCTTTTGTTTGGTATGAATATTTGATGCCTTCCAGATATTTCCATGATTTGTTTGTTGTTTAACCATTCATCCATTCATTAACTCATTCATTTATGTAAAACATTTATTTCATGAGCACCTACTGTATGCCAGGCCTGATATTAGCAGTTAAGTATAAGTCAGATGTAAGCCTTTCCCTCACAGAGCTTACTGTATGATAAACTGGTAGTCAGTATACACAAATATACATACAATTATAACACATTGAAAATATAATGGGGCAGGGTTGGAGCATAGCCGTTAGCGACTTGATTAGAGAGCCATTCCACCAACAGTCAACCTCACAGTGGTCCTTGTGGCAGAGAGAGCAGGATGGCTGCTTTCTCTCTGACCTCAAGAACAAAGGATCTGCTACTAAGAAGTTTACAACAGCTAATTATGCCCCTCTGTCACTTTTTCTATGAAAGAGATTTGCTGAAAACTTTCAGGAGTTTGGAGTTTTTAAGGCGTGAGCCATCCATCTCCCTTCATTCCCCCACAATAAACCTTTGTTCCCAATACCGACGACGTTTTGGTGTTGTTTTGCCTCACTATGTGTTAGGCACATGGACTCTTGTTCGGCAGCAAAACACTTGAAGGTAAGAATAGGGTTGGGCATACAGCCTACATCACATAGACATTTGACTGAAGTTTGTAAAATGTGGCCACTAATCCCTAGTTTTCCACATTAACGGGATTGCACAAACCTTGGACTATCTCAGTGTTCCTTAACATTGTTCTTTGTCGGCTTTAGAACATATAGTCAGTCATGGGTAGCAAAGAATTTGACCTTCTTCAACCTCAAGGCCCTTGTTAGGTCATCCTTGACTTTAAGGTTCTAGCTGGAAGATGAATGGACAGCAAGAGTAAAGAGGTCCCAGATACCAGTGGCCACCCAGAAGAGCCTGTTTCCAGAAAGAGGTAAAAGGCTGCCATGCATGACCCTTCCCCTTCCATTCCCCTACCCCCATCTACCACAAGGCTTGCAAAAGAGAGTTGGACTTAGTAAGCCCACCCCTAGTGGATCCCGTCTCCTATTTGATGAAACACATGAAGTTGCCGCTATCTGACTGTTTTTTACCTGACAAAATAGCAGTTTCATATGGTTCAGCCTAATATATCTGAGAATAAACAAAAAAAATTCTGTAAATGATTGAAGAGCTTGGGAACAACCAACCCAGTCATCAAGGTGACTGATTTCAGGAGAAGGACTGAAATGTGATGATAATTGAATACTCAGCAATCTTATTGTATTCTGTGGAGAATACAGGAAACAAAGATAAAGAATGAGGCTGGCAAACAGAAAGAGGAAGGAAAAAGAAGTAGGATAGAGCCAGGAGGCTAGAAGTTGGCATTTACTACCTATAACTGTCCAGGAAAGAGCAACATGAAATTGGAGCTCACACAGTGCCCTGCTGCGAGGTGGAGATGACTTGCCAAGGCCCCCTGCCTTGGATGAAATCCTTCCTTAACTCACAAACCAGCCTGCTGATGACTGATTTGGCTCCCTGGGATTGTTGATATCGGAAAAAGGGTGGTCTGGTTGAGGGAGGAGCCATCCAGTTATTGAAGGACTAATACCAGCTGTTAATGAATACATGGGTATCTGGTTATATACTTCAGCCTCCTATGAGTTGGATTGCTGGGAGTTAGTCTTCTTTAGGCAGACATATCTCAGACTTGACTATGAAACAGGTTCAGCTTTATGGTAAACTCATTAAGGTAAAACTATCCTGGGTGGCCTCTTTGGGAGCTAGTCAGATGACTCTAGCACAAAGCAAAACCTTCTGACCCAAATCATCTTGATCACAGAGTGCAAGGGATATAATTATATTGGCAAGGTACCATTACCCTATCCCTGACCCTAGCTCTAGTCCTAATCCTACTTCATGACCTAACAGGGAGATGGGAAATTGTCTGGCATTGTATGCTTCTGAATCCGAGCCAGCCCAGTCCTGGTTACCAGGTCAGTAGGTCAATAGTATTGTCTTCCTACTTGGGCTAACAAGCAGAAAAGAGTGAGGGTGTAGGGAGCATAGAGAGAGCTTCCCATGCTGAAGGCAAGTCTTTTACATTCTCCCAAGCACCATGCTCTTTACTTCACAGTCAAGAGTCTATTTTCTGGACCTTGATTCAAATAAAAACTCTGCCTCTTCCTAGCAAGTCACTTATCATCTCTGCATCTCAGGTTTTGTGTTTTTTTAATCTTACTTTACAAATAAGGATGAGAAACACACCTGCCTTGCTGAGCTGTGAGGACTCAGGGTAAGGATGGACTTGAAGACCACCTGGCTCAGTGTCTGACATTCATCTCAGTTAATATTATTTTTATTAGTTTTTTGGCTGGGCTGGGTCTTCATTGCTGTGTGCAGGTTTTCTCTAGTTGTCGTGTGAGGGCTTCTCATTGCTGTGACTTCTGTTGCAGAGCAGGCGCTCTAGAGCACAGGCTCAGTCTTTGCATCACGCAGGTTTAGTTGCCCCACGGCATGTGGAATCTTCCTGGACCAGGGATCAAACCTTTGTTCCCTGCATTGGCGGGTGGAGTCTTAACCAGTGGACTACCAGCAAAGTCCAAATTATTATTATTATTAATAGCACTTATGTACTAAGGCATAAAATATCATTTATAGTTACATAAGGGGTTTTGGTGACTGTTCCTTTATCTGTTCTCTCTGACCCTGCTGCTTGTAATTGGGTGTTCAGCACCTGCTGAGTGGCACTAGCCCCATAGTAAACAATCATTAAACATTTGTTGACAATTAAAAGGATAATTTAAAAAAAAAGTGAGAAAACTAAAGTTTCATGATGTGTATTTGTAGTTACTAAATATGAAATCACTTAGTACTTTTGTAACAGGAAGGAAAGGAGCAGCCCACAACTTTTGAAACAATGACATAGCCCAGGGACACAATGTAAACCCATTAAGATCAAATGGGACCAAGATGGCAGACAAGACTAGACCTTGATCCTCAATCAGCAAGTGAAATGACACACCCAGAGGTGCCATGACAGTTCCAAGGCACTGCTAAAAGGCCAAGGAGTGGGTGGTGGCCCAAATCCTGGAAATCTCTGCCCCTTCCCCCAAATAGTTGAAATAATCCTCCCACTCAATAACATATGAAATTACCCAGCTTATATAAAAACTAACCATGGCATATTTTGCGGTCGCACTCACCCTCTGAGATGGTGCACACACTGTGGAGTGTTTTTCTCTCTGAATGAATAAATCCACTTCTTACCTATCACTTTGTCTCTCACTGAATTCTTTATGTGATGAGACATCAAGAACCTGAGCTTCATTAGGTCCTGAAGCCAGGGACTGTGGGTTTTGGCTGGGTTTGAATCCCAGCCACGTGAGTACAAGTCCCAAGCAGGATTTTAGCTGGATTTGAGTTCCAGCCAGGTGGGTTCAAGTCCCAGTCTGTAAAGGTTTCACTTTGGCCTCTTCTCTCCAGTCTCCTGGTTATATAGTTCTTGCTCATGTTAAACTATCTGTGACTTTGAAATGGAGCAAAATAGCCACCACAAGTGCCCGTCTGCTTAGAGCTCCTGTGGTGCCCCCTGAGGACCTCAGTACTACCCACCATCCACTCAGTCTTCTGAGCTGGCAAGGCACCCTCCCTCTCCGCCCAAATAAAACTGAACTTGCTGAGTAAGTCAGCAAGAAGTTAAACTCTCCCCTCTCTGGGGGTTGAGGGAGGGGCCTGGCTTAGCCTCAGGTAATCATTGATGAGCCCCCAGTCAAAGGGTTACACAGAGGAAGTGAAGTGAAGTGAAGTGAAGTCGCTCAGGCGTGTCCGACTCTGCGACCCCATGGACAGTAGCCTGGCAGGCTCCGCCGTCCATGGGATTTTCCAGGCAAGAATACTGGAGTGGGCTGCCATTTCCTTCTCCAGGAGATCCTCCCAACCCAGAGATTGAACCCAGGTCTCCTGCATTGCAGACAGACGCTTTACTGTCTGAGCCACCAAGGAAGCCCAACACAGAGGAAGAAAGCACTTTGATAGCACTGGCCCAACCTCCTGAGTGGAGTTCATCCCAGATAGTATGATTCTGAGGTCTGCACCCCACCCTGCTCCATCCCCAGGCCAATCCTCCGGGAGACCTCTCCACGCAGTGGGATGTCTGGCCTGAGATATGCCAGAAGGATAGAAACTAGAAAAGTTTTGTGAGGCTTCTGGGAGCTTTCACCCTTGTCACTGGCAAATCTCCTTCTGTGGGTCTTGGCCCTGGAAGAACAAAAAGCATGTCATGTAAACAATTGTAAAATTATATAAATCAATAAGATACAATTAAAGGTTATGTGTTAAAGCTGCTGCCAAACACAGCTAAGTGAAGAATAACTGCTTGTATGTACTCAGTGAAGTGGCAAAATTAGTAAAGGTTTTTAGTGATGCTATATGCCCTTCCATCTCCCCTGTCCCCACATCCATGACAAAGAAGCTTCGATCCCAACCTACCCCTGCCCTGCTCCATGAAACTGCAACAAATCTGCAATGGTTCCTGCTTATCACCACATCCCAACTTAATTCCCAGGCCCCTGGGTCCTCACATTTCCCAGGATGTTACGTTTCCCAGGAGGTGTGGAAAATGTGTAGCCTGAATATCTCCCTTTACCTTTGAATGTGACATTTGGATGAAAATGACCTGAAATCTGGTCTTGCCTGACCAGCCTCAGTGGAAGCAGATTCCGTGTGCTTGATAACCTTCTAAGGTTCCCTGGGGACTTCCTGTGTTCAGTTCTAGTTCACTGCAGGCACTGTCCCCAGAGTCCCCTGCCCAAGCTTGTTCTTTCCTGCCCTTCATTTAGGGTCCTCTCCTGGACCCTTGCCCTGTCTCCACTCATGTGACTCACAGCTCTTCTGAAGACTTGGTAGACACTGGAATGGTTTTGAAAGTATGGTTTAGTATTTTATAAGCTTATTTTTACACACCTAATTTCCTCATCTAAAGGCTTAAATAGAAAGAAAGCAAAAGGAAAAATACAGGTAGGAAAGTAAGGCAGGGGGAGATGAGTTTAATACAAAAAATGCAAATGCTCTGCAAAGTTGCTTTTGGAGGTAGGGACAGGGTGAGTTCAGAATGTGCACCCTAGAATTTTTCCCAGATGATGTAATAGGAAATTTCTATCTTATGCACTGATGGTGAAGATGATTTTGAGGCCAAGGCTGGATTGTTGCCCCAGATCCTCACAATCTTGTGAATCTGAGCAGTAAAAATGGAACAGGAAGGAAGGTGGCAGGGCAAAACCTTTGAAGGAATGACATAGCTTGAGGACACAATCAGATCAGATCAGTCGCTTAGTCATGTCCGACTCTTTGCGACCCCATGAATTGCAGCACGCCAGGCCTCCCTGTCCAACACCAACTCCCGGAGTTCACTGAGACTCACGTCCATCGAGTCAGTGATGCCATCCAGCCATCTCATTCTCTGTCGTCCCGTTCTTCTCTTGCCCCCAATCCCTCCCAGCATCAGAGCCTTTTCCAATGAGTCAACACTTCGCATGAGGTGGCCAAAGTACTGGAGTTTCAGCTTTAGCGTCATTCCTTCCAAAGAAATCCCAGGGCTGATCTCCTTCAGAATGGACTGGTTGGATCTCCTTGCAGTCCAAGGGAATCTCAAGAGTCTTCTCCAACACCACAGTTCAAAAGCATCAATTCTTCGGCACTCAGCCTTCTTCACAGTCCAACTCTCACATCCATACATGACCACAGGAAAAACCATAGCCTTGACTAGACGGACCTTTGTTGGCAAAGTAATGTCTCTGCTTTTCAATATGCTATCTAATTTGGTTATAACTTTCCTTCCAAGGAGTAAGCGTCTTTTAATTTCATGGCTGCAGTCACCATCTGCAGTGATTTTGGAGCCCCCCAAAATAAAGTCTGACACTGTTTCCCCATCTATTTCCCATGAAGTGATGGGACCGGATGCCGTGATCTTCGTTTTCTGAATGTTGAGCTTTAAGCCAACTTTTTCAGTCTCCTCTTTCACCTTCATCAAGAGGCTTTTTAGTTCCTCTTCACTTTCTGCCCTAAGGGTGGTGTCATCTGCATATCTGAGGTTATTGATATTTCTCCCGGCAATCTTGATTCCAGCTTGTGTTTCTTCCAGTCCAGCGTTTCTCATGATGTACTCTGCATATAAGTTAAATAAACAGGGTGACAATATACAGCCTTGACGTACTCCTTTTCCTATTTGGAATCAGTCTGTTCCATGTCCAGTTCTAACTGTTGCTTAATGGGTCCAAGATGGCGGACAGGTCAACTTCCACTACCTTGAACCTCAATATTTGCTCACTGTAACACATCACCAAGCTAAGTGACACACCCACAAGCACCATCAAAGATCAAAAAATGGGCAGTGTCCCAAATTCTGGAAATCTCTGCCCCTTCCTCCAAATAGTTGGAATAACCCTCCCACTCATTAGCTTGTGAAATTACCCAGCCCATAAAAGCTAACCACACCATGTTTTGAGGCCATAGTAGCCCTCTGTGGTGGCCCATGTTCTCGTTTATGGAGTGTGTTTCTCTCTAAATAAATCCACTTCTTACCTATCATTTTGTCTCTCACTAAATTCTTTCTGCTATAAGACATTAAGAACTTGAGCTTCATTAGGTCCAGAAACCAGGTGTGTATTCTCAGCTGGAAGACAGTGGGTTTTGCCTGGGTTCAAATCCCAAGCTGAGGTGAATGGTTTCACAAGCAGTGGTATATCCTTGCCTTTAGAAAGAATCTTGCCACTGCATAGCTTTCCTGTCTCCCTCATGTCCTGAATTTCCCCTCTTTGGATCTTTTCATCAGTTATTGGCTCTTCTGAGAAGACTCTGCCCTCTCCTGTCTACCTGTGGAAGTCAATCTGTGTTTTAGAGCCCTCATCACTTCTCCACCTCCCCAGATGCCCAGGTGGGATTAAACTCTGCCTTTCCCAAGTTGCCTAAGTCTTTGCATCTCTCATAAAGCACCCATCCCAGCCTGTGCTAGTCACCTGGTATTGTCACTGGCTAGCTATATATCTTTGGAACAGCAGGGGCCAGGGGATTTTCTTTCCAGGACTACATCTGAGGTGATGCTTTCTAAGTATAGAATCAGTCAGAATCTTCAAGTTGAAGAACCAGCTCCAGGGACTTGATGACCTCCAGCTCAAACAGTCCCTGAAGATGGAGTAGTCCCGGTCCCTTTGTAGGAAGGAGGGGATTAACAATCTCTGGGTTACTAAGGCCTCATGGACTCAGAGGTGAAGTTGCTCAGTCATGCGTGACACTTTGCGACCCCATGGACTGTAGCCTACCAGGCTCCTCTGTTGGTGGACTTTTCCAGGCAAGGATACTGGAGTGGGTTGCCATTTTCTTCTCCAGGGGATCTTCCCGACCCGGGGATCGAACCCAGGTCTCCCGCATTTAGGTAGATGCTTTACCCTCTGAGTCACCAGGAAAGCCTGTGAACTCAGGGCCTTCCTCAATGTCCCAGTTCTGCTGGGCCAGCTGTGGCTTCCTAGAAGCCTCTGATTCCACAAGCTGGCCTGGCCTATGGGGCACTCCCTCTGTGACCAAGTAGTCAGCCAGTTAGAGCTCTAGGGCCTGGCTAACCTGGTCCAAGAGAGAACTACTTTCTGATCACTCCTTTCCTTTTCTGCTTCACATCCAACCCATCCAGCTGCCCTTGGGTAGAGCCCTAAGGTCAGGCTAGAGTAGTCACACTCCATCCAATTAATCACTAAACCCTGCCCTCCAAACCAGAGTTTTTTTTCCCCCTGGATCAAAAAATAAGATCAGTTTATCATTCCTCTGTTTAAAACCATTCAATGATTACTCATGGCTCTCAGGATTTCTCAGGCTAAAATTCTTAACAGGATTTGAAAACCTTTCACCTGGCCCTTTCAAAATAAGAGGATTTATAATCTTTTCAAAAACAACAAGAATCCTGACACAATCTTAATTACTCCAGCTGTCAAAACTGTTTAAGATTGATGAGGTCTGCATTAAGCTGTTAGAAGGTGATTAACTCATTTGTCCTGAATGGGTGTGAATTCCAAGGAAATTGTTTTTCCACCCTCTTCTCTGTTCTGCCTGCGATACTATCCTTAGATGACTGCTGGTGACAAGGTTCATTAAGGCAGTCAGGATGGAAAGGACTGTGGAGGGGATTGAAGCGGGGATTGAAGTCTTGTAGATGAGATTCCTTTGCTGTTGTTCAGTCGCTAAGTTGCTAAGTTGTGTCTGACTCTGTGACCCTGTGGGCTGCTGCACGCCAGGCTTCCTTGTCCTTCACTGTCTCTGGGAGTTTGTTCAGATTCATGTCCATTGAGTTGGTGATGTATTCTACCATCTCATCTTCTGCCGTCCACTTCTCCTTTTGCCTTCCATCTTTCCCAACATCAGGGTCTTTTCTAATGAGTCAGCTCTTTGTATCAGGTGGCCAAAGTACTGGAGTTTCAGCTCAGCATCAGTCCTTCCAATGAATATTCAGGATTGATTTCCTTTAGGATAGACTGGTTTGATCTCCTTGCAGTCCAAGGGACTCTCAGGAGTCTTCTCCAGCACCACAGTTTGAAAGCATCAACTTTTTGGAGCTCAGCTTTTTTTATTGTCCAGCTCTTACATCCACACATGACTACTGGAAAAACCATAGTTTTGACTATATAGACATTCGTTAGCAAAGTTATGTTTCTGCTTTTTAATATGCTGTCTATGTTTGCCATTGCTTTTCTTCCAAAGAGCAAGCACCTTTTAATTTCATGGCTGGAGTCACCATCTGAAGTGATTTTGGAGTCCCAAAATATAAAGTCTCTCACTGTTTCCATTGTTTCCCCATGAAGTGATGGGACCGGACGCTGTGATCTTAGTTTTTTTTTAATGTTCAGTTAAGCCAGTTTTTTCACTCTCCTCTTTTACCTTCATCAAGAGGCTCTTTAGTTCTTCCCTTTCTGCCACAAGTGTGGTGTCATCACCATATCTGAGCACCATATCTGATTCTCTGGGCAATCTTGATTACAGCTTGTGCTCCATCCAGCCCAGCATTTCACATGTTGTACTCTGCATAAAAGTTATATAAGCAGGGTGACAATATACAGCCGTGATGTACTTCTTTCCCAATTTTGAACCAGTCCATTGTTACATGTCTGGTTCTAACTATTGCTTCTTGACCTGCATACAGATTTCTCAAGAGACAGGTCAGGTGGTCTGGTATTCCCATCTCTTGAAGAATTTTCCACAGTATGTTATGATCTACATAGTCAAAGGCTTTAGCATAGTCAATGAAGATGTTTTTCTGGGATTCTCTAGCTTTTTCTATGATCCAACAGATGTTGGAAATTTGATCTCTGGTCCCTCTGCCTTTTTTAAGTCCAGCCTGTACATCTGGAAATTCTCAGTTCACATACTGTTGAAACCTATCTTGAAGGATTTTGAGCATTACTTTGCTAGCATGTGAGATGAGTGCAATTGTATGGTAGTTTGACTATTCTTTGGCATTGCCTTTCTTTGGGATTGGAATGAAAACTGATCTTTTCCAGTCCTGTGGTCACTGCTGAGTTTTCCAAATTTGCTGGCATATTGAGTGCAGCACTTTCACAGTATCATATTTTAGGATTTAAAATAGCTCAGCTGAAATTCCATCACCTCCACCAGCTTTGTTCACAGTGATGCTTCCTAAGGCCCACTTCACTTTGCACTCCAGGATGTCTGGCTCTAGGTGAGTGATCACACCCTTGTGGTTATCTGGGTTATGAAGATCTTTTTTTACAGTTGTTCTGTGTATTCTTGCCACCTCTCCTTAATATCTTCTGCTTCTGTTAGGTCCATACCGTTTCTATCCTTTATTGTTCCTATATTTGTATGAAATATTCCCTTGAGGAGATCTCTAGTCTTTCCCATTCTATTGTTTCCCTCTATTTCTTTTCATTGTTCACTTAAAAAGGCATTCTTATCTCTCCTTGCTATTCTTTGAAACTCTGCATAAAGATGGGTATATTCTTCCTTTGCCTTTAACTTCTCTTTTTTTTTCAGCTATTTATAAGGCCTCCTCAGACATCCTTCTTGACTTTTTGCATTTCTTTTTCTTGGTTATAGTTTTGATCACCGCCTCCTATGCAATGTTATTAACCTCCATCTATAGTTCTACAGGCTCTCTGAAATAGCTGAGGGGAGGTCAAGTGTATGGTGACAGATGGTAACCAGATTTTGGGGATAATCACTTTGTAATGAACACAACCATCAAATCATAAGAAGAGTAGTGAAGTCAATGTTTAAATCCATATCTCCTTAGCTCTGATACTTTCCTTTATTCCTCTCTGATCCAGCATAGCTGGGTGTCAGGCACTTCTGCATTCACCATCTCACTGAATCCTCACAATACACCAGGAGGTGAACACTTGTGGTTAGAACATGATTGATGAGGGGACTGAAACTCAGAGAGGAAAAATGAGCGGACCAAGGTCACCCAGCCAATAAATCACTTCTTTTTTTTCTAGCTCTAGCTCTACTACTTGTAATATTTCTTTCACTCTGTTATCTGTCATCCCAATGCAGACATAATAAAGTAGAACATTTTTTTCTACAAAGGTTTGCCGATAATCTTGGGATCAAAGGTAATCAGCCAAAAGATTGAATACGAGTTATGAAATCAATGTCTAAAGACTGATTACGAGTTCAGTCAGTGGCCTACCTCAGTTCTACAGCAGACAAAGCATTCTGTTTCCATAAGGGTCAGCTCCTGCCAAGTTCAGAAAGCTCAGCCCAGGTCTGTTGTTAATTCTGAATTCTTCAGATGGAAGAACTCTTACACACACACACAAGAATGCTTACATGAGGCTTCATTCCTGGGACAAAACAACGAACCATTGAAAGAGGATGGGGGCCCTCTCTCACCCTCTGAGATGGCACACGTTCTGTCTGTAGAGTGTGTTTGTCTCTAACCAAATCCACTTCTTACCTAAAAAAAGGAAGAAAGAAAGAGGACAGGGGAACTTTCCTGGTTGTCCAGTGGTTTTAAGAATCTACCTTCCAGAATCTACCTGTCCAGTGGTTAAGTGCAAGGGAGGCAGGTTTGATACTTGGCTGGGAACATAGGATTCCACATGCCTCAGGGCAACTAAGCCCACGCACCATAACTAAAGAGAAGCCCAAGTTCCACAACAAAAGACCTGATGCAGCCAAAATAAATAAATTAATTAATTAATGGAAAAAAAACAAACTTTTAAAAAAAAGGAAGAAAGAGGATGGGTTATATAAGGCTGAAAACTGAGAAGTCCTGAAAGGTGGGAACCAGCTGCCAGGCCCAATCCAAAGTTCCCTAGCAAACCAGCCCTAGTGTAGAGAGGATTCTAAAAGGCCAAAAACAAAAACACATTCATTAAAAACACCGGAGATGAATTCTTTCAAAGCAGCTTAGTCCTCTGGTGGGGCCTTCCCCTGTCTTTCCTCCGCCCACTCTGCCCCTACAAATATTCAAAGAGAGCAGACTCCCACTGGCCTCATCTGGCCCACAGATGAGTTTTCTTTAACCTGCACACAGTTTTTAAATAGCTGTAAACATCAAAAGTGAAAAGTTTTACCTAAGAATCTAGACTGTTTCTTTTCTTTTGGAAAATCAGAAGTTTTTCATATGAAGCCAAGTGGCTTCATATCTCTGAATGATAACTATGACAAAGTTGAGTAGTGGCTGCCTCCAAGGTATTTTTATACCCAGACCACTTGACTCACTTATCTTCGATGCCTGACCCCTGTGGGCATCTGTTTTTCACTCAGGCCAGGTGAGACTTCCCATCTGCATATCAAGTGAAACAGATCTCCCCTCACCCTAATATTCAAAAATCCTTCACAACACAGCTTATTCTGACTTACCCATGTGACTAGACTTCATTCTGAATATATCTACTTCCTGTATAAACAGGTCCCTTACCTTCCCACATTCACATTTTTGCTGGTGCTTTTTCATTTCCTTTAAGATGCCTTCCATCCCAACCAAATCTGGGAACTCTCCTGCACCCTCAAAAGTCCATGTGAGGGCCTTTTTGGAATCTCCCAAACAGAAATAACCTTTCTTTCATTAGAGGCTCCAAAGTGCCGTGTTATTTTGCAGTATAGTCATACCTTATGTATTCTTTTTTACAGATGTTGGGATTTTTACAAATTGAAGGTTTGCAGCAACCCTGTGTTGTCAGATGATGGTTAGCATTTTTTAACAGTAAAGACATAAAAGCTATTGCATACTTAACAGATTACAGTATAGTGTAAACATAACTTTTATATGCACTGGAAAACCAAAAAAAAAAAAAAAGGCTTGATTCACTGGCCTGTGATATTTGCTTTACTGTGGTGCTCTGGACTGAACTGGCAATATCACCCAGGTCTGCCTGTACTTGCTCTGGACTTTTACAACTTCACATATTTACATATTATAAGTTCTTTTCCTGTGATTACTTCTGTCCTGGCCAGTAGTCCAACTGAGCCGAGCCAAGGCCTTACCTGTGAATAAGGAAGCTGTCTTAACCCTCCTGACCAGCCAAGTCACCAGATAAATACCACAGACTGGCTTCATTTAATGCCATATGGAGCAGTACAACTTCCTGACTGAGATTTGCCCGAATTCCTGACTTTTGTGACAGTTGTGTGATAGGATAATAAGCTTATTGTTTTAAGCCACTGCTTTGTCACATAGCAACAGATAACCAAACTGGTTCTGAAAATTTTAAAAGTCTTTAATCTTGTTAATTATTTTCAAGTCTTTTTACAAAATTAAACACACATACAACTTAAAGAAGGAGAAGGGAACTAATTTATTGAGTTCTTAATTTGCTTCAGTTCAGTTCAGTTCAGTCACTCAGTCGTCTGACTCTACTGCCTGACAAGTTATACGTGTTACATTATCTAACACTCAAGACAATCTAACTTGTGCTATTATCTACATTTCTGAGAAGAAGGAACCAAAGCTGAGAGGGAGTGTGCTTTGCCAGCTCAGAAGACTGAATGGATGGTAGGTAGTACTGAGGTCCTGGAGGGGCACCACAGGAGCTCTAAGCAGATGGACACTTGTGGTGGCTATTTTGCTCCCTCCATTTCGAAGTCACAGTTTAGCATGAGCAAGAACTGTATAACCAGGAGACTGAAGAGAAGAGGCCAAAGTGCAAGTGATTTCATATTTAGTAACTACAAATACACATCATGAAGCTTTAATTTTTTCACTGTTTTTTAAATTATCATTTTAATTGTCAACAAATGTTAATTGAACGCAGGAGGAGGAGGAGACAACAGAAGATGAGATGGTTGAATGGCATCACCAACTCAATGGACATGAGTTTGAACAAACTCTGGGAGATGGTGAAGGACCAGGAAGCCTGGCGTGCTGCAGTCCACGGGGTTGCAAATAGTCGGACAGGCTGAGGGACTGAAAAACACCACCACCACTTATTTTCCTCCTGTCCCCAACCACCTTCCCCTCTGGTAACCACTAATTTGTTCTCTGTGTCTATGAGTCTATTATTGTCTTGTTTTGTTTAGATTCCACATATGAGTGAAATTATAAGGTTTTTGTTTTTCACCTTCCATCTTATTTCACTTGATTCTACAACTAAAATAACAGCTACTATGAATTCAGTAATTACTATGTACCAGGCTCTGTGCATCTTTTAAATTGCTTGCAACAACCCTAAATGGATAGAGGTATAGTTGTTATTATCTCCATTTTACAAAGGAGGAAACTAAGGCACAGAAAATTTAAGTAACTTACCCAAGACCTCCCAGCTAAGTGGTGAAGCCAAGCTATCTAATTCCAGAGCCTGTACTTCTAGCTGTGTAAGTTAAGACAAGCCCTGTAACCTTTCTGATCTTCAGTTTCTGATCTATAAAATTGGGAAATCTTTGTGAGGATTAGAAATAATGTATATAAAATGACTATCATGGCAAGTGCCTAGCATTTTATGGATATTAACTGTTTCCTTAATGGCTTAGTGTTAGGGGTTGGATTGTGTCCTCCTGAAGATGTTGAAGTCCTAGTACCTGGTGCCTATGAATGTGACCTGATTTGGAAATAAGGTCTTTGCAGATGATGAAGTTAAGATGAGGTCATTAGGATGAGAAATCTGGACACAGAGAGAGACACAAAGTGAGGGTGCCATCTGAACATCAAGGTAAAGATCGGGGTGATGTATCGACAAGACAGGCAACACCAAAGACTGAAAACAAACCGCCAGCATCTAGGGGAGAGGCTTGGAACAGATTCCATCAGAGCGCTCAGAAGGAACCAGCCCTGCTGACACCTTAATTTGGACACCCAGCCCCCAGGACCGTGAGAGACTACGCTTCTGCTGCTTTCAGCCACTCAGCTTGCGGCCCTTTGCTATGGCAGCCCTGGGGAACTAATAGCTCAGCACATGGTACTTGTACCTTTGATACTCGGCAAGGCGTCTCTGAGTCTCTGAGTGTACACAGCAACCTGCCGCTAGCATCCTGGGTGCTCTGCACATGTGCAGCCCTGCAGCCCAGCTGTACATGGAGCCAGTCTAATACATTAGAAGGTTGGACCAAGGTCAACTTTCGAGATCTCACGTGTCTTTTGTGCTCCGCTGGATCAAGTGCCCACTACTCTTATGCTGCCTTGGGTAGAGCAGAATGTCTTCAGTAAACTCATTCAGAAGAAGGTGCTGGTGGATAATTTGTCCTCTCAAATGAATTAATCACACCTGAGAGATGAACTCTCCGATAACCTTGGTGCCTGGTTGGAAGAGATTTTAGGTTAAGACCCCTCAGGCTCCCCCAGAATATCTGCATGCCCTACAGTCCAGGCACCATGTGCACTGCTCTCTGCATACAGATATCCATGTTCAGAGATCAAGGGATACTTTCCAGCACAGAAGGTGATTTAAGCAGCCTAGGTAAATGCCTCAGACCTTCAGGGAAATCAGGACAGCCTCAGAGAGCATTTAGAAATGGAGAGGCAGGAGGGCTTTGTGAGCCCAAGAGATTCATTGTTAAGGCTTGGAAAATAATTAGAGGTGGAATGAGCTCAAGCTGCAGCAACCAGGGACCCTGTGGGACACTGTTTTTCAGGAACTCTAGAAGCAGCATTCCCTCAGGTTCATTTTCAGGAAAGAAAAAGATCTCCAAACAAAAAGACCATCATAGCTGTTTAAAATAGGTGGAGATCATGATCTGTTAGTGTTCCCTGATTAGGGGGCAACAGACCACCTGCATATTGCTGTTTAACAAACTACTCCACATTGAGCAGCTTAAAATAACAATATTTATTGTCTCACATAATTTCTAAGGGTCGCCTTACCTGGGTGGCTCTGGATCAGGGTCTTTCATGAGGTTGCAGTTGGGCAGTTGGCTGGGGCTGCAGTCTTCCCAAGCCTTGACTGGGCCTGGGGGATTTGCTTTCCAAATGGCTCCCTCATGTGGCTGTTTGTAAGAGGGCTTATTTTTTGTTCACTGTTGTCCTGAAGTCTCACTACCTTACCACACAGCTGGTCACATAGGATGACCAATCATCTTGGTTTGCCCAGGACTAAGGGGGTTCTCAGGATGTGAGACATTCATTCTAAAACCAGGAAAGTCCTGGGCAACCTGGGGACAAGTTGGTCTCTCACAAGGGCTGCTCAAAATATGAAGAGAGTGGCCAAGATAGAGCTATGAAGCATTTTATCATCTAATCTTACAAGTAACATACTGTGCATCACTTCTGGTCTAGTCTACTGGTCAGACAGACCAGCCTTGGTACCGTGTGCAAAGCTACTATACAAGGTATAAATATTAGGAGGTAGGATCAATGGAGCCATCTTAGAGGCTGGCTACCACATTTCCCCAAAACTCAGTGGTTTAAAGCAACCACCCTGTTAGTATCTTTCATGAGTCTGTGGGTTAACAGGGCTCAGATGGATGGTTCTTCTGTACCCCACGATGTCTGCTGGATCTGCAGCCACTAGGGCTCAAGTGAGCTGGAATCTCAAATGACATATTTCCATGGCTGGCAGTTGGTGCTGGCTGTTGGCTAGGAGCTAATCTAAGGCTGCCTATGGGACAGTCTTGGTTCTTCTCCATGTGAGCTTTCCATATAGCTTTGACTGGATTCTGAGAGGGAACATCCCAAGAATAGGCATGTAAGCAGAAGGAAACAGAAGCTACCAAATCTCCTAAGATGTGAAATCAGAAGCCCTTGAACATCTTACATTGCATTCCATTGGCCAAAGACGTCACAGGGAGAGCCTAGATATAAGGAAAGGGGAAATAAACCATACTTCTTGATATGAGGAATAGCATATGTTTGTAGTAAGGGGAGGGATTATTAGTAGCTACTACACAGCCTAATAGGAGAAGGCAATGGCACCCCACTCCAGTACTCTTGCCTGGGAAAATCCCATGGATGGAGGAGCCTGGTAGGCTGCAGTCCATGGGGTCGCTAGGAGTCGGACACGACTGAGCGATTGACTTTCACTTTTTACTTTCATGCATTGGAGAAGGAAATGGCAACCCACTCCAGTGTTCTTGCCTGGAGAATCCCACGGATGGGGGAGCCTGGTGGGCTGCCATCTATGGGGTCGCACGGAGTTGGACACGACTGAAGTGACTTAGCAGTAGCACACAGCCTAATGGGGCTACCACTACCCAAAGACTGTGCTTCAGGGTTTCTCATTAGTGAATGTGCAAAAGCTCCAGAGGCGGTGAAATATTCCAGGAACTCTTAAATTTCTGAATCTATAACCCTGGCTTTATTTTTTTTTTATCTTTTTAATTAAAAATTTATACATGTAATTGTAATGAAGTTCATACAGAAAAAATAGGTAATCAATACTTAAGAGACCATGTAATTTTGGTACATAGCTTCTTAGAATTTACACTATGCAAAAATAATTTTATTTTACAAAACTGTAACCATTTTGAACCTACTATTTTTAAATCTGCCATTTTCTCCTAAAACTACATTGTGAGTCTCTTTCTGTGATGGTTAATATAGAGCTACCTCAGTTTAAGGGTCGCATAGTATTTCATTGTATACCTACCAGCCAAGACTGTTGATAACAACAGAGATACACTGTGGTTAGGTTATTTAGCAAAAAAGGACATTTTTTGAAAAGTATTGGATAGCCCATGGAATCTATGCTATGTCAGTTTAGAGTCCCATTAGCTATTTTTGTGTAATAATCTGTAAGACTTAGTAGAATAAAACATTCACCATTTTAATATACTCATAAATTCTGTGGGTCAGGAATTCTACAGGGCACAGTAGGGATGATGCACAATGTTTGGGATCTTGGCTGGGAAAATTCACACTAAGAGTGAGATGAAAGGCTGGGGTGGGGGTGGAGTGGTAGAATCATCTGAAGGCTATGTCATGCACATGTTTGGAGACTGGGCTGCCATGAATTGAACTCTGGGCTGGCAGGGACTCTGGATCAGAGTGCCTATACAAGCTGTCTCTATATGACTTGGGCTTCCTCACAGTGTGGTGGCCTCTGGGTAGTCTGACTTCTTACAAGGTGGTTCAATGCTCTAGGAGCTGGTGTTCTAGCAAGCAGGGAGGAAGCTGCACCGCCTTTTGTGACCTAACCCTGGAAATCACTTTCACCAAAGTCTATTGATTGAAGTGGTCACAAGCCTGCTCAAATTCAAAAGAGGAGACATAGTCTCTACTTCTCAATGGGAGGAGTAGAAAAGAATTTGTGGCTATGTTCTAAAATCACCATAATTAGGATAATCTAAGTTACCATAACAAAGAAAGTTCAACTTACAGTGACTTAATGAATATGGAAATTTATTTCTCTGGCACATAACAGTTACAAGGTGAGTAGCCTAAGTCATTGAGGCAGCTCTGCTCCACCAGACACCACTATGCCCCTGGAATCTAGGCTCCACTGCCAACACAGCAGTCTTGAAAACCGCTAACTGTCCTTGTGTCTTTGTGGGCAAAACCTTAGGCAGGAGCCCACACACCGGCCACTCAGCTCACATGTTGTATCTTGTCTTCCAGGGAGCAAGGAGTGGGCATATTTGCCTTCTTTATGCTTCTGTAGTGGAAAGCAGGGGTGCTTCTTTCTTATCTTTAAATTTCTTCTTTAAACGAAGAATGATCAGATACTAGATACCCTAAAAACAAACAAATATCCAGTAGAATATGGATGTATCATATCCCAGCTCTTACTGATAGACATTTCGGTTGATAAGTTTCTGTTGAGAAGATGTTATTTACACTGTTTCGAGGAACATTCAAATATCTTTGAATATTTGTAAGATATTTTTTTCCCTTTAAGATACATTTCAGGACTTCTTTGGTCGTCCAGTTGTTAAGAATCCACCTTGCAATTCAGGGGACGTGGATTTAATCACTAGTCTGGGAATATCCCACGTGACATGGAGCAACTAAGCTCATGCTCTACAACTACTGAGCCTACTCCCTAGAGTCTGTGCTCTGCAACAAGAGAAGCCACTGAGATGAGAAGCCTGTGCACCGCAAGGAAGAGTAGCCCCTGCTTGTCATTGCTCGAGAAAGCCCACTTGCAGCAATGAAGACCCAGCGCAGCCAAAAAAAGCAACAAACAAAGGAAACACTGTTACTGCCTTGATCCTTATCGTGCCTTTATCCAGACTGACTATATAACCTCTCCCTATTTATGGGGTGCCAGTGGGTAGGGGGGGAAGTGGATAGTTCTTATGGAGCTAGCCTGCTGTGTTTCCCTTTGTCTGCCGCTGCTGCTGCTGCTAAATCGCTTCAGTCGTGTCTGACTCTGTGTGACCCCATAGATGGCAGCCCATCCAGGCTCCCCCGTCCCTGGAATTCTCCAGGCAAGAATACTGGAATGGGTTGCCATTTCCTTCTCCAATGCTTGAAAGTGAAAAGTGAAAGTGAAGTCACTCAGTCGTGTCCGACTCTTTGCAACCTCATGCACTGCAGCCTACCAGGCTCCTCTGTCCATGAGATTTGCCTGGCAAACTAATAAAGCCACCCTTTCCTTCTCTGTAGGGGGAAAAAATATATTTTCCAAGGAGTCATGTCATAGTTTCTGATGTCTAATCCGTAGTTTCTGCATCTAGTCCTACAGAAACCCACCAAAGCCCCTCCTTTTCTTCAAGTCAGGGGTGGCAGCCCAGCAATTTGTATGAGCCAGGGAGAAAGTCTGGAGAGATTCGTCGTGTACTATCAAGGATGCTCCAGGATTAAGTGTTGGGGTGGCCATGATCATAACCTGCTCTTGTTTATGGAGCACTGTGTGAAGGGCTTTACTCATACTGTCTCACTTAGTCTTTGCCTTAATCTGATGGGGAAGATTCATCTTCATTTGATAAATTATCTTTATCAAATTATCTTTGACAAATTATCTTCATGTGATAGATGGAGAAGCTTAGGTTCCAAGAGATTAGGTAATTTATCTAAGGCCTTGGAGTCAAATCAGTGCTTGGAACACTTGCTCGTAGGATATTCCCTCCCTAACCCAGCTGCCATACTGTGGGAAGCCCAAGCCACATGAAGAGGCTATGTGCTGACATTTCAGCCAACAGCCTCAGCTGAGCTCCCAGCTGTCAGCCAGCATCAGCTCCCAGCCATGTGAGTGAGCCAGCTTGGATTCTTCTCACTCTTCAGCCCACTTGACACCCCAGGTGGCCATAGCCCCAACCAACATCACAGTAGTAGAACTGCTAAGTTGAGCTCAGCGACTCCAAAGACTGGAGAGAACTAATAATGAAATAGTTTTTGTGTCAAGTCACTGAGTTTTGGCAAGATTTTTTATGTAAGAGTGACTAACCAAAACAGGTGGGGAGCTACTCATTCTTGGATGAATCCCAGAAGAGTCTGAAGAGGGGGTTACTGCTCTGGGGGTATCACTAGAGTAGGGGGGTCTTTGACGATTCTTACAAGTTCAGTGTACTAGGCTGCATCTGCATATGACAGTTTTGCTCGCTCCCTGCCCCAGATGGGGAAAACTTCATTGAGTCACAAGTCTGGGAAGAGAAACTGTGTATAAATAAGTTGACAGAAATCTGGGCAAGATTCCCAAAGTAAATAATGTTGATTCTCAACACAAAGAAGACATTGCTTAATGCTACAAAAACTCACATAAACAGTCATTGCTTTATGACTGATTTGCTATATTTTCAAATTTTAAAAAAGTAACCATAATAAGCATCATTTTAAAAAGCAGCACTTGGAAATGCTGGGACATTGTGTGCAGTTCCTGAGGTCACAAGAGTATCCTTATCTTTTGGAGCTTCCCAGTCCTGTAGGCTGGAGGTTGTGCCAGTTTGACCTTTGGAAAGCCCCAGTTGGCACTCAGATCCCAAAGCAAAATCCAACATTTCTTTTCAAAGAGCAGAAGAGAAGCTCACAGAAGTTCAATAAGATGGTGGCCTTTACCAATTTAGGTATTTAGTCTCTTAACCCTCACTTCTCAGTCCCTTCCAGTTCAGTGGTTCTCAAATCTGGGGGCATAAAAATCATCTGGGAAGTACGTAAAAGATGTATAAAAAAATCCAGGATTCTTCCCTGAAGATTCCCATTCTCTAAGTCTGGGGTGGGATCCCAGAATTTTTATTTTAAAGAGAACCAGCTGGGACTTATTTGGCAGTCTAGTGGTTAAGACTCCTTGCTTCCAATGCATGGGGTTAAACCCCTGGTTGGGGAATTAAGATTCCACATGCCATTGTGCATGGCCAAAAAGAAAAAGAACTGGCTAATTCTTCCATTGTTTGGCTCCATACCCCAAGCTGAAGAGGACTATCATCTCAGGCCTTCCTGAAAGTGTAGAATAGAGATGGGGAGAGTCCTCAATAACCCGACCTCCAGAGACCAGGATGGACCTTGGAAGGAGATCAAGATGGGATATTCAGATTCTGAGCCAGGAAGGATATAACAAACTCTGTAGCAAATGGTTTTCAAATTGTTTCTTCAACCCTAAGGGGTTCCTCAGATGTGCTATCACCTCCAACCCCAGCAGTTTCTCTTTGATCTGTTTTATCATTGTAGGTTTCCAAGAAAGATTGTGTTAGAAGAAAAGATTTTACTGCTAAATTCCCTCCCTGCTTAAGGATATAGTTTGGTGAGGGTGAGGAGCAAACAGAACCCTCAAACCTTGGTGGTAAGAATGAAAAATGATGCAGCCACTGTGGAAAAGCTTGGTGGTTCTGTAATAAATTATATGGAGATTACCATATGTCTTGGTTTGCTCAGGCTGTTGTAAAAAAATAACCATAGATGAGGTGAATTAAACAACAGACATTTATTTCTCACAGTTCTATTATAAACGTTTGGCTCTTTACAACAGTCCAAAGGTGGAAACAACCCAAATTTCATCATAACTGACAAATGATGAATGAGTAAAAATAGTATATCTCTACAATGAAATACTACTTAACTATACAAAAGAATGAAGTGTTGATACATGAATGAACCTTGAAAACATCATGCTAAGTGAAAGAAGTCAGTCACAAAAGGACAAATAATTGCATGATTCCATTTATATGAAATATTCAGAATAGGCAAATCCATAGAGACAGAGACGGAAAGCAGATTAGTGGTTGCCGGAGATTAGGGGGATGGGGTAATGGGGAGTGACTGCTTAATGAGTGCAGGATTTCTTTTGGGGATGATGAAAATGTCCTGGAACTTGATAGTGGTGATGGTCACACAACATTGTAAATATGCTAAATGTCAATAATGACAAGCTTTATGTTATGAGAATTTCACAAAATACAGCAATGAAAAAAAAAAACAAAACCCAATCAACAGACCTAGAACAATCATCTCACTATTATTACTATTATTTTTACTGATAAGGTAGCTGAGGTCAGAAAGGGGAAATGGCCTGGTGAGGTCACCCAGCCTGTTAGAGGTACAGCCAAGTCTAGTGACCCCCAGCCTGCCATAGCAGGCTGCCTCTCTTCTTCAACATCCTTGGGCCCTTACCCCCAACCCCTACCAAAAATGCTAAGATTCAGGGACATGCAATGTCCTGAGCCATGCATCACATCATAGTTTTTGCAGCCAGGCCCCCTGCTTCCCAGGCAGAGGTCCACTTTACCCCCAGTACAGCTGGGCCAGCCTTTCTTCTGCTGTCACCAGTGCCTATTGCCTTCAAGTGTGTTGATGAAAGACAAACCCACTTCTAACTTCATACTTGAGTAAATCTTCCTAAGGGGCTCGCTAAGCTGCATTCTTCGGACAGGGTTGATAAGGGCTGGGTGCATCAGATTCCTTACATTACAGACATTGCTTAGCTTCCCAAACTCCAGCTGGGCAGAGAGTCTGGAGGAACTGTTGATGCTCCCAGGGTTGGGTTGGATTTATTCCAGCCATACGCATTTGTGTGGTTGGCTCTTCTCTCTGGCTGTTGGACCATATGCGTCTATCCCACAGTAGGTGCTTAATAAAGATTCATTGTAGGCTTCCCTGGTGGCTCAGTGGTAAAGAATCTGCCTGCCAACGCAGGAGACACTGGTTGATCCCTGGTCTGGGAAGATTCTGCATGCTGTGGAGCAACTAGGCTCCTGCATCACAACTACTGAGCCTGTGCTCAAGCCAAGGAGTTGCAACTACTGAAGCCCATGTGCCCTAGAGCCCATGTTCCATGACAAGAAAAGCTGCTGCAATGAGAAGCCTGAGCACTGCAACTGCAGAGTAACTTGCCACAACTAGAGAAAAGCCCACACAGCAGTGAAGACCAGCATAGCCAAAAATCAATCAATGAATAAAATTGTTAAAAAAAAAATTCAGTGGCACAGTAGTCCCTGTCTTGTGGTCATCCTGGGACTGTCTTCATTCTAGTTAAGAGAGTTCAGGAAAAGGCCTCACTTTCCTTAGTGCCATTGAGAGTAAAGGACTCAGGGTAAGTTGTACATGGAGTGAGAATCGTTTATCTGGTAGCCACCTGTCCTGACTCTTTGTGACCCCATGGATGCAAAATTCAAGTCCATGGAATTCTCCAGGCCTGCAATGCAGTCATGTCCAACTCTTTATGATTCCACGGACTGTAGCTTGCCAGGCTCCTCTGTCCTTGGAATTCTCCAAGCAAGAATACTGGAGTGCATAGCCATTCCCTTCTCCAGGGAATCTTCCCAACCCAGGAATCGAACTCAGGTCTCCTGCATTGCAGGCAGATTCTTTACCAGCTGAGCCACCTGGGAAGCCCAGGGTAGCCATCTGAGATGGAATTATTCACCATTCTGGGAGGTGGGGGCAACAGAAGGGTATAACTCATTTGCATTTGCAGACTGTGAACTTTAGAGGTCAGGTCTTCTGGAACAATTCCTTCAGCTTCTTACCTAGGGTTTCAAAAAATTGCTAAGGGTTTTGTTCTGTCTCCTCAGATCCTGACCATTCCTTACATTTCTTAGTTACAGTCTCCAGACAAATCATGGAGTTTTAAAAAAAGTGCAGAAACATACAAAAGGGCAATTGCAGGACCCAAGAAAATTGACTCTTTGGCAATTTTCTAATCTCAGCTGAGAACCCTGGCTGAGAAGGGAAACCTAGTTCTGCTCATTTGTGTTCAGTATCTGCTTCAGTGTGGGAATGGGGAGGGCGAACTCCCTCAATCCTCACATGGTGACTCGCTTTGCTCAGCCTCTGACGATTATCTAACTCCTTGAACTTGAGCTTGGAAATTGACTTCAGGCAGCAGGGATGGATGGAAACATTAAGGAAGACAGCAGCGTAGCAGTGGCCACAGTTTCTATGTTGCCATTTGGGATAAATCAGTAAAGGTGAGAATTGCTACAGGGCAGACAGAGGTTTTGGGGGTGAGTATTTACAATTCAGCCTTGGTGGTTGTATGTGGTTTCCTTGCTGTGTGGACAGATGCCTTATGTCTGGATGCAGACTTTCATTTTACAGGACAGAGAGGTTTAGAAATGCTCTATTCCTGTTTGGAGATTTTAGTGTATGACTCTGTTCAATGATCCAAGGTGTCTTGCAGAAGAGAAATCTGCCTTGGCGTTGTTCAATCCAGTCTTTCCCAGTTATTTGACTTCAGAATTCTTCCTCCTCCTCCCATTATAGCACTCATTTATACCCCGTGAAAGCAAAATTTCCAAGAAATGATGGGAAATGCCTCCTTATGTCCTGTGGAGTTGGTTCTGGCCACTGATGCCCTACAGTGAGCAGCAATGGGGATATTCGGTCAGGACACAGGACAGGGTACCGTGTTATAATAATCCAGGAAGTAGCAATACATGTTGTACCTGTCAGGCTCCTTCCTACACTGAGATGTTTTGATTCTCTGCACACTGACCAGGAAACCACTATTTGCTGAGCATCATGCCCTGGGAGCTTTTTGTATGTCATCTGTGTAATCTTCCCTCAAGTCTGTTGTTTCCGTTCTATAATGAGGAAATTGGGACTCCAAGAGGTTGTGTAAGGAGGTCACCCAGTTGAGTGTGTGGCAGAGTGAAGATCTGGGCTGAGGATGACGGGCCAACACTGGTACCCCCTCCTCAGACACCGATGGTGGGAAAGGAAACTGGGGCAGCTGTAGTTCAGCAGTTCGTCCATCAGTTAAAGAGAATTGCCAAATGTCTTGGGCTGCTATGACAAATACCATGGACTGGAGGCCTTAAACAGCAGGCATCTGGTTCTCACAATTCTGGAGCTGGTGGGTCCCACGTCAGGGTTAGTGTCTGGTGAAGACTGGCGGGTGGCTGCCTCTTGCGGTCGCTCCCCTGTGTCTCGCCACTTCACTCACAAGCTGCATTTTCATGTTGCTCTTTCCAGAGAGTCTGGTTCCCACGAGGAGCTGTTTTGCTGGTCATGTGACCTTGGGCCTCTGGGCCTCAGTTTCCTCATCTGTAAAATAGGATAATACTCTCATTTTCTTTCTTCTGAACTTTTCCACATTTTCGTATTCCTTCCCTCCTCTCCTCTTTCCTTCTCCCTTAATTTTTCCTCCCTCAATTTGTTTTTCCACATTGTCATAAACCTCAATCTCTAGCATTAATTTTCCCCTGGAAGATCCTTGAAACTCCCCTGTTGGATCCTCCCTAAAGTGGCTTGAGAGGCACCGATGGTTTTTCAGTAACAGAGACCAGACAAGAAGGCGACTGCTGAGGAATTCCATGTCAGTCAGGCGCTCTGTGCTCTGCATCTAGAATAGGGCAGTTTCCAAGGTGACTGAGCCTGGTGTGTGAGGATAAGGTGATAAGGTGAGGGCCTGGAGTTATGAGCTGCCAAACTCATAAACCATGCGGGCTTCCTCTGAGCCACTCGCCAAGCAATTTAACAACCGACTTGCTTCAAAGTGTTCCAAACTATTTAATGATCAGTGCATCTATAAATAGGGTCGTAAAAACAATCTGGATAGATATTAATGTATGGGTTCAGTCCTGGAGTAACTAAACCTTGAGTTGTTTTGACCTCAGAGAGCCATCAAAGTCTGCTGCAAGGAACAATTCTGCAGTTGTCTTGTGGCAGATGTTTTGTTCCTGCTCAACGTGTCCTTGTGTGTATAATTTGTTAACATGATAATAGTGTGCTGCTTGGCACTCGCAGTTTACTAAGTGCCTTCACACACATGTTCTCATTTGATCCTGGCAAGCCAGGCATTATTATGAGGCTCAGGGGAGATAAGTGACTCACCTCAGAACATCCAGATTGTGGGGTGAATGGGGCTGGGGTAGCGGGGCTGGGTATAGTGGTGGTGGTAGCAGAGTCCAGATTTCAGATAAGGACTATGTGGCTTCCAAATTTATCTTCCTATCTTATTCCATCAAATCATATTTCTGGTTTAAAAGACTGGATACAATCAGTGACTCTTCTGTTCTCAAAGGGGCCAGCACCCAAGTCTCTCCTTTGATTGCTTTATATTAAAAATAGGCTGGCCAGATTTAGTAAATAAAAATACAAAACACCTCATTAAATTAAAAATTCAGATTAAATAATGAATAATTTTTTGGTGTAAGTATGTCCCATGATACCTGGAAACTCTAACTTAAAGTACTTGCTATTGTCAGGTAAGATACTTCTTACCTGTCCCTCTTTTTGGAGGGCAGAATAGAATGTGATGATTGGAGCTCGAATGATTTATGATTAAGGGCTCTCCATAATCAGGACTTGCAACACCCTGACTACACCTATCTGATTAAAAAAACAAAAATAAAAAAATAAGGTACTTGCTATTAAATATTTTTTCTTTTAAAAAATAACATGAGTTACAGAAAATTTTGAAAAATCAGATAAACAAAAGAAAAGTGAAAGTGAAAGTCATTTAGTCGTGTCCGACTCTTTGCGACCCCATGGACTGACTATACAGTCCATAGAATTCTCCAGGTCAGAATACTGGAGTGGGTAGTCTTTCCCTTCTCCAAGGGATCTTCCCAACCCAGGGACTGAATCCAGGTCTCCTGCATTGCAGGCAGATTCCTTACCAGCTGAGACACAAAGAAAGCCCATAAGCAAAAGAAAGAAAATATAAATTAGTCCTAATTTTGCTGCTGCTGCTAAGTCGCTTCAGTCGTGTCAGACTCTGTGCGACCGCATAGACGGCAGCCCACCAGGCTCCCCCGTCCCTGGGATTCTCCAGGCAAGAACACTGGAGTGGGTTGCCATTTCCTTCTCCAATGCATGAAAGTGAAAAGGGAAAGTGAAGTCGCTCAGTCGTGTCCGACTCTTAGCGACCCCATGGACTGCAGTGCAGCCTACCAGGCTCATCCTTTCATGGGATTTTCCAGACAAGAGTACTGGAGTGGGGTGCCATTGCCTTCTCTGAGTCCTAATTTTACCATCATATAATATTAATATTTAAATATTAGCTGTTAATACTTTGTTATATTTATTGTGACCTCTTTTCCATTATGCATATGTTTATATGCATAATTCCTTTTTTAAAAATAGAAAAATGAATTTACTGATTATATATTACTTAGTTCAGTTCAGTCTCTCAGTTGCTTTGGGATCCCATGGACTGCAGCGTGCCAGGATTCCCTGTCAATCACCAATTCCTGGAGCTTGCTCAAGTCGGTGATGTCATCCAACGATCTTATCTTCTGTCCTCCTCTTTTCCTCCTGCCTTCAGTCTTTCCCAGCATTGGGGTCTTTTCTAGTGAGTCAGTTCTTTGCATCAGGTGGACAAAGTATGGAAGTTTCAGCTTCAGCATCAGTCCTTCCGATGCATATTCAGGACTAATTTCCTTTAGGATTGCCTGGTTGGATCTCCTTGCAGTCCAAGGGACTCTCAAGAGTCTTCTCCAACACCACAGTTCAAAAGCATCGATTTTTCGGCACTCAGCTTTCTTTATAGTCCAACTCTCACATCCATGCATGACTACTGGAAAACCATAGCTTTGACTATATGGACCTTTGTCGGCAAAGGAATGTCTCTGCTTTTTAATATGCTGTCTAGGTTAGTCATAGCTTTTCTTCCAAGGAGCAAGCATTTTTTAATTTCATGGCTGCAGTCACCATCTGCAGTGATTTTGGAGTCCAAAAAAATAAAGTTTGTCACTGTTTCCACTGTTTCCCCATCTGTTTGCCACGAAGTGTTGAGACATGATATGTCTCTCATGAGACATGAGACAGATGCCATGATATTAGTTTTTTGAATGTTGAGTTTTAAGCCAACTGTTTCACTTTCCTCTTTCACTTTCATCGAGAGGCTCCTGAGTTCTTCACTTTCTGCCATAAGGTTGATGTCGTCTGTGTATCTGAGGTTATTGATATTTCTCCTGGCAATCTTGATTCCAGATTGTATAACTTAAGGTCTGCATTTTTTTCACTCAGTAATATATCTTGGATATCTTTATATGCCTTGATAAATTCTGTAATATTCAAATGACTGCAAGGCCATTGATGGCATAACACATTGCCTTTAGTGAATCCTCTATAGGCAAACACTTAGGTTGTGTCTAATGTTTTATTACTACAGACTTATCATGAATAAACTTCATTGAGTCTTCTGGACATCCTTGGGGTAAATTTCTGACAGTAAAATTTCTTGGTCAAAGGATATGCAAACTTTAAAGGCTTTTTTATAGGTTGTCAAGTTGTCCTCCAGAAAAATTGTACCAGTTTATGTTCTTACAAATAGTGTCTGAAAATGCCATTTCCTTGCATATTGGCAATGTTGGAAATTATCAATAAAAACAAAAAGAAAAAATAACCCATTTGATTCTGAGCCTATCCTGACTCTATAATCATATTCAACACTCTGCCCTCAAGTGTGTAATCTTACTTCTTTCTACTGAACCTTAAATTCTCAAAGAAGGGAGTAGATTAGATCAGGGATAGAAATCACTACCTCCACCCCATCACATGCTGAATTTCCATCCAAGTAATAACAGGCCCAATCCTGTTTGGTTTTTGAGATTAGAAGAGGGCACATTCAACCTGCTGAATTTCCACAGTGCTCAGAATCTTACTCACGTCAGCCTTACAGGTGACCATTACTAATGTAAAGAACTTGCTCATTAGGGCAAATTTCCCTTGATGTAGGAATTCAGTTAATAAATGGAGACAGAATGGTAGAATTATAATGTCATTAATCATCAGTATTTGTTTATTTCAGGTATCAGTTCAGTCTCTCAGTCGTATTCGACACTTGTGACCCCATGAAACGCAGCACGCCAGGCCTCCCTGTCCATCACCAACTCCCAGAGTTTACTCAAACTCATGTCCATTGAGTCGGTGATGCCATCCAACCATCTCATCCTCTGTCATCCCCTTCTCCTCCTGCTCTCAATCTTTCCAAGCATTAAGGTCTTTTCAAATGAGTCAGCTCTTCGCATCAGGTGGCCAAAGTATTGGAGTTTCAGCTTCAACATCAGTCCTTCCAGTGAACACCCAGGACTGATCTCCTTTAGGATGGACTGGTTGGATCTCCTTGCAGTCCAAGGGACTCTCAAGAGTCTTCTCCAACACCACAGTTCAAAAGCATCATTTAACTTAATCAAATCTCTAAAGACCCATCTCCAAATAGTCACATGCTGAGGTATTGGGTTAGAGCTTCAACAAATGAATCTTGGGAGGGGACACATTTTACCCCATAATATTATAGAATACTGATAGCTAAACACATTAGAACCAAGTGAAATATCTAATGATATGATAATGATGAAACTGATCCAACAAATATATACTGAGTGCTTGCAGGGCCAGGTACTACTCTGTTTGCTGAGTTCTGTCCACAGTCTAGTGGGAGCAGGAGGTTAACAGACAAATTATAAGAGACGTAGCCAAGCATGATACCCATGTGCACAGACTCTGGATGTAAACTTCCTTGCTCCCCCACTTACTAGCTGTATGACTGTGGGTAAGCTGTTTAACTTCTCTGTACCTCAGTTTCCTCATCTGTAAACAGGTCTGTTTTGAGAATTAAATATTTATAAAGTACTTAGAATTGTAGCTGGAACATAGCACTACAAGTGATAAATAAATAAATTTGTGAACATTCACATGAGTCTGGCATTGAAAATGAGGTCTCTGGTAGACTGCAATCTTGGTTCCAATTTCATCTCCCTCCTTGTATCCAGGGCCTTTGCCATGTGACTGCAATTCCTCCATAGGTGATGGAATCTGTTTCTTTGCCCTTTCACTTCAAGCTGGCCCATGTGACTGGTTCTGGCCAATTGAATGTTAACAGATGTGAAATTAGTAGAGATTTGAAGTGTGCCAGTGGGGTGTGTCCCCTTGTGTTTCTCTCATCAGTATGAGAATATGCTGGAACTAATCGACTGATCCTAGTGGCAGGATGGAGACATATGGACTAGAGTCACCCCAACTGACCAGAAAACATTTAAATGAGAACCAGTTCTAACTGTGTGTGTACTGAGAATTCGAGGCTACTTGTTACCTAGCAGTAACTGACTAATAGGATGCTGATTGAGATTATTTCATCAGGAAATGCTCCCAATAAATTACATGATGGCAAAAATTGATTACAAAACAATTCTTACAGTAAGATCCTATTTTTTAATTTTAAATAAATTTGTTTATGTGTTTTTGTGTATCCCTGAAAAAAGTGTAGACCAAAATGTTAGCCAGTGGTTTTCACTGATGGGTGGCAATTTTTATTTTGTATGTATTTTTTTCTATGCTTCAAGTAAGCTAAATGACCATGTTTGGATTTTGTGTTTAGATGGGTGGAGAGATGAATGGTGGTTCGGTGGATAGACGCAGCCCTCCCTCGTGCCTGTTCTCCCAGATTGGTCTGAACTCTTCTATGGTGATCAAACACCCACTGCAGTAGGGCTGGAGGCCACACAGAATGTCTGTGATTATAGCAGTTTGGAAAATGATTTGTAAGATAGCCTTTCAAGGTGAGACATCTTGTTAAGATTCTTCCAGGCCCCCTGAGAGATTCCTGTAGGGCTTGGAACATCATGTTTAAATGCATTTGGACATATGCCAGGTCAGGATGAATTAGAGGTTAACATTTAGTTTAAGAACAAGACAAAAGAAGGCCTGAAAAACAAGCTTGAAATATCTGTTCTACTTGCTGCAGTTACTTCATTTTAGGTTTTCCTTGGTCTCCCCAGAGTGATCAGCCCTGATAGATGGCACCTGGGCATATGAGCCTTGCCCTCTCCAGCCAGAGCAGGACACACTGTAGCCTTCACTCCGTCTCACTCTGGATTCAGAATCCACAGTGGCACCACAGTGGATTCTAAGCCTTGGTAGGAGAGACTTTTGTAGTTATTGTTTTTTTTTCTGATTTTTTAAAATCGATTTTGTTGAAATAAAATCCATCCATTTAAAACGAACAGTCTGGACTTCCCCGGTGGTACAGTGGATAGGAATCTGCCTTGCCAATGCAAGGGGCACGGATTTGATCCCCGATCCGGAAAGATCCCACACGTCTTGGAGCAACTGACCCTGTGCACCACAACTACTGAGCCTGAGCTCTAGAGCCTGAGAGCTACAAATACTGAGCCCATGTGCCTGAAGCCCATGCTCCACAACAAGAGAAAGCCCTGCAATAAGGAGCCCATGCACCGCAACTACAGAGTAGCCCCCGCCTGCCACAACTAGGGAAAGCCCAAGTGTAGCAACAAAGACCCAGCACAGCCAGATAAATAGACACGATTTTTAAAAATAAATGAAATATACAGTTTAATGAGTTTTGACAAATGTACACCCTCTTGTAATCAAGATACAGAATCTCGCCGTCACCGTCTCAGGTTCCTGCCGTCCCTTTGTAGTCAATCCCAACTTGCATTCCCGACTTCAGGCAACCACTGATGAGCTTCCTGACTGTACATTAGGTTTGCCACTTCTAGAATGTGACAGAAATGAAGTCATACAGCATGCACACTTTTGTGTCTGGCTTTCTCTGCTCAGTATAATGTTTCTGAGATTCATCTAAGATGAGTGACACCTTAGCTTTTTTCTTATTGTTTCTAAAGAGTATCCAGTTTATGGATGAACCACAATTGCTTTATTCATTCAGCTTTTGATGGACATTTGGGTGGTTTCTAGTTTGGGACTATTATAAATAAAACTTTTCTTTCCTTTTTTGAATTTCAACTATACTTATCCAGTAGCTGCTATGGGACTCGCTACAAAATGAACAATTTTCCCTGAAGCTTGCTTTTGCACTAAGAAAAATTATCTGTGATCAAAAAACTTGATAGTTCATTATTTCATTCCACCAAGCACTCATTTAATGAGCCATTTATCCAGTAAACATTCGCTTACCACCTACTATTATTACTAGTAATAATTTAGTAATATGCTAGCTGCTAAGTCACTTCAGTTGTGTCCGACTCTATGCGACCCCATAGACGGTAGCCTACCAGGCTCCCCCGTCCCTGGGATTCTCCAGGCAAGAACACTAGAGTGGGTTGCCATTTCCTTCTCCAGTGCATGAAAGTGAAAAGTGAAAGTGAAGTCGCTCAGTTGTGTCCGACCCTCAGCGACCCCATGGACTGCAGCCTTCCAGGCTCCTCCATCCATGGGATTTTCCAGGCAAGAGTACTGGAGTGGGGTGCCATTGCCTTCTCCATAGTAATATATTGAGTGCTTAATAAAGTACACCATGCCTCAAATACAGGGAGTATCACATTCTTTTCTCACAACCGTCCTATAGGGTAGCTGTGACTGGTCTCTCAGCTTAAGGTGCTTCTTAAATGAAATAAAGTTGCCTTTTTTAAACAAAAGAATTTTCTGTGCATCTTAGGCTTTTCATTTATTTATTGGCCTGCCCTCCTCTCTCTCACTCCACTTGGGTTTTGTGAGGTTTTACGACATCTCTTCTTTAATCAGGACCAAATGACCTGTGACGTTGCGCATGCCTTTATGTTTATTGGCCAACACCAAAAGGAGGATATTATACTCTGACATCCCTGGTGTCATACATAGATTGATATTCACTCCAGGCACACATGGAACACTTCATTTTTCAGAGACATGATTGAGCCAAGGTGCTACATAAGTCAAATAAATAAATATAGCTCTGGAAAGCCAAGGGCAGTTCTGTCCTCTGTGACACGTGGAAATACAGTTAACTTTCTGAGTTCTACTGAATGCTAACATGCAGCAGGAACTTTGGAAAAAGGAGAAAAAAGATGAGACAGAGAAAGACTCTCCTAACTCTTGACAAGTTTAATTAGTATGAGAGCCAAGAATAAGCCGAAAGAATAGTTTTCAAGAAAGCATAAACAATGGGAGAAAATGAGTATATCTTGAGCTTCTACCGTCTGCCAAAGAATGTGCTAATCCATGTGCTCCAACGTGGCAGGTCCTCATGATCCCCTAGGAGACTTATGAAAACATAGATTACTGGGCCTCATCCCCAGGATTTCTGATTCTGTAGGTCTGGAGTTGAGTTCAAGAATTTACAACTCTAACAAGTTTCTAAGTGCTATTCATGCTGCTGGTCCAGGGACCACAGCCTGAGATCCACTCAGAGTTGATAATATGTGCTAGACCCATGTATTATCACATTTAAACACCCCAAGAGCACTATGAAGTAGGTCTCATTGTCCCCAATTTGTACGTGAGGAAAGTAGAGTTCAGAGAGAAGTTCCACAATTGTACCCTGAGTCCATAGCTACTGAGCAGCACAGCCATACTTTGAAGTCACAGTTATCTTACTCTAAAACCTATGGTTTTCCCACAATTTCAAACATCCCTCAGACTCTTCCTGGAAAAGCAGACCTAGAATATTATCTGAGCTGCTCAATGTTGCCAGAATCTCCAGTGTTTGAGAATAAACAGGCACCATGGCATTATTTAAGATCACATGCTCCCAAAATAATAGAATGGTTTGGAAAGGATCCAGAATGTAGGAGTCAATGACCCTGATGAACACTATGTGCTTCTTTGAAGCAACTCAGTATGCAAAACACTTCAAGGTGACCTATCACTCTTGCTTCCTCCTTTCATAAAGACAGAACCTGGTTACAAATCAGATTTTCACCTGACTGTCTCCCTTCTGTTTCCCATAAGCCTCCTGCTGCATTAATTCAGCATAAGGAATAATTCTATAAAATGTGTAAAAGCAAATACTTCAAACATAAGTAGATTTTCTCATATGAACAAAGAAATTGTCTTCCTTGTTGAATTTTTGTCCTCTAAAAGACTTTAAGTCAGGGACTTCCCTTGAAGTCCAGTGGTTAGGACTCCATGCTTCCAATGCAGGGGGCACGGGTTTGACCCCTGGCCAGGGAACTAAGATTCCAGGTGCTACAAGATACAGCCAAAAAAAAAAAAAAAAACTTTATTTCAGACACAAATTATCAATTTAAGAAATGAGAGATGACATCACTAAAGAGTCTACAAAGATTAAAAAGATGATAAGAGATGCTTATGGAAAACTTTTATGCCAATAAATTTGACAACTTAGATGATATGGATGAATTCCTTGATAGATGGAAATGACCAAAGATTATGAAAGAGCAAATAGATAACCTGAATATCATGTCTGTTAATGAAATTGAATTTATAGTTTAAAACATTTCCGCAAAGAAAACTCCAAGTTCATATGGCTGTACAAGTAAATTCTACCAGACATGTAAGGGAAAAGTAATATAAATTCTATACAAATTATTTTAGAACCCCACACCCTGAATTGAAAATGCAGATGCCAAGCCACTGAACCACCAGGGAAGTCTCCTGCGGAGCTTTTAGAAGACCGAGGATTCCATTTCATCTGGCATTACCAAAATTGCATTTTTTCTCCCCTTAATATTAAGTGCAGTCTTTGGTCTGGAAGTAAAGTCTTTGAATTTCAGGATAATTTTAACTTAATAGTTAATTGGTAAATAACCTCTCCTCTTCAATTTCCTGGGTTTCCTTGGTGACTCAGACAGTAAAAAATCTGTCTGCAATGCAGGAGACCCAGGTTCAATCTCTGGGGTGGGGGGACTAATATACTACATGCCTCGTGGCACAGACAAAATTTTTTAAAAAAAACTCCAGGAAGTAAACAAGATTTATGTGTGTCCCTGCTTTGCAGATAAAAACATCGGTCAAGGAAACAGGGTGGGGGAAGTTTGACCTACACATCTCCCCTCTGGTGGTAGGGAAGGCAGAGACAGGAGGACACACAAAATAAGCTATCTCACAATTTCCCTATGGATAAGATTAGAAACAATTCAAAGTTACTAGAGAATGAAAAAGATGGTTCTTAGAGAAGGAATCCAGAAGAAATGGCAATCCACCTCATGGGAAGATTTTTTTTGGGGTGGGGAGGGTGCTTCACCACATGGCTTACGGGATCTTAGTTATCCAATCAGGGATTGAACCCAGGCCCCCTGCAGAGGAAACACAGAGTCCTAACCACTGGACTGCCAGGGAATTCCCTAAACTTTTTATTTTAGAGAATTTCAAACTTACCTAAAAGAAAGTGAAAGTGAAGACGCTCAGTCATGTCTGACTCTTTGCGATCCCATGGACTGTAGCCTACCAGGCTCCTCAGTTCATGGAATTTTTCAGGCAAGAGTACTGGAGTGGGTTGCCATTTCCTTCTCCAGGGTATCTTCCTGACCCAGGGATCGAACCCATGTCTCCCACGTTGCAGGCAGATGCTTTACCATCTGAGCCACCAGGGAAGCCCCAACCTACCTAAAGGATATAGAATATAATGAAGTCCCATAACATTTACCCGGCCCCAAACAACAACCGTCAACAAGTCCATGCCTCCAGACCTCCATCCATTTCCTCTGTCACATACAGTTAGCCCCCCTTGTCTGTGGGGGTTGCAAGACATCCAGTGGATGTATGAAATAGTACTGAACCCTAGATGTATGATTTTTTTCCTATACATGTTTGCCTAAAATACAATTATAAATTATGCACAATAAGAGATTAACAACAGTAACCAACAATAAAATAGAACAACTTTAACAATGTACTGGAATGAAAGTTATATGAATGTGGTCTCTGTAAAATGAGGATTACTTGAACATGAGAACTGGGTTACCATGACAGTCAACATGATAACCTAGACGGCTACTAAATGACTAATGGGCAGATATGCTGGACAAAGGGATGATTATGTCCCAGGCAGGATGGAGTGGGATCTCGTGGGATTTCACCATACTACCTTGAATAGTGTGCAAGGGGCTTCCCTGGTGGCTCAGTCGTAAAGAACCCACCTGCCAATGTGGGAGACAGGGGTTCCCTAATCCAGGAAGATCCCACATGCCAAGGAGCAATCAAGTCTGGACACCACAGCTACTGAGACTCTGCTCCAGAGCCCAGGAGACACAACTACCAAGCCCACACACTACAACGACTGAAGCCCTCATATCCTAAAGCCCGTGCTCTAAAACAAACGAAGCCCCACAACGAGAAGCCCGCACACCACAGCTAGACAGTAGCCTCTGCTTACCACAACTAGAGAAAAGCCCTCGCAGCAGCAAAGACCCAGCACAGCCACAAATAAATAATAAATAATTCGATAATTTTCTTAAAAAGAATGGTGTGCAACTTCACATTTCTGAATTGTTAATTTCTAAATTTTTCCATTTAATACTTTTGAACCAGAGTTGACCATGGGTAACTGAAACAGGGCAGAAAACAAAACTGCTGCTAAAGTGGGGGAGGGGAGGGGTACTGTATTATTTTAAAGCAAATCCCACCCATAATATCACTTTACCCATAAATACTTCAGTGTGTTGTTGTTTAGTCATTAAGTTGTGCCCAACTCTTTGGTGACCCCCACGTACTATAGCCCTCCAGATTCCTCTGTCCATGGGATTTCCTAGGCAAGAATACTGGAGTGGGTAGCCCTTCCCTTTTCCAGGGGATCTTCTAAACCCAGGGATTGAACTTATGTCTCCTATTGGCAGGTGGATTCTTCACCACTGCCCAAATATTTCAATATGTATCTCTAAAACACAGCCTCACAATCTCAGGATCATTACTGTTGTGAGCCAAATGACTCTTTGCTGTGAGCAGCTATCTGGTGCATTATAAGATGTTTAGCCACATCCCTGGGTTCTACTCACTAGATCCTGGTAACACCTTCCCTCCAGTTATGACAACCAAAAATGTCTCAAGATTGCCAAATATCCTGGGAAGCAAAATCTCAAAACTGAGAACCACTACTCTAAAAGATGAAGGCTCTTGTTTAAAACATAGATGATACTATTATCACGTGTTTTAAAATTAGTAGTTATTTCTTACTTTAACCAAATATCCATTCCATGTTTACATTTCTAATTGTCTCATGAATGGTGTATTCTTTCCAATAGTTTTTTTTTTTTTTTTAAATAAGGATTCAAGTATACTCCATACATTCTGATTGGTGGATATGTCTTTTAGGTATCTTTTACACTGTTTCCCCTGCATCCTTTTTTTTTCTCCACTTTTTTCTTTTTTTTAAAGAAAAGAAGCCATATGACCTATAGAGTTGCCCTTAGTCTGAATTTTACTGATTACTTGTTCATAGTAGTTTAACATTTCCTCTGCACTTGAAATAAACAGACACTGATACACTGATACAAAAAAGATCTTCACGACCCAGATAATCACGGTGGTGTGATCACTCACCTAGAGCCAGACATCCTGGAATGTGAAGTCAAGTGGGCCTTAGGAAGCATCACTGTGAACAAAGCTAGTAGAGGTGATGGAATTTCAGTTGAGCTATTTCAAATCCTGAAAGATGATGCTTTGAAAGTGCTGCACTCAATATGCCAGCAAATTTGGAAAACTCAGCAGTGGCCACAGGACTGGAAAAGGTCAGTTTTCATTCCAATCCCAAGGAAAGGCAATGCCAAAGAATGCTCAAACTACCACACAATTGCACTCATCTCACACGCTAGTAAAGTTATGCTCAAAATTCTCCAAGTCAAACTTCAGCAATACATGAACTGTGAACTTCCAGATGTTCAAGCTGGTTTTAGAAAAGGCAGAGGAACCAGAGACCAAATTGCCAACATCTGATGGATCATCAAAAAAGCAAGAGAGTTCCAGAAAAACATCTATTTCTGCTTTATTGACTATGCTAAAGCCTTTGACTGTGTGGATCACAATAAACTGTGGAAAATTCTGAAAGAGATGGGAATACCAGACCATTCACCTGCCTCTTGAGACACCTGTATGCAGGTCAGGAAGCAACAGTTAGAACTGGACATGGAACAACAGACTGGTTCCAAATAGGAAAAGGAGTACATCAAGGCTGTATATTGTCACCCTGCTTATTTAATTTATATACAGAGTATATCATGAGAAACAGTGGGCTGGAAGAAGCACAAGCTGGAATCAAGATTGCCGGGAGAAATATCAGTAACCTCAGATATGCAGATGACACCACCCTTATGGCAGAAAGTGAAGAAGAACTAAAGGGCCTCTTGATGAAAGTTAAACAGGAAAGTGAAAAAATTGGCTTAAAGCTCAACATTCAGAAAATGAAGATCATGGCATCTGGTCCCATCACTTCATGGCAAATAGGTAGGGAAACAGTGGAAACAGTGGCTGACTTTATTTTGGGGGGGCTCCAAAATCACTGCAGGTGGTGATTGCAGCCATGAAATTAAAATATGCTTACTCCTTGGAATGAAAGTTATGACCAACACAGACAGCATACTAAAAAGCAGAGACATTCCTCTGTCAACAAATGTTTGTCTAGTCAAGGCTATGGTTTTTCCAGTGGTCATATATGTATGTGAGAGTTGGACTACAAAGAAAGCTGAGTGCTGAAGAATTGATGCTTTTGAACTGTGGTGTTGGAGAAGACTCTTGAGAGTCCCTTGGACTGCAAGGAGATCCAACCAGTCCATCCTAAAGGAGATCAATCCTGGGTGTTCACTGGAAGGACTGATGTTGAAGCTGAAACTCCAATACTTTGGCCACCTGATGCGAAGAGCTGACTCATTTGAAAAGACCTTAATGCTTGGAAAGATTGAGAGCAGGAGGAGAAGGGGATGACAGAGGATGAGATGGTTGGATGGCATCACCGACTCAATGGACATGAGTTTGAGTAAACTCCGGGAGTTGGTGATGGAAAGGGAGGCCTGGCGTGCTGCGTTTCATGGGGTCACAAGTGTCGGATATGACTGAGAGACTGAACTGATACCTGAAATAAACAAATACTGATGATTGATGACACTATAGTTCTACCATTCTGTCTCCATTTATTAACTGAATTCCTACATCAAGGGAAATTTGCCCTAATGAGCAAGTTCTTTACATTAGTAATGGTCACCTGTAAGGCTGAGGTGAGTAAGATTCTGAGCACTGTGGAAATTCAGCAGGTTGAATGTGCCCTCTTCTAATCTCAAAAGCCAAACAGGATTGGGCCTGTTATTACTTGGATGGAAATTCATTTGTTCCTAGTCTTGCAGGATACTTAGTATTGGTCACATGGAAGCTGCTGCTGCTGCTGCTAAGTCACTTCAGTCATGTCCGACTCTGTGTGACCCCATAGACGGCAGCCTACCAGGCTCCCCTGTCCCTGGTATTCTCTAGGCAAGAACACTGGAGTGGGTTGCCATTTCCTTCTCCAATGCATGAAAGTGAAAAGTTAAAGGGAAGTCACTCAGTCACGTCCGACTCTTCACGACTCCATGGACTACAGCCCACCAGGCTCCTCCATCCATGGGATTTTCCAGGCAAGAATACTGGAGTGGGGTGCCATCGCCTTCTCCGCACATGGAAGCTAGTTTGAAGCAAACAGGATAAATTTTATGGATCACACAGTTCTCTGAGACCCATAGGAATCAGAATCTGCATGGCGTCGAACAGGTACTCTCCTGACTCCAAGAGCCAAGGTACAGATCTTATCTGACTCTCCAAAACTTGCTCCGTCTCTCTTTCTCTCTGCACATCTGCTTTGTGTCTTCCCCTCAATGGACTAGGCATCTAGACTTCTCTGCTCACCCACAGCCTCCGAGCTGGGCCATCTTTCAGTCAAGTAACCAACAAAAATGGACTTTCTTATTTTAAGCCCAATTTACATTTTTGGGAGAAAATTGACCAATTCTTTTTTGGTTCAGTCAGCTATGGTCAGGGAGGGGCCAGGTCACTGGTGACAAAATGGATGCCAAGTCCCCTTCCTGAAGCGGGTGAGGCATTCTCAGGAAGGGGTGAGATGATTCATGTTGACAGCGTACAAAGCCTTTTTCATATGGTGCAGAAGTGAGGAATCCATTAATGATTCTAATTTAAAAATCATTCAAGAAAACTGGCAGTACGATGAAGAGGAGCAAACACCCCAGGTCAAATTCTGAAACCAATAAGAATAACTCAACACAAAGAACTACATAGTAAAGCTTGGATAACGAATACCAAAGGATTAAGTAATAGAATCTTGTGAGATTTCCATAGTCACTGTAACCAAGAAGGAGGAAGTGTAATTAAATTCAGGGGGTCAGGATCTTGAAAGCTGGAAGTAGGAAAGAACAGGAAAGAGAGAAAATGAAATTTCCTCAGGTGGGGATCTATAGCATGGAGTTCCTTATTTCACAGGCTGCTGTGAGGACAAAATGAGCTTGTGCACAGAAAGCATTTAGCCCAATGCTTGGCACAATTTTACTTATAATTAGGAACATAAAGGAAAGGCAGTGCACTACACTATTCTTGCGTGGAGAATATCATGGACAGAGGAGCCTGTGGGCTATGTCCCTAGGGTCACAAAGAGTTGGACTTAGCAGCTAAACCAACACCAAGAAAGGATACAGGGCACGATGGGGCTTCTCCTTGGTTAGCTGGCAAGTCAGTAAAGGAATCTCCAAGCCCAACCCCAGGAAAGCAATACCACCCATAAAGATGTGAGAATGGGTCCCAATCTCTTTGGGCATGAGGACTCTTTCTAACATCAAAATATCTAAGCCAGGACCTTTAGTGTTCTGAAAATTCTGAAATTTGTGTGCTGAAAGGAATAGTTTATGTCATTGGATAGAGACATCTCAATTTACTGTTGTGGATACTGAAGGTCAAAAAAGTGAAGGCTGTCGTCACTATCACGCTGAAATCTAGACATCAAAATTGACAGAAACTACGCCCCCTACCTGCCTTCCACTAGGATTCTTGTGTCCTCAACTGACTTTTCTCCTCCTACCTCACCACCCACACCCTGAGAGCTTGGGTTTTATAGCTTCTTGGTCTAAGCTTCTTTAATTTGAGGTTGTGCCAACACTCATTCATTCCTTCATGTAGGCCTTTATTCATCCATCAGTGGTCAACTGCTATTTGGTACCCAGGTCCTGTCTGGACACTGAGTATACAGCTAGTGAACAGAGGGTCCTAGTAAATGAAAACTCTTCATTATCAAGAGGAGTTCCCAGAACTTCCCTGGTAGTCCAGTGGTTAAGAATCTGCCTGCCAATGCAGGGGACACAGTTCAATCCCTGGTCTGGGAAGATTTCACATGCAGCAGGGAAACTAAGCCCATGAACCATTATTACTGAACCTAGGAGCCTTAACTACTGAACCTGCATGCCCCCAGAGCCCGTGCTCCACAACGAGAGAGTAGCCCTTGCTCACCACAACTAGAGAAAGCCTGTGCTCAGCAATGAAGACCCAGTTCAGCCAAAAATAAATAAATAATATATAACTTAAAAAAGAGGAGTCCCCAAATGTAGAAGGACAGGAGTGTCAGCCCCTCAGGGTCACTTGAGAATTTCTAGTTAATATCAGTAGTATTAACATCTTTGTTTGGGAGTTCAGAAGTCTTAAGGCTTCAGAATGATTTAAAATTTGCCCAGTAGCTTCTTGATATGGCCTGATCATTTTTTATCTAGTTTAGTAACCACTATTTATCTACCTAGCCAGCTTTGTAATTCACATTTTCCCCTAGCACACAGTTAAGGAAACTGGTGAAACACTGATGTTGGATGTGACCAAGATCCCTGTTCAGGCACGCACAGACCCAGGAGAGTGAGCTGTCTCATTTTACTCCTGAGTTCATGAGTTTTGGAAGGCACGTGCCCTGTCTTAAGAATGGAATGCAGAGAGTTAAGACTTATTCAAGACAAAACCATGCAAAATCAAAGTTCTCATCACATTCTTTCTAGGAAGCAGATATTTTAAAATGTTCAACCACTGGCATTGTGTTTCTAAAATAACACGTTTCCTTTTCATGTTATTTCAGTTGTTAAAGAGACAGATGAAACTGATAGTTACTTGGCTGAAAATATTTGTGTTGGGTGATGTCCCTATCCTGTCTCTACACCCAAGACATTCATTCTACAAGTATTTATTGATGATATCAGAGTACAGGGTTCAAGCTGTGAGTCACAACATACTGATGGGTCATGAATGGTGTTGGGCTGCTGTTGGCATTTTTAAAAATGAAATAGAACCAAATAAAACAGGAAATGTCAGCAAGAATTATGTGCAGTGAGGGTAAATATTGTTACATGCATCTTTTGATTCCTCTCTGGGTCAATGTATGTGTGTGTATAAATGTTGAGTGAATACTACATTGTACTTTTAAACTTATTTCTTATTGTGAGTCACCATCAAAAATGTTGGAAAACATTGATAGAACAGTTAAAAAAAGCACAGACTCTGGAGTTAGAATGAATTAAAATCCTGGCTCCATCACTTTTCTAGACGTATGATTATTGGGCAATTACTTAAACTCTCTGTGAAATGGGAATTATGACAGATCCGTTAAGCCTAGGAGGACCTGGGCACAAGCACGAGGTCCATGATATTTTTGCTATTGGTGTTTAGTCACTAAGTCATGTCTGACTCTTTTGTGACTCCATGGACTGTAGCCCACCAGGCTCCTCTGTCCATGGGATTTCCCAGGCAACGATACTAGAGTAGGTTACCATTTCCTTCTACAGGGGATCTTCCTGGCCCAGGGGATCAAACTCACATTTGCTTGGCACCTGGGAAGCCACACATGATATTTTTTGGAGCCTACTAAAATGTTTGATTTCTTTTAAAACCAGAAGAAAAAAAATAAACCTTTAGGGCTGAAGAAGATATTTTACATTTTTTTCTCAGGTAATAAAAAGACAAATTTTTAAGAGTCCACCAAAGTCTACTTTGTGGGAGGGGCCCTCAAAAGCAAAAATTCCTGGGCCAATGAGAATCATAACACACCTTGAATAGGTAAGGTGACCAATTCACCCCAGTTTTAAATAGAAAGTCCTGCATCCCATGAACCCCCTCAGCCGTAAGCAAACAGGACTCTCAGCTACCATGCTGATAGACTTGTTGTAAAGCTGAAATTAGATGATTATTGACAAAGCTTGGCAGATTGCCTAGTACATCAGCACTCAGTAAATGCCTTACCAAGGGTCAGGCACTATGCTGGCCTTGAAGAATTGTAAGGTGAATCAGACAAGGCTAGCCCTTGAGAAGCAGTAGAATATTACAGTGGGTGAGAGTGAATGTGGAGCCAAATGGCAACTGTTCCAATCCCAACTCTGCTACTTCTTAGCTTTATGATTTAGAGCTAAGTACTTAGACTTTCTGTGCCTCAGATTCTTATCTGTACAGTGGATAAGATCGTAATTGTATCTACTTCACTGGAAAGTAGTAAATATTAAATGAGTTGGTGCTTAAAAAATACTTGGAACAGTGTTTTGGAGAAGGAAATGACAACCCTTCAGTCTTCTTGCCTGAAGATCCCATGGACAGAGGAACCTGAAGGGTTACTGTTCATGGGGTTACAAAGAGTCGGACTCCACTGAGAGACTGAGTACAAGCACAGAGTTGAGTATGTGACAAGCACTTTGCAAATCTCAGCTATTTAAGCGTGAATCAACTAGCAGCTGGGGTTGCTGTAACAGATGCCATAGACTTGATGACTTTACCAACAGAAATTCATTTTCTCATAGTTCTGAAGACTGAATGTTCAAGGTCAACATTTGGCAGGGTTTAGTTTCTGGTGAGAGCTCTTTTCCTGGCTGACAAATGGCTACCTTCTGCTGTGTCCTACATGGGAGAGAGAGAGAGAGTGAGACACAGTGAAAGAGGGCCCTTGTATCTCGTCTTGGCACCCTGATAACCAGAAATGAGTCATGGGCCCACACTTATGTCCCTCACTGGTGGAGAAATAATATAGGATAGCCATACTGCTGCTGCTGCTGCTGCTAAGTCGCTTCAGTTGTGTCTGACTCTGTGCGACTCCATGACGGCAGCCCACCAGGCTCCCCCATCCCTGGGATTCTCCAGGCAAGAACACTGGAGTGGATTACCATACTAGTTTAGCTTAATTACGTTTCCTCCAAATAGGGCTGGTCTTCCATCAGCAAGGCGGAAGAGGAGCATGGCTGTTGAGTAGGCTTCTGACAGCATCTGCCCTGGGCTTTCACAGGCCACCTGGGAAGCCAGACAAAACAATAACAGCTAATGGTATGCAGCTGTGGCCCTAATGGTGCAAAGATGCGGGGGTGGGGGGTGCTTCAGGCATGTGACAGGTGAGTGGGGTCTTGCAGGCCTGAGAAGGATTTCTTCAGCTGAAGACGTGGGCAGAGGAGAGGAAATAGCACAGGGAAGGGTGTGGAAGCATCAGGAGCACAGGGTGGTCAGGAATGGGCTGGAAGGGACACTTTAGGAGGCAGGAGTGGGTGCTCAGATTAGAAGAGAGGCAGGAGAAGTGGGTGATCCCAGATCATGGAGGCATTGAATGGTGGGCTCGAGAGGCTGGACTTGATCCTGAGAGTGGTCGGAACCCTTTGGATGTTTGAAGCCAGGAAGCGGCTGATGAGCTGAACTACTTTTCAAGGGAAAGCCTATGTTTCTCAGTCTTGCATGTACGCTTCCCAGGGCATACGTGGTGGTGTGGTTGGGGCTTTTGAAGCTACAGAATGAATGAGTGCATCTCCTCACATGTAAGTGACTGGATTGAGAAGAAAAAATAAACTTATTCCCAGTAAGCAACTTAGAATTTTATTTTGATACTGAAATGAGCAAAGTAAGACACAGGATTTTCAAGAATAATGAAGATAAAAGAGAAGACTTTAAAGAAATTATGAGTTTGTGGTGGACTTCTTTGGGCTATGATCCTAGTCCTCCAAAGCCTATATTTAGTGTCATCTGAGTCCCTTGGACTGCATGGAGATCCAACCAGTCCATTCTGAAGGAGATCAGCCCTGGGATTTCTTTGGAAGGAATGATGCTAAAGCTGAAACTCCAGTACTTTGGCCATCTCATGCGAAGAGTTGACTCATTGGAAAAGACTCTGATGCTGGGAGGGATTGGGGGCAAGAGGAGAAGGGGACGACAGAGGATGAGATGGCTGGATGGCATCACTGACTCGATGGACATGAGTTTGAGTGAACTCCAGGAGTTGGTGATGGACAGGGAGGCCTGGTGCGCTGCAATTCATGGGGTCGCAAAGAGTCAGACACGACTGAGCGACTGATCTGATCTGATCTGATCTGATAATCAGGTTGGAGAAGGCAATGGCACCCCACTCCAGTACTCTTGCCTGGAAAATCCCATGGGTGTAGGAGCCTGGTAGGCTGCAGTCCATGGAGTCGATAAGAGTCGGACACGACTGAGCGACTTCACTTTCAGTTTTCACCTTCATGCATTGGAGACGGAAATGGCAACCCACTCCAGTGTTCTTGCCTGGAGAATCCCAGGGACGGGGGAGCCTGGTGGGCTGCCGTCTATGGGGTCGCACAGAGTCGGACACGACTGAAAGCGACTTAGCAGCAGCAGCAGCAACATAATCAGGTGATTGGTGGTGGAACAGTTGCAGAGCCCTGGAGCCAGTACGGAGGGCAGCAGGAAACTATCTTAACCCTGCTGGCAATATGTTCTTTATCTGCCCAAGATCTCTCTGAAGGAATGTTTCCCTGGAAAGTATCCTTTTCAGACAAGTTCACAGACAGTATCAGGAGCTTTGTAACTCAGTGTGAATTTATCTAAGCATACTCTACTGGATAGTTCTATTGTCAAACCTGTTAAATGGGAACTATGTTTCCACAATCCCTTTCCTGTTTGGTTTCAGGTTAGAGTTGCCCGAAAGAGGAACTTGCACCAAACTGGGGAGGTGAGAGAGAAGCAGCAGCCATTACTCTCTGGATGTCATTATGGTTAGATGCAATGCCATACGAAGAGGTGCCAGTGCATTCAGGCTAGCCCTAGTCCTCCTGTGCTCTGAAACCAGCTCTTCTATTCAAGTGGTGTCCCTGATGACCAACAGCAAGCCCATCACCAGATGCTGTGGGCCCACAGCCCACACAGCTTCTCTATCAGTTTCCGCATTGCACTCCACTGGGATGTGCTTCTCTGATTGATAGGCTGGCAACTCTCTCATCTCACTCTTCCTTTCTGACTTCCTCTTCCATGCTCCTCTTATGATTGCATAAGGTTTAATTCCAAATTCTTTATCCCAGAGCTCACTTCAGTTCTGCTTCCCTGATTGGACCCAATTGATATACATAATTTCCTTTTGATGTTTCACTCAGGCCTGAGGACAGAGCGGTTTTAATGGAAAATAAAGTGAGGAGGTAATCTCTAGCAGGGACTAACTGCATAGTGCAGGGAACTAAACACTGTTCTATATTTGGTAACAACTTACAAGGGAAAAGAGTCTGAAAAAAATATGTATGTATATATAACTGAATGACTTTACACCTGAAACTAACACAAATTTGTAAATCAACTATACTCAGTCAGTTCAGTCGCTCAGTCATGTCCGACTCTTTGCAACCCCATGAATCGCAGCATGCCAGGCCTCCCTGTCCATCACCAACTCCTGGAGTTCACTCAGACTGATGTCCATCAAGTCAGTGATGCCATTCAGCCATCTCATCCTCTGTCGTCCCCTTCTCCTCCTGCCCCCAATCCCTCCCAGCATCAGAGTCTTTTCCAATGAGTCAGCTCTTCGCATGAGGTGGCCAAAGTACTGGAGTTTCAGCTTTAGCATCATTCCTTCCAAAGAACACCTAGGGTTGATCTCCTTCAGAATGGTCTGGTTGGATCTCCTTGCAGTCCAAGGGACTCTCAAGAGTCTTCTCCAACACCACAGTTCAAAAGCATCAATTCTTCGGCGCTCAGCCCTCTTCACAGTCCAACTCTCACATCCATACATGACCACAGGAAAAACCCTAGCCTTGACTAGACGGACCTTTGTTGGCAAAGTAATGTCTCTGCTTTTGAATATGCTATCTAGGTTGGTCATAACTTTCCTTCCAAGGAGTAAGCGTCTTTTAATTTCATGGCTGCAGTCACCATCTGCAGTGATTTTGGAGCCCCCCAAAATTAAGTCTGACACTGTTTCCACTGTTTCCCCATCTATTTCCCAAGAAGTGATGGGACCAGATGCCATGATCTTCGTTATCTGAATGTTGAGCTTTAAGCCAACTTTTTCACTCTCCACTTTCACTTTCATCAAGAGGCTTTTTAGTCCTCTCTTCCCTTTCTGCCATAAGGGTGGTGTCATCTGCATATCCGAGGGTTATTGATATTTCCCCCAGCAATCTTGATTCCAGCTTGTGCTTCTTCCAGCCCAGCGTTTCTCATGATGTACTCTGCATAGAAGTTAAATAAGCAGGGTGACAATATACAGCCAATAAAATAAACTAATTAAAAAAGAGACAGGAGGTAATCTTTAAGCTGTGACAATATTTGAGAGATGAGCCTGGACAGGACATGGCAGTGGGAGGTTGTAAGCCCAGAAAGCAGTGAGGCGCCCCCCTCCCCGGCAGGCCCCCAAGCCGTGGGCAAGGGATAGAGGGCTGTGCAGAGGGGAGAGAGCAACAGTGAAGGATGGTTCCCACTTCCTGCTTTCAGCACGACCTGCCACTGACAGTAGCTTGCTCATTCTCTTCTGGCTTTCAGAATGGTTGTTTAACAGATGACTCTTTCATGCCCGAGAGAGAAACAGAATTAAAAAAAATATATGCAAAGGCAAGAGCAGTGGAAAATAGAACACTGAGTAAGAAGAAAGTCACACAAGGGATTCATTAGTCTGGACAGGACTTTGAAGAATTCCTTTTGTGGCACTGACTTTATAAAACTACATCCTTCTTTATTGTCCTTATATCTGGGATCATAGATAACATAAGTAGATCTCTCTTTATATTTTGAGAATGTTGTCTATCCCATTGTTCATGATTCTATACATAAAGATCCATGTAAAAATTGTCCTTTAAAAGTGCAAAAGTGGGAAAAATCTGGAGTCTTGCCATTCATTTATAAGGCAAAAAGAAGTATGATATTTTTATTTTTCTTCTTGTCCTGGTTGCCAGGAAACTCAGATATACATTTTATGATTGTAGGAAAGAGTGCTCTTTAGTCTAAGTTCTATCTTTCTGTACTTAGTTCCCTTTAGTGTCAGTCCTTGAAAAGTTTCTTTGTGAATGCTTAAGGCAATTTTGTGTTTGTTGAATTTGCCAAAGTTCCTTCCTCTTGCCTTCTTTTTTTTTTTTTTTCCTTGTTTTGGAGACAACCTAGAGAGGGCATATTTCATTTCTGGTAACTTGGCACCATTCCTTCCTATTCCACCCAAGAGACAAATGTAATTCTTGACTGGGAGGAACACAAAGAAGGTGAAAGCTGTATTTCCAGTTTGGATAGAAATGAAATTGCACTCGCGCGTGGATCGTATCTGTGTATATGGTGATTTTTGTCATGAGATGCAACCAAGATACGGAACACCTTCAGGTCCTCATCTGTGTGGAAAAAATCTTAGTGGTTTTCTCCTAAATAGTCAGTGAGGAGTTTTAAGACTCATATGATGCACAGGTTACCACGGAGCCCTTGGGTTCCTTCTCTTGGTTCTTCAGCTTACTCATTTTTAGGTAATGGTCCAGTTACTAAAAAGCAAAAATCATATAAATTGTTGTCAAGTAGAAACATGTACAGGTGACTTTATTCTTTTCCAACTTTTTGAAACTGTAGTTATATGATTTGTAATTAAAATTAAATTTATAAAGAAAAGTTTGTTATGACAACAAAGTGAATTCCCTTTTGTAAGGTTGAAGTCCATAAATTTAATCACAACAATCCTATCCTCAGGCTACAGAAAAGTAGATTAAAATCAACATGGGTAATTTAATCTGAAGCCCTGAAGGGAATTCAATCTGGTTTCAGAGAATAAGAAAACAATAAATGTCAAGGAAAATTCAATCTCACTTCATTAGAGAAATGAAGATCTGTGTAGCAAAGACCAGGTTAACCATCAGTAAAATGGCAAAAAATGATGTAGTTGATACATAAACGTATCATAGCAAACTCAAATACACAGACAGACTCTGTGTACACATGCAAGCACACCCACACAACATAAGTACCTTTAAAGCAAGAACTTTTTCTGTTTTGTGGTATTCCCGGAGACCAAAACACGGTCTTACAGTAGTAGGTACCCAAATCTATGTCAAATAAATTATTCAAATATAAATAACATAGAAAGATACCAGCATGCACCCTTAGACAGGGGCATATTCTCCATAAGTGTTTTGCACTAAGAGAACATATAGATTCTTAATTTAATATAATAATATCTACGAGAGAATAAGCTAAGACCAGCAGAATGGGTTGAAGAGGATATTGCAGAACTAAATAAAAGTTAGTACTATTTGATATATAACAAATAAACCTGATATATTAATAGCTGGACATGAGTTTGAGTGAACTCTGGGAGTTGGTGATGGACAGGGAGGCCTGGCGTGCTGTGATTCATGGGGTCACAAAGAGTTGGACACGACTGAGCGACTGACTGAACTGAACTGATGAATAGATATAGCTGAAAGTCAAATTTTGGTGGAGAGTCTTGAGATAATCAGAATGAATGTGGAGAAAAGGGAAAAAAATAAAAAATTAGACAGGAGATGATAGACATGAAGAGGGCAAAGGTGACTCTTTGATGGCTTTGAGGTAGAGACTCTCACAAATGGAATAGAACATGTATTCAGAGATTTAATATAAAAAATTTTACCTTAAAAATGAAAGAAGAATAAAATTTTTAGGCATATAGGGCATATCACATGTAAAAAGTGATTAAAAATGATGGTTATCAGAGCAGATCTGCAGTCTGATTTAAGACCTTGAAAAATGAAGACAAATTATTCAAGTGTCCAGGAAGAAGCAGTGAGAGGTAGACTGGCCTCAGACTTTTCCACAACAGTCCAAGCCAAAGACTCTGAAGTCAAGTCTGCCAAGTTCTGAGGGAAACAAAATGTGACCTGGGAACACTGTACATAGTCAATTCTTATCCAAATGTAACAGAACCAGTGAGACATGCTCAAACATGAAGGAAGAAGTCCAGTACCCATCAGCCACCAACACTTAGAAAATTCACTAAAGATAAATTGATTTAAACAAGAGAGGAAACATAATAAAGAATCTAAGAATGAAAAAGCTGTGGTTAAAGTACTCATAGCTAAATATGGACAAAGGCTGACAACAAAAGGATTTACATTTTCAGAAAAAAATGTGAACACAGCAAATCTTGATTAAATAAAAATGATGTGAGCAAAAAAAAAAAAATGATACTAAGAGAGCAAGAGAAGGAAAAAGAGAAAAGGTATAGCTGTGCTAACAAGTGCGTGTTTTCTAGTGTAACAAACTGATACTATATAAAAACTGAAATGCATTGTATTTATTTATTTTTGGCCACACTGTGCAGCATATGGGATCTTTGTTCCCCTACCAAGGATCAAACCTGTGCCCCCTGCACTGAGAGCACTGATTTAAACACTGGACTGCCAGTTCAGTTCAGTTAAGTCACTCAGTCGTGTCCAACTCTTTGTGACCTCATGGACTGCACCACGGCAAGTCACCCTATCCATTACCAACTCCTGGAGCTCACTCAACCTCATGTTTATTGAGTCGGTGATGCCATCCAACCATCTCATCCTCTGTCATTCCCTTCTCCTCCCACCTTCAATCTTTCCCAACATCAGGGTCTTTTCCAGTGAGTCAGTTCTTTGCATCAGGTGGCCAAAGTATTGGAGTTTCAGCTTCAGCATCAGTCCTTCCAATGAATATTCAGCACTGATTTCCTTCAGGATGAATTGGTTGGATCTCCTTGCTCTACAAGGGACTCTCAAGAGTCTTCTCCAACACCACAGTTCAAAAGCATCAATTCTTTAGCACTCAGCTTTCTTTATAGTCCAACTCTCACATCCACACATGACTACTGGAAAACCATAGCTTTAACTAGATGGACCTTTCTTGGAAAACTAATGTCTCTGCTTTTTAATATGCTGTCTAGGTTGGTCATAGCTTTTCTTCCACGGAGCAAGCATCTTTTAATTTCATGGCTGCAGTCAACATCTGCAGTGATTTTGGAGCCCCTCAAAATATAAAGTCTGTCACTGTTTCCACTGTTTTCCCCATCTATTTGCCATGAAGGGGTGGGACCTGATGCCATGAGCTTAGTTTTCTGAATGTTGAGCTTTAAGCCAACTTTTTCACTCTCCTCTTTCACTTTCATCAAGAAGCTATTCAGTTCCTTTTCACTTTCTGCCATAAGTGTGGTGTCACCTGCATATCTGAAGTTATTAGTGTTTCTCCTGGCAATCTTGATTCCAGCTTGTGCTTCATCTAGTCCAGCATTTCTCATGATGTACTCTGCATATAAGTTAAATAAGCAGAGTGACAATATACAGCCTTGGCGTACTCCTTTCCTGATTTGGAATCAGTCTGTTGTTCCGTGTCCAGTTCTAACTGTTGCCTCTTGACCTGCATACGTATTTCTCAGGAGGCAGGTCAGGTGGTTTGATATTCCTGTCTCTTGAAAATTTTCCATAGTCTATTGTGATCTATACAGTCAAAGGTTTGGCATAGTCAATAAAACAGCAGTAGATGTTTTTCTGGAATTCTCTTGCCTTTTCGATGATCCAATGGATGGTGGCAAATTGACCTCTGGTTCCTCTGCTTTTTCTAAATCCAGCTTGAACATCTGGAAGTTCACAGTTCATGTACTGTTGAAACCTGGCTTGGAGAATTTTGAACATTACTTTGATAGCCTGTGAGATGAGTGCAATTGGCACTGCCTTTCTTTGGGACTGGAATGAAAACTGACCTTTTCTAGTCCTGTGGCCACTGCTGAGTTTTCCAAATTTGCTGGCATATTCAGTGCAGCACTTTCACAGCATCATCTTTTAGGATTTGAAATAGCTCAACTGGAATTCCATCACCTCCACCAGCTTTGTTTGTAATGATGCTTTCTAAGGCCCACTTGACTTCGCATTCCAGGATGTTTGGTTCTAGGTGAGTGATCACAACACGTCGTGTTTACCTGGGTCATGAAGATCCTTTTTGTATAGTTCTTCTGTGTATTCTTGCCATCTCTTCTTAATATCTTCTGCTTCTGTTAAGTCCATACCATTTCTGTCCTTTATTGTGCCCATCTTTGCATGAAAAGCTCCCTAGGTATCTCTAATTTTCTTGAAGAGATCTCTAGTCTTTCCCATTCTATTGCTTTCCTTCATTTCTTTGCATTGATCACTAAGGAAGGCTTTCTTATCTCTCCTTGCTATTCTTTGGAACTCTGCATTCAAATGGGTATATCTTTTCTTTTCTCCTTTGCCTTTAGCGTTTTGCCTTCTTTTTTCAGCTATTTGCCTTCTTTTCTCAGCTATTTGTAAGGCCTCCTCAGACAACCATTTTGCCTTTTTGCATTTCTTCTTCTTGGGGATGGTCTTGATCACTGCCTCCTTTACAATGTTATCAATCTCTGTCCATAGTTTCTTCAGGCACTCTGTCTATCAGATATAATCCCTTGAATCTATTTGTCACTTCTACTGTATAATCATAAGGGATTTGGTTTAGGTCATACCTGAATGATGTAGTGGTTTTCCCTACTTTCTTCAATTTAAGTCTGAATTTTGCAATAAGGAGTTCATGATCTGAGCCACAGTCAGCTCCTGGTCTTGTTTTCTTCTGACTGTATAGAGCTTCTCCATCTTTGGTTGCAAAGAATATAATCAATCTGATTTCAGTATTGACCATCTGGTGATGTCCATGTGTTAGAATCTTCTCTTGTGTTGTTGGAAGAGGGTGTTTGCTATGACCAGCATGTTATGGTGGGAAAACTCTATTAGCCTTTGCCCTGCTTCATGCTGTGCTCCAAGGCCAAACTTGCCTGTTACTACAGATATTTCTTGACTTCCTAATTGTCAGGGAAGTCGCCAAAACATGTATTTTAAAGTAATACATAATATTGTAACCAAATGAGTTGAAAACTTATGTCTATACAAAACTTGCACATGGAAGTCTAGAGCAGCTTCATTCATAGCCCTAAATTGAAAGCAACCAAGATTCTTTCAATGGATGAGTGGATACACAAATTGGTGTTCCATATTTCATTTGTACAGTGGAATAGTATTCAGTATTCAGTAATAAAAAGAAATGATCTATCAAACCATGAAAAGACATGCAGAAACGTTAAATTTATAGTGCTAAGTGAAAGAAAGCAATCTGAAAATGTTACACGCTATATGATTCCAACTATAGAACATTCTGGAAAAAGCAAAAACAGTAAAAAGATCAGTAGTTGGCAGGGGTTCCTGGAGGGGGAAAGGATGAATGGGTAGAGCACAGAGGGTGTTCAGGGTGGTGACACTATTCTCTATGGTACTGCTATGGTGGATACATGTCATTATACATTTGTCAAAACCCAAAGAATGTACAACACAAAGAGCAAGTCATAATGTAAATTATGGACTTCAGTTAATAGTGAGGCATTAATAAGAAGGGCAATGCCGAAGTATGTTCAAACTACCACACAACTGCACTCATCTCATGCGCTTGCAAAGTAATGCTCAATATTCTCCAAGCCAAGCTTCAATAGTACATGAATTGTGAACTTTTAGATGTTCAAGCTGGATTTAGAAAAGCAGAGGGACCAGAGATCAAACTGCCACCATTCACTGGATCATTGAAAAAGCAAGAGAATTCCAGAAAAACATCTACTGCTGCTTTATTGATTATGCCAAAGCCTTTAACTGTGTAGATCACAACAAACTGTGGAAAATTCTTCTAGAGATGGGAATACCAGACCACATTACCTGCCTCCTGAGAAATCTGTATGCAGGTCAAGAAACAACAGTTAGAACTGGACGTGGAACAACAGACTGATTCCAAATCAGGAAAGGAGGATGTCAGGCTGTATATTGTCACCCTGCTTACTTATATGCAGAGTGAAAGTGAAGTCTCTCAGTTGTGTCCGACTCTTTGTGGCCCCATGGACTGTAGCCTATCAGGCTCCTCTGTCCATGGGATTTTCCAGGCAAAGTGCTGGAGTGGATTGCCATTTCCTTCTCCAGGGGATCTTCCCGACCCAAGAATTGAACCCAGGTCTCCCACATTGCAGGCAGACACTTTACCGTCTGAGCCACCAGGGAAGCCCTGGTGCAGAGTACATCATGCAAAATGCTGGGCTGGTTGAAGCACAAGCTGGAATCAAGATTGCCAGGAGAAATATCAGTAACCTCAGATATGCAGATGACACCACACTTATAGCAGAAAGTGAAGAGGAACGGAATAGCCTCTTGATGAAAGTGAAAGAGGAGAGTGGAAAAGCTGGCTTAAAGCTCAACATTCAGAAAACTAAAATCATGGCCTCTGGTCCCGTCACTTCATGGCAAATAGATAGGGAAACAATGGAAACCAGTGATAGACTTTATTTTGGGGGGCTCCAAAATCACTGCAGATGGTGACTGCAGCCATGAAATTAAAAGATGCTTGCTCCTTGGAAGAAAAGCTATGACCAGCCTAGACAGCATATTAAAAAGCAGACATTACTTTTCCAACAAAGGTCCATCTAGTCAAACTATGGTTTTCCAGTAGTCATGTGTGGATGTGAGAGTTGGACTATAAAAAAAGCTGAGTGCTAAAGAATCAATGCTTTTGAACTGTAGTGTTGGAGAAGACTCTTGAAAGTCCCTTGGACAGCAAGGAGGTGCAACCAGTCCATCCTGAAGAAAATAAATCCTGAATATTCATTGGAAGGACTGATGCTGAAGCTGAAACTCCAATACTTTGGCCACCTGGTGTGAAGAAGTGACTCATTGGAAAAAACCCCAATGCTGGGGAAGATTGAAGGCAGGAGGAGAGGAGGACAACAGAGGATGAGATAGTTGGATCGCATCAACGACTCAATGGACATGAATTTGAGCAATCTCTGGGAGTTGGTGATGGACAGGGTAGACTGGCATGCTACAGTCCATGGGATCATCAAGAGTCGGACAGGACTGAGTGACTGACCAGAATATTGGTTCACCAGTTGTACAAATATACCACACTAATGCAAGTTGTTAATAATACAGGGGGGCTTCCCTGATATCTCAGTAGGTAAAGAATTCGCCTGCAATGCAGGAGACCCTGGTTCAATTCCTGGGTCAGGAAGATCTGCTGGAGAAGAGATAGGATACACAATCCAGCATTCTTGGGCTTCCCTTATGGCTCAGCTAGTAAAGAGTCCACCTGCAATGTGGAAGACCTGGGTTTGACCCAACCAGAGTTTAATTAAACCAGTGTTAATGCATCATTATTAGCTGAAGTCCATAATTTACATTATGACTTGCTCTTTGTGTTGTACATTCCTTTGGTTGACAGATGTATAATGACATGTATCCACCATAAAAGTACCATAGAGAATAGTGTCACCACCCTGAAGACCCTCTGTGCTCTACCCATTCATCCTTTCCCTCTCCTGGAACCCCTGGCAACCACTGACCTTTTTACTGTCTCTCTAGAGAAAACTCTGTGGGAGAGACAGTATACAGGAACTCTCTGTACAATCTGCTTAGTTTTTCTGTAAATCTAAAACCACTGTAAAAAATAAAGCCTACTAATTAGAAATTTTTACAAAATTTTATAAATTTTAAATAAAAAATCCAAAATGTAAAGCTTTTGTCTCAATGTTTGCCAGTCAAAAATTTCAAGTTATTAATATATTACAATAGATAAGTATACAAGTAATTAATAGATAAGTATATAAGAAATTAAAACTTTAAAATAATAATTTTTTAAAGTTTATAGCATTTATACTTCTGAAGTTAACATAGCTTAAAGCTGTATTAATAATTTGGGATGGTTTATTGATCTAAAATGATAATATTGTGGAATCTGAGTGAAGGGTACATGGGAATTCTTTGAAATTTATTCTTTTGACTCCTGTATGCCTGCAATTATGTCAAAATAAAAACTAAAAAAAAAAAAAAAAATCCTCAAACGTCAGACCTTGCAGCCTTATGTGTTACTGCATTTAGTTCATAGCCAAATAACTATTTGTGTGCTGCTTCTGAAAATCTAGCTTGGCCCGTCTTTCCTTGTGGTGGCTGGTGTGTAAAGTACAATATGTATCTCACTTTCGAAGGTCTGTACCGACAACTCTAGACCACTGGATCCTTAGAGGCTCCACCCATGTTCTCAGGGATTATCTCCCCCATCTGGCTTACAGAGGGACCTACATGCTGGCTCCTTGGGCCCACCAAGTCTAGTTAGCATGATGAAAACCTGTAATGGATGATCTTGGTATTCTTTGGTCCTTCTAGAATACATTATGACCATGTACAGGGGAGAAGACATGGCCTGAAGCAAGACAGGAAAGGTATTTCATTGTTCCTGCCAGAGGGACAGGATAGGATGGGGAGAAAAGCATTTGCTGGGTCAATAGTGACACACCAGGTGCCAGGGCTGTGTGGATTTGCTCCAGGGAAAATACCACCCCTGCAATCATGCTGGAGAAGGCAATGGCACCCCACTCCAGTACTCTTGCCTGGAAAATCCCATGGACGGAGGAGCCTGGTAGGCTGCAGTCCATGGGGTCATAGGAGTCGGACACGACAGAGAGACTTCACTTTCACTTTTCACTTTCATGCATTGGAGAAGGAAATGGCAACCCATTCCAGTGTTCTTGCCTGGAGAATCCCAGGGACGGCGGAGCCTGATAGGCTGCCGTCTCTGGGGTCGCGCGGAGTCGGACATGACTGAAGCGACTTAGCAGCAGCAGCAGCAATCATGCTGTGAGTCACCTCACCATTTGCTTCCTCTCTGATCCTTCTCCATGACCCACCTGACTGTGTGCTGACCACACAGCTGGGTTAGTTGCGGATAAGGAGGGAACCACTACCCTGCATCTTCAAGTCTTTGGTGGTAGCATTAAGCTCTCATGGGGAAAGAGAAAAGCGTTATGAGAAGGATGGCACACTGAAGGAGCTTGACAAATGGTAGCCATCATCATCATTGTTGTCATACTGTCACTGTTATTGTTCAAGGCAAAGCAGGGCCAACGTTCAGATTACCACTTTCCTTTATAAGGACCATATTTCACTGGTTCTAAGGAGCACATTGTTTTATACTTTAAAGTCTCTAAAATCAAGATATGATAACAGTTGATGATGTGTTACTGCTATTCAGTTGGATTAAAACTGAGTGCCTTCACAGAGGCTTTCTGTTTGCTTCTGCCAGTCCCTTGTGGGCAGAAGTAGGTGTACCCAAAACCAATGAAACTAAAACTTCAAGGGCCCTCTCTTGTGTGGTTCTTGCAAGACCCTGCAAGGGGCCTGAGTCGCAGTTTCACATGATGATCTGGTTTCGTAAAATGTTTAAGAATAAGATATTTCATATTCATTTTCTTAAAGATGGCCCAAATTGCATAAGCTTCAGGCTCTGGCTGAAGCTTCTCTTGTGTCATTCTGCTTGTCTTTTTTCTTGCTATGTCTATTTTGTATATTTCTCATTTACCCCTAAACTATGGTCTTTAATGTCTCACCTTTATCTGGGGGTCTTGTAGCAGACTTCCACTGGGAGTGGCTTTATTTCTTAGTGTTAAATTCAATAATGATGTGGTTTATAATCAATGATGCCTTAAGTTCCATGAACATAGTATGTAACAGGACACCCAGGCTGGGGCCAGCTGAGATCCAGGAGGCCAGCTGTGAAGTTGGACAGCACTGTTCCCTAGAGGTTCCTTTTGTGGTCTGGGGACATTAGCTTCCCCTCCCTCAACTACAACTGACAGTTCAGGAGTTTCTTAAAACTCAAGAAATATCTGGGGACATTGAAACAAGTGCCTGGTCACATATCCTGGTTTGTGTGGGGCTGAGGAAAGGATATGAATTCAGCCCAGAGGTGGGGTTCAAATCTGTCTGAGGAACTGAAATGGTTGGAGGTGAGTCCGGATGTAACTAGACTGAGGGAGAGGCTATGGGACCTCTCTCTCTCTGCGAGTGAGAACTCGCAGAATGGCTCAGCTGAGCAAGTAGGGGCCAGATATGAGCCTCTTTTGATTTATTACCCCGTCCAGGGCCTGTGCAGTAAGGAGGAGAGGGATGTGGCATAAAACGAAAGACCCGTGTCACAGGAGGCCAAGCACTCTGCTAGGGAACTCCTTCCAAAAGAGCTGGCTGTAGGGGAGAAGCCAGTAGTGGAGTAGTGAATCAGTATAGTGGAGTAGAAGGATTACTTGGAGGAAGCCTGTGAAACTGTTGGAATGACAGTCACTCAATTTATACTCACTCACTATACTCAGGGATACCCCCCTGCCAGGCACTTCAGACGTATTTGGTAAAATTAAGCAGGACTTCTCACAAATAAGCTTGCAAATATGACCTTAGTTGTTTTCAAAAGGTAGTTAAGCCCATGGTACATCCCATACACCTCTACTCAACTTTAATCTGCACTCTCCAATATGGTAGCCACTAGTCATGTGTGTCTATTGAGCTCTTGAAATATGGATAGTGTGGGTGTGGAACTGAATTTGAAATATTATTTAATTTTAATTAAAAATGGAAGCTATATAGAATATTTGTCCTGTAAAACTTACAAGAAAATTTTGAAACGTGTTTCATTTTTTATATTTATAGATTTAGAATTGATTTTCAATTTGTGGAATACCTCCTTAAATGTAATATTAATAATTAGATGTAAGAGTGAGTGGATTTACTTAACCTGATTAGGTGTGATTTTGAAGTTGACATGCTTTTGCTTCAAATTTATATGAATTCTTCTGAAAAAGGTGAATATAAATGGTCAGTATAGTTGTAAACATCAAAGAAAACAATTTTTTTGGTCCTCAGTTTGGTTACTGGAAAATTTCTAAGTTTGGAATAACTTGGGTTTGTGAGTCTACTAACAGACTGGGAGCTGACTGTGGCTCAGATCATGACCTCTTTATTGCCAAATTCAGACTTGAATTGAAGAAAGTAGGGAAAACCACTAGACCATTAAGGTATGACTAAATCAAATTCCTTATGATTATACAGTGGAAGTGAGAAATAGATTTAAGGGACTAGATTTTATAGATAGAGTGCCTGATGAACTATGGATGGAGGTTTGTGACATTGTACAGGAGACAGGGATCAAGACCATCCCCATGGAAAAGAAATGCAAAAAAGCAAAATGGCTGTCTGGGGAGGCCTTGCAAATAGCTGAGAAAAGAAGAGAAGTGAAAAGCAAAGGAGAAAAGGAAAGATATAAGCATCTGAATGCAGAGTTCCAAAGAACAGCAAGAAGAGATAAGAAAGCCTTCTTCAGCGATCAATGCAAAGAAATAGAGGAAAACAACAGAATGAGAAAGACTAGAGATCTCTTCAAGACAATTAGAGATACCTAGTGAACTTTTCATGCAAAGATGGGCTCGATAAAGGACAGAAATGGTATGCACCTAACAGAAGCAGAAGATATTAAGAAGAGATGGCAAGAATACACAGAAGAACTGTACAAAAAAGATCTTCATGACCCAGATAATCATGATGGTGTGATCACTCACCTAGAGCCAGACATCCTGGAATGTGAAGTGAAATGGGCCTTAGAAAGCATCACTATGAACAAAGCTAGTGGAGGTAACGGAATTCCAGTGGAGCTATTCCAAATCCTGAAAGATGATGCTGTGAAAGTGCTGCACTGAATATGCCAGCAAATTTGGAAAATTTGGCAGTGGCCACAGGACTGGAAAAGGTCAGTTTTCATTCCAATCCCAAAGAAAGGCAATGCCAAAGAATGCTCAAACTACTGCACACTTGCACTCATCTCACACACATAGTAAAGTAATGCTCAAAATTCTCCAAGCCAGGCTTCAGCAATGCGTGAACCGTGAACTTCCAGATGTTCAAGCTGGTTTTAGAAAAGGCAGAGGAACCAGAGATCAAACTGCCAACATTCGCTGGATCATGGAAAAAGCAAGAGATTTCCAGGAAAACATCTATTTCTGCTTTATTGACTATGCCAAAGCCTTTGACTGTGTGGATCACAATAAACTGTGGAAAATTCTGAAAGAGATGGGAATACCAGACCACCTGACCTGCCTCTTGAAAAACCTGTATACAGGTCAGGAAGCAACAGTTAGAACTGGATATGGAACAACAGACTGGTTCCAAATAGGAAAAGGAGTATGTCAAGGCTGTATACGGTCACCCTGCTTATTTAATTTATATGCAGAGTACATCATGAGAGACGCTGGGCTGGAAGAAGCACAAGCTGGAATCAAGATTGCCAGGAGAAATATCAATAACCCTCAGATATGCAGATGACACCACCCTTATGGCAGAAAGGGAAGAGGAACTAAAAAGTCTCTTGATGAAAGTGAAAGAGGAGAGTGAAAAAGTTGGCTTAAAGCTCAACATTTAGAAAACGAAGATCATGGCATCTGGTCCCATCACTTCATGGGAAATGGATGGGAAACAGTGGAAACAGTGTCACACTATATTTTTTGGGGCTCCAAAATCACTGCAGATGGTGACTGCAGCCATGAAATTAAAAGACGCTTACTCCTTGGAAGGCAAGTTATGACCAACCTAGATAACATATTAAAAAGCAGAGATATTACTTTGCCAACAAAGGTCCGTCTAGTCAAGGCTATGGTTTTTCCAGTGGTCATGTATGGATGTGAGAGTTGGACTGTGAAGAAGGCTGAGCACTGAAGAATTGATGCTTTTGAACTGTGGTGTTGGAGAAGACTCTTGAGAGTCCCTTGGACTGCAAGGAGATCCAACCAGTCCTTTCTGAAGGAGATCAGTCCTGGGTGTTCTTTGGAAGGAGTGATGCTAAAGCTGAAACTCCAGTACTTTGGCCACCTCATGCAAGGAGTTGACTCATTGAAAAAGACTCTGATGCTGGGAGGGATTGGGGGCATGAGGAGAAGGGGACGACAGAGGATGAGATGGCTGAATGGCATCACTGACTTGATGGACATGAGTTTGAGTGAACTCCGGAAGTTGGTGATGGACAAGAAGGCCTGGTGTGCTGCAGTTCATGGGGTTGCAAAGAGTCGGACACGACTGAGTGACTGAACTGAACTGAAACCACCAGGGAAGTTATCAACATGGTTTTTTTGTCCAATCCTAGTATTGCACTGAAAGCCTGACTCTCTGTGATGTGAATTACCTTTCCCTTTCACGAGGAGCTGGAGAAAATGGAATATTTTCTCTTATGCTTGACAGGAACAAGTGGGTTTTCTGTTGACTCTGCAACACAGCACATCTATGGTGGGATCTACTCCGGTTCCTGCTCAACCTATTGTTCAAAATAACCAGTCTATATGATCTAATTAAGCCAGTCGCTTCAGCAGAGAAAATAGTTCGCTTTATTTCATTACTCAATGAGCAGATTAATTTCTTGAACATGACTGGAACTGCTGTGCTGCTGTGTCAGGAGACTGAGTTTTCAATCAAGACTGGGCAAGGACATGGCCTGGATCACCTTTTCCCCTTCTCCTGTGTTGCAATATCCAAGCTAGAAATGCTGGACAAACCTTCATATATCATTTAAGGTCAGATACTATGTGGGGAATATGAAGTATGGAGTGTTTTTGTCTGGTATGATTAGGGCTGCCAGATAATTTTTTGGTAGAAGTATGTCTCATTCAATATGTGGGACATATCATACGTCTATTAAAAATTATTCATTATTTGTATGAAATTCAGATTTACCTAGGCATCCTATATTTTTATTTGCTAAGTCCAGCAACTCCAGATAAGATGCTAGAATGGCCCCAAAGAGGCACCACTTTCTTTCACCATTTCTCAAACAAAAAGATGATGTGTTTAAGAAAGGATATCCGTAGCACAATAGTATCAGAAACAAATAGTTAGGAATGAGTTTAGCCAGGGAGGGGAAAGATCTCTATACTGAAAACCATAAGACATTGATGAAAGAAATCAAACAAGACACAAATAAATGGAAAGGTATTCTGTGTTCGTGGATTGGAAGAATTAATATTGTTAAAATGTCTATTCTACTCGAAGCCATCTAGAAATTTAATGCAGTTTCTATCAAGATTCCAATGGTATTTTTAACAGAAGTAGAAAAAACAGTTCTAAAACTTACATGGGCCCACAAAAGACCATGAATTGCAAAAACAATCCTGAGAAAGAAGAACAAAGAGAGAAGCATAACACTTCCTGATTCCAAGCTATATTATAAAATTATAGTAATTAAATTGTATCATATTGGCATAAATGAGTTACACAGATCAATGGAACAGAACTGAGAGCCTGGAAATAAACTCGGGCATATATGATCAACTAATATTTGACAAGGGAGCCAAGAATATTCAGTGAAGAAAACACAGTCTCTTCAATAACTGAGAAAATTGGATATCACATAAAGAATGAAACTTGACCCCTTATCTTATACTACTCACAAAAATGAACTCAAAATGGATTAAAGACCTAAATGTAAGATGAGAAGTCATACAACTCCTTGAAGAAAACATAGGAAAAAAGCACTGGGACGACCCAGAGGGATGGTGTGGGGAGGGAGGAGGGAGGAGGGTTCAGGATGGGGAACACATGTATACTAATTAAATAATTTTCTATTAAAGAAAAAAAAAAAAAAAGCTCTTTGACATGGGTCTTGACAAATGATTTTTTGGATATGACACCTATAGCACAAGCAACAAAATAAAAAGTAAACAAGTTAGATGACATCAAACTAACAAGATTCTGCCCAGCAAAAACAAACAAAAACCAACAAAAGACAACCTATGGATCGGGAAAACATACTTGCAAACTATACATCTACTAAGGGGTTAATATCCAAATTATAATGAAGAAAACTGACCTTTTCCAGTCCTGGGGTCACTGATGAGTTTTCCAAATTTGCTGGCATATTGAGTGCAGCACTTTCACAGCATCATCTTTTAGGATTTGAAATAGCTCAACTGAAATTCCATCATCTCCATTAGCTTTGTTCGGAGTGATGCTTCCTAAGGCCCACTTGACTTCGCATTCCAGGATGCCTGGCTCTAGGCAGGTGATCATACCATCATGGTTATCTCGGGTCATGAAGATATTTTTTTCTAGCCACAGAACTGGAAAAGTTCAGTTTTCGTTCCAATCCCAAAGAAAGGCAATGCCAAAGAATGCTCAAACTACTGCACACTTGCACTCATCTCACACATTAGCAAAGTAATGCTCAAAATTCTCCAAGTCAGGCTTCAACAGTACGTGAACTGAGAACTTCCAGATGTTCAAGCAAGATTTAGAAAAGGCAGAGGAACCAGAAATCAAATTGGCAACATCCGTTGGATCATTGAAAAAGCAAGAGAGTTCCAGATAAACCTCTACTTCTGTTTTACTGACTCTACCAAAGTCTTTGTGTGGATCACAATAAACTGTGGAAAATTCTTCAAGAGATGGGAATACCAGACCACCTGATCTGCCTCCTGAGAAATCTGTATGCAGGTCAGGAAGCAACAGTTAGAACTGGACATGGAACAACAGACTGGTTCCAAATCAGGAAAGGAGGACGTCAAGGCTATATATTGTCACCCAGCTTATTTAATTTATATGCAGAGTACATCATGCAAAATGCCAGGCTGGATGAAGCACAAGCTCGAATCAAGATTGCCAGAAGAAATATCAGTAATCTCAGATATGCAGATGACACCACCCTTATGGCAGAAAGTGAAGAAGAACTAAAGAGCTTCTTGATGAAAGTGAAAGGGGAGAGTGAAAATTGGCTTAAAACTCAAAATTCAGAAAATGAAGATCATGGCATCCGGTTCCATCTCTTCATGGCAAATAGATGGGGAAACAGTGGAAACAGTGACAGACTTTATTTTTGGGGGTTCCAGAATCACTGCAGATGCTGACTGCAGCTATGAAATTAAAAGATGTTTGCTCCTTGGAAGAAAAGTTATTACCAACCTAGACAGCATATTAAAAAGCAGAGACATTACTTTGCCAGCAAAGATTGGTCTAGTCAAAGCTATGGTTTTTCCAGTAGTCATGTATGGATGTTAGAGTTGGACTATAAAGAAAGCTGAGTGCCAAAGAATTGATGCTTTTGAACTGTGGTGTTGGAGAAGACTCTTGAGAGTCCCTTGGACTGCAAGGAGATCCAACCAGTCCATCCTAAAGGAAATCAGTCCTGAATATTCATTGGAAGGACTGATGTTGAAGCTGAAACTCCAATACTTTGGCCACCTGATGCAAAGAACTGACTCTTTTGAAAAGACCCTGATGCTGGGAAAGATTGAAGGCAGGAGGAGAAGGGGGCAACAAGGATGAGATGGTTGGATGGCATCACCAATTGGATGGACATGAGTTTGAGTAAATTCCTGGAGTTAGTGATGGACAGGGAGGCTTGGCATGCTATAGTCCATGGAGTCGCCAAACGACTGAGTGACTGAACTGAACTGATGTAAGATAATGTATGTTAACTTATTGTGGTAATCATTCATAATATATCAAATCATTATGCTATATGCTTTAAACTTACATGGTGTTGCACATCAGTTTTATCTCAAAAAATCTGGAAAATATATTTGTGTGCTATATGGAGATAATCAGAGACCAGCATGGTGTTTGATGATTCCTGCTGAATCATCTTACTGAGACCAACAGAGGTCAGATCTGAGAGTCTGTGTTCACGTTTTTTATAACTGAACTATGTTGAAGGGGTCATGCAAATTGTAATGTGCTGCTCTGCCTACTTTGCTTTGTTTCCCCTTTTATGTGCCCATATGAACTCCTCAATGAGATTGTAAACCCAACAGGGCAGAAACTGTGTCTTCTTTTTACTGGGATCCCTGAAGTCCAAGAAAATGTCTGGGTACCTGCAGATGCTTGGAAGTGTGATACATGATAATGAAAGGGAGACTTACCTTGGTCTGAAATCCAATGGGTATTCTAACAATCTCAGAGGGAGTTTTGTGCCTCAGGCGCCAGGCCAGAGGTCAGTGGAGTAGCCTGGTCTGGAAATAGAGCTCGTCTGTGCTTTCAGAGGAGTCTGTCGAAAGCCCTTCTCTGGTTTGCCCCAGAACAAGTGCTCCATCCTTGAGGCCAACACAAGCAACAGCCTCCCTGCCACCTGTCAGTGAACTGCTGCCAGACTGTAATTGTACCGGATGCTGTGAGAGGAAGCCTGAATTAAATGAGGCTTCAGCAGGGCCAACAGTGCCTTTTCTTACCTGTTAATGAAGCCTCATTAGAGACAGCAAGAAACCGTGCTGAGAGCTGGAAGCACCAGTCTGCTGGGCTCTCCTTGCCAAAGGATGATTAACTTAATGATTTACGGCAGCTGCTCTTTAAGGTTACAGAGCCGAGGAGACTGAGTGTGTGCGGCCGGCGCAGTGTGCTGTCTGGTGGAAGCTCAGGAGGGTGTACAAATCCATTCTCCCCTAGCTTCCAGGTTCTGGGGAATGCATAGCCATTCAGATCCAGAAGTATCTCATTCTGATGGCTGGCCTTCTGAGGCTCTCCAGCTGTGTTTAAGTTAGGGATTTAGATCGTGGCTGGGGAACAAAAATTCACCATAATAAGTAAAAAAGAAAAGAAGCAGACCCCAGTGAACGGGCATTCTACAAAGTTGGCTGCACATTCTTCTGGGGAGGCCCTGGTACCCATAGCTTCAGTCACGGGCACCCCTGGGTGTGCAGCTATGGAGGGGATTGGTGCTTTCTGAAATGCAGCTGTAGGTGGTGTCTTGACTATTTCTATGCTTCAGACAACAAAGGGAATCATGCAAAGGTGCCATGCAAACTAAATAGCTGTCCTGCCCACCTGACTTATTAATACAATTCCTTTGATTCTGGAAGCCACAAGCGAAACCAGTTGGAGCGATTTCAACCAGGCGATCCCCATGTCTTGCCTCACTTCTCTTTCTAACTTTCTTAAAAGTAAATAAGATTCCATTTGTTTATGTTGACCTCGGCTATTTGGAAGCCCAGGAACTGAAGGAGGGGGTCTTCGAATGTGCCCATGTTGGACACACTGCCCTGTCTGGATTAGCTGCTTATGTGAGGACAGACACTCAGCTTGGATCATTTTTAAATTTTGGTCTGTAATTCTGAGTGACAGGTGTGTTGATAGGAGCTTGGGGGAGGAATCAAGAAATGAAGTCTGGGCTGGGTGTGTGTGGTTTTGGAGGCACTGAAAGCCTGTGGTAGGACACAGGTGGTGGTTTCAGTTTTAATCAGAAGGCAGGGGCCTCTCGAATGGGTAGGCGGCAGATTCATGAACTATATTTGGCTGGCCTGGGCCCTGAGAGGGCTGGGGAAGGACCCTGGAAGAATGTTCTGAGGCTGCAAGTGTAGGCAGCCACAATCACAACCTAATTCATCTCCCACAGATTTAAACTGAAGTTCCCTTTAAACTGATTGAGAGAGGTGCTCTGCCAACAGCAGTGAAATGTGGGTGTCTGCGCATAACTATTCATGCAGAGCACACTAAAGACACCTGAATGCTCTGTGATCACGCTACATGCTAGACCCCTCTAGCAAGAACATTGTTTTTTTTCCCCAATGGTGGCAATCTGGTATACTGAGCACAACTCTCACCCCAGAAGCACATTTATGTTGATAAACCCATGAGCAGCTGACCCTTGAATAATGAGGAAGATGGCACCATGCTCCAGGACCCTTCCAGAAGCCTTTTAAGAATGGCCCCATAAGGGAAGGCCAGGTAGGTAAAGTGATATCCATCTCTATCTGATAGTGGGTTGAACAAGGTGGGCAGACTGGAAGCCACACACAAAGCATTTATTTGAGAGGGGCAAGGGAGATTGCTCGAGCTGTAGACTACTTGAATTAAGGCAGCAGGACCCTCTCCACTTCCAGGAAGCTTTTCAGCTCAAGCTGAACCAACCAGGAAATCCAGCTTGGGGTGGGGAGTGGGAAGGGTGAGGGGAGATGAGGGTTGGGGGTGTAAGGGAGTAGGGATGGGAATTCCTCAGGGAACTTCATTGGTCACTTGGTGAGGAAGCCAGCATTTTCTTCATGAAAAGAGGGTATTTCTCCATTAGCTGAAAGAAAAAAAAAAAAAAAAACCCAAAACACATTTGAGTGAGAAAAGCCATGGATGATGAAAATTAGTAAAGACATCACAATAGGATTACAGGAAAGGCAGATGTTTCACAGAAAGAATTTGGCCTTTGGAACAAGACAGTTTGAGTTTCAACTCCTACCTCCACGGTTATTAGCTGTATGACCTTGGGTAAATGACTTAAGATCTCTTTGATTTTGTTTCCTGTCTGTAAAATGGGGATAATGATGTGGTTCTGGCAGAGTTTTGAGGGGAAATGAAGATAGCATAGAGCTTGAGACTGCTGGCACATAGCAGGCACTCACTGAATGGCGTTCTTGAAGTAAATTTAACCAGTCTTGTTACTTCTGTGTTTCAGTTATTCATACACACCTGAAAAAATTAGTGTTGTTACAAACGTCTAGCTTTTATACCCAACAGAAATCAATCCAATAAAAAGGCAGCTGGAAACAGGAGCTGGATGCCACGGTTTTCGTTTGAAAGGAGTGAGCGTTAGGTTGCTTCCTGGCCTTCTCACCTTCTAAGAAGGGGATGGCGCAGAGCACAGTGAGAGTCCGGACTCCTGGCATCCAGTCCAGCTCTGCCTCCCCGTGGGACCATGGGAAAATCTTTTTCTGCTCTGGACTTCTTATTCTCTCTGGAATCATGAGCCGTTGTACTACATAATCAACAAGTCGTCTCTTAGCCCTGCTATTCTATTTCTAATTCAATGTGTGCCATAGACTGGACCTTGGAGGGCACGGAGATACAGAATTATGATGAAAGAAAGGCTTGAATTTCCTTAAAGAATTGGCAAGGAAGCTGAGCCCCAAGCCTCACGCCTATGCTTCAGGGTGTCCTTACCCATTAAAAAAGTACTGCTACGTGTATATATATGTGCATGGTGTATATGTATATATACCACACATATGTATATAAATGTGTTATATATGTATATGTACCACACACACATAAATGTATATATACCACATACACACATGTATGTTCATTGACGTACACATGTCATTCCCAACCTCTCACCTCTGTCCACTATGGAGGCTGGAAAAGCTAAATAGTTGCTTTCCCAGCTCCCCTTGCAGGTAGGTCTAATCATGTGAGCAGACTCTGGTTAATAAGATAAAAGAGAAAGTCGATTGGAGGCCTTCTCAAAACATTTTCCCTTCACTGAAAAAAGGAGTGAGTCATGCAGGGAAAATCCTTTCTTCTGTCCCCTCTTCCCTCCCTCTTCTTGCCATGCATGAAGTTATGTTCTCTGGAGCTGTGATAGGCATTTGGCAACCATGGGTGACAAAGATGAAGACAGGAATGGTAAATCAGAGGGATGAAATGAGCTGGGGACCTGACTGACATCACGAGCAGCCTAGCCTCTCTCATTTCTGAAACTTTCAGGTGAACATGGTTTATGCCCTTGCTGCTCAAAGTGTGGTCTGTGGACCAGCAGTACAGGCATCGCCTGAGAGTTCTGTCAGAAATGCAGAGTCTCAGGTCCTGTCTCAGACTTATAGAAGCAGAATTTGCATTTTTAAAAAGATGCCCAGGCTTGGCATGTTTCAGGAGTGTTGATTTATAGCTTCAGTAATAAGGACTTACTACATGCAATGGCACCCCACTCCAGTACTCTTGCCTGGAAACTCCCATGGACGGAGGAGCCTGGTGGGCTGCAGTCCATGGGGTTGCTACAAGTCAGACGTGGCTGAGTGACTTCACTTTCACTTTTCACTTTCATGCATTGGAGAAGGAAATGGCAACCCACTCCAGTGTTCTTGCTTGGAGAATTCCAGGGATGGGGGAGCCTGGTGGGCTGCTATCTATGGGGTCGCACAGAGTTGGACATGACTGAAGCGACTTAGCAGCAGCAGCAGCAACATGCAGCAGAAAGCATTGCTAACAGCTACCATGTAGTATGAGGTAAGTGTGAACCATATAGGTGTGTCTATAGGTGTGTGTCCATATGTCTGTATACATGAATATATACTGACATCCACACATATATGTATACACACGTAAGTGTATACTATATATTCATCTATATATTGTTGTTGTTTAGTCGCTAAGTCATGTCTGACTCTTTGCAAACCCATGGACTGTAGCCCCAGGCTCCTCTGTCCATGGGATTTTCCAGTCAAGAATTCTGGAGTTGGTTGCCATTTCCTCCTCCAGGAGATCTTCCCCACCCAGGGATCCAACGCTTGTCTCCTCCTTGGCAGGTGAATTCTTTACCACTGAGCCACCAGGGAAGACAAATACTATGTACATATGAATGGAAAAGTCCTGGGAGGACAGTCCGGCTGTGGGAGTTGAGGGGGTGTGTTGGGCGGTGATTTCTCATTTTTACATTAATTACTTTTATAGTATTTGAGAAAATGTGTAATGGAAACCTATGAGTACCTACCCCCTCCTAACAAAGCTAGCAGAGACGCACCTGCTCTCCTCGCGGTCCAGCAGTGCGTGGTAGGACGCCACGTCCCGCTGCAGCTGGCATTTGTGCGACAGCAGGTGCTCCCGGGCCTGCAGCTGCTGCTCCGCCTCCGCGCGCATCTCCCTGAGCTCCGCCTCCAGCCTGCTGACCACCGCTCCCAAGTTCTGCAGCTCGATGTCATGCCAGTGCTTGGCATCGTGCAAGGTGTTCTCCAGGCCTCGCTTCTACAAGAGAGGGAACGCGGGCCAAGCCTGAGGCCGAGGGACAGGCCCTGGGAAGAGGGAGGTGGGCAGAGCAGTGGGAGGGGCTGGCCTCGGCCTGGTCTGTCCGTTTCTCCCATGACTATTACCTTGACCGACTGAGGTGGCTCAGTGGGGAAGTAATGAATCCTCCTGGGGAGGCCAGAGTCTTGTTTAGTCTAATTCATTGATCCTTCCTATGGGGGTGGGGGTGGAGGTGGAGAGGGAGACGAGGAAGAAAAAGAGAGGAGGAGACCAGAAGGGAGGGCCTATGAGACAGAATGATGAGAGAAAATGAGAGGGAGATGAGTGAGAGAAGGAGAGAGATAAAAGGAGACAGAAATACACACACACACACACACACACACACACACACAGGAGGCAGTCTGCAGGTGTTTCTTCAAAGAAATTTTGCAGTCTTCTCCCTGAACTGCCTCCAAGCCTTTTTGCTCCTGACTGCTCCCCCACTGGGCCCCTTCCTTCCTCTGTGAACCCCCACTCACCGTCCTGCTGGGATGCTGTTTCCTGCACGCTTCCCACATTCCACAGTCAGAAATAACGTCTCTGGTCCCTATACCCTCGGCATGTCTTTCCTCAGTGTCTCGGTAGCACTCTGTGCTAGTTCCTCTTCCCCAGCTGCCCCTTCGCCCTACCCTTAGCCCGTCTCTTTCTGAGCTGAGCCACACCAGTTGGTCTCTACCAGACTCACGATTTGGTCATCTCTGTGGCTGACTCCTGTGTTGATGTGTCCAGCACAGACGTCTCCCCACCCATGCAGACTTGCTACTGAGGTTCTTCCTAGACATATACACAGGCTGTGGGCACCTCAAATCAAGGTGTTCAAAGTGAAGCCATTGGCTTCCTTCCAAACCTGCTGGCCCCTTCTCTCCTGTGCTCCAGCTGGTGAACTCAACAGGAGCTAGAAGCCAGGGAAAGATATGCCCCTGATCCTGCTTCCCTCCCAAATTCAGTTATCAGAGTCCTGCCTCTTCTAAATTCTGAAACATTTTCCCATTTGTGCCCCCTGTGCTCCAGCCACCAATACCCTGGATGACTGCTTATCGCCTCTCATCTGGAGGAAACTCTGTGGCCTCCCAGCTCATTTCCTCTGACTGTAGTTCCTCCTCCTCTGCACCACAGCACCCCCCTCCCCCCACCCTACCCTGCTGCTAACAGCAGCCACCGTGTGCTGTCTAAAGCCCAAATCTGCTTGTATCCCCCTCCTCCTCAGCTGGCTGACTCCTATTCACCCCATGTCCAAGATCAGGGGTCACCTTTCTTAGGAAACCTCTTGTGCCTGCCACCACCAGGCTGGATTAGGGTGTCCCTTCTCTGGGTTTCACAGCTTCCCAAGCACACACATGCCCTTGAAGTGGGCTGAGCTTCTTAGGGCATGTCTCCTCTAGCAGATGCTGAGCTCCTTGAGAGAAGGAACCTGGTTTCTATAACCCCAGATATAAGACAGGACCTGATACAGAGCAGGGGTGTGTGTGTGTGTGTGTGTTGCCTAAATGACAGCACTTGTATTATGGTTAAACTTACTGCCCTGTCTCCCCACTAGACTGAAACTTTCTTCTCATCTTCCCATATACCAAGCCCTGCAAACTGTAGGGCTTTACTGACCAGTAAACACCTTAAAAAATGGTATGCATCTTTAACAGTTTTTAGTACTTCTAATTATGTAGTTCTATAATTTAGAATCTGGCCTTTTATATGACACATAAAAAACAAATATCCTTCTAAATTGGACTGAGTCTTGTTGAAACAAGTTTCTGTACTCTCTTTTGACCATTGTGACTGAAATGGAAGACTCTTGCTCAAGATGTCATCTTGAATCATGACTACTGTCAAGCAGAGGCCATCATATTATCTTATTTAAATCTTCCTAACTTTACAGGATATGAGAATGTTGAGTCAGACTCCCATCCTAGGTATGTCTACAGGTGGCAAAATGTGATTAGTAGAAATAAACGTAGATCAGTGTCTGCTCTGGTTATTATTTGCTGGTAAGATCTGGGGTGCTAACTCTACCTACTACACTTGGCATTCAGTATCAGATGATCCTTTGCAGGCCTCAAACCTCTCACGTGCTGTGAGATGGGAAAGCCATATGACTACAGTTAGACAGTTGAGAGTTAAACTTGACACAGGAAAGGCCAGGACTGTTCCTGGCGCACTCACCAGAGCTCGTAAGGATTCCGTCTCAGCCTGCAGGCTCTGGATTTGGCAGGAAGTGTTGTGCAACTCCACCCTGAGGGCTGCAGCCAGCTTCTCTTCCTGGGTCTGGGCCCTGCGAGCCAGTTCCGCCTGTTGCTGTGGAGAGTCAGAAGTGAGAAGAGGAGCCATGGCCTGAACCCGTCGTTTCCTCTCACCCTCTTGGAAACAGCCATTTGATTTAAAAATCACTTTTTTTTTTTTTTTAAATAGGTGCCCACATGAACTTGTTGGAGAAGGCAATGGCACCCCACTCCAGCACCCTTGCCTGGATGGAGGAGCCTGGTAGGCTGCAGTCCATGGGGTTTCGAAGAGTTGGACACGACTGAACGACTTCCCTTTCACTTTTCACTTTCATGCTTTGGAGAAGGAAATGGCAACCCACTCCAGTGTTCTTGCCTGGAGAATCCCAGGGACGGGGGAGCCTGGTGGGCTGCCGTCTCTGGGGTCGCACAGAGTCGGACACGACTGAAGCGACTTAGCAGTAGCAGCAGCACATGAACTTGTATTCCAACATTTAAGTAATTTGAACATATAACGCATGCAAATAGAATAAATACAAAAGATCTTCTAAAGGATATATAGTATAAAGTCACCTTTTCTTCCTGTGCCCTAATTACTTCATTCTGTTTCTAGTTTCTTTTATCTCCTACCAGAGCTATTTCATTCATTTATCAGATCAGATCAGTCGCTCAGTCGTGTCCGACTCTTTGCAACCCCATGAATCGAAGCACGCCAGGCCTCCCTGTCCATCACCAACTCCTGGAGTTCACTCAGACTCACGTCCATCGAGTCAGTGATGCCATCCAGCCATCTCATCCTGTGTCGTCCCCTTCTCCTCCTGCCCCCAATCCCTCCCAGCATCAGAGTCTTTTCCAATGAGTCAACTCTTTGCATGAGGTGGCCAAAGTACTGGAGTTTCAGCTTCAGCATCATTCCTTCCAAAGAAATCCCAGGGCTGATCTCCTTCAGAATGGACTGGTTGGATCTCCTTGCAGTCCAAGGGACTCTCAAGAGTCTTTCCAACACCACAGTTCAAAAGCATCAATTAACAGATGCGTATGAACATCCCTCCTTGCTTTGGTACTTAATACATTTTTAGAAACTATTCTATAGCAGTACATGTAGATCAATTACATTCTTTTTAAGTGTTGCATGATATTACCTTGCTTGGAGGTACTGTGATTATTTGGAAGTTTCCCAATGATTGACACTTACCTTGTTTCCAGTCTTGGCCTGTTATGAACAATGACGCAATCCCTCAATTTCCATACATGGGGGGATCTCTGAGGGGTAAATTGCTGTAGTGAAACTGCTGAGTCAAAAACATAGGCATTTCAGACTTCTCTGGTGGCTCAGTGATTAACAATCCTCCTGCCAGTGCAGGGGACACAGGTTCAGTTCCTGGTCTGGGAAGATTCCACATGCTGGGGAGCAGTCAAGCCTATGTACCGTAACTACTGGAGCCCTTGTGCTCTAGGGCCTGCGAGTCACAACTACTGAGTCCACATGCTGCAACTGCTGAGGTCTGTGTGCCTAGAGCCCATGCTTAGCAACAAGAGATGCCACTGCAAAGATAAGGTCATGCACCGCAGCAAAGAGTAGCCACAACTTGCCACAATTAGAGAAAGCCTGTGTGCAGCAATGAAGACCCAGTGCAACCCCCCAAAATTAATTAATTAATAATAAAAAACCCAGTGCTAAGGGGTCATCAGGAAGGATTATAAAAAAAAAGGAGGCGTTGTAACCATGATAAACTTTGGAAATTTGAACTCCCTCCAGCGTTGCAATTGTCCCACATCTTCCTCCAACAAGGGGTGAACCAGCTTGACCTGAAAGCTGCTGTTTTCCTGTAAAGATCCATCTGACCACCACTGTGAATACAAGGGGAAGATCTGTGCTTCTCCCCAGAGCAAGATGGACATATTCTGATTCCTTCTACATTCACGAGAGCGGGTCACTGCTACTCCTCTTTGCTGGAGAAAAGGGAAAACACCAGAGTTCTCCCTCGTGTTTCTTCAGTGCAGCCCGATGAAAGGTCTCCAAGTCAATGATGTAGGAGAAAATAAACTGCTTTCTCTCCTAGGTTACTGGCTTTCTGAGTTTCCCATCTTTACCACATATGAATACTTATTTATAGAATTACGCCCAAATAGTCCACCTAATTGACTGGCTAAAAAAATCCCAAATCAGAAGGCTCACATCTCAGTATCAGTTCTGCCAATTCTTGCTGTTTGAGGTCTATTAAGAGCTCAACTAAAATGTCCATTAAATGCCAGGGAGCAGCTGAAGGACAGCAGAACCCATGGGCTCAGCTCTGACTGGTTGGCCCATGGCTGTGTGTCTCTGGCCCATTATTCAGCCTCTCTGAGTTCCAGTCTGTACCCTTAGATGATGTTGAGTGGGGAATGATAATCATATGATGACTGCCTCCTGGGGTCACTGTGAGGCTCCCATCAGTTATGCATGTGGAGGTTTTAGGAACCTTAAAAGTGTGCAAATATTGGCTCTGTATATTTTCTATATGTAACAAGGAATAGTAGCTAACAAATGAGTTTGCAAAACTCACTATAGTTGAATACTCCTAATGATAACTAATGGGCTTCCCAGGTGGCTCAGTGGTAAAGAATCTACCTGCCAATGCAGAAGACACAAGAGATGTGGGTTCGATCCTTAGATTGGGAAGCTTCCCTGGAGGAGGAAATGGCAATTCAATGCAGTATACTTGCCCGGAAAATTCCATGTACAGAGGAGCCTTGTGGGCTACAGTCCATGGGGTCACAAAGAGTCAGACATGACTGAGCTATACAGTAGTTTTAAATCAGCCCTGGTGAGAGTACTTACACCATGGAAACTGGCAAACACTACAAATCAGGGACTGAATTATTGTTTTGTTGATTGTGCAGACTTAAGAAAGGGATGCAGAAAGTGTTAATAATGCAGATTAAACTTAAAAGTGGGTCATGTCTATAGCTATTGCATTGATAATGTCACAAAAGTTAGAGGGGTTATTCTTCAAGTATTTGAAAATTACTATGTGATTCACAAAGAAGTCACTCATAGCACTGATGAATGAACTCATTAAAGTCAACGAAAATATCAACCAAAATTCACAGCAGAGTTGTCCTCATTCCTATGATGTGAGTGACTTTTTGTTTAATTTGATATTAATAATCAAGCACTTTTCTGATTTTGTGACACTACAGTTGATGACAGAATTATTAAAATGGCTGGCAGATTTTGTAAGAAATAGCAAGTCACACTGAAGCTATAGGTTCTAATGGAAAAACAAGGTGTTTTATCTTAAAATTTGTTATTTCTAAAATAACATAAGAAAATATCAACAGAAACTTTTATGTTACCTCTAAGTAGTATAGGCAGAGTACATCATGGGAAACGCTGGGCTGGAAGAAGCACAAGCTGGAATCAAGATTGCCAGGAGAAATATCAATAACCTCAGATATGCAGACGACACCACCCTTATGGCAGAAAGTGAAGAGCAACTAAAAAGTCTCTTGATGAAAGTGAAAGAGGAGAGTGAAAAAGTTGGCTTAAAGCTCAACATTCAGAAAATGAAGATCATGTCATCTGGTCCCATCACTTCATGGGAAATAGATGGGGAAACAGTGGAAACAGTGGCTGACTTTATTTTTTGGGGCTCCAAAATCACTGCAGATGGTGACTGCAGCCATGAAATTAAAATATGGTTACTCCTTGGAAGGAAAGTTATGACCAACCTAGACAGCATATTGAAAAGCAGAGACATTCTTTGCCAACAAAGGTCCGTCTAGTCAAGGCTATGGTTTTTCCAGTGGTCATGTATGGATGTGAGAGTTGGACTGTGAAGAAAGCTGAGTGTCCAAGAATTGATGCTTTTGAACTGTGGTATTGGAGAAGACTCTTGAGAGTCCCTTGGACTGCAAGGAGATCCAACCAGTCCATCCTAAAGGAAATCAGTCCTGGGTGTTCATTGGAAGGACTGATGTTGAAGCTGAAACTCCAATACTTTGGCCACCTCATGCAAAGAGTTGACTCATTGGAAAAGACCCTTATGCTGGGAGGGATTGGGGGCAGGAGGAGAAGAGGATGACAGAGGATGAGATGGCTGGATGGCATCACCAACTCGATGGATATGAGTTTGGGTAAACTCTGGGAGTTGGTGATGGACAGGGAGGCCTGGAGTGCTGCGATTCATGGGGTTGCAAAGAGTCGGACACGACTGAGCGACTGAACTGAACTGAAGTAGTAATGTGAATATGACTGGCACATAAATACATGTGTTTACATTTCCCTGCAGAGAGAATGTCACCAGCACAGCATGAGTTAGAGCTGGGCACGAGGGGAAGTCCAGTCCCACGGAGGCACACTTCAGTTCCTTGGTGGGCAGGCCTGGGGTAAAGCTGCTGGCCAAGGAATGAACTGTCCCTCTACTGCATTCAGATAATGTAGTCTGTGGTTCAGTGGTACACACTGGTCTCCGGAGAGATGAATCTCCATGTCTCAGTTTTATTAGCAAAATGCTGTACCCAAATATTTTCCAAGTATTCTTAGACAACGAGCATGGTTTGTTGCATATATGAATACTTATTCAAACTGTTTTTATTTGAATCAATTCACTTTTTCTTTGTAAATAAATGTCTTTAAAAATGTGATCTGCAGTTAAGTTCTCAAATATTAATGTGTGGCCGCATCATCTGGGAGACCTTGTGAAAATGCAGATTCTGAGTCAAGAGATCCTGAGTGGGGCCCAGGAATGTGCATTTAAAACTTCCATGTGATGCCTGGTCCATGGAAGCAAAGTTCTAGGTTGTTACAAAAACTGATAAAACTGTGTTACTTGCCAAAGATAAAAGATAACTGAAAAGTCAATAAAATGAAAACAAGCCACTGTATTGTATTTTAACACATGCTGCTTGCCAAGCTGCTGAATCTCAAAGTTGGCTTTCTCTTTGTTGAAAGGTAGAGTTAATAAATATAAGAGAAGTGTTAGTGACGTCCCATCACTAAATGGAAACTTTCTTGCACCATTTTTTAAATTAAGGTGGAAAGAAAAAGAAACTAATTTTATCCCTATGGGTGTAAATATTGTTTTATATGACATCTCCAACATTTTCAAGAGGAGAAGGCGGTGACAGAGGATGAGATGGTTGGATGGCATCACTGACTCAAAGGACATGAGTTTGAACAAACCCCAGGAAACAGTGAAGGACAGGGAAGCCTGCTGTGCTGCACTCCGTGGGGTCACAAAGAGTTGGACACGACTTGGTGACTGAACAATAATGACAACCTTCTTAAATCAGCTTGCCACAAATGATACTTGCCCTTCATATGGAGACAATTGTTTTAACTCACCTAAAAGTATAACATGTTCTTCTCCAGTGACTTTTAGATTTATGTTGACCCAACACCTCCAGATTTCTCCTCATACACCAAACAGCAGCTATGTGTTTCTAGCCCCTGAGCATGGGAAGGGAGGACCTTGATCTGCGATTCAGTGCCATTGCTGGGATGTGTGCTGAGATTCAAATATGTTGGTCCCTAGGCTTGCAGATCAGCTTGAAACCTTGGCTCCACTGTGCAGGAGCTGGGCTACTCAGGTTTGCACTCCAGTAATATTTCTGGGGCAGGAAAGCATATTGGCATTTTGAAATATGGTAAACATTTTCAAATTAATTTTTACAAATTGGCATGGTGTTGCACATGAAGGATGGATGTGAGAGAAAAAGAGCAGCAGACTCTCAAGGAAGTCAGAATGAAGAATTGGATGGTAAAGAGCCATCCAATCGGAGGGGAAAAGAGCCATCTCCACACCCCACCCACTTTGCTGATTAGCGCAGCCATTCCTCCAAACACCCTGGGCACTTGGAAAGGTGACTTGGAAGTGGTGATTGTGTGGTGTGAGGGGAGAGTGAGAGTTTAAGAGGAGGCAGAGTATGGACAGCAGTGACGTGGGTCCAAGCTGAGCACTGAACATGAGTCCAAGCTGAGCACTCAGGGGTGGACATGTGCAGTCTGCCTTTCCCTGAGCAGTTGCTGCATGGGCTCCAGAGTCTCACAAGCTCTCTGGGTTTTGCAGCTGGGGAACAGCTTTACGAGAGCATCGCTCTGCCAACATCCTTGCTCACGTCCTTGCTCTTAAGCTTCTCAGATCTCGCAGGATTACACTGACCTCATTATGGTCACGTTCATGGAGAAAGGGAAAGCAATGGGTTCCTTGGAGAAGCAGGGGTTTCTGATCTTGCTTCACAGAGGAATCTTACGCCTGTTGGGCTACACTCCATGGGGCTCTCAAAGAGTCAGACATGACTGAGCAACAAACACTTTCATTTTCACATCCACATAGAAGGCACAGAATTGTGGTCTGGAAAGATCCTGACAGAAGCCTGGCATAACCTTTTGGTTCCTCAAGACAAAGCCCTCCCAGCCTCACACATGACGTCACTTGTGCTCATCCTTAGAAAAGAGGATGAATCAAGGTCTCCCTGCTCCCCAGCTCCCCACCCACTCCACATGATCTCTCTGGGTCAGCCTAGCAGTGAAGAATGTTGATTCTATAGTTAGAACACATGGTTTGAATCCTAGCTCTGCCATGTCCTAACTTTGTGATCTTGGGTAATTTATCTAACCTGTCTGTGCCTCAGTTTCCTTCTCTATATGATGGTTGAAATCACAGTAGCTATCTCAGGTTAGGAAGATGAACTAAGAACAGGCCTGTCAAGTGCTCTGGACACTGTTTGGCACTTGGTAAACCCTTAATAAGCTGCTTTCCTGGCTCAGTTCACTCTGTCCTGCGAAAGAGTGGTCTTTCTGTCCGCTGCCTCCCACCTGCTCCCCACCGAACCTCACACTAGGGTGTGGCACCTTGTGTGCAGGAACAACTTCGTACTCACCCCTCAACTTCCATCCCAGGCACCTAAACTGGTTTTTACCCCTAGAACATACCCAGCGACCTTTATTTAAGGTCAACAAAGTATCCCAGGCACAGGTTTGGGACTACAGTAGAGGAACATCTACCATGGAATTAAATCAAATCTCCTTTTCATTAGGAGGACTAGCTGTCATTATTATGATTATAAGGTACTTCATAGTCACAAGTGTCATATAAATGCTATTTAGCTGAGGAAAGCTTTTGCCAGGCAGCTACCCCAGCCAGATGTAGGATTTAGTAGGGAGAAGGCTGGATGCCACCCAGGAGGATTTGGGTTCGCCTTAGTGGGAATTAAAAAGAAGTTCTTGTCTCCCTCAGTGAAACATCAACACTGGCAGAAGAGCTGGCCTGGCCTGGCTGAGCCAAGTCTCTTCTTGAATTTACACGAGAGCTGTTTGGCTGCTGAAGGTGCTTTCTTTAGGGTATAGGAGCAATTCACAGCCTCAGTTGAAGCTGCCAAAGGAAACCCATGGGAGCACGTGGTCTGGCAGACCCCTGCCTTCTTGGTAGTGTGCAAGTGTGCCCGCTGATGAAAGAAGCAGAAGAAGCTCAGGAAGGAGGAGTATTCTGAGGATAAAAATAGATTTTTCTTCCTAAAGTAATTATTGAAAAAGTTGAAATGACAGCATTTTTGCTCTGGTTCATGGAGATCACCCCATTTCTAAGAAGGCTCACCTCTGCTCTGCCCCTGCCAGGAGACCAAATGTTGAATACAAGCCACCCTACCTTAATGTCTCAGAGACTTGCGTTGTCTTGTTTTTGCAGATCTCTTGGTTTAGAAGTAAGATTCCTATGCTTTTCTTGGGAAAGAGCTACTGTTAAGAAATATCCAAGACAGATTTGAGATCAGCAGAATCAGGTGCCAGGAATGACCAAGAATTGAAGCCAAGGACTTTGTGTCCACAGCACCAAGCTCAGGGCCTGGAGCCTGGTTTGTCCTTGACAGGCTGCGTCTGAATGAGTGAGCGAGTGAAGATTTCTTGGTAGAAGGTGTGAGGACAAGGTTGCAATGGTGAGTGATCCCCTGATAGCCAACTGGGTGTTGACCAGTCGTGGGGTTGAAAACCCAATATAGGAGGTGAGGACCTGGGTGCGCCCTTACAACACCTGTGATTGTGCTGGGTAGTCAGATAAAGAAGAGGGTGTGACAGCCTCTTCATATTTCCTACTCTTGACTCTCCACACCTGCCCCCAGCTGCACCAGCTGGGTCACACCACCGCAGCACACAGTTACAGGAACCAAATTCTGGCCCTTGGCTCCTATACTAACACTTCCTTACAGGCTAATAACAACTTTTGAAAGCTAGCTGGAACCATCATAAAGTAAGTAAAAAGACCAGTGACAGGGAGGTCCCTGGTGGTCCAGTGGTTAGGACTCTGTGCTTTCACTGCCAAGGCTTGGTTTATTCCCCGGTCAGGAAATTAGGATCCCGCAAGCCATGCAGTGTGGCTAAAAAAAAAAAAAAAAAAAAAAGAAGTGACAAGCTAGGAAGATATCATGGAGAATTAATTATTTCTCTAACGTACAAACAGCCACTACAAACCAGTAATAGAGTCCAAGACCTAATAAAAATGGGCAAAAGATATGATCTGATAGAATACACAAAAGCAAATACAGATGAAATTCAGCCATGATGTTCCACCTTCCTCATAATACGACAAAGGCAAAATAAAAATATACTGAAAAACCATTTTTACCTATAATATTGGCAAAGATCACAAAGAGATCACAGTGTGAGAACTCAGTCTCAATGAGGATGCAGGGAATATATATTCTCAAACATTTCTAATGAGAATTGTTACAACCTTTACGGAAGGTAATTTGGCAATGTTTATCAAAATTACTGATTGGACATAACTTTTGCTCCAGCAATTCCATGTCTATAAATTTATCCAACAGATACATTTTTATATTGGGAAAGGAGGGACATACACAGTTAGTGACTAATCATTTATAATATTATAGGAAAGATTGGAAGCCACCATTCATCAACAGGGTACAGGTTAAATAAACCCTAGGATACACATTAGCTGGAACAAAGGTTGGCAACTTTTCTGTAAAGAGCCAGATAGTAAATGTTTTAGGCTTGGCAGACCATATGGTCTCTGTTGCAACTACTCAACTCTGCTGGTACAATGCAAATACAGCTGTAGACAATATGTAAATGATGAGCATGGCTACATTCCAATAAAACTTTATTTGCGGAAAAACAGGCAGCAGGTCAGATATTGCTTGTGGGCCAGATTTAGCTTTGTTGCCCTCTGGAGTACAATATTGTGCAGCTAAGAAGCAGTATGTTCCAAATAATACTATTTGTGTAAGAAGAGAGAAAATATGTACATATTTTCTTGTATATGCATAAAATGTCTCTGAAAGGGGACATAGGAAGAGGGTAACATTTATTGACCCAACAACAAAGCCTGGGTGCCTGGGACATGGGTGAGGTGACACTTTTCACTGTTTGTTATTTTGTACATCTTGAATTTTGAACCAAGTGAAGGTACTAGATATTAAAATGAATAAATAAAGTAAGAAATAAAAGTAAGCTGGGGCTCTTTTCAAAGCTGACTCTGTGGTGTTTTTATGAGGTTTAGAAATGCTACATGATTCCTCTTCAGTGCTTGCTGTGAGGACTTATTTCACGGAAGAGCCATTGAGATTATAGCCAACTCATCAGCACACAGGGACCCCCAGATTACAGATACTCTCGGAGTCTGCTTTCCCAAAGGAACTCCCCCAGTTGACTATCATGGCAGGACCATATGGAGCTTCTAATTTCCCATCTTACAGTTGAGTGCCAGAAATGCATTTAATCCAAGTTCATATACCCTAGAAAAAATTGACTCTTCCAGGTAAAAGCAAGTAAAGAAAAGGCACAGACACAGCAGCCTGTATAAAATATATACCCCACAGGGCAAGCTACTGTTTGTGAATATAGATGACATGGTGACATGTTATCCAAAGCTTCTAGTTGCTCACGGGTAGATCTAGATCCATGCTGTCCAGTATGGTAGCCAACTAGCCAACACATAGTGATTATGTAAGAAGTTATAAAAAATAAATCAAGAGTTCAGGTTCTCAGTCGTATCAGGCACATTTCTGGTGCTCAATAACCACGACTGAGCTGCCTCACTGGACTGCTGCACAGGTCACAGAACAGCCCCTCCCCCCACCTGCCCATGGACACTTTCATCAGAGGGCACCACTCCAGTCAGTCTCAGTGTCTTCTCCAGCTCTAAGTTAGCAGCAACCAGAAACCTCACAATTCATCTCCATCTGTTCAGCTTTCTTCATTCTTAACCGTCTCCACAATCTGTCATCCTATTTGAGGCATGATGGTTACAGCACAGACAAAGTTTCTGACCACAAATGCCTTAAACTGATCTGAGGCAAGTGTGGCCTATTGTCAGGGCAGGAGGCATGGGAGCAATCTATTTGTTGGGGAGCCCCTGCCCCTGAGAGATTCATCAGAGCGCCACCCCCTGCCCAACATTAAACAAGCCTTTGATTATTGTGCACATCACCCACCTGCAGTGAACAAGGACAGAGATGCAACTTCTAGGAATTGGGGGGAGGGCCTCCAGTTCCACCAAGGGCAAACTGAAGTGGTTAAGGCCAACCTTTCAATCCCTAAGCAGCCTGATTCAGAAACTTGGGGAGCCCTTAGTCTGCAGAGTGGCCCCATTTCTAGGAGAACCGCACACTGGTAAGGAAAAGATCAGGTGGAAGAAACATGGGATTATATATATCATGATGGACTGACACTGACATAAAAGGCTATGGATGGGTGTGTGCTAAATCTCTTCAGTTGTGTCTTTGTGATACTATGGACTGTAGCCTGCCAGGTTCCTCTGTCCATGGGATTCTCCAGGCAAGAATACTGGAGTGGATTGCCATGCTCTCCTCCAGAAGACCTTCCTGACCCAGGGACCGGACCCCCGTCTCCTGCACTGCAGGTAGATTCTTAATCACTGAGCCACAGGGAAAGCCCACAAAAGACTGTAACAGGCATTTAGGATTACATTCCTGAAAGTGTCTTTTTGGCTACCCAGAACATCATTCTCCTGTTGATGATATGATGCTTGAATTTTTGCACCTGTGAAAGAAAAACTTAGTAGAAACAGCCTGGTTGCAGGGAAACTAGAAGCTCCCAGCTCTTTCTCCTCCTTTTCTCCCTTTCTACTTGCTTTCCTTTCTTCCTTCCTGGTTGCAGAAAACACATCTGTGAAGTGGGAATAACAACAGTTCCTACTTTTGAGGCTGTTTGAATGAACAGAAAGGATGTCAGAGGTCTAGCCAGCACAAATGGCCTCACATGGTTATTGGTTTAATTTTTGAATTCTATTAATAGTCTTCTAACAATGATGGACAGATGACTTCAATGCACCCGTAAGTTCTGCAAAAGTTTTAGGAAGAAGACCACTGTAAGATCTTAACCTAGCCAAGGTATTTGCACTTAGGACTCTCTGTTTTGTTTGTTACTCTACAGAGTGGAAATATCTCAGCACATGAATCTAGGAAACAGGCAAATAATAGCGACACTACTGGATTTCCCAAGGTGGTCTTTTAAGGTGGTAGTTGCAGATTGAGTCGGAGAAGGCAATGGCACCCCACTCTAGTACTCTTGCCTGGAAAATCCCATGGATGGAGGAGCCTGGTGGGCTGCAGTCCATGGGGTCGCTACGAGTTGGACATGATTGAGTGACTTCATTTTCACTTTTCACTTTCATGCATTGGAGAAGGAAATGGCAACCCACTCCAGTGTTCTTGCCTGGAGAATCTCAGGGATGGAGGAGCCTGCTGGGCTGCCATCTATGGGGTTGCATAGAGTCGGACACGACTGAAGCAACTTAGCAGCAGCAGCAGCAGTTGGGTAATGTGTTCCATGGCTAACCAGGTGGTCTGGAGGGTGGTATGGCATGCTGTTGGAGGTTCTCAAAGTATACCCAGATATCCTGAGTTGGGTAACCACATCAAACAGAAAAGAAAGGGCCAGACTTTAAAACACTCTAGAACTTCTCTGGACCAACCTGATGCCCCAGTCACTGAATCCTGCAACTTGAGAAACTCCAAAAACTGGACCAAGGTGGGAATGTAAATTGATACATCCACTATGGTAGACAGGATGGAGATTTACTAAAAAACTAGGAATAAAACTACCTTATGACCCAGAAATGCCACCACTGGGCATATATCCTGAGAAACCATAATTGAAAAAGACACATGTACCCCAATGTTCATTGCAGCACTATTTACAATAGCCAGGACATGGAAGCAACCTAGATGTCCATCAACAGATGAATGGAAAAAGAAGCTGTGGTACATAAATGCAGTGGAATATTACTCAGCCATAGAAAGGAACACATTTGAGTCAGTTCCAATGAGGCGGATAAACCTAGAGCCTATTAAACAGAGTGAAACAAGTCACAAAGAGAAAAACAAATATGGTATATTAACGCATATATATGGAATCTAGAAAGATGGTACTGATGAGCCTATTGCAGGGCAGCAATGGAGATGCAGACATAGAGAACAGACTTATGACGTGGGGCTGGGGGGTGGGTAGGAAGGGGAGAGGGGGGATGAATGGAGGGTGTAGCGTGGAAACAAATACACTAACATATGTAAAATAGATAGCCAGTGGGAATTTGCTGTATGACTCAAAGAACTGAAACTGGGGCTCTGTGATAATCTAGAGGGGCTGGATGGGGTGGGAAGTGGGAGGGAAGCTCAAGAGGGAGGGACATATGAATACCTATGGCTGATCCATGTTGATGTATGGCAGAAACCAACACAATATTGTAATTATTCTTCAATTAAAAGTAAATAAAGAAAAAAAAAACTGGGCCGCTGAGGTTCCCAACATCTATAACACCATGACTAGAGAGAACCTATCGGGAACTTCTTTACAAGCTTTTACCGATTAAGAGTTGGGAGGAAAGTGTAGCAGATGCCACACCACCCTCCAGACTACCTGGTTAGCCACGGAACAAGGTAGATAGCGTCCACCTTGGCTCCTAGGTGACCCGTTAGTTCTCCCCAGCTTCCTTCCCGCTGCCAGATTCTGCAGCTGGGAGCTCTCTCTGAAGACTCTGAAAGGTCACTCAGCTAGCAGATGTCAGATGACTGTCAGGAGAGGGTATTACTACCCCAGCTTCCTGATCTCTCTTATATTCTTTACTGTCCCCCAGATCCACCGTGGGGATGCTCCAGTCTCTCACAGTGGGAGCTGGCTGGATAGTGTGTTCGTTGGTTCACTTCTCTGCTTCCTGCAACTTCCAAAGAAACTACCTACACTTCAACATTTGTCTCAGGATCAGTTTCTGGGGGAATGTAAATGAAGACAAATTAATCATGTCAATTAATTTTTAGCCTCTCCAGACTGAGAGGTAATTAAACACATGTCTATATTCTCTCTGCAAAAGGTTTTGAAAGCAGTGTGTGCTAAGCTATTTCACATTTATGCTTTGCTGCCAAGAAACAGACAAGAGATGTTCCGGCTGGACAAAAGTCAGCCCCCGAGGGCATGATGGCAACTGACAAAACTATTTATTGGAGGACTTTTGGCTGTCAGTTCTGATTGCTGTGGATGATTAGAAGAATTCACTCATTCTGCAAATATTTTCTGAGCTCCGCCTCTCTGCAAGAGGCCCACTGGAAGCGTTGGCCAAATTGAAACAAATACTGTCTGTATTCTCTGAGATGTAGCTTTCAGATTACTCTATTTAAAATTAAAACAACAACAACAACAACTCTAATGGATCTGTTTAGAATTAACGTTTGAATGACTGTTGGGCTGATGATGATTCTCAAGAGGGTAAGGGAAGAATAATAACTAACAAATTTTTTCTTTTTCATGCGATGCACAATTTATTTCTGTTAATTACAGAGCCCCTCCACCCTTTCCCAGAGAGATAATCACTATGGTGTGGTAAGGACCCTGCGGGTGTTAGGACAGAAGCAAGTTTGCAGACTGCTGGGTCAGTATGATTTAGCTTTGGGAACAGGGCCAAAGAGAAGTGACAGCCCAGCGCAGAGAAAGGGTCCCTGGACCCAGAGTCAGGAGAGCTTAACAGTGGTGTTACATCCAGCTGTGTGACCTCAGGACATCAACTACCCTCTGTGGGTCTTAATTTCCTCACCTCTAAAATGAGGGTATGGGACAGATGGTCTCCAGGGTCATTCATTGTAAATATTCATGAGTCCCCTAAGAAACAATGGACCCAAACCAAATCTATGTTTTGGTTTCACTTTCTCTCTGTGCTGTTTCACTTCTCGTGGTTGTGGAGGCTGTATTTCAATGGAGTTACTAGGCACTATTTGCTGTGGAAATTGTTTGTAGTGACCCGGCCCAAAGAATTGAAAGAAGAGGTGTTGGAAAGGGGTAGAGGGTAGAGAATTGGGGAGTGGAAGACACTTTCTGGACTGGAGAATTTGGGAGGATCCATATTTGCGAAGACCCTGTGGGGAAGTTTCCTGTTGATACGTGGGGGCAGGGGTTGAGGAGGGCTGAGAAAAGAAAGAACAGAAAAGGCCTTGCTCATTTCCTTTTGGTCGATTTGATCAACCCATGGTCCCCAACCTTGGCTATGTGTTAGAACCATCAGTGAGCTTAAAAGCCAGGAAGTCCCTCTCCTCCCTCTGATTTAATTGGTCTCTGGCCTGGGTATTTTTGAAAGTGCCCTGAAATAATTTTGCTGTGCAGTCAGGATTGAGACCCACTCAATGGTCACCAAGACTTCAGAGCAACCCTCTTGACTTCTTTCAAATTCTAATTTTTCTCACTTCCTTTCTGCTTCCCTTCCTCTTCTGCTCTTTCATCCTCTGGCTCAGAATTCTAGAGTCATGAATTGGTGGGAGATGCAGAAGGGGAGAGCACACCCTGGGCTCTCTATTTTCTGGTTAAGTCCTTCCTTATTTCTGAGGTCTAAGAAAAGATGCTTTCCCTCCACAAATATAAATCATACTATTTAAGAAAAGTTTGAGAAATATGAAAAAACAAGAAAGAAAACACACCACAACGTGAAATGCGTCCCTCGCTTAAAGACAACCACCGCTAACGCTAATACCTTTATATTACAGGGTTTTTTCTTTCTGATTTTTTTTAAAAAAGGGAGACCTTTTCTTTATAGCTTAATTAAGGTATAATTGTGCTTAAGTCACTCAGTCATGTCCAACTCTTTGCAACCCCATGGACTGTAGCCCACCTTGCTCCTCTGTCCACGGGGATTTGCCAGGCAGGAATACTGGAGTGGGTTGTCATGCCCTCCTCCATGGGATCTTCCCAATCCAGGGATTGAACTCAGGTGTCCCACATTGCAGGAGGATTCTTTAGCATCTGAGCCACCAGGGAAGCCCAGGAATATTGGAGTGGGTAGCCTATCCCTTCTCCAGGGGATCTTCCCGACCCAGGAATTGAACCAGGGTCTCCTGCATTGCAGGTGGATTCTTTACCAGTTGAACTACCAAGGAAGGCCTAAATTATATAATTATAAAGGTATAATTGAAGTATAATAAACTTCCTTCTGACTTTTTCCTGAGGCTTAGCTTCTTTGTTTGAATGCTTTACCCACTGTGTATAGCAGGGGTCAGCGATTACAGTCCAAAGGCCAAATCAGGCCCACTCACTTCCTGTTTCTGAAAATAAAGTGTTATTGGAACACAGCCATGCTCACTGGTACTTTGTCCACAGCAGTTTTCACACCAGTGGCAGAGCTGAGTACTGCAACAGAGGACCTCTGGCCCAGGAAGCCTCAGTATTTACTATCTTGTTCTAGAGCAAGTTTGCTGGCCCTTGGGACGTACCATTCTCTACTCTCCTTATTACCCCCGTTTTACCTTATTGCCTGAGCAGTCCCCATACTTCTGTCAATGCTTCATAAATCTAATTTCTAATAATTGCCTGATATTCTATTGCATGCTCAGCTTGTGGCTTACTCTTTCTCCTGTTGTTAAACATTTATCTGTCTTTCCTCCCTTTTCACCCTTGTAATAATAAATGCTTTTTTTCACCCTTGTAATAATAAATGCTTCATTGGGTATATATGGATGTAAACTTTATCTATATTTTCAATTATATCTTTAATGGAGTCTAGATTATTCAATTGGTAGGTATGGGCATTTTAAGACTCTCAATACATACCATCAAATCCCTTCCTCAAAGACGTCAGACTGGTTTGTGCTTCCCAAGAACTCAGGGGAGCACCCACATGCTTGCCAACATTGAGTATTAACATTTTAAACATTTTCTGCATTTAGACAGGTGAACAAAAAACTATTGCTGTAAATTGCATGTCTTTTTCTGTCTAGTGAGATTGAAATGGTTGCTTTTCTTCTGTCACATGTTGGCTGCTATTCATCTTTGCTTGGCCTCCTTCTGCAGAGGGCAGAGTGAGGGTGCTGATCTTGCCTCTCACCTTAGCTTGGAGCAAGGCTCCTGCCTGCAGCCGGTTCTTTTCAACATCTCTTTCCCAGTGAATTCTGATCGTCTCAAGGATGTCATCCAGCCCAGTGCCAATGGGAACGTTCAGTTGTTCCAGCTCAGACCCTGCCAGCTGTTTGTACAGCATTTTCACATCCTGAAAATGACAACATACACCTCAGTGAGTTCAAGAGGAGAAAGAAAAGACATGACGTTCTAGCGGCCAAAGCCCAGCTCCATAAGCGAAACTTGGCTTCTCAGTCTGCTGCTGCCAATCATGGGGCTTCACAGAGAAAGGCAGCTTGGGCACCATATTCTCTTTTCCCTAGGATGAGTTTCTTAAGTTGGTCTTCACAATCCCAGACCCACCCAAAGCAAAACTCAAAATAAATCACAACACAGAGTAAGCAACAAAAGCAAGATGAAACTTATGAATTTCATCAAGTCAGAGTAGGCGGAAAGAAAGTTAAAGATAGCTGTGACGTTTTTAAAAAGGGGTACCTTTTAAAAAGGGTGACAAATATGGAACTAAGAACAGGAGGAAGTGGTTAGCTCAAGGTTGGACAAAAGAAGTAACTTCCCAATGTGAACATGGTAAAGTGGGTTTTCACTTTTTCAACTGCAAGCATTTTAGATCTTGGACCAGTGACAGGTGCAATGTAGTTTAGAATCAGCACAGTTCTGCAGGACACTGGACCACATCACAGTTGGGGGGCCCCTTTGGTCTTGTCACTCCGATCTGACCTAATTTTATTATGAAGTGTGACTAAGCCACAGCCTGGATCTAGTCTCAGAGTTATTTCGTTTGTTCTGTCCAGTGTTGAATGAAGGTCCAAGCTAGAAACCTTGGGAGATGCTCCATTTAATTCAATGCACATTCCATCATACACTGCTGCCTGGACCTGCTGCCTCCCCATTTTTGTACCTGCCTGGTCCCTGAAGCAATTGGAGTTTGAGACTCCAGATAACCTCACCCACTATAAGAATCTGATCATATTTAATTGGTGTTTTACCCACAGCCCAGAGCAATTGACACAGAAAGGCTGTTGTCACTTATGTTGTGAAGCTCAGCCAGGCAGGTGCGGGCTTCTGGACCTGCAGACAGCCCAGTCCCCACCTACCTCTTCATAGCTCCTGGACAGAAAGCCGAGTTCTTCTTTCAGGCTTTCTATTTGACTCTCCAGATCCATTTTTGATGAATTCGCTTCATCAATGACTTTATACAGAGAGTTAATTTCCTCTTCTGCTGCCTTCCTAAATGGCTGCTCATTTTCGTACCTGTAGGTAAAAGAACCCAATCAGCAAGACTGGATAACCTCAAAGCAAAACAAGCAGATTATAAATGTGACCAACAGGCTAATTATGGGATAGTCAGGAAATGAATATTAAAATTCAGTGTTTCAGTGGGTTTGAAAGAAAGAAAAGAAAGTGAAGTCACTCAGTCGTGTCTGACTCTCTGCAACCCCATGGTCTGTAGCCTACCATACTCCTCCGTCCACAGGATTTTCCAGACAAGAGTACTGGAGTGGGTTATCATTTCCTTCACCTCAGTGGGTTTGAGGACACTGTTAATGCAATTGTTACATATTGATTTATTAAAATGAAAATGATTGCAGCCAACTGCTGAAAACAGGGCACCTGGGCTAACAAAGTATGAGCCTCATGGAGCACTGGAAGCAAGGAGCTCTAGAGAAAGCTTCTCCAAGAGACCATATCCAGGTAAGGGGACCAGTACTGTCATCATTGTTCTAATTTGTCATCCTTTTAACCTGAGGATGCTTTAACAAACACTACTGAGAATCTGCTAATTACCAGGCTATGTGTTAATAATCTCAAAATGAAGAACGTGTTCCTCTCTCCAAAGAGCTCAGGTAAAATTTCAGGACTGTGGCTGCAAACCCAGATGTCTTCAGAGGCCAAGAGGGGGATATAGACAAGTGATGAGGGCCAGGTCCGGGCCAAACTGAGAGGTGGGGATTGACGCGCCTAGGAACATACATGCTTCAGCAACAGGGGCCCTGGTGCCCATCCCCTCCCCAGCACTGCAGCATCAGAAGGGGTGTGCCTTTCTCTTCTATAGCAACTGGAGACCTGGATTTATATGTGAACTATGCAATAACACAGGGCTTGCCTGGCAGCTCAGATGGTAAAGAATCTGCCTGCAGGAGACCCAGGTTTGATAACTGGGTCAGGAAGATCCACTGGAGGAGGGCATGGCTACCCACTCCAGTATTCTTGCCTGGAGAATTTCATGGATAAAGGAGCTTGGTGGGCTACAGTCCATGGGGTCAAAAAGAGTCAGACACTACTGAGTGACTAACACAGACACACATACATGCACAGACACGTGTGAAACCATCACCTCTGAGTCACTTCAATCACTGGTTTGCACAGGCCTTTTTTCCTAACAACTATCCAACATTTTTTCCAATTTCTTCCAGTGTCGCTCCTCTCTTCCACCACCATCCACTCAGTCACATTTCACATGTTACCTTCATCTATCCACAGAAGGGAGATGTCTCATACCTCTCATTCCAGAAAGCATCTTAAGGTCTTAGAATTTTAAGGAACTTTAGCATTTGACTATTGCAGTGGAAGAAAAGTTATGACCAACCTAGACAGCATATTGAAAAGCAGAGACATTACTTTGCCAATAAAGGTCTGTCTAGTCAAGGCTATGGTTTTTCCAGTGGTCATGTATGGATGTGAGAGTTGGACTGTGAAGAAGGCTGAGCGCTGAAGAATTGATGCTTTTGAACTGTGGTGTTGAAGAAGACTCTTGAGAGTCCCTTGGACTGCAAGGAGATCCAACCAGTCCATTCTGAAGGAGATCAGCCTTGGGATTTCTTTGGAAGGAATGATGCTAAAGCTGAAACTCCAGCCACCTCATGCGAAGAGTTGACTCATTGGAAAAGACTCTGATGCTGGGAGGGATTGGGGGCAAGAGGAGAAGGGGATGACAGAGGATGAGATGGCTGGATGGCATCACTGACTCGATGGACATGAGTCTGGGTGAACTCCTTGAGTTGGTGATGGACAGGGAGGCCTGGCATGCTGCGATTCATGGGGTTGCAAAGAGTCGGACACGACTGAGCGACTGAACTAAACTGAACTGAACTGATTGCAGGTGACAATCCCCTGATGGTGTTATTGATAGGTGATCATGCAGGCTCGGCTTCAAAACTTCCAGCAATGGGACCTCATTGCCCAAGGCCACCAGGCCATTTTTGAATGATTCTAACTATTGCAAATTGCCTCCTTCAAGAGCTTTAGTTTCCATTCCTGTAAGAGTCTGAGTTCCATCCTCTGCAACACCTGAAGTCAGTCTAAATCCTTCACTGGCTGCCCCCAAATCCTTCACTGGCTGTCCCCAAATATTTGGAGATATTCCCTTACTCACTCTCTCATCCCGTCTCCATCCCCTCGACCCCTCCAAGACCTTTCTTCTTCAGGTTAAACATTCCCCTTCCTTCCTCCATTCTTCACGTAAATCAGTTTTCATATCCATCATTATTGAGGGTGGGGTCTATGACCCTTTCCGTTTTGTTTTCCCAGCACCAGGTTTAAGATATATTTGTGGAATGATTAGAAATACTCACTGGTCTACATCCTTCTTAAAATGTGATACAGAGAACAAAATGTAAAACTCCAGATATTGCCTGATCAGTTCACAGTCCTGTGGGAATGTCTGCCCCTTTGTTTAAACCCTTTAATTCTATTCATCACAAACCCTAAGATTTGCATTGTGAGTTTTTGTTTGTGTTTGTTTGTTTCAGTTTGACCAGCTGTATTTGCTGGACTAATCAAGGAGAACCCCTGAACATTTTTCATAAGAGCTGCTTGAAACCCAGTTTTCCTGTCTTCTCTAAGTGTACCTATTATTTGAATCCCAAAATAGGAGTTCATGCTTATCCTCTTACAGTTTCATTGGCCTATTATTCCAATGTGTTGGGAGCAGAATCATGATTCTGTTAGTCTACTCTTCACCACCCCCACTGGCTTTGGATTGTGGGTCATTTGGTCACATCTGCTTTCAAGCACCTTGCAGTTAAAAACAGTAAATGAGGAGACTGAGGACAGAGCCCTGTGACATACCACCAGAGACTTCCCTGAGAGCTGGACCTGTGTCTTTGGATCAGCACTCAAGGGTGGTTTCTGAAGCATTATTTCTGTGTTCTATATGTGGGATCACATTTTCTACCCAAATGTATTCTTTTCTGAAGGATTTATTCTTATTGACATTTAGTCCCTTTGGAGACAAATCCTGTCCCTCCAGCTGAAATGGAAAGCCACTCATATAATGGGGATTGTTCCCTTTTGACCCAGGTTGGAAGACTCCTTCACTGCCTCTGCAGTCCTGTTTTGCTCACCTGTCCAGGGAGCCTGGTCCCTTCCAGCACATGATCCATTCAGCATTACTGGATGTTTTGGTTCCCTAAGGACCATTTTTTGGGAAGTCCTCTGAGGATTTGAAATATCTCCATGACATCCCCCAAGGCTGCTGTTAAACTTTTAGCCTTTTTTTTTTTTTTTACCACCCTTCTTTGAGTGGTGCTTCAGTTAGAACCCCTGGGTGCTCATGGCACCCAGAACTGTCTTGCCTTGACCTGCAGGCCTCCCTGACATGACGGTGTCCATGGCATCTCATCACTTCTGCTTGACTGCTCTACCATCAACTCAACTCAGCTTCCTCAAAACCAAACTCATTATCAATGCCTGAATTTTAGACAAGCTTTCCCTCTCCAATTTCCCATTTCATTCAAAGAATCACCAGTGTTCTAAATTACTCAAGTTCAAAGCCTGGGATTTACCTTTAACCTTCTCTCTTCAGGTTGTCTAAGTAGATAATTTTCAAATCCAGCCAGTTAGTTCTTCAACCCAGCCCTCAAGTCTGCCCACTACTACCATCCCAGGCCAGCCCTAAACTACACTTGCCTTCTAGTGTCTTCCCAGACTCACAGTATTGCCTGCAGAGTGACTGTACTTAACCACACTGAGTCATCTCTCTGCTCTGATGTCTTGTCACATCCTCTGGCTCCTCAATAATCTGATAAAGTGACTTTCCAACCACTGTCCCAATCCAGACCCTTAACTCCCATTGTTTCCTACTCATTTGCCTGCCTCTTCTCTCTACCACTACAAAGCTTCCTTTAAAGCTCAAGTCTGGTCATGATGGGCCACTGCTCAGACCCCTTCTGAGGGTCTCCTCTGCTCTCAGATAATGTCTGAGCCCTTTGGAATGGCTGACGTGGTCCTCCAGGATCATTTGCTCTACATGCCCCAGTCTCCCAAGCTGCTTGTAATTGCAATAACACACCATGTCTTCTCATGTCCTCCCAACTTGCCACATGCTGCTTATTCTGCCTGGGAAGTCATGTGTCCTTTATTTGCCTGGTCAACTTCTACATAAGTTCAGGATCCAAATCAGGTATCACCTCTTTTGCCAACACTCCCTCATTTGGGCTCATCTCAGTGATGGCATCTATGCTCAGTGAGACCACTGTCTGCTCACTCCTCTGTCTTTGACATTAAACTGTGGGCTCATTGAGGTCAGGAACCATGCCCGATTCACTTCACTCCCAGCATCTGGCAAGGGGCCTGGGATAAGCAGACATTCAAACACATGTTGAACTCATTTATTCACTCATTCAACAAATGTTTGTTGAGCATCTGTCTCATGTCCTCTGTTTTAGGAGCTGGTGATACAATGGGGTACAAAATAGATCAAATCTCTGCTTTCAGTGAGTTTACATTCTATTCTGTTGAATGGCAGGACAAAGGTATGTATGAATGTATGAATTAATGCCAAAAAGAATAAATGAATGAAAGACATTTCAGTCAGATCCTGTTTCATCACACTTAATTAAATTCCACCTTAAATTTAGTGTGAATGGTTTGCTATTTACAGGTGTTTGTCTTTAATTGTGCACTGAGCTGTCATGACTGGATGATGGATCTGCTTCCTTGTGTACCTGTAACATTGGCTACTGTGCTGGGTAAACGGCAACCCTGGCTGATTGAGAGTCTCTTTGACTCCAGAGTGCCACTAATGGAGGCCTTTTAGCAGGTAGAATAGCTTGGTGTCAGAGAAAGGAAAAGACTAGGGATCTGAGGAGATGGTGGGGATTCCCTTTTTCATCACAGTTCAGTTCAGTCCCTCAGTCATGTCCAACTCTTTTCGACCCCATGGACTGCAGCATGCCAGGCTTCCCTGTCCATCACCAACCCCCAGAGCTTGCTCAAACTCATGTCCATCAAGTTGGTGATGCCATCCAACCATCTCATCCTCTGTCATCCCCTTCTCCTCTGCCTTCAATCTTTCCCACCATCAGGGTCTTTTCCAAGGAGTCAGTTCTTCACATCAGATGGTCAAAGTATTGGAGTTTCATCACAATACCCTTCTCATTCCTTAAGATAAGAATGACTGTGGGATCACGGTCTTCCCTACAGACTCCCAACTATATGCCTTTCTTCTTCATCTTTGCCAGTTTAGGGAATAACAAGCCCATGACTCACCCATTTGCTCAACTCCCAGGACACCTTCCTCACAAAAGAGTCTCAAAATCACTGTGCTCATCCATAAAAGGGCATCTTCATTTTGCTTTTCCATTAGGCCAGTGTTTTGCAAAACTCACTCTCCTTCAGGATTTTGCCCTAAATGTTTATCTCCTTTATCATTATTTACTTTTTATTGTTCCTCAAATTTGTCTACTTAAAGAGCAAACATTAAATCAACAAACTTTAAAAGCTCTTTATATTAAATAAATTTTAAATTGATACTATAAATGGTAGTACTATAGTGGAAAGACAGTTTCATGGGCCATAAACAGAAGGTAACATAAAGATCAATGAGCACTAAAAACAAAATGTTAATCTTCATACCACTTAAAATGATCTTCATCAGCCACATTTTAGGAAATACTGTATTAGACTCCAAAGAGGTGGTTCTCAAGGCTGGATGGACATCAAGAAAGGCTGGGGAACTTTAAAGATACAGAGGCCTGGCCCCATCCCTGGGACTCTGTTTAATTAGCCTGTGGGGCTTGTGTACTGGCACTTTCAAGTGTCCAGGTAATTCTCATATGCAGCTGGAATTGAGAAGCATAGATCCAAACCAGTAGTTCTCACAGTGTGTTCCCAGGACCAGAGTATCAGCATCATTGGGACCTTGTTAGAAATGTGAATTTTAGGTACCACCTACTGAATCAGAAATTCTGAGTGTGGGCACAGCCATGTGTGTGTTCTATCAGCCTCTCAGGTGATTCTAATGTACAATGAGTTTTGAGACCCCTGCTCTAAACCAAGTGACACTCGTGAAATCTCTGAGGTCTTAGACCTATTTGTGTCTACAAGGAGTGCTTGAGCAGGGTGGTCTTGGCTCTAGATTCTCCCAGGACCACTGTTATCCCACCCAGCCTTCTGTGACACTGAGGTGCCTGCTGCAGACACATTACCCAAGTGGCCCAGGAGTCCTGGGTGTGGAGGGACAGTCCCCTCTGCTGCAGAATGTTACCTCTCCTTAAAGTCGTCCGCGCCCGCCTGGATATTCTCTGTCTGGAGCATGAGCCGTGCGTTTTCCAGGACCGCCTCGCCCACCTAGAACGACCACACACCGAAGGACAAGGTCACTGTCACGTCTTCCCACTTCCCACTGGGCCCTCATGCTGGGCACAGAGGCTTTGGGGCACTGCAAGAACTTTTCTCACGCCAAGTATTTTTAGAATTCAAGTGTCCCTCTTTAAGAGAGGAGGAGATAGACACTAAAGTCTAAAATCTGGATGTATTTTAAGGGCTTTTAGGGTTGGATTTTGGAGTAAAAAGATTACTTAAGGCAGACTTGTCCATAGCCTCTTTCACAATGATGAGCTTTTGGCTCTCCAGAGAAATTTCTTGCTCCTTAAACAAAGTTTCACTGGTTCAACCTAGGGTCTCTTAACATTTTCTGGTCATGGACATCTTGAGAAGCTGATGAACTCTCCAGACCAGTGCTGTCCAACAGAATTTTCTGTGATGATGGAACTGTTGTATACTGCGCGGGCCAACAAGTGGCCCCACGTGGCTATGGAACACTCAAAATGTGGTAAAGGCAACTGCAGAGGCGGAGCATTCAATTTTATTTAAAGTTAACTATTTACATTTAAATTTATGCTGGACAGCACTAGAATTCTGTCCACTCTGAAAACATACATGTGAACATAAACACTGCACATACAGTTCAGAGGTTTCATGGAGAAGAATGGTTTTCCACACTTGGACCATAACACCTCTCAAGATCCCCATAGGTGGGAATTAGGGGGGATGGTCCTCTTTTTAACCTGAGAAGCTTCTTTTAAAAAACATATATATTTTTTACATATTGACTTCTATATAATCTTCAGTTTGGGCTGGGGGATAAACTAACTGGTATTTTATTTTTTTAACATAAATTTATTTATTTTAATTAGAGGCTAATTACTTTACAATATTGTATTGGTTTTGCCATACATCAACATGAATCCGCTACGGGTGTACACATGTTAAGAAGGAGGCAAGAGGCTCTTTTGGTGACTCAGTGGTAAAGAATCTGCCTGCTAGTTCAGGAGACACAGGTTTGATTCCTAAGTCAGGAAGATCCACATGTCCCGGAGCAATTAAGCCCATGTGCCACAATTACTGAGCCCATGCTCTACAGCAAGGGAGCTGCAATTACTGAAATCTGTATGCCCTAGAGCCCCGTGCTCTGAAACAAGAACGCCCTCACAATGAGAAGCCTGTACACTGCAACAGAGAAGCCCCTGCTTGCCACAACTAGAGAAAAGCTCACACAGCAATGAAGACCCAGCACAGCCAAAAATAAAAATAAATAATAAAATTTTTTAAAAATGGAAGCAAACCTGAGAAAACTTTCTGGAGTGATGAAGATGTTCCAGGGACTTCTCTGATGGCCCAGTGGTAAAGAACCCACCTGCCAATGCAGGGGACGTGAGTTTGATCCCTGATCCGGGAAGACTCCGCACGTTACGGAACAGCTAAGCCCGTGCACCACGACTACTGAGCCTGCACTTTGCAGAGCCCACATGTCACAACTACTGAGCCCGTGTGCTGCAAATACCAAAGCCAGGGTGCCTAGAGCCTGTGCTCCACAAGAGGAGCCACTACAGCGAGAAGCCCTTGCACTGCAGTGAGCAGTAGCCCCCACTCGCCACAACTAGAGAAAGCCTGCGCAAAGCATCAAAGACTCAGCATAGCCAAAAATAAGTAAATAAAATGTAAAGAAACCAGAAGTCCCATATCTGGATCTGATGATTACACAGATATATAGTAAGTAAAGGGACTTCCCTGGTGGCTCAGATGGTAAAGAACCTGCCTGCAATGCAGGAGACCTGAGTTTGATCCGAGGGTTGGGAAGATACCCTGGAGAAGGGAATGGCTACCCACTCCAGTATTCTTAACTAGAATACTAGTGTTCTTGACTTCATGGAGTCATGAAGAGTTGTGTCTGAACACAACTGAGTGATTAACACACATAATAGGTAAAGATTTGTTAAGTTGTACCTAACAGATTTGTGTATTTTATTATATGTAAGTTATGTTTTCGGCTTCCCTGGTGGCTTAGATAGTAAAGAATCTGCCTGCAATGCAGGAGACATGGGTTCAATCCCTGGGTTGGGAAGATCCCCTGGAGGAGGGCATGACAACCCATTCCAGTATTCTTGCCTGGAGAATCCCACGGACAGAGGAGCCTGGAGGGATACAGTCCATGGGGTCACAAAGAGTTGGACATGGCTGAGCGACTAAGCACAGCACAAGTTATCTTTAATAAAAATATGTAAAATTGAAAAAATAAAATGATGCAAACGACTGTTTTAAGCTCTTATCAGTCCTTTGCTCTTAAAAATTAATGAGTTGCAATTAATGAGTTCTTTGCTGACTTGGTGGAGGACTTCCAGCACCAGAGGTCAGAGACTAGAGTGAGATGAGAAAGAATGGGGAGAAGGAGACCCCAGGTTCCTTCTCCCCTGGGTGTGTCAGGGTGGGGCTGGAGCAGCGAGAAGATGAGGTTGCTGTTGGGAAAATCAATGGAGTGGACAAACCACACAGGACGGCCCTACTGGATCAGAAGAGCACCATTCTTTCCACCTGGAGCTGGGACTTGGTCCACACTGTGTTTCCTGTTTCCCCAGCAAAGTCTCATCTCATCCTGCTGAAGTGGCCCTCCCCAGGTCAGCCCCTTGTTCACTGCTGTGTCCCTAAGCTCTGGCTTGTGGTGGCCATTCCATCAACATCTGGAGAAGCACCAGGGTTGGTCAGGAAGGGGTGAGGGGAAAGCATGGGTAAAGGTTTTATTGTGGTTTTCATGGGAAGAAATGGGCATGGCAAGGTAAGCAGCTGGGACTGGCTGGTTTCAATAATTTCAGTGGTCTCTATGCTATAGTGGTGGTCCCCAGTTTTCTGGTACCTAGCCCTGGGTGGTCGGAGCAGAGGAATATTGCCTCCTGGAAGGTGCGAGCCAGCAATGGGAATCAGGTTGGGGTACTGACTCAGAAAGGGCTGATTTGCATCTCAAAGGCATTGTCCCAGGTAAGTGGTTACTATCTCTAGGATTTGCTAGCCCCGTGAAAGCGCAGTCTGTGCCTGTTAATGAGGCCCCAGATGTCAGAGCATCAAGAATACAGACAATAAGAAGACATAATTATGTTGTTGAATATAGTTCATTCAAGGGCTCTGGCTAAGTGAGGCCTCTGAGCACTATCTCTGGCAGCTCTGACCCAGCCCTCTCTTCGTCCTCTTCACACACTGCCACTCCCACATCAGGAGCCCCTTTCCTTGTCTCTGGGTGCTCAGTGATGCCACCTTGCAGATGATGAATTTGAAGCTCAGAGCACTCACTCTGCTCATTTTCTCACAATTGTACCCCTGGCAAATATTACACCCTGGTATGGGACCTCGAGGCATAGAAGGTGTCCAGATTGTGGGCTCAGAAGCCCTGATACAGAGAAGATGGCTTCAGAAGTGCTCTAAACTATATGGCCATGTGGGGCCGATGTGGGCAGAACAGGCTGTAGCTTGTACCATCTGGAAGACCACCTTTAAGACAAGGAATAAAGCAATGACTACTGCAGGACTTCCCTGGTGGTCCAGTGGTTAAGCATCCACCTGCCAATGCAAGGGACACTGGTTCGATCCCTGGTCTGGGAAAATCCTACATGCTGTAGGGAAACTGGGCCTGTGCACCACAACTACTGAAGCCCACATGCTCTAGGGTGGATGTGCAACTACTGAAGCCCTTGGGCAGCAAGGGAGACCCAGTGCAGCCATAAATAAATAAGTATATATATATATAAAGACTAAGGTGGGGTGAGCCAGTGAGGGAGCTCCAGGTTTAAACTATTCTCTTGGGTACAGCTCCATTTTGTGTCTGCTTTTAAAACTGGGGACCGAGGGGTTGGACAGAAAAAGTTAAAAACAAAACCCAGCCCTGGGGCATGAGTGGCGGTATGTGTGTACCATGTTCAGAGGCACACAAATCTGGAAAAGCAGAAAGATGCTTGGGGATGCAGTCACCTATGTCTGGTTGTCCAGAATAAACACACTAGTGCTTACATGTGCTGCGTTATGGCTGGGGCGTGGCTTGTGGGAATCAGTGACATCTACCCGGTGGACCGCAGACTCTAAGTAGGACGCTGCCAGGAGCCCAGGCGCAGGAGTCGGTAGAAGGTGCCGGCTGATGGGAGGCAAGGCTGGGACCCTGCCCTTGCTTCTCCTCCTCACCCCGGATGAGGACTGGAGGCGGCCTGGGACCGTTTGGACGCTGCCCAGCAGATGAAGTGGTTCTGTCCAAGGAGGCTGGGCAGCGCTGGGCTCCGGGAAGCTGGGGACCTTCCTGCTTTCACTGTTGTTTAGTAACAACAAGGGGTTTATTCGAGCCTCAGGCAGAGGCTAATTATAGGTCCCAACTTGCCAAAGCACAATTGGCTGGCGGTACTACCCCATGTCCACAGATGGGATCCTAAAATAGACCTCCAGCCAGGGCTGAGCCACGGAAAGCCTTCCTCTGTCCTCCTGTGGTCCCTCAGCCCCGCAGAGGCCACGGCCTCTGGATGTCAGTGGTGGCTCAGCGCCCGCAGCCAGGAAAGGGCCGGGAGGCCGGTCCAGGGCTGGGACTCAGATGAGGTTTAGCACAGGCTGAGGACTGGGATTGTGGCCGAGGCCAAAAGTAAGCACAGAGCCTGCAGTGGAACAGGGACCATCTTTGTCTCTATATCTGGGAAAACCATCTTCTCTGGGGCTGAGGACAGAAAAGGAAGAGGAAGGGAAGTCGGACTTACTGCCCATCCACACGTGTGCTGCCCGCCCCCTGTGCTGGCGCTGGATTGGACTGGCTTGTACTGGCTTGCCAGGGCAGACTGTTAACTATTTCAGGAGTTTTGTGAGCTGGTTGTTAAACATAGCCATCACGAAAATTTTAATTATGTGAACTTACAATTACATGTGCTGTGTTGTGCTTAGTCACTCAGTCATGTCCAACTCTTTGAAACCCCATGGACTGTAGCCCCCCAGCTTCTCTGCCATGGGGATTCTCCAGGCAAGAATACTAGAGTGGATTGCCATGCCCTCCTCTAGGGGATCTTCCCCACCCAGGGGTTGAATCCAGGTCTCCTGCATTGCAGGCAGATTCTTTACCATCTAGGCCACCGGGGAAGCCCTACAATTACATAAATTATATTAAAAGCAAAACTAATAAATACTCAGAATAAAAAAGTAATGAATACTCATCAGTTCCAAATTGTTTTACTATGTTTGACTGTCATCTCTGCTTTTGAGGTTATTTGTTTCTATTATATCTATAGTGATGTGTGGACAGGGAACATTGCTTGCCATTCCAGTAAACAAAGAATGTTGCCTGCCATTCTATTAATAGTTCTACAAGGACCAAGCCATTAGCCACTGCAGCTGCCCCCTATCCCCATGGTGCACCCTAAGAACCTAGGATGGAGGAAAATAGGAAGCATTCTGTGCTTTGGATACTGGCCTTAGATAGTTAAGATGCATATTGAAGGAATAATTTCAATGAGCTCAGACTCTTCATCTCCCTTTATATATAAAAGCACTGAAATCATCAGCTTGAGATGTCAGTTTCTTATGATTAGCAGTAATCTTTTGATGTTTGTTTTCTAGCATAAAGCTCCTATATCCTGCAGCTTACCCTACCTCTTCCAAGCAGTTCCTCAGAGCTATCCTAGAGGCAGTCTTCTGGGCTATAGTCCTCAGTAGGACCCCAAATAAAACTTAATTCTCAACTCTTAGGTTGTGCATTTTTCTTTAATAGACAGGTGAAACTGTGTACCACTGTCCTGCATGCATCTCTTCCCAGCTCTGCATCTGTGTGGGTAGCTTGATGTCATTGGGTGAGAGTATCTCCACTAGGGAGACTGGCAAATATTGTACCACAGAACCTTTTATTCCATGGAGAGCCAGCTGTTAAACAGATCTCAGCTTACCAACAGTACCCCACCTCCCACTTAGCACTTACATCCACAACCTCACTAAATGCTCATGCTCTCCTCCAATCCCCCCTATACTGATATCAATACACCCATTTTACAGATGAGGATGCTAAGGCATATGTTAATTGCCTTAGCAATTAACCTTAGCAATGCCACAGCTGGAATGTGGCAGAGCCAGAAGGCTAAGCCAGGTTAATGTGACTTGAAAGTGTGCAAATCTTTGTCATCAGTTTTGGAAACCAAAAGACACATCAGAATCAAGAGAGACTGTGTTGTGGAGGACTGTTTTCTGTCTTTGCTGTAACACAGAAGAGTCAGGATTCCCGGTTCCTATTTGGACTCCGTCATGAAGACAAAGAGACATCTTCCCTACTGTGTGTGAGAATGCTAACCATCAGCCCAAGCCATCTCCCACTTTAAGTCCCCGAGCTTTCATTTCTGAGCTCTGTAAGCTGGGAAGAGCTGAGGCAGATCTGTGGTCCGACTCTGAAGGATCAGAGGGCTCGTGCGGCTGCATGCTTTGCTGTCAGGCCCTAGACAGCAGAGGTCATTTGTATTTAAGACTGCAAGAGGCATGTGTTAGCTATCTGGATTTATGGCTAGAGTGGATGCAAATTGACCTCACTTCTCCAATCACCTTTTCTTTCTGGGGAGAAGGCAATAAAATACCACACACTAAGATGTGCAGTCCCTGACTGATGCTGGGAATGCAAACATGCTTATTCATGACCCTGGGGCCACACCCATCCACTTTTCTAGTAGGAGAAAAGTATAACATAAACTGATGTAACAGTTGCTCTCAAGGACAGACTTAAGGGAGGGCAGGCTGGCAGCTTGTCCCCAGGTATGCTGGAGACACCAGCAGGTGACATCCTTTCCTTCTCTCTGTCCCACTGGCCAGAGCTGCCCAGAGCTGCCCCTACCATCAAGGCCATGTAACTTAATACCACTTCTGTTAAAAAGAAACACCGTCATAGCAGCAATAGGACAAATTGCTATGTGACATTAGCTGGTTTTGAGGGATTAGGACCCATTGGTTTTACTAGAAGCAAAAACAAAAGTCACCTGCAAAGCCTAAAATGCTGTGGATGAGAGTAGCTGGGGTTGACTAGCAGGGAAATGGCAGTCAGAGGTCCAGGTGGGCAGGGGTGTGTTCTGTGGGGGGTGGTACTGGTGGGAGGGGCTGCCCACTGGCTGTGTGAGTTCAAGCTGCTCCGGGGGTGGCCTGCAGTTGTCTCATCTGACATCCCTGGACCTATCTTCATCTGTGCCTCCACGTGGAGGCTTCCTTAGCAGACTTTTCCCCAGTGGTTCTCAAAGTGTGGTTGGTCCCTCTGGACCAGCAGGATCAGCATCACCTGAAACTTGAGAGAATGCAAATTCTCAGACCCTACCTCCCATGTCTGAGTCAGAATCTCTGGAGTGGGTCCTAATGATCTCTGTTTTAACCAGCTTTCCAGGGGATTACAATGCACGTTGGACTTTAAGAGCCTCTGCTTTGCACAGACCTGCCTCCAGTCCTTCTCAGGCTGCCCCCAAGCTGCTCCTGGCCCTCCTTGCTGTCCTGGCCCACACTGTGGTCTCTGCCTAGAACACTTGGTCTTCTACCCCGAACCTGGCCACCTGAGAAATTCTTCCCCACTTTAGCGCTCATCTTGAACATGGCTTTGTCTATGAAGCTGCTTTATTCACTCACTCATTCCTGCCTCCATGTCTCCAGCAGGTGATGATGATTTCCTCTGTGCTGGCTATGAGCTGGTTTTGGGGAATTAGCAGGTATTGGTAGGAGACATGGTTAGAAAGGCAGGCAGAGGACAGACCTCAGGGTCAAGGTCTTGGGAAGAGTGGAAAGGAGATGGCCTCTGCTGGGAAGTCACTGGAAGCTTGTGAACAGGCACAGGGGTGACCCCCATGGTAAGTGGACCCTCTGACTCCTGCAGGAAGGAAGCTGTAGGACACTGGGGGCCATGCCGAGGGCCCAGCTGAAGGGCTTCTGCATTCACCCAGGAGAGGTGATGGCGCTTTGACTAGGGAGGAGGTGGGGATGGAGCAGTTTCAGGGGACATGAGAGAGAGGAATTAAGGACGAACCCTAGGCTTTCAGGTGGAGCTACTGGGGGCTTCCCTGGTGGCTCAGACAGTAAAGAATCTGCCTGCAATGTAGGAGACCCAGGCTCAATTCCTGTGTCAGGAAGATCCCCCTGGGGAAGGGAATGGCTACCCACTCCAGTATTCTTGCCTGGAGAATTCCATGGACAGAGGAGCCTGGCAGGCTACAGTCCATGGGATCATAAAGAGTTGGACACAACTGAGCGACTAACAAAAAACAAACAAACAAAAAAACAAACTGGCCCTTGATGCCTCCCTTCCTTCCTCCTTGGGTTATCCTACATCTAAGTCAATCCCCTTCCCCCCTCTCTGGTGACCACGTCTGCAACTCTCCACACAGTGTAAATGGTGTGTAGGCAATGAACATGTTGGCCTTTTCTTGACCCCAGCTCCTCCCTCACCAGTTTGGGCCAGTTGCTGGGATAAGTTATCTAAGATTCAGTTTCCTCATCCATTAAATGTGGATAATGCCATGCTCTGCCTCCTGGGGTAGTTGTGAGAATCACGTGAGCTGATGCATGTGAAGCAGGGCAGGTGAGGGATTTGACTATCACTGTGTTTCAAAAAGGGCAAGGATGAGCAGCATTTTCAAAAGGGTTTATTGTTTTGGCTCAAGGGTATAATGAATGCTTTATTCGGAGTTAATGATATTGACATCCCAGCAGACAGAGCTGCAGAAGGGGAGGAAGTGGGTAAGACTGGGCTCTGGGAAATGAGACTCAGCTGGTACACTGGCAGATGTAAGAACCCTGGAAACACTTCTCACATTTGTTTGACTTTCAAGTTTAGAATAAATGCTCACCTGTCTCCTGAGAAACCTGTATGTGGGTCAAGAAGCAACAGTTAGAACCGGACATGGAACAACTGACTAGTTCAAAATTGGGAAAGGAGTATGACGAGGCTGTATATTGTCACCCTGCTTATTTAACTTCTATGCAGAGTAGATCATGTGAAATGTCAGGGTTGGTCACAAGCTGGAATCAAGATTGCTGGGAGAAATATCAACAACCTCGGATATGCAGATAATACCACTCTAAAGGCAGAAAGTGAAGAGGAACTAAAGAGCCCCTTGATGAGGGTGAAAGAGGAGAGTGAAAAAGCTGACTTGTAAGTCAACATTAAAAAACTCAGATCATGGCATCCAGTCCCACCACTTCATGGCAAATAGCTGGGGGAAAAGTGGAAGCAGTTACATATTTTATTTTCTTGGGCTCCAAAATAACTGTGTATAGTGACTGCAGCCATAAAATTAAAAGACCTTGCTCCTTGGAAGGAAAGCTATGACAAACCTAGACAGCATTATTAAAAAGCAGAGACATCACTTTGCTGACAAAGGTCTACAGAGTCAGAGCTATGGTTTTTGTAGTAGTCATGTATGGATGTGAGTTGGCTGAGAGCCTAAGAATTGATGCTTTCAAATTGTGGTGCTGGAGAAGACTCTTGAGAGTCCCTTAGACAGCAAGGAGATCAAACCAGTTGACACTAAAGGAAACCAACCCTGAATATTCATTGGAAGGAGTGATGCTGAAGCTGAAACTCCAATATTTTGGCCACCTGCTGTGAAGAGCTGACTCGCTGGAAAAGAACCTGATTCTGGGAAAGACTGAAGACAAAAGGAGAAGGGGACGACAGAGGATGAGATGGTTAGATGGCATTACTGACTCAGTGGACATGAATTTGAACAAATTCTGTGAGATAATGGGGGACAGAGGAGCCTGTTGTGCTCCAGTCCATGGGATCATGAGTCAGACAAGACCTAGTGACTGAACAACAGCAACAATGACTTGTTTTCAGCAATAAATGAACAAGAAATCATCATCTGTCCCTACCCGACTCTTACTGCAATTTCATCAAGATGGCGAAGGCCACCATATCTCCAAGCCAAACAGATGCATCTCTGTGCTCATCCTGACCTGCCTATTGCGTTTGTCACAAGACATGCTTTCCTCTCTTGGCTCCCATGAGCCACTCTCCCCCACCCTTCCTTCTACTTTTTGGCCAGCTTTTGACTTTTTCCTTTGTGAAATCTTTCTCTCTTCTCTGACCTCTAAATGCTAGAGTTTCTCAGGATTGGGTCTTTGGGTTTGTTCTTTATAGTCATAAGTGATCTGATTCATTTGCATGGATTGAAATGTATATGCGACGACTTCTGTATTTTTGTCTCTAGCCCAGAACGTTCCTTTCTATTCCAGGCTTGTGTACCATTCTCCCCTTGACATCTTCTCCACTTAACAAACTTAACTTGACTAAAACGGAATTTCTTTTCCCTCAAATACCGCCCCCCACTTCTCCATGCCAGTAAACAGTACCAACACCTACCCAAAGACCAGAGTCTTGACATCACATTTTCTCTCATCTGCCACATCTAATCCAACACCAAGGTTAGTCAGCTTTACGCCCACTCCTGCCCCAGTGTACCTCAAATCCATCTGCATCTCACATTTCCACCCGCACCCTGGTGTACATCCCGTCATGCTGTCTGACCCCAAGACACCATCCTCCTAATCCATGTGTCCTCCTCTCCTTGAGTCCATGCTGCATCCTGCTTCCAGGGAGATTTTCTTCAACCCTTCACATCAGATCATGTTGCTGTGATTAAATAAAAACTCTTCTGCAGTGTTTCTTTTGGTTAGAATAAAACCCAAGCTCCTGACAGCAGCCCTCAAGGCCCTGCAGGTGTGACGGTCTTCCCACTGCTCACAGGTTAAAGCCTGTGGGCCATGCGGGCCTCCCTCCTGCCTTGAGGCCTTGGTGGGCAGTGACTCCTCAGCCTGGACTGCTCTCTCCTCTTTGTGTGGGTGGCTCCATTCTCGTGATCTCCTCTCCTAAGGCAGGATCTTCTTCCACTCTTCCTCTCTCTGCCTTGTTCCCTTTCTTTGAAACACTTATCCCAGCTATATGTGCTTAGTTCCTCAGTCATGTCCGGCTCCTTGTGACCCCATTAACCACAGCCCACTAGGCTCCTCTGTCCATGGGAATTCTCCAGGAGAATACTGGAGTGGGTTGCCATGCCCTCCTCCAGGGGATCTTCCCAACACAGGGATAACCCAAGTCTCCTGCACTGCAGACAGATGCTTTACTGTCTGAGCCACCAGGGAGGCCCATGAATGCTGGAGTGGGTAGCCTATCCCTTCTCCAGGAGATCTTCCCAACCTCGGAATTGAACTGGGGTCTCCTGCATTGCAGCGAATTCTGTACCACCTGAGCTACCAGAGGAGCCCATCACAGCTTATAATTATTACCAATTTTTGTTTCTTGATTTACTTGCTGCCAGAATATAAACTCATTGAGGTCAGGCTTTTCTGCTTTTCTGTTCTGCTGTTGTTCCATCCCCAGCACAGTGTGTGGTACAGGATGAGATGGATACATGGGCCCAGAAATGGTGCTGCTTCTTCAGGGACAACCAGACAGGGGAGGCCCTAAAGGCACAGCCAGTGTTGTACCTGCTTCCAACCTGAGAATCACCTTCGGCCCTTCCCCTCAGTCCCAAATCAAACATAACAGTTCCCTACATTGACATGCTTCACTCCATTCCCATCCCTTATCCAGCTTGGTTTGAGTCCTAATCATCTCTTTTCTAGTTCAACCTGCTAGTTGTTACCTGTAGATGGAAAATATGAAGCCCACGGAATGAGTTAAGGTAGCACCTGCAGGTGGAGTCAGGGGACATGTCATCAGGTAGTGAAGAAGGTGTCACCTCCCGGACAGCTCATCTCAAGCATAGTCACAGCCACTGGGCATCCAGGGAGAATCAGGGACACTGAAGGCTAATTTTGGTCTTTCTGGGGAAGTTGAGGTTGGGGAAACCCTCCTGAGTCCGTACTGCATATGAGTTTTGACCTCATCATTACACTGCAGTCCATCTGAGAGAAGAAGTCTTAGTAGGAGAGGTCGGAGGAGTGTGGAGCAAGAGGCTGGTGTGGGTGCTGGTGTTCACAGTGCTGGGCAATCAGGAGGTCCTAGTCCCTAGAGGCTGCCCTCTGTCATGGGAGGACAGAATTCCCTTGTCTTCACCCTCCCTGGAGGCCTCCTTCATTCCACAGCCCCCAACATCCTGCTTCAGTTACCTTGGACTTGCTTTGAACAAAGAGTTTAACCGCCACAGTATGGCAGATGTAATCCTGGCTATACATGTCAGAAGGGTTTCTTTGTCATGAGCTGGCCCTAATTTCTACAGATGCCCTAATAAAATCAGAGTTTTGAGCACCAAGCATTTCAAGATATGGTGACTCTGGGAGGCTCTGTTTGGGCAGCCAGCTGGTCTCCCTCTGGGACTTCTCTCTGCGTCTCTCCACTTTCTACATTTGAAACAAATGCTTTCCAACTTCCCATTTCCCTTTCTGCTGGCATGAACTTACTAAGAGCAAATTTGAATTTATTCAGGGGTGTGCTCTTATTTAAACCCTGACAACTTGACCCTGCTCTTCACTCTGGCTTTCTTTCTCCTCTCCCCTGCTGTGGGCTGAACTATTTTCCTGAACAGAAGAGGGCTTTTCCAGGTTCCAGCCCTTGACTCAGATCGCTACCTCTGCATGCCATGACCAAACCCGGCCACCCAGCCTCCCAGTGGGGAAACTGAGGCCCAGAGAGTACAGGAACTTGCCTACAGGATTAGGCATCCAAGCTGAATTTAATCCTCATATGTCTGACTCGTAGCTCGTTGCCCGTTTTTCTTTTTAAAAAAATTTTTATTATGGAAAATTTCAACTACATAAAATTACATATAAAGGTAGAAAGAGACATATCTCCTCACTTCAACAATTAAAATCTCATGGCTAATGAAAAAAACCTCCATTTCCACTGACCTCTACTCCTTATCTCAGATTGTTATACACATGTCACTTCATCTGTAATTATTTCAGAAACTCTCTTTTGTACTTCTTGTACTTCAACTTAAAAATTAATAAAGCCATGCATACATGTCTAGTTTAAAAATTAGACAGTACTAAAAAGAAATGCTTATAAAGGTTTGTAAAGCAAAAGCACTCCCAGGCCCACATTTTTGTAACCTCATGTCCTAGTCCCCAGCTGTCTGTTCAGAGCTTGCCCCATCTTTCTACAGATTTTTTGATTGCCTACAGCCATAGGCATTATTTATTGACTTCCTGGTGGACATATGAAGATTTACTGCTCTGACACTCCACCTCCCTTTCCCTTTATTTATTGGCTCTCTTGATAACTTTAAATAATAAAGCTGTATGTCTTGCTGTATCATTTATGGACAGTTTCTTTCTCACATTCACTTTTTCTCTTATAATTGCAGATGTTTTATATTCTAAGGTCAAAAGAGAAGATAGGAAACCAGTTTAATTACTCAACGACTCTAATGATGCCTGTGTGAAATACAGATCCTTTTTGCTAAGAATTACGATGGAAGTGCCCCTGATTGTGAGAAGCTGTGGGCAGAGAGCCAAATTGTTGCTTTATTTCTCAACCGAGCATCCTCAGGCCTGCAGAATAGTCAGCTGTTTGATCATTTTTCATGGTGCTAACCTCTCCAGGGTATGCCTGCACCACCCACACGCAACCATCTTGCCTCACCACCCACCATGTTTGAATTGTGATTCTAACACTGAGTAGCTTAGTTTTTTCTCTTGTCAAAGGGAGCAGCTTTATCTAGATAGTACCAGGCACACAATAATCCCTTAATAGATGTTTGTTGAATGAATAAGTGATACATGTTTAAAGAGCCAAACATGAAAAAGCAATGAGAAACCAGTTCACAAGCATCAGACTGGCAGACCTTTGGAAGTAGAGGATATGAAGGAGGGGGGCCTCATATTCTGTTTCTGGGAGGGTAAGTTTGTGTGGCCACTCTGGGGAGGCATTTGGCAATGTTGGCTAAAAGCTGATGATAGGCAGAGCCCATGCTGTTTCTAGGTACCAGCCTGGAGCCCAGTAGGAAACCCTTTCTTTTTTGGGGGGTGTTCTGTGGCTGCTTGTGGGATCCTAGTTTCCTGACCAGGGATTGAACCGGGGCTCTCAGTGGGGACAGGGAAGAATCATAACCACTGGGCAACCAGGGAATTCCCAGAGACCTTTTCTCTAGTGGGACAGGGAGGAAATACTTTAGGCTTTGTGGTCTTTGTTGCAAATCCACAACTCTGCCTGGGAGTGTGAAAGCAGCCAATTAGTATACAATTAGCACATGAACAGGTGTGACTGTGCTCCAGTAAGACTTTATTTACAGAATAGATGCTTGGCTGGACTTGGCCTGCCTGTAGTTTGCCCACCTCAGACCTAGAAAGAATCTCTCCCGTGTACATGAAGTTTGTGCCCCTCTTGTTTGTGACAGTCAACCGAAGCAACCTCTTTGGTTCGACAGTGAAGCAACCTCTGTCCATCGACAGAAAAATTCATAACCTATGATGTAAATACAATGAAATGCAACATGCATCAACAAGGACAAATCTCAAAATCAAAATGGAGAGTTAAGAAAGCAAGTTGCTTAAGGAAACAGTATATAACAGTTAATTTCTTGTGTCAATTGGACTAGGCCATTTCATGCAAAGATGGGCACAATAAAGGACAGAAACAGCAAGGACCTAAGAGAAGCAGAAGAGATTAAGAAGCAGTGGCAAGAATACACAGAAGAATTGTTCAAAGGTCTTAATGACCTGGATAACCATGGAGAAGGCAATGGCACCCCACTCCAGTACTCTTGCCTGGAAAATCCCATGGATGGAGGAGCCTGGAGGGCTGCAGTCCATGGTGTCGCTAAGAGCTGGGCACGACTGAGTGACTTCACTTTCACTTTTCACTTTCATGCATTGGAGAAGGAAATGGCAACCCACTCCAGTGTTTGTGCCTGGAGAATCCCAGGGACGGGGGAGCCTGGTGGGCTGTCGTCTCTGGGGTCGCACAGAGTCGGACACGACTGAAGTGACTTAGCTGCAGCAGCAGCAGCAGGCGGCAGCAGCAGCAGCAGTCACTTACCTAGAATTAGACATCCTGGAGTGTGAAGTTAAGTGGGCCTTAGGAAGCTTTACTATGAACAAAGCTAGTGGAAGTGATGGAATTCCAGCTGAGCTATTTCAAATCCTAAAAGATGTTGTTAAAATGCTGCACTCAATATGTCAGCAAATTTGGAAAACTCAGCAGTGGTCACAGGACTAGAAAATGTCAGTTTTCATTCCAATTCCAAAGAAGGGCAATGGCAAAGAATGTTCAAACTACTGTACAATTGCGTTCATTTCACATGCTATCAAGGTAATGCTCAAAATCCTTCAAGCTAGGCTTCAGTAGTATGGGAACTGAGAAATTTCAAATGTACAAGCTGGGTTTAGAAAAGAGAACAAATTGCCAACATGCATTGGATCATAGAAAAAGCAAGGGAATTCCAGAAAAACATCTACTTCTGCTTCATTGACTATACTAAAGCCTTTGATTTTGTGGATCACAACAAACTGTGGAAAATTCATAAAGAGATGGGAATATCAGACCACCTTACCTGCTTCCTGATAAACCTGTATGCAGGTCAAGAAGCAACAGTTCTAAGTGGACATGGAAAAATGGACTGGTTCAAATTTGGGAAAGGAGTACATGAAGGCTGTATATTATCACCTTGCTTATTTAATTTGTATGCAAAGTTGAGCTGTGAAATGCTGGGCTGGATGAAGCACAAGCTGGAATCAAGATTGATGGGAGAAATATCAACAACCTCACATATGCAGATGATACCACCCTAATGGCAGAAAGCTAAGAGGAACTAAAGAACCTCTTGATAATGGTGAAAGAGGAGAGTGGAAAAGCTGGCTTAAAACTCAACCTTCAAAAAACTAAGATCTTGGCATCCAGGTTCATCAATTCATGGCAAATAGATGGGGGAAAAATGGAAACAGTGGCAGATTTTATTTTCTTAGGCTCAAAAATCACTGTGGATGGTGACTGCAGCCACTAAATGGCTGATTCATGTCAATGTATGGCAAAAACCACTATAATATTGTAAAGTAATTAGCCTCCAATTAAAATAAATAAGTTAATTTTTTTTTAAATGCTTGCTCTTTGGAAGAAAAGCTATGAAAAACCTAGACTGCGTATTAAAAAACAGAGATATTGCTTTGCTGATAAAGGAGCATATAGTCAAAGCTGTGGTTTTTCCATTAGTCATGTATGGTTGTAAAATTTGGACCATAAAAAAGGCTGAGCACTAAAGAATTGATACCGTGGTGCTGGAGAAGACTCTTGAGAGAGTCCCTTGGATAGTGAGGAGATCAAACCAGTCAGTCTTAAAGGAAATCAACCCTGAATACTCTTTGAAAGGACTGATGCGGAAGTTGAAGCTCCAATACTTTGGCCACCTGATGGGACTCATTGGAAAAGACCCTGATGGTAGGAAAGACTGAGGGCAGGAGGAGAAGGGAGCGACAGAGAATGAGATGGTTGGATGGCATCACTGAATCAATAGACATGAGTTTTGTAAACTCTGGGAGACAGTGGAAGACAGGGAAGCCTGGTGTGCTGCAGTCCGTGGGGTCACAAAGAGTTGGACATAGCAACCTAACAACAGCAACAAATGGTGCCAAGATGGCTCAGACGGTAAAGAATATGCTTGCAATGCAGGAGACCCAGGTTCAATCTCTGGGTTGGGAAGATCCCCTGAAGATGGGAATGGCTTCTCACCCCAGTATTCTTTTGTCTGGAAAATTCCATGGACAGAGAAGCCTGGCAGGCTCCAGTCCATGGGGTCACAAAAAGTTGGACATGACTGAGCGACTAATATGGTGCCCAGATATTTGGTCCAACATTACTCTAGATGAGATTAACATTTTAATTGGTGACTTTGAGTAAAGTGAGAGGACCTCATTCAATTAGTTGAAGACCTGAATAGAACAAAGACTGAGGTCCCGAGAGGAAGAAAGGATTCTACCAGCAGATGGCCTCTGGACTTGAACTGGAACAAAAGCTCTTTCCTAGGTGTCTAACCTGGAGAAGGCAATGACAACCCACTTCAGTACTCTTGCCTGGAAAATCCCATGGACAGAGGAACCTGGTGGGCTGCAGTCCATGGGGTCTTTAGAGGTCCGACACGACTGAAGCGACTTAGCAGCAGCAGCAGCAGGTGTCTAACCTGTTGACATCTCGATTTTGGACTTCTAGCTTCATTATAGTGTGAGCCAATTCCTTAAAATGTTTCCCTGAAACATCCTGTTGATTCTGTTTCTCTGGAGAACCCGAATGCACAATGTAATACAATTGAATATAAAGTCTAAAATCATGCAAATAATCCTACAAATGATATATATATATACACACATAGTAAAATTGATAAAAGCATGGTGGGAATGATAAATGCCAAATGTAGAGGAGTGGTAGCCTCTGGAGAGGAGAATGGAATCAGGACAAAGCACAAAGGGGTTTCAGCTGTATCTGAAATCTTTGTGCGTTTTTAAAAAAAAGTCTGTAACAAATAACATTAAGGCGGACAATTTCAGATGCTGGGTATCCATTTTATATATTTGACATATTTTATAAATTAAGAAGAATGAGACAACACCACTAAACAACAAGGGAAAGAAAGTCAGTGCAGTGGCTGGCATGCCCATGCTCCTGAAGTGTAGAGCAAGAGTGGCTGGGACAACTGGGCAGAGGAGGCAGATCAGGGGTGGTGGGAGATGACCAGGTAGAGGGCAGTGGGGACCTCTAGAACTCCAGAAGAGGCCTCTGGGCAGCAAGGATGAAGATAAGGCAGACTTGGCATGGGAGAGTGGGGCAGAGCAGTGCAGTCTGTGCGGGCGAGGCTGCCGTAGGTGGCTGCGGAGGCTTGGGTCGGCCACTTGGGTATGGTCACAGGTGCATGGGCTCTCCGGGGGGCACTTTGTGCTCACCTGGAGGAGGCTCTGCAGAAATATTAATAGTTATCCTCTACTTCCCTTTGACAAGAGTTGTTCCTGAGAGCTTGCCAACATCAGAGGAATTTGTGCTGCTCTGAAATACACTGGGGACTTGTTGAGGCTTAAACTGAATTGCAAGTTCTTCCCTATTTCAGTGTGGCTGCTGGAGCAGACATTGCCGGCGCTCGGCCACATCCTCTTGGATTGTTTTTTCCACCATTTTCTGTGCCTGTGGGTTTCCTGTGCTTTCGCTTCCCATAGTCTGCACTTGGGACTCTTTTTGGAGCAGGGCCCTCAGGCCAGCAGAGCCTACTGTTCAGTTCCCTGGGCTAGTCCTTTGGAAATGACTGACAAGCATGAGGTGCGGAAGCCCAGCTCCCTCACTTGGGATTAGGACAACTTTGAGTGGAAATTCCCCTCCTGAGTTCCCCTGAAGCTGAGATGATTTGCTTGCTTGTTTCTCCCTCACAGGTTTTCCAGGAACACCTCTATAATATGCCACCTGCTAAGGAGTCCTAGACTTGGGCTCTGCCTCTAGGGCATCCATCTAAGACAAGCGTTCTTCTTATCCCAGAAACTCTCTGGGGTCAGGATACCTCAAGCTGTCTAGTGGGCTGTTGGGCACATAGGCTGTAGAATCAAACTACCCAAGTTGAAAGACTTGTCTCTATCACCTATTAGCTGTGTGACCTTGCAGAAGTTACTTAACTGTTCTGTGCTTCAGTTTACTCATCTTTATTTTATTTTTTAAGTTTTATTTTTTCATTGAAGTATAGCTGATTTATGAAGTGTTGTTTCAGCTGGACAGCACAGTATTTCAGTTATATATATGTTTATATTCTTTTACATATAGTCTTTTTTATATATATTCTCTTACATATATATTGTCTTTCAGATTTTTTTCCCTTATAGGTTATTACAAAATACTGAGTAGAATTCCTTGTGCTATATCATAGTTGTAGTTTGTTATCTATTTTATATATAGTAGTATGTATATGTTAATCACAAATTACTAATTTATCCCTCCCCTCCCTATCCCCTTTGGTAACCATAAATTTGTTTTCTAAGTCTGTGAGTTGCCTTATCTTTATTATTATTATTTTTTAAATTGGAGATACAGTTCACATTTTATTCAGTAATCTGCCATATTATCCTTGAAACCATTAATAACCCCTCAATCACAAAAGAAGCAGGGGGAAAGACCCGGATTTTTGTGCAGAAGTTACTCTCCACCAAAAGCAATTCATAGTCTACCATGTTTCATGGCTGTGGTTTTCCCTGGAGCCTCTTTTCTGGGGGGAGCAGGGAGAGGGATCTGTTTCTCACAAATATTAGTTGAAAACAAATAACATGACGTACTGTATCACGGGAAAAAAACAACAAGGCCTAGTTCCTGGTGAAACTGCAACCAGGGCGGCCTTCAGGAAAGGATCCCTGCAGTCTCCTAGAGGCGACAGTCAATAACCCTTCTGCCCCAGCCAGTTAGTAATCGTAAGAGATAGCCAGGTGAATGAGAGAGGTAGTCATTAGCTGGAGGACCATGAGCTAGACTCTCTAGAACAGGAATGGCTGAGTGAGTCAGAACGGGAGGGACACATCTACAGAGGCTGGAGAAAAGTAATTAAGAATAGGAAAGGGTGGAAAGACACAGGTTTCCCACCCTGTAGGAGACCCACAGAAAGATGGGAGCCAAGGGCAGTCCTGTGCTTTTCTCTGAGACAGGTGTACACTGTACCGGTCCTGCAGTTTTCAAATAAAAACTGGAATGTTGCTGAACTAGTGCAAAGTGAAGTCGGAGTAAACACTGTGTGAGGCGATGGGACAGGTGTTAGGGTTGAAAATGAAGCTGTCTAAGCTGCCGTCCTGACCTGAAAGTGGCCGTCAGACCTGCACACCACAGAGCACTGTGTCGGAGGCCCGAGTGAAAGGTGACACCACTTCCGGCTGGGAGGGCAGAAAGGGCATTCTCCAATCCTTTCTTCTGGATTCCTAACATGTCCTCTGTGTCACTGCTCAGCCCACCCCATTCTAGGCACTTGTTTGTCTTCCTTATCTTTCTCTGTAATGTGAAATGGAAGCCTGAGAGAAGATCCTGCCTCACAGGTGTCCAATAACTGGGTGGAATTGATGTGCTGTGGAGGCCTCACTCTATTTGGATCAAATGGGTAGAAAAAAATTGGAGGAAAGGCGAGCTGATAAGATGGTGGTTAAGGGTAAGGTGTTTTAATCAGAAGGTATCTCAAGGGTATCTCAAACTTAGTATGTGGCTTAAAGCAGGTGACAGGGAGAATGTCAGTGCAGCCAAGGACCACAGGAAGGTAGCTGGGAGCGCTTTGCCAAATATGTTAGTCTGCGTAATTAGAAAGCTAAAATCTTTTTCTACTATCTACTTAACTTTAACTAGAGCTGACGAGGGAATCATGAATAACTAGAGGGCCTTAACTTTCTAGAAACTAGGAACATCAAGTAAACACAGCACCCCTCAAAAAAGATGAGGCTGAATATCAAAGTATAGAGAAAGCTTTTGAATATCTTCTTTTCTCCCCCTAGGAACTTTATATGCTATATTTTCTCTCTCTTTTTAATTAATTAATTTATTTTTAATTTTTTTAAAACTGAAGTATAGTTGGTTAAAAACATTATATGAGTTTCAAGTGTACAATAAAGTGATTCAGTTTTTTTTGGGTATCTTAAGTTTGTTTTTGGCATTTTGGTCTAAAAGCAATCAAGTAATAGAGAGATGCCATCCCGAAAAGGAACATCTGTAGGAACCAGAGCAGTTGGGTCCACGTATTCGTGATGCCTTTAGACTTGCGCAATACAATGGCATACAAGGACACTCCCACGAGAATCATCCAGGCAAGCCAACACCAACCATGCACGAGGGTGTGATGATGCTTCAGCGAGTACTGAGTGAAGGGCCCAGGGGTCCCAGGCTCTGATAAGGAGTACTCTCAGGCCAGAAGACCATCCACGTGTAATAGCCAAAAGAAAGGATGATGACAGTAACCCAGAACAGACGGCTCCTCTGGAAGTAGGCCTCATCTCCTCTCGACTTCCCCATCGCTGCAGCGCACATCATGGGATGCCTGGCAGGCCACTGGCAGTGTGCGGGAAGATAAAGCTGTGAGTTGCCTTATCTTTAAAAGGGGGATTATAAAAGTGTGGGCCACATAGAGTTGCTGTCAGGTCAAATGGCTTGAGAGATGCAAGAACCTCAGAACAAATTCTGGCATATGGTAAGTGAAGTGAAGTCACTCAGTCTGTCCTACTCTTTGCGACCCCATGGACTGTAGCCTACCGGGTTCCTCCGTCCATGGGATTTTCCAGGCAAGAATACTGGAGTGGGTTGCCATTTCCTTCTCCAGGGGAACTTCCTGACCCAGGGATCAAACCCAGGTCTCCCACATTGTAGGCAGACGCTTTACCATCTGAGCCACAAGGGAAGCCATATGGTAAATGCTCAATAAACATTAGCTTTGTTACCCTCCACTAGAACTTAAGGGCAATCAGGAATTAATATGCTTTGCCCCTGAACCTGGGTCTGAACACCCAGGCTAATTTAATGAAGGAGATAAACCCTTCTCTGTTATATGGACATAAAATCTCAATTTATTACGATGGTGTAGGATGGGCAGGTCAGTAGATTGGCAGGGTGGATGTGGCTAATAGTCTATTGAAAGAACTATAGAAGAATCCTCACCCTTCCTTTGCCTGAGATCCCACCTCACCTTCTAACCCCGGGGCTGGTTGAGGAGCAGGAAGGTGGGTTTGGATTCCATGTCCAGGAATGGGATTTGATAGGGAGACAATTAGAGAAGGGCACCAGCAAAAAAGAGAGGACAGAACTCAAAGTATTACATTTGAAATAGGAAATCAAGGTTCCAGTCCTGGCTCTGGCCTTTACCAGGCACGTATTTCTCACCTCGAAGTCTCAGTTTCCCCATCGGTAACAGGAGGTAATTACGCTGGATCTGACTCCACAGAGAGGCTGTGAGGATCTATGGAGACAGCAGAGAACTGCTGCGCACTGATTCCTACAGATGGCGCCAAAGCAAGTGTTAGGAGAGCAGGGCCATTGCACAGCCCAGATTATCTTTGGAAATCCCTTAGGAGGGCTCTATTTGGGGCAACTGACAACCAACACATCCAGGACAGCCAGGGTTTTTCTCCAGATGAGATAGCTGATTTAGAAGAAGAGCTATGCTATCTGGAAAGTTCCTCTCTTGAAACACCGCGTCCTGCTCAGCAAGGTAGAACCCTCTCAGCAGGAGCTGTGGTGGGAACTAAGCCTGTGGAAGAGGAAGCAAATTCGTCTCCTGCTCAGTACAGGGCACATCCTCATGGAGGGAGAAGAAGGCCAGCACCAGTTAAAAGGGGTTTGTCTCTCCCTGCACTGATTGAGGTGCAGGACACGTGGGGCCTTAGGGCAGGAAGTGGAGCGCTGAGCTCTGCTGCCTCTCACACTGGAGGCCGAGGCCCTGCAGATTGCTTTGCCTATGGCTTGCAGGAAACCTCAACTCAGACATTTCATGTTGCAGTTTTAGAATGCAAAGGGCTCTTGGAGATCACGCAAGATGAAGAACCAAGGCACAGAGAGGTGTGATGGCTGGTCCCTCTGCTCTTTAGTGACCATAGCAAGGACTCATGGGAGAAACATGGCCTTGATCAGAGAGACAGGACTTCAAACCCTGTCTTTGTCACCTGTGGATGTGTGATGTTCTAAAGGCCCCTGTTTGTAGAATGGGAATAAGCAAACTTTCTCCCCAGAGTACCAAGAGGACTAAACCATGTGCATGTGTAACAGAATGTTAAATTGTCTGAGCCCAGATGGGAAGCTGCTCACTCCTCTTTCAGTGCCCGGAGGTTCACCTGCCCCAGCAGCAAAGGCAAGACCCTGTGACAGGTGTGACAGCCTGGGCTCCACTGAGAGGGGTTTACCAGAGGGCACCTTTGGGGGTGGGGTTGCCGTGGGGGCACCAGCAGAGGAGAGGCCTCTCCCTGCAGCTAGTCCTGCAGAGGGGGAGGGGCGTCTCAAAAGAGCTAAGAGAAACGTCCTCAGGAGAAGAAACCTGGTTTAAACTCCAGCCACACCCAGACATTGTGAAGCCACCTTATAACAGTGTCTCTCAAGGAAGAACCTTTCTGCCTTCCTTTCCTCTCCTTCCTTCCTGCTTACACACTGACTGCATTAGAAACAGCAGCGGGGAGGGCAGGGCGGGGCCGGGGGTTGCCTACCTGGGAGGAGGGAAAACGTGGGTCCATGGGTTGAATAATATATTGACCAGTCATGTTGTTTACTGGATTGAGACAGTGTTTTGGGACTTAAAATAAGCATGGAATTTTTAATTACCTATAAGTGATCAGAAAAATCCTGAGACCATTCATGTTTTCAACAAGGGGCAGGAGACAGCATGTACCTCCCACTGAATACATTGAAAGGGACCTTGGAAGAGGTCCCTTTCAAACCAAAGCTGCTTTTGTAAGCGGACCTCAAGAGGCCGCTTTAACACACAGTTGACACCCATCACACACCCTGCACTATGCTTCAGCACACGGCAGGCTCTCAACAATGTGCGGATTCATTTATTCCCTCCTCATCCCTCTTGGCTCTCCAGGTCCTAGAGGCCAAGAATTTTGACCCTTTAATGTCCGAACTCCATAGTGCCTGGTGCAGAGTAGACCCATCAATGCCTGATGAATGAACAGAATAAAAGTGAGTTCTGTGCCAGCTCCACAGCAGCCACCATGACAAAGGTTACACTGTGGAGCCTGCTGCTGAGGAAGGGGGTGGGGCCAGCACACGCCGTTATTGCTAAGATTCTGTACTTACATGTGACACTAATTATACCCGCAGGCTGAGGAGCTGCAGCCTAATCTCTGACACTGACAGGGCGTTTTCCCCACTCATATTATTCTCCTTCAGTTTCAAAAGAGTTGGGGCCATGATGGCAGGTGTAATTCTGTCTGTCCTTTTGTAGATGAGAAGATGAAGGTGGAGAGACTGGGGACCCAGGCAAAGTCTTTGGTGAGCTGAGAGCAGATGGGACTCAGGACACCTACTGCAAACTCAAGCTCTCATCTAAAACCCAAAGCCACAGAAAATGCAACTGAAAGAGAAAAGGAGGAGGTGGTTTCTCCCACCACAAATGGAAGCAGGAGAGAATAAGAACAGACTTGCTAGATAACAATATGCAAAGTCTTGGGGCAAAGTGCAATTTTATGGTTGACTTATAATCCTCAGGAAATTGGGAGCTGTCATGAAAATCCTGACATGAACGGACTGACTGAGGGGCGGTATGAAGTGTGTGGCTGGCCTCTCTGGATCAGAGTGGCTCTAGCAATGAAGGGATGATTATAGGCATCCAGAACTTGGCACAAATCAGATTTTGCAGCTGGGTGACTAGGAGTTCAAGCCAGTTCCTAGACGGTCCAGAAGGTGGCGCCACTTGCCAAGATAATCTGGTCAAAGACAGCAGCCTGAGACCCCGCCCGCCCTCCGCCCCCAGCCCCGCCTACAAGGGAGTCCCTAGCCGCTCTAATTTGGCCTAGAGTCTACTGTTGGATTTCTATCACAGAGTGAGATGCTTTTCAGACACCAAGGGTACATCTCTGATTCAATTCAGTTCAGTCGCTCAGTTGTGTCCAACTCTTTGCGACCCCATGAACTGCAGCACGCCAGGCTTCCCTGTCCATCACCAACTCCCAGAGCTCGCTCAAACTCATATCCATCCAGTCGGTGATGCCATCAACCATCTCATCCTCTGTCGCCCCCTTCTCCTTTTGCCTTCAATCTTTCCCAGTATCGCCAAAGGATTGCAGTTTCAGCTTCAGCATCAGTCCTTCCAACGAATATTCAGGACTGATTTCCTTTAGGATGGACTGATTGGATTTCCTTGCAGTCTAAGGGACTCTCAAGAGTCTTCTCCAACACCACGGTTCAAAAGCATCAATTTTTTGGTGCTCAGCTTTCTTTATAGTCCAACTCTCACATCCATACACGACTACTGGAAAAACCATAGCTTTGACTAGACTGACCTTTGTCAGCAAAGTAGTGTCACTGTTTTTTAATGTACTGTCTAGGTTGGTCATAGCTTTTCTTCCAAGAAGCAAGCATCTTTTAATGTCATGGCTGCAGTCACCATCTTCACTGATTTTGGAGCCCAGAAAAATAAAGTCTGTAACTGTTTCCATTGTTTCCCCATCTGTTTGCCATGGAGTGATGGGTCCGGATGCCATGATCTTAGTTTTCTGAATGTTGAGTTTTAAGCCAACTTTTTCACTCTCCTCTTTCACTTTCTTCAAGAGGCTCTTCAGTTCCTCTTCCCTTTCTGCTATAGGGTGGTGTCATTTGCATATCTGAGGTTATTGATATTTCTCCCAGCAATCTTGATTACAGCTTGTGCTTCATCCAGCCCAGCATTTCGCATGATGTACTCTGTATATAAGTTAAATAAGCAGGGTGACAATATACAGCCTTGATGTACTCCTTTCCCGATTTGGAACCAGTCTGTTGTTCCATGTCCAGTTCTAACTGTTGCTTCTTGACCTGCATACAGATTTCTCAAGAGGCAGGTCAGGTGGTCTGGTATTCCCATCTCTTTAAGAATTTTCCACAGTTTGTTGTGATCCACACAGTCAAAGGTTTTGGCATAGTCAATAAAGCAGAAGTACATGTTTTTCCAGAACTCTCTTGCTTTTCCGATGCTCCCATGGATGTTGGCAATTTGATCTCTGCTACCTCTGCCTTTTCTAAATCCAGCTTGAACATCTGGAAGTTCACAGTTCATGTACTGTTGAAGCCTGGCTTGGAGAATTTTGAGCATTATTTTCTAGCGTGTGAGATGAGTGCAATTGTGTGGTAGTTTGTAAATTCTTTGGCATTGCCTTTCTTTGGGATTGGAATGAAAACTGACTTTTTCCAGTCCTGTGGCCACTGCTGAGTTTTCCAAATTTGCTGGCATATTGAATGTAGCGCTTTCACAGCATCATCTTTTAGGATTTGAAGTAGCTCAACTGGAATTCCATCATCTCCACTAGCTTTGTTTGTAGTGATGCTTCCTAAGGCCCGCTTGACTTCACATTCCAGGATGTCTGGCTCTAGGTGAGTGATCACACCAGCGTGGTTATTTTGGTCATGAAGATCTTTTTTGTACAGTTCTGTATTCTTGCCACCTCTTCTTAATATCTTCTGCTTCTGTTAGGTGCATACCGTTTATATCCTTTATTGTGCCCATATTTGCATGAAATGTTCCCTTGGTATCTACAATTTTCTTGAAGAGATCTCTAGTCTTTCCCATTCTAGTGTTTCCCTCTATTTCTTTGCATTGATCACTGAGGAAGTCTTTCTTATCTCTGCATTCAAATGGGTATATCTTTCCTTTTCCCCTTTGCCTTTAGCTTTTCTTCTTTTCTCAGCTATTTGTAAGGCCTCCTCAGACAACCATTTTGCCTTTTTGCATTTCTTTTTCTTGGGGATGGTCTTGATCACTGCCTCCTGTACAATGTCATGAATCTCCATCCATAGTTCTTCATGCACTCTGTCTATCAGACATAATCCCTTGAATCTATTTGTCACTTGCACTGTGTAATTGTAAGGGATTTGACTTAGGTCATACCTGAATGGCCTAGTGGTTTCCCCTACTTTCTTCAATTTAAGTCTGAATTTGGCAATAAGGAGTTCATGATCTGAGCCACAGTCAGCTCCTGGTCTTGTTTTTTTCTGTATAGAACTTCTCCTTCTTTGGCTGCAAAGAATATAATCAATCTGATTTTGGTATTGACCATCTGGTGATGTCCACGTGTAGAGTCTTTTCTTGTGTTGTTGGAAGAGGGTCTTTGCTATGACCAGTGCATTCTTTTGGCAAAACTGTTAACCTTTGACCTGCTTCATTTTGTACTACAAGGACAAATTTGCCTGTTACTCCAGGTATCTCTTGACCTCCTACTTTTGCATTCCAGTCCCTTATAATGAAAAGGACATCTTTCTTGGGTGTTAGTTCTAGAGTAGAAGGATGTGAGCTCACCTTCTCCTGCGAGAACTCCAAAATTACAACTCGCTGCTGAACAACCATTGACAGGAGAATGTTGGATCCCACCAAAAACAGATACCCCATGTCCAATGGCAAAGGAGAAGCCCCAGCAGAACAGTAGGAGGGGCAAAAATCACGTTTAGAATCAAGTCCCATACCTGCCAGAGACACTCGGAGGGCTCAAACAAAGCCTTGTACATACCAGGAGACCCCACAGAGATTGAGCCAGACCTGTCTTTGAGTGCTTGAGTGTCTCCTGTGGAGGTATGGGTCAGCAGTGGCCTGCCACAGTGGGCAGGGGTTCTGGGTGCAGCAGATCTGGGTGTGGCATAAGCCCTCTTGGAGGAGGTTGCCATTAACCCCACCATAGAGCTGCCAGAACTTACACAAGACTGGGGAAACAGACTCTTGGAGGGCACTAATAAAATCTTGTGTGCACCAGGACCCAGGAAGAATAGCAGTGACCCCACAAGAGACTGACCCAGACTTGCCTGTGAGTGTCCAGGAGTCTCAGAAAGGAGGCGTGGGTCAGTGGTGGCCTGCTGCAGGGTCAAGGGTACTGAGAGTGGTAGCGGGTGCCTGGGACCTTTTGAAGGAGGTCGCTATTATCTTCATTATCTCCAAACACCATAGTCAGACAACAGGGAGGGAACACAGCCCTGCGCATCAACAGAAAATTGGATTAAAGATTTACTGAACAAGGCCCCGCCCATCAGAACAACATCCCCCCCCTCCCTCCCATCAGGAAGCTTCCATAAGCCTCTTATCCTTATCCATCAGAGGGCAGATAGAATGAAAAGCACAATCAAAGAAAACTAATCAAACTGATCACATGGACCACAGTCTTGTCTAACTCAAAGAAACTATGAGCCATGCCAAATAGGGCCATCCAAGACAGATGGATCATGGTGGAGAGTTCTGACAAAACGTGGTCCACTGGAGAAGGGAATGGCAAACCACTTAAGTATTCCTGCCTTGAGAACCCCATGAACAGTATGATAAGGTAAAAAGATATGACACTGAAGGATGAACACCCTGGATAGGTTCCCAATATGCTATTGGAGAGGAGTGGAGAAATAACTCCAGAAAGAATGAAGAGATGGAGCCAAAGCAAAAACAATGCTCAGTTGTGAATGTAACTACTGATGTAAGTAAAGTCCGATGCTATAAAGAGCAATATTGCATAGAAACCTGGAATGTAAGCTCCATGAATCAAGTTGTAAATTGTAAGTGGTCAAACAGGAGATGGCAAGAGTGAACATCAACATTTTAGGAATCAGTGAACTAAAATGGACTGGAATGGGTGAATTTAACTCAGATGGCCATTATATCTACTACTTGGGCAAGAATCACTTAGAAGAAATGGAGTAGCCCTCATAGTCAACAAAAGAGTCTGAAATTCAGTTCTTGGGTGCAATCTCAAAAATGACAGAATGACCTTTGTTCATTTCCAAGGCAAACCATTCAATATCACAGTAATCCAAGTCTGTGCCCCAACCAGTAATGCTGAAGAAGCTGAAGTTGAATGGTTCTATGAAGACCTAAAGACCTTCTAGAACTGACACCCATAAAAGATATCCCTCTCTGATTGCTGCTGCACAACTGCTAATTCCTTCATCCTGCAGTACTGAAGAGTTGGCTGAGCAGATGGTACTGGGAAGGCCTTACAATCCAAGCAGTTATTATCATTTTAATCACTACACACAGTGACATAAATTACCACTACAGTTAATTGAGCACGTGCCTGGCTAGACACTAAGCTAAATGCTTTCAGTGAATTATTTAATTCCCATGACAATCCTGTAGGGTATATATTATTATCCACATGTTACAGATGAGGATGTATTGAAATTCAGAGAGGCCAATAAATTTGTTTTCCATCACAAGTCCAGTCAATTGCAAAGTCAAATTTGAATGCAGTTCTTTTTGGACTCTGTAGCCTGTACCGTGAATCACTGTGAGGCACTGTTTCCTTCTGTCCTCCTCCCTCTCTCCTCCGCTCTCTCTGTGCCTGGCATTGTCCCAGGGGTTAGATTCAGGACCTGTTGGACTAAACCTCTGCTCTTGGGGATGAATGACAGCAGTGGGCCATGGGAGCGTGATTCCCATCTGAGAACAGGAAAAAATATTCACTTGTATCCAGGACCACCTTTAGGTCAGGCATGATGCTGGGGGGTGTTCAAGCTGGAAATTCCAGGTGTCTATTGGTTACATTTAATCTGGGTTTTTGTGATCATGGATCAGGTGTGGGCTCTGTGCTCTCTCAGTAAGCCAATTTCTCCCCTCACTGCCAGTTAGCAAGACCAATATATTCTGGCAGGTGTGTGTGTTGGCGGGAAGGGGCGGGTCAATAAAACTGATTCATCAGTACTGGAGCACAGGCACCACTTGACCCTTGAAAATGAAGCAGGTGGCCAACATATGCTGAACAGTCCTATCCCAGCCGGCCAACTAGCATAGCCATGAAAGATTAGGGAACCAGGCTGATGGGAGGGCAGTTTCTTCTCTTAGGCGTCCTCCATGGCTTGGGGATAATGAGGAACAGTAACAGAAGGTCTAGGGCCAAGGCTTGGGAGATCAGAGAATCTCACCCTCTCATGTTGTAAGTGTGATTTCACTTGGAGTGAAATGGGTTTGCTGCAGGGCACACAGCCTGTTAGCTCTGAAGTGAAGACAGACGTGGGAGTCACCCGTACTTGGTGTCCATGGAATGAAGTAGAATCTGACCTATTACCTGTGTGTCTGCAAGATGTGAGTTTGACCCAGTCTCATTTAACAGTTGAGGAAACTGAGGTTCAGAGATGTGGAATAACTTGTCCAAGATCATACAGCAACTTAGTGACATTTACTGTGTTTCTAATATATAAATAGTACTCTCCTGGGTTCTCTGTACCATGTGTGTGGTTTCATACACCACACAGATTTGGGATCTGATTTCAAGTGCAAAAGGAAGTGAGGGTGAAGTGAATTAGGTGCAGAAATATTGGCATTTCTGGAACCTTTAAATGACATTTGAGGAAACAGGATAAAATGTTGGAAATTAAGACTGTAATGTGATAAAAACAATAGCTGATGTTATGGGTTGAACTGTGTACCAGCCAAAAGATATGCTGAAGTACCTGTAAATGCAACCTTATTTGGAAATATGAGGTTTTTACAGATGCAATCAAGATGAGGTCATTAGGGTGGACCCTAGGCCAGTGTGACGTGGTGTCCTTATAAGAGGGAATATTGGACACAGAAACACAGGGAAAAGGAAGTTAGAGACTGAAATAATACATCTACAAGCCAAGGAAGGTCAAGGACTGCAGGCCTCCACCAGAAAGTAGAAGAAGACTTGGAACAGATCCTCCCTTAGAGACCTTGCTCTTGCTGCTGCTGCTAAGTCGCTTCAGTCGTGTCCGACTCTGTGAGACCCCATAGACGGCAGCCCACGAGGCTTCCCGTCCCTGGGATTCTCCGGGCAAGAACACTGGAGTGGGTTGCCATTGAGACCTTAGGAGGAACCAACTCCCCTGACACCTAGATTTCCAACTCCAGCCCCATAAGTGGGAGAGAGTCCCTTTCTGTTGTTTAAGCCACCCTCTCTGTGGTGCTTCCTTATGGCAGCCAGCAAACAAGTATAATGGAAAACCTCTTATTAAGTAGTTACTTTGCGGGTCATGTCTCTCTGTCGATTTAATCAATATTCATTGTGTATCTACTATGTGCTAGGCACTGTCTAGGGTGCCAGAGAAAGATCAGGGAGTAGAGAGGCAGGAAGTCCCTGCCTTCTGGAAGCTTCTGGTTCCCTGCGTTATCTCCCAGAATTCTCACAATTCTGTGAAATAGGGTCATCCCCCTCACCTTGAGATAAGGGCCTCATATTAGGGAAGGACAAAGTCGGGCCTGGTCTCTGTCACTCTGTTCCACTCATTTACAGAGAGGTGCACGACTGATTCCTGGGGGGAGAAGGTGAGACAGGCAGGGGTGTGGGGCCCCAGCATTTCTGAGATCAGAGTCCTGCTTCCCAAACAAACCACGCCTTGGCCCAGCCTGGAGAGCCCTGCGTAGCCACATGTGAGGCAGAGATCTCGACTTGCCAGCTCTGTCTCCAAGTCCCCTCTTCCCCCACTGAGGTCAGGCTGCTCAGGAGGCCCAGTTTGGGCAGAGGATGTAAAACCCTGGGCCTGACCGCAGGCAGCTGCAGTTAAGAGCTGGGCCGTGGTACGGTCACCTGAATACAAACGTTCACAGTGTATCAGCGACCACCAGTGTTGCTCTGCGATCCTGGTGGGGGGCGGACAGAGACAAGGCCTCCGCATGATCGCATCTGAACCAAGAGGCAAGGTCAATGCTCTCCAACCACATAAACTCAATGGGCTCCTTCCAGCCAGTGCTGTGAGGGACTGCTGTTTACTCACAACAGCTCTAGGCCTGTTGCACCCTGTCCTCTGGGTCCAAACTGTAAGCTACCCCATCATCCAAGAGCCCCTGGTTCCTGACAGCATCAGATACAGAACAAGTCCTTACTCTTAACTTCCTCCAAATTGCCCAGTACAAGCCTACACCTCACAACAAGCTCCTTGCAATCCCTCTTCCTAAGATGTCCCAGGTTCCCTCAGAGTGTTTCTCTCCTGCTTCAGCAAGCGATACACCTGACTTTGTCCCCCTATCTGTGTACTCTTAGTGGTCAGCCTGGCTGTAACTGGTGCCTGCCTCGCTCTCAGACCCAGGTCCTTCGGCGTCAGCACAGGGGGCTCCTCCCACTGGGCGTGGCCTCTCCTCCCAGGAAGAACCCTCAGCACTTCAAGGGGCCCCGTGGACCTAGGTGTGGTGGCAGCCATCACCCCTGCAAGGGAGACTGTGGCTCCACCCCGCAGTCTGTGGAAGCCTCTGATGTAGGAGAGCGTTTTCCAAGGAGCACCCCTCTCTCCTCCCCCATAGGCTCCCACCGGAGCTCCTCAGCTCCATTCAGATAAAGAGGTTCTGCCTTCAGGGCCGACTGCTCAGCACATTTTTCTAAGCATTAAAAAATCACTGAAGAAGAAAAATAGAAATCCCTGGGGGGCCGCACCATTCCCCGACAGCCAAGCTATTAAACTTTCAAGTCCCAGTACTGAGCGGCCTGACAGCTGGAAGGCGCCCAGCCTAATGTGTCCTCGCTAAAGCAGTTCGTTCCAGTTAGAGCAAGCTTGGGTAAGGATCAATCACTGTTTCTGGCAGTTCCTCCCAAATTAGAAGAGGAAGAAAAGCAGAGAAAAAGGAGGCATATCCCAGAGTTTAATCTCCTCTCAGAGAAGGGCTCTCACTGACTATGACTCCATCTTATCAAACAGTAGGCACTCAGGGGATCACTGGCCCGTCTACTCTTCAGGATCTTGGGTCTCTTATTTATTCTTTTTTTGAAAAGTCTTTATTGAATTTGTTACACTATTACTTCTGTCTTATGTTTTGGTTTTTTGGCTGTGAGGCCTGTGGGAACTTAGCTCCCCCATGAGGGATCGAACCTTCACCCCATGCATTGGAAGGTGAAGTCTTAACCACTGGACCACCAGGGAAGTCCCTGGGGTCTTTTAAATGAGTTTAATAGGAGGCTTTTCATAATTTTTGGGGGGCAGCCAACACTGAGTTGGTCCTGACTAGAACACTAACTCCCAGAGAAACTGCATCTCTGTGGGCCTCAGTTTCTTTGTCTATAAAGTGGGTGTTAATGGCCTGAATTGCGCCCCCCTCTCCAACGTGCATGTTGAAGTCCCAACCCCTAGCACCTCAGAATGTGACTGCATTTGAAAAGGGCTTTTAAAAAGGAGATTAAGTTAAAATGAGGTGGTGGTAGTCTGATATAAGTGGGTCCTTATAGGAAGAGGAAATTTGGACACAGGTCTCCAGTACTCTTGCCTGGAAAATCCCATGGATGGAGGAGCCTAGTAGGCTGCAGTCCATGGGGTCGCTAAGAGTCAGACACGACTGAGTGACTTCACTTTCACTTTTCACTTTCATGCATTGGAGAAGGAAATGGCAACCCACTCCAGTGTTCTTGCCTGGAGAATCGCAGGGACGGGGGAGCCTGATAGGCTATAGTCCATGGGGTCGCAAAGAGTCGGACACGACTGAGTGACTTTTTACTTTACTTTACTATAGAGGGAAGACCATGTGAAGACGCAGGGAGAAGACAGCCACCTGTCAGGCAAGGAGTGAGGCTTCAGAGGGAACAATCCTGCAGACACCTTGACCTCGGACTTTCAGCCTGCAGTACTGTTAGAAAACAAGTTTCTGTCGTTTAAGCCACCCAGTATCACCCAGTCTGTGGTAATTTTCTATGGCGGCCCTGGCAGACTGATCAAGTGGGCATGCCTCCATTTTTCTGGGTGACACAGACACTGTTGAGAGAATCCACTGACAGTGAATAAAGCTCCTGGTAGTATCTGCTGGTGTCACACTGATGAAGGCGCTACGTGAGCGGCGCAGAGTGACGGAGCACACAGTTCATCTCCATGGGTTTTATCAGAGAGCAGGGTTCTTGGGAGGGAATCGTATAGAACTCCCAGGGCACCTATGCCCGCTCCAGAGGGCAGCTGGTACCTGGGTGAACCACCTGGCAAGTGGGGGTTGCCCAGGGGTGCCCCCTGCAGCGAAGGCCTGGCCTGGCTGGTTCTGGGTGAGCTGCCAGGTACCTATGGGAGCTAAAATCCCATCAGGTGCAATTCACTCTGCAGGCAGTGCTTCTGGGGACAGGCCAGGAACCTGTTTTCCTTGTCTCATTCACACTTCACAGCCACACATGGGCAAAGAGCCTTTCCACCTTTATTAGGAACATAAACCAGCACTAGTAAGTTAAGAGTCACATCCCTCCCCAAGTAACAATCAATTTGTTTATCAAATAACCTTCCTCCTCAGAGTTAGCTGGGAACAGGCCTGAGCAGTGGGCCCTTACCTGAAGTGGTCAGAGATGATGAAGAAATAACACAATTAAAGGCTGGGGGTGAGGCCTGGAAGTACTTTGCTCAGCCAGGGAGGGCAAGGGAGGGTGGGGCCTGGGTGCCGGGAGAGGGGCCTCTGTCCTTGGTGCTGGGAGACACAGCTCCAGCAGGTGTGGGCGGCGAGGGTTCTTTGCCTCGGGTGAAACTTTGCCCAGCGTCTGCTGAGAAGGGGGCCTTTTAAACTTTACTTCTCTCCCCATGTTTTCCTCATTGGTCCCTAAAATAGATAAATAAAAACTACCAGTTGGTCGGTTTTGTGATGGAGTTTTCCACTCTGTGCACACTGCTTTTTGTTACTTACTGATAATGGCTGACATAACTTCTCATTTCTGCTAAATAATGTATTTGTGACACTCTGCTCTACCATCTCATTTACAACCAGGTAAATGAGTCTTTATGTGCTTTTTTCCAGCCAGACAACGATAAACTAGATTTTATTTTCCTCAATTGAGTCGTCAACTTTGGTAGATCAGCATAAACCTTTTAGGGGAGTGGGGGTGGGTATGGGTTACATTCTGCTGGGTTCAACCATTTTTTCAATAACTCCCTGGAAAGAGGCATCACATTTGTCCTTGGCACTTGCCTGGATTGTTGTAATTTAGTTCTTCTGAAAAGTGTAGGTCGGTGGAGGGTCTCTCCTATTGCTCTTGGGGTTTTGTTTTGAGAGAAGGCTGTTGGGAAAAGTCTTCTTTCCTCACACCTGGTTTGGTACTTCTCTGAGGCTGTCGGGGCTTCACCAGCACTGGACCTGACTGGAGCTCACCCCAAGTCATTGGTAGCAGTTTTATTTATAACTTTATTTTCTTTTAAGATAGATCATTCAAATGGTGCAAGAGCCCAAAGTAAGCCTGTTCCCACCGTGTCTCTGGTCACCCAGCTCCACACTAGAAGCAGCCATTGCCACCACGTGTGTATCCTTCCAGGGACAGGCTGCACTCCACCTTTCTTCCTCTCCCCCTCCCTCCTGCCCTTCTTTCCTTCTTCCCTTCCCCTCTTTCTTTCTTTTTCCTTCCTTAAGGACCCCTCTCTCTTTCTTCCTCTCTCTCTTTCTTTTGCCTTAAATGCAAATGGTAGCATAGCATAGATAGGTTTTGCAGTCTGCCTTTTGATTTTTTAAAAAAATATATATTTAGTTTCACAGGTGGTTCAGTGGTAAAGAAGCTACCTGCCAAGCAGGAGATGCAGGTTCAATCCCTGGGTTGGGAAGATCCCCTAGAGAAGTAAATGGCAACCCACTCCAGTATTTTTGCTGGATCATAAGGCAGTTCTATTTCCAGTTTTTTAAGGAATCTCCACACTGTTCTCCATAGTGGCTGTACTAGTTTGCATTCCCACTCAGCCCACTTAAAATGCCTTCCTGAGGGAGCTCAAGCTCCCCAAAGAGTTTACTGTTCCAGCCTGACAACAGGCCCCTGCTCTACCTTTTCTTAGACAATTACTTTGGGAAACATGGAACTGTAAATCTTTTCTCTATTGTTTTGAGATATGAATCTCCTACAACCCAGAATGTTTCCTCTAGAACCTGGGAGCCGTCTCTGTGAAATGCAAACATTTGGGGACATAGTTCCCCCTCTCCCAGTTCCTGGTATGATGCTAATTTCAGGGGGCTCCTTGCTCCAGTCTGTGCCCGTCATAAAGATGTGAGATGTGTGTTTCTCCTCTGGATAAGTGCCAGTTAGCAAACATGGATGGCTGGATCGCCTGGACCACCCTCCTCAGCCTCCTTCAGCATTCTCCTGTAGCACACCAGCATTTAAAAAGCCTCCTACCTTTTGTTTCAGTGGAGTTGAGCTCAGTTCTATTCTGAAGTCTCTCTCTCCTACTGCCGTAGTCTGAATATTAATAAAACCTGTTTTGCTGACTTTTAACAAATGTCCAATACAGACCTTCCCTTTGACAGTTGGGAGGTCAGCTCCAAGTGCAGATTGCCCTGCAGGCGGTCACACCTGGTCCTAACTCCCGGCTTGGTCCACGCTGGGCCCGGGTTGAAGGGTTACCCTCTGGCAGGTTCTTTGGGTCTCACATTTGGTCTCCATTTCTTGGGGGTACCTCTGAGGGCTAGTCAGTACCCCACTCCTCTCTCAACTCCTGCAGTGTCTGTGGTTTGAACCTCTCACGTAAACATAGTTGTTTATGTTACCACCCACTTAATGTCGCTATCTTCTCATTTATTCAATTCTACAAACTTAATTGGGTATTAAGTGTGCTCCCAGCAATGTACATATATTATTTCATGTTATACCTACGGGCCAATCATTTTTATTATGAAAATGTCAAACATACATAAAAAGAGAATGGTATAATGGATCCCCGTATACCCATCACCAGTATGATTATAAACACATGGCTTTTTCTTTTCTTCTTTTGTTATACCAATATCCCCTCACATTTCCATCCTGTCCCAGATTATTTTAAACAAATCCTGGATATTATTTCTTCTTCAGATATTTCAGTACGGTATTGCTAAATTATAAACATGCATTTTTAAAAAACCACATAACTTCTACAAATCTAAAAATACATAGCATCTAAAAAGTAAATACAATTCTTCAATAGCACCAAATATCCAGTTCCTCTTTCTTCACTTGTTTGATATATTTTTTACAGTTTCTTTGAAGAGTGGTCCAAATAAAGTCCATTTCAATGGGCTGATATGTCAATTTAATCTCTTTTAACTTATAGATCCCCCATCTCTCCTTTTTCCCCTGGTAATTTTTGCTTGCTGAAAAAATTGGATGGTTACCCCTGTAATTTCCTACTGCCTGGATTTGCTGACTTCATCCCCATGGTGTCAGTTAACATGTTCATCTGACCTCTGTATTTCCCGTAGTTTTTTCTTGAGACTTAATCACTTGCAATTTTCTTTTTTGTTGGTTTCTTTCTTTTTTTTGGCAAGGCTACTTCATAGGTGGTGTTGCGTGCTCCATCAAAAGGTACAAGTCTGCTGGTCTTTTTTTGTGAGATTAGTAGCTATTTGATACTTGTTATTGCCTAGATACATTATTTGCAAAGTGGTGATATTCAAATGCTGTTTTAAGAATTACTTTTATGATATACAAATAAAATTAATAATTACATTCTTATTTGTTTTTTAACTGTAATACTTCTACAAAATGATGCTTCCTCTCTTCTTTTTCTTCTCTTTTTTTTTTAAACTGTAACCATGATATACCTACAGTTCTTATAGGAAAGTCAGGAAAAACATCTGGCTCATTATCTACCAGTTTTCAAAAAACTGAGTTGGTTCCTCAGCAGACTCCAAGGTGGATTTTGGAGGGGAAGAGTACAATACTGAATGTATAGATTTAAACATTTTTATGTATTTCAATCTACTATAGTTAATATTCTTATTGGTATTTTGCCATCTTTGATTAATGGGGGTTTATTCAAATTGACTATTAAGTCTTTTAATGTGACTCTAGTAGTTCTTTATAGTTTCCTTGGTTTCTCAGATTCATTGCCCCCAAACCTGGATCTAGCCATTTCTCCAAGGAGCTTCTGTTCTTATAGTGAAAGATGGTGGTTAGAGACCAAAACCAGAGGCTAAAAATGCTCAGTACCACTGGGTTGGCCATAGTTTCTAAGTCTTTTGACTGATTAGAGTTAGGAAATGGATATATATTTATTTTATGTTGACCTACAACCAACAACATGATTACTGAAATAATTTGAAATTCTTTTTGCAGTACTCTTCTGCATCCCCACTAGGGATTACTGTGATTTTAAAAGTCACTTGGAATAGTTCTTCTCTTTGTGATTATACCATAAGTTTGAAACATAGTTGGATTCATTTGTTTCTTTTTTCTTTTTGGTTTTTAGAGCTTTCTCTTTAAGATTTAATTTTGTTTTATAATTCTGTAAAATATTTGCATGGCCCCAAAGTCATCTCCACATAACAAGATAAATTAAAACAACTCTAGTGTCTATTTCTTTTCCCTCTACCTGCTTCCTGTAAGTGATCATTTAAAAACATGTTAAAAATTTTTTTTCAATTATAAGGCAATATGTATGCATGTACTCATATCCCTTCCTCTTTCTTAGATAAGTGGTCAATAACATACATATTCTCTCCACCTTGCTTTTTAACCCAACAACATATCCTGGAGATTTTCCATAATAGTTTACAGAGTTATTTCTCATTTCTTTTGTGGATATATAATTCATAGCTTATTCAACTAGTCCCTACTGATAGATAGTTGGGTTGCTTCCAATTTTTTGCCATTATTCATAGAATTGAAATAAATAGTCTTATGCATACTTCTTGTTCATGTTCTTGCCAGTGTGTCATTGGGAGAGAGTCTTAGAAGTGGGATTGCTGGATCAACTTCAATATACATAAATGCATATACATTTGTATAGATGTTGCCAAATTCTTCTTCACAAGTGATTGCAATATTTTCTATTCCCATCAGTATTATATGAACTTCCCTAGAGCTTCACCTGGGCTTCCCAGGTGGGACAGTGGTAAAGAATCCTCATGACAATGTGGGAGACGTAGAGATGTGGGTTCAATCCCTGGGTTGGGAAGATCCCCTGGAGTAGGAAATGGCAACACACTTTAGTATTCTTGCCAGGAAAATCTCATGGGCAGAGGAGACTGGCGGACTATAGTCCATGGGGTCGCAAAGAGTCGGACATGACTGAGCGACTGAGCACAGCAGAGCACAGAGCTTCACCAACAAAACAGACTCATTTGTGGAGCTTTGCCAATCTGATAGATATAAATGATCTCAGGTAGGTTTTCATTTTGTTTTATTTTTTGTATTTTACTATTATGACTGAAATTGAGCATTCTTTTATGTGGTTAAAAAACATTTTAACTTTAGAGAGGAGAGTTCAAGATGGGGGAACACCTGTGCACCCGTGGCTGATTCATGTCAATGTATGGCAAAAACCATCAAAATATTGTAAAGTAATTATCCTCTAATTAAAAGAAATTAGTTGATTGCAAATTTTTTTCTTTTAATTTTTTTATGTAAACGGTCTATTCATATCTCTAGCCCACTTAAAAATAAGAGTGTTGCTGACTTTTTTTAATCCTTAAATTTTAAATGCTGTCTGTATAATGGAGATATTAACCCTTTATATTCTAAGTTTCAAATACTTATTTTTTAGTTTGCCATCTATTTTTCAGTTATGCTTATGTTGTTGTTTGAGAATGCAAAATTTAAAAAACTTTGGTAATCAAATTTATCAATATTTTAAAAGATCAGTAAGTTTGCTTTTAGATTTTGAATTATATCAAGAAAAAAATGTCCCCACAGCCAAGTTATAAAGAATTTAGCCTTGCGTGGCTTCCTCTTTTACATTTAAATCTAGAATGAATTTGGAATTGATCCTAAAATATAGTGAGGAATGGGTATGATTTTATTATTTTCCTTATGACTATCTAGTTTCCTGAATACCACTCACTGAAAAGGCTTGGTTGCAAAGGCTGCCTTGATCAATACTAATTTCCATATGCAGTGGGGCTTACTTTTAAATTTTGTCTTATGTTTCAGTGGCCTTTCTATCCTTAGTTTACTTTAATGATTGAGACTTTCTAGTATGTTTTATTATCTGGAAGAGCTTTCTCTTCTTTTTTAGTTTTTCTTCTTGGCTCTTCTTGCCTTTTTCCTCTTACAAATGAAATTTATAATGAACCCATCTAGCTCTAAAAAAGCAATGTTACTATTTTAAAAATTAGAATTGCATCACATTTATAAATCAATAGGGAGAACTGGGATCTTTATGCTTTCAAGTCTTTATATTTCAGTGCATGGTATTTCTTTCCATTTGGGTCTTTCAGGAGAGTTTTATGGTGGTCTCATATAAATTTTGGACATTTCTTGTTAAATTTATGTAAAGGCATTTCATTTTATTTTTTGCTATCATAAGTAAGATTTTTCTCTTTCATTGTATCTTTTTTGTTATTTATAGATATAATGGCATTGACTTTTAATTTTCTAAGTAACCTGGTACTTCACTAAAATTATGTTATTGTTTGTGGTAAAGTTTTCACATGGAACCTTTCGGATACTCCAGGAAGACCACCATTTTCCCTCTTGTATTCAAATTCTTGGTGCTTTCCAATTGTTTTCTGATCGCATTGACTACTACCTCTGCCCAGTGTTACACAGTAGTAGAGACAGTACTCATCCTTTTCTTTTTAATTTCTGCAGGAAGGCTACCAGTGTTTTATTCTTAGAGACAATTTATCATTGAAGAAAGTGTCCAAGTATCCTCATTATCCAGATGAGGAATCGAGATGTAGAGCCATCAAGGAAGAACTTGTCTTCAGGTCTGTGGGGCCTCAGTCTCCCCGGCTTAATAATCCCCAGTCTTTGCAGGACACCCCTATTATCTAGACTCCTCTGCCCGCTTCCTCAACATGGACCTGACGTTTTAACAGATCTTAAGAGATTTAAGAGTGACTAAACTTAGCGTGTGGGAAGGGCCTAGAGGCCCCAAGTGACAGGACTCAGTCTCTCCCTTATTTTCTTCAGCAATTCTGCTCCCTCTCAGAGACTCTATGTAGCAAAAGAAGAGCCCCCAAGAAATAAAAAACAACTTTTCTTAGAAAGCAGCTTACTGACCACCTATATTACTCAATCAAGAGCCTCAGGCCTTCTTCCCCTCGCCTGTTGCATCCAAGGAATTTTTCCAATCTTACACATCACTCTCCCTCAGAGGAACTCTCAATGTATCTTTCTCTCTTTAGTTACATTTCTAATGATCCTTCAGTGTCCCTTATAGATCTGCTAACAGAGTGATTACCTCACGGGCCTGCTCTCACTTCATTGTATTTATCGAGAAACAGACTGAGTGGTTTGTCTTGGGTAAATGTATTCAAGCTTTTACAGGCTCTAAAACTGCTCAGGTTCTTCCTCTCTCCGCCTTTCAGGGATACCAGGTTGTGAATCACAACAGTGACCCTGTGGCCTTTCATGTATTCAGTGGGGAGGGTTCTTCTCATATCTTTTTTTTTTTTTTTAAACAAAATAAAAAACTGCTAGGACCCCAAGTGCTGTGAGGAGAGAAACCTGGCCTGGATCCAGATTCCCTGTTTCTGGTAGTTTCCCCAAATAGGTAGATCCTCAGAGTATGGACTCCTTCTCTGTGAGGGACAGAAAGAGAGACTGTGAGAGTAGGGGAAATATTAAAATCAGGCCCATTTGAAATTTGAATCCTTTTGCCTTTCAATAGTTTTGACTTCTCCTTGCCTCCAGTTGACAGCCCTCGCCATTGGAGGTATAAGCCGCTGTTTTCTCCCGTGGAGACCACTAATTTCAGTGAAGACTTAAGCCTCCACGGTCCCCTTTCTTCCACCTGCAGCCTCTCCACAGCGCTGGCCTCTGCTCACTCCCGGTGCTTTGACTCTGTGGCTGCTCCACCTCTGTTCCTACTCTTCTTTCATGAGCAGCTCTGAGGCAGGGATATTGCCCAATTCCAAGCTTGAGGTTGGCATATTTGAGGATGAAAGGGCCTGATGTTGCTGCCAGAACTTATTATCCGCGTTATTCACTTGGCATGAAAAGTCAGAGCACTAAGCAAAGCCAGAGAGGGAAAGGACCACCTTCTGCCTGAGCTGGTACCCGGGTCCTCCTTGACCTCTTGGCCACCATCTGGGAGTTCTTCCATCTGTTTTACTGCTGAGCAGAAGTAGCTGAGAGTTTCTATTCTAACACAGCTGAGTTGCTGAGAGAAACATTTGGACATGAAAAAGAACTTCATATACATTTAACTCTAACTAGGACAGGCTTCATACTTTGTGAGTCCCAGTGCAAAATGAAAGCACAGAGCTCCTTGTGCTTTCCTGCTTTCAAAAAGCAGGAAAAGGGGTGCCTTGAAAGGTATTAGAATTTTCCTTTCTTTCTGTTTTTTCTCTTGACCTGTCCTACTCATTTTTGCTGTTTAATCTTGTAGTCCTTTGAGTACAGGGGCAATCAAGGCACAGATGCAACCCACAGGCACCCGGGGGGCCATGCCCTGTGATTTGGGGGAGCTGTGAGGCCCGCTACTATGGGGTTACCCTTCCTGCCAGCTACTGGACTGATGTGCTAGGTCCTGGCCAGGGGTGGGGAAGTCCGGCCAGGCATCTCCCTTTCTACAGACTGGCCACCCTAACATGGAGGACAGCGGACCCCTAAGAGTACTGAACCTCAGTACTACCCTGTAGGCACCTGGATCGAGGGTGGGTGAAAGGCTCACCTTTCTCCTGTCAGTTGCCTGTTGAATGCACTGTGGTGCTGCCAGTCTCGGATCTGCCCCCCTGAGACACCACCCTGACCCTCCCTGCCCCTGTGACCAGGCCTTTGCTGGGGGTGGGGCAAGGAGGGGTGGTCAGGAGAGGCCTTGAGTTGCAAGGGGTCACAGGACCTGGCTGTCCCAGAGAGACAGGGGAGCCGAGGCTCCAAGTCCCTGACACACACTTCACTGTGCCATTGGACTTTACTTACAAAACACGAATTCAAAGAAACAGCTAGTGAAAGTTTCAATATGGCAGCTGCTGCTGCTGCTAAGTCACTTCAGTTGTGTTCGACTCTGTGTGACCCCACAGACGGGAGCCCACCAGGCTTCCCCATCCCTGGGATTCTCCAGGCAAGAACACTGGAGTGGGTTGCCATTTCCTTCTCCAATGCATGAAAGTGAGAAATGAAAGTGAAGTCGCTCAGTCGTGTCCAACTCGTAGTGACCCATGGACTGCAGCCTACCAGGCTCCTCTGTCCATGGATTTTGCAGGCAGCTACTGAGACTTAAACCCCAACTTTGGGGCCTATTAGAGTTTGGGCTCTATAGTGTGGCAGTGGGTCTGCCCCCATGAAGCTGGCTCTGACTCTGACCCCAGTTCTTCCAAGGCTGATAAACTTACACAGTGAAGCGGGAGGGAGACGATCTCCCCAGGCTGCTCACTGGACTGCTGTGCTGTGAACTCCTGAGCCCCGTCCTGGGTCACGTCCCATGCTGGGGCTTTGTCCACAGGGACAGCACTCTCTTTCCCCCTCTCGCCCTCTTCCTTGTTCTTCTGAAAGTACGCCTGTGTCTCCTCGAGGCTGGTGGTGAAAACTCTTGGTGGAGGTGGAGAGGCTGTGGGAGGCTCCGGGGCAGAGGGGGCCTTTTCCCAGGGAAGTTCTGGGAGCTCTCTATTAAAACTATCCCCTCTCAATCTTTTTTCTTTTTCCTTCTCAAACAGCTACAGAAGTGTTGGACATGAAATTATGCTTGGTACTTGCTCTGAACTTCTCCATTGCTCCTAGAGCTGAGTCTGAGAAAGTGTCACTGAAATGGACTTTCCAGCCCAACCTACTCGTGGGTGACAGGGGTCCATGTTGGGTTCTACTGGGGGCCCAGGCTAGGGAGAAGGTGACATTTTTCTCTAGGTGTCCAACCACCATTCAGCCACTTTAGGGGTCAGTTACTGAGAGCTTGACCCCAGGCCTCAAGCACAGTGTGGGTCCTGAGGGGCCAAAGAAGATCAGGGAGGACTTCACAGCAGAGGTGCCATTGAAATAGACTTAAAGGATAAGGAGGAGGTGCACATAGGGGAGGAAGTGGCTGTAGGTGGAGGAGACTGGGCGGCCAAGGGGAGAGGGTACGGGAGTGTTGTGAAGTGTCAGGAATGCTGGGGACAGGTGTTTGGAGAGACAGGCAGGAAGCTCCAGGCCAAGAAATCCAAGTGAGGGCAAAGGAGCCCAGGAGCACTCGGCATGCGTGGCTGCCTCTGAGCCCCCATGAGGAGAAGGAGGCACATTCTGAAACAAATGGACTGTGGAGGTGCGGGGGGCTGATCTCTAGGCCAAAAGAGGGAGAGTGCCTGGGGGGCGGGCCCCTCCTGAGCCCTATGGGGACTGGCGGGTGGGAGTCTAGGGCTCCATAACCTGCACCCAGGGAGGCAGTGGGTCCCACTCCCCGAGGGAAAGGCATCATTTCTCAGTGCCCAGAAGCTGGGCCTGCTGTTTGGGGATAGATTGGGCTTAGGAGGGAGCTATCGCCCGCGGCCCTTGGTGATGAGGACACTGCTTGGGGATCGGGGAGTAAGGGGTCCTTTTAAGGCCCTGAACGGGGCCATGGTCCCAATAGCAACCCCAGGGCCTGTGGCCCAGCTCCCAGGGTGGTGGGTCCTCTTTGAGGACACCACGCTGCATGCACACAGCCCTTCATAGTCCATGCAGCCCCCCTTCACATCTTATTTCAGTTCATGCTCATAGTGGCCCCTTTCCACTGGTGAGGTGTTCATCCACCTCAAAGACAGGGAAAGGGAGGTGTGGGGTGGATGTGCCCCTCACATGGTTGGTCCATGTGAGGGGCAGAGCCAGGATTTGAAGGGAACAGGTCCCTCTCAGTGTTGACCATCGATCGTGCATGTGGCTCTAGGTATCTGCAGTGCCAGGAATGAAACTGTCTTTCTAGGCTGTTAGCTGCTGATTTTACCAAGTACATGACATTCAGTTAACCCCCTAACAGCTCCACACAGTAGATATAGTGACGCCCAAATTGCAAATGAGGAAACAAGCTCAGAGAAGTTACATAACCGATTCAAAGCCACCTAGCTGGAAGGTAGCAGAGCCAACATCCAAATTCAAGTTCTCCTGACCTGTCCATGTGCCTAAGTGAGCCTAGTATGTGAGGGCCTAGACACACAAATGGCGCAGGACGACATGGCAACCGCCGCGGCGGATGTGTGTGCAGGCTGTCACGAGGCCACAGAGGAACAGCAGGCCGAGGGCACGCGGTGTGTTCATGGCCTCCTAGGTGGGTGGTGTGGCCGGGACAGAGGTGACTTTGGGAGGGCCCTCTGGACTGAGCTCAGGGTTGCGGATTTAGTTCGTCGGTGAGGAGAAGCCCAGAGGGTTCGTGCAGGGTTATAATGCAGAATTTGCATTATGGATTGCCTGTGTCCAAAAGATCACTCTGGTGACTGGGTGGAGAATACCAGGTGGAGAGAAGGTGTTAGTAAAGCTGAAGGGGGAGGCGGATGGCCCACATGAGTCAGTTTTGCAACAGCAACAGAGGAAAAACTGTGTCTTTCTCAGATATGTAGGATTTTCTTATTTATTTATTTTCTTGGATGAAACAGAGCTGGATATGGCGGGAGGACTGGGCCATGTGAAACAGAAATAATTCCATTTTACAGGTTGTTCTAACTGAATCTTCAAGTCCGTGTTTCACAAAGGAGGAAAAAGGGAACTCTGTATTCATAGCTAGAATCTCAAGTCACTTAAAATGAAAATGTGCCCTATCTGGGGGCTGACTGTCTCGGTGTCCAGCCCACAGCACTCTGCCTGTACCACTCTCACTATGCATTTTTCTGATCTGTAGTCTACCTGCGGGCAGGACCTATGCGACTTATTTATCTATGGACTTGTTGGAATACCCATGGCATTAGTATACCCATTTTACAGATAAGGAAACTGAGGCTGAAAGAAGTTGGGCAGCTGCTGAAGCCTCTGAAGCCAGACTAAGTCAGTCTCTGTTGAGTATAGACTAAGTTTTGTCACTGTACTTTTTGACTTAGGAATTGGGACATTTGACTTATGAAAAGTCTGTGTGGCAGCTGAGTGTAAGAAATTATCTGGCAGGAGCTGAAATATTGGAATATTCCAATACAGAAATGTTCAGTTCAGTTCAGTCGCTCAGTCATGTCCGACTCTTTGAGACCCCATGAATCGCAGCATGCCAGGCCTCCCTGTCCATCACCAACTCCCGGAGTTCACTCAGACTCACGTCCATCAAGTCAGTGATGCCATCCAGCCACCTCATCCTCTGTCGTCCCCTTCTCCTCCTGCCCCCAATCCCTCCCAGCATCAGAGTCTTTTCCAATGAAATAAAGAAATATTGGAATAGGGGCATTCTGGTGGCTTGTAGGACACAAAAACTTGGAATTATTACTGTTGGAGAGAACCCTGGAGGAATGGCTGGCTGAGATTTGTCAGCTTCAAGGCCCCAGGCTGCTCTGAGATGGCTCTCCTCCCAACACAGATGGATGTGAGCAGAGCAGCAGCTCTGAGGAAGAGCCGAGAGGACAGTGTTGGGTGTCATGTGTACTGTGCTGTCTGCTGGGCACCAGCTGGCAGTGGAGAAGCCTCCAGGGGGTCAAGTGGGAGGCAAGAGGGGCAAATGGGAAGCCCCTGAGTGTGTCTGCCCAGCATCACCCAGTCACACACGAATGAAGGTCTGTGACGTCCCCCTGGGGGCTGTGTGCTGAGCCCCAGGGTGCAACGGGTCTGAGCTGGCAGTTCCTGGCTGGGCTAGAGGCTGATTTAGCTCAGAGGGATGCCAAGGCCAGCATTTGTGGGAGGAGGGGAACAGAGAAGCCAGCCACCCACAAAGAGATAGATGAAATGTGCAAAGCTAGCTGCGGGCCCAGTGTCAGAACCACAGGCTGCAAGCAGATGTGACTGATGATCTCAGCGTCCTGCAGAACCACCCTGGAGAGCAGGTCCTGACCAAGCAAGGAGGAAACCTCTGTGCCCTGCCCTGGTCAGTAAGGTAGCCACTGGCCACTTGTGGATGTATAAATTTAAAGGAATGAAAATGAAATAAAAGAAAAATGTCAGTTCCTCATTCTCATTAGCCACGCATCAAGTGCTCAATAGCCAGAGATAACTAGATGGTATGGATACAGTACTTTTCCATCATTGCAGAACTTCTATCCAAATGTAAATTATCTCAGTAATAATTTTAGTATTGATTATATGTTGAAATAACATTTAAAATATAATGAGTTAAATAAAATACACTAATATGAACCTCACATGTTTCTTTTTACTTTTATTACTGTGGGTAGTAAATTTGTCAATTACCTGCATGGCTCAGATTTCTACAGGATAGCCCTGAATTGATGCAAGCAGGAACACGCCTCCATTTAGCCATCGTCTTTAATGCCACAGCCATTTGGTGGTGATGATGGCTTGATGATGGCTGTAAAAACCCTTTTTTAATACAAAGTTACAGAGTCAGCCTAGGCTGAGGGGAGAAATGCAAGCTTTGGAGATGGAAAAATTTAGGTTCAAATCTCAGCTCTGTTTCCCCATCGGCTGTGTGATTTGGGGCACATAACTTCTTTGTGCCTCGGTTTTCTCATCTAAAAATGCAACCAGTGAACGATCCTCTGCACAGTACTGCTTTGAATCCTAGAGGAGACAGTGTCTGCAGAGGGTCTGGCATGGGCCCGGCCCCGAGGGCACCTTAAGAAATGATGCCCCCTTTTATTCTTTTTATCACTGTCATTAATGTTTTTAGCATGGAAGTGTAAGGAGTTATGGTCAGTCTCTCTGGCCTCAGGCCACTCACTTCCTTGTCTCCTCTACCCCCGACCCCGCCTCAGCACCCTTGCTCTCTTTTATGACCCCCAGAGACGGGGCAGCAGGCAGCCAGTCAGCACCCTCTCTCAGGCACTCACCTGCTGGCAGCTGCTGGCCCATGAGGCCCGGAGGGCACCCCAGTTCTCTGAGCGCGTAGCTTTGCTCTCCAGATGCATGCGCAGCTGTGCCTCCAGCTCCTGGCTGACTTTCTCCAGGGCATGTACCTTGGCCATGTATTCCACCAGGCAACCCCCCAGGTCCTCGACGGCACCGAGGTCCCTCTCCAGGCTGGGAGCGGGTGCCGTGGCCAGGCCTGAGCTCCGCAGGCCTTGCAGGAAGACGCTACTGATGCCCAGGGCCCTGCGGGTCACTCGGGCACCCAGGCCACCTGTGGGCCCACTGGGTGCCATCCCTACATAGACTCTGGGTGTTCGGACAAGACCACTCACGGCAACGGTCCTGGAAGCTGGGAGGCCGTCCAGGGAGGAAGGTGACTGAGCTGCCCTGAAGGACGCCTTGTGCCTCTGCAGAGGCATGCTGGAGCTGGCCCCTGCGGGCGCATCCACCACCACGCGCCTGGTGCTCATCTCCCCTTCTGCCTCTGCTGTGCCTAGGGGACTTACAGAGCACAGTGGTTTTTGGTTTCCAGCCCCAGCATCCCCGTGACTGGGCCTCTCTGGAAGCTTCCCTGTGCCAGGGCTGCTTTGTCTGCTGTTTTCCATGAGTTTCCACCATTCACCAAGCTGAAAGGGAAATGGCCCGCCCAGGGCTGTGTGCAGAGAGGCGCTCAGGCGTTCTCAGCAGGATCATGTGCCTGACCTCCTAGATTTTTCTGTGGGTGGTGGGGAGGCTGGATCCGTGTAGGCTGTGGGGGTGGCTCATCTGGGCCTGTGTATTTCACTACCTAGGAGGGCAAGGCTGGCACCCAGCAGTCCCATTTCACAGATGAGAAAACTGAAGCTCAAGGCCATTAGATCAGAAGTAGAGAGAGTGGCTGAGCCAGGACTGACTCCAGGTGCTTCAGGGCTAACGTCAGTGCTCTCCAGCTCTACCTGTGCTGTGTGTGTGACTGTGGACATGTGCCCGGAGATGACTGTGAACCAGCCTTGGTGGGAAGCAGCCCCAGGGACTCAAAAGAAACAGACTAAGCCTGTTGCTTCTTTCAGGCTCCCTCAGACCCAGCAGCAGATCAGGTCCCTGCCTGGCGCCTTTCTGCCCCCGAGCATGGTGTTTGTCAGTTGCTTGACCTTGACCACATTGCTTGCCTTCTCTGCACCTTATTCTCCAGGCACTGGCCTGGGCTCTAACTCGCTGATGCACTAGAAAGGGACTGTGGGCAAATTTGGTTCTTACACATGTTGGCCATACGTGCTCTGGATGTTCCCTGTGCCTTGGCTTCCCCATCTGCCAGAAAGCTACTACATATAAAAAGAGGTTTTCTGGTTAAAAATCTTAAAGGGTGCTCCAAGCTGGTATTGGATGCCACTCTCTGGGCTTTAACTTATGCCCTCAGTATCCAGAAAGGCTCTTGCAGTCCCCAGTGTAACAAAATGGACCTGAAATCCACTGCATTTAAGTTTAACCCTAGAGAAAAGAAGTAACCAAAACCCAGATCCTGCAATGTGGGGATGCACCTTGAGGAGAGAAGGGGAGGTGGTGAGCTGAATGCAGCCAGGACTGTGCACATTCCCATGCTTACTACACTGAGTTGTCAATTTGACCTCAGGAAGCAGGATCAAGGTTGACAGGCACTACCATTAGGGCTGTGCACTGCACAACTCCAGGAGTATCATCACACGGCCTAGGACCACCTGTTCTCCCTTGCGTGATGACAGTCCTGAGAGCTGCGTGACTTACCTGAAGTTTCCTGTCCAAGAAGTGGCAGACCTGGGATGAGAAGTCTTCTTCTGACTCCAAGTCCAGTGACTTATCTAGAATCCCCCTGTCTCCTAACACCCAGAAAACAGGGTACCTGCCCAACCAAGGTCACACACACAGAGTTAAAAAAGCTGGTCACTTACTGGAACATTCTATGTGCTCTTTCCTTTTTTTCCCCCCTTCTACTTTTTCTATTTGAAATGACATGGAAAGTACTTTATGAATATCAATGTTGAATTTATGATTATCAGGTTAAGTAACCAATCAGATCAAGTAAAGGCTGACAGTGCCCCTTGTTTATTTAGATGAGGCTTTCTTGCTGTGAACGGAAAGCACCCTTTCTTGGTGTACCTGAAGGCCCATGGCTCCCACTAGTCTGCATTATACTGACATCCTCCTAAAACAGGTGATGCTAATGGGCCCCAGGAGCTGCAGGAATTCCAGGATGGATCATTCAAGAATGAACAGAGGGCGCAAGCCACAAAAATTGTTTGCAATAGTGCCATGTTTAGGCACCGTTACTCTATGAAATGGTGACACTCTGTGGTCAGGTTAACTTCATATTCCTCTGACTGAAGATATTTACAATATGGTCTGGAGTCCAGGGAGGGGCAGATGAGGAGGATGTATCTTGACACCAATATCTTCAAAGACCCATAGACAAATGACTTCTGGGGGAGAAATCCCAAGCATGGCCTAAAGAATTTGTTTTAACAAATGATAAATGGCTATTAGCTCATCACACTGATAAAAATCCAACTTACTGTTAAAATAGATACAGATGGATACATGGTGTTGGTACTTAAGGAAGACTTAAAAGTTATCTAAAAATGAAAAGAATGCAAAATGTATTAGCAACTTAATCCTCTGGCTAATAAAATAAGTTTATTTATATATACATGATAGCTGAATTCTGTGTATAAGGAAAAATAAGTCATACATCCCACATATGTATATATAACATATGTATCTCTGATTACATATATTATATATAAATTCTACTTTACAAACAGATTTCTTTCTCTATATACACACACACTGATATTTTAAATGCAATCACTGACAGAAATATTATGACAAGTTTGAAAGATCAGACAGCAATGCACTGGGAAATGAGTCTCAGAGCAACATGTAACCTGCTTCCTTGTGGGTTGAAGAGTCTTTGAAGAGAGACAATCACCAAACTCATGTTAAGTACATTCATAAGACATTGAGAACACACAAGTTTAAAGGCCATTTTTTAAAAAGGAAAATGTAGGAAAGGAAAAAGGTATGATAAAAAGACCACAGCAATAACACAAACATATGACTCAACATTCAAGTTCAGGTCCCAATCTGACTATAAGAACATCTATAATCAAAATATACTATCAAACTATCTTTCATTTAGAGAAAGGAAGTGCCAAAGCAGTTATCTTCTCTATTAGCCACTATGTATTAGGTGAAAAAATGGATAAGCAGCCATCTCTGGAAGCCCTTCTCCTGTCTCCGGGGGTCTGAACCTTGTTGGTTTGTGGACCCCGGGGTGGGGGTGGGGCAGCGGGAGACCACCGATGGAGAGACCAGTGAGAGGTGAAGACCCCTGGTGACCCCCAGGCAGGTCTGCAGCGCCCAGCACAGATACAGTGATGTCTTCTGAGAGATCCGCTTTGGCAATCTTGTTATTTTAAGATCCTGGGAGGAAGCTTTAGAAAACTACAGCTCCACACTCCAAGGCTTCTTCCACAAACACGTTCCTCAGGGGTGTGATGTGATGGTCTTTCGAGAAAACAAAGGTGAACCCCCAAACATTGGATCCTTGAGGAAGGGCAAGCATTTCAAAGCTCCAGGGCTGGGATCCACATTCAAACTGTCTCCAGAGAAAGGCACCGTGTCTAATGCATTTGCGGGTGGTGGGAGAATGTGGGGATACACTTGAAGGGGAGCCTCCTGCTGGCGGAGGGGAAAGTAGTTCTGATGTTAGCACAGTGGGGGCTCCCTGAGGGGGCTGTCAGGGGGCGTGGCCCGAGGACACTGCGGTCCTTTCCGCCTCCACACTCCAGCCTTTGTCCACACCTTGCATGGAATTACCCTCGACAGCCATTGGTGCTGTCACAGGGCTCAGGGCTCCCTCTTCCTTGTCCGCCAGCGTCCTTCCAAGTGCCCAGTTCCTGTCACTGAGGTGCGGATAAGGGGACGGAAATGGGGTCCTTCACATTGAATCAAGAGGAAGTAGAGCTGTAGGAAGCCTCACAGGCCTTGCACTTGGCCATTTTAATATCCACTTGTACAGGCCAGTCTCTTCTCTCACCTGCCTGGGGCTGCTGGGACCCCCACGTACAAGGACAGTTATTAAGAGAAGCAATCAATGCAACTGCTTTGCTTAGAAATACCTTTATTTTATAAAGGCCATGGATTGTTCCGCCAAGATTTTTTTTTTTAAACCACACTTATAAAAAAGATGTTGACAATTCTTAGGAAAAAAAAGCTGCTGAAAATGTTTCTCATCAAGTCAGGGTTACACAAAGATTATATTTATAATATATATTTGTATATTGATAAGTTAGAGATGGAAGGTAGGGACCGGTAAAGCGAGGGCTGCTGCTTAGTTAGATCTCCGACACTTGATCATTTCCCACAAACAGCGTTTCTTGGCAGAAGGGGTTAACGAGGACCATCCCGGTGTCTCTGTAGTCGCCATTGGCTGGGGAGCGGGGCTCTGATAGCTGGTCCTGGAGGACAGAGGGAAGAGACAGGGTGAGCTGGGGAGGGGTCATCAGGTGGCCATTCTTACATACCCACTGCAACATTTACTTCCACTTGGGAGTGCTTGGTAAACATAAAAAAAGTTATTGAAATGTAGTTGACATACAAAGTTACATGAATTTCCAGTGGACTGCATAGTGATTTGACATTTACATATATTATGAGATGGTCACCACGATAAGCCCAATAACCTGTGCCCTCAAACAAACTTATTACAATATTATCGACCATATCCCTTACGCTGTACCATTACATCCGTGAGGCTTCTTTATTATATAACTGGAGGTTTGTACCTCCTAATCCCCTTTACCTATCTTCTCTTCATCTTAACCACTTGTCATCATCCTCACTGCTGATGCTGGGGTTCAGAGATCTGTCTGCTCTTTTTTCAGATCTTCATAGCAGCTTCCAAAGAAGGGTTCCTGCTTCCTGAATCATCTCCACTCTAGGCTGCAAGAGGTAGCATTGCTGTCCATGCGTGTACAGCTGTCCATGGTGTACAGCTCGCTGCCCTAGCGGGCAAAACCTGGTCCCCTTGGGCCCCAGACTCTCCTTCCACCTTTTCCCCACAGACCTCCAGGAGGCCTCACCACTTTTCTTTCCTGAACACACCCAGCACTTGCTCTCCTCTTTCTTCTCCTGAGACCCACCTACCAGAACCTGCAGAGTTCATTCCACCCTCCCAAGTCCTCCCAGAGCCTGGTCAGAATTCTAAGTCTGCTTCTTATAGCACTGGATGTGCTGAGCTGAATGGATCTGAATTTCTGTGTGACTGCACGATAGGTGACTGAAAAATTCAGTCCATCTACACAGCCCCAGGAGGGGAAAGCCTAGAAACAGACAACCCGCTCAGGTCATCTGAATGACTTCGGCCTCAGCCATGGAGGCAGATGGGGGCTATGCAATAGCAGTTCTCAGACTCCAGCCCAGGTGTTGACATAGAGAAAAAAAGCCACAGTTTTTTCCAGTTCCACACAACGGAAGGCTCAGAGCCTGCAGGCTATTGTAGGGCAAAGACTCAGTGGCAGACTTGGGTGTAACTGGTTTAGGCCAGACCAGCTTAGAAATGGAGAAGGCAATGGCACCCCACTCCAGTACTCTTGCCTGGAAAATCCCATGGGTGGAGGAGCCTGGTAGGCTGCAGTCCATGGGGTCGCTAGAGGTCGGACACGACTGAGCGACTTCACTTGCACTTTTCACTTTCATGCATTGGAGAAGGAAATGGCATCCCACTCCAGTGTTCTTGCCTGGAGAATCCCAGGGATGGGGGAGCCTGGTGGGCTGCCGTCTATGGGGTCGCACAGAGTCGGACACGACTGACGCAACTTAGCAGCAGCAGCAGCGGCTTAGAAATGGCTTCAATTTAAGATGTCATGATCAATACTCTGAAATTTATTTTTAAACAAAACGTGCAGACTTTTTTGTTTTTGTTTTCACTGCACTATATTCCCCCCCAAATGAATAAAAAGCATGCAATTTTTGATGAGTATATATTATTTATGGGTAATAAGGAGAGAAAGGAAGAAAGGCCATTTGTTGTAAAATGTCTTCAGAAGCCAAGAATGTCCTTCGCTCATCTTAGGGGTGGATGTGGGGCCAGCTGTCTAAGAGAGGAGACCAAGGCAGCATGTCAGCGAGGGGACAGAAATCCTCTTTCTCCACTGGGCTTTGGAGTTAAGCTGATGGGGAGTTTGGAGCCTGAGATGTGCTGTGGTTTTACAGTCCTCACAAGAGTTTAAGGGCAAACCACATGGGGGAAGTTATTCTGTGTTAAAAAAAAAAAAAAGAGAAAGTTATGTAGAAAATAACTAAGGCAGGAAGGAAGAAAAAAGGAAGGAGGGGAAGGAAAAAGAGGAGAAAGCATGAAAAAGTTTCCAAACGCTTCTGGGCACCACAATTCTGCCCACACAGTTCTGTTTTGCTGTTTTCATCAGCCCAGCAGGGGAGCAGGGTGCCAGGGAAACTTGCTTAGGCGAAGCACTTGGCAGCCTCCAAAGCTGGCAGCCTGGCAGTGAGCTCATGGCCCTATGACTGCGGTGGCTGTGTGGGTGGGCAGGGCCTCTGTGCCTGGGGGACAGGGCACAACTGCTGTTACTGGGAATATAGCAGGATGAGGGGAGCAGGCCGACTGGGAGAGGGTGAGAAACCCACTCTGAAGCCAGCCAAGCTTGGCGCTGCTGCAGACCCCAACCCTGGGTCCTAGCAGGGTCTCTGGCCAGTGTCCCATGGTGGCCTGGGGCTGTGGGTGCTGTGCTCACCAGCACTGTCCTCTGGCTTTTGGTTTTCATTTACCAATTTGTAAGCAGTTTACAGTCCAGGGGAACAGAGCCCACACTCAAAGTGGGCCAGCCCTTGGGCCAAGTTACCTGTTTTTTTTTTACTCACTGTGACAGTTTTCAGGAACACTTCTGCCACCAAATTGTACCCTGGCCATGCTAAAGATCAATGCCATTGTAAGGCCTGTCCCTCTGTTTGTCCTTCAGCTAATTTTTTTTTTTTCTGAGTGTCCACTGTGTGTCAGGCTTTGGGGTGGATGATGGGTAGATTGTGAGCAAAGTTACTCATGTGATGACCATTTACTGACTACCTACCACATGCTCAGCACTGTTCTAGGAGCTGGGCATAGGGTGTGAGGAAGCCTCCTGCCCTGGGGCAGCATGTGTTCCAGTAGGTGAGATGTATACTCAGCAGTCAACAGAGAGAGAAGGGTACAATGCCAGGTGGAGAGAAGTCCTGAAGAAAAACGAAGCAGGGTGGGGACAGAGCACTGTGGATAGGGGGAAGGTGGGGTTCTAACCTGTGTAGAGCAGTCAGGGAAGGCCTCTCTGAGGAGGTGGCACTGCAGCAGAAGCTTGGAGGAAGTGAGAGATGGAGGCAGCTGGGAGAAAAGCATTTCAGAGGTGCCAGGATGAGCTTACTCTAGGGACTGAGACCTGTACTCCTGGGGGGCCTGGCAGAGTGGGGAGGAGGTAGGCGGGGCCAGCCTGAGAAAAAACCAGCTAGGAGGAATCTGGACTTTGTCTAGAGTGTGAGGCGGAGCCCTGTGAGGCTTGGAAGTTGTGACTGACATGAGGTCCTCCCTTGAAAGCCTGGTCTGGTTGCTGTGTGGAGGATAGACTGCAAGCGGGGACTGGGGGCAGACAGCGGCTGGGAGAGCTGTTTGCAGAGCGATGGCAACAATCCTGGGTTCGAGGGATGATGGCAGCCCAGGCGGGTGTCATTGGGGTAGGGGGTGGTCACAGTGCTGGTAGTGAGACCTGCCCATGTGGAGGAAAAGCCAATGGACTAGGGGCTGTTGACGGATGGGATGTGGGGTGTGTCAGAGGAGAAGGTGGCCAGCAGTGCCATCTAATCATGAGAAACACCAGGGGGCTTCCGGGTGTTGAGGTGGCAGGGAAACGCTGAGAGATCAGTCTCAGGCTGTTCACTATGAGATGCCCATGAAATGTGTGCATCGGTAGCTGGGCACATGGGTCTGGGGCTCAGGCGAGATGGCCAGGCTAGAGCCGAACTTGGTAGTCACGGTGAGAAATGGGGCTTAAAGTCATGGAACTCTTTCACAGAGGAGAAGCAGTGGGAGCACTGAGCCTGGGCCCTCCTGTAACTGGAGCTTGGGGAAAGGACAGGGGGCCATGATAGAGATTAAGGAGGAGCTGCTGGCGGTGGGAGGGAACAGGACAGGATGGGGCTGGGATGCCAGTGAAGAAATGGTTTAAGGAGGAGATGATTGAATGTGCCAATACTGCTGGTAGGCGAGTAAAATCAGTGCCTTAGAACTTCCCCTTGGGGTTAGCAGTGTGGGGGCGAGAGACTCAAAATTGTCATGTCAGACCTGTGGCTATGTAATTACAACCCTGGTACGTGCCACAGTGGAAAAAGCACAGGAGCTGAGACCCAATGATAGGAGAGGGTGCCCAGCTCGGTAGTCAGGGGAGGCTTCTCTGAGGAAGTGACTGTTGGACTGCACCCTGAGTGGTGCGTCACTGAGTCACTGAGTGGACAGTGACTGGAGTCACTGAGTGGACAGTGAGGGGGATGCCCAGGAGGGAGAAGGGACATGCTAGGAGACACATCAGGAGAGGGAAGAGCTTATGCACAGCCCTGCAGTGTGATATAACTTGGTGCCATAATGAAATGAAAAGAAGTCCAATGTCATCTGAGCTTCGCAGATGAGGGAGAGGGTACGACATGAGGCTGGAGGGTTGGGTGGGGACAGGTTCACCTCACAGGCCCTGAAAAGGCTTTGAACTTCGACTTACCAGCAATGGGAAGCTACGGAAGAGTTTTGAGCACAGGTGTGATGTGATCACAGGCATGTCTATAAAAGCTCATCTGGATGCTGGGGGGAGGGTCTGCAGGAGGGGAGGGGACTGTTCCACCAGAAGCACGCTCAGCCCCACCCCCACTTTTACTTAGCTGTCCACCACCCTTCTCCCGGGCCATCTCAACTGCATCCCTTACTTATTTCTCACCTATCTTTCTGTCCTCTCATCCATTCAGCCATTCACTAAACCATCCTTTCTTTCCTTCTTATCCTTCTTATCCATTCACTGATAATGACCATCAGCACAATCTTTCTACAACTGGGTCACAAAAAGCTTAACTTTCATTGACTCTCCGCTGTCCAAGACTAATGCACAAACTCCATCCAACTTCATCCAAGGCTGTGCCTAATCCATCTATCTCTCCTGGCGCACCCTGACCCCTACCCCACCCTTCTGTGAGAGTGGAAAGAGCAGTGGTCTCTGTAGTCAGAACATGGGGTTCAAAGCCCAGCTCCCTTACTGGCCAGGCTGGGGTTTCCTGCACTCATTCACCCTGCCAGCACTTGCTCTGCGAGGCTCTCCTCCAAGGGTTTCACAGCCCTCTAACTTTCCCCATATCCCCCTCGTATCCTACTCTCCCCGTATTATCTGAATGATGCCAAGGTCCAGTACCTTAACCACATCTCGGAGCCTGGACCCCTTCAGAGCAAGCTCCCACCTTCACAGTCCCCTGAATGCCTGCCACCAAACTGTCCTCAATGAACAGTTGTTGGCCTCTTCCCAGAAACCCAAAGTCCCAAGAAACGTGCTTCGCCAAGCAGATGCCCATTTGGCGGGGCTGGGGCGGGGCCCCGCAGCTCAGGACCCTGCCGGTTCTTGCCGCCAGGAGGAGGCTGGAGAGGCGAGTGGGTGCTCCTCCCCCAATGGCAGTCCTCCTGGGGGCAGCCCTTGGTTTGGGGCTCGTTACCTCAGAGGTTTCCAGGGACTGGATCTCCCTGGGAAGCTCCACGGCATGCTTGCTGAAGTAGTCCATGGTGATGGCGTTGTTCCAGTAGCTCAGACTGTTCTCGGGATTGGCCGGCTTCTTCTTCCTCCGCAGGCAGCACACGGTCAGCAGGACCGCTGCAGACAGAGTCCCGGTTAGAGAGAGGGAGGGGCGGCGAGCCGGGCCAGCATTGCGGAGGGAGGGAGGCAAGCCTCCAGGTGGGACCGTGACAGTCACACATCCAACCACTTGCCCCGCTCATTGATTCGCTTGTTCATTAGCTCAACAAGTATCTATAAACGTGGAGCACCTGCTTTGTGCCAGGTGCTGGGGACGGGGGAGAGAAGAAAAAGACACGACCGCCCTGCTCTCATAAGTTTTCCTCCTTGCGTGGTATGGAGGGTTCACGGGGGTTAGACAGTATAGGAAGATAACTGTTCAGGGAAAAGGAAACACGGGGAAGTGAGGGAGACAGCCGAGGGGAGCCGCGGGAGGGGTTCCATCGTGAAAAACTTCCCTGAGCAGTGACCTTATGGCTGAGACTGGCATGTGGGGAAGGAGCTGGCCATGGGTGGAACAGGGGCAGTGTGTCCCAAGTCTAGGGGGCAGTACGTCCAAGGGTCCTGAGGTGGGGACGAGCTGCATGTACGTGAGGAAATAGCAGCGTGGCTGGAGCGCGGTTGGTGTGGGAGAGAGTGAGGTGGGAGGTGAGGCCCAGGGCCAGGAAGTTTGGATGGAATTTCGGATACCTGTGCATGTTGCAGTGCCAGGGAGTTTGCTCCAAGTAAAGGCCTTGCGCTCTCACTGGGAGGGGTCCCCAGAGCTCAGCTGCAGGAAGTGACACGTATGTGCCAAGCTGCACCTCAAAACTGAGGAGGAGTGTTCCTGAAGTGGGAGTGTGGCATAGAGATGGGCAGAGCCCAAGGAACCTTACAAATGAGCCTTGACTTCCGCAGAGGGCAGAGGCTCAGAGCAAAATCTCTGGGCAGAGGTCTTGGACCCTGAAAAAACTGTTGCTCCGGTCTCATTATCACCATCATCATCAAAAACAAATAGCTGCTAGCAGTCCTATAGCGTGTATGTAGGGCTCCAGCACTCTAGAAACATGAATTCATTTAATCCTCCATGTGACTCCATGAGGTCAGTACTATGAGGGTCACTATTTTACAGACAGGAAAATGGAGACTTAGAGAGGTGAAGTGACTTGCCCAAGCGCAAATCCAGATGGCTCCAAAGTCCATGCTGTTAACCATCCATGGTTCTGCCTCACAAAGACAAGACAAATGCTGACACGGAAACCTCGCTGCACAGAGAGGTCTGATCCCGCCTCCACACAGCTCGACGTGCCACCCTGTTTGTTCAGTCTCGGACCCTCGGGGGCACGGGAGGAAGGAGCATGTTTGGAGGCTGCTGCTGAACCACGTGTGAACAGAGTGGCTTGGACATGCTGACAGGGAAGGCTTCCAAGGTCAGAGAGGTGGGGTGGCCTGTCCGGGGTCTTACAGGGGAACAGGAGATGCAGTGCCCCAGGGAGACAGGAGCCATCTTGGGGAGAAGCCAGTCAATGAAGACTGAGCACCTCCTGCCTAGGCTAGCCATCCCCAAAGCCCATGGGGTGGCTGAAACTCTGGATCAGGGGTAGGCATGGTTGCACTCAACATCCTGGTGGTGCCCATCATCTGTGCTGGGGGGTGGAGGGCAGGCTGAGCTGTCCATAGAGGCTGGTACCGTGGTGGCAGTGGCCACCAGGGGGCAGTGGAGGCCCATCTCTGCCCACAGCGGCCAGCAGGCTTGGTGGTTTTGGGGGCCTATGCCTGCCAGGGTATGGGGGAACTGCAAAAGTTGGCATCCACATAGGCTGAGACCTCAGTGCCCAGAGCCCAGAGCCTTGCAGGCTGACTGAGGAATTCTGTAGCTCTTTCCTGCTGCTGGCCTTGCTGGCACCTCTACCTGAAAAGGCTTCCAGGCAAGATCAAGAGATTGGGCAAGTTTCCATTCCATCCAATCTGCTTTGATCAAAAAGACTTCTACTTTTCTTACCATTCTTCCAGGTCCTCTCAAAAAAGTTTTAAAAATAGAAAGCCAGTTTCTGAATACTTGAGCTCAAAGACATTTTAGACTGGCTGGTAGAGATTCTTTCAAGCTTTGTGGGTTTCCTCCCTTCCTTCCAAAGAGCCCTTTCTTCAACTGGTTGCAGGAATAAGGGGTGAGGAGGGAGGCTGCAGAGTCAGCCTGAAAATCTGCTAATTTAGGGCACACCTGCCTGTTCTATAGAGGAGAAGACTCTGATGCAGAACCCAGCTTGCCACCGGACACAGCAAGTGGCAAGGCTGGGGCAAGGCCCTGGTCCCTTCTCTTTTCCGGAATTTTTATTCTTCATTGTCACGACTACTTTTCACCCTACTCCTGGGACTGGAATGGGGAAGCAGCCCAGGGGAATTCAAGTTGGGGAAACCTAAGCCATAGGGTGAGGGCTAGGCTGCATGAACCACTCCCTCCCACCCCACCCCACCCCCGCCCGCTAACCTAGGTGTGTGCAGGTTGCAGAATCCAGGTCCTCTGGATCCTGGGCCAGTGCCCTCTGATCCCATACTGCCCCTGCCCCAGGGACTGGGCCTGGTTAGGACGCATGACCAGGGTCCTGCCCTGTGGGAAGGGCTGGGGGTCGGAAGGGGGAGTTCTGTTCCTCACTTTCTCTTCCTCCTCCCATGTTGTTAGCACTCCCAGCCTGACTACACGTCAATCGGGGAGTTCTTGGTGCCTCTCAAACACCATTTCACTTACACACCAGAAGCCAGCCCGGTTACAGGAAGAGCATGGGCTTAGACTCCAAAAGACCTGAGTTCAAGTCTGACTCGGCTGTGTGTTACACTAGGCGTCACTTCCTCATGCTGATCACTATAGACCCGGCAGGGTTGTAAGGATCATGAATGCCAAATGCTGAGAGCACTGCCTGACACACAATAAGGCGCTTCACTAATATGAGTTTCCTTCTTGTTCTCACCTCATCATCCTTAAAGGGAGACCCTGAAGGAAAAATTGGGCTGCATGCCTGTTGCGTGGTTCAAGGCCAAGGGTTAGATTAGTACTTCCATTATTTTGGGGTCTGAGCTTTCATCTCAGAAAGAAAAGTTCAATCAAATTTATGGAGTCTCTATTTTATTCCCAGGTGCTCTACCGTCTGATTTAACTCACAATATGGCTGCCTGAGGAAGGTGCTGGCACTCCTCCCATTCACAGAAGAGGCAACTGAAGTCACCTAAACTTCTAAACCACACAATTCTGCACACTCAGGTGCGAGCCGCGCCCCCTCCCATGTCACTGAAAGCTTCAACTGCTCTGTTTCTCCAAAGGGAAAGGCTGTCAAGACCCTCGAGGAGGTCAATAGGATCCCTATTTCCTCTAGTTTTGAAACTGAAATGAGAGTGAAGCAAGTTCTCCCAGCTTCTCCAGCACATCAATAGGGAATCAGCCACAGCTTGTCGGATGTATGACAGGAAGGAGGAGGGTCGCTGACGTGAAGATGGAGCCTGGGTACTGTGCTGTGTTTCTGGAAGGGATCTCATTTCAGGGCTGGGACCTGCTATACGATGGGAAATGGACACGAAAGCCTACAGGACCCCGAGGGAGGTGCTTTGAAAACGCCTGCTGAGGGTGCTCTCCACGGGCGGCTGGAGGATGTGTGGCAAGTCCTGACAATGAGATGAGTATCATCACCCTCTGACCGTGTCCTCACCGGGCACCTCCCCATGGTAGATGCTATGATAGGACTTCAGATGCATCTGCTGTCCCCGACAAGGCTTTGGAGCGGCAGCTGCAGCCCTGCGAGTGCCTGAGCAGCTCTCCTGCTGCACGGGGCAGCCAAGGGACCACCCCCGCCTCCGCCCCCTGACTCGCCACCACGGGTGTGCCGAGGCCACCCTTCCCAGGCTGCTCCCAGCCATCACTGACGGAGCAGGTCTGTTCCCGAAGGACAGGAAACTCCTCTAATGGTCTGAGGACTCCCCTCACTCGTGGAAGCTTCCTCAGGACGACTATCCAGCCTTTTCCTTCCCAGCCCTCCACCTCTTTCTTCTTCCTTTATATCAATAATTCAAAGGTGTTTCCCCAATAAATCTCTTTCAGGCCTAATTCTGTTTTGGTATCTGCCTCCTGAAGGCCTTGAATGAACACAGTGGACATTAGTCCTATTTTAGCAGGTGAGAAAACAGTGGCCCAAGGGTTAACCTGTCCAAGTCCCAGGGGCGACTTAGTGGGAGAGCTGGGTTTACATCCAGGTGTGTCTGGATCCCAAGTCAAGGCTTCTTGTTACAGCAGGGTCCCTCTCAAGCTATTCACACGGGTTTAAAGTTAGGCAAATGACAGAGGGCAGGGAGCTCTGACGTCTCAGTTTGGCCCCTCATTAGGTAGATTAGAAACCGAAAACCCTGGAGGAAAGGATTAGTCGAGCGGTGCCAGCCCATCTGTGGACAATCATTTCCTCACTCTGGAGGTTGGGGGAGGTCAAGGGAGGCCTCAGGGTGTGGAAGGAGGCCGGGCTGGACCGGGTGATGGGCCTGGGGAAAGCAGGTTTGGGGGCTCATTGACTTTCTGGCCTGGTGGATGGAGATGTGCCTGAGGAAGCTCCAGAAGGTTCCTGCCGCAGGTGCTGGTTGGGAAGCACAGGGAAGAGCTGTGAGTGTGGCCAGGACACTCTAGTCCAGCCTCGGGAACATCCCCGGGTAAGCCTGCCTTTTTCAAAGGCTGCCCCACCTCCTTCAGTTGGTTCATAAACCCCAAGGAGACAAACCTGGTCACGCTTACGTCCCGTCCTAATCTATTCTTTTAACTGGAAAGAGTACTTCTGACCCAGGTTTCTTTCTTTCTTTCTTTTTTAAAATATAATAACTACAAAGTCACTGGGGTCTGTGAGTAAAGGTACACAGACACATTCGGATTTGAGTAATATTCACAGAACAACTGGTAATATAGCCACGAGCCACCTGGCATAAGGATGCGTTCTCTCTGCTGCTCCAGTGGCATTTCTGTACGTCTGGAAGGAGGCCAGCCTGTCCTGGGTAACGTGCGTGTGAACTGTCACGAATCCTGGGTCAGTGAGAGGTTGCTCTGCTTTGGATGGCTCAGCTTGGATTGATGATGAAAACTATATGTAACTGGCCTTGTTTCCTGCTTTCGCCCCATGTAACTCCCATCTCTTCCAGGGAGGCTGGATGAAGACAGTCTCAACAATGAATGTGGTATGTGCAGGCCAGGCCAGAGAGACTGACAGAGCCACATAACCGATCTCCTGATGGAAACCCAGATGACAGCCAAGAGCAGGGACCACTTCAGCACCAGACCCAGAGGCTTCCAGGAGGAGGTGGTGGCCTGTGCGTCCTGATGGTGGCAGCAGAGACCATCTCAGGAGCCACCCAGCTCCCAGCGCCTGACCAAATGTGACCTGGATCCAATCAGTTTCAGTTCTCAGTACATCTGAAACTAAGTGTGGCTGTTTCCAGTGTGGCTCAGGAGACAAAGCATTTCTCAGACCTGGCGCAACATACATCTTTCCAGCTGCTAGAAAGGGCTCATGATCTGAAGCGCAGGTGTGGGTGGTGACAGCTCCTCTTGAGCAGACCTGAGACTTGCTACAATCACCCTCTGCTTCCACCAGAAATAGGGGACTTGCTGGCCAGCCCAGCAGTCCCTGAGAAGCTGGACCAGGGCCTGGACTACTCAGAAAAGCCAGATGAGAAAATCTACGCATGTACTTTGTCACCAATGCAGATTGCCTGAAATATCTGGCAAACCAGCCAAAGAGGAAACTTCTTTGAGGGCTGGAGAGTGTGCTTTAGGATAAATGTAGCTGCTGAGAAGGTCTGACTGTGGGGCCCCTAGACCTGGCCAGGCTATGAGCTTTCAAACAGCACAGCATTTTAAAGCTGGACAAGCATCTTCTTTCTCAGTGCCCCTCTCATCAGGACCTTCACAGGGTCAGCGATGGTCCCACAGGACAGGGAGCTGTATGTATGTGGAGGCGGCCAGGCTGGAACCCTGCTGAGTGAGGGCTTGGCCTGAGGATGGTGGAGATGCGAGACAGACACCAAAGGAAGCAGGGGATGTGGGTCCCAGGGGAAATCTTCCTTTCTGAAGTAATATGCTCTCACCCAGCGGCTGAAGGCTCCTGTCAGTGCCAGAAGCATTCTCACGGTGCAGTTCCAGGCTTGTCCTCGCTTCTGTCTTGGCTGATGTTATTATGCATGGTTTAGGCAGCCCATGGGTTTTCTGCTTTGCAGTAAAATTTGATCTAATTTCAAACTCATATATAGCAGAAGGGCTGGAGACATCTTTTTAGACCTGCAGCCCCAGGTGGGTGTGGGCTGTGGGAGTGCAGGTAGGGACAGGGCCCTGGCAGCTGGGTTGGGGAAGCTGTGTCACACATTTCTGGGTCCCTCGTGCTTGAAACAGTGCTTGGCACACAGTGAGCACTTGGGAGATGCCGTTGAGGCGAATGGATCGTGTCACCAGGTCTGGGCTGGCTCAGGTGTGATTGGGACCCTGGGCAAGTCACTTCACGTGGTGACATATGCCCTACCTGTATGGTGCATCTGCTTTCTCTTTTTATTTTATTGCTCTAGCTAGTCTGCTTTAAGGATGAATGATGAAAAATAGTAGGAATTCCCTTTGTAAACTACAGCCTCTAGACACATGGAAAGAATGGAAAATTAGAAAGCTGTCTCTAATGTGGTTACTTCTCAAATATGACCATTATTAATAATTTATGGGCTAATAGTGCTACATTTTCTCATTATCATTCTTCTGTTTTAGAAGTGAGCAATCACAGCTTTAAGAATATCTGTGTGCACCCATGAGTGACAATAAATATGCTTAAGGAAAGAATGAAATATGCAACCTGTAAACATTTTCACTTTTCCTGCACTGGTTCCTTGAGCAGACTGGACTTTCCTCAACATGGAAAGTTGGCTTTGCTTATCAACTGGAAGGAGACAGAGAGCTGGGAGAGGCAGCTCCTGGAAAGAATCCAGACTCCAGATTAAAAAGGATTTTGTCAGAATACAATGCCAAGCAGACATCAGGTTAATGTTAAAGGCACACACCTCCTGTGCTGATGTTTGATTGACCCATAACATGAAGACAGGCTGGGAGACCTGGCCGCATAGCCTCCTCTGAAAAAGTTTCTGGGGCTTCATTCCCCTTGAGATCAGGCTGAGCCCATGGTGTGACATGAGGACCTGATGCCAGAGCAGGTTGCCTGAATGTGACTAAAGTGTCCAAACAGAGGAACTGCCATGCACGCTTCTCTGCCTCGGCCGGGCACGGGCAATGCGGTGCTTCTTCTGGGGCAGGCATGAACTGAGGCCATTGGAGGGGTAGATAGGGGCAGGACCAGGGCCAGGTGGCCCTGTGAAGAGACTCAAAGGGACAGGGACGACAGCTTGGAAAAGAAAAGCTTGCCCTTGAGAGTGGTTTCCTGTATCTCAGGGGTTGGTGGATGGACTTGTTTTGTGTGGTTTCAGAGGGCAGAGGTTAGAACCAAAGAGTGTAACTTACAATGGGAAAATTACAAGGCCCCCAGGAGAGCTGGAAACAGCCACAGGACAAAGGGGCTACGTGGGCAGCACAGGGGTTTCTCACCCCTGAAAGGACTGAGGGGGCACCTGGATGATGTCTGTGTGTGGGGTGGGGCTGGGGGGAGGGCAGGCACAGTAAGGATTCCTGTGAGGCCATCAGAAGAACTCTTAAGAATTGAGATCAGGTGCATGGGGGAGACATGAAGGCAGCCCTTCATTGGGACATGAAGGGTCCCAAGTGATTGCATCAGGTTCTTTGTGGAGACGTCAGGGAGGAAGAGGGCTTCCCCAGTGGCTCAGCCAGTAAAGAATCTGCCTGCAATGCAGGAGACCTGGGTTCAATCCTGGGTTGGGAAGATCCCTGGAGAAAGGAAATGGCTACCCACTCCAGTATTCTTTCTGGAGAATTCCTTGGACAGAGGAGCCGGGTGAGCTACAGTCCAGGGAGTTGCAAAGAGTCAGACACGACTGAGCAACTAACACTTTCACTACACTTTTTTCAGGGAGGAAGAAGCCCCTGGAGTTTTCAATATAGGAGTGATGGTGGGAGTGATGGTGGCAGCAAGGGGGCGCTGGTGGCCCGCTATTGTTGTGGTCTAGGGGAGCCCTTCTCCATGTATCCAGTGGGAGCAAAGGCAATGACAAGGTCCACAAAGCACCACTTCACACCACTTATGGACAAGCAAAATGGGGAGGAGCCACAAAACAGCTAAATTCACATGTAACTTGTAAGCCTCAATTTAGTTATAAGAACTGTTTTTGTCAAGGCTACTAGAACTTCCTGCAAAATAAAAACTTCATCTTTTCTTCTTTCATGAGGGAAGACAGGAGGAGGAGAAGAGAGCAACAGTAAGGGCGACGGAAGAGAGGTTGGGGGGAAGGCTCCAAGGGCTCTGCCACTTGGAGGCTGTCGGTTTGGAAGCACCAGCTCTCACCTTGCGGGGTGTTGGTGTCACGTGGCTAGAGAAGAGAGCAGGCAGGGTAGTGTCATGACATGAGCCCTGGGCTGGAAGATGGGTGCTCTGAGCTCACATTCTAACCCTGACTCTCATGAGCTCTGGGGTCCTGGGGAAACCATGTCCCTTCCCCAGCCTGGTGTTTCTTTCTGCAAAATGCCGAGTTGGACTTGACTCCCAGCTCCTAGGAGTTGTGCCTTTATGATCAGTGGGCATCTGAGCCATGGCCTGATGAGCTAGGGGCCAGGAGTGGGATAACCTGGGATTCTTGTTCTGCTGCCTTCTCTCCTGGGGTTCTGGGAACTCTGCAGACCACTTGGTGGGGACTGCCCAAGTGTGGGGCAAAAGAATTGTGGGGATGGGCACGCTGCTGTGGTGGTGGGTGAGGGGAGAAGGGAGCGTGTGAGGCACTTACAGCAGGAGGAGATGGGCACGCTGATGGCGAGGATCACCCAGGCGATGTCCATCTTGCTCAGGCAGATGGTGGCTCTGTGCTGGGGTTTGTCCCCTTCGGCCACATGGGAAATGTTCCCCGCTGTTCCAGGCTTCCAGGTCCCAGCGGGGACCAAACGGTTGAGGAAGTTTCCTGTGGCTGTGGACACCACTGTGGAGAGGGGACTGGGCACCCTGCCCATCATGGTGGGTGTGGGGGTGGCCACAGCTTTCTCCTCGGCTTGGGAAACAGTGCTTTCTGAAGCCCATGTTGGGTGGGCTGGGGCCTGCGGGGCTAAGGATGTTCCCTGAGGAAGCCCCTCGGAAGGGACTGAGACACTGGCATCAAAGGCAGCCTGGATGGGCCCCGTGGTGGCTGCGAAGACCCCAGAGTTGGTAGACGGAGGTCTGCTGGTGCCAGGGGTGACAGTAAGCCAGGAGTCACTGTGGCTGGAGCCGTCCTGCGGGTCACCATGGGGGCGCTGAGAAGGCACTGGAGCACGCTGTTGACTGGCAGGGGTGCCTGAGGCTGCTGTGGCATCTGGCTCCCCTCCTTGGCTGGTGAAGGTGGAACCACCCCCTTGGTCTGCCCTGCTAAGGCTGGGCTTGTCCTCCACAGGCACTAGGGGGGTGGTGGGTGGTACCCACGAGGTCCTGCTGGGCGCTGAGGTTGCAGCCACTGTCTGGGGCTGTGGCGAGGAGGAGTAACCCCAGAGCGGGTTCCTGGGGGTGAAGGTGGAGGGGTCAGGCTCCACAGACCCTGTGAAGTTGCCTTTGTAAATCTGAAAGATTTTCCCCAGCGGCCGCTTCTGCCCCAGATGTGTGGAGCTCTGGTTTCTTCCCCGCTGGCCGTCCTTCCTCCCAGCATGACCACTGGGTGCAGCGGGGATAGGGCGTGGTGAACTGCCGGCTCCCTTTCGGGAAGAGCCAGGGGGCCTGGGGGGCCTGCGTGTGGTAGCTCTGGAGGGGGCTGTGGGGGGACGGCTGGTGGCTTCCCCTGGCTTTGTCAGCAGGATGGTGGGCGCAGTTTCGCCTGGGGCGCGGCCCTCTGAATGGGAGGATGTGGTTGCCATGGCAGCAGGAAGTGGCCCTGTGGACAGGGAACCTTCAGAATGGGGGGTGGATGCCGTCGCCATGATGGTGGAGATGGTGTTTGTAGGAGGGTGTCCATCTAGATGGGGTGTTGTCGTTGCCATGGGAGCTGTGGCCTGTGAGGAGGGTCCATCAGGATGAGGGGTCGGTGTCACCACAGAGGCAGGGGTGGCCACCATGGAGGAGTGTCTGGTAGAACTGAGGGATGCTGTCACCATGGTGCCTGGGATGGTGCCTGAGGGGGAGACTTGAAGAGATTCCCTGGGAGATGGTTCCTGGGCAGCAAATACCAGTGCTTCAGTCAGCGCCAAGGTCAGGAGGAAGCCTTGAGAGGGAGACAGAGAGCAGAGGTGAAATCCCGGCAGCAGCTCAGCCCTGTGCCTTCCTTACCCATGAACCTGAAGCATCTGGGAACTCCAGGGAAATGGTGGGAGGATCCCTGAGGTCCCTGTGCATCCCACACAGGACCATGGGGACGGGGGTATCTATCAGGTTGGTTCCACCCAGCACCCCTCCCAGAGAGAACCCACCCACAGGGGAACCAGAGACAGCCAAACCAGCCAGGCCTGTCCTTTCCCAAGTGCCTCTGAAATCCCTCTGCCCTCTGCCCAAGGGCAGATGCTCAGACGGGCTGGGGAGGAAGCCTTGTGGCCCCTGAGTGCCTGTGGACCTTCTGCACCAGGGAGCCGTCCAAAGTGTGACCACAAGGAAGCCAGCAGCTCTGTGTGAGCCGCCCTGAGTCACTGAGCAGGGCTGGGTGGGCAGAGCTGACCAGCACCCACGCCTTTTCAGACTCCTCCATTTATGAACTAGACACAGTGCTTGTTCACGCCCACCCACCAAAGAGTTAAGGAGGGTCTACCCCCTCCTTGACCCTGGAGACGCAAAAATGAACAGGGCCTGGGTGAGGTCATGAGGTGAGGGCCTGGGTGACCAACAGGCAGAAGCGGACGGGATTCAGAGGGTGACCAGATCTGTTGCCCATAAAGTACTTAGCACAGAGCCTGCAGGACAAGGTGCGGTGCATAAACACCAGCTGGTTGTATGGTTAACTGCTTGTCCTATGTACTCACGAGGCTGAACTCTGGAAGGCCACTGGTGGTGCCTGGCCTTCCAGAGTAGGAGGAGCCCTTCTGAGCATTGACAGAAAACTATGGACTTTGCATGATGGTGAGTGTGTGTGCTTTTTGTTCACTGAGAAAAATGCACAAGGACAAAAATCTATACACGTAAAAACGCTTCTAAAGATGTGTGGATTTTATTAATCACAACAGCATGTGCCCATCTTTAAAAATAATACCTCAGATCAATGGGATATGTAGGATCTATTCGGATTATAAACGTGAAGACTGGCCACCCTGTACTACCCACAGGCTAGGAAGAGCTGCTTCCTACCACCAGGGAGAGCTTGACAGACCTCTACGGTCCGATTCTGACCTGAGACCTCCCCCGTTCACAGGAGCTCCCTGCTCAGTCACACTCATGCCCTTCCTTCAGCGCTGCTAGCTGCCAAGACCAGCCCAGGTAGAGATGAGCCTCTGACTGGTCACCCTCTCGGGGCCTCCCTCCCCCACAGATTCCAGCAGGATGAATGGTCAAAGCAGGGGCCCTGGTGGTGATGCTGGGGAACCTGGGGTGGTCAGCAAAGCTGGCAGGGGAAGACAGGGGCTCTGGTGAGTTTCTGGAAACAGAGATGGGGAGGAGACCTCCTGACATGGCTTCAAAGCAAGGTTCAGGGTCACCACTGAGGCCTCCTCCAACTTAGGGGAGGGGATGGGGTTTGGGTCAGTGCTCCCTCACCCTGCACATCTAACTTAGTGTGTGGGGGAGGCTGAGGGACGGCAGATGGAGTAGAGCCTATAGCAGTCACATCTCCAGGACCAACAGTTCTCCCTAAACGACAGAATTTCTCCACACTTTCATTCATAGTTTAGCCCATATACCAACAGTGTTTTCTACTTATCTGGGTCAATCCTAAAATCTGGCTACTGAGCATCACTCTGGCCCTGTCTCTCATGCTTGACTGAACCCTCGATTTAACCACCTGATGGGGCAGGAAGTTGAGGCTGAAGGCGATTAAATAATGTGTTCAAAGCCCCTCAGTAGAGAAGTATGTGACACCCGGGCATATCCAAAATGCACAGAGTTCCTGGTCACCCAGCACATACGAGGCAGGAGAAAAGGACAGGCAGTTGCAGCTACAGAAGGAACCATGTGCTCAGGGTTGCTGCAGCCCCTCTCTGGCAGTTTAGCACCACAGGGACAACCTATTCCTAGAGCTGGTGGTTGTGACTGCTGAGGTTTTAAGGGACATTCCCTAATAGGCCTCTGTTGGCTCATGAGCACCCTGGTTCAATATGTGCTGAACACATTCCCCTCAAAGCCATATGTGGACACCCTGGCCCTAGCACCTGAGGGTGGAACTGTGTGTTAGGGCCTTTGAAGAGCTGATTAAGGCAAAATGAAGCTTATGGGGTAGGTCCTAACCCAATCTGAAGGGTGTCCTTATAAGAAAAGGAGCCCAGGACACAGATGCAAAGAAGGCCCGCACACAGACAGGCAGTGAGAGGCCAGCTGCCTGCAAGCCAAGAAGAAAGGAGTCAGAGTACTCCAACCCTGCTGGCACCTAGATCTTGGGGTTCCAGCCTCCAAAACTGTGAGATGATAACTTTCTGTGGTTTAACCCCCTCCCCTCCCCCCCACCCCCGGCCGGTGATACCTTGTGTGGCAGACCCAACAGACTAATATCCGTGTCATACCTTAGAGATTTCTGAAAAATGAGAAGTGGAGACTGGGGCTTGTGTACAGGGAGTTTATTTTGGGAAGTGGCCCTAGGGGACAGCCGTGGGGGCCTGAGATGAGTGAAACAGGGAAAGTCAATCCTAGGGTAGGTTTAAACTGATCAGGGTGCAACTCAAATCTGCTGGGGGTCTCTGAGGAGCTGAGCACCTCTTGCCAGCAGCTCCCCTTCCCACTGCCAGAGCTGCTCACCCACCTCCTCACTCCTCCATGAGGCCCACCTGAGTGAGTCAGCGAGGCTCTGGGCAGGGGCTGTCTGCTCACACCTGTACCCGGCTGGTGGCTGCCACAACAGCTGGAGTTAATTAAATTAAGAGCCCAGAGGATTCCTAGGGTGGAGCACAGATGTGCTCCATACAACCTGAGGCCCATCACCAAGGACAAGGACACTGTTGCCTTCCAGCAGCAGCATCAAGGGCAGCCCAGAGTTTTCAGAGAGGCCCCCAGGGACCCCAGGGACAGGCCAGAGGTAGGAGAGGGGTAGCTCGGCCTCCAGGGGGAACTTCTGCAGCCTCTAGAGGCAGAGGGATTAATGCACCCTGGTCTTCAAAATACTCAGGGAAAGAAATTCCCTTGACTTTCCCACCATGAACATCCCTGGGGCTAAAATCCTCCCAGGTGGGAAGTATACAACTGACTGGAGTTCTCCTTCCTGCAAGACTTTCAGGGAAGTAAACAGGTGTGCCCTTGCTGCAGCTCTTTCTAGATGCCAGCATCGCCTGAAGGTATTTTCACTCTAGGAGGACTGTTAGGGCCCTTTTTTCTTCAGATTTGAAAGCTTCGGTACAATGAATGGATACTGCCATCCTGGGTGCACAGGGTTTCCACCTAGAGGATGACATTTAGCTGTCACAGTGAGAAGGGCACTCGAAACAACTTAGGCCAGTCCCCTCATTTCACAGAAGGGGCAACGGAAGGAGTGAAGTGACTTGTCCAAGAACACAGCTGGTCAGGACACAGCCTGGATTACAGCCATCATTTCAAAGCAACTTTTCATTTGTATCATAAAACTGCTAGAGCATCGCAATGCCCAAATGCCTCCTTCAACATCCACAGTCATCCTCACTATGGAAATCGCCTCTCCTCTCTGGCACAAAAGGTTAAGCACTGAATGTAAAGGCTTACACCATCACAATTACTGCTCAAGGCCTTCAACCCAGGGCTCCCCTAACAGATGCAAATTTCCACTTCAGGCCCTTTGTGCTGGCCTGCTCATTCTCCTCCCCACAATCTGGGGCTACTGCCTCTTTGAATATAATTTGCATAGATTTGCATAATAGACTTTGCCGGCTCTAATTCCAAACATGTAGGCGAGACTATAACTAAAATCCTGCTTGATGTGTTTTAAATGTAGAACCAATTTTTAAAGGATGCCAGAATAAGGACAAGTGTAGAGGGTGGGAACCAAAGATTGATGGGTGCTCAGATGTGGCAGGAAGGCCTCCTCCTACCTGCAATTCCAGTGCCCAGTGATCCCAGGACCCAAGGGAAGGAAAGGCCTTCCTCCTTCTGTTTATTTGGTTGGCTGCCGACAGCCCATATTGGGCATGATATTTGCATCTGGTAAAGGCAAGGAGGGAATTGGTGAAGAGAGAAATGACTAATCTGTGCTGAGTGCTTCCTGCCTGCCACGTGCCATTTGAAGGGCTGAGTGTGTTCCTGACACATTTAATCTTCATAAACCTGATGAGGCAGGTACTGTCATTAGCTCCCCATTGCAGCCGACGAAAAGCAGCACAGAGAGGCACAGGAAGCTGCCTCCTTCCACACAGCCTGGGATAGTGAGTTGTGATTTGAACCTGGCAGCCTGGCCCCAGAGTCCACATGCTCAACCATGTTCCCTCACCATTCTGCTCTGCATATTCAAAAGCAATGGTTCAAAATCTTTTGGGAGTTGATTTTCTATTACTGATTTTTTGACTTTTCTTTCTTCCTACTTGTTTTCTTCTAGCTCCATTTCAGGGCTCTGTGTTAACATTTTTAACAAGTTAGTTAACTTTATTTTGCAATTTAGCTTCTGCATCAGATGTTTCAACAACAACAAAAAAAGAGAATCCATGCTCACCAAGTTTGACCATCATGAAGTCTGTTTTCTACATGGGCAATAACATACATCTTGCCAGCAAACAGGCTCTTCTCATTTCAGTACTATTGTCTTTTAATTGGAAGGGGCGCTAAGGCTCCCTGCTATCTAACTCCTTCACTGACAGATGAGAAGGCTGAGGCCCAGTGAAGTGGAATCCTCACTCTGGGCCACATACTATGATGCACCAGCCCACAGGGCTCTCTTCACATTACTATGGGTCTGGTATTCTAGTGCTCCATCCTCTGGACTTCTTTTAAAAACAAAATCCTTTTGTTTTAAAGATCAAAAAGCTTGTCATTCCTAAGAGCATGGTTTCTGTCCATGCTCAGAAATAAATGCGCATCACTGACTTTAGGGTAAGCTGGGTGACTGCTCTGAAGAGGTACTCATGCCTGTGACCTTGGGCTTCTTTATGAAAGGCAGACTTTTTTTTTTTCATAAAGACAAAAAGGAGTTTGGGGGTGTGTATCTTTGCTGCTACTCCCTTCTCAGGCAGACACTTTCCAAATGTTTCCTCCTATCAAGTCCTGCTGGTGACATGCTTCAGGTCACAGAATTTAAAGCACAGAGGGTTCTGCTTAGTTCTGAGAGACACCTGAGGCCATCACCTGGTGGGTTCCAGAAATGTCTGGGGATCACTGATTCAACAGTTGCACTGATCAGATCCATGACTCCACTGAGAATTATTGCTCCGAGTACAATCTCTAGAACACATGTGAGCAAGAAAACCACATGAGATGGGCCTAGGTGACCCAGACACTCCTATGGCCTCCAGCTAACATGAATTCACTTCATGCTGCAACTCTGAAGCTAACAGATCACAGCTTTCTATCAAAAACATGTGTACTCACATGTGAGCACACACACACACAAGCTCCTCTCCTGGTAGCAGGAAATAAGAAGAATGACAAGCGTGAGAACTCCAGTCATCTCCATGGCAATAAACAGTTAAGTCATTCATCTGAAGTCAAAATGGCCATCATGTAGCAGTGTCAGGATTTAAACACAGTTTCTCTGATCCTGGCTGCTCGAAACCCTAGGTACTGAGAAAGTTTTGATCCAGGAAAATGTCCTACGCTTTATGAAGACAGGCAATGATATAACAATAGTAGGAGCTATGATGACCGCAGCTACAAAACAAACATTTCCCTCCAAGCAGAAACACTCGGCAACCACACCACCTTTCATCTTCAGCTTTTGCTCCTCTGCCTTAGTCACTCAGTTTATTTGGGGACAAGCATTTTCTAACTAGAACTCCTCTTGGGTCTTGAAGCCATTGCTAGAAGCCCCTCCTGTGTGCCTGTAACCACCATTCCTACCACTGATCCAACCCCCATCTCTCTAAATGGAAATGCCCAGTGTCCTGTTTCAAATGCCCACTGTCTGAACTCTAAGCTGCCAGAGTGCAGAGACTGTGTCTGCATCAATGATATTTCCCCATATCTAGTCCAGTACCTTCAGTTCAGTTCAGTTCAATCGCTTAGTCGTGTCCAGCTCTTTGTGACCCCATGAATCGCATCATGCCAGGCCTCGCTGTCCATCACCAACTCCCGGAGTTCACTCAGACTCATGTCCATTGAGTCAGTGATGCCATCCAGCCATCTCATCCTCTGTCGTCCCCTTCTCCTCCTGCCCCCAATCCCTCCCAGCATCAGAGTCTTTTCCAATGAGTCAGCTCTTCGAATGAGGTGGCCAAAGTACTGGAGTTTCAGCTTCAGCATCATTCCCTCCAAAGAAATCCCAGGGCTGATCTCCTTCAGAATGGACTGGTTGGATCTCCTTGCAGTCCAAGGGACTCTCAAGAGTCTTCTCCAACACTACAGTTCAAAAGCATCAATTCTTCGGTGCTCAGCCTTCTTCACAGTCCAACTCTCACATCCATACATGACCACAGGAAAAACCATAGCCTTGACTAGACGGACCTTTGTTGGCAAATTAATGTCTCTGCTTTTGAATATGCTATCTAAGTTGGTCAATACCTTAGGTACCTTAGCCACAACAAATCTTTGCTGAAGAATGAGAAACTCTCCTAAATATCCAAAATATAAGAACTCAATACAACTCAATTAGCAAAAAACTCCAAATAATCCGATAAAAAAAATGCTTGGAGGGTCTGAATAGACATTTTTCCAAAGAAGACATTCAGATGGTCAACAGGTATGTGAAAAGGCACTCAGTATCACTAATCATCAGAGAAACACAAATCAAAATCACAATAAAAAAACAAATGAAATATCTCTTCACACCCGTTAGAATGACTATAATCAAAAGGATAAGAGATAACAAGTGTTTTACGGATGTGGAAAAAAGGGAATCTTTGTGCACTGTTGGTGGGAATGTAAACTGGTTAGAGCCCACATGGGAAATAGGATGGAGTTTTCTCAAAATATTAAAATGGAACTAATATATTATCTAGCAATTCCACTTCTGAGTACATATCTGAAGGGAACAAAAATCACTATCTTGAAGAGATATTTGCACGTCCAAGTTCACTCCAGCCTTATGTACAATAGCCAAGACATGGAAACAACCACAGTGTCTACTAATGGATGAATGGATAAAGGAAGTGTAGTATTACACACACACACACACACACACACACACACACACACACACAAGATTACTCAGCCACAAAAAGAAGTAAATGCTGCTATTTGCAACAACATGGATGGACCTTGAGGGCATTATGCTAACCGAAATAAGTCCGACAGAGAAAGACCAGTACCATATGATCTCACTTATGTGTGGAATCTAAAATAAAAATCAGGGCTTTCCTAGTGGCTCAGTGGTAAAGAATCTGCCTGCCAATGCAGGTGACGCAGGTTTGAACCCTGGTCTAGGAAAATCCCACATGCAGCTAAGCCTGTGTGCTACAACTGTTGAGCCTATGCTCTAGAGCCTGGGAACCGTAATTACTGAGCCCATGCTCCGCAACTACTGAGGCCCATGCATGGCAACTAGAGAGTAGCCCCTGCTCACCGCAAACTAGGGAAAAGCCCGTACAGTGATGCAGACCCAGCACAGCCAAAAATAAATAAATAAAATTATAATAAAATAAAAATTAAACTCAAAGAAATACAGAACACGTTGGTGGTTACCATAGGTGGGGAACAGAGAACAGGGGAAATGGGGGAAGGCAGGCAAAATTCCAGTTATAGTAAATAAATTTTGGGTATAATGTATAGCATAGTATCTATAGTTCATAATCCATGGAGAAGGGAATGGTTACCCACTCCAGTATTCTTTCCTGGAAAATCTCACAGACAGAGGAGGCTAGTGGGCTACAGTACTTATTGTACATTTGAAAGTTGTTAAGAGAGTAAATCTTAAGTGTTCAGTACAGTTCAGTCATTCAGCCGTGTCTGACTCTTTTGTGACCCCATGGACTGTAGCATGACAGGCTTCCTGTTCATCACCAACTTTCGGAGCTTTCTCAAACTCATGTCCATTGCGTCGGTGATGCCATCCAACCATCTCATCCTCTGTTGTCCCCTTCTCCTCCTGCCTTCAATCTTTTCCAGCATCAGGGTCTTTCCCAATGAGTCAGTTCTTCACATTAGTTGGCCAAAGTATTAGAGTATCAGTTTCAGCATCAGTCCTTCCAATGAATATTCAGGACTTATTTCTTTTAGGATTGACTGGTTGGATCTCCATGCAGTCTAAGGGACTCTCATGAGTCTTCTCCAACACCACAGTTCAAAAGCATCAATTCTTCGGCACTCAGCTTTCTTTATAGTCCAATTCTCACATCCATACATGACTATGGGAAAAACCATAGCTTTGAGTAGATGGACCTTTGTTGATAAAGTAATGTCTCTGCTTTTTAATATGCTGCCTAGGTTGGTCATAGCTTTTCTTCCAAGGAGCAAGCATCTTTTAATTTCATGGCTTCAGTAACCATCTGCAGTGATTTTGGAGTCCAAAACAATAAAGTCTTTCACTGTTTCCATTGTTTCACCATCTATTTGCCATGAAGTAATGGAACTGGATGCCATGATCTTAGTTTTCTGAATGTTGAGCTTTAAGTCAACTTTTTCACTCTTCTTTTTCATTTTCATCAAGAGGCTCCTTAGTTCTTCGCTTTCTGCCATAAGGGTGGTGTCATCTGTGTATCTGAGGTTATTGATATTTCTCCCAGCAATCTTCATTACAGCTTGTGCTTCATCCAGCCTGGCATTTCACATGATGTACTCTGCATATAAGTTAAATAAGCAGGGTGACAATATACAGCCTTAATGTACTCCTTTCCCAATTTGGAACGAGTCTGTTGTTCCATGTCCGGTTCTAACTGCTACTTCTTGACCTGCCTACAGATTTCTCAGGAGGCAGGTCATGTGGTCTGGTATTCCCATCTCCTTCAGAATATTCCAGTTTGTTGTGATCCACACACTCAAAGGCTTCGTTGTAGTCAATAAAGCGAAAGAAGATTTTTTTCTGGAACTTTCTTGCTTTTTCGATGATCCAACAGATGTTGGCAATTTGATGTCTGGTACCTCTGCCTTTTCTAAATCCAGCGTGAACATCTGGAATTTCTTGGTTCATGTACTGTTGAAGCTTGGCTTGGAGAATTTTGAGCATTTCTTTGCTAGCATGTGAGATGAGTGCAATTGTGTGGTAGTTTGAGCATTCTTTGGCATTGCCTTTCTTTGGGATTGGAATGAAAACTGACCTTTTCCAGTCCTGTTGCCACTGCTGAGTTTTCCAAATTTGCTGGCATATTGAGTGCACTTTCACAGTATCATCCTTTAGGATTTGAAATAGCTCAACTGGAATTCTATGACCTCCACCATAGTGATGTTTCCTAAAGCCCACTTGATTTCACATTCCAGGATGTCTGGCTCTGGATGAGTGATCATGCCATCGTGGTAATCTGGGTCATGAAGATATTTTTTGTTTAGTTCTTCTGTATATTCTTTCCACCTCTTCTTAATATTTTTGGCTTCTGTTAGGTCCATACTGTTTTTGTCCTTTATTGTGCTCATCTTTGCATGACGTGTTCCCTTGGTATCTGTAATTTTCTTGAAGAGATCTGTAGTCTTTCCCATTCTATTGTTTTACTCTATTTCTTTGCATCAATTACTAAGGAAGGCTTTCTATCTCTTCTTGCTATTCTTTGGAACTCTGCATTCAAATGGGTATATCTTTCCTTTTCTCCCTTGCCTTTAGCTTCTCTTCTTTTCACAGCTATTTGTAAGGCCTCCTCAGACAACCATTTTGCCTTTTTGCATTTCTTTTTCTTGAGGATGGTCTTGATCACTGCCTCCTGTACAATGTCACAAACCTCTGTCCTAGTTCTTCAGGCACTGTATCAGATCTAATCCTTTGAATGTGTCTGTCACTTCCACTGTATAATCATAAGAGATTTGATTTAGGTCATACCTGAATGGTATAGTGGTTTTCCCTACTTTCTTCAATTTAAGTCTGAATTTGGCAATAAGGAGTTCATGATCTGAGCCACAGTCAGCTCCTGGACTTGTTTTTGCTGTCTGTATAGAACTTCTTCATCTTTGGCTGCAAAGAATATAATCAATTAGATTTCAGTATTGACATCTGGTGATGTCCATGTGTAGAGTCTTCTCTTGTGTTGTTGGAAGAGGGTGTTTGCTATAACCAGTGCATTCTCCTGGCAAAACTCTGTTCACTTTGACCTGCTTAATTTTGTACTCCAAGGCCAAATTTGCCTGTTACTCCAGGTAGCTCTTGACTTCCTACTTTTGCATTCCAGTTCCCTATAAGGAAGAGGACATCTTTTTTGGGTGTTAGTTCTAGAAGGTCATGTAGGTCTTCACGAACCATTCAGCTTCAGCTTCTTCAGCACTACTGGTCAGGGCATAGATTTGGATTACTGTGATATTGAATGGTTTACCTCGGAAACGAACAGAGATCATTCTGTCATTTTTGAGATTTCATCCAAGTATGGCATTTTGGACTCTTTTGTTGACTGTGATGGCTACTCCACTTCTAAGGGATTCTTGCCCAAGTAGTAGATGTAATGGTCATCTGAGTTAAATTTACCTATTCCAGTCCATTCTAGTTCACTGATTCCTAAAATGTCAATGTTCACTCTTTCCCTCTCCTGTTTGACCACTTTCAATTTGCCTTGATTCACAGAGCTAACATTCCAGGTTCCTATGCAATATTGTTCTTTACAGCATTGGACTTTACTTCCACCACATATCACATCCACAACTGGGCACTGTTTTCTCTTTGACTCTGTCTCTTCATTCTTTCTGGAGTTATTTCTCCACTCTTCTCCAGTAGCCTATTGGGCACCTATTGACCTAGAGAGTTCATCTTTCAGTGTCATACCTTTTTGCCTTTTCATACTGTTCATAGGGTTTTCAAAGCTAGAATATTGAAGTGGATTGCCATTCCCTTCTCCAGTGAACCACGTTTTGTCAGAACCCTCTGCTATCACCCGTCCATCTTAGGTGGCCCTACATGGCATGGCTCATAGTTTCACTGAGCTAGACAAGGCTGTGGTCCATGTGATCAGTTTGGTTAGTTTTCTGTGATTGTAGTTTTCATTCTGTCTGCCCTCTGATAGATAAGGATGAGGCTTATGGAAGCTTCCTGATGGGAGAGTCTGACTGATGGGGAAACTGGGTCTTGTTCTGATGGGGGAGGGGGCCCATGTGCAGTAAATCTTTAATCCAGTTTTCTGTTGAGGGGGATTATAGGTCACTTTACATGTGTACGTTTTCATAAATGTTACATATGTGCATTTCATAAATATTCTCATCATGTAAAAAAAATTATGCACTTTCACGCACTTTCTCTTTCAAGAGACTAAATCTTAAAAGTTCTCATCATATAAAAATTTGTAACTATGTGGGGTGATTGATGTTAACTAAACTTATTGCAGTAATCATTCCACAATATATTCACATTTTAAATCATTATGATGTAATACAATGTTATATGTCAATTATATTGAAATAAAACTGGGAAAAAAGAAAACTCTTCTAAATCAATCACTAGCCAGCTTTTATTTTCCAAAAATAACCACTGTAACACACCCCAACCAGCTTTCTCTTCCTAAATGTGACTTCAGCACTCCTACTGAAAGGTGAAGTCTGTTCCATTCCCTGGAATCTGGGTGGGTTTGTGACTATGGCTGAAGTGATGCTACATGATTTCTGAGGCCAGGTTATAAGAGATGGTATTGCTTCCTCCGAGTCCTTACTCTTGGGTATTCCTCTCAGAAGTCAGCCACCATGCTGTGAGGAAGCCTGAGCAGTCCATGAAGGAGCCCATCTGGAAAGGGGCTGAGGCCCTGGCCTTCAGTCCCAGCTTGAACTTCTAGATGAAGTCAGCACCGACTGACTACTGCCAGCCAGGGCAGTGAGTCATCCTCAACCCTATGTGGGCTACCCCAGCTGAGTCCAGGTACAGTAGAGACAAGTGATGCCCCCTAACTAGATTTATGAGCAAATGAATGATTAATGTTGAAGTTTTGAGGCAGTTTGTTAGGCAGTAATAATAACTTGAATATTATCTTTGTAGAAGTGAAATTAAAGTTCTTTCATTAAAAAACTCCTGGATTTAAACATCAGGGGTTTTAAGTGCTGGGGCTCAACAAGCTGATCTTGTCGTGGGTCCCTTACTTTTGTCTCCTGCCCAGATGCAAGGAAAGGGAAATAGCTCACTTCTGGGCTCCTTCTTCAGCATCATGATTTCTCTAATCTATAGTTACAATACCCCCCCCCCCCCCCCGCCTCCGGAGAAGGGAATGGTTACCCACTCCAGTATTCTTGCCTGGAGAATTCCATGGACAGAGGAGCCTGGCAGGCTACAGTCCATAGTGTCACAGAGTCAAACACGACTGAGTGACTAATACTTTAACTTAACATCAAAGAAAGGAAGGAACAAATGCGTACTAACAGGGGCATGAAGTTCCTGGCATCTAGGTACCTTGTGGACCAGGGCACAGATGGAATGAGGTGGAGGCTAGCATAAGGTGACCACTCATTGAAGACATGAGTTCAAAGAGTATATGTATGTATATATGGTGCCTACATATTGAAGACATACATGACCATTTGCTTCAAGGGGCTGTCATTCTGGAAGGGAAGAGAATAATCTGTGACAGGGGAACAAACCTACACATCAAAGATGTTTTCTCAAAGGCCTTCTCCAAACAACAGGAGTCAAAGTTAGAGGAATGAAAAGGTCAGCTCAGTTTCTAATAAAAGAACAGGATCGTTAATATTCAGGAAACATCTCGCTGACACCATGGGAAAGAACACAACTGCATCAGTCCAGACTGCTTTGTACTCTCCTAAACTAAAAGCAAAAGACTCATAAAAATGTTCTATGCTTTACAGTAGAGGACCTGACAGACACTACCTCAGCCAAGTGATCAAGGTCATGGTGATAATATGCACCCTGGATATGAAGACAGCACTTTACCTCTGTAGCTCTCCTTTCCCAAACCTATATCCCAGGTCTAATGATAAGAAAAACATCTGAAAATCCCAAATGAGGGACATGCTACAAAATATCTGACCAGTACTCCTCACCAAGGTCATCAAAAATAAGGAAAGTCTGAGAAACTCACAGCCGAATGGTGTCTAAGGAGACACGACAACTAAACGTAATGTGGAATCCTGGCTGGGTTCCTGGAACAGAAGAAGGACACTGGGGGGAAATGAAGGAGATGTGAGTAAAAGTTTGGACTTCAGTTAATAATAATGTATCAATACTGTCTCATTAATTGTGACAGATGTACACCAGTATTGTAAGACACTGATTACAGTGGGAACTGGCTGCAGGCTATATAGAATCTCTCTGTTTTACTCTGCAATTTTTCTGTTAGGTTCAAAACTACTCTGGGACTTCTCTGATGGTGTAGTGGATAAGAATCCATCAGCCAATGCAGCGGACATGGGTTCGATCCCTGGTCCAGGAAGATTCCACATGCCGCAGAGCAACTAGGCCTGTGTGCCATGACTACTAAGCCTGTGCTCTAGAGCCTGTGCTCTGCAACAAGAGAAGCTATTGCAATGAGAAGCCTGAATACTGCAACAAAGAGTAGTCCTGGCTCACCGCAACTAGAGAAAAGCCTGCACATAGCAACGAAGAGACAGTGCAGCCAAAAATAAATAAATAAAAATTATGGGGAGAAAACAACAACAACAACAACAACAACAAAAACCCAAAACAAAAATCTAGCCTGAGATTTAAAAAAACGTTCCACGGAGGTAAGACAGCAGGGACAATGTGAGAGTGTGTCCTGGAAGGAAAGTTAGCTGAAGGGAGGTTTGCAGGCAACTTTCCCAGAGCCTTGGCGTTAGATCATGTGTCCACAGATGCATTTTGGAGCCCACTTACAGAGGGGAGTAACTATTGTCACATCTATCTATCCCCCCTGCTTCTCACCATTTAAAGTGTTCTCACAGAGAGTGTGGAGTTTGGAGGGGAAATGGTCAGGGAGACTAACAGCCTGAACACATAGTTTTTTCTAACCTGTTCAAATTCCAACTGGGGGATCAGTTTATATACATGCTACATGTGTAATATAAATACTCTTGACCAAGGAAGCAGGCTGCATGGAAACCAAAGCTTATGTCTCATTCAGATCAGATCAGATCAGATCAGTCACTCAGTCGTGTCCGACTCTTTGCGACCCCATGAATCGCAGCACACCAGGCCTCCCTGTCCATCACCAACTCCCGGAGTTCACTCAGACTCACGTCCATTGAGTCAGTGATGCCATCCAGCCATCTCATCCTCTGGCGTCATTTGCCATTCCCTTCTCCAGTGGACCACATTCTATCAGATCAAATTGCCAACATCCGCTGATCACTGAAAAAGCAAGAGAGTTCCAGAAAAACATCTATTTCTGCTTTGTTGACTATGCCAAAGCCTTTGACTGTGTGGATCACAATAAACTGTGGGAAATTCTGAAAGAGATGGGCATACCAGATCACCTGACGTCCCTCTTGAGAAACCTGTATGCAGGTCAGGAAGCAACAGTTAGAACTGGAAATGGAACAACAGACTGGTTCCAAATAGGAAAAGCAGTACATCGAGGATGTATATTGTCACCCTGCTTATTTAACTTATATGCAGAGTACATTATGAGAAATGCTGGGCTGGAGGAAGCACAAGATTGCTTCCTGGAATCAAGATTGCCGGGAGAAATATCAGTAACCTCAGATATGCAGATGACACCACCCTTATGGCAGAAAGTGAAGAAGAACTAAAGAGCCTCTTGATGAAAGTGAAAGAGGACACTGAAAAAGTTGGCTTAAAGCTCAAATTCAGAAAACGAAGATCATGGCATCTGGTCCCATCCCTTCATAGCAAATAGATGGGGAAACAGTGGAAACAGTGGCTGACTTCATTTTTTTGGGCTCCAAAATCACTGCAGATGGTGACTGCAGCCATGAAATTAAAGGACGCTTACTCCTTGGAAGGAAAGTTATGACCAACCTAGACAACATATTAAAAAGCAGAGACATTACTTTGTCAACAAAGGTCCATCTAGTCAAGGCTATGGTTTTCCCAGTGGTCATGTATGGATGTGAGAATTGGACTATAAAGAAAGCTGAGCGCTGAAGAATTGATGCTTTTGAACTGTGGTGTTGGAGAAGACTCTTGAGAGTCCCTTGGACTACAAGGAGATCCAATCAGTCCATCCTGAAAGAGACCGGTCCTGGGTGTTCATTGGAAGGACTGGTGCTGAAGCTGAAACTCCAGTACTTCGGCCACCTGGTGCGAAGAGCTGACTCATTTGAAAAGACCCTGATGCTGGGAAAGATTGAGAGCAGGAGGAGAATGGGACGACAGAAGATGAGATGGTTGGATGGTATCACCATCTCGATGGACATGGGTTTGGGTGGGCTCTGGGAGTTGGTGATGGACAGGGAGGCCTGGCCCACTGCAGTTCATGGGGTCACAAAGAGTCAGACATGACTGAGCCACTGACCTAACTAATAGTTATAAAGTCAACATACAAAAAATTAATAAATAATTATTTTATTTATATGAGGTTCAAAACAGACAAAACTAATCTCTAGTGGTAGAAATCAGAACAAATTGTTATTCTGAGAGGGGAATATTGGCTGAAAAGGAGTATCAAGTTTCTTAGGGTATAGAGAGGTTCTATATCTTGGTTAGAGTAGTGACTAACAGAGGTATACTGCACATTTAAAGTGTGAGTGTTCGCTGATTGGATTTTAAAAAAGGACCTTTCAATATGCTCCCTACAAGAGACTTACTTCAGGGCTAAACACACACACAGATTGAAAATGAGAGGACAGGAAACAGTACCACATCCAAATAGAAATGACAAGAAAATGAGGGTAGCAATACTCATGTCAGACAAAGTAGACTTTAAAATAAAGGCTATAACAAACACAAAGAGGGACACTATATAATGATAAAGGGAAGAGGATATTATACTCACTAACACATATGCACCCAAAACAGAAGCACCTAAATATATAAAGCAAATACTAACATTCATAAAGAGAGAAATGAGCAATGATATAATAATAGTAAGAGACTTTAATAAAATCAGTAAGGCACTAATGGCTTTAAATGACATAATAGACCAGGACTCTAAGACAGAATAGACCAGATCATAGGATATTCCATCCAAAAACAGCAGAATACACATTCTTTTCAAGTACACATGGAATGTCCTCCAGAAGAGATTACAGGCTAGACCACAAAACAAGTCTCAACAAATTTAAGAGAATAGAAATTATATCAAGCATTTTTCCCAACTACAATGGTATGAAACCAGAAATCGACTACAGAAAGAAAAATGGGAAAATGAGAAATGTGATAACTAAACAATATACTGCTTGAAAAACCAGTGGGTTGATGAAGAAATCAAAGGGGGAATTAGAAAACTATTTAAGGCAAGTGAAAAATGGAAACACAACACTTCAAAATTAATGGGATGAAGCAAAAGAGTCCCAAGAGAGAAGTTTATAGCAATACAGGCCTTCCTTAGGAAACAAGAAAAGTCTCAAACAACCTAATTTACCACCTAAAAGAATTAGGAAAATGAACAAAGCTCAAAATTGGCCAAAGAAAGAAAATAAAGATCAGAGAGGAAATAAATAAAATACAAATAAAAATATATAGGAAAAGATCAAGGAAACCAAGAACAGTTTTGTTTTGTTAAAAAAAAAAAAAAATGAAACTGGTGAATTTTAACCAGGCTCACCAAGGAGAAAAGAGGGCTAAAATAAGCAAAATAAGAAATGAAAGAGGAGAAATAATAATTTATGCCACAGAGATACAAAAAAAAACCATAGGAGGGTTCAGGATGGGGAACACATGTATACCTGTGGCGGATTCATTTTGATATTTGGCAAAACTAATACAATTATGTAAAGTTTAAAAATAAAATAAAATAAAAAAAAGAGAAAAATACTATGAACAGTTGTATGCCAACAAATTGGACAACGTAGAAGAAATGGACAGATTTTTAGAAACATACAGCCTGCCAAGATGTAATCAAGAAGAAATAGATAATTTGAACAGACTAATCACAAGTAGTGAAATTGAATTTGTTATTTTTTTAAAAAGTTTCCAGAAAACAAAAGTTCAGGATCAGGTGACTTCATAGGGGAATCTTACGAACCATGTAAAGAAGAACTAATACCTATCTTGCTCAAACTATTTTTAAAAATTGGAGAAGATAGGACACTTTCAGATTCATTCTATGAAGCCACCGTTTCCCTGATACCAAAACCAGACAGATACTACAAGGAAAATACAATTGTAGGCCAATATCTATGATGAATATAAATGCAAAAATTCTCAAAAAAATATTAGCAAACTAAATCCAGCAATATATAAAAAGTATCATATACCATGAGCCAAGTAGAATTTATTCCAAGGGCACAAGGATGTCTCAACATTTGAAAATCAATGTGATATACTACATTAATAAAAGGAAGGATTAAAAATTACATGATCATCTCAATAGTCACAGAAGAAGCATTTCACAAAATTCAACATCCATTCATGACAAAAAAAAAAACCCCTCATCAAAGTGGGTATAGAGGGAACACATCTTAACATAATAAAGACCATTTATGACAAACCCATAGCCAGCATCATACTCAATGGGGAAAAGCTGACAGCTTTTACTTTTCCTTACTTTTATCCAAGAACAAGATAAGGATCTCTACTCTTGCTGCCTATACTTAATGTTATATTGGAAGTCGTAGCCACAGCAATTATATGAGAAACAGAAAAAAAAGGAATCCAAATTGGAAGGGAAGAAGTAAAACTGTCACTGTTTGCAGATGACATGGTACTCTATATAGAAAACCCTAAAGTCTCCACACAAAAAGTATTAGAATAAATGAATTCATCAAGATAGCAAGCTACAAGATTAGAAAAATCCATTACATTTCTCAATCAACTATCAGTGGGGGATTAAAAAAAAAATCCTGTTTAAAATCACATCAACAGGAATAAAATACCGAGGAATAAACTTAACCAAGGAGGTGAAAGACCTATACTCTGAAAACTATAAAACATTGTTGAAGGAAACTGAAGATGATACAAGGAAATGGAAAGATATCCCATACTCTTGGATTGGAAGAATTAATATTGTTAAAATGACTATACTACCCAAGGCAATCTAGAGGTTCAATGCAATCCCTACCAAAATACCCATGACATTTTTCACAGAACTAGAAAATAATCCTAAAATCCATGTGGAACAACCAAAAGATCCCAAACTGACAAAGCAGTCTTAAATAAGAAGGAAAAAACTGGAGATATTACCCACCCAGACCTCAGACTATACTGCAAGGCTACAGTAATCAAAATAGCATAGTACTGGCACAAATACACAGACCAATGGAATGGAATAGAGAGCCCAGAAATAACCCCACACACATATGGTCAATTAATCTACAACAGTGGAGGCAAGAATATGCAATGAAGAAAAGACAGTCTTTTCAACAAGTAGTACTGGGAAAACTGGACAGTTAAATGTAAAGCAATGAGATTAGAACTTACTTTATACCATATACAAAAATCAACTCAAAATTGATTAAAGACCTCACGGTGACACCTGAAACCATTAAACTCCTTCCTATGAGAGAACATAGGCAGCATATTCATTGACATAAATCATAGCAATACTTTTGACTGTCTTAAGGCAAAAGAAATAAAAGCAAAAATAAACGGAGCCTAATTAAACTTAAGAATGTTTGCACAGCAAAGGAAACTGTCAGCAAAAACAAAAAGACAACCTACAGAATGGGAATAAATGATATGGCCAACAAGGAATTAATATCCAAAATATGTAAACAGTCATTATTACTCAATATCAAAAGAACAAAAACCCAATCAAAAAACGGACAGAATAGACATTTTTTGAATAAGATATACAGATGGCTACTGCTGCTGCTGCTGCTGCTAAGTCACTTCAGTCGTGTCCGACTCTGTGTGACCCTAGACAGCAGCCCACCAGGCTCCCCCGTCCCTGGGATTCTCCAGGCAAGAACACTGGAGTGGGCTGCCATTTCCTTCTCCAGTGCATGAAAGTGAAAAGTGAAAGTGAAGTCGCTCAGTCGTGTCCAACTCTTAGCGACCCCATGGACCGCAGCCTACCAGGCTCCTCCACCAATGGGATTTTCCAGGCAAGAGTACTGGAATGGGTTGCCATTGCCTTCTCCGACAGATGGCTACAGACCCATGAAAAGATGCTCAGCATTGCTAATTGTTGAGAAAAGTAAATCAAAACAACAAGATAGCACCTCACACCTATGAGAATGGCTATTATCAAAAAGTCTACAGATTACAAGCAAGGAGAGGATGTGAAAAAAAGAGAATCTTTGTATGCTGTTGGTGGAAATGTAAATTGGTACAGCCACAGTAGAAAAGTGTATGGAAGGTCTTCAAAACACTATAAATAAAACTGGCATGTGGTCTAACAATTCCACTCCTGGGTATACATCCAAAGAAAACAAAAACATTAATTTGAAAAGATACATGCACACCAATGTTCATAGCAGCATTATTTACAATCGACAAGATATGGAAGCAACCCAAAGGTCCATCAACAGATGAATGGATAAGAAAGATATGAGAGACAGAGATACATACACATACATACATAAACACACACGTAATGAAACATTACTCAATCATTAAAAAATGGAGTTCTGCCATTTTCAGCAAAGTGGGTCGGCCTAGAGAATATTATGCTTACTGAAGTAAGAAAGACAAATACTATATGATTATCACTTACATGTGAAATCTAAAAAATAATACAAATTAATGTATATGCAAAACAAACTGATTCACATAGGAAACAAACCAGTGGTTACATTGTAAATCAACTATACTTCAGCTTAAAAAATGAAATGTGTGTTATTATATACAAATGGAATCATATAGCCTTTTGTGCCTTCCTTTGGCCAGGGAAATTCCAGGGGAGGGATTCTGCTGTGAGCAACCAACATTCCTTTCTGGGGGAAGACAGCCTCAGTCTTGAAGAGAGAGCTGAGTGACACACAACATTCTCTACATGGTTAAATGTAAAAGATGGAATTAAACCAATACAATATTGTAAAGTAATTAACTTCCAATTAAAATAAATAAATTTATATTTAAAAAAATAAAAAATAAATTTCAAATATTAAAAAAAAATTTTTTTAATTTAAAAAATGGAAGAAAATAACAAATAGTCCAAAAATGAGATTGAAAAGGATTTTCTTTTTGTGATATTTCCCAAATCAGATAAAAAGAGACGTAGAGCATCTATACTGACAGTAGGTTTTATCAAGGTGGGGAGTGTACGTGGAAAGGGACAGCAGTAAGAAAAGCCACCAGCATCACCGTGGTCCAGGAAGGACCTCTCTTGCCTCAAATGCTGAACATCTGGAGGACAAGGTTTCCTTCCAGTGCTACTTTACTCAAATCCCTGACAAATAGCTTGCACATCAGCCTTGGTTTACAGCATTACTTCACATTCGTGTATGGTGGGGAGGGGCTGATTTTGAGTCACCCAGAGGGTCCTGCCTATTTCAAACTCAACATGCTTGTAAGAAAGCATAGTCTCCAGGGGATATTCTCCCACTGGCTCCAACCTCCCCCAGCAACTTGCCCTTCCCTGAGACCTCACCCCACCTTTGCATGCCTGTTACAGAAAGTCAAGGCCATAGAAGCTGCTGAACATCCAGCATGTGGGCTTTTTCTGGACATCCCGTGTTCTCACTTGCTGCTTTATTCTGAACCCATTGGAAGGCTGATCAATGGTTAGAGATTACGACACTTTAGGAAGGAAAAAGAAACCTTCTGAGTTAATATTATGATAATAGCAGCCACAGTGACTGTACCAGACACTGTGAGAAGCCCTCTCATATATTATCTCACCAAACCTTCTTTTTTTTTTAACCAGTTTCATTCACTTTTTTTTCTCATATAAAATTACGTGGTAGCTACCACTGGAGCCTGGGTCCTTGCATGGAGACTGGTGTGGGTCCTTACAAGACGGTCAGTGAATTCCTGATACAGAGACTTGGGGAACACCGTCTCTTTCCAGAGATCAGTTGGAAAAGGCATCAAAAGTGGCCTTAGTGGAGTTGCCCAGGGTGGCGGTGCAGCCCCTGGCAGAGGTGTAACAGTCATCAGTGCCAGCCATCATCAGGAGCGTCTTGGGCACAGGGGCCAAGACGATGCCAGTGCCCCTGAGGGCAGGGATGAGGTACACCAGCACTGAGCCACAGCAGCCAGTCACCTTGCAAGGGACAGTGTGGGGCTTGCTGATCTTGTTTCCCCAGTAGCCTATTGTCACATGGGACAATGGAGAGCTTGGCCAGGATGATGGCCCCTATGACCAGGAGAGCAGTGGCTACCTTCTTAGAGCACTTGACACCCAAACTGACATGTCTGTTGTGATCCCCAGTGGCAGCAAATGCCTTGAACCTGGTCCGCTAGCCAGCACGGACCTGCTTTTGCACAGGCATAGTCTTCAAAACCTCGTCCTTGAGGGATGTCCCCAGGAAAAAGACAATGATCTCAGATTCCTTGATGGGCAAAGAGAAGAGGTAGATCTCCTCCAGGAACTTGATCTCCATGTCCTTGACCAGAGGGCCCAGCTTGGTATTGAGGAGCCACTCCTTGTCCTCGGCCTTACCTCCAAGAGTGCCATGGCGTTTACCCCAGCCCCCCAGCCCTGACCCTGGCCCAATGGCCCTGGACACCACTGCCAAAGTCTCTGTGGATGCCACCACAGCCTCCTATTCCAGGGCCTCCAGGGCCTCCGGGCCCTCCCACAGCACCAGGGTCAGCCTTCATTTGGTGTTTTTACAAAGAAGCCTCACCAAACCTTCTTAAGTCTCTATTTTACATATGGAGGAAATGAGGCTTAGAGTGATCAATTGCCCAAGATTACACAATGAAAAACACTTTCCTAAGACACTTGGATGTGAATGAGGATATACCTGATTCCAAAGACCTCATTGTTTCTGTCCCCTCAGTTCCTCTCAGGTTTCATTGAGCAAGATGGGCTATGGAGACCAGGGGCGGGAGACTTAGTGTGCAGCTTTTATTACATCATTGATTCTCAGTCTTGGCTTCACATTAGATTCACCCAGGGAGTGGCTTAAAATCTCATTGGTTCCAGTGAGAAGCTAAGGTTGAGAACCACTTATTAGATGCACCCCCAAAGTATCCTAGAATACAGAGTTGGTGTCATCTTAAAAGCTAATGTTACCTCCTCCTTATGCTTTAAGGAGATTTCATCATGGATGATCTGGTGACTATTTTGAGCATTTTATTTACAACTTGATATTCATATTGACCTAACAGAAATGGTAACTAAACGTAAACAGAACATAGCAGCTTCAGTAAGCTTAGGAATCCTCATGTGGTGGAAAGTCATCACTTTGAACAGAGTTAGAAAACCTAAGTTCAAGTTATAGTCCTGCCACTTACCACCTATGTGACTTGATCTTGAAATTCCTCCTTAATCTGAAGGAAGCCAACTAGATTTTTGAGCAGCAGAATGACATGCTGGGGTGGGGGTGGGGAGAACCTCTTTCTAAAATACCAGAGGTTGGAGACAAAGATGTTGTTCAAGGGTTATGAGGGTACTGATAATTCTGCCTTTACCACCCACCTTTGTGAAATTAAAGTTAAGGGAAGCAATCTGATGCTGATTTTGGCTCAAAAGTTAGAAGAGCCTGTTTTTGTAACAGTTCCTTAAATGGAACCACATACATTGTTAGTCTTAGTTCTTTCAAAATGAAGATGCAAGACCCAAGCCTACCAGGGCAGTGACATAGCAAGAACCTGCATAACTTCAAGCATCCTAAGGATCCTATCCATCAGGGAACCGAAAGCCAGGACTCCTTTGCCAAGGACTGCTGATCTGCTTCTTCCCTGTTCAGTCTCCTCGTCTCTGACAATAAATACAGACTTTTAACTCAGAGTGTGCATGTGAGGTCACCCCAACTCTACTGCCCCCCTGCTCCTAGATTGACAGAGAAGTACTAGATGTGAGATGTCAACTGGGAGAAAGGTGGTGCAGTGGGAAGAAATAATCACCTCTCACATACATGGAGGCAGTTTAAGAGCCAAGAACCTCACTGCTACCCAGTTGCTATGTTCTGGTTCCCTGTCAGAAAAAAAGAATAGTCTTGTGTCCTGCCTACTCTCCATTTTAATCATACAGCCCCCTTTGCAAACTTTCCTTCACAGGCATCAGGCAGGCTCGTGATTTCTGCCAGATCTGGCTCCTCCACATTCTGGAGAAACGCCAGTGTGCTTGTGTCCTTTAAGGTGGCTTAGCAATGAGACCACAGGAGGCAGGGCGAGCAGCTGAGGATTTCACAGGTGACTCTTGCTTCTCCCTGTTGTCTTTGTTTCCACCCTCTTTTCAGCTCATTTTAGTCTTCGGTAAAGTGTTGGTCTCAATTTTTATGTTACAAAGCTGTGTTTGTGCCCATCCCATTGTAAACCACCTTAAATCCATTCTGAGAGCATGAAAGGCATATGTCAGAAACAGTTTTGTCACTTTGGACCTCCACGTCTGTGGCGGGAGACTGGCAGCCACCAGTCAGGTGTGTGCCTGAGTGAGGGTCTGAGCTGTGGACACATCTGGAGGCTGACTGACGTGGAGGCACCCAACAAACCTGGTCAGGCATCTGACAGACTCCTACCATGCTAAAGGAGCACAGAGGGTGAGCTGGTACCCAGAACATCATGTCACTCAGCCTCATCTTCAGGGGAGCGTGGCCAGGACACTTGTTTACTACGAGTTGTACAGAATAGAAGTATTAGGGTTTTGATAGTGGATCCTAGCAGCACTTTTGTGAAACAGCATAAGGTGGAGAGAATGGGGGATCAAGGTTAGAGACACCAGAGTCTGAACCTCAGACAGGACAGAGACACAAAATCCATCACCAAGAGAAGGTGTGTGCTTTCTTTGCCATGCCAACACATAACCATACCTCCCAAGATCCCTGCACCCCCACCTCGCCAAACAGAGCCTGGCAGGCCCAGCTCAGAAAGGGGCTTAAAGGAGCCAAGCAGCCTCCTTAACTGTAGTTGTAGTTGTCAGATCTTACTTTAAATGTCATATAACCATTTTTTACACAGATATAAATTTCTAATTCGGCTTTTTCGTTTACACATTTCTTTGACATATGTGCTAAGCACATGCTTGGGGAAAAAAAACTAGTTTAATTCTGATTTTCTCCCTTTAAAACAATCAGCATTTCACACTCTAGTGCATAATTCATTAAGTAAACCAAAGTTTTTTTTTTTTTTTTTTGAGCTCATGGGAGGGAGGGCAAGTGTGAAGATATACTTTTTGTGGGTCATATCAAGAATTCCATGGTTAGACCTGTTTTGATCCAGGTGACTTTCATGGCACAGATATTCAGCCGAAGTATCTGAATATCCCTGCTTAGCATTTGGAAATGGTTGCAAAAAAGAAAGATGCTACAACATGCTGCTTCAAGGCACTTTGTTTTTTCTTTACCTCCTACGGTAGGAAAGTAGGACTTTGTTTAAGCACACACCTTTCTTTCCTGTCAGTCAGACAGTGATCACAGCCCAAGTGGTGAGTGTCAGCTGAAGTTATTTACCTCAGCATCTCTATTTGAGGCATATGCATCATTGGTACTGAGCATCTTTAATTGCTATCTTAAATTCTTCAAAAAGATTTATTGTGGCTCAGCCTCCAAAGGTTGTGTTGTGTGCAGAGGGCATAGAAGCAGAGCATCAGAGCAGAAATTTGATATTTGTGAAACAAGTGTTCATCATTTAAGAATGGTCTCCATTCCATATACCAGAGCAACGGTCAAGTTCTAAATGGGACTAAAGGAAAGATGACCCTTACAAAACAGTTGAAACTGGGTTGTTTTGTTGCTGAAATATTTGCAAAAGAGTTGGCAATTATGTAGCACATGATGTAAGTGAAGGGATGCATGATGAAAGTGTCTAGATAAGTCTAAAGGCACTCCCTCAGTAGCATAGAATAAAAATTGTAAGAAAGCATTGTGTTATAGTGTAATTGGCAGTATGTTTTCTTTCTTACTGGGACATAAAACAATAGTATGTTGTCTCTTATGTTTGATGAAATGTACTTAAAACAGAAGAGCTTGAATTTCCTTAGGTAAATATTCTATCTATTGCCTGGATAGATAGCACAGTTAGCACAGGATAACTTATAAAATTCACTCCCAGAATCTGACCACAAGCTGATGCAACCTCAGATGGTTTGAGTGTGAACAACAAAGATTTCATGGAATCCTAGAATGAGTAATCTGTAAAGGAGTCTTAGGGATTCTATGGTCTTACAGATGGAGCTGCTGGAGCCCAGAATTCAGAAGCCTCTCTTCAGTCACTGGACACATATTTAATCAGTGGATCATGAGAATGTGAGGCATGGATGCCCTTTTCCCAGTGCTCCCAGTGGACATTTTGGCTTCGAGGGGCGTGGACAGGAGAGGGGAGAAATGGGAAGGGATGGAGTTTAAGGTTGGGCAGCTGTTCATTTGTCCCTTATTTGACGATCTGTTTTCTGTGGATGCCTTCTCTCCAGTTCCCCTCCTTACATTCCCCTTATCCCTCCACTGTGCCCCTCACCACTGCCCCCCCACAACCCTGTAATTTTTTATTTGCTTTTGTCCACTATTCTCCTCCCTTCTCACCCATCTTCTAAGCCTTGAAGTGGCAGATCAGTTGAAGTGGGGGAGGGAATAGGAAGACATATGTGAAGAAAGCAACGCAGACAGGAGGCATCGAAGAAACACTTTAAAAATTGAACTGAGGTACTTCCCTGGTAATCCAGTGAGTAAGAATTTACCTGCCAACGCAGGGGACATGAGTTCAATACGTGGTCTGGGAAGATTTCATGTCCTGCAGAGCAACTAAGCCCATGCACCATAACTATTGAGCCCACTCTCTACAGCCTATGCTCTGCAACAAGAGAAGGCACTGCAATGAGAAGCCCACGCACAGCAATGGAGAGTAGTCCCTGCTCACCACAGCCAAAGGAAGCCCACATGCAGCAATAAAGACTCAGTTCAGTTCAGTTCAGTCGCTCAGTCGTGTCCAACTCTTTGCGACCCCATGAATCACAGCACGCCAGGTCTCCCTGTCCATCATCAACTCCCGGAGTTCACCCAGACTCACGTCCATTGAGTCAGTGATGCCATACAGCCATCTCATCCTCTGTCATCCTCTTCTCCTCTTGCCCCCAATTCCCCCCAGCATCAGAGTCTTTTCCAATGAGTCAATTCTTCGCATGAGGTGGCCAAAGTACTGGAGTCTCAGCTTTAGCACCATTCCTTCCAAAGAAATCCCAGGGCTGATCTTCAGAATGGACTGGTTGGATCTCCTTGCAGTCCAAGGGACTCTCAAGAGTCTTCTCCAACACCACAGTTCAAAAGCATCAATTCTTCGGTGCTCAGCCTTCTTCACAGTCCAACTCTCACATCCATACATGACCACTGGAAAAACCATAGCCTTGACTAGACGGACCTTTGTTGGCAAAGTAATGTCTCTGCTTTTCAATATGCTATCTAGGTTGGTCATAACTTTCCTTCCAAGGAGTAAGCGTCTTTTAATTTCATGGCTGCAGTCACCATCTGTAGTGATTTTGGAGCCCATAAAAATAAAGTCTGACACTGTTTCCACTGTTTCCCCATCTATTTCCCATGAAGTGATGGGACCGGATGCCATGATCTTCGTTTTCTGAATGTTGAGCTTTAAGCCAACTTTTTCACTCTCCACTTTCACCTTCATCAAGAGGCTTTTTAGTTCCTCTTCACTTTCTGCCCTAAGGGTGGTGTCATCTGCATATCTGAGGTTATTGATATTTCTCCTGAGTGTGAAATATCAAAAAAGTTATTGATATTTGGCTGTGCTAAAGACTCAGCACAGCCAAAAATAACTAATTAATTACTGTTTTAAAAAAATTAACTGGGGAAATTCCCTAGCGGTCCAGTGGTTAGGATTCCACTTTTTCACTGCTGAGGGCCTGGGTTCAATTGAGGAACCAAGATCCCACAAGTGAGGCAAAAAAAAAAAAAGAAAGTTAACTGGAAATTTTTCCATCTCAGATCCTACCCTACTCTAGAGCAGGAGTTGGCAAACTACAGTCTTCTGCCTCTTCTTGTAAATAAAGTTTTATTGAATTACAGCAGCATGCATTCATTTACATCTTGTATGTGTCTGTTTCTACACAGTGATGGCAGAATTGGGTGTCCACATAGCCCAAAATGTTTACTAGTTTGGTGTAGACAACTGCTTCCCCAAGAGTAGTCTGCAGAGGTCTCCTTGTGCAAAATGTTAGAGAGGTATCTCTGGAAAGAAAAAGCTTCTTGGGTCAAATATTTTGGAAACTCTGCTTTTTAATCAGAGGATTTCTTAGATCCTTTAATACGCTAACAGGCACTGTGAATTTCTGAGAGGTAGCTGAGGTATACAGCATTTTCCCAAGTTAATTTGGGAACCCTTTTCTTACAGAGCACCTTATGGGTATACAGTTCCTCAAGAGACACTATGGAAAATGGTTCTCATTCAGTATCCAAGATATATTATTAATATTAAGTGAGAAAAGCAAGATGTATCCATTACACACCCATCAGTGTAAAGCATGAAGAAGGAAACTGTGGTTAAGTGTTTGCTTGTAAATGTTTCAATCATCTCTTGAAAGATCCATAGTGAATTGGTAGTACCACTCACTTAGAGGTGTGTTGAGGCTGGGAGATAGGCTTTTCACTGTATTGATTATCTGCATTTTGACTTTGGGATCATGCCAATGTACTTCATTATCTAAACAGTCTGTCCATCAACATAATTAAATTTTAAAACAAAAATGTAAAATGATAAAACACTTTGGAAAACAGTTTGCCAATTTTTAACAAAGTTAAATATATACATACTGTATGTCTCGGCAGTTCTTCTCCTAGGTATTTACAGAAGAGAAATGTAAACATATGTGCATGCATACACATACTGTAAATAAAATGATGGGAGAGCAGAGACAGGCTTCCATATAAAGATGTGTTGGTTATGTACCTGCAGCCTCCTCCATTGTGACACTGCCCCACGGAGCCCCTTCTTCCCAGCTCTCTCATACCACTTCCCTAGAAAGAAATGTGGCATGAGTTTGGCACATTCACAGTGGTTTCTACCCACACCACGTGCATGGCCTTCTGTGGACTAGCATCCCTCTGTATGACCCCATTGAAGACTAATGGCAGAATTTGGACTTTATCAATTGAAAAGCATCCATTTGGTAAGAGCACAGGAGAAAATAAAGACCATAAATCCAAAGGGCAAAATCATGGAGTCAAGTGTAGAGTCTTTTCCTAATGGAGGAGGATCCCTGCATTTCCCGCCACCACCACCCTGTAATCCTCCACTGGCTCACAGTGCTCTCAGAAAGGACTATATTTACAGGCTGACCCTCTTGTCACGGGCTGGCTCAGGAGTTGCTGCTTCTCTCTTGCAGTCTGTTTCAGGACCTGAGCTGCCCAGTTGGCACCACATCCACAACCCACGGAATAATAACCACACCTTTCTAAGGTTGTGCTTTACAAATGCAAATTAAGTTCACTGCTGGCAGACAGCTCAAATTCCATTTGTTCTTGGCTCACTTTTGCTTAAAAAGGTACAGAGACCAAAAAACCTAGCCAGAGCTGGAGGGCATCATTTGCAGAAAATGCAGCATCTGAAGGAGCCAGGCAGAGCAGGATGGAGTATTGCTGTAGCTCACCTATTTTTATTTCAAATTTACTAACTGCCTGGGCCATTTTCTTTGTGGCCTCTGCAACTACATTTTCTCCATTATTATCCTGTGGATGACATAGTCTCCTCCTCCAATAGAACAGGTCACTGATTCCTCTGCATTCCCTTTGGGCAGTACCTTTCAAAATTTGGTGAAATTAGAATCACCTGGAGATTTTTTAAAACACATACACACACACACACACACACACACACACACACACACATTGCCTAGTCTGTTCCCTGAGTTCCTGATTCAGTAGGTTTGGAATTGGGATCCAAGAGTCTCTATTTCTAGCAAGTTCCCAGGTGATGCTGATGCTCCTGGTGATCCACACTCAGAGTAGCTCTTCTCACGGTACATATACCTCTATCATGGTATCTGTTATATTCTGCTTTCATTGTTACTTTTGTAGGAAGGACTTAGATCAGTACTGTCTCATAGAAATGTAACTTATGTATATAATTTTAAATTTTATAGTAGCTAGTAATATATTAATAAACATGATACAATTAATTTTAACAATACATTTTATTAATAATCAAATATACCCAAAATATTATCACTTCAACATGTAACCAATACCAAAATAAATATTAATCAGATATTCTATATTTTTTGTACTAAGTAATCAAAATTAGGTATATATTTTATACCTAGAGCACATTTCAGTTTGAACTAAGCACATGTGGAGTGCTCCATGGCCACATGTGGTCAGTGGCTACCACACTGGGTGGGACAGCCTGAGGTCATGCTCACCGTGTACCAGAGAGTGTTGTAAACCCTTTAATTCATTTAATATATATTTAACCTTGTATATTAACTCTAGCCCCTCATGATAACCATAGGGGGTAAACAGTGTTATTAATCTCATTTTACAAGTAAGGAAACTAAGGCCCAGAAAGCTTTAGGTAACTTGCCCAGGACCCCTGAGCCAGAAATTGGGGGAAAGGGGGCTGGAGCTTGGCATCTGGCTTCAGGGTCAGCCACATTTCCACAAGGCCCTCATGCTCAACCACAACTCCCTGCAAATACCACTTCAGTATTCTTGCCTTGAGAACCCCATGAACAGTATGAAAAGGCAAAAAGATAGGACACTGAAAGATGAACTCCCCAGGTCGGTAGGTGCCCAATATGCTACTGGAGATCAGTGGAGAAATAACTCCAGAAAGAATGAAGGGATGGAGCCAAAGCAAAAACAACATCCAGTTGTGGATGGCACTGGTGATAGAAGCAAGGTTCAATGCTGTAAAGAGCAACATTGCATAGGAACCTGGAATGTCAGGTCCATGAATCAAGGCAAATTGGAAGAGGTCAAACAGGATATGGCAAGAGTGAACATCGACATTCTAGGAATCAGCGAACTAAGATGGACTGGAATAGGTGCATTTAACTCAGATGACCACTATGTCTACTACTGTGGACAGGAATCCCTTAGAAGAAATGGAGTAGCCATCATGGTCAACAAAAGAGTCCAAAAGGCCGTACTTGGATGCAATCTCAAAAATGACAGAATGATCTCTGTTCATTTCCAAGGCAAACCATTCAATATCATGGTAATTCAAGTTTATGCCCAACAGGTAACACTGAAGTAGCCGAAGTTGAACAGTTCTATGAAGACCTATAAGACCTTCTAGAACTAACACCCCAAAAAGATGTCCTTTTCATTACAGGGGACTGGAATGCAAAAGTAGGAAATCTATGACAAAGGAGGCAAGAATGTACAACGGAGAAAAGACAGTCTTTTCAATAAGGGGTGTTGGGAAAACTGGACAGCTATGTGTGAAAGAATGAAACTAGAACATTCTCTAAAACCAAAAACAAACTTAAAATGAATTAAAGACCTAAATGTAAGACCAGATACTTTAAAACTCCTAGAGGAAAACACAGGCAGAACTCTTGGGCATAAATCACAACAGTATCATTTTTGGATCCATCTCCTAGAGTCATGAAAGTAAAAACAAAAAAAAAAGAACAAATTGGACCTAATTATACTTAAAAGCTTTTACGCAGTGAAGGAAAGAAACCATCAGCAAAACAGAAGGATAACCTACAGAATGAGATAAAATATTTGCAGATAATGTGACTGATAAGGGATTAATTTCCAAAATAAACAGATAGCCTATACAGTCCAATATAAAAAAACAAAAACAAAAAATGAGCAACCCAATCAAACAGCAGGCTTATGAAAATATACTAAACATCATAATTATTAGAGAAATGCAAATCAAAAATGCAATTATTAGAGAAATGCAAATCAAAACTATAAAACATACCTAACATTGATCAGTCGAAAGTGAAAGTGTTAGTCACTCAGTATCTGACTCTTTGCCACCCCGTGGACTATAGCCTGCCAGGCTCTTCTGTCCATGGAATTTTCCAGACAAGAATATTGGAGTGGGTAGCTATTCCCTTCTCCAGGGATCTTCCTGACCCAGGGACTGAACCCAGGGCTCCCACATTGCAGGCAGATTCTTTACCATCTGAGCCACCAGGGCAATCAGAATGGTCATCATCAAAAAAAATCTACAAATAAATGCTGGGGAGTGTGTGGAGAAAAGGGAACCCTCCTACACTATTTAAGTGTGTGTGTGTGCTAAGTCACTTCAGTCGTGTCCAACTCTGTGTGACCCTATGGACTGTATTCTGCCAGGCTCCTCTGTCCATGGAATTTTCCAGGCAAGAATACTGCAGTGGTTTGCCATGCCCTCCTCCAGGGGATGTTCCCCACCCAGCGATCGAACCCGCATCTCCTGCCTTTCCTGCATTGGCAAGCAGATTCTTTACCACTAGCACCGTCTGGGAAGCCCACACTATTTACACTGGGATGTAAATTGGTGATGCCACTGTGGAGAACAGTATGAAGGTTCTTCAAAAAAACTAAAAACAGAGTTGCCATATGATCCAACATTCTCACTCCTGGGCATATATCTGGAAAAACTCTAATCGGAGAAGATTCATGCACTCCAGTGTCATAGCAGCACTTATTTACAATAGCCAGGACATGGAAGCAACCTAAATATCCATCAACATATGAATGGATAAAGAAAATGTGGTACACATGTACAATTGACTACTACTCAGCCATAAGAAAGAATTAAATAATGCCATTTGCAGCAACGTTGTTGGAACTAAAGATGATCATACTAAGTGAAGTAAGACAGAGAAAGACAAATGTCATATAACGTCATTTACATATAGAATCTTAAAAAAATAATACAAGTCAAACTACGGCACAATAGCACTCATCTCTCACGCTAGTAAAGTAATGCTCAAAATTCTCCAAGCCAGGCTTCAGCAATACGTGAACCGTGAACCTCCAGATGTTCAAGCTGGTTTTAGAAAAGGCAGAGGAACCAGAGATCAAACTGCCAACATCCGCTGGATCATTGAAAAAGCAAGAGAGTTCCAGAAAAACATCTATTTCTGCTTTGTTGACTATGCCAAAGCCTTTGACTGTGTGGATCACAATAAACTGTGGGAAATTCTGAAAGAGATGGGCATACCAGACCACCTGACCTGCCTCTTGAGAAACCTGTATGCAGGTCAGGAAGCAACAGTTAGAACTGGACATGGAACAACAGACTGGTTCCAAATAGGAAAAGGAGTACGTCAAGGCTGTATATTGTCACCCTGCTTATTTAACTTATATGCAGAGTACATCATGAGAAACGCTGGGCTGGAGGAAGCACAAGCTGGAATCAAGATTGCTGGGAGAAACATCAATAACCTCAGATATGCAGATGACACCACCCTTATGGCAGAAAGGGAAGAACTAAAGAGCCTCTTGATGAAAGTGAAAGAGGAGAGTGAAAAAGTTGGCTTAAAGCTAAGAAACTAAGATCATGGCATCTGGTCCCATCACTTCGTGGCAAAAAGATGGGGAAACAGTGGAAACAGTGTCAGACTTTATTTTTTTGGGCTCCAAAATCACTGCAGATGGTGACTGCAGTCATGAAATTAAAAGATGCTTACTCTTTGGAAGGAAAGTTATGACCAACCTAGACAGCATATTAAAAAGCAAAGACATTACTTTGTCAACAAAGGTCCGTCTAGTCAAGGCTATGGTTTTTCCAGTGGTCATGTATGGATGTGAGAGTTGGACTATAAAGAAAGCTGAGTGCTGAAGAATTGAAGCTTTTTAACTGTGGTGTTGGAGAAGACTCTTGAGATTCCCTTGGACTGCAAGGAAATCCAACCAGTCCATCCTAAAGGAGATCAGTCCTGGGTGTTCATTGGAAGGACTGATGCTGAGGCTGAAACTCCAGTACTTTGGCCACCTCATGTGAAGAGTTGACTCATTGGAAACGACTGTGATGCTGGGAGGGATTGGGGGCAGGATGAGAAGGGGATGACAGAGGATGAGATGGCTGGATGGCATCACCAAGTTGATGGACAGGAGTTTGGGTAAACTTTGGGAATTGGTGATGGACAGGGAGGCCTGCTGTGCTGTGATTCATGGGGTCGCAAAGTGTTGGACATGACTCAGTGACTGAACTGAACTGAGTATTATAATATACTCAATCTCTTGTATAACCTATACTGGAAAAGAATCTGAAAAACAGGTAGATTGATAGATGTAGACACTGAATCATTTTGCTGTAGCCCTGAATGTGTACATCTGAAACTAAGACAACATTTTAAATCATCTATGCTCTAATAAAAAGACATGAATGTGAACTGAGGTAGAATAAGTGTATGGAAAAATAAGTAGGGTCAGAGGATGAAGGGTGTGATGTGGGACAGTCAGGAGGAGCCTCCATTGAGTGGAGAGGCCCTGAGGGATAATTTTTGAAATCGCAACATGGAAGTCAGTGTGGCTGAACCAGAGTGGGGGTGGGGCAGGCAATAAATGAGGTCAGAGCAAAGGTCAATGGCATTGTTAATACTTGGGCTTTTGCTCTAAGTGAACTGGAAATCCTAGAGAGTTTTGAGCATAGAAATAACATGTAATAGCTATTATGTGTTTATCAAGTAATAACTATTACTTGTTTATCATGTAATAACTATTACATGTTTATCATGTTTAACGTCATTTTCTCTGAACAGTATTTCTGCCCCCCCACTTTTAAGCCTTCTGGGAAATTCCATTATGTCTCAGTCCACTCCAGACTCTGATTTAATGCTCTTTTTTTCTGAGCCACCCAGGCAGAGTTAGGTCTGAGGACTTCAATCCCAAATCCATTTCCCCTGGGCCAGCAGCCTCATCTCCTCATAGCCCACATTTTACTCTAGCAGTTGCTACAGAAATTAGGCACATAGAAAAGCAAGCAGACAGCACCTGCACGCCACATTTTTCTCATTCTAACCCCACCTTCCCTGCCACAGCCACATGAAAAGATTGTGAGCAGCACACAGCCCTCCTGTTACATGCACACTCCTGCCATGTGAGCAGGATAACATCCCAAGAGGCAGGCACCTTTTGACTAATGAGGGATGGAGCCAGATTTTTCCCTCTCCTGTCCCCTGCAGGGACATAAGATCCTACTTTGCTCCTCCAAGGATTCTTAGTGAGACTGCATCCCAGTTGTCCACAGTGGTGATCAGCTCAGTAACATATGTTCTTTCTCCCTTTCACTTTTTCACTCTTTTCAGTCGCCTACACAAGTTCCCTGAAACGACTCTCCAAAATTTAAGCCATATGTCAGCTTACTTGGGGAGAAAAAAACAGGGTTAAAACATCCCTCTCCTTTCACCTTACTCTGCTCCTGCTTCTTTCAAAAAATTTCATGTCAGCTTCAGCCTCAAGGAACAGAAGACGAACACCAATAACCCCTTCTCTAGCAAGACCATACCCCACCCACTCCTGCTGGACAGACCCAGCCACTGTCTTGGCTGATCTCAGGTCCACAACTTTTCTCTGGCTACTTTCCTACATCCATAATAATTTTTTCCTTTCAACCATTTTTTCAAAGATCAGTTCAAATCTCAGTGATTTTCCTAACAGCTTGCTTCTCTAAATGGCTAAAGTGGAAGTTGTTGTTCTGCTTGTGAGATCTCATCTGCTGTCTTATAATAACTATTTTTGTGTGTTAAGTGTCCTTTCAACTTGATTATGGGATCCTTCAGGGAAGAAATACCATCTTACATTTCAATAATGGAATTATAAGACTTCATGGTTAGGAAGAATCTCAAAACTCATTCATAGAGGACCAGGATTACGATGCCATATCTGATTCTAACTTCATGACTTTCAGAGACTCACTTCATTTCTTTGGACCTGCAGAATGAGGATGAACTCCAAGCCACTTCAAAAGTCAACCATTTCATGATTTCGTGAAAAGACAAATAGTCATTTTAACAAAGAAGGAACCAACAAACAGCCCAAAGAGAGAAAATGACCTTCTCAGGTTCATAGACTCAATGGCCAAAATATAATTAGAAGTTCAATCTCTTGATCTCTGGCCTGCTGGGAGCTATTTTGGAAAGCCCTTTGACTCTCCTACAACACCACTATGAACCTCAAGAAAATGCTCAATGAAAACATACAGATTGACTTACTAAGAAACTAAACTCTCCAGAAAGATGCAACTGACCACAATCTTTGAATATTCTTAAACACTTATTACTTATCACAGAATTGTACATTACTTCTCCATTTCAATTTCTAGGCACTGATTCCTTTTATGCCATGCCAAAGGTTAGCTTTCATTTCTCTCTATTAATAAAGTCTTATTCTTAACTTTGGAACTGTCTGACAAGCTCTGCTGTCCTGGACATGTTTTTGATTTTCCACTTGCTCTTATCTTTTTCACAAAGACAAGTTATAGCAGAGGCATATGAATCTCTTTAGACTTCTGTTTCCTTACCTGTAAACAAAAGTTGTGGAAATGAATGTTCTCTAAAGGTTTTTCTGACTCTAAGATTATTTGAGAAGATTGGACTTATCTCAATCTATAGCAGAAGGAAGTAAAATGTGGAAACTGTGACCAAGATCTCTTGTAATAATTAAACAAATAGTTAAAACTGCTAATTTCTGTTTTGTCCTTAAGCAGTTATATTTTTAAGTGACATTTTAAGCATAATTGATACACAGTGTCCTTGGCACAAGGACTAGTTTGAAAACTCAGTAGAATAATGAAGAAAAATTGATATTTTTTGCTGATAGTTCTTTGGAAGATCATTTAAATGAGTACAACTGTTTAGAAACAGAGATGGATGAGGCCCATTCAACTTGATAAATTCCTGTTTTGAGTGGAACTGGTGGAAAGGTGAGGGAGAGATTCGATTTTGTGTTTGGCATGGATAATTAGAGATAATTATTGAAGGACAATAAAAGTTTGTATACTTTAAAAACAAAGAAACAAGTCAGGAGCCATCAAAAAATAGAATAGAAATCATAAAAGAAAGTGAGAAAAATAAGACCTAAATTTATATGAATAAATGTAACCAAAGTCTCTTATTAGGTGACAGAGACGTTCATCTAAAATAAAATATAGCTGATGTGCTCCATTAACCTAAAACATGACACAAAAGATTGGTAAATACAAGGATAGAGGAAAATCAGCAAAACTCAAGTAGAAATATATTTTATTCAAAGCTCAATTCAGACAAATTCATAACCTTAAAAGTTTTCATCATTTAATGAGGAAGAATGAAGATAAATTATCTGTGAATCCAGCTAAACATTTTTTTAAAACAAAATATAATTAAAGCAAAAAGAGGAAAATAAAAAGTAAGTAAAATTGTAAATTAGAAAAACAATCATACATATATTCAAACGTTAATTTCTTTCTTTTTTTTTTTTATGTTCCAGACAGCAAATTCAGGTACAAAAGCCAATTTCTTGAAAAAATAAAATGTATGCCTCTGACTGGCTTTCCAGGTGATGCTAGTGGTAAAGAACCTGCCTGCCAATGCAGGAGACATAAGAGACATGGGTTCAATCCCTGGATCAGGAAGATCCCTTGGAGGAGGGTACGGCAACCCACTCCAGTATTCTTGCCTGGAGAATCCCATGGACAGAGGAGGCTGCTGGGCTACAGTCCACAGGGTTGTAAGGAGTCAGATACAACTGAAGCAACTTAGCACACACACATGCCTTTGACAAGTATATTAAAACAATAAAAATTTGGTATGAGAAAAATATGTAATAGATGAAGAAATTTTTAAACACGGCTACACTTTGTACTATATGTTTAGTGTGAAAATTTTAACAAAATTTACAAGTTTCTAGAAAAATACAGTAATCAAAATTATATAGCAAAGCAGGTTGAACTGCAAGCATAGGAAGTATTTTTAAACTGTCAAATTTTAAAGTTTTTAAGGTGTGAAAGAATTATCTCCAAAAAAGACTATTTACATTTTATAAATAGTAAAAAAAAAAAGTTTAATGAATATCTTACATGCTGTATAAAGTTGTCCAGATAACAGAAAACACTTAAAGACTCTCCTTTTATATTACATAGCTCATGAAACCCAGTTACCAAAACCTAACCTGTTACCTTAAAACCACCATCTCAAACTTACAGGCCAATATTAATAATCAATACAGATATAACAATCTGAAACAAAGTTCTATCAAGATGAAATGAAGGTTATTCAAAGAATGCACAGATGAATTGCTCTTGCTGTTGCTGCTAAGTCGGTTCAGTTGTGTCCAACTCTGTGTGACCCCAGAGATGGCAGCCCACCAGGCTCCCCCGTCCCTGGGATTCTCCAGGCAAGAACACTGGAGTGGGTTGCCATTTCCTTCTCCAATGCATGGAAGTGAAAGGTTAAAGTGAAGTTGCTCAGTCGTGTCCAACTCTTAGCAACCCCATGGACTATAGCCTACCAGGCTCCTCTGTTCATGGGATTTTCCAGGCAAGAGTACTGGAGTGGGGTGCCATTGCCTTCTCTGTGAATTGCTCTTAGTATCTATTAATATAGGCCATGAAGTCTTAAGAAGAATAGTTGAATGACAAGCTCAATAGATTACATAAAAAATATTTGACAGTATTGTTGGAGAAGACTCTTGAGAGTCCCTTGGACTGCAAGGAGATCCAACCAGTCCATTCTGAAGGAGATCAGCCCTGGGATTTCTTTGGAAGGAATGATGCTAAAGCTGAAACTCCAGTACTTTGGCCACCTCATGCGAAGAGTTGACTCATTGGAAAGACTCTGATGCTGGGAGGGATTGGAGGCAGGAGGAGAAGGGGACGACAGAAGATGAGATGGCTGGATGGCATCACTGACTCAATGGACGTGAGTCTGAATGAACTCCGGGAGTTGGTGATGGACAGGGAGGCCTGGCATGCTACAATTCATGGGGTTGCAAAGAGTTGGACATGACTGAGCAACTGAACTGAACTGACTATCCACTCCTTAAAAAAAACCTCATAATTAGATTCAGAAGCATATTTCCTTAACTTAATAGCTGTTATTATATATAGTCATTTCCATTAAAACCAGGATTAAACAAAGATCCCCACTAACATCATGTTAGATTTAGTTAACCTTATTCTGGACATTCAAATCAATACAATAAAATAAAAGTAAGAATAATAAATGTATAAAAAAGTAATACAAAACTATTATTCATAGAAATATTGTTTTCCTGAAAAATTCTAAACTGTTATAGCAAATAAGAGATATTCGTAAAGGCTATGAACTGGACATGGAACAACAGACTGGTTCCAAATAGGAAAAGGAGTACATGAAGGCTGTATATTGTCACCCTGCTTATTTAACTTATATGCAGAGGACACCATGAGAAACGCTGGGCTGGAGGAAGCACAAGCTGGAATCAAGATTGCTGGGAGAAACATCAATAACCTCAGATATGCAGATGACACCACCCTTATGGCAGAAAGTGAAGAACTAAAGAGCCTCTTGATGAAAGTGAAAGAGGAGAGTGAAAAAGTTGGCTTAAAGCTCAGCATTCAGAAAATGAAGATCATGGCATCCGGTCCCATCACTTCATAGCAAATAGATGGGGAAACAGTGGAAACAGTGGCTGACTTTATTTTTCTGGGCTCCAAAATCACTGCAGATGGTGACTGCAGCCATGAAATTAAAAGACGCTTACTCCTTGGAAGGAAAGTTATGACCAACCTAGATAGCATATTCAAAAGCAGAGACGTTACTTTGCCAACAATGGTCCGTCTAGTCAAGGCTATGGTTTTTCCAGTGGTCATGTATGGATGTGAGAGTTGGACTATAAAGAAAGCTGAGCGCTGAAGAATTGATGCTTTTGAACTGTGATGTTGGAGAAGACTCTTGAGAGTCCCTTGGACTGCAAGGAGATCCAACCAGTACATTCTGAAGGACATCAGTCCTGGGTGTTCTTTGGAAGGACTGATGCTGAAGCTGAAACTCCAATACTTTGGCCACCTGATGCAAAGAGCTGACTCATTGGAAAAGACCCTGAGGCTGGAAAAGATTGAGGGCAGGAGGAGAAGGGGACGACAGAGGATGAGATGGTTGGATGGCATCATCGACTCGATGGACATGGGTTTGGGTGGGCTCCGGGACTTGGTGATGGACAGGGAGGCCTGGCATGTTGTGGCTCATGGGGTCTCAAAGAGTTGGACATGACTGAGCGACTGAACTGAACTGAACTCTTCATAGATGAATTGACTGTAAGTACGCGGGTTTACTTCTGGGTTCTCTGTCCTGTCCCACTGATCTATGTGTCTGTTTTTGTGCCAGTGCCATAGGCTGAAATCAGAGAGCCTGACTTCTCTATTTCTGCTCTTCTTTCTCAAGATCGCTTTAGCTATTCAGGGTCTTTTGTGTTTCCATACAAAGTTAAAATTTTTTTGCTCTAGTTCTGTGAAAAATGCCATTGGTATTTTGATAGGGATTGCACTGAATCTGTAGATTGCCTTGGGTAGGATGGTCATTTTAACAATATTGATTCTTCCAGTCCAAGAATATGGTATATTTTTCCAACTGTTTGTGTCATCTTCAATATCTTTCATCACCTTATAGTTTGTGGAATGCATGTCTTTTGCCTCCTCAAGTAGATTTATTCCTAGGTATTTTATTCTTTTGGATGTGATGGTTAAGTGGCATTGGTTCCTTAATTTCTTTTTCTGATCGTTCATTGTTAGTATATGGAAATGCAACAAATTTCTGTATAATTTTGTTTCCTGCAACTTTACCGAACTCACTGATGAGCTCTAGTAGATTTCTGGTAGCATCTTTAGGTCTTCCTATGTATATAGTACTATGTCATCTGCGAACGGTGACAATTTTACTTCTTCCTTTTCACTTTGGATTCCTTTTATTTCTTTTTCTTCTCTGACTGTCATGGCTAAAACTTCTAAGACTATTGAATAAAAGTGAAGAAAGTGGACATCCCTGTCTTGTTCCTGATCTTAGAGGAAATACTTTTAGCTTTTCATCACTGAGTATGATGTTGGCTGTAGGTTTGTCATATATAACCTTTATTATGTTGAGATATGTTCCCTCTTGGCCCACTTTTGGTGTCTTTTTAAAATAATTTATTTCCTGGCACCAACAGATTTGCTCAACTCAGAGTTGCCACAAACCTTAAATTTCTAAAAAATTTTAAAAAAAGAAAAAAAAAACCTGAAAAATATGTGAAGCACAATAAAATGAGGTATGCCTGTAAATATACAGGCATACTACGACTCCATTAGAAATTTATGCTAATTAAATTTCATGAAGGAGTTTAAAGGCTATTTGAGTTTTGAACCAATTGTTGATTTTTCTCCATAAATGCAATATTAAAAATAAAATAAATTTATTTTAGTATGCTCCACTGGAATGTAAGTACCACCAACGTAACATATGTGTTTTGGTTTGTTCATTGGCATGTTTCCAACATTTAGAACAGTTCCTGTAAATAGCAAGTACTTGATAAATTAAAGAAAAAATGAGTGACAGGTTGAATGAATGAAGATGCACATGTCTTGCTGATGCTGAGTTTGTTTAAAAAAAGACAGGAGGGATCTACCATTTGTTAAAAGGCCCTAAATCAAAACAAAAACATGGATTGATTATGTCCTATCTAGATGGTGATGGACCTTGCTTGTGATGTAGAAAGATGGGAGTTTTTTGGACCTGGAAAGACCAGTGTGTACACAGTGTCACCAGCGTTTGTGTGTTACTGCTGTGGACTCTTGGGTTAAAAGGAGGCATTTTGGAATATGTTGCAACAACTATATAACCTTCTGCCCCTATATCACCTGGTGTGCCCTCGCATCCTGTGACTTCAGATGATATTGTCCTCTTGGCTAATTAAACCAGGTACTCAAGCTAAACTTAGAGAAAGTCTAGGTAAGTGTGTGTGTGGTGTGTATTTACATGCTTAAATGTGCACAAGCAAATGCTCTTCCAACCAATACGCAACTCAAAAAATCCGGGACAGAAATGTTGTTGAACCTTAAGGTGACAGCCTCTAAATGTAACTATGGCAGCATGATGTATACATATTTGAGAATGAACAGAATAGCTAGAGGAAGGAGAAGGCCAAATGAAGTTGTATTAGTGATAAAAATCTCAAGAATCAGAAGAGATGTGAAATACGTAGAATTTTTGGACAAATTTCTACTAACTTTTTAATATAGCTTAGCTAGTGAACCTAACAACAGAGTTTACTGAATCTAGACTCTCAGAGTGAGTGAGTGGTAGTTTCTCAGTCATGTCTGACTCTTTGTGACCCCATAGACTAAAGCCTGCCCGGCTCCTCTGTGCATGGAATTCTCCAGGCAAGAGTACTGGAGTGGGTTGCCGTTTCCTTCTCCAGGGGATCTTCCCAACTCAAGGATTGAACACAGGTCTCCTGCACTGCAGGTATTAAAAGACATTTCTAAGTATAAAGACAGGTCAACTGAAAAAGTATCAGCAGATACGTGCTTGACTTTATCTTATAATCAATAGACAATATATTAGAATATGTAATGAATCCATATAGCTTTTCCAAAGGAATACCCGAGACAGAAGTAGCCATAAAGTTATAAATGACAATTATCAATCAGATGAAATAATTTAGATGAAGCTTATCTCTCTCGAAGAGATGTGGACTGGGCAAGTGGTCAGGAAGGAAATACAATGTGCTTTTAACTTTGTATGAAAAATAATCTCAGAAAAAGAGTTACAAGTAGTAGTTTTGATTTGCATTTCTCTAATAATTAGTGCTGTAGAGCATCGTTTCACGTGCCTCTTGGCCATCCATATGTCTTCTTTGGAGAAGTGTCTATTTAGGTCCTCCTTCCATTTTTTGATTGGGTTATTTCTTTGTTTTTGATATTGAGCTCCATGAGCTGTTTGTATATTTTGGAGACTAATCTTCTGTCTATTGCTTCGTTTGCAAATATTTTCTCCCATTCTGTGAACCGTCTTTTTATCTTGCTTATGGTTTCCTTTGCTGTGCAAAACCTTTTAAGTTTAATTAGGTCCCATTTGTTTATTTTTGTTTTTATTTTCATTACTCAAAAAAGATCTTGCTGTGGTTTATGTCAAAGAGTGTCTTTCCTATGTTTTCCTCTAAGAGTTTTACAGTGTCCAGTCTTATAGTAGGTCTTTAATCTATTTGGAGTTTATTTTTGTGTATGGTATTAGGTAGTGTTCTAACTGCATTCTTTTACATGTATTGGGGAATTTGTAGAGCTGTGGATGAACCGAGAGTCTGTCACACAGAGTGAAGTAAGTCAGAAAGAGAAAAACATATATCATATATTAACACATATATATGGAGTCTAGAAAAATGATACAGATGAGCCTATTTCCAGAGCAGGAACAGAAGCACAGACATACTGAATGGACATTTGGACACGGGGTGCGGGGCAGGGAAGGGAAAGGTGGGAGGAATTGAGAGATTAGGATTGACATATATAGACTACCATGTGTAAACCAGAAAATTAGTGGGAAACTGCTGTAGAGCACAGGGAGCTCTAGCTCAGTGCTCCATGATGACCTAGAGGGGTGGGATGGGAGCAGGGTGGCAGGGAGACCCAAGAGGGAGGGGATAAATGTATACTTATAGCTGATACATTTTGTTGTACAGTGGAAACTAAAACAACATTGTAAAGCAATTATACTCCAATAAAGAACAGTAGGAAGAGGGTTTATATTCAGCAGAGTCAATGGCCTGATTCTTAAGTGATGGTAAGCTTGTCAGTGATACTTTATGAAAGTGTACATACAGTTAAGCATAACCGTAAACTCTCTGGTGACATTAGTTATTTAAGATTTTTTAAATATTTTGAAGTCATATAAATCTAGCATTTGTAGATATCAGTTGTATGAAACTGAGGCCTGAAAAGTCTAGAAAAATGGAACTAGTAAAGAAATTTGTAAGCTGAGCTTGGTTTACATGGATGGAAGTAAGGGGGTCCTAAGATTAGGTATAAAATTTTTATGCAGCCATGTACATTTTTCTGGGAAAAGGGTGTATAGTAGGGTTGGCAAACATTTTCTATAGAGGTCTAGACAGTAAATGTTTGGACTTTGTGGACCAAATGGTCTCTGCTGAAAACCAGTCAACCGAGCCCATATAGTGTGGAAGTAGCAATAGATGATATATAAAAGAATGGGCATGACGGTCATTCAATAAAACTTCATCTACTCTCATAGGAGGAGGATTGAACTTGGCCCACGAGCCATAGTTTGCTGATCCATGGTATAGTGCAGTGCTAGCCACAAGAACTCTCCATCATAATGAAAATGTCATTATTGGTACTGTCCCATTTTTTTATTTATTGGTACTGTCCAATACGGTAGCCAGTCTGTGTTGTCCAATATGGTAGCCACTAAACATAATATGGCTATTGAACACTTGAAATGCAGCTAGTACTACTTGGGAGTTGAGTTTTTGATTAATTAAAATTTAAATTTAATTGCCACATATTGTCTTACTATACAGGAAGGTACAGGTCTAGAACTTTCATCACAGAATTAGAGGCAATGTAAATAAGCCACAGGCTCCCAGAGAAGAGGACCTCACCCTGCAAAGAGAGGTGTTGCACACGGAGAGAACTCCCTAGGGCTTTGCTATCATGGCTCATGCAGTTATTCAAACCTTACTTTAGACAAGGTCTTGATGGGTTAGTGTCAGGAACCGAGGAGGTGGTCTGGTTTTATGACAAATGCTCTGGCACTCGGAGCACTACAGGGGGTAGACTCTCTTCTCCCAATTTATCTGCCTGAGATAGTTCATAAATATGACACTAATGGTCACCCACTTCCCTAGTGGTTCCTTGGTTAGAGGAACATGCTGGTGCAATGTGACCAATTAGCCAAAACGACAGGAAGAAGACTGAATCTAGATGCTTGATAAAGGCTATAATCGAAGGGTTTTAAGGTTAGTTCCTCCTCCTCCCCCATCTTTAGAAAGTCTTGAAACACACCAGAACCTGGCTCTATATTTAATTCTGGGGCCAAAAGCATTTCCCAAACAGGCTGATGACCATGCACCGGAAGGATCTTGTTCTAGCCCGGCTGCATCTGCCCACCTCTAGGGAGTGTCCAAGTTGCGATGGAGGTCTCTGGTCTCTAGGCCTCACTATTGGTATCTTTTGCCACATATTCCAACTCTTTCATCATTTCCTGTTTGCTGAACGTGGTAACCATCCTCCAGAGCTGGTGGGAATGAGATGTATTGATTCACATTTGGTACCTGGATTCCAAGAAGCTCTCTCTTGTCAGCTTTTGGCATGGCTACAGTGGGAGTCGCACAGAGATGTTTCCAGATATTCAGCATCCCCCTTTGACAGAGTTACTCCTGGTCACTCTCTAACCTAGGTTGGATCTGTGGCATCCTCAAACCTCTAAAACATGAGATGATTCAGGGGAGAAACCATTTTCGTCTTATACACTGCCTTCCCAATACAAAAAACGGCTATTTCAGTAGCAAATTGGACACCTCAGCCCCCTCTAAAGATTCTGACTTATCTAGGCAGATCAATTCAAGACCTCAGCCACAAGTTTCAGTATGTATTTGTAAAACAAACTGACTTCTAGTCTGGGCTATCTGTTCTTCAGACTTCCCTACCCTCCATCACCAGAATTCCCCTGACAAGTATTAATAAGATTCCTTCCTCTGATTCTTGAGATTTAATTAGGTTTGTCCCCAGGGAAATGCGTGCATCATGGAACACAGGGGGCCATGCTTCTAGGGAAACCAGAAGAGAAAGAAATGATAATCAGTATGGGTCCCTGGGGGGGCTCTGTGGATATGCAGCTTGCAGTCTATAAATGGCACTGATATAGCAGCTAAGGGAAGAGTCCACATGCCTTCTGCTCCCAGGGGTTCTAACAGATGAAGAAAGGCAATATTTTGACTGTTTAATCCACACTGCAGTCTGCACTGGATGTTTTGTTGTTGGTTTTAGGAAAGAGAGTCATTTGTCTGGTTTCTCTGCCTCTATTAGAATGTTCCATCAGAGGAATGTTTCATTAGGATGGTAAATTGCCCCATAAAATATTCAGCACTGGGAGAGACCTATTAAGTCTGGATCAAATCCATAACCAGGAGTTTTTTTATTCCAGCATTATTTTTTTCAGTTCTGAGACATTTGATGACAGTCAGTATTCCCAAATAAGGCAACCACCCACAGTGAATGTCAGTATCTTTCTTAGTAAAATGTCTTGGTAGCCTGTAGCCTGATTTCTTGTCCTGTGATTGCTTCCATATCTTTGGACTAAGGGACATGGGTACAACTTTTTACCTTTTATCACAGATAAACATAAATCTACATAAAAGTAGGCAAAAGAGTATTAGGAAACTTCCATGTGCCAACAAGTATCAACTCCTGGCCAGTCCTGCTTATCTAATCCCCCACTCACTTCCCTCCTTTCTTGCATTGCTATGAGGTAAATTTCCGAACACTGTATAATGATAACTGCTTTTTAGGGATCTCTTTTATTCCCCTTGCCTGATATGTTATGTTGTCTACTTCTTACCTCTAATGTTTTGCTATTTTGAAGTGAATTACAAATATCATACTTTTCAGGGATCCATTTCTTTACCCAGCCTGATATGTTATAAAGTTTTTTGTTTATTACTTTTAATAAACTGAATACATTTAAAAAACAGAAGCAATCTGTCAGCAGAGAAAGTATGATTTAGAATCCAGTCCACAAAGCAAGCTCCATTCTCTAGAATGGGCTGAATGTAGTTGGAAGACACATTTAATCTTAGCAAAAGCCACAGCAACAACAGCAAAAAAGAAAAACACAAGGTCTACTCTATCTGATGAGATACTTTCCTATAAAACCAGGTGGTTCTATTGCCCAAGGTTTTCACCAATGTCATTCTAGAAAGAACTTTCCCAAGAAAACTAACTATAAGCCACATATCAATATAACATCTGTCTCTCTGTACTTCTCTCTCTCACACACTCACACTTGGACATGGTTTCCCCTGCCTAACCTTTCCTGACAGAGACTTTAAGCTTAGAAGTCAGCTTACTTCCCCACGGCACCCTGCCCCTGCCTCCCACCTCCCTGTGGGGTCTCCGGGCTCAGCTGCTATCTAGAGCAACACAGATACACACGTGGCAAGGCAGGGAAGTGGAGCTGGCCAAGAGAGTTTCTCATCAAAAGGCAACTTCAGTTCAGTTCAGTTCAGTTGCTCAGTCGTGTCTGACTCTTTGCGACCCCATGAATAGTAGCATGCCAGGCCTCCCTATCCATCACCAACTCCCGGAGTTTACCCAAAGTCATGTCCATCGAGTCGGTGATGCCATCCAGCCATCTTATCCTCTGCCGTCCCCTTCTCTCCTAGTCAGTCAGTCAGTCAGTCAGTCAGTTCAGTCGCTCAGTCGTGTCCGACTCTCTGAGACCCCATGAATCGCAGCACGCCAGGTCTCCCTGTCCATCACCAACTCCCAGAGTTTACCCAAAGTCATGTCCATCGAGTCGGTGATGCCATCCAGCCATCTCATCCTCTGCCGTCCCCTTCTCCTCCTGCCCCCAATCCCTCCCAGCATCAGGGTCTTTTCCATGAGTCAACTCCTTGCATGAGGTGGCCAAAGTATTGGAGTTTCAGCTTTAGCATCAGTCCTTCCAGTGAACACCCAGGACTGATCTCCTTTAGGATGGACTGGTTGGATCTCTTGTCTTCATGAAAGGAATTGTGTGTACCCAACACTTTTCAGGGCAGGAAAATAGCTGTGTTTATGACATTATTAATGTTCCTTTCTCTCCTTGCCATGGTTGTGATTGTTTCTTTTCAAAGCAAAAGTTCCAGGTACAAAGGATGAAAAGAGAAGGAAACCCAAATTGCATCTCCCCAGCATCAAGTTCCTTTTTATGGGGAACTTTAATCTTCTTTCTGTGGAGGGGATGTAACCACACACTGCCCTATAACCTTCTCCCAGAAAAGGTAATAGGTCACAGCCTGGAAGCATGTTTAATTAGAAAATAACCACTCTCTCTCAGAGGTTTTGAGATTACTGATGCTGTGTGTGTAGTTTTGGGTGGGGTTGAACAGAGGGCCCAGGACCTTCACTTCCTGTGCCTGTGAGCTATGATAAGCATTATTTGAACTTTATCTTTGCTTTAAAAGACAACAATAAATAAAAATGGAGGGTAACCAAGCAAAGGAAAGGGAAAATAAAATCTCCCCCCATGACTTTCCTATGTGGTTAGCACAGCTGCCCAGACTTGAAGCTGCAGAGTGAGGGAGCGATTGGAAGAAGAGCTTCCATCACTTCCAGAATTTTCCTCCTCTTTTTTTCCCTGGAGCTTTTCTGTGAGGCCTTGTGATCCTGTCTACAGACACAAGACCCAGAAAAGCTCTGCCAGTCACTGCCAGGCTGTCACGGGCTCTAGGCATTGATGAACTCACATGTCACCTGCTTAGAGAATATTTATCTTCCTCAGCAAAGAGCCCAATCTCATTTCCCAGATTCCTTCTCTGGTTTTAATTACACAGACCTGGAACATGTTCCAAGACATCAGGCAACAGTGGGGCTGTTAATTTTTTAAAAGGAGATGCTTTCCTGCCCTCGCACAATGTGCTTAGATTGAATAATGTTTTTTTTTTTCCACCCACAAAATACTATTAATAGTGTTGTCATATATACCCCAAGATTCTCTCACTTAATAAATTTTCAAACACTTATTTACTACCTAATACACTCCAGACAACAGACTAGATTATGAAAATGGTTAAAACAGTCATGACACTCTTAGGCAGCTCAAGGAAGGTAGGTAGGGGACATATATATAAGTAAATAAACAAACAGCCTCAAAATCTGACAAGGGTTAAAACAGAGGTATGGGTTTAACATAGTGAGACTAGAAAGGGAGGTGTAAAGATCATCTATAGCCACCTCCCTTCTTTTTTCCTTCCTCCCATCCCCTGACTATTTTGGGAACCTGTGGCATAGAAGGTGCAGAGTGTCGTTCTGCATTCAGTCCTACGTTACACATGCCTTGCTACTTGGACACGAAAACACACCCTGGCTTCCTCTGTCCACTACTCTGCGAGTGTGGACTGGCTCTGTGTGCTATTGTGAGATAGCCTGACAGCAAGAGGTGAGGAGGGTAGGACAGGATTAGGAAAAACCAACCACTGCTCTCTGCCTGGAAATACTGGTAACACTGTTCTTACTTGCCTGAGTAGAAACCAGAATCCCTCTGCTTCTCACAGGGCCATAGAGGGAAGAAGACACCTGCTGACTCAGGCTGGGCACTGCAGACAGTAAGCACGCAGTAGGAGCGCACATGGTTGTGTTAATTGTAGAAAAAGGAAAAACTGATCAAATTATAGGGACTTTTATTGAGCTCTACCAGATTTTTAACTACAGGTGACGAGCTCAGAGATTTTGGTACCAACATCCCTTTATTCCCTCGTGGTCAGAAGTCATGGCATGATCTTAGTCAGGCACAAATGATTGATCCTCTATTACATACACATCACCTCATGATGTTAGGCTCTCAAATGCAAAATGATAGCAATCCCCATTTAGGGAAGCATACATCTAGCTTCAGTTCTGAATGTAGTTCCAAATCCCTTCTGGACCACTAAATGTTCCTAGATACCAACTAGAGACCAGACAGATGAATGGGACTAAACTGAAAATCCCCCAAAGGTAAAAAATGAGTCTACAAAGGTGGTTTGGGGAAAGAATAGAAAGGAGGAATTTCAACAAATAGTACTGGGACAACCAGTTAAACATTTAGAAAAAAATGATGTATATCTGGACTTCACGCTGTCCACCTGTTACGCCCACCTCCCTCTTGCCTTCCCTTCTTCCTTCACTGAACCTCATTGCTCTTCTTTTCATAACTTTCTTGGCTCTCCTTTTGCCTTTGCTTGTCCTGACAGACTTTAGAATCATTTTGACCTCCACCGCAAACACATCTACAGCAGTAGGCCTGGCCTCTGTTCTTTCCTTTTAGAAGGGTGGGATCCCTGCTCCTGAGCTTCTGAGATGAAGTAGTGTGGTGGGGCAGAGATGTGTGTGCTCACCCAGAGCTGATCCTGGGTCAGCTGACCACAATGACCCTGACACCTCTTTGGAGAGGCAGCACCTCTTTAAATGGTTCAAAGGAAGCAACAGCCCTAGGGGCCCTTCTGCAGATGGACATTTGCCAGGAGGACTCCTATCACTAGTTAAGATTCACCGGGCATCCACCTGGGATGCAGGGTTGACTGTGTCTGGAGGGTGGCCCTGGGGAAGTCAGTCCTAACATGCAGCCAGGCCTACGGTGGCCACCTTCCTCAGACAGCCCATTTGGAAAACTAGCACTTCCATGCTTTGGTCTTTTTAATGACCCTGGTCCCATAACGCCCAAGCTAGAGAACCTGAATAACCAACAAAAAATCTTAACATGGTCTCAAAATGTGGTTCGTTTCAAAGAAGGCCCAGTGCTCTGACAATATGAATTGGAGTTATTTTTCTTCTTGACTCTTGGCACTAGTTGGAGTCATGCATTATAAAAACAAATCCCTTCCTCTAGGTGACTGGCATTTCCCTTCTGAGCAGGAACACAGAGCACTCACTCAGCAGCTCTGCACAAAGTGGACAAATACACTCTTCCTTCAGGCAGACGTCCTGCACTTGGGTGAACAGCTGAGCCCAGCCAGGTGCTCTTGTGCAGTGACAAGCCTGTGCAGCTGTACCTGGTGACTCTGCTGCTGAGGCGCCCACATTCACAGACACATCTAGTTACACTTGTTCATTCACTGTCAAGAAAGCACCTGAGGGCAGTGGGAAACTAACACTCCCCGAGCACCAACTATGCACTGGGCGTTGATTGTCTTCTGTTAAATCTTCTAGGTGGACTTCATTATCGCTATTTCACAGATAAGGAGATTAAAAGCTTTGCCAATGGCTCTGTGGTAGGTTAGTGATAGATATAGAATTAAAACCCAGGACTTTCTGATGCCAAAGCCATGTTCTTCCCACCTTACTATCTTGGGAACACAGAGAAGCACAAGACGGGCTCCTTCTCTCAGGGGGCATGGTCTAAAGTGGGAGAAAGAAGATCCAGAAAATGTGAGTCACTCCCCTTACAGAGACCACTTCTCCCCCTATTCATTATTTGCTGGGTCTAAGCTGACCAGGAATTTGGGAGCCCATCTTCTTGGGAGGGATCTTCAGGGTTGATATTATTCTATGGTTTAATGCTATTCCATTTGATCACCACAACTCCCCAAGGCTCAGCAAGGTGATGGGCTTTGCTCTAGGTCTGCAGCTCCTAAAAGTAAGGCCAGACTTCTTTTCATTATACCACATACCCCCTTTTTCCTTGGGTGAGATGACCTATGAGCTGGTTGCAGAAAAGCCATAGCCCCAAGACAGGGTAGTATACCATGGGGAGGAAGTCCAGCATTTAGCCAGCTCTGGCAGGTGGTCAGTGCAACCAATTCCACATTCACCATGGCAGGGGTGTTTGGTTTTACTTTTTATTGTGGAAAAATTTAAGCATATACAGAACTAAAGAGAATAGTATAACAAACTGCTACAATGGTGATCAACACATGGTCAGTCTTATTTATGATCCCTCCAATACATCATTCTTTTTTAAAAATTAATTACTTTAATTAGAGAATAATTACTTTACAATATTGTGATGGTTTTTGCCATACATCAACATGAATCGGCCACAGGTATATATGTGTTCTCCTCAATCTGAACCCCCCTCCCCACCCCCACCCCACCCTATCCCTCTGGGTTGTCTCAGAGCTTTGAAACATGGCTTTGAAACATGTATATTACCATTTGTAAAACAGATGACCAGTGCAAGTTCAAATACATTACTCTAAAGTAAACTCAGGCATCATATCATTTCCTCTGGCAATACGTAAGCATGTACCTTTAAATTTACTCATTTAAAAAATTACTCTTTTATCACACCTGAAAAAATAAAAATAATTCTTCAATATTATCAAATACCCTGCTAGTGTTCAAATTCCTGAATGCATGTCATTGATTTTAATAGTTTATACGGTCAATCCATATAAACTATTTAAAATCAATGACATGCATTCAGGAATTTGAACACTAGCAGGGTATTGATAATATTGAAGAATTATTTTTATTTTTTCAGGACGCTCAGGGCTGGTGCACTGGGATGACCTAGAGGGATGGTATGGGGAGGGAAGTGGGACGGGAGTTCAGGATGGGGAACGCGTGTACACCCGTGATGGATTCATGTTGATGTACGGAAAAATCAATACAATATTGTAAAGTAATTAGCCTCCAATTAAAATAAATAAATTTATATACAAAAAACTGCAAAAAAAAAAGTTTAGAGCAATTTCTTAAAAAAAAAAGTTTATACGAATAAAGATCTAAATAAGGTCCAAGCTTTGAAACTGGTTGTCTCTTAAGTCACTTTTAATTTATAGGTTTCTTTCCCACTCTTTTCCCTGTATTAATCTGCTGAACAAACCAGATAACTTGTCCTGTATGTGACCCACATTCTGGATTTTGCTGAGTGCATCTACATCTGGGAAAGGTTTTTAAGCGTGAAGAGTGAGGCGCTAGTAAGAACGTGGCCAGGTGGAGTGAAAGGTGACACACTCAGGACTCAGACAGGCATGGGTTTAAATCCTCAAACTGGAATTAACTGTATAAAATCGCGCAAGTTACTTAATCTTTATTTTCCATTTTTTAGCCTATAAAATGGTCTTGAAAAATGACAGGGCCTACTAAGTGGTGAATGTTAAAGAGGCAACTGTACAAGTCTGTAATATCCTCAAAGTGTTAAACAGTTCTCCCCATTTCCCTCCCATCTGCCATCACTGGAGAGGGAGCACCAATGAGGCCAGTAATGGGAGTGCCCCACTAGAGCAGAAGCTCCCTCTGGGTGAGGTGTGGTTTTGTTTTCTTGGCACAAAAGAACATGACTTGGTGAATCACTTTGCAAGGTTGAAATCCAACCTTTTTCTTAATTTCCCTTGTGTTGCATATCAAAGTGCCACCACTGACTACAGCTGTGAGGTGACAATGATCCCAGTCTGGCTGCACCACTCAATCACTGGACAAAAGGAGATCCAGGGAGTAAGGTGCCTGGCTGGAGCCCCCATCTCCACTCTGGAAACCAATCCTTTCCTGAAATCAGGGCTTCTGGCACATTGCTCCCCTTTCCAAGCCGAAGCACCACCCTTCAACACATCTACTCCCCTTTCAGGCCTTAGATTTCTTCATTGCATGTATCCGCATCTAACACACCATATGTTTTGCTTATTTATTCCTGTTTACTAATCTTTCCCTAATAGAGTTGTCAGCATCACAAGGGCAGGAACTTGGGCTGTTTCGTTTGCTGTTGTGTCCCCAACTCCTGGAATGGTGTCTGGCACACAGAAGCCACTCAACTCATACCTGCTAGATTGAACCATGTTGAAAAAAAGCCTTTTCAGTTGCTATTTGGGGGCATCCACACCAAATAACATTTCTAACCAAGAAGACATTAAAGGTTATAAGCAGAGAATTTTCTGGTGGTCCAGTGGTTAGGAATTGGCATTCTCACTACCAGGGGCCCAGGTTCGATCCCTGGTCAGGGAATTAAGATCCTGTAAGCTACGTGGTGTGGCCAATAAATAAACAGGCTTTAAAAAAAGGTTATGAGCAATTACTATTTGTTAATGCTCTTCAGGTTTCTATTCTGCTTATTTTCAAAGTTTGGCTTGGTGTTTATGTTCTTGCTTATAATTTATGTTCTGTTTCCAACCTCTTATTTACTAAGCCATCTGGGCAATCTGTAAATCCATTACTCACAATTTGGAGAAACTAATTTCTTATAAAAATCATATTATTGGTATCTGCCAAGATCTTCAAGATTTGGCAAACATCTTTTTTCCCTTCTCTTTGAGATGATGTTTATTACTTCTTTCTGTTCAGTTCAGTTGCTCAGTCATGTCTGACTCTGTGACCCCGTGGACTGCAGAACGCAGGCTTCCCTGTCCATCACCAACTCCTGGAGCTTGCTCAAACTCACGTTCATTGAGTTGGTGATGCCATTCAACCATCTCATCTTCTGTTGTCCCCTTCTCCTTCTACCTTCAATCTTTCCCAACATCAGGGTCTTTTCTAAGGAGTCAGTTCTCTGCATCAGGTGGCCGAAGTATTGGAGTTTCAGCTTCAGCATCAGTCCTTCCAATGAATATTCAGGACTGATTTCGTTTAGGATTGACTGGTTTGATCTCCTTGTTGTCCAAGGGAACTCTCAAGAGTCTTCTCCAACACTACAGTTCAAAAGTATCAATTCTCCAGTGCTCGGTTTTCTTTTAGTCCAACTCTTACATCCATACATGACTACTGGAAAAACCATAGCTTTGACTAGATGGACCTTTGTTGGCAAGGTAATGTCTCTGATTTTTAATATACTCTCTAGGTTGGTCAGAGGTTTTCTGCCAAGGAGCAAGTGTCTTTTAATTTCATGGCTGTAGTCATTATCTGCGGTAATTTTGGAGCCCAAGAAAATCAAGTCTGTCACTGTTTCCATTGTTTCCCCATCTGTTTGCCATGGAGTGATGGGACCAGATGCCATGATCTTAAGTTTTCTGAATGTTGAGCTTTAAGCCAACTTTTTCACTTTCCTCTTTCACTTTCATCAAGAGGCTCTTCAGTTTCTCTTTGCTTTCTGCCATAAGTGTGGTGTCATCCGCATATCTGAGGTTATTGATATTTCTCCTGGCAATCTTGATTCCAGCTTGCACTTCTTCCAGCTCAGCATTTCACATGATGTACTCTGCATATAAGTTAAATAAGCAGGATGACAATATACAACCTTGACATACTCCTTTCCCGATTTGGAACCAGTCTGTTGTTTCATGTCCAGTTCTAAGAGTTGCTTCTTGACCTGCATATAGATTTATCAGGAGGCAGGTATGGTGGGTCTGGTATTCCCATCTCTTTCAGAATTTTCCACAGTTTGTTGTGATCCACACAGTCAAATGCTTTAGCATAACCAATAAAGCTTAAGTAGGTGTTTTTTTGGAACTCTCCTGATTTTTCTATGATCCAAGAGATGTTTGCAATTTGATCTCCGCTTCCTCAGCCTTTTCTAAATCCAGCTTGAACATCTGGAATTTCTAGGTTCACATACTGTTAAAGCCTGGTTTGGAGAATTTTGAGCATTTCTTTGTTAGCATGTGAGATGAGTGCAATTGTGTGGCAATTCTTTGGCAATGCCTTTCTTTGGGACTGGAATGAAAACAGACCTTTTCCAGTCATGTGACCACTGCTGAGTTTTCCAGATTTGCTGGCATATTGAGTGCAGCACTTTCACAGCATCATCTTTAGGATTTGAAAGAGCTCAACTGGAATTCCATCACCTCCACTAGCTTTGTTCATAGTGATTCTTCCTAAGGCCCACTTGACTTCTCATTCCAGGATGTCTGGCTCTAGGTGAGTGATCATACCATCATGGTTATCTGGGTCATGAAGATAGTTTTTTGTATAATTCTTCTGTGTATTCTTGCCACCTCTTCTTAATATCTTCTGCTTCTGTCAGGTTCATAATATTTCTGTCCTTTACTGTTCTATCTTTGCATGAAATGTTCCCTTGGTATCTGTAATTTTCTTGAAGAGATCTGTAGTCTTTCCCATTCTATTGCTTTCCTCTACTTCTTTGCATTGATCACTGAGGAAGACTTTCTTATCTCCCCTTGCTATTCATTGGAACTCTGCATTCAAATGGGTATACCTTTCCTTTTCTCCTTTGCCTTTAGCTTCTCTTCTTTTCTCAGCTATTTGTAAGGCCTCCTCAGACAACCATTTTGTGTTACTTTTTCTCAGGGATGGTCTTGATCACTGCCTCCTGTACAATGTCACGAACTTCCATTCATAGTTCTTCAGGCACTCTGTCTATCAGATCTAATCCCTTGAATATACTTGTCATTTCCACTGTATAATTGTAAGGGATTTGATTTAGGTCATACCTGAATGGTCTAGTGGTTTTCCCTACTTTCTTCAATTTAAGTCTGAATTTTGCAATAAGGAGTTCATGATCTGAGCCAGTCAGCTCCCGGTCTTGTTTTTGCTGACTGTATAGAGCTTCTCCATCTTTGGCTGCAAAGAATTACTTCCTTAGCAAAGGTAGTAAAAACTCAAGAATTTTTACTGAGCTTGTCACACATATGGTGTCAAGGGAATAGCATCCTTTTTTAAAGCCATCACAGTAATATGGTAACAGCAACACACACATTTCCTCGGGGGATAGAAATCCCTTTCGATTTGCAGGCCGTCAGATTGAGATGGGCAACAATAGGGCTGTGAAAACAGAGACTGTCAGCCCAGGAACTTGGAGTGCTTTTCAGCTGCTCACAGAAACACAGTTGCAGTTCACTTTTGAATCAGTGCTCACTCTGACAAGCTCAAAAGAGTTTACAAACCACCCCATCAGGCCTCACTGGCATACTCAGTGGTTCTCCTCTCCCCATTGATGTTTACAGATAGATACTGCTGTGGATCCCCTTTCCTCACAGAACTTTCTCCCACCCTCAGCTTCATCCTTGGCTACCCAGCTTTTTCTCCTCCAGCTATACCAACTCACTCTTCTGACTCTTTGATTATTTACCTCCCCAAGACCCTGTTTTTTAGCTTCCCCCTTGGTCTTGCATATTATAAACTGAGGGCCAAATCTGCCCACCTTAGTTCTGACTCAGGTACCTGGGGACCTTGCCAGCTGGGCCCTGTTTGGGTAAGAGGAGGAATTTGACAATATGGCTCATTTTCAGTCATTCCTTTGGTACCAATGAGATACAGGGTTTGGTACATCTCTTTACCGACAAAGAAAAGATATTCACCCATGTCTTTATATGCCCTACCTGTTCTTGTAATGGCAAGCTCTCACTTTCTAAGGTTCAGATCTCTTCAACTAAGTACCAGGCAAAGTGCTGTTCAGTTCACAGTTAGCACACAGGATAGAAACAAACCTAGCGACCACACAGCTCCCTAAGTGATGATGCTGGAGACACGGGCTCTGCAGAACAGACCTTTACAGCTGGTGCCCAACGGATACTGATTTTCTTTTAAAGAGAGTGCTTTCTTCAATTTCCATTATAAAATAGATTCTTACAAATTCGGAGGATCCCTAGAGAAGGAAGATCCAAACTGAACACCCACAATCTCACCACCCAGTGGGAATCACTCAACACACTGGTGTATTTCTTCCAGTCTTTTTTTTTTTTTAAAGAATGTGAGGAGTATATTTCCTTTTCTCCTCCTGCCCTATATATGTGTTTACTTTTATCTTTCTTGTCTCCTGTGATTAATGGAATAACTAATGTCATGGGGACCCCAGAATAGCTGATTACTGGAATGTTTGTATAGGCCCCTCCCTACTTTCACGGCTTCACGGCTTCTAGCTGTCCCTGGATCTTAGGTGCAGGAGGATTACTTTAAGAGCAGGTGCTTGCTAAAGCTGTAGAGTGTGTGTATATGCTTTTCTATCTCTCTTAATAACTGGATGATACAAGTGCTCACTCAATTATGTATTCTGCTTTTTCTTTTACTGTTACTGTGTCATGCAAGGATGAAAGTGAGCTTTGCAAACAAGTGCTTCTATGGTGTCCACTGTCAAAGTTGTGTCAAATTTAATTTTCATTCCCTAAAGATCAGAAGTTATAAAAGCCATATCTCAGATATTTCCATGGTCTTTATTTCTGAGGGAGACCTAACTCTCTATATATGTGACTGTGACTGCTGGGCTTACATGGAACCAGCAGGTCAGTGAGATTTCCTGTTGGGGTATCTGGGCGCCTGGCAGGGGCGGGATGGGGTTTGTGTTGCTCACGCCCCCACTTGATCGGCTCCTCACCGCCTCTGTGTCTGGCAATTGCCATAGATCCAGGCTCTGATGGGCCTGGGGGCTGGAGAAGGGGTCACGCGTTTCTGTGGGGATCCAGACTGGCCCAGGCCTGTTTCATATACTCAGGAGTATGGCCTCTCTTTTAATTTTCAATTATTGTGGGATTGTAGGCAAGTCATTGAACTTCTGGCTCCTACTTCTTCACCTGTTAAAAACAGGAGGGCTTCCCTGGTGGCTCAGTGGTAAAGAATCCGCCTGCCAATGCAGGAAACACAGATTTGATCCCTGATCTGGGAGGATCCCATATTCCGTGGAGCAACGAAGCCTGTGTACCTCAACTACTGAGCCTGCACTCTAGAGCCTGTGTGCTCTGCAACAAAAGAAGCCACTGCAAAGAGAAGTCTTGCACTGCAACTAGAGAGCAGACTCCATTTGCCCCAAAACTAGAGAAAAAGCCCACACAGCAACGAAGACCAGCACAGCCAAAAATAAATAAAAATCACATTACAAAAATAAACACACAGGGTATCAGTCCATGCCTTTGTGTTCTCTAGCAGAATATAAGGATGAGGACTTGTATCATGCATTTCCTGTGAGTTGGGCACCATTCTTAGCACTTGATTAATATTATCTTATTTAGTTCCCACAACCAGCTAAGAGCAAGGAACCACTATTATCTCCATATTACACATGAAGAAATTGAGACCCAACAAGGTGAGACAACTTTAAGAAGATGGTGAGGCCAACATTTACACCAAAGCATTTTGGCTATATTGCCTGAAAGGAGAAACTGCTGAGTGCTTTGAAAGGGCCATGCAAATTAGGTGGTCACTGCCATTGTACTTCTCTCAGAGAGGTGTATCAACAGTAATAAGCTCTTGGGGTTGGGACCGAGTAATTCCAAATCCTAAACTGATGCTACCCGTCCTTGCTCCAGACCTTTAGGCAAAGTCTAATCCACCCACCAACCCCCATGATAGATTCCAAGCTACAAAGCTCCAGCCCTAGACCTCTGTGTGAGTAGGTGGAGACATGGTTTTAGTGTGCAGCTTACGGCTCTTAAAGGACCTTGGCTATAATATATGTTAGTCACTCAGATGTGTCCAATTCTTTGTGACCCCATGGACTGTAGCCCGCCAGGCTCCTCTGTCCATGGAATTCTCCAGGCAAGAATACTGGAGTGGGTTGCCATGCCCTTCTCTAGGGGATCTTCCCCACCCAGGGATCAAACCTGGGTCTCCTGCATTGCAGGCAGATTCTTTACCATCTGAGCCACCAAGGAAGCCCGTAATATATAATGGGAGGAAGCTTATATCTTCAGGTGAAAAAGTGACTTTATACATCTTCTACTAGCTGTACAACCATTCTTTCACAAAGCATGAATGTTCTTAGGAGCAGTATCAGTTTGAGAATTAGAAATGGCTCTAGAGTTACATCTCTGAAATCACAGCTAATAAGTTGAAAGTGCTTCTGAAAGCAACTGAACCTCCTATTCAGTTGTGCCTTCAATTAGCATCTACATAATTTAATAACAAAGCTGTCATCCTCTCCTATTAAACAGATGCTGAGATACGGATGAGAGGTGGCACATGCTTTGGATTTGTCATCATCCTTTTTATTTTCCCAAGCTATTAAAAATATTTTTTTCTCCATGTACTACCCTTTCCAATAAAATCTGAGCCATTACTTTTCTTTTGAGTTGTTCATTTTTCTTGATTTAATGGAACAGAAAAAAAAAAAGAAAAAAACAGCCTTAAGAATCCCTAAAGGAACACAGCTCCATCCATTTATTCACAAACAGGCATGGCAGCGATCAAATCAGGGAAGTCTTTGGAGATATTAATAGAACAGCAGAAAGGAGTTAATCTTGTATTAGATCACGGTGGATAAGAAAACTGTCATTCATTTGGTAGCATCTTTCTCTAATTCTCATCATCCATGCATTAGGAAAAAGCCTTAAATACACATTAAAAAGGCCTTCTGCCTTTAATGCCATTATCAGTGTTCTCTTCCTTCTCTGAGAAGGACACGCCACTGTCTGAGTGGTGTCCTGACTTGAGAAGCACAACATGAAGGGAATCAGGTGGAAACATCAGACAAGAAAAAACAAAGAATATCTACTTTAAATGTATTTTTTAAATGATGTAAAAATAATTTTCAAAAGTGTGAATATATATGTATTATCTAATGTTTTTTGAAAGTGTATTTTCAAAACTGTTAATATTATAAAATGCAAAGAAAGGCTGAGGAGTTTTTCAGATTAAAGAGACGTGACACCTAAATGAACTGTATGATTCTAGCTTGGATCCTAGTCAGGAGGAAAACAGGCTATGAAGCACATTCCAATTGGTGAAATTGGAATATAGGTAATTGATGAAGAGATGAAAGCGTATCTAGGGAACTTGGTAATTTCACTGTGGTTATGTAAGAGAATGTCATTCTTGGGAAATGCACACTGAAGTCCTTGGGGAAAAGGGCATGATATACGTAACTAAACCTCAAGTGGCCAGGAGATAATTGCATACATACAGAAGAGATCCACAAAGCAAACAGGCAAACTGTTAACATTTAGTGAATATGAATAATGGGTACCTGTGTTTTCTTCATACTATTCCTATAAACTTTTCTTTAAGTTTGAATTTTCTTACAAATAAAAAGCTGTTTTAAAGTCACTAAACTATGCTAAGATGTCAGTTCTCCCGAGACTGATGTATACATTTGATGCATTCTATCAAAATTCTAGTAGGTTCTTAGAAATTAACAAGATGATCCTGATACTTACATGGAAATGTAAAGGGCCTAGAACAGTCAAAACAATTCTGAAAAAGAACAGTGTTGATGGGTTTATACTACTTGATTTCAAAACTTACTGTACAATCACAGTAATTAAGACAATGTGGTATTGGCATGTGGATAGTAATATAAACCAAATGGAACAGAAATGAGTTTAGGAATAAATCCTTATACTTATGGTTACTTGATTTTTGATAAAGGGATCAGGACTATTCAATGGGGATGGCAGAGAATTTTTTCAATGATGCTGACACAATTGGATAGCCACATGCAAAAATAATGAACTTAGATCCTTATACTGTACACAAAAATTAACTCAACGTGGCATGTAAACCGATATGTAAGAATTAAAACTGTAATATTTCTGGAAGAAAATATAGGAGAAAGTCTTTGTTACTTTTGGTTGGGCAGAGTTCTTAAAAATAATACCAAGTTCATCAAAATTTAAAAAATTCCATGCTTCAAAGATACCATTAAGAAAAGAAAGCAAAAGTCACACACAAAAATATAAATGTAAGCTACAGGAGAAAAGATCTGCATAACATATTGGAAAAAGACTTGTATCTAGAATAAAGAACTCTTGCTGCTGCTGCTGCTGCTACTAAGTCGCTTCAGTCGTTTCCGACTCTGTGCGACCCCATAGACGGCAGCCCACCAGGCTCCCCCGTCCCCGGGATTCTCCAGGCAAGAACATTGGAGCGGGTTGCCATTTCCTTCTCCAATGGATGAAAATGAAAAGTGAAACTGAAGTCGCTCAGTCGTGCCCGACTCGTAGCGACCCCATGGACTGCAGCCTACCAGGCTCCTCAGTCCATGGGATTTTCCAGGCAAGAGCACTGGAGTGGGGTGCCATTGCCTTCTCCAATATACAACCATAAGCAAAGTCAAAACAGTCCAACTAAAATAAAGTACAGTAGATTGGCCCGGTGAATAAAGGAATTCAAAAATTATATTTCGCAGTTAAGAACAAAGCTAACAAGCACAAACTGGAAAACAAAACTAAAGCAAGTTGCCAAGTGGAGAATAAAGCAATGAAAACAAAACTAACAATATGTTGAGAGAGAAGGAAAGAACGAATAGAAATGCAAAGTTAAATAGAGGTAGATGAAGAAGATTTATATACAGTAAAGATTAACTGCAAAGGGAAAAGAACAGTGGGAAAAGAAACAAAGGAATAAATATAGGAAAAAAAATAGGTTTGAAAAATTAACAATAAAAAAAGAGAACCACCCCTCCAAAAAGAAAAAGGAAAACTCCACAGAACTGCAGAAAGCCCAACGTAGAGGCAGACATTTAAAACAACAATAAAAATGTGACTGAGGAAAAAAAAGCTCAAGAGTTTAATTAGGTTTCATAGTCCCAATAAAATCAACAGCTACAACAGGGGTGGGGGGGAAAGGTGGGCGTTGGGGGAGATTAAAAAAAAAAGGAAAAATCCAAAAGAATCTACAGAACAAGTCATAACAGGAATAATAAATGTTTTTTCTTGAGTCACTGCTGTCAGAGTCCTTTCCCTCGCTGGGAGTCACTGTCCACCTCGTCTCCCTACAATGCCCTCCAACACTGTGCTGATCTCTGGACCTGCTGTGGGGGCAGCTCAGATTCTGATCTGGTCTTACTCCTGTGTGTTCTTACCTCCAATGTCCACAGCTATCAGAACTAGTGCGTTTTCTTTCATGGGAGCTCTCAGCGCCCTTTTATATATTTCATAGACAGAGTCTGCCTAGTTGATTGTGTGGATTTTCTCTGAAGTGGTGGGAAGGTTTTAGGTCTTCTTCCTTAGCCACCCTGCCCCTGGGTTTCACCTGTGGTTTTATTTCCACCTCTGCATATGGTTCGTCCACCGAGGTTTGCTCCTGAGGCTGCCTTGAAAGACTTGGGTCTGCCCCTGTGAGGGCCAGGTGTGGAGGTGTTGCAGTTGCTTGGGTCACAGGGGTTCTGGCAGCACCAGGTACTCAGGGGAGTTGATGGTTAGGGCAGCAGGAAATATAGTGCTTTAGAAGGGTATGGCAACCAGTATTGGGTAATATGTTCCAGTATTCTTTCCTGGAGAACCCCCCTCCCTCCCTGACAGAGAAGCCTGGCAGTCCACAGTCTACAGGGTTGCAAAGAGTCGGATATGATCGAGGTGACCCTGTGCGCATAGACGCAAGACTTTTTTGCCTGTGACAGCTCTGCGCCAGTGAGAGTTGAGCATAAAGGTGGTGCAGCTGCTTGGCTTGCGGGGACCCTGGCGGTACCAAGTGTGCAGGGACACGGACTGCCTCCACAGTAGGAGTTATGGCCCTATCAGAGTCTTTTTTTGAGCCTCTTGTAGCTGGCGATCAGAAGGCCTCTTTGCCCAGTCTTTCTCTGTAGCTCTGGTCTTACTCCTGTGTGTTCTTACCTCCAATGTCCACAGCTATCAGAACTAGTGCGTTTTCTTTTGTGGGAGCTCTCAGTGCCCTTTTATATATTTCATAGACAGAGTCTGTGTAGTTGATTGTGTGGATTTTCTCTGAAGTGGCGGGAAGGTTTTGGGTCTTCTTCCTTAGCCACCCTGCCCCTGGGTTTCAACTGTGGTTTTATTTCCACCTCTGCATGTAGTAGCTGCCACATGGCTATGTTGGCTTATATAGTAAAACATGGGAAACATAGAGCGCTGAGCCAGGAATAAAGTCAGAAACTACATTAGCAAAAAGAGACTTCAATTTCCTGCTTAGCCAGGAAGGAAATAGCAACCACGTAAACCACGTAACTATATAACCATTTGTCTTTTCAATAGACATTAAAAAAAACAAACAAACAAACTATAACAGGGTAATCAACTGAAATTGGATTTCCTTGATATTTCATCATGATAACAGTAAAGTTTTGCAAAGTGAATTGTCACATAATTACATATGATTTAACCTTCATAAATCAACCTTGGGTTAGTAAATTAATGGTATTCACTTTAAGAGTATATTTGGTTTTTTAATGACTAAGGCAGGCTTTCATGTTTCATTAAGACTGCATAATAAATGAATAAATAATGACCAAATTTCTTCACTGCTTAAGTTTGATTTTATGAGAAGGATATTAGGAAGTTACTTTCAAAAGTATTCTGACTGAATTTCTATATATTGTGGAATGTTTAAGAAGGTACCCGAAAGAGAGTTGTCTTTGGTAAACTCTGATAAAGTTCATTGTCTATAAGATTTGTCACTATTATGAAACATTTCCTTTGAAAGATCCAAAACTCACCCACTTCCCTGTTGTAGGGCATCTGTTCTCTATGGGGACCCTGACTGACGCTGCTGCTGTTAGGCAAAGTGCGTGGCATGTACATCCTCCAAATACAGTGGTTACCATTGAAATGTATGTAAAAGTGTTTTCTAAATGATAGCTCTAATATGCAAATACTCCAGGCACTGATTATCCTTGAGAAGTTTGCTGCTACTGTTAGCTCTAAAGAACACCTGTTTCTATAACTAGAGCTATATTATAAAATTAGAGATGAGTGTCATAGAAAAAATTCCCATAGAACAGCTTTATCATCAAACAGGCCTCTGGTTCTGAAAATATTTCCTGGACCACTTTAATCTTTATCAGCAGAACTCATCAAGAGACAATTAAAAAACAGGCAGCAGGTAGGAGGTCCACTGTCCTATGTCCTATGTCCCACCTGACTTCAGGCTTGAGGGCCTAGCAAGGAATGAAGTCAGAGCTGTGTGAGGCTGACTGCTGTTCCTCTCATGCTCGAGGGCTGACAGGACACATGGGGGGCAGGCTCAGGGATGCCGGATGCTACAGGATCATGCTGCAGGGCCAACATTACTCAAGGATTAGAGTAAAAACACTGCAATATTAAATGTAGAACAGAAATTTCAGAAGATCCATGAAACTGTATATTTTAAATTTTATATTTTCAAAATGTAAATTGAAATTTTACATTTCAGTTTGGAATATGTCTTCAGTCTACCAAGGGTACAAATTCCCCGGTATGTAAAGTGTGGTAACTGGGTGTGTGTGTACATGTGTATGTGTACGTATGTGGTTTCATTAATGTGTCAGCTTAAGGTTTAGTAAGTGATGAGCAGGAGATACCTGGAGTCACACACTGGAGTGGATAACAACGAAAAGTGGGAAGATCGTGGATTCACTGGATATAAGAGCTGAGACCTTACAGCCCCTTGTGCCCTTTGTACCTCCCTTGCTCAGCCATCTCACAGCTGAGAACACTAAGGCTTATACAGTTGTAGGGATGGTTCATCATGGAGGCAGAGGCAGAGGAGGTGGAAGGACATTCACGGAGTACTTCCGGGGTTGTGCCCCTGTTCTGTGGCAATAAGGGAAGGCAGATAACATAAAGCTAAAACATGGTTTTACCCAGTGTGTGCATTTGTGCTGGGCTTTGCACATTGGGAATGTGTGACAGTGAAAGTGTTACTCGCTCAGTCATGTCCGACTCTTTGCAACCCCATGGACTGTAGTCTGCCAGGCTCCCCTGTCCATGGAAATCTCTAGGCAAGAACACTGGAATGAGTTGCCATTCCCTTCTCCAGGGGATCTTCCCAACCCAGGGATTGAACCTGGGTTTCCCACAATGCAGGCAGATTCTTTACCATCTGAGCCAACAGGGAAGCCCGGGAATGTGTAACCATATGCAAGGAAAATGGTTAGTCAGTAGAGGCTTGTGGAGACTATGGAACTAAAAATGACTGTGTTAAATGCTTTTCTATTACTTGGCTTTTCCCTTAACCCCATCCAAATCATCACTTCTATCTCCTAAATATGCATTGTTAAGAATCCCCCAAAGTAATTATTAACAAGTGAGTCAGCCGCTGCTTGTAAACCATTTTACAAACACAAAAGGTTCTGCAAATGTTTATTCTCATTACTGAACCCCATTCAACAATGGCATAATATAGAAGCTCCTTCTTAGCAATGCTCACAGTGCATAATGCCTCAACCCTGGTTAAAGCTGGTAGGTGAGCTGAGGAAAGCACATTCTCCCCTTTTCTGTGTTGAGATCATCAAAACGACCAGACCTGAGTCCTGCACTGTTCGCAGTTGTTCTTTCAAGTCTGCACCTCAGGGACTACATACCAGTACTGCGGAAAAGGCTTCAGTGCTCGTCTTCAAAGAATGGCTTTTCCCGAGGCACCTGCTTGGCATTAGTAGGTGTGCACATTGTGTTCTTGGGACACAGGGACAGGGAAGGAACAGGAGATGGTTCTCACGCTGCTTTTTAGGGCTCCTTTCTTACTCTGGGAAGGGTGGTGGTTTAGTCCCTAAGTCATGTCTGACTTTTTGTGACCCCATGGACTGTAGCCAGGCTCCTCTGCCCGTGGGATTTCCCAGGCAAGAATACTGGAGTGGGCAGCCATTTCCTTCTCCAGGGTGTCTTCCTGACCCAGGGATTGAACCAACATCTTTTGCATTGCAGACAGATTCTTTACTGCTGAGCCACCAGAAATTCCCTACTCTGGGAATATCAGTCCTGGAAAACACAGATATCTCTTACATCACAAAACAGACAGTAGACCTTTTGCTTATGTGTGTATTGAGGCCAGTATTAACTATACTTTCTTATCTTCTATATTCTAATGCTCTGGCATCTGGGCCTTGCAGACCTGCGGGAGGGCTACCCCTCCCAGGGTGCACTGATTCTTAGAGACAGTAAACTAGAAAACACAAGGATTCCCTGGTGATTCAGATGGTAAAGAGTCTGCCTACAATGTGGGAGACCTGGGTTTGATCCCTGGGTTGGGAAGATCCCCTGGAGAATGAAATGGCAACCCACTCCAGTATTCTTGCCTGAAGAATCCCATGGATGGAGGAGACTGGCAGTCTATAGTCTATGGGGTTGCAAAGAATTGGACACAACTGAGCGACTTGACTTGACTTGACTTCACTTCACTTCATGAGGGCCCTACAGTATGGATACCATCCTTCTGCCCTAATTATGCTACGGCCAGGAAATGAGCAATTTATGGTTTAGATAGCACTGCTGCTGCTGCTAAGTCGCTTCAGTCGTGTCCAACTCTGTGTGACCCCATAGACGGCAGCTCCACCGTCCCCGGGATTCTCCAGGCAAGAACATTGGAGTGGGTTGCCATTTCCTTCTCCAATGCATGAAAGTGAAAAGTGAAGTCGCTCAGTCATGTCTGACTCTTAGCAACCCCATGGACTGCAGCCTACCAGGCTCTTCTGTTCATGAGATTTTCCAGGCTAAAGTACTGGAGTGGGGTGCCATTGCCTTCTCCATAGATAGCACTAAACTTATTTAAATTAGCCAATTCTAAGTCTGTCTACCCTGCTTACCCAGTCTTGCCCTCTCCTTCCCATGAAAACTATAATATAGGTTCTCGCCCATGCTACCCTTTTGCCTCCTGTCTGACCCTGGTGCTTTCTGGGTGACCTTGTGTGGCACACGATGCCTGCTGTTTCTAGGGATTTTTGAGACATGCCTTCATGACAGTGATTTCCGTATCTATATGTCTTACCATACCTGATTGAAACAAACCCTGGGTACACTTTAAAACAGAAACCTTTACCCAATTTTATTCATAGTCAGTAAAAAGGGATGAAGTGAAAGGTGTTCAGTTGTGTCCAATTCTTTGCGACCTCATAGATTATATAGTCCATGGAATTCTCCAGGCCGGAATACTGGAGTGGGTAGCCTTTCCCTTCCTTAGGGGATCTTCCCAACCCAAGGATCAAACTCAGGTCTCCTGTATTGCAGGTAGATTCTTTGCCAGCTGGGCCAGCAAAGAGGGTAGGAACGGTAAATTAGCTCTCTGAACACATCACCGATTTCTCTCTTTGCCTGGGACTCTATTGCTCCAGGAACAGCTGAGGTTGCCAGGCAACACCATCAGGTATGCTGCCTACAGTCCCTGGACATTAAGCACTCTCCTTCAGGACTTATTTACTTTGGTCTTTATGTTCTTAAATGTGGTCAGGATCTACTTCCTCTTCCTTTTTCCTCACACACACACACACACACACACACACACACACAATCCTTTATCTTTTAAACAAACACTTTTGAGACTTCCAATGGTGATAAATGATACAGAGAAATATGGAGCAAGAGAGGCAAGGACCTGTCAGGTAAACTATGAATCCTAACTATGCCATGAAAGTACCTCACTTACAACTCTTTGTTGTTGTTGTTCAGTCGCTCAGTTGTGTCTGACTCTTTGCAACCCCATGAACTGCAGCACACCATGCTTTCCCGTCCTTCACCATCTCTGGTGCTTGCTTAAACTCATGTCCATTGAGTCGCTGATGCCATCCAAATGTCTCATCCTCTGTTGTGCCCTTCTCCTCCTGCCTTCAATTTTTCCCAGCATCAGTGAGTTGGCTCTTCGCATCAGGTAGCCAAAGTATTGGAGCTTCAGCATCAGTCCTTTCAATGAATATTCAAGACTGATTTCTTTTAGGATTGACTGGTTTGATTTCATTGCAATCCACGGGACTTTCAATAGTCTTCTCTAACACCACAGTTCAAAATCATCAATTCTTTGGCACTCAGACCTCTTTGGCTCACTGTAATTTCCTGAAAACTTAGGGTGAAAAATCAGCTAGTCCTATTTTCTTCCCACTCTGACCTTTCCTTATTCTTAACTCTGGTTTTCAGATTTATCACTTCTATGTGATAGGAAGACCATTTTAATAAAATGTGCTAATGACATAAGATAATCACGTTCATAATTGGGGAGATTTGGGAACAGATGTATGATTGTTATCGTTAGGGTGGCTCAGGAGAAGAGTGTGTGTGTGTGCGTGTGTGTGTGTGTGGTCGAAGATATATATTGGCCTGGAGGAATGGGAACAGTTTCAGTTTTTGTTATTTATAGTAGAATCCCAGGCAGAGAACAGTGGGCCTGTGTCATAAGGGAGAAAAAAGCAAAGAAGTGCTTTTTCACTAAGATCTCTGATGGTTTTGGTCCAACATCATTCAAAAATCTTAAGCATGAGTTGTCTGAGTCTGTGGTGGGTCCACGGAAGGAGGGGAGTGCAATTTCCATGAGCTCCTTCATGCTAAGCCACCACATAAACAAATGTGCTGCAGAAAGAACAATCCTGCTTGCTATACAAATGTAGCTTCAAGCAAGTCTCCTTAGCACTCCATTCCAAAAAGACTGCCAACCTCATCTCCAGCTCTACAGAAATTCTGGATATTTGGGCTTGATCTCCAAATTGACTTGTGTTCATGGCTTGTCCAAAAGTCTAGATTAAAAGAGTAAGATGAGACTCACCAACTGGTTGGTTAAATATATTTGCCATTGAAAAGTTACTCTTTTATTTCTCCCATTGAAATAGAGGCAGTTTACGCCTCTTGTTTGAAGAGTGGCTTTCTGGCCTCCAGGTCACCTGGGAGGCAGTGAGCATCAGCAGGCTGCACAGTGTCATTCAACTTCTGCAGGCTTCATTTTGCTAGGCTGCAAGCTTTATAATTTTCCCGGATTGTTCCTAGATGACACTTGCCATGAATCAAGTATTAACAGCCTCACAAAAAAGTGTCCTTTTCCCCCCAGTGCAGGTTTCCCCAATGGGAATTTGTGTAGGACTGCCACCTCTGTCAGTTCAAAGCAGGAAGTGGAGCAGGCAGCTCTCCTGGAAACCTAGCCTAAACACATAATCTGAAAGGATGAAAAGTCACGAGCAATAAGATGTTCTTTGCAGTTATTTATAATTCTGAAGAGAAGACAGTTAACTAAAATATCAGCGTTGCACAGTGGTTATGAGCATAGATTAGCATATGCCTGTCTCTGCCACTCACTACTATGTGATCTTGTACAAGTTACCTAGTCTCTCTAAGTCTCGATTTTCTAATCAATAACGTGAGTATGATATTTGTTAGGAGTGTGAATGAATTTATAAACATTTGTCAGTGAAATGAGTTAATATTTACTGTAATATTTATGAGCCTGGTACATACAAAGCATAATGTAAGTATTAGACAAAGTGGTACCTTTTCTAGATGGGGAATTTTATAGCTATTACAAAGATCATTATCAAGATTATTCAGCAGTGAGGAAAGGGGTTATAATAGAAAAGGTCCTACAAAAATCATAAGTACTCTGTATAAAATATGAATATGTTTATCGGTACTATTTTTCTAGATTCCATTTATATGCATTAACATACGCTATTTGTTTTTCTCTTTTTGACTTGCTTTACTCTGTATAACAGGCTCTAGGTTGCGGGGTGGGAGGGAAGTTCAAGAGGGAGAGGATATATGTATACTTATGGCTGGAAGGAAAGTTATGACCAACCTAGATAGCATATTCAAAAGCAGAGACATTACTTTGCCAACAAAGGTCCGTCTAGTCAAGGCTATGGTTTTTCCTGTGGTCATGTATGGATGTGAGAGTTGGACTGTAATGAAGGCTGAGCACCAAAGAATTGATGCTTTTGAACTGTGGTGTTGGAGAAGACTCTTGAGAGTCCCTTGGACTGCAAGGAGATCCAACCAGTCCATTCTGAAGGAGATCAGCCCTGGGATTTCTTTGGAAGGAATGATGCTAAAGCTGAAACTCCAGTACTTTGGCCACCTCATGTGAAGAGTTGACTCATTGGAAAAGACTCTGATGCTGGGAGGGATTGGCGGCAGGAGTAGGGGACGACAGAGGATGAGATGGCTGGATGGTATCACTGACTCGATGGACATGAGTCTGAGTGAACTCCGGGAGTTGGTGATGGACAGGGAGGTCTGGAGTGCTGCGATTCATGGGGTTGCAGAGTCAGACATGACTGAGTGACTGAACTGAACTGATGGCTGATTCATGATGTACAGCAGAAACCAATGCAACATTGTAAAGCAATTATCCTCCAATTAAAGGTAACTTTCAAAAATATGAATATGAAAATTCATCAAGGGACTATATAAAATGAAAACAGTTGTCCTGAGATTCAGGGGCATCTTCTGTTTTTCAGACATTCTGTGTAGCTTTTGTATTAAGTTTTAAGGAAGTTCATGAGGCAGCAGTGGAAAGGCAACATTATTCCTGGGCCACTGGCTGGAACGAATCACCTCATCCTTCTGGCAGAGCTGGGAGGGTTGTCTGCTCTACCAAGAGTAAATAGAAACCTACTCATAAGAATACCCTCAAAGAGGGAGATAACTGGGGAAAGAGGATGCAGCAGCCAGGAGAGGGAAGAGGGACCAAAGTCAGTGGGCAGGCACTTCCTTGCGTCCTGCTCTCTGATTCGCTAGTGGTGCAGTCCACGTTGGGAGGAGGGAGCTCAGAACATCTCGGCAAGATGGACAAAGACAGCAAAGAGATCAAAGCATTTGAGACTTACAAGGTAGGGGTAGAATACCCTCGTTTGTCAGGGAGTTGTCCACAGCCACTGAAATAAACTCCAACAAAAGAAATAAACACCAGCATCAAGCATGCCTCCCTCTCCTCTTCTGACCTGGATATCTTATCAGCTCTTCCTAGGAGGGCAGCTGCTTCCCCAGGATAAAGCAGCTTGGAATACAGCAGTCTTGCCCTCTGTGTTTACCCACATCTCCCTTTCCCCGCTTCTCATAAGACTCTCAAGTATACAAGGAAACCTTAAAGATTGTCTCAGCCAGTGGCTTTCAAGTCTGGCCCATAGTCCACTCCTAGGGAATTAATATATACAGGTCCCAGGCTTTAAGAAGTAGTAGCTCTGAGGTGTGGAGAAGGCAATGGCAACCCACTCCAGTACTTTTTGCCTGGAAAATCCCATGGATGGAGGAGCCTGGTAGGTTGCAGTCGATGGGGTCACTAGAGTTGGACATGACTGAGTGACTTCACTTTCACTTTTCACTTTCATGCATTGGAGAAGGAAATGGCAACCCACTACAGTGTTCTTTCCTGGAGAATCCCAGGGACGGGGAAGCCTGGTGGGCTGCCATCTCTGGGGTCGCACAGAGTCGGACACGACTGAAGCGACTTAGCAGCAGCAGCAACAGCAGCTCTGGGGTGGGGTAAGAATTCTGCATTTTAACTTCCCCTGAGATGAATCAATTCACCTGTGGGAATTATAAGTCTCCTAGTTTATCTTAGTGATAGGAAACAACTGACCCAAACTTTCTCTTTTTCTTCTACCTGTTGGTCATTTACTATTTTCTTTTCTACCTTCACCCTACTTTTCCCTCTCTTTCAAAATCTTTCTTTTCCTGGGTTGGGATTGGCATTTTAACTACAAGAATGAAAACCTCAACTGGGGGAAGGGAGGCTGACAATCTTTTGTTACTAATAAACACACTGGCATTGTTCCAGCATGGCCCCAACATCCTAACATCTGTCTCAGGAAGAGAGAAGTATCCCTGAGCAGTGCACCCATCTGTCCTGGCAATGAGGCAGTGACACAATGAGATGTGCTAAATTAAATGAGTGAGCTCTATGCCTAATGAGTATTATTAGTGCATCTGCATGCATTTAAGGAAAAGCCATTGTTAGCCCTGTGCTGTTCTGACTTCCATCAGAAAGAGGGTGTGAGACTTAGCTCAGACCTGGGCCTTGTGCTATTGTCTTGATCAGATATCTGAGGACCAGACTCCCCAATAAAGTGGGGACAGTTGACATCACCAGGGATCCATCATCCTCACTGGTTCATACTCTCTATTCTTCCTTCCATCTAATAAGAAAGCTGTCTGCTTAGAGTCTATATTTTGAATGAGACACACTTTAATTCAAACCTGGCTTCTGGGGGTCCTCCTGACACTTCCCCATGTTTGTTCCTGACTTTTCTGTGCTGGACTGCAGCCTCACTGTCCACAAGTAGCCCCAACAACCCCTTGTGAGGTGCACTGGCCCTGCCACATTGGTTCAGGCAGGTGCCTCCTCCAGCCTATCCATCTATCCTTGAGGAGTGGGACAGGGATCTGGATAAGCATGAAGTTCAGTGGAAATGTCAGATTATTGCTTTTTGTTAGTGTTTTTGAGCAGCTTAGTAACCTGGTAGTAACAGTTGATGCTCACATGCTACTTGTTGGTTAGCCTGGCTACATGATAATTTGAGTTCTGGAAATATCGGCAGAAATATGATTTCTTTGTGTAACAGATTTTTTGTGCACTTTGTATGTAAATATCCCTGTGAGTTCTAAGTACTTTGCTTCCTGGGTGTAATTCCTGTTTTAACAATGTAATGGTTGTTTTATGTTTAATGAATTCAAAAAAGCAAGGGCTTTGGGGGCAGAGACTCTGAGACTTAAATTCCGACTTCACTGCTTTCATAGCTTTAATGCTTCTTCTATTATTTTGGCTTAGTTTGTTTTTTTCCTGCCTTTAGTATTTAGTAAAATTTTTTTTAAAAAAACTTAAATGTGACCAAGAGAAAACCAATAAAGAGGGGACTTCTGTTAATATTTGAACCAGAGTGTTAAGCTTGGACACATGCTCAGTCATTAGACAGACTAGGAGCAGCTGGAATAGAAATAAGTGTGAATTTTGGAGAAATAGTCAGTTGGCACAGAAGCTCTTTCCAGTCTTAAAGCACTCTGTCTTGTTCTTTCATTTTAGTAGGAGAGGCTGTTCCCCGAAAGACAGCTCCATTACCCTTTGTTGGCTAGAGAATGTTTTCATCCAGAGGGTCTTGATGAGCCGTGTTCTCCCGACTCTATGGTTTTCTCTCTTCAGTGGGCCAGCTGCCATGCTGGTTGGTGTTGCTTATCCAGGAGCATTGCCTCTGGCCTAGAACTCTGTACCCTTCTGTAGCAGAAGAGGTGAAGCAGTTGTAACTGGTGGCCCGGCAGCCAGCAGTGGCCCTAACCTAGCACTCATTACCTCCCTCCCAGCTCTCTCAGTGTTCCTCGGGGATACAAAGAGCCTGGTCTGTATGTAGGGACCTTCTGGATTCCAGACCTGGTTTTGCCAAAGAAAGCTCTCAGGCATGTCATGCACACTTCTGCTCTTCAATGGAAAAGTAAGAGAGTTTTCTAAGCAGTAACAAAACTGACCCTGACATTGAGCTTTATAGTTCACATGCTTCCAGGAGATTTCATTTCATGCTCACAACTTTGCAGGTAGGCAGAGGTGTTAATCATTATTTTCATTTAAAGATAAGGAAACTGTGGGTCACGGGGTTACTTAACGGTCTAAGGCCACATGGCTAGACCATGGCAAGCAGGTATGGGGCCAGAGCTCTGCTTTGCCCACTCCCCCATCTCCTTGGTGAGTTGCTCTAAAAGCCTTCTTTCAGATCTTAAATGCTATGATTCTTAGGGTTCGGGGCAAACTTTGCCTAGCTTCTGCATAAAAAATTTTGGATAACTTACACTAATCTCTAAACTTGTCCTTTTAATGAAACAAACATGAAAAAAGAAAATTATGACATATTATGATGTTAGGATTACAAGTTTTATCTAAATTCATTATTTTCTCATGATTTGTTGTTATAAAAGTACATAGTGGGGAGTAGCTGAAAAATAGCCTTTAACTTGATAAACCTCAAATGGTTTTGCCCACAGCAACCCTCCTAGCATTGGTAAAATTTTACTTCAGGCAAGGAATGTACATTATTCTGTTGGTGGTTCTGCTCTAACTAGATTGAAATGGCACATACATTCATTTCCTTAAAAATTTTTTTTTCAGGAAACAGTAAGGACATATGGATGCTTGAAATCTCATAAATCTGAAATTATCCCAATTGTGAATCAGCTAATATCATTAGCTGGCCTATCATTATCATGGGCTGGCCTATCATTTCCTGAACTTCACCATCTCAGTAGCAGCCATTTAATAAAAACAATGTGCATTTAGTTTTAATTAGTTTCCATCAATAATGTTAGAAGTTTAAAAAATAATCAAGCAAACAAATAAAAAATACATCTCAATATTGCTACTTGAGAATCAAATTGATTCTATCCTTCTGTAGATGAGAGAATTATCACAAGAGGCAAAGCCCCGATCTCCGGAAATCATCCTTACACCAGTATTTAAAGTAAATTGCCCAGAAATAATCATATTTGAAGGAAGTAGAGAAAATATCTTGAGATCAGTCATCATGAAGTGATGGCTCTGTGACATAATGCTGTATGTTTTTATGGTTTTATAGTTTTCTTTGATCTCTCAATTCTAAATTAGAATTTGTTTTAAAAAGTAAAACAAATAGCAAAAAGGATAGTTGCTTTTTTATTACCACATTCTTCTAGAAGTTCAAAGAATTTTAGAGCCTTGTTGCTATCAGCTCAAAACAGCTCTATGGTTGAGAGATTTTTACTGGACAATAAAACTTTCTTCTTTCTGTTTAATACTATCACTTTCCTTGTGCCTGAAGATGCCCTGTATTTGTATAAAGAAGAGAAATACAAATGTTCATTATCCAAATAAAAGCAATTCTAGTAAATTAAATTCACTGAATTAAATTCATCACAGGGGGACTAAACACTTCAGAGAGTAGGGAATTAATATCAGACTTGACAAATGCAAGATCTTCTGTATACTAGTCTATCTTTGGCAAAAGGATGGCGGTGTTCCAAGCCACAGCATCTCCGCTCTGTGTGCTGAAGCAGATTCCCATGATACCAGCTGCTATTGGAAGTAATTCTAAAATTCAAGTTGATAGCTTCTTAGTTCTTCTGTTGAGATGATGGTCTCTGCTTCCAATGTAAATTAGATCAGACTCTGATATAAGAAAAATCTTCAATTATATATTAAAAAAATCCCTCCTATACATAAAATTTGGGCATGTTCAACCCCTTTCATTCCTCAGCTAAAGAGGAAATGGACTTTGCTGTACAAAGGAAGCTAAACCACTATTTAGCCAGCAAAACCACTCAATGTCCTTCTCAGGAAGGAACTGAAAATAAAGGATCCTAATTTGTTAGGTGCTGGAAAGTTGGCTCTGGCTAAGTGCAGGAAGTTGGTAAGATGAACCCTTAAGATCCATTCCAACCCAGTAATGTATATTGTGCTAATCTTTGGCTTGAAGTACATCTAATCCAATGCTGGACAATGTCCAAGCTCATTCATTTAATAGCCAACATTTGTTAAGGGCTTACTATGTGTGAAGACCTGTATTAGCCTTGAGGACAGATACAAAGAAGGTTTCTGCCTTTGAGGAGTGTGATAAAGGCTTTCAGGGAGGGAAGTGCTAATTTTAGTGGGAACCCAAGGGAAGGCGTGACTGACTCCAGCTGCGGGGTCAGTGGTGAAGAAAGCTGGGGCCAGATCCTATGATGAATGGCAGACTGTCTACATGGAAACACTATCAGTGAAAGCTAACATTTCCTGAATGGTACCTACTGGTAAATTGATTCTTCTTTGTGTCTCAGAAAAAGCAACCTGCCTTACAAGGTTGAATTATACAAGGTTCTGTTCCCTGTCGTTCTTAAGAAATAGCCCCTCATTTGTAACATACATCCCTTTCCTCAAAACCTATTCACATGAGATCTCCTCCATTATTCCAGGCCACAAAAAGTATATAATGCATGCTAAAATACCAATTTTATAGAAAGGGGAACTGAGACAGGAAAGAACGTTTCATTTGGCCAAGTGATTTGGCTTAAGTTAGACAAGTAAGTAGCTCATGAAACAGAACGGGAAGCCAGGTGTTCTATCTCAAGCCCCGAGCTCTTCACAGAGCTCCATTCCATCAAATTGATAATACTAAATCCAGAATTCTACTATAAGAAAATTGTGGCTAGGGCATCTGTCTGTCTGTTCTGGCAAAGGAAGACAGGATCTTGTACTTGAGAGTATGGGAGAGATGCTTGGGAAAAACTCGATGAAAACTGTCTCTGGGGTTCCCATTCAAACTCTAAACCCTAAAACCATTCAAACTCTCTGCCAACTGCAGAGCACTTTGGGGTGGGCTGTTCCTGCCTGAGCTATTTTACAAACAGCCAAGTTCCAAGTCCCAGCCATGCTGTTTCCCTCTCTTACGATGACGATCAATGGCAGAGCAAAGGACAAGCGAGAGGCAGTCGTGGCAGGGTCAAAGAAAGCTTGAAGCAACCCAGACCCTGGCTCTGGGCCTATGAGGACAGGGCTAGGAACCCACCACTGGAAGCCTGAAACAGCAGAGCTGGAGGGGAGCCTGGCAGTGAGATCCTTATTAAAAGAAATCATGTCAAGAACTCTGATGTTTACAAAAGAGTTTCCTTACCACCTGAACACTTTTTTTGTAGTTTGAAAACCTGCATTTTCTTTAACTTGCTATTACACACCTTCACCCATATCTGTACACATGGAATTTTATATCCAAGTGAAAAGAATTCTTTTCCCTTTGTCAATCTGGTAAACTTCCATTTACCCTTCAAGATTCTCATGAAGTGTTTTCTAACAGAATCATCTGAGGCACTTAGATAACTCGTGGGTCTCTTCTCATATGTACTAAATACAGACTTCTGTTCTTATCGAGCTCCTGGTGGGACCCAGGTGTGCAGTCAGGTCTGGAAACCACAGCAGATCCTGCTCTGTAAAATGGTTTTAACAAGAGATGATTTATAGAAGAATTAATTCCAAACTTTCTGGGAAGGGGAGGAGGTGGCAGAGAGAGAAGCTGAAGCTTGTTTACCGTCCAGAGGTGAGCAAGGCCAGGAGGAAAGTGAAGGGCTGCATGCCCTGCTTCTGTGGATGAGGGCTGCCTTAAGGAGACAGAAGCCAGAGGGCGGGCAAGCTGAGGAACACAGGACATCAGGGGCTTAGAATCAATAAATCTGCAATTTTCTCTTGTGCAAGGCTCAGGGAAATCCCACAGCTCCAGGAAGCTTGCACCTGTCCCATAAAGAAATCCAGTGGTGGTAATTTAAATGTTTTTCCTTCTGACAGTTCCATTTACAAGATTTTTTAAAGAGTGCCAGAATGAAAATAACCCACCTCTTGAATGACTGAAGGTTCTAATTGCTATTAGCATTTTCAGTATTGACTTTACTTGTTACCCACAGTTCAAGGAAAAACATCCTCCCAGGGCCCTCCACTCCCAAATTCATAAACATCTACATACAAGAGCAAAATATTGTTACGTTGTTATTATGTGAGCAGCTGGAGATCCCATTTAAACAGTGGAGATCCCATTTAAAACAGCTGATCCCTGGGTCCAAAAGATCCCCTGGAGGAGGGCATGGCAATCCACTCCAGTATTCTTGCCAGGAAAATCCCATTGACAGAGGAGCCTGGCAGGCTATGGTCCATGGGATCACAAAGAGTCGGACATGACTGAAGTGACTGAGCACACATGCATGAAATTTTAGCTACCGTTATTTAGCATCTCAAATCACCAGAATGTGATTTCTTTCTTTTTTTTTTTAGGAATCAATTAACAATTGAATTTAGACACTGTTTATTTCATAATTTACTGCTACATTCCATCAGGGTATTTGTTTTCATGTTATGACAGTCCAGCAGCTAAAACATTTATCTTTGAAAAAACTCCTAATGCTTAGTCTTGTAACATATAAATATAATGCACATAAAGATACTACAAAAAACCTCCACCTACCCACAAATTGCTACATGCATCATTTCTGAAATATATACCATATCTAAAAGTACACCTCTATAATGGCTGTGATGCTTTCAGCTCTAAGAAAACTTAAGCTTGTAAAGAACCAGATAGTAACTATCTCAGGCTCTGTGGGGCCTGGGGTCTTCTTCAGACCACTCAACTCTGTCACAGTAATGTGAAGGCGGCCACAGGCAAAACAAATGAATGTTTTTCTTTATTATTGTTCTAATAAAATGTGAATTTATAGACACAAGTTTGAATGTAATATAATTTTCATGTCACAAGATATTTAAAAAAATGTTTTTCAACCATTTAGAAATGTAAAACATTGCAGGCAGTGGGCCAGATCTGAATCACTTGTGGAAAAATGTAAAACCAAACCAAAGCAAGGCACTGCAGCAGTAAAGTGAGGGGTGAATGCTCTTAGCTAACCTTTTAGTTATTCATTTCGCAGCATAATTCAAGAAATACAAACTATAATGATGGTAGTATCTAACATATAGCTCTTCCTGTGTTTCAGACACTATTCTAAGTGCTTTAAAAATAATAACTCATTTACACTTCAAAGCAATCCTAACATATTATTATTATCACTTCTTTTTACAGAAAATAAAACTGAGGCACAGAGAGGTTAAGTGCATGCCTCATGCTAGAACCTGAGCCTAGGCAGTAGAAGTCCAGAGGCCACACTCTTAACCTCTACGTCATGTTGCTACTAGGAAGAAAAAGGGTAGTGAAGAACATTTAGGACTCTCATACAAAACATAAATTCAGACAGCCCTGCAACTTACTAAAACAATACTAGCATAAAAGACATTTCTTTACACAGTGTTAAATTTATTGTGTAGGGTATTTCAGCTGTTTTAAAAAATGAACTTTTTCAATTGCTAAGTCATGTCTGACACGTTTGAGACCCCATGGGCTCTAGCCCACCAGGCGCCTCTGTCCATGGGATTTCCCAGGCAAGAATACTGGAGTGGGTTGCCACTTCCTTCTCCAGAGAATGTGATTTCTTATTTGGGTAAAATCTCTGGGCCCTTCTTCATTTTGCATTGTGAGTGAGGTACAGTACAGGGTTTGTGTGATTATCACCTCTGTTTCCTCTTTCTCCAGGTTCAGGTTCTACTGAAAACACTGGTGAGGTAATCCAGAGGTTACAGACCAGTTTTCTTTTGTTCTTTCCTGAGTTATTCTATCTGATGTAGGCCAGTTCTCATTAGTTTTCTGTTTGTTGTATAATGTAATTTCAGGGCTTTATTTCTGAATTAGTTTATTCTTTTTGTTAAGAGACAACTGACAGGGACTTCCCTGGTGGTCCTGTGGTTAAGACTCCATGCTTGCAATGCAGGGGGCACAGGTTCGATCCCTGGTTAGGGAATTAAGATCCCACATACTGCACAGTGTGGCCAAAAACAAGAGAGAGAGATAGCCAACAAAGTTAAGTGGCTGATAGTTCTCTTACCTCTTTTAAGACTTTATCAAACTGCCACCTTAGTGAGGCCCTTCCTGTCACCTCCTTCCTGCCCCACAACCTTTTCTATGCTCTTGGCCTGCCTTGTTCCCTTCTTAGCACTATTAGCAAATCTAACAGAACGCACACTTATTGTTCGGTATTGTGGTTATTGTTTGTCTTCCCATCAGGGAGGCATTTTGTCTGTTTGTTCACTGTTGTAACCCCCGTGCCTAGCTCCGCACCCGGCAAGTAGGAGGTGTTCTGTAAGTATGGGTGAATAAGTGAATGAACCATCCCTCCCTCCCTCCTTCCTTCCTTCTGAGGATTATTTTTTATCATGGCAACATATACATAAAACTTACCATTTTAACCTGTTTTCGTTTTAAAGTGTGCATTTCAGTGGCATTAAGCTCATTCACATTGTTGTGAAACCATTGTCATCATCTTACCTCTGGAGCTTTTTCATTTTCTCAAACTGAAACTCTGTGCCCTTAAAACACTAACTCCCCAACAACTGGGCAACAGCTAGTTAACTGTAACTCCAGGCAACAACCATCCTATGTCTCTGTGAACCTGATTAACTCCAGGTACCACATATAAGTGGCATGGTACAATAAGTATTTGTTCTTTTGTGTCTGGCTGATTTCACTTAACATAATGTCTTCAGGTTTCATCCATGTCATAGCATGTGACAGAATTTTCTTTCTGAATAATATTCCATTTTATGGATAAATCACGTTTTAAAATTGAGAGATAACTAACATACACATTGTATGAATTAAAGTGTTGAGTTGATACATTTATATATATTGCCTTATGAGTACCACTGCAGCTTTAGCTGATATCTTTACCATATCATTCAACTATCACTTCTTTTTATTGTGGTGAGAATATTTGAAAACCAGGCTCTTAGCAATTCTGAAATATATAATACTGTTTTGTGGACTGCAATCACTATGCTGTACATTAGATCTCCAGCACTCATTAGTCTTCCAGTTTCAAGTTTATCCTTTTTCACATCTCCCCAATCCCTCAGCTCCTGGTAACTATCATATTTTTTTTCTTTTTTAAATGTATTTATTTTAATTGGAGGCTAATTACTTTATAACATTGTGGCAGGATTTCCTTCTTTCTTATAGCTGAATCATATTCCAGTGTATACATGCCACATTTTCTTTATCTGCTTGTCTGTTGATGGGCACTTAGGTTGTCTCCATATCTTGGTTATTTTGAATAATGCTGCAATGAACATGGGAATGTAGATTTTTTTTGATATCCTGTTTTCATTTCCTTTGGCTAGATACCCAAAAGAGGGATTGCTGGATCCTATGGTTGTTGTATTTTTAATTTGAGGAATTTGTGTACTGTTTCCCATATTGGGTGAACCAATTTACATTCCCACCAACCGTCTATTAGGGTTCCCTTTTCTCCACATTCTCCCCAACATTCGCTTTTTTCCCCGTTTTCTTGACGTTGGCATTCTAACAGACAGTGATCTCCATTTTTGGTTTTGATTCTCTGTGACTAGTGATATCGAGCACCTTTTCATGTACTTGTGGCTATTTTAATATTTCCTTTGGAAAAATGTCTATCCAGTTCTTCATTTTAAAAATTCGATTGCTTTTTTTTACTGTTGATGTTATTGCTATTGAGGTTGTATGTGTTCTTGTATATTTTGGATATAAGCCCTATATCCACTGTATGTTGTTGTTGCTGTGCTGTGCTCAGTTGTGTCTGACTCTTTGCAACCCTATGGACTATATATAGCCTTCCAGGCTCCACTATCCATGGGATTTTCCTGGCAAGAATACTGGAGTGGGTTGCCATTCCCTCCTCCAGGGGATCTCCCCGACCCAGGGATTGAACCCAGGTCTCCTACATTGCAGGCAGATTCTTTCCCTGAGCCACCATATGGTCTGCAAATATCTTCTCCCATTCAATAGGTTGCCTTTTTATTTTGTTTACTGTTTCTTTTGCTGTGTGGAAGCTTTTTAACTTGATGTAGTCACCTTTGATTTTTGCTTTTCTTGTTTGTGCTTTTGGTGTTGCATCTAAAACATTATTGCCAAGGCCAATGTCAAGGAGCTTTTTCTTTATGGTTCCTTCTAGGAGTCTTTTAACATATGGGTAAAAACTTTGGTCTTATATTTAGCTCTTTAATCCACTTTTTAAAATCCATTTTGAATTAGTTTTTATGAGTGGTATAAGAAAGGTCCAATTTCTTTTTTGTTTTGGTATGTTGTTATCCAGTTTTTCCAACACCATTTGTTGAAAAAACTATCCTTTCCCCATTGAGGGAGTTCTTGACTTCCTTGTCAAATCCTGACTGTATATGTAGAGCTCTTGATTCTGTTTCATTGATCTATGTGTCTTGTTTTTATGTCAGTGATATCTGTTTAAATTACTATAGCTTTGTAGTACAGTTAGAAGTCAGGAAGTGTGATGCTTCTGGCTTTGTTCTTTCTGAGAATTGCTTTGGCTACTTGGAGACTTTTGTGAACCTGTGAACATTTAGATGCTCCATGTTTTTTAGCCCCACGTTTGAGATAGTGTAGGCTAGTGAACAGATTCCCAGAACTTTAGTTCACAGGGCACTTAGTTGGATCAAAAAAATTAAGAAGCATTTATGTCAGAACAACTTAATAGCCATTTGAAAAGAAAAGCACATACATTGAAAGAAAAATATTTTAATTTTATTCTTTAATATTATAATTAGTTAGTAATGGGATGTATGCACCTATTAGGGATGGCAAACTTTTCAAAATCAGATGGGACACAAGAACCTTCAGTTCTGGTTCCACATTGATTTTTCATGTGGTACTTGCTTTTTATCACAAGTGCTGAAAAGCCAGCTTCACAAAGATATGCTATCATCAGAGGAAAGCAGGGTGCTCTAATGTGCACACCATGAATTTGAGCTCTTAGTTCAGGTGGTGCCTGACAGGTATGGGCCACTGGGCCACCATATCCACTCCCTCCGCCCTACTGCTGTGCCCTGGGGAACTGTGGTGCAGTTTCAGAACCATGGACAGAGTGCCTGGATGCAAGCAAACACTTGGGCAAGGTTTCCTATCTATAAGAAAGAGCAAATAATAGTATCTACCTCAGAGATTTTGTTTTGCTTTTTATGATGAAGAAATATCAAACCTACATAAAAGCAAACAGAACAAAACATATGCCATCACTAAGACCCAAAACCATTCAATTATGACCAACTCTGCCCCAGCCCTGCCCTGTATACTTCGCTCCTCATAACTGAGACATAAATCCTGAGTTTCATCTGTATTTTAGCACCTCCTAGGTTTCTCATGAGAATTAAGTGAATTAATAATCATGATGTATTCATCAGACTGCTGATCTTCCCAAAGTGTAGGGTATTGTTACCACTGTCATCTCAGCAACAGCAGCTCTACCACACGCAAGCACTCTGCTCCGCTCCTGGGATGTGTCATACTGGTAAAATGTAGTGTGCTTCCTGTGATACTCCTCAATCCCATGATCACAGAGAATAGGGCTGTGGCAAATGCACTAACCACCTTCCACATAGGATTCAGTAAATGTTTCTCTTCTTGTGCCCACTTTAGAGAATACATGGCATTCAAATGGCATCAGATGCTTTTTATAGACACACAGAGCCACATAGAGTCTGGTTTGATTTCTTGGTTCTGGGTAGAAATCTTCTCTGAGAAGATTAAGTTCTTTTCTACCTCCTTGCACTTCAGATGCAGTGGGGTTTTGCTAAACTAAGCATATCAGAATGCTGCTAATCTAGTATAGCACAATTTTGAAAGAACTAGGAAAAAAATCAGTTTATGGAGAGGTCCCAGCTTCACGTAACTGCCCCCACACACATTTGATTGTGAGGGGCACAGCTGCTACTCAATCTAGCTGTTGAGGCACGAGGTATGTAAATGGTTATGAAGACAAGAAACAATTGCTATTTTCTCTGAATGACACTCATAATTCTCCCTTCCCTCCTGGGGCTCAATTAAAATGTAATTTAAATTGTTCCCATCTTGGGGTCTCTGGGCCCATTATTCTGTACCCAGCCTAGTGAGTGAGGGGTGATGACAGGAACGTGAAGCACTCCTCTGACTTCAATGCTGCAGCAGCAAAATTCTCCACTTGGCTCTCCTGGATTTGTTGTGGAACCTAAGTGATTATCTGTGTTCAACAAAGCTGAACAAATTATTGATCTGTTCTGTTTGATTTACAGTCTGTTTGGTTTACTGATCTGAGAGAGGCCCTAACTAAAATTCTTCAGGTTTTACTTAGTGAAAGGCACTCAGTCATGTCTGACTTCTTATGACCCCATGGACTATGCAGTCCATGGAATTCGCCAGGTCAGAATACTGGAGTGGGTAGCCTTTCCCTTCTCCAGGGGATCTTCCCAACCCAGGGATCGAACCCAGGTCTCCCTCATTGCAGGAGGATTCTTTACCAGCTGAGCCACCAGGGAAGCCAAAGAATACTGGAATGGGTAGTCTATCCCTTCTCCAGCAGATCTTCCCGACCCAGGAATTGAACTGGGGTCTCATGCACTGCAGGCAGATTCTTTACCAACTGAGCTATCAGGGAAGCCCAAAGTCACTCAGTTGTGTCCAACTTTTTGAGACCCCATGGACTATACAGTCCATGGACTTCTCCAGGCCAGAATACTAGAGTGCATAGCCTTTCCCTTCTCCAGGGGATCTTCCCAACTGAGGGATCAAGCCCAGATCTCCCACATTGCAGGTGGATTCTTTACCAGCTGAGCCACCAGGGAAGCCCAGGGAATAGTGGAGTGGTTTTACTGAGGCCAGGGGCAAAATATACAACGAAACCATCTGCAACCGGCATCCACTTCTTTTAGGCACTGAGCATACCTTAGACTGGGAAGTTGTGTTGCAATCTTACCAGCATACCCTCTCCCACAACATTCATTTTATTATAATTTGCCATTGATGCTACATCACAATTTCAATCTAGCTCCCATCAAAGACAACCAGCAATCTCAAACAAAGGAGCAAATAAAATCATTCTGAAAAACAGGGTGAATTGTCTAGAAGTAACTCTATTAACCTCCATGCAACTTAGGAAGGTAGGAACTCAGTATAATCGTATTTGTCAGTTTTTGTTCAGGGAGTAAATAACATGTGAAGTTTTGTATAATATTCTTTAATACTGCATGGTGCTTCATTCAAACAGTTTTTCCTAAATTGATAAAATAATGGTATGGGGAGGGAGGTGGGAGGGGGGTTCAGGATGCGGAACACGTGTATATCCGTGGCGGATTCATGTTGATATATGGCAAAACCAATACAATATTGTAAAGTAATTAACCTCCAATTACAATAAATAAATTTATATTAAAAAAATAATTGACAGAGGTCACTCATACCCATAAATATACTCAGCCCTGATTTACTTCTAAAAAGGTTTTATAAACAAGGCTTTGCAAGAATTTTAATCCATTTTCTTTGTCAGTGATCTGCTCATTATCTCCTGAATCTCATTACATAAAACTGTCTGAAGAGGTGAATTTTTAAAAATACCAAGAAACTTTTTGCCAACCACATGCTCAATTCCTGTGTCAGCTAGGCAGGACTTTGAGGGACCTGAGCTTCTTACTTATCCAGCCTCCCTGTCTACTCTGAAAGCAAAGAAGAACAAAGGGTTCAATAATAAATCTGGAAAAATAAAGAATATAAGTAGTAATTAGATGAAAATCTAAGAAAACAGGATCAGAGAAGCAGATAACAGAATCTACATGAAGAATCAATCCTTTTTGTATTTGGTCTGTTTCCTGATTTCCTGATGAAAGCAGCTTTTCCAGTTACTAAGGCCGTGGGCATAGAGCCACAAGACCTGCCTCTGCATTCACTGGTGCCCAGGCACGCTCAGTGGCCAAGGCCAGAGGTTTCAATGCTGCTGTCCTATTGTAGCACTAGGCTGATACAGGTACAACATGTGGATCACATTTTGGAGTCGCTTTCTGGATCGTTAAAAAGACATGGGTGATACCATCCCCTTGGAAGGTGGAGCTTAATTTCCACCCATTTTCCATTTGGGAAATTTAAATTTGGGTCTGCTTTAGTGGCCTTCTCAGGTGGCTCAGCGGTAATGAATCTACCTGCAATGCAGGAGACATGGGTTTGATCTCTGGGTTGGGGAGATCCCCTGGAGGAGGAAAGGGCAGCCCACTCCAGTATTCTTGCCTGAAAAAATACCATGGACCAAAGAGCCAGTAAGGATGGCAGAGTTGGACATGACTGAAGTGACTGAGCATGCACACACACTGCTTTAGTGACTTGCTTGACCAGTAAAATGCAATTTAAGTGACTTCTGTCATCCCCAAGTCTAGGTCATAATAAACTTTGCAGCTTCCGCTTGGCTGTCTTGAGACAGTCTCTCTGGCGCCCATGAGCTGCCATGCAAGAAAGCCAACTACCCAGAGACTGCTCTGCAGGTGAGGCCAGATGTGGGTGCTCCAGCTGACAGTCAGTGCAGCCATGCTCAGCCTTCCAGCCATCCTTGCTAAGATATAAACTTGTCTTGTAAAGTTGTCTGAGAGCCTCCAGGCCAACCTACCCACCAGCCAAATACCATCAAGCTTTCTTAGTCAGTCAATGAACCATGGAGCAGAAGAATCCCCTGGCTGAACCCTGTCCTCCACTTCCTATCAATGTAAACTATTAGGTATATTATAACACAATGGTTGTAGTTTGAAGCTGTCAAGTCTCAGGGTAGTTTGTTACATAGCAGTGGATAACAGGAACACGAGGTACACTGCCTGGCTATACCACAGACTGACTGCCACTTCGAGAGCCACAGCCCAGAACCTGGGGTAGAAAGGCTGATGTGCTGTTGAACCACTAGTGAGCTGGATTAGCCAATCTCATCCTCTGTCATCCCCTTCTCCTGCCTTTAGTTTTTCTCAGCATCAGGGTCTTTTCTAATGAGTCAGCTCTTCACATCAGGTGGCCAAGTATTGGAGATTCAGTTTCAGCACCAGACCTTCCAATGAATATTCAGGGTTGATTTCCTGTATGATTGACTGGTTTGATCTTGCAGTCCAAGGGACTCTCAAGAGTCTTCTCCAACACCATAGTTCAAAAGCATCAATTCTTCAACATGCAGCCTTCTTTATGGTCCAACTCTCACATCCATACATGACTACTGGAAAAATCATAGCTTTTTTTTTTTTTTATTGCCAAAAGTTCATAATTTTCATTAGGATTTACTCTTGATTTTGTATTCTATGAGTTTAGACAAATGTATAATGAAGTATATCCCTCATTACAGTACTGTGCAGAGTAGTCTCACTGAGTTCAAATTCCTCTCTGCTTTGCTCATTGTTCCTTTCTCTATCTTACCCTCTGGCAAAAAATCATAGCTTTGACTATAGGGACCTTTGTCAGCAAAGTAATGTCTCTCTCTGCTTAAGGAAATGGCAACCCACTCCAGTATTCTTGCCTGGAGAATTCCATGGACAGAGAAGACTGGCAGATTACAGTCCATGGGATCACAAAGAGTTGGACACTACTGAGTGACTAACACCTTTTCTAGGTTTGTCCAGCTTTTCTTCCAAGGAGCAAGTGTCTTTTAATTTCATGGCTGCAGTCACCATCTGCAGTGATTTTGGAGCCCAAGAAAATAAAGTCTGTCACAATAAATTATAATTTACATGCCTGCCCTATTTGTAGGGGCCTGCGTGGCTCAGTGGAATAGAGTTTTGAACAACTTCCCATCATCCCATTAAGACAACACAGAAGGACCTTATTAAAAGTTTGTGGGGTTCTTCTCTAGAGTAATGTTTGCCTTTAGATTTGATATTTCATATATCCACTCAGCAAATATTTAATGAGAGCCTATTGTACTGTATTCTTTAACAGTTGTGACCAGATGCTTAGGGAATCAATGAATGTAGGAGTGTGTTGTGATTAGAAATGCCTTGGAGGGGACACCACTGGTCAAGACAGCTTTGTAAACTTGTGTTTTGATGTATCCCCCCTTTGCCCCCTGCCTCAAGCACAGAGCAATGCCAGTTAGAACATAAAATTAGAAAACTAAAAAGACACAGCTAATCTAAAAAGCAAGATTAACATACTTGGGCCAGAATTGGAACAGAAAGGTAGAACAGTGAAGACTGCTGAAGCCACAGGCTAGCAGGCAGGCAGTGATGGAGTCTAGCTCTGGCAGGACAAAGGGAATAATGGCATAGGATCTAGGGGTGGGAATCAGGTTCATAGCTTGAGGTTGGGGTTGAGGTAGGGATTCACTTGTGAAAGTGAAAAAGCCAGTCATTTCTAGCTACCACTTGGGGCTGCAGTTTTAGCAGGTGGAAAGTCCAAGGAAGAGGAAGATCAAAGTTATGGTCTGATTGGGAACTGAACCAAGCCACTCACAGGTCTCTCCACATTAAGCAACTCACTCTGGAGCAGGCGCCTCAACACACATTTCTCAAAACATATTTGTTACTTAAGACAGTTCTACCATCATAAAAACCCACCTATTCCATTCCTGCACGGTATCAGAAAAACACAAAAATCCTAAATGAAGTAGTACCTTCCACTTGAAAAACAGAGAGAGAAATTATAAAGCAAAGAATGCAAAAGATAAGAACATTTACCAATTAAAATGTTGGTAATTAAATTTACATTCATCAAATTAAAAAATGTTAAAGCTTGGAATAACCTTAGACAGTGATACAGTGATTTGGTAATTAGTGAACTGGAAGACAAAACTGAGGCCTAAAGGCAGGGGGAGCACAAAAGACAAAATGAAATGTTCTTGCAAAAACCAGTAGAAAAAGAGGGTTGCAGGTCATTCTTGGCTTGAATAAGTCAGGGTTTTGGCATTAATCTGGGATGGTCTGAACAGCACAGGCAGCAATTCAGAAAAATAACATGGGAAGAAGGACAAAAACCATTTTTTGAAAGAGGTAAACTCAAAATGTTGGCCAGTTGCTAGGCAACCAACCAAGGGTGTCAGCAGCCACTGGAGCAGAAGGCAAAGGCAATGAGAAGAGGGACGAGTAGGGCCATCACCGAGGGAAGGTGGCCATCTGACTGAAGGGACGAGAAGAACCTGTTGTCACAATAGCGAAGACCTGGAGACAACCTAAATGTGCATCAACAGATGACTGGATGTGGTGCATGTATAGTAATCAATGGAGTACTACTCAGCCATTAAAAAGCAAGAAATAATGCCATGTGCAGCCACATGGATGAACCTAGAGATTATCACACACTAAGTGAAGTAAGTCATAGAAAGACAAATATCATATGATATCACTTGTATGTGGAATCTAAAATATGACACAAATGAACATATCTACAAACAGAAACAGACTCACAAATATAGAGAACAGACTTGTGATTGCCAAGACAGGGGTGAGGGGAGGAAGGACTGGGAGTTTGGAATTAGCAGATGCAGTATATACCGGATGTATATGGTATATATAGGATGGAGAAACAACAAGGTCCTACTGTATCACCCAGGGAACTATATTCAACATCCTGTGATAAACTAGAACAGAAAAGAATATAAAAAAGAATATATATATATATATATATATATATATATATATACACACATATATATGTAACTGACAGAAGCAGAAGATATTAAGAAGAGGTGGCAAGAATACACAGAATAACTATACAAAAAAGATCTTCATGACCCAGATAATTACGATGGTATGATCACTCATCTAGAGCCAGACATCCTGGAATGTGAAGTCAAGTGGGCCTTAGGAAGCATCACTGTGAACAAAGCTAGTGGAGGTGATGGAATTCCAGTTGAGCTATTTCAAATCCTAAACGATGATGCTGTGAAAGTGCTTCAGTCAATATGCCAGCAAATTTGGAAAACTCAGCAGTGGCCACAGGACTGGAAAAGGTCAGTCTTCATTCCAATCCCTAAGAAAGGCAATGCCAAAGAATGCTCAAACTACCACACAATTGCACTCATCTCATAATGCTAGTAAAGTAATGCTCAAAATTCTCCAAGCCAGGTTTCAGCAATATGTGAACCGTAAAATTTCAGATGTTCAAGCTGGTTTTAGAAAAGGCAGAGGAACCAGAGATCAAATTGCCAACATCTGCTGGATCATTGAAAAATCAAGAGAAACATCTATTTCTGCTTTATTGACTATGCCAAAGCCTTTGACTGTGTGGAACACAATAAACTGGAAAATTTTGAAAGAAATGGGAATCCAGACCACCTGACCTGCCTTTTGAGAAACCTATATGCAGGTGAGGAAGAAATAGTTAGAACTGGATATGGAACAACAGACTGGTTCCAAATAGGAAAAGGAGTACGTCAAGGCTGTATATTGTCACCCTGCTTATTTAACTTATATGCAGAAGATATCATGAGAAACGCTGGGCTAGAAGAAGCAAAAGATGGAATTAAGATTGCCAGGAGAAATATCAATAACCTCAAATATGCAGATGACACCACCCTAATGGCAGAAAGTGAAGAAGAACAAAAGAGCCTCTTGATGAAAGTGAAAGTGGAGAGGGGAAATGTTGGCTTAAAGCTCAACATTCAGAAAACGAATATTGTCGCATCTGGTCCCATCACTTCATGGCAAATAGATGGGGAAACAGTGGAAAGAGTGGCTGACTTTATTTTTCTGGGCTCCAAAATCACTACAGATGGTGACTGCAGCCATGAAATTAAAAGACGTTTACTCTTTGGAAGGAAAGTTATGACCAATCTAGACAGCAGAGACATTACTTTGTCAACAAAGGTCCGTATAGTCAAGGCTGTGGCTTTTCCAGTAGCCACGTATGGATGTTGAGAGTTGGACTACGAAGAAAGCTGAACGCCAAACAATTGATGCTTTTGAACTGTTGTGTTGGAGAAGACTCTTGAGAGTTCCTTGGATTCCAAGAAGATCAAACCAGTCCATCCTAAAGGAAATCAGTCCTGAATATTCATTGGAAGGACTGATGCTGAAGCTGAAACTCCAATACTTTGGCCACCTGATGCGAAGAGCTGACTCATTTGAAAAGACCCTGATGCTGGGAAAGATTGAAGGCAGGAGGAGAAGGGGATGACAGAGGATGAGATGGCTGGATGGCATCACTGACTCAATGGACATGAGTTTGAGTGAACTCTGGGAGTTGGTGATGGACAGGGAGGCCTGGTGTGCTGCAGTTCATGGGGTCACAAAGAGTCGGACACGACTGAATAACTGAACTGAACTTAACTGAGACACCCTGCTGCACACAGAAATTAAATACAGCATTGTAAATCAACTATACTTCAAATCAGTTTTTAAGAGAAAGAAAGAATAACTTGCCTGAGAGTGGCAGGGGGCCAAGCTGGGCTAGCCCCTTGGACAAACAGCCTCTTCTGTGCCTGCACTGATAGGGCTCTGGGAAGGGGTGGGAGCCAGGAGAGCCACATGTGGCTGGGGGAGTGGGGCGGAGGGTGGAAGAAAGGGCTGACTCCCGAGTGGAGTGATTCTAACCTGCTGACAGAGAGAGGCTGGGGCCCAAGGGACACACGAGCTCTAAAGGGGGCTAGATGCCTCTTCCTCTGGCTGCCTGGGAGCTGAGCACTACACAGGAGACCAGTCTGGGGAAGAAGTGGCTCTGGGGAGGACAAGGCCCTCCTCCAACCCTGAGTACCAGGCAACCCTACAGCCCCCTGGCCAGGAAGACTCTCTGTCAGAATGCTCTAGAATCTTGCTGCTCAATACAGCAGCCTCCAGGCCCAAGTGGCTAGTCCACATCTGATACCTGGAGACACCACACAGGTCTTTTCTCCCACATTTCTCAATGTGGAGAGGCCACTGCTGAGTTTTCTGGGTACCTGACAGGTACCCGATACATGGCACATAGATTATAATTTTTGAAAACACGGAAAGCAACAGCAGATACCACCACATTTGAGCTTTCTTTGAAATTCCCAAAGTTGCATTAAGGACATGCAGTATCTTACTGCCATTGTTATAAACAAAAGTTATCAGCATATGGTACTATAACCGCTGGTGTAAGAAATTAAGCATCATCTGGATTGACTGTATGACAGAACCTGAAAGGCTTTTGGAAAAGTTCCGCAATTTGGGCTTATTTGTCTCATTTTCAAAGAGCAGAGGAAAGTACTGATTATGTGAGTATCTGGTTGTCCAGATTATGAAGAAATATCAATACTACTCTTCTATAATTAAATTGTAAGGAGTTAATCGCAATTAAATGTCACCATGTTTGGAAAAAGCTGTCCCTTCTTGGAATTAGCTCTGAAATAACAGAGCAATCAAAACCTGAAATGCAGATCTTTGCAGATGGTTCTTGTCCAGGTTGGGATACATGGCCTTTCTATTTCCTGCAACCTCTGTTGTGTTCTTTTCCTTCACACTGACAGGTCAAAAAGTTTATGACATCTCCACATAAGGATGCTGGGTTATTAATCTGAGAACAAGTACGTTTTCCCCACATTTTACTTATTTTCTTATATCCAGAGGTAAATACAAACTGAAAAAACAGTTGAAAGTATTAGTCACTCAGTCGTGTCCAACTCTTTGTGACCCCATGGACTGTAGCCCACATGGAATTCTCCAGGCAGGAATACTGGAGTGGGTAGCCATTCCCTTCTCCAGGGATCTTCCCAACCCAGAGATCAATCATGTATTGATCACCTCTTTACAAAAATTCCATTTAACATTTTTTTAAAATGTCATAAATCATATGATTCTATGTGTCCAATGTTCAAAATGTAAGTAATGCAGATAAGCAAACATTCCCATTACTCTCCTTCCCTCTTCTATTCTGCTGACTCCAGAAACTGTCGTGACCTATTAATGTGTCCTTCCTGAGCAAATTCACCTGTGTACACATGAATACACCTCCCTTGAAATAATTGTTCAAATTGACTTTTCCATAAATACATTTTCCCCATTTCTCCAAATCTTTTGAAAAATGTTTGATGTTAATACCAATAAACCTTGCTCCTTTTCACTGCTGTACTCTATTCCCTCAAATAGCATTGCCCTATTTTATTAAACCACTCCTCCCTGGCTCAGAGGATAAAGCATCTGCCTGCAATGCAGGAGACCCGGGTTCGATCCCTGGGTTGGGAAGATCCCCTGGAGAAGGAAATGGCAACCCACTCCAGTATTCTTGCCTGGAGAATCCCACGGACAGAGGAGCCTGGAGGGCTACAGTCCACGGGGTCGCAAAGAGTCGGACACGACTGAGCGACTTCACTTTCTTTCTTTCTTTCCTCCCTCTATGGGAGATTAGGTTTGTCCCACTTTTCACTTTTACAAACACCGCTGCAAAAGAATTTCACCCTTTACTAAAAACCTGAATGGAGATGGGGACAGGAAACACATACTTAACGTCACACCAGTAGAGAAAGAGAAATGAAATAATGATGGGCAAATGGAAATGCACAACAGAACAAGGGTGTGTGGTTTTAATCAGAGCCAGGAGAGCCTTCTTTGACACTATCTGGAGACTTTTTGGCGACCCAATTCATCAGTGAATCTGGAAACTGAAATGTGAAGTCAAAGAAAGTTTTCAAAGCATGCCAGATTCGAATAGTTCATGCAAGGAGGTAAGCAACAACATGACTGTGTTAAGATCCTGAATCTCTGGACTCCAGCAGGGAGCCCTGTGCTGCCTAAAATGGCACTGAAACTGGGGAGAAAACCTTCTAAATCTCCATGGAGTCTCTTCTGATTCTTATTTGCATCATCCTTTTATCTCAAGGAAAATAAGCAAACTGGGTTTGGCAGAGAGATCCATGGCCAGGAAAACTGCACTAAAGCCCAGGGCGAGAGTAGTCTAATAATACTCTTTTCCTTCTGTATAGTTTCTTGGGATAAGCCATTATGTATAAAAGTACTCAGCCTATTATACAGAGTGAAGTTAGTCAGAAAGAAAAACACCAATAGAGAATATTAACGCATACATAGGGAATTTAGAAAGATGGTAACGACGACCTTATACGTGAGACAGCAAAAGAGGCACAGATATAAAGAACAGACTTTTGGACTCTGTGGTAGAAGGTGAGGGTGGGATGATTTGAGAGAATAGATTGAAACATGTATATTACCATATGTGAAATAGATTGCCTGGTGATCTATTTCTCATGCCAGTTCGATGCATGAGACAGGGTGCTCAGGGCTGGTGCACTGGGATGACCCTGAGGGATGAGATGGGGAGGGAGGTGGTAGAGGGGTTCAGGATGGGGAACACATGTACACCCATGGCTGATTCATGTCAATGTATGGCAAAAACCACTACAATATTGTAAAGTAATTAGCCTCCAATTAAATGAATTAATTAAAAAAATAAAGTACTCAGCCCCCAAATCCTAATTCCACTACTGGAAGGAACTACAGAGACAATCAAATTCATCCTATTTGGTAGAGAATGTAACCAAAGCCCAAGAAGAGAAGGTGACTGGGACCTCATCACAGAGCTGGTTAGTGGCAAAGCCTGGGCCATGAGCAGAGTTATTTTGAACTAGCCTCCTGCTGCTCGTCACAGTATCCCTCCATCACACCCAGTGTGCCTACTGCTCCCGAGCTTCTGTCTGGAAGTGCCGCCTCTGCTTGTCACTTTCTTAGCCATGTGACACACATTTTTTGTTTGTCTGTTTAAGCTTCTCTGTCCTTGGTACAGAGCACAGAGAAAGAGGCTCAGTTAGCCGTGGTTGTTTCCAACTACCTATGGTGTCTACAGCAAGGTTCATTCTTATCTGATGCTATGCTTTTTGCATACCTTTGAGGCACAGCTATCTGGCATAACCCTATCCACACACAAACCTTTCCTAAAGCAGAATTCAATTTCTCCATCAAACCCAAATTTGCAAACTTCAGTGCAATGAAGAGGCTCTGGCTCTCATTTCCTGCCCCCCTCAGTCTGACTTATTTAAATATGTGACTCCTCTGACCCCTCCTCTTCTTTTGTCCTGATAGGTTAAGCCTTACTTACTAATTTCATTCAGGGCTCTATTTCTTTTGATGTGACTGGTAGATTACAAAAATGACTGCCATTATTCCCTTCACAGTATCTGCCCCCACCTTGTATGTGACTCTAAAGTTCTTCCCATCAGGAAGTAAAGTTTACTTCCCCATCTCTTTAATCTAGGATGCTGTGTGACTTGCTTTGGCCTACAGAATGAGGTGGGAGTGGCAGTATGCCAGCTCTGAGGGTGGACTTCAATAAGTCTTGTGTATTTCTGTCTGTTCTCTTAGATACCTGCTCAGTATCCATGTGAACAAGCCAGAGCTAGCCTGCAGGAGCAAGTGAGACCATGTGAAGCAGAGATGAACAGTTCCAAATGAGGCTGTCCCAGATCAGCCAGCCTCCCTCAACCCACTTGGCAGCTGAGCACAAAGGCATGAATGAGTCCGGCTCAAACTAGAACCAACCAGCTGAGGACAGCCTACATAGATAACTGTTAGGATTATAGGCTAAATAAGTGATAGTCATTTTAAGCCACTAAGTTTTTTTAGGGGGAAGGGTTGTTGTTATGCAGCAAAAGCCAATTCCTTTATTACTGTCTGCACGAATGTTTAAAATTGGACCTCTCAGATCAAAGAGACTTTTCCCACTTGGTTCTGTACGTACCTCAATGAGTAACTTAATAGAAATTTAGAACAAAAATTGTTTTCTTGAAGAGAATAGGGAAATGGTAAAGAATGATGAAAATGTGATTCCCAGTTTCTTCCTACATTCAGCCCACCCCACTCTCTACAGCCTGTGATTAAGGAAATAAATAGAAATCCACAGGATACAGGGCATGTCATTAATCAATACTATGGTAGTAAGACAAGCAGCAGAAAATTCTCTCCTTACAAAAGATTTTCTCCTTACCAAAGAATAGACTAGGAAAACTGTCTAGGGACAGGGTGAAAACCCTGTAATTTTTCAAACATCTTGACTGCTGTGACTTTTGCTGTGCCATATCTTTGCCACTGTCCTGGGTTTGACCTTTGAGCCCATCTCAGTTCCTTCCGAAAGGCAGGAACTTTTGCCTCTGCTCCAGGCTCTTTTGCAGGGAGGGATGGGGAGTACACCACCTGACTCACACCTGACTGCTGTGACTGTGCTGTTTCAAGTCCTTCTTGGGGCTTACATGGGCTTCCCTGGTGGCTCAGTAGTAAAGAATCCGCTTGCCAATGCAGGAGACATGGGTTTGATCCCCGGGTCAGGAAGATCCCCTGGAGTAGAAAATGGCAACCCCACTCCAGTATTCTTCTCTGGGAAATCCCATGGATAGAGGGGCCTGGTGGGTTATAGTCCATGGGATTGCAAAAGAGTTGGACATGACTTAGCGACTAAACAGCAGAAGCAGTGGGCCCTACATTAACTTTCAGAAGCTCCACTCATGCCACATTTAACATGTTAAAATGTACCCACATCCTACAATTTAATATAATTTGTACAGAACCCTCAGGGTGGAGTTGCACTTGGCTAGCTAATATTATGTATGATATTCCCCTAATTACACATTTTAATGTTTACTTTGTAGTTTTCTTTCTGTATTTTGACTTCTTTCTCCATTGTTGATCTTCAGGCCTGAAACATTTTCATAGTCTATTGAAGAACTCACAGGTTCTGGGCTCTGTGCATATAGGTGTCTAACAGGAAAGTCACCCTGGCCTAGTCAATCAACCAATAGCTATTTCTTGAGCACCTAATACTTATGAAGCATTTTACTGAGGTCTTCATCAAACTCATTCACTGGGCAGCTATTTGCCATATCCAGCCACTGAGCTAAGTGCTGAGAACCAGGATAGAGGCCCCTCAGTTTCTGCCATCAAGGGTTCTGAGTTAGCCAGGCCTAGGCTCAAAGTAAAGCAGATGAAAAGAACTGTGAACTTAGGATCTACATCTGGGGTCTTTCCTTTACTCCACTGGAAGGGTGAACAGAGTTCATTTGGGTCAGTATCACTGGGAAGTAGAATATTGCTTACTATAGTCAGTGTCAACTACAAATTGGCAATCGCCATTGCCCCTTGCCACCTACCTCTACAAGGATTAAATCAGGTGCTGCTGCAGCTGCTTATCTTCAACACTGCCTGAAAGGACTTCAAACAGCAGAAGTCTGAGGACAGCAGAAATGAGGCACGCCATGCTCAGGGAAAAACTGGCAAGACAGGTCTTCAGATAGTTAAGATATTCTAAGGAGCTGATTTTATGAGCCCAATTCTTGTATCTCCTCATATCTAGAAAAGCACTCAAGTCCTTTGTGGTGACAACTGCTCCTCATGACTAGCAGAAACATTCTGCAAAAATATATGTACTCGACTCTACCTCTTTGGAGCAGCTTCTCAGAGCTATCTGAGGTGCTGTCTCCCAGGCTATAGCCCTCATTTTACCCCATATAAAATCTGACTCACAACTCTCACATGTTGTGCAATTTTTTTTAAAAGTTGATATCAGTAAACAAAGGATGTCACAGTCATTAGCGATTGCAGGTGCCCAGTGGTAAAGCCTGAGGAAACTCACGATGTGAAAACACAGGATACTGGCCCCACTTAGCTGAAGTATGTATCAAAGGAATAACTGCAGTGAGCCCAGACTCTTGCATCTTCCCACACACAGAAAAGCACTAAATTCCTTAAGATATATAGTTTTATTTTATTAACAGTAATCTTTTGTTCTTTTTGCTGCAAAATGCCTATATATCCTAGCTCTCCCCTCAACTCCTTGTAGCAGTTCTCTGAGGGTTACTTAAGATGCTGCCTCCTGGGTTGAAGTCCTGCCAGATAAAACAACTCTCAGCTTTCAGGCTGTGCAGTTGTTTTCGACACCACCTTCCACCTCTGTCAGCAAAAGGAGACTTGACAGATAGTCCTGATTCCTACCTGCAGCTGACTTTGGGCTAAACCCTTACAGTCCTTCCCTCTGAAAGCCAGGATGGTCTCATGAGGAACATGGCAGTCTCCAGAACAAAGGCCGGACCTGGAAGTAACAGGTCCCTCAGAGCTGACTTCAGGGGTCATGGTTGGGGTGGCACAGAGGACTGGCTTAGCCCTCAGATCAGATCAGTCGCTCAGTCGTGTCCGACTCTTTGCGACCCCATGAACCGCAGCACGCCAGGCCTCCCTGTCCATCACCAACTCCTGGAGTTCACCCAGACTCATGTCCACCGAGTCAGTGATGCCATCCAGCCATCTCATCCTCTGTTGTCCCCTTCTCCTCCTGCCCCCAATCCCTCCCAGCATCAGAGTCTTTTCCAATGAGTCAACTCTTCGCATGAGGTGGCCAAAGTACTGGAGTTTCAGCTTTAGCATCATTCCTTCCAAAGAAATCCCAGGGCCGATGTCCTTCAGAATGGACTGGCTGGATCTCCTTGCAGTCCAAGGGACTCTCAAGAGTCTTTTCCAACACCACAGTTCAAAAGCATCAATTCTTCGACGCTCACCCTTCTTCATGGTCCAACTCTCACATCCATACATGACCACAGGAAAAACCATAGCCTTGACTAGACTTATCTTTGTTGGCAAAGTAATGTCTCTGCTTTTGAATATGCTATCTAGGTTGGTCATAACTTTCCTTCCAAGGAGTAAGCGTCTTTTAATTTCATGGGGCAGTCACCATCTGCAGTGATTTTGGAGCCCATAAAAATAAAGTCTGACACTGTTTCCACTGTTTCCCTGTCTATTTCCCATGAAGTGGTGGGACCGGATGCCATGATCTTCGTTTTCTGAATGTTGAGCTTTAAGCCAACTTTTTCACTCTCCACTTTCATTTTCATCAAGAGGCTTTTGAGTTCCTCTTCACTTTCTGCCATAAGGGTGGTGTCATCTGCATATCTGAGGTTATTGATATTTCTCCCGGCAATCTTGATTCCAGTTTGTGTTTCTTCCAGTCCAGCGTTTCTCATGATGTACTCTGCATATAAGTTAAATAAACAGGGTGACAATACACAGCCTTGATGAACTCCTTTTCCTATTTGGAACCAGTCTGTTGTTCCATGTCCAGTTCTAACTGTTGCTTCCTGACCTGCATACAAATTTCTCAAGAGGCAGATCAGGTGGTCTGATATTCCCATCTCTTTCAGAATTTTCCACAATTTATTGTGATCCACACAGTCAAAGGCTTTGGCATAGTCAATAAAGCAGAAATAGATGTTTTTCTGGAACTCTCTTGCTTTTTCTATGATCCAGTGGATGTTGGCAATTTGATCTCTGGTTCTTCTGCCTTTTCTAAAACCAGCTTGAACATCAGGAAGTTCACTGTTCACCATAGGGCTTAGCCCTGTGTTGAGGCAAAAGCTCTATCAGGGTTCTCAGTGTGCTTTTAATGTTCACCAGAGACTGTGCTGGTTTCCCAGGCCCTTGAATGACACTCTTTATAGCCTCAATAGGCAAAACACTGAAAATCAAGTAGGTCTCATGTTCCAGCAAACAGGGATCCTGTTTTTAAGGTCCTGATTTCAAGATCTCTCAGACCTCTTCAAAGGCACTATTAATACTATAAGAATCAACTCAAGAAGGGTGATGTTTTAGCTCAGCTTCTCAACTTTCCTGTGCATTTGAGTGCCCTGGGAATGGTGTTAAAATGTAAATTCTGATGCAGTAGGGCTGGGGTGGGGCCCAAGAGTCTGCTTTTTTCTCCCCATGAAATCAATGCTTAATTGCACTTTGAGCAAGGCTCATATAGCCCTCCACAGACTTTATCTCTTTTATTAATTTATCAACTCTGAAGCCTTAGCATCTACATCTCACAGATAACGTCACGGACTCAGAGTGGCTCGCCTGGAACGCCCGCCTCCACCCCCCACCCCCCCACCCCCCCCACTAGTAAACAGCAGAGTGAGTTCTAATCTGTCTTCTGGCCTCTAGCTCAGCATCACTGCTATTCACCCATCGTCCCAGACAGTTCTTTTCACTTTTACCTCCCATGTCTTGTGAGGTCATTTGTCTCAAGGTAAAAGTCCAGAGGTAATTTCATCCTTTCAAACTTCTGAGCTGATAACCTGATCTCACTTCTCATACTGTGTGGCAGCTAGGGAAGGAAAGAGTTCCAAAAGCGGACTAGAAAGGGCTTGCAGTGGTTATGCCTGGAGTGATTACACCTGCAAAGAAACCAGTCATCCTTGGAAGCATTGCCTGGAGCAGTTAAGCCAATAGGATTTCCATCAGGGCTTGCAGTTAGAGGTTTCCAGAGTGGCAGAGCCTGAGCCTCAGGCCCACAGACTTGGCAACAGACTTGTTGCTTTCTGTGCCTGAAAGTAATTAAAAAAAACTGGAGCAAGCCAGCCATGGTCTTTCTGTGGAAACAAAGATATATTTAATTTGGGGAAGGTACCTATTACATGCCAGATGCTGAGCCAGGTACTTTGTAAATGTCACTTCCAATCCTGACAGCAAGGCTGCGAGGTAAGTTGCCACATCCCATTTTTACAGGGTAGGAAACTGAGCCTCGCAAGGTTAAATAGCTAGGGCCCTGCAGCCCACGGACACCAGGGCTGAGTGTGTCTGATGTGCAGGCTCTTACCACCACACCAGACTACCTCTGAAATGGAGAGTCAGTGAAGTTCAAGGGCAAGAGACTGAACCTGCTCTAACTCCAGCGGCTCCTGTCTCAGTGGAGGCCGGGTCCTCACCCTTCCCACGGCTATCTTCTTGGAACATCTGTATCTAGGTTTTGCCAGGCTGCCATCCTTTTCTTGTTTTTTATGGTAAAAAAATTCTTACTAAAAGTTATAAAGACTGGTACAACAAACCTCTGTTTTCCACATAGATTCACCAATAGTGAATATATATATATATATATATATATATATATATATATATATATATATTCCTGAGTCATTTTTTTCTTGGAGGATAATTACTTTACAATGTTGTGTTTCTTGCCACACAACAGTGTGAATCAGGTATAAGCATACATATGTCCCCTCCCTCTTGACCCTCCTTCCCATCCCACCACTCTAGGTTGTGACAGAGCAGCGGGTTTGAGCTCCCTGTGTCATACAGCACATTCTCACTGGCTGTTTATTTTACACATGGTGATATACATGTTTCAACGCTGCTCTCTCAGTTTACCCCACCCTCTCCTTTGCCCACTGTGTCCACAGGTCTGTTCTCCATGCCTGTGTCTCCACTGCTGCCCTGCAAATACGTTCATCAGTGCCATCTTTCTAGATTCTCTATATATGCATTAATATATAAAAATTGTTTTCCTCTTTCTGACTTACTTCACTCTATATAATAGGCTCTAGGTTCATCCACCTCATTAGAACTGACTCAAATGTGTTCCTTTTTATGGCCAAGTGCTGACTCATTTGAAAAGACGTTGATTCTGGGAAAGATTGAAGGCAGGAGGAGAGGGGGACAACAGAGGATGAGATGGCTGGATGGCATCACTGACTCAATGGACATGGGTTTGAGTGAACTCTGGGAGTTGGTGATGGACATGGAGGCCTGCTGCAGTCCATGGGGTCACAAAGTGTCGGAAATGACTGAGCAACTGAACTGAACTGAATATTCCACTGTATATATGTACCACTTCTTTATCCATTCATCTGTTGATGGACATCTAGGTTGCTTCCATGTCCTAGCTATTATAAATAGTGCTGCAATGAACACTGAAGTACATGTCTTCATCAATTATGGTTTCCTCAGGGTATATGCCCAGTAGTGGGATTTTGGGGTCATATGGTAGTTTTATTCCTAGTTTTTTAAGGAATTTCCATACTATTCTCCACAGTCAAAGCCCACTTTTGATGCAACTTCAAGCCTCTCCATCCCTGGACCTGGTGAGCCAGGTGGTTCTTAAGCACTTCCTCTTAGTACCTCTTAATTTCGGAGGCATTTAGAAAGGCAGTTATGCTCTCAACAAAGGCTCATCACTAGCCACTGTACCCCTCATTTAAAAAACAGAGATTGTTCCTAATTCACCCTCCTTGGCTTTCTTTCTGGAATCCTTAGTGGAGATTAAGAAGCTCCTAAATCAGGGGTTACATATTAAAAAGCAGAGACATTACTTTGCCAACAAAGTTCCGTCTAACCAAGGCTATGGTTTTTCCAGTAGTTATATGTGAATGTGAGAGTTGGACTATAAAGAAAGCTGAATGCCGAAGAATTGATGCTTTTGAACTGTGGTGTTGGAGAAGACTCTTGAGAGTCCCTTGGACTGCAAGATCCAACCAGTCCATTCTGAAGGAGATCAGTCCTGAATATTTGTTGGAAGGACTGATGCTGAAGCTGAAACTCAGCACTCAGCTTTCTTTATAGTCCCACTCTCACATTCACATATGACTACTGGAAAAACCATAGCCTTGATTAGACGGAACTTTGTTGGCAAAATAATGTCTCTGTTTTTTAATATGCTGTCTAGGTTGGTTATAACTTTTTTTCCCAGGAGCAAGCGTCTTTTAACTTTTTAACGTAGTTACTAGAAATTTAGAACTACTTGTGTGGCTCCTGTTATATTTCTAGTGGAGGCACTGCTTTAGAGAGAATATCTAGGTGTAAAACATTTTTACAGTTGGGAAAACTAGATGAGAAAGTGACTTGGGTAGTATGGGCAATTAGTCGCTGAGTCTGAACTAAACCTTTGGTCTTCTGACTCCTGTGTTAATGCTCTTTCCATTTTCCCTTCAAAAGACCTGATTCCAGAATGAAAATTCTCAAAGGATGAGTCTCTCAACAGCCTCTGGGCTCTGTACTTGGTTCTGGAATTCTAAGACCAATTTTAGAGCCTGACTGAGTGTTGGTGGTTCTTGCTGATGGAAGTAGGAAAATCAAACACTGACTTGTAATCAATGGTTTCAGGCATAACAGAATCAGACTTGAAGAAGCAAATGAGAAAGATTTGTAGCTCACTGGTTCCATTTGATGTGCTAGTTTTCAACAGATTCAGAAGAGGAGATCTCAGCCCTGAGTGCCTTGCACCAGAGGCAGTGGAATTTCACTCAGACTCTGATCAGACCTGCCCCTTCATCAGCTCCGATGGAGATGGTCAGGCTGGAAATCCACACCCAGTAGGGAGGGTGGGAGTGTCTCTTACTCTCTGACAAATGGTACAGGGATCCACTACCTTCAGAAAGTTCACCTTCTAGACAGAAGATGTTCATTAATAAGATGGGCCTGAGTGGATGGTAAGCCTGGTCACAGGGGCAGGGAATCACTTGTTCAGCTGTAGTTAAGACTCCCTGACAGGAGGCAGTGGGAAGGGACTCTTGCCCATCAGCACATAGTTATGCTTGGCTGAACTGAGGGATGCTTTTGAACTGTGAGGAAATCCAACCACTGCATCCTAAAGAAAATCAGTCCTGAATATTCATTGGAAGGACTGATGCTAAAGCTGAAATTCCAATACTTTGGCCACCTGATGCGAAGAACTGACTTATTTGAAAAGACCCTGATGCTGGGAAAGACTGAAGGCAGGAGAAGGGGATGACAGACCATGAGATGGTTAGATGGCATCACTGACACAGCAGATGTGAGTTTGAACAAGCTCTGGGAGATGGTGAAGGACAGGGAAGCCTGGCATGCTGCAGTCCATGGGCTTGCAAAGAGTTGGACACAACTGAGTGACTGAACTGAACTGAGGGAAAAACAAATCTCCATGAGGAGCAGAACAAAGCCATCACAAAGTGAGAGCAGATGCAGTTCCCTCGCGCTGTGTCCAGACAGGCTCCGGAGGCTCTCAGGGGCTGCGTTCTTAGGCACTTGCATCAGCAGGGCCTTGCCTCTCCCATCAGTCTAGAAGGAAAGGTTCCTAATCTAGAGAAAGAAGGAAGAAGCCCATGAGAGACATTGCCTTGACAGGATTCTAGGTTGCCCTGATGGATCACCAGAAATCTGAATGACAGTTGGCAGGCTCGTCCCCAGCATCTTGCACCCAGAGCAACCTGAGAAGGGTCCTGCAGCTGGGGAGCTGCCGTCATTTGCAGGTATGGAGCTCCCCGCTACGCAGGTAATTTCAGCAGTTTGAAAGTACCATTAGCTGTGTTTGCTCATTTACACAAACTAGCTGGGTGTCTGGGAAGCCCTGGGATAGGGAGAACTTGGTCTAGGTGTCACAGAGGGCTGGGTGGGAATTTTATATAACTGTGAAAAAGTTACCTCATGTCTCTGAGCCAGTTTCTTCATTAGTAAAATGGACAAGAAAATATGTCCCAGAGGGTTCTGCCAGGTGGAGTGAGTCAAAGTTCTTGCAGAGTGACCATTCGCAAGGTCTGTCGGGCTCTACTTTTACACTTGGCCCAAAGTCCTCTCTCACGGGGTGGTAGTGGGCTGGCCATCTTCCCTCTCCTCCTCATCCCCCAGACCCTCCTCTCCAAAACAGCCCCACAGAGGCTTGACAATCCACTGCCTGCTGCAAATGGCAGGAACAAAACACCCTGAAATGGAGCATTTTGCCACCTAACTAATTTAATGAGTCAGAAATTGCCCTCTTGGAAAATTTATAAAATGCAGCATATGATTTACAGCTTGACTAGCATTTAAACCTGTGTTCCTTCTACCTCAGCCAGGACACACAGGATCGCAGGAGCCTGTGACCCACTCCCATCTCTGTTGTGGCCCCCGCACTTGTAATGTGGGGACAGCAAAGGGAAGACAGGTGCTGGAAGCAGATTTGGTGTTCGGTTGGCTCTCACTAGGGAACAATAGCTACAGTTTTCAAGTGAATTTTCCAGGGCTTCTGGTGAGTGGGGGAAAAAAAAAAGTCTAATAGTCTGGATAGCACTATGCCTATTTGATAGGGGAAAAAGACACTTATTATTCATTCCATTAGGCAGATACCCCTTTATCCATAAGAAAATATACACATATTTAATTTCTTCTACCTTTATGTCTCTTTCCAGTTCAGAGTTATTAACCTGGGGTTCAGGGATGGGCTTAAAGGGGCTTATAATCCATTAAAATTAAGTGCAAAGTTCATGTGTATGTGAAAGTTTCCCCGAAGAGGAGATTTCTAATTAGTTCTCAGAGGGGTTAGTGAGCCACTCTCACATACGCACTCAATGATAAGCTGCTGCTCTGTAAATGCTCACAGAGCCAGTCCTCTCTGCTCCTGATGGGCTCTTGCTGCCGTAAGCAAAGTCACTTTAATCCTGTGGTTCTCAGTGTGCTGCTGCCATCTGGGACTGCGTGAGTCCTCACTGGGTAGGACTATTCCACTTACTTCACTATGCTTAGCACGCCTGGCATCTGCACACCGAATGCCAGTATCACTCCTAGTTGTTTTGACAACCAAAGATGGTCACGCATATTTCCACACCGCCTTAGAGGGCAGGGCCTCCCCTGCTTGAGACAATTAAGCTTATCTTCCCCCACTTCTCTTTCTTCATGAGGAAAATATGGGAGGTGGGCAAGATGCCCTTCCGGCTCTGTGATTCAGTGACACCTCACATACGTCCCCCCTTCTTTGAGTGTCACATTTGTTTCTGTTCACCCCACTATGCTAACAGATGTGTGTTGTTGAGGGACCAGAAAGGTATCCCCAAGAGTGCAGAACCATGGCCTGGCCTAGATGTGGCCCTCCTGGGCAGTCCTGTGGCCTTCCTAGGATGATGCCCATCGACTGTAATCAGGCTGAAGAGACTTGGAGGGTCAGTTCAGCTCTAGAGTTGGATGATTCTATGCAGTAATGAGAGTAGGTTCTATGGGATTCCCTGCACCTCAAGAAAATTGCTAAGAAATCTTTCAGATATTGTAACAAACCCCTTTATGGGGGAAAAAAAACGTGAATAGTGCTCCTAGCAGGCAAAGGACCCGGAATGCTCCTTCAATGCCCTAAGTGTTAGACCACACAAATCAAATGTCTAATAAGGAAAAAAAACAAACAGTCCTAGGGGAGGGGATATCCTGGTTGGGCTTATTGATGAGAATCTGGGAATTTGACGACCTTAAGGGAAATTGCAAGGCACCAAGTTCAGACGCTACCTCCTCTCAGAGGCCTGTTTTAGCTCCTGAAGCAGTTAAGAACCCACAACCTAATGTCAGTGCATTTTTATTATGATACATTAATTTTACCACAGCTGTTGATTATTTGCTCACCTACTCATATCTTTACTGAGCAACCGAGGTCTTTGAAGACAGGTTGCATAGGACTCATCAGAGCCCGACACACAGTAGGGATTCAGATGAATAAAACAGGTGCAGGAATAAGGCTGGGTTGTGCACTTGATGGAAGAAATGATAAAACAAGCTGGGCTAGCTTCCAGTGGGGCTGCTCATGATGGCCTGAGGATGCCACCTTTCAGCTTTGTCTCTTCTCTCTTCCAGGGGAGCCAGAGCAGCGCCTGGTGTTAATCACTCTTTCCCTGCAAATGAGACACTTTCTGAATTCACACACTAGCTAGACAGTCCTGTGAAGCCAAAGGAACCATGCTGTTAATTCCTGCTCTCTCTCTCTCCCCTTCCCCCATCTCTCTAGTGAATCTCTGAATGCAGAAACACCTTCTACATTTTCTCTAGAGATTTAATACCATGTAGGAAATTATTTCTGAGTAATCACTTTTGAACTGCTGAATTTGTGTATTCCTACTGAAAACTGACAGCCCTGTAATAAGGAAGTTTATGGGCCTTGTGAGAGAGGTTTTGAACATAGTTGTCACTGGGTAAAAAGTTAATATTTTCTAATGACAAAGTGATGTGGTTGATTCAAATTCCCAGACAATGTTCCCCTGAAGGCTGTGAGCCCTGCCTGTTTCCTGGTCTCTTCCTCTTTCCTGGCTCTTCCCCTTCTACTGTGGAACTCTTGACCCTTTCCCTCAATCAGTGAGCTCAGTCTTTCCTGGTTTCCCCAAGTCTCCTTCTTGGCCTCTTGATGGGTGAGGGTGGTACAGAGTAGATGAAGAGTCAAGAAAGCCTGCCCAGATGTTGGGTCCAGAGCTGGACTGAGTGATATCTCAAGTACCTGAAGTGGTAAAGACCAAAGAGCTACAGAAAGTCAAAGGTCAGAACAGTGCTGGCTTCAAAAGGATGGCTTCCAGGGGGCTTCAGTTCTTCAGTGACTATCACCAGCCCCTCTGACCAAAGAGGGTGGGGGTGGAGGGTATGACTCTTCCTGACAGAGCTGTGTGGTGATTTGGGGAGGCGGGAGAATTGTGTGTGCTTATGTAGGGCCATTCTTCAAGCAGGGAGAAATTGGCTAATATGACCAAAAAATAAATGGCTTCAGCCACATTTGACCACCAAGGTCTTCTTGAGAGCATGTCCAGGACACCTGCCTATGTCTGGACAGCCTTGAGAAAGTTCTTCTTGTGGACTAGGACCAATAGCCTCCACTCTCCAACCCAGCTGCATCAGCCAAAAGTGGCAGGGGTGGTGAAAAGGACACAGGCTTGAGAGGAAGATCTGGGTTCAAGGTTTATATCTGACTCTGCAAACTAGCTGTGTGTTCTTGGGCAAGTCACAAACTCTCAGGGATTGAGTCTCATCTCTAAACAAAGGTGCTACAGGTTTCTAGGTCTTTTAGGATCTTATATTTATTCAAATAATATTTGTTGAGTACCTACTATGTCCTAGGTACTTTCAAGGTGCTTGGGATACAACAGAAAACACAAAACACTAAAATCCCTGTCCTCATGCAGCTCATGTTCTAGTGGAGGGAGCTTGATAATGAAGATAAGTATGTATATTATACTGTCATTTAGAAGGTGATCAATATTGTGGGATGAAATAAAGCCCAGTAGGTTAAGGAGGACCAGGAAAGGTGAAGTCAGGGGCTGGGGGAGAGTGCAAGTAGCAAATTCTCTGATTGATGCTTTTCTGGAATCTCAAAAATGCCTCCTAAGTAAACTTTCTGAGTAGGAACATGATGCCTGTTGAGATGACACAATCAAAAAGAGGAAAATGAGGTTTATCTTTCACAAGATTTCAGAATGATCCAATTGGCAGCTCTTAACTCTACTCTAGTTCATTTCCATGAGGAGAAGGTGGGTCTTATTTTCAACGCTCACTAAGGGTTTAGGTTGGGAGTAAGGATATGGAAGTCCCAAAGCTCAGGACAGGGCGGTACTATTGCAAGCTTCCTCCTCACAACTTGGGATACTTGGAAATGCCACAGGATGAGGTTGCAGGTGATAGGCAGTTAGAGATCTGCTAGCAAGGCTCTGTACTCACTGGAAGCCTCAAATTTACTGGTCAGCAGCCTGTCTAATTATCCTAAATGGCAACAGATAACTTCATATCACTGTGAGAAGCCAACTAAAAACTACTGAAAAAATGATCAATAACTCACTGGAAATTCTCCTTCCTCCAAGAATAAAATACTCTTATGATGCCAATGCTTGGTTATAGGTTTTATAGAGGTTTGTTCGTTTGACTGATTGATATATATTCATTTCCTTGCTCCTTCTTTCTTTACAGAAGTGGCTAATATATTTATTTGACTTCTGAGATCCAGAATGAATTCATTTACAGAATTTTTCTAATTGTAAAGATCTGGGTAGAGGAAGGAAGGCAGAAAGCAAAGACTGGCATGCGACACATGACAGTGGGTGCTTCCTGGCCGGCAGACTCACAGGATGCACTTGCACTCAACAAGTGCAAACCCCACTTGGGGGTGTCAGCCGGTGTCCAGAAGGCAAGTAATGGATTTCCTGGCAGATATCTCCTGTGTGAGGCCCAGTAGTTAACTGGCTCCCAAACTTGATCCCAGAAAAGACAATGCTTGGAAAGGTCATCTGGAAATTAGGACATTTTCCAGAATATGCATTATCCTCCCAAATCCCTGATTATCATATGATTCCACTCCTCATTGCCTCTACTCTGAAAATGTAGATATTTGTTCTTCAGACTGAGATAAAACAAATATACTGGTTGAAAAATATTGTGAAACTCTACAATACAGCAGTATTCAGTAGGTTTCCTTTGTTGGCACATTTTACATGACTACATTTCATAGAGAAAGAATTGCCTTCTTGTTCTTAGGTCTTGTCACACCATTAACAGCACTGTGAAAATCCATAGCTCGCTATGGACTCATTCTGTAGATTCAGGTAAAAATGCTTACAGTGTGCTCTCTAGCTTTGAAGTGGAGCAAATGTGACTTAGGAGCCAATCTTCTGCCCTCTCCTCCCCTTAGCACTCATATTCCTAATTATTTCTACTGCATCCCTTGTAGTCATACTTCTCAAACTTTTAGGTCCATATGACTCAGAGTCTGTTGTGTCCAGGGTGATGTCTAGGATTCGGCGGTTTTACAAGCTCTCAGACGATGCCAGAGCTGCTGAGACTGTGCTCCATGGACCACCTTTTGAGTAGCAGAGTTCTACATCCCATACCACACTGCCTGATCTAGGTGTTATCTTGCTGGACTTTGGTGACAGCTCATTGTCCCTTCCGTTTCACACTTTCTCCACAGTTTCCAAGAGGACTTTCTAAAACACAGATCTGGCACCAGTCTTCTCTTCTTACCACTTCCTCCAGTGGCTCCATGCTGCCTAGAGATGAAGTGTCAGCCTGTTAATGTTGGCTGCTGGTCTTCATGATTAGGTCCTGCACCTCACAGCTTCTTCTGCCATTTGGTGTCTTAATCTTGATATCCTTGTGTGGCGGCCACCTTCCAAGATCTTCTCAGTGATCTCTGTCTCACACCCCCTGGGTAGTCCCCTCCCATCTAATCAATAGAATTTTGTGTGACTTCTAAGATTAGGTCATAACCTAGAAGTTGTCACACTGAGTGAAGTAAGTCAGGCAGAGAAGGAAAAATAGCATATGACATCCCTTTTACGTGGAATCTAAAAAGAAATGATACAAATGAACTTACCCACAAAATAGAAATAGACTCACAGACTTGGAGAATGAATTTATGGCTGCCCGGGGGAATGATGTGGGGAAGGGACAGTTAGGGAGTTTGGGATGGACATGTACACACTGCTACATTTAAAATGGATAACCGATAAGGACCTCCTAAACAGCACATGGAACTCTGCTCAGTTTTATACGGCAGCCTGAATTGGAGGGGAGTTTGGGGGAGAATGGATACATGTATATGTATGGCTGAGTCCCTCTGCTCTCCACCTGAAACTATCACAACATTGCTAATTGGCTATAGCAATATAAAATAAAAAGTTAAAAAAAGATTAGATCATAAAAGATATTTAGGCTTTTGTTTTGCTTTCTCTTGGATCATTTACCCTGGGAGAAGCCAGTTGTCATGCCATAGGAACACACGGGCAGGCCTATCAAAAAACCTACATGGTAAGGAACCGAGGCCTCCTGCCAGCAGCCACATGAGTGAACCATTTCAGAAGCAGATCCTCCAGCTGCAGTAAAGCCTTCAGATACCTGTAACGCCAGCTGATGCCTCGACTACAACCAACCGAGAGACCTTGAGCTAGAACCCTTCAGGCTGAGCCACTTTCAAATTCCTGGCCTATAGGAACGGTGGGATAAGTGTTTGTTGCTTGAAGTCATCAAGTTTTGGGGTTATTTGTTGTGTAGCTATTGACGCTGGCATCTCTTCTGGGAAAACTTTTCATCTGGGTAACTTCTAGCCATCCTTTGAGACCCAGATCTCCAGATGTTTCCTCCAGGAAGCCTTCACTAACCTTGTCCCTCAAGATTTAACCAGATGCCTCTTCCTTGGGCTGCCATGATGCCCTGGGTGTGTCTGTATCCCTATCTTTATTACAATGTCTAGTCATTATCTATATTTCTGACAGTCCCATGAGGCTGTGAACTCCTTCGAGGCAAGGGACAGTACCATTTGGATAACCTGAATGCTAATCAAAGTACCTGGAACATAGTAGGCACTTATATATGTTGGAATGAATGAACAAGTGAATGAATTCAACTGCCCTGGAATCATGACTTTACAGTAACTATATCCCTTTACCCAGGAAGTTCTTTAAGCACCTGCCACTACTTATTAGACCTGCCATCTCACAAGGGCCAGCTATGATGTAATCTGTTGACTGCTGAATTTTCAATTTTTTATCACACCACTCATCCACTGAGTTACCTCAGTGGCTCTTAAACAGAACACATCATAATCATCTGTGAGATTTAAAAGAAGATGTGTGCACACACACACACACACACACACACACATATACACACACATACATATACAGGTATTTACTTTGCTGACAAAGGTCTGTCTAGTCAAAGCTATGGTTTTTCCAGTAGTCATGTATGGATGTGAGAATTGGACAATAAAGAAAGTTGAGCACCAAAGAACTGATGTTTTTGCACTGTGGTGTTAGAGTAGACTCCTGAGAGTCCCTTGGACTGCAAGAAGATCACACCAGTCAATTGTAAAGGAAATCAGTCCTGAATATTCATTGGAAGGACTGATGCTGAAGCTGAAGCTCCAATACTTTGGCCACCTGATGCAAAGAACTGACTCATTTGAAAAGACCGTGATGCTGGGAAAGATTGAAGGCAAGGGGAGAAGGGGATGACAGAGTGAGTATGAGATGGTTGGATGGCATCACTGACTCAATGGACATGAGTTTGAGTAAGTTCCGGGAGCTGGTGATGGACAAGGAAGCCTGGCATGCTGCAGTCCACAGGTTTGCAGAGTCAGATATGACTGAGCAACTGAAGTGAACTGATATATACACACACACACACACACACACACACACACAGGCTTCCCTGGTGGCTCAGATGGTAAGAATCTGCCTGCCAATGCAGGAGATCGGGGTTTAATCCCTGGGTCAAGAAGATCCCTTAGAGAAGGCAATGGCAACCCACTCAAGTATTCTTGCCTGGGAAATCCCATGGACAGAGGAACCTGGTAGTCTACAGTCCATGGGGTTGCAAAGAGTCAGACACAACTGAGCAACTAACATATACATCTGTGTGTGTGTGTGTGTATACATATATATATACACACATATACACACACACACACACACACACATATATATATATATACACATATATATATAAATAAACACACACATACTTACATACATATTTCAGTCCTGCCCCCAGAAATGCTAACTCACTAGTTGTGCACTTTAGACATGTACATTTTAAAGGTTTCCATAGGTAACTTTTCATCCCTAAATTGATATTCATTGATTTACCGATGTTTATGTCCAAAAAGCATAGGAAGTTTATAAGAACATATGATTACTAAAACAAAATGAGAATAACCAACCCCCCCAAAACTCTTAAATATAGGGAAGTATAATAATAAGAACAAGTGATGGTAAGTCTTAGTAAGGGATAATTTTTATAAGAGGAGATCTAGGCTAGGGAAGCTACTACAAATTTTTCTAGAGCTTCCTTGGAGCCAAGACAAGAAGCGATTTGAATGAATTATGCTGCTTTCAACATTTGAAAGAGATAGCATGTAAGTTTGTCAGTAAATATAGCTTCTGCTCTAGTATGAATTATAAGAGGAACTATCTCATAACTCTTTATATGAGGCACTCAAACACAATGAATGATGTTTTTGATACACACACACACACAAAAAAAAAAGTGTAGGAAACTTTTACATACAGCTACTTTTCAACAAAAGTCAAAAGCATATTAAATTCTAGGGTGGTAAAGGTATTTCTATGGAGAGTCAAAAAATAAAGTATGTACCTTCACTGCATCTGGTTTGATACAAGAAACTGACAGGACCTGGAGGAGAAAATATCATGAATATTCCGTTCATTTTCAGTGGTCTCAGACTTCTTGCTGGAGCTCAACAGTAGCCATCCCTCCACTCTCCAAGTCCAAATTTGGGATATTCTCCCAATGCAGCTCTGCTGTCAAGGATGGAGGGTGGTGCCAGAATATGTGCAGGTGTGGAATGAATGCTAGCTACATTGGCTAACAAAGGCTCCTGCCCACAGGGTTCAGAATCACTGGACTGGAGTGCCAGCAAATGATGTAGGGAAGGTACATTTTACCTGTAAGCTCCGTGCAGTGAGCGCAGCACAGCAGTGAAGGACAGAGTGATCACACCTAATTCAAAGCATGTGTTTTGTCTATCAACAGGTTGGGAGCTCAAGGTCACACTTTTTAATGAATTATTTCAAAGCTTCAAGGTAGAATATCAAACCTCAAAGGTACACAGAATGTTCGAGGCAGAAGAAACAGATATCTGGAGGGAGTAAGTTAGGAAAAGAGCATGGAATTCAAAGAATCCTGCCTTGCCTGTCTGGCTGTGATGATTCCTAGTGGATCCATGCCAAACTAGTCCATCAGGAATATTTGACCTTTGATTAATGATCAATCAGTCAGTGAGGTATCAAACAGCTATCACCATACTCCTGGCTCTCCTTGCCCAACACCAAGGGCAGTTTTGGGGGTCATGGAAAAGCCCCAGGAGTATAGGTGCAGACTGGGAAAGGGCTGGGGCCCTAAAAGGATACTCTGTGCCATTAATATTTCAGAAAACTCGCCAAAGTTGTAGATTTCAGCTATGTTCGCAAGTTCTGATTGACACATGAAGAGACATTCCAGCAGTGCCATCCAACAGAATTTGCTAAAACTGATGGGACTGTTCTATGTCTGCACTCTCCAATATGATGGCCACTAGTTACATATAGCAATTGAGAATTCCAAGTTTTGTTTAATTACAGATAATTTAAATTTCGATCACTCTGGTGTGCTGCGATTCATGGGGTCGCAAAGAGTCAGACACGACTGAGCAACTGATCTAATCTGATCTGATGTGTTTTAAGTGGTTATCCTACTGGACAGCACAATTCTCTAGGATCTGAACCAAACTGCTTCTCCTCTGTAACTGCTAATTGAGGCTTCTGACTTCATCTGCTAGCAAGGGGTTATCCCCAAGTAAAGCTGTATGTTCCATGGGACAGCTGGTTGTGTGCCCTAAGGGCTTTGCCAGCAGCCTCAACCAGATCAAGAGGGCCTCCTAAGCTCAGAGTGTCAAGTTCAAGCCTTGGCATACAGTACTCTTTTAGGAGAACAACTCCATCATTCTGGGTCTCTGGGTGCCATTAGATATCAACTTGTCCAAAGAGCTCTAGGAAATGAGGAGGGAGACAAGAGAGTTAAAAGTACTACCTCACATCTGAACAGCAAAAGCAGGAGGAATGTAACTAAACTTTAGTAGGCACTGCAGTCAGCACTTTCCTGTTGTGGTAAATAATGAGATCTGGTTTTCCCAACCTGAATTCCACCTTCCTCCTAGCTGGAGGGGTTGAGGAGCCTAAAACATGTTTCCTTGACTCCTGTGTGTGGCAGTGTTCTCAATGTGCACTGCAGGCTGTGGGGGACCTGGAGGCCCAAGCCAGCAAAAGGTCACTCTCCGCAGGTCAGTTCTGATCAGAATGAGAGGTGGTGAGACATGTGTATTCAGCATTCCTATATCCTGGCCGCAGTGTTCTCAGAGATAAGAGGCAGCTGTAGTGGTCACTGTGGTGGTTCCTGACGTGGATTGCTTCTACAGGGGTGTGTGCTTGGACCTGACCATTCCTGACTTCTATTACTGTCCCAGCTTTCTAACAGTTTAGTAAGCATTTAATCATCTATATGCAACCTCTTTCTACTCAAACTATTAGAGTGATTACTGCTTCCTGCACTGTTTTCCTGATCAACACCCTTGCATTATCTCATTTAGTCCCCTTAGAAACCCTCTAAGGTGGGTAATTTTACCATTGCTTGTTTTACAGATAATCATCAAGTCCAGTTCTGTTTATGGTAAGTACTTAGTACATTCATGGCCACATCTTTTCCTCTAAACAAATCTAGACCTATATCATGAATTGTTTCAAAAGCCAGGGTGTATTTGTATGTGTGTGTGTGATGAATTTGTACCCAAAGCAGAAAGCAAGTTGTAATGACAACTTGCTGAGAGTGATGTTATCTTTGCTAGAAAATAGTGTTGACACCTGTGGACATAATTTCAATCCTAAATTAGCTATGTTCTTGCTGAGAAAGTCATAGTTCTGGGTTCATAGAATGAATCTCTAACCATAAACAGAATGAAAACCACAATCACAGAAAACTAACCAAACTGATTACATGGACCACAGCCTTGTCAAACTCAATGAAATTTATGAACCATGCCGTGTAGGGCCACCTGGGACAGACGGGTCATGGTGGAGAGTTCTGATAAAACGTGGTCCACTGGAGAAAGGCATGGCATGGCACTTCAGTATTCTTGCCTTGAGAACCCCATGAACAGAATGACAAGGCAAAAAGATATAACCACAAACAAGCAGCTACACATGAAGTTCTTGATCAAGAGAAACTGGACAAGAGATGTGAGTGACTGAAGTGACCTACACTTGCAGAACAGCCCTACAGGACAGCCTTCTTTGGGGAAATTGATACTATTATCTGTCTCCTTCTATTAAGTCAGGTATCTGAATTCTATGTATTTTCACCTCCAGATCCCCAATATTCCATAACTCACGAATTATTCTCTTTGTCAGATGAACTATTGACCGCTCCATAGACATATCAAATAACTGCTCTGAAATAGTTTCTCTCAAGCTAGAGAGGAAGAAAAAAAAACACTCATCACTAGACTGGTTGTGACTTGGGCAAGGGGTCTCTGCCTCACCCTCCAGCAGCGGCTGTGTGAGCTATAGAAAGACAGCACAATAGACTGACCTCGTCAACTTGTCCGAATGCTGCCTGCGAGCTTTGCCTCCACAGTTTGTGGATTATCTGTGTCTCTCTCACACTTCTGATGCTAATTTTGAGCCATTTAATTACGTAAAAGTCCATTCTTCTAGAAGCTGAAATTTATGACAGAGTTAAAACTCAAGTCAGTGAATTTGACTTTTTTATGTCATTAGAGTCTATAAGAAGTATCACACCAAGAGCTTCTTTTTGCCCTTCTGATGAATCAAAGAGTAAAGATGGACTATTCAGGGCATCGGAGAAGGTCAAATTTCAAACACTTAGAATGGTCTGTTTTTTATTTTTATTTATTTGCTCTTTATTTTATTTATTTGCTTATTTAACTTATACACAGAGTACATCATGTGAAATGCCAGGCTGGATGAATCACAAGCTGGAATCAAGATTGCCAGGAGAAATATCAACAACCTCAGATATGCAGATGATACCACTCTAATGACAGAAAGTGAAGAGGAACTAAAGAGCCTCTTGATGAGGGTGAAGAAGGAGAGTGAAAAAGCCAGCTTAAAACTCAATATTAAAAAAACTAAGATCTGGGGATGCCATTCAGGGGAAAAAGTGGAAGCAGTTACAGGTTTTATTTTCTCAGGCTCCAAAATCACTATGGACAGTGACGGCAGCCATAAAGTTAAAAGTCACTTACTCCTTGGAAGGAAAGTTATGACAAATCTAGACAGCATCTTAAAAAGCAGAGACATCACTTTGCCATCAAAGGTCCGTAAAGTCAAAGCTATGGTTTTTCCAGTAGTCATGTATGGATGTGAGAGTTGGGCCATAAAGAAAGTTAAGTACTGAAGAATTGATGCTTTTGAATTGTGGGGCTGGAGAAGACTTTTGAGAGTCCCTTCGACTGCAAAGAGATCAAACCAGTCCATCCTAAAGGAAATCAACCCTGAATATTCATTGGAAGGGCTGTTGTTGAAGCTGAAGCTCCAGTACTTTGGCCACCTGATGTGAAGAGCTGACTCAGTGGAAAAGGCTCTGAAGCTGGAAAAGATTGAAGGAAAAGGAGAAGGGGCCAACAGAGGATGTGATGGTTAGATAGTAAAACCGACTCAATGGACATGAATTTGAGCAAATTCTGGGAGACAGTGAAGGACAGGGAAGCCTGGCATGCTGCAATCATGGGGTCACAAAGAGTTGGACATGTTAGTGACTGAACAACAATGTTTGTTTCGCTTATTCTTTTTCACCACAAAAATACTGTATGGAATTGAGTCATTTCAAATTTAAATGAGAGAAATTATTATGCATAAATACTTTGAGGGAGGTAAAATGAGACTGTCAGCTACTCATTAAAACCAGTAAGTCATCAGTTACTACCAGTGAGTACTCTTTGATGTTTATCTTTTAATAACTCAACATTGTGAGCTCATCTCTGAACTTCTTTTAGATCCATGAAGAAATTTCACTGTTTTACTTTTAAGTCAGATTCTCCAAGCACTGAAAAAACTCACTCAACCTGACTGCAATTAGGATAGAATAATAATGTTGTAAACAGTAACATATATAGAATACCCAAAGGACTGATACAGCTTTCAAAGGTAGCAAACGTTTGAGAAATAACTTAGCTCTGAATGACATATATGCTCCCTTCTACTTGGTTATGCACAAAATGGAATTCAGCTAATTTTCACTTCATTACTGCTAATTTACCACTATGGTATTTTGATTATTTTTATCCAAGAAACTACAAGCATTTTCACTTTATTGCTCTCTGGCTTTCCTGTAACCACTGTGCCCTCTACCTCACCTGTGGTATTCCCAACAGGTTAGGATCTTTGCAAGGGAACAAAGCAACTGGCTTGCAAAGTTTTTTAAACTATCACTTATGATCTATGGGAGCAGAGAACTTCCAAAAAACACAGAAGGCTTGCTTAAGTATTTTGAATGGAGGATCATATCCCATCAGCAGGGTATTCAGGACAAACTTTTGTGTTATAGTCATAAACCAAGAGCCCATTCTCAAGAGGTTTGGAAAACAAAGATGCCTAGTAATAAAGGGGTTGTATCTGAAAAATTTTGTTAAGATTCTTGGAAAACAATCCTTTTTGTGGGAAAGAGGCATGATTACCAGATTACAGGTTCTTTGAAGGTAGCCCCACATCTGCTGCTTGCATGATACATTGTGCGTACTTACTAAATATCCAATGAACTGAATGCTCAGAACCCACAAGTACTACAACATTCTTATCTCTAATTATCATCAGTAATCTTGGGGATGGGCTCCCTGCCTTCTCTAGGCCCTCTGTCTGAGTTGGTGGGCTCACAGAAACCTAAAGCCTCAAAAGTAAAAGCTCAGTGCTGTCTCTCTTTCTTTCATTTTTGTTTGAACAATCTTTCTACATTACTATGGTAATGCCTAATATCAGGATGCTCTGTAAATTTTCATTTGGGAAGGAGGAGGAGATCATGAGTGATGTAGTTCATAGAAAAATCTGCCCAGAGGGCAACCTCTTTTCCAATCTGAAAAGCTTGTGCATGTCCCATTTCATAATAAATGCATTTAAATAATACATGACACCATATAAAACAGACACAATATGTTGAAATAGAGATCCATTGGGCCCAGGAAAACTGCATTAAGTATGAGATTATAAGTAAGTGAATATTTTAAGACATTTGAAAAAAAATACCAGCGGGGATTCAGTCCATATATAAGATTCATTTCAACACATAAAGGTAATAGCTGTGGAATTCCAGAGATGAGTACACAAGGCTATCCTGAGTGGAGGCTGGATATTAGTCTGGGACCTTATCTGAATGGTGAATACACTGGTTACGGCAGTTAAAAGGGCAGGGGTAAACTAAAGAAACGAAGACGTCTGTTATTGATATTTGCCCTTTGACATGTGTAACTTCACAGCTGATATGATCGAATCTGGACTCTGAGATGGGGATGAGAAAACGGCCTGTGGTATCTGACACTTGAGCCATGAAGTCAAATTTCTCAGTACTACTTTTGGACATGCTGACTGTAGCTTATTAAAACCCAAGCTGGGAATGCTCCTGCCTGGCCAAAGTAGGCACTATAACACCTAAGGATGCCCACCACCACTAATTTTGTTTGAGGACATAGGAAGAAAGCTGCTTTGGCTTCTTGATTTATGACTTCATTAAAATGTTTGTGCTTCAAACCTCCATCAAAGCTTACTGAAATTAACAGCTTCTTAAAACAGAAATACTCAGTGATAAATGAATGCAGCTTGCATCTTACAAGAGGGGAAAATAGAGCACTCTGCTGCTGCTGCTGCTAAGTCGTTTCAGTCATGTCCGACTCTGTGCAACTCCATAGATGCCAGCCCACCAGGCTCCCCCATCCCCGGGATTCTCCAGGCAAGAACACTGGAGTGGGTTGCCATTTCCTCCTCCAAGAGCTCTATAGGTACCCTTTATATTCCTCCAGGTACAGGGCAATGTTTTCTGCTGTTGTATACTAGTAAGTCTCAAGAATGAGTCAGTGAGAAGATGTAAGTGAGAGCATGAAGAGAACAATCACTGATTCTCAGCCAAGAAGAGCACAGCTGCCAGCAGTCTTTCAGAAATGCATTAAGGAAAAGGTCTAAATTGTTCCTGCTTAGAAAGACCACAACCAACTCAGAAATCAAAAGGCCGCTATGTTTATTACAGATATTCACTGACTTGGTATTCACAGAGATGTCAATTTAAAGATATAACTTTGAGATGGGCTTTTTGTGAAGATTCTCACAAGGACACAGGATTTTGAGCTTCCTCAGTTCAGTCACTCAGTTGTGTCCAACTCTTTGCAATCCCATGAATCACAGCACGCCAGGCTTCCCTGTCCATCACCAACTCCCGGAGTTCACTCAGACTCACGTCCATTGAGTCAGTGATGCCATCCAGCCATCTCATCCTCTGTTGTCCCCTTCTCCTCCTGCCTCCAATCCCTCCCAGCATCAGAGTCTTTTCCAATGAGTCAACTCTTCGCATGAGGTGGCCAAAGTCCTGGAGTTTGAGCTTTAGCATCATTCCTTCCTAGGCAGCTCTAACTTATTTTTTTATATTCATAGCACTTAGCTACATGTGTGTGTACTCAGTCACTAAGTCTTGTCCAACTCATGCAATCTGATGAACTGTAGCCCACCAGGCTCCTCTGTCCATAGGATTTTCCAGGCAAGAATACTGGAATGAATTGCCATTTCCTTCCCCAGGGGATCTTCCTGACCCAGGGATCAAACCTGTATCTCTGGCATCTCCTGCACTGGCAGGCTGATTCTTTTCCAGTGAGCCACCTGGGTAGCCTAGCTATGTCTGCTGCTGCTACTGCTGCTGCTGCTGCTGCTGCTAAGTCGCTTCAGTCATGTCTGACTCTGGGATTCTCTAGGCAGCCCACCAGGCTCCCTCATCCCTGGGATTCTCTAGGCAAGAACACTGGAATGGGTTGCCATTTCCTTCTCCAGTGCATGAAAGTGAAAAGTGAAAGTGAAGTCGCTCAGCCGTGTCTGACTCTTAGCAACCCCATGGACTGCAGCCTACCAGGCTCCTCCGTCCATGAGATTTTCCATGCAAGAGTACTGGAGTCGGGTGCCATTGCCTTCTCCAAGCTATGTCTAGCACATATTAAATATTTGATGAATAAGTGAATGTAGCAGCTACCACTTCCAAAGAGAGCCCTGATTCTTCCTTGTGGTTTCTTGCTATCCATTTATTCAAACTATCCCAGGACCTAGAGATGATGCAGTTACTGCCATCAGAATCAAGTTAACAAAATCTCACTTATCCCCTTTTGAAATAAATTCAAGTGTGGATAAGTAGCTCAAACACATAGTGGGAGTTTAACCCAAGCTTCTTGCTTTTGTTCACCTGAACACCTTGTCTCATTCCACAGATCCTCTCACTCACTGTCCTTCAGACACAGTTGGCCTCTTTCTGTTCCTCAACAATTATGAGCATGTCTCCCCTCAGGGCCTTTGCCCATGTTGTCCTTTACTACCTTGTTCTTTTTTTATTCATCTTTGCAGGGCAGGGTGCTTCTTTCCATTCAGATTTCAGTCCAGTGTTAACCTACTCTGAGATGCTTTTCTTGATCACTTAACCAAATGAGATACCTGGGCAAGCACTATCAAAATAACCTTGTTAGATCTCTGCATAGTAGGGGTCTCTATCAGGTTTTAAACATTTCCTTATTGTTTGGGTTGCCCAACTATACATTCTAGGGATCTTATTTATCTTATTCACTATCAAGAATGATGCCCAGCACATAGTAGAAGCCTCATAATCTTATTAAAACAAAAAGCAAGCCTAAAATGGTCACCAGAAAAACATCTATTTCTGCTTTATTGACTATGCCAAAGCCTTTGACTGTGTGGATCACAATAAACTGTGGAAAATTCTGAAAGAGATGGGAATACCAGACCACCTGACTTGCCTTTTGAGAAATCTGTATGCAGGTCAGGAAGCAACAGTCAGAACTGGACATGGAACAACAGACTGGTTCCAAATAGGAAAAGGAGTACGTCAAGGCTGTATACTGTTACCCAGCTTATTTAACTTATATGCAGAGTACATCATGTGAAATATCAGGCTGGGTGAAGAACAAGCTGGAATCAAGATTGCCAGGAGAAATATCAATAACCTCAGATAAGCAGATGACACCACCCTTATGGCAAAAGTAAAGAAGAACTAAAGAGCCTCTTGATGAAAGTGAAAGAGGAGAGTGAAAAAGTTGGCTTAAAGCTCAACATTCAGAAAACTAAGATCATGGCATCTGGTCCCATCACTTCATGGCAAATAGATGGGGAAACAGTGGCTGACTTTATTTTTTGGGGCTCCAAAATCACTGCAGATGTGATTGCAGCCATGAAATTAAAAGACACTTACTCCTTGGAAGGAAAGTTATGACTTACCTAGACAGTATATTTAAAAGCAGAGACATTACTTTGTCAACAAAGGTCCATCTAGTCAAGGCTATGGTTTTTCCAGTGGTCATGTATGGATGTGAGAGTTGGACTAGAAAGAAAGCTGAGCGCCGAAGAATTGATGCTTTTGAACCATGGTGTTAGAGAAGACTCTTGAGAGTCCCAAGGAGACCCAACCAGTCCATCCTAAAGGAGATCAGTCCTGAGTGTTCATTGGAAGGACTGATGTTGAAGCTGAAACTCCAATACTTTGGCCTCCTGATGAGAAGAGCTGACTCATTTGAAAAGACTCATTTGATGCTGGGAAAGATTGAGGGAGGAGGAGAAGGGGACTACAGAGGATGAGATGGTTGGATGGCATCACCGACACAATGGACATGCGTTTGGGTAAACTCTGGGAGTTGGTGATGGACAGGCAGGCCTGGTGTGCTGCAGCCCATGGGGTGGCAAAGAGTCAGACATGACTGAGCGACTGAATTGAACTGAACTGAAAATGGTCACAGGTGAGTAGCTCTGAAAGCAAGAAACTGCTTTACTGAACGCAAGTTCCTCAACCAAGCCAGGTGCTAAGTAAAAACACAACACTGGGCATAAGGTATATCTGAGTTGGTGAGTTGGCATAGTTCTTCCACATCTGATGAGACTTTCACTCACCCCTTAAACCCACAAAACCAATTCTTAGTATTCTTGGCTCTGGGATCTGTCTCCACAAGGCATCCACCTATCTGGACTTTGGTAGATCAGTCCTTTGAATTGTCCAATTGATCAAAGATGCAGTTGCTGAATTCACACAGGACATGCAGAAACTGATGAATAAACCAAAGGAAAACTCAAGGATGATTCTGCATGGGTTTGTAAATACTAAAATAACAAAATAATTATCCTCAAATCATGAATAAGAATCTCTTAACTATTATTTATGAGTGCAAGGTTTTCTTTTCCCAATCTTACATTTAAAATTTTCTGCTGCTGCTGCTCGTGTCCAACTTTGTGCGACCCCATAGATGGCAGGCCACCAGGCTCCTCTGTCCTTGGGATTCTTCAGGCAAGAATACTGGAGTGGGTTGCCATTTCCTTCTCCAATGCATGCATGCATGCTAAGTTGCTTCAGTCGTGTCGAACTCTGTGCGACCCTGTGGACAGCAGCCCACTAGGCTCCTCCATCCACAGGATTCTCCAGGCAAGAATACTGGAGTGGGTTGCCATTTCCTTCTCCATAAATTTTTCTACATTTTGTCAATGAATTTTCAGCCCTTTGAGGCAGAAATCAACTCATTGTTTCCTATGTACCAGCTGTAAGAATAAACCTTCTTTTCTGGAAATCATCCTCTGGGCTATGGAATGGGTTCCCTGGTCATCCATAAGACATGTCTGTGGATGGTGGAACTCCCTACTCCAGCGGTGCTCGATAAATATGCCCAGATGCCACTAAGAAGCTAGATGTGGTAGATGGCCTGATGGATAGTGGCAGATTTTCCAACACGGAAGCAGAGCCAACAGCGAGTGTGGGAGGCAGAGTGAATGAGACAAGGAATGTGGACACCAGGCTCTGTGTACCTGTTCAGTTCAGTTCAGTTCAGTTCAGTTGCTCAGTCATGTCTGACTCTTTGTGACCCCATGGAGTGCAGCACGCCAGGCTTCCCTGTCCATCACCAACTCCCAGAGCCTGCTCAAACTCATGTCCATAGAGTCGGTGACACCATCCAACCATCTCATCCTCTGTCATCCCCTTCTCTCCTCCTGCCTTCAATCTTTCCGAGTATCAGGGTCTTTTCTACTAAGTCAGTTCTTCACATCAAGTGATCAAACTATTGGGGTTTCAGCTTTAGCATCAGTCTTTCCAGTGAATATTCAGGACTGATTTCCTTTAGGATGGACTGGTTGGATCTTGCAGTCCAAGTGACTCTCAAGAGTCTTCTCCAATACCACATTTCAAAAGCATCAATTCTTTGGCACTCAGCTTTCTTTATGGTCCAACTCTCACATCCATACATGACTACTGGAAAATCCATAACTTTGACTAGATGGACCTTTGTTGGCAAAGTAATGTCTCTGCCTTTTAATATGCTGTCTAGTTTGGTCATAGCTTTTCTTCCAAGCAGCAAGCATCTTTTAATTTCATAGCTGCAGTCATCATCTGCAGTGATTTTGGAGCCCAAGAAAATAAAGTCTGTCACTATTTCCATTGTTTCCCCATCTATTTGCCATGAAGTGATGGGACTGGAGGCCATGATCTTAATTTTTTCAGTGTTGAGTTTTAAGACAAGTTTTTCACTCTCCTCTTTCACTTTCATCAAGAAGCTCTTTAGTTCCTCTTTGCCTTCTGCCATAAGGGTAGTGTTATCTGCATATCTGAGGTTACTGATATTTCTCCCAGCAATCTTGAGTCCAGCTTGTGTACCCATTACCCTCAGTCATTTCCACATACACTACCTCAATGGACTACTCTAATAAGGGAAGAGACAAACTAAATTTGGTAAAGAGCAAAGCCAGGACTGGAAAGTTTATGCTCTTCTCCTATATCCTATGGCCTCATGTAGCTCAGATTTCTCATATTTCCAGTACAATTTATTAGGAGTCTGAAGGAAAAAAGAAAGGGAGAGGAATTTAATTCTCACTGGCAGTTCTAGACCTTGCAGGCTGTGGCTGGGAACCTCACCAGGTACCTAAGACTTCTGTCTGAGTGAGAATTACTTTTTCCCTCCCACTCAAAGTTTCTCATTCAACTTTAAATAACAGTCATCAAGCCCAGAGTCCATAACTAGAGGGCTATGTGAATAATGAATGATTTCTATTTATTTGGCATCTATTAACTACCAGGTACTGTGCATAGAACTGGTGATAAGTAATCTCCCTTAATTCTCACAACTCCAGAATCATGGGTTATATTACTCCTAGACAGATGGAGAGACTGAGGTAGATAGTAAATGACAGAACCTATATTTGAATCTAAGGTTGTCAAAGTTCAAATGGTAAAGTCTTGTTGCTATTTAATTTAGTTCACAACCAGTTCATATCATGGAGAAGGCAATGGCACCCTACTCCAGTACTCTTGCCTGGAAAATCCCATGGGCGGAGGAGCCTATTGGGCTGCCGTCTATGGGGTCGCACAGAGTTGGACACGACTGAAGCGACTTAACAGCAACAACACAACCAGTTCATATCACGGAGAAGGCAATGGCACCCCACTCCAGAACTCTTGCCTGGAAAATCCCATGGGCGGAGGAGCCTGGTAGGCTGCAGTCCATGGGGTCGATAGGAGTCGGACATGACTGAGCAACTTCATTTTCACTTTTCACTTTCATGCATTGGAGAAGGAAATGGCAACCCACTCCAGTGTTCTTGCCTGGAGAATCCCAGGGACGGGGGAGCCTGGTGGGCTGCCGTCTATGCGGTCACACAGAGTCGGAAATGACTGAAGTGACTCAGCAGCAGCAGCAGCAGTTCATATCAAACCAAAATAACTGACATCTTGGATACTTAACAATAAAGCATAAACAGCAATATTAAAAGTCAAATTGACTTAGCATAATATTAGAGGTTGGATTTGTTTCTCACCTCCTGTTGTCATGCTAAAACAGGTAGACATGTAGAATAATGACATTGCTAGAAAAATTCCATACAACTCTTTTTAAAATGCAGTTGATACTTCTAACCACCAGCATTTGCAATCTAACAATCAGGCAGGAGAATTCTGAAAACAGCAAACGAGTAACTTAGCATTTCACATTTACCCGTAAATACAAAAATAGCAAAAAAGGTAAAATCTCCTATTATTTCCAGTCATGTCCACAGGTTTGCTGGCACAGAAAGGGCCTGTTTCAATGCTTTCTCAGTTGCACTGACAATCAGCTTATCCTGAAACTGCTCTTCATATGCTAAATTTAGTTCAAGAGAGTTATAGGACACCATCTTTTTATTTTCAAAGGAGATGTCACTCCAAGACAAAAAAGAAACCCTACCCGTCCTCAAGGGAAAAAAGTGTCCCTACACAATGTTTTGCCCAGCATGAGAAGATGTTTTCCAATTCCTTGTTCTGTCTGTCTCTCGCACTGCCTCACCCCTGCCCCCTCGACCTACCACTCTGGATGAGGAGGTCCTTTCCTCAAACCACTGAGGAAGGGACTGCTGAGGGGCAGGGCTGACGAGGATGGACAATGCAGCAGCGACACTGACCATGCTGGAGAGGGTGAGTGCCTCCTGTGGCTACACCTCTGCCCCCCTGAGCTGCAGGGAATCAGAGGTGGGATGGACAGCTGCCCCAGAAACAAGGATGTGGCACATGTGTGCCTGAGGGGCTCCTCTGGACCCTACCACTAGTGCATCTACTCTTACCAAGAGGGAGCAGGCCCGGCAGCCAGCTGCCCCTGGCCTGGACCCACCACATGGCCTTCCAAACCAGTTTCTGGAGAAACACTGAGTGCGTTTTCCTGCCTTCACAAACTGCCCTCTTATAGCTGGATGGAGAAAAGGGTGGACTCTGAATGGTATTCTCAGCATGGGACTCAGGGGCATCTGATTCCTGTCCTACCCTTCCCTCAAGGTCCCTGAAGGAAACGCATAAGACAACTCCTCCTGGAACCTTTCATGCTGGGGAGATCCTTTCCTCTAGTAAAGATTGCCTGGTCTCTGACTTCACAACAGGCAGAGCTCAGGGCTGTGCAGTAAGTAGATCAGTGCCTGGAAGAAAAGTCTTTGCACTTTCCTTCATCATCAGGAGCTGACGAAAGTTTACAACTAAGCAGCCTCTATTCTGCCCAGTTCAGATGTCCAGTCTAGTCCTATGAATGGTTTGCATCCCTTTTCATTCACCCTTTCCTCACTGACAACTCTCAGAGAAGGGAGGGTGGAGAGGTAAATCCATGCTTGTAACTTTAACCTAATTTGCCAATTTATGCTTTAACATATCCCTGAATAGATGACAGGTAGATCCTTGGCCGGAGAAGGCAATGGCACCCCACTCCAGTACTCTTGCCTGGAAAATCCCATGGACGGAGGAGCCTGGTAGGCTGCAGTCCATGGGGTCACGAAAAGTCGGACACGACTGAGTGACTTCACTTTCACTTTTCATTTTCATGCATTGGAGAAGGAAATGGCAACCCACTCCAGTGTTCTTGCCTGGAGAATCCCAGGGACAGGGGAGCCTGGTGGGCTGCAGTCTATGGGGTCTCATAGAGTTGGACACGACTGAAGTGACTTAGCAGCAGCAGATCCTTGGCACTCAAAGGGAGAGATACTATAGTGCTTTAGGTTTTGTTTCAGGAGGGTCAAATTTTTTTTTTTTTGGTTGCACAACTCAGCATACAGAACTTCCCCAGCCAGGGATCAAACCCATGCCCCCCGACAGTGGAAGCAGGTAGCCTTAACCAATGGACCACCAGGGAAGTCTAAGAGGCAGTGATATTATGAGGTCAGGTCTAATTGTTGAAAATTTCTGGACTTGAGCAATGCTTAAATCATACTAAAATGTATTGCTTTTCTAAGGATTATTAATAATACATTTGTAACTACTCAGAGACTGGTTATAAACTTTCAGAGACAGAATGAGAATGTAATCTGTCCACAGCAACAGAGACAAATGACTTTGATAAATTCTTTATGATGGTGCCTCATCTCCTGCACCTCCTGGATTGGTTAAGATTCTACAGTTAATCCTTCAATAACTCCCACAAGCACCTCATTACTCATCAGACTGTGACATCTTGGGTTGTAAAAGAGGTGCTGTGGTATAACACAGGCATTGTGTGGCAGCCTCAGGTCATGAATATTAAGAGACAGCCTCAAATGAATTGATATCAATAAAGACCTCCTGCCAACCTCCACCCAAGAAATAAACCAGAAGAAGGCACGATCTTGTCCTTGGAGGCATCCAGAAAGCAGGGCTGACAGGTGCAGGCACTGTGCTCTTTTCAGCTTTCATGGTTGCCATCCCTCCCACCAAGCCATGACTTTACAGTCATGTTGATGAGCATAAGGTTGACACAGTAATTTTCCTTTCTCATGTTATCCTTTTCTGACTTTTGCATTAAATGTATAGTAATCTCGATCTACTGACATTTACTGTGCTTACTGATATTTGTACTTATTTCTACCTTTTCCTATTCATCCAACTTCTCCATGCCCATTTTTTATGCCCGTTGCCTTTTTCTAATTACAACAGTTTGTTTTTTTTGTTGTTGTCATTGCTGTTGTTCTGCTTGTTTGAACCGTGTGTGTATGCATGCTCAGTCATGTCTGATTCTTTGCAACCCCATGGATCTGTAGCCTAATAGGTTCCTCTGTCCAAAGGATTTCCCAGGCAGGAATACTGGAGTAGTTTGCCATTTCCTACTCCAGGGGATCTTCCCAACCCAGGGATCTAACCCACATCTCCTGCATCGCAGATGGATTCTTTACTGCTGAACCACTGGGGATTCCTATTTCTACTCTTTTAGTGGGGTTCTTAAAAGTTTGCCATGCCTATTTACCTTGACAAGGTCTAAGTTAACTGATGTATTTTCCCTCCTCTCAGACACGGTAAGGAAGTTAGAACACGTTGATTTTTTTCAACTCCTCCCAACTTAAATGCTACTATTGTCCAGCATATTTTTTAGTTTTGTTTTTGTTTGACCTGACAAATTAGACATTATACTCTTTATTGGGACTTCCCAGGTGCCACTAGTGGTAAAGACCTTGCCTTCCAATGCAGAAGCTGCAAGAGACACGGGTTCAATCCCTGGATCGGAAAGATCCCCTGGAGGAGGCCAAGGCAAACCACTCCAGTATTCTTGTTTGGAGAATCCCATGGACAGAGGAGCCTGGCGGGCTACAGTCATAGGGTTGCACAGAGTCAGACATGACTGAAGAGACCTAGTGTGCACACATAATGTTTAATACAGAATATTATTTGCCAATTTCTTTTTTTATTATTATTATTATTTTTTTTTAAATTTATTTGCCAATTTCTTTGGTGACTATTCCTTCTTACATTTAAGACCTTCCTTCTGGGAAAATTTTCTTTTTCCTGAAGCATATCTTTTAGAAATTTTGTAATGAGAGTATCTGTGAAATGCTCTATTTTTTAAAAAATCTGAAAATGTTTTTATTTTGCTCTCATGCTTTAAAGATGGTTTCACTGGATCCATAATTCTAATTTGACAGTTATCAACTATCAACATTTTAAAGACATTATTTCACTGCCTCCTGAGTGCCATAGAGGCTATAGAGAAGCCATATTAAGTGCTATTCCTTTATAAGTAACCTTTTCCTCTGCCTGCATATACCCTAAAAAACACACAACTCAAAAAGACACATGTACCCCAGTGTTCATTGCAGCATGAAGATGTAGACATGAAGAATGGACTTGTGGACACAGCAGGGGAAGGAGAGGGTGGGCAAATTGAGAAAGTAGCACTGACATATATACACTATCGTGTAAAACAGATAACTAGCAGGAAGCTGCTTATAACACATAGCATGCTGCCTGGGGCTCTGTAACCACCTAGAGGGGTGGCATGGGAGGGAGGTTCAAGAGGGAGGGCATATATATGTATAATTATGACTGATTCAAGTTTATGCACAGTAGAGACCACCACAACATCGTAAAGCAATTATCCTCCAATTTTAAAAAAAGATTATCTCATTATGGGCAATGTCATTGTTTGTATATTCAGGTTTGGCGTTCCTTTTTACTCTTTTTTCAGACTCACAGTACTCCCAGAATCTGAATGTTCCCATCTTTCTTACATCCTGGAAAATATTCTGAGAATTTAAGTCTTCAAATATTTCTTCCTCTTCATTGTCTCTATTCTTCCTTCCTGAGCTCCCCTCTTATACCTACTAGGCCCTCTCAAACAACCTTCCATGTCTCAATCACTTTCAAATTTTTCACCTTCTTATTTCTCCATAACATATTCCAGGTACTTTCTTAAGCTCTGTGTTCTAGTACATTAACTCTTTTAAAAAGATTAAATCTGCTATTTAATCCATATATGGAGTTTCAAATTCCAGTGATTACATATTCTGTAATTCTGTAGGTTTTAGCTTGTTCTTCCTTCAAATCTAACTAGTCACTTTGAATAGTCTATTATCTCATGATTTCCCTTCATTATATTCTTCTCTCATTTGTTCAAATATTTTTCCCTAATCTGACAGTTTTTAGAAAATGGCTGCAACAATATTTCTACTGCTAAATTCCCCCTTAGAACCCTGAATACCCTCATCAAGAGGTGAAGTCTTTTTCCTTTCCCTCAAGCCTGGCCGGCCTTTGTGATTTCCTTGACAAATAATGCTGTGGAAGTCACACGTCAAGTCTCCGGGCTAGTTGAGAAACGCTGATATGGCTTCTGCCTGGCTCTCTCCACAGATGCTCTGGAAACTAGCCATCACGCTGTGAGGAAGCCCAGGCCAGGACGTGAGGCCACATTTGGATGTCCTGGCTGGCAACTCCAGCCAAGGTCTCAGTCACAGACAGCAGGGACCACCGGAAATGTGAGTGCAAGAGCATTCCGAGTGCTGCAGCAGCCCGCAGCTGAGGCGCTCCAGCCTTCCAGCCACAGACACTGACAGTGTGGAGTGGACACAAACCACTTCCTCAGGACCCTGAATTCCTGACCCCAAGACTCCACAAGCATAACAAATGGTTGTTTTATGCCACTAAATTCTGTGGTAATTTATTAAACATTGATAGATAATGAGAAGTCTCTTGTTTAGTCGCTAAGTCGTGTCTGACTCTCTGCACCTCATTGACTGTAGCCCGCCTGGCTCCTCTGTCCATGGGATTTCCCAGGCAAGAATACTGGAGTGGGTTGCCATTTCCCTCTCCATGGGACCTTCCCAATCCAGGGATCAAACCCATGTCCCAGCATTGGCAGGTGGATTCTTTACCGCTGAGCTACCCTATGAGAATCCTAAATGGTTCACATTCAGTATCTGATAATTCCAACAGCTAAAGTTCTTGGCGGTCTAAAACCAAGCTCTCTCTCCCCCTTCCCCACTCTTTCTGTTCTCTCCTCTCTCTTGCTGACTCCCACTACCACAGCTCGCTTCCTTACATGTTTGGAAACTGTTCATTGAGACCCTTTGGTTGAAGATGCTTTCATACCAAGAGAATTCCCATTTGTTCTGGCTGGCTTCCAGAAGGTGCTATCAGTGGAATTACTTTTATTTATATCTCCTTTCAGAGTTACCATAGAATATGTAATATGGTTTCAAAATCCAAACCACAAGAAAGCAGGACTATGTTTAGAAATTCTCAAGAAAGGCTAATGTTATTATTGTTTTTCTCCACTAATAGCTGTAACTGTGACTGATAAGTTTGTTCACTGGCTGCCTTTGTCGCAGGTGGATATTTCCTAGGCACATTCATTCAACCTACAAGTACTCATTAAACATGCTTTATATGTTCCTTTACAGAATATGGCTCACGTTCCTTTACATGACATGTTTAGCACCCACAGTAGTGCTGCAGCCAGGTTTACAGTTTAGTTTTTAAAATTACCTCTCCAATTACCTACTGCCCACACCTACTGGGATTAATCAGAAACTCTATGAGATCAGGCCTATTATCTTTTTCTTTTCTTTAAAACTCACAGTGACTACCAAAGCTCAATATGCACAGGAGATGCTTTTTGTTTTTTCCCTGGCTGTACTGAGCTGTAACTGACATACAAAAATTGTATGTATTTACATTATACACCGTGATGCTTTGATAAAGTGTGAAATAACCACCACAGTCAAGTTAATTAACCCATTCATCACCTCAAACTGTCACCTTTTTTACTTTGTGGTGAGAACATTTAAGATCTACTCTCTTAGCAAATTCAAATATACAAAACATATTTTTAAAGATGACTACTAGCCAATCAACAGAAGCTTGGTAAATAATGAAAACAGGTGAAATTAAATTGACCACTGGCAAAAGAGATCTTCCTACAGGTAGATTTAAGATTCAAAAAGCCTATCAGAAGGGTGGCATGTGTTTCAGTTTTCTATATATATTAGATCACATCTGAAGAGTTAAATAGCTTAGCTCATGTTTAATCGGCTGTAACACATGGAATGGACTAGGTGAAGAGACTACATATGGCCTTATGTTTCTTCCTTGATGAGCTTCTGCCATGAAGTCTGACTCCAGTGTGGAGATCCCATGACACTGAGATCTTTTTCTTTGTTTTAGGGCAAGAACACCCATCATGTTTAAATGCTAGAATCAGAATATTAAAGAGTAGGAACAATCTTGTAGAACACTTGATGTTCTTTTTTAAATGTTCTTTTTATAGGTGGATAAACTGAGACTCAGGAATGGGGAAACTGACACTCAGGAATAGGTAAACTGAGGCTCATGCAGGACAAGGAAATAACTGACTTCAAGGCTGTATTAGTAGCCAAGCCAGCATTAGAATTCAGCTTTTCTGACTCACAGACCAATGTTTCTGTCATAGAACTACCCCTCTTGATTTATGTGATATTTGTCAGGTCAGACAGAAACCCCTGCAATAGATTGCTCTACATTCTATGTTTCTTTGAACACTCTACACAGACATGGTGCTGGAGACTTCCTAGTTTAAGCATCATTTCACAGATGGATGATCAGAGGCTCAGAGAGGTCTCCCTATCCACTCAAACGTCACAGCTCCTTGATCCTTCCATCTTCTGTTTCTCTACCTTTCATCATATTCTCAACTCTCTTCCTCTTGATTTTACTTTCCATTTCTTCACAGAAACATGAAATACCTGCTTATGAAACAAGATTTCCTTATATACTATTTTGAGAAAAAACAGAACTTATGTCAGAAAAAACTAAAAGGAAAGTATCTGCTGGGTCCCAATGTGAACTTTAAGTTAAAGCATCGTAAACTGTGTTTAAAACAGTATTTTTCCTTACTATCCCACTGCTAAAATTTTCTTTCAGCCCTTTACAAGAGAGCCATATAATTCCAGAAGGAAAACATTAACATAGTCTGCATGTGAATGGTGTCCCTACCGCTGTGCACTTCACAGCCTGAATAACCTTAGATAATGGCCCTATTTCCATTCATTTCACATACCCAGACTTTTTCAGCTTTTTTAATACTACCATAACAGGGAGCTGAAATGAATCACGTTTTACTTTCCTTTCATCCTTCTCAATCTGTGAACAGCAATATTTACTCCCAAGAGGCTATCAAAACCTGAAATTAATGTGGTTCTGGTCACTCACTCATTTATTTCAAGGGCACTCACATCAACAGATGATGGCAGTGACGGTAACAGTGCTCCATAACAAAAACTGCTATGAAACAATGCTGCAGGAGTTATACAGCAACAGGGGTTAGGACTAATTCTTTCTCAAAACCATGCTTATGGCCTTTATTTTACTCAATATTACAGGCTGTCAGAAGACTCGAGTGCTTGACAGGTTGTCTCGTTTCATTCGTTAACTTTCCACCTCGAGTTTTAAGTGTAGAGCCAGAAACAGAGGTGCCTAGTTGGCTACCCAAGATTCATGTTTCCCTCCCACAGTGTATAGGTTTCTGGGAAGTGGCTGCATTTTCCAGTCTCCTTGCATCTAGATGGGGCCATATGACTAAATCAAGCTAATGGGATAGGAACAGAAATTCATGTGTATTACCTCTAGTCAGAGAAGGACATGTAGACAATAACTATCTCCCATCTGTGATGGTCTTGGAGGCCAGCAATGAAGATAATGGGATCATGAGATGGAAAAAACTGGGTTCCTGATCAAAGCTTGGAGGAAAGCCACCCAACCAGAAACATCTACTTGGGAACTTCGGGTAAGTGAAAGATAAATCTTCGCTGGGCTAGGTCATTATGATCTTGCAGTTGTTTGTTACAGCAGACAATCTACACTGATCAAAACAATAACTATTGGTTGGTTGGTTGGCTGCATAAAATTCCTTTAAAGAGAAGGGACCCTGTCTTCATTAGGTTACATCCTCTGCAGTGCCGTCATAACAAGTGCTTAGTGAATGTTGAAGAAAATTTGTTCTGAGAAAGGATAACTTTCATCTTACTCTCTCAGGGAACATAAGATTTTTAATATTTTGTTTGCCTTTTAATGAGAAAGGAGTATGTCAAGGCTGTATATTATCTCCCTGCTTATTTAACTTAAATACAGTACACTATGCAAAATGCTGGTCTGAATGAAGCACAAGCTGGAATCAATTGCTGGGAGAAATATCAATAACCTCAGATATGCAGAAGACACCACCCTCATGGCAGAAAGTGAAGAGGAACTAAAGAGCCTCTTGATGAAAGTGAAAGAGGAGATTGAAAAAGCTGGCTTAAAATTCAACATTCAAAAAACAAAGATCATGGCATCTGGTCTCATCACTTCATGACAAATAGATGGGGAAACAATGGAAACAGGGACAGATTTTATTTTCTTGGGTACCAAAAATCACTGCAGATGGTGACTGCAGTCTTGAAATTAAAAGACACATGCTCCTTGGAAGAAAAGCTATGACCAACCTAGACAGTGTATTAAAAAGCAAAGGCATGACTTTGCTGACAGAGGTCCATCTGGTCAAAGCTCTGGTTTCTCCAGTAGTCATATGGATGTGAGAGCTGGACCATAAAGAAAGCTGAGTACTGAAGAATTGATTTTGAACTGTGGTGTTAGAGAAGATTCTTGAGAGTCCCTTGGACTGCAAGGAGATCAAACCAGTCAATCCTAAAGGAAATCAGTCCTGAATCTTCATTGGAAGGACTGAGCTGAAGTTGAATCTCCAATACTTTGGCCACCTGATGCAAAGAACTGACTCATTGGAAAAGAGCCTCATGTTGGGAAAGATTGAAGGCAGAAGGAGAAGGGGACAACAGAGAATGAGACGGTTGGATGGCATTACCAACTCGATGGACATTAGCTTGAACAAGCTCTGGGAATTGGTGATGGACAGGGAAGCCTAGTGTGCTTCAGTCCATGGGGTCACAAAGAGTTGGACATGACTGAGTAACTGAACTTGCCTTTTAAGGAATACATCCAGGATCTAGCACAGTGCCTGGCTACCTGACTATTAATCTCTTTCAGTGCCTGTTTGAGTCACAGAATGGCTGGCTATGAACTGATTAAGATCCTAGGGAACCTCACTGACCCACCCACCACATATGCCAGCAGAAGTATACAAGTCAGACTAGACCTCTTATAAAGTAAAACAAACAAACAAAATCCAAGGGATTCTTGTTGCAGTGATACACTATGATTTTAGGCAACTGGGTCAATGCCAAATAATTATGATTTGTGAGATGAGAGAAGAAAGAAGAAAAGCAGGGGACAAATTAGAGTTGAGAGAATAGAGAATTTTCTTAAAGCCACTTCACCCCTATAGGTAGAGATAATAATGATGATCTGATACCCCAAGGAAGCATACTTTTTGAAGTTTAAAAATACACATTAAAAAAAAGGCATATAACTATACTACACCATATACAAGAACCAACTCAAAGTAAATTAAAGACTTGAACATAAGACATGAAATCATCAAACTCCTAGAAGAAAACATAGGGAAAAAGACTTTTGACACCAGTCTTGGAAATGACTTTTTAAAATTATTTGGACCAAAAGTGAAGGTAACAAAAGCAAAAATAAACAAGTAGGACTAGATCAAACCAAAAAGCTTCTGCACAGTAAAGAAAACCACAACAAAATGAAAAGGCAGTCTACCAAATGGGAGAAAATATTTGCAATTCATATATTATTCAAAATACATAAAGAATTCAAATATTAATAACTCCATAGCAAAAACCAAATGAAACAAGAAACATAAACAACACCAAGCAATCTGAGTAAAACATAGGCAGAGAAAAAAAAAAAAAAACATAGGGAGAGGAATTGAGCAGACATTTTTTCAAAGAACTACAAATGGTCAGGAGGTACATGAAAAGATGTCCAGCAGGTACATGAAAAGATGTTCAACATTACTAATCACCAGGGAAATGCAAATCAAAACCACAGTAAGGTATCACTGACACCAATTAGAATTTGTGAAAGTAAAAGTTGCTTAGCCGTGTCCGACTCTTTGTGACCTCATGGACTGTACAGTTCATGGGATTCTCCAGGCCAGAAAACTGGAGTGGGTAGCCTTTCCCTTCTCCAGGGGATCTTCCCAACCCAGGGATCGAACCCAGGTCCTCCTGCATTGCAGGTGGATTCTTTACCAGCTGAGCCACAAGGGAAGCCCAAGCACACTGGAGCAGGTAGCCTATCCCTCCTCCAGCGGATCCTCCCAACCCAGGAATCGAACCGGGGTCTCCTGCATTACAGGCGGATTCTGTACCAGCTAAGCTACCAGGGAAGCATGGCTATCATCAAAAACACAAGAAAGAACAAGTACTGGCTAGGATATGGGGAAAAGGGAACGCTTGGGCATTGTTGGTGAGGATGTAAGTACTGGTGCAGCCACTGTGGAAAACAGAATGGAGGCTCCTCAGAGAATTAAAAACAGAACTACCATATGACCCAGCAATCCCACTCCTGGGCATATCCAAAGGAAATAAAGCCAGGACCTCAAAGAGAAACCTGCACTGCCATGTTCACTGCAGCATTACTGACAAAGATGAACTGTGAATAGCATTATTCATGATGATACTATGGTGTGTGAACCACAAATTGGCACTTGCTATGGGTGCTTGCCATCTATCACCACGAGGATTAAATCATGCGCTGCGCCAACTGCTCACCTCCAATACCTCCTAAGGAGTTCAGGAGGGTGGAGAGCAAAAATGAGGCACTCTGTGCTCTGGGAAAACTGGCAGGACAGGTCTTCAGATAGTTAGATATTCTCAGGTGCTGATTTTATGAGCTCAGTTCTCGTATCTCCTCATATCTAAAACAGCACTAAATCCTTCAGGGTGCTGACTGTTTCCCGTGACTAGCAGAAGCTTCACAAGACCAGCAGAAACTTTCTAAAAAATAAATGTGTTTGATTGCATGTACTCGCCCTTTACCAAAATCACATATATACTGTCCTTCCCCCTTACCTCTTTGGAGCAGTTTCTCAGAGCTATTTGATGTGCTGGCTCCTGGGCTGCAATCCTCATACTGCCCTAAATAAAACTTAACTTGCAACTCTTACATTGTGCAGTTTTTAAAGTCAACGGGTGGTAATCATTTTGCAATATGTAAGTGTATCAAATTAACAGATTGTACACCTTAAACGTACATAGTTATATGTCAATTATATCTTAATAAATCTGGGAGAATATATGCAACTACTTTTTTCATAAAATAAAAATTTCTTTTATTTTTAAAAAGTTTCCTACTGTACACATATCACTTTGCTATACTGTTCAAAGAATTTAAAAACTGGAAATAGAACTGCCAATCGACCCAGCAATCCCACTGCTGGGCATACACACCGAGGAAACCAGAATTGAAAGAGACATGTGTACCCCAATATTCATCGCAGCACTGTTTACAATAGCTAGGACATGGAAGCAACCTAGATGCCCATCAGCAGACAAATGGATAAGAAAGTTATGGTATATATACACAATGGAGTATTACTCAGCTATTAAAAAGAACATATTTGAATCAGTTCTAATGAGGCAGCTGAAACTGAAGCCTACTATACAGAGTATACTAAGTCAGAAAGAAAAACACCAATACAGTATATTAACACATACATATGGAATTTAGAAAGATGGTAACTACAACCCTATATACAAGAGAGCAAAAGAGGCAGAGATATAAAGAACAGACTTTTGTCTGTGGGAGAGGGCGAAGGTGGGATGATTTGAGAGAATAGCATTGAAACATGTATATTACCATATATGAAATAGATGACCAGTCCAAGTTCAACGCATGAATCAGGGCACTCAAAGCCAGTGCACTGGGACAACTCAGAGGGATGGGGTGGGGAGGGAGGTGGTAAGGGAGTTCGAGATGGGGGACACATGTACACCCATGGCTGATTCATGTCAGTGTATGGCAAAAACCACGACAATGTTGTAAATTAATTTAATCCTCCAATTAAATTAATTCATTAAAAAAATCTTTAAAATCGTTATTCCTTAATGTGAAGAAAATCAATCACTACAAAATTAATTTAAAATGATGGTGCTTCCTATAACTGTGTTCCTGGTCAGATAAACACACTTCTGAAATGTCATCAGTTGTAGAATAAAGATGATCAGGGTTATTTTAGTGGCATCTAGGTAGCCATGGTAACGATTAAGCATCTATAGTTGATGTCACTACTGTAGGCGTCTCCAAAGAACCTGAAAACTCATCACTAACATCTGGCTGTTTTGTTGATTATGTTTTATTGATATAAATAATTTAGGAAAATGAGCAGATACATAGTGTTTTGACTTTTGGACTCAACAAATGTAATGCACTTTGTTATTCAATCAGCAGTCTGGTGCCCACTTGATTCACTTTAGGCTTTTTATTTTCTTCTTCCATTTCTTAGAGCTTCTTTGGCTTTTGATACACTCACTACCTCAAAACTTGAAATTCACCCTAACAGTTCACTTGCGCAGTTAGTAAGTAGACAGGCCTAATAACTAAACAATAGAATTTTGCAAGATATTTGCAAATTAATGAGATTTTCACAGTAGCATTGCTGGGCTTTGGGGAACTTTTACTCTACTATGAAAATTGTATTAAATAGCAAATAAAATATAATGACTTTAAACTGTCCGCATCATTACGACTGTAACTGCAGGATTAGGGGTTGCTTAAAAAAATTTCTCCATTCTCTCAATTCTAATTTTCTGTCTCCTATTTTTCTTCTTCTTTCTCATCTCTTTTCCTAGCGTGAACTCATTTCCTCATATCTTCATAATAACTCTGGACTCAACTATGACTGCTTTTCTAATTCCTTGTACTCTGCTCTCTGCATTTCTTCATTCTTTATTATTTTGGGATTCTAAGCTTCTTCACAATATTTTATCATCTGCCTTCTCCTCACTGGACTGTATCATCCTTCCTCTTGGGAAACAAAAGTCAGAACAATTATTTCACTGGTCCCGCAACCATATGTTGTATTTTTTCTCTTGAAATATATAAATGTTGAAGGAAAAAGATCTGTGTTGGATGGGCTTGGTGGTGATGCACAGTAGCCTCTCAGCAATGAACTAATGAGGATATGAAAGAAGAGCCAAGACCCAACAGGAGGTGGAGCTGGAAAAAGCCAAGCAGCTACAGACAGTGTTGCTGTTGACAACATGGACATGTCATATCTGGCCTTACCCTGGACAGGCCACGAGAGCTCAGCTGTGGAGTTCAGGAACACCCAGAGATCCCAGGCCAAGAAAACTAGAGTGGGTTGCTATGCCTTCCTCCAGGTGATCTTCCTGACCCAAGGATGGAATCCATGTCTACTGCAGCTCCTGCACTGCTGCCTGATTCTTTACCACTGAGCCACGGGGGAAGCCCAGTGCAGCCCAATAGCTTGACACATTTATTTACTTCTTGAGTCCCTTGTCATTCTTCAGTGCACAGTGGGGCTGTCCCCTTACAGTCTCTTCCTCTTGTCACATCAGCTTGAATGAGGCTTAAGTGCCATGACTAGAATATCAGACTCAACACAAATTGTTAATGTTTCACTTGGCACCACACGGGAGATGTCATGTCACTGTAATGCACTCTTCCTATATGACATTTTCACCTCGATCCTCCCAGGTCCAGCTGGTACCCAGAATAAACAACTGGATGATGAGGAGGAAGACCTGCAGCACCGTGAAATACCTCTCATCCTCTGGCAGCCCCATCAGCAACTACACAAGGAAGGGCACAGTATCCTTTGAGGGCTGGATGAAGACACATCTAATTCAAGAAACAATTAAGTGAATGTATATTGGGAGCCAGATTTCTTTTCCCATCCTTTTTCTCAGTTGTTATAATAATCTAAGACTTCTAAAAATATAGCCATAAGGATGGCACCCGCAGAGTTTGCTAACTAAGAAATAATGAGGCTAAGTGAACTCCAGATTCATTGGCTTATAAAAGGAATGGCCCACTGCCTTGATGGGTTACAACACTTATTTTCCCAAATATAATCTAGCCAATATCTGGGAGCCAGTATCTTTACCCTGCTACTGTTTACTTTATTTCTTTAAACAGACTAGGGGCAGAGGATGGATGACAAAAAGACCAACTACCAAATGTGCTAAAACAAAATGAGGCATATTGCACGGGAAAGGCTGGAGGAGTTCATTGACTCAAGTTGAAAAACTCCAAGAAGAAAACACATGATCAGATGGCACAACTGTCCTCAGTGAGTTGTACAGTATTCCTAGTACAATGACTGTGGTTTAGATAAAGTATGAGAGACTGTGGCTAAGATACAGGACTCGGAGCAAGAAAAGACCTGGGTCCAAGTTGTAGGACCTTGTAGGATCTTAACTACAACACTTAGCTTCTTTGGGTTTCCATTTTTTTCTGTGGTAATGTGATAAAAATCATGCCCATCAACAGGGTTGTCAGGATGATGAAAGGTACATCAGATGAGAAAACACTTTGTGAAGCACAAATGGCTGGTTTTCATTAGTCTCCTTTGGTTGTAGTGCTGGTCTCAGGGACTAATCACTGCCTTGCTCCAAGTCTGGAGCCACTAAAACACACACCGAGGACTCAGAAATTAAATCAAAATGTCATCTTCATTACTATTAAGCTGGACTTAAGAACATCGCTTGACCTGTGGCTTCTTATCATATTCTAAAATGCACTATTTTCTTTTTATCGTCCATACTTGTCTTCTTGATTACACTATAAGCTTCTGGATAGTAGATTATGTCTTATATATCTCTGTATTCACAGAATTTTTCCCAGAACCATACATGCAGCTGGTGCTCTGTCTGATCATGATGAACCCATGTTTGTACTCTCGTTCTCTTTTGAAGCCCCTCTCTCCACTAGCCTGGAGCTCATGGAAGGAAGTGTGTACATGTTTCCATTCCTAGTGCCTAGCACAATGCCTGGTCCTTTATGAAAGTGAATTGAAACATAATGAAAATAGGAGGATATCAAATGATCCACCTATAGGTTGTAGAGAGGGGGTTAAAGTAGGGATGTCTAATAAAAATTCCATTCTTGGTAGCTCATTCATTTGTGAAGAGCTCTACCTGCAAATTGTTTATGACTTAAGAATTTCTGTGAGATAGTTTTCCACAAGACAAACTTTAGTCTTTGTCTACTCATCAGGCCCCTTGCCTATCTGGGCATCTGTGTTCTGTGTATTTCAATTAGAGTTACTCTGCTAATACTCTTAGAGGACTTGGTAATTAAGTTAGATCTATGACAGAAGCCTATGACATCTGATGTTTCACATTACAACACTCACACTTGTTCTCCCAAGGGATGCATGCAACATGAAAGTTTCCTTTGGGACTGCTGGTGGAGTCAGCTCATGGCATGAGAGCCAGGCCTCCCAGACAAGTGTAAGAAAGCTGTGAGAAACAGCACGTCTGCCCCTGCATCATTAAGCTCCTCAGGGACCGAGGGAGACACAGTACTGCCCGGCCCGACTACAGCAGAGGTCAGGATGAGATGTACACAGAGGGGCTGCGGATCTCAAAACATGCTTTGCGAGAGGGATGTTCAGGACCTGCAGAGGATCTGAGGAAGAAGCCTTCCTGGACAGAAACTCTCAATGCCTCTGTGGCTCACCCAGTCAGAGCCATGCAAGCAGGTTGCTCCAAAGTCAGGGCCTCTGCTCTGTGTGATGCTCTCTGTGTTTTCTAAGCCCTGAGCCTGATGCCACCACTGCAAGAGAGGCTCCAATGTGAGCTTTGATTCATCGCTGGACTATACAGTCTCTGTAGGCAGTGTGAGAATCCCTGATCTTGCCCTTCCTCTAAAACAACTCAAAACCACTTTACATAAAGGGATTTGCCAACTACTACCTCTTAACATGATGCCCAGAGACGGGTGGGCTAGAGGCACAGTCATCTATCATGGCCAAGGCCCTGGTGTTCTGCCTCAGTGTGTCCTGCCCACCGGGCTCTGTACCACGGGGCGGATGGAGGACAGGAAGGGCAGAGGAACGTCAAAACCAATACTGAGGTGTCAGTAATACATCCCTGTGCAGCCACAGGTGGCACCTAGCACTTGAAATGCTGCTAGTGGCTAAGGAACTGAGTTTTAAAATTTTATTCATTTTTAACTAAACTTAAAAACCGATATCAAATTCAAGTGCTAGAAAAAATTTTATGTGAATCTAATTCTTCACCTATATGTTTTATGAAATCTAGGTGCCAGTCAAGTATTTCTGATAAAAAATTCAATGTCCAAATTGAGATGTGGTATAAGTGCAAATTATATATGGGATTTCAAAGAGCTGGTATGAAAGAAAGAAGCAAAATATGTCACTAATAATTTTTAAAATATTGATTACATGTTGAAACAAGAATATTTTAAATATATTATATTAAATAAAATATCACTCTATTACTGAAATTAATTTCACCTATTTCTGCCCATTTTTTCTAATATGGCTATTGGAAAATATTAAATTGGGACTTGCATTCTTTATGTCTATCAGACAGTGATGATCTAGACCATAATTCCACCCCTTTCTATACCCCTTTCTGACAATGTGAACCACCCAAAAAACCTGCCCATTTGTCCTCTGTCTGCTTCATTCTATTTTAATGTTGCTTTTAAAAAAATTTTTCTATTTAAGGATAACTGCTTTACAGAATTTTGCTACTTTCTGTCAAACCTCAACATGAATCAGCCATAGGTATACATACATTCCCTCCCTTTTGAAACTCCCTCCCATCTCCCCGCCATCCCACCCCTCTAGGTTGATACAGAGGCCCTGTTTGAGTTTCCTGAGCCATACGGCAAATTCCTGTGGGCTATCTATTTTAGATATGGTAATGTAAGTTTCCATGTCATTCTTTCCATACATCTCATCCTGTCCTCCCCTCTCCCCATGTCCATAAGTCTATTCTCTATGTCTGATTCTCCTTTGTTGCCCTATAAATAAATTCTTCAGTACCATTTTTTCTAGATTCCGTATATATGTGTTAGAATACGGTATTTATCTTTCTCTTTCTGACTCACTTCACTCTGTATAATAGGTTCCAGGTTCATCCACCTCATTAGAACTGACTCAAACATGTTCCTTTTTATGGCTGAGTAATATTCCATTTTGTATATATACCACAACTTCTTCATCCATTCTTTTGTTGGGGGATTTCCATGAGCCAGGTGCTGTTCAATGCTGGGAATATAGTATGTTGGCTCACAGCTGACATTCCAAGAGGAGATGAAGGCAGTGCAGAAAAAAGGGCAAAGAAAAATGTCAGCCAGCTCTGTGTGCTAGCAGAACTTATACCAAGGTAATGTCATGGACAGAGTCTGGGTGGGGAGGAAGTTGCTGGGCTGAGGTCAGGGGGCCAATCCTGAGCAGCAGGGAGCCAGGCACGCCAGGTTGTTGGAATACTTAAGAAAGGAAGAGAAAAGCAGTGAGACTGGAGCCGAAGGGAAGATGGAGGGTGGAGGGTGGTGGACGGAGAGCCTGCAGGGAGCCCTGCACCTGGCTCTGGGGACCCATGTTTGCGCTTCTGGCCTCAAATCCACTTATCCTTTCAGGATGGAATCAGTTTCTTCATCTGTTAGACAGAGTGGCAATTACTAAAGGATCTTCCATTCAGCTCTGAAACTATCTGACTCTTCCATGTATTCCAGGGAATAAAATCCTGTCATGGAAAATGAAAGAAAGAGGAAGCAAGTGGAAAAATCCTGACCATTAATCACTTTCAAGATTTAGCAACTGCTTATTTGATGCCTCCTCTTTCTCTTCCTCTCCTCTTTCCTTTTTTTTTTTTTTTAAGAAAATGAAATTTATTTGATATAAAGTCTATTCTCATGTAACATCAGAAGGTAAATCTCTCAATTCCCTGCTGTACACACAAGAATGTTTTTCTCACAAGAACAATTAGGTGTCCTGTATAAAGACTGCCTTCCTTCCTTAATAATTATACTATAAATCCCTCAGAAGTTTATAAATAATTCCTAAGTTTTGGAACTTTTTATTTTTGAAGTACCCATTGATTGGGGAAATCTGGATTCCCAGACTGGCAATGACGTGCTGAAGTTCCACCTATGAGGAAGAACTCCCAAGGAGACCACATCTGTAAGAGTCACATCTTCAGGGAAAGATGAAAACACCCTGCCTCCTCATTTGTCATCCCAAGTTAATAATACACAGGAGACACTCACAGGGCCACATCCGGAGGGATTTCAATTACATCTCTAACCACAGATACTTTCATCACCAGTCCTTCTCCAGTCACCTCTGGTGCTCAGCTGGGACTCCAGACAGGCTCTCAAAGAAGGAGACTTAGGAAGGGGACTCATAGGGGAAAGGGCAGAGATGTAATAGCTTGGACTTGTAACACAGTGTATGAGAATGAGAACAGGTCCCAGAGATAAAAGAGAGATGAGGTTTCACTTTTAAATCCAGAGAAATGGGATAAGTAGGGGAAGGGATGGTAATAATGGTGGAAATAATTATGACTCAACATTTTTGGCTCTGCTCCAAGTACTTAGATGAGACCCCCTGTGTTTAGACAAAGAAGTTGCCCAGCCACTCAGGTTTCTTGCAGGCTGGCACTCCTCCAACCTCCTAGTGGCCTCCAGGCCTGAGCTGGAGTCTTAATAATCACCACCCCTCTTTAAATGCCCTGACTGAGAGCTTCCAACCGTCTCCACCTATCACCTTACTATACACCTTCCTCTGCAACCCTGGGTGCTGGGGCATGACCCAGCAGGGACTTGGGGCACAATACTTGGTCCCCCATCCAGGTGACATTTGGACTCTGGCTTTGGGGGAAAGTGGTTACACTCTCATTTCTTCACCTAACCAAGGAATTTCAAAGTAAACTGTAGCATCCTTTCATCTCAGAGGTTTCAGGCTCTCTCCCAAGCCATGTTAGAATTAGCAGACCCTGCAGCTGCCAGCACGGAGCCTGGGCTCTGCCCTGTGGGAGACAGTTGTCTGAGAGGATATCCCAGGGAAATCTTTAAAGCCCTTATGCTCAGTGTTGACCAGACTCACTCATCACAGTTCAAGGGAATCTAATTCTTGTCTCTTCTCATCAAACACCCAGCACTGCAGTCCCTGGCAAGGTCAGGAGACGCAGCCTGTGCATCAACTACACATGGGCCTGGCAATCTCGGCTAGAGCCGTTCCCGCCTAGAGGCTCAGCCTGTGTGCACCTCCCGTCCCTGAAGCTCATAGCCCTACAGCACTCAGTCTCTGCAAATCTTTCCTGAGAACTTTTACACCAGGTGGGTTGGGTTCACTGTTTTGTTTTTTTAAGCACTTGGTGCTCTCCTGCCCTCACTTTGTGGTAAAACTTCTTCAGAAAGCTGTATAAACTCATAAGCACACTGGTTCCATTTCCTTACACCCTACTCCTCCACCCACACTCACTACGGCCTGAGCACCCATTCGGCACTGTGCTAAGTGCTTGATATACTTGTATTACCAACTCTATGAAGTATAGCAAGATCATTCTCTGATTGGTTGAGATGTGGTCCCTCAAAAGGCCTATATATGTCCTAACCTAGAAACCTGTGGAAAGTGTTAGTCACTTAGTCTTATCTGACTCTTTGCAATCCCATGGACTGCAGTCATCCTGGAAACCTGTTAATGAGACCTTATTTGGAAAAAATAGTTCTGCAGGTGTAATCAAGGATCTTGAGATCATGCTTGATTATCCAGTAGGCCCTAATCCATTGACAAATGTCCTTATAAGAGATACACAGAGGAGAGACACAGGGATAAGAGGGAAGGCCATGTGAAGACAAAGGCAGAACCTAGAGTGATGCAGCCACAAACCAAGGAACATCTTGGAGCCACCAGAATGGAAGAGTCAAGGAAGGATTCTCTCTTGGAGGCTTTGCAGGGAGTGCAGCTCTGTTGACACCCTGAATTCAGACTTCTGGCCCCCATAACTGTGAGAAAAAAAAAGTTCTGCTGTTTTAAGCCACCAAGTTTGTGCTAATGCCATATGGCAGCCATAGGGAGCTTTTTGTAGAGGAAACTGATGAAGATGCATAGACAAGGGGATGAGTAATACGACTGGCCACAGCTCACAGGGCACCCTGATACCCTAAGTGACATGCTGGTACGGCCAGGACAAAGGCAAGAAATCCACTTTTGAGGGGCTGTCAGAAACACCTGCAACAGATAAACGACTTATGCCTTGCAGGAGAAAGTTTCAGAAACGTCTAAAGGGGAAAATCAAAGAGAACAGAGAACCTGGTGAGCAAGATAACCCAAAGGAAAGGAAGGGAAATGGGTGAACAGGAGGGAGATTAAGAAGGAGAGCTGGCAAAGGCAACGTGGCTTAGGTCTGGGAAGCTTCTTGGATTCTAGCTGGACAACCTCCAGTGTCCCTCACATTTGTAAAGAAAACGATTGAATCATCTAGAAAACTTCCAGGGAAGATTTATTACAAGTCAGTATGAATCTGCTGAGGAAAAATTCCTTTTATTCATTAAAAAAATTCTTCTCCAACCTCTCTCATTTAGAACAATTTTCCAGAATTTTATCAGATCCCGATAAGCCAGAAAACGCCCTGTTAGAATTGCTCCCTTGAGTTTCATGTGCATGAATGAGTGTTCTACTGAATTGGAAGCTGGGTAGGGACATACTGGACTGTCTCTCACATTTCCCTTTTAAAATTTTTAAATGAGATTTACTAAACAATAGCACAATTTAACAACAAAAGAAATGCTTAAGTTATTTAAAGTGAAAAGTGAAAGTTGGTCAGTCATGTCTGACTCTTTGCAACCTTATAGCCTATATAGTCCATGGAATTCTCCAGGCCAGAATACTGGAGTGGGTAGCCTTTTCCTTCTCCAGGGGATCTTCCCAACCCAGGGATCAAACCCAGGTCTCCTGAATTGCTTACCACCTGAGCCACAAGGGAGGCCCTAAGTTATTTAAGGACAATAGTCAAAGAACAACCCATGTTTAGAAGGCATTTTACAACTTATGAAATGTTTTTATCCCCTGATCATTTAACTCTCACAGCAATCCTCAAGGGGATATACTCATCATTTGTATCCTATAGTTAAGGAAAATGAGGCAGCTCTGGGCAGGTAAGTGCTCTGTGCAAAATGACAAAACTGCTAAGAGAAGACATGAGAGCACAAAGTACATCCTTCAAATCCAAATTCTATGCTCTCTCCCACTGTATGTTTCAGCAAAAGTACTTTCATATTGAAAATTCATATAGAATTTTGATATAGAAATTGAATGTTCTATATGGTTCATTAAAATTCATTAAGAGTTAACATTTAAATTTACCTAAGTCAACAGCTCTAGGTGTGAGCATGACTTCCCTCACCTATGCTTCTGCTGTGTGTGTAATGGCTGCTGCTGCTGCTGCTGCCAAGTCGCTTCAGTCGTGGCCGACTCTGTGTGACCCCATAGACAGCAGCCCACCAGGCTCCCTCATCCCTGGGATTCTCCAGGCAAGAACACTGGAGTGGGTTGCCATTTCCTTCTCCAATGCGTGAAAGTGAAAAGTGAAAGTGAAGTCGCTCAGTCATGTCCGACTCTTCGCGACTGCATGGACTGCAGCCCACCAGGCTCCTCTGTCCATGGGAGTTTCCAGGCAAGAGTACTGGAGTGGGGTACCATTGCCTTACACTCTAAAGTCATAAAATTGAGTTTCTTTAAAATATTTTGTTCCTCAGTCTTTACCGGCATTGCTTACAATGAGAATGTCTACTAAGGTTTGTTTAATCTGCATAAGAGAATTGTTGATTTAGGCAAATTAAAAAAAAAATCACAGTCTAAAATGTAAAAGACATTAAATCAACATGACACCTTTAAAGGCCCAGTATGCACAAGCTTCTTGGGTTAATGTTGGACTCCAAAGTGTTATATCCTCAATTTTTCTGTGTAAATGAATTAACCTTCAAAGAATCAAGGAGATCTGTTCTTCGTAGAAAACATTAGAAAAATTTTTTTCATAATAAAAAAATTTCAGCCTCAATTTCCTGATTTGCAAAAGAATTATACAGCATGAAATGAAGAAATAGTCTTATAAAATCAAGTTCTAAAGTGGGCCTGATGCAGTGAACAGCCAGAGTTGAGGGCCATTTTTCTGTTTTGTCTTTGTTTATAACCTTAGCTGAAGCTCCAATACTTTGGCCACCTGATGCGAAGAGCAGACTCATTGGAAATGACCCTGATGCTGGGAAAGACTGAAGGCAGGAGGAGAAGGGGATGCAGAGGAAGAGGTCGTTGGATGGCATCACCGACTCAATGGTCATGAGTTTGAGTAAACTCCAGGAGATGGTGAAGGACAGGGAGGCCTGGGTGCTGCAGTCCATAGGGTCACAAAGAGTCAGACACGACTGAGAACTGAACAACAACAACATAAGCTCAGCTAATCCATTCCTGGTGACCTTTTTTAAAACAGAGTGAAAACTAATTTCCAGTGTATCCCGAGGAGTAACTGAAACCTCAACTTCTAACAGTTCCTAACCTTACAACACTGTGATTCTTCTGGTTTTCCTCCTCTTCCTTCCTTTCTAACTTTCTTCCTCTTCTTTCCTAACTGACCCTGGTTCTGCTCCAAGATTCACTTCACCACTTCACCGTGCTCAAGTGATGTAGGGAAACTGAAAGCATCTTTGGCTCCAGGAGATAGCACTTCTTTTGTCTAAGACAGTGATTTTCAAAGTGTGGTCCCTGGACCAAAGCTTCTTCAGCATCAGAGAAAATTTAGCAGTGCAAATTACTATCCCCATATATTGAGTCAGAAATTCCAGGGGTGGTGCCCAGCAATCTGTATTTAAATAAGCTTTCCAGGTAATTCTGTTGCACGGTTATCACTGCTCTAAGCCAGTGATTCTCAACCCTGTTGCATTTTAGAATCACTGGATACCCAGGCCCCATACTCTCCACCCTGTCTCCCAAAGATTCTAATTGATCTGGTGTGGGGTCTGGGCAAGGAGATTTACTAAAAGTTCTCCAGGTGATTCTAATGTATATCTAGGTTTGAGAACCAGCAACGAAAGCCAATTGGAGTAATCCAGTCTGAAATACTGAATTGTGGTGCTGATGAAATGGACACCTCCAATTTCCATAATGCTTACTGGAGAACAGATTGTGTCACTACCATTATTATAGCTACTGGTGGTAGCACTTTGCTTTTTTACTTTCATGGCCTCTGGGGTGATAGATCTGCAAGGGGTAGAGGGCAGACGCTCCAACAGCTATTTGGAGGCATGCTTAACTGGCAGATTTGGTACCTAAAGAGGAAAAAATCATTTGGATAATAATTTGTAGCAAACCAGGATTTGAGCCCAAGTAGTCTTAACCTGGGGCTTCCCAAGTGGCGCTAGTGGTAAAGAACTTGCCTGCCAATGCAGAAGACATAAGAGACACCAGTTCAATCCCTGGGTCACGAAGATTTCCTGGAGGAGGGCATGGCAACCCACTCCAGCATTCTTGCCAAAAGAATCCCATGGAGAGAGGAGCCTGGTGGGCTATAGACTGAAGCAATTTAGCAAGCACGCATGCAGTCTTAATCCACAACCTGAGTCCTTAACTGTGGCTGGCACATGTTATCCTCCATGGATGGTATAGTCAGGCACCTCCAGTGAGAAAGGGAAGCACCTTCATTGGTGGGTGGAGGAAGTGAAAACTCTTCATTTCTGAGGCAAGTTCAGTTCAGTTCAGCCGCTCAGTCATATCTGACTCTTTGCGACCCTATGGACTGCAGCACGCCAGGATTCCCTGTCCATCACCACCTCCTGGAGCCTGTTCAAACTCATGTCCATCGAGTTGGTGATGCCATCCAACCATTTCATCCTCTGTCATCCCCTTCTACTCCCCACTTCAATCTTTCCCAGCATCAGGGTCTTTTCCAGGGACTAATGTCTTCCCATCAGGTAGTCAAAGTATTGGAGCTTCAGCATCAGTGCTTCCAATGAATATTCTGGGTTGATTTCCTTTAGGATTGACCAGTTAGATCTCCTTGAAATCCAAGGAACTCTCAAGAGTTTTCTCCAACACCACAGTTCAAAAGCATCAATTCTTTGGTGCTCAGCTTTCATTATGGTCCAACTCTCACATCCATACATGACTACTGGAAAAACCATAGCTTTGACTAGACAGACCTTTGTTGGCAAAGTAATGTCTCTGCTTTTTAAAATCCTGCCTAGGTTGGTCATGACTTTTCTTCCAAGGAGCAAGCATCTTTTAATTTCATGGCTGCAGTCACCATCTACAGTGATTTTGGAGCCCCACAAAATAAAGTCTGTCACTGTTTCCCCATCTATTTGCCATGAAGTGATGGGACCAGATGTCATAATCTTTGTTTTTTGAATGTTGAGTTTTAAGCCAATTTTTTCACTCTCTTATTTCACTTTCATCAAGAAGTTCTTTAGTTCCTCTTCATTTTCTGCCATAAGGGTGGTATTGTCTGCATATCTGAGTTTATTGATATTTCTCCCGGCAATCTTGATTCCAGCTTGTGCTTCATCCAGGCTGGTATTTCATATGATGTACTCTACATATAAGTTAATAAGCAGGGTGACAATATACAGCCTTGACATACTCCTTTCCCAATTTGGAACCAGTCTGTTGTTCCATGTCTAGTTCTAACTGTTGCTTCTTGACCTGCATACAGATTTCTCAGGAGGCAGGTAAGGTGGTCTGGTATTCCCATCTCTTAAAGAATTTTCCACAGTTTGTTGTGATCCATGCAGTCAAAGGCTGTGGTGTAGTTAATAAAGCAGAAGCAGCTATTTTTCTGGAACTCTCTTGCTTTTTCTGTAATCCAGTGTTGACAATTTGATGTCTGGTACCTCTGACTTTTCTAAATCCAGCTTTAACAGCAGGAAGTTCTTGATTCGTGTACTGTTGAAGCCTGGCTTGGAGAATTTTGAGCATTACTTTGATAGCCTGTGAGATGAGTGCATTTGTCTGGTAGTTTGAACATTTTTTGGCATTGTCTTTCTTTGGGATTAGAATGAAAACTGACCTTTTCCAGTCCTGTGGTCACTGCTGAGTTTTCCAAATTTGCTGGCATATTGAGTGCAGCACTTTCACAGCATCATCTTTCAGGATTTGAAACAGGTCATCTGAAATTCCATTACCTCCACTAGCTTTGTTCACAGTGATGCTTCCTAAGGCCCACTTGACTTCGCATTCCAGGATGTCTGACTCTAGGTGAGTGATCATACCATCATGGTTATCTGGGTCATTAAGATCTTTTTTGTATAGTTCTTCTGTGTATTGTCATCTCTTCTTAGTATCTTCTGCTTCTGTTAGGTCCATACCATTTCTGTCCTTTATTGTGCCCATCTTTGCATGAAATGTTCCTTTGGTATCTCTAATTTTTGTGAAGAGTTCTCTAGTTTTTCCCATTCTATTGCTTTCCTCTATTTCTTTGCATCGATCACTTAGGAAGGCTTTCTTATCTCTCCTTGCTCTTCCTTGGAACTCTGCATTCAGATGGGTATATCTTTCCTTTTCTCCTTTGCCTTTCACTTCTCTCAGATATTTGTAAGGCATCCTCAGACAACCATTATGCCCTTTTGCATTCTTTTTTTGGGGGATGGTCTTGGTCATTGCCTCCTGTACAATGTCACGAACCTCTGTCCACAGTTTTTCAGGCACTCTATCAGTTCTTACCTCTTGAGTCTATTTTTCACTTCCACTGTATAACTAATGCAATATCTTTATGACTGCCTGTAACATTTAAAAGAGCCTACATTTCTGGGGTTAATACTTGTTTGGACATTAATTCCACATCATTCAGTTATGATTTATACCAGCTCTCCCTCCTTTAAGTAAAGGAAAACTGACTCTTACTTCTTAGAAAAACAAACCATGAAGACTGCATATGCTCATCAATGTCAGTTAGGGGTAGCCCACTTACTTGGATCTTTCTCTAGCTTCCAAAGGAAATTCCTTTGCAATATGGGGCTGACCTAGGGTGGGAGCTAGAATACGGGTGGGAGCTAGAATACAGGTGGGTTTGCTGAGACTTGGTCTTAAAGGAGAATTTAGTGGCAGAAACCCAGGGACATGTTGCCCAGTTAGCCACAATCTACTCTAGTAATTCTGTATTTTATCCATACGTGCGCTTCTGTATTGTAATGTATAATTGATGGCTTGTGATAGTTTTACAGTTGACTCATTAATTCTTTCTCAGTGGTTCATTAAAGTAATAGTGCATTTTACAGTTAATGACATCCTTGACATTCTAGATTTGCAGAAATGTGGTAATTACATTTCAAGCCCCATTAAGAGTCAAGTTCTAGATTAGACTGGAGATAGGGGAGTGAATGGAGTCCCCACATTGAAGAACTGGAAGCACAAGCAAACAAGCATATGCACACAGAAAGGTGAATACAAGCTGATCCTCCAAAAACACAGGTTTGAACTGCATGGGTCTGTTCATACACAGATTTTTTTTTTTTTCAATAAATACCGTCTTACCCCACTGCAAGTATGCACAGACTGACTGTAAGGAACCCAAACACCTATGGAAGTGGGATCCACAGGGGGGCCTGGAACCAATCCCCCTCAGATACTGATGGGTTACTGTACTTTGTGAGGGATGAAATGTCAGCATACTGTGGATGTCCCTGGGTGGAGTACTGTGTGTGTGCACGTGTGTGTGTGTGTGCACACATGCACACACATGTGTGCATGTGCATGCATGCACCCATGTACATGGAGAGAATCAGTGAGAGATGAGGTGGAAGAAGAAGGCAATCTGGGACCAGAGTATTAACCAGTCTTCAGTGCTAACCTAAGAAATTTGGGCTTAATCCCTCAGTGATCCTCAAACATTTTGGTCTCATGACCTCTTTATACTCTTAAAAGAGAACCTTTGTTTATATGGGTTATATCTACTAATATTTACTATGTGCTGTACTGTGCTTAGTTGCTCAGTCATGTCTGACTCTTTGTGACCCCATGGACTGTAGCCCACCAGGCTCCTTTGTTCACAGGGATTCTCCAGGCAAGAATACTGGAGTGGGTTGCCATGTCCTCTTCCAGGGAATCTTCCCAACCCAAGGGTCAAACCCAGGTCTCCCGCATTGCAGTTGGATTCTTTACCATCTGAGCCACCAGGGAAGCCCATGAATACTAGAGTGGGTAGCCTATCCCTTCTCCAGGGGATCTTCCTGACTCAGGAATTCAACTGTAGTCTCCTGCATTGCAGGTGGATTCTTTACCAGCTATTAGAACTGAGAAACAAAAAATATTAACCCATTAAAATAACAATAAACTCACTACATGTTAATATATAACATTTTAAATAAAATACAACCATATTTGCTAAAACAAAAAAATTATGAGAAGGATTCAGTTTAGTTCAGTCGCTCAGTCATGTCCGACTCTTTGTGACCCCCTGAACCACAGCACTCCAGGCCTCCCTGTCCATCACCAACTCCTGGAGTTCACCCAAACCCATATCCATTGTGTTGGTGATGCCATCCAACTATCTCATTCTCTGTTGTCCCCTTCTGCTGCCCTCAATCTTTTCCAGCATCAGGGTCTTTTAAAATGAGTCAGCTTTCCGCATCAGGTGGCCAAAGTATTGGAGTTTCAGCTTCAACATCAGTCACTCCAATGAACACCCAGGACTAATCTCCTTTAGGATGGACTGGTTGGATATCCTTGCAGTCCAAGGGACTCTCAAGAGTCTTCTCCAACACTACAGTTCAAAAGCATCAATTCTTCTGTGCTCAGCTTTCTTTATAGTCCAACTCTCACATTCATATATGACTACTGGAAAAACCATAGCCTTGACTAGATGGACCTTTGTTGACAAAGTAATGTCTCTGCTTTTTAGTACGCTGTTTAGGTTTGTACCATTATTTTATATTTTTGTAAATCTCCTTAAGATCTGGCTTATGAAAGACAGCGAGCTGGCTCTCACATCAGCTTCTGCATTTAATCTGTTGCAGTATAGCTGAAGAATATAAAGACAATCTGGCTTCATAAAGATAATATGGTTGGAAAAGGAGAGCCTCACAGACTTCCTGGAAAGGTCTCAGGGGTCCCCAGAGCTTCCTGGACCACACTATGAGAACTGCTGTTCCTGGTAATGCAAAGCCATCGAAAGATCATCAGCAGCGGACAGGCTGCTGTTTGGTGGCAATGTGAAAGTGGATTAGAAGGAGGAGGCCTTAGATAAGGGAAGCAGGAAGGGAGATGATTAAAAGGGCTCAGGTAAGACCATAGGAAGCCCTTCTTTAAGCAGAGACAACGCAGATGCAGAGAAATGGATTCACAAGTTAAGAGTCTGTGGGAACTGATATCCAAATGCATAACTTCAGGTATTCAGTACTGGAAATCCAGAAGGATGGTGACAATAAGGCATAAGCAGATTATTTCTGCTTTTAGTTGGCCAAAGAGGCAAGGGATAAGCCAGAAAGAGAAATAATATGAAAATTCAAGACCACTGACTCAAAGAGATCCAAATAAATGGACAGGCCCTGGCAAACTTACCTGTTTAAACTGCTATACTCAGTATGGTTTAAAATGACACTGAGGATTTCCCTGGTGGTCCAATGGTTAAGAATCCACCTGCCAATGCTGGAGACTTGGATTCAATCCCTGCTCTGGGAAGATTCCAGGGAGAAGGCAATGGCACCCCACTCCAGTACTCTTGCTTGGAAAATCCCATGGATGGAGGAGCCTGGTAGGCTCCAGTCCATGGAGTTGCTAAGAGTCGGGCATGACTGAGTGACTTCACTTTCACTTTTCACTTTCATGCATTGGAGAACAAAATGGCAACCCACTCCAGTATTCTTGCCTGGAGAATCCCAGGGACAGAGGAGCCTGGTGGGCTGCCGTCTATGGGGTCGCACAGAGTCGGACACTACTGAAGCGACTTAGCAGGGAAGAGTCCACATGCCACAGAGCAGCTAAGCCTGTGAGCCACAACTCCTGAAGCCCACATGCCCTAGAGCCCATGCTCTGCAACTGGAGAGTAGCCTCTACTCACCACAACTAGAGAAAGCCCTCACACAGCAACAAAGACCCAGTGCAGCCAAAAATAAACAAATATTAAAAAAAAAACAACCCACAACACTGACAGCATTTGCCTTAAGAAGGTAAAATTAATTTCTTTATTAATGCAAATATCCCTGAAGGTTATGGAAAAGCTCCCAACTCTCCTTAGCCAATTAAGCATACCTTGGCATTAGTTAATTTAGTCAGATTGTTTTCTTTCTTAATGAGCACAGGAGAGCTTCAGATCACAGATCACATTAGAGCAACTGGCCTAGTAGGTACCATGGTGGGGCTCTGGGTATACTATGGGATAAAAGGGAAAAGAGATGGAGAATGTTAACTCCCTGTGGAAGATATTACTATCTGGATATTTTTAGTTTAAGAAGTGATTAGAGGGACGATTGTTAAGTGATTATTCAGTTCAGTTCAGTAGCTCAGTCATGTCTGACTCTTTGCAACCCCATGAACCGCAGCACGCCAGGCCTCCCTGTCCATCACCAACTCCTGGAGTTCACCCAAACTCACGTGCATCGAGTCGGTGATGCCATTAAGAAGTAAATAAAATCACTGGGTAGCTGGTTGGCAAAAATCGCTAGTTAGCACTGAAAAAACACAAAAGACATTTTGCTCATTGTAAAGTATATTTATGGCTTTCTGCCCAGTTCCAGAGATCAGACGAGAGGCAGATCATCCCAACAGAAATGAACTCTGTTCTCAAGCAGCTTCTCATTATGCCTCAAAGAGCCTAGAGAGTTGGGTAATATGGATTTTGGGGTGTGTGTGTCTGTGTGCATAATTTGAGGCTGAGACAGATGCAATCTCCATGGTCCAGGTAGAGGGCAGAAAAGTTGATACTTCTTACCTTCTAAATGCTACAGATTAGGAACCCAAATCTACTACAGGAATTCTCTTTATCTTCCACCATTTGAGTAATAGGGCCCTGTGGACAGTTCTCTGGGTTGAGCAAAGGATTACTTTTTGTATGGTCAGCACAGTTAGTATATTCAGAGGATGCAAGAATAAGCAAGATGTACCAATAGTACAGAGTATGATTTAAGAAATACAGATTCCTGTGTATAGAGCAAATGCTTAACTTACTAAATATCATTACTCCTTAACTCTGAGTAAGTATCCAAATGACTTTGATTTGAACAGATATTGGTATATAAAAACTTACTTTCATAAGCTCAAAAGGATTGTCTTGGTCTTCTTAAAAATGAAGTAAATTTCCAGGACACAGCACCCAGGCAAAGACCAAATCTGTCACTTCAGAACTCAGCTCCTCCCCAGTAATGTCACATTCTTAAATGTTTGTGATGATGCTCCTTACTTTCTATTGTTACTTTTTTAAAAAGAATTGTGACATGACCTGGGAAAGGCAGCCTTGATCATGTCAACTCTCTCTTCTGTAGAATGAGATCAATGATAGTCAATGTTCCACTTGCCATATAAGGTTTGTAAGGATTAAATCCTGTAAACATTTTTGTGAACCAAAAAGTCCCATGCAAATGTTAGTTACAGAGGAGCTCCTAGGGAGGCTGTATCCTTTTCATGCAGACAGGATGGCCCAATAAGGGAAGAGGTATTTATTGTAGGTGTTCTATATGTCATATTACCTCACTGAATACCATCTTATGTAGGGGGTGGTCATATCCCATTTTACATTTGAGGTACATGGAAGTTAAGTCATGGTTATCCAGGTCATTAAGTCATTTTTTGTATAGGTCTTCTGTGTATTCTTGCCACCTCTTCTTAATCTCTTCTGCTTCTGTATGGTTCTTATTGGTTCTGTTCTTTGTCATGCCCATTCTTGCATGAAATGTTCCCTTGATATCTCCAATTTTCTTGAATAGATCTCTAGTCTTTCCCATTCTACTGTTTTCCTCTATTTCTTGGTATTGTTCATTTAAGAAGGCCTTCTTATCTTTCCTTGCTATTCTCTGTACTCTGCGTTCAATTGTGTATGTCTTTGCCTTTCTCTCTTGCCTTTTGCTTCTCTTCTTTCCTCAGCCACTTGTAAAGCCTCTTTAGACAACCACTTTGTCTTCTTGCATTTCTTTTTCTCTGGAATGGTTTTGGTCACTGCCTCCTGTACAGTGTTATGAACCTCTGTCCATAGTTCTTGAGGAATTCTATCTACCAGGTCTAATCCCCCGAATTTATTCATCACCTCCACTGTATAATCATGACCGTATAATACCATGCAAACTTTGGGGCATATAATCAGCATAGGTGAATTCAACAAACCTGCTGCCTTCTAAATCAACTATGGTCTTTTTCACTTCTGGTTTCTTTTTACTATAAAAAACTGCCTCGCCTTCTTGAGTGTGTGTGTAATCCTATTTATCTTTCAAATGTTCCCTCTCTCATCAAGGCAGAATTAATCACTCCTTGATGACACTGCTAATTCAATCCATAAAGCCCTTTCTCTAATAAGCAAGCTTATCATTAAAAAAAAAAGCAACAAACTTTATAAAATACATGGAGAAAAAACATGAGAGAGTCCCTATAACTCTTGGTGACGCTCCACCAGGCTGAAATCAGGCTGACGTGATCTGTGTTTCAGTGATTAGAATTTAATAGCAAAAATGAGTCAGTTAAAACACCCAGTCAGAATGCTGCCTGTAGATTAAGTGCTTTGCATTGGGGATACAACATAACCTGAACTGCTAAATCCTAAGGGCTGACTGGTGATTTGCGTCTCAATCTCTTTTCATGTTATTTTCTTGGCAAAAGTTAACAAGGAGCACTCAGCCTAGGAAAGCTAGGTCCTCTATTTACCTCAGCAAGAAACAGATAAGCACAATGAATTTCAAGTTTTCCCAATTCAATGGCTTTGGTTTGACCTGGAGTGGGTAATGACTGTTGTCCCAAATGTGTCAATCTGAACATCAAACCCACCAGCTGGTGTTAGATTTTACATTCATTCAGTAACAATCCAGTCCCAAAGATCACACAATCCCTATGTGACAACTGGCACTTTTATGGTACAATCCACAAAACACATGAGCAATGTGCCAAGAAAATCATGATCGAACACTCGCCATTCCACCACCAAACCTAAACAAATTAACCTTCACCACTCATTGTTCAAGAACACATGGAACTATGCAAAACTATTCCAAATAAAGGCTGTACAGTCACTGAATGGTAATAGGTTCTATGTAACTAAATCCTAACAGCCGACCATTCCCTCTTCATGAGGAGTCCAGAGTGGATCATACCAGAACCCCTTTAAATTCTGCCACATAACCAAGAGTATTAACGCTTTTGATACTCATTTTCAAATTGACTGTGCTTAACATGCCAATTTAGAATAATCATATAAAAGTCTACAATAATTATGTACAGTAACTGATGCCTGAGGCAACAGAATGACTTAATGCTTGCTACTCAAGTACCTAGACGAAGCAGAGGGAAATGTACTGTTCTCCTTCACCAGCCAAACACTGGTCTTCCTCCAGAAGGTGGGTGAGCTTCTGGCACCAGTGAAATAATAACATTGGTCTATTCTAGGCCAGAAGAAAAGTGACATCGACTTACTTAACAGTTGGCAATAGAGGGCCTGTAAACTTCTCTTCATGGTATCATCTGGTCCTGCTTGTCCTCCAGTTTATTCATGATTCTGTCTAGGAAATGGGAGAAGAAAATCATTACATCTGGGAAACAGCATTCAAGTCAATAATCATAAAGAACTCCACTCAATATGACTCTGGTGTTAAAGCCCAAAATGACTTATTTGAAGCGAAAAATTCTTGGAGTGAATATACCACAATATAGTCTATGTTATAAAACTATCAATTAATCAATTAGCTTTTGAAACTACACATCACTCATATGGGCAACTAGAGGGTGAGAATCAGGCCTTGGGATTTTGAGGACTTCCAAAACATCTTTCCTGCATCTCTAGTTTTGAAACAGGAGAAATAAGGAACTTGTAATCTCATTTCTGCAATCCTGCTCACCAAACAAAACACTCCCCTGAAAGCTTCACCAATTTAAAATTGTATTATATTAAACAACTTTTCTATTATTTTCCGATTACAAAAGATACCTCCAGTGTAGAATATCTGAAAAATATAGCTAAACAAAATATAGTTAAGAATGTACAAGAAATTACAAATTACCTATCTCTTCAGCTTTTCCTGTGTGCACTTCTATTGGTTTCTTTTGCTATACATTCTAATTTTTCTCCCTAGCAGTAGAAACATCTTCCTCTGTTGTTATTACACTTTACTACATTTTTTTTTCTTTTGGCCGTATCTCTTGGCTTATGGTGTATTAGTTCCCTGGCCAGGATTTGAACTCAAGGCTCTCGGCAGTGAAAGTGTGGAGTTCTAAGCACTGGACCACCAGCGAATTTGCACTTTACAACTTTATTCTAAATGGCACACAGTATTTTTTTCAAGATAAGGTCCTAGAAACAGAATCACTAGGACACAATCTAAGGCTTTTGAAATACATTGCTGAGATGCCCTTCACCAACACCATATTATGAAAATCTTCATTAGACTACAACCTACTCAATGAAAGAAACTTGTATTTTCCTACCATCATTGCCAAGTAAACAGGCACATATTTCATCTCATTGCTTTCACATTTTACAGGTTTATTAATCTTTTTAAAGACTGTAAATTCACATTTGGCAAAGATTCTCTAGTTAGGTGCTGAGCCTTCTCCCGTAGACCTATCTGTGCACTTGTAAAACCGAGCGAAGGCAGCTCTTTTGCCCCTTTCCTGTTTACCCATTTCTCCTCCCTTTTTAACCTTTAAAGAACCTAATGTAGGAATAAGATCATTAGGCAATTTAACTTAACTCCTGACTTATGCCCTCCTGAATGCACACCATGCCTTGCCTAACCTGCGAATTCTTCTCCAGGATAAAAAGAAGAGTGAAGAATTAACTAGTTAAAGAATGGTTAGCTCTCTACCCTGCAATGGCCCCCTAAGGAATCCTGTTGGCAGATCAAGGGGGCAAGGTAATATGTGGAGAGAGAGAGTCAGCCAGTCTGCACTCAGTAGAGATGATGCAGAACCTAACCTCCTGCCTCGACAATTCTGAGATTCTTTTCCTCATTTTTCCCTTTAAAAACTGTCATGGCTGAGCAGAATCCTTGGAGTTGGTCTCTGGACATGAGTCCACCTCCTCCCCAAGGCTGCCAAATTTTCTGATTAAAGCGTCTTTGCTTTCTACTGACACTTGCCTCTGGAATTACTGGCTTTTGAGTGGTGAGCAGCCAAACCTGAATTTGGTAACACTGGTTTTAGCAAGAACCCTGCTAAATTAATTTAACCAGCACCCCAAACCCTCAATATTTGATCAGATTTACTCTACCATCCTACCTTCAGCGTAAGCTTGGTTGGTCAATTTAGCCAAACCCCTTACCCTGGTGCTTCCTCTTAGTAATTTTCCACCCACTGACTCCCATTCTGCTCCTTGGCTATCTGTTCCCACTTGACCGTGCTTTATTCAGGGTGGAGCCCAGTCTCTCACCCTTACTGTAAAATCCCATTGCAATGGTCCCTGCATCCATTCATATGGTCTTGAATAATGTATGTCTTGCCACCTTTAACAAATGTCACTGAATGTTTTTTAAAGACATTTCTTAATCATTCCCTACTGGTATGCTGTTTTTTTTTTTCTTACGATACCCCAAGTAGAAATGATCTATCCTTAAATTTTTTCTCAAGTATAATTAATGTATCATAAAATTCAGCCTTGAAAGTAGACAATTTAGTGGTTACCAGCATATTAAAAGTTGTGCAACCATCACCAATACCTAATTCCAGAACATTTTCATCACTCTAAAAAGAAATTCCCATGTTTATTAGCAGTTATTTCCTAACATCCTCTCTCTCCAGTCCCTGGCAACCACTAATCTACTGCACTATGGGTTTGCCAATTCTGTAACTTTCACACAGAATATATGGCCTTTTGTGCCTGGCTCTTTCAATTAGCATAGTGTTTTTAAGGTTCATTCATGTTGTAAAGCATGCTGTTTTTTTCTTATTTTTTGGTAAGAATTATGCATACACACACACACACAAAACCATGGTTAGAAAGGCCTTCCTTACTTAATTAAGGATTACATAAAAAGTTATAAATAGTTGCCTATATTTTCTTCTGCTATTTTTTAAAATTTCATTTAGATCTGTTTCTGAACTTTGTGTTATGTTTTACTTCTCTGTCTGCTCATTCTCCCATTAAACAATATGTACTGTTTAACTCAAATTCTTAGTAGAACTAGTTCGGCATTACTTTCCCTTTTAGAGACCCAGGTTTGATCCCTGGGTTGACAAGATCTCCTGGAGTAGGAAATGGCAACCCACTCCAGTATTCTTGCCTGGAGAATTCCATGGACAGAGGAGCCTGGTGGGCTCCAGTCCATGGGGCTGCGAAGAGTTGGACACAAATGAACACACATGGATGGATGTTGTTCTTTGAGCTTATTCTCCCCCAAATTAACTTTAAGATAATTTTATTAAATTTCAGAAAAAAAATCATTGGGATTATAATTAAAATTATCTTCTATTTGTTTATTAATCTGGGAGAGACTTGATTTCATCAAAATCCAAGTGTGCTGAGGGAATTAAATTTTTTAAAGATTGTAGCTCTGGAGATCAGAAGAATCCCTTTTAGAGGAAGAGAAGAGCTCTTGTTTTGTGGGGTGGGGTAGGGGGTGGAGGAACAATAGCTCAATGACTTCTTTGGCTAACCCACCCCCAGTGTGATCTAGCTGAGTAAGAGGGAGAGAAAGAGAGAGTTAAATTGCTCTCCATTACAATATAAGAGGGGGCTTCCCTAGTGGTTCAGTTGGTAAAGAATCTGCCTGCAATGCAGGAGACCCAGGTTCAATCCCTGGGTTGGGAAGATCCCCTGGAGAAGGAAATGGCAACCCACTCCAGTACTCTTTTCTGGAGAATTCCATGGACAGAGGAGCCAAGCAGACTACATGACTGTGCAAATAACTTTAACTTTTGACTTTGGTAACATAAGAGGAGGTTTAAGTTCCCAAAGGCTAGAAAAGAGGGATTAAGTGGTCTAGAAATCAGAGAGGCTGAGGAGATAAACAAGAGATACTGTGAGGCAGAACAGGCAATTCCAAAAGACAGCAGTAGGTAAGACACAAGAATAAAGGATAGAATGAGAAATTTCCCACAAACTTTAATATGTGTAATATTTAATTTTCCATTGCTTTTTGTTTTATGCTATTTGTACTTAGACACCACATCTGTCCTCCTTCTCTATGCCACAACAGTTATCCACCACTAGGACCCTCAAAAACCTCAGAAAGTCTTGCACGAAACAGCCTTGTGTTAGTGATGCTCAGCTGGGCAATGAAAGAGACTATGTCTTAAGACAAGAGTGACTGGAAATGGAGATAGGAGCCACAAGGACCATAAGCAATGATTGGTAGGCATCTTCGGAGTGCTCAGGACCCAGTAAGCATGCAACAAATGTGCTGCGAATAAAGAAATAAATGAATAGATAAATGAATAATCAAGTAATAGGAGAACAGAAATATTTGTAGTTGATGTTGATCAAGAGGAACATAAGTCCCTCAATCATCTCTGGAAATGCTTGGAGATTTTCAAGAAACTGTTAGACTTGTCACAATAGATGGAATAGAGTCATGTCATTCAAATATCAAAGAAACAACTGAGCACATAAATATGGGACACTTGAGTCCTCTGGGTTACCCAGGGCTATTCTAACTACAAGCACCATATGACCTACTATTTACTCAAAACTAATCTTCAGGTCCTTCTGTGGACTTTTGTTATGTTTTTCTTCATTTAAGTTCTATAGTCTTGTCGAGTTAATCCCTAGGCATTTTACACCTATATGTACTCTTGCCACGGTGATGGAATTTCCATTTCCATTATATTTTCTAAATTGCTTCTACATGGAAATGACTGAGTTTGTATATTTACTTTGTGACCTAACTGAACTCACTTAGAGTTCTAATGATGGTTTCTCAACTGAGTCTCTGGGGTCACTTGCGCTCCTTGGCTGGATAGAGAGGCATGGTGAGATTTCATCAAAAGCCTCTTTTTAACCACATTAATTGTATTAACCATTAACCGTATTAACATTAATTGTATCTAGTCCCTCAGGGAATAATTTAGGAGCTCCAATGATGACAGCTAATCCTAAGAATGTACAGAGTTTTATAGCCAAAAGGCCGAAGAAAAGAAAAATGAGAGGAGGAAGATGAAAACACCTGACCAGACATGCAGAGATAGAGGCACAGGTGGGGACCTGGCTGATCATGAGCTCAGGGGAGATGACAGGGTGCAAGTAACACGAATCACTCCTTAGCAAGTGCGAGCCTCAGAGAACCCTGCCTCTCCTTTTGGGTTAAATGAAACTGTTCTATCAATTTTATTGACTTGGGAGGGAAATCTCTTTAGAAATGTCCACGTACCCAGGGAAGAAGTAATAAAGAACCAAATGAAAACCTCTTGACATTTGATATGTAAATTGACTTGAAAAGACAAGTTCATAGAGAACAAATGAGAAAGAATACCCAAGAAAATTCTGGAAAAAAAAAATTCCAAGAAGATGGGGCCAGGGAGAGAGGGACTGCCAGGCCTACTAGACATTAAAACATCCTCAAAAGCCTCTATATTTAAAATAATTTGAAACTGGCATATGAATATACCAAATTATACGTGCATATTTATGATACAATAAGAACAGTAATATTAAATCAGCAAGCAAAAAGATGAACTTTTAAATAAACATTTTGAGATAATGGCAGAGCAATATGGATAAAGTTAAAATTGTACTCATTCCAAATATCACATACCAGCATAAACTCCAAATAAGGTAGACATTTAACTGTAAAAAAAAAGTAAAGAATACAAATACTAGAAGGAAATATGAGTAATTCTTCTATTACTTGGGGGTAGAGAAGGTTTGCTAACTCTGAGTCAAAGTTTGAAGCAATAAGGAAAAAGATAAACTTTATTACATAAAAAAATTACTCAGTAAAAACTATAATTAAGTAAAACAAAAGTTAAAAACTATAAAAATGTTCAACTTATAAGAAGGAAAGATTTAAAGTCCCTAAATTTTTCCCCAAATCAATCTTCATGGTGCTTTAGCAGTTGTCTGCATACATGGGCAGAATGGCAAAAATCTGAACCGCCCAGCACACCTGCTCCATACTGAGGTTAAGCGAGGCAGTGCTCTGTCTTTGTGTTTCAGCTCTCATACTGTGAACAGTGTCCTTTCAACAGGCAATTTAGTGCCATGCTTTTTAGCATTTTGTGCTTTTTATTGACATCTCTGTTTGAAATGGCCCCCAAGCACAGTGCTGAGGTGTCTAGTGTTCCTAAGTGCAAGAAGACTGTGATGAGCTTTACAGAGAAAACACATGTCTTAGATAAGCTTTGTTCAGGCATGAGTTATAGTGCTATGACTGTGAGTGCAAAGTTAATGAATGAACAGTGCCTATTACACAAGGCATCTTTAGACAGAAACACATATAAAACAAGACTATATATGGATCAGTTGACAAAAATGTGACCAGATCTAATAGGAACCTAACCCTATTTTTCCCTTAGGAGCACAGATTCAGTCTTAACTCATTTAGTCCTTCAGTATTCATGACAACTTTATAGAATATAACTACTATGAGTAATGAAAATCAATGGTATTTGAGACCAGCTTTAAAATATTTTGTGGAGCAAAGAATGAATATGATGAGCAATCCATGCCAACAGTAGAGTTTGAATAAAACAGGATAATAGTTCACCATCTCTTTGGGACAGAGAAAGATTTGATTAAGCTGATGGCTAATACTTGCTCTCTGGGAAAGAGGGGAAAAGGAATAGCAGAACTGATATATCAATTAATATCACAGGCCTGTGAAGTTTGGAATGGAGCATTCTCCTCCAGGTAGGGACACAGACACCAAGTCATAGTCTTTTTATAAGTAGAAATAATGACTTTGTTCTGCACATGATTTCTGATACTCTAAAATTAGGTAGCTGAAAGTGAAAGTGAAGTGAAAGTGAAGTCACTCAGCCACGTCTGACTCTTTGCAACCCCACGGACTGTAGCCTACCAGGCTCCTCTGTTCATGGGATGTTCTAGGCAAGGATACTGGAGTGGGTTACCATTTCCTTCTCCAGGAGATCTTCCTGACCCAGGGATTGAACTCAGGTCTCCCTGAAGTTTATATGATATCTAAGATTCATGGCCTTTCTAGACATTATATTTCTCATCACAAAAATTATAATAGAGTGATGATGAAAAAGAAAGACTTTCCTTTTCTAAAAAGTCCTCATGGAATAATCACATCAATTATGGTCACTCCTTGATTTAGCCATTTAACAATTCGTCTCATGTCTTCCATGTGCCTAGTAGTGTTTTTGTTTTTTTGTTTGGTCAAGAAATCAGTCTTTATTCAAGATCAAACCTACCAACTATGAGACCTTGAGCTGGATTCTTGACTTCCCTGATCCTTGCATTTCTTGTAAGGTATAAGAATAGTCCTTGATATGCTTGTGGCAAAGACTGAGACAACCCATGCAAAAGGCAAGATAACAAATCAGGCCAGAGCTCACCAACCATCTTAATTTTGCTTCTCTTAAGCCATAATACAAAAGCTTTTGGGCTATTCCCCAAAGGGCCTCTTCTGTAAATCCAGTGTCTTATTTAAATTGACTTTAGAGATTACTTATATGGGGATAAGTTGAACTTTAAGATTCTTATTTAGAACCTATACATTTGTCTTCCTTAAAAAGGATCTGAGGAAGTTCACTATCAGATACAACTTGTACAGTAGAAATACTAACAAATCAAAGCCCATTAATGGCATCAGAAAGACAGATCCAGAATCACAGGGAGAAAGGGGGCAATTCATTTTACCACAAGGTGCACTGGGGCCATACACCTCCCTTGGAGCTTCTTGAAAATAAAGGCAAAAAGGACAGTTAGCACCATGGCTTTTTTTTTTTTTTTTTTGGCTGAGTAAATAGAAGTACATTCTCTAGTTTGTTCAGAAATACAAACCTATTCTGCCATTAAAATCTAAGAAAAGATCATTAGACAAATCTCTTGATAAGCATACAAATAGAACATTCTTGCCATGACTGCTTCTTATGCTGTGTGGGCTCGGTTGCTCAGTTGTGTCTGACTCACTGCGACTGTAGCCTGCCAGGCTCCTCTGTCCATGGGACTTCCCAGCCAAGAATACAGGAGTGGGTTGCCATTTCCTACTCCAGGGAATCTTTCTGACCTAGGGATCAAACACTTGTCTCTTGGGTGTCTTGCACTGACAGGCAGGTTCTTTATCACTGTGCCACCTGGGAAGCCAGGCTGCTCCTTATCAATCCATAATAAACACTAATGTCTCTGTGTTAAGTAGGAATTCAGGGAAAGTTTTTTGATGAGCAGCAGGAGCACCATGCTTCAGAGACAGAGTGAGGCAGGCCTGCCCCCGAGTAGCTTTGCTACATGAACTTGGGCAAGTTACTTTACTTCTCTGAGACACAGCTTTCTCATCTGTAAATGGGGCTGACACCTAAATCAAAGGATTGCTGAGAGAATTAAGTAAAGAAGTTACTGTGTACTTGATATATTGTATGCATCTCTTCTTTTCTGTCAAGCTACTAGTGTACAGATATGCTGCTTCCGGTCGTGTGCGGTTAGAGAGAACTAGGAAAATAGCGGGGACTGACGTTCAGTAAGTCAGGCCAGGGCCTGAGCTGCTGTGTTACCCCAGGAAGGCAAGTGTGATGGTTTCTCAGGTTCACTTACACCAAAAGTCACAAATGAGTGTATGTGTCCACAGCGTTGGGTCTGGGTCATAATGGTGTTTTCAGAATATGAAGTTCTTTTGATAGAGACAGTTTGCATTTTAAACACAGGAATATCCTTCACTTCCATAAAGAAATATTCTCTCTCACTTTTCTTGAAACTTATAGCCCTCCTACTCTTTCTTCCAAATTTTCTCATTTTTGCACAAGAACTAGCTCACCCTACTCTGGGATCAACAGTGTGAGCATGATTACAATGACTGTTGCTTTGCCTCAGGTCTGGGAGTTTAGTTTATAGGAAGTAGTGGGGACTATGGTGAACTTGAAAGCAGAAAAAAAAGTGTTTTTTTTTTTTTTTGTCTCCAGCCATTTGTCAGCAGAAAAACAGCTCTTTGTTTCTTTTATCTTAAAGAAACTGAAAATCCTCTCAAAATTTTTTCCCTAAATTTTCAACAGAGGTTAGAAATTTTAGATGAAATGAGTCACCAGTCCAGGTTCGATGCATGATACTGGATGCTTGGGGCTGGTGCACTGGGACGACCCAGAGGGATGGTACGAGGAGGGAGGAGGGAGGAGGGTTCAGGATGGGGAACACATGTATACCTGTGGCAGATTCATGTTGATATATGGCAAAACCAATACAATATTGTAAAGTTAAAAAATAAAATAAAAAAAAAGAATGGAAGAAAAAAAAATATTAGCAATGAATTCATATGGGCCAAGGCTGTGGAATTTCTGACTTATAAGGGTTCTCCTGCAGCAGAGCCTGCACAGTGACTGTTGGGGGCTGGGAAGAGAGAGAGGACATGCAGCTCTACCTTCCACCCAAGCTCTGTCCTCTAGGAGCCCTGGGGCCCAGTAAACTTCAAAGGATGAAACACACCTTCAGTAGAGCTCCTTCCCTCTCCTCCCCTTCATATTTCCTTCTCTGAAAAAGAAAAGAAACTACTGGGAGTTTACAGACCCACTGAGATTTAATTTCAGTAGAATTTAAAACAAAAGGGCAAAAATTATTCATCTGCTAAGGAAAAGCCTACAAAAGGGGATTGATTGATAAGATGTGGATTCTGCTTGGAGGACTGAGAGGTGACTGCCTGAATGTTCTTCAAGACCAGCTGGACTTTATTTGCATCTATTGTGGGTGGGTATTCTGCTCTCCACAGACACTGAAGTCAGCAGAAGGATAAAAATAGGACCAGAAGTTTGAGGCATATAGAATGACACAGACCTTCTCCTTCTGGCATTAAAGTGTATTGAGACCACTTATCTCATTTGAGGAGACAGAAAGGTGCTTGTGCGAGGTGAAGAATATGTATTACACATCCCTTTTTATAGTTTTGATATTAAAGACTGAATACCAAAGTCAAGGAATTATATGATACTGTAGCAATGCCAAATGTTAAAGGAGCATGTTCTATCATTTGCACCAGCTTATGAAAAAGATTATTTCTCATCCACAGTAAACTCAAGCATTTTTCTTTTTATCTTTTGCAGTGTCTGAAAAACATTCTCAGATATTGACTTTGGGGATCTAAAAAATGTGTATTTCTTTTGGGTAGCAGGCATTTGTTCTGAAAGATGCATCACATTTTTATAATGGAAAGAGAGGGAAGGCCTTATGAAACAGGCAAAATTGTCATCTGAATGTTTACATGTGGAAAGACTATTTAAACCCACGATGCACAATTTGAATGGGCAATATATTTCAGCATGTGAAATTATTCATAATAGCATAGCAATTGCCAAATTTTAATTTTGACTTGTTGGCTGAAAAAAATAATGTATGATCAAACAGTTGAGAATTATGTTTTATTTGGCAGACTTTCTGAGGACATCAAGCCTGGGAAGCAGCCTCTCAGATAGCTCTGAGTTCAAAGAGATAAGGGAGGAGTCATGATTTTTGCAACAAAGGGGAGACAGCAGGAACATCAAAAGATTACTGTTAATTAAAGAAAACCAGATATCTCAGGTTAAGGAGATTTAGTGCTTCTCCATGAATGGGAAGAGGACTTCCCTGGTGGCTCAGATGGTAAAGTGTCTGCCTACAATGCGGCAGACCCAGGTTCATCCCTGGGTTGGGAAGATCCTCTGGAGAAGGTAATGGCAACCCACTCCAGTACTCTTGCCTGGAAAATCCTATGGACAGAGGAGCATGGTAGGCCGCAGTCCATGGGGTCACAAAGAGTTGGACACGACTAAGCAACTTCACTTTACTTCACTTCATGAATGGGAAGACACAAGAGTCTCAGCTCATTGAAAACATTCCTTTGATATGCAACTCAGCTATCTGGGGCCAGAATACTTTTCTTTCCCATCCTTGGACCCCTCAGGGCGTACCACTGGGGCAGCTGCAGTAGCTGAGGGCTTGGTAGCCTGGCAAGCTAACTCATTTGTCTCTATTCTGAAGTGAAGTGAAGTCACTTAGTGTGTCCGACTCTTTGCAACCCCACGGACTGCAGCCTAACACGCTCCTCTGTCCATGGGATTTTCCAGGCAGGAGTACTGGAGTGGGTTGCCATTTCCTTCTTCAGAGGATCTTCCCAACCCAGGGGTTGAACCTGGGTCTCCCAGATTGTGGGCAGACGCTTTACCATCTGAGCCACCAGGGAAGTCTCTGAGCTCCTTTGGAGCTGTAGTGGCTTGATGGCTGTGTCATCCTTTGTTTACTGATACTGGAGGCAATATTTTTCATTTATAAACCTTTAACCTCAAACTCTGTTCCCCTTCCTTAGCTCCTCCCATCCCACCTCCATCCACACAAAGCCTTCTTTAATGCTTGAGCTCATATGAAGACATTTTAATTTGTGGTTTCGTTTAATCTTTGAAAATACATAATTTATGTCAAGTGATTCCACAGGATACAGTCTGTTGAATGTGTAGTTTGAATAACAATTATAATGACATGAAAAATTATGTGGGCAAGAGTGGGATGGGTCAATACCAAAAGCTGAAGCCATCACTTGAAGAGTATGGATCAAGGTCACAGGTAAGGCCTGTGCAGACAAGCTCAGTCCACAGGGAAGCCATGGCATCCCAAGCATTTCTGATGAACTTTATACCCCAATTTTTCCCTCAACTTTACACCTTGCTTCAGGAAGCATGAATTAAGCAATACAGTTGATTTCACTTGTGAGGGCCTAAAATACTAAACAGACCATTTAACTGTGTTGATAATTCTGTCTTGTTTTGATGACCACAAAGGCCAGAATAAATATCCAGAAGAACCAAGACTGCTGTTTCCCAAACAAGCTGATAGTCAGAATCTATTTTAAAATAAATTCCTAGATGTTTCCCTCAGGAATTCTAATTCCAGGTTCTTAGATGGGACAATTTTAAAAGGTTCTCAAGCTGACTCTTATGATAAGCCAGGGATGGAGACCAAGACTGAATCTAGCTGCTCTAACCCCGACTCTAATATCACATTAGAACTATGGAGGAACATAAGAGATCAATCAAGCAAACTCCCCAGGGACCGTGAGAAGCTTCCAGGAGAACCAGGGATCCTTGTTGCTGTTCAGTTGCCAAGTCGTGTCCAACTCTTTTCCAAGCCCATGGAATGTCGCATGCCAGGCCTCCCTGTCCCTCACCATTTCCTGGACTTTGCCCAAGCTCATGTCCATTGCATCTGTGATGCCATCCAGCCATCTCATCTTTTGTCGCTCTCTTCTCCTGCCTTCTATCTTTCCCAGCATAAGGTCTTTTCCAATGAGTTGGCTGTTCGCATCACGTGGCTACAGTGTTGGAGCTTCAGCTTCAGCATCAGTCCTTCCAATGAGTATTCATTCAGGGTTGATTTCTTTTCAGATTGACTGGTTTGAATTCCTTGCTGTCCAAAGGACTCTCAAGAGTCTTCTCTAGCTCCACAGTTCAAAAGCATCAGTTCTTTGGTGCTCTGCCTTCTTTATGGTCCAGTTCTTATAACTGTAGGTGACTACTGGAAGGACCATAGCCTTGACTATACAGACCTTTGCTGGCAAAGTGATGTCTTTACTTTTTAACATACTGTCTAGTTTTGCCATAGCTTTCCTGCCAAGAAAAAATCGTTTTCTAATTTCATGGCTTCACTCACCATGCACAGTGATTTTAGAGCCCAAGAAGAGGAAATCTGTCACTGCTTCCACCTTCTCCCCTTCTATTTCCCATGAAGTGATAGGGCCAGATGCAATGAGCTTAGTGTTTTAAGCCAGCTTTTTCATTCTCCTTCATTCTCAAGAAGAGGTTCTTTAATTCCTCTTCACTTTCTGCCATTAGAGTAGTATCATCTGCATATATGAGGTTATTGATATTTCTCTAGGCAATCTTGATTTCATCTTATAACTCATCCAGCCTGGCATTTCTCATGATGTGCTCTAAGTATAAGTTAAATAAACAGGGTGACAATAAATAGCCTTGTTGAACTCCTTTCTCAATCTTAAACCAATCAGTTATTTCATATAAGGCTCTAACTGTTGCTTCTTGACTGGCGCACAGGTTGCCCAGGAGACACGTAAGATGGTTTGGAGTTCCCATCTCTTTAAGAGTCTTCCAGTTATGATCCACACATTCAAAGGCTTTAGCACACAGTCAAAAAACTACACTAAATGTTTTTCTGGAATTCCCTTGCTTTCTCTATGATTCAGCAAATGTTGGCATTTTGATCCTGAGTTCTCTGCCTTTTCTAAACCTAGCTTGGACATCTGGAAGTTCTCAGTTCATGTCATGCAGTTTATGGTTTAGTATGCAGGATTTTGAGCATCACTTACAATCATGGGAGATGAATGCAATTGTTTGGTGGCTTGAACATTTTTTAGTTATTGCTCTTCTTGGGAACTGGAATGAGGATTGACCTTTTCCAGTCCTGTGGCCATTGCTGGGCTTTCCAAATTTGCTGAAATATCAAGTGCAGCACTTTAATAGCATCATCTTTTAAAATTTTAAAAAGCTCTGATAGAATTCCATCACCCCCACTAGCTTTGTTCATAGTGATGCTTCCTAAGGCCCACTTGATTTCACATTCCAGGATGTCTGGCTCTAGGTGAGTGATTACACCATCGTGGTTATCTGGGTCATGATGATCTTTTTTGTATAGTTCTTCTGTGTATTCTTGCCACCTCTTCTGTTAGGTCCATACCACTTCTGTCCTTTATTGTGTCCATCTTTGCATGAAATGTTCCCTTGATATCTCTAATTCTCTTGAAGAGATCTCTTCTTTCCCGTTCTACTGTTTTCCTCTATTTCTTTGCATTGGTCACTGAGGAAGGCTTTCTTATCTCTCTGTGCTATTCTTTGAAATTCTGCATTCAAATGGGTATATCTTTCCTTTTCTCCTTTGCCTTTAGCTTCTCTCCTTTCTCAACTATTTGTAAGGCCTCCTCAGACAACCATTTTGCCCTTTTGTATTTCTTTTTCTTGGGGATGGTCTTGATCACTGCTTCCTATACAATGTCACAAACCTCTGTCCATAGTTCTTCAGGCACTCTGTCTGTCAGATCTAATTCCTTGAATCTATTTGTCACTTCCACTGTGTAACTGTGAGGGATTTGATTTAGGTCATACCTGAATGGTCTAGGTGGGAGGAGGTGGGAGGAGAAGGGGACGACAGAGGATGAGATGGCTGAATGGCATCACCGACTCAATGGACATAGGTTTGGGTGAACTCCACAAGTTGGTGGTGGACACCCAGGCCTAGCCTGCTGCAGTCCATGGGGTTGCAAAGAGTTGGACATGGCTGAGCGACTGAATTGAACTGAATGAATGGTCTAGTGGTTTCCCCTACTTTCTTCAATTTAAGTCTGAATTTGGCAATAAGAAGTTCATGATCTGAGCCACAGTCAGCTCCTGGTCTTGTTTTTGCTGACTGTATAGAGCTGCTTCATATTTGGCTGCAAAGAATATAATCAGTCTGATTTCGGTACTGACCATCTGGTGATGTCCATGTGTAGAGTCTTCTCTTGTGTTGTTGGAAGACAGTGTTTGCTATGACCAGTGTGTTCTCTTGACAAAACTCTGTTAGCCTTTGCCCTGCTTCATTTTTCACTCCAAGGCCAAATTTGTCTGTTATTCCAGGTATCTCTTGACTTCCTACTTTTGCATTCTAGTCCCTATGATGAAAAGGACATCTTTTTTTGATGTTAGTTCTAGAAGGTCTTGTAAATCTTCATAGAACGTTCAATTTCAGGTTCTTCCTCATTACTGGTTGAGGCACAGACTTGGATTACTGTGATATTGAATAGTTTGCCTTGGAAACAAATAGAGATCATTCTTTTGTTTTTGAGATTGCACGCAAGAACTGCATTTCAGACTCGTGTTGACTATGAGGGTTATTCACTTTCTTCTAAGGGATTCTTGCCCACCGTCATAGATATAATTGTCATCTTAATCAAATTCACCTATTCCGGTCCATTTTAGTTCTCTGATTGCTAAAACATTGATGTTCACTCTTGCCATCTCCTATTTGGCCACTTTCAATTAACCTTGATTCCTGGACCTAGAACTCCAGGTCCTATGCAATATTGTTCTTTACAGCATCGGACCATACTTCTATCACCAATCACATCCACACCTGGGCGTTGTTTTTGCTTTGGCCCTGCCTTTTCAGTCTTTCTGGAGTTATTTCTCCACTGATCTCCAGTAGCATATTGGGCACCTACCAACCTGGGCAGTTCATCTTCCAGTGTCATCTCTTTTTGCCTTTTCATACTGTTCATGGGGCTCTCAAGGCAAGAATATTGAAGTGGTTTTCCATTCCCTTCTCCAGTGGACTATGTTTTGTCAGAGATTAAGTCTGACCACATTTTGAGAACCCCACTTTGTAAACCACATGGTTATACTACTGTGGAGTTGATGAAATAATGTGTGCCTACACTCATCATTAATATATGATGAGAGATTAATATATCAAAAATCACTCTACAGCCAGATTTTGCCTTACCAGCTCTATCAGACAAGTTATTTTACTATAGCAAATTATTACAAAGTAGAAAATGTGTTACTCTTCTTGTCTCATCTGTAAACAAGTATCACACCTACACTACAAGGTTGTTTTGAGAATAAAATAATATCCCTATCCTTTCAGAGGAAGGACAAATGATGTCTTCTGGAGAGCACCAGACAAGGTGTTTGGAGATGGAATCTACACTAACTTTCAAGGTGAAGAAGCATTTTGACTAGTAAAGGTGGAAAATCTCAAAGCTGCAGAGAGAGGACAGTGAGGCAGGAGTTTGGATGAGTAAATTAAACAATAGAAGACCTACTACTGGCTGCTTTAAAACTCCTAAACAATGCAGTTTTTGATATAGCGTAACTGTCTCTCCAGCTTCTTAGGTAGGGTTGAGTCAAAGATTCCATCTTCTAGGGGTGCAAAGGAAATACAGAGAAGACAGACTGACAGGGAAGCAGAGGTAGTGGTCGGGAAGCAGAGAGTCAGAAGCTGGGCCTCCAAGGCTCAGTCTTCCCAGATCTGAACAACAAAATAAGTGCTTACTCCATGAGATAGCTGGCATCTCACTGTCCTGGGAGTCCCAGGACCCAGAACTTCTCCCATCATGTCTGCCCAGGACTAGATGGCCACCACCAGCTGGTGCCAAACATAGGTCCACACCTGGATAGAGCTGAGCATGTAGCTGGATCCTCAGGTCTCTAGGCTAGCTGTGTGGGCGCTCATCATCAACTCCACAGTTTTATAATCATGGGGTTTACAAAGTGGGGTTTTCAAAACGTGGACCTCAGATCACCAGCAGCATCCAAGAAGTTGTTAGAAATACAAATTATCAGGCTCTAACCTAGACTCCTTGAATCAGCAACTCTGGGGAGGGGGTTCAGCAGTTTTTGCTTCAACAAACCCTCCAGGACGCACACATAAGTCTGAGAAGCTCTGCTTTGCATGGATGAGTTTGTGGACGCCTTTATCATGCTACAGCTGAGTTTTACTCTTCAACTCTTGCTTGGACAAATTATTACTCTTCAAAGAAGCAATAGTGAGGAAAGAGGGATTTGGAGCAGAAAGACTCATTTCAAGCATCTCTTTCTTCTGCAACAGACTCTAAGTCATCAGTTCATCAGCGGGGAAGACATTTACAGTTCTTTAGTTCAACCAGAATGTTGGTGTTGGCATTCACAGCTGTTGTTGAGAGCATTTAGCAGTGTCTGAATTCTAATGGCTAAATTAGAAATACCACCCATTTTCATGATTCAACTTATTAGGCTGGTATTATTAATGCTCTGTGAGTAACCCCTGTATAGGGGGTGTGTGTATTAAAACATGGGCTTTGTGGTAGGAAAACCGACAAAATGATTGCCATGTTTGTCTCTGCTGTAGTTATATACCATCAGTAAGAACTAGACCTTTCACTGAATTAAAATTCTAAACACAGGCAGCCAGAATTGATTTAAATGATCAAATCCTAGAACGACTACTTTCAAATAAATCTCTCACTTAGAATCTAAAAAACTTAATAGTGGCAGCCAACACTTAAAGGTAAATCAAATGTGTAAGCCATCTGTGCCGTGCAAATCAGCTCAAATCAGATGTCTAAAATTCAGAGGTCTAAAAGCAGAAGAAAACAGAGAGCTACACCTTAAAGGAATCAGACTGGTGATGAGCCAAGATTAAAAAATAAATAAATAAAACAATTAACTCTGTTTCCCCAGGCTGTCCTTCTTCAAGCTATTGCTACACACTGACAGTTGGACGCAGGCTTTGTAAGTTGAAGTGTAAGTCCCAGGAAAGCAGAAATTTTGCTTATCTTACCCATTGCTGTATCCTCAGTCTTTAGAAATGGGTCAAGCACAAGGTTGGTATCCAGCATATTGACTAAATGCATGAACGATCCTACAAATGACTGTACTGTACACAAAACTGTGGCACTGTCACAGAATATTCTGTGATGACAGAAGTGCTGTGTAAGTTGTAGTGTCCAATACAGTAGCCACCTGTAGCTGGTGGCTTAAAATGTGGCTCATGTAGCTGGGGACATAAATCTTAAATCTAAGTGGCTACTATATTGGACAGCACAGTTATAGAGGCTACAGACGTGTGGAGGAAAAAACAGAAGAAAAGTATGTAGTGCAGGGAACTTGTTACTTATGAATTCTGACCTGGGAGGTGGTGCAGATAAGGGCAGGTTGGGTAGGGTGGTCGCTGGTTTTCAGATTCTTCCCACTTCCCCTTCAACCACTAAAGGCTGTGGCAGCAGCTGTTGAGGCAAGGAAGGCTGGGTTTCAGATTTAAGGAGGAGAGACTGCATTCCTCTACCATCAGGGACAAGGTGGTGCTGAACCGATGAGCACCCCAACAGATGAGAGTGACCACTGGATGGCAAATGATACTTAGCGTCTGCAGAAGCAAAGGCAGTGATGAGTTCTGGGTCTTTCTCTTGGCTCAGTTTGCTTTCTGGTTCATGAGTTTATTCATTTGATTATTTTTACTCATTCAAGGATCTTCCAATATCTTCATTAATACACAGGCCCTCTTTTCTCAATATCCTTTGTTAGGGGACACTATACAAAGGTCTGATCCTTTGAGGTTCTTGGGCTTGTCACAGAGGAAATCCTGGGAAGAATGGGCTGTCTTATATGAGATGATTAAATAAAAGCCATTTAATCTTACTATTTTAAAAAAGATATGCCCTTTTCTTTTTCTGCCCAAATTAGTAGGCCTTGCTGCTGCTAAGTTGCTTTAGTCGTGTCCGACTCTGTGCGACCCATAGATGGCAGCCCACCAGGTTCCTCCATCCATGGGATTTTCCAGGCAAGAGTACTGGAGTGGGTTGCCATTGCCTTCTCTGTAGTAAGCCTTAGGAAGCACGAATATGAACAAAACTAGTGGAGGTGATGGAATTCCAGCAGAGCTATTTCAAATCCTAAAAGATGATGCTGTTAAAGTACTGCACTCAAGATGCCAGCAAATTTGGAAAACAGCGGTGGCCACAGGACTGGAAAAGGTCGGTTTTCATTCTAATCCCAAAGAAGGGCGATGCCAAAGAGTGATCAAACTACCGCACAATTGTACTCATCTCACATGCTAGTAAGGTCATGCTCAAAAGCCTTCAAGCTGGGCTTCAATGGTACATGAACTGAAAACTTCCAGATGTCCAAGCTGGATTTAGAAAAAGCAGAGGAACCAGAGATCAAACTGCCAACACCCACTTGATCATTAAAAAAAAGCAAAAGAATTCCAGAAAAACATCTACTTCTGCTTCACTGATGATGCTAAAGCCTTTGACTATGTGGAGCACAGTAAACTGTGGAAAATTCTTAAAGAGCTGGGAATACCAGACCAGCTTATCTGCCTCCTGAGAAACCTGTATGTAAGTTAAGAAGCAACAGTTAGAACTGGACATGGAACAATGAACTAATTCAAAACTGGGAATGGAGTACATCAAGGCTGTATATTGTTACCCTGCTCATTTAACTTCTATACAGAGTACATTATGTGAAATGCTGGGCTGAATGAATCACAAGCTAGAGTCAAGATTGCTGAGAGAAATATCCATAACCTCAGATATGCAGAAGACACCACCCTAATAGCAGAAAGCCAAGAGAAACTAAAGAGCCTCTTGAGGGAAGGAGTAAGAGGAAAGTAAAAAAATCTGTCTTAAAACTCAACATTCAAAAAACTAAGACCACAGCATTCAGTCCCGTCACTTCATGGCAAATAGATGGGGGAAAAACAGAAACAGTGACAGACTTTATATTATTGAGCTCCAAAATCACTGCAGATGGTGACTGCAGCCATGAAATTAAAAGACGCTTGCTCCTTGGAAGAAAAGCCATGCCCAACCTAGACATCGTACTAAAAAGCAGAGATATTACTTTACCAACAAAGGTCCATCTAGTCAAAGCTATGGTTTTTCCAGTCATCATGTACGGATGCAAGGGTTACACCATAAAGAAGGCTGAGCACCAAAGAATTGATGCTTTCGAACTGTGGTGCTGGTGAAGATGCTTGAGAGTCCCTTGGACAGCAAGGAAATCAAACCAGTCAATCCTAAAGGAAATCAGTCCTGAATATTCACTGGAAGGACTGATGCTGAAGCTGAAGTTCTAATACTTTGGCCACCTGATGCAAAGAGCTGACTCGCTGGAAAAGATCCTGATGCTGGGAAAGACTGAGACCAGGAGGAGGAGGAGGTGACAGAGGATGAGATGGTTGGATGGCATCACCAACTGAATGATATGAGTTTGAGCAAACTCCGGGGGAAAGTGGAGCACACGACTGACCCCATGGTGTGCTGCAGTCCATGGGGTTGCAAAATGTCAGACATGACTGAGCGACTGAAAAATAAATGTGGTGGGTGCATATTAAGTTGCTTTAGTTCAGTTCAGTCGCTCAGTCGTGTCTGACTCTTTGTGACCCCATGGACAGCAGCACTCCATGGGGTAAAATGTGTTCAACACTTTGTGGTCCTATGGACTGTAGCTTTCTCCATGGGATTTTCCAAGAATACTAGAATGGGTTACTATTTCCTCCTCCAGGGGATCTTCCTGACCCAGGGATCAAAGCTATAGCTCTTATGTCTCCTTCACTGGCAGGTGGTTTTTTTACCACTAGTGCCAACTGGGAAGTCCATTTATGTGGTATAAGGCCACAAATAAGGCTTATGTGCATTAATATGTCTGCCTTGACATCTGGTAAAGCCGGGAAGGCCTTGAATGGCCTGCTTCTTCGCTTCCCTCTTTGCTCCAGTCATCAAATTCTCCTAGCCAAGCAACTCTCCTTATCAAAACGACCAGGCACAGGTCCTACTTAACCCTGAGTAGGAGGTTTCAGTTCCCTCCCAGCAAGTGGAATTTTTCAGACAAGCCAATCTCATCCTCCACATGAATCAGAGGCTCCTCAGCCTCTTGATATTACAAAGCCTGCTTCCCACAGCCTTTGGTTTTTCATGCTGTTTCTGAGGACAGGTCCCACGTGCCCTGCATGGCACTCCTGTCCTCAGCCTCCAGCTATGAGTCCATGTGACTAATCAGCTGCTGTTGATCTCATCTGTCCCATGTTGTATGTTTGGCCATCTCCAAGCCACTAGTGCAGGATCCCTCCTTCATAAGTGAAGAGAATAGAAGTGATTAAAACCAGTTTTGTAAACTCCTCATACAAAATTCATCAGTTGCTGCTGGGCCAGACATCATTCACTGATATTCAGGACAAACTTCACCCTTCTGACCGCTCCTTTTTACCTCATGGGCATGAAGCCTGGAAACTGCATTTCTCAGAGGCCCTTGCCATCAGGTTTCCCATTAGATCCCACCAATTAGAAGCACTTGCATGACATTATAAAGGTAAAGAGAAGCTACCTCCCCAGTAGCAACTGTGGGAGAGTGGTAGACAAGAGATGGAAGGCATTGCCAGAGGCTTCTGAGTGTCTCCCAGAGAACCACCTCTATGGGGACTACCCTCCTAGGACTGTTTTATGTGAAATTTCCTGATATTGTTGTAGCAGATGCCTCTGCACCATGGTTCATATCCTCTTAGCTTTACCTCTGATTTCAGCCATGGTTGCACAGTTCCACACAAGCTTTAACTCGCTTCATGCTAGCAGCATCCTGCCTCAAGTACAGGATACACATATCCATTTTCTGTTCCTCCAACATTTCAGAAGTCACAAGAGTTAGCTGGCTCACATACACATGGGCAGCTCATAAATATAGGAAGTCAGTATCTCTGGGGGCAATTCTTGGGATCCAGTGGATAAATCCCCCTGCCTTCTAATCTTTGGAGAGACAATTCTGGAAGGTATCCTGTATCTCAGTAGATTCTGACAGAATCAAGCTCCTACCCATCATAATGCAACCTCCACAACACACCCCTACCTAGGTTGGCTATTCTTCTTTCCCTTACTCTCCAACTGCTGATCCCTGGGCTCACTTCTCAAGTAAACTATCTGGTCACAGTCCTTTTCTCAGGCTCTGCTTTGTGAGGAATCCAAGCTAAGATAGGGGTCTTCCTGACATTCACTCCTCTGGCTGTCCAAAGATTGTATAGCTTCTAATTCCCTGTAATGAAACATTTCCTAGTCCTCCTACCTAGACCAGCTTTTGTTTTCATGACCTAACTATAATTAATATAGTTACAGAATATTCTATCACATTTGATCATTTTATTTATCCATTGATCTGCAAATGGATATTAAGTGTGCCTCTATTATTTTACTTAGTATCTTCAGTACATTGATTACTATGGAAAACATTGTTAGTTGTTTACCAATAGCCATTCTCTCCATTTCCCTTACTAAGAAAACCCAATTTGGGTTAACCTGACAATGTACCAAACCTAAACCTGGGAAATTATCACAATCTCCCTACAGCTAGAGGAGACATAGTTCTAGCTAATGAGAAATAAAGAGAAGTCCATCAGAGATTTCTAGGAAAGATTTATCTGTCCTCTTGTCCTTTTTCTATTCTTACCTGGAACAATGACATGAGAGTAACTTGCCAGCCTACAACCACACGGGACAGCGAGGAGAAACGCCATTTAAGAAGCCTGTGATCCAATCATATTAAAACTGAGAGGGGGCCTGTAGGGCTGTGCTGTGCTTAGTTGCTCAGCTGTGCGGACTCTTCACGACCCCACGGACTGTAGTCCGCCAGGGTTCTCTGTCCATGAGGATTCTCCAGGCAAACATACTGGAGTGGGTTGCCATGCTCTCTTCCAGGGGATCTTTGGTCTCCCACATTGCAGGCAGATTCTTTACCATCTGAGACACCAGAGAAGGCAAAGAATACAGGAGTAGGTATCCCTTCTCCAGGGTATCTTCCTGACCCAGGAATATGAACCGGAGTCTCCTGCATTGTAGACAGATTCTTTGCCAGCTGAGCTACCAGGCACAGAGGCCCTTCTTTTTCCCATTTCTTGTAGGTACCCTCCAAGACCTTCCCTGAGTTCCAAGGGGCAGATTCAACACGTGCTAATCAAGGGAAGAGCAGCCAAGAAACTCCCTGAGGCAAAATCAAAGGCAGCAGAGAAGCTCATCAAGATTAGGAGACTGAGCACCTGAGATGTGACTGAAGTGAAGTGAAGTCGCTCAGTGTCCGACTCTTTGCGACCCTATGGACTGTAGCCTACCAGGCTCCTCCATCCATGGGATTTTCCAGGCAAGAGTACTGGAGTGGGTTGCCATTTCCTTCTCCCGAGGATCTTCCCAACCCAGGGATCGAACTCGGGTCTCCCGCATTGTAGGCAGACTTACCATCTGAGCCACCAGGGGAAGAGATGAGATTAAGGGAGTACAAATCTTGCACACACCATAATTCTGTCAGAGACCCCCACCCTTGAATCATTGTTATAAACCCCCTCATCAAATCCTCTGGGGTTAAGACACATAGTTTTTCTAAGCAGGAACCCTCTGTGTCCCCCTTTGCCTGGCAAAGCAATATAGCTATCCTTTTTTACTTGACCCAAACCTCTGTCTCCAAGATTTGACTCACTACCAGTGTACAGAGAAGCTGGGCTTTTGGCAACAGGATCATGGAGATGCCCCAGCAGCTCTGAGTGTTGGTCTTCTTACTTCTTATTACATGAAAAAAAAAAAAAAGACTATTTTGTTAAGCTGTCATAATGGTTTCTCTAACACTGCTGAGTACAATCCCATACCTGGTATACTGTATTCATATTTCTATGAATTATTTCCTTTAACTAGACAACCAGAAGGAAATTCCCAGGTCAAAAAAAATGTATTAAACATACATAAATTTATAATTCATGCTGTTAAATTATTTTACAAAAGGAATACATCAAAATACATGGCTACTCTTAAAATTTGAAGCTGTATATTCTGGAAAGGTACATTGTTTTGTAACTACCTTGCTAATTCATTTCCACTTTGATTAGCAGTCTAATATACTGGTGGGGATTCCCTGGTGGCTCAGACGGTAAAGTGTCTGCCCGCAATGCAGGGGGACCAGGCTTCGATCCCTGGGTCAGAAAGATCCCCTGGAGAAGGAAATGGCAGCCCACTCCAGTGCTCTTGCCTAGAAAATTCCATGGATGGAGGAGCCTGGTGGGCTACAGTCCATGGGGTCGCAAAGAGTTGGACACGACTGAACGACTTCACTTCTTCTTCACTTCATACTACTGGTAGGGTTCAGGCTCATAGGCTACATGGTGAGAAAAAGCTGTGGGAGCCCTAGTCAAAACAACTCTAAGCATGTTGCCCATTAAAAAAAACAGAACATACAATGTTGTCTCTACAGTGATTTCATTACAGGCTGACTGTTAAGACAGCCAGTGTGACTTTCTTTGAAAAGAATTTTCCCCAAATGCTCCAAAGTGACTCCAGTGGTCAAGGAAGACATAGAGGTGAAAAGAGGCAAAACAATGAGAGGATGGCAAGAAAACCAGTGTGGTAATGGCTTACCAACAGCTAAGAGATCTGCTTCCATGGGCAAAAGGTAGAGGAAAAGGTGGAAAGTCCCTGCACTGCTCTAATTGAAAGGAGAGCTGTTAGATACCAAAAGACAAAGGTGGGGCATTTCTAGCTGATTATTGTTGTTGTTTAGCCACTAAGTCTTGTCCGACTCTTTTGTGAATCCATGGACTGCAGCTCACTGAGTTACCCTACCCATGGGACTTCCCAGGTAATAATACTGGAGTGTGTTGTCATTTCCTTCTCCAGGGGATCTTTCTGACCCAGGGATCAAACCTGTGTCTCTTGCATTGGTAGGCAGATTATTTATCACTGAGCCACCTGGGAAGCCCTTCTAGCTGATCGCTCCAGAGTTATTGTGGCTCAAAAGCAATACTAGCTTGAAAAGAGAAATTAAAAAAAAAAATTGTAAAGAGAAGACCAGGCCAAACTGGTGTGTCCTCCATGGCTCGCTATGCACTATGCTCTGGGTTCAAAGCTCAGCCTCATCTTATATCTGAGCCATTTCCCCTGCTTATCTGCAGATCTAAGAAGAAAGACCCTTGGTGAGGTCAGTAATGACAACACTGCTTTATGGCAGACTCTTGGGATGTCACTCATTCATGTATGCTCATTCACTCACTCAGTCACACTTTTCCTGCATGCCTGCCACTAGTAAGTGATAATAAAGAAAATACCCCCTGGACTGAAGGAGCTCATTATCTTGTAGTAGTTATGATACTATAGTAATAATGACAACACAAAGGCTCTGTAGGTTAAGAACAACAACGGAAATATGTGAGGTTGTGGGAGTTGAGAGTATGAAGAATTTCCTCCAGTTGGGAAGACTGGAGAATCCTACTTGGAGATGACAACCCAGTTGAACCTCAACAGGTAGGCAGGATGTCAAAAGGAATGTTTAGATTAAAAAGCAATCAATGTGAGGGGAAAAGAATAGGGTGTAAACAAGAAATCTTGGATTTTGCCCCATTCTCTTAGGATTTTTAGATCTATTGAAATTTTGTGACAGATGGGGAAAAATGGTAACAGTGGCAGATTTCTTTTTCATGGGCTCCAAAATCACTGTGGATGGTGACTGCAGCCATGAAAAAGCTATGACAAACCTAGTAGTGAATTAAAAACCATACATCACTTTGCCAACAAAGATCCATAGAATCAAAGTTATGGCTTTTCTGATATAAGAGTTGGACCATAAAGAAGGCTGAACACCAAAGAATTGATGCTTTTAAACTGTGGTGCTGGAGAAGACTCTTGAGAGTCCCTTGGACTGCAAGGAGATCAAACCAGTCAATCCTAAAAGAAATCAACCCTAAATATTCATTGGGAGGACTGATGCTGAAGCTCTAATACTTTGGCCACCTCATGTGAAGAGCCTACTCATTGGAAAAGATCCTGATGCTGGGAAGGATTGAGGGCAAGAGGAGAAGGTGGTAACGGAGGATGAGATGGTTGAATGGCATCACTGATTCAACGGACATGAGTTTGAGCAAACTCCAGGAAATAGTGAAGGACAGGGGTGTCTGGGGTGCTAGAGTCCTTGGGGTTGCAAAGAGTCAGACATGACTTTGCGACTGAACAATAACCACCACCATTCAGAGGCTGCTTATTGAAAGTATTAAATTAGATAGTACATGGGGGAACTTTCTTATAAATGATAGAGATAGAAATATAATTAACTTATTATTATCATCATGTTTCTTATTCTTCCATGTATAGCAAACAGGATCAAAATGTTCAAACATGGAAATTTTTCGGGTATGAATGAGACAAGTTTTTCTCTTTCCAGACTCAAGATCATGTACGATTTGTATAATAGACTGTTAAATAGTTGTCTGACACATACAGACATGCACACCCTAAGTACTAGTTCACTGAAGTCTGACGCTGGATTTTTTTTTTTTTTTAACTGTGTTAGTGTTCATGGTAACTGTCATGTGAACATACAGGCCTTTGTAATGAAAATTTTTATATTCTCAAGATTTTGGCTATGTTGAATAGGGTTAAAGATGTTACAATTTCATGAAATTGAGTTTATAACCAGAAAGGAAATCTGAAGCCTTCAATATAAGAAAGTAGTTCTGCCGGGAGCCGGCGTGAGGACCTCCGCCCGTGGCAAAGGTCATGAGGAAGGAGGCTCGACATACGCAAAGGCGGGATCAAGCCTCAGGAGTCCCCCTGGAAATTCTCGAGCATCTACCCCCAAAACCAGAGTCTGCCTACTTTACTACTTTGTGCTCTCACCTACACCTCTGACTTTATGGGGGGCTGTCCCCCACCACCTCTTTCAGAGAAGGAGTTAACTTAGAGCTCCAGTTAATAATAATTCCTGGGCGTGATAGGAGTGTTTCAACCTAGAAACTCCTCTGAAGGTTCTCTAGCCTGCCTGACAGGCTTGTCCGGCCACATGTGATTGCTCACAGCCTCCCAACTGTGAGAGGCACGAGATGCTTTAAACCTTCTAAAAACAGGTTCTTTAGAGAATTTAGAAAACTATTAGTATAGTATAGTGGGCTGATTAGAAACTGTATTGGTGAAGGGTTTTTTATTTGTTGAGCCAATGTTTGCTGCTAAGTCTCCACATCCCCTGCCCTTATACACATTAATGGATATATATAAGAAATAAGTATTAACCTTTGATATTAATCACGTTAGACCTTAGGCTAAGCAAATTCTTTCCTTAATTAAAACCCACTACACCCTCACCCTATAGGAATGTAACTTTATCTGGTACCTTTGGAAGGTGGCATCTGTTTTAAGAATAATCACCCCTGGAGAAATAAGTGTTCTGGTTGACTGACCACTGTCACAAGAAGAGGGTCATAAATTGTCAGCAGGCCCCCTGGCCAGAAGATGATGTAACACCCCTAAGACCTCTGTATACATTTGTATGAAGAACCTGACTTTAATAAAAGTCAGGACTGCTGACCCCACGTGACTTTTGTATAACATCTCAGTGTATAAAAACAGACCCTGGAAAAATAAAAAATGGGATCAGTTCCTCGAAATACTGGTCTCCTCATGTCATTCTTTCTCTCAAACTCTGGCTGAGTTTCCATCTGGAGCGCAGAGCCCGCCAAGCTTACTAATTTTGCCTGGGCTTCTAAGATCCGACTGGGGAGGCCTCAGTGTCTCCTCTCCTTCGGGAGAACAGAAGGATGCCTGCGGCCTACGTAAGTGGTGCAAACTTCTTGTCTTGAAGTTTTATTGGTTTTCCGCATAAACCAAGCTACTCAGCCTCTTTTCTCCACTGAATTTTCCTGCTGAGCTATCCTCATTCTATTACTCTTTCTATCTCTAATTAATATCTAATTAAAGCCAGTGTATTCGCCAACGCCGTCTCTCCTTCAAATTTCCCTGGATCCACTGGGACTGGACCCTGGCACAGTTTGGCATCAAACGAAAGTTGTATCCAACCTGCGTTTTGTTTCTCATTATACCTAGGCAGCTTTCTGGCCAGTAAGAATAGATGAACTTGCAGAGAAAGCATTAGCTTCCATGCTGATTGGAAAATGAAGTTATGAGATTTTACACTGACAAAAATATCATGGAGCTTTTATGTCCCTTTTTGATGCTGATAAGTCTGAACATTCAGAAAGTTGCTGTAAAAAATACAGCAGGAGAGGGAACTTATTTATTTCTTTGTCTAGTCTGGATTGAGAGTCTAGTCAGTAGAAAAGAGAAATAATTTGAAAAAAAATGTTAATAAACACAGAAAACCACTTACAGCAAAACTGGCATAAACAGGATCAAGGAAATGTCCAGTGAAATTACTTATATTACTCAGTTCAGTTCAGTCGCTCAGTTGTGTCCGACTCCTCACGACCCAATGGACTGCAGCGTCCCTGTCCTCCCTGTCCATCACCAACTCCCAGAGTTTACTCAAACTCATGTCCATTGAGTTGGTGATGCCATCCAACCATTTCATCCTCTGTTGTCCCCTTCTCCTCCTGCCTTCAATCCTTCCCAGCATCAGGGTCTTTTCCAATGAGTCGGTTCTTCACATCATGTGGCCAAAGTATTGGAGTTTCAGCTTCAGCATCAGTCTTTCCAATGAATATTCAGGACTGATCTACTTTAGGATGGACTGGTTGGATCTCCTTGCAGTCCAAGTGACTCTCAAGAGCCTTCTCCAGCACTACAGTTTGAAAGGATCAATGTTTTGGTGCTTAGCTTCCCTTTTGGTCCAACTCTCACATCCATACACGACTACTGGAAAAACCAGAGCTTTGACTCTATGGACCTTTGTGGGCACAGTGATGTCGTTGCTTTTTAATATGCTGTCTAGGTTTGTCATAGCTTTTCTTCCACAGAAAGTATCTTTTAATTTCAAGGCTTCAGTCATCATCTGCAGTGATTTTGGAGCCCAGGAAACTGAAATCTGTCACTGTTTCCATTTTTCCCCATCTATTTGCCATGAAGTGATGAGACCAGATGCCATGATCTTTGTTTTTTGAATGCTGAGTCTTAAGCCACCTTTTCCACTATCCTCTTTGACCTTCAACAAGAAGTTCTTTAGTTCCTCTTCACTTTATGCCATTAGGGTAGTGTCATCTGCTTATCTAAGGTTATTGATATTTTTCCTGGCAAACTTGACTCCAGCTTGAGCTTCATCCAGCCTGGCATTTTGCATGATGTACTCTGTATATAAGCTGGCTCAGATGGCAAAGAAAAGCTTTTGTGTGTGTGTGTGTGTGTGTATATATATATACATACACACACACACATATATATATATATATATATATATATATACTATGTGTGTGTATGTGTGTGTATATATATATATATATATATGAAAATTAATGAATTTTTGCCTAGCTAAAAAAATACATAACATTTAGATTCCACTTGCTTGACTTCGTATAAATACAATGCTAGGTTTCTAATTTATATTTACTCAAAATTTTGATATAGCTTCACATATTTTGGCATCTAGTATAGCCCTTGTTAGAGGAATAAAGATACAATTGATCTGTGATGGGGATGTATGTTAGGGAACAGTAAACCTTTTTTATTTGAAGTTACTAAGATCTGGACATCTTTTGTTACTGCAGTATAACTTAATATATCCTGACTATATATATAAAATAATTGTTATGAGAAATGGGGTGCTCCAGTAACAACAAAAAGCCCTAAAACAAAGGCATTGGCTTAGGGCCAGGCAGTAGTCCCATGCAGAAATTCTTTTAATGGAGCCTAGAAGGATGGCAATCCATTCTGCAGAAGGAAAATATTTGCTAAAACTGTCACTTGTGACAACTTAGAACACACATAATGCACCTAATGAGCTTGTTGCTCTAGGTGAAGAGTGAAAAATGGAATGCTAATAGCATCCTCTGATTGCTGCTGGCTGTGTCTGACAAGCTACCATGAGAAAGAGATGATTTGTTTTTTAAGTGAAAACTTTATTAAGCAGAAATAAAAAGGACTGAGAGCCCAGAAATTCCAAGTCTTATAGGATTAGAAGAGGCAATTTCTTTATAATCCAAACCGTAACAGAAAATATCAATAACCTCAGATATGCAGAAAGCGAAGAGGAACTAAAGAGCTTCTTTTTTTTTTTTTTTTAAATAATAGAACTATTTTATTAAACATATGAATGTACTGATTTTGTACAACACGCATTTCTTTCTCTCCTCTGCCCCAGGAAGCAGTGCTCTAGAACCCCATGTTTATAAAAACACACTTTGGCAGCTACTATGACAAGGTGAAAAAAGTGCAATTCTGAAAGTGACAACACATAACCAAAGTGGGGAACAGAAAAGGCAGAGCTGAGTGGGCCCAGGGCTGCTCATCTTCTCTCAAGAGGAAACAATTTAAGAATAGAAACTCTTGAGCATTATTTAAGCAGTACTGCCCAACTCTCTTGGTAGCATCTCTGTTTCAATTCCATTTATCTTGATGTTGTAACTAACTAATCTGTTACTTCTTTAAGAAATTCTGCCCTGGTTTATATCCTTTTCAGTGGCCCATATCCCTTTGAGCTTCAAAAACACAGAAGTCGCTCAGTCGTGTCTGACTCTTTGCGACCCCATGGATTGTAGCCCACCAGGCTCCTCGGTCCATGGGATTTTCCAGGCATGAATACTGGAGTGGGTTGCTGTTTCCTTCTCTGAAGAGCTTCTTGATGAAAGTGAAAGAGGAGAGTGAAAAAGCTGGCTTAACATTCAACATTTAAAAAACGAAGATCATAGCATTTGTTCCCATCACTTCATGGCAAATAGATAAGGAAACAATGGAAGCAGTGACAGATTTTATTTTCTTGGGCTCCAAAATTACTGCAGATGGTGACTGCAGCCATGAAATTAAAAGATGCTTCCTTTTTGGAAGAAAGGTTATGACAAACCAAGACAGTGTATTAAAAAACAGAGATAGTTCTTTGCCAATAAAGGTCCGTATAGTCAAAGCTCTGGTTTTTCCATTAGTCAAGGATGGAGGTGAAAGTTGGACCATAAAGAAGGTTGAGACCTGAAGAATTGATGCATTTGAACTGTGGTGCTGGAGAAGATGCTTGAGAGTCCCTTGGACTGCAAGGAGATCAAACCAGTCAATCCTAAAGGAAATCAGTCCTGAATATTCATTGGAAGGACTGATGCTGAAGCTGAAGCTCCAATACTTTGGCTGCCTGATGCAAAGAGCTGACTCATTAGAAAAGACCCTGATGCTGGGAAAGACTGAAGGCAGGAGAAGTGGATGACAGAGGAGATGGCTGCATGGCATCACCGACTTGATGGGCACGAGTTTGAGCAGGCTACATGAGATGGTGAAGGACAGGGAAGCCTGGCGTGCTACAGTCCTTGGGGTCGCAGAGTCGGATATGACTGAATGGACAACAACAACAGACAAAACTAATGAGACCTTTAAGCAATGAAGGCTAATTAAATCTCAGTTTCAGGGCAAGGACCAAATTAAAGATTGGCCTTCATAACCTTTAAAAAGCCCCTGAATGGCTTCAGGTAGCCCCCATGTGGACAAAATAACCTAGGAATAAGAGACTAAGGGTATCTCCCCTTAAGTTCACGGTACATAAGATTAAGTTTAGAGAAGAAGGACTCCCTTCCTGGCCCAGGCCTGGTGATGTGATTTGTTTGGCTAATGAGATATGAGCAGGCTTGATGTGTGTTGATTCTGGACCGAAGCTTTAACAGCCAGTGTTTGATTAAAACACTGACCACAAAATTGGCAATGTTCCCAACAGAGGCTACATCATCAGCCTAGAACTCAGAGTAAAAAGGACAGTAAGCAGAGCTGCAGCCCATCCTTGTTGCCTTGTCACAGTGTGAATGAGAAATAAACTGCCATGATTGTTCGTCACCACAGCATAAATCAGCCTATCTACCTAGACAGACATGATGACTTTTAAAAACATCTCTCGCAACTCCAAAGGAGCAGAGGCCTATTTCATAATAACAGAGGTAAAAGTTTGCTCACTAAACAAAAGTGAACAGCAGAAGAGAAAATTATCACATTTAAAACCGAGTTATTAAGGCTCTGCTGGGGACTATGCTTCATTAAACTGACTGCCTTCTCTGGTTCTGCCTCTTCAATGCCCCATATGTTTCTTAAAAACAAAAAACAAAAAACAAAAAAAACTGCTTATGGCTCTCCCCTCCCAATTCTCAAATTCTATTCACAATGGCACTACTCACTAATATACTCTGCTGCTTCCTCCAATTAATTCTAAATGAAAAAGGATTTAATGTTTTTCATTCATTAGGGGTGAAAATGAGCCAGATTGGCATATTTACGATATTTTTGTTCTTTGCAGTGAATCACTGTTTAATTGACATACCAGGTCCATCAACAACTCTGATGGAATCAAACGCTGACACCAATGGCTAATAAATGTTGGGTTGAACTCTTAGTTTAGATCCTCATATGGAAGTTACTGCCTCCAGTGATAACCAGCAGGGGCCTAAGTTCATTTTTGCTCACAAGAGCAATGAGGGCTGCACACACTTTGATCTGAGTGCCAGAAGCAGCCAGCACAGAGCCTGGGACAGAGCCTGTGATCAAGGAATGTCAAGTTCCTCTTGTGCTCAGTCTCCTTCCTGCCTCTTTACTGAAGACATCTGTCTGATCAGACTCACTGTCACTTTAATGTCTTAAAACAGAAAGTGAAAGTCACTCAGTCATGTCCGACTCTTTGTGACCCCATGGACTATACAGTCCATGGAATTCTCCAGGCCAGAATACTGGAGTGGGTAGCCTTTCCCTTCTCCAGGGGATCTTCCCAACCCAGGGATCAAACCAGGTCTCCCACATTGCAGGCAGATTCTTTACCAGTTGAGCCACAAGGGAAGCCCAAGAACACTGGAGTGGGTGGCCCATCCCTCCTGTATAATGTCATGAACCTCTGTCCATAGCTCTTCAAGCACTCTATCAGATCTAAACCCTTGAATCTATTGGTCACTTCCACGGTATAATTGTAAGGGATTTGATTTAGGTCATACCTGAATGGTCTACTGGTTTTCCATACTTTTTTCAATTTAAGTCTGAATTTTGCAGTAAGGAGTTCATGATCTGAGCCACAGTCAGCTCCCAGTCTTGTTTTTGCTGATCGTAAAGAGCTGCTTCATCTTTGGCTGCAAAGAATATAATCAATCTGATTTCAGGATTGACCATCTGGTGATGTCCACATGTAGAGTCTTCTCTTGTGTTGCAGGAAAAGGGTATTTGCTATGACCAGTGCACTCTCTTGGCTAAACTCTGTTAGCCTTTGATATGCTTCATTTTGTACTTCAAGGACCAAATTTGCCTGTTACTCCACATACCTCTTGGCTTCCTACTTTTGCATTCCAGTCACCTATAATGAAAAGAATATCTTTTTTTGATGTTAGTTCTAGAAGGTCTTGTAGGTCTTCATAGACCCGTTCAACTTCACCTTCTTCAGCATTACTGGTTGGGGCATAGACTTCGATTACTGTGATATTGAATGGTTTGCCTTGGAAACAAACAGAGATCATCCTGGTGGTGATAAAGACCATCTCCAAGAAAAAGAAATGCAAAAAGGCAAAATGGTTGCCTGAGGAGGCCTTACAAATAGCTGGGAAAAGAAGAGAAGCTAAAGGCAAAGGAGAAAAGGAAAGATATAAGCAGATGAATGCAGAGTTCCAAAAAACAGCAAGAAGCAATAAGAAAGCCTTCCTCAGTGATCAATGCAAAAAAATAGAGGAAAACAATAGAATGGGAAAGACTTGAGATTTCTTCATAAAAATTAGAGATATCAGAGGAACATTTCATGCAAAGATGGGCACAATAAAGGACAGAAACGTTATGGACCTAAAAGAAGCAAAAGATATTAAGAAGAGGTGGCAAGAATGCACGGAAGAACTATACAAAAAAGATGGTGTGATGATCACTCACCTAGAGCCAGACATCCTAGAATGTGAAAGGCAAGTGGGCCTTAGAAAGCATCCCTATGAACAAAGCTAGTGGAGGTGATGGAATTCCAGTTGAGCTATTTCAAATCCTAAAAGATGATGCTGTGAAAGTGCTGCACTCAATATGCCAGCAAATTTGAAAAACTCAGCAGTGGCCACAGGACTGGAAAAGGTCAATTTTCATTTCAATTCCAAAGAAAGGCAATGCTACAGAATGTTAAAACTACCACATAATTGCACTCATCTCACACGCTAGCAAAGTAATGGTCAAAATTCTCCAAGCCAGGCTTCAACATATGTGAACCGTGAACTTCCAGATGTCCAAGCTGGATTTAGAAAAGGCAGAGGAACCAGAGATCAAATTGACAATATCTGTTAGATCATCAAAAATCGAGTCCCAGAAAAACATCTGCTGCTGCTGCTGCTGCTAAGTCGCTTCAGTCATGTTCAACTTTGTGCGACCCCATAGATGGCAGCCCACCAGGCTCCCCCATCCCTCAGATTCTCCAGGCAAGAACACTGGAGTGGGTTGCCATTTCCTTCTCCAATGCATGAAAGTGAAAAGTGAAAGTGAAGTCGCTCAGTCGTGTCCGACTCCTAGTGACCCCATGGATTGCAGCCCACCAGGCTCCTCCGTCCATGGGATTTTCTAGACAAGAGTACTGGAGTAGGTTGCCATTGCCTTCTCCATGACCAACCTAGACAGTATATTAAAAAGCAGAGACATTACTTTGCCAACAAAGGTCTGTCTAGTCAAAGCTATGGTTTTTCCAGTAGTCATGTATGGATGTGAGAGTTGGACTATAAAGAAAGCTGAGCACTGAAGAATTGATGCTTTTGAACTGTGGTGTTGGAGAGGACTCTTGAGAGTCGCTTGGACTGCAAGGAGATCCAACCAGTCCATCCTAAAGGAAATCAGTCCTGACTATTCATTGGAAGGACTGATGTTGAAGCTGAAACTCCAATCCTTCGGCCACCTGATGTGAAGAACTGACTCACTGGAAAAGACCCTGATGCTGGGATAGATTGAAGGCAAAAGGAGAAGGAGACAACAAAGGATGAGCTGGTTGGATGGCATCACCAACTGGATGGACATGAGTTCGAGCAAGCTCTGGGAGCTGGTGATGGACAGGGAATCCTGGTGTGCTACAGTCCATGGGGTCACAAAGAGTTGGATATGACTGAGAGAGTGAGCTTAACTGAGCCTATCCCTTCTTCTGGACATGGAACAACAGACTGGTTCCAAATAGGAAAAGGAGTATGTCAAGGCTGTATATTGTCACCCTGCTTATTTAAATTATATGCAGAGCACATCATGAGAAACACTGGACTGGAAGAAGCACAGCTGGAATCAAGATTGCCGGGAAAAATATCAATAACCTCAGATATGCAGATGACACCACCCTTATGGCAGAAAGTGAAGAGGAACTAAAAACCTCTTGATTAAAGTGAAAGAGGAGAGTGAAGAAGTTGGCTTAAAGCTCAGCATTCAGAAAACGAAGATCATGGCATGTGGTCCCATCACTTCATGGGAAATAGATAGGGAAATAGTAGAAACAGTGTCAGACTTTATTTTTTGGGGCTCCAAAACCACTGCAGATGGTGACTGCAGCCATGAAATTAAAAGACGCTTACTCCTTGGAAGGAAAGTTATGACCAACCTAGACGGCATATTCAAAAGCAGAGATGTTACTTTGCCAACAAAGGTCCATCTAGTCAAGGCTATGGTTTTTCCTGTGGTCATGTATGGATGTGAGAGTTGGACTGTGAAGAAGGCTGAGCGCTGAAGAATTGATGCTTTTGAATTGTGGTGTTGGAGAAGACTCCTGAGAGTCCCTGGACTGCAAGAAGATCCAACCAGTCCATTCTGAAGGATATCAGTTCTGGGTGTTCTTTGGAAGGAATGATGCTAAAGCTGAAAGTCCAGTACTTTGGCCACCTCATGAGAAGAGTTGACTCATTGGAAAAGACTCTGATGCTGGGAGGGATTGGGGGCAGGAGGAAAAGGGGACGACAGTGGATGAGATGGCTGGATGGCATCAATGACTCAATGGACGTGAATTTGAGTGAACTCCAGGAGTTGGTGATGGACAGGGAGGCCTGGCGTGCTGCGATTCATGGGGTCGCAAAGAGTCAGACATGACTGAGCGACTGAACTGAACTGATCCCTTCTTCAGCGGATCTTCTTGACCCTGGAATTGAACTGGGGTCTCCTGCATTGCATGTGGATTCTTTACCTACTGAGTTATCAGGGAAGCCTTTAAAACAGAGGTGGCAGGAAATTTGTCTACAGCACAGCTTGTAGGGAAGCTCAGTTTTCTAGACCAGGGTGACCAGGTGTCCCTCCCTTACAGGACTGGCTCCACTGTCATAAGGGGTTTAAGAAGAACTTAGCAAGAAAAAAAGGCAGTTGCATCCAGTGAGGTCAATTTAATTAGTTCCTCCTTCCCTTATTTTTGGGGGTCTGGCAATAATCAAGGGAAGTTTAACAAGTTAAATTTCTTATTCTTCCACTGTTGAGATAGCTCCTGATTTTTTAAAAAAAAATCTCATTGTTCCTGGGTAGGAAAATGATATCTAACATGGCTAAAGTAACACTTCTTGACCTGATGTAAATAAAATCAGGCTTGATATATTAAAAGTCCAAAAGGCCTTCACTCTGGACATTAGCCCATTGGCCCAGGTGCTCTAACAAAATCCTTTTTCCACAGATAACTCCCCACATTCACGAAACTGCAATCTTTAAGGCTAGAGAAAAAAAAAAACAAAACAATTTTTTATCATGTGATATCAAGTTAAAAGTTGAGATCTTTGTTGCCATGGAGATGGGATTTTTCTTGCAGTGCTGGCCTTTTGCTGGAAGATGTTGTATATAATCAATAAGGGAATAGTACTTTCATACTTTCCTCTTGGGGAATGGATTCTAAGCAAAGGCACATAGAACCGTATTTGATGGGTCTTAAATGTCAATGCATAGAAATTTCCCCTGTAAAATACCAGAATGCTCAAATAAAATCCCTTTACCATGTTCTGCTGAAGGATTCACTAAAAGTCAGAGTATACAGGCCAGTTCCTGATTTCTATCTGTTTCTTGTCAAATGTTTCTCTAGTGCTTTGGGTCTCATCTAATAAGTCCTTCAGATGTCTGAACTGCTTCTTAATAAAGAACCAAGTTGAGTTGAGAATCTCTTAGACCTTGAATTTTGGAATAATTTTAAAGGGTGTAAATGAATCTCTCTAGAACAGTATGTCTCAAATTTGTAATCATGTAATCTTCTGTTACTAGATATCTTGGTGTTACACCATTCCATTATCATTTAATCTGAAATCTCTCTGGCTTTGTTTTTCTTTTGGTCATTTGGCCATCTTGAAGTTCTATGTTTTCCTCTTTCCTTCAGAGGAACACCTTGGTAGAAAGGAAACAATCTTTTAAAGATTTTCCTAACATAACAGATGGATGGATGATATCTCCTCTTACTTTCCATGTTGTATATCAAAAGTCGGCAGTCACTCCACTTTAAAAATATGGTGATTCAAGCAGGGTCTCTATTTATACATGCTTATTCCTGGCAGGAGAAAAATCCTCTATGTATAACAGTCTTCTCTTTCCAGAGAAAAGTAAATTGAATAAAATGGGATCAAATAGATACATGCCTAACCACTAGATCTGTCTATTTAGATGCTATGGTGTCGTTACACAGTTACTCCCTAGGACTAGGAGAATGTGGGTAGAAAAGGAAAGGAAACCAAGGTGGAGTCAGTACTATGGGTTCACCAAACTTGCTTCTTCCTCCTGCAGGTCACGGGCTCAACTCCATTTTCAAAGCTCCCCTGCAGTTAGGTAGGACCACGTAGCGAAATTCTAATGTCTAAACTGCATGATCCTCTATTCTCTTTCTCACTTAGTTGCCAGGTTGATGCAGAGAATGCAGGAGACGGATGCTGAATCTAAGATGCATTATAGAGAACTTCTAGGTCCCTAAATGGAACAGGGGCTTCCAAGGTGGTGCTAGTAATAAAGAACCCACTTGCCAACACAGGAGATGTAAGCAATGCATGTTCAATCCCAGGGTCGGGAAGATCCTCTGAAGAAGGAAATGGCACCCTACTCTAGTATTCTTGCTTGGGGAATCCCATAGACAGAGGAGCCTGGTGGGCTACAGTCCATATGGTCGCAAAGAGTTGGACATGACTGAAGCAACTTAGCACACAAATGGAGCTAAGGGTCCTTCTTCACCCCAACTCATGCCAACCTACATTGGATCAGGATATGAGTGATAAATTTTTATGTCAAAACACTGAGATTTGGGTTTTTTGTTAATACAATCTGGATTAAAAAAGGCAGTAAGTGGATCCTGAAACATGGTTCCTCTTATATGTTTAGACCACCTAGTTCAGTGTCCTGAACTAATCTTCAATAATCCATATTAGAATTTTGAGGCAACTCTTGATAGAGGGACACTGTTCATTGATCCTCTGAACTTAAGGACCAAGAAGAAATCTTAATATTTAGTGCAAACCTAGAACTGATAGCCAAAAACTAATATAAAATTCCTCATTCTTGTTACTTCCCCAAACTCTCCATGTCCATGAAAAAAGTAATAATACAAATAGCTCCAGAAGCTGGAGCTCACAAATGTCACTTCAGGGCAGGGACAGGGAGGATGAGGGAAGGAGACAGGACCATTTATACCATCCAACCTCTTTCAGATTATTCACTCATCATTTCCATGGGGAGATTATCCTCCTCCAACACCACTTTCCATTTTGCAAATGTGTAGTGTGCAGACTTTCCTGGTTTGATGGGGAAGGTTTCCAAGAAAATTAAATGTCAAGGCTGCTTGGCTTATTGGTTTCATTCTGTATAAATTCCCTTTTAAGTTCAGCTTTAAATAATAACATTCCTCAGTGTCAATGTGACAAATTAGCTTCAGTCTTAATGGGGTGTGAGAATCGAGAAAGGAGAAGAGGACTAGCTATGGTGCTCATGTTAGCACGTTAGACAATTAATAGAGAATTAAGTCCAAAAGACAGACTTTAACGGCTCTGAGGAAGAAATGACACAAGAGACACCAGATTTTTTCTAAAGTCTATTGATTATTTTTTTCCATCTTTTTCGTTTTCCAGAGGTCAGCACCCTGATAGATGCAAAATTTAATGTATACTAGAACCCTCACCTGAATGTAGATAGGATGTTGCTGGGAAACCCATGTTTTCCTATGAGACCACACTCAAGACTACTCCTGCCTGTTAGTGAGTTAGTGAGCCTTGGGAGACCCGGGCCCAGAATTCCTCCCTGCATCTCTCATCCCTACAGTAGCCCCATGTAGCACTATTCTATTACATGGCTTCGAACACAGGTTGACCGGTGAAGACTGGTTTGGGGTGGATCTAGTATTTAGCCCCAAAATATTTTAGTCTTTTTTTTTTTAACCCTTCCTTTCAGTTCACATATATTAAAATATGAGACAAAGGCTAAGAGAACAGTCCTCGTACATATGTGAATCATATCAGTCCAGGCTCTCAGAGATAAAACCTTAATATATGTTATCTGCATATGGACGACATACATAAGCATGTGATCACAAGGTGCTTTCCCATTAAAGTAAAAACATGTTATAAAAATAGAACGCTTAAAATTAAAACATAGTGCAACTCCTTCACTCTGCACCGTGACAATACAGCCCAGAAGGGCTAACTGACTTGTCTAAGGTCTGTTTCTCTGATATGACTGATTGACTTGATATGACAGGATACACATACACAGAGAGAGAGAGAAAGGAAAAATGATATACCAGTTTGCACATTAAAATCTGAGATGTCTGGAAGCAGTATGATGATATTTAAAGTATTATATCCTCAAAGCATGCATCATCCAGCAAAATTATTCTTAACATCTTGAAACCTAGGATTACAAAAGCTGTTGCCAACCTTCTTGCCACGGTTTTATCAAAAGGAAATTTGGATTGGGAAGACTTATTTCTTTACATGCTGTTTCCAGGGATAACTGCACCAATCAATGGATGACACATTTCTCAGAGATTTGTCACAATATCTTGACTGACACTTCTATTTCTACTCACAAACAGGACAGACTAAGTTTTCAACTGGGTTTTGATTCCTAAGCCTTTTCAGAGTATGAAAAATTGACCCCAGCATTGCAGTTGATGCTTTTAAAACTCATTTTATTCAACATGGCTTTGCAGGCATGTAGGACAGTAAGAAGTAAATTATGAACTGTGTTAATAGCAGAAACAGGACAGTAATATCAACTCAAACAGTTCGAGGGGAGCTAACTAACATCCACCTCCAATGTTTTGAAAGTAAGGTTCAAAAATGTGCCACAAATGGATCAGAAATAGTTACCAACAGTGTGAAGCAACCCTAAACAGTTCGTAATAGAGTGGACAGTATTGGCTCTAGAGAAAACAGTAACAAATGAAACCCCCCAAAATGGATATTACTGTAGACTCTCCAACCTGAGAAGGAGGTCAACCCCATTCTGGAGACTGCATCCTCTGACAGACTGGGAAGGCCCTCAGTTCATTTGCCAAAGGCAGCGAGGCACCTGCTCACTCTTGGGTGAGAATTTTCCTATAGCTGGAGAAATTGCTGAGCAGGTGCTGAAATTCTGGCCCCTGATTCACAGCTAGGGATTCACCTGTAGGATCTCTAGCTCTGCAAACAAGAAGTGGCGCACACATTCAGGCACAATGCCAAGGAAGAGCTCGCCAACTCTCCTTTTAACCTTTCTACTGCAGGCTCAGGGGGCCTTAGACCACTGCACAGGGAAATAGTGCCTGAGCAGGGAACAAGAGAAACCTGCTTGGCACTGGACATGAAACAGTTAATCAGGAACCCCTTTGGAGACAGGGAGCAATGCAGGCGGGAGGAAGGGCAGAGTGAGATGTAAGAGTTAAGCAGAAGTACCCATATGTCCATTCAATGCAGGGGAAGAAATGTTTCTGGCTTTGAAACTGTGTACAAGGCCCTGTGTCCTTGTCTTTTGAAATAAAGGGCTGACTCAAGAGTTAAGGATTGGTAAATGTGAAGACGTGGAAACAGAATAGCTGTTGGTCTAGGGAACTGGTAATAATTTAGACTATAATTCTGCCACATAGCAGAATCACTGAACTCCTAGTTCCCAGAAAGATATAGATAAACACCTGACACACATTCCTAAGTTGCGCTTATAGGAAGCAGACCCCCCTCCAGATGAAAAGTGCTGACCACAAGAACACAGACCCTAGACTGGTTCAAACAAGAAGGTTGTTCATGCCTGAAACTTCATCTTGATGCCAGCCAATCCAAGAACGGTCCATGAGCTGATCATGCCCTGCTCCTTGAACCTATAAAACTCCTCACTACCCCTCCAGGGTGGATCACACAGTCTTGGGGGCATTAGCCCACTGTTTCCACCTTTGCCTGATGAAGCAATAAAGCTACTCTTTTCTACTTCATCCAACTCTGTCTCCGCATTTCTATTTGGCACCAGTGAACAGAGACTGAGTTTGGGCAATAGTTTGGACCCTCAAGCAGGAAGTTACTTTTCCAACCAAAAGCAGCTGAGAATATCCTCTCCTATTTAGTCAGTAGTCAGAGTTAATGAGGCCATCGCATTGAGAGAGGATGTAGAGTAGAGAAATACACAGAGTCAGGGCAACAAAGCCAAGTCAAACTTGAATTAAGTGGTAGATCAGGAAGCTGTAATTCTGGAGAATTTCTGGCAGGAAGTAAACTTCCTTCCAAATACAACTATGAAGCTCATATTTGAAGAGACCTTAGATGAGGTGGGTAAGCAGAAACTATTAGGTTGGTACAAAAAGTAACTGCAGTTTGGCATTGTTGGAGCTTGTTATTTGATATTGCAATACATTTTTAAATAAACATGGTTATGTTATACATTTTAATGCACATTTCTTGCTTTTCTTTTTGCTAATGACTTATTACTTGCTGTGCATTTCATATTTATTTTAGACTATGGAAATGATGTTAGACAAAAAGCTAATTTGAGCAATTTTCTTATTTGAGTTCAAAATGGGTGGTAAAGCAGTGGAGACAACTCCTAACATCAACAACACATTTAGCCCAGGAACTGCTAATGAACATACAGGCAGTGGTGGTTTGAGAAGTTTTGCAATGGAGACAAGAGCTTTGAAGATGAGGAGCACGGTGGCCAGCCATCAGAAGTTGACAATGACCAACTGAGAGCATTATTGAAGCTGATCCTCTTATAACTACAGGAGAAGTTGCTGAAGAACTCAACACCAGCCATTCTATGGTCATTTGGCATTTGAAGCAAATCGGAAAGGTGAAAAAGCTCGATAAGTGGTGCCTCACGAGCTGACCAAAATTCCAAAAAACTGTCATTTTGAAGGGTCATCTTCTCTTTTTCTATGAAACAACAACGAACCATTTCTCAATCAGATTGTGACATATGACAACAAGTGTTTTTTATATAACAAACAGTGATGACCAGCTCAGTGGTTAGACCAAGAAGAAGGTCAAAGCACTTCCTAAAGCCAGACTCCCACCCAAAAAAGGTCAAGGTTGTTGTTTGGTGGTCTGCTGTCCATATGATCCACTACAGCTTTCTGAATTCTGGCGAAACCATTACATCTGAGAAGTGTGTTCAGTAAATCAATGAGACACACCGAGAAATGCAATGCCTGCAGCTGGCAATGATCAACAGAAAGGGCCCAATTCTTCTCCACGACATTTTCTGACCACACATTGCACAACCAACACTTCAAAGTTGAATGAATTGGGCTACAAAGTTTTGTCTCATTCACCAAGTTCACCTGACCTCTTGCCAACCGACTATTGCTTTTTCAAGCATCTCGAAAACTTTTTGCAGGGAAAATGCTTCCACAACCAGCAGGAGGCAGAAAATGCTTTCCAAGAGTTCATAGAATCCTGAGGTACAGATTTTTACACTACAGGAATAAATTTATTTCTCATTGGCAAAAATGTGTTGACTGTAATGGTTCCTATTTTGACAAAGATGTGTTTGAGTGTAGTTATAATGATTTAAAATTCATAGTCTGAATCCCCAAGTACACTTGTGTCAACCTAATAGAATAAATTTTATAGACAATAAAGAAAAACCTTATTTGTTGTTGTTATTTTGTCACTAAGTTGTGTCCAACTCTTTTGCCGTCCCATGGATTGTAGCCTGCCAGTCTCCTCTGTCCATTAGATTTCCCAGGGAAGAATACTGGCCATTTCCTTCTCCATACTGGTTTTTACTATCATGGAGTCAAGAATATCATGGAAAAGAATCAGCAGGAAAAAAATGAGTGTTATATTGATTATCCTTTTATAAATTAGCTACATACATTTATGGTTTGGTTAAATTATCGCAGAGTGTATGCAGTGGACTTTGAAAGTGTAACCAACACTGCCTGCAACTTGGAAGTGCTGGGGAGAAAACTTTGAAAATGTTATAGAGACAAAATGTTATGCTATTCACACTCTTACACAACCCTTAGTTAACTGACCTGCAAATGAACCAGTACCCTCCATGCCACTCCATGTCACACTGACTGATTCCCTTGCAACACCAAGAACTCACAGGTAACAGGTTTCTGGGGTGTCTCCACATTGTCTGCTTTCAAGAATAAGTTGTGTCTCCAAATATGCTTATGTCCAGTTTATGTGTTATGTTAGTTACCTAATAACTAGTAACATAGTTACTAGTAACATAGTTGCATAACACACTGTGAAAGGAGAAAAAAGGGACTGAAGAGAAAGCTGTCTGTATGCAAACTAAATCAAGTGCTTTGAATAGACGTAACTGATATGTTTCCTCTAACAATGCCTTCAATTCGGTGTCAAGGCAACTGTAAAATATTTTTTACCTATAAAAACTCAAAGATTCTATGCTCACATTTCATTGCAAGAGTCAAACAGTAATTGACACAATATAGAAAATATAACTACAAATTGTAGACAAAGCATTATGGGGCAAGGGGTTATGCCAGAAATAAGCAGCAGGACTCTAAGAAAAGGTCTTAGGTCACCATTAAAAGATATCTGTATGAATGCAAATTTACATTAAATTATTTAAGATAGATACATATATAAATTTTTTATGATTCTCTGTTTTAACCACTTAGTAAAAAATTAGTTCTGATCACGTCTGATATAACATCTTCTATTGTAACTGAATGCCCAGTCAAGCTTAAAACTTAGTCCAATACAAAAATCATAAAAGTTCTTTTAGAAAACATTCAGGTTCTCTGAGAGCTTCCTCTTCTCCTGTAATAGCACCGGCCCTCCCAGTGTCATAAGCATTGTACTAGTCCCGACGTGTGCACTGCCTGGCACCTACTGGTCTGTAGTAATGACCTTGTTTCCCGGTCACATGTGCCCTCTGGCATCTGATAGTAAAGTATGAGGCAGTCCCGTTCTTTTACCTCCAGCAATGCTCCCAGCCAGATCTAACCATTTCCCTATTGTTTATTTAGCTTTTCCAAGCTGGCTGCAGCCCCAGCACCACATGGCCCTGGGCTGCATGTCCACCCTACATCTGCTGTGATGCTTCTGGTTCTCACCTGAGCATCCTTGGTGTATGGGGACTGAACTGCTCCATATTGGTTTGGGAGGCACCTGCACTATGCTTCTTTCTGCTCCCCAGTTCCAACAGGAGCACTGGGATAGAATCCAGTCCCAACAGGAGCACTGGGATAGAATCCCGGGCACTTCCCTGAATGCTTCATTCTTACCTTGGCCGGGATAGCAGCAGGCCTTTTATTTCTCTTATGTCACATTTTTTGCTTCCTGACTGCAGTCTCCACACTGGGAGAATCCCGTGAACTGGGTCTTGATTTACCTAAGAATCAGGTAGGGGAATTTAATGGGACTTCTCACTCCTCACTGCCTGCTCTCAAACCCAGCATCCTGCCAGTCTCCTGCACCGATTCTATAAGCTCACTGTGCCTTACAAATGATGAGCTACAATGAGACAAGACTCTAAGGGAAGGAGGGGAAGATGCATTGGTTTAATATCTGTGAACACATAAAACATTTGTTTTTATTTATATATTATAATTCCAGAATGAGGGTTCAAACACTGCCAACTAATACTTTTATTATTATTATAAAGTCTCCTCTACCTCTAGCTATGGATTAACACCTGCTATTGCTGTGCATAGATGTCTGGACTGAATACTACAGTCAGTACCTGGTGCCAGAGAGGCCACAACTCAGTCAGGTGTACCTCCTACAGAAACACCTTCTTATCAGACTTATTTGGTTTAGATGCTATTTCACAAGAGGTATCCTCCCTGGGAGGGCTTCTCTGGTGGCTCAGTGGTAAAAGAATCTGCCTGTGAATGCAGGAGACACAGGTTTGATCCCTGGCTCAGGAAGATCCCCTGGAGAAGGAAGTGGCAACCCACTCCAGAATTCTTGCCTAGGAAATCCCATGGACAGAGAAGCCTGGTAGGCTACAGTCCATGGGGTCACAAAGAGTTGGACACGACTGAGTGACTAAATGACAACAAAAAACAACAATTCTCCCTGGACTCCAGAAACCTTCACTGAAAGGACAGGTGCATCAGCACACCTCCAGCAGGGCCCTGTGCTTCCAGACAAGACAGTAATGAGGCTTGCTGGCTGAAGTAGCTTCTCCCATACACATAGGTGAATAAAGGCAGAAGGCATATATTTAAGGCTACAAGACTATTAAAATATGGAAAGAAATGCATTATCATGAAACTTCAAAGTAGCAGAAATAAAAACCACGTCATAAGATCATACCATTATCTAATGACCGTGGGGTTCCCAGGTTTCCCTTCTCACGGTCTGCTAATGCTCAGATGTGCCCAGTTATAAATCCATGTGGAAATCTCAGGCTGTTCTCCCCAAAGGTTGACCCCCAGCAGGTCTTTTTAAAGAGCCCACTCTCACAAGCTCTCTGGGAAGACTCCAATCTATGCGTTTTCCTAGATAAAAGCAAAATCTAGCCTTTTATATTCTGCTTAGCACTATCAGTCCTGAAAAGAAAAGTTAACCTTTCCTGTCCTCAATGCAGTGTGGTTAATTGATCTACCACTGTGGGAAGAAAGGAATCTGCTTCCATTAAAACTGGAATAAAAAGCCAGCAGTCAAGCACATGCAGAAATTATTAGACACTGACACATGTGACAGATAAATGGTGGAAAACCAAAGCCAACTGGGGTTGCCTAGACAGGGCGAGATCTACCAGACGGAGTACTAGGTTAGGTAGACTGGGGGTTCAGAGGCAAAAGCTTACTGCTTAAGCTTTTAGCAAACTAAATCCTCTGCTTAGCTCAAATTTGTGCTTCTGGATTGAATCTGCTAAAATCTTTTCTTGGAACAAAATCACTCCTTGAAAACTTTTATATGTTCTACATAAATGTGCCTCAAAATGTTTCTCTCTCTGCAATGAGGTCTCTTCATTAGACGACAATCTTTGACTGAATCCAGGCTGTGGGAGGGGCAACTTCAGTGATGAGGAAGTGATCCTAAGCATTTGGTATTTAGAAAGAACACAGATCTTGCCCTCAAAAGGCACAAGAACAAAGTAAGGATGCCGGCAACTAGATTGAAATTAAACATGCGTGTGCATGCCTTCCAAGTTCAGACCAGTGGTAAGAAACAGTATCCCCTGAATGGCTGCTAGAAGGCCTCTCTCTTTTCTTGTAATAAAAGAAAACTAAAGAAATGTGGGGTGATGGGGCATAGGTATGGCCAACCAGGCTCTTCTTTTCTGGACAGCACAGAGGACACTCCTTTAAACCTTTACTGGCACTTGGCACCATCAACTTCCTATAACTGCCTAGTGTCCTGAAGACAACTTTCAAGCATACACTTTAGTACAGATTGTCTTTATCTGAAAACAACTGGAAAAAGACCACATTCTTTGAATAAAGAATAAATTGTTTTTTGGAGTGTTTTGTAGACAGAATGGCCCAATAGTACCATATGACACTCTTTACTTCACACAAGATGCTCACAGAACAAATATAATGAAAGCAATTTTTCAAAATCTATTTCAGGGTTTCATTTTCTTTCCTTTGTTAGCCAAATGATTCTCTTTGGAAACATCAGCTGCATCATGGTTGCGCAATCCTACCAGCTCCTCATTTGTTAATGCTGTTCACGTGACTCAAGCTGTTCTCCAACATTACTTGCAACAACTTCATGAATTCTAATCCGGTAAACAGTACATATTTAATAATTTCTATAATGAGAAGCAGGACAAGTTAATGTTTACAAGCTGGATTCTAGAGCCAGATAACCCAGGGCCAACCTTGGTTCTGGGATTTCTAAGCCACATGCCCTTGGGAGATTTTTTGAACCGTCCAGGCCTCAGTTTCCTTATATGTAAAATGGGAAAAGGAGGATAATTGTATCTCATAGGGTTGTTTCAGTTCAGTTCAGTTCAGTCGCTCAGTCGTGTCCAACTCTTTGCGACCCCATGAATTGCAGCACGCCAGGCCTCCCTGTCCATCACCAACTCCTGGAGTTCACTTAGACTCATGTCCATCAAGTCAGTGATGCCATCCAGCCATCTCATCCTCTGTCGTCCCCTTCCCCTCCTGCCCCCAATCCCTGCTGCTGCTGCTGCTGCTGCTAAGTCGCTTCAGTCGTGTCCGACTCTGTGCGACCCCAGAGATGACAGCCCACCAGGTTCCGCCATCCCTGGGATTCTCCAGGCAAGAACACTGGAGTGGGTTGCCATTTCCTTCTCCACCAATCCCTGCTAGTGAGAGTTAAATGAAAAACACGTAGAGCAGTGCCTGGCACACAGTAAACACTATTAGGTGCTGACTACCATCATCTCCGGGGGCTTCCCGGGTGGCTCAGATGGTAAAGAATCTGTCTGCAGTAAGGGAGACTCAGGTTCAATCCCTGGGTCGGGAGGATCTCCTGGAGAAGGGAATGACAACCCACTCCAAGTATTCTTGCCTGGAGAACTCCATGGACAGAGGAGCCTGATAGGCTATAGTCCATGGGGTTGCAAAGAGCTGGATGCCACTCAGCTACTAATACTTTCACCATCATCTTTATCATCATCAGAGTCTGCAGGAAATCTTCAGCAGCAAGTGTCTAGGTATGCACAAGTCATGGGGACTTCTGACATGCAAAGTGGTAATCAAGACATTACAGCAGGTAAATGAGGAAACTACTGCTTCTCTATCAGGTAATTGTGAGAATTTATCCATTTGTAAAACTGTTTTCTATATGTTGAGTCCTCATAAACTGGATAATAAGTGATTTATACTTGGCTCATTTAAGAGGTAGGAGAAGGCAATGGCACCCCACTCCAGTACTCTTGCCTGGAAAATCCCATGGATGGAGGAGCCTGGAAAGCTGCAGTCCATGGGGTCGCTGAGGGTCGGACATGACTGAGCGACTTCCCTTTCACTTTTCACTTTCATGCATTGGAGAAGGAAATGGCAACCCACTCCAGCGTTCTTGCCTGGAGAATCCCAGGGACAGGGGAGCCTGGTGGGCTGCCGTCTATGGGGTCGCACAGAGTCGGACACGGCTGAAGTGACTTAGCAGCAGCAGCAGCATTTAAGAGGTAGGCTTTTTCAGAGAAAGTATAGTAACTGAATGGAATTCCTTCATAACTATAACTAAATGGACATTGACTTAAATAAATTTTATGCTATTGTTCTTGATGACCTCATGCAGTGCTCCTCAGTGTTTTCACAGAAGAACATTTAATATAAGAAAAAAAATATATACCACCCACCTCCACGCTAACCCTACATTCTGGACCCTCAGGGTATAGTAGAAAGTATTCTAAGCAGGAAATTTCCTTCAAGTCTCTTGTTTCATTTTAAAAACCAAACCACATTTTGCTTTATATTCTGTAATATGTACAATTTAATATAAAATAATTTTAAAGTTATTTACCATTAATAAAATTTGTTTACATTATTTTGTCCCCAACATCCTCAAATAAAATTGTAACTCTAAAAGCACATAGCATTTACCTGTTTATCCCACAGTTTTGTTAATTTCTTGTGTGTTCCTAGTAAGTGTGGATAAAATGCAACATGGAGGCACAGATTAATGGAAAGCCAGCCACAACCAGCATCACCTGCTGCTTCTGCTAAGTCGCTTCAGTCGTGTCCGACTCTGTGCGACCCCAGAGACGGCAGCCCATCAGGCTCCCCCGTCCCTGGGATTCTCCTGGCAAGAACACTGGAGTGGGTTGCCATTTCCTTCTCCAATGGATGAAAGTGAAAAGTGAAAGTGAAGTCGCTCAGTCGTGTCCGACTCTTCGCTACCCCATGGACTGCAGCCCATCAGGCTCCTCTGTCCATGGGATTTTCCAGGCAAGAGTATTGGAGTGGGGTGCCATTGCCTGGTGTTAAATTATCCAGATGTTAGGGAAAGGAGAAAGCCAGAACCAGTGACATCAGGCTTACAAGTAAGTAAGATAATGAAAAAATATCCACTGATGACCAACTCACCTCACAGAGCTGCATCTGCTGGTAACACCTACTACTTTTACTTGCCTAACCTTCACTACTTACCTAAGTGTTAGGAAAATGGGTCAGAGTGATATGAGGTTTAACTATTCATTATCTAGTGCCGGCTCCCGGGAGCTGGCAATCTAGGGCTGGAAAATAAATCAGTCTGAAGATTAACCATGTCCAAAAGGTATACATAAACTGTCAAAAAATAAAATCATCACAATTCAGCATGAATATTTTCATCTTTGTGTCTTTATCGGAAACAACACACTAATGAATAGATGTGATTTCCTATCATAGCTTGGGGACATCTCTCTTTCTCGATAAAACAAATTGAAAGCGAAAGTCGCTCAGTCATATCTGAATTCTCCAGGCCAGAATACTGGAGTGGGTAGCCTTTCCCTTCTCCAGGGGATCTTCCCAACCCAAGGATCAAACCCAGGTCTCCCGCATTGCACGGGGATTCTTTACCAGCTTAGCCACAAGGGAAGCCCGAGAATACTAAAGTGGGTAGTCTATCCCTTCTCCAGTGGATCTTCCCGACCCAGGAATAAAACAAGTTAACAAAACCCAAAAAACCAAGCAGTATATTTTAAAACATTTTGATTTTTTTAAAACTCTGATTTTAAATATTTTTTATTTTAATATTCTGACCATTTCTTTGTTGAGGAAGTAAATGTTTAGTTGCTTGCACTAAATCAATACCTACATTATTTATGCTTTTAGATGATGTTTTAGAATGTTAATGTGCTTCTGAATATTAAACATGCTTTGAACTAAATATGTTTACAATGAAAATTTTGGTACCACATTTCGACTAGTTTTGGCTCAACCATGCTTTAAACTGTCTGTGATTTTTCCTCTCTCTCCATTTATACCTCAGGGAATTGAGAGCTGGGAGATCCTGGAGTCTATAGCATGGTTTTCCGTAGGCAGCAACCAGAAAACTTTCAATTTGTTGTTGTTGCTTTTAACTAAGAGAAATGGAATGGTGGCCTAAAATATTTGGGTAGCTTCATTTGTCTTTTTTTTATATATAAAATATAGGTCTGTGTTTGTATAGGTAGATAGTATGAATATTAGTTTTCCATAGCAGTCATAAATGGAGCTGAAAATGCTTTGTTTGAAATTCTTAAATAAATGAATAAATAGATAGATGTCCCAGGAAGAAGACATTACTATTCTTTACAAGTGGATGGAAAATAACATTGTCATCTCTAACCACAAAGTTTTAAGGAAAGTGTTACCTTAATAAAAATGAGAATGCTGTGGTATAAAGTTATCCCACTCTTTATGTCCACTGAAATAATGAATGTATTGCTAATGAACCCAAGAAAATGAAAACTTTAGTATCCAACCCCACCCTTGTTTCCAGTACATCTGCCTTGAGATGATCTGTTGTTATTCAACCAGCTAATCACATCCTTCGTTTACATCACTGTTTCTACTTATCAGAGCTAATCTACACAGCCATCTGGCACTTCAGAGATAATTACCTTTTCCAGAAGCCCATGAGGCATCTGGGGGGAAAACTGAACTAGATCTTGGAGCTAACATGGACAGACGGTTAGAGTGTTAGTCTTCAACTGGAGTACAGATTTTACCCAATGTTACAATGAACCTGTAGTTTACAGGGGAAATGACAGCTCTGATAACATTCTTTAGTATGACTTAGTCTAGAATCTGCTTCCACTTTCCTTGGCAGCCTTGTCTCCTACCAGTTCAACTGAGTCAGTATCTCCAGCAATGAGGCTCAGAAAGCTGCACAGTTCACACACTTTCTAAGGTGATTCTAATGTACAGCCCTGACACTGGGGATGAAATGGTGAGCAGCAGATAGTCCCCTTCCTGCATAGATAATACTTCAGGGTTTTGTTTATAATCACCATTTTTTTTAAGAGTATAAAAGAGATACATGCTTATTGTGGAAAGGTTGGAAAACACAAAAAAGCCTAAAGGTAGGCCCAGAAAAATATCATCCAATGACACACCTGTAAATATTTCTTTTCCAAAATTTAATAAGATTATATGTACAAGACAGTGTCTACTCTTTTTTTTTCCACTTACTAGTATGTCATGCGGAGAAGGCAATGGCACCCCACTCCGGTACTCTTGCCTGGAAAATCCCATGGATGGAGGAGCTTGGTAGGCTGTAGTCCATGGGGTTGCTAAGAGTTGGGCACGACTGAGCGACTTCACTTTCACTTTTCACTTTCATCCATTGGAGAAGGAAATGGCAACCCACTCCAGTATTCTTGCCTGGAGAATCCCAGGGATGGGGGAGCCTGATGGGCTGCCGTCTCTGGGGTCGCACAGAGTCGGACACGACTGAAGTGACTTAGCAGCAGCAGCAGCAGTACGTCATGAGGAGTTTTTAACGTGATATTGTCTTTTTACCAATTTGTAAACTCTCTTTACAGTTAGTGATTCTAAAATGTTCTTCTCAGTTACTCTGAATCACCCACTGCATACTCATCTAAGTGTCCCCAGGCCCAATGTCCCTTTGGTATTTATCTCTCAAGAGGATCCCAGGGGCTCTTCTTCAGGCTCCAAACAAGCAAAGAAGCCCCTGGAGCCTCTTTATCTCCAGAGGGTGATATCTCTTTATCACCTATCATCAAAGGGTGATCTGACGACTGTCCTCAGTCCATGCCTTCCGGCCACTCTACTCTGCTGCTTTTGACACTTTTAGGAGTTGATATGGAAATAAGCTATGTAAATAGAGGCTGTTCTTTATGAGCCTGCTGTATTCCCAAGTATTCAATAAGAACACAGAAAAATGGCTTTTTAGAGGATCAGGTGGAGTTTCATAAAACTTACTTTAAAAATTTATTTTATTATTTTTATCAAAGTAGAGCTGATGTACAACATTATATAAGTTATAGGTGTATCATATAGTGATTCACAATTTTTAAAGGTGTTACTTCTTTTATGAGTGAAGTGAGTGAAGTTGCTCAGTCGTGTCTGACTCTTTGCAACCCCATGGACTGTAGCCTACCAGGCTCCTCTGTCCATGGGGTTTTCCAGGCAATAGTCCTGGAGTGGATTGCCATTTCCTTCTCCAGGGGATCTTCCCAACCCAGGGATTGAACCCGGGTCTCCCGAATTGTAGACAGATGCTGTACCATCTGAGTCACCAGGGAAGTCCTTACTTCTTTTATACTTATTATAAAATATTGGCTGTATTCCCTGTGTGGTACTTATAAATTCTAGTAGCTTATTTTATACCTAATAGTTTGGACCTCTTAATCCCCTACCCCTATCTTGCCTTTCCCCTCTTCCCTCTCCCCATTGGTAACCACTAGTTTGTTCTCTATAAGTCTGATTCTCTTTTGTTATATCCACTGCTTTGTTGTATTTTTTAGATTACACATATATGTAATATCATACAGTATTTGTTCTTCTCTGACTTATTTCACTTTTTCATTCTTTTTTTCTGGGTGAATAGTACTCCATTGTATATATGTGTATGTATGTGTGTATGTATATGTGTTTGTGTAAATAATTCTGCTATGAGCACTGGGCTGCATGTATTTTCATGAAAATTATCTTTAATAAGCAACTTATATCCCTTATATCAATGGCGGTAGTGTTTTTTACATTTTTCTATTTATGGGAATAAATGCATAAAAAAACTTTTCCCACAAGATAAAGTGTATTCTCCATCTACATTGCTGTGTACATTTTACTTTTTACTTATTTCATTTTTATTTATTTATTTTTTCAATTTGGTATCCTGGATGAATATATTAATGCTATCTCCACATGAACTTTAAAATATATTTGTTACTGAAAATAATGTTGTTGCTGAAAATACTTCTAATATGAAGACAGAGTTAACAAAAGAAGTCACTCACAAAAGAACCCACTAAAAAATAAACCAGGGTGGTCACATTTAGCTGCAAATCCTGTCACACCCACAACTGTATCAGCAGTGTCAAACGTGGTGCCAGGTACACAGCAGTCATACCCAAACGGTATCAGGTTAAAGGCCTTGACCACGTGTCTGGCCGGTAAGCTGGCAGAGTGAGGATGCTCCCAAACCTAGGACTCTCACTACAAGTTCAGTATTCCTTTTATATCACACTGCTTCCTGCTGACCTCTTAAGCTCCAATACATACAGAGCTTTTCATCCACCCTCACCAATGACAGCCTACTGGGTCTTCACTGTTCAGCTTGAAGAGGAAAAGTTAAAATTTTACATAACCTCCTGTTCCTTTTGCCTCTGTAACTCAGCTTGCTCCTTGCAAAGTCCGGATCACGTAGTCTCAGAAAGTGGGGACTTACAATACTAGGAACTGGAGTTTATCTCACTCACCCTTGTCCTGCTCTTTGCAATTGTCCAGCCCCTGCAAACCTGCTTAATCATGCCTGTCCGTGTAAATCAGGCATCCCCCTCCCCATCTTGACTACTGTTCCCGTACACACAAAATCCCTTAGTTTAGACCAGCGTATTAGCAGCTAGTGTTGCCACTATAGTAAGTTTATAAAAACTCTGTAACCCCTTTGTTCGGGGCTCAGAGCTTAGAGTGTTAACTCCTCTGGGCCTTCTGGTGTAATAAGCCTGAGTTCTCCAACTCTCCATGTGTGGTGCTTGGTTTCTTGATGACTGGTTTCTGCAATATTTCTGGGGGCCCCAGTGAGATTCCAAACATGCTGGCCCCTTGAGCCTTTGGACTGGTGGCTCAGCTGGGCTGGAGCGAAGGAACCACAAGACAAACAAGAAGGCACGCCACCTGATGGTATTTTAGGTTCTCTTTTGGACCGGTGTTCCCAATCTCTGGTTGGTGGAGCCCTGACTGGACTCATTGGAGGGACAGACCAACTCACCAGGAATGGCCACAGGATAAGGTAAGGCTCCAGGGCCAGTCCCCAGTCAGGTCCCAATGGATAGAAGAGGAGATGGATCGCCTACTTGGAGCTCCCAGGAAGTGAGCAACAGTTAAGGAAACCTGGGGACTTGGGAGAAGGGAGGCATTGTAATAGCCTCTGAATGATTGTGAGTGCATGACTGATAACTAAATGGAATGAGAAAAATTTTTCTTTTCGGAAACTGCAAAACCAATTCTTTTTTCAGTTCAGTTCGGTTCATTCTCTCAGTTGTGTCCGACTCTTTGTGACCCCATAAACCGCAGCATGCCAGGCCTCCTTGTCCATCACCAACTCCTGGAGTCCACCCAAACCCATGTCCATTGAGTTGGTGGTGCCATCCAACCATCTTATCCTCTGTTGTCCCCTTCTTCTCCTGCCTTCAATCTTTCCCAGCATCAGGGTCTTTTCAACGAGTCAGCCCTCTGAATCAGGTGGCCAAAGTATTGGAGTTTCAGCTGCAACATGAGTCCCTCCAATGAACATCCAGGACTGATCTCCTTTAGGATGGACTGGTTGGATCTCCTTGCAGTCCAAGGGACTCTCAAGAGTCTTCTCCAACACAACAGTTCAAAAGCATCAATTCTTCTGTGCTCAGCTTTCTTGATAGTCCAGCTCTCACATCCATATATGACCACTAGAAAAACCATAGCCTTGACTAGATGGACCTTCATTGGTGAAGTAATGTCTCTGCTTTTTAATATGCTGTCTAGGTTGGTCATAACTTTCCTTCCAAGGAGTAAATGTCTTTTAATTTCATGGCTGCAATCACAACCTGCAATGATTTTGGAGCCCAGAAAAATAAAGTCAGCCACTGTTTCCCCATCTATTTCTATGAAGTGATGGGACTTGATGCTATGATCTTAGTTTTCTTAGTTTTCTGAATGTTGAGTTTTAAACCAACTTTTCCACTCTCCTCTTTCACTTTCATCAAGAGGCTTTTAAGTTCCTCTTCACTTTCTGCCATAAGGGTGGTGTCATCTGCATATCTGAGGTTATTGATATTTCTCCCGGCATTTTTGATTCCAGCTTGTGCTTCTTCCAGCCCAGTGTTTCTCATGATGTACTCTGTATATAAGTTAAATAAGCAGACTGACAATATGCAGCCTTGACGTACTCCTTTTCCTATCTGAACCAGTCTGTTTTTCCATGTCCAGTTCTAACTGTTGCTTCCTGACCTGCATATAGGTTTCTCAAGAGGCAGGTCAGGTGGTCTTGTATTCCTATCTCTTTCAGAATTTTCCATTGTTTATTGTGATCCACACAAACAACTAGCTTGTTAAAAGGCCTAGGAAAAAGCTTGAAGTTAACCCTTTCCATGTCCTTGAAATACACAGCCAATCTTGCCTGAGACCTCAGCCTTGGGCAAATTAGAACTTGAAGCAAAGAATAAAACAAAAGGGCTCAAAGAGGTATTTTAAATGTCAAAGAGAAAACTATAAGATCTCTGTCTGTCTGTCTGGATTTATGTATGTTTCAGTGTATGTCTTTGTTTTTTTCTGATAATAATGTTGAAGTTGTAAATGAATTCTAATTTAATTGGCCTAAGAAAGTATGTGCTTGCAAATCAAACAATTCTAAATACAAGAAAAATTAACCTAAATAAATTTCAGATTCATGTAAACTGGGAAATATTCAATACTAAATATCTAGTATTAATGTTTGTTTGCTAATCTAATAAGGAAGTAGGATGTATGTTTTTAACAAAGAAGATATAAAACATTACATTTTACAAAGGGAAAAGAAAGTGGGTCAGACTTACAGGTGGCTGTTACAGAAAGTGATTAAAAAGTCTGTGGAAAGTGGACCCTAAAAAAAGGTTTTGTGTATGGTTAGGACTGACTAAGTTTAAAATAAATTTAATTAAGTTTACCCAAATGAGTTTAAAGCTGGTGCAAAAACTTGAATTTGGCCTTTCTCTCTGTTAAGAGGACATACCTTCCTCAGATGATGAACTGCTTTTAATAATAGATTTAAGTTTCTTTACCTCTTAATTGATCTGTTCTATATTTACCTTTGAAATCTTCTAACTTTGGCTAAATGTATAACCATTATCCCATGAAGTGGTGGGACTATCCGGTCCCACCACTTCATGGGAAATAGATGGGGAAACAGTGGAAACAGTGTCAGACTTTATTTTTCTGGGCTCCAAAATCACTACAGATGGTGACTACAGCCATGAAATTAAAAGACGCTTACTCCTTGGAAGGAAAGTTATGACCAACCTAGATAGCATATTCAAAAGCAGAGACATTACTTTGCCAACAAAGGTTTGTCTAGTCAAGGCTATGGTTTTTCCAGTGGTCATGTATGGATGTGAGAGTTGGACTGTGAAGAAGGCTGAGTGCCGAAGAATTGATGCTTTTGAACTGTGGTGTTGGAGAAGACTCTTGAGAATCCCTTGGACTGCAAGGAGATCCAACCAGTCCATTCTGAAGGAGATCAGCCCTGGGATTTCTTTGGAAGGAATGATGCTAAAGCTGAGACTCCAGTACTTTGGCCACCTCATGAGAAGAGTTGACTCATTGGAAAAGACTCTGATGCTGGGAGGGATTGGGGGCAGGAGGAGAAGGGGATGACAGAGGATGAGATGGCTGGATGGCATCACTGACTCAATGGATGTGAGTTTGAGTGAACTCCGGGAGTTGGTGATGGACAGGGAGGCCTGGCGTGCTGTGATTCATGGGGTCACAAAGAGTCGGACATGACTGAGCGACTGATCTGATCTGATCTGATAACTATTATTTCACAGTAACTTATATGATCCTACCTGACTGTTACAAACTCTTTTGACATTTATTGACAAAACTTCCTAAATAACTTGATCTCGAGCTAACTTTGGGATGCTTGAGAGGGCCCCTGAGACATCCCAAAGAGCTATTAACGCTACCTTGGTTCATTGGACATGTTAAATTACATGAGAAGTACTGTTAAAGGAGTGATAAATCTTTTCAGGTTATACCGTATGGTTGATGTTACTAATATAGATATCCTAAAATTATGTAAAATTCATATGGATCTGATATGCCCTGATAAAATATGGTCAATTATAATTCTAGTTATCATATTAAAGTGTTACATATCACAACAATGACCAGGTTTCTCTGTCAATTGCAAAAGAATCAGATTTTAAACATGCTTTCTACGGTTTTACTCTCATGCCTCTGGAAGAATACTGCTAGTTCTTCAAGATTTATGAAAAAGACTTTCTAAGATTAAACAGATAAATGCTATTAACAGCAAGCTGGAACCAGATTGGAATTTGGTCTTCTCTCTATTTAGAGAACAGTTTTCTTAGAATGCAACTTTTGATAACAGATTATGAATTTCTTTGCCTTTAAGTGATTTATATTTGTTTTTAAAATCTTTTTGTTACTTTGGTAAAGTAAATAAACATTATTTCAGATTACGGTACATGCAGACAAAGCTCATTCTGCTTCTACAAAAAATAACCCCTTATGGTTCGACTTTTGCTATCCTGATGTCCTTAAAACATGGCAATAGTCTGCTCCTAAATCAGGAAATTAAAAATGGATAAACAACAGCTGAAAATCAAGGAGCCAGGGCTTTGGGAAATCCAAGACAGCTGCTTGCCTTTTCCCAGCTCCCTGACAGACCTCATTTTTATCTGATGGGTTAAAGCCTTCCCTGGCTACAGTGTTAATGCCCTCACAATGAGTTCTCCCAAAAAGGAAAAAATTACATTTCATTGAATATTAAGTTCTAGTTTTGTTAATTAAGGTCTGTGCTTACTAAGACTCACTTCTGAGATAGTTCCTTGTTATATTATATTGCTAAAAGTTTTAATTAAGTTATTAAAAAGACACTAAGATTGTTTCTAAAGCTTATCTCAGTAACCAATCTTTGTATAAAGGTCAGATGCTCCATGATGTACAACCAGGAGATTAACAATTGGCTATAATCATTTATAGCCAATTGAACTGACTGATAATCATTTATCTGAGTCAGATGACCTGGGGTATACCGAGTTTTACCCAATGAAAGTTCTTGACTTAAATTCTTGCTTGTGCTGTTACTAATAACTGCTAGCTGTGTTATTTCCTATGTAGCTTGCTTCAGAAGATTATTTCTTATGTTACCAAATTTCTTATCTGAGCCTGTGATAAAATGCTGATATGCAGTTCCATGTGAGATCAATAATTGTAATAATGTAACTCTATATATGGAGAGAAAGAACAAGAGGAAATATTTTCCTGGACCAAGAGGCTAGTAAGACAGAGACTTTAGCTACTTACAAGGCCTGGTCCAGTGACAACACATTGAGTAGCCTGTCAGTGGAACCTTTGTTAGACCTGGGAATGAGCCTTCCCAGCACCACGGGACACAATGACCATGCTGCTGCTGCTAAGTCGCTTCAGTCGTGTCCGACTCTGTGTGACCCCAGAGACGGCAGCCCACCAGGCTCCCCCATCCCTGGGATTCTCCAGGTAAGAACACTGGAGTGGGTTGCCGTTTCCTTCTCCAATGCGTGAAAGTGAAGTTGCTCAACCGTGTCCTACTCTTAGTGACCCCATGGACTGCAGCCTACCAGGCTCCTCCGTCCATGGGATTTTCCAGACAAGAGTACTGGAGTGGGGTGCCATTGCCTTCTCCAGCAATGACCATGAAATGCCCCCAAAACATGGTCAAATATGTGGCTTTGAAAGGGCCCTGCTGACTGGAAGTTGGCCCTTGCCAACTGCCTCTACAAAGATTAAATCATGACTGCCACAAGATGCTGACCTTCAACACCCCCTTGAAAGGAGTTCAGGGTGGAGACAAAAAAATAAGGCACTCTGTGCTCTGGAAAAAAACCAGGAAAACAGGCCTTCAGATAGTCAAGTGTTTTCAGGTAAAGATTTTTACAAATGCAAATTCTTGTATCTTCTCATACTTAGAGAACACTACTATCACAAACCAGTGTCTGGACCTGGTTCTCCTGGCTAGCCCCACAACAGCTTTCCTACTTCTATTAATCTTTGGGTCATATATCTTTAACTTCCTTGTTAAGTCTGCTTCTCCAAGTAGTAGTACAACAAGAATATCCCCCAACCAACACCCAGACAGTGCTGGAACAAGCTGTCTTATCATTCTGTGGACTCTCATTTCCCTCTGTAAATGCACCCCGAGGACCTCAGGCTTTCTCCCTTTGAGATCTTATACAGGAGACCACCCCCAGCTGATAGAAAAGCTCAAGGGAGACCACCAACAACTAGCTGAACTGGAGATGTCCCAACATCTCCAGGCCCTGGAAAAGGTATTCCGCCATATCACCTGATAAAACTTAGAAAGGACACACATTCCTTTGGGCAACTGGGTTCATCCTATCAGGAGATGAGATATGGGTTAAAGATTAGAAAAAAAAACAACACTTTGGCCAGTTTGGACAGACCCTCACACGGTTGTCCTGGCAACCCCTACTGCTATTAGAGTTATAGGTGTCATTCCTTGGATCCACCATACCAGAGTCAAGAAGGCAATGACTTCCCGTGATGAGGACACCTGGAAAGCAGTTTGGGACCCCAAAAACCTCCTCAAGGTCTGGTTCCAAAGACAACGGCCCTCACCCACAAAGGACGCTGAACCCTGCTCTAGTCACTCCGGAAGCTGACCAGTCAATGCACGGCAGAAGTTTGAGGATTCAGCCTTGCTCCAGCCACACTCCGGTAGCTGGCTGGTCAACGCACAGCGGAAGCTTGAGGCTCTGGCTATCAAAATATCGATGGATTTTCACTGTCAACCTCAGCCTCTATCCCTAATCTGTATTACGGCTGTGCTCTTCTGTTGTTACAGGACCAACTAGACACCCTGGCTGAGGTGGTTTTACAGAATAGGAGAGGGCTAGACCTACTGACTGGAGAAGGCAATGGCACCCCACTCCAGTACTCTTGCCTGGAAAATCCCATGGATGGAGGAGTCTGGTAGGCTGTGGTCCATAGTGTCGCTAAGAGTCGGACATGACTGAGCGACTTCACTTTCACTTTCATGCATTGGAGAAGGAAATGGCAACCCACTCCAGTGTTCTTGCCTAGAGAATCCCAGGGATGGGGGAGCCTGATGGGCTGCCGTCTATGGGGTTGCACAGAGTTGGACATGACTGAAGGGACTTAGCAGTAGCAGTAGCAGCAGACCTACTGACAGCTGAAAAGAGAGAACTCTGCCTCTTCTTGAATGAAGAATGCTGCTTTTATGTAAACCAATCAAAAATAGTCAGGGACATGGCCCAACAGCTAAAGGAACAAATCATAAAAAAGAAAGAGAAACTAGCTAATTCCTGGGATAACTGGAACAGTATGTGGAGCTGGGCATCATGGCTTCTCCCTTTAAGAGGTCCTCTGTTCATGCTCTTTGCTGCGCTCTTGTTTGGCCCTTGTATTCTCAATGCTGTTACCCAGTTCATAACCTCTCGAATTGAATCCATAAAGTTACAGATGGTAATAGCTCAATATAGACCCCTAAACAATAGGGAGCTCTGAATGTCTTACCAAAACATGAGATGATGCTTTCTACAATGAGTGATAGAAGCAACAAGAGGGGGGAATGAAGAGGAAAAGTTAAACTTTTACATAACCTCTTGCTCCTTCTGCCTCTGTAAGTCAGCTTACTATTTGCAAAGTCTGGATCACGTAGGTCACATAGTCTCAGAAAGTGGGGACTTACAATACTAGGAACTGAAGCTTATCTCACTCATCCTTGTCCTGATCTTTGCAATCGCCCAGCCCCTGCAAATCTGCTTAATCATGCCTGTGTGTGTAAAGGTCAGGCATCCCCTCCCCATCTCGACTACTGTTCCCGTACACACAAAATCCCTTAGTTTAAACCAGCGTATTAGCAGCTAGTGTTGCCCACTATAGTAAGTTTATAAAAACTCTGTAACCCCTTTGTTCGGGGCTCAGAGCTTGGAGTGTTAACTCCTCTGGGCCCACTGGTGTAATAAACCTGAGTCCTCCAACTCTCCGTGTGTGGTGCTTGGTTTCTCGATTAGCGGTTTCTGCGACAAGCTCGGGGACCCTCCTCTGTCAAGGTGTCAGGCTTTTTCCATACATGGCTCATGGGACTGGCTGGGTTAAGGACTGTGTTAAGGCACTGGTGTGCCTTTGGAGGAGTCGAGAAACACTTCACAGTGTTAGATCGAGTCAGGGAGAAATCCACAGCCCTTCCTGTGACTCGACACTCAGTCTTATCTGTTGAGATTAATAAAATTATTCTTGCCACACAGTATTAACAGAAAAAGGCATTAAATACAGTTCATACAAAAGCAGGCACATACAGATAGTTGTGATGGCTAATAAACTCAAGAGGCCAACTCTAATGCAAGGAAAAGGAAAGGAACATTATGAAGAGATAGTTAATCAAACTGTGCATCTCTGATTGCAAATTACAAGAGGAAACTTAAGTAAGGGTAGCTAGAAATAGGCAAAATCCTAGCTTAGGATACTGAGACAACTAAAAATCGAAACTTGAGGCTAAAACAGCTGTCAGAGAAGAGATCCCTGGTATATGGCAAAGTGGGGCCCTGGCCAGCAGCCCAAGCTTTAGAAATCTGGTGACCAGAGCTGGGAGAAGGGTGAGTAGAGGAGGATGCACCACTGTGGGCAAAATTCTCCAAAGGCTCACAGATTCAGGCCACTGAGCATCACCCCCCACCCTCCTGAAAGCAAAGGCCTGGAATACCCTTCCTCTCCCACAGCCTTCAAGACTGAAGCCTTCCATCCTCTTAATCCAATTATCCTGGTATAGAAAGCCTTGGGGGCAGGTGGCAGTGTGAGCTCCTGAATGCCTGTCCCCAGGCAGAGTCCAAGGGAAATAGGTGACCAGGTCTTCCCAACTCACCCCTCCACTGTCACGCATGACAGCCATTGCCACCTGTAATTCTCTGCCCTCCTCATCCCATCCTTCTTGACTCCTGGCATGAATGAGGACGTGTGGGGCAATTTACCCGTGACTGGTATAAGCTGTGCTGTGAAACACAGTGCCGCTGCAGGAGATCGTGTGTGGTTCCTATACCACTCCAGGCTCTGTCACCTTCATTGTCTGGCTCTTCCCCACTGGATGGGAGATAATGGCCACTTTAAATGTCAATTTACTCTAAGAAGATGGATTGGGAAAAAAGGAAAGCAAGGTAAGAAGCCAATAGCCCATTTCAGAAAAAACGGTTCCCTGACCTCTGGCTTCTGAGCCTCTCTCTTTCTCTCATGAATATTTATGTCTAACTGCCTCCCTTGGTACTCTCTGGGGCAGGGCAACTGAGAGGCTCAGGACTGTGGCAGAAACAGGGAGAACTGACATGCATGTGATTGGAAAGCAAGTCACACCTATTAAACCTAGGTTCTTTGTACGCAGGCCTCTGACCAGAATCTAGATGTGGTGGGAGAAAACCCCAGCCCCAGATGTTACCATAATGCCCACATCACCTTTTGGAAACCACCTTCTGAAGTGTTTCATATGGTGCCAGAAATAAACAGGCAGAATGCAGCTGGGAGCTCTGAGCCATGCTCCTCTGCAAATCACTCAACTGCATACAAATGATAGCAATTATATAGCCAGGATCCCCCAGGGAAATGATTTCTATTCCCACTCTCTCCTAACCTGATGAGTCACTTGAGGTCAGCTGGTGGGAACAGTAAGCTCAGGGAAGCTGCTCTGACAGGCCTGGCAATGTGCAGGGTAGGGCCCTGCCTCCCTGATTGTAGCCTGTCTTCTCAAGAGTTGGTCTTGCAACGTGTGCTGGCTCTGAGGGAGCCTAACAGATGGCTCTCGAAGCCAGAATCCACTACTGGAGAAAAAACTCAGAGGTAAAGTGGAATCTGGCCAGACTTGAGAGATCAGGATTGCTGTCAGACCAGGGGAATGAAATCACGCTTCATCCCGGTCTGCTCACGTCAGGCTGCTGGGCATCATATTCTTTTCTCTGCCACTAACTGTTCCTCTTCCCTTTTAGATTAAAGCTTTTAATACACAATAGTTAAAAATGAAATAATACAGCAAGTTAATAACTACATCCAGTCAGAGTCAGTAAGATTCTAAGAGAGAAAGAGCTCTGGGATAGGAGACATCCCCTCCTGTCCTGGGTTCAACGCTCCATAGCAGGAAACCAAGAATGAAGACATATACCTTCTGTGTACTTGGGTCCTAATAAAAAGTTCCTAAGAGTCAAGGCTCCCAAGTAGAGCTTTTTAGTATAGTAGTAGTAGTAGTGCTCAGTCACATCTGACTCTTGGTGACCCCATGAACTGTAGCTTGCCAGGCTCCTCTGTCCATGGGAATTTACCAGGCAAGAATACTGGAACAGGTTGCCATTTCCTTCTCCAGAAGATCTTTCCAACCCAGGGATTGAACCCTAGTCTGCTGCATTGGCAAGCAGATTTTTTTTTTTACCACTGAGCCACCATAGTGCTTCTTCAACACCATTCAGTTCAGAATTCACTCAGATTGTTACTGAGTTTCCCTTTTTTGCTGTGTGTGTGTTAACCTGTGGATATCTCCAGCCTTACCTCCATCTCTCCAACCCCATGTATCAAGCCTGCCTGTTGGGTTTGTGACTTTTTGTTATATCGATTTAGAAAATGGGTCCAGCTCCTGGAGGTGTGCAGCCAGGCCATGGGTTTTTAAGCAGAGTTCTTCGGTTGGGACTTGGCGGGGAGATAGAAAGAGAAAATTGACTGACTGGCTGCCATGAGTGTTGGATAATGTGGGCAAAAGAGATGGTGAGATGGGATTTTTAACAAGTTTTGCTATAGATGAAAAATACACCCTTCCATCTTGGGCATATTCTTGAGGGTGTGAGCAGAGATTTTAGTTTCTTTCAGTCATATGTTTCTGCTGGACACCTATTTTTCTGAACATGTTACTGCATAGAATCAGGACAAAATAGAACTCCAGTTATATTAAGGTTTCACCTTTTTGGTTTTTGATAATGTAATTAATATGAACAGTGAACATTTATAGAACACTTATCAGGTGTCATTCATTATTAATTGCCCACCTACTATGTTTTCAACACTAGTCCTGGCACTGGGAAAACAACAAGATCAGGCCATGAAAGGTCCCTGTCTTCATGAAATGATTTCCTAAAGGAAATAAAGAGATAACGAACAAGTACATAAGCAAGAGACACAAAGAATCTATTTGTGTGGCTACTTCAGACTAGACAATTCAAGACTGCCTCTTTGAAGATGTTAAGCCGGGATCTGATGGTGTGAGGAAGCTAGTCACACAAAGATCAATGGGCGAGCATATCAGGTAGCAGAAACAGCTTCTACATGAGGGCCAATGTCAGCAGATACTTGGAGTGGTAAAAGAGGCAGGTCAGGGTGGCTGAATCAATGGGGAGAGATGGTACAAACTGACATCCGAGATGGAGGAAGGGAGCTGAGGCACAGGGCGACACAGGCTTGCAAGTGGAGCAGCGTGGCAGGATCGAGAAGTCACTGGAGGACTTCAGACAAGGAAGTGATGAGATGGAATCTTCATTTTTAAAAGATCAAATTGGTTTTTATACAGAAAATAGCTTTGGTGGGGGTTGGGGGTGGCGGGGGCAGGCAGGGTGAAAGCAGGAAGGCCAGGTGGAAGACCATTACAGGGACCCAGGAGACAGTACAGCCTTAATGTCAGATGCCATGTTTTCATTAGTCCTCAAACAACCCCCCAGGGAGCGAAATGAAACACAAGGACTAGGGCTTGGTGTAAGGACAGTGCTGCACTGACTAGGTGCACAAGTGGGGTGGGATGGCTGGGCTGCTGCTGAGTCACTTCAGTCGTGTCCGACTCTGTGTGACCCCACAGACGGCAGCCCACCAGGCTCCCCCATCCCTGGGATTCTCCAGGCAAGAACACTGGAGTGGGTTGCCATTTCCTTCTCCAATTCATGAAAGTGAAAACTGAAAGTGAAGTCGCTCAGTCGTGTCCGACCCTCAGTGACCCCATGGACTGCAGCCTTCCAGGCTCCTCCATCCATGGGGTTTTCCAGGCAGGAGTACTGGAGTGGGGTGCCATTAGCAGATCTTCAAGGTTATCGAGATTTGAAGGCAGGGCCAGGTGAGCAGTGACAGCAAGGTGTGGTCAACTAAGAAGATCCCACTTGGGAGAAGCTGTCAGTTTTTCTATACAGGAAAGCATTCAAAGGTGGCAGCCCAAGGCAACCCTGCTCTGATTGAGGCTCCAGGGCTAAAATATTTTTAACCTTGTCTCAAGGGGCAGTGTTCACACTCTTTGGAATGAGTCTCAGGGCTAAGGGACTTCTAGAACCTCAGTGTACAAACGAGGCTTTATTTGGTTCTTGATGGCAGAACAGAGTACCCAGTGGCAGCCCTTTTTCCAAGTAACTTCCTAAAACTTAATAAAAACCTAAAATCTATGATTAAAGGCCATGGCACAGCTTTCAGGTACTTTCTCTTTTCATTGCTTCAATTTTCTCAAAATCTCAGCTTCCTGCTGAGGCTCATGTTTCAGTGTTAAATGAGTGACACCAAGTAAATGAAACAAAAGTTAATTACTGAGGTAGCCCAAGTCTAGCATGTTAATTTGATGTTGAGATAAGTTACCAGATTCCTCAAGTCACAAAGTTGGAAGTACCTATTAGTTTGCTTCTTTCTTTTCTCTCTCCTCCTTCCTCCCTCCCCAGTCTCCATCTCTCTCTCTCAGCCACCTTCTCTTTGCTCTCCTCTCACTCTCCTTAAGACAACAGTAAGTAAATGTCAAGCATTCTAGGAAAAGGTACCTTTCAATCTAGGATTCCAGATACACTTGTTTAAATGGGTGTGGAGAAATGAAGGGATAGGGGTTGGATAAATTGTCCACAATAAGACAGCCATGCTAAAATACAATACAGGTTTAAAAAATTCTAGCAAATGGTATCTGTCAACTTTCAAAGCATTCCAAGTAATATCTGTTCCCTCCCGCAAGAAGCAGAAGTTAGAAATGAAATAGCAGAAGAGAACACAAGGCTGGCAGGCCAAAGAGCAGGGCTGCAGCTCTGACAATTGAGCAATTCTCTCCAGACCTTTGTTTCCTGGTTTATGTAACAAGGGAGCCAAGGCCAGGGTGGTCCCTAAATTTAAATCCAGCTGCAAAAGGATTTGAGCATTCTTTCAAAGTCAAAGAACACCTTAACAAAGATTATAGATGACAGATGACTTGATATGTCACATGTAAAGCCACTCCTATTTAAGCTTTACGTTTCTAACTATTGGGCTGTACATACTATGCAGGCCAGCAAGCCCTGCACTTGCCCAGCCTGAAGAAAGAGCCCAGAGTCAGCAACAGAGACATCAGTGCTTTTATGGGTGGGGGAGCTTCCATGTCTGAAGCAGGGTCCTGGAGTAATAACCCACTGTGTGTAGCAGATGGTGGGCAGGACACAGCAGCAGTCTTTGTTCTGGGGGTGGCAGGGGAGAGGGAAGTTATCAGTTATACAGGGAACTGGTGTCAGGTTGGCTCACCGGTTACCAAGGAAACCAGCAGCACGGTCCTTCACTGCCCCTTTGCTATGCTATCGTGGTGGAGGTGTTCTCATCTGAAGATTACAACAGTTACTAGCTGGGGCCCAGGCAGGTATGTAGGCATGTACTGACGGGGCTCTATGATTAAGAAGGAAGGTCAATCAGGTGAGTAGGGTCTAAGTGAAGCAGGGACTGCTCAAACAAGGCAGGCACAGAGAGAGAGAAAATAGCCACCCTGGGCGGCCTGACCATACACTAACACAGGTTCTTCCACAACATCATAAAGCCAGGTGGCAGGTGGCAGGGGGAAGGGATGACACATCCAATGGAAGGGTGGTAAAGTTACTACTCCCTCTTGCCCTACAAGTGCCAGGGATCTGCATAACAGAAATGAAAAGATACTAAACTACTAAGCAAAATGCGTTCTTGTTTGCTAAGACTGCATTAACAAACTAGAATCAAAGTGCAGTCTTGGTTTAGACCCGACTTCAACTCTTCTCTAGGGTTTGAGAACTGGAACTCTATATATATTCTTGCAACCTTCCACCCAGGACCTACCCACCAAGCACACACAATTGTTTCCTCCTATGATTCCACTGAATGCTGTCAGTTCCTCTTCTCCCACCAGCTCCACTTTCCAGAACCAGCCCCTCCATCATAGAGTGCTGGCCACTCCTGACTCCAGCCAGCAAATACTGATTTCCCTGCAGGTTAGGCCCTCACGAGCTTGAGGACTTTAACTTCCATTAAAGTGAAGTAAGCCCTAAGGCAAGTCCACTTGTCCTGGAGGATGCCTTCTGCCAAACAAAACAGAGAGAGGCCTCATCTAGACTGAGAAAGCATTCATAAAAAGGGAAAAGTGGAAGCAGAATGAAAGAGTACAGAGGAGCAGTGAAAGGAGAGATGCCCTAGAGTCACACTGCCTGGGTCTGAACCCCAGCTCCGCCAGTGGTAGCTGTATGACACTGGATAATTCAATTAACCTCTCTGTGACTTAGTTTCCCCATCTATAAACTGCAGATAGCAACAGTACTCACTCATAGGGTTGTTGTGAGGATTAAATTAACAAGAACACGTGGAGCAGCGTCTGGGCCAGAGTTAAACATATAAGTGCTCATCACCATCACATCATCATCCTTGTGAATGTAAGCTTGTGGTTCTACTCTTGGAAAGAATTATACCAGAAATACACAAAGTAACGCACAAGAATCCTCAAAGTAGTCAGACTGATGGATCCTCTTGAACAGACAGAGAAAAATAAAATTGCCATTTAGAGTATGGATGAATGCAGCCAAGGAGAACTGTCTGTTGTTGCTTAGTCGTTAAGTCACGTCCAGCTCTTCTGTGACTCCACAGACTGTAGGCCGCCAGGCTCCTCTGTCCATGGAATTTTCCAAGCAAGAATATTGGAATGGGTTGCCATTTCCTTCTCCAGTGGGTCTTCCCAAGAGAACTACAGGTGTATAAATGCTTTAAAATGTCTAAATTCCAGGAAAATGGGCCGTGGGGATTTACCTAGCTTAACTAAGAAAACTAGAATAAAAACTAATGAACAGGTGAAGACCACAAAATAACCAGAGTGATGGATTCTACACGTCTTGTCAAATGGATGATAACCTCTGCCATGTGGAGGGCCTCACCACTGGTTTACAGGAGAGATAACTTAGGAGGGCAGCCTGTCAGAAAAAGCAGGATGTCACAGTGAAGATCTGGGGAGGAGGTGAATGCAACCTGGGGAGAAATACATTTTTCCTTTGTGTATTGTAAGCCTGCACTTTTGCTGTACTTTCCCAAATGATTCATCACGTGATCCAACAGATACAGCATGACAGTCACACTCTCCCTGCAGGGGAAATGCTGGTGGTGTTTACAGCCTGCTAAGCTATCCATGGGCTGAGCTCAACTCTGCTGTGTTAGCTAACTTTTCACATGCTTTGATTAGCAGCTGGCTGACACTAGCCATCCATAGGAAAGGTCATCAGGAGACAGTAACCAGGAACATCACCCCTGTGATAGCATCTCTCAATTGCCCATTTACTGAGCCAATTCTCCTGCCCTGCATGCTTGAGACACTCAGTGCTCATGACCCTGCTGAAAGAGGGATGTGGTATCTCTCCTCTCCTTCCATACACACACACACTTGGGGCTGGCTGTTCAAAGTCTCAACAAAAACTCTTCATGCATGGTTGAATTATTCTCCTAGTGACTCTTTGGCATTTTTAATTATCTATTAAAAATGCATCATTTTTGTGATGTTAAAAAAAAAGAACAAAATTTTCCTTCCTTTGTCCAACTTACTTTGCATCTAACCAGTCTCTAAGATACACGAGGCACAACAGAGAGAAATGTGGAAGGCAGAACTTCTGTTTTTTGTGTTTGTTTTAATCTATAAATAAAGGAAGTTGACTAAGGCTCACAGGACTGTCAAAAGGATTAAAGGAGATAACCCATTTGAAAATGACTGCTCCAGTACTTGACATATGGCATGTAGAATCTGCTCCCCAAAATGGGTTAATCTATTCAGTCTAAGAAGACTAATCCCTTAAAAAGCCCATCTCACTACCTCCAGTGCTGGCACTGACCGGTCTTCCAATAGACTCCTGCTGCCTGAGGATGGGCTAATCATTCATTTAAGAACTAAGAGGGGCTTATTTACTCAACTCACCTGCACCTAGAGGGATACACTTGAGTCCTCAATCTAGTTGATGGCTCAGATCCTTCAGTTCAGATGCTCAGTCGTATACAACTCCTTGCGAACTCCATGAATTGCAGCACGCCAGGCCTCCCTGTCCAGCACCAACTCCCGGAGCTTACCCAAACTCACGTCCATCGAGTCAGTGATGCCATCTAGTCATCTCATCCTCTGTCATCCCCTTCTCCTCCTGCCCTCAATCCCTCTCAGCATCAGAGTCTTTTCCAATGAGTCAACTCTTTGCATGAGGTGGCCAAAGTACTGGACTTTCAGCTTTAGCATCATTCCTTCCAATGAACACCTAGGACTGATCTCCTTCAGAATGGACAGGTTGGATCTCCTTGCAGTCCAAGGGACTCTCAAGAGTCTTCTCCAACACCACAGTTCAAAAGCATCAATTCTTCGGTGCTCAGTTTTCTTCACAGTTCAACTCTCACATCCATACATGACCACTGGAAAAACCATAGCCTTGACTAGATGGACCTTTGTTGGCAAAGTAATGTCTCTGCTTTTCAATGTGCTGTCTAGGTTGGTCATAACTTTCCTTCCAAGGAGTAAGCGTCTTTTAATTTCATGGCTGCAATCACCATCTGCAGTGATTTTGGAGCCCAAAAAAATAAAGTCTGACACTGTTTCCACTGTTTCCTCCTCTATTTTCATGAAGTGATGGGACCAGATGCCATGATCTTAGTTTTCTGAATGTTAAGCTTTAAGTGAACTTTTTTACTCTCCTCTTTCACTTTCATCAAGAGGCTTTTAAGTTCCTCTTCACTTTCTGCCATTAGGGTGGTGTCATCTGCATATGTGAGGTTATTGATATTTCTCCTGGCAATCTTGATTCCAGCTTGTGCTTCTTCCAGGCCAGCGTTTCTCATGATGTACTCTGCATATAAGTTAAATAAGCAGGGTGATAATATACAGCCTTGACGTATTCCTTTTCCTATTTGGAACCCGTCTGTTGTTCCATGTCCAGTTCTAACTGTTGCTTCTTGATCTGCATATAGGTTTCTCAAGAGACAGGTCAGGTGGTCTGGTATTCCTATCTCTTCCAGAATTTTCCACAGTTTATTGTGATCCACACAGTCAAAGGCTTTGGCATAGTCAATAAAGCAGAAATAGATGTTTTTCTGGAACTCTCTTGCTTTTACGATGATCCAGAGGATGTTGGCAATTTGATGTCTGATTCCTCTGCCTTTTCTAAAACTAGCTTGAACATCTGGAAGTTCACGGTTCATGTATTGCTGAAGCCTGGCTTGGAGAATTTTGAGCATTACTTTACTAGCGTGTGAGATGAGTGCAATTGTGTGGTAGTTTGAGCATTCTATCCTTAGGACTAGTGATATCCTTAGGGCTTGGGATATTTTATCATGCAGAAAAAGTGCAATATTAAGTGGTGCTGTCTTAGGCACTATCCAAAAGTCCTCCTCAAGATTTAAAAGTACTCTTGGGAACTTTTCTGGTGATCCAGTGGCTAAGCCTCCATGTTGTCAATGCAGCGGGCTTGGGTTCAATCCCTGGCCAGGGAACTATGATGAAAAGGACATCTTTTTTTTTAGTGTTAGTTCTAGAAGGTCTTTTAGGTCATCATAGAATCATTCAACTTCAGCTTCTTCAGCATTAGTGGTTGGGGCATAGACTTGGATTGCTGTGATACTGAATGGTTTGCCTGGGAAACGAACAGAGATCATTCTGTCATTTTTGAGATTGCGCTCATTTTGGATTCTTTTGTTGACTATGAGGGCTACTCCAATTCTTCTAAGGGATTCTTGACACAATAGTAGATGTAATGGTCATTGCCCATTAAACTAAATTCGCCCATTCCAGTCCATTTTAGTTCACCAATTCCTAAAATGTCGATGTTCATTCTTGCCATCCCCTGTTTGACTGCTTCCAATTAACCTAGATTCATGGACCAAACATTCCAGGTTCCTATGCAACATTGTTCTTTACAGCATCGGACTTTACTTCCATCACCAGTCACATCCACAACTGGGCATTGTTTTTGCTTTGGCTCCATCTCTTCATTCTTTTCGGAGTTATTTCTCCACTCTTCTCCAGTAGCATATTGGTCAGCTACCAACCTGAGAGTTCACCTTCCAGTGTCATATCTTTTTGCCTTTTCATACTGTTCATGGGGTTCTCAACGTTATAGGTACTCAATATACTTTTATACTGTTCATGGAGTTCTCAATACTACAGGTACTCAAGTAATATTAAAGATGAGTGATACACAGTCTAATCAGCGTGCTAAAAAACTATGCTGCAGTAACAACCCCGATTCTTACTACTTTAACATGGCAGGAACATACTTCTTGCTCATGCTCTTGCCCATGCTCTATGCTCAACATTAGTTGTCTGGGGGCTCTGCTCATCATAGCCGCCCAAGGGACTGTAGGTTGATTTAAGACCCAATGATGCTTCCACAATCACAGTGAAAGAACAAGAAGGGAGAAAGCAGTGAATCACACACAGGCTGTTAAAACTTCAACCTGAAAGTAACAAATGTCCACCTGATCGGCCAGAGTAGGTCACACGGCCCTACCTAACTTCATAGGTGGCGAGGCTGTACAATTCTATCATATGTCTGAAAAGCACTAAGCTGGACACTTCCAGTGAACATTACTGACTGCTATTACCGAATGACAAGCTTATTATTGAAGAACTTTGCAAAGTTCTTCCACATTCATTACCTCATTTGATTTTTACTCAAGTCTTACGGGGGCTTCCCAGGTGGCACTAGTGGTAAAGAACTTGCCTGTCAATACAGGTGTGACTCCTGGGCCAGGAAGATTCCCTGGTGGAGGGCATGGCAACCCACTCCAGTAATTTTGACTGGAGAATCCCATGGACAGGGGAGCCTGGCGGGCTACAGTCTATAGGGTTGCAAAGAGTGGGACACGACTGAAGCGACTTAGCATACACATGCACGGCACCTTTACAGTGTGGGTTCTACCAGCATTCTTTTTTTACAAATGAAATAACTAAAGCTCGCAGAGATTAAAACTTATTTAAATCGCACAGATAGTAAATCAAACAGTTTGGAACTCCAAATCTTAATCTTTTAGTTAGAAAACTACTATGGTACAATCTCTGCACCCATAATAAGCAGTGCATTCCAATTTGCCATTTATTTGCACTATTTATTCATTACATTATTGGACATTACTCTTCCCTTCATGTATATTATACATGTACCAGATCGCTAAATTTATGTTTTCTGAGAACATATTGTCATATACTCTGTGTTCTTCACAGAATCTTACCACATCTTATCTCATCTTGTCTCACTTTATAAAAGGCAGTATATTTCTAAGTTTGTCTTGGTTAATTTGTAATAGAATCACTATTTTCTGAACACCGAGGCCATGCTTTGGGCATTAGAGAAGAAAGATGCCAACTAGATAAATTAAATCAAGAACTTCATTGTTAGGGAGAACTTAAGTCTGCTCAATTCAGAGATGTCCTCCAGATGCTACCTGCCTTTACAGGTACAGGTTTCATAGGGATGAAACTTGACATGCACGTGCTTCCCATTTTCATCACATCAAATCACACCACATGCTCCTGACAGTGCATCACTCTTAGAGCAGTCTCCACAGATTTGCACAGACTTGTTTACCTTTATTTTGATACTGAAAACTCCTCTCTTTGTGAATTCACTAGGAGCCATTTTGCTGTCATAATGCCATTTCCATGGATACTCATAGGCAGAATGTGTCCTGAAACACTGGAATGAATGCCGTGCTCCTGCAAATGGGGTAAGATTGGAAGACTCAAAAACCAACTGCCTGATTAGAACCCGGGTCTGAATAACAAGCAGAGGTGCTAATATTGAAAGCAATTCTCCATTAGCTTATCTAATGTGCCTTAATATAACCACAGAAGGAACTGCCCTAGGACACGGTTTCCTCAATTTCCTTGTTTGTGGGAAATAATGGTACTTACTTCATAGGGTTCCTGTGGGATTAAATGAGGTAATGCAACAAACATTTAGAACAAGCTTAATGCATAGTAGTTTCTCACTAAATGTCTCACTTATTGCAGTACTTGCCTTTGAATTTTGCCAAATGCTTCCACTTGAGCCAGTTGGGCTCAGATATTAACGTATAAGAAAATTTTAGGGCTGGAAGGAACTTTGGAATCCATCTGGTCCAGAGAAACTGAAGAGATCTGTCCAGGATCACAGAATTTATGGTGGAGCCAAAATAGGATCTGGGTCTCTTGACTGTAATTTTACATTTAGGAGGATTGTCTTATTTAGAACAGTGTTTGACACAGTAAAGAAGCTGTCTATTTGATTTTACATGAACCAAAGTTGATTTACTTTGGTTAGTTTTCATTTCTTCTGAAAAGTCCATTTATTTAATAAGTACATAGAACACAATCAATCCCTATCACTGTTAAATTGTGTCCTAAGAACAAAAGGAAACTAACCCAAATATTAAGTCAAAGCTCTTTCCAGCCTAGGGCTAGGACTCCAGTCTGAAATTAGTTCTATTTTGCTCACCAGTTTAATGATATTGTCAGTTGTTTTTTAATTAAGTTGCCCTTAACTGCTACACTGCATGGATTTTAAAAGCTAACAGAAGTGCTTGCTGTGCTTCAATACACTTTAAAGTGAAATAATTTGAATTGGCTCTCTTTTAAAAGGCTTAGATAAGGGCATTTCAGAAAACAACTTAAAAGTATTTTTCCAGGTAATGAGTCTGGAAATGTCTGCAAGTTTCCAGGCTTTCCAGACTTGATAGTTAAATTCCAATTCCTCCAAAGTAAGTCACTGAAATTTCTTTATTTCTGTGAAATAGAAATCATGACCTTTGTAACCCAGGGGAGAGAGAGTGGAGCCATGCGACAAAGCCATTACCCAAATAAATGGTGGCAATTTCCAAAACAACTATAAAGATGGGTGTCCTCTATTTTTTCTTTTCAGAATCAAATCAGTTTTCAATAGAGAACAGATGTGCCATTATAGCTTCTCCTTTGCCCTTTTGAAGGTTCACTTGGGATACCTCTTGGCCAAAACAGATTAAGTGACGTCAGCATGTTGCTATTACATTGGGAAGCCAAAAAGAGATATTGTCTCTTTCTAGGGTAAGAACCTGGTTGAAGCAGTAATGTGAATTCCCAGCAAACCAGCTGTTTGCACAAGAATATGCTATTGTTGTTCCTCAGCAACCAATGTTATTCTTCAAAGGGACAATGAATGGAGAATTATTTTGTTCTGTCTCTTGTATCTGGAGTATGACTTGAACAAACCTCTAATTAAAATGAACACTCTACTGGTATCTTGGAAGGACTCAGGCAACTGACCAAGTTTGCCCATGGAGTTGAGAAGTCAGATATGGTTTTGATCAATGGAAGTCTCCAATAACCAAATAAATGCCCCTTCACTCTCTTTCTTCCATTCACCTGTATATGAATAATTGTGTCTGTTCTACTCTTGTTGGCATCTACCATGTCATTCAACATTCCATTCTCTTACCCAGTCTCATGTTCTACTCTGGCACTAGCACTAAAAGAGGTAACATGCATGAGGCAACCAATATACCACTGAATGGTTAAACAAACAAACAAAATGAGATAATAACACAAAATTTTAAAAATTACTTTATTTTAATTGGAGGATAATTACAATATTATGATGGCTTTTGCCATACATCGATATGAATCAGCCATAGGTGCACATGTATCCCCCCATCCTGAACACCCTTCTCACCTCCCTCCCCACCCTATCCCTCTGGGTTGTCCCAGAGCACTGGCTTTGGGTGCCCTGTTTCATGCATTGAACTTGCACTGGTCATCTATTTTACCTATGGTAATATACATGTTTCGATGCTATTCTCTCAAATCATCCCACCCCGCCTTCTCCCATGGAGTCCATAAGTCTGCTCTTTACATCTGTGTCTCTTCTGCTGCCTTGCATATAGGATCATGATTACCATCTTTCTAAATTCCATATATATGTGTTAATATACAGTATTTGTGTTTCTCTTTCTGACTTACTTCACTCTGTACAATAGTCTCCAGTTTCATCCACCTCATTAGAACTCACCAAATGTGTTCCTTCTTATAGTTGAATAATATTCCATTGTGTATATGTACCACAACTTCTTTATCCATTCATCTGCTGATGGACATCTAGGTTGCTTCCATGTCCTAGCTATTGTAAACAGTGCTGCAATGAACATTGGGGTGCATGTGTCTCTTTCAATTCTGGCTTCCTCTGTGTGCATGCCCAGCAGTGGGATTGCTGGGTCATATGGCAGTTTTATTTGCAGTTTTTTAAGGAGAGTCGGGCACGACTGAGCAACTTCACTTTCACTTTTCACTTTCACGCACTGGAGAAGGAAATGGCAACCCACTCCAGTGTTCTTGCCCGGAGAATTCCACAGACGGGGGAGCCTGGTGGGCTGCCGTCTATGGGGTCGCACAGAGTCAGACATGACTGAAGTGACTTAGCAGCAGCAGCAGCAAGGAATCACCACACTGTCTTCCACAGTGGCTCTACCAGTTTGTATTTCCACCAACAGTGTAAGAGGGCTCCCTTTTCTCCAGACCCTCTCCAGAAATTATTATCTGTAGACTTTTTGATGGCAGCCATTCTGACCAAAGTGAGATGATACCTCATTCTGGTTTTGATTTGCATTTTTCTAATAATGGGTGATGTTGAGCATCTTTTCATGTGTTTATTAGCCATCTGTATGTCTTCTTTGGAGAACTATCTGTTTAGTTCTTTTGCCCCCTTTTTGACTGCATTGTTCATTTTTCTGGTATTGAGTTGTATGAGCTGCTTGTATATTTTGGAGATTCTTTGTCAGTTGTTTCATTTGCTATTATTTTCTCCCATTCTGAAGGCTGCCTTTTCACCTTGCTTATAGTTTCCTTCATTGTGCAAAAGCTTTTAAGTTTAATTAGGTCCCATTTTTTAATTTTTGTTTTTATTTCCCTTACTCTGGGAGGTGGATCATAGAGGATCTTGCTGTGATTTATGTCAGAGTGTTCTGCTTATGTTTTCCTCTAAGAGTTTTACAGTTTCTGGTGTTACATTTAGATCTTTAATCCATTTTGAGGTTATTTTTGTGTATGGTGTTAGAAAGTGTTCTAGTTTCATTCTTTTACATGTGGTTGAACAGTTTTCTCAGAAACACTTGTTAAAGAGATTGTCTTTTCTCCATTGCATATTTTTGCCTCCTCTGTCAAAGACAAGGTGTCCACAGGCGTGTGGATTTATCTCTGGGCTTTCTATTTTGAATAACAGAAAATTTAATGACAATCTGCAATTAAAAATATTTAGGAACTGCTATATAGTCACTCTATTGCTATTTAAACATAAAACACAAAAGATTTGGCACTTACTTCATTAAAGTAGCTCAAACTATAAGACTAGTTTTACTGCAGTACAATAGGCTCTTTGTTACCGTTATTTATTTCACTGCTTAAAATCCTGGGCTTAATAATGTCTATGATCCTCCCCTACCCCAAGTGTCCAGCAGATTCTTCTTGGAATATAAGTGACAAGTGATATAATATGAAGATCATACAGATGTATGATATTCACAGGTAGATTATAATTTGATTTCCATGGTGGTTTTCCCACTGAATATATCTTGAGTGAATTTTGGAAAGTCTTCCCAGTAATCTGGTCCAGATTCATTATTTCTCATTTATTAATGAACCTAACAAGTATTTATTGAGCATCTTGGCATCAGCAACTGAGGTAGGCACCGGGGGATGTGGACAAGATAAACAAGTTCCCTGCCAAGTGCTAATGACAGAGGAGGGTCCATGCTAAAGGAGCACCCAGAAGGTTCACTTATCCAGACCCAGAGTGGGTTCAGGAAAGAATTCTTGGAAGTAATGGTGATAAAACAGAAGAGCTAAAGAAGCAGTAGAAAAGTGTTCTGGGAAGAGGGAGTATCAGGTATACAGGTTAGGAAGAGAGAGAACACGGCAAATGAAAGAAAAAGAAGAAAAATTCACTGTTGATACAGTTGAGTTGGGATAATGAGGTCAAGAGAGGTAAATTGGGACCAGATTATGAAAGGCTGTAGAAGCCAAATGAAGGTGTTTGATTTTAAGAATATGTGTCTGTATGTAGCCTTCAGCCTTTCCTCAAACACAATGCCACTCGACCCTCCCTGCCCAGCTATTTTTTTTCCATTAAAATTTTTTTTGTCAGGACTTCATTTCTTGTTTCATTTCAGTTTTCTTTTTCTTCCATTTTTATTGATATATAATTGACATGCATCCTAAGTCACTTCAGTGTGTCCAATCCTTTGTGACCCCATGGAGGAGCCCACCAGGCTCCACTGTCCATGGAATTTTCTAGGCAAGAATGCTAGACTGGGTGGCCATTTCTTTCTCCAGGGGATCTTCCAGACCCAGGGAGTGATTGAACCTTGTCTCTTATGTCTCCTGCATTGGCAAGAGGGTTCTTTACTGCTAGTGCTACCTACAGCACTGTATAAGTTTAAGATGTACAGTATAACAATTTGATTTAATATACCATGAAATGATTAGCACTTAAGTTTAGTGAACATTCATCATCTAATATAGATAAAAATTAAATTGAAAAAACTTTCCTTATGGTAAGAACTCAGATTCACTCTCGTAACAACTTTCATGTGTAATACATAACTGTTAATTATATTTATCATGTTGTACATTACATCCGTAGTACCACCCCACTTTATAAACTATTATAGACATTTTATAACCACTGAATGAACTTTTTTGATAAAAAAATAACATCTTTGTTAAAATGGAAAAGCTATTAGTTGATCATGTTCTTGATCTAGAAGGGAATTTAAAGATCATACATTCTAACTCTTCTCACTTTTTAGACAGAAAAACCAAGATTAACAAAAGTGAACTGTGTCATCTGAGGGTCTGTAGGTGCTGAAGGGTGAGCAAGGCCTAAAACTCAAGTTCCTATTGGACATTCCTCTACACAATATCAGATGTGAAGTCTATCTGACTGATTTAGACATATTTTATTACTATATAAGCTGGGTTAAATGAATTTTTTTTAACCCTACCAGTACCTTTGAAAGCTGAGGAGCTTTCTTGAATGATCTTCATTAGGAATGTAATACTCTAAGAAATATGATGGTGAAGCCCTGCCCTGTTAATAATGTAGATTCATATTTTGAATGCATGGAAGACCTTTAAATGAAGCCTCAGGTCTCTGTCCAGTGTTAGGATCATCTCATTAGAAGCATAATCATATGACACAAGCAGTACCTTCATGGAAGATAAAACAAACAAAAACAACAAATGCCCCTAGGAACAAAAGGACAGAACTGTCAATTCAGAAAAACCAGACTCTGGCTCCAAAGTTATCCTATGCATTTCCCAAATGCCCAGAGAAAAACAGCTATTTATTACAAACTTAAATTACTGCTTTTAAAGATGCCCTGAAAACAAAAGCAGTAGCCATAAACTTTTCAGGCAATGTATGCCCCACAAGCACAACTTAATTACAGAACATGAGGCTGAGTTTTCTATCTTGGGGAAACATTTGGCTAGGAATTCAAATAGACCAGGTCATGGCTTCTGCTCATCTTAAATTAAAAGACCCTGAATATTTTTAAAATTAGGAAAACATAGGCAAATGTTAGCTTCTGTGCTTTTTTTTTTTTTTTTCTGTAGTGAAATAACACATATAAACTGTGGCCTGTATCCTTCCAAGACCCAGTTCTTGAGGACATTGTTCTACAGTTTATTCTATGAGCATAGTTGAGAAAACTGAGCCCCGTTTGTTTAAAAATATCTTCAAAGAGCCGACCTAATGCTCAAAGAGAAGCATGGCTAACAAATATCTTTTTAAAAAAAGGTAACAAACCAGCCTACACTGGATATTTATTGAGTGTATTTCAATAATCTTTCAGTTTTCTCAGTTTCTGTTCATTTATTTATCCATTCATTAAAGAAATTTTAAGAAAATATAACCTTCTCTTGGAACCAAGGAGGTTACAAAAAGTTAATTTTTATAGAGTTTATATAAAAATGGAGGCAACATACATATTTGAAAAGAACAGAATTCCTAATTAAGATATATTAGTGAACTGTGGCCCTGTGAAGTCTGTAAATGCAGGTGCTGAAGATATGTAAAACAAGAAAAATATAGGAGAAAAATTTTTAAACTTTTAATTTTGAAATAATTTTAGATTTACAAAACAGCTGCAAAGATAGCACTGAGTTCCTGTATACCTTTCACCCAAATTCCCCTAATGTTAATGTCTTATGCAACCATGGTACAATTATAAACTAAGCAATTAAAATTGGAAAAATATTACTGACTAAACTCCCCAAATGGCAACCCACTCCAGTATTCTTGCCTGGAAAATCCCATGGATGGAGAAGCCTGCTAGGCTATAGTCCATGGAGTCGCAAAGAGTCGGACACGACTGAAGTGATTAAGCATGCATGCACGCAAACTACAACGTCATTTGAATTTACTCATTTTTTTCCCACTAATGTCTTTGAAGGAGTTCTGGACATGGGACTCCAAAATATGCCACTTTGGCATATTGATTATTATGAACTAAAGGCACTTGAGAAGGAGCAGATTCAGGAAGAGCTCTCTGACCTCTCCTTTTGTACCCCCAAACAGGTCATAAAATTTCTCATGAGAAAGGTGATCCTCTGTACCAGGAAGAAAAGAACATCCTGGTTTCCCAGAGACTGGGAATTAATGTTGAAGTGGATCTGTACAAACAAACTTACTCTAATGATGTGATATTATATTCCACTGGTTTCCCTCCTACTCCGTTTATGTCCTATTGCCTTCCCCATAATGTGTTGCCCCTAGCCCAAACCCTTTTGCCATTTCTTCACAAATCTATCATTTCTTGGTCTAAAATATAAAAGCTTCCTGCTTTGGTCACTTCCTCAAGGTCTTCATTCTCTTTTGAATGCCCCCATGTACAGGCAGAAATTTAGTAAAGGGTGTATGCTTTTTCTTCTGCTAATAGTCTTAGGTCAGTGTTGTTCTTAAGCCCAGATGGAGATCCTAAAGGAGAATTCCGCCCCCCCACCCCATATCCCTTTTCTGTTCCTGCCTCCAACTCAGGATCCCACATTTCATTTAGTTGTCACCTCCTTAGTTCCTTCCTTCCATTACAGTTTCTCAGTCTTTCCTAGCCTTTACTTTTTCATGACCTTGATACTTCAGAAAAGTACTGGTCAGGTATTTTGTCGAATCCTCCTTGATTTGGGCCTGTGAATTTCAGGGAAGAATACCACAGATGTGAAGCATTCTTTTCATCACATCAAATCAGGGTGTACCTGATGTCAAGGCAACTTTTTCCTGGTGGTGTTCACCTAGATCACCTGGTTGAGGTGGTGTCTGCCAGGCTTAGACACTGGAAAATTAGTAATGTTCCTTTTCGACTCTCTACTAGTGAGATGTGAGTCACTAAGCTCTGCCTCCTCTAGGGGAGAGGATTCAAGTTTCATTTGTTGGAGGAAGAAGTCTCAAACGACTTGTCAACTTATATTAAAACCACTACAGTAATAACTATTTTGCGAGAGATACTTTGAATCTATGCCAAATATTCTCTCAAGGTTTTGCCTAAATTTAGTATTCACTGATAAATCCTGCCTACAGCAATTTATTGTGGTATTTGAATCACAATTTTCTATTTCTCTCTATATTTTTTAAATTTAATACCTAGAATTCTTTCAGAAAAAATACTTATCCCCTCTCCCTATTTATTTATATTAGTATGGTATCATTGATATTTGCTAAAATTGCTTCAGCACTGACCTTTGGAGCTTCTTTTAGATATATCTAATCATGTATCTTTTTAACATGGCCTCTTTTTTTTTTTTTTTTTCTTGAACATTTACTTACTTTTTGGCATTATAGGATACTCCAGATTCATCTGGTATTTTCCTCTATCGGCCCAAGATTCAGCCATTTCCCAAAGTGGTACTGGTTCATTTTACTAGAAAATGGTATTTAGCAACCAAGATCTGGGCATTATGTGTTAGCAATGAGGTATGCTCATTGCTATAGGAGTATTACTGTCCCTAGGGCCTCTCAGGGATTAGAACTAGAAAATATACACATGTACACACAGATAAGGGGCTTCCCAGGTGGTGCAGTGTTAAAGAACCCACCTGCCAATGCAGGAGATGCAAGAGAGGCAGGTTCAATCCCTGGGTCAGGAAGATCCCCTGGAATAGGAAATGGCAACCTACTCCGGTATTCTTGCCTAGAAAATTCCATGGACAGAGGAGCCTACAGACCAAGGGGTTGCAAAGAGTTAGACATGACTGAGAAACTGAGCGTGGATGCATGCTACATAGATAACTCAATTTCCATGTACACATTAAAATAAACATGAGTTCATATTGTTACATCCAGCTTTAATCCAACAACAGTGGATTCATTCAAACACTCACAGCAGAGGGTATTCTAATCAGAGAAAGGTTTCAGTCAAAGAAAGATCTCAAAATAGGTGAGTCTCAAGCCAGGCTGAGAGGTGAAAACACTGAAATGTCTACTGAGTTTCTTTGAATAAAATCTTCTAAGCAGGTGGTAGTAGATTATACTGAGGACATTTTATAGATCAGAAAATGAGGCATCAGAGAAGTCAAGAACTTGGCCAGTATCTAACATACTGGTAAGAGATAAGCCTTCCCCTCCCTGTGGATGTTCATAACTGGGAGCATATCAAATGGAGGAAGGAACACTAAAGGCTGGGAAATACGAGTGTGGGCAGACAGGAACACCCACTGGGCTGGCAGGGCACCAATCTGGCTGAGGTAGAGCATGGAGTCTCTACTCCTAGCTCAGTGTAGCACAGGATCTACCCGGGGCTGAAGGGAATTCCAAACCTAAACCCCACTTCTGCTTCTCTCTGTAGCCCTGTTTCCTCATCAGGAAAGCAATTTACAACATCTTTTTACAATACCAAGCAATAATAAAAGGCAAAGGAATGAAAATATCAGTGTAAACTCTTCTGCGTCATAAATGATTTTGCTTCTGGAGCTGTCCTGATGATAAAATAATGCAATTGAAAATGGCTTTTATAAACACAAGGTATTACTTTATAACAGGTCTAGATGAATATAACATACTTTAATATTACAGGAAGTGTTAATTGAATATATTAGTCTATAAAATTTGGAAACAAATTCAAAAGATCTCATTGAAAAAAATGACTAAAGCAAGATATGTTTCTAGTTGTTGTTTCTGTTGTTCAGTCACTCAATTGTGTCCAACTCTTTGCGACTCCATGGACTGCAGCATGCCAGGCTTTCCTGTCCTTCACTATCTCCTGGAATTTGCTCAAACTCATGTACATTGAATCCATGAGCCATCCAACCATCTCATCCTCTGTCATCATACTCTCCTCCTTCCTTCAATCTTTCCCAGCATCAGAGTCATTTCCAATGGGTCAGCTCTTTGCAACAGGTAGCAAAAGTGCTGAAGCTTCAGCTTCAGCATCAGTCCTTTCAATGAATATTTTGGGTTGATTTCCTTCAGGATTGACTGGTTTGCTATCTTTTCTGTCTAAGGGACTCTCAAGAGTCTTCTCCAGAACCACAGTTCAAAAACATCACTTCTTCGGCACTCAGCCTTCTTTAAGGTCCAGCTCTCACATCCATACATGACTACTGGAAAAACCATTTCACTACAGCCTTCATTATACAAGCCTTTGTCAGCAAAGTGATGTATCTGCTTTTTAATACACTGTCTAGGTTTGTCAAAGATTTTCTTCCAAGGAGCAAGCATCTTTTAATTTCATGGCTGCAGTCACCATCTGCAGTGATTTTGGAGCCCAAGAAAATAAATTCTGTTACTGTTTCCATTGTTTCCCCATCTATTTGCCATGAAGTGATAGGACCATATGCTATGGTCTTAGTTTTTTGAATGTTGAGTTTTAAGCCAGCTTTTTCATCTTTCACCTTCATCAAGAAGCTCTTTAGTTCTTCTTGGCTTTCTGCCATAAGGGTGGTGTTACCTGCATATCTGAGGTTATTGATATTTCTCTAAGCAATCTTGATTCCAGCTTGAGCTTCATTCAGCCCAGCATTTTGCATGATGTACTCTGCATATAAGTTAAATAAGCATGTGACAATATATAGCCTTGAAATAATCCTTTCCCAATTTGGAACCAGTCCGTTGTTGCATTCCCAGTTCTAACTGTTGCTTCTTGATCTGCATACAGGCTTCTCAGGAGACAGGTGAGGTGTTCTGGTCTTCCCATCTCTTTAAGAATTTTTCAGTTTTTTGTGATCCACACAGTCAAAGCCTTTAGTCAACACTTTTGGATTTCCAACAGGCCAGAGACTATGGGCACAAGTGCCATATACTTTTTTATTCTATCTATATAGTTTTTCGCTATCTCTGTCACACTATGGCAAGTTATTAGCTTGGGTAGAGAAGGGAGTGTAGTGTGGAATAAAAGCACAGAACCTGAAGCCAGGTCAGTTTTATTCAATTCCCATTTATTCATCTTACTATTGATATTTGTGTAACTTCTTCATGCCTCAGTCCCCTCAAATGTAGTCAAGAAAATGACAACATAATACAACTAGCACTGTTGTGAAAACAAATGAAGTTACATATGTAAAGCACTTAGAAGACTGCCTGGAACATAGTGAAAGCTTAGTGTCAGCTACAAATATATTCCACTAATAATCTTATCAGGTATAGTTCCTAATGAGGGGACATGGGTTATTAGTTCAAAGTACTAGAAATTGTTTTATTATCATATTTAATCACATGAGGAAAGAGGAAAAGTAGCTTCACATTGAGTACATGTAAAATCCATTTCTTAGAACTAACTCCATGACCAGGATGTGGTTTTTAAGGAGCTGCAGGGAAGCATGGAGTATGAGATTGTTTCAGGGCAGCAGCTCCTAACTCAGCCTCCCTCCCTCTACATCCCAACCCATCCCCTCCTCCCTGCCCCCGCCCTCCCCCACCCAAGTAGGGCAGTGTTATCAGTTTCCCAACATGCTCGCCCTTGCTCACCAGCTGCACTTTTCCCCTGCACATGTTATATGCCATCCATCCTTAAATGAATGGCTCCACTTCTGGCTCCCCTTCAACATATTTCCTCATGTCAGTCCATCTTGATCTGTGTTTCTAACTCTTTTCATATGTATGCCAAGAAGCACACCACTCCAAACAGACTTTTTACCACATTATACATGTAGATTAGATGTGTGCACCCAGTTGGATTTCTTGAGAACAGAGCCATGACTTACACAGGCTTCTTTTGAAGACTTCAGCAGTGGTTCTCACCTAGGGACGGTTTTGTCCTCAGGTACCATTTGGTAATATCTGGAGGCATTTTTGGTTACACCGCTAGGAAAGTGAGGTACTACTTGCATCTAATGGGTAGAGACCAGAGATGCCGCAAAACAACCTACAATGCACAGGACAGCCTGACCTCCCTTATAACCAAGTGTTACCCGGTTCAAATTACCTGGTTTCTCACTGTACCACAGATGAGAAACTTTGCCCAACAGTATGCAGGACAGCAGTAAAATAAGAATCATTCCCATTACTTTGCCAACAAAGGTCTGTCTAGTCAAGGCTATGGTTTTTCCAGTAGTCATGTGTGGATGTGAGAGTTGGACTATAAAGAAAGTTGAGCACCGAAGAATTGATGCTTTTGAACTGTGGTGTTGGAGAAGACTCTTGAGAGTCCCTTGGACTGCAAGGAGATCCAACCAGTCCATCCTAAAGGAGATCAGTCCTGGGTGTTCATTGGAAGGACTGATATTGAAGCTGAAGCTCCAATACTTTGGCCAACTGATTCGAAGAGCTGACCCATTTGAAAAGACCCTGATGCTGGGAAAGATTGAGGGCAGGAGGAGAAGGGGACAACAGAGGATGAGATGGTTGGATGGCATCACCGACTCGAAGGACATGGGTTTGGGTGAAGTCCGGGAGTTGGTGATGGACAGGGAGGCCTGGCGTGCTTCGATTCATGGGGTCGCAAAGGGTCAGACACGACTGAGCGACTGAACTGAACTGAACAATTTCATGATTTTTTTCTATAATATCTCAATGAGCTAAGCACTAACTCAACTTCCATTCCAGGGTCATATCCAGTGACATGGGGTTCCTTATAACCAGCAATAATGACCAGGAAAACAAGAGGGAATATTTTGTATTTATATTGTTTGGGCCTTGTGGCTACCTTGGTAGCAGAAGCATGAGTGATTTTTCACAGTGAGAGTTGAACAATGGCAATGACATCTCCTTGGCACTGAAAAGATAACCATATAGGTCAGTCCTTGTCTCTAATCTCTGCTCAGCTACAGCCTCTGAAGTCTTTTATCAGCAGCCTTAGCCCAGATTAGAAACCTGGATATTATCAGCTTGTTCCCTGAGCAGGGTAGGGTCTGAGATTGATATTGTTGCTCTCACCCAGCTATACCTATGGGACTAGAGAGGACTCTAGGGCACCCACATTCCCACTTCATTGCAGTTTTTTCTTACTAACCACCAGACTTGCCCAGTCCCCATGAATGACCTTTAGCTCTAGATTCTTAAGTGAGTTCCAGCTCAACCCTAAAATTTAGGTCCTATCCTTTCCCTCTGACTCTCCGCAGGCTCAGCTATCCAGGAGATGAGCTCTGCTCTCAGTACCTCGGTCACTGAGCATAAGTCTATTTCAACAACAATGGCCCTGTTGGTATCAGAGCTGCTGAAACTAGCCTGACCATCAGAGAGACTTGTGCCTACTTCCCTCAACAGTTTAAACCACCTGTCCTCAAAGTCCTCCTGGATACTGACCTTTCCCTTATAGATGGTGTGATTTAATTCTATTTGATTCCAAAAGCTTTGAGCAATACTCTTGTAGTTGGGTAAGCTGGATCCTTTAAGTGAACCTCCACAGTGAGTGCCTCTCCTCTAATATACTCTGATAGGCACAGTCCATTTCACTTACTGAGGTGGAGCTCAAGATGGAACATGCAAAATTTTCGTGAATGAAAAGGTACATATCACAAATATTCTGGAAAGTTTAATAATCAAAATACATAAGGATTAAAGAAAATAAATGAATCATGATAAGTTGCTATCTCATTCTCAAAGCCTTATTTCATCTGGTACTGTAATGTGTTTCTATCACTCAAATGTGATTATAGCTCAAGACTTTTTATGCAGTGCAGAAAATGGATGTGGATAAACGAAAGGAATAGACTGAGATAGGAACAATCAATTTTGCACTTGATTTCTATTTGTAAAGGTGTTTTTAAAATTCTTTACCATCTCTTAACTGCTCAGGCTTTTTTCTCAAAAACAAAAAACTTATAAACTTGTTGGAGTTACTAAGTACAAAATTGCCCAGCTAATAATATCTTTTTTTCAATCAACTTAGCCTCTGATTTAAAAATTCACAGATATTCTACCATTTACAGGATAATGCCTGTTGACACAATTTTTCACTTTACCAATAGAGCATGAGGTAATATATATAATTGATTGCTTGTCCTTTCCCTGGTAGCTCAGACGGTAAAGAATTTGCCTACAATGCAGGAGACCTGGGATTGATTCCTGGGTTGAGAAGATCCCCTGGAGAAGGGAATGGCAATCCATTCCAGTATCCTTCCTTGGAGGATCCCAAGGACAGTTGAGCCTGGTGGGCTACAGTCCATGGGGTCACAAAGAGTTGGACATGACTGAGCGACCAACTAACTATAAAACTGTACTATATTATTAAACCAGCATGGTTTATGGTCAAGTCATGATCAACTGCACCTGCAAGGCTCACAGAGGTAACTGAATGGACTCAAGATGTTTACAACTAGAGTGTACACGTGCTAATTTCAAGTTCAGTTCAGTCGAGTCCGACTCTTTATGACCCTGTGGACTGCACGATGCCAAGCTTCCCTGTCCATCACCACCTCCCAGAGCATGTTCAAACTGATGTCCATCGAGTCGGTGATGCCATCCAACCATCTCATCCTCTGTCGTCCCCTTCTCCTCCTGCCTTCATTCTTTCCCAGAATCAGGGTCTTTTGTAATGAGTCAATTCATCACATCAGGTGGCCAAAGTACTGGAGCTTCAGCTTCAACATCAGTCTATCTAATGAATGTTCAGGACTAATTTCCTTTAGGATGGACTGGTTGGATCTCCTTGCAATCCAAGGGACTCTCAAGAGTCTTCTCCAACACCACAGTTCAAAAGCATCAATTCTTCGGTGTTCAGCTTCCCTAGCCACTCAGACGTTAAAGCATCTGCCTGAAATGAGGGAGACTCAAGTTCAATCCCTGGGTCGGGGAGATCCCCTGGAGAAGGAAATGGCAACCCACTCCAGTACTCTTGTCTGGAAAATCCCATGGACGGAGGAGGCTGGTAGGCTACAGTTCATGGGGTTGCAAAGAGTCGGTCACAACTGAGCGACTGCACTTCCTTTCTTTCAGCTTTCTTTATGGTCCAACTCACATCCATACATGACCACTGGAAAAACCATAGCTTTGACTAGATGGACCTTTGTCGGCAAAGTAATGTCTCTGCCTTTTAATATGCTGTCTAGGTTGGTCATAGGTTTTCTTCCAAAGAGCAAGCATCTTTTAATTTCATGGCTGTGGTCACCATCTGCAGTGATTTTGGCACCCAAGAAAATAAAATCTGCCACTATTTCCATTGTTTCCCCATCTATTTGCCATGAAGTGATGGGACTGGATGCCATGTGATCTTAGTTTTTTGAATGTTGCGTTTTAAGCCAGATTTTTCACTTTCCTCTTTCACTTTCATCAAGAGGCTCTTTAGTTCCTTTAGCTTTCTGCCATAAGGGTGATGTCATCTGCATATCTGAGGTTATTGATATTTCTCCTAGTTATCTTGATTGCAGCTTGTGCTTCATCCAGCCTGCTACTTCCCATGGTAAGTTAACTCTGCATGTAAGTTAAATAAGCAGGGTGACAGTATACAGCCTTGACATACTCCTTTCTCAATTTAGAACCAGTTTGTTCCATGTTTGGTTCTAATTGTTGCTTCTTGACCTGCACACAGATTTCTTAGCAGGCAGGTAAGCTGGTCTGGCATTCCCATCTCGTGAAGAATTCTCCACAGTTTGTTGTGATCCACACAGTCAAAGACTTTAGCATAGTCAATGAAACAGAAGTAGATGTTTCTCTGGAATTCTCCTGCTTTTTTGATGATCCAACAGAAGTTGGTAATTTGATCTCTGGTTCCTCTGCCTTTTCTAAGCCCAGTTTGAACACCTGGAAATTTTCAGTTCACATACTGTTGAAGCCTAGCTTGGAGAATTTTGAATATTACTTTGCTAGCATGTGAGAAGGCAATGGCAACCCACTCCAGTACTCTTGCCTGGGAAATCCCATGGATTTCCTCCCATGGAGGAGCCTGGTAGGCTACAGTCCATGGGGTTGTGAAAAGTCGGACACAACTGAGCAACTTCACTTTCACTTTTCACTTTCATGCACTGGAGAAGGAAATGGCAACCCACTCCAGTATGCTTGCCTGGAGAATCCCAGGGACAGGAGCCTGGTGGGCCGCCTTCTATGGGGTCACACAGAGTCGGACATGACTTAGCAGCAGCAGCAGCAGCAGCAGCATGTGAGATGAGTGCAATAGTTTGAACTACTGAGTAATTTGAACATTCTTTGGCATTGCCTGATTTTGGGATTGGAATGAAAACTGATCTTTTCCAGTCCTATGGCCACTGCAGTTTTCCAAATTTGCTGGCATACTGAGTGCAGCACTTTCACAGCATCATCTTTTAGGATTTGAAATAGCTCAACTGGAATTCCATCACCTCCATTAGCTTTGTTTGTAGTGATGCTTCCTAAGGCCCACTTGACTTTGCATTCCAGGATGTCTGTCTCTAGGTAAGTGATCACACCATCATGGTTATCTGGGTCATTAGGGTCTTTTTTGTATAGTTCTTCTGTGTATTCTTGCCACCTCTTAATATCTTCTGCTTCTGTTAGGTTCATATCATTTCTGTCTTTTATTTTGCCCATATTTGCATGAAATGTTCTTTTTGTATCTCTAATTTCAAGTTACATAACTGTTTAAAATAGGTTTTGAGAAAAACTGTATAATAAATGAAGAAAATATGGGGTTTTTTGAATGCTTGAGTGAGGAGCTCAGCAAATCTTTGAGCAGTGATAAACCTGGACACATTTGTTGAAAAAACCAAATTTGTTGAAACTTTAAAATAACAAAATTAGAGTGGAAATTAATGAAATAGAGAGTAAAAAGACGATAGAAAAGATCAATGAAACTAAGGTGTTTTTTAAAAAAGATTTTAAAAAGTAGAGAAACCTTTTGCTAGACTCACCAAATAAAAAGAGGATTCAAATACACTGAATGACAAATGAAAATGGAGATTTTACAACTGATACCACAGATGTAAAATACAAAGGATCATAGGAAACTATTATGAACAATTATACAATAAGAAATTAGATAACCTATAAGAAATGGATAAATTCTTAGAAATATACAACCTACCAAGCCTGAATCATGAAGAAATAGAAAATATAAACACACTTATTACTATCAAGAATACTGAGTCAATAATCAAAAATCCTCCATCAAACAGAAGTCTAGGACCAGATGGCTTCACTGGTGAATTCCACCAAACATTTAAAGAAAAGTTAATACAATTTTTTTCAAATGCTTTCAAAAAATGGCAGAGAAGGAAATGCATCCAAACTCATTTTATGAGGCCAGCATTACACTGTTACCAAAACGAGGCAAAGACACAAGAAAATTATAGACCAGTGTCCTGATGGACATAAATGTAAAAATCCTTAACAAAATATTAGCAAACTTAATTGAACAATACATTAAGATGATTGCACACCATGATTAAGTGGAATTTAATCCGGAGATGCAAGAATGGTTCAACAGTCACAATTCAACCAATGTCATTCACCACATTAACAAAATGAAGAATAAAAATCAGATAATCACTTTAATAGCTACAGAAAAAGAATTTGAAAAATATAACATCCATTTATGATAAAAACTCTCAACAAAGCAGATACAGAAGGATGTATCTCAACATAGAAAAGACTATATATGACAAAAGTGAAAGTTAAATGGCTCAGTCATGTCCGACTCTTTGTGACCCCATGGACTGTAGCCTACGAGACTCCCCCATCCATGAAATTTTTCAGGCAAGAGAACTGGAGTGGGTTGCCATTTCCACAGGTAGTATCATAATCATGAAAAGCTGAAAGCTTTTCCTATAAGATTAAGAACAAGGCAAAGATATTCACTCTTGCCACTTTTATTCAATATATTATTGAAAGTCCTAGCCATAGCAATGAGAAAAGAAAAAGAAATTAAAGGGATTCAAATCAGAAAGAAAAAAGTAATACTTTTCTCTATTTGCAGATAACATGATATTACATATAGAAAATCCTGAGCTCTACCAAAAACGTGTTAGAGAAAATGAATGAATTTATTAATGTTGTAGGATACAAAATCAGCACACAAAATTCTATTGTGCTTCTACAAATTAATAACAAACTTTCAGAGAGACATTTTTAAAAAGTCCTACTTATAATTGCATCAAAAAGAATAAAATACCTAGGAATAAATTTCAGCAAGGAAGTAAAAGACCTATATACTGAAAACCCTAGCCATCAAAGAATATAGAAACAAATAGAAAGAGGGTCTGTACTCATGGACTGGAAGAATATTAAATGTTCAAACTACTCAAATTAATATACAGATTCAATGCAATCCCTATCAAAATTCCAATGGGATTTTCCCCTCCCCCACAGGAACAGAATAGTCTTAAAATTGATATGGAACCATCAAAGATTCCAAATAGTTAAGGCAATCAGAGAGAGAAGAAAGCTGGAGATATCATATTTCCTGATTTCAAATTATATTACAAAGCTATAGTAATAAAATGCCAGTATAATACTGGTGTTAAATGGCATTAAAAACAGATATACATGCCAATGGAACAAAATAGAGAGCCCAGGAAAAAATGTTTACGTGGTCAATTAATTCATGACAAAGGATGAAACAATGGGGAAAGAACAGTCTCTTCAATAAATAATGTTGGAAAAACTGGACAGCCACATGAAAAAGGATGAAACAATATCACTATCTTATACCATACACAAAATGAATTAAGGATTTAAATGTAAGACCTGAAACCATAAAGCTAGAAGAAAACACAGGGGGAAAGCTTCCAGACATTGGTCTTGGCAATGGTTTTTTTTTTTTTAATTTGACACCAAATGTAAATCAATGAAAGAAAAAATAAATAAGTGGGACTACAGAAAGTCAAAATGCTTCTGCACAGCAAAGGAAACCATCAAGAGAATGAAAGGGCAACATACAGAATGGGAGAAAATATTTGCAAATCATATCTTTAAGGAACTACTATCCCAAAATATAAAATAACTCATATAAATCCATAGTAAAAGACAAATAATCTGATTTTAAAAAATGGGTAGGTCTGGATAGACATTTTTCCAAAGAAAACATACAGATAGCCAACAGATAACATTAAAAAATGCTGAACATCACATTAATCATAAGGGAAATGAAAATTAAAACCATTATGAGGCATCACTTAACACCTGTTAGAATGGCTACCATCAAAAGACAACAAATAACAAGTGTTGGCAAGGATGTGTATTGTTGGTGAGAATGTTAATTGGTGCAGCCACTATAGAAAATAATGTGAAGATTGTTCAAAAAATTAAAAATAGAATTACCATATAATCTGGCAATTTCACTTCTGAATACTTATCTGCAGATAATGAAAACACTACCTTAAAAAGATATCTGCATGTCCATATTCATTGCAGCATTATCTATAATACCGAAGGCATGGAAATAACCTAGTCCATCGATGGATGAGTGAGTAAAGAAGTTGTCACACACACATAACGGATTATTATTCAGCTATAAAAAAAGAAACCTTGCCATTTGTGACAACATGAATAAAACTTGAGGGCATTATGCTAAGTGAAATTAGAGAAAGACAAATTCTGTATGATCACTCCAATGTGGAAGTTGAAGAAAGAAATGAACTCATGAATTCAGACAAAATATTTGTGGTTACCAAAGGCAGGGTATATGTGTGGGGTAGGAATGGGAGAAATGAATCACAGTGATGAAAAGGAATAAACTTCCAGGTATAAGATAAAAACATCCTGGGGATATAATGTACAGAATGATGACCATAGTTAACAATACACTATTGTATATTTGAAAGCAGATAATAGAGTAAATCTTAAAAATTCCATTATAAGAAAAAACTATAGCTATGTATGGTGATGGATATTAAATAAGCATTGTGGTAATCATTTCAAAATATATACATATATCAAATTACATTGCATACCTGAAACTACTCTAATGTGTCAATTTTATCTCAATAAAAATAAAAACAAAACAAAATGACCATTTAAAAATTCTGGAAATTGACCAAAGGCATATAATAAATTAAGATTTATTCAAGTACACCTACTGAATCTCAGTAAGAAGAGTAGGATTCTGTGACATTATAGCCAGAGATTGCTCCTATTCCTTGCCACCTCCCACCTCAGCTTCATGCTACTGAAAATTCTACCCAAGCCTCAGCAGATGGAGAGGGCTGTGGGAATTGGCAGTTCTACCTCCCTGCTACAGGGGGTTGATTTTATGGAAAAATTCCTGCCTGGGCACTGTTGGTAACAATAGTTATCTCAGTGGCAAACAATCAGGAAAGGCTAACATCATGAGTTGCCTGAGGTCTTGACAGGTTGGGACAAGCATAACATGGCAGACAAGCCAGATATTTAATAAGGAGATCCAGGGAAGGAACAATCAAACAGAGCCTGGCTGAGAGCCCCCTTTTCTCTGGTGGTCTGGAAAGCTGTACATGCTCTGCTGAGATCAGACAGGACGAGCTACTTGCTACCTGTCCTTGGCTGATTTTCCTTAAGTCATTCATCATGTGTCTAGCACATCAACTGATAACTAAACTCATTTAAATCCACCCACTGTGGTCACAAATCATACATTACAGACCATCTGCATTGCCTCCTTTATTATACAGGTGGTAAAACCAAAGCCTCTGAGCAGTTTAAGAACCCGAGTTTCCATGAAGTTAATAGAAAATCAACAGAGGTTAGTACAAATGGCTCCACAGGACTTTTCAGAAATTCACTTACCTGCCACAAGTTGGCATAAAGTTAAAAATAAATTTACCTTGCTAGTCAGGTAAGTTCGGTCTACCTGTATCAAATATACATAAAGATCGTCCTCAATCTTTATCCTACATACAGTCTCCTTTCTCTTTGTTTTATTTTCTTCTGAGAGACTAGAAGGGGCTCCTCAGGAGTCACTCCTTGTGGGCTCTCAGGTGGTAAACTGCACTGGGGAACAGATGATGCCTGTCCTATGAGTGATGATCTATCACAGTTATTGCTCTTAATCAATCCTCTTACCTTCTGTTGTTTCATGTTGTCGTAACTTCTGACTCCTGGATCTAGCTCTTCATTTTGTGTGTTTTGTGGGTGACAACCCATGCTAAAAATACGGAAGTCTTTTGGCTGGGTACCTGTAATTCTCAGGGAAAATGACTCACCTCAAACTATTATCTCATCTCAAACGTTTTTGTCTGTGTAACACTGCCTTTTTTCATAATGAAATGCTATCCATGCATGTCCTTAAGCTTTTTTTATTGTAAATTCTGCTTATTCAAGCAAGTGATTATAAGTTCTCTTGAAGGCAATAGAACACTCATGTGCATTAAAGGCTCTGTTTCCCCGAAGCATGGTAGGATACAGGAAGTTACTTCAGTTTGGTATCAAGGAAACCTACTCCCAAGACAACCTTTATATGTTCCTGTTGTTCTTGATGGCTTGACATTTGGTTCATCCCTGGCATTTAGTCAAGTTTAAATCACTTGAAAAAAGAAACAAATCCCTGTGTTTATACAGCTGACATCTTTGCTTCTCAAAACTTTGTATAATCTGTATTTATGATAAGGACAGTCAGAAATTTTAATAGTTTAACCATCATAAATAGAGTGATGGACATTCAAGAAAGGGTACAAAGAAAAGACTACAGTAGGGTGAACCATTGCACTGTGGACTAAATCCCTTATTTAGGCTTTTTTTTTTTTTTCCTATTTTTGTTACTTGAAGACAGCATCCAGGGATTGAAGGCTGGAACTCAGGGCAGGTATAGAGGAATGGTGTCTCCATAAAGGGGAAACACCTGGGTAAGTCGAATTTATCACAGAAAACACATCTGTTCTCTTAAACGAGCGAAAGTAAATACCAAAATATGCCCAGAGGCAGTGTGGTATAAATTTTGCCACCAATTAATTATTCCTGGGTTTGAACTGTGTCCACCATGTATTTGCTCAGTTGGACAGTACCTTGGACAGTTCCCTCACTCTCTGCGTTTCCTTAACTGCATGATTGATTAAATGAGACAATTTAGGTAAAATTTAGATAAATTCAATAAAATACTGCTCTCATGAGCTCATCTACGTCAACAACTTTCTACTTTACCAACGTCATTCAAAGGCAAGTGTTAATAGTGACAAACTCATTTCTAAGCAGATTTTAGAATCTATATTTGTAGTTTTCAACAGCAACAACAAGAACTATAAGAACCATTCTGCAACTTCACAACTCAAAATTTTTTTCCAGCCAGGTTGAAATGAGTAACTTTTACTTGACACTTTTCCTCCTGAGTCACTTCTAAAAGATGAGATATTTTAACAGTACCCAGTTCACACATCAGGATCCCATGGGTCAGCCACCGCCATCAATGTAAAAAGGCCAGGAATATTTTAGATCATGATGCTGCCAGATGGAGTAGAGCTCCCCAAAGAAAACATTTTATAGCACATGATTTTCTCCCCCTAACTCCCAGCTCCCTCCTCTGACAAGAAATGCCTGGATTTGATGGGGCCTGCAGTCTATGGGGTCATAAAGAGTCAGACACAACTGAGAGACTAAACTGAACTGACGGATGCATGCCCAAGTCCAGAGCACTCCAGGATAGCACCAGGTAGAAGGCAAGAAGTTGCTCATGTTCTGGACTGACACATCACATCTGCTATTAAAGCTACTTAGCACCCTGACAGGGAGAAGTTCCTTTGAACTCTCAGCAGTGTCCACTGCAATCATTACGTGTGAGTGACGAATAAGTCACTGAATCACTGTGATGACTCATGCATTAAAAAGAAAGCCCGCATTTGGGCTCATAGGCCAGGCGCCAATCTCCAGGGAGCAATCTGATCTTGCCAGCTAAAAACAGCAGGTAGGAAGCATAAGTGTTGCAAATACTTTTTTAATTAAATGGAGGGTTTTCTTTTCCCCCTTCCCTTGCTCTGCCTCTGTCTTCCTTCCCTTCCACTCCTTCCTGTCTTACCAGATGCTCTTAGACACTTTGGATCACATCTGCCAGCCTGTGGACAGTGTTAAGGTTAAAAATAGATACCCAACAAGAGGTCCCATCAGCCAAGAGCAAGCACTGCATGGCAGCAATCATTTTGCAAACAGCAGAGAAGATAGTTCTACATGTCAAATTCTCGACCTAAAATTTCACTGAAATCCAACGATTATTTAATTATATGTTATTTATTGCTAGAAACAGACTTTGCATCCTGCAGCAGAGATCTATATTCTAACTCAGGAAACGAAAGAAGGAAAAACAGTAATGACCAGAACCACCAAAATCAAATGTTGCTGAGTTCTCAACACAGAGATATCCCTAATTTATTAAACACTGATCTTCTAAGACTGACTCATTATCTTCCTGAAAAGATGTCAAATCATTTAAGTGATAGACTCACCTCATCTTCTCCTTGCAGTGGTGTCTCACTACACCCCCAACATGCACACCGCCTCCGTGCTCTCGATCCTGCTAGCCCTCTAGATTATACTCTTTGGAGTGCATCACCTAATCTCTCTTCCTTAAATCTTCTTTTCAGAGCTTTACCTTGTCAATGTCCCTTAAAATTTTGTCTCTCCTCTTCATTACCTTTGCTTGCCTTGGTTTAGTTACCAGCCTCCTCCCAGATCAGGACCCACCATGTCACACATATCACTCCTAAATAATGCATCTACTCATGTCACCCCACTGCTTTAAACCTCCCCCAACTCTCTACTGCCATCAGTTTGGCATTTAAGGCTCTCCATAATCCACTCGCTAACTAGCTAACCTCTCTAGCTCCATCTGGCACTAACCTGCTCCTAAGCTCCAGCCTGCTGCGCTGATGAATGTTCCATGAAAGCATCCAGAGCCCTCCACACTTCACATTTCCTATCCTGAGATGCCCCCACCCCCTGCTCCTTAAATTTAGCTTTCCCTCTCTGTGCCCACAACACATGGTCCTAATCTTGAATTCTGTACTTACACTGCAACTATATATTTTATGTGAGTGTTACTTATTCATCTCTGTATTACTGACATATAGTATAGAGTTTACTATTAAAAAAGTCACTAAATGAAATTCTAAAGGCTGTACTTCAGAAAGAAGGAAAAAGACTACAGATGAAACTCTGAAATGGAAGAAAGTAACAAGGGAAAATAATGACAAGTAGATGGATAAAACCAAGTAATCTTTATTTAAAACTGTAAGAAAAACACGTAATTTGTGGAAGAAAAATAAGGAAGCTGAGAAGAGGTAAGTCTTTTGAGTTTGGGAGCCTGAGTTATAACATACTCATCAAATAGAAACTTTAATTTAGAATATATTTGCAGAAATAGCAAGAACAGCTACTAGGGGCAGACACTAAGCATATAACCTAAAAAGAAGTAGGAGGAAAAACCCAGACTGAGGAAAAAAATGATTGGTTCAAAAGATCGCAAGAAATGTGTGTGGGGGGTGGGAGAAATAGAAAACATTCACAAATAAAAATACATAAAACAGTGATAGAAATAAAAGTAAACATACAATTAATTGCAATAAAGGCAAAAGACCCACTTTCTAATTAATATTTTTAGACAATAAATAAAAATCTAGCTATGCATTGATTGTAAAAGACACATCTAAAACATGGAAAAACACACAAAGAATTATAAATTGTGTATATCTATTAATATTACCTGAAAACATTCAAAGCAAAAAACTGACATGATAACTAGAGAAATGAGCAAATCACCAGAGAGAGAAATTGCAATATTTTTAGTAATTGACAGCTTTAGTAATTGACAGCTTCAGCAGATAAAAGTCAATAAGGATAGATAAGATTTAAACAAAATCAATATTACAATAAAGTGAGTCACATGAATTTTTTGGTTTTCTTGTGCATATAAAAAGGCTTCCCCGTTGGCTCAATCGGTAATAAATCTGACTGCAATGCTGGAGATACAGGTTCGATCCCTGGGTTGGGAAGAATTCCTGGAGAAGGCAATGGCTAACCACTCCAGTATTCTTGCCTGGGAAATTCCATGGACAGAGGAGCCTGGCGGGCTATGGTCTATGGGGTTGCAAAGAGTTGGGCAGGACTTAGTGACTGATCCACAACAGAAAGTTATGTTTACACTATACTGCGGTCTAAGTGCATAATAACATTATGTCTAAAATTACAATGTACATGCTGCTAAGTCGCTTCAGTCGTGTCCGACTCTGTGCAACCCAATGGACGGCAGCCCACCAGGCTTCCCCGTCCCTGGGATTTTCCAGGCAAGAACACTGGAGTGGGTTGCCATTTCCTTCTCCAGTGCGTGAAAGTGAAGTCGCTCAGTCGTGTCCGACTCTTAGCGACCCCATGGACTGTAGCCTATCAGGCTCCTCTGTCCATGGGATTTTCCAGGCAAGAGTACTGGAGTGGGGTGCCATTGCCTTCTCCGTACATACCTTAATTTTAAAATATTTTTATTGTTAAAAAAATGCTACCATCATCTGACCCTTCAGTGAGTCCTAATCTATTTGTTGGTGGACGATGTTCCCTTAATGTTGATAGCTACTGACTGATCAGGGTGGTGCGTTGCTGAAGGTTGGGGTGGCTGTGGAAACTTCTTAAAATGAGACAGCTGAGTTACTACATTGATCGATGCTTCCACTCACAATTTCCCTGTAGCATGTAATGCTGTTTGATAGATTTTACCCACATAACTTTCAAAACTGAAGTCAATCCTCTCAAACTCTGTGGCTGCTTTATCAACTAAGTTTATATAAAATTCTAAATCCTTTGATTTCATTTCAACAGTCTTCATAGCATCTTCACCAGAAGTGGATTCCTCCTCAAGAACTTTGCTCATCCATCAGAAGCAATTTCTCATCTGTGAAGTTTTTATCATGAGAGTAACAGGAACTCAGTCACATTTTCAAGCTCCATTTTTAATTCTACATCTCTTGCTATTTCTACCACATCTGCAGTTACTTCCTCCACTAAAGTCCTGAACCCCTCAAAGTCATTCATGTGGGTTGGAATCAACTTCTTCTAAGCTTCTGTAATGTTGATATTCTGAAATCTTCTCATGAATCACAAATGTCTTAATGGCAGTTACAATGATGACTCTTCTTCAGAGGTTTTCCATTTATTTTACCCAAATCTATCAGGGGAATCACTATTTATGGAAGCTACAACCTTACGAAATATATTTCTTAAATAATAAGACCTGAAGTTACTCCGTGATTCGAGGGCTACAGAATGGATAATGTGTTAGCAAGTATGGAAATAACATTAATTTTAGTGTATATCTCCATAAGAATTCTTGGATGACCGGGTACATTGTAAATGAACAGTCATATTTTGAAAGGAATCTTTGCTGAGCAGTAGGTCTCCACAGTGGGCTTAAAATATTCACTGCTGCTGCAGCTTAGTCGCTTCAGTCATGTTCGACTCTGTGTGACCCCATGGACTGAAGCCCTCCAGGCTCCTCTGTCCATGGGATTCTCCAGGCAAGAATACTGGAGTGGATTGCCATTTCCTTCTGCAAAATATTCACTAAAACATGTTTTAAACAGGTGCTGTCATCTAGGCTTTGTTGTTCCATTTCTAGAACACACAGAGTACATTGAGCACTTCTTAAGGGCTCTAGGATTTTTGGAATGGTCAAAGAGCACCAGTTTCAACTTAAAGGTCACCACTCACATTGCATTAGCTCTTAACAAGAGTCAGCCGGTCCTTCGAAGCTTTGAAGCCAAGCACTGACTCGTACTCTCAAGCTATGAACGTCCCAGATGGCATCTTCTTCCAGTAGAATGCCGTTTTTGTCTACATGGAAAATCTGCTGTTTAGCGAAGCCACTTGCTGCTTCACTTTGCACTTCTCTGTTAGAGACAGCTTCTTTCTTTAAACTTCTATTACCTCCAAACTTTTCTCTTGCAGCTTCGTCAATTCTCTCAGCTGTCATAGAATTGAAGAGAATTAAGGCTTTGCTCTGGATTAGGCTTTGGGTTAAAGGAATATTGTGGCTGGTTTGAACTTCTATCCAGACCACTAGAACTTTCTCTACATTCACAATAAGGCAGCTTTGCTTTCTCATCACTCATGTGTTCACTTTTAATTTCCTTCAAGAACTTTTCCTCTTCCTTTGCTTTCAAAACTTAGATGTTTTGTGGAAAAGGCCTAGCTATCAGCTTTTGACATGCCTTCCTCATTAAGCTTAATCATCTCTAGTTTTTGATTTAAAATGAGAGATGAGCAACTGTTCCTTTAACTTGAACACTTAGAGGCCATTGTAGGGCTATTAACTGGCCTAATTTCAGTATTGCTGTGTCTCATGGAGCCCCAGGGAGAGGGAGATGGATGTGAGAACAGCTAGCTGGCTGGTGGAGCAGTCAGAACACACACAACATTTATCACTTAAGTTCACCATCTAATAAGGGTGCAGTTTGTGATGCCCCAAAGCAGTTACAGTAGTAGCATGAAAGACCATAGATTACCATATAAAACAGAGTATCAATAATAACATGAAAGTATGAAATATGCCAGGACTACCAAAATGTGACACAAAAACACCAAGTAGGCAAATGCTGCTGGAAAAATGCTTGAAACAGGCTTACATGCACCTTCAATTTTTAAAAAATGCAATACCTGTGAAGTGCAATAAACTGAAGTGCAAAAAGAAAAAAACAAGTACGCCTGTAGTGAGATTTAGCAAATTTGATTTTCATAAAACTAATATGCAGAAATCAACTGCAGGTTCATACTTGGCAATAATCAGAATGATACCATTAACAACAGCAACAAAAATATAAAGTACCTAAGAATCCAGTTGACCCTGAGCAACACAAGAATCAGGGGAATTGACCCCTGAGCAGCTCAGTCAAAAATTTCAATGTAACTCTGTGGTTGGCCCTCTGTATTCATAGCTCTGCATCTTCAAATTCAATCAACTACAAATTGAGTAGCACTGGAGTACATATTTACTAGGAAAAAAATCCATGTATAAGTGTATCTGTACAGTTCAAACCCATTGTTGCTCAAGGGTCAACTGTAAAACTAATGAAAGATGTACAAGTTTTTTTTTTTTTAATATAAAACACTTTTAATTAAAGTGAAAAGCATTATGTGATGATTCAGACAAATAAAGGATTTTACTTGGCTCAGGCCTACAGTGTGGGAGACCTGGGTTCGATCCATAAGGAAATGGCAACCCACTTCAGTACACTTGCCTGGAAAATCCCAGGGACGGAGGAGCCCGGTAGGCTACGGTCCATGGGGTCGCAAAGAGTCGACCCGACTGAGCGACTTCAAGAAAGTGAAAGTGAAATCGCTCAGTTCGTGTCTGACTCTTTGCGACCCCATGGACCGTAGCCTACCGGGCTCCTCCGTCCCTGGGATTTTCCAGGCAAGCGTACTGGAGTGGGTTGCCATTTCCTTCTCCAGAGGATCTTCCCGAACCACGGATCGAACCCAGGTCTCCCACACTGTAGGCAGACGCTTTACCTACTGAGTCACCAGGGAAGTCTTGCTACAGATATGGTAATACTATAAAGGAAAGAAAGGGTTTAGCCTCCAGGGGATAAGGTAGGTAACAGTCTACTTTCTAACTTGCAGGGTGTATACACAAGTATTCATATTTTTCTTTAAACTGTACCTATAAATTTTATATTTAATATGGATGGAATATTTTACTGTTTTAAAAAAGGTCTAGAACAAACTAAGCCCAATTAATGCAAAATGTACCTAAGTCTGTTGTGTGCCACGCCCCAGGATTCCTACATTTTACAAGTAGCACTTGAAAGAAGATACTAATTTTGTAAACTTTAAGAAATGTGTCTTGAATAATCATTTCATCTTCAAAAGAGGAGGCAGCAGATGTTTTAAAACACTAGAATGAACCCCTACCAGAAACATTCAATTTTAAGTGTAACGGTCTTCTTCACTTTTTAGTTTTAAGCGGAAAGGTTTCTATGCAAAATGTTTACATAAATATTCAGCTGTTTATTTCTGCACACAATGTAGAAAAGCAGAAATATGACGACAATTCAAGAACATTAAACAGGCATGGGCTCAACAATGATGGAAAATTCAGGAAGAGCATACTAGCTATCTCATTAGCCTAATCCACTCATGTTTTACAAGTGATTTGTTTCTAATGGTAGACAAAGTGCCAAAATTTTGCAGATGATTTACTTTTTTGAAGAGTGTAAATTATGGCAGGTTAAATTATAGGGAAATAAATTATATTTCATTTGCATACCAATATGCTCCCTTGGATGGGCAAGAAATGCCCGGAGATATATCTGGCTTAGGCATCAGCATATAACCCATATCCTGGCTTATCTGTACAGCAGACTGTATTTTCCAAAAATGGCCACTGTAATATTTCCAGTTCCACATGCTCTTCCAGAAACTTTCCACTTCCCTATCAAGAGAGGGAATCTATTTCCATTCCCACTGAACCTGAGCGGCTTTTGTAACTGCTTCAATGAACAGAATGCACTGTAGGGATGCTGTGTGATTCCCTAGGGTGGGTCATAAAAGATAAGGTTACAGCCTGACTTTATCTTTTTTTTTCTTGTTGTTTGTAAAATCATTTCTTTTTTTTTTTTAACTTTACATAATTGTATTAGTTTTGCCAAATATCAAAATGAATTTTGAGTCACTTCTTTAAGAGCACTGAGCTAGCACAGAAGTCTGGCTACCCTGCAGCAATTCATGCTGGAGAGGCCACCAAGAAAGAGAGATGCCAGAGGAGCCCAGCTATTCCAGTCTTTCCAGACCAGGCTTCAGACATATGAGTGAGTGAGCTCAGATGATTAAAGCCTTCAGGCCAACCCAGCTGATGCTGAGTGAGCAGAGATGAATGATCCCCGTTGAACCCTGCCCAAACTGCAGATGTGTGGGCAAAATAAACATGGCTGTTGCTTTAAGATACTAACTTTATTGTGCAGCATTAGATAACTGTTGTCATTCATATCTGTGGGAAGGACATTGAATGTAAATGTCATCCTCTCATGTCCCCAAAGGAACCACCAACCCAAACAACACAGTTTCTTAAAAACCAAAATGATAGCACGATATTTCACCCCAAAAGCAGCAAGCACCACCTCTGAAGGTTAAATTTGATTTAGGATTAAACTTTTTGCCACTGATCAATGATCCTATCAGTGAGTATCTTTATAATCCTATTATTTTAAAAACTTAATTAATATTTTTGCTTGTTATATCTTCAAAGGATCTCTGAGATGCAGTTTAACAACCTCTGCTTATAAATGAATTACTCTATTTACGTATTTCCCTTTCATTCTGGTCCATTTATGTTGGCATCTTCAGATTTGGCATCAGGCATCCTCCTCAAACTCAGTGGAACCAAACTGAAATCACTACTATTGGATATTACTGAAATTAGTGGAAAATAATTAGATTTCAGAGCCAAATAAAATCCCTTCTCACTTACTTTGTGACCCTAACCAAGCTATATTACTTTCCTGAGTACTTATATTGATTTGTAAAATGGAAATAATACCTATCTATCTTGTAGAGTGGTTATAGAATTAAATGAGCCAATACATAAAAAATACTTAGTATGCCTTGTACACCTAATAGGCAATTAATAAGCTTCCTTTCCTTGACACCTCTGTCTTTTTAAACAACTGAATGACAGGAGTACAAAGGCTCCTGCGTTTGCTGGCAAAAAGCTGCCCTCCTGAGAAAGTCAGGCTCAGCCTCCTATCTGTGAGCACCGCCTCAACACTTGAAGCAGGCCGCCAGCCCACTCTGGGAACTTCAACAGCAGTACTGTACTGGGGTCTTCTATTCTGCTTTGCTTTGTTATAGTTGTTTAAATGGTAAATATTTGAGCAAAGTTAACTGCATTCCAGCTGCTGCTTTTTCCTTTGTCATCATATCTCTTCAGCAACAAAGAACTGATATATATTTTTTGTTTAGAGGTCACTGGTGGACTTTATGCCATAGAGATGCCTGAGCTGAATTACTGAAGGTAGCAGAAAACAGGCAACCTGGAGGTTTTAGAGGTTTTGGCCAGCAACCTCAAAATATCAGCAGACAAAATGAATGATGTTATGCGGATAGATGCTGCTGCTGCTGCTAAGTCGCTTCAGTCGTGTCCAACTCTGTGCGACCCCATAGACGGCAGCCCAACAGGCTCCCCCATCCCTGGGATTCTCCAGGCAAGAATACTGGAGTGGGTTGCCATTTCCTTCTCCAAAGCATGAAAGTGAAAAGTGAAAGTGAAGTCGCTCAGTCGTGTCCGACTCTTGGCGACCCCATGGACTGCAACCTATCAGGCTCCTCCATCCATGGGATTTTCCAGGCAAGAGAACTGGAGTGGGGTGCCATTGCCTTCTCCATGCAGATAGATAGAACCAGCCATTCTTTTGAATATCTTCATCTGGTTCATGCTCAGCCTCTAAGAGCCTGATGAAGCTTCTGGGGTGGACAAAGCACATGACTGAGAACCAGAGACCTGCCTCCCACTTGCTACATGTTCTCAGGAAGTGACTTCACAGGCCTCTGGTTATCTGGGAAGCTGAGGGATCAGTCAAGATGGTCAAAACATGTGATGGTTGAAATGGGCCTCAAGACCACCTGGTCTAACATTTGACAGGTGAGAAGTGAGGCCCAAAGCAAGCCAATGGCTTTCCTGATATCACACCCTTCACAGCTCATGGACTAGGAATTAGCATACAAGGTTTTCCTTCTGTCATTGATAATCATTCCACAAAGTCCTATTTAAAAATTATTTGATTCTGATGGTAATGAGGAAGGCACACAATGTGCATTCCTACTCAAATTAGTTCAAAATGACTCAATAGACTGAATTTCTGAGCTAGTTTTCTTACCAAGGGAGGACTTGTATACTGTCTTGGATAACACATTATTCCGTAGACCTGGAAAGGCTCTGGAAGTACTTTTTACCTTATATGTCCCAGAATGCACAGAGTGAATTTCAACACTGTAATTGATGATGTCCCTTGAAAGTGGCAAGTATCCAATAGGAACTGATGAACTCTGTGCTCTATAACCTCTTGGTGATCATGCTATATGCCAAACAAGGTTCAGACCCAAGCAAAATGCAAAGCAAAAATCTATAGCAAGGCTAAGGGGGCGGAGGCGGCGGTTATCTTCCAAATCATAACCTACCTACCTACCTACGTATTTCTTAATTCCTCCTGCCTAGGGAAAAAAGAGAGGTTCTTAAAGGTTAACAGGTCTAATCACAGGTGACCATAGTGAAGAACCCTGATTTGCCCAAAGAAAAATATTTCCATGGGTAGAAGGGACTGTGAGGCTTCTTGGTCCAGTCACTCTAGAAGTCTGAAGCAAGGGGCTGAGAAGGAAGATTTTCTAATTCAAATTAATATAAATCAAACACTGTGACCTTAATTAAGAACCATGCTAAAAGGTGAACATTTGAATCCTCCACTAAAACAGAAACTAGAGCCAAATGTGAAGAATGAAACAGTAAGAAAGACAAAGGAGGGCCTATAAGCAGGAAACACACTGATGTAAAGGCACCGGGCCAGTGCGGAGGCTGACCGGAGAAGCCCGAGGGAGGTACACTGGCATGGTTTTACCTGTTGAGGGTATGTCTGGGAGCAAGGTGGGGACAGTATAGTCAACCAAACAGATAACCTTGCCAGGCAGGTTCTAATAGTTTAAATGGAAATCTCTTTTAAAAATGTAAACTCTTTGTCTGTAGTTCCCTGCTTACAAAGTGAGGTCCTTTCTCCATTAGAGTTCTCAGATAGGACTCACAACTGAGGTATGTGGGAGTGAAGAACAGAAGCTGGAGAAAAGCAGGCCTGTCTATGCTGTCCAACATGGCAGCCACTACCAGCCAAGTGTCGCTACTGAGTGCCTGAAACGTGGCTAGTGAGACAGAGGAACTGAATTTTATTTTAAATTTTATTTAACTTTAAATTTAGAAATAGATACTGATTCAATTATTGCAAAGTTGATATGCACTGTGGAATGACTTGGGTATGTGAATCTACCGTTTCAACTGTAAATTTTAATCTAAATACAGATCATGTGTTTTCTGTGAAAACGTACTGTCCAAATTTAGATCAGCTACAAGTGAAAAATGTACACTGGATTTCAAGATTTAATATGAAAAAATGTAAAATATCTCATTAATAATTATATTAATTACTGTAAAAATGGTATTCTAATTTTACCTGTTTCCTTTTACTCTTAAGTGGCTACTAAAAGATTTAAAATTACATAGAAAGTGCACATTTGAGGTGCACATTATATTTTTATTAGATAGTGTTGCTTAAATTCTAGTAGGTCTGGATAAGAATATCACTTTTTAAAAAACATTATAACCAATATACATTTTAGTTTCTTTGTCAAGATCAAACTAGAGAAAGATTATACCATCTGAAGAGTCCAAAGATTGTTTTTCTAATTATACTCTTCCGGTAAATTAAAATTTGACATTTGGTTTACAAATTTACCTCAGATTAATTTGTCAATCAACCATTATCTGATCAATTAAAGTAAAAACAATGCTAAAGGTGCAGACCAAAACACTGATGAAGGAGTGAATTCTGAAACAGAATACAGTAACCTCTAATCTGGGTCTTATGCCATCCTTTGTATTTATGCATCACTATAATTCAAATACTTGATAATAAATATCATGTTCCATTAGTCTTCTTTACATGACCCAAGAAGAAACCACACAAAAAGAAGCACTTCCACTGTATGCCGCAACTGCTGAGCATATTCTCTGGAGCAGAGGCGACAGCGTGGCTGCTTACACACTTACGTCAGTGTGTTTCCTGCTTATAGGCCCTCCTTTGTCTTTCTTATTGTTTCATACTTCACATTTGGCTCTAGTTTCTGTTTCAGTGGAAGATTCAAATGTCCACATTTCAATGTGTTTCCTAATTAAGGTCATAGTTTTATTTACGTTAATTTGAATTAGAAAATGTTCCTCCTCAGCCCCTTGCTCCAGACTTCTAGACTGACTGGGTCAAGAAGCCTCATTGTCCCCTCTACCCATGGAAGAGGGGTTGTGGGTCACAACTAGAGAGCCTGTGCACCACAAAGAAAGATCCTGCATGCAGCACCTAGGACCCGACACAGCCAAGTAAGGAAATAAATAAATATGTTAAAAAAGAAGCAACTTTTTTTAATACACACACATATACACCCTAATGAGACTATTTTAAATACCCTCTGAACACAAATCAAATCTATGGCACAAATGATAATAATAATTATATATACATATAAATACTTCATATGTATAAGTAAAACTATCAGCTAAACAAAGTTTCCTTTAAGTTAAAGAAAAAAACCTGAAACACAAAATCTTTGACCTAAATCCTTATGACAAACTAAGCCTGTCATTATCATCATAGGTGCCTCAGGATCTTCTACTATCTCCAGAAATTGTATTCAATGACAGCAGCATCCATGCTCACAACATTCCAGAAAGGCAAGGATTAGCTCTCACTTCCATTTTAAGAGCTGATAATTGATCAATGACAGAGAAGTTAAATAGCACAAAGGTTCAACACTTGAAAAAGCTAAAAGCTGCTTATTTCTGCTTGGACCCTGAGCTGTCATTCCAGAAGCTGCCACCAGATATGTAAGGTGCTTATTAATAGAGCAGTAAGCCCATCTTAGAGGGTCTTTTTAAGGTTTGACATCAGTAACACACAATTTGGTCGATTGTGCTTCCCCCTCTATAAAAAGAGAACTTAATATAGCAGCATAATTAATTAACAAATCTTTATCACTACCTTTGTTTTATGAATTAAAATAAAGATATAATCTAGCATAATATTTACTTAAAAAATAACTTCAAATTAAATATATCTTCCAACTAAATCTCACTATTTTAAATCTACATCTAATTTAAACCTGGGTTTTTTCCAGAGTCAAATCAGAATTTTCCCTTACTTAATTCTAGATGGTAGCTTCTCCAAGTCTCAGACCTTCAGAACAGGATAGGGGTTCATCATGTAATTTCCCAGAGTTAAACTGTTCTTAATTCTCCTGCCTGTTTTTAGCTTCAGAAACCATTAGTTTCACAGGGCATCTAGGGACTCATCTGCTGAGGCCCTTCTTCCCTTCACAGGATGCAGCATCCTTCTGCCTTTTCCACACACTTAGCCTCACAGAACGTTTCTTGGGTTTAGCCCCTTCCTCCCCATGGCTTACCTCTGCTCCATGGCCCACCCTGGGCTCCCATGCCCAAGCAGAAAGAACCATAGATACAGCCGTCTTGCTGTCTCTACTTTGTGGTCTTGTTCCAATCAGAGAAACATTCCTATGGCAACCAACATGCGCCACCATCTCACTCCTCTTCCCAGAAAGTTTCCTATTTGCATTGCAGACATTTGGCAAGGACCCATGAATAACTTGCCTAGCAACTACTAGCCTGTTCCAGCCTCTCTAAGGGGCTTACTTTTTTCTCTTTATCTTTTAGAACACACTCAGAGGCTGGTGGGTTGGCTGTGGAACAGCAGCTGCCGAGTCAGCCTCCCTTGGTAGTGGCCTGGAGCACACATAGCTGTTGGGCAAATTGTAGCCTCCTTTTACCCCAGGATAAAATAATGCCCACAGGCTCAAGGTAATGGCCCAAGACTGGGCAGCTCTACAGTGTTCATTCTGAGCTTCCTCCAGGGAAATTTCAGTTCTTAGAGAACCAGAGATCTTGTTCATCCTCAGCTATAAGAGTTGAATTATCAGTACATATGCTTCCATTTAGAAAACCAGGTTTATCCATCAACAATGTTGTGTACTAAGGACCCTCCTATTTATTCATTTACTAAACAGACTAGCAACCAGATATTTTAACTTATTTTTAATTGAGGGATAATTGCTTTACAGTATTGCGTTGGTTTTTGCCAAACATCAACATGAATCAGCCATAGTAGCAACCAGATATTTTAACTTACAGATTGTATTTTACTCATTTAGGTAATTTTGGTATCAGAAACCAACGTGGTCCCAAATGACTAATGCTACTATCCACATTTCCCCCCTCAATGAATTCTGAAGAAGCCCTCAGTGTCTTTAACATAATTTTAGTGCCCTAAAGTGAAATACTTTCTCTGAGAACCCACAGAGGTGAAGGAGTTTCAATAATAAATAAACTGTGTTTCTCCTGCCTTTGTGCTGTTCTGCTGATAGAATTCCATGCTTCCCTTTCCAAAGAGAGGCCAACAGTGCATCCTAGCTCCTAAAAGCAACTGACAGGATTATCAAGGGAGGTACTAGAGGGGAAAAAAAAGCTACTTTTTTTTCCCCCACAAGGAAAGCAAGCCACTGATGCAGGAAGGGGGATGTAGGGGAAGTTGTCAATTTAGGCTAGGAATAGAACTAGAAGTCGATCCTGGAAATGCTTTCTTTATATTCACTTTCATGACTTGACAAGGACGGTTTTTGATCCTGAGATCCCATTTCAGAGAAGACACATAATAAGTACTCAATGAGTATATACTGAAGTGAAACATATACTGTATATACTGTAACACATATAAACATATAAACACTGTTGCTGGAACTGATACAGTCATTCTGGAGGACAATTTGGCATTATCTAAAAATGCACACACCTTCACTAGTTAATTCCCCTGCTTTGGCTTTCCTTGTGGCTCAGCTGGTAAAGAATCTGCCTGCAATGTGAGAGACCTGGGTTCGATCGCTGGGCTGGGAAGATCCCCTGGTGAAGGGAAAGGCTATCCACTCCAGTTCTGGCCTGGAGAACTCATGGCCTATATAGTCCATAGGGTTGCAAAGAGTCAGAAACAACTGAGTGACTTTCACTTCACTTTCACCAAAAAAAGAAAGGTGAAAAGGTACATCCAAGGATATTTATTGCAGCATTGTTTGTGACAGGATAAATCTAGAAATAACCCAAATGTTAATAAATAGAAGGTAATTTAAATTATGACATGCCACCACTACTATATAGCCAATAAAGTAAGGTAGAATATATGTATTGATATGGGCAGATTTCTAAGATACAATATTAAGAAAAACGTATTGCACAGTAGAACCCATAGGTAAGTACATATGTGTGTTATGTGCATGTGGATGTGAGTCTGAGTGAACTCCGGGAGTTGGTGATGGACAGGGAGGCCTGGCGTGCTGCGATTCATGGGGTCGAAAAGAGTCGCACACGACTGAGCGACTGAACTGAACTGATATCTATATATGTACATATATAAGTACAGATGTGTATGTATATGTATATACGTAGGTTTCCTGGTGGCTCGGCAGTAATCCACCTGCCAATGCAGGAGATATGGATTCAATTCCTGGGTCAGGAAGATCCTCTGGAGAAGGAAATGGAAATCCACTCTAGTATTCTTGCCTGGGAAATCCCACAGACAGAGGAGCCTCGCAGGCTACAGTCCATGGGTCACAAAGAGTTAGGCATGACTTATCGACTAAGCAACAACAATGTACTTATGTATATTTATGCATGGATGTGGGTGTGAGTATGTGTGTGTAGAACATTAGATCATTTCTGGAAGGTTCTACAGAAACTTTAACCTCAGTTCAGTTCACTCAGTCGTGTCTGACTCTTTGCGACCCCATGAATTGCAGCACACCAGGCCTCCCTGTCCATCACCAACTCCCGGAGTTCACTCAAACTCATGTCCATCAAGTCAGTAATGCCATCCAACCATCTCATCCTCTGTTGTCCCCTTCTCCTCCTGCCCCCAATCCCTCCCAGCATCAGGATCTCTTCCAATGAGTCAACTCTTCGCATGAGGTGGCCAAAGTACTGGACTTTCAGCTTTAGCATCATTCCTTCCAAAGAAATCCCAGGGCTGATCTCCTTTAGGATGGACTGGTTGGATCTCCTTGCAGTCCAAGGGACTCTCAAGAGTCTTCTCCAACACCACAGTTCAAAAGCATCAATTCTTCGGTGCTCAGCTTTCTTCACAGTCCAATTCTCACATCCATACATGACCACTGGAAAAACCATAGCCTTGACTAGATGGACCTTTGTTGGCAAAGTAATGTCTCTGCTTTTCAATATGCTATCTAGGTTGGTCATAACTTTCCTTCCAAGGAGTAAGCATCTTTTAATTTCATGGCTGCAGTCACCACTTTAACCTAGTTACCTTTAAATAACACTTTAGAATCAGAGAACAGGAAGACTTATTCTCTTTATAGTTTTTTTAAAATTTTGATCAATTTTAAAACAAAGTAAGCCTTACTTACACTTTAAAAATGTTAATAATTTGTTATTGCTTTCATATAGTTTCCATCATTTAGTTTTTTTTTTTTAAATAAAGCCTGCAGCTTATTTTTACCATTTAAGCATACCTTGTAACTAATACAGGAGTCTCTTAAACCATCCACAGCTATTGTGGTAAGTGAGAAACTGCAGAAGTGGAATCAGCAGTTCATATAAATTGTTCACAAACTCTGTACTTTCAACATGCTGAACATGGTAAATATATCAAAACTATTAGAAATTAAGAAATCATATTAGAGCTATGTAAATTAAGGTAAAAAATTGGAAAAACACATTGCAGTGCACACACAAAAAAGCATGTGTGTGTGGTGTGTGTGTGCACACGCGTGAGCTCAGTCATGTCTGACTCTTTGGTACCTCATGGACTATAGTGCAGCAGGCTCCTCTGTCCATGGAATTTTTCAGGCAAGAATACTGGAGTGGGTTGCCATTTCCTACTCCATGGAATCTTCCCCACCCAGGTATTGAACCTGCATTTCTCCCATCTCCTGTATCAGCAGGCAGATTATTTTACTACTAGCACCATCTGAGAACCGCCCCCCCCCCCCAAATAAACATCTCTTCCTAATACTTGAGTCTTTTGTTATTATTTTTTTCAACTTAGAGAAGGTGGAAGAAGCAGATAAATAAGTACTGCTACTAAATCAGAAATCATAAGCCTCAGAAGCCCTGAATATACATAAAAATTAAGAGCCAATAAACTGGATCTAAGAACTCTAAATGATGTTTCATCAAATAAAAAGTCAAAAAGCTGCAAATGCATCTTTTCGGGAAGAGTACTTAAAATGGGGAGAGTACTTAAAATGCAGAGAGGGACAGCTGAAGAGAAATTTCCCTTAGTCACTTTCACATCAGTAACAAGAAAATGAAGACCATGGCATAAAATTAATATCTTCAACTTCCAAAGGCTAGAAAGAATACTTCATTAAGAAAATATAGCATTAAAGTTCATTTTCGCACTATGCCAGTCTCCCAAATATTCCTACCTTTTTCTTACAAACTCAAGAGAAAAATTTCCTGTGGTACTCATTATTAAAACCCTAGAATGTTCTTGACACTGCCATTTTAACTGTCTATTGTTCTCCTAACTCCAGGAAGTCTCTGAAAGCCAGACATAATGACTGTTGTGACAGTTTTCAGTAACAAGAAGTGAAGTTTCCTGTCAAAAGAAGGGCTCTCTCCATTTTGATCATATGTTAAAGAAAATGCTTCAACAAGCACTTTCACGGAAAGAGCAGATTCTCTGAGACCCTGAAAATGTACTACAATAGTGAAAGAATGGATCAAAATCAAAATGACAGATAAATTTGTGGGAGTTTTTTCCTTTCAGCTAGAGTAATGTGATTTATTTCCCAAGTAGTACTGATTTTCTGGGCATAGAACTGGTTTTTTATTGGGCTTCCCTGGTGGCTCAGATGGTAAAACACTTGCCTGCAATGCCGGAGACCCGGGTTTGATTCCTGGGTTGGGAAGATCCCCTGGAGAAGGAAATGGCAATCCACTCCAACACTCTTGCCTGGAAAACCCCATGGACGGAGGAGTCTGATAGGCTACAGTCAGGGGTTGCAAAAAGTCGGACATGACTGAGCGACTTCACTTTTTCACTTTCATTCTAGAACTGTTAAAGGTAGGTTCCAGATGTTAATTCAACAAAGGAGCAGGAAAAAAAGCTGGGAGTTGGTACTAGCGCCTCAACTAAATGCAGGGGATATGAAACGCATTACATTATAATGCTATCCCAATAACTGCTTAAAGTCATCAAGAATCCAAATCTCCCATGACAAGTGAGAGGTCTTCAGTAGGGCTCTGGTCAGATGAGCAGAAAGGAGGAGGACGTGTCTTGACCCAGGATTCAGAAGACCTGGTTAAGTACGACAGTCCTGGACCTGTAGAACCACAGAAAGCAGTTCAGTTCAGTTCAGTCGCTCAGTCATGTGCGACTCTTTGCGACCCCATGAATCGCAGCACGCCAGGCCTCCCTGTCCAGCCCCAACTCCCGGAGTTCACTCAGACTCACATCCATTGAGTCAGTGATGCCATCCAGCCATCTCATCCTCTGGCGTCCCCTTCTCCTCCTGCCCCCAATCCCTCCCAGCATCAGAGTCTTTTCCAATGAGTCAACTCTTCGAATGAGGTGGCCAAAGTACTGGACTTTCAGCTTTAGCATCATTCCTTCCAAAGAAATCCCAGGGCTGATCTCCTTCAGAATAGACTGGTTGGATCTCCTTGCAGTCCAAGGGACTCTCAAGAGTCTTCTCCAACACCACAGTTCAAAAGCATCAATACTTCGGCGCTCAGCTTTCTTCACACTCCAACTCTTGCATCCATACATGACCACTGGAAAAACCATAGCCTTGACTAGATGGACCTTTGTTGGCAAAGTAATGTCTCTGCTTTTCAATATGCTATCTAGGTTGGTCATAACTTTTCTTCCAAGGAATAAGCATCTTTTAATTTCATGGCTGCAGTCACCATCTGCAGTGATTTTGGAGCCCCCCAAAAATAAAGTCTGACATTGTTTCCACTGTTTCCACATCTATTTCCCATGAAGTGATGGGACCAGATGCCATGATCTTCGTTTTCTGAATGCTGAGTTTTAAGCCAACTTCAGAGACAGTCTCATATGCCTCACTCTCCCATGTAAATAAATGGGGACAGCTGTAACAGATCAAGTGAGGTGGAAACAAGCTGAAAAAATTGGGCAAGATGCCAAATGGTCTTACTGTTAGCAAGAGCAAGGGTTCCTTTGTGTGAAACTGTCAAATACAAATGTGTTCCTGCATGACTCAAGTTTCCTTATCTGTAAAATGAAAATAACACTCCATAGATACTCTGAGAATTAAATGAGAGAACATATGAGATGTTCTTAAAAGAGTGTCTGGCATAGACAGAGTAAATGCTCAAAAACATTAGCTATAATCTTTAGTACAAAACTACTTTATTTATTTAGAACTGTGGATCCCTAGTACTGGAGAGTCCCTAGAGGTTACATAATCATAGCATAAAGTGAAAAATTGGGATATATTAAGAAGGAATAAGCCGTTGCTCATAGCATCTGCCTTGTAACCAGTGGTGCAGTTAGGCTCAAAGCAATAACCACAGAAGGATGGCTGAGATTGGACTTGGACCAAGCACACAGCAGCTCTGACTACAATGAAAGGCAAATCTCTCTACTAAAGGTTAAACAGTTTGTACACTAAATATGACATGCATGGGGGCAGAGAGTCTGTCTCTTCTCTGTGCCTGACTGGCTCCAAAGTTCTTGTTATTGTTCAGTTGCTCAGCTGTGTCCGACTCTTGGTGACCCCATGGACTGCAGCATGCCAGGCTTCCTTGTCCTTCACCATCTCCCAGAACTTGCTGAAATTCATGTCCACTGAATCAGGGATTCCATCCAACCATCTCATCTTTTGTAATCCCTTCTTCTTCTGTCTTCAATCTTTTCCAGCAACAGGGTCTTTTCTAATAAGTTGGCTCTTCACATCAGATGGCCAAACTATTGGAGCTTCAGTTTCAGCATCAGTCCTTCTAATGAATATTCAGGATTGATTTCCTTTAGGAATGACTGGTTTGATCTCCTTGCAGTTCAAGGGACTCTCAAGAGTCTTTTCCAACACCACAGTTCAAAAGCATGAATTCTTTAGCGTTCAGACTTCTTTATGGTCCAACTCTCACATCCATACATGACTACTGGAAAAACCATAGCTTTGACTATATGAACCTTTAGTAAAGTACTATACGAACCTCAGCAAAGTAATGTGTCTGCTTTTTAATGTGGTTCCACAATAGGTTCCCCCCAAATATTTGAAAGATGGGCAAAAGGGGGGATGGGATGAACAGGTAGTGCTTTCAACACAATCCTCTTACAGAGTGTCTATCATAATATAGGCTGGTCAACATTAAGACAGTCTATATGAAAGAAAAAGCAAAGTCCCAAAGATGTATGTATTCTTATACCTTCATTCATTAAGTATTTATTCAATGTTCACTATAGGTAAGGCACAATGCAGAAGCTGTTTTATGAATAAAGGTTTGTGTATGTAATTACAGAAATCTAACCAACTTTTCACAGGAAGAAGCTGGCCTCCTATTTGGACTAGAGTTTAGTCATAGAGGACATAAATAATTATCAATCTCTCTAATTGGCTTCTACAGGACACTCTTCTCGGTACCCAAACTTCAGCAATGCCATTTAAGTGTCAAGACATTTGCATTAATATCTAAGGAAACCAAAGGAAACTGAAAGTCTTATTCAAAGGATATAATTGTACCAGACAGTTTCCAAGGGATTTAGAAGCATGTAATTAATTACAATAATACCTTACAACAAATTCATCCTGTTGGAGGAAGATCTGGGTGACAATATTGAATTACGGATGAGTTTTAAAGAAGAGGAGTTTTATTAGAGTAATTCAAATTAAATGCTAATAAAATACTGCCAAGTAGAAATCCTCATAGGACTACTTTAATGACTAGAATCACTCATAATCAGTATGTAGTTAGGATACAAATAGATGCAAGTAAGGCATTTGAAAACAGCCCTTTCCCTTAAGCAGGTTAGTATGTTTCCTAGCAAACTTGTTTACACTTTCATTTGCTTGGTGGGTCCCTTATTCATAGATAAAGTAAACTTCAGATTTGCCTCAAAAAAATTATTAAAGACCATGAATCAATGGGCTACAAATGGATGACATTGCTGGAGAGAGATCCAGAGCTCTGTCAGATGGCTGCAGCCAACTACATCTCAAGTTATTTTTAAAAAACGACTCCTCTGTTCATGCACATTATCACAAGAGGCTCTGTCCATGCATACAAAGCAGGAAAGAACTGAATTAAATCAGTGTGCTGAATGGAGCAGGAGAGTAGGTGGAGGGGAGTACCTACCCTTTTCCTCTTCTTTTCTCTGTTATTTTCCTTTCCTCCCCTATCTGGTATTCTTGGATACACTCTGTCAGCTTGTGCAAACTGAGGAGCCTAAGGAGCCTGACAGCCTAGACTCAGGAAAGACACATGTGCAAACATGTTTTGCAGCCTGTGCAGAATGATCAGACTTTGGTGAATGAGTTAGTACATGTCCAAAGCACTCCAGAAGCTGCAAAGAATGATCCATGTTACTCATCTGATACAACCACTGGTGAGACAAGAAAGGCAGATGTCTTCATTTTACAAGTAGGAGAGGTTACTGATGCAATCAAGGCCACACTGTTAGAAATGATAGATTCCACTGTCAAGTCCAATCCTCTCACTCTTGGTCTGCGGCAATGGCCCCACACCACACTGCCTAGAACGTAACAACACTTTTTTTTTTGCACATCCCTATGGTAAACTGACAACCCCTAGCATCGATCTGTTATATCCAGAGGAAACAGAATCCTGGGTGGGGAAGGATTCATAGCCCTCAGCCTCACTGTGATTTCACAAGGGACTTATTATGTTCTGGAACGGCCACTTTTCAGATGTTAAGCAGTTGTATCTTCATGTGTTCTTCTGCTAGTGAAAAACATGGTTTGGGGGCAATGTCCAAAGAAAATTACCTATTGTTCTAAAGTTTGCATCTGTGCTAAGTCTCTTGAGTCATGTCCAGCTCTTTGAGATCCCATGGAGGAGCCAACCAGGCTCCTCTGTCCATGGGATTCTCCAGGCAAAAATACTGGAGTGGGATGCCATACCCTTTTCCAGGGGATGTTTTCGACCCAGGGATTGAACCCCATCTCTTATGTCTCCTGCATTGGCAGGCAGGTTCTTTACTACTAGTGCCACCTGGGGAGCCCTTCTTACTAAAGCTGAGATATCAAATAGGGGCAGGAGTGGCTTAGGCTTGTAGGTCTCTCATTTGAGAGGCAACTAAAATGTATTTTGCAAACATAAAATTTAACATAAATGCTTATAAATTATCTCCAAGATGGTGGAGTAGAAAGACATGCACTCATCTTCTCCAGCAATATTAAGATCGCAACTAGCTCCTGAACAACCAGAGACAGAAGAATGTTGGATCCCACCAAAAAAAGATACCCTGCATCCAAGGACAAAGGATAAACCCCAACAAGACAGTACAAGGGGTGAAACTGTGTTTAGAATCAAACCTCAGATCCGCCAGAGATACTCAGAGGGTGCAAACGAAATCTTGTGCACACAAGAACTCAGGGAAAAGAGCAGTGACCCTCAGAAGAGACTGAATCAGACCTGCCTTTGAGTGTCTGAATGTCTCCTGCAGAGGCACGGGTCAGCAGTGACCTACCACGGGAACTTGAGCTCTGATTCCAGCAGATCTAGGAAACGTGGTAAATAGTATAAGTTCATTGGAGGAGGCCGCCATTAAGTGCCACCATAGAGCCACCAAGCAGACGACTCACAAAACAGAGAACAATTATATCAAAGAAGTTCTTGCACTGTTGCAAAAGTTCTAGGGCCCACAAAAGATTTCCCAAGCTGGAGATCTGGCAAGGGACTGAGCTCCCCCAGAAAAACAGATTCTTGTAGGACAAAACAAACCTTGTAGGCACAAGGTCCAGGAGAAAGGAGCAGTGACCCCACAAGAGACTGAGCCAGACTTGCCTGTGAGTGTCTAGGAGTCTCCAGTGGAGGCATGGGTCCATAGTGGCCTGCTGTGGGGTTAAGGGCACTGACTACAACAGTCCTGGGAGCCATGGCATGCTGGCATAAGTCCTTTGAAGGAGGTTGCCATTACTGCCATTACTCCTACCATAGTTTGGTCTCAGGCCAAACTACAGGGAGGGAACATAGTCTGACACATCAGAAGAAAATTGGATTAAAGATTTACTGAAAATGGCCCAGCCCACTAGAGCAGACCAAAAACCAGTTGAATACACAGCCAGTCACTCCCACCAAAAAACTTCCACAAGCCTCTTATCCTCATCTATCAGAGGCCAGACAGAATGAAAACCACAATCACAGAAAACTAACCAAACTGATCACATGGATCACAGCCTTGTGTAGCTCAATGAAACTATGCGCCATGCAATATAGGGCCACCCAAGACGGACAGGTCATAGTGGACAGTTCTGACAATATATGGTCCACTGGAGAGGGGAATGGCAAACCATTTCAGTATTCTTGCCTTGAGAACCCCATGAACAGTACAAAAAGGCGAAAAGATATGACACTGAAAGATGAACTCCCTAGGTTGGTAGGTGCCCAACATCCTACTGGAGAAGAGTAGAGAAACAGTTTCAGAAGGAAATAAGAGGCTGAGCCAAACTGGAAACAACACCCAGTTGTGGATATATCTGGCGGTGAAAGTCAAGTCCGATGCTGTAATGAACAATACTGCATAGGAACCTGGAGTGTTAGGTCTATGAATCAAGGTGAATCAGAAGTGGTCAAAAGGAGATGGCAAGAGTGAACATCGAAATTCTAGGAATCAGTGAACTAAAATGGACCAGAATGGGCGAATTTAATTCAGATGACCATTATATCTACTACTGTGGACAAGAATCCCTTAGAAGAAATGGAGTAGCGTTCATAGTTAAAAAAAAGAGTCCAAAATGCAGTTCTTGGGTGCAGTCTCAAAAACAACAGAATGATCTCTGTTTGTTTCCAAGGCAACCCATTCAATATCACTGTAATCCAAGACTATTCCCCAACCACTAATGTCAAAGAAGCTGAAGTTTAATGGTTCTATGAAGATCTACAAGACTTTCTAGAACAACAACAAAAAGATGTCCTTTTTATCACAGGGGACTGAAATGCAAAAGCAGGAAGTCAAGAGATACCTGGAATGAAAGGCAAGTTTGGCCTTGAGTACAAAATGAAGCAGGGCAAAAGCTAACAGAGTTTTGCCAAGAGAATGCTCTGGTCATAGCAAACACCCTTTCCAACAACACAAAAGATGACTCTACACATGAACATCACCAGATGGTCAATACCAAAATCAGATTGATTATATGCTTTGCATCCAAAGAGGAAAAAGTTCTATACAGTCAGCAAAAACAAGACTGGAAGTTGACTGTGGCTCAGATCATGAACTCCTTATTGCCAAATTCAGACTTAAATTGAAGAAAGTAGGGAAACCACTAGGCAATTAAGGTATGACCTAAATCAAATCCCTTATGACTACCAATGGAAGTAAGAAATAGATTCAAGGAATTAGATCTGATAGACAGAGTGCCTGAAGAACTATGGACAGAGGTTTGTGACAGTGTATAAGAGGTGGTGATCAAAATCATCCCCAAGAAAAAGAAATGCAAAAAGGCAAAACAACCATTTGCCTTTTTGCAAATGGTTGTTTGAGGGGTCCTTATAAATAGCTGAGAAAAGAAGAGAAGCGAAAGGCAAAGGAGAAAAGGAGAGATAAACCCATGTGAATAAAGAGTTCCAAAGACAGCAAGGGGAGATAAGAAAGCCCTCCTAAGTGATCAATGGAAAGAAATAGAGGAAAACAATAGCATGGGAAAGACTAGAGACCTCTTCAGGAAAGTTAGAGATAGCAAGGGAACACTTCATGCAAAGATGGGTACAATAAGGACAGAAATGGTATGGACCTAACAGAAGCAGAAGATATTAAGAAGAGGTGGCAAGAATACACAGAAGAACTATACAAAAATGATCTTAATGACCCAGATAACCACGATGGTGTGATCACTCACCTAGAGCCAGAAATCATGGAATCCAAAGTCAAGCAGGTCTTAGGAAGCATCACTACAAAGGTAGTGGAAGTGATAGAATTCCAGTTGAGTTATTTAAATCCTAAAAGATGCTCTTAAAATGCTGCACTCAATATGCCAGCAAATTTGGAAAATTCAGCAGTGGCCACAGGACTGGAAAAGGTCAGTTTTCATTCCAACCCCAACAAAGGGGTCAAAGAACGTTCAAACTACTGCACCATTGCACTCATTTCACACGCTAGCAAAGTAATGCTCAAAATTCTCCAAGCCAGGCTTCAACAGTATGTAAACTGAGAACAAAAAATGAAGATAATGGCAACCGGTCCCATCACTTCATGGCAAATAGATGGGGAAACAATGGAAACAGTGACAGATTTTATTTTCTTGGGCTCCAAAACCACTGCAGATGGTGATGGAAGCCATGAAATTAAGAGGTGCTTGCTCCTTGGAAGAAAAGCTATGACAAACCTAGACAGCATATTAAAAAACAGAGACATTACTTTGCCCACAAACTCCATCCAAACAAAGCTATGGTTTTTCCAGTAGTCATGTATGGATGTGACAGTTGGACCATAAAGAAGGCTGAACACCAAAGAATTGATGCTTTTAAGCTGTGGTGTTGGAGAAGGCTCTTAAGAGTTCCTTGGACTGCAAGGAAATCAAACCAGTCAATCCTAAAGGTAATCAATCCTGAAGAGTCATTGGAAGGACTGATGCTGATGCTGAAGCTCTAAAACTTTGGCCACCGGATTCAGAGTTGACTCATTAGAAAAGACCCTGATGCTGCGAAAGATTGAAGGCAGGTGGAGAAGGGGACGACAGAGGATGAAATGTTTGGATGGCATCACTGACTGAATCGACATGAGGTTAGCAAGCTCTGGGAAACGGTGAAGGGCAGGGAAGCCTGGCATGTTGTAGTCCATAAAGTCACAGAGAGTCGGACAGGACTGAGCGACTGAACAACAACAATCCCTTCTTTTTGGAAAAACTGATTCCATTTAATATTCATGGTACTCTATAACCACAAATACTATATTATCATGGGAGGATTATTTTTTCATTGGAGGCAGAGCAAAAATCTGATAAAATTTTATCAATTTAGGTTTGGGGAAATGTCAGAATTGGGAAGTCTTTAAACAGTCTTGATATTATAACATTGAGTGTTTCCCACATTTGGACGGCACCAGAGTCTCAAGAAGGGCTTATACTCAGCAGGCTGTGAGAACCACTATCAACCAACCCCAGAGACTAAGAAACCTGGTGAGTAGCCAGTAGCCTGTTAAGTCCATGCTGCTCTTCTCCCAGAAAAGTTTAATGATAAATTCTAAAGAAGGGTAGTTTTAAAATAACTACTCCCTCCTAGCTGGGGGGCAGGATGGGGGAACTTCTGCAGGCTGAGAGTTGCAAACTTCATATGTTTACTGATTACTCTAATGAGCAGCCCAAACTGTTCAAGTGAGAAAATAGCCAGCAACATGGATTTCCAAGACTACACTTTGAGAACCGTAGAGATTTGTTGAAACTCCTTATAACTTTGGTTGTTTTTCCAAATCCAGTGCACTGAATCCAGCCTCACAAATCTTTGTTTAGCATTTATTATTACTGGCAAGGCAATGGTGCCTGCTACCTTCTGACTCTGGATTCAGAGTAAGACTGGACAACTTAGTCACAAGCAAACAGACATAGATACATACACACAGAGCAAATGCTACAAGTGAGCCTGTTGAGAACATCATTAGGAAAGGATCTGTGAGGTCAGCAATGATTACCATAGCAACAACAGCCAATGGAAACGCCATCATTGTTACGAGTGCAATGATTTGAGATCTCAGTCTCCTGTGGGAGGTTTCTGTTGGCTTTTTTAAGAGGCCAGGATAGACTTTGGTCTGCTTTTGTCCCTGGCAGAGAAGAATGAACTCTTTATTAAAGGTTGCTCATTGTCCACATATAAAACTGAAACTAAAAGTTCAGGACTCTATTATTCACTAATTTGCTTGTTTTTGAACAGAAATTGTTCAGGGAGTTCCCTGGTGGTCTAGTGGTTAGGATTCAACACTGTCACTCCCACGGCCTAGGTTTGATCCATGTTGGGGAACTCAGATCCTGCAAGGCATGTGTTCAGCTCTAGCCTATTAAAAGCCATCCAGTCACTCACTGGGAAGGTTCTCTGCTACATTAGACCAAGTTGTTCCATTTGGAATCAATGCTCATCTGATACTGTGATCCAAACTTAGAGCAAACTGTCAGCCTGTGAAATGATCTGAATGCACTTAAATGATCTCTAACAATCAAGCCAAAATAAGTACTATTTGAGTTAAAAGCATATGCAGATATATTTTCCTTTGAATGTACTAGCATCTCATGGTTGAATACTAAGAATGTTTAGTAAATATGCTGAACATAAGTCAGTTTAAAATTTGAATTTGATGATATGGTACTCACCCTGAAGACAGAATGTCTTAGAATTAGAAGGCATTTTAGAGATAACTTAGTACATCTTCATAGCTAGGATATGAAAAAAAAATATACATTTCACTTACTGAGTAGACAAATATATGTGTGATAAACATAAAATACACATATACATATACACATACAAAATACTAAAAGAATGTTCACTGAAGTTTTAACAGTTATCTGTAAACAGAATTACACATAATTTTATTTTCGTGTTTTGACTTGTATTTTCTGACTTTCTTCTTTTACAAGGAGTTGAATTTATTGTTACCCTGTTTATGGCATATTATTATCATTGTTCTTGCAAGGTTCTCTTTTGCTTTATTTATTATTTCCCTTTTTATCTCCCCACTTCTAGCCCTCATTCCTCACACAACCAACTCTGACAGGTTGAACTGGTACTTCTTCAGTATCTCCCTTCATTTCTACTAAGACTATAAGCTTGAAAGCAGATAGCCTCATTTTGTGCACTTACAGAAATGAGTATCATTTTGTGGACATGTAATTTAACTTGTACTGCATCTCATTTTTCTTACTCTTTACATTTGGCACTATGCCCTTAAGATCCAGTCATGTTGATAAATGTTCATCTTATGCACCATACTCCTTTATGCTCTTTCAACTAAATTTGAATTAACCACTTTGTTAGTAAAGGACAACCAGTTTACCTCCAAGTCCCTCTTCAGTTCAGTTCAGTAACTCAATAGTATCTGACTCTTTGTAACCACATGGACTGCAGCATGACAGGCTTCCCAGTCCATCACCAACTCCCAGAGCTTACTCAAACTCATGTCCATCGAGTCAGTGATGCCATCCAACCATCTCATCCTCTGTTGTCCCTTCTCCTCCTGCCTTCAATCTTTTCCAGTATCAGGGTCTTTTCTAATGAGTTGGCTCTTCACATCAGGTGGCCAAAGTTTTGGAGTTTCAGCTTCAGCATCTGTCTGTCCAATGAATATTCAGGACTGATTTCCTTTAGGATTCACTGGTTGGATCTCCATGCAGTCCAAGGGACTTTTATGAGTCTTCTCCAACACCACAGTTCAAAAGCATCAATTCTTCAGCGGTAAGACTCCCTCTTACCATCACAATAACCTTGCGTGAATACACTCACGTCCTAGTATGGTGCTTTACATACACACAATGCAGGAGAGATAAGAGACGCAGGTTCAATCACTGGGTTGAGAAAATAACCTGGAGGAGGGCATGGCAACCCACTCTAGCATTCTTGCCTGGGAATACTGGAGGAGCCTGGCAGGCTACAGTCTATAGGGTTGCACAGAGTTGGACATGACTGAAGCAACTTAGCATGCACAAACGCATACATACACACATATATGCTGCTGCTGCTAAGTCGCTTCAGTCGTGTCCGACTCTGTGAGACCCCATAGACGGCAGCCCACCAGGCTCCCCTGTCCCTGGGATTCTCCAGGCAAGAATACTGGAGTGGGTTGACATTTCCTTCACAATGCATGAAAGTGAAAGGTGAAAGTGAAGTTGCTCAGTCGTGTCTGACTCTTAGTGACCCCATGGACTGCAGCCCACCAGGCTCCTCCGTCCATGAGATTTTCCACAGTACTGGGGTGGGATGCCATTGCCTTCTCCACACACACACACACACACACACACACACACACACACACACATATATAAAAGGGATATATATATATGTGTGTATATGCATGTGTATATGCATATATATATGCATGTGTTTAAATATACATACATATATATTATATGTATATATACGTGTGTGTGTGTGTGTGTATATATATATATATATAAGACAAAGACATTTTCATATATCTCCAGAGTAGAATATCTGGGTTATGGGTGTGAGTGGCCCTAATTCAAACAGGTAGTGTCACAGGCTCTCCAAAATGGTAGCATCAGTCTATCTCCTATTAACAATGCATGAAGGTCCCCAAAGTCCCAGAAACACTGGGCATAACTGAGATCTCTAAAACGCTATACATGCCATTATCAATTTAATTTGCATTTCTCTCAGCACTAGTGACTTGGAGTATCTTTTCTAATACTTTGATAGCCTTTTGAGTTTCCTCCTCATTAACTGCCTTTTCTAATCCTTTGCCCAAATTTTCTACAAATAACATGTATCACTTTAAAAATAATCTCCTGCCTCCAGTGAAATCGGCTGAATAAGACAGGCATGAGAGGCAACTAGAAGACCCAAACGTGAGAACAGATGGCAGTTAATCCATCTTCTGAAAATAGCAGTGACTCAGTAGTCAACAGAGAATTTGATAACTGCACAACAGTGATAACAGGGACAGCAGCAATGGCTGATGTTATGTGAAACACATCCATTCCTGTGGTCCCTGGCTCATAGTATATGCTCATTAAACCTGACTTCTCTCCCTTATCTTCTTGGATTACCACAACAAATCTGTGAACAGGAGAATTGTGTGTTATTTTTAGTCCCCTTTAATGGAGAACAAAACTGCCTGGGCGGATGCCCTGATAAGTGTGAGAAGCATGAGTAACACAGGTGCTTCCAGCTTCTCCTCTCATTTCTACTAGGAGAGTAAGCTTGAAAGCCTGGACACAAGTAGAGGCTTCCATCTCCTCAACTCACCGGCATGTGGCCTTAGGCAAGTCAAGCCACTGTTTGAACTTCAGTTTACGCCATTAGTCATTAGTCAAATGACTAATGACGGCATTTTCCTCAAGATGTTGTACTGAGGATTAAATGAATGATTTCCTGTGAGCCATGCAGAATAGTGCATGACACCCAGTAAGTGCTTAGTGAATATGAGTACTTAGTGAACGTTAGCTTGTCTTTGGAGTATGGAGACTATACTAAACTGACACCATAAATGGTCTTTCATAAACACCCTCCAATTATAAGCTTGTAAGAATTCATTTTGAAGGATTAAAGGCAACATAGCATATGAACACTTTATATCTGAAATACTGCATTTCATTCTAAACATTTTTCATAATACACCTTTTTCCAATTTGGCTTTAAAAAATTATCCTGAGGAGGTAAACATTTTTGTTAGAAATTTTCTGGGGGGTTTCTTTTTTTAGGTCTTCATATCTCTAGTAACACATTCAAGGATTGACTAGATCAAACAGAACTGTTGGAAAATAGGCCTCCATAAGGAGAAGGCTAGCACTTCTGTCCTCCTTGTACAAGGATATTCTTACTCATATTTCTATCCGCTGAGGTAAGAAAGGATGTCAACCAAAGCAAAGCAACTAGTGGTAGCCGTGGCCTAAATAAAAGCAACCCTCATTTTTCTCAGCTTTAAAATATAAAGTAAAATTGAAGTGGGTAAAGCAGGGGAATCAAATCAAGCATGTGTTACAAACACTAGGGTTAAGGGAACAGCAACAACAGAATGAGAGCTCCTGGATTCTTACGTAAGTGGTCAGAACTCACTGAATTACAAAAATCAGCATCATGGTACAAGAAGAGCTAGTGTCTTAAGTCCTGGTTCCTTTATGTTATAGCAAGACAGGATCTGATGGCTTATTATGCCTCTTCTATGAGACTCAAATTCCTTATTGTAAGGTGAAGCATAGCACAAAAAAATCCTTTCTCTTCCCATTTCCTTCTAACCCTAAATTCTAGGACCTATATTTAAATTTTTTAAAATTTCCTACATGTTGATAATGATACTACCTTTCCCAGCAGATATAACACTATGTTAGTGAAAGTAGTTAGTCGTGTCTGACTCTTTGCAACCCCATGGACTGTAGTACACCAGGCTCCTGTGTCCATGGAATTTTCCAGGCAAGAATACTGGAGTGGATTGCCATTCCCTTCTCCAGGAGATCTTCCTGACCCAGGGATTGAACCTGGATCTCCTGCACTGCAGGCAGATTCTTTACCATCTGAGCCACCACAAGTGGTTCAACTCTTCTCTCTCTGTAATTGGAATGCACAAACGAGGATCCAGCTGCTACATCTAATTGGATGAGAGATGTTGAACTTGAAGAAAATGACCAGATACTCCTTCCAAAAGCACTGCCTTATCTATATTTTTGCCAGACATGACTCCCCTGCAAATGTAGGCTCAAAGATGTGAAGCTGCTTCTTTCTCCATGTGAATTTTCCCTTTTTCCCAAGATGGACCTGAAAAGGATAAAACACCCAGTGTACCCCAGAATTAACCATCACAAATACTGTGCATGCAATTGTCAAGAAGTGTCTAATACACACAGCCATATCCTGAAATCAATAAATGTGACCCTGGGGAATGCTCTGAGAGCTAGAACAAATGAGTACACACACTTCACCAAAAAACACAGGGCCACTTCAACAGGCACCTCTCTGGGCTATCAGTCAAAGAAAATCATCAGGGAGAAAACAAACATTCAGTCATCAGTGACTCAGCCCCACGTGGCTTGGCTCAAAGGTTGTGGTCGGGATGGAGATGGAGTGAGAACAGATCACCTTAACAAAGCCATTTTGCTACATGGGAAATTTTTATGTGGCTCCCCCCAAAATTTAACATCCTTTTTGTGATGTTACACAAAATGAGGGGGATTTACTCATTACTTAATTTTTTTAATATTCAGTTAGAACTGGATATGGAACAACGGATTGGTTCAAATTGGAAAAGGAGTACATCAAGGCTGTATATTGTCACCCGGCTTATTTAACTTATATGCAGAGTACAATATACAAAATGCTGGGCTGGATGACTCACAAGCTAGAATCAAGATTGCCAAGAGAAATATCAACAACCTCAGATATGCAGATTATACCACTTTAATGGCCAAAAGTGAAGAGGAACTAAAGAGCTTCTTGATGAAGGTGAAAGAGGAGAGTGAAAAAGCTGGTTTAAAACTCAACATTCAATAAACAAAGATCATGGCATCTGGTCATTGGATGGACTGGTGCTGAAGCTGAAGCTCAAATACTTTGGCCACCTGATGCAAAGAACTGACTCTTTAGAAAAGACCCTGATGCTGGGAAAGATTGAGGGCAAAAGAAGAAGGGGGTAACAGAGGATGAGATGGTTGGATGGCATCACCAACTCAATGAATTTGAGCAAACTCCAGAGAAAGTGAAGGACATGGAAGCCTGGCATGCCGCAGTTCATGGAGTCACAGAGTAGGACGTGACTTAGGGACTGAACAACAACAACAAAATTTTATAAGAGATAGGAAAGAAAATATGTACAAAAGAGGCATTTTCACATGCCCTTCGTCTCACAGATGGCCATCAAGTATTCTAATAAGGGAAACAGGGAATCATCTGAGAACTGACCTAAAGCCAGTTGTGCTATAATGCTTCTTTGAAAACAAAAATTTGTTTCAATGCAAGTGATATACTAGGGAACCATTAGAGCATACTGCAAATCTTGTGTTTGCTTGTGAACAATTTCAACCATGAGAAACACTAGGAGAGTACAGAAAACCACACACAGCTGAACCCAAGTACCCTCACAAGCATGCATGTACCTCCAACACCCACCAGCTACCTGGCTCACCCGGTGATAACGTACCACCCAGCCACATCTGCTGTTACAATTTCCTTTCAGTTTCCAAACAACCCTCCTTCACTACTCACAATAACTTACAAGCTGCAACCTTTCCAACACCCACTTCCACAAGTAAACTTAAAAACAAGTGATTTTATATTTCCCAGTCATTTAGTTCCTGGGGGGGTACCTACGATGATCAATCTTTCCTCCCTATCACCATTCTTCCTGTAACCCAGTTCCTTGTTCCCTACAGCCTTCAACAGCAGACACCAGAATTTTTTGTTTTTTGGTTTGTTCCCCTGCTCCACCTCTCAGTGGAAAAAGAGCTGTTTTCTACAGTAAAGGAAAATACCTGCACTGCTATTAATGTGCAGTGTCTCACTGCAGACATACTCTCCAAAGCCCTCAGGTCTTGTTCTTGTTTTCCAACAGAGTGGATCTGTCAATACAGACCTGCCAACCATCTCCCCAGAATTAAACGATGCCCTAAATTTCTTCCTTTTTGGTGAAGTACTGGGGAGAACATGGGAAGGGAAGGGCAGCAAATCAAGTTTCATCTCCATTTATTTACTGATGGCAGTCAAGGGTGTGGCTGGAACTTAGTATAAATCAATGGCAATCAAAGAGGCAGATTTTCTTAGACTTAATGTGAGGCATAGAGGAAAAGCTAGTTTGTGTGTGGATAGTAACATGTATGTGCACTAGGCATATATGTATTTCTTGCCCTGTTCTAATCTGCTTTAGGACAACTTCAAGGACACATATTACATACTATACTAGATACACATGCAAAATAATAAAAATGAAGCCAAGGAGCATGTGTGTATATATATATGAATACACACATATGTATATGTAAGTCATAATTCAAACCCTAATTAAAGAGAATCTGTGTAATGTGTAATCTTGGTTACATAATAATGAGGAACGAGATCAAAATGGAACACAGGAGAAACAGAGATTAGGTGAAGGAAAATCAGGCAGTGAAGCCCTAATCCTGGGTTCAAATACCAGTTCTGCCATTTACTTCTGGGCAAGTAATTTTCACTTTTCAAGTTTCAATTCCTCACAGATAAAAGTGAGAATACTTCCCACCTAGAGTGTTATTTTCCAGATTAAATGACAATGTTCCTAAGGTCACAAGGGGATCACAACTTCTGCACCAGAGCTCTGGTTTTATACCATGTTCAGAAATTCCAATGGTCGGGCATCCCAGAGTTCTCAGCACTCTGGCTCTGAAGGACAGAATATGGGCACACACGCATGACCCCATACCCAAGCAGCAGTGGGACAGACACAAGCTGGCCTCAAAGGAGTGAAAGAATTGAGAAACCCCAGGGCTCTGTAACCTGATTTCCAATCGCTCCAGGTTGGAAGAACCATTAGGACAGCAGTTTCCAAAATGGGACCAGCAGAATCCACACCATCTAGAAACTTGTCAGAAATACAAATTATCAGGCCTTATTTCATGTACCTTGAATCAGGAAGTCTGAGTGTCTGGGTTGGCAACTCAAGTTTAAGAAACAAAGCCTTAGGAGATAAGAGTTTTGCTTCATTAAGTTTAAGAATTTGCATAATATCTGTTTCAAGTCAGAGTTTTGAAAAGAATAAAAAAAGAATACCAGTATCCATCTGGCCCTGCTCTATAAGTTAGTAATGAATTCACACCCTTTGGCTATTCTGGCCCTCCGGTAATGCTTGCTGCCTCCTCAGACCATTAGCTGCTGCTGCTGCTAAGTCGCTTCAGTCGTGTCCGACTCTGCGACCCCATAGACAGCGGCCCACCAGGGTCCCCCATCCCTGGGATTCTCCAGGCAAGAACACTGGAGCGGGTTGCCATTTCCTTCTCCAATGCATGAAAGGGAAAAGTGAAAGTGAAGTCGCTCAGTCATGTCCAACTCTTCGAGACCCCATGGTCTGCAGCCTACCAGGCTCCTCCGTCCATGGGATTTTCCAGGCAAGAGTACTGGAGTGGGGTGCCATTGCCTTCTCCACAGACCATTAGAGGTATGGTCAATTCCTGATACAACCAAAAATGTCACAAACATGCTGATCAAATCACGTGGGAGGATTTGTGGACAGAAAGCAATGGATGGTGTAATCCTCTTAGAATGAAAGGAGTGTGGAGAAAGAAAAAATCCCCTATTGGAGTGTGTAAATAAGGTCCACAGTGGAAGGATGACGTGAAAATGCATCCTTTTACATATCCAGCACCAAATACTTATTTCTGCTTGTCTTCCTGTCTGCCAGTGTCTGAAATTGGGGTTACGTACTCAAATAGGGCAAGCTACTTTACCTGGTGACCTTCTCCCCAACCTCCTTCCCTACACTCAAATCAACTCCAGAATTGCCAGAGTTTGAGTTTATGAAGCTCTTGCAACATCTAGGCCCCTTGATTTTCTTCCTTTTCATTTATTTGCTTGTTTATCTGACTGCATTCCCACCAGTTTTCTGAGAGATGGATGGGAGAAAAAGGAGAAAGAAAAAAAAAGTGGGCAAAACAGGCTTGGTGAAGAAGAGCTACAATTACAATGGAAGCTAAAATACAGGATTTGTGACTAATGGGCAGATTTCATTATCCTGTACTGTTCTATAAGGAGTGCCATCTCCACTTACCAACCTGGAAAGAAAATCCGTAATAACTACAAATCGCAATGCCTAAGAGTTCCTATTGTATGCTAATGTTGCACCAAAGCTAAGATCATTCTATATTCACCGGCAGAAGGCTGCTCCTCCTGCAAGGTGTTAAGATGATTGTAAAAGTCACAACAATCAATTAAAACTGCAATTACTAGACAGAACATAAAACACACTGAAAAATACCTATGGCACAGACTTACTGACTTATGTATAAACTCATTCAACAGCAAGCAGCATCTCTAATTTTTTCCACCATAATCTTTATGAGTTTTAGAAATTAAGTAATTCTTATAATTACAGAGGAATACTCATGTTACACATAAAACCAAGCAAATGGATATACATTGTGTCTAATAACAATACAAAAATTTCCAAAGAATATTTTTGGTTATAATATTTGTCTTATTCCCTTTAGAACAGTTAGATTATCACTCTAAACTCTCCCCAGAGATACATATTATCTCAATTTTGACAGAAATATCACGTAAAAGGAATCATATGTCATGGAACATTGTAATGAGAATGAACATTGGGAATCATCTAATCCAACCCTTTCTCATTTTATGAGCAAAGATATTGAGACTCAGGAGATTTAATATTTGCCCAGGATTACACAGCTTGCCAATGGCTCAGTGAGAATTAGCACTTTCCCCTTGACTCTAATAATATTGTTCTTTCCACTGTATCATTCTGCCCCTAGCCTTCAGATAGAGCTAACCAAGGACCTGACTGCACCAGAAGGCCAGAGAATAGAAGCTCCTGATCAGAGTTTTCCCACTACATACTTCTCTCTGTGTCTGTGTTTGGCTGAAATCTAATCATCACACGCTTAAACTATGTACACTTCTTCAGGTGGTGACTCACAGATCTGCCTTGAGCATACTCTTAGGACAAGACATTTTTCTTTCAGGGGCTTGTACAAGCCTTGTAGGGATGCTGCAAGGAGGAAGCTCTCTACCAATTAGAAAAATAAAAATAAACTATGATTCCTAGGATTCAAAGAGTCAGATACAGATTTTAAGATTTTCAAACTCAGAAAAAGATGAGACAGAAGTATTTATAAGATATTTAATTCCTCAGTGACTGCCTTCCAGGCCCAAACGGCATGAAAGTCAGTTAATCTGTAAATGTTCCATATTCAAGAGGCTCACCAATAATCTATTTTTCTAAGGGCTCTGCTGTTCAAAACCCTACAGTGTCTCCCTTACACAGAATAAAAACTAAAGTTCTTAGACTGCACAGTAGGTTTTTTATAATCTGTTTAACACCATTTAAATACTACTATATTACTTGCTCTTGTAAAACCCATGCTGTATTAACTACCTATTACTATGAAACAAATTAGCCCAAAACTTAGTGGCTTAGGACAACGATAAATACCTCACAGAGATTCTGTGGGTCAGGAATCTGAGAGTAGCTTTATGGCTGCTTCTAGTTCAGGATCTGCCACGAGGCTGCAGTCACCTGAAAGCTTGACTAGAAGTGGAAGATCTGCTGCCAAGATGGCTTTCCCATAGCCTTGCGGAGGGCACCTCCCCAAAGAAATGCTGGTCTCTTAGGGCATGGCAGCTATTTCCCTTCAAAAACAGAGACTCAGGAAAGCCAGCTTCAAGCTACAAGGTCTGCTTTGACCTAGCCTCAAAATCAGACATCATCATTTCTGTAATATCCTATTGGTAACACTGGCCAGCCCAATCCCATTTGGTAGGGGACTATACAAAGGTGTCAATACCAGTAGGTGGGGATTGTAGGAGGCTATTGGAGGCTAGCTACTGTATGCACCATACCAGCCACCACACTCTGCCATTTTGCCACAAGGTTGGCCCCTCTGCCTCCTGCTCATATTAAAATGGTTAGTAAAAAAAGCACATGATCTAGAGTTAGTGAAACTGGGTTCAATCTCAGTCAGTCAAAGCCTGGAGTCTGATTATGAGCAAATCTCCTAGTTTTACCTCCTATATCTGTAACAGAAATACTATAATCCCTACTGAAAAAAGTAAGTGTGGTTACTAAATGAAGTTCAGTATAGAAAACTACTTTGTAGACTGCAGATAAGTAAAATTGTTTCTCAACCACCACTTTCCTTCTGGGCCTGCCTGTACACCACTGTTTCTTAAACTTTCTCCTCTCCATTGAAAGGCCCAGTGTCCTCTTCTCGGTTCTGACAGCACCATATGTATTCCTACACAGTCTTCTCACATTGTGCATTTATTATAAGTACTTGTTTACATGAAATTCACTCCTACTAGCTTATACATTTCTTCAGGTCAGAATCTCTCATATCACTGTCTATTACAAAATAGTCAATAAATGTTTGATTAATCAAACTAGCATGCCTTTATCCTTTAATCACCATCCAAAGAGACAGGAAGGCCTTTCTGCACACACAGTCCATGGGATACACATGATAGAAGGGAGAAAGGTTAATTTTAATTCTAGACAGTCAGGGCATCTTGACACCTACGATGGAGAAAATAGTTTGGCACTTTGGAACATGTCTCAGATATCAAAAGCTGAGCTCCTAGGATAAATGATGATTTTTGGAGAACTGGGGAATACATGCCCAGCCAGTTTATCCCTCCACTGACAGAGGAGAGTCAGAGGAGTTTTGGGATAAGAGTGCAACAGGCAGAATTCTAAAGATGTACCTCCCCTGACATTTCCTGTTCCTGGCTACTAATCCAGCCATTAATCTAGGTATTGCTCTTTAGGGACTTCACAGATGATATTAAGGTTATTCATAAGCTGACCTTAAGACAGAGGTATTATCTGGGTGGGTCCAATGTAATTACCTCAGTCAGAGAAGTCAGGGAGAGGCACAGGAAAAGGAAGGCAGAAAAGATGAGAAAGGAGGAAAGGTCAGAGAGATTAAAAATGTGAAGACTCAACCCACCATTGCTGCCTTTGAAGACGGAAGAAGGGAGCCATGAGCCAAGGAAAGTGGCGAGCCACATGAAGCTAAGAACAACCCCCAGTTGACATGCAGCAAAGAAATGGGGGTCTCAGGCATACAAAGGCAAGAAACTAGGAACTTCTAACAACCTAGTAAGCCTGAAGTGAACCTTGATTCCAGTCTTATAAAATCCAAGTCTGTGAGGTCAGTTAAGTCACCCCAGACTCCTAACACACACTGTGAGATAATAAAATGCATGTTATTTGAGCTGCTAAATGTCCAGTAATTTGTTATGGCAGCAATGGAAAACTAATCCAAAGAGTAAGAGGGTTTCTGAAAATAAAACAGCCTTCTCTCCCTATCTGCACTTCGAACCAAGTCTATGTGGATGGGGGATAAAGCAAAAGAAACCTCAGGTGAGTTCAGAAGCTGAGAGAAGCTTAGCACCTAGCAGGATCCGGAAGGATGGAAGAGCCAGCAGCACAAGGAGAGCAGGGACATGCATGGGGGCCACCATACAGGTCTGTGCTTTCTAGCGAGATGAGAGAGAAAACCAAGAGTTTCCCTCATAGTATCAGAGAGGAAGGCCTGAGGTATCAGCAGGGTCTGGGGCCTGGAAGGCAGAATGAAAACTTTCAGCTGTGCACTCGGCAGACCCAAAGACCACTGGAAACCCTACATCTGAATGGAAGTGTCACAGATCTCAGAATAACACCTAATCCCAAGAAGCTTACCCTGAGGGAGAAGCAAAGTGGAAAGCAGAAGGAAAGAAACCCAAAATCAACTGAGTGTTTGCTCAAACTAGAGAATGAGGGGAAGTGTCTGGAAGTTTCTGAATTTACCATTAAGTTGTCAAGATTTCATTTTCAGCCAAAAGAGAAAAATGGAGACTCAAGAGGTAAAATTCGGTTATAAACAAAGTTTTATTTTGTATACCAAGTCTGTGACTGATGATAATTGCCAGAGACAGATGCCATTTATCAAAGTTATTATCTTCCAAAAGCCATACTTCACATTCATCCTATAATTTAATATCCATAATAACCCTCCAAGCCTTGCACTGCTATCATCTCTATTTCATAAGTAGAGAAACCAAGACTAAGAGACATGAAGAAAATAGTCCAGAACGTGACAACTGGCAAATGGTAGATTCCAGATTCAAATATCTACCCACCTAGTATTTCCTCTTTGAATTCCTTTCAGTGAGTGTGCAGAAGGGATGCTACTATTTATGAAAGCATTTATAAATTCATCTGTAATTATACTATCTATAAGACGACTTTTATGAATTCTTTGGTATCTCAATAATAGCAATAGCATCTGTTAACTTATCTTGAAAGCACAGACGTGCCAAGCAGCTCTAAGTGGCTTTTGTGGATCATTTAAAAATTATGATTTTCTCCTTTTTGTAGATGAGAAAAGTGAGGCCCTGACTTCTCTGAATACACAGAGTAAGAGGCAGGGCTGAGATCTGAACCCAGGCACTCTGACTCCAGTCTTCATGTTTACCCATGGGCTGTACAGCATTCCTACCTTGAGTCACCCTTAAGACCTAGGGGTCAACAAGAAATGCTGCACTGGCCCAGAAGAGAGATTCTGGAAGCAGCATGGAGGGGTGTTTATAGAAAAGCATTGTTACACTCTATGACTACGCTTATTAAGGTTTAGCTGTCCCTGAAGTGATCTATCTTGCTTTTCTTACCTACTTCATTGCTTTGATGCTTAAGATACACCATCAATTCAATAATAGCTACTGAGGTTATAAGCAAACACATTTATTATAAGTCCTATTCAAAGTTCAGAAATATTAAGAGTGTCAATAATAAGGATACGTATTTATATTTTTCAGTTTGTACCACCTCCTGAAAAAACAAATTCAAGTTCATTTATCCAATACTTTCTAAAAGCCAAGACTATGGAGTCAGAGATAAATGACACAGTCCTGGTCTCACTGGACTCACAGGGACACTTTAGGCAATAGCATGTGACACTAAGTGAGCAAACTGGAGGAGCAACTAGCTGGAAGGGGACGGGCTATGAGGAAAAGCTTTCTGGAAGAAGCCATGCTATCAGAATTCAATCTGTAAGGATCTGAGAGCAAAGAGGTGGCCAAGATTTTAAAAAGAAGAGGCTACGACTTATTTAAGGGGCTGTAAACACAGTTGAAAAACTCATTTCACTGACTTCTACTGAACTAACTTCTGAATTAACACTCTCCATTCTCTCTGAAAGACATCTTGACACTCAAGCCAAATACTAATGGATTCTCTCCAGTGGGCCAGGGCACTTGATGTCTCACCCAGGTGAGGGAAATGTTTGCCAAGAGTCACTTGTATTGGTTCCCAACATATGGGAACCATATGTTGTGTATGCCAGTTGTGCTTGGCTTTATAATCAAATTAATTAAACATTACATTATTTAATTAAATATTATATAAGTTAGTGAAATATGAGTGTGAAAAAAAAAAAGTTACTGTTTCTAAGAAAACTAGGTTGACTCTTTCAAAACAACTCAAAAAGACTAGCTGCCAAAAAGTTACTGTCAAATTACAAGTGAGTGAGATGGCTATAAAAGACTGGAAAATATAACATAGCAACCTAGAAGATTCTGCTCTTTCATTCACTCTACTTGAAAGAAACTCAATTGAAATCATGAGAGATATTATGCGTGTGGTTACACAAGAAAACTGATGAGGTACTTTGACAAGTAGAGCCACATTCAAGGCAAAGGCTTTGGCCCTATATCAAAAGACTGCTGAACAAATGTGAACACATGTTTTAAGTTAAAATAAAAAATTTTAATGTATCATTTTTAGGTCTCTATTTCAACTAATATTTGTATTAAAAATTATGTCTCAGATCAGAAGGTTTCCACTGTAATTTAAGAAGACTGAAGCCAGGATTATAAATAGGCAAGTATCAACAGATGAGGCTAGAGAAGTTGGCAATATAACTGCAAGCTCTGCACACATGCAAGAACATGTAGCTTCACATAGAAGCTATGTGAAGAAGCTTCTAGAACATAGAAGAGACACTGATGTGACAAGATTCCTGGTTGATAAAGATCATACGGGAAACATGGAGAATGCTTTGGGGAATCAAGACTAGATGCTGTTGAAGTAAATCTGTGAAGAAATGATGAAGCTTTAACTGAGGCTGGTATAGTGAGAGGAACAAACTTTGCAGTCAGTGCATGAGGCAAAGTACCTGGTGAGCTGGTAAAACAATGGTGAAGTGCTATGGCAATGGGAGCTGTCACTGCAATCTTACGGACAATATCTGGCATAGGGGACTCGAACTCTGCATATTTATAATTTTCAAAAGGACTCTTCTGAGGGTTTTAAGCAAATCCTAATGCTTCACCATTTTATTGATTACATCACATGGCCCCATTGATAAGTGTCTATCTAGGCTGAAATTCGGAGAAGGCAATGGCACCCCACTCTAGTACTCTTGCCTGGAAAATCCCATGGATGGAGGAGCCTGGTGGGCTACAGTCCCTGGGATCTCGAAGTGTTGGTCACAACTGAGCAACTTCACTTTCATTTTTCCTTTCATACATTGGAGAAGGAAATGGCAACCCACTCCAGTGTTCTTGCCTGGAGAATCCCAGGGACAGAGGAGCCTGGTAGGCTGCTGTCTCTGGGGTCGCACAGAGTCGGACCTGACTGAAGTGACTTAGCAGCAGCAGCAGCAGGCTGAAATTCTCACTTTTTTCAGTCCATCCTCACAGAGCAATCCTGCTCTATCCTTGATTTACTTGGTCTTTCTCAGATTGACTCTAACTCTAACCAGAAGGTTTGGTAAGAAACCTAAATTAAATATTCTTACAATGGGAACTCCACAGCTAGTTCTTTATAAAGTCATGGATGAGATCATTGCAGCATCCATACAGAGTAATGGATATGATAAGGCTTATCTTCCTTTATTAACAGATCTATTCATTAGAAAATAATAGTAAGCCGCATGTCTGTTTCATTGGATAATTACTAAATGATGCCAAACTACAAATAAAGCTACATAGAAATCTAACATTTAGACAGAAGTAAAACAATAAAATAGGTAATAGTAAATGTAATCCATGTTAAGAAAACAATGTAAGTAATTTTAAAGCAACCTCTTCAGTGCCACCTATATACATACGTCATTACTCAATAAACAGAAAGGCAAAGTGACAAAACTGCACATGAAATGATATTTTCACTTTATAATAAAATAAATTTATAAAGTAGCTGATAATAAACAAAGTGGCTTCACATATATTACTATATGGTAACAGAGCTACCATATGACTCTGCAATCCCACTCCTGGGCATACATCAGGAAAAAAACATAAACTGAAAGGATATATGCACCTCAATGTGTTCATGGCAGCGCAGTTTACAAAAGCCAAAACACAGAAGCAATCAAAATGTCCATCAACAGAGGAACACACAAGGAAGATGTGGTACACATATACAATGGAATATTACTCAGTCATTAAAAAAAGAATGAAATAATGGCATTTGTAGCAACAAAGATGGACTCAGAGATTATCAAACTAAGTGAAGTAAGTCAGATAAAGAAATACAAATATCATATAATATCACTCATATGTGAAATCTAACTTTTAAAAAAGATAGAAGTGAACTATTTACAAAAAAGAAACAGATTTACAGGATGAAAAAAACTTATGGTTTCCAAAAGGGAAACCTGGAGGGGAGGGATAAATCCCATAACATTGTTACCCATTACTGATAAGTACCTGACCTGGCTCTTGAGAAACCTATATGCAGGTCAGGAAGCAACAGTTAGAACTGAACATGGAACAACAGACTGGTTCCAAATAGGAAAAGGAGTACATCAAGGCTGTATACTGTCACCCTGCTTATTTAACTTATATGCAGAGTACATCATGAGAAACACTGGACTGGAAGAAGCACAAGCTGGAATCAAGATTGCTGGGAGAAATATCAGTAACCTCAGATATGCAGATGACACCACGCTCATGGCAGAAAGTGAAGAGGAACTAAAAAGCCTCTTGATGAAAGTGAAAGAGGAGAGTGAAAAAGTTGGCTTAAAGCTCAACACTCAGAAAACGAAGATCATGGCATCTGGTTCCATCACTTCATGGAAAATAAATGGGGAAACAGTGGAAACAGTGTTAGACTTTATTTTTTGGGGCTCCAAAATTGCTGCAGATGGTGACTGCAGCCATGAAATTAAAAGACGCTTACGCCTTGGAAGGAAAGTTATGACCAACCTAGATAGCATTTTATTGAAAAGCAGAGACATTACTTTGCCAACAAAGGTCCGTATAGTCAAGGCTATGGTTTTTCCAGTGGTCATGTATGGATGTGAGAGTTGGACTGTGAAGAAAGCTGAGCACCAAAGAATTGATGCTTTTGAACTGTGGTGTTGGAGAAGACTCCTGAGAGTCCTTTGGATTGCAAGGAGATCCAACCAGTCCATTCTAAAGGAGATCAGCCCCAGGTGTTCTTTGGAAGGAATGATGTTAAAGCTGAAACTCCAGTACTTTGGCCACATCATGCGAAGAGTTGACTCATTGGAAAAGACTCTGATGCTGGGAGGGATTGGGGGCAAGAGGAAAATTGGACAACAAAGGATGAGATGGCTGGATGGCATCACCGACTCGATGGACGTGAGTTTGAGTGAACTCCAGGAGTTGGTGATGGACAGGGAGGCCTGGCGTGCTGCAATTTATGGGGTCACAAAGAGTTGGACATGACTGAGCAACTGAACTGAACTGAACTGAAAGGGGGAAATGGACAGCAACTCAGTGCTACTAGGAGACTTTAACACCTCAATTATATCAATAGATATGTTACATAGACAAAAAGTCAATAAGGAAATATTGGCCTTAAATGACACATTAGACCAAACAGACAATCAATAAAACAATCCATCCAAATGCAGCAGAATACATTCTCTTCAAGTGCACATGGAACATTCTCCAGGATAGATAGCATGCTAGGTCTCAAAACAAATATCAATAAATTCAAGAAGATTTAAATCATATTAAACATCTTTTCTGACCACAACAATATGAAACTAGAAATCAACTACAAGAAAAAACTGCAAAAAAAAAAAACAGAAACATGCACAGGCTAAACAATATGCTACTAAACAACCAATGGGTCAGTGAAAAAATCAAAGAAGAAATCAAAACATACCTGGAGACAAACGAAAATGGACACACAACAATCCAAAATCTATGGGATGTGGGAAAAACATTTCTAAGAGAAGAAGTTCATAGTAATAAATGCCTATCTCAAGAAACAAGAGAAGTTTCAAATAAACAACCTAATTTTATACCCCAAGGAACTAGAAAAAGAACCAAAGAAGCCCAAAATTAGTAGAAGGAAAGAAATAACAAAGATAAGAGTAGAAATAAATGAAATAGAAACTGAAAGACAAGAAAAGAACAATAAAACTAAGAGGTGGTTCACTGAAAAGATAAGAAAACATGACAATCTTTTAGTGACACTCAACAAAAGGGAAAGAGAGGACTCAAAGAAATAAAAAAATAAAGGAGAGATGTCACAACTGATACCACAGAAATACAAAGAATCTTAGGAGACTATTATAAACAATTGTTGCTGTTTGTTTGCTAAGTTGTGTCCAACTTTTTTGAGACCCCCATGGACTGCAGGCCATGATGCTCCTCTGTCCATGGAATTTCCCGGGTATGAACACGTTGGAGTGAGTTGCCATATCCTTCTCCAGGGGATTTTCCTGACCTAAGGATTGAACCCATGTCTCCTGTTTGGCAGGTAGATTCTTTACCACTGAGACACCTGGGAAGTCCCATTTATGTGCCAATAAATTGGACAACCTAGAAGACAGATAAACTCCTAAAAACATATAATCTACCAAGACTGAATCATGATGAAATAGGAACTCTGAACAGATCAATTACTAGCAAGGACACTAAATTGGTAATTAAAAAAACCTTCCAAAAAATATAAGTCCAGGGCAAGATGGCTTCACTTGTGAATTCTACCAAATATTTAAAGAATTAATACCAATACATTTTACAAGGTCTGCATTACCCTGATATCAAAACCAAATGAGGATGGCATAAGAAAAAGAAAACTACAGGCCCAAATCCATGAAAAACATAGATGAAAAATCCTCAAGAAAATATTATCAAACTGAATTAAACAATACATTAAAAGGATCACACACCATAATCAAATGGGATTTATGACAGCAATACAAGAATGGTTCAACATCTGCAGGTCAGTTATTGTGATTCACCACATTAAAAAAGGGCAGGATAAAAATCATATGATCATTTTACTAGATGCAGGAAAAAGCATTTGAAAAAGTTAAACATCCATTTTTGATAAAAAATAAACAAAACTATCAACAAAGCAGGTATAGAAGGAACATTTGTTGCTGTTCAGTCACTCAGTCACATCCAACTCTTTGTGACCCACTGGACTGCAGCATGCCAGGCTTCCCTGTCCTTCACCATCTCCTGGAACTTGCTCAAACTTATGTCCATTGAGTTGATGATGCCATCCAACCATCTCATCCTCTGTTGTGCCCTTCTTTTCCTGCCTTCTATCTTTCCCAGCATCAGGGTCTTTTCCAATGAGTCAGCTCTTCGCATCAGGTGGCCAAAGTATTGGAATTTCAGCTTTGGCATCAGTCCCTGCAATGAATATTCAGGATTGCTTTCCTTTAGGATTGAATTGTTTGATCTTCTGACATACCCAAACATAATAAAGGCCATATCTAGCAAGCCCAAAACTAACACCACACCATACTCAACAGTGAAGAGCTGAAAGTGTTTCCTCTAAGATCAGGAACAAGACAAGGATTCCACTCCAGTCATTTTTATTAAACACATTTTAATAAATGTGTCTGGACATTTTAGCCAGAGAAATTAGGCAAGAAAAAAAAGGCATCCAAATTGGAAAGGAAGAAGTAAAACTTCTTTTCTATTTGTTTCTATTTGCAGATGCCATGATACTGTATATAGAAAACTCTAGCAACTATATCAAAAAATTATTATAACTACTAAGCAAATTCAGTAAAGACAGGATAAAAAATCAATACGCAAAAGTCAGCTGCACATCTATACAGTAATAATAAACTATCAGAAAGAGAAATTAGAAAAATAATCCCAATTACAATTGTATCCAACAATAAAATACCAAGGAAGGAAATAAACCAAGGAGGTGAAAGATCTCTATACTGAAAACCACAAGACACTGATCAAACAAATTGAAGAAGATACAAATAAATGGAAAGATATTCCACACTCATGAACTGAAAGAATTAGTATTGTTAAACTGTTCATACTACCAAAAGGATCATACAGATTCAATCTAACCTCTATTAAAATCCCAAAGGCATTTTTCACAGAAATAATATAGTCTTAAAATTTGTATGGAAACACAAAAGACCTCAAATAGACAAAGTAAGTTTAAGAATAATAAAGCTGGAAGTATCACACTCTCTGATTTCAAACTATATTACAAAGCTGTAGTAACTAAAACAATATGGTATTTGTGTAAAAAGGACACATAGATCTATGGAACAAAATAGAGGGCCCAGAAATTAATCCACACATAGATAGTAAATTAATCCGTGACAAAGGACCCAAGAATACACAATGCAGAAAGGACAATTTCTTTAATAAAAGATGCTGGAAAAACTGGACAACTATATGCAAAAGAATAAAACTGGACAACTATCTCATAACATACAAAAACTGACCCTAAATGGATAAAATACTGGAATGTAAGACGTAACACCATACAACTCCTAGAAGAAAAGATAGGTGGTAAACTTCTTGACAAAGGTGTTGGTGATGATTTTTTGAATCTTCATCAAATGCAAAAGAATAAGGGCAAAAATAAATGAGTGGGAATACATCAATGTAAAATGTTTCTGCACAGCAAAGGAAACCACCAAAAAATGAAAAGAAAACCCATAGAATGAAAGGAAAATTTTGCAAATTATGTATCTGACAAGGGACTAATCATTGATGCTTCTGAACTGTGGTGTTGAAGAAGACAAGTGAGAGTCCCTTGGACTGCAAGGAGATCAAACCAGTCAATCCTAAAGGAAATCAGTCCTGAATATTCACTGGAAGGACTGATGCTGAAGCTGAAGCTCCAATACTTTGGCCCCCTGATGCAAAGAATTGACTTACTGGAAAAGACCCTGATGCTGGGAAAGATTGAGGGCAGGAGGAGAAGGGGATGACAGAGGATGAGATGGTTGGATGCCATCAACGACTCAATGGACATGGGTTTGGGTGGACTCTGGGAGTTGGTGATGAACAGGGAGGCCTGGTGTGCTGCGGTTCATGGAGTCACAAAGAGTTGAACACGACTGAGCGACTAAACTGAAATGGGTAAAAGAGACTTCAGAATACTATCAGTTGCAGGTCCCACACCCTGGAGTTCAGGTAACAATGGAGATGTTTCACAGCCCTCCGAGTGTGTCAACTAATCAATGAGAAAGAAATCTGCTGACTTCTCATCGCTGGTTTCTTATCAGTCTGGATCTGAAATGAAGTTGATTTATTTATACCACTTAATTGTTGATAAATTCAAGGCTCAAATGATGGACTCCCCTCTGTGCCACTTCAACAGTCATCAAGAAGAATGCATTAGTTTAGCATCAGAGGAAAAAACCTGCAAGCCTCCTCCTAAGGCAAGCCTTGTAATATTGAAGCTCTAAGTATTGCTGAAGTCACCATACTTTATAGACTAGTATTTTATTATTAGATAGGGACAGACCAGTTGAAACAGCAAGTGAAGGCACCAAATAATGTGTATTTTCAGAGAAGATCAAAACAAACATTTGTGTTCTTATGCTACCATGATAGTTCTTAGATGACTCTCAAACCAAAGAAGTAGCACTTTATCAGAGCTTTCAGAAACAAGATTAATAGGTATAGAGAATTAGGTAGTATGCTCTTTCAGGTATGAGCCAAACTTTGTATAAAACTGGGGCCTGTAAACCAGAAGGCCATGTAAAAAACAGTCAATGTTTATACAGTTCATGAATTTGAATCCAGGTATCAGAGCAGCACAGCAGAAGCATGCTGGGCCCATGAATTTGAACTTATTAATGAAATAAAAAGAAAGGGCTAGTTGCTCAGTCATATTTGACTCTTCACTACCCCATGGTCTGTACCCCAGGCAAGAATACTAGACTGGGTAGCCATTCCCTTCTCCAGAGGATCTTCCTGACCCAGGGATCAAATCCAGGTCTCCTGCATTACAGGCAGATTCTTTACTGTCTGAGCCACCAGGGAAGCCTACTCCTTAATGAAATAAAAAGAATAAGTTATATAATTCCTTATATTTCCACATTTTATAAAAGTTTACAAACTATTTTATGTATTATATATTTTTTAATGAATATTTTTTATGGCCAATAAAGCTGCAATTATTATTTGTATTTTACAGATGGAAACTCCAAGGCTCAGAGAAGCTGGCTTGACCAAGGTCACTCAAAAGGCCAGAGTTCAAAATTAAACCTTCAGATTTAACATGGTGCTTTCTTTCTACTGCCTTTTTCAGCCTAATTTGATTAGGCTTTGCCTGAGGGCAGGGGCTCCCCAGGTGGAGCCAGTGGTAAAGAATCCGCCTGGAAATACAGGAGAAGTAAGAGATGTGGGTTTGATTCCTGGGTCTGGAAGATCTCCTAGAGGAGGAAATGGCAACCCGGTCCAGGGTTTGATTCCTGGGTCTGGAAGATCTCCTAGAGGAGGAAATGGCAACTCGGTCCAGTATTCCTGCCTGGAGAATCCCATGGACAGAGATGCCTGGCAGGCTATAGTCTACGGGGTCACAAAGAGTCGACATGACTGAAGCAACCTAGCACACACATAAGAGGAGAAAATGATCTTGATAATCTTATAGTCTTCTTCAAGCCAAAGAATTTGATCAGGTTGGTGGTGAATAAGCTAAGAGTAGTAGTTAACAAAATAGGCAGTTTTAAAGGTATGATACTAATAAATTCATAAATTTGTAATAAAAAAGACTATACCACTCATCAGATAGTTTTTAAAATGACTTACTACATTATGCACCATAATCAATAAATGTCAAGGAAAGAATAAGGAACAGAAAGTTACGACAGATGTGCATTAAGTAGATTATTATAAAAGTAGATACACTGACTGATCTAATCAACCAATCCATAAAAATGGCTGTCCTTTGCCTAGGTTTGTGGAAAGTTATAAATTATAAGTGCCCCATCACTCATCTCATATGGAAGCCAATATGCAAAGAGGAACACTCTCTAGAGTGCAGAATAAGCCAAAACAATAATAAATACACGTATACAAATATATGGAAAAATCCAACATCTTGTACAAAGAAATACAAATTAAAACTAAGATACCATGTTTACCTATGAATCTGCAAAATAATTTTTAACAGTAATACTTGGCATTGGTGGAGCATATTGAAACAGACAACCTCTCATAGATGAAATATAAACTAAAGTCAGTGCATTCTGGTAATATTTATTTAAAATGTATGTATTTAACCAATAACTTTATTTACATTAATTTACTTTCAGATGTTCAAGCTGGTTTTAGAAAAGGCAGAGGAACCAGACATCAGATAGCCAACATCTGCTGGATCATCGAAAAAGCAAGAGAGTTCCAGAAAAACATTACTGCTTTATTGACTATGCCAAAGCCTTTGACTGTGTGGAGCACAATAAACTGTGGAAAATTCTTCAAGAGATGGGAATATCAGACCACCTGACCTGCCTCTTGAGAAACCTGTATGCAGGTCAGGAAGCAACAGTTAGAACTGGACATGGAACAACAGACTGGTTCCAAATAGGAAAAAGAGTACGTCAAGGCTGTATATTGTCACCCTGCTTATTTAACTTATATGCAGAGTACATCATGAGAAACACTGGGCTGGAGGAAGCACAAGCTGGAATCAAGATTGCCAGAAGAAATATCTATAATCTCAGATATGCAGCTGAGAAGGCAATGGGACCCCACTCCAGGACTCTTGCCTGGAAAATCCCATGGATGGAGGAGCCTGGTGGGCTGCAGTCCATGGGGTCACTAAGAGTTGGATACGACTGAGTGACTTCACTTTTACTTTTCACTATGATGCATTGGAGAAGGAAATGGCAACCCACTCCAGTGTTCTTGCCTGGAGAATCCCAGGGACGGTGGAGCCTGATGGGCTGTCGTTTATGGGGTCACACAGAGTCGGACACGACTGAAGTGACTTAGCAGCAGCAGCAGATATGCAGATGACACCACTTTAATGGCAGAAAGTGAAGAACTAAAGAACCTCTTGATGAAAGTGAAAGAGGAGAGTGAAAAAGTTGGCTTAAAGCTCAACATTCAGAAAACTAAGATCATAGCATCTGGTCCCATCACTTCATGGCAAATAGATGGGGAAACAGTGGCTGACTCTAATTTTGGGGCCTCCAAAATCACTGCAGATGGTGATTGCAGCCATGAAATTAAGAGGCTTACTCCTTGGAAGGAAAGTTATGACCAACCTAGATAGCATATTAAAAAGCAGAGACATTACTTTGTCAACAAAGTTCTGTCTAGTCAAGGCTATGGTTTTTCCAGTAGTCATGTATGGATGTGAGAGTTGGACTATAAAGAAAGCTGAGTGCTGAAGAATTGGTGCTTTTGAACTGTGGTGCTGGAGAAGACTCTTGAGAGTCCTTTGGACTGCTAGGAGATCCAACCAGTCCATCCTAAAGGAGAAGAGTCCTGGGTATTCATTGGAAGGACTGATGTTGAAGCCAGCTAACACAAAGAGCTGACTCATTTGAAAAGACCTGATGCTGGGAAAGATTGAGGGCAGGAGGAGAGGGGGATGACAGAGGATGAGACGGTTGGATGGCATCACCGACTCAATGGACATGGGTTTGGGTAGATTCTGGAAGTTGGTGATGGACAGGGAGGCCTGGCGTGCTGTGGTTCATGGGGTCACAAAGAGTTGGACACGACTGAGCAACTGAACTGAACTGAATTCTAAAAATTCACAAACACTAGTTGAATTTGCAAGGATAATCATCATTGTTTTATGTAAGTAAAATACAGTAGACAATGCTCATTTAACTAAAGGAGAAAAATAGCAAGTAAATTCTGGGACTTCCATAGGAAACTATTCAGCCTTAAATGCTCATGTTCTCAAAGAACATTTAATGACATGGTAAATTATATGACATGTAGAAATTTAGGGCTGCTGCTGCTGCTAAGTCGCTTCAGTCGTGTCCGACTCTGTGCGACCCCATAGACGGCAGCCTACCGGGCTCCCCCGTCCCTGGGATTCTCCAGGCAAGAACACTGGAGTGGTTTGCCATTTCCTTCTCCAATGCATGAAAGTGAAAAGTGAAAGTGAAGTCACTCAGTCGTGTTCGACTCTTCGAGACCCCATGGACTGCAGCCTACCGGGCTCCCCCGTCCCTGGGATTCTCCAGGCAAGAACACTGGAGTGGTTTGCCATTTCCTTCTCCAATGCATGAAAGTGAAAAGTGAAAGTGAAGTCACTCAGTCGTGTCCGACTCTTCTCGACCCCATGGACTGCAGCCAAGCAGGCTCCTCTGTCCATGGGATTTTCCAGGCAAGAGTACTGGAGGAGGGTGCCATCGCCTTCTCCAAAATTTAGGGGACATATTATTATAAACAGTATGATTCCAATTTTATAAAATAAAAAGTACATTTCTATATGCATGTAAATTATACTGAAAGGAAAAATTCCAAACTGTTAATCATTGGATTTCTCTGGATGCTGGCTGCATGGAAGATTGCTTCATCTCACTCTTACAATGAAACTGAAATTTCTTACAGAATCAGTACAAGAGAGGTGATGCATTGATTTATCAAGCTTTATTTGGCAATACACGAGTATATAATATCTTTATAATGTTGGGAAGTGACTTATTGATGCATATTGACAGCTTTTTCCCAAAGTGGTCCTGCCCAGAGCTGACACAGGAAGGAGCCAATGATAGATGGACTTCAAAACCCTTATAAACTTTTATAGACTGGACCCTAACAAAGCAGCAGCTATGTGAAATTTCCTTTTAAAATTAAGTCAGGGGAAAAGGTTCTCCTGAAGAATTGCTGTATTTATCAAGCAATGAGAATCATATCGTTGCCTTGAGATGCCAGAGAGTTCAGAAATACTCAATGACAAATTTTTTGTTTGACTCCTGAGGTTTGATAGAAAGGATAAAAGGGCTCTGTATGTTTTTTCTAAAAGCAGTAATCTCCTTCTCAAGTAATGAATGTTTCATTTTCTAATTAGGCACTTGCTACAAGCTCTCCAGGGTTTCAGTAACATAATAAAATAAAGTAAGACCCACTGGTGACTTCTTCCATCCCTACCATGTCCTTCATCTTTGTTGGTGTCATTTTAATCTTCTGCTTATGCTCAGCCTACAAAGCTGGCAGAGTGTGAACTTGCCTTTAAATTACATTAGGTTGAACCGTTCATTTTTCTGCATTTTGGTTCGGGATTTAATCTACATATTGAACACATGCTAAACTGACATTTGGTTGATCTTGGAATGTTTACCCAATGTTGGTATGCAGCCAGTCAACTGACCTGTTTTCCATCTCTTCAAGATACTCAGACCTACCTTCAGCAGGTTAGTTTATGAAAGAACAAGATTTCTAACCAGGCTGTTCGCCTTTTTCCCCTGAAGAGTCAGGAAATGAAAGCTAATTTGCACCTCTGAACCATGAGGTCTAGTACAAATCTGAGATTAAAGAAGGTAGGCTCTCTGCGGCCCCTGAAACTTCTCTCTTCTCTTTCCTTGTCAAGTTGATTGGTTACTCAGTCACTTTCCATATGAAATGACAGCCTATATTAGTGTCATCAAGTTTATCTAACCACATGCTGTGCTTGGTCACTCATATCCTTTGCAATCCCATGGACTGTAGCCCGCCAGGCATCTCTGTCCACGGGGATTCTCCAAGCAAGAATACTAAAGTGGGTTGTCATGCCCTCCTCCAGGGGACCTTCCTAACCCAACGGTCAAACCCAGGTCTCCCATACTGCAGGAGAATTCTTTACTATCTGAGTCACCAGGGAAGCCCAAGAATACTGGAGTGGGTGGCCTATCCCTTCTCCAGGAGATCTTCTCAACCCAGGAATTGAACCGGGGTCTCTTGAACTGCAGGTGGGTTCTTCACCAGCTGAGATATCAGGAAAGCCCTCATCTAACCATGCTACTGCTACTGCTAAGTCACTTCAGTCATGTCCGACTCTGTGCGACCCCATAGATGGCAGCCCACCAGGCTCCCTTGTCCTGGGATTCTCCAGGCAAGAACACTGGAGTGGGTTGCCATTTCCTTCTCCAACGCATGAAAGTGAAAAGTGAAAGTGAAGTTGCTCAGTCTGACACCATAAAAGGTCACGAGGCACATTCAGATTAAATTGGACCAAAAAGCTATAAAAATGAATGAATTACAGTCCCCAAAATAGGATTCATATGCATTTTATTAAAAAAACAAACAAACTAAAATCTCTTTTCAATAAAAATTCAAAACATAATATGTTGAAATTACTGAAAAGGCACAGAATGTAAACTGGTAAATTTACCAAAAAACTGACATCATTCTGATTTTCTAAGCATCAATGTGTACAATGAGCAGGGCTCTGCACACTTCTGATGGTATCTCCTGGTACTTGTGGCCATGGAACAACCAATATTAATGACAGAGTAATCGTTCCTCATTAGTCCCAAACAGCAATGTCAAGGGCTGTCATAATGCCACAGCAAAATAACTCTGGGGTCAATCTAGTAAGCAGCTATTGACATGTCTATTATCAGTCAGAAATGTCCTTAACAAGAATTATTAATATCAACATTTATTCAAAGCCAAACACTTCAATATAGTGTTAACATACTGCTTGACACCATAAATCATGCAAGAACTCTTTGTGTGATGAACTGCTAGCACAGATCTATAAAAATGGTTTGGAAGTAGTTTAGGAGGAGAATACAGTGGCCTAAGCTTTGATACTCAAAAAAAAGCCCCAAAAGCAATGTATCCCCACAATTACCCTATTCTCAGCATCACTCCATCCCTACTAACCCACAGGCTCTTCCAAGGGTAATCTGAGAACATCACTTCCACTAGAATACCTTTTCTCACCTCCAAACCCTTTGGGCTGGCATTTTTGCCCCTGTGATTTATGATGAACCCTGTTCAATTTACCTACCATTACTTCTTTGTTTTATCCTTTTTCTGCTGCTGCTGCTGTTCAGTCGCTTCAGTCATGTCCGACTCTGTGCAACACTATGGACTGCAGCCCGCCAGGCTCCTCTGTCCATGGTATTCTCCAGGCAAGAGTACTGGAGTGGGTTGCCATGCTCTCTTCCAGGTGATCTTCCCAACCCAGGGATTGAACCCAGGTCTCCTGCACTGCAGGAGATTCTTTACTGCTGAGCCACCTGGGAAGCCCATCGTCTTTCTACTCCAGCTAATTGACACATCAGTTCCTTCAGATACCTCCTGCACATTAGTTTGTTCACAACTGGGTCACCCCCTCTCAGCCTCTCTGCTCTTAGGAATCATCCCATCTGTGAAACTCAAACTTAAGACCTTCAGGTTCTACCACCTTTGTCTTTTCTGCACTGTCAACCTTGTAGCACATGCTGTCTGTCCCACAGCACCCTTCTCAGATGCCCTCGCATTGCTGGTTAGCTTACTTTGGATCTTGTCTCTCCAACAAGGGTACCGACAACATGAGAGCAATGACTATGGCCATTCTTGTACTGTTCCAAATGCCTATCTAAAATATTTGGGCCCTGATTAAGAAAGAAAATCCTGAAGTCAATTTCAACACTCCAGTAACAACCTGATTTCCTTCACCAAACAGGTACACTACCAAGATTATGATATTTTTCTCCAGCTTTCTGAAAGCTTTCTAATGGGAGGAGACCATTTTTCTAATGAAGGCTTTATTTCTCAAAGGCACTACCTAGTTCGATCTTGACTTTAATGACATAACAGGCAATGACCTGATCTTCTACGTGATGACTGGGCAAAACAAAATGGTAAATCCAAGGCTCTTCTCTGGCTGCCGCCACCACACATGGAATATGGATAACACCAAGTGCTCAGGTGTGAGGAACATGGTCCCTGCTCTCAGGATATCTACAGTTTTGTTAGAAATACAAGGTCAAAAGCAAGTTAATTAGCAAGGCCAGGGAGTGTAAGAAGGGTGCTTTGAGGTGGACAGCGTGAGCCTGGCACAAGAAGTCTTAATGACAGAAGAAAGTTTCCCTCATCTGGTTCCAAAAGACAATGCCAAGAGCTAATTGTCACAATGCCACAGCTTTACCACATCTTTTAAGGGCCAGCATAAAACAAAAAGAAAAAGACATTCCCTTGGTTAACCCCTAACCACCAATGTCTGATCAGATCTCAGATGAGGACTAGGCAACAGAGCAAGTTGGTGAGTGGCCACATTCTGTGGTTAAAAGGTACGGAGCCTGGGACACATTCTAGAATATGTACCCCGCAGGGTTACCAGATCCAAACTGGACAGAATTTGAAAGATGAGTCATGGTGGGACGGCATGGTAAGAGGGACTACTAAATGCAGTGTTCATAACTCAACAAGACTTTCTATCCAGCCCAGAGTCCTGGAGAGTGGAGAGCAGGTCAGGGATATATATATATATATATATATACATACATACATACATACACATATATATATAAAGCAGAGTCACAGGCAGAGGGTACAACAGGGAGAAACCCAGAGAAGAGGGAAATAGGTAGGGTGGTTCAGGCATATCTTTATTAGGACTGCAGCCAAATACTGGTGAGTGAAGGTCACCACTGAGTGAAGGTTGAGAAAGCCAAGATCCTAAAGTTGAGTCTTCCTCCTCAGGGAATCCCAATGTTCTTAACTGCCTTTTACAAGTGGGAACTTAAGATTCCTGGGATGAGTACAAGGATTTCTACACATCTAGATTTTTCCTAGTCATTTTGTAATTTTAATACTCCAAAGCAGACCACTCTTTCCACAGACATATATGTGGAGTGTGGAATCAAGCAGCTGACCCACGGTAATCCCCAGACCACAGTGTACTGGACAAAGAGCTCTCTCTTCCGCTAACATGATCTTTGCTGGATTTGGGCCAACTTAATTTAGCTAAATGAAATGTTCTCTCTGTTTACCACGTCTGACCTCTGGCAGTGCAAGGTGCTATTAGACTCATCCGTTCTGTGGAAGCAAGACTGCGTCCTGAACTCTGGCATGTACCTTGTCCAATGGAGGAAGACGAGACCTGTTTCACATGGATGATGTCAAAGGGTGCTCATCTTATGACAGTTCCTTAAACTGTAACTATTTTATACTGTTGATATAGTCATCTTATATTTAACAATAAAAACCTTTAGAGAAATTAGGCAGATACACACCCCTCATGTATAAATAGAATGCAAGGTAGATAGAATTCAACAGCTGCTGAACCCTTGCAATGCTTCAGATCTTGCACTTACAATGTATAGAATTTCTCATTTAATCCTCACCTCCAGCTTACAAGGGTGGTTTGGCTTCACCTTATACTTGGCGAGGGGTGGTCGGGCGACTTGAATGCTCCAGAAATTAACTAAGAAGACAGCTAAAATGTGATTCTAGGCACATCTGGCTCTGAAGTAAGTTGTTTTTACCTCTAGCCAACCCTGGCCAGGCCAGTGGGGACCAGGACAGAGGAACAGCCTCAAGGAGCAGGGAACAGAGATGGTTTCCAAGGACAGCAAATATTTGGTATGTCATCCCTTTCACTGCTCTTGGGCAGGATTAGCATTTGAGAATTCTTTCTGTCTCTTTTCATGTAAAATGTCCTCAGTAAGCAATTATCAGTGTATTCTTTCTCTTCTTCTCTCGTTTAAAAATGTAGCTCAGCAAAGAGACGAGTGAAAGAGTTGAAAAAGAGAAAAGATGAAATTAGTTAAAAATAGAAACACTTGATTTAGAAAACTTATAAATTCTACTTCCAAAGTAATGTTCCACTCCAAAAATATTGCTCTGATGGAGACTGAAATTCTTTAAAAAACACACACACACAAATGGCACACTGATCTAACTAATGGCTTTCAAACTTTTCCAAGGAGTTCTAAAATCCACATAATCTACACCATTCCTTCTATTCTGCCACAAAATAAAAAATTAAAATAATTACAAAAAAGAAAAAATCTAGCAAGAACATTCAACAAGACATCTTATTGGTACATCTTATTGCCACAAATAGCAAGCAACAATGACTCAAAGATTAATAGGGTTATGTCAAAATGACACAGAAACAAGATTAAAGAGACTTTTAGAAGACAAATTTAGGGGGAAAAGGCTATTACTGCAATATAGTGAATAGATACAACTCATGAGTATAAAGCATTAAAAAATAGAAAGAAAAAGGCAAACCCTTATATTTCAATTATATTCCTATCTCTTGTTGTAGCCTCTGATTAAGAATCAGTTCTGTGCTTCTGTATTCCTTTCCCATTGTATTTTTGCTTTGTATAGCCCTTTTCCATTCTAAAAGGAAAATAAAGTGAATAAGCATACAGTAGGCAATGCTTTTTGTGGCAGAGGAAGAAAAAATTATCCTCCAGACATTTTTGAGACTATGAGGTGGAGGAAATGGAAAAAAGGAACAGAAATAATTCATTATGCTTACAGTTTCATATAAGGATGCAAGAGATTCCTCCCCCAACTTTACACTGACTTTGTACTATGGACCCTGAATAAGTTGTATCTCTAAATGTTTCCAAGGTTTAGTATTTTGCAGAGTTAAGATAAAAAATTATCTAAAGCAAGAAACATTCCTGGAAAGAAAAGACAGAAAGAGAAGAGTCAATCCCCAAAATGCTGAAAGTTAGAGACTGGTATCATGAGGCCTCCTGGGGAGCTTCTTGCAGCAGAGATAGCTGTGTGGTACCAGTGAAACACACCCGGCCCAAGTCTGGTTCCTGGAGAAGAGTCTCAGCCCTGCTCACCCACCAGCCATGTGTCCTGGAGAAGCTTCCTACTCCTCAAGTCATGGCTTCCTTCACAAAGGAGTTAGTCTTCATGACCTTCACTCACACTCTGAGCCCATGGATGTCTGAACTTCCATTTCCACGTGCTGTGTGCACCCTGGAGTGAACTAGCTCCCCTGTGTCTCAGGTTCCTCATCTGTAAAATGGTAACATTAACAGTTCTTGCACCTCAGTTTGTTGCTGTGAGAATTAATGGGATAATATATGTCAAGTGCCTGGAAGAGTGCTTGGCATGTAGTATGCATCCCAAACAAGGTATCTACTATTGTCATTATGGTAATAAAAAATCACAAGTATTATTTCTTTTGTTATCCGTCCAAAGTCTTCTCCAAAAGTTAATAATACTTCATCATTCTAGCAGGATTTGCCTCATCTGCCTCCCTTGTTCTCCTCTGCCACTGTGGCTCTTTCAATAACTCCTGGAAGTCTATATCATTTGGGGATGAGTTAACTTTACAACATCCTGCTCCAAACCATGCTGTAAGATCATTTTTTATCTAGAGTAGGAAGAGAAGGCAAGAGTAACTGGAATAGGTCTAACAGATTGATTTCTTCAGTGAGAGTAAACAGAGCCTAACCAAAGGGAAACTAAGCACTGGGAGAAAACTGACAGACCAGAGAGCATGGCATTCATGACTCAGGCAGCAAGTCTGGTGATAAGGGCGACAGAGGGCAGATGGATGCTGAAGTCGGGGCATGCAGTTCATGACACTGTTCTCTCCAGATTTTATCAGTTGAAAATTCCTAATGATTTTTTCAATCTATGAAACTTTTAAAAACCTAATGGAAATAAATCTCATCCTCCATGATATTGGGGTATGCACTGCACAGTTGACTGACAACTTCCTGACTGAAGATATTATAGAACTGTGTTCCTGTATCCAATACAATGAGGCCAAACAAACTGAAATGCCAGAATGTGGAGCAGACAAAGGCTTATTATAGGGCCAAGCAAGCAGAACAGGTTATTTGTGTTCCCCAAACCCCGAACCCCCTGAAGGGTTTCATCAAAGCAATTTTAAAGGCAAGGTGAGGGCACGGGGTCCCAGGGTCTGTGATTAACTTGTGCACAATCCTCTGATTGGCTGATGGTGATCAATCCTTGGGCTTCCCTACTGGCTCAGATGGTAAAGAATCTGCCTGCAATACAGGAGACCTGGATTTGGTCCCTGGGTCAGGAAGCTCTCCTAGAGAAGGGAATGGCTACCCACTCCAGTATTCTTCCCTGGAGAATTTCATGGACAGAGGAGCCTGGTGGGCTACAGGGTCTCAAAGAGTAGGACACAACTGATCAATCCTTAGGTGTCATAAAGTCTAGGGGCTACATGCTCATGATCATCATCATTAATTTTTTTCATTTGGTGGTGGTTTTTAGCATTTGAAAACCTCAGGGAATATATACCAGATCCTATTATCTGGGTACTTCAGAGAATCACTACATCAGAGGGTATAAGGGAGGGGTCTTCCTGGAAAGGCCATTACAAAGAGTGATCTCTTGGATGTATTTTCTCTGCTTTCTGCAACCATGTCAGGAGCTTCAGAACTTCATCTTCAACATGTTAAGAAATTTTATTATCTTGGAAGGTCTTAGCTATGAACACAAAGGGAGCATGAAGCTTTTTAGAATTACTATATGTCCCCTTTCTATACTACCCCAGGACTAGCCCTTGTGAAAGGTGAGAGGAAAAGTAATAAAGCCAACACCTTCATCTCCCAATTGTTTTATTGTTTCATCTCTTTGAAAGTCTCTTAGCACAATGCAAAACATGAGTTTTAATTATATATTCCTTTATAACAAACCCAGAAATATCACTGTCTTCAGAATGCTCTCTGGATGAGAACTATCTAAAAATAAAGCATTACTTCAAGGACATGAAAAGAAATATAAATTCCCCAACGAATGTGACACCACAAGAAGAATTAAAACAAAGAAAACAAAGATCTCTGGAATATACTTCTTTCAAAGAAGCCCCTTTTTAGTCCCCAGTGCTCTAAAGTGGGTAGGTGTGGGGATAATATTCAGCCAGGAAGAGAAGGTAAATAATGTTTGAAGGTTGAGTAAAGAGAAAAAAACATCTGAAAAGGAGCAAAGTTACTCATCCAGGAGCCTGTTCCAGTTAATAGTCCACATGGCACACACCAACGACTCACTGTCTCCATCCAGTCATTCAACAGACTTCCAAAGGCCTTGAGTGTGTGAGGTGTTCAGGGTGAGGGGGTGAGAAGTGAGAGGCAGTCTCCAGGGCCCTTACAATGTACTACAACAGAGACTTATACACAAACAGCTAGGCCAGGCTGAGGGGTGCAAAAGAGCATCAGAGGAGGGCTTCCCAAGTAAAGCTATGAAAGAGGCAAAACAGCCTGTCTGGCACAGACTCAGGGTTACACTCCCTCAGTGCAAATCTCAGCATCGCTGGCTCTGTGACTTTGGTGGAGTAATTTAACCTGTGTTTCAGTTCCACAGTGAAAAAAAAACTTTTTTAAGTTACTGTTTTAAAGGCATATGCTGCTGCGTCGCTTCAGTCGTGTCCAACTCTGTGCAACCCCATAGACGGCAGCTCACCAGGCTTCCCGTCCCTGGGATTCTCCAGGCAAGAACACTGGAGTGGGTTGCCATTTCCTTCTCCAAAAGGCATATGAGTATAAAACACATATTTTATATAAATGTCAAGAACAGTGCAAATTCTTCACAAATTTGAGTGGAAATTCTTGGCAAAATCTGTCACCTGCTCCCATGGAAAGGTCTTCATTTCTTCCAGTTGTGGTTGGTAGTCATGCCCCTGCCAGTGTGAACATCTGACTTGCACAGTTTCCCGCATTAGACCACAGGCCCAGACAAGCCTGGCTTTGCTCAGCAAGCTTGGTCACCAGCACTAAGAAGGCACTCCTATGTGCTGAATGATGGTTGCACAAATGTGGCATGGTAGAGGTGGGAATACAAAGTAGCCTGTGGTTGTCACAGGTGTGCTGCTCAGATTTATTTTCCAGGAAGAATCTGCTGCAAGGAGCACAGTGAACCAATAGCTCCCAGCTGTGTGTGTCCTAAGGATCCGCCTCAACTTTCAAGCTGAGACTACACTCTCTTCAGGCAGTATCAGCTAATGACTGAGCAAGGCTTGCCATTCCTCACCAGCAGGGACACCCTATAGGTGATTTTTGACTCAAAGTTTCTTCTTGGGTCAGGCAAGACTTTCTCAGAGCTGTACCAAAGTGTGAGGTTCTTCCTACCCAGTTTTCCTCCCTCCCTGCTTTCTTTTTCAGTGTCAGACCAGCATCACATCTAAAGCTTTCCCCTACTAAAACAACAACAACAACAAAAAAAAAATTCACAACTTTTATGGAAATACAAAAGACCCCACATAGTCAAAGCAATTTTAAAAAAGAAGAATGGAGCTGGAGGAATAAACCTTCCTGACTTTATAAATTATACTACAAAGCTACAGTCATTAAGATAATGTGGTATTAACCAAAAAAAAAAAAAAACTGAAACACAGACCAATGGAACGAGATAGCCAAGAGATAAACCCACGTACCCATGGGCACCTAATCTTTGATAAAGGAGGCAAGAATATACAATGGAGAAAAGACAGCTTCTTCAATAAGGGGTCCTGGGAAAACTGAACAGCTACATGTAGAAGAATGAAACTAGAACACTTTCTAACACCATATACAAAAATGAACTCAAGTGAATAAAAAATTTAAATGTAAGGCCAGAAACTATAGGTAGTACATTCTATGACATAGATCACAACAAGATTCTCTTTGACCCACCTTCTAGGGCAATGGAAATAAAAACAAGTTAAACAAGTGGGGCTTAATTAAACTTGAAAGCTTTTGTACAGCAAAGGAAACAATAAATAAAATTAAAGGACAACCCTCCAAATGGGAGAAAATAATAGCAAATGAAACAACTGACAAAGGATTAATTTCCAAAATATACAAGCAGCTCATGCAACTCGATATCAGAAAAACAACCTAGTCAAAAAATGGGCAGAAGATCTAAACAGACATTTCTCCAAAGAAGACATACAGATGGCCAACAAATACGTGAAAAGATGTTCAACATCACTCATTATTAAAGAAATACATATCAAAACTACAACAAGCTATCACCTAACACTGATCAGAATGGCCATCATCAAAAAACCTACAAATAATAAATTCTGGAGAGGATGTGGAGAAAGGGAACCCTCATGCACTGTTGGGGGGAATGTAAATCGATACAGCAACTATGGAGAACCAGTCAATCCTAAAGGAAATCAGTCCTGAATATTCACTGGAAGGAGTGATGCTGAAGCTGAAGCTCTGATACTTTGGCCACATGATACAAAGAACTAACTCATCAGAAAAGACCCTGATGCTGGAAAAGATTGAAGGCAGGAGGAGAAGGGGACAACAGAGGATGAGATGGTTGGATGGCATCACCGACTTGATGGACATGAGTTTGAGCAGTCTCTGGGAGTTGGTGATGGACAGGGAGGCGTGCTGCAGCCTGTGGGGTCACAGAGTTGGACACAACTGAAAGACTGAACTGAACTGATCAAGATTCTTTAAAAAGAACCTTAAAAAACTAGGACTAGAACTACCATGTGACCCAACAATCCCACTACTGGGCATATGCCCTTAGAAAACCATAACTGAAAGAGACACATGTACCCCAATATTCACTGCAGCACTTTTCACAATAGGTAGGACTTGGAAGCAACCTAGAAATCCATCAAAAGATGAATGGATTCAGACATTGTGGTGGTAGTGGTGGTTTAGTCGCTAAGTTGTGTCCAACTCTTGTGACCCCCATGGACTGTAGCCTGCCAGGCTCCTTTGTCCATGGAATTCTCCAGGCAAGAATACTGGAGTGGGTTGCCATTTCATTCTCCAGGGGATCTTCCCAACCCAGGAATCAAACCCAGATCTCCCACACTGCAGGCAGATTCTTTACTGACTGAGCTACGAGGGAAGACCACTGCGGTACATATATATATATTTAATGGAATATTACTCAGCTATAAAAAAGAATGCATTAGAGTTAGTCCTAATGAGGTGGATGAACCTACAGAATATTGTACAAAGTGGAGTAAGTGAGAAAGAGAAAGACAGATACTGTATATTAATGCATGCCTATGGAATCTAGAACGATGGTACTGATGAACCTATTTGCTGGGCAGCAGTGGAGATGCAAACACAGAGAACAGACTTGTGGACACAATGGCAGAAGGAGAGAGTGGGACAAATTGAGAGAACAGCATGGAAAGATATACATTACCATATGTAAAATAGATAGCAAGTGAGAATGTGGTGTATGAAACGGAGCTCAATCCAGTGTTCTGTGGCAACCTAGAGGGGCATGAGGGGGTAGGAGATGGGAGGGGGCTTCAAGGAGGAAGGGGACATATGTGTATCTATGGCTGATTTGTGTTGCCAAAGAATGCTCAAAATACTGCACAACTGCACTCATCTCACACACTAGCAACGTAATGCTCAAAATTCTCCAAGCCAGGCTTCAACAGTACACGAACCATGAACTTCCAGATGTTCAAGCTGGATTTAGAAAAGGCAGAGGAATCAGAGATCAAATTGCTAACATCTGCTGGATCATCAAAAAAGCAAGAGAGTTCCAAAAAAAACATCTACCTCTGCTTTATTGACTATGCCAAAGCCTTTGACTATGTGGATCACAACAAACTGTGGAAATTCTTAAAGAGATGGGAACACCAGACTACCTTACCTGTCTCCTGAGAAATCCGTATGCAGTTCAAAAAAGCAACAGTTAGAACTGGACATGGAACAACAGTTTGGCTCCAAATTGGGAAAGGAGTACATCAAGGTTGTATATTGTCACCCTGCTTATTTAACTTACATGCAGAGTACATCATGCGAAATGCCAGGCTGGATGAAGCACAAGCTGGAATCAAGATTTCTGGGAGGAATATCAATAACCTCAGATATGCAGATGACACCACCCTTACGGCAGAAAGCAAAGAAGAACAAAAGAGCCTCTTGATGAAAGTGAAAGAGGAGAGTAAAAAAGTTGGCTTAAAACTCAACATTCAGAAAACAAAGATCATGACATCTGGTCCCATTACTTCATGGCAAATAGATGGGGAAACAATGGAATCAGCAACAGATTTTATTTGGGAGGGCTCCAAAATCACTGCAGACGGTGACCACAGCCATGAAATTACATGCTTGCTCCTTGTAAGAAAAGCTATGACCAACCTAGACAGCATATTGAAAAGTAGAGCCATTACTTTGCCGACAAAGGTCCGTCTGGTCAAAGCTATGGTTTTTTCAGTAGTCATGTATGGACATGAGATTTGGACTATAAGGAAAGCTGAGCACTGAAGAATTGATGCTTTTGAATTATGTGGTGTTGGAGAAGACTCTTGAGAGTCCCTTGGATTGCAAGGATATCCCAACCAGTTAATCCTAAAGGAAATCAGTCCTGAATAGTCATCGGAAGGGTGGATGCTGAAGCTGAAACTCCAATAATTTGGCCACCTGATGCGAAGAACTGACTCAATGGGAAAGACCTTGATCCTGGGAAAGATCGAAAGCAGGAGGAGAAGGGGATGACAGAGGATGAGATGGTTGGATGGCATCACCAACTCAATGGACATGAGTTTGAGTAAGCTTCGGGAGTTGGTGATGGACAGGGAAGCCTGGTGTGCTGCAAACGATGGGGTTGCAAAGAGTTGGACATGACTGAGCAACTGAACTGATTTGTATTGATAGGTGGCAGAGGCCAACACAATATTGTAGAGCAACTGTCCTCCAAAAATTGTATTTTGCTCTATACTTCTCAGTACTGTAAATTAGAAACTTTGATAATTATTAGTTATTCTAATAGTATGTAAGAACAGTTACTATTTTTACTATTATGTAAGAACAGTTACTGGAGAAGGAAATGGCAACCCACTCCAGTGTTCTTTCCTGGAGAATCCCAGGGACGGGGGAGCCTGGTGGGCTGCCGTCTATGGGGTCGCACAGAGTCGGAAACGACTGAAGCGACTTAGCAGCAAGAACAGTTACAGTTTATGAGTATTGTTGAACTGTCATCAACAATAGAATGATACTCAGATGTGTTCTTTCTAATACTTTGTAAGTATAAGAAAAAAAAAAGACTTAAAGAAAAATAATGTCTTTCATCATCCAAAGCTGTATTCCCTTATAGATCATCTCCTCCTTCCTTTGGACCACAGAATCTCCAGATACCAACCCCTTCCTTAGACACCTGTCTCAGTCTTCCTCACTCTTTCAACCTCCTTCCTTGGTTCCTGTTGAATGCTGGTTTTTAAGGAGGCATTATTCCCATGTGGGTTTTTTCTCACCCTTCAAGCCATCTGTTTCTTCCTCTGTGATTCACTGCTGGTACAAAGCAGAAGAAAGTTCCCTGTACACCCCAGAAACAAAACACAGAGTGGACTAAATAATATCCTATCTTTCCTATAACCTCATAAAGAATAACATACAAGGGAGAAGGATACAGAGAAGGGAGAAGTTAAAACCACAGGGATGTGCTAGTTATGAAGAGTGATGAAGGCAAGGATAATGATTAAAGATTATCATGAGAATTAAGACTCCTTGAAAATTAAGATTACTATTCAATAGGGTTCTTTATAAGGCTTCCATGGTGGCTCAGTTGGTAAAGAGTCTGCCTGCAATGTGGGTGACCTGGGTTTGATTCTGGGTTGGAAAGATCCCCTGGAGAAGCAAATGGCAACTCACTCTAGAATTCTTGCCTGGAGAATTCCATGGACAGAGGAGCCTGGGGGCTACAGTCCATGGGGTCACAAAGAGTCAGACACAACTGAGTGACTAACTTTCACTTCTTCACTTTCAGGGTGCTTTATATTGCTAGAAACCACAGCAAAACAGCAAGAAATGTTCAAATCACTGATGATCAAAGAAATGCAAAAAACAGTGAGATTTTACTTCACACATACTAGCCCAGCAAAGATTAGAAAGCTGGATAAAGCCAAGCATTGCTGGGGACTTGAGGAAATCTCCAAGAAGCCACTAGTACCTCCAAGAAGTGCTGGTAGGGAAGCCATTTGATACAGCCATTCTGAACAGCAATTAAATACTACTTAGTAAAATTAAGTATGACCCAGAAGTTTTGCTCAGCCATTTGATACAGCTATTCTGAACAGCAATTAAATACTACTTAGTAAAATTAAGTACAACCCAGCAGTTTTACTCTCTTTGTATGTATATATATATATAACCCAGAGAAATACTCATACACAGTCAAAAGACACTTTGATGGCAGTACTGTTTTCAGACAGTCTAGAGAGATAACAGCTAATCAGCTGATACTTGTCACCTCTACTGCTGCTGCTGCTGCTGCTGCTAAGTTGCTTCAGTCGTGTCCGACTTTGTGCGACCCCAGAGATGGCAGCCCACCAGGCTCCCCTGTCCCTGGGATTCTCCAGGCAAGAACACTGGAGTGGGTTACTATTTCCTTCTCTAATGCATGAAAGCGAAAAGTGAAAGGGAAGCCGCTCAGTCGTGTCTGACTCCTTGTGACCCCATGGACTGCAGCCTACCAGGCTCCTCCATCCATGGGATTTTCCAGGCAAGAGTACTGGAGTGGAGTGCCATTGCCTTCTCGGTCACCTCTACTATGAATTAGTAAAAGAAAAGAAACAAAAGTCTTGAGATAGACAGGCAGGCGGAACCATGCACACTCTATCCTGACTCATGCATGTGCCATTTATATGGGTGACTGGATTTAGGCTGTTGGTATATGAGCTCCAAGAGGACAGGCTTGAGTTTGATATACTTATGAAATATGGAACTTAATGCAGATAGGCACTCAGGAAGAGTATGTGTTGGGTAGTCAGGTGGTATGGAGTGCAGATGGAGAAAGCAGTAGTACTCTACAATGATAGAAAAATTGAAAAGCACCTCCCTCACCTTTTAGGCCTTCCTGATCAGTTAGTCAGTTCAGCTGTGTCCAACTCTTTGTGACCCCAAGCACTGCAGCATGCCAGGCTTCCCTGTCCATTACCAACTCCAAGCACCAACATGCTCAAACTCATATCCATCAATTCAGTGACGTCATCCGACCATCTCATCCTCTGTTGTCCCCTTCTCCTCCTGCCTTCCATTTTTCCAAGAATCAGGGTCTTTTCCAATAAGTCAGTTCTTAACATTAGGTGGCCAAAGTATTGGAGCTTGAGCTTCAGCATCACTCCTTCCAGTGAATATTCAGGACTGATTTCCTTTAAGATTGACTGGTTTGATCTCCTTGCAATCCAAGGGACTCTCAAGAGTCTTCTCCAACACCACAGGTCAAAAGCATCAATTCTTCAGCACTCAGCTTTCTTTATGGTTCAACTCTCACATCCATACATGACTATTGGAAAAACCATAGCTCTGAATAGACGGACCTTTGTTGCCAAAGTAACGTCTCTGCATTTTAATACACTGTTGAGGTTGGTCATAGCTTTTCTTCCAATAAGCAAGCTTCTTTTCATTTCTGGCTGTGGTCACCATCTGCAGTGCTTTTAGAGCCCAAGAAAACAAAGTCTGTCACTGTTTCCATTGTTTCCCCATCTATTTGCCATGAAGTGATGGGACCAGATGTCATGATCTTTGTTTTTTGAATGTTGAGTTTTAAACCAGTTTTTTCACTCTATTTCACTTTAATCAAGAGGCTCTTTAGTTCTTCTTCATTTTCTGCCATAAGGGTGGTGTCATCTGCATACCTGAGGTTATTGATATTTCTCCTGGTAATCTTGATTCCAGCTTGTGCTTCATCCAGTCCAGCATTTTACATGATGTACTCTGCATATAAGTTAAATAAGCAGGATGACAATATATAGCCTTGATGTACTCCTTTCCCAATTTGGAACCAGTCTGTCATTCCATGTCCAGTTCTAACTGTTGCTTCTTGACCTGCATACAGATTTCTCAGGAGGCAGGTAAGGTGGTCTGGTATTCCCATCTCTTTAAGAATTTTCCACAGTTTGTTATTATCTACACAGTCAAAGGCTTTGGCATAGTCAATAAAGCAGAAGTAGATGTTTTTCTTGAACTCTCTTGTATTTTTGATGATCCAGTGGCTGTTGGCAATTTGATCTCTGATTCCTCTGCCTTTTCTAAATCCAGCTTGAACATCTGGAAGTTCATGGTTCGTGTACTGTTGAAGCCTGGGTTGGAGAATTTTGAGCATTACTTTGCTAGTGTGTGAGGTGAATGCAATTGTGCGATAGTTTGAACATTTTTTGGCATTGCCTTTCTTTGAAATTGGAATGAAAACTGACCTTTTCCAGTCCTGTGACCACTGCTGAGTTTTCCAAATTTGCTGGCATAGTGAGTACAGTACTTTAACAGCATCATCTTTTACGATTTGAAATAACCTTCATGATAGATCAGTCAAAATTAGTTGCTACTTTTGCTATGCTCTCAAAGTTCTGAACTTAAAGTGTCTATGTAAAGTGTCTATGTGTGTCTAAAGTGTCTAAAGTGAACTTAAAGTGTCTATGTAAAGTGTCTATGTCTATGTAACAAGGACAACCACCATACAAACCAACATTATTAGTCTTTAAGGAAATGCAAATCAAAAATTCTAGGCACAAAGGTGGCTAGAATTAAAGTGTCAGATAATAACAGTATTGGCAGGTATGTGGAGAAACTGGAATCCTCATACACTGCTGTCAAAGTGTAACGCCACTGTGGAAAACAGCCTGGCAATTTCTCAAATGATTAAACAGAGAGTTACCACTCAACTCAGCAATTCCACTCTTAGGCATATACTCAAGAAAAATGAAAACATATACACACACAAGAGCTTGTACACAAATAGCATTATTCATAATATCCAAAGAAGTAAAAAAAAAACCCCAAATGTCCATCTACTGATCAATGGATAATCAAAATCCAGTATATGCCAACAATGGAATATTACATAGACATAAAAAGTAATAACAACATGAAGTACTAAGAACATGAACCTTTAATACATTATGCTGAGTAAATGAAGCCAGGCATAAAAGTTTATATATTTAATGAATTCATTTATATGAAATGTCTAGAACAGGTAAATCCATAGAAACAGAAGACAAATTTAGTGGTTGGCAGGGGCTGGGGTCAAGAGGGTAGGGTGTGGCTGCTAAAGAATATGAGGTTTCTCCTAGAGATGATGAAAATATTCTGAAACTATAGAATGGGGATGGCTATACAACTGCATTTACTACAAACTACTGAATTATATATTTTAAAAGACTGAATGGAGTAATATGTAAATTGTATCTAAATAAAGCTGTTATTTTAAAAAAGAGGCTTTAGTACACTTTTTGACATCAATCTTAGCAATTTTGTTTTTTTGGATCTGTCTTCTCAGGCAAGGAAAACAAAAGGAACAATGAACAAATAGGACTACATGAAGTCAGAAAGTTTTCACACAGTGAAAGAAACCATCAACAAAATGAAAAGGCAGCCTATCAAATGAAAGAAGATATCTGCAAACAATATATCTAACAAGGGGTTACTATCCAAGATGTACAAAGAACTCACACAACTTAACATCAAAACACAAGCCACCAAATAAAAAATGGGCAGAGTCTTGAAGACAGAGAAGTTCAAGGTAAAAAGGACATAGAGACAGAAGACACGCAAGCATGAGCTTTGACAGGGAAGAGATGGGGGATCAGTTGGTGAGACATGATCTGTGGGGCAAGTGAAGACAGACAGGGAAGCAGCATATGGTAAGTGGCACTGTGTATCATGGTAGGAATTTTCCTTTGGTTCTTGTTTAAGAAACTTCAGCAAAGGTTTAAATTATTTTCACTGGTATCAGTGTTTAAATATCAGATGATTTCTGACTACTGGATGTTAGACTATTTCTGGATATGAAACTGTACTGTGACTCAACAAGAGTCTACTCAGTTTCATGCAACTTATATAAACCTTCAACACAAATAATGTCCATTTAGCCAAATCTGCTCATTTGAGCACCAAAATAATTAAGGATTGTAATGAATTATAAACTACTGAAAAAACAGTAATCCTTCAGTCCACACCAATCATAAACAGATGGAGAAGTATATAAATGGTAGAAAAGGGAGAGCTCTTGCCAACAGCAGAATGTCTAGTGATGACTGTTCAATGTGCAAAGTGCAGGTGGGTAGGTCTGGAAAAATCATTTTGCAACCATCCCAGGAAAGACTGATTTAGGCAAGAATTATCAATGGATGCTATGTGTACAGGAAAGTATTTTATGAGAAGCAATATTTTTCCAATAGTAACTATACAGTGGAGAAATTGGACATCTTGACCAGGTGACCAAAATTACCCCACCAATGTAGGACAGGTGGACATCAAGTACTCCTAAATGTAATGATCTCAGAAGGATCCAATATAGCTTATTTTGTACCCTGGCCAGGAATGTATAAACTAAGATCATGATCATGGCATCTGGTCCCAGCCAAGTGACCAAGTGAAATTGCTCAGTCGTGTCTGACTCTTTGTGACCCCATGGACTGTAGCCTACCACGCTCCTCCATTCATGGGATTTTCCAGGCAAGAGTACTGGAGTGGGTTGCCATTTCCTTCTCCAGAGGATCTTCCCAACCCAGGGATTGAACACGGGTCTCCTGCATTGTAGGCAGATGCTTTACCATCTGAGCCACAACCTGAATCTAATTATGAAAAAACATAATAGTGTTCTTCATTTTGGATTTGTTTATTTACAAAAAAAAAAAGCTGTGGGGAAACCCAGTTTTCTTCAAAAAGGTGAATGTCAACTGAACGTATACAAATAAATTCTTATAGTTAAACTGATTCTTTTCAAAGGTGTCAAGGCAATTTAATGTGGAAAGAATATTGTTTTCAGCAAGTGGCGCTTGGACAATTGGATAACCACTTACAGAAAGATTAATTTGGACCCTTGCCTCACATTTTACACAAAAATTAACTTAAGATGGATCATAAATATAAATGTAAATTATGTAAGAAAACATCAGAAAATATCTCTATGGTCTTGGATTATTCAAAGTTTTCTTAGAATCATCAAAAGTATGAAACATAAAAGAAAAAAATGATAAATTGCACTTCATCAAACTTTAAAACTTTTGTACATCAAAAGAAAGCATTAAGAAAATGAAAAGTCACAAAAAATACCTGAAAATCATATATCTAACAAGGACTCACATCTAGAATATAAAAATAACTTTAAAAAGAAAATAACAAAAAACCCAAAGGAAAATGGGCAAAATACTTGAATAGACATTTTAACAAAGAAGATATACAAACGGTCAATAAACACATGGAAAAAAAAAAAGTTCAACATCATTAGTCATTACGGAAATATGAATTAAAATAATGACATACTTCTTTACCCATTAGGATGTCTGTCATTAAAAAGACAGACAGTAACACATTAGTGAGAACATAGAAGAATTGGAACCCTCATACATTGCCAGTAGGAAAGTAAAACAGTACAGCTACTTTAGAAAAGAATTTAGGAGCTTCTTACAAAGAAACACAGAGAAGGCAATGGCACCCCACTCCAGTACTCTTGCCTGGAAAATCCCACGGACGGAGGAGCCTGGTAGGCTGCAGTCCATGGGGTCGCTAAGAGTCGGACACGACTGAGCGACTTCACTTTCACTTTTCACTTTCACGCACTGGAGAAGGAAATGGCAACCCACTCCAGTGTTCTTGCTTGGAGAATCCCAGGGACAGGGGAGCCTGATGGGCTGCCATCTATGGGATCTCACAGAGTCGGACACTACTGAAGTGACTTAGCAGCAGCAGCAGCACAAAGAAACATAAATGCATCATGATTCCATTGCTAAGTATCTATCCAAGAGAAGTGAAAAAGTATACACATGCACAGACTTGTATGTGAATGTGCACAGCATCATTGTTTATAATAACCCCAAAGTGGAAACAACCCGCCTGTATACAGAGAGAGGCAGGGAGAGACTTGTACATGAGCATGCACATGCAACAAAACAGTAAGTGCATCTGAACCAGGGTAGTGAGTACCCGGGTGATCTCTGTACTGCATTTCAACTTTTATAGAAGTTGAAATTATTTCCAAACAACAACAAAAAGGTGAATTCTTACTGAGCACTTTTTGCGTATCAGGCACTGTACAAGGTACTGGGCTCCTGCCTCAAGGACATCAGACCTGCAGTCCAGGGTCCCCACCTCCCCACTGAGAGTTCCCTGAGGGCAGTAAATATTGAGTTTAAAAGGGAAGGTGCACTAGAACATTCTGAGTCACTGTAGTAGCCTGTCTCCCAGAAACCCATCTGTAGCTCAGAACACAAGTTACTTCTAATGACAAAAGGCTGTTAAATGAAAAAGAATCAGAGGAAGTATTCACTGCAAAGTCTATTGTAATCAGAACAGCAAAAAGCTTTTTCTACAGGTCATCACAGATACTGCTTCATTATAGAGAATGAGTCCTTATAATAAAATGTTATAATGAGATTAAATCCTACTCTCTTCTTAATAATCAGTCTTCACGGTTTACTATATTTTTCCTTTACATCTGTATTCACAGCAGTTCCTCATAAGCCACATCAGAGTCTAAAACCCTTTCCAGTGGAAAACTCACTTTAAATTTCTTCAGTTTTTGCAGCTCACTGCCCATAAGCTATGAGGATGGGGGATGGTGGTAGCAAGAACCACAGTCCTGCAAATGCCCAGGCTGGGCTGCTCAACACAGATGACTGACCACTTGGTGAAGCCAGTCTTGCATTATTGGCTCACTCCTCACATGTATAAACCCTCTTCTCCCAAGAGTGCAGGCCTCCCAGAAGCCAGGCACAGTGTTACACTGGGCATACACTGGGCACTTAAAGGGTCCCTCTGAATCGCTGACTCTGGCAGGTACCAAAATAGCTTGGGTCACCTGAGAAGAGGTATGGGAAGCTAAGCAAGGACTGATGACAGCTGTTATACGGGCGGCACCACTCCGTGCCCCAGGAGGATAACTTAACGAGGTATGATGGGGGTACTGAGCCAAATCAGAAGATGGGCAAAAATGCAGCAGTGGGCTTTTACAGGAGTAAATTTAGAAGCACTTGTTAAAGGTGGAAGGGGCTGAGGAGCATCAGTCAAAGAGAAGTTTATCATTCTGGAGGAGAGATATCTATCAGGTTTTGCGAGTAAAAGTAATATATATTAAATTGTTAAATTCAAGAGATTATACAGGTATAAAGACGCTGAGGAAAAAGCGGGTAAGTTAAGGAGACTGAAGAAAGCACACATTGTTATACAGCTGAACTTTGACAAAAGACTGAACGGACCACACACCACTCCCAGCTCTTCGCATAAATGAATGAAGACAGAATCCAGGATGAAATACCAGGTGGTCCGGCTATTTCCAACTTAGGAGCAGATCTAGGAAGGAGTATGGACATTGAATAAAAGGTGAGATATGGAGGGGAAGGGTTTTGGATGATAAACAGAAGGATTTGTACTGAATAGAACCTTACAATCCTTCAAAACAACAGACTTGACTTGACCCTGCTGATGCATGTTGGCTCAACCACTTCCTCCCACTATTGTAAAAAAGATGAAAACCTTGAGGGAGTAAAAGAAGTGCCTTTATTAGCTAAACCTGCACTTGTCTAATTACTTCTTAAGTGTTAGTCACTCACGTGTGTAACTCTTTGTGACCCCATGATTGTAGCCCACCAGGCTCCTCTGTCCACGGAATTCCCCAAGCAAGAAAACTGGAGTGGAGAAGATCCCTTCTCCAGGGGATCTTCCTGATCCAGCGATAGAACCTGGGTCTTCTGCATTACAGACACATTCTTTACGGTCTGAGTCACCAGGGAAGCCCAATTACTTCTTAGGTTATATAAACAGAATTGGTTCTTCTATACAAAAACCCAGTGACAAACTAAAATCAACCATGTGACTTAGTGAAGTGCCATAAGATAGTAATCCAGGGCCAACAAAGTCAGTCCACAATCAAAGATGAAGTGGTGCTATTCATAAAGAAACTGTATTCCTAGTGAAATCTTCTAAACTAGAGCTGTCTCAGCTACATCTTCATGAAGCCACAAAGCCTATCAGTTTACTACTCCACTAGTAAGGAAGATATTCGAGAACAGCTTTCCCTCTCTCTAAATTCACCTTCCAGCCCTTCTCTGTTCTATCCAGAGGTCTACGCTGTTCTGTTCTGCTTGGAATGCTTTCCCTATTCTCTGCTGTATAACTTCTACCCATGCTTCCAGGTCCACACTGAACTGACAGCTGCCCCTGGAAGCCTTTGCTGGTGGCTCCCTCCACAGTGATCTCTCCCTTTTCTGAGTTTCTAAGGCCTATTTTCCTTGTACAGCAAACCTGGCAGTTAGTATGATCAATTTTCTTACATGCTTCAACAGGAGGTCATTCAGTTCATTCTTCAGATATCAGCAAAAGTCTTCTTAACAGCTCAACTATATCATGTCACCCTCCCCCACCCCCTCCATTTCAAACCCTTCACCAGCCTTTCATTGCAGTTAAGTGTGAATTTACACTTTTTACCCTCCTTGAAGGTTCTATATGGTCTGGCTTGCTCTTAATCTCCAACCTCATCTCTTACCACAATATTCCAAACCCAGCCTCTGCCGTCCACCATATAGGGCTTCTTACAATTCATAAACATGTGGGTTTTTACTCTGCCTCAAGTTCCTTGTGCACGCAGTTCCCTTCTGGCCTGAAATGTCCCTTCTCCTTCTGCCAACCACCCCACACACAGTACAGTTGACCCTGGACACACAGGTTTGAACTGCATGAGTCCACTTTCATGAAGACTTTTTCAACAGCAAATACTTCAGTACTACACTTTCTTAGTTTGTTGAATTCATAGATGCAGAGGATCCATGGATACAGAGGGCTGACTATAAGGTGAATGCAATGAACCCTTGTGCTATTCAAGAGTCAACTGTAGTTACATCTCCCAGCTAATCTCTTCCTACTCATTATGTCTCAACTAAATTCACTTGTGTGAGACACTGTCTCTGACACACCTCCTGAAGTGTGTTTCCTGTATTAATCCCCATCTCAGCACCTGACACCTCCTGCACAGCATTTGCAGCCCAGCTGGCCCACACCCTAATAGGACACACAAGGTCTCCAAGAGCAGACCACGTATCTCGGCACATACTAGGTACAGTGCCAAGTAATTACTGATTTCTGTGTTAACTGAGAAAATAATAACTGAAAACGTTTGAAAAATGTTCTAAATTCTTTATCTAAGCAGGTTATCAACATTAGTGATTTTGATCCAGTGAGCAGGAAATTCACCTCTTCTAGCCTCACAATACCTTTATAAAGAATGCATAAATCATCCACCATAGATGGGCAAATATTAAAGAGTCAGACCAAGTATTATCAGGATACGAAGCTCGAGAGTTCCAATTATACTAGCTGGACTATAAAATAGTATAACAATTTTGGAAAATAATTTCACATTGTCTAGCAAAGCTGAATATGCACATATGACACAACTGTTTGATAATTATAGAGCCTAGAGAAAGTCTCACATGTCGGGACTTATGTAAGACATACATAAGGAGGACATGAACCTGGAGACACAAATTGGAACATTGATAGCAAAGGGAATAAAGAGTGCATGCTCACATAAGGGAAAACAAAGGAGCTATGGTACAAACTTCAACATGGAGGAAGCTCAAACAATGCTGTGGACAAGAAGCAAGGTCACAAAAAACATGCACATGATGCTTTCAGTATTTTTTACTTTGTATGTAAATAATATAAAAACCTTAAAACCTCAAGGAATAACTGTGAAGTTTAAGATACTGATTACATCTAATGAGGGGAAAGGAGAAGAATGCAGTTGGAAAAGAGCATATTGGGGGCTTCAAAGGAAATGGTAATGTTCTATTTTTTGACTATGCACAAAGTACACAGGAGGTACAAGAGGTACTTTTCATAACTTACATATACATTATAACTACTCTTCTATGTATGATCAACTGACTCTTTTCAAACAATTAATAAACACTGACCAAAGTACAGAAGAGAAGTAGATGGTTTGCTCTTATATTAAGGATACTGTGTAATGTAGCACAGACTCCTGCAAAATGGGTGCTACAAAGCCCAAGGCCATGTATCTGTCCCTTTAAAAACAAGAAAAACAGTGCCTAAAACTGCAATTTCCTTAGCTTCACTCAAGGTTCTATCTTTTTATTACCTTACCTTTTTTTTCCCCTTATTTCACATTCAGTCTTAAATTTTAACTTGTTATATTTTAATGCATCTTTTGACAACATTCTAAATCCTTTGTACAGCAAGATATGGTATGAAATGAGACGTACATTGAAATAATATCATAATATAAAGCAAATTAAAGGGATCATCCTGCAATCAGGCCAACAAAACATTAAAGGGGCTTGTTCTACATGGAAATAGCAATAAAGTTGGTGGTTATGACAATATAATACCAATTAAAATACAAGTTCAGGAAAATACTTACTTCACATAAAATATGACTGTAAGTAACTCAATGAAAATTCAGTGAGGAATGTCATGCTTGGGTTGCCAAGCACAGTAAAGTAATGGGAGTATAAGTACATGTGAAGAATTATAATCACAGTAAAAACTCACAGAAACCACATTAATGAAGTAAATGAGTAGCTTTTCATAGCTACTATGATAGTTGAGGATTTCTACACTTAGAGAATATACAGAAGAACCTCCAGAAGAGTACATTCCTTATTCAAAGACCCAAAACTGTCAAGCATTATTAACATTCTAATTACACTGACAAACTCATTTATGGGATCCTACTCACTTTAAGCCTTGAAAGTGGCTCAACTATGTAGAAATAGTGACATGCTAGTACTGAAATTTTCATTTTAAAATTTATTTTTATCCTTAGAATGCTACAAACAAATACTTATAACCACATGAATACCATAGGGACACACACACACAAAAAACCCTCTCACTTAAAAAACTGGCTGCGTGATGAATAACACAATTTGTTAGAAATAAGATGGAGGAGTAATCAAATATATCACAGAATGTGATGTTGGATTTTGTCAAATGTTTTTTTATGCATCTATTGAGATGATCATGTGATTTTTATCTTTCCTTTTGTAAAAGTGGTCACATTGATCAATTTTTGGATATTGAACCATTCTTGTATCCCTGGAATAAATGCCATGTTCATATTGTCTATATCTTTTTGATTCAGTTTTGCTTGATAGTAGGTTTCTAGAAATTTGCCCTATTCTTCTAGGTTGTCCAATTTGCTGGCATATAATTGCTTCTTGGTATTGCGGTGTTATTTCCCTTCTTTTGTTCTTGTTTTGAGTCCTCTCTTTTTTCTTTGTGATGATCCTGGCTAAAGTTTTATCAATTTTGCCTTTAAAAAAAGCAGATCTCGGTTTCTATTCTTCTATTGTTTTCATTTGTTTGCTTTTTGGTCTCTATTTTATTATTTCTCTTTGGGCTTTGTTGTTGTTCTTTTCATATATATATATATATATATATATTTTTTTTTTTTTTTTTAGGATGGTAGGTTAGGTTGCTTATTTGAGATCTTTCTTGTTTCCTGAGGTAGACCTTCATTGCTATAAAGTTTTCCCTTAGACCTGTTTTTGCTGCATCCTATAGATTTTGAAATGTATTCCATTTTAATTTGTCTTGAGGTATTTTCTGATTGTCCCCCTGATTTCTTCATCAACCTATTGATTTTTTACTAGCATGTTATTTAGTCTCCACAATGGTTGTGCTTTTCTCATTTTTCTTTAATTGATCTCCAGTTTCATACTGTTGTCATTAGAAGACATTTCTTAATATACTTTCTTTAGTATTAAATTTACTGAGACTTGTTTTGTGGTCTAGCAAGTAGTCTATCCTGCAGGTCATTCCATGTGCACTTGAGAAGAATGTGTATTCTGCTTTTGGGGATGCAATGTTTGGTAGATCTCTATTAAGTTCAACAGATATACTGTATCATTTAGAACCTCTGCTGACTTGTTGACTTCCTGTATGGATAATCTATCCATTGATGTCAGTGGGGTGTCAAAGTCTCCTTGTATTATTGTATTATTGTCAACTTCTCCATGTATGTTTGTTAACAACTGCTTTATATATTTAGATGTGCCTGTATCGGGTCATATATATTAATGAGTGTAATATCTTCTTCTTGTATTGATCCCTTTATCATCATATAACACCCTTCTTTTGTCTTTTCTTTTGGCCTTTGTCTTTAAGTAATTTTTTTATCTCATATGAGCATAGCTACCTCCACTTTCCTGTCACTTCCTTATTGCATGAAATAGATGAACTTTTCATCCTTTGTGGCATGAGGGATGGAAATCCCTCACCTTCACTCTCTGTGTGTGTCTTAGCTCTGAAGTGAGCTAAGTAAGCAGCATATAGATGAGTATTATTTTTCTCTTTTAATTCGATCAGCCACCCTATGTTTTTAATTGTACATTTGGTCCACTGACATCCAAAGTAGTTAGCAATAGGCATGTACTTATTGCCAATTTATTAAGTGTTTTCCAGTTCTGTGTTTTCTTCTTCTTTCAATTTCTTCCCTTGTAGTTTGATGATCTTCATTAGTGGTATGTTTATTTTCCCTTTTCTCCAGTTTATGTGTATCTACTGTGGGTTTTTGATTTGTGGTTACCATTGGGTAACCACAATGGTTTCACAAGGAAGTACCATGTTGACCTAAACTTATATCTACTTGTTCTAAATTGGCAGTCATTTACACATTCCAAGGAAATGTTTACTCCCTTCCCCAACATTTTGTTTTTTGATACTGTATTTCACATCTTCCTGTGTAAATATCTATTCACTATTTTTTGATATCATATTTCACATCTTTGTGTGTAAATACCTATTCATTATTCATTAGAGTTGCTTCCACATTTTTTTTTTTTTTGCCATTTAACCTTGGTGCCAGATTACTGAAGTGGTTGATCCTCAGTCTTTACTATATATTTGCCTTTACTAGTAGGATATTTTCTTTTGCTATAGATCCTTACTTCTTTTTTTTTTTTTTTTTTAGATCCTTACTTCTTGATACAGCCTTTTCCACTAAGAGAACACCCTTTAACATTTGTTAGGGTAGGTTTTTGCTTGTCTGAGAAGTTCCTTATCTCTCCTTAAATAATCTTGATAAGTAAGAGTATCCTAGGTTGCAGGTTTTTTTCTCTTTCAGCACTTTGAATATATTACGCCATGCCCTTCTGGTCCAAAAATTAAAAAAAAAGAAAATCAGCTGATAGCCTTACAGGCTTTTATATGGCATTTTCATTTGTTGCCTTTAGAATTCCCCCCTCAGCTTTTGCCATTTTGACATGTTTTGGTGTGCATCTGTTTGTATTCATCTTTTTGGGGATCCTCTGTGCTTTCTGTACCTGTATACCTGAATCTTTCTTCAGGTTTGGGAATTTTTCAGCCATAATTTCATCAAATACATTTTTAATCTCCATCTCTCCCTCTCTTCCTTTGGGGACTCCTATAATGCAAATTTTGGCATGTCTCATTTATCCCAGGGATCTCTTAAACAGGGCTCATGTTTTAAAATTTGTTTTTCTTATTGCAATTTTGATTGGGTGATTTCCATCACTCTATCTTCTAGATTACTTATGCGTTTTTCTGTATTATCTGGTCTGTTCTTGATCCTTCTTATGTGCTTTTAAAAATAAATTTATTTGTAATTAGAGGATGATTGCTTTACAGTATTACTTTCTGCCGTAAATCAACATGAATGAGCCATAGGTATACATATGTCCCTTCTCTTGAACCCTTTTCCCACCTCCCATCCCATCTGATCCCTCCAGGTTGTCACAGAGCACAGAGTTTGAGCTCCCTGTATCATACAGCAAATTCCTACTGGCTGTCTATTTTACATATGGTATTATAGGTTTCAATGTTACTCTCTCAACATGTCCCTCTTTTTCCTTCCCCCACTGTGTCCACAAATCTGTTTGCTAATTCTGCACCTCCACTGCTGCCCTGCAAATAGGTTCATAAGTACCATCCTTCTAGATTCCATATATATGTGTTAGTATATGATATCTGTTTTTCTCTAACTTTACTCTGTATAATAGGCTCTAGGTTCATCTACCTTGTTATAACTGACTCAAATGTGTTCCTTTTTTTGGCTGAACAGTCCATGGGTCGCAAGAGTTGGACACAACTTAATGACTAAATCACAGCCACCAACAATACTCCATTATATATATGTACCAGAACTTCTTTATTCATTCATCTGTTGATGAACATCTAGGTAGCTTCCATGTCCCAGCAATTATAAATAGTGCTGTAATAAACACTGGGGTACCTGTGTCTTTTTCAATTATGGTTCTCTCAGTGTATATGCCCAGTAGTTGGATTGTTGGGTCATATGGTAGCTTTATTCCTAGTTGTCTTCTTTTTTTTTCTTTGTAAGGAATCCCATACGGTTCTCCATAGTGGCTGTAACAGTTTACATTTCCAGCAAGAGTGCAAGTGGGTTCCCTTTTCTCCAAATCCTCACCAGCATTTATTGTTTGTAGATTGTTTTAATAATGGCCATTCTGACTGGTATGAGGAGATATCTCATTGTAGTTTTAATTTGCATTTTTCTAATGAGTGATGTTGAGAATCTTTTCATGTGTTTTTTAGCTATCTGTATGTCTTCTTTGGAGAAATGTCTGTTTAGGTTTCTTTCCCACTTTTTTATTGGGTTGTTTGTTTTTCTGGTATTGAGCTTCATGAGCTGCTTATATATTTTTTAGATTAATCCTTTGCCAATTGTTTCACTTGGTATTATTTCCTCCCATTCTGAGGGTTGTCTTTTCACCTTGTTTGTAGTTTCCTTTGCTGTACAAAAGCTTTTAAGTTTAATTAGACCCCACTTATTTTTATTTCCATTAATCTATGAAGTGGGTCATAGAGGATCTTGCTGTGATTTATGTCAAGGAATGTACTGCCTGTTTTCCTCTAGGAGCTTTAGGCCTTACATTAAGCTTTGGATCCATTTTTACAATTTATCTTTGTGTATGGTGTTAGGAGTTATTCTAGTTTCATTTTTTAACATGTAGCTGTCCAGTCTTCCCAGCACTGTGTATTGAAGAGGCTGTCTTTTATCCATTGTATATTCTTGCCTCCTTTGTCAAAGACAAGGTGTTCATAGGTACGTGGTTTTATCTGTGGTCTTTCTATCTCGCTCCATTGGTCTGTATTTCTGTTTTTGAGCCAATACCATACTGTTTTGATAACTGTAGCTTTGTAGTATAGTCTGAAGTCAGGAAGGTTGATTCCTTCAGCTCCTGTTTTCTTTTTCAAGTTTGCTTGGCTATTCAGGGTCTTTAGTGTTTCTACATGAACTGTAAAATTTTTTTATTTAGTTATGTGAAAAATAACACTGGTAGTTTAATAGAGATTACATTGAATCTATAGATTGCTTTGGATAAAATAGTCATTTTCACAAAATTGATTCTTCCAATCCACAAACATGGTATATCTCTCCATCCGTGTCATCTTTGAGTTTTTTCAGCAGTATCTTATAGTTTTATTCATACAGGTCTTTTGTCTTTTTAGGTAGGTTTATTCCCAGGTATTTTTGTTGTTGTTGTTGCAATAGTAAATCGAGTTGTATCCTTAATTTTGCTCATTTTTCATTGTTAGTGTATAGGCATACAAGTGATTTCTGTGTATTAATTTTATATTCTCCAACTTTACTATATTCATTTATTAGCTCTAGCAATTTTCCAGTGGAATCTTCAGGGTTTTCTCTGTATAGTATCTTGCCATTTGCAAACAGTGAGTTTTACTTCTTCTTTTCCAAAATGGATTTATTTCTTTTTCTTCTCTGAATGATGTGACTAGGGCTTTCAAAACTATGGTGAATAACAGTGGTGAGAGTGGGTACCCCTGTCATATTCCTGATCTTAAAGGAAATGCTTTTTATTTTTCACTGTTGAGAATAACGTTTGCTGTGGTTTTATCATATATGGTCTTAATTATGTTGAGGTAGGTTCCTTCTGTGCCTACTTTCTGGAGAGTTTTTATTATAAATTGGTGTTGAATTTTGTCAAAAGCTTTCTCTGTATCTATTTATATGACTATGTGGATTTTATCTTTCAATTTGTTAATATGGTGTATCACATTGTTTGATTTGCATATACTGAAGAATCCTAGCATCCTTGGGATGAGGCTCATTTGATCATGATGCATGATCCTTTCAATGTATTGTTGGATTCTATTTGCTAAACTTTTGTTGAGGACTTTTGCATCTATATTCATCAGTGAAATTGCCCTGTATTTATCTTTTTTGTGTGTGGCATCTTTGTCCTATTTTGGTACCAGGGTGATGGTGGCTTCACAGAATGAGTTTGTGAGATTTCCTTCCTCTGCAATTTTCTGGGAGAGCTGGAACAGTATAGGTGCTAGCCCTATACTGTTAGCCCTATACTCTCTAAAATTTTGTTAGAATTTACCTATGAGGCCATCTGGCCCTGGGCTTTTGTTGTTGGAAGATTTTTTTATTATAATTTCAATTCCCGTGCTTATGATTGACCTGTCCATATCTTCTATTTCTTTCTGGTTTGGCTCTGAAAGATTATACTTTTCTAAGAATTTGCCCACCTCTATGAGATTGTCCATTTTATTGGCATATAGTTGCATGTAGTAGTCTATTATGATCCTTTTGTTTTTGCATTGTCTGTTGTAACTCCTCCTTTTCATTTCTAATTTTATTGACTTGAGTCTTCTCCCATAGTTTCTTGATGATTCTGGCTAATGGTTTGTCAGTTTTGTTTATCTTCTCAAAGAACCAGATTTTTAGTTTTACTGATCTTTGCTATTGTCTCCTTCATTTCTTTTTCAATTTTTTCTACTCTGATCTTCGTGATTTCTTTCCTTCTACTATGGTTTTTTTTTTTTTTTTCTTCTTCTTTTTCTAGTTGATTTAGGTGTAAGGTTAGGTTGTTTATTTGATGTTTTTCTTGTTTCTTGAGGTAGGCTCATATTGCTATAAACTTCCCTCATAGCACTGGTTTTAGGGCATCCCATTAATTTTGAGTTATCATGTTTTCATTGTCATTTGCTTCTAGGTATTTTTTTTTTATCTACTCTTTGATTTCTTTAGTGACCTCTTAGTTATTGAGAAGCATGGTGTTTAGCCTCCATCTGTTGTGTTTTATAGTTTTCTTCCTGTATTTGATATCTAATCCTAAAGAGTTGTGGTCATAAAATATGCTTGAAATGATTTCAATTTTTTTCAAAATTTACCATGGCTTGATTTGTGACCCATGATGTGATCTATCCTAGAGAATGTTTCCTGTGCACTCGGGGAAAAAAAGTGAAATCCACTGTTTGGGGATGAAATGCCTGTAGATATCAATTAGATCCAATTGGTCTAATGTACCATTCAGATCTTGTGTTTCTTTTTTCACTTTCTGTCTGGATGATCTGTCCATTGGTATGAGGGGGTTGCTAAAGTCCCCCACTATTATTGTGTGTCAATTTCCTCTTTAATAGTTGTTGGCATTTGTCTTGTATATTGAGGTACTCCTAATCCCAGGGACGGGGGAGCCTGGTGGGCTGCCGTCTATGGGGTCACATAGAGTCGAGCATGACTGAAGCGACTTAGCAGCAGCAGCAGCATGTTGGGTACATATACATTTATAATTGTTATGTCTTCTTCTTGGAATGATCCCTTGATCACTATGTAGTGCCCTTCCTTGTCTCTTCTGACAATCTTTATTTTAAAGTCTATTTTATCTGATATGAGAATTGTTACTCCCGCTTTAATTTCCATTTGCATGGAGTATCTCTTTTGAGCCCCTCACCCTCAGTCTATATGAGTCTCTAGGTCTGAGGGAGGTCTCTTGTAGACAGCTTGTATAGGGGTCTTGTTTTTGTATCCATTTAGTCAATCTGCCTTTTGGTTGGAGCATTTATCTACATTTTAGGTAATTATTGTTACACATGATATTACTGGACACCTTCTGAAGCTCCAATAATTTGACCATCTGATGTGAACAGATAACTCATTGAAAAAGACCCTGATGCTGGGAAAGACTAAAGGCAGAAGGAGACGATGGTGACAGAGGATGAGTTGGTTGAATGGCCTTACAGAATCAATGGACATGAATGTGGGCAAACTCTGGGAGACAGTGAGGGACAGCGAAGCCTGGTGTGCTGCAGTCCATGGGGTCCCCAAGAGTCAGACATGACTTGGCTACTGAACAACAACATTACCATTTATCTTATTGTTCTGTACTTGTTTTTGTAGGCCTTTTCTTTCTCTTGTGTTTCCTGTCTAGAGAAGTTACTTTAGTATTTGTTGTAAAGCTGGTTTGGTGCGCTGAATTCTCCTAACTTTTGCTTGTCTGTAAAGCTTTTGATTTCTCCTTCAAATCTGAACAAGATCGTTGCTGGATAGAGTAAACTTCCTTGCAGGTTTTTTTGTTTCATCACTTTAAGTATATCCTGCCACTCTCTTCTGGCCTGCAGAGTTTCTGTTGAAAGATTAGCTGTTAGTCTTTTGGGGATCCCCTTGTAATTTATTTGTTGCTTTTCCCTTTCTGCTTTTAATATGTTCTTTGTGTTTAATTTTTATTAGTTTGATTAATATATCTTGGTGTGTTTCTCCTTGGGTTTATCTTGTATGGGACTCTGTGCTTCCTAAATTTGGGTGGCTATTTCCTTTCCCATGTTAGGGAAGCTTTTGACTATAGTCTCCTCAAATATTTTCTCATGCCATTTTGTCTTCTTCTGGGACCCCTATAATTTGAATGTTGACACACTTAATATCGTCCAAGAGGTCTCTGGGACTGTCCTCACTTTTTAATTCTTTTTTTCTTATTCTGCTCTGCTTCATTTATTTCCACCATTCTCTCTTCCAGTTCAATTATTCATTTTTCTGCCTCAATTACTCTGCTACTGGTTCCCCTTAGTGTTATTTTTAACCTCAGTTATTATGTTGTTCATTGCTGGTTGTCTATTGTTTATTTCATCTAGGTCCTTGTTAAACATTTCTTGTGTCTTCTAGATCCGTGCTTCCAGTCTATGTATCTGTGCCTCCATTTCATTTCCAAGATTTTGGATCATCTTTACTATCGAAACTCTGAATTCTTTGTCAGGTAGATTGCCTATTTCCTCTTCATTTGTTTAGTCTTGTGGGTTTTTACCATGTTCTTTCACTTGCTGCATATTTGTCTGTTTTTTCATTTTGTTTAATTTACTGAGTCTGGGGTCTCCTTTCTCCAGGATGAAGGTCATAGTTCCTCTTAATTGTGGAGTCTGCCCTCAGTGGGTGGGATTAGACCAGTGCCCTATGAAGGTTTCCTGGTTGAGGGGAACTGTGTCTGTGTCCTGGTGGATGGAGCTGGATCGTGTGTCTCTGAAGGGCAGTGCCATGTCCAGTAGTGTATTTTGGGGTGTCTATAGGTTTAGTATGGCTTTGGTCAGCTTGTCTGATAATGTTTAGGGTTCTTTTCCTGCTTTGCTGAAGGACCGGCATGGGGCATCCAGCACTGAAGCTTGCTCATCTTTGGATGGTGCTTGGTCCTAGTGTTTAAATTGAGGCCTTTGGGAGATCTCTCACTGATTAATGTTTCATGGGGTTGGGAGTACTCTGGTGGTCCAAAGTCCTGGACTCAGGTCTCCCACCTCGGGAGTTCAGGCTAAATCCCTTACTATAGCACCAAGACTACATGCCACATAGCACAGAAGACAAGACTCCCTTGGTGAAAGCAACATTCAACAGCTGAGAAAATGCAAAGACTCACAGTCTTACAAAAAGAGAAGAGAAAAAAGAAAAGGATAAAAACAGGAGTCAAAAAAGAAGAGAGCAATCAAGTCAATAAACAAACCCATAAGTGAAAATGAATACTAAAGACTAGACTAGCAAGAATACAAAATCAAAAACCTGGGGAAAATGCAATAGAACTAAAGGGTACTATAAATATAGGGAAATAAAATGAAATGAATTTATTAAAAATAAAGTGTTTTAAAAAGGAAAAAGTAGGTTATGAAAAATAAAGATTAAAGGAATAATATAGAAAGAATACAAAAAACGAAAAAAAGAGAAAATTATATATAGAGTGGTAGTGAAAGGAACACCTTCATGATTCCTCCATTTTCCACTCCACACGTTCCAGTCAATCTGCTTACTCAGAAAGCCCTCCAATATTTCTAGGAAGGTCTCTGGACCTGTTGTGGGTATTATGGGATCTGCTCTGTCTCAGGTTTGGCCTTACTCCAGATTGTACTTCCTACCAAAGTCCATAATCTCAGGCTAACTGCAGGGATTTAACCCACTGCACCTGAAGCTGCAGGGGTTAATTCCCTTCCTTTTCTTTGGCGGCACAGCTTTGGTTTTGGCCCTGCCTCTGCTTGCAGGCCACCCTTTGATGTCTGTTCCCCACCCAGACAAGAGGGGGTGAAGGCCAAGGAGTATAAGGGCTCACTTGCTCAATGGGAATGTGAAGAGGGGTTTGGCGACACAACTGGGATGTACCAGGGAATGCCTGCTATAATAGAGACCTGCCAAATGTTGTTACAGTCTGAGGAGGGTCTTGACCTCTCCCAGAGAAATTGGACCAGGGTCTTGGGTCCCTAGGAAGAGCCAAGCTGCTTGGGGTCCCAGCAAGGTGTGGGCAGTAACCTGTGCCTGCTCACAGCCTGATAGCTGCTGCCACCTCTGGGTCAGGGCCATTGCAGCGTTTTATCCACTGCCTCAGGCACTCTTCCTGGCTTTGGCAGTTGCCAGTGGCTTATGTTTCCCACTCTGGGATCATAGACTGCAGTCATGTCTAATTCTGCTGGTTTTGCCAGTTTTGGCAGCTGCCACCAGGCACACAGATGCTGTCTGTGAATGTGCGAGGTTAGTGTCCCAGCAAGGACACCCAGTCTTTTTCCTGGACTCCCTTAGCTGCATTGTATTAGCCCTCATGGCAGCCAACCCCAGTCTCCTACCTGGGGCCTGATCCCTGAGCCTGAGCCTCAGCAAACTCAGGCTGCGGATGCAGGCGTGCAACCTGCTTCTCAGCTGGGAAGTTCTGGTCAGCAACAATCTCTGTTGTGAATTCTCTCTTTTTTTGCCTTTTGAGCACCTGATGCTACATTTCCCTCTGAAGTTCTGAGGCTCACCCCTGATTCTGCCCATGAGTGGGTTTCTGAGTGTGCAGAAACTTCTCTGCCTTTATGACTCCCTCCCCAGCTCACAGGTGCCCTGAAATCCTGTATCTATCTTTTGCCCTACCTTGTTCTAAGGAGACTGGCTTGCCTTTTTGGAAGTCTTCTGCCAGTGTTCAGAAGCTGTACTGTAGGAGTTGTTCCAAATGCACATGAATTCTTGATGTATTTGTGGGAGAGATGTGATCTCCCTGTCTTATTTCTCTGCCATCCTTCTCATGTTTTCTTGATTTGTTTTTGTATTCTTCAGTTCTGACTGGTTCTTTTATACTTTCTAGTTCCTTGTTAAAATTCTCACCATGTTCATCTACTTTTCCCCCTAACTCAGTTGACATTCTTATTACTAATGCTTTGAATTCTCTATCTGGTAAGTTGTTTATTTCTGTTTCATTGTGGTTTTCTTTGTTGTTGTTTAAGAGTTTTCTCTTACTTTTAATTGAGATCAATTCCTCTGTCTTCTCATTTTGCTTAACTTTCCCTGTGAAATTAGGTGAAACAGTTACCTATTGAGGTCTTGAAGGCGTGTCTTCTAGGAACATGTGCTCTCTTGTGGGCACAAAGCATGTGCTCTGTGGCTTTGGTGGGAGATTTGGATCTGATGTGAACAGGAGTCACATCTTTCCTCAGAGTGTGTGAGCAGCTACCACCTAGGTAGGAGGTAATGCTGGAGAAGGAGGGGCTAGGGCTTGAACTAGGTGTGAGCCAGAGCTTCCCCTCTGCTTAGTGGCCATCACTGCCCTATCAAGGGGCAGGGTTGGGTCCCAGGTTGCTGTAGCAGAAGCCCTGAGGCTCGGATTTGAGCTGTTTCTGTTAGCTTTAAGTGTGAGCTCTCCCACATCCTAGCAACGGCACCTTGCCCCAGAGGGAAGCAGTCTGTTACAAGAAGGACCCAAGCAGGCTCTCAGCATGTGAAGTTCTTGGCATGTGATGGGGTGCAGGCTGTGGAGGTCCAGTCATAGAGTTTGGGCTCTTCTGATACACTGCCTGTGCAAATGCCAGTGATGGCTGTCCCTGACCTGCTGAGACGTCACTTTGGGTCTGGGCCACCTCTGGAACTAACAGTCAAGCTCTTTCCTTGGCCATAATAACCATCACTCCACTGTGGAGCTGTGACATGATATAATAAATGGTGCTGGAGCACTTGTTCTGCTCAGGCAGTTTCAATCTGCCATCCTTGCCCTGCCTTGGGAGCAACCAAGTGGGTGTGCACTCCTCAGGAGTGGAGGCCAGGCTTCCAACAGCCCTCCTGTTAGTCTCACTGGTCCTCCGACGAATGAAGAGCATTTGTCTTCCCTGTGTTGGACCGCAGGACTGGAGCGTCCAATATGTTGCTCAAATCATTTACTCCCCAAGGAGTACCTCTGCCCTTAAAATCTTCCTTTTCCTCAGAGTCCCCTCCCTGGGGCACATTTCTCTTCCTGTCTTACCCAACTCCATGTGGATCTTTCTTACAACCTTGGTTGTATAGGAATTTTTCTTTCAGGATCCAGTTGGTTTTCAGTAACAACTGTTCCATACGTAGATGTATTTTTTATGTGTTTGTCGGGGGAAGTGAATTCCACATCCTCCTATCCCACCAATCTTGATCTTCCCTGTCATCATAGAAGCTCTCAATTAAGGAATATGACCCTGTGTTGAGGCCCTTTCACTTTTTTCATAAAGAATGGTTTGTTTACAGACCATGTTTTAAAAAATGGATTTCATCTGTATAAACTAGAGCTTAGAAAATGTCAAAACTAGGTCAGAGGTGGAGAGATTAGGCTTAAGCCACCAAGAGATGACAAAATTACACATTCCCTTCCCTGAGCTTATTTTTATTTCCTAAGACATGGTTTCCTAAACATGGTTGTTCTCTCTATGAGGAAAAAGATTTAAAACTGGCAAAATGCAACTACATTTACAGTAAGCTTAATGTACATACGTAGTTGGAAAATGCAACATTCTGGCTAATTGAAAAATCTGTTAGCTAAGAGTCAGGGTGTCTCCATGGCTGATTCATATCAATGTATGGCAAAAATCACAATACCGTAAAGTAACTAGCCTCCAATTAAAATAAATTAATTAATTTTAAAAAAGAGTCAGGGTTCTCTTTATATATGCAGGTATATCCTGTGTAGGAACATGCCTGTGTGTACCTGTACATATATATATATTTGTACATTTCCTTACACATTTGGATTTGGATTGCTAGCAAACACAGAATTAGAAAAGAATATACAATACTAAATAATACACTGACCATAGTTTAATTTATTCAATAAATATACATTGAACACATTTACATTCATTTAAACATCATATCATTGTGGCTTTAGCATCTAGCACGCCTCAAAGGGTGAGATCATTTTCCCAAAGTCAGTGTGTGAGACATAAAAGGTCTTGTCCTGCTTTCTAAATGTTTACTGCCTGGCAGGGATCTGATTTAAGTTTGCTATTTCAGGACTTCCAGAATCTTTCAGGGACTAAACTATGATCAAGACTATTGCAGATATAAGGAAGTGTCAATGCAAAGTTGGAAAAAAATGCCAGAAAATTAGCTTGCGTTGTGTTTACTATTTACATATCATCTAATGGATCTGTAGGAGAGATTTCTTTTTAAGGAGGGCAGGGGTACCTTTAAAATCATGATTTCATTAGTGCCATCTTCCCCTGCTTCAGTCCATTGTCGAAACCGCTACCATATACTGTAATTTTCCACAAGAAAAATTAGTTTCCTTCTCTAATCAAACTTTATATTCATGTTTGTTCCCTCCCTTTGTTTTGAAATCTATGATTAATTTATGGGAAGTCCCCTTACATACAAAGTAGGCCTTTAGAAGAGAAATGTTAAAACAACTCAAATGTTTCATGAAATGTCATTTCTGTGTGATATCCTTGTAAACGTAGCAGGATTCTAGAAAGAGGAGTTAGAATTAAAATTAGGTCCTTTTGATAAATCTCTCTTGGATCTCTTCCTGTGAGAATTAAGACACTACCATATGTCCACAGGTAGACAATCAGGACTTATCAAGGAGTTCATTTTGAATTTTAAATCCAGTGCTTAAAAGAGTTAAACACAAATTAATTTTCCCAAAATAGATTACTTAAAGGTCAGTTCATACATTTAGTTGTTTAGTTTCTTTTGGCTTGTACTATGGAATATTTTTGGATTGCCCAGAAGACAGAACTGATACCCTTGAGGTTAGCAAAAGTGATCCCTGGTTTTAAACCAAATGCCTTCTTGCAGACAGTATCTGAGCAGAGTCCTATAGGCACATCTCAATGCTCTGCCCTCAGACTAGCACCCACTACAGCCTCATCTGTCCAGACATAGCAGTGCAAATGGGTAAGTGGAAAGGAAAGAAAAAAGAAAAGAATGAGGGCTCTTAATCAGGCACAAAGTGATTAGCAGAAATATGTCACAGCCAAAGGGATGTTATGTGTGAAATAAGTGATTCACAAAGCTGAATAAAGCAGAACAGCCTTCATGTTCCTCTGCAGCTCTTTACCCTTCCCAAGGCAGGAATAAGGATGAGCTGAGTGCTCAGAATTAAGATCGTCCCTCCTCTAGTCTAGTGGTAAAGAATCCGCCTGTGAATGCAGGAGACCTAAGGGACATGGGTTTGATCCCTGGGTCAGGAGGATCTCCAGGAGGAGAGCATGGCAACCCACACTGATAGTCTTGCCTAAAGAATACCATGGACAGAGGCCCTGGAGGACTACAGTCCACGGGGTCACAGAGTCATACACAAATGAAGTGACTTAGCATGCACACACTTGTCTAGCTGGGGTTAAACGGGAGCCCTCTGTGTTTGGTGTAAGACCCCTCAAGCAGGAATCTGTCTGGAGACCCAGAACCCCAGATGCTCTAATATCCACACTACCTGCCTCCCAACCCACTCCCTACACTTAAAGCCTCTGGACTATCAGGACTCATTTCATTACACCTGTTACTCCTATTGACAGTAGACACAATGAGATGCCCAGGTCACCTCTCATTCCTCCAATTTTTATACCCAAACAGCCTCTTTCATACTTTTTTCTTGACCTTCTATCTCCCCTCCTTCTCAGTGTCTGATGCCCTTTTCCTGTGCTCTCTGGGACTCACAGGCAGCCATCAGGAAGACCCCCCTTCCTTCTGAATGCTCCTCTGTCTTTCTACCTGGCTGTTCCCTGAGGACACTACTCCCCCACTCCAGCCCTCTCAAGTGGTGTCTATTTTCTCCCACATTCTCAAACCACAGGGCTTAGAGGTAGGGTGGAGGTCCTACTGCTTCTCTTTACCACATCTGGCCCAGTCCTTCCTCTCCTCTTCCATAAAAACTCCTGAGTTCTGAATCATACAAAATCAGACTGTACCATCCACTCCCCCAAAGTCGAGGAAGAAATGGTTTCCTGGCATCCTGTCACACTCCACCACTATGGTGGCCACGATTCTAGGTGAATTCAGTGTCCACACAGATAAACTTTCTTATCCCCCACTTCTCTGTCCTCCACCCTAACTCCAAGGACACACACCAGTTCTTAACTGAAATTCCTCCACATTCATCTCCAACCACCACCATCCTGTCAGTTTTCCACTTCTGGTACCCCAACTCCAGCAACCTCAATGAGACCTGATAACCACCGATCCTCCCACTTCTCACTTTCCATCAGCCTCCTCTTGTCTGGCTTCACCTCCTTCACCAGCGTAAATTCCACATTCAATTGTCAGAACCATTCCCTCCCTGAGTGAAAACTCCTCCTGCTCTCACAGGGACCTGCTCACTTGGTAAAGCCACACCCTGGTTGACTTCCTCTCTCCACTCTTTCACACACAGGCCCAGAGAATAAAGTCACAAAATTCTAATTCTGCTAAATGCTATTACTCTAAATCTAAGATCTCCAGTGAGCCCTCAGCATGGCTCAAGGGACTGGCTAAAGTCCTCAAAAGTGTTCTGTCTCATCCTTCTTCTCCCTGAATCCATAGGGGCTTGGTATATCTTTGCAAAAATGAACTGGCATTAATGTCACCAGAATTTAGAATGAAACAAATTTAATTCTGTGAAAGTAAGTTTCACATGCTGCTGCTGCTGCCGCTGCTGCTAAGTCACTTCAGTCGTGTCCGACTCTGTGCGACCCCATAGACGGCAGCCCACCAGGCTCCGCCATCCCTGGGATTCTCCAGGCAAGAATACTGGAGTGGGTTGACGTTTCCTTCTCCAATGCATGAAAGTGAAAAGTCAAAGTGAAGTCGCTCAGTCGAGTCCGACTCTTAGCGACCCCATGGACTACAGCCCACCAGGCTCCTCCGTCCGTGGGATTTTCCAGGCAAGAGTACTGGAGTGGGGTGCCATGAGACTTGTTTTAAGTTTCCCAGGCAATATACACATCCTGAGTTAGAAAATGCTCACAAAGATTTCCCTCAGCACAAATTTCCATAAAAGTAAAAGAGGAGACTGGATGGCAGAGGACGTTAACCAACTTCCCTTAAAACAGATTCTTTGAAACTCTCCTAGCTTTTGGCCCAAAAGAATGTCCATTAGTAGCAGAGAGATGTTTTTACTTTCTAAGCCCACAGAAAATTAAAAGTTTTAAATAATGAGATGTTAATGGAGAATTAATAAAATTACCAAAAACTCTAAAAAAGTTTCATGGCTATTATTTCTGCCTTCACTCAAGAGTCTGTGATTTTCCAATATGGAAAAATAATATGACGATGCTAGAGCAAACCATCCATCTCAGAGACATAAAAATAGGATGAAGGAATGACTAAGCACTCATTTTACTTGCAAAGTGAATAAATGACCTTTTCACCTAGAATATGCATCCTGATTTTCCAGCACTGCCATGAAGAAGAATCAGGGTCCATGATTTAAATTGTAGGTGGTTACAATACCTAACAAAGCCAATGAAAGAAATTGCTAGTTCCTTTTAAAAGTAAGTGTCAAAACTAGTAGCAACATTCACTTAAATGATTCTGGAGGTCCATAAAATTGTGTCAAAATATCTCTTTCAAAGTGAAACACTCACTGATTTTCCTTTCACGTGTGGGTAAACATTCAAGGTAAAATGACGAATTTGAATACACATGCCATCCATCGTAAAAGCTCTCCTTTGCAGATACTTATGTATTCCAGGCCAATGAACTGCATACCTACAGAATAACATGTCATTTAAGAATTATGCTAGACTTTAAGTTCCTAGGCACAAAGACACTCATTTGTATCCTTAACACTTAATGTCTGGGTGTATATAAAGTTGAACTTAATAGATGTTCTATAAAAACAATCCTTTCCGCCCACTAACATGCTACGTTGTTTGGATGGTGCTACAAACACTTGATCAGTAGGATCAAGCAGGTTTTAAATATTGTTAGGAATTTTAATGAGGCACGCTCATTGTATAACCATATAAATCACACAGAAAAACTACAAAATAAAATCACTTGGAAAAAACACTGCTGCCGCTGCTAAGTTGCTTCAGTCATGTCCAACTCTGTGCAACCCCATAGATGGCAGCCCACCAGGCTCCGCCGTCTCTAGGATTCTCCAGGCAAGAACACTGGAGTGGGTTGCCATTTCCTTCTCCAATGCATGAAGTGAAAAATGAAAGTGAAGTTGCTCAGTCGTGTCCAACTCTTCGAAACCCCATGGACTGCAGCCTACCAAGCTCCTCCGTCCATGGGATTTTCCAGGCAAGAGTACTGGAGTGGGGTGCCATCGCCTTCTCTGACACTACTAAGATGTTATTCAATAGTTCTTCTGCCCAAGTGCTTAGTCGCTCAGTTGTGTCTTTGCAACCCCTGGGACTGTAGCCCATCAGGCTCTTCTGTCGATAGGATTTTTCAGGCAAGAATACTGAAGTGGGTCGCCATTTGCTCCTCCAGGCATCTTCCTGACCCAGGGATCAAATTTGTGTCTCCTGTATTTCCTGCACTGCAGGCAGATTCTTTACCCACTGAACCATTGGGGAAGCCCCTTCTGCTCAAGTACATATATAAAAACAATTTTATATAAAGGGACTCATATTACTTAAGCTTTCCTGTGATCATAATTATTTTAACCTAAATTTAACTTACTAATTTGCCAGATAGCTTCCCATAAAAATAAAGTATTTTTTAATTGAAGTGTAATTTACATACTATACTACATTAGTTATGTTAGAACATAGTGATTTGATATTTTTATACATTACAAAATTATCTCCACAATGAGACTAGTTACCCTCTGTCACCATACAAAGTGATTACAATTTTATTGACAATATTCCCCATGCTGTACATTTCATCCCCATGACTCATTTTATAATTGGAAGTTTGGACCTCTTAATCTCCCTCACCTATTTCAGTTACCCTGCTACCTTCCTCCCATTGGGGCTCATAAAGTTTATTCTCTGTATCTATGACTCTGTTTCCAAATGATTTGGTAATTTTTTTTTTTGATTCTAAATATTTAGTGAAATCACATAGTATTTGTCTTTCTCTCACCTATTTCACTTAGCATAACATCCTCTAGGTCCATTCCTTTTATCACAAATGACAAGATTCCATTTTTATGGCTGAGTAATATTCCATTGTGTGTATGTATATGTGTCTTTTTTATCCATTCATCTATTAATGGACATTTCAATTACTTCCATGTCTTGGCTATCGTAAATAATGTTGCTATGAACATCAGGGTGCGTGTATCTTTTTGAATTAATGTTTTCGTTTCCTTTGGATATATATTCATGAGTAGAATTTCTGGATCATATGATAAGTATAGATTTTAAAGAAACCTTCATACTATTTTTCATAGTGATTGTACCAATTTATAGTCTTATCAACAGTGTACAAGGGTTCCCCTTTCTCCACATCCTGGCCAATATTTGTTCCTTGCTGCCTTTTTGATGACAGTCACTCTGACAGGTATGAGGTTTTATGATTTCCATTTTCATTTCCCTTATGATTAGTGATGTTGAGCATCTTTTCATATTTCTGTTGGCCATCTACATGACTTTTTTGGAAAAGTCTCCAATCAGATCTGTCCATTTTTTAAGACAGGTTTTTGGTTTTTTTATGTTGAGTTGTATAAGTTCTCTGTATATTTTGGATATGAATACCATTATAGGATATATTACTTACAAACATCTTCTCCCATTCAGCAGTCTGTCTTTTCATTTTGTTAATAGTTTCCTCCACAGAGAAAAGCTTTCGAGTTTTGTTGTTGTGTTGTGTTAGTCACTCAGTCATGTCTGACTCTTTGTAACGCCATGGACTGTAGCCTTCCAGGCTCCTCTGTTCATGGAATTCTCTAGGCAAGAATATTGGAGTGGATTGCCATTCCCTTCTCCAGGGGATTTTCCCAACCCAAGGATCGAATCTGGGTTTTCCGCACTGCAGGAGGATTCTCTACCACGTGAGCCACCAAGAAAGCCATGAGTTTGATCTAGACCAATTTGTTTACTATGGCTTTTGTTTCTCTTGCCTGAGGAGGCAGATCAAAAGACATATTGGTAATATTGCCTATGTTTTCTTCTAGAAGTTTTTGGCTTCAGGTCTCATATTTCAGTCTTTAATTCATTTCAGTTTATTTTTGCACACAGTATGAGAAAAAAGTCCAGTTTGACTCTTTAGCATGTCAAAAAAGCTGTCCATTTTTCTTGACATTGTTTTTTGAAGAGGCTTTCTTTTCCCCATTATATATCCTTGCCTCTTTTGCCAAAGATTAAGTGACCATATACATGTGGCTTCATTTCTGGGCTTTCTGTTCAGAACTGTGTTATTTTTAATGGCTGTATAGTATTCCATGGTAGACATTTAGTGACATGTCTCCTACTAATGGATACTTAGGTTATTTCTAGTTTTTTCTTATCAAATACAAACCTACAGTGGGTATCCCTGTGAATGCATCTATGCTATGAAACAAAGGTTGTAACAACAGAGACCCAACCAACCAACTGGTTATAACAACACTGACCCAAGCCCTCCAGAAGTCCTCATTCTTGCCAACACCATTATGCTGTTGAAACACATTGCCAATGTGTTTCTACTTACATGTAAGAGACATTAACAATAAACATGCTCTAAATATTTCAGTTAGTCACATCTTTCAATCTTGTTTATAGTGATTTTTTGTCATGTATAAGTTTTATTATACCATGAAAGAATAATTTTTTAAACAATTTCTGATTTTCATGACACATATGGAAAAATTCTATCACTCCAAACTTTTTAAAATCAGTATTTTCTGCTAGTACCATTATTCTTAACCATTTTGTGATGAGAACCCTGTTGGAGAATCTGATGAAACCAGAACCACCCAGAAAAAAAGCTTTTAAATGTAAACATTTTGCAGATAATTGCACACAGTTTAAGCCTTCATTAACCTGATATGTGATCTTGTGGTAATCATATTTTATGCATTTCTCTGCAAACTAACATGGAATGATAAATTTTCAAAATACTCACTATATCTATAGGTTAAGTGGGCCCCTTTCTAATATCTTTCTTCTCAAGGGCTTCATTCCCACTACCTTGGTCTTCTTCCCATGCGTCTTAAACAAAAATACTTGTGAGTAAATATGTGAAGAGTTCTCTTTAGGATTTGCCAGTTGCCATCTCTGGCCAAGCCCACATATGTAATGAGCTTTGAAGAGTTAAGAAAAACTGGTAAAAAGATCCCTTTCCAACTTCTTGGGATCATCTCAGAGAGCCTCTGAAGTTTATTTTGAAATTTTTATTAAATTCTTATTATCACTTATCGTTTAGCTATTCTCAATTTTTATAATTCCTGTATTAATTGTTACCACCCTGTAGAATAAATTTTAAAATCTCCTAATAAGTTAGGGGAAATTAAATAAAACTTAAAAGTTATGAAGGAGATAAGTTATCACAGGATCAAAAGTCGCTTCAGTTGTGTCCGACTCTGTGTGAACCCACCAGGCAGCCACCAGGCTCCCCTGTCCCTGGGATTCTCCAGGCAAGAACACTGGAGTGGGTTGCCATTTCCTTCTCCAATGCATGAAAGTGAAAAGTGAAAGTGAAGTCGCTCAGTCATGTCCGACTCTTAGCGACCCCATGGACTGCAGCCTACCAGGCTCCTCCACTGTATATTGTTTCACACATGGCAAGGAAGGAAAAAATACACAAGGCTTTCTCATCAAAATGTAAGCTATTCATATAATAGCTAAATGGTATGTACTCAATGAAATTCAGAAGATTAAAGTACTTTAACAATTAGGGCTTTCACATAATTGTCACAAAATTCAGAGGAATAAACCTGGATTACAGGCAAACCTCTGCTAAGAAATCTGGGTAGAAACCTGGGTTACAGGCTGAGCTCTGCTACACAGGAGCTACTGACTGGCTTTGGGCAAGTACTTCCTTTCTCTGGATTGATAATCTCCAGTTTAAACCTTACATTCTCACAAAAGCTTCCCTGGACCCTAAGGCAGCTTCCCAGTGGTGGGCTTCTGGAGTTCCCAGTACTTACAGCTTTCAGATTTAATCATCTGTTCATTGCCTATCCTCTCCACTTGACAGTAAGCTCCACCTCTATATTCACCTCAGATCTCCTGCTCCTTATACAGGGCCTGGCACAAAATAGAGGGAAGAATTAAGAAATAACTGAATCAATAAACTGATCCAAAAAAGAGGTAGACCAGAAGACCTCTAAAGTGTGCTTAGATCTTAATGTATTAAAGGCATTTCTTCCTGTTGAATGCTATAAATGCTTGGGTTTAATTAGGTTAAAACATTTATGGATCACCTAATTTGAATAGAGTCTTATATTTGGTCTATAGGGAGAAAAAGGGTAGCCAAGGATGCATGAGAAATAGGTCTTGTCCCTGCCCTTCAAAGAAATGGGTTTGGCTAAGGAAAAAAGACTACATTAAACAACAAAGGACAAAGGAATAGGACAACTTAAATGAAAACAAAAATAACAGAGTAAGATATGACTAAGAGGAGCTGGATGGACTCTTAATTATTAAAGTACATGACACAGAAGTGAACTGAGTCCTCTGTAACCACACAGACAATTCCATCTTCTGGTAGTTAAGGAAATCTCTTACGTTAAAAGTGAGGCTCATGTTCCTGAAACAGGGTTACAAGAGAGAAGTAAGATTCAGCTCAACAACAGATGAAGTCTGATATGACCAAATCAATCCTACTGCAGACAGCTTTGGAGGCATTCACGGTTTCACCCACCTGGAAAAATAAATGCCATTCCAGGGAGAAACAAGCAAGTGGACATTGAGAAAATACATTAAAATGGTAATGAAGCTCCCCTGGTGGCTCAGACAGTAAAGAATCTGCCTGCAATGCAGAAGACCCAGATTCAATTCCTGGGTCATAAAGATCCCCTGGAGAAGGGAATTTCTACCCACTCCAGTATTTTTGCTCAGAGAATTTTTTGGATAGAGGAGGCTGGTGGCATACAGTCCATGGGGTCACAAAGAGTCAGACACAGCTGAGCGCCTAACACACACACACACGGGAATGAATAAGATAGGCTACAAACTACTAACGCCATGCAATCCCCCTTCTCTGAGACCCTACCCATGTGCCTCCTGTAGGGTAGGTCATGCAAAGAATGCACAAGACGTTCCTGGCAGGGTCCACGCTTGAGGAGACCTCACTGTCTAACTCCAGAGACAAATAAGTAAATGAGGAAAACAATTCCAATTAGTAACAAAGTCTCCTGGTTCCAAAATGTGGCCTCAAATTATAATGCCCAAAGAAGCAAAGCTAGATGAGCAGGAAGGCCTGGAGTGGAGCTGGGAAACAGGGCTTTGCCCTTGATACTTCTTGGTCTCTTCTTGTTGGGCCTCTCACCCCTGAGGATTATCCCTCTCGCATCTTCTCCACCCTGGGAAGAAAGGTGGTGGGCACAAGGGAGTAGCCCCAACATTTAGTGGTCTGCCCAGCTGCAAAGGGAAGAAACCCAGGCAGACAGGCTGTGGCACGGAGGGCACACCTGCGAGTGGTGATTCTGAGGGCTGCGCAGGATGTGCCTGGAAATAATTTAAGACGCGAGTTCTTTTTCCTTCCTCAGCAACAAACCCACAGTGGGGCTATCATCCTCCCAAGGCAAGATCTAATCCCATCTGCTCTTCTTCCTATATTCTGAGAGAACAGGGGAGAGCTTCCAGTAGGAGAAAGTTCTCATTAGCTCACAGGCAGGAAATTGAGAGGCTTTTTTAAAACTGAAGAAAGAGTATGAGACTCAACCTAACACAAGGTGCAAAGTGGCCACGTATCAGCTGCTGTACACCTCATCTTCCCGTTGCTGTTCTCATCCCAGTGCCCATAATTTAAAAAACTAAAAATCAACAGTTTAAAAGAAAATCCAGCTTGATTAGAGGCTACATATTTCTTGCTTCCTCCTACTATGAATAACTCTGTGAGGAAGAACACATGGCCGAAAACACTGGTTTTTCCCCTTCAGGAGGATTAACAAGCAACTTCATGCAATAGAGTCTCCCAGTTTATTGTTACCACCCTCCCTTTCTGTCACCCTAAACACACACATAGGCACTTCCTCCATCAGTGCTCATGGAGAGAAGAGGGTGGGAGGCTCCTGCTGCATGCCTATAATATCTCTCCACTCAAAGAAGTTACACTAGATAATCTTTCGGGTTATGAGCCCCCCAAAACCCCAAACAAACAAATAATTCTATCACAAATCTCCAAAAAGAGGATCTGGAAAGAAAAATTCAATCATCCGTAGGTATCTGCTGTGGAATTGGACCCAGTTAATTCCCCAGTAGATACCAAAAGTTGCAGGTGCTCCAGCCCCTTATATAAAATATTAGTGTCGAAGTAATCTCTAGATTACTTATGTTACCTAACATAATGTAAATACTATCTGCTGCTGCTGCTGCTAAGTCACTTCAGTCGTGTCCGACTCTGTGTGACCCCATAGACGGCAGCCCACCAGGCCCTGCCGTCCCTGGGATTCTCCAGGTAAGAACACTGGAGTGGGTTGCCATTTCCTTCTCCAATGCATGAAAGTGAAAAGTGAAAGTGAAGTCACTCAGTCTTGTCCGACTCGTCACAGCCCCATGGACTATAGCCCATCAGGTTCCTTCCTTCATGGGATATTCCAGGCAAGAGTACTGGAGTGGGTTGCCACTGCCTTCTCCAAAATACTATCTAAATTGTTATAAATACAATGTAAATGCCATGTAAATAGTTGCTAGTGCAGCAAATTCAAGTTTTCCCTTTTTTGGAACTTTGTGTAACTTCTTTTCTCAAATACCTTCTATCTACAGTTTATTGAATCATGGATGCAGAACCATAGATATGAAGGGCTGACTGTATACTGTAATGGATCCTTTCATACCACAAATCTCATGGATTTTTATATATTTCCCTCAGAAGTCTAAAAAGAGAGAAAGCCCACAAAACTTAGACAATTGTTAAGGGTTCAGTGAGATACTGCTCATACCACCAAAGAATGCAGAAAAATCCATGCAGTTGTACTTATACCTCTCATCAATAAATTCAAGCAAATATTTTCTCCCATATGGCTCATGCAGCTCAAAATCAAGCAACCCAATCAAAAAAAAAAAAAAAAAGGGAAGATCTAAATAGACACTTCTGTAAAGAAAACAGACAGGTGGCCAAAAAGCACACCAAAAGATGCTTAACATCACTAATTATTGCCTGCCTGCATGCATGCTCAGTCTTGTCCGACTCTTTGCAACCCTATGGATTGTAGCCCACCAGACTCCTCTGTCCGTGGAATTTCCAGGCAAGAATACTGCAGTAGATTGCCATTTCCTACACTAGGGGATCTTTCCAAACCAGGGATCAAACCTGCATCTCCTGCATTGGCAGGTGGATTCTTTACTACTGAGCCTCCTGAGAAGCCCCAACTAATAATTATATAAATGCAAATCAAAACTACAATGAGCTATTACCTTACACTGGTCAGGTGGCTATCATCAAAAAATCCACAAAAATAAATAAATAAATAAATGCTGGAGAGGGTGTGGAGAAAAGGGAACCCTCCTACACTGTTGGTGGGAATGTAAATTGGTAATAGCCACTATGGGAACAGTATGGAGGTTCCTTAGGAAATTAAAAATAGAACTGCCATATGACCCTGCAATCCCATTCCTGGGCATATATCCAGAGAAAAACATGCTTCAAAAGGATACATCCACCCCAGTGTTCATGGCAGCAATAGCCAAGACATGGAAGCAACCTAAATGTCCACAAAGAAGGTTTGGGATATATATACACACACAATGCAATAGTATTCAGCCATCAAAAGAATGAAATAATACCACCTGCAGCAACATGGATGGACCTGGAGATTATCATACTAAGTGAAATAAGTCAGATAGAGAAAGACAAATGTCATATGACATTGGTTATATCTAAAAAAAATGATACAAATGAACTTATTTACAAAACAGAGACAGATTCACAGGCCTCAAAATTAAATTAAATTTATGGTTACCAAAGGGGGAATATGGGGGAAATAACAAATTAGGAGACTGGGATTAATATATACATACTACTATATGTAAACTAGATAACTAACAAGGACCTACTATATAGCATTAATGTTACTATGTAGTATTAAAAGACGCTTGCTCCTTGGAAGAAAAGCAGTGACAAACCTAGATAGCATATTACAAAACAGAGACAAAAGTCTGTATAGTCAGAGCTACAATTTTTCCAGTAGTCACGTATACATGTGAGAGTTGGACCATAAAGAAGGTAGAGAAGTGAATAATTGATGCTTTCAAACTGTGGTACTGGAGAAGGCTCTTGAGAGACCCTTGGACAGCAAGGAGATCAAACTAGTCAATTCTAAAGGAAACCAACCCTGAATATTCACTGGAAAGACTGATGCTGAAGCTCCAGCACTTCAGCCACCTGATGCAGAGAGCTGACACACTGGAAAATATCCTGATGCTGTGAAAGACTAAGGGGAAGAGGAGAAGGAGGTGCCAGAGGGTGAGATGGTTGGATGGCATCATCAACTCAATGGACATGAGTCTGAGCAAACTCCAGGAGATGGTGAAGCACAGGGAAGCCTGGCGTCCATGGAGTCACAAAGAATTGACAGGACTGAGCAACTGAGCAGCAACAACAACTATATAGAATAGGGAACTCTAATCAAGTTTATATAATAACCTATATGGGAAAAGAATTTGAAAAGAATGATTGAATCACTTTGCTGTACCCCTGAAAGTAACACATCATTGCAAATCAACTATACACCAATAAAATTTTTTTAAAAAAACAAGCAAGAGACAAAATTAATGCAGTGAGAGACCCACAAGTATATATGAAATTGCAGCCAATGCTAATAACTAAAAAAAGGAAGCTCAAACCAGAAAAGCAATACAAGTATTTAAATTTTTCTCACCTTGAGTAGAAAAAAATTTTTTAAGTCTTATTTTCTCCATGATACAGTAAGAAAAATGGAGAAATAAAGGAAGAGTGAGAAGGGCCAGAAGGAGATATGTTTTAAAAACTACAATTTATAAGCCTAAAGTATGGCTTAAGTCATTTGAGCAAGATGTGGAAAACCATAATTTAAAAAGAGTGAACAAAAGAAACACTGATGTGCTTTCAGCTCCACAGTCAGGAGGGCAGAACTGCCAGGACAGCATTACCATTGTTTGAGAACACCAGCAGGTTTATTCATGCTAAACATGCTATAATTGACAGTCAATATGGGGCAGAGTGTGCTTAAATGAACTCCGAGGGTTTGTACAAGGTTTGTACAAGCAATCCTGTTAATGTCATGTTGCATTTTATTAAATGATGTTTGGAATAAAAAGCCTGTCGGTTGGGCCCGAGAAAACTTTGTTTTAAAGAGGTATAACTTCTCATGACAGCTACACTCATACCATTGATCTTCATGATAATCTCACTATACATAAAAGAATCAACTGTGAAGATAATGAACCAGTGCTCAGGTTGTACGGAGTGACCCTAAAACTGCCTTCAATTTCTAATATGGGAGATAAATCAGGACATTATGAAGACCCAGGATAATTTTCACCATAACAGATGCAGGGAGAACAGTATCCTTTTTTTCCCAAAGTAACAAGTTTATTCAACCATTTTTTTTCATTTATTTATTTTTATTGATATAGACTTGATTCACAATGTTGAAGGTGTTCAGCAAAGTGATTCAGCTATACATACAGAAGTGATTCAGTGGTAAAGAATCCACCCGAAATGCAGGAGATGCAGGTTCGATCCCCTGGAGGAGGAAAAGGCAACCTACTCCAATATACTTGTCTGGGAAATCCCACGGAGGAGCCTCTTCATGGGGTGACAAAGAATCAGATGCGACTGAGCACACTAACACACATACACACATTATTTTTTAGATTCTTTTCTATTATAGGCTATTACAAGATACTGTACATAGTCTCCTGTGCTATACAATAAGTCCTTGTTGTTTATTTTGTTTTACTTTTGAATTTTTTATTTTGTATTGGGGTGTAGCCGATATTGTAATCATTTCAGGGGAACAATGAAGGGACTCAGCCATACATATACAGGCATCCATTCTCTCACAAACTTCCCTCTTATCTAGGTTGCCACATAACATTGAGCAGAGTTCCATGTGCCATGCAATAGGGCCATGTTGGTTATCCATTTTAAATATAGCAGTGTGCACATGATCATCCCAAACTCCCTAACTATCCCTTTCCCCTGGCAACCATAAGTTTTATAAGTCTGTGAGTCTCTTTTTGTTTTGTAAGTTCATTTGTACCCTTTCTTTTTAGTTTCCACGTATAAGGGATGTCATACAATATTTCTCCTTCTCTGACTTACTTCACTCAGTATGACACTCTCTAGGTCTATCCACGCTGCTGCAAATGGCATTCTTTCATTCTTGTTAATGGCTGAGTAAAATTCCATTGCGGAGAAGGCAATGGCACCCCACTCCAGCACTCTTGCCTGGAAAATCCCATGGACGGAGGAGCCTGGTAGGCTGCAGTCCATGGGGTCTCGAAGAGTCGGACACGACTGAGCAACTTCACTTTCACTTTTCACTTTCATGCATTGGAGAAGGAAATGGCAACCCACTCCAGTGTTCTTGCCTGGAGAATCCCAGGGGCAGCGGAGCCTGGTGGGCTGCCATCTCTGGGGTCGCACAGAGTTGGACACGACTGAAGTGACTTAGCAGCAACAGCAAAATTCCATTTTATTTACGTACCACATTTTATTTATCCATTCATATGTTGATGGTCATTTAGGTTGCTCCCATGCTTTAGCAATTGTAAACAGTGCTGCCATCAACATTGGGGTGCATGTATCCTTTCCGACCATGCTTTTCTCCATGCTTTTGTCCAGGAGTGGGATTGCAGGGTCATACGGTAGCTCTATTTTTAGTTTATGTGTATTGTGCTCAGTCACTTCAGTCATGTCTGACTCTATGTGACCCCATGGACTGTAGCCTGCCAGTCTCCTCTGTCCATGGGGTTCTCCAGGCAAGAATACTGGAGTGGGTTGCCATACCCTTCTCCAGGGGATCTTCCCAATCCAGGGATCAAACCTGAGTCTCTTACATCACCTGCATTGGCAGAGGGGTTCTTTACCACTAGCGCCATTTAAGGAACCTCCATATTGTTCTCCATAGTGGCTGTACCAATTTACATTCCCACCAACAGTGTAGGAGGGTTCCCTTCTATTCACACCCTCTCCAGCATTTATTGTTTGTGGATTTTGTGATGATAACTATTCTGGCAGGTGTGAGGTGATATCTCATTGTAGTTTTGATTTGCATTTCTCTAATAATTAATGATGCTGAACATCTTCTCATGTGCCTATTGGCCATCTATATGTCTTCTTTGGAGAAATATCTATTTAGGTCTCTTGTCCATTTTTTGAGTGTGTTGTTTGTTTTGATGTGTTAAGTGACATAATAGCTGTTTATAAATTTTGGAGACTAATCCCTAATTGATCATATCATTTTCAAATATTTTCTCCTAATCTGTGAATTGTCTTTTCATTCTGTTTATTGTTTCCTTTGCTATGAAAAAGCTTTTGAGTTTAAGTAGGTCCCATTTGTTTGTTTTTCTTTTCATTATTCTGGGAGATGGATCAAAAGACCCCCAAACAGCCAAAGCAATCTTGAGAAAAGAAAAATGCAGCTGGAAAAATCAGGCTGTCTGACTTCAGACTATACTACCAAGCTACTTTCATCAAAACAGTATGGTACTGGCACAAAAATAGAAATATAGATCAATAGAATAGGGTAGAAAGCCCAGAAATAGGCCCATGCACCTATGGCCAACTAATCTAAGACAAATAAAGCAAGACTATACAATGTTAGAAAGACAATGTCTTCAGCAAATGGTACTGGGAAAACTGGACAGCCACATGTTAAAAAAAATGAAATTAGATCATTCTTTAACTCTATATACAAAAACATGCTCAAAATGGATTAAAGACCTATATATGAGACTGGACTCTATAAAACTCCTAGAGGAAAACATAGGCAGAACACTCTCTGACATAAATTACAGCAACATCTTGTTTACCTATTTTATATATAGTAGTGTCTATCTGTTAATCCCAAATTCCCAGTTTATCCCTCCTCCCCATTTTCTCTTTGATAACTGTAAGTTTGTTATCTATGTTTGTGAGTCTATTTCTGTTTTGTAAATTGGTTCGTTTGTATTTTTTTCTAGATTCCACATACAATATCAAATGATATGTGTCTTCTCTGACTTACTTCATTCAGTATGACAATCTCTAGGTCTACCCACAGTGCTGCAAATGGTATTACTTCATTCTTTTTATGGCTGAATAATATTCCACTGTGTGTGTGTGTCTGTGTGTGTGTGTCTGTGTGTGTGTGTGTGTAGTAAAGACACTACACTGTCTTTACCCATTCATCTGTTGATGGACACTTAGGTTGTTTCCATGTCTTGGCTATTGTAAACAGTGCTGCTATGAACACTTGGGTGCATGTTATCTTTTCAAATTAGAAAGAAAGAAAGAAAAAGTGTTAATCGCTTAGTCACGTCTGACTCTTTACGATCGCATGGACTGTAGCCTACCAGGCTCCTCTGTCCATGGAGTTCTCCAGGCAAGAAGACTGGAGTGGGTTGCCATTTCCTTCTCCAGGGGATCTTCCCGACCCAGGGATTAAACCTGTGTCTCTCATGTTTCCTGCACTGCAGGCACAGTCTTTACTGCTGAGTCACCAGAGAAGCCCAATTAGAGTTTTTGTCTTTTCTGGATACATGCCTGGGAGTGAGATTGCTGGGTCATATAGTTACTCTATTTGTAGTTTAAAGAAGCTCCAGTACTGTTTTACACAGTGTCTGCACCAATTTACATTTCCACCAATAGTGTGGGAGGGTCCCCTTTCCATCATGCCCTAGGAGTGTATATTTTCAGGTGCTTACTGATCAAGTTAGGGGTACTGGAGAAGAAACATGTGTTTACAGAAGGTGCAGCAATTGTAGGCAGAGGATGGCTAATCAAGAAATGTGATTCAGATCAGCTGGGCAAATCTGACCAGTAACTTCGTCAGCAAGTGCAGATGATAAGCCTACATACACAGCTTGGTGCTGGGCAGTCAGAAGCAAGGACATGGTACCGTGTTCACAAGCATCTTATAAGGGGGCTATTTTGAGTCCCTTCTTACAAATAATAAAATTGAGGTTGAGAGAAATTAAATATTTTTCCCAAAGTCACCTTTCTAAAATCTGATAGAGACAAGATAGAAATGCACATCTGGCTAATGGGACAAAGGTTTTCAATGCTACCAAACAGATATGGTCACTGGAAGAAAGGGCATTCTATGCACAGAATAGACAACTGGACCAACGCCCAGTCTGAGTAAGGAGCAGTTTGTGAACAGAAAGAGTAGAAAGTCAGACAGTAAGTTGGAGTCATACTGCAGACTGTCTTTATGCCTAGTTAAGAAGCACATTGTCCTTCAGACTGCTGGGAATCACAGAACTTTGGAAATCAAGAAAGATGTAAGAAAGAGGGTAAACAGACAAAGGATCTAAACTAGATAACAGGGTTAGTGGGAGGAGGGAAAAGATGGAAACACATTTAGAGAAACACCAGAAGGAACAAGAAGCTTAAGTCTAGTACCATATTAACATGGGATTTGGGGCTCTCAAATTAAAAGACACTAATTGAGGGTCTCTATTAATGTTCTATTGTTTAATGTCTGGCAAATGTTTTACTAATGTCAATAATTAAAAATTTCAGAAGTGATCTAATAAGCGTTCTGGCTCAGCTGGTAAAGAATCCGCCTGCAATGTGGGAGACCTGGGTTCAATTCCTGGGTTGGGAAAATCCCGTGCAGAAGGGAAAGGCTACCCACTCCAGCATTTTGGCCTGGAGAATTCCATGGACTATATAGTCCATGGGGTCACAAAGAGTCAGACAGGACAGATCAACTTTCTCTTTTACTTTCCAATAGAAAGGGGATAGCTTGATAGCTAAGGGAAGCATGCATCTGCCTGCCTTCGTCCTCGTCCAGGAAGCTTCTTTTAAAAGGGATGTGCTAATAAGAAATCAAGTCTGAGGATATTACTTCAGCCATATCTTTGTTTCCTAGAAAGGCTAAGGCCAGGATTCAACAATGGGCTCAGGAGGGAAAGGCCTGAGTAGGATCTATTCCTTCCTGTGGCTCATGGGAAGCACAGGACACTTCATCAAAGCTGGAGGTTTCAGCCCTCCCCTCAAGCATCTATGTCCATTTATCACACTTATCCCCCAACACTTACCTAGGAAGTGGCCTAGAGTAGGACAAAATCCCAGGATTCAGGACCTGGGACTCTCAGGCATCTTTCAGGCATCATCTTTCATCTCTTTACACCTTGGAGAGAGCAGATGTCTTTACCATTGCTACAGAATCTTCATGCAAGGGCTGCAAATTAGTTCCTGATTCTATGAGAACAGGAATTCTATGTTTTATTTTTATAAAAAATAAATTATATATGCAAAAATTTGACTTTATGTTTGGTTTATACTGTAAGATTTGATTTTCTTTAAAACTAAAATTGAGGATTTTAATCTGGTGATATATGGTTACTATATACAAACCTTCTTCAGAAGAAATATAATCTTGTATGTTAAAATGTATTGGATACAATTCTCTATTTTTCCCTTCTTGTTAAAAAAATTCCATAGAAGGGATAGGGATCTTCCTAGAGTAAGAAGAGAAACTGAAGCAAAAGATTCATCTCTGCTCCTTTGAGCAGCTGAGTGAGAAAGCTGATCCCAATCATCTTTCAGTAACAGACTACATTCTTTCCTCAACTAGCAGTTGAAGAAGCCCCACTGAACTTCTCTTCTGCCGCCTTCAACAGAAGCTGCAGCTAAGGAAATACTAACTAACTCTGCGTGTGTCACTCCCATGCTCCAGCTGCTTGAAAAGAGTAAGAGCCTTAAATGAATTCAGCGAGCCATTGGGCTGTGTGTGACGTCACAGAGCAGGCCCTTCACAGCTGTGATGGCCCATGAAGCCAGGACCATCATCTTACCCTATCACAGAATCATAAATAAGGACAGAGCCTTCTGCAAATATGAGGATGCACTCCCTTGTAAAGTCATATTCAATCACTGGTTCAAATGAAACTAGCTCTCCAAGATTGGGGGTAAATAAACAGAACACACTACAACACAAAACATTTTAAAGTCTGCCTTTAAGGTAGTAATTCCCAAAATGACACCATCTATATGGAATTTATTTCTGGAGTAATAAGCCAAATTATTTTACTTTGTCAGAACTGGAATCTTACACACCCAGCCGTTGAATAACACTTGTCAGAGATATCAAAATGTCTTTCAACATTTAGACAGCTACCTAGCCATTATTCCTACAAGATGCATGGGTGGTTGAGAGAATCACGTTTGACAGATGCAAAAAAATAAAATATCCATATGGAAAATATAACTGCTGATTTCCAAATCATCTAGCCCAGAAATTTCCCTACCATTCTGCTCTGGGATGCAGCTGCTGCTGCTAAGTCGCTTCAGTAGTGTCCGACACTGTGCGACCCCATAGACGGCAGCCCACCAGGCTCCCCTGTCCCTGGGATTCTCCAGGCAAGAACACTGGAGTGGGTTGCCATTTCCTTCCCCAATGCATGATGCAGCTAGTCTCCTAAAAAAACAGATTCAGGCTTTTTCATAATTGCTACTGAATGCAGAGGCTTCATCTTCCAATTCTTTATTATACACATAACCCATAAACACTGTTTATGTTGATTCTAAGAGTTAAGAATTCAGTGTCCTTACACAAGAGAGGTCTCACATTCTGTCGACCCTACCACTGCTCCCTTCCAGAAAAACCACAGTCTTTATTGAACCAAGAAGACCCAGGCCACCACTGTGTGGACCAAAAGAGGGCATCAGTACCTCTGAGACTGCCTGGAAGAAAGCTCTCTATAACCAGAGGGCTGATAGTTACTATAGAATTATCATATTCTTTTCCTTCTTGGTCCATACATAGACCACCAGTTAGGTTGTGGGGACAGGAAGACATGAGTAGAGAAGCCAAAACAGGAATCTTGAGCCATGTAAATGACTGATCAAGCACTGTTGGTGCAGACACATCCTGGAGTTGCAACAGATCAGGCAATAATCCTCCTGGTCCTGAGTTAGGTCCTGTCGCTGTGAGGTCTGGCCACATGATGGCTCTTTCTCATCCTGAAAGACCTCTGGGATTACCCACAACTTGCCACACGCCTGACATTTATTTTCCCATGTATTCTTACTTAAGCCTTCCATTTCTTAAAGTAACTTGAATGAGCTTCTGTTCTTGTAATCAGAGACATTTATAGATGCCCCACAGCAAGACGTCTAAAAGTGTTCTTTTTCTCTTTACTAACTATAAAACAACCTCAGATTTCCCATCTGAGAGTCTACACATAACCTCACAAATTTAGGGCTACTTTGCCAGTTTTTGTAATCACAGAGAAAGAAAAGAAATGGCTGGCAAAATCCCTTTCTCTTGGATTGTCTTTAAATCTCCCTTGCTGCATTCTTTCTCCCAGTCAAGAATAAAAACCAGCATGCTCTGGGAGCCTCAGTAATCTCTCCACCCTCTGTGGCCCTAACAGACTTCCCCCTGTGACTTCTAGGTTGATTTCAAGGTTCAGGGACCAAGTTTTCCACTGGCAAAACCTGATTCTTCTGGTCTCTATAGAATAATATTGGCTCCCAAAGCAGTTTCAGCACTGGGAATAGGTGAGGTCATATCAGAAATTAATGAGCCAGCCCCTCTGAGCACCTGCACCTTCTGCAACTCTAATACTCCCCCTTTCTAAAACCCCCCAATGCTCTAGCAGCCAGTGATTCTCAATCAGAGGCCATCTTTAGAAATACAGGGGGCTTTGTTGGTTGACTTGATGACTTGGTTAGAGTAATACAAACATTCAATGACCAGGGTTGCTATATGTCTTATAATGGGCAGCAAAGTTTCACACAGGGATGAGTCATTCTATCAAAATGCTAAGAGCACCTCCCTTGAGAAACACTAAGACCCCTCCAACACCCCAAGCAGAACAGAAACACAAAGTGAAGAGAAGAGGGCAATACAAGGATCGGTACCACAGTCAGGAGAGAGGCAGTCCGTGAAGGCCGTCAAAGAATCATCTCAGCCCAGCCATCTCCATGCCTTCTCTCCTGCAACACTGCTCACAGCATGCAAACCCTCTGCTCTCATTCCTTCTACCATGCAAAACAGTCTTGGGCTCAGTTAGACTTAAATTGCATCTTTTAAAATATGTCTTTATTTCTACATATTTTCATTTGTTCTAATTATGATAGTTTCAGAGCAACTAATATTGGTACTAGAAAGAGAGAATATCACCTGAAAATTCTTTCATGTTGCTCAAGGGCTTAACTACTAAATATGTCATATACTACTTTACAAACTAATCCTTTAGGGGATAACGCCTCAGAGCTTAAGCTTGTGAACTAATACCTTCTTATGAAACACTTTTCTGAGCCATGCTGGGGCTTGGAAGGAAGGAAGGTGAAAACTGTCTCACCACCTGTCCCAGACGCTTTGTGAAGCTCTGCTGCTCTAGGCAGTATCAAAAGAGACATCCTGCACAAACAAGCTTCACCACCGAGGGTCAGGGTGTGGAGATACCAAATGGAAAGAGACAGCTCAGCAGTCTGGGATTAAAGCACAGATATTTTTGAGGCAGTGCACTCAGTTATGTCAGAGAGACAGGTTCATGGCACTTTCTGTGACAGGTGCTTCAGCAGCTAAAAAGTTCAGCAAGATTCTCTCACAGACTGAAAAGTGACCCAGGATGGAGAAATCCAAAACATAATTCTGTTTTAAATGAAGTGAGGTCTTGTTATAACAAGCACACACACACTGTCACTACAAGTATGGATTTCTGACACATAGTCTTTACAGACTAAAGCAGTGCTGTCCAACAGAACTTCCTGATGATGGCCACACTCTCTGTCCACACTGTGCCTGTGTCAGTATGGTCTTGGTGTAAGTTTGGTGAGTGTATCTAATAGGTACAGAGACCAACACGTCAGCAAGGCTGAACTCAAACCTGCCAGGACAGTTTACATCTAATCCCTGCACTTGCTCTTCCTAAACTGAGGTTTTCTAGTAAAATAACATGACTGCTTCAGGCCCAAGCCAGGGTGATAGCCCTTTTCACCATTCCAGCACAGTTCTAGAAGATAAGCAGAAGTAAAACTGAGATCCTAAAACATTTTATGTATCATTCAAAGGGCATGGGTTGACGACAACCCCTTTTCTATACTTTCAAAGGAGAGAAGAAATAGATGGAAAAGCTATAGAATAAAAACAGATTTCTCCAAACATTCTCTGGTATTTGTTGTATTACTCAAAAAATCTGCTCTAGGATCCATAGTAATTTGGGAGGATATTTTTCTTTGGGAGGGTTACTTCTTTATGTCCTTTGGTGACTTTATGTCCTAGTGACTTACCTTCATTAGGTGGCGCTAGTGACAAAGACCCCACCTGCCAATGCAGAAGACTTAGAGACTCAAGTTCAATCCCTAGGTCCAGAAAATCCCCTGTAGGAGGGCATGGCAACCCACTCCAATATTCTTGCCTGGAGAATCCCCATGGACAGAGGATCTTGGTGGGCTACAGTGCATAGGGTCGCAAAGAATCAGACATGACTGAAGCAACTTAGCACTAATTATACAAGTCACTTTAAGAGATTACCACAATCTCCCATCCCTACTTAAAAGCAATTTCCTTGACTGCTCTTATAACGGGCTTATTTCTCTCTCCTCTACTCTCCCATTTTTTCCCTTTACAAAAAAAAAGCCTTTATTCAAGAGTATATTGTTGAAATGAACTGAATATGAAGGCAAGTGAAATCAGAGTCTGGCACTATGCATCATTTCCCACACCACTGACCCTTCAAACTCCCTTGCTCCTCAGCTACTGCCTTCATAAGGATTAAGAGTGATCCCTGGGTCCTGGATATTTGAGGATACAGGTATTTCTTAGCATTATAGAGCTCTCAAGTAATCACACCGTGCTTTGTACATCCCTTCTTTAGGCTACTGACTTACAAATGCTGTGTCTATTTCACAGGTAGGGAAACAAGCATAATGAGACTAAGTTACTGACATGCCATCCCAGAGAAACTCAAGAGCAAAATTAAATCACCTCCAGCAGTGGTTCTCAACCAGGGGCAGTTTTTTCCCCAGGGCACATTTGGCAATGTCTGGAGACACTTTTGATTTGTCGCGATTATTGTAGGGGTCGGGGGAACTACAGGCATCTAGAGGGTAGAGGCCAAGGATGCTGCCGAACATGCTTCAATGCACAGGATAGCCCACAACAAAGAAGCACCAGGCTCAGCATGCCACTGGTGCTGAGGATGAGAACCCCTGATCCTCTGGCATCCAGCACTAGCTTCTTTGGCTCCTAATGAATAAAGAATGGCTCCCTCTGTAATTTGATCCTCATACAGCATTTACACGGAAACATACCAGTTGAGTGCTATTTCTGTCATGCTATACTTTTTGGCGCCACAGAGGAAAATGAGGAAAAGCTGGCAAAGTCTGGCTCCTTTCCTCTAATGAGATAGCTTAGCAGAGACCAGGTCCTTTCCTTAGTGACCCCCAGGCACCGAGCCGGGGTCTGTGTCTGGCTGCTCACCTAGACCCTTCAGTTGTTGCTGTGCCCTACAGCTCCCTGTCCTCTGCTTTGCTCATCTCTAAGCACATGCATCACTCCAGAGCTGTAATGATGCATGCTTATGGGAATCTCCAGAGATCTACAGCTCCTAATTGTCTATTTTGTTCAGTAAATTGTACTCATTACTGAGCCATGTGAGGCACAGAAGGACATCAGCCTTACTGGGTGCCCTCTGTCTGCACGTGGGTAATGGGACATTATCAGCAAGGACTCCACAGTATTGAACCAAGACGCTTAAAAACAATCCTCCATTCAGTTTCTCAGCTGAGTACTTTTTTTTTTTTCTAAATATAACCTCCTGTCCCCCTTTTTCCTAACCCGTCTTAGCTCTGCTTAGATTTGTATTAATTATTATTTTCTCTGTAGTGAGTCTGGTTTTAGTTTAAGCTCTAAAAGCCAGAGACCTCAGAAAGGATGGGATGTCCTTTCCACTCCTCCCTCTCAGCCCTCCACTGCCTCTGAGAAGGGCACACCAAATCTCCTTTTGGTCTCAAAGTCTTCACGACAGATGAAAATCCAAAGCAGCTTTAAAAGTTATAATGCTCCCGGTGCCTACATCCATCGCACTAAGGACTGCAAACAAATGAGGAGGGAATGGACGTGTGACTTCCAGTGACACTGGATAAAATAAAATGGAATGGGCAGAACCATGTGCTTTGCTACCACTATTATCTACCAAATTGGAAATCATCAACTCTCTGGTAAGCAGTTTCCCATCCCCCTCCCCCCCCAACACCCCCCCAACCCCCGCCAAAAAAAGTGATTAACGCAGGAAAAGTGAAGCATAGTGATCCATGGAAGAGTAGAGTGCTGAGAGAGGGGAATTTGTGTCAGCAGAGACAACAATATGATATGGCTACAGGAAAACAGCACTCAGGCCTAATTCCCTTCTCAGGAAGGCCCAGCAACACCCTCACCCCCTATGTAAATCAAACCCCATACAAGCTCACTAAAAAATTCTTATGTTGAGATATGCCCATGCAGATTCTATCCCATCACCTTGATCATGGTTTTAGCTTTGTAAGTGCTGACCTTAACAATGTTTATGACCTGAATCACTAAAGGCTTTGGGAAGCTTTCACAGACAGGGCACCCTGTCTGTGATGCCAAGAGGCTGTTAAGACAAGAGTAAAACCAGAACAACAACGGCAAAGAATGCCTTTGACTTACCCTGGAGTAGAGGGTGTGAGAGCCTTCAAATGCACTTACATCCTCATGACCCATCAGCTCTGTTGCCTTTCATCGCTCACTTCTGCATGGTGGATCACAACCAATCGATCACCAACTACCAAAGATGAGAAACGAATGAATGAATACGTTAGGCCAGAAGATCCATAACTTCAAGTTCCAAGCCACCACTCCTCAGGTGAATTTGCTAGCATAGGCTAACTATCAGTACTTACTTAACACATAAACCCAAACATATATAATGGTTTAAGCTCAATAAAAGCTTATTTCTTGTTCCTGTATACATACTGCACAATTGAACAGTCTCCCTTAACAGTAATCCAGGCAACCAGGCTGACAAAAGTCCTGCCATCCTTTAACATAGCATCCCAAGATCTCGTAGGGACCCTCTCCACTCCAGCCTACAAGGAGTATAAAACAGCATGGAGGAATTTGCATGGGTGCTCTCTTTTTGTTTCTTTTTTCCCTAGAAATGGACCACAATACTTTTCTACTTCCACTTAGTTACACAGCCACACCTAAATCCGTGGGTTGCTGGGTAGCTAATAATCAGTATCATACAAGCCTGACTCCAGCCCAACGAAGATGATGTTAGCTTTAAGGTATGGGGTTCTGGGTGAGACGCTAACAGCAAATCTAACTTAGTTACTTAATGACTCTGAGATCTGGTTTCCTCATCTGTGAAATACTCTGCTTCCCTCACTGACCTATGCGTCAGTGTGAGACTCAGAAATGAGACAAAACAGCATGCATAGCTCCTGGGTATCTTGACAAAATGCTGAGCTGCAAACTCCCAGATGTTGTTCTTTGACCACACTTGAAGCAGAAAAGAGATTTTAAAAATTAGAGAATATTTTTGTATTCCACAAAGTGATCTGCAGATATAAAGAACCGGCACCAACTTCGATTATACATAAATTCCCCATTTTCAGGATACCAGGTAAAATTTCAAAGAGTCACAAAATTTCGGAACTAGAAAGAATTTAAGTGGTCACTGCTTTCCCCTCTTATTTTCCAGACAAGGAAACAAACTCAGAAGTCAACAATGTCCCTCAAATCTCATCTCATACTAACTCAGTGTGCTGGAATCAGAGTACAGAAATTGGACTTTTTCTTCTGTTATTACATAAATTAAATCGATAAGCTGCTGAAGAAGAAAAGGTAATTCTTATTCTTCTGCTAAAGTGAGAGTAAATGGCTACTCTGGCCCAAATCTAAAAAGGCACCAGAAGGTAGCATTCACCAGCGTGGACCACCATCATACCGAACGTAAGGGAAGGGAGTCACAGGGCAGACCAAGTTTTTCAAGCAAATGTTCTTTGAAACAGTGATCACCACCAAAGTTATATCTCACAAGTCCAAAATGTGACCTGAACACAAATTAACTTCTGTATACCTTCTGGCAAAAACAAGAATTTTTATTTTCCATACATACACACTGAGTCATTGCTATGGGAATTATTAGGGAACAATTAGAAAAAGAGAATTTGAGATTGCAAATAAAAAAGGGAAAGGAAATATTAATAATTAGCTGAGGGGGCACAGAGGTTTCCATAGCCAATCCTGGGGACAAATAAAGGAATCTCAAGATTTTTTTATCCATGATACTTAAATTATTTTGCATCTCTGAGATCACGGTGAGTCCTCGAAGTTAAGAGCAGAAAGTAAAAATATAGGGCCTCAGCAATGAAAGACAGGAGTCCAAATTCAAAGTCCTAAATCAGGAAGGGAAGAATGGAATCTCTTAATATGCATGTCTCCGATAAAGAGATATAAATTTGAAAGTGTTTTGACAAAATTAGGAGGTGCTACTTAATGAACAAGAAATGATAAATGGAAATCAGTACTTGCATATCCACCGTTGAGTAAAATGCTATTATCAGCATCTTCATTTAGTGAGTAACTTTAAGCATTTTAATAAAGGTAAAATGTTCTAAGAACTGCTACAGGTTTACTTCTGTACTCCACCCCCAACTCGCTTCTCCCATAGTGTCACTAGCACCTCAAAACTTTCCCATCCTGGCAATGTCCCAGAACCTCTTCTCAACCCTAGAAGTTTTACCTATTCTTGTGCCATGGACCCTCCCGTACTTTTGGCAATCTACTGAAGCCTAAGGAACTCCTCAGAATAATCTCTTAAATGCAGAGAAAAAAATACATATATAAGAATAAAAAGGAAATCAGTTATATGGAAATTATTCTAGTCACATAGCCTTCAGAGAGTTCATGGACCCAATTTAAAAACATCTGATTGGGGAGTGACTCTTCCAGGGTAAAGAAAGTTTTTTTCTCCTGCAGGAAAGTTTAAAAAAACACAAGGATGTATAGTAAAGAATACTACTCAAGAACAGTCAGTGAAGAAAAGAATGAGGTGCAAAAAAGAAGTCAGACCTTGAATTTCTGCCCAACACGATACTATTCACGCTATGGTTTAAAAACCCTACTTTAAGGAATTACTCAGAATTTTCTCGGCTCCAGCCCTGTAAACACAGCATCTTCTTCGTACTGATGGCAGGTGAAGAAATTCAACACTGGAAAAGGCAGGACTGACCTGAGCTTGGCTCCCAGTTTTCTACCACTCTCTGGTTCTGTTAGCTTGGGCAAATCACTCAGCTCTGAGGTGAAACTCTGTGTCTATAAAATGAGAAGGTCAAGCTAAACCATCCCTAAGGTTTCTTACAACTCTGAATTATTAGGATTCTCTGAGAAGAAATATGAGTGAGATTTCTTTTTGCTCTAGGTTCACTGCATGAAAATACCTTTCAGATGAGAATTTTTCAGGGGCTTCAGAAATGTTGACCCTTTATGAGAATCAGCTGGGCGTAGAATTTTTGACTTAGGATTTTTTTCAAGAGACATGCATCACATCTCACCCAATTCCAATGACCCAGGTGAGAAAAGTGAGTTTCACAAAGGCAAAGAAATGTATTTGAGGTCACATAATGAGGTAATGTTAGCAAACTGTTGTGACTACTGCTGTCTAGCGTCAGCAAGATTTTAGGATTTGGCATTGGTAATAAAAATCAGCTCATGAGTTCACTTGAAAAGAAATGGAAATAAACTCCAAAAAGCTGAGCCATAGCACAGGGACTGCATGAGGAAGCAGGTGATTCGGGTAATGACTCCCAGGAGCAGAGTTCTATGCCTCCAGAAAGGTCAAAGCTCGTATGCTATGCACAGTAACCTCACCAGCAACAGTATCATCTCCTTCAAATATATGGCTACAAAATTCATATCAAAACAGTCAATTATTTTTTTAAAAAAATGAAAGAAAAGGTAGTTCAAAAGAGGGAAATAAATGAACAAACCCTGGCTAATAAGGTCAATAAAACCAAAGTTCAGGATGTGAATTGCTAATAAAATCTTAAAATTGTAGAATACTTGTTAGGAATTTTTAAGTTTTAGAATATTATGGACAGCCCTAAAATATAGTAAGCATGAGCATTATTTTTACTAATACTCTCACCACTATCTTCAGATACATAATTATTGGATATTGATTAGGCTTCAAAGTTATATGTGTATTTCCATAGTCCCGTCCCTGTATACAGATGAGTTTTATAAGCAAAGACGTAGACGCTAGAAGTTGTTGGGAAATTTGATTGAATCATGAATTCAACCTCATTTTCAATTAGCCAACAATATGTATGCAAGGGCTTTCAAAACCTGTGTTCCAACGCTTGTCAGCTTACCCTCTCCATTTCCCACACACAATCAGCAAAGTAATGGCACCCATTCTCAACCCCTACAACCATCATTCCTACTTTGTATCAATATTTCTGGCTTTTGTAACTTTTTTCTTTCTTTCTTTTTTTTTTAATGATTTTCTTTGGGAATTGACACAGCCTTTCAAAATCTTCTAGACCAGAGGCTATACATCACTGGTTTGCCAGCTCCTGTTTAATCTCCTCCAGGAATTCCCAGAGACAGCAGTGCCATCTACTGGTAGGGAGGGCATAACTTGTTTTCTGGAAGCCTGCGGTTGACATGCCTGAAAGAATGGCAGCCTAGATTTGTGCTTTTGTGAGCCTTTCTTTTCTAGAGCACATTACAAGCGTAACTGATGCTTACAACCTGAGACACAGAAATCCACAGGAGACCCCATCGTGAAGGGCAGGTCCTTGGGAAGCCGTATAAAACCCAGCCAGTCAAGCCAGTAGAGAGGCAGCTCTGCCTTCTCAAAGCTCCAAAGGCAGAGCCTCAGTGAATTAAACACTTCCTAGCTCTCCTCACCCTAGGGCTTCCGTATCAGATGTTCTCACTTTGCTTCCACCTGTGGCAATGTTATCCCACTCTATCTTACAGCAAGAGTCCAGGGAAGGTGCTCAGACCTCTATCAACGTGACAGCTCTTAGATTTACACAGTGTGACACAGATCCTGCTCAAAGGACAGTACTGCTTAGGCATGCAGGTCAGACTCTAATCTCTCATTCACTCTTCCCTCCCTGACCCAGGGGACAGAAACGACAGAAAGGAAATGATTTTGTTTTTGCTTTGGAAGCAACATTAGTGGGCTTTTACTGAATCAGAGAACAAACCTTGTCCTGTAGGTCACTGAGGTACATTGCTTCCCTTAAGATGAACTAAGCCTGCCAATCTTTCTGCTTTCCCTTGTTTAACCTAATAAGTGTTTTTCAACCTTTCCAAAACCCTTGCCTCCCTTTCACAGACTAAACATAAACACTGCATGTCCTTTGTGTAGTTTATATAACAAAATCGACGTTTTCTCTCTAAACACAAAAGCATATACCTTTTCAAACTACACTCCCTACCCCAGCCTCAGAATTCCTTCCTCTCCCCACTGATACCAGCTAGAAACAAATCACTGACAAGTTCTAAAATTACTCTAATTTGCTTTATGTACCAATCTGTCAGGTGACAATCTATATTTTACTTTATGAGGTCATCTGTTACATTCCCAACAAGCTTTGCAACACCTTTTCTTTTACTTTGGCTCACCCCAGAAAACCACCAAAAGTTGATCTGCTACAGTTGATGTTAATTCTGATTCCCCCTAACAAATTTAAGTGTTCCTTCTTTAGTTAGTTTGAACCTGCCAAGTAAATTGATTTCTTAACAAGTTTGGGCATTTCACAGGCATGCGGTGTGTCTTAGATGTTTGAAAAAAAAATCACATCATTTCCTAAAGAAACAAAACTTTGTATGGGGAAGGTAAGAGTAATAAAAAGCCTTGGAACCCTGTCAGGATGTCTCTGAGAAACCAGGTAGAGAGATTCCTGTCCATTTCCTACCAGGATAAGTTGTAAATGAATTATAGTGGAATTCCAGAATACAGTAAAATCTTCCTAATGATCGTTTAAACCGTTCCGAACCAAGCAGACTAACAGGTATAGCTAATAAATTAACTAGTGGAAAACTGAAGGGGCTTTTTATACTTTGTTATGAGCTGTACAGTATATAATAGCTCTTGCTATTTCAGGTCTAGGGAAATTGAGAAGGAAAGAGGCAGAGGATGCCTTTTGTAAAGTATGACTTCAAGGAGTCACCCCCAACCCCCAAACCATAATCACACAGACACAGACACACAGACACACACACACACACACACACACACGCAGCTTTTGACATCCAAAGGCCTTCTTTTAACACGCACTTTTGAAAGAATTAAGGAGATCTAAACGGGTGTAACCTGCCTTCCCTTCTCCCTAGCACCCATTAACATGCTAAAAATAAGTCATTACTTGATTCGGCAGCCCAGAAAAACCTCAGTTTACAGAGATAACCAGCCACCCCCCAAACCCGCAAAAAAAAAAAAAAAAAAAAATCAGATTTTCTTGAAGGAGAATATCCGTGATGGTCTGCTCTGCAGTTCACTGCAGGGATCTTCCCCCTCACAACTACCAGCCATCAGTTTCGCTGTAATTTCTCACTGTAGCCTCTCACTTAGACCTTCTCCGCCAGTGCCCAGCGGCTTTTAAAATAATTTTTTCCCCTTATTTCTTGATCCCTTCGGCAGGCTGAAAGCGTTTCGGTGCAACTCTGGGGTGAGAGCTCCAGGCAGGTCCGGAGAAGCCTTCCACCGGCGCACCTGGGCTGGCCCGAGGGTCCTGCCCCCACCCCTGCCCGCACGGCTGCGCCAGGAATACGGCTTTGGTCGCCGCCGCCGCCGCCGGATTAGTTCGAGTCCCGTGGCTTGGCCAAAGTGACACTACATTTTTTTCTTCTTTCTCACATGTGACAGATCCCACTGCATTAAAGCCATTTTCTCCCCGGCTCTAGGCCAGGTCTAGCGCCGGAGACGTCCCTGCCCCACCACCCTTCACCCTCTACCTGGGGAGGGGGTCGGTACCAGCATCCCTCCGGGAGAGAAACAAAGGCGGAGGCGAGGCTACCAGGTAGGCAACTCCCCTCGGGTGGACCCGTCACCGCGGTGAAGAGGATGCGGAGATGCATTAGCGGGCAGAAAAGGGAAACCGAGGCACCGAGGGGGATGACTGAGCCTGGGTCGGCATCCTCTCCCAAGTGAGGCTCCCCGGGCGGGCGGACCTCAGACTTGCCCCCGCCCCGCTCGCCCGCAATCGGCCGCGGAGGGGCAGGGAGTCCGCCCCGCGGCAGCTCTTACCTCGGGAGAAGCGCTCCCGCTCCCTCCGACGGCTCGGGGAAAGAGCCCCGCCGCTCGCGCACGCGCATTCGCGTCCTCGCCTCTCCGCGCCACCGCGCGCGCCCCTCCGACCTGGCTTTGGCCCGCCCCGGCCCTGTCCGTCAGCGTCCGCGAGAGCCAATCCACAAGCACGGGAGGGCCAGCGCCGGTCACGTGGTCGGACTAGCCAATCACCAAGCTGCCCTCGGCTGCACCGGTTCCGATGTCTCCGGGGATTCGGTTGCTACAGAGTGGATCTGGTGAGAGGCGTGTACAAAGGGTTGAATCTCTGTTTTGGGCTCTGATTGGTGCTAGATTGATCAATTACTAGATCTATTGATATCTCAAATTCTAAATATGAACTAGAATGACCTGGCATCTTATTCAAAAGCAGATTCTGATCCAGTAAGCCTGAGACGGAGACTTGAAATTCTGCCCAACAATCTCTTAGACAGTGATGATGCTCCTGGTCTGAGGACCACGCTTTGGGTAGCAAGATTTTAAAGGCACTTGTCTAAAAATGATGGTTATAACCCCCTACTCCATGTTATTTAGAAGTTTCAAAACCTCTTCCTTCCTCAACTGATAAAGTATTCCAGTGACTGACTGAACAAGGGGTGTTCTGGTGACGTTTGTAGTTTGGGCACAGGCTGAGGGAAGGCGTGTTTGATTTGAATATCACCCATCTTTGTTCCGGAGAAAGCAATGGCACCCCACTCCAGTACTCTTGCCTGGAAAATCCCATGGATGGAGGAGCCTGGAAAGCTGCAGTCCATGGGGTCGCTGAGGGTCGGATACGACTGAGCGACTTCACTTTCACTTTTCACTTTCATGCACTGGAGAAGGAAATGGCAACCCACTCCAGTGTTCTTGCCTGGAGAATCCCAGGGACGGGGGAGCCTGGTGGGCTGCTGTCTATGGGGTCGCAAAGAGTCGCACACGACTGAAGTGACTTAGCATCTTTGTTCATGGGGGCAGTAACTAATTTGGTGGACGCTCCTCATTGAGAACACTAAGTCATCCTGAAATATTGGACGTGTCACTGTGCTGTATTCTTGGCCAGAGAAGCAGCATAAGTGGTTCCTGCTTTTTGGAAATTTGTCTGTCACAGAACTACACAGGCAAACTCGGGAAGAAGCATTATAGGAATAAAATCCAGGGACATAATTGCTGCAGCTCCTTGTACAATTCAGGTCAGAACTATCCAATATAAGACAGAGTTTGTAATATCCTATTTTAGGAATCTTTGAAATTGCCCAGATAGACTTCTGTCAGTAATTCCAGAGTCTGGAAATCAGGAAGCCCAGTGCCTCTGTCATCTCTCAAACTTGACCTAAATCTGAGTATTTTCAGACTGGCTAGACTATTGTTCAGCATAGTCCTATTACGCAATAGTGTACCGGTGTGATTCTAAGGTCTAAGTGCTACAGTCTGCAAAACCTTCCTACTTCAGGCCAGGTGGTGTGACACTGCTTCAGCAGTTTTCTCTCACTATTCCTCAAGGTGATCAAAATGTCACTTAGAGAAAACTTCTATCCTTGTCAGTGTATCTTGGGCCTCTGGCTTATCAGCCCCAGAAGTGAAAGCCTGCTTAATAATCTCAGCTACTGTTCACCAGTAACTCTATCAGAGGTAGCATAGCACAAAACTCAAGAGTTACAAGAATGCACTGAATCTAGCACAGCAATGGTTCTGGCTGCAGCAAGAGTAAAGAAATGTCTAACCAAGAAGAATATGTTTGAAAATCTCAGACAAAGTTTATTTTGCTATCTTTAAACCAGTGGTTCTCAAGCTTGGGTATACAGTAACACTTTTTTTTGTAATTGGAGGATAATTGCTTTACAATGTTTTGTTAGTTTCTGCCATACAACAATGTCAATCAGTCGTTAAGTATCCATATGTCCTCTCCCTCTTGAATCTCCGTCCCACTCCCCACCCCATCCCACCACTCTAGGCTGTCACAGAGCACTGGGTTGAGCTCCGTGTGTTATACAGCAACTTCCCACTAGCTATCTGTTTTATATATGGTAATATAAATGTTTCAGTCCTACTCTCTCAGTTCATCCCACCCTCTCCTTTCCCTGCTGTGGCCACAAGTTTGTTCTCTCTGTCTGCCTCTCTATCCCTGCCCTGCAAATAGGCTCCTCAGTACTATTTTTCTAGATTCCATATATATGCATTAATATATGATATTTGTTTTTATCTTTCTGACTCATTTCACTCTGTGTAATAGACTCATCCATCTCACTAGAACTGACTCAAATTAATTCCTTTTTACAGCTACATAATATTCCATTGTACATACCTGTACTACTTCTTTATCCATTCATCTGTCAAAATGGAAATAAAAACAAAAATAAACAAATGGGACCTAATTAAACTTAAAAGTTTTTGCACAGCAAAGAAAGCTAAAAACAAAATGAAAAGACAGTAGTGCTTTTAAGGAAATAGATTTTGGGGTTCCTGTGCCTAGAGATTCTGATTGGAGTGAGGAGTGGAGCCTGGGCACCAATAGGTTTAAAAAGTTCCACCAGTGATTTGTATCCAGCCATGCTTGAGAATACCTATACAAGCTGCTAGATTGAGGCACTCATTTTTTAACAGGGGAAATCAACTCTGCAACACAAATCACTAACGATACAAAGACTGGAAACAGAGGGAAAGCTTCCATATAATTTGTGAGAACAGATTTTTTTAAAGCCAAAAAATAATTCATGGGTAATAAATATTCCAAAAACTATTTAGTAGACTAAATTTAAAAGCCAGGTTCACAACTAGGTTTAATTCCAGTTGATTAAGTAAATATTGCCCAAAAAACCTATTACCTTTTGACAACCACTCCAAACTAATGAAATCTCTGGTGCTATCTTGACTTGTTTTGTGTCCTTCTTAACTAAAAGCAGATTTCTATTTGAGCATTATTGAGAGTTATTCTCTGAGGCTTTCCCCAAGACTTGCAACAGAATCACCTGGAGTCCTGGTGAAAACAGAGATTCCCCGGTCACACCCCAAACTTCCTCTAGGCTCCCTCCTGTAACAATTCTGAAGCCAGCGCTAGTTACACTTGAAACTACGTTGTATCTGCTGTTACAGAACATCTCAAACTCTCAAGCTCTGCTATTAGTTTAGTTTGCCATGATAGCTAAATGAAGCTGAGTCCATTTTAAGGTATTCTGAAAGAGTCTCAATTCTCTTTATTGAGATTTTACCAAATTCTTATATTTTGTGACATAAAATGATTAGTGCCTGGACCTTGGAAAACTGTTGTTGCACAGAGTTTTTCTATGGGGTGATACTTGCTGTAGTGGAATATGACCTCGTTTTTAACTGAATTAGTGAGGTACCCTCAGAACACTCTGCCAACAACAGCCATCTTGCTCAAAAATGACTTGATTTGCCACATTAGAAATATGGAATCTGATGTGTAAGTCTGAAATCTAACTTCCTTCTGCTCTGACACTTTTAAAAATATATTTCACAGCATTAAATGGAGAAGAAATTTTTATCACCTCATAAACTTGTAACTTTATCCACTGGGTAAAATAAGGACAATTTTCACTGATATTTAACTAGCATCAGTAATTTAAATTTTTAACTAGAAAAAAAGCATTTATTTTATCTTGTGAATATCATCATTACAAAAAGATGCATCAAGAAACAAAAGAAATTCTTGCTGGAGGATAAAATTGAAAAAAAAAAAAAGGAACATCCAGGCTGTCATTCATTTTCTGTTTCTGTCTGCTCGCCTCACAGGTATAACCTGGCTATTCTGTCTCAGGAAATGGAAATGTTAGTATCTGATATAAATCAGGCGTTAGCTTATGCAATCCCCCTTCCCCATTTTCCCAACCCGAAATTGCTTAGTAAGAGATTTAGGTATATTTGAAAAGAAAAGAAGATTAGATATAAATAGCCAAGTCTCCAAAAAATCCACCCATTGCTCCATGATAATCAGAACCTCCACAGGACTGTTTTATGATTGCTAATTATGTTTTCATCTCTCTAGCAATAAATAGCTTCTTTAAACTTCATTTATTTCATTCATGAAGACCCACTGATTACCCAAGATTCTAGTCCCTGTCTATTGTATAAATCTAGCCAGGATAACGATTTTCTGTCTGTATCTTTGTTTTAATAGCTGCTATCTTTTCTCCACTTTACAGTGTAAACGTGTGTAGATCTAGCCTAAAACACTGGACATTTTAAGATAAGTTTACGTTCTTTACATTCTTTATATTATCTGTCAGTTCAGTTCAGTTTAGTCACTCAGTCATGTCTGACTCTTTGCGACCCCGTGGACTGCAGTATGCCAGGCATCAGTCCTTCCAATGAATATTCAGGACTAATTTCCTTTAGGATTGACTGGTTTGATCTCCTTGCAGTCCAAGGGACTCTCAAGAGTCTTCTCCAACACCACAGTTCAAAAGCATCAATTCCTCAGCACTCAGCTTTCTTTTTTTGTTTTTTTTTTAAATTTTATTTTATTTTTAAACTTTACATAATTGTATTAGTTTTGCCAAATATCAAAATGAATCCGCCACAGGTATACATGTGTTCCCCATCCTGAATCCTCCTCCCTCCTCCCTCCCCATACCATCCCTCTGGGTCGTCCCAGTGCACTAGCCCCAAGCATCCAGTATCGTGCATTGAACCTGGACTGGCATCTCATTTCATACATGATATTTTACATGTTTCAATGCCATTCTCCCAAATCTTCCCACCCTCTCCCTCTCCCACAGAGTCCATAAGACTGTTCTATACATCAGTGTCTCTTTTGTTGTCTCGTACACAGGGTTATTGTTACCATCTTTCTAAATTCCATATATATGCGTTATTATACTGTATTGGTATTTTTCCTTCTGGCTTACTTCACTCTGTATAATAGGCTCCAGTTTCATTCACCTCATTAGAACTGATTCAAATGTTTTCTTTTTAATGGCTGAGTAATACTCCATTGTGTATATGTACCATAGCTTTCTTATCCATTCATCTGCTGATGGACATCTAGGTTGCTTCCATGTCCTGGCTATTATAAACAGTGCTGCAATGAACATTGGGGTACATGTGTCTCTTTCCCTTCTGGTTTCCTCAGTGTGTATGCCCAGCAGTGGGATTGCTGGATCATATAGTCCAACTCTCACAACCATACATGACTACTGGAAAAAGCATAGCTTTGACTAGATGAACCTTTCTTGGCAAAGTAATATCTCTGCTTTTTAATGTGCTGTCTAGGTTGGTCATAGCTTTTCTTCCAAGGAGCAAGTGTCTTTTAATTTCATGGCTGCAGTCACCATCTGCAGTGATTTTGGAACCCAAAAAATAAAGTCTGTCACTGTTCCCATTGTTTCCCCATCTATTTGCCATGAAGTGATGGGACCAGATACCATGATCTTCGTTTTCTGAATGTTGAGCTTTAAGTCAGCTTTTTCACTCTCCTCTTTCACTTTTATCAAGAGGCTCTTTAATTCTTCTTTGTTTTCTACCATAAGGGTGGTGTCATCTGTGTATCTGAGATTATTGATATTTCTCCCATCAATCTTGATTGGGCTTCCCTGGTGGCTCAGAGGTTAATGCATCTGCCTGGAATGCGGAAGACCTAGGTTTGATCCCTGGGTCAGGAAGATCCCCAGGAGAAGGAAATGGCAATTCACTCCAACACTCTTGCCTGGAGAATTCCATGGAGGGAAGAGCCTGGTAGGCTACAGTCCATGGAGTTGCAAAGAGTAGGACATGACTGAGCAACTTTCCTTTTACTTTCTAATCTTGAGTCCAGCTTGTGATTCATCCAACCTGGCATTTTGTATACTGTACTCTGCATATAAGTTAAATACGCAGTGTGACAAATATATTATCTATAATATTATCTATAAAGATTTATAAGTATTCCTTTTAATGTCCTATATAGTATTTCATACTTAAAATGTGATATGCCCATCTATACCTCCCCACCTTAAGAAATAAAACCCATGGACCCCTTCCAACAAGTTAATTCTTTAGATGGAGATACCACACTTAGCAAGCTTAGGCACAAAGGAGAGAGAATGATTTATGGAAGAAAACACCATATGTATGCATATAATAGAAAACATAAGCATAATTTTTACTAAATAAAATGTTTAGAAGTTCCAAACTGATAAAAGAATAACAGGGCTGGAAATCCCATGTGTTCAACTTCTGTGATTCCATTCCATGTGGTTCAACTCCTATCCCACAAAGAGTCAGACATGACTGGGCAACTGAACAACAATAGCAACAACGCCTATGCAGGTAACTTTTAGAAGACTACATAAGTATTGTGCAACAGAAATAAGGAAAGGAATCGAGTCTCATTCATTCAACAAAAATACTATGTGAAACCTGGCTTTTAACTCATTTTAAGTCAAATTTAAGGCATCACAATTCAAAATAAAAAGTTTTATGTTACAAGTGAGGCACGTTCACTGTAAGAAAGAAGGAACACCAATTCTTGATGAGATCAGAGAAAACTTTCTGCAAGAAGCAATTCCTGAACTGAATTTCAGAGCACCAGTAAAAGCCAGCAGAGGGTGAGCATAAAGGTGTTTAATTTGACTGGCTGTGAAAGAAGAAGGAAGGTGACTGAAAGATGGGGAAAAGATCAGAATGCAAGGATGGCAAATGACCTTCCTCTCTTTTCTAGTCAGTCATGGGATTCAACTCTATCCTTGTGAGAAGAATCAAGACCAAATCCCAGTTCCTCCACTTACCAGCTGTAGAAACCTGGAGAGTTTATCTCTTGGAAGGTACTGAATAAATGATTGTACAGTGTTCTCATCTGTAAAATGGAAATACAATGGCAATACAACTACTTGCCTCTTACAGCTATTAATAGCTAATTAAACAATATAAAGTGTTTAAGCAGACTTTCTCAAGGTTCAGCAGGTAAAGAACCAAGAGGGAGGCACAGTAGACACGGGTTTGACCCCTGAGTCAGGAAGATCCCTTGAAGGAGGAAATGGAAACCCACTCGGGTATTCTTGCCTGAAAAATCCCATGGACAGAGGAGACTGGTGGGCTACAGTTCATGGGGTCACACAGACTAGGCCATAACTGAGCAACTAAGCAAGCAAGCTTTCAAAGTGTTTAAAGAATGTTTGTCATGTAAGAAATGCTAAATAAATGTTAGCCGTTATTAACAGTATTCTTCTAAACATGGATAAAATTCTTAAAGGAATACCAGACCACTTTATCTGTCTCCTGAGAAACCTATATGCAGGTCAAGATGCAACAGTTAGAACCGGACATGGAACAGTGAACTGGTTCAAAATTGGAAAAGGAGTATTTCAAGACTGTATGTTGTCACCCTTTTTATTTAACTTGTATGCATAGTTCATCATGGAAAATGCTGGGCTGGATGAATCACAAACTGGAATCAAGATTGCTGGGAGAAATGTCAACCTCAGATATTCAGGTGACACCACACTTATGGCAGAAAGTGAAGAGGAACTCAAGAGCCTCTTGATTTGGACGAAAGAGGAGAGTGACAAAGCTGTCTTAAAACTCAACATTCAAAAAATTAAGATCATGGCATCTGATTCTATCACTTCATGGCAAATAGATAGGGAAAAAGTGGAAATAGTGGCAGATATTATTTTCTTGGGCTCCAAAATCATTGTGGATGGTGACTGCAGCCATGAAATTAATAGATGATTGCTCCTTGGAAAAAAAGCTATGACATATCTAGACAGTGTATTAAAAAGCAGAAACATCACTTTGCCGACAAAGGTCCTTATAGTCAAAGCTGTGATTTTTCCAGTAGTCGTGTACAGTTGAGAGTTGGATCATAAAGAAGTCTGAACACTGAAGAATTGATGCTTTTGAATTGTGGTGCTGTAAAAGACTCCTGAGAGTCCCTTGAAAAACAAGGAGATCAAACCAGTCAATCCTAAAGGAAATCAACCCTGACTATTCATTGGAAGGACTGATGCTGAAGCTCCAATACTTTGGCCACCTGATGCAAAGTGCCAACTCATTGGAAAAGACCCTGATGCTGGGAAAGATTGACAGCAAGAGGAGAATGGAATGATGACAGAGAATGAGATGGTTGGACAGCATCATCAATGGACATAAGTTTGAGCAAACTCTTGGAGACAGTGAAGGACAGGGAAGCCTGGTGTGCTACAGTCCATGGGGTCACAGAGTCAGACAGAACTGAGTGGCTGAACAAAAACAATGGTACTTCAGCCAGTCAGAATTGGCACCTGGGGGACCTTTCATCTCTCTCTGGTACCTGACACAATTCCGATTTCGAGCTCTGCATCCTTGTGCCACTCACCTATACTGATTCTTATTTACATTTAAGCAAGTTTTCTGTGATTTAAAAGACCCTCTCAGTCCCCAACACCAAGTCACACACACAAAAAACTAACTGCTGGCACACATAAAATATTTTCTTGATGATTTAGAGATTGTTTTCATTGATTTTTTCTTTGTAACTTTAAATAAAACACATCATACTCTAAGTAGTTTGGACTTTTGTCCCTCTGATGGATTACTTCTTACTCACACTCAAGTATATGACATTTTTATGACTTTATCTCCCAAATTGCTGAACTATATGTCTACCACCTTTCTATTCCTAGGCAGAAGAGCTTAGCATCCTTTATGAAAATGTAATATTGGCATATGTGGTTTCCACCAAATGATTCTTAAAAATTCTCAAGACTAAATCCTGAGCCAGGGATGCTCTTCATGCATGCATTCATTCACACTTAGAAACACCTCTGAGGTTCTCAACAACTGGATGCTAAGGACATAACACCAAGCAAGCAGGCATGGTTTCCACCAGAGAAAAGCTTGCTATCCTCTGCCCATCTTTCAAGCCCTACCCTCTAGGCTGAGAAACTTTGTTAGCCCTAGAATGGAGACTGTTGGTGCCCCAAGATACCCCTGGATCCCTTTCACTAGCTCTGTGTTCCCACTCCCATCCTCAGCCTCCACTCCCTCTGTAATAATCTTCAGAGATTATTTTGAAACTGGAGCCATCTCACTTATATAAAATCCAAAATGCCTGAGAGTGACACCACCCTGTTGGGAAGCCCATAGTCAATGACTAACAACTCCTTTGCTTTAAAATGTGACAAACTCTGCAGTGTAATTTACAGTACAGTATTCCCCATAGATCGGGCTGAGTCTGTTGCTTGAAATCCCACCCTTACTTGGCTCTTATTAGTTCTTCCTTATGGATATTTCCTTTATAAATCACTAATACCTGAGTGCCTGGTTCAGGCTCTGCTTCTGGAAGGACTCAACCTATAGCCACCTGTCTGCTTATTGTTAAGCTATAGCATTTATCACACTATTTTACTTAGTGTGAGTCAAGTGATATAATCTATATTGCCAGTTGCAAGAGGATGGAAACCATGATTCATTCATCTTTGAAACCCCCGGGTCATCACACACAGTTGGAGGTCAGTAAATTTCTGGTGAACTAACTCAAGTTGAAATGCCTCTGGCATGTCTCACCACCCCATCTCCACCCTTCACCAGCCATTTCTCTGATCTTATCCCTACCTTTCTGTCTCTTGATAACTCATCTCCAGCCACACTGGGCTTCTTAATTGTTCCGCAAATATATGAAATCCACTCTTGTCTCTGATTGGAATACTTGGCCACGACCCCCTACCCCTCACCCTCACCTTGCCTCTGCAGGGCCCTCCTCCCTCACTAATTCAGGTCTCTGCTCAAGGGACTTCTTGTCAGAGAGGCCTTCCCTGGTCAGATGATCCAAAGCACCCACTCCCTACCACAACTGTGACTCTCTAATGCCGACTTTCTCTACCAGCATTCCATGAAGGTATTAAGCCCCATAGAAAATGAATTCAGTGACTGTTTTCTCCCATCTCCCAAGGATGGTACCAGCTGGTATCATTCTACTTACATAGGGGAGAAGTTAATTCATCATATTTAAAGGGTACCTTTGGGCACCAGAGCTTAATCCTCTGGTGGAAGTGGTAGAAAAGGGCTGTTCTAAACTAGTGCCCTACACACACACACACACACCACACACACACACACACACACACATTTTCTTTTTAGCTCTTATCAACAGCTGACAAATTATTTCTTTGTCTCCCTACCTTACCCCTCACTAGAATATAAGGACATGGATTTTGATTCAGTCTCTGTTTATCACAAGTGCCTAGAACTGGTATATAACAGACACACAAAAAGCATTATTTGAATAAACTTCACAGGATGTGTGCATGCCTGTGTGCTATCACTTCAGTCGTATCCAATTCTTTGCAAACCTAGGGACTATAGCCCACCAGGCTCCTCTGTCCAAAGGATTCTCCAGGCAAGACTACTGGAATGAGTTGCCATGCCCTATTCCAGGGAATCTTCCCCATCCAGAGATTGAACCTGCATCTCCTGTGGCTACTGCATTGCAGGCAGATTCCTTACTGCTGAGCCACCAGGGAAGCCCAGTTTCACAGGATAGATTTGTGTTATAACTTTTCATATGAAAACTTTTCATAGTAAAAGGATTTCATGTTTAAACTTCCCCATGTTGAAAAAATGTATTTTATAGATTACTCAAGTGAAATGATGAGAATATACAGAAGAACTGTACAAAAAAAGGTCTTAATGACTCACATAACCATGATGGTGTGATTGCTTACCTAGAGCCAGACATCCTGGGCTGTGAAGCCAAGTGAACCATAAGAAGCATTACTACAAACAAAGCTAGTGGAGGTGGTGGAATTTCAGCTGAGCTATTTCAAATCCTAAAAGATGATGCTGTTAAAGTGCTACATTTAGTGTGCCAGCAAATTTGGAAAACTTAGCAGTGGCCACAGGACTGGAAAAGGTCAGTTTTCATTCCAGTCCCAAAGAAGGGCAATGCCAAAGAATGCTCAAACTACTACACAATTGATCTTATTTCACATGCTAGTAAACTAATGCTCAAAATCCTTCAAGCCAGGCTTCAACAGTACATGAACCAAGGACATCCAGATGTACAAGCTGAATTTAGAAAAGGCAGAGGAACCAGAGATCAAATTGCCAATATCCATTGGATCATAGGAAAAGCAAGGAAATTCCAGAAAAACATCTACTTCTATTTTATTGACTGCACTAAAGCCTTTGACTGTGTGAATCACAACAAACTGTGGAAAATTCTTTGAGAGATGGGAATACCCAATCATGTTACCTGCCTCCTAAGAGACCTGTATGCAGCTCAAGAAGCAACAGTTAGAACCAGACATGGAACAACAAACCAGTTCCAAAGGAGTACTTCAAGGCTGTATATTGCCTATTAAACTTATTTAACTTATATGAAAAGTAAATAATGCAAAATCCTGAGCTTGATGAATCATGAGCTAGAATCAAGAGTGCCAGGAGAAATATCAATAACCTCAGATATGCAGCTGATACCACCCTCATGACAGAAAATGAAGAGGGACGAACGAGCCTCTTGATGACGGTGAAAGAGGAGAGTGAAAAAACTGGCTTAAAACTCAACATTCAAAAAGATATAAAGAACAGAGTTTTGGACTCTGTGGGAGAAGGCGAGGGTGGGATGATTTGAGAGAATAGCATTGAAACATGTATATTATCATGTAAAATAGATCACCAGTCCAAGTTTGATGCACCAGTCCAAGCCAGTGCACTTGGACAACCCGGAGGGATGGGATGGGGAAGAAGGTGGGAGAGGGGTTTGGGATGGGGGACACATGTACACCTATGGCTGATTCATGTCAATGTATGGCAAAAAAACCCACAATATTGTAAAGTAATTAGCTTCCAATTAAAATTAATTAATTAAAAAAACTTGGATTGTTGCATCTGGTCCCATCACTTCATGGTAAATGGGGAAAAATGGAAACAGTGAGAAACTTTATTTTCTTGGGCTCCAAAATCACTGCAGATGGTGACTGCAGCCATAAAATTAAAAGATGCTTGCTCCTTGGAAGAAAAGCTATGACAAACCTAGACAGCATATTAAAAAGCAGAGACATTACTTTGCCAGCAAAGGTCCTTAGAGTCAAACCTATGGTTTTTTCAGTACAGATGTGAGAGTTGGACTACAAAGAAGGCTGAGCACTGAAGAATTAATGCTTTTGAACTGTGGTGCTCTTGAGAGTCCCTTGGACAGCAAGGAGATCAAACCAGTCAATCCTAAAGGAAATCAATCCTAAATATTCATTGGAGGGACTGATACTGAAGCTGAAGCTCCAATACTTTCACCATCTGATGTGAAGTGCCAACTCATTGGAAAAGACTCTGATGCTGGAAAAGATTGACATGAGGAGAATAGTATACAGAGGATGAGATGGTTGGATGGCATCATCGATCAATGGACTTGAGTTTGAGCAAACTCTGGGAGACAGTGAGGGCCAGGGAAGCCTGGAGTACTGCGGCCCACAGGATCACAGAGTTGGACATGACTAAGTCAACTGAAGAACAGCAACAGGTGAAATGTTGAGAAGTTAAATGAGGAAGCTGAAGAATTTATCTAAATAATAATAATGGGAGGCTTTAATCATCCAAACACAAAGTAATGAAAGTCACTCAGTCATGTCCGATTCTCCAGTCCATGGAATTCTCCAGGCCAGGATACTAGAGTGGGTAGCTGGTTCCTTCTCCAGGGAATCTCCCAACCCAGGCATTGAACCCAGGTCTCCGACATTGCAGGTGGATTCTTTACCAGCTGAGCCACTAGGGAAGCCCAAGAATGCTGAGTGGATAGCCTATCTCTTCTCCAGTGGATCTTCCCAACCCAGGAATCAAACTAGGGTCTCCTGAATTGCAGACAGATTCTTTACCAGCTGAGTTATCAAAACACGAAGTAACCAACTGCTCAATCAGGATGGGAGATGGGGGTGAGGGTAGAAGGCTGGATGTTAATAAATTGAGGACCGCTTTCTAAATGCCACAAGGAAGGGAAATGGAGAGAACTTTCATCCTAAACAGGATCAGAAATGGACCCTAGAGATTGCTGTGGGTGAGACACTTGGCAAAAATTAATAACATAATTAAATTTCACATCCTCATGGGACAGGTGAAAACCAAGAATCCCATTCCATACACTCTAGATTTTTTTTTAAAGGGAAATGTGATAAATGCAGGCCCCATTTAGGAGACAGTTGAAAGGAAGGACTTTAAAAAGTCAATAACCCACAAGAAAGACTATACTCTTTTGTTGCTGTTTGCTTTTCATGAAAAGCATTTAACCAAGGAACCAAAATAAGAATTAGAGGTAAGAGCTAAAAAGAGAACTTCTAGTTCCATATAAATTATCAGAGATAAAATAGGGCACTTCCCCTAAATTGGTAAGGGCATTAGTGTAAAGTAAATAAAGAAACCAATCAATTATAAATTAGAATAATAACTACAACAAAAACACTTGGACGAGCACCTTACAAATGTCTCTGAAACCAATAAAAGGAGCTTATTTTAACATGTCAAGGGAGGAAGTCACTCAAGAATAAGTGGAATCCTTTGATCTTGGTGAGATAAAGGATTTGTTCAAGAATGGAATGGAGCATTATTTCATAGGCTGAATTATTTGCTGCAAATTAAGATACTGAAAGAGTAATATAGTGACTTCCTTCACTAGACTATCCACAAAGACAGGCAAGTTAGAATTATTCGACTGTAACAGTGACCATGTAAACAAAACACTGCACGAAGTTGAACAAAATCAATGTGCACAAACCATAAGGACTGAGAGAGAATCTGCTCACTGAAAGCGCTGACTTGTATAACTGAAGGGGTGAAATATGTAACTGTTACCCATTCTTACAAAAAAACTCAGAAGAGACCTGAGAAAAGATAATCCCAAACAAAATTTACTTTGGCTTAAATATTCAAATACTTTGAACCTCAATTATAGTCTCCTGACTTTGCCTGACTTAAAATAACTTAATGAAATGGCTATTTGATTAAAGCTGATAAGAATTATATATAACCCTGTTCTTTCTGTTGTTTCTTATCTCTTTTGACATCAACTGTGCTGTGCTGTGCTTAGTCGCTCAGTCGTGTCTGACTCTTTGCAACCCGGTGAATTGTAACCCGCCAGGAACCTCTGTCCATGGGGATTCTCCAGGCAAGAATACTGGAGTGGGTTGCCATGTCCTCCTCCGGGGATCTTCCCAACCCAGGGATTGAACCCAGGTCTCCCGTATTGCATACACTGACATTAACTACCACTTGTGACTTTCTTGGCCAATTACACCTAAAGTTACAACTTTAAAACAAACTGAAAACCTGGCACATAATAAACATTCAGTAAGTGTTACCTGCTTTAAAATGAAATTTTTTTCAGTAGATAAATGAAAATATAAACATAAAAATAAAATAAGTTAAGACTTGTTTGTTTCTCCCTCTCTCCTGCCTTTATTTGCCTTTTTTTTTTTTTTTAATACTGAGATTTCCCTGGAATTCCATCAGCCATCTCCTGCTCCATCAGCAACAGTCCTCTGACAAAAGTTACTACTAATAAAGGGTCCCCAAGCGTGACCCTCATATATTCCTATAACTATTTTTGCTAAAGAGCTTATATGGCTCAAACTTCTGAGATCTCAAACCATTAGGGTTGCTATTCAGGTCTTCTGTTTTCAAAGACTTTTTTTTTTTTAAACAGATTCATTTCCTCTTGGCTAGAGCCCTCCCTGCAGTGTGACGATTACCTTCCTAAGGTTAGAAATCATTTCAAAGAGGAATCTGGACCCAGTCCTGTGCTTCTGCCAAGGATTTTGATATGCATAGTCCTAAATCTCTCTTCTCTGTCACATATCATTTTAACACACATTTTCTATTAAAACCTCAAGCTGGGACTAATGCTTTCCACCTCAGAGAGATCATTTGAAATGAGCTGCAGAAAAGTGCTTTACTAATCTCCTTCAATTTGCTCCTATGCTATGCTTCTGCTCTAGGTAATCGCCATTACCAAGACTCCCCTCTCCTATCTAAATTCAGAGCCTCTTCTCTGAGCCCCCACAGCTACTTGGCACATCCGCTAATATGGCTTCAATCAAAATGTATCAAACTTGGCCATTCAGTATCTCATGACCCCTACTAGACTAAGTTCTGTGAGGGCAACTTATTTCTATCTTTTCCTTCATTGGATAAGACAATTGCCCTTAGAACAATGCCTGAAATAGAATAAGTACTCAATAATCATTTATTATTATTTCAAGAGAGTTATTTATTATTATAGAAAGAGAGTTCCAGAAAAACATCTATTTCTGCTTTATTGACTATGTCAAAGCCTTTGACTATGTGGATCACAATAAACTGTGGAAAATTCTTCAAAAGATGGGAATACCAGACCACCTGACCTGCCTTTTGAGAAACCTATATGCAGGTCAGGAAGCAACAGTTAGAACTGGACATGGAACAACAGACTGGTTCCAAATAGGAAAAGGAGTACGTCAAGGCTGTATATTGTCACCCTGCTTATTTAACTTATATGCAGAATACATCATGAGAAACGCTGGGCTGGAAGAAGCACAAGCTGGAATCAAGATTTCCAGGAGAAATATCAATAACCTCAGATATGCAGATGACACCACCCTTATGGCAGAAAGTGAAAAGGAACTAAAAAGCCTTTTGATGAAAGTGAAAGAGGAGAGTGAAAAAGTTGGCTTAAAGCTCAACATTCAGAAAATGAAGATCATGGCATCTGGTCCCATCACTTCATGGAAATAGATGGGGAAACAGTGGAAACAGTGTCAGACTTTATTTTGGGGGGCTCCAAAATCACTGCAGATGGTGACTGCAGCCATGAACTTAAAAGACACTTACTCCTTGGAAGGAAAGTTATGACCAACTTAGATAGCATATTCAAAAGCAGAGACATTACTTTGCCAACAAAGGTTCATCTAGTCAAGGCTATGGTTTTTCCTGTGATCATGTATGGATGTGAGAGTTGGACTGTGAAGAAAGCTGAGCACGAAGAATTGATGCTTTTGAACTGTGGTGTTGGAGAAGACTCTTGAGAGTCCCTTGGACTGCAAGGAGATCCAACCAGTCCATTCTGAAGGAGATCAGCCCTGGGATTTCTTTGGAGAGAATGATGCTAAAGCTGAAACTCCAGTACTTTGGCCACCTCGTGCGAAGGGTTGACTCATTGGAAAAGACTCTGATGCTGGGAGGGATTGGGGGGTAGGAGGAGAAGGGGACGACAGAGGATGAGATGGCTGGATGGCATCACTGACTTGATGGACATGAGTCTGAGTGAACTCCAGGAGTTGGTGATGGACAGGGAGGCCTGGCGTGCTGCAAAGAGTCGGACACAACTGAGCGACTGAACTGAACTGAATCATTTATGAAGTGAATGGAAGCTCTCAATCTTAGAATTCTCCCTCTACTTCTGTGAGCATCTCTGACGATTTTACTCTAAACTGGGCAATTGCCATTACCTATTAGCAGGGCTTATTATTACCGTTCATTTATGTTTCATTTCCTTTCCAGGTTTTGTATTCTCTCTGCTAATAAGAGTGTGTATAAACATTTAAGTTCCTCTCAGGTTAAACACTTTCCTCCATTCTTGAATTTCTTCCTTTCCCCTTGCTAATTATAGTAAGATCGTCAAATCTAGATAGTATTACTTCAATTATGATGCATGGGCACCTCATACACATTTCCAGTGATTGCTTCAATAGCCATAAATCCTAACAAACAAACAAAAAATTACAAAACAATACTTTTGATATTCCACTCCTTTCAGTTCAGTTCAGTCGCTCAGTTGTATCTGACTCTTTGCGAACCCATGGACTGCAGCACGCCAGGCCTCCCTGTCCATCACCAACTCCCAGAGTTTACTCAAACTCATGTCCATTGAGTAATTGATGCCATCCAACCATCTCATCCTCTGTTGTCCCCTTCTTCTCCCACCTTCAGTCTTTCCCAGCATCAGGGTCTTTTCAAATGAGTCAGCTCCTCGAATCAGGTGGGCCAAAGTATTGGAGTTTCAGCTTCAACATCAGTCCTTGCAATGAATATTCAGGACTGATTTCCTTTAGGATGGACTGGCTGGATCTCCTTGCAGTCCAAGGGACTCTCAAGAGTCTTCTCCAACACCATAGTTCAAAAGCATCAATTCTTCGGCACTCAGCCTTCTTCACAGTCCAACTCTCACATCCATACATGACTACTGGAAAAACCGTAGCCTTGATTAGGTGAACCTTTGTCAGCAAAGTATTGTCTCTGCTTTTTAATATGCTGTCTAGTTTGGTCAAAGCTTTTCTCCCAAGGAATAAGCATCTTTTAATTTCATGGCTGCTGTCACCATCTGCAGTGATTTTGCTGCTAAGCTGCTGCTAAGTCGCTTCAGTCGTATCTGACTCTGTGCGACCCCATGGACTGCAGCCTACCAGGCTTCTCCATCCATGGGATTCTCCAGGCAAGAACACTGGAGTGTGTTGCCAAAATTCTGCCACTGTTTCCACTGTTTGTCCATCTATTTGCCATGAAGTGATGGGACTGGATGCCATGATCTTTGTTTTCTGAATTTTGAGCTTTAAGCCAACTTTTTCACTCTCCTCTTTTACTTTCATCAAGAGGCTCTTTGGTTGTTCTTCATTTTCTACCACTCCTTTACATTCCAGTTTTTCTCAGAAACTTCCTTTCTTATTAATTTCTCTGTCACTATGTCATAGTCACTTACAGAACACTATGCCAGTGGGTCTCCAACTAGAGTGTGCATTAAAATCACTTAGAAGGCTTGTAATCAATACAAGACAACAAAATTCTTGGATCTTACCCCAAGAGTATCTGATTCAGTAAGTTTGCTGTGAATGCTGGGAATGTACATTTTAAACAGGGTCGAGGAGGATGCTGATGCTTTTGCCTAAGGACCACAATTTAGAATCGCTACTATGTCATTAAATAACAAACCCCCAAACAATATAAGAAAATGTAATTAATAAGTATTCCATGTATGAAAGTAATTACTTGCTGTGATTGGTTATGACCAAAGGAGTAACATCATTCCAGGATGTCAATTCAGTGTGGCACTGCAACTCAAATGATCAGCCAGTTGTTGAATATAATTCAAAAGAAATGTATTTTTTTCATTCCATAAAACTTTATGTATCTTTTGTTACTGAAATTCAAGAAAGTTACAATGGAAAAAATTTCAAGAAAGAACAGCTAGCCTGATTGCAAGCAGGAGTTTCACCAGACAGAAAGTTGCCTTCTAAGGCCAAATGAAAGGGGGAGTTTTTTTGTTTTTTTTTTTTTCATTTCAGAATGGTAGAAGCTAAGAAGTAGGACAATACTAACCTCTAATATCAAGAACTGTATACATAGAGTGATCACTCAATCTTGAAATATTGGAATGCAGAAGGTCCTGTGAAACTTGAGCTTGGGGAAGTTTATGAAAAAGGTACTACTTTATTCAATGAGTGTAATTTGTGGTACCCTCAACTCCTGAGGGGGCTTCCCAGGTGGCGCTAGTGGTAAAGAACCCACTTGCCATTGCAGGAGATTAAGAGACAAGAGTTCAATCCCTAGGTCGGGAAGATCACCTGGAGAAGGGCACGACAACCCACTCCAGTATTCTTGCCTGGAGAATCCCATGGACAGAGGAGTCTGGCAGGCTACAGTCCATGGGATCACAAAGAGTCAGACACAACTGAAGAGACTTAGCACAGCACAGCACAGCACAACTCCTGAGGGGGCTTCCCTGGCTCAGAGGTAAAGAATCTGTCTGCAATGCAGGAGAAGTAGGTTTGATCCCTGGATCAGGAAAATCCCATGGAGAAGGAAATAGCAACCCACTGTAGAATTCTTGTCTGGGAAATCCCATGGACAGAGGAGCTTGGCAGGCTATAGTCCATGGGGTTGCAGGAGTCAGACAAGACTTAGTGATTAAACCACCACCACCACAACCCCTGAGAATGATATGAGTAAGGAAAATAAAGATAATCAAAATGTGTTTTTGGCAAGTGGGTGAATAAAACCATAAATTGTTAGTTTTTCATTGTTTATAGAAGGGAGGACCACTTACCTCCCTTATCACATATCCCTGGTGCTGCCTTTGGTAAAAAGTATATGGTAAAACTGCAGCCATGCAATTAAAGGACGCTTACTCCTTGGAAGGAAAGTTATGACCAACCTAGATAGCATATTCAAAAGCAGAGACATTACTTTGCCAACAAAGGTTCGTCTAGTCAAGGCTATGGTTTTTCCTGTGATCATGTATGGATGTGAGAGTTGGACTGTGAAGAAAGCTGAGCACGAAGAATTGATGCTTTTGAACTGTGGTGTTGGAGAAGACTCTTGAGAGTCCCTTGGACTGCAAGGAGATCCAACCAGTCCATTCTGAAGGAGATCAGCCCTGGGATTTCTTTGGAAGGAATGATGCAAAAGCTGAAACTCCAGTACTTTGGCCACCTCATGCGAAGGGTTGACTCATTGGAAAAGACTCTGATGCTGGGAGAGATTGGGGGCAGGAGGAGAAGGGGACGACAGAGGATGAGATGGCTGGATGGCATCACTGACTCGATGGACGTGAGTCTGAGTGAACTCCGGGAGTTGGTGATGGACAGGGAGGCCTGGTGTGCTGCAATTCACGAGGTCGCAAAGAGTCAGACAAGACTGAGCGACTGATCTGATCTGATCTGATATGGTAAAAACTCCCTGAGGTTGATCTTATAATTCAGTTCTAATCCTTAAGGCCACCTAAGTGATTTGAGACCTTTAGACTTCATGTGATCCATTTCACCTTGGAATATGGCCTGTGATCCAAGTTTAAGACCAGTAACTAAAATATTAAAGTGAGTGAATAATAATCCCATTTATTCACTCATGCATGTGGCAGATTTGAGAAAGTTTTCCCTAGGCATGATCCCTGTGTGAATTTTAGGACAGATCTGTCATCCAGGGCCAAGGCACAGACAGATAAAACATAAGACACAGAAGGGAAAAAGAACAAGAGAGACAGACTATGGTTTAAAGCAAGTTTACAAAGCAAATGCTGGCAGTGAGGCAGGTGTATGTGTTATGTGTGTTAGTCACTTAGTCATGTCCAACTCTTTGCAACCCCATGGACTGTAGCCTGCCAGGCTCTTCTATTCATGGAATTCTCCAGGCAAAAATATTGGAGTGGGTTGAATGTAGAAAGGAATATAGCAGGCAATAGAAAGACATAGGGGCCATGTTGTTACTGAGTTGCAACCCATTACTGCAATGTGGGAATGCAAATAGATCATATCTCATAAATTTTTAATAATCTAGAAATCTGATTTTTTATGAGAATTTATCATTTTTAAAATAAATCTCTATGGACCAAGCTAAACATATCTGTAAATCAGATATGGGCCACAGATATATCCCTTGGCTAACATGGTCAATTCCCATCCTGAAATCTCCCCAACTCCTTCTCAGAACTGTGCTATGTGATCACTGTGAAGTGCAAGGGAAGCTGGGAACAGTAGGGTTGTTTTTTTTTTAGCAGAGTACATTGTTGTCATGGATAAAATCTGGATTCCATGACAAAAAAGAAAGGAGGCCACATATCCTAAGAGGAAATATGTGCTATACTTTGAAACACTAGGTCAGGAGAATTCCAGAGATATTCTCCCAGCTCTTGAATGATCTTTGGAGGTCTCTAGGTCAATCTGTTAGCCTGAGTATAAAGTGACTTGAACTGTTTTATAGAACTAAATTAAATTAAAGGACTGAAATTATTGTGCCAAATGTGGCCATTTTCAATATAGTACAGATTTTTGTAAAGTAGAGAAATGGGAAAGAAAAGCTAGGCTAAAAATTCCAGGCACACAAATTAAAACTTGAATCCCTGCTTTTGCTGGGACTTTCTTGAGATGACAGATGTACTTCTCTGTCATTGCCCCAGTTTCAAGGCAAGCAAATGTCTGAGAAGTCATTAGATTTAAATTACTTTGGGAAATATCTTTGCAGTCAAAACCTATATGCACCAAGTACACATTTCTCATTTTCATGTCAATGACTATCTTATTTGAAGAGTCTATTGTGCTAATTTTAAAACCCAGAAAGAAAAGGCAGTGATCTATTAGTAATGATGCAGTGATCTTGGGTAAGGATTGATTAAGCTCTCAGGACTACTTTACTTTTTCCTGATTTTAGATTTTCTAACTTCACCTTAAACAACATAATCATAATGCATCTAACTGAGACACTAAGAAAAATACCAATTTCAGGCTTTCTATACTTACAAGAGATCTTGGATTCACTGTTTATTTCACCTAGAATTCATTTTCTTTAGATTTTATGATACTCAAATGTGTACTTATCTTTTTATGCCATTCACTGGGAAGAAAGAGAAGTCATTTGCTTCCATTTTTTATTAATTTCTAGATTTGTTTACTTTTTAATTTTGTGGGGCTTTTTTTGGATACCTTTGTGAAGTCTTCTTGATTTAACATCTCTAGTTATCAAGATTTTCAAGTACTAGTGATGTCCGAGGAGTTTCTCAATAACAACACAAATCTGCATTTGAACATTAAATCTTTGGTGCTAAAATTGTTTACTCTGGGCCATACGACCAACTCTTCCTGTGCCTTCATCTATTTTTGTCAAAGAGGGCTGCCAGCTTTTGTAGAGCCAATATTTGTGTTTCAATCTAGCCAAGTCTCTTAGGAGTTCATCCTTCATTAGCCTTCCAGTAAGAGCTGTCAAGGCCCTGCCTTTTCCTACAGTTTTAGGGAATGACTTTTCCTCATCTCCATTTTCCAAAGCAGAAATCAGATGAGAATTATTTTTTCTTTGTCAATCCGGAAGTCTCACTTATATTACATTAGCCTTCAGAAACACGTGCTAATCTTGTGACTCAATCCTTTTTGTAGACTTTTAAGCTCATGGTTCAAGATATAAAACACCCCTCCATTTTGGACAGGCATTGATTTGGGCTGGATATATAAACAGCTTCTGGGGTTTATCCAATAGTGTGTAAAAAACTTCTCATGCCACCAGAAGTTCAGCAGTAGGCTGACATAGCAGCTGTGCAAGATCATTGCAGCAGGTCAGGGTCTTCTGGAAAGAAGACTCTGCAATGGAGACTGAATGTTGAGGAGTTCTATTGGGATTAACATCTTTGGGGTAAGGAAAGGCAACAGAATTAGGTAAAAGGAAGAAGCTGGGCCATGATGTGGTCACAACAGATCTCTGACCATCATATAGGGAGCTCTAAAGCTGGCCCTTCAGAGTTTTTTGTGCTGGAACAAGAGAGCAGGGCTTTATACCCTCCTCTCAACCAGCATCGATGGATGCTGGCTGACCATCAGAAAGGCCTGAGATGCGGTGTGGGGTCTGTCTCCAGGTAAGGACAATTTCCAGTGAGGGCTAACAGGTGAGGGACACCTGCTATCAAGAGTCTCGGCAGTGGGGATCAAAGACCAGTTCTGAGGGGAGTTTATGCTGTTACAGCACAATATCCACCGCAGATGTCAATGGCCCAGGCTCCTTTTTCCTTTCTGCTCTGCCATTCTAAGCATGTCCTTTTACGTTCATGATTGGTTCATGATCTCAAGATAGCTACTTCACCCCTAGTCTTATTTCTGTTCTCTGGGTAGGAGCAAGAAGGAAGCCAAAAGGAGGAAAAGGTAACACCTATATCAGAAAAGCAACTATTTCCCAGAAATGTTCAACAATCTTCTGTCTCACTGGAAACTGTTGTCATATGACTATTCTAGCTGCAAACAATGCTGAAAAATGTGTTTTAGCCAGACACACTACTGCTTTGACCAAAATCAGAGATCAGAGGTTTTTTAAGGAAAAGAAGAAAATAGATACTGACATTAGCAACTAACAGTTCTCCTAAACTATTTGATTTTCAAGAAGACTTAACTTCCATCGTCAAGCGGTTCATGACTCCTCAAGGAATTTTTTCATATTTTGTTACAAGAACTCACTTCTCTATCTTAATCGTGTACAAGTTATATTCTAATACCTCTCTCTGTAGTCACTGGAGGTTTGACTTCTTTTTCTAATAGTCATGTTTACCTCAAAATACTAACTCTTAAACTTCTTTCTGTATGCTCCATCACTTTTCTCTTTTACACTTTCTCTCTCTTATGCATCCGTGTATACAGACATACACAATTTCACTATTTCTGTGCTGTTGGGAGAGATGGTAACAAACAATCATCCTTAGCTTCTTGTCAGAGCTGCATCAAATTAAGGTACATCTAGAGATAAGGAAGAAGAAAGACCTTGTCAAAAGAAACACACAAACAACAGAGATATAACAAGTGCAAGATAGGAAAACCTGCCAAAGAAGAATTTACCAGGACTAGGACTGCCAGATTTAGCAAATCAAAATAGAAGATACTCAGTTAAATCTGAATTTCAAATAAACAGAGAATAAGTTTTAGTATAAGCAATGTTTGTATCCGCCTGAAATGTGTATGTTAAATCCTGATGACCAATGTGATGGGATTTAGAGGTGGGGGTCTTTGGAGGTGATTAGGTTACAAGGATAGAGCTCGCCTCATGAATGAGGTTGTGGTGGTGCGGGTTCAGTCGCTAAGTTGTGTCTGACTCTTGTGACCCCATGGACTGTAGCCCACCAGGATCCTCTGTCCATGAGATTCTCCAGGCAAGAATACTGGAGTGGGTTGCCATTTCCTTCTCCAGGGGATTTTCCTGACCCAGGAATCGAACCCAGGTCTCCTGCATTTCAGGCAGATGATTTACCAACTGAGCTAGACTCCAGAGAGCTCCCTTGCTCCTTCTGCCAAATGGGGTTACAATGAGAAGATGTTCATACCTGAACCAGGAAGTGGGCTATCACTAGTCACTGATTCTGCCAGTGTCTTGATCTTAGACTTTGCAGTCTCCAGAATTGTGAAAAATAAGTGTCTGTTGTTTAAGCCACTTAATCTATGATATTCTGTTATAGTAGTCCAACCAAAAACAATATCCCTAATATGTCTGACATACTAAAAGTTTGTTTACTGTTTATCTGAAACTCAAATTTAACTGGATATCCTGAATTTTATCAGGCCACCCTAACTAGGAGGAGTAGTGTCCCTATCACATGGTTAGAGTCTGTCACTGTGCCCATTTCCATACTGACTTCCAAGCCACTGACTTTACTCCTCACTTGGAACTATCCCACAAACCTCTAACCTTAGAACCACTGTCCAATATCTCTGGAGACTTGTTAATTAATGCTGTTAAATGGAAGCTCTATTTTGCAACAAATTACATTTTTAATATTTCTTGGAGCACAGATTCCCTAGGCTATATGGATATTTTTCAAGTGGGTCTCTGAATCCACTGAAATTATATGGAAAATTTTGTGTTTAGGCTTATGTACATTTTTCTGGGGAGGAGGCCCATAGCTTTCATCTCACTCTAAAAGGAGCTATAGACTCAAAATAGTTCATTCCCAAGCAGAGGGCACTGAGAAAACACCAGGCAGTCTGTTAATCTTTCCTGCTTATTCTATTTGGGGACAGAAGAAATATCAGTCATGGAACAAATGCATTAGAACTTTTCTGGATAGGGAAATATGGGGCAAATAGGAGAATTTTCCATTTCTTTATCAGTCCAAAATCAATTACAGAGTTGGACATTAGTCAGAAAGATTTTTCAGCAAAGCCTCTTAATTTCAGAAATCACCCACACTGGTTTCTCAGCACCTCTGTGGGTGAAGTTTCTCTCCTTTAACTGTCAAGCTGTTGCAAAGGATAGATATTAGGAGCCACTGCACTTCCTGATTGACCCCTGGTCTTTGGAGGAGCAAATTAAGGAGTTTATTTGTGGTTAAGTCCTGTAGACATGACTTTGTCATTACTTCTTTCTCTTCAGTGTCTTATCTATTCAGAGTGCTTGACAGTGAAGACCTCCTATTATGATTCTTGGCTTCTTATTTGGGTTTATGGTTTTTGTTTGTTTGTTTGTTTGTTTTTTATAGGATATGCTACAAACTAACAAGCATAGAGACAGTCTTGGAATCTAATGTCTAAAAGCAGAATATTCCATGCTTCTTCATGCTCCCTTCAGCTTCCAGGGCATGGCATGGTCTAATCCTTGAAGTCTTGTTCTCTCCTAACAAGTTTTCTGAATTCATATGCTCATAAGTGACATATTCCCTGTACCATGGCAAATTGTCAGGAAAGCCCCCAGACACATCTTCAGGATTCTCCAATGGTCCCTGGCATACCACTATTAACTACATCCCAGAGTGGGTTATGTCCAGTATACTATGAGCATCTTGAAGGAACCATGTCTTATTTGACTCTCCCCCAATTCCTACCTAACCCCGGATCTAGTTTAGTGCCATAAATAAAGCAAGGAGACACAAATGCTTGTTTACTTATTGAATGAAGGATGGATGGATGCATAAATTAATGAATGAGTGAAAGCTGTATAAGTCTACAAGAAACAGGCTTCAGATACCTTATATACATGCAAGCATGTTCAGTTGTGTCTGACTCTTTGCAACCCCATGGACTGTAGCCCTGCTAGGCTTTCTGTCTATGGAATTTCCCAGGCAAGAATACTTGAGTGGTTTGCCATTTCCTTCTCCAGGGGATCTTCCCAACCAGGGGATTGAACCTGTGTCTCTTGTGCCTCCTGCATTGCCCACAGATTCTTTACCACCAAGCCACTGGGAATTTCTCTCAGATACCTTTGGGAAGGGCTAATATCAATCTCCCTGTTCTAAATGCAGGTTTCTCCCCTGAGGAGTCAACACAGAATTATTTCATTCCTCTCCAACCTCTGGAAAGATGAAGCATATTTAAAATTTGTATTCTACTCCTGAGCAATTTTGTTATCTTTTATTTTGAAGATTCTGGTGAATTGATTTTGGAAAGAAAAAGAGAAGACAGTTTCCAAAATCCTAGATCTACCTAAAAACATAGCCCGTCAGGGTCACTAACTCAGGATCAAGGATCAGAAAAGACTTCTGGGAGGCTCCCAGATGGATAGGTTTAAATAAACAGGATAAGTAGTATAGGAGCAGAAGGTGAAATCTGTGTTCCGAGCAGAGAAACCCTATACAGGTGTATAGTCTAAGGATGAGAGGCTCCTTGGCACATTTGACATAGAAGAGAGAGGGTTTATAAGCCAAATTAAGAAGTACCACACTTAGACATGGGCAATTCCTTAAGCACCCCCACTCCTATCCCTATCGCCCTGAGCCCAACCTGGACCCATGACTCAAGAGCCTGTGCTTTGGAGGGCCTTTTCCAAAAATTTCCAAGTCCCTGTCTAGTGTTTTGAACTAGTTGAGTATGACAGTATCAGAGCCCAGACTGGGACCTGCACAGACTCTCCGTGTCTCTCCTTTGTGTGGCTCTTAATCTTCTACCCCATTTTTGGGGGGTTGACCAGATGCCCCAGGACTCATACTATGGGATTTTCCTGGAGCCCAAGAACCAAGTAATGGCTTCAGAATGTCAGTCTGGCAAGCAGATTGCTCCTGCTAGAAGATGCAGTATTTCTTGTGTGAGATCACGTGAGCTTAGGTCATCAGAATGGTGATGACAAACTGATTTTGGATGACTCAAACTGTTTATGTAGATAGAGATCCCAGAAGAGATATTTGCCCAGAGTCTGCACACTCTATGGGCAGCTTTGTTAAGGAATTTGGACTTAATGCCAAAAGAAAGAGGAAAGATCAAACAGTATTACCGCAAAGATCCTTTTGTCTAAATCTTTTTCAATTAAAACTTTTTTTATTGTAGTAAAATAAATATAACATAAAATTTACCATTTTAAAGTGTACAGTTTAGTGGTATCAACATTCTTGTGCAACCATTAAACTCTCATTTGATGTAGTAAGAAATTAAAACTGACTTGTCCATGGTCACACAGGTGGTTCCTGAAAGAGCCCTGCATTGAGGAGTCAGTGCTTTCCCACTTTTCCAGTTCATTCATTTTATGGGTAAGGGAACTGAATGCAGAAAGGCAGAGTAATCTTACCCAAGTCAGAAGTAGGACTAGTGAGATCTCCAGGTTAGTGCTCTGCTTCCTCCACCTCCCTACTTCAGGCCGCCCTCACCATTTTCCTCCCCCACTTCTTTCAACCAGGAATTCCAAGCCTTCTTGCACCAAAAATGTGAGTTTCTCACGGCCAATTATCACCTAAAACGATTTTCTAAATGGGTACTTGGGGGCGTCAAATCCATTGGCTGCAATATGTCTTCACACCAGACTTCAGTAGTTTGTCAGTTATGGATTAAAGAAACTACTTGCCATGCTTTCCCATCACTGCTAAAGTTCTTCATGCATTGTTTTTGGCTGTAAATCAAGTTTAAGGAATCGGAAGCATAATTTAGGTCATATCCAATGTACTATAGACACTGAAATTAGTTTGCTTAAAAATATGGTCATTTAAAAGTGTCTGGCACACAGTAGGTGATGAGTAAGTATTTGTTGAAAAGTGAATGCAGGTATTTTTCATTGGGTTTTTTCCTCCACTTAACAATTAAGGTATAATTTATATGCAGGAAAACTTATCCTTTTAGTATACAGTTCTGAGAGATAAGACAAGCATTTACAGTCATGTAACCACTACAACAATCAAGATATATAATAGGTCTGCTGCTGCTGCTACTGCTAAGTCACTTCAGTCATGTCCGATTCTGTGTGACCCCATAGACGGCAGCCCACCAGGCTCCCCCGTCCCTGGGATTCTCCAGGCAAGAACACTGGAGTGGGTTGCCATTTTGCCATCCTCCAAATTCGCCCTTGCCCCATTATAGTCAAGCCCTTCCCCTGCCCTCTCATTTATGCAAGAATGTTATAAATGAAATCATATATTATGTAGCCTTTTGACTGTGGCTTGCTTCACTTAGCACAATGTTATGTAGGTTCTTTTATGTTGATGCATATGAGCTGCAACAGCAGCTCATTCCTGCTGTATGTTGTATCACTGTATATATTATCGTAGCTTATCCATCTCCCAATTGAAAGGTATTTGGGTGGTTCCAGATTTCATTATGCATTGAACTTTAATTTGTTTTTATTTAAGTGTCTATCAAGCATCTGGAGCGATGAGAAGAAGGCATCCTCAAACCTTTAGCTCATATTAGTTTACATGTTTGTTGTGATATGTGTTGGAACTGGTAAAGACATTAGAGTTAAGACCAAGTGTAAGTAGAGCTTCCTGATAGCAAAACAAGAGACATAATGCAAAGCATAATCGCAGATCCTGAGAGCTGTTTGGCCCTCATCCTGTATCAACTTTGGAATCTTGGTGAGTGTTTACCATTTTTCTGACCAACTTGCCTCTTGTGAATGGGAATATCCTGCCCTCATACTGGGAGAAACACCACGTTATCAGACCTGCCCACTTTCCAACTATCTTTGTGGCCATGGCAAGTCAGATGACTTCAGGTCCACCAATCAAATGTCATGCAGGACACTTTGGTTTGTAAAAGAACAAAGGGGGTCTGTTTTTTGGGGAGGGTGGCAGTGAAGATGTTTGGTTTCTGGGAGCAGTAAGATGGCATTCTAGCACCAATGCTCAGCATGGCCAATGCTATCTATGGTGTCTGTGGCTGGTAGCAACACTGCCTAAAGAGGCCATTTGTTGCAACTAAGAGCACTACTATCTCAGTAGAGAGGGCCAGTAACTGAGCTTTCTCTTCTACAAAATAGATAAAAATTTCCCACCTATTTGTGAATAACTGTTGAGGATATTTCCCTGTAATTGCACACAGTAGTCTCTCTCCAGAGAAGGCAATGGCACCCCACTCCAGTACTCTTTTGCCTGGAAAATCCCATGGATGGAGGAGCCTGGTAGGCTGCAGTCCATGGGGTCACTAAGAGTCGGACATGACTGACTTCACTTTCACTTTTCACTTTCATGCATTGGAGAAGGAAATGGCACCCCACTCCAGTGTTCTTGCCTGGAGAATCCCAGGGATGGGGGAGCCTGGTGGGCTGCCATCTATGGGGTCACACAGAGTCGGAAATGACTGAAGTGACTTAGCAGTAGCAGCAGTCTCTCTCTCTTTTTTTTAAGATTCACCTAAAAACTTGCACTTACGTTTTGTGAATTGCTAGGCTTCCCCTACAAATGCATTTTTTATCTTACAGGCATCATGAGTCAAGCAGTTGATTTGGTGGTGGTTATCTTATAGGCTGTTAGATCAGAGCCAAATGTGTGGCAGTCGGCAGTCACAGAGACCTTAAGACATGTATTTTTTATTCTAAATTACTTGTACTTTTATTTTTAAACTTTCGAAAAACTCTTATTTCTGGTTTCCTCACTTTTAAAAGTTTATGCGATAAGGAAAAATGGAGCACTATCTAAGCTCCCAGAAAACTCAATTATATGCCATGTATATACAGGCATGCCTTGTTTTGTTGTATTTTGCAGATTTTGCATTGTTCACAAATTGAAGGTTTGTGATAACCCTGCATCAAAACAAATCTACTGGTGCAGTTTTTTCATCAGCATTTGCTCACTTTTTGTCTCTATGTCACATTTTGGTAATTTGCACAATCTTTCAAACATTCAAATTATTATTACAATTGTTATGGTGATATACATAACAATTATTACAATTGTTATGGTGAATTAATGACTTTTAATGTTACTGCTGTGTTACAATATGAATTGTTGAAGGCTTGGATGATGGTTGGCATTTTTAGCAATAAAGAATTTTTAAATTAAGACATGTACATTGTTTTTGAGATGTAATGTTATTGCACACTTACTAGACTACAGTATATATTGTTACTCCAGGCTTCAGCAATATGTGAACCATGAACTTCCTGATGTTCAAGCTGGTTTTAGAAAAGGCAGAGGAACCAGAGATCAAATTGCCAACATCCGCTGGATCATGGAAAAAGCAAGAGAGCTCCAGAAAAACATCTATTTCTGCTTTATTGACTATGCCAAAGCCTTTGACTATGTGGATCACAATAAACTGTGGAAAATTCTGAAAGAGATGGGAATACCAGACCACCTGATCTGCCTCTTGAGAAATTTGTATTCAGGTCAGGAAGCAACAGTTAGAACTGGACATGGAACAATAGACTGGTTCCAAATAGGAAAAGGAGTTTGTCAAGGCTGTATATTGTCACCCTGTTTATTTAACTTATATGCAGAGTACATCATGAGAAATGCTGGACTGGAAGAAACACAAACTGGAATCAAGATTGCCAGGAGAAATATCAATCACCTCAGATATGCAGATGACACCACCCTTATGGGAGAAAGTGAAGAGGAACTAAAAAGCCGCTTGATGAAAGTGAAAGTCGAGAATGAAAAAGTTGGCCTAAAGCTCAACATTCAGAAAACGAAGATCATGGCATCCAGTCCCATCACTTTATGGCAAATAGATGGGGAAACAGTGGAAACAGTGTCAGACTTTTTCTGGGCTCCAAAATCACTGCAGATGGTGATTGCAGCCATGAAATTAAAAGACGCTTACTCCTTGGAAGGAAAGTTATGACCAACCTTGATAGCATATTCAAAAGCAGAGACATTACTTTGCCAACAAAGGTTTGTCTAGTCAAGGCTATGGTTTTTCCCGTGGTCATGTGTGGATGTGAGAGTTGGACTGTGAAGAAGGCTGAGCGCCAAAGAATTGATGCTTTTGAACTGTGGTGTTGGAGAAGACTCTTGAGAGTCCCTTGGACTGCAAGGAGATCCAACCAGTCCATTCTGAAGGAGATCAGCCCTGGGATTTCTTTGGAAGGAATGATGCTAAAGCTGAAACTCCGGTACTTTGGCCACCTCGTGCGAAGGGTTGACTCATTGGAAAAGACTCTGATGCTGGGAGGGATTGGGGGCAGGAGGAGAAGGGGACGACAGAGGATGAGATGGCTGGATGGCATCACTGACTCAATGGACATGAGTCTGGGTGAACTCCAGGAGTTGGTGATGGACAGGGAGGCCTGGCATGCTGCGGTTCATGGGGTCGCAAAGAGTCGGACACGACTGAGCAACTGATCTGATCTGATCTGAAACATTACTTTAACACATACTGGAAAACCAAAATATTTTTGTGACTCACTTTATTGAAATATTTGCTTTATTGAGGTGGTCAGGGACCAAATCTGCAATAGCTCTGTGGTCTACCTGTCTCTTTCTCTGTGTATACAATCCATAGAGTCAGACATGACTAAAGTGACTGAGCAAAGCACACACACACACACACACACATGTATATATATATATATGTATATATACACACATATATATATATGCTGCTAAGTCACTTCAGTCATGTCTGACTCTATGTGACCTGAGACAGCAGCCCACCAGGCTCCCCCATCCCTGGAATTCTCCAGGCAAGAACACTGGAGTGGGTTGCCATTTCCTTCTCCAATTCATGAAAGTGAAAAGTTAAAGTGAAGTTGCTCAGTCGTGTCCGACTCCTAGCGACTCCATGGACTGAAGCCTACCAAGCTGCGCCGTCCATGGGATTTTCCAGGCAAAAGAGTACTGGAGTGGGGTGCCATTGCCTTCTCCATATATATATATGTATGTATGTATATAACTTGTTGTTGTTCTTTAGTTGCTAAGTCCTGTCTGACTCTTTGCGACCCCACGGACTGTAACTTACCAAGCTGCTCTGTCCATTAGATTTCCCAGATGAGAATACTGGAGTGGGGTTGCCATTTCCTTTTCCAGGGGATCTTTCTGACCCAGGGATTGAAATTGCGTCTTCTGCTTGGCAGGCAAATTCTTTACCACTGAGCTACCTGAGAAACCCTATATCTATATGTAACTGGTGAGAAATTTCAAACTGTACAGAAAGGTACAAAATGAAAATAAAAGCTTCTTGCCTTTACTAAAGCTCATTCTCCCAAAGATAACTACATTTCCTTCAAGGAAAAAAAGTGCATCTGTGAGCATTTAAGATTACATTTGCTTACATTTACAAGAAAGATATCATGCTGTACATAATTTTCTGTACCCCCCCCCTTTTTTTTTTTACCTAATAATATGTCTAAGAGATCTTTTGATATCAGCATATATAGAGGGTACAGAAGGAAATGGCAACCCACTCCAGTGTTCTTGCCTGGAGAATTCCTGGACAGAGGAGCCCAGTGGGCCACAGTCCATGGGATTGCGAAGAGTCAGACACTACTGAGCGTCTGAGCACGTATAGAAGCACTTCTTTTTAAATATCTCCCTAATAGTCTATCTTGTTAATGTACATAATTAACTGGTCCTCTAAAGAATGAACACTTTGGTTTTCTACAGGCTTTCACTATTACAAAAAATTTTGCAATGAATGTCCACAAACCTATATCTTGGTGAAATTTTGCAAGTAAATTCCTAGGATTGAAATTGAGAGACAAGTTGGTATAAGACTTGAAGGATTTGATAGATGTTGCTAAATTGTCCTCCAGGAAACTAGCAGCAAATTAATACTCCTATATGTATTTTATCAGTGTTTCCATTTCCATGTATTCTCATTATCATTGGATATCATCAATCATTTAAATTTTTACCAATAGGGGAAAATGGTACCTCTTGTCTTAATTTCCATTTATTTAATTATATTTTCAGATTATAATTATAATTTTAATTTATTTAAAAAATCTTTAGATGAATCTATTTCTGGAACCTATTTTAATGCCTTTTTGAATTAATATGGCCTAAAAACCTATATGTATTCCATTTCTTTAGAACATTTAAAAAGCACTGTCCTGTCTCTAAATCAGTGGTGTGCCATCTTGACTGCACACTTAAAACACCTGGGTTGCTTTTAAAAAAACCTTTGCCTGGGCCTTATCCTAGACCAATGAAGTCAGAATCTCTGGGAGTGGGGCCCAGCTTTGACATTTTTAAAAAGCTTCTCACATGATTCACAAGCACAACCAAGGTTGAACACCACTGCTCTAAGTGTATTATAATAGACTTTACAAATGCCATGTTTAAAAGGTTTAAGGCTCAAGTCCTGGATGGTAATAGCTGAATGTATAAAAGCAAAACATTTTCTAAACTGCACTTTTTTTTCAAACAGGGTCTGATATTCCTAATGGTGAAGGGACAGCCTCCTTGCTCAGCCTCCATTTCACTGTATACCAATCTGTATAGCCAGTATTTCAGTAGGAAATGACAAACTCACACTTCACAAATTAATAATTGATGTGACCAAACCACAGAGACTCACTAGCAGAATGGTGATTAATATCTTTATGATCAAAGGTGTAAGAACACCTTCCTGTTGAGTTATGACTGTAATTGGCTCACCATCCATGGAGAAAAAGAAAAGATTATCATAAAGAAAGAAAGCCACCACCACCTCCTGTGAAGAAGGCCCTTTAAAGTTTATTTGTCACTCTTCAGCTTCCCTGGTTCCTGTGACAAGTGTGTCAGAAGCTGTCTTTGCTTTCACTAGAGCTAAACCAGCAAATACCTAATAGGAGGAAAACTGTCTAGGAAATGATCCAGTTTATTGATTCAACTTGAATTTTCTATGATATCAGGAAAGATCAGGAAAAGTAGTAACAGTAACTCTTTTATAAAATTTATAAATGTATTTGCATTTAAAAATGCAAAATCAGATAATGTGAGTGAGAAAAGAATTTTTTAATTCTCGTAATTTAGTTGCTTTTGATTTCTAGACTCATACTAATGTCTGTTTTCTCCCATTCTCCAAAAGAACCAGATTACATTTTAAAAAATTGTTAATAGCAATGATTAAAACATAGAGATCTTTTAAAAATACATTGAAGGATTAAAAACTAAGAAATCACTACTAACTCTATAATATTTTAAAGAAAATATTTGGAACTTAGCTTCTTTCTTTAATTGAATTTATTCTCTTATGATTTATGTACAGTATATTGCAAACATTTAAAGTGTTTAATTCAATGACTTTTTAACAGATACACTCCTGAAATCACCATAATCATGATAAAGAACTCCCTCATTTCCCAAAGTTTTCCTTATGCAACTTTGCAGTCCCTGGCCTCCAGGCCCCTTCCGACCTGCTTCCTGTCTCTATAGATTTGTATGAATGAAATGATACAGTGTGTACTGTTTCTTGTGGCTTCATTTTACTCAGCATAATGTCTGTGAAACATATTCTCCTTTATTGCAGAGAGCTACTCCACTGGTGGGTGTGCTCCAGTTTCTTTTCCCATTTACCTGATAAATTTTGCAGTTGTTTCCAGTCTTGGGCTGCTGTGAGTAATACTTCTGTGAATGCTCTGGGACTAGCACTTGTACAAAAAATAAACAATATACTTTTCAGATGTTAATGTTAGTGTATATATCAAGCTCTAATGCACAAATATAGTTCTGTTGATTTGGGAGGGGCATTTTATAAGCCTCTAATACTATGATTTCCATGAAATATGAGATGGCTTTTTACTCTCCCAGATTCCTCTGTCCCCAGACAAAATATCTTTCAGATTGTACACACACGGCTCTGCTGGTGCCATTTATATCAGGATGCACCATCTGCTCAACTGTGTGTGGCAATGAACGTCTTTAACCAGTTCCTTTTCAATGAGGCCAGAATATTTCCTCTTGCCTGTCCATTCCCTGATATTAATCATGATGACTTCATCTTTTCAGAAGTCACTCCCATCATTATTCTGTCATGTTTAAGAAAATTCACTGGCACCCCTTGCCAGTTCTCCACCTGCATGTAAAACTCTCCATGGATGGGTCTCCACACGAGGAAGCCAACACATTTCTCATAGCTCTCAGACATGATCCAGCCTCTCTGCCATCTTCACAATGTCTCATAGGTGCTTTTCCTGACTCTGCTCTTACCCTTCCTAACTTCCTTCAAACTCTCTTCTTGTCCTCACTTTAGCATCTGACTTTGTGGAGTTAGTCCTTACTGAATTCCTAAAATCCTATTATGTTATTCTGTAATTCTAACACTCACTCTTCACTTATTTCCCTTGTATCTGTATAATCTCCTGAATTATAGTTTGATCTCCCTTTACAAAAACAAAATGACAAATTTGTAAAATATCTTGGTCCCCGTATGTCCTCCTAAACTCTTAATACTGTATAATTGTCATAATTGTCACAAACCAAACTGTCTTTGACTTCACTTTGATCATGCAAACGATTTACTTCATTTAATGTGAGATCTCTTTATTGCTCAGTGCTTAGGTAAACTGAACCAAAACTTAAGCCACAAGCCAAACTCTGGCTCCCAGTTTTGAATTATTGAAACCTGCCCTTGGATGAAATAATAAGATGATGATTTTCAGAAGAGTTTTTCAGAAACAAAGGTCAGTGATGTAAACCTTTGGAGATCCTAATGGGCCCAGATCCAACACAGGTGCATCCCATAGTCAGGGAAAAGTCAGCAAGGGAAAGAAGGGAGATGCTGATTTCAACAATTCCTTTTAGCAAAGTGTATCAAACCTGAGTAGACTGAGAAGGCTATTTTTAAACACCCTTTACTTTGTGCCTGATTTATAGGCAGACACTAAAAATATTAATAAGTAAAACTGGTGCAGATCCATGAAGATGATGAGCTTTCAATTTCTGGAGCCACAAGGTGACAGACTGCCATGAAGATGCCTGCATTCTCATGATATCCTGGACGGATCCAACTTTAAAGAAGAAAACATTGGTATTTAAAATCCCAGTTTGGCATTTAACTGTGTTAAATCATTCTGTTACACTGGCATCACTTAAATAGCCTTAAAAAGGAATTAAAAAATAGATTGTATTACATATCACAGCAGCTTTAATACAAATGCTCTAAGCCCAAGGGAAATTATGTCCTCTGCAAATTGTTTCCCTGGTATTGGCTTTCTTTTGGGTCTCTTAATCTCATCTTATATAGCTATATTGATGTAGGTCAAAGGTTGATTTAAAAATGACTGTATTATCATGGCAAATGCAAGAAAAACAGTGTCTGAAGTAGTGTATCAATGGGAGAAATTTAATCAAGGAAAACAAGAGATGGCAAACAGAATTGTTCCCAAACCAATTTACCAACCTATTCTTGCCAGGAAAACCAGGTGCGGTCCTTAAGCACATAACTTGGGCATATCATTATAATAATTAAAAATAGAAATGTCAAAGTGTGGTATAGCTACTTGGAAAAAGTTTGGCAGTATTGAATAAAGCTAAAGATACACATACTTAAATTATCCAGCAATCCATCCCCAGGCATAAACTCTGCAGAAACACATGCTATGTGCACCAAAAGACTTAATATAAGAATCTTCATAGCAAGCAGCATTTCTTGTAGTAACTTTTATGGAAACAGTCCATTAACAGGGAAATGGATAAATATCCTGTGACATAGTCTCACAATGGAATACCACACAAGAAAGATATTTTAGACACATTTTAGTATGTTTGTTACATTTAATTTTTTTTTAAGCAAGAAAAATGGGAATAATATGTTTTAGGTTTCTTGACAAGATTATTTTTGCCCTATACATTGTCAAGGGAATTCAACAATAAATCTATTGCTGGATTTAATATGTGTGTGTATTTTTAAAATTGAAACACTGCACACTTTGTCAATTCTCACTGAAAATTTCTATTTACTCCTATTCTCTAAGTGATTACATTTTCCAAACAAGAATTAATAGGCCAGAATTAAAATATGAATTAAAAAAAAAAAGAAAACTAGCGCTGTCTTTGAGCCAAATGGGGAAAAAAAGTGAAAATAATGTTTGGAAGTCGTCACTGGAGCATTCCAAGGATTTACATTTCTAGACTATTCAACAGGGACCAACCTGTGAGATCATGAGCTCTTGTGTATGACCGTCTTTAGTTGATCATTCATCTCAAATCACCTAATCCACTATTTGCCCTTTGTCTTTTGGGCACCCAGCATGAGGGTATATGGATTATTGATCTAATCACGGGCCTTGGAGAGGAACATTCTGAGTCCCAGACCCAGGAGAGCTACCACCTTACCGAGCACCCATGGGTTACATTGACTTCATGTTTTATTTTTCTCTCCAATAAATCGAGGTGATGATTTTAGTCTGCTTTGCTGTCTCAGTCGGAGAAGGCAATGGCACCCTACTCCAGTACTCTTGCCTGGTAAATCCCATGGACAGAGGAGCCTGGTAGGCTGCAGTCCATAGCGTTGCTAGGAGTCGGACATGACTGAGCAACTTCACTTTCACTTTTCACTTCCATGCATTGGAGAAGGAAATGGCAACCCACTCCGGTATTCTTGCCTGGAGAATCCCAGGGATAGGAGAGCCTGGTGGGCTGCCATCTATGGGGTCGCACAGAGTCGGACACGACTGAAGCTACTTAACAGCAGCAGCAGCTATCTCAGTATATGGAAACAATATTTGAAGGTCCAAAAAAAAATTAATTTCAGTTGAAAATGTCTTCTTTTATGGGTAGATTTTAACACATTCATGAGAGAGTTTTATTTTTCAGCTTTTGTGTTTCTGGCATTTTTCAAGGATTTTTATTCTTGTATTCATTTAAAGAAACTGACTTCACTGGCTTTCTCCTTTCTCCTTATGGGTAGATTTCAACACTATAATGAAACAGTTTTGTTTTTTAGCTTTAGCTGGGTTTTGGCACTTTTTCAAAGACTTTCATTATTTCATTCATTATCAAAGTGATAATGATCTCTCCCTTTTCTTCCTACACCCCATGGAATTTGGAATTACATTTGGTGGGTGAAAGAGAGTATAAACCAGAGCAAGAGTGAAGGAGACAAAACCAGCACAGAGAACAGTTTTATAGGTCGATGTACTGTCAACTTGAAAGGACAACAGAAGACCATAAAAAGTTGTCACTTTACAAATTAAAATGAGATTTTTGACTCTTTCTATATTTTTTTTCCAGTGCTATTTATGCATTAGACAGAGACACTTTTCCATTTCTTTCAAGATTAAAGTATTACTGTCAAGCTGGGAGAGATCCAAGGAAAATAGCTATGCAGAATGGATTCAGAGACATTATAAGAAACCCTAATATTTTAATATAGAGAATCAAGATATTTGATCTATAGAAAAATTCCAAAACAAACAGGCCTAGATTTTTCTTTCTATCTATAACCATTTTTGCATTAGAGACACCTTTGAGAGTCTATAGAAAGTTATGAATGGTACATCACCCAAGAAAAATGTGCATAGGCAAAAAATATTACATACACTGTCAGAGGATTCACAGATACGCTGAAGCCCATCCACCTATTGCAACCCTTCAACTAAAGATCTGAAGCTCTAGAGCAATGGGGCCCTGGAGTTCATTTAGGCCTCAGAAATCTCCAAAAACACATACCTGCATATTTTCCCTCAGCTTTGCTCCCACTTGTGCAACTCTACTAGTCTCTTTACCTGCATTTTGGCCTGTGCATCTACTCATATCATCAGCTCACTGACTCTGCATTACAGTCCAGCTTTCCGAATCTGATTCCTTCAGGTGATCATTGTCCTTGTAGAGGGTATCTCTTAGGGTCAGCATCTCTCCTCTGAGCTAATTGGCTTTGACTACCTTTGACTTAGAAGAAGTGTCTCAGAAGGAGGCTGGGAATGGCCAGTCTTCTGATATTTGTCCTGTCCTCCATTTTGCCCAAGGATCTCATGACACTATGTAAAAATAACCCCAAGTATATACCTATGAAGCTAGGATAATATGAAAATAAAATTTTGTGCTGTGGACCACTATACACCAGTAGTGAGTCAACGGTAAGTTTGAGACTAGAATTTGTCATATTGTTGATACGTTCTGAATATGATGCCTATGAACATTAGTGCTACACAGAATAGACGTGCTGAGAAGCACAATGTAAGCAAGCTTTACCAAAAGTTTTTAAAATGTTATGCTGGTGATTCTACTACATCAGTGCAGGTTCATCAGTGATGACAAGTTTATCATTCTTGTAATGAGAGAGGCTACACAGGTGTCGATGCAGGAGGTATATAGGAAATCTCAGTGCCTTTCTCTCAATTTAGCTATGAACCTAAAACAGCTCTTAGGTTGTCTGCTCCCCTCAGTTGAAAGATACTGGGGATTGCTGGTTGGAAGACACTGGGGTTTGTTCAGTTGAATGACACTGAGTGGTCTGGACTGAGTGAGTGAGTGAAAGGATGATCTGCTGCCTTACTTCAATTCAACTGCTTTAATAGAATTTGTTGAGATAAAAATAAATATATTACACAAAAGCTTTGCACTAAAGAAGAAGGACAAGACTTCTCCCAGTCAATACTGGATTTCTCAGGAGACTAAAAATTTTACCAGAAATGCTGAAGACAGAGTCCTTGTACTATGGAGCGGTTCCATAGACCCACTCTTTAATTAAAAGACTTGATCATCCAGGGATCACGTGTAAGAATTGGCCATTCAGTGATCCAACCATCCATGGTGGTCTTAGACCACCAAAGGGAGTAACTAGACATGTAAGAGGGCTGAAATGACTCTAGGGTGATGCCTAGAGGAGTTAAGCTCACAAGAAGCACGCTGGCCACCACACAATTTCATTAGCAGATTTTATCCTTGCAAATTCAACTTTAAAGTGGGAAATAGAGCCTCTCGAACAGAGAAATGAGAGGCATCAGAAAGTCAACCTCCAACTCAGTCAATTTGATGTATGTCCAAAACTTATACATACAAGCACTGACTTAACCAGGAATTAAAGGAAAATCTTGCCATGAAAATGGCCAAGATGGGTTCTTTTATTGCATACACAGTTGTTAGAGAAACCTGGCTTGATAAAACATCTTTTCAGAATTCTGACCCTGAGAGAACAAGTCCCTCTAGGAGAACTTAGTTTTTTCTCCCTGTGCCTAGAGATCAAGGCTCTCAGGAACACTTATTTTATCTAGACCATCTCTAATTCCTGAGAACCAGAAGTAAAAACAGGTGGGAAAGAAGCCTTTTAAAATTTAACTTATTCCAACTGTTATTTATAAACTAGTAGGTTTTATATTTGTAATACCTGATTCATGACTAAGTTTTAAAATAAAGCATGAGATTTCTGGCTGTGTCTATCTACATATCTGTGAGTATGGTATTATTAAAATTAATTTGTAAATAAGCTTTAAATTGACTTAAAGGAAATTAAGCATTTATACAAATGCTCAGAAATATAAAGGTAAACTAGCCAGAATGAATTTCAGGTTCATGTGGGAACTGGGAAATATTCAATATTAAATTAATATATGGTATTAAAGTTTGTTGATTTAATTAATATAGACATATCTTTAGAGTCATCAATATTAAGTATCATATCTTTATTGTACCTAGGATTAATAAAAATCAAATAAGATCTTGTTATATTTGTTGCAAATTTGTCAGCAAGCAAACAGAACTTGGTAGATGAAATATTTTATAAATAAATGTAAATGAGATGAGATTTTTTGAACTGTTTATGGAATAATTGTTTTAGTAGTGTCTACTTAAAAATAATCTCACTTGATATTTTTTAACTTGAAATTTTAGAATTGTGCTAAATTAAGTTAAATGATGGAAGTTTATTGAACAGTTAGGTCATTTTCAAATAAAACAAGATGCCAAAACATTAAGTACTGAACATTGTTTCAGGAAACAGGAAACTAAAGGCATTTAGGACTGTTAATAAATACATTTTGTGCCACACGGAGATATTTTCTATAAGAAAGAACTTGTTTTTAGAAATTATTATTGGTACTTATGCTTGCCAATCTCTAGAATGCTAATGTGAAAGGCAGTTCATAATTGCTTACTTCTTAGTATACACTGGAAAGTAAGTTTTTTAAGAGTTGAAGATCCTAATTCAAACTTGTAATTAAAGTTACTAGAAATAATAAAGGCAACATTTCAGTATACCACGAAAACAGGACATGTGTTTCCATAAAAGAAGATATGAGGAATGGAACTGAATTTTGTTAAGGGAAAAGAAAGCAATTTTGTCCTAGAGCTGGTTGTTTCTAGATGGAAAAACTAATAGGAATACATAAATTTATGGAAGGTTTGTGGCAAAAGAACAAAAAGAGGAGAGTTTTGTGTATGGTCAAGATCGGCTAAGTTTAGAAAATATTTAGTTGAAGAAATAAATTTTAAAATAAGCTGGTACAAAACCTGAATTTGGTTTCTCTCTCTCTTCAGAGGAAAACATTTTCTTAAAATGTTGATCTGCTTTGGATAACAGATAAATTTTCTTTTACCTTTAACTGGTAATCTGTTATAAATGCCTATATTTTCCTTTGAAATCTTTTATTGTCAATTTGGTTAAGTGGGTAAGTATTGTTTCACAGTGACTATGATTCTATTTGACCAAGCATTTGAAACCTTTTTGATGTTTTTGACAAACTTCCCAAATCAAATCCTAATGAATTTATTTTGACCCTTAGCTAAACTTGGGATGCTTCCTGGAACATCCCAAAGAGAGATCTTAAACTAATTAGGTTGATTTGATATATTAAATTACATGGGAAACATTATCAAAGAGTAATAAATCTTCTTAGGTTATATTGTATGCATAAATATTATTAATATAGATATTCTAGAAATTATATGAAATTTCTAAAAATCTGCTATGTCCTGATAAAATGTTACCAGTCATAATTCTAGCTATTATCTTAAACTATTATATGTTACTGAGAGAGTTAATTCTTAGGTGGTTTGATAAGGAGTCCAGGGCCCTCAAGGAAGAAGAGGTCCAGGGCCCTTGAAGAGGAAAAAAGAATCCAGGGCTCTCAAGCTCTCAAGGAGGTGAAAGGGACAAACATTTTTTTTCCTACATTGCTTTGTCTTAGTCACATAAGACATTTTTTTCTTAAATTCTGATTTGTCATGACAACAATCTTTAAGACTAACTTTCTTTAAGCCCAGAGCTAATGATTACACAACAAAACAACTCATCTTGTTCAAGGGTATGCTTTTCCTTAAGTTTTTCCTTATGTTTTTCTCTACTGATGATTATATAACAGCAATGTATCTTGCTCAAGGACATGTTTCTCCTTCTCAACAAGTACCTCCTGACTAACCTTGCTATCTTGCTGTGGGAGTAGGTCTGGTAAGACCTTTCTATTGTTAGTTCTAATCTTATTAATTTAAGATGTGTGTTGTGGGAGTGGGTCTGGTAAAAGTATATAAGGCCTTGATAAGACTAGTGAGGGGGGCACTCTCCATCCCCCTTCTGATGTTTGTGTCAGAAGCTTTCTCTGGTCCTTTATTATTGTAATAAAAATTCTGCCACACAAAAGCTCTGAGTGATCAAGTCTGGTCCCTTGTCCTGAAGCTAAATCTTCTTCAGAGATCGCAGATCCAACATAAGCTATCACTATAAGCTATCATTACAGTAGTAACCAAATTTCTTTATCAATTGCATTGTAATCAGGCCTTTAACCACATCTTCTTAAGTCTTTCATCATTCATAGACAGTTATTATTTTACTCTGATGCTTTTGCAAAAACGCTTTCTCTTCAAGAAGACTCATAGCAAGTTACAGGTTTCTGGTAACTTTCAGATCATTCTGGAGGACTGGATTAGAAACTAAAGAGTTCTAATGGAAAACCTGATGGCTTCAAAAACTGTTAACAAAAAGTATTATAGGACTAATGAATATGGTTATAATTTTTATGGGCTTTGTCTGAAGCATTACTAGCTTTTAATCTGTGTTTACCAGATATAAAGAAACCCTTCCCCTCAAGGTACTTATACCTTAGAGGAATTTGTTAAATTATACCTTTGTATGCAGAGCAGCACCCTGGGCTTCCCTGGTGACTCAGATGGTAAAGCGTCTGCCTGCAGTGCGGGAGACCTGGGTTCAATTCCTGGTTTGGGAAGATCCCCTGGATAAGGAAATGGCAACACACTCCAGTACTCTTGCCTGGAAAATTCCATGGATGGAGGAGCCTGGTAGGATACAGTCCATGGGGTCGCAAAGAGTTGGACACGACTGAGAGACTTCACTCGCTATGCAGAGTTGAAACCTTTGTCTTTTCTCTCAGTCTGATCTCTCCAGAGGCTGAAGAGTTTTAAGTTCCTCACAGTTTTGTCAGGTATATTAGGAAGGCCATCTCCTAACAGGTGCAGGAATCTCAGGAATCCGGGGGGTTTTTGAAAAGGAAGAAATTCCCCCAAATCTGTAGATATCACAGATGAAATTTGTGACAAGCCCTAAGTGTGACTTTACTGGCCTTAGAAGCTTTTTAAATTTTTTATGTATTTATACTTTTATATTTTTCTTTTTTTTTTTTAATTTTGATTTGTTTTTCTTTAATAGAAAATTATTTAATTAGTATACATGTGTTCCCCATCCTGAACCCTCCTCCCTTCTCCCTCCCCACACCATCCCTCTGGGTCGTCCCAGTGCACCAGCCCCGAGCATCCAGCATCGTGCATTGAACCTGAACTGGCATCTCGTTTCATACATGACGTTTCACATGTTTCAATGCCATTCTCCCAAATCTTCCCACCCTCTCCCTCTCCCACAGAGTCCATAAGACTGTTCTATACATCAGTGTCTCTTTTGCTGTTTCGTATACAGGGTTATCGTTACCATCTTTCTAAATTCCATATATATGCGTTAGTATACTGTATTGGTGTTTTTCCTTCTGGCTTACTTCACTCTGTATAATAGGCTCCAGTTTCATCCACCTCATTAGAACTGATTCAAATGTATTCTTTTTAATGGCTGAGTAATACTCCATTGTGTATATGTACCACAGCTTTCTTATCCATTCATCTGCTGATGGACATCTAGGTTGAATCTCAAAAATATACAAGCAACTCCTACAGCTCAACTCCAGAAAAATAAATGACCCAATCAAAAAATGGGCCAAAGATCTAAATAGATATTTCTCCAAAGAAGACATACAGATGGCTAACAAACACATGAAAAGATGCTCAACATCACTCATTATCAGAGAAATGCAAATCAAAACCACTATGAGGTACCATTTCACACCAGTCAGAATGGCTGCGATTTAAAAGTCTACAAATAATAAATGCTGGAGAGGGTGTGGAGAAAAGGGAACCCTCTTACACTGTTGGTGGGAATGCAAACTAGTACAGCCACTATGGAGAACAGTGTGGAGATTTCCTTAAAAAACTGGAAATAGAACTGCCTTATGATCCAGCAATCCCACTGCTGGGCATACACACTGAGGAAACCAGAAGGGAAAGAGACACGTGTACCCCAATGTTCATCGCAGCACTGTTTATATTTTTCTTTTTGACCACACTGCATGGCATACAGAATCTTAATTCCCTGACTAGGTGTCCAACCTGTGTCCCCTGCAGTGGAAGTACAGAGTCCTAACCATTGGACAACCAGGAAATTCCCCTTAGAGACCTTTCAAAAATTCAATCTGAAATGTCTTATAAAATGTTCCAGCAAGGCCAATTTTAAAAAAGACTGTATGATCAATTACATTTATATAAATCATCAGGCCAATTGTATTGAAACCAGACTTATTTTGCAAACAAATTAGTTTAGCTATATTTGGTAGAAATGAGAGTAATTTTAGAGAGAAAAAAGGTTGTATTTCAGTGGATAGTAGTTTTTAGTTTTGTTACTTGAAGTCTGTTTTTACTGAGAATCACTTCCCGGATAGTTACTTGCTGTAATCTTATATTATTATAAGTTTAATTGAACTATTAGAAGGATACATTAAGCTTGTTTCTGAAGCTTATCTCAGTAATCTATCTTTGGATGAAGATAAGATACCCCATGACCTACAACCAGGGCATTATGCATACTGGAAAATACATCATTTAAGGGACTAGCTCTGATAATTCAGAGAAATGCAAATCAAGCTACAATGAGATACTACTTCACCCTGGTAAGAATGTCTATCATTAAAAAGTCTACAAATAATAAGTGCTGGAGAGGTGTGGAGAAAAAGGAACCCTCCTACACCCTTGGTGGGATGTAAGGATGTAAGTTAGTGCAGTCATTACGAAAAACACAAAGTTTCTTTAGCAAACTGAAATTAGAATAACCGTATAGTCCAGTAGTCCCATTTCTGCACATATGCCCAGGCAAAATTCCAATTCAAAAAGATACATGGACCCCTATGTTCATAACAGCACTATTCACAATAGCCAAGACATGGAAGCAACCTATATATCCATTGATAGATGAATAGATAAAGAAGAGATGCACACATACACAATGGAATAATAGCCATATAAAGAACAAAATAATGCCATTTGTAGCAACATAGATGCAACTAGAGGTCATCATACTAAATCAATTGTCAGAAAAAAGAAAGACAAATATTGATACTATATGATATCACTTAGATGTGGAATTTAAAATATGGCACAAACGAACCTGTCTACAAAACAGAAACAGACTCACAGACATAGAGATCAGAATGTTGTTGCCAAGGGGAAAGGAGGGAGATAGACTGAGAATTTGGGGTTGGTATGTGTAAACTATTACATTTAGAATGAATAAACAACAAGTTCCTACTGTATATCACAGGGGACTATGTATAATCTCCTGGGATAAACCATAATGGAAAAAAATATTTAAAAAGAGAATATATACGTGTAAAACTGCATCACTTTGCTGTACAGCAAAGATTCACAAAGCACTGTAAATCACCTATACTTCAATTTGAAAAAGAAATACCTCTTACCTAAATGGAAGGAAATCTTAATTGGCTCATGCACAGTGAAATGGAAGGGAATTGATTCTTGGATTAATATTTCCACTTAGAAAGGCCCTCTGCACTGGTTTGGCCTACAGAGAGGATTTCTGACCTTAAAATAATCTTGAAACAATGTTTACATAGAGGAGAAACTACCAGACCAGGATGAGAAGAAGATATCTGAAGGAGACAGCTGACCCGATGCTAGACCAAGCCTGTATACCAATCACTTTGATAAGTGCTCACATTCATGCTTATGAACCAAACGTATTTCACAATCTTATGCAGAGTTAAAGTTAATACAGTTGTTAGGTTTATTATCAGTTACCTGTAGACAGTACTTGTGCATTACCTTGGTTGGTTTCTCCACTGCAAAGCTCTCATTGTATAGCCCTTAGAAAACTTCTTTGAGAAGAAATTATGGTCCTGTTCAGGTCACTATTGATATTACTAGGTGGAATCCTTTGCCCTGGCCAATTAATAATATCTGCTGTACCATGAATATAATATCTTCCCTAGCCATAAATCTGAATTTTCTTTTAGAGTCACTCAAACTCACCAAGGAGAAGGCGATGGCACCCCACTCCAGTACTCTTGCCTGGAAAATCCCATGTACAGAGGAGCCTGGTAGGCTACAGTCCATGGGGTCGTGAAGAGTCAGACACGACTGAGCGACTTCACTTTCACTTTTCACTTTCATGCATTGGAGAAGGAAATGGCAACCCACTCCAGTGTTCTTGCCTGGAGAATCCCAGGGACAGGGGAGCCTGGTGGGCTGCCGTCTATGGGGTCGCACAGAGTCGGACACGACTGAAGCGACTTAGCAGCAGCAGCAAACTCACCAAAACAATGAGGTGAATCTCAGTCAAAAATAATACTTCTCATTTATTAGAACAAAACTTCCCTCAAATTATACTACAAAGCCACAGTCATCAGGATAGTATGGCACTGGCACAGAAATATAAATCAATAGAACAAAATAAATAAACCCAGAGATAAACCCACACACCTATGGACACCTTATCTTTGACAAAGGAGGCAAGAATATGCAATGAAGAAAGGACACCCTCTTCAATAAATGATGCAGGGAAACTGCACAGCTACATGTAAAACAATGAAATTAGAACACTTCCTAACACCACACACAAAAATAAATTCTAAATGGATCAAAGACTTAAACGTAAGTCCAGAAACTATAAAGCTCTTAGAGGAAAATATAGGCGGTACACTCTTTGACATAAATCTCAGCAAGATCCTCTTTGATCGACCTTCTAGAGTAATGTAATAAATAAAAAAATAAACAAATGAGATCTAATTAAACTTAAAAGCTTTTGCACAGCAAAGGAAACAATAAACAAGATTAAAAGATAATATTCAGAATGGGAGAAAATAATTTTAAATGAAACAACTGACAAAGGATTAATCTCCAAAATATATAAGCAGTTCATACAGATCAATATCAGAAAAACAAACAGCTAATTCAAAAAATGGGGAAAAGAGCAAAACAGACATTTCTCCAAATAAGACATACACTGGCCAATAAACACATGCTCAACATCACTTACTATTAGAAAAATGCAAATCAAAACTACCATGAGATATTACCTCACACCAATCAAAATGGCCATCATCAAAAAACTACAAACAATAAATCCTGAAGAGGATGTGGAATAAAAGGAACCCTCTTGCACTGTTGGTGGGAATGTAAATTGATACAGCCATAATGAGAACAGTATGGCAATTCTTTTATTTTTTATCTTTTTAAATTTAAATTTATTTATTTTAATGACCCAGCAATCCCACTGCTGGAGATATGCCCTGAGAAAACCACAATTCAAAAGACACATGTACCCTAATGTTCACTGCAATGCTATTTACAAAAACCAGGACTTGGAGGCAATGTAGATATTCATCGACAAAGAATGGATAAGGAAGATATGGTACATAAATACAATGGAATATTACTTAGCCATTAAAAGGAACAAATTTGTGTCAGTTGTACTGAGACAAATGAACCTAGAGCCTGTTACACAGAGTGAATTGTCAGAAAGAGAAAAACAAATATCATAAATTAGTGCATATATATGGAATCTAGAAAAAATAGTACTGATGAACCTATTTAGAGAGAAGGAATGGAAATGCAGACAAAGAGAACAGACTTGTGGACACAATGGGGGAAAGAGGCTAGGACAAATTGAGAAAGTAGTATTGACATATACACTATCATGTGTAAAACAGATAGCTAGTAGGAAGTTGCTGTATAACACGGGGAGCTTAGTCTGGCACTCTGTGATGACCTAGAGGGTAGAACTGGGTAGGGCTTATGATGGAGTCTTATTTATATATAATAGCCATAATATATATATAGCCATATAAAAGCCATATATATATATATATAAAATTATGAGTGATTATGTTGATTTTCAGCAGAGACCACCATATTATAAAGCAATTATATTCCAATAAAAAATAAAGAAATACTTTAAAAAGTAAAAATTGAATACAGATCAACTTCATAAAACAGTTGTTATTGTTGCTGTTCAGTTGCTCAGGCCGTCTGACTCTTTGCAACCCCATGGACTAACAGCACGCCAGGCTTCCCTGTCCTTCACCATCTCACAGAGTTTGCGCAAACTCATGTCCGTTGGGTCAGTGATGCCATCCAACCATCTCATCCTCTGTTGTCCCCTACTCTTCCTGCCTTCAATCTTTCCCAACATCAGGGTTTTTTTCCAATGAGTCAGCTCTTTGCATCAAGTGGCCAAGTATTGGAACTTCAGATTCAGCATCAGTCCTCCCAGTGAATATTCAGTGTTTATTTCCTTTCAGGTTGATTAGTTTGATCTCCTCACTTTCCAAGGGACTTTGAAGAGTCTTCTCCAACACCACAGTTAAAAAGCATCAATTCTTCGGTGCTCAGCCTTCTTTATGGTCCAACTCTCACATCTGTACATGACTACTGGAAAAACCATAGCGTTGACTCTACGGACCTTTGTAGGCAAAGTAATGTCTCTACTTTTTAATACACTGTCTAAGTTTGTCATTGCTTTTCTTTCAAGGAGCAAGTGTCTTAATTTCATGGCTGCAGTCACTGTCCACTGTGATTCTGGAGCCCAAGAAAATCAAGTCTGTCTCTGTTTCCTTTGTTTCCCCATCAATTTGCATGAAGTGATGGGACCAGATGCCATGATCTTTTTTTTTAAATCTAGTTTTTTATTGAAGGATAATTGCTTTACAGAACTCTGTTGTTTTCTGTCAAACCCCAACATAAATCAGTCGTAGGTATATATATATCCCCTCCCTTTTGAACCTCCCTCCTTTCTCCCTCCCCATCTGACCCCTCTAGGTTGATACAGAGCCCCTGTTTGAGTTTTCTGAGCCATACAGCAAATTCCTGATGGCTATCTATTTTGCATATGATACTGTAAATTTTCATCTTACTCTTTGCGTACATCTCACCCTCTCCCCATGTCCATGAGTCTATTCTCTATGTCTGTTTCTCCATTGCAGCCCTGTAAATAATTTCTTCAGAACCATTTTTCTAAATTCCATATATGTGCATTAGAATATGATATTTATCTTTCTGTTTCTGACTCACTTCACACTATATAATAGGTTCTAGGTTCATCTACCTCATCAGAACTGGCTCAAATGTGTTCCTTTTTATGGCTGAGTAATATTCCATTGTGTATGTGTACCACAACTTTTTTATCCATTCATCTGTCAGTGGACATCTAGGTTGCTTTCATGTTCTAGCTATTGTAAATAGTGCTGCAGTGAACAACAGGATACATATGTCTTTTTCGGTTTTGACTTCTTCAGGGTATATGCCTAGGAGTGGGATTGTTGGGTCATATGGTGGCTTTATTCCTAGTTTTTTAAGGAATCTCCATACTGTCTTCCATAGTGGCTGTATCAGTTTACATTCCCACCAATAATGCAAGAGCATTCCCTTTTCTCCAAACCCGCTCCAGCATTTATTGTTTGTAGACTTTTTGATGATGGCCATTCTGACTGGTGTGAGTTGATATCATATTGTGACTTTGATTAGCATTTCTCTAGTAATGAGTGATGTTGAGCATCTTTTCATGTGTTTGTTAGCCATCTGTATGTCTTCTTTGTAGAAATGTCAGTTTAGATCTTTCCCCCACTTTTTGATTGGGTTGTTTGTTTTTCTGGCATTGAGTTGTATGAGCTGCTTGTATATTTTGGAAATTAATCCTTTTTCAGTTGTTTCCTTTGCTATTATTTCCTCCCATTCTGAGGGTTGTCTTTTTACCTTGCTCATAGTTTCCTTTGCTGTGCAAAAGCCTTTAAGTTTAATCAGGTCCCACTTAGTTACTTTTGTTTTTATTTCCGTTACTCTAGGAGGTAGGTCATAGAGGTTCTTGCTTTGATTTATGGCATTCGAGTGTTGTGGCTATGTTTTCCTCCAAGAGTTTTATAGTTTCTGGTCTTACATCTAGGTTTCTAATCCATTTTGAGTTTTTCTTTATGTATGGTGTTAGGAAGTATTCTAGTTTCATTCTTTTACATGTAGCTGTCCAGTTTTCCCAGCACCATTTATTGAAGAGGCTGTCTTTGCCCCATTGTATATTCTTGCCTCCTTTGTCAAAAATAAGGTACCCATAGGTTCATGGGTTTATTTCTGGGCTTTCTTTCTTGTTCCATTGGTCTATATTTCTGCTTTTGTGCCAGTACTATACTGTCTTGGTGACTTTGTAGTATAACCTGAAGCCAGGAAGGTTGATTCCTCCAGCTCCATTCTTCTTTCTCAAGACTGCTTCAGCTACTGGGGTCTTTTGTGTTTCCATATGAATTGTGAAATTTTTTGTTCTAGTTCTGTGAAAAATACCATGGTAATTTGATTAGAGATCACATTGAATCTGTAGATTGCAGTTGGTAGTATAGTCATTTTCACAATATTGATTCTTCCTACACGGGAACACGGAATATCTCTCCATCTGTTTATGTCGTCTTTGATTTCTTTCATCAGTGTCTTATAAGTTTCTGTGTGCAGTTCTTTTGTCTCCTTAGGTAAGTTTCTCCTAGATATTTAATTCTTTTTGTTGCAATGGTGAATGGGATTGATTCCTTAGTTTCTCTTTCTGATTTTTCATTGATAATATATAGAAATGCAAGTGATTTCTGTGTATCAATTTTGTATTCTGCAACTTTGCTAAATTCACTGATTAGCTTTAGTAATTGTCTGACAGTATCTTTAGGGTTTCTATGTACAGTATCATGTCATCGGCAAACACTGAGAAATTTACTTCTTCTTTTCCAATCTGGATTTTTTTTCCTTTCTTTTTCTTCTCTGATTGCTCTAGCTAGGACTTCTAGAACTATGTTGAATAATAGTTGTGGAAGTCAACACCCTTGTATTGTTCCTGATTTTAGGGGGAATGATTTCAGTTTTTCACCATTGGGAATAATGTTTTCTGTAGGCTTATCATATATGGCCTTCACTATGTTGAAGTAGGTTTCTTCTGTTCCCATTTTTTAAAGAGTTTTAATCGTAAGTGGGTGCTGAATTTTGACAAAGGCTTTTTCCACATCTGTTAAAATGATCATATGGTTTTTATATTTCAATTTGTTAATACGGTGTATCACATTGATTGATTTGCGTATATTGAAGAATCCTTGCATTCCTGGAATAAACCCAACTTGATCATGGTGTATGAGCTTTTTGATGTGTTGCTGAATTCTGTTTACTAAAATTTGTTGAGAATTTTTGCATCTATGTTCATCAGTGATATTGGCTTGTAGTTTTCTTTGTTTGTGTGTGTTGTCTTTATCTAATTTTGGTATAAAGGTGATGGTTGAATGACTTTGGAAGTGTTCCTTCCTCTGCAATTTTTTTGAAAGAGTCTTAGAAGAATAGGTATTAGCACTTCTCTAAATGTTTGATAGAATTCTCCTGTGAAGGTATCTGGTTCTGGGCTTTTGTTTTTTGGGAGATTTTTTATCACAGCTTCAATTTCAGTGTTTGTAATTGGGTTGTTCATATTTATATTTCTTCCTGGTTCAGTCTTGGAATGTTGAACTTTTTGAAGGATCTGTCCATTTCTTCCAGGTTATCCATTTTATTGCCTTATAGTTGTTCATAATAGTCTCTTATACTCCTTTGTATTATTAATCTTTACTATTGTTTCTTTCATTTCTTTTTCAATTATTTCTGCTCAGATCTTCATGATTTCTTTCCTTTTACTAATTTTGGAGTTATTTTGTTCTTCTTTTTCCAGTTGTTTTAGGTGTAAAGTTAGGCTGTCTATTCAATGCTTTTCTTGTCTCTTGAGGTAGGATTGTACTGCTGTAAACTTCCCTCCTAGAACTGCTTTTGCTGCATCTCATAGGTTTTGAGTTGTTGTGTTTTCATTGTCATTTGTTTCTAGTTTTTTCATTTCCCTTTGTGATTTCTTCAGTAACCTGTTGGTTATTTAGAAATGTGTTGTTGTTTAATCTCCTTATGTTTGTGTTTCTTACAATTTTTTCTTGTAATTGTATCTAGTGTAATTGTAATTTTCTTGTAATTGTATCTAGTATCTCATAGTGTTGTGGTCGGAGAAGATGCTTGATATGATTTTAATTTTCTTAAATTTACTGAGGTTTGATTTGTGATCCAAGATGTGGTATAGTGGAGAATGTTCCATGTGCTCTTGAGAAGAAGGTGTGTAGTCTACATTTGGATGGAATGTCCTGAAGATATCAATGAGATCCATCTCATCTAATGTATCATATAAGACTTGTGTTTCCTTATTAATTTTCTGTTTTGATGATCTGTACATTACTGTGAGTGGGGTGTTAATATCTCATGCTATTATTGTGTTACTGTCCATTTCTCTTTTTATGTTTGTTAGTGTTTGTCTTATGTACTGAGGTGTTCCTCTATTGGGTGCATAGATATTTACAATGGTGTGTCTTCCTCTTGGATTGATCCCTTAATCATTATGTAGTGTCCTTCCTTATCTCTTGTAATCTTCTTTGTTTTAAGGTCTATTTTGTCTGATATGAGGATTGCTACTATAGCTTTCTTTTGATTCCCAATTTCATGGAATATATTTTTCCATCCTCTCACTTTCAGTCTATATGTGTCTTGAGGTCTGAAGTGGGTTTCTTGTAGACAGCATATATTCAGCCAGTGTATGTCTTTTGGTTGGAGCATTTAATCCATTTACATTTAAAGTAATTATTGATATATATGTTTATATAGCCATTTTCTTAATTGTTTGATGTTGATTTTTTTAGATCTTTTTTCTTCTCTTGTATTTCTTGACTATGTAAGTCCATTTAACATTTGTTGTAAAGCTGGCTTGGTGGTACTGAATTCTCTTAAATTTTGCTTGTCTGAAAAGCTTTTGATTTCTCCATCAATTATGAATAAGACCCTTGCCAGATACAGTAATCTTGGTTGTAGATTTTTTCCCTTTCAGTACTTTAAATATATCCTGCCATTCCCTTCTGACTTGCAGAGTTTCTGCTGAAAGATCAGCTGTTAAGTGTATGGGGTTTCCCTTGTATGTTACTTGTTGCTTCTCCCTTGCTGCTTTTAATATTCTTTCTTTGTGTTTAGTCTTTGTTTGTTTTATTAGTATGTGTTTTGGTGTGTTTCTCCTTGGGTTTATCCTGTATGGGACTCTTTGTGCCTCTTGGACTAGATTAACTATTGTGTTTTCCATGCTGCTGAAATTTTCAACTATAATCTCTTCAAACATTTTCTCATACACTTTCTTTTCCTCTTCTTCTTCTGGGACCCCTATAATTCAAATGTTGGTGCATTTGATATTGTCCCAGAGGTCTCTGAGACTATCCTCAGTTCTTTTCATTCTTTTTACTTTATTCTGCTCTTCAGAAGTTATTTCCACCATTTTATCTTCCAGGTCACTCATTCGTTATTCTGCTTCGGATATTCTGCTATTGACTCCTTCTAGAGTATTTTTAATTTCAGTAATCATGTCATTTGTCTTTGTATGTTTATTCTTTCATTCTTGTAGGTCTTTGCTAATTGATTCTTGCATTTTTTCCCCTTTTTTCCCCAAGGTTTTTGATCATTTTCACTATCATTATTCTGGATTTTTTTCCAGGTAGTTTGCCTGTTTCCTCTTCATTCATTTGGACTTCTGTGTTCCTTCATTTGTGCACTATTTCTTTGTCATTTCATTATTTTTTTTAACTTATTGTATTTGACATCTTCTTTTCTCAGGCTTCAAGGTTGAATTCTTTCTTCCTTTTGGTTTCTGCCCTCCTAAGGTTGGTCCAGCAGTTTGTGAAAGCTTCCTATAGGGTGAGATTTGTGCTGAGTTTTTGTTTATTTGTTTGTTTGTTTTTCCTCTGATGGGCAAGGCTGAGTGAGGTGGTAATCCTGTCTGCTGATGATTGGGTTTGTATTTTTGTTTTGTTTGTTGTTTAGATGAGGAGTCCTGCACAGGGTGCTACTGGTGATTGGGTGATGCAGGGTCTTGTATTCCAGTGGTTTCCTCTTTGTGAGTTCTCACTATTTGATACCTGCTAAGGCAATTGCACCCCACTCCAGTACTCTTGCCTGGAAAATCCCATGGGTGGAGGAGCCTGGTAGGCTGCAGTCCATGGGGTTGCTAAGGGTCAGACACGACTAAGCGACTTCACTTTCCCTTTTCACTTTCATACATTGGAGAAGGAAATGGCAACGCATTCCAGTGTTCTTGCCTGGAGAATCCCAGGGATGGGGGAGCCTCGTAGGCTGCCATCTATGCGGCTGCACAGAGTTGGACACAACTGAATCGACTTAGCGGCAGCAGCAGCAGGGTTAGTTCTCTGGTAGTCAAGTGTCTTGGAGTCAGTGCTCCCACTACAAAGGCTCAAGGCTTGATCTCTGGTCAGGAATGAAGGTTTCACAAGTGGTTTGTTATGGCATTAAGTGAGATTAAAACAAATATCCCAAAATGAGAAACCAAAGAAGAACTCTAGACAAATGGCAGTTATAAAATCAGGCAAATAATAATTAAAATAATGGAATATACACACATGGATATACACCCATGAACAAAGTCAAAACAGTCCAGCAAAGTCAAATAAATAAAGTACAATAGATCAACCCAGTGAACAAAGGAAATCAAAAATTATATTTACCAGTTAAGAACAAAACTAGCTAAAGCACAAACTGGAGAACAAAACTAAGGCAAGGTGCCACGTGGGGAATAAAGCAATGAAAACAAAACTAACAAATATGTTGAGAGGAAAGGAAAGAAAGAAAGAATAGTAAAGCAATGTTAAACAGAGGTAGACAAAGAAGATTTACATACATTAAAGGTTAACTTCAATTGGAAAAGAGTAGTAGGAAAGGCAAACTAAATAATAGATGTAGAAAAAATATAATAGGTTTAAAAAATTAAAAGTTAACTTTATAAAAAAGAGAAAAGAAAAAAAATGGAAGAAAGAGAAAAGGAAAAAACATAAGGGAAAACTGCACAGAACTGCAAAAGCCCAACATTGGTGCAGAGGTTTATAACAACAATAAAAATTGTGACTGAATATACACATATACATAAAATCAAAACAGTCCAACAAAAATAAAGTACAATAGAGTGACCTGGTGAACAAAGGAAACCAAAAATTATATCTACCTGAATAAAACTAACTAAAACACAAACTGGAAAACAAAAATAAAGCAAGGTGCCAGTTGGGTATAAAGCAATGAAAATAAAATTAACAAATATGTTGAGAGGAAAGGAAAGAAAGAATAGTTAAGTAGAGGTAGATAAAGAAGATTTATGTATATTAAAGATTAACTGTGAGGGGAAAAGAACAGTAGGAAAAGCAAACAAAGGAATAAATGTAGAAAAATAATAGGTTTACATAATTAAAAATTAAAATTAAAAAAAGAAAAATGAAAAAAAAAAAAAAAGGAAAACTCCCCAGAACCGAAAAACTCCAACATAGAGGTAGAGGTTTATAACAACAATAAAGAATGTGACTGAGGAAAAAAAGAAGCAGAAGAAAAAAAAATAAAAGCTCAAAACCTTAATTAGGTTTCATAGTGCCAATAAAATTGACAACTACAAAAGGGAGGGGGAGGAAACAAAAGAAAAATAAATTCCAAAAAAATCTACAGAACAAGTCAAAACATAAGAATAATAAATTTCTTTTTGAGTCACTGCTGTCAGAGTTCTTTCCCTCTCTGGGAGTCACAGTCCACCTCACCTCCCTAGTATGTCCTCTAACACTGTGCTGAACTCTGGACCTGCTGTGGGGGCAGCTCAGAGTGTAATATGGTCTTACTCCTCTGTGTTCTTGCCTCCAATGTCCACAGCTGTCAGAGCTAGTGCATTTTCTTTTGTGAGAGCTCTCAATGCCCTTTTTATATTCCATAGACACAGAGTCTGCCTAGTTGATCATGTGGATTTAATCTGAAGCTTTTAAAGCTGGCGGGAAGGTTTTGAGTCTTCTTCCTTAGCCACACTGCCCCTGGGTTTCAATTGTGGTTTTATTTCCATCTCTGTATGAGGGTTGTTCACTGAGATATGCTCCTGAGACTGCCCTGGAGAAGTTGGGTTTGAGCCTGTGAGGGCCAGGTATGGAGTGCAACTGCTTGGGTCACAGGGGTTCTGGCAGCACCAGGTACTCAGGGGAGTTGGTGGCTAGGGCATCAGGAAATATAGTGCTCTAGAAGGGTATGGCAACCAGTATTGGCCAATACACTCCAGTATTCATGCCTGGAGAACACCCCTTCCTGACAGAAAAGCCTGGCAGGTTACAGTCTACAGGGTCACAAAGAGTCAGACATGACCGAAGCCACCCTGTATGCATAGATGTGAGATTTTTTGGCCTGTGGCAGCTCTGCCCCAGTGAGAGTTGAGCACGAAGGTGGCATAGCTGCTTGGCTTGCGGGGACCCTGGCGGTGCCAAGTGTTCAGGACATGAACTGCCTCCACCGAAGGAGTTATGGCCCTGTCAGAGTCTTTTGTCGAATCTCTTGTAGCTGGCAATCAGAAGGCCTCATTGGCCAGTCTTTCTCCGTAGCTCTGCCTGTTCAGGCATTTAGAGGGCTTCCTTACCTGGGGTCCTTCTCTGTTGTTCAGCACATTAGGCACATAGAGGGCCCCCCTGGCTGGGGTCTTATTCTGTAGATTGGTGAGGCAGGCACTTAAAGGGGGACCCTGGGTGGAGTCCTACTCTGTAGTTCAGTGGTGTCTTCTGCATATCTGAGATTACTGATATTTCTCCCTGCCATCTTGATTCCAGCTTGTGCTTTATCCAGCTCCACATTTCGCATGATGTACTCTGCATATAATGCAGTAACATTATGTAAATGTGAATGAGTATTATAATAAACAATATTAAAAGAAATAAATATTATTTCAATAAAAAAATGAAGCCTCTCACATTATGGAATGAATTTATGTGGTTAACACCAAGCTACTGTCCTTTAAGTTTAAAGTCTTCTTTATTTTAGGAACAATTAAACCATACTAAGGATATTCAGACTAAAATCTGTGAAATTGAGCTGGATGCCTTATTAACAATCCCAAAATATAATCTCTCTTAAAGAGAAGGATTGGTGCAGAACAAAGTCAGACAACCTGTGGATATTCTGAGCTGCACCTACTAGAAGTTCTTGGCTAAAATTCTTACTTATGATATTACTAGTGGGTTTCCCAGCTGATGCTAGTGGTAAAGAACTGGCCTGTCAGTGCAGGAGGCATAAGAAATGTGGGCTTGATCCAGGAGTTGGGAAGATCCCCTGAAGGAGGGCAGGGAAACTTTACCAGTGTTCTTAATCTTGTTAATATCACTAGCTATGTTATTTGTGTTTTGCCTGTTTAACAAAATTATTGTTTCTTACATTACCAAATGTGTGGTTGAGCCTTCAAAAAAATGATGACTAGGTTACTTGAAGCAGTTGACTTGATATATAGTTCTACATGAGATTAATGATTAGATAATGGGATGAGATTAATAATAGTGTAACTCTGCTGCTGCTAAGTCGCTTCAGTCGTGTCCGACTCTGTGCGACCCCATAGACGGCAGCCCACCAGGCTTCCCGTTCCTGGGATTCTCCAGGCAAGAACACTGGAGTGGGTTGCCATTTCCTTCTCCAATGCAAGAAAGTGAAAAGTGAAAGTGAAGTCGCTCAGTTGTGTCCGACTCTAGCGACCCCATGGACTGCAGCCCACCAGGCTCCTCCGTCCATGGGATTTTCCAGGCAAAAGTACTGGAGTGGGGTGCCATAACTCTAGATAAGGGAAGAAACAACAAGAGGGAATACTTTCCTGAACCAAAACAGACTAGTAACATAGGGGGTCCAGAGAGTTTTGGCTACGGTTAATAAGGCCTAGTCCACTAATAGCACATTGAAAGTCCCATCAAAGAAATCCTTAACTGACCTAGGAATGGGCATTCCTAGTACCATAAGACAAAATGGTGATGAAGTGCTTCCCAAACCATGATCAAATATATGACATGAGGGAACCCCACCAATTAAAAATTGTCACTTGTGACCTGCCTCTATGAGGATTAGGTTAGCCACTGTAATTTCTGATTTTCAATATGCCCTGAAATGAATTCAGGGTGAAGATCAGGAATGAGGCACTCTGTGGTCTTAGAAAAGCTAGCATAACAGGTCTTCAGATAGTTAGATATTTTCAGGAGATTTTTTTGAGCCAAATTTCTTGCATAGTCTCATATCTTAAAAATACTAAAATCATTAATGGAGACATCTGCTCCTCATGACCAGCAGCAATCTTCTGAAAAAATATGTGCTTGGTGGCATATACTTCCCTTTACCAAAATTATGTATGTACTGACATCCCCTCTTACCTCTTCAGAGCAGTTCCTCAGAGCTATCTGAGAAGCTGACTCAAAGGCTGTAGTCCTCATTTGGCCCCAAATAAACCTTAACTCACAACTCTCACATTATGCTTTTTTCTTTTCAGTCAGACAGAAGGAATAGAAATTATGTCTAACAAAAGAATCACTTCATTTCAAACACTGCCTTGAGATAAATGAGTGGTATTTGTGGTATTTACAGCGTGATAATCCCAAGAGAGGGCCAAAATACAATTGTCTGCCATCGAGGAGGGGATTTGACAGGAAAAATTAGTGCTCACCAAGGAGCAAGATGGCAAACAAAGGTTAACAAAATTTCTTCAGACATGAGAGTCAATGAGCTGTCTTGCTACTGTTGTTTCAGTCATTGTTTTTGACTAAGACATATGTGGTGAATTTACCCCAAATATCGTTGCCACAGATAAATGGCCCAGGCTAAACAAGAAGCTGAGATGAACTGAAGTTCTCACCAAGCTACACTTCACAACAGTGCCAAGTCCTGGGCAGAATTCTGAGGGCATTAAGGCCAGCCTTCACCGCCATCCGCTCTCTTTCCCATATACCACAGATGTCTCAACATAGCTGTCTCTGCATGCATTCTTCCATCCTGAAGCCAGTCCTCCACAGGTAGTGCCCTCAGTTCTAGAATCCAACCTGCTGGCTATTTTTTTTTTTTTTTTTTTTACAGCCTAAGACCTAAGAATGGACTTTACACTTTCAAATAGTTTGAAACAATCAAAAGAAGGATATTTCATAACACATGAAAATTATATGGAATTCAAATTTCAGTATCCCTAAAGGAACACAGCCATGCTCATTTGTGTGCTTGTTACTGCTATAATGGTGGAGTTGAGTAGTTGCAACATAGATCATAGAGCCTGCAGAGCCTAAACCATTTACTATCAAGCTCTTTACATAAAGTGTATATCAAATCCATTGTCTAGACCACAGTTCCCAAAATTCATTTCATAGAAACTTATCAAACTCTATGAAACGCCCCTAAAGACAAAACGTTGCTGCTTTTGTTTAGTCGCTAAGTTGTGTCCAATTCTTCGTGACTCCATGGACTGTAGTATGCCAGGCTCCTCTGTCCTCCACTATCTCAAAGAGTTTGCTCAAATTCATGCCCATTGAGTCAGTGATGCTATCTAGCCATATCATCCTCTGCTGCCCTCTTCTCCTTTTGGCTTCAAGCTTTCCCAGCATCAGAGTCTTTCCAATGAGTCAGCTCTTTTGCATCAGGTGGCCAAAGTATTGGAGCTTCAGCTTTAGCAACAATCCTTTCAATGAATATTCAGGATTGATTTCCTTTAGGACTGACTGGTTTGATCCTTGCTGTCCAAGGGACTCTCAAAAGTCTTCTCCAGCACCACAATTCAAAAGCATTGATTCTTTGGCACTCAGCCTTCTTTATGGTCTGATTCTCGCATCCATACATGACTACTGGAAAAACCACAGCTTTTGGCTAATGAGGACCTTTGTTGGCAAAGTGATGTCTCTGCTTTTTAATACGCAGATGTCTAGGTTTATCATAGCTTTCCTTCCAAGGAGCAAGTGTCTTTTAATTTCATGACTTCAGTCACCATCCACAGTGATTTTGGAGCCCAAGAAAATAAAATCTGTCACTGTTTCCACTTTCCCCCCTTCTATTTACCATGAAGTGGTGGGACTGGATGCCACGATCTTAGTTTTTTGAATGTTGAATTTTAAGGCAACTTTTTCTCTCTCCTCTTTCACCCTTATCAAGAGGCTCTTTAGTTCCTCTTCACTTTCTGTCATTAGAGTAATCAGTTCAGTTCAGTCACTCAGTCATGTCTGACTCTTTGTGACCCCATGGACTGCAGCACACCAGGCTTCCCTGTCCATCACCAACTCCAGGAGCTTTCTCAAACTCATATCCATGGAGTCTGTGATGTCATCCAACCAACTCATCCTCTGTCGTCCCTTTCTCCTCCTGCCTTCAATCTTTCCCAGCATCAGGGTCTTTCCCAATGAGTCAGTTCTTTGCATCAGGTGGCCAAAATATTAGAGTGGTATCATCTGTATATTTGAGGTTGTTGATATTTCTCCCAGAAATCTTGATTCAGCTTGTGATTCATCCAGCCCAGCATTTCTCATGATGTGATCTGCACATAAATTAAATAATTAAGAGAACAATATACTCTTTTTCCAATTTTGAACCAATGAGTTGTTCCATGTTCCGTTCTAACTGTTACTCCTCGACCCTCATACAGGTTTCTCAGAAGACAAGTAAGGTGGTCTGGTACTCCATCTTTTTAAGAATAGACAGTACTGTGTCAAAAAAAAAAAAAAAAGTGGGAGATTCTTTATATTATATCCTCCATTTAGAGGGAGCTAATGCACTTCAGATTATTAAATATCTGAGCAATACTATAACTTAAAAACATAAGTTGCACCTGGTGTTACCCAACTTCATTTGAAGATAGATTCAGTTTCTCCAAATAACATCCATGAATATACCTATAACATCCCAAAAACACATCCTGGGAAATACTGCTTTGGGTCAACTCATCTCCTTTCCCTATTGAAATACATCTGTCCTGCATTCCATTTCTTCACATCTATGAAGTTACTGCCTTGGAAATTAAAGAAAAATCTTATCTTACAAACCAAGAACTGTATTTCTCAGTTTACATATTTTCATATGGTCTTAATGAATGAGTCTTCCTCAATTATAAAATGGAGATAATGACAGTCCTCTTGCATGTCACATGGCAGTGTTGTGGAGGCAAGTAAGATAATGTGTATGATAAGTTTCTAATTATCAGAACATTCTATGTGAAGATGAGACATTATTAATATATCTCAAATCAGGAGATCAGGAGCAATCTGTTAATCTCTTCAGCTCCATTTTCCTCATCCAATTATTGCTGTATATTACTGCCAACTAATTTCCTAAAACTGCACTTTAAAAAATGTAATCCTCTACTCAATTACTCATAATTGGTCCTTGTAATTGCTAAGTGCAATGTTTTAAAACTGAGTTCTACAGAGTTATCGAGTTTCACGTGGCTGACTTGGGTTCCATAAGGATAAAAAAGGGTAAACCTAGACTATGGAGCTCCCACCAATTCTGTCTTATATATTGGAATTTCCAAATATTTCATTTTAAAAGGAACCTAGCTCCTAAAAGTGTGTTGGAAAATTAATATGCACAAGTTTATCTCTATGAGTGATTTTGAAATCTCCAGACCCAACATTGTCTCCCATATTTTTGCAGTAGTCATCTTTCTTTCCAGTTGGATATTGATAGCATTGCCTCTTTGAAAGGGTTGATCAGTGCTGCAACTGTGCAGTATTTTGGGAACACTGAGTGAGAAGAAGGCAACAGGGAGTGGGGAAATGGTGCAGAACATACATGGGAACAGTAGCCCGGCCCCAGGAGGAGGTCAGCCAAGACAAACCATGCACCAAACAGGTATGCTGCTCCATCCTTCATTCACACATCTCAGCTGCAAGAAGCTGAAGGAGAAGGGCAGGGATGTGTGTGTGTGAGATAGGATGAAAGGAGCAAGACAGTGATTCATGGATTTGAGAGATAAGGGTAATAGCAGACCTTACATTCTGGTACAAGTCGAGCCATTACCCAATATTATATTAAATGAGTCAATATAGCAGACCTTACATTCTGGTACAAGTCGAGCCATTACCCAATATTATATTAAATGAGTCAATACATGTAAGTCACTTACAAAAGTGCCTTGGATTTAGTCAGGGGTATACAAGTGTCAAGTATTGTTATTATTGCAATACTACCACTGTTGCTGTTATTATTCAGCATCAGTTCAGTTCAGTCACTCAGTCCTGTCCAACTCTTTGTGACCCCATGGACTGCAGCATGCCAGGCTTCCCTGTCCATTACCAGCTTCTGGAACCTGTTCAAAGTCATGTCCGTCGAGTTGGTGATGCCATCCAACCATCTCATCTTCTGTCATCCCCTTCTCCTCCTGCCTTCAATCTTTCCCAGCATCAGGGTCTTTTCTAAGGAGTCAGTTCTTTGCATCAGGTGGCCAAAGTATTGGAGTTTCAGCTTCAGAATCAGTCCTTCCAATGAATATTCAAGACTGATTTCCTTTAGGATGGACTGGTTGGATCTCTTTGCAGTCCAAGGGACTCTCAAGAGTCTTCTCCAACACCACAGTTCAAAAGCATCAATTCTTTGGCACTCAGCTTTCTTTATAGTCCAGCCCTCACATCCATACATGACTACTGGAAAAACCATACCTTTGACTAGACAGACCTTTGTCAGCAAAGTGATGTCTCTGCTTTTTAATACACTGTCTAGGTTGGTCATAGCTTTTCTTCCAAGGAGCAAGTGTCTTTTAATTTCATGGCTGCAGTCACCATCTGCAGTGATTTTGGAGCCCCCCAAAACACAGTCTGACACTATTTCCATTTTTTCCCCATCTATTTGCCATGATGGGACCAGATGCCATGATCTTAGTTTTCTGAATGTTGAACGTGAAGCCAGTTTTTTCCCTCCCCTCTCACTTTCATCAAGAGGCTCTTTAGTTCTTCTTTGCTTTCTGCCATAAGGGTGGTGTCATCTGCATATCTGAGGTTATTGATATTTCTCCCAGCAATCTTGATTCCAGCTTGTGCTTCATCCAGCCCAGCATTTTGCATGATGTACTCTGCATATAAGTTAAATAAACAGGGTGACAATATACAGGCTTGACGTACTCCTTTCCCGATTTGGAACCAGTCTGTTGTTCCATGTCCAGTTCTAACTGTTGCTTCTTGACCTGCATACACATCTTATTGCTTAGGGCAAATATGGATGTAATCACATAGAAAAATGTTTGCAAGAATAAGTCAAGATGCTGGGCCTATTCAGATTGATGCTTCATTAGCTCTATCCTATGGCTGTGCAACCTGTTTAGTTCTTTCAAGGCACTTGTCACAATTTGTAAGTACATATTATTTGGGAATGTTGTCTATTTATGGTTTATTGTCTGCTTCCTCCACTAAGTTTTTACTCTGTTAATCCAAGGACTAGGTCTGTTTTGCTCACAAACTATAGCCAGTGTCTAGTACCATGTCTGGCATAGTGAAATTCAATACTCAATACATAATGTTGACTGGCTGAATGCCCATTGGTATAGGTCAGACTTACTCTAAAAGCTATAACTTCAGCCCGGTGAGCTGGAAAAAATCTTTGATGCAGAAATGTTCCAGGAAAAATGGAGCCAAAGAAGAAGGCTGAATTCCCTGGGTACATCAATCCTGGACTGTGAAACCATAAAGGAGGTGGGGTTAGTACTCTGGACATCTAGCTCAGGCAACCTATTGGGGGTTCTGAGAATGAGTGGCAGCAAGTCTGCAGGTGTCTGGAGTCTACTTGCCAATAGATGTGACAGGGCTAAAAGAAAAGTTCAAACTGGCCAATTTCTTCAAAGTCCCCAGACAAAACCAGTCATCCTCTTCTTAACTTGCCTTTCCTCCTCTTCAATATTAACTCAAGAGCTCCAATCTGTGCCTTGCAGCCTATTCCAAACTCTATTGTCTTTAAATGAGTTACTAATTTTGAACCATAGGTTAAACTCTACTTACATATATTTTTGAAGTTTGGGGATACTAGCTACACCCTTTATGAATTTGGGTTCTTAATCATTTGATAAGGCAAGGAGCTAAGTAAACCATTGAACAACATCTGCCTCTTTACTCATTGTTGTTGTTTGATCACTAAATTGTGTCTGACTCTTTGCAACCCTGTGGACTGTAACCCCTCCAGGCTCCTCTGTCCATGGGATTTCGCAGGCAAAATTACTGGAGTGGGTTTCCATTTCCTTCTCCAGGGTATCTTCCTGACCCAGGGATCAAATTCGAGTCTCCTGCTTGGCAGGCAGATTCTTTATCACTGAACTATAGATTGGATTAAAGAACCTGGCAAATCCTCCCCTTTTCTTCCCTTTATCTAGGGATTTACAAAACCCAATTTATCAATCCAGATATAAATAGAGAATTTAGAAGATGGTAAACTGGCTGATGGAAGCTCTACTTGATTTTTTTTTTTCTAATTAAGACAAAAAACACAAACTCCAACTATTATACATATTTTGCCTTAGGCTTTCCTTTAAGGAAGAAAAACTCAGACCTGTCTGAGTTTCAGTGCAATGGCCCTAGAAATTACCCATACTTTGTTCCTTGAGGAGGAAAGGACAGTGGAGAGTAGAGTGAGAGATCACAGGTGGTCCTTTGATTCTACCTCTTTTGGATGATCGGTTTAGACAGTCTCTCATGGATGTATGTAGAAGAGGGCCCAAAGGTTCTTTTCCACATACACATGTCACAAACACTTGTACATACATGTTTGTTTCATAAGCATCTTGTCACTCCTCTGGGTTAGCTACTGTTTCAACATCTGCAGCACATCCTGTTTACCAAAGATGGCCACAATAATATGTCCATGTACATGTTCCTTCAGAACCCTGTCATTCCTTCATCAAGAAATGAGGAGTCCACATCTCCTCCTCTTGAATCTGCATGGCCTTTCAATTACCCTAATGAGTAGGGTATGGCAGGGTGGCATTCTAACTTCCAAAGATAGATAATAAAAATGTCATGTACTTCATCTTGTCTTTTGGGGACAGTCCATCTTAAATACCCAAGATCAAGACCCAAGCAGCTTATGGAGAGTCCATGTGGAGAGGAACAGGCCCTCTGACTTATAGCCCTGGCTGAATTCCCACCCAACAACCAACATCACATGCCTGTCATGTGAGTGGGTCAGCTGAGTGGGTCAGCTTGACAGTGCATCACCCAGCTTTCCCCCAAGTTGCCCCACTGATGATCCTTGTCAAGCTCTGTCCAAAGTTCAAATTCATGAGCAAAATAAATGGGGGAAGGGTAGTTTGTTACATAGCAATAGATAACTGATGTGATAATTAACTAATATAAACCTTAAAATCAGCAGCACCAAAGATGAGCTGTGAGAATTAGGGTGAGGCATCTTACTGAGTAACACGAATGAGTCTGAGTATGAAAAAATAGATCTTCCATTCTTAAAGCAGACCCAACGACTGTGTGATTATCAATAATCAGCACACTGTACTGCTCCAAGTTTCAATCATAAAAGGAAGTGCAGGGGAACTACTGCAATTAACTTCTATACCTGGGAACTCTGTGAAAGGGATTTCTCTCTGCTATGGATAATAGGTGAGGTGTAGAATGTCAGCCCTGAGCTTAGAATGTCTTTATTTTGTTCAGAGTGCCTCACAGCGGGAAATAAAACTACCTTCTTCAAACACTTCACTCTTAGTCATGAAATCCTGCCTGGACAACCATTTCAAAAAGACTAGCTATGATTTTCAACTTGTGGGACTTCTTCTGAAATATGGTATGCAGCCTCTCTCACCATCTGTAAATGGTCCTCCCTTGATTTTTCACATGGCCCTTTAGAGTCCTGAAGGCTTTTGACAGATTAAAAAAAAGTCACAAAAATAGACTGTATGAAAGAAAGCACCTTCTGGAGTAGATTGGAAATGATGCTGTGAGAAATTAGAACAAGAATGAATCCAGTAGTTTATTCAGAATTCCAGAAACATTCTGGGTTCACCCCTCGGCATAGACCAGAGAGTTTAGAGAGGTCTAGGAAAAACAAGAAGAATTCATATTTGAGGGCTCCCCTGTGTCAAATTTCAACCACTTTGAAGCTCATCATCCTAATTTTGTTTCAAGGCATGAGTTGAACTCCCCCTGCCAGTTCCTATACTTACATTGCCTCTTTCCTCTCATATTTATCCAGGTCATTAGTCAGGTTAAATGTCCAAATTCTCCTTAGGCTATATATATATATATATATTTAGATGTATAGATATATAAAAGGCTTTGTATTACTCTCTGAGTTGTGTCTGACTCTTTGTCACCCCATGTACTGTAGCCTGCCAGGCGCCTCTGTACATGGAATTTTCCAGGCAAGAATACTGGAGTAGGTTGCCATTTCCTCCTCCAGGGGATCTATATAAATTCTTTAGGTGGAAACTTTTCAGTGAACTTTTAAATTGAAGTGTAACATAAATATGGAAACATACAGTAACCATAAATGAGAGATTCATATAAAGATATAAAAATATACAGAACACACCATATAACCACAACTGAAATCAGCTAAGGAGATAAAGTGAGTTATATTTGATCATACCACTAATTAATTGGAGAAGGCGATGGCACCCCACTCCAGTACTCTTGCCTGGAAAATCCCATGGATGGAGGAGCCTGGTGGGCTGCAGTCCATGGGGTCGCTAGGAGTCAGCCACGACTGAGCGACTTCACTTTCACTTTTCACTTTCATGCATTGGAGAAGGAAATGGCAACCCACTCCAGTGTTCTTGCCTGGAGAATCCCAGGGATGGGGGAACCTGGTGGGCTGCCGTCTATGGGGTCACACAGAGTCAGACACGACTAAAGTGACTTAGCAGCAGCAGCAGCATACCTCTTTCTGCTACACAGCAGTGCCTCCCCTCTGCCCTTCCAACACACATATCTAAGGATGAGGAGAAAACCCAGCTATGTTGAAACATTGACACACTGTCCCTATAAAAGGGAAGCAAACCTCCCATACTTTCTCCATAGAGTCAAATCCTGTTCCTTTATCAGCCTATTTAAAACATTTTATTATATCAGAACAATTATCAGTTCTTATGAGGTGGATGAAACTGGAGCTTATTATACAGAATGAAGTAAGCCAGAAAGAAAAACACCAATATAGTATACTAATGCATATAAATGGAATTTAGAAAGATGGTAATGATAACCCTGTATGCGAGACAGCAAAAGAGACATAGATGTATAGAATAGTCTTTTGGACACTGTGGGAGAGGGAGAGGGTGGGATGATTTGGGGGAATGGCATGGAAACACGTATAATATCATATAAGAAATGAATCGCCAGTCCAGGTTTGATACAGGATCCTTGGGGCTGGTGCACTGGGATGACCCAGAGGGATGGTACGGGGAGGGAGGTGGAAGAGGGGTTCAGGATGGGGAACACGTGTACGCCCGTGGTGGACTCATGTTGATATGTGGCAGAACCAATACAATATTGTAAAGTAATTAGCCTCCAATTAAAATAAATAAATTTAAATTTTAAAAAGAACAATTTTTGAGCAGAATTTGACAGTGCATAACTTTCCCCCTCATTAATTCATTCCCTCATTCACTTAATAAATATATGTTGAATATCTGTTACGTACCAAGTATGCTTATGTTCTAGAGATACAATGGTGAACAAAAAAGAGAAAATCCTTGTCTTCATAGAGGTTACATTCTAATGGGGGAGGCAGTCAAGAAACAAGACAAGTAAGAAAATACATTGTGTTAGATGATGGTGGTGTTATGGAAAAAGCAGAGCATGAGGTGAGATGAGGTGTTCTTTTGAGATAGGTGAGCAAAGTTTTCACTGCCAACTCCTATAGGAGGTGAAGGAGTAAACATGCAGATATCTAGGTGGAAGTCATTCTTGGCAGAGGAAAAAACAAGTGCAAAGGCCCTGAGTTGAGACTCTGTTTAGTATGTTCAAGGACTAGCAAGAAACCAGTGCAGCTACAGCAGAAGCAGCAAAGGGATGAGTAATGGGGGAGGAGGGAAGAGAGGTGCTATAGGTGCAACCATAGAACTTAATTATACTCTGAGAACAATGGGGATTCCCTTAAGGTTTGGGTCAAGAATGCTATGATATGACTAATGACTAATAGGATCACTCTGATAGCTCTGTTGAAAATAGTCTTTATGCAGGTCAGATGGAGGCAAGGATTCTTAGACTATTCTTGGGGGAAGAGTCTTGGGACCAGTGTGATGACAATGGAGGTGGTGAGAAGTGATAGGATTTAAGATATGTTTTAAAGTTACAACAAAGAGAATTTGGTTCCCACAAAAAGAGTGAACCTAAGTGTGGTGGTATTAAAAAAAAAAAAAAAGCTGAAAATCCTGTGATATTCTATCCATCTTGAGGGTCAGTATCTCCGCTCCTTGAATCCACATGGGCTTGTGACTATTTCTGATCAACAGAGTGGTGTTTGGTGACCTCTGAGGCTAGGTCATACCAGTCCGGATCAGTCGCTCAGTTGTGTCTGACTCTTTGCCACTCCATGGACTGCAGCAAGCCAGGCTTTCCTGTCCATCACCAACTCCTGGAGTCCTTTCAAACCCATGTCCATTGAGTCAGTGATGCCATCCAATCATCTCATCCTCTGTTGTCATCCTCTCCTCTCGCCTTCAATCTTTCCCAGCATCAGGGTCTTTTCAAATGAGTCAGTTCTTCACATGAGGGGGCCAAAAATTGGAGTTTCAGCTTCAGCCTCAGTTCTTCCAATGAATATTCAGCACTGATTTCCTTTAGGATAGACTGGTTGGATCTCTTTGCTGTCCAAGGGACTCTTAAGAGTCTTCTCCAACACCACAGTTCAAGAGCATCAATTCTTCGGTGCTCAGCTTTCTTTATACTCCAACTCTCACAACCATGCATGACTACTGGAAAAACCATAGCTTTGACTAGATGGACCTTTGTTGGTAAAGTAATGTCTCTGCTTTTTAATATGCTGTCTAAGTTGGTCATAACTTTTCTTCCAAGGAGCAAGAGTCTTTTAATTTCATGACTGCAGTCACCATCTGCAGTGATTTTGGAGCCCAGAAAAATAAAGTCTGTCAATTTTCATTGTTTCCCCATCTATTTGCCATGAAGTGATGGGACCAGATGCCATGATCTTAGTTTTCTGAATGTTGAACCTGAAGCCAGTTTTTTCCTTCTCCTCTTTCACTTTCATCAAGAGACTCTTTAGTTCTTCTTCGCTTTCTGCCATAGGGTGGTGTCACCTGCATACCTGGGGTTATTGATAGTTCTCCGGCAATCTTGATTCCGCTTGTGCTTCATCCAGCCCAGCATTTTGCATGATGTACTCTGCATATAAATTAAATAACCAGGGTGACAATACACAGCCTTGACGTACTCCTTTCCCAATTTGGAACCAGTCTGTTGTTCTATGTCCGGTTCTAACTGTTGCTTCCTGACCTGCATACAGATTTCTCAAGAGGAGGGTCAGGTGGTCTGATATTCCCATCTCTTGAAGAGTTTCCCACAGTTTTTTGTGATCCACACAGTCAAAGGCTTTGACATAGTCAATAAAGCAGAAATAGATGTTTTTCTGGAACTCTCTTGCTTTTCCCATGATCCAGAGGATGTTGGCAATTTGCTCTGGTTCCTCTGCGTTTTCTAAATCCAACTTGAATATGTGGAAGTTCACAGTTCATGTATTGTTGAAGCCTGGTTTGGAGAATTTTGAGCATTACTTTACTAGTATGTGAGATGAGTGCAATTGTGTGGTAGTTTGAGCATTCTTTGGCATTGTCTTTCTTTGGGATTGGAATTAAAACTGACCTTTTCCAGTCCTGTGGCCACTGCTGAGTTTTCCAAATTTGCTGGCATATTGAGTGCAGCACTTTCACAACATCATCTTTTAGGATTTGAAATAGCTCAACTGGAATTCCATCACCTCCACTAGCTTTGTTTGTAGTGATGCTTCCTAAGGCCCACTTGACTTCTCATTCCAGGATGCCTGGCTCTAGGTGAGTGATGATACCATCATGATTATCTGGGTGATGATCTTTTTTGTATAGGTCTTCTGTGTATTCTTGCCACCTCTTCTTAATATCTTCTGCTTCTGTTAGGTCCATACCATTTCTGTCCTTTATTGAGCCCATCTTAGCATGAAATGTTCCCTTGGCATCTCTAATTTTCTTGAAGAGATCTCTAGTCTTTCCCATTCTATTGTTTTCCTCTATTTCTTTGCATTGATGGCTGAGAAAGGCTTTCTTATCTCTCCTTGCTATCCTTTGGAACTCTGCATTCAAATGGGTACATCTTTCCTTTTCTCCTTCGCTTTTTGCTTCTCTTCTTTTCACAGCTATTTTGTAAAGTGAAAGTGAAAGTGAAGTTGCTCAGTCGTGTCCGACTCTTTGCGACCCCATGGACTGTAGCCTACCAGGCTCCTCTGTTCATGGGATTTTCCAGGCAATAGTACTGGAGTGGATTACCATTTCCTTCTCTAGGGGATCTTCCCGACCCAGGGATCGAACCCAGGTCTCCCGCATCGTAGACAAGCGCTTTACCATCTGAGCCACCAGGGAAGTCCCCAGCCATTTTGCTTTTTCTTGCATTTCTTTTTCTTGGGGATGGTCTTTATCCCTGTCTCCTGTACAGTGTTATGAACCTCCATCCATAGTTCTTCAGGCACTCTATCAGGTCTAATCCCTTGAATCTATTTGTCACTTCCACTGTATAATCATAAGGGATTTGATTTAGGTCATACCTGAATGGTCTAGTGGTTTTCCTTATTTTCTTCAATTTATCTCTGAATTTGGCAATAAGGAGATCATTATCTGAGCCACAGTCAGCTCCCAGTCTTGTTTTTGCTGACTGTATAGAGCTTCTCCATCTTTGGCTGCAAAGAATATAATCAATCTGACTTTGGTGTTGACCATCTGGTGATGTCCATGTGTAGAGTCTTCTCTTGTGTTGTTGGATGAGGGTGTTTCCTATGACCAGTGCATTCTCTTGACAAAACTCTATTAGCCTTTGCCCTGCTTCATTCTGTACTCCATGGCCAAATTTGCCTGTTACTCCAGGTGTTTCTTAACTTCCTACTTTTGCATTCCAGTCCCTATAATGAAAAGGAACATCTTTTGTGGGTGTTAGTTCTAGAAAGTCTTGTAGGTCTTCATAGAACTTCAGGTTCTTCAGCATTACTGGTCGGGGCATAGACTTGGATTACTGTGATATTAAATGGTTTGTCTTGGAAATGAACAGAGATCATTCTGTCATTTTTGAGATGGCATCCAAGTACTGCATTTTGGAATTTTTTGTTGACTGTGAAGGCTACTCCATTTCTTCTAAGGGATTCTTGCCCACACTAGTAGATATAATGGTCATCTGATTTAAATTCACCCATTCCAGTCCATTTTAGTTCTCAGATTCCTAAAATGTCGACATTCACTCTTGCCATCTCCTGCTTGACATTTCCAATTTTCCTTGATTCATAGACCTAACACTCCAGGTTCCTGTACAATATTGCTGTTTAAAGCATCAGACTTTGCTTCTATCACCAGTTACAACTGGGTGTTGTTTTTGCTTTGGCTCCATCTCCATTTTTTCTGAAGTTATTTCTCCACTGATCTCTAGTAGCATATTGGGCACCTACCAACCTGGGGAGTTCAGCTTTCAGTGTCCTATCTTTTTGCCTTTTCATACTGTTCATGGGGTTCTCAAGGTGAGAGTACTGAAGTGATTTACCAATTCCCTTCTCCAGTGGACCACATTTTGTCAGAACTCTCCACCATATCCTGTCCATCTTGGTTGGCCCTACATGGCCTGGTTCATAGTTTCATTGAGTTAGACAAGGCTGTGGTTCATGTGATCAGATTATTTAGTTTTCTGTGATTGTGGTTTTCAGTCTGTCTGCCCTCTGATAGAGAAGCATAAGAGGCTTGTGGAAGCTTCCTGATGGGAGAGACTGCCTGAGCAGGAAAATGGGTCTTGTTCTGATGGGCAGGGCCATGCTCAGTAAATCTTTAATCCAATTTTCTGTTGATGGGCTGGGCTGTGTTCCCTCCCTGCTATTTACCTGGGACCAAACTATGGTGAAAAGGCAGAGGAACCAGAGATCAAATTGCCAACATCCGCTGGATCATGGAAAAAGCAAGAGAGCTCCAGAAAAACATCTATTTCTGCTTTATTGACTATGCCAAAGCCTTTGACTGTGTGGATCACAATAAACTGTGGAAAATTCTGAAAGAGATGGGAATACCAGAACACCTGACCCTCCTCTTGAGAAATATGTATGCAGGTCAGGAAGCAACAGTTAGAACTGGACATGGAACAACAGACTGGTTCCAAATAGGAAAAGGAGTTTGTCAAGGCTGTATATTGTCACCCTGTTTATTTAACTTCTGTGCAGAGTACATCATGAGAAATGCTGGACTGGAAGAAACACAAGCTGGAATCAAGATTGGCGGGAGAAATATCAATAACCTCAGATATGCAGATGACACCACCCTTATGGCAGAAAGTGAAGAGGAACTCAAAAGCCTCTTGATGAAGGTGAAAGTGGAGAGTGAAATAGTTGGCTTAAAGCTCAACATTCAGAAAACGAAGATCATGGCATCCAGTCCCACCACTTTATGGGAAATAGATGGGGAAACAGTGGAAACAGTGTCAGACTTTATTTTTCTGGGCTCCAAAATCACTACAGATGGTGACTGCAGCCATGAAATTAAAAGACGCTTACTCCTTGGAAGGAAAGTTATGACCAACCTAGATAGCATATTGAAAAGCAGAGACATTACTTTGCCAACAAAGGTTCGTCTAGTCAAGGCTATGGTTTTTCCTGTGGTCATGTATGGATGTGAGAGTTGGACTGTGAAGAAGGCTGAGCGCCGAAGAATTGATGCTTTTGAACTGTGGTGTTGGAGAAGACTCTTGAGAGTCCCTTGGACTGCAAGGAGATCCAACCAGTCCATTCTGAAGGAAATGAGCCCTGGGATTTCTTCGGAAGGAATGATGCTAAAGCTGAAACTCCAGTACTTTGGCCACCTGAATGCGAAGAGTTGAGTCATTGGAAAAGACTCTGATGCTGGGAGGGATTGGGGGCAGGAGGAGAAGGGGACGACAGAGGATGAGATGGCTGGATGGCATCACTGACTCGATGGACGTGAGTTTCAGTGAACTCTGGGAGTTGGTGATGGACAGCAAGGCCTGGTGTGCTGCAATTCATGGGGTCACAAAGAGTCGGACACGACTGAGCGACTGATCTGATCTGATCTGATCTAAAACTATGGTGAAGGTAATGAAGATAATGCTGACCTCCTACAGAAGTTCCCATGCATGAACTGTTGCACTTAGTGCCCCAAACCCTGCAGCAGGACCCAGGAGAAAGGAGCAGTGAGCCACAAGAGACTGACCCAGACTTGCCCAGGAGTGTCCAGTGGAGGCGTGGGTTGGTATAGGCCACTCATTTTTATCCTTGGTCTTTAGGAATGCCTGCCTCTTTCTTGGACCCCAGCTTTCATGCTGTAAGAAGTCCACGAATATAGAGAAATTAAGGTGGGCATGCCAACTGACAGTCCCAGCTGAGCCCAGCCTTCAAATGAGCCCAACCCAGGTACCAGGAAGAAGAAGCTTGCTGAAGATTTCACTAAATTGTTTAAGTCTTCCCAGCTGAGGCATCAAACATCACAGAGAGGAGATAAGTATGTCCACTGTGCCCTTCTGAGTTCCCGACCCAGAGAATCTATGAGCATAAACAACTTGTAAGTCACCAAGTTTGGCAAGTGTGTCACATTGGGGTAGATAGCCAAAACACAGATTCCACATGGGATATCTGCAGTGCAGAACATCAAGAATAATCTCCTCACCCAGATCACACTCAGTCGCACTGTTATACAAAACCCACTGGGAAGCTGTCCAAGGTCTAGCAAGAGAAACTGTGCCATCATTATCTGTGTGTAAGCATATTAGGAATGGGTAATGGCCCTGAATTAACTATCTCCCACTTACCAATAATAAAACCACTGCCAACTACTTGAAAAGCTAGATTGAACAGATGCAGTCAGCAATCTGGTTCTTCCCTTTATTAGCATTAATTATGATCATTTTGTTTTTATTGGCTTTATTTTTATTAATATCTCCTCAAACAAGCCAAAAAAAGAATACATGCCTTCATACATGGGCAAGCTTCCACAGGCTCAATGAAACAAACTAGGTGTGTCTCAAGATAGGCATGGTTTACTCTTCACATACTCAGTACTTGTGTTGAAATTGGGAGGGACTAAGGGTTCACACTGATTGATGAGCAGTGTATGGATTCAAGATCCTCTGCCAGGCTATGTTCCAGTTTGGTATCATAATTCTTGGCTCATCTTCCATCCCTGAGCCATGGTAGTAAGCTACCAACTTCTGAGTCTATTTTTCATGCTGAAATAAGAGGAAAAAATTTACTGAATGTTGGCAATCAGCACTGTCCTGTGTTCTCAGGGCCCAAAGGAAATTTAGCAATCATTCTGCTAGAAATAGAATTCTCTAGAATAGATTCTTTATAGTCCTCTTGTAATTCAATGGTTATAGAAAGCTGCATGTCTATTTATCCATCCAATAAACATTTATCAAGAGACCAATCTACACCAGGCTCTGTGCTAAGGGCAAGAAATATAGAAATGAAGACTGGACAAGACTCATTTTTCAAGACTCAGCCCAAATACCATTCTCTCTGTAAAACTGTGGTAGGAACAGTGCTGTGTAGCCACCCAATTCATGTTATTTTCCTTCTGTGCTGTCTGGAAAACTAACTTCTCAGCTTCCTTTGTTGTTAAATTTGAGCCATGTGAATAAATTCTAGCCAATGAGAGATCTGGCAAATGTGATATCTGAATGATCACCCCGGCCATAAACCCTCTGGGACATTCTCTACATACTCTGTTACCTTCTGTGGTGGCTGCAGGGACCATATGACCAAGATGGTGTGTTCACTTGATGGAAGGAGTCTGAGTCCTTGAGTGGCCCCATGGAGGAAAGCCACCCTGTTGGCCACATTGAAACGTGACAAAATCAATTAACTTTTATTGTGTGAAACCACTAGGATTTAAGTTGTTTTTTCCTTCAGTTACTCACTTACTCCCTGCAACTGCCCAAAAACTAATAGAAAGTTTTAATTGCCACATTATTCAGGGTTGCTCAGGAGGCAGAAAGCATAACATTTTTAAGAATTTTGGTAAAATACTCATAAAATTTGCCATCATAACTGCTTAAAAGTGTACAGTTTGGTATTGCTAAGTATGTTCACTTTGTTGTGCAACCGATCTCCATAAGTTTTTCATCTTACAAAGCTGAAATCTATATTCACTAAACAACTCCCATTTTCATCTCTCCAGCCCCTGGAAACCACCATACTACTTTCTGTTTCTGAGTTTGACTATTCTAAATAGCTCATGTAAATGGAATCGTATAATATTTGTCTTTTTGTGATTGACCTATTTTGCAGCATAATGTCCTTAAGGTTCATCTATATTGCAAACTGTGTCAGAATTTCACTTTTTAAAGGTGAAATAGCATTTCATTATATGCATAAAGTGTTGATTTCACCTCTTGGCTATTGTGAACAATGTTGCTATGAACACTGGTGTACGAATGTCTCTTTGAGGCCTTGCCTTTGATTTACGTGAATTTATATCCAGAAGGAAAATTGTTGGATCACATGGTAGTTCTAGGGCTTCCCTGGTAGCTCAGCTGGTAAAGAATCAGCCTGCAATGCAGGAGACTCCCGTTCGATTCCTGGGTCAGGAGGATTCCCTGGAGAAGGGATAGCCTACCCACTCCAGTATTCTTGGGCTTCCCTGGTGGCTCAGTGGGTAAAGAATCCACCTGCAATGTGGGAGACCTGAGTTCGATCCCTGGGTTGGGAAGATCCCATGGAGAAAGGAACGGCTACCCACTCCAGTATTCTGGCCTGGAGAATTCCATGGATAGTCCATGGGGTCGCAAAGGGTCAGACATGACTGAGCAACTTTCACACACAATGATAGCTCTATTTTTATTTATTTATTTATTTGAGAAACCTTCATATCATCTTCCCTAATAGGTGCACCATCTTACATTCTCACCAGCAGTGCACAAGGGGTCCAATTTCACATCCTCAGTAGTCTTACCATGCATGCTTTTGAACAGAGGAAATCTAATATAAAGAATCACTTACTAGGTAACTGAAAGAGTAAAAAGGAAATAGTGAAGTTTTATTAAGGAAGTTTATTGACTATGCCAAATCCTTTGACTGTGTGGATCACAATAAACTGTAGAAAATTCTGAAAGAGATGGGCAAACCAGACCACCTGACCTGCCTCTTGAGAAACCTGTATGCAGGTCAGGAAACAACAGTTAGAACTGGACATGGAACAGCAGACTGGTTCCAAATAGGAAAAGGAGTATGTCAAGGCTGTATATTGTCCCCCTGCTTATTTAACTTACATGCAGAGTACATCATGAGAAACCCTGGGCTGGAAGAAGCACAAGCTGGAATCAAGATTGGCGGGAGAAATATCAATAGCCTCAGATATGTAGATGACACAACCCTTAATGGCAGAAAGTGAAGAAAAACTAAAGAGCGTCTTGATGAAAGTGAAAGAGGAGAGTGAAAAAGTTGGCATAAAGCTCAACATTCAGAAAACTAAGATCATGGCAACCCGTCCCATCACTTCATGGCAAATAGATGGGGAAACAGTGGAAACAGTGGCTGACTTTATTTTGAGGGGCTCCAAAATCACTGCAGATGGTGAATGCAGCCATGAAATTAAAAGATGCTTACTCCTTGGAAGGAAAGTTATGACCAACCTAGACAGCATATTAAAAAGCAGAGACATTACTTTGTCAACAAAGGTCCATCTAGTCAAGGTTATGGTTTTTCCAGTAGTCATGTATGGATGTGAGAGCTGGACTATAAATAAAGCTGAGCGCTGAAGAATTGATGCTTTTGAACTGTGGTGTTGGAGAAGACTCTTGAGAATCCCTTGGACTGCAAGGAGATCCAACCAGTCCATCCTAAAGGAGATCTGTCCTGGGTGTTTATTTGAAGGACTGATGTTGAAGCTGAAGCGCCAATACTTTGGCCACCTGATGTGAAGAGCTGACTCATTGGAAAAGACCCTGATGCTGGGAAGGATTGAGGGCAGGAGGAGAAGGGGACGACAGAGGATGAGATGGCTGGATGGCATCACCGACTCGATGACATGAGTTTGGGTGGACTCCAGGAGTTGGTGATGGACAGGGAGGCCTGGTGTGCTGCAGTTCACGGGGTCACAGAGTTGGACACCACCGAGTGACTGAACTGAACTGAAGTGAAGGAAGTAACAACACATGTGGCAACTAACATTTCTCGGGCTGAGTGTACAAAGGAAAGAGGATGAATTTATTAAAATATAAAAACAGAGGAGGGTTCTGTTGGGCAGGGATCCAGATCCCTGGGAAGTGGTCACAAGCTGTCTGGTTCTGGTCCCTCTGAGAGGTAACAGTGAGGCTGGTTCAATGGTGTTGAAGAGACTGCAAACTGGATTCAGCTGCTGTTACAGGAATGCACTGCCATTGCCAAAGTGCTGCTGCCAGGGTGAAGAAGCACTGCTAAAGTGGTACTCTCGGGAAGAGAGAGTGAACAGGTGGAGTGAGCCCATTTTTTCTCCAGCCCTGCAATCTTCCCCTGGTGCCCCCTATGGCAGAGCCTAATAGAGCAGAAATGTATGTATAGTTTGCAGAGTCCCAACATGACTGAAGCTACTTAGCAGCAGCAGCAGCAGCAGCAACCTCAGTGCCAAAAAGCAGACTATGGAAGGGCATATTTGGAACTGAGAGACAGTAACTCAAACAACCTGTCCACCAGGTAGTGACCTGTCTCTGAACAGTACTCTCAGCATTTTGCCTGCTTTCTTGTATGTCTTCGTACCACCGCTACCTTGAATGGGAGTTCTTTGGCTATGTCTTAACTCTCTGATTCTTATATAAAGTCCTTTAAGAGCAAGGTCATCTTGCTGATTAAGTGGCTGATTCATCTCCGTATACCTTTCTGATGTTCCCAAAGCCTAGCACAATGGTTATACATAAATGACATACAGTAATTTTGTCAAATGAATGATCTTCAATGGGTAAAAGGGCAGGGGTTAGAAAGTAGCACAGAGGGAGCCCAACCACCATGAAAGTCATTGCAGATCTGTGGATTGACTGGAATTTGGGCTGAGATATTTGTAAAGGCTGGTGAGAAGCAGACTCACACCAACTTTGTGCAAATGCTTTAAGACTTAACTGGAGGTGCCCTGAAAAGCTGCACTTATTTGGTATTGGCTCCTCAACTTGGGCAATAGAGAGGTGAAAGCAGGAGAAGAGGGCCTGTCCCAGGGCCCTCTCTTTACAGATAGCCTGGTCTGTCCAGAGTCTCTTCCTCCTCTTCTCAGAATACTTTGGATTAGTACTTAGACTCTAAGCAGTAACATCAGGCAGAAATATTGAAAAGCTAGTGTCCCAATTATTATTTCCGCTCAACAAATTATCTTCAGACTTAGTGACATAAAAAAACAAACATTTTATCATATTCATGGGTTCTGTGTGTCAGAAACTCAGAAAGAACTCGGTGGAAATGACTTGCTTTTGCTTGTGGATGTCTGGACTCTCAGCTAGGAAGACTCCATGAGGAGGAGACTTCTTGGGTGAGATCTAGAATGCAGGCACACATGGGAGATATTGCAGGTTCTATCCAGACCACTACAGTAAAGCAAATATTGTAATAAAGTGAGTTACACAATTTTTTTTTCTGGAGCATATAAAAGTTATGTTTACAGTATACTGTAGTCAAACATGTTTAATAACATTATGTCTAAAAATATGCATGCTTTAATTTAAAAATGCTTATACACCCATGGCTGATTCATGACAGTGTATGGCAAAAACCACCACAAATTGTAAAGTAATTAGCCTCTAATTAAAATAAATTAATTAATTTAAAAATGCTTTATTGCTAAAAAATGCCAACCATCATCTGAAAACACAAGGTTGCCACAAAGTTTCCATTCATAAAAAAACATAGTATCTGTGAACCACAATAAAATAAGATATGCCTGTACTCTGGGGACATCCTCACTTACATGTCTGGAGATTGATGCTGACTACCTGCTGATGTTGACCAGAGTTCTATGGCCTCCACATGTGGCTGGGGTTTCCTCCTGGCACAACAGCTTCAGAATAAGTTTATTATATAGTGACTTAGGGGTCTATAGCAAGTATCCCAGGAGACAGAGTGGAAACTTTCATGTCTCAGCATCACAAAGTGGGGAAAAGGGAACTCTTGTACACTGTTGCATGCATGCTAAGTCACTTTGGTTGTGTCAAACTCTTTGCAACACTATGAACTGTAGCCCATCAAGCCCTACTGTCCAAGGGATTCTCCAGGCAAGAATACTAGAGTGGGTTGACATTTCCTTCTCCAGGGGATCTTCCTGATTCATGGATCAAACCCACGTCTCTTATGTCTTCTGCATTGGTAGGTGGGTTCTTTACCACAAGCGCCATTAGAGTCACCTGAGTAAATTGGTATAGCCATTGTGGAAAACAATATGGAGGTTTCTCAAAAAGCTAGAGCTACCATATGACCTACCTATGATTCTATATATGTGAAAAAGCCAAAAACATCAATTCCAAAAGGCAAATGCACCCCAATGTTTAGAGCATCATTATTTACAATAGCCAAGACATGGAAATAACCTAAGTGTCCATCAGTAGATGAATGGATGAAGAAAATATGGTATATATACAATGGAATATAATTCAGCCATGAAAAGGAATGAAATTTTGCTGTTTGAAGCAACATGGTTGGACTTGGAGGGCATTATGCTAAGTGAAATAAATCAGAGAAAGATAAATATTGTATGATATCACTTATATGTGGAGTCCACTCCATGGATCACAACCTTGTGGTGACAAAGGGGTTGATTAACTCAATGAAGCTATGAGCCATGTGTGCAGGGACACACAAGGCTGACGGGTCATAGTGAAGAGTTCTGATCAGTCATGGTCCACTGGATGAGGAAATGGCAAACCACTCCAGGATTCTTGCTGCAAGAACCCCATGAATAGTAGGAATAGGCAAAAAGTTATGACACCAGAAGACGAGCCCCCTCAAAGAGAGAAAGTGTCCAATATGCTACTGGGGAAGAGTGCAGGGAAATTACTAATAGTTCCTAAAAGAGAGGAATGTCTGGGCCAAAGTGGAAATGATGCTCAGTTGTGGATATGTCTGGTGGTGAAAGGGAAGCCTGCTGCTGTAAAGAACAATATTGCATAGGAACCTGGAATGTTAGGTCCGTGAATCAAGGTAAACTGGACATGGTCACGCAGGAGATGGCAAGATTGAACCTCAACATCTTAGGAATCAATGAACTAAAATGGATGGGAATGGGTGAATTTAGCTCAGATGACCATTATATCTACTACTGAGGGCAAGAATCCCTTAAAAGAAATTGAATAGCCCTCATAGTCAACAAAAGAGTCCAAAATGCAGTACTTGGGTGAAATCTCAAAAACGACAGGAGGATCTTGGTTTGTTTCCAAGGAAGACATTCAACATCATAGTAATCCAAGTCTATGCTCCAACCACTAATGCCAAGGAAGCTGAAGTAGACTGGTTCTATGAAGACTTGTGACACCTTCTAGAACTAATACCAAAAAAAAAAAAAAAGATGTCCTTTTCATCATAGGGAATTGTAATACAAAAATAGGAAGTCAAGACATACCCAGAAAACAGGCAAGTTTGTCTTGGAGTACAAAATGAATCAAGGCAAAAGTTAACAGAGTTTTGTCCCCAAAACATGCTGCTCATGGCAAACACCATTTTCAAAGACCCAAGAGATGACTATACACATGGACATCACCAGATGATCAATACTAACATCAGATAGATTATGTTCTTTGCAGCCAAAGATGGAGAAGCTCTATACAGTCAGTAAAAACAAGACCAGGAACTGACTGTGGCTCAGATCATCTGCTCCTTATTGCAAAATTCAGGCTCAAATGGAAGAAAGTGGGAAAAACCACTAGACCATTCAGGTAAGGCCTGAATCAAATACTTTATGGTTACACAGTAGAGGTGACAAATAGATTCAAGGGATTAGATATGGTAAACAGAGTGCCTGAAGAACAAAGGACAGAGATTTGTAACATTGTACAGAAGATGGTGACCAAAACCATCCCCAAGAAAGAGAAATGCAAGAAGGCAAAATGGTTGTCTGAGGAGGCTTTACAAATAGCTGAGGAAAGAAGAGAAACAAAAGACAAGAGAAAAGAGAAAAGATATACCCAACTGAATGTAGATTTCCAAAGACTAGCAATGAGAGATAAGAAAACCTTCTTAAATAAGCAATGCAAAACAAAAAAAGAAGAAGAAGAAAACAATAGAATGAGAAAGACTAGAAATCTCATCAAGGAAATTGGAGATATCAAGGGAACATTTCATGCAAGGATGGGCACAATATAGGACGTAATTGTTAAGGACCTAACAGAACCAGAAGAAATTAAGGAGAGGTGGCAAGAGTACACAGAAGAACTATACAAAAGAGGTCTTAATGATCTGGTTAATCAGGATAGTGAGGTCAATCCCCTAGAGCCAGACATCCTGGAATGTGAAGTCAAGTGGGATTTAGGAAATGTTACTACAAACAAGATCAATGGAAGTGATGGGATTCCAGCTGAGTTATTTCAAATCCTAAAAGATGATGCTGTTAAAATGCTGCAAGGGGCTCACTCAGCAGTGGGCACAGGACTGGAAAAGGTCAGTTTTCACTTCAATCTCAAAGAAGAGAGAAGTTGCTCAGTCATGTCTGACTCTCTGTGATGCCATGGACTGTAGCCCACCAGGCTCCTCAAAAGTAATGCCAAAGAATGTTCAAACTACCATACAATTGGGCTCATTTCTCATGCTAGTAAGATTGTGCTCAAAATTCAGAGGTACATGAACTGAGAACTTCCAGATATACAAGCTGGATTTAGAAAAGGAGAGAAACTGGAGATCAACTTACCAACATTCACTGGAACATAGAGAAAACAGGGGAATTCCAGAAAAATGTCTACTTCTGCTTCATTGACTATGCTAAACTTTGACTGTGTGTATCACAACAAACTGGAAAATTCTTAAAGAGATGGGAATACTAGACCACGTTACCTGTCTCCTGAGAAACCTATATGTGGGTTGAGAAGCAACAGTTAGAACAGTACATGGAACAACTTACTTGTTCAAAATTGAAAAAGGAATATGACAAAGCTGTAAATTGTCACTCTGCTTATTTAACTTGTATGCAGAGTACATAAAGGGAAATGCCAGGCTGGATGAATCACAAGCAGGAATCAAGACTGATGGGAGAAATATCAACAACCTCAGATATGTAGATGATACCACTCTAATGGCAGAAAGCAAAGAGCAATGAAAGATCCTCTTTTTTTTTTTTTCTTTTTCTTTGTATGTTTATTTTTTTTAATTTAATTTTATTTTTAAACTTTACATAATTGTATTAGTTTTGCCAAATATCAAAATGAATCCATCACATGTATACATGTGCTCCCCATCCTGAACCCTCCTCCCTCACCATACCATCCCTCTGGGTCGTCCCAGTGCACTAGCCCCAAGCATCCAGTATCGTGCATTGAACCTGGACTGGCATCTCGTTTCATACATGATATTTTACATGTTTCAATGCCATTCTCCCAAATCTTCCCACCCTCTCCCTCTCCCACAGAGTCCATAAGACTGTTCCATACATCAGCGTCACTTTTGCTGTCTCGTACACAGGGTTATTGTTAGCATCTTTCTAAATTCCATATATATGCGTTATTATACTGTATTGGTGTTTTTCCTTCTGGCTTACTTCACTCTGTATAATAGGCTCCAGTTTCATCCACCTCATTAGAACTGATTCAAATGTATTCTTTTTAATGGCTGAGTAATTCTCCATTGTGTATATGTACCACAGCTTTCTTATCCATTCATCTGCTGATGGACATCTAGGTTGCTTCCATGTCCTGGCTATTATAAACAGTGCTGCGATGAACATTGGGGTACACGTGTCTCTTTCCCTTCTGGTTTCCTCAGTGTGTATGCCCAGCAGTGGGATTGCTGGATCATAAGGCAGTTCTATTTCCAGTTTTTTTTTTTTTTTTTTTGAGGCTAAAAAAGGAGAGGGAAAATGATGGCTTGAAACTCAACATTGAAAAAACTAAGCTCATGGCATCTGGTCCCATCACTTCATGTGAAATGGGGGAAAAAGTGGAAATGGTGACAGATTTTATTTTCTTGGGCTCTAAAATCACTGTGGAAGGTGACTGCAGCCATGAAATTACAAGTCGCTTGCTCATTGGAAGGAAAGCTATGACAAACCTAGACAGTGTATTTAAAAGCAAAGACATCACCTTGCTTACAAATTTGCATATAGTAAAAGCTAGGAGAAGGCAATGGCACCCCACTCCAGTACTCTTGCCTGGAAAATCCCATGGATGGAGGAGCCTGGTGGGCTACAGTCCATGGGGTCGCTGAGAGTCGGACACAACTGAGCGACTTCACTTTCACTTTTCACTCTTATGCATTGGAGAAGGAAATGGCAACCCACTCCAATGTTCTTGCCTTGAGAATCCCAGGGACAGGGGAGCCTGGTGGGCTTCCATCTATGGGGTCACACAGAGTCGGACATGACTGAAGCGATTTAGCAGCAGCAGCAGCAGTCAAAGCTATGGTGTTTTCAGTAGTCATATATGAATGTGAGAGTTGTATCATAAAGAAGGCTGAATGCCAACGAACTGATGCTTTTGAATTGTGATGCTGGGAGAAAAATCTTGAGAGTCCCTTGGACAGCAAGGAGATCAAACCAGTCAATCCTAAAGGAAATTAACCCTGAATATTCATTGGAAGGACTGATGCTGAAGCTGAAGCTCCAATACTTTGGGCCACCGATGCAAAAAGCCAACTCACTGGAAAAGCCCCTGATGCTGGGAAGGATTGAAGGCAAAAGGTGAAGGGGGTGGCAGAGGATGGTTAGATAGCATCACTGACTCAGTGGACATGAATTTAAGCAAACTCTGGGAGACAGTGGACAGAGGAGCCTGGTGTGCTGCAGTTCATGGGACTTCAAGGAATTGGACACAACTTAGCAACTGAACAACAACAACATGTGGAATCTAAAAAATACCAGAAAATACTTGTGAATGTAACAAAAAAGAAACAGACTCAGATATAGATCACAAACTAGTGGTCACCCACAAGGAGGAGGTGGAAAGGCAGTGTAGGGACTGGGGAGGGGGAGATACAAACCACGGCTTGTAAGGTAGGTTCAAGGATGTATTGTACAGCACAGGGAATACAGCCAGTATTTTGTAATAACCATAAGTGAAAAATGTTAAAATTTGTATAAAAATTTAAAACAGAAGTCATGCAGTACTGCTTTTGCCTCGTTCTGTTGGTTATAACTGAGTCATGAGCTCACTCATATTTAAGGGTAGAGGATATGAACCTCATCTGAATGAGTGTCAACATGATCAACTGTAGAAAAGTATATGGGATAAGAAATATAGTTGCAGATGTTCTGGGAAAACACAGTCTGCCACAGCTGTTAAACTTATTCTTCACATTTTTGGGATGAGGACACCAAGTTCTAAGAACCTGGGAAGTGGCTTTCAAAGACCCTGCAGTCAGTTCTCAGAATGCTTAGAGAACCCAATTTTGCCATGGCTGCTGTAACAAATTCCACATACTGAATGGCTTTAAATAGCAATAATTTATTCTCTCACTCTTCCAGAGGCTAGGTTTCAGTTAGGGCCATGCTCTTTCCGACTGCTCTAGGAGAGGATTCTTTCTGACCTCTTCCTAGTTTCTGGCGGTTCTCAGAAATCTTCCTGGGGTTCCTCAACTTGTAGACCCTTCACTCCAATCTCTGCCTCATCCTCAGCTTGGCATCCTCGCTGTATATCTGCACAATGTCTTCCCTCTGTGCATGTCTAGCTCTGTGTCCAAATTTCCCCTTTTCACAAGGATGCCAATTATATTGGATTAAGTTGCACTGTAATGTCCTTACTTTAACCCTATTCCTTCTGCAAAGGAAGGAATCCTTCTGCTCCTTATTCCCAAGTAAGGTCACAGTAGGCAATGCAGGGGGTGGGGGGAACTGGTGGCAAGGGAGTAGTGCTTCCCAGCTGTCACTAGTGATAAAAAATCTGCCTGCCAGTGCAGGAGACTTAAAGACATGGGTTTGATACATGGGTTGGAAAGATTCCCTGGAGGAGGGAATGGCAACCCACTTCAGTATTCTTGCCTGGAGAATCCCATGGACAGAGGATGTAGTCCATTGGGTTGCAAAGAGTTGGACACGACTGAGAGATATTTACTTTTTACTTTTCAGGAGGAGTTTAGGTCATCAACATATATTTTGGGGAAAGTGAAGTCGCTCAGTCGTGCCTGACTCTTTGTGACCCCATGGATAGTAGCCTGCACCAGGCTCCTCCGTCCATGGGATTTTCAAGGCAAGAAGTACTGGGGTGGGTTGCCATTTCCTCCTCCAGGGAATCTTCACAACCCAGGGATCGAACCCAGGTCTCTCACATTGTAGACAGACGCTTACCATCTGAGCCACCAGGGAAGTTTTTATTTTGGGGAGGAGGGGACACAATTCAACCCAGAGCACCATCTTTTATGAAATCCATGGGAAGAGAACTTAGAGACTTACTCTAAGGTAAACTTAGAAGCACATACAACAGCCATGCTGAGGGAATTTCCCTGGCCAGCAAGCCTGGGCCAAAGTGCTGAAGGTGTTCTAAGAGAAAAATGGACTGGGATTGTTGAAACACATTGAAAATGTTTATGTTATAAACATTGTCATGATAAACATAAATGGGGATCAGTGGGTGCTATCAGAAAGGATCTCAGTGACTTCACAGAGATTAGATGCTGGAGACTTCACAGAGATTAGATTCCCCCTCTCTCATGTCTGAAGGGTGATGATTAAACTTCATAAGCAATTTGGGCCCCAGTACCTGACACAATGAAAGTGAAAGAGGAGAGTGAAAAAGTTGGCTTAAAGCTCAACATTCAGAAAACGAAGATCATGGCATCTGGTCCCATCACTTCATGGCAAATAGATGGAGAAACAGTGGAAACAGTGGCTGACTTTATTTTTCTGGGCTCCAAAATCACTGCAGATGGTGACTGCAGCCATGAAATTAAAAGACGCTTATTCCTTGGAAGGAAAGTTATGACCAACCTAGACAGCATATTAAAAAGCAGAGACATTACTTTGCCAAAAAAGGTCCATTTGGTCAAGGCTATGGTTTTTCCAGTGGTCATGTATGGATGTGAGAGTTGGACTATAAAGAAAGCTGAGCACAGAAGAATTGATGCTTTTGAACTGTGGTGTTGGAGAAGACTCTTGAGAGTCCCTTGGACTGCAAGGAGATCCAACCAGTCCATCCTAAAGGAGATCAGTCCTGGGTGTTTATTGGAAGGACTGATGTTGAAACTGAAACTCCAATACTTTGGCCACCTGATGTGAAGAGCTGACTCATTGGAAAAGACCCTGATGCTGGGAAAGATTGAGGGCAGGAGGAGAAGGGGACGACAGAGGATGAGATGGCTGGATGGCATTACCAACTCGATGGACATGGGTTTGGGTGGACTCCAGGAGTTGGTAATGGACAAGGAGGCCTGGCGTGCTGCAGTCCATGGGGTTGCAAAGAGTCGGACACAACTGAGCAACTGAACTTAAGTGAAACTGATACAATCCACTGAAAAACAGAGGTGGCTTGTAGAGGAGATGAATAGCTGAACAGAAAAGCTATTCTTTCAACCCTGGCTTGTTTTATTTTTTAATTTTTTAATATAAATTTATTTATTTTAATTGGAAGCTAATTGCAATATTGTATTGGTTTTGCCATACATTGACATGAATCCACCACAGGTGTACATGTGTTCCCCATCCTGAACCCCCCTCCCACCTCCCTCCCAATCCCATCCCTCTGGGTGGTCTCAGTGCACCAGCCCCGAGCATCATGCATCAAACCTGGACTGGCGATTCATTTCACATATGATAATATACATGTTTCAATGCCATTCTCCCAAATCATCCCACCCTTACCCTCTCTCACAGAGGCCAAAAGACTGCTCTGTACATCTGTGTCTCTTTTGCTGTCTTGCATACAGGGTTATTGTTACCATCTTTCTAAATTCCATATATATGTGTTATTTTACTGTATTGGTGTTTTTCTTTCTGGCTTGCTTCATTTTGTATAATAGGCTCCAGTTTCATCCACTTCGTTAGAACTGATTCAAATGTATTCTTTTTAATGGCTGAGTAATACTCCATTGTGTATATGTACCACAGCTTTCTTATCCATTTGTCTGCTGATGGACATCTAGGTTGTTTCCATGTCCTGGCTATTATAAACAGTGCTGCGATGAACATTGGGGTACATGTGTCGGTTTCAGTTCTGGTTTCCTCGGTGTGTATGCCCAGCAGTGGGATATGAACCCTGGCTTTGAAACGGGGCAGAACCCTATGGTTCTGAACTCGCCCTTCACCACCATATCTTCTGCCTGTCTTTTGTCTGTGCAAAAAACTTTAATAAAAGAATAAGTTTAATCAGAGAAGCAAGAAATGTAGAAACAAAGAACAGGAGACTAAATAATAATACACTCATGAAGCATAGGTAAGGACCTTTAGTTCTTTCTCAAGGGCTACAGATAATATTCTGAGCCACATTCTGCGAGCTGTCTTATAGCTACTAAAACCCCAGGTGGAGAAATTAACAACAAGATGACCAGACTGTACCCAGGACATGAGCTGCCACAATTCTGAGAATTCACCTCTAAGAAATGGGAAAAAATGGACCCTGGAACTGATGATTAACTGTACATAAAACAATCAAGATGATGCTGGTCAGACCACCGATGATCAATGTGAAGAAGACTGTCAGAGATGACTGTGCTGTTTCTACATGTAGTCCCCTGCCTCTCACTTACGTCTATGAAAGCTCTTGCCCCACTGATTGCTAGTTGGGGAAAATCTGCCTTTGGCCAGATGTCCACCACCCTCTCCCTCCAGTTGCCAGCATCTGAAATAAAGCAAATTTTTCTTTCTACCAACATGGTCTGTTTATTGGCTTTTGAGCAGTAAGTATCCAGACCCCACACACTCTTTTGGTAATAGCTTCAAATCATGAAAGGTAGCTTTCCCTTCCACCAAAACAGTGTTGTGAAGCAGATGATTCAGGCAGAGATAGAAGAGACTGTGGACTTCTGCAAAGCTAGATGGAGCCCTAGATTGGAGGAAAACTATATTCTACCTTATCTACCAGGGTCCTTTCCTCCAGAATTTAGGGGAATACAAAGCATTTTACATTGTTTACCAATAACAGCATCAGAAAAAAACAAGAATTGTTACTACTTATTGAGGGGCAGTTTATCTAGGCCATCTATAGCTTTGCTACAGTTTTTTGCTTATATCCCTGGCAATTTCATTATTGTTTCCTAGCACACTGACGTCTGGTAGAGTTTTGCCCCTAAAACTGCATCCTTTTGTTGGCTGGCTGCCCCCAGTTTGCTATAACTGGCTTTTCGGGCCACAGTGGGAACTGGAAGTGCTTTGGAATTTACACTCCCTTGGGTATCCTTTATCTAATGGCACAGATATGGTAGTGTATGGGGGCTTCCTGGGTGGTGCCAATGGTAAAGCACCCACCTGCCAATGCAGGAGATGTAAGGGATGTGGGTTCGATCCCTGGGTCGGGAAGATCCCCTGGAGGAGGGCACAGCAATCCACTTCAGCATTCTTCCCTGGAGAATCCCATGGACATAGGAGCCTGGTGGGCTGTAGTCCATAGGGTCACAAAGAGTTGGACACAACTGAAGCGACTTAGCACACACATGGTAGTGTATAGCAAAGGGGTATAAATTCCCTGGGCGTCCCTGGTGGCTCAGCAGTAAAAATCTGCTTGCTCAGGCAGGAGACAAGTGTTCAATCCCTGGATTGAGGAGATCCCCTGGAGAAAGAAATGGTAACCCACTCGAGTATTTTTATTTTGGAAATCCCATGAACAGAGTAACATGGTGGGCTACAGTTCATGGGTTCAAAAAGCAGTCAGACATGACTTAGCGACTAAACAACAACAAATAAATTCCCTGCTTCTCCCCCTCCTCTGACTCAATACCTACACTCTCCTGTAAAGAAACTGTGGGACTGAGTCAAAATTGCTCTCGGTGATACATGATAACTCACTCTTATGTGGCCCCCTTCTCTTACCTGTCTCAATTTCCCACTTCTGTGTGTGTGTGTGTGTCTTAAGCCACTCAGTTGTGTCTGAATCTTTGCAGCCCCATGAACTGTAGCCCGCCAGGTTCCTCTTTCATGGGATTCTCCAAGCAAGAATACTGGAGTGCGTTGTCATGCCCTCCTCCAGGGGATCTATCTGACCTGTGGATTGAACCCACGTCTCTTGTGACTCCTGCATTGGTAGGTGGATTCTTAACTACTAATGCCACCTGGGAAGCCCTCCCATTTCTCTACTGCTAGTTTTTACTGATATTAATTCCTAGTAAATGATTTTCACATTCTAATTTCAAGATTAGTTTCAGGGGTCCAGTCTAAGACACCATCTTATCTAACCTTCACAACCACTTCTCCAAGGCAGGGAGGACAACTATGGAAACTCTGGCTTGGAAAGGACTGCCCCCAATCACATCATAATTGTACTTGTCTTCCCTGGTGGCTGAGATGGTAAAGAATCTGCCTGCAATTCAGGAGATCCAGATTCAATCCCTGGGTTGAAAAAATCCCCTGGAGAAGAATACCCCAGTATTCTTGCCTAGAGAATTTCATGAACAGAGGAGCTTAACAGACTACAGTCCATGGGTTTGCAAACAGTTGGACACGACTGAGTGACTAACACTACTAACTACCTAACTCAACTTTCAAACCAGTCTTCTCTCTGCTATATTATATTGCCTCAAAGAAACAACTTGTCTTATTTCTTTTTCACCTCTTAATTGCCTTTGGATTTCCTGAATTGCTTCACTTAGAAGAAATACACTGAATTTTTTCAACTAAAGTAAAGAATTGATATTCCTATTATTTTCTCTTGCTATGTTTTCCAAGTCTAGGTTTTTATCAAAGCAGTGAATGAGGTGAAGACAGTCTACTTCATGTTCCCTTCTCCTGAGATACTGTAATAGACTAAAGATAGACCTAACTTATTTGACAGTCCTTCCACTGAAGGCTGGAGTCTGTATACCCTCCCTTTGAATCAGGGCTGACCCAAGACTGTGTGACAAATGTGTGTACTGTGTGCTAAGACAAATGTGATCTGCGACTAGATTTTTTAAAGGGCTGGCAGCTTTTGCCTGGATCTTTTGAAGTCCTGAGCTGTCATATAAGAAATTCCACTACGCTGAGAATGCTGGCCCTTGACAAAGCCCAGGCTAGCCACAAGGAGAGGTCATGTGGAGACAGAGGTGTCCAATGAGGCAGCACCCTTTTGAGTTGTCCTGGTTGAATCTTCAGACATAAAGGAGCAGAGATGATCCATCCATCCCTCCTGTGCTTTGTCTGAATTTTTGATCCACAAAATCCATGGTCATAAAAAGTGGTTTTTATACAATGAAGTTTTAGAGTATTTTGGTCATGCGTAAATAACTTGAACAGCCAGACACATCCGATGGTGCAGAAAACATCTGTATTAGCACAGAGGAACTAGTCTATCCTCTATCTAGCACCCACCATATCATTCCACCTGCTTTTCAAACTTTCTCACCCTAGTCTTGGAGCTGGGAACAGATGAACTCTTCTTTGAACATCACTCAGTCATAGCCACCTTTAAGTTCTAACTGGACACCTGATCCAGGGCAGGGAGAACTATCATTAGGGATCAGTCTTGGGTTAACAAAATAACTTGGGGACCAGTTTCCCCCCAGCACATCTAAACTTCTGCCTTTTAACTCTTGGTTACCTTATAAATTATTCGAGCTGCTACTGGGCCCCAAACCTTACTAACCTGGGCATAGTTAGATTGCATGTTCTTATTTGTATGAAAAGCACTGCTTAAGCATTTGGTTCTGTTTTAACTTTGTTACTTTGCCACTGTGGGCAAGTCACAATCTCTCTGAGTTTCATTGCTTCATTTTCATTCTTCTAAAATGAGATGATTGTCTTGTGAAGCGTTTCTTTTGCCCTCCTTAGGGGAATAATTTGTTTGTATGGTGGGATTTCTGTGGAGGTAACACTAGTGATAAAGAATCCCCCTGTCAATGTAGGAGATGAAAGAAACGCAGGTTTGATTCCAGGGTTGAGAAGATACCCTGGGATAGGAAGTGACAACCCACTCCAGTATTCTTGCCTGGAAAATTTCATGGACAAAGGAGCCTGGCAGGCTATAGTGTGTGGGTCACAAAGAGTTGGACACAACTGAGGAACTGAGCATAGGCACGTGGCGGAGTTTCTGCAGCACTTTGTACACAGTCATTTTGTAAATATCACTTATATTACACACATATTTTATTCACGCTATACAGAGCCAGTGCCATGGCAGAAAGCACTGTGTAGGTTATAAGTTTCCAAAATCAGACCTGGGTTTGCCATTTACTAGCTATGCGACCTTGAACAAAGTATTGCCTCTCAAATCCTATTTTAACTTACATGCCTACCTCATACACTTGTATTGAGGATCGAGGTAAATAGTGAAACAATGAGTAGCTAAATAAACATTCAAAAATTGCTGCTATCATTATGATGAAAGCCTTTCCTTTACAAACAATTCATGATGCTATTTACTTCGTGTACATTTTAAATGGTTTGAAACGAAAATTATTACTCTAAAAACAGACAGTTTAAAGAATGCTCTGAATTAAGGATTTCAGAGTCAAAGGGAAAGTTTGCTTTTTTTCCATATCACAGGCAAAAGCACAGTCCATATGTATGCCTGCTCCACTGATTCCCAGTCTGCCAAAGAAGACAAACATATTTCATGTAGACCCAGCAGGTCTCCCATCTTTAGTCTGAAGTCATCTTAGTTGCCCTCTAAAGCTTTTGAAAAGAGAAGGGAAAAAGAGAAGAAAGTCTCAGCAGTGTCCACGGTCCATTCAATAAACCAGAGCAGTATTAAACCACTTTCATCTTATGAACCCTATGTGTGTCAGTCAGCAAAACAGTGGTCCTGTGTCATCACCCGGAGACGGAAGAACCTGGACAGAGGGGCTCTGAGGAAGCTGACCAGCACAAATGGCCTTGGGGCATGAGCTCGAGTTTAGCTTTGAATCTGTTCAGCACTTAACTTGATGTCCGGGACTGCTGAGGAGCATCTGTCCCTGCTGCTCACTTTCTCCAGGGCTGCGGTTGGAGATCGGGTGTCAGTGTCCAAGTCTCACTCCCCCTCACGTCAAATTCCCATTGCTCAGGACAATACCAAGACAGCACACAATCAATGTGTATTGACTGAATGAATAATTAAATGAATTAATGTGTAGATTATTTCAACTGAGTTTTTTTGTTCCACCACTTACATTGACTTCCACTTCTGACTTTGTTATTTGGCACTTCTTAAATTTGGTCTGGAAAGTAGGGAGAAAATACAGTTTATAAAGCCCTATCATCTACTCATTGAACACCCAGTTACTTTATTCTCCCAGCAACTCCATTTTATGATGAAAAAGGGAAGTTCAGAAAAATTAGCTCGTCTAAGCACCCGCAGATAATGGATGGCAATTTCAAGATTCAAACTCCAATTTTCTGACTTAAAAGTCTATGATCTCACTATTATATTCCTTGACATTTCTCAGAATTGGAGGAAATTGCTTGTTGGTATAAAAGAAAAAAAGGTGGGATGTCTGACCCTTGACTTAAGTGATCTTTCTTATGAATGGTACCCACCATACTTTTGAAAGATGGGGAGTCTATTCCTGTTACAGATATTCTGGAATGGGGACAATCATTCACTTCATAAAACTTGACAGAGTAGCCTCCACATTCTTGCTGTTGTCTGAGAAAGATAAAGCATTATCCATGGCAACTTTCAAGGAGCTGCCTAGGAAAACTCCCTTGACCTCCCTTTTAAGGGAATTATTAAAAATGAATTTGCATAACATTGCTTTTTTTTTTTTTTTTGCAGTAACAGTAGTAGAATCAGAAGAGCAGTGAGTACAAAAGGAGATGGATTTCATTTTAGACTTTTAAGTCACATCAGAGGAATGTGCACAGATGCAGAGATGGCTATCATATGTGGAGGAATAGTTAGAAGGCTGAAATTCCTAAAAATAGTGTCAGATGCTGGTGACACACCCCTCTGTAAAGCCCAAGATTGCTGACCCACATGTTTCTCTGTGTCATTTTTCCTCAGAATCCTCCTTAAACAGGCCAAAGCTTTCAGAGACCATAATCTAGCAGATTCATGGCTAGAAGGAGTTTTAAGGCTCCTTAGTTGAAAGATGCTTAATGTAAATCTGCAAAGAAGAGCACTTGAATGTCAGCAACTGTAACTGCTACAAAATCACTTTCCTTCTCACCTGAGAAGGTTAAATAATGTCTCAAGAAATATATGCAATATATGCTGGCATTAGGAGCAGTATGGGGACTCTCCATCCTGACTACATTTCCCCCCAAACAGACCTTACATTTTGGAAACAAGATATAAAGACTTGAAGCTTCTGGCTTTAACAAAAATTATACCAGAGTGAAAAAGTTCTCAAAAATTCCATTTTCATATAGCTATGGACATGTCACTGCCTCTCTGCTTCCATTTTTCATGCCTAAATTTTTTACCCATCTAATACCTGGGGCAAGATTTAATTCTTATCTAACTCTACTTGGGATTATCAGAGAGAATTTAAGTGGACAATATATTTCTTAGATCTCAATGTGTACCTCCTTTTTCAAATGATTAGACAGGGAATTTTCAAAAATTTCTAAGGGGTAAGAGGATGTAGGCATCACATAGACCTTCCATCCCAGTCTTACTCAACCCTAGGAGTTCCAGACCACTCATAGTTACACACTAATGCTATTCCAAAGAGGACACCATGTTCTCAACTGGCATATCATTCACATGGATCCTGAGTATAATACATTCCACCTCAGTACCCACTTTTCCAAGCCATATACAGAGGAATGGTGATAAGATAGAGGAATAAAGGGGTTAAGCACCTGATTTTCACTGATGTGATCATGAGACCTCCCATTGTATTTTTGGAGTAAAGACATGCAGATTTCACAGACTTTCACATTCAGCTGGCCTTCAACCTCACTTCCATGCGTAGTGGAGGAAGCAGAGATGAGGAATATTGCATGCGTTCATCCACCTCTTTCCTATAATTGAGAATCACTCAGAGGGAGGAAGGAGAAGAAAAATAGGCCCTGTTCCCTGATCTCAGCATCTATGATCAGCTGATGCAATATTTCTCAAGTGTTTAGGAAGAGGAATGAGATTATAGAGACAGCTTCCCTGCAGAATCCATGTTGACAGTGTTGGGAAGCACAGTAAGGGAGATTTGAGTTCTTGTTCTGGCATTTCCTAAAACTTGATGAATAATCTGAGAGTAAATGACTTAAAGTGTTTTGGCTTTTAAGTTTAATTTGGACCCATTTGTTTATTTTTGTGTTTATAATATTACCATTACTTTAGGAGGTGGTTCAGAGAGAAACTTATTGTGATTTATGTCTAAGAGTGTTCTACCTATGTTTTCCTCCAAGAGTTTTATAGTGTCTGGTCTTATGTTTATGTCTTTAATGTATTTTGAACTTATTTTTGTGTATGGTGTTAGGAAGTGTTCTACTTTAATTCTTTTATATGTAGCTGTTCAGATTTCCTAGCACCACTTGTTGAAGAGGCTGTCTTTTCTTCATTGTATATTCTTGCCTCCTTTGTCAAAGACAAGGTGCCCATAGGTGTGTAGATTTATCTCTGGGCTTTCTATCCTGTTGTTTTTATCTATATTTCTGTTTTTGTGCCAATACCATGCTATTTTGATGACTACAGCTTTATAGTATAGTCTGAAGGTTGATTCCTCCAGCTCTGTTTTTCTTTCTCAAGATTGCTTTGGCTATTCGGGGTCTTTTGTGTTTCCATATGAATTGTGACATTTTTTTTCTAATTCTGTGAAAAATGCCATTGGTAATTTGGTAGGGATTGCACTGAATCAGTAGATTGCTTTGGGTAGTACAGTCATTCTCACAATATTGGTTCTTCCAATCTAGGAACGTGGTATATTTCTCCATCTGTTTATGTCATCTTTGATTTCTTTCATCAGTTTTTTATAGTTTTCTGCATATAGGTCTTTGTGTCCTTAGTGAAAGTTGCTCAGTTGTGTCCGACTCTTTGCAACTGCATGGACTATACAGTCCCTGGAATTCTCCAGGCTAGAATACTGGAGTGGGTAGCCATTCCCTTCTCCAGGGAATCTTTCAGACCCAGAGATCTAACCCAGTTCTCCCACATTGCAGGCAGGTTCTTTACCAGCTAAGCCACCAGGGAAGCCCTTTTGTGTCCTTGGGTAGATTTATTCCTATGTATTGTGTTTTTTGTTGTTGTTGTTGTGATGGTGAATGGGATTGTTTCCTTAATTTATCTTTCTGATTTTTCATTGTTAGTGTGTTCTCTAACACACTAACACACTAAGATATTTCTCTGTATTAATTTTGTATTTCATGACTTTACTAAATTCATTGATTAGCTATAGTAATTTTCTGGCAGCATCTTTAGGGTTTTCTACATATAGTATCATGTCATCTGCAAACTGAGAATTTTACTTCTTTTTGAATCTTTTATTTCTTTTTCTTCTCTGATTGCTGTGTCTAGGACTTCCAGAACTATATTGAATAATAGTGGCAGGCATGGGCACCCTTGTCTTATTCCTGATCTTAGAGGAAATGCTTTCAGTTTTCCACCACTGAGAATAAAGTTTGTGTGGGTTTGCTGTATATGGCCTTTACTATGTTGAGGTAGGTTCTTTAAACAGTATGGAGATTCCTAAAAAACTAAGAATAAAACTACCATATGACCCAGCAATCCCACTATTGGGCATATACCCTGAGATTATCATAATTGAAAAAGACATATATACCTATGCATCTTTGCAGAACTGTTTACAATGCCAAAACATGGATGCAACCTAGATATCCACTGACGGATGAATGGATAAAGAAGTTGTGGCACATACATACAATGGGACATTACTCAGCCATAGATAGGAATGAATGTGAGACACTTACAGTAAGGTGGATAAACCTAGAGCTTGTTACACAGAGTAAGTCAGAAAGACAAAAACAAATATCATAATTAACACATATATATGAAATCTGGAAAAATGGTACTGATGAACCTATTTGCAGGACAGGAATAGAGACTCAGACATAGAGAACAGACTTATGGGTACAGTGGGAGCAGGAGAGTGTGGGACAAATTGAGAGAGTACCATTGACATATTTACACTACCATGTGTAAAATAGATAGCTAGCAGGAAGAGGCTGCATACCACAGGGAGCTCAGCTCCGTGCTCTCTGATGACCTAGATGGGGAATGGGGGTGGTGGGAAGGAGGCTCAAAAGGAAGAGGATATATGTAAGCTTATAGCTGATTCACATTGGACAGCATAAACCAGCGCATGTAAAGCAATCATCATCCAATTAAAAATAAATTAAAAAAATAAAAAATACAATGTTTTGTCTTTCACAAGGATAAAGTAAGGAACTGGATGAAATAAGCACAATGCTATCTCTGTCAGTGAGAGTAGAATAATTGGCTGGAGATAGATGGCAAAGGAAAATTTACTGAGAATTCTGGATTCTATTAATTGACAAGAGAGATGTTATTCCATACTATTGGCATAAGCACATCCTTATCCTGGCTGTCATGGTCTAGACTTAACAAGGATAACTGTCTTTTGCCTTAGAGGACATATAATCACAATATAGCTTACAAACCTTATGGTTAGATCTCACCTGCCTTCATCTTCCTCTACTAATGGAATGGTGTCATAATTTAAGACCAAGTTTAGAGATTTTTCAATCCAGAAACAATAATGGAGTAACCTAGGCTGCTAGTAGCTCTCCCCAGACCTAGACCTGTAGGACATGTTATTATAGTAACAAGAGTTATCGCAATAAAAACAGCGTGTTTCTGAACAGAAACCCAGACAAATAGGCCACAGGAGGAGCACAGAGAGGCCTTGTACATGTGGGAACTTGATATGTGTTGGCATCTCAGTTTTTAAATAAGCTTTTAAAATTATAACTTATTTTGTATAGATAGATGGTGCTGGAAAAACTGAGTTCACCAAATAGAGAAAAGTAAAGTTGGATTTGTACTTCACACTACAAGAAAAAGAAAGCAAAGATATACAAAAATTAAAAACAAAGATCTAGTGTGAAAGGTAAAATTGTACAGCTAAAGCAAATTGAAGATGGAGATAATGGAGGAAGTGGACAATGGAAGTGGACAGTGCTCAGAATTCAACATGACCCCAAATTTTCAAATGATAAGGGGCTCTATTTCTAATCTTACAACAAAATTGTGCAAAACTGCAGCAGAAACTTCTCTGTGCTCCTCAAAGCCTCTTTTCTTCCCCTCCTGTTGTTGTTCAGTTGCTCAGTAGTGTCCAACTCTTTAAGACGCCATGGACTGCAGCATGACAGGCATTCCTGTCCTTCACCAACTCCTGGAGTTTGCCCAAGTTCATGTCCATTGCATTAGTCATGCCATCTAGCCATCTCATCCTCTGATGCCCTCTTCCCCTTCTGCCTTCAATCGTTCCCAGCATTAGGGACTTTTCCAATGAGTTGACTGTTTGCATCAGGTGATCAAATTGCTGGCACTTCAGCTTCAGCATCAGTCCTTCCAATGAGTTTTCAGGGTTGATTTCCCTTAAGATTGACTGGTTTGATCTCCTTGCTGTCTAAGAGACTCTCAGGACTCTTCTCCAGCAACAAAGTTTGAAGGCATTAATTCTTTGATGCCCTGCATTCTTTATGGTCTAGCTCACACCCCCTTCGTGGATCACTGCCTTGTCATGGCAAAGGGGGTTGTGTAGCTCAAAGAAGCTATGAGCCATGCCATATAGGGCCATCCAAGATGGACAGGTCATAGTGGAGAGTTCCGACAAAAAGTGATCCACTGGAGGAGGGAATAGCAAACCACCCCAGTATACTTGCTATGAGAACCTCATGAACTGTATAAAAAGACAAAAAGATATGAAACCAAAAGATGAGTCCCTCCTATTACACAGATTCTTTTGCAGTTTTCTGTGTCCATGGACTGAATCCTGACCAGTGGAATGTAGGTATAAATGATGTATGCTACTTCCAGGACTGGCCCATATAGCTATAAATATAACATTCTGCCATGTTCTTCCCTATAGGTTCTTGGCCAGTACTGTACTGACCTAACTGGGAGCACAGACTCAAGATGCAAGAAGTCTGGGTCCTTGCATGTCCATACAGAAGGCCGCATAGCTAACACCTGCTTTGGACTATTCTGTCCGGAAAAAAAAAAAAAAAACTTAGTGTGTTGAGCCTCTGAGATTCGGAGGGCTATTGTTACTGTGGTTAGTGTCACCTTAACTAACAAAAATGGCAACATCATGGATTAAAATATAAAATTATAAATGCTCTAGAACACAATTTACAAGAAAGATTTTATGATGTAGAGATGGAAAAGAAGTTTCTAAGCATGGAAAAAGAGACAAAAGCATACATTAATGTTTAATAGATTTCATTACATACAATTCTTTTAAACCAATGACTATTTAATTGTGGTAAGTACACTTATGATGAGATCTACCCCCTTAATAAATTTTTAAGTGTACAGAACAGTGTTGTTACCTATAGATGCAATGTTATACAGCAGAGTTCTAGAATTTACTCATCTTTCACAACTGAAATTTTATACCCACGGAGCAGAAGTTTTCTATTTCCCCCTCTCCCCAGCCCTTGGCAGCTGACTTTCCACTCTGTCTCTATGAATTTGACTATTTTTATTGCCTCGTAGAAGTGGGATCCTGCAATATTTATTCTTCTATGACTGGCTTCTTTCACTTAGCATAATGCTCTCCAGATTCATCCTTTTCGTCACATACATCAGGATTTCCTTCTTTTTTTAAGGCTGAATAAGATTATGTTATGCACACTATACATATATATTATTTACATTATATTTTATAATAATTATACCACATTTTGTTCATTCTGTATATTCCACGTTCATATCCTTTCATTGACAGACATTTAGGTTGTTTCCATATCTTGGCTATTGTGAATAATGATGCAGTAAACATGGGAGTGCAGTTATCTCTTCAAAATTGACCACTAACCACTATTTATTTAGGTAAAAACAAACTGTTATATTTGATTTATAACTATAGTCAACACACCTCTGAGCAAACAAAAACTGTATTTGCAGTTTAAAACAACTCCTGTATCTGAGCTACACATATATTGCTCCTGTTGCTGTTCAGGTTGTAATGATGGTAATTAAAAATTAAAGTACCAGTTTATTTACTAACTAGGTGGCTCAGCGGTAAAGAATCTACCAGCAAGGCAGGAGATGCAGATTCGATCCCTGGGGTGGGAAGATTCCCTGGAGGAGGAAATGGCAACCCACTCCAGTATTCTTGCCCGGAAAATTGCATGGACAGAGAAACTTGGTAGGTTACAGTCCACAAGATTGCAAAGAGGCAGACAAATGCATGCACATGCATGCAAAAGATAAATAGAAATATTACTCATAAATTGATGTACTGTGCTTGGTCACTCAGTCGTGTCTGACTCTTTGTGACCACATGGACTGTAGCCTGCTAGGCACCTTTGTCCATGGGGATTCTCCAAGCAAGAACACTGAAATGGGTTACCATGCCCTCCTCCAAGGGATCTTCCTGACCCAGGAATCGAACCGGGGTCTCCTGCATTGCAGGCAGATTCTTTACCAGCTGAGCTATCAGGGAAGCCCCACAAGTTGAAGATAATATTATCTTCAAAACATTAAGAACCAGAGTCCCATCAAAATGTAATTCAAGCAAAAATTTTGTCTCTTAAGTAATAGCAGTTTTTTAAACTAATGGCAAAAGATAAATAATCCCAAACTATTTCTTTTAAAAGAGACAAAAGTTTTTCAGTATAGTCTGGATATCAGCACAGTTCTGAAATATTTGGTTTGTTTGAAAGTTGAGTTAATCTAGAATGAATCCTCTTTTATTTTCAGGATATTAGGATGGTAGAGGGGTGAGGTGAAAATGGAGAAGGAAACAGAGAAAGGGAAGAAGGTGAAAAGGTCGTTCTTGCAGAAATTGTCCCCTTGGATCAATATATATCCCCTTGGCAATAATGAATTTGGATAGATGGACATAGTCTAATAGCAAACATGAGATGCTAGTGGCGGAGAGAGGAAAGCTCTGATTTCAACAGGAAGCTCTAGCTGCTGGTGCAGGATTAGGTGGGGATTTGCTCTTGGCCTCATATTCTGTTGGAAAACTGCTTGTGGAATGATTACTCAATTCATTTTCTATTGAATGGATCAATGTTATAAGTTCAGCCACCAACTTCACTTGTTCTGTGCATGTAGGGCTTTCTTCTTTCAAGTCTTATTTTCAGGAAATTACTTCATTCTTAAACTTTCAATTTCCTCCAGGCTTCAGATTTCTGATGACTCTTTCTCTAGGCTAGAAGTCTTCAAAAATGACTCCATCTTTTCTTATTCTTTTTGAACAGAGCTAAGCCATCAAAGAGTTCATGTATTTTCTGAATCAATGCTAGCATGCTCTGGGGCAAGTTTTTTCTTTTAAATAAAAAGCCAGCTTTTGTTTGACCTAAATATTCTGAACAAAATATGTGCTGCATGCTCCGTTGTGTCTGACTATGAAATCTCATGGACTGTAGTCTTCCAGGCTCCTCTGTCCATAGAATTTTCCAGGCAAGAATATTGGAGTGGGTTGCCATTTCCTACTCCAGGTGATCTTCCTAACCCAGTTATCAAACTTTCATCTCTTGCAGCTTCTCCATTGGCAGGCAGGTTCTTTACAACTGTGCCACCTGGGAATTCTGCCTAATAAACTGAGGCTTCCCTGATGGCTCAGGCTGTAAAGAATCTGCCTGTAATGCAGGAGACCTGGATTTGATCCCTGGATTGGGAAGATCCCCTGGAGAAGGGAATGACTACCCACTCCAGTATTCTTGCCTGGAGAATTCCATGAACAGAGCCTACCAGGCTCAATAGCTTCAGTCACTACTGAATACCAAATAGTGTATACTTTGAAAGGACTGTATTTGAAGACTCTAGATTCTTTGGGTCAAATTATAGGATCTGATATTAGGAATAAAATATAGGACTTGTAAAAAAAAAAAAATGTGAGTCTAGCTCCCACAAGAAGCTGTACAATTCAAAGTCTAGACAAAGTCATCAGTCAGCAAGGCCACTGCCTTGCACAGATTTCCAAAGATTAGCTGGGAGTAAGGTTTCTTAGAGGTTCACAGCCCCTCTGTGGCACCAACATTCCCCCACCCAAATCTACCTTCACAACAAAGGCTGTATTAGAGTGTAAACTGCAGTGCACACTCCATAGAGTTGCAGTTGGATCCCACACATTGCCACTGGGATGCACCATCAGTGGAGCAGAGGATGTTTATAATAAAGAACACACATGCTCCACAACTCCCTATTCTCACTCTCCTTTGTAACATTTTAATTAGAAAAAATTCAGATAAAGAAAAGTAGAAATATTATACAATGAACATCCGTTTAGCCACCACCTAGATACAACACTATTAACAGTTTATACTATTTGCCTCACCTACCTCTCTCTCTCTCATTATTTATTTTTGTAAGTGAATCACTTCAAAATAAACCATTGACATCTGGACACTTTGGCATGCAATTCCAAAAAATAAAGACATTCTGCTGCATAACTGTATATCCTGCTGGTAGTATTGTTTCCCATTTTACAGATGGGGAAACACTGAAAATCTCTTTGAAGAAGGTAGGGAGCTGGAGCCTTAGCACACTAACTGTGCAAGGCTGTAGAGTAAGGTGGTGAGTGGTCCTGAGACGTGGGTGAGTATCCCTTCAAGCGGCAGCTCTGAGGAAACTCACTGAACTGTGGGGGCTTATGTAAAAATCTTTCATTACTATAAAAAGAAAAAGTACACCATAAACAAAGTGAAAAGACAAATGACGAACTGTGAAAAACATAGTTTATATAGTAAAAATCAAATGTTAACATTCTTAATATATAAAGAGCTCTTTCAAATCAAAACTTAAATACCTCATTTTGAAATAGAAAAGAGTATTTTAATGATGATTTGTTTTGCCAGCCTTTCCTTCTACTTTGCACAATTTTGCTTTGGGAAAATGCCCTTTGCTGCTGCTGCTGCTGCTAAGTCACTTCAGTCATGTCCGACTCTGTGCGACCCCATAGACGGCAGCCCACCAGGCCCGGCCCCACCGCATCCCCCCTCCCCCCTCCCCCCTCCCCCTCTCCCCCCCTCCCCTCCTTCCCCCCTCCCCCCCTCCCGCCTCCCCCGCCTCCCCTCGCCCCACCAGCCCCCGCCCCTTCCCTGGGATTCTCCAGGCAAGAACACTGGAGTGGGTTGCCATTTCCTTCTCCAATGCATGAAAGTGAAAAGTGAAAGTGAAAGTGAATTTGCTCAGTCGTGTCCGACTCTTCACCACCCCTTGGACTGTAGCCTACCAGGCTCCTCCGTCCATGGGATTTTCCAGGCAAGAGTACTGGAGTGGGGTGCCATTGCCTTCTCCAAAAATGCCGTTTACTATCTCCTAAAACTGTCAAGAGCTTGTTTTCACCTTCCCCACCTCAAGAACTGACATGTAACCAATCAAACTACCTCACCCCTCAGGTGTGCTGATAGTTCAGGGGTTGGTACGTTCCCAATAAGTCAATCTTTTGCAGGTGTAGAGGCTGTTACATATGCTATAATATAAAAGGAACCCCTCCTTCTAAGAAGACAAACTTTCAGAGAGGGACAGTAGAAGAGAGAGGGGGAGAGAAAGAGGTGATTTCATGATTATATGGTTTGAGGTCTTGGATCTAGACTTGCATAAAAGTAGCTGCACCTGTTTCCCAGTTATAAAATCTAATAACTCCTCAATAGGTTTAATAACTCCTTTGTTAGGTTTCTGTAATTTGCCATCAAATATTAGATTGGTGCAAAAGTAATAGTGGTTTCATACCCTTAATTTTAAATCATTATAATTAGCGTCAAACACACCTTTATTAATCAAAATAGGAACCATTACAATCAACACATTTCTGCCAATGAGAAATAAGTTTGTTTATTCCTCTAGCATAAAAATCCTTTCGTTTTTGAATCTAGATTCAACAAACTCTTGGAAAGCATTTTCTGTATCCTGCCGGCTGTGGAACTATTTTCCCTTCAAAACATTGTCAGGATGCTTGAAGAAGTGGTAGTCAGTTGATAAAAAGGCAGGTGAATATAGCAGATGAGGGAAAACTTCACAGCCAAATTCATTCAAGTTTTGAAGCATTGGTTGTGCTACATGTGGTCCGGCATTGTTGTGAAGAAGAATTGGACCCTTTCTGATGACGAATGCTGGCTGTAGGTTTTGCAGTTTTCAGTGCATCTCATTGATTTGCTGAGCATACTTCTAAGATGTAATGGTTTTACCAGGATTCAGAAAGCTATAATTGATCAGATTGGCATCAGATCACCAATCAGTGACTATGACTCTTTTTTTGGTGCAAATTTGGTTTTGGGAAGTGCTTTGGAGCTTCTTCTCAGTCCAATCACTGAGCTGGTCATCACTGATTGTCATATAAAATCTATTTTCCAGATGGGGAAACACTGATGCCTGAATGTTTCCCCATCCATTGTGTGTTTCACATCACAATCCAGTACAGAAATAGTTTGTTGTTGTTGAGTAGAATAAGAGAAGATGACACTTCAAAATGACAATTTTTTTGATTTGCAGTTAGCTCATGAGGCACTGGTAAGCTACAGTCCATGGGGTCTTGAACAGTCAGACACGACTGAGCAAATTTACTTTCACTTTTCACTTTCATGCATTGGAGAAGGAAATGGCAACCCACTCCAGTGTTCTTGCCTGGAGAATCCCAGGGATGAAGGAGTCTGGTGGGCTGTTGTCTATGGGGTTGCACAGAGTGGGACATGACTGAAGCGACTTAGCAGCAGCAGCAGCAGCAGCGTGAGGCACTGACTTATTGAGCTTTTTCATTTTTTAATTTGCTTCAAGTTCCAAATGACTGCAGAATGGTCAACCTTGAGTTCTTGGGAAACTCCTTATGTAGTTGTAAGAGGATCATCTTTGATGATGTTCACAGTTGTTGTTGTCAACTTCCGGTGGCCAGCCACTGTGCTCCTCATTTTCAAGGCTCTTGTCTCCTTTGCAAAACTTCTTGAGCCACCACAGCATTGTAAGTTCATTAGCATTCCTGGGTCAAATGCATTGTTGATGTTGCAAGTTGCCCCTGCTGTTTTACAACCCATTTTTGAACTCAAATAAGAAAATTACTTGAATTTGCTTTTTGTCTAACATCATTTCCATAGTCTAAAATACATGTAAAGTAAACAGCAAGTAATAATCCATTAGCAAAAAACATAAAGCAAGAAATGTGCATTTTTATGATATATAACATAACCACATTTATTTAAGAATGCTTTCCATTATCAAATGACAAACTTCAGCAATGCAAAACTGCAATTACTTTTGCACTAACCTAATGTATGGCAAGCCACTCCAGTACTCTTGCCTGGAAAATCCCATGGACGGAGGAGCCTGGTAGGCTGCAGTCCATGGGGTCGCTAAGAGTCGGCACAACTGAGCGACTTTACTTTCACTTTTCACTTTCAAGCATTGGAAAAGGAAATGGCAACCCACTCCATTATTCTTGCCTGGAGAATCCCAGGGACAGAGGAGCCTAGTGGGCTGCCATCTATGGGGTTGCACAGAGTCGGACACAACTGAAGCGACTTAGTAGCAGCAGCAGCAATGTTGTTTAGTCTCTAAGTCGTGTCTGATCCTTGCAACCCATGGACAGTAGCCTGCTGGGCTCCTCTGTCCATGGGATTTCCCAGGCAAGAATATTGGAGTGGGTTGCCATTGCCATTTCCTTTTCCAGGGGATCTTCCTGATCCAGGAATCAAACCCATGGCTCCTACCACCCTCCTGCATTGCAGGCTGGTTCTTTACTGGCAGAGCCACAGGGGAAGCCCTAGCACCAACCCAGTAGTATAGCTTAATATATTTGTTGATTAACAAGCCACGAAAGAAAAAATTTTAAATGGCTAGTGGCCCAATTCCCAACCATGAGAACTATCTCAGAGGGGAAAAAAACAATTTAACATCAGATAGTAATATGTTTTTTTTTTCACATTTTCAAAGATTAAAAGGGTTGATAAGTACTGAAAAGGTGTAAAATTAAATATTGCTTAAGTTTTAGGTGCATATGGAGGGTGGTGTATGGACAAGGGGACTTGACTGACCCTTCTGTCAGTTTAATCCTTTTTGCCTTCCTTGGGCTGGATTCTGCTTCCAGAAGTTCCTTCACTTCACTCAAACTTCGTGTTCAACTTCCTGTTTCGTCCATATGCTATGAGCCACCATTTTCCTAAAGCCCCTACATGCCCTTACTGTGATCCACTGTCCAGTGGCTTTATCTCAACTTGCTGATTTCTCCCCAGAAGGTGTTCTAAGTGTTCTGTGTGGCCAGGCATCCTGAAGTCAGAGTCTGCTCTGCAGAAAACGACTAGCAAGCTAGAAGCTTTACTTCTTCCCCATTAGCCTACCTCTTCACACCACAGTGAAGACACATGTGTACACACACACACAGGTTAACACCACAATTAAAACACACACATACACACACACACACATACACACAGGGGTTGTATGGCAACACGGTTTTGGGTGGGGACTGCGGCATCTGACTACCAGGGTTTAAATCTTGACTCTGAATCTTACTAGACACATGGTCCTAGGAAATATATCTAACCCCTCTGTGCCTCACTTTCTTTATCTAGAAGATTAAAAATATCTATCTGTTTTGAGGGTAAATGAATACACATACAAAACTTTCAGCACAGCATTGTACATGTGGGTTACCAACGGCCCGTGTAGTCATCGGTCCTAAATAAGCACACAGACTTGTTTCCAGAATAGGAAAGCTCGTAAATCATTATGAAAATTTATTGACAAGTGACAGAAATCAATGTCAAGTAGCTGGAGCAAAGAAGGCAATTTATCAGCTCATTTAACGGGGGAACCCAAAGGTTGAGCTCACCTTGAGCCTGGTTACATACAAAGTTCAAATGGTGTCAGTGCTAGCTGCCTAAGAATTGGGCCATTGTTGTTTCATAATTGTGGTTTGAGATGTGTGAAAGAGTTAAAGTTAATAAAACAGGTCTCAAATTCAAATTTTACCACTTGTCAATGTGTAAATTTGGGGGAGCAGTGTCTATTTTTGAGAATTTGGGGGACAGTCCCCTGCAAAGGGCCTGAGATCCATGTCATCATATGATCACTTCTCCACCCCATTTGGACATGAGATAAACTAACAGGCTGTGACTGTCATTTAGGAAAGATATATATCTCCTCATTTAATATTCAAGACTGTATCTTCCCTAGGCACATTTAGTTTCCACAATAGAAAGATGTGCTAGAATAGCTTTGTGTAATAAACTTGATTAACAAAGAACAATTCCACTGTGCTGTATATAAATCAGGCAGTGGACATGGAGCCCAGCACAGAATAACGCATTTGTCCACACAGCATGCCAAGAAGGAGTTTGGAAGGTTGTGCAAGAAATCACAGAGGGAAAAAGGAAACTGTTTGCCTGCGCTTGGTAGGAGCATCATCCTGTCAGATCCCTGCCACAGGGCTGGTTCTAAACATCTGCTGTCATCTTTTTGTGTGTGTTGAGTAACAATGTTTCACTTCTCAGAAACAGCCAGTCCACTGTGTTGCTCTGGCCCTTTACATAGGAGACAAATTCTGAGCATGTAGGCTCGAGGCAGCAAATGCCCCCTCCTATCCCCATCATACCTTCAGGCCTCTGAGTCTGAAAAGTTGTGTACATATGTGGCTTCTTACAAGAAGAAAATCACTAACACTTCTAGTAATGCATGTATCTGGGTCAAAACTCACAGTGAGACTGGAATGTCACTTCCTAATTATCAACAAAGTGAATCTTTTCACACATTTGGGAGACTTTGGTTTCAAAATGTAAGAGGTGGAAGAGATCTCAGAGACAATCTTGTCCAACTCCCTCATTTTACTGAGGAAGCTCCATAAATAGTGGTGGTTTTTTCCTGAGCCAGGAGCTTCTGTGCCCTCAGTCAGTGTACCTGTTTACTCTAGAGCAGCCTTCCTAATACCAGCTAGATGATTATACCCCCTTCTTTAACTTTTGTGCTGTGGATTTTCTCTGGTGGATTTCAATGTCCTGCATTGTTATCATCTCCCTGACACCCTCCCTGACTACAGGCCCACCCTCCATGGGGATATGTTTTCAAATAAGTGAACTCGTTTTAGTACAAACATAAGCACATGTCATGATTTCAAAGCTGATTTGGCTCATTTAAGCCCTTGTTCCACTTCATTAAAGCATTCCAGGAGTGAGCACTTGCGCGCATTCATTGGGATGACATCCTCTTGGAAGTCTCTGACCCATGACCCTGGAGAGGACTTTGGCTGCAGCCCAGGTGCTCCCAGAGTTTTGCACATTTTCCCTTTCGACATTCAGCCAGATTCCTGTAGTGGTTTATCTCTACTGTGACTGTTGTATTTTATGGTTTATCTGTAGGGTCTTCCTCTTGCAGAGTGACCATTTTTGCCACAGGCTGGTCACCCAGGGAGCTGATTATGGAGGAGGAGAGGAGAGCTTTAGAGAGAAAAAAGCAGTACTTTAGAGATTTGAATCTAAGACATGTGGCATAATTTATGAACAGTCCTTTTTGAATATCCAGCTAAAGGTACATGTCATGAACATAGGAGTATTTTATGTATTCAATTTTTCTTGGATTAATGAATAAAAAAATAAATGACTCAATAAAGCAGGAGCCCTTCTTCCATTTCCTCTGCTCTGCAGATGTGTTTCCTGCCACTTGAAGCTAAATCAAATAGTCATACCACTGTCCTCACATTACTTGACTCATAAGCAGCATTTGACAAGAGATTGTCCCCTCCTCCTTGACACATGTTCCTCTCTTAGCTTTGAGGACACTGTACTCTCCTGGTTTCCCTCTCTGACCATTTTCTCCTTTTCATTCACAGGCTGATCCTTCATGCTTCTAACCTCCACATTTTTGTAACCCTGGGTTTAGTATTTAATCCTTTTTTCTTTATACATACTCACTCCCTTGTTGATTTCATCAAGGTCCATGATGGGTGACTCTTCAAGTCATGTCTACAGCCTAGACCTCTTCTTTCAATTCTCACTCAGTGTATCCAACTATCTACTTATATTTTCACTTGGATGCACAATTTAACAAGCCTAAGTGAGGTCCTCATGTTTGTCTCCTAAATCAACTTCCATTTCAGCTAATGGCAACACCAGTCTCTGTTGATGGCAGGTCAAATCCCTGACATCATCCTTGCTCTCATCACTCAGATAAAGACAAAACTCCAGAGCATGGTGGAGCCACAGGATAAAAGGAACCTCTGTTCCTAAGTGGACTAGAGCTTTCGTACAGTCTGGACCACCTACTGCCGGAATGTTACATGACCAGAAAGGAGTTCTAAATTACATAAGCCACTGTATTTTTGGATATCTTTGTCACAGAAGCTTACTTAGCCTGTGCCCTAACTAACACAGGAGGTGAGGTTGTGACTAGAAATCTTTCTTTCAAGAAGTCTTAGAAGGTGGGAAGGAGAGAAATAAAAAAGATTATTGCTGGAATGCTTGATGAAAAGATTGTGAGAAAATCTGGCTCTAGGGGAAGATGCTGGAATGCCTATGCTCTGAAACAGTAAATTTACTGAATGTTCCTCAGAGAATCCAAGTTACTCAGGATTTGGGGGACAGAGGTGGACCTGGGAAGGCATAACTATCTATGCCCCATTTACAACATCACTTCCTTCTTTTTGATGTAATACACTGAAAATTTTTAAATAATGGCATTGATAACCCAGTAGTAGAAAACACAGATTGAGATATTTAGTTCTTAAATGGGAGAGATTTTGTATATTTAGTTCTTAAATGGGAGAGATTTTGTACTAAACCATCCATGATCATAATTCCCTCTCATGATAAGAACTATACATCTGAAGTAGACCTTGTCAGGGATGATGAAAGTAATACAAAGGAATAAAAATACCAACAACTCATAGTTGCTAAGCACTGAAAATACATCCTTGCCTTTGTAGGATACTTTGCATCCTTGTCTAAACATTCATACCTTTGTATACATTTAAGTGAATCAAATTTTTCAGGTAATAATATTTTTCTTACTATGTGTGATGCTCCTTGTATTTTTTGTTTGGTCCTATTTAATTATATTGTATAATAAAATTGCTGTTTGGACTTATTAATTGATTTCACAAAGTATTTGTCACCCTGCTTATTTAACTTATATGTAGGCTACATCATACAAAATGCCAGGATGGATGACTCACAAGCTGGAATCAAGTTGCTGGGAGATATATCAACAACTTCAGATATGCAGATGATAACACTATAATGGCAGAAAATGAGGAGGGACTAAAGAGCCTCTCAATGAGGGTGAAAGAGGAGAGTAAAAAAGCTGGCTTAAAACTCAGCATTTAAGAAAACTAAGATCATGGTATCTAGTCCCATCAGGTCAGTTCAGTTCAGTCACTCAGTCGTGTCTGACTCTTTGAAACCCCATCAATCACAGCACAGCACAGACCAATTCCTGGAGTTTACCCAAACTCATGTCCATTGAGTCAGTGATGCCATCCAACCACCTCATCCTCTGTTGTCCCCTTCTCCTCCGGCCCCCAATCCCTCCCAGCCTCAGGTCTTTTTCAATGAGTTGACTCTTCGCATGAGGTGGCCAAAGTATTGGAGTTTCAGCTTCAACATCAGTCCTTCTAATGAACACCCAGGACTGATCTCCTTTAGGATGGACTGGTTGGATCTCCTTGCAGTCCAAGGGACTCTCAAGAGTCTTCTCCAACACCACAGTTCAAAAGCATCAATTCTTTGGTGCTCAGCCTTCTTTATAGTCCAACTCTCACATCCATACATGACCACTGGAAAAACCATAGCCTTGACTAGATGGACCTTTGTTGGCAAAGTAATGTCTCTGCTTTTGAATATGCTATCTAGGTTGGTCATAACTTTTCTTCCAAGCTTACTTCATATCAAATAAAAGGAGGAAAAGTGGAAACAATGACAGATTTTATTTTCTTGGGCCCCCAAATCACTGCAGACAGTGACTGCAGCCATGAAATTAAAAGATGCCTGTTCCTTGGAAGAAAAGCTATGACAAAACTAGACAGTGTATTAAAAGCAGAGACATCACTTTATCAACAAAGGTCCATATAGACAAAGCTATGGTTTTTCCAGTAGTCGTGTACAGATGTAAGAGTTGGATCATAAAGAAGGCTGAGCATCAAAGAAATGATGCTTTTGAATTGTGGTGTTAGAGAAAACTCTTGAGACTCCCTCGGACAGTAAGAAGGTCAAGCCAATCAATCCTAAAGGAAATCAACCCTGAATTCATTGGAAGGGCTGATGCTGAAGCTGAAGCTCCAATACTTTGGTCACCTGATGTGAAAAGCCAACTCATTGGAAAAAAACCCTGAATGGGAAAGAGTGGTGAACTTATTGGAAAAGACTCTGATGCTGGGAAAGACTGAGGGCAGGAGGAGAAAGGGGATGACTGAGGATGAGATGGTTGGATGGCATCACCCACTCGATGGACATGAGTTTGAGCAAACTCTGAGAGATAGTGAAGGACAGGGAAGCCTGGTGTACTGCAGTTCATGTGGTTTCAAAAAGTCAGACACAACTTAGCAACAAAACAAAATAACAAAATTGCTGGTTGGACTTACCAATTGATTTAATAAAGTACTGATGGTGTGGTGACATGCAGTTTTAAACACATTATTTTTGATTGCTAGAGTAGAGAGATTTTTTATAAATCAGCATGCTAACAAGTTGGTGAGTTTTTTTTCATATTCGTTATAGACATCTTTCTCTTATTTAAATTTTATAAAGCAAGTACCTTCTTTTGTGAAATCTCAGAGTATTTATCCTGTGTATAGCCAAGCAGCATTCAACAGTCTTGTATCTGTCTGGTGTATATCCAGACCTGGCCACCCAGATCTGCAGAAGGAGATCTCAAGAATCAGAGATGAGGAAGGGGAAGTGGGTGTAAAGAAGGTGAGAACAAGCCAGGAGCTGGGCATAGAAATGGGACCTCAAGTGGGAAGAGGTTCCAGGGAGGAGGGGAAAAAAGAGATATGAGGAGAAGAAACATCAGAAAGAGCATGGCCCCTTCTCCCACTCCTATCTGTACTCCCCACCCTTGGCAGCATGGTTTCAGAGGTGCACACATCTATCCACTCAGCCTTCCAAGGCTTTCTTTGGGGGCCTCCATCCATGGAAGGTTACCTCCTGGTTCCCAACTCCCCACCATAAGGAGATTCCAAAGACTTTCCACACCCTGCTTTCATCCAGCTCCTCCTCTGACAAGCCCAGCACTTCTCCTGCTAATGAGATCTACTCCTGGCCCAATGCTCCTTCCAGCAGACTCCATAACACTTTCAAAAAACTTCATATTATAGAAAACTTCAACTATATCCCAAAGTAGAGAAAATAGTTTAGTGAATTCCCATATACATACCAGAGAAGGTGATGGCACCCCGCTCCAGTACTCTTGCCTGGAAAATCCCATGGACGGAGGAGCCCGGTAGGCTGCAGTCCGTGGGGTTGCTCAGAGTCGGACAGGACTGGGCGACTTCACTTTCACTCTTCACCTTCATGCATTGGAGAAGGAAATGGCAACCCACTCCAGTATTCTTGCCTGGAGAATCTCAGGGACAGGGGAGCCTGGTGGGCTGCCATCTATGGGGTTGCACAGAGTCGGACATAACTGAAGCGACTTAGCAGCAGCAGCAACAGCAGCATATACATACCACCCACTGTCAATAATTATCAATATTTTGTCCATTTTGTTTTATTGTGTGCATGCTCAGTCACTTTAGTCATGTCCAACTCTTTGCCACTTCATGGACTGTAGTCTGCCAATCTCCTCTGTCCATGGGATTTTCTTGGCAAGAATACTGAAGTGGATTACCATGCCCTCCTCCTGGGGATCTTTCCAACCCAGGGACTGAACCCATGTGTTTTGTATCTCCTGCATTGGCAGGCAGATTCTTTACTACTGAGCCACTAGGGAAGTCCTTTGTTTTATTATCCCACCCAATTTCTGACATTTTTAAGAGCTGGAAAAAATTATATGAAATAAAATGATAGTTATTTGGAAATTAAGTGCAAGTTAACCATCTTGCTTAACATAATATACTTTTAAATAATTTTCTTATTTTTAGTCACAAGGATTAGATCTAGATTTCTTTGAAAAATTTAGGATAAATTCAGTGACTAGGGGTAAGAGCTGGAGTGCCATGCTTGGTATGTGCTTCATGGGGACGGTATGGGGATTCCAAGGGGCCTTGCCAGACTACAAGGAGACTCTGGGAGAGAGGCTTAGAGGGAGGACTCTCGAGGGATTCTGCCCTTTCAAATAATTCTCAGCTAACCCACCTCTTGGAGTCTGCCTACTAGGCGTGGGAGAATACTGTTTTAGTCTTCATCCTTGCGTCTCTGCCTACTTAGTGGGACCCCATGTGGCTGGAGTTCCTTCATATTTCCTTTGAAATCTTTGGGTGAAGGTCAAGAAAACAACAGATAAGAAGGCAATCACAAGGTCAAAGGATACAGAGAAAGCCCTAGAAGATAGGATTTTAATAATTGAGAAACAATACTCCTCATATCTCCTATCAATTTCCATCAAGTTATGACAGACACCTTTTAGAAGCTATTCAGTTGCTTTCTCAAACAACCTTAAGCCACAGAAAGCTTTTTCTTCTTCTTCCTCTTTCACCCCTTCCTTCTTCTTTCTCCTTCTTCTCTTCTACTTTCTTCTCTTCCTTTATCTTCCTCCACTTTCTTTATTTTCTTCTCTTTCTCTCCTTCCTCTTCCTCTTCTTCTTCTTGCCTTTCCTCCTCCTCCTCCTTCTTTTCTCACTCTCTCTCAATTTAAATCTTATGAGGAATCTCAAAGCATAATCCAAGTAGAAGTTGAGCTGCTCAGGTGGATGGTGGAGTATAGGAACCTTTCTCTGACCTCCAAGGTGGCCCCTGAGTGGAAACTACTGATGTGGTTAAAATCCTTCATTTTATAGTTGAATCTGAGGTCCAGAGAGCATCCCCAAGTCACACACCTGGCATTAAAAATAGACCTGAAAGCAGGAGGTTGTTAAAACACCATAGAAATGTGTTTTCTAGAGTACTTAAAATCTAAAACTATTTTGTCTCTTTCTTAAAGATGTACTTTATAAAACCACTGATTTTCAAAAATGTAAATCCTACCAGTCACCCAAAGAAGCTCTCACAGAGATACCAGATACTCCCAACAGGGGGCAGAATAACTTACTGTAGAGCCAGGGTACTATCACCACGGCCTTTCCTTCCCAGGGATCTTTATACATTCCAAACCTGAAACGGAAGGGAAGTAGAAGAATCTATACAAAGGCATCCGTGGGGACTTTGGAGGGTTGCCTCTCACAGGGGCAGAGCTGTCTGAGGTTTCAATTGATGAGTCTCTCATTGCAACATGTTACCATAGGGAGCTGAGAATGCCCTAGGAGTACATGTTTTCACATCCCTAAGGTTTGATCAGTTGTGAGCTAATGGGAGCAGCAATGGACAGAAGAGGCGAAACAACTCTTCCCTACACTTCTGTAGCCTAAGCTACAGTGACAGCAAAGCAGGGAATACGACAGATGGATCAGCAAGCAGAAGTGATCAGATCAAAGAGCACCACACACACATACAGGCATTCACACATATTCACCACATATGCACACATACACATACCCAACACACACATACACATACACTCATACATACTCACCACATACACACTTAAACATATACCCACCATATACACACATACCCACCACACACATACCGCACACTCCCATACCAACACACACTCACTACACACACACACCACACTCACACATACCCACCACACACACACTCTCATGCATATACATACCAACCACACATACACATAGCTACCACATACACACACACACTTACATATACTCACCACACACAAACACACATATGCAGATATAGCTTCCCAAGTGTGTAAGCCACAGGAGTAGTTCGGCTCTGCCTCTGTGCATTGGCACTCCTGATGTATGCACCTAAAGCAATACTATTAATATATTCACGTCCAAAAGCTGATGAGCACTACTATCTAACTTTTGTCTTTCCACCCCTCTACACCTCTCAAACTGAGAGCTTAAGGGAGGAGAGAAACATAAGAGCAAAAGGTAAACAGAAGATACAGCCTTCATTTTTCTTTGGAGTAAGTGAAACTGTGCCAACATCCAGAGTTCCTTGTGTCATTTTGACTCAGTTGCCAACATACTTAAATAGTGAAATTAAGATTAGCATCCTTTACACTTATTAAATTGAAATCCCTATGTACTCTCATAAAGTTTGGCACTGATATGAAAAACTGCAGTCAAAGAATGTGTAACTGAGTAAGGTATGTAATCAAATGCTAAAAACATTATTATTAGCATAATTCCAATTATCTATCATAAGATTATAGAAGTGAAAAGCACAAGATTTCATCCTGAATCACGTGTCTGTCTCTTCAACTAGACCAACTGAAGACAAGTTCACTCTGGAGCTCACGGATCATCTTACTAGGGGTATGCTGATGGTAACAAAGGTATTAAGGTGAAAGTGTACTAGGGTGGCTCTAAAGAGAGCATGAGATATGCGAAGCATCTTTTTTTTTGACATAAATCATATCAAGATTCTTTATTTTTTTTTAAGTTTTCAGACTCATCTTTTTTTCTTTTTCAATGATACAAAGCCAGTGTTAAAAATATTACCGTGTGTTGAATAAAAATTTTAAAAAGAAAAAAATTTTTTGAAATCTAATAATCCTCTGCCAGCCACTGGAGTATTATGATTGGCAAAACTTAAGTTGGCAAGTACACATTCTTACAGATAGTAGGGGTTGGGAGAAAAATTGTAAAATTGGAGTTAATATCCATTTTCAAAAAGTTGAAATAGTACCTCATAGTGGTTTTGATTTGCATTTCTCTGATAATGAGTGATGTTGAGCATCTTTTCATGTGTTTGTTAGCCATCTGTATGTCTTTTTTGGAGAAATGTCTATTTAGTTCTTTGGCCCATTTTTTGATTGGGTCGTTTATTTTTCTGGAGTTGAGCTGTAGGAGTTGCTTGTATATTTTTGAGATTAGTTGTTTGTCGGTTGCTTCATTTGCTATTATTTTCTCCCATTCTGAAGGCTGTCTTTTCACCTTGCTAATAGTTTCCTTTGATGTGCAGAAGCTTTTAAGGTTAATTAGGTCCCATTTGTTTATTTTTGCTTTTATTTCCAATATTCTGGGAGGTGGGTCATAGAGGATCCTGCTGTGATGTATGTCGGAGAGTGTTTTGCCTATGTTCTCCTCTAGGAGTTTTATAGTTTCTGGTCTTACGTTTAGATCTTTAATCCATTTTGAGTTTATTTTTGTGTATGGTGTTAGAAAGTGGTCCAGTTTCATTCTTTTACAAGTGGTTGACCAGATTTCCCAGCACCACTTGTTAAAGAGATTGTCTTTAATCCATTGTATATTCTTGCCTCCTTTGTCGAAGATAAGGTGTCCATATGTGCGTGGATTTATCTCTGGGCTTTCTATTTTATTCCATTGATCAATATTTCTGTCTTTGTGCCAGTACCATACTGTCTTGATAACTGTGGCTTTGTAGTAGAGCCTGAAGTCAGGTAGGTTGATTCCTCCAGTTCCATTCTTCTTTCTCAAGGTCGCTTTGGCTATTCGAGGTTTTTTGTATTTCCATACAAATTGTGAAATTATTTGTTCTAGCTCTGTGAAGAATACTGTTGGTAGCTTGATAGGGATTGCGTTGAATCTATAAATTGCTTTGGGTAGTATACTCATTTTCACTATATTGATTCTTCCAATCCATGAACATGGTATATTTCTCCATCTATTAGTGTCCTCTTTGATTTCTTTCACCAGTGTTTTATAGTTTTCTATATATAGGTCTTTAGTTTCTTTAGGTAGATATATTCCTAAGTATTTTATTCTTTCCGTTGCAATGGTGAATGGAATTGTTTCCTTAATTTCTCTTTCTGTTTTCTCATTATTAGTGTATAGGAATGCAAGGGATTTCTGTGTGTTGATTTTATATCCTGCAACTTTACTGTAGTCATTGATTATTTCTAGTAATTTTCTGGTGGACTCTTTAGGGTTTTCTATGTAGAGGATCATGTCATCTGCAAATAGTGAGAGTTTTACTTCTTCTTTTCCAATTTGGATTCCTTTTATTTCTTTTTCTGCTCTGATTGCTGTGGCCAAAACTTCCAAAACTATGTTGAATAGTAATGGTGAAAGTGGGCACCCTTGTCTTGTTATTATCAGAGAAATGCAAATCAAAACCACTATGAGGTACCATTTCACACCAGTCAGAATGGCTGCGATCCAAAAGTCTACAAGCAATAAATGCTGGAGAGGGTGTGGAGAAAAGGGAACCCTCTTACACTGTTGGTGGGAATGCAAACTAGTACAGCCACTATGGAGAACAGTGTGGAGATTCCTTAAAAAACTGGAAATAGAACTGCCTTATGATCCAGCAACCCCACTGCTGGGCATACACACTGAGGAAACCAGAAGGGAAAGAGACACGTGTACCCCAATGTTCATCGCAGCACTGTTTATAATAGCCAAGACATGGAAGCAACCTAGATGTCCATCAGCAGATGAATGGATAAGAAAGCTGTGGTACATATACACAATGGAGTATTACTCAGCCATTAAAAAGAATACATTTGAATCAGTTCTAATGAGGTGGATGAAACTGGAGCCTATTATACAGAGTGAAGTAAGCCAGAAGGAAAAACATAAATACAGTATACTAACGCATATATATGGAATTTAGAAAGATGGTAACAATAACCCGGTGTACGAGACAGCAAAAGAGACACTGATGTATAGAACAGTCTTATGGACTCTGTGGGAGAGGGAGAGGGTGGGAAGATTTGGGAGAATGGCAATGAAACATGTAAAATATCATGTAGGAAACGAGTTGCCAGTCCAGGTTCGATGCACGATGCTGGATGCTTGGGGCTGGTGCACTGGGACGGCCCAGAGGGATGGTATGGGGAGGGAGGAGGGAGGAGGGTTCGGGATGGGGAACACATGTATACCTGTGGTGGATTCATTTTGATATTTGGCAAAACTAATACAATTATGTAAAGTTTAAAAATAAAATAAAATTGGAAGAATAAAAAAAAAAAAAAAGTTGAAATAAACAGAAGTTATTAAAAGCAGCCATACTTCAAATCAGAGTTTGAGGTATAATCAGTTCTTTGCCATTTTTGAGAACATTGCTACTGTGCTGTGACCTGAAGAGGTGGTCAGTTCAGTCGCTCAGTTGTGTCTAACTCTTTGCAACCCCATGGACTGCAGCACACCAGGCTTCCCTGTCCATCACCAACTCCTGAAGCTTGCTGAAGCTCATGTCCATCTAGTTGGTGATGCCATTCAACCATCTCATCCTTTGTCTTCCCCTTCTCCTCCTGCCTTCAATCTTTCCCAGCATCAGGGTCTTTTCCAGTGAGTCAGTTTTTCATATCAGGTGGCCAAAGTATTGGAATTTCAGCTTCAGCATCAGTCCTTCCAGTGAATATTCAGGACTGATTTCCTTTAGGATTGACTGGTTGGATCTCCTTGCTGTTCAAGAGACTCTCAAGAGTCTTCTCCAACACCACAGTTCAAAAGCATCAATTCTTCGGCGTTCAGCATTTTTATAGTCCAACTCTCACATCCATACATGACTACTGGAAAAACCATAGCTTTGACTAGACAGACCTTTGTTGGCAAAATGATGTCTCTGCTTTTTAATATGCTGTCTAGGTTGGTCATAGCCTTTCTTCCAAGGAGCAAGTGTCTTTTAATTTCATGGTTGCAGTCATGATCTGCAGTGATTTTGGAGCTCCCCAAAATAAAGTCTCTCACTGTTTCCATTGTTTCCCCATCTATTTGCCATGAAGTGGTGGGACTGGACGCCATGATCTTAGTTTTCTGAATGTTGAGTTTTAAGCCAGCTTTTGAACTCTCCTCTTCCACTTTCATCAAGTGGCTCTTTAGTTCTTCTTCGCTTTCTGTCATAATGGTGGTGTCATCTGCATATCTGAGGTTATTGATATTTCTCCCAGCAATCTTGATTCCAGCTTGTGCTTCATCCAGCCCAGCATTTCACATGATGTACTCTGCCATAAGTTAAATAAGCAGTGTGACAATATAGAGCCTTGATATACCCCTTTCCCAATTTGGAACCAGTCTGTTGTTCTATGTCTAGTTCTAACTGCTGCTTCTTGACCTACATACAGATTTCTCAGGAGGCAGGTAAGGTATTCTGGTATTCCCGTCGCTCTAAGAATTTTCCACAGCTTGTTGTAATTCACACAGTCAAAGGCTTTGGCATAGTCAATAAAGCTGGAGTAGATGTTTTTCTGGAGCTCTCTTGCTTTTTTGATGATCCAACAAAATCTGAGCTAACCTTCCCACTCATAAAGAGTACATGAACCAGAACGTCCAGATGTTCAAGCTGGATTTAGAAAAGGCAGAGGAACCAGAGATCAAATTGCCAGCATCCATTGGATCATCAAAAAAGCAAGAGAGTTCCAGAAAAACTTCTACTTCTGCTTTACTGACTACACCAAAGAGGTGATAGTGCCCACAAATTTTAAGTTATGTGCAGTCAACATCTCTGTAAACTTTTAATATCAGATCTTCTGGCTGGAAATTTAATGCCTTTGATACTGTAAGTCTTCTTGGTTTTAGTTTTAGGAGTCTCAGCAAAACACTTTTGTAATTCCCCAGGTAAATTCACAAATGGTACTGCCCAAGAACACATTTTCTGAGCTAACACTCCTATTCATAAATTGAGGATTGGAATTGCAAGAGTTCACCTCATAGACTCTTTCATGCAGTTTATAAGATGGGGAAGCAGTATTTGTTTCTCTGGGGACTGCATTAGTCAGGGTTTTTCAAAGAAATATAACCAGTAAGAAATTTGTATTCATTATAGAAATTGGTTCACATGGTTATGGAGACCAAGAAGTCCCACAATCTGCTATCTGCAAGCTGGAGAACCAAAACAATTAATTACGTCAATTACAGGTGATGTAACTGAATTCAAGGTCCAAACATCGGAGAACTGGGGGGGTTGATGGTTTAAGTCCCAATCTGAGTGCAAGAGCCAGAAGCGCTGATGTTTGAGGGCAGGAGAAAATGTGTGTCACAGCTCAAGCCAATAGAGAAAGTTCATTCTTTTTCCAGACTTTTTGTTTCACTCAGGCTTTAGGTGGATTGAATGATGCCAACTCACCAATTCAAATACTAAGCTTTTCTGGAGACACCATCACAGACATAGAAACATAATGTTTTACCAGCTATCTGGGCATCCCTTAGCCCAGATAAGTTGACACATGAAGCTAACCCCCACAGAAACTGAGGTGAATGGTCTGTAGGTTGACTGGTCCCCTTATATCATTAGTTGAAGCCATGCAGTTACAACTCAGAACTTTCAAATGTGAGGCCAGAGATATTTTCTCACTATACATAAGATAGCAAATGGGCTTCCCTGGTGGCTCAGTACTAAAGAACCTGCCTGCTGATGCAGGATTCAGTTCAGTTCAGTTCAGTCGCTCAGTCGTGTCTGACTCTTTGAGACCTGTGGGTTCAATCCCTGGGTCAGGAAGATCCCCTGGAGAAGGAAATGGCAACCCACTCCAGTATTCTTTCCTGGGAAATCCCATGGACAGGAGAACCTGGCATCAGAAAAGTTGGACATGACTTAGTGACTGAACAACAACAAAGAAAACTCAAGTTATTTTATTTACAAGTAGCTTTTCACAAACACATCCAGTTAACTCTTACTTGGGGACTCAGGTCAAACCACTTCAGGGAAGCTTCCTCTGACTGTTTTTGGGTCATTTTCTATTTATACATGTTCATTGTACTACATTTCATCCCTTTCTTTCCTCCAAGTCAGTTGAAGCATCTATTCATTAGTTTTATTAGTGGTTTAATAACTGTATTCCACCCTTTCAGGCAGCGAGTTCATGAGAGCAAAGGCCCTGTCTTGCTTTGTTACCATCACATCCCAAGTGTCTGTTACAGTTCCTGGCATTTAGTAGACATTTATAAACAGTTGCTAAATGAATTGAAAAGTGGGCATTCATTTCTTTTTCTCTTAAATTTCTCTGAGACTCCTGTCAGATATGTTATCTTTCATTGCACAAACTTTCAGGAGACTAAGGGCATGTGTGTACACACCCACCTGTTGGAGGTTACAAACTTGGAGATGTTGGTGTTTGATATGCTAAGTTTATGAGTCTCTAGATTTGTTCTCAACTATAGTTTCCTCCGGGCTTCCCTGGTGGCTCAGCTGTAGAGAATCCACCTGCCAATGCAGGAGACGTGAGTTTGATCCCTGGATTGGGAAGATCCCCTGGAGAAGGAAATGGCAACACACTCCAGTGTTCTTGCCTGGGAACAGAGGAGCCTCGTGGGCTCCAGTCCATGGGGTTGCAAAGAGTCCGACATGACTGAGCAACTAAACAATAGCGACATAGTTTCCTCCAGGTCTATTATACACATATTATCTGTGTTGCTATCTGAAGATGTTAATTTTAGCTTCTTATAAATGTTGACAGAGCTTGGAAGGGAATCAGAAATCTTTATTTTTCGATGGAGATGATAGTGCAGTGTAGGGAGGAACAGACAGGAATCAGCAGATCTGAAATGATGTCCTAGCCATCATATATTAGCTTAGAAACATTGGAAAACTAATCTGTCTTTATTTGTAAAATGATGTCAGTAGTTTCCAAAACTACTTTTTTTTTTTTTGCTGGAAATGCTTTTTAACATGAAATTTCAGAAATCTGTAGAAGCACAGCACACGAAGGAGATGAAGTGGTGCCACCCCAAGTGAAGGTGAGATGTAGAGACCATACCTGGAATCTTCCTTGTGCTGCCTCTCCCACACCTACAAGGAAACTCCTAAAGAAGACACAGGCACCCCATTTAAAAACATATAAAATCTTGAAATAATTATAAATGTATGGGGAGTTTCACAGTTAACACGGAAAGGTCTTGTCTGCTCACCCAGTGTCCCCTAACAGGCCCGTTGAAATGAGACATTTGGCACAATAATGTGAATGAACTTAACACCACTCATCCGTACACTTAAAAATGATAAAAATGCTAAATTTAATGTCAGATATACTTTACCACAATAAATTTTTTTTTTAATTAAAGAACCTTTCAGTTCAGTTCAGTTCAGTTCAGTTGCTCAGTCGTGTCCGACTCTTTGCAACCCCATGAATTGCAGCACCCCAGGCCTCCCTGTCCATCACCAACTCCCGGAGTTCACTCAGACTCACGTCCATTGAGTCAGTGATGCCATCCAGCCGTCCTATCCTCTGTCGTCCCCTTCTCCTCCTGTCTTTAGGACCTACTATTAGACAATCCTTCAAAGCCCATCCAGCTCTAAATTCTATGTATGTATCTTAAGTGTTAGATCATTCTCATTACAGTTCTGCAATCACAGACTTACCAAGCTTGAATGCACCTTAGGAATCCGCCAGTGGAAGACATAGTTCAAGTCTTCACTACTTTTCAGGGCTTCTCTCTTGTTACTGAGTTTAACTAGAGTATGGCATCTGGCCTCTAAGAAATGTGCTTTACAGAGGTGGTCTTTATTATCTTCTTTTCAGTTGTTTTCACAGTGGGCTTGGCAGTGTTGCCTTGTGTTATTTTCCATGTCAATGTCAACTTACAATGCTGTTTAAGGTGGCACCAAAATATGTAGGCTGCATTGAAATGCCCAGAGACTCCATGGAACTCATTTCCATTATTCTGATACTTTTTTATTTTTAATATTTGTATATGTAGTCACATATAATTTTATATAAACTCAAGATATGTGATCATATAATACACCCTGTTTTTTGAAGGTAGTTTTTGTTTTGGTTTAGCTCTTCCTTTCCATATACCCCTTTCTCAATCTACATTATCTCCTCATAGACACAAAGCTACCCATGGTAACAACCTACTGTATATGCTTTCATATTTTTCCTTATGTTCATGTGTTCATAAATAACTATACATAACATACATATGTATTCATAATATATAGAAACACACAAAGAGAGGTTTTGTCATTATTTTGCAAAAACTGAAGCACGTATTTTTGAATCTTGCATTTTGTGAACAATGACTTTCTTCCTTATGGCTGCCTAGAATTTTATATTCCAGTGTGTTGTAATTTCAAACATTCTATTACTGACGAACCATCACTTTGTTTCAGTTTTTTTCTTTTGGGCTTCTAAAATAATTATGCAATAAACATCTCTGTATATACACTATAATGATACTTTTGCTTTCATTTCAATGGAACAGATGACCAGAAAGAAGCATTTATGGCTCAAAATGTGTATGCATTTTAAGTTTTAACAGAATTCATTATTTTTTCACTAGCTCTATGTGGTAGTACACTTGCCCCACATTCCTATCAACAATATAGGTTGTCAGTGCTTTTAACTTTTGCCATTCTGAAGTAGTAATGTAGTCCTTTAATGTTGGAACCTCTATTTTCCTATGAGTTTTAAGACCTCATCTTGTTACTTTTTCAGGATTCTTTTGCATTTGAAATAGTAACTCTCTGTCTGTTCTCTTATGGCAAATATTTCTTCCACATATCTTACTTAGATTTGGAAGAAATTGTTGATTTAGCTTATAGTATTTTTTTTGTAATGATACCTACTATGCACCACACATTATTCTATATGCTGAGGATTTAACAGTGAACAAAATAGACAAAAATTCCTTCCCTCTAGAATCCTACATTCCAGGGATGAAATGCAAGCAATAAATAAATTCATGTTATTCATGGTATTTTAAAGTTTTATGTGGTCACATAGGTCTGACTTTTCTTATAGCACTTTTGGGTTTCCAATCTGAGTTAAGACCTCTCCTACCCGTCAGTATGTATGGATGTGAAAGTTGGACTGTGAAGAAGGCTGAGCGCCGAAGAATTGATGCTTTTGAACTGTGGTGTTGGAGAAGACTCTTGAGAGTCCCTTGGACTACAAGGAGATCCAACCAGTCCATTCTAAAGGAGATCAGTCCTAGGTGTTCTTTGGAAGGAATGATGCTAAAGCTGAAACTCCAGTACTTTGGCTACCTCATGCGAAGAGTTGACTCATTGGAAAAGACTCTGATGCTGGGAGGGATTGGGGGCAGGAGGAGGAGGGGACGACAGAGGATGAGATGGCTGGATGGCATCACTGACTCGATGGACATGAGTTTCAGTGAACTCCGGGAGTTGGTGATGGACAGGGAGGCCTGGCGTGCTGCAATTCATGGGGTTGCAAAGAGTCCGACACAATTGATCGACTGAACGAACTGAACTGAACCCGTCAGAAATGCATATGGTGCACTGGGACGGCCCAGAGGGATGGTATGGGGAGGGAGGAGGGAGGAGGGTTCGGGATGGGGAACACATGTATACCTGTGGCGGATTCATTTTGATATTTGGCAAAACTAATACAATTATGTAAAGTTTAAAAATAAAATAAAATTAGAAAAAAAAAAAAAAAAAGAAATGCATATGGTTTCCTGCTGCTGCTGCTGCTAAGTAGCTTCAGTCGTGTCCGACTCTGTGCGACCCCATAGACGGCAGCCCACCAGGCTCCCCCGTCCTTGGGATTCTCCAGGCAAGAACACTGGAGTGGGTTGCCATGTCCTTCTCCAATGTATGAAAGTGAAAAGTGAAAGTGAAGTCGCTCAGTCGTGTCCGACTCTTTGCGACCCCATGAACTGGAGCCTACCAGGCTCCTCCGTCCATGGGATTTTCCAGGCAAGAGTACTGGAGTGCGTAGCCATTGCCTTCTCTGATATGGTTTCCTAGATACTATTGATCTTTCTGTTTTTAAAATGTGGCTGTTATGATGCTATCTCCAGACTAAAGTTAAGTTACATCTTAAGTTCTCAGAATTTTATTGAACTATTTCATAATTATATCAAGCCCTTTCTCTCTGTTCTAATCTGCAGTTATAGCTTTTATATATAATTCATCAAAGGCCCTATCATATAGCATTGTGTTAATCACTTAGTCTTGTCCAACTCTTTGTGACCCCATGAACTATAGCCCTCCAGGTTCTGTCCATGGAATTCTCCAGGCAAGAATACAGGAGTGGGTTGTCATTTCCTACTCCAGGGGATCTTCCTGACCCAGGGATAGAACCTGCATCTGCTGCATTATGGGAAGATTCTTTACCATCTGAGACACCAGGGAAGCCCATGTCAATCTTACTCTCCCAATTTGTCTCGCCCTCCCTCTCCCCACTGGGTCATTATCCATTCTTTACATATGTCTGAGTCATATGTACCCTATTTGTGTAAAATAGATAGCTAGTGGGAAGCTTCTGTATAGCACAGGGAGCTCGGCTCGGTGCTCTGTAATGACCTAGAAGGATGGGATGGGGTGGGGATGCAAGGAAGGTTCAAGAGGGAGGGGACATATATATGCATATAGCCAATTCACTTCATTGTATAGCAGAAACTAACACAACATTATAAAGCAGTTATACTCTAAAAAAAAAAAAAAAGTTTGAATAGCACTAAGTACATATAGTTCAACCTGTAGATAAGGAATGAGAAAAAACCTCTTATTAAGATCATCTATTTGCTTGATACTATGGTGGACATTTTATGTGCAATACTTAATTTCCCTATCAGCAATTTGAGGTAGGTAATACTAGCTCCTTTTTATCATTATCTCAAAATTATTAAGAGGAAGAGCTAGGACTGATGTCATTCAGTTGATACCAAATTCCAAATGTATTTCTCTTTGGCATTAAAATATAATTCAACAGGAATTTACAAAGCACTGTGCAGGGTTTTGAGTAGTGCTGAGAATTTTAAAAGTGCTAAATAAGTTCAGTGCCTAGAACAGTGCTGAACACAAAATAATACCCAATAAATGTAGGTTAAATGGAATCTTCTACCCTATAAGAGGTTATATCATAATGAAGTTTTCTTTTTTTGCCTTCATCCAGTTTCTCCCTCCCCGAGCACCCCCCCTGCCCCACACCCCCCACACACACCCAGTTCATGCCTCTGGTAACTCCAAATCTGAACTCTTTTTCTATGAGTTTGTTTGTTTGTAAACATAAATTTTGATAGTTTCAAATAATTCACTGCATGGATGCAATTAATTTAATTACCCATCACTTTTTTCCCCCTAAACACCTAAGCTATTTCTAAATTCTTGTTTTCATAAATAATACTGTCAATGCTTCCTTGGACATAGATCTTTGTCTACATCTCTGAATATTTCCTGAATATTTCAATATTCCAATTGAAATTGGAATGGCTACATCAAAATCTATGAACATTATTAAGGCTGTTGATACATATCACCAATTTGCCCTTTAGAGACATGGTACCAAGAAATCATCCCTGAAAAATCATATTTGGGTTTGGATATGTTTAGTGTCCTGGAAATTCATTTTAAACCAACCTGTAAATATTTAAATCCAGAAAAAAATTTAAGTCTTTTGATTTCTTCCTCATCTTGAATCTCCACTCAACTTCCCATATCCTCTCCAAGTTTGAAATAACCATCCACTTTTTGGGAAATAATCAATGGAATCAGATAGCAGTTTAATTTCTGGCTTTGAACTGCTGGCTATGTGAAAGCTAAAATAAACATAGGATAGTGATTAAACAGTGTGAGCCCTAATTGGCAATTTTTGCTTGCAGACAAATTGAAACTTGGAGACCAAGTTAGTGAAGTAGCCATGTTTCATTACTTTGTGGTCTTTATTCAACAGAGTGCATTTTCCACCTTTGTTGAAGGCATCCTTCTCAAACCATTATTTCAAAGCTACAGGCCATTTTTTTTTTTTTTTTTTAATTTTACCTTTGCTGCTGCTGCTGCTGCTAAGTCATGTCCGACTCTGTGAGACCCTATGGACAGCAGCCCACCAGGCTCCTCTGTCCACAGGATTCTCTAGGCAAGAATACTGGAGTGGGTTGCCATTTCCTTCTCCAATTTTACCTCTAACTCAGACTAATTACAAAGAAAATTATCATCTTTCTTATGATAACCTAAGGCAATTGCATTTTGGAGTCAGAGCCATTATTTAATTCCATCATTAGACTATACTATTAAAATGACTTTTTTCACCCCCAAAATGCACATGAGCATTTGATAAAATTTCATGATATTTAAATTATGAAATATGATTTCTTCTAGAGAACCAGTCACATCGGAACACAATTTTAAGAAGTGAATGAATTCCCTTATAGCCATATTGATTAGGATTCCACCCTCTCTTTCTTATGGTAATTTTTTAATTAGTTTGTACCAAAGTCTAAACTTGGCCTGAAATCTCTTCTCTCCTTGTCTGAAGGAAACCGCTCAGCTTCAGCTCTGTACAGCACAACAGTACCCTTGGGTGTTGTAGAGAGCCACCAATGTCCTTCAACCAAATGTCAGGGCAATGCATTGTGCAACACCTTTCTCCTGGTGCTGACGGTTAGGTTGGTATGTCTCACACAGAGGGATTTCCTCTACCTTATGCCTTTAATAAGCAATCTACAGCTTGGATAAGTGCAGACAGAATTCTACAAAACAAGAAGGAAACAACAAGTGAAAACTATGCAAGCATGCAGAAATTTTTCTCCATTGAGCTCAACAAATCAAATAAATCAGAGGCATTTATCTTTCATGAGGGGGGTTCCCAGCTTCATCTGTCATATAACTGAATAAGAAATTGTGTGGGCGACAACGTTTCTCTTAGTCTGGGTCCATTTCATCAACCATGCTGATGGCAGTCGAAAACAGGTCCTTTAGCTCTTTACCTCCTCTGCTCTGCACGCTCTCCTCAGCAGCCCCCTCTCCACAGTGTTCTTCATAGAGATGTTTTTAACTCATAATGAATGCTGAGAAGGTTATTTGATCCTTACATTATCCTAAGGATAAAAAGATTTTTTTTAATAGATTTACTGGTGGAAGACTTGGCTAATATTTCTATTTCATGACCCCACAAAAGATATCTCTTTATTTCTAGATGGAAAATGATTACATTGATGTGTTTCTGGTTTAATAGTTAGAATTTATTTATTTACTTTGTGCCCCTTACAATGCTAACTAAGTGCTTAATGTACCTTGAAAAAGTGAAAATGTTAGTTGCTCAGTTGTATCCAACTCTTTGGAGAGTTCATTGATTTCAGCCCAACAGGGTCCTCTATCCACAGAATTCTGCAGGCAGGCATACAAAGTGGATTGTCATTCCCTTTCCAGGGGATCTTCCCAACCCAGGGATCAAACCAGGACTCCTACATTGCAGGCAGATTCTTTACCATCTGAGTCACCAAGGTTAATGTACCTTGGGTTCTTTAAATCTTACAACCACCATGGGATATACATGTTACTGTGTCTATTTTACAAATGAGAGAACTAAGCCTCCTTGACTTTAACAGGCCCAACTTGGATCTTCTTGACATTTGAAGCTGTGTCTGTTAACTACAACTGTTCTATACTGCTGTAAATTTGACCTCACCTCTGGATCTGATCTCCTGTGAGGGCAAAGAACTGGTAATTTATCCCTGGGTAAGATCATGCAGTAAAATGAATTCTTTAAAAGTTCCTAGGTACAAAGTTGTATAGGAAATGTGTCAGTCAGAATCCAGTCAGGGAAGTAGAACCACTATTAATGATGGGAAGGAGGAATTCGTTGTGGGAATTTGGGCTTATGCAGTGGTGGGATCTGGTAAGAAGTCTATACCTTTTGCTAACAGGCCCTGCATCACTACCAAGTGGATGAATTTAAACAGTCCCTGACCTCATGGACCTTATAAACAAGTCTAGAAAACTCTGAGAATCAAAATATTAAATCTATACTTATGAGTAATTTTTGAAACAGGTTTATCAAGAGTGAAGTCATTTTAAGTATGTGGAGATGTTAAATGAATTCCTGGTCACTGATGCTGTCTATGTTCTGGGAGAATCTCTCACTGTATTCTTTACACAGGCACTGAAAAACCACCCTCAAACTGCAGCCAGCAATTTGTTCAAAGATTTGTTATATCCCAAATGATGTTTTCCTCCTGCACAATTCTGTCCTGAAAATACATAATGAAATCTATAATAAAATCTTTTAGTTTTTTTTTGTTTTTTAATTTTACAGTGCTGTATTGGTCTCTGCCATACAACAACGTGAATGACCCATAATTATAAATATATTCCCTCCTTCTTGAACTTCCATCCCCTCCCATCCTACTTCTCTAGGTGACCACAGAGCACCTGTGTTATGCAGCAACTTCTCACCAGCTATCCATTCTACACATAGTGGTGCATATATTTTGATGCTACATTCTCAATTTGTCCCTCGATGTCTCTCCATCCCCAACTGTGTCCACATATCCATTCTCTACATCTGTGTCTCCATTCACTCCCTTCAAATAGGTTCATCAATACCATTTTTCTAGATTCCATGTATATGTGTTAATATAAGATATTTGTTTTTATCTTTCTGACTTCACTCTGTATAGGCTCTAGGTTCATCTGCCTCACTAGAACTGATTCAAATGCATTTTTTTATGGCTGTTAATGTTCGATTGTATATATGTACCACAGATTCTTTATCCATTCATCTGTCAGTGGATATCTAGGTTGCTTCCATGTCCTGGCTATTATAAATAGTGCTACAATGAACATTGGGGTACATATGTCTTTTAGAATTGTGGTTTTCTGATGATGTATGTCCAATAGTGAGGTTGCTAGGCCATATGGCAGATTTATTCTTAGCTTTGTGAGGAAACTCCATACTGTTCTTCATAATGGCTGTATCAGTTTACATTCCCACCAGCAGTGTAGGAGGGTTCCCTTTCCTCCATATCCTCTCCAACATTTATTGTTTGTAGATTTTTTGATGATGGGTATCTAGTCAACGCTATGGTTTTTCCTGTGGTCATGTATGGATGTGAGAGTTGGACTATGAAGAAGGCTGAGCACTGAAGAATTGATGCTTTTGAACTGTGGTGTTGGAGAAGACTCTTGAGAGTCCCTTGGACTGCAAGGAGATCCAACCAGTCCATTCTGAAGGAGATCAGCCCTGGGATTTCTTTGGAAGGAATGATGCTAAAGCTGAAACTCCAGTACTTTGGCTACCTCATGCGAAGAGTTGACTCATTGGAAAAGACTCTGATGCTGGGAGGGATTGGGGGGTAGGAGGAGAAGGGGACGACAGAGGATAAGATGGCTGGATGGCATCACTGACTCGATGGACGTGAGTCTGAGTGAACTCCGGGAGTTGGTGATGGACAGGGAGGCCTGGCGTACTGCGATTCATGGGGTCGCAAAGAGTCAGACACGACTGAGCAACTAATCTGATCTGATCTGATTCTAACTGGTGTGAAGTGACACCTTACTGTAATTTTGATTTGCATTTCTCCAATTATAAGCAATGTGGAGCATCATTTCATGTGTTTATTGGCCATCTATATGATTCTGGAGAAATGTCGGTTCAGGTCTTCTGCTCATTTTCTAATTGAACTTTTTGTTTTCCTGATATTGAGCTGTATGAGCTGTTATTTCATTTGCAATTATTTTCTTCAATTTGGAGGGTTGCTTTCCATCTTGTTTATTGTTTCCTTTGTTGTTGTTTTTCAGTCATTGAATTGTGCCCAAGTCTGTGCGACCCCATGAACTACAGCACACTAGGCTTCCCTATCCTTCACCATCTCTTAGAGATGCTCAAACTAATGTTCATTGAGCGGTGATGCCATCCAACCATCTTGTCCTCTGTTGTCCCCTTCTCCTCCTGCCTTCAACATTTCCCAGCATTAGGGTCTTTTCTAATGAGTTGAGTCCTTGCATCAGGTGACCAAAGTATTGGAGTTTCAGCTTCAGCATCAGTCCTTCCAATGAACACCCAGGAATGATCTCCTTTAGGATGGACTGGTTGGATCTCCTTGCAGTCCAAGGGACTCTCAAGAGTCTTCTCCAACACCACAGTTCAAAAGCATCGATTCTTTGGTGCTCAGCTTTCTTTATAGTCCAATTCTCACATCATACTTCATTACTGGAAAAACCAAAGCTTTGACTAGATGGACCTTTGTCTGCAAAGTAATGTCTCTGTTTTTTAATATGCTGTCTAGGTTTGTCATAACTTTTCTTCCAAGGAACAAGTATCTTTTAAATTAATGGCTGCAGTCACCACCTGCAGTGATTTTGGAGCCCAAAAAAATAAAGTCTGCCACTGTTCCCCATCTATTTGCCAAGAAGTGATGGAACCAGATGCCATGATCTTAGTTTTTTGAATGTTGAGTTTTAAGCCAACTTTTTCACTCTCCACTGTCACTTTCATCAAGCGGCTCTGTAGTTCTTCTTTGCTTTCTGCCACAAGGGTGGTGTCATCTGCATATCTGAGGTTATTGATATTTCTCCCAGAAATCTTGATTCCACCTTGTGCTTCATCCAGCCCAGCATTTCTTATGATCTACTCTGCATATAAGTTAAATAAGTAGGGTGACAATAAACAGCCTTGATGTACTCTTTCCTGATTTGGAAACAGTCTGTTGTTCCATGTCCAGTTCTAACTGTTATTTCCTGACCTGCATACAGGTTTCTCAGAAGGCAGGTCATATGGTCTGGTATTCCCATCTCTTGAAGAGTTTTCCACAGTTTGTTGTGATCCACACAGTAAAAGGCTTTGGCAGAGTCAATAAAGCAGAAGAAGATGTTTTTTTCTGGAGCTCTCTTGCTTTTTCGATGATCCAACAGATGTTGGCAATTTGATCTCTAGTTCCTCTGCCTTTTCTAAATCCAGCTTGAACATCTAGAAGTTCACGGTTTACATACTGTTGAAGCCTGGCTGAGAGAATTTTGAGCATTACTTTACTTGCATGTGAGATGAGTGTAATTGTGTGGTAGTTTGAGCATTCTTTGGCATGGCCTTTCTTTGGGATTGGAATGTAACTGACCTTTTCCAGTCCTTTGGCCATTGCTGAGTTTTCCAAATTTGCTGACATATTGAGTGCAGCACTTTCACAGCATCATCTTTTGGGATTTGAAATACCTCCACTGGAATTCTATAACTTCCACTAGCTTTGTTCGTAGTGATGCTTCCTAAGGCCCACTTGACTTTGCATTCCAGGATGTCTGGCTCTAGGTGATTGATCACACCATCATGATTATCTGGGTCATGAAGATCTTTTTTGTATAGTTTTGTGTATTCTTGCAACCTCTTCTACAGACTCGTTCCAAATCGGGAAAGGAGTATGTCAAGGCTCTATACTGTCACCTTGTTACTTAACTTATATGCAGAGCACCTCATGAGAAATGCTGGGCTGGAAGAAGCACAAGCTGGAATCAAGATTGCCAGGAGAAATATCAATAACCTCAGATATGCAGGTGATACCACCCTTATGACAGAAAGTGAACAAGAACTAAGGAGCCTCTTAATGAAAGTGAAGGAGGAGAGTGAAAAAGTTGGTTTAAAACCCGACATTCAGAAAACTAAGATCATGGCATCTGGTCCCATCACCTCATGTCAAATAGATGGGAAAACAATGGAAACAGATTTGGGGGGGGCTCCAAAATCACTGCAGATGGTGACTACAGCCATAAAATTAAAGACACTTGCTCCTTGGAAGAAAAGCTATGACCAACCTAGACAGCATATTAAAAAGCAGGGACATTACTTTGCCAACAAAGGTCCATCTAGTCAAAGCTATGGTTTTTCCAATAGTCTTGTATAGTTGTAAGAGTTGGACTATAAAGAAAGCTGAGTGCTGAAGAATTGATGCTTTTGAACTGTGGTTTTGGACAAGATTCTTGACAATCCCTTGGACAGCAAAGCGATCCAACCAGTCCATCCTAAAGAAAATCAGTGCTGAATACTTATTGGAAGGACTGATGCTGAAGCTGAAACTCCAATACTTTGGCCACCTGATACGAAGAAATGACTCCTTAGGAAAGACCCCAATGCTGGAAAAGATTGAAGGTGGGAGGAGAAGGGGACAACAGAAGATGAGATGGTTGGATGGATCACCGACTCAATGGACATCAGTTTGAATAGGCTCTGGGAGTTGGTGATTGACAGGGAGGCCTTGCATGCTGCAGCCCATGGGGTCGCAAGGGTTGGACATGACTGAGTGACTCAACTGAACTGAACTGAAGACGTTTCTTTACAGTCCAACTGTCAAATCCACTCGTGACTACAGGAAAAACCATAGCTACGACTATGCAGACCTTTGTTGGCAAAGTAATGTCTCTGCCTTTTAATATGCTGTCTAGGTTTGTCACAGCTTTTCTTCCAAGGAGCAAGCATATTTTAATTTCATGGCTGCAGTCACCATCTGCAGTGATTTTGGAGCCCAAGAAAATAAAGTCAATCACTGTTTCCATTGTTTCCCCATCTATTTGCCATGGCAAGATTGGACTGGATGCTATGATCCAGTCATTACTTTTTTGAATGTTGAATTTTAAACCAGCTCCTTTTTGCTCTCCTCTTTCACTTTCATCAAGAGGCTCTTTAGTTCCTCTTTGCTTTCTGCCATAAGGGTGATGGCCTCGGCATATCTGAGGTTATTGATATTTCTCCTGGAAATCTTCTTCTTGTGCTTGTGCTTCTTCATCAGGCTTGGCATTTTGCATGATGGACTCTGCACATAAGTTAAATAAGCAGAGTGACAATATACAGCCTTGACATACTCCTTTCCCAATTTGGAACCAGTCCATTGTTCCATGTCCAGTTCTAACTATTGCTTCTTGACCTGTATACAGATTTCCCAGGAGGCAGGTAAGGTGGTCTGGCAGTTAAGGCAGGTAAGGTGGTCTGGTCTAGACCAGACCTTAGATCCCATCTCTTTAAGAACTTTCCACAGTTTGTTGAGCTAAACACAGTAAAAGGTTTTAGTGTAGTCAGTGAAACAAAAGTAGATGTTTTTGTGAAATTCTCTTGCTGTTCCTGTGATCCAAGGGATGTTGGCAATTTGATCTCTGAGCTCTGCCTTTTCTAAATCCAGCTTGAACATCTGAAAGTTCTCAGTTCATATATTGTTGAAGCCTAGCTTGAGAATTTTGAGCATTTTTTTTTGTTGTTGTTAGAGTGTGAAACGAGTGCAATTGTGCCATAGTATGAACATCCTTTGGCATTGCACTTCTTTGGGATTGGAATGAAAACTGACCTTTTCCAGGCTTGTGGCCATTGCTGAGTTTTCCAAATTTGTTGGCATATTGAATGTGACACTTTCATGGCGTCATCTTTTAGGATTTGAAATAGCTCAGCTGGAATTCATCACCTCCATTAGCTTTGTTTGTAGTGATGCTTCCTAAAGCCTGCTTGACTTCACATTCCAAGATATCTGGCTCTAGCTAAGTAATCACACCATCGTGGTTATCGGGTCATTAAGATTTTTTTTTTTTTAAGATCTTTTTTGTATAGTCCTTCTGTGTATTCTTTCTTGCCACCTCTTCTTGTCTTCTGCTTCTGTTAGGTCCATATCATTTCTGTCATTTATTGTGCCCATATTTGCATGAAATATTCCCTTGGTATCTCTAATTTTCTTGAAGAGATCTCTAATCTTTCCCAGTCTACTCTTTTCCTCTATTTCTTTGCATTGTTCACTTAGGAAGGCATTCTTATTTCTCCTTGCTGTTCTTGGAACTTTGCATTCAGATGGGTATATCTTTCCTTTACTTCTTGCCTTTTGCTTCTCTGTTTTCCCCAGCTCTTTTTAAGGCCTCCTCAAACAACAAAAAGACAATTTTGTCTTTTTGAATTTCTTTTTCTTGTGGAAGGTTTTGATCACAACCTCCTGTACAATGTTATAAATCTCCACCCACAGGTCTTCAGGCTCTCTGTCTATCAAATCTAATCCCTTGAATCTATTTGTTATTTGCACTGTAAATTTTAAGGGTTTTGATTTAGGTCATATCTGTTTGCCTAGTGGTTTTCCCTACTGTCCTCAATTTAAGTCTGAATTTTTCAATAAGGAGTTCATGATCTAAGCCACAGTAAGCTCCTGGTCTTGTTTTTGCTGACTGTATATCACTTCTCCATCTTTGCCTGCAAAGAATATAATCAATCTGATTTTTCTATTGACCATCTGGTGATGTCCATGTGTAGAATCATCTTTTGTGTTGGTGGAAGTGGGTGTTTGCTAAGAACGGTGCATTTTCTTGGCAAAATTCTGTTACCCTTTGCCCTGCTTCACTGTGTACTCCGAAGCCAAACGTGCATGTTATTCTGGGTATGTCTTGATTTCCTACTTTTGCATTCCAGTCCCCTATGATGAAAAGTGGAGAAGGCAATGGCACCTCACTCCAGTACTCTTGCCTGGAAAATCCCATGGATGGAGGAGCCTGGTAGGCTGTAGTCCATGGGGTCGCTAAGAGTTGGACACGACTGAGTGACTTCACTTTCTCTTTTCACTTTCATTCATTGGAGAAGGAAATGGCAACCCACTCCAGTGTTCTTGCCTGGAGAATCCCAGGGATGGGGGAGCCTGGTGGGCTGCCGTCTATGGGGTCACACAGAGTCGGACACGACTGAAGTGACTTAGCATAGCATAGCATAGCATAGCATAGCATGATGAAAAGTACATCTTTTTTTTTTTTTTTGGTGTTAGTTCTAGGTCTTGTAGGTTTTCAGAGAACTATTCAATTTCAGCTTCTTTGGCATTAGTGGTTGGGGCATACTTGGATTACTGTGATATTGAATTATTTGCATTGGAAATGAACAGAGATCATTCCGTCATTTTTGAGATTGTATCCAAGTACTGCATTTCAGACTTTTGTTGACTACATGAGGGCTACTCCACTTCTTCTTTGCTGTGTAAAAGCTTTTAAGTTTGATTAGGTCCCATTCATTTATTTTTATTTTTTTATTTCCATTACTCCAGGCAGTGTGTCAAAGAGGATCTTGCTGTGTTCATGTCAAGAAATGTTCTGCCTATGTGTTCCCTGAAGAGCTTTATACTTTCTGACCTTACATTTAAGTTTTAATTCATTTTGAGCTCATTTTTGTGTATGGTGTTAGGAAGAAAAGACAAGCAAAAAAGTTGTCTGAGGAGACCTTATAGATAGCTAGGAAAAGAAGAGAAAAGAAGGGTTGATCTTCACACTATACAAACAGCTCATGCGGCTCAATAACAGAGAAACAAACAACCCAATTGAAAAATGGGTGGAAGAACTAAATAGACATTTCTCCAAAGAGACAGATGTCTAAAAAGTAGATGAAGAGATGCTCACTAAATATTTGTTGTTGTTCTTAAGTCATTCAGTCATGATCTACTCTTTGCGACCCCATGGACTGCAGCATTCCAGGTTTCCCTGTCCTTCACCATCTCTCAAAGCTTGCTCAAATTCATGTCCATTGAGCTGGCGATATCATCCAACCGTCTCATCCTCTGTTGTCCCATCCTTTTCTCACCCTCAATCTTTCCAAAATTCAGGGTTTTTTTTTTCCAATGAGTTGGCCCTTCACATCAGATGGCCAAAGTATTGGAGCTTCAGCTTTAGCATCAGTCCTTCCAATGAATACTCAGGGTTCACTTTCTTTAGGAATGACTGGTTGGATCTCCTTGCTGTCCAAGGGACTGTCAAGAATCTTCTCCAACACCACAGTTCAAAAGCATCAATTCTTCAGCACTCAGCCTTCCTTATGGTCCAACTCTGACATCCATACTTGATTACTGGAAAAACCATAGCCTTGACTAGATGTACCTTTGTCTGCAAAGTGATATCTCTGCTTTTTAATGTGCTGTCTAGGTTGATCACAGCTCTTCTTCCAAGAAGCAAGCATATTTTAATTTCATGGCTGTAGTCACCATCTGCAGTGATTTTGGAGCCCAAGAAAATAAAGTCTGTCACAGTTTCCATTGTTTCCCCATCTATTTGCTATGAAGTGATAAGACTGGATGCCATGATCTTGGTTTTATGAATGTTGAGTTTTAAGCCAAATTTTTCACTCTCTTCATTCACCTTCATCAAGAGGCTCTTTAATTCCTCTTTGCCATAAGAGTGGTGTCATCTGCATATCTGAGGTTATTGATATTTCTCCTGGAAATCTTGAGTCCAGTTTGTGCTTCTTCATCCAGCCCGGCATTTCGTATTACGTACCCTGCAGAGAAGTTAAATAAGCAGGGTGACAATATACAGCCTTGACATACTCCTTTCCAAATTTGAAACTAGTCCATTGTTTCATGTCCAGTTCTGACTGTTTCTTCTTGATATGCATAGAAGTTTCTCAGGAGGCAGGTAAGGTAGCCTGGTATTCCCAAATCTTTAAGAATATTCCACAGTTTTTTGAGATCCACACAGTCAAAGGCTTTAGCATAGTCAATGAAGCAGATGTTTTTCTGGAATTCTCTTGCTTTTTATATGATCTAGCAGATGTTGGCAATTTGATCTCTGGTTCCTTTGCATTTTCTAAACCCAGCTTGTACACCTGTAAGTTCTCAGTTTCATGTACTGTTGAAGCCTAGCTTGGAGGATTTTGAGCATTACCTTGCTAGCGTGTGAAATGAGTGTCATTGTGCCATAGTTTGAACATTCTTCGGCATTGCCCTTCTTTGGTTTTGGAATGAAAACGACCTTTTCCAGTTCTGTGGCAACTGCTAAGTTTTCCAAATTTGCTGACATATTGAGTGCACCACTTTAACAGCATTATCTTTTAGGATTTGAAATTGCTCAGCTGGAATTCCATCACCTCTACTAACTTTGTTCGTAGTGATGCTTCCTAAGGGCCACTTTATTTCGCTCTTCAGGAGGTCTGACTCTAGGTGAGTAATTGTGATTATCTGGTCATTAGAATTTTTTTTTTTACCTTTCAAATCCACTTTTATTTTCCTTTTTCCTCCTCATGCACAGAAGTTTTCCACAAGCTGATTTTCTTGCAGGTATAAAGTCATTTGATTTTGGTCAGATACCATTTTATCCCCTAAAACTTTGCTAGCATCAAAATATGACAGTTAACCAGTGTTAAATCTATAAAGTATTTACATAACACAGCACATTAAGCTTTAGACACTTGGCAACTAAACCACATAAAAATTGGAGAAGATTCCCAACCTACATGTTCAGAATCAGGAGTTCACAGTTGCTATCTAGTGACTGTACATGGTTCAAAAAGCAACAGAGGCAACACACAGTTACTTGGAAAGACATGGACCACTATCATCTGGAAGCACATTATGTTACCCCAGTGTCATGTCCCACTCCACCTTTCTCCAAGGTGGTCTCATAATTCTGGAATGACAGGTTTGGCTGATACAAAATGAAGCCAGACAACACAACGTTTACTCTGTGGAGACATCCTAACTCCTACTATGCATGCATGGTGATCTTGAATGTAACTCATCCTAAAAACTTGTCATGGTCATTCTGGGTTTTTAGGTTGGGTGATCCATCAATCTTGCACTCAACCATTGCTTCTTTTACTTCAGCATCACTACCAAAGCTGAGCTGGATGGCAACTAGTGGCTGCAGGTAGCTCCCATGCAGTTTTTTTTCCATAATATGGAAAATATTTTAAATCTATCTTTCCATTGGGAGAATAAGTTGATAGAACTGCTGTGCTTTCACTCTTTGCAATACCGTCTATCCTTGGTTCTCCTTGAGGCTGTAATCCAATTGTTCTGTTAATTTTCATAAGAACACAAGTGTTTCCTGCTTGGTAGCCAAACGTGGGATCATCCACACCACTGCATCCTTCAAATAAGGCGAGAAGAAACTGACATGTTGTGTATTCTGGAATCTTCTGCTCAAAAAAGGTTCCAGTCTGTGAGATTGTTCTATTCTTCTAAGCCATATGGCTTTAGAAATTTCTTAAGGTCATCAATGTACCCTTGATAGGATTCTGAATCAGACAGAGTGAATGAAATATCCAACACCGACACTGCTTTTGGAAAAACTGTAAATCCTGGACTAGGAATCTGGTCATGGTATTTTGGAACTTCATCGTTCAGAGTCTGAAGCATGGTCCACATTGTGAATGAAAAGAGTGCAGCCAGGAACCCATAACAGACTAGGTGGAAGAGTACGATCAAACCTCAGCTCTTGGTGGTCCAGTTGGAGAGGAAGAGCTTCCATTCGGCCAGGCTCTGGTTGAAGGATTTCTTGTCTTTCTTCATCATGGTGTGTGTGCTGTTGACAAGGGGAGCTGCGGCCGTGGGGGTGGAGCAGCGAGGAGCGCAGAGACGCGTCCAGTCTCCAGCCACACAGCCCAGCGCCAGCAGCTGTGTGGAAGACAACGGGGCTGAGGAAACCTCCTGGCTGTGGAGAGCAGTCAAACCGCCTGTGCTGAACTGCGCCCAGTTGGGCTGCTACTGGACTACAGCTCCGTCCTCCGGAGCCAATCCCTGCGCTGTTCAGGCCCCCAAGACTTTTTTGTATAGTTCTTCTGTGTATTTTTACCACCTCTTCTTAATATCTTCTGCTTCTGTTAGGTCCATATTGTTTGTCTTTTATTGTGCCTACCTTTTTAATGAAATGTTCCCTTGGTATCTCTAATTTTCTTGAAGAGATTTCTAGTCTTTTCTGTTCTACTGTTTTCATGTATTTCTTTGCATTGTTCATTTAGGATGGCTTTCTTTTCTCTCCTTGCTATTGTTTGGAACTCTGCATTCAGATGGGTCTATCTTTCCTTTTTTCCTTTGCCTTTCACTTCTCTTCTTTTCTGAGCCATTTGTAAGGCCTCCTCAGACAACCATTTTGCTTTTTTGCTTTTCTTTTTCTTTGGAATGGTTTTGATCACCGTCTCCTGTGCAGTGTTATAAAACTCTGTCCATAGATCTTCAGGCACTCTCCATCATATCTAATCCCTTGAATCTATTTGTCACTTCCACTGTATAATTGTAAGAGATTTGATTTAGGTCACTAATTACTGGGACTTCCCAGGTGACACTAGTGCTAAAGAACATGTCTGCCAATTCAGGACATGTAAGAGATGCGTAAGAAATGGCAACCTACTCTAATATTATTGCCAGGTTAATCCCATGGACAGAGGAGCCTGGTGGGCTACAGTCCATGGGGTTTCAAAGAGTCAGACACAACTAAAGTGACTTAGCACTCATGCATGCACTAATTATTAGAGAAATGCAAATCAAATCAATAATGGGGTATCACCTCATACTGGTCAGAATGGCATCATCAGAAAAGTTTCAAACAATAAATACTGGAGAGGACATGAACAAAAGGGAGCCCTCCTACACTGCTGGTGGGAATATAAATTGGTATAGCCACTATGGAGAATAAGAAAAAAAAAAAATAAGCTAACATATGATTCAGAAATACCACTCCTAGTCATATATCCAGAGAAAATCATAATTCAAAAAGATACATGTATCCAAATATTCATTGCAGCACTATTTACCATAGCCAGAACTTGGAAGCAACCAAATGTATATCAACAGAGGACTAGATAAGAAGATGGGGTATGTATATACAATGGAATATTACTTAGGCATAAAAAGGAATTATTTAATGCCATTGACAGCAGCATGGATGGACTTAGAAATCATTGGTGATTGAAGTAAGTCAGACAGAGAAAGATAATATCATATGATAGCATTTGTATGTGGAATCTAAAATAAAAAAGGGTACAAATGAGCTTATTTGACAAAACAGGAATTGAGTTACAGATGTGGAAAACTAATTTATGGTTACCAGGGGTAAGGGGTGAAGGGATAAATTAGGAGATTGGAACTGACATGCACACTACTATATGCTTTTGAACTGTGGTGTTGGAGAAGACTCTTGAGAGTCCCTTGGACTGCAAGGAGCTCCAACCAGTCCATTCTAAAGGAGATCAGTCCTGGGTGTTCATTGGAAATGAAGTCACTCAGTCGTGTCTGACTCTTTGTGACCCCATGGACACCAGGCTCCTCCGTCCATGGGATTTTCTAGGCAAGAGTACTGGAGTGGGTTGCCTTTTCTTTCTCCAGGGAACTTCCTGACCCAGGAATCAAACCTGGGTCTCCCGCCTTGTAGACAGACGCTTTACCATCTGAGCCACCAGGGAAGTCTGAAGGTCTGATGCTAAAGCTGAAACTCCAGTACTTTGGCCACCTGATGCGAAGAGTTGACTCATTGGAAAAGACTCTGATGCTGGGAGGGATTGGGGGCAGGAGGAGAAGGGGACAACAGAGGATGAGATGGCTGGATGGCATCACCGACTTGATGGACATGAGTTTGAGTGAACTCCGAGAGTTGGTGATGGGCAGGGAGGCCTGGCGTGCTGCGATTCATGGGGTTGCAAAGAGTTGGACACGACTGAGCAACTGAACTGAACTGAATACATAAAATAGGTAACTAACAAGAACCTGCTGGAAATTACTCAGTACTCTGTAGTGGCCTATATGGGGAAAGAATCTAAAATAAAGTGGAGATATGTATATGCGTAAGTGTTTAATTTCGCTGTATATTTGAAACTAACACAACATTGTAAATCAACTATACACCAATAAAAATTTTAAAGATAAAATAAAGTCTCTTAATTTGTATTCTTAAAATGGAGAACACAGAATCTCACATTAGAAAAAACCATAGGGAAAATATTTTTGGGTAGTAATATAATTATTCTAAACATAATCATTTATACTCTAAAATGATTATTGTGGTCAGAGAAGATACTTGACATGATTTCAATTTTCCTAAATTTACTGATGTTTGATTTGTGACCCAAGATGTGATCTATCATGGAGAATGTTCCATGTACACTTGAGAAGAAGGTGTATTCTGCATTTGGATGGAACGTCCTGAAGATATCAAGAAGATCCATCTCATCTAATGTATCATTTAAGACTTGTATTTCTTTATTAATTTTCTGTTTTGATGATCTGTCCATTGGTGTGAATGGGGGGTTAAAGTCTCCTACTATTATCGTGTTACTGTTAATTTCTCCTTTTATGTCTGTAAGTGTTTGTTTTATGTACTGAGGTGCTCTTACGTTGGGTGCATAGATATTTACAATTGTTATGTCTTCCTCTTGGATTGCTCCCTTGATCATTCATGTAGTGTCCTTCCTTATTTCTTGTAATAGTCTTTACTTTAAGGTCTATTTTGTCTGATATGAGGACTGTTACTCCAGATTTCTTTTGCTTTCCATTTTCATGGAATATATTTTTCCATCCTCTCAGTTTCAGTCTATATGTGTCTTTAGGTCTGAAGTGGGTTTCTGGTAGACAGCATATATATGGGTCTTGTTTTTTTTTTTTTAATCCATTCAGCCAGTCTGTGTCTTTTGGTTGGTGCATTTAATCCATTTACATTTAAAGTAATTATTGATATATATGTTCCTATTGCCATTTTCTTAGTTATTTGGGGTTTGATTTTGTAGATCTTTTTCTTCTCTTGCATTTCTTGACTATATAAGTCCCTTTAACATTTGTTGTAAAGCTGGTTTAGTGGTACTAAATTCTCTTAACTTTTGCTTGTCTGTAAAGCTTTTGATTTCTCCATGAATTCTGAATGAGATCCTTGCCAGGTAGAGTAATCTTGGTTTTAGATTTTTCTCTTTCAGTACTTTAAATATATCCTGCCATTCTCGTCTGGCCTGCAGATTCTGCTGAAAGATTAGCTGTTAAATGTATGGGGTTTCTCTTGTATGTTACTTGTTGCCTTTCCTTGCTGTTTTTAATATTCTTTTTTATGTTTAGTATTTGTTAGTTTGATTAGTATGTGTCTTGGTGTATTTCTCCTTGGGTTTATCCTGTATGAGACTCTTTGCACTTCTTGGACTTGATTGATTATTTCCTTTCCAATATTGGGGAAAATTTCAACTATAATCTCTTCAATAATTTTCTTGTGCCCTTTCTTTTTCTCTTCTTCTTCTGGGACCCCTATAATTTGAATACTGGTGCATTTAATATTGTCATAGAGGTCTCTGAGATTATCCTTAGTTATTTCCATTCTTTTTACTTTATTCTGCTCTTCAGAAGTTATTTCCACCATTTCATCATCCATCTCACTTATCCATTCTTCTACCTAAGCTATTCTGTTACTGATTCTCTCTAGAGTATTTTAAATTTCAGTAATTGTGTTGTTTGTCTCTGTATATTTATTTTTTATTTCTTCTAGGTCTTTGTGAATTGATTCTTGCATTTTCTCCATTTTATTTTCAAGGTTTTGGATCAACTTTACTATCATTATTCTGAATTCTTTTTCTGGTAGTTTGCCTATTTCCTCTTCATTTATTTGGATTTGTGGGTGTCTAGGTTGTTCCTTCATTTGAACAGTATTTCTTTGCCTTTTTATTATTTTCTTTTAACTTATTATATTTGAGGTCTCCTTTTCCCAGGCCTTGAGGTTGAATTATTTCTTCTTTGGTTTCTGCCTTCATAAGTTTGGTCCAGTGGTTTGCATAAGCTTCTTGTAGGGTGTGCCTTGTGCTTGTGTTCTGGTAGGAAGAGATGAATTGTTTTTCTTCCTTTGACTGTCAGGGCTGAGTCAGGTGGTAATCCTTATGCAGATGATTGGGTTTGTATTTTTGTTTTGTTTGTTGTTTGGATGAGGCGTCCTGCACAGGATGCTACTGGTAGTTCAGTGATACTGGGTCTTGTATGCAAGCGGTTGCCTTTGTAGGAGTTCTATTTGATATTCCCTAGGATTAGGAGTTCTCTGGTAGTCTAGGGTTTTGGAGTCAGCACTCCTACGCCAAAGACTCAGGGCTTGATCTTTGGCCAGGAATGGAGATTCCATGAGTGGTTTATTATGGCATTAATAAATGAATGGGATTGAAACAAACACACAAAAATGAGAAACAGAAGATGCACACCAGACAAATGACAATTACAAAATCAGGCAAATAATAACTAAAATAATGAAATATACACAGACACATATAAGCAAAACCAAAACAGTCAAAAAAATAAAAAATGAAGTACAATGGATTAACATGGGAAACAAAGGAAACCAAAATGATATCTACCAGTTAAGAACAAAACTAACTAAAGCACAAACTGGAAGACAAAACTAAAGAAGGTGCAAACTGGGGAATAAAGCAACAAAAACAAAACTAACAAATATGGTGAGAAAAAGGAAGAATAGAAAATCAAAGTTAAATACAGGTAGATGAAGATTTGTATATATTAAAGATTAACTGCAATGGGAAAAGAACAGCCAGAAAAACAAAGAAATAAATATAGAAAAAATAATAAGTTTTAAACATTAAAATAAAAAAAGATATAAAAAAGAAAGAAAAGCAAAAATTCCACAGAACAGCAAAAGGCCAATGTAGAGGCAGAAGTATATAGTAGAAATAAAAACTGTGATTGAAAAAAAAATTCTCAAAAGCTTAAATAGATTTAATAGTACTAATAAAATTGACAACTACAACAACGGTGGGGGGGGGGCGGGGAGGAGGGGAAAAAAGTGGAAAAAAAAGAAAGAAAAAATCCAGAAGCAACTACAGAACAAGTCAAAATATAAGAAAAATAAATGTTTTTCTTGAGTCTCTGCTGTCAGCATTCTTTCCCTAGTTGGGAGTCACAGTCCACCTCACCTCCCTACAATGCCCTCCAACACTGGGCTGGTCTCTGGACCTGCTCTGGGAGCAGCTCAGACTCTAATCTGGTCCTATTCCTGTGTGTTCTTGCCTACAAGGTCCAAAGCTGTCAGAATTAGTGCATTTTATTTTTTGAGAACTCCCGTTGTCTTTTTGTATATTCCATAGACACGGAGTCTGCCTAGTTGATCGTGTGGATTTAATCTGCAGCTTATACAGCTGGTGGGAAGGTTTTGGGTCCTCTTCCTTAGCCACACTGCCTAGATCAAAGGGACCCTGGCAGCACCAGGTACTTAGGAGAGCCTGTGGCTTGGGCAGCAGGAAATACGGTGCTCTAGAAGGGTATGACAACCCACTCTAGCATTCTTGCCTGGAGAATCTCCCAGAGAAGCCTGGCAGGCCACAGTCCACAGGATCACAAAGAGCTGGACACGACTGAAATGACCCCATGTGCACATACACAGGACTTTTTCTAGCCCCTGGCAGCTCTGTTCCAGTGGGGATCATGCATGGAGTTGGCACGGTTGCTTGGATCACAGGGACCCTGGCAACGTCTGCTGTGGGAGTTTTCTCTCAGGACTCGGAAATGGCAAACCTGAAAGAACAACACTCGGACAGTCTCTGCAAGGACTGACAAGTTTATTTCTGCAGTCAAGCCTTTTTATAGGAGCAAGGAACAAAGAGCTCAGAGCATACGGCCAGCAGAGCACGTACAAGGCTAAGATATAATCAGTAAAAGATATTTCAAGAACCAGTGCATTCTTAATGACCCATGTGTTTAATCCCTTGACCCATTTTCTTAAGCAACGTTTTTAAAGTTTAATCGTTAAATTCTGGTGCCGAGCATAGCCAAAGGCAGGAAATGTTTTTCAGCTATCAGTACACAATGCCTGGGTACTTCTGGCCCTTCGCCATTTTCCCAAGGACCTTCTCCTTCAAGGCTATTTTGCACTGTGCCTCCCAACACCTGCTAACACAGGAGGGCCTGCGGCTAGTGTCACAGGAGATATGGTACTATTAAGGCTTTTTCTAGCCTGTGGCAGCTCTTCCCCAGTGAGAATTGAGCATGAAGGTGATGCAGCTGCTTGGAGGGGGTGGGGGTGGGTAGGCAGGGATTAGTCCTCTGGAGGCACCAAGTGTCCAGCGACACAGACTGCCTCAGCCACAGGAGCTATGGCCCTGTCAGTCTTTCTCTAGCTTCAGGCAACTGGCAATCAGAAGGCCTCTTTGACTGGTTCTCTGCATTGCTCCACCCATTCAGACATTTAGAAGACTCCCCTGGCTGGGGTCCTTCTGTATTGTTCAGCACACCAGGCACATAAAGGTGCCACCCCCCACCACCCCACTGGGGTCCTGCTCTGATGTCAGAGCATCAGGCACTAAAAGGGCTCCACTGGCTGGGGTCCTTTTCTGTTGTTCAGGCATGTCAGGTGCTTGAAGGGTCAGCCTCTCTATTGTTCACTTGCTGGTGCTAGCGTATGGAGAGAGACAGAGGCTATGATGATGGCTCCACCCCCTACGCATGACTCAGCCATATTGCCTTGCCTCCATGCTGCCTAGTTTTCCTCCACAGGCATTTCCTACCATAATATCCCTTTTCACTTCCCCTTGGGCTGTCTCCCCATAGTCAACAGCAGACCTTGCCCTGGGATTGCTCCACAATCCCTATGCTCCAGTTCCCAGCCACTGTGCCTTCTAAGGGACCCATGTCCCTGTCTGGGGTACGTATGGCTGTGAAAAGGATTGTCTGTGTGATTCTCATTCCATTTAGGAAGTCACAGATCAGCTGCTTCACTCTCAGCCTCAAATGCTTCTCCTCTGTTCTAAACAATTGCCCTGATGTGGGGATCGGACCCCTGCTTCAGTTCCCTTACCTACTGGGGGCAGGTCCAGTCCTACTAACTCTCCTCTTTTTCCCTCTACTTCCTTCATCCTACAGAGTTTTGGGTGGTTCTATATATTATTTCCCAGTGGTCAGGTACTCCTGCCTGCTCTCAACTGGTGTTATGCAAGCAATTCTGGGTCTGAGTTGTATTCCTGATGTACTGCAGAGAGAGATGTACTCCATGTCCACCTACTCCTCCTCCATCTTGTTCTTCTGTATTTTGGTGCCTTGAAAAGTCCATGCTGTCTTCCTGCCAGGGTTTCTCAACCAAGTCTGGGGATAGAGGGCTGTATTGTCAAGTAATTCTGGACAGTGTGTGCACCGTCACTCCCCTTTACTATTTTACAATCCAATGTAAGCACATTAAAAACAGTAAGAAATCTTTGGCTTAACATCATCTAACCCCAAACTTCCCAAACTTATTTCTGACTCCTGCTCTTCAAAAAATACCTACTGTACCTCACGGAACTGGAGTTCTGTGATACTTACCTTGGGGACCAAGATAATATGTCATAATCTTTCCTTTGATTTCATAAAAATATCTGAGAGCCATGGGCTCCCTTCCTTTGTGCAAGAGATACCAATGAGTAAGAGCTGGCTCCAAAGGACTTGCTGTCTTATCTCTCCCACTCTTTCCCCGGATATTTCCGTACCCCCAACTCTGAAAAGGAATTCCACATTATGTTAACCAGATGAGTATATTTATTCTCAGCCAGTGATACTAGAGATGAGGGAATGACTCTCTAAGCATAGAACTGGAATAATTGATAGACATAGTAACAAAATGGATATAGGGTTGATGTAGGTTATTTATGTCCCCCAAAATTCATATGTGGAAACCTAATCCCCAGTGTGATGGTACTTAGAGGTGGGAAATTTGGGAAGTGATTAGGTCAAGAGGGTAACATACTCATGAATAGGATCAGTGCCCTTTGAAAAAGGACCTCAGAGAACTCCCTTGACCTTTCTACCACCAGTGAAACGATGATTGTCTTGAACCAGGAATCAGGCTCTCACTAAACATCAAATCTGCCAGTGCCTTAATACTGGTATTCCCAGCCTCCAGAACTGTCAGACATAAATTTCCACTGCTTATAAACCAACCATAGACAGACTAAGATAGGTGTGAAGGAGAAGATGAAATCAAAGATGATTGTGGTGTTGAGTCCATTCATAAAGAAAGAAAATGGAAAGAGGGGTAGAATAAATTATTGTGTGCTCACCATGCCTAGCTCTATTTTACGCTCTGGGAACAGAGAAATGAACAAAGATAATTTTTATTTTTACCTGTCCAGATTACAGTGCAATGGAATATCTGGCCAGAGTCACCTGAAAAATTCACAAATGGCCCTCAGGCAGACAGAACCACATGAGCAATACACTTTAAATTACTCTTGTAAATTTACTTCTTGAACAAGCCTTACAGTTTAACAGTTGTCCCCTTATTAAAGCACTCCCTCTTAATCTACTGTTAAAAATATATGTGCTTTCTGCCCTCAGGAGCCCTGTAAGGCAGCACAAAGAACATGCAATGAACAGAGGGAGGGAATGAGTTGTGATTCCTACTTCAGTCTTTTCAGTCACAAAAACAGAAGAGAAAATTCACAAGCAGCATAAGCAACATTTGAATGAGATGTACATGTTATCAGCATTTGATATACACTGAGAACTTTCAAGATACAAGACTCTGTTGGGCGCTTTATGAACGCTATCTCATTCTCTCTAAGATGCACTTTTTTCAGCCTTGTGAATAATTGAAAACATGCCATAGAGGTCTCTCTGTTCTATCAAGGAGGTAAATGTTTGTTTTGCAAATACAAATAAAAGTTCAGCAAGAGGCTTACTAATTTTTCTGTGATCAATTATCCCTAAGATATAGAAACAACAGAATCAGACCTAGTTGCAAACTATAAGAGGTCTATTAACAAGTACATTCATTCTTTTATACAACATGAGTTTATTCTTGGATTGAATTTTTGGAAATCTATATGTTACACTTAAATCAGAGGGAGAAGTTTAACCTTAAGAACATTTTATAGCAGAATGCCAAATTAAAGGTCTTTTCTCCTGTGACATCAAGCAAGGAGGCCAACCAAGGGTCATTTTTCATTTCTTCTTTTGCTTGTCTATGTTTTACAATTTTTCAACAATGAAAATGGGGCGGGGGGTGGGGGGGCAGGCAAGAAAAGGACAGGACTATGGAATTATTTTAGTAAAGTCTCTTAAAACCCAAAATATAAACAGTGTCAAAAACCAGTTGCTAAAAGTTAATATTGATTTTTTAATGTGATAAAACAACTACAGCTATGCCATATCTGATCTCCTTCTGTTCATTTAAGATGAAAGAACACTTCAGGGAGAACTTGAGGTATTCGTCCTTACTGTCAGCATCCCCCATCTCTTCTCAAATCGTGTTGCTGCTGCTGCTGCTAAGTCACGTCAGTCATGTCTGACTCTGTGCGACCCCATAGACAGCAGCCCAACAGGCTCCTCTCTCTCTGGGATTCTCCAGGAAAGAATACTGGAGTGGGTTAGGGTTAATGAAGGTCAATTCATATGTTTGAGTCCATTTGGCCAGTCCCTGGTCTTGATGTAAAGCCTTTTGTAATTACAGGGCTTTAAACAATCCATAAGCCTTGACAAGACTGTTTTTCACAGAAGCAAATTATCTCTTCAATCTCTCCTAAAAGATTCGACTCTGAATATCTGATTCCCCATCTTCATGATTAATGGATGGCAAGAAGGAGACAAGATGCATAAAAACAACAACAACAACAACAACAAAAACAGCCTGCAAAAGATCAGCTGTCCAAGCAGGAATCAAAATCAGATGACTTGAAGAGGAAATCTAAAGAGGGTTGAGAGAAATAATAGACTTAGGAGTCAGACAGGTCTGAATTTGAATCCCAGCTTTATCACTTAGAATTAAGTAACTGGCAAGAATTTCTAACCTCTTTGAACCTCAGTCTCTTCATTAGTGAAATGAAGTACATTACAAAGTGGCTTTAAGGATTAAGTGAGATGGCATGTATTCATAGACAGAAACTCAGAAGCTGTACATGGAAACCTTACCCTTGTCTTAGAGGGTGATTTGGGAGATTATTTGAAATAGCACATCTAAGACACATATCACAGAGTCTGGCACATGGTAAATGTTCATAATATTATATGATGATTATTATTCTCATTGAATTTTTATGTCCTTACTCATCTGGAGGTGGGTAAGGTGAGCTACTTCTAACAGGAATGCAGATGACCAATTTCAAAACCCCGAGTTACTAAGAAATGAGACTGGGCCAAGTCTAATAAAAATAGCAAAACCTCCAGGGCAGACAGAGAAGAAATATAGTCTCTTCATATTTTTTACATTTCTATTCATATGGACCACAGACTAAGGGGAGTATGTAAACAAATGCACCTTGTTACCATGAGACCCAATGTTGAAGGTCCTTGGTAGGTGACTGAGTCCTACATACTCTGGCACTACAATTGAAGTTTATACCAGAGCACTAAAGAGTTCTAAATACTAAGAAGCTATTCACTAGGACCAAACAGAACTGAACAATAGGCATCATCCACATTTTCCCAGAAGAGACGGGATGGAGAGGTTGATAAGAATTTATTCATGTCTTCATTCGTTCAAATTTACAACCTACCTAACTCTGTAACAGAATTCCAGGATGGTGAGGCCTCCTATAGCACAAGGAGGCTGGGGAGTGCAGTCTACCCTGAGGGCCCTTTGAATATAATGAATAATACATATGATAAGGTTATTGCTGTTTATACTTTAGAAAATTAAAGTTCTGGAGATGGATGGTCATCATGGTGGCACAACAATGTCAGCATACTTAATATTGCCAAGACGTAAATTTAAAATGGCTCAAATGATAAATTTTACATTCTTTATATCTCATTACAATTTTAAAAATTAATATTTATTTTTCCTTTCTTAACTTCAGGTATTGCCTCTGACATTCACATAAGAAAAAAAAAAAATTGACACTAAGGCAATAGCCCTCCATCACAAAACAAAACAAATTTTACAAGGAAAAATGTCATTTCTCAATTATGTTGAGCATGAAAATTAGCAGGTACTTTTAAAATATGAGTGAAATATTTATCATCCCCTGGCAATGTGTGTGTGTGTGCACTTAGTCATGCAATGATATCAGTAAATTTAGGTTTTACAAGTCAAGTCAGCCCTCTACAACAGAACAGAGATTATAATGACTCCAGGCTACAGAAAGGACATTGTAGCTGCTGCTCAACTCTGCACCTGTACATCAACTACACTTGCCAAATGTACTACTCTCATTAACAAACTGTAATTTTTAACCAAAGAATTCATATTTGTGTTAATATAAGACAACTAGGGATTTCTATTTAAAATCACCCAGCACAAGCAGTGATCCTCTCAGTAGTCCTTGGAAGTACTAGTAAATAACTTCTATTCACAGACTTACTATAAAAGTTTGCCCACATAACAGAACAGAGGCTGCACTAAGATTCAGATTCCATCAGTGGAACAGTACACTGAAGGCACACAGTAAGGGCTCAAACATTTCTCCAATAATCACCTACTTGCCACTACTCAAGTACATCTCAGGACTATTTTCCTTAACTCTTGTACTTCCTGGTGGCACTGCTTCAAATTCACGGGGCCAGGGCCACATCCCCTCTTCCTTGTTTAGAAAAATTAGGCCAGATTTTAAGGAAATTATATGGATGAAAGACTGGAAAAGTCATTTTTTAGGTTATTCCTTAAAAAGTTGTCTTTTCCCTCCTAATAGCATGTGGATTTGAAAGGTGACTTCACATCCATGTGGTTTAACTTCTAGATTTATTGAAGAGCTACACTGTATTTTCCCCTCATGGATCATTGCCTTGTCAAGACAAAGGAGCTTGTGTAACTCAATGAAGCTATGGGCCATGCCATGTAGGGCCACCCAAGATGGACAGGTGATAGTGGAAATTTCTGACAAAATGTGATCTACTGGTGAAGGGAATGGCAAACCACTCCAGTATACTAGCTGTGAGAACCCAATGAACTGTATAAAAAGGCAAAAAGATCTGACACCGAAAGATGAGCCCCTCAGGTCTAAAGTTGTCCAATATGCTATTGGGGAAGAGCGGAGGACAACTACTAATAGCTCCAGAAAGAATGAAGCAGCTGGGCCGAAGCAGAAATGACCCTCCATTGTGGATGTGTCTGGTGATGATAGTAAAATCTGATGCTATAAAGAACAGTATTGTGTAGGACCCTGGAATCTTAGATCCATGAATCAAGGTAAACTGGAAGTGGTTAAGCAGGAGATGGCAAATGTAAACATTGACACTTTAGAAATCACTCAACTGAAATGGATGAAAATGGGTGAATTTAATTCAGATGACCATTATATCTGCTACTGTGGGCAAGAATCTCATAGAACAAATGGAGTAGCCCCCATAATCAACAAAAGAGTCTGAAATGCAGTACTTGCATTAAAAATGCATTTTTTAACCTTAAAAATGACAGAATGATCTTGGTTTGTTTCCAAGGAAAACCATTCAACATCACAGTAATCCAAGTCTATGACCCAACCATCAATGCCAAAGAAGCTGAAGTTGATCAGTTCCATGAAAACCTAGAAGACCTCCTAGAACTAACACCAAAAATGATGCTCTATTCATCATAGGGGATTGAAATGCCAAAGTAGGAAGTCAAGAGATACCTGGAGTAACAGGCAAGTTTGGCCTTGGAGTACAAAATGAAATAGGGCAAAGGCTAAAATAATTCTGCCAAGAGAACATACTTATCATAGCAAACACTCTTTTTCAAGAACACAAGAGATGACTTTACACATGGACGGTACCAAATGATCAGTATTGAAATCAGGTTGATTACATTATTTCGTGCTGAGGCTGGAGAAGCTGTATACAGTTAGAAAAAACAAGACCTGAAGCTGAGTATGGCTTAGGTCATCAGATCCTCATAGCAAAATCCAGGCTTAACTAAAGAAAGTGGGGGAAAACCACTAGGCTTGTCAGGTATGACTTAAATCAAACCCTTTATAAATATACAATGGAGGTGATGAATAGATTCAAGGGATATGATCTAGTAAACAGAATGCCTGAAGAATATGGACGGAGGCCTATAATAATTGTATAGGAGGCAGCAAACAAAACCATCCCAAAGAAAAAGAAATGCTCAAAATCCTCCAAGCTGGGCTTCAGTATTACATGAACTGAGAACTTCCTGATGTTCAAGCTGGGTTTAGAAAAGGGCAGAGGATCCAGAGATCAAATTACAAGCATTCACTGGATCATAGAGAAAGCAAGGGAATTCCAGGAAAACATCTACCTCTGTTTCATTGACTACGCTAAAGCCTTTGACAGTGTGGATCATAACAAACTGTGGAAAACTCTTTAAAGTGATGGTAATACCAGACCGTCTTATCTGTCTCCTGAGAAATATGTATGAATCTCAAGAAGCAACAGTTAGAACCCTGTATAGAACAACTGACTGATTCAGAATTGAGAAAGGAATATTACAAGGTTGTTTATTGTCACTATGTTTATTTAACTTACACATAGAGCACATCATGTGAAATGCTGGGTTAGATGAGTTACAAGCTGGAATCAAGATTGCTGGGAGAAATATCAGCAACCTCAGATATGCAGATTATACCACTCAAATGGCAGAAAGTGAAGAGGAACTAAAGAGCTTCTTGATGAGGGTGACGGAAGAGAGTGAAAAAGACAGCTTAAAACTCAATATTAAAAAAACTATGATCGCGGCATCTGGTCCCATCACTTCATGGCAAATAGTAGAGGAAAAGGTGGAAGCAGTGACAGATTTCCTCTTCTTGGGCTCTAAAATCACTGTGGATGGTGACTCCATGAAATTAGAAGACAATTGCTTCTTGGCAGGAAAGCCATGACAAAGCTAGACAGTGTGTTAAAAAGCAAAGACATCTCTTTGCTGACAAAGGTCCGTATAGTCAAGGCTCTGGTCTTTCCAGTGGTCATGTACAGATGTGAGAACTGGACAATAAAGAAGATAGAGCACTGAAGAATTGATGTTTTCTCACTGTGGTGCTTGAGAGTCCTTTGGAAAGTAAGGAGATCAAACTGGTCAATCTTAAAGGAAATCAGCCCTGAATACTCTTCGGAAGGACTGGTGCTAAAGCTGAAGCTCCAATACTTTGGCCACCTATGTGAACAGCTGACTCGTTGGAAAAGACCCTGATGCTGGGAAAGATTGAAGGCAGAGAGAGAAGAGGATGAAAGAGGATGAGATGGTTGGATGGCATCACTGATTCATTGGACATGAACTTGGGCAAACTCTGGGTGATGGTGAGGGACAGAGAATCCTGAGGTGCTGTAGTCCATGCGGTTGTGAATAGTTGGACACAACTTTGTGACTGAACAACAACACTGCAATTCATATAAAAAGCTTGACTTAATGAAAGTTATTATTATTATTACAGGAAAACAACAATCCACTGTTATATGCTTAGTAGGTTTCTGGCAGGCAGAGATGGTCTTCAGAGGCTCTGGTCACTATCTGAAGTCCCATCATCACAAGCTTGACTGGGTCTCCCCTCAGATGCAGAGACACTTCTCTGTAACCCATCAGCCACCATTCATTGTGAAGCTCTGGAAATCAGGCTCTTGTTCTGCCCTTTGGCATGTGTTCAGGACCGATGGTTTCTCCTTTCAACACCATTGACTTCATTCAGAAAATCACTGAAATCATTAATATTGGAAAGAGAAGTTTGTATTGTTAGTGTTTGGAAGACAAAAGAAGAACCAAATCATTCAAAAATTTCAGGAATTGAATTTACTCCTTTTGTATGCTTTGCACTGCTCCCAGTACCCTGAAGTCCTTAGAGCCACAGCAACTATGAGGTTGTTCATTTAGAGTTAAGTGGCATGAACCTGGAGCCAGGGTTTCTAGGTTCAAATCCTCTCTCTACCACTTCATAACTGTGTGATGGTGAGCAAGTTAATCTAATACATTTGTACCTAGGTTTCCCCAACTGTAAAATTGGGCTGGTGGTAATTTAGTCACTAAATTTGTTCAACTCTTGTAGCACCATGGACTGTAGACCACTAGGCTCCTCTGTCCATGGGATTTTCCGGGCAAGAATACTGGACTGGGTTGCCAGTATCTTCTCCAGGGCATCTTCCCAACCCAGGGATTGAACCTGTGTCTCCTGCATTGCAGGTGGATTCTTCACCACTGAGTCACCAGAGAAATCCTGTAAAATTGGGCTAATGATATTCAATAGTGTCTACCTCACAAGGTTTCTAAGATTAAATGAGTTATTATCTATAAAGTAGTTAGAACAGTATTCAACAAATATTTACATGGCACATAATAACTGTTGTATAAAATAAATCCTTACTCTGCCCTCACAGAAATTCATCATTGTCTATCAGTTACCAAGTCTTATTGATTTTGCTTTCTAAATACCTTCCAAATCTGTCCCTTTCTTTTGATTCCCAGGGTTCTGGTTTTGTCTGTTTTTTTGTTGTTTATTTTATAGTTTGCTGCTCTAGTGTTAGTCACTCAGTTGTGTCTGACTCTATGGACTGTAGTCCATTAGGCTCCTCATTCATACTGGAGTGAGTAGCCATTTCCTTCTCCAGAGGATCTTTCTGACCCAGGGATTGAACCCTTGTCTCTTATGTCTCCTGCATTGGCAGGCATATTCTTTACTGTCTGAGCCACAGTGATTTTGCTTTCTAAATGCCTTCCAAATCTGTCCTTCTTCTGACTCCCACGGTTCTTGTTTTGTCTGAGACTTCATCACTTCTTGCCTGGATGACTGTAATCCAGATCAATTAGACATCCTTCCACCCTCCTACTGACTACCAGGATCATATTCTTACAATCTTATGACACCACTCTCATGACTCTAGTGGCTCTCCTATCAAAGTTGGCAAGGTTCAAACCCATGGCATGGTATCTCAGGACCTTTACACTTTGGTCCCAGAACTTTTCCAGTCTCATCTCAAGTCACCCTTCTCCCATCACTTGTGCCCCAACTACTCCTGCATGCCACATTCTATCACAGCCATGTTTTCTCATAAAAAATTTTCTCTGTCTTGAATGTCAGCCTACAATACTCCTGTCTACTTTCTAAATTCCTACTTATCCTGCAGCCTCCATCTAAAGTATCCTCTTGTCGGTGACATCTTCTCTGACTCCCCTGACACCCCTGGGGCAAAATTACTTTCTACCACTACAGTATCCTACAGCTAATTCAATATTCAGCTATTTAGCTGCATATCAGTTGTAATGTAACCATGTATTTACCAGACTGTGAAAACAAGGCCATATGTCATCATACATTCATTTATTCAACCACAATGAGGTTGGAGACAAATTTATAAACAAGGCACACTTGATCTCAGTCTTTGTGGAGCTTATAATCAAGTACCCAAGAAATAAACAAACAAACAAAAAATAAATAATTATCAAGTATAATGAGTACCAAGAAGGAAAAAACATGCTTCTGTGGTGGAGAAAAACAGGGAGTGACATTTCTACATCCTTAGTACTAATCATGCGCTCTGGCTCATATGCCCTCATGAGTGCAGTCAGATTGGCAGAGACCATTGTGATTACTCATTTTAGTTATCAAGTGATTGATTTCATTTCAACCCTAATCCCAAGTTCTGTACAAATATATCCCTACAATAAGACATAATCACTATGGCAACTATTTACTTCCTGTTGTAAAACATTCATAGATCCTGGCCATTCATCAACTAGTAGATGTAGAGGGAAGTAGGGGGAAATTTCAGTCTTTCAGAAATGTGAGTCTACATCAGAGCCAGACATAAATTTGTGGATTATAAATCCTGGTCTTAAATTAGCATGAGCCCTAAAGGACATCTGAAGTGAGCAATGGTTTCTCAAAGCATGGCCCCTGGACCAGCACCAGCATCACCTGGGAAATTGTTAGAAATGTAAATTCTCAGAGTCTGCCTCAGACTTACTAAATTAGAAATTCAGCAAGGGGGCCATTAAACTGTTTTTGTTTTTTGTTTTTTTTTTTTTTTAAGCCTTTCGGTGATGCTGCTACAAACTTTAGTTTCAGAGCTATATATAAAAATCTAAATCTTGCATAACTTGTCACACTGATTACTCTTACTCTGAGTAGGATTACAATGAAAAGGGACATTCCAGGTATGTCATATTAACTTTCTGACCTCGTGTCTCCAAGCTCTCTGGCAACTTAATCTCATGAAAGTACTTGCCATTTCCTAATTATGCCAGCTTCTGTGCCCTGAGTTATTGCCTTTGCCTAAAAAATTAATAAATCTTCCTTGCCCTTTAAGACCAAGTTGAAATTCCAGCAACTCTGGGGTGGCTTATCTGACCTCTCCAGCAGAACTAATCACTCTCCTTTTGTCATTTTATAGTGTGTTGTATATATTTTCCCCATAGTCTTCATCATATTATATGGTTATTGGTGATATACACAAATTTCATGGTTTCTTCCTTGCCCACAGTTCCTAAAAGAGCATCTCTCTACAAGTAGAGATCTCTATAAGTAGAGATGCCTGCTCACCAGGAGTGCAGACCTCACCCCAAAGCAGCCAATACAAGCTCACTCATAACTTGAGTGGTCTAGTTCAAATAAATAGTTAGACTATTCTAGATTCTCCTCCTTGAGAATTTGGACTGAGACATCAAATTGACCATCAATTTGCAGTCGGACATAAAGCAACAGAGTGGTGACATACATGGGGCCAAGGTGAAGAATCCATGGGGTCATAAATGACTCACAAGTACAGCAAGGAATCCTATCTTCCATGAGAGGGGAGAAAGGCAGGTGTGCAGAGGAGAACAGGGAGATCTTCTTGAGAGGTGGAATGTGACTGCAGTTTCTAATGGTTATTCTACTGTCTTTCAAGTTTATGAGACGATTTTTAAACATTATAAACTTCATTTTATTTGAGTACTTGTGAGGTCCTTCGTTCTCTTGTAGTCACTGGAGCAGTGAATATTCATTCACAATATTCATTCACAAGCTTCCAAGTCGTGGCACTGGCTTCCCAGGTGGTGCTGGTTGTAAAGAATCGGGCTGCCAATGCAGGAGATACAAGAGACATGGGTTTCATCCCTGGGTCAGGAAGATCCCCTGTAGAAGGAAGTAGCAACCTATTCTAGTGTTCTTGCCTGGGAAATCCCATGGGCAGAAGACCCTGGCAGGCTAGTCCATGGGGCCACAGAGTTGGACACGACTAAATGAGTAAGTAGTGGCACAAAACAACCACAGTGTTGTTATACCATAGATTCTGTGGGTGAGGAATTAGGATTTGGCTCAGCAGGAATGACCTGTCTCCTTTTCATGCTCCTTGAAGTATTGGACCTCAGCTGTGAATATCTGAAAGGCTAGAGGCTTGGAAAGATCTGGAAGCTTCTTCACTCACATAATATGTTGCCTTGGTTGAGATTGTCAATTGAAATGCCTACACACAACCTCTCCAAATGATTTGGGCCACCTCACAACATAGCAGCCTCAGAATAAACATACATTTTATGTGATAGTTCAGGGCTTCAAGAGCAAGTATTCCAACAATTTAGGCAGAATATGTACAACCTTTTACAACCTAGGCTTGGAAGTCACACTACTTCCATGGTACCCTATTCATTAAAGCACTTACAAGCCAGCACAGAATACAGGGGAGGAGAGATAGAACACATCTCTTTATGGGAGGAATGTCAAAGAATTTGACACCATGCTTTAAAATCATCACAATGTGCTAATAATGGGCTTCTTTTCAAGAGCAGGCTGTGTTCACTGATTCCAGCTGTGAAGAATAAGACCTCACACACAATAAAGAGAAAATAGGGTGTTTGCAAATATCTTACACTTCAATCTACTGAATCTGTTAATCACTATAGAAATGATATGGTGTGATTTCAGTATTCTTGAAGTGTACAGAGGTTGGGGTAATATTCAGTCTTGCCAGAATTTATTGAGATGTGGGATTAGGACTAACATAATTTATGTTGGCTTATAATGTACAAATAACTCAAATACTTCAATAAAAAGAACACAAATAACCTAGTAAAATAGATATAAATAGACACCTCATCAAAGGAGATATACTGATGGCTAATAGCACACAAAAAGATAGTTATCATTAGTCATTAGAGAAATGCGACCTTATACTTCATACACTCTAGGATGGCTATAGTAATAAAGACAGATAATAACAAATGTTGGTGAGGACATGGGGAAACCTAGTCTTCATGTATTACTGGTGGGAATGTAAAATGATGCAGCTGCTTTGGAAAACAGCTTGGTGGTATCTTAAAAAGTTAACTATGAATTTACCATATTCCATTTTTTGTAGACTCTTATGTATCTTCCCAAGTGAAACAAAAACACAGATTTGGACATGATTTTTCTTAGCAAAATTATTCAAAAATAGCCAAATATTGAAAGCAATCTAAATATCCATCAACAAGTGAGTGGATAAATAAAAGGTGATACAGTCATATAATGAAATACTATTCAACACTTAAAAAAATTTTTTTTTATTTAATAATAATTGCTCTACAGAATTTTGGTATTTTCAGTTCAACCTCAACATGAATCAGCCATAGGTATACATATATGTACATATATTTGAATCTCCCTCCCATCTCCCACCCCATCCCATCCCTCTAGGTTGATACAGAGCCTCTGTTTGAGTCTCCTGAGCCATACCCATTGGCTATCTATTTTACATATGGTAATGTAAGTTTCCATGTTACTCTTTCCATACATCTCACCCTCTCCTCCCCTCTCCCCATGTCCATAAGTCAATTTCTATGTCTCTTTCTCCATTGTTGCCCTGTAAATAAATTCTTCAATACCGTTTTTTCTAGATTCTGTATATATGTGTTAGAATATGGTATTTCTCTTTCTCTTTCTGACTTACTTCAACATTTAAAAGAAATGGACTACTGATAAATGCTATGACATGGATTAAGCCTAAAAATCATTACGTGAAAGAAGCCACTTAATATGAGACCATGTATTACATGGCTCTACTTAAATGGAATTTCCAGAAAAGGCAAATCTATGAAGACTAAAAGCAGTTATTTGTTGCCTGGATGGATGGGTAGTAAGGAGAATTAAGAGTAAATAGGCATAAGGAATTTTATCAGGGTAAAAGAAATGTTTTAAAACCGATTTATGAAGATGGTTGCACCACTTGGTGAATTTATTCTGAAAATCATTGAAATATGGGCAGTTTATATACTATATAAAACTTGCTTCTATTGGTTACAAAAATAAATTTATTTTTGAAAAGAATAAATTCAAATTTTTCTTCATTTTTATTTTACTTTTTCTGAACTGATCTTGATTTCTGAATATGCAACACATATAGAGTGAACTTTAGAAAGATATATTTATTCTGTCAAAGAACTAGACTTACGAGACCACAAGAGAATAATGTGCATGCTGGCTGGCAGTTGATCATGACTAATTGATTGAGGCCAATGAATGCAGAGATTAAGAGCAGGGTTTGAAGTCAGATATACTAAGGATCAAATCTTGCCTCCACTTCCATTACTTGATGGGTAAAATTGACTAAATTTCTAGATGACAGTTTGTTCACATACAAAATGAAGATTAAGCAAACCTCAAAGGATTGTCAGAATTAAATGAGATCATGTTTTGGAAACACATATAAATGCTAGCTATGAACCATTACTGAGTGATATAAAAGTAATTTCCCCATTTATTAAAAATATGTTTTAGAGGTTGTTTTTTTTTTTTTTCCTGGTAAACAGCCTGAGGTGACCTCTAGAAATGGTTCACTATTCACTTGACCCAGAAAACCCCACCAAATCATGCAAATCTAGAGCTTTGAATCTTCATGTTCACTTTTAGAACACTCATGAAACCATCCAGGCCATCAAGGGTATGCATATCTGAAAAGCCACCACGTATCTGAAGGATGTCCCTTCATAGAAGCAATATGTGCCATTTCGTTGTTACAATGGTGGAGTTGGTAGGTGTATACAGGCCAACTAGTGGGGCTGGACACAGGGTTGGTGGCCCAAAAAGACTACTGAATTATTACTGAACATGCTCAAAAGTGCAGAGAGTAATGCTGAACTTGGTGGTGCTAGTAGTAAAGAACTTGCCTGACAGTGCAGGAGACATAAGAGACACAAGTTTGATCCTTGAGGCAGGAAGATCCCCTGGAGGAGGAAATGGCAACCCACTCCAGTATTCTTGCCTGGAGAATCTCATGGACAGAGAAGTCTGGCAGGCTATACAGTCCATAGGGTTGCAAAGAGTTAGACACAACTGAAGCAACTTAGCATGCAAAGCTGAACTTAATGTAGATGTAAATGTAGAGTCTCTGGTCATTGAACACAGCCAGATGACAAAGCCTCCAAGATGTGGTGCAGAACTTACAGAGCTCATGGTCAAATAAACCCATACATGAGCTCTCCTCACCACATTGAGATGATCCTTACTGAAAAAGAAGATCGTTCCTAAACCAGAAGAGAATATTTCACAGAAGAAAAAGATATCCCAGAAGAAATTGAAGAAACAAAAAACTTATGGCTCAGGAATAAATGAAGCAAATAATAATAAATGCAAATAAAAGTAAAAAAATGTCTAAAACTTTAAATATGGATTTTGTATTTCAGTGCTTAATAGACACTCAGTAAATGTTAGCAAATTTTTAAAAGCCCATATAACTCTTGCCACATTGTCTTAATATATATAAATTAAAGCTTAATCCAACTTTTTCTTGTCTCCAAATCATATTAGATATGCTTTTTTTTTTTTTCTTCTTTTTTAACTGATTCATTTGTACTCAGTTGTTTCTAGGGCTAAGATAGATAACTATAGGATTTGGGATAAGCATGCTATCAGAAATTTTCAATTCTTTTCGTGGTTTTTGACTGTGAATACTCTAGATTATCTCTTCTATAGTTCTAAAAATAGTCTTTTCTTCTCAAAAAGTGGTTACTGATCTTACAGCTCTCTTTCCTATATCAACAGCAAAAGGAAGAAAACCAGGAACAAAACACAGTATTTCCTCCGCTGTTCACTGCTCCCATCTTCCCTGACCTCTCCCAGCCGCAGGGAGGTAGGAGTGAGGTCTGCAAAGCGAAGCTCCTCCTCAACAGGAAGGCTGCTTTCCACAAACCTGACGGAAGTCATTGTCTACTTAATTTAAAGAATAAAGACATCTTTTTCCTCCTGAAAGATGCTTCCTGCTGCTAACTGCTCTTCCAGATGTTGCTTGAAATTAAATTCAATGGGAGGCATATTTACTGTTGAAATTGCCCATGGAACTTGCAACTTCTATAGTTTAGGCATAGAAAAAGACACTAAAATGAACTTTAGAGACTCTTCTATTCTAATCCTTTCAAGTAAGGAATTTGCTTCTGATGCAACTGTTTTAGTAAGAGTTCCTTCAAACTAATGGTTTAAAGATTTTATGTATATTACACGTGTGCTTCTGTGTGTATAGAAAAATGTTCTGGAACAGAATCAGTTCTAAACAGATTTGAAGCATCATAGTATTTCTCAAACTTTTGTGGCTTGAGAACCACATGAAGGACTTGTGAAACAGATTGCTACCCGCCTCCTTCCCCTCCCCAGTTTCTGATTTAGCAGATCTAGGATGGAGACAGAGAAATTACATTTCCAACAAGTTCCTAGCTCATGTCCATGATACTGGTGCAGAGACTACACTTTGAGAACCATCATTCTAGAAGAACGACTACTCTATCTGCTGACCCAAATTCTTAGAGTCACCATTTTAAACTGCAGTATTCAAACAAATGATTTTCCATTGTGAATCTTCTGAATGAAGAACTCTGAAACCTTTACTACTCTAAGTGTTATCCTTTTTTTTTTGCTGTTTCTTTTTTAACACAGATTTTTGTTGCCTAGGGAACAGATTGAGCTGGAAGAGGTTTCTTAACCAAAGTGTTTCCCAGTTCAAGATTTTATTTCCTATAAACCAATACATATCTTCAAGTAGATCACTTCTCTTTTCCAGGTCTCTGCTACTTAATTTCTATACAGGAGTATATGTATATTTCTTATCACATTCCTCTTTTTAAAAGATGAAAAGTAAAATAATTAAATCATGGTTTATATAAGAATTTAAAACAAGGTAAAGGCTGACACACATATGTTACTGATTCTCACATTTGTCCTCTGTGTGGACATTTTAAAATTGCATAACATTTTATCTTCTTCCCTTTGTGCTTGTGGGGAGTACATGGTGAGAAAAATATCATCATATAATTAACAAGATATTGTAACCTGGGAAATTCTTAGTGTAGGTTTGACTTTATATAATAAATGTGGTTCTAAAAAAATTAAGTATAGATGAACCTGATGTCAAATCCAATTCTCTTACTAGTTCTCATCATAGAATTAAACATAGGCTCCTTTGGGGGAGGGTGGGGAATGGCTCTAACACATAATAAAGGCATACCTAAGACTATAATAAACCATTTAAATAGAAAATGGTAATTTTCTGATAAAAATAATAACAGCTAATCTATGCCACAAATTATGAATACCAAGTAGCTAAGGTCATTCTCATATTTGATACACTTGCTTAAAGGTCGGTCCTGAAAAACTGTCAGGCTAGCTGAAGAAAATTTCCTTCTCTTCCTAGTGATGAAATGTCACTAGGAAAGCCAGCAATGATAAACTGCAGCAATTAACACATGCAGGGGATAACATGTCCTCTAGAGACACACACATGTCTCCTGTAGGCCAGGAGATTTGTACAGCTTTAAAGCTAGTCATCTGGCATGGTATATCAAGTTAATTCTTTAGAATTAAAATTTTGGTTATTAAAATTTCTCTAAGCAGCAGTGCCACAAAGTGGTAAGATCACAGACTCATAACCAAAGAGCCTAGGTTCTATTCCTAACTTTAAAGCATTGGAGCTGCATAACCAGGATCTTGTAATCATAAACCAGCAGCACTGCCATCACCTGGGACCTTGTTAGAAATGCAGACTCTCAACCCTGGCCCAGAATCCGCATTTCAAGATACTTGAATAGGCAGATTATATAGTGGCTGCTGGATGAACTTCCCAGTTCCCTCTTTAGGACTGAGATGCTTACTCCCCCAGTGACTGAGGAGGCTGTCCTTATCTGAAAAATGCTATTGATGGTGAGAGCTTCTTTACCAGGGTCATTACCCCTTTTCCAAAGGCAGCCTTCATCCAATGACTGGTCATTGTGAAGGTCTTTGCTCCTGACCCTACTTGGAACTACTCTGAAGGCCACCACATTTTCAAAGTTCCCCTGTGTTGACAGAAACTGTTGCTAAGATTGCACTTGGTCCAAATTCTCTTTCTGCCCAATGTCCCTTTCTTCTTTTGCCTTCTACTGGTGTTTTCCTGAGAGTACTTCTTATTAAACTTTCTTCATGCTAAGCTTCATCTCTAGATCTACTGTCTGGGGAACCAAATCTGCAGTAACATTGACATCTGAAATGTTTGAATTTTGGTTATGTAAATTAATCTCTAGCTCTTCAGTTTTCTCATTTGTAAATGGATATAAGAGTATCTTCAAGGTATGCTGTAAGGATTAAATATCCTAATGTTTGTAAAATACTTAGAGCAGTGACTGACTCTTGCAGTGTCACATAAGTGTTAGTTAACACTATACAGTAAGTCTGTGGATAAGGAGTTAACATCTGCAAAAACTCAGATTCCTCGTAAAATTTTAACAAAACGCTACCATGAATATGCAAAAATTAAGTTCAATTAGGGAATAATCATTTTACTTATATGTTCAATCACATTGCAAGGGCTGATGGGAAGGAAGTGTAGGAACACATATACTAATATGTTATCTGAATTTAAATCAAAGATATCAAGCTGAACCTACCTCAACACAACAAGGGCCATATCTGACAAACCCATAGCAAACAATTTCAACTGTGAAAAACTGAAACCATTTCCTCTAATATTATGAACAAGACAAGGATGTTTACTCTTGCCACTTTTATTAAACATAGTTTGGGGAGTGCTAGCCACAGCATTCAGAAGGGAAAAAGAAATAAAAGGAATCCAAATTGGAAAAGAAGTAAAGCTCTCACTGTTTGCAGATGACATGATACTATGCATAGAAAATCCTAAAGATGCCACCAGAAAACTACTTGACTGTATTCATGAATTCAGTGTGGTTTCAGGATAAAAAATTAATACGCATAACTCTCTTGCATTTCTATACACTAACAACAAAAGTTCAGAAAGAAAAATTAAGGAAACAAGCTCATTTCCTATTACATCAAAAGAATAAAATTCCTAGGAACAAACCTACCCAGGGAAGCAGAAGATCTCTATTCTGAAAACTATAAGAAACTGATGGAAGAAATCAAAGATGACACAAATAGATGAAAAGATATACCACATTCTTGCGTTGGAAGAATCAATATTGTCAAAATGACTATACTACCCAAGGTAAACTGCAAATTAAATGCAATCCCTATCAAATAACTAATGGTACTTTTTCACAAAATTAGAACACAATTTTTAAAAAATGTGTATGGAAACACAAATGACCTTAAATAGCCAAAGCAGTCTTGAGAAAGAAAAACTGAGCTGGAGGAATCAGGTTCCCTGACTTCAGACTATACCACAAAGCTCCAGTTATCAAAATAACATGGCACTAGCATGAAAACAAAACTACAGATCAATGGAACAAGATATAAAGTCCAAAAATAATCCCATGCACCTATGGTCAATTAATCTATGCCAAAGGAGGCAAGAGTATACAATGGCAAAAACACACTTTCTTCAATAAGTGGTGCTGGGAATACTGGACAGCTACATGTAAAAGAAATAAATTAGAATGTTTTCAAACACCATACACAAAATAAATTCAAAATGGATTAAAGACATAAATGTAAGACAAGAGCCTATAAAATTCTTAGAGGAAAATATAGGCAGAACACTCTTTGACATAAATCACAGCAATAATCTTCTTTGATCCACCTCCTAGAGTAATGAAAATAAAAACAAAATTAAGCATATAGGACCTAATTAAAACTTTTGCACTGCATAGGAAACCATAAATGAAACAGAAAGATGACTCACAGAATGGGAGAAAATATTTGCAAATGAGGTGACCAACGAGGGACTAATCTCCAAAATATACAAAAACTCATGCAGCTCAATATCAGAAAAAAACAAACTGAATCAAAAATGAGCAGAAGATCTTAATAGACATCCCTCCCAAAAGACAAACTGGTGGCTAAAAAACACATGAAAAGATGCTTAACATCACTAATTATTAGAGAAATACAAAACAAAACTACAGTGAGGTATCACCTCACACTGGTCAGATTAGCCATCATAAAGATGTCTACAAACAGTAAATGCTGGAGAGCATGTGGAGGACTGAGAACTGTCTTACACTGTTGGTAAAAATGCAAACTGATACAACCATTCTGAAGAACAGTATTAGGTTCCTTAGAAAACTTAAATAAAACTACCATATGATCCAGCAATCTCATTCCTGGGCCAACCAATCTGAAGGAAACCATAATTTAAAAATATACATACACCTTAAAATTCATTTACACTATTTACAGTAGCCAACACCTGAAAGCAACCTAAATGTCCATCAACAAATGTATAGATAGAGATGTGGTAAATATATACAATGGAATATTACTTTGCCTTAAAAAAGAACAAGATAATGCCATTTTCAGCAACATGGATAAACCTGGAGATTATTATACTAAGCGAACTAAAGTCAGTCAGAAAAAGACAAATATTGGTGGCGGTCCTAGGATGGCAGAGGAATAGGATGGGGAGATCACTTTCTTCCCCACAAATTCATCAAAAGATCAATTGAACACTGAGCAAATTCCACAAAACAACTTCTGAACGCTGGCGGAGGACACCAGGGATCCAGAAAGGCAGGCCATTCTCTTCAAAAGGAGGTAGGACAGAATATAAAAGATAAAAAGAGAGACAAAAGAGTAAGGGAGAGAGACTCATCTCAGGGAGGGAGTCATGAAGGAGGAGAAGTTTCCAAGCACCAGGGAGCCCTCTCACCGGCAGGTCTGTGGAGAGTTTTGGCATCTCAGAGGGCAACTTAACCGGGAGGGAAAAATTAAAAAAAAAAAAAACAAAAACAAAAGAACCCACAGAATACTCTGCTAACCGCAACTCCCAGCAGAGAAGTAGCCCAGATGCTCCTGTCCACCAGCAGTGAGCGGGGGCTGAACAGGGAGGTGAGTGTGCTGCACATTTAGGGTTAGGACCAGGCCTGAATGCCCTGAGGACAATCTGAGGGAGCTAACATGAGATAGCAACCCAAACTGTGGGATAGCCAGAGAGAGGGGAGAGAGAGAGAGAGAGAGAGAGAGAGAGAGAGAGAGAGAGAGAGAGAAACTTTCCTGTGAAAAGCTCTAACCTAAGGAACTGCTGGGACTGTTCACAGAACAAAGGACTGAGCGAATACTAGAGGAGAGCTAGCCAACTGAGGACTGGCCCCTCCCTGCGCTAGAAGCAGAGAGGCAGGCGACAGCCAGAGTGGGAAGGTGAGGGGCAATCTTGGCCCCAGAGATGGCATCCTTTACCAAACTGTGAGCAGGCTCCCAGTTGCTAACCAAGTCTTCCTGGGATCCTGGACAGTTGACATCTGCCAGAAGGGTTGCAGTCAAAGATCAGCTCCCCAGAGGAGACACACGGCAGACCTGAGACGACACTGTCACTGCACACCCAGGAAACCGAGCGGCTGCGACCAGGGAGGTGATAAGACACAGTGCACACCTGGGAGAGTGCATTCACCAAGCACCTGGTCACCTGAGCTGCTTGCACCTGGGAAGGGCACAAAACACAGACCCAACCGAGTCTGTGCCTTTGAGTAGTACCCAAGAACCTGAACCTGAGTGGCTTAGACCTGGGAGTGCACACAACCCAGGGCCGGCTTTAGACAGTTCCCCTGCAGAGCAACCTGGAGCCTGAGCAGTGTAGACAGGGAAAACACACATGCCATGAGCAGGGGCAAACCCAGTGTGGCCCAGAAACTGTGAGAACTCCCCACACACACCAGTGATATTTATTTGCAGTGTTCCTCCCCCCCACCCCAACAAAACACAAGTGAGCAAGCTAACCTACATAAGTGACCACTTCACCCCTGTATATCAGGATGAGAATTAGACACTGAAGAGACTTGCAAACAGAAGAAGCCAAAATAATGAGAGAATAGCTTTGGAAGTGACAGGTGTAACAGATTAAAACCCAGTAGTTAGCATGGACTACATTGGAAGGTGCCTATAGACCTTGAGAAGAAGTATAAGCTGGAACGAAAAACTATCTGAAACTGAACTGACCCCACACTGCCCTCCACAGCTCCAGAGAAATTCCTAGATATATTTTACTATTCAGATCAGATCAGATCAGGTCAGTCGCTCAGTCGTGTCCGACTCTTTGGGACCCCATGAATCGCAGCACGCCAGGCCTCCCTGTCCATCACCAACTCCCGGAGTTCACTCAGACTCACGTCCATCGAGTCAGTGATGCCATCCAGCCATCTCATCCTCTGTCGCCCCCTTTTCCTCTTGCCCCCAATCCCTCCCAGCATCAGAGTCTTTTCCAATGAGTCAACACTTCGCATGAGGTGGCCAAAATACTGGAGTTTCAGCTTTAGCATCATTCCTTCCAAAGAAATCCCAGGGCTGATCTCCTTCAGAATGGACTGGTTGGATCTCCTTGCAGTCCAAGGGACTCTCAAGAGTATTCTCCAACACCACAGTTCAAAAGCATCAATTCTTCGGCACTCAGCCTTCTTCACAGTCCAACTCTCATATCCATACATGACTACTGGAAAAACCATAGCCTTGACTGGACGGACCTTTGTTGGCAAAGTAATGTCTCTGCTTTTGAATATGCTATCTAGGTTGGTCATAACTTTCCTTCCAAGGAGTAAATGTCTCTTAATTTCATGGCTGCAGTCACCATCTGCAGTGATTTTGGAGCCCCAAAAAATAAAGTCTGACACTGTTTCCCCATCTATTTCCCATAAAGTGATGGGACCAGATTCCCTGATCTTAGTTTTCAGAATGTTGAGCTTTAAGCCAACTTTTTCACTCTCCTTTTTCACTTTCGTCAAGAGACTTTTGAGTTCCTCTTCACTTTCTGCCATAAGGGTGGTGTCATCTGCATATCTGAGGTTATTGATATTTCTCCCCGCAATCTTGATTCCAGCTTGTGCTTCTTCCAGCCCAGCGTTTCTCATGATGTACTCTGCATAGAACTTAAATAAGCAGGGTGACAATATACAGCCTTGACGTACTCCTTTTCCTATTTGGAACCAGTCTGTTGTTCCATGTCCAGTTCTAACTGTTGCTTCCTGACCTGCATACAGGTTTCTCAAGAGGCAGGTCAGGTGGTCTGGTATTCCCATCTCTTTCAGAATTTTCCACAGTTTATTGTGGTCCACACAGTCAAAGGCTTTGGCATAGTCAATAAAGCAGAGATAGATGTTTTTCTGGAACTCTTGTTTTTTCGATGATCCAATGGATGTTGGCAATTTGATCTCTGGTTCCTCTGCCTTTTCTAAAACCAGATTGAACATCTGGAAGTTCATGATTCACGTATTGCTGAAGCCTGGCTTGGAGAATTTTGAGTATTACTTTACTAGCGTGTGAGATGAGTGCAATTGTGCAGTAGTTTGATCATTCATTGGCATTGCCTTTCTTTTGGATTGGAATGAAAATTGCTCTTTTCCAGTCCTTTAGCCACTGCTGAGTTTTCCAAATTTGCTGGATATTGAGTGCAGCACTTTCACAGCATCATCTTTCAGGATTTGAAATAGCTCAACTGGAATTCCATCACCTCTACTAACTTTGGCCCACTTGACTTCACATTCCAGGATGTCTGGCTCTAGATGAGTGATGACACCATCGTGATTATCTTGGTTGTGAAGATATTTTTTGTACAGTTCTTCTGTGTATTCTTGCCACCTCTTCTTAATATCTTCTGTTTCTGTTAGGTCCATACCATTTCTGTCCTTTATCGAGCCCATCTTTGCATGAAACGTTCCCTTGGTATCTCTAATTTTCTTGGAGAGGTCTCTAGTCTTTCCCATTCTGTTGCTTTCCTCTATTTCTTTGCATTTAAAAGGAGGAGAAGAGGGGGAGTCAAAAGAGAGAGAGAGATCTAGCCAATAATCAGTTCCCTAAGTGTTCTCCACAGCCTGGACACCCAAATAGATTCACAGAGTTAGGTAGAGAAGAGAAGGGGGAGGGAGGAGATAGAGGTGACCTGGGGGAGAAATAGGCGACTCAAAAGGGGAGACACCAATCAAGCCAGTAATTACACTCCTAAGGAAAAATGGGTACTGAATATTGGATTCGTAAAGGTACAAAATTGATAACAAATGCCAAAAATCAAAGATTAAAAATCTAGAGTAAAGGTTAGACTCTCAAAAATACAATATTAAAAAACCAAAGCAAAATCACAAAAAATATAAAAAAGTGTATATATGAAATTTGCTTTAAAAATAAGGTCTTTTGGCAAGGTAATAGTAGATTATAAAAATGAAAATTAAAGGAGTAATAAAGAACTTAAAAATTAAAAAAAATTTTACATTAAAAAATGATATGGGTAAACAGTGGAAACAGTGTCAGACTTTATTTTTCTGGGCTCCAAAATCACTGCAGATGGTGACTGCAGCCATGAAATTAAAAGACGCTTACTCCTTGGAAGGAAAGTTATGACCAACCTAGATAGCATATTCAAAAGCAGAGACATTACTCATTCAAATATGAAGAAGAAATCAAAAGCTTTACAGACAAGCAAAAGCTGAGAGAACTCAGCACAACCAAACCAGCTCCTCAACAAATGCTAAAGGATCTTCTCTAGACAGGAAACACAGAAAAGGTTTATAAACTCGAACCCAAAACAACAAAGTTAATGGCAACAAGGTCATACCAATAATTACCTTAAATGTAAATGAGTTGACTGCCCCAACCAAAAGACAAAGACTGGCTGAATGGATACAAAAATAAGACCCTTATACATGCTGTCTTATACATGAGACCCACCTCCAACCAAGGGACACATACAGACTGAAAGTGAAGGGCTGGAAAAAGATTTTCCATGCAAATAGAGACCAAAAGAAAGCAGGAGTAGCAATACTCATATCAGATAAAATAGACTTTGAGATAAAGGCCATGAAAGAGACAAAGAAGGACACTACATAATGATCAAAGGATCAGTCCAAGAAGAAGATATAACAATTGTAAATATATATGCACCCAATATAGGAGCACCGCAATATGTAAGGCAAATGCTAACAAGTATGAAAGGGGAAATTAACAGTAACACAATAATAGTGAGACAATTTAATACCCCACTCACACCTATGGATAGATCAACTAAACAGAAAATTAGCAAGGAAACACAAACTTTAAATGATACAATGGACTGGTTAGGCCTAATTCATATCTATGGGACACTTCATCCCAAAACAATGAATTTCACCTTTTTCTCAAGTGCATACAGAACATTCTCCGGGATAGATCACACCCTGGGTCATAAATCTAGACTTGGTAAATTAAAAAAAAAAAAAAATGAAATCATTTCAAGGTCTTTTCTGATCACAATGTGGTAAGATTAGATGTCAACTACAGGAAAAAAAAAATATTAAAAATACAAACATATGGAGACTAAACAACACGCTTCTGAATAACCAACAAATCACAGAGGAAATCAAAAAAGAAATAAAAATATGCATAGAAAAGAATGAAAATGAAAACACAACAACCCAAAACCTATGGGATTCAGTAAAAGCAGTGCTAAGGGGAAGGCTCATAGCAATACAAGCTTATCTCAAGAAAAAAGAGAAAAATCAAATAAATAAACTAACTCTACACCTAAAGCAACTAGAAAAAGAGGAAATAAAGAACACCAGGGTTATCAGAAGGAAATAAATCATAAAAATTAGGGCAGAAATAAGTGAAAAAGAAACAAAGGAGACCATAACAAAAATCAACAAAGCTAAAAGCTGGCTCTTTGAGGAGATAAATAAAATAGACAAACCATTAGCCAGACTCATCAAGAAAAAAAGGGAGAAGAATCAAATCAACAGAATTAGAAATGAAAATGGAGAAATCACAACAGACAACACAGAAATACAAAGGATTATAAGAGACTACTATTAGCAACTATATGCCAATAAAATGGACAACTTGGAAGAAATGGGCAAATTCTTAGAAAAGTAAAACTTTTCAAAACTGAACCAGGAAGCAATAGAAAATCTTAACTGACCCATCACAAGCACAGAAATCGAAAATGTAATCAGAAACCTTCCAACAAACAAAAGCCCAGGACCAGACAGCTTCACAGCTGAATTCTACCAAAAATTTAGAGAAGAGCTAACACGTATCCTACTCAAATTCTTCCAGAAAATTGCAGAGGCAGGTAAACTTCCAAATTCATTCTATGAGGCCACCATCACCCTAATACCAAAACCTCACAAAGATTCCACAAAAAAAGAAAACTACAGGCCAATATCACTGATGAACATAGATGTAAAAATCCTTAACAAAATTCTAGCAAACAGAATCCAACAACATATTAAAAAGATCATACATCATGACAAGTGGCTTTATCCCAGGGATGCAAGGATTCTTCAATATTTGCAAGTCAATCAATGTGATACATCACATTAACAAATTGAAAAATAAAAGCCATACGATTATCTCAATAGATGAAGAGAAAGCCTTTGACAAAATTCAACATCCATTTATGATAAAAAAAAAAAACAACAAACCTCCAGAAAGTAGGCATAGAAGGAACATACCTCAACACATTAAAAGTCATATATGATAAACCCACAGCAAACATTATCCTCAATGGTGAAAAAATTGAAAGCATCTCCCCTAAAGTTAGGAACAAGACAAGGGTGCCCACTCTTACCACTACTATTCAACATAGTTTTGGAAGTTTTAGCCACAGCAGAGAAGAAAAAGAAATGAAAGGAACCCAAATTGGAAAAAAAGAAGTAAAACTCTCACTGTTTGCAGACGACATGATTCTCTACATAGAAAACCCTAAAGTCTCCACCAGAAAATTACTAGAGCTAATCAATGAATATAGTAAAGCTGCAGGATATAAAATCAACACACAAAAACCCCTTCCATTCCTATACACTAACAATGAGAAAACAGAAAGAGAAATTAAAGAAACAATTCCATTCACCATTGCAATGAAAAGAATAAAATACTTAGGAATAAATCTACCTAAGGAAACAAAAGACCTATCTATAGAAAGCTATAAAACACTGATGATAAAAATCAAAGAGGACACAAATAGATGGAGAAATATACCATGTTCATGGACTGGAATAATCAATATAGTGAAAATGAGTATACTACCCAAAGCAATCTATAGATTCAATGCAATCCCTATCAAGCTACCAACGTTATTTTTCAGAGAAATCAAGCAAATAATTTCATGATTTGTATGGAAATACACCTCGAAAAGCCAAAACAGTCTTGAGAAAGAAGAATGGAACTGGAGGAATCAACCTGACTTACTTAGGCTCTACTACAAAGCCACAGTCATCAAGACAGTATGGTACTGGCACAAAGACAGAAATATAGATCAATGGAACAAAATAGAAAGCCCAGAGATAAATCCACGCACCTATGGACACCTTATCTTTGACAAAGGAGGCAAGAATATACAATGGATTAAAGACAATCTCTTTAACAAGTGATGCTGGGAAAACTGGTCAACCACTTGTAAAAGAATGAAACTAGAACACCTTCTAATGCCATACACGGAAATAAACTCAAAATGGATTAAAGATCTAAATGTAAGACCAGAAAGTATAAAACTCTTAGAGGAGAACATAGGCAAAACACTCTCCAACATAAATCACAGCAGGATCCTCTATGACCCACCTCCCAGAATATTGGGAATAAAAGGAAAATTAAACAAATGGGACCTAATTAAACTTAAAAGCTTCTGCACAACAAAGGAAACTATAAGCAAGGTGAAAATACAGCCTTCAGAATGGGAGAAAATAATAGCAAATGAAGCAACTGACAAAGAACTAATCTCAAAAATATACAAGCAACTCCTGCAGCTCAATTCCAGAAAAATAAATGATGCAATCAAAAAATGGACCAAAGAAACTAAACAGACATTTCTCCAAAGAAAACATACAGATGGCTAACAAACACATGAAAAGATGCTCAACATCACTCATTATCAGAGAAATGCAAATCAAAACCACAGTGAGGTACCATTCACACCAGCCAGAATGGCTGCTACTCAAAAGTCTACAACAATGAACGCTGGAGAGGGTGTGGAGGAAAGGGAACCCTCTTACACAGTTGGTGGGAATGCAAACTAGTACAGCCACTATGGAGAACAGTGTGGAGATTCCTTAAAAAACTGGAAATAGAACTGCCTTATGACCCAGCAATCCCACGGCTGGGCATACACACCGAGGAAACCAGAACTGAAAGAGACACGTGTACCCCAATGTTCATCGCAGCACTGTTTATAATATCCAAGACATGGAAGCAACCTAGATGTCCATTAGCAGATGAATGGGTAAGAAAGCAGTGGTACATATACACAATGGATTACTCAGCTATTAAAAAGAATGCATTTGAATCAGTTCTAATGAGGTGGATGAAACTGGAGCCTATTATACAGAGTGAAGTATGTCAGAAAGAAAAACACCAACACAGTATATTAATGCATATATATGGAATTTAGGAAGATGGTAATGATGACCTTATATGCGAGACAGCAAAAGAGACACAGATGTAAAGAACAGACTTTTGGACTCTGTGGGAGAAGGTGAGGGTGGGATGATTTGAGATAATAGCATTGAAACATGTATATTATCATATGTGAAATAGATTGCCAGTCCAGGTTCAATGTATGAGACAGGGTGCTCAGGGCTGGTGCACTGAGATGACCCTGAGGGACGGGATGGGGAGGAAGATAGGTGGGAGGTTCAGGATGAGGAACACATGTACACCCATGGCTGATGCATGTCAATGTATGGCAAAAACCACTACAATACTGTAAAGTAATTAGCCTTCAATTAAAATAAATAAATAAATAAAAATAAAAAGACAAATATTATATGGTATAATTTATATATGGAATCTAAAAAAATGATACAAATGAACTTACTCACAAAATAGAAACAGACACACTGACTTTTAAAACAAGCTTATGGTTATCAAAGGTGAAAGGCTGGGGGAAATAAGGAGCTTGGGACTAACATATACACAATATCACATGTAAAATAGATAATCAACAAAGACCTACTGTATGGCATACGGATCTCAGCATTCTGCAATAACCTATATGGGAAAAGAATCTGAAAAATAATGGATATATGTGTATGCATGCTGTGATTCATGGGGTCGCAAAGAGTCGGACATGACTGAGCAACTGATCTGATCTGATAATTGAATCACTTTGTTGTACACCTGAGGCTAACACAACATTGTAAATCAACTATCAGTTCAGTTCAGTCTCTCAGTTGTGTCTGATTCTGCAACCCCATGAATCACAGCATGCCAGGCCTCCCTATCCATCACCAACTCCCGGAGTTCACTCAGACTCATGTTCATTGAGTCAGTGATGCCATCCAGCCATCTCATCCTCTGTTGTCCCCTTCTCCTCCTGCCCTCAATCCCTCCCAGCATCAGAGTCTTTTCCAATGAGTCAACACTTCGCATGAGGTGGCCAAAGTACTGGAGTTTCAGCTTTAACATCATTCCTTCCAAAGAAATCCCAGGGCTGATCTCCTTGCAGTCCAAGGGACTCCAAGAGTCTTCTCCAACACCACAGTTCAAAAGCATCAATTCTTCAGCACTCAGCCTTCTTCACAGTCCAGCTCTCACACCCACACATGACCACTGGAAAAACCATGGCCTTGACTAGACGGACCTTTGTTGGCAAAGTAATGTCTCTACTTTTCAATATGCTATCTAGGTTGGTCATAACTTTCCTTCCAAGGAATAAATGTCTTTTAATTTCATGGCTGCAATCACCATCTGCAGTGATTTTGGAGCCCCCCAAAATAAAGTCAGCCACTGTTTCCGCTGTTTCCCCATCTATTTCCCATGAAGTGATGGGACCAGATGCCATGATCTTTGTTTTCTGAATGTTGAACTTTAAGCCAACTTTTTCACTCTGCTCTTTCACTTTCATCAAGAGGCTTTTTAGTTCTTCTTCACTTTCTGCCATAAGGGTGGTGTCATCTGCATATCTGAGGTTATTGTCATTTCTCCTTGCAATCTTGATTCCAGCTTGTGCTTCTTCCAGCCCCCAATATAAAATAAAAATTAAAATAACAAAAAATTTATTGCCAAGATTAATAAAACAAACTACTGATACTTTTTCTTCATACTCACATATGATAATATAATGAAATAACATAAAATAAGTTAATGATTTTCTAAAATGCTTATCTACACCTGAGGATAATTAAAATTCATGCCAGGTTTTGAATGTTAGCAACAAATAATATAAGTAAAAAATTTTCAAGAGTTTAAAAACAAAATTCTATAAGGGATTCATTAAAATTTTACTGTCAACAAATTTTAAAAACTCCTCCTATGTATATCATATTTTAACTTCAGAAAAATTAAAAATATTTAAAGAAGCCAAAGGAGGAAAACAGCTTACCTACAGAGAAACAAGTATAAGAATTACGGGGGACTTTTTCTCAGAAACTATGCAAGCAAAAATGAGTGAAATAGAATATTTAAAGTATTGAAAGAAAAAAAAATAACCCTTGTAGAAGTCCACATCCAGTAAAATTATCCTTCAAAAGCAAAAGAGAAATAAATACTTTCTCATACAAAGTTATTTAGGAATTTATTGCCAGATCACCTACACTGCAAGAAATATTAAAAGAAGTTCTTCAGAAAGCTGAATATGGTATGAGTCAAAAACTTGGATTTACCAAGGAAAGAAAGAAAGAACATTGGAGAAGGAATAAGTGAAGGTAAAATAGCATGATTTATTTTTCCTATTCTTAGTTGATCTAATAGGTGATTCTTTGAAGTAGTATTGGGGGAAAAATGTACCGAGTGATTATAAGATATGGATGAGTGAAATGAATAACAACAATGTTGTAAGAGACAAGAGAGGGCTTGAGATATATCTCAATATCTTTACTTTCTTGAAACTCATTTCTTGCAGTCCATTACTTTGGAAACTGGACCATTGTGACTGACTTGATAAACTACTAGGATACTTTGAGATCTTAATTTAGTCATAAGAGGTTTTTTTTTTTTTTTTTTTCAAATTTGCAATTTTTCTAACTTTATTTGCAGTACAAGTATCTCCACAACCTTCAGGAAAAGTCTTGATCTTATGCAAACTTTTGTTTCCTTTTCAATAATCCTATATTTGGAAACTGGAACAGTTATAAATCTCTGAAACTTTAAATTCTTCTCAGATTTTCTTTTGGTAAAGCTGGAAACCAGAGGTACATGGAAGTCACTGACTATTTGGATGTCTTAGGTGCACTAAATTAAATCACCACCATTTTGGTTGGGTTTACCATTAGGTAATTTTGATCATTTGATCCAAGCTAAAGCTTATCACTTTTTATAAATTTTTAGTAGAAAATCATGTTTATTTAGTTCTCAGTGGAGTGTGGTGTTATGCCATAGTACCCTCAAATTATTTACTCTTTAAGAGATAGCCTTGAATCAAAGTTGGTGTCTGAGCCAAATTTCCTTTATAGCATATTTTAAGTCCCTGTTACTGTTAAAAGATTTATTCTAATTTTTTTTCCACAAATCAAACCTGAGGGTTAGACTTGCTTTTCTTTTAAAAGTATCTATTGTCTTTTGTAATTTTCCATAGGCAAAAATGAAATTGGAAATCTATTGGCCTCAGCAATTTTAAAAAGTTGTATAGTTATGCCAATACGCCAGGGAAAAAACCATACAAGCAGCTTGCTTTGGAACACCTGCTAAAAATATTTTTGCCATAAAAAGTATAATTTCTCTGCTGGATATTTATAAAAATAAGTGAACACATGCCCTACAGTGAGACAGTCTCTTTTCATGAAGCACAAAGGAAGCATGCATTAGAGGTAAAACAACAACAATGAAAACAGAAATTCAATTCATTCCATTTTCTGGAGGGATCTGTGCAGAGTAATTGACATTTTTCAAACATACTATTAGCAAAATGAATGTTTATTCAGTAACTTTTCAGCTTTATTTTTTTCCCCTACAAAACACCACAAATAAATGTACTCCTTGAGGTTTTGACAGTTGGTTCTTCATTCTCCATTTCTGAAACTTAATTAACAAGGTCTTGTATACCTTTTTCATATGGAGCATGTATCCTCAGTTTGAAATTATTAACAGAATAAATTCACCTTTATTAAATTCACTTTTATTGGGTGGTATATGAAAAGTCTTAAATGGATATGATTTAAAATCAATCCCTCTTAATGCCAATTCCCTGGAGCTAAGTGGGTTTATATTGGATATTCAGAAATGTTTTATAATAAAGAATGCAAACAGTACTTGGTTTATATAATTAGCATTCCAATAAGGTGCATAATTCATGTCTAAATGGCCAGCTAAGAAATATAGCCTGTCTTCTCTTGAAGGTTCATCAAATGGCTGTATCAGCTGGAGGTTTCTCATGGAGGTGACTAAAGGGTATCCTGACAGCAATGGCCCTGGGCTCAGTATCGTGGTTGGGGTACCCTCCTAGGCTTCAATTCCTAGGCTCCAAGTCAGCTGGATTTGGCTAATGGAAAGTATTGGTAGGAGTTAGGAGGGCAGCAAGAAGCAAAAAGCCAGGATATTTCTCCCCTTCCTCTCTATATCCAATAGCCTCTCCTAGTGCAGCTTGGTATCCTTCACTGCTCTAGTTCACGTTAAACAGGTCTACTATGGTATTAGTTTCTTTCAGGTAATTCAGGCCCCTGGGCTCTGATATGAACTGTGGTCCCGCCAGCCTAAGGGTGAGAGTAACTGCTTACTATAGTTAATCTCTGGACTGTTTCCTAGTTTAGGGTTGTCTTCACAGATCGCTCACTTTTTAACAAGTGCATCTAACCCCTGAATCTAACAACAAGGCTATATATTGTCACCCTGGTTACTTAACTTCTATGCAGAATACATCATCTGAAATGCCAGGCTGGATGAAGCACAAGCTGGAATCAAGATTGCAGGAGAAATATCAACAACCTCAGGTATGCAGATGATACCACTTTAATGGCAGAAAGTAAAGCGGAACTAAAGAGCCTCTTGAAGAAGGTGAAAGAGGAGAGTGAAAAAGCTGTCTTAAAACTCAACATTCAAAAAAACTAAGATCATGGCATCTGGTCCCATCATTTCATTGCAAATAGAAGGGGGAAAAGTGGAAACAATGACAGATTTTATTTTCATGGGTTCCAAAATCACTGTGGATGGTGACTGCAGCCATGAAATTAAATTAAAAGATACTTACTCCTTGGAAGGAAAACTATGATGAATCTCAAGACCATATTTAAAAGCCAAGAAATCATTTTGCCAACAAAGGTCCATATAGTCGAAGCTATGGTCTTTTCAGTAGTCGTGTATGTATGTGAGTGTTGGTCCATAAAAAGGCTGAGTGCTGAAGAATTGATGTTTTCTAATTGTGGTGCTGGGGAAGACTCTTGAGAGTACCTTGACAGCAAGGAGGTCAAACCAGTCAATCCTAAAGGAAACCAACCCTGAATATTCATTGGAAGGACTTAGGTGGAAGGTGAAGCTCCAATACTTTGGCCACGTGACACAAAGAGCCAACTCTGGAAAAGACCCTGATACTAGGAAAGATTGAAGGCAAAAAGAGAAGGAGGTGGCAGAGGATAGAATCACTGACTCAGTGGACATGAATTTGAGCAAACTCAAAGAGATAGTAGAATACAGAGGATCCTGATGTGCTACAGTCCACGGGGTCACAAAGAGTCAGATATGACTTAGCGACTGAATGACCACAAGCATCTGATTGTAGAACACTTAAGTAGTTTCTGTTTTCTTAGATGTGGCTAGTACATTGACTAGCACGATACAGTAAAAGGCATTTGATAGATGATTGCTAGAGTCATTTACAAAAGGAATGGAGAACTGAACAAAGAAAGCTTGGTAGTATACAAACTAGGACAGTTTTAGGAAATATAGCACTAGAAATTCAAGGACAATCTCTTGAGCATTGCCATCATATGACTCAGTTCCAAGTACCTTCTGCTCCATGCACACCTTCACTGGAGATTCAAATTTCCAGGAGAAGGAACTTCATCAGTCAAGCTAGAAGTGGAGATCCACCCCTGTACAAGAGACAGTGATCAAAACCATCCCCAAGAAGAAGAAATGCAAAAAGGCAAGATGGTTGTCTGAGGAGGCCTTACAAATAGCTGAGAAAAGAGAAGTGAAAGGCAAAGGAGAAAAGGAAAAACATATCCATCTGAATGCAGAGTTCCAAAGAATAGTAAGGAGATATAAGAAAGCCTTCCTAAGAACAATGCAAAGAAATAGAAGAAAACAATAGAATGGGAAGACTAGAGATCTCTTCAAGAAAATTAGAGATACCAAGGGACCATTTCATGCAAAGATGGGCACAATAGACAGAAATGGTATGGACCTAACAGAAGCAGAAGATATTAAGAAGATGTGGCAAGAATACACAGAAGAACTATACAAAAAAAAGATCTTAATGACCCAGATAACCACAATGGTGTGATCACTCACCTAGAGCCAGCCATCTGGGAGGGGAAGTCAAGTGGGCCTTAGGAAGCATCACTACAAACAAAGCTAGTGAAAGTGATGGAATTCCAGCTGAACTATTTCAAATCCTAAAAGATGATGCTGTGAAAGTGCTGCACTCAATATGCCAGCAAATTTGGAAAACTCGGCAGTGGCCACAGGACTGGAAAAGGTCAGTTTCCATTCCAATCCCAAAGAAAGGCAATTCCAAAGAATTCTCCAGCTATTGCACAGTTTCACTCTTCTCATATGCTAGCAAAGTAATTCTCAAAATTCTCCAAGCTAGGCTTCAACAATATGTGAACTGAGAGCTTCTCGATGTTCAAGTTGGATTTAGAAGTCAGAGGAACCAGAGTTCAAATTGCCAACATCCACTGGATCATAGAAAAAGCAAGAGAATTCCAGGGAAACATCTACTTCTGCTTCATTTATTGTACTAAAGCTTTTGACTGTGTAGATCACAACAAACTCAAAAATTCTTAAATAGATGGAAATACCAGACCACCTTACCTGCCTCCTGAGAAATCTATACGCAGGTCAAGAAGCAACAGTTAGAACCAGACATGGGACAATGGACTGGTTCCAAATTGGAAAAAAGAGTACGTCAAGGCTGTATATTGTCATCCTGTTTATTTGACTTATATGCAGAGTACATCTTGTGAAATACCAGACTGGATGAAGCACACTCTGGAATCGATATTGCTGGAAGAAATACCAATAACCTCAGATATGCAGATGACACCACCCTTATGGCAGAAAGCAAAAAGGAACTAAAGAGCCTCTTGATGAAAGTGAAAGAGAAGAGTGAAAAAGCTGACTTAAAACTCAACATTCCAAAAACAAAGATCATGGCATCTGACACCATCACTTTATGGCAAGTAGATGGGGAAACAATGGAAATAGTAACAGACTTTACTTTCTTGGGCTCCAAAATCACTGAGATGGTGAATGCAGCCTTGAAATTAAAAGACTCCTGCTTTTTGGAAGAAAAGCTATGACCAACCTAGATAGCATATTAAAAAGCAGAGACATTACTTTGCTGACCAAAGTCTGTCTAGTCAAAGCTATGGTTTTTCTACTAGTCATGTATGGATGTGAGAGTTGGACCATAAAAGGCTGAGTGCCAGAGAATTTATGCTTTTGGACTGTGGTGTTGGAGAAGACTCTTGAGAATCCCTTGGACAGCAAGGAACTCAAACCAGTCAATTCTAAAGGAAATCAGTCCTGAATATTCATTGGAAGGACTTATCCTGAAGCTGAAACTCCAATACTTTGGCCACCTGATGTGAAGAACTGACTCATTGGAAAAGACCCTCATGCTGGGAAAGATTGAAGGCAAGAGAATTAAGGGGATGGCAGAGGATGAGATGGTTGGATGACATCACCAACTCAACAGACATGAGTTGAGCAAGCTCCGGGAGTTAGTAATGGACAGGGAGGCCTGGTGTGCTGCAGTCCATGAGGTCACAAAGAGACACAACTGAGCGACTGAACTGAACCCCTGTGATGGTTGTGGTGGCAGCACAGGCAGTGGTGGGATGGAGGTAGTGGTGATGTTTGAGAGAGTCAAAGGAATTTCAAAAAATTGAAGGCAGAAGTGTTCCTCAAAGGATAGGGTTCTGGAGAAATAAAATAACTGATGTCCACTACCATAACACTGACTTGCCATGCTCAGATTTTGGTCTTGAATCCTATATGCTGAGAACACTGATTTTGTGGGTGCTTTGAGACTGAGAACATATCCCAGGAACAGACTCATATTAATAATGTTCTCAGAGATTGAGCTTAACATAAAGCTAATTTACTCATTTATAATAAAAAAAAATATAACTGTCAAGTAAACTAGATGCTTAAAATGGCCTGACTAGTACATTCTTTCCTTTTAGGGAATCCACATGAAATTAAAAGATGCTTACTCCTTGGAAGGACAGTTATGGCCAATCTAAGACAGCATATTAAAAAGCAGAGACATTACTTTGTCAACAAAGGTCCATCTAGTCAAGGCTATGGTTTTTCCAGTGGTCATGTATGGATATAAGAGTTGGACTATAAAGAAAGCTGAGTGTCCAAGAATTGATGCTTTTGAACTGTGGTGTTGGAGAAGACTCTTGAGAGTCCCTTGGACTGCAAGAAGATCCAACCAGTCCATCCTAAAGGAGATCAGTTCGTTGGAAGGACTGATGATTAAGCTGAAACTCCAATACTTTGGCCACCTGATGCAAAGAGCTGACTCATTTGAAAAGACCCTGATGTTGGGAAAGATTGAGGGCAGGAGGAAAAGAGGACAACAAAGGATGAGATGGTTGGATGGCATTACCGACTCAATTGACATGAGTTTGGGTAAACTCCAGGAGTTGGTGATGGACAGGGAGGCCTGGCATGCTGCGGTTCATGGGGTTGCAAAGAGTCGGACACGACTGAGCAACTGAACTGAACTGAACATGGTAGTAGAAAATTAATTTTTGAGCATGAAGGTATTCTCTGAGAAGTGTTTCAAGTACTATGTATCTTGACTATTTAGACATTCTAAGCTATGTCTCTCCACTAAAGTAATCTGAGATACTATTATATAATTGGACTGTTGCAGGTTGGGTTCTCAGGAAGTTATGCTGAGCCAATTTGGGATGCTCTGCATTTGTTAGAGATCAAACCTTTGAAAGGAAGGGGGAAAGCTCAGTGGAGAAGGTAAACTATGAAGCAGACCTAGCAAAACCCTAGCCCACTGAACAAGGAGTTTGGAACAAATCCTACCCATCTGCATTGTCACCATTGTGTCAAAATAGCATGCTTTTGATTCCTGTCTCACACATCACTGAGCATGCCCTGCCCAAGAAGGCCAAGACCATGGACTGGCTACTCTCTGCCATGGAGGTAGACCTGAAGAAGCTGGATGTCACATTTTCACGTGTACCAAATTCATTATGGGCAACTCTTGCTCTGGACACAGTACAGTTCACAGCCACTTAGCCAAGAACTCCTTTCCTCTTAAAAACAAAACAAAACAAAACAAAACAAAAAAACAAAAAAAACCCTTTGTGATCTTCAAGGTTCTACTTCTGCTATGGTGCTTACATGTGCCCTAACAGTGTTTGCCTCTTGCTTTCCTTTTAAAAATGTTCCTTTCTGTTCACTCCAATCTCTCTCTAATAGAGGCTATACAATGTAAATAATTTCGGCTAAAAAATATCCAATCACATTGTACCTTTATCACTTTGAGGTGACTGCTGGATAACTGTGATTGCTGTTTTGGGTGTTTCCAAGCCTCCTAGACTCACAGGGATACTCTCTTGTTTTACTATCACTCATTCAGCTCGGGCGGCTACCCCACGTCCGAGGGGCAGAAGCTGGGAGGAACCCATGCCCGAGAGGAGGTGGCCAAGAAGAGTTACCCCATGTCATAGGTCAGGGGAAGTGGCTGAGAGTGCCAGGCTGCCACGGTGCAGGAACAGCCAAGAGGAGCAACCCCACGTCTGAGGTCAGGGGCGGTGGCCGAGAGGAGCTACCCCACCTCTAAGGAGCGGTGGCTGCATGGGCGCAGGATGGCCTAGAGGAGCTATTCCATGTTCAAGGTCAGAAGGGACGGTGGCGAGGAGATACCCCTCGTCCAAGGTAAGGAGCAATGGCTGCGTTTTGCTGGAGCATCCGTGAAGAGATACCCCACATCCAAGGTAAGAGAAATCCAAGTAAGACGGTAGGTGTTGCAAGAGGGCATCAGAGGGAAGACACACTGAAACCATACTCACAGAAAACTAGTCAATCTAATCACACTAGGACCAGAGCCTTGTCTAACTCAATGAAACTAAGCCATGCCTGTGGGGCCACCCAAGATGGGCGGGTCATGGTGGAGAGGGCTGACAGAATGTGGTCAGCTGGAGAAGGGAATAGCACACCACTTCAGTATTCTTGCCTTGAGAACTCCATGAACAGTATGAAAAGGCAAAATAATAGGATACTGAAAGAGGAACTCCCCAGGTCAGTAGGTGCCCAATATGCTACTGGAGATCAGTGGAGAAATAACTCCAGAAAGAATGAAGGGATGGAGCCAAAGCAAAAACAACACCCAGTTGTGGGTGTGACTGGTGATAGAAGCAAGGTCCGATGCTGTAAAGAGCAATATTGCATAGGAACCTGGAATGTCAGGTCCATGAATAAAGGCAAATTGGAAGTGGTCAAACAAGAGATGGCAAGAGTGAACATTGACATTCTAGGAATCAGCGAATTAAAATGGACTGGAATGGGTGAATTTAACTCAGATGACCATTATATCTATGACTGCGGGCAGGAATCCCTCAGAAGAAATGGAGTAGCCATCATGGTCAACAAGAGTTCAAAATGCAGTACTTGGATGCAATCTCAAAAATGACAGAATGATCTCTGTTCGTTTCCAAGGCAAACCATTCAATATCACAGTAATCCAAGTCTATGCCCCAACCAATAATGCTGAAGAAGCTGAAGTTGAATGGTTCTATGAAAACCTACAAGACCTTTTAGAACTAACACCCCAAAAAGATGTCCTTTTCATTATAGGGGACTGGAATGCAAAAGTAGAAAGTCAAGAAATACCTGGAGTAACAGGCAAATTTGGCCTTGGAATACGGAATGAAGCAAAGCAAAGATTAATAGAGTTTTGCCAAGAAAATGCACTGGTCATAGCAAACACCCTCTTCCAACAACACAAGAGAAAACTCTACACATGGACATCACCAGATGGTCAACACTGAAATCAGATTGATTATATTCTTTGCAGCCAAAGATGGAGAAGCTCTATACAGTCAACAAACACAAGACCAGGACTGTGGCTCAGATCATGAACTCCTTATTGCCAAATTCAGACTGAAATTGAAGAAATTAGGGAAAACCACTAGACCATTCAGGTATGACCTAAATCAAATCCCTTATGATTATAGATTGGAAGTGAGAAATAGATTTAAGGGACTAGATATGATAGATAGAGTGCCTGATGAACTATGGAATGAGGTTCGTGACATTGTACAGGAGACAGGGATCAAGACCATCCCCATGGAAAAGAAATGCAAAAAAGCAAAATGGCTATCTGGAGAGGCCTTACAAATAGCTGTGAAAAGAAGAGAAGCGAAAAGCAAAGGAGAAAAGGAAAGATATAAGCATCTGAATGCAGAATTCCAAAGAATAGCAAGAAGAGATAAGAAAGCCTTCCTCAGCGATCAATGCAAAGAAATAGAGGGAAACAACAGAATGGGAAAGACTAGAGATCTCTTCAAGAAAATTGGAGATACCAAGGGAATATTTCATGCAAAGATGGGCTCGATAAAGGACAGAAATGGCATGGACCTAACAGAAGCAGAAGATATTAAGAGGTGGCAAGAATACACAGAAAAACTGTACAAAAAAGATCTTCATGACCCAGATAATCACGATGGTGTGATCACTCACCTAGAGCCAGACATCCTGGAATGTGAAGTCAAGTGGGCCTTAGAAAGCATCACCACAAACAAAGCTAGTAGAGGTGATGGAATTCCAGTTGAGCTATTTCAAATCCTGAAAGATGATGCTGTGAAAGTGCTGCACTCAATACGCCAGCAAATTTGGAAGACTCAGCAGTGGCCACAGTACTGGAAAAGGTCAGTTTTCATTCCAATCCCAAAGAAAGGCAATGCCAAAGAATGCTCAAACTGCCACACAATTGCACTCATCTCACACGCTAGTAAAGAAATGCTCAAAATTCTCCAAGCCAGGCTTCAGCAATACGTGAACCTTGAACTTCCAGATGTTCAAGCTGGTTTTAGCAAAGGCAGAGGAACCAGAGATCAAATTGCCAACATCCGCTGGATCATCAAAAAAGCAAGAGTTCCAGAAAAACATCTATTTCTGCTTTATTGACTATGCCAAAGCCTTTGACTGTGTGGACCACAATAAACTGTGGAAAATTCTGAAAGAGATGGGAATACCAGACCACCTGACCTGCCTCTTGAGAAACCTGTATGCAGGTCAGGAAGCAACAGTTAGAATTGGATATGGAACAACAGACTGGTTCCAAGTAGGAAAAGGAGTACGTCAAGGCTGTATATTGTCACCCTGCTTATTTAACTTATATGCAGAGTACATCATGAGAAACACTGGGCTGGAAGAAGCACAAGCTGGAATCAAGATTGCCGAGAGAAATATCAATAACCTCAGATATGCAGATGACACCACCCTTATGGCAGAAAGTGAAAAGGAACTAAAAAGCCTCTTGATCAAAGTGAAAGAGGAGAGTGAAAAAGTTGGAGTAAAATTCAACATTCAAAATACAAAGATCATGGTATCTGGTCCCATCACTTCATGGGAAATAGATGTGGAAACAGTGGAAACAATGTCAGACTTTATTTTTGGGGGACTCCAAAATCACTGCAGATGGTGACTGCAGCCATGAAATTAAAAGACGCTTACTCCTTGGAAGGAAAGTTATGACCAACCTAGATAGCATATTCAGAAGCAGAGACATTACTTTGCCAACAAAGGTCTGTCTAGTCAAGGCTATGGTTTTTCCAGTGGTCATGTATGGATGTGAGAGTTGGACTGTGAAGAAGGCTGAGCGCTGAAGAATTGATGCTTTTGAACTGTAGTATTGGAGAAGACTCTTGAGAGTCCCTTGGACTGCAAGGAGATCCAACCAGTCCATTCTGAAGGAGATCAGCCCTGGAATTTCTTTGGAAGGAATGATGCTAAAGCTGAAACTCCAGTACTTTGGCCACGTCATGCGAAGAGTTGACTCATTGGAAAAGACTCTGATGCTGGGAGGGATTGGGGGCAAGAGGAGAAGGGGACCACAGAGGATGAGATGGCTGGATGGCATCACTGACTCGATGGACATGTGTCTCAGTGAACTCCGGGAGTTGGTGATGGACAGGGAGGCCTGGCGTGCTGCGATTCATGAGGTCGCAAAGAGTCGGACACGACTGAGCGACTGAACTGAACTGACTGATGGCAATCCATTTAGTGTTGGACTAACTGCATTGACTCTGAGGACCACTGACCAAACATGATAGGTATTCATTATATATGGTTTCCTTCATTACCTCTTTTTGTATTTCCTTTCCGGTCTTCTTAAATAGCAGAGTTTATCAGAACATTCAAGAACAGACTAGACCTTACGATAAATCCTACTTTGGCCTGGTGTTTAGTGTCCCTAGACAGGTCATACCCAGGCTGAATTCTGCATCACACCCTCTGGATTTAACCCAAATAACTTACAAAAACATATAACCCTTATCATATCATAACAAAAGAATCCTACACAAAAGGCACATGTGTTAGAGTGGTGCTAGTGCTTGCATTTCAGGAAACTCAGTCAATGATAATTCTAGTCACTCTCAGTTTAATAAAAACAGTCATTTTTTCCTTCTCTATAAAATCTGCCATAAAAACAAGTTAAGGTTGACATATCATTACTTGATGAATTCATTCTTAGAGCCCCAGGCATTATTCACAGGCCATGCACTCATGAATTACAAAGGGAAAGAGGGGTTGGGTGGTTGTATCTCAGTTATTTTCAGAAATCAAATTAGAAGCTATAGTGCATACATTTATGTATGCCCTAAAAGAAAAATAAGGTGCATTTGAAGTTGAATATCAAACTAATATGTTATATATCCTACCTCAATTCAGTCTTTTATAAGGTAATGTCTAAGAAATATTTCTGATGTGAATATTTGTCTGTGCTTGCCATCACTCATGATCACTTATCCAGCACTCACTCTGCTTCTAGTTGCATTCTTTTCCTGCCTTCCCAACCCTCAAATCCCAGTGTCTTTTTCTCTGCAGTTATGCCCCTCATGATAATCTCAGTGTATCTAGAAGCAAACCTTCTCTACATTGAAAATTTCCTCTCACCATTCAGCAAGCCAGTATCTAAGCATCACAGAGAAGAAAAATAGATGGTCAATATGATGGTTTAGTAAGCAAAGCCTTGATCATTTAATCAAGTTTCTGGTCTGTATAACAAAAACATATGCATATTTAATTTTTATTCACACACCACCTCACAAACACTCTATAAACATCTACAGGATGCCTATTTTAATAACAGATCGGGAGTGTGGGTTTCTGCACACATAGACACAAAACTTTTTCTTGAGTATACTCAGTTCTGGGAATTTGCAGAGAACTGATGTGAAATGTTTTGGCCCACTCCAATTATGCAGCCTGGACAGGCAGAGTTTTCAGGTTCAGCTGTGTAAAATGTGGGCCCCATTCAGTTGGCCTACATGATAGAGTAATAGGAAAAAATTGGTCTGGACATTTGTGACTTACTTTGCCAACCTGCCTTTTCATGCAATCAAGTGTTGAAGCTGGTGCTCCACATATATTCCCTACATTGACTTTTTTTCATATTGTAGAGTTATGTTTGTTCTCTCTTTTGTTCTTCAGAGAAGAAGTTATTAATAAACTATGTGATGCCTTCAAATACCCAATTTATGCACTTGTGACCATTTCATCTAATCAAGACAGAAAATCAGTCTGTTACACCTGGAGGACTTCCACCAGTTTGAAGCAAAAAGGGCACCCATGACAAACTTCCTCTATGATAAGTTATCCCCACCTCCCTCAGGCTATGGCACATAAATGGTGCGTGCTAGCAGTTTGTGTGTGTCTGTGTTCATGTATTCTGTCCATACATCTCTCCCCTTATGCTATTTTGTTTCAATTACACAAAAGGAAGTGATTTCAGAGGTAACAGTCAGAAATAAATTCAATAGTCCTAATTTGAATCTGAATGAAAATCAACTCTAGTATTTCAGAAAACTCTAGATCCTTATATAGTCAGAATATTCAAAATACAATGTCCTTAAATTTTTTAAAACTATTTGACCAATTCCTCACAGATTTCCTCTTACCATTAACAGACATCCCCTTCTGCAGGCCAGATCTCACTAGTTTGTCCATCTTTTTTATTAAACTCCCAAATCAATTTTCATATCATGCTAAGGATTCTTGCATTAATCAGAATTCATCTTTCCCAAACAGTAGATCTCTATTCTACCAACTCTGATTTCCATGAGAGACATTGCAGGGGTTGGGGGAGGGGTTGTAACAGAACTGTTCTGTATCTGAACTGTAGTGATGTCAGTGCCTTTGTTAAGTGGATGGGTTTTACTTGTATATAAATTATACCTCAATAAAGCTAGCTTACAATTAAAAAGTGACTCTGAAATTACAGATTGACTCCATTCACATGAAATTCAGATAAAATTAATCTATAGCAAGGTCCTTATCCCTTGGTACTGCCTCTCTGTTGGGCTACATGGGTCTTCATTGTGAACAGGGCCAGTTGCAGAGGACACAGGTCTTTGAAAAGATCACATACTTGGCTTAATGCTCTATTGTCATCATGAACTTCTTAATAATTTGATCTTTGAACTTGTGTTTTTTAAGTGAAACTAATAGGCAGTGAAACATGTATAAGAGCGGAGGAGATCCACCAGATATCTTTGTGTGTATGTGTGAGCTCAGGTCCATGAGCGTGGCAAGCAGCAATCAATTGGCCTGACTGTCCAGTGTCCACACCTGCTGTGGGACCTCCCCAAAGAAGAACCTGGGGCCAGGAGACTGGGGCCCAGTATGTTGGCAGTGATGGCAGAAGCAGCAGCGATGGTGGCAGCACAGGAGAGGCGGGGTTTCACTTGGGAGCAGCACCAGGATTTGCAGTGGAACAGGTTACTTGTCCATCTTTACATCACCTACACAAATGTTAACTTCCCAGACTAAGCATCATGACAGGAACGGCTGACACTTAGGCAGTAAACTTTGTCAGTAAATTATTATAAAATAAAAGCATCCAAAATGGGCATTGCAATAAAACAGATTAGGGAGTCATTGTTTTAGTTTCTAAGTTGCTAAATCATACAAAAATTGTTTGCAATCTTGTCTTTGTCAAGTTATTGATGTCACTTTGAATTATATTAATTCAAAATGAAGTTGCTAAAAGTGTGAATGTTGTTGACCTAATAAAAGAATTTTCAGAAAAGCTCCCAAAATCTCATGCTCAACCAAGATACCACATTATTAAAGTATATCAGTTATTTATTTTACAAAATTATAGCACCAAAAGTAAGAGAAATGCCTGAGACTGGAAACTGTGACTATTGATGCAGACCTAGTTGGCAGCAAGCTGGGTTTATAAAATGAGTGGCAAGAGCCATAATCTAAGTCAGTGACTTCCCAACTCCAAATGAAATCTCTTGCCTTGCTGAGGCAAGTCCAGCTTAGAAACCGTAGTTGGCACATCTATGTTTGGTGGGAAGACAAGTCACATCAGCATCAGGTCAACTACCATGGACCTTTCCACACACCACCAGGCAGTTTTTATATGGGTTTTGGTTGGGCTTGACAATTTCTCGGGTTTAGTTTGGGTTTGCCTTCCTTGAAACTGCTGTCTAACCCAGATCCTGCAATGATGAAAACCCTCCTTATTCATCCAGCCAGAGCCCCATATTATCTGTCAGTAGGTTAGCAACCACATGTTATAGCACATAGCACATAGGAGAGCCAGAAGATGCACATTAAACTGTTATTTCGTGATTCAGCCCAAAGCAGTAGTGCAACTGAAAAGTTTCCCTAAGTGGTAATTTCTTAAAATTTTGTAGATCAAAAATGGCATCAGTTTTATTGTTTCATGAGCAGTTAACAGTAAAAAATGTTAACTGTAAAACAAATACATCAATACCAAAAAATTAGAGACGAAAATAAAAGCCATTGAAAACATTTTCTCCAAGAAATAATTAATTTCAGTATTTTTCTAGGCATATATATTTCAACTCTGGGAAAATAAGTTATTTTATTTTAACCAGCTTTTCCACTTAATATACCATGGTCATCTTTCCCTGTCAATCACTATAGCTCTTTATCATTATTTTTAATAATTGCATGGATATGTGATAACTATTAGTACTCATCATTAGACATTTCACCTTTCTATTTTTCATTACTAAAAATAATGCTCCCATGAATATCATTGCATATATACCTGTATGCTTTTATTCAATTAGTTCCTTAAATAAAATTTTAGAAGTAGTATTATTAGGTCAAAGCATCAGTTCACTTCAGTCACTCAGTTGTGTCTGACTCTTTGTGACTCCATAGACTGCAGCACATCAGGCCTCCCTGCTCATCACCAACTCCCAGAGCATGCTCAAACTCATGTCCATTGAGTCAGTGATGCAATCCAACCATCTCATCCTCTGTTATACCCTTCTCCTTCTGCCTTCACCTTCCCCAGCATCAGTGTCTTTTCCAATGAGTCTGTTCTTCACATCAGGTGGCCAAAGTATTGGAGTTTCAGCTTCAGCATCAGTCCTTCCAGTGAATATTCAGGACTGATTTCCTTGAGGATTGACTGGTTTGATCTCCTGGCAGTCCAAGGGACTCTCAAGAGTCTTCTCCAACACCACAGTTCAAAAGCATTAATTCTTTGGCGCTCAGCCTTCTTTATGCTCCCAGCTTCCTTTTCTCTCTAACTACTCTCTTTTCTTATCCCCTCACAACCTTCAAATTATTTAAAAAGAGCTGTCTACACTCACTCTTTCAATTTCCCATACAATCCAATTACCTTGGCAATTACTACAATGTCTGTACCCCAACAATTGAATAACTCTGGTTGTCCATGCTGTGAACATGCATCCTTAACCCTTCCTTCTACTTACTCCTTCATTCAGTCCATCCCCAAGTCTTTCGAATTATATTCCCTGAAGAGCTCTCATATCTGGTACCTCCTCTCCATTCTCATTGCCATTCCCTTAGTTCTAGTTTAAACTATCAGCATCCTTCATCCTGATTATTGTCAGAGCTCCTTAACACGTTGGATGCAGCTCCAGGTGTCTCAGAACACAGCAGCTAAAATGATCTTTCACAATACTCCTTCCCTACTTAAAAATGCTACTTTATGGATTCCCACAGACTCCAGGATTACATGAAAGCTCCTTACTATATTATATGATTCATCACCTTGCACTTCTCCCCCACCAGAGTCTATATTCAAAGCATAATTAATTGTAATTTCTCAAACGGGCCATTGTTTCTCTTGCTTTTAGAAATTTGTACCTGCCTCTCCTTTTGCTCAGCTGCCCTTCCCCTCCAATCTTTCATTTTTTTACTGGCAAACTCCTATTTGTTATTTCAACTCACTAGTTCTGGGAAGTAATTCTGGGAAGAAGTTTCTGTTTCATTGAAACTCACTCAGTTGCCCCCATGTTTTCTCTATGACAGCCCATATTCACCTGGATAGCAACACTTAGACAGTTCTCATAATTATCTCTTTACTTGCTTGACTGGTCTATTGAATTAGCTGAATTTGACTTTTTCTCCCACCAATGCTTTTAAACACTGGTAGATCTCACTTCTTCCTTGTAACATCTGAGGCATATGCTTTTAACATCTTCAGGTATTAAATAACAGTCTTGCTTTCAGACATTAAGAAATGCAGTTAAAAGGTCAGGTCATTCAAGGTGGCTGTTCCCTTGATCTCTGTACATCCCCTGCTTGACCAGGCCCTGCTTCACTCACATGACTATCCAATCCTCTAAATTATAAGGCTTAACCAGTAACTTTCTTACCCCTACCCCAGTTGATGGTTTGCCTGGTAAATGTGAACCAACCTGACATCAATCCCCCGTATAAACAGTAGCCTCCTTCTCCCCAAAGTAGAAGGTTGCTACCATATACTGCTTGCCATTGGCTGTACATGGTGGGGTGTCACTCCAGGAATTTTGCTGATTCCCTTTTGTAAGGTTCCCTATCCAATAAACATTTTATGTCTCTGTTGCTGTCTCTGTGCTCTTTCTTCAGTCTCAAGGCTAGCAGTGACAAATCTTGCAGATCTGCAAGGTGCAGCCCAACATTTCAGCTCTGTTACTCAGTTGTGTCCAACTCTTTGTGACCCCGTGGACTGCAGCACGCCAGGCTTCCCTGTCCATCACCAACTCCCAGAGCTTGCTCAAACTCATGTCCATTGAGTCAGTGATGCCATCCAACCATCTCAAGAATTGACTCATTAGAAAAGATCCTGATGCTGGGAAAGATTGAAGGCAGGAGAAAGGAATGACAGAGGATGAGATGGTTGGATAGCCCAATGGTAGTCACGTTCAATGTCAGCATTTCCATCTTTCATCCAATTCTGTTTCCACTTATAGCACCTCCAAGATTGGGCTTGGGGAGGGATGTGAATCTAGCTGGTGCTATTTGTAGCTTTCATTTGACTATTGAATGCCCACCTTCAAATGCTGGCTCTTTCATAACCTCATTGGTAAATTCTTCAGTAATCTTCATGGGCATGACTTCACTTCTTGGACAGGACCTCACTATCCAGACATTCATTATTCTGTGAACACTTTCTCTCTTCAACTTCTGTGTTCCAGCAGAATACTTCAGATTCCCTCATGCTGTGGGGCCAGCCCTCTGACACTGGATCCTTGCAGGATGACTCTGGCTTGGCTGCCCTTCTGCAGAGGCTGCTTTGCCCAGCAGTACACTTTTGTACTCTTGCCCCAGCAAACTCTGGAATTATGGAACATTCAAATTACAACCATCTCTCATTTTGAAGAACAATGCTGTTACCTCATCCAGCCTCCAAATGAGACTTAGAATATTCTCTATGTGTGTTCACACAGAGAATATGACAAATTTTTGTCTTCCTAGTCCTCACAGCTCCAACTTTTCTTAAAGGAAAGGAGTAGGAATTGAGGGGAATAACCATAAAGCTCACTACTCCTATAAATTAACATCAAAGGAATTCTTTTTCAATAAAATAATCAATCTAGGCTTCTCTTATTTATGTTGAATTTAGATGAAAGACTAGGAGTCACAGGGTTGACTGTGCTGTCTCTCAGCAATTCCTGTGGAGGCTGCCCTGGCCCTCTCTCTAATATGTAGGCTCATGGAAGCAATAGAGAGAGTCCAATGTGACACATTATGTTTGTCTTCCCTTAAGGAAATGGCAACCCACTCCAGTGTTCTTGCCTGGAGACTCCCAGGGATGGGGGAGCCTGGTGGGCTGCAGAGTCAGACACGACTGAAGTGACTTAGCAGCAGCAGCAAGGACTGCATTTGTAGTCTCTCCAACCTCATATCCCCAATGTCAGAGTTCAGAGTAGAGATGAAATAGACTGTGTGGAATGATAACTGTTTGCTATGTATTATGATATATTTATGATAGAGTCATAGCAATACATTTTGCTACACAAGTAGAGAAGACTTTTTTCCTAATGTCTTTTTGAAGACATTAGGAAATACTGATGAATATGAAATTTTTTTTAATTATCAATTAGTTTTTAAGGAAAGACATAAAGTTTCCTTTCCTGTTTTCAATAAGCTTATTTTATTGTTTTGTAGAGGAACATAATGTTTTTAATTATCTGCCATCATTTAAAAATATCAAAATTAATATTAATGCTCATATCAAGCCTGTCTGTATTTAAAGCAGGAATGGTCTTAGCTTTAAATAAATAATTATAAAAGTTTATTTCCAAAAGTTGTTTAGGACCTTTCTTGGTTGAAAGTAAGAGGAGCCCCTTGGATTTAATTTTAGTTGAAAAGAGAGTTTATTATAAAGATGACAGTGGTCATAATGGAACAACAACAACAAAAAAAACCTATGTAATGGAACAACAACAACAAAAAAAAACTGTAGCTGGATTTCAGGAACACACTGGAACGTGAGATTACTCCAGAATGCTCTAGCGAAGCCCCCAAATTCTCTCTTATTCGGTTTCCCAGCTTTTTCTATTTTGTAGTCCTCATGGTTTAACAGCTACTATTAATAACTTCTGAGTCAACACCTTACTAGTTTCACTGTCCTTAATCCTGCTTGCTGTCAGTCTTAATTCCAAATTCCTGTTTGATCAGGTCTCCCAGCTGCCCCCAGTCTAATCAACTGCAGCTGTGCCATTAGATCATGGGGGCGGGGGGTGCATTTCTCAAAAGCAGGGATGGGTGACTGGACTTCTAACCTAAGAGACAATAACTAGGACAGATATTTCAAACGTTTAATTCTTTATCTCAGGAAAACTTTCAAGATTTGGGCAATCGATTTAGCTATTGAGAAGAGACATTATTCACTCTATTATTCTGACATGATTTATATTCTATTCAAAGATTGAAGGATCTTCTTGCTTCTTAATAGGGAAACTTCACTGTTATAACTTAACTGTTACTTATAACATTAGTTTCAGTCCCTGGTGGCTGTTCTATTTGAAATCAGAGGAGAGAAATAACAACAACATCTCTAAGTATAAATGAATCATAAAATCAGATTTTAAACTCAACCAAACTCCAAACTTATTGGGCTTCTTTTCTGATCATAATTTGTTAGCAAGTTCAGGAGGTGTCTAATCAGAAATTACATTTGACTCAGAAAAAGCTAAGACATTGGTTATTTTTCACTTGAGGATACACACATTATAATCATGTGGCTATTCTGGCAATGATCTAATCTCTTTTAAATTAAATTAGGCTCTATGATTTTTTAATTTTAAATTTATTTCTTTTTAAATTGAAGGATAATTGCTTTACAGAATTTTGTTGTTTTCTGTCAAACCTCAACATGAATCAGACGTAGGTATACATATATCCCCTCCCTCTGGAGCCTCCCTCCCATTTCCCTCCCCATCCCACCCTTCTAGGTTGAGCCCCTGTTTTGGTTTCCTGAGCCATACAGCAAATTCCCGTTGGTTATCTATTTTACATATGGTAATGTAAGTTTCCATGTTACTCTCTCCAAACATTTCAGGCTCTATGATTTTTAAAACACTATTGAACAGGCTTCTCCTTTGTATTACCATATTGATTTCTGTGGAACACTTCTATTTTACTTCCTCCAAATTGTTTTTTAACATGCCTTGTGTTTTTTCCTCCAGTTCTTTCCTCCCCTGCTGTACAGAAATTCACAGGGCACTTAATTCTAGTATATACCAAGGAAATAATGGATTCCAGGGCCTTGGGAGTGAAAGAGTTCAGAGGAAGGGGGAGGGCTGGGGAAGAAATAAAGGATACTGTGGGTAGTTGAAGGCAAGTATGGAGTTCTTGCCATTCACAGTAGAGCTCATTCCAATAATTAAAATTTCCTTTTTTCGTTTTTCAGGCAAACATGGCAAAGGTAGGATAATCTTAGAAGGTATGAAGTTCTGAGTCATTTTTATAGAAAGCTACAACCACAGGGGCACACAATTCTAACAAAATCTTATTTATATTTACAGAGTCATAAATAATATTTAAGTTTAATGAAGCAGCTGTGTATTTGTTTATTTCCATTGGTGCCACCAACAAGATGCAGTTTTATGTTGAGACTGCTAAACTCCCTTTAACTGCTAAACCCACAACATACAGAACACCCATAATTTGTTAAATGTGGAACTGAATATACAATACCCTCTAGAGTCTTTATGTTTCTGAACACTCATTTTAGGCCTAAAATAAATAGCAATGAAGCCAAACACTGCTCCGCTTGCTGAATGTAACTTGTTTGGATAGCCAGCTATTTTAATTAAATCTTTGCTTTCAAGTTGGAAGGTATTCCTCGTTATGGTGAATTTAGAGGAGTAGAGACTGGCAAGGAGATTGTTATTTGGACTTCAAGTGTTATTTTGGCCTGGTTTTACAATTTTTATCTTCCTCTATTCCTCAGTATTCCCAAGTGAGCAGCCTGAAACTCATTAGAGAACAAGTTGTGGCTCATTGTTCCAACCCACTTTTGTTTTTTAATTTTAGGTGAGATCAATTTGACCTATTTACACTATGGGGCATCTGTCACTCTAGATGAAAATCCTAGATAAGAAAGAATGAATCAGACCATGGGAGGTAGACCAAGATTTGATGGAGTTTTCTTGAGGCCAAGAAAACAAAGCCTCTCCCTAGCAAGAGGGGTAGGAAAGTGGGAAGGAGGAAATTGGACTTTTCTTGGAATGGAAAAGAGTGGGAATTCCTCTTCTGTCTGGTTTTGACTCAGAGCCCTGGGGAAACTTAAAGCAGTTTCAGTGGAACAGGGTGAGCCAGGAGCTGGAGAGTTCTGTATGCCAGTGGCAGCCCAGCAATTGTGCCAGCACTAGGACCCACATCCACCATGGGATGCCACAAAGAAACTGGTGGTGGGCAAATTTCTGGCAAAGTAGGCCAGTGGGCGAAAGTGAAAGTGAAAGTTGCTCAGTCGTGTCCGACTCTCTGCAACTCCATGGATAGTCCATGGGATTCTCCAGGCAAGAATACTGGAGTGGGTAGCCATTCCTTTCTCCAGGGGATCTTCCCAACCCAGGGATTGAACCCAGGTCTCTCACATTGCAGGCAGATTCTTTACCAGCTGAGCCACTAGGGAAGCCCAATGGGTACATAAGTAAATCTGAAAATAACTGGGACATAGTCAAAGACTATTTGCTTTGATATGTAAAGATTCTTTTATCTTTATAAATATATATATATATATATATATATATATATATATCAATCAGTTTCCATAGATTCTTTAGCCTAGAACTATTAGATAACCACAATCCAAAATTCTCCATGGATTGTTCCCCACTTTGGTGAACACCTTTGATGCAGCATCATTTTGGTTCAGGCTAGATTCTATACTTTATTTCAAGTGCTTTCTACCCTTAGTAAGCTTGTAATCTTTGAAATTCTATAAAAACTACACTGCATATATGTAATAGACTAGAAGAGAACATTAATAATGAAAAACTTATGCAGGAAAATTCCTTTAAAATATTTGTATACAATAGCTGTGATGGTCCATTAAAATTACGGTTTCACAGAAAAGACCCTGAATAGCCAAAGCAATTTCTTCAGAAAGAAAAACTTTATTGGAGGAATCAGGCTCCCTGATTTCAGAATATACTATAAAGCTACAGTAACCAAAGCAAGTTGGTACTGGCACAAAAACAGAATTATACATCAGTGGGACAGGATAAAAAGTCCAAAGATAAACCCATACACATATGGTCAACTGAACTATATTACAAAGGAGGCAAGAATACACATTGCAATAAAGACAACCTCTTCAGTAACTGGTGCTGGGAAAGTTTGACAGCTACATGTTAAAAGAATGAAATTAAGACATTCTCTAATAGAATAGTAATAGAAAAAATATTTTTCTAATAGTAATAGAAAAAATAAACTCAAAATGGATTAAAGACCTAAATTTAAGATCATATACTATAAATTCTTAGAGGAAAACATAGGAAGAATATTCTTTGACATGAATTGCAGCAATATCTTTTTTAATCTACGTCCTTAATGAAAATAAAAACAAAAATAGACAAATGGGACCTAGTTAAATTTTAAAACTTTGTACAGCAAAAGAAACCATAGACAAAACAAAGACAGCTGCCGAATGGGAGGAAAAAATTGCAAATGAAGCAATTGACAAGTGATTAATCTCCAAAATATACAAACTCTTACAGCTCAATATCAAAAAAACAACAACAACCCAATCAGAAAATGGGCAGAACATCTAAAAGAAGACAGATGGCCAAAAAGCATATGAAAAGATGTTAAACATCACTAATTATTAGAGAAATGCAAATCAAAACTATAATGAAGTATCACCTCACACTGATCCGAATGGCCAATGTCAAAAAATCTACAAACAATAAATACTAGAGAGATTATAGAGAACAAGGAACCCTCCTCCACTATTGGTGGGAATGTAAACTGGTATAACCATTATGAAGAATAGTATGAAGGTTTCTTTAAAAAACTACATCTATGGGGGCGCATAGAGTCGGACACAAATTAAGCAACTTAGCAGCAGCAGCAGAAATACCACCTGGTTCAGCAATCCTGCTCTGGGCATATCCCAGAGAAAACTATAATTTGAAAAAATACATGCACCCCAATGTTCATTGCAGCATTATTTATAATAGCCAAGACATGGAAGCAACCTAATGTCCATAGGAGAAGGAAATGGCAACTCACTCCAGTATTCTTGCCTGGAAAATCCCACGGTTGGAGAATCCTGGTAGGCTACAGTCTAGGGGGTCGCAGAGTCAGACATGACTGAGCAACTTCACTTCACTTCAAAGATAAAGAAGATACTGTGAAATATTGCTCAGTCATTAAAAGAGAATAAAAATAATGCCATTTGCAGCAACATGGATAGACCTAGAGATTGTCATACCGAGTGAAGTCAGTCAGACAAAGACAAATATGATAATACTTATAGGTGGAATTTTTAAAAAATGATACAAATGAACTTATTTACAAACCAGAAATAGAGTAATAGATGTAGAAAACAAACCTATGGCTACCAAGGAGAAAGGAGTGATAAACTGGAAGATTGGAATTAACATATACACACTACTATAAATAAAATAGATAACTAATAAGAACCTACTATATAGCTCCCTGGTGGCTCAGACAGTAAAGCGTCTGTCTACAATGCAGGAGACCTGGGTTTGATTCCTGAGTTGGGAAGATTCCCTGGAGAAGGAAATGGCAACCCACTCCAGTACTCTTGCCTAGAAAATCCCATGGACAGAGGAGCCTGGTGCAGGCTACTGTCCATGGGGTCGCAAAGAGCTGGACACGACTGGGTGACTGCACTTACTTATTGGGTCCCCTGGTGGCTCAGACGGTAAAGCGTCTGCCTGCAATGTGGGAGGCTTGGGTTTGATTCCTGGGTTGGGAAGATCCCCTGGAGAAAGAAATGGCAATCCATTCCAGCACCTCACCTGGAAAATCCCATGGACAGAGGAGCCTGATAGGCTACAGTTCATGGGGTCGAAAAGAGTTGGACACGACTGAGCGACTTCACTTTCACTTTCATATAGCACAAAGAACCTTATTCAACACTCTCTAATAACCTATGTTGGAAAAGAATCTTTAAAAAGTGGATATATGTATATGTATAACCAATTCGCTTTGCTGTACACCTGAAATTGACATAACTTTGTAAATCAACTATATTCCAATGATATTTTTAAATTTGTGGTTTCAAAGAATATTTGGTGGCCTGGGAGAAAGTAAGCGAGACAAAAAGCAGGATACAATTTTGTATGTAGAGTACAATTCCAATTTCTAAATGAATACTATACATTCATAGGAAAGAAGTTGTTAGTATTGGTTCTTGTTCAGTTGTACAATTAAATTAATTTTCATTTTTTCTTCATGATTTTGCAGTTTGCAATTTTTAATAATAATTTTACTCTCACCACTAAAAGTTATTTCTATAAATGTAGTTTTATAGACTCTAAGATATGTATTGCTGGCTGGAAAAATAAATACACAAAAGCAGATCTAAGAAGGAATGCTACCATTTAAATGGGATAGCAGGATTATGGTTGACTTCTTAGTTTCTCAATTTCCTTTCAAAGTCATTACACTTTTTTATAATCAGATCAGATCAGCCGCTTAGTCGTGTCTGACTCTTTGCGATCCCATGAATCCCAGCACGCCAGGCCTCCCTATCCATCACCAACTCCCGGAGTTCACTCAGACTCACGTCCATCGAGTCAGTGATGCCATCCAGCCATCTCATCCTCTGTCATCCCCTTCTCTTCCCGCCCCCAATCCCTCCCAGCATCAGAGTCTTTTCCAATCAGTCAACCCTTCACATGAGGTGGCCAAAGTACTGGAGTTTCAGCTTTAACATCATTCCTTCCAAAGAAATCCCAGGGCTGATCTCCTTCAGAATGGACTGGTTGGATCTCCTTGCAGTCCAAGGGACTCTCAAGAGTCTTCTCCAACACCACAGTTCAAAAGCATCAATTCTTCAGCACTCAGCCTTCTTCACAGTCCAACTCTCACATCCATACATGACCACTGGAAAAACCATAGCCTTGTCTAGACGAATGTTTGTTGGCAAAGTAATGTCTCTGCTTTTGAATATGCTATCTAGGTTGGTCATAACTTTCCTTCCAAGGAGTAAGCGTCTTTTAATTTCATGGCTGCAGTCACCATCTGCAGTGATTTTGGAGCTCAGAAAAATAAAGTCTGACACTGTTTCCACTGTTTCCCCAACTATTTCCCATGAAGTGGTGGGACCAGATGCCATGATCTTCGTTTTCTGAATGTTGAGCTCTAAGCCAACTTTTTCACTCTCCACTTTCACTTTCATCCAGAGGCTTTTTAGTTCCTCTTCACTTTCTGCCATAAGGGTGGTATCATCTGCATATCTGAGGTTATTGATATTTCTCCCAGCAATCTTGATTCCAGCTTGTGTTTCTTCCAGTCCAGCGTTTCTCATGATGTACTCTGCATAGAAGTTAAAGAAACAGAGTGACAATATACAGCCTTGATGGACTCCTTTTCCTATTTGGAACCAGTCTGTTGTTCGTGTCCAGTTCTAACTGTTGCTTCCTGACCTGCATACAAATTTCTCAAGAGGCAGATCATGTGGTCTGCTATTCCCATCTCTTTCAGAATTTTCCACAGTTTATTGTGATCCACACAGTCAAAGGCTTTGGCATAGTCAATAAAGCAGAAATAGATGTTTTCCTGGAACTCTCTTGCTTTTTTGATGATCCAGCGGATGTTGGCAATTTGATCTCTGGTTCCTCTGCCTTTTCTAAAATCAGCTTGAACATCAGGAAGTTCACTGTTCACATATTGCTGAAGCCTGGCTTGGAGAATTTTGAGCATTACTTTACTAGTGTGTGAGATGAGTGCAATTGTGCAGTAGTTTGAGCATTGTTTGGCATTTCCTTTCTTTGGGATTGGAATGAAATACGAAAGTCTAAATAAAAATAACTATTGTATTGAAATTCTAATAAGGCACTCAATTAAAAATTAAAACAATAATAATTTAAATCTAATTGGTAAATAGAGTAAGCACCAAGGGAAATCACAGAATTCTTTCTCTACAATAGAAATATATAGATAATAAAGGCAGAACCACACTCCCCAAGCACAGTATCACATGAATGAGGGGACACTGCCAGATACTACAAGATACTTGGAGGCAGAGTGGAGAGGATTAGCCTGTACAAGCTGGGGGGCCAGCTTACCTAGGCTTACTTCTGACTCTACTGCCTACTGGTTGAGACATTTTTGTAGGTCACTAAGTTTTCTGAGTGCAAGGCTTCTCACCTGGAAGGTAGCAATGGTAACAATTGCTACTCAGATTTATTATAGTGAATGTTCATAAAACGTTTTTTTTTTTTTTTTAACATGAAGCATATTTTTCAAATGCTAACTCCTACATAGTCACACAGTTGACATGTTCTTTTTTTTTTATTTTATTTTATTTTTTAACTTTACAATATGGTATTGGTTTTGCCAATATGTTCTTTATGCAGAAAAGCTCTCTGTCATCCCACAGTTGCGTCCAAAACTCTCCACTATATCAATTCTGATTGCTAATTACATAAAGACTAATTTCAAACTCTATGGTGACTTTAGAAACCTAATTACTCCTGATCCACTATTTTAACAAACTTTCAAAAGTGAAGGTAAAGATGCAGAAAAGTATGATACATGTAGAGTTCAATTAAATTTCACAAGGTGAACACACCCATGTGACCACCATCCAGATCAGAAAATAGGTCACTACCAGTATCCAGGAGTCACCCTCATGCTCCCTCCAAGTCGACCCTCCACTTCCTCCCCAGAAGTAAGCATTATTCTGACATTTGATACCAGAGATTAGTTTCTCTTCGTTATAATGGAATCACTTTTGCCCAACTTCACGTTTCTGAGATTCATTGAAGTTATGTGTAGCAGTAGTATGCTAATTTCCATTGCTATATAGCATTCCACTATATGGATAATTACATATCCTCCCACAGGTGGACATCTGATTGTTTCTGACCAGATGAATAGTATTGGTATAAACATCCTTGCACCTGTCTTTTGATGAACAAATTCATTCAGTTATCATGGACATATACCAATGATTGTGATTGCTGGGTTCTAGAATATACTTGGAGAAGGCAATGGCACCCCACTCCAGTACTCTTGCCTGGAAAATCCCATGAACAGAGGAGCCTGGTAGGCTGCAGTCCATGGGGTCACTAAGAGTTGGACACGACTGAACGACTTCACTTTCACTTTTCACTTTCATGCATTGGAGAAGGAAATGGCAACCCACTCCAGTGTTCTTGCCTGGAGAATCCCAGGGATGGGGGAGCCTGGTGGGCTGTCATCTCTGGGGTCACATAGAGTTGGACATGACTGAAGCGACTTAGCAGCAGAATATACTTAAACTCATCTTTATTTGATATACTCTCATGGCTTTCCAAAGTGGTCCCACTTCATTTTTTATTATCCCCTCCACATGATCCGTAACATTAGCATTCTACTTCCTGTTTCTATGAATTTGACTACTTTAGGTAACTAATATAAGTGGAATCATATAGCATTTGCCTTTTAGTGACTGGCTTATTTCGCTTAGCAGAATGTCCTCAGAATTCGTCGATGTGGTGATATATGTCAGAAATTCCTTCCTTTTTAAGGAGGCAAGAATGTACAATGGAGACAGTCTCTTCAACAGGTCGTGCTGGGAAAACTAGACAGTTACATGAAAAAGAATAAAAGTAGAATATTTCCTCACATCACACGTAAAAATAAACTCAAAATGGATCAAAGCCTAAATGTTAGACATGAAACCATAAAAATCCTAGAAAAGAATATAAGCAGTTCACTCTTTGCAAATCATAGAAGTATTTTGGGTTGGGTTTTTTTTTTGGGGGGGGGGTAGGGCGGGGACTGTCTCCTAAGACAAAAGAAACAAAAGCAAAAGTAAACAATACCAAATTAAGTTAAGAAGCTTTTTCACAACTAAGGAAACCACCGACAAAATTTAAAAATAGCTCCACTGAGTGGGAGAAAATATTTGCAAATAATATAACCTACAAGTCTTCCCTGGTGGCTCAGTGGTAAAGAATCCACCTGCCAATGCAGAAGATACAAGATATGTGGGTTCAATCCCTGCATTGGGAAGATCCCTTGGAGAAGGAAATGGCAACCCACCCTAGTATTCTTGCCTGGAAAATTCCATGAACAGAGAAATCTTTCGAGCTACAGTTCATAGGGTCGCAAAGTGTTAGACATGCCTGAGTGACTGAGCTATAAGGGGTTAATAGCCAAAATATATAACATCTCATACAACTCAATATCAAAAATAAATAACTCAATTAAAAATGGGCAGAAGACCTGAATAGACATCTTCCCAAAGAATATATACAATCACAAGAAAAAATGCTCCATAGCACTAATCCTCAGAGGAGTGCAAATCAAAATGACAATGAGATAACACTTCACATCTGTCAGAACGGCTATCATCAAATATGTCTACAAATAACAAATATTGGGGGGCATATGGAAAAAAGAACCCTAGTACCTTGTTGATGAGATTGTAGATTGGTGAAACCAGTATGAGAAATAGTGTGGAAACTTTTCAAAAAACTAAAATAGAATTACCATATGATCCAGCAATTCCACTCCTGAATAAATATCTGAAAAAAAAAAAAAAAAACAGTAATTCAGAAGGATACACAAACCCCAGGGTTCACAGTAGCTTTATTGACAATAGCCAAGATATGCAAGAAACCCAAGTGCCTATCAACTTATGAATGGATAGAGAAGCTGTTATACATATAGAATAGAATATTGCTTAACCATTAAAAAAAGAAATTCTACCATTTGCAACAATATGGATGGACCTAGAGGGTATTAAGCTCAGTGAAACAAGTCAGATAAAGACAAATACTCTGTTATCACTTATATGTGGAATCCCTGAATATTCATTGGAAGGACTGATGCTGAAACTGAAGCTCCAATACTGATGCAAAGAGCAGACTCATTGGAAAAGACCCTGATGCTGGGAGAGATTGAAAGCAGGAGGAGAAGGGAACAGAGGATGAAATGGTTAGATGACATCACTGACTCAATGGACATGTTTGAATAAACTCCAGGAGATGGTGAAGGACAGGGAAGCCTGGCATGCTGCAGTCCATAGGATCACAAAGAGTTGGACATGACTTAGTGACTGAACAACAACAACAAAAATAAAACAATGAATATAACAAAACAGAAACAGATTCACCAATACACAGAGAAATCTAGTGATTACCAGTAGGGAGAAGGAAGTGGGGAGGAGCAAAATAAGGGATAGGCAATTGAGAGATACAAACAAGCCTTTATTTTATAATAACTTTGAATGGAGTATAATCTATAAAAATCTTGAATTACTATAATGTATACCTGAAACTAATACAATATTGTAAATCAACTATACTATTTTAGAAAAACAGAATTTCTTTCCTTTTTAAGGCTGAATAAGATTCTATTAAATGTATATACCACATTTTCTTTATCCTTTCATCAGTCCACTGATGGACACTTCCACCTTTTAGCTATTATGAATGATGCTGCTATGAACATGGATGTACAGATACCTGTTTAAGTTCCTGCTTTCAATTCTCTGGAGTCTAGAAATAGATCTGCCAGATCATAAAGTAACTCTATGTTTAATTTTTTGAGGAACCACAATACTCTTGATAGCTTACAGTGAACGGTGTTAGATTCGTGATCTCTAAAGAAAATAATTTAGCTTCAGGACCAGAGATGAGGCTTCGGGCACTCAGAGCTTCATGTGGCAAAAGTTTTATTACAGTGAAAAAGGTCTGTCTGACCTAGACAGAAGAGGGCAGAGAGTGCCCCATTCACTAGTTTGGGTGGAGCTAAAAATCCCACTTTTTCAGTTGGTTACTGACAATAGAAAGGTCTTACCAGACTCACTCTCACATACATCTTAAGATAATAGTATTAGTCAGAAGGTTCTTGTTAAGAAGGAGAAACATGTCCTTGAGCAAGATTAGTTGTTTTGTTGTGTAATCATTAGCTCTGGGGTTAAATAAAGTTGGTCTTAGGATTTATTGTTGCCATAACAGCTCAGAGCTTAAGAAAAAAAAATGTCTTATGTGACTAAGACGAAGGAATGTAGGGAAAAAACGTTGCTCCTTTCTCCTCCTCGAGGGCCCCAGACCACTTTCTCCTCCTAGAGGGTCCCAGACTCCTTACCAACCGACCTAAGAATGAACTCTCACTCTTTTCCATTGCAGCTATACCATCCCATCTCATTTGAACAGTTTTCTATTCCAAATCAAAATCAGGTCCTTCATCTCAACGTCTTATCCCGCTTTTGGTGACAGTCCAGCCTTTGTATGTTCCAGCCCTGGTTATCTATGTGATGAGACCGAGGTAGGGAACAAAGGTTGAATGTGGATGAAACCTAGTTCTATTTCTACTGCCACTAATTCACACCATTATTAAACAAGAAACAAGAACCCACACAGGTGTCCTGAAGTTTAACTAGAAATCACAGGAAGTTAGAGTGATAAAATAAGCAAATCTGAATACACCAGACTTTGCACATCAAACGCACATTTTTTAGCCTCAAAGGAATCATTCCAGCTGAGTAAGATCATACTGTTATTTCATAATATCTGTTTCATTCCTCTTTTTTTGTAATCATTCCAAAAATCTAAATTTAATTGCTAAACACCAATTACTGAATAAGAACAAACAGATTAAAAGAACTGAGGACTTAGAGAAAAGGTAAGATTCTTTCCTTTGTGAGAAATCCAGCATAACAGCTATTGCTTTATCATTTTTCTGCACAGCATCTCTTCCTCCATTCCCCTATTCCCTTTCTGATCATCAGGATGTGGCAACCATAAGGTGTACAGTTCAGATTGTCTAAAAAGCCCACATAGTTGACTGACAGGCTCCAGCGGCTGCTCTTTGGGATCCACCATTGTATTTAAACCAAGACCATGCTTCCTCCAGGCTGTTTTCAGCCAATGACTGAGCATGATGGGGATCTAAGAGCTGGGACAGTCCTACCTGGATGTAGTACTTTTCCAATGACAATCTTCTTGGGAATTCTCTATTTGCTTGGTGAAGACTCTCAGAACCATGCAGTGGCCTGAGGCTCTTCCTAATCGTCCATCCTTCCTTCTCTTCTTTCACAGACATTAGGCCTGTGTTACAGCCTAAAGGGTCTCCCCAACTACTTCTGCTTCCTTTCAGTTTATCTTTTATGGGCATTTCCCCCAATAAATCTCTTGGAAATCTAATCTCATCTTGGCATCTGCTTCTAAGAGAAGGAAGTGAGGCAAGGACAGAATCTGGGGGTTCCAATTATCACCTGTGGCCTCAGTGATTGGTCAAAGGGGTGAGCCTTTGATTGGCCTGCATAGGACCAATCAGAATATTTTGCTGGGGATTAGTCAATTTCAAACATGTGGGAGCAGAGGATTCCCAGGAAGTAAGGCAATAAACTCACATTCCCCTGAGGCCATGGTTCCTGGCAGAGGAAACTGTGTCTACAGTTGCAAAGAATGAGGTCAATATTATAGAGTAAAAGAAAGGAGTGAAAGGTTTGGGAGTGGAGTGGTAGGACCTGAGGAGATGCAGATTCTGAAATCCAGAGACCAGCATCACCCATCATATTTGATCATGTGAGTCAGTACATTTCCTGTTTTAATTGGGTTTTGATCCCTTGTGACCTAAGAGTCCTAGTTATGTGATTCCCTTGGTTAGCATCTTTCCATGGCTTCCACTGATTTTAGGATAAAGCCCAAACTTGTTATACTACAACAGTTTATTTTAAAGTTTGCAAACCTAGTGAAAATTTGTCAGAATAATAAAATAGGCTGCATCTAAATTCATCAATTATTAGTACTCTGCTACATTGGTTTTATCTCTTTCTCTTTCTATATACATATAATTTTGAGTAAATAATTTGAGAACTGAATTAGTCAGAGACATCTTAATATTTCACCCCTAAATATCTTTAAAGGTATTTTCCTATATAACCATGATACAATTGTCACATTAAGAAAATTTAGCCTTGATACAGCATAGAATCTGAATTCAAATTATCCTAATTATCCCAATAATGTCATTTATAGTTATTGCTGTTGGTAGTAGGCTTTTTTTAAAATCAAAATCTAATTAAGGATTCAGTCAGTCAGTCACTCAGTCGTGTCCTACTCTGCGACCCCATGGACTGCAGCATGCCAGGCCTCCCTGTCCATCACCGACTCCCAGAGTTTACTCAAATTCGTGTCCATTGAGTCAGTGATGCCATCCAACCATCTCATCCTCTGTCGTCCCCTTCTTTTCTCACCTTCAATCTTTCCCAGCATCAGGGTCTTTTCAAATGAGTCAACTCTTCGCATCAGGTGGCCAAAGTATTGGAGTTTCAGGTTCAACATCAGTCCTTATGTAATGCTTTTAGGTGTCATAGCTCTAATTCCCTTTGATTTAGAACATTTCCTTCATATTTTTCTGTCTTTCAACCCCTTGATTTTTTTTTTTAAGAATTCAGGAAGATTGTTTGGCAGAATGCATCTTAAATTGGATTTTTCTGGTTGTCTGCTCATGATTAGATTCAGGTTAAACATTTTCAGGAGCAAACAGAGGTGATGTGACGCCCTCAACACATTTGTAGGGCTGTTCACAGGCTGGACCTCCCCACATATCTGATCTCATCACCTCCTACTCTCTCTGTGATTCTTTGAGTTTCAGCCAAACACACTTGTTCCTCCAGCCTGCTTGTTTTTTCCAGCTTTCACACACCCTACTGCTTATACCTGACACTCACTTCCCCTACTCTGCCCTTGGTTTGTCTGGGTCACTGGCATGTGCATTTCTGGTCTACCCTTAGATATTCATGAGGCCATCCTTGACCCTTTGGGGTGGGTCAGTTTACATGTGTACTTGAGTAATTATTTTTCTTTCTAGACCATTGGTCTTCAAAGTGTGGTCTTCAGAACCTTGGGGTTCACAAGATCAAAACTAGTTTCAAGGTAAAACTGTTTTTTATCTTTTTTACTGTATTGACATTTGCATTGATGGTAGAAAAGAAATGGAGGTAAAACTACTGGTGCCTTAAGATGAATCATGGCTGGGACAACAACCTATAGCATTAACTGTTCTATTCTTCCTCCATTCATTCACGGGAAAAAAAAAATGCTAGTTTTACTTAAGAATGTTCTTGATTAAGCAATAAAAATGATTAATTTTATTAAATCATGTCCCTTGAGTACATATCTGTCTTATATTTTCCATGACAAAATGGGAACTATGCAAGCTCTTCTGATGAAATATGATGAAATACGATGGTCATCCCAAGAAAAAGCATTTGTGTGATTGGACTGTAAGCTGAGTTACATGCTATTTTCTATGGAACACCATTTTTACTTGAAAGAACAACAGGCAGTTAAACTATGCTTATTCAACCTGGGTATTTGGCAGACATTCTCTCAAAAATGAACAAAGTCTGTCATTTAAAGAAAAACAACTCATATTATGTATGGCCAATGGTAAAATTCAAGCATTCACACACAAGTTAGAATTTTGGAAAAATTGTATTTGTCACCACAAGCTCAACAGATTTCCAACACTTAAAGACTTTTCTGATGTGATCAGTGCTGCTACTAATAAATGTGATTTTTTATATATTGTGTAATGAAATATGTCAACATTTGAAAGAATGGTTTAACTCAGTGAATCAATGTTTCTTAAACAATGCATGTTGTTACAAAATCATAATAAGATCCACTGAAAGTACAAACTAAACTAATGAATTTTAATATGCAAAGTTTATTTCATATATTTATCATTGGTGTGATATCAGATTTGATATTGTAGTAATCTTTAAGAAATTACCACTTATTGATTTTTGGTATAGTATTAAAGCAAAGAATAATTTCCACAGTTATCTGAAAACACTTTTAATATACTTCTCTCTTTTCCAATTACTTATCTGGGTGATGCCAGATATTCTGTATATACCTCAACCAAAATAACATATCACATCAAATTAAAGAAAGAAGCAGAAGTGAGAATCCAGATTATAAAATATTACAAATTAAAGAGACTAACGAAATTATAAACAAATGCCACTCATTAAATTTTTTGTTTTGAAAAAATGTAGTTATCTTTTCATAGGTGTATATTATTTATGCTTACATATAATAGGTTCATTGTGCTACATTCAAATGAATTAATACTTTTCAAGTTTCCTAGTTTTCATCTCTAATACAATAGATACCAACAACTGTAACCCACATAATCAAAAGTCTTTTTCAGTCTTCAACTTTTAGAGTGTTACAGGGTCCTAAGATCAAAGCTGGAGACCTGCTGTTGTAAACTCTAAGCTTTGGCAGAGCATGCTACGTCTCTCTTGAGCACTGTTCTGCTCTACACCAGAGACGTTTGAAAAATAGCTGCCAGTATTTGTTGAAAATATGATTGACTGAATGACTGTCTGGGTGAATTATTGACACTTGCAAGATATTAAAGACAGAGGGAAGAGTCTGATATTTAAAAAAAAAAAACAGAAATAAAACAGGAAGAATTTTAGGTGAATGTTGATATTGTTCAATTGCTCAGTTGTGTCTGACCCTTTGCAACCCAATGAACCGAAGCATGCCAGATTTCCCTGTCCTTCACTATCTCCAAGAGTTTGCTCACACTCATGTTCATTCAGTTGATGATGCCATCCAACCATCTCATCCTCTGTCACCCCCCTTCTCCTCCTGCCCTCAATCTTTCCCAGTAGCAGGATCCTTTCCAATGAGTTCACACTTCACATCAGGTGACCAAACTATTGGAGCTTCAACTGCAGCATCAATCCTTCCAATGAATTTTCAGGGTTGATTTCATTTATGATTGACTGGTATGATCTCTTTGCAGTCCAAGGGACTCTCAAGAGACTTCTCCAGCACCCCAGTTTGAAAGCATCAATTCTTGGTGCTTGGCCTTCTTTATGGCCCAACCCTCATGTTTGTACATGACTACTGGAAAAACCATAGCCTTGACTATGAGGAGCTTTGTTGGCAAAGTGATGTCTTTGCTTTTTAATATGCTATCTAGGTTTGTCAAAGCTTTTCTTCCAAGGAGCACTGAAGTGTGTTAGTCACTCAGTAGTGTCCAACTCTTTGTGATCCCATGGACTATAGCCCACCAGGCTCCTCTGTCCTTGGAATTCTCCAAGCAAAAATACTGGAGTGAGTAGCCATTCCCTTCTCCAGGGAATTTTCCCAACCCAGGGATTGAACCTGGATCTCCTGCACTGACATGTGGATTCCTTACTATCTGAGCCACCAGGAAAGCCCTAAGGAGCAAGTGTCTTCCAAGGAGCAAGTGTCTTTTAATTTCATGGCTGCAGTCTCACCATCCACAGTAATTTTGGAGCCCAAGAAAATTCTATCACTGTTTGCATTGTTTCCCCATCTATTTGCCATAAAGTAATGGGGCAGGATACCATGATCTTAGCATTTTAAATGCTGAGTTTTAAGCCAGTTTTTTCACTCTTCTCTTTCACCTTCATCAAGAGGCTCTTTAGTTCCTCTTCATTTTCTGCCATTAGAGTGATATCATCTGCATATCTGAGGTTGTTGATATTTCTCCCAGCAATTTTGATTCCAGCTTGTGAGTCATCCAACCCAGCATTCTGCATGATGTGCTCTTCATATAAGTTAAATAAGCAGGGTGACCATATACAACCTTGACATGCTCCTATCCCAATTTTGAACCAGTCCATTGTTCCATGTCCAGTTCTAACTGTCACTTTTTTACCTGTACACAGGTTTCTCAGGAGACAGGCAAGGTGGTCTGGTTTTCCCATCTCTTTAAGAATTTTTCCACAGTTTTTTTGTGATCCACACAGTCAAAGGCTTTAGCCTAGTCAGGGAAGCAGAAGTAGATGTTTTTCTGGAATTCTCTTGCTTTTTCTATGATCCAATGGATGTTGGCAATTTGATCTATGGTTCCATTGCCTTTCTTAAACCCAGCTTGTATATCTGGAAGTTCTCAGTTCATATTGAAGCCTAGCTTGAAGGATTTTGAGCATTACTTTGCTAGCATGTGAAATGAGTGCAACTGTGCGGTAGTTTGAACATTCTCTGGCATTGCTCTTCTTTGGGAAGGGCAATGAAAACTGACCTTTTCCAGTCCTGTAGCCACTGCTGAGTTTCCCAAATTTGCTGGCATATTGAGTGAAGCACTTTAACAGCATCATCTTTCAGGATTTGAAATAGTTCAGCTGATATTCCATCAGCTCCACTGGCTTTGTTCGTAGTGATGCTTCCTAAGGCCCATTTGACTTTGCACTCCAGAATGTCTGGCTCTAGATGAGTGATCACACCATCCTGGTTATCTGGGTCATTAAGATCTTTTTTGTATATTTCTTCTGTGTTTTCTTGCCACCACTTCTTAATATCTTTTGCTTCCATTAGGTCCATACTGCTTCTGTCCTTTATTGTGCCCATCTTTGCATGAAATGTTCCCTTGATATCTCTAATTGCCTTGAAAATATCTCGAGTCTTTTCCATTCTATTGTTTTCCTCTATTTCTTTGCATTGCCCACTTAAGAAGACTTTCTTATCTTTTCTTGCTATTCTCTGGAACTCTGCATTCAGATGGGTGTGAGGAAACTAGTGCATGAATGAAAACAGGCTTTGGACCTAACCCCGAGTTCAAATCCTGGCTCCAACTTTTATTAGCTAAATACCATTCTGAGCTTCAGCTTGTTAGCTGTGTACTAGTGCAACTTCCTGCCTCTGTGCCTGTTTCTTTACCTGTAAAATGAGAATAATGACAGCACCTATCCCATACATTCATGTTGAAAGTAAAGTGCTTGACTTGTATTGCCTAATATGCAGTCACTGGCCACATGTGACCACTGAGCACTTGGTATGTGGCTAGTGCAAGTGAAAAAATAAGTTTTAAATTTTATTTCATTTTAATTGGTTGAAATTAAAATGTTTAAATTGAAGTAGTTGGTCAAAATGAATGGGAATAAAAAAAGAAATAATTTTTGCTACTAGTTCAAGTATTAAACTCCTTTTAAGTAAATTTAGATCAACTTGAGTTTGTGATTCTAATTTTCCAGTTTATTTTTTATGAAATCTAAATACTGATCAAATATTTGCAGTGAAAAGTTAGGTCCAAATTGAGATGTGTTATAGGTATAAAATGCATTGTGGATTTCCAAGACAATACCAAAAAATGAAGTATATTAGTAAGTTTTTATACTGATTATACACACATAATTTAAAAAATTTATTAAGATAAATCTCACCATTTTTTATTTTTTGATGTGGCAATTAGAAATTTAAGATACATATATGGATTACATTCTATTTCCATTGTACAGTGGCTCTGTACACAGTAAGCATTGTACACAACATTAGTGGTCACTTTTTATTATTATCTATACTATAAAGATAACATTTACCTTATAAAATCATATAAAGATAAAATTCAAGTATTCTGTAAGGCTCTTACCCCAGTGTTAAGCACATGATAAGGGCTCAGTAAATGGTACCCATCAGTAAGGAAAGAGGGAATTCTGTGTTCTTGGATAACAGAACTGAAAGGCTGTGTGGGGAGTGCATATTGTAGAAAGTTTTGAAAATCTGGCTGAAAAGCTGAGGCTTAATTCTCTATACAACCAGGAGCCACTGAAGCACATGATCCAAGATGTGTTTTAGAAAGATAATTCTGACAATAAGTGTCCTCAGAGGGGGTGATGTGAGATTTAGAAGCAGTTCTAAACCATTCAGAGCTACATCTGCAGAGTTGGTTGGGTAATCAAGCTGGGAAATGCTGTCTGGGGTCACAAACCAAGTCTCAGTTTGAGTGATGAGTCTGGTTTCTTGCGAAGCTCATAATCAAGCTTTGTAGCAATTCTGAAAGAGATTTCACAGGCAGTTTTGAAAAGTGATAGACCGCATCATCAGTATAAGCAGCTCTCCTTCCACTGTGACTATTCCAAAATGTGTACATTTTTTGTGTTTACACATCAAGCAAATAAATGGTACCATCACATTTTAGTGTATTTTTGTACTCCAGATGAAAGGCTCTTATAAAAACTTATCCTGGTCTCAAGCACCCTAACCAGTCCTTCAAGTTCCCCTTTTATATAAATAAACCCATCCTTCCCTAGGAAACACTTAGATACTGACTGAAACTAACTAAATCCATATACTTTCACCAGTACTGCCCTTATATCCAGATGAAAGATGCCCATCTCCTAGGCCCCATAGCTTTGAGGGTTCTGAGATGGCCCCTTTCCTGCTACACTGTTGTCCTTTATTAGTTATCTAAGGGTGCGGTGGCTCAGACAGTAAAGCGTCTGTCTACAATGCAGGAGACCTGGGTTGGATCCCTGGGTCAGGAAGATCCCCTGGAGAAGGAAATGACAATCCACTCCAGTACTATTGCCTGGAAAATCCCATGGACAGAGGAGCCTGGTAGGCTACAGTCTGAGGGGTCGCCAAGAGTCGGACATGACTGAGTGACTTCACTTTCACTAAGGGTGCATAAAAAATCACAAAGCTTAGTGAGTTAAAATGACAATCATCATTTACATCTATCATGGTTTCTGCAGGTTGTGAATTAAGAAGTAGCTTAGCTAGGAAAGGGGCTTCTCTGGTGGCTCAGATGATAAAGAATCAGCCTGCAATGCAGGAGACCTGGGTTCAATCCCTGGGTTGGGAAAATCCCCTGGAGGAGGGCATGGCAACCCACTCCAGTATTCTTGCCTGGAAAAACCCCATGGACAGAGGAGTCTGGCAGGTTACAGTCCATGAGGTTGCAAAGAATCAGACCCTATTGAGCAACTAAGCCCAAGCACTCTTAGCTAGATGAGTCTGGTTCAGGGTCTCTCATGGGAAGTTGTAGTCAGAAGTCAGCTGGGCCTGTAGTCATTTGAAGGCTCGACTTTGGAGGATATATTAATGCTTTCAAGGGGTTCACTTACAGAACTGGGAATTTGATTTTGGCTGCTGTCAGAAGACTTTGGGTCTTCTCCGCATGGGAAGCTCCCTCACAAGACGGTGGCTAGGTTCTGAAGCCAAACATACAAATGGACAATCGCTACATCATACATGACAATAAAACCCTGAACCACAATGTGCCCCATTAGTGAAGCCAACAACAACTTCCATATCAATAAGCCCCAAATGGCCAGGACTTGATCTATTACTGATAACTTCTCTGATTTTTGCTTCCATTTCCAACTTAAAACTAACTAAAGAAAGCAAAATCTGCCCTCCCTAACCAATCACACCAGAGAAGGCAATGGCAACCCACTCCAGTACTCTTGCCTGGAAAAGCCCATGGACACAGGAGCCTGGTAGGCTGCAGTCCATGGGGTCGCGAAGAGTCGGACACGACTGAGTGACTTCACTTTCACTTTTCACTTTCATGCCTTGGAGAAAGAAATGACAACCCACTCCAGTGTTCTTGCCTAGAGAATCCCAGGGTTGGGGGAGCCTGGTGGGCTGCCATCTATGTGTCTGGGTCGCACAGAGTCGGACACAACTGAAGCGACTTAGCAGCAGCAGCAACCAATCACACAAAATGGCCTACTTCCATTCTGCCAGCCTGCAGCTTCCCCAGGCCACACACTTCTAATTAGGCACACCCGAGGCTTTCTATTTACCTAGAGCTATGCCCCTAGTCTGCTGCTTTTGGATCTCTGCAAAAAGACATGATGGTGGCTGACTCCCTTACTACACAAACTCTGAATTAAATAGCTTTTTCTTGTTCTAATGTGGGTGGTATTTGCTTATTTACACAATTTCAGAAATTCTGAAAGTTTGTGTGTTTGTGTATGTGTGTTTGAGAAAGAGAGAGCATGAAGTGGCCAGAAGCTGTGTCCTTTTCATGACCCAGCTTTGGAAGTCACAAATTATCACTTCCACCATACCCCCTTGGTGCAGGTAGTCACAATCCCTCACCTAAGGGGAACAAAGATCACCTGTCTTGGTAGAGAGATGTGCCAATAACAATGAAAGAAGAGCATCCTAGATGGGGTAAATATGTGGGTTTGGTCATTTTTGAAAAATACAATCAGTTCCCTACCCTCTGGACAAGGAGTCTGTGGGGCTAGGAGACATGCTTGCATAAAACCTGCTCCCCAACTTCTAAGCCTGCAATGAATATGTTAGCCACTATCTAAATGTGTTTTTTTCTATTTAAATCAATTAAAAATTAAATAAAATTTAGAGTCCATTTCCTCAGTCTCACTAACCACATTTTGAGTACTCTATAGCCACAAATGGCTAGTGGCTATCATACTGGACAGCCCAAATAGAGAATGTTTCCATCACTGCCTTGGATAGCACTGATCTAGGTCAAGTTCAGAGACCTCAAAAATCCATGTAGATCATATTTTGATATTAGCAGTTCAAGGCTTGGATGGGTGACCAAAAATGATGGTTGGCAGGCTTTGTAGATAGAGCTTAAATATCCAGGCTGCAATATCAGCAAGCTTGCTGCTATGTCCTGAATTGCATCCCCTCAGATTCATATGTTAAAACCCTAACCCCTGACATGACTGCAATTGAAGAAGGGCCGAAGAAGGAGGTAGTACACATTAAGTGAGGCCATAAGAGTAGGACCTTAATCCAGCAGGGCTGATGTCCTTAGAAGAGGAAGAGACGAGAGAGCTCCCTCGCTCCACGTGCCACAGGGAAAATGCCACTTGAGGATGCAATAAGATGGTAGAATGTGCAAGACAAGAAGGAAACTCACCAAGAACCAAATTAGCTGGCACCTTGATCCCGGACTTCCAACCTCCAGAACTGTGACAAAATTAATTTCTGTTACTGAATCCACCCAGCCTGTGGTATTTTTTTACGGCAGCCTAAGTAGATTCACACACTTGTGCACAAGGTCCCTCACAGAACAGTCTAGAACAAGGGATGGAAGGAAGAGGGAAGGAGAGACACAGGTTGGTGGCTTACTCTCCACCACCATCTCACTTCAGCATGGAACCTCAAGAAACTCAAAAAATAAAACTCAAAATTGGCCTCCCAAGATTTTATAAAGACATATATGGCAATGCAGAAAGATAAAATTTATTTAACAGTTTGTTCATTTGATTCATACCTTCTAAATATTTTGATATACAGTATGTAGGTAGGCCTCCATGTGTGCTCTTTATAGGAACCCATGGGGCTTCTCTGGTACCTCAGCTGGTAAAGAATCCACCTGTAATGCAGGAGACTCTGGTTCAATTCCTGAGTTGGGAAGAGTCCCTGGAGAAGGGATAAGCTACCCACTCCAGTGTTCTTGGGCTCCCCTGGTAGCTCAGATGGTAAATAATCTGCCTGCAATGCAGGAGACTTGGGTTTGATCCCTGTGTTGGGAAGATCCGCTGGAGAAGGGAAAGGCTACCCACTCCAGTGTTCTTGCCTGGAGAATTCCATGGACAGAGGAGCCTGGCAGGCTACAGTCCATGGGGTCACAAAGAGTCAGACACAATTGAGTAACTAAGCACAGTACAGCATAGGAACCCACAAATGTTGGAGATGCATAAGACTTTAGTTTACATGGTTTCTTAGTCTGAGGAATAGGAAAATATATGTGTGTGCTATGTTGCATTATCACTGTAATGAAAACACTGGATTCCAAAAAGAAGGATGATAGACATCAGGCCCAATGTAGTTGCACAAACTGGGTAGAGAAACTTGCTCTGCCTCAGTGCATATTTCATAGAGCCGGTTTCAAGACTAACAATCAAATGGAGATATCAACTGCATTATGGTCTAAGGAATCTGCTGAGTTACCTGAAAAAAAAAAAAAAAAGACTGCATGGAATAGGCTTTGAAATAGAGTTATGCAGGAGTCACTGTTGCTGCCCTCTTCCTGGGCTGCAGCACCCATCTCTCAGTCACTGAGGGTGACTTTTCTTTCAAGTGACACTTTGAACAGCCAACCTTTATCCACTGAAATATACCTTGAAACATTCTATTTTACCACCTGGTATTTTTTCATAATTTTATTTATTTATTTTTGGCTGTGCTGCGTGGTTCTTCACTTCTGAGCAGGCTTTTCTCTAGCTGCGGCAAGTGAGGGCTGCTCTCTAGTTGCAATGCTCACACTCCTCATTGTGGTGGCTTCTCTTGTTGCAGAGTACAGGCTCTAGAGTGTGCAGGCTTCAGTAGTTGTGGTTTGCGGGCTCTAGGACACAGGCTCAGTAGTCGTGACACACAAGTTTAGTTTCTCCACGGCATGTGGGATCTTCCTGGGCCAGGGATCAAACCTGAGTCTTCTGCATTGGCAGGCAGATTCTTTACCACTGAGCCCCCAGGGAAGCCTCTGCCTGGTATATATTCAAACAAAAATGCTTGTCAGCAGCTTACACACAAAGAAAGTTTTCCGTTTTCCCATATAAATATTTTGGGCTGTCTGATGAAAGGTCTGTTTTTCCAGATCAGCGAGTTCTGTAGCTGATGAATGTTTCCAAAACCATATGGCTGCTGATGGTGAGAACCCAAATTCCTGACTACAGAGAAAGTGGCCTCCTGCATCCGAGACTCTGGGTTGAAGGGCAAGGTTTGTCCTTGGCCAGAGCAGCTGAGAGCCTTTCTATATCCCAGGGAAAAAATGCTTCTGGTGCTCCTTCCTTATTCAGTTACTTGTGTCTACATTCCCCTGACTTTGAAGGCCTTAGTGTGGCATTATCACAATGTGAGTCAACATTGCAGAAGTTACCCAGACTTCTAGACCTGGTGGAAGGCTTAACAAGTGTGTAGGCCAACTCCACCCCAAACTCTTCTCCAAATATGCAGAAAGACTGGACCCTACACATATTTTTTAATTAAAAATAGATATGTGTTGGGCAGTGAGGAAAAAAAGACCAGGAAAGATGGTGGAAAGAAAGCTAGACTTACTACTTGCCTGGAAGGGAGAGCCACACTATTGCACTCAGGTGTAAGATAAGCAGGTTTCTCTAAGCAGAAATTGAAAGAACTTATATAACAAAAAGAATTTGGCCAAGAGGCAGGATGTAAATTCTTTCTTTTCGTGTCTCTGATACAGGGAAGTCTGGTTTCAAACAAGTTTGGGATTAGTTGCCTAAGTTTCCCATGGGCTTGGAGTCATTCAGCAGAAGGCTTAAGCTGAGAATTCTCATCAAAATTTCTCTTTAATACACATTCAAATAAGAAAGAGTAATTGCCAGGAGTCGGAAGAAAAGAAGGAGACTTTAGATAGTGAAGAAAATGAAAGTTGAAGCAGCCCACAAGATGTGAACCTTATTAAATACACTTGACAGGAGAGGGTTTTAATGCCTGATCAGGAAGCAACTTGCTGTACCAGAACCCAGGAGAAAGGAGCAGTGACCCCACAAGAGACTAAGCCAGGCTTGCCTGTGAGTCTCTAGAAGTCTTGGGTGGAGGTGAAGGTCGACAGTAGGTGGCCTGCCCCAGGGTCAGGGGCACCAAATACAACAGTCCTGGGAGCCCTGGGGCATGCTGGGGTATGCTGCCCTAAGTCCTTTTGAAGGAGGTCACCATCATCCCTACCATACTTTGGCCTTAGGCCAAACTAGAGAAAGAGAACACAGCCCCAACCTTCAACACAAAATTGAATTAAAGATTTACTGAGCATGACCCTGTACTATACAGGGAGAAGTTTTATACAGTCAGCAAAAATAAGACCTGGAGCTGACTGTGGCTCAGATCATGAACTCTTGATTGCAAAATTCAGACTTAAATTGAAGAAGGTAGGGAAAACCACTAGACCATTCAGTTCAGTTCAGTCACTGAGTCATGTCCAACTCTTTGCAACCCCGTGAATTGCAGCATGCCAGGTCTCCCTGTCCATCACCAACTCTTGGAGTTCACTCAAACTCATGTCCATCGAGTTGGTGATGCCATCCAGCCATCTCATCCTCTGTCCTCCCCTTCTCCTCCTGCCCCCAATCCCTCCCAGCAAAAGAGTCTTTTCCAATGAGTCAACTCTTCACATGAGGTGGCCAAAGTATTGGAATTTCAGCTTGAGCATCAGTCCTTCCAAAGAACACCCAGGACTGATCTCCTTTAGGATGGACTGGTTGAATCTCCTTGCAGTCCAATGAACTCTCAAGAGTCTTCTCCCATACCACAGTTCAAAAGCATCAATTCTTCGGTGCTCAGCTTTCTTCACAGTCCAACTTTCACATCCATACATGACGACTGAAAAAGCCATAACCTTGACTAGATGGAGCTTTGTCAGCAAAGTAATGTCTCTGCTTTTGAATATGCTATCTAGGTTGGTCATAACTTTCCTTCTAAGGAGTAAGTGTCTTTTAATTTCATGGCTGCAGTCACCATCTGCAGTGATTTGGAGCCTAAAAAAAATAAAGTCTGATACTGTTTCCACTGTTTCCCCATCTATTTCCCATGAAGTGATGGGACCAGATGCCATGATCTTAGTTTCCTGAATGTTGAGCTTTAAGCCAACTTTTTCACTCTCCACTTTCACTTTCATCAAGAGGGTTTTTAGTTCCCCTTCACTTTCTGCCATAAGGGTGATGTCATCTGCATATCTGAGGTTACTGATATTTCTCCCGGCAATCTTGACTCCAGCTTGTGCTTCTTCTAGCCCATCATTACTCATGATGTACTCTGCATAGAAGTTAAATAAGCAGGGTGCCAATATACAGCCTTGACGTACTCCTTTTCCTATTTGGAACCAGTCTGTTGTTCCATGTCCAGTTCTAACTGTTGCTTCCTGACCTGCATACAGGTTTCTCAAGAGGCAGGTCAGGTGGTCTGGTATCCCCATCTCTTTCAGAATTTTCCACAGTTTATTGAGATCCACACAGTCAAAAGCTTTGACCATTCAGGTATGACCTAAATAAAATTCCTTACGAGCATACAGTGGAAATGACAAATAGATTCAAAAGATTAAATCTTATAGACAGAGTGCCTGAAGAACTATGGACAGAAGTTGGTAACATGGTACAGGAGGCCTTGATCAAAACCATCCCCCAGAAAAAGAAATGCAAAAAGTCAAAATGGTTATCCACGGAGGCCTTACAAATAGCTGAGAAAAGAAAAGAAGTGAATGGCAAAGGAGAAAAGGAAAGATATTTCCATTTGAACACAGAGTTCCAAAGAATATCAAGGAGAGACAGGATAGCCTTCCTAAGTGATCAATGCAAAGAAAGAGAGGAAAATAATAGAATGGGAAAGACTAGAGATCTCGTCAAGAAAATTAGAGATATCAAGGGAACATTTCATGGAAAGATGGGTACCATAAAGGACAGAGCGGTATGGAACTAATGGAAGTGAAAGATATTAAGAAGAGGTGGCAAGAAAATACAGAACTATACAAAAAAGATCTTCATGACCCAGATAATCACGATGGTGTGATCACTCACCTAGAGCCAGACATCCTGGAATGTGAAGTCAAGTGGGCCTTAGGAAGCATCACTACAAAAAAGCTAGTGGAGGTGATGGAATTCCAATTGAGGTATTTCAAGTCCTGAAAGATGATGCTGTGAAAGTGCTGCACTCAATATGCCAGCAAATTTGGAAAACTCAGCAGTGGCCACAGGACTGGAAAAGGTCAGTTTTCATCCCAATCCCAAAGAAAGGCAATGCCAAAGAATGCTCAAACTACCACACAGTTGCACTCATCTCACACGCTAGTAAAGTAATGCTCCAAATTCTCCAAGCCAGGCTTCAGCAATACGTGAACCTTGAACTTCCAGATGTTCAAGCTGGATTTAAAAAAGGCAGAGGAACCAGAGATCGAATTGCCAACATCCACTGGATCATGGAAAAAGCAAGAGAGTTCGAGAAAAACATCTATTTCTGCTTTATTGACTATGCCAAAGCCTTTGACTGTGTGGATTACAATAAACTGGAAAATTCTGAAAGACATGGGAATACCAGATCACCTCATCTGCCTCTTGAGAAACCTGTATGCAGGTCAGGAAGCAACAGTTAGAACTGGACATGGAACAACAGACTATAGGAAAAGGAGTACGTCAAGGCTGTATATTGGCACCCTGCTTATTTAACTTCTATGCAGAGTACATCATGAGAAACACTAGGCTGGAAGAAGCACAAGCTGGAGTCAAGATTGCTGGGAGAAATATCAATAACCTCAGATATGCAGATGACACCACCCTTATGGCAGAAAGTGAAGAGGAACTAAAAAGCCTCTTGATGAAAGTGAAAGAGGAGAGTGAAAAAGTTGGCTTAAGGCTCAACATTCATAAAACTAAGATCATGGTATCTGGTCCCATCACTTTATGGGAAATAGATGGGGAAACAGTAGAAACAGTATCATACTTTATTTTGGGGGGCTCCAAAATCACTGCAGATGGTGACTGCAGCCATGAAATTAAAAGACGCTTACTCCTTGGAAGGAAAGTTATGACCAACCTAAATAGCATTTTCAAAAGCAGAGACATTACTTTGCTGACAAAGCTCCATCTAGTCAAAGCTATGGTTTTTCCAGTCATCATGTACGAATGTGAGAGTTGGGCTGTGAAGAAAGCTGAGTGCCAAAGAATTGATTCTTTTGAACTGTGGTGTTGGAGAAGACTCTTGAGAGTCCATTGGACTGCAAGGAGATGCAACCAGTCCATTTTAAAGGAGATCAGTCCTGGGTGTTCTTTGGAAGGACTGATGCTCAAGCTGAAACTCCAATACTTTGGCCACCTCATGTGAAGAGTTGACTCATTGGAAAAGACTCTTTTGCTGGGAGGGATTGGGAGCAAGAGGAAAAGGGGACGACAGAGGATGAGATGGCTGGATGGCATCACCAACTTGATGGACATGAGTTTGAGTGAACTCTGATAGTGGTGATGGACAGGGAGGCCTTGCGTGCTGCGATTCATGGGGTCGCATAGAGTTGGACGTGACTGAGCGACTGAACTGAACTGAACGGAAGCATCACTACGAACAAAGCCAGTGGAGCTGATGGAATACCAGCTGAATGATTTCAAATCCTAAAACATGACGCTGATAAAGTGTTGCACTCAATATGCCAGCAAATTTGGTAAACTCAGCGGTGGCCATAGAACTGGAAAAGATCAGTTTTCATTCCAATCCCAAAGAAAGGCAATGCCAAACAATGTTCACACTACCACACAATTTCGCTCATCTCATAGCTAGCAAAAAATTGCTCAAAATTCTCCAAGCCAGGCTTTAACAGTACATTAACTGAGAACATCCAGATGTTTCAGATGAATTTAGAAAAGGTGGAGGAACCAGAGATTAAATTATCAATATCCATGGGATCATAGAAAAAGCAAGAGAGTTTCAGGAAAATATCTACTTCTGCTTCATTGACTATGCTAAAACTTTTGACTGGGTGGATCACAAAAAAACTGTAGAACATCTTAAAGAGATGGGTATACCAGACCATCTTACCTTCCTCCTGAGAAATCTGTATGCAGGTCAAGAAGCAACAGTTATAACCAAACATGTAACAATAGACTGGTTCCAAATTGGGAAAGGAGTACATCAAGGCTGTGTGTTGTCAGTATGCGTATGTAACTTATATGCAGAGTACATCTTGCAAAATATTGGGCTCGATGAATCACAAGCTGGAATCAGTATTGCTGGGAGAAATATCAATAACCTCACATATGCAGATGACACCACCCTTATGGCAGGGAGTGAAGATGAACCAAAGACACTCTTGATGAAACTGAAAGAAGGGAGTGAAAAAGCTGGTTTAAAACTCAACGGTCAAAAAACTAAGATTATGGTATCTGGTCCCATCACTTCATGGCAAATAGATGGGGAAATAAAGGAAATAGTAACAGACTTCTTTTTTTTGGGGGGGGGGGGTTCCAAAATCACTGCAAATGGTGACTGCAGCCATGAAATTAAAAGACACTTGCAAGAAAAACTATGACCAACCTAGACAGCATATTAAAAAACAGAAACATTGCTTTGCAAACAAAGGTTTATATAGTCAAAGCTATGTTTTTTCCAATAATCAAGTATGGATATGAGAGTTGGACCATAAGAATGGCTGAGTGCCAAAGAATTGATGCTTATGAACTGTAGCATTGGAGAAGATTCTTAAGAGTCCTTTGGAGTGCAAGATTGAAAAAGTAGTCCTAAAGGAAACCAGTCCTGAATATTCATTGGAAGGACTGAGGCTGAAGCTGACACTCCAATACTTTGGTCACCTGATGCAAGGAGTTGACTCATTAGAAAAGACCCTGATGTTGGGAAAGATTGAAGGCAGGAAGAGAAGGGGATGACAGAGGATAATATGGTTGGATGGTATCACTGACTCAATGGACATGAGTTTGATTGAGCAAGCTCTGCGAGTTGGTGATGGACAAAGAATCCTGGCATGCTATAGCCCATGGGGTTTCAAAAAGTCAGACACAACTGAGCAACTGAACTGAACTGATCAGAATGCAGAGTCAGAGATAGGCAACCAGAACAATTCCTTGCACAATGCCAGGGTTCATAAAACCTTGCCCCATCTGTAGTCTGGGATTGAAAAGTTGCATCTGGTAGCAAGCTTTCTGCCCCAGGTTTGGGTTGGAATACCACTAGGGAAGGATAGGACCTTAAGACCAAGAAATGTTGTTCAGGACCTACCTGGTGTATTTTGTGGGTTGAGCAGATTTGGGCCAGCCACAAATCCATCCCCATGGATCTCAAACAAGGCTTCTCCAGGATTCCCAAGGAAGGTGAGCTCTCCGAAGTCTGAGCCTGGTCAGCTATAGTCCACGGGGTCACAAAGCATCGGACACAACTAAGCAGCTAAGCACAGCACAAAACTGCAATAAAAACCTTTTATTTATTAAAAAAAAAAAAAAAAGCAGTAAGTACTCTGTTTAATGGCTCTCAGGGATGAGGCAGTAGGGAAGGAGGATTTTAAAAAAGGGCTTCAGTGTGAGAAACCCTATACAGTGTATATATTTTATTAATCATCATCATGTGCCAGGCTCTTTATCACTTGTTATCTTGAACCTTCCCAACAACCACATTCTATAACAGCCATTTTATCTATTTTCAGAAAGCTAGTCAAAGTTGCACTCTTATTGCATGCCTGAAATTTCACCACCTGAGATTCATTCTTAAAAGTCTTAATAGCTTTTCCATCTCTATGTGCACACACAGCTCCATACTAGTCTAGAACACTGGGAAATGTAGTACAATGGAAAGAATTCAAAAAAGGCAGCCCTATGATTGTAGAACAATCCCAGGGCAAGGGCAAATGTTGACTGTGGAGAGATGGAACAAGGGGCTGTGAGGGAGGAGATTCTGGTGGGAAATGCCTGTGGAGGAAAGCCAGGCAGCCATGGAAAGGTGACACTGCTGAGTTGCTCATAGAGGGTGGAGCCATCACCATAGCCTCTCTTTCCCCACATGCCAGCATCAGCAGCTGAACAGTAGAGAGGCTGGCCCATCAAGCACCTGATGCACTGAACTACCCCACCAGGGATGCACCTTTAAGTGCCTGACGCAGGTATCTATAGAGTAGTACCCCAGCCAGGGGGGCCCCCCTAGGTGCCTGATGCACTAAAACACAGAGAAGGACCCCAGAAAAGGGAGCCCTCCAAGTACCTGAAAGGGTGGACGGAGCTATGGAGAAAGACTAGCCAAAGAGGCCTTCTGATCACCAGCCACCAGAGGCTCAAAAAAAAAAAAAAAAAAATAATGATACATCCATAACTCCTGCGGCTGAGGCTGCCCATGTCTCGGCACACTTGGTGTCACCAGAGTCCCCACAACCCAAGCAGCTGTGCCACCTTCACGCTCAACACTCACTGGGGCAGAGCTGCCACAGGCAAATAAAAAATCTTGCATCTATGCACGTGGAGTTCCTTTGGTCGTGTCCAACTCTTTGCGACCCTGTGGACTGTGGCCTGCCAGACTTCTGTCAGGGGGTTCTCCAGGCAAGACTACTGGAGTGTATTGGCCAATTCTGGTTGACATACCATTCTAGAGCATTATATCCTGCTGCCTTAGCTGCCAACACACCTGAGTACCTGGTCCTGCCAGAATCCCTGCAACCCAAGCAGCTGCACTACCTCTGCACCTGTCCCTCTCTGGGGCAGACTCAAGTCCTCCAGGGCAGCCTCAGGAGCAAACCCCAGTGGATGATCCACAGGCAGAGGTGGAAATACAACCACAATTGAAACCCAGGGGCAGTGTGGCTAACGAAGAAGACCCAAAACCTTCCCACCAGCTGTACAATCTGCCGATTAAATCCACATGACCAACTAGGCATTCTGTTTACAGAATACATAAAAAGGCTTTGAGAGCTCCCACAAAAGAAAACACTCTATTTCTGATAGCTGTGAACTTTGGAGGCAAAAACACACAGGAGTAGGACCAGATTAGAATTTGAGCTGCCCCTACAGCAGGTCCAGAGAACAGCACAGTGTTGGAGGGCATCCTAGGTAGGAGAGCTGGACTGTGACTCCCAGCAAGGGAAATGACCCTGACAGCAGTGACTCAAGTAAAGCATTTATTATTTTTTGACTTGTTCTGTAGTTTCTTTTGGATTATTTTCCCTTTTTTTTTTCCCTTTTTTTCCCACCCCCCTCCTCTGTTTAGTTATTGATTTTATTGGTATCATGAAATCTAATTAAGCTTTTGAGTTTTGTTTTGTTTTTTAATCACACTTTTCAATGTTGTTATAAACCTCTGCCTCTACATTGGTCTTTTATAGTTCTGAGGAGTCTTCTTTCTTTCTTTCTTTCTTTCTTTTCTTTTCCTTTTTAAAATTCTTTCCTCTTCCTATTTTTTTTCTTTTCTCTTTTTTAATTTTAATTTTTTAAATCTATTATTATTTTTTCTACACTTATCCCTTTGTTTGCTTTTCCTACTGTTTTTTCCCCTTGCAGTTAACATTTACTGTATATAAATCTTCTTTATCTACCTCTATTTAACTTTGTATGTCTATTCTTTCTTTCCTTTCCTCTCAACATATTTGTTAGTTTTGTTTTCATTGCTTTATTCCCTACTTGGCACCTTGCTTTAGTTTTGCTTTCCAGTCTGTGCTTTAGTTAGTTTTGTTCTTAACTGGTAGATATAATTTTTGATTTCCTTTGTTTGCCAGGTCAATCTATTGTACTTTATTTATGTTGGACTGCTTTGATTTTTTTTATGGATGTAAATGTATATTCCATTATTTTAATCATTTTTTGCTGATTTTGTAACTGCCATTTGTCTGGCATTCATCTTTCATTGCTCATTTTGGGTATTTGTTTGTAATCTTACTTAATGCAATAACAAACCACTTGTGGAATCTTCATTTCTGACCAGAGATCAAACCCTGAGCCTTTGGAGTGGGGGCACTGACTCCAAGACCCTAGACTACCAGAGAACTAACCCTCTGGAGTATCAGATAGCGAGAACTCCTGCAAAGGAAACCACTTGAATACAAGACCCAGCATCACCCAACTACCAGTAGTATCCTATGAAGGACACCTCATCCAAACAACAAACAAAAAGAAAAATACAAACCCAGTCATCAGCAGGCAGGATTACCACCTCACTCAGCCTCAGCCATCAGAGGAAAAACAAACAAACAAAAAAAAGTGGCACAAATCTCACCCTATACAAAGCTTACACAGAACACTGCACCAACCATAGTGGGGCAGAAACCAAAAGGAAGGAAGAAAGAATCCAACCTTGAAGCCTGGGGAAAGGAGACCTCAAACACAGTAAGTTTAAATAAAAATAATGAAAAGGAAGAGAAATAATGCACAAATGAAGGAACAAACTAGAAACACAGAAGTCCAAATAAATGAAGAGGATATAGGCAAACTACCTGAAAAAGAATTCAGAATAATGATAGTAAAGATGATCAAAAACCTTGAAAAAAGAATGGAGAAAATGTAAGAATCAATTAACAAAGACCTAGAAGAATTAAAGAATAAACATACAAAGACAAACAACACAATTACTGAAATGAAAAATACTCCAGAAGGAATGAATAGCAGAATATCTGAAGCAGAAAAAAGAATCAGTGAACTGGAAGATTAAATTGTGGAAATAACTTCTGAAAAGCAGAATAAAGTAAAAAGAATGGGAAGAACTGAGGAGAGTCTCAGCGACTTCAGGGATGATATCAAATGCACCAACATTCGAATTATAGGAGTCCCAGAAGAAGAAGAGAAAAAAAAAGGATATTAGAAAAATTTTGAAGAGATTATAATTGAAAACTTCCCCGGTATGAAAAGAAAATATACAATCAAGTCCAAGAGACACAAAGAATCCCATACATGATAAACCCAAGGAGAAACACACCAAAACACATACTAATCAAACTAGCAAAGACTAATCACAAAACAAGATTATTAAAAGCAGCAAGGGAGAAGCAACAAGTAACATACAAGGGAAAACCCACACATTTAACAGCTAATCTTTCAGCAGAAACTCTGCAGGCCAGAAGGGAATGGCAGGATATATTTAAAGTATTGAAAGGGAAAAATCTACAACCAAGATTACTGTACCTGGCAAGGACCTCATTCAACATTGATGGAGAAATAAAGAGCTTTTCAGACAAGCAAAAGTTAAGAGAATTCAGTACCACCAAACCAGCTTTACAATAAATGTTAAACGGATTTATATAGTGAAGAAATACAAGAGAAGAAAAAAGATCTACAAAATCAACATCAAACAATTAACAAAATGGCAATAGAAGCATATATATCAATAATTACTTTAAATGTAAATGGATTAAATGCTCCAATCAAAAGACACAGTATATATATGTATCCATCCTGGCTGAATGGATACATATATATACTGTCTACAAGAAACCCACTTCAGACCTAAAGACACATATAGACTGAAACTGAGAGGATGGAAAAATATATTCCATGCAAATGGGAAGCAAAAGAAAGCTATAGTAGCAATCCTCATATCAGACCAAAAAAAGACCTTGAAATAAAGATTACAAGAGATAAGGAAGGACACTAAATAATGATAAGGGGTCAATCCAAGAGGAAGACATAACAATTGTAAATATCTATGCACCGAACCCCATGAAATCACGTGTACAACACTCTGCTTTGTAACTGCACTTGTATTATCACTTTTTTCTGTTACCACCCATTTCATGTTAGCTGCATTGTTAGTCAGCATATAATTAAATTAACCACGAATCATTTTAGTGGCATGTGAAGTGGTAACTAGTCCATTTTCTGGTCTTTTGACAAATTTGCATCATTGGCTAATTAGTTGATATTTAAAATTCTTTGACAATTCTCTGTGGTTTTATGCTTGATTTCTTTCCGAGTATTTGTAAAAGAACAGTTCTGTATATGTTTTCCTTGCTGTTGGAGTTCTCTGACGATGTGTCTGCTTTCATCACTGGTTTTGATTTCCTGTCTCATCCTCTTGTCTGCTTAGTCGTCGTCAATCCAGACCCCAGCCTCCCACCCCTCCCCCGCCCCCGAGCCTGTAGTTTACCCATCCATCTCCCCTCCCCCATCCTCCCTCTTGCTCTGGTCATAGCAGTGCTGTGGTTCACAGCGTGTGTCCCCTTAGTCGGGTTTGTGCTTTGTCTTCATGTTTCATTAAATGGTGTTTTTCCCCCATAGCAGTAAGTTTGAATTAGTGTATCACTATGCAGTTACAGGAGAAGGCAATGGCAACCCACTCCAGTACTCTTGCCTGGAAAATCCCATGAACGGAGGAGCCTGGTAGGCTGCAGTCCATGGGGTGGCACAGAGTCGGACATGACTAAAGTGACTTAGCAGTAGCAGCAGCATGCACCCAACATAGGAGAAGCTCAATACATAGGACAAACATCAACAGCAATAAAAAGAGAAATTGACAGTAACACAATAACAATAGGATTCTTTAACACCCCACTCACACCAATGGACAGGTCATCAAAACAGAAAATTAATAAAGAAACACAAGTCTTACATGATACATTAGATGAGATGGATCTCTTGATATCTTCAGGACATTCCATCCAAACGTAGAAGAATACACACCTTCTTCTCAAGTGCACATGGAACATTCTCCAGGATAGACCACATCTTGGGTCACAAATCAAACCTCAGTAAATTTAAGAAAATTGAAATTGCATCAAGCATCTTCTCCAATCACAACACTATGAGACTAGATATCAATTAAAAGAAAAAAACTGTAAGAAACACAAACACATGGAAATTAAACAACATGTTTCTAAATAACAAACAGATTACTGAAGAAATCAAAAGGGAAATCAAAACACTTCTAGAAACCAATGACAATAAAAACAGGGCAACTCAAAACCTATGGGATGCAGCAAAAGGAGTTCTAAGGGAAATTTATAGCAATACAGTCTTACCTCGAGAAACAAGAAAAACATTGAATAGATAGTCTAACTTTACATCTAAAGCAACCAGATAAAGAAGAACAACAGCAACCAAAAAAAAAAAAAAAACAACCAACTAGTAGAAGGAAAGAAATCATAAACTAGTAGAAGGAAATAAATAATAAATATCTGAGCAGAAATAAATGAAAAAGAAATGAAAGAAACAATAGTAAAGATTAATAAAACTAAAAGCTGGTTCTTTAGAAGATAAACAAAATTGACAAAACTTTATCCAGACTCATCAAGAAAAAAAGAGAAGAATCAAATCAGAAAAATTAGAAATGAAAAAGGAGAGGTTACAGCAGATAATGCAGAAATACAAAGGATTATGAGACTATTATGAACAATTATATGGCAATAAAATGGAACACCTGGAAGAAATGGACAGGTTCTTAGCAAAGCTCAATCTTCCAAGACTGAACCAGGAAGAAATAGAAATTATGAACAACCCAATTACATGCACTGAAATTGAAGCTGTGATAAAAAAAAATATTTCCCAAAAAACAAAAGCCCAGGACCAGATGGCATCACAGGAGATTTCTATTAAACATTTAGAGAAGAGCTAATACCTATACTTCTGAAATTATTTCAAAACATTGCAGAGGAAGGAACACTTCCAAACTCATTCTATGAGGCCACCATCACCATGATGCCAAAACAAGACAAAGACAACGCAAAAAAGAAAACCATAGGTCAATATCACTGATGAACATAGATGCAGAAATCCTCAAGAAAATTTTAGCAAACAGAATTCAGCAACACATCAAAAAGCTCATACACCATGATCAAGTTGGGTTTATTTCAGGAATGCAAGGATTCTTCAATATACTCAAATCAATCAATATGATACACCATATTAACAAATTGAAAGATAAAAATCATATGATCTTCTCCATAGATGCAGAAAAAGCCTTTGATAAAATTCAACACTCACTTATTATTAAAACTCTTCAAAATATGGGCATAGAGGGAACCTACTTCACCATGGTAAAGGCCATATATGATAAGCCTACAGCAAACATTATTCTCAATGGTGAAAAACTGAAAGCATTATCCCTAAGATCAGGAACAAAACAAGGGTGTCTGCTTTCACCACTATTATTCAAAATAGTTCTGAAAGTCCTAGCTACAGCAATCAGAGGAAAAAAAAAAAAAAAAAAAGTAAAAGGAATCCAGTTTGAAAAAGAAGAAGTAAAGATCTCACTGTTTACAGGTGACCTGATACTGTACATAGAAAAGCCTAAAGAAACCATCAGAGCTAGAGCTAACCAGTGACTTTAGCAAAGTCACAGGATACAAAATCAATACACAGAAATCACTTACATCTTTATATACTAACAATGAAAAATCAGAGAGAGAAATTAAGGAATCAATCCCATTCACTGTTGCAACAAAAAGAATAAATATCTAGGAATAAACATACCTAAGGATACAAAAGAACTGTACACAGAAAATTATAAGACACTGATGAAAGAAATCAAAGATGACATAAACAGATGGAGAGATATTCCATGTTCCTGGGTAGGAAGAATCAATATTGTGAAAATGACTGTACTAGCAAATGCAATCTACAGATTCAATGCAATCCTTATCAAATTATCAATGGCATTTTTTCACAGAACTACAACAAAAAATTTCACAATTCATATGAAAACACAAAAGATCCTGAATAGCCAAAGCAGTCTTGAGAAAGAATGGAGCTGGAGAAACCAAGCTTCCTGACTTCAGATTATGCTATAAAACTACAATCATCAAGGCAGTATGATACTGGACAAAAACAGAAATACAGACCAATGGAACGAGATAGAAAGCCCAGAAATAAACCCACGCACCTATGGGTACCTTATTTTTGACAAAGGAGGTAAGAATATATAATGGGGCAAAGACAGCCTCTTCAATAAATGGTGCTGGGAAAACTGGACAGATACGTGTGAAAGAATGAAATTAGAATACTTCCTAACACCATACACAAAGATAACTCAAAATGGATTAAAGACCTAAATGTAAGACCAGAAACTATAAAACTCTTAGAGGAAAACTTAGCCACAACACTCGATGACACAAATCGAAGCAAGATCCTCTATGACCCACCTCCTAGAGTAATGGAGATAAAAGCAAAAACAAACAAGTGGGACCTGATTAAACTTAAAAACTTTTGCACAGCAAAGGCAACTATAAGGAAGATGAAAAGACAACCCTCAGAATGGAAGAAAATAATAGCAAAGGAAACAACTGACAAAGGGTTAATTTCCAAAATATACAAGCAGCTAATACAACTCAATACCAGAAAAACAAACAACCCAATCAAAGAGTGGGAAAAAGACTTAAACAGACATTTCTCCAAAGAAGACATACAGATGGCTAACAAACACATGAAAAGATGCTCAACATTGCTCATTTTTAGAGAAATGCAAATCAAAGCTACAATGAGATGTCACCTCACACTAGTCAGAATGGCCATCATCAAAAAGTCTACAAACAGTAAATGCTGGAGGGGGTGTGGAGAAAAGGGAATGCTCTTGCAATATTGGTGGGAATGTAAATTGATACAGCCACTATAGAAGACAGTATGGAGATTCCTTAAAAAGCTAGGAATAAGATCACCATATGACCCAGCAATCTCAGTCCTAGGCATAAACCCTGAGGAAACCAAAACTGAAAGAGACACATGTATCCCATTGTTCACTGAAGCACTATTAGCACTAACAATAGCTAGAACATGGAAGAAACCTATATGTTCATAGACAGATGAATGGTTAAAGAAGTGTGGTACATATACACAATGGAATATTACTCAGCCATTAAAAGGAATGCCTTTGAGTCAGTTCTAATGAGGTGGATGAACCTAGAGCCCATTATACAGAGTAAGTTAGAAAGAGAAAGAAAAATATCGTATTCTGACACATATATACAGAATCTAGAAAAATGATACTGAAGAATTTATTTGTAGGACAGGAATGGAGAAACAAACATAGAGAATAGACTTATGGACATGGAGAAAGGGGAGGAGAGGGTAAGTTATATAGAGAGAGTAAAACGGAAACTTACATTACCATATGTAAAATAGATAGCCAATGGGAATTTGCTGTATGTCTCAGGAAACTCAAACAGGAGCTCTGTATCAATCTATCTGTATCAATCTGTATCAATCAATCAATCTAGAGGGGTGGGATGGGAAGGGAAATGGGAGGGAGGTTCAAAAGTGAGGAGATATATGTATACCTGTGGCTGATTCATGTTGAGGTTTGACAGAAAACACCAAAATTCTGTAAAGCAATTATCCTTCAATTAAAAAATAAATAATTTTTTAAAAAAGGCAAGCCTACAACCTGTGTTCTGTTCTGCTCACCATGCCCATGATATGATGCTTTGCTCAAGCTACATACCTACTCTGGTGTTCCGCACACAGTAGATGGTCAGTAAATGATAGTGTCTAATTTTCATTATTATTACACATTCCTGACCAAGGACTCAGCATCTCCAAATATCATGGCCCTTACCAACACAAAAGCCACTAGAACCCTGCTGTGTTGCATGGTGAAGTGTGCAGGCACCAGGAGTACCTTCACCAGGAGTCCCATCTTACTCAACACAAATCTGGAACACTGGGAGCCAAGGTGTTGAAATATTTTTTCACAACTCCCTTTTTATTCTAAGGTCTGCTCACGTGAGAAGTTTTGCTTTCTTACCCTTTTTCCTTTTCCTCTGCTCCTGGCCCGGGGCACCTACTTCAATCTCCATGGTTGCTATGCTGACAAATCTCATTGCTCAAGGCTTAAATTGTTCAGAGTGGAACAGAAGAAGACAGATACATATTGCCAATATTGATGACTTCTCACAGCCTAACTTTGATTCTGTATTATACTTAAAGTTCCTCTCTCCACCAGAAGAAAGTCTTGACAGAGAAAGTGATGCCCCATACAAATAGTCTACTATCAAACTGTCATAATTTTAGAAAGAGTCTGGGCTGACTTCTATAATTAGGATACAACTCTGCTGTACACATTGATGGTATAAGGGGGCCCCAGTAAGCATAAATTTGATGTAAAATGAAGCTTTGGTAATGACACATAATAATTTGCCTTCTTAAAATTTAGAATGGAGTGTGATTTGAAAGACCCAGGCAGAATTATTCAAAAACTATTGCTTAAAATTAGTTGAAAAGTCCTCCTCAGGGATGCTAACACCTGCTTGACTTAGATTCTTATAATACTGTTTCTCTTACTGAAAAGAACCATTAGAAGGAAAAGTTGATCCAAAGCTCCCTGCTTTGCATTCTGCTGTGCTTCTAACTATCCAAGACCCTGATCATGCCTAGGGCAAGTGAAGGCAATCAGACCACCACAACCAAAGGCATCATGGGCTTCCCACTTCACTGGAGACCATGGAATCAACTAGCATGACCAAAGTGCTTCTCCAAAGCTCTTCTCAAAGAAGTTTTAAAGAAAACGGGAGAGAAGCCAGGGATAAAGCTGGGACCTGAGATGGAAGGAAAAATTAAAACCGTAATTAGGTGGCAGGCAGATGTAGAGGCTGGAAGAATAAAGTGTTTCAAAGCTCTCCTTTAAAATGGGAGGGTGGTATGGGCCACTTCAGATAGGTGAATTGCATCAGCTGAGAGACGGCAGTCTCACTGAGCTCTAATTGATTCCTGTGGAATGTAGTCACTGTGGCTCCTTTTAGCAATAAAATTGTAAGATAGTTTCCCTACTCTCTGCTATTTAGACATGGTTTTAAAATGATTACCTAATGATATGTTCACTTGAAATGAAGATGCATGATATTGCATATTGTGTGCACACATGAGACATGAGTTCATTTATCCAATGATCACAAACACATTTTCAGACAACTTTTAAGAAAAGGTTCAAGTGTTTCTCCTTAAAATGCTAAAATTATCCACCTAGATGTTTCACAGGCACCTCCAACTCAGCTTCCCCAAGAATGTATCATTCTTCTCTCTAAGTCCTTCTTCCACAACACCTATGTCAGCTGATGGCTCCACTGTGCCAGTACCACCTTGGCTACAACATGGAGACTCTTTGTCTTATCTCTTACCCTCCACACTCATAGGTTACCAGGTCCCGATAAATTAACCTCCCCAGTTTTGGAGCACCTAAGAAGGAGTAAGGGAAGCTCACGGGTTAGAGCACTTTGCTTACCTGGACCATGCCTGCAGTCTTGCCCTCCATCATCCACTAAACCATTGTCCCTGATGTAGAAATTCTTTCTTTTTTCTCATTTTATTTTAGAATAGTTTATTTGCAATGTTGTGTTAGCTTTAGGTGCACAGCAAAGTGATTCTGTTTTATATATATATATATATATATATATATATATATATATATTCACACACACACACACATATATTCATTCTTTTTAAAATTCTTTTCTCATATAGGTTATCAAGGAATATTAAGTAGAGCTCCCTGTGCTATACAGTAAGTCCTTGTTGCTTATCTATTTTATATAGTTGTGTGTGTGTGTGTGTGTGTGTGTGTCTCCCACATGCCCACCTGCCATGTGATCTCCCTCCTGGACCATGACCAGGATAACTTCTACTCATTCTTTTAGACACTGAAAGCACATCTTTGCTCCCCACCCTTTTGCCAGGCTCTACCAGATAGCCACACTATTTCATTCCCTTTGTGTGTGCTGCAGGACTCACTGCCTTGACTGTAACTGTGCCTGCCTTCATAACTAGGCTGAGGACTCCCTGAGAACAGAGGTATATTTTATCCCTGTCACCTAAGAGAACTCCTGGCCCATACCAGCTACTTGTGTTTCTCAGTCATGTCCAACTCTTTGTGACCCCATGGACTGTAGCCTGCCACAGCATTACATAAAGAATGGGACTCTTCTGAATGGGGGACCCCGTGCAACTGCCAACCTTAGTCATCTGTGCTGTTTACTATATAGCTCAGTTAAACAACAAAGCATCTGTTAGCAATAAATATGCCTGAACATGTCCCCCCAACTCTGATTCTCATGTCCATGGGATTCTCCAGACAAGAATACTGGAGGGACTTGCCATGCCCACCTCCAGGGGACCTTCCCGACCCAGGGATTGAACCCAGGTCTCCGTCATTGCAGGTGGATCCTTTACCAAAAAAATTTAACTAATTTATTATTTCTCTGGGCCCAGAAATGTCATTGATCTAAAGCAGAACACAGTCACTACCCAGCCACCTAAATCTGTTCAGTGAAGCAAAGCAGCAGTGGGCTGAGATGCAAGCCCAGTGCCCCAGACAGATGCCAGGGTCTTTGTTGGACACTGGTATCTACTTATGGTAGATACTGAGTTGGGTCAAGTTGATGCTAACAAACTGTTTGACAGAGAGCCATTCTGACAGCTATTTCTCTTTCCCAGTGCACATTGCATGTAGCAGATGCTACTTTAAGGTAATTATTTTACACAAAATGTAATCAATTTCCCTGTGTGCTTTCTCTCCAGCAAATGATTCTACATAAAGCAAACTAATGTTTTGGCTTGGCTAAGAGGCTTTTTCTTAGATGGGAAAAGAAGTGCTCCAGAAACCTTGCCAAAAATTCCCAAATATCACTCAGTTTTCAAATATTGCCCTACACTGATCAATTTCCATTGACTTCTACATACATAGTTGACTCAGTTCCTTTGCAAATCACTCCAGCCTTTAGACCTCATTTTCTCTATCTGCAAAATAAGAGGAATGGATTAGATGAGTCTTAATATTTCTTTCTTTGGATGGAATGACGCTAAAGCTGGAACTCCAGTACTTTGGCCACCTCATGCAAAGAGTTGACTCATTGGAAAAGACTCTGATGCTGGAAGGGATTGGGGGCAGGAGGAGAAGGGGACAACAGAGGATGAGATGGCTGGATGGCATCACCGACTTGATGGACATGAGTTTGGGAGGACTCCGGGAGTTGGTGATGGACAGGGAGGCCTGGCGTGCTGCGATTCATGGGGTTGCAAAGAGTCAGACATGACTGAGCGACTGAGCTGAACTGAACTGAATATTTCTTTCCAGTTCTTAAATTGGACTATTTCAAGAACCTTATTTATTGTTTCATGTTCCATTTGATCTCATGTTTTAAGTCAACTGATGGTACAGAAATTTAACAGTAATATACATAAATTAGGGGGTTATTCTTCATATAAAAATAATTTGTTCTTGTGTAAGATTTAACTTTAAATAATAAATTTCCTTCAGTTCAGTTCAGTTCAGTCATTCAGTCATGTCTGATTCTTTGTGACCCCATGGACTGCAGCACGCCAGGCCTCCCTGTCCATCACCAACTCCACGAGTTTACTCAAACTTGTGTCCATTGAGTAGGTGATACCATCCAACCATCTCATCCTCTGTCATCCTCTTCTCCTCCCGCCTTTAATCTTTCCCAGCAATGGCACCCCACTCCAGTACTCTTGCCTGGAAAATCCCATAGACAGAGGAGCCTGGTAGGCTGCAGTCCATGGGGTCGCTAAGAGTTGGACACAACTGAACGACTTCCCTTTCACTTTTCACTTTCATGCATTGGAGAATGAAATGGCAACCCACTCCAGTGTTCTTGCCTGGAGAATCCCAGGGACTGGGGATCCTGGTGGGCTGCCGTCTATGGGGTCGCACAGAGTCGGACTCGACTGAAGTGACTTAGCAGCAGCATCAGGACTGATGAATCTTGATTACAAATTCTTGACCTGTATGCCACCTTATTATACAAATCAACAGTTATCTGCAGGACTGACTACATAACCTATGGGAACCAATTAAAATGAAAATACTGGGCCTTTGTTTAAAAATTAGCCAGAATTTCAAGATGGCAATAGTAGAGCATTACCTAAAGAATGGGACTCATCTGAATGGGGGACCCTGTGCAACTGCCAACCTTAGTCATCTGTGCTGTTTAGTATATACCTCAGTTAAACAACAAAGCATCTGTTAGCAATAAATATGTCTGAACACGTCCCCCAACTCCGATTCTCAAGTAAATCCAACAAAAGGAAATAAAGATGCACAGAAGGAAATATCACTAGGCTATTGGTTACAGTCTAAGTTCCCTTGTGCCCATTCAATGAAAGAGCATCAGGCTGGAATCTGACATGAGTGCCGTGTCTAACTTGACCACTGGCTTACTGATTTTTCACTGGAATTTCTGAGCACTCAGTCCACCCCTCTGTAAAATGAAGAACTTCATTTTTGGCACTAGGACTCTGTGAACTTTTGTTTTTGATCCAGGCTTTGTTTCCATGTCAATGTAACTTTTTTGAACTTGCTATTAAAGTGTAACATGTATTAAAAAGTGTACATACATATCATAAGTGAACAGCTCAGTGAATTTTGCAAGCTGAATACATTTATATAACCAGCTCCCACATCAAAAAGTAGAACATCCCACCTCATGCTCCATTCTGGCCACTGTCTCCATATAAGTCAGGATAGTGGTTACCCTGGTGAGAGTGTCACAGGAGTAACCACTATCCTCACTTTTAATACCATATGTTAGGTTTGCCTGTTTTTTAACTTTAAACAAAATAGAATCATGCAGTATATATGCATGTGACTTCTTTAACTTGGTATTGTGTTTTGAAATTCATCCACATGGTTGAATAGTAGATCATTCATTCTCATTGGTTTAGTGTTCTGTTGTGTAAATATACCACATTTAAATTACCATTCTATGGGTATTTAGGTTACATTTTTGGCTGCTCATGTAATTTTATAATTTACTAAAAAATAGCCACCATTTCTAATACTTAATAATTTTAGTAAGATTAAAAATATTTACTTTTTTGATTTCATGTAAGTTAGAATGTCCCTGGACTCTTTCTTCAGTCCTACAGGTGAACAGTGAGCAGAGGAGAATTTTTTTCTAGCTCAACTTCTACCTGATATTTCACAATCACAGGTGAGGATTTCTAGTCTATAGAAGAAGCAATTGTCATTGTTTATTAACATCTGACCAAACTCTATTAAATGACAGAAAAGGCTTTTGAGTATATCAGGAGGAAAGCCTTTCAGGCTTCAGGAAGTCTGTTGATTGAACAGGCCATACTCACTCAGGGGATGCTGGGTGATGGGAACAAGTCACACCTGCCAGGAGCCACAGGAAGCTTAGAGTTCTAGACAAGATGCAAGGGATGGTGATGGTAGTTGGGGTAGGAGTAGGGAGAGTGCTCCAGGCAAGCGGTCTCCAGAGACAAAAGAAAAAATAGACAAAATTCGGCAATCCAGGCAAGTGTTGTATGGCTGGGCAGTTCAGTAGAAGGTAACACACAGTTCCTCTTCAGAAGGAACTCAGCAACAGAAGATGTGAAAGCAGGCCATCCTTTCACAATCTGGGCAGAGGTTGAGCTCAAGAAGATCTGAGAGGCACTACTGACTGTGGGCATAACTCCACTGGAAGAACTGAGAAAAGCAAAAATGAAAAAAAGACTCAATGGACAAGTGTCTATAGCTCCAGGCAGGTTACCTAAGCAAAGGCTCAGGTAGCCTCCTGGGACCTTACCACCAGAAATAGGACAGAGTAGAATCAGCAGTAAGGTTGAAAAGTGCTGTCATTACTAATTCAATGAACTGTTTGACCAAAAATTCATTCAAGTCTCTTGTAACAGGGTCCGTAAGATGTTATAGAAAACTCAAATGAAATTTTTGGCCAACCCAATATTACGGGGTCCTGGCTCAATGTGCCAAGCACTGCACCAATTGATGGTGGTAAACAAAACATACATGGTGATCACATCAGGATGCTTTTGTCTGCAAGTAACAGAACACCCGAATAAAAGTGACTTAAACAATAGCGGGTGACTGGTAATCTCGCATACCAAGTCTTGAGGTAGGCTGTCCTAAGCTTTCCTAAGTCACTTACTAATATCTGGACTCAGGATGAACCTCTTTAGTTTACCTCATGGCTACAAGGAGTCTGCAGTAGGCCTACAAATCACACCCTCACATAATAATATTGAAAGTAAGAAAGAATAAAGTAACTTGTATGCCTTCTTTTATCTGAAAGAAAAATCCTTTCCAAAACTTCTTAGTTGAATTCCTCTTGTATCACCTTGACCAGAACTAGATCAAGTGACTACAATTAAACTAGTCACTGGGAGGAGGGATGGGATGATCACAATTGTCTAGAACAATCAAGATGCAAGCTGTGGGGATTGATATACTGTGTCTCAAAATGTGAACAAATTCAGGGCCTTGTCAGCAAGGAAGAAGGGAGGATAACTGTGGGGTATAAAACCCAAAATACTGTTACCACCTCCCAAACTCCTGAAAATAAAAAAAGTTTCTTTTACTGCCTTGGGGCCAGGATGGGTCCCAAAGTTGGAGGATCTCTTTTGTTTAACAAAGTCTTAGTAAGCATCTCCTCTGGGCAAGCAAATGTGGGATCTCCAACTGTGAGCTCTGGAAAGCTTCAGCCATCAGACCACTTACTTCTTCAAGCTCTACGTAAACTCCTTTCCCACAAGGCCAGCCCATGTTTCATTCAGCCCACTCTCTCCAATGGTGGCACCAATGGGGATGCTAGGGAAACAGCATTTGCTTCCTGTGCTCTCAGAAGTTCAGTATGTCCTAAATCTAGGTCCTTACCACTTACAGCTTTATTTCATCCCTCCATGAATCTATTTCTGACTTACACAACCTCCTAGGAGAGTAAATTCTATAAGTTTTATACTTGCCAGGTAAGCTAATAAATACTTTTTTTACAGCACATCAATACTACTTCCTTTAAGCTTCTAAAAGTTACCTCATCTCTTCAGTAGTTATTTATTAGAGGTTAGCCTCCAAACCTATCACAGATTGCTTGTTCTTTAGAGATATCCTTGAAGAGGAAATAACCAGAATAATGCACTGAGCAATTACTATGTGCTATGGTTTTTCCAGTGATCATGTATGGATGTGAGAGTTGGACTGTGAAGAAAGCTGAGCACCGAAAAATTAATGCTTTTGAACTATGGTGTTGGAGAAGACTCTTGAGAGTCCCTTGGACTACAAGGAGATCCAACCAGTCCATTCTAAAGGAGATCAGTCCTGGGTGTTCTTTGGAAGGAATGATGCTGAAGCTGAAACTCCCGATACTTTGGCCACCTCATGTGAAGAGTTGACTCACTGGAAAAGACTCTGATGCTGGGAGGGATTGGGGGGTAGGAGGAGAAGGGGACGACAGAGGATGAGATGGCTGGATGGCATCACCAACTTGATGGACATGAGTTTGGGTAAATTCTAGGAGTTGATGATGGACAGGGAGGCCTGGCATGCTGCGATTCATGGGGTGACAAAGAGTCGGACACGATTGAGTGACTGAACTGATGTGCTATTCTAAGTACCTTTATATTAATTAATCCTCAAGAAATCCTATGATAGAGGAATGTTTATGCACTTTTTTTGAAGAAGAGATATGGAGCTATTAATTAACTTGCCTAAAATCACATAGCTAATAAAAGGAGGAACAGAAATTCAAACTCAAGCTGCCTGAACAAGAGCTTACATATTCAACCATTCATTATACACCCTCTCAAAGAGACAAAGCTTTCCCCACCCTGAAAGGTTCCCAGGACTTTTCATCTTATAGCTTGTAGGCCCTTCAGAGGACCTGCTGGGGTTAAACAAAATCACGCAATTAATAGACAAAGCCAGACCAAGCCAAGAATTACACCTTGATCCTCTCCCCCTTGTCAGTTGCTAGTCTGTCCTCTCACACCACAGGGGTGTCTGTCATGCTACTCAGTGAAAATTTTACATTCAAATTCTCATGGGCAGATTGTCTCTAGATCATAAAGAGGTCAATTTGGGCAAAGTGGTGATTGGAGAACAGCTGTAGAAAGTGCATTCCCTTTGTGACGTGGTTTTCAGAATAGCTTTTCTATAAGTCAAAGACAGACATAACTGTCTCTCCCACAACATTTTAACATTGAATCACCACCCAATGGCGTGTACTGCATTTTTATTTTCTTGAATTAATGTCTTATAGCCAAAATACAATTTTAACTTCTTTGAGATTTTGGACTGCACCTTAATCATGGATCTAACCATGCCTCACCTGAATGAAAAATTCTTCCCTTGATGAAATATTCTGATTTGTGTATGAGACCCATTTCTCCAATATGACTAACAGTTTTCTGGCATTTGTGGCATTTTCTTTAACATGTAATTCAATTCTGAATATTCCAAGGACTTGGAGACAACATTGAGGTGCCCATGTCAAGAACTGAGAGATCAGAGGAAAACCGATCTTGTGGCTTGTGTTTATTTTGTTTTGCTTTGTCCTCTTCCTGTGGACTCATCAGAGGAGAACAAAGCAGCCCTCTGACCCAGCCCCTTCTCTCACCAAACCACTGTATTTCCAAGAAGTCTGCATTTTACCACAGGACCACCACCTGCACCTCTACTGTGAAAGAACGCAAACACGTCTTACTGAAGAGAATGAAGCTGGGTTATCCCAGAGGGGAATGGACAGAGTCTGGTGCTGTGAATTGGGTAAAATGTGAGGAAGGGTGGCAGAAGGAGCTTCCCTGAGAGCTTGGGGGATTTCTGAAAATGGTAGACAAACCCAATATCTCATACTGAGGTATGTCCTAGGGTCCAGGACACTTGGGCACAACAGATACTTCAATCTGTGAGAAGATTCCTGTGTTGGAATATCTCACAGAAGAGCAAGAAACAGCCAAGAGATGACTTCACTCACATCTGGTGTCTTGGTGGCTGGTCCAGTTGGGATTGTCAACTGGAACACCTATATACATTGGCCCCTCCAGCATGGCAGTCTCAGTGTAGATGATCTTTTTACATGACAGCTCAGAGCACTCAGAGAGTCTTCTGCAAAAGAATCCTTCTCAAAAGCTGCAAGACTTTTTCTGACCTAGTCCCCAAAGTCCCAGAAGATCACTTCTGTTGCATTCTTTGGTTAAGCAAGTAGCTGAGGTCAGCCAGTCTGCCTCTTTGTAGAAGAAATAGCAAGGAATATTGGTGTAGGCATATTTAATCTACTATTGTCTCTTTGACTAACATGAAGTAGACAATGATTTCCATGATGTTGATGCAATAATCTATAGCATAGGAGGAGATGAGAACTGACAACATGGTTATTTCCCAACAGGTAAACATGAAATCTTGCTCAGATGGGTGCCTCTAAATGATGATGTTCTGAGTGATCATGTATCCTTGAGGGTAAATAAAGGGCGCTGGAGTAGACAGGTTCAAATCCCAGTAATTCCATTGATTTGATGCATACTTTGTCACCAATCCAGGCTACCCCTCCCCAAGAGGGTCCAAATTCCCTGGACTCCATGCTAGCATATTGTTGTTTTCTAGTCACTAAGCCATGTCTGACTCTTTTGTGATCCCATGGACTATATAGCCCACCAGGCTCCTCTGTCTGTGGAATTTCCAAGGCAAGAATAATGGAGTGGATTGCCATTTCCTCCTCCCAGGAATCTTCCTGACCCAGGGATCAAACCTGCATCTCCTGCAAATTCTTTACCACTGAGCCACCAGGATAAGCCCAGGATAGCATGTACATGAGAGCTAAGGGTTGGGTTTTGCAGCATCTTGGGAAATTTTATTCTCAGCATTAGGCTTATCCCTCCATGAAAGAAAAGTTAAAAATGTCTTTGGGCTACCTTGAACAGATACAGTTTAACCAAAGTTTGTAGTTCAGTTCAGTTCAGTCCCTCAGTCGTGTCCAACTCTTTGCGACCCCATGAATCGCAGCACACCAGGCCTCCCTATCCATCACCAACTCCCGGAGTTCACTCAGACTTCATCCTCTGTCATCCCCTTCTCCTCCTGCCCCCAATCCCTGCCAGTATTGCAATTGTATACACTCATCTCTGTTTCAACCTCTCCCTACCCATAACAATACACATTACATCAGGAACATTGGAGAAGCCAGCAGATGAAATGTCTTTTTATGAACTCTTGGTATATGATAATATCTAACACCTGTTCCAGAGAAGGCAATGGCAACCCACTCCAGTGCTCTTGACTGGAGAATCCCAGGTGCCGGGAGCCGGTGAGGCATTCCACTCGTGACAAAGGTCATGAGGAAGGAGGCTCGGCATACGCAAAGGCGGGATCGAGCCTCAGGAGTCCGCCCGGATATTCTCGAGCATCTACCCCCCAAAAAACCAGAGTCTGCCTACTTTATTGCTTTGTGCTCTCACCTCTGACTTTACTGGGGGCTGTCCCCTACCACCATCTCGCTCTCTCTGTCAAAGAGTTAACTTACAGCTCCAATTAATAAAGTTCCTGGGCAATTAGGAGTGTTTAAATCCAAACCCCTCAGATGGCTCTCTAACTCGCCTGACAAGTTTACCCGGACTCCTGCAGCTATGCATACGATTGTTTACAGTCTCCCAGCCTCGAGAGGCATGGGAAGCTTAAGATATTCAAATAGCTTAGAGCCTCTCAGAGAGTTAAAAACTGTCAGAATAGACTAGTAAAGGATTTCATTGATGAGTCAGTGTTTGTTGCCAAGTTTTCACATCCCCTGAATTGTATCCTTGAATATATATTAATTAATAGTTGGTATATAGAAAAAATAAGTAGTGGCCTTGGTGTTAGTAACTTTAGACCCTTAAGGTAATAAATTCTTTCCTTTGTTGTAAACCCATTACACATCCGGCCTATAGGAATGCAATTTTATCTTTGGAAGATGGCGCCAAACATTAAAATAATTACTCTTAGAGAAAACAAGTCTTTGTTGATAAGTCCTTGTCAAGAGTCATAAAATGTTAGTAGGCCTTCTGGCCAGAAGATGATGTAAATCACCTAAACCATTTGTATACGATAAATTTGCAGGAAAGAAACCCTGGTTTTTGATAAGAATCAAAGACTGCTGACTTTGCATCCCCTATTATCCTCTATGTGTAACTTAGGGTATATAAGCCCCTGTTGAAAATATAGCTACGGGCCTTGCTCACCAACGCTTGGTCTCCCCATGTCATTCTTCCCTTTAACTTCCAGCTGAGTCTCCATCTGGAGCGCGGAGCCCACCACGCTTACTAATTATGCCTGGGCTTCTAAGACCCACTCGAGAAGGTGTCTAGGGTGAGGCACCTTCCGCTATTCGAGAGGGCGCCTGCGGCCTACGTAAGTGGTGCAAACTTCTTGTCTTGAAGTTTTATTGGTCTCCCGCGTAAACCAAGCTACTCAGCCTCTTTTCTCCACTGAATTTTCCTACTGAGCTATCCTCATTCTATTATTCTTTATATCTCTAATTAGCATATAAATAGTCACCTAGGCCGTCTCTCCTTTGAATACCCTGGATCAGCTGGGGCTGGTCCCCGGCACCCAGGGACAGGGGAGCCTGGTGGGCTGCCATCTGTGGGGTCGCACAGAGTCGGACATGACTGACATGACTTAGCAGCAGCAGCAGCAGCAACGCCTGTTCACAGTCATAGGAGAGTTTACTGACATCTCATCACTTAAACCGGAGAAGGCAATGGCACCCCTCTCCAGTACTCTTGCCTGGAAAATCCCATGGACGGAGGAGCCTGGAAGGCTGAAGTCCATGGGGTCGCTGAGGGTCGGACACAACTGAGCAAGTTCACTTTCACTTTTCACTTTCATGCATCAGAGAAGAAAATAGCAACCCACTCCAGTATTCTTGCCTGGAGAATTCCAGGGATTGAGGAGCCTGGTGGGCTGCCGTCTATGTGGTTGCACAGAGTCAAACACAACTGAAGTGACTTAGTAGCATCACTTAAACTGACAGATGGATAACAAGATTGCCCAGGTCCACAAAGAAAAGGTAAAGGCAAATATTATAAGAGAAAATACAGGTTATAACTAATTAGAGTTTTTCAATATGTGAGGAAATACAGAATGATAGTACTGATAAAGTGAGAAACATTACCATTGCAAGTGTCCGAAAGACCAACTCATAATGCAATAAGAAATAAAAAGGCATACACTGACTCTAGTTACTAGATAGTGCATGGGGAGATCTAACTGGTTTCAGATAATTAATCCAAAGCTTAAGTGATACCAGGATGTGGCTTCTCTCTCTTGCTGTCTCCCTCTCCTTTCCTCTGCTCTGCATCCTTGGTGTTGGTGACATTCCTAGGAACTGTCTCTCCTATGGTCCCCACACAGTTGCCAGCAGCTCCAAGGGCTGAAGGCTTAAATCTAGAGATGGGGAAGACCTAGTGCTGTTTCTATAAATTCTAGCAGAAATCTTTTCCCATCTCCTTGGCTCTGCTTGGGTCTCATGTCCAATTCTAAATCAATCAGTTTTAGCCAGGAAAATGTGTTGAGTGAATTGTTTTAGGCGTGAACTACTTGCTCTTTCCTGAGTCATAAGTGAGACCAACTTCTCTGGAAGCATTTGGGCTGAAAGTGGGAAGGAAATTGTAACCCGAAAGGAAATACAGCAGAAACACAAATGTGAGCATTGTGATGCAAACAGCAAGAGAGCACCTTAAGACTCTGTCTTGGGGGCAAGGAATATAAAAGAGATCTCTTAAAGCTCAGAGATAGCTAGGTAAATTCTTCAATTATTCTCTACCTTTGCCCTCTTACCTCATATCCCAGGCAATCCAGTGGCATGTGCATGGCAATAAAGGAAAACTATAGGAGATCATATCCTAAGGGAGAGGAATCTTCCTTTAAAATCAGTGAAACTACAAGTCCAAGAGAGCAGGCCAATCCAAGCCCCAGTGATTTTTTTCCCTTTCTCTCTGCCCTTCTAACATAATAGGATAAATTGCAATTTCTGGCCAGAGGACCAAAAAGGGGAGCCCTAGGGACCAGTAAGTCTCTCAGAGATAGAGGAGGGAAAGGACCTCAGAAAGCAATTCCGTACAACTATTGATGAACTCCTGGGCTCACCCGACCTGAAAATTCTGGATCTGGCCTTGGAGAGGCTCTCATCTAGATTTCAAACTGAATGGCACACACTTAAGACAGACCCTTGTAACACTGCAAAGTCTTTAAAAACTAAGGCGATGTTGCAACCACAGCCTGGATTGGAATTTGCAGCCTGAATCTAAAGAGGTCAAGACAAAAGTCTAAAACAAAAGTCTCAATAAGATTCATAGGACTTAAACAAAACCCAGCATCTTATAACGTTGAAATTGCCCAGGATATAGTTCTAACACACAAAGAACCTTGACAACTTCAACATACATGGGAAAAGAGACCAGTGATAAGATGCCACAGAGGTTGGAATTATTGGACAATCCTTAAATCAAGATATTATTAAAAAAATGTTTAAATAAGAAACTGTGAACACTCAGAACAACATAAAAAGTATCAACCACAACAAGACAGAAAGACAGAAAAACCAAGTGGAAATTATAGAACAAAAAATACAATAAAAATAAAAACCTCATGGGATAGAGTCAATACTGGTATAGAGGTGGTAACAGAGAAAAAAGTCACTGGTCTTGAAGATAGATCAATAGGAATTATTCAGGAGAAAACAGATTAAAAAACTTCAGGGTCCTGGGGACTTGTGGGATTAAAAAACAAGAAATGTCTAATAGACATGTCATTGAAGTCCCATAAGGAAAGGTAAAGAGGATAGTGCTGCTGAAAAAAAAATATTTAAAGAAATTATGGCTGAATATTTCTCAAATTTTTCAAAAATCATAAAACTACAGATTCAAGGAGCTAGAAAACACACAAATAGAGAAACACACACACACACACACACACACAAATAAATCCATACCTAGGCACATAAAAATCAGAATGTTGTAAACTAAAATTAAAGGAAACACTTGGATGCAGCTAGAGAAAGGGACACATTATCTATAGGGGAACAATGATGCAAAGGACAACAGACTGTTCACCAGAAACCATGGAAGCCAGGAAAAGGAAGCACAACAATTTTAACAAGCTAAAAGAAAATAACTGTCAACACTGAAATCTATATCCAGTGAAAATATCCTTCAGGAATAAAGGTAAAATGAAGATATTCTCAGGTGAAGGAAAACTTCAGGGATGAAAAGGGGAGATATTATTACAGACCTCACAGGCATTAAAAGGATCATAAGAAAATACTATGAACAACACTAGGAACAAAAATTCAACAATTTAAATAAAATGGATTAATTTCTCAAAAACTACAAACTACTAAAACTTATCCAAGATGAAATAGATAACCTGATGAGACCTATAGCTATTATATAACTGTTACATAAATTGAATTTATATTTTAAAATATCCTTTAAAAAAAACAAATCCATACATGTTTTTAAATTTATAGAACTGATCTAAAAAAATCCACAAAAACATGAATTCAAAAAGATACATGCATCCTTATGTTCATAGCAGAATTATTCACAATAGCCAAAATATGGAAGCAACCTAAGTGTCCATCAACAAGTGAATGGATAAAGATGTGGTACATGCATATATATATATATATATATATATATATATACACACATATATATACATACATACACACACACACACAATGGTATATTCAGTTCAGTTCAGTTCAATCACTCAGACGTGTCCGACTCTTTGCGACCCCATGAATCGCAGCACGCCAGGCCTCCCTGTCCATCACCAACTCCCGGAGTTCACTCAGACTCACGTCCATAGAGTCAGTGATGCCATCTCTGTCATGTATGGATGTGAGAGTTGGACTGTGAAGAAAACTGAGTGCCGAAGAATTGATGCTTTTGAACTGTGGTGTTGGAGAAGACTCTTGAGAGTCCCTTGGACTGCAAGGAGATCCAACGAGTCCACTCTAAAGGAGATCAGCCCTGGGATTTCTTTGGAAGGAATGATGCTAAAGCTGAAACTCCAGTACTTTGGCTACCTCATGCAAAGAGTTGACTGATTGGAAAAGACTCTGATGCTGGGAGGGATTGGGGGCAGGAGGAGAAGGGGACGACAGAGGATGAGATGGCTGGATGGCATCACCGACTCGATGGACATGAGTTTGAGTAAACTCCGGGAGTTGGTGATGGACAGGGAGGCCTGGCGTGCTGCGATTCATGGGGTCGCAAAGAGTCAGACACGACTGAGCTACTAAACAGAACTGAACTGAACCGAGGACTTCCAATATTATGTTGAAGAAAAGGGATGAGAGTGGATATCCTTGTCTTGTTCCAGTATTTAACAAAAAGTCTTTCAGCTTTTCACCATTGAGTATTATGTTGGCTATGGGTTTGTCATAAGTAGCTTTTATTACATTGAGATATTTCCCCCCTATATTCACTTTTGTGTGAATATTGAATTTTATTGAATGCTTTTGTGCATCCATAGAGATGCTCATGAGATTTTTGTTTTTTGTTGATTTGGTAGTGTATCACATTGATTGATTTGTGTATGTTGAACCATCCTTGTGACCTTAGGATGAATTAACTTGATTGTAGCATGTGATCCTTTTACTATGTTTTTGGATTCAGTTTGCTAATATTTTGTTGAGGGTTTTTGCTTTTATATTTATCGAAGATACTGGCTGGTAATTTTCTTTTTTGGTTGTGTCAGCCATAAATTGGCACTTGCCATTGGGAATTACCATATACCTCTACAAAGATTAAATCATGTGCTGCTCCAGTTGCTGATTTTCAGCACCCCCTAAAAGGAGTTCAGGGTGGAGAGCAGAAGTTAGTTACTCTGTGCTCAGGGGCAGGGTGGGGAAATAGCTGTACAGGTCTTCAGATAGGTGTTTTCAGAAGCTGATGTTATGAGCCCAATTCTTGTATCTCCTCACATCTAGAAAGCACTAAAATCCCTTATGGTGATGACTGCTCCTCATAACTAGCAAAAACCTTCTGAAAAAAAAAATATGCTTGATTGCATGTACTCTCCCTTCACCAAAATCACATAGATAGCCGTCCCCCTACCTTTTCAGAGCAGTTTCTCAGAGCTATCTGAAGTGCTATCTCCCAGGCTACAGTCCTCATTTTGCTTCAGATAAAACTTAAGTTGCAACCTGTGCATTTTTTTAAGTCAATGGTAGTGTCTTTGATTTTGATATCAGGATGGTGGCTTCATAGAGCAACTTTGGGAGTGTTCCCTCCTCTTTAGCCTTTTGGAAGAGTTTGGGAAGGATCAGTATAAGTTCTTCTTTGTATCTTTGGTAGAATTCACCAGTGAAGCCATCTCGTTCTGGACTTTTGTCTCCAGAAAGGTTTTTATATTTTTATTTATTTATTATTTAATTATTTATATTTATTAATTAATTTTATTTAATTAATTTTAATTAACTATATTAATTAATTAATTTAATTAGTTATTATTATTATTAAAGAAGAATCGGTATTTCTTGAAGCTGTCCAGTGATTCTAACGTGTAACCCAAGTTGACATTCATGGAACTACAGGGCTTCTAGGCGATTCTTAAAATTGGCTTCTGTAGCCAATTTTTATAATATTATGAGTTAAATACCCAAATCATAAGTTTGTGTTTCTAAACGAAAATATATTCAAATTTTAGCTATGATAGGTTCCATTTAAAACAAATACTCCAGAATGAATGTATGTTTCAATATAATTACACTTACTCTCACTGAGGTTTTTAGAAAACTTCATAGAATTTTGTTCAACTTGAATTCTGAGATATAACAGAAACCTCATCTTGACAAAACCACATTTCTTTTCAGGTTTGGCAGGTCTTGCTGATAGAGTGCATGCATGCATACTAAGTTGCTTCAGTCATGTCTGACTCTTTGTGACCCTATGGACTGTGGCTTGCCAGGCTCCTCTGTCTACGCAATTCTCCATGCAAGAATACTGGAGAGGGTTGTGATGCCTTCCTCAGGAAATCTTCCCAACCCAGGGATCAAACCAAGTGTCTTATGTCTCCTCTTGCATTGACAGATGGGTTCTTTACCTCTAGCACCCCATTATCATTTTGTTAAAGAGCTCTTAAGAGTGACTTCAAGCTCATGCTGGGGAAAAGGAATAAGTGTTCTCTGTTATCAAAATCTGGTTCATGTTGCTTTTTGTATTTAATGAAAACTAGAGCATATTAAAAAGCAGAGACATTACTTTGCCAACAAAGGTCCGTCTAGTCAAGGCTATTGTTTTTCCAGTGGTTATGTATGGATGTGAGAGTTGGACTGTGAAGAAAGCTGAGTGCCAAAGAATTGATGCTTTTGAACTGTGGTATTGGAGAAGACTCTTGAGAGTCCCTTGGACTGCAAGGAGATCCAACCAGTCCATTCTGAAGGAGATCAGTCCTGGGTGTTCATTGGAAGGAATGATGCTAAAGCTGAACTCCAGTACTTTGGCCACCTCATGTGAAGAGTTGACTGATTGGAAAAGACTCTGATGCTGGGAGGGATTGGGGGCAGGAGAAGAAGGGGACGACAGAGGATGAGATGGCTGGATGGCATCACCGACTTGATGGACATGAGTTTGGGTGAACTCCGGGATTTGGTGATGGACAGGGAGGCCTGACGTGCTGCAATTCATGGGGTTGCAAAGAGTCAGACATGACTGAGCGACTGAGCTGAACTGAACTGAGAGACTCCTATCTTAAGATGTTTATTATTTTGCCTTAAATATAAGTGCATTGAATAAGTTTTTTCCTATCTTACTTTGGTAAACTCAGCTAGAAGCATGTGATTTAAGATTTGTTTATTTGTTGCCAATTAACTTAATCTACACGGTTTATAATTACCATCAGCAACACTACCTGCATCAGAGTGACATGCACCACTTCTCTATCAATGCCTTCCCTTTTTTATGATGCTTTGTCTCTGAGATCTTCTGACTCTCATCCAGTGGTATGCTGGTAAATGTTTAACAACCAGTTCTTGAGAGTGGGGATAAGGAGCCCTGATTTGATACTCCCATCCTAGTCAATTATAACCTATTAATTCAGTTGTCACTGAATGCAGAGATTAGAAGAGATGTGCATTATTGGCTCTCATGAGCTAGTATTAGCTGGCTCCAGCCCACCCCTGCTCCCGCTTGCGAGACACTCCCTAAGCAGAATATAATCTAGTGGTTAATTATTTGTATTCTTGTCTGGGACAGAGCAGCCTGGCAGGCTACAGTCTATGGGATCACAAAAGAGTTAGACATAGCTTAGTGACTAAACAACAAAGAAATCATTCCCTCTTTCCAAACCCATTTTCCCATTCTCAGTCCCCATCAAAACTTACACCTCTGTTCCCTCAAGGTCTTTGCATTCATTTCAAGTAAAAAGCCTGTGATAGGCACTAAATGTAGATTCAGAAGATCCGTGGACCGGCTTTCTGCATTTGCCACCACCTACTGCATATTTAACACTTAACCTCTCAGAGCTTCATTTCTTCCTTGGTAAAACAGAGATAGTAATAATATCCATCTTCCACAATTACTGCTAAGCAAGGAAGATAGTTTGTATGATGTGTGTGTGTGTGTGTGTTCGGTTGTGTCTGACTCTTTTGCAACCCCACGGACTGTAGCCTGCCAGGTTCCTCTGTCCATGGGATTTCCCAGGCAAGATTACTGGAGTGGATTGCCATTTCCTCCTCCAGGGGATCTTCCCAACCCAGGAATCAAACCTGTGTCTCTTTTATTAGCATGCTTTACCACTGAGCCACCTAGGAAGCACTGTATGATATACAATGCTTTTCAGACTTGAGTGAGTGTGGATCAGAATCACCTGGAGAGCTTGTCAACCACAGATTGCTAACTCCCCTCCCCCAAGACATATACACCGTGTTTCCAATTCAGAAGGTTTCAGTATCAGGACTTCCATCAAGCTCCAATGTAATGCTGATGCTGCCTTCTGGAGACCACACTTTGAGCAGCACTGTGATAAAACACCTTGTGAATTTTTTAATGTCATGCAAACATAATGGTTTTTAATAGAGAAGGATGGTGGCTTAATGCCTCATCTCTCCTGGCCCCGAGGGTTAGATGTATTTAGATGAATTCTCCAAGGAGATATAATAGTGGCTTTGACCAAGGAAAGAATTCTGCTCCTTTCACCAGAGGGTTTAATGGACTACACGCTGAAATTCGGGGATGCTGGGAAGGCACTGTGTGATTTGGAATGAAGCATACTTCACACGCATATGGAACTTTGCAAGACTCAAGCTGGTCCCTCTCCTAGCACTTCCCTGTTCAGGACATGACTTCACCATCATACTATTTCAAAGGCCAGAATCAAGTCCTCTTCATTTTATCACCTAAATATCTTGCAATTTCATTCTCTTATCTCCATCCCACCACCCCGTCACCATCCTATGACCAGCCTCTATCTTCTCTCAACTTGGTTACTACAGGGGCCTCCAAATTTGTCCATCTGTTCTTACTCTGTCTCTCTAATGCACTTATCACTCTGCAGGCAAGATAATGCCCCTACTTCCAGCATAGCTTTCCCCTTGGTTTCAAGCCTTAAATCAAGAAAGCCAACTGTCAAGAGAATGTGACAACCTGAATAAAGATTAAGTGTGTATTTAAAGAAAAACACCATGAAAAGAAATCTGTATGCAGGTCAAGAAGTAACAGTTAGAACCGGACATGGAACAAGGGACTGGTTCCTAATTGGGAAAGGAGTATGTCAAGGCTGTATATTGTCACCCTGCTTATTTAACTTACATGCAGAGTACCTCATGTGAAATGCCAGGCTGGATGAAACACAAGCTGGAATCAAGATTGCTGGGAGAAATATCAGTAGCCTCACATATACAGATGACACCACCCTATGGAAGAAAGCGAAGGCTCTTCATCTTGATGAAAGGGAAAGAGGAGAGTGACAAAGTTGGCTTAAAACTCAACATTCAGAAAACTAAGATCATGGCATCTGGTCCCATCACTTCATGGCAAATAGATGGGAAACAATGAAAACAAAGAGAGACTGTATTTTCTTGGATTCCAAAATCACTGCAGATGGTGACTGCAGCCATGAAATTAAAAGACATTTGCTCCTTGGAAGAAAAACTATGACAAACCTAGATAGCATATTAAAAAGCAGAGACTTTTTTTTTAGGTTCCAATTTTTTTTATTTTTTATTTTTAAACTTTACATAATTGTATTAGTTTTGCCAAATATCAAAATGAATCCGCCACAGGTATACATGTGTTCCCCATCCTGAACCCTCCTCCTTCCTCCCTCCCCATACCATCCCTCTGGGTTGTCCCAGTGCACTAGCCCCAAGCATCCAGTATCGTGCATCGAATCTGGACTGGCAACTCATTTTTGTTTTTGTTTTTTTTTAATATAAATTTATTTATTTTAATCGGAGGCCAATTACTTTACAATATTGTATTGGTTTTGCCATACAGCAACATGAATCTGCCACGGGTGTACATGTGTTCCCCATCCTGAACCCCTGTCCCACCTCCCTCCCCATTACTTTGCAGACAAAGGTCCATTTAGTCAAAGCTATGGTTTTTGCAGTAGTCATGTATGGATGTGAGAGTTCGACCATAAAGAAAGCTGAGCACAGAAGAATTGATGATTTTGAACTGTGGTGTTGGAGAAGACTCTAGAGAGTCACTTGGACTGCAAGGATATCAAACCAGTCAATCCTAAAGGAAATCAGTCCTGAATATTCATTGGAAGGATTGATGCTGAAGCTGAAGGTCCAACATTTTGGCCACCTGATGTGAAGAACTGACTCCTTGGAAAAGACCCTAATACTGGGAAAGATTGAAGGCAGAAGGAGCAGGGGATGACAGAAGATGAGGTGGTCAGATGGCATCACCGACTTGATGAGGAGGAGCTTGAGTGGGCTCCGGCAGTTGATGATGGACAGGGAGGCCTGGCATGCTGCAGTCCATGAGGTTGCAAGAGTCAGACATGACTGAGTGACTGAACTGACTGACCATGAAGTTATACTCAGTCCTATTATTATTTTCATTGCTCAAAAAGGATGTCCCTCACGTGATTATCATATCTGCAAGGATCGTTAGACTTCAGAAGACATGAAAGTTGTGAAAGTCAGAGATAAAGTTTTATTCAACTCGCAGAAAGGGGCTCAAGTCTTTATTCAGTTTAAGTACTAGGATTGGATGGGATGTTTCTGATTTTGTGGTCATCTTATGATACAGAGATGCCTTTACTTCCCCCTCTGATCATGTATGCAGTTGTGTTCCCTTAACTATAATGATGTCAGAGCAAGATGCCAGGGGTCCTTTTATATGACCTTTCAGACCCTGGTGTACACTCTGTGTCTTCTTTTTATGGGCCTTTGCACCTGCTGTTCCCACTGCCTAGAATGTTCTCCCCATCTCTGCCTCTTGTTACTCCCTATTTTCCCTTCATGATATAACCATTATCACAACAGCAGGGAAGGCTTCTCTGACCTGCAACCTAGGTCAGATCTCCCTCATACAGCCTCTCCAGCACCATTTACCTCTGTCTTGGAAAATTAAAAACAGTTAAAGTTTACATTTGCTTGTGTGACTTTCAAAACTTAAAATCTAATTTCCCCAGTCAACTCAAGTAAACTCGTCTGGGAAGAAATTGTCTGTACTTGCTCCATCATTGTATCCCCAGGCTCTGGTAGAGTATTAATACATGGCCCACAGTAGGTGCTCAATGAATGGTTGTAGGACTTCCACACTGAGATATCTCTTGATTATCATTTGATTCCATATGAGGTGGGCAGAACATACTCTGTTTTCCCCCTTATTCCTATTTGACTGAAGAAGAAATTGAGGCTAAAAACATCTGTGACTTGCTCAGCTATATAAGTAAGTAGAGGAATGGAAACTCAGTCCCTCTCAACTGGGTCTCAGTGGCTTCTGGCTCTAAGGGCCTTCACAGTGAAGGGTCAGATGCACTGCAAACTCACATAAAACATTGCAGGATGTGAGTGGGAAGTAAAAGGGAGAGACAATATCTTACAAGTAAAAATGTGAAAGGAAAAGTTGCTCAGTCATGTCTGACTCTTTGCAACCCCTTCAACCATACAGTCCATGGAATTTTCCAGACCAGAATACTGGAGTGAGTAGCCATTCCCTTTTCCAGGGGATCTTCCAAATCTAAGGATCAAACCCAGGTCTTCTGCATTTCAGGCAGATTCTTTACCATATGAGCCACCAGGGAAGCCCAAGACTGGAATGGATAGCTATCCCTTCTTCAGTGGATCTTCCTGACCCAGGAATCAAACTGGGGTCTCCTGCATTGCAGGCAGATTCTTTACCAGCAGAGCTACCAGGGAACCTCTCACAAAGTGTCCTCAAATATCTAGCTTGGGATATGTCAGATCAGATAGTCCCCAAGACCTTGAAAAGGGCAGAGAGACAATGAACCCTGCAATTACACAGTCAATGCAAAACTTTAAGATATCTTTGTTCCTGTTTTCAATTTAAAGTTTAAAAGACATCAAAGCAGACTGACAATATTGCTGCTTGTTTAAAGCTAGAAGTTTAAGAAATAGGCGACTGTTTGACTTCACATAATAAAATCTTAATTGAACTTCAGTTGAAAAAAGTAAAAATATGTTATTTGTATAATGACAAGTATGTCAGATTTTCAATAAATCTTTAATATCAAGACTCGGGGCAGAGCTCCATGGTTATGGTGGCTGGAACATCTGAAGCAGCACTTCTCTCCAAGCTTCCTTTGATGTATCAATTCTGGACTTAATCCTATAGGCTCCTCTGTACTTATACTATGTGATTTGATGGAAGAAGCGCAGTATCCTAGGGCTTCCCTCGTAGCTCAGCAATAAAGTATCCACCTGCAATGCAGAAGATATAAGAGATGTGTGTTCGATCCCTGAGTAAGGAAGATCCCCTAGAGATTCCTCCAGTATTCTCACCTGGAGAATCCCATGGACAAAGGAACCTGGCAGGCTACAGTCCATAGGGTCTCACAGAGTCAGACATGACTGAAGCGACTTAGTATGCAGACACAGTATCCCTAGTTTTGGCTTGAGCACAGTCTCAAAATGTCTAGTCTCTGCAATTTATACTCACATACAAACAAAATGGCACGCACTTATGCTTAATTGCCTCTTTGTGTTGCTCAGAATTTAGAATGTGAATTGATTAGTACTGGATGGCTCTGATGTCAAGAAATCCTCTCTAGCTCTATTCCTAGGACTTTCCTGCTGACTCTGCATCTCTGTGAGTTTATGAAGTAAGGGGTAAGTGAGGGAGAAGAATTTCATTTTGGATGAGTAGAGTTAGATGCAGTGGGAAGTTGTGGGGCTCCAAACCCTAGGTCTCCTGGGCAAGATGATTCTAGAACATAAATCCCCTCCAAGTATTGCATGGATCATAGCAGTTGCTTAGGCAGAAGCATCCCTCATCAAATAATGGGTGAAAAAGACTTCCAGAGGACACTGGGAAATGTCAGGAGCATGAACACTCCTGGCACATTTCTGTGGGCACATACAGAGGCATCCATAAGGGTCCCCTGAGGCACCATGGTCTCTCAAGAGCAATTTTCCTTAATAATGTTCAAACAACTCTAAAATGCTCAAGAGTGGAGCTGCAGGTACAAGTTATACAAAGGAAGACTTACCAGAGGAGACTGAACTCACTAGAGAGCTGAGAAACAGCTGAACCAAGGGGTCAGTACAAGTCTAGAATTTAAATGCAACTGTTTTTTGTATTATCAAGGTTGTATTGCTCAAGTGTTCCCCTCAGCCACATCTCCTCCCAGCAATGCACATGGTTAGAGTTTGGAAGCAGGAAAGAGAACCTCTCCGTTTGGATCAATGAGATCTTCCTGGGAAATATGGAATAAGAGATTCCAATTGGTCTAGCTTTTTTGTCTCCAGTTGAGGAGATATAAATCTGGGAGTTGCTATAGTGGTTATTCTGCCACATGGGCTAGAAAAACAGATACAGGTGATCTAAACCAACTAGAAAGAATTAAGCAGATGCACAGAGAAAAATGGGAATAAGTTCAGTTCAGTCGCTCAATCATGTCCTACTCTTTACAACCCCATGGACTGCAGCATGCCAGGTTTCCCTGTCCATCACCAACTCCTGGAGCTTGCCCAAACTCATGCCATCCAACGATTTCATCCTCTGTCATCCCCTTCTCCTGCTACCTTCAATCTTTCCTGGCATCAGGGTCTTTTCCAATTACTCAGTTCTTCCCATCAGGTGGTCAAGTCCTTCCAGTGAATATTAAGGACTGATCTCTTTTAGTATTGACTGGTTGGATCTCCTTGCAGTCCAAGGGACTCTCAAGAGTCTTCTCCAGCACCACAGTTCAAAAGCATCAATTCTTTGGCATTCAGCTTTCTTTATAGTCCAATTCTCACATCCATACATGACCACTGGAAAAACCATAGCCTTGAGTAGATGGACCTTTGTTGGCAAGGTAATGTCTCTGCTTTTTAATATGCTGTTTAGGTTGGTCATAACTTTCCTTCCAAGGAGTAAGCATCTTTTAATTTCATGGCTGCAATCACCATCTGCAGTGATTTTGGACCCCAGAAAAATAAAGTCAGCCACTGTTTGCACTGTTTCCCCATCTATTTGCCATGAAGTGATGGTTCCAGATGCCATGATCTTAGTTTTCTGAATGTTGAGTTTTAAGCCAACTTTTTCACTCTTCTCTTTCACTTTCATCAAGAGGCTTTTTAGTTCCTCTTCACTTTCTGCCATAAGGGTGGTGTCATCTGCATATCTGAGGTTATTGATATTTCTCCCGGCAATCTTGATTCCAGCTTGTGCTTCTCATGATGTACTCTGCATATAAGTTAAATAAGCAGGGTGACAATTTACAGCCTTTACTTACTCCTTTTCCTATTTGGAATCAGTCTGTTGTTCCATGTCCAGTTCTAACTGTTGCTTCCTGACCTGCATACAGGTTTCTCAAGAGGCAGGTCAGGTGGTCTGGTATTCCCATCTCTTTCAGAATTTTCCAGTTTATTGTGATCCAGAAGGGGACGACAGAGGATGAGATGGCTGGATGGCATCACCGAGTCGATGGACATGAGTTTGAGTAAACTCCGGGAGTTGGTGATGGACAGGGAGGCCTGGTGTGCTGCGAAAAGAGTTGGACACGACTGAGTAACTGAATTGAACTGCACACACTTGTTTGTAAGGGATGCCAAAATATGCTATTTTCGTATGCAATGCTAGTTACAGTAGGGCTTCCTCAGTAGGTAAAGAATCTGCCTGCAATGCAGGAGACCTGTGTTTGATTCCTGGGTCAGGAAGATCCCCTGGAGATCTAGTTACAGTAACAAACAACAGCATTGTGAATATAAATGATGACCACCTAAATGAGGTCAAAGAGACTATTCTCAGTTTGACATAGCAAGGGAATCAGCCACTATCACTTGCATTTTGTCAGAAATTCAAACACAAGCAGAGAAACAGGAAAGCTTTACAGTGGAGAAAAGAGGAGACATCAGCTTTGTCCTGTTTGGAGGTTGCTAGCAAGGGAATGGGAGAAGGCAATGGCAACCCACTCCAGTACTCTTGCCTGGAAAGTCCCATGGGCAGAGGAGCCTGGTAAGCTACAGTACATGGGGTTGCAACTTCACTTTCACGCCTTGGAGAAAGAAATGGCAATCCACTCCAGTGTTCTTGCCTGGAGAATCCCAGGGATGGGGGAGCCTGGTGGGCTGCCGTCTCTGGGGTTGTACAGAGTCGGACACGACTGAAGTGACTTAGCAGCAGCAGCAGCAAGGCAATATTAGAGGGCCAACTAGAAGCAGTGTGTCCTACCTAATTTGCTTGGGGAGTATATTTGACTTACTCTGGTTGGTCCTGAGTTGGGGGCAGGGAGTGGGATGGGGAAGGCTGCCGGGGTCCAGCCCCGGTGGATCCAGGGAATTCGAAGCAGGGATGGCGTCGGCGAGGATCAGGAAACAACTGCTTAATAAAACGTTAATTAAGGCTATAAAGAGTGGTTAAATAAGGATAGCTCAGTGAGGAAATTCACTGGAGAAACGAGGCTGAATAATTCAGCCAGAAGGTAAGAGAAAGAACGACATGGGGAGACCAAGTTCCGGTGAACAAGGCCCGCACTTTATTTTCCAAAGTAGTTTTTATACCTTAAGTTATGCACAGAGGATAATGGGGGAAGGGGTAGAGTCATGCAGTAAGCCAGGCTTTCTTCCTGCAAACTTAACATATGCAAAAGTTTAGGTGATTTGCATCATCTTCTGGCCTGGAGGCCTGTTAACATTTTAAGACCCTTTCTTCAGAAAACTTATTTTTCTCTAAAGGTGATTAGTCAGGAGCCACCCTTCAAAAGCCTTAGATAAAATTGCATTCCTATAGGGCAAAGGTGTGGGGGGCTATAACAAGTAAAAGAATTAACTCAAGGGTCCAAGGTTACAAACATTAAACTACTACTTACACCAATCATATTAATCAATACACTGCCAGGGACACAGCAAGTAAGGGATATGGAGACTTAGCAGCAAACATTGGCCCAACAAATGAAAACCCCTTCACCAATACAATTTCTAATCAATCTTTTAACTGTTCAAAAGAATCTGTATTTAGACAGTTTAGAACATCTCATGCCTCTCACAGTTGGAAGGCTCTGAGCAATCACATGTGGCTGGAAAAACCTATTCAGGCAGGCTAGAGGACTTCCAAAGGAGTTTGTAGGTTGAAACAATATCAGACCCAGGAACTTTATTAACTGGAGCTGTAAGTTAACTCTTTTTTCAGAAAGAGGTAATGGGGGACAGCCCCCTGTAAAGTCAGAGGTGTAGGTGAGAGCACAAAGTAGAAAGTAGGCAGACTCTGGTTTTGGGGGTAGATCCTCGAGAATTTCCAGTGGGACTCCTGAGGCTCGATCCCGCCTTTGCATATGCCGAGCCTCCTTCCTCATGACCTTTGTCATGGGTGGAGCTCCTGCTCCCGGCAGAAGGCAAAAATTGGGAAGCTGAAAGTTATTGACTAAGTCCTGATCCTTCTATGTCAGTTATTGCAGAGGCTGTGGGTCAGAGTTCTTTTGTTATATATGATCTGGCCACTATCTGTTTGTATATTTAGTCTCTCAGAACAAGTATTGAATGCCTCTTAACTGATAGTCTTAGTCCTGGCTGCATATTAGAATCACCTGGGAAGCTTTAGCACCACCCTGGACCTCTGAAACCAGAACTCTGGAGATAGAGGCCAGACATCAATATTTTCAACAGTTCCCCGGGCATTTCCAGTGCAAAACTCTGGTCAATAAGCAAAGAAATGAAGAATTGATGTGTTCTTTAGTAAGGCTGCTGACGTTTCCACTATCCTCTTTTCTGAAAACACGTCACTGGCAAATGCTTATTTTAAAAATGGTAGAATGGTTAAAACTTAGATGCCATGAAACAAACAAAAAAAGTGGCTTCTCCAGGTATAGTGTTAGACAATCAGTCATGTGCGGGGAGCCATAGGGAGGCACTCCGCCCGTGGCAAAGGTCATGAGGAAGGAGGCTCGACATACGCAAAGGCGGGATCGAGCCTCAGGAGTCCCCCTGGAAATCTTCAAGCATCTACCCCCATAACCAGAACCTGCCTACTTTACTACTTTGTGCTTTCACTTACACCTCTGACTTTACGGGGGTCTGTCCCCCACCACCTCTTTCGGAGAAGGAGTTAACTTAGAGTTCCAGTTAATAATAATTCCTGGGCGTGACAGGAGTGTTTCAACCTACAAACTCCTCTGAAGGTTCTCTAGCCTGCCTGACAGGCTTGTCCGGCCACATGTGATTGCTCACAGTCTCCCAACCGTGAGAGGCACGAGATGCTTTAAACCTTCTAAAAACAGGTTCTTTAGAGAAGTTAGAAAACTATTAGTATAAGTATAGTGGGCTGATTAGAAATTGTGTTGGTGAAGGGTTTTTCATTTGTTGAGCCAATGTTTGTTGCTAAGTCTCCACATCCCCTGCCCTTACACACATTAATGAATATATAGAAGAAATAAGTATTAACCATTGATATTAATCACGTTACACCTTAGGCTAAGTAAATTCTTTCCTTAATTAAAACCCACTACACCCTCACCCTATAGGAATGTGACTTTATCTGGTACCTTCAGAAGGTGAAGTCTTTTTTAAGAATAATCACCCCTGGAGAAATAAGTGTTGACTGACCGCTGTCACAAGGAGAGGGTCATAAATTGTCAGCAGGCCCCCTGGCCAGAAGATGATGTAACACCCCTAAGACCTCTGTATACATTTGTATGAAGCGCACCTGACTGCCGGGACAGCCCAGTCCAGGTATTCGAGGAGAGACGGCCTAGGCGACTATTACAGCTATTAGAGATATAGAGAAATAGAATAGAAGTCAGTAGGAATTCAGTGGAGAAAAGAAGCTGAGTAGCTTGGTTTACCGGAGACAATAAACTTCAAGACAGAAGGCACACTACGTAGCGCGGCCCCCTCGAATAGGGAAGGTTTACCTAGACTCCTTTCGAGTGGGTCTAGAAGCCAGGCATGATTATCAGCGTGGGGGTCGCGCTCCAGATGAGCTCAGCTGGAGTAAGGAAGAATGACATGGGGACAGCGTGTAACAAGGCCCGTAGCTATTTACAGGGGCTTTTATACCCTAAGTTACACATAGAGGATAATAGGGGATGCAAAGTCAGCAGTCTTTGGTTCTTATCAAAAACCAAGGTTTCTTTCCTGCAAATGTATCGTATACAAATGGTTTAGGTGATTTACATCATCTTCTGGCCAGAAGGCCTACTAACATTTTATGACTCTTGACAAGGACTTATCAACAAAGACTTACTTTCTCTAAGAGTAATTATTTCAAGGTTTGGCACCATCTTCCAAAGATAAAATTGCATTCCTATAGGGCGGATGTGTAATGGGTTTACAACAAAGAAAGAATTTATTACCTTAAGGGTCTAAAGTTACTAACACCAAGGCCACTACTTATTTTTTCTACATACCCACTATTAATTGATACATATTCAAGGATACAATTCAGGGGATGTGAAAACTTGGCAACAAGCATTGACTCATCAATGAAATCCTTTACTAGTTTATTCTGACAGTTTTTAACTCTCTGAGAGGCTCTAAGCTATTTGAATATCTTAAGCTTCCCATGCCTCTCCTGGGAGACTGTAAACAATCGTATGCATAGCTGCAGGAGTCCGGGTAAACTTGTCAGGCGAGTTAGAGAGCCATCAGAGGGGTTTGGATTTTAACACTCCTAATTGCCCAGCAACTTTATTAATTGGAGCTGTAAGTTAACTCTTTGACACACAGAGAGAGAGAGACGGTGGTAGGGGACAGCCCCCAGTAAAGTCAGAGGTGAGAGCACAAAGCAATAAAGTAGGCAGACTCTGGTTTTTTGGGGGAAAATGCTCGAGAATATCCGGGGGGACTCCTGAGGCTCGATCCCGCCTTTGCGTATGCCGAGCCTCCTTCCTCATGACCTTTGTCACGAGTGGAATGCCTCACCGGCTCCCCGCACCTGACTTTGATAAAAGTCAGGACTGCTGACCCCGTGTGACTTTTGCATAACATCTCAGTGTATAAAAGTAGACCGTGGAAAATAAAGAATTGGGATCAGTTCCTCGAAAGACTGGTCTCCCCATATCTCTCTGTCTCAAATTCTGGCTGAGTCTCCATCTGGAGCGAGGAACCCGCCACGCTTACTAATTATGCCTGGGCTTCTGAGATCCGACCGGGGAGGCCTCAGTGTCTCCTCTCCTTCGGGAGAATGGAAGGATGCCTGCAGCCTACGTAAGTGGTGCAAACTTCTTGTCTTGAAGTTTTATTGGTCTCCCGCGTAAACCAAGCTACTCAGCCTCTTTTCTCCACTGAATTTTCCTACCAAGCTATCCTTATTCTTTTACTATTTATATCTCTAATTAATATCTAATTAAAGTTATTGTATCTTGATCCTCGCCAGCGCCGTCCCCACTTCGAACTCCCTGGATCAGCTGGGGCTGGTCCCCGGCAATCATGTCTAATTCTTTTTGACCCACGTACTGTGTAGTCCACCAGGCTCCTCTGTCCATGGAATTCTCCAGGAAAGAATACTGGAGTGGCTTGCCATTGCCTTCTCCAGGCGATCTTCCCAACCCAGGGATCAAACTCCGGTAGAGTAGCTACTTAATAAACATGTCCCTAAAATGAAGGCACTTCCTAATATTTTTGTGCATTTATAAGGCTATTTCCTGGTGACAGTGCCTTCATATGATTTTTTTAAAGGAACTTTGGAGGATTTTACATAGTAAGAACTGCCATTTATTCAGCACATTCCATGCTGTAGACAGGATGCTGAGTATTTTGTGTATTATCCCATTTATCCTTCACCATTATATCTCACAAGTTTAAACAGAAATGCAGATTTATCCCAGAGGCAGTATTTTCTCCCATAATATCATCTTAAATAATCCAATTATTTTACAATGGAATATCACTTGGCCATGAGAAAGAACAAAATAATGCCATATGCAGCAACATGGACGGACCTGGAGATTATCATACTAAGTGAAGTAAGTCAGACAAGGAAAGACAAATATCATGTGATATCATTTGCATGTGGAACCTAATTAAAATATTATACAAATGAACAAACTTACAAAATGGAAAAAGACACAGATCTTAGAATCAAATCAAAAAAAAGAATCCATAGAGTCAGTGATGCCATCCAGCCATCTCATCCTCTGTCGTCCCCTTCTCCTCTTGCCCCCAATCCCTCCCAGCATCAGAGTCTTTTCCAATGAATCAACTCTTCCCATGAGGTGGCCAAAGTACTGGAGTTTCAGCTTTAGCATCATTCCCTCCAAAGAAATCGCAGCGCTGATCTCCTTCAGAATGGACTGGTTGGATCTCCTCGCAGTCCAAGGGACTCTCAAGAGTCTTCTCCAATACCACAGTTCAAAAGCATCAATTCTTCAGCACTCAGCCTTCTTCACAGTCCAATCTCACATCCATACATGACCACAGGAAAAACCATAGCCTTGACTAGATGAACCTTTGTTGGCAAAGTAATGTCTCTGCTTTTGAATATGCTATCTAGGTTGGTCATAACTTTCCTTCCAAGGAGTAAGCGTCTTTTAATTTCATGGCTGCAGTCACCATCTGCAGTGATTTTGGAGCCCAGAAAAATAAAGTCTGACACTGTTTCCACTGTTTCCCCATCTATTTCCCATGAAGTGATGGGACCGGATGCCATGATCTTCGTTTTCTGAATGTTGAGCTTTAAGCCAACTTTTTCACTCTTCTCTTTCACTTTCTTTTTTTTTTTTTTTTACTTTATTTTTTTTGTTGTTTTTTTTTTTAAATTTTATTTAATTTTTAAACTTTACATAATTGTATTAGTTTTGCCAAATATCAAAATGAATCCACCACAGGTATACATGTGTTCCCCACCCTGAACCCTCCTCCCTCCTCCCTCCTCCCTCCTCCCTCCTCCCTCCTCCCTCCCCATACCATCCCTCCAGGTCGTCCCAGTGCACTAGCCCCAAGCATCCAGTATCGTGCATCGAACCTAGACTGGCATCTCGTTTCATACATGATATTTTACATGTTTCAATGCCATTCTCCCAAATCTTCCCACCTTCTCCCTCTCCCACAGAGTCCATAAGACTGTTCTATACATCAGTGTCTCTTTTGCTGTCTCGTACACCGGGTTATTGTTACCATCTTTCTAAATTCCACATATATGCGTTAGTATACTGTATTGGTGTTTTTCCTTCTGGCTTACTTCACTCTGTATAATAGGCTCCAGTTTCATCCACCTCATTAGAACTGATTCAAATGTATTCTTTTTAATGGCTGAGTAATACTCCATTGTGTATATATACCACAGCTTTCTTATCCATTCATCTGCTGATGGGCATCTAGGTTGCTTCCATGTCCTGGCTATTATAAACAGTGCTGCGATGAACATTGGGGTACACGTGTCTCTCCCTTCTGGTTTCCTCAGTGTGTATGCCTAGCAGTGGGATTGCTGGATCATAAGGCAGTTCTATTTCCAGTTTTTTAAGGAATCTCCACACTGTTCTCCATAGTGACTGTACTAGTTTGCATTCCCACCAACGGTGTAAGAGGGTTCCCTTTTCTCCATACCCTCTCCAGCATTTATTATTTGTAGACTTTTGGATCGCAGCCATTCTGACTGGGGTGAAATGGTACCTCATAGTGGTTTTGATTTGCATTTCTCTGATAATCAGTGGTGTTGAGCATCTTTTCATATGTTTGTTAGCCATCTGTATGTCTTTTTTGGAGAAATGTCTATTTAGTTCTTTGGCCCATTTTTTGATTGGGTCATTTATTTTTCTGGAGTTGAGCTGTAGGAGTTGCTTGTATATTTTTGAGATTAGTTGTTTGTCAGTTGCTTCATTTGCTATTATTTTCTCCCATTCTGAAGACTGTCTTTTCACCTTGCTAATAGTTTTCTTTGATGTGCAGAAGCTTTTAAGGTTAATTAGGTCCCATTCGTTTATTTTTGCTTTTATTTCCAATATTCTGGGAGGTGGGTCATAGAGGATCCTGCTGTGATGTATGTCAGAGAGTGTTTTGCCTATGTTCTCCTCTAGGAGTTCTATAGTTTCTGGTCTTACGTTGAGATCTTTAATCCATTTTGAGTTTATTTTTGTGTATGGTGTTAGAAAGTGTTCTAGTTTCATTCTTTTACAAGTGTTTGACCAGATTTCCCAGCACCACTTGTTAAAGAGATTGTCTTTAATCCATTGTATATTCTTGCCTCCTTTGTCAAAGATAAGGTGTCCATATGTGCGTGGATTTATCTCTGGGCTTTCTATTTTGTTCCATTGATCTATATTTCTGTCTTTGTGCCAGTACCATACTGTCTTGATAACTGCGGCTTTGTAGTAGAGCCTGAAGTCAGGCAGGTTGATTCCTCCAGTTCCATTCTTCTTTCTCAGGGTCGCTTTGGCTATTCGAGGTTTTTTGTATTTCCATACAAATTGTGAAATTATTTGTTCTAGCTCTGTGAAGAATACTGTTGTTAGCTTGATAGGGATTGCGTTGAATCTATAAATTGCTTTGGGTAGTATACTCATTTTCACTATATTGATTCTTCCAATCCATGAACATGGTATATTTCTCCATCTATTAGTGTCCTCTTTGATTTCTTTCACCAGTGTTTTATAGTTTTCTATATATAGGTCTTTAGTTTCTTTAGGTAGATATATTCCCAAGTATTTTTATTCTTTCCGTTGCAATGGTGAATGGAATTGTTTCCTTAATTTCTCTTTCTGTTTTCTCATTATTAGTGTATAGGAATGCAAGGGATTTCTGTGTGTTGATTTTATATCCTGCAACTTTACTCTAGTCATTGATTAGTTCTAGTAATTTTCTGGTGGAGTCTTTAGGGTTTTCTATTTAGAGGATCATATCATCTGCAAATAGTGAGAGTTTTACTTCTTGTTTTCCAATTTGGATTCCTTTTATTTCTTTTTCTGCTCTGATTGCTGTAGCCAAAACTTCCAAAACTATGTTGAATAGTAATGGTGAAAGTGGGCACCCTTGTCTTGTTCCTGACTTTAGAGGAAATGCTTTCAATTTTTCACCATTGAGGATAAGGTTTGCTGTGGGTTTGTCATATATAGCTTTTATTATGTTGAGGTATGTTCCTTCTATTCCTGCTTTCTGGAGAGTTTTTATCATAAATGGGTGTTGAATTTTGTCAAAGGCTTTCTCTGCATCTATTGAGATAATCATATGGTTTTTATTTTTCAATTTGTTAATGTGGTGTATTACATTGATTGATTTGCGGATATTGAAGAATCCTTGCATCCCTGGGATAAAGCCCACCTGGTCATGGTGTATGATCTTTTTAATGTGTTGCTGGGTTCTGATTGCTAGAATTTTGTTAAGGATTTTTGCATCTATGTTCATCAGTGATATTGGCCTGTAGTTTTCTTTTTTTGTGGGATCTTTGTCAGGTTTTGGTATTAGAGTGATGGTGGCCTCATAGAATGAGTTTGGAAATTTACCTTCCTCTGCAATGTTCTGGAAGAGTTTGAGCAGGATAGGTGTTAGCTCTTCTCTAAATTTTTGGTAGAATTCAGCTGTGAAGCCGTCTGGACCTGGGCTTTTGTTTGCTGGAAGATTTTTGATTACAGTTTCAATTTCCGTGCTTGTGATGGGTCTGTTAAGATTTTCTATTTCTTCCTGGCCGAGTTTTGGAAAGTTGTACTTTTCTAAGAATTTGTCCATTTCTTCCACGTTGTCCATTTTATTGGCATATAATTGTTAATAGTAGTCTCTTATGATCCTTTGTATTTCTGTGTTGTCTGTTGTGATCTCTCCATTTTCATTTCTAATTTTATTGATTTGATTTTTCTCCCTTTGTTTCTTGATGAGTCTGGCTAATGGTTTGTCAATTTTATTTATCCTTTCAAAGAACCAGCTTTTGGTTTTGTTGATTTTTGCTATGGTCTCTTTTGTTTCTTTTGCATTTATTTCTGCTCTAATTTTTAAGATTTCTTTCCTTCTACTAACCCTGGGGTTCTTCATTTCTTCCTTTTCTAGTTGCTTTAGGTGTAGAGTTAGGTTATTTATTTGACTTTTTTCTTGTTTCCTGAGGTGTGCCTGTATTGCTATGAACTTTCCCCTCAGGACTGCTTTTACCGTGTCCCACAGGTTTTGGGTTGTTGTGTTTTCATTTTCATTCGCTTCTATGCAAATTTTGATTTCTTTTTTGATTTCTTCTGTGATTTGTTGTTTATTCAGCAGCGTGTTGTTCAGCCTCCATATGTTGGAATTTTTAATAGTTTTTCTCCTGTAATTGAGATCTAATCTTACTGCATTGTGGTCATAAAAGATGCTTGGAATGATTTCTATTTTTTTGAATTTACTAAGGCTAGCTTTATGGCCCAGGATGTGATCTATCCTGGAGAAGGTTCCACGTGCGCTTGAGAAAAAGGTGAAATTCATTGTTTTGGGATGAAATGTCCTATAGATATCAATTAGGTCTAACTGGTCTATTGTATCGTTTAAAGTTTGTGTTTCCTTGTTAATTTTCTGTTTAGTTGATCTATCCATAGGTGTGAGTGGGGTATTAAAGTCTCCCACTATTATTGTGTTATTGTTAATTTCTCCTTTCATACTTGTTAGCATTTGTCTTACATACTGCGGTGCTCCCGTGTTGGGTGCATAGATATTTATAATTGTTATATCTTCTTCTTGGATTGATCCTTTGATCATTATGTAGTGACCTTCTTTGTCTCTCTTCACAGCCTTTGTTTTAAAGTCTATTTTATCTGATATGAGTATTGCTACTCCTGCTTTCTTTTGGTCCCTATTTGCATGGAAAATCCTTTTCCAGCCCTTCACTTTCAGTCTGTATGTGTCCCCTGTTTTGAGGTGGGTCTCTTGTAGACAACATATGTAGGGGTCTTGTTTTTGTATCCATTCAGCCAGACTTTGTCTTTTGGTTGGGGCATTCAACCCATTTACGTTTAAGGTAATTACTGATAAGTATGATCCCGTTGCCATTTACTTTATTGTTTTGGGTTCGAATTTATACACCGTTTTTGTGTTTCCTGTCTAGAGAATATCCTTTAGTATTTGTTGGAGAGCTGGTTTGGTGATGCAGAATTCTCTCAGCTTTTGCTTGTCTGAAAAGCTTTTGATTTCTCCTTCATACTTGAATGAAATCCTTGCTGGGTACAATAATCTGGGCTGTAGGTTATTTTCTTTCATCATTTTAAGTATGGCTTGCCATGCCCTCCTGGCTTGAAGAGTTTCTATTGAAAGATCAGCTGTTATCCTTATGGGAATTCCCTTGTGTGTTATTTGTTGTTTTTCCCTTGCTGCTTTTAATATTTGTTCTTTGTGTTTGATCTTTGTTAATTTGATTAATATGTGTCTTGGGGTGTTTCGCCTTGGGTTTATCCTGTTTGGGACTCTCTGGGTTTCTTGGACTTGAGTGATTATTTCCTTCCCCATTTTAGGGAAGTTTTCAACTATTATCTCCTCAAGTATTTTCTCATGGTCTTTCTTTTTGTCTTCTTCTTCTGGAACCCCTATGATTCTAATGTTGTAGTGTTTAATATTGTCTTGGAGGTCTCTGAGATTGTCCTCATTTCTTTTAATTCGTTTTTCTTTTATCCTCTCTGATTCATTTATTTCTACCATTCTATCTTCTAATTCACTAATCCTATCTTCTGCCTCTGTTATTCTACTATTTGTTGCCTCCAGAGTGTTTTTAATTTCATTTATTGCATTATTCATTATATATTGACTCTTTTTTATTTCTTCTAGGTCCTTGTTAAACCTTTCTTGCATCTTCTCAGTCCTTGTCTCCAGGCTATTTATGTGTGATTCCATTTTAATTTCAAGATTTTGGATCAATTTCACTATCATTATTCGGAATTCTTTATCGGGTAGATTCCCTATCTCTTCCTCTTTTGTTTGCTTTCATGGGCATTTATCCTGTTCCTTTATCTGCTGGGTATTCCTCTGTCTCTTCATCTTGTTTAAATTGCTGAGTTTGGGGTGTCCTTTCTGTATTCTGGCAGTTTGTGGAGTTCTCTTTATTGTGGCGTTTCCTCGCTGTGTGTGGGTTTGTACAGGTGGCTGTCAAGGTTTCCTGGTTAGGGAAGCTTGTGTCGGTGTTCTGGTGGGTGGAGCTGTATTTCTTCTCTCTGGAGTGCAATGAAATGTCCAGTAATGAGTTATGAGATGTCTTTGGTTTTGGGGTGACTTTGGGCAGCTTGTATCTTGAAGCTCAGGGCTGTGTTCCTTTGTTGCTGGAGAATTTGCTTGGCATGTCTTGCCCTGGAACTTGTTGGCCGTTGTGTGGTGCTTGGTTTCAGTGTCGGTATGGAGGCGTTTGATGAGCTCCTGTCTATTAATGTTCCTTGGAGTCAGGAGTTCCCTGGAGTCAGGGTTTGGACTTAAGCCTCCTGCTTCCGGTTATTGGTCTTATTTTTACAGTAGTTTCAAAACTTCTCCTTCTATACAGCACCATTGATAAAACATCTACGTTAAAGATGAAAAGTTTCTCTACTGTGAGGGTCACTCAGAGAGGTTCACAGCATTACATGGAGAAAAGAGGGAGGAGGGAGTTAGAGGTGACCTAAATGAGATGAGGTGGAATCAATAGTGGAGAGAGTGGGGTAGCCAGTAGTCACTTCCTTATGTGCACTCCACAACTGGACCACTCAGAGATGTTCACGGAGTTATACAGAGAAGAGAAGAAGGAGGAAGGAGACAGAGGTGGCCAGAAGGATAAAAGGGGGGAATGAAAAGGAGGGAGACAGATCCAGCCAGTAATCAGTTCCTTAAGTGTTCTCCACCATCTGGAACACACAGAAACTCACAGAGTTGGGTAGAGTAGAGAGGGGTTAGGGAGGAGACACAGGCGACCTGGTGGAGAAAAAGGAGAGTCTAAAGGGAGGGAGAGCAGTCAAGTCAGTAATCTCGCTCCCTAGTGAAAAATGGGTCCTGAGGATTGGGTTCTTAAAGGTACAAAATTGGTAACAAATACATAAAAGCAAAAATTAAAAATCTAGAGTAGAGTTTGGTATTTCAAAAATACGATGTTAAAGAAAAGAAGAAGGAAAAGAAAGAGAGAAAAAAACGAACAAAGAAAAACAAACAAGGTCGTGAAAATTATAAAGAAAATACAGGTACAAAATTGATAACTAATACCAAAAAGCAAAAATTAAAAATCTAGAGCAGAGTTTGGAATTTCAAAAATACAATGTTAAAAAAAAAAAGGAAGAAGAGACATAAAGAGAGAAAACAAACAAACAAACAAAACCAAACAATGTCGCAAAAATTATAAAGAAAATACAGGTACAAAATTAATATCAAATACCAAAAAGCACAAATTAAAAATCTAGAGTAGAGTTTGGAATTTCAGATATACAATGTTATATAAAAGAAGAAGAGAAAGAAACAGAAAAAAAAAAAGTCACAGAAATTATAAAAAAAACTATAGGTACAAAATTGATAACATATACCAAAAAGCTAAAATTAAAAAACTAGAGTAGAGTTTTGAATTTCAAAAATACAATGTTAAAGAAAAGAAGAAGAAAAAAAAAAGATCAAAAAATTATAAAATATATATATATGAAGTTTGCTGAAGAAGAAAAAAAATAGGGTCTTTTTTTTTTTTTTTTTGCAAAGTAATAGGTTATAAAAGTGAAAATTAAAGGAACAATAGAGGACTTAAATTTTTTTTTTTCTGAAAATTAAAAAAAAAGAAAGAAAGAAAGAATGATCGTAAAAATAGTAAAAATATATCTAGGACTTTTTCTGGTTTTATTGTGAGTATTGTGGGTTCAGTTCATTTTTGGCTAGTTCCTTGGTCCGACTTATATTTCTCAAGATCTGTAGGCCCCTTCCTATGTAGTCCATAGTAACCACGGAGTTTTAATCTATTGCCTGTAGCTTCCAAGGTGTTTCCCTCTGTTATAACTTCTTCTGTTTGCTGGTCTCTTCAGTGTCTGGTTTCCGCCCTGACACAAAAGGGACGGTGGGGGAAACTTTTTTTTTTTTTTTTTTTAGGCTCACTTGTTCAGTTGCACTGTGGGGAGGAAGGGAGGGATGCTGCAAACAAATAACACTGGCATGCGCTCGCAGTGCCTCAGCCACACTGGGTCTGCCCCCGCTCACGGCGTGTGTAGCCTCCCTGCCCACACTGCTTGGGCTCTAGGTTGTTCCACCGGGAACAATCCGAGGCCGGCCCTGGGCTGCATGCACCTCCCAGGTCCAAGCCGCTCAGGTTCAGGCACTCGGGTAGTCCTCAGAGGCGCAGACCCAGTTGGGCCTGCGTTTTGTGCTCTTCCCAGGTCCGAGCAGCTCAGGTGATGAGGTGTTTGGTGAGCGCCAATGCTGCGACTTATCGCCTCCCCGCCACTCGGTTATCTGGGTGTAAAACTGACGCACCTTCTCAGGCAAATGTTGACCGTCCAGACCCCCAAGAAGTTTTAGTTAGCAAAGAAGCCTGCTTACAGTTTTATAGATAACGTCTCTCTGGGGCTGCGATTGCCCCCTTCCGGCTCTGGCTGCCTGTCACCAGAGGGGGAAGGTCTGCTGCTGGCTATCTCTGTTCAGTCCTTTGTTCCGTGCACGGGCCTGGCGGTGTCTTAGGTTAGGGCTGGCTTTTCGCGTGGTAGATATCCCACAGTCTGGTTTGCTAGCCCAAATTATTTCGCTCAGATAGTGGTCAGGGTATTCAGGCCAGATTCTTACTCTGAGCGATGCAGCCTGCGCCGCGCCTCCCTGCCCAGCCCCCGCTTGCTAATGGCGTGTGCAGGCATCTGCGCTGCTTCTCCACGGGGGGAGTTACCGTAGGGCTCGCAATCTGCGAGTTTTAATTGTTTATTTATTTTTTCTCCCTGTTATGTTGCCCTCTGTGCTTCCAAAGCTCGGCACAGATTCGGCAGTGAGAAGGTTTCTTGGTGTTTGGAAACTTCTCTCTTTTTAAGACTCCCTTCCCGCCGGGACGGAGCTCCGTCCCTCCCTCTTTTGTCTCTTTTTTGTCTTTTATATTTTTTCCTACCTCCTTTCAAAGAGTTGGGTTGCTTTTCTGGGTGCCTGATGTCCTCTGCCGGCATTCAGTAGTTGTTTTGTGGAATTTACTCGACGTTTACATGCTCTTTTGATTAATTTGTGGGGGAGAAAGTGTTCTCCCCGTCCTACTCCTCGGCCATCTTGGCTCCTCGACCTCTCTTTCACTTTCATCAAGAGACTTTTTAGTTCCTCTTCACTTTCTGCCATAAGGGTGGTGTCATCTGCATATCTGAGGTTATTGATATTTCTCCTGGCAATCTTGATTCCAGCTTGTGTTTCTTCCAGTCCAGCGTTTCTCATGATGTACTCTGCATAGAAGTTAAAGAAACAGGGTGACAATATACAGCCTTGACGTACTCCTTTTCCTATTTGCAACCAGTCTGTTGTTCCATGTCCAGTTCTAACTGTTGCTTCCTGACCTGCATACAAATTTCTCAAGAGGCAGATCAGGTGGTCTGGTATTCCCATCTCTTTCAGAATTTTCCACAGTTTATTGTGATCCACACAGTCAAAGGCTTTGGCATAGTCAATAAAGCAGAAATAGATGTTTTTCTGGAACTCCCTTGCTTTTTCCATGATCCAGCGGATGTTGGCAATTTGATCTCTTGTTCCTCTGCCTTTTCTAAAACCAGCTTGAACATCTGGAAGTTCACGGTTCAGGTATTGCTGAAGCCTGGCTTGGAGAATTTGGAGCATTATTTACCAGCATGTGAGATGAGTGCAATTGTGCTGTAGTTTGAGCATTCTTTGGCATTGCCTTTCTTTGGGATTGGAATGAAAACTGACCTTTTCCAGTCCTGTGGCCACCGCTGAGTTTTCCCAATTTACTGGCATATTGAGTGCAGCACTTTTACAGCATCATCTTTCAGGATTTGAAATAGCTCCACTGGAATTCCATCACCTCCACTAGCTTTTTTCATAGTGATGCTTTCTAAGGCCCACTTGACTTCACATTCCAGGATGTCTGGCTCTAGGTTAGTGATCACACCATCGTGATTATCTGGGTCGTAAAGATCTTTTTTGTACAGTTCTTCTGTGTATTCTTGCCATCTCTTCTTAATATCTTCTGCTTCTGTTAGGTCCATACCATTTCTGTCCTTTATTGAGCCCATCTTTGCATGAAATGTTCCCTTGGTATCTCTAATTTTCTTGAAGAGATCTCTAGTCTTTCCCATTCTGTTGTTTTCCTCTATTTCTCTGCATTGGTCACTGAGGAAGGCTTTTTTATCTCTTCTTGCTATTCTTTGGAACTCTGCATTCAGATGCTTATATCTTTCCTTTTCTCCTTTGCTTTTCGCTTCTCTTCTTTTCACAGCTATTTGTAAGGCCTCCTCAGACAGCCATTTTGCCTTTTTGCATTTCTTTTCCTTCCTCCCTGTCTCCTGTACAATGTCACGAACCTCATTCCATAGTTCATCAGGCACTCTGTCTATCAGATCTAGGCCCTTAAATCTATTTCTCACTTCCACTGTATAATCATAAGGGATTTGATTTAGGTTATACCTGAATGGTCTAGTGGTTTTCCCTACTTTCTTCAATTTAAGTCTGAATTTGGCAATAAGGAGTTCATGATCTGAGCCACAGTCAGCTCCTGGTCTTGTTTTTGTTGACTGTATAGAGCTTCTCCATCTTTGGCTGCAAAGAATATAATCAATCTGATTTTGGTGTTGACCATCTGGTGATGTCCATGTATAGAGTCTTCTCTTGTGTTGTTGGAAGAGGGTGTTTGTTATGCCCAGTGCATTTTCTTGGCAAAACTCTATTAGTCTTTGCCCTGCTTCATTTCGTATTCCAAGACCAAATTTGCCTGTTACTCCAGGTGTTTCTTGACTTCCTACTTTTGCATTCCAGTCCCCTATAATGAAAAGGACATCTTTTTTGGGTGTTAGTTCTAAAAGGTCTTGGAGGTCTTCATAGAACCGTTCAACTTCAGCTTCTTCAGCATTACTGGTTGGGGCATAGACTTGGATTACTGTGATATTGAATGGTTTGCCTTGGAAACGAAAAGAGATCATTCTGTTGTTTTTGAGATTGCATCCAAGTACTGTATTTTGGACTCTTCTGTTGACCGTGATGGCTACTCCATTTCTTCTGAGGGATTCCTACCCGCAGTAGTAGATATAATGGTCATCTGAGTTAAATTGACCCATTCCAGTCCATTTTAGTTCGCTGATTCCTAGAATGTCAACATTCGCTCTTGCCATCTTTTGTTTGACCACTTCCAATTTGCCTTGATTCATGGACCTGACATTCCAGGTTCCTATGCAATATTGCTCTTTACAGCATCAGACCTTGCTTCTATCACCAGTCACATCCACAGCTGGGTATACTTTTTGCTTTGGCTCCATCCCTTCATTCTTTCTGAAGTTATTTCTCCAGTGATCTCCAGTAGCATATTGGGCACCTACTGACCTGGGGAGTTCCTCTTTCAGTATCCTATCAGTTTGCCTTTTCATACTGTTCATGGGGTTCTCAAGGCAAGAATACTGAAGTGGTTTGCCATTCCTTTCTCCAGTGGACCACATTCTATCAGATCTCTCCACCATGAGCTGCCCGTCTTGGGTTGCCCCACAGGCATGGCTTGTCTAACTCAATCATGTTTTAAAAGAAATAATAAAGGGAACCCACTGAGAGGACTAGACTTAGCTGTTTTATTTTTGTAACTAATAATCCTAAATAAAACAGTGGAGGATTGCCAAAATTATCAAAGTGATTAACCTTCTGCCAAGCCATAGACAGCCCATGCAGCTCTTAGACAGTCAGCTAAGTTGTGTGACAAATGTGATTCAAGAGGCCACATCCAAAAGCATAGTTCAAAGGCTGGAGATAGGGTTTTATGAAGAATTACAGTAAATTAAGCAGCTCAATGTAGACCAGTGGTTCTGAAACTTGAGCCTTCAGCAGAATCACCTGAAGGGCTTGTTAAAACATGGATTGCTGAGCTCCACCTCAAAAGTTTCTACATCAGCAAGTCTGGGATAAAGGCCCCAAAGTTAGAATTCTTCATAAGTTCCCAGATGCTGGTAATGCTGCCTGTTAGGGACTGCATTGTGGTTATGATCCCTGGGTGCACATCAGCATCACCAGGGGACCTTTTAAAACATTCCCAGACCTTCACAAAACAATTAAATCATAATTTTCAGAGGTATGCCACAGGCTACAGCATTTTTTTAAAGTTCCCAGGTGATTCCAACCTGTAACCAGAGCTAAGAACCACTAGGTAGGGTAAATGCCAGCAGAAAACATTAGTAACTCTCAGAATACATGTGAGAATAATTGTGTGGTAGAAAAGAAAATAAAGAATAAGAATTTGAGGACTAAAAGACTCAACCAAAATCCCTAATGGGATCTATGAGGTGCTATGTTTTGGGGAGACTTATGAGTCTCAGAAGTTTCCAAATAAAAAACTTTAGGTTAGGAATTTTCCCTTAATCTAATTTGCTAGAGAGGGTTGGATTGGTTACTGTGGAATTATGTAACCTGGAGAATATTTACAAATCACATCCTGAAACATAAAACACCCACTAGACAGAATTTTAATTAAGTGCAGTATTTTCTCTCTGTAGAAGATACATTAATGACAGTGCATCTGAATCCCAGCCTCTTCTTGAGGAAACTATCTCTGAGGAAGTTTTGATACCAAGGTAGTCTGCTCACTTTGCCCCACCTGCCCTTACCCTGTCCCGCCCCTCTAGCCAAGCGACTAGGGCAAAGTGAGCACCAATCATCTGACCATAGCAAGTCCTCTTATAGCACTGGGGCATTCTGCCCAAAGAGACATGGTGGATATCTACTGAACTAATCCGAGTTCCTCTCGTTATTGGAATTGGAAATAGGGAAAGAACTGCTTTAAATACACCTTCCTGGAGGAGGTGTATTTTCAGAAAATTCCATAGCCACATTTGCCCCAAATGTAGGTTTAGAAAAACTATCACATTTCTAAGTTATCAGAATCTCTGCTCCTCTTGACCAAGAGAGCAATCTAGTTGGCAGTAGTCTGACATACAGACTTCCCTTCAGAGAGGGAACTTCTCCCCTGTCCCTTACATTTATGCCCATTCCCCAGGCGGAGCTGTCATAGCATGTAATGGGCATGGTCTTGTCTGAGGACAAAAAGGTCAGTTTGTTCAGGAGCTGTGAATTTAACTTCTCTGGTAATCAGTTCAGTTCTGTTCAGTCACTCAGTTGTGTCCGACTCTGTAGACTTTGTTGGATAATGATGTATCAATGTAGGTTCATCAGATGAAACAAATCTCTCTGGTGGGAGTTCTTGGTAATGGGGGAGTCTGTAGAGGGTGAGAACAGGGAGCATGTGGGAAATCTTTGTACCTCCTGCTTAATATTACAGTGAACCTAGTTCAGTTCAGTTCAGTTGCTCAGTTGTGTCCAACTCTTTGTGATCCGAGGGACTGCAGCACACCAGGATTCCCTGTCCATCACCAACTCCCAGAACTTACTCAAACTCATGTCCATCAAGTTGGTGATGCCATCCAACCACCTCAACCTTTGTCATCCCCTTCTCCTCCTGCCTTCAATCTTTCTCAGAATCAGGGTTTTTTCCAAGGAGTCAGTTCTTCACATCAGGTGGCCAAAGTATTGAAGTTTCAGCTTCAGCATCAGTCCTTTCAATGAATATTCAGGACTGATTTCCTTGAGAATTGACTGATTGGATCTCCTTGCAGTCCAAGGGACTCTCAAGAGTCTTCTCTAACACCATAGTTCAAAACCATCAATTCGACTTGGGGAGGCGGCGGCGACGCGCGGGCGGCAAGATGGAAGACTACCAGGCCGCCGAGGAGACTGCTTTTGTTGTTGATGAAGTAAGCAACATCGTAAAAGAGGCCATAGAAAGTGCCATCGGTGGCAACGCCTATCAGCACGGCAAAGTCAATAAGTGGACCACAAACGTAGTGGAACAGACCTTAAGCCAACTCACCAAGCTGGGGAAGCCATTTAAGTACATCGTGACCTGTGTGATCATGCAGAAGAATGGAGCGGGCCTGCACAGGGCAAGCTCGTGCTTCTGGGACAGCTCCACCGATGGGAGCTGCACCGTGCGATGGGAGAACAAGACCATGTACTGCATCGTCAGCGCCTTCGGCCTGTCCATCTGACAGCCCCCCCGCCCGACCTCTCTCCTTCCACCGCATCCCTTCTCTCCCATCTTCTAACCACCAGCCGGCTATTCAGCGATCTCCTTTCTCATCCGAAGTGTGTTTTTGTGGCACTCTCAACATGTAGAGAAAAAAACAAATAACCACACTGCTCTCTGTGACCTGCACACCAAGTCAGAGGCGTCGTCACCGCAGGTAGGCAGGAGCCTGTCCTGCCGCTTGTCTTAACTCTGAATGTTTCTTCTCAAAGGTGCTAAAAGCCGAAATCTGCTAGTGTGAAACTTTCTCTACTCTCTGAAACGAATCAAATACACTAATTTTCCATACTTTGTACTTTATGTTAGAATAATAAATTATTCCGATTTAAAAAATAAAAAAAGCATCAATTCTTCAGCACTCAGCTTTCTTTATAGTCCAACTCTCACATCATATGTGACTACTGGAAAAACCATAGATTTGACTAGACGGATCTTCTTCTCTGGTATTGGGATCTTTATATTTTGGCTTTATTTTAGTCCCTTTAATACCTTGTAGGATTGTGAAGAAGATGGAATAGAAATGTCCACCAAGGATTTAATAGAATAGTGTACACACACTCATGTATACTCTGGAATCAGACTGCCTAGGGTCAAATCTCAACCCTACACCTTTCTGACGGTGTGACCTTCAATAGGTTACTTAACATCTCTGAGACCAGAGCTTAGTAGAACCCTCCTCATCTAGTTGGGAGGAAAGATCTGAGCCCACTTCCTTGTGCAATGAGCTCATTTCATCAGTGCCAGCTCTGATTACTGCCCACATACAAGAAAGTATTTACCCATTGAAAGGGCTGTCCGAAGAGGAAAGGATTCTCATGGTTAGACGTTGGTAAAGGGCCTGACAATCAGATTGGCTTCTCACTGTAGGTCTCTTTCCTACAACTGTGATTTGAGTTAAAGCTGTAGTAATAGAACACCATCTGGAACCTTTGGATAAGCAGCAAGCAATCATTCTTGGGCCTCCAAGGGACTCTGTAAACCTTCATCTAGGAAGTGAGGCTGCCCCATGGGCAATTAAAATACAGGCATGGAGATAAGAAAAGCTTCACTAATTAAAACATAGCACAAGTAGTCATAAGAGACTCATCAGCCCACCTGTGATCTTACACTCACATTACCTACTCTGCGATTTCAAGCCCTTGTCCTGCCTTCTGGGAAAAGATATGGACATGTAAGTTTCCGGGACAGAAAAACAAGTGAGAGACTCTCTTCCAACATAAACTCTTTCAGTCTGACATCAAGCAGCAAGAGAACCTCCTTCAGCAAGGGAACTCACACAATCAAAATACTTGTGCCAAATCAGAGTCTTTTTTTTTTTTTTTTTTTTTGTCTTTAATGACCCCAAACTTGTAAAACAAGGAAGAGGAGCCTATGGAAATCCTTATATTCACAAGGGTCTTGGAAACAGAGAAGCAGGTCTCACTAAGGCTCCATATATAAAAATCTCCTCTGCCAGTTCTTCTAGATTCTAATAACATTCACATAAAATTTTTAAATATCTTAATTGATCAATGTGTGTTTAACTTATTACGGTAAGATTTCAAGCTTCCTGAATGGGTAAGGGAAAGGTTTTTGTGTCTGGATTATTAAACAAATGGAATATAATAGCGTTCTCAGTATGAAAAATGAGCTGAATAATATAAAATGTTATATAAAATAAACTGAATCAGCTATAACTCACATTAGATCGTTAGAACTTTGTTAGGACTTTCTGTGTTGAAGGAGGCATCCTTTATCTGTGCTATTATGGTAACCTTTAGCCACAAGTGCAGCCACATGCATAGCAAAATGTGGCTACTAGAACTGAGACACTGAATTTTTAATTTTAAAAATTTGAATTGATTTGAATTTAAATTTAAATAGCCACATGTGGTTAGTGGCTATCATTTTGGGAGTTGCAAAAGGATCAGAGATTATGTTAAATATGAAGCAACCCAATGATGTACCTTGGCATGCAACATTTGAGAATTAATTCAACATGAGGTATTTATCATTTGCTTTTTCAAAACAAAAATAAAGTCAGAACACAAAATATCTACTCCCCAACACACACTAAACAAAATTTGCTGCCTGAGCTTTATGATTAGCTTAGATGTCAGATAAACAGAAATTGTCATATTTAATTGCCAAAAAAACATAAAAGCCATAGAATTCTAGAATTAAAATAGATGTTAGAGGTTATGCAAAGTGTTTAAAACTCAGATCGTTTGGAAATATCTGGGGGTATTTGAGGCTGTCATAATGACTAGGAAGTTCTCCTAGTCAGAGACCAGAGATTTTAAACATCCTGCAGTGTGCACCAGAGTCTCACATGTGGAAGAGTTAAACTGCCTGAATGCCAATTGCTCCCCGTTGAAAATACTTTCTGTCCAACTGTTTGTTTTAAAAATTAGAAATTTGCTTTCAAAAATATTAAGTGACCTGCTCTGGATTCCATAGCTAAAGAAGTTACCTAGACCATGCATAAAAGGCCAATGGCAGCTGGATGGTAAAATGTTATTTGTGCTGTTGCTCTGCAAGCTGCACTAGATTTTTATGAGAAATAAATGATTATAAGGCAAAAGAAGATGTTTTCTTGTAGTTCACCATTCTTACACTCAGTAAAATTGAAAGAAAAATTCTCATACTGAGCACTTATGATGCCACCATAGACTGGCACCTGGGCAGCTCTGAATTTCATTTACTATGATGGCACGAGTTGAGAAATTGTGACAAAGACTGTCTGGCCTGCAAAGCCTAAAATATTTACACCCAGCCCTTTAAGAAAAAATTTGCCAATCTATGCCATCAATTATTCAGTACAGTTAGTGTGAAAATTGAGCTAAGTAAAGTATTATGGGAGCATCAGGGAGTTAATAACTGGAGGGTCCAGGGAAAGCTTTCCCAGAAAATTGAATCTTGAAGGATAAGTAGTTGGAAAATATGGTATGTTATGGATGAAATTGTGTCTCCCCATCCCCAAAGGCTTCCTCGGTAAAGAATCCACCTGCCAGTGCAGGAGATGTACAAGAAAGGGGTTCAATCCCTGGGACAGGAAGATCCCCTGGAGTAGGAAATGGCAATCTCCTTCAGTATTCTTGCCTGGAAAGATTCCATGGACAGAGGAGTCTGGTAGGCTACAGTCCATGGGGTCTCAGACATGACTGAACACACACACACACCACACACCATCCCCAAAATTCATATGTTGAAGCTCTACTCCCTCCCAATACCACAAAATGTGACTATATTTGGAGATAGTGCTATTAAAGAGCTCATTCAGTTAAAATGGGGCCTTTAGGGCCCTAATCCAAACAGACTGGTTTCCTAATAAGAAGAGGAGATTTGAACACAGATGGCAGCATGAGGTAAAACCACGTGAAGATAAGGCAATAAGGTGTCTGTCTGAAAGACAAGGAGAGAGGCCTCAGAGGAAACCATCCTTCCAAGACCTTGATCTTGGACTTCCAGCCTCCACAATTATTAGAAAATAAATTCTTGTTTTTTAACCCCCAATCTGTGGTATTCTGTTATAGCAACCATAGAAAATAAATACATGGTAGATGAGAATGTTATTTTAGATCAGGGAAATCAATATAGAGCCTCAGGGCATGAAAAGCTTTGACACTGGTAAATAGTGAAAATGTGTTTTGAAGAATTATGAGTACTGGAGTACAGGAGGTAGGAAAAGTGAAGGTGGAAGAGCATTCATTTTGTCTCTTAAGCATCCATTTTTGTCCTCTGGGTAGATAATGAAGATTTGGTTTCTAGATTAGTAATTCTGATGGTAAATGAGACCAGTGCCAGCAAAACCAGTTAGGAAGCTTGAAATTTCATCGCTTGAAAAAAGTGATGAGAAAAAGCTGAACAATATATTGCTTACAGTGTGCAAAAGGGTAAGCAGATTTAAGAGATGTTTCTGAGGGAAAACATTAAAAAAGATTTCGTTGGCCAGTTGACTGTAGAGGAAATGTACAGTAAAACTCAGGCCTCAATAAAACAAAATCTCCACAAGTTGAATTTGGTTCTTAACCTAACTGTATACTCATTTCTAGCCCAGGAATAACAGGAGATGATATTTTAAAGGGTCAAATAAACTGTGCTTCCTAAGATTCAAGATGGATAACAAAACACCAAATGATTTAATTTGAAAGAATTTCTGGATAGAAAAAAATCAGGTCTCTCATAAATTAGAGCAGTAAAAGAAAAAGATAGATGAAACAGATAGTTCAAACTACAAAAACCAATGAAAGGTGGTTGATCAGTAGTAGTATTTGGAATTGTTGTAATGATGTGTGTATGGGCTTTCCCAAGCAAACAGAGATGGCAGCCTTAAAAATGAGCTCTGCTTTTGAGAGGTTGGGTTAGAAATTTATTACTTTAATATAAATTTTCAGTTGATGTCAGAGTTTTAAATAATAACAGCATCGTTGCAAAAAATGTGGGGTTTTTATACTGCACTAAAACATTCACTCTTTGTAATGTGATATTATTTGAAATTTATATCCTAATTATGCAGATGTTCATTCTTGGATGAAATATAGCCAAAGAAGAACCAGCCCGGTCGGATCTAATGCCTGAAGATAACATCCTTTTCAGAGGCCTTATTTGGAAGCCTTGAGTTGCACTGAAATCTGAATAGCAAAATTTCAGTTGTTTAAAACAACAAAAGTTTCTTTGTTGTTCATACTATATGTCCATTGAGCATTGTCAATCAGGGATTTAGGCTAATGGAGACGCCCTCATCTTAGAAGTTGCCAACTGTCATGGTAGAAGGAAAAGAGAGTAAGGCAACATGCTTCCTGATTCAGAGTTTGTCCACCAAGAAATCACTGCCAGGGAAGGTCACTTAACTTCCAGTAAGTGGAAAATAAAATTCTATTTTGTACTCAGAAGAAGAGGGTGCCAGAATATCTAAGAAATGAAACATTTGTGCAGAATATTCTCAAGTATTCAAAGCATGACCAGTGGCCTCTACTTTGTATTTTTCCGAAAGATAGAACTCACAAAATTTCTGCAAAGAACCCATTTTAAGTGATCATTTCAATGAAATTTTTAAAAGTATGAAAGACAGTCCCTTTGTGTCAATCACTTATAGTCTTGAAGAAAGTAATAATTCTTAGAGTAGTCTCATAATAATAGGAAATGTTAACTGAATGCTGACTACATGCCAGGCACATAGTACATATTAACTAATTTTATACTCATAGAAAACTATGAAAAGGCCACAATTATTATTCCCACTTTACAGGTGAATGTTCCATAGGGAAATTAAGTAATTTTTCCAAGGCCATGCAATTAGTAAGTGAAAACCAAGCAAAACACTCCCAGAGCTAGACTGCTTCATCACTTACTATTTACACAATTAACAAATAACAAATAAAACTAAATACATATTCAACTGAAGGAAAATTTCAGTAGCTGGGGGAATTATTTGATATTTCATTTTCATTGCATTCCAGTACTCCATCAACATTCCAATATTGTTCCAATATTGTTGATTTGGCTGATCTGGTTGGCTAGGCAGTTGTCCCTTCCCTCCCTCACTGCTCAATGTGCATCCCTCCCAAAGCTGTGCACTCAGTCAAAGGACAACCATCCCCGATAGAAGAGAAACAGTCTTCAGTCAAGGGTACACGAGTAGCTGCACTCCCCTTCTAGAACCTCCAAACAAGTTCTCAAGGTCCAATATGTATATGTTTTAATATGCTAGATATTATGACTGAATTGTTACAGTATCTTTATTCATGTCATAGGTAAGAACTATCTATTTTTAAAACATCTTCTGTTTTTTTAAAGGAACTGTTTAATATATCCAGCACCAAAAATATTTGTTATTTTATGTGAGAAAAGTAAAAGTGTTAGTCGCTCATTTGTGTCTGACTCTTTGCAAACCCATGGGCTGTATAGCCTGCCAGGCTCCTCTCATGGAATTCTCCAGGCAAGAATACTGGAGTGGATAGCCATTCTCCAGGGGATCTTCCCAACCCAGGGATCAAACCCAGGTCTCCTGCATTACAGGAAGATTTTTTATGGTCTGAGCCACCAGGTAAGCCCTATTTATGTGAAATTTACCTTAAATTGACTCTAAGGGGTCAGTGTAATGAACAACTATTGCATGGAATACATGGAACCACCTCTACCCCTGCCCTGCTTTCTACTGGGAATAGCCTCTTCTCCCTCTTCCTCTCTGTTTTATCAACATGATAATCTCTGGACCAATCGTCTTATATAAAATGTACCCTGGCCAGAGTTAGCTGGTCCAGGAGAAGATATCTGAGCCAATTACCTAACAAAACCTGTCCTAGCCAGCAGATTGGTTCCAGAGTGAGCATTTGATTCAAGCTGGGCCACTCCAAGTCCCTTGCCAGGGATTTCTTAACTGAAATGAAAGAGTCCATCTCATCCCAGGTGACTGAAACTCTAAATGAAAAGGTTAGGTAGGTGCTACCAACCACCAATTTTTCTTCACATACAAGCACAACAACCCAGGGGAAGGAGTGAGGAAGACAGAAATACAGTAGAAAAATAAAGACATTAATAGGCAAAAGATGAAGAGAGAAACCTGCCCTTGAGATCTGTGAATACTACAATATCCTTGCTTCAACAACTGTCGCTAGACCTTCTGTCGTTTGTAGCCAAAATAGTCCTAATTACTATGATCGACTTCTGAAATTCTTTATTCAACTGGTATATTGTTGAAAGGTCTCAAAAGGGAACATGTAAGTAATCATGGTTGCTTATGATTCACCAAAGCAAATAGAATTATCAAAATTGAACAGAAAACTAAAGATTTTAGGAAATAATTTAGTTACCCACATAAAGCAACCACAAGAAAGGGGGCAAGTTTTTCTCTTACTTTTCCCTTTCTTAGGAAAATGATAAAGAAACCAGAGCCACATAATATCTACCAGTTACTCAGAAATGAGCACTAATAAGACAAAAATTCTTTGTAGCATACTATCCAGTGACTACCAAGTGACTTACTATCAAGGAATAGCAAAGAGAGATTAGAAAGCCTTCCTAAGTGAACAATGCAAAGAAATAGAGGAAAACAATAGAATGGGAAAGACTAGAGATCTCTTCAAGAAAATTAGAAATACCAAGGGAACATTGCATGCAAAAATGGGCACAATAAAAGATGTAAATGGTATGGACCTAACAGAAGCAGATGATATTAAGAAGAGGTAGCAAGAATACACAGAAGAACTAGACAAAAAAAAAGATCTTAGTGAACCAGATAACTATGATGGTGTGATCACTCACCTAGAGTCAAACATTCTGGACTGTGAAGTCAAGTGGGCCTTAGGAAGCATCACTACAAACAAAGATAGGCGGAGGTGATGGAATTCCAGCTGAACTATTTCAAATTTTATAAGATGATGCTGTTAAAGTGCTGCATTCAATTTGCCAGCAAGTTTGAAAAACCTAGCGGCCACAGGACTGGAAAAGGTCAGTTTTCATTCCAATCCCAAAGAAAGGCAATGCCAAAGAACGTTCAAATTAGCCCACAATTGTACTTATTTCACGTGCTAGCAAAGTAATGCTCAAAAATCTCCAAGCTAGGCTTCAATAGTGCTTCCAGATGTATAAGCTGGATTTAGAAAAGGTAGAGGAACCAGAGATTAAATTACCAACATCTGTTGGATCATAGAAAATGCAAATTCCAGAAAAACATCTACTTCTGCTTCATTGACCACACTAAAGCTTTTGACCACAACAAACTGGAATATTCTGAAAGAGATGTGAATACCAGACCACCTTACCTGCCTCCTGAGAAAACTGTATGCAGGTCAAGAAGCAACAGTTAGAACCAGACATGGAACAACTGCCTGGTTCAAAATTGGGAAAAGAGTACGTTAAGGCTGTATATTGTCACCCTGCTTGTTTAACTTGTATGAAGAGTACATCATGTGAAATGTCGAGCTGGATGAAGGTCAAACTGAAATCAAAACTGCTGGGAGAAATATCAATAACCTCAGATATGCAGATGACCCCACCCTTACGACAGAAAATGAATAGGGACTTAAGAACCTCTTGATGAAAGTGAAAGAAGAGAGTGAAAAAGCTGTCTTAAAACTCAACATTCAAAATCAATCCTGAATATTCATTGGAATAAATGATGCTGAAGTGAAACTCCAGTACTTTAGCCACCTGTTGTGAAGAGTTGACTCATTGGAAAAGACCTTGATGCTGGAAAAGATTGAAGGCAGGAGGACAAGGGGACACCAGGGGACAAGACGCTTGGATGGCATCACTGACTCAATGGACATGGATTTGAACATGCTCCGTGAGATGGTGAAAGACAGGGAAGCCTGGTGTGCTGCAGTCCATGGGGTCACAAAGAGTTGGACATGACTAAGCAACTGAACGACTACAATCAAGTGACTAGCACCCCAATCTCAACAATCCTAGTAGGCAGCAAATTTTTAGGGATCCCCTTCTCCAATGCTCTCTTATAACATGTCTATTCCTTTGTGATTTTGATGGAATTCTATTTTCCTATTCTACTGGGCCAGTCCAATGTGTGTTCTTTCCAACAACATCAAGCAGTTCTCAGCAAACACTGACTGGGTGTCCTACAATTTAACTCAATTCTGACACTGTCTGCCTGAGCATAGTGTCAGATCTCACAAGTTAAGGGCTCAGTCCTATAAGACTGCACCTCATTCCCCTCAGCTCAGATACCAATTGCAAGTCCAGGCTGTCACCTGGGCTTCTGCCCCACTAGATTAGAGATTTCCATCACCCACTCTTCGCATTCAGGTATTTTGATTAATCAGGTCATAGGACTCAGAGAAATTTACTTACTTTACTAGTTGATTATAAAGAATAATGTAAAAGATAGAAATGAACCGTCAGATGAAGAAGCACATAGGGCAAGGTACTCACAAAGGGGTTCAGGGCTTCCTAGCTTTTTCTTGGGGGCACCACTATTATAGCACTTCTATATGTTTACCAGTAAAGAAGCTCTCTAAGCCCCATCCTTTCAGATTTTTATGGGGACCTCATCACATAGTCATGGTTGTTTAAATCAATGGCCATTGGTGACCTGAGTTCAATATCTAGTCCCTCTCCACTCTCCAGAGGTGAGGTAGTATGGGGGTGGGGGGGGCGGTGGTTGAGGGTGGGTAGTGGGATCTGACGGACATGACTGAGCGACTTCACTTTCACTTTTCACTTGCATGCATTGGAGAAGGAAATAGCAACCCACTCCAGTGTTCTTGCCTGGAGAATCCCAGAGACGGAGAAGGCTGGTGGGCTGCAGTCTTTGGGATCGCACAGAGTCAGACATGATGGAGCGACTTAGCAGCAGCAGTGGAGATTGAAAGTTCCAACCTTCTAATCACAAGATGATTCCCCTGGAAACTGACCCCCATCCTTAGGTTGCTTAGGGGTTTTCCAAATATCACACCGTTAACATAACTTTCTCTATCTTCACTTAGTAAATTCAAAGGGTTTTCTGAGCTCCATACTAGGAATGGGATGGAGACCAAATATATGTTTATTATAAATCACAGTATCATAACAGAGGAACAGTTTCCTTCTCAAGACATTGATTATATAAATGGTTACCAGGATTCCCCTCCACAGTCATGAGGCTCTAGATTTGGAATGGGCATAACTTTATACTTAAGAAGGTGTTTCTCTAACTCCCTTTCCTTTTAATACCCTGAACATCCATCTGTTAATTATTTTGACAATGTATCCTTCAGGAGTTGCTAATTAAACAATTGCACTCATTTCATATGCTAGCAAAGTAATGCTCAAAAGCCTTCAAGCTAGGCTTCAGCAGTATGTGGACCAAGAACTTTCAGATGTATAAGCTGCATTTAGAAAAGGCAGAGGAACCAGTGATCAAATTGCCAACATCTGTTGGATCATAGAAAAAGCAAAGAAATTTCAGGAAAAAATACCTACTTCTGCTTCATTGACTATGATAAAACCTTTGACTGTGTGGATCACAACAAACTGTGGAAAACTCTAAAACAGATGAGAATATCAGACCACCTTACCTGTTTCCTGAGAAACCTGTAAGCAGGTCAAGAAGCAACAGTTAGAACCATACATTGAACAACAGACTGGTTCAAATTTGGGAAAGGAGTACATCAAGGCTATATATTGTCACCCTGCTTATGAACATATATGCAGAGTACATCATGTGAAATGCCAGGTTGGATTAATCTCAAGCTAGAATCAAGATTGCCAGGAGAAATATCAACAACCTCAGATATGCAAATAATACCACTCTAATGGCAGAAAGCAAAGAGCAACTAAAGAGCCTCTTGATGAGGATGAAAGAGGAAAATGAAAAAGCTGGCTTAAAACTCAATATTCAAAAAACTAAGATTGTGGCATCCAGTCCCACCACTTCATGGCAAATAGATGGGGAAACAATGGAAACAGTGACAGATTTTATTTTCTTGGGCTCCAAAATCACATGCTGGATTTCATTTTTTTTTGTTAGAACAACTCAGCAAAATAAAATTCCAGTTTATTGTTGGACAACATTGTTTCACACATACATCAAACAGGCCAAAAAAATAAACAGCAACTTCATAGACAAAAAA